>NC_140036.1:12358053-17158053 GCF_963513975.1 Fringilla coelebs
ATGTGCTTACATTACATATGATAAACACAGTATCATGGAAGAAATGCATTAAAATGGATTTCAAAAGACAGATGAAATGTAAACCTGATCTCCTTCCTTTCACCACTAAATAACGTTATAGAAAGTTAAATAATGCACAAAACATACAGTGATCAGCCAAATGCTGTCTAACCCTATCAAACACAGGTCAATGCCATCATAGCAGCCGTCTGAAATTTCCTCCACTGGAGCTGCCGAATGCTTTGGAAGTACAGAAAGCCTAGAATTGAGACAGAATTACACTAGCATTGTGTAAATAATCAAACTGTGACCTGTGGGGTTAAAACCTATAATTGGAGTGATACTTCAAAGAGATGACTACTTTTTCGGTGCTATTTTGTTCAGCCAGATAGGAAGATGGCTTGTTGGGATTTTATTGGCCAGCAACGCTACTGCAAAACTGATATTTTCAACAGCTGCTGGTGCATTTGTGCTCTGAAAAATTAGAGGCTAAATTGAAGCATTAAAGAACATCAAAGGACCAATTTAATGCAAAAAAACAAGTACTCCAACTGGATCTATTTTACTGCAAATTAATAATGCAGATTTATACAAAATGTGATGCACTGAGTGCTTTGTTTTTATAGGGACTTCAAAACCACTTTTTCCCCATCACAAAACATGAGATTTCTTTATCTGACTGGTATTTTTTGTCAATGCTTTTCTTTTGGTCCAAAAACCTGCTAATTACTGGAAAAATTACAAGTCTGTATTAACTTGGAATTCTAAACTCTAAAGTATAGCATATTATACTGTCTCACTCTCAGTCCCACACACGCATAGATTACTGTATTGCTATATCCACATATTATACCAGACCTATTACACAATTAAGTCAGATTATTTAGGCACATAGGCCTTTTTATTAAGTCTTATTTCTAATACCACCAATGTTGAGTTGTTAGCACTGAGAAACACTGGGGTTTATCACAAAGTTCAGTAGATGGCACGCGATACCTCCTCTTTTTCCAGGACTTCTCTTTTATTAGAGACAGGAGATATTTAAAGTGTCAAAATTAATTGCAGGAAACCTCACATCACAACATTTGGTTGTTTGTTCCCATCTAACAATTGAGTTGCCCTGTGTAGCTGTTTTATGCTATTTTTACATTTCATCTGCCATTCCTCCTAAAAAGAAAACCTAATCAAAGAGTGTATATACATACCACACGGGTAACATCTTATCTCCCTTTTATTTTTGCAGATCAACTATTTATTACACATGTATTTTTAGCAACTACAACCTGGCTTGCAATGTGTTTCAGATGGAGGGTATTACAAAAACTTTGCAGGAATTGGTGGATGATATTTTAGCTACGAGATATTTGAGGGGGAGGAAAACCACTCTGCTCAGACCTCAAACAGATGTTCAGATTCAGGGGCACGAGCCTGTACCCAGGAACTCCACTGGATGTTTGCCACTGCCACGAGCAAAAACTGCTCTTGGAAAACATGAAGTCATTAAAAATATAGCTAATAATCCCAAAATAAACAGCACAGGAAGGGATGAATGGAAGTGTTCTGGTTCATTTTGCTGATGATGGGTGCACCTAGGTCGGACTGGGGGGAGGTGGAGAGTTTACTAGTAGAAAAAAATATGCAACTATTGAAGCACTACTGCTGCATTTAGATTCTTCTGAATAGTCATGTTTTAGGCTTCGAATTTGCTTGTTCCTTTTGCAGAATAGTGAGTCAATTTCCAGAGCATTTTATAGACAAGAATTTTATCATGTAGTTTAGTGATCACAGCCACTAAGATAGATAGATAGATAGACAGACAGACAGACAGATAGATAGATAGATAGATAGATAGATAGATAATTCTGCATGTTGATGATTCACTGTTCATTTTTCTCCACCAGGTTTTATTTTGTATCCAGCACTTAAGTTGCACTTGCCCTTTTTTCTTATTTTTAGAAAGGTCAAATATGTTTTGTATCCAAATAGTACCGTAGGAGAAACAAACATTTTGTTCTAACGTTAGGAACTTCATCATACAAGAAAATTAATCTGGTTCTCTACTTTTGCCAGTAAAAGCACAAATATGAGTCCCCTATACAACCAGGATTACCTGCTTTGATATTTGCATGGCTCATCCACCAAACTGGGAAACAGACCAAATATCTAAATGCTGATGTCAGTAGAATCCCCGGGTTAAATATTGTAAATTTATTTCTATTATGTATTACAAAAGACACCCTTCCTCATTAATTTTACTGAAGTCTCCAGATGGGAAACAAAATATTAATTTTGTTCAGCCTTAGGCATTGTTGACTGTTAAGGTACTCACTAAATCACTGATCTTATACACATTAATATTAGATTTCTGCTATAAAAATTTAAGACCCATGGGTATAAGGTTCAGTTTGTCATAAGTATAATTAATTGTTTTCAGGAATGATTAATTTGTCAAAATGGCAAACATATATATTGGGTAGGCAAGATTCCTGAGCAAGCTAACCTACCTTAAAGTCATGGTAATACTCATGGAATTATGCAAATTAATTGAGTCTTTCAATGTTGCATAAAATGCTACTACTAGTACAATGCATGGAACATTAGGCTGTTCATCCAACAAAAAAGTTGCATTTTAAAGGCAGGCATCTTTACAAGAGAGTCCTTATGGCAGAAGGCCCTTAGAAGTACAATTTTTTCCCTGCAATGCGATAGACTTTCAACCGTTACACAGAAGTTGTATTTTTTATTACAATTTTTAAAGCAACCCTCAAGAGAAAAAAAAAACAGTAAAATTCTGGTGACCTGAGACAAAGGAACCTTTGAGATTTGCACTCTGTGCTGATGCTAGGGGGAAATGGTATATGTCCTAGCAATAAGAGTTTCACTAGTAAAACCTCATTTACAAGCCTGGGAACTCGTGATACACTACATTAAAATCTAAAAAGATTAACTTAATTATGCAAATTAAATTTACTGTTTATCTTCTAAATAGTAAAAGTCCTTGTCAACATTGGAATAGCCAAATTACTCTAAATGCCTTTCCCTCCAAAGTGAACCACATGTATATTTGAAACTCCAGTGTAGTTAATTATTATCTATAAAGTCCATTCAAAGATAGATTTATGCTCCTCACTGGGCAAAACATTTATTTTTATGCCCACTAGTAGCGTCTGGTTATCAATGAACTCAATATGTTTATTTGCACAGCAAATAAAAATGTCCATATTAAATACTATTTTTAATATCCCTAGACATTAAAGACAAAGTATTCCTAATGAAATATTCCGTACCAAATCACTTGGAATTTCCTGGAGATTCACCCCGCTAACTCTTCTTCTTCACTCCCAAAATCAGTATTTCTGAAATAAGAGATATTAAAAGTATTTCAGGGGTGAAGAAAAGCTTCTCTCATGCCTAAAAATCTCTCCTCTAAATCCCATGGAGCCCCACAGAGCTGATTCTGATTTTCACCCATTTTATTCAAATGCCACCGAGTGACTTTGTGCTTGTTCCTATTTTACATTGCTGTAAATACAATCAGGATTACAATGTACACCCAAACACAGGTAGGCTGTGAGTGCTCCATCCATTCTGGCACACTGCAGAATAATGCAGGGCCATTAGACAAATGCACTGCTGAATCAATTATTCTGGTTTGAGGCAACAACTTCTGGCCTTGGACTAATAGACAAATATTAATTTCAATCTCTCCAGTGTCAACAGTCTTGCTATTAACATATATATCAAAGACACTGTTATTATGACAAACATAATAGCCTTCCTTTTCCACAACAAATCACATTTTAAAGAGCTTTTTTTTTAACTTCAAACTGGACTTTGTATTTGATAACTTATTATATTAAATGCAGATAGTATTTGCTGTTTTTTATTGATAGCCTATGGAACAATTATACATACCTGACATTCAAAGGAGTTATGCAACCTTACCCTAAGAGTTTTCATTTTTTACATATTCAGTTAAGAATTAGTAGTCAGGAACGTTATGTTCTGTTCCATAAATTCAGATAAAGTATTTTTCTTTTTTTTTCCTCAAAAAACCAAACAAACTAAAAAACTCAAACAAAAAAGCTCTAACTCTGTCAGATTCCCTTCAAAAACAGTCTTGGAGCATGCAAACTTTAGAAATTTCAATCCAGAAAGAAATCTAGCTCTTGAACCCGCATACACAGCTGTCATGTCAGGCTATAACAGTGGGATCCACTGTGCCTGGGTGCTCTCATGCCACAGCCAGTACTTCCAGCAGCACTTGCTGTACATGGGGACAACACAGAATAGCTCAACTCCCAGCCAGGTTTCAGCTTGGACTGTGTGGGAGTTCAGGGAACCACTGGAGGTGGGAACTGGCACTCTAGGAGGGGGAAAATGGAGCAGAAGGGCTGGGGAGAACCTGCAGCAGAAATACAGAGAGGAGTAACAGGTCCAGCCCTGGCACAAAGGCAGTGGTCAGTGTGGTACCCGAGTGATGCCATTGGAGACTTCTCCATTTAGACTATGCCTGGGTGTTAGAGTCACCAGCACATGGCAACAAACAGACAGCAGGAACACAGGGCAACAGCCACCTACCCCTGCACCCTGATTTAAAAAGTTAACTATGGCAGGAACACAGGGCAACAGCCACCTACCCCTGCACCCTGATTTAAAAAATTAGCTATGGCAGACCTCAGACAGTGTAGCCCAGAGACAACATTTGCTCAGCTGATAATGGTCACTGCCCAGCCCTGAAAAAGTTAGGGCAACCTTGTAGCTGGGACACAACCAAAGGAACACGAGTCCCTCTATCCACTGACACCCTGCTGAGCTGTCCAGGCACACATGTGCGTTAGACCCTTCAGATGCATTCCCCACCACACCTGGTGCAGGAGACCAATAAGCCTCCATGACAGTAAAATTTCTAAATTTTACTCTAAGACAGTCCCTCCCTATTTCCAAAAGCTGTCTACAAGCAATCCCAGGGTTCCACAAAAACTATGATTTCCATGGGAATTAGCATGCTATGCCCTAACCATCTCCCTCGAGATGGGACACTCTTGGCCCTACTGAGGGGAGGATGGAGTCACTGGTTTTTTGAGGTGCCCATCCAGGAAGGAGTGACCTGATAGCTAAACTACTGTGGAACTTACTGTACCCTCTGATGCCATGTTAACTGAATGGCTGACTTGGGAAATAGTTATTTAGCAATGACCTTGGAGTCTCTCTGAGTAATTTTCCATGTTATTATTACAGCCACTTTTCTGGGAATTTCCTTCAGCTATGACCAGAGAGCTACAGAACATCCAGACTTAGACAGCAACCCTGCCCTGTTTCCATGCAAGCAACAGAAGTCATGTTCCACTGCACAATGGGATGTGGATGGGGTCACACATGGAGGGCTGGCCCAGCGTGGTTTGAAACGTTTCTGTCTGTTTGCATCCCGAACAAATGAGAGACACTGGGAAAGGGCAAGAGGATGGACATTATATTCATGTCAGCTCATCTCACTGTAGGATCAGCCTACATCTTCTTTCCACCTGAGAAGACAGGTATTGTCTCCCTTTAAGGGCCTTTCTACCTTCCATGTCATTGGACTGGGTTCTAGCCCAGCATCTTAAGGTCCGAGGCTTGCTCTCATTTACATGGAAGGAAGAAGGAACTGGGTTTCTAGGCAGCATGTGTTTCTAATAAAATGTATATTATTATTTCCTTAATTGACCACAGTGTCTTAGAAGAGGTCCCATATCTGTATACGAATTAAGTATTTAGATACTCTGTTTGAAATCTCTTTTCTCAGTGACCCATCATGTAACTATTGTGTGCATTTTGGCACGCTACCATGTTGCACATGTGCAGCAAATACGGCTAGTAACAAATCACTGCGATGTCCCAAAAAGCATATGTTAAACTTGCCCCATAGTCAGCGCTCAAAATACAACATTTTGCTCATTTTACATGTCTTTTTTTGGTCTGAATACAAAAAGCAATCAGATCTCATTGGGGAGTTAATCACTTGTGAACATAGAGCAATGAAATTATCTAACACAAAGGGCCCTTTTTTTCAACCTTAAAATCACTGGTGAACCTTTACACATTTATTCACTGTTGAAAATGATTTTGTAATTATTTTGAAAGAGTCATTTTGGGAGGTATGTGAAATGACTTCAACAGAAATACTTATATGAGAAAGCACTCAATGTAAAGATGATGTAATTGGGCTCACAGCGTTTTTTACATTCAGTTTCTGTGAAGCCAGGCACTACCAATGACTTAGTTGCTATTACTTACAGGTTATATCCTGCATTTCATAACAGACATTTTTCACAGCTAAGTCTATAGGGTGAGCTATTGCAAACAACAAAAATACTCAATGGTCAGGAGCATCTTCAGTAATAAAGATGTGCTGTGGTCAGAGTTTATGTCCTCACTTGTCCAAAATTAATTCACAACACAAATCCCAAGTCCGCATCCAAGTAAGGGTTTGTGCCAATCAACCATTCCAGTTTAAATCTGCAATTCATTTTTACAGGCTCCAAGAAAAACAGACACACATATTTCAGGCACATATTTTTCTTACATCTGAAAAGGGGGATGGGCACGTGTAAAATCAGCTCTTACAAAAAGAGATCCATAAACATGTATTCCAGAGATGACATTTTCTTGTTACTGCAGGGCTATAAATCATTGCCTCTTCCTATGTGATATGAGTGTGAAATATTTACTTCATATTAGTATACATCTATACATTTACTGCAGGTTGACTGCAACCTGGAATTCAAAGGATACTAAAGAGTTTATAGGGTATCCTAATACTAATAAAATTTATCAAAATTTGAAGACCTCAGTGTTCTACCTCTTCAGTTAGTGAATGATCAGCACGGGCAAGCATCAGAAAATAAAGATAATAAAGACAATGCAGGATTAGTGGTATGCTGCAGAAAGAGAACCTTTCTGGTGCCACATGCTGAGATGATGCTAACATTATGGTAAGAAACCATTCTGTTTGATTGCTCTAACACCACTATATTTCTGAAATGGTTGCTTTTGTTACCATCAAAATCAGAAGAGGTAACTTAAGACTTCATTTGTTCCGTAACCTACAATAAGGACTTCCAACATCATAAATACAGCAAGGTTTTTTTATTATTCTATTGTGAACCTGACACAATTTTACTGTTTTCTCAGAGTTTGAGTTTGGATTGATTTAATGCACTAATGTAGATAATTTTTATACCACCAAATTAAAAAGACTTAATAAAAAGGCATCCTGCGTATGTTATATAAGGCATCCACCTTATATGTTTTATGCCCTTTTGAAAGTTTGTTGCTTTTTTGTGTGTGATTTTGACATAGATTTGCAATTAACATCAAATTAAAATGTTTCCTTTGATTTAGATAGTTTAAATGTAAACTATTAAGTATGTTACAAATGGAAAATAATGTCAAAAAGTGCTTTATCTTAAATGTATCTACCCTAAGAATCATTGCCCAAAATTATGTCAACCTCTCAAAAAAGCACTCATTGTTTGACCTTCAAACTTTCCCATTAGGTTTAAAAAAAAAAAAGTTTTTCCAGTAATTATATTGCTTTTTTGAGGGGAGAAAAATAATTACACAAAACCAGTTCTTACTATGTAGAGAACAAGACCAAATCCTTAGATGATCTGGGTAATGGAAGCATTATTCTTTAACATTTAATACACTAACATGCTACCCGGAATTTAAAATTAAAGATCCAGAAACAGACATTGTATGGACAAAATCTGTTGGAAATTGGAGTGTCAGTTCCATTCTGCAAGGGTTGTCATTTCTTTTGTTTGGCCAAAATTTGTGTCTGCCATAAGAACGTGTCAGATGCCAAGGAAAGCACTTTTTCTCTCTCTTTTCAAGTCGCCATCAGCAATCCTCAAACACATATAAAATTAACAAAATATGATTTGGCTACACATTATTGAGTTTTACCAGACATGTTAGGGAGAGAAAGGGTTTGTGATATTTTCCCTTCACCACCAGCAACAGCGTCATTATGGCTATTTTAAAAAGTTGCTGCGCTGCAGTTACTGTGGCACATGGGACTGAAATTTCCATTACAATGCTCCAAGCCTGCCTCGGGTCCTGGAGACTGTGGGTATTATTTTTTTAAATGTTAATTTTTATTTTATTTTTACTTTATATGTAGAAATCTGACAGCACTTAAATTTTAATCATTCAGGAGCTTAATCCAGGATTTCTTTCAAAGCTTAAAATTCCCTGTAAAGCCAAATTCCTTGATGTGCAAGAAATGCAGAATCAAACCCTAGGTAGCTGGATCCAAGCTTTGTTTTATCAGCCAAGAAACAAAGTTCCCCTGATTTAAAGTACTGCACATAACACTGCTAAGATAAGGATTTAGTTTCCTAAGCCAGGCCCTGATCCTTTAATGAGCTGTGGGGAGGCTCACACAGCCACACTGATGGAGTCACACTGACTCCACTTGCAGGGAACTCCAGTTCTGGCCAGGTTTCCCTATTTCCCCTTGACTCACACAGGAGAGAAAACCATCCTTTACACTGTCAGTTCATTATATTTTAAGACCCCCTAAAATGCATTTATTCCACACCCTCTGAATTCAGCAGGAACAGGACATCTCTGGGAGTGGGTTATTTTCATTTGATTGATATTATTAATTTAACAGTAAGAATAACTAAAGAGCACAGAATAAGAGACTTTTTAATTGGTTTTTCTTTTCTAACACAGACATCAACATAGCTCCAAAATGGCTTATCATCAGATGATGATGTATTCACCTGCAAAGGTGCAATATCATTCTACTGATTGCCACAGATGTACCATTAAACAATTCCTCTAAATAGTAAGATATTTTGGGATTATACTTTCTCTACCATTTTTGCAACATTTATCTGTCCTCACTATAAATTATTTTCACTAAAACATTTTCATTGAAATCAGCGCTCTTTTAAAAAGGATTTATTTCAAGAAAACATAGTTTAGATGGAAAAATGAATCAATGAAAGTCTCTAATGTTATTCCAAAGATCCTCTATTTACCTCAGCAATTCAAAAATAATTTCATTGCTTTTTTAACAAAATTATTTCCAGTACTGTAGTATAAGAAATCTAAAATCACTGAATTATTTATTTCTATTTTTACATGTCTTTTCTGCGGTGTCATCAACACACCTCAAAAATAACATACATCACACTGAGATTTGTCCTGTAAAATATTTACATTAAATATTATACATTTTAAAGTTTGTGCAACCATTCTGCATTCATCACAATGTAAACCAATCAAAAAATACAAAAATGCTATTGATGCTCCAAGATATTAATTTGAAAATAAATAATACCTAGGTATTCTACATAAATATGATAAAATGCTGATAAAGTGATATCAAGAAATAAAATTATATTATGAAGTCTTCTGTAATTTAATATTTTGACAGTCCTACTCTCTACTTTTTTCTCTAAAAGAAAACGGTGTTTATTATAGAAAATAAGACCCAGTAGTGTTGCACATAGCAGATAGCAGAAATTATTTACGAGCAGATCATTTTATAGATCCCCCATTGTTCTGGCAATACAATGTGATGATCCTCAATACTTCATTTTGTGAATTCATCACTTTATGGAAACCCATTTTGCTACAAACAAAACATCTACCCACTGTGGAGTGCTTAATTTTGACAACTTTCCCAATCTAATATACGGAAACATTGGCAAGGAAATATCCTTCACCTTTAAAATTGCTCATAAAGGCATAGAAATTAAAATGGTGCTTACTTTCAGTTTGTGGAGCAACAAATCCCAGGCTGAGCCTGTTTGCATGTGGCCAATAGCCAACACCATCCCTGCAGAGATCGGGGCTCTCCACATGCAGTGATGTGTCAGCCAAGGTACAGGAGGACCTCTGGCACCAGCACCAACAGCAGCCAGAGGACACCAAGGCACAGCACTGGGGTGGGGAGCCCAGCCATGGAAGATCCCTCACTGAGCCAGCCAGGAACACCTCTGGAATTTCAGCAAGAGCTGCCTGGGGAAGGGTCCTCTCTAGAGAGCACAGGGACGTGTTTGTTTTCCAAAGGGAGATAACTCTGTAAGGGAGATGGGCTCCTGAACACAAAGACTCACCCTTCTTCCCCCATACCAGACACATCCAGACAGAACCAAACTGTCTGGTAGCCTAGACTGCACCTGAGCTCACCCCACCTGTCTCACTCTGGGGAGGGAAGGGGATGGCCATGTTACACATGCAGCAATAACTGGCAAACACGGAGCCTTTGGAACGGCCTCGGCAGGACTCGTCGGTTCTGCTCACAGCCAGTCTGCATCACCAGCCTGTTTTCAAGGTATTTCATCACCCCTGCTAGCTCTGACTCTAGTGATCCTCAGGAACATGAGTGCTACCCAAATCTGCTGCACAGAGCTCTGAGCAGGCAAATTCCAGGGATTCTTTAGAAGGTCAGATTGTGGAAGGAGGAAGCCCCGCACACTTTTCTTAGTCCTACTGCATTTGCTCTGGGAATGCATGGCTTATTAACACTCTGGTTAATACAGCACATTTATGTCTTTGAAGAGATCAAAACAAGACCTGTTTGGAGAGATCTGGGTAGAAGTTCTCGCATGCTTTATGAGTGCAGGCCAGTACACTGTAAGCAGGTCACACCATGTCCCCTTGAAGAGCTGCAGGCCTGAGTGCCACATGAAACACCTCATCAACACTTCCAGTCAAAATCAAACTCACCCCAACAGCAGCAGAACAGTGCTCTGTATCCCAAGGCACAGGAATGACACACAGCCACTGCACAGAGAACAAACAGCAACGCCTCAGGTAGCTGGATTCTGACCCGCTCACAGGGATTCTTTTCCCTGACTGATGCCGGAAAATTGCACGCCAATTTAGGAGGACAAGAGGAGCCTGGCAGGGCTGGACACCTGCCCTGCAGCGTTTGGGCATGGCCCACAGCCCCCAGCAGGGCGCAGGGTGCGGCAGGGGCTGACCCTCTCAGCCTCCCTCAGCCCAGCCTGATGTGTCCTTGCTCCTTCCATCACACGAGAGGGTGTGCCAGGCTAGGTACTCACAGCTGCCCTGTCTGAAGAGACAAGGAAACACATCCTTGCTTGTGTTTTGGCTTTACAGGGGAAAAAGTGGGGAGTAGCTCTAAAGCAACGTGGCAAAAGAACAACATCCAGCACGACCATCTGCACAGCACTGGGCACCCTCAGCACCTTGTACAAACAAAACACAGCTTCATTCATCGCTCCCAAGCCACCCAGTCGTGGGGACAGACACACAGCTCTTCATAAACGCATATGCTATGAACCAGTGCTTGCCTTTCCCTCAGTTAGAGCCTTATTGCAGGGCTTTGGCAGCCCAAGTGGTCACTCCAAGATTCTTTGGAGCCTTTGTGCAGCGCTGCACCCGGCAGGCAGAGCGGCAGCAGCCAGCTGGCCGGCCAGGCTGGACACCTGCCAGGGTGGCTCGCCTCCAGCACTGCAGCCCCTGGAAGCTTTGTAGCAGGAAGTAGCTGACAGACCATCAGGGAGGATGCGTTTTGTCTATTAGGTAGCTGACGCATAATTTGATGGAAGTTAACACACAAAACAAACCCAAAAGAAATAAATAAAAAGACAACCCTTGCTAAAGTTCACAAGGAGACAGTCACATGGAAACTAGTTCTATGGTTTGAAGTGAGAACTGTGGCACTGTGAGATATATGGCATATTAGTGACATTGTCCCTGCATCACACACCAGTTTTGCTTTGTGCAGCCTGCTATTTCATTTCCAGAGCTAATGCTCTTTGCAATTTTCCCACATCCTACACCCCACACAAGAATATTTTCAACATCCCAAAAACATTTCTACTTGTAATAGTAAATCAGTTAATCATGCAATGGGTTTTCTCCTTTCTTTCAACTTTGAGAGATTTGTAATTCAGAGACTGGACTGCTACCAGCAGTAAAAGAGCAGTGTGTTTTAACAGGTGTGTCTAGGGGAGGAAGATGGTCTGTTGCTTTGGTACTAGAAAAACAAGGGATGCAAAGGAGACCTTTGCCTTTCATCAACTAATCCTTCAAAGATTTTAAGTATAGAAAGGTCTGTTATGATCTTTTAACCAACCTCCACAGTATTGGAATAAATTTTCATTTAGCAATTACTACATGAAAGCTGCATCACTAAAGGTAAAAAACCTACTCTTTGGAAATTCTTCCAGACTCAGTGTAGAAATGCCAAGTGTTAAAGCATTCACTGTAACTCTGAACACTCTGTTTAAGCAGTGAATAATTTCACTGTCAAACAGAAGCACCTGATTTCTAATCTTAAACTGTCAGATTTCAGTGTCCAACCACTCCATCTCACAGAACACACTGTGCCTCTATGCCCTACTTGCTGCTCAGTTTCAGCATTGGTTGTAAACTCCTCATGGCTCTTTATGATGTATCAGGCATAAAGAGACCAACTTGCTACTACTAGCACCACCATCTACTAGCACATTAATCTTCCTAACCAGCACATCCCTTCAGAGCTCACATTCAGGTATTTATCCACCACAACCCTTAAATTCTCTTCATAGTAATTGTATTCAATTAAATTTTTCCTTCCACTAACTGTGACTTTTATGTGTTTGCAGATACCACAGCTGTGAAAAAAAACCTCTTACCACAAATCTATTACAGACTGACTTGTTAGATTGTCACTGAGCTCAAACAGCACCTTTCTGCTCAAGTGTTACAGAGACTGAGGCACTCTCCACTCTTCTGCATATAGATCTGACTTATTGTTCAGTTCCACCTTGATCTAGGCTCACATTTTGATGGGCTTAAAAGTGAACATGCACATGTCTGACAAGATGTGAGATTAACTTCTCACATTTTCTTAAGCAGCAATGGAAAAATCCATCTGTTTCTGCTATAAAGGCCTCTCGTTCCTGTTTCTCATGACCATGAATGTACATGACTGTTCCCTAAAATACCATGAAGAAAGGTAGAGAGTTTATCCCAGTGCTGAAATGGCCAGACCTTGAGATTAGTTCTCCCTGTACTTCATACTCTTAAGGGTATTTAACAGAGGGCTAGCAAAGGGTAGATTGGAGGGCAGAAAAGTCTTCAATCCATCTCTGTACCTCTATCTATCTCTGCCAGAAGATTTAGTGGCTTATATTTAGGAAACACCACTCAGTAGGCAATTCAGAGAAAAAAAGTGCAGATGGAGTTGGAACATCACTGTGCCCACCAGCAACACTGGCTGTGAACAAAGAGAGGACTCCAGAGACTGTGTTGGTTTGAATTTTGCATCAGCTGTCCCCTGACTTGTGGTGGTATTCCTTCTCCCAGCCAAGATAAGAGCAGCTGGAGTAGACCTTCTCATGCTCAGTTCTGGGGGGAAGTAAGCCCCAGAGTGCTACAGGTGGCTTTTGTTATTACAAACACCCTACTGCTAATATAGTAAAGAAGCAAAACCACAAATAATTTAAAAAAAAAAATCCAGGAAAAACTTTTCACACTTGCTGCAAAATATAATGCACTGAAAATCCATAGGTATTACTATGGTTACTACTCCAGAGATAACTAAGGCTTCCTTGCCTTAGAAGCCTTTGCAGGTTTCTTTTTTGTGCTTTATTCACAAGCAGAGTTCAATAACAAATTATCCTTAATTTACTGCTACTAACAATGTAGGCAATTTTTGGCCCCAAGTCTGCTGCCTTAATACAGGCAAAACACTGAGTGAGGCAGACAGAATCCTTGCCTGAGTTAAGAAGGCAGGATTAGGCCCACCTTATTATACAGTTATTTATTACACAATGATAATTAACACGAGGCAGACAAGCTCATTTATTTGGCAACAGCAACGCTGGCTGAAACACACTGTTAAAAAGTGCTGAGCATAAATAATATGAAGAAATGCTTATGCAACAATAAGAAAATGTATGATTGTGTATTCTATCACACAGCTTAAAAACTGCAGGTTAAGCAAATTACCACTGGCACTGCGTATCCATAATTCTGCCGATCACCTAAATGAATGATCAGGTAGGATCCTTTCAATTCTAGCAGCGTTTCTCTCTAAATACCTCACTATTTAGCAGCCTAAAGGGAGCCAACACATCAGTAGTGCCTTCTATGCACTGTCGAGTCCCAGCTTGAGCACACCAAACTCTGAGGCCTTTTGAAATCTTTAAAGACAATCACACATAAGACAGTTTCTATATTGCAGGGCTGGGTAGCGCTACTGCAGCACAAAACAATATTTCAAGCTTTCTGATATACATGTGTCACCTCTATGTGACAAATAGCTTGTATTAATTAGGCACTAGACTTGGTGAGATTGCTGTTATTAACTGAGAGAAGATGGGTTGAATTTAATTGTGTGTGACATCAAAGCCAAGTGACTGATATTTCAAGCATCATTTAAAATGTTTGATATTGGAGTCATTGTATTCACATAAAGACTGTCTAAAAATATAAAGGAGAATGATGAGAGAGGAACTGAAATGCATTCATACAATCCATCTTATGAAGTGAATTTGATGTAATTTTGCTTGTATTTTTGACCCAGTGTTGACAATATTTATTTATTTAGTTATATAAAATTATTACTTTGAAGAACAGTTTATTTTTCTCAGTACTAATTTTGGAGACAGCTGGGATGGTTTGTATTGGTTCCAGCATCAATGTTCTCAGAAATGTGGACATAAGGGAGGGGGAACATAAAAGATCAGCTTGCACTGAAATTTGCTTTATAGCCATTAATGAACACTATTTGGAAAATGTTTACTTAAGAAAAGCAGACTGCACATTATTTAGGCAAATATCCCTAACAGCTTGAAAAAAAGAAAGGGGGAAAGGAAACTATGTTTAAAATTGCACATGAAAAAATATATTTAAGGAGTAAGAGCTCGCTATTTTACTATGCACTGTACAAATAGTAACTATCTCACACTCATCAGGATGTGAGGAATGCTGTTTTAGGGTCAAATATTTCTCTCATTTAAGATGCTGGCAAAAATCCCCTTCAGTCTGACAAGGCAGAATCATACTTGTGATATAGCATGATAATGTATATGGTGTTTTGCTAAAAAGTGGGTCAATAAACAATTGCCCCAGAGGATACTTGTCTATAGTGCTTCTGCATTGTACCATTTCCTTTTAGTTCTTTCTTTAAAAATAAATAAAGTAAACCACTTGCTAATTCCACGCTTGCCATAAAGCACACAAAACAATCCAACTGAAATCAGCTTAATTAAACCGCGATGCGTTGCAGGCAAACACGTACCCCCCAGGTATTCCCAAGCAGGCAAATCTGAAGTGCACGACAGCCAAAAGTAAATATGAACAATTTCACAAACCAGAAAGACAATGTTCCAGGCAGAAGAACTTCCCCATTGCTCGTGGTGCCCTACTCTCACACCCTATGGAGCAAGGTCAGGCTCACCAGGGGTGCCTCCCCCTTCCTGCCGCCCAAGGAGGTCAAAATAGGAAATCCAATATGTATAATACACATAAATGAAATACATGCATGTAACATGTGCATATATGGGTATATATAGGTGTGGATTTTCATGTGTGCAAATATGTGGGCGTTATTTTATATCAGAATTAGTACTGCCATAGTCACTAACACTACCAAGTATATACAAGTGGTATAACCTCATCCCAGTGGGATTCAATTCTCAGAGGGACTTTGCCATCCCAGGAATGTATTCTAAAATGATCAGACAAAATGTTTAATCACGTGCTTAATTGTAAGAACTGATTTTTTTGATGGGGAAACTGATGTCCGTAAAGCCAAAAGACACATAAATACCTCAGCAGCTGTATAGCAGAAAACCCAATAGCTGATAGAGAATTCATGGAAAAACTCCAGTTTATGTGAGAGCAATTCTCCTCATTTCTTCACAGCAGTGGATCAAAATCTTTTTTGAAATTATCCAAATTCTCTTGTCCTTAGTTATACAGAGTTTTCCTCACTCTGTACAGGATTGACATTAGCCTCAGGTTTTAACTAGCCTTCTGCTAAGAAAACATTTAAATTATTTTATTGAAAAGCAAGGAAAAAAACTTAGTGTGTCTGGCAGGATTCTTTGGCAGTTGCAATATCAGTTTTAGCATAATTGATAAAGTAATTTATATAACAAAGCAGTTTTTTTCTATATATGAATAGGTCACAGAAGTAGCTCTAGATTCCCTGCAATTCATTTGTTATTAGGAGCTATTTAGGGAATAATTACAACAACCTTTCACTGCTCTGTCCTTCATCTGACAGGCAATCGCTGAATTTTTTTTTTAAATCCATCAAGTCTGTTCCTACTTTTTGATAAAATTTGAAAAGCTCTCTGAAGCAAGTTGCAGTACCATACTTGCAGATTAGAAATTATTCCCCATACATATATATTTTAAGGTGGTTAAAATGCCCTGTTTCTATAACTGCTCCTCCCAGAAATCTCACCTGCCTAAAAGAATATTCAAGGGAAGCAAATATTTAGGAGTGTGAATACAATCAAAGCAAAAAATGCAAACAGATATCTGAGGGGGTTGTGTTGTTCCTTCTACCCAGCTTGCATTGAAAGCTTTATATTTTGAAATTAAATAATTTACAAAGAAAGAGCTCTTCCTTTGATTTGCCTCAGAATGTGCTTTAAACTAAAATCATGCTTAAATTATGTTGCCCCTGAAATCAGTCATTCTTCCTGACTAATGCTTCCTGGTGAGTTGGTTACGGGATAAAAATGTCAAAGGGAAAAAGTAACAATCATAACCCCGTGCCCAAATACGTACATGTATTTAAATGTAGCTCAGAGATTTTATTTGGGTTTGTAATCAAGAATTTTCATAACACCCACAAAAAAGTAGGCATCAATTTATTAATACCCTTCGTCTTCAGAAAAATGGTGAAAAACTTAAGGCAATGTTTTAAAAAGTGTGGGGCTACTTCTCCTTTGAAGTATAAAAACTATTTAAGTATCAAATATGTCTGTGACAAAAAAGTTTCTTTTGTTTAACATAAGCCAAATTTGCTTGGTCTTTAAACTTAGCTAGTATGTTCTTGTCTGGAACATGACCTTTTTGGAACTGCTTTTTGAGCATCATTGCAGTGACTGAAATACCAGTAAGTGTGTTTTGGATGGCTTCCAGTCTGCTCATCCACCTGTGTGTTGTGAGAGCCTGAGCTTGCTGCACTGCTGCTACACAAAAATGCCCCAGGCATTCTTTTTCTCTCCTCACACACACACGTGACTTTCAATTTTTGCAACCATTTGTAGTTCACTGGCAGATTTATTGATCAGGAAAGTTCATGCCTCCTCTGTGCTGCCCAAATAGGCTGTGTTTTGTTTTGTTTTGTTTTGTTTTTGGCTGGACTTCTACCTGACCTCCAATGCTGTAGGAATCATTTTACACCAGCAATTAAATGCTGGACTAGTTATTTGTAGCTTGCAATTGTCCCCATTTAGAAGAGTAACTGCCCAATTGCAAAGCTTCTAAATGGGTGCAATTGCAAGCTCAAACAGTCAGGCCCGTGCGTAATTACGGTCACAAAATTGGGCTCACTTATGTCAGAGGTTGCTGCAGAAGACGTAGGCCACCAACTAAAAGTAATGGTTCTCTGCCTGGTTGCTGCTATGTGTTGTTCAATCCTGCAGGAGGAACGAAAGGAAAGGCCTCTTGGTGGGAATACAGAAAACAGAAATACATTAAGACAATTTGAGGCTATAAAGTGATCAACGTGGCGCCTAGGACAAATGATCATAACTGTCTCATGCCTAATCACCCATTTCAGACACAGCTTTATGAACAAGTTTTGCTCTCTTTCGTGGTTTTTCTCTTATTATAAGGCAGAACAGTGTCAGTGGTCAGAGTATTCAATTCCAGGTACCAGAGGCACAGGCTGTGGAATGCCACTGGCCATTTTAAACCATCTGCTGAACCTACAGCTTTTTTCCTTCTCTCCACTTGAAAGAGGTTGATCAAGAAAACACCAGCTGGAGGTTTTTTCTCCTCTCACATAGCCAGACAGTAGGTACAGTGCTACTGCTGTCAGGGAAATTGTGTCTAACTCATCCTAATCATAATTAGGAGAAATTTCCCACCTGTTTCTCCCCAGTTCAAAAGTATTTTCAATAGTTGAAGGGCATACCTCTGCAGGTAAAAGCTCCTTTCTCGTGACAGCGTGATACCCCGCACATATATGGGGTTCTCCCCAAAGCATATTCCAGCCTTGACAATGGGAGTGCAGCCCTACAGACCCAGGCACTCCCAAAAACCTCCTGTTCACCAGCCCTTCATTACCACTGCTTAACACCACAGCACAAGTAAGAAACAGCTCTGCTGCATCCACACGAATTCCTTCATCACAGCCTCCTCCAACCGGTGTGCCTAATCAGCCGCCGAGCATGTCAAACCACTGCTGTTCAGCTCATCTGCTGATGACATGAGACACATCTGGGCAATGGAACAAAGAGAATATTCTAAAATGATTATGCTAAGATGAGAATTAATATTCATCCCCAAAAGGTGCAACTGCCAGCCCAGAACGGCAAATAAAATCAACTACACTGCAGTGCCAAAGTCTTGGGGACCAGGTTCTCCTAAATCCACTGAAAGCAAATTTCATTTAGTGAGGATGAGGCCATTGAGACAGATTCTCAGGTAAAACAAATAAATTTAAATATAATTGCATTTTTTTTCAGTATCACGTGCATTGCAGAGTGGATACATTTTGTGGGGATCCAACAAATGATATTTTAATGTACATACATAATTTATTGAGCAAGCAGTAGACTTGGCTGAATGAATGTCAGCCATTGAAGATCCAACATGGTGTATTTTCATGCTTATTACTTGGTACAATAGCAAAGAAGGAAGCACTTAACATATTTATGAACTTGAAACATCTCTCAAGTTCCACAGTGCAGGACTATCACAAATGTTATCACATTCCTCTTCTATGGTCACAATAAGGAGTAAGTTAAGCCCTTGCTATGTATTTTCAGCCTAAAAATGGTTGAAATACTCACAGACTACCACCTATATTACCCTTTTACAATTCTTGCAGTACTGTGAAATACAGCTAGAGAACATTTATATCCTTCATATCCTCCCCATAATTCCCATTTATCTTACATAAAGTGAATGAGATTCAGTATGTAAGTAATTTCTGCAGATTTTGCTTAAAATTGTAACTACTGGATTTTGAAAAAATCTAGTGGTTCCAGCTCCAAAAAAAAGACAGTTTCAATAGTATGTTTATCATAGAGCAAAATTACCAGCTGTCTGTTTAAAAGTAGCCATTTTTTAGGTATCTTCACTCAAAACTTTACATTGCAGATATGCCTGATGAATGTAAGGTAATGGGAGTTCAGATCCCACGATCCCATCCTTGGCTCTTCCATTCTGATGAGACATTTCACTGGATACATTAATTAGCTTCAAAAGTTTCCCATTACTGCGGTCGCTCCCCATAAGCAAGTCCTTTATTTTAGGCAGCAGGAGCAGAATTCATTTCATATCAGCTTAATTGCCTCCAATTACCTGAAGCCTACCTAGAATTACCTGGTGACCAGAACTGGCAGTGCTTATCTCTTTCCACCAGCCCTAAATGCAGCCAGGACGTAGTGTTTCAAGTTCAGAGGTAGAATCTCTGTGACCGCTCTGTAAACTTAGATTTCAGAGATGAATCGCATTCCTATTTCCAGTGCTGAGAGGCCTTTGCCTCCCATTGATTTCAGGAGGAGCTGCATGTGCTTAATGTCCAAAGTGCAGTGGCCACATTTTGAGGCCAGCTCTGCACTGAGTGCCTCCCATCGCTCTCATTAGGCACCTGGAACCTGACCCGGATCACGGAGCAATCACTGCCGCTGCGCTTCGCCACGCCACCCCTCCGCCCTGCTGAGATAAAGCACCTATTTGGACCTCTTTGGCTCTGAAGATTCACTGGAGAGGAGAGCACAAGTGTTTCTGGAGAGCGAGGAAGAAGCAAATTAGTCTTTCAACAGGCTATCATTACATAAGTAGGCTAATATAATTTTTTTTTTTTTTCTTTGACAGCTGATTTGTGGAAGGTAGGGGCAGCGCAGTCTACAGCAGCTTAATATGTCCTAAGTTCCCACAGGTCTGCTCAAGGCAGAAGAGAAACACAAGAGAAGCAATGCCAGAAGACACCTGGGGAAATGGTGCCCCCTTCCTCCTGCGGGCTTGTGTGGAAAACCCTTAGAAAACTTTCAAATTGATTTGCTTTCTGTTTTCCTGATTGTTCAGTGATAATAAAAAAAGAATGGCAAAGACGAAAAGCCTTTAAAGGACCGAGGCTTAGGAGCTTTATTTCCATTTCCTGGGCTAGTGAAACCACCCACTAGTTTATATAGCCCTTAGGCATCCTCTTCCCTGACTTTTTCCTCACAGGACACCTTTGCTTACAGTGTTTCTATTCTATATGGGTTCTTATACTGCCCTCATCACCGTAGTAGCTGAGTGCCTTCAGGTGGTGCATTATGCAATGTGACTAACATCTGTGACAGCCAAAGCAGGAGGCAAAAACAGTTAAGGCCCCAGTAGCTTTCTCCCTACACAGCATTTCACTTTCCAACACTAATAACTTTCTCTCTGTGAATACACAGCTAAATTGTTGTGGTCACATTTGTAGCAGATCAGCAACGTTTCGCTCCCTCTGATGCTGGATTTCTCACTTTAGTATGGCAGTGTGGGGATCGTTCTCCTTTACCTAATTCACTGAAATGCCAAAGGATGGATATTATTCTTCAATTACATTTATTTTAAGAATATCAGCAACCACAGGAAAAAATAATAAGAATAAGAAAGACTAAGAAAGAAAGAATATCGGTGACTACAAAAAACATGGTAGGCACGGTAGCCTGGACTGGAGATGCAAAACACAGGCTTCAGAAAAGGTCTGTGTAAGACACAGCCTTTGGCACTACCTGCAGTGTGAGAGGAAATTTTTCAGCACCAGACTCAGCCTTACAAGCCTTGGGGTGGAGGTTAAAGGGGCACCATGTTCCCCAGGAGTGACAACTGAGTATCTCATTGCAGGAGAGCTCGCATCTGGGAACAATATGCCTGCAAATCTTTTAAACGCATGCAATTGCTTTGCCAGAGCAATTGATATGTTGTGGAAGGAACACTGCAGGGCAGGTGGTTGCTGTGAGATGACCCCACACTTGGGACCAAGAGTGAGACATGAGGTCAAAGGTCAAGTGTGACTTTGTTAGAAGCAAAAAATACAGTCACCTCTGCACTGCTGCCCACCCTGCAGCCTGCAGCGCTGCTGAATGCCACACAGGTTGCAGGACCCCTGTTTACTGGCACAAAACAAAGAAATTACATTTACTATTATTTTTCTGATTGCATGAAATGCAATGTGGAGATGCATTAAATTCTATATGCAAATATAAAACAATATTCTTTTTTGCTGTCTTAGGCGCGCTAGTTCACTGGAACAATGAGAAGGGTAAAATAAAAGCAAATGGAAAATTATGTTACACAAATAATTACAAAATTAAAAATCTCTTGAATCATTCTAGGCAGGTTGCCACAGAGATTATTCACCTATCACTTCAAAGTTCTCCTTGACTTTAAGAAACCCTAAGGGAAAGTTAAGAATTTGGGGGTGAAGGGAGAGACCTGAGGATGGTTTTCTTGGATTTTTTGGGTTCCCTCCTAGGTGCCAGACACCACACAATTAGAAACTGCCTACATAATAACTGACATGAAATAATAGATAATGTAGGGAATGCTGCAGAGAAAACTGCAAAGGTATATTACTGATTTAAAAATTCCTTTCCTTTTTTCTGCTATCATTCCAGAGGATCCGAGAATATTTCACAAATTTTATATACACATTCCAGGAAGGATTGCAAAAGCTGATTAAGAGCATATGCAGCAACAGCACAATACCACAATTAGGATGGGAAATGCAGAACACTAGACTTGATCTTGCCTCAAGCAGAATGTCCAATAGCAGTGAACACTACACAGAAAGAGGGACAGAGCACAGATGTTCAGACCAGAAGACAAGCCAAGAAAGGCTTAAAAGATCACTGGCTACAAGACATTTCATAGAAAGCACGCTGCCTTATTGCTCTGTGAGCATTATCACACAAGACAATGCAGACTCTAATTTAAATAGTCAGAGGGAAAGATCCTTAAGCTGGATGCCAGTTGGCTACAACAACAAATATGTATTGCTGTTCTGACAACATTCACTGTGGTAAACTGCACTGGGAAGTAATGATCTCTGAGACCCTGGCACCCCAGCACAAACTGCAACTCAAAGAATCCATCAATATCCTTCTGGGGTGACAAAGCCAGAAGGGGAGGGTAGGAAAACCATCACAGCCTGGCCAAGGGGACATGAGGGCAAACAGTGCCTTCCTGTGGAGATTGCCCTGCCGTGGCTGCGCTCCAAGGGCACTGCTGCAGCGCCTGACCGCGTCTGCAGAGCTCTACATGTCACTGCTGTGATGCCACCGAGTACCAGCCTACAAATACCAACTGCATCGCCTTGCAGGAGCCACTGAAGATGTACATTCATGTGCAGGGCCAAAATAGTTGTGTTGATGTTGGGAAGTATTTGCAAACTGTCAAATTTGTAATTTCTAAAACGAAAAATTGTTTACACTAGGCTTGCCTGATGCAGTCCTGCAGGCCCCTGGACCCCAGCCTACAGGAAGGAATAAGGAGGGAAATTAATCTGGTTGCTACCACTTTTACTTCTAGTGTAACACAATAAAAAGAGGGTCAGATGTGCAGTCACACATGCGGTTTATTTCTTTAATTGCTATCTCCATTACAGAGATAAAGGAGGATAGAGTAAGTCCTCCATTACATAGGATAAAGTAATTGAGCAAGATTGTACCTATGACATGAAAGAAGTCACTGACTATGTGACCCATACTTTAATGGTGTGATGCAAAGGTCAGGAGAATCAGTGGAAAATCTCCCATGATTTTAATGGCTGATACAATAATGTAAACTCAATATAATTAAGTGGTTAGAGCAATGGGCATGAACCTAGGAAGACTGGCCCACTTCCCTGCTATACATATGTTCAATCTCATGTTTAATTGTACAGTAATACTCATGAGAACAAGATTTCTATTTGCTCAGTGAACACTGAAGTTGCTGCTCTCACACCAGTGCTTTAATGGTCTTGTTGAAACTCAGCTTTGTGGCCCTTCTCTCTACGGTGCAGTCCAGGAGGACGTGGTGTCTCTCTTAAACTTTTGTGTGTGCAGCTCCACAGTGAACATTTAGGGAATGGTGCCAGATGCAAGTGTAGCTGCCAATCAACTGCTTGATGGTTTTGCTTGATGGTTGTTCCAGAAAAGGAACTTTCTTTGGATGGCTCGAAGGTGTCAGGACCTAATGTTTCACTCCAGCTACCCCATACCTACCTCTACTATAAAAGCTGCTCCAGTGAATGAGCATGACACTCACCTCATGAAAACTTTGTCCAAGTACATACTTTGGTCATGAGTGCTATCCAAGACTCTCCAGCTGGATTCTGCATCCATCTGCCAGTGTTAACAATGGCATGTACTGTCCAAGGCTGTTTGGACAAACAAGTGGGAAATGCAGCCACGTTTTGCAATTATGCCCTTATTGGAAAAAATAATTTTTATTATTTCATTCTTTGTCTTTGCCTTGTGCCAAGACATTCATCTCTAAGTGAAGATGTCCTGACACCAGCTGGATTGTAAACGTGGGTGCAAATACAATTTTGTGCCATATTGTGTCACTCTCCTGCTTTTAGTCTTTCTGTACCTGAGTCACCGTAATGTACCGTGCAGAAGCTGTGATGCATGGCAGGTATCAGGGCTGGCACATCAGCCTGCATGTGCCAGATGATGGTGTACTTCTCCCACCTATGCTTTTGTTCCAGGATTTCTGGGTTAAGGAAGCAGGCAGGACAAACACCGAGCAGTCAGTCAGAATACATTCGAAGGCATGCAGGACAAGCCTCAGGATTTATTTTATGTGCTTCAGATGCCATTTTAAACTGGCTTCTTTCCCTACTCAGTGTTTCTGTAACATGTAGATAATTCTCCCCTCCAGACCCTTACACCTTTTTGGTTAGCTCAGAGAGCAGTGTTGATCTTTCCCACCTGGACTGCAGCTATCACGCAGTGCCTGTCATTCTCATACAGATCAAAAAGGATTTTGCAGGCTGCTGCCCTTGATCTGTGCCTTATATGTCAGTGTTAAATGCTTCAGCTGAGAGATGCCTGCTTAAAATACATCCTCACCATCAAACCAAAAGGTCCTGAGGCATGTGGAGCACTGCCTAGTAATGCCTCTGAGAGGAAGTCCCGGCCACCATGGCATCAGCAAGGCTTCCTGCAGCACCTGGCATTTTTGATGGAGATCATCCATCCAAGCAGTGACCTAACGCAACCCCGTGTAACTTTTGAGCCCGTGAGATAGCAGTGTATGTGCACATGTTAGGGTTTCCCTTTCGAAGGCAATTCGATGTGGTTAACAAATTCTGCACTCCAGGTACTCTTCATCCTACAGCTGCAACTGCTAGCACTTTCATAAAGCTGTCTTAATTACCAGTGACCCTGTGCTCTTCAAATGCATCAGCAGTACAAGGGATGATTCAGGATGACAGGGTCACAAGCAATGGGAAAGAATGTCTGATCCATGCCCCACTTACATACATCTCTAGCTCATGGACTATCTGCCCTAGATTAAAAAAAATCTTCATACCAAGAACTCGGTTTCAGTAGAACTTAAAAGGACTTGGGTTCCAGCCCTCTTTTATTCAAGTGTTGGTGGGATCAAATCTCTATAAGATACAAACACTAGGACAGAACACGTTAAATAAATGATTTGTGGATATGGAAGCTGGTAAATTTGAGTCTTCTGGAGAAAAAGGATTTTCACCCTCAGCCTAAAGTTAACTATTGCCTCTAAATTTACTCTTAACATTTGATATGAATTGTATGAATTTATGATTTTATGTCAAAAGATGATACAGAGAGCTGAGTTGAATTGCAAGTTGACAGAATAAGAACCCAATGCCCAAATCTGCTGTTGCTAAGTGGTGCCCTAAGGAAGTCAACAAGCTCTAGAAAATTCTTCCCGTCACTGAGGATTTTTCCCACAATGGCAATGTTTTTGGGGGAGTCAAGGGTATAACTGCCTAGGAAAATATTTTTCTCTCCTCATCCCCTCCACCACCAGCACTGCCCTGATCAGCAAACAAAATGAGGAGTTATTACATGCTACTTTCATTGTGGTGAAATAATTTAAATTATTTAAATAATTTAGAAATGAGAAATTACAAAGTAGCCTCAAGTGCATGCTTAGGTGCTTTGATGAATAAAAGCTCTCATACAACATGTAAAACAATCAAAATACTCCACTCCAAACCAAGATGTTTCTAAAAAGACGTCTATCATGTTGCTCCAAGAGCTAATATCTCATCTTCCTCTGTCCTTACAACTGTGTCCTAATATTATCTTATGGGAAAATATTCTTTTTAAATAAATTATGGGAAAATAATTCAGTCTTGAATGTTCTATTATTTGTAAATCTAAATGCTTATATCTTTTGCTTAAAAACACAAATAATCCTCAGCATGCCTCTCTTTAGTGTGACATAATATTAAGTCAAAAAGAGACATAGCTCTCCTCCTCTAACTGAAGGAAATTCATACTGGAAAATCTTACTGGTGTGATTGTTCTGATCACACTAATGTGATTCTGAAGCCAATCATACAAAGTTCAACAAAAAGGAAAAACCAAAGACCTCAGTCCTGCCTTTAGGAAATGTCTGTTCAGCTAAGTTGCCATAAGCACTTATATAAAACAGCTGAAATAAACACATCCAGAAAAACTTAAAGAATTTTTGAGAAATTCTGTTCTTAGTCAAGATTTTATTTTACCCCAGTTTCTCGGGATTGCTCAAAACTAAGGGAAGGAAAGAATTGAAAACTAGCTGCAAAACCACCAAAACATAAAACCAGAGGGGAACACCAGGTATGCATAGTACCTTATTAATTAGTTCATTTTTGTAACTCTTGCTCAGAAGCACCTACATTTCAAATACAGTCTGTTCCTGTAGTTTCTTATACCTCCATTGCTGTTTATATTTAAAGTTATTTAGCATTCTCTCCAAGCACTGAGGGTTTCTGATGACATCACCAAGTACAATAGTAACACCAGAACCAAATACTTGTTGTGATCAGAACATGGTCTCTCCAAGGCTTTCTGCTAATGTCTCATTTCTTCACCCAGTCTGACAATCCAATGCTTTTTTTCACTTGTAATCCCTTACTTGTAACTGGGTGTTAATTTGCCCATGATAACTATGTGTCTCCTTTCTATTTGCCCATATTGCTCCTAGGTCAACCAGACCTGTGTATTAAAAATGCAGATAGATCAAACATAAGTGTCCATAAGTGTTTGGTTAATAGACCAAGGTGTTCTCTTTTATCTAAGTAATCCTCTAAGCAATGGAAAGATAGGCCAGATAAAGCACAGAGAGAAGTGTATCTGATGGCAATGTTAAAATAGTAATTCTTTTTTTGTTCCAATTTAAAATAGAAGTAGTGCATGACCAACACATTCTTTTCTCTTGAGAAAGTCTGAATACATACCAATGGAGGAGACATGGTGGCCAAAGTCTGAGACATCAAAGGATGCTCCTCAGAGCCCTGATACCTTTGCCACATTCCCAAAGCACCCACAAACGAGACAAGAAAAAAACAACAGAAGCAGGCAAATGTTGTGTGCGTTCATCAACAGAGCATCAAATCCCATCTGTCTCCTGCAACACTATCAAAACAATGAAAATAGAGGGGCATCTAGAATGATGACTGCTAGAAAAACCCTGAAATGCGCTAAACAGACACACCTACCTGCCTGCTGTTCACTTAAATCTAGTTTGAAAAGCACCATGAGCATGGGGACTTTATAAACTTTTCTCCTCTTCTAGGAACAGGCCTAGAGAGCTTTTCACAGCAGACAAATTTTCTGCAATCACCCATGGGAGAGGTTCCACCGCTTTCACACACGCCCCTCACCCACCTCCAGGGGAGGCGCACGAACGGGAGCGGCAGCAGAGCTGCGCGGCGCAGGGATGGCAGGAGGGCACCTCCGCTCCGCTCTCCGGCACCCCCGAGCCACCGCTGGGCTTCTGGCAGCGCCGGGAGCCGCCCCGTCCGCCTCCTCTCCCGCCCCCTGCCCAGCCGAGCCCTTCTCCATCGGGGGCTGAGAGCCGCCGCCGCTCCCTGCGCGGCCCGGCCGCGTCCCCGCTCCGCGCTCCGGCGGCTCCTGCGCGGTGCCAGCGCCACCGCCGGGGCCGCCCGGGCTCGCACAGCCCGGGAAGGCGGATTTCTTCTCTCTGTTGGACTCTTAAAAATCGTAAGGTTTCTGGTCATCCCCGAAGCGCATCTTCCCCGCAAAGGCACGCACGTGGAGCAGGGGGATCCCCCGGGAAGGAGATGCGTCATGCGGAATGAACGCTCCGCGTTAGCGCCTTGGTCAGAAACGCGGTTTGGGTCCTTCTGCTTCATTCCCCCTTCCAAAATCTGGTTTGATTTTGCTCTCCCCTCGTCTAGCTTCTCACCCATTGAAAAAATAGAAGAGCATTACTTTTTCAGCTCTGCATTCTCCAGACAGATTTGGCTCGCTCCAAAGCCTCTGTGATTAAACACACAGTAAATAGTAGTCGGACCAAAATTCTGTATGCCTGTGACTTTTTCTGGCGCCAATAAATCCCACTGCACCTTCACTTCAGCTGCCCTCAATTTCCTTGACTCTCTTAAGGCTGTCATGTACATCTGGACCTGGCTCCCACTTCCATTGCAATATTTTCATTCTCTTTCAGATTCCTCTCTGAAAAGCTGCAGACCATTAAATCTACATGTTTTCTGAAATCTTTAAAGTAATTTAAGGATTTGATAACTTTTTTTTTCCCCCTATGGAAATCCCCAGCCTGAAAAAATCACCTTCAAAATGTCAAAAATATTGAATTTTAATTTCTTGTCAAAAGGAAAAAGTAAAAAAATAAGAATGTTGGAATACAGTTTTAACTTGGGGGGGGGGGGGGGGGGAGTGGGAATCCTTTTTCTTGAGACGTATAAGCCAATGTGACCTTAAAATGCTGAGTGCTGTCATTACTATTCCACAATACAGTAGTGAAAAAACCTTATCTGATGATATGGAAACAGCAAATCCCCAGCCTGTGTAATGTAATTTGAGGTTTTTTTGGTATCTTTTTGTTTGAGCAGAAGATCTCTGCCACAATGTGTCCAGTACATCTGTGTTTTCTCTCATTTGAGCCAGAAGCACCATGGGGCAGACACAGTCTTTCTTGACATATTTTTCTAAGCAAGCATTTGACTTTTTTTTTTTTCCCGTGGTTCAGAATACAAAGAAGAGTGACATGGCAGAATCTGGTGATTTATCGCAGAGGAATTTGGAGGTAGCAAGTAATAAAATTTTATTAAATGGAGACAACCAGGGGGAGCATACGTGTGCAGTTAGAAGTCACTCTTTTTTCCTGCTCACCAGATCATCACTCTACACAGCCGCTGGAGAATGAAAGCTTTTGAAATAAACAAAGTGCTGCTGTCAAAAGCAGAATAGTCTAAAGTGCAGAAATTAGAAGAGTAAATGGATCTGGAATTACCATGGGGATAGGAAGGAGACAAAATGCATATCTAGCAGCATTTGGGGTCTCGCCAGACGTGTAGCTAGCAGCAGCTTTGCCAGGGACAGGGATTGCTGTCCACTGTTCTTTGCTGCCCCTACCGATATGCCGGCAGAGCGGGTTACCGAGCACTCCCCGGCTCACTCCGCTTCCAAGGAGGCCAGGTTAGCTCAGATAAACGGTGAGGCTTTGCTAATCCAGTGCATTCTGAAAAAACAGGTTAGAGAGGGAGCTTGTATGAGCAGCGCTCCTAGCAGAGCCGCAGGGATTTGGGATTCCTGATAAGCACCCAGAGACAGGCTGTGGTCACTAATGCCTTCCACCAGCACAGCTGAAGCTGCGAGAACACATCTGTTCACCTCCTGAAGAGGACTAGATCTCTGGTCTGCTAATCTCATTTCCCACTACATATTCGGTCAAAATAGCCCCTCAATGGCTGGAGATTCCTCTGTTCCTTCAGCAGTATTAATTTGGCAAAAGTAAATGAAGGCAAAAGTGAATGTTCTTGTTTGGAGCCTGATCTAAACAGGGTGTATAAACAGCATAAAAGTACATAGCCCTGCTATGTCTCATCCTTTGCTGCTCTTAATGCTCTGACTTCTTAAATCAGGCAGCTCCATGCAGCTTTAATTTAGTGAAGGGCCAAGCAGCTATGAATTAAGGAGCCATAGGGCTGAGCTTCCAGCAATCTGTTCTCTCCCAAATGTCCAATTAGAAGAGATAACACATTCAGAGATAAATTCCTGGCAAGAGCTGAGGATGAGATTTTGCTTGTATCAACAATGTGGTCAACACTTTGAGAATGATATATGAAAATAATGTAAGACAAAGATCTGAAATGTTTAAACAAGAGATCAGTTATGGGCCTCTCAGAGGTGGTAATGGTAAATTATTAAAGAATTTATAATTACATTCATGCCTAATTATTAATAAACAAGGATAGCTAACAGATGCTGCAGCAGATTTACATTTCCTAAGGAAACAAGAAGAATTATGTAAGAAAATCAGGATCAGCAAAACTATTAGGTCAGGAAGCCTAAATGCCTGTACATGAAAAAAAGGTACTGTCAAAACTATTCAGGAGGAAGCAATGGAAAAAAAAAATAAATAAATAAAAGAGAGCGATTCCTTTTCAAACCTTGGAGGCACTAATAGATTGAGGAAAGCTGACACAACACCTATGGTGAGGCTGCTTCAACAAATTGAAAATGGGGATCAGATCCAAACCAGAATGTTTAATTCTTACTGATGCCATTCAAGTGACTTCACCACATGTTGAACATGAAAACAAATTGATATCTGTTTTCTTAAACATTCCCATGAATACTCCAGATCACTATAGCGAAAACTGCAACAGAGAAACATAAAATGCATTGCTTAGAAAAAACTAACACCAAAGCAGAGAATAGAAATCATGATGAGTAAACTGGATAGAAAGCTTGGAAGAGGTAACAGTGGGTCAGCAGGAGAAATTCTACCCCAGTTGACTAAGACCTATAGAGATACCAATACAATACTCAGCACTTTGCTAATAGTGTGACAGAAACTGCTGAAGAGAGAAAGAATTGGCTTTGATTGTTAAGAAAAGAGATATTTGAAAATGGAGGGAATAATCACGAAAATCTGTTTTGAAAGATTATTCTTGTTTATTTATGACCTAGAAAAAAAACCTGAAGAAATTACTGAAGTTTTCAAAGAAACAGCTAATGAGTTTGACAGATAAAGACATAAAGTGATAAAATAAATTTGTATGAAATGGAAAATAAAACCTAGCAATTAATTGCTGAGAAACAGAGCATTTTGGCAACATTAAAGATAAACACTTATTTAACATGAAACTATCAAAATGTAAAAAGAAAATAAATGGAATACAACTGAACTTCAAGTTCAGAGTTTTTTTCCAATGAAGAAAAACATAAAACACTGCAATACTCTTCAGCAGAGCCAGGGTAACCTGATAAAAATGGCACATTCATGTTACTGTGCAGTGTTCAGGAAGACAAGCCCTGCAGCTCTACCTGCCCTTACTTAAACAAATGTATTACAAAGCCACATTTGCATGAAGACAATTTGGAATTGGAATTTCATCGATAAGATCACTGAAGTCACTTTTTTGTTCCTTGGCACAGACTGGCCAGGGCAGAAACAATGAAAGGCACTGGGCATTGCCAGGGTTTAATCATGGTTCTGCCACACTCAGTATCAGGTCCTTCATATTCTCTGAGTGCAGTGTCATGACTTTTCACAAGACCACATTTAAAACTTATCCCAGAAGTCTTTGAAGGTAATTCCTATAAAGTTTTCATCTGATTTCAATACCTCCATTGACCAGATACTGTTTGCTACTCAAAGGTTCAAAAAAATTCCTGCTAGAGTATTTTCTCCTTTTAAGTAAGGAAGAAATTACAATAGGCTTACAGTCAGTGGAAAGCAGTATTTTCATTCCTTATGTATTAAATACTTGTGGAAAAGATTTTCCTCTCAGTATAGAAACAAGTCTGTACATTTAAAATCGATGAAAACTGTTCATCTCAATGGGAACAGTTTGATTTAGGACACAGAATACTTTCCATCCCCTAGAATCCATTCAGACCACTTCTGCCATTGCGTGCCAATAACATATGTCCAACCGCAAGATAAAAATCATCCAGTCTCCCATTTGCAAATCTGGAGTCCCACTTCTTCATTTACACCCAAAAATATCCTGCCTGATGTTTCCTCCCCATCCTTTTGGCAATAGCCATGATTACATGCATGGAAAAACATTATTAGGAAAGTCTAACGGATTTTAATTGTTTGCATTGCAAATGTTTCTCCCTGGTGGAAAAAAAGCTCTAATCATATTGTCTCATTGCTCATTCTTTACTCTTCTTCCTGTTGTCTCTATTGCTCTCTCTCCTTCTGTTCATTCTTCTCTCCAACCTGCTTCCCCAAATACGCTGCCATGACATTCTCTTTACTCTTCCTTGCCCTGCAGGGAAGCTCATTTCTCCCCCCTTTCTATCTCTTGGTGATGTCATTTCTTCTCTAGCAGAATCTGCAGCAGAATCCATCTCCTCCTCCTTGCTTCCCACCAGCCATATGCAGAGGCAGTAGCAGAAATTGGGAGACAGCAAATGAGCCCTGCAGAGATCAGGTCTCAGCACTCTGGTGAAAGAGCACAGGCTGAAAGCCATTTTGTATTGATAGATCCTTTTTCTAGCAATAAAGCAGAAACTTCCTAGATTGAAATACTGCTTGGTGCATCAACAGCCTGGTGGTGCCTCGAGGCTTTGCAGAAAACTGAGATCTCACAACTGTTTGGGTGCTCCACAAACACAGTGAAACCAGCTCACTCTTCAGACACCCCACCGTCCAAACAGATCAAACATGCAAAGACAGGGACAACAGGAATATTGAAAGAGTAGATCTTGTCTGTGAATACTTATTGATGGCTTGTGTATTTATTTTCATTACTTATCCCATGGCCCACTAGTAATGGGGGAAAAAAATTTCACATATTTTCAGACCATTATCTGTAACATATTTGCATTTAAATACACCAAATATGTTTTGCACTTTTAATTGGTTAATATGGATAATCTCATAGTAAACTAGAAAAATCAAAATCAAAAATCAAAATCAAAATCCATTCTATTTTGACACTGGCAGATACCGCACTCTTTCTCTAAATCTCTCCATTTGTCTCAATGCTGACAAACTTACAGCAAAAGGCAAAAGTTGTGAGTTCTAATAGGTTTTTCTTTGAAGGAAATCACCCAAACTAGTGTTGTGGTTTTGGTGTGGATTCTCACATTTGGCACACTGTTCAGAGTGCTCTCTCCCTGCATGTCTGATTCAGGTGTGGATTAGTACAGAGGGGAAAAAAAGGTGACTTTTGTTTCCCAGAAAGCCTCCCAGGTAATGCAAGGGTCAGAGATAATGGTTTCACAGTTCTCAGGAGCAGAGAATATCTACACATGGTTTCTGATTTAAGAACATCTAATGATTTCAAATATATATGAGAAAAAAATACCTTTAGAATGTCTTAAGGATTTTAATTAAAAAATAAAACAGATATTTAGAAACATCCAGTAACAGCAAAGAAACCTGTTTGATAACTAGTTCCCAATGCAGTTGTAAATCAGAGATGTCAGCAACTATGAAAATGTCTTTTTTTCCACTACACTTTTAGAGTCTAAAAAACTACTATAGGCTTGTTTAGGCTTGTGGCCTGGTGTGCCATTTTAAACAATAGGCAGTGCCAGTAAATAATGATGTAATTTAGCCTAAAGATGGGCTCACTTTGTTTTCAGAGTATGAGCTGGAAATCCTGAACCAAATTGATTGGTCTCTGCTCAGCTATAAAGTTTTGAGAGATATTAACAGTTCCATTGTTCTAAAAGCAGAGGATGTTTTGAGGGAAAACATAACTCAAAAACAAGATATCTGTCAAGAGCTGAGGGCTTTCCACACATTTCTTTTGTTATGACAAAAAGCTTATGATACTTGGGTGCAAATATGTTCAAGCAGCTGAAGAAATTTAACCTGTCATTTGGTCATTTGTAGTGAGCAAGATGTAACAGCAGCACTTTATTTCCAAAAACCACAAATTCATTTCCTGGGCACAGAGAAACGTACTGAAAGGCAGCTGCTGTTATCATAACCCTGAGACAGATTTCCAAGAGAATTTGCAGGTACTTGGATACTTGGAGAAACTCACCAAGAGGCCAAAATATTCACTGCCACAGGCTGAAAATAGGAGCTGTGTCTTGTGTGCTTGGACACTTCTGTAAACCTCACCAGTCATCTTCCTGTAGTTCTGAATATCCAAGTGTCTCCAGCCATCCACCCTTATCCAACTAAATCCGCTTTTGTAACCACGTGGAGCGCCTGACGTTGGTGTCTGACCACAGCCATTCCAGCTGCTCAGCTTCCCCTGCCTTCTGCATTTCAGATAAAACACACCAATTCTACCAAAGCCCATTCTGCCACCACCATTTGACAGAATTTTGTGCAGAATCCATCACTTATCCATTATCATTTTGAGACGTATTTATTAACACAAGCATAAATTTCTTGAGACCTGGAAACAAATATAACCAATATTGATTAGATTACTGTGCTTAATTAAATTAATCTTTACTAATAAAACAGGGGGAATGTGTGCATGGCTAATACTGCCATTTTTAAGTTTTAAGAAGAAAGGATAATTTTCCTCTGACTAGCTGTAAGATACCAGGGAAAATTTATCTTGTGTATTATCTAATAGGCCTTCCAGAACTAAAGACCACAGGAGGTAAGGCTAACAAAATTAATATGCAAAGAAGTTCAGCACTAGGGACCCATAATTTTCTTGCAAATGGTTTCACTTTAAGGATGAAACAACACAAGACAATACCAATTTCTTTCTTTTTTTGCAAATAGATGATGCTTTAAAAAAATTAACACATGACAGCAGGTGGGAAGAAACTAGAGAAGTGGATATTCAAAGTGGAGAGTGACTACAAATTTGATTTGCTTAACATTTTGCTAACTGATTTGAATTCACTGATATGTTAAAACAATGTCAGGAGGTATATTTAATTAAAACAAGATTGGTTGTCGTTCAGACATGAAGTAAACATTTTGTATACCTAGTGAATTATTAAATAGAATGAAAAATAATCTGACCTTCAGAAAGCAGAACCATAAATAGCAAGGAGTGGGGAGATTCTACTTGGCCCCATTTGAAAATTATGTCCAGTTTTTGCTAGTATTAAATAGTAACTGTTATAGTAATCATTACCAAATTCATTATTAATTAGAAGGTTTTAATAGCAAAGAAGTGCTCACATTGCATTCATGGAATTATAGCACATCTGTATATGAAGACTACTATGAAATATGATAAGAGAGAGTTAAACCATTCTCTCTATTATGTTTGGAATTAACTTGGGCATTTAATCTTCTGTTCTTTCTATCTGCTTTGTAAGATGTCAGCAATATCCAGGTATTGTTTCTTGTAGTAAAGAGCTCATTGTGATTAGATTTCAAAAATATATGACTGCACCCCAGGAAATGGTTCAATCTAATAGTACTCCCATCAATTCAGAATAGGTGAGTGTCAGACAAGCTTCAAAGGTAACAAATCAGCACAGCATAATTCAGAATTTTAAAATCAAGACTTTGAAAACGGAGAAAGGTTACATATCTTTGCCTAAGCATATCAAAATTTGATGTTTATGTATGTCAAATGTAGTATATTATGGCAATAAAAGATACTGACAAAAATGCTCTCTTTGAAATGAATCTTCATTTAGGACTGAGTGATATTCCATCATGGAACATCTTGTTTTAACAAGAACATTGCAAGGCATACTGCAAGACATTAGCTTAAAATATATTTTCTGTACTTTATCATCCTTTTTAGCCTTTAAAAGTTCAATTCCCCTTTGAAAGATATCAGGAAGTAACTCCTGATAAGAGTTGAAGAATTTTTTTGCCTTTAGCCTTTGTATGTCACCCTAATATATCACAGAAAAAAAATTGGTAAGTCCAGTGTCCATATTCTGAATAACAATTCAACCTGTTATAAAGTAGGCACAATTATATGGGTAATTCCTGATTATCCTAATTCTTCATGTTTGTAAGGGAGTGTGTGTCTGCAGAGCTAGGATCAAAGATTGTTATGATTTCCTTCGAATAAAATTCAAACAATAAATTAAAAGCAGTGGGGAAGACCAATAGCAAAATCTAAAACAACCCCATACAAAGCTTTAGCTTGCACACGTAGCATTTTGTATTTCTGCAAAACTTCCCAAGACTTAAGAAGATCCTAACATATTTTTTCTAAAACCAGTAGGAAAGTGATGAAGATACAATTCAGTACAAGGATATGAAAGACACTCTATTTTATAAGAGGAAAATGAGATGAGTAGATCCTTCTGCTCCAAAACCATACACAAAGAGATCCCTGCCTGCAGACACGTGAACTTTCATTGATTTTACTGAGAACCTATCATTTAGTAAGAATCTGATCAGTTTCATACCATTTTTTTATAAGACCATTGTTATACCACCTTTATGAATTTCCTGAAATCATTGTGGGTAACACAAGGATCCCCACTGAAGGGAAGAGAGGCACACAGTCAAGAGGGTATGTGTGTGTAAGGGTTTCCAGGACTGTCCTGGGGTTTGATATGTCCCATCCCTAAACTTTCTCCCTTCATTTTAAATATTTTTGAAAATTGATTCCGTTATTTAAATCTGAAAAGTTATATAAAGAGGATTTGGTGTGGTGATGATAAGTTCTTAGGGATCATTATATTTAATTCAGATACCTAATTTAAGGCTTTGATCCTCAGGCCATAATAACAATAGCAACAAAAGTAAAATGCCTTATTTATAAATTTATACTATTGTAAATTCAGATACTTCTGAAAGACTAAAAATCAAGTTCCATTTGTTCTATATAAAAAGGCTTTGAAATGCAATCTCCATGGGTTGATTGATGTATTACATAATGTCTTTTTTTTTTGCTTTCTCTGTACAAACATGTTAAACATGCTTGATAGTTTTCTGAGTACACATAATTTCCTCCATTTCCCTTTGCGCTCAATCTATTATCTTTTACAGTGTTTAATAAATTAATGTAGGCAATCTAAAATTGAATTACTTTATCCATAATCAAATTAATTATATGTCAACATTTTCCAAGGCCATAAAATATGAATATCTAATAATAGCAATGTTTGCATAATGCTGTAATAGTTATAAAAGCTTTTTCTTTAAGGGACAGTAAGCAGATAATAAAGACTGTCAAAATTAAATACAATATCAGAGTTATTCCTTTTTTATTAGGCTTCTTTAATCTCTATAAATCTTATCTTTATGGTCAGCAACAGGAATAAAGTTAGGTGGTTAGAGGAGGTTTTGTCAGCCAAATAAAATCATGTTTCTTCTTAAACTGCTCTTGTGACATGAAAAAAAAAGTAGCTCCTTAAGCTTACACTCTTGGTTTATTTCATTTAAAGGGTTATTGATCCCTCACAAACAAAATATCAGAGACTTTCAGGTGTTTCTGTGACCCCTCAGTGCAGACTGGCACTTCAGGTCACTACAGCTGTACACAACATTCCTGCATGGAATTCCCTCTGCCCCAACACAACAGGAACAATCAAAATTTCTTTTGCTCAGTAACACAGCAGAGTTTATTGGCTTGATTCTACAGCGTGCCAGCCACCTTTGACACCTAATCCATACCTGTCCTGCAGAGGCTGACTGCTGAGCATCCCAGGAAAGGATCTCTGTCCTTCAGCATCCCACAGCACCCCTGAAAGCTGGGTGCCCATGACTGGGCAGCACATTTACACCAGCTCTTCCTTCCCAGGCAGCTCCTGAGCCACAAGCTTTCCACAAAGGGTAGTGGCAAGAACAATTTTGCTGTTTTACCCAGAATCTGGACTGGTTTTTAATTAACATCCCAGCTCCCCACTGAACCTGCAGCAGCAGCCTGAGCGTCCTTGCTCTCTCCTAGTCTGGTTAAAATCTGGCACCTCGTGGATCAGCCCTTTCAAAAGGTCTGGGCAGTGTTTTCCCAGACTCCTCTGCAAGAACAGATGCCCCAAATAAATCACAGGCCTAAACCTCAGAACAGCTGAACCCCAAAACCCTGATCCTCTCAACTTACAGCCAAATGCTAGCTAGAACCTAGTCCTGGGAGCCAAGAGAAGATGCTCTTCCTTGTCCTCTGGCTCCATGTGACAATTTTTCTGTAAAATTAGAGTGAAAGACAGTGGAAAGAACCTCTGAGTCACAGCAACAAGACCTTCCCAACAAGACTCCTGCAGCCACAGGCAGCACAGGATTGAGTGGTGCTGCTGCAGCAAATGCTCCATCCTTCCAGCTCTTCCCAGCACTCACACTGCCCCCAGCCAGTCCTGCTAGCATCTTTCTTGTTTTCTGCTGTTGAAGTGGGTTTCCCCAAGAGAGGAAGAATAAATCTTTTCCCCTTCTGTTTAAACACAGTTGTCCCATCTTGATGTGATACCTCCAATGCAGAACATATAAATATAAAACATTAAAGGACCAACTGCATGCTCATGTGGCTCTGTCTCAGTATTGTCATCTTGGGCAAATATTTGATATTCCACCCTGCTTCTTGGTGGTCTCTGTTCTTTAAGCATTCTTGAAATTAAAAGACCATAAATCATGTTGCAAGGTTTTTTACATCACTGCTCAGAAATGAAAGCATTAAGCCATGCATTATGTTACCTACAGTCCAAGTAAAACAAGTAATTATATTGCCTCCAAATTCTGGAAATATACATAGGATTCAAAAATCAACTGTGACTACACATTTAAGATGCAAAATAGATTTGTGCCAAATTGAATTTCATTGAATATGAGGTATCTGGGTTTTTTATGAGAAAACAAACTCAGAGTTCTGTGTGTTCTGCAATATTTGTGGAACACAGACTTTCAAACTGATTTTTGCATTTAACAAATGTGGTGTGTATCACCTAAATTAATAACAATCTGAAGCTAAATCTGCTTTACTGTTATTATAGTGCAATTTTCCCTATCAAGAAATGCTGTGGACCTACTGTTTACCTTTCAGTTGATTTTATTTGCCAGATTATATACAAAATGGTCCCATGGGCTTCCTGAATATATGGGTGCTAACAATGAAAAATGTTCATAGTTTTAATACCAACTTTGTAAATTGCCTTAATAATAGCTTGTATAATGTAATAGTATTTTCAACCAGTACTTTTAATTTCTAGCTCATAAAGTCTTTTCATTGAACCCCAAGGGTGTAGCTATAAAAGTAAGATTTAATTTTGTATATAATGTGGCCTAAATTAGTTTTAAAGCAATAGGAGAAACATGCAGCTCAAAGAGATAAGACTGAAATTATTATAACTCAGTGAAATTTCCTATAGCAAAATTAATCATTATTTCCATTTTTACATAATTTGACATTAAAAAATATAAGACTAATGTAGATCTAATCAAGGTATATATTTTAAATCACTTTACCAGAAATTACAGAGGCCATAAAAGTGTTGCAAACCGTATGACAGCAAATGATTTGAAGACGCTTGCAAAGTTGACAATTTCTTTGGTGAAATGAGTAAATAAATAAATGCTACTCCAAAGTAACAAATGGTATATTTATGTTCATAACTTTGGCTAAAACTGGAAGTTCACCCCCAGAAACTGACAGCACCCTCTCATGGCTTGTCATGCTTGTCAACAGGCAGTGACATTTGGTCATTTTCCCTAAAAGTGCATGTCCTGGAATCATGTGATTATGCAAAACCTCAGTTTCTCATTTTCTAACCCTCCCAACTGCAGAGAAAATCTAGCAAGCATGAATGATAAAGCAGAGGAAAGGAGACAGCACATAACTGACACAACATTATTTTCTCAGATTTTCTTTTTTTATTTATTCTGCTCATCTTTGTTCAGGGGCTTGATACATTCATGACTGCTTGGGCTTGGCAGTTGTACTATTTTGACCATTTTAAATACATTAAAAAATCTTAAAGGCCATCAGACTTGTGAATATAGAATTCTTATAGAATCATTTATTATAAGAAAATAATTGTGTTTAACTAAGATTTATTTTAAGTACATTGCGTAAAGCAGGGACCAAATTTTTTCCTGACATGTTGGCTGTGGCTGGTTTTCTGTAGGATTACATCTTCCAGTCCTAGATGCTTTCTACTGTGAATACTTCCTTTGGCCTTAAAAATATGGATTACAGCTGTCTTTGCAGTTAAATCTGTTATGATATCAAATCCAACAGAATATAGGAGAACGAGAAAGAGGAGAATATTTATGATGGTATCAAAAGATTTATGTTATTCCACTATCTGGCATACTATTTGGAATGCTTTCCATGTATATTAAAATGTATACCACTAACATGCCACACTAACATGCTATATGAAGGTCTCTCAGGTCTGTGCTATCAATATCTGCACTATTTGATTTTACTTGCAAGGTAATGTGGGTTTTTTAATACTCTGAAAAGTTCTGAAAAAGAAAACAAACAAACAAAACTGGTGTCTGCTTCACCAAAACTATCAGTGAAGGCAGGAAGGAGTGATGGTGAGACACACTGCCTCAGTGTGCTCCACTACTGGGGTATCCAGGCATATTTTGGATCAATCAGGAGACTGGACTTTGGAAACCTTTGCCCAAAGAATCCTGAAAGTTCCTGATGTTGGCTGAAGGCTCTTAGAGTAAAGAGTAAAACTTCTCCAGGTGTCAGATGAACAGGCTCAGCCTCATCCAGAGTGGCTTTGTGGAATATTCTCTGTCAATGCTTCTTTTTTAAGTTTATTTCATCCTTGTAAGCCTTATTGATTTTTACAGCTGCTGGTGGTCTGACCCCAGGAATTGAATAAAAGGCTACAGCTCCTGCAACACCTCCTACTCCCAAAGTTTCAGCACCTCTATCTTTTGAATAGCTAAATAGGCTCATTAACTGTGTTTCTGAAGCCTTCCAACATATTTACTACAAACAAAAATAAGTATCTGTATCAAGCAATCTAAGTAATTATGTGCATTAATTATCCACACACACACATATATATTTATATACACAGGCAGGGGAAGGTGGTGCATTAGCTGTGTATTCCAGTGGTGCTCCTGCATCCCAGCCCATGTTTGCCCACTGATGGGGCACTGATGGGGAGCAGGCAGAGTGGCAGTGCCTGCCATGCACAGGACATCACAACACTCATGTGCCACTTGTCACTGCGCTCACCTGGGGTGACTGCAGAGCCCGGGAGGGCACTCTGAGCACAGAAAGTGTGAAAGATCAGAGAGTCAGGTAAAGAGTAACAAAATGCTGATAATAATCATTCAAAATCAGGAGAATCATGGATTGGGAAAGCCTTCTAAGATCAAGCAGCCACTAAACACTGCCAGTTCCACCCCTGAGACATGTCCCAAAACACCACATCTCCAGGGTGCTTTGAACACTCTCAGGGAGGGTGATCCCACCATTTCCCTGCACAGCCTGTTCCAATGCAACACCATCCATTCACTTTCCTAATATCCAATCTTGTTTTATAAAGTGTCATCTAACTGAAAGTTAAACCTATCTGGGCCTTAATTCATTGTTTCAATGGGATTGTGAGACTGGCTGAGGAGAAAACAAATTACAAACCTTAAAAATGACTGTGCATTTTTAACACTAGCATGGAAAATATTCTATATTAAAACATTGCCCAACTTCATCCTGCCTCTTTCTCTAATATATTTTTAGTAAAATCACTCCAAAACCAAGCTAAGGTATGTTCAGATGGGAATCCAGGGGCTGATTTACTAGCAAGAGACTGGTGTCCGTGCCACAGGTTCTGCTCTGAGTGCAACGTCCCAGGAGTGCAGCAGGATGCCGAGTGAAATTCTGCTGTCTCCACGTCAGCCACAAGTCCCCACAGCAGCACTGCAAAGGACTGACTGTGAGAGACCAACAAAAAGACTCGACACCGCCTTCATTTGCATCTCAATGCGCATTTTTGTGGTACATCTGAACTTTTTACAGGAAAGGTACTTTGCACAGTCATTGGATTGATTGTTGTGTTTTGTTTTGCTGAATGTGGTTGAGGAAATAATGGTTATGGCTGAATCACCAGTAGAAGGCAACTCAGGAGGAAAACCACAAATTCAAAGACTGAGGATTTCTCACTTGCTTGTGGTGGCATTGCTGGCAGTAATCAAATAGCCGGGGAAGGAGCACTCCCTGTGCTGCTCTCTTAGAGAGGTGGGTTATCCCTGGCATTTTCCAAGTGGCAGAGATGAGCTGGCACTCAAAAAAGAATTTATAAACATTCCCAAACAGGTTTTGAAATGCTACAGATGTGCTTTGAAATTAGTAAGAGCTTTTTTATTATTTGTTTTCTACTTCAATAAAGATTTTGTCATACTCAACAGAAAACAATAATCTTGTGGAGTTCCTTGGAAACTTTTTTAGTTTTCCCTTTCTCATCTGTAAAACTTTCAGTTCTACAATCTGGAGATGGAAAGAGTATCTTATTATGAAGGGTGATCAATTACAAATGATACACAGCAAGTAGCAAAGTGCTGAAAACACAGGGACTATGATCAGCCTGCAAACATCCCTTGTGCTCAGCATTTCACTAAAGTGCTCATTGAGCAATCATGAATAATGAACAGAATAGTAAAGAAAAAAAAAAACAACACAACTTTTTGTTCAGTTAAAAATTGGAAAGGAAAAAGTCAAATAAATTATTCCATATGATCAGTTTTCCCCTCCAGTTACTGCTTTATCCTCCTCTACACAGCGAGAACTGCCAGGACCTGCCTGCTTTTTTCCTGAAGTTTTTTTTGCAATCTATTGCAGGAGCCTCTCCCTCTCTGGCTGCACCCTCAGTCTGTCTCATGGAAAATGTTTGGTGGACTGCAACCAAGCCCCTCTTTACATGCAAGTGCTCTAATCCTACTGAACAAGACTGCCTGTTTTTCAAAATAGAGAATGAGCCCCCCTATCCCATCCAAACGAGATTTATATCAATGCCCCGATTTAAGGCAGAGATTCCTAGCTGTTCCCTCATGGGGAATAAGATGAAAGAGTTAAAAATGTAGTGCTTTGGACAAAATACATGCATTTGTTCAAGGAAAAAAGTTATAACAAGAAGATATGCACGCCTGATGATGAATGAAAGCCTGTTTGTACCTAATGTATCGAAGAAATTGTTCAAGAGCAGTTAATTTTGCCATTTCAATGTCTTTATGAGTTATCTGCCACAGAAGTACTTGTTTTAAAAGATGAGTTGCCTGGCAACCACTTTAACATAGACCAGCTGACTTTTCTGAACTTTGGGAAATGTTTTATTCATCAGCTGGTATTCTTTGCTCCCTTCCCTTCATTTTCAAATTCCCTTTTCTGATTGTTTACATGCTCTTTACATTCTGCAGAGCAGCTTCATGGTCTATCCACTACCATGCAATAATGGACACCAGTTTTTTGCATAATTTACACCAGGTTTTGCATAAAATCACTTCTAAAAAGCAAAAGGCATTTAAATTACATTTTTTGTTGCGTACCTACTCAACTCATCATGCCACTTGACCCAAGCAAGCCATATAGTGACAGAATGTTTGGAGGTGTATTAATTTTCTCTATTCATTAGTTAAAAATCAATACCAGAGACATTACTTTCCTTTGTGAATTGCCCACAGATCTACTGATATCACTTTATGGATAGGGAATTAAGAGATAAAGATAAAGAGATAGATAGATAAAGTAGATAAAGAGAGAGAAAGACAAGAACTGTTTTGGATTACACCACTTGGAAAAATCACAAGAAATCTGGGGGGGAAGGAAACATACAGAAGAGAAGTTCTTGCCAATAATGAAATAGTTCCCCAGGGAAATAACAGACATCTCTCATTCTGAGACTTTCCCTCTGTAATTTGTATGGCAATACTGAACCTGAACAAACCAAAAGAAAAACACTGACATTTTGACCCACCTAGCTTTTTGAAGCCTTCATTATCAAACACAGTTTGATAAAGGCACCCTCATGTGTTGGTTTAATTCTCTGTGTGGAGAAAATGTTGTTTGATCTCCAGCTAAGGGACTGCAGCTCTTGAAGTGCTCCCATGGAGTGGCATACCTTAAGGCCCCGACCCAAGGAGCCCGTGTAGGGGATGTTGTTTTGGATAACAGTTTAGAATATGTTAATGATGCTCTGAAAGGGTTTTGCAGTACTCACTCCCTCCAAACCCGAGGTAAGATAGTTTTCCTCTTTTGAAGCAGCAGCAGATTCACACACAGTTCACTTTTAATGAGCTCTCTTGTTTAGGAAGTTGGTCTTGTTTACACATCCGTGTACTTTGTGTTAAAGGTGCAACAAAAAAAGCAGTTCCAAAAAGTTAAGTAAATGAAAAACAGGCAAATAAAAGCATTATGCCTGGCCTTTGCCATTGCACATGTGCTCTGGTGGTTTAGCTTCATATTCTTCCTCTGGTTCTGACTTACTGCTCTCAGAGTAAGTTAACAGAAATTGTTTGCTGTTTAAGAAGAAAACAGTTCTAAGCCAATAGAACTCCCAAAGGTTCTCTTTATAAGGCCATTGAGCAATGAGCAGTGGCCTCTGAGGAGGGTTGGAGTAGGACACAGTGTGCACATGCCCTGAGCAGGACCAGCCCAGGTGCTGGGGAGGCAGCAGTCCTGCTGCATGAAAATTACTCAGGAGCTCATCATTTGTGTCAGCACTCACTGAATTCAAGTGCCCAGACAAGCATAATGCCATTACCTCCTAAACTTCACCTGTTTGCCTCTGCTGGTCCAGTGGGCTTTTTATCTCTCCCAGTCTCAGCATGCAAGGCGGCTGCAAGAACCCGTGAGGAGCAATCTTCTAAAAGAGTCCTTTAAACAAAATGTTTTTGGAGCTTTTCTTCTATTGCACCTTGCTTAGGGTGGCTGCACTGAGTGAGGATTTCACCTTGTTTGTTCTCTCTTCTAGGAGACTTTAGAACTATTCACAGTCTCTCTGTAGAGCTGCAATAATGATAGCATTTTCTAAAAAATAGGAGTGAAAACATTATCTTAAAGAAGTATGACTGATTTATTCAGGTCATTAGCAAAATTCTCATCGAATTTAGTAGAATCTGCACTTCTCTCTAGGATTTCATCAGAAGGAGGTTGTTTGGCTCAGAAATAAAAGGCCAGCTGAAGGCCCAAATTTGTTTTGTTGCTGCTTTATAGCTGTGCTGTTCAAAGAAGAATCTCATCTAAGATCTACTAAGTCTTGAAGAATTTTACAATTATACCAGCACGTGGAAAGTGTGTAAGTGTTGAACTGCAGGCCCAGACTGGGGGATTACCAGAACACCAAAGAGATTTGTGTTCATATATTTCATAAACTCAAAGCAGTACACCCTCATTGTGGTCTTGCAAGAGGAGTCTGGGCTTCAATCCTCTAGTACAGGCTCGGGGAAACATCAATCTCATTCACTCAAGTGTTCTCCTAAATAAGAAGCCATTCCCAGGCAAGGTCATAATTCACATCTCGTGCAGCTTTGGCTGGAGTCAGTGGATTAAGTCAAAGCATGCCCAAGGGCAACCATGGAAGTGTAATTACAGGCAGAGGCCACAAACGAGGGAAATTGTACAGGTACAAAGAAATTAAATTCTTCCTCCAACTATCACTTCCAGTTAATGCACATAGGTAATTACAAACATATTCATAATAATTTGTAGTAACTTTAAATTAAAGTGTTCACTAATTAGCAGGCCACTTTATCACTCCAGGTTTGGATGCTACTCCCTTCTCAGTGAATATCAGCTTCTCTGTGTCTTCCTTAACCATGCTAGGAAATACATGTATTTCAGTGAGTCTTTAGATCCTGTTCCTGTCCACACTGACACATACACAACCCACCACATTTGTATTAAATTACCTTCAGTCTCTGTCTAGGATGGCTGGAAATTACCTCCCACCTGCCTAGGAAATGGTTAAGGGAAACTGTTAATATCCAACTTTTCCTTCAAGGAAATGTTTTCCTAAAGGAGATCCTTGTTGTTTAATGGTCTTCTATGCCCAAGCCTGGCCTCCACAGCTTGGTCTGTACCTCTCTCACACATGAAAGGCTTCCCAGAACCAAGCACAGAGGCTCGAGGCTCAGGTGAAGCAGGCATGTTTTGAGCAAGCCTAAATACTGCATCCCTCTTTCCATTACCCCTGGTCAGTGTAACTGCTGACACAGGCCTCCACAAAAGAAAGAGTCTTCCTATTTCTACCTCAGTCCTCTGGTTCTTTATTAAATAACCTGTGAGGTTTGGTCTCTTGCCCTCTAGAGAAAAAATCAGATTTGCCCCATATTAGTTACATAATGTTTCCCAACAATAAACTGTGCTCAGCTACCAAAAATTCAAGGGAAGCTTTTTGCTTCCCTTCAAATAGTTTTGATTTGCTTGAGAAAAACACAACAACTAAAATTTAAGAAGGCTTTGTTTTGGAGCCAAAACAATATAATCAGAAAAAAGTCAGATTCCTTCCCAAATCTTCAACAACTTTTAAAGTTTCCGAACACACCCACGGTACTACTGAGTGTTTTGGGGGGATCTCAAAACCTGAGAGTTTTGAAAGAACAATGTTTATAAGGAAAGAAAGCAAGAATTAAGTTATGAAAACATTCTTTCTTTTGCCACTGTGATTTTTTTATGGAGAAATGTAAGATGGCAACTAAGAGGAGGATTTCAAGGTCCTTATAAATGCCCTGTAGGTCTTTTGCAAGGGAATCTGCTGCTGTCATGGTTGGGCAGACACACAAATTCCCCTTTCCCTGCTCACCAAATGCCCACCACTTTCTCCTCCTGCCCCATATCATCCCCTGGCTACAGGGCCAGGCTGGAAATATCAGGCAAGCAGAGACACACGCTGCTCAAAAGAAACAATGTTCAACAAATAAAAAGAACGTTTTGCTTGGATATGGTTAAAATGGATCTTTTTTTAAAAAAATGTTTTTGTTGGCCAACAAGTTGCACAATACTTTCCTGGCAAGCTTTATTGATGTATCTATTATTTTATTATTATTATTACAATGACTGCCTATTATCTGTTATTAATATAGCTGTTATTAATATAGATATTATATATCTACCACATGCCCTTACATCTTTCTATTCCAGAACTGTCTCTCTGTCCACGGGGGAAGAGGCTGCCACGAGACCATCTGATCCCAAGTGATTGGATTAGTAGTAACTAGGAGAGACGGTACCAGTTGGTGGACTCCTCACACCGCCTGTGCTGTCTGCTCTCCAACCCCAAACACATTTTTAGAAACCTTAAGGAGACAACAATTAGGTGAGGTAATGGCTATTCTTAGCCTATTATCTCTCACGCAAATGCTGTTCCATAAATAAAACCTGAAGGATCTGTCAACGCATGGAACTTACTCCAACATATCCTGGTGGCTTGAAAATGAAACGGGATCTTCGGATTTGTTTTCAGCTGAGTAAACATGGAGATTTTTGGGGCAGACCTTCTGAGAGATCCTGGGTCAATAAATACATGCAGATGGTAAAACAAATTGACAAAATATTAATTGAGGCACTCGCTGTCCCCTAAGAGTTATTGTTTTGAACTAAAACTGAACTAGTTTTCTAAGGGAAAGGAATTTGTTGAGCTGTAACTTGATATTATTACTACAAACTAAATAATTTTTTTTTCATCATAAAGGCTCCTGGTTTTCTTAAATCTAATAGTAATTGATTCCACATTTTCCAAGCTATGTAACAAACAGCTTTTTTATGCATAACTTGTGTTCATCTTGGAACATGATATATTTTCAAAGGCATTATGAAACGAAGTGCATAAGCAGTCAGATTTGAATAGAACATATTATACCTTTCAATCAGCTTACTACAGGCCATAGCCTTAAAAATAAAATTATACCAGTACTGCTGGCATTTGTGCTCCAGAGGGAGATGGTTAATTCTTCAATAAAAAATAGAAGGATTTGCATCTGCCCTGGCTGACAACATAAAAGATCAACATTTTTCTTATACTTAGGGCAAAACACTCTCTCTAAAAACCAAGTTAATGCAATATTAAAGCTGCAGAGTTAAGCATATAAAAATGAGGATAGGCACCGTTAACGGTGAACATTCAACCTTAATTCTATCCTTTGGTGTGTTTGCATTAAAGCCTGGTTTGCCACAGTGTGATTACTTCATGAGCAATATAATTAACAATATTAAGCAGCAGAAGCTGTGGGACAATCATACCAAATCTGATGTTTGAAAAGAAAATTTAAACCGTTCTATCGTGTACATGGTATATTCCAAGCTTTCACCTTCTTACAGCTTGGGCAGGATTTTGTCTATATAATAAAAAATGCAATGTTTTTTATCCTTCACTTACAAAGTTACTCCCAGTCCCTTCTGATATGATAAACAGAATATAATCAGGGAACAGAAGCGTAAAAGGAGAAAGATGCATTATATTCTACAGATATGACACAAGTTCTCAATCTTAGGAAACAAATGAGTCAGTTCAAATACTAGCATTTTATATAAAACAATTTATATTAGGAGACCTAGTTCCCAAAAGCTGGAAAGATGTTTAATTTCCAACATAAACCTCTGAATAAATACAATAAGAAAATTCTTAATGAGCTACTTTGAAAAGCCATCCTGTAATCTTTTCATGGTGAAAAGATTTTCGTGTATTTTCATACCACAAATTTGAAGCATAGAAACATTACTAAACCCAAAACACTTCTTAATGTTACCAGTTTAAAAAAAAAAAAAAGTAACAAATATTCTCATCCCAAAAGGTAAATATCTCCCTTGTTAAGATCCTTCCCAATTCCTTCAGAATCAATCTGGCATGACAGGCAAGATACATCCTCCTGCACCTTTTTTGTTCTCATCAGGTCCTCCCCCACCCCAGGCCATGCTGCAATACAGTTTCTACACCAAAGTAATCAAATAAATTAGAAAAAATATTTTGCCTAAAATCGGCGCCGCCTCGTATCACAAACAGAATATTATTGGTACAGAGTTCATTTATACCACTGCTGCTTGCTTTCGTTAAAGCTATACTGTAATAAATATCTTTATAGCTAACACACTTGTGTCCACACCAGGCTGTTACATTGATTTAAACACTGTCTGTTTTCCCAGCAATTCAGCTAAATTATTAAAACAATGACATAAAAAGCAGAGCATAGAGAGCTAGATGATAGAAAACAAAAAACACTTTCACCTCTCGTTTTCATCATCTTTTGTTTGAATTTAAATCTTGCAGATCATGTCTAAGCCTATAATCACAAAAAGCAGCCACATTAAAAACGAAGGGGATTTGGAGGGCTCTGCATCATCCCTGTCTTTTCTGTGAGAGGTGAGAACACTAGAAACATAAAGTAAAATTATCATTAGTTCCATAGTGTATGAAAATGTCCTTTTTCAAGAAAATGTTCCACTTTTAGTTTCCTCTCTGTTTGTAAAAAAACCTTGGTGAAACTTTTTCTCATTATCTGTGATTTATTTCCTTATTCCTGGACCTGGAGTGTAATAATGGCCCAAATGTAATAGCCTTGACCTTTGCAGCTCTTCTCAGGGAGGTCACGGAGAATTTTGTTTAAGCAAGGATTTCAACCAGAAATAACATGATGCACTTAGATTATATAGGGCTTTATCTACTGGAATGTACATTTCAGCTGTCCCCTGTGCCCAGCCACACAATCAGCACTGCTTTACGAGCAGGGAAACTGAGGCACACTGAGTGAATTACCACTGACTGAAACTGCCAAAGGTGGAATTAGAGGTCAAGTTTTCTGCATCCAATACTCACTTTAACCACAGTCACATCCTTCCTCCCAGCACTGTCCATGTCCTTCCATAACAAGACACAGTTATTATTTTAAAATTGAAGCGTGGGAAGGTTTGTGCAGATGAACACTGGTATTACTGCTCTTCTGTGGTGCTTATTTGAAAATCCCAAGGAATTTTCATCTCATTAGGCAATGCCCAGTAATAAATTTCTTGTCTCCACTCTCCTGCCTGCTTCATCCCTTTGTCTCCTTTCCTAATGCACTGCAGATCAGGACTGCCATTTTTGGTACAGCTCTGAATTCAGTTCTCCCTTTCTAATTACAGAAGTTTCAGGCTGTTAAAGGGAAAATAAATACCCCATATAAAAGGAGTAAACAAACTGGCACAAAGGGAGTATTAAGTGCATCCTTATCAGCAAGAAATCCCTCATGTCTTTCCTCCCACCATCTTGTCAAAATCATAAAAAAAGAAACAAAATGGCAAACACTAATATTCAGATTAATAAAGACCCATATTATTCCCAGCTGTTGACTATAAGTGGCAATCCGTGTGCAGTCTTTGTACCCAGTGTGGTTTTCACAATACCCATATTTGTTTCTGCTTCTCAGTCAAGCTCCAAATAGTAACTGGTATGTAGTAGGATCTGTGCAAATAATTTATTGTCTGTCTCACTGCAAAAAAGAATGTGAAAAAAACTGCAAAAAGCATGTGAAAAAACAAGGAAGAAGGTTTTTGTCCATTAATCAGGACTTTAGAGAGAAAAAGAATACGGTTTTACTTGTTAATAGTGAACAGAGGTTCATGCTTTTAGATTTCATGACTTTCCATAAGGCACAGGCATTCATATGGTTCTCACATTTTCTCCAAAGTGAAGCCCAAGTTAAGTTTAAGCATTTACCAAAAGCTGTGAGAAATATCGTTTTCTTTGAAAACATTCGCATTTTCCTCTCTGTGCCATCTCTTTTAAAACCCATTCTATGTTTACATAGCCAAACGTGTATTAAATATTAATATAACACTTTTATTTTGGTTCCTGCTTATTTTCTAGGGGAGCATAACAATAAGTATTGCGCATTTGACGGCGCTGGCTACACCATCTCCAACTACTTTCAAACGCCGTCCTTCAGCTCCGTAGGGACCCGGCTCACGGGGAAGCCGAAGGGAGCGAGCGCTCCTCTCCTCCCGTGCGCTCCCAGGGCAGCCCACCAGCGGACGCCCGGCCCCGGGAGGTTTCCCGCAGCGGGACGATGCCGAGGAGGGCCGGGATGCCACCCTCCCGGCCGCTGTCCCTGTGTCCCCACGCCACGGGCGGCGGGCGAGGCTCCGAGCGGCCGTGGGAGCGCGGCCGGGGAGCTGCGGGCGCCGCGTTCCTGCGCTCCGGGGGCTCCGCAACCTGGAGCGGCCCCGGCGGCACCCCGGGCCGGGCAGCGGCGTGCACAGCCCCTCTGAACCCCGAACCTGCGGAGTGCACAGCCCCTCTGAACCCCGAACCTGCGGAGTGCACAGCCCCTCTGAACCCCGAATCTGCGGAGTGCACAGCCCCTCTGAACCCGAACCCTGCACAGCCCCTCTGAACCCTGCTGGGTGCACAGCCCCTCTGAACCCTGCTGTGCGCACAGCCCCTCTGAACCCGAGCCCTGCACAGCTCCTCTGAACCGAACCCTGCACAGCCCCTCTGAACCGAGCCCTGCACAGCCCCTCTGAACCCGAACCCTGCACAGCCCCTCCGAACCCGAACCCTGCACAGCCCCTCTGAACCCTGCTGGGTGCACAGCCCCTCCGAACTCTGCAGTGCGCACAGCCCCTCTGAACCCCGAATCTGCGGAGTGCACAGCCCCTCTGAACCCCGAACCCTGCACAGCCCCTCTGAACCCGAACCCTGCACAGCCCCTCTGAACCCCGAGCCCTGCACAGCCCCTCTGAACCCCGAGCCCTACACAGCCCCTCTGAACCCCGAGCCCTACACAGCCCCTCTGAACCGAGCCCTGCACAGCCCCTCTGAACCCCGAACCTGCGGAGTGCACAGCCCCTCTGAACCGAGCCCTGCACAGCCCCTCTGAACGCTGCTGGGTGCACAGCCCCTCTGAACCCTGCGGAGTGCACAGCCCCTCTGAACCCCGAACCTGCGGTGTGCACAGCCCCTCTGAACCGAGCCCTGCCCAGCCCCTCTGAACCGAACCCTGCACAGCCCCTCTGAACCGAGCCCTGCCCAGCCCCTCTGAACCGAACCCTGCACAGCCCCTCTGAACCGAACCCTGCACAGCCCCTCTGAACCCTGCGGAGTGCACAGCCCCTCTGAACCCGAACCTGCGGCGTGCACAGCCCCTCCGAACCCTGCTGTGCGCACAGCCCCTCTGAACCCCGAACTCTGCACAGCCCCTCTGAACCGAGCCCTGCACAGCCCCTCTGAACCCTGAACCCTGCACAGCCCCTCTGAACCGAACCCTGCCCAGCCCCTCTGAACCCGAACCCTGCGGTTGAGCCTGGCCGCACACAGGGCTGGAGCTGGCGGAGGGGCAGCGCAGCTCAGGGGCCGCTGCTCTTGAAAGAGTCAAAGTGGTTCGCGTATAGGAACTTCAGCTGAGTAACACTGCTTTGGGAGAGAAAGGTAAGGCTTCTCGGGGAACAGCTCACGGGAATGGAAAAAAATGTTATTTCCTGCAAATCAGGAACACGTGTTTACTAGTCCTTAAAATGGTCTTGTGTTTTAACTCTTTGAAGTCACAGCATTATTATCTACGGGAAAGAAAAGGGACAACGATGACGATCAGTGTTGATCACACATTTTCTACACAAAAGAGACAGATAATAAAAATTATTGCAGAATACAGATACATTGCTAAAGTGGTGTGGTTTCACAATATTCTTCCTTTGCAAACCATTCTTCCATTGCATAATTTTACAAATTATCTGAAAATGTTCCTATTGAAAGCCAATATGATTTATATTAATCTCTCAGAGGCAGCTGGAATACAATGAAAAGCTGATGCATTTACTGTTTGAAAAACAACACTATATTTAGGGACACAAACAGAAATCAAGACAGCAGCTCTTGGGAAAAGAGATGCGAAATTTTTCGATCAGGGATCACATTCTCTTCTTCGCTAACTGCATCATTAAAACTGCAATATGAGACAAAGCATGTCTTGCTGTTTGTTTGCTTATTTGGTTGGTTTTATTTAAGTATGTTCAGCTGCAGTCACCGATACTCAAAATCTTATGATACACCATTACTTTTGTGTTCAAACTCCAGAGCATGTTACCAACAACTGTGATCCATTCCACGTGCATTTTTTTTAATTATATACTCTGATTCAATCAAAAACTTCAAGGCAAAACTGTGGGAGAGATTTATGGCCTGTATTATCAAGCAACTCCTGCCTAATTGTAGACTCACTGAATACTACAGGAGCAACCAGACATTTGTATCTCTAATGTAATTTATGCACATGTATCACGGTGTAGTGCTATCAGCCGTATTCCAAAATAAATTGCTTTAGTAGGATCTATAAATAAGCCAACATTTATAAAATGGCAATAAATGCAGTTCAATTTAACTTCTCTCTTACATACATTGTTGCACCTACACTGGATTAATGCATCAGACACTTGTTACAGGGTCTCTAAGCCACATAACTCATGGTCCCAACCTGCAAACCCTCTCAGGACATGCTTTTTCCTCCTTTCTAGGCTGGCAGATACCAATCAGACATGTGTCCATACTGCAGCTGCTGCAAACTCAAGGAATTTCTGCCATGCAAACCCAGTCCTAAAAGATACATCAGTCCTAAATGCACCAGATTTCCCCCCAGCATGGCTGGGTTGAAGAAAATGCCTAGCATGACCTAGCCTCCTCTCTTTACTCATGGGGATCTGAGAGCTCCTGGGTTAGCCCTAATTCCCTTGGATCAGCCCCAGTCCCCACGGGGCAGACCCCATCCCCACAAGCCAGTCTTGGTCCCACAGGCCAGCCCTGTGCTCTGCTGCACACACGGACAAGGTGATGACCTACAGGACCATCCAGTGCTCCCTTTTCTGTCTCTAGCAGCTAAAGACAATTTAAATATCCAGGCTGTCTAATTGCCAAGGCTAACTGTGACTCACAAGCAATCTGCTGGGCTGTGGTTTTATATTTGGGAATTGTGCCATTTCAGTGAGCTTGTGCCGTTCCTGCAGCTCCTGTCCATCTCTGGTTTTTTCGGCCAGCCCACAAACACAGTGGTGCCACCACAGTGTGGAGACCTTCTCTGTTGGCATCTCAGTGCCCAGGAGGATTGTTCTTGAGCACCCCTGCCCCATTTTAATCTCTAAAATTCAGTAACCAGATACAGAAAAGCAAGCAGCACTCAGCATCTCCTCTGCAAATACAGAACACCAAGGACCAAAAACCCCATCAGGAGTGTTGAGCACCAAGGAAACTGAATAGCTGAGAAGGCTGAACAGAGTTCAGCAGGAGGCACTCCTAGGTGATGGACTGCACTCCTAGGTGATGGACTGCACTCCTAGGTGATGGACTGCACACTGTTGCTCATACCTGCTCATTGGGGTGGGCAAGGCACTTCAGAGCTGACAAGAATGTGGGTAACACATGGGTTAAAACCTGAATAAACTGACTGCTTGAAATAAAACAGGGGTTTTTTTTCTCTGAAAGATCTGAATCTTTCATTAATATAAAATGGGAGAATTCTAGAAACAAGTGACAGATATAAACATATCTTTGGGGCAATCTTTTGTTAAATTGTTAACCAAAGTAACATTCCAGACAAATGTTTCCCAAAACAATAAAGCAAAGAACTAAAGATTATAGAACCACCATTGCCTTTCCCAGGAAAACACCGTGTTACAGTTCCAGCTTAACCAGCTCATGTCTAAACAACTGTTTGCCATAGACAAAAAAAAAAGTAAAAATGTTGATTTAATTATATCAGCCTGTTACAGTGGTATGAAACCTTCTACGAATACACAGAACAATGCATGAGTGGGGAGTGTGTCCGTTGTAAGCACTGAAGTTAAAATGTTTCTGTTGGCTCCCAGTTTTAACTCCAAGCTCCACAAACACGCTCAGCTGGTTTGTGTTGGAGGGAAGGGGTTCCCCATCAGCTGAATGTTAATTCTGGATAACAAAGCAGAGCAGGTACAAAAGTGGAAGTGATGACTGTGGCTGTGGAGGCTTCACCATGACAACCATGCTGGCCAGCACTTCAGGGTGCTGCAAGGCAGGTGAACATTCACTAAACGTGGTCATTACATATGCATATTGCTCTAAATATTGAAAATTAGTCATCTCCTCCCGCTGATTTAACTGAGGTTTACTCTGATACTGGTCCATAAAACACCAACAGCCTGAAATTTCCCAGTCTATTTGACATGGAAGTTCTAGGCTCCTTTAAAACACAGACATCCTAAGACAATAAATACCTGGATAAGCATTTGGTACTCTATTGAAGAGGCATACTCACAACATGAGCTACATAAACTCATTCTCTAAATGGGAATATTTTAAGAGATATCAAGTACAGATGTTTCAAAGTAGAATTTAAGGTCTCCATGGGTGTCCCCAACTGGTGATCACTCTATTATAAGCTTAGCTCTTCACAGACAGAGTTCAGATTCCAAATTACTTACACAACTTTGCATCAAAAATAATAACTGTTTTGTTTCAACAGTTCTTTGCACCCAGTACCTAAAACAAACCATGAACATCTGTAATTTCACTGCCCAATCCTTTCTTATACCCTTACAACATTTGTTCTGCTAATGTAGGTTAATTCTGCAAATAACACTTCTGTAAATTGTTCTTGCAAACTGCTACATCATTTATGTAAGGACTTCTGTGAACTTTGAAAAATTAATGCCTTTAATTTTGGTTGATGGCAACATCAGCAGAGCTCTGTAAATTGCACTTTAATGAGATTTTGCTACAGGGGATAATCTGCTACTGACAGAGTAACATCTTGAAAACATCTGTAGACCTATAATTTTTCTATGACGATTAGATCCCACCACAAGAGTCCAAATACAGTGCAGAAATAAAGGAAAAAAAATGTAAAGTCCTAAATGAATATCCAACCTGTTCTTTAAAAAGAAGAGAGACACAATGAAAAGTTTCATGCACTGAAAATAAATCAATTTTTCTGACTAATTAACATTTAGCTTTATTTAATTAAGAAAGACTATTACTGTCTTCACTGCTGTGCATCTGTATATAATGAAGCAAACAGCAGTAGGTATAAGATACCACAGAGGGATATGCCCAAGTAACCAGGCACTATAGGTGCAAAGGAACGTCTATTATTGTTAAGTAACTGACATCAGAGCCTCTCTTTAATGTTGTCATAAATAAAAGAAAGATTTTCACAGATGCTTTCACATATGGTTTCTTATTTGTCTCTGATGGAGACTGGGAGTTAGATTAGATACCAAAATTAAATGATTTAAATAGACAGCTGCATAATGCAAACTACTAAATAACACCTTTTGAACACTTTCTATTTATAGGGAGTTCTAACTCACAGAATGATGACAAATCTCATTTTGCTTATATCACTGGAGGTTGTTGCTATAAAACCATTGCTTTCACAATCCTGAAACATCAAGTTACACTGCTGTCAATGCGGAAGTGCCATGAGCATGGGATTATCATGGCAAAGAGGAGTGGAAAGCTCAGAATCCAAGATTAACTTTAATAGATTAACTTAATCATTGAAATATGCAGTTAGTGATTATCTGTAACAGAGCTATCCAGGATGAGCTGAAAAGGCAGGTAGAGAGAGGCCTTCAATGCCAGCTGCTGGAGAATACCAGATCTGTCATCATTCAAGTTCAAGTGAAGTGATGGACATGAGAGCAGGCACCTGATACCTAAACAACAATCCACCATTTACCAGCACTGAGGTATTATATCTTGGGGATACAACTTTGCATTAAGAACACAGTGTTTGGTGCAAGGAAAAATGTAGCAGCTTTTCAGGAGACATATTCTTCACTAGTATAGCCATTCCATGAATTGTCTTTCTGTGCCCTAGACAATCATAAAACCATTCACAAAATATGGAGCCTGCGTGAAGCTGTTTTGGAAAGGAATACAAACTGTCAAATGCTGCTGGGATCTGAAATCTACTCCTAAAAGCAGTTACCACTGGTTGCTTGCAGCAATGTGGAAGGCACTAGCTCCTGGATAACTGAAATGCTCTCACAAATCAGAGGGCTTTTCCTACCACCTATATTTTCAGTAGAGGCATTATGGGCAGAAACACAAAAATGAATAGACTTGAAAGACACACAAATAGGTTTCTACACGGTCTATTTATCCACTGTGAAAGCCAGAAAACAGAATGCAATGCCTGTGGCAGGAGCTGGGAGTCACCCACTAGGGCAGGCTGCTGTCCCTGTCCCCCGCCTGCCCACCCCCACTGGCACAGCAGCCTCCAGCACAGCCCCCAGAGTGCAGCTCCTCACATGCTCTGCACTGCCCAGCTTCTGCCATTGCACACACCCTGAAACATCAATATATGAATTTTGTCTCATATTGCCCATTCCTTGGAGTTTGTGAATCAGAGGCTAGATCATTTTTCCACCAAGTTCAGCTGAGTTTCGAGTACAGCTACATGGGCACACTCTACCTTCACTTCTTCCTTCACAACCTCAAATTCCCATCCCTCTTTATGCCTGGCATAAGCAGCTCTTGAGGGCTGGGGATGTTATCATCCCTTCTCCACCATTTTAGTCTTTCTATGACTCCACACCTGTGTCACCCAGCACCGAGGGGACAACCAAGGAATCAGACAGTTTCCAAACATACCTACCTTCTTCTCACCCTGATAAAGTGAGTAGGATGTGAAAAACAACCTTCAGCCAATTTCATAACCAGAGAAAATGAACCAGGATATTTTGTTACAGAGAGTAAGGATGCTAACTCTCCCAGCCCCAAAAACAGCCATTTGAATTGTGCAGCCTCTTTATAACTTGGTGTCAATCTGCACATGATATTTGTCAATGTCACATGGAATTCATCCACTTTCCTTTTCCTAAGCCATCCTTTTACTAGCCAGCATCATGCAGTTGATACCATAAAGCAATGAGCATCCAACTTTTGTGTATATCATGGTACTGTATGAATAGAGGGAATGAGAACTTTACTGCAATGTTTATAAACCCTTTAGGTACCCAAGGTGTGTTTCATTTAGTCATAAAGTATGTCAATACAATGTAATCCCCATTCTTCAGAGAAGATACAGGGCTGAGTTTCCATTTAGATTTTCCCTTTGCTTCATTTCCAACAGTTAAATTTTCTGTAAGTAGCTGCAGTGGAAAGCTGCCAAGTGCTATGTGTTTTATAAACTTGATTTTGTAGGAATTAATATAATTAAATAGCTATTTTATATAAATGACGACTGAATCACAAAATATACAATTGGCAAAATTTTGAGCCTAAAGAAAATTTGTTTCCAGCAATCTCAGTTCTTCCATAGTCTCTGTTTAACTACAGCACTGAAAAGGGACTCCAGATGTGCCCAGTTGAAATGCAGATGTGCTTGACACTGTTCAACATTAGAAAAACACTAATTTAAGTTTGAAATATGGAGCACTGGGACATCACAACTGTCTTCAAAGCAGCCACTCAGAGGTTCCCTGACTTAATTTCCCTTGGCTGGGAGAAGCCTCCTTGTCCCTCTCCCCCGAAATGCCAGCACCAGCTTTCCAGCAAATCCTGCTGTGCTGTACCATAAAGATTGAGCTGCAGAGGGAAGTGAAGCTTTGGCTGACATCCTTGATAGCAGAGCCAGCAAAAACCTTCCTCTTTACCCAACAAAAACCTGAGAAGGTTCCCAACAAGCAGTCAGGGAAATGTAAGGGAGCTGGGGATGGTGTTATTTTACACGCCAAGCGTGAGGATGGTAGTCAGAAGTCAGCACAAGGAAAGCCAGCAAGCAAGCTGAAAAGCAGAGTCAGATAGGACTGAGCACATGTGGGGCTCCAGCAGGACGTTCTGTGCCAGGGTTCTTGTGGCCCCAAGCCCTGTGGAGGAGGAGAGCTGTGCTTGAGGGGCCAGCCAGCCCTTCCCTGACACTGCACTCCCTAGGATTTCTGCAGCCTCACTGCAACTCTCACAGCAAAAGTCCTCAAAGAATCTGTTTGCCTTTGTGCCACTCAAGGGCTGATCCACTCTAGGCAAAAAACAGCTCTGTGCAAAGCAAGAGAAGCTTGTCAGTAATGTGCAGTCACTTTGTTTTGCTTCATGTCTCGTTAACCTTAAGCAGAATAATGAATGACAGGTCTCATTTTTGTGCAAAAAATATCTTCATGAATGTATACGCTTTTTACCATCAAAAGCACTCTTTATTAAGCCTCTGTCACTTCTGATATTGGCATTATATTCTGTGAGTGCTTTGTTATTATGGGCCACAGTTCAGTAGGTTTCAAACCCATCAAGTTCAAAGTCAGTAGAACAGAAACTATACAGCAAAGGCCAGGTATTGACCCATGAGTGTTTACCTGACTTCTGAAGTGATTTTCAGATTAAAAATCCAAAGAATCCACTGCTGGGGAGAATAGATATCATAAATATCAAACCCAACCTTTTGTAGGGATGAGTTCTCAATAAAACAGTAAGTAAATGTAGCATGAAACAGAATTAAAATTTTTGAATAGCTGGAAATAAAGCAGCTTGGATAAGCTGAGCAGAAATAGCAATTAATAATAATTCTAATTATATTTTTCAACATATCAAGTGACTAAGGAATTTAATACACCCTAAAATACAATAAGAATGCAACATTACAGTAATAAAATGCAAACATGTTCATATTAACAAAAAAAAAAAATAGAAGGCGTTCTATAAAAGGGAGCAGAGGGGATTTATTTGAAATACTGCAGTGCCTAAACACCTAAATATTAAAAACATTGCATTTTTTAGGAATATTTCTAGAGGAGCAACGATTGAAAATAAATTGCTTTGGAACTGGGAAAGAGATTCCCAAACATCAATAAGATATATCTATATATATTATATATGAAGGTCAAAGAAATGCCAGCTAACTCTCCTAAGCCAGAGACTGTGAACTTCAGCCACTGAACAAGCTTATTTTCAAGGACAAAGATCAGTATAAAATTGATTGCCATATTATCCACAACTGAGAGAATTTGGTTGTCTTTGCAAGCAATAAGCCAGGAAGAAAATGCTTATACTTTACATAAGGTAAAAAAACTCCTAGAAGTAATAACTTCTCTGTTCTTGAAGAAACTGCTTAGATTAGGCAAGGTAAAATAATTCTCACATTGAAATTTAGTTGAAAATTCTCAAACAGAAAAAAAAAAGGTCCCTTTGTATTTCTGACAACTAGACCATATGCAAATGAAAATCAAATACTTTTTCCTGCCCTATGAATGCCTGTCAAGTGGCTGGGTAAAATCTAGGTTGCTCAGGCTTACCAGGAAAACAGATGTTGCCTCATCTGGTTTGAAGTTCATATGGATGTTGAAGTCTCTAAGGCTAATAGTACAGTTCCAACAGTAGCTCTGACAGAGTTTCAATGAATACATTTGTGATATATTTCATACACTCTGATAGTCTATGCACTCTTGTAGCTACAAACTTTGATCCTTCCCTGGAAGTACAGGAAACACCTGGACAGTCTAATAAACTCCACTGCACAGTTGGCCACTTTTTGCATTGCAACCAAATTGTAACCAGGTCCCAGAAATATGAGCTGAGGATCTCCACTTCCTCTGTATCACAGCCCCCAGTGCAACACTTTCCATGCAAAAGTGAGTCCTTGGGGATGACAGTGGTGGGAGAAGAGGCTCAAAACAGATGAAAGAGAGCCAGTAAACCTGAATGCATTTCTTTAGAATGTGTTTCTCTTCAAGAGAGAGGATGTTGTCCTTTCCCCCGTATGCCTCCTTTGCTAAGTGCAGATGTATCACTGAAGCTCTTTCTGCTCTCTGTGCTCCTTTACTCCTCTCTTATTCCCAGGCATAAATATCACACTTTCCACATTTTTTTCAGCTTGCCAATCTCAGTCCAGAAATTGTGAGCACAAGATATTTTAACCAGTGGTGACTGTGACCAATAGAGAACAGCTGGCCTGCCTTTCCTCTGACATATAATCCTTTTTTCAGCAACTTTGGTTGTTGGTGAAAACCAGCACTTTAATACTTACAGTGTAGTTCAGAGAAAGATGTTTTAGTTTTGGGAAGATCATTTCTTGACAGCAGCCCTTGATCCCCAGTAATGTTAAGACACAATTTTATTATGCTGTTTATCATGAAAGATTTCTGTTGGGTTAATAATTGTATACCAGTGTGATGATTGGTACATCAGCTTCCTGAAACACCAGCTTGCTGTGCTTATGATTATTGGTTATTGCAGCCTTAGCATCTTTGCATTCCTTCCTCTTTATCTCTTTGCTTTTCCTCTGTTTACTGAGTTAAACACATCCAGCAGTGTTGCAAACTTCGCCCTTGGTTCCTACTGATATTCCTCAATCCTAAACAGGATAGGCAAGCCAAGGAAGCCTCACCTCTGTCCTTTCTCTTGGTTTTGCATTTAAAAGAACACATTGCCTAGTTGAGACTCTGTGAGTTAGAATATGACCCTGTGCTGGTATCTCCCATCAATGATTTTCTACCCTGCCAGAGAAGACTAAACAGGGAGGGTTAGGAGAGCACACAGCACTAATGCTGTGGAAAAACATGAGGAACCAAGTTCTATCCTTTGCACTCCTGCCATCCCATTTTCCTCCCTTGTAGAAAGTTTCCACTCTGACAGACAGTTACAGCAGCCTTTTTGAGAGCATGCTTTGGGTTTTTCTCCTGTCATTCTGACTTCCCTGCGTTCCTTCTCATCCTCACGTGCCCTGACATGTCACTGTTTGCTAAGTGCCACACATGAGTGACATGCTGCAGATGTAATAGCAGATAATGGTCCCTAATAGGGTAAGCTGAGCTTAACCACACCTAAGCTGCTCGTCATAGCCCTGCATCTGTCAGAGGCTTTGCAGCACCTTGCTTGAAAGTGATGTTAGTGCTAATGGATGCTCCTTGCATGATTATTCCTCCTTCGTTTAAGAATGAGCCCTACATTTGCTTTTATCCGGACTTTCAGCATCACCCAAGGTCCTTTTGGCTTTTCTGCTGAGTGGTGGTTGTGTGGGAGGTTGTGAGATGGGTCTCAGTCTAGGAAATGCACTGAGCCACATTTCCATTCTTCCCTCCTCAAGAGCAGATTTGCTTTGTTCAAGCAACACATCTCCTGCCTATCTTACAGCGTGCCTAAATTGGATTGGCAGATGGGCAGAGATTAAAATTTGACAAGAATTTCACTACATATTCCTTACCTCCAGGTATTTTGATTAGATTTCCTTTCTCTTGCTTGCACAGGCTTAAATCCCTTTTGTTGGTGTGTTCATTTAAAGCATTTTTTTATTAAGTTTTTATCTCTCCCTTATCTGAGTTATCTTTCTCCTCCTCACTCATTATTTGTATACTCAATAGGGCAGACCAAATAAATTAATAAAGCAAGTTCTTGTTTCCAAGAAACAACTTCAGTGTCTACAAAAAGATGCAATTACAGTAGAGTAGCTCTTCACTTCCCATAAACATCACTGAAAATAATTTTTTAAAAACTAAATAACAAAATGCTTTTTCAAGGAGTTTTCCAGCAAATTAAGAAGATTCTGTGTACCTAAAAATTCTAATCAAAGTAGCAATTAAAATTCCATTTCTTAAAACTCAATAAAAAATCCAGCTTTGTTCTGGAGTAAGTAGACATGAGTTTGCTTGGCAAGAGGTTATGGATTGTTTTTTTAATATTTTAAATGCAAATCAGCATGAATGTTCTGTATGTTCTTTCCGTTTTAACATCAGTAAATTTTACACTGAAGTCAGATCTGGTCCACAAAACTTTCTTTTTACTATTTTTAGCTTGGAACAATTTTTCACAGTTCTATGTGAAATATAGCTTCCTTGAAATATTTATAGAATAAAAATACCAGGATTCGAGATATGTGTAACAAAAATATATGATAGCACTACTTCATAGCAAGAGGAAAAACATTAATTAAAGCTCCTAATTGGAAATCATTTAATAAAGAAATGTTCCTGTATTCCCCTTTAACTGAGACCTAAGAGAAGATATTCAAGGGAACAATGAAGTCCTCACAGTTAAATCTGACAAAGCTTCTGCTTTAACAATTATGCCATTTGATTTAAGGCAGTTTATCAGAACAAGCTGCAAGTTGTAATTGAACTTGCCATTTCAATGCATCCTCTGGTTTATTTGCAGCATGCTCTCAAGACTCATACAAAAAGGAGAGCTAAGCTTACTTTACCATTAATGAAAAATGTTTCTAAATGCGCATGACATCCTCCCTCACCTGATACCAAGCCACAAATTAAAGGTTTTGGTTTGTGTGTTTCTAGTCAGTACTGATTGAATTATGTTTGAAATATATTTTTTTAATATATTTAGAAACATGGGGTTTTTTTCTGATCAAAGTAAGGTGTCTCTTCTCTATTCTTACTACTGCCAAGCATTTGATTTACACACAGTTTAATTATTCAGATGTTTATTATGTTCTACATAATGAAATTTGGACCCTCATATTTTCTTCCTACATGCTCAGTGCAGGCTGCAATTATAGCCACAGATATCTGTTTATTTGATGAATTTTGCTTCTTCTGCATAGTTTGATAAATATGGAAATAAGTCAAAACCTACTTTATATACAGTAATTAAAGTGAAAAATCTAGTCATGATGCAAATCCTTAATTGGACTCCAGGAGAGATATGCAGAATTTCTCTTTAATAATATGGGATGACTGGGGACAGAAAAACAAAGCACACTAAAATATGGTTTAGAAGCACAATTAATCACAAAATAGAAAACAACCAATTTAGCATAGCTCATTCAGTGACTCTCAAGGCTCAGGTAATGTTCTTTTAATCATCTGGCTCTAATATTAAGGTTGTGTCATGTGCAGCTGAAATAAAACACAATATATGTGCTGATCTTCAGTGTGAAACATGTCCTCTGGACTAATTTGTAAACACAGCCTTTTCACACTAAAATGCTTAGTCTACTTAATGACGTGTAAGTGAATGATCAAAGCAATGTAAAATGGTTTTTAACTATTATTGTTTAATGTATTAATTCATTAGCTGAAAGAAACCCTCTTGCAGTTGGTTGCAGGGAATATGTTTTTGTTGGCTATATATAATTCATTTTGTTTTTTCATTTTATTAAGACAAAGTCATTATTTTGCCTGATGATGTTCCAAAGAAGAATATACTTGTTAAGTGGTATTAAATTGACAAATTATAGCACAGAGCAAGCGGGGCTGAGATACAAGTCTCCAGGAAAAAGATGTCTGTACTAGCTAAAGAAATAAATGTTTTTCTTCCAAGCTCTGAACAGATATTGCTCTAATAAGCAAAAATTAACCATCACTGTCACTTAATTTGATTGTTAAAATATTATTCTCCATATAGCTTCCTGTAATATCCCATTAGGGGCATATGATCATGTTCTAATCAGAAGGTGTTGGATTTATTGTGCTAGTTTGTTTAAACTCCAAATACAATTAATCTCCTTTTGTACTTCTCCCAAATAAGAAACACCAGAATGACATTTTTGTCTCCAAATGGATTACAGACATTGAGCAGGAGCCAGAGGTCATCCCCCTGCACTGCCATAATTATTGAAGCAAATATCTGCCTCCAGCCCCCGAGTGTTTGGTGGGAGCTGGGGCTGCCTGAGCCGGCGTGGCCGCCCCGAGCTCTGAGCCTGCCACAGACCAGGAGGACACTCTTCTGTTCCCCAGATGTGCCCATTGGGAGAGACCATGCCTGCGAGCCTCCATGCTGAGAGCAGCTGAAATCAGAGAGGCTTGATGTCCAGTATTCAAAATCACTGTTAAAACTCTTTCCAAGTCAGGGTCCCAACTGTCTTTGACAGATAAAAGGGGTCCTATGCAATCTAGTTTCAATGTAGTCTTCTTTTGACCACCCTGAGATGACCTGGCACCTCTTCATGCACCTGCCGTAAAACTTAAAGGCTTCAGAAATTCTTTTCTTTGAAGTGTCCTAATAATAACAGCCTAACCTTTGATGTTTCTTCCTGTACCACATGCTTGAACTTCTCATAATCTAAAGTGTATAACCTTCAATTGCTACACACAAACGGGTTGCACATCTTGAGAACACAGCACCATAAACCTAATGCAAGCTGCAGTAATGATGGGTTTATTTCATTTGTATTTAGCGCTTTGCGTATATAGCGTCGTAAACCTAAACACTTAACACACCGACCAGGCATTAACCAGCCAGCCTGATTAGCATGGAGCAGAATTCACCCTCTGCAGCCTGGAGACAGGAGAAATAAACAAACTCATGTAAAATAAACTTTGTGTGCAAATATGATATTTTAGAAGATCCTTTTCACACTAAAAATCGGAGAGGAAGTCTGCTTCTGATGGCTTTCAGAGAAGACCAGAGAATGAGATCCCATTCACAGAATATTTTTTCAGTACATAAAATTTAACAGACCCCGAAAAAGCTGGGGAAAGTTATTTTTAAAAAAACATTCCTAGCCTGATCGTTACCTCAGGTTTCTGTAAGTTTTTACAGAGCTCTCTGAGAATGTCTGTCCAGCTCTGTTTTATGTTACTTCACAGATTTTTAATATTCAATAGTCCTTATCCCTTGCAAATGTTTAGCTCTAAAAAGAATTGTTTCTAATCTCTATTTTTAACTTGTACATCGGGGATGAATTTCATCCAAGATGTATCATTTATATAGCTCTGGGGAGAGAGAAAACACATCCTCCATGTAGCCCCAGTCCTGCACGAGCTCATGAGCATGCTGAACTTCCCTTGCTTTAAGCCATTCCACTGAAAATTTTGAGCTTCTGCAGGGTGCTCTTCCAGCATTGCTTAAATTTCTGCCTTTCCTGTTAATCACTCATGGGGTGACTATTTTCAGCTGATTGTTTTTCATCTCATGGTTTTCAGGACATTAGATCTAATCTTTCCCTTTGACTGGCATTTTTAAGATTTTTTTGACCTTGTGGGGTTATTTAACTAAAAATTATTATTCACATTTTAGAGTAATGTCCTTTGTCCAGTTACTCAGAAGAACAGAAAGGGGATTTGTCTTCCTAGCTAACATTTACAAAGGAATAATCACCACTGAAGAGCAAAGTCCTTTTGAACACACCAGGGAAAGCAGTTCAGCCACACTTCTCACACGCACCAGGAAGGAGAACATGTGGTCCTGTCCTCTCTGGAGTTCCAGTTTCCCCATCTCATGTTTGCAGGGGATCCAAACTGAGCCCAGTTCAGCTGACCGAGATACAACCCCTTCCGCTCTCACTGCAAGATCTGAAGCCAAATTTGTAAATTATCAAGAGGAGAGCAGCTCCAGTTACACCGATGTAGCTGCTCAAATAGCCACAACAGAATGGGAGAAGAGTTGGAGAGGGTGACAAGTATGAACAACACAGCTACAGCCTCCAGGCATGGGCAGGTTAAACACCCTAAGCCTCTTGGAACTGGAAAAAAATACTGGAATGACTAACAGAGACATAACAAAGCTCCATAATATCAGGAATGATGTGGACAGGATGTATGAGGAAGGAGCAATCACTCTCCAGGAGAGCTGAGTGGCCATCAGATGAAACTTGTAAATGTCAGGTTCAGAAGGAAAATAGGGCATTGTTGATATACAGTGCACAGTTAGGGTAAGGAAGTCTCTTCACTGGAAGACACCTGGACTGCCAAAAAATCTATATGGATTTGGAAAACATCTGGAGATATTAACAGAAAAGGAACTCAACAAGACTAGTAAACAGAAACATGGCATCTATACAGGAGAAAAGCCCACAAGAGGCTTCAATGCAATTCCAAGTATCACTGCGCAGTTGTTCTTGCATTCTTCCCTAGGCATCTGCTCATGGCAAGAGCAAAGTGCAGGATATTGGTCTAGATTGACCTTTAGCCTGGCACAGTGCAGACACTTGTGCAGTTTGAAGAAAACTGTAGAGATGTCTGACTCATTTCAACATCTTCAACAAGGCAAGAGGTGCAGACCACTCTGAGAATGAGACAAATTCAAGAAAAGCCACACTGATGTACACAGAGATATTTGACCCTGGATTTCTCAAAGGCAATATTAATATATAGTGACAGAACCAGACATTCAACCTAAAGATCAAGTTCAAAGTCTTCTACCTGAAGGCAAAAAAAAGCTGGCAAATGCTGGTTATTCATATTTGTAACACACGTCTGACTTTTAAGTCACTGAGGAGACTGCTAAATTAGCAATTCTAAAGCAGAGTGAAAGGATCAGCATTTGGCTGTACAGTACTTACTTCTGCCCCAGCCTCCAAAGCACGTTTCAGGTTTGCTGGTTTTGTTTTCTCTGGTGATACCATCAGAGGCTCACAGACCTCAGTGTGGTGTTACAGGCACCATTTCACATAATAAAGGCATTAGCACCTCCTTGGTTTCTAAAAAGATATCTCTCCAGCCTAAAATTACTTTTGCCTCTGTGTCACTTTACAAGCTCTTTTCTAATTTGCCACCCTCTATAATTCTAGGTATTTTTCAGTCTGACTGCTTTGTAAGTATCTCCTTCCATTATGTAAAGTGGTTTCTTTTCAGATTCTAGATTGTAGAGCTACTCAAAATGAACAAAATTTTTTCACTCTCATTTTTCATTATCACGTTGCACTTAAACCATTTCTTATGGGAACTTAATAATGTTCTGTAGTTGATTAGACTTAAAAAGGTCTACATTCTTCTTTCAAATATGTACAAAGAGCTCCTATTGACTGACTTCAATTAACTGAATTTATTTCAATTCAACAGTCTAAATTAATTCTTCATCTAACTACTGAAGTCTAGTGAGCCAAATATTGTATGACAGCTGAATTTCACATCCAGACCCAAAGCAATATTTCAATGCTGTCTGTTACATGGATGAACAAAAGAAGAATATTCAACACTGAAAAGGGAGTGAAACACATACCATGACCTACATAGTTTAGATTTGATTAGGTTGGTCCTGATATTGTAACTATAAAAATTCCACTCCTAGACCCAGAGATTGTCACTGTGAAGTCCTGAGTGGAGTCATATCAACAACAGGTAGGTCTCCCGTAGGCTTCAGAAGAGGTCAGGGTTTCCCTACATGTCTAAACAGCATTGTGTTTATTTAAAGGAGCTCAAAAATCAAAATAGAGCAATTAGGAAGCTTTCATAGGACAAACAAGCAGAGCAGGAAAAGAAAAAAAAATCAAAGCAAACAGGAAGAGAGGCAAAACTGTGAGCATTTACATCTTCTACATATGGAGTTTGGAAATCCAGGTGGTTTCTGTTTTGCTCCTATTTGCTTCAGATATTGAAATATCCAGATGTCAGTACAAAAATATACTTGAAAACTGTAAGGTTTTAAAAGAAATTGAAAGTCATGGTCTGTCCATTCTACTCTCTAACAAACACTTTTTCTAAAGCATAATCAACTAATACAGTAGTAGAACAAAATTTTCTGGTTTTGCACTTCTGCTGTTACTATTTCCAGTTTTCAGACCAACTTATAAAGGAAGTCAGCTTTTGGAGTCCATGACTTCAGAGGGGTTTGGGTTAGTTCCAAGTTAGGATGCATTTTTTTTTGCTAAAACAGCAAGTATATCTACATAAACAAATATGTACTTTATCCCTTATCAGGCTGATTGCCTGATTAACCAGCTCTGGGACAAGAATAGCTGGTGTAGATAAAACCAAGGCTTATCTGTTGGAGTACCCTGTTCCAACAGTGGCTGAATGGGGGTGCCTGTAGAGGGAGGCCAAACACTCAGGGAGACAAATGGCAATAGTCTCAATTCCAGCCATTTGTTGCACAGAGACTTCCTGAACCATTTCCTGAACACTGAATCCAGTGTTTCTAGATCTCAGTAGTGTTTACATCTATTAAGTTGTCCAATCAGCTCTTCAACTCTTATGGCATCCTAGTGTCCTGTGGCAAAATGTTAAGAACTTAACTACGTAACTGTAGAAGAGAATTTACTTTGGGTGCTTTTGTTAAGTGACATCACTTGAGCTCTTCCATTCTTGGTTGTCATTATAAGACAGTGAATAAATGCTAAGGTATTTTGATATGTGATGCTTTGTGATTTGATATGCATTTGTCTTCTATAAAAGTCCCGTTTTATGAAAATTAGTTTTCAAATGAACCTTCCAGACATACAGATAACATACAGCTGATAGTGCTGAGCTGGTTAAATAAGCTGAATAAGACCAAGAAAAAAGTATCAGCCAACCAAAAAGTTGAAAGGATCTGAAAAATGTTTTAAAAAAACTAGATTATGCCAAAATCATTAAGCATTACTTTCAACAGAACAATGCAATATCATTTCCTGCACAGGTGCCTGATGAACACAGAGGCTCCTCATCTCCTTGCAGCAACCAGTCTTGCTCAGAAAATGCAAAACCTGCCTGAATGCCTCAATGGCTTGAAGTTGTTCCCCATGCAAAATACTAAGTTCCACAAGGGCAAAATGCTAAGTGCATAAATGTAAGGCAAGGAGTTGTTGTGGCTGTAAAAGCAAAAATAAATTGACATCTTTCCTCTGCCAAGAAGAAATGAAAAAACAGTCTCAGCTACTACAGCACTAATTTTTTTAATGGGGGCAGGGGGGAAATCTATTACCTAACAAGTGCCTCCTGACAAGAAACAAAACCAGCAATGTTCATTTTTGCAAAGGCTTTTTTCATTGTGAAGGTTTTTCTGCAATTCTGATGAGTTCTATGCTTTTACATTTGTGTTATAGACTACTCCTGATTCAGAGGAGATGCAAGTTGAAGTTACTATAAGATTCAGTGGCAACTTCTGCTATCTCCAAGCACAATGTTTGGGGAACACAAGGGGACAAACTGCATAACTGATAGGTTTGCCTGAGATCTTCTCTCCCACACCATCTCGTTTCCCCTACCCTGGTCTCATCGTTTCAATCTTTTTCAGACATGTAAGTGCCAAGCCAAATGAGTTTAAAAAAATCTTCTCATTATTATTAAGACATTGGAGAAGAACTTTAATGGGTTGCTTTTGTAGTCCAGGGTTATCTAAAATACAGATTTCAGAATGCAATGATTTTGATTAAAGTTTGTTGAGTTGCTCAGCAAAGATGGGAAACTCAGACCATTAATGTCTCATTAAAACTGCAGACAAAACAGTTTGTATCAAGCTCTCAGTGTCTTCGACTCGAAGAAAAAAAAATGGAGCTGAAATAGAGAAAAATTTCCAGTTCACAAAGACATTCTAGAGGAGCACATCTGGGTGTCCTGCATACCTGGAATTCTCCAGAACTCCATTATCCAGAATTTATGGAAAAACAGTTATTTTTGGAAATAAAAATATTTTTTCTATTGATGAGGAACACCACCAATACTTCTTTGAAGAAAAGGAAGTAGTTATTTGGCAGAAACTGGCTTTCCTATGAGAGTAGCCTTGATTACTTTTCTGAATAGCAGCAACTCCCTTCTGAGACTTTGTTTTAGCTCTCCCCTGTTCCTTTTGAATGCTTTTCCAGTTCTGTACCATAAAAGCCACCCGCACAGTGACACCAAAACCATTTGCAAAAGAAAACAAAAGCCCCTGTTATGCATACAAGGAAGTCTTAAATAAAGACTTTTCTTGGTCTGCCTTCACATCCTTTAAAATCTGTTCTCCATCTCCTTGAAGAGAAAGGGATCCCATCCCTGTCTGCCTAAAGAATGGCTACAGATCCATATTTATCCTGTTCCCACACACAGAGTTCATGAAGCTCTGCTGGTGCAGCACTTCACACCTGAGAGGAGAAGCCAGTCATTTTCTAGCAGCTCATCATCCAAGGTGACTTCAAACATTGTATTCTACCAGCTGAGCTGTAAAGGGGGTTGAAGGTCCTGATCAAGATGAGTGGCCTTCACCAGGCCATGACTAAAATTATTTAAACTTGAAGCTATGGCAAAATGGTCTTAGAATGAAGCAGAGCCAAAAGAACACGATGTGAAGTCACAGAAAGTCATAACACAGAGACTTTCTGTCATCAGCACTGCTGAGCAGCAAGCACAACACCATGAGAAGGGTGTTCTTCAAAACTCAGATGGGTGAAGCAGAGGAACAGTGGTGCTCTTAGAGATTTCATTTACAGCTGGTATTGTGTTGGGACTCCTGGGAGTATGCTTCCTTAGGCACAGAAATATGCATTAAAGTGTTGACTCAAAAAGGACTATCCTGCACTGGATCCAGTTGGATTTTTATCACTGAAATGCAAATGCTATTAAATTTATTACTGATGATAAGCTATTATTAAAGGCTGATTTTTTCTTCTTCATCATATTCTCCTGGCAGTGTAAGTGCACATATCCCATTTAATGAAACAAAGGTGTGTTTCAAAAAAAAAAAAAAAAAAAAAAAAAAAAAAAAAAAAAAAAAAAAAAAAAAGCATTAATAGGGCCTGAGGTTAGGTTTCTAATTGAAATTTAGACAATTCAGGAGAGGCTTAGGGCTGAAGGGCATTTTGTACATGAAAATATCTTCCTCCTTTGGCCAGCTGGTCAGAGGGGTGAGCTTGTCTGATGAACTGGCAGTGGAAGGGTCCCGGCCTCTCTGCCTTCCCCTGCCACAGAGCAAGCAGATATCCAGAATGCACTGCTGAGACATGAGATTTTCCTTTTAGAATAATTCAACAGGAATTAAGGGGGATCTTTAATCTTCACCAACACAGAATTCATAATCAGTCCTTATCTTCCACAATGTTCTTTAAGTCACCAGCACACAACAGCAGAGTAAGTCCTAATGTATTTCGTAAGGAAATAATATATCTGCCGTGGAAATTTCCTTTCTTTTTGATAACCTCTTCTTGAGCCTCCATTCACAGGTACACAAAGAAGGTCTCTGTGAATCTGCAGGTATATCAGAACATGAATTTTAATAGCCACAGGAATGTTTCTATATTTTATGCCTTTTTTTTAAATTTCAGTAAGATGTATTTCAATGGAAATCAAAATAATGAGACTAAGAAGAGGCAATGCCATATTCTCTAGAAACTTTATTTCCCTTTCACATTTTTTTTTCCATTTCTATTTTTGCCACCAGGGCCACTACCAGAAGACAGAAGAGGGAATTTCTGGCTGCAGAGCTCTGAAAGATGCACTGATCATGCAAAGGCTAGTGATGTGAAGCACTGAACTACCAGCAGTCTGAGGCACCACAGTGGTATTTTAGATTAAAACATTTAGGATTGAGGTGGTGCCAAAGCCATGATAGATTTTAGGTTTGTTTAAGAAAAGTAAGATAAACATGGCAGTGTAAATTCATAATACAAAATTCTGTTAAAAGTAGCTTCAGCAGAAAATGGATTAGCTCTGTAGAGCAGGGCAGACAGACATCATTCTCATGTCTTAACTCCCAGCCAGAAATGTGTCTTGCACACTGAGGAGCAGATACACTCCTGCTGCTTCCCAGAAAGGTCTCTGCTGTGCTGCAGTGTTTGCCTGACCTTGCCCTGGGACAGAGCCACACGGGCAGAGAGCAGAGCACAGCCCAGCCCCAGAGCTGGAGCTGGATGGGCCTGTCCCCAAACAGCAGAGATCTGACTTGGCTTCTCAAATTTCCATCAAGGACATTTCTACACATAGCCAGACAATCTGTTCCATGTTTCACCAGCCCAGCAGCTGGAAATTCTGCCCCAATATCCAGCCTAATCTTACCCTCCTGTAAATATCAGCCAATTGTGAACAACAGTTACAGATAATTAAACAGTGGACGGCCTTTTCTTTGTTATTACCTCTTCATCCCAAAACAAAAATTAGGCCTCTCATTTTCCTCCTTTTCATTCTAAAGAAAGCAAATTATTGCATCCTTTCATTGAAGGAGACATTTGCAAACTTCCTGCTTTTGTTTGCTGTTGTCCTCTGGCTTCCCAGCAGTTTGCCTCCCTCCCAGCACGGCCAGGAGGGCTGGATGTCACACAGCAGCACCTCCCCTTGCTCCCAAACACGGTGCCTGCTCTGTCCACCACCACTGCACAGCTTTACCTCGTCCCTGAGACACCCTGACACGGGCAGAGCCTTTTCTACTGCCCAGGCAATGAGACATTTCAGCTGTGTCCATGCCTTGGCTTCTTCCAAAGGGCAGCACTATGTGCTTGCAAAGAAACACATGGAAACAAACACAAATATAAATTGTGGATGGCTAGTTTTTCATCATCTTTCTAGAATTTCTGCTTTCTTCTATGTCGTGTCATGAATAAGAGGAGCGAGTATAAAATGGCACATATTCAACAATGCTCAATAACAAGGCACTGAGTATTGTACAAATGAGCATATTTGATTTAATCAAAATAAGTGTTGTAGGAAAATCACGTAGGTTTAATTTTTGAAAAGCTATTAAGTTTCAAATTAAATGGAAGATTAAAATAAAAATGAGCTTTAGCTGTAAGTGGAGGCTAAATTTGGTCAATTTTTGTTGTTTATCTGTGCATAAAGTCCTTGCATTTACCATTTGACAAATCCTCTAATAAAATACTTGCTGCAATCAGGTGAAGTAGGTTATTAATGGTTCTAAAAAAGATATACAGGATTGCCTCATCCTGAGGCAATTAAGTCTGTGAAGTAAGTGTGTTTAATATCTCTGGGGGCCTGACTGAAATGAAACAGGTGATCTTTCTACAATTCCCATTGTTTCATTTAGAATGCCTTGAATTTTGTTTGTTTTTAGCTGAAGAATGACTCCCTGCTTTATACCTCTTTTGTTAAGACTCTAGTTCGGGAACTTTCAAGGGCTGCACGTGCCGCATCAGAAGCTGAGTGGAAAATTTCAAGCACCACTAAAAAGCAGCAGCAGCAGCAGCAGTGATCCATGTGAACCCTCCCAAGCCACATTTTACCCTGTGTTTCTGCTCAGCCTGGCAGTGCTGCTGCCACCTCCCAGCCTGGGTCAGGGCAGCCCAGAGCCCACCTTGGCCAGCTCCTCCAGAGCAGTTTGCCCAGCTGGGGGGTACCTGGCACCTCCTCCCTGGGCTCCCCAAGGGGCTCAGGGACACTGGGGAAGGGCAGGGGGCTGAGGCACCACAGCCTCCCAAGGGAGGAGCTCCAGATCCCCAGCTTCAGGCACCTCTGTCTGGGAAACAAATGCTTTAAACCCCCTGTTTTCTGTGTATCCATCAGGGTGCTGTTTGGCCCTTTGCTATAAAATCTTGTCTTCTTCATTGTTCCTTTTTTGCTCCGCTGTGTTCTTTTTTTTCCCCTGGATTTATTAGCAGGGATGGTTTGTGGAGGTGTGGTTAATTACTAGAGCTTATGGCCTGCTGTGATTGAAAGCTGATCTCACCAGTTTGGGGTCTATGTTATATTTATTCTGTATGTAATTAAATCAGAATACCATAACTATGCATAACGTTGGAAAATGAGAAATTATTTTTTTCAGGGGAAGCACATCTGAAAGGTATTTTCTTCCTGCAGTACTGAATTTCTACAAAACTCTGCACTTTGCACACACACAAAAACAAGCAAACAGCCAAAAGGCTGTTGAGGTCTATGATCTAGATGAAAACAAACATTAGCTTATCAGGTCTGTGTGACCCATTAAAAACAAAGAAGGAACTCAAGCAGACCATGGTAAAGGCTGTCCATACATCTTGGGGTGCTCGTAGCACCACAGACATTCTAAAGATTGGAGAGAAGTGCCAGCACAGCAGGGTGAACACAAACAGCACATCCTGGAAGCAGCAGCATCCAGCTGAACCCAGGAGACTTGGCTGAGGAGGCCCTCAAATAAAACAAGTTGTGGGAGGCCAGGCCACTGCTCTGACTATAGGGATCAAAACTTCTCCTGACTTCCTTACTCAGGGACCAGTCTGGGAGAGGAGATCAAACACTGTTTACACTGAGGTAAATCAAGCAGAACGCTGCCCAGCTCACTGAACCATACCAGAATTAGGCCAGACATATCATATCTAGAGGCTCAAATTTTTTTTCTCTGCTACACAAAAAACTGAAGTCTGCCAAGGTCCCTGTTGTTCACCAGTGTGACAATAGTCTGAAATAGAGGCCCCTAGAATATCAGAAATCTTTGGTCTGGAAATTTATCTCCTTGCCTCTATATATAGCCGATGTTCAGGAAAAAAAATTTGCCATCTGATGTAATGGGATGAATGATGCAGCCAATAACACACAAAAAAAGCCTGTGCAAGCCAAAGCAAAAATAACTAAACCAAACCCCCAGTCTTTCACCATAGCAAAGCAAGCCTATCTCAGGGCACACCAAGTTAGACAAGGATGGCATCATAACCAGGAAATTACCTGCAAGGTTCAAGAAAAGCAGCAGTGGAGGGGAGGAAAGTTTAAAATAATTTTTATTTTTAATTAAAAATAAATAAATAAAGCCTTTTCCCAGAGAACAAAGGTGTGTTCCCCTCTCCCTAAAAGTGTTGAATGTAGGACAAGAATAAGTCAAGTAAAAATTCAATGAACAGCCAATGTGCATGAAGTAAAGGAATTCCCAATGAAATCTTTTTAGGACCTTACTGTCTAGAAAAGACCATCTGCTTTGTCACTGCCCCAGGAAGTAAAGAACAGCCTGCCAGTCTGGGCTGTAGAGAACACCCCAAAACTGTCAAGTGCCCAGGCATGACATTAGTAACAAATTCCCTCCTTTGAAATTAAGCCATTGTACCCAGAGCCACAGCTGCTGGAGGAAAGCATTTCAAGGAAGCAATCAGCAAAGTCATGATTCTACAACACAGCTGCCATTTCCCTGCCCATCCAAGAGCACTCCCATCTGCCTCAGGATGTGCTTCAGAAAGCCCAGGGAAGCAGGACAAGGTGGGCTGTGCAGGTGTCAGCAGGGCTGGTGGCAGCAGCCACCACCAGGGCCTCAGTGGAACCAGATGTGGCACCACTGGGGGCTGCCAGCCACCTCAGCTCCACAGCACAGCAGCCAAGGCAGCTCAGAAAACCTCAGCACCCACACAGATGCACCTCACCACAAGATTCTGCAGAAACTGTGGGATTTGCAGGGGTTACTTTTAGTTACATCTGAGGTGTACATAGCCCTGAGACAATGATCCTAAAAATAAAAAGTGCTTTGCTGAATTCCTACACCTCGTGACTCTTTTAAATTGGCTAAAAGTGGATGAAACGGGATCTCTGCTGGGTTTCTTGGTTTTGTTGGGTTTTTTTTAATTTCAGCAGTGAACAGGTTTAGATAATCTCATTAAATAATTTATCATCGGTGGGAGCAAAGATGTTAAGAAATCCTCCTCCCAGCTACATGAAGTACCAGTCTCTACCACATTTTAATCTGCCATTTTTTTTCACAAGTAACAACACACCAGTTTGTCCTCTTTATAGTCATACAAGGCTATTTATACATCAAACCAAATTAAAAAAAAAAAAAAACAAAAATAGAGCCCTCCACTGTGGGTATCTGTAGAGACAAAATCCCAATTGCAAGTCTGTTTCCTACAGAAGGCTATGAGATTTCATAAGATCAACAACAGAACAAGGTTTTGGTATATGAAAGTAAAAATGTCACTATCCATCATCCATAACAATAGTAATTTCATTAATTGTAAGGCTTATGTAAGAGCTATACAGACAATTAATAGATTTCTGAAAAATTTTAGTCAGAGGAAGTAAAAGAGTTTAGATAAAACCATAAATGTGCTGAAAGTCCCTCAACACCACCACTACCTTGCGTGCAATAATTGTGTTGCCATTTGTGCTCAGGGAGAACAAACAAGGAAAAGACACAGATCCCTGACTCCTCCAAAGAAAATGTTTGTTCAAGAAACACCAAGTAGAAAACACTTTCACAAATCTTATTGTGCCCAAGAGGAGCTGTAAGCAGCACAGCAGACATTTACACTTGCCAGAACTCCATTCTAAATGACCTATTCAATACAAACGACTGTCTGGCATTGTAATTGCTGCACTGCTCTTCTGCTTGTGTTTATTGTCCTAAAGCAGATGCATGGCCAACTTTGCAAAATTAAATTGTCACATGTAAAGTTTGCTCTTCCTGTCATGTAGCTGGTGTCTTGGATACTTGGATGAAACAATTGGGACTGAAATCCCTAAATTTTGCTGCATTTTGTTTTTAAAAGACGGTGTTTCTTTCCATCTTAAGGTAAACAATAGATCTTGAAGCTTAGGTATAATTAAATATGAAAAGGAAAAACATGCTGATGAGTCATGCATGCAATACTTATTTAATACAGCATTCTTCCCAATTTAGTTTTTGCTCCTGAATTAGCAATCTGTTAAAATAGATGGGGTTGTTCACGCCACCACCAAAAGTTTATTTCAGCTTCCCTCAAATAATGTGCTATTTTAGGTCTGGAAGTTATTTTTATATCAAAGTCTCTGTGACTAAAGCTGCTACACTCAACTTTTTGCTATTTATTTTAAATGAAAAGTGAAAAGTTAATGCACAATTGTTCAACAAGCAGGAGGTGAAATGCTGTAGCACAGTCCCTACCCACCAACCCATGAAATACATGAAGCTTTCTTCACATCCACTGTTTAAGCAGGACCCCCACAATGCCTTCACTTAGGAGTCTGCATAAGAACAAATGGCATAATATCTCAAACTTAAGAGATACAATATGTTTGCAAATTATTTCCATAAGTATGTTAGTAAATGAAAAGAGAAATTTTATATCAAAGCAGAGGAAAGAGTGGGAGTTCTTCCCCAAACAGCTTGTCTCCCAGTAGAAAGTATGTTTTCAGGTTCATATAAGCTAAAAGAAAAAACATTTAAAGCTCTAAAGCTGTGCCCGTTGCTACCAGGTGGATATATCTGGAATGTTATTGTTCATGGGAAACACTTGGATGACAACTAAATTCCAGGGAAGAGCACTATAAAATTGTGTTCTGTTTTCCATTAGAAATTGCTCCCTCCATATTTTTCACCACTCTTTGCACACTTCCTTCAATACACTGGGAACTCAGACTTCAGGATAACATATTTTTTCTTCAGCTCCCAGTTAAGAAAAAGTTATTTGTTTGATTTCAGACACATACAGGTACAAAATCAGCCACATTTTCAGCACTTGGACATGTGCTGGACCTTATTACCAGCGATCTGCTAGGTATAAGAATTAGAGGTCTGGAAAATTCAAATTAAACACTTACATTGACATTCAGGGCTGTTAGCACTCATGATGATTTTAAAAGCCAGATCCTTGCTTCTTTTGGAAAAGTGGTCACCTGCACAGGAAAAGGTTTTCTTAGGAATGCCCTCGCAGCCTCAGTACACAGTGCAAAACAACCTCGGTGGCGCACACTTTAGTTGGGGACCTCACAAGTCCAGCTCCTAGATGGAGCTGCAGTACCCAGTTCTCCCACATTGTAAAGTTCACATTTTCACTTGGATTGCCCTTTGTCTCTTAATATGGTAATTACATAATTCAATACCTAAAATGCCATACTAATTCTACAAAATACCAATCTTTTACTACCAAAGCCTGCCTTAGTATCCTCAAAGCTTGTCCCACTTGCTGGGAGCAACATCAGAGGATCTGTATGCAGTCTAAAACTCTTCCCCTTTAGCATAGTGATGCTACAAGACTGAGTTTATATTATTTTATTTTTTCAGTACCAAATCTGTCATTTCTCTTATCTAAAAGATATCAGCTATAACTAGAGAGAGTGAAGAGAATTAGTTGCTGCCTCAAAGGCAGGATCATTACACTCATGTCAATCCCAGCAGAGCCTTGTCTGGCTTCTCCACCACGGAGAATACCCCAAAAACTCCTTAGGTCAGTCCCAACACTCAGCTCTTCTTACAGAAAGACCTCAGTCCACCTCTACCTCAAACCCCCTTTGGTACAATTTAAGCCCACTCTCTTCTGCTGCCTACTGAGGAGAGAGCAAGTGGTCAGTCCTTGCTCAGGCCTTTTCCTCACCAATAACTTTTTCTATACTCAGTTCTTCTAAGCCTTGCCCTCTCTCCACTATTTTTTTTCTCTGGCACATCTTCTCACAAATCATGCCTAGACTTACAATTTCTTAGTTTTCCTCTCACACAAAACCCAGGTATTGATTACCTACCAGTAACCTACAAGGTCTCCTTCTCTCCCTTAGCAGGAGCGTTCAAACAAGGAGAGAAAAGGAAAGGGAGGGAGGGAGGGAAAGAAAAGAAAGAAAAGAAAGAAAAGAAAGAAAAGAAAAGAAAGAAAAGAAAGAAAAGAAAGAAAAGAAAGAAAAGAAAGAAAAAGAAAGAAAGAAAGAAAGAAAGAAAGAAAGAAAGAAAGAAAGAAAGAAAGAAAGAAAGAAAGAAAGAAAGAAAGAAAGAAAGAAAGAAAGAAAGAAAGAAAGAAAGAAAGAAAGAAAGAAAGAAAGAAAGAAAGAAAGAAAGAAAGAAAGAAAGAAAGAAAGATAAAAATTGACACAGCTGTACCTAGTTAAAGGGCTATGTAAATTCAGAGTTGAGGTAGTGTAGTTTGTTTTGCCGGTGCTTTAGGAGAGAGATAGACTAGACCTTCCTTTTTTATTTCTGGCTGTATGAGAAACTTAGAAAGTTGTGGGGGATACATTAGGCACTGTTTCAGAGGTTTTTGTGTTGCTGAGCTGCAGGATCTCTCAGATGCACCCATGGGTGTGTAGAGGCAAATTTAATTTTGCCTTCCTGCTCGGAGTTTGTTAAAGTAAAACAGCAGCGTGTTACATCCCCCTAGCGAAGAGCGGCTTTCCCACGCGGAGAATAACTCTTTACTGGAAGTCCGAGGTGGTGGCGGGGGGCTGTCCCCGGTTATCCACGGCCACCCAGTGCCCTGTGACGCCGGGGAGGCAGAGGGTCACTCCCAGAGAAGGAGTAATTGCAACCGGGGCTGCCCAGCGCGCTCCAAACGCCGCATAAAGTCACAAATCAAACTTCGGCTGACTGATGCTGCTCAGTCCCTAAAGGGGGTCCCTGACGGGGGGAATCGGTGGGGTGGGGGGCACGCCGAAGGACCGCGATGGGCTCCGTCCATCTTCCAAGAAGAGCGCGTCTCTCCTCGCTTACAAAAAGTTGACATCAACTCAGTTGAAAAGTAGGTTAATTAGCAGTGTCTGACACAGCTCCCCAGCAGTGACTTACTTAAGGTGCCGCACGTTGCTGCTATTCTGCCGCAAAAAGCTTTGTTTGCACCTCGCTTTGTAGCCTCGAGTGTCTTAATATTGAGTAACTCTGGGTATTTGATTTCTTTGAAATGCACTCACACTATGCCAATAAACTGTATCCTTTAATCGAGTTATTTTTTTACTGTAATAAAAATATTTACAGCTCTTTGAGACTATATATGTGCCTCTTGGCAATGAAGTCATTTTTCCTTTATCATCGGAGCTCACGGATGTCCCCGAGTGAGGGGATGTGGTGGCAAGGAGGGACTGGATGGGGTCAGCAAACTCCCGCGTGGGGACTTAACCCCAAAACAACCCTGGCCGGGGTTTGATTTTGGGTTTTTTTCATAAGCAAGACTGAAATATTTACACTCCTGAGAAGATCTTGGTGAGCTCGGCCGAGCCCAAACCCCTGCTCTGGCCATGGGAAGCCAGAAATCCTTTCCACCTTCGAGGGTGTCAGAGAAACTGCTCTGGACCGAGCTGTCCCCGGCCTCCCAGCCCGGACCCGCAGGAGGGTGCGGCGCTGGCGGGGCCCGATTCATGTCGCGACAGACATAATGTCGGGGTGGCGGTGACAGGCAGCGCGGCGCGGAGAGCTGAGCCTGACCCAGCCCGGGGATGCGCTCAGCTTTCCAAAGGCCTCTGGGACAGTTGTCTTCTCTTTTTCTTTTTTTCCTTAAATTAACTGAATGAGAACGCGCGACGGAAAGCACGAGGGGTTAATCGTGGGGTTGAACACGGGAAAAATACTGACTAAATTGCTGCTGCTCAAACCAAGCTGCGCGCAGCTACTGTGTACTGAAGAGTCCTACGCAGCAAGTTTCTCCCTGCCGCGGTGGTTCCCCTGAAAGCCTGCTGAGAAGGGGCCCCCGCTCCTTGTGACCCCCAGTAGCAGAGGAGCCCCGGCCGTGCCTCCCGCCGGTCCATTAACCTGCCGGCGTGTCCCCTAAAGGGCTCTGGCAGTTCGCTGGTTCGTTCTCCCCTGGTTGTGCCATTGTGCAGGGCACAGCTCCTCGAGGAGGAGATCTCTGGGCCGGATCCCCTGTGCCAGATGGGATTGCTGTTTCAGGGTGAGCAAGAGGCCGGAGATGGCGGAAAGGCGCGCAGAAGGACAACCTTTGGAACTGCGCGGGAGGGAGCAGAAGAGGGGTCGGGACACGGGCTCCACCCGTGGCTCCAGGGAGCCGGGGGTGCTGAGCGCCTCTTTTAGCAAAGAGAGCCGCAGCCCCTTCAGAGACCTCCTCCTCCTCCTCGGGTGCTGCCATGTGCTGAGAGCCCGGGGCAGGCTCAGCTGTACCTGTCTTCTCTGCCTAGCGTGGGGCACCGCTCCGGCGCGGAGAGAAGAGCCGATCAGCTGCTCCCTTCCGAAACCCTGGGCCCCACTTTGGTGCGGCTTTCTCTTTCCCGTGTTCCCTGTAAAGCCAAGCAAAATCAAACCCAGTTGTCTTGATCTGATCCAAAAGATGTACCAGACCAAGTGCGTTCTTAGCAGAAATGTCCTTGTTTCAATTTCCGCTGAAGTCTATTGCTTTTTCTTCTCAGGCAAGCAGCCGTGCAGCCACTGTTTTAATGTACGGGGTGAACTGTAAGGTCACCGGGGTTTTCGAGTTTTCCTGTGCACTAGGAAACTTTTTAATTTTTATTTGCAGGGGGATGAACGAGAGAGGTATCCAGTCAATCCCTCTCCACTTGTAAATTAGACCCTGCCTATTGACTTTACCTAGCTGTGATGGGGCGGGGTTACGGGAAAGAGCCTCTAAAAAAAAAAAAAATCCACACCCTCCACTTTGGGAGGGTCGGGGTCTGCTCTGCTGCAAATACAGTCTAGTCCGCGCTATTTATACTGTGCTCTCCAAAGCTTGCAGGCTTCACGAATGAGAAGTGAAGTGTTCTGGAATCGGTTCAGAACGTGTTCTGATGTACAGACAAACTTCTGGAAAGTATCTAATCATTGTGCCCGAGTGCACTGACCCGCCTCCCATCGATGGGAATAAAGCGAAAGCATTCGACCTAAAGAAAGCCGCAGAACTTAATTAATTCGATGCTTTAATGGTTATAGAATCTGCAAAACACTAGTATTAATTTAGATCCTGGCATCTGGTTCCACTGGAGTTCATGTTGGTGCGCGCACTGCCCACCCCAGAGATGCGGCTACCGCGGGCGGGCAGGGGGAGCGGGGAAGGAGCCCCGGGCCGGGCCGGCCGCGCTCGGGAGGGCTGGGCACGGGTGGGAGCTGGGCACGGAGGGAGCTGGGCACGGGGGGAGCTGGGCACGGGTGGGAGCTGGGCTCAGGTGGGAGCTGGGCACGGGTGGGAGCTGCACACCCGCACCCGCCGAGAGCCGCCCGACGCCGCTGCCGCGCAGATCCCGCAGAGCAGCGCGCCCCCGGCTCGCCCCCGGTCCCACGCCCCGGTCCCACGCCCCGGTCCCACGCCCGTCCCGTCCCGTCCCGTCCCGCAGCCGGCGGGCCGGTGGGTCCGGGCCCCGCGTGTCCCTTCAAAGGGCTTTTAGCGTGGAACGCACGCCGGCGGGGCTGTTTGTCCGCGCTTCCGAAATCACGCAGCGGTGCGAGTCGAGTCGGCTTTTTCCGATTGTGAAATTTTTAAGACAAAGAGTCTCCTTAAATCATGAGACTGACAGACTTGAAAGAGAAAACTGATAATGTTAATAAGTGGAGTTTGCTGGGAAGATGACATTTAGAAAAGGGTGAGTTGCCTCAAATTGAATTTTCGCTGGTGAAACAAGGCGATTCTAAAAGGCCACAGATGAGATGATTTTTATTAAACATTTGCACTATTTTAGAAGCTAAACCATAATTCATCTGCACTAAAATTTAACGACTTCGATTCATCAGAAAAGTTTACTCTTGGATTCTGCTTCAAAGACAGAACAACAACTCAGATGACAGGCTATAATGATTTTGCCTCTCTGATTTGCAGTGGACTGGTGTGTTCTTGTGCCCAGACCGAAAATTCATATTCAAGTCCCAAAGTCATAAAATTTAGACTTTCGTATTTGTCTTTTTCAAACCAAAGCTTGACTAAAGCAGAGTCCAGGATCAAAAGCGCACAAGAACTATCACTTTCTCAGGGGACTGCAAAAGACACTCTCCGCAGATACTCTGGATGTTTTGAGGACAATTTGGGAAACATTGGGCAACACGTGTTGTCCCTGAGAACCAAGTTGCAGGGCTTCTCCTGAGGTTTCCCTGTCAGCTCTGGTTTAACAAAAATTGTCTCCGAGAAAGTTTCTCGGGCAAGGCTCCATGTTGGACATGGAGGAAGAGCAGAGTCAGGGAGGTGCGTGTGTTCTTGGGACTTTGTTGCTGATCCTGGATTAGTATCGTTTCCCCCCTAAACCCCGGATCCTTTTTAACTTTCTTTTTTCCCCTCCGGTGACATTAAATCTAGAAAGACAAATGCAGAACTAAAGATGAGTACAAGGTGGTGAGGCGGAGGCTTTAGCTAAGTGAAACATCATTTTGTAAAAATGCTTCCTTTCCTGGGGAAGCGGTGGCAGAAGAAAGTTATGTGCTCTCACAGGCCAATATTTGATCACCCACGGGAGAAAATCACCTGGATGACAGCCCCGGGACACAGCCTCCCACGGCTGGGACAGCTCAGCCCTGGCACCTCAGCTGCCCTGCCAGAAGTGTGCTCTGTTACTGAGCGGGGTGTTCCCAGCACCACCCCGACGCGTTCACCTCGGTCCCTGTGCGAGCAGGGCTCGGCAGAAAACGACCTGGCCTGTGTTTATTCTCCAGACTTGGAATAAAGAAACGTGCTCGTTGCTTCTTGATCTTTTCATTTCCTTTCTCTGGCCCGGGTGGAATCCCCTGCCCGCCCCGCACATTTAAAGCCATGTCTGCGGGACTCCAACTAACCCCAGATCTGTTTTTTCAAAAGTATTTAAGCTGCAGAATTTGCTGACACATAAATAAGCCATCAAAGCTCTCGGAAGCTCATGAATCTTTGACTGAAGTATGTGTGAGGACTTACACACTTGTTCCACGTCGTGATACTTTATAAACTTTCACAAAGACGAGTCTAGAGGAAAAAAAAAAAAAAGCACCTCTGTTTAACAAGATAATTCTTGCTTTCAGTTTTATTTCTATTTTCAACTTCCTATTCTTTTGTCCCGTGACATGGCGCTTTTTTCTCCCTCGGGGACTCCTTTCTCTTCTTTCTCCCCTTCTATTCTGAACTGTTTTACAGCCCCGCTTTGTTACTGTCAGGAAAAAATGTCTGGAGAGCCCTGTCTCCTAAAGAAGGAACAGAAAAGGGAGGACTGGAGCTGCAATGTTGCCTATGCATGCAGAACATCCCAATCTGTTTTTGTGCATTGAGTTGGGGAGAGGGCAGCAGGGAGCGTGCACCCAGCCTCCTCCCGGACAAAGGGAGGCCGGACAGCTGCGCACCCGCCACAAAAGATTCACTCTTCTGTCAACTCTGTTTACTTAGTGTTGTTTCTGACCTCTGTGCTACACTTGTTGCTAATACATATGCTTATCAAACCATTTTAATTGGCTTTCTTCATAACAGTAGCCCCAGCGCTTTTTTTTCCTGCATGTGTTTCCAAACAACTTAATTGACTTCTCTAATATTCATCTTCTTGGGCTCTAAACGACGCGTTTCTCCCGCCACGCTTCCCAGCCTCCGGGAAAAAGGGCCACGGGTGTCTGCATGGAAAAGCTTCACCTTTCAGAGGGCATGGCTGCGCAGGGAGATGAGTACCCGCGCCCCAAGGGGACAGCCGTGTCGCCGGCGTCGCTGCGGCTGGCACAGAGGATGCGGGCCGCGAGTGATGAAGCGTCTGCTGGTAGATAGGCGAGCCGACTGTCCCCGTCACGTTGTAAATGTGTTTTTGCTTTCTTTGTGGCACTCTGTAGACTGGTGCCAACCTGAGGAGACCCGGAGCCACCCTGGGAGCTGCCCATCGGTCACGGGCGCGGCCCGGCGGCGCGGGGCTCAGCGGGCGCGCACGGGCGCGCACACGCTCCGCGGGCACGGCCCCACCCGCGCAGGTAGAGCCGCGGGCTCGGGGCCGCCCCGCTCCTCCGGCCCGGGCAGCCGCCAGGGAGGCCTCGAGAACCGGGATCCGCCGGCCCGGGATAGTGGGATGCAGGGAGTGGCGGGGAGCGGCCAACCTGCCCCCCAAACCACAGAGCCCTGAACACCGCTCCCCGCAGCCTGTGCCATCTATATTAATCACTTCGCTTCAGCCTCGCCCTTTTTTTTTTTTTTCCTTTTTTTTCCCCCCTCAATTTCGTAATTAATTGTTGCGCTCGGGTTTGTAATGGAAACAATCCTGCCAGGCCGGATGGTTGTTATGATTTGCTTTCTTTAGCCTTTCTCCCCCTTCGAGAGCATTGTTCGCTGTGACTGTCTGGGCTCAGATATGATGTTGGGACAGCGCCTCCCTTGAAATGGAAACAGAGGCCTGAATAAAGAAGGGTGGAAAAAAAGTACTTTGTAGTCTGCATCGTCCATCTTTAATTCAGAGACGCATCTATACTCCTGGGAGCGCCGCCTTTGATCTCTTTGATTTTTACACCAGATCTGTTATGGACTAAAATTCCTAGGTTTTCCATAGAAACATCTCCATTCCTTCGGGATATTGATGTTTTCTTCTTCCTAGGGGTTATGATATGGTAAATCAGATTCAGAAAAGCATGGACAATGCCAGCATTCATGGGTCGGGGGGCGGGGGTGGGGGGGCGGGAGCCTCTCTCTCTTCTCCCAATGAATCAAAATATTGTTTATTCTGTTGCTCTTTAAGCCCAGTCACTTCAGCTGCCTTTCAGTGCCTTCAACTCTGGAAGAGGGGCAGCAGCAGCAGCAGCAGGTTGCGTTGCCATGGGGACCCTACTGTATGGCAGCAGCGCCAGCCCCAAAGACAATGCCTCGCAAAGGGGCTTGAAAAGTGAGGTTTCTCCCTTTGCCACGCAGCCACTTCCGATGGAGCAAGCATTCTCCTTTCGGGACCCTCATCTTGTCACTAGAACAATGTCTATCTTCGCCTGCCAATTTTTTTTCTCTATCCTGCCTTTGATCTATAAAAAATCAAAAGAACAAAGTCAGGGGAGAATAGGGGGCTTTTTTTGTTGTTGTTGTTGTTGCTGCTGATGCACAGAACAGGCTTTTATAATTTGGGGCTACTTTTGTGCCTGAGAATCTCAGGGGCAAGGAAGGAGGGTAGTTTATTGGTGTGTTGGTCTCTCTCCAGTCCTGACGACCCTGGGCATGGCGTGTGCCAAGGGCCCCCCTCCCTGTCCCCTCCTCCTCCCCAGAGCAGCTGGGTGGGGCCCAACCTGAGTGCCCCCCACTCCTCACCTCGGGCCTGAGACTCTCCTACAGGCTGGGCCTTCCCACCTGCTGGGCCCAGGACACCACTGGGGTGACAATGACCCTTGCTTAGGGCCCAGAGAAGATCACTCGAGTCTACTAATTAATGCTGATGTTAATAACAGATGTGTACAGTGAAAAGCGTGCCCATCACACTGTAGTTCAACAAATGATGCAAAATGGTGCTGCTTCCCAAGTAATGGTTTGTGTCAATGTTAGAGGCATGAATGTGAGGCTAACACCCTTTTCTAAAAAATCAGACAATTCTGGACTCTGTGAGGCCATGAGATGCTGAAATGTTGGAAAAAGAACAGGAGTGGCCATGCAAATACACCAGTGTGCATTTGACTTCTTTGTAAGCAACAACAGTCATTGTCACATGCGTAGGACAGGCTATAAATAATCCTAGATGAAAAACTGGGGCTACTTTTGGTTCTTTCCAGGAGAACAAGTGTCTCAGTTCACATGTGACTCCATGTATGTAGCCCTCCTGGAATTAACCCTCATGATTTGAACTCCTTGCCTTGCTTCAAACAGCGGGAAGTGTTGGTTTCTCCAAAAGGATTGCATTACAGCTACTTCCTTTTCATTAAAATGCCAGCAGAGGAAATAACAGAAGGGACTGGTCTGTGCTGTATCGGTTTCACTGGCTTTGGTGCCCTGGCTGAAACGTGTTCCTGCACGATTCACTGATTAACTCCACCACAGGCTGGTTTCCTACTCAGAATGAGTCTGTTTCTGGGCAAGAGAATATGGTAGATTGGGAAGAGAGAGGGAGTTAGAGGAAGGTTTATTGTGAAACTCAGAGGTCCTTGGTGAGAGCTTGTTCTCTCTCTGCCTACCTTTCCCTAGTTATTTTTGAAAGTAAATCCCCACCTTCCAAATGCCTAGTTGAAGTCAATTAATTTAGACAAGGGCATCAGGCCCCTTGTCCGGGTTTATGATGCTGGGAAGTGTTTGCTATGGACTTTAAATGGAGGCAGATACACCCCTCGCTGGAGGGCTGAAAGCAGGGACTGGGACTTGGATGGCTTCCCAGGGCTCAGGGGCCTCACTTCAGCATTTTTGTCAGACTCACACGAAACAGAGTGGCACAGCCTTTTTCCAGCAGGGCAGAGTCATGGGTGGGCACATGGGTGTTAGAGCATGGGATGTCCCAGCAATGTGCTGTGGCAATTTCAAGTCTGGCTGTAGATCACAGCTGGAATGTTCTGAGTACACCACCCAAGACATGGAGAGCCGAGTCTGCACTGCTGCATCTCCATGGCATCACCTAAGCTTTACCAGTGCCTCCTAGCTGCTGCCTACAACCTGCATTGGACATTTGAACCCACATCCCATGCCATGACGACCAAAGTGCTCCCCTCAGTGCCCAAGAGTTGTCCCTTTACCATCGGGAGCGTCCCCATTCCTCCCAGTCTGTGCCCAGAAACCACAGAAGTCAGTCTGTCCTAAAAATGATCCCTGAGCTGGTGGGTGTGGGCGGCCCGGGGGGACTGGGGACACACCCTCACCCTCCACTTGCAGGCAGTACCTGGGCCTTACACAGAAGGGGTGGGAGAGGGCTGGGTTTCACCCCTCTGAAAGATCACCACTGGAGGATGTGACAGGCCTGAGGCTCAAGATCAATTCCCCTTCCCTCCTCCTCCTGTCCCGCACACCCACCCCGGGGAATGGACTTCCCACCCTATCTGGTCACATTCTCTTCCCAAGATTAATTGTTGGGTCAGGGCGGATTCACCATTGTGCAGCCTGCAAGTGCCTTTCTCCTTTATCTTCTTTTTTTTTTTTTTTCATGAGCGCTTTAGTCAAACTTCAGGCCCCTCTCTTTTCTCTCCTCCTCCATCTTTTAGGGCAGGGGGCTGCTACCCTGATCCGACCTTCTGAGCTGAGATGCATCAGCCATGCCTTTTAACCATACAATTATGCACACTCCCTAAATGTTGCTTTAATAACAGATTTTTTTTTTTTTTTGAAGCCGCAGCGGGTCGGCGTTTAGGAAAGCAGCGAGATGCCTGGAGCAGCTCCCTCTGCCCCTCCAACACAGTGACACGCTCGGGACGGTTTGCGGGGGGATGGTGAAGGCGCACCCACCCCGGGATGGGTGACACCATCTCCGCGGGAAGCCCCGGCTCCCTCCGGGCTGCAGGGGCCCTGGAAGACGCGGGCAGAGGGATACAGAGAGGTGGCTTGGGGAAGCAGCAGCTTGGCCGTGGGGTTGGGATCCACCGAGAGCCACGCGCGGCCCCGAGGACACTCGAGGGCGCGGGGAGGCGGCGTCTCCGGGCTGACTTCAGCGCGGCGGATGGGACCGGGACGCTCGGCTGGGGCCGAAGGCATCGCCCTCCGCAGCCGGCAGAGCCGCGCAGCGCGGTGGGGAGCGGGGCAGGGCTGCCGTGCGCCGCCCCGGCCCCCGCAGCCGCCCCTACGCCCCGCCACCGGCACACGCGCAGCGGGGCCACCGGGCCGCCACGGCCGGGGCTCCCGCCGACAGCCGGGCGGGGAGAGCCCCTCGGGGCCCCGGCCCCCGCCGCCCGTCGGGCTCTCCCCAGCCCCGCCGCTCACGGGGGTCTGTCCCGCGGGAAATTCCCATCCAGCTCTCGCTACCGTGTGAAACTACAGAGCCTGCCACTCATTTTCCTTCCAAAGCCGCCCTGTAAGGGGTGCTGGGAAGGAGACCCAGACACCTTCATATCTCAATTTTTCTTCTTTGGACAGGAAATGTGTGTGGAGGGGGAGGTCGAGATCGTAAATTTCATTGATTACTTGCAGACTGTACAGAGTATATTCAAGCTTTCATGACAGCTTCTGGAGACATAACGACTGGACAATATTGCCCGAGCACTGCAAACTCTCTTTAACAATTACAAAGAAATCAGCAGGTAATTATAGGCTCGATTGTATACATAATAGGCATCGGAAATCGGAGAATAACTGTAGGCAGCGATTCTGAACCAGAAGAAGAACTGTCGCTCTTCAAACTCTCATACAATAGCTGCTCATTGTGCTGGGTGTCTTATTCTAATTACAGATACCTGCGCAGCATAGCAAATATAGAAGAGAGACACTTCCTTGATCTTCCTGCCAGCAAAACTCATCCTTTAGAAATTAAAGATATAAAGGCAAAGCAAGCCATGTGGGTATTCCTGAAACAGGCGATGATGCTGAGCTGTGCCCTTTGCTCTGGAAGAGCGCTTTACTGTGCAAAAGGAGCAGAATTTCTGACCGGAATTGGACTGCTTACAAAAAAAAAAAAAAAAAAAAAAAAATTAAAAAATAAATAAATAAAAATCCCTCAAATTTTTCTCGAGGTGCCTAGAGAATTACCTTTTCCACAGAAAAAAACTAATAAATATAAAAAGCCGACCAAAATTAACCGAAACAACAATCATTTCAGGAACATATCAAGCCCTTATTTAAAATGGAGGTTATAACATTCGAAATTATTTTTTCTTGACACTAGGAAAAAATAATCAGGCTTGCTTTTCTATACCTAAATGAATAAAAATATTTAATTCTGATCGATAAAGATTGTTCCCTTTTAAAAGGTGGTTTTGTTTTGAAATCATTATTGACAGTGCCTGCGCAGAATAATCTGTCTCTCCTTTAACCGATGATTTCTCCTTCCTAAGGACTCTAAATCCCAGGAAAATCAAGGAGAACACCCCTAAACACTCTATCAACTCTCCCGGTGTCGATGGCCATTTCATTCGAGCGTTTCCTCAATCCCCGTTTCTCTCAGGAGAAGTTTCCCAACGAGTTCCCTGGCTACAAGCCCAGGCGGTGCCCGGCGTGCGCGGCCGTGCGTGGGTGAAGCCACGCACCGCCCGTCCCCGCGGCTCTGATCCCTGCTCTCTCTGGCACAAACGAGCCCCGGCGCTCTCCGCACAACTTCGCTTTGAATATCATCTGGCCTGAAAGTTCACTTCGGTTGTTTTGCCTCTAGGGGTACGTGCTATGTTATTCTAGGTCACTCGTGACTTACGAGCTTAAGGAAACATGTGTCCACATCAAAACCCAGCCACACAGAGGCAAATAATCCCAGGTATCATTTCAGCCTGTGGGGAAGGCTGTTTCCACCAGGTCAGGTCCGGCTCTGTCAGAGGCAGGGGGGAGCGAGCGGCGGAGCTCCGAGCGGGGCCGCGCACCCGGAGCGGCGGGGGGCGGGCGCTGACCTTTGCCGTCCGTCTGACTGCGGCGCGACCCGCGGGGCGCGGGGGGCGCAGGGCTGGGCACGCCCCCCACGCGTGTCCGTGGGATGGGAAACGCACTCATCGGGGAGCAACCAGCCTCCAATGAAATTAGATGTGGATTCCTTTCAATTGCAAATATCTTATTTGTGAAGTCCGATTGCTATTTTTCTAAACGTCATTTCCCGCATAGTTGTAAACGAGATAATATAATTGTCGATTTAAAAATTCCCAATGATTTATAGAAATAAATTCTCAGTCTAACTGGCAACGAGTAATAGCTAAATTTCTCACTCGGTGCCATTCAATCCCGCTTCTGCGACAACTGTTTTGGCTAAACTAGCTTGCTGGTTTCAGCCTATCTGTTTGGCTTTAATGCCAAGTTAACGTTAGATCTGAAGAAAGATGCTCGTATAAACATGAATCAACTATTCAAAAATGCTCCTGACTTAATAGTGACGTGAAAATAAAACACAGAGAGGGAGAAGGGGGGGAAGTGCTGTTTCCCAAAATTGATAGACAGTAAAAAATTGGTCATCAAAAAAAAAGTCTCCAGATGAAGGCAGTAAAGGTAAATCAAAGCAGAGCAACTGTTTGCAATATCATTTTTACTTTTCCTGTTGGGCTGCGCAGTATTTTACCGACTGGAAGTACTATCAAGATGTGCAGGTATCCGCTTACATCAGAAACTGCATTTGGTATAAATATTCTGTTCCAGAGAACTGCTTTATCACGTTTCCAAATAATAAAGTATCCTTTGAAACAAAAGCCGCACATCAGGTGTCATTCTATTCATGAATTATGCGCTGCCTCATAAATATGCCGGGTGACTGTATTTATGAAAGGTGACTGTTTTCTGCCCCGTGCCCCTCTCCGCCTCCCGTCCCGTCCCGTCCCGTCCTCTGGCGCCTCTGGCGCGGAGCGCGGGGTCCCGGCCGGCAGCCGCCCAGAGCTCCTGCCCGGCAATCGGCTCCACCGTGCCTTCCGAGCAGGCTTCAGGGTGATGCCTTGCACTCAGCGATCAAATTCACGCGCCGAACACTTCCGCCAAAGGGCAGCTTTTGTTTGTTGCCCTAAAGTTTTGTGATGTTTGCCCAATTTTAGCAAGAGAAGCTTGTGAGAAGGAGGATAGGTCAGCTTTACACCAGGGAAACCTGCCTGCCTGCATCCTGTGTCACCTATGAATTTCTCAGGTGCGCGGTTGCACCTCTGCCCTCACATCTGTGCCATCAGCGGCGTCGGGACAGTGCCTGGGCTGAGAGGATGTGTGCCACGATACATTTGCCATAGTCCCAAATCCCAGCTGCTAGAGCAGCTCGACAAAGCCGCGCTGTGAATTAGGCAGATTAAGAATCTGTTGATCGCCCTGGCCACAAGTTCGCTTTTCTGACCTTATATCCCTGTACAGCCGATCCTTTGGTTTGGTCTGGTTTGGGCTTTTTTAAGCCGACTCCTATTTTACGTGTTAAATAGTCGGCTCTTTAACCAGCAACTAGCAATCATCAGACATTAATTTATACGGCTTTTACAAATACCTAAGCTATTTAAAATGCTGAACTGGGTTGTGTGTGGCAGGGAACATCTATCTATTGAATAGGCAGTGTCACACGGTAGCATGCTCTCTTGTCAAGGGTGATTGTGTTTTAGGCAAACATTTGAGCAAACATAAAGGCAAAGGTCAAGTACTGTTCAGTTGCAGTGTGTGCTAATTCACCTAGCTAACCAATGGGGCAAAAGTTGCATTTTCTGCGAGCACCGCAGACCAAACCTCTGCGAAGGGCATTATTAGCTGTGAGCCGGCTGTGATCGTTTCCAGACAGCTCCCGGGTGGAAGGGCTGGAAGCTCGGAGGGTGCCCGGGGTGCAGCTACTGCACCATCACCTCCCGTTGCTAACAAGTGCCTTCCAATAAGCTGGTGGTTTTTGTACTGTTCTGACCTCATCCCTTTTTTTTTCCCTTCCTTTTTTGCTTTCCTCTTTTCCTTGCTATTTATTTCTTTCCTGGTATTTGCTTCCTCTCCCTCCCCATCCCCCGGACAAACGAAGACGGGCTGTCCATCGCCAGCCGGCTCGGTGCACTGAGCAACTGCGGAGAGATTGGGAGAGCAGAGACCGGTGGCAGGGAAGTGCAGTTTGGCTCCTCATTGAAAGTGCGTGGGGAGGAGGGGGAGGAGGCACCGAGTTACTTTTTTATCCTCATTCCTCCCCACGTCGTCGCAATTTTTAAAAAGCCATGTTTTGAATAGCAAAGGCTGGAATTTATTTCTGAGGGTGATCTACCTGCCGATTTTTCCAAGCAAACCTTATTATTTCTCATAGGAATTTTTTTTCTGCTATTAAAAAAAAAAAAAAAGAATCAAAGAACTGGGTGGTGGTTGTCACACTCACAGCTTAGAAGTGTCTCTCTCTCACTCTGTCTCTCTCTCTCTCTCTTTTAAGGGGAAAAAAAAAAAGGAAAAAGAAAAAAAATGATGACCCATTCCTTCCTTCTCGGTTCAGCCTGGAGGGCTCACACTTTGAATCAATAGTCATTTTATTTGAACCAATGGCTGTGCTTCCACCCAGGCTGTACGTACAGTACTTTTCATAATAAACAGGGAGTTCACAGTTGTGGTCTTAAGGCACTCAGGTCTGGGGGATGCATGTGCAAAATAAATAAATAAATACATAAATAAATAAATAACATGACAGTGGGATGAAAAAGAAATCAACCAAAAAAGAAAACCCTAACAAACCGCCAAATAAAAACTATTATTTTGAACCCAGGCGAACGCTCATGAAATTCTTACTTGTTGCCTTGTGGCACAGAGGCACTCGCCTCCCAGTCCCGCACCGTGGGGTCTGGCTCTGCCTGGCTCTGCTGCTGGGAGAGGCAGAAGGATTTTTTTTCTTTTTTGACAAAACTCCAGGAAGAACATAAACAACATTAGAGACGTGATTCTGAGCGCAAAACTGGTTTATGGCTAAAATGACATTAAAATCACGAGGGCATATTTTCTTTGCGACGCAAACTCTAAACACAAGCATACACTCATGAGAAAACACGTCAAAAATAATAATAAACTTACCCCCGCCTGCCAAACCATCACAATTTGTGGGACTCTTCTTTAGTGCTGCAGACAACTTGACCCTTCAAGCCCTGCATTAAACACGGTGGATACAGTGAAACAGGAATCAAATTGAGAAAAAAAAATGTTTTGTCATGTAATTCTAAATAGTTTAATCTTCAACTGTCTCGGATTTCTTTACAACTCACTGGCTACGGTCCTATAAACACCACCTGGGCAGTTTCACAAGCTTTAAAGTTTTGTGCGAGTGTGTGTGTGTGTGTGTGTGTGTGTGTGTGTGTGCGCGCGTGTGTGCAGTAAGTTGTTTAAAAGGCATCGTTACCATTCAGAGGTACAAAAGTATTGCCCTGATCTTTGGCGTGATGGGATTTGGGTTTTGGATTTGGAAGGGGTTTTTTTACATGCACCTCTCATTTTACTTAACTTTTTAAAGATGGGAAAAGCTGGAAGCTTTAGTTTTCGAGAGACTTTTCTCGTTATTCATCTGTTTGGTCGCCTTAGCTGCACAAAAGCGTATCAGCTGCGTTATGAAAAATGGCCTAAGCCCAGAGAATGTCACAGTGGTCGACTTATTATTTTAGCCCTTCTTAAAAAAAAAAAAAAAAAAAAAAAAAACTCAGGGAAAGTTTGCTTTTGATGAATTCAATAAAAGCGGCACTGCAACGGAAGAGATTTTAAGCTAAAATCATACAGCATGGGGGCAAAAGCTTAAATCAGCCAGATGGCCAAAGGTAGACAGAGTCTGCCCGCTTTAAACCAAACCACCGAAGTTACAGTCCTCCAGACTTTTAGCTTCTTATTATGTTTATCGTGCTTTGTCTCACTTCCCCCTCCCCCCTTAAATGTGTCTCAACAAAAAAATAAACAAAACTAAACTTTTGCAATTCATAGGTCACGAACAGTATTTCTTTACTCCTCAACTCAGGATTTTTCTCTCTTTTTTTGTTTTCTTTTTTAACCTTTTAAAATTTTTATTAGTTTTAAAAAAGACGCGGCATTTATAGTTCCTAGGAAAGGTGTTGCTTTTTAATTTACCAGCACCTCATGTCTCGTCTCCAGAGAGGACTTCCCGGCTGTAGCCAGAAAAGACAAGTCTAAGGGACTACAGGGATTGCAGTTGAAGGCTGTGCTGTGAATCAGCTCCTGTCCTTCCTCTGAGTAATAAATAGATCTATATGATAACTGCTATTAATAATTATAACAAAAATTAATGCCACAAGTTAGCAACTGTGTAGGGCAGGGGGTTGAATTCGGTGTGGACTTTGTTTATTGTCAGGAAACACTCATAAACAGCCCTTAAACCGCTAGTAAACTCCAATGTCCTCTGTCCTAAGAAGCTTTGCAATTCTGGTGGTCCCAGTGGCACTCGGAGACTGCCATTGGCTTCCAGAAGCTGTCCTGGCTGCAAGCGAGGGCAGAGATGCGGTGTCTCGTCCTGAGTCGGAGGCTGTGCCCACCTGCTTTAGTAACGGGACGGAGTTTCTGGTGCCGCTGGACCGGAGGAGATAGTTTTGGCCGTGCAGGGGTGACAATAATCTGCAGGGGCTGTGCGGACTGAAAGCTCCTCTGCCAGCCGTGCCCGTCCTGCCCGGGCTCCTCTCGCCTCTTGCCCCTTCTTCCATAATTCTCCCATCCTGCAAACAAGCGTCCTCGCCTCCCCGTGGGAGAGGGGCTGCAGCCGCCCGCAAGTGCCCACCGCCGAGCTGCCCCACGTCCCGCCTCTGTCCCTGGCCGCGGCACCGGCACCCGGCGCCCCGGACCCGGCCGGGCCGCGCAGGCGGCGGGCGGAGAGGCCGGGCCGGCGCATCCCGGTGCCCGCAGCCCCCGGTGCCCCGGGGCCACACCGCCACTCGCACAGGTAGCGCGGCCACCGGAGCGCAGGGCCCGAGGGCGGCTGCCTCCGCCGCGGGGGAGCCGCCGAGCCCACGCGTGGAGGCGGCAGGGGCTGCCCGCCCCAAGGGGGGCAAGGTCCGGTCTGTGTCAGTGCTGCCAGCCCCAAGGGGGGCAAGGTGCTGCCTGTGACAGCGCTGCCAGCCCCAAGGGGGCCAAGGTGCTGCCTGTGACAGCGCTGCCAGCCCCAAGGGAGCCAAGGTGCTGCCTGTGACAGCGCTGCCAGCCCCAAGGGGGGCAAGGTGCTGCCTGTGACAGCGCTGCCAGCCCCAAGGGGGGCAAGGTGCTGCCTGTGACAGCGCTGCCAGCCCCAAGGGGGCCAAGGTCCGGTCTGTGACAGCGCTGCCAGCCCCAAGGGGAGCCAAGGTGCTGCCTGTGGTCCAGTCTGCGGGCAGTGCCCGGGAGCTGAGGGTTATCCCCGAGAGCCGGCTGTTTCCCCAGGACAGTGGGGATTTGAAGTCTTGATATTTGGCTTATTTTGGAAACGATTAAACGAAATAGGAGGAGTATAACCCTGTACTCTGCTAAAAGCCAGCTACGGAGTGGAGGAAAGAGCGTGGTTTTGCGTGTCTGAGTGGGCGAGTAGCGCAGGGGACACTGTCCCCTTTCAAAGAGCGAATTTACTGCGGAGTTTCCCAACCACCTGCGGGAATGGCTCCCGACAGGCGCTGCCGGGGCGAAGGCGGCACCAGGCACGACCGTGGTCAGGAGCAGAAACCAGTTTGCCGTCGTTTCCCCGCTGGCGGAGAGGCTTACGAGAAGCGCTGAGATGCTGGCAGGAAAAACTTTGGGAGAAGCGGCTCCCCCACTCGTGTGTGTGTGGGCAGCCGAGGAGCCCTGGGCACCGCGGTGTGGGCGGACACCTGCGTCCCGCTCAGCCAGCCCTGACCTTCGGCAGCCCCCGCCGCTGCCCAGCCCATGGGTCTGACTTGTGCTCCTGCCTCCACCTGCGGCTGCGCTTAACGGGTCTCCTCGACGTGGGCAAGAGAGACGTCTGGGGGAATCCTCATGATTTTCTAGACGGCTTTTCCCCAAAACGCTTGAGAAATCCGTTAAATCAAAGTCCTCGAGAGGCTGGAAAATCGCCCCTTGCATCCCCAAAGAACACAAGCTTGGGAAATTAGAAGAGGCTTCATCCCACTGGCAATGACAGCGCACCATTGAAGGGAGATTAGAAAATTTGGAGGAAGCAGTTAAATCGGTCGACCAAAGAAGTTTTGGTTTTGATTTAGGAATATTTGGTTGCCCGCAAAATAATATCGATTCTGAGCGGTTTTACAGGAAAGGGGGTAAATCAGAGGGTAAATGAGTGCCACCCAGTAGCACGCAGCCAGAAGCGTACCTGTCCCTGCTTACACCAATGATCTGGACAAAGAAACCCGCTGCCCCTGGGAGCTGCTCCCTTGGCCCTTCCTGCCCAGCGCTTCCCTCTGCGTGGAACAGGTCCCATCGCTCCCCCCAGCGCCGCTCAGCCCCGGCTGTGAAGCCTGTGCAGAGCGCTTGGAGACCCCTCGGGGATACGTGATGCTGTGAGCGCTCCTGGCGCTACCTTCAGCCCCCGGCTCCCTCGAGGGACGACGCGGGGGATCCCCGCAGTTTGGAGCGGGTGAGGGGGCAGGTTGTCCCGGGGCGGGGGCCTGAGCACTGCCGGCTGGGCTGGCCGTCCCCACCTTGGTCACCAACTGGGCTTCCCCTCTCTGGCCACCGACTGACTGGACACTGCCGACACGTTGTGACCCGGCTCCGTCGGGATCCGGGCCCACCGGGTCGGCTCTGCCGCGCTCCGGGCGCGGCGGGCCGGGAGCCAGCCCAGAGTCGCGTCCTGGGACGCAGCCTCGCCGCTTCCCTGTAGGAATACGGACATGTGGTCATGTTTACGGTGTGCAAGATATTAGACAGGCTGGTGTGTCCTCCCGGCTGTAGGCTGCCGGTGAAACGCTGCTGTTCAATCCCCGCCCCGCTACGTTACAGCTCCTCTGCTCTGCGAGGAAACTCGCACTGGCTCTGAGGCCCCTTGCTCTGGACTTCACACCTTCTGAGGACCGATCCTGGAGCTCCAAACCAACCCGACCTTCCCTGAAGTAAAGAAGAATATGTTTTCTTTCCGTTTTGGTCCTCCGAGCGTTTTCTCAAGTCAGGACTCAGCCAAGGAACGGAGAATGTGGAGGTCGCTCCCTCCGGCTGCCCACCGCCTGCTAAGGACGGGCTTGGGGGCAGAGGCGTCCCCGGCAGTCCTCGCAGCTCTCGAAGGCTGTGCCTTGTTTCAATGTTTACTTGCCGTACTGCAAATGTCACCAGAATGCAACTTTAGTGCTTTGTGGTTAATATTTTTCGCCCGAGGTCTATCACTGGCATTAATTGTCCCAATAAATTGAGATATAGTGTGCATAATGCAATGTAACAATATGGTTATATTCCACGTGTATGACTTAATTAAGCTATTTGCAGCCTGATGCTGCAAGTCAACGGGTGTGCAAGTGGATTAACAATGTACTGTTCTCGTATCCTCAGGATGGTGCATAATTACTTTACTGGTGGTACATATCAATTTTTGATGATTGCAGAACACATGCTCACTTTACCAACAAGCGCTTTAATAACTCTCCGTTGTGTTTTTAAAAAGCGTTGTTTGGAAATATTTGGAAGCCTCTACAAATAATGTTCGAGGTTCGTGGCGCGAGGTTTAGACCCGACCTCTGATGGGGTGCAGCGGCTGTGAGGCAGTGCCCGGCCTCTGCCCGCTCCCGGGGCCGGGAGAAGCGCGGGGCCGGGACGGCCGTCGAGGCACTCGGCAGGTCCCCGGGGACGGGGGCGTGCGGAGAGGCGGGGGCAGCGTGCCCCAACACATGCTCCTGACATTTGCTAGCGGAGTAATGAAATTAGGAAACTCGATTACAGGGCGGCGGCGAGGCTGGGGAGCCCCGGGTCTTTGTTCCCGTGAAGATGGCGCCAGGGTCTGGCCGGCGGGATTTAGCGTGTGCCTCTCCAGGCAAAGGTGGAGGAGGACGAGTGCCGACCTTTCTGGGGACAATTTAATTTCCGCAGCCCAATCGCGCTGGGGGGGCAGGTGCCACCCTTGAGGGCGAGGTCCCTGCGCCCCGCCGAGCGGGGCCAGGTGCCCGCCCGGCCGGGACCGCCGCCGGCCCAGCGCTCCGCGGCGCCCGGCGCAGCCCTCGGGAGCGCAGGGAGAGAACAAACAACGTGCCGAGAGGCGCCGCACGACACTGGCACGCTGCGGCGTCGCTCGGGAGCCCGACAGGGGTGGCCTCGAGGGGCCGGGCTGGGTGCGCCTGTCTGCGGGCTGGGCTCGGGCTCCGGCGTAACCAAAGGCAGATGGGTTCCTTGGCTTGGGAGGGCGTTTAGCGACTCCCGGCCGCCGGGGCTGGCCGGAGAGCGGGCTGCCAGCCCGGCCGGGGTGGAGCAGCCCGACGTGCCGGGCGAGGACGGCAGCCCGCGGCCTGTGCCGCCCCGGCCCCTGCTCCGCGCCCCGCTCCGCGCCCAGGCGTGGTGTCGCTGCTGCTCCAGAGGAAGAAGACGATTTGTTCTTGTACCTGAAGCAGGTGATGTTTATGCAGAGACATCTGAATGACAGCAGGAGTGAAGGACAAATCTAATAAAGCCTAATAAACCGTGAGAGTCTAAATGTCATTAAACTTACAAAGATGAGAATCCAAATCACCAAAAAGGTAAATGTCTTCATTAGCCTGATCTCTGAAGACTGTCGAACATTTCATTAATTTATAATTTATGATTGTTTGACAAATATTGAAAAGTATGTAAATATGAGGGGGATAATGTCTTTTCTGCGGGAGATAAGGAAATGACCCAAACTGTACGTGCCTGCTAGATTACACACGAGGTTCCATCTATCTGTTATCAAACTGTGCTTTCCCTTTATACAACATATTGTGCAACTGACAAGTGAAATAGTGCAGATAAACCAATGGTTTAAAACGTAATAAAGACAACAGCCATTTGCATTTTTTACATTTTATTACAAAGGTAATTTACTATGACACATTTCTGAATGTAATTTATGAAAACATTTTAAGGCAATTATATAATGTATACAGCACTCGGAGACACAGAAAGTCAGATAAATAATAATCTTATGGATCTTCAGAGACTTTCTATAACGCTGAAAATATAGACTTCTGCAGGAACAGCAGTAAAACATAAAATCATAGAAATAAAATGCAGAATGATGTAATAAAGAGGAAATGGGTGTACTTCGAACTGCAATTGCAGCATTAGATATTCAAGGAAACAATTTCATCTATTCCAAAGAACTAGATCATCTCAGACTATTATTTTTTTCCTTCCTCTGCGTTGTGAGATAGGCTTCTAAAAAAAAAAGAGGATTTCTGAGGGAAACGTGCTGCCCTCCCAGCCCTCTTTGGTGGACCAAGAAGTGGACGTTCCAGTGGGGACCCCGGGGAGGCAGGGAACGACCTCCCTTTGCTCTCCTGTGACAAAGGCGAATTACGAGTTTATTATCACTCCTCGGAGAGAGAGAGGGCAGCAGGCGCAGTTCGGCGTGGGCAGAGGAGGCTGCACGGGGCCGGGGGTTGGGGGCAGGCCCGGGCAGTGCCGGCCGCATCCCACCGGCTGCACCCAGGGAAGGTTTCCACAGTCCTCCCGCTTCTCTGCACAGCGCACATTTGCTCATGCCCCACTGAAGCCCACGGTGAGGTGGCCGCTGTTTTGGTGGGTGAGGGGCACATGGTGCCAGCCCGAATGGGGTCCTGCGCCACCTCCGCCCGCGCCCCCGGCTCTCCGCGGCTGGCACAGGAGCGCTTCGGTGCTTACCGTGAGGGCAGGGAGATGCCCAGAAGATAAGAGAGGACAGCATCCCCCGATAAATGTCCCCATGTGCCTCCAAGGTATTTGCACTCGGAGGGTCAGCAGCCCATCGCGTGCAAGTGCCTTGAGTTTGGGGTTTGTGTTTGAGTGAGTTTTTTTCCCCAAAACCACCCAGTAGACAATAAGCCACGGAGCAGAGTTTTCTAAAAGCTCCGCATTTCCCAGAATGGGCTCTGTGTCTTTGTCTTTACATAAAACAGTGCCCGTTGGCCAAATGTGCCTGTAACGAGCTTGTAAAACAAACCAGAAATCTCAGCTCGTCCTCGAGACTAAAACCAAGTCGCTTTATTCCCAAATCTTGCAAATATGTTAGGAGTCTTAGAAGTGGGACTAAAAAGCCTCCTGGCAGAGCTGCTTACCTGCTGTGAGCCTCACTGCCACAGACCCTTTCACCAGACATATTAAATCTCTTACCCTAAGAAAACAGGCACTTGTCACAATTGAAACCCGACGTATCGGGGCAGCGGGATGTAAGAGTTTAGGGAACTCTGCATTTTCCCCGGAGGCCCTCCCGAGCGGATGTCCTAACACACCTCTGCTAGAGGCCTGCAGGCTCTGCCCGACGTTTCCGAAGGCCACGTCCAGAGAGTGTTCCAGAGAGGTGGCCCTCGACGTCCTCCCTGTGCACAGCCAGCGCCTCGCACCTGGGCTGGTGCTTAGCTGTTTATGGAGAGAAAGAGCTTTCGAGGAGATGGCAGGTGACTTCCCTCCCAGAACCTCGTTAGTTATGCTCCCCCTCTCCATCGGGCGTCCCGGCCGTCTCCCCCGACGGCAGATCGCGGTGCCTGCCCCAAGCTGGGCCGCGCTGCCCGGCCCTGGGAGTCGCTCCCACGGCCCACCAGCAGCCGGGGCGGGGGGCCGCCAGCTCTCCTCTCCCCGCCCTTCGGCAGCACGCTGTCATTCTTTCCCATCTCTGAAGTATGTGTTTTATTACAAATTGTTTCATTTGATGAACAACATTCCCACCGCCCTGAGCAGAGTCTAAGTGGAAAAAGGTTTACTTGGCATTGCGAAAGAGTTTCGATGATAATCGTTTAAAAAAATAGAGTCAACCGCGCACGCACAAGAATATCTAGATATCGCCCGACGTGCTGAGCTGGCTTCCACGGACATGGGCTGCAAGGTTTTCCCAAAGTAGCCCTCATCTCTTTTTTTTTTTTCTGATGGAGACAAGAAGCAAGAGGTCTCCTGTCCCACCATCTCACGTCTGGGGCAGGTCCTTCCCGTCCAGTCCTCACACGGCTCTTTCTGACCATCTTGGATAAAGACTGGCAATTGTTCAAAACTGGCAAAATATCTCGTGTAGTTTAAGTTCAATACGTGCCAGGCGACGGAAAGACACTGGCAACCGGTTTTTGTTTGGTTTTGCCTTTTTTTTTCTTCTTCTTTTTTTTTTTTTTTTTTTTTTTAGGGCGTAAATGATTTCTTACAACACTCGCGGGCTTGTAACTTACAACGAAAGGAGGAAAAAAGGCAGAGACGGCCGGAGGCTGGGCTGGGAGAAGCCCACCGATCCCTGAGTCATAAAAGCGTACAATGAAAGGGCTTTATTGTCTCTCGTTAAGCAGTTCATAAGTGACCCCGTTTATTTCTGAATAGCCATGTTTTGATGACTTATAGTATATGCAAAAACAAACTTTCCCGCGGTGTTTTTTTTCTCCGTCATGCTTTTCTTTTCAAACAGCCAGATGATTTTAAAAAGAAAAACACCCAGAAATGATAAATCGCGTCGCATAGCTAATGGCTGGAGGGCGCGTTTACCAATTCATAATCATTTATTCTTGGTGATGTATGACCCTTACTCTTAAATCTCAAAAGCTTCTATTTGAAGGTGTAAATAGCTTTTTCCCCCCTTGCAGTAAACCTTACTGCATTAGCAGTGATTGATCTCCTGTACAATTCGTCCCAGAGTGCTATTTTAGAGGGGGAACACTGGCTTTTGGAGATTAACTGGGGAGTCTGTTACATATTAATGAACCTAGGAGATATACTAACGTTTTGGTAATTTAGTTATTTGTGTCTATAGCTTTCGCCGTTATTTTCTCTTAGACCCCCGCGGTTGTTATACATCGAATTAAAAAGTGGTCCTTCAGCATCATTTTTTCAGTGGCAACTAAATGCCATTTAATGTGAAAAACAAATGTTGACTTGTCTCTTGAAGGAAGTGTGTTTCTTGGCAAGACATCAAAGTGTTTTAAACTGTATTAGAAGGGTTTGTTAGTTTTCTTACCCGGAGCCTACGGTAATGTAAGGAAAGAGGCTCTCGGTGGAAGCACCCGTCGGAGGGGGGAGCGGGCGCTGCGCAGTGCTGCGCATAGGTGCACGCTCGAGAGGCGGCTTTAGCTGCAGCAGGAATGCACAGGCACCTCTTCGCTGGGATTACAGCCTTGATTAACGTGCTAATGAATAGGGATGTTAAAGAGTCGTCCGGAAACCCGTCTGTGAGAAGGAGGAGTGAGAAACTCCTAGGTTGGGCTTAGCCTGCAGAGAGAGCAACTTCACTAAAACGCCATTAACCTACTGCTCCTTGGCAGACACTCGGGCAAAGCACCTCGGAGATGTCTGAGAAAGGGCTGAGGTGGAAGCAGGGGGTGGAATCCCTGCTGGGCTCTCGCCCCTGCCCCCGCAGCTGATGCGGGGCTGCGGAGCGGCCAGGGCAGCCTGGAGCCACCGGGCCGGGCACGGCGCGCTCGGCGCCGGGGCAGCCGCTGCCCCACTCCTCGGCGGAAAAATAGTGTCGGGGAGATGGCGGGGTGGGGGAGAAAGGAGCCCCGCGGTTTTTTTTTCAGCGGTTCCGCTCCCTATTAACTTTGACATCTTTCTCGGATTTATAAATTAGAGTTCATTATCCTCGAAGGTCGTCAAAGTAGGCAGCTCAGCTAAGAATTAATGCGTGCAAACCCGCTCGCTACAGCTGGCTTCGCCCTGAGCTGTCTGGTGGGCTCAGGAAGTTGGCGGAGGCTTCAGCCACTCCAGTGGTCAAAGAGAGATACCGGTCCCTTCTGCCCTCCTCCTTGCCCTTTATCGCCGGTAGAAGGTTGAAACGCAGCTGCCCACCATCCTGGAGCGAGCAGCAAGCAGATCGCCAAGGCAAATGGACCTGCCCTTGTTTTTGAAGGAAACAAACATGTTTCTCCCCCCGCGTCCTGTCCCAGAGTTAAACGTTTGTTTAAGACAAACTCGAGAAGCAACAGTCTTTGCGAGAACTTTGTTTTCCCCTTCTCGTTGTGAATAACAAAGTGGTCATAGGCTACTCGGCCAGTTGGCGAGGAGAGAACTTTTGTTTTCTGGGGCGATTTATGTTCTTTATAAATATGTGGTTTGGAAAATAAAAAGAGACTTGAAAACGTTGTTACAATGAAAAAGGACAAATTAGAAGACATTTTCTGTGATCAAAGGAGGAAGAGAAAGCGAGTAGGGGTATTCAAAAAGCTTGACTTATTCACACAACTCCTTTGGAGCCCAGGGGCAACAAGCGTGTCTTACATTGAAAAGGCGGCTCTATTCAGAGTGCAGGTGCGAAGTGGTGTGGCACATTCTGCCACATTATGTAAAGGTTGTTGGAGATTAGTGTTCAGACTTAATAACTAAAGCGCTTGATTTACATTGGAAAAAAGCCCCCTCATCCGTGAAAGCAAAATAATTTAACGCGTGATCATTTCGAGTGCTGCTGATATCCTAATACTTGCATTGTTCTCGGCCAAGTACTAGAGGAGCGCGGATTGATGCTTTTGGGAACCTATCATTTACAGCCACTGAACTCTGCTCAGAACTGGAGGTCTGGAGGGGAGATAAAAGAGGGGCACAAGAGAAAAGTTTCGCATTAGAGAAAAAAAAAAAAGGGGGGGGGGAGAAAAAAAAAAGAGAGAGAACAATATAAACGTGACAGTTCTCCTCCTCCCCGCAGAGGACTCCATGCCTCCTGTCCAGTGCCAGGGCGAAGCAGCGTCCAGGTCTACGGAGACGAAAATTGGGCTCAGGTCTCAGGCTCTTCCCTACTCCGCCTTCCCCCGTCGGAGCAGAATTACTTACCTTACTAATTATTCATATTTATGTAAATGTCATTAGTTAATGTAACTTTCTATAAAAAGATAATCAGGCGAGATCGGAGCATAGGTATTACCTTAAGTGCATTGGCTCTGGTTGTTTCATTCATATGTTAATACACGTGATGCAGTCGTGCCAGGCGTAGGGAGGGTGGAGAGGAGGGGAGAGGAGGAAGGCAAAGGAAAGAAATTAAATAATAATAACAAAGCCCCACAAAGGCTTTAAGTTTGCATCGCGGGACCAGGGAACACGATGCCTTCTGATGCGCTGAACAAAGGGGGACCCCGCGCCGTCCCAGCCGCGGCGGCTGTCCGGGCATTCCGGCAACTTTGGGTGGCTTTTTTGTTTGTTTGTGTCCCCTCCTCTCCTGAAGGAGAATTTTATGCTTCAAACCGTTTCGATCTACCCAAATCCTCGTGCCATGCCGAGTGCCTCAATTCCAGAACGACTCGAATTAAAGTATCTTTGTACGGGACACGCACCAATTAAAATTGCAATACCTTTTTGCATCTCCCTCTTTAGTGTAAGCATTTTAGGGCCATTTCCATAAATTCTCTGAGAGAATAAAGGCTATAATGGGAACAAGGTGAGAAAGCTGTTAACCATTGTTTCAGCAAGAAAAGGTCGTAAGTCAGGCAATTGGTGTCTGACCTGTCAGGATAAGGTATAAAGGCTTTATTCATGCAGTCGCTCACGATTTTCTCAGCTCTCACAAAAGTGTTTTTATGATTCTGTTTTCTTACCTCGTTCCTTAATTAAAAAGCTGAATGATTAGAATAGCACCTGCATAATGTCTGAACGACGCCTGCATACTAATTCGCGAGTCTTTACATCTAGTAATTATAACATAAAATCAGAGATTGAATAAAACAGAAGGATTTTGCCCCTAAAGCCCTGCTAATCCTCTTTTAAAAGAGTCTGCTGAAATAATTCAGAACAGTTTCCGGAAGTTGGATTACCGACTCTTTTTTGACTATTTACAATGAAATGATATTTCACACTTAAAGGACTCTCTGTATTTCTACAACAGGTTTTTTAAGGTGGCCTGTTTTCTAGACAATAACAATTCAGTGATTCCTTTCTTTTCCTACCCGTTTTTTCCCCTCTTCCTCCCAGCAAGATCTTCATCTTTATCAAGTATATGCGAGGATTAATCTGTCCTCAGGTAGGGATAACAAAACCTCCCCCCTTGAAACCTCCCTTTGACTCCCCACTCCGGGACTCCCCGTGACGAGGGAAGAGGGAGGGCAGCAGCTTGTGCCCAAGTTCAGACGCACCCTGTTTCCCGGCCGCTCGCGGCAGCGGGCGGTGGAGCAGGGAGCTCGCATTGCTTCACCGTTGCCCCCATCCGGGGCAGAGGATAATTTAAGCCAGCAGACACTAGTCAAAAGTTGAAGACTCATTTTTTTTGTGTGTGTGTCTTCCCGAAACAGCTGGGGGGATGAGGGGGAGTGGTGGTGTCCGCGCTTTTGTCTGATTTTCAGGGCGTGCTGTAGCAGGTACCCTCAGGGCCAGCAGCGAGGCAGGGGAGGCAAGAGGGAGCTGCTGGCCGCGGGCAGCGCCGTCCCGGGGGCCGCCCCCAGCCCGGGCGGGCGGCGCAGCCCCGCAGGGCTCAGCCGGGCTCCCGCTGCCGGGGACTCAGCCCGGACCCCCGGGGTGGCTTCCCCGGCCCAGGCAACCCGCAATGACCCGGAGAAGAGTTTTGCGGCAGTATAGAGCCGATCTTCTGGGTAACATTGACTGGGGGGTAAGAAAAAATCTGCCGATCTGTTAGAGCGTCCTATTTATTTTAGGAAAAACGTTTCCTTGTAGACCGGCGAGCTCCAGCCCGGCCATGAGGTTGGCTGCCTCATGACGAAGAAAACGAAGTTGGTGCACGGATTTTGAAACGCGGGAGCTGCTGCCCGCACCCTCTGCAGCTCCGCGGGGTCTCGGCGCCTGATCCAAAGGAGCCCGAGTGGTCCTGGCGTCGAAGCGGGGTGGATCCAAACAGAGAAGAAGTTGAGACTGAAGTCAGCCTCACGGGAGGTTGCAGAGGTTTCTCTGAGATGTTATCATCATTAAGAGCACCTTAGCCTGTTGTGCCATTTCTTTTTAACTGTTAAAGAGTTGCTTTTGCGGTGATTTTTGTCCTTCCCCCTCCTTCTCCTCCCATAGTGTAACCCTGCAAAAAACTAAATCATTTATGCGAAAATGGAGCCAACGTGACATTCAGCATTAAAAATCTAGGGGCTTTAACTAAAAGCTTTAATTGCTATCCTGGCCCCATTATAACCAAGGGAACGACATACTCTGTTGGAAACTCAGAAATGTTACATATCGCTTTAGCAGGCACTCCCCTTGTTTGTTTATTGTAGCTTACTTTCATTTATATCCCAGGAATATTATTTCACCCGGCGACACACGAAAAGACAAAGGGTGTAAATAAACTAACATATGGCCCAGAGGTTTTAGAGGAGCTGGAGCCGCTTAGTAAGTCATGTGGGTGATACTGGGAATCCGTCTTCTGTCCTTCCCCCGCTCCCTCATAACCTCCTTCTCCCTGCGTATTCCTTCTACCTTCTCACGATAAGTCACGTTTGTGTCACGACCGGCTTTGGGGCACCAGATGGTTTTTCCTTTCGACTGCAAAAATCTGGGCAGCGCAGGGATGGGGAGGGATGGACGCGGGTCCTGTGCCTGTGCCTCTGCAAGCAGCCGGAGAAAACCCGTTGACATAACAAATGTGTATGGGGATGCGTGTGCACACGCACAGCAGCCCCGGACACGGTCGGTCCCGGCTGGGGGGGCCCGGCCCCGGGAAGGGGCACCGGACAGAGCCGGGCCATGCCGGGCTGCGCGGCCCCTTGGAGCGGGCGGCTGGCGAGGCGCCGAGCAGGGTCGAGCAATCTGGCACCCACGGAGACACTTGACAATCTTTTTCTGTGGTTGTTGTTTCCAATTGTAATCGGTTTCAGGATTTGTCTCCCAAAATGCCTAACTGGAGTTGAGCCCCGCTCCGTCCGGGTGGTGCAGGGTGTTTAACCGCACGCAGCACCTCCTTCCCCTCCGCTTCTCCCGGTAAGGTGGCGGAAACGGGTCTCGGTTACTGATTCATATTTCTAATCTTCCTTTCCTGAACATACAATGTGCTATTGTTAAATGAATGGTCTTTAATTAATGCACTTGCACAATGCAGGGCCTTGCATGGGGATCGATGATAGGAAGCAACAGGGGATGGTTCCCTCCAAAATGGTTTGTCAGCATTGAGAAAGAAAAGGCAATGTCTATAAAAGGGCCACTAATAATGCCCACACGTCTCTCACCATGTTGTCTGAGGGGACATTCCTTCCCTTGTTGACAGTCAAGTGTAATAAGTACTTGTCTTCGCTCAATCATTATAGACCATAGAATTGTATTCTTTAATTAGCATGTACTGTTAGCCCTCCTTTCCTTTATGGGCCAGTTTTTGTCTTTTACAGACCAGCAAAAATGTTTTCCTTCATTTCTTTTTCTTGAATTCTATTATTTCTTAAATTATTTTCTTTCTTTCTCTCTCTCCCTTCATGTAGTCAAATGTATTCTCTATTGACAATATTCCTGGCAGCTAAAGCCAACTTTTTGTCATCTCTGTGTGTTAGGCAACTTCTTTCAAGTTTTCCTTTTCTAAAAGCAATCAAGGCAGCGCATGCGCGAGGCGCCCGCCGGGTTCGGGCCGCGGTGTGCCCGAGGCTGCCGCGTCCCTGCAAACACCGAAGCTGGCGTTTGTCATGCCAAGGGAGCTCTGAGCACGTTCGGGAGCCGAGGAGCCCCGGAACGTATTAACACCCATCAGGGGAATGCGCAAGGCAAAGAAGGCTTACTTTCAGATTACTGTAGCTGGCGAAAGAATCCCCTCTCTTAAAAAAAGAAATAAAATGCCCTAAATCCGCCTAGGAATCTTATAAAAGGGTTTTATTTCGCTGTGACTGGGACCCATTCTGGAGGGGGTGTGTGGAAATTCTTCAAAAGAACACTTGCCCCCTGCGAAACAACAACCCTTCGGGTGGAAGGGAGCAGCAGCTTCTCGGGGTGGCCCCCGCTGAAAACTCACGCCAATCCCCTGAGTGCTGGTGCCCAACATCCCAGTGTTAGTGTCCCCAGAGTCGCGCAGTGCCCGTGAGGAGCCAGAGTGCCACTGCGGAGGTGACCGGGACACGCAGCCACCCCGCAGAGGGACAGGGCTGCACCTGGGTGACACCGGGCTCTGTTTCCGCACCCTGCACCTTGGCCAATGCTCAAAGTACAATTGGTTTGAAGTCTGAAAAATGTTGTCGCAGAAATGAAGCCAAAGAAGGGGCTTGTTTTGTTCTGTTCTTTTAATGGAAATGCCAACCGAAAACGATTAACATTAAAAAAGGTTAAAGACCAACAAAAAAACACTCATTAATACTTGATTGTACACCACATTAATAGTACACAGGTTTGGGCAATATTTTTTTCAACTAATATAAAAACCAACAGAAAGAGAAGGTTGATTACACCGCGTTTTAGGAATGGCTCGGTATCATCAGTACAAACACATAATTTAAAAGTGCACATTTGTAAAAATAAACATAGAAATGAAATGCTTATAAATATTTATTGTAAAAAAATCCAAGTATTAAAAAATAAATAGTATGTTCAAGCACACAACAGAACATTCCTTCATTGCCAAACATGTGATAAAGAAAAATAAGGAATATAAGAAGTCTGAAAAGAGATACAGTGTACCAACATTGTAAATGTTTTTCTGCAAGCTACATTTTTCAGAGGCTTCTTCTCTGTACAGTTCACAAAGAATGTGCTAAATTTCCCCATAAATATGACAAGACCAAAAAATAATAACAAGAATAATAGTAATACCCACTCCACTCTAATTTGACTCTGTCTTTACTCAGAAAAGGTCCCATTAAATCAATGGTTTGGCTTAGAATGGCAGGATTGGGCTCAGATAATTCTTTAACAACCAAAACAGAAGAACACTGATGAGTTACAGCTTCAAGGAATTCATATTCCGAACAGGGCACTGCATGATATCCAATGAGAAACTACTAAATAAAACTTGATCAGGGAATCATTTCAATACAATACCATTATGTTTATAAAATGAAGATACAAAAGGGATGCAGTTTGACTATCCTTACACGTACAGACAATAAAACATGAGAGCATATGGAAGCCATCACTTTGAATGCGTTAACAACTTCGATACATTGCAGTATATACATGCTTGATAGGTATTCGGACTGTTAAATGATCAAAGAATTTACTCTATGCCTACACTCTTGCTCTCATTCTACTGGAGAGAAAACATTTGTTGGTCACAAAGTGGTGTTAATGAAACCCAACGTTTCTGCCTTTGCCCAAGAATCGCATTCCGTGCAGGGTGCGTGTAGGAATAATTTATTAGACGGAAAAGTTTGGAGGATGAAATGCAAAAACAATGGACATAATTTCAACTTTCGAACTGTAAGGTCACACAGACATCCATGGACATCTGTACACAGTCAGAGTTTCACGCAGACACAGCCACATATATCCAGATGTATATCTATACACAGGATTCGATAGTTTGGTATTTTCTGCACCCTCTGGGCCCCTAAAGTTATCTTTAAAAGTTTGATTTTATCTCTTTAGAAACGGTTTAAAGCTAACGGGCAGGGTGAGTTTGACAGAGAGGAGAACAAATCGCTGACAAAGAACCTTTTACGTTTCATCAGCGTTGTTAGGACGACGAGCAGGAATTTCTCAGATAATAACTCCCACTTCAAAGATTTCTCAGCTCAATAGAAATTGGACCATCCTTTTTATTCAACCACAAGGGCTGGCACTAAAGACGACTCAACTGTTTGAATTTTTTCCCCCGTGTTTATTTTTCCCCTATTCACTAGGGTACTTGGATAAAATAAACAACAAGACAATTACTGGAACATGGACTTCTAACTTTCCCGGGCCCATGGCCCAGCGCCCATGGCCCCGGCCATGCGGGTGTCAAGTTCCCCCGCACCACGGAGCCTCCTCTCGCTGCCACGCAGCGACAGCGGGGCCGGGAGGAGTGAGAAGGGGGCACGGCCGTCTTCCCCCGGAGCTCACCCCGCTTTCCAGCCCCGGGGGGACTTCCATCGGGACACCAACTCGCTGAGACAGAGGCAGCCCAAGGAGGGGGATCTTCCAGTCCCCATCCTATCTTCCTCTCCAACGTTTGGTAGGGAGGAAGGGAAGCAATCCTCAGGCTTTGTGGCCAGTTTTTGCCGCTACAAGCAGGTCAGAAAGGCTGGGGACAGCGGGCGGGAGCTCCCGCCGAGCTTGGGGGACTGGCAGTCCCCTACTTTGGGGAGAAGAAGACGGGGGCTACAGCGTCGGAACGGAGCTCGCCTCGGGGGGAGGGCGAAGCCCAGCAAAACCCAGCTCCGCCGAAGTGCATTAGGTGGAGGAAGTCTATCTCTAGCGGGGAGCAGATTGAGTGTATTAAGCTAGCATGAAACCAAAGGTCAGTGCAAATGTATCTTAATAGACTGTCTCAAATGGAGTGTGCCTCCTTTGAAGGCCGCTTGCTATTGCTCTCCTCATTACCATAGCGATCCTAACGTGGCATGCTGATGCACCATAAAACTCACACTTTCAACCCCAAAATCAGGCCCTTTGAACAACCCGAGCTTGATTAGACCTTTCTCCTTTTCTTTCCCCCCTTAAAAACCATTTCCTTGCCTTTAGAAACTCGCCCTCAAATCCCAAATGCATTCTCTGATCCTGGCAGAAAGCAGAAACAAAAGTGAGCTGAGGCGACGGTTCAAGCGGGCCTTTTCTTCCTGACAGTCTTATCCATTTTTATTATGGTCTGGAACAAGTGCCCTGTTCGCGTGGGTTTTGTTTACCGGAAATTAAATGAAAATGATTTAGTTCGCGTCAAACAAAAATATATACTTGTATACACAAGAAAAAGGGCCTGTTAGACGTAAATATTATGTCCTTAATGAAAAGACTGGACGGGCTCCAGACTTCGCCTTTCACTATTTAAGTATGACTTGCCTATTGCCATAGAAATCCTAACTTACCATGAAGATTCACCGTTGTGAAGAAATACTTCTTTGTGCGAGCTTGCTTTGATGTCTAAGGCATAAGATTCAGGCTTTCAGCTGCTTCTGTCTAGATTACCTTGAGAGCAACGGGGTAGACATCTGTAACAAGCAAATGAAAAATTAAAGGTGATTAGCCTGCACATCCAAATACTTCTGTAAATAGAGAAATAAAGAAATAAACAGATCTCGGGACATGATGGAAACATCCTCCCTACCCGCATTTGGCTTCTGCACTTCTCGATTTCCATGACACAAGTTTCGGGGGCTGGAGAGGGGCACAACTCTCTCTGTTTGGATTCCTCTTTCACACATTGCTCTCACCTAGCTGATTCCCTAAGTGTATTCCCGTCAGCGACATGCTGTTGGCACTATCCGTGGTGTTTAAACACAAAAGTTGTTGAGTTTGGGCGAACGAAGAAAGGAACGCCGACTTGGTGCCTTGGGGGAAAAATACGGCTGTATAAGTAAGGAAAGCACTGGGCATTGGGGTGGTTTTAGTCCCTGACCAGCTATTTATTTTCCTGCCGTTTTTATATTTCTCGGTACCAACATGCACGTGTGTGTGTGCGCGCGTGTACAACTGTACACTCACAGTAACCCGAGTCACCTGGGTGCGGAGGTGATCTGTCAAACACCAGAGGATGCGGTTACAGCAGGCTTCTGTCTGCTCTCCGCAAGCCATAGAAACCCTTTCCAGCAGCCTATGCTATTTATTTGCCTATACTATCTGGTGTTCTTAGACATAATTAAAGTAATTAAAACGGCACCATTCGGTAGTTTCAAGCTACCCCAGCGGAGAGGTTTGTTTATTTATTTTGGGGGTTGTTTATTTTTTTACCCCCCCCCCCTTTCTTTCTCTGAACTAGTGCAATGAACCCTGTAGGTCTGAGACTCTGGGGCAGCATGGAGATGCTAGAGCCGCGCCGTGGGAGCGGATCGTTTCTCCTCGGGGCTGTTCGCAGGGCAGAGCCGCGGAGCAGCGGCCCCCGGTCCCCGCTCTGCCGGGGGCTGCCCGGCCCCCGCCCTGGCAGTGACGTCAGAGAATGGTCCCCCCCCACCCCGCCAGAACCGCCCCCCCGGGAGCTTCAGCGCCCACGGTTCAACAGGAGCCGCACTCTGGGTGGGGACGGGCATGTTTAGGTATTAGAAGTCATTACCAGTGGGAGCTAAAACGGACAGTCAATCATCGCACCCCCCTGGGCCTTTCTTTATTAGCAACTACTGGGCGGGGGGAGGAAATATATATATATGTATTTATATACAGAAAGAGGGAAAAGATTCTTTACAGAAACGTCCATCGAACGGGTTAATTAATCAAAAAATTTAATGGATCCATTTTGTACAAATTGGTAACAAATAATAGTTTATATATATATATATATATTTCTTAAAAAACCACACTCTCACAGAAAATCGTGGGCGGACAGAACAGTGCAGCACACAATACTGTTGACAAGAGAAAATCTGTACAGAGAAAATCTGTATGAAACCACTGAAGGGAAGGGGAAAGGAAAACGGGAAGAGGAAGGGGAAGGGAAAGGGAAAGGAAGGAAAGGGAAAAGGACAGGGATAAGGAAAGGGAATGCAAATCAGTTGTCATGTAAACAGACGGGAGCAAGGCGGTCAGACTGGGGGTGTGTGGCACGGCGGGAGGAGGCGGCAGCGCCGCGGCCGAGGCGAGCGCAGCCCTCCCGTGTGCGCGGTGCCGGGGGCGCGGGCAGGGCCCACCCGCACGCTCCGCAGCCTCTCTCCCTCCGCCAAGCGCCTCTCGCTGCCGCTCCCGCTCGGCTGCCCCGTGCCCGGCGCGGCGCTCCCCGTGCCCGCAGGGCCGGGCCGGGCCGGGCCGGGCCGCCCGCCGCCGCCCCCGGCGCGCCCTAGCAGCGGGGCCGGGGCTCGGCGGGGAGGCGCGGCGGCGGGGAGGCGCCGGGGGGCCCGGGGGGGCCGCGGGGCCCCGCGCCTTGACACACGTACCATTCGCTCAGGTTGGCGGCGGGCTGCGCGGGCGCGGAGGGCTCAGCGTGGGAGCAGGAGGCGGGGGGCTCCCGGCCGGAGTCCGAGGAGGGGGACACCAAGGAGGGCGTGGAGGACTCGTAGCCGGAGCTGGGAGGAGGGGATTTGCAGTGCACTTTCATGTGTTTTCTCAGGGAGCTGGGGTGGGTGTAGGACTTGTCGCAGCCTCTCACTTTGCAGTTGTAGGGCTTGTCGCTGGTGTGGACATGCGAGTGCTTCTTCCTGTCGCTGCTGTTGGCGAAGCGCCTGTCACAGCCCTCGAATTCACATTTGAACGGCTTCTCCCCTGCAGGAGGCAATGGGCGAGCACAGCCATTAGCGGCGGCGGCGGGGCCGGGAGCAGCGCATCCCTCACCCCCGCAGCCCACAGCCTCCCCGGACCCCTCTCTCCGGCCCTGCCACGGCTCCTCTCCCCGCGGAATCTCCTCTCACTAGCTGTGCCCTTCCCCGCGGGCCCTGCCGGGCATCCCCCGGAGCCGCCGCTCCGTGCCCACCCGGATGCGTGGCCGGGTCCGCACGCGGAGCGCCCTGCCCAGCCAGCTTCTCCTTCTCTTTCCCTGGCCTCTGTGTGTGTCATCGAAAGGGTTTGAGCAAAAGACAAAGCTCCGAAACAAGGAAAACTTAGAGGAGAACTGCTCGTTCCGAGCAAACTTGTGCTGTCCCCACAGGCTCCGAAGTCCTGCAGAAAGAGCGGTCAGTGATTTATCCCTTCGAAGGCTTTAACGTTAAATACATTTCTCACAGTCCCTCAGGCACGTGGAAATATTTTCCATAACCTGGCTAGTTCATATTTCATCCACTTCATACTTGCACTGATTACAATGCCATGGAAGATCCACATCCCCTTCCTTTCCCCGCTCCCCAGTTTGCTGATACCGTGTGCTAAAGTACGAAATATTTCAGAAAGACATTGATTGTGCGGGAAAAATGATAAAGATTCGGCAGAAGGATGACTAGGCCGTCGCACGGCACTGTCGCGAGGGTAGGATTCCCTTTTCCTTTCAACCGACACAGCCACTGAAGGAATTGCAATTGGGACCAAATTGTCTGATCATATAATAAGTGGTGTTACGCATAATAGAAATACAATCGCGTTGCTGGAGTCGTATGAAAGTGTAACCTCGAATCTTGTGGACCTGGCATGGTAGACGATATACAGGAGGTTTTCAAGTAAACACGCCACAGCCAGATGCAGGATGAAATGCTGGCGGCATTATTGTCGCTGACAATAGCAAACTGCAAAACCCTGCTTGCCAAGGGGTACCCAGGTCCTGTACCAACCGATTGTGAAAATATCTTCCTCATCCGTCAAAAGTCAAAAAGTATCAGGGCGGAGAGGACTCCACAAAAATACATGGCCTAACCTTAACGTGAAGTGCAAACAAAGCAACTGTGTTCACCATCATGGCGTATGTAGCCGAAAGGACTTCCAATATTTGGTTTTGTGTGTTTGTTTTGTTTTGGTTTTTTTTAATTTCTTGGCTTGTACGTTTGTGGTTGTCGCTTTAATTTTTTTCCCCCCCAGTTCGTCATGATTAAATTTAGGAGAGACTCAGTCTACATCGGGCTCGGCTGCGAGCAGAGGAAAATAAAGGAAGGCATTCCAAATATTTCACATGAATGCACTTCATGCAAGGTGGGTGGGAAAGGCTCATGGCTCCGCGTTTAAAGTATGCCCTTTCCGCACTGTAATGGTCAATGAGGAGCACTGACATCCTGCGCCGCTAACATTTGCACGGAGGATGGGTAAATATCTGGCGTTGGAGGGAAGGGAGGGAAGAGGTTAAAAATAAGGTCTCTCACAAAACGATGCGGATTCTGTAACCAAATACCGTCGACATACAGCGGTGCATATGCATAGACACACGCCCGCCTATAATCTAATTAGAGTTCCACGTAAGGAAATAATTTGACCTTCAGCATCTAAGTTGAGACAACAAATCAAGGATATTAGTGTAGTACAAGCAAGCAGTAAGTTAGGAGACCCCAGGGAAAGCCATCCTCATAAGCACTCTGCTTGTGCAAAGTGAGTTCCATTCAGGTAAAAGCGGGCTGCGCCGCACTGCGCTTTGCCGAGTTGAAAAATGTTCAACTTCGCTTAACCCCCTGAAAGAGCCACTGAAAGGTCCGTCCGTGCAGCCGGGTTTCAAGTGGGAAGAGGGCAGCATTTTCTCAGCTGCCCGGGTTGCATTCCCCGAACGCCTCAATAAAGAGGAGCCATCCGAGCCATTTGCAAGTATTCCTTTCGCGAGAGCAGGCTTTCTTTCGCGGAAATCCCTGCTCGGCAGGGAGAGGACACTGCACGGGTCCCGGCTGCCGCAGCCCGGGCACGGAGCCGCAGCCACGCACAAAGTTCCGCGGGCGATGGAGACTCAACCGCCATTTTACCCCCACACTTGTAGCTGGGCAAAAGTGTTCAGTGAAACTCAGCCTGGAATTTGTGGCATAATCCCCCGTCTCCGGGAGTGGATTAAGGTATTTACCAACTTCTCCGGGTGAGTGGTGGTGGGGAGAAGCCGGAGCTGGCGGCTCCCGGGCTGCGGGCGAGGCGCGGGGGCGGCGGGGGCCGCAGGGAGGGAGCGGGGCTCCGTCCCACGCCTCGCACTATTGTTCCTGGCCCTCAGGGAAGGCGGTGAAGTGATCCCAGCCCGTCCTGCTCGTCCCGTTGCCGCCGCTTTAACGGCCTTATCCTCCAACCTGGAAAACTCGTACATCGCCAGATATCCCTCTGCCTGCTCCCCAGCCTCGGAGAAATCAGAAGTCATTAATATTTAAGGAGGCAATAATTTTCCTGTTGAATCTAGAACTGTCTTCATGAATAATTCGTAGTGAGTTCTATTAGGGTTTCAGAAACATTGCGTTTTTGACAACTTCTGGGTGTTTAATAGAAACGGTGGAACCATAAAGGCCCTGCAGGAGTTTGCACAATACAGCAATTAATCACCGAGAAAGTTAAAGCCAAAAGTAGAGACGCGCCGAATGGTGTTTAATAAACGCAAATCTCCGCTCTCGGGTTTGCCCTGAACCTGCATCTCCGATGTAGGTCAGTTTTCCCAAGAATTTAACCATTTTCTGCTTCAGAGACTTCAAACAGTGAGGCCGTTTAAGAGCAGTAAAAGTTTGTTTACTTAAGAAAAACACTGTCATTAAGAGATGAGCTCTCCCTGTTAATGGCTGTACCTGTGCTGATCCAACAAGGAACTGGCTGGGATACAAGTTACGTGACCCGAGGATACCCCTTTTTCGAGGAAAAAGGGGGCCAAGAAGGCAGCCGAGGAACACAACTGTGCTGTCGTCCACCTCCTCCCCCCCACCCCCCCGCCCCGCACACAGACTTACTCCTCATAGAGCGATGGAAAAATAATGAGGTGACGAGTGACGGTCGCTGTAAAATCTCAGTGCTATGTTTAGATGATAGCGATACGAAATTAGTGTATGTTCTGCATATTATATCACGTCGCGCTCTAGCATAAAAAATGCAACTCCTGGAAGGTCAAGCCCTGCACCGAGCTTGGGGGAAGGGGAGTTTTATGAACTGGAAGGCGAAAAAAATCGTTTGGCTGTAAGCAGATCTTACAATAGGATTATGTAGTTTCCCTCGCAGTGCATAAGGCTGTACAGAAGGGGGTGGGAGGTGGAAAACCCTACACTGGAACAGATTAAATTTTCCAAAAAGGGCTTATTTCTTATCTTCTTCTTTAGAGAAGGAAAAAAAAAAAAAAAAAAAAAAGACAAGCCAGCGCTATGGACTACAAACACCGGCTGCTAAACTAATTAATAGAACTTCACAAGCTGCTCCTAGAAGTGTGAAAACTTTCTACGTGCAATTTCATTAATTATAAATGCTTTCCTGGCCGGAAGAGTTCAAACGTAGTTCTGCAAGATCGTCCATCGTGTTACTTTATTTTCTGTTAACTAGAACTAACAGATGTTTCTGACACATGTCCCAATTTCACTTAACAGATCTGCAAATGACATTTCAGAATGTACAGGCCGAAACAACACAAGGGTTTCTTTTCTTTCTTTTCTTTTTCTTTCTTTCTTTTTTTTTTTCCCTCACGAGAATCAGAAATCGCAGCTCCCCATATTTGCGAATGCAGAAAGTCGTTGGAAGGCAATGCTCATTAAAAATGTCAGTGTTATTCAGATCAAACATTTGAAACTCCCTCTGCCCAAAACAGAACTGTTGAACGAAAAGGTCGCAGCTGTGTTATTCTCACAATGTTCGAGCAGCAGCATCTCAGCGACATCAGTCAAAACTGACTAGACAAGTTGTAACTTCCATTGTTCACTTTTAATTTGTGAGCTTGCACAATGATTTCATTTTTCCCCCCGATTATTTAAATCGAAAAAAAAAAATCCTCGCCTGTGTGAATTAGCAGAAATAGTAGCTATATCGTTCGATATTTACACAGATCTACCCATATAAACATTACAGCAACCTCTCTGCACAACCAGAAAAAAATATGGACGAGAATTCTGAGATTTACTCTCTCTCTCCCCTTCCCCCCCCCTTTCCTCCCCCTTCTCCAAACGGTAAAGAAGCAAACAAATCTGAGAATTTATTTTCCAGAAGTACTTGGCGTGCATTCAATAACAACTCAAAGGATACATTAAAAAAAAAAAAAAAAGAAAGAAAAAGAAAAAGAAAAAAAGCAAATCAGTACGCGGAATAACAGAGAGAAAGAGAGTAAAGAGAGCTTTACATACTGACCTGTATGAGTTCTTTTGTGTATTTTGAGATTCTCTGATCTGGCAAACACTTTGCCACAGCCTGGGAAAGGGCAGGGGAAAGGTTTTTCACCTGTGTGGACTCTGATGTGATTTACAAGTTTATATTTGGCCTTGAAAGGTTTCCCTTCTCTCGGACACTCTTCCCAGAAACATATGTGATTGGACTGCTCGGGTCCTCCAACGTGCTCCACCGTGACATGAGTCACCAGCTCGTGCATCGTGCTGAAAGTTTTCGAGCATAATTTTTTGGGAGTCTGGTCCAACTCAATCCACTTACAGATGAGTTCCTGTTTGATGGGCTGCCTCATGTAACGAAAGAAGGCACCCGGGCCGTGGTGTGGAGCCAGGTTCACGTTCAGATTCATACCACCGTAGTTATGAAGCGAAGAAGCAGCAAAATGATCTGTCCTCGAGGCTGGTACTTGAGTGAAATGTTCAGACCTGGCGTACATTTCTCCAGGTAACCCCAGTCTGAGCTGTCCGTTTAGATGGCCACCTGGAGCTGCATGGGGAGGCTGCTCATGGAGTCCAGTGAACAGAGAGGGATTCCCAGCTTCTGAGTGGTGGTGCTGGTGACCATGGTGTCCGGGGTAGCTACCTGTTGTTGAGACAAACAGTCCGTGGTGAGAACTTGCAGCGGGGTGCTGCTCGGTCAGCCCTGGCATGAGTGGGGCCGGCAGGTCTCTGCGTATGAAGAAGTCCCTACCTGCTGCCAGAGCCTGGGCTGGGTGAGACACGGGGTAAGGGGCTGCTGGTGACTGCGCCGGGCCAAACGCTGCCGTGTGACTAGAGACCACCTCGGCTTGGCCTGCCATATGATGATGATGATGATGATGATGATGATGATGGTGGTGGTGGTGGTGGTGGAGCTGGTGGTGGGGATGAGGGGCAGGGCTGATCTTAAGGGCCGCGGGGTGATGCTGAGGAGGAGGATGAGGAGGAGGATGGTGGCGGTGCCCCATGTGTTCTGGCCGGAGCTGCTGCGGCCCGAGGCGGGACTCGGCGGCGTGTTCCCCCGGCTGCGTGGGCGCCGTGGCGTGGGGGTGCCCGGCGACGCCCGGGAAGCCTGTCATGCTCTGAGGGGGGTGCTGGTGGTGGCGAGCAGCCCCCGCCAAGTCTACTAATCTCAGCGCCGTGTTCCGCCTGGAGAGAGCAGCAGGGTCCATCACCGGGATCCCCAGAGCATCCACGCTCATTAGCTTCTAACGCTAAAAAGTCACCTGACAGCGGGAGGAGAGATACACAGGGCAGCGGGGGGGAAGGGGGGGAGCGGGGGAAACAACTTTCTATTTTTTTTCTTTTTTCTTTTTTTTTTTTTTTTGTCTCCTTTCTCCCAAAATATAAAAGTTTCCCGGACCCGCCGCCCCGGCGCGGGACGCACGGGCGGCTGTGCCAGCGGGTGGGCTCGGGGGGCCGGCGGGAGGCTTTGGCGGCGGCCGGGGAGGTCCCGCGGCGCGGCCCGTCCTGCCCGGGGCCGGGGAGGCCCTCACGGCGCGGCGGGACCGGACGGGCCGCGCTCCGGCCGCGCCGCTGCCCCGCCGGCCACACAATCGCCGCGCCCGCCCATTGGCTGCCGCCGCCGTGACGTCACCGTGACAGGTCCCGCCGCCGCCTGAGAGGGAGATCGCCGGTGCCGCGGGGGGCGCGCGCGGGGACGGGCTGCGCATGCGCCGCCGCGCCAACCCTCCCCCCGGCGCCCCCATCCGCGGCCCGGCCCGGCCCGGCCTGGCCTGGGGTCTCTGCCTGGGGGGCTCTGCCCGGAGCCGGGCACTGCCGGGCTTCCGCCTGCGGCCGGGGAAAAAAGCCTCGGCGGGAGTGGAGGGCATCGCCCCGGCCTCCCCCTCGCCTCTGTCCGTTCCTGCTGCACTGCCCTGAGACAAGGGGCGGCCGGGGCTCGCCCCCGGGAGAGCGCGGGCAGCCCCGCCGGTCCCCGGCGAGAGCAGCGGCAGCCGGAGCGCTCCCGGTGCCCGTCCTGGCGGCGGGTCCTCGGCACTTGTCGCCAGGGCGGGGAGAGGGTCCTTGCCCGGCAGGAGCTGCGGCCGGAGCCGCACCGGCCGCTCGCTGGCCAGGCGTGTTCGGTCCGGGGCTCGGGCTATCGGGCCGGGACTCGGGCTACCGCCCCGGTGCCTGAGCCCGGACAAAGGATCCCTGAGAGATCCCATCCCCTTCCCCTTCCTCTGACAAGTTTTAGCAGTTATCTGATTACTGGCCGCCGGAGCAGTGGGAGAAATCGTGATGTTCAGGCTGAATCTGAATGTTTAACCCAGAAGAGGGAGTCGCTCCCTTTCCCTCTCTCACTTTCTCTCACGCACACTTACAGCATAGTTCCACGTAAAATCCCCGTCCTTGGCCTGAAGGAAAAGTATTGCCAAACATTCATAGCAGACTCGGCTCTGATGATTCTCACCTGAAGGAAATAACATGGTCTGCAGGGTTTGCGTGCTAGTAGTGGAAGTGTAGGTTTGGGTTTTAGCTGGACACACTGAGGCCTTACAGGTTTAGAAAAGCTTAGGGCTTCAGCACAGGAGGAAGCATCTGCTTAAGTTTTTAAGAAGGGGATTGTGAACTTAAAAAAAGTTAATGAAACATGGGAAAAGATTCTTCTGCTCCAAGAAAGAAAAACACATCTTAAAATATCTACCCACTGTATTACCACAGTACTTGGATCCTGACACAAAAACGGCTCCACCAATAACCTCACAATCTTATGAAATATGGCAATGACTAATTTTCTACCCATCCCATCAAACTCTCATCATTTTAATACATTGACTCGCTGTTAACTTGCCAGTGGGTTCTTTACCTGATGCACGTCAGGTAAAGCTCCCAGCATAGAATTTTGCATTTCCGTAAGAATTTAAGCGCTGGCGATCAATAGGCCTTATTTGAAGTAGTAAAACAAGAAACTGCTTGGCAATGTCAACCCAACTACTTTCAGAACTGAAGCTGCAAGGCAATGACTGGAAACCATATGATTAAACTTTAGGACATACATAATCACATAGGAGACGTCTTTGACACAGCTTCGCATATTCTGGGTTGGCTGCAATTACGTATTTTGTCTCTGCTCGCATTTACCATACTCGCACTCTAAAACTAGGCTGATATTCAGGTAGCTAGCTATAGATACATCCTTGCACACGTCTTTCTGAGTGGAGATGATGAAAAGTGACAAATGATGCAATTAGCTCCCCACCCTTACATAACATGTTTACGCAGGCATTTTAAACCACACACCATCCTCACAATATCTCAACTTTCAAGTCTACTTGATCTACGAAATGGATTTGACAGTCCTATTCATGACCATCTCAATAGGAGTGCACAGAAGAGACAAACGTTAGGAAGTATGAATCTGTTACTTACAAATGTACTGAGTGTGAATCCCAAATAAAGCTGCTTTCCTCATACCTCCTTAAAACACTGCATCTCTACATACTTGTTATCCATCAATTCTGACACTTCTCAGTCAAGGGAGAAAATATCTGGAAGAGTTTGCCAATTAAAAAAAAAGTCATAAGCGTTTTTCCCTAAGTTCATTTCAAATGTTGTGATGATTTGTTGCCAGACACTCATGGCTCTCAGTTGCCCCCCACTCAGGGCTGTCTCTCACACCCTTTTTCAGGCAGCTTAGGAGAACCTGGCCCTCGGTGTCCCTCACTGTTAGGTGAGGCTGATGTGAGCCCCGGTTGTGTGCGGGGGGAGGGCGGGCGGGGGCCGCCACATGACTGCGGGGAGGCGGAGAAACGGGGAAGAGGAGGGAAGCGGGCCCAGACCCGGACGGGCTCCGCTCGTCTTCCACAATGTTTTGAAAACTTGAACGCCTGTCTGTGCAGCCCTTTGGCAGCTCGAGCTCATAACTGCTGCCTGCCACTCGAGAGCTGACCGAGGTCTCCTGCTTCTTGGCAGCGGCCTGAGCCCGGATTGACCAGACACGCCGGCCTCTCGGCAAACTCTCAAATGTGTCAACATCAGCTTCTGCAGGGCGAACAAACTGGCTGCTTGATGCTGAGTACGAATTTTCCTATGGCTGCTGTGCGTCCACCGCCCCGTCCTCAGCCCCTGGCCCCAAAGCTGGCCCGAGCTGGAGGGCTGTTCTAAAGACGTGACAGGTTGTCAAGACGAGTCACAAGCACTTCTCTGGTCTCCCACTCGACTCTCGTGGAAGAACGTCGGGGCTGTGCCCTGGCTGAGGGGCTGAGCTGTCCCCCCTGCTTTCCGCTCCGCCACGCGGGGCCCAGAGCTCCGCCTGCCACGGCTCGGGCCGGGCGGCCCGGGGGCAGCCCCGACCCTCCGGCCTCTGCCCGAACCCCCGCCCCGCCGGGCCGCCGAGGCCTGCGGCATGAAACAGGCTGCACATCCCTTTGCAGGGTGGGAGCAGCCCCAGCTGCTCATCGGCTTTACTTTAGCCTTGTTTTTTTGGTAGTAATCTACCTAAACATCAAGATGTTTGTCGCTATCTCTAACGTTGCTTCGAAGAGACAGCCCCTTTATAACCGTGCTCGGCTCAAGGCACAGCTCCTGCCTTCGGGAAGCACTGAAGAAAGTCAAATTTGACCTTCATCCGCTCCGTGTTCTCCCACTTCCACCTCTGTGGAGACTTCCCGACCATCCAGCTACAAAATATCCAGCCTGTGCCCGAGGACTGGGCCGGGCCGGGATGCTCTGAACGCTTCAGACAGGCTTCGGGGGTTACGTTTTTAGGCTTCAAATCCCAAACGAGAGGAGGGGAACAGATCAGTCTGAAAACCCCTTATCTTTACAGTGAGAAAGATAAAAACCGCAAGGAGTAGAAACTGAGAGGACCAAGAAAGTCACCCTGCGCGATTCCTTATCCCTTAAACTCGCTTTGGCAGAGAGGGATGCGGGAGGCAGACTCGGGACCTGAGCCGGAGTCCCTGCCTGCCCGGGCAGAAGCCACTGCTGGTTAGGAAGAGGTGGTTCAAGAAAGCCTTTCAGCAAACCCAGTTTCACCTTGGGGAGGAGAGGGTACCAAGTAGCTCGAGAGCACACTCAGCCTTTGTTTTTATTCCCTCGCCCCATATCCACTTATGGGGACCTCTTTATTTCAGGGTTCCCGAACAATGGGAAGTCAGCCACCAGACAAGCAACGGTTTGCGCCTAGGTTTGCCTCTCACATTTTGTGACCTAGAGCTACCCTAGGACAAGCAAATCATATGCTTATTTTAAATAGAATATTTCATTCAGGACCTCAAGATTAAGGTATTCCTGTCAGATAAGCTGTCAGTCACTGACTACTTAGACACCACATTGTGGAAGCCTGGTATCCCTGGTAAAGATGATACATATCATGTAAACCCCATCAACAAGATCAAAGTCTTCTTCTTTAATAGGATCCAATACATGTCAAACCTCATTCCAATCAAATCGTCCGTAAATGAATTCAAGATGAATATGTCATAGAATAATGTGACAGTGCAATCACATGGGGTCAGGGGTTGTTGTTTCAATGAGAGAGTCGTCAAATATTAATTCTAGAACCTCCAAATGAATAGGCATTGAGCAGGATTAGGCAGCTGCTGGTGGGGTGTTCTGTCGCTGATTTGTGTTTATGCAAGTACGTTAAACACTAAGCTGAAAAAAATACAGTCTCCTTTGAACTGTAAAAAGGACATATTTTAACTTACTTGACTTTTCCAGGATGTTTCTGTAAAGTCGTTTTCTTTTCCTCATTACAAGGGGAGTCTTGTGCCTCATTTCCTGACTTTGTTCCTGTTTGGGGAGAGAGGTAGAAAGTTAAGAGCAAAACCATTTGTGTGTGATGTGAAATGAGTAAGGCACCGTATATGTTGGGCATCATGGATTCAAAAAGAAAAGGGAAAAACCCCCAAAAAACCCAAAAAACCAACCCAAAACACAAGTTAGGCAATGAGAAGGGAAGAGAATCTTTCTCCGAGGGGAAACTGGAGGCTGTCTCCCCAGCAAAGCAGCACATGTTTTATGGAGTCATGAAGTTTCCATGGCTGATTTAGGGGAAAAAAAAAATATGAAAGGACATCTTTTCAGTTCTCCTTTGATCTGACATTCACCTTCTGGCAGGCTATTGTAAGGCAAGTTTTTACCCACTCGGCTATATTGTTTACAGATCCTTCCGTCCCGAAATTAAATTCCGGACTCTCTGCGAACCTCCAACACAAGTTGTTGTCTCAGCAAGGATTAGTACAGTACCACCCTGGCACTTCTCCCTGCCTATAATTTTCAGCTTGCTCTTTGCTCTCTGAAGGGCAGAGCACTGCCACTGCTACAGGCAGAACTTTGCACAGCTTGCTTTGAGCGGCAGCAGTAGCTTTGAGAGCAGATCTGGCGCTGGATGCAGTGTCTGAGTCTGAATTTTTGCAGATATCTTATAAAATGCTCAGGATTTTGTTTGTTTGGCTTTTAATACAGAAAAGCACACTAGAATCTGGAATCAGTTACTTAAAATGACGTTGTTGTTATTATTATTATTACTCTCGCTATATCATTATTATTATTATTATTCTCACTACTATTATTATAGGCACTCCAGAGTTAGTAAACAAAAATCTGTACTAAGACAAACACTTGATGATATTAATTACGAAACTTCATCATCATATCACAGTCATAATCTTTCATAAATAATTTGATGTCCTCCATATTTTCACTGCTGGGATGAAAATTACTGCAAAAGCTTTAGTAATCCCTTAGGAATTTAAATTTCTAGTCAACTTCCATTCATTCTTGCACTTTTCCCAAGTCAGAGCGGCCAACACTGCCCTGCTAGTGAGAGGTTTGCAGGAGTTTTGCTTTATGGTTGGGGTGGGAGGCTGGAGGAGCGCTCAGTTTCCAAGTGTTCGCCAAAACTTGTTGAAACTGGACAAAAAAAAAGTCGCTGCATTTAATATTTCAAATGGTTACCAGATGACAAAAAGGAAGGCAAAACAGCTCTGCGTTTCAGAGTAAATATTTGCTGAAACTCTGGCTCGACCTCTCACGCTTTTCTTATCTGCGCTGTGCCGTCGGCGGAGCAGGAGGGTGAGGATGTCCCCTTGCCCAAAGTGTTGGGATGTGGGGCGCTAGTGTGGGGTCCCGGTGTCGCTGGGGCTGCCGTGGGAGCCGCTCCGCCCCCCTTCCCGACCGCTCGCTCCCGCCCCGGGCCGAAGGTGCGGCTGAGCGGGGCCGGAGCCGCCGCCGCGCGGGGTCCCGGCGGCCCCGGGCGGAGTTGAGAGCCAGACCGAGTGGGCGGCAGCAGCCACGGCGTGTGCCCCGCCGCCAGCCGCTTGTCACGCAACCTGCGCTTCCCGCGGCCGCGCAGGGCGGAGGGAGCGTTCCTCAGGAAGGGCTCGGTGCAGAGATAAAGTTTCTCGTCTCCGGGTGGAGAAAGCCCCGAGAGAAGCCCGGCCGGCGGGCTGGACTCCCCGGGGCTGGGGGATCGTGCGTGACAAAGGAGTGACAGGAAAGGGGTCGGCGAGAAGCCCGCGCCAGTCCCCATCGGTCGGCGCTGTGCCGGTGCCCGGGGCCGGCACACTGAGTTGGGCTCGGGTCAGAGGTCACCTTCGGGTGTATCGCCCTGGGCAGGGATTTGGGAGCTTTCCCCCTTCCCCAGCCGGTTTCAGACGCGGGACGGCCCCTCGAGGCCGGGACCAGGGTCGCAGCCCTTCCCCGGGCTCTGCGCGAAGTGGGCGGCAGCACCCAGTTCCCCGATCGGCCCCCCGGCTCTGCCTGCGGGGGGGCGGGGAGAGGCCGGAGGGGGCCGGCCGAGCTCCCGGGCTCCGTCCCTCCCGCACCCGCCTATAAAGCAGGGCTTGAGGTGCCGGGGCGCCGGGTCCCCCGGAGGGGCCCCGTGGCACCGGGCGCGGCGGTGGGCGAGGTTCTGGGCGGGGAGCGCCTCCCCAGGGACGCCTCCCCACGGGGCTCGCCATTGTCAGCGCTCGTCCCCCTCTGCATGCCGCCCCGGGTTCCCGGCCCTGCCTGGGCGGCCGCAGGACCCTTCCGGTCCCGGTGCTTGCCCGTCCGAGGCGAGCCCGGCCGCAGCCGGGGTGGGGAGCGCCCCAGCCCCGCTCTGCGCGCCCCGCTGCCCTGCTCCGCGTTGCTCCGCCGCTATACACTGCGCGGACCTCCAGGCCGGCCTTTCTTTGCATTTAGGGGGGCGGGCGCGGCTCCCGGCGTCCGAGAGAAGGTGTCGGACCCCACCTTCGGTGCTTCCCGGGCTCTCGGCCCTCCGCCCGCCCCCGCCCGCCGAGGTGCCGCCGGGACCCTGCCCCACGTGGGCGAGGGGCAGCCCAGGCGCTGCCCCCCCCGCACCGCAAGGTTCCAGCCCTTCTTCCCGGGGTGGCCAAGCCCCCTCCCGACGACCCCCCCGACGACAGGGAGCTCTCGTCCAGCCCTTGGGGCAGGCGGTGGGGGCTAGCCAACAGCCCGGACTGCACAGGCATCCCCTACACCCAGGCACTTACCCCTGCGACCTGTTGAAGGTTTCCCCTCATTTGTGAACTGGCGAAAATAAAAGTGGGGGTGGAGGGGAAGGGAAAAGAAAGAAAGAATGAAAGAAGAAAACAATAACCCACCCACCCCCCCCCAAGAACCCACCACCTCTTTGGCGCTTGCATCGAGGCGGTCATCCTTCATTTCTTCTTTTCTTGCTTTCTGGAAGCACTTAGGGAATGTATGATGAAGCAGAAATGAGCCGTCAGGATGATATTTTAATGGCTTATATGTCACGTTGGTGCATGTGGCTTTGAACTGGAGCAGCTTTCGTTTCCTGCAGAGAGCGCACCGCAAATCCCACTTGATAACTTCTACAACCCACAACATTTTTTTTTTTTTACATTCACTCTTACACTGTATATTTAGATACGCTTCCTAAAAATACCTTCTCGTCTGCCTTCTCGTACATTTTGCACCGACCTGGAATGATCACCGGTTTCCCCTTGCACTGGGAGGCAGGCTAGCACTGAACTGCCCAACTTTGTAGCTCTCCGAACGCCATCGCCCAGCACACTTCACAATAAGGCTGACAACTCTGTCCTTCGCTTAATTTTAGAACCAAATACAGAAAGTAGAGCAGCACCCGCCTTAAGACTGCGTCCACACCCAGGCGCTCCCTGGAGCGGGTATACCTGTTGCTCTGAGCTATTGCAATTCCATCAAATAGATTCCGTAGAATAAATGCAAACGTGCAGATTCAGCTCACCATTATTCTAAAAAAAAAGAAAAAACCCAAACCTCACCAAACCCTGTAAAGCCTCCCGAGATCCAAGGAAAATTACATAATAGATCTGCTTTGAAAGCTATCTCCTGCACCGAGCGCAGGCACACTGCGTCTGCAGATAAACTGCAGTGAAACATTCCGTCAAGGCGTATCAAAGTTTATTTATTGTCGTTGATGTTTGTTTGTTTGTTTTCTAGCCGCAATGGCCATTTTATACCTCTCAAAATGAGGCAGTTCTCTCCCGAGAAGGGTTCTCGCAGCAGCGCTGCCGGTCCGACTCCCCAGTACCTGCGCTGCGGATTGCTTACCAGCGGCTATAATTAGAGAGGATGAGTTTAAAGTTTCTTTGTTTGGAACTAGGAATTGGAGGGGCTCGGATTGAGCTGCGAAGGAGGCAAGTGAAGGGCTGAACAAAGGCGAAATGTATGGAGTCTGACTCTTAGCGAGCTTTTGGTGTTTTCGTTACTAGAAAATAATTAGAGCTAATGAATATGCAGGCGACCGAGTAAATAAATAATTTGCCAGTTTTATATACGCACGCACATGGGCACATACGTAAGTGTATCTATACATACACACACAAAGACGTCTATATTTTAAAGTTTCTTGAGATATTTTTTTTTTAAGAGCCGAAGCATCGTTTAAAATATTGTACAAATGTTGCTTAGCTTAATTGATTAAGCCACTAAGGTTTTCTGCTTTTAAATACCATACTTATACATTTCAACAATCATTTTAATATATAGTCAATGGCTCTTTGTAGCGGGAACAAAAAAGAACTATCCACAGTTTTTCAATAGACTTTGAGCTGGGGAAAGACAGGTTAATCGAGGGTTGCATCTAGAAAACAACCAAGTGTTGTATGTTTGCACTGAATCCAAATGTCTGCATTTTTCTAACTAAATCAAAGGGAGTGTTATTTCTTTTTCTGCTCACTCATCTGAAGGTAAGTAAATTTTCTCTGGCGATCAAAAGCCTGGTCAGCAACAAAGACACCGCCTGCTTTTTCCACCGTCCTGGTGTGGCAAGTTGAGGAATTTCAATAACTGTGACAAGGGTGACTGATTTGTGAACTAGAAAAGGTTTGAATGTCAGAAAATTTACATTGCTCCTATCGAGGACTTAAAATAAATTTCCTTTCCCCCCCCCAAAAAAAAAAAAAAAAAAAAAAGAGAGAGAGAGAGAAAAGTAACCGTGAGTTACATGCAGTAAGAGGAGAAATAATGTAGGTTTGGAAAATTTACAGTTTTACCTGAATGAGAGAGACTCCGTAAAAGACAGAGCGACAGCGAGAGAAAATGAGAGCGAGAGAGAAAAGAGAAAGAAAATAACAAAAAAAAGGAGGCGAAACAACAACAACAAAATTAGAAAGTTAAGAGTGCTCACCCACCTGCGTTTTGATGGGTGCAGAAAACAAGATTTATTTCAGAAACCTGATGGAGGGATAGAGTCAGCTACACAGAGAAATCACGCCTGGTGTTTAAAAATTAGATCAAGTGCACCCAGCACCTACTCTCGGAGAGCTTCAGTTTTAAATAAGAAGAAAACACCTTCAAAGGACGCGAATCCCTATAGGGCTTCTCTTTCCAGAGCCTGAAAAGTTGCTCAGTGATCTTAAAAATTCAGGATCACCACGAAATCATCATAACCATCATTATCAGAATGCTGGAGACAGAGGGACAGAGAGAGGGAGAGCGGGGAACAAAATAACCCTAATAATAATAGATTTTTTTTTTCCTTAGCATACACACACACACACACACACAAAGATGCCCTGGAAATATTTTCGTGGGGGCAAAAAAAAAAAAAAAAAAAAAAAAAAAAAGGCAAAAGCAAAAAAAAAAAAAAAAAGAGCCTTATATATATATATTAAAAAAAAAAAAAAAAAAAAAAAAAAAGTTGGGGCTGCCGCAGCCCCGTTTGTCAGAGCGGTGTCAGGGCGCCACAATACCTGCGATGGATGAGGCGGCGCGGCCAATCAGCGCCCGCAGCCGGCGGGGCCGGGGGCAGCGACGCGGGGAAGGGGGAGCCGGCGCCGGCCAATGCGCGCCCACGTCCGCCCGCACGGCGCTCCGCCCCCGGCTCCCATTCATCAAGGGGGGGGACGGTGTCGTCTTTTCAATTCATTTATCTGCAGGAATGATTGCCGCTATCAGTCTCGCGTTCACCGCCCGGCTGAGGAGGTGAAAGTTTCTCCCCAGGAAGATAAACCGCAAAAGACAATATTGTGCATGATTTGCGCCTTTTTTTTGCGGAGCGAAAAAAAAAAAAAAAAAGGCCCCCCGAAAAAAAAAATCGGGTGAGTGTGGGGAAGCTCGAAGAGGAGAGAGAAACAATCTCTCGGCCACTTTGCAACATTCCTATAGCCAAAAAAATCACTGAAGGAAGTTTCTTTTTTGTTTTGGTTTTTTAATTTTTTTTTTTTTTTTTGCTGCCTGTGTTGAACTCTCGCCGTTATTGTTATTTGCAGCCAGTTTATTTTTGAGCTCACCCAACCCCCCCCTCCCCACTTAAACCTCCCTGAAAAGTCAAAGCAGAGAGACAGTGAATATTTTTGGGGCACGTTTTTATTATTATTATTATTTGCAACTGCGAAGATCTCTTCCCCCCTTCCGCACCAGCCTTTTTTTTTTTTTCTTTTTTTTTTTCCTTCCCCCTGCGCTGATGCCGAAGGGGGTGTTTTTGATGTGGTTGCTTTGGTGGTGATCGTCGCTGACTTTCCAAAGAGGGTGTTTTCGCCGCCGCTGCTGCTGCTGCTGCTTCTCTCCGCGTTGTGTGTGTGCGCGCGTGCTTTTTTTTTGGTTGCTGCATCGACGCTGGGAAGATGCTTCTGGATGCTGGACCGCAGTATCCCGCCATAGGAGTCACTACCTTCGGATCCTCTCGCCACCACTCCACGGCCGATGTCACGGACAGAGAAGTGGGGCTGGGGATCAACCCCTTCGCCGACGGCATGGGCGCCTTCAAAATCAACCCCAGCACCCACGAGCTGGCCTCGGCCGGCCAGACCGCCTTCACCTCGCAGGCGCCCGGCTACGCGGCGGCGGCCCTGGGGCACCACCACCACCCGACCCATGTCAGCTCCTATTCCAGCGCCGCCTTCAACTCCACCCGGGACTTTCTGTTCCGCAACCGCGGCTTCGGGGAGGCGGCGGCCGCCAGCGCCCAGCACAGCCTCTTCGCCTCCGCTGCCGGCAGCTTCGCCGGACCCCACGGACACACAGATGCCGCGGGACATATACTTTTCCCGGGGCTGCACGAACAAGCCACCAGCCACGCTTCGCCTAACGTGGTGAACGGGCAGATGCGCCTGGGCTTCTCCGGAGACATGTACGGCAGACCCGACCAGTACGGCCAGGTCACCAGCCCCCGCTCCGAGCACTACGCCTCGACCCAGCTGCACGGCTACGGCCACATGAACATGAACATGGCAGCCCACCACGGGGCAGGGGCCTTCTTTCGTTACATGAGGCAGCCCATCAAACAGGAACTCATCTGTAAGTGGATTGAGCCCGAGCAATTGTCAAACCCCAAAAAGTCCTGCAACAAAACTTTCAGCACGATGCACGAGCTGGTGACTCATGTCACGGTGGAGCACGTTGGAGGACCCGAGCAGTCCAATCACATATGTTTCTGGGAAGAGTGTCCGAGAGAAGGGAAACCTTTCAAGGCCAAATATAAACTTGTAAATCACATCAGAGTCCACACAGGTGAAAAACCTTTCCCCTGCCCTTTCCCAGGCTGTGGCAAAGTGTTTGCCAGATCAGAGAATCTCAAAATACACAAAAGAACTCATACAGGTACGGTAACCTTCTCTGTCGCTTTTCTCTGTGCGAGTGGAAGCGCCGAGCGCCGGGGCCGGAGCGGGACGCGGGGCCGTGCCGGAGGGGCTGGGGGCCGGCTTGGCCGAGGCTCGCACGGGGAGGAGGGGGTTTGGTCCAGGGACAACCGCTTTTTTTCCGGGAGAGGCCGGCTCGGAGCTCCGCTGCAAAACGAGCTCGGTCACAGCCACGCCAGCAGCAGCAACAAAAAGAAAATGATCCCTGCCGAGGCAGAGGGGGAGGACGGCAGGGTTTGCTGCTGGGATTGTTAGGGCGGAGGGGGTGGGGTGGAGGATCGCAGCAACCTGTCCTGTTTAAATTTATAGGTTTTAATTAATTATTGTTCGGCAGTTTTGGCTGTGGCACGATGAGAAATTGTGCTAAATGTTGCAGGCAGCTCATTCGTCTCTTCTCTGCAATTCAGGGCTTGGTAAATATTTAATTCCGTTGAGCGATATTAAACAAACCGAGCCCGACGCGTTACTCTGTTATTGTTGTGCGGAGGGGAGGCGCCGGTATTCCTGAGAACTTTTTCCTTCGTGGGAGGTGGGAATGCAGCAGCCTCCGGCCGGGAGAGCGATCTCCCCTTGCTCCCACCCCCGAACGCTGAAAGCCAGAGCCGCTTTCCCTAGCGCTTTTGCCGAGGGTTTGTGGAGCTGCCCTCTCGTTGATTTCCCGGACCGGAAAATTTTCAATATTGCAAGAAAATATGGGGGAGGGGGCTGGGGGGGGGGGGGGTGAGAGAGTAAAATATTACGAGAACGAGCTATAAAATCGGAAACCAGACGCTGAGGATGGTGTGTAATATCCCACCACGCCTGCTCTCTCGCTCGGAGCGTTGTGAAGAGCGAGAGGTGCCCGGGACTGGGGTTGAAAGGAAACTCGCCCCTCCAAAGGAAAGGGGGGGGGAAAGTTATTTAGCTCCCCTGCTCTCCGAAACGGGAGCTTTGCAGGAGTCGGAGGTCCGGAAAAGATAGAGACTAGAAGCAAGGTTTTGGGATTCGAGCCGCGCTGAAGTTAGAAAGTTGCAAGTGTTTGAAATGGAGCTCTGAGCTCCGTCCGGCGGTGCGGTGACAATGAGCGATCCAGCCGGCCCTGCTTAATCAGATCCCTTTCCCCCCCCCTCCCCCTTCCCTCTGCAATAGGTGAAAAACCATTTAAGTGTGAGTTCGAGGGCTGTGACAGGCGCTTTGCAAACAGCAGCGACCGCAAAAAGCACATGCATGTGCACACTTCCGACAAGCCCTATCTCTGCAAAATGTGCGACAAGTCCTACACGCACCCCAGCTCCCTCCGAAAGCACATGAAGGTAAATGGAGGGCGCCTGGCGTACGGGCCTGCCCGGGCGGAGGGCGGCGGGGCCGGCGCGGCCGTGCCTGCGGGCGGAGGAGCGCGGCCCGGGGCCGGCCGGCAGCGGGGCCCCGGCTCCGGGCCCGCCGGGCCGCGCTCAGCCCCGGGCCCGGCCCCGCCGCGGGGCCTTCGGTCGGTGCGGCTCGGCCGGGGAGGGGCAGGGAGGCGGCGGCAGGACGCGGCCGGGGCGCGCAGGCCGGCCTCGCCCGGCGGGCAGGGGCCGGGGCTGGAGCCGGGGCCGCCGGGGAGCCCCGCGGGAGAGCCCGAGCCCGGGGCCCGCTGCTGGGTCCCCGGGACCGGCGCATCCCCAGGCCGAGGCCTCCGTCCGCCGCCGCTCTCTATCTCTGCCCGGGTTTTCTCTTGCAGGTCCATGAATCATCCTCGCAGGGGTCCCAGCCTTCTCCCGCCGCCAGCTCAGGCTACGAGTCCTCCACCCCTCCAACCATCGTGTCTCCATCCACAGAAAACCAGACTGCCAGCTCCTTATCCCCTTCCTCCTCCGCAGTCCATCACACGTCCAGCCACAGCACGCTTACATCAAATTTTAACGAATGGTACGTCTAAAATGCTAAAACAAAACAACAACAACAAAACACAAACCGAAACAAAAAAAAAAAGCCCCAAGCGAGCAAACAAATACCCTATTTAAAGACTCCAAAATAATGGACACTCTGAAATCAAATTTTAAATGAGCAAACAAAAATAAAATGCTGCCAGTAGACCCAGGACTGAGTAAAATGAAGACTTAATTTTTAAAAATATTTTTTTTGTCCTCCATTATTTCTCTCTCTTTTTAAAAAATTTTTCTTTTTTTTTCTTTTTTCTTTTTTTTTCTTTCTTTTTTTTTTTCTGACTGCTCTGCTCTGTTCCAAGGCTTGGTAGGCGAAGGGGTTAGTAGAATGCATAAGAAGACAAGGTTACCAGGGCAAATGCCAACTGTGTAGGGCTTCACTGGAAACCACTGATTAGAGATCGCCAACTGCATGTCTGCTCGGGCAGCGGCCTTCCCCCCCCATCCCCTCTTGTAAATACAGAATTATTAGCATCAAAAACAAAACAACAAAAAAAGTGTACTGTTTGATTTTGTAAATAGTTATATCGCAAGTTGAATAAGGGGATATGTGGATTTGTGGTCTTTGCATATATGTGGGGGGAGGGGCGGGCGGGCGGGAGCGGCGGCGGGGGGGTGGAGGTGGTGGGGGGGCAGAGGGAAGAGGTAGAAATTCAACTATTTGTACTGAATGGCAAGAATGTTCTAGTAAATGTGTATCAAAATGTGAATTACTTTGTATTATTACAGTCTAAACGTCGATCTAACAGAATATTATTGGTATTAATGTGCTTTTTTGTATAAAGTGCAACATTTCGTCCCAAAGTCCAGTCTAAGTAGTGCAGTAAAATGTTGTTACACGTCCTGTCAAGAAATTCGTATAGTGAAAGCCTGGATCTGCGTGTCAAACTGTTACATTTGTTTATGTAAAGTGATATTAAAAAAAAAAAGATATAAACTATATCTGTCCATTGCTTTTGGCAAATACAAGAACATAATGTATATAAATCCTAATTTCCATATTTATCCGCATGTAAAGGTCCGGTTATACCTGTTACAAGATATTCAATATTTATGGCTAGAAGAATTGGTATGTAAAATTTAGTTTACAGAACTGTTTGGTAACATTTCGTACCTTATTAAAGATTCTTAAATCCCAAGAATTGTGGTAGGAATTCTTATTCACTAAGTCAACCTGCTGCAACTCCTACTAGCTTTAGGATATTAGAATAAAACTGTCCCAGTTTTTCACTGCTTTCCATTATGTCATCACTAAAGCAGCGAAGGTGATATAAATGTGATAAATGAAAGGATCCCTGCTGGCATTACTATAGTGTGTAATTAGTATTTATATCAAAATTTATGAAACAAATTTTCGGCCGCAGTATAATTTAAATGACCTTTGCAGACATAGAATAACAACCATAAAAATAACAGAAATAGATTGCATATGCTACATAAATATTAATGTGGGGAATTGTTACACGAGAAGTGCTGCATTCCAGTCCAACACTGTCCATGAATCTGCATAGACTGGGTCCCTAAATTAAATTAATTCGGATAACATATATTAGGAGATTTAAAACAGAGGAGATTTCGGTTGCTATTTTAATTTAAGGCATTTATGACCATAACTAATTCTTAGGCAGTGGATTCATTACTTTCCTTGGGCCTTTTACTCCAAGAAGTACAGCACTGTTTCATGAAGGCCGTTGTTGTTGTTGTGTGTATTTTTATTTGATTTTTTCCTTCTTATTTTTTTTCTTTGCTGATATTCCTTAAAACGTGATGTTAATTTAAATCAATTACTTCTTATGCTATGTTATTATTATTACTATAATTTTGCTAGTGTTAATAGCTTTCTAAAAAAATAAATGTAGGGCATAAGAATTATTTTATGTAATTTGATTATCTTTCTATCTCTTTTATTTATTTCTCATTTACTTAAGAAATTCGTTCCATTGGCTGGCGTTGATACAGTAAATTTGTAAATGAGAAGACAATATAAAAAATCTAAATTACTTGTGCTTAATGACTGTAGCAGAACGCCTTTTCTCTAAATCAGATTGTCTTCCTTGCAGTTTAGTTTGATAGATTTGCAAGCTGTACTGCTTCCACTAACTTAGCTACGGTTGTTGGAACTGTTGGGCTTTGTTCCTGGTTGTAGCTTGCATGATCGCCCCATTAAGCAGACAACATATCAACAGACAACACAAATCATGAGGTTGGCTAAAGCTGCGAGGGCTTGTGATATGTCATAGAGTGAATTGCACAAACTGACCTTCCAGTAGACCAGGATGACACTTTAACAGCTTCTTTAAAGAAATATTATGTGTACAGCGAGTCAATAGCCATATTAACCGCTCGGGGGGCGGGGGTGCGGGGGAAGCCGCTCTCCCCTCAATCAGTGCGGGCACTCCGCAGCCCCGGCGCTAACCCGCCCAGAGCACAGCCCTGGCTCTCAGCAGCCCTCCGCAGGGATATTCCTTTGTCCGTAACATTTGGGGTATCTCCCTCGGAGAGACTTTCCACTGCCCGAGAGCATACGCCTCATCCCCCACCCCTCCAAAAAAAAAAAAAAAAAAAAAAAAAGGAAAAAAAGAGAGTTTGTCTTGCTCATCCCAATCCCTACTCCTGCCAGTTCGGCATCGCCGCCTGCTCCCTGCAGCACCCGTGGGAAGGCTTCGCTTTAACTTTACTTTCTACAAAATGTTATTATTGTAAGGCTAATACCAGTTTTCAATGAAAAGAGCGCCACCTTGCAGGGTTTGGCGAGATAGGAAAAGTTGGAGCCCGGTGGGACCGGGGCAGAAAGTGTTGGGACTTGAGGAAATGTAGCCCATCGGGCAAAAGAGCCGGGGGAAAAAGTGTTTCATGCGCCGAAAATGTTGCTTTGTCGCGAATCTTTCAGGGTAACTGTCTCGGCGATTTTACCGGGCACCGTTTATAAAAAATGTAACCTGGGCTTATCTAAGAAAAAAAGAATCGTTGAGCTCGTCTGAGCCACCCATCTGAAAAGTAAACCCGGAGAAACATGGTGAGGGTGAGATATTTTAAAGATGCGAATTGCAACTTTCTTTGAACTTGTGTAAAGTCCCTAGTGGTCGCTTAACACAGATCTGTTACTTGTGTGTATTGGAACACTTGGCTAATGAGTATTCTTTTAAACTTTCAGTCTGAGGTTTGCTTGAGCGTCCTACAGCAGAAAGGATGATTCTTATGTTGTTGCTGCTGCTGCTGTAGGTTTTTTATCTGGGCTGAGGGGGAACTGTGCGATACTGGTTGATCTCCATCCCGTGTATGTTCTGAATTAGCGACGATCACTGGGGCTGGAATTGTTAATGCTGAATTCAAGTCCACGCCATGCTGGTGCTTGTGCTGTTCGCTTGGCTCTGGAGAGGGGAGCAGTGCTTTGAAATCCCCGGCAGAAAGAGAGATGTTTTTCAAGCAGAGAGGTTGTGGGGTTTCTCTCGGGCGTTTCTGCGCTGTTTCAGTCCCTAAAGTCAACTTTCCTCTAGCAAGTCTCCCTTTGCGGATTTATTCACGAAGGCTTGCGAGGAGAAGCACCGAGCCCAGCTCTCCAGCCTCAACGGGGGCCATCACTTTCTTTCCTATGTCTGCCTCTGGAGATGGTGTCGCGGTACTTTTCCTGCTTGGGAAAAGTAGATTTTACAGCCCACGGCAGGCCGTGCCGACAGCCCCGCGCCGCTCCGCGCTGCTTGCTCCGGGCTAGACAAAACGCTTAGGTCCGATGTCTGCCGTCCGCAGCCTCCCGCGCCCGCGGAGGCTCCCGCCGCCGCGGGGGAGTGTTTGAAGATAACCAAAGCAGGACGGCAGGGCCGGCGGGGAGAGTGCAGGAGGCTGTTCGGCTGGGTGTGTGGAGGGCTGTGTGTGCTGGCCCCTCTCGGGTGGCAACCCCCGGCCGTGCTTGTGCGGTTTGCACGCAGAAAGTTAAATGCAAAACAATAATCAGGCGCTTCCACTTCCCCCGCGAAAGACTCGCCTTTCAGGTCGCCTTAATGGTTTGTGAGTGATCGCTTGAATTTATTAAGAGGCAAGTCCGGCATTCATAAGGCAAAGTTAGCTTCTTTAGTCCAGACACTGTTTGAAACGGGGACACCCGCTCCGCGCTGGCCTCGTCTGGTTATCGCCCTTCTTTTAGCCGTGAGGAAGCAGCAGTCCCTGCACTGATGCACGGAGCATCGACGCTTTTATCTACTGCTTTTCTGGCCAGGCTAGTAAACGGCTCTGACTTTGTAAGTTTTCCTGTGTCCAGAACCCTCGCTCCTCTCGCAGCAACTTTCAAAGGGAGCGAGCAGCGAGCCGGGCCGCGGACCGGGCCGGGGCGGCGGTCGCGCAGGAGCCCCGCTGCACGCCCGGGGCCGCAGGAGCCCCGGCGCGGCCGGCGCGGAGCCAGAGCCCCGCTGCAAAGCCGCTTCCAGCGGGCAGGACGGGCAAGGAGATCCCCTCTGGAAAGGGCAGAGTATGTCAAGTGACCTGTCGCTAAAAGAACCCGCGTGCGTTTTGCCGCTGGAGCTCAGAGGGAGAGGAATTCGTGAGCGATACGCCCACGAAGGAGGCTGTGCAGGTACCAGGCACACCGTGCATCACCGTCACAAAGTTTCCATCCGCATTTGCACACGCACGCACCCCGTTCGCACCCGCAGCACGCCCGCGAAGCCGCCCCGGCTGTCCCCGCCCGTGGCTGCGCCCGCCCGCCGCCCCACGCACACGTGCGCGCCGGGCACCTCGAGAGGAGGGCTCGATCCCCGCGGTCAGCGCCGCGTTCCCGCGGGAATCAGCACATTTTCCTCGGAAGGTGCCCGGCGATTCCCTGCTGAGCGGGGCTTTGCCGCCGGGGAGAGGCCGGGGAAGGCTGAGAGGCCCGGCCGGGGCCCAGCGCGGCCGCGCAGCCCGGCCTGCGGAGCGGCTCCGCGGGCGCGGGGGGTCCCGTGGCGGGCACGGACATTGCCTGTGCTGTGGCTACAACTCACGGGACACGCGGTCACTGCCGCAGATGCACACAAGCTCACCGAAATCACCGTTCGCGCTGCGGATTGTGTTACAAATACGTCCGTATCTGTACATTACCTCTCTATCTACATTTGTACGTAAAGAAAGAACGGTGTTTCTAGAAGGACACACGTTCATGTGTTTACACGGAAGTATATTTTCGAAGGCTCACAGAACCTCAAAGCAAATGTTCTGTACAGTGGGTGGCATTTGTAACAGAATGGGTGTAATTTCCAAATTCATCCAGAAAGATTAATAATTCAGATTTCTATTTTGAATGAGGGGCAGGTCTGATTTCCTGAACCTGCTGAACGTATGAATGTGGGTTCCATTTCACCGCAAAGGTACTGCGTTTTAGGGAGCATTGTTTATTAAAAATGGCCAAGGTTTTTATTTTGTATCAGTTTTTTTTCCCCCCGCTGCGGACGTCTATGGGTCAGATTTGGTTCATCTTCGATAACATGAAACACGATCCTGTGAAGAGAAGGGGCTATTTTTATCATGCAGCTGGAAGCTGTCATCAATTCGTAACATTTATTTCGGCTTTAGAACGATAGTATAAAATAGCATGAAGTTTCCAGATGACGCCCGTACTGCAGACAGGATTTTTCAAGTATAATAAATCAAATTAATTACCTTTTAGATATATACGCTCATACTACCTCTCTATGAAACTGCTATTAAAAAAATGCTCGATGTGTGTATCTGTGATTGTGCATGTGTTTATATCTGGGGACCCAAACACAGAATTAGCTGTCTGGGGTAGCTGCAGCGAGGGTGCAGGATCAATGTGTGTGCAGGGGCACACTCAAGTCCGAGTCCTCACATGATGCTTGTCGAGACCTGGGCACGGCTTTGCTTAGCAAAAAAATGGAAGTTGTGTTTTGGCACGGGGCAGAACTGCAAGATCCTTTAGTATCCTTTTCACTTCCAAAAATCCCGGGAGGAAATAAGACCAAAGAGTGAAGGAAAAATAAGCCCGGGAAAATACCCTCACATCAGCAAGCTTCCCCCCGCCAGGCCATGTGTTTTGTGCTTGATGTTGCCTCTTTCGGGGGCCGGGGGGCAGCCGGGAGGTTCAGGACTGACCACCTGGGGACGGTTCCTGGAAACCGCGGCTGTGCGTGGGGGCGGTGCGTGTCACTGGGGTGTGTGTGTGTGTGTGTTTGTGTGAGCGCTCTGTGCGCGAGTGCCGTGTGTGGGAGCGCTCTGGGAGTGATTGTGAGCGCTCTGTGCGTGTGAGTGTTCTGTGCGTGTGAGTGCTCTGTGCGTGTCAGTGGGGTGTGTGTGTCAGTGGGGTGTGTGTGGGTTTGTGTGAGCGCTCTGTGTGTGAGTGCAGTGTGTGTGAGCACTCTGGGAGTGATTGTGAGCGCTCTGTGCGTGTCACTGGTGGGTGTGTGTGTTTGTGTGAGTGCTCTGTGCGTGAGTGCCGTGTGTGGGAGCGCTCTGTGAGTGAGTGTGAGCGCTCTGTGAGTGTGAGTGCCCTGTGAGTGTGAGCGCTCTGTGTGTGAGTGCCGTGTGAGTGCTCTGTGAGTGTCAGTGGGATACGTGTGTGTGTTTGTGCGAGTACTCTGCGTGTGTGTGAGTTCTGTGTGCATCTGCAAGCGTGTGATGCGTGTGTGAGCGCTGTGTGAGCGTGTGAGTGCTCTGTACGAGTCCCGTGTGTGTGATGTGAGTGTCTGGCTGTGTCTGTATGTCTGTCTGTGTGTCTGTCTGTGTGTGTGTGTGTGTGAACGCCCGCCGAGCGCCCCGGCGGCAGCCCTAGCGGCGCATGCGCGCCCGCGGCGCGGCTGCACGTGCTGTTGAATATTTATGACGCGGCCCCGCCGCCCGCGGAAGGTGCCCGCGCCCGCCCCGCGCCCGCGCACGGCAGCGCCGCCGCCGCACGTGCTGCCCGCCCGGCCCGCACCGCACCGCCCCGCACCGCCCGGCCCGGCCAGGCTGCCCCCGCCGCGCCGTCCCCCTGCCGCGCAGCGATGCGCCCGGGCAGGCGCTTTCAGCCTCCCCCTGCACGTTGGGCAAACGCGACCTCCCTCCTCTAACGGGCTCTTCAGCCATCCCCCTGCCCCCTCCTCACAGCCGTTCTCAGCGCCGGGGGTCGCCGGCAGAGTGGCTTTTCGTGGGCTGATATGTCAAAACGCGACGGGTACAGTCACCAGAAGAGAACCGTCTCTGGGGAAGGGAGAAAGGTTCTTGTAATGGATTCCTTTCTGTCTCGCTCCTCTTAAGAAAACCTCATCATACTGTATGGCCCCTCATATTTTACTGCTGATGTATCGACATTGCATGATAGATCCGAGGAAGAAACGCAGGCTCTTGGCATTTATTCCTTTGTAAGCTGTAGGTTTTTAATTTTTAAATTTTTTTTTTTAACAAATAGTAGTAATTCCCAGTACTCATTGTTCAGCGGCACAAAGTGATTTTAAAGCCTTTTGTAGGGTGGCAAAATATAATCCCATAGTATCAGAAATGTGCTTCTGTATCTTGGTAATGACGTGGATTTTTCTTTCCCCTGAGCCCGGTGGGAGCGGGCAGGATGGAGGCAGGAGCCCTCGGAACCCGCGCGGGCTCCCGGGCACACCTGGGCACTTGCCCCGGCCCGGGCACGGCCGCGTCGGCACGGCCCGGCCCAGCACCCACGAAGTTCCCAGAAAGGCCCTTCCGGGTGGAGCCAGGCGGACTGGAAATCGCCCAGCGACAATTCCCTCTCCGTAGCTTCTCTTTCCCTCTTCCCCCTCCGCCATAGCCCACCTCTTTCCATCGGCCCCTCTCCCCTCCGTGCCCGGCGCTGCAGACGAACGCGCGCCCATAGGTGTGTGCTCTTGGGCTGGGTTGTGGAATCCTCTCCGGCCAACACCTGAGTGCCTGTGTCCCTCTCCCCGCAAGGCTGAGGTTCCCTGCACGCCCCAGCCGACTACAAGGGGCAAAAATAAAGCCGATGTCCATCACGTCGCCTTTTCATTTCAGAAAGGGCAGATCCTGACCTCGGTTCCCCAAGTGGAAGCTTGTCTTGGGCACTCACTGTTGTCACCATTTGCTCCAACATTTAAACAGATGCGTATTCATACACACTTCCCCCCTGCTTTCCACCCAGGCTTTTTTCTTTCTTCCATTTTCCCCCTCAGCCGAACGGGAAGCTTCCCGGTAATTGCAGGGGCAGGAGAGCGGCGTTCAGGGGGACAGTGGCACCCGGGCACACACCTGAGCCACATGCCCACGCCTTCCCAGCGTGGGAATCCGCTCCCATCATTTGGCTCCCAAGAAAACTGTTGATCTCTTAAGTGTGAGCCTGAACCTTTGCATTTAGCGCTCATGGCTGCTTCGTTTCCTCCCTCCCCCCAGCCCTTTTCCCTCCGGCTTCGTCCCTCTGTTGTGCTTCCAGAGATATCCAGGTCCCCCCGGTGGGCTGGGGCAGGCGCGGGGCGCGGGCGTCTGCGCCAGGACGGGACCGCGCAGCGCTCGCTGCGGGGGCAGAGGAGGGGGACGTGCCCTCGCTTCTCAGCCAACTGGACAAGAATGGGCTCTATTATTATTGTTGTCGTTGCTTTTTCTGTTAGTAATATTATTGTTATTGTTGTTGTTGTTGTTACTATTATATTAATTGAAAAACTATCCCTTTGCAACTTGCAAAGCGTCTGTAAATTTACCTTAAACCTGCTTTTTTTTCCTAGCCAATGGTGTCAGGGGCCGGCTAGCCTGTCCCTCCGGAGCATTAACCCTTGTCGCTAGCTGGAGTGAGTGAGAAGCTGAGGTTTGGCCCTGAAGAGCCGTGTGTGTAGATCTGGCACAGCTTTGCTCCCTTAACTCCTGGATCTTTGTTTTGGTGGCGACCAGGGAGAGCAGGGAGCGCTGTGCTCGCATTTCCCTCTGGCTTTTACACACGCACACACACACACACACACACAAATCCCCTTTTCCAACTTTCTGCTTTTTGCGCTTCCCTTCCAGTTTTTTCACTTCTCAGACCTACTGGCAGCATTTGCCGAGATCTAGATCCCCGTCGTGGTAAGTGATGCTTTTCTCCATTGCAAAACTCGCTCAGCTCTCGGCTAGCTGTCCCAGGGATGGGTGTAGAAGTTGTATTTGTTTGGAACAGAATTGCCCAACCCCAGTGGTTTCACGTCAAGCAGCACAGAGTAAAACTATTGTCGTGTATTAACTCTGAATGGGAGCAAACAGACCAAATAATCACTGCTGGCTCCGACAGTAGCACGGCACTAATGTAATTCTTTTTAAGTTTGCAAAGCAACTTTTCTTTTTTTTTTTTTTTTTCTTTGGTTGTTATGGGGAAAACGAGCCTGTGTTTTCGGTCTGAACTTATATATTTACATTACACATCAGATCATAACAAACTATACAAAGAATGCAGCTGCCATATGTGCTTTGTGAACATACAATTATGATTGGGGGGTTCAAGCCTTCAACTTAAGTATTGCAGACACACTGATACCACCCTGCAAGGTTCGTGCAGTACCTGAAAACTCACTGCATCTTTGGGAGAAGGGCTAGACAGACGTTGCATTTTTAAAACCTCTCTTTTTCTTTTTTTTTTTTTTAATAAATCAACTTCAGTAAATGCCTCCCGGACGTTTATTTTTAATGTACAGTCTGCAGCTCTGACTGGATCAAATTCACGATTATTCAGATGAGGTTGAATTTGAATAACTTGCTGGTTTGTCTCCCCCGCCCTCCCCCATCACACACCCCCCTCCTCTTTTTTTTCTCTCTTTTTTTTTCTTTTTTGTTTGTTTGTTTTAAAAATTAAGAAAATGAAGAGAACCGCTGAGTCCAGCTGACCTTTTGCTGACATAATGTAGCAGGAGACCGGTCGCAAATGAGGCCTGGATAAATTAGACGCTCTAATTCTCCGGGTAAAACGATACTCAGCGCCCGGCTCCCAGCGCAGGGAGCCGGGTTAGGGCTGCCCCGGGCTCGGTAGCCCCGGGGCGGCGGCAGGAGCCCGGTCCCGGCGGAGAGGCGCGGGGAGCCGCGGGCACCGCCAAGTTCAGGGCTCGTCCCCTGCGCGTCGCTGAGCCAGGAGCCCGGTGACCGCCCGCTCGTGGCTCCCTCCCGCGGGTCCGCCATCCGCAGCCGCGCAGAGGCCGCGGGTGCGCACGAGTGGCGGGCTGGCGGCCGGGCCCGGTGGCTCGGCGCTGCCGCCGCCCCGCTCCGCGCCCACGGGCTCCGCCCGGCCCCGCCGCTGCCCTCGGGGCCGGCCCGGTGGCGGCGGGCGAGGCCCGGGGCGCGCAGCGGCCGCTCCGCCGGCGATCCGCGGCGGGCCGGGCGCGCAGGCGGCCGCGGGGGCGCGGAGCGGCCGCCGGCCCCGGGACGCGGTGCCAGCCCCCGCCCGGCCTGATTAGCTTGTCAGGGTTTATCTCGTTAAGTTGTGCAGGACGGTACTGACGTGACAAGGCACGGGCAACTCTGGAGAGGGATTAATCTCCAGAAGTTGCTGTCACAAAAAGAAAAAAAAAAAAAAAAAGACTGAAAGAAGAGAAGGAATCAGGGTTTCGTATTTTAGGCGATCATTTGTTGAGCATCTGCCGGTACTGCTGCTCTGCTCAGGCTGGCTGGCCAGGGGATCCCTGTTTTAGAGGCAGTGGAGCGTTCTCGTGGCGCAGACTGATGTCCTTTCCCCGCGGGAAGAGGTGAGCGCCGCTCCCGCGCTGCAGCGGGCGGCAGGGGCAGGGGCACGGCAAGGGGCCGATCCTGAGCTCCTCGGGCAAAACTTCCAGCTCAAGCGGGACCGAGTTCTTCCCTCCTCTCTAATGAGTCGCCTCTGCTAATAAATGGTGACTCAGGTTCCTCAGCGGGTTGCAGCTGAGTCCGAGAGAATTTGATCCAATATTCCTAGACGTGTTTTAATGAAACTATTAAAACGTTGGCATTTTATTAGGAGCCTATTGTTTCCAAATTAATCCTTGATCTATGAAAACGTCTATCCTTCCAAACTGGATTCAGCTCTGTGCACCCCTTTCTTCATCTACATGCATTTTACTACTAAGAACCTAGCTCTACATTTCCCTGAATCATCAGACCATTAATTTGCTAGGGAGCTAGCTGTTTCACACAGATGGATATAATTCAGAATAAACTCAGAAGAAATGCAAAAACATGTACTTTTCTGTCATATTACTCCTCCCCCCCTCCTTTTTTTTCCCCCTTTCCTCTTTAGCCGGTGTGTGTTGGGCAACGCCTTCAGAAACTTCATTATCTAAAAGGCAGACCTAGAGGGCAGGGACTTTGGGAATAGTTCCCTTTTATTCTGAAACTGTCCAAACTCAGAGCAGGGTTGAACATGTCCTCAAATCTGCACCTTCCGGGAAGAAATGAATGATGTGCCAGACACTTCACTTCTAGTCAAAAAAATATAAACCAAATGCTGTGAGGTTCAGAATTCTTTCTCAGGCCTATTTTCTTTGCCTATTTTACAGTCTGAATGTAAAATGGTCCCCTCAGAAGTTGATAAAAAACTCATGCAGATGTTATGGTGTATCTTTTGCTCTGTTTTATTTCAAGTAGATTTTACTAAGAATTCATATGAAAAGAAAATGGACAGCCAACCTGAGAGGATACCTGTGCAGGCTGCAGGCCAAGCAAGCTCCAACAACTCACGTTAGACATTAAGTTGGACTAGGTGTAATATTTCTGAAAAAAAATCCCCCTTCCCCCTTCTTCCTCTCTTTTCTCTCCCCCTGCCCCCCGTGCAAATAGATATATTTTTGCACCTAAAATTTCACCCTCCTTTGACTTTCTTGAGTGGTGAAAGTTTACACCCAGGTCAGCACGAAGCACTGTAACAGACGGTGGTTTGCAGTGGAATTTTAGGTTTCAAGGTATTGCACATAAAAAACCAAAATTCCCAACAGAGCAAGTGTAGTTTGTGCCTGACATCTAAAAGAGCTATAATCTAGGAAACACCCTGAAAATGTTCATCTGCTACACAACATGAGTGCTGAATAGAAATGTATTTCTACTAGCTCTGTCATACAAATCAAGAAACATTGTTAATATGTATGATTGAAAAATCAAGAATTTGTAAATACAATGCCAGCATACGGCACTTGAGGTATTTTTTTCCTTTTTATAAAAAGTGTTTGATTATTCAGGTTTGGATTTTCCTCATTGTATGCTTTATTGGCATGTTAGATTTAGGAAGTGGGGTTATAATACAGGCTGTTACAAATCTAAGGTATCTATGTTTGAATCAAAATCATTATCTTTCACATAGGTGAGTGAAGCAGGTTATATATGCTTACAGCAATTTTTGTGTCAGTCACATTTTTTGATCCGTTTCGATTTTGTTATTTATTTTTATTTACCATTTCTTCTTGCTGCAGGACTTTCACTTCACTGAGATGAATATTCCTAATATGAACATTTATAATCGTCTTGTTAGTTTGTTTGAAATACTCAGGATATTTTTTTAAAACTAAAATGAAAATACTTTTAATGCTCTATTACTTTTCTGTTGTGATATGCGTCAGAGTTGTCTAGCCTCTAGGTATGTTTGGTCAATATACAATGTGGTTCATACTTCCACAGACATTTTTAATCTTACAGCAAATTGTTGAATGTTCCTATAAGGAGCAGTGGACAAAGGCTACCAGGAAGGGTGACTGTGTTAAACTGGCAGAACACATGAGGGCTGAAATAAGGGACTGAACCAAACCACACTGAAGTCAGTGGGAGACTCCATTGAGTTGGAGCAGGCTCAGGGTAAATCACTGCACAGGTACAGCACTCCTCGTCTCTTCCCAGTTCTGGTTTGGTTTTTGGTGTGCTGTTTACAGGTAACATTCTAGGTTAAAATTATTTACAGGTAACATTCTGGGTTAAAATTTATTGATTTATGTCTGGCATAAAATGGTCTGTGTTTGGGTGCAAGTGCAGATAAGAAACCTGGACTGGTATTGCAGAGCTGATGGAAATGACATGCAAATCACCTTGTGCAAGCAAAGGTTGATTTCAGGATATTTCTTAAAATATTGTTCTTTTAGACAAACATGTGTTTTTGTAGGAATGCAGTAACTATAGAAAAGATTTGGTCAGGTCCTTTCTGGTAATTTTTTTTCCAGCCACATGACTGAAAGTTGAAAATTGCCCAGATTACCAAAGCTATATTCTGCTTTGCCAAGTAGTAACAGCAAGGAGGGACCCTTCCTCTCCCCTGCTGCTCTCCCAGCCTTAGCATCGTCCTGCAAATATAACATAATAATTAATTCACTGCTAATATTGGAACTTGACTGTGAAAAAGCTGTTTCTGCTAGGAGAATTCAATGCAGTAAACACTGCTACAGCAAATGGAGTGTTTCTGTTGGGATATGCTATAAATGGTGTTTAGTCGGTTCCCTCTGGAGCCATAAGTTTAGGATCAGATCCTGCTTAATATCATATTTCTCCTTCTCATGATACTTATTGACTGTAGCAAAAAGCACAGCTATTTAAAAAACCCTGCCCCTTAAAAAATATATGGACTTTCTTATCTAGAAAATCTCGGTAATCTTGGTATCAAGGAATTTTTAATTTTCTGCACACATTTGCGAAGGACTTAGAGATCCCTTTACAAACTTAGCCTCATACTTAGATACTCTCTCCTTTTTAGTTCTATTGTGTACTGAAGAATAGCTCATTTAATTAAAAAATCTTAAGAGCATGAAATTGTGGAGTGTTGTCGGTAGTTGCAGAGAAAGGGCCAAATTCTTGTTTTCTTATTCTGGCAAAATTTCTAATTGGTGCTATGTTCTTTATGAAGCTTGGATATATACTTCAAGACCCCACCAGTAACAAAGAAAATGGTTTTACTCTTGCTTAAGCATTTTCCTTCTGGCTGATGGTAGCAATCAGAAAATTGCATGGTCCTAGTTTTTTTTGTCATAAACAAGGAAGTGTTAAAATGAAATCCTAAATGTTTCAAAAAGCTGTAAACAACTCACTTCTGACATGAATCTGTGCAGGAACAATCTGTCCATCCTCTTCCAAGAAGGACTTTGAGTTAAACTATAGGACATGTCCTGCAGCCTTTTAACTTTTGCCCAGCCAAAGCTAATAGATTATTTTTACCTGTAAAAGTAAAATGAAAGGGCTTTACAGTCCAGATCTGTTTATACTCTGTAGGTTGAGTTAAAAACACAAAGTTTCCCCTCTGCCATGCTCAAATAAACAATGACCCTATTTTCAAGTTCTGCTCAATAAGTGTGTTAAATGCAGAAAGTATTTTGAGTAAATGTCATGCAGCTGTTTGGTCACTCGCAATTCCTGTGGTGTCGTGTCTGCCTGTGTTCTGAGCACTGCTATGGATACTGCGAGTGGACCCTGCTATTTCTGATACATCTTGTCAGATTTCCTATAAGTCTACAAGTTCTGTTCCGAGTAGATGAAAATAGCGAAACATTATAAATATTAGATGGTCTTGCTCCAATGTGTGATGCCGTAAATCTCAGGAGATTTACAAAGAGACAGTGACAACACGAATGCAATTACACACGATACCACTTTATGAGCTAATTCTATAAAGCAGCATCTCAGCTGTGCACTGACAATAAATTTTCACAGCGACTTTTGGAATGTCCCATGGAACCTTTTAATCGATTAATTATATGCTCATCCCAAAATAAATTTGCACGCGGCTACAAATTAAACAAAAGGCCTGCCGCTGCTTCAGGAGTTTTTCCTGAGAAGGAGCTCAGGACAGAACCAGTTGTTTCAGGGCTCAAATGGAAAAGCTGAAGTGCTGTGATAATCTGGCAGGACGCTCTGCTCTGGCTGTGCACCACCACTGTATGTGCCCCTGTGAAGCCTTTGCACCGTCCACTGGTCTCTAAAGATTCTAGGCTGCTGAAGGAGAAATATTTCTTCTCTGTTAGCTCAACAGGTGACTTTGAAATGACCTATGAATTCTTCCACTTTTGTCAAGCTGAGATCAATAGCTAGCGTCGTTCTAGGAAAATACATGTAGGTATTTTCTCAAGGCATGCTAATTTAAAAAATAAGATCTGGAAAAACACTTGTAGTGTTAGAGGATTCAAAGACTATTCAGAAAAAAAACAACTTTGGAATTGTTATAGCAGCTGCTATAATCTATTATGTAAATCATCTGGGAATTAAACCAAAATATTTTGTGAGATAGTTTTTGTCAAATAATAAATATGCTATCATTTAGACTTAATGTTTTTCTAGAGGTGTTATTGTTATGTGATGAAAGTGAAACCTCAGAGTACTCCTTATTTTGACTGATGAGGATTTAATATTTATTTATAGCCGTGCCAATGACAACACCCATATATCTGTTCAAGAGAACATATGTTTCTCAAAACTGGGTGTTGGAATTAACACTGTTGATCCATACCAAGTTATATTTGTCTTCTAGGTGTCACCTACATATTCTCACCAAATTTAATAAGAGACACTAAAAGATAAAATATGTGAAAAGAAACCCCGAAAGGCACAAGTGCCTTTGGCCGCTTTATTACTTATTTTAATGTTCATTTATACCACCGTAAGCCTCTCTGTAGAAATTCGATGGTTCCTTTTCATTGCCTGGGTGCTGTAAACTGGCTTTTATAAGAGCAAGAATCAGGGCCTTTAATTCATTTTACCTTTCTGTAAAGGGGTGCTGTTGGGACATGTCAGATCATCAGCCTGTTGACTAAAGTACAGTATGATTTCACTAATGACTTGGATGCATACTGCAGATTACCACATTTTACAAATTAGTGAGTAATCAAACACCGTAAAAATCAAGGATACTGCATAATGAAATATACTTTATTCATTTATTTTTACAACCATATATTAGTTTTAATTATTTGTGTCAGCAATTCACTGGATGCTGGAACATGGAGCTACAGAATGTGTTTCCTCTAAAAACTGTATTTGAATATCCAAAGCCCCTGTTGCAGCAGTCTGATATACAATATTTTGTGAGAAGATGGGTGAGCACCTCTCCCTTGAGTGGGGAACCTTGTCTCAGGGATAATCCCTAAGAAGGCCCTGAGTTCTCAGAGCCAGCCTGATCCATTTGGTGAAGATGCTGGGGAGCACTGGCTGTCACCTTGGGAAGGTCACTGCAGCTGGGCTTGTTGCTGTTCTCCTCTGGCTTTCAAAGAGCTGAGCAAGAGAGCTGGGCAGGGTAGAGCAGAAGCCTGACTTGAGTGTCCTTGGCCACTCACTGGAAAAAACCTCTCTCTTCTGCTCCTTTATTCCACTCCTTCCTCTTCCTTTCCTGCTCCACACATCAGGCCCAGACCATGAAGAACACCAAATTGTATGTTTCACCCCTTGCTTATGGTGCAATATCTAGTGATGGATCAGGGAGTGGAAACTGCTCTGTTAAGTGCCTGTAGCCTTCAAGGAGGATTGATTCCTGGGTTCCCCCTCGGGATGTTCACCTCCAGCACCAGCAGCTGCCTGCTGCCCACCTGGGCAGAAACCATTCCCTCCATATCTGCAGGATGAACTGCTGTTTCTCCTGAGCTAGTTTGGGCCTCTGGCATGGAGAAGAACATCCCCTCACGGCCTTAACTTCTTGCCATTCCTTTAAGAAAAGTACTGATTTTTAAGAGTGTCAGGGTAAATATTTTGTGCATGTATAAAACCTATCTGCAACAGGCGTGGTTGGTTTTGTTTTTTTCCTCTGTACATATAATTTTCTCTTCCATATACTAGCTTGTCATCTGGCAGTTCCATAAACTCTCTGTTGTTAAAACAATTTCTCTTTTTTCCTTATATTTTAAGTTTGATCCATGAATGGCCTGTCAAGAGTTTTGTATTATTGTAAGCTGAAATTTGGATGGTAGCAGCGACAGGCCACTAACCATAATTATGTTGCTGTTACCACTGTAACAAATTTGTGTCATTTAGCTATTTTGAAGCTTGGGAAGTACATAAAGACAAATGTACTACTGATGAATATTTATTATACTGCTGTGGGATCTTAGGTTTAACCATGTTTCCCTCAATTCTTCAAAAATTCAGCGGAGTGGATTATATCAGAAAATGGGGGAGAAGTGTGAAAAACCTTGTTGCAAAAATGATTTATGACTGTGGAAAATACTTAATTATATAATTTTAGTAGGAACAGTGTTAGGGATAGTGTTTTTGCAAGGACTGGGGTAGGAGACATGCACTTGGCCTGACCTGAAGTCAGTCCACCAGTGTTGGACAAGATGCTGAGCACTGTGTGAAGTACACAGATTTTCCTCATTTGACAGTATTCAACTGAATGCAGCTTTATGCCCCAAATATCTGTGTTTCTTGGTGACCTTAATAGAGAAAGGAAAGTTTCAGCCCCCTCATAGTCTCAGCAGGAGCAAGCTTTTTCCTGTATCACAGTCAGGGCAAAGGAAGGTTGTGTTCTCCACTGCTTCTGAGGTGGTGGGGTATTATTAACCTACTTGACGCATGATTTTAATGTGTATAAAACATGCTAAAAATTTCAACTTATTGGCAGGACATTGAATTTTTTCTTTTTTCTTTTTTTTTTCAGAAAAAAATGAATATAGGCAATAGAAAATTGATAGGCATGAGTCATAATATTTCCCTTCTTTACTTCAAGGAATAACCTTTTTGAAATAGTCACGATCTAGAAATAATTTTTTTTTACTCCTGTTGATAATATAGTGTGCATTGGAGACTTGACATAATGAATTATATTTTAGCTAATTATAGTCTTCTTAGAAGCATAGCAGCCAGTATTTATCACATATGGAGGACCTCTGTGAGAATGGATCTTGATTTTTTTATTTTCAGTTTAGTGAGAACTGCAGTTATCTAACAACCAGTGAGTCACTGCTAATGGTTGAATAAAAACCTTAAAGAAATTGTAAAGCATTGCAACAAAAAGAACACTCCTCCCATGTGCTGAGTCTGACTGTCCATCTGTGTAGCTGGGACAAACCACACTGGCCAGCACCAATGCCCTCAAGTCAAGAATGACTACAGTTGAACAGTTTTGGAGGTTTAAGTAGAGGCTGAACAGCCCCTAGATGATCTTATGACTCCTGCAAACAGAGACCTGAATTTCATCCATTCCAATGCAGCTCTTGGTTCTGCTCTTTCCCTTGGCCAGAGAGTGTGTGTGTGAAATATGACCATCTCTGAATAAGAAAACCTCAGACATTTACATGAGAACATCTCTCAAGGTCATAAACTATGTGTGCTAAAGACAAAAGGATATTAATTTGACCATAATTTGTGTGAGGGCTTTCAACAAGGCGGTGGAATGCATATTTTTAAGACTTTTTTTCTCTAGTAATTTAATTTCTCAGGAAATGCTGCCATTAATATTTTATTTTGAGCACTGGGGCGCTAATGGTATTATCCATGTTTCTCTTTACTCCTGACAGTACACTCAACACCAAACACTTGTTCCAGTAACATATTTATCCCCTGGTACACATAAAGTCTTCTTTTTCTTTCTATCTCTTTTTTTTCTCCCCAGTGACCCCCACTTATAAACAGCACCAATGTTTAGAAAGGCTGGAAAAATAACGAGATGGGGTTCATATGAAAAACTGTGATTTTTCCAAGTGAAATTAGAAACAGGGTCCCTTTAACATGGAAATTTGATTTCTGTACAATTTGAGGACTCATTTCTGCAACTGTCACATATGTAAAATTTCCAGTGAAGTCAAAGAGGCCTTTGAATACAAAGAAACAGCACAATCAAGCTCTGAATATATATATATATTCCATATGCTTTTCTCTCTCCCTCAGTGATGTACATGTTATAATAATTTCATCCAGATAAAACTGTCATCATTTTAATTTTTACAGTCCTTAAGCAGTTTAAAAAATAAAATTAATAAAAACAATTTCTGAGAAGAACTCCTCTTTGTGAGAGCATTTAATTAGCATCTCTATTTCTATTTTAATTTGAAAGGGGAACTATTGCATTGTCAGGACATCCTTGAATGATATCCTAGATATTTTGTTTGTTTGGAATGGCTTGAAATCACACAACTTTACTGAATTATAACCAGATAAATATATCTATGCCTGAGGGCAGGAAGTCCTGGCAGTTGAGATGTGGGGAACATGCAGTTTGTCCATACCAGAGTCTTCTCATCCCTTTTACCAATAAATCTAGTAGAAAGCTTTGTTTTCACTCTCTGCATGATAAATACAGTCCCTGGCTATGGTGCCATATTAGTGTTTGGTACTTATGCTTGTAATTCCACTTCTTCTCATGGAGAGATGAGACCTCTGTGAACCAAACCTCATCAGGTCAGGTTTTGTTTGGGTTACTGCCTATTCCGAAGCAGGAAAAATATCACAAATTGCAAATCTTCTGGGATTGATGAATCACACCTTGGCTTCATAGGGTCATCTGCAGCAGTTATTCGAGATGCCAGACCACCCACCTCAGTTTTTGATTTTCCGCAGCATCCAGTTTTATCTTCTATTTACCCATTTTTAAATTCCCCTCCCCGTCTCCCTGATCTCACTTGTAAAAATCAGTTGAGAGAAGACTGTAAAAAGTCCTTTGCACGTTCATGCAACTCTGTTTGGTTGAACCCTTTTGTAAACAATTTTTCTTGCATGACAGAGCATGTGCTGTGCGGCAGACATTTTTATGAGGTAGCCCAGGACAGGGCTAATCACATCACCCTGTCTCAGGTTTTGACCTTATCACTGTTGTGCACTGAGCCTAAAAATTGGACACTGGCAACCACATTGGGGGAAAATAAATGGGAAATGACATTTTAGTTAAAAAGAATAAGTAGATTTTGTCTTATTGAAACAAAAGGTCATAGGACTTTTATTTATTGCTCTTGCATGAGTGTAATTAAATAGCTGCCATGTTGCCACGTCAAATGATCTAAAAAAAAAAAAAAAAAAAAAAAGGGGGACAATTTCACTTACCAGGACCCAATTCATGGTTCTGCAGCTGTTTTACATTCAGGCCTTTAATGAAGCCAGTGGAAACTCTACCTGGAAAGCAATAAGAGAATAATATTCTTATGTGAAACATCATTTATAACATCTGTAATAAAGCAGGCTAAATCATACCTCTGCCATTTGAAATCATAAATAGTATGTTAGCTTTTAAAAGCAGCCTTTGTCCTTTTGAAATCTTTTGATGTCAGGCTGCTTTAAGGAGAACCTAAGTAGATCTCTTCTGTACAGTGGTTTGATTAAGAAAAAAATCATTACAGCGTCTTCAGTACATCTCTAATGAAAAGTAGTATATAAATGTGAGCCTGGTAATTCATTATCAGAATCAGAAACAGAAGAATTTGTTGATGTAACCATTATTGTTTCCACAAGAAATAATAAAATAAGCCATTCTAAATTGATTACTGGCATATTTTTTTAATATACGGATATGTATGTGCATGCATGCAGATTGGTGACATAATCTTTAATAACCTGTGTTTAAGAATGTAATTTTTCACTGACGCACTAAACCTCTTATTCATAGATATATTGGCACCTTTTACAGTGATAGCCTGACTGTACAAAATCAGAGACAAACTCGGGCAGTACCATCAAGAATCTTTCCTAAAACAAAGTAGAAATAGGTCCTGCAAATTCAGAAAAAACAATGTCCATTTCTGCAAATTGGAAAATAACAGTTACTTGCAAAATGCCAGGCTGCAGAGAGGGATGTGGTTTGGAGGGCAAATTTGCTGCAGCTTCCAATATAAAACCATCTAAGCCCAATGTAATGCCAGGGAGCCAGACCTGGGCCACATGTGTGTGACCTGCACTGCCCTGGGCACACCAAGGCCAGTGCTCAGGCAGCTCCTCTGGGCTGCCTGTGCTGAGGCAGGACCTGGGAAAGAAACTCAGCTTGAGAAGAAATGGTGCTTTCGGGTGTTTCCTGAGTAAACTGACTCCAGCGAAAAATCCTCAGCCTTTTCACTCTTGAGTTTTTTTCATGGCTCTCATCTCTGGCACCGAGCTCTGGCACAGAGCTTCCCGCAGCCCAGCTCACCCCGTGCCCTTCCTGGGGCAGGCTGGTCCCCAGGGCCACCCTGCTGTCACCTGCCCGACCCTGCTGGGAAGGGGCTGCTGTGGGGAGCGCTGGATAAAGGCAGAGGCTGCTCCTGGTGGGGAGAGAGGAGCAGACACGGCTCGTCCCGGCAGCTGCCGATCAATCAAACCGAGCGCGGAGCACGGCCAGCCCCCAACCCTCGGCCATCGCTTACGCTAACAGAGTTATCTCTCCCTGATGTTGCCTCAGAGAAGCAGGTCCCAGATGTTACCTGCTTAATAATTTTCCCATTTCCCAAGGACAAAGCTCCCTGCAGCTCCTGCACCGAGGGCTGGGTGGACACCTGTGGTGGGTCCTCAGAGCTTCGCTTTGCCCCGACAGCTGACGGAGCACATTGAGATGGCTCCTCCAAGAAGGACAATTGCATTAAGGCTTGATCTTATTTTTATTTTTTCAATTCTTTATTAGGTGAAATAAAATAGGAGAAGCACAGTGCTCTAAAGCAAGCATAAATGTAATTTTGCTGCCTTTCTTCTTGTTGTGTGGATGCCACTTGCCAAAAGGCAGAGATAAATAATTTGGTTGGAATTTGTATCCCATGAGACATGAAGATTTCAGAAGTCTGAGACAGAGCCTGCTCTTGTCTGCTGTGTGCACATACCACACACAGGGTGGGGTGATTAGCTGCAATGATGCCCGGATGCGCATCCCCCGTAACTTTGGGACAATTTTTAATTTCATTAAGTTTTCTCTTTGCTTTCAGTTTACTGTGCCCAAGGGATTGATGACCTCTGGAGCCCAATTTTCATATCATACTTTTGGCATGGATATTAAACACACTGTAATTGACCTCTTCTGATTTATAACAGAGTAAGTGGACTCAGATTCATTCTGAAGTGGACAAGCTTATCCACAACTTCCAGATGTTGACAATGCAATTAGTCCCGATGTGGAAAGAAAGAGAGGTGTTTCTCCAAGCCCATATTCAATTTCCACTCTCCAATCCTTCCTTGTTTTAACTTGGCCCACATGCTGGTATGTAACGGTGCTAGTTGGATGTTTTGGTTTTTTGAGTCATATGAAGAATCTGCACCCAACTCACTGATACATAGATTGATAAGGTGCTAGAAGAAGAGAGTAAATACCTCCATTAAAAACAGTGTAAATAATTGGTCTTAAACAAGAATATATGGAGAAGACAAAAATACTGCTATTAAATACACTTTTGCTGTCTGCAGTAGAACACAAAACAAATTTGCAATGTTAATTATTTCCACCAGCTTTGAGCCTGAAATACAAATATGTCAGGTATTTAAATACTAATTTACTTAAAAGAAATCTCTACTTTATTAAAACATCATTATGCATATTGGAAAGTTAAAAGTCAAAGCTATGTAGCTGCTGAGGTAAAATTCACATTTATTGTCCACTGAATGTGACGGAAATTGAATTTGTCAGGAGGCTGATTGATATCTAGAAGTGTTTTGTTTTCAGTGACTGGCACTGCCGAGTTACAACCATCTATCATCTAACAGGTAATTAGTCAGATTTCTCATCATGAGCCTTCAATCCTGCTGTTTTATTATTGAAATACCACAAACCAGTAGGCATCTGAATGCAGATAAAGTTCTCTGTCATGGTCTTAAGGACAAAGACTACATTTTGCTACTCAACTGTAGTAAGTTTGAATAAAAGTCACTGAAATGTGAGGCATGATATTTATATACATGGGAAAATGAGATCCTGGAAAACATCATCAGTGTTGACATTTTTTTTCTGCAAAAGAATATTTAAGATTAAAAGCTCAGTGTTTTAATGTAGAAAAATATGTCCCTGTACAGAAGGAAGTTGGCTGAGACAGAAAACTTTTTGGAGCTTGGGAGGATAAGGTGGAAATCGGGGTCTGTCTCCCTGAAGCACCAGGTCCCTGTCCCTCTTTTTTTCTATGCACTCCTTTTCTTCTCCCCTCATCTCTTTGAATTGTTCACTGCAGATGATATAACAGCAGTTGAACAAACATTATTAGATAAGGATATAAAAAAGTAAAAATAAACTGTTACTAGAGCTTCAGGAACATAAGAACAATGAACTGATTACACTACTAAATGCATTGCACTCTGGGTTCTGACTGTCTTTATGTCTACAAGGAAATTGAAAATGTGTTGCTGTTCATCTTTAAAATATTGCTTTGGTAACAGAATGCAATTGTATGAACTAATATTAGTAAAAGCTTAATTAATGTTCAGTTTTGGGACTAATTGATGTAATCCAGCTGCACAATTCACTCATAGCACTGGCTTGCTAGCAACCTTGGTGGCTTCATCCAAATCTAAATTTTTTTAAGCTTAATTCTAATGTAATTTTTTTTTTGTGGAAGTCTGTGTTCATAATACCCCAGCCCTCCATAATGTCAAGACACAACACCTTTAAGTTCTTAATGAATCATAAATGTTATTTTCTAGAGAAATTCTGCAGAATTGTTGAATATGCAAATTTTATATACTTCTGTAATTCTGAGTAAGAAAGGATAATTCACCATAGCTGATAAAGTGTTCTTAGTTTATGCTACACACAAGAAAACAATTTCTAAGAAAGTTAACTAATCATACTAAAAAAATGTTTTGATCCAAAATGTCAAAACATGTCTAGAATGACTAAATGTCCAATGAGTATTGCTTGTTTAATGACTCAAAGAATTTGACAGTAGCAGAATTTAAACCACAGCGTACATTATCAGATAACATCTATGTGAATATTGCATTACAGTATTTATTTGCAGTTTTCTTAAGATTATCTTGTACTGCAGAGCCAAGTAATTTTGAATTATGAGTTCATTGCGCATGCTTGAGCTGACACTGTCCCATGTGAGCAAGAGGCTGAGACATGACAACAGTGAAAGAGCAGAGTGTGTTTTTATTAAAGAGACAGCTGAAGGGTGAAGGAAGGTAGCTCTCGTTCCACTGAGTTTGGCACAGAGGAGGACCAAAACTTGGATGTTCTAAATAACACCAGACTTTTAGGGAAAGTGAAATGGAATTTAACACTTTGTGGCTGAGACCCATCTTTCAAGTGAATGCTCCCTGCAGAGGGGATCAAATAACCCCCTTGATGGAAAATGCAAATATAAATCTGATCATGAGCCACAGCTTTTCTTTACTCTCCTTCAGTACAAGAGGTCTCTTTTACATGAAATTTGGATAGCTTGTGTGTTTGGGTAAACCAACCCTGTCAAGCTGTTTGTAAACAAATCCCTTATTTCTTGCACAGTTATTCTACAGTCCAGCCCTTACAATCCATCTGGAAAACAAGGACAAATTCCTGTCTGGAGAGGATGAAGTGAGAAGTATCTGTGGATAAAGGTCAGAGGCATTCATGAAAACAGGGTAATTGACAAAAACCCCCAAACTGGCAGAACATAAGGTGACTGTCAAAGCGTGGTGAAATATATTAGCAGTAATAAATAACCCAGAAATCTCACTTCATGGAAACAAACCCATGCAAACATTGAAGACAGCCAATGCTAAACACTAATTAGACATAACTGCATTTTCAAAATGATTTAATGGGTCAGAGAGCCATTCCCTGGCACTGCCCTAGTGGACACCTGGGCAGAGGCAGTCAGCTTCCCCTTCAAGGTCCCCAGGCTTTGCAAAATGCCAGTGGGGAACGAGGGGCCAGATCAGGGGAACAAGAAGAAACAAAACATCTTGTGCATGGCAGACCTTGGAGAATCTGGGCCATGGAGTCCAGAAGTTGGGATTTCTCTAGGTTATTACAGATTAACAAGGTTTTTGCAGGAACACTTCTAAGCAACAGGTCACAGGCTATGTTAGGTTTGCTGAATATTTGCCAAGATGAGTTATAGTCCTTGTCAATGCACTGAGCTAGTCATGTGGGATGGGAGTCTTGTGCTTCAAGCTGCACTTTGAAGCAGCTTGTATGGGTGGCTGATGTGATTGCTGACTCTGGCATTGTATGGTATAATTTAAAATAATTGATACTGGTTCTGGCTCTGCCTTTCCTTTCATGAGCACTTAGCAGTTTAAATTTTAAGAGCTCCAGTACACCAGAATTTTGTTTCTTGCTTTACTTTTCTGCCTCCCATCAAGCAAGTACCTAGCTGAGGGCAGGAGGCCAGGGATGGCCTCTAGTGAAAAGTCAAGATGTCTTATTCTTAGGCAATCACCTTTGCACAGGTGTCACAGGAGCACATGGTCTTTCCTAAGTGGCTGTTCATCATCACTTGCATCAATAGCAGCTCCACTGGTCTCTAAATGGAGGAGCCCTGGGCAGCCCAGACCCTCTGCTCTCTCCCCCCATCTCCTCTGTGCCTGTGGTCTGTTTCCAGGCACTCATTGTGTTCATTATTCCACAGGGCTTTGTTCTGCCTGGCACGTGGCCACCAAGAGGTCTGTGAGCTCAGAGGACTTTGGCCAGGTCCCTGCCCAGTGTCCTACACAGGCAGCCTGGTGTCATTGGCACAGCATGGACCACAGGGAAATATAAAAAGGGGCTACCCTGACTTCCTGCCCTCTCTTCATAGTTTGTTGCCAGCTCCTGCCACCACAGTGACCTCACAACCCCTCCCTGCACAGGCACAATCTGACAGAACAGCCTGTGACAGCCCATACCCTCCAACCCCCTCACCTTTGGTGCTTTGTGGCTTGTCTCTCTCTGCATGGACGAGTAACATACTTGGAGCCTTATTTGGACAAAAGTACAGAACAAATAGCAGTGATCAAAAGGGCACCTTGCAGAGGCCTGGTGGAACAAAAGTGGCAGAGGTGGAGGGTCACAGGAAAGGGATCTTCTCGTCTCTGAGTTTTACATTCGTTTTGACAGAGGCGAGATCGATTTCGAAATGAAGGTTCAAAGCACCAAGCCTTTAGAAGGACTGCTTGGAACAGATTATTTTCCTTTTGATGTTAGTAGATTAATTAAGCTGCTGAAATCTAAAGTGAAGGGCGAAGTCAAGCCTGCCCTCAGCAGTGAGCATGGGCTGGCACGTATGTAATGGGTACTTTTCTCGCACCTTCCAATTGCAATTTGGGCTTCCCGTTCTCAGTGAGGATGAGCAGGCTGTTCCTTCAGGAGAGCCAGCAGGCACCTGCTGGTGCCAGAGCAGGGCACATCTCCCAGGGCTTTGCCAGGTGAGAGCCCGTGGGTCCATCCTGCACCATCAGGAGTGTGGGAATGGCATCACCTGCTGGTGCAGCTCTCACTCCCCTCACACGGAGGAAAGCGGAGGCACAACCCATGGTGGAGGGACACGGGGACATGAGGGGTGAGAAGGGCTGGTTTGCTCTCCCGTGGGCTCAAAAAGCCCCGACTTCCACCCACACATCCTCCCACCTCCAGGCACCTGAAGCAAATCCTGTAAGAATGGCAAGGTTGCAAGGGGCTGAATACGTGGGGCTTAGCTAATACCCTCAGGGATAATGATAACTGACGCATTCACAGAGAGAAATTCTTTAAAGTTCAGTGGTTGTGAAGATGGATAATGTATTAATGTTTCGGTATGTTTATTAAATACTTAACAATGTAATTTTTTTTGAAGACTATCCTAGCATTGCTATCTTTTTGCATGTGCATAGTTACCATTTTAAACAACTACAAAACAGTGACATGTGGTAGTGAAGATTTCCTAAGCATCCCAAAGCAATATATGTGTGTGATATATGACATCCTTCCATAAATCCTAAATTTACACAGTATGCTAATGCTTGATTCCATAATTTCTTTTAAAAATGATTATACCCTGCTGCTAAGAGCAAAGGCATACTAAAATCAGTTTTCTATGCTTTTCCAACAATGAAATGCAAGCCAGCACACCACATAACCAATACTTACCATATGTTAGAAGATAATCCAGTAGGCTTCAGACACTGACATGATTTGCTTAAATAAAAATCCCGTTTTTTAAGGCAGTAACAACAGCCTACCATTTTTATTATTCCTTTAGTGACCTACTGCAGAAACACTAATATTGAATATAAATATTTTTGTTGTAAATCAGCCTAGTCTATTTTCATTGCCTTTAATGTGGGATGGCACTGGCTTAGACGCTAGGCTAGAGGAAAAAGAGCTGCCATTAAATCATTGGGTTGCTCGAAGAAATTCTCAAAACCAGAAAATATTAATCAGATCAAAAGAAGCCTAAAGAGCAGCTTCAAGATTTCTCTGGTATATTGGAGATGAGTTGAAACAGTTCAATTTGGTATTAAAATAATCAAATATAGTCTAGAAAAACAGCTATAAAATATTTTTGTAGAGCACTGGTGTCTCTTAAGTGCAGTTCGTTGCTTTCCCATTCTGTACCAAATGAGACTTAATATTAAGTACATGCTTAAGTGTTTGCAAATTTGGGGTCTAAGGAAAGAAAATGTGAAATGCAATTTTTATAGTGAAAGGAATGAATGCATCTGACAGGTTAAGATTAAGGCTCTATGCACTAATGTGGCATCTCTCATTGTTACAGAATGATAAGAAAATAGAAAAATTGCATGTAGAAAGTGGAAGGTAGCAAATACATTCCCTTTCTTTCAGACTCACCAGGGAAAACATACTTGATCTCAAGTACTGCTTAAAGGTGGAAAATAAAATTTTTTAAAGCTGAGATAATTCCAATTTCTTCCCAATCATTAGGACATCAGAGCTGAACTCTTGGCCCCAGTGAAGTCAGTGATAGATGAAAATACAGATCTAAAAGAAATTTATAACTATTATCACTAGACCATTTCTCTCACATCATACTTTTAAATACTATTATAATTTCAAGACATGATCCTCAGCAAAGGATTTTTTTTTTTACACTAGTAAAATGTATTTGCACCTGTGAGGCAGTGCTTTATATTTCTTTTTAATGAAAATATTGTGTAACAAATCTCAGCTTGCTGGATCTATTAACAGCCCAGTTTCTCCAGCTAGATGAGTTTGAATTTCTGGTGCCCTTTTTCTCAGACCAGACTATTCCAGCTGGAGCAGTGGCTAGTTTTATTGAGTAATGGACTGAGCAAAACCAGTAGTTATGGGGATACAAGGAGTATTCCCAATGGGAGCATTTGGCAGTATGTAGAAATATTTGTAATAGGAGGATCTGGCATGTTTCCAGCATCTGCAAAAAATGTAGACTCCTCCTTTACTCCCAAAATATGCAAAGGGTTTACAGCCGAGAACAGAGAAATGTGGGAACTCCACAACTTGACACATTGATCCTCTCCCAAATTGCCCACAACTGTGTACGTGCTTTGGAACACCCTCTGCAAACCCAGCATTGGGAGGGAGTGTTCGTTAGCTCTTGTTCTAATTAATAGCAGAGTGAATTATTTTGTGCATTATGTAGTTAGCTATTTATTGGGCCAGATCCTCAGCTGGGGTTAATCAGCATAACTATTGATCTTGACAGAACTTCCCCAATTAGATCAGCTATAGCTCTGGATATTTGACTTTATGTCATTTTTCAATAATCCAGTAGAAATTGAAAATGGAAGTATATGTTTGAATATTTAGAAATTGAATTCAGAATTTCGATAAGTTCAATAAATTATGCACAGGATTTACGTTTGGACAAAGGTTTTGTAGGGACAAAATGGGATTCATTCTTTTAGCTGCTGGGATCATTTTGTGAAAACATATTCAAAATTACTGAGGGGATTCTGCTGTGGCATAATCCCATTGAAATGAATAGCTCCACTATACAACACTTACTAGCCAACACATTTTTTTTTGACATTTGGAAAATATCACAGGTTATCTCAACCTTCTGTTCAGTCAAAGCTCACATGTTCATTTTGTTGTAACCTACTTTAGAGACAAATCAAGCATATCCTTTTCCTTAGTATTGAAAATTAGATTGTACTAATTGTTTATAACCTTGGGTTATAAATGTACACTCTGGGAAAAAGGGCCAACAGAGGACACAGGAAATGATATGACTGTCCAATGGTAGGAATGTTACTTTTGAGAAAATATAAAGGTACAGTAATCTTTACAAAACTTATGACATGAAAACCTGGATGCCACTTTCAGAACATTCAAACATGTAATCCCAATTGCAGTAAATCCCAAATCCTGCCCTGTAGAAATGCAGGCTGTGAGCACATTTCAAATTAATGAATGAACCCACACATGGTGATGTACTAGAATATGTGGAGGATTTTAAAGCATACTTAGATTTCCAACTCACTTATTAAATAAAATAATCTAAATAACTTTAAAATAGCGCCATTTTTGCACTACTTACTGAAGGACTCATTGCATGCTAAACCTCACTTAGTAATGCAAAGATGTAAGTTCTTGTGAAAGTGTTAGGGAATTTTATTTTGGCTTGAATAATGTTTTACAATAATTGCCATTTTTATTTTTGTAATTGCCAATAATTACAATAATTCTCTGAGTGTAGAAAGAGCCTTGGCATGGTGAGGGTTATCTATGAGGAGAGTGAGTTACTTCCACAGAATAGTAGGGCTGCTTGGAGGCATCTAAAGCTGCACCATTTTATACCAATGTGACAGCGTCACTTTCCAAAAAGGTGACAGATTTACACCTTAATGAAAATGTGTTCCCCATCATTACCTGTATTGTGCTGTCCCAGATGAGACTGATTAGTCACAGAGACTCAGAGGCACATTGCTAGTAAACTGCTATCCCTGAATTTTAGTCACATGAGGACTTATTGTCCCAGCTGCTTTTAATGAGAGTTGCATGGCTAAAGCCTTGTCTGCCCTTGAAGATCTTTGTGCAGAACCAAGAATTATTCAAGAGAATTGGCTCAGAATGTTGCAAATTAGAGTTGGTTAGATAAATATTGTGTCTTTCCCAGCCCATAAGCAAGATGTAGCAATATGAAAGCTATAAAATTGATTTTAAAGTATGGTGTAGAGCCAATGGTCAAGAATGCATAACTATACCAATAAGATAAACTCAAATTGTAGGAGGTCTGAATAATCTTGCAACATGATGTATATCAAATGTATCATATAACACTTGCCTCTTATCTTCCTGTCTGTACCATGATATTTATACCTGTTTCACAATCAGGTAAACTGAATTACCTAGTAGTAGCTATAAAACACGTTGTATAAATAGAGATTTCTCCTGGTATTTGTGGGCTGTGGTTCTGCAGTTCATTGCATGGTCAATTGCTGGAAAAGTTGTTCCTGGAGAATTTCAGTGGGCCTTTCTCTGTACAAAAATGGCAGCTTGTGAGGCTTACCAGACATGTGGAACAGATTGTGCTTTGTACTAACCCAGGTACTTTATTATCAATATGGAAACACCTTCCAATCACCTATGTATGTGAGACTTTTCTGCTTCTTGAGTCTTGACTGTTCTGTAGAAAAGTTGAAATACATTCACTCAGATCTTTAGTCATCAGTCCAACTGCAGAGTTCACTCATACTTACTTTAATCCCTGGGAGAGAAGTTGTACCTAGAGCAACTCCTGAAGATCAACAGGAGTATCTACAAGCAGAAGGAACTCCTCTTTGCAAAGACAGAAATTTCTTGAGAGTTAGCTCAAGGCAATTGTCTACCTGTACAGTGCTTTGTTAGCAGACCTTCTTCAAGTAGAACTGTTGTATACTGGCAAAAGTGTGTTTTGTCAGCACATCTTCTGCTGGTTCCCCAGGTAGGAAAACTATCCTGACAAAAGGACATTAATTGACAAAAGGCATGTTCAACCTTGTAATCTCCCCAAAATTACAACTCCTGAGCTTCTACTGGAAGTAAGAAACATATCAAAACTTACCTTCCCTCCCAAGAACAAAGCACATCTCTTGCACAGTCTTTGCTGGTGTTTGCACTCGACACTGCATATTTGCCATTTTAGACCCAGAGAAAAGCGAAAGCCTGCAACCCCAAAGCCCACCCTGCAGAGAGCTCCTTCCTTATGAAGGAAATTCATGGAGCTGCCAGGAATCATCTTCCAGTCTGCAAAGCTCAATGAATGGTGCAAGATGGGTTGCAGCAGGATTTGTACAGAGAACCTAAGATAATGCCACAGACACCCAGAAAAATAATAACTTTTTTCTTTGAGGCATCTGTGGTGAAACTGATACAGATGTGTGCACACCTTAAGCACAAAGTCATTTAATTTCTCCAACTTATATTGTGTTAATGCAACCACGAAAAGGCGTCTGACCCTTCTAGGCTAGGGCTGACACACGGCAACCCTGGATCAGCTTAGTTTAACCAGTCCTTGCTCAATAACAAACTTTCTTATAGAAGCTTGCTCTCTTTCCTCCAGAAAACCTGGTCCTCTCACGTTTCCTTGCTTACCTGTCACTACATGAAAGATCCATCCTGGCTGTAAGCTCTGACACAGCTTTCTCATTAAGCACCACAGACGACTGCGCAGCCACAGAAAGGCTCTGTGCTGTATTTCATACTTCTGTCACATGAGAAACGAAACTGCTAAGTATGGTAGCCACACTTCAGTTGGCATGCTTTGAACATGTGATTGCCATCATTTCGCATAAAGCCAGGCAAGCAGCAGGAGTTCTAATCATTACTAGATAGTTTATTTTCACACTATTTTTCATATAGTACATTATTTTGGAATTCATATCGCTGAATGGGTTAGTAAAGATTAAATTAGACAATGTAATGATAATCAGGACATTGTGCTGACTCTAGAAGAAGTAATTTGATTCTCTGAGAATTTGACAAGGGGGAGGGAACAAGAAGTTTTAGGTATGTCCAAGATTTGAGGAGGATGGCATTAAGCACTAAAAGAAGAAGACTTCACAAGGTATAACTAGCTGTGATGTAATTAATTGAAAAATAAAAGAAAGGTTTGAAAATTCAAATGGAAAACAGTGATATTGCTTTTTTAATTTCAAAGTAAATGTTACAGTAGACACTTTTAATTACATGTGAAAACAGAGACAGGCTAGGCTGATTTAAAAGTCTGCGTAGAGAACAAAACTGAAAGTAGCAAAAAAAAAAAAAAAAAAGAAAAAAACCCCAAACAAATAGAATTAATGAAATAGAAAGGGGAAAAGCCCTAGAGAAGGAATTAATACACCTCTGTTTCGGCATTAGCGCTTTTAAGGAAGCTCTGGCTGCCTGTCAGAGCCCCTCTGGAATCAATGGGTTACTGTATGGGTGTGGATATCAACCAGTTCTGTGCAGTTTGCAGGCTCTTGGCTAAGATGTGAAGCTATCATCACCTTAACCACTGTGCTTGTATGCTATATCACATTTCCCCATCTGGATTCTGTTTTTTTGTCTCTTAAAGTAGCAGCCTCCTTGGAGCAGGGACTGTCTCTTCTGAACATTTAGCGCTTAGCACAATGAAACCTGGATCCCAACTGCAATTTAGAAGAGTAACAATTACTTTTAATGATATAGAGCGTAAAGATTTTCAAAACAAAGCTGAATTTGATCACCAAAAATGCTGGACTGGCCTAATAAAATTTGGGAGTTATTTTAATAATTCTTTCTTGATATTTATGAGTTCAGCAAATGTCTGTAAGACTAATGTCAAATCCAAAAGTTTCAAAAATGCTTTTTGTGGTGTTTGAAAATACAGATGAAAATTTTAGTATAATTACTCACTATGATCAACTGATCTACTCTCCTTCAGAAAGGTTTTAGCCAGTCAGTTGGGTAGAGGTGCTGCTGTTTGAATGAGATCTCCTCTCACAGAGAGCTGATGGCACAGATGATCACTGCAAACCCTCTGTGCGGGCTCCACATCCCTCATGCCCCACCTCTTACCACTGCTGCTTGTGGTGCCATGAGTGAATGTTTCAAAAAGCCAGTGATGACTTGCAACCACGCCACTTTTCCCAAAACTGCAAAGAGGGGCTGGTTTGGGATCTTGAAGATCTCAGGTGACCAAGTTAATATCGATTGAATGAGTGTAGGAACAGGCACCTTTTGAGCCCCATCTGTCAGTACAAAACCACTCAGAAGCATTAGTCATTTTGGAAAATTTTGGCCTGAGCTTACCACAGATATTGACAGAATGGGACACACATACAGCTCGTTGTAGGAATTTAGATACCTCTGTAGAAATATTGTGCGGGCAATAGTGACATTTACAGCACCTTTGTACCCTGGACAATGCCACTCTTCTTTGATGCTGAACATTCCCCATCAGTGTGCATCAGAGAAATGAGGTCCTTTTGGAAACTATGGAGATATTTAGTTCAGAGCCATAATGGGTAAAAGAGAGAGCCCCCCCTGTGACTTTTAAATATGGAGCAGTGAGCTTATGAGTCCTGAAAGTCACATTAATTTCACATTTATGATTACATATTATTCATTTGGAAGTCAACAAGAAACGGTCAACTGAATTAACAGGAAAAAAATAATTATCACGAAACTATCTCTGCTGCTTTTCTGATTTTACTCAATCCATAAATTTAAGTTTAAAAACCAGCAGTTCCTAAGAAAACAGGCATGGAAAGTCCATTCTGAATGATCAGAGACCCAGTGTTCTCAGAGGCAAGCAGAGTGACCAGGCAGTAGCTCTGTCTAGGAGGTACAATTGTGACTTTCTCTGCCCAGCAGCCTTGCTGTTTTGACATACAGCTGTACTAATACTGCCATCACCCTTCAGATCCCTGCAGCTGGAGAAAGGCACAAGCTAGATTTGCTTTGATTTAATACATAAATATCAGTTTTAAGGTGCTTCATTCACATGGGCACAATACATAATGACTCAACAATGTAAAAATTATGAGATTATGATTTGTGTCATTCAAGACACAGCACACAGGTAATCCTAGAAAGCTGGAGACTGACAAAAAACATATGGGTAACTCTTAAAACTGCTCACTATTAACAAGAGAAACATGGTAAGCCACTGGGGAAACTTGGCTAAATTTACATTTTTGTAGAGTTGTTAAAGATGTGTATCAGGGCATATTGAAGCAAAATCTTACATATACAGCTAGTATATTCACATACATTGGCTAAAATGTTCAAATACCTAGGATTAAAATTTAGTCCTAAACTGATATTAAGTTTCCTAATTATGCATGGCTGTGGACCCTGTACTCATAATTCTCTGCTGAAGTCAGAGCTTCCAGTTGGGCACTGCCTGTGAATAATCAAGCAATTTTATTTGGAAGCCTAAATTTGGATGGCATAGTTTAATGCTGTAGATAACTATCATGATGTTTGTTTTATTTGCATGTTTCTCTGTTTGAAATGTTAAGCATTCTAATTTATGCTGTGATAATATGGCTTTTACTTTTAAAATGTTGTTTTATTTGGAGAGATCAGTGGAAACAACGGGTGTAAAAAAGGTGATCTGAATGCTCTGACCAAGCTGGGGTTTACTTACAGGGGGCTGTACTTTTTTCCTGACTCAAATCATATGCGGAGTAGAACAAGTGGTGATCTACAGTACACCCTGTGCTTCAATTAGTCAAAGGCTGAATGTCTAATGGTAAATAACAGGAGCAAAATCTTAATGAGTCTACCTACAATTCTGCACATTGACTTCACAAGGGATTTTCATGGTTAAGGCTCAGGAGCCATGGGCCACACAGGTCAAACCATATCTTGCTGCATATGGAAATCCAAAGCTTCTCTCTTTTAGTTTTGCTGGAGTTGAATCAAATTCACTGTGGTCCACATCTGAAGAGCAGGAGTTGCTAATAGCTGAGCTGTGACAGGAAGCACAGTGGGCTCTGTGAGTGCCAGCAGGCACGAGGCAGTGGGGCAGGCACGGGCATCCGTGCCACCAGCCCCTGCTGAAAGTGCCCGGCCACTCCCTGCCTGCACAGCCCCCAGACCACTGTCACCACTGCTGAGGGATCTTCCCGTCAGGGGATAATGGAAAATGAAGCTGTTTATATGTTGAAAGAATAAACTCTTGAGAGCAGGCTTATAGAGGGATGCATTATTGCTCCATGAGACCGAACAAGAGAGTCAGGATAAAGGCGGATGTTTCAGTCCTTCTGTAACGACTGGAGAAGCCTTGTGTGCCTGGGGCTGGACTGCCTTAATCAGCTGCTCTGTTGGGATGACAGAAAGGCAACTTTTGCCCCTATTCTTACTTGTTAATATTCCTTTGCCCCCATGCAAACCCAGAGTGGGCATTGTGGAGCAGACAGGGTGGGTCACAGCTGTGAGAGGGGCACCCACAGCCCCTGTGCCCATTTGCATTTCTGGAGCCAGGGATACCAGTCTCTGACCAGAACAAGCTCTGCTTTCTCTGAGGTTTACAGAGATGCACAGGATTTAAAAGGGTGCAAAGCAGGCATGATGATGGCTCCAAGTTGAGACTATGAGCAGCAGACCTGACCTGGGCATCACAGAGGCACAAGCCAAGGTTTGTCCAAATGCTGGAGAAGCCCTGTGCTGCCAGCAGCCCATCATCCTCCCTCCTCTGGGGTGTTTCAGCCAGGGTGAACATCTTTTAGAGTACCAACGACACCAATGTGAGTATTTTTTGTGTGAGAGAGCTGACGGGACTGTCTTATTTCTGAAACTCCTGAATTCATGATGATAAAAAATCCTCCATTTCCTGCTAAACCAAATCAAGCCCATACACTTTTTCACATTGGATACTGGTGAAATTTTGTTAAGTTTAACTCTCCATTTAATTGTCTGAGTCTCCATATTAAGACATCTTTTTTCCTATTATGTAAACATTCAGGTAGATTTATATTAGGTGCATTATAAAAAGTGGGGATAGGTAGTAAAGATTATATTGATGTACATAAGACAGAAGACAACAACACATGGAGAAAAAAGATATATGACTGGCTGGAAGCATTGCAAGCTAACACTTTGCTAACTTGCCACATGTGTACATCACATAAGCAGCTGAAAATATTTAATAGTGAAGGCTCACACATCTACAGTGCGTTGGGTTTGGGGGAAGCGTGTGCAGCTGTTACAGATTTCAGTAGTATTTTCTTTTCCCCTTGGTGACACTGAAGCAAAAAAGCACCTAGAACTGAAAGATTATATGTTAAAGACAGGCTATAATGAGGCATGACGTGGAAGTAAAAATAAGTATTAGGAAGGGGAAAACGACTGCATTCTCTGAAAGGGAGACATGGACTTTAAATACAGATAAGCCTCTCCTTTCTCACTTTCTAGGACTTCCTTTGTTTAAGGACTTGCTTTGAATCGCTTTCCAAAATGGGCTACTAGCACAAAATTGAATTTACATTATTATGAGGACACAAATGATATTTTGTGTACCAAAACTTTCAAATGTGATATGTTTGTGCAATTTATTTTTAAAATAATAATGGTTAAAGAACAAATGTTGTTACTTATAATCCTTCCAGTATCCTCAGAGCTTGCTTACTATAGTCTTTTCATTTCCCATACAATCAGAATCTAGTTTAATTATATAAAAGCATCCTCCACAAAAAACAGTGCAAAATGCTTTGCAGAGAGAGATAAAGAAAAGAAGGAATGTTTTACACAGATTGCCACAGTGACTCTCAATGAGAAGAAAAACAATCTCTTAGGATAGACTACCATGAACAAAAGAAAATCAGAAATAAAGAAGAAATAGCAGAATTATTTTGGAAACATAGATCGAGTTTAGGAGCCACAGAAGAAGGAAAAAGGGAAGGGAGAAGAATGGAAAGGAAGTGAGTTGTGTAACAACAAAAAAAGGAAAGGAAATTGGAAAGTTTTCAGATGAGATTTAAGAACAAAGACATTTCCGGGAGAGGGAGATAAGGCAGCAGCACAAAGAAGGGGAAGAACATCCATGCAGGGAAGGAAATCACAAAAGAGAAGAGTGGCTTAGCTTACAGTCAACCAAGCAAGGATTTGGAAAATCTGGATACTGCTGTCTGGGTGCCTTTTGTCTCTCTGGACTTTCCTACCTATAAAATGGAAAACAGGTTAGGTGATGAGGCATGAGAGTCTCAAGAGACTTCTGAGAGAAATGCCTTGAAGGGGCTATGGAGGAGTGGCATAAAAGTAAGATATGGCCTGTTGATCTTCCCTGGTGAGATACAAATGTTCAAGTGTTCTTTATAGTTGATAGGCAAATTATTTTGTAGCAAATTACAAGGAGTAGGAAGGAGCCGTGACTAAGCCAACATAGAACAGAGGGGAGAACAAGCAGAGCTGTGATATTCAGAGTAGATAAAGTGATAAAAAAGATAGAATTAAGAATAAGAAGGCCTAGGGGGAGAATAGGGAACAATTGATTTTAATGAAGATGAAAACCTCCTCCAAGGGAGCTGGATAGATAACTTTTGTTGTAACTGGAGGAAAAGCATACCAGAAACACTGAGCCAAATATAGCCTTGTGTTATGCCAGCTTTTACCATCTTTCTCCACAATATGTATTCCAAAAAGAAATGAAATCCTCCCACAGAGAAGCTTTGAGAATGAGGTGCCCTGCAGGCTGGCCGGTGCTGGGTGAGCCCAGAAGGGTGAAGATGGGAAGGGACCCATCTGAGACAGGCAGAGGTTTTGTTCCTCCTGTCATGAGGAGCAAATGATGAGGAGCAAATGTGGAGCAATGATTTGCTCTTTTGCAATTTCCCCCAGAGGTTACTTCTCCTCCTCTCTGGAGTGCTCAGGAAGGTTTTCCTGCCCCACCTGCCAGTGCCTGCCTTGATTTATGTTTGTGATTGATGTTTGTGCTGTACTTAATAGTGAGGGAACCTGTGCCATGTATTTAGTAAGATGAAGAAAAGGAAATGGCTTTCTGCCACAAGATCTCAGAATGTGCTGAGGAGATCCTGATACTTCCAAGCAGAGCAGCTAGAGCAGAAGAGCTAAAGCAGGGCTGCTTGACTCAAGAAATAAACATCGCCAAGCATTCACAGAAGTCAAGACTCTCTTAAAGCCACTCTTTGAGCTATACTTCTGCTGTACCCATTTGGAATAAATTTTAGTTTGTTGCCCAAAAGCTACATAGTACCATAAAGCCTGCAGTACTCAGAAACATAATTCACAAGCATGGTGGATCATTCTGAGGGCTTTCCAAACTAGCTACTCTGTACTTTGTGAACTTTTATACATACCTCACTTCTCTTAAAATGATTCTTTTATCTTCTACTTTACATCTTGCTGTACCTAAAAACCAGGGGGACCACATTTAATAGTGGAGTCCATCAAATGTGGAGATGAGAGAAGGAGAAACGGGGCAGTTATCTCTGTGCCACTGCTCCACCCACACTCTTTGAATAAGTCTGCACAATGACACTTGAATGAAAGCCTAAGTAAATTCTGGTTGATAACTGCATGGAACAAATGAGGAACAAAGAAGCTATGCTCTACTCTTTATATGTTGGAAGAATGAACTTGTTGCTGCTTGATCAGTTCCTTGTCCTTCACTAGTACTTGAGTTCCTCTTTTTGCTGAGAGAGCATGCAACTTTGCAGTGCAGGGTTGTGTTATATTTCCTGACCTTTGACACTTTTTTCCCCCCAGAGATTTAAAGGAGTTAATATGGGAAGCGGTTTTTGTCTCACTTTGGCTTTTAAATAGCAGTGTCTATTTATTTCTCATTCAGCAAGCCTCAATTATTTGTTTGTAAAAAATCATTTGGTAACGGGTTTAATTCGTCCTTCATGTAACTACGCTGGAAAACAATAACGTTACACAAGAGATGAATTTAACAAATATATAACTCTTGTAGGGACAAAAAGGAATTCTTTCTAGAGCTATGTGAAAGGTTTATTATACATGCCTGATTTAGTGTATTTCTACAAATCTGAATATTAAAGACTATTTGCCTTTCTTCAAAAATATTTAATCTGAAGCCAGGTCCAAATGTTAAACCATCACCTTTTTTAAGAAAAAGAGATTTAATTGTGCTTGTGCTGAAGTTGTATAATGCTTGCTTGCTCCTGGCAAGCGCTCCATTCAGTATTTGCAAAGTAACACAAAGTTGGGCAAATCCATACAGCTGCACAGCAAGGGGAGAGCTGCTGTCAAGCTGCCCAACTGCAGGTTCCCAAGGGCTGGGTGAAGTGGTGGTGCTGGTGGGGAGATGGAGACCAGGCAGGGCTGCGTGGCCTCTGTGCCTGTTCTGATCTCATGGTCTTTACCATAGTGTCTGCCAAGACAATCCATGATGTTAAACAATGTCAGTCACATCTCTAGCAGGCTGTTCTTTCTCTCCTCTTCCCCTGGGCTGGAGCACACAGAGGCAAACACCTTACTTTTGGAAAAGTTCCTGATTTTTTCAACTTCATGCACCCACACACCCCTATGGTACTATGTACAGCGTAGTGTCTCCCTAAATTCATGCTGTGTCTGTAACCAAGCTTTGCAGTGACTGTGGTGTGTTTGATTTGTGTTCTGAGGAGCTAATGCATTTGACTTGTGCTCTGAGGAGGTAATGCCATGCCCTGGAGAGAGCAATAACCCATGACTCAGGACCCAGGATTCCTAATCCTGGCTGTGCTGCCAGCCTGCTGCATGGACCTGGGCAAATCACTTGACCCAGATTCCCAAAGACAGATAAGCACCTAAGATCTTTAAATAGTGACGTCCAGGACAGATTTATCTGGAGTGCTGGATGCAACTTGCAAGCACTCCTACAATGGGGCTGCAACTGGGTGACTGGGCAGCTTTCTCTCCTGCTTTTAAAGCTCTGTCTGTTCTTCGTCTACATTCATTATTTCAGCTCCATCCAGCTGCTGCAATAATGCATTTTTCAAGGAGCACCAACATTCTACTGCCTATATGCAAAACCATGAAAAAAACTCACCTATGGTTGGTGGCCTGTAAGCCCTGCAGTGAGGGTTTTAAATTTGGTGCCCCACTGCCACGAGAACCTGGGGTTTGAAAGTGTGCCTGTATTCAGAGTGTGTGTAAGCCAGAGATTTAGGGAACATGGAGGCAGAGAAGTGGGAGTTACTTGGCTCATTTGGTAGTTAGAAAACCAGCCTGGGGTGGTGAAAATGCAAGTTTCAAGTCTCTAATCCAAGCCAGGTATGCTAGGGATGATTTGGCCACAAATCCCAAAAAGTGTCTGAAGCAGTAAACTACCAGAAACTCTGTGAAATACCTTTTTATTTTTTTGGGAAGTGCAGGGTAGAAGGAAAATCAAGAGTGGTAACTGAGTCATGGATGAGTTTTTTTTACCTATAGTCCAAGGAGGTACCAGGACAGTGTGAACATACCCAAACCCCATCCTTTAGCCTGGGCATTCCAAGCTGGTGTTCCAGCAGGAGCAATAAAAAGGGTCAGTAAGAAGAAGAAAGGCAGCATCCAGTTAAAAGCTGTGATGTCTGTTGTGTCTCTGAAGAACTACCTGTGTGTCCTTCCAGGGTTTTTTGTTTTTTGTCTCACAAAGGCAAGGGACAATCTCCAGGGCATTATGTGGAGGTGACCCTGCACACAGCAGAGTGTGACCTTGAACCTTGCTGCCACGACAGCAGGCAACACTTCTACCATTTGTATGGGAAGCTTCAGGAGAGGCAGGGGCATGAGGGTGCCAGGCTCCTTGGAAAACCACAGTAAGAAAGATGCAAAAAATCAGCATTCATGCCCTTCAGCTCTGGCCGTGTTCTGAGCACTGTGACAGAATTCTGAGGGGCCTCTGCTTCTCATGATCAAAGGGGTGAAAATATTCAGGAATGCTCGATGGCCTGGAGAAGCCTGGTACTGTGCAAGATGGAGTCCAGGTTAAAAAAACCAATGTGTTTTATGACAGCTCTGGAAGCAAAACAGCTGACTGCCTCTTTCAGCCAGGCTTTTATACGTGGTCGTAGGGTATCTGGGAATCCATGAATCCACGCTGACATCTGCACACTGAGAATCATGATGCTGCAGGCCCTAAGTATATATTTAGTCTGCATCTACAAACCTTGCAGAAAAACATTAAATCAGCAAAATGAAAAAAAAAAACCAAACAAAAATGAGACATAAAAATGAGCTGGCTACTCTAAAACACAGATACAGTAATTATTTCAGTCTTTTGCTTAGGGGTGTACCAACTGTTTACAATTTACTGTTTGGCAAGCTGGGTGTTCTCATCTCCCTCATGGTTCAGGAGTCAAAAACATATGCTACCTTTAGTAATGAACTCTTCCAAGATTTGAAACTATCCATATTCATGTCACAAGAAATGTTTACACAAGAGCAAAATGCTCCAACATCAAAATAAATCAGTAACATCTCAGAGTTTATATTTCCATATGCTTCTTTGGCATACTAAAGCAGGCGAAGGGCTGCTGTTGTAAAATGGAGTTTAATTAAAAACAAAAGAAAAAAAAACTTTATCAGAAATCACGGGCATCCAAAAATCGTGCAGAATAATGCATAGATTGAACATATTCTAAAGATTTATAATCTATCAATAGAAACAAGAAAACGCAATATAATCATATCCTCTACACACCTTGCATATTTTCCATATTATGTGCATAAATTATACATTCATTTTCATAATTATGGTAACATTCTAGTTTTCACATAAACTGCTATTACTCCTGGGTACCAGTAAGTTTACATCTACCAAGGCTACACGCTAATTACATTTTCTTTTTATAATGTTATCTATTTATCAAGTTTAGTTTCTTAATGGAAATTAATAGACTAGGCCTCTGCAGTAAAAAAAAAAAAATAATCAGAGGTAACACAGTGTTTTGGGTATTTTTCAGCTTTTATGTTACTCAAGCTTAGAGGGCTTTGAGTGCTTGATTGGTGATTATGGTGTATGAAATGAGTTATAAATCCAATGTCCAGGACGTGGTTGGGAAGGAGTTAATGATTTCCCTTTTGCTAGAGGAGGTCCACAGCTGCCTGAACTGAGTGCAGGGATTTTCAGGGTAGCCAGCTGTGGGGATTTAATTGATTCACCCACCAGCCTGTAAAGGGGGGTACCACAGGGTGACTCTAAATCCTGCTGTGATTAAGGGAGGAGGAGGTAATTTAGGGTGGGTATTGTAGCCGTGAGAAGACCTAAGCAGGAGTGACTAGATGGGTAAACACTTACTGTTATTTTCTTCTGAATATTAAGGGAAGACATGAGGATTTTTTTTTTTTTTGGTTGGTTTTATTTTTTTTACATGAGCTTGAGTAAAACAGTGTTCTTTCTAATTTTCTAACTTTTAATGGAGCTCTGTAATACTCTTGCTAGGATCTAAAGTTAGGGCAGCAAGAAAGCTGGAACTGTAGGGAGGTCAGTGGATGGAAGATGTGCCTCAGCCAATTGCAGCAGATGAGGATGAGCGGATGGGTGTGGGCAGGAGTGAGGAATAATCCCACAGTGTGTGGGATGCTGGAGGAAATCTCCTTGTCTATATATACCGGAGGGTGAGATCTTAAGCAGTCTTGGCTTTCAGATCTGCGCTCTACCTGCTTGCTGTTCAGCTGAGTGCAGTGGAAGGATCGCTTACTTTCCCCGGACACAAGACTGATTTTAACAACAGGGCTTAGCAAGGCCTGGCTTATCCCCTGGGTGGGTTTCCCTCCTTTTTCTCTCTCTCTGAATCAGAGTATTGTCAGAAATTTGCAACTTGTTCTACAGGGGCAGCAGTGGTATTGCACCTTCTGCAAGAAGCAGCTTTGGCTCTATTTTGATTTGACCCTCGGCACGTTTTCTTCCTTCCTCACCTGTAGTGAGAGAGGAAGTTTCTTTCCTCACCTCCATCTGCCTTGAGGTTTCCCAGGTTTAAGCATGGTACTTTACTTGAGGAAATAGGCTTTATTCAGGGTAAGAAACTCTACGTAAATGTAGACGTTAACACGTAGCAGCAACCCATTTTGAATATTACTATATGTTTAGTTGTAACATATTCCATTTCTAACCTACTTTAGAAAGAGTTTCTATACTTCAAGCACTGTTTACAGCCATTTGCTCCTCCTGTTGCTGTAACTCTGCTGTAGTTGAAACGTGAATCCGGAGAGAAGACACCACAGGCTTTATTCTAAATAGCATGTTGTATCTGAAGAATAAAAATTAACATTTATGTCTAGCACCTCATTCTAGCAATTCTACACTGCTTATATAGATAACAAAGGTCTCTGGGATGCTTTGCACAAGTCTGGAAAAGAGGCATGAGCCTCATGTAAGGCATTTGGCTGCAATGTGCCACACTTCCATGGCTTCCAGTTAGCACATCCTTTAACACAGCAGGCGTGCTCCCAAATCTTACTGGAGTGAAGGCCTGGATGTGTGTGCATCTTCCCTGTGCAACACACACACTCCAAGACTTTTCTAAGTATTGGTCTGTAAAAGTTGGCTTTCATTGGTATTTTGAAACCTTTCACAAGGGATTTTTGTAGAGTCCTGCTTCTATAGACACAATGTGTTGACTCAGGATATTGTCATGGTTGAAGTGTTCTCAGACCATTTTCCCCCTAAGATTTGAAAAGCTCACTTATCTTTTGCCCTCATTAAGGTCAGCTACTGCCTATGAAATACCTTATGTATTCAGAATGCTCAGTGAAGTGTTAATCATTGACACAGGAGATGTTCCAAGTGTTGTGAGTGCTGTATGTTAGCCAAAGCCTCATCAGCCCATGAAATCTGCTCCAGATCCTCTGGCTATAATTTATTGCTGAATTATTCTTTATTAATCCCTGATAGGGTGCTCTGCTGTTGTATGCAGCAAGAAAGGAGATGGTACTTGTTCACTTAAGCTGCAAACAGAACACTGAGAAGTGATGTGGCTGCTGATGGCAGCCTATGGTTTTTTTTTTTTTTATTGGGCAAGATTTTCAAAAGGTCACTGACAGTGCCTTATTGCACTGCAGCCTCCCAGGAATGTTTGAGGACAGAGGGTAAGCAGAGACTCAGAACCTCCCTAACAGCTCTTCAGCTTTCCCTCAAAGCAAAGAGATTGTTCACCTACATTCAGTGCGTTTCTGAATGATCCCAGGAATAACTTATTATAAAATTGAGTGAGCACCAGTCAGCCTTAAACTGTGTAAAACCCAAATTGGATCTAACATACAGGAATGGTTTAGATAAGCAGTCTTGTACATGTGAGATTATCTCTAAAACGACTTACATTCAGTTTGCCTCCTGCTATTAAAATCTCAATCACCCTTGGATCATAGCAGAGCCCAGTGAAGCATCAGCCTCTTTCCTCTCTCCCTTTGTGCTAATGCTTTTTCAAGACACAGCATTGCTCAGAAACATGAAGTGTGTCCTGAGTATTTTTTACATAATGTTCAGAAATAATTCCATAAGAGCAACTGCAGTAGTTCAGACGAGGGCTTCTCTGACAGTACTGTTTTTGTAACACTGGCCAAAATTGGTTGTCAAGGGAAGATTATACAGCATGCTTAAGGCAAATGTGTAAAATCTGTCCACTGAGCATTTTTCTGGCTTCTAACTATTCTGGCTCAGGGACTTTTAGACCACTGTGGCTTGTCTGTTTACTAACCCTCTCCAGCTCTCTTTTCAAGTACTTATTAAGCCTGCCCTTGAACCCAGGAAAGTTTTGTTTCTGCCACATCATTTGGCAAGGATTTACATAATTTTGCTACATATGAATGAAGAACTGCTTGTTTGTTTTGAATTAGGATCAACTGCCTTCCTTTGGGCACCATGTCCTGTACTGAAAAAAGGAAAGAGCAATTCATCTCTATCTCATGGTTGGTGTGGACCTTCGTAATTTTTCCCCTAAGCCATCTCTTTTCCCGGATGTCTTAGATGACTGAGTCATCCCTTGTATAGAACCCATTCACCTTTATTGCTCTTCTCTGCATATTTTCCAGTTCTAAGACATTTTTCCAGGTGGAGGTCTTATAATTAACTCCAGTTTACAAAATGTAGGAGGAGCATGGATTTGTTCAATGAAAGAAGAGATTGTTTTCTATTCCTTATGTGTGAATGATCTTACTGTTACCAGGTACCTGAGTGATACTTTCATGGTACTATCACAACCCAAAGACTTCCTCTCCGAGTGATGTTGACTACCTCAAAACCAACGCTTTTTTTTAGACACAGAACAAGCAGTTTTCCCCAACAAATATTATTTTACCTTAATCTGCATATTAGTAATGCAGCACCCTCAGTTACTGGATTCTTTTTCCTGAAGTATTATTTTGATATTCATTCTCTGACTTTCATTTTCAGCATATTTTGTGAGTTTTTTAGTTTCCATGACTGTCTTAAAGTGTATATCAAACCCAGTTTTCACAAACAGCCCAAACCCCCAAATATCTTTCTGCAGTATACATTTAAACCTGTTTTATGAGTTTTGAAAAGAAGCATTGTATAGAAATAATTCAGTGGAAAAGACTAGTTGGTGCTCAGGAGCTGGAACAGATTTTCTGTGTAAAAGTGGCAGCATTTAAGAAAAATCATGAGAGAAGGTTATGAAGAAGCATTAGGAAGAGAGGTGTGAGAAGAGCACAGCCAGCAGGAGGTTTACTATAGGAAAGGAGAGCTGACACACAGGAAGGACTGGTTGAGTGTGGTGCCTTGATGTAAAGATGAAATACTAGAATATGATACAAAAGGTGAAGGGGAAGCCATTGAAGGAACTTGAAAGGGAATTTGTATGCTAAGAAATGGGGAAAGATGATGCAATACCTCTTGATTTCACCAGGAAGGAAACAGAGTCAGGATAATTTTTCAGGTATTTTCCCAGTGTTCCAAAGCACAGACAAGAGTAGAAAAGTGCGGCACACTAAAATAGTGCCTCATTGTGTGGGGCCCTTACGAGCTACTGTGACAATAACTGCTGCTGAAAGGTTTGATGCTTGGCTTTGGCTGCAGAAATCTGATGAGAGCTGCAAAATGTCATCTGCTAGAAAACACAGAGATTTTAGAATGTCATTCCAATAAGCTGGCCACTATTGGAGAGGGCAGAAAACATCTGACTGTTTTTGAGGGAGTAGCAGCGAGCTGTCATCTGTACTCCTCATGCTGAGGGTAGATCAGAACCAGGACTCATCTTCATCACTCACAAAAAGAGCCCCATGGAAGATGCTCTCTCTTCCTGTCTTTGCATTCCCCAGGACAGACTTCCCTGACTTCAATCATCTCCTTTGTGATACTTGGCTCAAATCCTGTATACGTGGACATTGTCTTAGCACTCATCCTCATTTGATGATCCCTACTTATGCTTTTAGTTAGGAAATTTAAAGAGTATTTGAGATTCTCAGCTAGTGTACATTGATGTAGACCTGTAAGCTTGTCATCTTTATCATATCCGCTCCTTGGTTCCTCTATTAGAGGAAGTGGGAATGATGAAACCACCTGTAAAAGGCTTTGATGAAAAATGCTTGCAAGAAGTGAGTATTTTATTATTTTGACAACTTTTTCCAGCTGATAATATCCATGAGCATTTCAGTATGTTTCCCTTCACCTATTCAAAATGGGGAGAGATCTGTGGTATAAGGAAGGAAGAAGCAATTTATTACTAAATCTAGTCATTCCTCCTTAATAATGATATACAAAGGACTGGACTTTTTGACGAAGTATAACTGGAGAAAAGACATGTTTTCACCAGATGCATAGAACATAAACCAAGGTATTGTTGAGGTATTTGTCAAGAGATAATTTGGGATTCTAAGTGTGCATTTAAGGTGCTTGCTTTTTGTTTGAGGATTTTTTTCTCTCCCTGAGAGGAGAATAAAATACCTTTAGGGCCACCTAACTATTTTTAAAGGATTTCAGACTATTAAGACTGCATTTGAATTATCAAGTTCATACTGCCCAAGGCCTAAATGTACCAGGTGGTGAGGCAGGAACCTATAGGAATTTTTTCCTATTCTATTTCTATTCTATTTCTATTTCTAATAGAAATTGTTTTCTATTCACATTTTGATTAAATTCTGGAAGAAAAAATGTTTATTAGGGAATTGTTTAAATTTTTTTTGAAAAGTACGAAAGCATTTTTTTTACAGACAGTGTTGTGTTAGAGCTCTCATATCTGAAGTAGATTGATTTTATTGGCTATTCAGTACTCTAAAAATCAAAACACTTTATTCTGTAATCTTATTTCTAGGAACGGAACAGAGAAATTACTACAGCTTTACATTTAACATAAAACACCAAGAGATAAAGTGCATGAATAATTGTGAGTGTGGCAAAAAGCGAATCAAGCTGAGGGTTGAGAATATTTCATAAAATATTGAAAGCCTGCAACTCATGCATGCTGCATAGCAGTGTATGTAGTTAAGTTTCTGCACTGACTGGCACCTCAGACCAAAGTGTTTATATATCTGGCTGCCTTTAGAAAGCACACGAGGCATTAGGTCTTAACCTTATCTCAGTTATTTTAATGATGATGTTTTTTATGTTTAATTTAACTGTAAATCATGTTAGTGGAGTTTTGACTGCTATGTCAGAGAGCTTAAAAACTGAGCTCGAGTTATTTCCAAAGCTCTGAATTTGTCTAGCTGTGATGTTTAGTCAATGTGATCCACTCAAGTGTGGAGCTGTCAGAGAGGACACCAGCAGATGCTGCTTAATCTGCTCAGTTTGGAAGGGAAGTTGGACTCTGAGCATGAAGTTAAGTTTTTGATCTATCTTGGTTACTGTTAAATAGCCAATTTATGGATTTGATAAGGGCATTAAGGGAGTCACAATGGCCTATAAAGCACTGTGCCATGCCATAGTGCATTTTCTAGTCAGATATCCATGGAGTGTTTACTTCTGTATGGGAAATGATTGTTTCAGTTTAGTTTATTCACTCTGGTGTCTCACACAGTGCTGGGTAAATACTTCAAAAACCACATTGGCAAATATTGGTTCAGATGAATTCTGCACACCCATGTAAGCAATCATGAGGCTTTCTGTTTGCTTTCTTTTCCACAGGCATTCACACATTCAGTTTCTGTGTAGTCCAAGAAATATAAATTTAGAATGACTCTGTAGTTTTTGCTGGAGCATTTGTAGATGCAAAGTCACCCTCTGCCTTCCTGCCTCTGCTGGTGTGCTCTTGATCACTTGTGAAAGATCACCTCCCTGTCCGATTCTCCACATAAATTAAAAATAAAAATCTTCCTGGGGAACCCTGATGAGTTTATGGTCAAGGCAATGACCAGACTGAGGTGAATCTCTGGTAATGTTTTCTCTCAGCACCTTCTCCCCATGCAAATCTCACACTTTCAACAGGCAGACTTTTTTTTTTTGCCTCATAGATCATGAATATGCAAGTCTGTGCACCAGGCTAGGAGAGAGGATGCTGTGTAGGACATTGGTGGCATTGCTTGAGCAGGAAAAGCCTGTTTAGATGATTGCTTGGAAATGTGTTTTATATGGGAAAGGCTCAGATTTAAATCAGTTTTCCTGACATGCTATTCATACAATGTTCCAGGAGAAACTGAAGGACAACAATCATGGTAACTTTGAGGCAAACAAGAAAAATTTGTTCCCTATCTTTTTGTAAAAATGGTCTAAAAGGTCTTGAATTTAAGAATGAATGAGTCAAGAAATGTAATGAGCCTAGGTTTGGGGGTTTTTTGCTTGATTGGTTGGTTTGCTTCTTACACCCAACCTGCTCTGAGGCTTTTGAAAACTGCCAGCTCTGAACTCCAAGCTATGGGACAGCAAAATTCCACATAGCAGATTCAAAAGGTGTTTTCATCAAATCTTAGTGCTTAGCGTTGAAAGTTTGGTCTGGAAAATATTTTTTCTGAGTTTTGGCAAACAGTATTTTCACCAGTGAAAGCCATTGGTTTATGGAGTCTAAAAGGACCTCTCCCTACAGCAAACCTTTTGCAAAGGCACACAAGGTTTATCAACCATACAACTCACTACCACCAGTTACAGATAATGTTACACATAGGTGGATTCAATGGTGGTGGACTGTGCATAAATACAGTGTCTGAGAAATTCTTGCTTCTACCACACTTTGACATAAAAGGATTTCTACCTGAAAGTAAATGAAATATTTGTTTTCATTTTTCATAAAAGTAATTGCAAGATTTTAAAATGACACTTGAAATTGCTGGAAATTGTCCTTTTTCCTGGCCCTGTAACAATCTTTATTTTTTGTTCTTATAAGTTACATGATATTGTCTAGGAAAAAATTACACATGATCGTAATCTCCAGGCGTGTTTTTTCCAGGGAGAAACCATTGGAACATTTACAGTAATTAACATATTTCTGTCTTCTCATTTTGTTGATGATATCTCTTTGAAGGCTGTGCAGTAATTACTGCCCACAGAGGTACGTACTCTGAAATAAATTAATGACCAGTGACCAATAATGATTATAGATGTAATCATCCATTGTGGAATACAGGTTAAAATAGATACTAGGAACAGGGTTGCAAGCAAAAGTAAACTGCCCTGTTAAGCACTACTAGAATTATTTTAACACTCAATCAGAAAAAACTTATTTTCTAATCATATGTTAGCTTTGCTATTTTTTCAGTTTTTATTTCTAAAACATTTCCTCAACAGACTGATACAGTAATAAGTAAAAAGCTAATCTTACACCAGCTATGTATTTTTGGTGAAACCTTTTTTAGAGATATGAGTTTATTGTTAAATGTTCTTATTTGATAGATGAATTTTCCAACCAGAATTAGAACTTAAATTTCATATAAGCATGAGTTTGATAATCTCAATCCCTAACTTATTTTTTGGCAATTTCACTTGTTAAAAAATATTGCAGATGAAAAAAATTTCCTGCCTGTTGCCTGTTCAATTTTGAGCTGATATTTGCATACAGAATTTAAGGGTTTAAAAGTGGAGAGTCTCCAAAGAAAGACTGTCAGCCAAAGAAAGCATAAAACATACACCCAAAATTTCTTAAAATTAAAATTTAATAAAGCAAGCTCTTGCTTTTTGTTTAAAGCAGCATTTTTTTTTAATAGAGTTTAAAAAAAATCCAGGGGCAATTCTTTAAAAAAGTCATTGATTGAGAGCATGATTCTTTCTCAAACAGCGTAGTTTAGAAGCTTGTTGAAATTCAATAATTTGGTTGTTCACCAGTAGGAAATAGACATCTTAAACATCTTAAATATTTGACCCTTTGGCCTTGCAAAGCACATTTTCACATTAGCAAACTTCAATGTGCCCAGGGTGGTTTGGATTAACATCTGTAGTGTCCTTACCTGTCTTTAGGCACCTTGGGTTAAAGAAATACAGCTTTAGAAAATAAGCTCACCTGGAAGAGTTCTGTACTTTGTACCATACAGCAACAGGCAGTGTAAAAACGGCCCTTTTCTTAAATCTTCAGTGTTCTCATCTTTAAAACCATGAATTTTGGAGGCATGTGTGAAAGAAGAGGTGAATACCCACTGAATTCTGACCCAAGACCTTTCTGTTCTTAAATTTACCCAAATCAATGGATTTAGCTGCATTTGAGCACTAGTTAGGATACACTATCTCACAGTGGATTAGATTCTGATTATTCTTTCCAAGCTAATGCCAGCATAAATAGAAAACATGCACTGCAAGTGAGCAATATGGGAGAGGGGGACTCTATAAAATCCAAATGTGCGTATGAGCAGCCACAAGTCCATTATCTGAAGTGGTTATGTCATCTTACACCAGCAGAAAACTCAGCCCCTCTACGTTTGATTCCTAAATCTCACCTTACATCAGATGTTCAAAGGTTCAGATGAATAAGATATGTCTCTGTACAGTGTGTTTTAAATTAAAAGCTAGTGAAAAGCATGTCTCTCGATTTCTGGATGACAGTCTTGGAAAATGTGTTTCAACTGGCAGCTGCCCTCTTCCTATTTGCCTCCTCCCTCACCTAGACACCAGCATCCAGCAATGTCAGAGCTGATACATTCCACAAAACCAGTAACCTCCCTTTGCTGCTTCTTCCCTGGTTTGTTCTGTGTGCTGAGAGGTGGCTTTGAAAGGGCAGCATGTACAGGGCAGAAATATTTCTTGAGGGTATGGGAGATTGTTCTCTCGTTTGAAGGAAACCGAGACTTCCAACTGATTTTAATTTTATTTTTAATGTTCATGGGAACCAGTCTTACATGCCTGACTGAATTCAGAGTTTGGATTTTTGGCAGGTTTTTATTTGAGCCCAGCTTGGCTGTTTTTCAAAATGTCCAGATTGCTCACATTAAATCTGAATAAGCACTACCCACTAGTTTAATCAGAGTCATCTGGTATACCTCTAATTAGCGTTAGTTAAAGTTGAAATTCTTAATAACACAAAATGCAGCATTCTTGGGATGTATTTTGTAAACTAAGTGTAAAAACTGTAGGAGAGAAAATCTCTTTTGCAGTATTATTCAAAAATTGGAATACTTGAATAAAGATGACAATAAAAAATGGTAACAAAATAAGGCTAAGTTCCCAAAAAATACCATCTTTATCCATTTAGGCATGCATACACATATACAGTATTTTTGATACAAATGCATTTATGAACTTCAGTTGTTGTTCCTGCTAATACAATAATTGACTGTAACTGTATATTGTGCACAAATCAGTAAAACATGTACACATCTGGGAGTATTTCAGCAATTAAATAAGCATGTGACACTGTGGGTTTAGATGTAAATTGTTTCCTGGTCTTAACCCATTGCAATAAATGATATGTAAACAAAGTGCAATAAAAGTATCTTTCTGTTTGAATTCAACCCATGTTTTGCCTGAGCCAGGAACAGACCATTACTGTGTTACTGTAGGTTGTCAAAAATGAAGCTTGAAAATTATTATACTTGTGCAGTTATTGGCTCCTAAAGGATCAAGACCCCCTACAAATCTAATTTTTGATATTATGATCTATACCTATGCGGGGCTTGTTTATGGGGAATTCTTCCCTGAATTCTTGCCTTTGAAGATGTTTTAACTTTTATTATGTCAAGACAGAATAAAATTCAAATTAAAACCGCAAGCCCTGCAGTTTGATTATTTTATTTAAGTGTTCCCCAAATCAGTAATGCTAGATTTGACTTTGATTTTTCAGGTGTCTCTTCTAAATCCTAAAGAATTGGTGTACCACATTCTTATATTTTGTAGATGAGCTATTGTTTTTACATTTGTAATGTAACAATAGTGCAAAAAGCATCTGTTTTCTCAGATTTATGTCTTCAGATGCTCTTGTTTCTCAATCATGCTTCAATTGATACTCTGGACATAGAAATATAATTTGTATTCTTTTTTTTTTTTTTGGACACATTTCAGTTTCACTGTTCAAAGATTCAATGGATTGTGATTACAGAGGGTTTTTTTTCTTTTTTTTTTTTCCAAGGGCATCTGTTCTTAGCCACAGCTGAGGATGGGGCCCACTGAGCTGACTGGAAGGATCCACCTAGAATTTGTTGAATTAAGTCCTTGCACCTGGATATAATTGTCATGCTGCTGTGCTGGGGTTTTCTTAAGCTACTGGTAAAACAAATTAGCTCAATTTAAAGTGGCATCCAGTAGGGAAGCAACAACTCACCTCATATAATGTTTTTCAAATAATTATTTTTCTATTGCCAGTTTTGCTTCATGAGTATTTTCCTAAAGGCAGGATGAATTGTTAGATATTTAAAAAAAAAAAAAAAAGTCGAATGCAAGAAGCAAAAAAAGCATTCTATTCTGTGTATCTGCTGAGTTACAAGTACTAGAGTGCTATGTGGTATATTGATTTTGTGTGACTGTCTCTTAGATAAATATGTGTATAAATAATATACAAATAAACATGACAAGGAAGGCAACAGCAGATATAATGCATTTAAAAACACTGTATCACAACACCACCTTTACCCTTCCAAAACCTCCAAAGCAGTCTCTGCACACACACTTTGTGCACTTTTTGCCAGATTTAGCACTATAATGGTATAACTGCTTCTACATTTGGGAAAGATTCATGCAAGTTTGTTTTTTTGTTGAACAGTAGACAAAGGTAGCCGTTTATGTCTGACATGGGAATTTGTATAAATACCGTGGGATCTCATTTCCTTATGTATTTTAGAGCTGTTTGAACTTGGCAACAAAATTCACAAGCTTCCTGGAAGGTCCACAAAGGTTCATCGCCTCGGTTGGACACGCAGCGGCAGGACTTCCCATGAATCCCTGGAATGTCTGCATCTGTGTCAGCTCCAGCTTTCCATAATATTCCCCAAATGTAGGCTCAGGGGGAAAACAATGAAAAATCACCTCTGCAGCTGAGCGTTTCAGGATGACTTCTGAAATGGAAGAAATAGTGCTTTTAGTGGTGCTCTAAGTATTTCTGTTATTCTATTGGTAGGTGATGTGCTAATTTGGAGAAGAGAGGGGTATGTTCACTATGCATGGAGGGTGCTTTTGGATGTGCCTCTGGAATAACCCCAGCCTCAGCTGTGCCCAAAGGTGCTGCTTTTTTGACTTGGTCATATCACTGTGGATACCCACTTAAATTGCTGAGATGCTTCTCAGTTGGCTAAAAAATAACATGGACTAAAGCTACTTCTTGTTTTTTAAATTTTAGAGTAAATTTAAGAATATAAAAGGAGTCTTGGTCATACTCTTGGATACTGTGGCAGAAATATAGATGCACACAGTATTATAAACCATCCTCTAAGCTGCACTCTCTTTTAATATTAGGAAGCCTCAAACGCACCAGGAATGTGAATTAGGAAAGCAGTTCTTTTCTAAAGAATGGCAAAATGTCCAGAGATCAAAAGTTAAATGTAGAACTGCTGCCAGTCCTTCAGCTGTGCTGTGAATCTCAAATTTTGGAGAGTGTACACATACAGTGGCAGGGCAAGCAGGGGGATTCCTGGGCTCTCAAGAGCAGTTTAACTCCTGCAAGGATCAGCTCAGGGTGATCTGTGTGTGTCACCAGCTCTGTCACCTGCAGAGTGCCCCTGAGCCAGTGGGGAAGGGCTGAATGCAGACTGTCCTGCACGCAGGCAACTTTCCAACAGCAGCTGATTCTGACGTCGAGACAGTTTAAGGGTGCAGTGCAGCTGGCTGTTCTTAAATCGCCTCTTTTATTAAAAAATAATTTGTTTTTTAACTGCTGAGTCCGATCCTTGCTCGCAGCGCAGCCTGTTTTGTCCAACCCAGCAGTGTAACAGGCACGGGTTTGCCATTGGTGCTCCAGCTGAAGGCTTTGCACAGACCCGGGGTGCAGAAAATTCACAGAGCAAAAGGGGCCAGCACATAAAATCACACTGAGTTATTGCCCCTCTTCTGTGGAAGAGCAGGTCATGGGAGAGAGCTGCCATACCCTAACCCATTGTGCTGGTGCACACCCAGAGCAAAGTTTTTCTTCCAGCTGACACAGCCCTGAATCAATGCATAGGAGCAGGAAAGCAAGTTGCTTTCATATAATATTCCTTTTTATAAGTTCATTTTTCATGAGCTTCAGGGGAAAGAAAAAAACCTTCAGTCTTCCCTCAGAGAAGAGGTTGTAACAGCTGTGGCTGGTGTAAAGGTTGCCTCGAATTCTTTCTGTGCTCCCTCTCCTGTCCTGGCTTCCAGGGAGGAGAGAGTAAGAAAAAATCAGTAGCAAACAGAGTTTAGTATTTTTTTTTCTTATGTGATGATAATCCTAGGACTGCACTTAGAGAGAAACTTCCAGTGGGAAATTAAGCTAAACTGAAAAGCATAACAAAACCCAAATGATCTAGACTGCAAGAATTCCTCCAGTGTTTTGTTCTTTAACGCTTATTAATAGAAACAATACCAAACCCTTTTTGTTATTGCATGGATTTTTGCCTAGCAAACTCCATGTCATATCTTCTAATTTAATTATTGAACTCACAATGTGGATAAATGTACAGACATGACTAATAGCATTCTCTTACAATTTCATTACAGAGTAATAGATGTGGTTTTTAAAAACGGATTTTTTTTCTTCTGTTACAGAATGTTTGTAATATAAATGAACTCTCACATCCTGTCTTCTTTTTCTCTTTATCCTCTTCATTTCTTTTTAGAGTTTGTTCATAGAAAAATACGAGTGCTAGGTGCTACTGATTTGGGTCATCTGCATGCAATTCAAAAGAAAAAGGTGATTTTTTTTTTTAATTGCCTGTCAAGTAATTGGGAGAGATGTAGAAATAAGTGGATTTATGCATAAACCAGAAAACTTCAGGTGAAAGAAAGGACCACTTTATCATCGTGGAAAGAATCTATCTTCAATAATTAACAGTCAGACTATCCCCACACTCTTTCCTCATGACATCTGAGAACTGCTGCACTTCTTGAACCAATAGCTGCTATACAGCAACCAGCATCAATCCTGAATGAAAAAATTGTCCCAACTGCTGGTGAATGGCACTCAGTGGGTTTCCCATTGAACTATGCTGCGAAACAATGATGCACATTGGTAAATCACTGTGTGCGCCTTTCAGTTCTTATGCATATCCCATACTGGACAGCTTCCATTCACTCTGGCACCCACTGCAAACAAATGTAAGTATGCATCAGAGATGAAAGTGAAAATGCATATGTTAAATCCCAAATGGAAGCAGAAGAGTGTAATATATACATAGTTGCTTAGCAACAAACATGTTTTGGCCACAGGAATGGTGACATCAGTCGGAGGAGCGAGAGGGAAGCTGCTCTGCCCTCCTTGTCTCTCCCCCTAGAAGCTTCAGAAAGGTCTTTTCTTATTTCTTTCAGAGCAGAAGGGTGAGGGCCATTGTGGCCATTTGTTTATGCTGTTAATGCCCAGCCTGTGGGACAATCAGGCTGCAGCCCTGTGTTTCCCCTGCATGTCTGCAGCAATGGTGTGGGCCCTCCTGAGCAGGCAGGTGCTGCCATCCCCACTGCACAGCCCCTCTCCAAAACACTCCACGAGGAGAAACGAGACCTGAAAATACAAACTGCTGCAAATAAAATACATTTTGGTGTTACTCACTCTGCCTTTCACCCCATCATGTCTTCCATGCTTCTGTCACGGGTCGCTATTGTGACCTTTCAAGCTCCTAGAAGCTTTTATTTTACTGATATTTCACATTCATTGGGCTCTGAGTTTTTTCAGGAAAGCAAGAAATGTTGATTTCAGTAAATCACACACTGTCTATGGCTAGTAGGCAGGTAATTCCTCTCATTTCAGATGGTTGGAAAATCTTTTGTCTCTTTTCCCCCTTCCTGCACTGTCCTGCCCTCTGCAATGGAAGGCAAAGCAGGCAGCTGGTGAATCCTGGTTCCAGAAACGTGCATCCCTCCATGCAAGTGGCTCCTACAGACACACACACTGTGCCTCATGTTTTCAGCAGCCTGGGTGCTCCCCTTGCATGTATAGAGAAATTGCATCTCAGGGATCAAGTCCATCTGCCACTCTGGGTTGCTGCAGACACCTCCCTGTACACACCACTGAGTGCTTCCTCTTAATTTAAGGTAGTTCACATGTTTGCTGGATCCCCAGTGGGGGAAAGAACATACCAGGCATGCACTTCTCTTTGCAAAGAAGGCTTTCTCCACCACGTGAGAGATGTGTATGAACACAAGAAGATTTACTGAAGAACTCAAGTGAAATTAAAATAATAGATGAAAGCAGGCTTAAAGGAAGGTTATGGTAAAACAATGTATTTATTTCCATTCATGGAGCTTCTATGTAGATAGTTTTGGTGTCTCTCATTTTCAGTGAATTCACAGAGCCTCTTTTTCCCACATCAGCACATACCAAACTGAAAAGGTATAACCAATAATTTACCAAGTTTTGGGACAAATCGTGTGTCATTCTGAAAGTATGGCAGAACTCGAGACAAGGTGTGGTGGTGCCTCTGACCAGAAAGGGAAATGGGGTCATTCTGGCAGGGTGGATCAAAACAGAAGGGAAAGACAAAAGACTGGAAAACAGGAACAAGTCTGTCTCCTAGTATGGCTTTCAGCCTCAGTGGCAGTCCTGAGTGAACCTACAGCAATTAAGTTAACATATGGATCAGAAGTTCATGGCTGGCTCCTCAGTTTCACCAAAGGCGAAACCAGGCTCCCATATCTAAATTTTGTGAAGTTGGCAGCTTCAGCAATGAACTAAAATTGGTTGCCTGAAGTCCCCCCCAAGAAATTCTCCTGCCATGCACTTTCCCCCTGTATATAAACTCTTCTTTTTTTAATTTGTGACATGAATGACTATATAGCTGAAAGATAATTAAACTAGAAACCAAAATAGATGTTTTAGAGGCCTGTTAGATTGCTGGTGTTTTAAATGTGAATAATAAAAATTTTTAATGGTAATTGTTGTCATTGAGTAACATGAGATTTTACAATTCACATTAAATACTGAACTCTAATTTATTTTCCAGTGTGTACATTTTAGTTTATATCTCTGTGACCCTACTCTTTAAATCAGTTGTTTAGAGTTGGCTTTCTTAGAACTATAATTTATAATTTTCCTATTGGAAAAATAGGACATTTTCCTATTCCAATTTTCTTATAGTTAACCACATAGATGGGCAGGTAGTTTCCTTTTCAAAAAGATACATCTCATAGTTAAGGAAAGATTATGACTCTATCCATGCTTTCAGCCGTTGTGTTGTGAAGCTCTAATCAAGTGTCTGTAAACCATATTGAAAGTTCTTAACAAGTTCATATCTCTAAGAGTAAAGTTTGAGTTTGAAGAGTAATAGTGAGAGAAGAGATGGGATGGGACCATGCAAGTTCAGAGTGTGAGTCAGTTTTCACGAGCTAATGACAGTTTCGTGTCACTTGCAGTCATGGGGACATCCTTAGCAGCTCTGCTGGTCCAGGGACACGATTGGGGAACTTGGCTTTAAGCAAGACTTCTGAGACTGTTCCACTATGCACACAGGCCTCATCAGGAATTATTAAATGTCTCATAGGAAAAATTGCAAATACCTCAAACCCTGTTTAACCTCTCCCTCTCTTGACAACTCTTGATAAATTCATAAAAAAAAGCTAAGAAAACACAGTTTTGAGGTAACTTTCCAAAAGATGTGTATTTTCCTGGTTGGAAAAATATATTTGGAGATCAGTTATCAATGAGACACTGTTCAAATGGAAATCTGTACCAAGCAGGATCCTGTGCTGTGATCTGTACTCACTGATTGGTGTCAATAGTGTCCTGGGTGCAAGAACCAATTGTAATCACTACAGCCACAAGGAACAGCAGCCTGGGAAAACTGCAGGTATGTTGGATAGTGGAACTGGAAGTCAGATTGGAGAAGTGATTAGGAAAAGTGTTATTCATCGTGGAGAGAAAATAAAAGGTACTTACAGTATATACAGAGGAAAAGTTGGCTGCAGAATGGAGGGTAAAGGAGTTGATTCTAAAGAAAACAATAGAGAAGTTCTGAGGAGTTCAACCTGCATTTAAGTCTTCAATGATACAATGTTGTGAGAAAGAAAAATGTACTACTGAGAATTTATTTTTAATGAATGTAACCTGGAAGACAGGTGTATAGGTCCTTCAGCCTTCCTCAGCACGGGCAAGCTTTGGGCATTACTTTCCTAAAAGGACATGAAGGAAAAGAGAGAATCCTGAGCCAAGTGGTCAGAACCAGAGAAATTGGAAAGATGGGGGCTGTTTACAGCATACAGAAGAGAGCTTAAAAATCTTCAAATACCTAAAAAAGGTGCTGAAGAGAGGAAAGAAATGAATTAACATTTTTCCCCCCAAATTGATAAAAAAATATAAACTTAGATTACTCAAAGAAAAATTTAGGTTAGGCATTATAAAAGTCATAGTTAAAGAACAGGTCAGGTGGCATTGGGAAAATGTGTGCATTTCCCCTGCTGAAGGACTTTACAAAGTGGTTAAATAAACAGCTGTCAAAAATAGCACAGGTACAGTTGAATTTTGACCTCTTAAAATCTGTTGCAGCTCCGCTTTCTATTATTTTCTCCAAGAGGATTCTGCCTCTTGGATGTTTGTTGGTAAAGCCAGCAATCAAAATAATGATGTAGAAGCAGAGGCCTGTAAACAGAGAGGATCTGGTATGGTTTCCAGTCCTGTCATTCAGCCTCTGGTGGGAAGTGCCAAGATATGTGCTTTGGAAGGCTCCTAGGGCACATAGCTGCGTGTCAGCCCATTTCAATTAGCGTGTTGAAATGGCGGATTACACATCTCTATAAAAATTAAATTGGTCTCATCCCTGAAATTATAAAAAGCCTGAGGATCCAACGGAAGAATGAAATCTTGAGCACCTCGATTTCAGGGGCCACTGGCAGGAGTTGTGCCACTGTTTCTGGGCACCCCGCTGCCGCTGCCTGTCCTCTCTGAACGCCCCCTCTCCCACAGGGGGTCACAGGGACAGGGAAGCACAGGGGAGAGCAGCTCCTCACAGATGGCTTTCTGCTTGGGGTGGGTTAGCTGCTGAGATGTCAGCGAGCCCTGGGAGCCTTAGTTCTGCAGTTTTCTGAAGTCAGGCTCGCTCTCTTAAGTGTCTCTATTCAGACTATTTAAACACGCAGTTTTGAGTGTTTAATTGTACAACTGTCTTCTCTGCAATACTGAGCTTGTGGCACATTGTAAGTCACCACACTTTCACTATCATCCAGGGCCCCAGGAGCAGCTCAGGTGAGATGCTGCTTTCCCTTGTGTGCTCAGTCACGTCCCTCTTTTGAGTCTTCTCCTTCCACCCCACTTGTGTCTCATACCACCAGCCAACACATTTGCCTCTGCCAAGCTCCCAGGGGATCTGTCATGAGATCTATATGAAAAATTTCTCAGATTTTCTTTTCTTCATGCCACTTAAGGAGGCTATCAGTGTCCTTGAAACTTTTGGTCACCACTGGTCCCTTCTACCTGTGCTATAGGTGGGTAGCAGCCCTGGGCAGAGACTCAGCCTTTTGTGTGTCCATTCCTGAGGCAGCCAAGTCTTTCCTGGTGGCCCCTCTGTCCCTGCTGAGTCTGCAGGTGGGTGAGTGGGTCATGGACAGGCTCTGAGAGCCACTGAGCTCCCCACTGCTGTCCAGAGGCAGAATGACCTCTGACAGACCCTTCCACCCCGTGCTGGGTGGTGACTAATCCTGTGGGGAAAGCAAAGGCAGGGAAAAGATTGGGCAGAGTTCACACAGCTTCCCTGGGGAGGGAGCTTAGCCTTCCATGTGTGGATCCATGCTCTGTACATGAATACAGTGACATTTCTATCTCTCTACTGTCTCCTCCTAAAACTGCTCCAGGATGTCTTGCTTGTTGGATGTGGGTGGATCTGGTATTGCATTTCTTGTGGACCAAGGCACAGAGTTCTTGGGAAATGGTCTCAGGAGTTGTTATTTCCATAACTCTCATTCTCCAGGGACTGGGGGAAGTGGGGACAGGAAGAATTGTGAGACTAGCTATTATAAAAAGGAAAAAAAAACCACCCAAAAAGCTTTTCTCTGATGCTGCATGCTTGAGCTCTAAAAGAACCGTCTTCTAATCGCTATAAAAGTCACTGAATTTGTTGGCTCAGCTTTAAATTCTTTTCACGGTGAGAAAGACACTGAAAGGTGGGGGGACAACTCCAACAACTTCTACAGCAATCCTCGGGCCTGGCTCAGCCCTCCCAGTGCCACAGCAGCCAGCAAAGGGGTTCTGCACAGTGCCAGGGTGGCTGCAGGGCTGCCCCACCACAGAGCTCTCAGCTGCAGCTCCGGGTGACGGCAGGGAAGCACAGGAGCTGCTGTGCAGGTTGGATCCTCTCTGCTTACCCCTCTGCTGGGTTTGGATTGACAGATGAGAAACAAAAGCAAACATGTTTTAGGAGGTGCAAAGGAAGCAGTGGCAGCAGACCTAAGGGTCAGGGGCTTTTCTGGACTGCAGTTCAGTTTTCAAGAGAGGAGCAATGGTGGGATGGCAACAGATTGAATTGCCATCCTTGATATTTTTCTTTGCTTCTCTTTGCTTCTTTTTCACCAGGGAGAAACATTTGATGTGGGTACTTCTGTAAGGAAAGGCTTGGAGCCCTGTTTTCTGGCCTCCAACCAAATAATTTGTATTTTTAAAAATTTCTGGATAAATGAAACTTCTGCATTACTAAAGACAACATCAATGTGCATGAAAAAAATTAATTTTACATTGAACTGTTTTGAAATGAAAATGTTCTTTTTAGATAAAGTCAGAATAAAATGCTTTGAAACTTTTCTGCTTGGTCTTGTTTGGGAAGTGCAGTACAGCTGAAATGAACCTATTCCTCCAGGAGTTTTTTATTTTGAAAAAGTAACTTTTTCTACCTGAAAAGCATTGCCCCCCTCCAGTTAGAAGCCTAACAGCACTGGTGGTTTGTGGTGGGAATTTTCTGAGGTGCATAAATAACTTGGGTAGTTATGAACACTTTACCCAGAACCAGATTTATCATATTTAATGTCTTAAATATTGGTGGAACAACTCGTATTAAATCCTATGTACTATAATTTTTTCCTGATCAATTCCATATTTATAGCATTAATCATTTCTCTGCAGTTAATTAAGAGAATTGATGGCTCTCAGGCTTCCTTAAGCTGATCCTTTAAATAAATATATCAAACAAGATCTCCATTACCCAAATCAGACCCCGTCACAATAGCTGTACAGGGGCCAAAGGGACAGGAGCACAGATCCAGAGAGCATCCACAGGGACTTGACAAACAAAAAAGTGATATTTCCAGCTTGTGTCTCAGTGGAACGGGGAAATAATAGCAATATAATCAAGGGAGTGTTTGTGTAGCCCTTATGGTTTAAAAACCTTTTGCCTCAGCCGCGCTAATACTGTGAAACAAGGATGCTGATTATATGACCAATTGTTTGGCATGTGTTCCTAAACTGGTTTATAATTACCAAATTAATCTCTCTGAGGTATTAAAAGCCTATTTGCACAATCTTTGTAAAACTAAAAGGGAAGCGAGGCACTTTACCTGTGTTGATACAGAGCCCCGCAAACAGCAACTATTTGTTTTTGTAGCTGTTGTGGCTCTGGGAACAAGTAAATATAAACAGCAGGAAACACAAATACAGAGGCAGTGCAATTGGAGGCTGTCAGGAAGCAGTATGGTGGCTTCAGGAGCTGAATTCGCCTTGAAATAAGCTTTGTCTCAGTATGCGTAAGAGGCTTTGGCACTGTATCAGACCTCTGGGGAAGCCACTCAGCAGGGTGGGGATTACTATAGTTTGTGCTTCCCAATTCACAGCAAACTTGCTTCTCTGTCATACCCGTGCATTAACTCTCTCTGTCCCACCTCGCCGCTTTTTGCGGGGTTTGTTTGCTCTGGAGCTGGCATCTGCTCGGGGAGCGCACCGGGCTGGAGCGGGGCTGGAGCGCTCTGCCCGCGCACGGACGGACGGACGGACGGACGGGGGGGGGGACGGAGGGAGGCACAAAGATGGCTAATTTTGCCAGGCTGGATGGTTCTCCTCCGCAGTGCGTGTGCTCTAGCTGCTCTGACAATGCCATCTAAAATGCAAATGAATTATGCTGGCAGCGAGGGCTGTGCAGACCTGCTGCTGGCATCAACTTCCTCCTAACGGGGATGTTTTTCTTTCTCTCTCTCTGTGCGAACACATGGACTCCGCTCGCTCTTTTGAGGCTTCGCAAGGGTTAATTCTCTCTTAGCTGTGGGAATATTTTTCGTTAGGAGCGACTCGATGGTTATTCCTAACACATGACTATCAAAGAGTCAGATTAGCCGAGGGGGAGGGGAAAGACTCCTGAGTTTGCACTTCCTGTCTCTTAATAAAGCTGAGATTCCAGAAGTATTTAATATCATTGTGGTTTACATAGGAAATTGTCTGAGCACTCTTAGTAAGTAACTGAATATATGGCTGCTGTATGGAATACTGTTTGTCCACGGTCGTTTTTCTGTCAGTTATGTTAGATAGCTAGAAAATGTGGTAAAAGCGGGGTCTTGTTACGGTGCACAGCTAAGTGAGGGCCTATAAAACACAGTTAAAAAAATTTAAATATTTAAAATGTATTGAGAAATGTGAGGTGCACCACTACTAAAGAAACAACAGCAATTGTTTTATATGCACTGCTAAGGCAATAAAATGTGGATTCCTTATGTAGGTCCAAATGTAGCAGCTGGATTTGGCTTTATGAACCATGAAAAATAGTTCCCATCTGGAAGTTGATGTTGAATAAAGATGCAACAGTAAGGCTGCATCTTACATGTAACATTTATACATTTCCAACTCAATACAGTGCTAGTATTGGAGAGGAAAGAGTGAAGGAGAGGGAGATGAGAATATACAAATCAGAAGCCTCTGGCCAACATTTTAATATGCATTCTCTAATTTAGGAGCCTCAGGTTTTGGCTGCTGGGTTAGGTTTTTTTTGCTTTCTTTTCCCCCCAGAATAACCCTACCAATAGTCAACAGTGTACAAGTAAAAAAGGCTTCTGAATGTCTCACACCACATTCACTGCTTCACAGATCATTGTCTCCATTTCCCTGTCAAATAAGTAAGAAAGTGATAATGTTACTATTCTCTGATATTCATCCCCCAAAGTGTCCCTACAGCCTTCCCACCTATCCTATTGGTATTTAAAAACACATTCATGGGGCCTGCAATCAGGAATTCTGTTTCAAAGTGGCTGGCCCCTTGCTCTTTACCTGCACCCTGCCATGAGCAATGTTTGCAACACTCAAATCCCTCATTTTCATATCCCAAACCCCTAATCATAAGATGCCCAGGAGATCCTACTTCCTCTCACACAGAAATATAGAGGTTGAGTTTAGAGACCTTTTTACAAAATCTGGCCCCAGACAAAACTCTATTAATTCTTAAAAGATTTTGTCAGATTCGTGATGCCCCAAAGTTTTTAAAAATTCAAATTACATACAAGCATAGTCCATGTTAAAACCTTACGCTGCAAATTAGGTTGTAAATTCTTATTAATAACATAAGGCAACAAAAAGTCAATAAAGGAATGAAGTTGGAACATTTTATTGGCTCTTTTTTGCTTCCTCGAGCAAGAATTATTTCTAATGCAAGATGAAGTGTTAGGAGACGTGATGATCCCCTTTTTGCCTAGAAGATGTTGTGAGGTTTCTTTAACTGCAAGACTTTCATGGTGGCCCCAGTGCTGCAGTGCATCTGGCTGAAAAGATTTCCTGTATTTTTCTAAAAGGGTGCTGTTATTGTTCCTGCTGCTCTGGTCGTTTCCACGAGCCTTTAAAATGAAACCAGGTCCCTCACCAATTTGGGAGGCGGACATCTTAAATGTTGGGAAAACTTTAAAATCAAAGTTGGATTTTGCAGGTATTCATTGTCATCATACCATGGGAATCTTGAAATACCTTTAATCCACATTTACCTTTCATTTGAAATAACAACACCCCCCGCCCCCATGCTTGCAAACTGTATTCCTTTAACATAGGAAATAAGAACCACATATGTTTAATATACTGACATGTGCAACACTCACTTGGTACATGTGGCCCACTGATGTGAACATAGGCTTTCTTCAAGTGAGCTCTTCAAATCAGGAGGTAGTGTCACCCTTTCACCTCTGGATATCCTGAGATCCCACACCTACACTACTCCTGCCTATTCTGAGCCCCTGCTCAGTGTAGCTCTAGAGCACTGGTATTGGAGAGGAGAGAGAGAAAGAGGCTGGGGGTGATGGAAATGTATCAGGAGCCCCATAGCAACACTTTTATGTGTATTCTCTAATTTTGGAGTCTTGGGATTTGATTGCTTTTTTTGGTTTTGCTTTAGCTTTTTCTTTTTGTAGGATAACCCTACTACCAACAAGTAAAAAGCCTCTGAATGTCTTCCACCACGTACCTTCCTCCAAAGCCCACTGCCTTCCTCTCCTTGTCAGTTAAATAAAATGTCATGTCCCTATTTTGTGATATTAAACCCCTTGAGCATTCCATAGCCTCTCCACCCGTGCTTGGGGAAGGCTCTGGAGGTTTGTCCCTGGAAGGTGTGTGGCTGTGCAGGCACAAGGGAGGCCACAACCCCTTTGACAGAAGTTTTGCCACAGCCTGAATGTCTGCCATAGCCTTTTTTGAAGAAGTTTCTGAAGCTGAACTGAATGATGTATTTGTGTGCTGGTGTTTGACTCTAGGAGTCTATTTTCCATGCAGGGATCTTGGAGTTTCTGGCAGATACTCCTCAGGCTGGAATCCAGACAGCTTGCCTGAGCACAGAGAAAACACTCTCCTTCACTCCTCAAAATATTAGGGAAAGACGCTGTATTTGCTGCTCCTTGGATAAAAGCATCCCTGGTGGTGAGTGTGGTCTGAAATAGCACGATGGACCTGCTTCAAAGGAGATTCACACTTGTGGGTTTAGTGCACCCACAGCAGCCCAGCCCCTGGAGGGGAGGGCTCGTGGGCTGTGTCTGTCACCCATGAGGGGGGCACTGGGCTGGGGCAGGTGGGCAGCAGAGGCAAAGGGCAGAGGGAAGGCAGATTTGGGGCTGCAGGGTGGGGGCTTGAGGAGGGAGGAGAGACCCAAGAGCCTCCCTCACTCCATTCCCTCCATGGTGGGGCTGTCCCAGCTCTGCACTGCATCCACAGGAATGGGATCTTCAGGGTCAAGGATCCAGTTCCTCTCTCCTCTGCCCAAAGCAGAGCAGATGATAACCATTACCTACTTTGCCTATGCCTTGAGCATGCTCTGGATTCAGTACAAAGACCATAAACATTCATTAACTTCCCTGTCCAGCCTCCATGAAAAGATTCCCAGCACCTGGAGTAAGCCTATAATGTTGGCTATAGCATACAGAGAGGTTGCTGTCTCTCCACTGAATATATACATTTATTATTCAAGTTAGTTTCTGTAATTAAAATGGTATTAAAGAAAAGAAATTAAATATCTAGGCTTTCAAGTCACAGACCCATTTTTGTCCTTAAATGTGCAGGGGGAAAAAAAAAATTGAATGGAGGAGATTTCTATTCTCATTTGCAGAATCTCCAGCCTTTTCATTGTTTAATTCACGTGCATGCAAATGTAGGGATTATGCAAGCCTTGGCAGGGCATGCTCTGGAAGTTGCATCCCCTGCTGAACAATTTAAGGAGCTAGGTTTCGTGGAGTTTGGCAACCCCTTCCAGAAGTGCTGAATCTAGGCCAGGATTTAGGCTAGACTTGCATGGTGCTATTAGAAAGCATAGGTTGTGTGCAGTCAGCCTGGGAGCTGGAGAGCAGAGCTACAGTCCTGCCTCTGTCCAGTGGCCTTAATAAAGATTCCCATTTATATTCATTACTGCAACCAAGTCCTGCCTCTAATCTATCGCAGGGGACACTACAGATATATTATTTCTTTGTAGTCTCAAATTGCTCAGATGGTTTTTAACCTTATTAAATCTAAACCCCTTAAATGTGCTTCTGAAGCAAAAGTTTTAGCAATAAGCCTTCCAAAAAGTGCAAGATTTACAAAGCAGATTTATGGCTGTGTGGTGAGTTAAGTAACGTTTCTCTCAGCATATCATTTGCCAAAATTAGAGGAAATTCCCTACTTCAGCTGAACAGGGAGCATTAGGAATGTGTATTGTGCTGGTAGATCAGGCTGTTAGTGCTCTAAGAAGCAGGACAATGGCATGTTAATCTACCTAGATGATGTTCTGATGGTTGTTGCATTTCAGGAAATAATAAAACTTTGTTTGAATTACAGAATGCTTCAAAGTCCTCAGGATTTCACATTTACTGTATGAGAATAAAATTGGTCATAACCTCCCAGAGACTCTATCTCTGTTTTTTAATAGAACCAAGAAAACAATTATTTTAAAAGGTTAAACCACAATCCCATGTACTGTGGCTCCATGCAACTATGTGGCTGTTTCTAAGTGTGCAGGTACTATCTTGGTGTTTACAAGTCGAGGATCAGGCAGAGTGTTTCAGAGCCACTGTGGTACAGGGTGCAGCATCATGGCAGTTTGCTTCACACCAAAAAAACAAGGCACACAGGTGCAGAAGTTGTAGGTATTGATGAGTCTGAAACTAAAAAACGGATCTTCGGTCAGAATTTCTGGTCAGAAATGAGGTAAATAATGGTTAGCTGAATGAGAACACTCAGTGTTACTAAACCAATATGCTATCAGGTTTTTGCTATATTGTGTAATAACTAAGCAGACTTTTTGGCTACAGAAAGAGGAAACAGTGCATAGACTGCACTTTGATTTCAGCATTTGGTAAACACTACGATAATGCAGATGTTTGTTCATTTTTTCATCTACATTTTGGGGCCACATGTTTTCAGTCAAGATTTGGAGACTTATTTTCTGAGACTTGTTTTCTTCTAACTGTATTCTTTAAATTATGATTTTAGAAAGAGCCAGCTGGAAACTGAGGGGGAACTGCCTAAGACCATCTCTACATTCACAGTAGTTAATTTTATTGTATCAGTAAAAGCAAAATTCTATGAGAGTATAGAATTAAAAGCCAATCAATGGAGAAAAAAAATGGCCTTAGAAACACCAGTGCCAGCATCTCAGAGGCAGGAATTCCCCTTTCTGTATTCTAGGCAAAAAGAGTTCTAGAGTGGAGCCTTCTCCCAACACCTGGCCTGGGAGAGGATGTGTATTCTGGCAATTTGGCTAAATAAGCAAGCTGAAAAATGAGCAAATCTACACTGTAAATGCCTGTAGCCAGATGAAACAGGAAAGCAAATTTGTCTGTCTCTAGGCAGATTGGTACAAAATGCAGTTGAGGGATATCTTTTCCCTAGACAGAGAAAGCAAAATTTGGATGAGGATTTACTCCATCTGCCTGTTTTGGACAATGGTGTTCAAGGTGACCAGGAAACTCTTCAAAATAACATACAAGTGTTCCTCTGGAGGAATTTCTGTATGTTTTAAGTGCATTAATTTCCTAAGGGGGTAGATACTGATTTTATATCAAGGAATGTGTCTCCTAACAATGTGCTGCTACTGACAACAGGTCTCATCAGTATCTTCCTTACAGCAGTCATTGACAATTCCAGGGAGAAGGAATTTCCTTGAGTAACAGTGATTTATAATATGAATCCATTCAGAGCACATTATTTCTGTGGCTTTTATATTAAGTGGAAATATGTTAAATACAGTATGAACCAATTGTTCAAGTGGATTTATAAAATGCATTTATATAAATGTGAAGTGTTCCCAAAAATTAATAAACAGAAAGTTGAAATTAATTAACAGAAAGTTTGAGGTTAGGTCTGTATTTATTTGAGGTTCTTTTATGTATCTTTAAAGTGCTAGGAGTTAAAATTTCCACTTTTGAAATTGTATTCTGGGCTATAAGGCTCTAACTTGGAAGTAGATCCATCTGGAGTGAAATCTATATCACTTGAGGAGAATCTTGTTCTAAATATGTATTGCCTTCAAAGCAATGGATACCATCCTTAGTTTGGCTTGTTGATAACTTCTCTGATACTTTGAAGAAAGAAGTCTCAGGGTGCATTTGCAAACTTGGCACTTGGCAGAAGAGGAATTGTGAAGGCACAAAATATTGGAGTGTCATGTTCTTGGTCTCTTTCAGGTGATATCCAAAATGCATGAGGAGTAAAACTGCAGACTGCCAGAGCGATTAATCAGTGGAAGCCAAGGACACAGATTCATGTGTGACTTGCGGAAAATCCAGGGATGTATCCATCTGCCTTCCAGCAGAAGTAACCCCTGGGGGGAAAGGCAGGGTGTCTGTCTCTACTGGTCATCCCTGGAAACAGCTTTAAGCTGGTCCCAGTTCCCCTCTGCTGGGGTCTGTGCTTCCCAGGAGAAGGCTGGGTGCACCTCAGGCAAGAAAATGCCCAAAGGCACAGGCTTTGCTGTGGGGATTCCCTGCTGTGGGAGCCCTTCAGACACCAATATCTGTCTTCTTTCCTGTATGGAAACTTAGGAAAGGGTTGAAATATATCTGAGGGAATTCTGCCAGATATTCATGTATCTACATTTTCTACTCACTCAAGGGGAGCAGTGGTAACCAATGTACTAAAAGTCTTCAAATGCTGACAAATACAATTTAGCTTTGAAGGCTGCCAGCAATTCTATGGTAGTAAATCCCATTTGCAATCAAAGGGTGAGTCATTAGCCTTGACATTTGAGAAATGGAGATTACTATGAATTTATGAAAAAGGTTCCCTAAAATGTTTCCTTAGCAACTGCTGCTGAGGAGCCTGGGGCATCTCTCAGGTCCCCAGGCTCAGGAAAGCCAGCAGCAGTGGAGCAGATGGTTTCCTATCCACTTGCTGTATGTAGTGCTAAGGGAACACTATCCCTTTCCACTCAAGTCTTGTCTAAGTGAGGAAAAAATGGTGTTTTCTTGTGTTCAGTTATCTTTACTGAGCTGACTTAATGCTGTTGGAGCTGTTGCAATAGGCACAGCTTATTATACAACTCAGGGGCTTGAACAGTATCCTACACAGGCTATGAACAACTTGGTCAGCTCCAAACATGACCCCAGGTGAAGTGATATGACAGCCTGTTACCACCATAAAAAGCACACCATTTTATTTTAAAAGGGTTTTGTTAAAAAAAAAAAAACAATTAGAGAAAGCTTATAGTTTTCCATTTGTCCTCTGTTTCTGAAATGCTCTTAAGTCCTCTACTCAATCTTTTACTTATAGCCATGAGTTTTTCTTCTAGGTCAAGAAGACAGAGTAATGAAGACCTTCCATCTATAGGGAAACAACAGAATATTTCTTGACCTGCTGTAAAATCATAACCATCAACAATATTATGTAACTTAGCTGGTAAATTGAATCTCAACACATTTAATTTGGTTAAGCCAAAGAAAAGTACTTTTCTCATAGTTAAGTAGGATCCTTAGCTGGCTGCCACATCAACAAAAAAGGTGAGAGACCTCAAGGTGAGCAGTGGGAAGGTGGGAATGGGGGAGAAGGGAACACAGTATGCAGAGAGACCTGGGTGCTCCTTGGGAAGGCAAAGGGGGTGGAGGTAGAAGGCAGTGGGGTCGCACAGAAGGAGGAATCTCTTGGGTGTACTACAGCAACATCTGCACCTTGCCTCAGTCAGGTACCCTGTGAAAGCAGAGATGAGGCCCAAGAGAAGCTGGATGATTGCAAAGCCGTGGAGGAATGTCTTTATGGCGTCTGGATGGACCAGTGCAGAAAGTTTCTTCTGGACCTAGGGAACAGGTCTTAGTGAAGAAATGTGCAGCACCTCACGAGCACATACTGTATTTTTTTTTCCTGTTGCATTAAATTAATTCCTTTAGTAAATTAAATTCTAATTTTCTGTTTCCAGTAGTCAGTATTCTATTTGCATGACTTCCTATGGTGGTAACATGTCATGAGTTTCATGTATATGTGATTTTTTTTTTCTTCAGGATTTTTCAGATCCAAGTGAGACCAATAAAAACCTAACAGCTTCTAAGGAAAAGATACTACTGCTGGTGTAAATCCAAATATGAGCCCAGTTCTTAACAATTCTACTGCAGAATATTTTCAGGGGAGTGGTTGCACTTCATTACATTCTTACAAAAATATGAAGGATGTTAATTTTTTCCAATAGAAATAAATCCTTTTTTTCTCCTCTGTGAAACAAGACACTCCCCATGTTTCCATTGCTCCTGTGCTGTGCATCCACTGAGAATGGCCTGTCATTCTGCAAACTCTCATATATTTTACAGAGTCAACATTGCTATTCATCTCATGCGACTGCAGCCAATCTTGGCTGCCAGGTGAAACACGATGTTGAAACAGAGAAACCGTCTCAGAGAAACACAAGCTCTCAAAGCCTGAATGGCTCTGTGGATCAAAGAAGGCATTTTGAATTACACCTGGAAATGAAGCAGGGAGCAGCCAAGTCCCTGGAGCACGGGAGCAGGGACGGAAGGAGGAGCGGTGGCAGGGCTGGCGGTCCCACCCTCGCCTGCCGAGGCTCTTGCAGGTCGGCTCTGAGCACATCGGGGATGATTGGGAGCAGCTGCAAGCTGAGCCCAGTGCAGTGCTCCCAATACATTCCAGATGATGAATATGATGCAGGCTTACTGGAAGAAAAATATATTTCTGAAGAGAAAAACAATTACTTCTCAAAGCAAGACAATGAAGCTGAACCGACGCTACATGGGCATAAAATAGAACAGAACTTTTGGGCAATGGCCTTAGCTTCTAATAAATCACCCACCTGGAGATACTTTTGCAGAGTGAGCTTGGATGTATCAGACCCCAAATATTTTCAGAGGTATATGAAGTTGAAAAATTAGACATTTAAGCCTTTATTTTTCTACAAAGGGACAGACACTTTGTCGTGTCATAGCCTCCGCTTTTCATGTTAGCAGAAAGATGCCCTTGCCAGTCCAAACAACACGAGGGCTGTCTCATGGAAGTTATGAAAAAAGGCTTGGAAACACCACTTGATACAGTGGGTTTCACTGGCTGAATCTTCAGAGGGAACTTGAACGAAATTTGCAAAAACATGTCAAAAGTTAAGTGGCGAAAATCAGCTTAAATGCCTAATTTTAATTTTGTTTGTGCTCTTTGTTGTTTCATTGTGGAGGGAGGGAAGAAGCTGTCTTTTTTCTCCCTGTCCTTTCATTTTGTTCGGAAGAAAATGGATGTTGGTGAAAAGAAGAGAGCTCTGGCAGGGACTGGAAAGAGGTTGTTTATTCTGTTTTGTTTTCTTTAGAAAGGGGCAACTCTTCTAAAACTGGTGATGATCCAGTTAAAGGGGGACTCCGGGTGGGGAAGAGAAAAGAAAACTAATAATCAGCCTCTAAATGACAAGTTTTCTCTTGAACAAAAGAGCAACAGGAGGCAGTGCAGGCAGGGGGTCAGTGCCCAGGGGTAACGTGACCAAAACAATGGCTGGAGAATGTGTGCAGCTTTTGCCACTCCAGAAGCTGCTGCCCCAGTGCCTTCACTGAGGGACTGCAGGGATCAAACCTGATCCACTGCTGGGCAAGTGTGGTGCCACTTCTGGAACCCTCCAAAGCGGAAGCAGTGACTGACTGTGGGTAATGCAAGCAGGAACTGAGAATTGAGAGCGAATCCCCCCAGTTCTGAATGACAGGTGGGATTGCACAGCCCCAGCCAACAAGGCAGAGCCCCTACCAGCAACGGGGCTAAAGGTGGGGTTTAAAGTGACTTCAGTTGAAGATGGAGGCTGCTTGGCAGCCTCTGTGCTTCTCTTGCACTTGGTTAATTGCCTGTTGGGGAAAGCCAGTGGTGCTGGATAAACTGAAGCGAGATGGTTTTAAACTGTTATGAGTGTTCACGCGCAGAAGTTCATTCTGGTTTAGACGAAATTGGTTTTAATTTCAATTCATGTAACTTCTGTGTGGACGAGGCCTATGGCTTGCCATTTTGCAGCAATGGTGAATTTATAGCATATGTGCTGCAAATGGACTATCATGCAAATCCTCCTGGTATTTGCTCCAAGTCCAGTTCCAGCTGTCGGTGGAGATGGAGGAGCAGAATAGACCACTCACATGGCCTCCCATGTAATGCAGATTGGATCCATTGTCAGTCAGATGGACTGGTGGTGTGGGAGCAGTGTGAAGCCAGTTCTTTCACTACATGGTGTGGAAAGCAATGAGGCAGACAAAAGCTGGATTTAAATTAGGGAATATTTCTGCCAAATTTTGTTCTCTGAAGCAGAAAAATAAAACACTTAATGTGTCTGGCAATGTTTATTCTGTGCACAGGGGTTTTAGCTGATCGTAAAAGAAGAGCTACGTGTGAACATTATCTGGCAACTTCATCATATTCTGAGGAGATGAGAGAGTATGATTCCACCATGGTCTGAAAAACTATTAGACTGAGAAAGTGGAAACAATTTGGCAGGAAAACAAGATGGCAAGAGAAAAAGAAAAAAAAAAGGTTCTTTTCGATTAGGTAGGAATTACCAGTTATAATCACAGCAAAATCGTATCTGCCACAAAGGCTCCATTTTGAAAGTCCTTGATGTCCTCAGTGTCCTGCTCAATGGCCAGAGGCTTTCCACTTTGCCTTCTTGCTGCTTATTCAAAGAAAGGCAAGACCTGAATGGTTGGAAAATATATGTGCTGCTCATGTAGTAACTGCATGTGCATGAAAAGAAAAGAATTCCTTGCCTGTGCACCATGGGTATCTGTGCTGATAAGGAGGCAGTAACTCTCATTACATGCATGTTTGAAGACTCGGCCCTGAATTCTACTGGTGAAGTACTTTCCATGACTTTTCCACCGTATCTTCTTAGAGGTTTGTGCTCCAATCATCCAGTACCTTGACAGAAATAGAAGACAGTGTTAAAAATAATCCAAAGAAATAATACTAGACCACTTTTAATTCCAAATGATTGAAAGAGCAAGTATCAGCTAATGTGAATGAAAACACAGTTGTGTAATCCAAGTAAGAAGAATGTCAAGAATAACAACTTTGTAACTGGATTTGGAAAAACAAACAATTCTTTCCTTTCTTTGCATAATAAATATGGTGTGGGTAGCAAAAAATAACATTTTATGAATGCTGTAACGTGTTTTTATTTCTACTGGTTCAAAACTGCATTTGCTTCTTGAAATTAAATGGAATCTGATTGAGGTTTTTCCTTGCAGAGCCTTGTCTGGTACAAGGTAATGCATTGACTACCCTATTGATATTGTAATTTTTCTATTATACATAGAAATTCTCATATTGCAAGTTGCTGGGGCCCTTGATATTTCACAAATTTGGGATCATTAAGAATGTTTTCCATGTCAGAGCTATACTAATTGTGACTGTGTTGATGACATCCACCATTCTACTTAAATTGAAAATTGCTGCTTAGTAAAGAAGTTGGACCCTGAGCTTAAGTCCTTGGTGACTGATTTGATTAGTCCATTTGAGTGAGAATAGGGCAACACAGGGGCTATGTTAATGGAACTTAAACAATAGGCCATCACTAATCAGAGACCTCAAGGTTGAAGTGAGGTTAATTGTTATGCGGGTGGTATTTGAAAAGAAGTGTTGACTGGTGTAATGCACTATGGGACTGTAGCATTTGAACATGCAGCCCTAAGGCCAGAGGTTTTGTTTAGTTTCCCAATGAAATTTAAAGCTACATTATGTACATCTCTAAACAACAGCCTATATGCTACTGCCTTTTGATACATCACAAGAGCAACAGCTAATTGATAACAGAAATGAGCCCCCAGGCACAAAATTCAGATCCAAATCTGGTACTGGATTTTAATCCCTTTCTAAACTTGGTGAGGTGGGAATTGATTGAGTTTTGATTAAGCCCTTCATGAAATGAACGTACAAGATTCAAATGGCTGCCCTGCCCCCAAAAGTTTAGAATATTCTAAATTCAGTTTCAGTTTAGTTCTAGAGTGCACATTTGGTGGAAACATATGAGCTGACAACTACAATGTCAATGCACAAACATTTTGGCAGAATTGGGAAGAACTGTTATTGGTATTGCTGTGCAGACAGGGATTTTATATCTCAACATGAGTGGCACGAGTTCTAGCTAGATCTCTGAAGAAATGCAGCTTGTATGAAAATATTGGTATTTCATCCTCCAGAAACTGTGAGCCTGTAGAGATGAAGTCCCAATCTTTGTGAAAATAGCCTTAAAGGGCACAGAGATTCTTAGCAATCCCTCTGAAAGGGAGGCTGCAGACTTGGCAGACATTGCATGTACTATAGACATTAAATTAGCCTGCAATTTACTGCAATAGAAACAGATCTTGTAAACTGGATTGATACGTGCTTAGGCTCCTTACAACTCCATTTCATGTGGCTCACAGGACTTATTTTTAATTAAATAGAGTTTGGACCGCTGGCTTGAATGCCTCCACTGCACATGTGAAGTAAAATTTTCTGTAAGGAATGTATTAACTGTGCACTGGAAGACTGGCTGGTGGTGCAGCCCTCCTGGTTGTGACTCCAGTACCACTTTGGTGCTGGCATATGGCTTTAGGCTTAGTTTCCTCCAAAGGAATCTGGTTTGCAACCACAGAGTAGTGGATGAAGCTGCTCTGGTGTGAATGCTTTCAAGGAAATTAATGAGATGAAAAAGAAAACCAAACTGGGGCAGGGTGCAGTGAGGGAAGGGGAGCAGCTCCAAAATAATTCAGCAATAAATATGACTATTGTTTCTTAAGAAATGTGGAAAATAATGACAAGGACAAGAGGTGGTATAGGTGGAAAAAAGAGACTTCTTCCTCCTTTTGCTGTAAATCAACCAACCATTTTTTTTTCAGAATGCAATTTTTTTAGGAAAACAGATTTTCCATTTTTGTGCATGTAAAGTGGCACTGGAGGAGGGGCAGGGAGAATGTGCCAGCGCACATAAAACTCTAGTATGAGCATGGGAAATTAAGGACATTTTAACACAATCACATAAGGAATTTACAAGGTCCTAAGTCATGAATAAGTGCCTTATTCACAGGAAGCCAATATTTTGATGTATTCCCATGGCAGAAAGAAAATGATGGGCAAGAAATGGACAGACACATAATACACACTCCAGTTGTCCTTTGCAGTCAGTGCCTTTCCCTAAAAAGAATCCTTTCTCTATTTTCATTTCTTCTATCTAAATAATCACTCCTCCCAAGCATACCCAACATTAGCAAAGTCTTTCCAATGTGATCAGAAGAGTTACTGGGTGCTGTAGACAGAGCAGCTGGGGGCCTTACAAAAACCACTGATTCAAAGTATTTTAGCACAGTATCCCACACACCAAATAACTACTTAAATGAAAGTTTAATTGCAGCCCCTAGGGAAGGATGGAGGAAGGGTCAAACTGTTAGACACATGTGCTTTGTTCTTTGTAACAAAAGCCTTTGAGCGTAAGTAAATGAACTCTGAAAAATAAAACGAAATTGTGTTTTGATGTTTTGGATATAGACTATATGGGAGGAGAACACACAAAAGGAAATGAGGAGCAAGTTAAAAAAAGCAGTTTGTTATCTACGGCACCATTTACATTTGCTTTAAAAATCCCAGTAGTGTTCAAACTACCTGCTTATATTGTACTCTGGGCAAACTCAGGGCTCAGGGTTAATCTGGCAGGGATTTGTTCACTTGACTGTGTATTTCTGCACCTATTGCAATGTTTAAAAAAATCATCTCTTTTGAGTAGTGTCTGAAGCTCCACACTTCCACGAGGACAGAATGTGCTGGGAGCTGTACAGATGCAGAAATAGGGTCCTATTCTCAACGAGCTGAATGTTCACAAAAGGACCCAGCAGCCGACAGGTGGTTGCAGACTGGTTTTCTCAACAAGCATCCAGCCCAGCCAAGCGTGCCCTACTGAAGATTTGTCCCATTGAAGTCAGATGAGAGTATTTTCAAGTTCAAATGAGCTTGAAAATTGCAAGGGACATTTCTCACTGTGGAGGCACTTTTTTGCTGAAAAAAAAGAGAGCAGAACTGTGCCTCCTGAAGACATGAAATCCTTCTCCCCTGCATAAGGCAGGTGGCATGAAGAATGGGGAGAAATGCATTTAGCAGAACAGGTGGCTTGTTCTCATTGGGATTAAATCTTTCAGGTCTGCCTTTTGCTTTGGAAACTACCCTTGCTTTCCATTCACATGGCCTCAGGGTGAGTCTGTCTTCTGTTTCTCTGTGATGCTGTGAATTATCATTCTAAATATCATTAATGTTCGAATTTCTTCCACAGCTTTTCTCTCTGCCCACAAGTCACTGAGCTGACTTTCACAGGGACATTCTGAAGAACTTAGACTGCCTTGGTTATCTGATCAACTGCCACTAATTCAACAACTATGGAGATGCCAATTATATCTCTTTGGAATGTATTCTGAATTCCACTCACTCTATTTATGCAATTCCACTCCTTTGGCTTTAAAGATGTATATAAACAAGTGTTATCCATGGCAACTGATGGAATAAATAGACTTTATTTTGGAACTTGGAGCTTTCTTAACTTCATAACATACAACAGCCCCAATGCCAGAGACTGAATTCAGAAGGCTCCCTGAGCATAAGATATTTTTATGGCTGCCCTCTGTAGGGCTCTCTTTTTTTAAAATTTGGGTTCTAAGTTTGTGTTCCAGCAGTCTTACCACTGTTCCCCTGGCAATGAGTGAGGTACAAACCACCTGCCATTGTTATGCACTGTGGGTGTTCTCACTCCAGCCGTGTCACTCCAGCCTTTAACCTCACTCAGCTTTCAGATGTGGGGATACCACAGGAAAGGTTCTTGCCAGGAAAGGTTCTTGGAGCTGTCATTCACTATCTTGATCCATCTCATTACACTGGGAACTCCAGCCTCAGCCAGAACTCCCACAGGATTCAGGGGGAGATCTGATAGTGCTGACTAACTGCATGGCTTGGCCCATGTGTTCATGCTGAAAGGGTGACAAGGGAGGCATTTCATTTAACATCCGCACATGAAAGAAGAAGTCTGTAGTGTATATGAGCCATCCCCTTTCTACCTTTCTTTTGCAAAAGGCTTCGAAATACAATAATTTAAATGAAACAGGCATCAGAAGTTTATTTAAGGATTTATTTTAATTTGGGGATAATAAAACATTTCAGTAGTGTTACATCTTTTAAAAAACAACAGTAACTTAAGAGAGATCCTTCTGATTCACAGCTGAACTCTCAGTTTCCTCAGTGCACACTCACCAGATCTTTGATTCATTGTCCAATGTCAGTAAAAGCTTTCAGATGTTTTAACCAACTAAATATAAAAATTCTTCTTTCAGATCTAGATACCTTTTTTGAGGCTGGCTTTGGCTGAATCATCTTATTTTTATACCACAATCAACACAAGCCCAGTAGTGAAATAATTTTTAGCTGCTGAACTGTACTTGTTGTTACTTTCTCATGTGTTTGTGTTCCCAGGTAGTACAAAACCCCTAAGTAAGCAAGCCAAGTTTAAAAATCCCCCAAGGTTTTCAAATCAGCCTTCAAAGATACCATTTTTATCCCCAAATCGCAATCTAAAAGTTAAACAAACTTTTCCCTGAGGTGAAGTAAGCTCACACTGGACAGCACACATTGCTAAACACGCCAGTGTGCCTGCTATATGGCCAAAGTGTTTATTCAACAGAAGCTTGGACGACAGCCACCACATCAATGTCACAGCCTCTCAGCACATGCGAAGGAAATACATGTGATACATAGCAAATTAGGTGTCCTGCTCTGGAAGGAGCGGAATGGGATTGATTTGCCACTTTTAGCAATGCTCTTTTACTGTCAGCCTGGCTTTGAGAAAAGCATTAAAGATTCTTGTCACAGATGTTTCTTTCATAAACTGTTGTGGGAGAATGACATTCTGCAAAAATGGTTTACTACTCTGCTTTCTTCTCCTGGGAAAACAAAGTGCGCTAGTCAGCCCAGCCAAATGGGCTCAAGGAACGCTCTTCAGTTATACCACAATAGCATTAAGGATCATGACATTTACAGAGCTGATCTTAGAAGCTCTCTTGGCAAATGTACAGTGTAGAGGTATTTATCCAAAGTGTGTGTGCCATTGAGGTTTTTTTTTTTTTTCGTCTTGCATTAGTTCAGTGGGGTAAAACTGGCCGGTTGGGTGTTCAAAACAGGGGAGATAAAAAGGACTGAGCTTGCACACTGTGTATTAAGTGAATGGTTCACACCACATTTGAGTAATTAATCACCTTTAAACAAAGGGAAAAAAAAAAAAGGAAAGGGAAAAAAGAGGGAAATCTACTACAGTAGTTAACATATGAAGCCTCACTAGAATTTATTCAAAGTTACTGGATTGCATAAAATATAGCTGGGAGATGAAATCACTTTTTAGATCACAGAGTAAGTCTTTGACCAAAGAAGCATAATTTTAATTGCTTATATCTAGCTGAGAGAGGGAAAGACAACGAATCTATTATTTTTAGGTCATAAAGTTTACTTGAAAACATTTTGAGAATGCAAATTTTCTTACTAAAAGTCAAAAGGTTTCGTAGGAGTATTTGCTATGCTGTAAAAAAGAGTTACTATAGCAACAGCAACATCATATAGAATCTATGACTTGTAAAGCACCTTCTGGAGGGAACAAGTTATCCACATGTCACATTAATTTTCATACTTCATATAAAGTTAAATAAGCAAAAAAATCCCATAATGTCCAGGTTTGTCTCCTTTTGCAATGTTTACTTAAAGCAATGTTTTTTCTCTATGCAGGCCTAGATTTGCACAATAATTTAAATTCTAAGGTTTTGGTATCTCAAATGCACCCCTTGTTGTTCTCCGTACAGCTCTCTGAGTTACTGAACTAATTCCTGCTAGAATAAAACACCACTAGGGGAACATGAAAGAAATTCCAAGTTTGCTGTGATTATAAGCAGGATGACTGCTTTGCAGAAAGGAGCATCCCTTTGTGTTTGCACAGCCTCAGCACAAAGCTCAAGATGTGATCCTGGGCTGCCCAGAATTGCTGCTGCTGGGCAGGGGCTGTTTCTGGAGTGAGTGTGCAGAGGGAGAGGGAGCAGAGGTTTGCAGCTTCTCTCTTTCTTTTTTTTTTCCTGGGGCAGTGCTGAAATAACATCAGCATCAATGGTGCCAAACTGCATGAGGCTTGGTATATAAAGAAATGTTTACTAAAATAGGAGTGCTTTGGGCAACAACAACAGAAGGCTACAGTAACTGCAGGCCTAGCAGTAAGCTGAATACTTAGAGGTGGGGTGTTAATTAGGAAGGTGTTGTACAGGTTTAGTGCACTGTTACATAGGTATGTGATAAGTTGATGAGACTTGGTTTTGCCAGTAATACAGTCTAGCACACATCCATTTCAAAATCAGTGGTTAAAAAAAGCTGATTCAAAGTTTTCAGAAGAGAAAAATTATCTAAGTCATTATTTCCTTGCCCAACCAGGAGAAAATCCCAAAGGGACCTCGCTGTACTCCAACTTCTAGCTCTGTACAGGTCTCTATCACCAGCTCTCTAAAAGAGTATCTTTCTGCAAGCAGATGTGGTTTGCCTTGTTTTTAAAGGTACTGCCTGGTGTCCTAGAAAAAGGACAGTAATAGACAGATTTTATTTAATTTGAAGCTGTGACCATGTGGTCCTGTCATGATGAAAACAGTTATACTGAAAATATATGTTTTAGTTTCTTAGCTGGCTTGATTCCCAGATTGCAATGTGGTAAGACTTTTGATTTGAGATATTAATCAAATGACAAGAATTTCATGCAAGATTTGCTTCTATAGAGGGCCCGTGTAATCTATATCTTTCTTTTCTACACCATTAATGTATTCAGGGGAGCCACTTTTTTTCTCCATCTAAATGTCAACAAGTCTGATTAAGTGTAAGCAAGAAATCAGTGTTCCTTCTTCAGTAGTATCTCAGCGCAAAGAGGACTTTCCAGAGGAGACAGTGTCATCACTTTTAGACAGACTCTTCCCCAAAACCAGCACTTCTGGAATTCTGTGACAGCTCAAGACTGGCTTTCAGACTGGGGTAAGGATAACTCCCTGGCTGCAGCCCACAAAACCCAGCCTTGGTGAAGAACCCCCCAGCCTGAAAATCAATCTATAAACGCCTATGAAATGGTTTCAGTGCACACTGAGCCAGCTCCTGGGAAGCAGCAGCAAACAAAAGCCCCCGTCCTGCCCGCGCCTGCGCCGGGGCAGAAGGAGCAAAGGGAGCGTGTGTGTTCCTCCTCCCTGGGCACGAGTGAGATAACAGCTGACAGTGTCTGGCAAGCTGCAGTCACAGGCTCCCCCCAGCACGTCGACTGGCTCCTGGTGCCTTTGCCACGGGAGGACGGGTGCCACGGCTCCCGTGTGCGTCCCGAGCTGGGCGCACCTGGTGTGGCCCGTGGCAGCGAGCTGCCCTGGCACTGCGCGCCCCAGGATGGGCACTGGGCCTTTCATAAAAATACTGCCAGGAAGTGCTGAATGCTTCAAATGCATTACATGTGTTTGTGTGGGGAAAAAAACAGAGGGAGAGAAGAATGAGAGTAGAGGTTTGGTTACTGAGCAGACCTATCTGGTGACACGAAAGCTGTTAAAGCTGGATTTTTCCATGAACGTCAGTGATAACACCAGGCTCTAAAAACCAAGAAAACAAAATGCTAGCATACTGCTGTTGACAAACCTGGAAGGAACTGGATCACCATTCAGAAGTCCTTTTTCCTGCCGCATATTCTGATTTTTCTTTTAGTCTTATCTTTGTAGTGACGTTTCATCAAAAAAAATTTTGAGTGGGACTGTCTATCTTAAAAAGTGCTTGAAATGATTTTGTTAAATTAGTGATAGAGAGCAGACACTGCTTGTCTGAAATTACTTTCCTGGTGTGGTTATTTTGTCAGGTAACAGAAAGGGGAGAAAATGGCTATTTGAAGGCTCTTGAATGATATCACCACTGAAAATAGTGCAGGAGCATCTGAAATAATCTCGGTATTAACATCTGTCTGGTTGCTTTTCTTTTATTAGTTTATTCCATATCACCATTTTGTCTTCAGATTTATATTTGGTTAACACTTAACATAACATATGATGTTGATAAAAAATTTTGATCCTTCATTTAGAAGAATGGTGTCTATTTTTAAATAAAGTAAAATGAATCCTGCAAAAACACTGAAAATATCCACAGATGTTGTAAATTGTCTTTAATGAAGTTCATAAACTTGAATTAAAGTCCCAAGTGGCTGTGTAGTTTGTCTACAGTCATCTCTCTTTTTGCCTGTGAATGCTTATTCAGGAGGGATTTTCCTGAAGGTAGTGTAACATCAGGAACAAATATTCTTTAGCTGAAGGCCCAAATTCTCACATACTGGCCTGAAGATCATTCCTCGTGACAAATTACTCATTATTAGGCATTAATAATTTATTCATTTTTACAAGTTCCCCTCTTGCAGTCTGTCTATGCAAACAGCTGAATGTGAATTGAAAAACCCCATGATGAAACAGCTACAAATACCCGGCGGTTGAACTTTGAGAGCTCTGCACTTGTTTACAGATTTACCGCTGACTCACAGAAGAATAGACTGGGGCAAAAATTGCCTGTGCATAAATTTTCTTTCAAAACAGAGAGAATAAGGGATAAATGCAGCTGATAAATTGTTCCCAATGAATGATGTAAATATACATCTACCTCTACTGTATTATCTTCATTGTTAATGAAACCAGATTTCAGGGTTTTGTGTCACTATGTGTGCCTTTTGCTTTCCATGAAGCACACGCTGTTCAGTCCAATGCTAGCTGGAAAACCAGCATAAACTCATAAATGATAGACATCTATATTGTAATGAAAAGGTCCAACCAATTGATGAGTGGGCATAATGCCATTCAAGCAGATGGGTCTGAACAGCAGCAGCCAAAACATCAAGTAAGTCCATCAAATGGAGATGTTGAGGCTGGGTACATTTCACAGCCAGCAACATTGAATGTTAAGACTGTGTAATTAGCAGAATATGACACTATTAAACCAGCTCTGGGCTGGATTAATTTGGAAAAATCTAATAAATACCTTCCACATTATAGCAGGGAGGGCCTGAAAAGATGCTCGCCTTTACTAGGCTATGACAGATGGAAGTCAGGATTTCCAAGTTGGGAGTTTGAGGTTTCCCTTTCAAGCAGATTCATAGCACAGTGCTGTATTTAGGTATTTCCAAGGCCATATGAGGGCAAACCCTTGCTTGCCTAAAATACATGGCATGATACTTTATGGAAGAGGCTTCTTCCTACAGGAAGGACACACCTAACAAGAACAAAGCTCTTGCTCCTGGCTAACATTTGTAGAGTGGCAAAGTGTCCAAACACAGCTTTTAGTGATTAAAGGTTAACTTAATATACATGTTAATTTAGTCAACCAATAAGAGAGTTAAAATAAGAAAATGTGACTTTAGCTAAATGAATTGTGAAAATTATATCTGTTAACCCTACAGGAATTCAAATTATATTTCAATTTCATAAATTTGCTGCCCCGGAAACTGTGAATGACTCTGCTTTTCTAACACAAAACATATTTTCTATGAGATTAATGGGAAATGTGCATTGTTTATAATAACTCAGATTTCATAAATTAGCAGTGATCATATTCTGGTTTCCATTTGCACGCTTAATTTTTTATGCCTCCCAGGGACACAGGGAAAACTACTGCTCAGATACCAGCCAAAATGGCAAAGACATGCACAGTTACTTTGAAATTGTCACCCTACCAGGGTTCTTTCTTGGAATGGGGGCTTTGGACTTTGCTGGTGGCTTTCCTGGAGGAGCACTAGGAAGAACAGTCTCAATGATATCTTCCCCTGCTGCATTGTCCAGCAGAAAGTCCCAAGGCCTTAATGAGTGAGTTATAGGGAAACCCTATGGAAAAATGATGAGTGGTCCTCTGAAGAGTGCTTTTAGGAAGAAATTGAGTGCCCAGAGTGTATTGGTCAGACGGGAGGAACCAGAGCCTTGTGTGCAGGCACAGAACCTCCCTCTTGCTGGAATAGCTGTGGCATGAGGGGGGTTTGCAGGTGCAGTGATGTGATGGATGCATAAAAACTCTCCAGGAGGAGCAGCAGGCCAGGGGTTACCTTGATGAGGAGCAATGTGTCAGATGAGAGGATATCCTCTGTGGGATGGGCAACACACTGGGTGGGGGCTGGAGGGCCGGGGGGAGAAGGGAGCCAGTGACATGTCATCGTGGTGATGGTGCATTGCAGACTGACCAGGCCTGGGAAAGGGCTGAAGTGAAGGTCAGAATCCAACATTTTCCACTAGCCCAGAACAACAGCAAAAACCAAAAAAGCAAAGAAGTTTATTCCTCTTTATGTTTTAATGCTTTCCTCCTCCACCCCCAACATTTGTGTATATCCTTAGTCATTTAATAGGCTTATAATGTCACCATGGGAAAGCAAGATGATATAGCCACAGTGCACATTAATAGACCGCTAATCACAAAGCAGCAAGAGTTTGGTTGACCTGAGGATATTCCAGCAAATGGTGAATATTTACATTTTTCATTATTTGTATGGCATTATGTTCACATGTAATTTTCAGAAGCAACAAAAGCCAAATCCCGGTTTGGCCCTAATATGACCTGTTGAAAAGGAATTAGTAAGGCTGCTCTCAAAGGTGGTTTTACAACTTAAGGTGGGTTGTGATAAAAACAAACCTAGCACAGCATGGTGCAGTCTTTATGGATGATGGTATGTTAATACTAGTTTTTGCTAGAAACTGGAAGCTTGAGAAACCAGAGAAAAAAACTGTATTTTTTTTTAAATTTATACTACATTGTTTAATTTGCACTACCTTGTAGGTGGAGCTGAGGTGAGGAGAGTAAATCTCTCTTTATTTTTTCATCCATTAAACCAACCTAAAACATCCTGAAAAAAGCATAATATTGTTACTGTAACCATACCAAAGGACATTTAACCTTTGGCTTTATATTTCCCAGTCTGCCTTAGGTATAGTGATATTTTCTTAGTGTCGTTACCCAAATTTATCCTCTTAATAGCTGTAAAGCTTCATCCCAGTAGGTTATACTAAAGATGTGGTTTCTTCAAGAAATGTTTCACCTGGGTTGTGTGGAGGAGAGAGAATAAGGCAGAAGGCTAATTAAGAGAAATTTGAAGAAAAGGGGAAACTAAGACTCAAAATTAAAATTAATGTAACATATTCAAGATTGCTTTAACCAATGTATTTGGAATGACTTTGGTTTTGTCAGGATGATACCTATTTTAAACTGAAATGTTGATAAAGTCAGCTTTTATTTTGAATAACCAAGATGCAAGAGTAAAACCCTCCATTTCTACCTTCTCAAGACCCAAAACACACTGTTTGCAAAAAGTGGCCTAATGGCTTCTCTGATTTGCTGCCACATTTCTCTTGAAATCATTAGTGGAGCTTCTCTACAGGCCGTTTAATATCTGGCTTGTGAAAAAGCAGCACTGCCCTTCGTTCCTTCATTAAGAAAATACCCAGCTGCAGTATGTGAGCAGTGTTGTTTGTTGATCTTTGTGGGTTTGGGAGAATTACCTTGCCAGCTGTAGTCCTGGCACCTGGCTGCATTCCTGAGAGCCATCCCAGGGTCAAAGGCTCTGTCCTGCTCTGCTTTGCTCAGCCCCGCCTTTGCCTCCTAAGGCTCACCTGCCTTGCCCAAATGTATTCTTCAGGATGCAGCTCCTTCTAATACCACAGTAAAATCTCATCAGAGACTGTCTTTTGAAAATGTTTAGCCACAAGCACACATAGCTGCTCCATCAGTTCAGTCTTTAACACAAAAAGTGCCTGGTCTGTATTAATGGACCTATAACAAGTGAGAAGTATTGTGTGAGCAGAGAAACAGTTTTCTGTGTGTCTGCCTTATTATTTCATTTGTGCTAAATAAAATGGGGCTAGCAGATGAGTTATTCATATGAAGGTTGGAAGAAATATCACTTTTAGTTCCAGAACCCCTGCAGATATTCACAAATTTTACCAAAATATTTTTGTAGATTCCTATTGTTTTTTTACTTAAAAATATGGCAGAACTGAACGAAATGGATAGGTCTCTTTCAAGAATAAAAAAAATTCAATTTCATTGCCCAGCATGTAACATTTTTCTCTGTGTTTCAAATATGCTGTAAAACTAGATCTCCATGTCTTTCTAATAGAGAAACTTAGCACTTTGAAAAATCACAATAAAATATGAGAACACTGTTGATGATTCAGCTCTCCATAGCTATAATATTATGATATTTTTCTACTTTGTTTGCATTGTTTTGTTTTCAGCAAGTTTTGCTTTAACTGCAGAGAGAATACAGGCTCTCCAGAATTAACTTCTGCTTTAAATCAAATATGGAATAAAAGCCACATATACAAGGATGTAGGTATATATGGCTGTTAAGCAGATAAATCCCTTCTGCCTTATGTGGTCCAGAGCTGGAGGCCCAGATGACTTTACATTTCCTGTAAAGGTTATTTAGGCTTACTAACACTTTTATCTAAGATCTGATATATCTCCTAACAGGAAACAGCAACAAGCAAGGAGAAAAAGTCCTAAAATTACTGATTTCCTTTGTAGGATACTCCACTATAGGATCACCCTGATAAGACCTCGTCTATCAGAATCTGCTGAGAATTCTCCAGTGATCCACGTTAGGAGTTGCATTTGGACTTTGTCCTAGGTCAGCTTATTATGGCCTGTCTGAAGCATAAACTCTGTATAGTACAGTAGCCTGAGGAGTGGGAAGACATGTTGCTCATACCAAGAAGCAGCAGCTGTTAAGTTTGAATTACCTGGAATTAGGAATACCTTCAGGTCCATAATCTCCTATCTTGGGAAAATTGAGAATAATCACATTTATTTAAAAAATTTAAGAAAAGAAAATTTTAAAGTAAAAAATTTAGAAAGTAAAACCAGTTTCTCTATAAACACTATGTTTTTACAACCACATTTAAACTTGTTTTCCTGAATCCATGACCAGTTTTATGTAGTGGGAGATACTTATTATCTGTTGGTAGTGGGAGATACTTATTATCTGTTGCATTTTGATCTAAAATTTAGTGAGTGACCTCAAAAAAAAAAATCATCTGCCTTCACACTTCTCTACATGAAGTTTCTTTGAATGGGAACTCTGCTTGCAAGGCGTAAAGATGACCTTCACTGAATTTTCTATGCAAAGCATAAAAACTCCCTTCAAAACATATTTAGTGCTTCATGCAGCCATGTCCCATTTAAAAATAAAATAAAATGCAAAGTCTGGTTTGGATTTGTGCTTTTAAAAGGGGCAGCTAAAGCAATTGCCTGCATGTTGTAGTCCTGCCTTAAATGAGGCTGGGCAACATTAAGTACAAATCCCACTTCATTATCCCTGCAGTGTCCTCTGAGCTAACAAAATATTATCCAGCAAAATGTGGGCAACCTCCAGACCCACTCTGTCCTTGTCTTGGCTGTGGCTGCCAAGGAGAAAGGCAGCTCTTGCCAGCAGTGGCATGAGAGGCCCTTTGGGAAATGATCTGAGACCGCTGAACTTGTTTTCTTTTGGCTGTTCCAACCTGTACAGCCATACCAAAGCACAGATTCTTAACTCGTCTGGCCTCTCAGTCCAACAGGGATTAAAGGACAACCAAGATGCTCCATTTCTTGGTTTTTTTTGAGGTGAATCTTGTGGTGGGTGCTTAGTTAAGAGTTTGTTTTGCCTGAACAGCTGTGGATACTTAGCTGACTTTCTAGTTGTTTTTTTTAGCAGTCTGCCTGAGGGTTTACTGTAGGCTGTGTGTTTTCTTTTTGGTGGGCTTTGGGATACCTGCCCATCCCAGCACTGGATGATGCCAGTCTCTCCAGCCCTGGATGCCTGAGCTGGCCCTCAGTGAGCTGCCTGCTTGGCTTTGTGCTGCTTTTCATAGGACTGCCTGGGCTTAGGTTGCTCTGACTGACCATCTGCTCCATCTCCCTCCATCAGCAGCTAATTTATTCAAATCTCAAGTAAGCCTTGTTTTGCTTGTATTTTCTCTTCCATTGTTCCCATCTCCTCTCATTCCTGCACTGATTATTACTAAGCACTGCACTAACAATTGAGAAAACTGGAAGATGCTGCTCTTTCAGTGCCCAGGGAGAAGCAGAGGTTGGGTCCCAAAGAAAAAACACACAAGTCATTTCCTAGAAAACATCAGACATTGTCTACTGCCCCAGCATCTCTGCTTGTTAGGGTGTAGTAGCTCCAAAAGGCACAGAGCTTGGATTAGATTCCTGTACCAGCAGCCAACACCAGTAGGAAATGGTCAATGGGACAAAAGAATAACAAAAGAGTCAAACTCCATATGGTCTTTTTGAGGAGTTTAAAAATCTACTGGTAGTTTCTGAGATACAATACTCTATGATGCATCTAACTTATTACCCTGCTGCTGGTTTACAGAGAAAACCACAGTGCTGTGTGAACCTGGGAAATGATGAACCTGCCTCCAGTCTGAGCAGAGGTGGTGACTCAGGCAGTGTGTGTACATACCAGTCCTTGACTCGCTCTGGAGAAAATGACAACTCAAGGGCATGAATTTTAAAGTGACTGGATGCCAGTTCTCATAAATAGGACCAAAGATTTCCAGGGTGGCAAAATGTACCTTGGAAGGCAGTGACAGTGAGAGACCTGAGCCCCAGATAACCATGTCCCCATGACATTCATTGCCATGTACCTCAGCCATGGCCTGAGCTATATAGGTCAAACGAAATGACTGTAATTCTTCTCTTTGTCTCAGGTTCTGTTAACTTGAAATTTTTTGGGGAAAGGAAAAAAGACATTTTCCAAATTTTAGTTGAGAAGTCTCTATAATGAAGGACCATATATTTTTTAATGTACAGATCAACTTCCTTCTTTTCTTCCAATAAATTTCCAACATCTTATAGATACAGAAAACTCATACTGTATATGTGTAAGGATTGTCTCCCTGGGTAGAGTTTTTTTAAATCTACCATTGATCAGGTGGCTAAGATTACATGAAGATCCACAATGGTAACATGGAGATATGAATGTTGCATCCTAGACCTGAAATAGACTACAGTAGTTTTTTCTTATTCCCTGTTTTCCTGTATCTTTACTTCCCCACAGGAAGTGGTTTCACTTGAAGCAGAATATTTTTTATATGGCCTTATTTGAAAATTTGATGACAGTGATAAATCAGGAGACAAAAGGAAGTTTTGAACAAAGGTGCTTAGCATTTTTGTTGATTGTTTGAACTATGCAGGAGTGCACAGACCTTCCCCTCATTTTAAATCAGATAATATTCTTGTAGTGGATGCAGCAACCACTTCCATTGCGCTGCAAAACCGTGTGAGGAACGATCTGGATATATGTTTATTTCCAGCTCTTAAATGCCGTGCAACCTAAAGAAACAACCATGACAAGGAAGTCTTTTTGTGGACAGACAGTGGCCCCAGACTGCAAACAGAGGAAGCTTTTACAGTGTACATTTAGTTTTGTGTGTAAACTTTTCAAGACCATTTCAGCCTAATAGTCTGAGTTGCATTACCTCGGAGGGTATTGTCATTAAGACTTAACGCGTTCAGCTAATAAATTACAGTGATGTAGCAGCTTTTTGTCAAAAGATCCTGAAGTGCTTTACAAACTTTACAGTCCATAGATGCATGAATCACTTCACCCACTATTGAAGTATGGCCAGGCCAGGGATGAATTGTGGCAGCTGTTTAACAGCACACAGCAGTTCAACACAATGGGTATAGGAGAGCAAAGACAACATGGTCTCCCAGCGCCAGTCCAAGTAATTCAGAGGGACAGTGGAGAACACCTTGGGAGAGAAAGGGAGGGATTTCTCCCTCATGGACTAGTGCTAGGCATTGTTACTTGACTTTAGTATCTGGGGTTTTGTCTCTCATCTTGTACCAAACCTGTTGCAAGAAAATCCCCTATCGGAGCTATAAAGTCTGTAAACACACATGTAAGCATGTAGGGTCTTGAAGCCATCAAGGAAATTTGTGTAGGTAGAGTTTTCCCTGCCAGACTGGAGCTAATCAGGATTTAGTACTGCCTCAGTATGGAACATACTAAAAATATGCAGTCTTGGTTTAGGCTGTTTAGGCTGGGAAACTGAAGTAAAAGCATCAGTTGCTCTCTGTACGTATCTGTACATCTACTTGAACAGAACCCAGATCTTTAAAGGGTTAGATAGGAAATTAATTTAATTCCCACTCCCTTTCTGGTTACCAGCTGTCTTCTAACATAAAGTGATGGTCCCCATAAAGGCCTTCTGAAGAAACAAGCAATTTCCTGAATAAATCAAGTTATCCTTTCCTCCTACCCTTTTTTCTCCCTTTCAGTGAATAGTATCTTTAGTGACGATCCTGAGCAGTCTTGTTACCAGCTGCTCTAATCTAGGGGGTTATGTCATTTCACCTTGATATTTCTTTCCCCATTGTTTTGCCTAAGTGCACAAAACAAAGCCTATGAGTGCTGCGTGCAGGGCTCAGAGCAGAGGGAGAATTGTTTGCAGTGACACCCATCAAACTAAGGCTGGCTTCTTCCATAGGAATAGATTTGTTTTTCCCTTGGAAAAAATACCTTCAGTTTTTAACTTCTGCAAAAGAGTGTTATTTGAAGAATTGTTTCATTTTCCCTTTTCTATATGGATCCAGGGACACCAGAGAAAGTCAGTGTGAACGTGTGGGGTAAAAATATTAGAGACTGTTGACTCTTACAGAGTTGTTTGCATTGGGTACTTAAAAGGTTGCTACTTCCTCCTGCTTAATAATGTAATATTTACATGACTGGAGACCCTAAATGTATAGCATTGTGAATTTCTATCCAACAGTTCACTTCAGAAATAGTAATTAAGGCGCCTCTTCCGCCATGGAGGTTTCTAGTGGGACTGCTCAGATGAGTGTGTGCTACTCACAACCACAGAGCTGGACCCTTGCAGCCCTAAACACACTGTTATAAGCAGGAAGCAAAGACTTGAGAGAAGAAAGTCCACTGATTTCTTTAAGCTGTGAATCCTGCCCACAGAGAGTTAAAAATAAATAAGAATCATAGAGTGTTATCCTACTTATTTCCTAAAGATTGCCAGAACTAATTCTAAAACTGACTATCTAACCAGGATTTTACATATAAAGTTCTCTAGGTATTGAAACTAATTTTTGTGCATCAACCCTGTGCTGAATAGAATCTTTTGCTTGTAAACACACTGAGCCTTAAAAGCAATTTCTGTCATATTGCCCTTCATATTCCTATCTCTTTCATCACCATCCAAAAGGAAACACTTTAACTTCAGGCAATAAAAAGCTTTAATTTAGACATAAGTTTACATGAGCTATCTTCATTACAGTGTACAATGTAAAAAATGAGAAAATTTTAAATCATATTAAAAATTTTAATTAGATAATTTCTGCTGTTTTGCCTGTTTTAAAATATGTAATAAAACTTCAATAAATTATATTCTGGGTCATATCAGCTTCTTCTCAAGAAAATGAAGTTAAATCTTTGTAGTAACCAGCAGCTTAATTTTCATTAGGCTAGCTATTTGATAATTAGTCATGCACCATAAATCAAGTCCCCAAGTCTTCTCCAGGTTTCTTAATTGAAAATTATTGTTTCTTGGCTCTGTGGCTAAATGTGCAGCAAGTCTGAGGAGTGATAGATGCTGAATCTAGCACAAACAGTTTGAAACAGTCAGAATTTGATAGATCATTGCCCTGAAGGGGCTTGTAATGGTGGAGAGACTGTGAATTTCAAAATTAAAGGTTTGTTCTTAAAAATCACAAGTGTAAAAGCTAGCTGTAGTTTACCAAATAGCTCCTAACCTTCAGCCACTTTTCCTTTCATTGCTAGCTGGATTTCAGTTGCTTTTCTAGTGACAATTGTCATGGGTTTGTGTGGCTATATTTGAAAAGTTAAAATGTTGGCTTGGGAAGATACAGAGCAAGAGTATTTGTGTTCTCTTTTGTTGGTGGTGTTCTTTTTCTGGTAAATCTCATGAACAAATATGGAAGTTGTTTCATTTTTGGCATTTTTAAACACTGAATGAAATGGTGGCAGTCCTCTCAGAGCCACTATGAGAGAACAGATGGGCCTGCTACGCACGCCTCAGGTCATAAAATAATTTCAGATATGATGCAATTGTAGCTAAGTAAAATACTTTTGCAAAGTCAGAAATATACTACTTCACTGAAAGAAGGGAACCCTTTGTAATTTTTCTTTGACAGCCCAGCAGACTTTGCACAGAGCTCAGCTTGTGTTTGCCATTCTGTAGATAAGGACAGCCACAGGGTTTTCTGCCATTCATGCCTTGCTTCCTCATGATCCGGTGGCCAAGACCTGATGATGACCACAGCAGGAAACAGTGTGAAATGGTCCATAAATTTAAAAGCAGGAATCAATTGATGCTAAAAAAAAAAAACAAAAACAAAACAACAACAACAAAAAAACAAGGGCCTAAGATTTTTAGGTGAAAATCTCCAAACCGCGTTGGTAAATTCATGCTGCAAACCTTCTCACACCTTATTTAACTTGATGAACAAGTACAGACTTGGAGCTGAGGAGGGCATTTATTTGTTGTCAGGCGCACCAAGACTTGCACTGCAGTTGTTCTACCCCGTAGCCCATGACAAAGCAGAGCAGCACGTTGGCCTCACGGGCAGAGGCTGCAGCCTAAACCGGGTGTGGAGTGTGTCTGTCCTGCCCAGGCCCTTCTGGGGCTCACAGGGTGCCAGAAGGAGCTGCTGAGCTGGGGGTGCAGCACTCGGCAGCTGCTCCCCATGGATGTCCTGCACCGTGCACTGGGGTGTCGCTATGGAACACGCAAGAACACAGGCGCACGCCGCTGCTCTCAAGGTGAAGAGCAAAAAGGGAAGTTTATTTTCTGACTCCAACATATATAGTTTTCCAAAAGTGACAGTGGATTGGAGGGTGACAGTGCCACCTCTCCAATGACACTGGACAAACCAACAATCCATCAGAGTTCTCCTCCTCCATAAAGGAATGCAAAACAATGTGCTATTTGCAGAAAGCGTGTGAGAAAGTTCTCTAAAAGAATGTCTACATCAGAAGGCTTAGAAAATCTTAAAAAATCAGGGTGACACTGTGGTGCATTACAGATGTATTTCTGCTGTTCTAGGTTCATCTCCTTCCAAGGTCAGCTTTGCACTGCCAGTTCCAGGAATTTGGTGTGTGCATAACAGCTCTCTGAATGTGCTACTCACAGCAAAGTCAGGGGTGAATGATGAGTAAACTCTGAGGAGGGAAGGATTTAAAAGGCCCCATTGTCAACTGGAAGAGAGTTTATTAAAATATATAATCAAATAATTATTGTATTTGTGGATCATGTTCTTTCTGGGACCCTGAAATGACTGTGTGTAATCTTATTTTTATAGAGATTTATTCTTGGAAGGGAAAGTCATTTGACTAAAGGATATATTGATTTCATTCAGCTGTCACCATCTCTTTGTAAGATGTTACAGACAGAAAGCCAGATTCAGGCCCAACTTTGTTTTATTTTTGCATTGTACCAAATCTAAATATGGTGCTGCTAATACAAATGAGAATTTTCCAATTGATTGCTCCAGTTTCACACTGGACTAGGTTGCATCACCAGCTGGGTGGGGAGCAGTAGAGGATGGGGACGGCAGAGGACAAGGGAGGGAGCAGTGTCAGAGGGCACTTTTGGAGCCTGTCTCCAGGGAGGAGCTCCCTCCTGGCGGGCAGTGTTGGTGGGGGGCTTCACACAGCCCGTGTGGGAGGAATGCAAGGTGGCCAAATCCATGGAAGCGTGGAATGAGCTTTCCATGAGCAGCCCCCTCACCTGCAGGCTGGCTGGGATGCAGGGAGCGGGCTTTGCACTGGGCTGTGCTCTGATACACAGAGACACGAGCTGCAGCTCCCCACAAGGCAGGGACTGTGGTGTTGTAGAGTAAGGAACCAGGAGAGAATACCCAGTGCAGCTGCTGTGTAAAACAGGAACTTGCCTCCCCAATGAATGGAGCTGATGTCAGCTGATGTGCAGCCAGCTCCCAGAGGTGTGGGTGTGCACTGGAGCCATGTGCTCTGGCCTGGCCAGGGCTGCTCATTAATCAGAACCACTTTTGGTGGCTTCCTGCTCACAGTCCTTGAGAGCTGCAGGCCCTTTGTGCCCCTCTAGTCTGGCAGGAGCAATTAAATATTTTATCTGAGGGGTGACAGACCAGAATTTACTCTATTGACACCTGGACTGAGCTGGAAGTGTGAAGATCAGTGTAGGGATCATCCTGATTCCATTGAGGTTTATGAGAGATCAGTAGATTTTTTTCTTAAACAGAATCATGGGAGGAGTTTGTGGCTGGATTTGTTGTGAAATAAAATTAGGCAAACTTTTAAAATCAGATTCTGATGCAAAATTGCAGCAGCATCAAACTATCAGTTCTTGGCATGTTTTACATTTGCATTTATGAAAACAGTTTTTCTAGCTAGGGTGATTTTCACCTGTTAAAACATTAAAATACTAGTGTGATCAGTTTTGCCCATCTTTTAGACTAGTACAAATAGAGCTAAATTCAGAGTTGAAAGGCCTCCTACTCTCCCATCCTTATTACAAACACACGCACAAATCAAATGGAATGACTGGTTTTTAAGATTATATTTTAGTTGATTCTCAATTGCTATGAGCTTCATCTCCATGATATTGAGACTTCAGGACTACCAATAATATTTTCATAAGGCACAAAGAACGAACACACTGTGTAATTTTTATTGTGGGGTTTGTTTTCAGGATGCAGAGTGTGTATATTCTATTTCACTATCATTTTACAGAACTCTACACAGATACAAATAAGAGAAAATCTTTTTCTCCCTCATACTTCAATCAGAATCAGAGCTTGTGTACACAAACCAGAGAGGCGTGTGACTGAAATGGTAACTGTACACCATTCAAATGAAAAAGATCAGAAAATGAAAGTCCTGTAGCTATTGTTTCTCACAAGATGTGAGCTCATTGTCAATCTGTACATCTAGGTAGAATTAGTGTAATATATATGATGCAACAGCAACTAGTGGATAGATGAATTTGAGTGGGGCTGTGTTCTCCATGTAAAGAAGAGGCAGTGCTTACTCAAATGCTGTTAAAACTCCCTCATTTACAGCTCCTGGAGATGAAACATACAGCAGATTGCCTGTAACCATAGCAATTGGCTCTGACATGAAAGATCTCCAGCATAGAGGTAGTGGTAATGGCAGAAGCAGTGTGGAAGATAAAGGTGTACAGTACCAGGTGGAAGTGAACTACAAAATAAGAGAAGATGAGGTGCCCTAGATGGATTTGGGCAGATGCGTGAGTTTGATGGGAAGGCTTGGGCTGGCGAGGTGTTGGGGGAGGGCAGGCACGGCTGAAGAGAAAGGTGAGGTTTTGGAGCTAGTCTGGTGTAGAGGACAAAATCAGAGTAAGGCTGGCACAGAATATTATGAAGATTATGCTGCTGGGGGCTGCTGCCTCTCAGGTTGCTGCCTTTCAGCAAGGGTAGATGGTAGAGGGATCCCAGTCAGCTCATGGAAGGACTCCACACAAGTTGTTGGCTCTTGATGATGGGCTGTGGTGTGATTCCTAGTGTCAAGGTTCAGCACTCATAAAGATGCAAATATTCCATATCCCAAAGCAGTGCAGGAGTTGTAGACATGCACTTTGGAGATGTGGAAGGAAAATGCCCAGAAGGAAAATTTATTCTAAGAGGTGGGGAAGTTCAATTGCCTTGAGTTATAAGCACTAGTATAAATAAAACATCTAAAATATTTACTTTAATATTTTGCTTGATGTCTATTTTTGGAGCTTTTGTTTTGGGAAATATATAAAAGTTGTTTCCTCTTATTATTTCTGACAAACTTAAAGGGAACTAGTTCTAAGATCAAAGGCCCTTGTACAGTGATCCATAGAATAATAGATGTGAGCAGCTTTTTAATACTAATACTATATTACTAATACTAATACTAATAATAATAGAATTGGTCTATGAATTCCAGAGAAGAAGAATCCATTTACAAGAAGAAAACCATATCAATGAACTATGGACTGCAGGTCAGGACTCTTTAGCTTCATATATAGAATTTATATCTATCCAAAATGAATTTATGGAATCATTACAAAGATTGGGACCAGACCAATTTTTCACAGAGACTTTTTCAGTTTTTACTGGAAAAAAAAAATCTCACTAAAAGTTTTTCAGTGTGATTATGGTTTAAATCTTTCTGATTAGGGATAACTTTATTTGAGCAACTGAAATGACATGTGGGCAAGAGCACAGAATCCAGCAGTGAGAGTTCTGGTTTGCAGGACTGTTCTCCAGGACTGAGCTGCCTTCCTGAGGGAGAGACTCAGCTCCCACTCCACAGTCTGTAAATCTACCACATTGTACACAACATATAACCCCCTTGGTCTCCCTCACCCTGCCTTTCCACTACTTTTTCTTGGCTTATAAAAGTTATTTTTGGTCAGCCAGGCACATCTTTACAGAAGGCATAGTAAATATAAGATTTATACAGCTATGTGTCATCTTAAATCCACTCAACTCCCCAGGTAAAAAACAGGATCACAGCAGTGAACATTTTAATAAACAAGCAAAGACATTGAACAAAAAAAGGAGAACAGATAGAAAAAAAGATGTTACAGTTCAATGCCTCCTATCTAGGCTGGAGAAATGAGGCTGAGGCTTGCATTCACGTCCCCATTCTGGAGTATTTACTGCCAGTGTTTGGTCCTGAATTAGAGCTGTAGGTGATCAGCTCTAATTCATTGTTTCACTCTCTGATTTTGAAGCAATCAGGAACTTGTGAAACCAGCTGACTTTGCAGGATTTGAAGGCTAAAATCTGATTAAACAAGGTTGCTGGATATTACCCACGGTCAAATCACTGGTTCATCTTTTCAGTGTGTCTTTAGGAACGTATGATTGCCTGAGATATCTGCTGAGAGAGAGATTCTTTTATGTGTAAGAATTAGCTGGCACTCTTATTGCTAGTATCTGGCAGAGTTTCACTTTCTGCTATGATTTGTGCTTCTAAATTAAATTTGGTGTGGTGCTAGCAGCTTGGGATAACCACCAATTATAAGTTTTGATAAAAAACCCCTCAAACTATAAATCTAAACCTGTCTGGACTACTAGCTAAAGATTTATTCCAAAGTTTATCTATACCCACAATATTCCTCAGCCCTAGAAAATTCCTTTTTACATCATCATTTTGCAAATCTAGATACTCTTCAGATGCTTAAATTTTAACATCTGCTAAATAGAGTTAGCATCACTGTCAAATTGGAATGAGTCTTCAGCGACTGGGTCCAAGTCTGCAATCATCAGCTGTCTAATTTGGTAATGGCAACTTCAGCAGAAGCAGAATCAAGACGGATAATTTCTTCCCTATCAAATTTATGTATGTTGTAATGTAATGAAAACATTCCCCAAGGGGATTTCCTTTGCTGTGCATAGCACATGATATCAGTTGAACACTTTTCTTACCCCTATCTTACCTACTGATATTAAAGTGCCCTTGAAAAATACCCTGGCTTATATAGGTGAAAGGTGCTTTAAAGGTCTTTCATACCTTGTAAAATGTAAATATATATTTAATCTTAATTATTGGAAATACTATAGCAATCTTCCCTCCTCCACCAGGTACTTTGCTATAAAAATGCATTCTCCGTGGAAAACACCATAAGCTAAACTAAAAATTTTAATTTAAATACTTTGAATCCAGATATATCTGAAAGATACTCCAGTTCCTTTCAGGTGTTTAGAAAGTCAGTATTTAGAGATTAGGCTTCTGCTGGAAACTGCAGCTCTCTGGTAGAAGAGGTAAATTCCAAAAGGGAAAAAAACCCTAAGCTTTTCTGTAAGATGGGGTTACTTCTGAAATCTGTGGGGGCATCAATTTTCCACTCTCAGGTCAAACTGTAGTCAACACTGATGTCAGCCCACGCAAGCACATACCAATAATGACAGTGTGGCTCAGCCAGCAGTGTTCTTACCTCTTGGCTAGAAGGTCACAAGTTTAAGTTTCCCACCAGGACTTGGGCTGATTCTTAATGCTGACATGGCAGCGCAGCACCGGGGAGGTGTTGAACTGTTTGAGGTGCCGTCCTTCATGAGATGAGATGTTAATCCAAAATCCCTTTCTCCTGTCCCTGCTGCCTGTCTAGGCAGTATTGGCGTGGCTCTTTTGTGCAAAGAGGCTGGCTAAGCCTCCTTCCCAGCCAAAACTGGCTGTCACACGCCAGGCTCGGCCGTCCAAGGCAGAGCACAGGCCATTGTGTTGTTGCACCACCATTACTGTATTTAGTTAAGTACAATGGAAACATTGTTAAGCATTTTAGGATGCTCAGGATATGAAGGGCCTAATGCAAAAGCCAAAATCTAACACAGTTTTCTAAATTCTATTGTTTATCATGTCTCTGTACACAGGCACACAAACACATTATATGTATATTTAGAAAGTGGGGCTCTGTTAAAAATTATATTCAGCTTGCACCCATTCCATTTATATTATGTTGAGCAATTATATTCCTTCCCTCAAACTGATTTTTTACCATTTTGAAATAAGAACTCTGCATTTAATATCGCACATTCTTTATTAAAGAGCCATATTGTTTAGCTTGTCATGATATAGAGTTGCTTTTCCATAAGTACATTAAGCATGGGTACTCAGGGGATATTTTCTTCAAAGCAAGTGGAAATTCTGGGAAGAAACATGTTATAACAACTGTCTATGGTTAAGAATGAGAAATAGTAGAAAGCTCGGATGTTCCCTGAGGAATAGGGTGCTATATGTAGCATTGTGGAAATGCCATCTGAGGATGGTTATGAAGTAAAAGACTGCATGCTCCAATTTATTTAATTTCATTTTATCTTATTTTACTTTATTTCCCCTGACACATTGGCTAGAACTAGAGCGTTAAGTGTTCGTTTTATTTACAGTACTACACTGTTGATGAATACGTGTGTACGTGGCCTAAACCTCATGACTACTTATAAAGAATTTACATGGAAAAGATCATTAAGTAGGTACAAGTTTCGGAGCATATCATAATAATGTAAGAATTTTCCTCTCCTTCAAATTAGAAGCTCTATGGTCTTCTGAAATGAAAGTACCTATTTGAAAAAAAAAATAAATTCAGGGAGTAAAACCTCAAAATAATGGAATCTCTCTTTTTTTTAACCCCCTTTGCATAATATAAAGTCCTTAAACTCTTTTTGCAGCAGTCCTGCTGGCTTTCTGTTGCTTGATATTCTGACCATTTTTGAACCCTTGAACTCTGACAGAGAGGAGGGACTTGGAGAGGTTGTCATCTGATCTATGTAAGAAGGCAAAAGGAATAGCTTTCTCTTTAATAGCACTCTTTTCTGCTTAACAGTTGGTGGGAGATTAAAATGATCTAGGTGGATAAGGCAGGTTAAAGGTCAAGGGACACCACAACTCCCCCTCTTCCCCACATGTCAAAATATAGACAGGTCATTAGAAGTTAAAATTTTGTGCCCCTTTCCAAAATATTTCAGTTTATATATTATCATGTCTATTATTTATGCACTCATTTTTATTGTAAATTCCAATTCTTGAGGGGGACTGGACCCCTACTAGGCTACTGTCCAGCCTGTATAGTCATCAGGTGCTGACATTCTGAGTTTCAGCCATATTAATTGCTGGATAAAGGCTATAATCCCCTCTCTTTGAAGCCCAAGACTGATTTTTAGGCAGTACTTCAAAAGCAGCACACAACTGAAGAGGCATATTTCCTACTAGCACTGAATCAACATGATTTACTCTGTTTGCATTCGTCTACATACGCCGTGCATATTTGGCTGCACAACAAAAAGGTGTGAGTTGGCTGTAATGTAGTCTGAGGCGAGGTTTTTACTCTCCTGAAGTTGATGCATGACCTCGTCTGAGACATACCGTTCCAGATCTTTGCTTTAAGCATCATTAGGAAAGTATAAACTCCTATATCATGCTTTTGTTACCAATGAAAAATCTTGCCTCACGTTGCTAGAATTTTTTTCCCCCTGCAACATCATATTAAAACTATAATTTAGAGTGAGGCTGTTTGTTAAGCTGCGAATAAATAAGGCCTGTGTTTTGTAAAAGCAAACCTTTTTCGAAACATGGATTTTAATATCTTAAATACTGCAGCTTCTTAATTAAATGTAGCTGCGATCCAGCAGCAAATATCCATTATTAAGAATAAATAAACATATTGTTTAGCTTGTTTTCGGGAAAAGGAAATGGGTGAAGAGGCCTTTTGAATTGTAAACAAATTTGTAGCAATTGCAGAGCTGATGGCTGAGCGTGGTGTGTTCCTCTCTCGTGGCTGTGCCTCTTTTTGTGGCAGGGTGTGCTTGGCTCCTGGCTGGCTGTCCACAGAGCCGCACTACGGGGACTTTCTCATCCAGGATTTGCCAAGTATACTTAGTGTTATGTTTGAGAAAGATTAACAATATTTCAGATCAAAGGAGAATCCTGCTGCACGGTCTTACGAGATTGTCATTCACTTCCATTATGGCTCATTTGCACAAGATTTTCGTGTAATGTGCGCCATTGTTTTGATGGCAGTGATTTGACATAAAGACAGGGCCAAAATGCATCTCGGAGCCCCACTCCACCGGGCTGGGGGGTAGCTGGGGTGCAAAGAACTTGCCAATCATAAAATGCAACTTTGTCTTGGTTATATTAAAGCCTTTATCAGGTGGGAAACTTTTGAATGAGCGTTGATTCAAGGAGAAAAAACTATAAATGGCTGGTTTTTATTAGAATGTAGGCACTGTTTTAACCAGGTAAAGTTTTGGTTAATGGGGAGCACAAACCTCATGCAAAGAACAATTTTGGTCAGCCACATATTCTGATGGGTTTTTGTTTCTTTGAAATGTGGAATTTGTTTTGCATAGAGAGCCCCATGGCAGGAGTGACACATGAGAAATTTATTTCTTCCAAAATTTATTGTTTAACCTAGTAGCTTCATTTTAAAAATCAGATTTCCCAGGTGGATGCTTTCAGACACTTTAGAATGCAGATGCATTAGACTGTACTGCAATACAGGAGTCAATAAAATTTATTAGAGAAGAAAAGTACACTATATCACATAATCTTCTTCAATTCCTTTCTTTCAAGTAATAACTTTTTAGATAAGGTCAGATTTTATGGGTAAATAAATGCTGAACTTAATAAAATTGCTTGAGCAGTTTAGTTTGATTTAAAGTCACAACCTGGAACTGGACAAAGCCTGTTGCTTTGGCTTTAATACACCCTGTTGGGCTTAGGTAGCACAGGAAACTCAGTGCAGGAGCTGATCCAGGATGTCTGATGCCTGAATCTGTAATTCTCACTGAGATCAAACTTCCAGTGACTCCAGAAAAGGACTGCAGCATGATCATCCTTTCCTCTCCAGCCACCTTAGCTAGAATTATTCAAGTTTAAACCAAAATTTCAGCAGTAACTGTAAGTTTCCTGGATTTCTGTGGGTCTAAATTGTCATTAAGTTTTTTACTTTTTTTTTTTCCCACTCTTTTTTTTAGGCATGGTAGTTTTTTTCCAGCAGTGGGGGGAAAACAGAAAATGTGAATGCATGAGAAGATGTAGTATATTTGTAGGAATTTAGAAAACAAGTTACTTCAAAGAACTAATGATGTCTTTAAAGCTGTTAGTTAGATGTGTGGAGGTATAATGCTGAGAAATGCATATGTAAAACTCAAAAGAAAAGTTATTGTGCAGATTATTTCAAGACAGAAATGGTATATTCTACTGGTTTTTGTGGGTATAAGTAGTTAATAATTTGTTATGGGCAAAACACCTGAAACAACTAGGTATGAAGTGCAAAGAATATTTCAGAAAGAAAGAAATGCTGAAGAATGCCACCGAAGGGATGTGTTTCAAATTGTTTTCACACTTTGCACTGAGAGTTACACTTAAACACATCTGGTGTGCTTTCAAAATGAAAATAACTGAAATATCCTTATATGAAAATGTGTGATGGAAGGAACCTTGTGGCTGGGTTATGAAATCTTGGTAAATGGACTGTAAAGTGGAAACAGTGAAAAACATTTCACTTTGGTGACGATAGCTGGCATCTCCCTTCTAGACTGCCACGAAAAGGATTTATTTCAGGAATCTCATCACATACTGTGGAAGGTAGCATCTATATGTCAGCAATACCACTGACATTTTATGGAAAGCTTAAAAATACAAACATTAAACTGGTGGATCCCTGTTTTTCTCCCTGCTCAGGAAATGCTTGCAGAATACACGAACAACAGCGCCCTCTGCACCTGAAACCCCTCCGGTTATTAAACCCAGACGTTCCTACGTGCTGGAGGAGCCTTTAATTTCAATTACTGCTTTTTTCAGCTGCTGGTAGGTATAGCTGGGCAGCGGGGGAGGGGTGAGAATATTCAGCTATGTTTTTAAGTGCTATGTAACTTTATAATATTACCTGAAAGCTTCAGCACCCTCAAGTACAAAATTTACAGCAATACATAATTTAAAGTTACGTAGGAAAAAACCAAGCGCAAAATAGCAGCAGAGATGTTGCACTTTTGCATTCCCTACAGCATAATTTAGATTCCTAGTGCTGCACTTTTGCATTCCCTACAGCATAATTTAGTTCCCCAGTGTGTCATTAACAGTGAAGTACATCACAGTCTGGAGTTTTGGTTTAGTACAGTCTGGCTGTATTGTTTTAATAATTTTTGAGTCTTCAAATCCTAGATAGAGAATCAGAATTATCTGTTTCTTGTAGTGCTAAAAGATTTGTTCTGAGGAGTTTCCAGAAACAGACTGATGTGACAGGATTTCAGGATTTTTTGGCCATAATGATGCATTCAAAATTGGAGAACTAGCTATTTTTGCAAGGCTCAAAACAGAATTATGCAAGGAAATAATTATTACAAAAATGTATTAATTTGAAATAAATATTTAATTCTCCTACAATAATACATGTAAGAAAAAGATCCTGTGTGAAAAGTTCTTGCATAATGTTTCTTGATGATCAAAAAGAACAAAAATGAATTTCTATGTGCTATTTATATAAGCAATTAGTACAGCTGAGATGCTAATTAAGCCCATAATATACTTTGCTTATTTCTATAAAAGGCATTAGATGAGCTGTCCAAAAAACTCCCAGCAGAAACATGATATTTCTCTTAAATTAAAGCAGCAGTTTTTAGATACTTTCCACCACAATTTATTTCTTCAAACCAGAGGCAGTGAAATATTAGAATTACATATATATTACATATATATATATGTATATATTATAGATATCCATGAATTATAGGAATATATCAGGATACTTTGAATTTTTAAAAAATAGATTATCTTTTTTTCCCCAGTTTTTCACTGGGAATAATTTAATTCTTTGCTTTTTCTCATCCCTTCATTAGCCAATAATTCCTTATCTTTAATGTGAAAGAAACTCCTAATTGCAAGTTTTGTGTCTGAAATATGAGTTTTAGAAATGTTCAGGGTTATTTCTACATGGATTACAGTTTTTAAAAAAGGGTGGATTGTATGGAAACTATTAAAAAGGACTTTTTAATAAAATTAAAGTAACAAAGTTAACACCAAAGAATGGTACTCTCTTGCTTAAATAGAATGGAAGTAGATCTACATTTGCAACAAAATATTAATGTGACAAAATTTGTTTTTAAAATCTACTCATTTAAGAAAAGCAAACTGTCTTTGTCACAGCAATTAAGAAGCAGAAAAGTAGAAAGCCTAAAATCATATTGCTTCTGCATATGAAACAAATATTTCTAAGAAAATTCAAAGACATATCTGAATGCTAATGAAAGCTTGGATTATTGATGTGAAAGGGATTTAACAATCGGAAAACAATAGTTCTTTGTTACATTTCGACTTTTAAGCAATTTAAGATGCTGCTTGGAAAGATATGAAGTCTCAGGAAATTTTCAAAGACAAAGCACTAATGGCTCTTAATATCACTGTGTTCATTTTAAGAGCAAATTAAAAAAGAACGGTGCAAATAATTGTTTCATATGTTCTTTGCTTGTGACTGCTGTAATCATCCAGGCTGATTTACAAATGTAGACTTGAAGGTTTCTCAGCTTCCTGCAGTGTAGAAGACTGTTACTTTGGCACTCACACTCATGCCCTTGTAATCACCACTCAAAACTGTGCCCTGGTACTTCCAATTCCCAGTGTCTTGATTGAACACCTCATTCTGTGCTAACAAGGTGTCCAAGGTATTTGAACAGGGGCTGCAGTCAGAAAATTGTTAATGGTTTCACTCATTAAGAGTTGCTGCACTAGTTTTGGTAATTTGGTAACTGTCTAAATTGCAAGTTGATTTTTTTCCTTCATTTTAAATAATGATGCTAAAATTTGAGACCAGGAACACTAACAGCTAAAAAACCCCAGAAGGGTGCTTAAATCACTGTATTTGTATTAAAGCAAAGGGTTTTCATAGCAGAAAAGGTATGATTTTATTTTTGAGGTTGTTTTAAAATTATTGAGAAATGCATAAACAAGTATTAAATAGAAATCTAAGGACAGAGAATGCATAAAAAGGGAACAGTAAAGTGCAAAATTGCCTGAATATCTTAAAGAAATTATTTAAGAAGCAAAGATAATATTAAAATTACAAACAAAAAAGTAGGAAAGAATTTGCCTTGAGCTTGGATGTACATTTTGGTAATTTGGATGAAATTCTTTAAACCAAAAGGATTTATAGCTGCAGGAAACTGTAGTATATGTACCTGAAAAAGGCCTTAGAAGTCTTTAATATTTTTTTTGCTGTATTGCAAGCTAAGCAGAAAGTAAGCCAAAATCAATGGGCCTGATCCTGCAATCCATACTCAAATAAGAACCTTTTCCTTTTTCACTTTTCTATCTTGCTGAGGGCAGCATTTAGAAAGAAACGTATTTTCTGAAAAAAAAAAAAGCAGTAAAGTATTATTACAATTCATTAAACAAATGATGTGAAAGAGATTTTACTGTTTGTATCCCCACTGTCATCTGGGATCAGTAAGTTACTTTCTTGAAGTAGGAATATTAAAGCAGGGAGTAGGTTCTGTTTTCAGGAAACATTTTACACCTGAAGAAAATTTTCCCCATCAAGATTTAATATTTGAAGTGGAAAGAAAACTTTTCTGAAAAAAAGGAAAATAACAGTTTACAGGTTTTTATGTACTAAAAGTTTAAATCGCCCCTAAAAATTTGCAGTCTACTCCTTTAAAAACAGGATTAAAATTCAGTGAGTTGGCCTCCGCTGCATCTTTTGGCCAGGTTTTGTGGTTTTTCAATTACACATATATATATCTTCACAAATAATCTCTCTGTGGCTGTGAAAGTTGCACACACAAACGAAGGGAAACGAAAGGAAACGCTAACACTGGCCACACAGAAAGCTCTGTCAAAAGCACACTATAAACAAACTGAGGAGATATTTTTTCCCCTGTTGTTTTTCTTCCATTAATTTCAAATATTCTTTGTAACTTTAGAAAGCAAACTACTTTCCAGCACAAGTGTGGATAATATCTTTGTGGTAGGTGGTTTGAGCTTGTTCTTTACCGAACAAGTATACGCTTTAATAAAAATCATACCGGAAAATGTAAAAATAATACTGTAAATATTCTGCCAGATTTGAAATATGATATGATTTGGCCTTCACAGGAATATTCTAACCAGCAGGAATTACTCATCTGATTTTGTTTGAGCAGAATCTCTCATACAGCTCCTTTAACCACTGCACTTTCATGAAGTTATGCTACCCACATCATTTGTCTCTCAGCTGGCTGGGATATCTCTCCAAGGTACACAGCTCTTGCTCACGATGGAAAAAAAGATTGCAAGCGAAGGAGCAAAATGAAAGCGGTGTTTACAAGGCTGCCACAGTTTGCTGAGATGTGCTGTGAGCAAACAAGTAAATGTGAGCTGTTGAACAGAACATATTGCTCGAACATTAGAGAAGTGCAACACGTCCCCGAGTTTTACTTTAATTCCTATCTTTATTAAGATTGATGTTTCAAAATTTTTTGGCATTTCTATTTATTTAATAATGGGAATTATACTGATGTCTAAAAGGCAAAAGGTCTATTAATATATCAACGTATCAGTTCTTTTCTGTCTGCCTATTTTACTCTTTGATTGCAGCTGCATTGGGTGTGAATAAATAAATATATTTTAGGAAAAAATATTTTTGAGTTTTGTTGTGTGATCGATGTATTTCTGAGCTAGAGAGTGGAGGGGGTTTTCCTTTTCGTAGTTAGGTCATTCCTCTGGAGCTCAATGTGAAGATAAAATCCTATCTGTATAAATTGAAAACTTGTCTTTTTGAGCTGAAAGTTGAATACAGACCATGACTTTTGCATGGAAAAATTACAGAAATAATGGCCCCTGGCTGTGGAGGCATTTTTTTGTTTTTCATGAATCAGGCACAAAGTTATTTAAATTAATTCTGGTCTCATCACCCTAATAGAATATCATTACTGATCTTTAGAAAAAATATTAGAAATCAGCAGTGTGTGGATGCAATAGCAATAGCTATTTGACCAATTTCCCCAAACAATTTTTTCTTTATTGAAAAGCAAGACTACTGATGACAATACTCACTCATGATGCACATGCTTCATGCATTTCACACATTATCTTTTTATGTCAATTGCATGGATCAAAAGTACAAACTACTCTTTTGCTTCATGATCAATTGGGGCTAATTTATTTACTGTCTTTTGAAAGCAGTCATTAAAGAAAAAATCAGAAGCAGAAACTCTGTTAATATTTCCATGTAATTTAAAAAATATATGAAAAAGTAAAAATTTTACCACCCAGGCTTAGTCTATGTCTATGCACCACCAACTAAGGGGTTCTGCTCTTCTGATTGGATCCACTACTACTCATACTCAGGTATGATTACATGGACTGCCAGAGAACAGATTTCATTTCTCTGTGGCTTCTGCCAAACAGAAGGCAGGATATCAGGTACCACAGCTACAGCCATTTAAGTGCTAATATTTCCTTAAATGTGAATATTTTGTTATTTTTTCCCTTCCCCCTTCTGACACTGACACCTCTGTACTATGACTTCTGTACTTCACCAATTCCTGTTTCAAATGTGTGAAATGTCCCTGAAATGAGACCCCTTCCCCTGAGTGTTCTGGGTTGGCCCCTTGGCCAAGGCATGAGGAAGCCTGAGGTGGTGTGAGGCAGTGGATCCATCCCAGACCTTGCAGGCTCTCCAGTGGCCCATTTCTGCCTAGTAGTTACTGAGCATGGGCTTCCTACATAGCTGCTCTGCTCCTTGATGAGGTGGGAGTCAGACTTTGCTGGCCCCAGGTGTATCCTGCCCTGAGAAAAAGGGCATTTTCTGATTCAAAGCAGGGCCTGAATCCACACTTATAAGACACTCCTGAATGAAAAAGGCTGGTGCCTTACCTTAACAATTGATGCAGCTGCTGAAAGATAGCCAGTGTGCTATCTTAGCACTGCCAAAAGACAGGACATTCTTTCTGACAATCATCAATTCTATATAAATTTGTCACTAACCAGAGCAGAAAGAGAACTGAGGTCTTCTTCAGAGGCTCCACTCATCTGCTCATCCCACAGCTCAGCACTGTGCTCCTCCCATCCAACTCTGCCAGCCATGAGAAGGCTGAGAAGTGCTGAATTTCCCAGGCACAGGCACAATGAAGGAGCAGGGACAATGGGTGATGATGAGAAAGCTTCTTGACACTAAGAGGAAGCACCTTTCAAAACTTCCTCATGCCTCCTCTGCAGCACAAGACAAAAAGGGCTGAGGAGAATAGTGAGAGGGAGGGTTTCAGTGGTGAGTAGGTGGCTCTAATGTGGCTAAGCTCAATCCTTAGTGAGGAAGTGCAGCAAGCATTTACGTTCAGCATTATCCTCACTGGTAGCTTCAGTTCTCTCTTTATTCCAGTATCAGATTTCTCTGCACTTCCTGTCTTACTTACCACTATGTCGGTTCATACACAGCACTCAGCATGTGCTTTGTAAAAATGGATCACACAAGATGATGTGGATTTAAATAGGTGCAGTGATTTTTTCAGTTGTTGATGGATTCTTCTTGACTGTGTTCAAAACCTCTATTTTCCAGCTGGAATTAATGGTGGCAATGGAATTCATTACTGGGAAAATTCTTACTGGAGTCAGAATGCTGTTCAAATCCATTTGCATGTTCCATGTTGATTGTTTATTTCTTATAGGGTTTATTTTCCTCCCCTATGTAATATGGGGGGGGCATGAATTTCAGCACAGGAACATCTAGTCCATCAAAAGTATCCATACAAACCTTTGCAGCCACTTGTTGAGCCATGCCAATTTCTTTGATCCATACCACAATGACTAAAAAGTTCAGTATAAGTAAACAATAGGTTATCCATCCTGAAAAAACACCATTTGGATAGATAGGAAATAGTTCAGCACTGTCATGGTCCATTGCTTTTTTCCCCCCATGCAATTCTTAAATTATATGCATTTTACACAAGCAAACTCCTTCCCAATCCCTGATGAGTCCATCTTCCACTTAGGAAAAAAAGAGCTGTGGGTCTTTTTGAAGTTTTTGGGGAGTCAGGACCACTTCAGCTTTATTGGCAGGTTTCGTTGTCTGTCACTATAATGATTTGCTATAATCAGAGGAAATGAGGTTCTGGGTGATGTGGGCAGTGGTTTATGAGGTGCCATTCATGAGGTGAATGAATATGTGTATATCTTTGTTTACTAAGTTTTTCACCATCATTGCTAATTATATCCTGCTTTGCACCACCTTGTACTCTGCCTCTCCTTAACGAATACACCCTTCAAGTTCATTCTACTACTTGCCAGTCCATCTTTGGCCAGCATGTACCTAAGATTTTTTTAAAATAAGTTTTCTCAGTACTGTGAAATAGAATAGCAGAAAACTTCCATGAAATGATTTCTTTCGATCTAGAATCAACAACCGAGCTCCCAGTTGAAGTTAAGACCTATTGTTGATTTCCTCTTCTGGTTATATAAGTGATGTGTTTTTTCATCAGCAGATTCTTTTTTTCATGTGGATGGTTTTGTATGTTATATCTGAAAGGAATAAAAAAGAAAGACAATATCACTTAGAAAAAGTGTGACTATATGGATACAGAAAATGTTTGAATTTTTTCAATCTTGATAATAAACCTGGAATATATTTATTAATGCATCCCAGATAAGCAATTTCTATTGAGATGTGTTCTCTCAGAGAGCTGTACTATGGAAAATTGAGAATAATGGGCCGTGTCATGCCTTCAGTCCATGTGCAGAACTCACACTGATGTCAATAGGAGCTCCCTTCACAAACCAAGGCCTATATATGACCCATAGAGTCACTAGTGGAAGTTTCCCATGCATAACTACAAAATTAATGGAGCATTGTAATCCATTTTGAGATCTAATGAAATACACCATGATTTAAATTGCAATTAAACAGAGAGATGTCAATAGACATTGATGAGTTTTCACATGAAGACAGCAACATTCCTGCTACAAGCCTACAGCTACAAACCTTTCGATGGGTAGTGGCTCACGGACTCTAAAAACACATTTTCTTAGAGCATTATTGATTAAACATCTCAGGAGCCTTAAAAATCTGAATTAGATCTTTTGTTGTAAGACATAATTTGTAAATCTATGACTTAATCCATTCTGGAAAGATTACAGAATCCCATGTCATGGAATTCAGCATTTCTTAATTGCCTTACATTTAGAAATTGAAAATCATAACATTAAATTATGCTTTTGTAGCAGGGGGAGGTTGGAAGGTTGTAGAGTTCACGTGATTCAAAAAGATGTTGTTTAAAGTTCATATACCTGATGGTGTTTCATCTGTCCATGACTTTTTAAATTATTTAATGTGATAAAATATTCTGCGTTTGTGTGAGAAATGTCATGAAATAATTAGTGTGTATGTATTTCACAGCACAGAGAGACCAAGTTTCATTACAAGAGCATTTAAACTACACCAGAACTTTTGAATCCCACAGTAATATTAATCTTCTAGTGCTCTGAAATATTTCATTCCCTGCTTCCTACCCTCATAAAAATACACAGAGAGCTGTGGCTTATCTTTGAAATTACCCATTGACATAAAATATGAGGAGTATTATTTTCAACTGTGTTTCAAGGAAGTGTTTCTCAGGATGCTTACTAGGCAGAGCAGTTCTGGTCTTTAGCAGGAGCTCCCGTGATCCTTCCCAGAAATCGACCTCCCTGCTTGCCCTTGCCCCACACACCGGTGCCTTCTGACAGCACCTGGCTGCTGGGAACTGACTTTCTTCTTTCTTCAAACAATAGTTCATCTCCTTTTTTTCATAATTCTGCAAAATAGTGAGGATGCCATTCTCTGTTGTAATGTAATTATCTCTCACTTAAATGAGACAAGTCTTGGCCAGAATGCTGGAGACTCAAGGCTTCAGCAAATTCACAGTGTCCTGAAGACCTGCAATTTTCTAGTGAAGAAAGAGCAGAGTTTGCTGGACTCCAAATGAACTAAATGAGGAATCCATTCCCCTAAGTCTATCTGCAAACTCTGTCAAAATTTCATTTGGTTTTCAGAATTTTTTTTGGTGTAATTATATGGACTAGACATTACATATGTTCCTTTTATAAATAAAGTAGGTTATGTTAGAGTGATATTACTAAGTATGAAGTATGAAATACATGTCTTTTTACAAAACCACCAACAGTTATTTTAAAAAATCTAAACCACATAGAAAGGCCCAAGAGAATTTACAGTAGAATTTTTGAGGAATTTTGAGATTGACCAAATGATTCTGCATTTGGGATTTTTTGGCATCTGCTGGTTGTTTTGTTTTGTTTAGCTGTTGTTTGGGTTTTTTTCCTGTGGCTTCTCTACCAGTTATCTTGCCAGAAGGTTTATCTATGAGAAGTCTGGGCAGCTATTTTGTGATGTTTTCACAAAGCAGCAGGTGTCATTTACTCCATGACAACACCTCCATTTAATATCCCACCTTAGCAGGGAGATGAATACTTTGCAACTGCATCACTCTGGGTTGAAGTTTATCTCTACACAACATATACATGCTCCCTGGAAACTATTTAAACCAGGAGTACATATAAAAGCTGCTTTTTCTTATTGTTTCCTGACTTTCTGGACACTAACCAAGACCAGCAAATTCTTAAATCCTACGAATGATTTCAGCCATCTGTAAGTTATAAAAGAACTCTGCCCAACCTCAAATACCTGAGCTGATTTCTGTTCTATTGCAGGTTATTCCACCGTTGAGCCTGCTTTGGTTTGAAACAGGCTTTGTTTTTTTTTTTTTTTCTTCTTCCTTTGTCTGCTTTTTCAGCTTACACCTTCCCTATGAGAATGGTATGAGACGACAAGAAAAGGTTTCTGACCTCACCATCCTCTACTTCCCCCACACTGCTTTTGGAAGCGTAATTTATAAAACTCCACCAGTGTAGCCTGGATGCTGCTGTCCCAGTAAGGACTACAGGGAGGAAGAACCAGGATCTTGGGTTTGCTGCTTATATTTTCTTTTTTTAACCCTTTCCCCCTGCCACCCTAACAGATAGGTGATCTTTCATCTTACCTTTTTCCTTTGATCAAGCTGTAGTCATCTGCATAATACAACAAAATTTTGGTCTAGTAAAATGTGAAGCTTGACTTTGGAAGAATTACTGATTTCTATTAAATAAAGCAACACTTCTTTGTCACCACAATCAGTGGATTTTTTTTTTTTTCCATAGTCAAGCTTGCTAAGAACATTAAAAATAATATTTTTCTGGACTGAAACTCTCAGTTCCCAGGCTCTTCTCCCTTTTAGTCCTGTGAACATAGTGCTATACTGTATGTCAATTTGGTCTTGTTTGTGGGTTCATTTTCCCCTCCATTAGAACAGCATTTCTCCCTTTTTTTTTTCTTTCTTCTGATATTGTTCAAAGGCTTCTTGTGATGCCTTGAAAAAAGTTATTGATTGTTAGATCATTTCTCTCATTCATTCAGATGTTTTCTGGTCCCCAGATGGAAACATCACAGCTGCTGCTCTGGAATTCACTATCGACTTCTGTCTCTGGATTATCAGAGCCCCTAGCAAAAAAGCCTGATTCCAGGCACCCTCTTTCCCTCTGTTGAGACTTAAAGCTGTTATCCTCCCAGCTCAAAGGAAGTCCCAGTGCCTGTATATGGCCAGAGTCTGGAGCAGTAGGGTCCTATGATTGCTTTCTTTGAGCTATTTTTCTAGTGCACCTTTTTTTCTATATAATTTTTCAGCTCTTCAGTAGGAGCATCAGATCTCAGACACCAGTCTGATTTCCTGCCTCCCTCTGCTGTTATTTCTGTGCTGGTCATTTGTTATATGTTTGAGGTCCAGAATCAACCTGACAAATTAATATTTTTCAAATTCAGCCTTTTCTGACCAGCAGCCATCTGCTCAGACAAAGAAGAAAGTTGGAAGGATTGCTGTGTTTTGAATGCTTTTCACCCAATCTCTCAAGGAAAGCCTCTTTTTTAAATTCAAAGAGTTGTTATGATTCAAAGAAAATGCTTATTCTACAGACTGTTTCCTTTCCATTAAAGTTTATTTATACCGCCCTCCTTGTCTGAGGGTATAATTATGAATGATCTAAGTCTTTACTGAAAATCCTAAATTAAAAAATACATCTGTTGCAAGGATTCTCTCACCAGAAACCTTGAAAATGTTATCCTGTCTGTGCATCCATATATCTGTCTGTCTCTCTGTAGGTTATGGCTATCCTTTATATGTTCCAGAAGCAAGTGGGATTAGATCACTTGCTTCATAGTTTAACTGCTGTAGACATTCATGAAAGGAATAAAACAATGTGGAAAACTGAAAACATTTTATATTTATTTATAGTCACCTTTCAATCACATTTTCACTTGTTAACAACTAAAGGGATTAGATTGTATGGTTCCTCTCCTTCTAGATTTAGAAATAATCATAAGTGTAAGAAAACATCATTTAAATGGAAAAAGTTATGTTTAGAAAGAAAAGAGAATTACAGCATGAATGATGTGAAGTGCAGCAAGGTGTTTTCCTGACAACAAAGGACAATTGCTTCAGCCCAACTTTTCAGCATACCTCAGGAAGCATCGGTGAAACACATTTATTTTTAATTAAGGCCAACTCTGTCCCAACATTTGCTTTAAATATGAGGACCAAAGAGCATCAGAAAAGGACATTATTTCTGCAATCCTTTGAAGCTGCTGCCTCCTGATATGTAGCACCAGGGAGGGCAACACCACACGGACAGTGGATTCATAGCAAAATCTCCACTAGGCAGAAGATATCCAGACAGCACTTTTCTCAGTTGGATTTCACCTGACTAATAATCTTATTTTTCATTTTTTAAACATTACAATGAAATGAGTCCATTAAGATGCCATAATGTTAATTAACATTGTCATAAGTTCTTTCATTTCACTTGCATGCATTTTTCAAAGGTACATTGTGGAAATGATTCTTTTACCCTGCCATTTGCCTATATATCATCTCATGCTAGTACTGAAAGGTTAAATGTTATAATTTATGCTAATTTTAATTTTCCCTACTACCATAGGTACTACAAATCAAGCAGCAGCAATTGATTATACATCGCTGACAGTATAAAACAGAGCAAACACACAGGTCTGTCAGTGAAAGGCCTGTGCCAGGTTAGTCATAGTTAGGTTGTTGTGGCCTCCTGAGAACAGCAGTCAAAGCTGAGCAACAACAACAATATGAATATTTATTTTGTGCATAATTTTGGATCCAAGCCATATCAATAAATAATTTTCCATGGTACTTTTGTGCCTCAAGAAGTTTGATGGAAATGCTGTGTGCCTCTTGAATTTTGTGCAATAAATACCAGATATTCATTTGGGCTTTGGCTTTTCAGAGAAGGGCCTGATGTTGTAGAGGTCAGGCAGAGTTTTACTGAAGCATTTTCCTGTATGAGAATATGTAGGTTACAATTACAGGAGAAGGAAGAAACCAAGGCCTGGCTTAGACCGTCAAAAGGCAGAAATTATCACTAGCTTGATATCATCTGGCAGCTAATTTGTTCCCTTGTCACTGCCATAAAGAGTATCTTTGGAGCTGAGGAATGATAGTCAGAGATTTTCAAAGAACCTAAATAAACACCTAAATTGTTCATTTACTTGGGTCTTAAACCCTTCCCTCCTCACAGCACAAAGAAAGCTACACACCACCCTGGCTTAGACCCTTTTCAGGGCTCATCTTTGCTGCTGCTTTGCTGCTCCAAAACTAGCATTTTCTCCACAAATGTAGCTTCTCCCTAAAGAGCAGGCACTTATTTTCATGGATTAATGGTTCATTCCTTGTTCTTCTCACCTTGTAAGATGGTGAAACAGAAGAGAGAAATGATGTCACAGAAGTAAGAAGTGGTGGATAGCAACTGATACTTCAACACCATGGGACAGAGGCTTAATTCCCATGAAAGACAGGCTGAGATGACTCAAAGCTCTTGGACACTGAAGCAAATGCCATTTGGAGGAAAACAGAAGTGACCCCTGTGGCTGTTGGCAGTGCAGGAGACACAGTCTGGGCTGGGAAATGTGGTCAAGTGTCTCAAAAGCTTTTCTGCTCCTGAGCATTCCCCAACCTGGGCAAAAGGCACTGTGGACACCTTGCTGGAAAGATCCTGAGAAGTGCAGAGAGGGTTGCAGCCTTGCTGGTACATGCAAGAGGACAGTCAATGCCACGTTGCTTATGGTAGAAGGAAATGGAGCATTGACAATGGGATTAGGGAATTATTGCCTGACTTGAGGCCAAGTGGGTAACCCTATGAGACAAAGACAATTACACAGATCACAGAAGATGGGAAGGAGATTCTTGCAACAAGGCAACAACAACTGAAAGGCAAATGTTGCAAAACATTTTTTTCAAAAAATAATTGATAAATTTCAGCATAAAAATCCTGTTGACTTTTAATTGGAAGTCAGTTTGAGTGGTTTCAGCACTGTAAGTACAATAGCCATTCTTGCTGATTTTTATGTGTCCAAAACTTATTCAATGTTTGTGTGACAAAGCTTAAAATAGAAATAGGGATTTAGCTTGTCCACACATCAGCTTTGCATTACAACATGATTTCTGTTAGAGACATATTTGCGAATAAAGCCGTTGTACCAAAAGATTAGAATGCTGCTTTTCAAACTCAGTGCTTTAATTTAAAGAAGACACCATTATTTTTTTCATGTAGCTATTGCTTCTTGATTTAGAATTAGTGAAACACTGGTTACTTTAACCCAGATGGTTTCTTCCCCACCCATAAGGATTGGTTACTTTAGCACAGATGTCTCTTTTTCTTCCATAAGGCATATTAGAAGGAAAACAAAGATTCACATTTAAGCAATAAATAATAACAAATACCACCCCTATTGGCTTAGATATGTCCAAATCCAAAACCACAGCTTGAAGTTACTTTAAAGTGTGGTGGACCACAGCTTAGAGTTCTTTCATTTTGCTTTCTTTTTAAAAGATTTAACTTTGTTGACATTTTTTGCACAGTTTCAATTGATCTTTATTGAAAAAGAATAAGGATGGAGCAGACTGACAATTTTATTTGACAGATGATTAATAACTTTGCTTAGATCTGGCCTGAAGTGTAACCACAAAGTGTTTGATAAGGGATGGATAAAATATGGTTTGCAGGCAGTAGAGAGTTTAAGGAACATAAAATGGCTGAATGGCAATCTTAAAAATGCAAGGTAGAGAGCCACGAGGTCATGTTAGCAGCGCTCTAGCGCCCTTTCATCCCAGGGTTACTCCAACTTTTCTTCTGATTGCTCTTGGCTCGTGGTGGAAGAGTCTCCCTTGGTGCACGTGCGGAAACGTCTGTTTATGAACAGATACTGTCTGTTGTCAGTTTATGAACAGATCTCTTCCTTTGTCCGCTGGACAGTGGCTCAGCCTCAGCTCCCAAAGGCTGCATGTTGGGCTCAAAGCCCCTGGGCTGGGTCTGAGATCAGCCCAGGCTCTGTGGGTCCTGCTGGGGCCCTTTGGGCTTTCCCCTGCCATAAGGAAATCTTCTCCCCTTCCCTGCCGAGCACCACACCGACGTGTTTTCCTTGAAACTCCCCTAAAGTTTCAGCTCCTTGCTTTTCTCCAAAAGGAGGGTGATCTGGACCAAAGAAAGCCTGAGTAAGCAATTGAAAACAAAATTCTTTTATGATAACAATTTTTCTCAGTCTTTTTAGCGCAGTCCAGATTTTTTTACTGTGGGGAAAATTTGGTTGTAAGGATTTATACTATGTTTATTTAATTAGTAATTTCTGTAAATGAAAAATTAATTCTGTTACTTGTGGTGATGTGTCATGCCAGGAATAACATTTTGCATCTATGGCTTAACACAATACGCCATTTTAAAGGGCTTTTTCCTAAAATTTAATTTTAGATTTGGGACTATGGAGCATTTAACTTACCTTCAGGAGGATATTTTGAATAAAAATAACAAGAAACTGCTTCACTAGAATATCAACCATGCTTGACTGATATTAACCATATGAAAAAATGTATGGGACATATAAAAATCACATAAGAACTACAGTTAAGCCTACTCATAGTTTTTTTTTAAATGGATGTCCAAACTTTAAAAGTCTGTATGTTATTCTTCTTAAGATCCAAATATATTTTTGGAGACTGAGTTCCTACTGTTTGTAATAATGAACACCTCATGGATAGCAAGGGGGAAAAAAAAAAATCAACTTTCCTTAATGCTACTGTTGGCAAAGGGAGAGTGAAAAAAAAATTATAACAAGATATCCCCTGTAGTAGAACTACACTTCACCCCCCCATCTCTGGATGGAGAATGCAGAGTTTCAGGTAAGCCTTCTCACCTCCCTCTCCTGTTTTCTTGCCTTGTACCCTGGAGGTTTTCCCCAGAGCAAACCCCAAGGGACCCAGAGGAGTGTTAAGGCAGGGGAAGCTGAAGTAGCTGCTTTCTCCCTGAGTGCCAGGGGCCAAGGACTCAATGACAAGGATCCTTCATGACTCCATTGAGTGCTGGATGCTGCCCAAGCAGCCAGGCCAGGGCATTCTGCCTGCTGGAGCCTGTGGACGCTGGGGACAGTGCACGGAACTGGTCTGGTACTGGTGTGACAGCCCCTCCCAGCACAGAGGACTGGCACCCCAGGATATACTCTGCCTTGTTAGCTGTCCTGTATTGTCTTCTGTAAATATAGTGAGTAATGCAAAAAGCATTTACTAATGAGGCTTAAAATTTTCCTTCAAATGATACTCTCACATATTTACATGCTTGTGGTTTGCTGCCATTACATGCACCAAGTTTTGGCCTATCCCCTTCATTCATGCTCTCTGGGAAACGTGCTCCTTTGAGAGTCGTGGATAATTTTGTTCTCCCCGTTTTAGCAGGATGCTTCACTAGCTGTGTGCCAGTTGTCTGAGAAATGCTGGTTTAACTGGCTGAGAGGGTTTTTTGGAGCTGGGGCCTCTGACAGTGGCACATGCACCTCGTGTGCGTCTGAGGGCGGGCGTGACGCCTGAAGACAGCCTGCGTCAGGCCTCGGAGAGCGGCACCCTGCCCCCAAAAGTCAGAGGTTACATTTCAAGGACCGGCACCGCTCCTTGGGTTGCCGACCCCTGGAGATAAGAAGTCTGCTTGGAGCAAGGTCACAGCAGCACAAACCACCTGCCCATCGCCCGGTGCCAGGGGCTGGGAGCCAGGTGAGCCCGTGCCAAAAGCGCCGGAGCCAGGAGGGGAGCGGGAGGGGAGAGGCCCGGGCAGAGGCTGCTGCAGCCCTGCCCCTGGGCAGCCTCCACTGGCAGCAGTCCTGGGGAGCCAGGAGGAGTTTGCAGAGCTGCCTTTCCCCTTCACTGGACTCCCTGCAAGAGGCTGAGGGCATCAGGACTGCAGCTGCTTTCACGGATGAACTTGGTTTTTCCAGAGGCCTGGCTGCAGCGAGGTATCTAACATGTCATAAACACAGGCTTAAGTTCTTAAGGATTAAAGCAAAAGTTAGATAATCTGATTCTCCAAACAGCAGCAGAGGATGAACAGCTGTCTGAAGCTGCTGTGGCATGGCACAATGGGCTGGGAGGTGCTAAAGATGGAGCTGGAGGGGCTGACTTGCAGCATGCCTCGAGGTGACCATCAATAAACCAAAGGGTACCGCATCTCCTCCTCCTCCTCCTCAGTATTTTGAGGGCCAAGCTGTGACCTAACACAGGAGCTACAGTTTCTACAAAGTACACAACTGCTGCTTCTCCTTGTTTTGTTTCTGCTTTGTTCTTGGTCCCCAAGAAAGGACAAGGACTTTGCACTCTACGATAAATAATACAGATGGAGTGTAAACATTGAAAGAATCAGCTTTAACTGTAACAAATATAGCTAAGAATCAAACACTTAGTTTACGTCCATACCTAATTTTTATTGATATATAGTTGCCAAATCTAAATTATTTGATCTGAAATGGCAGTGGACATTCAGAATGACACAACTAGGCAAATATCATGTAAAGGCAAGTTCCAGATGAAATTGCCAGAGGAGTCATTCTACAGAAATCCTAGCTGTAAAATATTGCCTCCCAGTTCATGAGACAGCTGCAAGAAGCATTCATGACTTTAATTTAAGAATAAGTTTCCTCAAGGAACTTTAGCCTTTATTTAAGATCTGGAAATCTGTGTATCCGTAAGAAGCTATATGTAAAATGCATTTTACTCTTTGAAGCAGAAGGCTTTTAAGGGACTTAATTAATTCTGGTTTTAACATGGATGATGATATCCGTACGTTAGTTTCATGTTCTCCAGGTGATGCACGGACTTTATTTAGAAGCCTCTGAGTTTATGTGAGCCAAGACAGTCACATAGATGTGCTGATATAACTCTGCTGAGATACCACATGCAGATTGCTTTTTTTTTATGACTTTGAATATTTATTTGAAGTTTTTATTTCAAGAGATTTGGGTGGAATCGTTCTGCTTGATGAATATAGTTGTGGATTTTTTTTTTCATGATGTAAAAGGGTTTGCTTCCCCCATCTGGTCATGTATCCATTGTGTCAATTTCTGCAGTTCTGTTGCTCCAAAAAAAGCACATAGACCCATGTGGTTGAAGTAATCTGACTTCCAGCCATCTATTGACATAGCCTTAGTCACCCAAATACAAACCTGCCTCAGACTCTTTCACACTCAATCCCCAAACCCCAGTTTTGCTGCCTGTCCTTTCCCAGAGCCATTCCCAGTTTAGAACTGTGTCTTTCCCACATTGTTCCCCCTGGTTTGCCATCCACAGTCTTTTCCATGACCCCATGGTTCTTTTGCCTGCCCCTTGTAGAAGCATCTCCCACCGCTCTTCCTAAGTCTGGGGAAAGCCAAGAAGCACATCTGAGCATCAGTCCTGCCTTCAACACCTTTTTACATTTGTAGCCTTTAAACAAAGATTTTCAGAAGAACTGTAAAAGGCTGTGAGAGGAAAGCAACAAAAAGAAATACATTTAGAGTTAATATCTCCAAGAGAAACATCTGTTTGTTCCTTTGAGTAACCAAAGGCAAATACACGTGTTCAGAACATGCTACAGACTAATGCCTACAGCTGACACAATGAACTTTCTGTTCAGTGTCATTAATAATGGATTCAAAACAATTTTTTTGTAGTGCTAATATAGTGCTTTTAGTTTTATTAAATAAGTAATAGCACTTTTTTTTTTTTTTTGTGGCGCATATTGTAGCATTTAGACTGCCTGTATCTTCAAATTTTAGAAGCTTCAGCAGACGACTCTATTCAAAATGACTTTTCTCACAGGGAGTTCACTTGTAGGACTTCTCTTAATTGGAGCAGACTTCTAATTAGTAACAAAATTAATATTTTAAAAAAGAATCGGAAAAAATATGCACACTGGAGTTTGCAAGAATATCAAATACCAGCAGCAGAAGACAGCACTGATCAAAACATCACTGGAGCGCCACTTGGGTTACTCTGAGTGCTGCAGCTTGGAAACATGGCCAGGCTGCACCCTGTTTCCCAGAGAGGAAAGTCCTAAACACCACCCTCCTGCCCAGGAGAAGAGAAAATGAAGGGCCAGCAGGGAGCTGCTGGGTCTCCAGTGCAGTGCTCGGTTTGGTCTCCCAGATGAGCCATGGAGGGGGGACTGAAATCCCCAAGTCCTCCCAGAAAGCCTCACTGCACGTGAGGACAGTTCCTTCTCACCTTGCTGGATGCTTATGAGAAACCTGGCCCCAGGGCTCAAACTGAATCGATGGGGGCCAGGAGACTGGGGGACAGTTCAGAATACTTAGAAGAAATATTCTGTTCCTGCAATCAGCTTTTGCTTCTTGCACTGTGTGTGGCCACACACATGCAAGCATCTCACCTAGAAGAGATATGTTTGTGCACTTTGTGACTGTAAACACCTTTTCACAGTGAAACGCTTGTGCTCCTTGCATACTGCCCCTCTGTATCCTTCAGGAATTTTTCACTCATCTAGACAGCAATGCAATTTTGAACTTTCCCAGGGTAGCAGTAACCTCCAGTCTTCACTTTTTGTAATATGTTCCATATGTTTCTTGATGATCACACTCATGAAAAATCATAGAGTATGTATTGGAGTATATATGTATGGATTCATCATCCATCCCCTTCTGCATGATAGCTCTCCTTGGAGGGGGGAGGTAAGTTCATTAGCCGCTCAGGGAATGCAAACAGCCATTCAATGGGTGTCACAGAAAAACCCAGTGTAGGTGAAAACATCCCACACTTCCCATTATTAAAGACAACGTGAATGGGAAAGGAAATTCCCCCACAGCTTCAGTTTTCTGAGGTGTGGGTGAAGCTCCAAACAAGATCTCCCACATCCACAGGCAATGCTTCAACATGCAGATTAAGTGAGATCTGACATTCCTGCAGTTAATGATTTGTTGATTAAATACCGCATTAGAATTTATTTATACAATAGGAAACATATTTTGCAATTTTTTTTCTCAGATTTAAATTTCTAACCTCTCCTTCTGGCAACAAATCTAGTTTAGATCCATTGAAGTTATCTTTCTGTGGTGATACAAATAGAGGCAAGGAATATTGATTTCAGTGGGATGTTGAGATATAGCCATCTGTTTGCCAAGCATGATTACTTTCAGTTAATTTCCAATAAAGCCCAAAAAAGCCACTAAAAATAGTCACTTTTGGATGTTACAGACAGCTTAGACTACTGGAGACATTTTAAAAGAACAGAGTTTCAAGTTGTTCTCCACTTGATTTCTGAACACTTGGCCCTGTGACATTTGGCCAACCAAAAAAATGAGCATAATTTTAAATGGCCTCCTTGCACCATCTACAGGATTTGGTAGGACATTTTGGAGGTCATGATTTTAAAAACAGAAGTCCTTACCTCAGAAGTAGTGCCAACAGAGGCAGCAAGCAGAGAACAAAGGTCCCTGTCCTTGTTGGGAAGTTGAGTGCAGCAAAAAGGAAATTTGTGTATATGAAACAGTAGCAAGTCACAAGTGCCCATCTCTTGCAGTCTCTAGCAAGAGGACTCTACTCTACACCCTGCAAAGTGGGCAGTTACTAAGAAAAGACATCAAAGATAGCAGAAATTACTCCTAAATGCCTTAGAAAATGAACTGCAAGGCGGCCAGGCAGCTTCTGCAACTTATATCACTGTGAGTAATCTGGCACTGTGATTTGAAAATCAAAATTTGATCAATCACAGAGACATTGACAAAAAAAACCTTTGCAATTTTGTTTTACAAATGCTTAATATTGCTGTTCATATTTTAAAAAAGTTATTTAAATTTCTTTTGCCCCCTGGAAGTGTTGTCTACTTGTATTTTACGTCATTTTCCTGCAGTGAGGGAGGTGCATCTTTTCAATATATAGCAAAGCAAAACAGCCAATGGAAGATGTAGGGTAATATAAAACTCTACAGCATATGCTGCTTCACCAGGGAAAGGAAGCTTGTCACTCTACTCAATAAAAGACATAGAAATACCATGGGATTTTTCCCCCCTCCAATTGGGCCCCAAATGTTCTCATGCTATACTTGTAATGTGCATTACTAGCTGATTAGAAGTGACATCAATTAGTCACATGTCTGTGTTTCTGATGGAAATAAAAATGAGCTTCTGTACACAAAATCTCAAATTCATCTCTACATTGCCTAGGGATTTTTCCTTCTGCAATATCAGTTATCGGTTTAATATAATATTGTTGACTTAACAATGATATATTTCAGGCTGAAGGCAGAAATGCATTTTGCATTAATAAATTGTTTTGAGATGGGCTTAAAGAATATTTCATTATATAAGAGAGGCAGCTATAAAACCTATTTGGTGGTCTTTCAATCACTGCTACCTGTGGCCTATTTATGTGGATGGCATTCATCAGTATGGCAGGAAATATTAAGCAAGTGCTAGACAGTTATTAGCTCTCCTCAAGCAGAAGTCCTCATACCCTCTATTCATATACCATGGGAAAAATTCACTTGGTATTTTCTTTCTTGCAACTGTTCTGCTGTTCATAATTTGATGGAAAATTGATTAATCACACATTTAACTCAATGCAAGATCTTCTGCACTGTAATAAATTATGGCCATTAATCAATAAGTACAAAGTAATTCCAGGAGTCTGGAGACATGCTGATTTCTAATAGAAAAACTTGTGCTTAGGCCTTCTTGCCAGTGACCACTTCATCTGAGGTATTTTGCACCTGCCTCAATCCAATTAGATGACATAATTAATGAATCTCGGTGCAGTTGATAATTTGTTATACAAAAGAAAGAATGTTTTGGCACATCTATTAAGTCCTGATGTACAAATCTTTGCAAAGGGGGGAATACTAGGAAGCCAAGAGAGGAACCTACAGCCTCTGCTACAGCGGAAGAAATGTCTGTTTATTCCAGGGCACTGACTATGCAAATTTTACTGAACTTTAAAATCTGCACGTTTCCTTCTGCCATGTTTAAAGGGAGCCTGTGCAGAAGCCTTCCATGCCATCTTGCTTCTTTTGTGACAAATTAAATGGTATGTTTCGAGCATGTTTCAGGAAGTTTTGTTTCCCAGGCAATCTAATCAATGTGTCCCTGGCCACATATCGGTTACAGTTTTACATATGGCAATCCATTTGCACCTGTTATGTCCAGTTAACATATAGACACTCAATAGATTTTGGTGAGAGAAAGAGTGTGAAGATAAAAAGAACCAGTCTGCTGCTAATTCTGTCACTAGGAGACGCCATGAGCAGATTTTATTTAGAGACTTTGAAAAACAATTAGCTGAGGATTATAGGACTAAAAGGCCTTTACTAGCTGTACCTGGAAAATACTTTGCCCATTTAATGCCTTCTAAGCTGTCATTGTGCTTGAACTTCAGTCCCAGTGATTAATGAAAAGCTGCAGGGCACAGCTAGAAGCTAAAGTCTCAATTATGGAAAAGCAGTAACTAGTTTAATGTGCTGATGCTTTTATACTTAAACTGACAGCTGTGAAAAATGGCAATATTTCCAATCACGCTTTAATAATTTATCATTAATTTATTGGCATGTCCAACACACTTTAGTCCTACTGTTCTTTTTCTCCTTTTAGGCTCATGGCATTTCAATACTGGAGAGCAAAATCTGTTGCAAATCTCTAAGGACGAACCTTATGGTGCCTGAGTGATTACTGTTTGCAGGCAGTCAGTATTACCACGTAGTCCTCAGTTTATCGGCAGAGATACAGCATGAACATTTTTGTGGGCTATGATATGTGAACGTGTTTCATTAGCTGCTGCTAAATTGCTCCAACTCCATGCACTTCAGTGGAGTTAGAGCAACTGAAGAACATAGATGGCTTTGTGGGACTGGGGGCAGTCAGGCTCATGCAGGCAGTTTTCGTTCGTCAGCCCAGCAAGCTCCCTGGATGGAGAACAGGAGCTGTCTAACTGCTCTAAATCAAAAATTAAATTTGGAAAGTGTCCCTTTTGAAGAGCACAGGCAGAGTGTCACCTGCTATGAAATCTGCAGAAACATTATTATGTTTAATACTTAACAACTGAATCAGTGCAGCTAAGTCAATTTAAACCAGCTGAAGATCTACAGTCCATTTATTTTTGAAATATTTTGAATTTTTTCACTGCTGTTTTGGTTCTTCCTGCTTATTCAGTTTCTTCTGACAAGGTGTATGAACAAAGGGAGAGGAACAAAGTCAAATAATAAAACCTTGTTTCAGTACAATTTCCATGCTGCATTTCCAATTTAGTTTGTCATGTTTCATGGCTGTTTCCAGGTCTGCTGTGGACTGGACAAGCGCTCATGAAAATTGGCAAATATTATTTTCAGAGTTCAATACTGGTTTTTTTGACAGCAGAAGTTGACCCTATTTTATTTTTCCTCTGATACTTCTGTCATTTATAAAATATTAGTCATCCAAGCAGGACTGCCTCTCAAAACTTTCTTTTTTTCCACAAAACCTCAGTCTTATTTTTACTTTTGCATACATTTTGTGTAATGGCTGTTGCAGTCTGGATAAAACTCACTGCAGTTTTGGGGGGGAACCTGATAATTCCTGAGCTTTTTTGCCAAGCTCATGCAGCCCTAAATGGCAGCTGAGCTCTTCCTGACAGCCTGGTTGTGCTGATGGTTGTCAGTTTCTGGACTGAAAAACAGGCTGACCAAACAGTGGGGAAAGTTATTCTGGATTGTTTGATGTAAACTACTACAAAATTGTAACTGGCTGTCATTCATGAACTGGTTGAATAGGAGAGACATGGCTATGAGAGAATATTAACACCAATTGATGTAATGGTCTAACAAGTATAACATATTATATTGCTGGACTGTTCACAAAAAGCTGCAGTGTGTCCAATTTGAATTGACGTGATGGAAAAGACCTGTCAAGTGGGTTGTTCCATACATTGAGAATTTGCTGTTTCCTATTAAAAAAAAAAAGAAAGATTTTTTGCCTTTGTTTGTATTTGCTTTTGAGATTTTTGGTTTGACATTTTGATCATTTTGATCATTCTTTTCCATGCAGACAGAGTTTATACTAATTAGTTAACAGTTCAATTATTATCAAAGGGAGTTTTGAATGAAAAGAACCAAGTTCCCAGCCCTGCTCTAACTACGTGTTTGAGCACCGAATGTAGCCCTTCATTAGGAACCCTGGAAATGGGCAAAGGAACGCCAATCATTAGAAGTACTTATGTCTACTACTGTTTCTTAAGGGAATTGCGCACCTCTTTTGGGAATTTCTGCCTGGAAAAAGGCAGTTTATTCTAATCCATATTATCTGTCATGCTGTAGACCTAATACTGTATTTTAGCAACATGTGAAAGAGTGGAGAAATACAACAAAACACATGCAGGTGGCTGGGATGCCAAAGGTATGTCTGGATTTGTGGGATTCAATTCTTGCTATTGCTAGATGTACAGTCAGTCACCAGCAATCCCTCTATTACCACTCTGCCACCCTCTATTTTTCAGGCTCCTACTTTGAGGCTTGATTACAGCAATTTGGAGGATGTATGCAAACCAATTCCAGCTACTAATTGAAGGAACTCTACTAATTAGAAAAGGCTATGGAACAAATAACAATTGGCAACTATGGGGTCTTTTTCTGTATGGAACACCCTTCATACAGTGACTTCTGTCTTGAACAAATTCATCATTACAATTTCTGGACAGGAGACAGACTTTGAAAATCATTATGCATGTTGATACTATTGCACATCTATAAATATTTGGTATTTTCCTTTAAGCCCCAACTGCTGAAGCTATTGGGTTGTGTAAGGGTCTTTGTTTCTACTAAGAAAACTAAAAATTAAATTTCAGTGCTTCTTGCTAGAGGAAAAGTCCTGAAAATATGTATCCTAAAAGCCCAACTTGAAAAGGCGAATAAAAAAAGATTAATTTTTTTAAAATTTAAATTTAAAAACCATCTTTCTCTAAAGTCTCAATATCTATTGGAAACAACAGCAATTTATTACTTTCTGAAGTTAGCACAGATATGACTATAACTGCTACCATAGATTAGGTTTCTTTTTAGTGTGACTAAATGCAAAATTTGCAAGATCCAGCTCCTATATGTACCTCTATTGCAATTTTTAGTTGAGATATGTTTCCTAAAGAGTGGTTCACATCTTTGCTGAGACAAACATTTAAAACATGTAGAAATCAGTTTTGCAGGACATTTCTTTATGGTACCTTGTGAGAAACAGTCCTCAAATTGATTTTTAAATGGGGAGATGTGTCATTGGGTACACACTGATTATCTAGTCATTGGCTGAACATCTCTTTCTCTCTGAAAGCAAGGCTGGTAGCTGGCTGCTGGAGGACCACATCTCAGGATCTTATCTGGGAGATGCATGGCTTCAATGGAGTTTTATCACATACTACTTCCAGATGAGACTGTACCATTTCTGCTAGAGCAATCTTCTGTTTGTGCTGGCGTGGGCAGGTTTACAAGAATGCGTGTGTGCATTTTTGCAGGAACACATCTAACTTACATATGATATTCCGTGTATTTTCATTAGTCTTCAAGTAACAAAATAAAAAAGCATTAATTTCATGTTTGTCATCTTAAATGCACTCTCTTAATAAGCTTAAACCTCTTACACTTATACCTGTGCTTTATCTCTTCACAAGCGGCCCCATGCTTCCTAAAAATAGTTCTTTTTCACTATGAGAGAGTATCTCTGCTGCTGAATTGGATAAGAATATTGTCCATTCTGCAATAGAGGGATTTGTCTCACTTTCCCACTGCCTCAGTGAGGTATTTTTAGCAGCTATTAATGTTAGCTTAATCCAAATATTATTTACAGTAGAAGCACCAGATATTTTAGTAATGTCATTTAATACATATAAGTCTAGAAAATGCTGAAAATTCAGTCCTATTGACACTTTGATAAGGTCAAGTATTTTCTATTGAAATTCTGTGGCTCTGGAATTCGGTATCAGGTGATGAGTATCTCAGGTGCAGTGCAGGTATTTATTTGGTGTGATCCTTCACAAAGTGCTGTGACAAAAATCAGAAAAAACTAGCACACAGTCAAGGCTTCTCAGCACCTTCAGTGACAGAGACTGCTTTAGGACCTGGTTTGACCATGGTCTTTGTCCATCACAGCCAACACCCAGTGTTTCTGTGGGCATTGCTGCCTGAGTGCAATATTCCCATGAGGAAGCTTTCATGCTACTGAAAGTGTTGTCTTGATGGACTTTATAGATTGCCCTAAGGTATATTATATCAAAATACCACTAACTTCTGAATTTGTCTAAGTACCTTAAAACACAAATAATACACTCTGTGTTTTATGTCAAATGCTGCCAGATTTCCTAGCGACCTACTTTCACTGGAGGTCAAAGCCAGTCAGACACTTTCCCAGACTTTCATCACGGTGGGGTTAGAGAGACACCTCTAATTGTGCTAGGGGATCATGCTTTGCACTTGCCAGAGAAAATATTACAGTGGAGTTATTCCAATTGGTTTCAGCAGGTCAAGCTCTACTGTGCCACAAGAGATGTGAGACAACCAATGACAGAAAACAATGGGCTCTGTGTCACCTTGGTAGTGAGTAAAGGGTGCTGTGGGTGGGAGCCAGCACGTCGAAAATGTTACAATTTAGCCTCGTGTCACACACAGCTTGGTTTGGAACATTACTCACACAGTGGTAAAGCCAGAATACCACTTTTAAGGAAAACCAGGTCTTCCATTTTTCTCCAGCTGTGTCCTTCCTTATTCATTACATTGTTTGCCCAAACTGTCTCTAGAGCTCAGGTAGAAGTTGGGCTTTCCTGCCCAGCTAGAAAGTGACACCTAATGTTTTCTAACTCCAGGAGACAGTTTGGTTTGGACCATGGTGGTAAAAATAACTGGGGACTCTTCTTCTGACTGCCAATTCTGGACTTCCCAGCTTCCTCATTGTAGCCCAAGAGCTTGTCCCTCCTGTAGTGATTGTACCACCTGCACATCGCCTTGGTGTAACCATAACGCAACCTTACTCTTCCCAGTGGGGGATGGTGGAGACTGCTTTCTCCCGAGCCCAGGCACACGTATCTTACACAAATTCTGTTTTGTGGTAGGAAGTGAAAGAGCAGCCAATTATTCTTCACCTTTTCTTGCCCCCTTGCCCTTCCCTTAAAAGTGGATCTAGCCTGGAATAGTTCACTAAAAGTCACATTTCATACAACAGTTTTTCAGAGAACCTTTTCTTTTTCTTTTGTGCAAGCTGAAGTCACGTTGGCCACGCTGTGACACTGAAGCCCATCCCAGATGAATAGAAGTGATTGTGTCCCTGGCCCAACTTGGGGTGTTACGTGCTGGCTCTACGAGGAGGGGTGTTGCAGGGCTTATATTACCAGGAAACATATAGAAAAAATAATTCTTTTTTGTTTTAAAATTAAAAGACAACATCAAATCTGCACAATAAGTCAGGGGGGCTCACTGGTAGGCCCTGCAGTGGGGGGATGCTCTATTAATTGAAATATCAATGGTGGGAAGTGAGAAATTGTCTTCAATGCAGACTACCTAAATACTCAGAAGTCTGGAGATAATATGTGCTCTGATTGATGTATTGTGAGTGAAGGCACACTCACAGTTCCAGGGTAGTGCAATGGGAAAGTTCAATTTCAGATGTCTAGGGCAGGAGCAGATCGTTTGATAGACCCTCTTTAGGAGTATAACAACTTGGAAAGTTATCTCTAAGTTTTGATAATCACTTTGCCTTCTGAGACTGCCAATCTATTTCTTAACTGTTCTTTTTAGTGTGAAAAAGTCTCCCATTTCTATTCTCTGCCCTACATACTTGGGTCAGGAAGCGAACATCCTATTTTTATAGCTTTGAAGCAAAATGGGTATATAAGCAGCTGATTTCTTCACAGAATCCTTCTCAGACATTCTTTTTTTTTTTTTTTTTTTTTTTTACAAGAGGAGTCCTCACTATTTCACCAGTCATTACCTTAAAAGAAATAGGGCAACACAACTAAAAAAGATTCACAATTTTACCTGCTGAAGGGCACTGTAGTGAATGGTATTCAGCCCTGCAAGGACCTGCTAATGTTATTTAAACTGTGGCCCAATTAGAAAAAAAAGGCTCTTTAAAAATTTTTTTTGAATAGCGTACAACAGAATAAAAAGATATTTTAAAGGAATGTTCTGAATTTTCCACTAACTGAATTTAGCACATTTTGTTTGACAGATGAATAAGGTTTTGTTTGTTTTGAACACTCCTGCTTCAAGAACTCATGGAAAGCACATTCAAATCTGTCTTAATACAATTTCAGGCTCAGTTTTGGTTTGGGAAGAGTTCTGGAGAAAGAAGATTACAGGAACTAACTCCTATCTGGGACAAAGGCTTTTGATGCACGTTTTGCTTTTACAAGACCTTATTAGCAGGCATTCTGTTTCTTTGGTAAAATGAGTTACTTATTCAGCTTCAAGGTACCTTTTTATAAATATCAAAACAGATGATTTCTTGCAAGCAATTATTCTGGAGAAAGAACAGTGAGGGATCATTTTAGGAAGGAAATTAAGGGAGACACTTTAATGTACGCAAACACAACATATGACAGTAGCATTGCATTGCTATGTAAAACAAGTCATTCAGATTTATATATTGAAGTCTCTGTTAGTAGTTAATCTGCTGCTGGCCACCTGCAGAGGAGGAATGGAAAAGGTTCCTTTTGATCTCTTTTGTGAAATGACCTTTAAGGGTGAAAAAATATAAAAAGAAAATAAATGTGAATGAACCTTAAAAGGTTTGGTACAAATATTCTGTTGGGAACTGTTTGGTCCTTTAAAAAGATGTCCACATAGGATATAAAATGTATGAAAGAGAGTAACATCTGTGCTTTAGGTCAGGAAGGCTTATCACCCATTAATGTAACTCAGCTAACTTCTTACACGTCCCTGAGATGCAGTGTTAGTCTGCTGGGTTACTTTGTGAGTGTGCTGTGTCTCAGCAGAGAAGAGCAGCTTTGAATATGGAAATGCAGGAGGTAAGGACAGCAATTTAAACTCTGCTATGCAATACACCTCTTCTTGACAAGGGTTTCATTCAGGTGTGGTGTTTTGCTGACCCCTATGTAGTTTATGCATCTCTGTGCCTAAACTCCTGGTCTTTGTCTTGTACCTGACTGCAGGTTTGGATTCAATTTCACTGGTAGGAAATGAGATTTAACCCATTTGAGTGGAAGGGGCCAAAGCAGAGCTCCTTCAATCTTGCCTACATCAGCAAACACTATACATTCACCCATGCATGGAAATAAAACTGAGTGCTTGCATCTCACATTATCTTTGTGTCTAAATGAGGCTAAATGTCTGAAAATCATGCTCATGACCTCTGAGTGGGCAGAGATAATTCTGCCTATTATACCTCTCCACTTTCCTAAGATCCTGGATTTCTTAAACTGTCTGTAAAAGCCCAGGTTCTCCTCTGACCCTTGCACATACCCAGACACCAGGAAGACATATGTCTTAACAGATAATGGCTCCATTGTGTGAATACTGTCAGTATCATATCAATGTGACATAAATACGGCAAATTAGCCGTATGTTACTTACATCAGAACTGCTCCAGCTCTTTGTGTGGAATGGAAAAGGTGCAAGTGAAAGCTCTCTGAAGCAGCATGAGTCTTTTCCTTTTTTTAATAGTGCTTCTGTGAAAACTGCACCAAGTTTTAGATTTGGTACTAATTCAAGGCTATTTCCCCCCAAAATAAGGAAGAAATAAGGTTAATAATTCTCCTAAGCACTATGAAATTGCTACTTTGGCAAAATTTTCCTTAAGGAATATTATTGCCAGTCTTGACCATGCACATGTGAAAATTACGTTTCTTTTTTCATATCACTGTGGGCTTCTCTCTCTGCCACTATCATAAAACAGCTTCTTTCATGGCTAAAAGACAGATTAATTAAGAGAACTCTTTGCAAATACCTTTAGTTTTGGAGACTCAAATTCATTTAACTCCTTTCTATTGTGTCTTCTGAGATTTCAAAAAATAGATTTATTTAGTCTCCTGGAAAATAAAATTTTAATTGCGACTGTTTTTCTTTTCTAGGCATTTGCAAGGTGGTACAGCCATTGATAAGGCATAATACTTCTTATGTCACTCAAGAAATATTGCAAAATTATAGTCTGAGAAGTGATAGAAAAAATCAAATGAAACATTTTTTTTTGACCACATGCATTTTTCAGGTCTAGACACATGGTATAGTTTTATTCATATACAAGCATATGAATAATAAAAAGACATCAAATAACTTTTGGAACTAAATATGGATTTGAGTTTGCAAATTTCTACTGAAGTGTGATGTAACAAGTGTTATGAAAAATGTTAGTAAGTTTTTCTGAACTTATATCCCTTCCTTAAAGAGTAATTCATGGAAACAAGGAAGATGCCCATGTCTGGTTGTGTGTAATCAAAAATGACACATTAATGGAAATTAAACATAGGCAATATTTTTTCAGAAAGTATCAAATAATGGATACATATGCTCTCCTTCTTTGCTAACACTTGAATATTCATTTCATAAGCTTGTGTTCATTCTCTCCCTGCCCTCCTGTCATGGGAACATCTTTAAACAATGGTTTTCAACAAGTCACTTTTTTCAATTTTTTAGCTGTAAGGTATCAAATTGCACCAGTGTGATTGCATGTGTGTTTTTCTATAACAAGTCAACACTGAATGCATGAACAAATTACTAGGGTGCATTTTAAAATTTAAAGAATAGAAATAAAACTTTGCACTAAAAAATTCTCCAGTAGTGTTCAGTAGACTTATTGTCCTCTAAAATTGTAAATATACTTTTGTTTTCAGAGTGAGCAGCCCTGTTATGATGATGTAATTTGTGTGAATTTTGCCAGTGGAGAACTTTGAACAAATATGTTGTGGATTAGTCCAGTGACTTTTTCAATGTGTAAGATTATCCATGGAAGTTTTTTCTGGGAAAGGGCAGGACTTCACAGAGACATTCTTCCCTTCCAAAATACTAGAGATGTTATATAAACATTACACTGACAAGAGGCTTTATTCTTACTCTTGTGCTATTATACCATAACTCTCCAGTCAGCTCTGACTCAAAGCAGCGATTACACTGAACTTGGTGGGATGTTGATGTTAATGAATTAAAAGCATATTTGGTGCATATTAGAGCTCTGAATTTCTGCGATATCTTGACTTCAAATTTACAGCATGACACTGTGAAGAAATGTAAATCTGGTTAGCCAAATGTAATTTTCTAACCTCAGAAATTACAGAAATCAAAATTTGCATATTTGTGTAAGACCAAAAATATTCGTATCTTCCTACTAACGGGAGCACAAAACTCCTGTATATCCCTTGGTTTTCCACCAGCTTTTCCACAGAACTCAGCCAGAGCCTTCATATCTATTTGTAAATTCATGCACTGCTACAGCACCAATCTGCTCAGAAAAAGACAGGGTTATAGATTTCCATCCCACTTTGTTATCACTTACACTGACTAATTTCATAATGGATATGCCCTACAACTAATGGGATGGCTCCTTGCTTAAGTTCCCGGGTGCTGAGGGGCTTTGTGAGTGGTGCAGCTGTAATGAAGGAATTGTTTCTTGGTCTTATCTGAGAGAGGTTATCTCTTAATGACTGGAATTATTAAGAACCTGTGCTTGCAAGTTATCCAACAGCGTCAGATGTGCAGCATAGCCTGTACTCTACCTAACCCTCTATTTTGAAACAATTCTGATGATATTTGAGTTTATAATAGAAATTACACAAGTGTCTCAGGAGCCTCTGTTAGAACACCAAGAGAACCAGAAGAAGTACAGGCAAACTGACCCTTACACTTTGCAGAACACAGGACTGAATTTAATATGATTCTTAAGTACTGTATGGATTGACTGGTTGCTCAACAATTGCACAGCTTCTGACCCCAGGGCTCCCTGAGCCATAACAAGAGATGGCCACACTTCAAATGATAATAAAAATGCTAACAATAATCAGGACAATAATAAATTACTGGTACTCAGTGCAGAGATAATTTATTGGAATTTTAAGACTTCTCTTATTTTATAGCTGAGAAAAAGCAAAGGTTAATTTATAGCCCATTTGTATTTTTCCTTTTCAAGCCCATACTAAACCAATTGAACAACTTCACTGTGGCTCAAGGGAAATTTGGCCACTGCTTTATTGGAAACAGAATTGGTGACCTAGAACCTGTTCCTCTCTGGCAAGACTCTGGCTGCATCCATTCTAAATCAGAGGCATGGATACTGGTGTAAAACTGCAGCAACACCCTGGTGGAGCAGGTCTTTAATCCGCCACATCCATGCAAATTGTGCAGACCTCAGAGAACTGAATATTCAGACTTTGTATTTATGCTCAGAGAGGGGAAAACACGCCCATAGTTCATTCGCATAATAAATGTGATGGGAAAATAATTCTGTGGGGACAAACATTGTTTGGTTTGTCATGACACATACTTGACAGTTACTGCTTTGTCCCTTTTGTGCCATTGCAATGCAGTGGTATGATTGTGCCATAAATCTGAAAGACTGTTTTGCAAAGTTCGTATCTGTGCTTGCTACCTTTAATATTAATAGGAGAATATCTTTAAAGTGAGTAAATTGAGAAAGTGGCTGAAACTATAGTTTATAAAAGAAGATTAGTGGGTTTAATATGCACTGGAGAGTAAAAGAAAAATCTTATTACTGTATGGAGAAATTACCTCATAAAGAAGCTAATACAGCAGGCTAGGGAGTAATTTTTAACAAGGTTTTTATGATGCACAAGTGTAGGCAAGTTAATGAACTTATCTTTCTAGTTATTTTCAGATTGTAACAATGCATTTCTTTTCAGTTCCTGTGCTTTAAAAAGTAAAACACATTTAATCACTTACAATAAAACTAACTCATTAGTTTGATAAATCAAGTAAGATCCTATACTGCTCCTGTTGTGGCGCTGCTGCTAAGAAACTAGATCAGGTGAAAACATTAAGTATGGAACAGAGCAAACAACCAGGTTTATTCATTATTGGAATTAAAAGGTGTCACACTGACAGGGAATGTTCATTTTTGGAAAGACCTGCTCTGGTCTCAGTAGCAGAACTTAGGAAATAAAAACTAAAATAGGGACTAAGGCCAAGATTTTGCTTAAACAATTCCACTCTGCAAAATAGCCATGTGGTCTTTGACATTCATAAAACAGACATCTGAAGAATGTCACATCCAACAGCAAAGAAACCACAGGGGGGAGTTGGTAAATACAGAATGTCCATCTGTCAGCACCCCAGCATGGCATGCGTAGGTATTGTTTAGGAGGAGCATGTCCACATTTTTCTGCCCAAATGCAGAAGACAGACTGCTGAGTAAAACAGTTCAATCTTTATATTGATTAAAGAGATGTGCTTTCCTACCATACAACAATCACTGTACTTGAAATTAATTCAGCAGCAATCTGAAGGAAAGACTGAAGATTGTCAGGCACTCACTGCAGGTTTTAATACAGATGTCCTAGAACAGAAATACTGTGGACACACCACAACAATTTGACGCTACAGCAGGGCATTTCATCGAGAGTTTATCAGAACCTCATCTAGACCACAGCCATGTAAGCCACAGTCTTGTTGAATGTTAGTATTATTCACAGCCTCCTTCATGTCACGGCATGGGACAACCTTCCCAGAAGCACACTGAAGGGGAGAGAGGAGTGCACTGGGAAGATGAGTTATTGCTGATCGACTCACTGACATAAACAGATGGGAAGGAAGGATTTCTCCTCCACTGATGAGAACATTCTCCCACATGAATGTGGAAGAACTGTCTGCAAAGAGTGGCAGTAAGGAGATTTCTGCTCTTACAATAGCATCTGAGTGCTGAGAAAGTTGCATAGTGCTCAAGGCATTCAAGTGTCCCCACACCCTTGTTAAAGGCCACAGTCAGCAATATTTACTGCACTGAAACAATTAATCAGAAAAAGCTTATGGCTGGTGGAAAACTGGAGCTGTAATTAGCACAGTGTATTCACCTTGGGGTGAAGTAGTATTAGTTTTCCCGAGTCACATTTTATGGTTTGTACACTGCCGATGAGCCAGTAAATGCAGCTGAAATGACTAATTTACTATCTACAGTTCACTGGTGGGGATCCTTTGTTCAAAGTAAATAACCTGAAATAGTTCTTCTGAGTTAAGGTGCATCTACCTCCTGTAACAAGCACTGATCTGAATCTGGCTAGAGATATATAGAGAGGTCTATTCATCCATCTGTCTATAAAAGCTTTGAAGGGCCTTTTAAAAGAGTGTCTGACAGTTATTTTCCTGCTTCCCTGCTTTATGGTAGACTCTGCTTCTCTCTTTTAGGGGTGCAGGATAAGACAAGCTTTACTGAGTTCTCCTTTGAATCATATCTCTCAACAAGTAATTCAGGCTTTGAGGGAAAAAGTTCTCTCTTCCTTTACTTTTTCCTCAAGAAAATGTTCTATGAGAAAATATTGTGAACTGCTAAAATTTGGTGCCTAAAAATATTTTCAGGGTGGGTAATAAGATTTCCATCTTTCTAATTCCAAAACTCACATTTCTCTGCCCCTATCCAGTCTTAAGTATTTTGAATCTACATATTTAATCTTCAGAGCCGGGCACTGAGAGGTGGGCAAAGCCTCTTCCAGTCATCATTTTGACCTGCACTTTGGCTGTCCGTGCTCAGAAGCAGATACTGGTTTTTCAGGCACATGAGAAAAATATAATGGGAAAAATAGCAAACATTTTCCACCAAAGTTTGTTCATATTCTGAGAAGTGATTTCATCTGCTGGGCTTGCCTCATTTTTGCATATGTTTTGCATGAATAGCTCAGCTTCTCTGGCTGAAACCTTCTCAGGAAATGAAATTCAAAGAGCTGTGTTAAAAGCTGTCATCAAAAATGTCAGGTCTCAGTTTGCAACAGGGGTGTATTTACTTACCTGTGTTCCCAGTGCGCACACTGGGGCTGGGGGAGTGGTTTCTGCACAAATGGGGGTACAAGAGTTTACCTGGCACAAGGAGGGGATGGTGCCAGGCAGCTTCACTGACCACTCAGCTCTGAATGGTGCTGAGGGAAACATTGGTGACTGAGACACAGCAAAGAAAACCATGAAATGCTGTGATTTAATATATTATGTGCCCCCTCTAAACTTCCACTCAGTCCCACCTTGGGGATCCAAGCTTTCTTGATGTTGGAGGGGGTTACTAACAAGACTCTTCCAGGGAACAGTTGGGGGCACCACTTGCACTTACCAATTAGCCATCTGTCACTCTGACTGATCACTTTGCAATAATGATAGAGTAGTGATCAATTTAGTGATATTTCTGGTAGGGGAACTTGCTTGGGCTTACATTGTAAGCCAAAGAGAAAACCAGCAGCACATCTTGGGAGAATGCCATGGAAATTGTGTTTTGTATTTCACAGTGTCCTGCTGGAGTGCATTGTGTAGCAGGAAGAGCTGAGCTCACAGTCAGATGGCAAGCTCTAGATCTAATGTTATCAGGAATATGACTGCCAGAGGAAGAAATTTGTTGTGTCAACACAGTGCCCAGAATAAGGCTGTCAGAAACCAAGTGTGGAGCAAGGATAAGAAAACTTTTAACATTGAATGCTATAAAAGAATGGACATAAGCCCAGGGAATAAAAGTATGCACTCAGAGGAGCAGCACAGAGCAAACTTGAACTCAACCATTGTTAATGTTCATGTAAGAGAACCTTTGGTATAGAATAAATCTAACGTGAGAGTCAGAGAAAGAAAAGTGCGAATTGCAGAAAGTCAGAAATGAAATTGTAACAGACAGGTCTGAAATATCACTTCAGGGAAAGCAAAGGGAGACCTGCAAGGACAGGTGGCCAAGAAAAAAATCAAACCCTTTCATGGAAGCTGTGCATCCATAGTAATGCAACATAAGGCAAGAACCATATTGTTGGGAGCATGAGTGAGCGTGGCACGGCCCAGCACACCCTCTCCCTCGGAGTCTGAAGCCTCCCAGGGTGGTGGAGCTTTAGCCAGCAGGCCCTGACAGATGCTGCGGGGGGATGGGGGAGCCTTTAGTGAAATCTGATTCTTTATCTTGTTCTCCAGCTTTTCCTGATAAAACCAGTTCGGATGCAAGGGACAGCTGAGTGCTCTTGCCCCTGCCAGTAGGACCATGGCCAGGGCTCATCTCACTGCGGGGCGACCATCTGCTGCCACTTAACAGCACAGGAAACCACCGCTGAACAAAAGCATCCACTCGTAGAGCATCCCACCTCCTGCAACAAAATGGAGGCATAAAGGCAATGCTACTTCATCACACACAATTTACAGTGAAGAGAGGACAGCAAACAGTGTAAGCAAGCCTATCTGGGAGCTTTCTCCCTAGATGTCACTAACAGGTACAAGGACATTATTATGAGGCTTGATACAGCCGAGGCAGACGAAGGGGAGCAAACAGCAACCACAGCAGTGGAAGGATGGAGGGAGGGAGTGTGGCCTCCCCCATCTGCAGAGAAACCCCTCTGCTGTCATTGATGTTGAAAGAGGCTAAGCCTGGGGTAGGAGCAGACAGGGCGATGCCTTTCAACAGCATCACTCCTCAACAGTGCAGAATTTCCTGGTGATCCTCAGCATGGTATTTTGGTGTTTCTGTCAGTCCATGTACATGTTCACATGCCATATTGGGCTGCTGCCTGAATAGGGGATAGTGAACACATACTGTGAATGTCACTCACCCAGAGATTTGCCTGATTATAAACCTACTCTCCATGAATTTGCTTTCTGCATATTTTCTTACTTTTATTTTTTCACAAGAAAATTTAAAATCTTCATTTTGCATCAATGCCGTGGGAAAAATGTCCTTTCTTTTCATAGAAGATTTGAAGTGAATAAAAAGGTCTGACATTAGTTTATTAAAACCTCCCTACTTTAACATGAGTTTTCTTTTTAAAGGAAATGGTAAAAGTTTTAATCAGGTCAAAACTGATCTAGGATGTACGCCAGCAAAGAAATACATAGATTTGAAGTTGCCAGCAATGCAAACATACCCATTTATTGCATTTTGACTAGACAATCAATCAGAGAGAAAAACAATGGCTTTATTATGGAAAAATATGAAAGTATATAGAACTTCTAAAGAAGGGGGTAAAAGGCTGCAGACGCACATCCCAAATACAGAGGAACAGTCAGTCATTCTTCCTACCTATAGTGATTGCTAACATCATGTTCATCAAGAAAACCAGATCCTTCTCACAGAACCTGAAACTTCTGGGAAGGAGACTGGCCTGCCAGGGGTGCAGTCAGTGTCCTTGTGTAGGCCTTTCTAGAAAAGAGTTCTGAGAGGCAAAACTTAACCAGATGATCAGAGCAAAGAGAAGCTTTTCAGAAGCATCTTTTGTGTGTTCTGGACTGCATTTAGGTCAGCTTTGGATTTATGGCTTCTACATAATATTCTGTCTGACCCCTAAGATGATCCCAAGGCATGATGTGCTCCTAAATGTAGGTGTTCCTCTGGGTGTATAGAACAACCTTTTTGGACAGGGACCTGAAAGGATTGTGCAGAAAAGAGGACACTTAAAGTGACTGGCTTACTTTTGGCTTTCCTGCAGAAAGGGCATAGTAGGAAGCCGACATCTTCGATTACCAGGTCTTTATTGTCTGTGAAGCCATTGAGTCAGTTCTGCTTTTTGATTGTGACTTAATTTTATCAAACAGTAAGGGCAGAAGCACCCCATTCAAAAGAAGCAAAAATGTTTTGGGATAGCAATGCTGACAGTAAAACTCTAGGAGCATTAAAGATCTCAACTTGGAGTTTATATTTAGATTTTAACATTATATTTAGCTGTTAGTTTTCAACTGCTGCTGCAAGACTCTCCTCCCTACCCCATTCACCCCTTTGGAAAAGGTTATGAGTTTGAAGTACAAGCTTTGCATTTGTCATTCAGACTAGGGTGGGAACTCCACCTGCTCACAGCCTTGCTCTCTTAAAAGCTACTAATCCTCATAAAACCAACCTTTCTGCTTCCTCCCCCCACCCCCCCATCTCTAATTTCCTGCATTCCTCACACTCTATTCTCTCTTTGTGTAGAAACTCATCTTGTTTTCTTTTGAACATACTGATTCATAAACATATGTTCTAAGTTACCTCTCTTGTCTTTGGTAATGTATTCCACATGTTTACATGCCATTTTATGAAATAGTTTTCTTTAACCTTTTTATTTGCCTCAATTTCCTAATGTTCAAAATATATTCTTTTCTTTCATGTTTTTTCTTCATAAATATATTGTACAGCTAAACAATGATGATTTTAATCAAAACCAAAACCACGGAAGGCCTAATCCTTCTTTGACACATGAGGCTAAATTCTGTCCTTAGATACTTTTGTGCAACACCGGAGTGGGGAAAGCTCTCCTCTTTCACAGGATTTTAATGTCGGCAAATCACCTTTATGGCTAAATCTTGATTTATAAAGTATCCAGGGGAAGCTGAGAGATATACTAAAAGCAATTTAGAAACTTATTGCAAAAATGACAAATTTAAAAGTTATGTTCTAGTACAGTTGAGTCGGTATTGTGTCTGTGTGTGCAAGTGTGCACATGGGTGTGAGCACGTGTTGTTAAATCTAAGGGAAACCATGCAAGTTGAATATCCCAAACACAAAGTACCCTGCAGCTGAATTCTTGTCTTTTTTCATTAGTAAGTTATTCAACTTTAATAATAAATGCACTTGGAATTGCAATAGGCAGAAAAATGTACAATATAGAATTTCATAAAAAGCTTCATTAAAAAATAAATAAAAAGCAGCAGCAAATAACCCAAATGAAATAGATGCAGTTTTTAAAATCCCTGCACAGATATGCTGCACAGGGAGGGACATGCAAAAGGAAAACAGAAAAAGGCCACTCTGCAGCCCAAGCACTAACAGGAGATGGTGGAATTCTGTGAATGTCATTGAAAGTGACTTCTGGTGTTTGTATTTTCTGGTAAAACAGAAGTTAAATTGATCTTGCAAAGAGACACCATCCATAACTCCAAGGGGTAAACATTTTTGACTTAGAAGATTCAAGGACCACCAGATGATTAAATAAGATTATTAAGGCTCAGTTTTGCTTAGCTGTGTTGAGGGTGGTAGTCCAGTGCCTTTATAGCCTACTGTCTGCATACTCCAGTAACAGGGACAGGAATACTCTAAACTGGTCCTGTTGTCAAAAGCAACACTCAAGCAGATAAATTTCACAGCAGCAATTTTGTATTAAATGTCAATTGAAGTAACTTACATGAATTCCTGCTAAGGGACACATAGGTTGCAACCTATGCTTCCATTTATCCAAATCCTATGTGAAACCAGTCTGAAATACAATTAAATGACTTTTTGATAGGAGAATGAAGTTATTAGATACATAAAAATCTGCCAATGTGCAGAGATTGCCTTACCAGTGAAATAAAATGCACGGAAAGGATAAACTTGTGGTAAACCAGTTCATGACATGTACTGAACATGTTGTGGAACCCTCACAAATGAATATGTGACAAAGGAATAAACATGAAAGAAATACACTGATTGTACACTAAGGCTGTGCATTTCAGAGAGATTCACCGTATTATCTTCCTTATTCATGTGGATAACAGGCTTACTTATGTCTTCAAAAACAATTCTTTCTATCATACTGCAACAATTCTAAGCATAGTGATAAATAGGAAGTATGAAAATGCTAATGTATAAGAGCTAGTGGAATTTTAAAGGATCAGGACTGAGCCAAATTTTTAGATGAGATTTCTTGACATGGAAAAACCTCACTGAAGAAAAAAAAAGAATACAACAATATGGGCATTGCATATTTATAGTGCAATAATTTGACTCTGAGATTTACGTAAATCCATTTCAGAGGTTTTATTCCTGCTATACAGCTCACATGGTTTTGGCATCATTTGCTACTTATGAGCAACAATATCAAGCAGATTTATATTGTACAGGTTTTTTTTTTTTTTAACTTTAATGTAACTTAAATTTAAAAATGAAAGCAGAAACTTCAGCTGGAACAATCTGTGCTTTGTCAGTCAAGTGCAATGTATGAAGAAAATAGTACTGTAAATTTTTATTTTTAGAAGAGACAGTGCTTTTCTTAAAATTAAATGAAGAGGATCAACTGTCTAATAATTCTGGGTAGCACAGAAGGAGACTATGCAAAAATTGTCTGCAGAAATATCTGTATATCCATTTCCCCCTTCTGGCACCCTCCAGATCATACCTCTAATGCCTCACTCATGAGGAACATGAAATCCATGGGACACCACAAGACTTAAGGGCTGGATCTGCTGGCTGTGATGGCAAGAAATGGTGAGGAAATCTTGTCTGCTCTCTACATCTCTGCAAAGTTCACATAGAGAGAAGCAAACCCTTTCTTGCACTTTTGGCATCCCCACAATCTAATGAATATCCTGAGTATAAATGATCTTATATGCCCAGCCTGAGCAAAGGAATGAATTTACAGGGGTGGCCAGCAGCTGTATCCACAGCCTGGCCACCAAGGACCAGGGCCAGAGGCTGCAGGAGGCTCTGGGAAATGAGGAGACTCACCAACACTTGGAGGTGCCTGAGGCTGGGAGGCATTTTCCCCTGGATGGCAGGGGCAAGGCCAAGGGAAGGTGAGGGTCACTGCAGAGCTTGCCCTGCCCATAGCACATGGAGTCAGGAGAATCAGCCATAAGAAACAGGACATGCAGATGGTGCCAGGGGTTCCAGTGCCTTGGAATACCCACTGGTGTTCAGTGGGCACAGGAAGAACCTCCCTCTTGACTTCCCCGGCTCAGGAAGCTGTAGAGAGCAACGAGCTCCTCTCAGCCTCCCCCAAACTAGACCAACCTCAGCAGCCCACTACAGAACCTGCCTTCAAGCCCCTTCACCAGTTTTGGTGCCTTTTTCTAGGCCTTGATCTCCTCTGGAAATTGTGGGACCCAATTTACAGGATTGTATTCCTTTACTCTGTCCCCTTCCAGTATGGGAATTAGTAGCAATTAATACAGCTACAGCATATTATTTCAGGGTGTGCTAATCAGCATGCATTTGTCTTGTGGGGTCCTTTGCAAAGAGGAAAAATGGTTTTAAAATAAACTGGCTACCAGTCTGTTTGCAAGCATGCCTCAAAACATAGACTTTAGCTTATAAACTCTTTTGAAATCCTTGCTCCTTAAAATTTCTCCCACTTTAGGCCTGAGAGAATGCTGAAGTTCTGAAAAATCATCAAAAGCTGAAATTATCCTCATTCATATGCTTACTGTGTGCATTTTATAGCCTAGTCACATACACATAATAAACAATTTTTATTCTTGCCTGTGTTGTTGAAAAAAAGTATGCCAAATAATCTTTGTTTTAGTATTTCTGATTACTCCCTTAAATCACAAAGCCATCATTCAATTCCTTCTGGCTAGCACTGGCTGCTGAAGAGTCACAAAAATGGAGAAAAGTGTGGTAACCCAGAGCTGCTCTGTGAAGGGTTGGCAAGGCTGTATGGAAAGGCTTGCAAAGCATCTGCTCTCACACTATGCTTGGCTTCAGTTAATATTCCCACTATTAATCCTTTAGCTTTATGAGAATAAAAAATAAATAACACTCTAAATAGAAAACAAACAAACAAATAAGCTAAGGTTCCTGGGTTTCTTCCTCCTGTCTGATCAGATGAGAAAATCTGGCTTGATTTTTTTATTCTAACAGCCTGTTCTGCTCCCTCTCAGACCTAGTAAATCTGTCAGCAGTAGGCTTAGGTAAGAACCTGCTCCACCTCTTCGATGGAAGTGAGAAGCTTTTTAAATGTAAAAGCTGCAGGGTCTGCTCCTGAAGGGAGCAGAAATTCTTCATGATGCTGACCTGGAAAAAAGGGAAAGGAAAGAATTCAGGCTGAAGAACAGGAAAATGGTGATTCTTTTGAGGTGACATTTTTTTTTAATTTTAAGCTTGATATAGTTACAGAAAGGCAAATCCTGGCTAATGCCAGCACTGTGTTACTGGGATAACTTTATTACTCAAGCTTCTCATCATATGACTTTGCTGTGATGGAATGAAATCTGCCCAGTTCTGAGCTCATGGCCTGCTAAAGCTGCTGTTTCAGTGCAGAGGCAGAGCTGACCCAGGCTACAACAATGCTCAGCTGAGCTACCCAAAAAAGTGATGACTTTGGGGGTCCCAAAGGAATCCAGGAGTCATGGTCTAGGCAGAATAATTCAAAGTAAATGGCGTGCCAAAAGGACTGCTATTTTAGCAGAAATCACCATTGCTGTGTGTGAAGTGAGGCTTCCCAAGCCACAAAATGAGCTAGAAGGGCATATTTATATTTACTCGTACTTGATAGTTCAGGAAGAGCATTGACTAATATTTAAGTTGGTTTGAACTGGTGCTAGTCCCGCAGACTGACATCCCCATACTGATAGTCACCATGACCTGAATGAAAGTGATACAAAAATTCAGTTTCATGCAGATGCAGAAATGTTTGGCTTTTGAATCGAGATCCCTTTCTTAGCACAGAAACTGGATGCAATTTGGAAACAAGCATAGCACATGAGAGACTTGGGATTGCTAAATTATTCTCCTGTTTCTCCCATCCTGTGACTCAGCTCCTGAGCACTGACTTTCATCTTAGAGCTGAAACCTATACTAAGCTCTGCTCAGTCTGGCTGTGCTGTCTGTCAGGCAAGATGAGGAGGACCTGCCTCTGTGTCAGACTGTCACAGAAGTATTTGTGCCCATCACCACTGCTGCCCTTCTCCACTCAGGGGCAGCTACAAACCCCTGGCTGGTCAAAACCCACGACTTTCCCTTGCTGGGGTGGACATGAGGATGGGCTCCCTCTGCTCAGCATCTGCTTCAGTTGTCATGACTGTGACTACTGTGTAGCCTGAGGAGACTGTCATTGGTCCTGCTAAATCCAGCAAATGGGACACCCTCCTGCAAAACTTGCCTGTTAGCTGTCAGATTTGGCTGCAGGTAGACAATGAGATCCAGTGGAGCATCATGGCAGGGTCATCAGGACAGGAACTGTACAGATAGCACAAATTAATGGAGATAGTTGTTTTCTCACTGCTGACCCTGACACATACAAATATTTGGCAACAGCTATGGATTACTTCTCAAAATGCACTAAAGATAAACCTCTACAGGATAAACTACCCAACGTGTTGAGGTCTTTGACTGAATTCATCAGACATTCATGTGTATCTGCACAAATCAATGGCCAAGGCAGGGAATTTGTCAATCAGGTAAGTGAGGAAATACATTAACAGGTGACAGACAACAATTTGCCAGGACACATAACCCTAGAGCCAGCAAGCTTGTGAAATGGCAGAATTGAACTGTGAAAGACAAATCACTGAAGGTGGAGAGAGTGTCTTCATTATGTCTTGCTCTCACCTGCAACTGCAGAACAAAGTCCAGAGAATTTTTTTCCTCTCATCCTCTGCTGCATTAAAAATGTGAACAACCTGTTAATAGACATTACAAATTCTGTTACTGTCTCACTTTAATAGCGAGATAACAATCGTGTGCCATTTACATATTTTGCATTTTATTGCTCTTGCATAATTCATCATAAGTAACATAACATTCTTGTCAGGAGAAGTTCTGCAAAATTTTAGAAAATGGAAGGAGAGCTGTATTGCAATCAGAAATAGCAATTAGTATTGAAGTGTTTAGGTAAAATAAAAGGAAATTAAGTAAGAAGTAAGAAGCATGAATGGAAAAGAAAAAAATGAGCTGATTACAGTTAGACACAAAATGAAAGTGTGGACTAGAAAGTGACATCCTGCAAAAAATGGGAATGTTTGGCTCACACATTGTAGGCAAGATGGGTTTAATGATGACTAAAATGGATGTACTGCAAAAGAGTAATTGTTATGGAAGAACACATGTTTCAGGGAACAATAGCATAGCTGAATCAGTTAGTAAAGTCTGTAGAAAACTGAAGCTATGACTGAGCAGACTGTAAGTTTTTGAAAGAAATGGTAATTTTTGAGAGCTCTAAAATTGTTCCATCTCACATTAGTATAGCTACAAACAATAGTCTGCAGTAGGATAAAAGAGAAGGATTTTATCAAATTTTCTACATTAGAATCACCTTCATTTGTATTGTTAATTTTGTCATGAAAACACTCACACAATGACATTCAAATGTTCTTCTTTGGATCAAAATTTGATCTCATTTCCCATCTGGGCAAACTAAAGTAAAAGCACACAAACATATAAAATATTTTATTATCTAGTAACTAGGACTGTTAGACAGGGAGCAGAATGTAGTTAGCTGATTTCAATTCTCTTCTGCTTTAAACGTGAGCCAGATTTGAGGAGATTACAGTCCTGGTAAGGGAGCCCTGAATGTCCCATAAGCAAAACACAGGTTTAGACTGGATGTGATCTAACTCTGTAGAGTCCAAAGGGGTTTATGGTGGCAGCTGAAACAAGTTAAGTCTCAGTAATTTTGGCTCTGAAGAGGCCGACATTGATAAGTTTGTCATTCCCTTTGATTTCACCTCCTATACAACAGTAAACATCCCATTGAACCACGGGGGGGACCTGGTCACGAGCAAATCACAAACAAACTGTCTGGACTGGCAGAAAATCAAGCACCACACAGGTTTCATCAGTGGGGGAACTCTTCTCTCCAGAGATTTGTGACTTGTGGATCACATCCCATTGAATTTGTGGTCACAGTCCCCCTGGACAGCTCAGTGAATGACATAGCATGTAGCACTACTAGGAAAGGATTGGTTATAGCTTTCTTCTAATGGCATTTAATGGCTAAAGATGAAAAACTGCATACTGGCACATATGCATGAATCACAGTCTGGAAAGTCTATTTTGATTGGTAGGGGAAAATACAGAGATGTTGGATACTTCTGAATGATGATAGCTGATGGCAAATCTGACATCTAAGAGCCATTCACAATACATTGATACATAACCCCATGTTTAGAGACACCCTTCCTCCTGCCCCCACCCCCAAAACAATCTGAATAATGAATCAAATGGTCTCAGGAGTAATTGGATCTTTTTCTGTGTAATTAGCAATTTTTCCCCTTGCATTATAATTTAAAGTACTGTGGATGAATTGAGCAACTCATGTAATGAGTCATTAGATTGAGGCTTTTAGGGAAGTTATTTCTGAAGGTCTGTGGAGGCTAAAATATGTCTAAATTAAAAGAATGACAGGCTGCAATCATGGCTGTAAAATAAAGGTGCTCAGTAAGCAGTCCTATTACAATCAGAAAGAAAAAGAAGCAGATCTCTGTCTTGTGCATGGAAGCAGAGGAAATGATGAATACCTTAGGTAACTCATTCTGTGCAAAATCAATCTTTCACTGTCAATTTTAAATGAACTAATTTGTTCACAAATCTGCTCAGTCAGTTTGGAAGCATACTCAGTTCATCCATATTAGCAAATCCTTTAATCTTGACTAGTCCACTGAGTAAGAAATCTAGAAATGTGTTAATATGACTGGACATATGTAGTAGGATAAGAATTGATTCTTTTAATTAGTGTCTATTCAAGTTATAGTTCCTTCTTTTACTGAACTATTGACCCACTGATATATAAAGAGATTACTGTTATGACTAAAATACCTTCCAAAGTTATATTTAACTCTTTCTTTATTGGTGAATGTGAGATAGAAAAATAATCTTTGAGTTATCCAAAAATAAACAATGTAATCTAATTTGAGGTTTCTTTCCAGTATGCTCCCATTAATTCTGGAGATTCAAACTGATATTTGAAATTTAAAAAGCATAAGCCCCAAGTTATTGCTAAAGGAATTTTATAATCCTTTCTTCCAATTTAGATAAAACTATTACCTGCTATTTGTAATTCTAGTTTGATATCAAGACAGTCAGAATTTCACCCACCACAATTCAACTACTGTTCTTGGTGGAAAATCCCCACTGAAATTCATTGATGACAAAAGTATTTTCTTAACAAAAGAAGTTAAATAAAAGACACAGAAAGAGATGGCTCCTGTTCCTCTCATTCTTACTCTGTCCACATAGAATAAGTTAAACTTGCTCTTGCTCACTCGTGGAGATGGGACAAACACTAAAACCAATCCCAAATAACTGTACATTGACAATGGAATTGTCAATTGTAGTGATCCCAGCATGGTCTTTGGTACCAAAAAAAAAAAAAAAAAAAAAGAATTCTGGCATTTACTTGTTGCTCTTCACCTTGTAAAAGAGTCTCTGCAGCATGATGGTCCTAGGTAGGGACCTATATTGGGGCATATTGTTCCAAAGCTGAACATCTAGACCCTGCTAGGGAAGAAAATGCTTTATTAGCATGAACAGTATGGCTGTGAACCATCTTTATTAATCACATGAATAATTTGAGCTACAGCTCTAGAAAAATTCCCTAGCACCCTGCCTGGGTGGACAATCACTTTTTGCAGCTTTGAGATCTTTGCACAGGACTAAACTTTTAAGATTTTCAGAGAATTTTTTAATTGGAAGTTGAATATGGAAACACAAAGTGAGTAGGTTTCTGGCTAAATATGGAAAAATGTAATTTACTGAAGCCTTCTTACTGCAAACCAGCAAGGTGGATTCCTCTGTTTTGTTCTGAGCCTGGATAATCTGAATCCTGCTGCCTTTGTCAGATCTATTTGTCCACTAAGGTCTTGACTTGGGGTTTTGGACATACCTATCTCTTGCAACAGCACTTTTTGCTAGCTACAGTCTTTAATTATGTAAATAAAAGTAAACAAAAAGAGATGAAATTTTCACTCAAACCTTCTATTGTTTCTCTCTTTCATCAAATTTTCACTTGAAGGGCATTCCCAGGCAATACATGACATGACAGGAAGAAGATAGCTGTTGTATTTTGAATTCAGAATGTGTGGAGCTTTCTGAGCATCCATCTGCTTCATTTCAGGCTGTCTCTCCTCAGTTTTCAATGTGATGGTTGTTTTGCTCACCTACTTTTTCAGTAGGCTGAGCTTCTGGGGCCTGGCTGGTGGGAACCAGCAGATTCCTGTCACTGAAGGCAGCAAATTAACAGTGGCTTTTCCCAGTCTGCTTTCCTACTGCATTAAGGCTGGCCTTTGCCATCTGAGCTGTTGATTTGTATGAGCTCAGACTTTCTTAACTGGGTCTGTAACCAGTCTGAGGGGGATTAGGACAACAGAACACCATAACCAGCCATCTCACGTGCTCTTTTTCTCTCATGTTAGTGTAACAGTGGGTGTTATGGTCTCCCCAGTTATTGTTTAAAATTTTGGCCAAAAGTGTCTCTATAAACATTCATAAGCATTCATTTACATCTTCATGGTTTGACATTTTTTTCTCTTAATTTGCCTCAGAAGCACCCATTTTCTAGACTTTGGCTCACTAATTTGTTTCTGTCTCTTACAGTTATCCTTGCAGTGCTCCCCCATGTCCTTACACATCCTATTCTTAAGGTCTTTGAAAAAAGGGATTAGAAAAACATACACATCAACAGATGACCCTTGATCTAGTAGACTACCACAAACATATGCAAGGTGAAAATGTTTTCTTTGCCCTGTGCTCCTTACTCAGCAATCCAGTTTCAGTTGTGTTCTTAATGAGGGCCTGCCATGTGTGGGAAGTGTGGCAGGAGCAGGGCAGGGTGTGCCCAGCACCCTCCTGGTGGCGAGTAGCTCCTCCTGAGAGTCCCACTGGGTCCAGTGGGAGCTGGGCTTGAGTACTGGATTTCTGTTCCCTGATGAAAGAGAAGCGGAAAATTCTTCATTTACTTTAATGATTATTGCAACTTCACAGAGAAGTAGCTGATGCTGCAAATAGTTCTATGAAATGATTAGCCTTTGCAAATGCCAGGATACTTAAAGATAACTGTGTTGATGTCAAATATCTCTATCTCCCTGTATGTAATTCTCTACATATGTTTATGTGTGTGCTATTTTGCATGATCTTGGTGGAGGACAGGAGAGTCCTGTCTGAACCAAGCTTGGTTTGGCTCATTTAAAATACTAATAATGATGGCCTTAAACATGAAAATAGTAATAATAATAATGACCCTAATGACTAATGACAATTTTAGTGCAGAACCTGAAAACACTCCTCTTGCTTCCAAGGCACATGTAGGATTGAACAGAAGATGAATGGCACATCTCTATCAGCCAGTGCATTTTGATAATTGATCAAATTTCCATATTAATTAGAAAACACGCACCCAAAGTGGGTGAGATCGCAAGATTCTATCAGCTCAGTTTTTCTTAATCCTCTTGCCTGAATGAAAAAATGAAGTGCCTGGTTTTTTGCTAACTCTGAATTCAAGAGATTGCCTTGACCACTGCTTGCTTCAATTTATCTGGGAATGTCTTTTGTGCTGTATGCCCTCTTATTGTCTGAAAATGCCTTTTAATTTCCTGAATACATATATGTATACAATGAATATTAATCAAGAACTGATTAGTATCTCTTCTGCCATCACACAAAAGTATTTTATCAGAGACAGTTTTTTGCATATATAAAGTCTACACTGGAGTGGTTCATGAGTTTGACTGAGTAAGGACTGAAGTCCTTCACTAAAATTTTGGATTTTCTCATTTTTGCTAACCAGGTACATGGAATAAAAAAACCCTCAGAACACTCATCTATTTTTCCTCAGTAAAATGGTTATTTACTTGCTTTCAGATATTCTAGCTAGCAGAGCCATGGGTGTTGCTGGTGTTGTATTCGGCTAAAATCACCACCAATCTCAGCTTCTGGCATGGAATGAAAGAAATCCTTTCCTAAGGGACACAGAAAGGATACAGAGCTATAAACCTCAAGGCAAGACCCAAGCCTTGCAACCTTTGTTTGAGGTGAAGAAAATGAAGGAAGTGAATAAACTGCCCACCTGCTAAAATTGATGCTGCAAACTGCCCCCAGGAGAACTGCCAAGGAATCCAGCCTCATATTGCCTGGGGAATGCAAGATCTTCACTGTGGCTCCTCAAACTCTGCTCCCATCCTTGCCCTTCTGCCCAGGAAATACCATTTAATGCATGTGCTCAGTTACTGCGACAACTTTGAAGAAAGGAAGAGTAAGGTTTGCGTTTTAGTTTCATGGTAATTAACTCCTAATTTTGGTCTACTTACCTCAATATATTTTCTGTTTTGTATCCTCTGGTGGCTGCGGCTCTACCTTGCATGCAGGATGACAGATTGAGTGCTAATTCTACCACCTGTAGACCTTGTTTATTTCAAAATGTCACTTGTTTTTTATATCTGAAGTGCCAAGAGAGATGTTCTCCCAGGACACCAAAAATCAGTCATTATTACAACACAGCTATTAAGCCACCCATGTCTTAAACACATCAGTCAAAGACGTCTGTCCTGCAACTACGCAGCAGAAAGGGCAGCACGTTATTAGAGAGAAAGAGAGAGAGAGAGATACCAAGGGAGTCAAAATCATCATCTAAATATATCACTGAGGCTGTCTAATGCTGTTGGAACCATGGCAGAGCCCACATATTGTATTTCAGTCCTCTGTGATCATGTAATTCCTTCACAGTAATTCCTTCTAGAAACTTCAATGTCTCTGAATCTGGGTTCTGAAACCTCCCACACTTGTGGTTGAGTCATTGCAAGAATTCTGTTTTTCCAGAAGGTTGAGGAAGAAAAAGCTCTTCCATAAGTCCAATTCCTTGCCTCCAGACTTTTTGCAAGTTCTAGAAAATGCAACTAGCCTCCGTTAAGCACATCCTAACATTTAGTTCAGAGTCCAATGGTGAACAGCATAGGAGCAAGAAAGGCAAGAAGAGAAAACTTTCCGAGGGCATCTGCTTGGCCCACGTTGGCTGTCTTGGCAAGACATGTCAGGATGCATTGGTAGTGCGCAGTGAGGCTGAAGATTCCCTACTGGCTGGAACTGAGTCATTTGCCAGGCTTTCCTTGTCAGGGAGAGTTAAACCAGTCACTGATCCTAATTCTAACACTGTTGTTGCAGCATTCCAATTTTTAATCGCTACATGACTTGTCAGGTTGAATATGAGCCACAAGAATAAAATTTAAAAACCTCCTAATAATGAGGGTGTCAAAGATGACTAGCACTTGGTGTTCCTTCCATTACCTTTCCATTTCTTAAAAGTGAAACGAAGGTGTAAGTGCCCTCATTTCCAAATGCCCTCTGTCTTTTAATTTCCCCCCCAACACACCTTTTCCTGAAATCCACTAAGATAGTGTAAGTAGCACATTCCTGCACTCCTTATACAGCGTTGGGGGAACTTACTTTGGGCTTAAGAACATGATTTGAAATGGGGTTCCCCTTCTTCCACAGTTATGGGACAATATGGTGGACAATTAGGTAAAAAATAAATGTGCCATATGCCTTCATCCTAGGGTGGCAGCCTCTTTTCCTAGCCGGTTTCTCCCTGAGTTTTGAAACCTAAGAGAAGTGAATTTCCTGCCTTCAGTGAGCAAGAATGAGCTGTCTTTGGTATGTCACAGTTTTGCATGTCATCAATTTGTCCTTAGATGTTTGAAATTTGAAGTAATTGTAGACAATTTACACAAGCAAAGTGGAAGACACCCAAAAGTGCAGGGCATTTTTCAGGCTAGCAAACTGACACAGACATCCCAGTGAGAGAAGATGGTGGGGAGAGATGTGCTTCATGCTGTAAGTTCCTGGATGCTGACAAACAAATCAGCTTCCTGTAGGCTCTGAGTTCTCATCTGCAATTGAACTAATTTACCATCTTCATTTGCTGTGGGAATTAAATACAATAACTGATTTCAAAAGACACGAGCATGCTAACAAATATGGGCTGCTGAATGCCAGTCTTTTTCAAAAATTAGCTTATCCTTAGCAGTGTTTCAGTTCACTGATTTCTCCTTGTTTGATTATTTTGTTATAGAATGCTTAAATTCATAGTACTTTCCACAAAAGAAAATCTGCACTAAAATCTCTAATCACTGTAAAAAAATGCAGGATCTGTTGACTTCATCTTGGATTGAAATTAGAAGTAAACTTACAGCACACAGTAAAGCTACATGCAGGAATAATTAAATGCAGTTATTATTTTAATACTGATACCTACAACTGGAACAATTCAATATTTATTGTGGAAATTTAGTTCAGCATCAGAGCTGAGTCAAGAAAATGGAATAATCCAATTAAAAATTGGTGATGTGGTGAATTTGTCAGTGTTCGAGATTCTGTGGTTTATTTAAAAGGCTGCATCTTTTGGATTGAGCTCAATGACTGCTGCAAAATGTTATGTTTTCATGGAAAAAAAAGTTTATCAGGGACTACAAAGGCAAGACATAGAAGGAGAAATTGTAGTGTGTGCCTCACCTCCAGAAAATTCAGCTGCTCTGGTGGGGCTGTAAATCTATCAGTGCAACTTCTGCAGCCAACACAACTTCTGAAATCCATCCCCATCTTCTCTGCAGTGAGGCAGGAACAGGGGCTCTAATCCCAGGTGCATTTGGTGTTTGGGGAAATACTCATGGAGGCTCTCCAGCCCTATCAGTCTATCCAGCCCTATCAGTCTATTTCCTGGAAGCACACTGCTGCTCCAAAGAGCTCCTAATGGCTCCAAGGAAAAGCTTGGAGCCAATGGTGGAAGCTATCCTTTTGTTAGTAGAACAGAGAAATTTGCCCTGAATAATGCTCCTTGGTGCTTCTTTGGTCCCTCTCTTTTACTCAGCTCTTATTAAAATCTCTATTCACCTCAGAAGTTAATCAGTGCTACAAAATCTCTGCTATCCCTTCCTTTGGGAAGCTGAAAGGTACATCATTGAAGAGATAACATGATGAAGATGTGACTTTACACAAAAGTAAAATTCATGGGCACTTACATTTATTGCTACTTAACTGATGAATTCTCTACTGCAGTGGCTTTTGTGCTGTTCACCATCCCTGTTACTATCTCTCCTTCCTGTAAATATGAACTGTTCTGGCAGAACTAATAGGACTTTGGAAGTATAAATAAAATCTTTCACCAAGGAGCATTCTTGGTTCTATGCCCCAGTTTCAGAAATACACAAAACTAGGATTCAACAAAACTTTTCTAACCAAAAAAAGTACCAGGAGAGGGGCAGAAAAGCCACATTTTCTTTTTTAAAACTCAGAATATGGGTAGTTTGAGCCTTTGTTCGCTTTTATTCTGATCATCAGAGGTTGAGGAAAATCACACTTGAGTTCAGAAAAAGGTTTTATTTTTGTCATTTCTATTATGAGAAAACTGGGATGAATGTGATTTTGAGTTGGGTTTGGAAATAGCTTATAAGTTAAGTTTTGGTTTTGCAGAAAAAAATCTGATATTGTTGTGCATAAAGCATGCTTATGATCGAAATCATGAACTTGTAAAGATTTGTATAAAAATAAGATTTAGCCTTTTTAATCTTTTCTGACAACCCAGGGTACCGGAACTGTTTGCCTTCCCTCTGAAGCACAACCTGGTTGAGATTTTCAAAAGGGGGAAACAGGATTAAATTTGATTAAGGGTTGCAGTGGTTCAATGTAGGGTAAATTATTTTTATCCATCCTGATTTGACTGTGTATGAGAAACTAAGCTGAGCTTGTACTTTAGCTACCCATGTTTTAAAAGAGTGACTCTCTATAGAAAATTTATTCAGATAACATGAAACTCTCTTTTATCAACTATTCAGTAAATTATCATAAAATATTTCAGGTGTTTATCTTGGACCACAATTTCTGATGAATATATTTGAGTAAAACATAAATCAAAATTAACCCTACACTTTTCTGTCATTATACAACCTAAACTTGCCCAACAAACACTCTGTGCATCTTAGTTTCCTTCAATTTAGATTGATTATGTCTTTATACTGGGGAGAGGGCTTTCCTGATAAAAGAATGGCTTAATCTTTATTTGCCTAGAGCAGTTAGAAAAATAAGTGAAGCAAGCAGCCTCCTGTGACTGATTCCTGCTCACTTAAGGCAATTCACCCTTGAAACAGAGAATAATTGTTCTCCATCCTTTTCCAGATATTGTCTTCCCTTTCATGTATTATATCCAAATATTCTTTAAGATTTTGAACATTAGAGTAATACAGGATGAATCAGTACCATGCACCAGGCTAAATTTTGTCTACAGAGACCTGTTCAAAGACAATGGAAGCCATGCACACATCTAGGAGCAAAATTTGTCTATAACCTCCCTAAATTCTGAATTAAAAAAAAAAAAAAAAAGAAAAAAGAGAAAGAGAAAGAAAAAAAGAGATAACGTCTACTTCAATCAACAAGATAATAATGTGTGGGTTTTGATCAAACTACTGGGTGTCAACAATATGATAACATTTAGAATTGTGCATTATATAGGAATTTACTTCCTAGATGGTATTCTTCTGGGCAAGAAACATGGGTGTGCCTGCAGAAATTCCCTACTTGGGTACCTTTAGCTTCTGTACCTCAGTTTTGTGTGGATAAGGTAACAATGTTTGCCTTTCAACATCCATAGAGGAAGTGGACCACTCCATCTCCTCTTTTATTTAGCTCTATTTTTAAAAACAACATTTCTTTCTTTCCTGCAGCTGGTAAAGTGGCTGGCAATAACCAACAAGTTATATGCTTTGTCTTATTCAGAACAAACCTAGGAAGCTCTTTTTAGCTAGATTAGGTCTAGCCATAATCTTATTATCTTGTCAAGGCGAGCTTGAAATGGAAACAACTCATAGAAATCCCAAGTTTAGTAATCCCTTATGTAAACATTTCTCTGTAATCAGATTTAAATGAAATAATTGTTACTCCAGTAACAAAACTGTACTGAGGGTGGGTACAGTAATTCACCTTGAAACTTTCTTTTTTAGTGACTTCTTCCTCAGAGCTGAATCTTTTCTATCAGTGGAACTGAGGACACAGTGTGATGCTGCAAACTTAATCTTAAGAACTGCTTTTGAACTGCAAAAGTTCATCAAGTTCATCAAGCAATTACTCTTGATTTTAGGGTTGAAGAATGATACAAAGCAAAAATAAACTTTCCCATAAGAAAATTTTAAAAAGTCTTCCAGCGCCTCCATGGGCAGGGAGACCAGGAAGAGATCTGCTTTCATGGATCATATAGCTGGGAACTCACCCAAAGCTGTAAACTGTAAATACCAAAATGGCACACATATAAACTGCTGACTTTATAAAAATCATGGATGTTTTAATAGGATAAGGACTTCAATTGTGCTCTTCCTTTATTTCGTCATACCCACTGTGTTAGACAAATTTGTGCTGGACAAATTCGTGTCAGTTAATACAGTTCTCTGCAGGTGATTTGCAAAGTGTGTGTTTACTATAAATTTTCACTGGAAACTTCTTATGGCTGAATGTTGCTTCATCATGCCAGGTTCTTTCAAATGCTTCCAGGATCTTTCAAATGCTCTTTAGCAGTGAGTTAGGATGGATCAATTCTTTACAAGCTGACCCTGATGAGGTGTTTGTAAAAGAAATCACTGTTTCATGCACCTAGGTATGATATCAAGGAGACAAAGTTGATGTATAAAAAGAAGAGAAAGTATGAAGTTAAAAGAGCCACCTCTTCATGAGTCTAGACCTGTAAAATAATGCATTTGTTCATAAAACTCTGAGCAGATAGGTGTTATTAAGCTTAGATTATAATATAAATCCAATATCTGGTTTTTCAAGAGTCCTGGATCAACTACTTTTGACTTCTCAGTCCCTCTGCAATAAAACCTATGACATTTCTATAAGGGACAGTTGGTTGAGGGTTTCACCTGCTAAACTCCCAAGTAGTACCAGTTCTTGCAACTGTCCTATTTGTGGTCCTTCCTTTTGCCAGTATTCCCTTGACATAGACTTTCTAAAATACTATTCCCTGTTTTAAAAATAGTGGTTTAATAAATAGACATGAATGGGTGTGTAGTGATGAATGCAGCTTGCTAGCACCCCATCCTTTCTTGGCCTTTGCAGTTAGAACTGAGATGTAGTTTTACTTTGACACACTGTGAGAATCTGTATCTCATTGTTGCTTAGATCATGGATGGGCAACAATGGCTTTTTTCAGAGTTTCACAGACTAGCAAACTTAAAGTAGCTCCTTTTAATTGAAACCCAGACATACTTTTAGGTAAAAACAAAACTGAGCTGGCTTGAGTTTTTCCCAAGCCAAACAAAAGAGATTGGAACTTTCCATTGTTTTTGTCTGCCAACCATGCATTGTTAAAGGAATCGAAATAAAGAGGGAAAGGGGTCAAGGGTTATAGAGCTCATATTTCCACTCTACATGACCCCATCTCAGCAATAGTGGGACCCTCATGATCAGTTCCTGTTGGTCTAACGGAACAGCCATTTCTTAAGAAAAGGAATTACTGCGTACAGTACCTTTGTGACTAACAGAAGAATACCCCGGCTCTTCAAAGGTCCTTTCATTACAGCCTCTGAAGAGGACTCTGACATTACTTTCTTGAGATTATAATGAAAACAGCTGTACTTGTACCAATTCCCCTTTTTATTATTTTTTGTAACAAAACAAGATTGATGTTATGCCACTTTCTGTTCTGTCATGAGAATAAGGTATCACAAATGCTAATAACTACCACAGTAGCAATATGTTCTACTTTGATCTTTTCACTATTCTTTAATTTGGGCAGCTGGCCACTGAATTCCTTCCTTAAAATCTGTGCTGCCTAAAAAACAAAGGGAAAAATGGCCAACAAAATCAAATGTGCACCTATAAAACCATTCATCTGACTAGTCCAATTCAAATCCTACATGAGTAATGCAAATACCATACTTTGATTTTGTGATTCTAGGCACTGAAATCTTAATACACATTCTTCTGACGATAGATTGTGGCAGAACAAGAAACACCCCAAACAACCAGTTCTTATTAAAACCTAAAGTTTGTAATCCCTTCATTCTTACTGGCTGCTTTGCCAAAGACTTCTTAAGAGATTATTGAGCTTATTAATGAAAATCCAAAAGTAATTTTAAGTGATTTTTTTCTCCTTATAAGACAGTAAAATTAAGCATGCGGCAGTTGTTATTTTTTTCCAGCGTCAAAGGCAATGCAAGAAGGCAGGATCTGGCAACAGCGGCTGTCAAGATTCCAAACCCAAGAAATACAAACACCTACTGCCCAAATTATTGTTGTACTGGTAGAAACAGGATAGTAGCCTTTGGTGTTCCTGTGAATAAACTAGAACAGAACTCTCTATTACCAGCTGAATTTTGTTTTCAGCAACTCAACTTTCACAGTGAATCAGAAGTACAATTTTTCTATTGTCTGCACTTCAGTTTGGTCCCAGCTCTATCTTCATGACGAGCAGTATCAGCCTCGTTTATACAAATACCACAATGAAAATGATAAAGTGACTGGTGGTGCTCAGAATTTGCAAGTAAAGATCTCTAAATGAGAATTTTGGATCCTCACTTCCAACCAACAGCAACAATTTAGATATTTAAATTCTTTCCTGGAAGCCACAGTACAATGTTTCCAAAAGCAGAAAGAAGCGCCTCATGGAAAATTCAGAATCAGCTGAAGATGTAATTTTATTACATAAATGCTTTTGAAAATATGACTGTTCTGTTCCTTAGTAAATGAAATGTAATAATTTCAGAAATTTTAAAATTTAGCAAAATTTGTGCAAAATGGAGTGAGAGGAAAAAGTTTAACAAATACAGTCCCCAAAGCGAAAGCATCATGAGAGAACATCTACATGTCCAAGTTAATTCACTGTTAGGAGTGTTTTTATTCTCTGTTTCATTTCAAATAGAAACATTAAAGTGATAACTAAGGAAGCAACAGAGAAATCTGAATTGTTATGTTTGTGAGTTACTGGGAGATGAGATATGCTTAGAGAAAAAGGAGCCTCCTGAAGTGTTCAAAAAGATGAGAACATTGTATATGCTATAAAATGAGATTATAAAGTGGCATAAAATTTTAGGATTCATAAAATGAGAAGTATGAAATGGGGAGATTATCTATCTATATCTATCTATCTATCTATCTATCTATCTATCTATCTATCTATCTATATGATATTTATAGAGAGGAAATAAGTCAGGACAGGGGATGTATTGCAATATATTGCAATTTATTTGATTGCATATATGCTTATGGCTACTCTTATGTTCAGACACACATGACTAAGTGCGTCTTGTACGTTTGTGAGCAGGCTGGGACGATTTTGTTTACCTTGATGTAGCATAACTGTGGTCATTCTGCATGCAGCTTCTGAATGCAGCTTCAGTTGGGAAGGGGAAGGAGGGACTGCAGCAGGGCGAATGGAGCTTTGCAAACAAGCTACAGGAATTGATTTGGGTTGTACTACGGGGCTATTCATTACTCCTTTGCAATTTCTCTGCACACAACATAGTTTTTGTCTACTAATATAGCTTAGCTTTGAGTATGCACACTTATTTTTGTCTGAGCACTATTTTGTGCTTTAGGCCTAGTTTTGCTGCATAAACAATTCCTGACAGTGGTTTGGTCATGCAGCAGAGTAGCTGCTTGCCTAGGTATGTTTGACATACAGAGCAGATGGTTATGACTGTAAAAGCCTTCCAGAGGCCACACACCACTGGGCATCTATACTGAATTGTACAGCTGTTTCCCAGGGCTTGAAGTGCAAGAAAACCAGCAAAATGAGGAGGAAACATGATTGTACAGACTGGAAATCACCACAGTCATTCTACAAATTCAACCTAATGAATTAAGTGTGGTGCTCCTTGTCATTCCAGTATCAGTAAATAAAATTCATGGAGCTATTCTCACTAACAAATTTATTGAAATTGTCATCTGGAGACCTCCAACCTCACATTTTGCATCAGTGATTTAAACTCAGAAACTTGTCCATGAACTTCAGAGATTAGTACATCAGTAGAGATTTAGTACTGCTAACACTTTGGAGTCAGCAACCTCTTTTTAGCAGAGAATATAAAAGTGTGAGGTATGTCCCAAAATATGCCCTTAAATCTGCAACAGGCTATTCATTATACTTTGTAGCTATGCCTTTATCAATTGCACTGGAACAAGGGCAGCTGGCAAAAACCAGGTGTAGAAATAGACAAAAGAAGGGCTGCAATAGAAGCAAAGAAACATCTTGCATGATGAAGGAATATTGCACCAAAAAGGATAGATATGGGACAATAATTCAAAACTTAAACAGGATAAGAGTGATCCTGTACAGAGTAATAGCTGCATAGTTTGCCCATGAGTAGAAGAAAGCCAGAGGAAGAGAGCTTCAAATTTGAACTCAGAGGATGTTATAAGATAGTAGCCAGTAGGAAAAAGGATGTAATATAGAAAAAGGGCATTAGTGGGACCACTCTCAAAGCCAGTGATTGACTGAAAGGGACAGATATAATGACAGCAGAGCATTAAAGACAAGAATGGTAGAGTATCAGAAAATTCTTAGTTACCTTGGACTGAAAAGTAAAAAGACACATGCAGGACCTGTCTGATTATTCCAGTATTTGAGAACACATTTCGTACTAATCTCTTTTTTCTTTTTCCCTCTATACTAACGGCTTTTTCTTACAACAGTTTATTTGTTCCTGCTGAGATATGTACACATGCACATGTACACACTGCCTCACACTCCTCCACAGCTAAGCATGACCCAGAGTACAACATTATTTTCTGCATTTGTTCAGATTCCTGGAAAAATACTCAAGGGAGGCAGCGCAGATCTGATATATGGATGTCAATTTGTCCCTCTGTCTTAACAGCACAGCCAAGGTCTGACCTTCCCCAGCTTCCAGGGGTTTCTGAGTAGAGGAAGGTAAAGAAAAAAAAAATATCACCCAACTATTATAAATGAAAAGAGCCTTGAAAATGGAAAAATGTTAATTAATATGTCATATATCTGTATATTTTTACTCACCTTTGCCAGCTTAAGATATTCAGATGAGGCACTGGGTCTATACATGCTCTAAAGAAAGGTGTGTACATAGCTGTAAAAGAAGGTGCAGTATCTTTTTCCTAACAAGAGATTTAAATTATTTTTTAATATCTTTTGTGAATCACTACTAAAGAAAGTGGCAACTTCTCAAGCTTTTGGAAAAAAAAGGAAACAAAAGATAAGCCTTTGGATGCCCACAGTAGGTGGCATCAGCTACTGACCTACCTACTAATAAGGCAAATGAAAGGAAAACAGCCTGTGAGGGAACTAAATAGCAGAGAGCCAAAGTCTTGAGGGGAGAACAGGCAAAGGAGGCATACAGTGCTTAATTCACCCTGACTAAAAAGCTCTGTCAAACCACAAGTTGAGGATGCTACCATTACAACAGGAAAAAAATAGTTAATTGCATTATACTCCTTTGACTGGAATACTGCTGGAATACATGGCTGAAAAGAGAAAGTCTAATAAGTCTTTAGGAACATAATATATAGCCTGGGAGGAAGCACTAGGGCTGGTCAGGCTTCTGCTTGCTGTTACAGGAGCTCTGTCCTAGTGGATGATCTATGGGAAATAGCTCTGAAATCAAATTAACTGAGCTGCTCTGGCTTCACAACCAGCACTTTGTGCAGTAAACAGAAACATGGGACAGAATAAATTAAACAGAAAAGTCAGAATCATAAATGCCTTCCTTGGCTGCTTTGGAAATGTGCAATGCTTATTAGAGTTCCTAAACCTGTTCCTGTCCCTTAAAGCCTCCCTGGAATATTTAGAAAACATTTCCTTAGAGCCTGAGTACTTTCCCTGCGCTCCCTTCTAAGCAAATAGAGGCTTTTAACATGTCTTTAATAATCATAAACTTTGCTCTGAAGCAGTTCATTGTTCCATTTTTTACATTCAATAAATGTCAAAATTAGGGTTTTATTAATTAATTTATTTGTATATTTAATACTTGGGTTGACATGTTTTGATAATTATGTATTATTAAATTTATATACGTATATTTAATATATATATAATGTCTGGTGAAAACACGGTCCTGAAAAGCCTTTTTAGGAACTATCTTTGACATGGGACAATTATGCTACTACTGGTATAACTCCATATTATTTTTGGTTATTTATTTTTCACTGTTACCTGGGCATTTGACTCATTTTACATCTGTAATATGCATCATTTGGTTTGCTGCTTAGCTCTGAAATAATGCAGAAAACACAATGAAAATATTTTAAAAAATGTATGTATTTTTGTGTGTTTTATTGACTTAAGGGACAAGAGGAGTGAAGCATTGATGTCTTCTTGCAAGTTTCCCAGTTAAAAAAAAAAAAAAAAGAAAAGACACATCTATATAGAATTCTTGCCTTTTTGTTTGGACAGATTCTTGCAATTTCTTCCCATGGCTTTAGTGACTCGTGGAAATTTCTCATATAGTCCATAGCGTCAGCAGGGTTCTTTCCCAGATTTCTCACCCTTTTTAATTTGTATCCCCTAGTTACCTGCTCTATCCTTTCCTTCCCCCTCCCCTCTCCAACGCTAATAGCCTGCTGGAATCCACCTTCTAAATGAAATCAGTCAAGTCACCTCAGCTTTGATTGCCTTATTCCCATGCTGTAGAATGAGAGCACTTTATTGAATCAAAAATGTTCTACATTCAGTTGTCATAAATAACAATGCACAGCAAAGAACTTAAGCTATCAACATAAACAATACAATATGAAACTGTGCTTCAAACCAGATGCTTCTTTATTTCTACCCAAACAGTTTGAAGAGCCTGTTAAAATGCTTCAAGTTGCTGTTTACAGAGGGTCAAACGAACATTTTTCAATGAAATGTGTCCCTTCTGGTTCCTTAATGATTAAATACAGTGAAACAATAGCCATTTAAAATAGCAAAAGAATATCTGATGATTTTTTGTTGTTAGGATTGTTAAAATAGGAGGAGTTGAAAAGCTTTGTGTGAGGTGAGAGAAAAATGCTCTGACAGGATCTGAGCCACCTCAAAGATTTTGACAATTTGTCAAAAATCATTGCACTTGTCAAGAAGCCTTTTTGCAGGACACTCGGGAAAAGAAGCAGCACCTTTCCTTTGCTAGGACTGGCAAAGACACTTTCCCACAATACCCCCAAAATGTTGTGTCCTGTGTCTGCTCCACCTCCCTTCACCTCCTCCCCCAAATGAGCAATCTCAAGCACAGATCTTCCTTCCTGGAGGAAACAACCAATCCAATTAAAATCTGTGTGCTTGTGCTGTTGACAAAGGGCTCTCTGTAACCCCCAGACTCCAGGTTTGCCTCCTGGATCCTGCTCCTGCTGTCCTGCTGTCCTATGCCAGGACTGAGCCTGGTGGAGGTATTTCACTTGGCTGTATATCATTAAATTGCTGTTCTTCTCAGTTTTGTTGGTAGAACTTCAACCTTTAGAATCCACTTTCATCTGGTAAATACAGCTGAGCTTCACTGAAAAATACTCTGTGTTTATGCAAAGACACCCATGCAATTGGAATGTCAAATGGTGACCTAAATAAGATGGAAGCAGATCTTGTTTGATAAGAAACACACCATTAACATCAAAAAAGGGGGGGTGGGGGGTGGGGGGAAGATAACAATGACTTGATTCTACATGGTCTGGAATAAAATTGTATTTCTTTTCACTTTATCGAAGCCTTGTCAGGATCTAGAAAAACAGAGCTACGAGGTCACTGTATTTCTGTCGCAGCTCCATGGAGTATTGGTATTTGTGACCTCATTCTTACCAACTATCCATACTTAAACTTTGCAGAGCAGTGTTTTGCTGTACAATAAAAATGAAGCCAGCAACATTTCTGTTAAATTCACATTATCATGTTGGAGAGTCTGACTTTTTGTGTAAACATGCACAGCATGCAAACATCAAAACAGTCAAGGAATAGCAATAACAGGTAATAAGTTTTTGCTGTGTGAACTTCCTTACTTAGTTACTTAGCTTCCTCATGTGTTAGGATCTTCATAAGGCACATAAATAATAAATGAGATTCTTATTAAACTAGAGCAATTTATATCAGGTAAATAAATGTTTTCCTTAAGAAATTGCAAGTTTATGGTGATTAATAGGATGGGTTTCACAGTACTTTTTTCTAAGTTGAATGCTTGTTTCAAGAGATAAATTCTTAAAACTCCTTGCCTCCATGGAGGTAAGCTTATACTCCTGTCTTTCTGTATAGGGCAAGAAAATACAGGGAACCTTCTTTCCTACTTTAAAGCCTTCTCAGATAGGACAGAGGCCTGGGAGTCCCTAATTCTGGTGAGAACAAGATCTTTCCTATGCTTGGTGTCCTAAAAGGGCCATGAAGTTACTGGTGGATATCAACTATAAACCAGTCTGCAAGGCTGGCAGGACAGAGAGTGGTTGGGGGTGCACTGGTGGGGTGATTCTCATCTGGATTTGACTGCAGGAGCTTCTCAGTACCGGTGGGGCTGTTGTGAGACAGGGAGAGTGGGAAAGGGTTTTCAGTCTGCGTGCTGTAGGGCAGCATGCAAAGGTCTCTGCTAGCCTGTGAGAAGATTCACAGCAGTTTCTGCTTATTATGGAGGGAAATGAGTGTACAAAGAACTACCTGTACATGTACATACATTGATGTATAAAAGCTGTGTGAAAAAAATGTAAAAATGTGGGTGCTGGTCAGGAGCACGGGTCTTGCAGCAGCTCCCCTCTGTCCCAACCCCACATTTCTTTTGGAGACTCCCCCTCTTCTCCCTTTTTCTCCTCACTAAACCTTCACCAATGAGCTCAGACTGCAAAATTCGGGGTTGGGATGACCAGTCAGATGATGGCTTTTTTTGGATGAAAATTAAGCAAAATAAGTAAGAAAAGGTCACGAGCATGTTGAAAATCCCACCAGCCATCACAGGCAGGTACAGTAGCCAGGCTGCCTCTCACAGACTCCATTTCCACAGATAACAACTGCTGCCCATTAGGCCCAGCTCAGCTGCAGACATTAAGCTCTTTGCACTGCATGAACCCATGCTAAGTGAAGTGCATCACTGTAACTGACTTTCTATATCTCTACCTTAGCCTCTACCTTAGCTTTCCCCAAGAACTACAGTAAAAATAATGGCATTTCTTCATTATTGTTCCTGCTTTAGCTCCATTTAATTACATATTTGTCCATCCCAGCCTTTCTGCCTTCAAGAACAAATTCTGAAAGTACACAGGACAAAAAAATCCGTAGGTTTTACAGCAAAAGAGTTTCTTGTCCTCAGGTGCTGTATTCCAGCTTTGCTGGAAATGTGGAGTAAAATATCGGCCTTACAAGGGTTTATGCCAAGTTTACACTGTTTAAGTGAACAGAAATTTTGGCTGAGATCCTTTGATATGTAAACTGCAAGCCATTTAAGTTTAGTTAGGCTGCTTTCCAAGCTGCAGAAAGGACCTAGTGAAAGAATGAAGCATATTAAGACTGTGGCAGACCTCTGGTATTAAGCCTATATTAATTCTAATATGATTATATCATTCAGGTTGCAGAAAGTTTAGCTAAATGCTGAATGGCTTGCTTAGAGGATAGTAACTGGTGTAACTAATATTAAAAATCATTTAATAATTAAACAAATAGAATGACAGGAGACTCTCAGAATTTACTTAACTGAAATCAATCCTGCCCTCAGGCAAAATGATGGGCTAGATGATCCCCCTTTCTGATCATTATAGTATGATTCATTCTATGATTTTCTGATCCACTTTCCTCAATTTCTTTTGGGAAATCATGTGTCTATCTGTGAATATGTACAGAGCACTGAAGAAGTTTTCTCACAGCTTTCTGAGCCTTCCAGGAAGAGGACAGAAGTTTTAGACCATGTCCTCCCTGCACAGAGGATGTACAGGTAGGGAACAGAGAAAATGCAGTATTAACTTCTTTCATCCATCCTCCGTTTGACCTTTTGCCACCCTGTGCAGACCTGCCAGCCAGCACTAGCTCAAAGAGAGACTTGGTGGAAGAGAAAGGGATGGTATATTTTGCTTCCTTTTAGGAAAGTTACAGCACAGTCCTTGCATGCACACTCACCTTTCTCCACTGAAGCTGAAAGTCAGTCCTTTAAGAGTTCACATCCAGGGACATTTCATAAGAACATTTTTCTCCTTGATGTTATTTGGGCTTCTGGATGTTTTTTGAAAGTTATCTTTAGTTCAGAACTGGTAATTCCCTCTCCCTGGGTAGCTTCCCAAAGGGTTGTTACTTTTCTGTGCTGTGTATATCTCTGTAAATGACTTTATTTTTCCCTGCATTTCATAGAACAGTCGGTAAGATCATAAGTGGTGGCTTTTTGCCTCAGAGGTTTGAAAACACGGTCAGTTGAATTTTGGACTGCATTAGCTTAGTTTGAGAGTCATGAGTTTCTGCTGCCAGCAGACAGTTACTGTCTTCAGGATGTTCACTCGAGAACATCCTAAAGATAGATGGAATTTCAACTCCTCAAACTGCCAGTATTAAGTAATAATTTCATAGCTGACCTTTTGAGATATTTGTGCAAGAATGGTTGGCCCAGCCCACGCACTGTACAGAAAAAAACTGCCCCCATGACTCCTCTGCCTGAATTGGCACAGCTTTTGAAGGAGCTATAGAGATACATACTCGAAGGATCTTCTGTACATGCAAACTGCTGACTTTGGCAGCTCCAGCAAAGGATGGAATATAGGCCTGAACTGAAAAACTTGCATATACAAGGGGAAATCCAGCTACTTCTGCTAACACAGATGTAAATCAGGAATATGCCTTTGACAGCCGGTGGTGCTACACTGCATGGGCAGGGAATGGGGGCCAGAACAGAGATCTGGAATGCTGCCAAGTTGGAGCAATATTAGGTTGATACCTGTTCTGAAATCTTATAGAAACCATCATCTCCCAGTTTATCAAATCACAACTACAGATGCTTAAATAAAAATGAAAAAACCCCTGTGTGTTTGTGAAATCTGGCCTTTATTTTTTATCACTCTCATGACAAAAAGTGTTAGAAAAATGTCTTAAACCACTACTTGGGGATTTCCTCCAAGCACTATGCCAGCTGCTCTCAGCCTCCATTGTGAAATGATGGGCTGCTGGCATAGCCAAAGTACTTTACACTCCAGCAACCACTGGATGCATAGCAGCCCTTTGGGAGTCATTACCAACTGGTGTAATTTAGGGCAGCCCTGAGGCACCTCTAAGTCACAGTCTTCAGGAACTGGAGGCTATAAAGGTGGCATAACACCTCTCCTCTAGGTCTATAATCTGCAATAACATTTACAATACAGACTGCATCATATTATTTCCATGTTTAATTAGAGTACAGAATATCAAACATTTTGCTTTAACACTACCCCGTGTGCTGTTACTGGCTCTGTATGTGATTTAATGGGTGATCAATCATTCACATATCAGTGGTGATGTAAACCTGATGTTCATTTGCTCTTTTTCACTTCATGCATGGATCTCATGTAACAAGAAAAGAAATATCTATGAGGAATGTGGTAGTTCTGCATTGCTGTTAAATCTCAGCAAGCCCTCTTAGAATTCAAGAAATAAGGTAGCATCAGTTTACAGACCAGCTTTTCAGTGGCATCCTTCCAAGTCTGTGCTATTGGCCAGCATGGCTTATACTTTGCTTTCATAGCCAAATATGTGATGCTTGACATGTCAAGTCAGCTGCTGTTTTTTTTTAAGAGTGACTATTGTTGATACAGCTGTGAAAGTCCCTTCTCCTTTCCAAAGAATTATCACTAAATTGCATTAACCAGAGAGACAAACCCTCTTCACCGGATCAGCACTTAACAAAAAAGTGCCCTGTCATCATTTTCCTTTCACTCTCTTCTCACTACCCTTCTTATCTGATGCTGCTGTACACTTATATTTCAAATGGGTATTCTCCTGCCATTCATCTTCAGATATCAACAGGAAAACCACCTTCAAGAAATTGGAAGGGTTAGGTCTCGTAAAGGAAAAATTGTGAGATTTATGCCACTGTTTCAGGCCAGAGAGCTGAGCCCAGCTGAGCTCAGGAAGAGACAGGGCCAAGACAGCCAGGGTTGGTGGTGTCTCCATGGAAGGAGAGCTGTGGGAGGTGGATGCCTGGCAGGGTGGTGCTGGGGAAGCAGAGCTGCAGGAGCCAGAAGAGTTTGAGTGCCTGTGTGCCCAGGGAATGGGGAAGAGGCCGGGATTTCCCAGGTATCCTCTGTGCTGCTCTGCAAGTGCATCCAAATGCTCCTTTCCAGGAGCAAAAGCAGGAAAGCAATCTGAAACCCACCAGGGAAAAGGGAATAGCTGTTTTGCCAAGTGATATCAACACAACTTTGTTGTAATCGTAGTAATAAAACAGAGCTGCCAAGTGACGACTTCTCTGAGGTGCTTTTAACCTTAATAAGAGCTCCATTAATTTTTCATATTATTGATAAAGCAAATTAATACACATCTCCAAACAAGCAAAACATAAAAAGGCATCAAAATGAAACTGAAATAATTGAATATTATTTGTAGAGAATGCCATTAAAATAATGTAAATCTTCTTTTGTAAATTAACTTCATGCATAACTAGAAATGATTAGCATGAATATATACCAACCTCTGTGTTTGTAATTTTGACACACATCCTAATAGACTTGGGGGTGTTTTATTCACTTACACTCTGAAAGTGTTATTCTGTATGAATGCACAGTAACTCTGAGAGAGAGCTAGAGGGAAGTGGGAGCTGGTGGAAGTGCTGCCACTGAGCCTCCAGGCCATAAGGGAGGATCTCCCTCCCATGGCAAGGACAAGTGGGAAGACACTGGCCAAAGATTAACTCTTCCACACAGCTGGGGGCATCTGGGCACTCCTGAAACCATTGACAGTGGATATTTTAGTACAAGGACAAACAGTGCTTTTGGACATCTACAGCATGGGAACTCGTATCCCATGGCAGTGGGAATTTTCCTAAGTTCAGAGAAGGAGTAAGGAAACTTTTTAATTAATATTTTGGCAGATGTACAGTCTCCATTCAAAAATTCATGATCTTTAGCTTCCCTTTGCAAGGGACAGTGTGGAGGAATCATTGCAAACAAATATCAGTAAATAAACATATACTTTCTTGGGCCAATTGTCAAGATTGTTCAAGCAGTTATCTAAAATCTGTGTTTGGATGATTGGTGGTAGGTCGATAAGAAAGTGATGATAATCTAGTTAAATTTTTCAGAATTTTACAGTAGATTCTCAAGGAAATTAAATAAAAATATCTCCAGTTTGTGTAACAGTTCTTACCTGAATCCACAAATATGCATTACCTTCTTCCTGGAACAAAGCCAAACAAAAGTCTGATGTTCTGTTTCTAACATATCAATCCCAACAGCCCCCAAAAGAATTAAACTTTAACAAAATATTTTATATTAATGACTTAATTAAAATAATTCATTTGGTGTTTTATACTTAAAATGTTAGAAATTCATAAATGCGTATCTGAATGATGGGTGGCTAGGGAATAATTGAAAAAGTCACAGGAGAAATCAAAATCCCTTTCACCAATATTTTCTACGGCTGTGCAGACTTCAGGTATTAGAGCAGATGTGAACCCAGCCCAAGCATGGGCCTGCCATGTGCTGGGAATTTGGAAAGCTCTCTCTATGTACTTGTTTCAAAACTGGGACTAAAAGGCATTGCTGAAAACCTCTGCCAAGCTCTTGGTGTCTTGAAAGCCTGAAAGAATTAAATCCTCCCTCGTGTGTTTGTGACAGACTTTGTTTTAGTTCTTGTTCTTGTACACTATGTAAACAATAATGTTTGTGAGCTAGCAGTGGGCACTTGGGAATAAAAGGATAAACAAACAGGAATATTAAATACTGTAGTTTTTTTAATTTCTGAGCTACAGATATAAAGCCTTATTTTAATTAAACATTTTCTACTTCTGTCTGCATCAGTATTAAAGTTGCAAATTTATCCAAGGCAATTTAGTGTTTGAGCAGAGAGATAATAATCCACATTTAGTGAAATTAGCCAGGAGGGTAGGCTCCTGTCTAGAATTATTTACATTCTTTGACCCTTTAGGCTCAACTCTTTATCCAATCAAATTTATCTAGCAGAACTTGTAGCCTGACTTGTTTGTGTCATACACATTTGGAATTAAGGCTGCAGCAGAATTTTGCAAGTATCTGGCATATCCTTGATAGCACATCTGGTGAGTATGGCCACTGTTCATTAGAATAGCTTTGCAAACTGATAACACGCCAAAGCTTTGACAAAAGTACTTATGGTAGATGTCAATCATCTTTCTTTGCCAGTTTAAACATGCACCCTTCTGGGAATAATTTTTATCTATTCTGGCACATAAAACATAATGAACAATATCTTCAGGCTTTGCAAATGAATGCAGGGCCCTGTGTTCTGTATACTGCATGTGGATCACTGAACAAATGGAACAGGAGGAAGGATGGTGTTTAGACATGGTATCAATAAAAATCTGTGAGAAACGCCAGGCAGAGTGAGTAAATCTGTGACAAGTAAGGACTGTATGAAGGACAAGAGGACTGTGGATGTCCAGTACAGCTACAGCAGTCACTGGCACAGCCCTGGTGTGAGTGGCAGAGCCTGAAATGGGCCCTCCAAGAGGGATGAGACACCATTCTGATCTGGGCTTCTGTTGCACTGGGGGATCACACTTAATATAGGTCCTCCTGCCTTCCTTGCTGTTATTTGCACATAGATTTTAATATGTTGACTTCCTAAAATACATTTCAATAGTGAAACCGTGTTAATAATGAAGTGGAAAAAGCCCAAAAATTTATAAAGAGCTATAAATTTTCAGGAAGCTGCACAAAAAAAATACAGACTATTGTTGTCTTTCACATGAACTCACTGGGTTTCTTTTAAATATGTACTGGCAGAATATTTCAGATTTGCTGAATACAGTAGGTATTTATGCTTTTATTTTAAATGGGGATTACAAATTATCCGCCTTTTGTCATGCACAATATGCATATTATGGTGTGGATATTGTGTTACCAATTCGCTGTAACTAAGTACTTTGGCACTTTAAAAAAAGCCATTTTTGACCCAAAAGACCATAATGGAGCCTTTCAAACTTGTTTAAGGCAGCTGCCATGAACTGAAAAAGTCATACAAAACAAGCTGTATGTAGAGCAATTTAATATGTAGAAACGTGCATTTTCAGTAAAATACAATGGCTGGCTCAGATTATTTTAAATTAAAAAAGTACTGGACCTCATTATCTTCTGATGGTGAGGAAGGCTTCAGATTAGTCCTGTCAATAGCTACTAACTAGCAGGTGAATTTACCAAATTATGTTGCCTCCTTACTGATGAGGGTGGTACCATGTATGCACAATGTGAGCTTTCATGGGCGTATGAAAGCAGCCTCTTAGCTCTGAAAAACACTAAAAGAACCAGACAATTCAACCAAAAAATGTATTTTAAAGTATTTTTAGTGGTTTAAATAAAAACACATTGTTGTTTTTTTAATGTGGTTTTCAGCATGTTCCATCTTTTTAAATTTAGCCTATTGCGTCAATATTTTATATGTCATCATGAATGCTGTCCTCTTGCTAATGAAATAATGATTCCAGCCACAAAATTAAAACCAGCTGGTTTGTCAAATTCTGAGCTTAAAAACAATTCTGTAAAATGATTATGGAGAAAATATATGGAAAATATATGATAATCTGTTGTTGGTAATTAACTGCTGGGGCTAAGGGTTGTCTTCCGTTGCCTCAAACCAGGACCCTGATGCCATCTGGCAAGGCCCAAGGATGTCACCAGCCTCCTAGTGCCACAGCAGAAGAAAACAGGAATTTACAGACTCTCTGATACATTTGCCAGTGGGTGTTGCAGACACCCTGGATATCGCTGTACCAGTACCTAGAGGTTTATATCTTGAATTCTTAGTATGATTTGTATGAATGTGGAGGGTGTGTGTGTGTGTGTGTTTGTATGTACTATGGAAGCATTTATGAGTCCCCATAGATGTTCAGAAATGTGTATGTGTTGATGATTAGATGTGTTAAATAGCTAACTTAAATTTGATATACAAATTATGATTTTTCCCCCTAAAACATTTTTTCCTTATTATTTTATTTTTAACAAGAGTACTGCAGCACCCAAAGCTCACAGTATCGCCTCTTCCACTACTAAATAATCGTTAGGAGTTCTAAACAAAGAATCAAATGATGGAGCCAAAGCACACTGAAATCAATAGGAGTCTTTTCATTGACTTCAATGGGCTTTGAATCAGCATCCAAATACTAACTGTTGCTGAACATATTTACAACCACAGCATTTTGTGTGACACTCTGTGGGCACAATGGTGCAATTGACTTGGGAAAGCAAATGGAAACATATTCTTAGATGGTGTGACCGGTACTACTACACCCTCAAAAACTCAGTCTTGTGAATTTCAGTTATATCACTAAAAAATAATTGATTCAGCTGTGCATGTGAAGACATATAGACAGAGTCTGCCCAGGCCAGAAAAGGACTCATGCTGATGCTTCTGAAACCACTGCCAAAGAAGAGTTGTTGTTTGAGTCAGTGTATTCACATATTAAAATTAGAATCAGCATTATTTTAAGAATGTACTCATAAATCGTAGCTGCTGCAAAATTTCTAAACAGAGCGAGTTGCTGTTTTTTGTTTCCAACACTAATTAATCAGTGGTAGTCACATTAGACTTACTCAGAGCATGCTTGTATTGGCATGTCTGATTTCAATTTTAGAAACTACCATGAATTTATTAAGTAATTTGCTATTTCATAATGTAACATGTCTCAGTATTATAGAGAGTGTTTGCAGTGTCTGATGGCTGCTGTAGGTAAGCTGGGGAGGTCTTTCCTCATTCCCTACCTCAGATATGTAATACAATAACAGACATTGCACATTACAATGACATTCCATTATGTTGCACAGCATCATATATTCTTAGCTCCCAAGAGAAAAAATGACCAGTGCAAATTGAAGCTAGCCCGTGGACTTAGCCAATAATTTACTGGATCTCAGCCAGATACATTCTCACTTACAGACCTACATGATCATGAATTTAAGTGATGTTTAGTAGATTAACATCCAATTAAAAATACATTTTGATCCTGTTGCAATAGCATAACAAAAATATTTATGTAGCATGCATTACAAAAGAGATTAATTTCAGTGTCCCCTCTTGAAACCTTTGGAGACATTAGCAGCTCTCCAAGTATGTTGACTATCTGGACAAGGAATTATTATATCCTTGTCAAATTTTAAATATCCTGCTGTTAAAAATATTAGTCACAGGAGCTGCTTGACAACAGTGTCGCAGTAAATTTTTTTAGTCTGTATGAACACGGATAACCTGATACATAAAATCACCTCTTAGTGTCTGGCATTCAGCGGTAAAAGCTGAGCACTGAAAGTTTCCTCGGAGCATTGGCAATACCCTGCCAATAGATATACTGTACGTGCCATTTAAACCAGCTGAGTACTGCTTTTCCTCTCCCTCCCTCCAGTTTTTCCATTCCCCAAGGGGCAATCCTTTGGTGCACAACCCATTTAAGTCAAACAGCTATCATGTAAAAGTGGAGATGAGCAACAAAGCACATCCAAGGGAAGCAAGTTAAGATCTAGGCCCTGAGGTTTGAAGGGGGGGGCTAAAGAAACTGAGCCAAAGAAATTCTAAAAAGGCACTTTTTTGACTTAAAAAAATAAGATTAGAAACTGGCTTGTATGAGCCCAACTGTGATTAAAAAAATAAACCTTTTATAGTTAAGACAGATTTTTTTTTTCTTTTTGTTCTTTGACTTTTCCTTGCAGAGAAAGAGGCTATCTTCACTTAATCAGAGCAAAGAAAGAGTGGCTGAGGCAGAAGCAGCATCATGTGGGTGAAGGTCAGGCCAATTTTCACCCATGTGATGCTGCTTTATCACTCATGGAACAAAGATTAAGGCCTTTCTTTCTTTATCCTTTTGTGCTTTCCCCCATTACTTTAACAGATCTGAACAAATCCCAGGCAGTTCATCCAAAAGTTCCTTTTAGCTACATTTAGTTCAGATCCTCTAAATTCCACATAAGACTTCATGCTATACCAACATGAAGAGGATATAAAATCCACATGTGTAGGGAGAAAAATGTTATAGAAAAACACAGAAATCATTGCAGAATATGATGACATCAAAGGCCTTTTCAGTTGCAAGAAAATAGGCACATCCAGGAATCAGAATTATCACTATTTTTATTCCCCTTTTTTAAAAAAGAATAGGTTTTATTGCTACAGCAAGAAGCTGCATAAATAGTGATGTTTATTAAAGATTAATTTAGTATCATAAAAATCTACTTTAGCCCCAAGGTTCTGAAAAAAAACCCCACACTAGAAATGCCAGTTTTTTTGCTGCCTGTAACTGTAAAAATGTTATATCACAAAAATTAGCTTACATTGTGCATGTTTACACATCTTGTCAGTAGCCACCTTAATCAAACACACCAGAATTGCATCAACTGCAGAAATAGGTCAGGATGTAATTTTTACACAGAGTACCAGGGGACTGATTGAAAGGGCAGTTGCTGGATTTGACTGTGCTTTTCAGCCCTCTGGTTTTATCCTGGCGGGGGAAGCAGCCCTTCCTAGCTCACTGTTTGTTTCAAACAAGCTTCAGGAGTGCCTGTTGCATTTATTTAATTCCTCAATCTCTTGATATCTTAAAGCATTTAGTACTCTACACTGAGTCAAATCCTAACAATCAGTTATGTAATCACAATGACTAGAAGGTATATTTATGTCACTTGTCTCAGAACACCCTTTTACATACTGACTCCACAACAGTTAACAGATTAAAAGGTATGGAAGATAAAGCAGTTAAGCATTTAATAAGTGAGACAGGTATCCTAATGAGATTCCCAGCATTGTGCCAGCGGTGTTTGTACCCCCACAGTGATCAGAGTGTGTTTCCAGATTTCAGATTCCCTGTTTCTATGCAATCAGGGTAAATGCTACTCTTCCCCTAATGTGGTTTTAGGAGAGCCCTGCACAAAGCATCAGCTGAAGCATGGAGCCACTGCAGCTTTTCATATGAGGCACTAAAAAAATTGGTTTATCCTCCTGTACCGTATGTTAGGGTGTATTGGAGTGTCTCCTGAATTTTTTAAAGCTTTATACTCTTCATGTCTACAGGACTAAAGTCTTGGCCTTATACTGAAGTCAAAAGAAATGTTCTTTGACTCCAATGAGTTCTCATTTCATTCAGTGAGTACAAGAGAAATATTTCAGCAGTGGGTCCCTTTTACTTTGAGTAATTTTGAGGCATGAAAACTAATATAGGTGTGAGAAGTGAGTGTCTGAAAACTGCTTTGCTAGGATAATATACAAATGTGCTCTTACTGAGGCTGACAGGAGGCTAATAAATATTGTTGTGCATACATTTCTTAAGAGCATTGTATCCTTATTGCTTATAACCAAAAATACCCTCCTATACATTGTCCAGATTTCTGATGCAACTCAAAGCATTCTCATTGTCTTATCAAAAGAGATGACAGCAGCAGGTGTTTGGACTCTTTTAAACAGAAAATGCCAGGAAGTTTCTATCATGAGTACTGATAAACAATTTGGGTTAAAAAAGCTGCAAACCTCTCCTTGTACCAACCTAAATCCCACCTCCTTTCTTCTGAAAAGACCTTTGAAATGTGTTTCTTCTGGCTGTTTTGGTAGGCTTTCATCAGGTGACAATTTAACACTCTTGCTGAGATTCCTTGGCTGGATATTTGCAACAAAGTTTAAATATTTTTCAAAGTGGTTAAATCCAGATGGGAAATACTAGATATCTCTTAAACTCTACAAATGCTGATTTTCAGGCAATGTATTTTGTGTCAATGCAAGTGAAGGGCTGAGAGCAGTGGCTACAACCAGTAAGACATGACAAACTCTGGGACTGAGACTTTGCTGCTCTGGAGGTGTTTCTGCGCTCAGTCCACCCTGTGGATTGTACTGTGTGCTTTTCATCCTCTGTTGGAGGAATATGAATCTGAGTAAATGCCATGTGACAGTGTGGCTGCTGTGGAATTTATTCATTTTTCTTGAGTAGGAGATCAATTAGTAATTACTTAAGGGCAGTCCTTATAGGCCATCTAGGTTGGCCCTTAATTAACCAACAAGACATGACAGGCAATGTATTTCTGGGCAATTTAGCACATCTCTTAGGGAGTTTTTAAGGCATGAGGCCGAAGGTCAAGTGACTTTAACCACCTGAGAAGTGCAGAAATCCCTTAGAAATACACTGTCTAGAGTGACTTATTGCTGTTATTAAATGGAATTTGTGAATAAAAATAGGAAAGACTGTCAGCCTCGGGCATGAATAGGGCATTATTAACATGGATATGACATTGTTGACAGCTAATCTAAAGCTCCATTTGTGTCCTGAGCTCTAGACCTATTTCTTTATACTGTATATTAATACAAGGAAGATACGTTACATTCTTTATACATTTTTACTATAGCTGCCCAATGAGACCAAGGGACATAGGTTGTTTTTGGTTTTTTTTAATTTGCATTGCACTTTTTTTTTTTTTTTTTTTGAGTGCTGAAATAGAGCAATTAAACCTTGTATGCCTAACATCCCATTTTTGGACTATATCATAGAAGTCTCTTGAAAGAACGAAATCTCCTTCCTAGGATGTAAAATCGCTATTCCTGACATACTCTCCCCTGCCATCCTGAGATCTGCCCTGAATTTGTCTCCTCCCTGGCTCAGCTGCTTCCCCTGTCCCCTGCTGCTGGGCTCAATGTGCCTGATTGTCTGTACATGTCAGTGTGTTCAGGTTGAGGAAGTGCACCAGAGCAACAGTCACATGTAGAGATGAATAAACAGAGTCAATTCTAGCACCTTCATCTCACCTATGTTTTTCTCCTAATTTTCTTTTTTATTTTCTTTTTTTTTCTTTTTTCTTGGAGTTGCAGAAAATTGACAAGAAACTGAACAGCTGTTGTAAATATTATCTTTCACCAGACTGCTTGCATATAGATGTAGATATTTTGGCTTTGCTTGTTTCCATTGGCTTAAATTGTTCTTGGGTTTCTTGATGTGCCTGTTACGATCCTTACGCTGATAGGTGTCCTGCCCTTTGTTGGTTCCGTTTGTTGATCTACAGCAACAGCCAATTCCAAAGGCCAGCATTTTTTCTTGACATAACAAGTGGCAGAGTCACATCCTAACCTTGCCCTGACCAGCACAGCTCCATCATTTCTGTGGGAATTGCTGGAAGGCTGCACACTTGTGATCTTGCACTGACAGGGGCTCCAGCTGCCCAGGGCTTTTCCTGCTCTGCAGCCCAGCAGGGCAGGGCAGGGTGCTGGAGGAGATTTCCCTTTCCTAAGCCTGTGGCAGTGTAGGAGTGCTGGGGAGAGCAGGATACCTGAGCCCTGCCACAGAGCTGCTTCCTTAAGCCTGATGGCTCCAGAAAGTGCTGGACTGTGCTGCCAGGAGGTGCTGAGATGTGCAGTGTATCTCTGTTTTCCAGGAGGCAGAACAGCTACTGAGCATGTGGTGTCCAGTTCTTCTGCGCATTCACAACTACGTCTGGCGTGTTGTGAAAGTAATGGATTTATTGTGCATACCTCAAATATTTTAAGGGTATGTGAATGCATATTTTTGTCTGGGAAATCCTGGGCAGAAATATGGAAGTACTGATATGGATTCCTTGCTTAGGCTGACAGGAACTAAAGTAGGGCTCTCCATGCATGCAGATGATTTGGGGGAATTGTTGCAGGGTTAAAAGCAGGAACACTGGGTATATTACCTGAATCAAGTCTCCAACTACAGGTGGATATATAAGTTTGTCTTGGCCTTCTTAGTGCAAGGAAAGGTAAAACAGGTTTAAGAAATAGGAGGGCTTTAGAGGTATACTTTGAAAATCATTGTTTTTAACAGCAGTGATCCATAAAACTGGATTAAATCAGCATTTTTAACAGGCTGAGTGCACTGTAGTTTGTGAAAAGTTCCATGTGCTGCAGTTTGAACCAAGTAACCTGAAATCTAAAAGTACTTTGTACTAGCCTAGTATAAGTGCATGAAGAGAAAATTTCTTGTAATTGCTAATAGCAAAAAATGGTGATATTGTCTAGGCACATGGCTACCCTATTAAGCTTGAGCTGAAAAATCGTTTTTTGGAGGCACTTTGAAAATAAATTTTCCTGAAATTCTGACTGTCCTGAAAGTGGTGATTTACTGTAAAACAGGAAGAGACATTGCAGCTTTACAAAGCAGATAATTCTGTGTTATTGAAAAACTGCAATGGCAAGCAACAAAAAATAAAAATGTGCACATGTTCTTGTATCAATGAAGAAGAAATATTGCTTTTTGTGCACTTGATAAGTAATGAAACAATTAAAAAATTAAAGAAAAGGCTTGATTCTAAAGAAACAAAGGAAAGATAATTAGTGACTCATATTTCTGGTTTGGATCATGTTGAAGGTGATATTGAGCCACAAGGAATGACTAATGAATTGTCGTCCACAATCCAAGACTTCCTGGAAAAAAAAGTAAAAAAATAGCCCTTATGGCAGCAAAATTACCCCCACAAATGTCTGTACCTAGAGCAACCCTTATCATCTTACATGTTCTAAGACATGCAGGAACTGCTGTCATTTATCTAGATTCAGCATTAACTGGCAGTTCTGAACTATTTTAAAAATGATCAAAAGCATGCAAAAAAAAAAAAAAGGGGGTGAAGAGAAGAACACACACTTCAGAGCTCCTCACATTTTACTGTGCATTGCTTCCCTGCTGTGTGATTTCTCTGTTTTAGCTTCAGTACTGCTGTGGCTGCTATCTGTCTTGATGGAGAGGTTCATGGGTCTGACTGATCCTATATCCAAACCTGCTTCTGCCCATATTTGATCAACCACACTTGAGACTGAGATGTGTAAGAGCCCTGGACAGGGGTAATGGCTGCTTAATCACGCAGATGTATCCAAATAATTTTTATATCCAAAAGGCTTCTTTTACATCTAAATGTTTGCTTTACAGGGGCTCACAGATTCTGCTCTGCACTTGCCCTGCAATCTCAGCTGTTGGCTCCTCCTCTTGTGACTTTTGGCACCTGGTGCAATCAGCAGCCAGGCTCTGGTCTGGCAGCTTGGGGACTGCCAGCACGGGCAAGGCAGATGACTTTCTGCTATCTTTCACAACACAAAGGAGTGTTAACGTAATACAGATGTCCTCATTGTAGGGCATTACTCATAGGTGCTTGTTTTAAAAAGTATGTGATTGAAGGGTTTTGGATCATTTGTAGTTAAGCTTAGTTCTTGTTTTTAATATGAAATCTAATGTAAATTCTCTCCCTTTGTTTGTACAAGCATCCATTCTTTTAAAAAGTAAATTACAGAATTATTGTGGGCTGACCTAATAAAAAAGAAAAGAAAATAAAGAAAAAAATGGAGAAACTCATTACAATGAGGAAAGATATCATGGTCATGGGTTGAAAGAGATAAATGAATGAAGAAAGGCCACAGAAAACAAAATCAAGAAAAGTGTATCAGAAAAACAGTGAGAGGAAGGGAATTATAGAGCAATGAAGAGTTCATTGAAAAAATGATAATCCAGACATATTTGAAGAAATGAAAATATGACAAAAGGAAGTCTTCTTTCAATTTGGTCTTGCAAAATTAGACTATCAGTGAAGATATTCAGCATGAACTATCTGCTGTGCGTTTCTCTGTTGGCACATCTTCTACATCTTATCTGCAGTGCATCCAGTCTAGAATCCAAATAATAGAAGAAGTGGCTTAACAAACTTTCTTAATCTTGGTTTATGTTAATTTCCTTAGGAAAAGCTTATTCTTGTCCTTTTCTGAGAATAAAAACAGAATTACTTGCAGTCTTAGAGGTAGGACCAGGCAAAACAGGAACTAAACACCAACACCCTATGGAGCAAAGGGCACAAACTCTTGTGCTTAATTAAGCTTAATGCAAAGTGTTAATACAGCACTCCCACACATATACTCCTTTTATATATATTACCCAAGGTAGTACTGGCATATCTACCGTAGCGTAGAATTTTGTTCTGTGAAAATAATTAAATTTCAAATTGTTTTCTGTGAAAACAATAAGTAATATTGTGTATATTGGTCACTGTAGAAGTTACTTCTATACTTTCATTACATGCCATAGCCAGTTCATTGGATACTGCATATACTTGCAGGAAGGCAAGTGTGTGTGACAGGAGTGTGCACGTGAGCACTGTCATGAAGGTTAGGGAGGTTGTACAATGGAAATTAAAGACCAATTAATCTATTAATTTCCATATCCATTACTTATTTCAATGAATGTTATGGACACATGGTTAAGTTTGCTTCCTTGCACTGTATTAAGGTGTTAGAGAAAAATCTGTTCGTTACTGTGAGAAGAAAGAAAAAAAAACCAACCCAACAATCAAAGATGGTTGTTGCAATGATTTTTTGCTAAATGATGTGAAAAACATAACTCTTTGAACTTGTATTTAGCTACAGAGGGTTTACACAGCTTTTAAAGAGGGTCTTTTAAAAATAAAACAGCTCATGCTTGCCCAGCTTCAACACAAACCAATTATTTGTACCAACTCTATTTCTCCTTTAAACATGATCTGTGCTCAGAAAAGATTTCCTGTGTCTAAAAATGGCTTGTTAAAAAACAATAGAAATTCACTGAAATTAATTATTTGACTCTTCTTTTCCTGATATCTTGCAGAGTATAATACCCATATGTGCTCTTAACACATTTCTGAAACAATTTTTCGTGAAATGATGTAGTGTTGTATATTAATAACTATGTATTTTGAGGAAACAATTCTCATCAGTAAGGGTGTACATTTTTTACAGAGCATTTGGGTATCTTGGCCTTTATTTCATTTTGAATTTCCCAAGACTTTCCATTGAAGCAACATTTACTTTTGAGGTGTGTAATTGGGACTCAGCATGCTCCGTGCTGTACCCTTTGATGTTCACCAGTGCTGTTAAAGAAATGAGTTAGAACTGGGAGTCTGGTATCTGCTAGGGCAATTCTTAAACCCACAGGATGACTGCCTATTCATTGCTTCCCTTTCTGTATGTATTTATAGCCTTTTTCTTTAGGCTTCCTGAACTGTCATGATACAAGAAGAGTCCCAATTAGCCAGATAAGCAAGTCAGGTTTTCCACGGGATCAAAAAAACCCATAATAAAGCCAGGCAACTAGTTGGTTAAATTCATACTCAGAGGAGCTGTGGTGTTTTTTGTTTGGGGGTTTGGGGTTGGTTTTGGCTTCCCTCCCCCCAACTCCTTTTTGTCTTGTTGCTTAACTCAAAAAAATGTGTCTGATGAGATATCAATACCTCAGGGAATAATACCACATTATTTTTTTCTGCCTCTGGTATAATCATTTGTCTCTTTAAATTGACATCAGCTGAAGCCACTAAGACCCTCACACCAAAAAACACTTGTGACCCCCTGCACTGCCTTCAGAGCTTATTTTATAATTTCTGGTCTGCTTGTTTTTGATCTGAGGCACAGTACATATTTTGGGGGCAATTTCACATATTATAACAACCTAGGCATCTCTGTCCCTTCTACTTGCCTCGTTTGAAGTTCTAGACAAGCCCTTTATGGACAATAAATTTGCTTAGATTAAGTCTTTCATTAGCATAGGAGAAGAAAGTGATGCAGTCTAGAAGGAGTAGTTGACAATGCTTTTCATTCAGGCTTCTTAACTGCTGCTTTCAGTCTGGGAGAGGTTTCTTAGACTGTTTTTCTGTATTGAGTTCTTCTGTTTTATCTCATCCCAAGACTGTCTACCATATAGCTTGAACTATTCTTCACTAAGGGAATTGTCTGGTTTTGTCTCACTTAGCTTCTATTCAGGACTACTGTGCATCATTAGTTATCCCGTAAGATCTACATTCTTCCTCTGCAAAATACGTGCTTTTGTTTCTGCATCAAAATCACAGGTCTGGGGCCCCTGAGAGGTACATATTTTCAGAATTCTCAGAAACTGTAGATGAAGATCACCTTATCCATCTGTTTTACACATATGTTCTCACAAGGAATGGAGGCTCAATACAACAGGAATGCAGTGGTGGGCTTGGCAAGAAGTGTCCATAGGAGATTCCTCAGGAAGCAGCTTATCTAGATAGTGCTGTTTCCCAGAGTAAAGTTGCAATCATACATTAAATGGGAGATGGCCATCATTGAGGTGGGGTTGTCATGCCTATGCTTGAGCAGGAAAAGAAAACGCAGCTCAACTTTTTTTTTTTTTCCATGGTAACTCAGCTAATCTAATTAAGATAGTCTCTCCATCAACATAAACAGTTATTTCAGTTCAAGGAGCAAGGATCCTTTATACCCTTATTCCTTGAAATGGCAATGCACTTAAACACTGGCACACATGAATCTTAACAGTTAAAAATGGCAGTTTTTGTGTTCATGAAACAAGATATAAATTTTGGCATTCAGCAAAGGGACAGAAAGTCTCCCAGGTGATATTCACAGCCCACTGGTCAGAGATATCCCCAGGAAAAACTTTATGGGAGACCTGCTTACACAAGGGAACAGATTCAAATTGGTGTATTCTACTTGGCCTTTTCTGCACATCAACATGGTGTCTCTGAACTTTGAACCCTTGTTCTAATCAAGCACTAACTCACCACTCACACGGTTTCAGTAAAGGGGGAGCACCTCACTCTTCTCTTGGTCATCACAAGGATTGTTTTTAATGGACAAAATTATCCAAGAATGTCCTCATCATTTTCTAGAAATCGTTAGACAGAACTGTACTGACAGGTAGATCTGCTCTCCCTGGTCTACTATATTTCATAATTTATTTTGAATTTTGGAAACACTTTTAAATCAATTTATATAGTATTTATCATGATGTTCTGTATAAAAGTTAATGTTGTATCAGTTTGTTATACAAATTATAACACTTGCCATGGTGCTGTACATTTTAGACAAAATAATCTACCGGAGTGTACTGGCTGCACTGTTTGGGGCAAGCTGCAAGGAGTGTCCATTTAAAAAAGGGTTTTTTACATGACCATAACTTTCTAAATGTCTTGCATTTTTGGTTGTAGGTCTGGTCTGCCCAGCTGGGGATATTTTTGAAAGTTGAACAAAACCAGCTTAGATGCTAGTAGATGAAATATAAGTAAAAACATACTTCCTGCTTCTTTAAAAAATGAAGCTTTTGGTAAAAATAGAAATTCAGCTGATGCGACTTGGGTACGAAAGCTGTGTTTGGAAAGGAAATAGTCTTCACCAAGGGGTGTGAACAGTCTCATTCCAAAGGAAATGGTTTTGATTTCTCTGAGGTTTTTAAAAAATTGCTCAGGACCTGATCTGAAGCCCATTGACGTCAAAGGAAAGATTCACAGTGCCTTCAATGGGCTTAGGATCAAGTGTGAGCTGAGCCTGGAACACTGTTTGAGGCCTTTACATCACCACCAGCACTTTAACATCTGATTCTTAGAATGTGTGTTGACCCGGCCTCTGGCTTCGGGATAGTGGGTATAATTGCATCTCCAAAAGTAACTGCAAGTATAAATCAGTGTTGGAATCTTTTTGTACCTAGATCTAAAATTTGATCTCAAAATGAAGCCTTGGTGATCAATTCTGTTATGCAGATAGCAGAGAATGGGACTTAGGGGTGGTTTCAGGCTCATTTTGGTGCCCTGGGTGATTCCACATTCTTAATTTTCATAGCAACTGCTGGTCCATGAGCCACCTTAGATCTCATTTGGACAAAAGCTTGGACAAGACAAGGGATGCTGAACTGGACTTTAATTTGCTGCATTCTGTATTTGAAGAGTTTGTTTAGATAAGCTGAAGAGAGAACATTCTTACAGGATGAGTGAAGGATGTTGCACTTTGGATGACCATGAATGACATAGTAGCTGGAATAAACAGAGATGCTTTCTTCTGATAAAGACAGATATAAACACATACTTTTACTGCCTATTAATGAGTATTTAATCTGCAGTCTAAAGTCATGTCAGTGTAAATTGATAAAATTACAGATGTGCTCTGCTGGCCAAATGTGAGTAGAAGAGATTGCAGAAATATTTGTAAATGTTTTTCAGGTAGAGAGTGAAAAAACACTGGAATCTCCACCTCGGATAAAGCCGTGTCTTCAGCTGCAGGAACTTCTGAAGAAAAGAGACTGTGTTAACTGGCTGGGGAGGGACAGACAGACAGGGAAAAGACTTTTGACTGAGATCCAGGATTAATTTTTCCATGCTACAATGTGGTCTGGGGATGATAGCCAGCTGGCCTTAACTTTGATCATCCAGTTAGCTGCTCTGCTTGACTTGTGAGGCTGGGTGCTGGAATGAGAGTGAGGCAAGTCAAGAAACTAAGATTTTCTCCATAACAGAAAAATGCAAAACATAAGAAAGACATAGAAAAAAAAATCTTCCCAACATCCCATTGTGATTACTACTTTTTTTTCTTTTTGATGAACTGTCTAAACTATTTAGCTTCCTTTAAAAACTCTAGAGTGCATTGGCACCAACAATGACCACACTTAACTGGCTGCTGGAAAAAACGGGCTAAATTTCTCTTAAGCAAAATAAATATTATCCAACTGACCAGAAAGACAAATAGAAAATTTTCACTTATTTCCAATCAAGATTTGAAGCAGTAAAAGATAAAATTCTGAATGAATTACTGGTGATGTTGAAGCATAAAATTTACATAATTAAATAGTAATTCATTCTGAGACTAATAATGATTTAAATTATTTGGATTTCCAGTAATGAAATATGGGACTGAACTGAGGAAAAAAATGCATGTGCTGAGTACTAAAAATCTAAGCTATGAAAAGTTGCTAAGCATATATTTCTTACGTTGTTAGACTTGTCGATCTCATTGTTCAAATAAATACTTATTGCAAAGTTTACTTTTATAACATTTTCTTAATCCTGCCTGCTTATTTTGTTTTACTTTGTACAAATGTAAAATCTCTACAAAGGACCCTGGTTCTGCACTTTTTCCAGGTCAAATATACATAACTAAATTTTGTTTCTTCAATAGTAACAGCGAACAGCTTATGAAACAAACACCTGCTGGTAAGAAAAGAACCCTCAAAAATTAATTTTTAAGAATATTCTTTCTAGTCTTTATTTTCATCAGCTCTTAACAATTGGCCTGCTTTCTCTTGGGACTAATAATTACAATGACTTACCAAAAATTTTCTCCATGATTTAAAAATTTTCCTTTTAGACATTCTTTGGTAACAGTTTCCACTCAATGGATGCAATCTACAGATCTGTGTTGAATTGTGGGCTCAGAGCGATACTGTTTTCACATTGCATATGAAGATATTCCAAAGCACTCTGTGTAATCATATTGTGCTGCAAAGCTATGCAGATTTAGGTCACAAGTCCTGCTTAAACTACATCATATAATGTACAGTTGTTCCAGATCCAATAACCAATTTAAAATTGAAAGTTAATACATTACATTAATAATATCATACTGCCTATGGGATCATTTGTCAGTGTTACCATAAAAGACTGATGATTTGATAACTGAAGAGCATTTATTATCGGGGCATTTTGTACTATTAGACTATAAATAAGAATGTCTTGGCATTTCTATAATAAATCCTATTTTCAGTGGTCTATTACTCGGTTATAAAAAAATCACCCTGGGCTGAATTAGATCTATTGGATGTACAACAGCAATAATATATTACCAAAATGTACATTTAATCCAGTGAATAATATGGCCTTGAAAAACCCCTAAATGTGTATTAAATTGATCACAGATATTATTTACATAGAGATTGGAATAAATCTTTTAGATACTGTCAATATTCTAAATAAAAGGTCTATAAGTAAGATGCTGATCTTATTTGCATATCTAAAACTACACTGGTGTCAAGAGAGCTGCCCCAGGGAACAATGATCCCTGATGAAAAATGTGAAGGAGAACAAAATCAGACATGGATATAGAATTATTCAAAATTAGCTATATAGGATGGGCTTAGATAAAATGTAAGAAGCTGTCAAACATCATACATGCTGTCAGACTTTTAAAAGACCTGACACAGTAAAAAGAGAAACTATATCTAGGGAATGACACTTGGCAATTTCTGTTTATCCTTGGCCAGGTTGTATCCTGCCTGAATAGTTATCAGCAACATAAAGGATGTCAGCACCACCTTTCCCTTGGCATGCAGGAATTGGACACAGGTGCCAGGACCGTCCCTTCCCGTTATTCCCTGGGTGGGAACCCCAGCCAAGTGGAAGAGGGGGTGTGGGAAGGAGATAGGCCCACAGAGGTGCTGAGCAACACGCAGTGCGGGTGGTGCACAGCATGAGTGTTTTACTGACATGCTGCGCTGCACTGGAGGCATTGTGCCTCTCCAAGGTATAATCCCTTCCAGAGTTCTCCTCAGAGTTGTACCAAGCCACATCACCCTTTAATTAACACTGTGCCTAGGAGGCACAACTGAGCCTTTAGTACAGCCACAGGCTTTACATACACCTTAACTTGCAAATTGCAGATAAAAACACTTAATTTAAGTATAAACTGCCTCTTCCTTTTTTTTAAAGAAAGACCTTGATTTACATATGGAAGAGAAAGTAATTACATTTAACAGATGTCACAGCTCTTAAAGAATATCTGATAATAATTAATCAGTAAGAAAAAAAACAGAAAGAAGAAAATTCAATTCATTTCAGAGCTGCAGTCAAAACCCCAACCTCTGAAAGGACTCTGTTCTGTTCTACTCAATTATATCCTATTCTATTCTTTCCCAGATTTTACATTACACATATTATTTTAACATTGAAGTATCTTTCCAGACTACTACATTTAACAATGCATTCTGTTCCATCAAGTATATTCCATGAAGTCAATCAGAGCTGTGACATCTCAGCATCATGCAGGACTGCCAGTCATCTTTCACAATTCTCTAGCCACTGGATATATTTTTTAACTTCATCTGAGTTCATCAGAGTTTATTCTCACCACAACATTGAGAAAGCAAATGCTCAGTGAATCTAATCCTGATTTGCCTCTACCTCTCCCTCCACTATCAGCATGTCAGAGCACTGGGTTTCTGTGTTTTTAAATGGCATTTACCCTCCTATCCATCCATTTTGCTTAAGTACTCTCTCAGCAGAGTGCAGAAAAGCAGAATCAGAATGCTCACAAGACCTTTGCTTGCATATCCAGCTCATGATCGTAGACAGACATCAGGGCATAAGTGACATTTTTATGCTATGTCAGTACAATATCACGTGTGCCTACATCAAACTGTATGGTATTTCCATGAGTTTGAGATTTGCCCAGCGTTTTTATTCTTTATTTTCTTCTCTTTTAACTAACAGCTATTAGCTGCTTCTGGTTTAAATGTGATTGTGGCCTGAAACACAAAATGTTTTACTCTGCTATTCAATGCCTTGCATCTTTTTCAACACATATATCCAAAGAAGAAAATGGTTTATTTTGGAGTCCATATCAAAAGAATGTTAGAAGTCATCAAAGAAACTGGAGAGTAGAGCATATGCTGTTTTAAGGATAACTTCAATCCTCTAAAAATTAGAAGCCAGATTCTGCTCTCACTGGTATCAATGGGAAAATTTCCACTGACTCCAGAATATGATCAGAGAGATATTTCTAAGGGAAAGTGTAGAGGATATTTTTACTCAATATCAAAATATAAATGCATACAACATAAGCCTAAAGGACAAGTTTTACTGGTTTTACTGAGAAAAGAATAATGAATGAACCAGAATTTGCAAGGATCATACCACTATCTCTTTAACCTTTCTGAGCATCAGAGTGTATTTTGCTTATTTGCTTTTATCACAGAAAGGTTTCCTTTGTAAAGTTATTGCTACAGATTCTCAAGTTACCCGGAATTTCTGAACTCCATTCATTTATGGAGTTTTGCCAAGTGCTAGCTGGTTTTGCTGTTGATTATACTTGTTTATTATAAACAACTGTATAATAGAAGAGGTGTTTTGGTCAAAAGCAGTGAAGAGGTGTTGGGGATGCTAACTCAGAGCTTTCTTGCTCAAGTCATGGTGTTGGCGAAGCAAGTGAGCAGCCATTCCTCTCCCTCAGAAGGACCAGGCAATGAGCCTCGTTTCTCTCTGAAGTTAGCACAAGTTCACTGTCACTTTTCAATGTGCAAGAAATCCTCTGTAAGCACAGCTTGGGTCAGTACAGGCATCCCAACCTGGGACAGAGATGGCAGTGATGCAGTCAGGCTGTTGACTTGTTTCTCTGTACAGCACATAGTTCTTGATTTTTTTTCCACAGCAGCAACAGACCAACCTGTCAGTTCTGAACATAGTTCAGTCTACCTTCCACATAATTTACTTCAATTTGGTTTCTAACGCAGAAAGTAATCTAGCTTTAAAGAAGTTCCTTGGAGCAGGTAATGTTAGCATTGGAGAGTCAAACCAGGTTTTCCTTCCTACCCAGAAGGCCAGTCATGGTATCAGTCCCAACAGTCATCAGTATCCAGGAAAACCTTGCCCTCTGCCCCTCAGCAGACATTCTCTCTCAGGATGTATCAGAATCAGCAGCCATACACTTCCTGTGATGGTCTAAAGTACAGGTTTAGGTAAAGGGAATCTCAAGGTGAACTTGTATCTAATAGGGCTGTAAGTTAATGCACCATTGCCTGAGGGTAGCCCATGGAGTTGAATTGGTCATTAATAGATTAGAAACCACAACCAAGCAAACAAAGACTAAATGAGCATAAGAACAAAGAACAGAAAAATGAGCTATTGAAAGCAGGACTTTCTGAAGTTCATAGGCCACCGATTTGACACGTTTTCCATCTCTGGTTCCAAATGATTGGGTAAGATTCTTCAGAACCATGAGGGTCACACATTCATTCAACACTGGGTGGAAAAACGAAATCAGATTATTTCACTGATATCCCTGACTAGGGAGACTCCATGTATTTGTTAGGGGAATGTTTTAATCTTCCATCCAAAAATGAAATAACCTCTCATGGCATGCCTGATAATTTAGGGTCTTCTCAGGTTTTTGAATTGTGCTACTGTATGTAGCTGAAAATTGTTTGATAAACATCAGTAAGTGGCCTGGCTTTAAACCAAGCCTGTCATCTAGTGGAGTGCGATGCTATTCCAACTTTAATCTAGATAACTGGCACACATAAAACAAGGAAACACAAATGTGACACAGCTGCAGCTAGTCCACTGGAGCTAAAATGCTTATCAGTGTTTTATGCCTGTAAAATGAGACTACTTGGGAGAATCCTATGCGCAAAAGAGTAGCTATCAGATTGCTTTGATATAATTAGTTCTAAAAATGTTGGAGATTTGTTTAGAATTTATGGTGCCTTCAGTTTACAGTAAAATGCTTCTTGTGTTATGAATTCAGTAGACATTAAAAATGCTGCAGAACTATGGCCAAACTTCACAAGTTACCACCCAACATGTGCAGCAAGCAAGGTTCTTAGTAAAGAATAGGTTAATGATCAACAGCCTAAAAGCAAGGCCCCTGACATAAATTAAGAGTGGTTTGCTAAGCAATCCATGTGCCCTTTCTGAATAATGTATCTCAATGTGCCAGGAAAACACAATGTATGAATTAAATTTACTAAATTAGAGTTGGTGTAGTAAATGAAATAAATAGTGTGTGATCCAAGTGCTTTTGTCAATAGTGCATTGATTATAATGCCATATACTGTACTAAAACTCTAATAAATACAGAAAGTCAGCTGGATAACTAGAGCATGAGAATACCAAGTTCAGGCACTTGAGGCAGATATAAGCAACCTTGTTTGTGTTCTAGAAGTAAAAATACACTATCAATTACTCTACATTTCAAAACAGGAAACAGGTGCTCAGAAAAGAAATAGATCTACTCCTTTAATTTTGGACCTAGAGACAGTATGGGGGAAAATCAATTCTGGTAGTAGAGGAGGCAGAGGAAAAGAAATATAAACCAGAAATTCTTTGCTCAACCAAGTTGTACTGTACTGTTATTCTGTACTGAACCTGTTATTCTGTCCATACTATATACTTTGTTTCTCAAGTATCTCTACAAAGGTGTAACATGCTGCTTTGATTACAATATTGGTTGAAAAAATCTGAAACAGCTGCCAGATTTACCAGTGTGTCACTGGGATGCTAAAAAATGGCTTTGGCTCCTTGTTTTGCACCAAACAAAAGAATATTGTACAGAGTTGAGTAAATACCTATGCACAGGCTTGCTCTCCTGGGACAGCAGTGTCCTGCCATCCATGAAATGCTTGCAGAGGTTTACTGAGACTAATGGTCCAACCTGGAGGCTGATGTAACCTCTACAGCTCGCACCAGACTGCACAGAACTGCTCAGGCTGGGCGGGCCTGGTACCACCAGCAGATGCCTATGCAAATCAAAGCTGCATAATCAAAATACTAATAGCTGTCACAAAGCTGTGAGCTAGGAAAGACAAAACAAGGCAAGAATATTGAGGGTGGCTGCTGGCAATGACAGCAGATTCCAGATCTGGAAGTCATCTAACTGGCTTGTTTTTGAAAAGATTGTAGCTTTACATAGCAATTCTCCCTGATTCCTCTTGGCTGTTAGGCACTGTCACCAGATATATTCAAAGCTGCCATATTTGGGTTTTTTTTATTGGGTCTCCAAGATAACCTTCACAAAAATTTGTATGTTTTCAAGCTATATCAGGATTTTAGGGCTCAGTTGATAAGCATTTGTGACTAATCTGATTTAGGGGAGGATGACATGCAATTAGGCTGATGATCAGCTTGCAGTTTGTGACTGCTAAGTCCCTATAAAGATGGCATTCTCATTTTTATGACCTGATCACACCCCTCCCCAAAAAATAGTCCAAGAAGCTCCAGGCACAATTATTCACAAGAGTCTGATCCAGAAAAGTAAACATTTGAGAAAGTGTGAAATTTTAAGCATTTGGGTAGTTCTACCAGCTTCAACCTACTTATGTTATGCTGGATCAGTCTCAGACTAGAGTGAGATATCTGTGAGAATGTAACTACCCAGTATTCTGCATATACCCCTCCAGTTGGGTTGTGCAATGGTTTCTTTTGCACTGGAATGTAGTGGGTTGAGCATTTGTTCGGAAGCTCGGATGCTAGTGTAGAAGAGTGATATACTACATATATCAATTAGATAGATGTATGTAGTAAATGGATGTTGGCTGTTCTAAATGCAAAGCATTATTCCTCTACAGTATGTATGTTTGCCCAGAAAAGATGCATTCCCTCTCTCTTTAATGAGAGGCAGGGCACAGGGTTAGGTGAGTGTGTCTCTTTGCACACACAGACATGTATATATTTTATGTTTAAACTAAGTACATGTTGTAAAACACAAACCAAAAACTGATTACTTGCAAGAATGGGTAACAGTATGTGGCTAAAGTTTAGGCAAGCACATAATTGCGTAATGAAATCACTTAGACACATCGGAAAATTCATTTTCCTTTCACCCTTGGAAAAACTGATCCGCATGGGAAGAACTGGAATTTTATGCTGAGGTTTTAAGTTCTGTTCCCTCAGCCTTCTCACATACCCTCTCGCCCTTTCTGCTGGGCCTACAGCTTTTACATGTCTCTCCATGACTCTCTTCCTTTTGTCTGCCTCCTCAATGGCTCCAGAGTCCTAAAGAAATGTTCAGCTTTGAAGACTGGCCTAAAAAAATGGTAATTTTCCAGACAAAGGCCAGGTGTTACTTCCAATTCATTCAGTATGCATCCCCATTATCCCGCGGGTCAGCTCCTGCCGAGCGCGCTCCATGGGTGTTCCGACTGCGCGAGGCCTGCGAGATTTGCCCCGTGTGACTGAACTGCAGATGGAACTTTCATGGCTCTTATTTTAGCAGCAGTCAATTTGCCAAACTTTCCTAATAGCAAGCTGGAAGGTGATTTCTGTGTCACAGCCTCGGAGCTTTCTCACGCCAGCCGGAGGAGGAGATGAGGCGTCCCTCATCCGAAGAGGCCCGGACAGGAGCGCTCCGGCCTGCGGGCAGGGCGGCCATCAGCGGGCTCCCGCTGCAGGGGGCATGGATTTTGGCTCAGGGCGTTTTGGCTCGTGGGGTTTTGGCTCATCAGAATCTGGCTCATGGTGCCTTTTCCTGCTCGCCCTGGAGAGGCATGATCAGTTTTCCCCACACAGGGGATGCGGGCCGGGCTGTGCAGAGCAGACCCCAGGGCTGCACATCTCCTGGGCCGGGCTGGACGGAGCCTTGGCAGAGCTCCCACAGGCGCCCAGCGCCTCGCCAGGATCCCATCGCTCCTTCTGCAGGCACCATCATTCATCTCTGCAGATACCTCTTCCTAGCAAGGTCAGCCATTTCAAGCAAACAAAGAGTGTGGATCATTGTTTACTCTCAGGACAGATTATTTTTTCTCTATCTCTGCAACCAGGGTTAGATGAAAAAAAGAAACAACCCACCCTTTGTCAATATACTGTATCCAAATCAAACTAACACATTTGGTCTCTGCTAGAAAACAAAGTCAAGTTTCAGTTTCTAAATAAACCATTTATGGAGTCATCGCTCTGGAATTTTGCCTTTCTTTCCTGTGTCTCCTTTCAGATAAAGAGAAGAATCATCTTAGATAAGTAATGCTATCTGCAGCTGCTTATATCCAGTTAAATCCAAATTTCTTTTAAAGAAATGCTAAATGCTGCTGAAAATTCCAGAAGTTAGAAGCTGAGATGTCATTCAAAGCCTTCCTTTTGAATTCTTATTGCCTCAGATTCAGCCATTCATGATGATTCCCCTTACATTTTACCACTGGAAAACCCTGCATCATATTCAGTGATGACTAGATCAGGCTCAGGATATTTTACTGCATTTTCTTAGTCAAATCAAATTTTTTGTTGCACAGTGGATTAAATTAAACTACCATGTCACTATGGGACCACTAGAATACTTGACTTTACTAGTTTCATACTTAACAGAAATTTCTAGAATAAGCTTAAAATTGTGCATTAATAATTTTTTATTTTTGAGTGAGTTATCACCTTCCTTATGTATTTTTATTACGCGTTTTTATTGCTCAGACAGAGTGAGACATGTACCATACCATCTAAATGATGAGTACAAAAAGAAGAGAAAAACAGATATTTGAATGAGATTGGACCATCATAAATAAATGGCTCATTGCATTAGAAAGAAAAAAAGGTGAAAATAAATTTTTCTGCAAGGCACCCTAAACCAACCATGCCATGGGGAGGATTTAGGCAAGGCAACAAAGGTGATGGAGAAGTATAATGGCAGTGATGACACGGTGCTTACACAGACTCTGTGACAGCAGCTGTGAGTGGGGTCAGCAGCTAAACAGAAGCAGAGGTTGTGACTAAGACAAGCCCAACAAACCCATGTTTTGACTGGGGACAGATGACTTGAATGCAGCTACCCATGGTTTTTGCTGAAGAGGGTGAGAGGAGATGGTCAGCCAAGGCCAGGATGACAAACCACCAACTTCACCTTGATGTTGGTGAAAGACACCATGGAATGTGGATCTTTAAGAGTGTGTTCGGATTTCATTACAGCCATGGCAGCTGGCAGGGCCCTCTGGGTGAAAGTGTTTAGCAGAAGAGAAATGGACTTAACCACGGGCTTGGATGCTCTTCTGTTTGGAGCAGACAGGGCTGAAAATGAAGGTGATGTGAGGCCTGTAGTTACAGGGTTTTTGAATATCACTATTTCACAACTTCTTTTTGCCCTGTCCAGGGTGAGTTTTTATAGTTTAGCCTTTAATCTTGTGAAGCAGAAATTTAACGTGTCAATGTTGGCAGACTGTTAAGTATAGCAGCAATGATGAAGCTTCTATAATATTAACCTTTCAAAAAATAAAGCTGCAATAATGATGCTGTTTCCATTAGACCTTTCAGATCACTTACAAATTATCTGGAGCTCCTACTGTTTATTTGTTTTTACTTTAGATTGTTGCCCCAAGCACTTAAATAATTGTAATAAAATAATAATAGAATTAAGATTAGATAAATTAAGTGGAAATGAAACTGAATACATTTTCCATGACAGCTGGCAAGTCCCATTCTGTGACTGCTCAGAAACAGAACTGGAATTTTTATGACAGTAGACAATAAGGCGATCGTGTACAGGATGTAACCCAATGCTCAAGAGGAGCAGTGTGCAAGTGACACATCAACAAAAACAAACTTGTTTCATTTATGTACTATTAATTACCATAACTTACATAATCATGGACATCTGTTCTCCCTTTCTCATACATGTACCTATGCACAGATAATTACCACTATCTACTGGTCAGAAGAGCATGTAGCATAATATAAATAGATTATAGCATATAATTGTATATCAGTATACATATAAATATATATATATACACATACCTATAAATACAGATAAGACCAGCTCTGTCTTATTTATTCATGCATCACTTCACAAGCAATTTTTTTAGTTCTTAAACTTTACATTGAAATTGTAATAACCTGTTCCAACTTGCATACTTGGAAGAGCATTTTAGAGGAAAAAAAGTGCAAATAATTTGCAACTAATCAAAAATTAAGTATGATAATATCAGTTTAGTATCTTTTGTCATGATTGTTCCAAAACACTGTTTCAAAAGATCAAAAGATTTTGTTTGCCAGCTAGACTGTAAAGGTTGATTAGCTTTAATATAGTTGTATTCCAAAAGAAATAGCCACTGTTTTATTGCATTATTCAGATAAAAGAGAAAAGCAACTGGTGCACAATTTACAATCCTTAGGAAATAGGGCTTTTTTCCATGGTAAATCTCAAGTACTTAAGGGTGATATTTGTTCCATGAAATATTTTGTGACTGTCCCTGTCCAATGACTGTACTTTTGGAGCCCAGAAAGCTGTTTTCCTTGAATGTCACATCACAGAATGATTGAAAGGTTTACACTGGGAGGGAGCTTAAAGTTCACCTAGTTCCAAACCCCCACCATGGAGAGAGGCTGTTGGTTTTTGTGCCTAAAGTTTTACAGCCACATATCTTGTATATACAAATTAAGGGTTAGTCAAGAGCATAGCTCTGTTAAAAGTCACATTTTATAACAAAGAAGTGGAAATACCCACATACATAAGGTTAATAAAGGTATTTCATATTGATAAATGTATTACTGTGAGATAAGTAAAAGCAAAAACTTGCTTTAACACATATTTTTAAAAGTTATGAGATCTTCAAAGGTTGCTGATATTTAATGGGCTATATTACCTTTTATATATAAAATTTTGAAATGTATATGCAATTGTACATATTAATTTAATTTTAAATTTCATCTTACCTAGTAAATGGGCCTGACTTTGCTTGTATTTCAGTAAACTGCTGTTGGATGACAAGCCAAAAAATGATTGTGATATTTTTCTGCAAGTGTCCTGGAAAACACATCCTGAGTCCTGAGGATTTAGATAACTTCCAGTTTTTGTTTTTCCTTTCTTTTTTTTCCTGCCACTATATATCTGTTTTCAGTCTCTAGTGTAGTAATTCAATAATGTATTCATTTCAATCCTGTGAAACTATTTACATACTGTGCTTCTGTTGTATTTCTTTGGAGAGGAAAAAACTCAAAAGACCACCAAGCAGAAAGTCAAGTCAACAGTCCATGGTCCCACTGGGCTTGTGGAATTAAGGGATGAAATCTCTGCTGTTGTACAATGGTCCATGAGGAGGCTGATGACAACAGGGAAGGAGAGAAAGATAGGCAAATATTTATTTATTTTATCAGTTTATGACTTCTGAGGAACTGTTCTGCTGTTTTGAACCAGTAAATTTTTCCTCTGCCTTCACATGTTCACATCAAGGGTCTGATATACACTGGAAACAGAGGGAAGACAGGATTTGAGGTGATCCTGTGGTTTCTAAAAGCTGATGGGGATGAACAGAGATTGATATATAGATATAGCTATAGATATGGATAAATCAAGCAAAGGAGACTGAGCTTGGTTTGTACTAATCCATGTCCCCATGTTAAGGGGGTGAAGGTGGAGCAGAGGGTTTTATTTTTATTTCTGAATTGTCTTGCCCAGTACTGCAAAGAAAAAAAAAAACCCTGGAGTTAATTTACTGAGCCACGAAGCTTCCCTCCTCCTCCTCTTCCTCCTAACTGTAAGTGTGTAAAAATAAGTTTTGGTAGAACAAGGAAGAAGCTGTGACTGGGTATGACTAGCCTGTTTGACCTGCTTAAGACTTATGTTCTGATATATCTTGTGTACTGCCCACTTTACACCCATTAAAATCCAGATTAACTCCAGGGAAATCTATGTCATTTTAGGACAATTGAAAAAGATTTTATTTTCTTTTCCTAATAAAACTTGTGCCAAGTAACACTGGTTTTAATGGTGTAATCTCATTTCTTTAAAAAATGTAGTGCCTCCTCTGAACATTTTTTCTGAATAAAAATGTTTTATCTTTTTCTTAAAAAATGCCGTATTTTAAAGAACATTTTTTCCCCCAGCACCTGCTTAATCTTTTGTTCCACAGATAATTTCTCATTACCCAGGTGTCCTCTTATAGACCCACAGAAAGATTGGGCCTAGTTTAAGTGTGAAATAATCCTGTTGCTTCTATCTGAGAATGAATGAGACCAGGATTAGATCAGATAAAACACACTTGAGATAAAGTGCACAAGGTGGATTATATGAGAAAAGAGGATTTAGTGAAGAACATATCCACAACTTTTTGTTAACATAGAGAATGGTAGCTTTTGTAAGCAACATTTATGGAAACTCAACTGGAGGTTTAAAAGCTATGTCTTTTGTTGTACATTTCTCTGCATACATTTGCTTTGTAGCTGGTAGCTTTAACTTTGGAAGCCATGCTGGGCCTTGACTCATGCTCATTTTGCTTACTGAAAAGCTAAGGATGTACTTTTACTCATAGATTCTTGTTTTGTTTTCTTTGAAGTTTATTAAGCTGTCCAGAAAGATGGGAGGTTCATTAGGTTGTTATTATCACGGCTGCAAATTAAGCATCTGTTCCCTGGGGAGTTATAACCTTCAAGTGGATATCAGAGCCATACTTATTACAATATTTACTTAATTACCAAGTTAGTGCTCTTGTCATATAAAATACAAACATGGACTCTGCTGTCCATGTTAGCCATACACTCTCCACCTGCTAAATTTTCAAGATACACTCATCTCATTGAAGTACTCTTTTAAAATATATACCAATGTTTTTGGAAAGCAATTATTGAAAAAGTGAAACCAAGCATGATGAAGCACAGTTATGAACTCAAGGTATCATCAAGAATATTAAAAAATGCTAAGGTATCTGACATTACAAATTACTTTGCTTTCCCATCTAGAGACAAATGTAGTTTCCAGTACCAACAAATGCATCAAAACATTAGCAAATCATGATTTGCCAAAGCATCTCAAAAGTCAACATCAAGATATGTTTTGTCAAGTAGTTGGTTGGACATCATTGGACTTGATAGTACCACTCAGGCAAGTACAAGGCTGGAGCACAAATCTTTTATGAAAACTCTGGGAATTTCACCTAAGAGGCTAATTGCCACCACAGATATCTAAGTCATTCTTCATCATAATTTTGTGGCTTTTTTTCCTCCTCTTCAGTGCTTCTATTACAACTAATGTTGTAAATTACAAAATTACCAGATCTTCCCTCTTTAGTCTTCTGACAGTGTCAAGCCGTATAAGCTCAAAAATATTATTCCCTCTTCTCAGACATGACTTGTGTGAGCAGATAGGACTCTTGGGAGGATGTCAGCACCACAAGACAATGTCTCTATGTTTTGAAAATTCATGTCCATTTTTACTTCAGAAATTACATTTGGACTTTATAGGGTTGCTTTGTTTTTACTCTGACAAACTCATCATTGTCATGCCATCTACTATGTAATTCAAAATATTCACATTATTCGTATTTTCCACAAATAATCATTAGTCTGTTAGTAATGAACTGTTTGACATGGTGCATTCTTGCAGCCCTTTTCATTGTAAAGAAACCCTGTATTTTTTTAATTTCGATGAACATTTTCCTGGAGATGTTTGTCTGCCCCAGCTATAGGGGGAATATAGGCTTCTAAATCCAGGTCTCTTCAAATCACGTGGCACGGGAACAAATTCCACTGTTTCTATAAACTCTGGTTTATATAAGCACACTCCTTAAATGAAGGCTTATAAAATCCCCAGTTTTAAAGAAATAATGCTTACATCTAAGTCTGGAGTCTTTCTTGGTTCTCCCATAAGAAAGAAAGGCCAGCTTGAGTAGTCACCTACCAATGAACAAGAATTCTGAAATACAAATCATTCCTGGCTTGCTTTGAATTTTTCAACAAACATGTTAAACATTTCAGCTCAATAAAAAAGGGATTTTCCAGACTAAGCACTTAAGAAAACTTGCAATTGTTTATTAGTAGTTCCTTAGAAACCATTTTGAAATGAAACACTGAGATTCTGAGGTCCAGTGTAAGTGATGAAAAAGTTGTACTGTCTCTCTTTAGTAGAAAATATTGTAGAAATAAATCTTTTCCTATGAAACTCTGTATACTAAATACAAACTCAAGTGCTTAAGTGCTTGCTGTGCATTTTTGGTAATTTTATACTAATTAGCAAAGAATTTTGAAAGCTTTTCCTAAGAAAAATAAAAAGAAATATCAGTGCCTGAAAATATGATGATATCAACATTTTGGTGACCACTGAATCTCAATTACTATAGATGAGCATAATATTCAAACTATCATCCAAAAAAATCCCAACCCAGCCTCTACATATCTTAATTTGGTCTTTTTTTTTGAACTTGACTTCTTAAAAATTCATAGCTCATACCCTTTGCAAAGATGGGCTTAATTTGTTTTTCATTCAGTTCTGTTATAACAGATCACAAAATGTTAAAAAAATCCAACTTTGCAAAAGCATTAAAAATTTGTTAATAATTTGAGTATTTTTTGGAATGATGAAATAATTTGAAAAGTTTAAATAAAGTGATTAGTTTCCATCTTGTCATCTAACAATAATTAAAATGAGAAAACCCAACAATATTAGTTATAACTTCAGCCATAAGGGACTCCTTTACAATTTTGCAGAGGGCAGACCTCACTAAAGTTATTTATAGTTATATAAATGTCAACAGAATATGACTCTTACTCTGAAGTGTCTGGAGTTCCTCAAATATACTCAAACACTGAAAAAATAGAACAACATTTTACATAATGTGTAATAATTATGGAAAAATAATAATGAGAATATTCTCTGGTGAATTTTGTTCTCTATGTATTTTTAAAAATAGATTTGTGATTAAAAATAATTCTCTGTAGTTATATCCACAGAGTGCTTTAAGCTTTTTTATCACTGTTAATGAAAATATGGTTATATCTTCTATGAAAAGTATATTTCTCAATATGATGTGCTGTAAACAACATGTCTTTAGGCTATTTTTGACCTTTAACCAATGGGAAAGGTCTGTCTAGTTGATCTCATCTAACTACACAGCAGGTACAAGGAATTAAAGCAATTTAAGTTGAGTCCTGGTACAGTATCAAGTATCAGAAAATGTTTTCCAAAAGGAAATACTTAACAAGTTTGTAATTCACTATTATATTTATCTTATGAAAGAGGTAAAAGAGAAAAAAATGTGAGCATGTTCAACAGTGTGGAATCCCAAGTAAAAATCTATGATATCATTGTTTGTAAAAGAAGTTGGCAAAGAAGATAGTTATAAGCAAATTAAAAGTAAACAATCTACTCTGGATCAACACTGTGTCAGACTGCTCGTAAGGTCATACAAAAAAAACAAGCATTAAATATGGGGCTCCAAAAGCCCTAAGATATTTGCCAGACTTTCAAACTGAACTGTGTTTTTTAGTGAGAGAGCACAGTACATAAGAGCTTAACAGTAAAGATTTTTTTTAATTGAGTTTTTTTACATTAATTAAGTTCTTAACAGCACACACATAATCTAAGGAGAGATCATTGCTTTTGGTAACTTTACAGGCCCCAATTTCACAATTCTGGCTCTACTTCTTTGCTGAGATGGAGCCTGACCCCTCTCCAAGGACTGGGAACTCAGGATAAACACATTATTTTGTTAGCAAGCTGGAAAACCAGCAAAGTATTCAGGAAGTTATGGTGCCATCATGTGAGGAATGGGTGTTCCAGAAGTTCTGTGAGAATTATTTGCTCTGAATTCTTGTAAAACCTATTCTAGAAATTGTCAGAAACAAGGAGACAGTCCAGAGGGGATGGGATCCAGAGGGATCAGATTTAATCTACATACATATTCAGCTGCTATTCATTTAAAAGGTACAAGGCCAAATCCTTTAAAATGTGCAATTAGGATGACAGTTTTCAGACATCTCAGGTCCTCCTTCTGGTGTGATGTGGGAGAACCATGGTCCCCATACATACCCAGGTTTCATCAAATGACCAAAACTGAAACAGAGCTTAAATTTTGTAGAGTTTTGAACAATTTTGCTCATCAAAAATAACTCCTGGAATTTTTCCATGTTGCCTCTAACCATCTTCTTCTTCTGATGTTTTTTTTGGATAAGAACCACCTTAGGCAGCCTAAATATTTATATGGAGATACCATATAGTGTCATTATTTATCAGTGTATATCCTTAGAGAATATTCAAATGCTTAAAACTGGAAATGGAGCATAATGCAAGGCGCTATAGAGCAGATGCTAAGCTTGAAGTGCTTTTAGGAATACATATACCACATTTTAATTTCAACTCCTATTATTATACTAACTAGTCACAAAATGGCTTCCTATTTGTGCAATGTGTTATCTGTAATGTCACTTAAATTGAATAGATGAGTGCCTTCTAATAATGTATGTTTACTTCATGAACTTGTGGGCAATTACATTGTAATTATGTCTTTTGTAGGTCCTTTTTTGCTGACACATAGTGCACCAGTGCATTTTAAGTGTAATTGCAGCTCTCTCTACCATTTAGGAAAGCTGAACATTGTTAAAGGTTTGTAAATTACCTACACTTAGACCATAGCAAGCAGGAAAATTAAATGGCAGTGTCAGTAATATTGCAATGTAAATTGGTGCCAAGCATAATCCAAGGTAGAAGTATTTTTACAGAATAATGTTTACGTAGCACGTCAAATGCAACAGAAAACACAGATACTCCCAAACTTGCAAAAGTACATCATTTTTATACCTGAGAAAAGACAGAGCACACAATTTACATAGCTATCAACTATCCAAAGAATCAAATGTATTTACACAAACAAATTTTGTTCTACTGGGTTACACAGTGGTCCTAACAGAAGTATGCCCAAATGCCAGTATTTCAGAATGCCATTCTTCCTCCCATTGGGAATAGTGCTTCACCAGAGAAGCAAGAAAATATATTGCCAGCAGCCTGAAAAGCTCTGGAGAGAAGCAGGGAAGGAAGGAAGAGAGGGCAACCCTCCTTGCAGTGAAAAGTGGATCTTTCCCACTCCATTCTCACTAGACCTTGAACTCACCAGAAGGAAGCAACCAACCTCTGGCCACACTAGTTCCTCTTTTTTCCCTTAGGGTAAAGGTATATGCAGGAACGTGGGGCAGTGTGTCCTCATCATGCTTTCAGCTTCTCAAGGAACCCATGGAGTAGATCCCCAGGTGAACTCAAGTTTGGAACCCCACAGCTGATCATGATCCTTGCAGAAGGAGGAAACATTAAAAGCCAAGCAAAGAGAGGAATCCTTTATCCCTGTCCTTATTCCCGCTAAGCACTGAGCTGAATCTCCCAGGCAACTAGAAGAGCAAAGGTAGAAAAAAACCTATCCCTTGTCGATGGCATGAGGCCTTATCTTCTACAGCTGGGACTCCAGGACTGTTTGATTGGTGCTTGAAATTACAAAATCAGGTTAATTTTCAGGCTGATGCTTTAAACCTGTTGTCTCTGTGGTGTATTATTATTCACCTCAACATCTGGATCACTAGATGGCATTTCACTTTAATTTTTTGACCACTTTGAAGGTAAAACAGAAATTTCAAAGCAGAGAATATTTTTATTTGCCCAAAATTTTCAATGCTCATGAGGCACAATTACGAAAGTATAACTTTTTTACTATAGACTTGGTATATATTGGTGTTTTTTTCAAGAACTGAAACTTGGAAGGTTGATGCTGTTTTTGCTATGGAATTTAAACTATCATTTGCATGGACATGTCACCACAGAATTTTTTTAAAGTAGATTTATGTCGCCCTATGGGGCTTAAGGGAATAGTGATTATTATACACTGAGAAATGTGCATTTAGCTTACAAAACCAATGTCCCACAGAGGTGACCACTCCAGAAAGACCAGCAACATCACTTAAGTAAATTAAATTTGAAGTACTGTCCTGTCACTTCATGCCTCTAGGCCAATCACTCACTGGTGGAAACATCCTAGTTTTGGATTAAACCAGCTCAACCATGCAAACTGCAGCCACTGCATGGGAATGAGCATCTGGGATTGACAGATCACAGATCATGGCAATAGAGGCCACCAGTCCAATGACATAATTTTTATTTAGAGCAAAATCCTAGTGGCATTTTGGTAGAATTCAATCTTCAGCAAATATTTATCAGAATAAACCCAGGGGGATGTATGCTGATCTCATTTGCCTTCCTTGCAACTCAGAAGTAGCAATGGAATTCTACTCATGAAAATCAGAGTAATTTCCTATGGTTGAATGCAAAAATTGGCATGATAAAATGAAAACAATCACATTGCCAGGCCCAGCACAAATAGGCATAGTAAACTCTCAAATTTTGTGTATTCAGAGTTCCTGGGGACTTAGAATTCCTCTTTGTATTGGTGTTTCTAACTAAAAGTGAGAAATGAAGTAAACCCATTAAGTGGCTGGTGATCATTTCTCCATGACTGGTGAGAAGGAGAGAGGTTTGCAGAACAATGGCACAACATGGACACAGAGATATTAATTGTGGCTGGCCTTCCAAGGGTCAGCATGGAAAAGACACAACACCCAGTCACACTGAGCGACTCTGGCTGTTCTCCTTGTTTTGGTTTTCCAAAAGATGAAAATCAGCACCACACAGCGCTTAAATTGAAGGCTTCTTACTACAGCCTTACTAAGAGCCTTTTTGTGACCAGCTGAGATGGTTCAACCAACTCTAGCCCCATCTTTAGTAACTTCTGTTTGACTGGAATCTACCAATACTTGCTATAATTTAAAGAAGTCAATTAGTAGTAGTTTGAAGTCTGACAATTTGCATAGCCACGATAACAATCTCATGTTCACTGGCCTCCCTGTACTTCTACAACAGTTTTGTTTTCACCTTTTTACACTAAGCACAAAAAGATTTTCAGTAAACATCAGTGGTAAATGCTATTCTATTTAAATGGACATAAATTATTCAAGTACCACAATTATTGCAAAAATGTAACTTTTAATTTGGGGAGAAAAAACCCTTAATTGCTACATTCAGTAGCTATTCTTCCATACTCACAATGGACCTAGAAGAGAACAGCAAAGAACTGAAGAATCCTGTTGCCAAACACAGCCCTTAAATTACCAGCTTGTCTATGGAGCTTTTTACTTTAATGCACTTAGGGGGAATAGCTCATCACTAATGATTTGGAAACACAGATCACATAAATCCTCAACTCAAAGTTGAACAGTAACCCGAGTCTTAATACGCAAGTTATGTCTCCTTCCTCTAATACATATACAGATTAAAAAAAAAAATAATATTAATAACACCAAAATACCATGTCAGGTGCAATGGTTTCCCCACAAACTCTATCACCTGTTTATCTCTCACCCTCAGTATTAAAGCTAAATTGGGCCTCATGAATTATTCATGAGGGGCCATTTAATGGGATCATTTTTCCTGGCTAGCACTGACACTAATGCTAAGAAAAATCTCTTGGCATTAATCTTGGGTTGAAGAAAGCCCCAAATACCTAGTTTTCTTCTGAATGTTCCCTTTCCTCCTATTTAACACATTGCAGAAACCAGTCATTCACATCTCTGTTATGCATGAGTGTGGGCATGGGAGGGTAGAAGGGACGATACAAGGTCGGAGTGGGGATTTGTTGCATTATGATTTTCACATTGAGAACTCTGGGGAGTGGTCCAGCTCACATTAAACTTAAATGAAAGTTTTCCCCTTTTTTTTTTTATTTTTGGTAGATGCATGTTCTCTCTGAAGGAAATGAGAATATCTGTAGAAAAAGACAAGCAAACTATGGATCTCTAACTGCATTATTTAGCTAAACTGCCTAGAATTGATTAAAGCCCTTTTTTTCTGCATTAGTTTATAGCTATTCTGATGATGAAGTGATTTAGGGTGTTTTTCAGGGCTGATTACAAGAGTAAAGGGCTCCAGTCTTGCAATTGCAAATATGACTGTTTTCAAAGCCATAAAAACTCAGAAGCATGTTTTGGCACATCCTAAAGACAGACTTGTTTTTAGAAGACTCCAGCAAAATATTATCCAAATTACAGTTCCTCCCCTGAAGAAAAATCTCTTTAAATGTCCCACAGAATAGTGAATTACAGTCTAAAATGTAGCTTGTTGGCAAGTGCTGTATAATAGGAATCCCTCCACACACACTCTTTGGTCGTATCATAAAACTACTGACTTGCCTCATTTTTCTAAACCAAAATACCTAAAAAGCAATACATTTATTTTTTTTTCAGTTGTAGCTTTCTGACATCTATAATGGTTTTGTGTCTAAATCTGACAACATTTGTAACAAACTGAAGTGACTGTTACTGCTGGAATGTCCTGGAGGCTTTTTCTGTCGGAGGAGATGACAGTAACTTTTCCCATGCAGATTAAGCTGGTGTTTACAGATTTGCCCTGGGTGTGCATTTTTATCCAGCTGTGATCAAGTAACACTGCCTGATGAGTGCCAGACAGATCTCCTGATACGAAGGGCTTACATGCCCATCACTTCTGTGCAGAACATGGCTCTAATCTGGACACCACAGCAAAGTTCAGTTATTGTTTGATTTTTATTTTCCCTTCGTTTGTACACTAAGGCAGAATACTCAAATGAGAATGCAAAAAGCTTTGCCGTATGAAAATCTCCTTGCCATTTGACAGAAACTAGCATTATGTGGATTTAAAGTTATTTTTGTTCAGCCTTTCAGTTCCCCACACTGAGCTCTAACAGGATTTAAAAACAATTGGAAGTGGAGTGGGTGGTTTTACAATTGAGAATTTAAGATTTCATTAATTCTTTTTTCTTTTTTTTTTCTCAATGGATATGTTTGTTTTGTATGTTGTAATAATCTGAAATATGGCAAAATACAGGCTCAATAACTTTTTCCCATCAATGAAAGTGCCAGGTCAAGAGGTTGTTTGCCTTTGTAGGACCTGAAGCTATAGACACATTATAGTGTGGTACTTTCAAAGCAGCAGTGGTAGCATATTGCTTTCTTGGAATTCCTTGTTGTTGAAGATGGAAGAAGTTCTGTTTCCCAATATCTGATTCCCTATTTGGAACCTCTAATATATTAAAGAATAAGAGAAAAGCCTATGCCATCCTTTGAATTTGAACTTTAAGCATATTTCTAAACATTAGCAATATTAACATCACCTAAAGTACTAGCAACTTATTTCACACCTGTTGTGTGGTTTAAAGATGTAAAAGGAGTATTTAAACTCCTGGGGCAAATTCAGCTTTTTTTCAAATCAGAATTTCCACTGCTTTCCAAGCCCAATTGATCCATATTCATATTCAGTGTATGAGAACAACATTTGCCATTCAGTTTCCTGTTTACTTCAAAATGCCACACAATTTGCAGATCTTTCCTGCTCTAATATTAATTTCAGTACAGGAAAGTATTAAGATCCCTCATCCCACCTATATCCATCTCCATATACATTTATTATCCTCATAAATTGCAAGGCAGCTTTTTCCAGAAGCCAGTTTGAGGAGGTACACATTCACATTTACTTAAAAAAAAAATTAAATAAAAAAAAATCAATGATTTCTACCAAGAGCTGGCATAGAACATCTTTGCACTTGTTATACAACTTACATTTGTGCTGAGGGCATCAAAGGTGCAGCAAGCACAGTAGAAAAAGTGATTCCAGAAGGTGGTGCATAAAATAAGTACAGTCTGAGGAGTGCTTTTCTTTTCTGACTGTGACATGGTCAGATACTGGTATGCCAGGGGAAGGCTGACTAGGAAAACCTTTCTCCTCTGGGTTACAAGCTGAAATCTGTTCAGGTCCTTGGTGACTGGAAGTCATTACCATGTGATGGTTTCCTGGTGACTTACATGGAACATATTGGTGGGCTGCTCCAGAGCCAGTGGCAGATGTCCACATCACAAAAGACCCCACTTCAGGTTGCTCTCTTGGCAGCTGTACCAGAGGAACCAAGGAATAAGTGGGCATAACCCTCCTCTCTCCCAACTCTTACTTTCATTAAACTGGCAGGCTACTACTGAGGAACCTGCACTTAGAAACTGCGAGAATAGAGAACACACAACAATTTTACTCCCCACAGAGTTCATAAATTACCATACAAGCAGTTTGCAATGCCAGTTTCAAGTTGCTCTTTTGAAGGCACAGTGTGAAGCCAGGCCATCCCAGGGGGGTGAGAAGAGGTGTGCAGCCCCCCAGATTACTTCCCTGTGCCGAGGAAAAGTGCTCTCAGTAGTGCTGCAAATGCAAGCAGCCAGCTCTGAGGCCACTAGCTAAGGATGGAGCCCATGGCTCTTCTCCCATCACTAACTCATCCCTGGGGTCCCTTCTCTGCTTTGCAGAGTGCAGAACAAGCAGGGCACAGGGATGGAGAGGTTCAGTGCAGGGCATCTGCACCCATGATACAGGATGGGATAACAGGTACAGCCCCAGAAACCTCTTGGAGCCTTTCTCCACAACCAGATAAACTCAGCCTGTGTTACACATGTTCATAAACATGTGTTTATTTGGAGATATGTGGTGTCTCATTGGCTGACAACAATTTGGCTATTTTATAAAACTTGAAACTAAGTCCTTGTAGTTTTAAAAGTTTATTAATTTTAATGTATCAGCCAACCATTAGCTCATGGAAAACCTATAGATTTTTGATACTCAGCTTTAACTTGCCAAGTTCTAATAATCATTAAACTTCAAGGAAAAAAAATAATTGTAACCAGATTTTGAAAAACACTAAGCCGTTCTTAGGCTACAGTTAGAGAATACAAAAAGCTGGAAGACTGCTTTCCTAGGGCTTGTTTTTTGGGGTGTACTGAAATTCAGTATCAGGCAGCACAATTGTAATTCTTGAAACAGACAGTAACACTCAGAGGCCAGATTTTAAATGACCTGTGGTTAGTTACGTAAATACATGGAAATCTGGTACAGACCACATCAGTATCAAATTTTATTCTACCTGAGAGTAATAAATACAAGAAAGTTGCTCAAGCAGCCTTAAATTTATTACACAACTTGTTTTTTTCCTTTTTTTTACTGCAATGTTAGCGATTTGGATCCCAATTCATATTAAAATGTAGATGAACATTTTTGTGCCACTTTCTCAGCTGATGTAATACACAAAGCTCAAATAATGGCAGATTTAGCTCTGAAAAATTGTTATATAGTTACATATTGCTATCTGATTTACACAAAATCTGGCTGCTGGAGGTAATCATAGGTACCATTCAGCTAAGGATCCGCTTCAGAATCGTTTTTTTTTTTTAAAGTGTCAGGAGCATGACAGAAGAGCATATATTTAATTCATTTATTTCTTCATCCATTTCAATGAACATTGGATTTTATCCTTTTGAGCACAAAAATAAATCTCCACAGAGATTTTTATAGCACTTATTGATTTAGAAGGATTTGCTATACAATTTAATTTTGATTTGCTGGGGAAGATGTGTTTTTTAGCAATAACCTGTCTATTATTCACTTAGCTAGGTGCCTGTATGAGCTTTGCACTTTTAAAAATCCCTTTCAGGCGACTTAATTTTCACCTGCACATGCACTAGTTGACAGCTTCCTGTTCTTCTTCACTGTCCTGACAATAAACCAAGAATCCTGGTACTCATTTCATTACAAACATTTTGTAAGCATCCCATAAAGATTACTTCTGAACACAACAGTCAGGGCTTGATATGATCTTTTTTTCCCTGCAATGAAAGGCTGGTGTCCAATCAAATGAGCCATTCAGGCCCTAAAAAGGCTTTAAAAAAAATAGTTTTAATCTCTTCATTGTCTGACTTCACGGCATGGTAGTGCTGCCCTTAAATAAAACTTACATAAAAATGGTTAGTACAGCTGGTCAGAAAATGTGCTTGAAGTTTAGAACCACATATCATTGTTTATACAGATGACTATTTGGGATAGACTTCAATAGAATCTGACTTTACTAGCAAAGGAGAAGGCTTTGGCAATAGCATAGGGTGATCAGCAACAGCAACTCATATTTTCCAACTGAGATCAATGTGGACTTTAATCCATTAATGCAGACCTAAATATCACCAGACAGATATGAATAGATGACAGTGAAAATGTGAGAAAGAAAAGTCTGGAGTAGTCAGATTTAAGAGAGTTGTTTCATATTCGAATTCATTTTAGTACTCTATAGGAAAGCAGCCTGTTTCCAGATTTTCAATTAACATACCCTAGATATGAACTGAAAACACTTCTTTTCTACTAACACAGATGCTTTTTTGTTCACCCATGTTGAGCCCTTGCTCACAGAATTGGATTTTTATGAAATCCTTGGAAACATGTTAGCAATACATTTTTTGAAATGTCAAGGAACGGGTTTGTTTGGAATGGAAAGCTGCCGACAAACACGCCAAGTCACTCAGATGCCAATTTAGATATTTAGATACTCATGGCAGGCTGGGGAGAGAGGAGAGGAAAACCCCAAAACAACAAAAACACCACCCAAATTGAAAAAGCTCGCAGCTCTGTGCTATTAAATTAAACTAAAAATAAAGATGATGGCAGTATCTGCAAGCAATTTGGGTGGTCAAAAAACAATGGTGCCCTCTGGTTTGAAAACAGTGTTTAGTGTTTGCACTGTTCTTACTTGTCACAATAAATTTGGACAGGGTTCCTATTTCCTGAATTGACTGAAGCTTTTCATTCTTTAAATTTCTAATGTGTTATGTCACATCTTATTGTATTTCATGGTGTCACTTTGCATTATTTTGCATCGTCTCCAAAGCTGATGAAACACAACACAACAGCACATGACAAAAGGAAATAAGCTGTTGGTTATACAGACCAAGTGTTATAATTCAATATTTGTCAGATGCAGCAGTCATTACAAATAATCTCGAACTTTCAATAGCTGCAACTCCTTAGTCAGTGATAAACATGTTTAATTTACTAGTTTAACATAAAGGAAGGATCCTTTCCTGGGAATCACAGGATTTTTGGTATTTACCCAGTATCGGAATGTGCTGCTGCTGCTGCTTCTCAACCCCTGCATTGCTAATTTATAACACTAGAATGAGATTTGAGACATATTAGGGAGAGAATTTCTCAGGATGAAATAAGAGTTCCATTTGAGATGGCATTAATGGTGCAATATGACTGTTTTGATTTTATACCACAAGTACAGTACAGAACCTTGGGACAATTTCCACTTGTTATGACTTAGTCACATCACTCAACAGAGAGAGAACTGAGGGCTCCCTCCTCTCCCAGTTATTCTTGTTGATAGCAATGACATCAAACTGAGGAATTATAACCTCACAATTGTGGCCTGGTTAAGATAAGGAAATATGTGTATTCTGAGAAATGAACCAACTAATTGTTATGAAATATTAGAGTCTGTAATCCTTACAGGATTCCTATCAATATTGCAAGTATAATTTTTCTCTGAGAAGGAACTACATGAATATAAGAACTTAGTAACCATAATATTAAGTCATGTTAAAAATTGTTTGATCCATGTATTTAGCTTTAAATTTGAAATTTACTTGAGGAACTTACAAAAATGTGTGCAAATATATTGAATGGGAACAAAAAGGCAAAAATTAGATACTGTCTTTCAGTGAAGTTCTTAATTCTAAATGTGTTTTTCTGAGTGGATGGGACTCAAGTGCTTACTTTCTGTAATGATATATTCTTATTTTAGATTTTTTACTTCAATACAACAATTTTTTTGTAGAGAAACAGCCATTCTATTTCTGCTTCATTCCATTGTTCTGGTCATTGCAAGACATGGGCTGTTATTGCTGTTTGCCTCTCAAGAAAGAAGAGAACGGATAGCTAAAGATATCATCTAATATTTGTGTTATATTAAGGAGGCTATGCTATAGAATATATTCTCACAAGTACAACCAAGAATGTCACAGAAAATATAGCCAGCCAAGGAAGGGACTGTAAGCAAGGCTGCCTGACAAATAGGGCATAGGGCTGACCAGGAGTCGTCAGGTTCAAGCCTGTGCTGGGACATGAATCACATCACATAGCCCAGCAAATAAATCTGTCTCGCCCTGTGTTTACTCCCACACTCCTTTCCACCATTTCTTGTCCAAATGTATTCACAGCCACTTTAAGGCCATTTGTTCTCATGTCAAAATTATTGTGTGAATTCAAGAGCTTTTTATTCTCCCTGGTGTTTACCTCTTTGTATACTTAGAGAGCAATTTTTATCTCTCCAACCTCTGTTTTGCTGGGCACAGCTTCTTTTCAGACAGGCCATCCTTTCCTCTGATCATCACACTAGTCAGCATACCTTTGCAGCTGTTAAAAAACCCAGAACATTTGCACCTTAACCATAGGGATTTGGAATTTAAGGCGATGTCTAACAAGCACCTTGGTCACTGACATAAATACTCTCCTTGCTTCATTAAAAATATTTTACTCAATGTATCTCCAAATTGTGTTTTCCTTTTCTGTGCACTGGTAGTTCATAGTAATTCTGTGATTGACTGTTACAACTAGGTGGTTTTTCTTTCTGTCACTTCCCACTGATGAGCCTACAGTTCATAGCTGGTTCTTTTCATTAGTCCTTAAGTGCATGACCTGGGAGCGCACGACCTTAAATTCCATCCCATTTCTACTACCCCAGTCTTCAAGGTCATTTAATTCTTCCTGTATAATATTCCAATCCTCCTCTGTATTCATGACATCTCCCAGTTTTGTATCATCAGCAAATTAATTAGTACACTCCTACTTTTTCTGCCTAGGCCATTAAGGAAAATATTAAATAAAATTAATCCCCAGACCAATCCTAAAGGAACTCTACAAGCAACTTTCCTCCAGGGAGAGAGAGAAATCCTTTTAACATAACTCACTCTCATCTCTTGTTCAGTCACTTTTTAACTTATCTTACAGTCCTGATACTTGCTCTTATCTTTTTCAATTTAACTAATAATTCCCCATGTAGTAATGTATCAAATGCTTTACTGAAGAGCAGAAAGGTTGAATCCGTTGCATTGCTTTATCTCAACAATCGAGTTGTCATTAAAATAGCAAGGATGAGATAACAAGTTTAACTGAATGACTTCTAAAAAAATAAATTCATGTTTTACTTAATCTTGTTTTCCCATTTTGATCTTTTTTTTTTTGTAATTGAAATCTTAATTTAGATTTTGGGTCACACCTAGATTACATTTAATTTCTATTCAGTCCACAGTGCACGGCGATTCTCCTGGTTATTTTCCCCTCATATGACTGAGAAAGCTTTTGCCATCTGTTTAATTTGATTTGCAAGGTCTGATTCTGCTAAGAAGCGCCTTTCTTTGCAAAACTGTTCTTACCCTGCCTTCATTTCTTGTCAGGCTTCTCTTATTTCTCATACACTGTCTGAAGTTGTAATTTATCTGCTAAGGCATATGGTCGGTCTCATGTGTTAGTCCTCCTGGTTTGAGGCACATTCCTTTTTTCTTATCCAGATTCCAGAAATGAATGTCCAAGAACACTGCCATATCAAATATTAGGAGCCTGCTTTATCCCATTACTTGTCTGTGCCTCACATTAGGGTTTTGGCTGTGACCACTATATTACCTTCAGCTGTTACAGTTCCTGGGTTGAACACTCTTCATCTGTATTCTGTGAATAAAGCAGAGCTTTCTCTAAAGGCTGTCAGTTGATGTCACTTGTCCTTGCAAAGAGAAACACATCCACCTGGACAGGCAAAAGCTCAGAACAATCCCAGATGGCAGGAAACATCTAGAAGGCATGTCAAGGAAAGATGACTTCTCATAAAGCCTTCCTAGTGGCATTTGATTTGACATAAACCCTGTAGAGCTCACTCAGCGAGCCACATTGCAAAGATGCTTCCTTCAGCACATCTTGGAATGTACCAGAATTGGCCATAGCTGCTTTATACAAGTATGAATAAGCTCTAGGTGCCTTTGCTTGAGTGGAAAAGGCTGTGAGGGATCTGTAAGAGGTGCGAGCCAAGTATTTCAGGGCAGTGTGGAAGTATGTTTGCATGGGGGCTGCCAACCAGAAATAGGAGTACTAGAATCAACCACTAGTAGCTCTGGTCATTAAAATCCATTAAGATTTTGACCTTTGGAATTGTTTTTCCTGTGTTTCTCTTTCTCCCCATAGTGGTATTATCCCTTCTCTCTTAACTAACTCATACACATCTGAATTCAGCATGTGCACCTACCATTCTCCAGAATTTCCCTTACACAGCTGCTACCCTGACTGGTTATGTAAAGTTTCTGTGACTGCTCAAAGGCTGTTCTCTTCCAGCAGTTTCTCTAACTTGGTGATGATTTCAGGCTGTTTCTCTAGTCAGAACTGTCAGCATAAGGAGCATTATGAATATTCTATGATTCAGAGTTAATACAGCCAAATATGAGACAATGAAATTTTTTTTGAAGGAACCTCCTGAAGGGTTCTTTTGTTTCTCTTAGCATATTATGATTTTTAAAAAAATTATTCTTGGCTTTCAATGGTATACATGTTGAAGAAGAAACACTGCCTATTTACTCCACTTCTTATGCTACAGAAAAGCTAGTGCCCTACAGGTCAAAGGGAGGGATCTCATAATAAAAATGCAGAATCAGCCTGGTTATGCTGGTTAGACCAAATTTTCCATTGTTTCTCTTTGGGTCCAGCATTGGTCATTGGCTAGAAAGAAGCAGAGACAATGGCATACATAAAGCCATTTTTCCTCTTGCATTCTAGAAAAGCAGGACTTATAAAGTTACTCAGCTTAGTGTTGCCTCCAGGTCATCTTGTTTAAGAACCACTGATGGACCAAAACTACATTACTTTCCCTTATTGTTTTTTTCAGTCCATCTATACTTTCAACCTCCATAGTTTTCTATAGAAATGAAGTCCACAACTGGCAGCATTTTCTCAATTTTAAACCTTAAAAGCTCATTTGCTGTGGGAGCCTTGCATCTCATACTGTGAGAAATAGTGAATGATGATTCCCTGTTCACATTCTGACATAATTCATGTTTTTTCATAGTTTTCTGTCATATCTCTTTTCTGACATGGCTTTTGCAAGATGAAGACTTCTAATGTACTTGAGCTTATATGAAAGCAGTTAAATTCTTCCCATCTCCCTTGTAATCCTTTCCCAGCTCTCTTATATCTTTTTAGAGGTTCAAAGATCAGTACTGAACACAGTGTTCTGTTTTATACAGGAGCATACCCCTTTTTATTTTTTTTTTCTAATAATGCTTAACAATCAATTTTGACTATTACTGATGTTTCCAGAGAACCATACACATTGATTTCAAAACCTCTTACCTGAATATTTTGCAAGCCACTTTTGCATATGCATAAGACTATTTTTCTCCATAAGTTAGAACATATCAGTGCCCCAAACACAGACATGTAATGTCATATCCAAGGACTTGTGTGTGGCTTCTGCCATCATCATATGGACAAGCTCCTCTTCAGATGACTCTAGGTGCTTATTTTCTAGCAACTGGAACACATGCTGAATGTCCTATACTATTTTGTTCCTCATTTGGCTAGAAAATACTATTCCAAACCTTCGCAGGCAGCTGTAGATCTGTCAACCTTAAATAATTTTGTAAGCAGTGGGAGCTTCTGAATCATCCCCTTCCCTCAATAAATGTTATTTATGAATATAAGGAGTGCACAAACCCTCTGTGCTTTATGACCAACCACTCATTGCTGTGAAAAAAATTATTTTATTTCTACCTGTTGTCTCCTATTTTTTTCTTTATTAATCCAAGTTGGTTTCTCTTATTTCTTAAAAAGTTAGATCTTTTGGGTTAGGTATCCTTTAAAAGGCCTTTAGAAAAGCCAGATGTAGTATCTTGATCATACAATCTTATCTCACATTGTTCATTGAGCCCCTACAAAATTATAGCTATTCTCACAGAAACTGTATTCGTACTTAATTATCTTACCTGGTATGAAAGTTAAAATTCAGCAATTTCCCTGATGAATTCTGTATGGAGACACATAATATGATACTTATAATTAGATCCTGTTTATTTTCCCTAATTTTTTGCAAAATCTCTTCCATTGACTCTTCAATCCAAAATAGTGTCTTATATTCATGTCCTGTGAGGGTAAACCTGGAGGAGCCTCCCGATAGCCTAGTGCTGAAGGCTGCTTCTAAAGTTTAATTTTTATTTCCTGCTGTGACCTGACATTACTTAAGTGCTCCATTTATACTTTCAACACTGAGCTCCAGGAACTCCTTTCAGGACTTTCAGCAGACACTGCTGCACCCATTGTATTGATTCTGAAGATGAACAGATTAAAAAAAACAGATTTAATGCATCTACCCAAAAAGACAGACAGGTCACAACCCATCAGAGCTTTCTTCTTTGCAAACCACTCCCAGCACACACATATTATTGGTACTAAATTTGTTTCAAGAATATGATAACAAAGGAACATATTTTAATGGATAGAGAAGCCTACTCAGTCTCAATATGAAACATAATGGTGAGTATATCACCAACCTTATTGTCTTTGCTTTAACTCTGTAAAAGATCATTTTTCTTACATGTGCAGCACTACGATTTTGATAGATATTCAGTGCCAGTGATCCACTGCCTGTATCACAAATTAAAAAAACCCAAAAGACTGCTGACTACATATGCTCTTCAGAAGGATGCAAAATGTCTATTAATTATATATCAACCAGGCGTATGCAACCACAGACACGGAGTTAGAAAGGAGTTTTATGATAGACACACCACTTACTGAACTGAATGGATATTTAAATCCCAGTTGTCTGAAGAAGAGGGAATTGAATGTCTAGTCTCTGCCTGTAATATCTTATTGAAATGAACAATACCATGCACTTACAGAAGGAAAAAGAAAATTGCTTGGACAGGTAATACAAATTCCAGACATGTCAGTGATTGCTTTACTTTGCCATTCCTGAAGTGTCAACCTTTCAAATCAGTATTATTCACCTCTAATTAATATCAATACCCTGGATCCAAATCTTTCTGTAATTGCTTTTTCATGTGTATTTTCCATATGTTCTCACCCTAAGACAGTATGTAGGCTTGAGAGGCCTAAACCATTTATAGATCAGCAAAGACCTTAAGCTGTGCTTTTCAAGTTTTATTAACAACAAGTTCCAGTTCCATACTGATTTTCCTGCTGCGCATACAAAAATGCCACGAGCATTTTTGGTGGATATTAACAAATGTCAACAGTACAAAACCAATACTACATTTTGAAGATAATTAGACCATCTGAAATAATTTTGAAAAGGTGGTTTCATTTGTGATCTGTGAGTAATTCACTTTCATGAACACATATTCTTTCTTAGAACTGGCTAGGGTAATTTACACATTACAAGGCTTCTAGACATAGTTGGCCACTTATCCAGTACTAATAAATTGAAAATGTGTGTGCATGATTTAACAGAAAAAGGAAGATGTGATTGTAATGCAGGTAATTGCTGAACTACAGTTCTACTTCTGACAGCTGAAGAATACATGAATAGACCTATCTGGAGAACACAGGCTGCTTCGCATCATCTTTCAAAATGTTGATTTTTCTTCCAAGTATTTGAAAACAGTTCTATTACTATTTTTGAGAAAATTCTTAGTGTCAAAACACTGGATTTCAGGCAAAGTGATTCTAGAGGTTAAAATGTGAGTTTGCATGTGGGGAGGGATTGTAGGACCACATTCTTCTTCCTTTAGCATCCAAATTGGACATAAGAAGAGAAGCAAGCTTCCTGTTGAAATAAACAAAAAAACAACAAATCCCAAAATAACGAACAAAAACCCAAAACATTTCTCTTTCAACAAAATACTGATTTATTTTAAAAATAATTTCTGCTATAGCTCATTTCTGCCAGACTTTACATGTCACCTGCCACTGGCTATATTGGTATATCCCTTCCAGTGCCTGATTACCAAATTAACCCTCCATAGTTGGGTTCTGGTTACTGGGAATGGACCTCTGCAGATCCATAAAGATCTTCAGTTTTGAAGAGCTCTCTACTTCCAAGGATAACCCTTTTCTTTATCTAGGTCTTTTTCCTGCCTCTGCCAGCACCAGGCATTTTCCAAGGTTTGTTACAAAGTCTATGGGGAATACAAGAAGCCTGAGTGCTCTTAAAACTGGTAGAATTTTGTGAGGCAAAAATATGGATGACTACAGGAGTGCTGTATATTGGTGGCGTAGCAAAGTTTCCTCTTTTTTTCATAAGCATTTTTTCTTTGCTCTTGAAACCCCTCTGTTGGGCTTTTTTGTTTCTGTTTCTGTATTTTTGTTTGTTTGGTTTTGGGGTTCTTTTTAACTTTTTGATGTTGAATTTCTCCCATCCCAGTGAGATGTTAAACAGCCATGTATGAAAAATAAAAACCTAGACTTAAAACTCTCAAGCAGGAAAACAGAAAGAAATTGAGCTGTGAAGGGCAAATGTGACAATTAAAGTAGCAGAATCTGTAGCAGTGAAATACACCTGAAATTGTGTCACAGCACAGAAATTAAGTTGTAATTACTGAAGGGCTCAGCAAATACAAGCATTGCAGCTCTTATTAAAACAAGCAATGTTAGCTACTGTAAAGAGAAATAGGCAAAAAAAATAGCTACAGTGCAAAGATATTCTTATGTCTACAGGGTTTTTTTAGATATGTCTTTTAGTATGAGCTCAGGATTCAGTGTCTTCTCAAATTATGGACATCAGGAGAAACATCCATGAGACTAGGTCATATTACAAAGGCATGAAACAGCTGTAAAGAGAGTTAACTCAGTAGATTATATATCCCCATTGAAAGGAAAATACTTATCAAAAGGAACACTTTTTATGGTTTTGTTTGCTGGCTAAACCCACTCTTGCTAAGACTTGTAAAACTAAAATTTTGTTTTAGTAGTTCATTTTCATTTTTGAGGCACTAGTATCTACACTATCTACAATTACTTATAACTGAGCTGACAAAGTATTTCAAACACAGCTCAGCCTCTCCTGCCTTCCTTCTTAATTCAGATATTCTGGAAATGGTGTCACTCTTACCACTCCTCCTATTATTTCTGCTCCACATCTCTGGTGGCTTCAGATCTTCCTGCCACCCATCCAACATGATCTTTTAATATCCCTCAACGACTCACACCAGCCACTGGCATCAGAATCAGCCCTCAGCAGCCCAGCACTACCTTGCAAAGGGAATGTCATTATTGCCATTGATTGCCAGTGGAGCAGGGGATCTGTGTCAGCTGAAAAAGCCCTTAACTCTTCAGTATTGCCTCAGTTCACGGCGGTTCCTTTTCTGTCTCCTGATATTTTATTACAGCAGAATCATTTTAATTGGCACATGCTGGTGGAAACAAAACTGCATCTGTTGAGGGCCAGATTCTAGCACTCCTGCTCAGGTGGTACAAGTCCCTTGTTCTGGAGTGTGTCCATTGAAATCAAGAAACCTGCCCAATTGTTAGAGGTTCAGAGGAACACATTGTTCTCATAGGTATTCACTTTTATTCCATAATATGCTTTAAAAATACACACTGTACAAACCATTAAAAAAAACTCCTATTAAAGTAAGTTTTGCCATAATAGAGCAGGGAAGCAGCAGGAGGGGAACAAAGGGCTACCCAGCACGACACTTATGCTAGCAAACACCAATTCACACCTGTTAACTACTGTGAATAAAATCTTTGGAATCAGTTCCTCAAAAAAGTCAAAGAAAGAAAAGAAAGAAAAACTGTTCGCCATGAAAGAAAACGGGAACCTCAGGTGTGCTGCTGAAAGCTTACAGAGTCAGATCAGCATTTATAATCAGTGACTTCTGAGACTACCTGAAGGAAGGGAAGGCGAGGACTTGGCAGGTACACAAAGTATACACAAGCACAGAAGAATCCTTCCTCGTAATTTTGAAGTGAAATGGAGGATAACCCCACGAGGTCCCAGAAAGACACAATGTTCTGAACTAAAAGTTCAGCCAGAGCTTTGGTCCTGGGAGATAATTATAAGGCTGCCTGACCTAACTGACCCAACTTAATGAAACGAGTATGTCTGAACTGAGGAGAAAAGAAAAATATGCAGTGAGCATCAAAATGGGGTTCCTGATCTGTCACTGCTATTCAGATTCTCACGAAAAGAGATGTGTTATTGTCAAAGGCTTTTCCATTAATAGATGTCAGCCTTGGCAGCTACACACACAACCAAGCAGAGTACAGAAACTCTGATCTCATTCCTATCACCTCAGATATGGGGATGGTTACCTGAAAACTGTTGCTAAAGACTGAAGTGATTGAATTCAGGACATTTGCTTAAGATGGGCATTTAATCATTAGTGTTCCTTGTCAATCTAAAATCCAGTTGCACATCCTTACCTTTGTGAGGACTTGGTCAATATTGCATCAACGTGAACAAGCAGGAAAAATCTGTCTTCTCATTATTAATAATGTCTCATTATATGGAATAGAATGCTCTTGTAGAGAGACCTAAGATTAATGAAGAACCTATAGGCTTACATCTTACATATTTTAAATCAGCTTTACATTAGCCCTGGTTCCAAAATAAGCTTAAACTAGAAAAATCCAGCTGTGGAAATCCGGCTTGGTGAATTTTCTATTGGCATGGCTGTCTTCCACTGCATACCACTGAGAATGGAGATGTGGCTTCTGTATCCACAACCCAGCAGTTCTTGGCTCACCATGCAACCCAAACAGCCTCTTCACAGATGACACTGCAGGAATCCTGAGGCTGTATCCCATTTTCCTTTATTTACACACACGTGTAGTCTTAAGGGATGCTTCAGCAGGGAAGAGCAAGGTACAGTACTTAATGTGCAAGTTCAGTTCAGCAGAACTCCAACTAAAGCATGTCAGCCTCAAGGGCTTTTCTCTCAAACAGCGAGCCTAAGTTCTCCACAGAAGGAAACTTGCTGAACTACATTTTTCTGAACTTTAAAGAAAAAAGTCCTGATTCTAAACTGAATGAGGGAGTAAATGAATGAGCAACTTCACTGAAAGCAGGAGTGGCCCTGGTCTATTCTAGGAGAGCTATAGAGAATCCAGATAACGAAGCCATGACAAGAAAATGTTCCCACTTTTTTTTTTAACTCTTTTGTTGTAAGAACATTATCCATCTCAGTAGCTTTATTCTCAGCAGCAAACCTTAGACTGGTCTTTGAGGACTCTTAAATAACCTCCAGTATGGATGTAAAAAGGAAGCAAACCAGAACAATCAAACCTAAGGTTTACTTTTTACCATATTTCTAAGATACCTTTTTGATTCTCAGGCTCCTGCCTTCAGCCTTTCCCAAGTCAGTTCCATTCCCATCTTTTTCTCCCTGGATGATTCCCTCACAGCAGGCAGAGAGGCACCACTTCCAGGCAACCCCTGCTGTGCATCAGTTGTTCCACTGTAGTCTTTTTCTTGAGGCTCCTTTACAGGGATCAGTCTCCCCAGAGACTTTGGCCTCAATTTCCACGCTTCTGTGTCATTTAGTGGTTGGCTACAGTGAAATCTTATTTGGTTGGAAGCTGACCTGCTGCCTATTCTGAATAATTTTAGATTTAGTCCTGGGATCTGACTGGGATTTGTGTTTTAAGAGTTGCTCCTTTCTTTCCTGGGGTTTAATGAACCTTTTCTAATTGTCTTATTTGGTATAACATCACAAAGTGCCTTTGTTTTGCAAAAAGATATCCAAAATAATTAGCATTTAGACCTTAAATATCTCCTGTTTTCCTTGTTCTTTGAAACTATGACCACCTGGAAAATGATGATGTTCCCATTCTGGCACAGCAGAACCCTCATGGACAGACTCATATAATCTTACAGACTTGGGTCCAGACTTACCTTCAAATTGGAAACTTGTGGCTCTGAAAAATAAGTAAAATATGCTGTAGAAATCTCCTGGCCTTTTTAGAACTTCTCTGTCACTATGCATATCTGTAGATGACTTGGAGAACTGCAAATAAGTAAAGAAATGAAGTTCAGAGGAGAGTTTCCATGCTCAAGGCTGTTTTTTACTGGATATTCTAGACTACAAGATTAGTCATGGATTCATCTCAAGTCTTTAAGACTACACAACTTTTATTCTTAGCCTCATCCAGCTCCTCATCCCCCCTGGCTACATCCACACGCTTTTCACTTGCTCAGATTTTTGCTGGGGGAGAAATAAAGTCTGAAGGTTCGTGGAAGAAAATCTGGGATAATGTGAGACAGTAGAGGAGTAGAAGTCTCAATGTGAACGAGGACAAAAGGATGATGAGTCACTCATTTCTGACTTGACCAAACAGCAGAGGAGTGTATCCAGTGCTGATGGTAGGAATTGGATGGAGTTTTCCTTGGTTCTCCTTGGATGTAATGCACATATTTTTTTCCCTAAAACAAGGGCCCATCAACAGCTCAACATGATCTTGGTGTTACTGCGAGACAGAACTGCATGGTGTCTTTGACCTTGAGGTAATCAGGATTTCGTCTTTGAGGTAAGATCTATGGACATCACCTTTCATTTGCCAGGCCCACATTCCTCCTAATATCCCTGGAGAGCAGTTCTGTCTTACCCAACTCCCTTTAGGTGAGTGTGCAGAACCATACAGTGTTTCTAGGCACACTGCTTTTTCTTTGGTCTTCATCACGCTTCTTTTGTGGGCGTTAACTTTTTTTTTTTCAGGAAATATTAAAAAAAAACCCCAGTTACTAAATTTTATAAAATGAATTAATTGGAATGCAAAGATAAAGCAATTTAAGAAAGAATATAAAAAATTATCTTCAAGAACATTTTCAAAAGTATTTCTTTCCTGAATAATTGTCTTAGAAAAACACCAGTATTTCCTTTTTTTATTGGAAGATTCAAAAGGCAAAAATAACCATAGTAAATTTTCATAGTATACAGAATAAAGCTGAATATCCTGCTTTGTTGTCTCTATTAATGGTATCTTGTGATACCATTAATTTAAAAAAGAAAGAAAATTAACATTACCTATTTATTACCAGATTGCTCAAATAATTTATCATCTCAGAGGTTCCTGTAAGTACTGCTGAAAATGTTTCCATTCATTTCGCTGGGCATAACAACATAAAATGACACAAAGTGCTTCTCTTGTTTACTTATACTTCTCACCAAGTTATGTTATCTCTTCATTCTGCCACCAGATATATCTTCTTTCTTTTGCCCTCAGGAGTCTTCTACACAATTTCAATATGCTTGTCTGAGGGAGAAAAAGGGAAAACAAAATATTTGATTCAAATTTTGAAAATATCTTATGTTTACAATTCTTTCCTTTCACATAAAAAAATATTGCTTTGGCAATATTTTTTGGTAAAGCTCTGAAAAATAAGACCTTCCAGGCTCAAGGACTACAGACACCCTCACAGTGCAGAGATTCAGCTGAAATTTTTAATCAGGACTGGAAGTGGAGTTGGCAGATTGATTTAAATTAGGCAGGCCTGGCTCTATATTGGGAAGCTATGCTTGCATATCCATTTTTTTTTACTCCAGTTCTTCTTTTGGATTCCCAGATAAAAGAGAATAAAGTGGGCATTCTCCACTTGATGCAATTTCACTATACAGTGATTCCCATCAATGTATAATTAAAAGTGGATTTCCTTTTCCCTGAGATGGGGGAGGGTCTGCATAAACCTGGTTGATGTGAAGTGAACAAAGAGAACTTTCATGAGTTCTCCTGCAAACAGTCTATCAGTTACAATTCCTAGTGTTCACACTGCTGCACTGTTCAAAAGGAGCTCTAAAAAAAAAGTCAAGCAGGGGGTCCAAGAAAAATTCAACCCGCATGCCAACTAAGGGAAAGAAAGAGAAGGCAGGAAAAAAAACCTAGCTTTTGTTGTAAAAAGAACTAATGAAGCTGCTCTTAGAACTGTCCACGGTGACACAACAAGCCTGTGCACCCACACACATTGTGAGAGTGCCAGTCACCCACGGTAATGAGAAAAGGAAACACTGTAGGCAAAGGAAATATATGAATACATTGCTTTTATGGTTTAACTGTAGGAAATCACAACGCTGGCCCACAATATCTTGTGCCAACTGCCAAAAGTGGTAAAGTAATACATAAGGTTGTCTACTTAAATTTTTCTTACAGACAAGATGGACTGGTGGGGGGTAAAATCCCATTATCATTATAAATTGCTAATTAAATAATTATCAATTAGATGGGCAGACAGAACTCATTCCAATGAATTCCTTAGAGGGCTTTCAGTAAAGAAAAACAGTAATTTTGATTATTTTTTTTATCCATACTTCCTGCCTAGGGGCTCTAAATAGAGATGATATATGGTGTATCCCATGTTAGACTTTCACACAGTATATCTTGTGTTAGAGCTCAGGGACAAACACTGAACTTTGGTGCATATATAGATCTTTTTTCAGTTTTTCAGATAAATGGCCTTAATTTCATGATATTAATTAGACACCCAGGGTTATTTCCTAAGGAATAAAAAGAATACTTTCCAGACTTTTACATGGCTTTGAGAAATCACTTTTTCCCAAGTAACTGATAATATTTTCTAATATGTCATTGCATTTTCTTTTCCCTTTTTTGCATAATCTAGAATTTACTTCAAAATAAAATGTTAAAATAGTAACACAGATATGTATACAGATGATAGGCAGGATTGAACTCAGTGCAAGGAGCATTTTTAATGAACTTTGTTCTGTCTATTAACACCAAAACCAATGCAAAATTAAACCCTTTGCCTTCAGGTTTTGCAGTCAATTTTTCAGATCAGACCCCTGGGCAAAGTTGTAACAGTACTGAGCAACAGAAATGATCCTGTCCCATCCTGTACCCCTTACTCAAATAAGTAATTTTTCTGAGGAGAAGGGTCCCTCTGGCCCCTTAAACAACTTAGCTACAATCAGTCATTACTCACGTGTGCACAGAGTGGTTGTACCTACACTTTTCTTGCCTTAAATCAGTTTTGCAAGACAATTATAAGCTATAATGATTCGCAAATGCTGTTTAAGAAATCTTCAGCTGTCTGTGACAAGGAATATTTTCTAAGAACAGAAGTTGTGCAGACTGAACTGAAGAGTCACATTAATGTTTGGGACAGAGTTTTCATTGCCAGCAAACACCAACAAAAAGTGAGGAACGGAAATGGTAACATGAAAGATGGACTTTTAATTCCAAAGCCAGGAACATTTAAATATGAATGGGGCTTGCTGCCGCCCTCTATCTTTTGTCAGGAAATATGAAGCTCTGGAAGTCCTTTTGTTGCCTTCTTTGTTAACTGTATAAGGCTGAAAGGAGTTGGCTTGTTTCATTTTCAAACCCTGTCACAATGAGGGTCTCAAAAATGAATGCTTATAAATATGTGAAAATGCTGAAGGGTTCATAAAGGATAGAAAACTTTCTTTTTCATAATCATCTGTCATCAGATGACTTACCAGGGACAACCATGATGAAAAACAAAGAGCCAGGAAAATTTTTTAATGTTTAGAAAGGGGAACAGAGTTGTAGAATAAAATTAAAATATCATAACATAAAGATAGATATTTGAGAACAAGATCAAGAGATATAAAGTATATTAAGCAATGTGCAATCTCTTGCCTTGCTATTTTGCTGTTTTCCCTGTTGGTTTCTGGCAGATCACAGAATCCCAAGGTAAGTTCCTCACAGTGATGTTCTCTAATGTGATTTACTTTGAGGAATACTTAATGGAGAAAGGTGCCTACTACATTTAGTTATTGAGTTTTTGTTCATGGTTCAGGATTGATCCACTTGAGTCTTTCAGCAGGGAGTAGTTTTCCAGTGTGGCACAGCATGACTCCAAATCAATAAGGTTAATAGATGTGGTGGCCACACAGTCAGAGGTGATGTGCCTGGCATTTTCCATGCCAATGAAGAAAATTTCTGATGACGAGATGTCATTTTTGTGCCGGCAGTAATGTCACCCTGATTACCTAGAGCACATAGCCAGTTAGTAAGTTAGCAAGACTGTAAATGGCCCATTAATCTGAATTATCTTTACAGCAACTGTTTCAAAAATTTTGCTTGCACCCAAATTGCTGGCGCCTCTGTGATTCTTGAAATGCCAACAGCAGACTTGCTATATAAAAACAATATTGCTGTGTAAAAGTGACTAAATGGGAATTGCTAGCCTGGGACTTCACTCTGCCTTTTTAAACTCTCAACAGCACACTGTAAAACATGAAATTCCAGCCTTAAAGAAAACAAAAAGTTGCATGTTGTTTTAAGAATAAACACATGAGCAAAGAGGAAAAAAATACAATGCAAGATATCACTGGAAAAAAGTAATAATGTAGATGACAGATCTACTTATGTAATGAGAATGTGATATGTTGGTGTTCCTGCAGTTCTCATTTTCTCTGACTTTTTAAAATATGCAAACTCTTAACAGTGCCTCCCAGATCATTAATGGGTACACATTCCCAGATGGCCTGCATTGGGAACAAAGTGTTGGACCGGACTGGAAAGAGAAATCTGTTTAATATTCCAATATCTAAATGTCAGGAAGGTGTAATTCAGAGTGCCACTGAAAGATGAGCTGAACAGAATACAATTTATGGTGACTTTAGTTAACAAATGGCATTAAGGGAAGAATTTCCATAATTAAATCATTAACTAATATGAAATATTGATTTCCTCTCTGATGTTACTGGATTATCACTTGTCAGACTTGCAGATAAGCGAAGAGCACTCAGTGCAGTCCCTACCAGGAACAACAATAATTTGCATTATGATAACACTGTCGAGCACTATCAAGCACAGAAATCAGAGCAAGGTGCCATGTGTGCCAAACACCCTTGCCCCAAAGAGCTGGCAGATAACATTTTGATGAAAAATAATAGGATGGTTTCAAGGGATGTCTGTGCAAACAGACTGGATAAAACGACGATTTGCACTGGGACTCTTCACACTCCCTATTGCGTGGTGACTTATTCAGAGCTTCTCCTGGCCATCTCTATCTCTACAAGGCTTCTAGACAGCTGCTTGTTTGAAGAGATAAATTCTGTTGCAGTTAATATCAAGAACTTCCATTTTCTAACTGTGAATTTTTGGGGTTTTTTGGCTGCTCTTCACATACTCCTGTTGCCCAAGGGAAGTTGAGTACATACCGTGGAAGCAATACAGCACATTAAATAACGATTTTACTTTTATATTCCAGCATGCTCATTAAACATGTTAAATAGTGGAACATATTAGGTTAACTTGAAAATGCAGAAGGACTAGAAGAGGCAAAATTAAAAAAAATTTACACTGAGAGGATCCTCCTTAATTGAGTTGTAATCAGTTAGTATTGATCATTAGTCCTTTTATCAGCATGATGAAGATAATGATGATAATGATGACGATGATGCAATGTGCAGCACTTGGATCATAAAGAGAGGATGGAAAATTGTTTAAATATTTGATAAAAATTCTTCCTCAAGGTGAGACAGACTGCAAAACATCGTACATTATTCTCAAATTCATGACAAAGCTTGAAAAAAAGTTGAATAAGTAATTTTTTTAATATACTTTCCTTGATCAGCTTTTAAAGAAATGTCCAGTCTTTGCTAAAATGGAAAGAGACTATATTTTTCAGAAATGCTTTAAAAGAAAATTGTTATTTTCTACCTCAGTCTTTCAGCAGGAAAGCAGTTCTTTTACCAGTCAAACATTCAAAAATCATGTCTCATTTGAATAAATTAACATATTTTGTGGCAAAAATTAATTCCAAGGAAGGAACAATAAATACGAAAGCAATTTAAATTGTGTATTTTACAGGGGAGGGGGAAAAAAAAAGAAAACCCAACATTGTCATGCGTATGACAGCTCAGCTAATTTGATGGGCTTTGATGTTAATTTAGGGTTTACTTTAATTTCAAAACATATTTTTTCACTTAATAAGGGAAACAAAAGAAACTTTCAACCAGTTTGTTATCTGGGAATGTTTTGGCTTCTCAAATGTGAGAACATGATTGTTTTTATTTCCAGGAGGAGATAATAACACTGAAGCAATAAAAAAGAGTCAAGGCAGCTTGCACAGCACAGGAAGTTCACAGCCAGAGACTTAATTTCCCACACAATGTACTGTGCAATGGGCCCATTAACATAGATGAATAGGCTCTTTAAAGGTTTTTTTTTTCCAGATATGCAGCTGCCGCTGAATGGTGCTATGTTAATAAGGTACTCACTTGCCTATTCTTCAGGTACTCTGGCATTCTCTACCTAGGTAATCTCCATATAGGAAAAGCTATTAGGGGTTCTATCTCCTACCACACCTTCAATTATTTTAACACCTGCACTGATAATCCTGGCAAGGTAAACTGGTAGGGGGCCAAGGGTCTAAGTCCATCCTCTTCTTCCCCCAGAAGTCACATCTCAGGGGGAGGGGCTGAAGGAGAGCAGGAAAGGAAAAAAAGTAAAGTCACTTTTATTACACATCAGTGGGAACATTCTGAAAAAGCTTTCATGCCTAGGAAATTGTTATTTCTTCAAACAACTGACAGCCTGCAGAGGAAACTCTAATGGAAATCCAGCTCATGCATTGTTATGCATGGCCCTCATGTAGATACATGGGGGTGGATTAAGTTAGCTTCCAAAGGGTCTATTGTGTGCAGCATTAATTTGCAGTGCTCTTGATATTTGAGTTTGAAGGTTTTACAACCTTTGTGTTTACTTAGATGCACTATATCCTACATTTGTTTATTTCCTTCCACAATCTCTTATTACCCAGTAAATGTTACATTTATCTTTATTAACTTTCAATATGTTGCTGTAACTTACAGAGAAGGAAATAATTACAACCTCCTTCAGATGCAGTAGTTTTAGAGAAGATTTTTGGCTTTTTTTTTTTTTTTCCTTCTTCTTCCTGGTCAGTTCTGACTTTCCCATCTGTTAAAGCAGTGGCCTTCTTTATTGAGACAGTGGAGTAATAGCATAAAAATGGTGTATTTTATTACTATTATATGAATATTTGCCTATAACAACATACATTTCCCTCGTCATATATGACAAATAATTAAACAAACCAACCAATAGTCTGCTAAAAGAATCTGACACTGGTGTGATTGCCTCTTACTACACAGAGATATGAGAAGAAAAAATGCACGTACCACTCTCCATCACCACAACCTTTCCACTGTTTTCTCAGAATCCATCACAAATTTGTTGTTATAACCTACAGGTCTTCTTCTCCCACTATTAAGATGCAAAGTACAAACAAGACTTTCCCCCTGCTACCTTAGCTTGTTTCCTTATTTTCCTGTAAAGATTCATATACAATGCAGACAGGCACTTTTGTAAGTTCAGCTTTTCAGTGAGGTTTATATTCAGAAGTTCCTAAGTGTTAGTTTTTCAACACTGCACTAAGAACTCAAAGTAACTTGTACATTCAAAGGAAGCTATGATCCTAATCTGAACTAAAGGGCTCAATTGAATAAAAATAGCTTATGCTCGAGTAACTCAAGTTATGTGTGGCTTCTTCCCCTCCCCCTTTATATGGAAGTCAGTCAGTTGGGCATTTTTGTATTTTAATAGTACAAAAGGGTTTCTCCTGGAAAGAAATAAAGGCCTGACTTACAGTAATTAGGCTCTGAGTAGTATCAGGTGCACAGTTTACTCAGGAAAACCCCCTGACTCTGAAGGAAGACTTCTTAAAACTGCAGAAAGTTTTGAATTCAGGTTTTGATGCTACATAATGGATAAGAGAAAAGAAATCTCCTTCTTTAGGGCTCAGTCATTCACTCATTATGGCACAACAGCAAAAACAGCTGCCTCTGGACCTGCCTGCTTGTTAGAACAGGGGAGACTATTTGTAACCTCTCCCAGACTGACCAAGAACTGCAAACCCAATGACACAAGACAGCAAACTCAGCTGTTGGAGAAGTGGAGTTTGGAGAGTTAATCCAAATTTTTGGGCTTAGGATCTTTTCTAATATCCTGGAAAATTATAACAGCAGGGATAGAAGGAACTGCATTTCACAGACCTGTTTGAAGTGCTGTGGTACCACTGGCATTGTATTGTATAAAACAATAGCACAGCTTCCTCTAGAGCATGATAAAAAAGTGGGATAAAAAAGAAACCAGGAAGAGTGATTAAAGGAACTGTACTGTGTGATGGAAGAAGATGGAGATGAAGACAAATTAAGCTACACAATTTATACACCTGAGACAGTGAAAGATACTCACCAAAGCTGAGGAGTGGTCAATCAGAAGCTTGGTACTAGCCCAGGAAAATTATAGGCGCTCTCTAGAGAGTGAAAACAATTGGAAAGGAGTTTGTCAAGTGGAAGAAAAAGTTTAATGAGAAGCATTGTAAAGAAAAAGTAAACACAAAGAGAAGGAAACAGACAAATTTATCTCAAAGCGGTGGAAACAATCTGAGAATATTAAATACCTGTGCAAACTAAAACACAGATTGTGGGAACAGGGTGCATTGGTGACAATGAAAAGTGAATGGAGGGCAATAAAAAGATGCCTGCCTCATTTGGATAATGATATTACACTGTCAAAAAAAAAAAAAAAATGGAAAAGAAAACCCCTTATTTCTTTAGGCTTGTATGAACTATAAACCCATGTAATTTTCTCACTGATTACTCCCTTCTGTGTTCATATACCCATTGCTCAGGGTCCTGAGCACTCTGTTAACCAGGAGACATCACCACTCAAGGCCATCAGACAGGATCTGCTGAGCACAAGCCTCTGCTGGGTGCATCTGCTGCACCCACACCATCCTCCAGGCTGGGACTCCTTGAGATTCCACCAAAAAACCCCGAGAAAAATGACAGCAATAGCAGCCAAGCAAGGGGAATGCTAGAAAGGACTGTCTGCAAGGATGCTGAGGCTGTCTCAGCTCTGCTTTGGAGTCTGCATATCACAACACCCCCACGGAAAGGACCAGACTCTTTTTCCCTTCCTCTTCCCCTTGTGCCTGGTGTGTACACCTCCAGGCTTCACTTTGGTCCTGCCTTCTCCAATCTTTAGAGCAGCATGCTCTGAAGCACAACTTGTTATTAGTCAGATGGGAAAGAGAAGGGACCAGATTCCCTAATTATTTTTAATGGCCTTTCCTGGTATGCTGCAGAGCCCAGCACCCCTCAGTGATGGGTGGGCTGTCATGTGGCTCATGTTCTATAGCATGGGACTGATAAACCACCCCTATTTTAGATTATTTATTGCTTGTTTAATGGAAAGCTGTCAAGCTGTCTCTATAGATAATGTTGAAGCTAATTGATTATCAGCCTCTCTGTTTTAAAATTTTCTGAACAAAAAGTGTTTTCTGGGGTTTTGCAGGGCAAAAAATGCATCTCAGACCTGGAGCACTGGCAGTTTTGGGGATGTATTCTGATAGAAAATCTCAATAAATCACTGCTAATTTTGCACCCCAAAAATTTGGTGTCTGTAAGTGCAAAACAGGCCTCAGTTTCTTTCCAGTTGGGACTGCCTGCACAGACACACCAGAACCAGTTACCTTCAAATGAAAGCTCATTTGCCTATCACTCTGCTTCATATAATGGAATATTGACCCCAATTAGCCTCGGTTTCTAATTGTACCTGACACAGCAAAGGCCCCTGGTGAGGGACAGTCCCAGAACCATGCACTTTAAAATGCAATCTGGGCAAAAATCATACAAAATCCTTGCACAGGAAGAGGAAACTAGATAACTCATTTTCATCCCTTCCAAAGAATACTTAAATAATTTCATTTGCTGGGGACTAAGGAAAATTACAGGACCACGGGTGGCTGTTTTTTTTACTTTGTTCTCCTGTAAATACAGACTGAGTCTTTAAAGGAGAAGGAAGAGAGTGATCCCCACAGTCTGCCTCTAACACTGGAGTCTGTATCTCTCTCTCTGCTGTTCCTGGAGGCAGCTCTCACCAGCCACCTCCAGGATGATGTGGCTCAGAGACAACCAGCCTGGCTGCTGAGCACTGTGATTTTTTTCAGCAACCAGGCAGCTTGTTTAAACCACCACAGAGCGGGGGCAGAGCCTGCAAGGAGCTGAGGTAATCATTTTTACATTAACTATCTGGCAAAGATGTGGGCTGCAGACAGGGAGAGGGGACACAGAGGGAGGGAGGAGATGTGAAAAATGACAGTGAAAAATGAAGAAACAGTCTTTTAAAAGAAATCCAGTGTTCCTTGGAAAGGTATGACACTGCAGGAAGACTGAAGGTAGAGAAGGGAAGGCAAAAAGGCTGCACGTCTGCATTTTGCACATTTAGTTCTAATGTACTATTTTGCCCTTATCCTTTTTGTTGCTGTTTCTCAGGCCAGCTGCAAAAGTTTTGCAAAAGACTCCCACTTCCAAAGCAAACCAAAAAGTCAGAGTACAGTGGTGGTGAGTCTTATCTATGCATATTTTTTTCTATTTTGTTTTTCTGAGATCAGCTGCTGAGGAAATAAAACCCCGTGCAATTTCCAGCAATGAAAAGTGGATCAGTTCTTTTGCTTGGAAAAAAACCCAGCCTCATTTTCATATTTCCATATTTAATTTTTGCACTTGCATGTACGTTTCTGTTATCTTCCAGCCACATGTTGCTATTTGTCTCTGTAGTGAAGGATTTTTTTCCTTTTTTTTTTTTTTTTTGACTGTTGGCTATGTGAAGCCTGACTTGAATGTAAAAGATCCACAGGGAAAAAATCTTCCAGTCCTTCCTGAATTAAAGCTGGCATGCCACAGGTTCTGTGGGAGCACTCCACACTCAGCACCACCTTGGGTGGCACAAGGACACCTACAGACCTCTATCTCATGGCCATTGCAAAGCCCCTCACCAGATCTACAGGCATGGGTAATGGGAGGTTAAAAATAATTAGCAGCCACTCACCCTTCCAAAATCGCCAGCTTTGGCCAACTAAACACTGTTCAACACTCAGCTGGCAACTCTGCAGCTTCCACAGCTACCCAAACTCGGGCAGAAGGAGAGCTCTGAGGTTTATGAGACCATTCCAGGCAATTTCGCTGCATTTAGGCTGTTTATGTTAGTCAACCCTCAGCTCTCTGCCTTTCAGTGAGATTCAGGCTTGCAAGATATTTGGGTGCTTTTGAAAAGGTTACATGCAGTCAAAAGCAGGCAGCCAAGGTTCCTGCACTCTGCCAGAGCTGGTGAGGCAGCTCAGCCTTATGATATGTCTTAACCCAGCAGCAGCAGTACTTGGACAGACACAATTTCTGTTGTGCTTGTTGGCAGACAAGATTTCAGACAGAATCTGGTTATGATTTAGTTTTGGTCTACATGTTCAATGCTCAGTCAAAATTCTTGGGCAGCCAACACAACACAGCGACTGCCTTCTATAGGAGAGAGAGTAAATTCAATGTTTTCAGTTTGAACAATATTTCAGTTGTTGTTTTTTCAGTGGACCACAGCCAGTCATGAACTGCTCCAATTTGGTCCCAGACTGCAGACAGCTCTGGTTTGTCCACATAAAGTGTATTCAATGAACTCACACTGCAAGCTGGCAGAAGGGACACACCTCCAGCTCCTGTGTGTCACTGCTGCTTCTGGTGCCATCACTGGATTGCCAAACCCACCAGTGTTCCTGCTCTCTGACAGTGAAGCTCTGCATCTGCAGCAGAAAAAAATGTTTAACACAAGGGTTTTCCCAGCCCTGATGAAAAAGCTGGAACTCAAAAACCACAACAGTGCATATTGTGTTGGTATTGACCTCCCTCCCCTGTCACTCTTAGCTGCCTGTATCTCCATATTTAAAAGTGTCCCCTCCATGGCACCCAGGTGCCAACTGCAGTTCCCAGTTTGGGAAGTGACTATTGATAACATATGAAGATTGTGATGGCTTGTATGGGAATTGACAGGCTTTGAACTTAGAGGCCATGAGTAAAATCAGTGTGTAAGTAAGACTCTGGAAAGCATTTGAAAATGAAGGATAACGTAATGGGCTTTTGTGCAGTTTCTTCCAAGTGTACCTGCAACTAATATCGAATTATCACTACAAGTATTAAACATTATAAAGACATTAGATTACTATTTCTAATTTAAGGGGAGAAGACCCCATTTTTTTTCCTTCTGGGTGGAAAGTGATTTTGTGTCATTTGGCAGTTTAAAGGTTTAGCTAGCCTAGTCCTTTCAAAATCTTGAAATTCAGCCAAAGACATCCTGGTATTACACACTTTTCTCACAAATCTCTTCATGTTCTATGGCAAATGTAGCATTTTCCTTCTGGAGCAGTTAACATAAAAGGTCTTGGTTAAGAGAAGCTTTCCCCTTGGAAAAGATAATCTCCCTTCAAAGATATAAGTTAAACAACTGAGTGGTCTAATTGATTGAACATTTACAAATTATAATTGAATTTGTGCCAAACTATGTGAAAAGATTCATGTTCCGCTTCCCATACTGTTTATCCCTCATTTTTTTTTTTTGTGTGTGTGTGCATGTGTGAACTGAATCTTTGGGAACTCCTTTCACTTGATGCATCACTGAGGTGGTTAAACACATTGCATTATGGCAGTCTGTCACATCAGTGTTTCAAACTGAAATACTGGACTTGACACATCCCTGGAAAAGGAAGTCAGACCATCCAAAATCCAGAGTTATGTTTCTTTTGAAACTTGAGAATCTGAAGACAGAATTTTCACTCACTCAACTCCAACTGCAAGGACGAAAAAAAGGAAGAGAAAAAAAAGGTTTAAGTAATTATAATGCAGCTTTTTTTAAGCTTTAAAAATAATTTTTATTAAAATAATAGTGTTTTGATTGTCCTGCTTGTGAGTGGAGACAGCCAGCTCTCTGTAAATACCCATATTTATTTTGCTGAACCTCTGTGATTATGGAAGAACAATAAAGGGGACATATTCTGAATCTCCAGCAAACAAAATGCAACACATTGCCATATTTCTATGCAATAATTTCTTGAATATGAGGAGTCCAAAAGCACAGAACTCTTATCTGACCCCTGATGATGGTGAAAATGCACCAATGAACATTCTTGAGAATGTTTCTTTCAACAGGATGTGATCTAAGATGAAGAGCTGAAGTAATTTCGGGGCTGTATCTTGTATTTCAAGTCCATTGAAATGCAGAACTTAACTTCTGGAGTTGTACAGAATATGCTCCAAAACAATCGCATCATCAACAAAGGTAGGATTTTTAAAAATCTTGTTTTCCTATGTATAAACCCCCAAATAATTTAAAAATCTTTTACCACATTCTTCAACTTAACCCGTTCCCACACTGTAACCTGCCACATTGCCCAGACAAATTCCCTGATCATACACAAGACTGGATGTGATCACCTTCTACTCTTACCAGAGAGTACCAAAATTTCTTTTATGTGATTTCATTAAAAAAAAAAAAAAAGTTAAAAAATCGTCAAGATTTTCAATATTGCAAGGCAAAAGGGTAGAAATAGGACCAGGAAATTCTTGTGTTCTAACTTCAATCAGTATACAACAATGTGCATGAGTAATTAGTATGGAAACAAGAGTAAAAATGGATTATCAGATTTGAAGGAAAATTATTGCCTTCTGGACAATGTTGCAGTTTTAAGATTATATCTAAGTCTCAGTTATTTAGTCTTTTTCTGTTACAATGGAGGATATACAATATATTAAGTCTAAAAATTATAAGACAAGGTATATAAATAAACCTTAATATCAGAGACTGCTTGAAAATGTGCCACATTATCACAGACATGCATTCCATGTATTGTTTCTATTATTTTAAATTTCTAAAGCTTTTTTTGAAATTGAATTCATGACTTTTAAGCCCTTTGGGGTTAACAATAACATTTGTTGAAATTCCCAAAATATTCTATTGTGTAGCATTCAGTGCATTATAAAGAATGTATGTTACTCGAATACTACCCCGTGGCATCTAGGATCCAAATTACGTGATATTCTCCTCTTCCTTCCATCTCAGAACCATCTGTAAATGACTCTCCCTTTCCATCCACAGTTTTCTTGTGACAAAGTCCTGCCTCCTCCAACGCCCACCTCAGAGCTCCTGAGTTTATAATACGCGTTCAAGGCCTCACGGGATTCTCTAACATTTACACAGCTGCGGCAAACACTTCAAAATTAACCACCTGACCTTCCCCAAAAAGCTCAAAGAGCTCAAATTCCTTATTGCACACAAAGAATCAAACACATTTGGAGGGCCTAGGGCCATGATTTTTTTTAGCTATCAGGCATATAAACACCTCCATCCACTTTTTCAGAGGACTCTGTTTCACCAGTGCCTTTTTTATCTGCTCTTCACATTCTACCCTATCTTCTACCTCCACAAAGAAGCCTTTTCTACCATGGGGGCAATAAATTACCACTGAAGAAAGAATGCAAAAGAGGTGCTAAATCAATACCAAATTCACAGCTGAGACCTAGACTTAGACTTTGCAGAGTGCAGACTACAGTATTTACTGAGCTCCCATGAAGGGGCTCCTACCCCCTGTGTCCTTCTAACTTCAGTCTGATTTCAAACCCACTGCAGGATAAGGCCTTAACTTTTACAATATTTTTTTTTCATTTTGATTTATAATTAATTATTACCGTGAATACCTTCCTTTACTTTCTATCACATCTCAGGATTCATTTTGCAGAAAGAAACTCCAGTGAAAAAAGGCAGTCTTACCACAGAAATTTTCTCCTAGATGGCTGTTGGACTGAAGAGCAGGACAAACACTCTTGGTGCCCACCGAGGAGCAGCTCTGGGGCTGTTCTGGGTACACTCCTCTCCCTGGAAGATGAGAGGCTGGTGGGCACTCAGACTCTCACTTAGACACGTTCCATGTAGGATAAAATACAGCAAATTGATAGAGTGGGGCTTTGTCCCTTAGCAGGGATGCAGCCATTGTCCAGCCCGCAGTGTCAGTGACACAGCACTGGCTTCTTTGCCAAATTGCCTGATAAGGCCACAGCAGGCTCTGGATTTGCCCATTACCACAGGGCTTAATGACCTTAAGCACAACACTGAATTACACCTCCAATTGCTATTTCCATCTGATTAACACTGAAAAATGCAGAAGGCTGGGTACATACACACAACACTTGTAAATGGAATAACACATTGAGCCATAACATGCAGCATTTAATCCTCATTCAATACTTAAGTCATGATTATTTACCGAGCCTTTCAGAAAGGGACGTGATACTGCAAAATACAGAACTGAAAAGTTGATCTGCTTAAAAGAAATTAATAGATGTTTGAAGCACTTGGCAATAAACTTTCAGGAAATCTGTCACTGAAGGGATCTTGTGCAGCCTCTGCTCCCGCTACCCATGGTTCACCAAAGTCATGGTTTTACAATAACTGCTTAGGAATGGGAGCAATGAGTTCAAAGCTTTGCTCTTGGCTGTAATATAAAGGAAAATAAATGTAAAATTTACAGAGATAATTTTGCAAAATAACTGTCCATTTTACCACTGTGGCACAACTGCCTGCAGTTCTTCCAAATGCTCATCAGCCAGTCTAGAAGTTTATCTCAACTGGGCATCACAGTCATTAAGAAACTCGGTGAAAGGTAGGCTATGGATGTAGAACAATACTACCATTTTTAAATTATTAAAATAGAGCTTTGAGTTATAATAAGAACCAGAGCTAAAAGTTGAATGCCAGCTTTTTTTTTGTTTTGTTTTAGGCTTTCATGTTGACCTCTGCTCTACACAAACTTAAATCTGTTTTACATCAGAAGCTGCAGGGACGGAAGAGTACATGGGAAAAGAACATGTCTGGGAGCTTAGAGAAGACCAGCTAAGTTTTTTGAGCTCCAGTGGGATTGGTGACATAACTAAAAAGCAACAAACAGCAGGTGAGAAGGAGGATTTAAATATAAATAAGAACACTTTGAAGGCATAAGTTTTTATTGATCACATTCACATTTACAAATCAAAGTCTTTGCTCTTAGAAAAATATTTAACTAAGAAAGAATCCAAAAGTCGTAAAATACCAAGCAGGGAAAGAAAAAATATTAGAAAAAAGTAAAGGCACGGAATCATGTTGATAAATATTCCCCAGACTAAAAAAATCAACTAAATACCCTATTTTCTTTAATTAAAAATCACTGAATTATTTAAGGATATCTGCCCAGATTAATTATTGAAGACACATCAAGATCTGCCTAGTGGTGTGATTACTGGTTTATATGGTTATTAAGATCTGCCTATTTGGACTTGAATTCAACCTCCAATTAAAAAAGTTATTAGAAATTCTATCCCACAAAAAACTTAGCACATCCACACTCCATGCTTTAAAATGGTTAAATATTTTAATTCAGATCATTCATCCATTAATAAAAAAGCAGAGCTTAGTTTCTTTTTTTCACTTGTAAATGTATACAAAGAAACAATGCTCATTTTATGGCCATGGTTTAGCGGACAACATTTGCCATCCTACTAAAGGTGTTGCTCACAATCTATCCATGGGATCAGAGTTCAATAGCAGCACATTCAATCTAGAAAATAGTGGTGGTTACAATAGCATAGTAATAACAGTTGCAGATAACAATCTGAAAAGCTGAGACCACTGAAACACGATGGTTTGCTGTTAGAAAATATTTGTGTGTTTTACCAGAATGTCGCCCAGTACACTGCCAACTAGGAGAAATAAAAATCTGGTGGGAAGACACAAAATTAGATCAGAGCTCCCTCAAATGAAGAGGAATCCAGTCTTGCTGAACTGAAATGTGATCATTGGGACAGCATTTCTATCAGCTCATTCATTTCAAATGCATGCTGTATTAGAAACTTCATTTTAACAAATGCTATTGCATAGGTGCAACTTGGCTGCCACAGCAGGCCCAGGAGACCCCACAGAGAGCCCATAACCACACTTTGTGAACAGACACAGATTTCCTCCACCAAGTGAAGGCAGCTGAGGTGCTGAATATTATAAAATAGGTCTTACCAGCTTCTGCAAGATGTGTTCAGCCCTGTTGGCCTTAACAGCGACCACAGAGATGCCTGGGAATTGATGCAACCACGGAACAAACATTTAGTGATACTTAGCCACAAAACTTTGCCAGCCTCCAAAAATTTGCAGCTTAGAGGCTCCCCACTAGCAGACCTTGCTGGATTTGTCTTCCATGAACTTTTCCAGTTGCCTCCTATTGAGCCCCATAAAGGATCAATAATCACAGCATGCAGGCTCGCACCATGTAGAACCATCGTGGTCCCTCCTGGGCTGTGCATGTTGCCTTCATTTAATCCCCACACTTCTGGTATCAGAAAAAAAAGAGGGCACTTGTTCATCTCCATGGCAGTCATGATCTTCAGACCCTGTCTTTTATCTTCTCTGCATCACCTTTTTGGCACACTGAAAAATATGGCCTGTGAGGATGTTCCTTCTGCAGAGGATGTGAAGTCAGGACTCCAGGGGTCTGTGGCAGCTCCTCTGCTCCATGGAGAGTGTTCACATACCTTCACCTTGCATTTAGTGATTCACCTTGTATGGACTGAATTATTTTCCAAATATTTCTGTTTTTCCCTAGAGGAAAGATTCTTGATGACAGCTCTAATCCAAGACCTAATTTAGGTACCAGGCTGGTGTTTTGAAGGAGACAGAGTTAGATCAAATTACACTAAATTTATCAGGGGAAGATCTAAGTGTTTCTGTTTAGTGAGATGCAGAAATTTGTGCCATTAATGTTAGCTATTTGACAGTGGTTTCTTTTCATTACATGAAATGAGAAAATGGAGCCAGTTCATTATGAAGATGGTGAAAGTTTTAATAAGGCAAATACAGGCTGAATCCTACAAGTGCATGTGGGGAAAGTAATATAAAAAATGCAACATCAAAGAAAGATGAGCAGGGAATGGAGAGCAGAGAAACATGTAATGAGCCGAGTCAGACTGAAGTCTAAGATAATTGCTTAAAGATTGCAGCACTTGGGAATTGCTATCCTGTGGCAGGAGTAGAAAATGGGTTGAAATGAATGGGACCCAGTCAATCTGTAACCACATTGTAAGGGCCAAGATAATTTCCTCCATTTTCAGGTGTAGAAGCTGAGGCTCTGAACAGAGCTGGCAGTGATGGTCTCACCTGGAACAGATCTGCTTGATCGGGGAGCAGACCTGACCAAAGTTGTTCTTTGCCCAAAAAGCTCTTCTAAATATTTTTTGCTTTAACTCTGGGGCTAGAGAGAACTTAATAACCTGTCAGTATGAAATACTTAACTTTCCTAACTGCAAAGAGTGGGGCTTGTGGCTGTTCTTGCTGTTTGTACAGTGTTAAATAAGCCAGTTGATCAATGGGGCTCTGATGATTTATTAACATCATGCTGCCAATGAGAACATATGCTGGAACTAAGGATGGCTCAAACTTAATTTTAAAATACTGAAGGAAATCTTAAATAGTTCAAGGACTTATAGAACAGGTTGTATATTTGTCATGTATTAACACAGAAAGCAAAATATATCTGAATAATAAGGAATGCATCTTCAACCAGTTCAAAGTACTGTCAACAACAGTACTTTACCATGTTTTCTTGCATGTTTATCATGTTTTCTTGCAATTCCACAAAAATGACTTGATATCCCAGTATATTGAGCAATTCCTATGTTGTGGACTACATACCTCTGTTTTTTCAAAAAGAGGGAAAAAAACAACTTAAATCGTTTTTCATTTGGATAGAAGTACTTAATTTTTTAATTTCAATGAAAACAATCCAACTGACCTGAAATTCTCACTGAAAAAGTCTGAGCATTATCTAAACAGCTGAAAGAAAACACTACATGTGTTTGTTTTTTGTGTTTTTGTTTTCTCACTAAACATTCACAGCACCAAACTGGCCGAGTTAAGGTCATAATTCCTAAAATTTGATTCATTATTTATGCCTCATTTGAGGTGACAGTGCACCTACTTAGTAGAGATTTATTTAGCAGTTGTCTGCTACCCCAAGAGAGGCTGCTGTTCTCCTTCACCTTTCTAAATACACACATAAACAGCATTTCAGTGAAAACTGATCCATAAACAATTACCAGGCACTAAAAATCATATGGGAAACCAACATGAGCTTAAATTAAGAGGATTTGGTTATGTGCACTGCCATCAACTTGAGTGTATTTTTACAGTTCAGATTAGCAACTTTAAAATATATGTTTTTTGTACAGAAAATTTTATGGGGGATCCTGGAGATGTAGTAAAAGGTAAAATATTACTATACTTTGGACTTGCTTGGGCATTCATCTGAGATGTGTACAGTTTGATAAAGATGATTAAGCATTATCTTCCCCACTTCACACTTTAAGAACATGAACCACATATAGAATGAACAATTTCTGAAACCACCAAAAAAAATTTTCTACACTGGGGTAAAAAGCTCAGCTGAGCCTTAAGGCTACATCCACGCTGGCAAACAGTGCAGACCAGAGGAAGATTTTTAGAGCAAAACAGTTGACAGTGAGGACCAGAAAGCTGCATTGCAAGAAGTTTTAGTTTTAATTAATTTTCTTTTTACTTTGAAGGATCTTTTGTTTAACCTCACAGAACAAGTACCTATTATTCTCTGGAGTGCATCAGATGTAGTTGGTTTACTTTTATCCAAAATAAATTCCAGTTCATGCACTTGAGACAATTCCTCAACACAAGCAAAAGCATAAACAATGGAAATGATCACAAGGCCTACTTTAGAAGTTCCCATCTGATCCAAGCTCAAATTCAAAGGTAGACTCAGCCTTTGCAATGCCAGCTGGATAGAGCCTGATTCAAAGCAGTGTAGAGAAAGTAGTGAGATGAGGATAAGGGGTGTTTGTAGAAGCTCCAGTGGAACCAGGTTTTGGGGCACTTGGAGGCAATTTTTTTTTTTACCCCTTAGCCATTTCTGCACAGATACGCTCTGCAGCTCTTGGGTTTGCACTCTTGCTGAAAACACACAGAACTTGCTTCATACCACACACCACATTGTGTGTGAAATCTGTCCACATGACAGGCAGTCTCCCAGAGATAATCTTCAGGTGATACCAACAATTTTTACTGACTGTGTGCGGTGCTCTGCTGAGCCCAGCCACTCAACACAGTCTGCTGAGCAGCAAGGAAAAGTCTCCAGCTCTGCTATGCTCTGTCAGCTTTCCTTACTGCTTCCAGAAATTAGTTCTGGGGACTTTGCTGATACATTTACATGAAAAGACAATGTATTCCTCAGCTCCCTAATACACATATTAGATTATATTCACATATCGTGTTCCATGAGAGACCATGCACATCTCGAGTGTCAGGGAGTTTTCCATGCTTCCAGAATACAGAATTCAATGAAGGCAGCAATGTGTAGACTTCCCAAGTTGTTTCAGTGGATTTTTGTGCCTGTGTAATGAAAATGAACAAAGATATTGCTTGTCATCAGAGACCTGCTACATCTGTGATGCTAATAATAATTGTTGGATAATTGCTCCTTTGTTAGTTTTGCTTTGAATAGATAGACAAGGAGAAAAGATATTTAAAGGTAGAGAAAGAGAGGTGGAAACATATGAGGAAAATTTAAGAAAAATTTCTGGAAGAATATAGCTTTTATATAAAAGATTTGAAGGAGCAATTAGTTTGTTTACACTCATTTAGCTTGAGGGATTGTCCATCATGTGAACACAGCATGCCCCTGTTTAGGATTTTGGATTCAGCTAATTTTCAAGTGTAATGTAGACTGTGAGAACTCTGGCCCTGAGCACTGTCCCAGTATCCTGGAATTCCCAAAGTCTGGAGAAATTCTGAGTGGTCTACAGAGGTTTGCATGTGGAGGCAAGGCTTTTTGTATGGAGATCCATTCCAAAGCAGGTTAAGGTACACACTTACTATGTAGACATAGCTGTTAAAGTTGTTTTAAAAAAATCAAAGAGTACAGACTTATCACTTAAAAGTTGAAGAGGATTTAGTACCAAATTTTTAGTCCCTTATGCAACCAATTGCTACCTTGTACTTCATAAAATATAGAGCAGTTGAACTGTGGGCACCATAACTTGTACTTTGAATCTACCTAAATGTAAAAAGCAATAAATTACAGTGAGTGATCCTAGCTTTTTAACTGGCAAGTCCATTTGCCTTTCTAATGCATTTAGAAAAAGATAAATGCCAAACACTTAAACTGCATGTAAGCTTCTTGCTCCTTTATATTATTTCCTATAAATAAAAATATAAATGCTTGCAGTCATGCAATTTGATCTTTGAGCACATGGAACTATAAATCTAGTCATGATATATTTCCCCTGAAAATAAATATGATCTTTTCCTTTAAGATGCAGGACAAAAAGGTTCTTTCTATAAGGACATAAACACTTAATAATCCAAGTAGCCACTTAGCCCAGAAAGTAGAAACATTGCTCCTGGGAACGGGTACTCACTGGATACATGGCCTCCATCCTAGGCAAAAAAAAAAAAGCACTCAGGATTTTTTTGGGACAGAACTGTGCTATTGTCAGCCCTTTTCTCTCATATGAGAAAGATTTTTTATGAACAGGATTAAACAGATGTTATATAAAGAAATGTCTGTATTCTGTGTCAGGTACTTACTTTGAACTTACGTTCTGTGCTCCACAATTGAAACTATTCTTTCCCTTTAACTGAAGTTGCCAAAATATAGTCTTCATCAACATTGATTCAACACATCATCATCTAAAACAAGGTGATAAAGCTGGTATTTATATCTGTCAGGGGACTGATTACAGATGATGGCAACAACCACCTCAAAAGGTATAATTCTCTGCCACAGTGTATATCAGTATTTTTCTTAATTATTTTTGACATTTTACCTATTACTCCAAGGACTTTCTCAGAGGGCGGAAATAAAGGGGAAAAATGGGTTTTGTGCCACAGATGAAGAAATACATCTTCTGTAAGTAATTCCCAGAAGAAATCTTGGAAATCTTATGGGGTCAGGAAAGAGGCAAGAAAGTAGCATTTGTCACCCTTGCTGAATTGGTCATCTAAACTTACAGTAACACTAAAGCTGAGTGACTTATCTGCCTCCCCTTAGGGAGGAAGAAAAGTGAGACTAAAGAAGCAAAGAGTGGGGGGAAGCACACTGTGAAAGTAGCATGTAAAATACTGCCTAAAGATTCTGATCTTTCAGCCACTTAGCTCCTATTTCCCTATAGCAGATGTGGGCATCACTTCTGTTTTTAGAGATCCCACATAGCAAAAATGAAGAACTGTACAGCTGAGATTATGGCAAGAATAAAAATTCACCAAGTTTTGGACAAGCAAATAATGTCTGAAAGTGGCTCAGAAAAAAGCATCCAGCAAGAGAAATAGACAATGATCACCATCTACAGGGAATATTAAGGTAGGATGAGTGACAGGCAACCCACAAAACTAAAAGAAACTTTGAAAAAACCATGTGAAGAAGCTTGTTACAAGTCACTGCTTTTGACATGAGCTTGATGCAGGATGGACAACAGTGCTACAAAAAGCAACTTGTCATGTATCTCTAGAAAAATTTCAAGCACAGTTGGCTGCTCAGTTTAATGACACCAATATGAAACTCAAAATAGGTAAAACAGGCTATAACAGACACAAAACTTCTGTTTTTATCTCAAAAACCTATGAACTCTGCAGCCATTCCAGAGTAATACAACTCATCATTTGGTTTCCAGCCTTGGAGTTATCCATTTCTGTGCAGAGTCTTGTCTCATCCTCTGAATCTTCCAACATCCCCTGTTGATGACCCACCAGCATGAGCATGGTTAGCAAAACACGAGTTTCACACAACTATTGGGCCTACTTTATCTTGCATTACACAAATACAAATAAAACTAACAGCAATCCATGGAAGCTCCTATTTGTGGAAATGGATTGTTACAACAGGGTTTGTAATGTGGGCCACTTAAGACATGCCAGGACCATGCAAATTATTCTGTATTTAACAGAACGAAACATCGATCTTTCAGATATTTGCCAGTTATGTTAAGGTAGTTTGTCCTAAATTTACGCTCCATCAGAAATGAAAACGCCTTTTTTCCTCTACAACTAGTGTTGACTGCATGGTGGCCAGCCTTTAAGAAGGCATTTACTGCCTACCTCTCAGAGATAGCAGAGGAAGGGTGAGTGATTTTCATGCTCTGGCACTCATTGTAGGCTGTTTAATTTGTCAGGACTACTAGGCCATGGTTTTGTGCTTTGACAGGTTTTTGTTATTCCTGCTAATCCCATTTCTGTTGTGTAATGTGCGTGGCAGCATCTGGTGACAACAGAATAGAACACCTAATTGTGAATGAATACAGAGAGCCCTGTTCTGCCACATTGCTTGTTGCACTATTTTTGCATTTTTATGGCTGAGGGTGGGCTTCCAGGAGCTGCAAAGCAGACAGCCCATCGTTGTAATCAAATTTGCCATTTGCATGTGTGTGTTCCCAGCAGCCTTCCTGTTTCTACAGCCCCCAGGATTCCCTGAGTTTGTTTTACTGGCTCCCTCTTCTGAATGGAGAGTACGATCTTAAGTATTCATTAAACAAGTTCTCTTTAACTATTAAGTCACAATGTGAAACTGATGGTTTTAAGTGCATTTGGGTGCCACAAAAAGGAGCAGTATGTGAGAAGAGCCAATGCAGTACCTGCACATTTGTCACTGCCTCCACCCCTTGTATGGCTTAATTCACTTACAGGACACAAGGATGCAGCCTGTCCTGGTGCCTGGGGTTAATATTCTCCAAGTGTAGGACCCTGCATTTGCCTTTGGTGAGTTTCAGATGCTTCCTCTCTGCCTATCTCCTCAGCCTCTCAAGCTCCCTCTGAAGGGCTATTGGCCACTCCTCCAAGCTTTGTGTCACCAGCAAACTTGCTGAGGGGGCATCTGGCCCTTCATCCAAATCCTTGATGGATAAGCTAAACAGTACTGGGTGCAGTATTGAACCACGGGGGACACCACTATTGCCAGGCACCCGACTAGACCCTGTGTCAGTGATTAAATCCTCTGGGATCTGCCACTCAGCCAGATCTTAATCTGCCTCACTGTCCACTCATCCAGTTCACACTTCCACTGTTTGCCTACAATGACATTGTGAGAAACAGTGTCTAAAGTCCTGACAAGGAGACAACATCCTCTACTCTCCCCTCATCCTCCCTGGAAGTTGTTCTATCATAGAAGGCAATCAAGTTGGACAAGCAGGATTTACCTTCAGTGAATCCACGCTGGCTACTCCCGATCACCTTATTGTCATCCATGTGGATAGACATGGCCTCCAGAACGAGACAGTCCATAAACCTTACAGGGATTGATGTGAAGGTGACTGGCCAGTAGTTCCCTGGGCCCTCCTTCTGGCCCTTTTGGAGCTCCAGGGTGACATTTGCGTTCTTCCAGTCCTCAGGCACTCTCCTGATGGCCAGGACCTTTCAGAGATGATTGTGAGCGGCCCCGCTGTGCATGGGTACTGCCTGTCAGGGCCCACGGGCTTTTGGATCTCAGGTGTGCCTAGATATTCTCTAACCCAATCCTCCTAGACCAAAGAACTCCACATATTTTCAGCTTAGATTCTTCTCAGCCACAAGCATTAGTATTGCAAGACAAGACTGACAAAATTCACTGCCCACATCAATCTTGCAAGAACTTTCAAAAGATTAATTAAAACAAAGCTCTGAAACCCAAGAGATCTGAAGTATATGAATCACAACATCAAAAAGAAAAACTTTAAGGAAAGTGTTCAGAATTTTAAATTAAAGTGCAAGCTTAAATCTTCTCTTGCTACCACTTGGTACAATTTTCCTCCCAGTAAACAGCTCTTCTGTTTTTACCACAACAATATGGAATCAAAACACAAAATCTGTTGGATGCAGAAACCAAGAAAAGATCTAAAGCTGGCATAAAAATGTAACACATTACTCATAATTTTTTTCTAACTCCTCTGTATTACAGGATGTTGAATTTACTAAGTTTTAAAAAAGTGGTCAAGCAATGCAGTAAATATGAAAGCTGTTTCAGGACTGAAGCATGAGGCAGCATACAATCCACACATAAAAATAAGATCTTGTCTTATGCTTCCTCTTATCAGCTACAGTTCAATTCTAAACCGAGTTCTAAGAAATGTAAGATAGTGAAAGCAAAAATATTTATGTACGCTATGCATACAGAATAGACAACCAAGGGAGAAACGTTCCTCCTTATCAAAGACTTGTATTAGATGTATCCTTCTTCTAAGCATCTGTGGACAAGTTCCCCAGAAAAGACGCCTTTCATCAACTATGGGAGCTGTTATTCGTTATCATCATCTGTTTATAATCAATGAGAACAGTTGGATGCTCAGCAGTCTTGAAAATTGAACCAATTATTTAGGTCAGTAGTTTTTAACCTTTTTCTATTTGTGGACTCTTAAGCATTTTCCAGTGGATGTGAGGCACTGTCAGAAATTTTGCTCATGTAGATAGCTGTCACTTTCTTTGGCACGTACAACAAACTGTCTAGAATTCATCCCTTCCCTTTTATCTCCTTATGAATATATCCTCAGACTCTGAGCTAAAAAACCCCAAACCACATTAGCTAAGTATATACATTTTTGGCTAATTAAAAGTGACCCAAATCCATGTGTTTTTAAGCACCTTGACAAACTGTGCAAACAAAACTTTCTCAGTTTGAATCTGTGATTTTTATTACAACCCAGGGAAGGTGCAGTTCGGCAGACATTATTCTCCACTGGCATAAGCAGATGCTTCTCAGCTTCAGCCCTGGGAAATGCTCCCTTTCCCTGGCTGCCAGGCACTGTCCTCCATCATGTGCCAGCAAGTGTTTCTTTTCTAATTCATAAGCTGTGCTGTGAGACCAAGAGCGGCCAGGTAGGGACTCAGAACTGCTACCAAAAGTCCTTAAGTGACACAGTAACCCTTTACTTTTGTGCTACAACCCTGAAGAAACTTATGAACATAGCTGAACATTGAACACAGAGCGAGGGAGAAGAGCAGGCACAAGCAAGAGATGAGCACCCTAATTCTCCCATAGCAACACAAATCAAAATGTCCCAGACTTGACTCTGCATTCCCATGCACGCATTATAGCCAAGCAGAAAGGCCTGGGCTGCCTTGGGAAGGAGCTCTGACTGAGGTCTAACCACAGGTAGCTTCTGGAGTCCCACCTGAAGGTGCTTCCACCACGTCTGGTGAGCAGCCACTGCAAGAAACTGCTTCTGGCACTCACACCAGTTGTGAATACTGTTCTGCCCACACATATCACTGTGTCAAAGGAGAGTCACTACAGCCAATCTAACCAAATCCAACAATCACACACTGAGTAGAGGTTTCTTTGTAAAATATTTCTGATGTCCTTTTGCTATTTATTTTATTTATTATAGTTACTGGGATACACAGCAATTACAGATATTTGATCTGATCTCCATTAGATTACTGTTCTGCAGATAAATGTGTACAGCCAGTGAGGAGAACACAGAAAGAGGCAAATATAACAAAACAGGCTCTTAAGGCTCCAAAGCTCAATCTCTACCCTCAGTTCAGGCAATAAAACAGTGTGCCTAGGTCAGCCCTGAAGCGACTTTGGTAATGCCTGCTGCAAACACTTTGGGAAATGCTCTGAACCAACAACTGACAAAACACTTAAAAAAGTAACTGCTGAAAAGTTGCCTAAAATAAAGAAAGGTTTGGGAGGAGGTGAGACCCTCACTGGTTTTAATGAAAAGAACCTTTAGTCCTGACTACTGTATTTAAATTAAATCTATTTGCTTTTTGCACAGTTCGAATAGATGCTTTTTAATTATTGCTAATTGTTTAAGATATTGTTGTATCCCCCTGAAGATTTAAACTGAATAAATTTAATTCCTTTAAAATATCCTTCAGCTACAGGCAATAAAGTAAGAAGCCCCATAGGTATGGCAGTAAAAATAACCATAAAGGCATAAGCATTTAAATGAGGAGAGCATGGAATACGGAATACTTCCCACTAGACCAAAAAAAAAAAAAAAAAAAAAAAAAGGGAGAGTAAAGAGAAAGAAAAGAAAAGAAAGAAAGCGGGGGGGGGGGGGAAGCTATGTGTTTTGGAGACACAAGAACCAAACCATGAAACACACAGTTGAAACATTTAGGATGACTATGAAAAAGGTCTATGTTCACTTGTTAAGGAATGTGCTAAGGCAGACTAAAGCATATGAATGGCCCTTTCACAGGTCACAGATTCCATTCAGTTCTTGGACATTGTTATTATCCGACAGAAATAGATGGGCCTAATTAATATTCTGGACATACCTGAGAGAACATTCTTAAGGAAATCATCCTATGGTGGTTTGGGTTTGTTGTGTTTTGGGGGTTTTGTTTTTTGTTGGGTTTTCTTGGGTGCTCTATGCTTTTTGGTTTGTTTTTAACAAACAGGAAATGTTACAAGTAGCATCTGGTTAAAAAACTATGAGCATAATTTTGGTGTTAAAAGTTTAATAAAGAGTCTACTTCTAATATAGTTGTTTATGCAAAGACTTGGAAGGGTTTTTTTATTTTAGTAAACAATTTTGCCATGTAGATTAAAGCTGAACTGCACAGTCATTTTGCAAGCAATTATATTCTTGGCACTTTTCTGCACATAATATAACAATTACCACAGCAACTGCATTTTATCAGAACACTCCAAGCATGCAGCAGGTTAATATCAGTTTTCAGCAACTTCAGATAATATTTCTAAGATGCTAATGTTAGGCAGTTTCAAATGACCAAACAGCTTCTGATATGAACTGAGCTCTGGTCTTTAAAGATAATGTGGTTATATAGGCCCCAATTTATGGGGACTACTGTCCCCCCCTTATAAATTACTGTTAAACTTGATGGGAGCCTGCGCAAACAAACCCAAATGCAGAGCCAGTTTCATGGCAAGAAAGATAGACTGATTGAAAGGTCAACTTTCCAAAGAAACTTGGGTTGGGATCTCGGTGCTCCCACTGCCTGATGTGGGACAAGCTGCCCCCTCATACAGCTTCTCCATTTACCTCATAACCTTTGCAAGAATCAGCTACTCACTGAGTGTCCTGATACTATTCACTTCCCTAAAATGATTTAGTTCTTAGTCCAATCTACACCGTATTTTAAAGACACGTGATTTGATTTCAGCAATTTGACTCCTGCTGATAAAGCCCCAAAAGAATACCCTCATTTTTTTAAGTCCCAGTTCCCCTCACTGCTGACCCTTGTGACAGTTTTGCTGTTGACTTCATAGAGAGCAGAAGCAGGCCCCAAAAATGTATAATCCTCCAAAGTCATCCAAGCTCTATCACTGCAATTTGAATTCAGGACACCGCTTCAATACAGTGACTTGTTGTTCTCAAACGTCTGGATGGCATACAAATATAGATAAAAGTAGATACTAATTATCACATCTATTCTCAAGGCATGCATGGAGGGAGGCAATAAAGAGGAGGGGAAGTTTGTGGGTTACTCCCACACATAAATCCTCTACTTGTCAATGGGTGAATAGACACTACTTTAGTCTATTGTGCAAAGCTGTTTTATAACAACAAAAAGCTGAAACAGAGAAGAAACTATATTAAAAGGCAAATATCAAAATACATCACTACTAAAATGCCTACAGGTAATCAAATAATTCAGTTCTGTAGTACATCCAGAAACAGAAGTCAAGATTTTTGTACTCAAACCTTCATATGGCATATGTGGAAAAAAATCCCATTGAAATAAATAGACCTATTCATTTCAGAGATGGTGAAAAAGAGAAGAACTTTCTTTGTCTCGCCACTTTAGAGCCCCTTGATAGCATTTTCCTTTTTTATTGTCTTTTAGATATAGATGCCCCTCTGCTTAAGTATCACCAAAGCTACTAGTAACAAATACCTAAATATATAACAGATGCATAAGTGCATCTTGGGATAAATACATTATGGACAATTAACTGTCATCATACCCCTCAATTACATTTTCACCCGCTCCTGTAGTGTACACCTGTGGCTTGTTAGTACTGCAATAAGTGTTGGAAAGCAACTCTAAGGTTCAAAGGTAGCGTCACTAAAATCTGTTTTCCTCTTTTTACCTAAATGTGTATTATATAAATGTGAAAACAGAAACAAACACAAGAAAAAAGAACAGTACATTTTTGTTTACTGGCTGACACTGTTGAGCTAGTGAAAATTTTTCCCTTTCCTGTTACATCACACAGGAAAGACTATTTGCATGGAATAATTGGTCTGATTCTGAATTCAGAGTAATGTAGAAATCGATTAATCTCTGCAGTAATCTCTGAATAATGTAGAAATTAACCCAGAGAAACAGCAATCAAAATTCACTTTAGCACCAATTGCAACATTATTTTAAATGCCACTTTCTCGTCTGTGAGGGAATAATATAAGGACCACAAGTACAATTTCAGAATATTTTGTAATGCACATTGTTTTTAATAAAATGCAAAAGAACTTGTTAGAAGCATAGCTAAAACTCATACATACCTAGGTTACATTATAATCAAGTCTGCAAGTTTGAAAAATGGATATTTGTATAAGTTTAAGTAGCAATTGGATATCCTTACTATACTATCCTTACTATCCTTACTTAGATTCATAACAGCTCCTGGAAATATTATTTATTATTAAACATGAAAGTGGCATAATTCAGTAAGCTTTGTATATGACATTGATAGATTGCCTGTAAAGCAAAATATTAAACAAAAATATACTGTGAAAATAATCTGATAATTGTAGCTGAAGGCAAATCCAGCACAGAAATACCTCTCTCAGTGCATATCCCAATGTCATTAACATATTTCTGTGGCTTCCATATTTGTTTATGTATTAGTCTTAAATAGTCAACATTAGAAACTTTTATTCTGATCCTGTACTTTTCCAACATTAATTATCTTTGGACTACTACTTGGTTAGGGAGGGAGCATGGAAAACCAGAGGCTTTCCTGAGCTTCAGGAAGAACATGATGGGGCGATCTTTGAAAAGGTGGCTGCTCCACTGATATCCATGCATTGCCTGGTCAACTTGCAAGGATCCCTCCCAAAATCTCACATGCTGAAGTGCAGGTGGCCCACTGCAGGACCAGACTGGCTGAAGCACCCAGCTGGGACAGGCTGGGATACCTGTCCAGGTGTTGCAGCCTCCACCTCCCACACACTGCTGCATCCCTTCTGGATGATGCATCCAGCAAGTCCCAGCCATGGTCCCTGGAGCTAAACTACTCCCACAGAGTTACCACATGGACCAGGAGAAGGAAATACCATAATTTTTTGTGGTTCAAGGCTTTCTGTGTAGACAGGACATAACTGGTCATACCTCTGGTGCTGATCCAAGAAAAAAAACAAGCTGTTAGGACTTGCCAGCTACACCGTCACTGCTTTTCATCTGCCTTTAGTACTGATAAGTTAATCAGCTGAGAAAAGCTAATCTTCCCCCATTGACTCAGGTACAGTGAGATGTTTACCTACTCACCAATAAATTGCAGCAGAGGTTCTCAATAATTTTCCTCTTGGCAATAAAAACCATTTTCTTCAAGTCTTCACATAACTTTTTCTCAGATAATTTATATATGTAAAAGTCAATAACTTTTTCGGTATAATGAACAGTGGTGCCAGATTATACAGCTTTTTGGCAGCTTCCTTTAATTATATTGTTTTAAAAATTTAAAAATTGGGTGAAGGTGAGCTGAAGACAGGACACCCAGGCACTCACAGACAGCATTTAGGAGCTGCATTTTGTTCTACATCCCCTGTGACTTACCTGAGAGACACTGAGAAGCTGGAAGATGGCCCTCAGAATTAATGAACAATATTGCAGGTGCTTATTTATAGGCAAGAATCAAACATACCTGGTTTGACCAACAGTGACTCAGGGATTATCAAACAGCAACATTTCAATGTGTTCAAGCAGCCCTTTGAAGAACTGGGTTGGCTCACTAAATGATAACAGTGACTGGCCAGTCAGCATAAGCTGCGATGAGTTATATCATCTTACTTTGCTAAATCCGTGGTCTCAACAGAGTTTAATCACAGCTGCATGACACAAAGCCAATGCTTTGCAATGACTGTCAGCTAACTTGCCTTTTGCAACCACATATGAACAAAATATCATTAAGTGGATCCTAGAAAGAGCAAGAGAAGAGACATAAACAACAATATCTGAAAACTGTTAGCATTAGCTGTGGGGAAAATACTTAGCAGAAACAGGCAAGGAAATACTTGCTAAATAGAGAAAAACCTATCTGATACATGCTGTGTACAAACCCTCTGATGTTTGGGTGCTTCATTGTATGTCTGGCAAAATCTAGAGATGATCAAACAGCAGAAAAATGCATTAAAAAGAATAATCCTGCATGATTCAGGAACAGGACAACATGATCTAATAGGACACTCATTTCTAGCAATTTCTTTCCTTGGAAGTGTTATTACTTTTGCTAAAAAGCTGGTACCATTAAAAACAATAATAAAAGCCTGTCTTTCCTGTGTCGTTTTTTTTTTTTTGGTTTTTTTTTTTTAAATTTTTATAATTAGGAACTTAATCAAAAAGCATCCTTAGGATTTTAACTTCCTAACTGATGATAGGAAACACCCTAATTTCTATTGTCTGAGAATTTTCATTGACTAGCCAGGGAAAAATTAGTATCAATAGCATTTACATTGTTCTATAAATGGCCTGAGCAAAATCTCATAACAAATCCACAGTGTAGTCGGAACTCATCTGTTCTTTGCACTTCCTACTTTGCAGATGAGACAGTCTCAAAAGACTGGGTAGGCTGAAGACTGGTTGGACAACTCTATAAGTGAAGTCTCAAGACTCTTGTCATTCTAGCTGTCTAAATTACTTAAACAGGACTCAGAGGGATTTAAAGGGGAGAAACGACATGACAAACAATTATATTCTAACACACTATTTATAACAATGCCCTTTCAGATTATTGTTCCACTCAGACTGACACATTACTGTAATCCCAGGGATGAATCAAGGGACTTAGAGTTAGATCGTGCACAGCTTGTAGGCATAAAAAAAATACGAATAAAGAACTGACATTCAGGAAATATAGAGCGACTCAAGGATAAATTCTGCTGGGATGAGCTTAATTTATCAATGTCAATAACAACGGTGAACACATCGCAAGAATACATGCATATTAATTGAAAATAACTCAGATTAAATCACTGCAGTTTGACATTTTGAGATAGGCACTTTATCTTTTCAAGAAAGAGAGCACTATAAAATCTTTAATCTGAAAACACATCTTAATTGCGTGTTATCACCTCCTAATTGCTTCTATATTATATTAAACATTTTGCTAATTACTAGCCTGATCATGGTGTAAATAGCTTGAGGCTAGAGCTCATAACCAGCTGAAGACAACTGGGCACAATGAGGGCCACAAAGAAGTTTATCACTTCGGTGTATTATCGCGGACTTCCATCATTATCAGTGTCTATCACTCTTTATCTCTGCTTCCCCTGTGAGATAAAGAAGAGAGACAATAATGTAGATCAGAGGTTGGGTTGCATTTCAGTTAATCCATCTATTTCTAGCTCTAGATTTCTAATATTCCCTGGGGACAAAAGTTGTCTGCCTACTGCTGTCACTAATCTACTGCTGGAAGACTGAGGCCAGAATGCTATTTGCTCTGCCCCAAGCCTGGGTAATGGAGGTGCTCCGGGACAGCTGGAAGTGCACACTGCACCCCAAACCAAAGGACATGGATGAAATGCACTGCTGTGAGCAATCTACCCACTTAGCTTCAGACACTGGGTAACACACAGATGATACACAGGGAGACTCTGAGGCAGCAGCTTGTGAATTCATCAGGAAAGAAAATTATTTATGTATAGGCAATGAAAATGCTCGTACAAAACTGCCAGGTGATCCAGAAATGCAGGCAGTCACCGGGGCAGCAACTCATCATTTAGGTACAGCACTTGTTTAAACAATTACTGCTGTATGAAATGAGCTGACCAAAACATAATTGTTGGGAGTTTTTTTGAAAGAAAAAAACTGTCCAACATCACATTCAAGAATTAAGAGGTTTTGGGTTCCAAAATGCAAGGAAATACACATCTTTGTAAGAAATAACCTGCACTTCTCAAAGAAACCAACCTTAAGTAGGAATAAATCATCACAATGGCAAACAGCTTTTCTCACTGTTCCCTTGGCAGAACATTATTCTAGCCAGTGCAAAGAGGATGTGATGATGTGCAGCCTATGAATTTTGATCTCTGTGTTTAAAATTAGATTTTTGACTACATCTACTTTGTCAGGGCCTGCTATAAGATGTCAGAGGCCCAAGTTAATCTCTGTTAATAAAAGCTTACTTTTTTGTCTGTGGCTACAACAAAGAATATGCCTTGAGCTTCATTTGCTAGATGGACAAACCTCACAACTTTTTCTGAGTAGAAAGTTAACAAATAAGGCAGGAAGAAAGCAGGCTGCAAATGAGGGAATATGAAATATGGATGAATTTAGGCCTGAGTTATGAGGTGCAAAAGCAAAACATTCTCAGCTCCAAACTGTTCTTTATTGGACAACCATATTTAATGAAATTGTACATAATGAGTTAATCAGAAAGTAATGCTTAAATCTGTGGAAATCTTCTACCCTCCTCACAGAAAGGGAAGCTTCATTGATGGGTGACACTTTCTCCAGTGAGACATGAGGTGCTGTCTCTACTTAACCCTTTACCTTCAAGATTCGCCTGCTCACACCTCCTGGACTCAGCTTGTGGGTTTGTTTTGGTTTTTTTGGTTTTTTTTTTGTTTTTTCTTCCTCACTCCAAGGATGGTATCACTCTCTCTTTACCTAGGTTTCTATTTTTCAGAAACAACATAAAATAAGAGAAGTGGATGGTGTCCCTGTCCCTGGCTAAGGGGTTGGAACTAGATGATGTTTAAGTTTCTTTCTAACCTAAACTATGTTATGATTCTTTGAAATAGGAAGTGCTAACAGCAGCCCTTTGCACTACCTGTGTCCCCCTCCCAGGGGCTGCAGGTGCTGCCCACCTGCCAGGGTCTGTCCCTCTCCTCCCCTGTGCCCCTGCATCCCCTTGGCTGTTCCATCTCTGCACCACTCTCCTGTGGCAGCACGCTTTATCACTTCAGTCACTTGAGCTTCAGCATGACATTGACAGGGATCCAGGGCTCTGAAAGACTTTGTGTCAAAGCTTGAGAAACTGAGCTTCTTGTTAAAAAAAAGAAGAATGAAATACAGCACAGCTATCCTGAAGGAAGCAATGATGCACAGCTGTTTTATTGCCTGGTACAGGTAAGACATTCTAGGGAATATATTCTGTCTTTTAATGAGCCCACAGCAGAAGGCCCTGGATTTATCTCAGCTGCCAGGATCCTCTCACTCTTTCAGGTTCCCATTATCTTCCTCTATTTCCATCTTTCTTTGTTTCTAGGCTGTGTCTATTTAAAGTGCCTCAGCCTTTCTCTTCAGCTCCTAAGCAGTTTTTATAGGTGCCTGTGCTCTCCCCAAGAATTCCTTAATTTGCCATCTCCACTTCGTTTTATGGCTACAGGAAAGCCATGCTGGATTCTTGTCTTTCTTTGCATCCCAAGTGAGGAGAGGGAGACATTTCCTAGTAGGATAAATATTCTGCCAGGACAGCTTGGTGCAAGGCTGGGCCCCCTATGTGGTGGTAAGTGGTTCAAGAGTATCTTGTACACAGGGATGCACACAGCTCAAAGGAAAGGCTGTACAACACAACCCACAACTCTTCCAAGGGCTCATTTCTGCAGTTGTATTTTAAACCCCTGCTACAGATGAATTTTATGATATTTGCTTGTTTGTGTTTTCTCCACTGTGTTAGCGTATATTATCTCCACAGACACTAATTCTTGATATAAATGATGCTAAGCAGTAAAGTATGGTCCATTAACTTGATTTTTAAAAGTATCTAAAATTTACGCAGTGATTTAAATAATAATATAAATTATATTAAGTATGTGCAGCAGCAGAGGGTACGGCCTCCTAAACAGAATGAATTTCTCCTTGGAGAGCACTGATTAGTTCATTTTTCCTAATGAATCTTTCGTTATAGTCAGAAGTTCCTTTTTTTCCCCCTCACTGTCTCACTTATGAAGCATGCATATGTATATATGTATGTTCCATTTATATATTTGATAGCTAGATTAAGTAGTATCCTACTTCACCTCCAGAAAGGGCACAGCACTCCTCAAGGAGGCAGCTGCATTTCTTAGGTGAAGGAAACTGAGGCCAAGGCATCTCACCCACAGGTCCTTGACCTCTTTAATCTATGGGCCAGCCAGTTCAAAGCATGAAATTCATGGCTAAAATCCACTCTACAGAAAAGGGGATGAACACTGCTGCTTCTCTCCACAAAATCTATCATTGAGGCCAATTAGAAAGAGTTACCTGTTAAGACTGATGGAGTTGTTATTATTGCTTCTGCCCTGTCAAAAAAGTGCAGCAGATGGTTTTGCACTGCCTCCTCCAGTGCCCAGCAATGCCCCCCTGCTCCAGCTCTCCCCCCACTCTGCGTATTCACACTGCTCTTCCCCAGGGCAGGGTGAAGGAGAGAGAAGTCCCCCCATTCCCTCAGAAGTGCTCTATGTGCTCCTGGAAGACAGGCTGCCATCTGGCCTAATGAGCTTTGGAACAAACTGCTTTTAAGACAACTTTCCTTTACCTGCGGCGACGCTCCTTTGGTGGCTGTTTACCAGCACCCCGGTCATTTAGGCTGTAGCTTAAGATGCATCACAGTTGTTGGTTTTTTCCCCTAGAAATATCAGTGTAGGTAGTGCTTTCCAATAAGTGGACATTAATTCATGCTGAATTACAGTGGGATTCCCAAGAAACTACATATGAATACTGAAAGAAATCATTATGATTAATGATATAATTTATATGTGCATGTTGATGAAAGAATCATAATCTAGAGTAAATTAGTAGAGATTTATGTACTAATAATTTTGTTGTGCTCTAAGGTCCAGATGAAAACCAACTAAGTGATGTTGTATTGACAGAAGTTCATATTAGCATATCTTAAAGGGATAGTATAACAGTATCAAAGAAACAATTTCCAATGCATATTAACTCCATTTCACTTCCCCTCCCCCCTCAATCTATATTTATGGCATTGATAGGAATAAGGTTTCATCTCTTTCATCTTCACCTATGTGCCAAAGAGTCAATGTGGATGAGATGACTGAAAATATTTAAACAGAAATAATGGACTCTAAAGAGAGAAAAGTAAATGAATTGGCCTGATCCATCCACGTGCTCTTGCAGTGCATGAAGGCCATGTGGCTGCATTCAGGGAAGAGGAATTCCATGCCTTCCAGGAACAGCTGGTGCAGCTCTCCCCAGGGCCCCTGGTGCCCCAGGTGAGCAGCACCCCACACACCCCCGGGCACCCCATGTGCTGCAGACTTGGCACCTCCCCATGCACAGCACAGCCGTCATTATCCCAAATGCTGCCTTTATTGCTCACTGCACACAATGCAGCCGTGGCACTGGGGAGAACAGAGGCCATGGAGTGAATTCATATTTGGTTTCCACGCAGGAAAACACCGGGAGAAGCATCTGTTTTATTGGCAGTATTTTTTCAAGTGCTTATTGCATAAGCTGGAGCACACCTGAAGCTCAGGGTAGCGTGGGCCTTTTCAAAACTCTGTGTGGCAGAGGCCATGCACCAATGTCACAGAGTCACCTTGTGGGGTTTGAAATGCCAGCTGATGGTAAACATGTAAAGTAAAGTGCATTACTTAATAATCTAAAGAGGTGGCTGTGAATTGTTGTACATTAATCACTACAGGAAATGTTTATAAAATGCATCTCTGAATAATTACTAACTGATCTTGCCTCTGAAACTCTTATGGAAAATGGGAAGTGGAATGTGGGTGAAATTTTCTATTCCAGTTTATTTTTAAAAACAAAGATAAATTGCTGATGTAGCAAAATCAGCAATATTTTTTTTTCTAGGATACTCTTAGTAGATAATACTACTTTTCAAAAAAAATTTTAAAGAACTGGTAAAATCTAATCAAAATAGTTGTAGGTTTTTCTAATAAGCTACTTTATTAATCTATAGCAACTCAGGTAGAACTCCTCCCCAAGCAGTTTAGAGCTTAAACCGTTTGTAATTTCCAAGAAGAAAACATCCCCTGAGCTACGTATGTGAGACTGTAGTGATGTGATCTAACAGCAGCACCACTACTGTACAATAGCAATTTAAACAAGATCCAGAGTATTTTCTCCTGTACCTTCCTTTTAAGTTAGATGTTTTAACTTTTTTTTAGAGCACAAAGCTGAATACCAGAGACAATGTTTAAATTTTATGTAATCTTGGATCTATTTGTTCACAACAAAGTCTTTTGGAGGAAGTAATTCTCTTCTACAGGGCACCAATGTCAATTTACAAAAGAGAAACTACTAACAACAAAATTTCTAATGAAAACCAGACTGTGTCTTTGCATTTTACCTAGCCATGGAACCTGTAGCCACCACTAGACACCATGCACAATATCTAACTAATTTTCAAAATCCTCACTTAAGCATTAATTCAAGGGAAAGACCTCTTGATCTTACAAAAGGCATTATTGCCGGAGATTAAACTTCTTGATGCTATGTATTGTTCTAGCTGTAGTCAAGAGGGAATATTAATTGAGACGTTCCATGGATTACAGTGTGTATTCCACAGTGGTTCACATGTTTCCTGGTGGTCCTTCCAACAGGAATAGCACAAATGAGGGGAATAAGACAGATCATTTTGAACCTTAGTTGTTAAGCCATTGTTCTGTTGTGCACAAAAGGTAATGCTTGGTTGATTTGCTTTATTTCTGAGCTGTTCTGATTTTTTTCCCTGTGCACCTAATCTCTGCCACTTCCTCTGTGAGTCATCAGCAGCTGGACCCAGTGAAACCACAGGAACTAGCTCCTGGTAAAGAGCTCTAATGGTGCTATTACTCAAGTTCAATTCTCTTTAAGCCTGGTAAAGAAGCATCATGAGTCATATGGTACAGACAAGAGTTCTTTTGCATTTGCTTCTTTAGGAAAATCAAAACCCATGCCTTGCTTTTTGAGAGTGATTACAATGGGTGTCTCTTATACCTATGTCACTCTGCCTGTCCTTTGCAGGAAGAAAGAAGTGTCATTTTCTTTTCAAGTCCTCATTATTTTTTCTTGCACTTAGCAGTCGCACTGCCTATAATTTAAAAGCAAGATCTTAAAAATAAAACAAAACAAAAATTCCCCACCGTTTAGCTCTGTCCTTTCTGCTCATTTTCACTGCACAGAAGTGCAATGTGGTTCACACCTCCAATTCAGCTGATTTGATTAGTTGTTGCTGCCATACACCTGCTGCTGTCACTGCAGTAGTCTGTATTTGTGGCAAACATTCCTGCTGTCTGACAGAACAGGTGGATATTGTATAGGAGATTGAAAAGAATGGATGAATGGTAATTATTCTGCATCCCTGCTTACACAAACTCAGCAAAAGTTGGGTCTATGAAATGAGTCTCATGATTTGCCTTCAGTAAATAGTGGTCAGGTATCTCATTTTAAACTAAAGCAAAATTTTTAACGGTTGAATAAAATAACCTCCTGATGAACTTTACAGTGAGATGGCTGGAAAGATTTTATAACCTTCGTTCATTTCTGATACTCAGGCATTTCTATAGAAGACAATTTGAAGACTGCAGAGAGCTCTGGGGGATCTCTTTGACTCTTGGTAGGAGTTCCTTTCCTCTCCTTCAATTAAAACAAGTCATTCTTAACATTTAAAAATGGTCCTTATTAAAAGAATGTCTCAGTTATTATCCTCTCAGACTAGCGTTCTGCCCTCTGATGAAGGCTTGCATGCTGGTTGAAGGAGGTTTACTTGAATTGTAATGCAATGCTGCTCAGGGATGGATGGTCTGTGACTGTCTGTAACACTGGGCAGCAGGAAAAGAAATTGAGTTTATTGTTCCACTTCTTGAATGGACTGAACTATATATATGGCAGACAACAAAGATCCTTTTGCAAAGCGGACAGACACCTCTGAGCATACAGGTCCCTGAATTATTCTTAAAACCTGAAACAAGGAAGACCCTAAAATCCCATAAAGTCAAAAGTATTTCAGTGAAAAATTGAGGGACAGTGCAAGTAGCATTTAATGGGTAGGGAAAAATGGAGAGACCAAATACAGAAAATATGAAACCTCCCAAAGAGAAGTAAAATGATACTGTAGTCCTTAAATCAGATTGTTTATTAGCACAGTTGCATTTTAATGGATTAAGAGCTTCAACATAGCACTCCCAAGTTGCAATCCACATACCACAAGTGATATGCAAGGGTCTGCCCCCTGACATGTGAGCCTGTGCAGAGCTGCAGGCTGAGACTGCTGTCACCACGGCTCTGGTGGCAGCACTTGGCAAGAAAGAAGTTTGAAAATCATAGTCCTGGGGACTGAACAGTTTTCCTTTTCATTCAAGATAATTTTTAGGCAAATAGTGTGCCTCATCTAAAGCACACATTATTCCTCCAGTTTGAACTAAACCAAATAGTTTGATGCTTTCATACAATAAATGTCATCTAAATACCAATTTGGCAGCAGCACCAACATTTAAAATTGTTTACTTCTGCCTATTTCTCCATCTAGCTATTAAATTTGTAGCAGATTGTAAGTCATGGTTCTGTAGAAGAAAAATCCAACAAATATTTGAAGACAATATAGTGTACATTTTTAATGTGCACTTTTTTCAAATATGCACATCTGAACTGCTGTGTGATGGAAGAAGGTATTTTTCTAAAGGCAGGAAAAAACATAATGAGATAAAATTTTTGACAGATTGTGATTCAACATTTTGAAAGTTTCCACAAACTTTCATGACATCTATTTCAGATTAATATTTCATTAAAATACTTTCATGTGCTATCTTTAGAATGATTAATTTGATACTTTACTTCAGGTTATACCTTTTATCTATACAGCCCACATTAGTGTTTTGGAATCATGCTACTGATGATTTTTCAGCTCTCAGGTACATAAGAGGATGGGATGGAACCAAAGAGCTTTCAATTTTCATCCAGTTCTAGCAGATGTATTTGATTTATAGTAGAAGCTGGTTTCACATTCTTAAAAATGTTGTAAACAATTTGCAGCTGCTTGATTTTTTGATGCCATCATAAATATTCATGATCATTTTCAAAGATCTACAAAGATAAGGTGACCTTAGACAAAAAAAATCAGACTTGGGTGGTACAGAGTGTTAAGTCATTGCTTTTTCACCTTTCTAAGAAGTACAGAGACAGCTGCAAAGCCTGCACTCGACATCACAGGCATGGCTTCTGGAAAATGTTTTTCGATGTATTTTAAGCAGAACTGATGAAAAGCCACTGCACTAAAACTGTGCTAGCAGAGAGTCTGATAACACAGTTTGGCATAAATATAGTGGTTTGGCAAGAAGTCACTGGATGTGTAATCAGTAACTTTGAATGTGACTTTTAATCACCTTAGTAAACATTTTTCAGCATGTCATAGCACAGTTCTCTGGCCATAAGGATGGAAGGGAAAGGGAATGACTGCTGGAAAATGGATGGAGGTATGAAAAAAAAAAAGGCAAAACTGGCAAAGCTGTTAGAAAACCTAATCTGTTTGAAAACCTATTAATTGTTCAGCAAATGAAAATGACACTAAAGAATAGAAAAACCATTATATGGTGTGATATTTTGCTCACCTCTCAGCAAAGTTCTCTCTGTTTCGCCCCTTGAGATCTTCTTCTTCAGGATTTTCACACACTATCTAAAACAGGTGTGCTTGTGTTTCAGGTGAAATTTTTATATTTTTTAAGACTAACAGTAGACAGTAATTGCATCAGTGCCACAAGCCAGTCAGATAAGCCAGGGATGGGAAGGTAGGGGGTCCTGACTAAAATGAGATGTAAAAAAAATCTTGAGAAGGTGAATAATTCCACTCAGGAAGATGCAGGACTTTGAGGGGGCTGATCTTCAGTGGCATAAATTGCTTAAAGTGATGCTGAATTACACCAGCTTGCCTTAAACACTTGGGTCATCTGATATGTAATTTAAACATGGCCTATGTGACTCAGATTTCTAATGATATAGCTCAGCAAGTAATCACTAAAAATGACACATCAGTGGCAAAACCCCAAGAGCCGTCCCAAAATTCATAGCACACATTTCCTACTAACACACTGCATCCACAACACACCTTTTTCCTGGAGTATTCACAAGGCTTAAATAAATTACAGGTAATACTTTCTTAAGTACACATATGATTTAGATCCATGCCTCATTTTTTAAATTGAAGGAAAATGTTTAAAGTGATTTCAAAGGGATTGAGGTGATGAAACACTATAAAAAGAATCCTACCAGGCTCCTCTTACATTCAGTATCTGACCATAAATGCTTAGATGTCCCTTTGAAGGTCAGTAAGATCTAATGTACTAAGCATCCAAGCTGCTTTCAAAACTGTGAATTAGACCCCTAACATAAGTAATTTTGACAATGAAATCTGGCAAAATTCAGTGGACATGTTTGGTTTAGTAAGGGTATCTGACTCACCTGTAAGTCGCAACGGCTTTAAGAACCCTTGAAAAAGTCTCATATTCTTCATGTATGAACATCAGATGTAAACTGAGCACAGCCCTATAAACAGAAAAAAAAATGTAAATTATCTGGGTTTTAATGCTTATTCCCAAATTAGCATACAGTCTGAAAGAAAAGGTAAGAAAAACCCAAATCATTTCAGAATAATTCCCACATAATCAGAGATGTCAATGTCATATGGCTCAGAACTGAGCAGCGCAGTGAAAACTGCACCATAACCAACTCCACAAACCTCATCACTGCTGCTTTCAGGTTTCAGAAAACTTGTATTGAGACTAATACCAAAACTTTCACTCCAAAAATAAGAGATGAAGGATAATCTAAGAAGAACTAAAACAAGGTTATCTTTTGATGTATTTCTATTTTTTTTCTGATATGAAGACTTTTAAGACAAGACAATGACATATGTGTTACACATCCAACTGATTAAGCATCTTTATGGGATGCAATACCCCAATGTGAAAAGTCTAAGTTTCTTTTTTCTCTCTGTGACTTTAATACAATTTTTGTTATACCTATTAGGCCTGGAGAACTGCTGCAATAAATTAAAGAACTATTTTCCAAGTCAATTTTTTGACTGTGGATATGGGAATTTTTTATGATAGTGAACAACATCTACACAACAGAATGATTCAAAGAAAGTATTCATTATTGGTAGAAAACTAAAGGAGCATCTCTGCTTTATTTTTCCATGGAAATATTAGTTAGGTCAGTCCTATTCATCTGAGGATGCTCTGGATGGATGAATGAATATATTACTTGTTAATGCTTCCTCTAACAGGCAGCATGGGGCACTTGGGTAGATATGTGGTGACTATGAAACCATGCCTGGGTACCTTCATAATTTTTCCCTTTAAGAAACTAAACCATACTTCTATGAAAGCTACTTTTGGAGCACAGAGAAGGATTTTATTTAAAATTAAAAAAGAAATTCAAGCCTGATTCACAGCAAGTCACATCCTTTCTACATTTCACAGACATGACATGTCATTAGGAAGTGGTGCTACTCTTGGTTACATTGGCATGTCATGTTACAGTTCATTAGAAAACATGATTTGCTGACATAACCATGCAAGACCCTTATCCAAATGACAAATTAAATCCTGGCAGTTAAGAAAGAGGAAAATTTAGATCTTAGCACACATATTCTGCATATATCATAAACTGCACAAGCAAAGTGTAAAAGATTGGAAAAAACCACAACGGAAATAGTGCAATTATGAAGCAAAATCATGCTTTATTCAGCATTTATCCAAATTCACATCTCAGTCTGTCCTTATGTACAGACATAACAGTGAGCACAGTCCCTAATTGATCATGTATGCAACACAAACTTCAAAAATATATTAATAATTATCTTTAAATACTAGAAGAAAACAGAATTACTTTTTATTACCTCCATAGCTGTTACAGTTGATCTTTATATTTCATTCTTTCTCAGCTTTTGGTGTGCTTTAACATCTGGGACTCATCACGCTGTCCAGCATTTCAACAGAGATGATGTCATTGGTGCCAAATACTTTGACAAACATGGCTACTGCATAAATCTGAAGAACAGAGAAACCAGACAAATTATGTTTATGATTAGAGGCAAAATGAGTTGTTTGTACCATGAGTTTAAGTATGTTAAACACAGACTTGCTTCCCAGAAGGAAGACATTGACTGAAAACTGTAAAAGCAAGCAATTCTTTTTTCTTCTCTCTTTGAGAGTCTGGAGGAGCTTTTGATCTTCCAGTGTCCGTTACAACCTTGGGGAAGGTTAAGTTAACCCTTTGAACAAACATTCCTACCATCATCCAATTCACACAAAGTAACTTAATCACTAGCTAAATTGAATTCAAATTGCTCTAGAGAACACGAACTGACATAACTCCGCTCTGATGACAAGGAAATGAAAAGGGCTGACTTTTCTGCTGAGATGCACTGAGGGGCCCAAACCCTTGGTTCCAGCTTTGGAGACACCAGGCACTGTGATTTTGTTGCACAGAGATGCTGGTGCAGAGATGGCCGAGGCACAAATTGTGTGCTGTGGTGCAGAGACCCATGACTGAGGCCTTCCCTTGCAGTGCTGCTTGGAGGGCAGCACAGGACAGGGGACAACTGTGGGCAAATCTGTCCTTTCCCACCCTGCCAAAGGAGCAGAGCTGACAACTGCAGAAAGTGCTTCAAGTGCAGTCCCTTCTCCCTTCTTTGGAGGACAAATTTCTTTCTTATGCTTTTCTTCCCATGCACCCATCTGAAACCCAGCAGACCTTTTCAAGAATTGTTTTGTTAAAGATATAATTCAAAAAGAAATTATTCGATTCAGTATTGACCACTCCCACCAAGAATTCATAAGAGCAGCACAACTTTACCAGTCTGACAGGGCAGGGATGCAGGAGACTTCAAGGACACAGGTTTATGAAGCAGAATAGCACAAGCTCTGCATTCCTCTGCTGCCAGCGTGTACCTGCTGTTACAGGAGTTGTGATCAGTGGCTTCTCCAAAAACAGTGTAAACAAAAGAGGATGATTAAAGGAGGCACAGAAGCACCAGTTCTTGTTATCTGGCCTAAACCTGGCACTGCAGCATTTCCAAGGGGTGATAATTGCATGGGGAATTTCTGTGACATAGACACTAATTCACGTTACAGCCAGCTTAATCATGTAACCTCCAAGCAACTGCAAGCAATATGGGATGCACATAGCAAGGTGCATTTACTGCCCAGACAGACAATGATTTTGGCTGAGACTTAGCAGTTTCTAAATGGAAAGTGAGATATTCAAGAGAAAGATGTATTTCAGCTATCATACAAAAGGAAAGATGAGACTCTAGATTATATGGCAAATAACCAAAATAAGACAGCGAAGATTTCAGATAAGGATTTGAGTCTTTTAATCACACTGCTAATAGAATTCAAATAAAATTAAGTCACCCATCATTTATTATGCCAGACAGAGTGCAAGTTCAAATATTAAGCCGAAGAATTATTAACTCAGCTTTCAGCTGGCTCCAAAGGCTTTCATCTGCACTTGATATTGGTGAATACTTTCACACCAGCTACTATTACTTTCAGCCCTCGGGTATAACATCTTGCACACAGAAGTAGCAGGAACACAGATATTTTTCCCACACAGGACTATTAGCCCTGATACAAGTACAATGTCTCTTTATGCTTAACCGTGCCAGAATTTCCCTTTTGCTTTCTACCACATGCCTTTGTGTAAAATCTCTGTGATAAAATTAAAAGGACAAGAAGCTTTATAAAATAGAATAATCCTGCTGGACATGCAATCAATTAACTGAAACATAGAGATGGATATTTTCTGAAAGCTCCTTACAGGGTCTAGACAAACACAGTGAGATAACAATGGAAAATTGTTTGCCTTACTAATTGTAACCAAATGTATGCCATTCTATCAAAACATTCTCAGGAGGATGTCAGAGACTTTTTAAAGTAAACATCTTGTGTCATCCTTTTACTGAAGTGGAACAAGGATTTCCAATAAAAATCCTACATATCAAGAACTCTCAAAAAGGTTTATATATATATTACTGATCTTTGAAAATGCAGCTTGAGAGGTACATTAATAATTTCAACCAGCTGGGCAATAAACATTCCTGCCAAAAGAATTATGTAAAATTACATAAACCCTTTTTAAAGAGAATAAAGTTTCAAGAAGACATAAAGTATAGATTTACTTAACTTTTTTTTTTTTTTTTACAGCTGTGTTTTACAGAAAGCATTTTAGCATGTAGAACACTCCAAAGAGAAGTGAAAATTCAAACCTGTATGTAAAGCAGAGTTTTAAAATGTTGGAAAAGTTTAGCAGTGGGAAACAAACAAGCTTCAACCAAATGAAAAAGCTTTTCACAGCTGAAGCAATAGATAAAGTAGCAATGAACAGCTAAAGGCAAATACTTTCATCAAGGCTTACTTTAACCTTTAAAATACAATACATATCCAAGGGGAACTACAATACAGTTAAAGCTTGGTCATTCTTAAAGTGTGGATTACAGTGTCAGATTTCTATGCTGGAAAATAAGGACCAATTAAAATCTCACATCATTTTTCAAAAGAACCCAAAAATTGTAGCAATGGATCTAATTCTGGAATTAACATTAGCAAAACATTCAAGCATATTCCTATCCAAGCTTCACAGGAGGTACTTAAATAGAGCAAGCAAAAATTAAGAAAATCAAGGGGAAACAGAAGTATTTGAGAGATAATAAATAATTCAGTTTTTCAAGTTTGACCAAGATGACTAAAGATAGTTGATTTCACTCAACTAGACAGCAAATTTTGCATTCATTTCAGTCACAGAGAGTAAATATGTGAGTAGAAAAGCATATGCTGCCATGGGGTGCAAGTGATAAACATAGAGCTACAGGGAATTTGAGCCTTGTATAATGCTACAATAATTCTTGACTGGGATTTCTGAAAATTCCCAGTACAAATACAACTTTAAAAAAAGACTGCTCCTTTACAACTTCATTTTCAGAACCAGGAAGGAGCTTCCTCAAACAGATTTTTAATGCAAATTCTTCTAATGAACTTGCAAAATATTTTCCATCTAATGTGCTTTAGAGAAACTATCTTTTGTGGGAAAATCACACAGAAGTTTAAAGATCCTGGAATAAATTATGAGAGATTGCTAGTTACCAACTAATCTTCCATGGTCCTCTGGCAGCTCTGACATTGGAGAGCCAAGCCTGCCGAAAATCTTCCTAAAGCTACAGGGAAAACTGTGCTATAAGAGGCTGAGACTGCAACTGGCTGGATTACCAGCCTCAGGAAAGCAAGGAATATTTGTTCTCCTCTTCGTTTTCTTTCCTCCTTCTAGGCAGTGAAGAGACTGTAAACTGAGAAGCAAACAAGTGTGAAAAAAAAATCAGGGAACTTTCTTCTTGTGCTTTTATCCTTCAGTAATCTAAGTTTCTGCATAATAGAGAAGAAAAATCAAAGCATAAAATTCAAGCAAAGAGCAACTGGATGAGAGCAAAGGTCTGCCTGGCAGTCCGGTTTCCTGCAGCAGCCAGCGGCAAAGGCTCAAGGAAGAAATGAGGAAGAGACTTGTATGTTGAGATTCCTGTGCTTGGCTCTACTTTTCCAACCACCAGTTACCAAAGCACTGCAATGCAAGTTTTTTTATTTCTAAAAAATCACTCTTTTGTTAATATCACTTCATTGAATCTAAATGCCTAGTGAGTTATTAGTCTTGATGAAGCACAGGCAAATGCAATTTCTATAGAAAACTGAGTAAAATGTAAAATGGGTAGCTCAAAACAAGTCACAAAAGCATAGTAAAGAGAAATTAAACAGTATTTAAGGGCATGACATTGCTAGAAAAATAAGATAACACAAAGCATTTTTTTATCATTTCTTTATCATTTAATAAAAGAAAATTGGTAACAAATACAACTCAGCCCTTGAGTTTTCTGAGCTTCCCTGGAGCTGTGGTATTAGTGATATAACTTAAGGAATGGAACAACTGAAATGGATAGCTGAAATATCAGAGGGAAGAGAAGTTGGTTGATTTTTTAAAAATTGCTGCTAGCAGTATCCAGTAATAAATTTAATAACTGACTGCCTTTGGTTCCTCACAGACATTTTCAGTACCTGCTGTTCACTATTACTTCTTACAGGCTTGGTGTTTCCTTTCACACTTTGCATCCACATCAGAGCTCCATAAGACCCATTGGTTCAAGAGAAACTATGCAAACACTGATCTAAGTTCCACCTAAGTGATTTTACAAACTGAAGTTTCTGAATGCCTTTCAGGATTTAACTGACAGGAAAATTCTAGAGAAAACATCATCAGAACACATAAAATTATTGAAGTTTCTGAAACAAAAAAATCTGCCCTCCAACATTGTGAAATGACAGGTTATGTCTGGTATATTTAAAGAATGAATTTGAAGCAGTTTTTCAGTCTTTTTTAGTGGATTTTTATTTTTTGTATGACAAAACTATTTACAAACATAAAATTCACGTACAGTTTTGTAGAAAATCAAAGTCCTTTTCTATTATATACATAACTAGGTAGATTCACTTGAATTGTCTGCAGAAAACAAGTGTTTATGGGCACAGAGATGCACAGATGGATGGACACTCAAACATTTCTATTTCCTACTGGCTCCTAACTTTAGCCTGCTACAATGGAATCACTGCAACAATTCTGCTATCAGACAGGACTTGATTACCAAGCAAGGGCAGCATTTACAGCCCCTTGATTTTAAATTCCTACAGTTTGAGCACATATGTCAACTTTAGCTTGAAAAAAGAGCTACTGGTTACCAGAACATTGTTGTGTCAGTTGGCTAAACTTTGCAAGCCATGGAGTTTTTATATTTAATAAAATGTATTTTAGTTAGAAAGGAGGATCCTAATAATAAACAACACATAGGTTTGTATGAAAATATATCTACTCTATAGATTTAAAAGGAATCCAGAATGTGCAAACAAAATACTCCCACATATGAATACACAAGAGATAGTGAGACACAACCACGCTAAAATTAAGACTCACAGATACTGACAACAAATACCTAATTTGATAAACTTTCAAGAGAGGGGGGGACACTTCAGAATGATCTTTTACCACAACTTGTTACAAAAAACTGCTCAAGTCACTGTTTGGAAGTTCAAGTTTGGTGCTATACTCAAGCTGCTCTCTGGACAAGGTAAAACTCCACAACTACCATATGATAAAATTAAATATTTTGCAAGGGGAGCTAATAAGTTAAGAAGAAACTATTTGCATGACACACCAATAGAAATACCAGTCAGAAAAGCTGGTTTTTTTCTAGGTGAGATTCTTCCATGCTTCCCTGTGACCATCCTGACCATTATAGAATTTCTCAGGCAGATAGCAAGCAATATGAAATTATTCATTAAGACAAATTACTACAATCTTCTGCCTAAATTCATGCAAATTTAACTCCTTACTACATAAATTATTCCACTACTTTCATTGCAATTGATTAGAGTCAGTTATCAGCCAGTGTGAGTGACAGTGGCAGAATAAGGCCCAATGCAGCTGACAGGAGAGAGGTTTTTAATAGTTGCCCTAAACATACTTTTGTCTTCTCTACCAAAGTTTAGCAGCCCCCTTTCGGTGTATTTCATTGAGACATTTTACATGAATGATATACAGAATTTTCTGGCTCACAGTCTGCAATCTCCTCCACTAGATTTTGGAAGGAATTGACAGAATAATCAATGTAAGTTTTCCAGTTGCAGTTTATGCCCTTAAAACACCCTGCTGTAGTGAAACAATCTAGGGGTTCATTTCTGGTTTTATCTGGATGACAAAATATACTTGGACTTCAGCAGTTCAAGCTATGCTTTCAAAATTTAAAACTTAAGATTCCAATATCATAATTTTTTGTCTTTTCTGTCCTCCCTCACTCCACTTCATCTGCTATGTTTTGTTGTCCTTCTCAAAAGAAGTTTTCTTTTTTTATTTGTTACATTTCCTTCATGTGCAACCCTTCATTCAGCCTGAAGTTCAGAATAAAGTCCTGTCTTCATACTGAAATTAAAACGCAATTGAATAAATTAAGTATAATGAAAAGGCCTTAACAATGTTTTTAGATGTTTCTTTCTTTGTTAAGGAGAAAAGATAATTATAAGAATTCTGAACAGAAACTGCACTCTGCTGTTGTGATCATCTCCATCCTCTCTCTGATTTGTCAGGCTGTGTGTGTGAGCAGCTACTATGATAGCCTTTTGCTGCCTGTCGTGTTTTGGAACAGGTGAAATATTTCAGCTCCACTGTATGGCCAAATTGGAGCAACCTGCCAAGACATGAAGAAGTGGCATAGCTCAGGGGTGGCTTTCTCCAGGAATGTCATGGGGTACCCAGTGCAGTTCTAAGTGGACACCCTCTCTTAAAAAACCAGTGGCATATTACATACAGGATATTCTGGATCTATTTTGCAGAGACTTCTGAAATGGCAAAGAGAAATTGTTTCAGCAGGAGATAATGGGCTTTATGACTTTTCCCAAATTATTCCCTTTTTAGTAGCCATCATCTTGTCGGGTGACATCTGGAATGATTAGAAGACGATATTTCAGAGTGACAACTGGGCTGTCATTCACACTGTCAGTCAGCAAACACCCAGGTTGCCCAGGGTTACAAAGCTGGTTTATGCCTTTGTCCTGCAGTATTTAGTGCTGCTGATTCTTTACCTTGATTCCAGCTGAAGCGGGTCTGACAGGCAGCGCCAGAGGCAGGCAGAGTGCTCATGTCGAGGGTGGGAGTCCCGTGGTGCCTTTGTGTGAGAGGGCTTTAGAGCTTTGGTGGCAGCCCATCAGGCAGGAGACAACCCCAGAGCATTAGGGTGGGTCTAGCAAGCTCATCTGCTTTCAAAAAAGAGAAGGGCAATGTTTATCTCTGCCCTAGGAACACATCTAATTATTTTAGCCCTGTGTACCTGAATGGGAGCTTTCTTACACAACACAAGCTGTCTGCAGAATTATTATCCTAAAACAGACCCTGCAAACCAGCCCAAAGCAGCCTCGTGCTCCAAGGATGAGCAGCACCTCTGCATTCCTCAGCAGGCATAGAGCATCCTCACCAAATTGGCATCAAGAATAAATGTGCTCCACAGCAACAACTTCACACTGCTCAGTCATTCCTTGATACACAGTCCAAATGTCATTTCACTCACTCACTGTCTGTGCACATCTCTGATGAAAACAAAGACCCGAGACTTGAAATTTTTCAGTCTGGGAACCCAACTTGGGGTACCAACATCCTGATTTTCAAAGGGAAAACTCACCTGCAATTGTCAGAAAACTCAAAACAGTGTTGTGAGCATGTACCAGCTCTGATACTCAAGACCTAGGACAGACCAATAGGGAACCCTAGAAGCAGAGCACCAAAACCAGCCTATCTACAACTTCCCCCTATTTCACTTTGCCTCAATGCATTCTTTCAACATAAAACTAACATTTCTTACAGACATACACAGCATTTGCTTACAGAGCAAATGGACTACTCACAAAACCGAATAATTTTAACTAATAAACTGACAAATTGAGATAAGGAATGCCTAATATCCAGGGTGTTTTCAGTGAGTAGGTAAGGGGGCTCACTATTGTTGTGGTTTCAGACATGTAAGAGTAAAAGCCATCCTATTGCAGTGTTTCACAGACCAGTTAAAACTCATAACATGTGTCTGCGACATTTGCCTTCTGCAAACAGGCTTGCAGCCTTGTTGTCAGAAAACACAGGATGAAAGACTGTGCTCAAAGATAATTTGCTTAAAAAATCAGTAAAAATGCCTTAAAAGACTGGGACAAGTTGCATAGCCTGAAGGCAAGGAATTCCTTCAGTAATGTTTCTAGCTAATGCTTCTGAAGCATGCAAAAAAGTAATACAATTTTGTTTAAAAGCTGGAAAAAAAATGACTATTTTTTTGTGTTGGATGTATTGGAGACAGTAACATGTCTACTCAGAGCTGCATTCTGCCTCCTGTGTACCTCATTCCTGGTGCTCTACCAGAAGATGCTTGCCAATTCTAGTTTCAGAGAAGCTGAAACTAGAATTCAAGAAGCATGTAGGGATGTGTGGACATGGTGTTAAAACAAAAGGAGAAAAAAAGCCATTTGAAGCAGGCTTAGGTAGCATTGCCCTGGAGCTCAAGCCAACAATTTTCTATAGAGCAACAGGAAAGCAAATAAATCACTATAATTTATTTATACTAACTTTTAAAATAGTTCACTCTGATTCTTTTTGAGTACCATCTCACAAACCTGGTTGTTAAATATAAATTAAAAGTATTCGAGAGGTAATATTTGCAAAGCACTTTTGCATCCACAGATGAATGCTGCTGTATAATATGAGCATTGACATATTTGACAAGGCAACAGAGTTAAGTGTGATACAGAGTCAGACAAAAGACTTTTTTTCTTGTCTGAAAAGCCCTTGTTTTGTTGCTAATATTAGAGCTACAGCGGCCTATTTGACAAAAAGCACCTCCTAATTTGAGAGCTGTAGCTCTTAAGCTCCATAGTAGCAGCTATTTACCTGGTTGGCTCACTCTTCACAAAATGTGCCCATTAAGCTCAGGGGATAAAAAAAAAAAAGAAAGCCAACCACTCTACTGAGCATGACTGAACAAACAACTGTGCTGGTATGTGTTTGATAAGAGACAGCAGAGGAAAAGGAGATAAACCTTGGGGTGCAAGACAGGAGTTACATATTCCATTTAGAGCAAAAGGGAAGGCTATTATTGACTTTACTGGGAATAACTCATGGTAGCACAAATTCTGGTTGCAGGTGTTTGGAGGATTTTCCCTGAGGGAAGGTTTATGGTACATATACATACATACATACATACATACATATACAACACCAGTTTATGTCAAGGGAATTTATGTTCGCAATCTCAACCAAGAGTAAATTTTAGCCCTTTTCTTCTTCACTGATGTTTTACAAGCATTTTCCCAGCTTGGCAGGGCTAAATTAAATTGGGCAACGTTCTGTGTGTGTTTGATGTCTGCTAAATGAAGTGAGGGTCCAATTCGTCATATTTACTCAAGCTCACTCAACTCTAGTAAAAATTAAAATGTTCCAGTTAATTTAACGAGATAATTCAGCTCTCTGAAATCTTTCTTGCTCAACATTTGTTGCCATTTAGAAGTTGAGGGTATGTGCTGCCATGTAATTCTTTGGACAGATCTGAGGATTTAGTAATAAACAGTAGGCTTTTAAGACACTGGACTGACATTGTATTTAATCTCAAGCAAGTTCCTGAGCTGCCACTGGAGAGGGGAAGTCTAGGATCAGACCCTTTGGGTTCATTATATAAAAAAAAGGGATCACACAGAAAAAGCTATGGAATGTTTAGGCAAAAATCAGGCTGACTTAGGTAACTGTTGGAAGATGAAAATAAAAAACTGCCATGTTGAGTAATTTGGATAAAAAACATAGAGTGGGCAAGGGCTGCAAGAACCAAAGTAATCAAGTATCCAGTCATGCTTGGTACTTGGAAACAACAGCTCTGCCTTGAGGTGAATACATGTCTTGATCTTGCAACTCTCACTTTTATGTCAATACAGACAAGGGAGCCAAAACATCATGCAGTATTTGTAATACATATGTGATAAAGTCCACTGAAATTATTACTCCATGAAACAAACCAAGACTGAGAATTTAGAATTGCCTTACCCATAGCACTGAGATTTACTCACAGGAAGTTGCAATATTGTCTCTCTGCAAACTGGTAGCACCTGAGCATTCCTCACGGAGGAGGGGAAACCCAGAGAGATCAGCCTCCTGAAAGAGCTGGGTGTCTAAAGCTAAGCAGAACCATTCAGATGCCTTCAAACACCCTGCCTTCAGTCCTTCAACTTCCTACGAGACTGTGGAGGAGACAGAGGCACTTAGGTAAGAATCCATTAAGCATCTTAGCAGCTTGGCACTGCTCAGTACACTTTGAAGAATATGCAGGTAGGTGAAATGTAGAGAGCTAGTACACAAATGGAGAGCAATTTAAGCATATTGGTGCTGAGGATTTGAGCAAAATTACAGCAATGTGCTGCTCTTGCTGCAGAATCAAAAGCAATGCAGAGCACACCTGGTTTCATTAGACAAACCATGAGCAGCCAATGATTATCATTCACCCTTAGAGAGATGTCAGATGGGTGAAGAGCTACCATGATAATAAATACATTTTAATGTGCAAATATTTGGGTTTTTTTCAGGCTTTTTTTTTCTTCTAGTGATTCTTAAAATGTTTTCATTTTCCATTCAGAAAGACAAATGACAAGCATTATCAGTGATGGTATTGAATTGCAGTGAAAAAAAACCAGCAAATATATTTGAAAAAATTAAAATATCACTAAATTACTTCATTAATAATAAAGCTCTTTCAGAAATACACCATTATTTCTAATCACTTTTGAGCAAAATGTGTGATGCAGAGGTAAACTGAAACCTGATTAAAAAAATTTAATAATTATAAATAGTCAAGAGTTAAAAAAAAACTCAAACCAACTCTCACCTGAAGAAAAGTTAAAAGCACAGGGTTATTTACATTAGAAAGGATACACATAAGAAGGGCATGATCCAAGTATGAAAATGGAATAGCTGGAAAAGGTTAGAAACTTCACCTTAGAACAAGGGATTTACTGAAATGAAAAGATGGCAAATGCAAAAATGATAAAAAGAAACTTATTATCTTCATTCCTCAAACTATGGTAGAGAGCTGAATAAAATATTTTTCAGTTTTCTGTTTTATGGTGTACTGTAGTAAAAATAGGAGCATTTGAAATAAAGTATCAATAACAATATTTACAAATGTTATAAATTTAACAAGCACTTTCCAAAGAAAGTAATATATTACATTTAAACTTGAATGTGTTGATTCAGTGTCTTTCATTGTACCCTATATAAGATAAATGGTAAAAAGAAACAATCAAATGCTATTGAAGCAAATTATCTCAGTGATCAACAGTTAATATTTTGCAGCAATAATGGGAATGAGAATTCTTGAGACTTTTTTCTTTCAATTTTTGTATTTTATATTTTGCGAAATGGAAATTCTCATTTCCAACTACTTTGGCACTCACCAACACTAGATTTCTTTGAGAGCAAGAACTTACCACAGCTGAACTTTAAAAAAGGAAAGAATATCCACAGTGATTGGAGAGAATGGGAAATTCTACTTTGTAAAGAGCATTAAATCTCAGAGTCTTCCATTACTTTCAGGCACTCTGACTTGGTTCCTGGGCTGATTTACTGTGTTTGCCATTAAAACTGTTTCCTCCATAGCACCTGTAGGAGGAAGGACATAGGGCTGGAAGAAGCACTGAGTGTAATGGACTCATGGCCAAAGGAATTTGGCCAAACACTGCCCTTTAGTACCCAAGGACTCAAATCTGGTAACAAAATGAAAGAATAAAACTGGAGCCAGAAGTAGAGATAGCAGAATAAAATACATTTTCAGTTCTTTAGAGATTGAAAAAACCTATTGTCTGCCCCCTATGCTGAAGATGGAAAAAGCTCACACACGAGCTAAGTTCATAGGCTGAGCGTTACTTGCAGCTCTTTCAGATGATGAAAAATGCAGATGAGGCTGATAAGACGACTCAGGGGTTTCTGCTGGGTGCTGCAGCATGAAGAGGCTGCCTTTCATACAGGACAGAAAGCCAAATTAGGTCCATGTAACTGTTCAAAATTCATTAGAATGACCTTAGTTAAGCTTTGCTTCCATGCATGCTATGGTATATGATAACATAGCCTGGAGCAACAGCAGTAGTGGTGGTAACACTTTCTGAAATATTTCCACTACTTGAAAGCCATTGGATTTGTTAAAATTTCTAAAAGGATTATAACAGGATGAACTGGGTTTTTCCCTTTTACTTTCTCAAAGCCAGAATAATAATATTACACAGAGCTTTTCATCTTCAAAGATCTTTACAAATCTTAGCAATTCACAGTAACTGAGCAGTTATAAAACTATAGTAAAACTCATTTTTGCTGTCTTGCTAATTTTTCCATATTATTTTTAAGAATTAACTTTACATAGAAATAATTTCTTTCATTAGACTTGTTCTGCAAATGTAACATGAAACTCATTACTAAGGGAACTTGAACAGTCACATCCCCCATATAATCATTAGTCATAATACTAATAAAAATAAAATATATTCTGACTCCCTGCTATTCCAACAGAAGGTGACACACTTTCACTGTAGACATTTAATTCATTGCTCTTTCACTATTTAAACCACACGCAGGAATAACATTGAAAAAGCATTACCAAAAAAATCATCTTGCCAAGTATGACCATATATAATATCTGCGTCAGGTAAGAACAAACGTTAATTTATTATTCCCCTTTTAATTTCTAAGCAGTTGCTATAATAATATCTAAAATATTACCACAACATTCAAGTCACTGATGCACAAACATGTAATTTCACTACTTCACACTAAAGGTCTGAGCTCGCCCACTGTGGGCAAACACCCTCTGCTCCTGCTCATGTCAGCGGATGCTGAAGGCACCCACCAAGCAAGGGACTGACTCGTCTGGGCTTTACTTCACATCAAAAAAGTGCATTACATAACACAAGACGCCTCTCAGTGTAGGGAAGGGAATCTGCATCCAGGCCTCGATGGAGCAGATTTGTGCACCTGAAGACTCACAGGCACCTTTGCCCACTTATTCCCAGCAGCACGAGGGGAGCTCAAAGGCTGCCAGCCTGCTCCTGGAGACCCCGCCGATGCGAAAGGCTGGCTGAAGCTGGAGCACTTTCTGCTCCCAGAACTGGTACAAGTGTCCCAGTTTGAACACTCTAATAATACTTAGCAGTAACTTCTTTGAAGCCAGAGTAGGGGTCAGGCTTTTGATGGCCCTAAAGCATTTCCTAAATGAGGCCCAATTCTGCAGCCCTGTCTCACACTGAATAGCACTTAACTGTCCCAGTGATGCCAAGGTGACAGCTTGCATGGAATTGTCACTGCAGAGGCAGAGAAAGAAAATGTAAAAACTAAATTTAATCATAGAATAACTGGACAAGGATCAAATACCTGAGTCTTATGGGTCACACATTCCTTTGTCTTAGCTTGCTCCACAGTAAGAAGGCATTTCATATCATCAAACTTCCCTTTGCACAAGGGTCTAACAAGGTCCCATGAACATTTCATAAACCCTAGAACTGCCCTAGTGAAAAAGAAACTCTTTCAATGTCCTTCATTGCAAACAGAGTAGGGAAGAGAGGGACAGGATATCCTGACTTCTGGACCAACTCTGGTCTTGTAGCTCAATGCAAAATGTGGAGAGGAGCAGAATGAACAGCAGACTACATACCTAAAATAATAGAAAACAGAAGAGTGGCAGGTCATGATCATAAAAAAGTCTGCTGAGGAAAAAACACTCATTTTTTTTCTCACAACATCCTTGCAATATGTTTTTTTTTCCTGCCAACTGATTCCAGTACTGAACACTAAAGCCTGGGTTCTGGCCTCCTGGTAGTAAGTAATTTGCAAGAGCCTGGTCACAGAGACGTCAGAAAACCATGTAAATTGCTTGGATGGGAAAGCCTCTTTCACAGGAGAGAGCTGTAGGTGGTAGAGAGGCTCCCTGCCACAATTTTACATTCCCTGGGCACAGTGATATAGAAAGAGACAACAGAGCAATGCTGATCTTCTGCCATCGGGCAGCCTCCGCCTGCCCTCTGCGGCAGGGATGGGTAAATAGTGAGGGTGGCTCCTGTTCTCTATAGCAACAACCTCAACACACCTTTTAGAGGCTGGGCTGTTTTAAATAGTGTCCAAAGGCTGAAAATGTTACAGTGAATTTTACTATATAGTTCCATATATTTAATTTTTAGTGCCACTTACCCAGAGCAGGGGATTTACTTCCCATATTCGACAAGGTTTACTCCTAAGGGATTTAATGTGGTGTTTGCATTTAATTTCACTATGAACGCAGCCTGTGATTTGAGGAAAACAGAAGCTAACAGAGCATGCTCTGGGAGCTCTTACTTCTTCAGCCAAAGTTATTCTCATCCACATGCAGAAGCAAGCTGATGGCTTTATCTGGGGTAACTATTAGAGGGAAAGACCTAATCAATGGAAAAGCAACATTCTGGCATGCTCTTCACTTCTGGCCTACCTGAGAGGACCAGGGCCTCTTTCCATGGGTTGAATCTCCTCTGCCATGCCATGCTGTTGGCCTCCTCCATTCTCTCTGTAGACCCACAGGGAACATGGCTGGGTCAATAATGGGAAACACTTGAGCAAGGAGCGGGTACTGACATGATGCACAAACCCCACTTCCAGGTTATACAGCTTCCTTCCACGTCAAACAAATGTGTCACGCTGAGCATATGGCAAAATGAGCACTCAACTCTGCCAACTCCATTGTTCAGCTCCATCTCAAATCCTGCTTGTTTGGTGCAGGAATTACAGCAACCTTACCGAATCAGACTAAAATATTTTTACCTGTCAAGATCCACGTCCTGAATACTGTCTTTTAAATCTCAGTAACTATACAACAAGACACAAAATATCTCAAGCAGCATTATACATTGGATTACTACCTAAACACAAATGTCAGAATTAAATGCAGTTGTAGTGCAATAAACACCATTACATCTCCCTTCTAAGAACATTTTTCAATCAACCTTTCTGCTAAAATCAACATGGCTGGTCTGTGTTATTTAATTATTGTCTAGGCTCAAAGATCACCCTTTTCTTTAATTTGAAAAAAGAAAAGCCCTTTTTTTGGATTAACAAAAATATTAAGCAGCAAGACTGTGGAACATAAAGGCCATCGGTTGCATTTTGCACAGGATAGGTTCTGGCTGAATGAGATCTGGGATGTGTGCCAAATTAATAGAAAAAATCCTGTTCTTCCTCTCCAATAGCCACAATGTTCATTATTAAGAAAAGCATATGAACCGCAGGATTTGATTTTAATAACACCAATGTCTTCATTAATCTGTACTTTCCATTTAGCCTCATTATTAAGTAAATGCTGAGTTAATGCAGCACCTATTATTGTTGGATTTTCCATGAAAAACCTCCTTTCTCTCTTCTTTTCTAATTCATTCAAGGACTATCAGGTGTGTGTGTCATGTTTTTAAACAGGCCATCCTCTGTCAATGGCTGTTTTCTTCCCTCAGGTCTATGCAGCTACTCCAGCAACGTGTGGTCTACAAAGCTGAAGAGTTACCAAAAAAAAAAAAAACCAGCCCAAGAGAACAAAACCCTGATAAACCCGCTCCTAACTCAAAACTGTATTTGTTTTGGTGGTGTTTTAAATGCTGTCATGTCAAGGAGCCTCTTACTATCACCTGCAACTGAGCTGATCTTCCCTGGATGCTCCACGCAGCCTCCTTCTAAATCACGATTCCTGATGGCCAACACCGCTTTGTATCTGCCGAACAAATAGTGGCCTTTTGTCCAGCACAAGTTCCTAAACAAACTTAATCTCTCTAACACTGTGACAGATGACATTTAGATGTCCTTGTTACCCTTAAAATGAGTTTTATTGACAATCAGAGAACAAAAAGAAGGCCCAGATAAAGCCCAATGTTTTATAGGCCTGCTAACAACATCTTAGTTCTTAGTGCAGAGGGTGTAGAGAAAGCCTGGAGTTGCCCCCATTTTCCCCTGCTTTGCTATATCACCATGACAACAGATATAGAAATCACTTAGTGACTCCTAGAAAGAAAACACAGTGACACAGTACCCCTTGTATGGCGAATCAAACTAAAGCTTGCATTCAAATGGCTATTCAGCTTGGGCATTCATGTAGAGGATGGGGTGGATTTTACACAGGTAACAACAACAGAAAGGCCAGCAAGCACTCCAGCCACAGCATATGGTAAAGTCTCTGTTTAATTAATGCATCCTCAATAGAATTTATCCATTTTAAATTTGTTTTCTTTTACTTGAAACATCATTAATGTAAAGGGCAACATTAATCAACATCTTACAACTTAAAAGGGCATTAAAAAGTGATCTTTCCCCCTCCACGCCACAGAATCTTTTCAAGTACTTTTGCTCGCTGCGACTGATTCCAGGCAGAGTTCTTAATCATAAGGCAAATCTAGAGAGGCCTCTACTGGCCAGCCTCTCCAGCTGCAATTTTTCCATTTTTAAGTGACTTGGAAAAGCGAGCAGTGGAGTAGCTGCAAGCTTTTATCTTAAAGTTGCACACAGAACGGATTACTGAGAAATATATGGCGCAAAACACAGGATAATTGTGCTTTTTTGAAGCTATCATGTAAGGTATAACTTTGCTGTTTTAAAAAAAGTAAGAAGACTAGAAAGATTTATCCTGGCTGTGATGTGTTTGCCTCCATGACATTTTGAGACATTTTAAGATTATAGGTCTAAAAATTAATGGGTAATCATTTTTCTTTGTGGACAGGGCTCTCCTTAAAGTTGGGGCTTAAATCCATTTACACTTGAAATTCTCATATGCATGTGGCATTTTATATATGCATTTCTCACAACTGGAGTAAAACATACATCAAAGCTCAGAGAAATGAAATCAAGAACACAAGAAAAGGAACTTATTGAATGATAGAGAATCCCTGCTTCTGGGGGCTTTCCACAGTGACAGCATAAAGACAAAGAACTTTAAAAAACCCCTTTTGGGTAAAATTTAATGTTTCAGGCAATGATCAGTGTGCTTTGTGCTAATATCAGCAATATTGTTCCGAAAATAAAAGTTTCTGTTGTATCTTTTAAACAAAAATATGCAGCATGAGTTTGAAGACACTTAAAACTAAATTGACTTTCTTCCTTTAATTTTTTAAAAATTCTTCTTTTCAACCACAAACCATGGGAATAAAAAGTACTTACTAGGCAGAGAATGCAACTTACTAGGTTTTAAGTTATTGCTGTGAAGATAGGAAACTTCTAAACACCAAAACGTATGGAGAATGGGCAAATTGACAGATCTGGTGAAATGAATCCCAAAGCTGAAGGCTGAAAGAAGACACTGATTCTAAAAACAAACTGCAAAATATTGATGGAAAAGACAATTACAAGGGAACCTACTTACCTTGGATTGTGGTAAACTGCTCCAAAATCTTAGACTAACTTACTAGGATTATTTTTTCTGTGTAGAATACACACCATGGCAACTCCTAATAGTACTATTTTTTTAAAGTCTGTAGTCTCTAGTAAATGCTTAGGAATTCATACAGGTTATTTATATTATACTTACAGTTAAAAAACTTTCAACCCATGGGTGAGCTGTAAGTATACATTTTCTGCTTAATAGAAGCAGATAATAAATATCAAATATCTGAAGAGCATTATGAAGTAAAAATTTAACATTTACAAAATAAATCTCACATCACATAAATCCATCTGCCCTTCAACTTGAAAAGTATTAAAATAAAAGAAAAGTTATAGCAGGACCATTCCTACCTGACCCAATACGATTTTTACAAACACCTAAAGAACAGGGGGGGAAAAACCCAAACTATTTTAACAAGCCTGGATTAGTTTGTATTTCTCACAGCAGCCAGCACTGAATATATTCTGTATAATTTCAGTTTGTCCATAACACGGTACAGGGCACTGATTTTCCCTGCGGTTACCTTTGCCGGGGAAGGGCAGGGAGGAGGTGCAGCACAGGCCAGCTCCCCGCTCCCGGCCCCGGCAGCCGGTCCCAGCTGCAGCCGGGGCGCTGGAGCTCGCCCGGCGGTGCCCACAGTGACCCCTCCCGGGCCCGCGGCCCGAGGGGCGCTGGAGCTCGCCCGGCGGTGCCCGCAGTGACCCCTCCCGGGCCCGCGGCCCGAGGGGCGCTGGAGCTCTCCCGGCGGTGCCCACAGTGACCTCTCCCGGGCCCGCGGCCCGAGCGCCGCTCGCCCCGGCCCGGCCCCGCTGCGGGCCCGCCAGGCCCGGCCTCGGCCGCGCTGCGAGCCTCGGCGCTGCCGCAGGGACGGAGCAACCCCCTTAGTTACACCCGTGTAGTGAGCAAAGCACAGGAGCCAGCGGCCGTGTGGACGGACAGTGTGAAACACTAATGTTATCCTGCAGGTATTTCCTTCCAAAAGGGGATTCCGTCTGGAAAGTGGCGTTCCAGGTGTAGTTCAGGGGTACGTCCAACAGCTGTGCCCAGAGCACAGGGCTAAGGTTAGACTTTGCTGCTTTTAGTGGGTTTTATTTGTTTGGTTTGGTGGGGGTTGTTTGTTTGGGATTTATTTTTGTTTGTTTGTTTCTTTGTGGTTTGTTTGTTTCTTGGTTTGGTTTGGTTTTGTGTAGTATAAGCTCACCTATGCAGAAAAGCTGGAAACGTTTTAAATGACAATTTCCACTGGTCATGCTTTTTCATGCAATTTCATGCTTAACTTTTAAAAACTATGGGACAAATAGCTTGCAGTCTACAAGTCCAGTTCTGCAAACTTTAGGTAAGAGGCACAAATCTTCAAAGAGCAATAACCCAGTAAGGACTGCTCATCACAAAGAGATTTTGTTACAAGTCACAGTGTCCTGAAAGAAAATGGATAAAACTGGATTGGAGGAAAAACATATTTCAAATATGCCTAGATTTAGAATTCCTTTTCTGCATTTGAATTAAAACAGAGAAAAAAATGGCAAATTTAACTCATGACCACCCCTTTGCAAGAGGAGCAATTTTTCCTTTAGGTGCTCACAGAACTAATGTTGGATAAAATTATTACCAATCAGTTCACAACGACCAAGATATCCACAGTGGTCTTAGATGTCAGTCTAATAAAAATAAATTTTAAGAATCATGCATTTTTAGGAATATGGACTGTCAGCATTTCATCGAGGAATCTCTGGCATGTGGTAATTTCCTGGCAGAGATAGAATTACACAGATTTGGTGACATCAAAGTGCAAAAGAGCTCACACAAATTGGTTGAGAGGGTTTTTGTTTTCTTATTTCTATTGAGTTCATTATTACTATTTAAAAATCCAAACAAACAGCATATGAAATACCAATTAATAAACATTTTCAGTATATGAATTTCCAGGAAATTCTGTGAACAAAAGTGATGTCAAAATGATACACAATTCCAGTCAAATCTAACAAGTGATCTGACAGTTTTTTGGGAACTAGCACAATGGAAAGTGCATAGAAGCACCCAGGGGGAAAAAATCTCCTCTACAGATCTGCTTTTGCAGGTGAAGCTGCAGTAGAATGCAATCGAATTTTCTGCATTTTTTATTTTAATAATTCACAAATATGCAATTTACTAATTATAACAAACAATCCAGAATTAATAAACTGGAAGTTAGAAATCCACAAAGGAGAAGTTAATCACCACTCAAGAAATTTATTCTTTTTTTCAAATCAGCTAGGCAAAAAAAGGGAAACAATGCAAAAATATATAATATTATTAGCTGATTTAATAAAAAGCCCAAGAGTCTTACTTATGAGTATCTTTTATAAACATACTTCTTCTAATTTTGTTCAATAAAACATTTTTAAAAGAAATCTTTTATATTGGCTGCATAGTAACATATGTATCTAATAGAAGAAATAATGTGAAAAGATTTTAAGATAGTTGTATTCACATGCTCAATACAGAATATGCAGAATTAATTACTTAAAACTGTATTTTATACTCCTTTATATTTTAAAGCAGTATTGAATTACAGGTAAACTGGGAGAAAAAAAGTCTGCCATTTCTGTGTGAAGTACAGAACTCATCTTTTTTTGATCTTATATTTAAGATACTGTGTTGACTTTCTGATGGTGTGATGTTGTTAATATGTCAAAAAAGAGCTCAATCAAAGTGTTTGCACAAACCACAGATAGAGTGGCAGAGGTAAAAGAGTTTAAAAAAAAAAAAGGAGGGGTGGGGGGGAGAGGACTAAGACTAATACCTGGGGCTGTACCTGGCTCTGCCTTTGTGATGTATATTACAGCTTAGGGAAACCAAAAACTGCAAAATGGCCAAAGTTTCCCCAGGTACCTGAAGCAGTAATTCACCTAATGTCTACAACAGCCAGGGAACAGATTCCCTCTCTGCCCTAGAAGTGCCCATTTATCTGTTTCACAGGGGATTTGTGCAGTGCAAAGCTTCCCAAAGCCCATGGGCTGACAGAGGGAAATGGCATCCAGCAGCACAGGGCAGCCCAGGCAGCCCATCAAGAGCAAAGCCACAAAACAGAGCCAGAGGCAGCTCCAAGGCTGCCAACACAACTGCCTACAAAAGCTGCCAACGAGCCAGAAACTGCTTGTGGGAAAATATCACTTACCCGTAGCATCTGGGTCCCGTGATTACTGTCCAAAGAAACACAGGCTGGTAAGATAATGGCAGGATAAAGAGCACTTCATTGCTCATTTTTCTCCCCCTTTACTCCCAAAAATTTTTGATACATCACCTCCCAAACTGGGAACAATTTTTTAAAAATCAGTTGTTTTGATCTTTGTGTTACTCATGAAGTAAAATGAGTCTTCCTGCCTGATCTCTAAAAATAGCTTTCGCGTGCGCTTCCCCTGGCTCTCGATGTACGACACATAGTGGGGCCATTTGTTACCATTATTGACATGTTTGTGGTGAACTGCAAACGTGTTTACAGTGGAAATGAAGTCCCTGCTCTCTTGGAGGTAGTCCTGGGGTGTCTAAAAGACTCATGGGAGTCCTTGACATAGATTCTCTGAAATGAATTTCTGTTCCCATATAAATAAATTATCTTGGGGCCAAATATTTATATTTTCCTTCTATTTCAGGAAGGCAGCAGATGCGAAGGCTCCTGATGGTTCTAGCAATAGTGCCCTGCACAAGCTGTCTGCTGTTGGCTGTAAGGATGAATGGGAGCAAAAGAGGAAGAGGAGGGCTTTGCACTTACCCCTTGCAGTGTAACAGAATGAGAAATGGGGCTTTTGCGGCCAGTAAACAGGGCAAAGTGAGAACTGGCTCCCTGAGGTGATGGGTGTCAAAAATGCTAGGGGACCTAAAGGCCAGAGATGCCTCATGGTGAGTGAATTGGCCCTAACTTTCCCAAATTATGCCAAAGGTTGACCAGAAAATTTTACAGTCATTAGCTTTTGATCAGAATGGATAGATTTCCATTTCTGTTCACTGCAGTTTCTATTAAAAATATACAGCCTTGTCATCTTACCAGCATAGTAAGGATTTTTTTCCTGCAGAAATTCACTAAAATAAGTAAAATTTAACCAGAATTGCAGTTTGTACATTCGTACCACACTGAAACACATCCAGGCAATCACTCATTAAAGCTGTCCAGTTATGTGTAACATACATGGGACTGTGCAACGTGCCAGGTGTTAAACAAAACATGAGGTGACATCATTCTGCAGAGTGGGCTATAGAAAATACAATCTCCTGGTGGTCTACAGAGAAAAAACTCACTGCTTTTTGATGAACTTAATAGAAAATGACAGAAGAGTTGTTGCTGTCTTTATATTTTGAAATTGGGCAAATCTGTCTCTGCATTCACAAATTCATGTTTATAAGCAGCGAGCCTACACTAAATCTGTCATTAAAAATACTCTTTCTAGTAAGGAATAAGGAGCTTAGAGTAAAATAAACCAAATGTATAGGAATATCTGTGTGCTGCAGATAGATTTAAGAGTACAGCCAGCAAGAAAATATCCAAGGGAGGCTAACCAATAATATAAGAGGAAACTGTAAACTGGAGTTCCTGTATAATAAACAATATGGAGCAATATGGATTCAATGCCACAATCTGTTTTCCTGTGGTTTTTTAATCCTCAAAGACAGAAAGGTATGGCTACAGCTCCTTTGATTGATAGATTGTTTGATCAAATGTTGCTGAGAGATGATTATTTCTATTGCTGCATAAACTAATGAATTCCAAAACCTGCTCAGATTTGTAGTGTTATTAGTACCTTCGTTAAACAAACAGCAAACGTCATTGCTAAACAATTCAGCTCCTCCTGATCCCTTGGACAAGGATTATACTCAAAACCAAATGTATCTCCACTGTGAGGCTGAGCTCTGAGAGGAAGTTTCTGTGCATATCATTAATATTAGCCAGTCTTGTTCTTGGAAACAAGAGAAAAAAATAGATGTGAAAATGCATTTGTGTCAGTGAAGCAAAGTACAGGAAACTCACCAAGGTACCCATGACAGGCTGTGTGACTCTTGCTTTCAATGCTGTGGGAAGATGAGTACAGAAAATGTTGTTTGATAGCTCAGAGTATGATCAGGAGGAAGCACATCGTGGTCACATCACATGTATGACAAGAGACAGATGATAGGCTAACTCAGCTTTACAATAAGCAGAGAAGTTGACAGTGGAATAAAACCACTAAAAGGTTGTAGCTAAAGTCAGGCTTTACATGCAGGCTTTCGATGCAATACCATAGTACTGGATTCAGAATAAATCAAGAAAGAAAAGTAGGTTATTTGTTCCTTTTCATAGGAAGCTACTACCCACAGCATTTAGCTTGGTTTTTCTGTTGATGCACACTTTGTTTGCTGCTTTTTTTTAATCTTAGTGTCTTGAATATTGACGCACAGATCTTGCTCACATTCAACATTTTCATATTTCATTGTATTTTAATTACTACAAAATCTTATGCATAAGCTGCATTGTAATATTATTTGCTTCCACTCCACTGAAAATCATGTTCAATTTCTTGATCATGGAAATATTTTTAATTTTTTAATGTGGAATTGTCTGAGAAGATGCAGTTTCAGCAGTGAGGCCTAGTGTTCCAAATGAAACACACACCTATGTTTCAGGACAAAAAAAAAAGGCACTGTATCTTATGTATTTTAAAAGAATGCCAGTGCCACTTCATCCTTCCAATCTTATAGTTCCTACATGATCAGCAGAAAAATGTTGAAACTGTCACTAGTATTCATCAATTAAAAAAAGATGATTTTGTCCTAAAATATGTTTGGGGTTTTTTCTACAGAAAGACACTTACTCTTTTATAAAGGCTGATGTTTCTTTTCTCTTATGACATCAGCTGAAACTGCAGAGAACTAGTTAGCTGCACACACACACTCCATGTTCATCCTGTATTCTTTGGAATAACTGTCCAAATTTTATTAGGATTTTCTTATAATGATGTTATATGATGTCCTTGCGATACCTGCATATGTAGAGATCTTAATATTGATTTACTGTGCTTTTTGCCCATCCTTGAGCAGTGTAGATGGCAATTACAGCTGTTGGTGGTATCTATTTTGTCTTTTAATAATTGTCATTTTTAGTTCTACTTAGGATTAAAATATGAAAATTGCATCACGTGCACATGAGCAGGGCTTTAGCCAAGTTATCAGCAATTTCACAGCAGCATCATCATTTTAAGCAGCATCCTCTTCATCTTGTTTATGAAAACCACATACTGTAACATAAACTTTTAGAAGGAATGTATCATCATAAGAGCTGCCCTGACAAGAAGCCCTCATTCGGATCATTAATATCTTCCCCCAGAAAATCATCAGGGACAGAGAAACACCTGTACAGCTGTACCAGATGTTTCTGAATAGTTCTGCTTGGGTTGCTGAGACTGATCTGTTCAACACTATTCCTTAGCTGGATCTAAAATCACTTACAAACCCCTTATTGTCAGCACTTTGCTCAACTAAAGTTGCAAAAGTGCAGTGGCACATGCACTTTCTTAACTGCACAATGGATTCTTAAAAAGCAGTAAAAACAAACATTCATATGAATAATAAACATCTGTTCATTCTTCCCAGTAATCAAAATAAAACATATTCCAAGGATGTAGCTGGAAAAGAGGTAGATAATATATGCAAAGAAACAGCAGAAGATATTTTTTAAAACTGCCCAAGTTTCTGTTTTTAGAGCAGTGATTTTCTTTAGGATTAGAAAAAGAAATCTTTGTGCAGGGTTGACTTGGTGCTAGTTTCCTGTATATTCTGCTCATGTACAGCACACAGCTGAGATAATGGAGAGCAAACATTACATGCAACATCCTCACAAGCACCAAGTTTGTGTACCACTCCTCCCAAGCAGGGTATCTCCTCACTTGGCAACTTCTATTAAAAATTAAGTGGAACGAAGAAAAAACAGTCTGAGAAGGTGTTTGGTTTTGTTTTTTGATTTTGTGCCTTTTTGTTTTTTTAAATACACTCTGACTGGTATTTTAAAAGAACTTTTGCACACATTTGGATACAGATGAGAACAATTAAATGCCCTCTAATAATTGATGTATATGCAGTCTATAGCATGCATTCTCTTCTTATTAGAGGCTGTGGGTTTTTTGTTGCAATCTAGCTAATAAAGGCTTTCTTTTCCACAAGAGAATTTTGACAGGGTTGACTCCAGACGGCTTTCCAGCTGAGGTCTGGGGCCTTGCTGAACCTTCAAAATTTTCCCATTTGAGCTGCATCAAAGTGAAGGAAATTCAAGGATCACTAACGTCTCAGATGGTAGCACTTGCCCTAACAACCAAGGTTCAGGAATTCTTTGGAGCAGGCTGAGGTCATTTTTCTCCCCTTTTCTCCTAATGCTTTTCTCTATTAATCAGAGCTCACAGCTCAGATTGGTCTTCAACTTCCTCCCAATCCTTGCTAAGCCTGTCATTTCTAGCTATTATTTACTTTAATGGACTTTGGCTGATCCCTTATGAAGCTTTGGATCTGAGAATAATAAGGCTGGAGAGTAACGGGCACAGACATGGGTGTGGGTTTGCCTGCAGATTAACCGTGGCAGATGGGCTTTATTGCGGTTTCCTGTGTGCCGAGTGTTGATTGAGAGGGTATAATGAGAGAGGTGGTGTCTGCACAATGGCTGCAGCCACTTCATTGCACCTCGCGTCTAAACAACCCCATTTTTCTAAATCTTTGGGTTGTGAAATTTTAGGAAGTCAGAGCACAAGAACAAGTACAAAAACAACTGTAAATAACCATGAATGTTAATCCAACCCTAATTGGTCCCTTCTTTCATTATGGGTGCATTTTGCTGAGCTTCCCCCCCCCCCCCCCCCGCCTTTTTCTTTTAACAAATGAATGATATGGACAGCTATGCATACATTTGACTTTTATAATAGTTTAACACAAATATTACTTCATATCAACTTATATTATTATTAATATTAATGTCCCATTTGCTTTTGCATTATTAACATCAGTAGCAAAAGCTTATCTTACGATCATCCTGTTATGCTTTAGGTTTTTGTCATCTTGGGAAAATTTGTTTGAATTAAATTATCTATTGTCTAGAGAGTATCAAAAATAACAGCAGGAAAATTGCTTAATATATGGCAGAATGAGTCAAAAATACGTTTTTCTAAGTCCAAATGCCATTAACTTTCAACAGCAATCAGATGATAAATTATTTTCAGCTATAGGTACTATCAAAAGATCTTTTACAAATTCCCCATTTTAAGGATTTTACTTAATTCCTCCCTTTCACTGATGGATTAAATCACAACTATTGATTCTTTTCTTCCTTTGGGGCTTTACCCATCTGTCCTAACGCTTTCATCCCAGCACCCCTTGGGCTGAGAGAAGTGTTCTACAAATGAACCAGTGAAAACCTGGAGAAGATTCCAGGTCAAGTTTGTGTACAAGAGTTTAAATTTTTAGTGACAGTCTTCCCTTAGCACAGACGAAAGTTTCCACACAGAGCCGCACAAGCTAGCCCCACCAATTATCCTCCTCCTTTGAAAACCATTATCAAGTTTTTCAAAACTTCTTTCATTTCACTGTTGTCACTGGATGAAAAGGAAACTAACCACCATGTCAAGACAACTCGGCTGCCTGGCAACCAAGGGCCACATTTTAATTCTGACTTGCTTCTGGTCTTGACTAATGGAAAGTGACTATGTTAAGCCAGTCAGAAGAGTTGTTTGTCACTTCTGAAATGCAAACAAAACTATATTGTTTCGAAAGTCCTGGGCGTGATTGATGTAAAGATTTACAGTAACATCATTCATTTGCCCTTGTGTTTTAGTGGGATTGATGTCATATCTTTTCATGCTTTATTAAATGCTTTTGGAGAACTGAAATACATGATGCTTTTTGTCCTAAAGAATCTAAAGATATTTTTCTTATGCAAGAAAACTTGATTCCAATTTAAGAGATTAAATGATTTGACATAACATGTGACTGTGATTTAATAAGAAACATCAGTTGAGAAATGTGAATATAAAACCTGATAAAAAGAAAAAGAAACCAAGACAAGGGAAAAAATAAAATCAACAGTTTGGGGGAGGGGAAGGAAAGATACACTTACTTGCCTGCAGTAAAGCTTGTTTGGACAAGCTTTCCCACAGCTGAGTTATTTTTTTTCACTTCTAATACCAGAAGAGAAGTTCAAATTCTGCTCCCCACATCTTCAACTATAAATATATGCAGTCACAATTATAAAATGTGTGTCCATTTTTCTATAAAACATGACTGAAAATATTACAAGTAATATCAACATCAATTATCCTGACTAACTATGACAGATTCAAAGAGGTTTAAACAGCTTGTTTCCAAAGTAATTTAAAAAATCCCCTCCAAAAACAATTATATTGCAAATTATTTTTGTAAAGGCCAGGCTGACTTTTCTATTAAATTAAGAATCAGGAAAGGATGAATGAACCTACAGTTTTCTTGTCTGCAACAGTGAGACTCATGCATTCTCCATGTTTAGATACAATTTTTTGTCATTTCACATGCAAGATCTATATAAATAAATAGTATATGTATGTGTATGTATGAAAGAGAAAGGAAAAAATAGCTGATATGTCAGTTTCTGTTCAAGTATATAAATTAGTCTTCAAATGCCTATTGTGCTTTAAGGCAATAATTTAATGAATATTTTAGGGTAGTAAGCATAGGCTTTTGAAAGTATACTTATATAAACATCAGTGTTATGCTAGAGCTGTTTTCCAGAATGATTACAACAGCTCTTTGCTTTACTGACAATACCTGTAAATAAGCAGACCCTTGCCATTACCTTTTTTTTAAACAGATCTTAAAATTTAAGTACAGTAATAACATACACTGTAATTACTGTTGCCATCTGGGATTCTTAGGGGTAGCCCACGAGGACTCCAGCATGTCAGTTCTCTGGGCAGAAATTCAGAAGTTTAGATGAATAGAAGGTGTGTGTAAAGAATGAAGAAGCAATTCAGCCTTCTTGGTCCGTGGTGGATGGTGTTCTATTCCAAGCCCTCTGGCAAATCAAGCTGTTCTTTACTCAGCCCATGCCATACCAAACCCCTGCCTAGGACCCTGAGCTCATGAGATGTGGGACTTTATCCCCAACGTTGTCCAACCTTGAGAACCAAATGGTCCAAAGTATGAGTGGTCAGCTCAGCACCAGCACTATGTCCTACGGGGGGAGAGGATAATGGGTATTGGTTACAGGTGGCTGCCAGGAGCTACCACATGGCTTCAGTCCCCAGAACAAGACAGTGCTGCCATCAGTGGGGTGAGCAGCTGCCAGAGCTGTGTGAGCAGCTGAGGGCAATGGGGCACAGCACAAGCAGAGGGAGCCCAGCACCAACAGCACCACTGCTGTGGCTGAGCTGGGGAGAGAGGGGGACTCCCAGCACCAGCACCAAACCTGTTGGATTGCTGAAACACATCAGTATGGATGTGTGCCTCTCTGCTTTCCAGAAAATAATTAAGATCTCTGTGTGGCCTGCTACTTCAGGATCGCTCAATGCATGATTAAATTGAAGCATTAGTGACCTCAAGGAAGGAGAAGGAGGAGAAGGAGGAGGAGGAAGGGAAGCAGCTGCCCAATCTTTCCATTGAGGGGAAGTCAGGACTGGCTCAGGCACAATAACTCCATTGAATCAGGAAAATAAATATGCATTCATTCAGAAGGTTATCTAATCAGTCTAGGTCTAGATACTAGGTCAGTGGGTTACCTCAGTCCACCACCAGTCTCAGCAAGCTCTGCATCTCCAAGAAGAAACAATTTAAGAACACGCACATTCCAGGATCACAGCATTTTTACAGTCCTCATCATAGCCAAAATGCAGAAGCTGGGTGTAAAACTGTCTCTCTACAGCCAAATTACACACAAAGCATGTTGCAAATCAGCTTCACCCCAGGGAAGGCAAGCTGTAAACTACCTATCATTTTACACAGCTACGTCGAACCATCATGGCGAAGGAAGCCTGTAAAGGTCAAGAGATTTTTCTAAACTACCTGCATCTCCGGAGTAGCTCAAGAAGCCACATAATCTAAAGTCCTCAGATAGTATTTCTCTGACTTTTTTTTTCCCTTATGGAAACAACTGTGTAACATTCTAACTGCCTTCAGCTTCTGCTGAATTAAACACATTCCAGCGTCTCTAGAGCAGCACTCAGACAGTTGCACTCCCCTTTGCACTCTCCTGGGTAATCCTTCTGGGGGAAAGAATACATAACGAAGCCCTCAGCTGACAGTTTGGGAGGCCTGCCACTGCTTATTGCCATCAGTTATTTTTCAGCTGATTCAAAGATAACACAAGGGCTGAAAGCTTGTAGCTATTTCTTTTGAGAAAACAGAGTCCAAAGAAGCTCCTCTTAATCAGGGGGGATTACTCAAGAGGTTCTAGTACTCTACCTTAGACCAACTCAAGATTCAAAAAAAAAAAGGAAAAGAAATTCTTCTTTGCAGTATTTGAAGGCCCATGTTCCTTCCAAAAACAAATATGCAAATAAAATTGCAGCGCAACTGACTGAAACTTTATACAACTGTTCCAGGTTCATAAACATTTCATGAACTCAGATTAAATTTCAATTACAATACAAGTACTACCATGAGCAGCAGAATGAAAGATGCTGTTCTCCCCTGGCTTTGTGCTCATAGTCAGATTCCTTGGGACCTTAGGGGGTGCAAGTCTCCAACGGAAAGTGTTGCTCCAGGTGGAACATTCTCTGTTCTTCAAGGACTCCTGATACCTTTCCCTCATCAGAAATTATGTACATCTTCCCTTGCTACCAATTTCCACAAAACCTACAGCAACTGATCAGCAGATTCATTTCCCATCGGACAGACCAACACAGACATAAAATATGCATGGAGATACGTGATGGTAAAAAGCGTATTTACAAACAGGATAAAAACTAGATTTCCTTGAGTCTAGACAAAAGCAACAGTAAGAAAAGGCCAAGTTTACACACTCAAGGACTGACACAAGCAGTGAATCCGTAGCGCCCCTGTCTCTGTCACAGAAAACACCTTTTTCTCTGGCTCCTGGCTAAGCTGCCCTTAATCGGACTTGTCTGCCTTTCGATCTGGTTTAGCCAAAGCTCTTTCCTCTTTTACCTTGCACGCTGCTGCTTTCTCTCTTGGAGCCCAGCCTTTCAGCTGCTGCTGAGCTCACCTTCTCCCTGCACTGCACAGCGCCCGCTCTGATCCCCTGCTAATGGCAGCCACGGCTCCCGGCGGGGCAGGCGCTCCCTCCCCACCCGCTCTTCCCATTCCCTGGGCTGTGCACAAGTCCTCACCTCACTTGTGGCAATGAGGGCTCCTCAGCTGGGCTCACACTGCCCCCTGTCCCGAGACAGGCCCTTCCAGCCTCTGAAATCCCCATCTCCGGGAAGGGGATCACTACCTCCTGTAACTCCAGATGATGCACCGGTGCCTCACATTGTGCACGTTTGTCAGCTTTTCATTGTAGGTTCCTTTCAGCAATGAATGCAGCTTATTTGTGTTGCACATAGTGCCATGCAAATTTAGGGCACTATTTTAATGCATGATAAATAATTACTATAATTAACAGGGGAAAAAAAAAAGCCTCCTGGCAATTTGTCAGGACCAGACACCTCTTTTCATGCCAGATATTTTCATATGTATGACATGTACATATAAGATCCCTCTTGCCTCTGTGTGGGGACATGCATCTCCCATTAGCAGTAATGGGAATTATGTGTGTGCACTGAGGGGAAACTGTAGTCTACCCTGGCTGGTGTGCTATGTTAGTTGTGCTTTATTGGATCATATGGAGCATGCCATATAAGAAAAGAAAAAACACCTTTCCATCTTCATTGTTGAGAGAGAAATATATAGAAAGCCCCTGCACACAATCATGCTTTTAATTAAGTGCTATTTGCAGGTGCTGTTTGTCTCCAATTTCTTATAGCCATTTCTGGAAGAGCAATAACACAAATAATCTGCAAAATAAAGTGATTAGGGATAAAAATTAGCTAGGGTTTCTAGACTGATGAGAAATTTTTCCAAAAATGAGTATTTTTAATAAACCACATTTTGAAACTATAAGCATCCTTGTATTGGTAGATGCTGCACTGCAAAATACTAAACTTCATTTCACTATCAATTTTCTGATTCATCTGAAGAAGTTCATTATCTGTTAAATTGAAGGCAAGCCTCCCACAGAGGAATGCTATCTAAAGATGGATGTGTTTGTGTGTGAGGATAGCCTTTCTTAGCTGTTTATCAAAGAGGACATTCACAGGGTAGGTACCGTACCTCACTACTTTGTAAATATAAAGCACGATACAGGCATACATACAGTCATGACACTGGTTCATTTTTGTTGTCTGTTTGTAACACATTAACACAAATTTAGTCCAAACATCCAAAGTTATGCTGCTAGGAATGTTACCATCTGGTTTTAATGAATATCTGGGGTCCATTTTTCAGTTAAGCTTTTCATAGTGTGTTTGTATGTTGCTTTTTCCAAGCTATCTGCATAATTGCTTAAAGATTTTACTGCAAAATTAATATCCTCACTGTGAATGAGGGAGAAGGGCAAAAACCAGGATGACAAAGGCTGAAATGAGGTGAAAGGCAAATTCAATTTTTCCTTGCACCATAGAAACCTCGTCAGGACTAGCTTTATCTGGTAATCCACATTTAAACTTTAACCTGTAGGGGGGCTCTTTGTGTTAGTTAATGTAAGCATAAAAAGAGTCTGAACCACTAATCAGATTAATCATATTTTGTGAGACTCAAAAGCTTCATTAAAAGGACCTCGTTTCCAAGCTACACATTTCAGAAAGAGAAAAAAAGTTGGCTATGAAAAGGAAAAAGTAACACTGAAATTCAAAAAGACACAGAGACTGTGTGTCTCCTGGAATTAAACCAAAGACAGTTAAGACCTGGAACAATATCCACCTTCATAAAACACACCTTGATGATGTCAAAATAATTAGGACATTTTGCTATTGAAATTATGCATTCTCTACATTTACAAAGCTTTATCTTATGCACAACAGAGAACTGTTTAATAGGTAACTACAATAAATGTCTTCCATTTCCTCACATTTATGGAAGTCTCCCTCTCTGCTGAAGCAATTGTATTTGCTTCAGACCCCTCAGAGACAGGAGGATGTGAATATCAGAAGAATAAGAATCTGTCATCTCCAGTCAGGTTATCACACTCATACAAGAAACACTCCACTTCTCTAATGAGCATAAAAGTGAGAGAGCAAGCTACTCTCCCAAGTTAGTGCAGCATTGTGCTCGCTTTCAAAAACAACAGAATGTCTTCATTTTCAATAAACAAATAGTTTGCCACAAATGAAGCTTCAGTGAGCTTTTGTTCATGCCTATGGCATAAAAAACATGGTTTACTTAAAGTTTTCATGAAGTTTAACAGGAACCATCTGCACTTAGCACAAACGTTTTGCACTTAGTGTGAAACTCTTTTCTATCTCAGTCTACCCTGCACTGATCTGGATTTACTGGGCCTTTGAAATTAGGAGATGTTTTGAGGAAACATTAACAAAGTTGAAAGTCTTCGGAAGATTATTTTAAATACTGGGCAAATGAAACACATCAGAGCAGTTATATTATCCCTAAAATATATTTAAATGATGAGAAATCAAGACATGACATCATGGGGAAAATAATTTGAAATACAGACTCATCCATTTCCAACCTTGGGACTGCAGAAGTAGAGTTAGCCTCACTTTTGTTTTCCAAGTCAGGAGGAGCAGCCTCCTGCTGTATCACAGCCAAACTCTTTGCTAGCTTTTCACCATTATGTGTTCATTTTTCTTTTCCCATAACTTGCCAAGGTAATCTTGCTCCCACCAGCTGCACAACCCTCTGCATGATCTGTATTCAGCTGTTCCTTGACTTCTGGAAAAGTCAGGCAACGTAAAAAACATTGTTACCACACATCTACAGCTCTACGCTCGACATAAGGTTATGAGTTTAATTAGTAGCTTTCTAAATGTCTATTTCCAAATTGTCTGTAATTGCACTGAGCCTGCACTGCTTGGCATGGTCAGTTATACCTAAAGGCACTACTTGTTCCCTGGCTAAGATGACAGCAGGTGAGGAATCTTCTGTAGGAAATTACCAGTCACCAAGGAATTGTTGCCATATGCAAAGCTCAGAAAGGAAGGTCAGAGCTTGGGTGGGCCAGTTCCCTCTCCCACCTTCACTCTTTCAGCTGATGTTTTCCAGTTGCTGCATGTGCTACAGAGGCTTTAAATGAAGCACAATGGCCAAGCTGCCTGCACTTCATAGAGCAGACACTTCACACAAAGTTTTACCACAAGCTGTCATTATATGGGTACATTTCTGAGCTTGTGCCATTGTGTGCCATCCTGTGCCCTGAGGTCTTCAGTGTTTCTTCATCAAACCAGGGCAGCTGTCGAAAATGTGCCTCAGCTCCATCTAGCACACATTCCCCAGCTTTCCTGTCCAAGGAAAAGGAGGGGAGAAAGGACAGCAAGTACCAAGGTCTTGCTCCAGTGAGGAGCTGGGATGTGGCCAAGGACAGGCTCCCAGGTTCCTAGTGTAGATGTAGACTATTATACCAATAAATTCTTCAGAGAATATCACACAAATCTAAGTTGTTTATGAGCTGCCTTCAGCACATTTTTGCACCAGTGCAAAACTGGAGCAACTGCACCATCTTTGACAGAGTCCTTCTAAATCTAAGCCAACACAATCTAAAGCAGAATCTGTCCCTTTAGTTTGGATAATGATCTAGAAATGCTGCCCTAAAAATACCGCAACAAAGAATTTTCCTGAACACAAAGAGAATTGTTCATAGGTCTGACCCAAAGATATGAATTTAAATAATCCAAATGTAACTCAAAGAGACTCAATCTTTGTGTTAAGAAATATTTAGTGAAGCACTGGAATGCATTAAGACCACCAGTTTGTATTAGGTCAGGTTTTCTCAGCCTTCCTGATACTGTCTCACCTTGTTTTATGACAAGTTCCAGTGACATGCATATAAATACTCCTAGAGTATGTTTTCATGCAGTGCAAAGAGTTATGGGAAAAAATATCCCCTATCAGGTTGTCATCTGAGCTGTGGTACTTCCCAGACTATAGCAGGGCAGAGTCAGAGGGATTAACTTCCAGCACTACTGCTAGTCTGCTAAAAATGCTGGAAATGGTTTAAGGCTGTCTGCTTGCCTCTGCCATGAACTGCTCTGGGGCTGTTCCTAAGTCAGGTTCTAGCTGACCTTAAGGACCAGCTGAGAAGAAGCAGCTACTGCAGCTGTCCTGAATGTGCCCTGCATATTTCCTGTTGTATAGGTTGGGAAAATGAGTTTCAGAGACATAAAAATCACACACTTGTGACCACAGAGTTTTGTGCTGGTGACCCTGACAGAGGCAGAGTCTTTGACCTCCAGGTGTGCAGTTCTTCCTCCTGCCCGTGCACTGTTTGCATTCTGGGCATGGTGGCACAGGGTGCAGGAACTCAACAGGGCAGGTCCATTTCACCAGAGATGGACCTACAGTGGCACAGCACTCAATCAAATTCAAAGGCTGGGAGGATTCAAATTATACTCACCATCTCACACTAAATATGTTCAACAAATTTTTTTCTCCCTTATTTTGATACTACTAGGTTCAGGTAATGGGATCTCTAGTGAAACCATATTAAAAACTGGCCAAGTCTATACAAGCTTTCAGCCAGAATTATGTGCCTAGTTAATGAGATAACTTTTTCACAAAAATCTTGAGAATCTCAATAAAAATAAGAAAATAATTTTTGAAAGTCTGACCCTGCCTTGCTTTAAATTTTTGGGTCTGTTAAAACCAAAACAACTTTTGAGTTCATTACATAAATTGGATAAGGTCCACGTTCCCTGAGCTGCATAATATGACTTGTCTTCAGTCATTCCAGAATAGATTTTTCCTTTTCCTTTTTTTTTGCTTCCTAGACGCACACACACAAAACCCCCAAACAAACAAAAAACCCTCCAAACAGAAAAACAGCTTTCCCATTGCTTTGTTTCCATAACTGATAGTTATTTTAAAAGGTAGTATAAACGTTATAAATTCAAAGAAAGGCAACGCTGGAATGCCCACCAGTGCTGCCCACAGTAAAGAAAACACATCCAGAGTTTTTATCACTTCAAATAAAAATTTCTGTTCTGCAAGGAGAAAATCCCCTCTCTTCTGTTGTTCCAGGCTCTACAGATCATTGGGTAGGTAAAGCAAACTTCTGATCTTTTGATCATTCACAGTTCTTTGGAAATAAGTTTCCCACGAGGTTCATGATGCTCTAAGTCACTTTTTTTTTTCTGTTCTGCAGCCTTCCTCTCTCCAAGTTAAAACTCATGCAGAACAAAACAGCACTGCTGAGCTCAGCAGCATCACGAAGGAGGAATCTGTGGCACCCTAAGGCCTGATTGTATAAAAATGTGCAACATTACCAGAAAGGGGAGTGGGAAAACATTCCCATGACTGCTTGGTAGGCTTCACCCCTATGAGGCATGTGTGAAGAGAGCTTCACACCTATGAATATTGTGGAGTCCAATCCTCATCTCTTCTCTAAGATCTTAAATAATGTTCCAGCTGGGGACCCAACTATAAACATTTTTTGCACTTAGAGAGCAATAAAAAAAGAACACATGGGATTGGAAACACTTGGTTAAATTTGCAGCTTTTCTCTTCATTATAAATAATGAGGATGCATCTTTTCCTTCCTCCTCCTGTCAGCCACCTTCTGTTCCTGTTGTACTGCCATCTAAACACTCCTATCTTTAATCTTTTGAGTACCTGGATTAACTTATAGCATCTAGAATACTTTGGGACATAAAATTGCATATGGCAAACTCCTACAGGAGGAGAGTAAACTTAACTCCCTCTTCTGTCAGGGCTGTCCCAAACACAGAGAGGATCCCAACCTATACAATTCTTGATAGAAGATTATTCCATCTCAGTCAGATTCTACAGAGAAAGTCTAAACCTAACTTGCCTAGATTGAGTTTGGGTGCATGTAATGACAAAAATACAGAAAGATATTGTTTCTTGAGCATTATAAAAGATTTGGCTGGAAATAGAGAACAAAAGATCAGAGCAGGTCCTTTAATTGTGGGTGCAATACAAACCAGTCTTCAAATGTTTGGATTTTTGTTTGCTATTTCAAATCAGAAGAGGCATTTCACCAGAGAACCTGTTGGTTTGCTGTATTTCAGAATGTTACTTCAGCTGGACAAACAATAAGCATTTTTGCAGCTGCAAACATGTCAAGTATCTTGAGGTTTTAGGGACAAAGTGGCATTAAGACATTACATTCCTATAGTAGAGTATATATTCCTATAGTTTTATTCAGATCATCAGAGTAATAAAAGAATAGTTTTCTCTTACCGGAATTGCTGTTGAACCAAACAGCTCATTTCTCTACTTCTCAATGATGAGAAATAAGGTATTTTTTCCTGTTCTTGGCACTGGAATTTTAGGGTATTTTTAGAATGTTTCCAGTTATGGACCCATCTGCATCCCATTGCACCATCACTGCACCAAGGAAAGAGAAGTAGAGCTGCATAATAACAGAGGGACAAAGAAATTTCTCCTCCTATGCCCTCCTCTCTCTTAACATGAAAACAGATTTCTAAGTATTATCACCTACCATCTCATTTGAGAGGCTGCACTTCACCAGAGATGAATTTGCTCTATTGAAATCATAGTACGGGCGCATTGCTAAACTCAGGTTTGCAAGCTAGCATCACCTAAATTACAGTTTTACGACACAGTATTGGGAAAAAAGGTTATGAACAGTGAACCTGATTTTAACAGGGAATGTAGTACTCAATTTAGTAGGGAAATTTAGTCATTGAGGGAAGCGTTTTTAAAAGCCATATTGTCTGGGGAAACAGATACATCCCTATCTTTCAAACTATCTACTCATGGGTCTTAATAATAGTACTTTTCAAACAGCTTTTTGTAATGAAATAAACATTAACCCACATGCATAGATTGAACACAGGTCTCACTTTTTATAGCACAATCCCACTCTGCTTCTCACTCATCTCATATTGCAACTTTCCTGCTTTAAAGGGCTAGATTTCCCCATAACAGATTTGATTGTAAATCTATGAAACCCTTTATAATGCAATGCTTCAGCTAGAGGCTGTATCTTTAGCCCACTGCACATGAGGCCCCAAAAGACTGAGCAAGCTGCCTGGTTTATACAGTAAGTTAGCGTGAGAATGGAAAGATGAAGTTTATTTTCCTTCCAGTTCTACACTTCGGCTACAGTTTCTACAATAACATAAACAGAACCTATGCAGAGCTTAGACAAAGTCTGCTGCATTTGCCTGCTAATTCCTTTTCAAATAGACAGATTATTTGACTCTCCTTTCCTACAGGTAGAGTTGGATATGATCTTAAAAAGGTTCAAACTAGGTGCTTAAATAGGTGAAATTTTTTAAATCTTTCCCTAAAACTATCTTGACTTTCAGTTTGAAGCAAATACTGGCTTCTCTGTGTGCCTGGTGGATCCCTGACGTCAGTAGGTGAATCCTCTCTCCTCCCTGTCCCACCAAAACATTTCTCTATCCTTTGGTGAGAGAAAAAGTGAGAGCTGTGCCCTGAGTGTCACATGCCAGTGGAGGAATAACTCTTTCTTCTAGGAAAACATGCACTTCCAAATGTACTCATGCAGAGTAAGCCAAAGACACTAATATTGATACTGATGGTTATATGACCTGTGTGAAAACATGTTTAGTTTAGAAATTAAGATAATGAGGTGTTGTGTGAATGTTAAGTGTTGTTTTATTATAAGAGAGACATATAATTTGGAATCTAAAGGACATTTCTCTTACCCTTCACCAGTAGCTTCCTCAGCTCTCCATACAGGTGGATCTTCTGTCTCCTTGAAACGGTAATCACAAGGGTGAATTTTCCAGCGGCTTTCAAATGATTGCAAAACTATTTTGCAAAACAGTCCTGGGGGAAAATGCATAAATAGTCTTTAATGCAGCACAAACTTTTACACTCACCAAAAAACCAAATACATTCCAGTGAAAATCAACAATTTTACAGTCAGATGTGAGCATTGATTTGCTCAGCTGGCTGGTGGTGGATCACCCACAAAAGAGTTTGAAGGGTCTCTGTTAAGAAGTGGGAAGTTAGGATTAGAAATGTGTCTGACTTAAGAGGGAGTTTTAAGCAATTAACTCTACAAACACACAAAAGTGAAGCACAAAGAAACACTAATGGGAAGAGATCATTAATGCAATCCATCCACATTCTCCATCTATACGCTCATTACCTGCTGACAACACCAATAGGATTTGCCTATATGAGGAAATTGGCCAAAATAGCTATTGCAGAATAAGCCATTCTTCAATAGCTTTCTGTTTGTCCCTGTGTAGACACTGAAGGAATAATTAGCGCACTTATTCTGTTCTAGAATAATTGCTGCACTAATTATTCCAGACTAAAGTATCTTTTATTCCAAAACAATTTGTCCACAAGGGGAGCTATTGTGAAATTGCCTGTGCTCCTCTGCTCAATTTCCATGTGTAAAAAGGCTGTAATCCGTGTACAGGGAATAGCTGTACCCCAGACTCCAGGAGCAAATCAAACCATAGACAAGTTCCAACTCTCACATTGCTCAGGATGGTTTTCTTAAAGTAATTGAATACATAGAGTTGTTGTGTAAACAGGATTCAGCTGTATGGCAATGAGTAAGCTCTTCTTTTAAGAGCTTTTCCTTTATAAAATTATTTTAGGCACATTTGCCTCCAAGCTTATTGGACTGGATTTAAGGATTGTAGTGAGTAGAGGCTGACATGGTAGATGGGACTGCGCCCACTCTTTTGCGAGGTGTGAAATGCTGAAATTGGATAAGCACATAGTGTAATTAGTTAATTTGATGGGCTAGCTTTATCCAGTCTTTGTGTTTAGAAACACCACTGATCTCACAGTTTTTTGTGATGAATTGCAATTCAACTAAAGACAGATATGCCTAGACAATCACCCTATAACACTGTTAAAAACGTTTTAAAATGAAGGACAGAAATGGTGATCTCAGATCTTCCTAAACTGTAAGGAGCGTACCAATTCTCTAGTCTACCACTGCCCTCCTTTCAGACAGAATCAAACCTATTTCTGTCTGTTTCTGGGGTACTTTCTGTTGTTTTTTAAAAATCTTTCCATTTTCTCAAGGGAAGAATAACCTTATCAGAAAAACCCCACACAGGAGAACTGTATACCTGTAATCCTACCTCATATTTGAGAACTGTAATGGTCAGATAGCAAGGCCGTGTAATGCCCTACTTTTTGTGAAACTGCATACAAGGTATTTATATGCAATAAATATAAATTTTCCACTCCCATATTTCATATGGGTGGCACTGTCCCAGCATTCAACTTCTGCCTTTTTTGCTCAAGAGAGAAATCAAAATCAATTTGGGATATGTTTCAAAATAAGTGGCATTTTTTAGCATGAATTTTCAATGACATTGGCAATAGTCATGGGGTATGATTTGCATAGCATTTACCAATCTCTCCTGTGTCTGGCTAGGGTCTAGGAAGTCTTATAATAATTTTCAAAAGATGTTCCTTGTCCTGAAACATCCAGCCCCTGCTCACAGTATTATTTTACTATAAATCCTTCAGTCTTTGATCTTGAAGTTTATTTAAGCCAAGAAATATTGTTAACCAATAATTGCTCAGAATTTACTACTAAAATTTATTTCTGCAATATTCTAAGAATGGACTGATGTGCACTGATTTCTATCATAAAGAGAATTCAGCATAAGAAAGTTCTCATTAAAATGCTCCTTAACAGAAGAAAATATTGACATGTTCAACATCTGTAGCTACAGAAAGCTCTGCTGATAGATTTAGTTTCACTTTACCAATCTAATAGCATGAATTTGATTTATTACAAATAACATTTGCCTATTTAAGGCTCATAAGACAGCTTTTTGAGATTCTTGTAATAAGTTTTTTGTCAATTAAAGTTTCTGTTCATTTATGAGATGGATGCAATTAGAAATACAAGATGTTCAGTATTCTCAGCTTACTCTTTTATTATCTTGTGTTTCTCATGTGCTATTGTAGCTGTTCTACCCTGAATTGAACTAGATTATGATTACTAGTTAAGAACTGAAAACACTACCACTTTTTTACTTTTCTCTGTTACTTTGTAAATAAATACTTTCAATTACAAAATTGTTCCCAAAGAAATAGGAATTATGTTGAAAGTACCCCACTGCTGCTGTAACAGTTTCAGATTTATTGAATCCTTCTCACTGTATTACAATAGCTCCTGCTGTTTTACCTGGACTGCAGCAATACCAGACTCCAGCCTTGTATTTTGTAATGTTTCAAACCAGCTAGGACAAAAAAACACCCCTCAACTTTCTTCTATCTTCAAATTTTTTGATTATTATCAGTATGGAAACTCTATGAAGAAATAGCAAAGTTTTACAGTCATCTCAGATTTTACAGGCAAGGGTCTAATTTTTTTGGTATTTATTAAGGGCAACTCTAGCATAGCAGCACAGGCAATGCAGCTGAGTGAGGCTGGTGAGAGAAGCAACATGTTAAGCATTAAAATGATGCTGACCTTGGAGAGACATCCTTCCTTATCTGCAGCTATCCTACACCTAGTGCTCTGCTTTTAAAGTCATTCTTGTGAGGAAGTTTCATATCAGGTTTCTTGGTCTGATTTTCATAATGATTAAAGAATGAATACAGGCCCTGGATATGGGCTCTATCACTGTATGAAGGTATGGCAAAAATTCAAATGTTTGGACAATTTCACCATCCTGTTGCTTTAGTACTGCATCATTCTCATTTCTTTTCCAACACACCAATAATTTCCAAATGAAAGCTGTGTGATACTCTCTCTTCCTTATCTATACTGACCTTTGTATTTAAACTTTAGCTCAAGTCTTTGAAATTGCCTCTGTAATTAGGTCATGGAAACTGCAAGTTTTAGCTTGTTTACTGACCACTGCATCCCAAATAACAAAGACAAAAATCCAAACTAGCAAAGGTTCCAGAATGAAGATGTACTGACTTGGTTTTACATTATAAATGACTCCACTGGACCCTTGTGGTGCACTAAGAGGAACCATTTTATTTCTATTTATTCTCTGTAGTCCGTGTTGTATATATGCATGGAAGAGAGGGAAAACCTACTCCTCCCTGCTACTTCTTATTTCTTACTCATTTGAGCACCTATAAATCTAAAGCCAAATATTATTCACCTATTTTAATTGTATCACTGAGTTTAAAGGGATTATTTACTTGCCAAAATTGGTCCTAAGTAAGAGAACTAAATGATACTTAGAGATTGTTCCAAAACAATATAAACAAAACCAGATCAGCTGTCTTGCCAGTTGCTCACATAGAGATTCCAGAAAAGCTATCCATAACACATAAAATTCTTTCTTTTTTATTTTCATTTTTGACAAACTATTCTTTCATGAACACAAGGGCAGGAAAAAATCAAATGCCAGATGGTGAGCTAGGGTATCAGCTATTGGATCCAACGGCACATTGAAAGCAGCCAACATTCTCAAGGAAAAACATTTAATGGTACCTGAAAGAAAAAGCACCCAATTTCAGGGAAAAAAGGAAAACAGAATCAATAGAGAACTGCAAAGCAAATCCACAAAGAGAATCACTGTGTAAGCCAAGATCAGAAGAAACTGAAATAGATTCAAGAGGGCTGTTTGGACAGTGACTTTTATAATAAATTACATACACAGAGCAAGTCCTGCAAATAACCAGCTTTCCATGCCAGGACAACAGGGAGTCTATATAGAAATTTAGGCTGAATTTGTCAGAAGTACATAACATCTTTGGCGTTTGTGACATTCCTATCCCTGTTTTTTACTGGTATTCTCTTCGCTCCCAAAAGCATTACAGAATGCTTCCTCTGTTCCATCCTTCCATCCCTTGCCACCTTTGCAGATGCATTCACATTAGTGAAACTAGCCCTCCATGAGATCCTGGCAGTTTAGAACAGCCTCAAGCAGAGAAAGAGATAAACGCATATTTGTATAACTATGAAATGCCTCAGTTGAAGGTAAGCAAAGAAATTAGACTTGGAGAGTTCATAAGGGGAATGCAGGTCGTAAAATCCACGGACTCCCTGAGATAAAAATAATGACCAAGTACTTTAAGCCTTTAAAACACAGAAGATCGTACAAAATGAGCTTGGCAAAGCACAATACACAGAACAGTCATTTGCAAACACCATACCATGCTCAAATCAGGGAATCATTCCATATAACCTCACTGATTTGGGTATTTGTTTCATGATGGGATATACAGTGAATTTGCAAATGCACTGTCAAATCAGACCATAATCTCTATTTACAAGCTGGACTTGTTTCCCCTTCGAGTTTTTTAAATCTCAGCTCCCCGCCTGAGATTTAAAAGGGCTTTAGATTTTCTTTTTGCAATTAGGGGTTTAAATTTTTTTTCCCACCACTCAAGTGTAAGCAGTGTCTTCAAACACAGTAACTCAAGCAACTACAATGGGGTGACTCCAGACATCCAGTAGTTTAACCAAGACAAGCATTTGGCCTGTAGAGAACTAGCAACCCTCTCACAATCTGTTTTGAAATGTTTGTTGAACTTAACAGATGCAACATGAAGACACCTCTAGACTGTGACAATAGGAAGTTTGAGAAAGAAACCAGCTTCATATGAGAATCTCAGTTCTGTCTCTTGAATGTCAGAGAAAAAAAATCTCAGAGTTCAGTTTATTGTCTAACTATTGATGATAGAGTAATTTTACTTTCCTCTGAAACACATTCCTCTGGTTCCTTCCAGTCATTGGACTAAGTGTACCACATGTAAAATAAAAAGGAAATAACATGGATATTTACACACTTCCATTTTCATTTATGGACCTAGCAAGAAAATGACCTTGTAAAATTACATTCTTCCAATTGATATCTAATGCTTTTTACTATTCTTTGCACAGTCCAAATTGAAGACCAGCTGACATCCAGATGTCCCACAGAGTTACATATATACCATCCAAGAATAGGAAGGGAACAGGATCCATTCTCCTGTACTTCTACTGTGGTACATAAATGCAGGACAGAAGGGTGGAAAAGCAGGACCATGACTGAAATTCACCCAATGTTTGGCTACCAGAACTGGCTGACAATATAAACAGAAAGATTTTTCATCCCCTGAAGTGGAGCAGCAGTGTGACAACTACTTTGGGCTGCCAGGACACCCGGTAGGACTTCTGCATTTCGAGACATGAGTCCTTGAGGCAATATGACTGAAGGGATCCGGCTCCCTCCAGTGCAGGGTTCTGCTTAAATGCAACACTGAGCCCTGGAAAAAGATATTAACTCATTCCTCATTTGAGCTGCCAAACGTACCAGGAATACCTGGCAGCAGCTCCCTGCCATGCTGCCAACCATTCTAGGTACACAGCTGGCTCTTTCAGTGACTTCAGAAGAACCCAGAGGATTTACAGCACAGTGGCAGCAGCAGTGGAGGAACAAAACCAGCATTTGATTTCTTTGCACAGAGCTCTATCCCAGAGAACTTAAACCCACCCAGGCACCAACCTCCAGAATTAAGCGATGTCCGGCATGGCCCAAGCCCAGGTTCAACTCCCTCTCTATAAATCAGGTAATGAAACAGCTGATACCAAGGAACTGCTTCTGCCATTCTCAGAATGTTTTATGTTCACATCACAAGCAATCCTGCAAAGCCTTGATAGGTATATTCATTATTTATGGTCTGCCACAATTATATTTGGTACTTTTAGCTTAGCCTGCAGGAGGCAGTGTCATCTGTGCAAAGCAGAACTTGTCAATGCTAATGAACTTTTCCAGGGGTTTTAAAAACTATGATTTCTCTTAAAACCAAGAAATTCAAAATGGCGAGAAATTTTGTAATATCTGGTCTAGGGAAAAATTAGAAGGTTGCCATCAGTTTAAAACATGAGGGTTTACCCTCAGTTTTTTCTCCTTGAAATAAAAACTGCAGCCTATCTTCTAGTTTCTACTTTTATGGTGTCCATGTCTTCAGTTCTTTGCATAAATTTGCACAGACTGCTCTGGAGTTTTTTAATAGCAAGATATTTAAGCAGAAGCCAGTGCTCACCTTTAGGCTGGAGCTAGCTACCATTCACTGGCAGCATCTAATCTGCCTGCTTTTGAATGTTAAAAACAAAACAAAGTGATAAATCCAGATGGAGATAGCTCTCTGTATTTTTCCTAATGCAATTTCAGTGAGTAAAATTCAAAAAAGTGGCTGGCAGTCATACAAACAGCATTGTTCCTATTGGTATCTATAGGCCCATCTCTAGGATTATAAAAAGTTGAAAAGCTTTAAGGTCAGCAGTGTAAAGAAGGAAGAGGGCTTCAGACTACATGGTACCCTATGGCTATGGCAGAAACTCTTCAAATCAAGAAGCTGGTAAGACAGGTAAGGTTTCAAATACAAACACTCAGCTTTGAACTGAACCACTGAAGAAAGAGATGATAAAACAGACACTCAGCAAAGGCTCTTCACAGAATGCCAGACAAAGTTTCAGATTTTTTTTTTTAAGTCTGCTAATTTGTGTTTATCATCACAATGAAAGGTTGGCATGGAAAGATACTCAAAACTTAAAAGCTAAAACTGGACTGTCTACATTTCATTCTTTTTTTATTAACCATCAGCAAGTGTTCTGCACAGACACAGCCCATGAAAGTAATAATAGAGGGAAATTAATTAGATGACTATATTTCAATCATGGGGTTTTCTTGACATTTTATACCAAAGGAATGCAGCTCAAGCAGTTTGTAACTGACAGCAATGCCATGAAATTGCACTACAGCCTTGATAATTATCCTCTTCATTATTTTTATAATATATAAAGAGATAAAGTACAACATGCCCCTTTCATTTTATAATAGTATGCAGTATAATGGAAGCAGCTGAAGGGGGATGTTTGTCTTACAATGCTACAGTTTAAATCCAGTGACAAGAAGTATCACATTAATGGTGCACAGAGAAGAGCACTACAAGCAGCCATCCTTTATATAATTACTGTATGAAAGCTGTAAACATATGGGATAGATAATGTATCCAAAACTTTTTTTCTTCCTCTTTCCTCAACATTCAAGAAATATCAATGGCAACTCATTAGAAGGAAAAATATATTATTTCATTTACAAACATTTCCTTCATTGTTACAAGTTAGTGTAATCAAAGCTTAACAAAATATTAATGACACAGAAAAATTGATAATTTCTCTCGTAAGCAGTACCAAGCACTTGTGCACTACACAAGCCCAGATAATTAATTGAAAGGGAAAGAGTCCTTTTGGATCCAGATGGAGACTATAAAAGAGTAGAGGTCTTATCAAGTATTATGGATAACTTTAATTAGGAAGAATAGTAGTAAAGCAGTAACAATTCCATAAATTGGCAAACTCTTTTGGATAATATTCAGAAAATGTAGTTAGGGAAGTCTCAGCTGGAACATGACAAACACGTACAAGAAGATGAGAAGTTACTCTTTTCCTGTCTGCCACAGCATCAGCTCAACTTGGTATATGAGCAACAGAAGTCAGCTCCAGATGGCTACAAAAGAAGTCAGTCTGTTATCTTAGTAAGGCAGAGCTGGAAATCAGGATAACTTCATGAACAGCAACTTTGCAGGTAGTTTCAGTAGAAGTTTCTGAATTAATCCTAGAGATATGAAGCACTTAAAGCAGCTGTGGTGAACAGTAACCTCCTGTCTCTGAACAAGAAGCTGGGATATTCTCTTGGTGCAACCCAAATAAAAAGTAAAATTTATTGAATCTAGGCAACATCAGGTTCTTAGTCTGAATTAATTTATCCTAATAACATGATGATACATGTTGTATTCCTGTTGTGGATTGCTTGTCTCCAGGAAAGGAGTTAGATTTTGATTTTACTAACTAAAATACCTTTAGAATTTCATTCTTCAGTCATTGTAAAGGAGCATGGCTTGCACATAACTGAAAATCCATTGGTAACTTTATAGCTTTTTCACAAAGGAATGGTATCATGAATTCAAATAGGAGTGTTGCAGCCATGGAATAGAGACTGGGACCATATTTGCTGCAGTATAAGGGCATTAACTTCAGGGTTTCTGACTGAAGCTTGTTTTCATCATCCTTATGACATGCTTGTATGTGGGTGCTCTATGCCACTGTCACATCAGTCAGTTTCCCTGAGGTTTTTTCCATATTCAAGCCTTAAGTGGATCTTTTAAAACCATGGAAAAAAAAGCCAGAAATATTTGGCTCTTTGCCCAGGTATTGTACATGTCATAAAACATATCTTTCTGCATTTTCAAAGCAGTGTGCTCTTTTAAACATACCTGACAGCTCTAAGTGTTTCGCACCACATTTTTGCCATGAGTTTGGGGTAAATCTACAACTCTAGTCATTGGGTCATCAGTTTCTGTGTCTCACAGCCCAGCTAAGCCTGTAGTTTTCTGGAAACATGGATGCAAGTCTATGGACAAGGGTAATGTCTGCTCTGCATTGCTTGCCTCTTCAGCACAAAAATACAGCACATGGGGTAGGCAGGATGCTAAACACAAATCATAAATGCAACTCACACATCCATGGCACTGCCAGTGTGTTCTCTGTAGCGAAGATGATGCTTCCTCACCACAAAGGTTCACAGGGCATGTGATGCAGGGCCAGTCCACGAGTGTGTGCTGAGTACAGAACTGTCAGATCTCTTGTGCATGCAGAGATCAGCTCAGTGTGAATAGCACATCTCTGAAACAAAATGGACCACTGCAATCTTGCCCGTGACACAGTAGAAGACAGCTTTTGAACATATTTAGAGCCAACTTTATCACTAAGGGAAAGCAGTTTTCTGTTCTAAAACACGCTATGGCTCTTCAAGAATGTTCTATTCAGTTGGGTGGATACCCCAGGCATTTATTTTCATCGTTTTTCCATGGGTCAGAATAGATGATGGCATTTTAGGGCCTACAAGGAGCTACAGGGACTCAGGCAATACCAGCTTTTGATCCTAAAGAACAAAAGGCCAGCATTAACCTATGTGCAAAGACAGAAGAGCTGACAAAATGGGGGGGCGGGAATGGGGGGGGGAGAGAGAATCTGGCAGGTCTTTGAAGTAATCCAAGGTCAAAAGTTTCCCCTTAAGAATATATGAGCAATGTGAACTTACCGTACCCAGGAAGCCACCTCACAAGGTAAACACTTTCAGAAGACAGGTCCTTGAAACTCTTCATAGTGTCAAAGGTTGAAATGAGCAAAGTGGCTGCTGGTTTAAGGCATTTCTCCTCTGAAATTTCCAAGCATCCTTAATTTTCTGAGACATTTGGCAGATAATGACAACACTCTCCCAGGTATATTTTAAAAAAACCCAACAACCTACACCCTTGAAATAAATAAAAGAATTCAAGATTAACCAAAAGGAGAAGAATAACCAAAAGAACCCCTCTGTGCCACTCCCACAAAAAAAAAAAAAAAAAAAAAGCCCCAGTTGTCAGATACTTCTCAAAAATTAATGTCACTTGTGTATCTAAAATTGTGAGCTATCAAAATTGCCCATTAGAACACAATCAGAGAGTGCTTTAGAAGTAGCTGAAGCAGTGAAGACCTTCCCACCCATCAGGTGTTCATGATTCACCTCAGCTGAATTTCCAGAGCAGCTCCCATGAACTGCCAGTGCCCAGTGCTCCCATGGCTCTCCAAGCAGTTTCTGCTGAGCGTGAGTTTACACTGAGCTGACAGCAGGTGTGCACACAGACCCTTTTAGCAATTCAGCAAAGAGTTAATGAAGGTTACCTGGAAGGAACAAAAACATCCTCCTGTTTTAGATTGTAGAATTCTGTACTTTTATGTATAAACATAAAAATATTCAGACTTATGGGAACAACAGTGTAACAACACTTCCAAGCAGCTGTTGCTTACATGGACATACATTGTTATCATTTTTTAAAACTAAAGTTAGCATTTTCACTTTTTCCATTGCTGAATCAATAGGATATTAAGCACATGAAAAGTCTTTAGCACATGGATAGGACCATTTGATTAGGCCTGTTCACATAGGTACTACAATTTCCCACTGACTTAAGTACTTAAAAGAGATCTACAATTAGAAGAGAAACAAAGAGAGGAAGTTTCTTAAAATGAAAGCATGAAGGGACATAAAGTATACAGCAGATACACTATCAGATTTCTTCATATGGAAGCACTGCTGCAACTGTGTTGTTTCTTCAAAGTGATAACCCCTCAACAACATAAAAATATACAGATTTTCAAACACAGTGAAATATTTTCTAATATGAACATCCTAAAAAGGGGAAATCAATAAATGGCATGAAAAACTTCAAAGACAGACCTCCTGTCAATGACAGAGGTTCTTCAGCAATGTAAAGTCTTTGAAGAAGGACTCCCAGTGCTGGGAAAGCTTTGAAGTGACAGAAAGCAGACATTTATAATTACAGAAAGGTGCGGTGTCCAGCAGAGATAGTAAAAAGATATAACTGGGGTATGTGTGGGGGAGGTTGAGCAGTGGCTTGGGCCCTGAGTGACCCTGTTCACTTGAAGCCTAAAAGCCTGCAAGGTCAAGCCTATATCCATATGAAAGAGACAATTTGTGAATTGGAGATGTGGGTAGGGCTTAGAAACCAAATTACTGCAGCTTTCACACTTCTGGCATATGTTTATTAAACAAGGCATCTCTCTTTTCTCACTACCTCAGATTCCAGCACACACATACCCACACAGCCCCTTCTCACTTTGCAGCCACGGTTCCCTGAGGAGAGAGTGAGGCTTGTTATGTCCATGGGCTCTGAAGCTGACTTAAAGTGAGGCAGTCCAGCTTTACTCATATTTATCTCTATGATTTTCATGAGTATATCACTCCTGAATCACTCCTGAAATTTTTACTTCATTCGTCTCCCTGCTTCCTGGTTATTTCTTGATGAAGTGACATAGAAATCCAGAGAAGAGAAAAATTATATTCTGGAAGAAAACTGAACTGTCTGGATTCTGGAGTTCTTTGAATTCTTGTGTGCTTGAAGGGAAAATGTGAAAGTTTAATTTACATTAATAGATTTTTGTCTTCCCCTCAGACTACAAGGCAAATCTCTGCTGTGTCTTTGGAGCAGAGCAGGGTCTGCCCACACTCTGAGAGCAAAGTCATTTCAGCATGGTATTGAGCTCACACTTTTGTGCCCAGCTGAGAGACAGAGGAATTGGCTCGCACTTGTCCCTGCCTTTCATATATTCACAGATGCAGGTTCTCCTGAAGCACAGGGTCAGGTCTTTCATTTATACCCCAAAGATCACACAGCTACATCCCAAATATTCATTTTTAGGTATTTTCCTGTCTGTGACATGCTAAAAACATAGCATTTACAGAAAAAAAAAATTAGCATCTGATTCCAGCCAAGATTTCCTGGGAAGATGAAATGAAAGACAAGCAAATGAATCAGCAGGTGTTGTCACCTTTTTGAACTCATCTGTTCTTTCTTGTATAAGAGCAGGATCTGGAAGCAGGACTGCTCACAGTGGGCTGAAATGGGACAGCAGTCAAGAGCTCTGTACTCCTCTGCCCTGGTGTGAGGAGGACACCAGAGAATCCTCTTCCTAAATGACCTGTGAGCCTCAAATCCATACAGTCCCTTGGCTAGAAAGAAGTGAGCTGTCAAACAAAGCAAACACCAGCTCCCACAGTCTTGCACAGTTAAGGACTTCCAAGCAAAGGCTGATAGAAGATGTCACCCTTTAAACCCTGAAATAAACACAGGAACAATGATGCTTCATTACTTTTACACACACATGACATCTGCAGATTTCAAACCAGTGAGTAACCCAGCTTATGAGTGGAAAAACTGAGGCACTGGAAAGAAATTCAGGCTGGCTTTGTAGAAAATGAAGTCTTAGCATGAACATACAAACATTTATTAGTGCAGAAAATTTGGAGTATTCGGCATTGAGTCCATTTTTGTCTTCTCATAGATTCCAGTCCCAGGTTAAGGTCAGAACCAGTGAAAATAGTACCAAAGTCCAGTGCAGTCTTTAGAGAATTGCTGAAGCTTATTTTGTTGAACTCTTCTTTTGCTGGCCAGACAGCAACCACGTAATTAGGATAAGTATGCAATAGTGGTTTTAGGGGAGTGCTATAGAGAAAAACTCAAACTACAGTACATATAAAAGCACTGTATTTGTTTTCTCATGCATCAACAATTTAGTTTTTTCTTCTGTTCAGGAGGTTGGCCCGAAGGGAATGGAAATCACAGAGATTATTACCTTTTTATAACTATCTTTCTAAAAGTTATGGCATCGGCTACATGAGGTGTGTAGTAAAAAGGAAAAAAAATCCTAAATGCCAATGGAGAGACCGTATGGAAACTCAGAAGCAATTATCATGCAGACAAAATTTTTAAGAGTAGTGATGAAATTAAGCATTATTGCCAGAAGATGTTTACTAAAAATATCTTTCAGGTCTTTCAAAATTTTGCTTGGAGGATTTGGCATGACAAAGAAAGCAGATGTCAGATAACACATAACACATCAAGAAAACAATAATATATTCTGAGCTTAAGAGTCCTGCTGGTGATATGGGACAAAAATATGCCTGGGCAATCTGAAATAGCTTTTAAATAAAACAAAACCAAAACAAATTGAGATGTTTTGAAGTGCCTACATAGCATGTAAATTTTGTGCTAAAAAAGTTAGGCAACAGACAGGATAAACTCAGCAAAAACTGATATTACCCAAATGCAACAGATAAGCAGAAATTGTTTTCTGACATGTAGTATTTGCTATCTGTGTAATATGCATTGTAAGATTCAGATCATCCTGAAGCAAAGTACACAGTGCTGTCTATAGCACAACTGTTAAATGCCAACACTTTCATATAATAAACCCCCTAAATCCACAGCTGGACATCATTAAAAGAGGAGGGTGCAAACATAAAGAGCTTTTCCAACTGAGAAGTAAGGATATGTTCCTCATGGCTGTGGATGATGAGCCTTTTGCCTGCACAGCAGTGCCACATTCTGAGTGCTCTGGTGCAAGACACAACATGGCAAGGTCCACACCCTTCCAGACACCTGGCTTTTCTCCTTCTGTCCCTGTTACTGGGCTCCTTCAGGAGTCACATACAAGATGTTCCTCCCTCTCACACCCTGGATTCTAGGATATTTCTGTGGTCAGTTAAGCAGAGCACAGGTTATTCAGAGCAGCAGGGCACAATGAGGACACAGTGCTGGTGATTCCAATGGCAGCAGCAGTGCCCCTTGGACACCAGCACAGAACCAGAGGTCATTGTACCATCACAGCCACTGGGGCAATGTCTCAGTTGTAAATAAGGCCAGAGAAAAACCAAATTATGTTGAGTGCACTAATTACACACAGGGACATCCTGTATTTTAAGAAAGGGATCTGAGTGACCATCCACTGAGGAAACAGTGTTGGGGTCTTAAAAATAGGAACAAAACCAACCTGAATTTAATAATGTAAAACAGACTTAGAGCAGAGAGCACTATGATTCAGAAGAGGGAGGCTGCAATACCACTAGCACCAGTATTTCTGTCAAATGGAAAAACCTCCAGGCTCATTTCCAGGGCAGACAGCTGCTATCATTTGTGTTACAGGTAACAGGAATTTAACAGGCTCAGTGGGAAGATAGGAGGGACTACATTACTCATGTATTTAAAAGAAAAAAATGTCAAATTTGGCCACAGTTTAAAAATCAAGAGAAAAAATAGCATAGAATGACCTAAAGTTACATGCCTGGTTGATATTCCAGGTTTTTATTGTAGATGATAATAAGTTTGGCGAGTTTGCCAAGATGTCATCTATGTCATATTCCTTTTTGCTGTTCTTTCCTTATATTTTCCCTGAGAACACAAGAATCAGATTTATGAAAAATGTATGCTGTTGTCAAGTACATACAAGTAATTTCTGTGAAGTGTTAACTAAGAAGGACTTATCTGCCAAAATTTAAGTATATGTTTGTTTTTAAGCACTTTTTATTTTCATTCTACTGTGGGAATCATCAAAATATGATAATATATTGTTTAAATTCCAAACTTCAAATATAATAAACTAACCTGAGACAGGACTAATGCTGAGAACTCAGTAATTCTTCTTATACCCATTGCATTTCAGGCACCTCTCAAGCTCCAAAATGTACTTCAGATTCTTAAGATGTCTCACAAAAATAACAAACAATCAAAACCAAAACACAGACTTTTCATTTTTTTCAAATATCAGTCAGAATACATTGCTTACTTCATAAGATAGTTTTTTCCAAATATACAGGAGCTACACACAATGAAATATTGAAATGCTATATTAGCAGCTGACAGTGTAAATCTATAACAAGCAGACATTATAAACTTATCCAACACAGAGTCACCAAATGTATTTCATTCTATCAGGTAACACCTATCTACAGGTCCCATAATAAGTTCTTTTAAAAAAAATATTGCTAAGAAAGAAGGACATGGGTGAGTCATCTAATATTTTTATGCAGAGAATCACAAACACGAGCGAATCCCTTGCTCTGACAAGTGCACCGTGTTTTGGTCATATCCTGCAAAAGGTGATGCATGTGTGAAATCCAAAATCACTAATTGTGAAACTAATTTTATCAATATTAATTAAATCTACTTTTGAATATTAACTGCTTAGCAGGATTGACTAAACCCATGAAATAGAACAGAAAGGAGAGGATAAAAGTCACCATGGAATGTTAATCAGTTTAGTTGCAGCTTTCTCAGGACTTTTGCTCTTTCTGGCTCCAGTCTGTGTGTCCCCTGTGCAAGACAAGCATTTGAAATGAAAAGCAGTGGACAAGAGTAAGACTTCAAAGACCACAGCATCAAGATTTCTATGGCTTTTCAGGCATTCAGTATTAAATGGATATTCAGCTATTTAGCAGTGAAAATGGAGCAAAAGATGTCAGATATGATATGGGGACATACTGATACCAGAATTTTCTGGAATGGCAGACAGATCAGCAGAACATGGCTTCTTAAATGGAACCAACCTGCTGTGTGGTGGCAACTGAATGCTCATGGCATGTGGGGACCCAGCTCTGAAGTACAATCCTGAAAATCTCTCCAAGTCCCTGTAAGCACTAATGTGTTTTGTCTACAAGTTTCCTGTGAACACCTTGAGATTTGTTCCTTCACTCTGGACAGGTGAGTGCATTAATTTAGGATCCACAGATTACAGGATATACTGTGGAACAAATTCAACATGCCAATCTCACTAAACATAGCAGCTGCTGAAAGTTCCCTCAAGGCCTTGAATAATAAAGCTCACTGTCTGACTGTTTTGTTCAGGATTTCCAGGACAGTAACATTGCTTTCTGCACTGAAGTGACGCCCATTGAAGCCCCCTAACTACTGGCATTATTTAGGAATTAAGTGATTATCCACTTACATATGTCTAACTAGATTTATGTGCTTTTGTGGAAAGAGGCCAGGGACAACAGTCTCCAGGTCACTTAATTGTTGTGCTGCTCCCTGAGTGTCCAGTCCACTGCTCAGTCAGACTCATTTCTCTCTGCCTGAAGGGTCATCCTTCCCTCCAAAACCAGGATCCAACCTCTGCGTGACAAAAGCCTGAACCCCACACCCTGAATGAGTCAGATCACAGCCTGGGCGTGCACTGATGTCCCACAGCTCAGTGACACTGTCACACTTTGTCTCAGTGGTGACAACTGCCCTTCCTCAGGCATGTTGGGGTGGGAACAGACCCAAACAATTAGGGGGTTGTAGCTGCTGGGATGAGAAGGGCTGTCTATGACACCAGGCAAAATGAATTCAATTCCCACAGCTGCTAAATGACAAAGACTTCAGAGGCACCACTCCTTCACTTTGAAGGATAGCAGGATACTGAACAGGAGGGGAAGAGGTGAGCCTCATCCTACAGGAAGAATGGCTACTTAGACTCTCTGCTATTTTTTTTTCTAAAAAGAAACCACATGGACCAAAAAGCCACAGGGGAAAAGTAAACCAATAAGGGAGCAGAAGATTGTTTTTCTGAACGTTCCAGGTTCCTTGAGAATAGCAGAGTTTTGTTGTGTTACAGGTAAACTGGGCATCCAGCTGGAGTCCTCTGGCAGAAGTCAGAACCTGAAGTGTGTGGGTCTTTGACCTTAACTGATTTTCAAGGTCATTTTTCTCAGCTCTTTTGCAAACTGTTATCTCAATTTCTGTGGCAGTATCAGCCTAAATTCCCAAGCACAAAATCTAGATATGTCCTAGATGGTTTGTTTTTTATTTTACTGTCAATATTATAATACAATATATTCAGACTCTAACTTTTAGAGGGTTTAGAATTAACCTGTTCAAATTGTTATTGTTTGAAGAGCATGCATTTTTCCAAGAATTACCTACCTCTCATATCCATAAACTATGCATAGTATGGTGAGCTGGATAACATCAAAGGAAGCAGATCTTTTTCAGTAATATATCTTATTCCGTAAATCAGCTTGAAAGGTATTTTTCAACTCATTTTGATTTTTATGCTTTCTTTTTCCTGCTGCTTGATGTAAAACTGACAAAGTAAAACTGACAATAAGCTGCAGAGAGATGCAAGCTTCCTGGTACAGAGGAGTAAACATTTCTCCTAACAGATGGAGTAATTTTCACTTCTATTATCATTAACAAACTTCAAAACTCTATGCAAGTGGAGAAGCCAGCAAGCTAGCATTGTACCCGTGGATGCTCCTTCACTGCTATATTTTTACAGATACTTGTATCTTTAGAAGATCATGTAAATTAAGAATTATCAGCTGCATATTAGGCATCCTCTCAGCCTGTAGCCCAATGCTTTAAGCAGCATCTCAGCAATTGGGAAGGACAAGACAGACTCTCTGCATAACTAAACTCTCATCATTCAAAAGCCAGTGTTTTCCACTCCCCAGCAGCACTGGGCTGCAGTTATTGCCTGCTCTCTGTCACAGAACAGCTGCATTTTCATGTGGAGCAGGGGTGACAGTGAAAATGGGAATGTGTCGGTGGGGCAGCCACAGAAACAAAGCCACTGCTTGTGTGGGGTGGGGAAATGCTTGGGGGAGCAAATCTCAGGGGAGACCTGGCAAAGCTGTGCAACTGAACTGAATTTGCCCCAAAATGTCCACAAGATCAAGTTTTCTTTGACCCAGTCTTTTTTGAATCTTCCCCATGTAAAGCACCCCATTCCCTTCCAAAGGAGCAAAGAGGAGGTTCTTATTCTCAGCCCACAGTCTATTGCTAAAATGGGTGTGTTACTGAAAGCACCATCATACAGTGATGAAATTCTTCTTTCAATTAGTGAAATTACTACTTTTGTTTTTTTTGCTGTTAGACTTTTTCTGTCTACAGTACATATACTTTTTTCTAATGTATGAAGACACCTAGCATCTGCAGTTGTTTTACATAAATTATTTTTGAAAGGACTAGACATTACGAATCACAGGGGCTTAAAACTTTAATTGCATTTACAGACTCATTGAAACTGCCCCAAAATTTAAATATAAAAGCTCCCTATACAGTGTTTCCTTTAAAAATTCCATTATTTTATCCATTCAAGCTGGTGGTAAATTGTAACCATGGATAAAGCCTGTTGAGATCTTTTTATAAAGAGTTTAAGAAGCCATTAAGATTTTAGACATTTAAGACGCTATTTATTTATTTCAGCATTTGTGAGATATAAAACTGTAGCTATAGCACTTTGTTTTCATGTGTAGTTGTAGACTTTACTCATCATAAAAAAGGGGCTTTTTTGTATTCACAACAATTTTCCCTCCACATTTCTTTTAGCTACAGACTAATCTGTAAAAGCATTTTGTTTGACTGAAATGGGCAGCAATTTAATTTTCTTTTTGCTTCTTTAATGTATCAGCAGAATCAGCTAGATGCTGCAAATTACTAAGGAACAATAATATCCAGAGAAAATTACCAAAATAAAGAGTAAATAACTCAGTGTTAAAGAAGAATTAATATAATGGGATCACTCAGAAGCTATCAGGATCATTAATGAAATTAAAGTATAACCCATACTAATTTAAAAATTCAGTTAAAGGCTACATTTAAAATTACTAAGTGTCAGGGGAAAATATTTAAATTATGAAAGTTATTATAAAGCTCTGACTGGAAAGTACCCATTTACAGAAGCCTTGAGTCACTCATTGAGTTTATATGCATTCATACTCACACTATATTATTGAACAGAAAATTATGAAGGGAAATGGCTTAGTTCTATTTACTTTTAAATATATTTACTATATAAATACAGATACAAATACAATTCTTCTTTATTTCTTGTATTGGCTCCATCTGACTTCTATGAAAAATGCTTTTAAAATAATTTGGTTTTCTGAAATATATACACTTGTTCATGTACTTAGGGGATAGATTTACCTACAACATATTGGGGTAGAAAGGGGGTTGTAGCATCATATTGGGGATAAGGCTGAATTGCTGCTTATTCTTTGAATTCCTCTCCCTCATACACCACACACTTCCACACCCACCCCCAAGCCCCCTTTAAAGCCCATGCAAACACAACCATCAGTGGTGGACTGACCAAGATTTCTGTGCAAATACCAGAAAATTTTCAAGCATGATATTGAAAAACTCACAAGATTTTTTTGACCGTACTCTACAAGGAGGTTGGCAAATTGTTAAACTCTGAGAAAGGGGCCTGGAACTCCTGCTATGGTGAGAGATTAGAGCAGCTGAAGAAATGATTAATACCTGTCAGGTTCCCAAGGTGACATCTTAAGCCGATGGATTCATGGACTGATGTTCAGTGGAGAGAACCCTGGATTTTACCCACAGTTTATGGGAGTTTAGGAAGAAAAGCTTATAGACAGAACTAGCACCAGTTATTTGATAAGAGTCACTGAATAGTTGAAGCTACAAAAGCTTTCTTTTCTTTACACAACCACTGGAGGATTTTAAGCCACTTGAAGCCTATCAATCAAGTCTGTGTGTCTTCACTCAGCTCCTACAGTTCGACCAAAGCCAGTGTCAATAATGGAGAATTCAGGCCAAATTCTGGGCTGTGCTTATGCAGAAAGTCTGAGCAATTCGTTTCAATCCTTTCTGTTAGATGTAGAGTTTAATTCTGATACTTAACTCATATTTTGTTTCACAGACATGGTGCTGACATGTTTTAAATCCTGGAAATGCTACCAGTAGATCTACCTTCTTCCCTAATGGCCCATGTCTTCCCTAATTAAGTTTATGTTGTTCCCCATGTATTTCCTATTTGTCCAAGAACAAGGATCAGTGTGGGAGAACTGAAGGTGGCAGCAAAGGAGTTGAAAAGACCATACCCTTCAGGGGTTTTATAAAATCATTCCAATGACAACAATAGGGTAAATAATGCCTTTGTGCACTGTACAGCAATTACAGTATTTGCTGTCAGTGATAACCTTCTGGCCATCTCCACAGTCATTCCACAGTTACAACAAATTGCTAAGACACCAAAAATCAGATAATAAACATGTCGATAAACATGTAACATTTGAATTAGCTTGCTGACCACAGTGGAGGTATTCCAATGTTAGAACAGCAAAACTACAGCCAGACTTGAGATATACATTATTTTAAATAACATGTTTCAGAAGTCTGGATGTACTCTCTACAACCTCTTCAAATGTAATCAAATGAGCACTCCTGGTCCATTACAGCACTATTAAAACATACAATCAGAACGATCATGGTCTTTCAAATATAATTGATTTTGTCCAGTTTGTGAAAAACATTTTAGGAGATAAGTTGAGAGGGATTTTGTGTTGGATTTTTCTGTTGTTGTTTCAAGTGACCTCATGATTTATTTCCAAATCTGGAACAGTTTGTTCTTTTCCTTTGAAAACAAACTGGAAAAAAAAGTAGCTTTAAAAACAAAAACAAATCTACAGAAAGACTTTACTGAGTGTATTTCTCCTTCATTCCATTTGAGATGATCAAACAGCAGTTTTTCTTTGAAAGTGTTTATTGGCTCTCTTATAGCTGCTCTATTTGGTTGTATTTAATGTACTTTAAAGGTACATTAAAAACGTGGAACAGAAGAATGAGAAGAAGGGAAAGGTCATTACCCCATTGCAAATGGGTCAAAATTATTTTTCTGTCCAGGGAAGTTTACAACTTGAATTCTTTGATGGCACTTTAAGAAAAATAAAAGTAGTTATTAGCACAAGCACACGTGCACTCGCACACACAGAGACATATGTATATTTGGGATATGTATATTTGGGATGAATCATGTATATGGATATAATATATATGTATGAGATGGAATTTAGTGATATCAATAAATAAACAAATAAATTATTGATTTCAATTACTGAGATATTTTGCTTGCCTTGTTGTCAGTAAGTAATTCTATCCCAGTTCCTATAAAGTTTTTACAAACGCAACTTCCATAAAAATAGTGGAGGCAAAAAGGAAAAGAGAGAGAAAAGGAAACAATAACATGTTTTCTTTGCAATATGCAAACCTAGCTAGAAAAAAATCCCTACAAAACACCTCCCTTGAAGCCAGATTTTTTAAATGTAACTGCAAGATACCAAATGCAAAGCCCAGACTGTTCAGTAAATCACCTCCAGCCCCTGACAATCAGAGAGCAAGCAGAGCAGGAAGAAACAGCAAGAGGCTTCTTTGTTCACAGACCCAAATGCTTCCTCGCCAGTGCTCATCTCACATCACTCTGCTTTCTCCTTCACTCTCTTTGCTCTCTCCCAGAGCAGCACCAGCAGTGATTCTGCAGAAAACAACCTGGGTTTTCATCCTTGTTTCTCGCTGCCCATGGCCCAGCTACTCACAGGCATGGTCCTGTCAAACTGCCCTGCAAAATCCTCCCACACATATAACTAAGCTTCTCTCTGACCTGCTGTGTGGTTTTGCTTTTGCATTCCCAATAAATTCAGGGTTTTTTACTCTAAATATGACTTTTATTATATCATCAATTCACTCTTCCTTGTCAGGTAGCTGTCAGAGGCTGCTTTCTTTAAAATCACTGTTCAAACAGTGGTGCATGAGAAGAATAAAGCTCCTTGCAGGTGTGTTTAGTAGCAGACTGAAAGCAGGTCTTAAAAAAGAAAAATATGTAAAGGGACAGAGTTTATGAAATCTAATTTAAAAAAAAACAACCTTGCATTTTAAAATGTTTCAAGTCACATGGGCCTCAGAAAGAACCAAGTGCTAACATTTTCAAAAGCTCCAGAGTAATTTTTAAAATACTACTGGAAGCATATATGATTTTTGACCTCTTAAGGTATAAATATGGAAAGGTATAAAATATGCCTTAGCTTGTTTAAAAGGCAGTTTAAATTTGTTAAAAGGCACTAGTGGTAGCATTTCACTGAACTGCTCTGCATCTGAGAGCCAAGAAGAACTGTGCCTTAATTCCTGAGTTTCTCCTGAGCTGTCTGGTTACTTCACTAATTCCTGCCTGAGTTTACTGGTGGACCACTAAAAGGAGGGAACCGTGTGGATTTTTGTTGGACCTCACATAATTCCTTACTTAAAAGAGCTTCCACTAGATTTGAGTTCAGGGGTGAAGGGAGAATTTTGCCCAAAAGAGTTGGCCTATAAATAGTTGACAAACAAAAAAACCTGATAAGAAGTTCTGTTATTTCAGAATGGGTAGGGGATAAAACGAGTCAGACTAACTGGACTCACTGAAGAGAAACAGAATTTGGTCAAAAGTCCACAGGTGAACAAGGGTAACCATTTAGTGTGGGCTCACTTTAAACCAAACAAGTAATCTCAAGCAAAAAATGCCTGTATGTAAAGAAGCAATGTATAAAATAGCAGCTGCAAAAATCACTACAATGTGGACTCCTTCATGAAAGTTATTACTACCATGATGCTAATATATATATATATGTAACACACAGGAACAATTCATGCATTTGTAGTAGAGCAAAACAGATGGGAACTGTCTTTTCCCTGCTTTAGCAACATTAAAATAATTACTTATAATAATCATGTTTACCAACCTTAATGCATGCACAGGATATTAAATATTGCTCTGCCTCATTGTGAGACTGTCTACCCTTCTTCCTTCATCTCATCCAGCCCAGACTTTCTTCTCTGCCCCAGCCCACAACTACTGCTGCTTTACTACCAGCAAGGCTCCAGCACATCCTGACCCCAGGATTTTACTATGGAAATTTTTCTCATTCCTATCTGTCTGGCGTTTCCTTGTCTCTTTGAGCTCATCTTTATCATAGTCCCACTGTGACAGTCCCCTATCTACAGGAAGTCCAATTTCTACAACTACACCAACTTGTTAGTGATTACTGACCTGAACTCAGACTAGATCTGCCATTTGTGAAGTTTCTCTCAATGTTTTGTTCTGTCAGCAGCCATTTCCTCCACTGATTTCACTGTTCATTTGACTTTCTGTGCCACTGCCCTCATGCACAGAACTCCTTGACAGCTTACAAAGAGAGGCCTTTTTTCCACACCACCATAACTTGCAGACTCTCCTACTACCTCATTCCTCCAGGGGCTTCCAAACATAGCAGGCATCTGACTTCCCTAATTGCCCTGTCATAGAAAAAGCAAAAGCAAACGCCTTTCAAACTGCTGGTAACACTCCCATCCGAGGGAAGTAGTCAAGTTGCTGTTGCCTGGATTGTTCAAACCAGACAGTACAAGGCATCCATCACACCCCACACATGGGGAAAACCAAATATTCACAGGGGACTAAACTTGGCAAGCTAAAAGGGGTTTCCTGTCTCTGCTTTTGTGACATCCTGAAGTGCTTTCCTGCACTAAGGTAGAAATTGGCACTTGGAGGTGAAGCCTTCTTCCAGTAGAAATAATGGCTCTCGTTTCCTTCGTGCAACTTTACTTCCTTGCCTTAGGTCTGCATCTGCAAGTGCCAGTTCAATTATCTTTAGTGATTTTATTAGTTACTCCTCTAGTACCTGTGAAAGATCTTCTTTTGCTTCCTGCCCAGAGGAGTGATTTAACAGAGTAAAATCCCATCTCTGAGGCCACCTTTAAGAAACCGGTCTGTCCAAGCTATGCACTGAATGTCACAGCGCTGGTCACCTCTCAGAGCGTGTTCTGCCTTTGCCAAATGCTGGAAAATTGGCATGCTTCCATGAGTGGAGACAGGACAGCACTGTGGGGAAGGCATGGGGAGCAGGCACATTTGTGTACCACATGGGAATGTAGATGCCTAAGGAAACGCAGAGGAGGAGAGTGAGCGAAGTCAGGATCCGTAACCAAGCCGTACCTTTTTTCCCCACGGAGCTGGAGTGCAGGAAGAATGCCTCCAGGTCTCTTGGCTCCACAGCTCCTCTCTGACCAGATGGGTGCTTTCTTCACACATGGAAACCTTCAGGCTTTAGCCATGTATTCACCCTGCGACCAGAAATAGGTTAGACCTGAACTGTAACTCCTACAATTAGCCCCCACAGCCTTCATTTTATTGTATTAAACCCTAATATGGACATTTGTATTTGACTCAACCAACAGGGCTCTTCTATTAATTTGTGCACCAATTTTAGATTTTTCTCTGAGGTAGTTAAGGAGTTTCAGCTGCTGGTGGAAAGAAACAAACCAAAAAGCCACTGAACATGCCAAGAGGAGAGCAGGGCTAATATCCTGTAGCCTTTACACATCTACTGAGGCTCTGTGTAAATTGTAAGGCCTCTTGTTTTACTGCACACTATTGGCAAATTTGGAGCAGGAGTCTTGTAATGTCAGCCAAGAGGACCCACACACGGACACCAAAGCCCCAGGAAGAAAAGAATTAACAGCCTTCAAAAGTGGAAAAGTTTTAAAAAGAGATATTTAAAAGGTTTGACTTGCAGCCAAGTGTTAAACAGTAAATACAAGTTTTAAGTGTCTTAACGATTGAGATGAAGTATCATAATTCAGCAGCATGGAATGGGACCTCTTACTGGGAGAAGCTAAAGAAGAAAAATGAACCAGCACAAAAAGGAACCCCCTCTAGGGAAGATCTCACACATTTGGGTCTGGAGTCTAGTTAGAGTAGGCCAAAACCTGATACTTTTATCTCCAACCTTTGACCCTGACATCTGGAAACTTAGTTTGAGTCAAACAGAAGGAAGTTTTCTTTTCTATTTCAAATACTTTATAGAAGAAAAACTTCAAGTATCTACAGTCAAGTCTGTTAGTACAAACTACTTCTATTTGTGCACTTGTAGTGAACTCTAAAATATGGAACATTTGTGCAGGAAATGCATGCGTCAGAACTTTTGGGAAAAGAGAGTAACTTGGTGAGACTGGCACATTGTTCGATGCTTGTATGGGATCCAGATAACAGCCCAGATAAACATCTCCAAGGGGGTGCTGAAGAGTATAAAAGGTCCAGTTCCTTTGATGTTCTTAGATGTTCTCATTTAATAGCTATCAGCCCTGGTGCCAGAAATAACAACATGTTTAAACGTTCTGTATCAAAACACAAATTAAATTCATTTAGCGTAACCTGTTTCCAAAGTTAATTTTCATCTTTAGCTGGAACACTAAGTGTGATGTAACTCATGTTCTTCCTGGCAGTTATTTTCATTATTATGTTTATTACTCATTTAAGGGAGTTTTTTTTTTTTTTTTTTTTTTTAACAGAGGGATTAATGAATTTAGACTGCACATTATAACATCAAAAGCTTTGGTTTCAAATAAGCCCATCTGAGCTACAGGAGATTTTCTCCCCTTATACGAAGCTAAACAGCAACTTCAAAAACATATCTGAGTTATAGTATTATTTTCTAGTTGAGTGAAGTCATGGGTTTTATGTCAACCTGTTATATTTGCATATAATAAATGACTACTTATTTGTATTGTCCAAGTGACTCCTTTGACTCCTTTAACCCACAATCTGTTCAGGAGTCAGATGCTTTCCACAGATACCAGCTCTCTCCTCAGGAGGATTTCTCATCATGTGAAAGAACAAAGATAATAATAAAGCAACCTCTTTTTCAGAATTCAAACAATTGTTGGAGATCAGATGATCAGAAGGGGGGAAGACACATGCCAGCATTTTAACATCATGTTGTTCAGGCCAATAAAAATAATAAAATAGGAAATAAAAAGCACAATACATAACAGTTAGCAAAAGTATTTCTTTCCTAACATGTTGCTTTTTATCACTAAGCCTTCTTAGTTTACAAGTGAATTTTTTTTCACCCAGTATTGATTAACATCAGACTCTCATAGGATGTGCATACATAGATCTCAGAAATCCGCCTGGATTTATAAATGAAGGCAGAAATCTGCAGAATTTCTGTTTCATAGTGCTCTCTAGGATATCTGAAATCCCTTGTCAGTTATTTTACTAGAAATAATAGAATATTGCTTAACATGCTGGCTGAATTACTTTATTTTTACTAATTAATACTAAGTTACTCCATGCAAAATATTTTCCTAATTATTTTCGGTGATTATAGGGAGGTTTGCAGCACTGCTTTTTAAAGAGAGTAATGTTTGAGTTCAAGGTCCTGCCTCTGCTTTTCCCCATATGGACAAAATACCTCTCACATCAGTGGAAGATACAGGCCTCAGCTAAGGAAAAGATTTCTAAAGCATCATTTTTTCTTGTGCAGAGAATTTCACAGTGTTTGAAGGGATTCAGGAAGTAGGAAGCTGCAATACACATCTTCAGTGAAAACCAGGGTATTGTCTCTGAAACTGTTTGAAATTCACTGATATATCTGGAAGCCACTGTGGATAAACACCATGAAATACCAAATATTTTTAGAAAAGACCAGCAAATTCCTCTTTGGAAGAAAGTGCATGCAAAACTGTTTCTGGTCTAGAAAAGGCACCCTTGCAGGGAACATAAGCAAGTGGGAAATAGCTCTATCATTTTGAACTCCAAAATCAGAGGGGTTCTGCTCCATGTTCTTTCACTCAAGGCTTCATGAAACATTTGCAGGGGCTGAGACTTCCATCATGCTCTCAAAATCACCTACATCCAATAGCACTGTATGAAATGCCCCTCCTGATTTCCTCCTTGGTCTCAACCTGCCCCCGTGATGTCTCTCTTCACGTGCAGTTGTCCACTACAGCTCCATTTTCCATAAAGGTGGCCAAACAGAAGGAAGCACACAGTCATTAAAATATGCACTTTGGCAAGACAACCAGACCACCCCAGTTGATATTTACATTATGGCAGAGTAAAATTTGTCTTATCTTTGGGCACATCATCTCAGGTAGCAGACTGCTTCTCTCCTCATATCTTCTGGTCCCCAGAAAAGGCCACCATGTGAGCAGGGGTGCTCTCCAACCAGCAGCCCGTTCCCACAGCTCTGGCTGACGTGGCATTTGGCTCACCCCTTGTGGGTGGCTCAGGCTCTAGAAGGAAGGCCGTGCTATTCAGATTAAAGGCTTTGGTTTAATAAAACAAAACTCACCTTTTCCTTGTTGAAACCCAGAGCTGTGGCAGAAGATCATTTCCAGGTTTACAGGTAGGGCTGTAGCTGTTGATGCACCTATTCATATTACCTAGACCTCTTCCCAACCTTTACAATGAATTCTTTTCAAGTCTTACAATAGCAGGCTCCAATCACACAGTGCCCCAGAAGATTTAAGGTCAGGTGGCCCTTTGGTCAGTGGTCCATCCCTCAATCCTGTCACACAAGCGACCTGAGCAGCTCAGTTGGCAAAGTTTTATTTTACATGTAAGTGTTGGAGGGGAAAGAAATGGTTAATCCAGAAATCAAGGCAACCAAGGAGAAAAAAACAGAAATAATTTGATGTTTTAGTACAATATTTGATAACTTGATAGAAATTGATAAATCGATATTAATATATTGATATTTTAGTATGCAAGAAAACTAGACAAAAACCCCCAAAAAATAGAGAGATTTAATGATCTTGTTTCTTTGTAAATAAATAGCAGGAGTGCCAAGGCAGATGTGTTTTTCAGTTTTCTAAATTTTCTTACGTCTTTACAGTACAGCAAGGGGCATATTCTCCTTTTGAAGCCCAGACCTAGCATTAACATTTATGGGAGCTATACACACATCAAAAGAAAAACCTACATTAAGCAATTTATAATCTGAATTTTTTTCTCTGACCAGTGCAATTGCAGGATTTATCTAAAGGAAATTGCAATAATTTCTCATGGTATTTCTGCTGCTTAGTACCTGTATGGTGGGGGAAAGAGAGGAGCTAGAGAGCAAGTATAAAAGAGAGGGGGGGAGGGAGAGAGAGAGGGAGAGAGAGGGGTAGGTAGAATGAGGGTAAGAAGGAGGAGACAGAAAGAGAGAGAAACACGCCCCTGAGATTTGAAAACTATTTAGAACAGCTTCTATTCTTCTTGGTATGTTTTCCTTAGCCTTTGAGGAACCCAAAGCATATTTGCATATATTTAGAACTGTATGTAGAAGTGCTTCCCTTCCTTACAAGACCTTTTCATTTTTTCCCCCATTTAAGGAATGTGTACAAGGCACAAGTTCACAATGTTTCTTTGTATATAATGCCATGAAGCACTGGTACTCCCATTTTTTCAGTGTCTTCTGATACAACAAATTAATGAGTTTTCCATCACTATTTTGTGATTAAACCCCCTTGATCTTTACAGGCACAAAAGGATTCCTTAGTCATACTTCCCAATTCAAGAGGGCTGAATAAAGAAGTCCCTTATTCTGATCCATTCTATGCCTTTCTTAGTGAAATAACCACTTCCTTTTCCTTGCTTCTTCCTTGGTTATTTTTAACCATTTTTGCCATATTCTATTAGATTTTAACATATTCTTTTTTATCTGATGTGTAAATTGAAATTCAGCAATAAAAGTAAACTTCAGCTCTTCCTTTAGAGGAGTAAGGTGCTTCTGTCACCATTTGACAACTTTTACAATAAATTCAAATTAAATTTGTGCTTGGCCATAGGGCCAAAAATCCCTAGTGAGAATCTTTTCAATCTCATCTTTCGATTAATAGGGTCAGTGAACCAGAGATGCTTCAAGAAAATATTCTGAGATTCATAAATAAACACTTTTCAATGATACCACGTTGCTGCTATTAAAGAAAAGACTTGCAAATCTGAGACATGACTATATGTGAGTTTTCAGTACTGCAAGGGACCTTGGTTGTTTTCTCTGTCTCTAAACCCCATCTCACCAGCCCACACTCAGACCACCAGCTGGTATTAGGTTTTTATGCATTTGCAGTGCTAAACCCCACAATTCTCCATTCCATTTCTCACTATATTGTTTAGTCCCTCAAGAGGGGCTTTACTTCATGAGCTGTAGAGTAAATTAACCCCAACAAAGCACTGGAAAGCTGTGGCTGGGGTGATGTGGCTCCTGATTTAACATCTCTGGGGTACTTCCACATTCTCCTGCAACATGGGCCCTACTTTAGGCCATAGACTCAAGCAAGAGATCTTTCCTATAAAACACCTTACCTGTTACCACCTATTTTTAGAAAAATGAGACCTGATGCATGGTCATTTGAACATTTTTGCACTGCAGATGTTTTCTATACCTGTTTCTGGCTGTGAAATATTATTTTTCCATCAAGCAGAAAATGAAAGTTGGCCAAAGTATAGCAAATGAGGTGTTTCCTCAAAATATGACTGATGTTCACATGAGGTTTGCTGCTCTCTTAAGAAATAGTGACAAAATATTAACCAGACTGTAAGACAGATATGAAGGGATATGTTTGCATTAAAAAATCAGTACATAAAAATATGAAGATTTCCTTGTCAAAACTTTGCAAAGTCAAGACAAGTTAACATATACAGGCCAATTAATAAAACAAAATTACAAAAGTAGTAGTTGGCATATTAGTTGCTATTTGGGTGCTAGTGATCAGATTCTATGAAATAAAAAAGAATTTTATATATAAGTTAAAACATTTATTACAGGTGCTTAATCATGAAATCCGCTTAATCGGGACATTTCCCAGGGAACCAAATTAAGCCTAATGATACTTAATGGCAAGGACTGCTGCTTAATTGGGGTGGTAATTCCAGTTAATTGGGATTCCTGCAGGTGAGTAAATGGTACTCAAATAGAGATACTGTATCTGGCCTTCATGATGTTCCAGTATTGGTGGTGCTTTGTCTTCCCTCAAACAGCCTCTCCCGCCATTGGATCAGCAAAGCAAAATTACTTCTGTGCTTCCATTTTGGTCCTTTCAAACATTGCTTAAAGTTACAATCACTCTCTCTGGGCTGGAAATACAAGAGGACTGCTTTGAAGTCCAGCAAATCTGAATTTGTCTATTTATTTGAATTTCACCAGCATTTTGGAAAGATCACACTCAACCTTTTGCCTGACCAAGCAGAAGCTTTTTAATAAACCTTCAGACATCATGGAGATGCCACAAAGATATTTGAAAACTGTTGGTCACAGCTTCCACTGCAGAACAGCATGTCCTAATTGGGAAGGTTTCTGCACTGGCTTATGGGAATAAATATTTTACTACCAAAAAAACCCCTAATATACATCCTTTCTTCAATACTAAGAAGGAGAAAGACATACACTGTCATGGCACACTGCTCGAGGTTTTAGTTTAGTCCTTCACGCACACACACAGAGCCACATGCTAAAATACTTGGATTATTTTCTTTTACCCATTATTAAAATAGATGTTTAAATATTATTCAGGCTTTTACACAGCACCAGAGACTCTGAAAATGAAAACTGCTAATGGCATTCAGCTTATTAGAAAGATCTGTTTTCATCATTACTTCTTGAGGTGCCGGTGCTCTCGGGAGGAGCCAGCACTCGGTGCGCTGTGCTGTCGCTCACTGGGTTGGAAGACAGGCAAGCTGCCAGCTCTGGGGAGAGAGAACTGGAGCTGCAGTGCCTGCAGCTACCTGGGGAGAGCCACTATTCTCTGTAGGTCTTTACAAGCACAGCAGAGTGGCCTGACTCCAGAGCCACTGCGTCTCACAAATCCACAATAGGCTCAGCAACTCCTGCGCTGTCTTGGGAATTTTGGGGAGAGAGGAAATCTTGTTTGCTCTAGTCCCTGCAAAACCCAGGCTGCCACTGAGCCTGTGTTCCCCAGTGTGCAGGTGAGGCTGCCCAGCCCTGCCCAGCTGGCTGGCAGGAGAAGATCCCACCAGTCAACTGAGAAAGGTGGTTGCAAGATCCAGGCTGCTGGAAAACAGCATCCCCAGGTGAGTTCAGGCTTCACTGGAGCCAGGAGATCCCCAGACAACAGACTTTGGCTTTTCAGAGTGACACATCCCCCTTTGTGAGCTTGAGGGGGACTGCTGCAGCTCCAGCAGTGCTGACATGCAGGAAGAACAAGCTATTACCATGAGCAGGGACCCCACAGCCCCCATTTCATACAAAAATCAGGATTGCACCTCTGTCAGAATCAGCAGCTCCTGACGCCTGGCTCCTGCTGAGATCAAAACCATACCTGATTTTTCCCCCTCCACTTCAAGCAGTGGTTCATTTTCTCAAAGCCTTTCACAACAGAGGTGTTCTGAACAGAAAAGGAAACATTCTGAAAATACTTGGCAGGGCTGATTTTTCTATTAGCACAGTGTACCCAGCCCCAAGGATTAGTACATTCCACGGCTCCCGTGGGTGAATGCCAGCAGGAGCTCCAGTTTGTACAGCCAGGGAGCAGTACCTCTGCACATATTTCCCCGAGCCTCTGTGAACCTCCTTAGTCCCAAACCAGCACACAATACCTGATTTTGATTCCCCTTTACAGTGGAGAGCTTCAGAATGAGAAGTCAAGACTCAGAGAGAAATACTATCCAATAAAAGCACCGAAGTCAGCTTTTAGGAGTGCTGTGGTTTGTGTTCTCAGACTTCTATAAGCTGCAGATATATTTGAAGTTCTAGCAATCAGCACTTGCAAAAGGAAAACAAGAATGATAACTTCAGAACTAAAACAATTTGATCTTTGTTGTGGAGCTGTTTAAATGCTGTAGTTAAAACACAATGAAATTCTCAGGTGAAGTGTGACAAAAGATTTCACTTCAGTTTTTCTCCCTCACAGCTCTTTCATGTCACTACAGATAAACTAAAATGACAGGACAATGAAACGATTGGGCCAAAATTAGGAAGAATATCTGTTGATCTACTGCTAAGAGGTCTTTCTTTCTTCAGTACAACACAAAAAATCTGTACTGTAACAATTAACCTCGTCCTTAATTTATACCTAGTCATATGTACTGCATCAAATGAGCAAGAGCACAGTTATGAAATAGTGAATACACTCAGGGAAATCTAAATGGAAGCCATTTTTCATGCTGATCTCATGCTTGAATTTACAGATTCTTCACAAAGCTTATCATAAAATATTCACAGAACTACAAGAATATCAGCGTTAGTGAATTATTCAGTCAAATGTTAACTTGAAGTAGCAGCTTTTTCTCTTCTTCAGAGCATCCAGGCACAGAAAATGAGTCACTGTGTAAAGCAAAGATCCATCTTACACGTGGGACTACCTTTGATGCAGGATTTGACCAACAATATTGCCCTACATTTCCTCTGCACTGGCAGAAATCAGAGGATTGCTGCCAAGGTTCCCATCAGAGGCAGAATAGCAGCAGCAGAGATAACATCAATACACAGCTAAAACACTGGAAACAGAATGATTTTTCTGTTTGAAATTCCTGATCAAACTTTTAAACTGTTTTCTACTGGTTCCTGTATGCTGCCAGTTCCAAGCCAAAGATAATCAGGATTACTTAGCCTCAAAAAATGCTACTCCAGCAACAAGAACTTGCATAGATTGCCAGAACCCACCAGGAATTAGCTGAGGGATTTTAATGGACTCTACAGCAATTTTCACTCTTTAAGGGGAAGAAATGATATGAGTTTAAATAAGTAAAATGTAAATTATTAATCATCATCATCATGAAAAACGTTGAAGTGTCAGAAAAAAAATCTTTAACAGAAGACTAATGAGGACAACAAAGGCAAAAGGAGAAAAAAGAAAATAAACAATTATTAGAAAAGTCAAGATTGTTAGTATTAGCAATTAGTTATTGCAATGAAATACCAGGGCTCAAAAATGATTGAGTCAGCAGGTGATCAAAAACATAAATGAATATTAAAATAATGAAGGACAGTAAGTCAAGGTGAACTAACTGAAAATCAAGCCAGAATGATTTTAAGGCATTAGTAATGAAGAAAAGGGGACAGCTCCTCAGCAGGTAGAAACCCACCAGAGCTATGCTGATTTAGACCAGCCAAAGTGGTGTCTGTGGGCTGCCAGTGAATAGGAAAAACCTCACCTCTCACTCCTGGACCTGGACTGGAAGAAAGAAAAGGTGGCAGTCACCCAGATGAATTTCTGCCAGGAGTACAGCATGCTAAAACTTTTCAGTTTGTAATTTATTCACTCAGAAAAGCAGTCAGGTCTGGCATACCTATCTGCCAACTTGGACCTCATTCACCAGGCAGCACTGGTCAAAAAAATTAAATCCAGAACCCATGCAATTCTGAAACGTTTTATTTCAATGTTTCTGAAAAAAGCATTATTGAGTTTTTCCTACAAAGTATTTTAAACTGACAAAAATTAATATCTGAAAGATGTTAAAAATCCAATTCAGGTTGGAAAAATGTTTCACTTGAGTTAAAATAATTTGGGGGAGTTCATTTTGTTCAGAAAATTGAAAATCCATTCTTTTCACAGCTCTGTAGCTTAGACCATTTATGGAGACTCATATTTGCTCTAATCTCAGAAGCATCTAAAATACAATCAAAACCTATATATTTCCAGTGTGTACAAATGATTACCCTTTAAACAATGCAATATGCATAAATGGAAAACCCTTCTCCAACAAAGACATTCATTTTAGGAACACGACTTCTTAAATAAATGAAAGATTTTGTGATGTGAACCATGAATAAACTTAGCATAAGATACCTCTGCATATGGAGATACTTAGCAATGTAGGCAAAATTATTACTGAAAATTATTTTGCAAATTCAAAAGCACTAAATTTACATTATATTGTTTATGAATTTATTTGAATTTTTGAATTTATTACTCACATCATACCATGTAGTAATTCAGTTAAGGAATGTCTTTTCTAATTGGCAACACTACCAGAGTGACAGATTTAATTTCATTTAAAGGCTTCAAACAAGCAGGGAATTAAAGCTGGGCATGGCATTCCATAGGTGCTTGCCTAAAGATTTTGACAAGCTTCTCCAAAACACAGTAATAAAGTATTTACCTAATACAGGGCAAGCATAAGATTCTAAACTCTTGTTCCCTCAGAGTCCCAAGTAAAAAGCTGAGCAAGAGATCTGGCCGCAAAAGGAGTTTTAGACAGTAAAGAAATGGTGTGAGAATAAAAATAGTGACACTAGCTATCCTGAGAGGAAGAGGGCCAGCAGCACAGAATGAGACAATCATTCTTCTGTGTTCTACACAATATTTTGGGAGCAGTACCACTGACACCCAGAGCTGCAGGTCCATTTGAAAGCTGGTGTGACTCCCTGGAGAACTTGCCTCCAGTCCCTGACAGCAAGAACCAAGCTCTTCTATCGCTCACATGACCTGAGTCCTCAGCTACCCCCCGACACATTCACAATCAATTGCCAGCTCCTTGGTAAAGGTGTGCCAGGTTGTTCTACCAGACACTGCAATATCTCAGATCAAACTTTGCCTTGACTCTGTCACAGCCCCAGGGAAAAGTGTCCCTGGGGGGGAATCAACAAACCTAGACTTTCTTCTCACTACTAACAACTTTACTATGTGTTCCTGTACTTTCAACACTGACATGCTTCGTTTTTCAAAAGAAAATTCATTAAGTGCTTATAAAGAATTCTGGGATTCTCTGAGGGAAATCGTTACCAACATTCAATATTATTAGAAATAGCATGTAGAATAAGCTAAAGCAATCTATCTCAATTTAAGTCAATATACACATTTTTGTATCATCTCCCCGGCATAATCTCCCTGCTAACTGCTGGTAAATGACTGCTTTCTAAGACTGGTTTAAAAAATTGTTCACACAATCAGAACTGCATCATGTGCATTTTAAACAAGACTAGAGCCAGAAGCAAACTCCAATTCCACCCTCCCCTGCCTCACCCAGTGAAGTCCACAGTAATGTACATTTTCAATTACTCTCCATTCAAAATTCAACAATTCAACAAACTGTCATATTAGAAACAATTGTAGCTCGTTGGCAAAACCTAACACTATTATTACACAGAAACTGTCAGCACAAAAATAGTGTCATTTCTCATTGAAAGAAATGTTCTTGTAGAGGTCCATCCAGCAGCAATGGATGGTACAATTTAGGCTATATGGTTTCTAAGCAGAGTAGGGTCATTTAAATATCATTTTCAAGCAATCACTATCTCTGCCTCAGAAAATATAGTACTATCCAATATCTAATTATTATTCTGAAGCATTCCACACGCTGTATCTTGGAACAACATGAAAACTAACTTCTTTTCTATTCAAACATTGCATAGTTTAATGTTATGGTAAATCAGACTGAACTGGAATTAATAACTACCAGGTGCAGAATATTATTACACTAATTCATAAAGCACAATTCACATTTTCCAGTATGATGAATTATCTTGCTAATGAGGGCTGCAATATAATAGAGCAGCTAATAGACAGATTCTTTAAAGTCATGCAATATAAGTTACTTCCCACTCAGTTACTTAGTTTAATCAGGTAAAGTATTATTGTATTACATTTCCAAGTTCCCTGGGGAGACAGTGTCTCTTTTGATGGAAAGCAAGGTTACTTTGGAATAACAGATCATCTTCATCAACTGAGGACATCATCTAAATTGTTTCACGGTTTCTACAAGTTTGGGAACACAACAAGCAATTACTAACAGCCAGCTGATGGGTGGCAACTTGCAGAATCACTGCCTGCACAGTTACTGCTTCTAACTCCACAGTAAACAGAATATAATCTTAGATTATTTCTTTAAAGGAAGTGTAAATTGCCTTTGGTATACTCTGTCCATAACCACAGAAGGGATGATCCCCCATTTCTTGTTTACATGGCCATACTATGTATTCATTTTATTCAAAATGGGAACAAGACAGGGAGAAGATTGGCCAGAATCTCAGAAAGATGTATTCCCTGTCTTAGGCTTTGGGAAAGGCCAAATCACCATGCTGGGAATGGGACAAAATACCACACAATTTAGCATGGTATCATATATGATCAAAACAAAAATTCTGCCTCAGGATTGTGTGCAAAATTTGCAGCTGGATGTGATGGCTTTACTCAATATGTGATGGACATCATGTGATGTCACAAATTTACACATGGAAGAACTACTAGAATTAATGAAACACAATTTGATAATAGCGAGGGTCACTGTTGTACACACGACAGCACAGTTCTATTCCGAAATTGGAGAGACTCGATTGTATTTTTCATTTTCCTTGAACCCAAGCTGAAAGCTACACTGCTGTCCACCAAAAGACACTTACAGAAATGTTTCCAACCACCCTAACAAATGAAAACCACAATACTCTGCACAGCTCTTTTCTGCTAATGCAGTCCCAGTCACATCTGGTGCTCCTTTTATCCTAAAACAAAGATAAATTCATATGTGAGAACAAAGAGATATCCATGTCATTTGGTGTTATTTTACAAAAGAGAAAAAAAAAAAAAAAAACAACAAAACCTTTCTGGTTTTCCCATGTCAGCAATCAGAGCTTTAAATCCATGAAAGGAGATTTGCATTCATTATTTAACCACAAGGCAAGACAATATTTTTAAAAAGCATCCAAGATTGACTAAACTTCCCCTTGGGTCTCCTTTCAGACATATCTTCTGCAACCCCTCACACTACAAACATCCCCCTAGAAAAATGCATCTGCCAGGTTTTAAGACCTCTGCAATGCACCTTATTAGCATATTATTTTCCTAGCCCACCCCCAATCAATAATACTTACCTTTCTCTTACAGCAGTTGATAGTTCTTAATCCATCCTACAGTATCTCACTCAGCCTGCAGCCCTGGATGTGTCCTGATTTCAGAGTTTGTCATCCCTGAACATACCTCAGATAATTGTTTGATTCTCTTCCTAAATCCACCTGCAATTTTGGATACTTGCATTACAAAAAAAAAAAAAAAAGAAAAGAAAAGAAAAATAGGAATTTCTTTAGCTTCAAAACTGCTGTTATTAATTATTACCATGGAAAATGTTATTTAGTGACTTAGGGCCCAATCCTGGTCCCACTGAAGTCAATTGCAGGACTCCCATCACCTTCAGAGGAAGCAGGATCAGGGTTTAACCTACAAAGGCTTAAATATTTAAATTAGTAGAGTTGGAATAGACTGTAGAGCATATTTTTGCTTAACTCAGGAATCCTATAAGAGATCAGTACATTCAAATGCTGAACTCCAATGCTGAGACATTTGACATTGGGAGAAAGCTGTAGGTTATTTTATTTCTGCACTCTGGTGTGTGTCAGTGCAACTGCTGCAGAGAGTGCTGAAAATAAAACTGCTGCAAGTAACTCCTGATGCACAGTTTGGTACTGGGCAGAGTTTCTCATAAACACTGCAAGACCTGAGTAATCTAAGAATGAAGGAGAAAATGGGGTGGTGGGGTAGAAATTTTTTGGCATTACTTGAATCTGGAGCAAGACTCTAAATCCCTTAAACTTTTGCTTGTTCTGTAGAAACCATCACAAGCAAGGCAATTCTATAAAAATGGCATTATTCCCCCACCAAATGAAGAGGGAAATGCTTCATATGCAAACATTGAGGGCATATTATAATTGGCCTTTGCACCATGAAAATTTGTGTTCTGTTCTGGAAAATAATTACTCACGTGCTTGTTCAACTGTGTGCACCTCTGTGCCCCACTGAATTTAAATGTGAAGTTAGGAATATGTATAATTATGTTCAGGATTATCACTTTGACTTTAAGCTCCCTGGGCCAGGCTGTGTTTACATCATTATCCCTTACAAAGTAGAGTTTGTAGTAGCAAGTAATGCTGTGATAGTTGTGTGCTGAATTATACAGCTCATGATAGGGAAAATCAGAGAATCACAAAATCTGAGCTGGAAGAGACCCACAAGGATCATCAAGCCCAGCTCCTGTCCTGGCCAGCACCATCCCCAAGAGTCCCACCTTGTGCCTGAGAGCATTGCCCAAACTCTTCTTGAGCTCTGCCAGGCTGGTGCTGTGACCCCTTCCCTGGGGAGCCAGCTCCAGCCCAGCCACCCTCTGGGGGCAGAACCTTTCCCAACATCCAACCTAAACCTCTCCTGACACAGCTTCAGGCCATCCCTCAGGTCCTGTCCCTGCTCAGCACAGGGAGCAGATCAGTCCCTGCCCCTGCTCTTCCCCCAGGAGGAAGCTGTGGCTGCAGAATTCTCCCTCAGCCTCCTCCAGGTGCCCTCGGCTGCTCCTCACACGCTTTCCCCTCCAGCTCCTTCACCATTCACAGCCCTCCTCTGGATGCTCTCTAATGGTTCAGTGTCTTTCCTTCATTGTGGTGCCCAAAGCTGCCCCAGCTACATCAGCATTCTGTTTCAAATCCAGAATTCAGTTTTCTACCTTGTCATCCCCATTCACTAGATTTTTGCCTCATACTGCAGGGCACTCTCAGGGTGCACAATCCCCTGGATGATGGATGAAACCCAAGGCATCTCCTGTGCACTTGCTGCTAAAGGGCATTCAGCCCATGGGACCTGGAGACAGGCAGTCTAACTGAAACCCCCAGCACTTGTGATGAACACTTGGGGTTCATGTATCACTCTACAGATCAGATTTTACTTTCAGAGCTCACCAGAACACTCAGGCGTTCATATTTAGTTCCCTATCACAGTATCACAGTTTCCCATATTCCCTATATATATATATCACAGTTCCCTATCACATTCCTCTATACCAGGACTTGTATTGATGTTTCCTCCAAATATGAGGATTAAGCTCCTCTGCAAATACATTACTAAAAACTGGTGGAAATGTTCACGAGCACTACAATTTAGTTTGTGCTAAATTTCTGGGGTTTCTTACTGTAAAGCACCAACTGTTAATACAAGTACCATTGCAGCCTTTCTACTAGCAGTGTAACCATTTAATTGATGATGTCCCTTAAACCAGCAGTTCTCATACCATGATACCTATGAGGAAATGAATGGTATCTGAATCAGGACATCCTTTTCACTCACTACTCTCAATCGTTGTGGCAATTTGCAAAGCCCAATTTGTCCTTTTGCTCAGTTTCACTAATCCAAGATGAAGATCTTAAAATCTCCCAAGAGGCCTTTAATTAATGACTGACATGAATACACAAACACTCTCACTCAGACTGACACTGGAAGTTAACAAATATATCTGCAGTCCCTCAGGATTTATTGACAGTCTTTTCTTAAGCTGCAGCTTGCTGAGCTGCTGCTTATTTGCCCTCTAAACATTTTGGTTCAAATGTGGCCAGAATGCCTCCTCCTTCTTCAAACATTGACATAACTTCATGAAGGAAAACAGTTAGGTTTTACTTCACTTGTCTTCTGTTCTACTTTGTAAAGAAGCACATCAAGTACATCCACAGTAAGGACATGTACTCTCCAGTACATTTCGAACACAAGCTTCAGCTCTTAAAATGCTTTCTCAGGAAAACCCTTCTTTCTACTTTCCAAGGATATATCATCCCAGATATGGAAAGACAGGCCAATGACTCATACAAAAATGGAAAGATAATTTGTATATTTCCCACTGCATCATAGATGCCAATGCAGTGTGTACAGCCACTCTGTGCAGCATTACACATGCACATGATTACTTTCCTTGACATCTGCATTAGTTGAGTTAACAGAGATGTCAGAGAAATGCATTCTTGTAGAGTGCTGTTGACAGGATCAGAATGTCATTGCTAATGCTTCTCTTTCCTTCCCACAGTTCAGCAAAGCTGTTTGTGTTTATAACAAAAAAAATCTGTTTATAAGAGATCTCTAATCCCTCTTTCTTTACAGAAACTCACATCAGTAAGCAAGGAAATGAATGTTTTAATAGGCTGTAGTTGGTGTTTGGAACATGCTACTTCTTCACAGGGATCCCACTCAGGAGTGCAAATGATAGCCTTCTCCCCCTGGTAGGCTGACCCCAGAACTGCTCTGTGGACTCAGGGGAACAGGTCCCTGCTACCATGCCAAGTAAGGGACCAAACCACGGAATACTCGCTTCACTGCTGTCACAATTTAGCGCACATAAAATACAAAAGTGATCTTACAAAGCAGTAGCAAGATCTACAGAAGAAATCTTTATCACCTTATTCAGCATGACCTGAAGAAGCAAAGGGCATTAAGTAAAGGAGGAATATCTAAAGCAGCGTGGGATCTGCCATGAAATATAAGCAAAATACTGTTACAATAAGTAACACTTAGTGACTAAGCTGGGGAAGTGAGGTAAAGAAAGGCTCCAAGATACTGAAAACCTCAGTTTCATCCCGTGCCCCATTCAGTGGGATATGTAACCCAGCAGTTTGGCTTTATGGGTACCACATCAGCCTGGGCTTCTTCAGCTCAGCAGCAGGAAACTAATTTCACAGAAAGAATGTTTCATTTCTCAGAAACTGCTCATGGGGAAATGATTACTTGCAAAAGTTAAAAAAAAAATAAAGGTGTGGATGTTCTTTTAAAACAAAAACCCAAAAAGAAAAAAAAAGCCAAAAAAACCCCAACAACAAAATACACACACACACACACACAAAGAAGTGAAAAACCTGTAATTACTTCATAGCAGCTAGTATAAGTAACAATACTGAACAAATTGCAGTGATTACAAAATCCTCTATAAATATGGGTAGCACTATTCTTGACAATAATTAGTGTACAGCATCTTCTCAATAGTATCATGATTAATATTTATTCTGATGTCGTTTTTGTTCTGGGAGCTAGGAGGGGAGAAAGGGAAGGGAGACAGCATTCTAAGAGAGCTGAGTATGTTTGAGAAGCAGAACCAAAAGAAAAAAATCTGCTTTATTTTTCTGCTTACTGTCATTTCCCCTCCCCTCAAAAAGGCAATGCAAATGGTGCTTTACTGGTTTTAAAAGTAAAGACAGAAATTATGTGGAGTTGGGACTGCTGAATTATTCATGAGTTCTGATTGAATGGGATCATTATCTCTGGCCTTACAAGCTAATAAATACTGTCTAATGCCTGGGTACTGTTTTGATCTAATAGTGTCAGAGAAAAAAAAAAAGACAAAAAAAAAAAAGACTTCTTTTTTGCAAGCTAGAGCCTAAATTAGGGAGGAGCTCCCTGATGAGCTCATTGCAGGAAAACCATGGGGTTTTTTTCCCTTCCATTGACTACAAAGTTCACTTTGCAGTTCTCAGTCTCATTTGCTGCAAAGGTATTTTAACTTGGGCATGAGGTTAAGATGTTGCTCAGTGGTATCTACACAATTACTCATAAATTTTTATTCCTTTCTTATCCTCAGTAGTCTTATCCTTCCCCCCCGCCCCCGCCCCAAGGTTTTCCAGTCTCTTGCCCCTTGCAGTAGAAAATACCCCAAACCAGAGTACTTTCAGAGGCAGACAGAGCACAGGAAATGATTATGCTATCTAATCATCTGCCTGTCAGCAGTCAAATAATCTTAAATTGCATTGTTCTGTGATTTATTTCAGGATTGATTGTCCTGAGTCTATACTCACTTGATTTAATATCATAAACTAAACATTTTGTATGGAACCCGAATTAAGGTTCTGCTCAGAGAGCTATCAAAAAAGAAGAGGAATTTGTTAGAGTACAATACAAAACAGTATTTGTTGATAATATTTGAAACAACAATAACAGAAAAATAATGATTCAAAACCCACGTAAAATAAAATTAAAGCCAAGTTATTTCATTGGATATTTTTCCATATGCTTTCTTGAGGATTACTTTTAGAACAAGACTTGTTTCAATAAGAGGAAATAATTAGGATATTATTACAAGTTTAAAAACCCCTCATAATTAGATAGGGATTAGTAACTTCGTTTTCATATGATTAACACAATAAAACCCATTTTTCCCCAAAGTAATCTGAGGCCTATTAAGCAACATGAGATCATATATCAAGGGGCCTTTTAGTAATTCAGCAGTTTGTAACATTTACGCAGACTGAGAATCTTCCACAAAACAGCTGGCTTCTTTCTATCAAAAAAAACATGGGTTTGGGCACATTTATTTCAAGGTCTAACACAGTCCTTGGAATCATAATATTTAATTAAGGATTTTTTTTTAACACCAGTTAGAACTGTGTGAACAGCTAGGGGGAAGGTGTGAATGATTTCTCAAATTGTGTATAAGTAATGGAGCTCTCTGCTCTTAGTCTAGCATGGAAGGACCCACCTGGTACATCTGGATTTTAAGGAGTATCTCCTAATAATTGGCACATTTAAGTTTAAAATGCCCAGTTTTATGGTATTTTTTTAGTCTAATAATGTTAAATGCTTAGCTCCACTATGATAACTAGGCTAAATAGGAAGCAAATTATTGACACATTTGCCATTTGCACACACAGCTCATAAACAATAAGTAATAAAGAACACATGTGACATAAATTTAGGTTTGTGGGTATATTCAGTGGACTAATTCTCCAAACATTACCTTTTGAGTCTGTCTTTTTGGTGCTTTTATCATCAGCAAAAATACAGAACTGCTTCTTTTGTTGTTATTAAGTAGGAACGTGTTCACCCATCCTGGCTTTTCCACATTTTCTGCATATGATGCCAGTCCCTGCAGCCAATGAGACCTTCAGACAGTGGCCATTATCTGTCACACTCCTGGACCAAAATAACAAATAATATGCCTGGAGGTGCTGCATTTTGTGACTGCTAGTTTCCCCGCATGGCATATGCCTAGATAGACTCAGATGAGAGGTGATTGCACAAAACTGTGATTGTGAGATGACTTAGCAGAACCCGTGATGATGTCCTAATGGCCTCCTGCAGAGGGGAACAGGGGTAATTGTTTGTCAGGGGAAGGAACACATCTGAAAGGAGGCATCCTCTGCAAACCAGGCAGCCATGTGGAAAAAAGAGAGGAAGAATCACAGTGCGGCAAGGCTGCATTCAAGGCTAATAAAATGAATAACAAAGAGGTGAAAATGAAAAAAAATTACCAGGTCAAATAAACCTGTTAATGCTGGGCTCTAGGTTAAAAAATAAACAAGTCACCTCCAGACAACACAGTTCTTTTTAAAATTATTAAGTTAAATTCTGTGACTCCTAGCAAGGAAAGTTAGTGCAACAAACCCAGGGAATGCAAATACATTCCCCAACACCAAAAATGGGCACAGAGACCCCTCCTTCCTGTATGTTCTCACCTGTAACAAGGTGGCTTGATAGTCACCAACCATTTGCTGCATCATTTTCTTCTTCCAGCTTTTTAATCTTCCATTTAAAAATATTTGATTTTCCTGTGATCACTGCTTAGAAAACTGACAGCATCCCAACATCCTATCTAGAGCAAAGCTATTGGAATTGTGAAATGAGAAACCATCAATGTCAAGCCAGGCAATTAGGGCATCAGTGACATCAGTGGGAACTTGCCTTTAGTATCAGCTGGGGCAGAGACAGGCCCTTAGAGTATATTAAGGACCTTATTTTATACTCTTTCAGCATCTTCTATTTGATCAAAAATAAACTGGAGCAAATAAGCTAATTAATCCCACACAGAACAAATTCCCATGTCTTTCCACCCTATATCCTAATTATTTATTTTCTAACTACAGAGTAACAAACTTATGAATCTCAACAGAAATAATATTAGCTCCAAATCAATCAACTGATTATAGCTTCATTCTCCCTTAGGGAAGAGCCACAATTTTTAAAATTTCATACAACCACGTGTGCTCATTATCCCACTCGTTATCCCTTACCAATGGGCATCTGGTGAGGAGCCACTCAAACCAGGAGATAGGTGGGGTAATCCTTGACTGTCCTGTGTTCATTCAGCTACACCTATGTCAAAAAGCTTGCTTTTGTTGTTTTCTGAAAACAATACCATCCGAATTCTCTGGAAAAGAAGCAGAGCATTGAAAAACACCTTCAAATCAGATCTACTTGCAATTGAAAAAGCATCCACTGCAAGCAATTAAATGAAATTTGCAAACAGAATTTAACAAATTATACCTCTCTTTTGCTTTGATGGTTAACTTGGGCCTAATAAAGCTATAAAGAGAGTTTAAGAAATAAATATTACAGAAAATAAAATAACAATTTACTCTGCATCAACCTAGAGTTTATTGCTTCATTTCATTTTGAAATAACCTATTTTTAAACCTTTTTCCCCAACTGGAGGTTGATTTCTAAACAGGACAGGAGTCTCACAAAAATTTTTTTTGTTTAAAAATGTTCAAATGAAACCTTTTAGCATATTCTAAAAAAAAAAAAAATCAATATTCTCATCTTTTTCATTCATTTTTTTCCCAAAATTATCCACTGCAATTCATCAAAACTTTCAATTAACTCTGATCTCTTAAAAATGCTACTTTTTGTAAGCTTATTTCCCTAGAACAAATGTTATTTAGTCCCATTTACAAACATTTTGGATAAAGTTTTGAGTTTAAGAATCTCTCTTCAAAAATATGCCCAAAATATGCTAAAAGCCAAGTACAAAGTCTAAGACAGGCAAGAGCATGGGACCATCAGATGAGCAACAACTGTCAAGTACTGACCTGTTTGACCACCAGCTGAAGTGTGTCAAGGCTCTTCCCCTCACTTTGGAGCGTTTCTCCTCAGAGGGGAAAAAAAAAAGGAGAACAAAAAACCAGACAACAAAAAAAACCCCACCTGTTTTAGTACTACAATTATTCCACAGTCTTGATAGAGAAAAATAAAGAGGTCATTAACATGGGAATATGAGACCTGGTCACAAATTCATCAAAAACTGTTTTAATGGGAAATTGGGTTTTCAATGAAACTAAATTATCCTCTTGGGTTAATAATTTATTTGCTTGAAAAACAAAAATAGAAATTGAATTCCAAAGGAAAAATTTATTTTTTTCTTGCCCTGAAAAATGTCAGGGAGTGGTGTGAGGGGTGTTTGCTCTGCCTTTGTCATTCACAAAATGAGTTTCCTATGGGCAAACTGGTCTTGGACACACTGCTGAAGAAAGAGGGAATTGTTTGCTCAGTGACCTACCCATATTTCCCTCAACTTCACCAGAACTACTGAGATGAGCCTTCAGTCTCAAAGGGGACCATGCAGTAGCATAATTGAGAATAAAGATAGGTTGCCTGAACAAACAGAACCCGAATCTGATTAATAACTTTCTAAACAAAAAACCCCCAAAACCAGGTCTACATATCTCCCAAGACATGAAAATACAGACAGTGTGGTGTGAGGAGACACACATACTGGGTTTTAGATTTCTCTTGTTGGTCCTGTTGTCTCATTCAATGTTCAAGTTCTGGGTAATTATCCTTCTGCTAAACTCAGAGTCCACAAAAATCCGTAAATTTTCTATTCTATATACAATGTGCTACAAATCCTTACACTTATAATATATTCAAATTTTAAACAGCTGGGCAAGGTGATCTTTGTAGGTCTCTTCCAACTGAAATATTCTATTCTATACAACTCCTTGAGATAGCAGAAGTCTTTTCTAGTTCTATTATATTATGTGCTCAACTGAAGTTTGAATCTTTTTATGATACTGGTAGAATCACATGAGATTCTTTAAAACGCATTAAAGTGAAAGAAAAAAAAATCACCATTTCTTTCCTAAAGCTTTTACTGCAAGTTTTACAAATGGGATTTTAAAATACTTTATTACACTACTTAATTAGTTTTTTAAAATTATTGAAACTGTATTTCTGAGTGAGTTTCCTTCTGTTGTAACACTGGAGAGAACTTACAGGTAAATGCCAGAATACCAGCATATGCTTTAAAACAGAAGAACATTTAAAATTTTTAAGCACTGCTTTTATCCTATTAGTTTTGAAAATGATAAGGTCGACCAAAAAAGTAAACTGGCTGCAAAGCAATTCTTTTGCAGTGATTCCCAGGCAGCACACATTGTCTTCCTTTCACATACAGAAGGCATTTAAATACTCCTACAGCTACCCTCATCCTGAAGGTAGAGCCCTGAGTATGCATTTGAGTCTTCACACATGCTGGCATTTGAGGAGCTTTTTTACTCAAAACCACATGAGAAGCAATTGTTGGAGCCTCCTCCACCTTCTTCTCTTTTTCAACTGTGTTGAACATTTTTTACTGAATCATTGGAATTTGGCTGGAATGCCATAGACTAATAATAAGGACAAAAGTCAGGAAACCTCCTGTAAGGGACAAAATGCCCCAATATCTTTGCAATTGAACACTAAATATTTTATACTTAATAAAGAAAGGAAAATACGAAAACAATGGAGGAAATTGCTAGATAATTAAATACTGTGAATTCTCATGTATGATAAATCCAGGCTGAATGGCTGTCATGGTTTCTTTTCTGTATAAAGTAGAAAAAGCAACAAGACATAATTAGTCCTGAAATGCAAAATCATACAACTAGCTTACAGTGTCTTGAAAAAACTCCACATCCTTATAAAACATGGTGGGAGAGAAAAAGACCCTGTAAAATGTGGTGGAGGTACCAGCCAGACTGTATGATCATTCATGAAGAAACCTCAACCTACAAAGAGGTAGGAAGACTTTTGAGGGGAATCACAGCTCTAGGAATTTAAAGCAAGTTTTGTTCTTGTGACATCAGGCAGGATTTCACTGCTACTTCAAAATATAATTTTTCAACAGGAAATCAAAACAAGACTAATTTGAAAAAAAAGCTGTGCTAAATGATGCCTAATTTCTCTCCTACGTGCTTTACTTCGTGTGTGAATAATTATTTACTGAATTGTGTCCAAACTGGTTTCTTACCTGAACTAAGTCAGATAAAGTAGACGTGGGAAGCTCAAACTCAAGAGCAGCTATTTTTTTTTTTCATTTTCCTTCCTTAATTTCAGACATCACACCTTGTTCAGTTTACACCCCTGGCAGTCTGCTAAATCATTCTTCTTCAGAACAAAAATAGCATAACAGCATAAATTCCACTTTACACAGAAGTGAGAACAGAAAGTATTCCGTTTAGCAGGCACTTCAAGTGAAATATTTCCCCTCCTACCAGGCATTACCTCTCTGTTCCAGCTGTATTTTTCTATCTTACTGCATACTACTCTGGCAGAATCTTGTTGCCTTGCTAGGAAAACATAAAATGAAATTAGCAACTGGCCAACAGCGAATCACAGCTGGTAGTGACTGCAGGCAGCTCTAAATATGGCACCATTACTTGTCCATGCAAGAGACAGGACAAGAGGAAATGGCCTTAAGCCAGGGGAAGTTTAGATTGGATAATAGGAAAAATATCTTTGCAGAAAGGTGAAGGACTGTTCAAGCATTGGAAGCTGCCCAGGGTTAAGTCATTGAGCCTCCATCCCTGGAGGCGTGTAAAAAACCTGTTAACAGAGTCATGGTTTGGAGGTGGATTTGATAGCCTTGGGTTAATTGTTGGACTTGATGATGCTAAGGGTTCTTTCCAACCCAAATGATTCTATGAAAAATCGACTGTTTTGTGATATGCATCTATCTTTTATAAGCTTTCCTAATTTAGTCTTGACCTCCAATAGAATTTTGCATTGTGACACAAATTGTATCTTGCTGCTATATTGAAACTTTATATTGGCATCTTAAAGTGAATGCTAACCAGCAAACACACATGTGAGTATTTAAGGGCAAAGGTGGCACTTGTTCCAGAAGGTGGCTGCTCCTGAGTGTAACTGTGCTGCAACGTTGTCACCAAGTGAATAAGACTTAACTTTTTTCCCTGTTCTAACAGCTACTAACAAAATATTAGAGAGTTTTTAAATGGAAAATTAGAGTAAAATTATCAAGATCGGTCTTCTCTAATAGATCACTCTTCTATGCTAGAACTTGTCCATAAAAGTTTCAATTAAAGCTACTCCTTTTCACTTTTAACACACAAGGGGTCAGGAGCACTAAATAATCCCTGATGTCACCAAGAGTGAAAGAGATCAGGGACTTCACAGGGGGTTCAAACAGGATGTGACAACAGCACCCTGTGGGGATCCATCACCTTGTGCAGAATTAGCCAGGACTGGCCATGCTGAGTGTTGAGCTGTGAGAGACCCTTCAGGCTCATTCCTACTATGAATTCCTGAGGCCAGCAGAACTCCAGAGGAGAGCATGACACAGCCCAAACCCAGGAACCAGGTTTAAACTGTTCAGGAGGCAGATGTTGGCCATGTGCCTGTCTCTCTGAGCCAATGGATAAGTCATAGCCATAGAGAATGGAATTTCATATGAGAAATCTCTGTGAGACACTCGAGCCAAGCACCTGAAAGTCCACAGTTTGACCAAGGCAGGGCATGAATTTGAGGTCTCTAGGCAAGCATCTAAGTCAGGTGTTTCATAAAGTGCAGTTTCAGTCTAAGGAAGTATCAACAAAACTGGTATTGAAAAAACTCCTTCCATAAATGAGAATTTTGTGGGAAAAAAAATGAAGCATTTTTCAGTTAATTCCACTGTGAACTAGTCTTACTTTCTCTCTGGCAGATATCCCTAAGAAATGGCATACAAAGGAGAAAAATGTTGATTAGCCATGTTCTACCTCAGTCTGATTTAGCATAACACTGCAGTATTTTCCTGTATCTTTTATATTCCCAATCACTTGATTACAGAGTTGCATCATTGCTGAACCCTGGGCCATAAAAAATAAAGGAACACAATGACAGTCAGCCAAAACAACACAAACAGCTGCTTGTCTAGACATTTTAGTAGTGTCCTGAAACCTTGGCAGCCTGGTGATATAATCTAAAAAAATTTGCACTACTATTCTTAAAATGTCTTATTGTGATTATGTAAATCTAAAACTCATTTATTTTCACTGGAAAACATAAAAATACAGGCAAAGGAAATCATGAATCATTTCACCCTTGGTTCCCAACAAACAGTATGATTCAAAGGGAGGTATCTGCTAGCTTTCTTCTCTAATGAAAGTCTCCTGTGACCTGCATGTTCTATAACATGAAGGGACAAATTAATAACAGTGTTACAATATAATTATTTTCTTTCAGTTATATGTGCTTTTTTTGCTGTGGCAATTATTTGTTTATAAGCCATTAACTTATTTGTAAAATCTATTTGATGTTCCACCTCTGATTTAATTAGTAGAAGACAGCCCCTTTGCAATTAACAATAAAGGTTAACTTTTTTATAAAATTCCCAGTAGAATTCAACATTTCATTTCTTAGGGTTTTTTTTACATCCACTTCTAATTATAAATAGATGGCTTTGTTCAAATAAAACGTGCACATAAAGTCCACAAACATCACCACCAATAACAGAAAGTATCAATAGTTCCCACATAATCCCTCTGTAGTTTAAGTTCCTGGTTCCTCAGATTCTGAAGGAATTCAAAACCCAGGAAAATGATTAATGGGCTCTGACTTGTCCTAGCCATAAAAGACGTTGACATCTACAGTTAAAACAAGGAAATTCTGGAATAACAGGCCAGAATTTTGGGTCCTTCACTTCCCTCCAACTTGCTTTTGTGACTTTTCAAAGTTACATGGAGTGGTTAGTGATCCAGCCTGCAATTTTTCTGGACTTCAGCTGCATTACATGTTTGAAAAAACTGAGCACCTTGGAAAAAAAGGGCACCCTTTAAAGACAAAGCCTTACACCAGATGTCTGAAGTTTCAAGAGCATTTAATGGTTAGAGATATTTCTACTTTTTGGCTGCTCAGAAGGGGCTGAGAGGTAGGCAAGATGAAGACAGAGATCAGAATTTGACCCTCTGTTTCTGTCACTTTAATATTTGGCATTTCTGTGGCCTAAAAAGACTGGGGAAATCATTTAAGAACTAATGAAGAGCTATTTACCTCCTAAATCTTCTTCCCTTGAGTAATGAAATAATTACCCTCCCATAATCATGGAAATATTCAACTTGAATCTTAAATTGAGCTGTTGTGAAAAGTGGTAGTGATGTTACATAGGTGATCACCATGGTAACGTTTGGAAACTGCGCTGTCGTCAGCCAAGAATATCGTTCTGCTTTTCCCACAGCAGTACAAGAGACTGGAAATGAACTCTTCCAAGATCCCATATTGAGAAGGGAAAGTGAACATTTATCTGTCTTACCTGCTAGGACACACAAAACCATCAAACCACAAAACAGTCAAGCCCCTCAAAAATCCACTCACCAGCACACTGTCCCCGCAATGAATTACTTTGCAATGTGATATCACTGTTTGCTAGTTTTGTTTTGTTTATTCTGTGTACATTAAGTCAAGACAGATCCCAAAGGAACAACGTGGTAGGACTACAAGGAAAAATCAAAATATTTTATTTGCATAACTTTGATAATTAGACATCCTACAAACTATTAGAGCAGTTTCCTTTTAACTTGGCTCTTTTACAAATGAGCCCTCTATTTCTGCTTGAATCTGATTTCTTATGCAATTTGGTTTTCTGCACAGGCAATAGTAGTCACTGCGCCTGAATACTGTTCACTTCAGGCTACCCAGTCCAAGTACCCCAAGAATAAATCTGGCTCCCTACTCAGGGGGCAGCTCAAGGGAAGATCACTACTAAGAACATGGCTTTTATCAACAGTCAGAGATACAATGAAGGACCATACTTTGAATATTCACCCCTTACAAAAATGGTCTGAGGTTAAAACCTTTCAGATTATGTAAAACATTCAGGGCAGAAGAGATGGGCAATTTTTGCTACAATTTTGCAAACCAAGGGATGAAGCTAATGTGCACTACAAATAAGGACTGGAGGCTCCGTATCAAAAAGCCTGTGAAGGAGTTACACATCTCCCAGCTCTAAGATATCATGATTTTCACTTTGATAGTTGTTTTTCTGCCTTAATGCTGAGTGGTATGAAAGCATCACCATTCAAAGAGGAGATTAAGTATCTGGGATACTAATTTTCCATTAAGCAGGATAGAGAAATTGAAGTGTCAATGATGCTTGAGCACAGACTGCTGTGGAGATGGTAGATAAGATGCCCAAACTGCATTGGCAGTTTACAGCTAGGAATGATTCTATGAGTTTTTGCTAAAATGTAAAGTTAATTAAAAATCCAAATCATAAACAAGAAAATTTTCAGAAAGAACTTATATGCCTGGCCAATTACAAGGAAGCAGAGGATTACATTCTTCTGTTAAGGATGGTCTCTCTTCTGAAGAATGAATATACCTGAGGAACATTCACACTCATTGTTCAGGCAGTATAAGGAAAGCTGCCTTCCAGGCTGCTGCAATAAAACAGGAAGCAGCAGGTGAGGTGAGAACAATAATAAAAGCAACATACCCAAGCTCTGAATAGATCCTCAATTTCACTTGAAGTCACAAGTGATCTATGGAGTTCATAGTGGATTTCTAAAGGCCTAACCTTTATCTAATGGTTACTGAATTAAACTATTCTCTGATAATGATGGGATTCATCTCTCGTTACATTAGCTACCTAAAACCTAGGTAGGCATCTAGTGTGAACTGGCTTTCTTTGTAGGCAGTGAAAAATGATGTGTGAACATACAAACATACCTTTTCTTAAACACCTCTCAGCATTCAGAGGTCAGTTGTCATATCTTTACTCTTCTTTTCCATGGAACAGAGTTTTCTATCCTAAACTTGGCATCACATCTATATTCTTAATTACCTAAACAGTTGTTACTGCACATGAACCTCAGTCTTAACCAAAGAGAGCCTGCCTGTTCATAACTGCTCACCAATGATATCAAGCCTGGGATGGTACAAACTGGAGTGCTGCAAAAGGCAGCCAAACTTCTGTCCCATTGAAATGGGAGCAGAGTCCACAAAGGCTCACTCTGTCTGCTTGGCACAGAGGGAGAAGATGCAGACACTGCAGAAGGAAGTAGAGCTCAAGATCACTTTGACAGATGTAAAGAGGTGCTGAGGCAGAAACAGCATGTGGTATTCAAGTGAAAAAAACTCCACCTGCTTCAGCCAAGTACAGGTAAGGACAAATCCAGACTTTTTGACTGCTCCAAAGGCATAGATCAGTGCAGTGTTAGACTTTGAGCAGCACCTCTTTCTTCTGTGGGCAGCAGGGGCATCTGGCTCACGCAAGAACGCCTACAGTTCACTCTTGGATACTTCAGCGGCCATCATCATAGACTATGGCCGTGTAAAAGAAGCAGCAGATGTCTTCCCTGGAAGAAGTTCTGAGTCAAATGTCCCTTTCACTGACTCCACTGTCCAAGCCATTTTAAATGTGATTGCCAGTCTGTGGTCACCCATCCTTCTCAGAAGCTTTCCCACCTTCCTAAAAACAGAAGTTTCCAGTCCCAGCCCTGTTGGTCTTCTTCCTGACACTGGGATCAAGTGGATTATCCTCTCGTGACCCCTTCCCAGAACTGTCTGTAATAGCCCTGGTTCTAGTCAGGAGACCAGCATCTTAAATGGTTTGACCTCCTCAGAGCCTGTCAGTAAAACTGTGGAGACAAGAAACAGATCTTTCAAAAGAAGAGTTTCAGGTCTTTGCCAAAGAATACACAACATAGGAAAATGGATCCAAAGCACAGAAGAGCATTATCTAAATATATCATTACCTCAGCACAACCACACGATTCCAAATGAGGAAGGATCCAACTCATTCCTGCTTTCCCTGGAAGATACAGCTTGTTGTGCCTCCCCCTCTGCCTGTGTTTGACTGTTCAACTGGTTCACGAAGCCTTATTCCCTTTAATGTAAAGTTAGATTGAGGAAAAAAAAGTCTAGTTCTGGTCAATATTTTTTCTTTTTAGGTCAGGTAGATGCAAGACACAAGCATTCACCAACTGATATCTTTCCCACTGTGTACACCAGAAGCATGAGTGTTATATTTTAGTGTCTTTCCAGCGACTGGGCGTTCTATAAATTCCTCACTTATCCTGCTCTTTCTACATAATCATTAAATTTACATTTTCTAGTATCTAGGTAACTTGTCTGCCCCTCAGATGTTCCTGCAGATAATTGTTAGAGGCTCTGAGAGTTCACCAACCAGCCTTTAAGCACCAAGAGCAAAGTTCACCTGCCCAGCTGGCATGAAAACATCTACATTTTATATACACTATCAAACCTCTTTCTTCCTTATTCTCTCCTGTTGGTGCTGGTGTTAGGCCACCTTATTGCAGCTGACCTTTATCCTGAAATCCAGCAGGAAAAACCCTTCCATAGTCTCCTCAGCCAGCTCAGCCACTGTCCCTCTCTCAGGAGCAGCTCCTCTGATTTATACGTGTGCAGTTTGCCGTAGTGAGCTGACCCAGTTTCCACTTTGTGCAATCCTCCTTCTCATGTTTGAAGTATGGGAAGTGCTCTTGATTTAGCCAGCTCAGGCTCCTACTGTATTTCCCATCCTTGCCCCTTGATGGGATAATTTGCACTGTACCCTTAGTAGGCAGGTCCCTTCTTACCTTCTCTCTTAGACCAGACTCTAACAATCCTGCCTCTGCTGTGCACACAGTAGATGTATTTAGACTAAAGTTATTCCAAATAAGGACTATCAAGGATCTCAAAAACCAGCTCTGTGCTACTATTTTTCATTTCAGACACTTACTGTACTGTTGGATTAACAGATTTTTCACTTCACCCAGGAGTGGCTAAATTTACCTACATTTTTTCACATCTTCTAAACAGCAATTTTCTTCCAAAAATTTTAAACTGATTGATGTGGAGTCATGACCTCCAGTAAAAACATGCAGATGCTTACAGGTGAAAGTTGTGCATTTTATTTTTCTTGAGCTGCTAGTCTAATGATTCCAGTCTCACTATTCTTGGGTATTTCTGCTTCCAACTCATTCAGTCTTTTTCCTTGACATCATTCTGGTCAATATTGTAAGCTTTGATAACTGTTGTTTTGATGCACTGCTCCCAAGTCTTCTACGCACCTGTAGCATTTTTGGGCATCAGTACACAAATAAAATACAAAGAGCAAGAAATGTGACATGCTACAAAACTGGAATATAAGTGAACCTTTTAGACCTGCATCCACTGAGTTCTGGGGTTTGGGGGTTATTATAAATTTTGACAATTTAATTCAACTGTTTTTGATGGACTTACTATAGTTTGGATTCCTTTCACTTTGAAGTGATCCCAAGCTCTTAACTTGAAGAAAAATAAAATTTTTTTTACCAATCAGTAAATTGCGTGAATTTTCAGTACATAATACAATTTTAGAAAAAAAAAAGTCTCAAACTATTAAATAACTAGTGACTTCTTGAGAAAGAGGGATCAAGATATTATTATAATCTATAAAGATTATAGTGAAGGAATAAGAAGAGAATGAAACCATCTCAACTTTTCAAAACAATCTAAGTAATTTAAGGAGATCTGTGTCATTGGCCTATGCTCTTGCTCTCTAGTTCTCCAACCACTTTTGAAAATTCCCACTCTGTAATTAGTGCTCTCTGTTTCTAACAGTACTGAAATAAAAGCATCGCTTGCCTGAAATTGGCTGTGGTTTATAATGCAAATTAGTAAGCAGTTTCACCCCATAAAAAAAATTCTTAATTTACAATGTTTAGCAAGTTTACATTCTGGACCAGAAAAGATAAATCATTCACACAAAATTATACAGAAATCCAGTCAACATATCTTTAGTAAATATGCTTTGAAGTGTTGGAAATAAGAAAGCTGACAATTTTTAATTTTTTTCCTCCTTTCAAACTCTCAAGAGAGTGATACCTGTATATATCAAGTTTTCCTAAAGTACCATTTTCAAAGAGTACACAGGGTAAAACTAATGTAGAACACCTTGATCACAAGTGAATGTTGAAAATGTTTATACTAACAAAAATATTCAGTATTTCAACTATTCAGGGTTTAAGCCCTAAAATTAGTTCACCCACTGAAATTCTAACATCAAGACAGAGCTTGACAGGAGAAAAAACTATAGCTATGAAAGGCATTTCTTTCTATATAGGGATTGAAAAATGTGGATTATCTTCACAAACCAAGTTTTTTCATAATAGGTGACCTAATAATAATGGAAATTTCTCATAAAACTATAATTATACAGACCCCCCCTGTTATTCTAATTATCTGTGGTCATATACACATATTTAACTTAACACCACCTTCAGATGCATCTAATGCCCTCAGCATGCTGTGCCATTTTGTAAATAGGTGGTACATGGATTTGATGGGCCCATTTGTCCCAAATCTCACATTCTGTGCTGAAAGAGCAGCAGACATAACTGCACCTACTCAGACAGCACCCAGGAATCAACTGTATCTCAAAGTAGCAGCTTATGTACCATTTTCTCATTCTTCTGAAGAGATAAGGGAGAGGGAAAATCTAACTCTAACACCAAGACAGTCTGGTGAGCAGAGAGAATGGCACCATCTCTATCCTAGTCTTCCTTTGTCCTCACAGAGAAAAACAGCAGTCTCATATATTCTCCTTCAAATTAACTGAAAATTCAAGAAGGGCAGGATAAAAAAAAGAGGGGGCTCATTTACATCTACTTCTAAGGGAGGCAGGTGAAGGTTCATATTACATTGCACAGTATATAGTCCAATACAATGAACAGCAACATACAAGCAGCTCCTAAAATTTCAAGTTATGTACCTATTAAATGTAATCTGATAATTAGCTTCATGTTAAAGATATAAACTATCGAAGGCAATCAATAACCAGAGACACCAAATATTATACATAATGCAGTTTGTCCTTATCATAATCTAAAAATCTGTGTTTTTTGCTAACAGTATAGGCAATATGACTTTTCCTAGATTTCCTGCTGTGACCAGGACAAGAGGCTTGGAGCTGCTCCTGCTCACTCTTCTGACCTGCACTAGTCCAAGGGCTCAGCAGTGACCTTGTGGGAAATGGCACTAAGGGTGGAAATTACAACAGCAGCAGTGCCACATTTCCACACTGTAAATCTAGTAGTCCAGCCTTGGCAACTCCTTTCTCCTAAATGTATTCTGTATTTCTGGCAAATAAATACTGCATAGCTATGCAATGCACTGCAGAGAGGAGGAATAGGGCTTTGGGTGAAGGTGTGCTCCTCACAGAAACCAGGAGGTGTTCCTGTGACCAGGAAACCCAGAGCAGTCCTTTCTAGCCTTACTTCCAGGCTTTGTGCAGCATTGGGATAAACTGTTCTACCTCAGAGGTCTTTAGCCTGGGTTGTCAAAGGAAAATTTTGGAAGGTCACCTGGAGACTAGAGAGCAACACTATTTGTTTACACAATTCATGGCTTTAAACCAGGATTTTTTTTCTGATTAAGTTCATTGATACAAGAATCTTGTATTATTCCCTCATGAAAGTTAATAAAGAACACCACATGGCACTTGAATTCCTGCCATTGGCAATACCACAAAATGTTAACTGGAACAGCAACAACCCACTAGCTTATAGCACTGACTGGCAGACATGCTGGACTCTCTGAATTTGGTGAAATAATGTGCCTGGGAATGAAAAGCACAGTAAAAAGAATAAGGCCTGAAGCAGGGTAGTTCAAACTGCAGTGGGAGAGTAGAAATCTTGCATCATTCTTGTGCAGAAAATAGCTGGCAGTGGGATGCTTGCTCGTTATCCATGCATTACAGCATCTTTGGATGGCTCAGCTGTAGAGGCCAGAAGAGGCAAAAGCTGAAAACAAATTCTTGCCAATTTGTTGCCTCTACTCACTCATTTATTATGGGAAAAACATCCTTAGATGCATTGCCTGTTCCAGATCTTCTGGCTCTCATGTCTTTAAAAGATTGATGGTTATTCAGATGCATGAGTCTCTCTTCATAAGCAAATTCTGATGTAACTTGTTTGAAGAGACAGATTCTGTAAACTTCATCTAACATCATTTAGATGTTAGGGAACAACTCTCAGGGAACAACCTTTGAAATGAACAGGAGAAATTCCTAAAGCATTCTACTTGGTATCAGGGAAATCCAGCCCTGGATTATTAGAGGCAATGCTTCATGTTATACCACTTTCATACAGTTTAACCACCTGCCTTGCAGGGGTCAGGCATCACTATTCCTATGCAGACATAATTAAATCTTTACTGAAAAAGGTAACACATCATGAATTTGTTTGCAAATTCTGAGGAAAAATAATATAAAATATAAACCAGCCTTTAAGGCCTAATCATATTAATTTGTTGTTTTAAAAATACTCTAAATTAAACAAAGCACAAAGAAGAAAAAAAACCCATCCAGAGAATTTCCTTGCATGTCCAGTTTTGAGGAAAATAATATTTAGAAAGTAAATTCTTGTATACAAAACAGTTTTGCTTGAAGATGATTTTTTAAAAATAAGCTTGTAGAGCTTGGATATCATTCTTGTTAATGCCATGCCCTGTTCATAAGCAGAAAAATCCTTCTTCTTCTTGAGTTTACCTGTCAGTTGAAGTCTTCATGGCTCATATAAAACTAAATCAAGATGACAGATTCTTTAAAGAAAGAGCATCTTTTCAGAATTTGCTAGGTGTTGTTTCTGATCTTCCTTTTTAAATTTATGGTTATAAATTTTGATTGACTGCTTGACTGAGAAGTGTCCTGGTTAAGACCTATTTGATATTCTCAATCTTTTCTTCCTGAGGTCCCCAGAAAATAAAGTGGTGTCTTCTGCTGTTCTTTTACCAAGCCTCACAGCTCAGTGTCTCTCTGTGGCATCAAAGACTCCAGATCTGAAGATAATCAAGACCACATGACTGCAGAGGGAGCCAATTGTGTGCAGCTCCAGGATCCAACTCTGTAAGGTTAATGCCTCCTTGTTGAAAGCGTATAATCATTTTGAAGTACCTTCTTTGTTTTGTGGTTTTGTTATGGTTTTGTGTTTTGGGGGTTTTTTGTTTTGTTTTGTTGGGGTTTTTTAAAGAATGACACAAAAAAAAAAAAAACCCAGAGCCTAATTTTATGTGCCTGGGAGTAGCTATCTGAGCTTCAGGCAATACAAACGCTGCTATTACTGGGGAGTAAAAGCTCTGCATAATTAACAAACATCATCAGCCTTACAGTTCCTGTAGAATGTAGTAAGTTCCTTGCCTGAAGGCTGCTCTCAGCCTAGTAAGTCTGTTTACCCTGTCCAAGATTAGATTAGTTTAATTATTATGAAAAAGACTGCTAAGATCTTACAGCCTAATTATGCAAATGTTTCTAAATGTTCACAAAAGTAATTTATTTATTTGGAGATAAATGAATCTGTTTTGTCATAAACCAGATTGCAGTCCTGGCAATGTACAAGCAGGGTTATGTGCCCTTAGGCATATCCTTCACCACAAATATCAGTGGGACCCCTGGATTACAACATTTATAAATACATACATGTTTTTTAGCAGCTTTTTATTGTTTTTATAAATTATAGTAATCCCAGAAAGAACTATCACAGGTTTAATACTCACCAACCTTGTTATGAAAACAGGGTTTCTCAGCAGAAGCATTTAAAAGATGCTAACAGCTAAAACATTCCTGGTAGACCTATTAAGATGCACCTGTTTTATTATGCTTTGGAACTGATATCTTCAAAAGAGTTCTCCCCTCCTAGCACAGACTCTTGCTGCTAACATAACCTGCATCAATATAGTACTATTATTCTTAATAAGGTGGTAGTGTTCTTCTCAAGGCGTACAGTGCTAACCTTACCTGGAAACAACCCCTTTTATATTAAGAATTCTCTAAGTTTCCTCATAAACCTCATTACAGGTTAGAGATTTAATTCTTCATCTATTTGTAATTACATGACAACACATGAAATAGATGCAGAAGAACTGTTCTATATTTAGCCACTGCTCCAGTTTCATTGCTATTATCATTGAGATAACACCTAGGCAGCTCACTGCTGCCTTCTCTGAACTCCTGCACATTCGAGGCAGACTATTTAAATTTTGGACTGTTAGACACTTAAAATCTGATCTTGACCACAAATACAACTGCAAAACTTAATGTGTTGCACAGCTGTGTGAAATGAAGTGGGACATAAGCCCAGAAGATGACTGGCCTTTACAGAGGTCAAATCTCACCTTAATGAGACAACACATCTGTAGACAGGGGCTCTTTGTGCACATCAGAGCACACATCCCTGATTCCCACAGGCATCAGCCTCAGAGGGAACTGAACTACAGGCACCTATAAAACAACAAATACAAAAGGTTTAGCTGGATATTAGTAGCAAAGCAGGTGAGGTGCAATTCATATGTTTATCAAACTCAGATATTTTGAGCTAAGTCCCTTTACACTGTACATCAAATTGATGCACTAACACCTTTCTGCCATCGATGTTTATTTTCTACTGGAGACAATAGCGTGACATTTCACTGGAAACATATTGCAGTAAAATCAATGCAGAGTGACTTCTTGATTTGTTTATAAATTAACCATTCCTTAAATAAGCAAGGCAATAGCTCTATGTGGGAATTATACCCACAGTTCTCCTGTGTATTAAATGGAGGATGTGAGCGATTATTTTAACTGGCTGCTATGACATCACCATTATCATGGATATTCAAGACATTAGAAGCTGTGTGCTGTCAGTTAAATGATCACATCTCAAGTGCACCTGTGTTATAATTATTCATTTGGAGCAGGATCATTAACATATTCCTTAAGTCATTTACAGGCAATTTGATTCTACAGTAATGATTTTTTCCCTCTTTGTAACAAATTAATGAGATATATATAAATACGCAAGTACAAATGAAATTCACACAATTCATACCATAATTAGCGCGTACCAAAGGTCTGAAAATTGTCTAACTTGTTTTTTTTTTTCCTGTGGTAGGCAGCTATTCAGCACTATATATGATTCTTTCAGAAGACCCCCTGTCAATATATTTTAACAGTCACAACAAGGTTAGCAGTTATGTTAGCTGTTGGCACTTAGCAAGCAATACTTGTAGTCCAGGCTCAAGAGTTTAAATTATGAAAGCAGAAGAGGAGATAAGATGGAGATTTATTAAATCTATCTATTGAACAACATGAATAAGCTACATGTTCAGTATCACCAATGTAATTAACTTGCCCCAGTTTCAAAAACATACAGTTATTTCTGGCTAGACAACTGTGAGAATCCTGGAGCTGATTGATAAGTGTGTACAAGTACAGTGAAGCACTACCACACACCTGCCAAACAGCTTAAATATTGATACCTCATTTTAGGATTTTTCCCCATGTCCATGCTGACAGAACTTCCCTAAAACTGTCAAATCTCTGCATTAGTGCAAGATAGTTCTGATCTCAGCTTGCACACAAAGCTCTCTGGAGAGGGCTTTGCTGGGTGAAGGCAGCTGTAAGAATGTCAGAAAACTGTACTGCACTCATTTGGACCCAAAGAAACCTCTATCCCATAACACCCAAGATGCAATAATTGCCTACTCCAGGCAACATGTTTTCCTCACTCACAAGGTGTGTGGTGGACTGAAAAAAATTCACAGCAGCATTTACACAGATCAGTCCTACACTGTTTGCCCTTACCATGCCATTAGCATTTAAGTAAATTCTTTTATTTGATTGCATTTAAGTAAATGCATTTAAGTAAATTCTTTTATTTGATTGCAAAACAATTCCCTCAATCATATGCAGGAGGAGGCAGTGTGGCTCAGTGAACTCCTGGGTTGAAATCTAGATACTGGGCAGGTGTGCCCCATCTCTAGACTGCCTTTGTTATGCTAGCAATGTGGCAGTGAGCACAAGCTTCTCCACTGGGAGAAGAGACACTCTGAGGTGGCAACTTTTCTTCTAACTAATTCCCCTGAAAATGTGTGTAAAACTCTTGCTATTTGGGGAATTTCTTCTCTTACACAGGTGCTCTATAGAAGTGACTTGGGAGTATCTGGAGAGACTGAGTGTGAGGAAAAGTGTTCCCAGCTTCTCTTCAGTTTTACAAGAGTGGATCCTGGTGGGGGGCTCAGAAATCCCCAAATATATCCACAGCAATGACATCAGCTCTGCCTTGGCTCAGCAACTTGGACAAATCTGCAAGAGGAAATAGATGCTTCATAGGAAAGAGCAGCTGCATGTGTGCATAGGGAACTCTAAGCCAGTAATCTATAGCTCAAAGCATGGGACACTCTGGATGACATACATGGCAACAGATGCAGAAAGGATCCTAGATTTATCTGCAATCAATTTTTTGCTAGAATTCCGTTTGAAAACCCTTAGGAAGGTAATTGAAATTTTTTATTCATTTCTTCCACAGTCAGAATATCAGAGGGAAGTGGTGAACCAATGGCACATGAGAAACTTAGTAACATGATGCCAAAATCTCTGAGATTTTATGATCTATTTCCCTAATTATCCTGAGAAATTACAGCACCCTTTATAGAGTGAGAGCATTGTAAAAACGATAGTTTTCTCTGTGGTTATCAAATTTCTGGCTACAATGAGCTGATTTGACAGGTGAATTAAAAAGTATCAACTGATACTAATGCTGTTGGTAGATGAAGGCACCACCATTATTGCAAATATTTCAGAAAAAGGAAGAATTTTAACTACAAAATGCCACACCAGTCCTAAAATCAAAGCACAGAGACACTGGGATGGAAGCAAAAAGCAGATGAATCCTCAGTATTTTTTCAGGATATAAATAACTCAGATAATCTTACAATAAAACAGAACCCACTGTGTTGATGTGTCATTCCCAAGTATCAGTTAGAAACAGAAATTCAAAAAGAATGCTTAGACCCTTGAACATCACACTCTATCAGAGAAATTTACTGTTTTTAATATACAACTGAAATGCTACAGAAAACAAAATGTTGGATTATAATATATTTTGTGTTACTGAAAGGCAGTTCCTCCAACAGTGTGTTCCACACCATTGAAAGCTCAGCCTTTGCCCTGCCCATTCTCCTGGTCCAACTCATGCCCTTTCTCAGGATCTGGTGTTTACAATGTGGCATCAGCAATGGCCTGGGGCTTTACCTCTCCCAGAATAAAATCTGACAACTCACCCCCTCCCATATCAGTACCTAGAGACTGTCCATCCCTGCCCACCAGCCAAAGTTAGTGTTCCCCTACCCAAATAAGCTCAGATGGGCTTCCCACAGGATTTATCCTGCATTGCACCATGACAGCAGAGATTTAAAGCAGTTTACAAAAGAAAGAATTTGCTATTCTTTCATCCAGTGATGGAAAGCATCAATGTCACAATGGAAAGCCAAAGGAGAGTTCCATATATACATCCTACATTCATATATCCTCTTCTGCCATGTTCAAGACACCCTGGCTACCTATCCAGCTTAGGACAGCAAGACCTACCCCTGAAACTTCTTGGTACCCTGATTCTTCTCAGGGTCTGCATCACATTTCCCCTCCCTATCACATTTCTCTAAAACCCCTCTCTCTCTCTTCAGGACAGAAGAATAGAAATTCTCCCTGGCCATCAAGTGAGCCCTGAAAAAGTAAACCATCCTGCTCTAGACTGTTACTGTGACAATTTAAATCTCTGCATCTGACGTTATCTTACCTGTGCCAGCACTTTCCTTTTCCCTCTTCCAGCTTTAAAGACCATTTTAAAGGCTTCCTTGACATAAAGCTGCATTCACTCAGGCAGCAATGTAAAAGTTTGAAGAAACCCACAATACACATCAGAATAATGCAGAGCACTCATCATGACTCATTCTTACTTTCTCTGTATTCACTGAAAGCAGTTTTATATTTGTGAACTGCATGATACCACTGAACAGTACCTGAGTGCCTTCTCTGGGTGACAAAACTTGCCACTGCCAATTTGTTGGACTTTATTCAGAGCAGAGCAGGATCCATCCAGCTCCTTTCCCTTGGCCCACCCAGCATCAGTCCCCCACCCTCAGCCCCCAGGCAGTGAGAACCTGCCTGAGTGCTCCTTCCAACCTCCCTGAGCCCCCTTAGCCACAGCCACTGGCTCAACACAGCATCACAGACCTGCAGTCCCTTTTCAGATGGCAAAAGGGAGGGAAGTTGGACCCTATGTGCTCTGAATTGCTCCGTTGTTCACGAGCAGGGGAGACAAAGACTGCTTTCCCCTCCATCTTTGCTATAGTTCTGCTTGGATCAGCTACTAGTGCATCAACTGAAAATATATGCACAGTAAACCAGTTATCTTTAAGACATTAACATTTACCAGCTGTTCAGGTACCTTGACATCTGACAAAAACTAAAGAAATATTATGGCATCTGTATATCACACAGGCAAATAGCCAAACTTAAATCAAATGTTACATAATTTTTCACCTCTGACTATTACAGTAAAAAAAATAAAATAAAAAGGCAAAAGCAGGCTACACAGTACTTCACACTTAGAATAGATTTATTTCATCTTACTGAAGCTTCCTGTATCATTCATTACTCATCTATCCAGAAACGACATGTTTGGCTTATGAGAACAATAGCCTGTAAATTCTGGAATCTGAAATATTCATGAGAAATAGGTAATGACATTTACAGCTTAACACACACACACACTCTGAGTTTCTAATGAAAGATCATAAAAAGCCAGAGTGCAATGTAGCATTATCCTTTGTTTTCAACTGTTTTGAAAGACAGCCTACATATGAAAACAGCTGGGAGAGTTGGGATATTTTCAGTTGCAGCAGTCATTGTCTGGGAGAGAATCTCTGCCCAAAGAACAGGGTCCTTTAGCATTGCTGAGCACCGGCTAAAGAGCAGTAGCCCATCAAGTGGAAGGGAATGCTGCTTCCTAGACCAGTGTTACTGATGGAGCAGGTCTGACTCATCCATTTCCATAAATGACTTAGACACAGGACTCAAAGAGATACTAAATAAATTTGCCAAAGGTACTAAACTGGGGGAGCTGTTGACTCTTTTACAGGCAGAGAGTTGGAAAAATCCCACAGGGAGACCTTGAGAATTTAGAGGGCTGGACAATCACCAGTTGTATGAAGACAAGTGCTGAATTCTGCACCTGGGAAGGGACAACCCTGGAAGTACAGACAGACTGGGGAACGAGAGGCTGGAGAGCAGTGCCACAGAAAGGGACAGTGGCAATGTCACTCAGCAGTGCCCTGGCAGCCAGGAGGGCCAGCCCTGTCCTGGGATGCCTCAGGCACAGCACAGCCAGCCGGGCAAGGGAGGGGATTGTCCTGCTCTGCTCTGCTCTGGGGCAGCCTCACCCCGAGTGCTGGGGCAGCTTTGGGCACCACAATGAAGGAAAGACACTGAACCATTAGAGAGCATCCAGAGGAGGGCTGTGAATGGTGAAGGAGCTGGAGGGGAAAGTGTGTGAGGAGCAGCTGAGGGCACTTGGTCTGCTCAGCCTGGAGGAGGCTGAGGGAGACCTCTGCAGTTATCACATGATTACAGATTTGCCAGTTTTACGCAACAACTATTGAGTTAGTTATTTCAGATGCCACACTTCACAAACATATATTCTTAATAATAATAATTCCCTTCAATTCATTCTAGTTTCCTAAACCTTGAGTGTGACACATCGTAGAGATACGTCCTCCATATATCATGAACTTTGAATTGAGTATTGAAATACTCAATTCAATTGAGTATTTAAATACTGAAATACAACAAGGACTGCTGATGGGGAAAACCAAAACACATGAAAATCCCAAACACTGTTGCTTATTTCCTTAAAAAAATAAAGGTATGCTCTGATTCTGGATGAAAAAAAAAAAATACTCTATACATTAATTTATTATTGATCTATGAAAATATTGTATGAGACTGGATTAAATTTGATCTCCCCCATTTCATATCTCACAAATCCTTTACAAATTAAGGCAGGGTGAAAAAGTGGCATCTTTAAAGAATTGAGACCAAAGCTAATTTTCCCATTGATAAAGAAATCATGCATGTTTTAAAGGACCAACACCTTTGATTAACTGGAGATTTGATACCCTCAGAGCACCTGTTGACTACAGCATTTAAGGTACCAGGTAGTCTTGCGCTAATCGCTGACCCTTACCTCATACAGGGGTTGAAAAGTGTAGCTCATCCCCTTAACTCAGGAGGGGAAGCTGGAACATCAGGCACCACTTTCATTTTCACTTTATCAAGAGCTCAGACCTTCCTAGACCCACATCATCTGCTCTTATCAGAAAGATGCCCTCTGCTCTCTTTCTTCTGCTTGAAGCGGGAGCCCCTCTCTGCCACACAAAGGATCTTGCCACTGCTTTCACATGGTTTGCAGCTTCATTACAAGCATTTTGCACATCTCAGGCTGGAACCTGTAGATGAGAACAGCTTTTTAATGTTTTCTGTAGTCTGTAAGAATTGTGCAATTATTCAACTGAAAGCAGTAAGCATGAAGGGAAAAATATTATTTTCAACTCTACTTTCACTGCACATTTCCAAGATGAGGCAGTGAGGCTTCATTTGCAGTCTGTTACAAAGCAAATCAAGATATATATTTAATATCTAAATTGTGCACAGAAGCAATATGGAAAGAAGAGAAGAAACTGCTGATTATGTAGTTCAAGATGGGGCGAAAAACATGCTGTTCACACATATCAAATGCCAGCAGGCAAATGTTGGAATAGTATCATTCCCTGCTCACTTAACTTGCTTTGTGCAGAAACTGACACATCTGTATAAATATTATAGGACGCTCACTTGTAATTGAGGTCTCTCGTTGCAAAAATAAGGTCTCCAGAATTAGCTTCTGAAGTGCCTGGCACCTCAAACTGCACGATAGTAAAGTGATTTTCCACAAGATGGCTCTCTCTCTCTCTCTCTCTGTTCCTAATACTGACTCAAACCTATGGCGAGGGAACATAAATAATATTCAGGACAAAATGAGATTACAGTTTGGAGGAGTAAGAGTGCCTCCACATGGGAACAGAGATGCTTCACTGAATTAAGGCAACCTATGGGACAGTGGAGAACAACACATCATCCATTTTCTGCTGACTGTACAGGGGTTTCACAGGGTGTTTTGAAATTGTGTCTTTTGAAAGGCAGGTGCTTCTCCACCTGCAAGCCAAGCTGGTGGCTTCCAATAAAGTTTCATTTTATCAGCCACATTCCTAAGGGGCAGTGCCTAAATTAACAAACACTGTGTTTCAGGGCTAACAGAATTGCTCAGCTTCTGGACTTCATTTAACAGATAGTTCTTGCTCTGCCATAAGCATGGGCAGTGAACCATCTCTGCAAATGTAAATTCAGACTTGCACTCCAGACTTCAGGGAAAATGAAGCAACAAAAATAATAGAAAATATTTTCACCAATATATTTTTAAAACATTTTTAGATGGAAATTCTATTAGTATCTTTATATGACAGCTATGGAAAAGTATCTTTGTGACATCTGAAAATATGTGGGTTTGAGTAACTTTAAAGCCTATTGATCACACAGAGCCCACTTACCCATATTTATCCTGGACCATTTTGTATCTTTACCTTATTTTCTGTGAAGTCCACTTTCCTGCACATTGTTCTGTTTAATGTGCTTACCAGAGCCTTGAGAATGTGTGTAACAGATTTGTTAATGGAGCGTTCACCTACACCTACAGAAAATTCTCACAGAAGTGAAGTATCTCAACAATCTAAAATACATTTGACTGAAACAGAGTTGCTAAAATCATGCCTTATGCCACCAACAGCTTTACAGTACCTGATGATGATATAGATATTTGTCATTGCATGAAGTACATTCCTCCTATAACAAGTATTTAAAGTAGCTCGCCTTTAAGCAGTTGCATTGGGTGCATTCAGGACAGTTGTGTTATCAAATAACTTCCCTACTGAGCGAGAGGGAAACAAACAAACATCAAAATAGGAGAGTGGAAATATTTTTCACACTGTTACTTCCTTCATCTCCAAACTGTACTCTGGGACAGGTATAAAAGCAGCAAAAAACTCCCTAGGTCCCATCCTCTTTGCTATAGAAGGTGGGAAGAGCTGTGATGGAAACCTCCAGTTCTGTGGGATTCCTGGCACAGTTTGGAGCTGGTAATGTGTGAGCTTCCTAAAATACATAGTGGGAAAAAGCTGGGACACCAGCTTCCCACATGGTTTATCTAAGGCAGCTCACAGCTTCAGGCTACCTCACTTCTGCCACAGCACAGAAGTACATCTCTGGCAGCTGCACTGGGGCAGCTGGGACACTGAAATTACCATGTAATTTACTCTCACATGCCCATGCTCATTGCTTCTGGAATATACCATCCTCAGTTGGCCCCATTATGACAGATGATAAGTGCAGTGTGGTAGGCAGGGACCTTCTTTCTTCTCACATCACTGTTATGTGGTCTCTGCAGAGCTGTAAGAAGGTACCAGAAGTATAGACCCACATTTGGCTTGCCAATAGCCAGCAGAGAGTTCTCTAACCACACTAGGACTCCTCAGTGAGCATTTGCAGCTAGATTACATCTCTTCTTCATAGTATGAGCACAGGAAACTGCTTACAGGGTCCCCTAAGAATATGGTCTATTAAATTAGCAAAACCAGGATTAGGTTTAAAGCCTAAAAGGAATGAGATAACAGTGTTTTCTACATATTACAAATTGATATTATTTTAATGTACCTCGAATTGCCTATTGACCACCTGCTCCTTATCATAGACACTGCTCCCCACCTCATCATTCAGCTTTCTTGCATGCACACAACACCCTTTTCCAGCACTGGGGTTGCCATTGGACCATTTTCCTAGCAAGGTAAAGGAGCTCTGTTCTCTCCATTTTATCTCACACACACTAAGGAAATCACATTTTGGTCCATATCACAAGATGATGGAGAAACCTGAGCTCTAAGACCAGCTGCCTTTCTGTCCTGGGTGCTGCCAGTCACAAGTAGAGCATGCAGCTGAGAGATACAAAATATGAGAGAAATGCCCAAATTTCACACTCACATGTGCACAAAACAGCAGCAGCACATGCCTGGATCACACCACCCAGTCCTGCCTCCCTCACCCATCACAAATGGTGGCTCAGATCTTGGGGTGTGTAACAAGCTCCTGGCACTCATTTCACACACAGCTCCATTCTCTCAAAAAGGAAGATCTTTTTTTTTTTTTGAGAGAAACATAGGGACATATCTCTCACATGCTCTCAATCTGTATTAATTAAAAGTTATTTAATTTTATACTCAATGAAACTTAGGCATGTTACTGAGAGCTCCAAGATCCAGTTCTGACACCATACTGATTCAGATCAGTGCAAGGTAATAATCTTATTTTATAGAATCAAACACAAGGTATTCTGAAAAGAAAAGGAAAAATAAACTAACATTTTTGCTTGCAGCCTTGTAATTTCCCTGAACCATGCTGTGCTGTTGACTTTTAAGCAAAAGTCTTTATTGAAATTCACTAGAAGTTCTATTTAAGAACTGGTGGCAAGACATGGGCCATTGACTTCAGTACAATTACTCCAAGTTGTACTGCAGAAGTCTGAGACTTAAGTCCTGAGTATTTCACAAGCCTGGGCAGGCCTAAGATCCATTATACAAATGAGACATTGAAGAGAGTGAAAACATATCCAGAAGTCCTGGGGAACCTTATAGGACCTCTTTTCTTTTGGCTTTTGCTTCTGTGGGTTTAATCTGGACTCCAAGATAAACTCAATGTACAGGCAGTTTGTTTTCCTCACACGTAAAAGTTCACATGAAAAATGTTGTCATTGTACTACTTATGCACGTGATACTTTTTTTATGATATTTTAGAAGAACCCTGCCTCTTTATTATTGTCAGAATTCTTTAAGAAAATGCATTAAAATCAAAAAAAAAGGTCACAGAAATGCAAATAGAAATGGTTAATTTTCCTCTGCTGGGATGCTTCAGTATTTTGGGAATGTCTTATGCCCCCAGAGACCCAAAAGGCAAGTCATTTGAAAAGCAGTGTGCATGCAGAAAATCACCAGAATGCCCTGTGGGACCAATCTGAGCCCTTCAAAATCCACTGGAGTCTGTCTGCTGACTTCAGAGACTTTCAGTGATAGTCTCCCATGCACATTTTCTAAATCTAAAGAATCATTAGGCTTTCCAAAACCCCTGTTCCTGCCTGCACTTTAAGGGATTCAGGAAGAGCCCAGCACTGCAGATTGATGCTGCACCACCCCACGGACTGCCCCAGCCAATTTTCTTTCCACGCTGCTGACCACAGGAGCTGCCATACATATGCACTGCAGCAACTGGAATAAATTGCAGGGAGGGAGAAGTGTTGAGTGCTGACAAGTCAAAGATCTGAGAGCAGCCAGGACTCTTAAAGGAGATCCTGTACACAAATAACACCAAAGCAGGATAAGCCAGCAATCAGAACAATTTAGTATATATTAACTGGAGTTTGACAGAAAGAAGGCAGGCCAGAAATATTTTGGGAATTTTCAATTAATATCAAAAAGTCTCCAGACTACTAAAAGGCTTGCAACTAAGGCCCCCAGGTTTGAGAGGCAGCACCTGAAATCAAGTGGCCACAGCTGACATTCATAGGAGCAATAATTGCAGAATTACTTTCATGAAAATGAAAAATAAAAATGTTACTAAAATGAATTCAAAATGGACAATGTATTTTGTTTCCTTGGAGCTTGAACCTCTATCTTCAGAGTAAAGGAACAAACCCCACTTTTGTACCAAGCAGCATCAGCACTGTCAGGAAAGTGTAAATGGCTTGTTATGGAAACTGTTTGCACATTTCCTCTGCACAGGGAAAATCTGTTGCATGTTATCACATCATTTAAATTAAGCTTGTTCATACAGGCAGTGTCATAAACATCTTAAAAAAGAAAAAAACAGAAGGCATTAAGTACCATGTGGTCTGAACTGATCAACTATTTTGGCTGCTGGTTAACTCTGCTTTACACTGACATGAATTTTGGGTGCAGACAAATGCTGAAGAAACTCTGTGAATTGAAAAATCCTATGAATTGCTTAATATATTAGTTATTATGACTATAAACAGTCAGCATACACAATTTGGGTCGCAACATTTTCTAAAGGAAGGATGGATTTTGGAAACCTGTACAAGTATTCATGAATATTACAGCTGAACACAAGTGGATGACCAAGCTATATTTAGAGTGGCCAAACATCTTTCTCAGTCAAAACCAGGGAGTGTCACAGCGGGAGCAGGAGGACACACAGTGCCCTTGGGCACAGCACCAGAGGCAGGGGAGCACAGTCTGAATGGGGGAAGCACAAGCTCTCTGCTGGAAGCTGCTGCCTGCACGGCCGAGCTGCTCAGAGCAAACTGGGCTGGAGAACTCCCTTCCTGCCTGTTGTGTATAGCCAACAACTCACCCAAGCAGCACAGGCTGAGCTGCTGCCTTACAATAAAATCAATGTATGTAGTTTGAAGACTGCACCTAGGTGCTCTAATCTCATCAAACATTTGGAAAGCTTTTACCTGCGATGTACCCTTTTATATGGCAGATTTTTTTCTCATTTGAAGTACAAAAATCAGCTTAGATCTCAGCTTAGTTAGTTAAACTATTTACATCTTCTCACCTAGTTTAGGTCTTAGTTCCCCATTCCTTATCTAATCCTTTCTATTTTGTATCTATTTAGAAATTTGGCCAGTCACCCAAGCTTGTTTCTTCATATGCATAAACTGTAATTCTTGTAAGAAGCATGAAAACCTTTTCATGTTATGAGAACCTTCCCAAAGTGCTCGGAATTCCTGTAAATTATTTCTTCCTGGAACATGGGTGCACAAAGCTGGCTTCAGCTCTTCACACGAAAGTCTGATGATCTTAACAGATATCTCCAAGCTATAGCAGTTAACACATATTTATGTGTGAGATGGTTCAGAATAATCAATTTGGTTTGCTAAGGTTCCAGTAAAGAAACTACAGCTACAATCTCTTCTCTTCCCTTACTGTTTTCTTGCATTACATTTTTTTCCTTATCATTGCTTATTTTCATTCAGAGCATGTTTGCTTATTTGCTATGGTCAGTAGACACTTTATTTTAATTACTTCAAAGGTAAATGTATTTGAAGATACTTGGCTCTCATTCCTGGTAAGAAAAACAATTAATATAATGGCTTTAGAACTGCACAGGAAAAAAATATCAAAAACATGAGCTGCCAACACTTAAAACCTCTCTATATATTAATAAATATACTGTTTATCTTGCCTTTGCTGTCACCTTTTTCCAATGAATACATTAGTGGCAACAAGTTAACTTATTTGCTACCTAAACTTATCTAAGGTCACTGTGCAGTTATTTATCATTTGTGAACCTACAGCTTCACTACTATAATTGTAGTATCCAGCCAATTGACTTTTGGGGTAAATGCATATTGCCCTTGCACTTTCTGCTCCAACATACATTTAGTGTTACATTTCTGTTACTATCTGTGGGTGATACTGCAGCACCTCCAAGGCTGCTTTTAGATCAGAATGCCACCACTGCTGACACTGGGCAATCAAATATTGTAAGAATGCACACATACCTTTAAGAAAGTGCTGTTGATATGTGAGAGAGACATTTGTTGTATTAAAAAAGTGGCAGAGAACCCTCATGTAATGTAGACCAGCTCATTCCAAGATGGACAAGAGGAGCTAAATCACAAGCTAACATCAACCACACTAATTTCAATCAAATCCATGAACTAACACCAACCCAAGAGAACCCTGCCTCTCCTTCCATAACATATGATGTACATTTCATAATACATATACAAATTAGAAACTCAGTAACAGGATACTGATACAGTCTATCCATACAGGTATTGTTACCACTCTATTTGCAAATTCACTAATGGTCCAAAGCAACTGCTACAGATGTTTGCTATGAAACTGGATCAATATCTAGTGAACTGAGGCACTAAGCAGCTGAATAATTCCTTAGTTTCCATGTCCAAGGAGACGCCAGTACTGAGCCCCCTAACTCCAGCCCCTGGCTGGCAGCACACAGACCGTGCTCTCCACAGCCCACTGGTGTCCCCAGGGCACTGCTGCTGCCCAGCCCAGGCACTCTGCAGGCAAAGCCCATGCTCCAAGGCAATTCAGGAACGGAAACTTGCTATTCAGCCTTCCAAGGGAAACATAATATCTTCAGATTATGTAAATGGGCTCAAATGACATAAAAAATTCCTTTCCGGACATAGGTGAAAGAGAAGAATTTTAGAGAATTATAAGAAAGATGTAACAGGGTGCCTCCTGATGATTTAGAGCTAATATGACTGTCCTGAAATCCAGCATGGACACGTCTGTTGCTTCCCTTAAAACCACTTCTGGGAATACATTTACTGCCCCCATCATCTCTGGGATTCCCCAATCTCTTCAAGAGCTTGTAAAAAGAATTGCTTGGCAAATAGAATTTAATTGCATTAAATAGCAAATTAATCTTTTCCCTCTAGATATCCTACATTGTCTCTCCACACCAGAAAACAACACAAAATATAGCCATGCACTGACTGGAGCTTCATTGTAAAAAGTTATTCCAGGATATTGGCTTCTGTCCAAAAGGTAAGAGTAACGGAGGTAATTTAAATATTCTTGAGCACAGGAACAAATCCCTGAGCTCAGTTGCTCTCTTTGTCAAAACCCATTCTTTCAGAAAATCATTTTCTTTACTCGTTGGACAACAGAATGCATTGTCAAGAAATTTTATAGCAATAATTATAAAAGATGTCCATTTGAACCCATTGAGGTCTTACTGATTTTATAATACCCAGCAGACCTCCCTGCAGGAGAAGGCTATATTTATGTTAGCAATATATGCGAGAATTGAGATCGTAAAATTAAATGACCACATAGAACTGTCATTTATATGATGAGCACCTACAAATGTGAAGGCTGGTTTATCTTGCAGGATAGGGTAGAACTAAATGGTCCACTCTCAGTGAATGCTTTTAATCACGCATTTCTTCACTGTTTCTGCAATATTACACTTGAAGGACTGGTGAGCAGTTTGAGATGAAATGTTAAATGGCTACTGGCAGTACAAGCCCGATGGAAGTGCTCGCTAAAATAGAAGTACAGTACATACTGTATGCAATTGTTTTATGAGAGACATTATGGTTACTAGAATAACATTTCACCATTACCAACCGCTGAGAGAAAAGTCATTAAGATATTTGGCAAGCCAGTGTAATTTTTCAGCAGAAATACAGTACCAGACCTCAGAATAGCTTCTGTACAAAGAGGCTAGCTGTCTCAAGAAAACAACTGAAGTCTTTGGTGTCATTTTATTCATAGGGGTTTATTTTCAGATTCCAATGAGAAAGTTATTGCTGCTGGAGAGTGAACAATTGAGCCTTAACCCTTATTATAACAGCGCAATTTCAGAACCAGTGCAATAAATCTTGCAGCAGTGTTTCCATTAAAAATCTCTTTTCTAAAGAGATTTTATGGTGTGTAGTTTCATTCAGACACTTTTATGAGAGATTTCTTTAAACTATGATTTTAAAACTAGAGAGAGATTAAGCACGTGTTTAAGCACTGTTAAATAATGAGGTGGAAATAAACAAAACTCAAGTCACTGCTGTCACCTCAGCCTCTTCCATAGTTTTGCAAATGCTGGAGGAACAGAAAATTCATGTTTTCCATAAAAATAGCAGGGTCCATGCTGGACAGGGTTCCCCTCAACACCATCAACAGAGCAGCAACTGCCCATTTTTCATATTGCCATTAACATATTAAAGACTGACTCACAGACACACACATGCCATTCCACTCTGATTGTTTCCAGTAAATATGGTCTCCCTCTTCCTACAACTATACTCTAATGATGTGATGGGGCATTGCAGCTTCGAGGTGCAAACATTTTGAACTGAAACAGCCACTATGCATCACCTAACTAAATCCTTTTCTCTATAACAAGAACAGTAATGACCTATTACAGTATTATCACAAGGTAACAAGACATAAGTAACAAGGCCCACTGCAACCAAACACTTCTAGTTGTCAATGTTTCCAGTGGAAACAATGACTTCTGGTTAATATGAGCTGACAGGAGATCTCAAGAAAGCCCCATAAATGACACCGGCCAGCATTAAACAAGCTGCTGCTTTAATATTGCTACTTTCTACAAATCTGACCACGTCAATCCCAAATCGGTATCATTTCAATAGGATTTTATATTTATCTGATTTGGAAGAAGGTAATTTTGTTATTCAATTACTTCTAATCTGATATTGTGTAATTTCCACACCCATATTTAACAACATATATTAAAGCAGACCAACTAGATTCAAGCTCAAGGAAACATTTACCAAGTGATCCATTTCTAAGAGAAGAATAAATCAATCGAATCTCCATCAAATACAAGTCAATTATTTGACACCATATGGGAAAGGATTATGCTGAGGAATATTTTGTTGACAAAACTTTGTAAAAACATCCATGTTCCACTGTGTCTCTGAAAGAGCCCAGTTCCCATGAACTGAGGTTTTCCAGTCATTTGTTGTTATCACCCGAATTCAGAAATTTCTATTCTAAAAAACTCATTCTAATCTGAAAGCTCCCAGATTCTGCATAATATTACAGTATGGCTGGTCCTATGTCTGTAACTTCCAAATAAAACAAAACACCTAACTAGAGAAACTGAAATTGCATAGAAACTTAGTTACTTACTTTCCCGGATCTCTCAGATGATTACGCCTCCAATTCATAGCCCTTCACTCCTCTGTAAGGTTTCATGCACATGTACAGGTATCCAGAATACTCTCCAGGGCAGCAGCTTCCTGAAGTTCTCTGTTTGGAGCCAACAGTTTGGAAGACTAAAACAGGGTAGAATGAAAATCCTGGTTTACTTGATAATTGGCAGGAGTAACCCCAAAATGGAAACAGAAAGCCATGGTGAAAATTGACTTATTCTCATTCAAAGAGACATCCAGCTGACTTGAAGCTTCTGGCCAAAGCCATCCTGTTCAGAGAGATCCAGGCTCCATTGCTACCATAACATTCTAGGCTTGCATCATTATATTTCTGATTTTGCAAAGATTTAAACATATGCTTGATTCTAACATTATGAATAATTCTTATGGGTGTTCCTCTAGTACAGAAATAATTCCCAAAAGTGTCCATTCACTTGAAGAGGTGCTTAAGTCACTGTCAGTTTTCATACTCACATCCATCCCCCCTTTCTGCACTACCCCTCATGATTACTAAGAGATTTCTGAACAACTGCAGTTCATTCATGCATTGGGAATTTACAGCAGTTATTGATACCAGAACAAAAATTTTAGAACAGACCTAGACGTTTAGAACCGCAACAGAATATAAGAAAAATTTAGACTGGAAAGATTAAAACATTTTCTAGAACTTAACAGTTGAACTCCACAACTCTAATGTTATCAACATGAGGGTTTTTAAGTAAAGCATTAAAAAGTAAACCTCTTTTTCTTACACAAATAATAGCCATGAACTCAAAGTAACTGCCATTATATCACAAAATTACTCCTTGTTCAACAGAAAGATAATTTTGAGAACTTTATTCTCAATTAGCTGCAACTGGACATACAGAGGTATCAACAGCTGTATTTAATTCTCATACTCATTTCAATTCCACAAAATTAATAACTACATTTGTTAAAGATATATTTCTACTTCCCTGTCTCCTAACTTAATGAGTTTGCCTGGGTTAGAACCAGACAACCAAATCAGATATATATCCATGCACTAAAAATAAGTATTTTCCCTTTGGTCTTAACAATGAATAAAATTTGCTTTTATTTTAAAATTCAGTTATAAACATTTTTCCTCAGGAAAACATTCATTCTCTTTCTTATGACTTTTCAGAATAATTGTGAACACAGATAAACATAAACAAATGTTTTGTCTATAAAGCTCATCTGTTGTGCCAGAAGGGTGTGCCCTTCATCATTTTTAATTTAGAATGCTAATTTTACAGAATGTGAGAATTCAGAGATAGGTCTTCACAGGCTCTGTCCTCGCTAGAGTTCTCTCTAAAATGTTAATAGCTTTAACAGTTTTTCTATTTTTTAAATTTCATTTGGCTTTTCCCTAGGTTTTTAGGGTTTCACAAAATAAAAATCCTTAAACTTGCAAGAACTAAAAAAAAAAAGTTGCTAAAATTTCCCTCAATAAACTAAAAATACAGAGCAACAAAGTGCCTTACCAGGATTTGTAAAATTTCACCATCAACATCACTTAGCAAAAAATGTCAAAAATTATGCCTACATCATAAAGCATTAAATGACATAAATTAAATTTAAAACACTAGGTGCATTAGTGGTTCCACTGCTTGGATGCGGAACTACACATCTTACACAACTTACAATATGAGTGACCTATTCCATGTTTTAAAAACTAAAATTTTCAAGCAAAGCATGAGGAGAGACAGTGTTGACTCTTATGCCATTTCCAAAGCTTCCCCTGCAAATATGCACCTTGCATAGCTATAAAATCTTAAATTTAGTTCTTCAAATTTGCCATGCAAAGCTGCTGCCTCATTTTCACAAGAGCAGTTCTCAGTATATTATTGTAACTCTGAACAGCAATAGTTCCAACAGAATTTAAGAAAATACACACTTCAGCCCAAAAGTGTAGCTGGGATAATGTGATGAGTTAAGAGGATTACTTGTTTAGGCAGTCAAATTTTTTTAGGCATTGAAACCCTAAAGAAAACTTATTTAAAGTCGATAAAGAGGAAGAGAAAGCACATAAAAATTAAGTAATAAAATTTGTGTCAAGCAAAATATGAGCTGATCAGTTACCTGTGCCTATGGAATAGTTTTGCAAACAGAAGCCTTCAGCCTACAGCATGGTGGGATGGATTCTGAGCTTTCTGTTTATCATGCACATATCCACTTAAATCAATGAAGTTATACCAGAATTTTGCCCATGTGAACAAAACAGTGATTGCTGCCATGTCCTTCTAAAGACTGAAATAAAAAATCTTCCCAGATTCGTTTCACTGTTTTAGCAGACTATTTGACTATACCATTTAGGCAGAATTTAGAAATTGCGAAGATCTGCCAGCAGATTCTCTTCTTTGCTGCAGAGATTTAATGCTGATAAAATTGCCTAGAAGACCACTGCTATTTTCAACCACCTAGGAAAGGCTATAAGCACTTCTCACATGAACCTGCTAAATTCTCATATTTCTATAGAAATGGAGTTAAATGCACCTAAAAATGTGAGACAAAGAAAGGCACAGATATTTAAATTTTTTTATTAAATGTGCAGCAGCAGCCTCTTCTCCTCAGTCTGTCTTGAGCCACCAAGAGAGCATCCTTCTTTTAGAAACCACAGGGCATCTAAAGGGCTGTGTAAGTTTCATATTTTTACCACCTTGAACAGTTAACTCTTTCGTAGAGGGAAAATGAAATTCTACACCCCTTTCAAAAGTGTATCGCTGCAGCATTCCAGTTGTGAAATTGACCACTTGCTGCAACTTTGCTACTAAACTTATTGCTGACTCCCAAAAGGGGAGAGGTTTCTATTCCCACTGCCCCAGCAGCATCACTCAGCATTTTGCCTAGATCGGTTTGTTGTCAATCCTCAGCCACAGCCAAGATCAGAAAGTGCTGTTCACTTATATATAAAATAATATAAAAATATATATAAAAATACCAGAGTATCTGGATTTTAACAGTCTTGTTCAACAGCATTTGCAGCACTAGTCAGGATGCAGCAGTTCAGTGTTTGTGTCAGATTTGATGTAATAATATGTCACTTGGTTTGAAGCACTTAAATTCAGTTTAAACTACAGTAAACATCTGCAAATCCCAGAGAAACAAATCTCTCAAGGCAAAACAAACACTGGCTGGAATCTCAAGGGGATTTCAAGCCCAACTCCCTCTTCAAGGGAATCATTTGGGGTGAGGAAGGAATTTCTTTTCTCAGACAGCTGACATGGCAATGGTCATGTGGTCTCCAGCATCACCATCCAGTTCTTTAGGAAGAAGAAGGCTGGGAATTTACCAACTCTGAAATTATAAAAAGTAACCAAATGGTTTTGCATATAGGTGGCTAAAATATCCCAGCTCTTCCAACCAAAGGAACAACTTGATATTATTTGCAGGAGAAAGGGAAGCCGCTAGAGTTTTGCAGAGCAAGGTACTTGACAGAGGCGTCACCATTCCCTCTGGCAGATGATTTGAAGTAAAATATGCATAAGAATTAGACTAAAAAGAGTGAAGCTAAGATAAGTTTCTACCAAGTACACCAGGATATACCCATTAGACCTGTTAAATAATAGAATTTAAATACTTACATTTAGCTTCACCCACGGCTCTCTACTTGAAACTGATCAACATTACGTCAAGCTTGTGATCAGTCACAATATGCTGGTGCTCCACTCACAAAATCAAGAAAAATTAGCCTTTTTCCCAATCACAGATTCTCTTATTCTAGTTTTTCAGTATGGTGAAATGTGGTATTCTTGATCAGAAAGGGATGTAGGAAAACAAAAGAAAATATTAAAATGGTAAAGGTGACCTTTGTAGCTATTTGAGATAATAACAGTTGACTTCACCGTATGATAATTATTTTTTTTAAAATTATATTTAAAAAAAAGGTACTTAGGAACCACCATGTTTAACTGGGTAAAATGTTAGACTTAAATTATTTGCCTCCAGTGACCCCTGAAAAAGGCTTACTTTTGCAGTTTGAATATGAAAAGCTTAGAAATGCTAATCATTCCATCTGGAAATCAAAATCATAAACTGTTAGATTAATGAATGTTACAAGTAGCTCTCACATGCAGAATAGTAAAGACATTGTTAGTAATTTGTTTTGACAAAAGTGATTAGAATATTTATTTTTGCTAACACTTCTCCTACATGCGGACCTGGAAAAACGAAACTTGTTTGTATAATACAGTAATAAAAATCTTTATTAAAACTCAGAATGTTGCTAAGTTAATTATATGATATTACCAAGAAAAGGGATAATCAAGAAATCCTTCATGAGTTCATAATCTGTAAGGCAAACAATTCTTCACCGGTCTGATCTGTAGTGCCACTTACAGCTATTTTAAATGGAATTGCTAGTTTTTACTATTTATGATTACAATAGAAGAAAAAGCAGAATTGTTGATTATAGTTTCTTCTGATCATAAGGAATGTAATGCAACAACACCTAAACTATTACAGTTTTTTTTAGATTACATTGCCTGCAAGCAGTCCTTTGTGAATGAGAGAGGGGGAAGGTTGTAGAGGGTGCTTTTGTCATCTGGCTTGTACCTGCTTATTCCATTATGTGTAACACAGGCTCAGAAGTCTAGAAAGCATTTTCTTGGAGAAAAATCTCATTTTTTAACAATACTGCAATTAGCTGAATTTACAAAAAAAAAAAAAAAAAGAAAAAATTGTAGGCATTTTAACAAACTAAAATCTCATCTGTGATGTCGAACTCAGCTGTAGGATTTCACTCCCATTTTGCTTTCAAAATAACCGCTAGTGAAGAAAAAAAAGGCAAAAATTAAGAGAAGTTATTCACAGATTCCTTGTTCAATAGGAACCACATTATTCAGGGCTTCCAGCATAGCACAGACTAAAGATGTAACACAATGAGTTTTATCTCAAACTCCTTTCTTGTGGCTGAGGTATAGGAAGATATTCCACCCTGATTACAAGCAGGAGAGGATATCTTAACCTCCTTGAGTTCCAGTGATTAATTACTCCCACTGTATAAGCTAATTATGCCTGCCTTCAGTTTCTAGCAGCATAGCTTTATTATGCCCTTCCTCTTACATTTGATCCCAAATCCAAGTTCCAGCTCTGCTCTGGGATTCTCCTTAGGCTTCCTACTGGACAGATCAACTAGCAAGAGTCTACAGGCCCCAAAGCTTTTCTCCAGCCTTTAAAGCCTCCACAACCAAGGGCCCAAGTTTTCCTGAGATGAATTGGAGCTTGACTTGAGCATGACTGACTCCTCATGTATGAATATAGAAAGTGCAGAGCACTGGTTTCAGAGTAAACTTTTGACTTGGACTGAGTTTTAGAAACTTCTGAGAAAGTCTATGGTGGTAGGGAAGGGAAGAGAGGAAATGCTGCAACAGCTCTGGAGAAGTTAAAGGACTATGATTTTGAATGTTTTCATGTCTCCAGTGTTATGTGAACTATGTTGGTACACATGAATATTTTATTGTGCACACTGGGCAGGGCTTCCTCAGCAGCATGACCTGCATTCCCACAGGCACAGCAGCTCTGATTACTTGCAAAGCAACCACTAATTGAGGTGAAGGGCAGGCTCTAGACAGCTGTGTTTTGCTGTTAGGAGGAAACTGCAGTGGTGCCCAGTCACATCCAGACTCAACAAGAGGAATCCATCCTTGCATACCTATAACCTCAGTCCAGTGCTGGTGGTTCATACAAGCAGAAAAGAGGAAAATGGGAAAGCACAGGTAAAATCTGCTACAAAACTCAGAATTAGGACATTCCCCATGTCCTCATTCATTTGGCATGGTTCTGGTTTTGTTATCAGCTTTGGTTGGTATCTGCAAAGCAATGTCAGCACCTTCTCGAGGCAAACAGCTGCCTCTGAAACATTCAGGGCCATCTCTTGGCAGCCACCTTTCTAGTGGTACATCAGTGAAGCACTGCCTCTCTAAAAAGCAGCAGCTGCTAATTCTGGTGTGGTACATAGCAGCTCGCTGCCACATCAGGTTGGGTCCTGCAAGAAAATGAGTTTCTCTGGCCCAGCTCATTTGACAATTGCTACCGTATGAATAATTCAGTCCCCAAAACCTAGCAAATGCAAGCAAGTGTATAAAACAGCAAGCTGTGTAGTGCACTGGACAGCCAGCAGCAGGCCCAGCTCAGCCAAAGGGTGTGACAGCTGCTTGCTGATGGTGATGGCTGGCCACTGCCTAGCAGCTCGTCCACGAGCCAGCAGGAGGCTTCCCAGGAAGACATTTCTGCATTTCAGACTGGATGGATTGCCATCCCAGTCCCTTTGATTTGAGTTGACAAAATTAGGGTTCAAACCTATTAATATATATTCAGCACAATTCTTCCTCTGGATTAAGTGACCTGAATGAAAAGGACACGTTTAACTGAAGCCATGCAATCTTCTCAGAACTGAAAAATCCTTTTGCTTCATCTTACTTGCCTTTGGCTTCTGGGCTTACAATTCTGTATGAGAGTGAGCTTCACAGCTTTTTTCATAAATGTTTCTCCAGCTTTAATTTTGGTAATATGTAGAGGAAAGATACAGTAATTGAAAGGAGTAATGCTTCCTTCTCTGTCCTTCAGCAAGTTTTTCTGCCCTTGTTTCATCCACTTTTAAAGCAGGAAAGGAGAATGCATTCAAAGAGAATTTTGCTGCTCCTGAGATGAATTTATTCTGCTCATCAATTCAGAAATTCTCTCCAAAAGAGGAGGTGACTGCAGCTCCATCCTAGGCTGCCTGGTGGGCTGTCTCACACCTTTGGCTGCCCACCTGCCCTGGCACACAGGCAGCCGCCTGGAAATCTGGGAGCCCCAGACCCAGGGTAACCCACCTGGCAGAACAGCCAAACAACCTCCACATCCTGTGCCTCTCACCTTGTAGCTGGCATGCTTCCAGCAGCTGCGTGGGTGAACCAGCAGGAAACCAGGCTGAAACTTTACATGTTTCCAGAAAGAAATTTGTCAAACTGAACTATTTGCATGGACTACTTGGATGAATTAGCAGCCTCACCATTAGAAGTTTTCTGACTGAACCTGCTCTGTGTCATGCTTGGTTAACACAGTAGCCAGTAATTGTGGGTAGGTAAGTGATTCACACAGAAACAAGGAAAAAAAAATAATAACAAAGCATCTCTGTAAAACTGCAGTTGTTGGGGATATGATCCAGGCTAGAAGCATTTATAATGCTTGCCACTAAGGCTTTTCACACTTAGGTTCTCATTGCTTCTTCTATGTTCACAATCCCTCCATGATACAGTGTCCCTATTTTCCTAGTGTAAGTAGTGCCTCTAGTCAGGGACACTATTCACCTTTGGGCACTTTGCTCTTCACCTCAGTTACCCTCAGAAAAAAAAAAATCAGACTATCAACTGAGATACTTGACTGTATTCTTTACACAGGAATTCTAGCTGCAATGGTAGTTTTGTATAATTTTATTTGCTCAGATAAATTAACAGAATATGCTTATTGGGATTGAATTTGCCTTGATAATTACCAACACTTGGCAGGATTTGACTGCTATACCTGTGTATAGAAGTAAATTAGATATTTTTTTCCTAGTTTACACAGTCAGTGTGGGGTTTCTTGAATAATCAATACCTGGGTGTAGAGCTGACTGACAAAGACTAAGTAGCAACTCTGCTTTACTCAGGACCATTCATTTTCTTCCTTATGAATGGAATGATTCCAAACACTTAGACAACCTCTCTTCCAGTGAATTAGGAGGCTTAGCTTGACCTCAAATGGTTAACTGAAAATCTCTCACAGTCTGGCTGCCCACTTCTCTTGCAGAGGTTATTTCATCTCGTGGCTAGGGTCAGCTGACAACAGGAAAAAATGTGGGACTCACAGCACAAAGAGAGAAGTGAAAAGCATTTACAAACCAAAGACCTAATCATCCAAATTAAAATACAAGAGAGCAGAAGAGATCAGGAAGGTAAGCAGAGTCCAGCTTTGATGAAGAGTTCCTATAGGAAGAAGTGACCTGCCACCATAGCAAACAAAAGGAAAAAAAATACATTGATCCTTTAAAGCAAATGAGAAATCAGTTTTTTTCTCAAGAGGACGGGAGAGTGCAAAGACAGGCAGGCATCTATAAAAGGAGGGGAAAAAAAATTAATGCAGGAAGAAAAATTGATGAGTGTAATGAAGGACAGGAAATAAGCAGATGGATCTTACAAAAAGTCAATAAGATAGAATGATCTTATTTTAATATGTACATGGATTTATTACATTTAGGACTACTGTCTGTCCTTTTACAGACCTGCTTCACACAGGACACTTACTCAATTTCCTGCTGAAATCTGAGATTTTTTTTCTGCAAAGTTCAAATGGGAGGAAGTTGAGCTAGTTCTCAACCTGTGGCTTCTTGGCCACACCAAGTGTGTTTTGCCAAGTTTTCCTCTTTTCAGCCTATCCAGAGTTGGTTTCCCAGGCTCTCATGGTCTCTGCTGAGCAGGGTACTGAATGTGCTAAATAGGAGCCAGTACTAAGCCTATATTTTGTGTATGTTCAGCTAAGCCAAGTCATCAGCACATCCCCTGACACACATGCACGCTGTGCAGCTCTCCCTGCACGAGGCAGCTGTGTGCTCATGCTTCCCCAGCCAGCCCTAGCAGGGCTTCCATACCCTCCTTCCTCCACATGTAACGGGCTCACTTTCCACACAGCTCCCCCAAATGCATATTCACAGCTTGTGCCAATGCTAAAAGTACCACAGAGCACAGGCACATTTCAAGGGAGGCTTCCACAGCCCTCTGAAATCACCATCCTTCTAGGTAAATAAGCCTCTGATGACCCATACTGTATGTATGGCATTATGCTGCATTTGTGATTCAGATGCCTGCTCCAAATCCAAAGCACACACACAAAGTACTAAGAGAACTTTCAACATAAAGGAGGTATAAAAGTGGAGCTGATTCACACTCTTAGCCGCAATCAAACTACCAGAGGATGCTGAATGATTCCCTCTGCTCTGGTTTTGGATGTCATTATCTGACCTCATTTCTTGCTTGTGGCATTTTCTTGGGCAGCTCAGTGCTCACATATTATCATCAAGCCAGCCGCTCTCAAAGTCATACAAATGTGAGTGTATGTGTATGTCACTGAAGGGGCATAAGGGGTGGGGTAAATTAAAGGCTTTTAAGTATTACTGATTGAGAAAGAGAGAAAACAACATTTAAAAACCTTTTAAATTGCTATTCCTTCCTTTTAATCCTAAATTTCTCTTTGTTTTGCTTTATGCAGCTGGCTGAATGATGGCAGAGTGGCTTGCAATTATCTGGATGACATTAGATGCCAGCTGAAATGGACACTAAAGGAAGAATCCAACATCCTGCATATATAATTCCTTCTCCATTTGGCATCGAACCAAGCCAACAAATATACATTCCCCACCGTTCCCAGTAAATCCCATGGCCATTGAATGTTGCCATGGAAACAAAAGCCCAGGATGTAGGAAGAGTTTGGATGTAGGCAGTTTCCAAAATGTTGGAGTAGAGTTTTAGATTGAGAACTACGTGCACCTGTAGGTAACTCCCACAAGCTCTGAACACTTAACTGTACACCACAGACCTGGGCTTGCAATGCCTGCAGAATTCTGAAGGGCCCTAATTAATCTGATGGCTTTCATTTTCATCCATTGTATGGCTTATTCAAATCACAGGTACTTCTCCACCTGTTCTGTGAAGCTTACTAAAATAGACCATAGAAACTGAGCACAGCTGTCAAAATAATATTGTTGTATTCCTGAATCTGTTCCAAAGATAGATATTCCAGAGAAATTTAAAAGTTATGTTCCTGTTTTAGCACACTAGGTAGTTCATAGCAGTTTAGTAAATCAAATATTCCATACTGCTAGCTTAATAAGATGGGGAGTCATGCACGAAATGACTGCCAGGTTAATAACACAGGGAGCCATGCATGGCATGTACTTGCATATAATAGCACAGAATGTTCCCCTAAATCCTTTAAATTGCTCATCAGTTCTTAAATAGGCATTTAACTAAGCCTTCATCCAGAATCAAAAAGAAAGAGGAAGCCACCTACAACTGAAAGGAACAATAGATAAGGACTAAGTTAAACCTTAAATGCTATCTTGTAGAAAAAGCTGGAAATCTGCACTTGCAAACAAGCCAAAGCAAAGCAAACCCTGTTCCTACAGCTAAAACTAAATGGATAAATTTGTTTCTTTAGAGCAACTCTTAAAAAGAAAACTAGATGCATTATTGTATGAAGAGATGACACCAAAAAGAAAGGGAAACGCCAAAAACCTTCAAACCAAACCTGGAGTAACATGCAGAGGTGATGATGAGGGGAACAGAATTTGTGCCTGTTATTTTCCTGATGATTCACAGTCAGCCAGAGAAACTGAAGTCCAAACTGAAGATTTCTGTTTGGTTTCCTTTCCCAGAGCCCCTTCCAGACTGCCATATGTACATTCCTTCGTGCCACAACATTTCTTGGGCTTAGTTTGCAGGAGCAGCTGAAGAAACAGGACACTAAAACCTGAGCTGCAGATGGGAAGCCAAGGTGAAGAGAGAGAGTGTAGACCCATCTTAAACAACAGTCCAGGGAAGGTGCATTACTGTGCCAATCCATGCTTAGAATCAAGACATTTGGTTCAATTTTGCATTTTTCATTTTTTTCTTCCTGTTGCCTATTATAACTGCTCATATGGCCAGCTCTTCAGGGCAAGGACACGCTCCCAAAAGGTTCCCAAATGGGCCCTCAGGCATGCTCAGCACTTTTCCTACCATTGCAATACATCTGTCCAATTTGCATGTTGTTTAAACAGCTTCAGGCCCAAATACCTGGAACATGCAAACACACACAGTGAGGACAAAATGCTGGCTAAGTTCCTGTATCACCTCAGCAAGTGGTATCTCATGTAAACACTGTCATCATACATACTGTGCATGTGTAGAAGAGTTACTTCCTTCTGGATGCTGAGTCATTCTTCCTTCCACTTTCACAGAAGAAAATCCTCTAGGGTGTTATTGTATAAATAGCTGGGTTTAAATACCCATTACTACAAACTACAGATAACTTGCAAATATGAGTCACAAATTTATATAGCCAAAGTCTCTAAATCTAACCAAAATATATATTACCATTCCAACATGCAAAAAGATAATACACTTATTATTATGTTTGAATGTGAAGAGCAATTTTAAAAACTAATTTAAATTCATCAAGTATGGAATAGAGAACGCTGAACTTTCATACTGTCACTGCAAAAGGACAAATAATGTTCACCAGTGGCTTCTCCTATGACTCACTCAAGTAGTACTAAGGAATAAGGACAAACAGATTTCTGTAAGCAAAAGCATTAAGATATATCCATTGCCTCAATAGCTGAGACCATTTCAATTAGGCTAAGTGTCCTTGCCTAGAAAATAGCAGAGAAAAAATATGAACTCCCTTCTCTCCCCAGCTCCCATCCACTTCACTGAAGTATTGGTTTCAAAGCTACAGCCACTGAATTGCTCAGTTCATTATTCCCTTTCTTCATCATATAATTAAAAAAATTACAGATGTTGTGTTACTGGCACTTTATGTATACCAGCTTGTATTTAAGAAAAGAACCATACATAGAAAACATAAGGCTCCACAGACACTGATTCATCCTTTTTGTAAATCACAAAATATTTCTATTTGTCTCATCAGAGACCAGGTACTGCTATAAGACAAAAGGCTGACTGTGATTAGTTTCCCATGGAAAAAAATCAAAATCATATCCAGAAATACAATTGAAAGACTCTGGAGAATCCTACTGTCCGCAATGAAACTGTAAGAAACATGGGAAATAGTACTCACCTCTTGAAATAGGTGAAGCATAATGGCACACAACATGACCATTCTTTCATGCAAATAGCCAATAAAGATATTTGAAGGAGTGTGCCCTGTACCATTAGCCCTATTAATAACTAGATTAATATGTTGCTTTGAGCATTTGAAATATTATAAAGGAATGTATAAATGAACACTCTCCAATACCAACAAAAAGATGGACATTGTCTATACCTGATGTCAAATGCACTGAGTAAAAAAGAAAGAAAATACCACCTCTTTCATCTAAAACAGCTGCAGACACAGTACCTGGATGCTTTCTGGGAAAGATGCCTTTACATTAATGAAATTTTTATCCTTTCTACAGGAGATTTACCATTTATTTTTAGTAACTGGATATCAGAAATTCCTTCTATAGTATCAAAGTGTAACAGTTGTAAGCAACCACAGTAACAACCTCTATTTTATTTACTAAGAAATACTTCTTTTTCCTCAGAATATACCATGCTCTAAATTCTCATTTCTCTTCAACTAATGATCGAGCTATTACATGTACTGTAGGAAAGGCTTTTATTTGTAAGTATGGTCTTTTGTGTTAAGAAAGATAAATGTCAGACTCATTAATTATGTATCTATAATTAGATACTGCTGAAAACGAGCTGAAACTTGTTTTGACATCTTCTTTGAAGAATGTATTTGTACATTGCATGTAACATTGCATATATGCATTTGCAAAACCTGAAATAGCTGAATGGCAGCTATGTACAAAAGCCAGTAAGCTTTGACAGGGTAAACAAAATCAAAGCACAGCTGAAGCACAGACTAACAAGAGGCAAATTCATGTGAAATAGCTTGCCCAGAAAAAAGCTAAATGGCCATCAAGAGGAAAGGAAGCCTCTGACCAGGAACACATGATGAAAGCTGTACTTTGTTGATTGCAGAAAGTTTGCTTTTAAATACACCCTTCTAAGTGTTTAACTAATTTCCAAGAGGCTTGATTGTACTTCGCTCGACTTCAGGGGGTTTTTTTCCTACTAATTTGGAGATGGATTGCACCTTAAGGCAGAGCCAGGAACATGGGGTGTGTGCTTAAGCGGCAGGAACCCAAGAGTAAGTGTGGGAGGTATTGTGCCTCAGCGACAAAACATCTCCCTTCCCCCACAGAGGCAAAGGAGACAATCATCCCTACAGTTAACTGTGAATTTAAGTCTGGAAACCAGCAGTGTGCAGAAAATACTGCAGGATGGAAGCAAACTCTCTTCTGCCTTTTACGCAATCTAGGAATTTAAAGAAGTTATGCCAACAACCTTTCTGTGTGAGTGGTCCTGTGTGTGAGGAAACCACATGTGAATTAACAATGGTAATAATAGTAGGAGTATTGATGAAGACTCAAATAACTTTCCAGGTTTTTTAAGGAAAATTTTAAATGGTTTGACAGTGCTGTTACTGGGACTGAATAAACTGAATTCAGCCATATCACATTTGCTGGACTTCACCCAGCATTTCTGCGCTGTTATGAACAGAAAAGCAACACAGAAAAAATACCTTTCTACTCAAAAGAGCTGCTTCTTCTATATTCTCTGAGTCATTCCTGATACCTTTACTGACAAAACAATTCATTAGTACTGATAGCATGGCAGAGCTAATCCATCTCCAGGAGGGAAGTCTGGATCCCAGTTTGTCTCACCATGTTGGAGGGATGACTGGCACATAGCCCAGATCTCTGCTAGAGGTTCAGTATAGGAGTGTGCAGGAAACCATTCCCCAATACCTGTGATTAGGCACAGTCAGTACATTTCTCTTAAGGACAAACACAAAAGCCCTCCAAAACCACCAAGACCCTTGCTGAAACAGGAACAAGCAGAGGCATTTGCCCTGGAGGCACCCTCCGTACCACAGTATGTCTTCTGCAAGTCCATGGCACCGCAACACAGTCACTGCAACCAACACTATCCCCATGCCACCCTTTTCAGACAATGAGTTAAGACAAAAACAATTTTTAAAGCAGAGGGGACTACTACTCAGCACCTTATTTTTGCACATTTCAGAAACAAAGTGACCTTCATTTGGGATAAATCGGCCCAGCCACACCAATTGCTCTGACTGATGCAAATAACTTTGCTGATTACTTCACACTTGGTAAAGCGTGCCAAAGAGGAGCGAGTCTCTTGTTGATGATCACTAAGTCAGGGACAGCTTGGCAGCTCCTTGCAAGCACAGTACTGCCAGTGTTTGCCAGTTTATCCCTATGCTGCCTCACATTCTCCATAGGTACAAAGCCATTACATCATCAGTGTGCAAACACATGGCTTGCGAATATAAAATGGCAGTGGGATTCCTCCCATAGCAGGTGTCCACCAAAGTGAAAAGTTTCCATGTAAATAAGAAAGATAAACACCTGGGGGTTTGGTGTTCACTTTAGAGTAACTTTCAAGATTAAAAAGGAGCAGGAAAATTACATCCCTTATTTCTAAGGGTCTTGCAAATAAGAACTTTGAGTGAACATAAGGAAATGTGAAATTGAAGTATTTCTAACCTTAGACAATTTTAGTGGTTCCACATTTGTAAGTGACCACTGTCTAGCAGTTCCCTTTCATGGCAAGTGCATCCACTTTAAAGGACATAACCACCAGAAAGACAAGTCTTTCTTCTAGTCTAAAGTTTTCCCCAAATGCCATTAGCACACTGAATGCAAAGCAACTCGAACCACTGCTGTGGACACTGTACTCTACCTTGTGCAAATCAGAGAAGGGAAGAAGCTTATTTCCTGATTAGCAATTCCTCAGTGGCAGTGGTGGGGATGAGGAACCTGCCTACAAAAATCATAGCTGTTAGGAAATATCAGTCTGTCTATAAACAGATGGCTACTCCTCACGGGATACTGTCCTCTCCAGGAACGCTGCACTAAGTTCTGAACCTCTTCCAATGCAGCCCTGAGCAGGCTGTGTTCCTAGCAAAGGTGAGGAAAGTTAGAAATGGAATGAAGCCAATCTGTTCATATAAAAGCTCTAAATTCATTACTCTCAATTAAAATGAATGAGGATAAGGATTGCTTCCAAGTACATCAATCAAAGAAAGTACTTGCTGCAGGAAAACAGAAGACACTGGTGTATACATGAAGGAATTTATTCCCATCTTAACAAAATGTGTGCAGGCAAGTATACACAAAATGGGCAGTTTATTTTTCACTTGAGAAGTTGTAACTATCTAGGAATGATGGGTTAAATATCTAGAGTTATATATTTTTATTATTTTTAAAAAGCCTATTTCTTAAAGAAATATTTGTATTCCTGCACACTTGATCTTAAAAAAAAAATAAGAAGGAAGCTCAAGCCAGAGTATTCATGCCATGTAAATAGGTATACAATGCTTAGTAGACAAGTATAGATTTGCCTCTGAATTAATTTATTCTGTTAACTATTCTATTAACTTTGGGGCACCATAAGTGCCCTTCTGAAATCAACAGCCTGAGAAACTGCAGAGCACTGCAGAACAAACACTCGAGAGAGAGAAAAAAATCTTCAAACAAAAACTAATGCTTCTTATTGTTGACAAAAATACAGCCCTTTACAATACTGGTGTATTTTTCACTGTGGTTTTGCTTTTGGGGTTTGGGGTATTTTCCCATTGGTTGCAGTATGAACAAAGCCAAGGTTTGTGCAGCAATAGAAATTGCTATAAGTTGTCAAAGAGCAGGATGAGTTAATTTTTTTGTAGCTGCTCTTGCTATTGACAACATACCATCAGCATGCACATTTCTCATCTCCTCTAAAGGATCTGTTCAGCCCAAATCTCTTGCAACTTTTGCAAGTTTATCTCTGCAAAAGGCTAAGAAACTTGAAATAGCTCTTAGAAATGTTTCAACATATTGTCACAACTATGGAACTTCAGAAGTCAGGATATCAGGGAGAGTTGCAGAGGCAATGCTAAAGCACTTGAATAGAAACCTGAGCAGGATGTGCTTGAGTAGGAATTTGGAAGAGATAGAACCACTATGACCAAAAATCTCGCAAAAGCAGAGCTAACTCTCAGGGGCTCTCCCACTAGGATGGATACCAGTCTATAAGGAGAAAATTATTCTTGCAGAGGAAAAAAAAATAAAATTAAAGATGAGGAAAACAAAGGAAAAGAAAAGGTACAAAAGTATAAGAAAGGGCCATCACAGAAAGACTCCATGTGGTAGAAAACAATATTCCTTCAAAAAACCTCAGGAGTTCCAACAAAATAAGTTCCTGTTTTATTATCTACATACCAACCAAACTTCTGAAAAATTTAGTTCTATAATAAAATACAATAAAAACCCAGAAGAAATGATAAACAGATTTATAAGGAAAAGAGGAGGGACATAGGATCTTTAATGTAGCCACAGAAGCTGTCTCCCCTATGGCCATTTTTAGCATAAATGTTGCTATATATGCATCTAGTACTACCACAGGTCTCATTAACAGCTGTTCAGTAGAGCTGTGAATTGAGCCATAAGGAGACTATACCAGAGGGCAGGCTTTAAAGATAAAGACTTCAAGAACTGTGAATAATTTGAGGCATAATGCTATACACAGGACTCCCCAAATTCAATTTGTCAGTGAACATGTAACTCAGTAAAACATCTTTTGGGCAGTACTGAGATTTGCATGATAGTTTGGGTCTGACACAATAATTAAAACTAAGAAGTGTCTGCAATGACTTTTACATTTGGTTTGAGACTTGGATCCAGGGGATTAGTTTGGGTTCCTGAATACAATCTTCTTTTGTCATAGAAAAAGCCCCACTGCATTGCTTTCTACCCCAGCCTACATCAGTAACAGGAAACTATGGTCACATTCTTCCCTCTCCTGCTCCAGAAGCAACTGGTGACAGCTCAAACAAGAACTGAGATTCATTAGCAACACCCTCAGCCTCCTGACTCCCACCTCACACCCCACACCCACAGCTCAAGTCTTCACTGGGACTGCTAAGTGCTACTGAGATATAAATAGCATCTTACAATAACACCATAATTAAAACACATATGCTTATGCATAAGCATACTTCCTGAAACTGGGGACTGAAAAAGTCCTTCATTAACTCATTTACAGTTCTTTCCTACACACCAAAAAATTCACCACTTAGTCCCACTGGACTTCTCAAAGTTGATTTAATGGCAGAGCCCTCCTGGGAACTCTTAAGAGAATTCACTAATTCACTCATTTACTTTGATAAGCACTGGTACTTCATACATATATTTTCCATCATATATTTTCAGATAAAGTTCTCAAACATATAACTTGTTCATCTATCATCCTTGCCCACATTATCTTGACTTAGGATATACTCATATGAATGGCTTATATCTTTTTGTCTGAAATTACTGTTTCACCATGAGTCTTTCACTCACTGAAAAAAAAAAATCAGTAATGCTTGGTTTAAATGAATTTTTCTATTTCAAATAAATATAAGCATCCTATCAGCACTGCTTAAGCAAAATGAAGAGGGGATGGAAGCTGCAAGACAGTTCCCATAATGTGACTGTGTTTGATGCCATAAAGGTATGGGAACACTAGATGGCAATAACCACTGTACATGTATCTTTAAATAGAAATTTACTTTTACTCCTGTTACAATATTGTCTATAGTGAAGCTTCTAAGGCAGTCTTGTTTAGAAGGTCCCATATTGCATCCCCCAAAAAAACACAGAGAAAAAACCCACCACCACAACCTACCTCCCCAAAAATACAAGCTGTGGATTAGAGAAGCTTTTAGGTTTTTTTTTTTTAAACCAAGCCAGATTTACTTAAAGGATTAGCCTTCAATTCAGGTTTCTACAATATGACACAGTAACTTCTACATGAGTACGAATCAAGTTGGTATCTTTGTTATAAGATTCAAAAGTTACTGCAGCAGAAAAGACATAAAGGTCAGAAATAGAAAACACTGCTTAAGTGTTTTCATTCCTAATTGAATATTTATTTTAGCTTTTGGCACATAAAGCAAATGCATAGAATGCACAAGCATCACAAAATAATGCTAATTGTTCATTAAGATAGTACCCTGTAAGGGCCTTAGTGACAATAATAACTTTTAAAAAAGAGCACTTTACAAATTTGTTATCCATCATCAGGATAGCCAAGAGACTTGATAAGTATCAGGTAATGGACTTCATTTAAGGATCTGTACTACAAGTTTAAATAACTCAAAATCACATGGTAAACACCTTGGATTGGACTGCAAGACTGATGAGAAACCAAAAACTCTGTAGATTGGTTTGTAACATAGAAACATTAAAATGCAGAAACTCATATCAGTGTGCTGAGAAACACGTCCCCAGGTCCATGAACTGCGGTTTCACCCTGGCAGTATTTAGGAATCCTGCCATGGAGCAGGGTCCTGCAGAAAGCCACAGCTACCAGAGGAGTCTCTTTCCACACACCTTACAGCCTGGTCCCCAGGCGTGGCTTCAGCCGTGTGACACTGTCAGCTAGAGCTGTTCACTCCAGATCCTTCTGGAGGGATTTCCAGAGGGATTTAACCCAATATCTGGGTTACCTGGAAGAGCCAGGTACAAGGTTCCCACAGAAGGAACGTATACAACGTCAAGTTTTTAAAGATTGCACACCTAGGGATGCATCTCACCCTAGTTTTCCTTGGAATATCCTCCAGGACCGCAGTGAGCGCTCGGTCGGGGAGCAGGGCTGGGAGGGCCCGGGCACAGCCAGAGCCCCCGGAGCCACTCCATCCGCGCACTGCCGGGAGGGAGCGGGGCAGCGGAGCCTGGAGAGGTCAGGGACTGAGCAGGACAGCAATCGGTGCTGGCACAGCCCGGGGAGCAGCGCCGTCCCCGCGGCCTCCCGCGGCTCCGGGCTCCGAACCGGCCGGGCCTTGATGGGGACCGGGCTCGGAGCGCTCCCAAGCGCGGCCCTGCAGCGCCACCTGGCGGGGCTGGCGGGCAGCGCTCCGCGCGCGGCGGGAGCCTGCGGGGTTCGGAAGCGGCGGGATCCGTTCGGAACCCGCAGAGTGAGTGTCCTTCGAAAGCGCAGTTACCGTGCTTCCTGCGCTGATCCGCCTCGAATCAGGCGGCTTCCTCGTCTGCCTCAAAAACGCGGAAAGTGTTCGAATGTATCTGTTTAATTGGAAGATGATAACTAAAAATAAGAGGGATCTGCATCGACTTTTATTTTCCTCCAAAAAAATCTCACAAACCAATCAATCTTTGCCGACTGCAGCTATTCCCTATGAAACAAAGGCTAGAATAATCATTCAAAGTATGATTCAACTTAAGGAAAACTACCTTTTAGTCAGAAAACGTGATTAAACATGTGTCTAACATACCTACAGAGAAAATGGTCAGTTTAAATACATGCCTATGTGTTTTCCAGCCACCCACAGCTATATCATTAATGTTTATATTCGGCCACATCAGTATTTACTAAACCAAGGCCTGGTGAACTTCCTTGGCTCAGCAGCAGTGAGCAGACCTCTCCATGATCCCCTGCAGAAGCTCTCCTGCCTCCCTGCTGCACCACCACTCTCTCTCATGTACAAACCCGAGCAATCCACAAACCTTCCCATGAGATGTGGCAAGGAAGGAGGAGGAGTTTAACCTGAACTCCCCCTGTCAGAAGTACATTAAACTCATAAAGCACAGTTTTGCTTTTCCAAATAGTCATTTATTAGAACCCAATAAAACTCATCACTTTTAAGAAAACCAGCAAAACCAAACATGGAAGAAACAGAAAAGGAAAAAGGAGAGGAAAAAGCAACATCACCAGTATGCTTGTCAAACTGTTTTTTTAAATAATGGAAAAAAGATTTCTTTCCATTCTGATCCTTCCTTCACACCAAAAAAACCAAACAGGTCTATATATTAGACAAAGAATAGACATTATATTGTAGGCTATAAAGCAAAGTTTCACAATCAGTCAATAACTGAAAGTGAGATCAGCAAAGAAAGATTTAGATGACTGTTTCAATTTTTGTCTCACTGCCGGTAATGCAGACATAAAAAAAATATTACAAAAAAAAAAAAAAAAGGCACTAGGATACAGAAACAGATATCCTAAACACATGCAAAAATGTATTACACCATTTTCTATGTGTATCAGTCACATATGTTGCTGTCTAGAGATGTTAGAACCCAAATTAGTCTGGGGGAAGTCACACAGGACAGAAAACCCCTCACCATCCACGATGGGATGAGACTGGGGCGCTTTCCCAGCTCCCAGGTATCTCAGTCCCTGGCTGCCAGAGAAAATCAGCTCAGACCAATTAAGGGTCGTGGCAATGGCACTGATGGTTTGCTCCTTTTTGTGTCTATTATCCTGAACCAAAGCTTCATTTCACAAAGAAAATAATATTTTCTGCTGATTCTCTCTAGGTCTGAAAGTCATCAGGGACTGCCATCACCATAGTGAAAGCAAGGTTAACAATCCTTATATTATCAGAAAGGGAAACCAGCTCTCCTTCCAGTATGCTTTGCAGTCTGAAAGGAATGATAAAGCAATACATTTAAGTACATGGATAGAGGAAAACAGGTCGTTCTCAGAATACAAGAGTGAAACAGTTTCAATGAGGAAAAAAGAACTTTCTTGCCCTAAGTTGGCTATCACACAAGGAATTCAGAAAAAAAAACAACTGGGGAAGTGTTATTTATTTCCATAATTCCTGACATGTGACATCAGTAAGAGTCACCTGTTAAACAGATTGCACCAAACAAACAGATGAAGTCAGAAAAGTGACAGCAAGAAAAACTGTGATTTCTAGTGTTCCAATACTGTTCACATCTGCAGTAGGAACTCAATGAAGTATTTTCTACCAGCTCTGCTTAAAATTGAACTTCACTTTGCAATTCCTACTTTCAAAATTTTCTCTCCAAAAATTATGCTGCTCAGAGAGAGCAAACAATTTTTCTAGTGTACGGAGACAGAAATTTTGCACCATGAAATGGCTTCTCTCCTTTTCTCAGAGCTTCATTTTGTAAGTTGCCAAATCAGATGAGAGAAGATGGTGGGGGAAAGGTATGAAATTAATCCAGAAAAGCAGAATATTTCTGCTATTCACAGAAAACCAAGTTATTTTCAGCTGGGGGAAAGAATCTTAGAAAAAATAGACTCCAGAGGCTGGGTTTACATCTTTCTCCTTGCTTTACACTGTGCTGTCAGAAGGGGCAAAGATACCTCTGGGAAAAACTGCTTGGATAGAGCTTGACAGCTTAACCTTTTCCCTGTATTTTCCATTTCTTGGTTTGCTAACAGCACGTCCGTACTTACAGTAGTAGCACCACCTTCGAGGCCTTGGTTTAGGAAGCCTCTATCAGCATTTCCTCAGCACAGAAAATGGCTCCAAATGAAAGCCTGCCTCCATCAGGAAGCAGTCAGGGCCCGCTGAAAGCAAAGGCTCCCTGAGCAGCAGGCAGCACAATGGAGCCGAGACCAGAGCCTGCACCTCACTCTCTGCCAGCCACCCTTCCCAGCATCACACCAGAGAGACCCACTGGAGTCAATGAAAAGGTTTCCATGGAAATCAATGAGGTCTCAGTAAGGCTGTAAAGATGCATCATTAATTTTTTCAGGCTCACTCTCACACACATCCATTCCCTCTCTAATATCAATTCTTATACTATTTATATAACTCAGGATCTAATCAAGACGTGTACTCCTACTTGCTGGGAGCTGAAAAGATCATGCTGATTTGTTACTTATTTTTTAATATTTAGGAGATACCCAGTTACACTGTGGATATGGGCTCCATGAGAGCCTGCACAGAGACACTGAGAAGCAGAGAAGCAGTTTGGATATCTGCATGCAAGAACTTTTACATCTAAAGACCTATCACATAGTTGCCAGAGCAAAAATTGCTTAAAGCCTAGATCGGTAGAATTTAAATGTTTCAATCACTCTGTTCTTAATAGCCAGGAGACCTAATTTTTTGTTGGCTAATATGAATCTCATTTACAAAAAAAACCAAAAAGGACAGCATTGATAAGCATCTTCCCTCTAAACATTATATAGTTAAAAAACTACTTAAAAGCTCCTCTCTTTTCTGCTTATACAACGCTGCTTTGTTAAAAAAAATCTTCTTCAGGAAAATGTCCATAAAGTTGTTGGTTTATTGCTTCTGCTCCTTTTTAAATTTACTGCTCCTAGTATAAATAAAAGAGTTGAGAAGCATGGAAATTAATAACTGCAGAAGCTGTGAGGTGCTAATGGCATTGTATTTCACTAGACTAAAATGTGGGCAACATAGACTGTATTAGTATTGCAAAGTACAGCACAAACTATAAGAAAAGATTTTAAATTATTTACCTTTCTACTTCAGCACAAATGTCCTATAACCAATTATCATGAGATATTGCCTAGAAATTAACCAGTCATCTTGTGTTTCTATCTCCAGATTTACAATTAGTAATGCTATTAATGTGGATCCTGTACTTAGCATCACTAATTACATTGCTATGAACTAATGGTGTTAAAAATAGCAATAGCCATCAACTACCAATTAATGCTTAATGAGAGCGAATAAACCCTGGCATTGTAATGAATTTCCAAATTATTGTTTCTCATGTGTCTCTTGAAATCATACCAAAATGTGTGCAACCTATGAAGGCAAGCAGTGAATAAAAAGCATATTTATCACAACATTTTGAACAGGAACAATAGGAAAATGTTTAAGGATTAATCTACACCTTTTAGGCAAGTAAACAGCCAAACAGAGGTACATTTTTACAGGTAAACACTCAAATTCTTACAAAGGTTAAAAATACAGTGGTCATTAGGTTGTTTAACTGTTGCAGCCTTAAGCAGAGCAGGGCAAGAGCCTAAAACACAGGAAGGCTGTGAATGCTGTAAATAGCATTAATAAACTGCTTTTGTGTTGAACTGTTGGAGTACAGAGTAACACTCACTTTTTCCACACCAAACAGGTTTTGTTCTTTGAAATACCATGGTAGGCAAGACAGAAAAGTACCCCCATTCCCTGCATCATAAAATACAGTAGGTGTTGTTTACTCCAGAATCTTTCAGAAGTTAGAATCCACTTTATGTCATAAAACCTGGATTTGTTGTGCCTTGGTGGAAAGAAATAAAGATCCACTACAGGTCTGATCTCTGGGGCACAATATGAGGCCAGGATAAAACCAGGGCTGGAAGTTAAAGGCAGAGAACACCAAGGAAAAGAGTAGACAGGAAGAAGAAGAAAGAATACTGAAAGCAAGTGGGAAATATTAGGAGAAAAGATTCAAAAGAGGTCCTTGATTAGCAGGACAAACTAAACTAGATATACACTGAAACATCTATGCAGTGTTTGTTGATAGAACCTCAAAATTGTGGGTTGACTGCTGTTCCTGAACAGCTGGACACTCACTGTGAGCCCTGGTACACAACTGCAGTTAAAATGAAGCATCCACATTGCAAAGCAGCAACAGCTAAGGAAACAAATATTGCTAAAATGGGAAAAGTCATCTTTCTGGGGAAGAGCCAGTTGGATAAAACCTGTGGAATGACTGACCCTTGGAACTGAAACTCTGCCACAAAGGGATCACCCTTAATGCAAACTTTGAGAGTCGAGAGAGATGAGACGAGAGCCAGAGCAGTGACTGAGTAAAGGCAGAAGGAGCACAAAATTGAACTGCTTCATTCAAAAATGTAAGCATGGGCATAGGAGAAAGGATGGGAAGACCAAACATTCTACAGCCAACCTGAGCAGCCCTGGAGGAGCCACTGAGGGGCACAGCAACTCCCTTCCTGCAGGGATGTGTGGGCAAAGGGACCTGTGGAGAACACAGCTTTGCTCTGCAGGGCAAAGGCAGCCTGGGGACACCGGGAGCAGCTCTTTCTTCCATGGAGCAGTGTAGGGGGGGTTGGATCCAGCCTCACAGCTCCACATGCCAAGCATGCCAAGCTGGGGGAGCAGCCCAGGCAAGGTGCTCTGTCAGCACGAGCTTTCCCAGGGGGTACTCCTCCAAGCATTCTATTGTTCACCACACAATGTAATTTTTCTCATCTTTGCTCACTAAGTTCTGTGCCCAGCTTTGATTAGAAATAAATCCCAGAAATTCCAGATATCTTCCTAACTGTGTAATATCATGAACACATGCTGGGACAACTGTAAAAGGGTGGTAGCTACCACTGGGCAGCAGCTCCATGTTTCCTGCTTTGTTTTGCATGGAAGAGCAGATACACAATTCTACATACAAGGAAGGCCTTACTCACTGTTTACTTTCCTACCCTGGTTCACTTATGACAAAATTAAGTGCTGGAGGATATTCTATGGAGAGGTGAGTTAGAAGACTTTTCTCCCCTTAAATTTCACTTTTTTTCTTGACACATTTTTTGTCTCCATGCTAGGTCTTCACAGTGCTTTTTGCTGAAGAAAGAGGTGCTCCACCACAACAAAGCAAGGTGGGAGACAAGATGTAAATCCTCAGGGAGCAACCCCCTGGGCAATCCCCAGAGGGGCTGGAGGTCAGCACACTCAAGATGCTCCTTCCTCCTGTGAACAGAGAATGAATCCCAGTCTCCTCCATGACACAGAAATACCACAGCCACCTTTGCTACATGCTCATTCAGACCCTGATCAACTTAGACCTGAGAAGCCTTTTACAAAGGAACCTTGAGACAGGTTTATCTAATGAAAAAAACTTTTTTAACCCTTCAACAAATATCCAAGTGCTTTAATTGGAAAAGTTTCTTTACCATATACACTATTCACGTTTCTCATACTGGAAAGAATGGCTGATTAGACACTTCAGGAAATATAGACCAACTTATTTCTTGGGAGAAAAAGTATCTAGGTTTAAAATACATATACATAAATATATAAAGATAGGGTTTTATGGTTTGGATTTTAAGTCCAAAGCAGTAGAGCTTTCTTCAGCATTTTTTGCTATATACACTCACACAGTGGTCTCTTGCAGTATTCAAAGCTAGTCACTTTTTATATCCATCTTTCTAGTCTCCCGACTGAAAAAATTCTCTCTCAATATCCTAACAACATTTAGACAGTACATACTTATGGTGGGGTTTTCATTGTACTCAGTGTAAACCTGTCAACAGTTCTTGAAAATAAGAAAGATCCCCTCTATGTCAAGATTATTCTTCCATTTTCTCATCTTTCTTCATTAGCAATATCAAATTCTAGAGCACTAAAGGTACTCTAGTACTAAAGCAAATCAATGAAATTGGACCTCTTTTTATGACAATCAAGTAATTTTCATCTCAAATTATTCTCAAATATTGGAATTGAAGTATTTTCTTACACCTTGGCTCTTAAGTCTTTGACCTAAACCAGTGTTACTAATTCAATCCTACCTGCTTCAATTACTTCTCCAATAATAGGCATCAATAACACCTTTGCACAGGAAATTGAAATGCACTTGTCTGAGATGATGTTTAGTACAAGACACTTAAATTTCCTGCACTTTTAAAGGTTTAGCCATGGTAGCTTTGAGTCAGGCACCAGAACTAAGAGTTCTCATTCCAACCTGCAGCAATCCCCATCTTTTTTCACCAAAAGCATCAATCTACCTTGCCTCCATGGTGGGAAAACAGGCTTTATCTGATGTATTACAAAGGATTCAGAGCAGAACTGATAGTATACAGCTGGGATATTCTGGGAACACATGTTGGGAACACATGCTGGGATTCTGGGAACAGCAGGGAACACACATGTAGATTGACAGGCACTGTGGTTAGTTTATATGGTTCAGGGCAAATACTCAAAGCAAGAGTTGCATAACCATGCACAGCTCCAGACTCCACACTCAGGCAGTGCTCACTGCTGGGCAGCATGTTAGAGATCATGCCTCTGCTTATGAGATCAAACAATTAATTTTGAAGCTTAGCTGCTCTTTTAAAGTATCTGAAAAGCATGCTAGAGCTTAAATATTTACAGCCCTAGCATAATTCTTGGAAGTAGATTTGTGGTTTTCATTCACACAGCATATATTTGTTTCATTGATAATGGGATATGTTTAATACAAATAGATTGAGTCTTTGCTTTTTTCATTTCTTCAAAGTCCTATTTTTCTGTGGTTTTCTGTTTTTCCACTTGCAAGCCAATTTCAGTTTAGTGTCAGGCATTTATATTCAAACTTAGAAATGCAGAGATTTTTTTTTCTGTTTTCCACTGGCTCCATCATATGGTGATCTTTTTCTTCAGGATCACTTCCCTAAACAAAGTTCCTTTGAAAAGAGCTCCTAATCAGAACACTTGTAAGAACATTTGTAAAAGGACTTTAAAATTGTGAAGATTACCTGTATAAAATGAGAATGTTAGGGATTAAGGTCACAGAGTAAATTGTGAATAAAGTTGCTGAAATATTCATCATAACACAGGCACACCAGAAAACCCAAAAATCAACTGACCCTGACAATTTGGCTGTGAGAATATTCTGCTTCACAAAAAACCAAAAAACAACAACAACAACAAAAAACCCACAACAACAAAAAAACAACCTACAAAAAAACCCCAAAACAAAACAACAAAACCAAAAACAACGAAAAAATCCCAATCAATTTATCTTTGTATAAAAGAAAATAAATGACAACTTGAAGTCTTTGCCATCTCCTTCACTAGTATAAAGGAAATGAAGTCTAAATAACAATGCAAAAACACCTCCTGCATTCAAACTGACTAACTGAAGACTGATAAGATGAAATGCATCCATAGTCAAGCAACCAGAAAGTTCTTCTACGTTTAAATTCTCATTTATGTCACCTTTTCTCAGCGTCTTAACAAAATATTTCTGGGAACACTTCCCTAGTCTGTTCACTAAGGTTGAGATAATATGCAATATATCTGTATTAGTCCCATGTCAGCACAGATTAATTTTGTTGTTGCTTACTTTTTAGTAATAAAGAATAAATTAGAATTATTAAAGCCAGGTTTTATGCTTACAGAGTTTATTATGCAATCAATAATGGTAATGTATCCAAATACATCCAAACCTCCCATTTTTAAAGAATATTAAAAGATACTGAAATGGCTCCCAGTTGCTCAGCTTCTGACATCAGTGCCACAAAATTTCCTCCTTTTCTTTGTTTCCTACAGCACAAGACCACTACACGAGGAAAAATGTGCATGTTTATTTTTCAATTCATTTGTACATGATAACGCCCCCATCCACTGTGACAAGGTGTAGGGACTTACTAACACAAGGTGGTGCTCTCTTCTTATTAAACAGCTCCAAGCCTGGTTTACAGCTTGCGGCACTGCTTTCGAGAACTCCAACCAGTTTTTTTTCAGAGGCATTTTCCCACCAAAACCAGAATTTCTATATCAGAAATTTAAATAAGTACTTAAGCACTTTCTTTCTTTTCCCCCAAAGGTGTTTTGCTGAATGAAATGAAACTTCTCACTGCATTTATCAATTCTCCTATCATAGGTCTGCCTGCAGATCTCCCATTGCATCCTCGTCTCTGCTGCTGGTGTCTCTCATCCAGCCCACCTGCTGAATGTCACCAGGACTTCAGGCTCTCAAAGGAGATACACAAGCTCTTTTCTCAGAGGCTGCTAAAACCCCCAACGAAACCTATTCTTGGTTTTTTATCAAGTGGTAAAAGATAATCCCTCAGAGACACTTTATGGACAAGGTTTCCTCAGCACACTCAGTTTCCACTTTGAGAATTTAACACCAGATTAATTCCAACCCAGACACCCTATTAAAGATCCAACAGTGGTTTGTTTCCTATTTGTGCTGCTAATAATATGTATCAGTACCACAGCTTTTCCATTTCCCTCCTAGGAAAAGACTGGAAGGTTTTCATTGCCAGAACTTCCAAATCAGCTCCAAAAAATATCAGTCATACTTCTGTCCATCAAAACAAGGGCATGTGCAGCACTTCCAGATGAAAAACCAGAGCAAAACAAAGTAATCCCACTTGCTCTTTACAGAAGGCTTTCTTTCAGATGAAAATTAATATTCAGAGCAAGCTGAACCATATGTTTTGCCCAGGTTTTGAATTTTTTAGGGTTATGTATTTGTCTAGCAGCAACAAAATTGACACACCAGTGACAGAGGTCAGTCACATACAGGAGGACTCCGATAACTCTTCAGGTTTCATTGTGGTTCAGATCCATACAAACCCTTGCACCACCTTGGAGCAGTCACAGCCTTTTATCTCCATACTCACAAAATCACAGGTGACAAACTAATTCCCAGTCTCTTACAGGTCATCCTGACCTTGGGAATACTGGCCATCTGTGGGATCCTCTCAGAACTGCAGGATACAAATTACACAGGTACACCTTGTTAACTATATGAAAATCAGTGCATCTAATCCCTTCAGCAGACATCAGTGGTGGAAATTTCCTACTAGAAACTGCATCCTTGCCCTGTGAAAAAGTGTATGCTACAGAGTGGCTGACTACCTTTTCCATCACACCCATAAATTTCATGGCAAACTAGAGACAGTGGAAATCCCAAAGCATAAAACCAGCAAGATAAACATTTTCTTTTTCTCATCTCTTCCTTAGAAGTGCACCATAAGAATAGTAAGCATATGGGAAATTAGTTAACTTATAAAGACCTGTGTTACATAAACATCTCTTTAATCAGATTACTCTGGTGCCACGGGATTGTGCCATGTTTTATTTCCTCAAAGGACACGCTGTTCGGTTACTATAGCATTTCTGTATCTGGATTAATTAGAAACGGAAATGTGGATACAATTAAGTTTGAAATTAAACATTCTGTGTAGGAGGGAAGATAATCACTGCTTTAGAATGATCTTGCTGCTCCAACCTGTGAAGTATCAAGCTATTCTCTCAATTAATTGGAACAGTACTGCATGTTCTCAGAGCCAGCTAACCGTGGCACTCCGTACATATTGCTCTGGACATATTCCTTCTCTGACCTATTATTTGACCTGCATTACTTGATGATAATAATAGTAATTAATGTCCCTACACAACTCTTGATGTCAAGCATAGTACTTACACTTTTAAATTACTCTGGTCTGTTGCACCTCTTCCTCTGGCTGCCCTGGATTCACACCTGCTGTTGTGCTCATCAGCACATCCTGAACAAGGAAACTGAAGTGTTGGTGAATTCAGGCAAAGTTTTCCTATGATTCAGAGTAGAATTTATTATCAATTTTGATTTCCATGAAGAAGGGTCTTCATAAACAGGATTTTCTCTCAAAACAGGAAAAAAACAAGTCCCCTTCCCCAATCCTGCCACACGTTGAAAAAGAATGTGTGAAAAGTGACCAAGGTTCAAACCCCAGGGAGTGGCTTAGTATTGATGCAATTCTGTGCACACTAGTATCAATTTTTCTCTCAAAAGAAAGCAGAATAAACTTTATGCTTTATCTTAGCATTCTTGGGGTTGCAGCAATAAGAACTTAATACATCTGAGGAGGGCCACCAGCAATACACACAGATCTCATGATCCAGTAAGCAGGCCAGGAAGACAGAACTTCTGACTCTGTGGGAAATCTTAAAGTTCATTATTTAAATTTTTGCTTCCCTTTTACACCTTCTGACCAGCTGTGACAATAGGGAGCTTATATTCTCCTCACCTCCAAGTATAGTGGAAAAGAACTGCTCCATATGGCTGAGAGAGCACACCAAGGCAGAGAGGATGTACAGACTGCACAATCTTCAGATTCAAGGCAGTAAGACAAGGTCTTTCCTTCCTGATAAAACTGGTGGAGATATTCATACTAAAATGCACAAGGAAAACAGGGTTCTACAAATGAACTGTGCCAGTAACAGGTCATTGGGAAATTCAGAACCATCAGAGCAAAGAGCATTTCTTCCTTTGCATAGACAGAGATCAGCTCTGCTTGACAGGCTGAGAACAGAAGTCCCTATCGGGTGCATTATACTTGAAATAACAGAGTAGGTGAGGGCTAAAAAAACCCAAAACAGGACAATGAAAAAGACAAACAAAATTTACACAAGCTCTCCTTAGAAAGGTTTCATGTGGAATTACAGTTCAAAGTTGAAATCTGATTTTCTCATTTTAGAGCATCCACTGCAGACATGCAAGTAAAACAAACAAATACTAAAAGACAATGGAAAATTATCCAAACTGTGTAATTAGAACAACCCTGATCTTCTTATTGCCAAGCCCTTGGCTTTAACTACTAGACCACATGGTTCACACACTAATTAATGCATAAATTCAATGTTATAAAAATTTCCAAATCTTCTTTTCTTTTTTTTTTTAATAAAGCTGAGATGGAGATTTCCAGTGTCAAGCAATTAGAAGTGTCTTAATCCACTCAGATACCTTCTATAAGGCTTAGCATACAGCAAGTACATTTTCCAGTCTTCTTGTTTGACTTATTGTGCTTATTTTCATTTGTGTCTCACTTTTTATATTAAATTTTACACATTTTGTTACCTTAGTCCCAAGTCAACTTCACTGAGGATAGGAAAAGGACTTAATGTTCTCCTACAAAGTTACAGTGCAAATGAAGCAGAGATTCTATTACAAGCCTATGCCACCTACATTTCAGGGGGTAGTAGACAATCCTGGGAACCTGCAGAAGGAGAAATTCTGTGCCAGGAGACTGTAGCATATTCCCTTCAAATTGTTCAGTAGTTATTTGCAAATATAAGAATGACAGGAATAATGATAATGGAGAGAACTTGAATATCGCCATGGAAAAAATACCCCAGAAGAAGGGAAAAAAAGCTTCTGTGCATGTTTGTCATGAGACTGTAAACTGATACTCTCATATGCAAATGTTTTTACAATACAAAATAGGAACAAAGAACAAGCTCCTAAAAGTGTAAAGTGTATTATTGAATCAGTGGAATTGTGAAGAGTCTAAGTCATAGAATAGTTTCCTTTAATAACCTTGTTGCAAAAATTTCCAGTATATCAGAAGTCTCCCACATGTGGCCATTAATCCATGCAGAGAATTTTTCTTTTAAAATTTCAGGATGATTAGGTAACCTGCATTTCTTTAAACAGAAAAATCCCAACCCAACAGGGCCTTACTTTTGCCAGCTCAAAACAGGCACGGGCTTTAAGACTAACTAAAAGTCTCAAACAGGGCTTCTTATCCCAAAAAATCCAAAAGCATGTTATTTCCATGTACGTGACGAGTTCCAGGAGAAACTTGGTGGAGATTATCAGAAAATGAACTGAAATTATGGATCTTGCAGAAAACTTCCTGAAATGACAAGACCAGTGGAATTTCCAGAAGTTCCACATTTTCATCCAACAGCACTTTTTCTACAAAAGTTAAAAAAAAATTAATTTTCCCAGGGGTCATTTTAATACTTGAGGAAAAACATTTTTCCAAATGGAAAAATTCAACTTTCTCAAAAGAAAAATTCAGCAAGTCCAAGGAATTCATAATCCTTACTGCCTATGATACTTTAGACACCCCTGCTGCCTGTGCTTTTTTTCTGCCTCTAAAGCACAGTAAAAACAGAAATACTGACTGAAGCTGGTTATGAGCTCTTTCAGAAAACTCATGCTTACCATTTCCTGGGGTTGCCAAGGAATTATAGCAGATGCTATGAGAAATCTCCTACTTAGGAGACCACATGTCTGCAAACATCAGTTCTCAGGACAGCAATGAGAAAAAATCTTTAGGACTCTTCAACCTGAAGATCTTTTATCCTGAAGTTCTATTTGAAGCTAAACAGTTGCCTTTCTGAATATGGCACAATCTGTTTTGTAGTCATTTTGATGTCCAAGATCACCATTACCACCACGATGGATACACCACATCACTGAAGATAATAAACCCCCATTGAAGAGGGGGGACTTGGAGTGGCTCTGCTGTTGGCTACTCAGTTGTTATTATCTTGGGTTTGGATAAAACCAAGAAGTTTGTTATATAACTCTTAAGAAACAATTCTCATGATCAGAAGGCAGCAGACACAAATAGATCCACTCACACAGGGCTGAGAAATGAAGGAACATGTCAGATCTAAAGCACAGCAGGCACCATCTTCCTGGTGACCTTTTCCTTGCAGCAAAGCGATGGCCCTGGTGCATAAACGACCAATTTGGGTCTCTTTCATTTAACTGATTTTTGCCATTTGGGGGCTCCAGACCTGTTCCTTTCTCCCTGGGAAGGTCTGTCCCTGCTGTGAGTGGCTCTCTTGGTCAACAGCAGGAGGTAAGGCTGGTGGCAGCTGCCTGAAGAGAGAACACAACAACCTATTACTGCTTCATACAGGAACAGCAGCCACCTCCGATTGTGTGAAGAAAGAGCAGGAACACTTGTTTCACCCTCAGCAATCTCCCCTATCTCATCCCTACCTATAAAAGGTATTCACACAGCTCCTACTGAGCTAAGCAATCTCCAGTGTCCTTACAACACTCCTGCATTGCAGCAAAGCAAATCATATCTTTGTGCACATCAAAACTTGAGGCACTGAAAAAGAAAGTTGCTCAAGGTAACAAGAAGTTCATAGTCCAGAAGAGACACTCTGTAGTTGGAGAAGAAAGCACTTTAAAAAAAAAAGCTTACTTGTATAAATTCCTCAGAAAATTTTCAGTTCCAAAAAACATCGATTGATCCACAAAACAACCCAGATTTTACACTTCCCTGTGTCTTCATCTTAAAATACTTTCAAAGCCAAGCTGGAGAATCAGTCAGCTATCTTGCAATAGATCAGCCTAGACTTTATTACTGAGCTTCCTATACAAAAATTCCTGTAAAGAACTTCTACAACTTCAATTTACTCCAGGCTGGTGAAATCCCAGCCTGTAAAGCACTTTCTGGAGACTCAAATCTGTGAATACTCCACTATCTCAGTCTGAACTGGGAAAGGCAGAGGATGGAGATGAGTTTCCTATGAATGAAATCCTGTCTGAAAAAAATGTACAGTCACTATATGCTTAAGGGAATTATCAGGCATGCTAAGTCATCAGGGCAGGTATCACCTTATTTTGGTGAAATGAAAGATGGGTTTAAGTGGTCTATCTTAGCCTCTACCCAAGACATTTGGGTAGGAAATACCAACTTTATTTGATCTACACAATTAGTTTCAACTCGTCTGCAATGAGAAGACTCATTTTACCTTGATGCTTCTGTCATTTCATATGATCCTGACTTTCAGCATCAGAACATACGACAAATAGACACAAAAATTCATGAAATTGATTTTTAAATCTCTTGTGATCTTCAAATATTTTTTATTATTAATTTTGCATGACTACTTTTTTTAAGATCACTCTTTGGGGTCAGTGTCTTATGGCAGGTATCAAGTTTTGCCTTGGGACACTATGCAGGATAAAAGTCAAGACGTGTTCCACATAAACAAAAATAGTAGAAGCATTTTTTGGCTTTTTTGTTACCAGCTTCCTCATAAAAATCTTTACAGAATATTATGTAAAATGCAGAACTCATTATTTATTTTAAGTTATATTTAGTACACAAAAAGCTAAATCACACTTGTTCAGATACTGTACATACTGTAATTACACCCTCTAATTTCATGATTTTGGTCATGCACTTGGCATAAGTACATGTAATTACACATTTAAAGCATGTAATTATATAATTATTAAGATTCACAATTCAATTATATAATTAATGTATGCAAATACATAGAACTATCCTGTGACATTGATTTTAAGTAGAATACTCCACTAATTCTGAGGGGAGTTCTGCTTAAAAACTCATTATGCAATACAACTGACAAAGGACTATACTGACAGAGAAAAGGCAGACTCACTGTCATGATTCTTTGGATATCTGCATGAAGTTTAAATAAAAAACAGAGATAGATATAAAACCAAGCTATACACACACACAAAGATTCTCAAAATGGATTAAAATATTCACAAGTTTGTTTTGCAAGCCAATATTGGTAGAAAAAGAGCCACCTCAAAAAGTACCCTAATACTTCCTAAAGAACTGTTATATACTCAAAAAATATGTTAAATATACAAGATCTCTTTATACATTTCAATTTTTTTTTAAAGTGTTTCATTGTTTCTTTCACGGGAGTAGGAAAGGAAGGAAAGAAGCTTTTCAAAAATAAGGAACACAGACAGCAAACTCATTTCCACTACAGTTGGTTTTTTCTTAACCACCATAAACACTTAACAAAAATATAGACCCCAAGATTACTGGCCTCAATCTCTGCATATTTTTGCCAATGCTTTTAGTAATTTTATTGACACTCTTTTCTTCTCCTAATAAAAAGAGACTTCTAGAACCAGGAGGGCTTTGCCCAGAACAACACAATAATTAATGGTGCATTCAAGGAGGTTTCTCTCCAAGAGCAGAAGCTGGCAGAACCAAGAAAGCCACTGCCAGAGCAAGGGGAGTTAACTTTCTGTTAAAGCACATGGATGATGCAATCACTGAGCCCCAGGGTCCATTCACACTCACCACTGGCAAATCGGATTTGGAGAGGAATTTCAAAAGATGACAATAACCTGGTATGAGCTCCACTGGAGAGTGGATTCACCTTCCCCTGCACATTCACCTTGGTGTGGTTTGAAGAATAGGCATGAAGAGTTGAGAAGCAGCATTTCAGAATTTTAAGCTTGGTACAGAGAAGGCAAAGGCTCCTAAGCAGAAACAGTTTTCACTTCTGACCCAGCAGGTCAAAGCATATCCCAGAGGCATGTACACACATTTTTATCATCCTGTTCAATGCTGCTGTCATGGCAATTGACCACTGCAAACAGGAAAGTCATGAAAGTCGTTAAATGTTGTAATTTAGACATATAAGGATTTTGCTGCTGTGGGAAAATCCAGCACTAGACTAAAATAGCATACAGTAAATACCTTCAAACATACAAGTCAACATATTGCAGGGCACAACTGCAAATTTTCTTATGAACTTTCACAAAGAAAGGAGTTTGGAAAAACATGAACACAAAAAATGATGCCAGTTTGAAGCCTGTTTGGGTAAACTCCAACAGCCTTGATACAAAAACCAGTCATGCTGTAGATTACTTGCACTTAAAACACAATATTTATTGTTGCTGACACAAGTGGCATTAAGATGAAAGACATTTTCAGACTGATGGTAGAAAATTATTTATTTCTAATGAGATCATGGATACAGTATAGTAGCCTAGCATAGTAATCTCATCACCAGTTCCTGTAGATGAAATTTGAGCCCAATGCTGAAGTATATGCCATGTCTTCCATACAAAGATATTTTGGTGTACAGACTCCAAGACCTGCCACCATGAATACTGGATATGCCATAATGCCAAGAGCTGCTAACAAACCTAGAGAAAAAGCCTGACCAAGGAAGGTGTCACCAGGTATTGACAGCAGTGACCTTAACCTGTGATCAATGCCCTGAGCAGCGTGCTCTGCGTGAGCTTCTCCTGCTTTAAAACTCTTCACCACCATTTGGTAAGAGGAAAACAGGCTTGTGTCTGCTTTAAAATTGGACAGCAGCATCAAGATGTATTCAATTAAGGTGTCATGTCCCATCTCAAGTGTAAAAGGAAAAATGAAGTAGTACAATAGCATTTCACAGCTGATAATTGTGTTTCTGCCTGATTTGCTCTAATTACACAGATTGAACAGACTCAATGTTATAGGCAACCATTAATTACCTGTTCTATAACCCAAGTGCATATTTTTCTTCAGAGTTTTATAGCTAAGGTCCTAACCCTTATCATACAAGAATCACACACAAAAGTTAAGGTTATCTAGTAACTCTCCTTCCATACCCAAAAACTTTATTTTTCATTTAGGGCAGACACTTCATTTCACTGCCAGCATACTTAATGGTAACTAAATTACCCCTAAGAGAAACTCCAAATGAACTTTCAAATTTATATAAGACCCTTTGCCAACCATATATTTTCAATTACACACTAAACTGTTTCATGGCATGACTGCTGCTTTTTTACATTGATTAGTAGATATTTTTTGCTTAGATTAAATTGTTCAAGGGCAGAATACATCATGATGAGAATTGGATTTCAGAAAGTTTGCCTCATCACATTTTAGAAATCATGTGTAATACAGTTAACATTATTCTTTTTTGTTTGATTTCCCTTCATGTCTCTAAATTTTGTCAAGGAATTGAAATGAATGCATTGCTGAACTGTTTCCTATTACATATTTGTGATAATCATTTACGTCTCTAGGGCACATAACTACTTTCCACTGGAAGAAATTTTGGCAGAAGTAGCAGGCTGGTGGATTGGCCCTAGGAAAATGCGAGTTCCCATTATGTTTATGGGGCTCTGATGAATACCCAGCTAGAGCAACTTAAAACAAGACTACACAAACACAGTCCTTTGAAGGGAAGGAACGTTTTGGAACTCTTTTAGTCAACAGAGTATTTTTGCTAGAAGACCTTGAGTAATTATTGTTCAACAGCAGGAATAATGCCACATAAAACAGCTCTGAAAACCTTCTTTTAAAATGCACACATTAATTTATTACAAGCAAAGAGCTAACTGTAAAAGCAAATATAGAACATTCTTGCTAATGGAGAAATTTGCTTTGAAATAATTTCTTTATTTAGCTTAAGGTTTTCTGTTACTTATAGAGGTGTTCCTTACAGAGAAAACAATCTCTGATCTTCCAGAAAAGGACAGGCTACACACAGTTCCACAATAAATGGCTGAAGCCACTAACTTCTGTGTTTCACAATGCTGTGAGCCTTTCTCTAAGGAATTGTCTTTCAAAACATTGTTATATGCCAGAATTAAAAGTATCCACAGCTTTTCAAGATTGCAACCTGAAGTCAAAAAAGCATTAGCGAACACTCAAAAAAACCCAAACACACAAAAAAACCCCCAAAACAACCCCTCTCCTACCGACAGAGTGTGGTGTTACCAGTGTGATAACTAAATGCAATTATCCTAATAATATCAGTGTAAAGGCATTGAGATAAGGAGCCTACACTGAGAATTACAATTGAATATGCTGTATTTACAGAAATCATGTGTTTGCTCTCAATTCTGACAAAGGCATGACAGTTCAGGCTGCTCAGAACACTTCTGATGCTGTTTTTTAAAATCCACAGTGTGAGTCTTTAATTTTTTCTCTTCTTGTTGTTCAAGCCATTTTATGTTGTGGGTGACTGGAACAGGTGAAATCAGAAAAACAACAAGAACTCCTCACCACTTATCTCTGTGGAAATACACCTTTTTTCCCAAGTTCACATCTGTGAAAACAAAAGTCTAAATTTTATCCTATGGAACCAACAAAAGAGCACTGCCACTGTAAACTTGTGCAAAAGCTCTCAGAAATGTCTGTCTGAAAGCCCTTCTGGATTTGGAGAAATCTTACAGATAAAGGCTTTCCATCTAAGACTGAAAACACAATGTTCCCTTCCAAAGAACCTGTTCTCTTCTACCTAATTGCCCGGGTAAATATGTACCTCTTACAAGCACATCACCTCAAACTAAATGCAGAGGCAGAAGCTGTGATCCACAGGTGATGGAATTATCTCCTCCCCAGGATGATATCTCCTACCCTAACTGCTATTCCCAGTACCATGCACTGACAAATTCCCACCAATCTTCTCAGGCAATGAGGCCCCCAAGGGTCTCTGTGGCATTGTGCATCTTAGCCTATTGTCCTGCTCCTGTTGTTTGTGTTTGCTGCTGATGCATCTCTCAAAGCAGCACACACAGTCTGAAGACAAAGCAGGAGCACACCATTCTCACTGCCTGCTGGTTTCTATGAACACTGCAGTGTTCTCTTGTTTGTTTTAGAAAAGACTCTCTTCCTTTATTCTTCACTGAATTTTTCAGGATGCAGCCGCCAAGCGCTGCTCTGGTTTTCTCCATGTGATTTAGAAAGCCTTTTGATGCTGCTTTTATCTTTCTGTTAAAAATTCACCTCTTCATATCACTGTTTTGTAAAAAACTTGGAGTGACTCTGATAGCCTTCAATACAATAGCATTTCAGCAGCACACAAATCCTTGCAGCTCTTCTGCAGACATTGTCCAGTTCTTCGTCTTTTGAAGATCCTAACCCCAGGAAGAGATGCAGTATCCTAGTGTTTATTAGTTACTTCAATCCCTCTTCTCAAAAGTAGTTCTCTATTTGCTCCAAAATGAAAGGCAACACAACCACTTGTACCCCCACCAATCTTTTTCTATGAAGTTTACTTCAATAATCATGAGGCTTAATTGCTTGCTCTGTCAGCCAAGCCTTTTGTAGAGAAGTATCGATTCATAATTCACTCTGCCTTCTAACTCAATTTAAACGCAGGATGTTTATTCTTCCCTTTTGTCACATGAAAACTTCATTTAAGCTGGATATAATTGTCTATGGCACTACAGGATCCAGTTCTGTTGTATAGAGCTACAGGCTATAGCAACCATCTATTATCACAGTGCAATTAAATAAACACTTCATCTACATCCAAATAACACAGCACGTTCTGTTTCTCTAGCACAGCAGAGTCCAGCAATCCCTGACATGTCTGAGTGTACTTTATTACAAAAAAAAAAAAAAAACCAGAAACCTAAGTAACATTAATAATTACAACTATTTCCTTTATTCCACTTGCTCACAGAGGCAAAACATTACATTTGAAGAGCTAAATAAAGAAAAAAATTGCAATATGCTTCCATGTATCAGGCACTCAAAGCTTCAATCTCATTAGCATTAAGCACAGAATTTTTTGGAAACACTGCTCTTGAAATGCATATTGAAATATGACCCTTAATTTTTTCTGCATTACTCTTTTACCTTGCCATGCATAATTCATATAAATTTTGGAGAAGTATGAATTACAGTCTTGGCACAAAAATGCTGTCTTCTCAGAACATGAGTGATGACCACATAAATTTTGAAACAATGATTATTTAACATCAATAAGACCCACAAGGGCTGTTTAAATACCAAAAATGAACAACTTATGCAGTCAGTTCTGCCCTAATTTTCACCTGGCTTTCTAAATAACAACAATAATGAATAAAAATGCAGATTGTTTGTTTATGGTTATATCTGACTACATACATTATTTATTCAGGCCTTTAAATTTTACTTTAAATTAGACCTATTACTGATGCGAACTTTTTAAGCAATACCCCATCTAAGCTGCACATTGTGAGGCAAAAATTTCATTGCTTGGTTGGATAATGAGGCAAAAAAACCAGTGGAAGCTGGCAGTCACCACACACTAACCATGTTCACACCTGCCTGCTGTGACAGAGCCTCCTCTCCTGAGGCAGCCCTTCAGCACCTGGCAGACAGTGGGATGGTCCTATATGGCCACTTTTATTTATATTTATGGTACTTGCAAAATTAGATGTATCAAGTAATGTCATAAATGCTGACATTTTACACTGACAACCTACTTCTAATACTGGACTGCTATGCTAACATTTGGATATGTGAAATAGATAGGCACATGGAATTATTTTGTCTTTCAAGTCATAGATATTAAATTCAAAAGAAAGCAAGTTATTAGTGACAGGCAATCACAGAGACTTATTTATGAGGACAACACTGAAATACATGTCTCCTTTACATAAGGGAGGAGTGGGTGGGGATAAATCACATATAACTCATGGATATCCTTGTGCAAGAAGACAAGTCATGTTCATTTTTACCTAATCCAAATACAAAATCACTATACAATCTATCTTAATATTTCTCTTGTATCAAGTACTCATTTGAAAATTGCTTGGTTATGTCTGCTACACAGCAGACTTCAGGTGGAACAAATCAGTGCTATGTATCACTTCCAGGAAAAGGGTAAGTTTAGACTCTATGAAATCTGCATCCTTGTTCATCCAAGAGGGTGCTATCTGCAGTATAATGCTAAGAAGCTACACTTTGTTAGCATTAAATGGAAGAGTGTTACCTAACAGAAACCACAGCTATAGTACAGAGAGAAGACATTTACCCCAGCAGATGTTATCCCTTTCAATGTCTGGTAACATCTAGGTTTTTCAAAGAAAGTTATTAAAAATAAATTCTTTTATTAGTCAATATATAAAGGTATTGCTGTATGTGATGAACTCAGCTCTACACTTAAAGTGATGAAAACGGAATGATAAGTGAATTAGTTGAACCGAATTATAACATTTATTACATGCTTTTACAAGAAAGGACTTGTTCAAGACCAAAGTTGTTCTTTGTGTAATAAGTTACTTTCTAGAAGGCTATGGGTACATCATGCTACAGAATAAAAATCTAATATGTGCAGACATGCAATCTCAAAATGGTCCTCAAGACCAGAACAGGACATTCACATAAAGAAACAAAGTCCCATCAATTTACCAGCCCTTGCCTGGTACCCTAGAGGCATAGCAGATTCCACAACTCAAAGCATAAACAACAGACAACCGTGGGCAACATTCAGCTTTAGTAATGATCCGAGGCTAAGAATAACAAAGAACATTGCATCTCTCAACAGTAATAAAATCTGCCCATCCAAGTGTCTGGCTTTAAAAACCCTCGTTCATGGCTGGGACCAGCGCTGCCCCATAAGTCAGGGCTCATATCTTGTCATTTATACACTCAGCCAAAGCAAGGAATGGATAGACAGAATAAAAATATGGTAAAATATTTACAAAAAGCAAACTTCTTTACTAACAATCAATTTCAGATCAAAAAAGTATCAAGAACTATTTTGAGAAGAACTCATTTCAAAAATCTAACGTCATGAAGGTATCAGAATTAGGGGTTTTGTTGAAAACACAATTTAGTGTTCAGACCACAACATAAATTTTATTCATAAGAAAAAAATTTTAAAATTGGAAAAAAAAAAAAGATTTAAAAGATGGCCTTTCCTTCCAGGCCTATTCTCCCCACTACCTTCAAATCTCTACTGTGAAAAAAACAGACCCATATTTCACTCTTCCAAGTCATAGTACAAAACTTTATGCACAAAACGTGGTTAAAGCCTTCTAAGCCAGTACAGATTTTTGTAGAGAATGTGTTCCCCTAACCCCCATTCTTGGATTTTTTTCATGCAAGATCAGTTCAGGATAGCCAACCCATCAGAGACAGGCCATTCTCCAGCTACCAGCATTTATGTAAAGTTATGCCTAGGCTGCACTCTGCAGTTGTGCAGAGCCCTGGGTGTCAGATGTGCTCCATCATTTAGCCTTCCCAGCAGCAAATCAAATAAAGATGCAATTTTGCTTCTTTTCAGAGCTGACTGACATTTTAATTAATCTTCAGTTAGAAGTGCTAATCGAGCTATGAAGTGAGGCAGTAATTCACAGCTAATAAAATCCCCCACAATGGTTTTACAAGCATCAGTACACAGTTTCTCTCAGTTGTTCTTTGGATAATTTTAATTTAAAAAAAAAAATGCATCCAGAGTGGTATAACTCTTTTTTCAAAGAAAACCAGCTTCCAGGAACCCATTCCTAACAGAGGATTCTTCTTTCCATCTATAAGATAATCTAAATCCCTTATGAGTTATTACAAAGGATTCAAATAGAATAACAACTTTATTTACTACTTTCATTTTGATACATTCATAAAGATATAGCCATAATATCCCTCCTCCCATGGAGCTTTGCCCCACTGATAATATTATAGAAGCAAGTTTTGTCCTTCTATTTTTAAAGTATCCTACAGATTCAAAGACTCTCACTCCAAAGATTTTCAGAAATAAAAGCTGTGCTTGCTCTCAAAAACATGTTGAATGTGGTATGTATGTGCATCATTATTTATTTTTTTTTAAGAATGGAAATCCTTCACAACAAATATTTTTAAATTAATAATTCATTTGTTTATTTATTCAGTGCATGCATTTTTGAAGGATTATTTATCTTTTACAATGTTCAACCATCTGGCTATTGTGAAAGCCTTAAAAAAATAATAGAAACAAATGGCTAAGAAAATCCCTTGCTTTTCTAGGAAGTATTATGGGTGTGGTGGGGCTGTTTTGGCAGTGTATATGTGCATGGGTCCAGCAAAGGATGGCTGTAACGTCATGCTCTTGATAGACAAAGTTTTCCACTTCAGTAATTGTATACAATAATCCTAAAATATACTCACTACTTACATCAAATGTTTTCAGAGAACAGGGGTAGAAAAATAATTTGAGAAGTATTTGAGAAGTTGAAAGTGCCCCTGTGCACAGATGTATCTCCAATTCTGAGAAGCACATTTTAATATAAACTCACCTATCAGAGGCAGACATTAGGATGAACTTCATCCTGTCACCATAGAAGTGCACAAAGAGCTCCCTAAGCTACATTACACTTACCAGGCACTAGAAACCTTCACATAGTGTTTCTTTGCAAAAAGTTTTGATTTACAAGTCTAAATGAAGAAAATGAGTGCCAGCATTTTTTTCCTTTCCTTTTACTTCTTTAAAGGGCTCAACAAGTTCCTACATCAGTCAGCAGCAGCTGTAGATCAGCTCAGTGCAAGGGTAGCACACCCCCATCTGCAGCTCTGCAGAACTTTCCATTTTCAAGCTTAATTTCTGACTCTGCATATGAACTGAGCCACCGTAGAAAGGCATCCTTACCCACTCACTGGTGTGGGTTGAGAAATTAGCCAAGTCATTTCAAAATACATACATCAAACAAGACATAGAAAATTTCTTTCATTTTTTTCACATATAATTTTTAACTCTGGTTTTATAATAAAGGCTAGTTTCAGATGCAGCAGAATGAAACCAACTCAATACACAAATAATCCTTTTTATATCAAGTACCATTTTCTTGAAACTAGCACCTTCATCTTCATTTACAAAAGAATATAGTTGGCCATTTTGCCACTTTCCAAACATTATAGCTTCTATTACTGCTTCAAGATATCATGTTAAGGGTTTTTACTAGATCCTACTTCCCTTTAATACCCCAAGGTTACTGAACTTTTTACAGTTGACTGATTTACAAGCCAAGTGAGAAAGCTGCTTGCATGAGCAAGGCTTTGTAACTAAGCAGAAGGAGGTAGCTCTAACCATGGAAATAAAGTACATGATTCCAATAACTCCAGTAAATAAGGCATGATGGGGCAGCAACAGTACAAGGGCAAAAATACCAGGGAAAAAACAAGTCATAGGATCTACAGACTGATGAACTAACAAATAATGCATCTGCATCTGAAGTAGCTTAGATTGCCCTTGTTTTAAAATTATTGGTAATCTCTAAATAACAGACATTAATATAACACATAGTATATGTTAGTACACAGCCAGTGTTTATTTAATTCACCAAGTTAATGAGACAAAAAAGCATTGCAGTTATTCTTTGTAAGGTGACCCTGTAAGAGGATATTTTTACTATAAGTAAATCTAAAAGGATACTTCACAATTCTTTTCCCTAGATGCATTTTCTCTTATTCAAAACAGTCCATAAGCACGTAGTAGAATTCTAATAACAAAGTAATATATATAAATAATATATATTACTTTTTCTCATTGGCAAATTCAATACATTTACCTTCTCAATTAAATTACTCTAAGTACTACAGGGAAAATCCTGTATCCTGATTTTTCTATAAAGTATACACAAACAGAAAAAGATTTTCTGCTAATGGAATAATTTATAAATAGAAAATTCAAATACCTGTAAATTAATAAACAGAACAAGCTCAGAAAACCAATGGAGCTGCCACAACCCTGACAAGCTTTTAATATTTCTTTCACATTTTCCTTGGAATTAAATTTTCTGACTGGATCAGACAGAATCAGTTCTCTGATCAGCTTTGCCCTTACCAGCGAGGTCTGACTGGCATCTCCACAGTCTATCCCACACAGATCAATCCCAGACAGCACAGACACTGCAGAGCTGAAGAGGACACAGACTATGTGGGAACAGCCTTCTCCCAGCATTGCAAAGGCAATTAGCAATTTCTAGCAAAGAAAAGAACGGGGGCATGTTGTTAATATGGTCACTCTAATGCCAAACAAACCAATGGCAGCAAGAAAGAGAGATGCCTGTAACTGCATGAAGTAAAGGAAGCTGCAAGCACCATGGGACCCATCCTGTGCTCCAGCTTGCTTTTCCCAGGAGAAATTGCAAGACCTAGATTTTATCTCAGCACAAGTGTCCATACACTGATCACTCCTGTCTCCTTTCACATCTATTGCAATCCTCAAAATCTGTGTTAACTTCTATTACATGCAACTCCCAAAAATGGTATTCAAGAAGACAAAGATTGAGTTTTCTTCATATATAAACCATCCAGGGAGCTGAAACCTAACCTCCAGCCCCAGAGCAATTACAGCTCTTTCATAAGCAGGGGAAATCACTCAGTGCTGATGTCCAAAATAACAGCACCAAGTAGAGTTTACATTGCTGCAGCCAACAGTGGAGCCCTTTAGGCAAGCAGACAAGGACTGAGTTCAGTGCTGTAAGGTCAGAGAGCTCACACTGTGCTGTTCTCAGCACAGGATGAAAGAGATGGATAGAGTTGATTTTTCTTGCTCTCCTGCCACAAGCAGAAAAAGCAACACTTCCCCAGACCCCACTCCATGGCACAGACCTTCAACAGCTCAGAGTATGCAACTGAGTTACAAACTATCCCAGTTTTAAATCAGCTGAAAATCTTGACTACTCTGGAAATAAGATTTTAACAAGAAAACATTAAAAAAATCCTTTCTTTGGTAGTTCAAATGTTCCATGACAGCCCTTATGAAGGTATTATAGGATTTACTTTTAAGAAAAAAAGGCAGAAAGCCATGTCTAATAGCACAGATCTCCTTTTCATTCATAGAACTCTCAACATTATGCATGCTATGAAGAATATTTTCTCTCTAAGCCAAAAACAAGTTTGCCTTTTTTTCCTTTCTCCCCAAATGTCAACACTTGTTCCCTTTGGGAAAGCTTGCAACTCAAACAGCTTTTCATTGAAAAAGAGGTCTACAAAAGTGGTCTTGGACTATGTTTTGAAAAATATTATCCCATTTTTCCATTAATTTGCCTCTTGTGTATAAATAAATGAATGGCTTTTGCTCGCATTTATATGTTTTTTTTTCCTTCAGTCATCTTTCCTCTATTGAATGTTTAAAATAGACTTCCCTTCCCCCCCCGATTTTATTTATGAGTCCTACAGAACTGTGTTCAGGAGTGCACAGAAGGCAGTGGCACGCTTCTCAACACATGGTGTTCCCCATGCAAGACTTTACACGTGTCCACATACTGGATGTACTAAAAGTCCTCTGACAGCAACAAATTGAATTGCTGCCAGTCACTACAGCATGGCTAAAAGAAGTCTCTACCTTCTTCCAACAACCTCTTTAAAGTCTATTTGGTGGTCCTGAAGTACTGCAAATGAAGAAAAAAATAACCTGCTCAGAAAAATAAATCTTATACTTTTTAAATATGAAAATTAAAAATAGCTGAAAGATCCAAAAATGCTTTAAAGTTTTTTGATGCACAGAATCTGGTTAATTCACAGTTAGTGCCATGAAAGATGATGTCTTGATCGGGAAAAAAAGAAAAAGAATGAAAACTCTAAGTACAAAGCTGGTGACACATACAGTAATCAGAGGTACACTACATGTCCTTCCTGATGGGATTGCTGCTCCAGATTTGCTCATTAAATTGGGAAGAGTAGGTTATTCATGGTCTCCTGTAGGTGCCATCTGATGACAGGAAGATCATCCCAGCACATTACAGCAACCAAGTGTCTTGACAAAGGTCCTGCAAGACTGGGATGTTGTATTTCAGCAGTATGCAATGGAGTTTTGCCAAATGTCTAACAGCCCTATTATTTCTCCCTGACAGGTTGTTTTACAGAGGTTATTATTTTCTGATTACAGCAAATTAAAGTATGGGTTGCTGGACAGAACAGAAGGATATTTACACTGGATCTCTGGCATCATTATAATGAGATAAAGGGCAAATACATGCCAGAAATGCTTCACTTACAGTGACATTGCAACTTGTTATACTGTATAGTTACAAATTTAATTTAATCCTTATTTTCAATACAGTCTTAGCAAAACAAGTCTATTATAGTCACAGTGATTAACCCTCAAGAGGCAATAACACATATAACCCTTAATTGTGAAAAAATATATGTCTTAACAAGTACAGAAAATACATTGATAACAAGACCCTCATTGATTTTCAATAAAATTCAGACTGAATTTTTTCTACAAGTGTTTTATGTTGAGGAGAATTATCTCCTACTGTTGTCATTTATCTCACTTGGTAGGCACACAGCAGTAATTTGGCAGTATTGAAGTCCAATGAAAAATAACACCGATTACATTCAAGCTACAAAATGTTGTCTAACAATTCCCTGTCCTTTGAACTGTGTGTGGAAAATGGTATGGAGTGGGCAGAGTCAGCCCTGCAGTCCCACAGGTGTATCATCCAGCAAAGGTAAGGATGCATCTAAGAGGGAGTAATAGTACAGCAAATGGAATTATTTCTCTTCCACAATGAAATAGCAGGAGGTTGCTTTCCTGCTCTGCATTCCTCCTGTAGGACACACAAGTTACATGTGTTCAGAACACAGCACTCTCTACTCACACGTGGCTGTGCATAGCACACAAGTATATATTGTTTTCTAATTTCAACCTAACTGCAAATGGTAATTAAGACATAATTTTTCTGGCCCCATATCCATAAAAATTAAATCTTCATGACATTTGTAGTTTGCAACAATACAGCAAAATAATGCTGCATAGAAGAGAAACAGAGCATACATCTGTTGTATTAACCATGGGAAAAGAAGAATGGCACATATGTTAAAGATTAATACTGATCAAATTACATAGAAATCTAGGCTCATAGTAATAATAAAGAGCAAACTGAAAAACCTATCTGGGGTCAGATCTGAAATCTAAGTCAAAATATAATAACCTTTCCATGTTAGTCTGCAATTCATTGCTTCTGGTAGAGATCAGCACTGGGGACCAGAAGCAGAACATAATGTTGTTGGTTCTGAGGCTGAACTTCCTGTTTAGGTGTCAATGGTTATAAAATTTATTTTATCTTGGCAAAGATATTTCTGATCTGCTCTAGAATAACACCTTTACAGCTGCAGTTATTTAAGCTGCTGGTATTGCCCTTTCTGATAGGCAGATGTTACTGCCCACAGCACAGACAGCAAAACTGAACTTTATCTTACGTTCAAGTTGATTTCTTTTTTACTCTATGCAAGCTCCAACAACATATTTTTATTTCTGAGTGGGTGTCTTTCCAGCTACATGCTTACATTATCTTGCAGAAAAGGATTTCAGTGTTGGATGTAGTATTTCAGTACTATTTTAGTATAAATACTGGTGCAAAAATGTAACCAAAAAATAGTTTAAGCACTTAATAAATAAAGTACTATGAGTGAAATGACTGCTTGTATATCCCCTGGGATCCCAGCCATAAATACCAGGAAAACAGTTTGAAAGGCAACCACAGAAATAGAAAGTTGGATTTCTGATGAAAAAAACCTCAGAACAAATGAATAGCAATCTTATTTAAGGTTAGATTTAAGAATAAGATTGTTTTATTCTGTAGTGTTAACCACATAAGTCAGATCTCACCATGAAAAGAGAACTAGCACCAGTAGCACACAAAAGCCAGCAGAAGAAACACCAGGGTTAAGATTTCCATGAAAACAGAAAAAGAAAATAAAAGGTGCAAAAGCACTTCTGTAGAGAAAGATGATCATGGCAGTGTATTAAAATGGATGTTTCTTTGAATATTGGTCATTGTAATACATGGGTGTTGTCACCACAAGCTTTCTGTAAACTGAAAAGCTGGTGCTTGACAGGGCCACTATCTATACTGAAAGTTGGAACTTTATTGAAAACAAAAATATGTGAAGGTGAACAGCAGAAAAAGGAATCAATTAATAGTAAATTTTAGCCACAAAATTACTGTAAAGTAACTCTCATAATAGACTGGCTAGGATGAGATCTAGCTACCATAAAAGTAACATTATTACATAAACTGGACTTGCCATATTAGGCTGTGGCTGTAATTCAACAACATGAATGTTCTGCCTCTACCAGAAATTTTAAACAGTTCTCCAGAGGCAGCCAAAATCCCCAAAATTTACAAGTACAGATTACTCTGCCCATACATATGTTTACTTAGACCCCAATGGCTGTATTTTCACCACAAATTAAGATGTGCCCCAAGAACTTTTCCAGCACTGGACACGTTCTCCATGCATGTGGTTAACACAGAAGGGAAGAGAACCAGCAGAGGAGGCCTTGGCCCCTCTTTTGTGCAGGGGATTGTTTGCTCCAACCACATCATTTGTGTATTGTAGGTGCAGCAATGAAAATAGTTCTTAAGCAGGTACCTCAGAAGGCAGGACATCACCTTAGTAAGGAGTTCAAAGAAGCTACTTACTCATATCTGCACCAGCCAAGCACCTAAACCCTTTGTCCAGTCCCCAGCCCATCCTTTAACACAATGACAAAGATTTAAGTACATCATATGCAACCTAAGTTAGCTTCACTTCTCAACAATGCCCAAGTAATGCTGTTGGGAGAGTGACCCAGGTAAACAACATTAGCCATCCAACTGCACTGACAGGCTCAGATTTAACTTCGTATTTCTGTTCCTCAGGTGCAAAGAGCATCTGAGGAGGTGGAAATTGGCCTGATTAAAGCAAATCCCAGTAAAACTGGTCCCCAGAATACTCCAATCCATTCCATAAAAGCCTGTACACACTTCAAAAATCCTTCCTTAAAACCAGAAGTGTGTATGTCTGGGGGAAAAGGGCTTAATCTCATTCTAAACAAACAGGGCAGCAAGCAGGCAATCTACAGCAAAGGGAGAGCTAAAGACATCAGGGCACATCCAAAGTCAACGAGCAATTAGCCAGACCCTCATTAATACAAACCAGCACTCTCTTCATTAACTTTGGCTCAGAATCATCTTCTAGGCTTACAGCACGCAGACCACACGTGACTTCCTCCATCAAACTTTTCACAAGCCAAATCTCAGCCTCACCCACCTCCTTCTCCCACAACCCCTTGGTTGCATCCTGTTCCAACACAGCTGGGCTTCATTACTGCACCCTCCTCAGCCCTGTGAAAGCGCGTCCTGCACAAAGCCCAGCCCTCCTTTGCTTCTTTCTTCATGCTAGAAGAAAAGCACCACCTAATGGCACGAGTAACATTCTGAATATTAACTTTTTACACTGTTTCTAGAGTGTTCTATCATAGGGAGATACAGCTTCACATAAGTAATTTTAGAGGCCACTGCCCAGAGAATGAAAGGTACTAAAATAGGAAATATTTTATTCCACATCAAAGAAAAGGCATTACACTTTACCAAGACACACTTATGCAAAGACATATCTTTCTATATTGTATGTCAGAGTTCACAGATACCCTCAGTTTGGCTCACATATGGAGTTCATTAGTGCAATGACCACAGTTCCACATCTGGATTTAGAAGCAACTGAGTGAACTGTACTGTAGAGAAATTAACAAGAACACTTCTACTGTCAACTGCACATCAAAGAAAAAAAATGTGCTGAACAAAACATTTTAAGAGCTCAACTGTGGGCTGCCTTATGTCATTTATACTGACTAAACAGAAACTGGAACAGGAAGCTGTGATTGCTTACTTTACCCAGAGTTTACCACTTGGCTACTGTAATGTTCTCAGCTACTCTCAAGAGAACAAACTAACTGAAAAACTGTGATTTCATTCACGTTTGGAGTGGATTTTGGCAGGACACTACAGATTACTGTGGTCAGCCTCTGACTCTGAAGTAATCTGCCTGTTGCTTTATTCAATCCTGAGCAGAAGACAAACACCCTCCCTGCACCCCTTCACTCCATAAACAGCCAGAACAGCAGTCAGTGGTCTGTGCATGCCTATTTACACCCTTTGTATTTTAGTATCCAAACATGCCTACACGTGGCACATCAGAATTAACAGAACTGATATTGCTCCAGCACCATCCAATAATTTTATTTTTGTAAAAAGAAATTACGCAAGAATAACAGATGATATTCTACTACTAGTTAGTAAGAATTATATCTTCCCATCTAGAGAGGTTTTTTTATCAAAAAATCATCCTAATATTATAATATAATTCTTCTGCAGGCAGAGAAATTAAGAAAAGAAGAATCTAAAGCATAGAATCACATTCCACAGCAAGTCAGTAGCAGATCTAGAAACATAATTCAGTATCCCAGTGCTGTTCCAAACTCTGTTCACTCAGCTGTATAGAAAGCATATGACACATCACAACTCTAAACAAAGCAATAGCATGGCTGGACTTCATCTTGCCCAGTTCCAAATCCATCTCAGATGAAAACTTAGAGATACTGGCAATGCCCTTCTTCTGATTCCAAGTGCTCAATCTGATTTAATTTCAAAAAAAAAAACCCCAAACAAACCATCCATTTCCTTTCTGAAAATGAATACACTTAATGAGGGTTTTCAGCAATGTGCAGGAATATAAATTGCCTACTAGAGGTTGGAAATATCACATGTAAATAAAAATGGTGAGAGAATAAGAGTCATAAGAATGTCTCTTTTTCTTCAAAAACATCAATGTTAAATACAAGGGTGTTGGAAGAATTTTATCCTATACCGGAACTTTCTTCCACATAGAATTCAGAGGACCCAGCAGGATATGAACTTTAAATGCCAAATGCATGACAACCAAGTATTCCCATGCCACATGGCCTCCACAGACACAAAGGAAAAACAATGGTTATTCCCCTTAAAAATATTCAAATATGAATCAAAACATGAATGTACCTGTACAATCTTTAATGTCCTTTTTTCCCTAGCTATTGAGACACTTATGTCTCTAGCTAGGATTTTTTAAAATCATTTTAATCTTCAAAATCTCCTATTCTGATCCCTATTTTGGTTTCCATTTGATTCTGCTACAGTATTTGTCTTTGACGAGTGGCTACTAAATAAAGTTTCATTTACCTACTTCAAAATAAGCAGTTTCCACAGGAGCTAGCAAAAAACTGCACCTGGAAATCCTTATTGCTTAATACCTGCATTGGAGATTCTCTGTACAGCTTTATTGACATGCTTTTTCCATATGAAGATCTGCTTTGGGAAGGTTTCAGTCCTCTTTGGAGCCTCAAGATTTTCACTAAGACCAAATCCAATGCAGTTTAAAGTTCAACAAGGGCTTTGGAGTTTACAATGAAATCTATTTCAGTTTGACTCCTCCATCCTATTTCTTAGTTTCATATTTGCTTTGTTTGAAATTTTTATCCTGGTTGCACAGAAGAAATAGTAACTAAATGAATAGAGAAGCAATTTGAGCCTGGTCTAATTCATGATCAATCAACAGTGAAGGAAGAGTTCAAGCTCTTTGTTACAGATTGTAACATTTTTAAACCATGCTTTGACTTTTCTATAGGATTTTTTGTTTATATGCACTAAACCACAACAATATTTAGCATACTGAGTACTGTTTATCTGTCTTGTATTTAAGAAGTGCTTGCTGTGTTTATGTTCAAATCAGATAACACAGATGGCTTCCCCCTCCACAACTCTGTAATAAATCTAAATTGTAACTCCCCTTTCATTTTTTACTGTTTTGACAAGAATCCTTTGAAATTATCATGTATTTTATTTAAAGGATTTTTTTTTTCAGTTTTCCCATGTTTAAAGAAATCTCTTGGGAGGGGAAAAAAAATCACTTTCAAAAGAAGTTCCATTAATAGAGAAATATTTTTAAATGATAAAAAGGGAGTGGATTCAGAACTTGCTATTTTTTGCCTACAGATGGAGCATAAAGGTTTGTTCATTTTTTCTTGATTTTTATTCTTTTAACTATTATAAATTGGGCTAGTTGGAACCAATTTTTTGCTCAGATTTTATAGAATGCATTTTAACTGAAGAATGAGCTTCCAATGAATGTTAAAGCCAGTTTTTGCTCCAGCTTTACCAGCTCTGTGGTATGATTATCCGTGACTTAGTAGGCAGAGGACTGGAAACTGGAAAATCCATGCTCTACTTTGCCTCTGTCCTTGTCTGCTGCTTCATGCCAGGTTCTCTAAAATTCACTGGCATTATAGAAGAAACACACTAGTTTTTGTCTGTCCAAATTCCATGATGAGACACAAATATACAAGTTATTCAAACAAGTAAGACAAACTCCTCAGCTCCATCATGGCATAGATCATGTCTCCATACAAGACAATTTCCACCCTATGTACTCCTAAAGCCACAAATTTCATTTGCAGCAGCCAAGAGCCAGGGCTTCCCAAGACTTTGTAAGCCATCAAAAGAAGCAGCAAGCCTGAGAGACACCAGCAGGTCAGACTGTTGTACTTTGGACCTGATTAGCAGAAAAGATTCGATAATCAGGGTGCCTTGGTAAGAACAGAGCTTTGAAGATTGCAAGATTGAGTCAACTTCTACAAGCAAGAGATGATGCAAAATGTATACATTTGTTTATGTGATGATTAACCCAATCATTGCAGTAAAACATGACTAGCCTTCCTAGAACAGTATATAGGCACATATAGCCCACAATAAATCTGGTTCTGAGCAGCACCACTCAGTCTCCCTGCTTCTCTCCATCACCAGCATCAGACCTCACAGGACAGCTCTGGTGTGGGCTCCTGTCCAGAGGCTGAAATGCAGCACCACATGAGGTAACGGAGGGAGGCCAAGCTTCATCAGGTTTATTGCTCAGAAAGTGCTCAGGTGCAGAAGAGAATCCACAAAAGAGATATCACACACACTGCAGACTTTTTATTGTTTGTATTGATGCAGGGCGGGATGGCTGGTGGTAAGCAATTTCTTTTCCTTTAAAGTATTTACTCAGCTCTTACAACAATGAAAATGGGAATTATACTGGAAAGTGACCCAAGAACAGAAAATTTACAAACCATATAGAGAGTATATGGAGCTCAATGTCTGTGTGGGCAAATGTGCCTGCCACCATTCGTATTTCCATGTTGCCAGGAGCCAGCAAGACTGCTGGCAGCGCTGATTTTTTTTCCAAATTACATTTTCCCCTCATGAATCAATGTTTATGATTTCATTTTAGCCAGCTTTGAGGGGGTTAGAAGCAGCAACTGGTCCATAAAGCCTCCATAATTCTAAACGTATAAAGGAACAATACATCAATTTTTGTCTTTCATGGTCTAAAAGGGTTTTTTATTTCATAGTAAAGCAGTGTACCTGAGAGTGCAGCCATCCTTTCACATCACTCTATCTGATTAAATACATCCTGATTTTCCTGATTTAAACCAAAATGAGGATTAATTAACACTGGCAAAACATACTTAAAGCTCCATGGAGCTGAATAGGAGATTGCATGTGGTCTGTAAGAAGCAAAAATTAAGACATCTCGTCTAAAAAAGAGACAGAACGACTCCCAGGTTGAAATCTGCATGTTTGCTATGACCAGAGTTCAGAGCACTGGCACAGACATTACAGCCTCCTGATGCTTTCACTTGTAAAGCAACCAGCCTGCATTTACCTCAGCTAGTGAGGATAGTTAAGCTTAGTGTAAGAAACAAAGTTTATTTCACTTTGCTGAAGATATTTAAAAAAAAACCCAACAAACCAAAAACAAACCAACAAAACTGTACAGGAATGCTAAGGCATTCTGACGGAATTCAAATAAGGAGCTAAATTATATAAACTCTTTAGGTTCCTCCAGTTTTTGAAGTGAGGAGGGAGACTTCCTATTACTTCAAAGGAAGGCAGCCTTAACTCTCACAGGGCTGGGTGAAGGCTCACCACAAAACCTCCAAATGGACATAGACGAGAACAATCTTTTGTGCTCAGACCAAATGCACTCCACAGAAACCACTGGGATGGCAAATTATAACACTAGACACTTCACACATATATACAAAAACAACACCAACAAAAAACACATGTTTTCATGGGAACTGAAACAACATCATTAATTTGGTTCTAGTTTGCTAAATTTTCTCCAACAATAAGTTTTTATAATATCAGAAGACAGGAGAGTTCATGAGCCGATTGACTAACACTTTAATGCATTGAGAAATGCATTTTGGTTTGCACCCAATGTCTCAGAAGAGAACAATGCCTTCCCAAGTGATAGCAGCTGTAACCATGGGAGGATTTGGGGAGCTCCAGGTTGAGTCTCTCATTCTGGGGTCCAAGACTGTCCTAATTACTGCCCTGCAATATTCCTGGATAGGCACAATGAAAACAGATCTATGACTCCATGAAAACAGATCATCTAAATGGCATGAAATCTGTAGAAATTGGATATAGAAAAAAAGAAATTACCTGGAAAAAAAAAAAGTGGTCACAGAAGGCCACCATTAACTCATCATAAAAAGAAAAACACTGGCTGTAGTTATTCAGAGAATGCAGCTCACCAAGAATAACTTTTCTAAATAGCTAAGAGAGCTTGTGCCAAGGAGGAAAACTCATTATTTTAAAGTTGGCCAGGTCAATGGAATACACGTTTGGAAAGATATCAGCAGCGTAGAAATAATGAAATCTTTCCATCCTCTTTAAAGGGGGATGGATATTTAATATCAGTATATTTAATTCAGATAAATTTTGCAATGGAAAAAAAAATCTCAGGTATTTTCTCTGTTATTTCTATTGGTTGCCTGCTTTTTTTTTAAATAATTTTTATGTCCCTCCTTTTCTCTGAGTGTTACAACTTCACTATAAAGATCAGGTACTGCTTAACAGTACAATGATCCTGTTCCAAATATTCTGACAAAATTCTGGAAGAAGCACTTGAAGTGGCCCATGCAATTCAGTGCCAAACCCCCTCCTACTTCCATGCTCAGCAGAGGAGCTGGCAGGACACATCAAAATTACAACCATGCCACACAACTTCATAAGAACTCCATCTTGAAGCCCCCTTTAGGATTATTGTGCATTACTCCACCAGCCTGCAAAGCAAGCTGCTCTTAAATGAAAGATTGGGGTGGCAGTAACAGTCTCCTTATGGACATCATAAACTCTTTATGGCACTTCCATGGATACCTCTTAGTTTATTTTATAGTTCTGCCACTAAAAGTAAAACTTGCACAAATAGATTTAAGTTGGTAATACAAGATAGTAAAGCACAAAGCCTAAGAGAACCAGATGCAATTTCATCTTTAAAACATTCGGCTGACTTTATGGATTCTAGAATTTACTATTTGATTTTATTGCACAGCAACAAGGACTACATGTGAAATGAGAACCCTTTCATAGAAGGCCATATACATCCTTTTATACCACTTCTACAATGTCTTAATTTAGAACAGTTTAGTAAAAAAAGGCAGGTCACTACTTGAAGATCTGCATCATGGCAAGTAGCTCTAATGATTCAGCACTGAATGTCAGACATGCATGTTCAAAGGCCTCTCCACAATTAAGCTCTGCTTTAAGCCTTGTAGAAGCTATTTTAGCACATGCAAACACCTCTTAAAAGGCCTCTTAGCCAGGAAATTATGTTGGCTGTTCACTCTTGAGTACACATCATGAGACCACAGGATTGCAGAACAGAGAGCAGCTTCTGGTACACTGAGCAGGGTCTCATGTTTCCAGGGCTGGAATACACTTCACATGTGTAAACCACTTTGCCTTCCACATAGGAGTACAGCTAGGGCTCGCCTTTAGTTCCATGGATTTTGGCCAATGGGATGCTTACAGAACCAAGCATTTGAGAAGTTTTAGTTTTCTGCATATTCCCAGAAAGAAGGGAAACTTTAAACCATCTCTTAAGCTAGCTGAAATGAAGGTAAAACACCTAAGTGCCTCTCTGCTTCCAGACATTTATTAGGCTGACTTTACAAAACCAGGCAAAATAACAGATAAAAAGTTGTTGGACCCATTTTTTTTAACAACATTTGTTAGCAACAGGTTTCCACAACTTGTTCCCAGAAAATCTATCAATTAATTTTTATTTTTTTTTAATCATCATCACCAGCTTGCAGACACATGCATAAGTAGGAGAAAAATCAGTTCCTGCATCACGGAACAGAGAACACAAAATTCACAGAGACAAGACTTGGAATTTGCACCTCTAACATAAAAGTTCCCTGAAATACATCTTCCTTTCTTAAAAAAAAATTATGAAAACAGATTCTCTCAGAATTCAATACAAAGCTCTAATTAAAACCTTCCATGATTTTTTGGTTTCAGCCAAGCAACCATCATGGAATACAGCAGCACACCAAAATATGACAACGTGGCAAGCATCTGAAAAGAGCCACAGGAAACAAACATCCAGCTCCTGGTGCTGAGAGCAGCCCACAGCTCCAGCCCTCTAATCATTCATTTGTACTTACAGTTAACTGGACCAAAATCTTGGTCTTGTTCAAGTCAGCAGCATAAGTCCCAAGCCTCTGCTCCTCTGTAGCTCTCTGGCCTCAGTGTAGCTTGGGGATATTTCACTAAAAGGTTTGAATGTTACAAATGTGCCTATCCCTCAGTAGGACAGATTTCTATTTCTCCTAAATGCCTGGTATTAATCACATGAAATAAGAATAATTCACCCCATATAGCCATTCAGGAGCTAAGTGCTTTTCCCTGAAAACACCAGCTTTATTGTGTGTGGGGTGCAGAAGAAAGCCTTAAAACATCGGCTTCTGAATTGAATTTGGACACTTTCTGAAATGAAATCTCATCTCCCTCACTGAATTTAATAATTGATCCAAATACTTTTCTTGAAAGCTATTTTTCTTCTGCCCCAGCCAAAAGTACTAAGAGTCCTGAATCATCCATTCACTTCTCCATTTTTCACACACTTAAACTTAAATCTCATAACAGTTTAGGTCTGACGCCAAGGGGAAATGACCACACAAATCTGATGGATTGTCAAAGGAAAAAAACATCAGTTTAACTTTATAGTGTTTTCTGAGAACAAAGCCTTCCCTTTAAAGGTTTTAATAAAGGTTCCACTTAGAAATAAAATATTTTTTTAATTTAAACTCTTAATTAAATGCTGACAGTGCTCCTGGTAATAATGCAAGAAAAAAAATCCTATCAGGCTGTCTTCAGTGTATGAATTAACAGCTGTCCATCAATGAATCAAAGTTTCCTGATACCAACCAAGAAAAAAATCAGAAAACACTGTTTTTTTGGGTGATCAATGCCAAAAAAGGACTTTCCTTTACTATACAAGCATAAAAATAGATGAGTTCCTTATCCAAATTAAAATGTCCACCCACACTGTAGCTGAAGTAAATAATACTCCTGGAAACAAGAGGGTGGAAAATGAGGAAGGTTAACAATTCTGTATTCTATTAACACACTGTGTGTGTAAGGCAGTGCACAGTCAGCTGCAGGGTCTTGCCAGCCACAGCACAGATCCCACCATCAGTATGGGACATTCACAAGGACTTTAAATTGACTAAATTTCTGTGACCCTCAAATGCCAAGAAAATTGCTAAAGGTTTTCTTTCCTCCTTAACATCTTGTGTCTGATATGCCACTGTTCTGCTCAGTTACACAGCACAGGCAGAATTCCACTAACACATTCCCATACATGGGCAGAAGCTCTGCCATGCTTAGAGTACTGTAGGTACAACAAGCAATCCAAAGAATTTTAATTTCTTGCCCTGTTCCTAATAATAAACATGCTTTGTACCTCTTTTAAAAGCAGACAATTTACATTACTCTGGCCCCGTGTCTCTAAATCTTTATCTGCATCACTACTCTCAAACATATTACTGACATTTAATACTTATGGGAGAGGGAAAAGCCTTGACCTCTTCCATGAGGAAGTTGTTCATCACTGGATTTTATCCAAGGGGAATGTTAACAATGATACAGAAAAGTGGTTAACCATTTTTCTTAAATATAAAAAGCATCTCCTCTTAAGGATATGCTTCCGTCTTACTGTGGGAAATACACTCAGAGGCAACATATTAACCTTGGTTTGTTTGTAGGAGCTCTTATCTTCAAATGGGGACATACAGCTCCAAAATTATTCTACCTGACAGCTGAGGGATTGCTCCAATATGTCCACTCAAGAAAAAAGTAAACTGATTTAAACTGATTATGAGAAGAATGGAATCAGGCCCATATGCATAGGCTGCAGATATACTGCACATGGCAGCAATGAGAGAAACTCTTGGGAAGAGCACAAAAACACTCTCTAGAGCCCCTCTGCTTTGCCCAGTGTCTATGATTGACCTCCATTAGGAATGTCAGAGGACACAATTCTGCCTATTCCCTTTAACATCCTAGCAGATACAGGCAGTAGCCTCTGTCTCCCTCCCAGCAACATTCCTGAGGCTGCCCAATATTTGGTTGGCTTTTTTGACCACCAGACACTGACACGGCAATTTTAGGGAACAGTAAATAATGGCTTAATGACCTCTTTCCTGAGTTTTAACTGCCAGCCCCAAGTCCAAAATCCTGCAGGCATGTGTGATGTACCTGTGCTGCTCTCCCTGAAGCTTTATTTCCTGCCTTTTTGCCCACTCACACAGTCATGAAGAGTTCCCTCCCCATCTGCTCTAAGGGTCAGTCAAGGCACTGTGGCCACAACATGGACAGGTTAAGAAATACCTGGTAACTGAGTGGAAAAAATGGAAAAAGGGAAATCCACAAGGTTGTTCTGGTTATAACTGAGAATTTAGTTCGGAGTGATAATAGGCAATTATTATTTTATGATTAGATTGGTAAATTAGGAATTTAATAAAGTAGTCATTCCTTTCGTGCACTAAGTGACTAGGAGATGCAGTTGAAGGAATAAACCGGGTTTGCTACATCTAGAAGACTTAGAAAAAATAAAAATCACTAATTTCTTTTTGTCTATGAAATCTCAGGAATGAGATGGTGGCATTAGTCTAGAAAAGGTGACACGAGCCCCCTGTTACTATTATCATATTCTTTATTTGGCTAGTGTTGGGGAGAGAGCAGGTCACTTTTGCAAACTTCATGGGGCTCTTATAAAAAGAACTCCAAGTCTGTCTCCACAGCAGCTCCCACAGTGAGCACCTACCCCAGGCAGGTCAGCTGCTCCATTCTGACTTTGGCCACACTTGTACCACCTAAGGTTAACTTGGACAGAAGCTCCTACACAGCACAACAGGGTCAAATACAGTTCCCATGATATCGCCCCACAGAAACAACAAATAAAGCAGGAAAATTGTGACCCACAGGGTGAGGGTTGGCAGCCTTTTATAGCTCCATCCCTGCAGCAGCTGTGCCCTTGGAAAGGCAGAGCCAGGCTGCCAGAGGGAGCAGCCAGCAGAGCTGCAGGAGGGTTCCTCAGGAGAGAAGGTTCCTCTCCTCTGCTGCTCTCTCAGGACAGTAACCCTGCCCTCCTGCACCCACCATGCTGGAAAACAGAGCAGAGCCACAGAAGACTCTCCCTAGAATTTTGAAAGTTCATTTAATCAATTTTGGAATCTCTTGGTCTCTCTCCATTACTTTCCTTTTGCTATCCAACTCTGATTAAGAGGAAGGTGCTCTTTGAGAACTTTGTAACAGGAAAAAAGAGCCAAAAACAATTTCCTCTTTTACCATTCTAGAAAGGAATTAATTTGCTCAGCTTTGAAGCAATAAGTAATTTTATGGGTGTTAAATGAAGTTAAGTCCTTATTTACCAACAGAGATTTTTACACAAATGAAGGCAGATTACACAATAAAAATGTCCAGTTATACCCCTAAATAATGTCCAATTACAAGATTTTGCTCTTTGGGACCTATTTTGCAATATGTTTCATACTCCTGTACTACAATCTATTTAAAATCTTTTGCTTTCTGAAGCATTACTGGTATAATGTCTCCCGTATTTTAGAATTGAATTATTCAGCAATTCATTAAATAAATCAGACAAATCAGATTCTAGCACAGCGTGTAGTAGAATAGACTCCAGTCACTGGTATTTATGATGCTTTGCAATTGAAAGTAAACAGGCTTTTCCCAATTATATTTATGATCTTTTATTATTTTTAATCTCATTTATATACATAGCAGCTGTTTATACAAACAGTAGCTGTCAGGTCATGTTAGAAATCAATGTGTCAAAAGTATATAAAAAGGTTTTTATATAGGGCTGTATAAAATAACATATACACACAACTCAAACATTTGCATTAGCAGTTGTTTTTCAACAGATTGTCAAGAGGTATGACTATATTAATTTAGGATTAAGTGTGTTAGTATAGCATGAATCCACTTTATCAGCCTCCTCAAATACACCAAATTATTTTATAGCTAATGTAAACCATTCACACTGAGATGTTCTGCAAATCTCCTTTGCCTGCAAATGAAAATATGATTAGACACAGCACCATGCAATACTTGGGAGGCGAGAACAAATGTGTGCAGTGTGAAATAAATGTAGCAGAACATGAATCTCCCACTCCTAGCAGCTGCTTGGCAGTACAGCATGTGTGTGTGACAGCAGTGACAGCAGCGTCCTCAGAGGCAATGAGACATTTCCCGAAGCGCAGAAATGCGTCACAGCTCCCAGCCCCAGGACAGACACCGTGAGCACAGGGTGCATCACTGGCTGAGGGAAACCAGGGAGCAGGGATTCCAACCAGCCACTGCCATTTCCACAGCCAGGTGGAGAAGCAGGATTGATCAGTATCACTACCAGAATTGTGTGATTCATCACTGGAGCTGATGTAGCAATGCATTACACCTTGCTGTTTGCAGGTACTGACATGGAGCACTGAAGCCCTTTTCTGTCTCCTTTAGAGCACCCTATACTTGACTATATTCTAGCAAGTAAATAAACAAAAATATTTAAAATAGAACTTCTTTCTTTTATCATCCAGGAGCTGCTCTCATTGCTGACAGGGGAAGAGAGCAACACAACAAAGCTGGGACGACTACAGCAGAGAATCCCCCAAGAGCTTCTAGGGGAGCCTGAGATAACAAGACATACATCTCAAACCTACTGCCAGAAAGCCCAAAAGACACATTCAGCATAGAAGGGGAGAAAATGTCAAGAAGCTTTTGTGAGAAGGGAAATGATGCACAAGGTGCACCAAAATACATGTGATTCACACTGCCTAGAAAGACCACTGGGGAGTTACCTGACTCATCAAGTAGAGAGGAGCTGGCCAAGCTGCATCATCACCTATCATTTAATGTACCATTAATGGAAGGAAAACATCAATAACAACAGGGTTTGTGTTTGAAACAGAAAATGCTGCTTGTCCTGCATAACTCAAGGGAGGGTATTTATCAGCTCACAAGGTTTTACTTTCTGTTGGAAGCACAGGGAACAAAAAAATAAAAACAGGATGATGCATACTTATCAGCAGATAAGCTACCTGGAAGTTTCTGAAGGGTCAGCATCGCCAAAATATTGTTCTTATTAGCCATACACACATTCTGAATTTCATGCAAAATCAATATTGGACTACACATAGACCAGTCCCCTATTCCTCGCTCATAAAAATAATAAGTTAAAACCCAGAATTATTCTAATATTAAAAATTTCATGCAGTCTTAAACAGTAACATTAATAAAAGATGCAGAAAAAACAACTGTGCGTTTAACCAGGCCATGATCAAACGGCAGACAAAAGTAATTTGCATATTTTTTAAAGCACCTTTTCTGCTTTCCAAGAACAGTTTTCGTGGGGCAACATGATGATTTTCGACACTTTGCGATACCATAAGCCTATATGGTAATCAGACATGTCAACTATTCTTATGGTCATGAGAATTTAGATATGAATCATTGTTTGAAAATTTGGATTTCCTATTCTTTAGCTAGGAAATGTCAGCTTTATTCTTCACTAATTCTCCAACAGCAGGCAAAAATAATAATAAACTTCCAGTCAGCCATGTTATTTCAGAGGGACTGAATGGATTCTTAAGAAAGGAACAGATAGTAAGAACAGATGCAAATTATCTCTAGTACACACTTTTGAGGGTGTGAGTGGGAAGAAGGAGAAAGTTACAGAGAATGCTGAAAGGCTGTGTTTTATGAGGGGATTTTAAAAATTTTTTTTAAGAGATAGAATCTTATAAACAATTTGCCAACAATCAGCCTGTTTCACCTTGAAGCCAAGTACCATATTTTAACCATTTTAAAAAATAATACCCAGTAAAACTGGTATTTATTGACACTAGTTATATGTGCATTGTGTTGTATTTGCCTCAGTTATCCTTCAGTATAACCACCCCTCAAGTCAATGCAGAAAAATGTGCATAGGCTAACAAAAACAAACAAAATATTATATAGCACACAGGATGTGGCAAGATTCAGTCAGAAAGGCACTTTTTATTTTTCTAGAAACTCACATAACACACTGATTTTCTGCAAGCTAATTCCTAACAGCAAGCACAGCCAAAGAAATGTCTTTTCAGGTCATGATTGTCTCCATGTAGAACAGTAAACACTACACAGCTCTAGCCTAGAGATACAACAATATTTAATGATGCAAATAGAAACCCTAAGAGATAGAATGAATGTAGACAAATTGTATTTAGTGTATATTTCTATGATTCCTGGATATAAAAGAACCTAACTCCCTGAGTAAAACTGATTGAAAGGCCAAAGTCATTTGCAGTGGGAACATCTATGTTAGGCAGTTCTTTCAGAAACCAAGCCCATACATTTTCCTGCAGCCACCTTAATGCTAAACTTAATGGCAAATTCTGCCTTGATTCCAAGGACTGTAAGGCTGCCTAGGCCATGTTAGCCTGGGCAAAGCCAGGGCTCACAATGGTCAGGTTGTGCTCTGTGTGTCTATTTTTCAACCACACAAGTTGAAGGTCCACTGGCATAAGGATGGGATTGCATTGGTACTGGAGGAGGAAGACCACAGCTCAGTGTAAAGTTACAATGAGACAAGGTAGGACAGACAGACAATTAACCAAGGGAGTCACATCCCAGACAGCAGCTGCAGTGCAGAAGGGAGTCCAGAGAGAGGGAGGGACCCTCAACAACACACTGAAAATAACTGTGAGGCTCAGATGAACTCAGGTGACCTGGAGTGAAGTTTTCACTGTTTAGAAGGCAACAAACACATGGCTGTTTGCTAACACGATGTACTCAGCCCTATATTTTAAAAACATTTTGTCTTTTATTTGCAGAAAACTTATTATCAAAACCAACAAGCCATCAGCTAGAGAATGAGTCATCACAGCAGCTACAAAAAGGACAGGATTAAAAAAATACATATGTATGTATCCAAAGTTAACACCCATGCATGGTAACTAACACAAAAGAACATTTACACATTGCAAGATGTTGTCTGTGCAAGGGGCTGCAGAATAATGAAGTATTAAGAAATTCCATATGGAACAGATTTTTCAAGAGAACATTGTGAAAGGTGCATCTTCCAAAAATTTGTTCCGTAAATGGGAAGTGCTTTTGCCTAAAACTGATTTCACCATTCCATCAGGACTCATTAGCAAAAGATTTAGCAATAGCCTGTGAGATGCCCCCTTACACAGAAGTGATTCAGTTTCACAGTGCATCCAAACCCACATTCTACAGGAAACAGATTCACTCACATTCATTCAGTTACTGAGGTCGAGTATTCATTTTCCAAGGCTGGAGAACAGAATGCAGCAACCACTTTCTGTGCATTTCTAATCTTCAGTCAAGCTCTCACTTATCAGTGCTTTTCCCTCTGATTTTGGTGGTATTTGTAGAAGTGGGTTCCTTGCTCTGCCCTCAGCTCTTGCTGGTGCTGCCACTGACCACCTTGGCAAACACATCTGATACTGTGGCTGTGACCACTGCACTGCATTAGCTCAGTAAGAGAACAATGCAACACATGTGTTGACAAAACACTTGTGAATAAGAGGAATTTTCTATGTATTATCCAATAAACACCACAATTAAAACCAGATATCTTTGCGCCCTTTACTCTTTTTAATTAGCAAACTGACACATACACTTTCTCGTAGAAACAAGAAAGACACTGACAAGGAATTTTACCATTTGCTATAAAATACACACGTGTGCACTTTGCCATATTTGAGAGTTTTTTCACATACAAAACAAGACATGGCAAGACCATACCCCAACCTGCCTCAAATCTCTTCAAAGTGAGCATTGTCTTGATACTGAGCTAGGATGTGAAGTTTACTTTGATCAAAACACTAAAAACTGATCACAGGGCAACTGAGGACAAGATTTTCATTAAACATCCTACATTTGTAATACTTCAGAATTTACCAAAAGGATGAGCTAGTTACTGGGCTTGTGCTTCCAGCACTGCAGTAAGTTCTGTCTCTCCCTCTCCTGCATGATACCACATCTTGCTCAGTTTCACAGTTATAACAAAAAGTGACTGAAAGTACCAGACATTGTGCTTTATTCTGTTCAGAGGCCATTTACACACATGCTTTGGGAGAGATAGCCACATGGGCATCTGCAGTTCTGTTTTCAATTTTACAGCCCTCACTGATGAGCAACATTAGATAAAAAGCTGCTCACCCAAAGTCAAGTGTGTGCCAGCAACAGAAAAACAACTTGAAGGTGTTAGATAAGTGACATTTCAATTAGAAATATCACCTTCTATTAATGGAAGGTGTCTTTTTGCGTTATCTAATCTGAAACTTTAATTTTGGGAGGAAGAGACAAAGCCAGTAACTTCAGTACCTGGCTGTTCATTAATACAATATAGATCTTGCACTGAACAATGACAAAAACCCCCCATCTTTAACTGACATTTCAATAGCATTTCCCTATTAACATTTGGTAGTGTTGGGGAAGAAAAGCATCATTTCTCTATTAGCCACATGAAGGCTCCAAAGGGTTGGTCATCTTCCAGATAGCTGACTCATCTGACACTGCTAACTACTTTGGAATTTTAGAACTAAATCTTTCACATTTTGCTTTAGAATACAAGAAAAAGAATTTCACTTCATATCTTTTCACGGATGCAAGCAAGTGTGCAACAATAAGAAATTAATTGCTTCGCTTCAGGCCAAAGTTAGCTGCCACCTGTGTGGGATCAACGCTGCCTACTCCAGGAGGCACCAGTGAGGTGAGGTCCTCAAGCAGAACACCAGAAATTCTACAGCTTGCTACCATGTGGCTCTTAACCCTTAAGCATACAAAAGAGAAAAAGCTCTCCAAAGAGCCAGAAGACCTACCCAAGTCTGACATCACAGTTACAATCCAACCTCTTCCCTTTAAACTCTCATTTAGCTTTTGTAGATTTTCCTCCTGAGTAATAATCTGATTTTGCAGACATCATTCATTTCACATAGATTTAGAGTTCAGCTGGTCTAGGTAAAGGAGAATAGGATTTTCCAGTAACATTGCTCTCTCTAAGAATGAAAAAAAGAATCAAAAAGGACAAATTAAAACCAGGTGAAAATATCTGTGATCCCAGATACATACTCTAGCTCTTATTCAGTCCAAGCTTCATAAAGGGTAAAGGTGTCAGAAAGTACAGAGATCTCTGAGAAAGAGATCTCAATTTCCACATCCACTCTTGGACAAAGAATAATTTAAAATGGATCTCATCTTTACAGATGAGCCAAACCAAATTATAGAAACAGTTTTTAAAGTCACAATGCCTATTTTCTTACTAAAAAGCAGACAAGCAGCACACAACTCTCTGACAGAAGCTGCATTTAAGAAGAATATGTATGTGCCCAACATTATCTCCTTCGAATCCATTTCTATGAATGGTTAAAACATTATTTCTCATTTTATTTCTGCTCTCTTGTTTTGATGCTCTTCTTGCCAGTGTTAGACAATGTTTTTTTTCTCCTACTTGCCAGCACTGAGCTAAGTGTGAGCTCCCTAAGGCAAGGCTAATCACAGTGGGTCACATTGCATTTCTAAGGGCAGAGCCTCTTGCTTGCTGTTTGAAGGTCTTGGGCAATGGCTTGTCGTCTCGAGATTTCTGGCTGGATGTACCAAGGATCGTGGAGCCATCTCAACAAAGTAGTTGGTCAACACCAACATTTCTGCAAGCTGCTTTGATTTTATCATTCTCAGCCCATCAGCAGGATAAAGGAGCTCAGTACTCAACCAGTACCCATTCATAACCTCCTGTCACTGGGATCCAAATGACACCAAAACCAAATGAACCACCACAACAGGAAAAAGAAACCAGCCTAACTGGGCTGTCTCACCTCTTCCCACTTAAACCCCCAATGCCAGTGCTTGGCATTTTCCACACCTGCAGGAAGCTAGCAGCATTCACAGCACCTCCCCAACACCCAGCAGGCCGTCATTATTTGAAAGCTGTTTCCAATATTCGAGTAGTTTTAATCATCTGCTCTCCCCATCAATCACAATCGCTGGGAGTGCCTTGAAGTCCTTTTCAAACTGATGATACCATTTCCAAGACTGACTTCTGCATTAGACCAAATGTGAAAAATCAGCCAAATGTTAACACCAGCAACCCCAGCTTGGGGAAAGAAGATAGTCCTGCACTCGAAAATGTGCCAGCCAACCTGATGCAAAATTAATCCAATTCTGTATTCCTACATGCTTTAGGGAACTCTTAGGCTTCTTTTTACCTGGGAACATATTAACCTTGAATAATGCTGTATGCTCAGATCCCCCTAAGGCAGATAAGGCTTATAAATCTATGAAAAGACTGATTAGAATAACAAAATATACTTAAGTATCAGTTTCCACCCTTGTGGGCTCTACAATAAGACAACTGGCGGAAGCAACTTACACATGTTAAGCTGCAGGCATCAAAATTAATTATTTTACACCAAAGCTTGCCTCAAAAGGGACCACTGTAATTAGTATAATAAGCATTAGTGCGGATCATGAAATTTATGTGGGTTGGGCTTTTTTTAAAGTTTATAAATCCCCTTTGTACACAATTGTTATGTTATTGCTATTTGAAATAAAAACTCAAATTAGACATTTAAAATCTTATTAAAATGTATGCAGCTAAACGCTGACTAAAGTGTATACAACCCTCCCACAGTTTCAGACTTTATGGACAATATCTATCATTCTAAGTCCATAAGTATATTAATTGCATGGATTTTAAGTACCATTAACATTCAACCAATAGCGTTATTCCAGAAAGCTTCCAGCAAGGATTAGCACCTTTTGGAAATCAAATTTAATTTGCAGGGAAGGTAATAACATTTTAATCTATCTCAATGTATTAAAAATGAAAGGAAAAAAATCAGCTAATATTGGCTTTGAACACGGGAGACCTGTCCCATGGCTGCCAGGAACTAAAACAAACCCATTGACTGGGGAGAGCAGATGGGCTGACCTGGGGGTGCTCTGTGCTGCACGGGAGCTGGGAGCCCCTGCACCTTCCCAGCTCTCAGCACCTCGGCTGCAGCCCCAAAGACAGGAAACAGATGCTGAGGTGAAAGCAGAGGGTGCACTGATTGCTTCTTTCAGAATTAGCATTAAAGTGTGTGCAATGTGTAACACTTAACCCCAGCTCCTGCACCTCCCCACCAGCCACCAGCACACTGCACAAGGGAGAAAAGAAGGATTTTGCCTTGAGCCAACAAAGCATTTGACTTTGTAGGAGCAGCATAGATTAATCTTGCTGTTTTTTGAACGTGGCTGTTGTTTGCTTTCAAAAGTGCTACAAGGCAACATTAGGTTGCTGTTACTGGATACCAGATTTATAATTACATCTCAGACTCAATTCATAAAACAATTTTTTAGCATATCAAAATTGCTACTGGTACAAGGAAAAATTTTGAAGGGTAGTTCTGCCTATAATCAGTATGAAATTTGTGGCTCTTTCTCTGAAATTTAGATTTGTTACCTCCAGGCTCCCAGCATTTTTTCCCAATTAATTAATTACTGTTTTCATTCCTATTTCTCTCAAACATTTTGACTGTCACTATATGTGTGATATCCTCCCTCAGATTATATCATAGCATCACAATTAGCATTAAAACAAATATTGTTTTTCCATTCATAACCTAATGTTTTTGAAGTGAACCTAACAATTTTTTCCTACTTTCTGACCTATAGCATCAGTAAAGTGCTGCAAGATACAGACAAAGTAAGAGTAGGAAAGGAGTTTTTATGGGAGGGATATTCTTGTACTAATTTCCTTCCACATTTCCTTCTGATAGAAACATTACATAACATAAAATTTGACAAAAGATCACTGTTTTGTTGCCAAGAACTGTAACATATTCATTGAAATAAACCCTTTAAAAAGGGGCCAAATATGCTTCAAGTGCTGCCTGAAAGAAGAAAGGAAAATTCCACTGAGATTTTAATCTGCCACTTACTGTTGCTGAAATAATGGCTGATAACAGAGTTCCCAGTAGCAAATCACACTGTTAACATCCCTTCCACATGGCTTTACATGATTTCTGTGAGCCATTGCTGTACCCATTGTAATTGTTTAAGTTTCCTTTCAGGACACAAGGATTTATGTGATCCAAAGCTAAAGGAAACTTTTTTGTTAATGTCAGTGGACAAGACCTCACACAAAATATGCACCATGGCTGAATTGAGCCAGCAGTTACCAAACCCTCATGTTCAAATTTAAACTCACAAAGGTTTCATCAGGACCAATATCATAATCACGTCACCTAGGGATGCTAAACCAAGCTCAAGTTTATGTGAAGATGAACTAGAAAACTTTAATTAAAGAAGTTTTAGGATTTTGATATTTTTTTGGTTTGTTTTGGGAGGGTTTTTTGTTGTTATTGTCTTGTTTTGGGTTCTTTAATAAAGTGAAAAAAAAGACAAGAGTCTGAAGGCCAGAAGAGACTCATTCCATGTGAGTATGAGGGGAAAGAGGGAGGCAAGCAAGCAAAGCTTGGGTGGTTACATAACAGTTATTGATGGGAGAAAATACAAGATAAACTTTGACTGCGTAAATGTTAGTCAGAAAAACAAGTGTGTTTAAAATGAAATGAAGGCACTGTTTGCAGCAGTTTCTAGCAAGCTTCACATCATTAATGTTTTGGAAAAATTTCTGTTGAGCAAACCCTGACTTTCCAGTAATCACTATAGATCAGACTTGCTTAGAAAGAAAGTGCAATGCATCAGCTCTGGTTTACTTTGGCATCTGTTTGTAGCAAATAAGGGATCCTGAGGTACCAAAGACCAGCTGAACATTGTGATCCATGCCCACAGCCACCTGAGTGCGGATGACTGCCATTACCACACAGAGAAAAGCAGGCTCTAAAACAGGTGGGAAGCTTAAAAACATGAGGAGGCCACTCCTGGACCTGTCCAAATTGTTGATAAATTTTAGGAAGCAGAATGGGACTGCAATGGAAGGAATAGTGTCACTGCTATAGCAGCAATGCTTACATTTTGTTCCAAGCCAGGTGTCCCTGCCCATGGCTGGGGTGTGGAACTAGGTGATCTTTAAGGTTCCTTCCAAACCAAACAATTCTATGAGAACACTACAAATCATCAGTATGGCAACTCCTCCAGGTCCTCACAAATGAGTACAATTAGTTTGCATAAAAACCACACAACTCTGCTGCCTCTGATGGCAGGGTCTGGACTGGATAGCAGGTTGTGCTTTCTACATTCCCACATCTCAGTGCCTGACCTGGCTAACACTACACAAGTAGAGTGCAAGCTGTCTAAAAAAGGCTGATAGAAAATGTATTTCCCTGTCACCTACCTAGAGCCTTCTCAGGGCTCCTGACAAGTTACCAGTCCTTTTCCTGACATCACTGTCTTTCAAATGCATATCAATTTGTAAATCACCATAGCAAATTGGCTTTTGCCACTCTTTTTATGCCACTTTTTTGAAATACAACCGTAATTTATATCCTTAATCACTAGCTATATTTTAAGTTTCCAGGCACATAAAATTATTACAGCAACTACTCCTTAAAGCCCCTGTAGTGAGCACAATAGATTTAATTCATTTCCACATTTCTTAGCTGGATCACCATGATTTTTTTTCCTCCAAGTGCTTGTGCACCATCTGAGAGCTTCTCTTGTACTGACTGTATTTAAGGAAAGAGTTTCATTACATGTCTGCAGGTCAGCTACTAAACTTAATGACTGCATGCCTTGCTGAGGGAATGGCTTTTCACACATCCTACAATCAGTATCAAAACTCTTCAAAGTCAGATACATGTTTATATTTCCATCAGCCACCTACCTTTTTAACTTATTTATTGTCCCACTCTTGAACAGGCATTTCATCCTCACTTCTTCTAAAGCCTGTTTCTTTTCAACAGCTTGACCTCTGTCTTTGCTCCTCTCTATACCCAAGTTCTGCAGCTCCTAATCATCAGCTGGAGCTCCACTCATTCAACCTTCTCATGAGCCACAGAATTTAACCCTGATGTGGTCCTTCCATTTTTCTACAGCTGACAACAGTTACTCTCTTTAATGAATCCTAGTTACGACTAATTTCTGTTTCCTTGTATTTTCACTAGCAGAACCCTCACCAAGTTCCTCTCTTGTTTTCCTTTCTTTCTCCTAAAGCAAGGCCTGTGGATGCACCTTGGAGAGCTCATTGCAACTCAGCTTCCTCCCCACATATTCACCTTGTGAAAATCTTCAGACAAAAGCTACCATGTGAATTGCCTTTTGGATGTGGGAACTGAGCCCTCTCAGTTCTTTGTTCACTCTTACCACACTGGGCTAACTGTATTTCTAGCAAAGGTGTCTCTAATCCAAATGGTTAGCTGCAAACTGGTAAGCTGAACACATTTTTAAAAAAATACTTCAGGAACGTCCCACGTTCTCCATAAAGCAGCATTGAAAATGAACAACAAATTTAAAGATCTGTGAGCTCTAGGCAGTAATTCTGGCTCCCAGAGACAAAATATAAAGTACATCAGATTCACACCTTTTTTCCACGGGGCCATGTCATAAGAAAAAGGAGCATGGAATATTTGTGTTCATATAAACCTTTGCATTTAAAGGCATGAGAATTACACATTGACAGAATCTGGGTGTCTGAACACATGGTTACTCTTTCTGGAAATGTTCTGGGTTTATGATAAATTATTTTTCCATTTCTATTTTATTCCTGACCAATTCCACCACTTTTATAATAAAATAATGTTTTAAATAAAATCCTGTTGCTATTTGTTTCTGCCAATTTTGTTCTCCTGAACTCAGTTTTGCCTGCAGCAGCACTGCAATTCTGACTTATAACTTTCACTAGTAAAGCCAATTAACTCTCATCATACCACTTTCCCTTAACTTAAACAGAATTAAGGGCTTCCCTCAAAGCAGATTGTTTTCTTCTAAGCCTTGCTTTAGATGATAAAGGAATGTAATTTAAAAAAAACACAAAACAACACAACAACTCCACCAAAATAAAGCCAAACAAAACAAAATCAAATAAACAAAGAAATCACAAACATTTGCAAGAAAGACTCAAAATGAATCTTGGAGATAATGGGGCTAGAAAATTGTAAGCATTGAGGCTCCAGCAAAGTTAAAAGAAAAGATTGGTTAAGGAGAGAAAAAATAAATCATAATAATTTCTGATTTGCTGAACCTCTGGATCAGGACTTTCTGGTCTGACTCAACAAGCAAAACGATCTCCTAAACTCTTGAGTTCTTATTACAGCATCCTACTCCACTGTGGTGAACTCTTGCCTTTCCTATGAGCTTCCCTACCCCAAACAAGCTCTAGACGCCTCTCCCTAATCCCAGGAATGATCAATAATAGTTCTGTCACTTTATTTTACAGACATTACCTCTTTATAGCAGAGTCTGTATCTCCAAGAAAGGACATTGCCACCAAGCTGAAACTCTCCAAGGCATTTTCTTTTCATTGGTCTTGATTAAATGCATCTGGAAACAAATACCTGACACTGGTATTTGATACCAATTTTCAGCCTGAACCACCCTGTATTGGGCTTCAGGATTCAGCTATGCTCGTTTCTGAGAAATAATACAGAGGAAAATGCTGAGCACTTCAAAAAGTAACTTAAGAGTCACTGACCTTATTGCTGCTTCAGGATACTGGTGCACTAAATTAAAATAAAAGAATAAAATAAAATAAAATAAATATAAATAAAATAAATAAAATAAAATTTAAACATAAAAACAAACTAAAAATTAAATTAAAAATTACATTTAGAAAAAAATAAAATAAAACAAAATAAAACATAATAAAACAAAACAAAACCAGCTTTTTTTTCTTGAGAATGCAAAGAATTAGGCAAAATATCTGCTTCTAAATTGCTGTTCTTCCTTCTCCTTAATTTCCTGAATTTTGTGGGCTTTTCTACAATGCTAATGATTTTTCCAAATAGCTCTTAAAAATAAACAAATAAACAAACTATGCTTTAACTTTACCCAGAGCACACAAGCAAGAGAGATACCAAACCAACACACAGAGAAAGACAAATCCTGTGAGATCTCCCTCAGTGAAGGGTCACAGGTGCCAAGGCAGCAACACCATGAGGAACAAAAATCAGACAAACACAGATCACAGGAGAGAAAATGACTCCAAATTAGAACTGCCTTTTTTTTTTTTTAACGGGCCTATAGAAATAAATAGGAAAACTAGAAAACAATGTAAGTTCTGTGAGAGAAAGAATGCTGTGTTTTAGCTCTAAAATAAAAAAATCAGAACAAAGTATAGTCTGGCATCTCACGTTGCTCAGATACAAGGCAAGTAACCAAGAATGTTGCTGACTCTGTGAATTGATAAAGAGTTATTATGTCACATAGCTATATTTTCCTGTATGGATTCTCTTTTTTTGGCTTAATGTAATTAAGGCAGAACAGGCATGGTTTCCAGTCGACTTTCCCTAATGCTGAAGTAAATCTCTCGTGGTTATAGCCCCGTGCACAAAGACTCAAACACTGAAAACAAAAAAAAAAGCAGTTCTTGAAAGGCATGTGGAATCTTCATGCCTATAAACAGTTTGTTGAAATCTGAACAAAGACATGTACCTGGCACTTCCAGAGAGAGGTTTATAAGGCAGTGTCACCTCCCTATGATTTATATGTGCTTATGTTTTAGAGTTAACGTGCCACAACAGGGAGGTAATAAGCATATTCTCCAATTATTCAGAGCACTCCACATTCCTTCAGTGCTACAGCACTGCTCCAGCTGGGCTGTGTCAGCTCTTCCTTCAGAAAATGCATCCAAATACTTGCAGATAGGTCAGGAGAACATACTGTGGAATGAAACTGGGAATGGCAGCAACAATCCTCTGTTTCCCAAACTCTTCCAAAAATTGAGTTTACTGATTAAATATGTTCATAAATAGAGCCTCACTTGCTGGTTACCTGTAGGAAGCTCATGTATTTCAATCAGTACTTTTTTTGAAAAAGATGTGTGTGTCCCTGCTAGTTTTTTGATTTTTTTTAATAATGTTTCAACACTTTGAGATCATGCATTAGATGACTTCAATATCTAATGACTGCTGACTGCCCCATCTGACAGGCTGATCCTGGCCCTTTTAGAGGACAAAATTAAAAACATCAGTCATTATGACCAGCATTCCCCTCATAAGCCTAGTAGCCCAAGCCCCAGGGAACACCACAAAAATGCAAAACTGTACTTTGGAGAAAAAAAAATTGAATGGTAGTTATAATACACAACATGCTTTTTCACATATGTTTATGTAAGTGTAGAGAGAATACAGGTAAGTTTATATGGATGTGTTTACATATCTATACATCTTTCTGTTTCTTTGTAGATGCACTAAGAAAGGCTTTAGGAAACTGTGATTCACCTTATGTAATTCATGTTTTCTAAAGAGCAAAGCATTCTAAATGTTACTCTGCTGCTAAAAGCATCACAGTATAAACCTATCCAATAAAAAAGACCTTAAATGAAAAAAATAAAAACCCTAATAACCATTCTGTGATCCTCTGGGGGTTTGTTGTTCTCATCCTCATATTTACACAGTTCACCGTCAATAAGCTAGGCCAGACCCTTGCAATAAACCAAACATCACAGTAAATAAGCTAAAGTCATCTCAATTATGAACAAACTAACATGTTCATACCATTCATTAAGGTTGCCTAGGAACTACTTTAACTTTTTTGAAAAACAGCCAGAGTCTGGATAAACAATTCAGCCCCCAAAATGTGCAGTGAAAGCAGATAACATCCGAAAGCCATGAAATCTGAGTGCCAAAGGCACACCCTGGCCTGGCCAGGCTGTTTGAGAACACTGAGATAATGGCTTACAAGTAGGGATGACAGCATGGGCTGGCCAAGATTTAGACAAAAAAAAGCAGCCACTGAAATTAGGCTGCTAAATCATATGTAATCATAGAGAGATTTCCTTAGCACCATTAAAACCAAAATTAGCATAAATAAAACTCCAAGCAGGCAATTAGCACCGCTAATTAGTGTCCTCCCCATCCTGCCCCAGCAGCTTTCCCCGGGTTTCTTGTGCAGTCCCAAGGTTTCTCTCAGCCCAGCACCCTCTGTGACTGCAGTGAGTGGAGGGACAGAGAGAAGAAGGACAGCCAGGTTTGGAAAAAATTGTAAACACCAGTCTTACACACTAGGAATTTGGCTTTTGTATTTCAGACAGAGCATGGATGCTTTTTGAGCTACCCATAGGAGTCAGGTAAGGAAAAATCACTTTCAAAAGCAGTGTTATAGATCCGAGGTGATTATTAAAAGTTCATTTTTTTATGCCAGTCGTCTTCCATTTAAACAAGTATTTCACTAGCATGGAAACACAAAGATAAAGTCTCATTAATTTTGTTCATACAATGATAGAATCATTCTGATCAGTTGCTTCAATCATGCAATGATGTCTTTATAACATATTCCTTTAGTTTTCATGGTGTTCTAATGACATAGCATGCATAAACACATAATCACCTATTACATTTACCACAACATGTATAAGATTTAAACTATCACCTTTCAAATCAGCCTAGCCATTCTAGAAATTACTTTTCCCTTCACAAGAGGGGCCAACTATTTGCTCCAGTGGACAACAAACCTATGTTGAAATGTTCAGCCATAGCTCCAATAATTACCATCCCACTCTGAACCGCTCTGATGAGAAGGGGTAGGAATTCTGGTTTTGTGTAACTCTGTGTTAAAACCTCATCTTTTACTCTCCTGTTGGTTACGTTTCTTTTTCAGAAAGAGCAGAACTCCCTGCTAACTAGAAAATAATGTTTTCTCCAAACAATCTGCAGAGAGAAGAAAACCCATTTATTTGCACTTCTTTTTTGCTCAAAGAACACAGCAAATGGTGTCAGGAGGGTCTTCGAGCAATAATTCTTGGTAAATTTACAGAATTCCAGAAGTAAGAACTGACCTCTAAATCTTTTCATGTTTAGGCTGGAGAAGAGAGTTTTTCCCATAGTAATTACCACTGATAGCACTATACATTCCATCAAATTTTAATCACAATTATTAGGGTCAACTAGAAAGAGAGGCCAGCTCAAACACCAATTTCTGTCTCTCTTCTGGTTCCAAAGCATAAATGTGGGTATATGAATACATAGTGTATTTAAGTTTAACACAATGGGAAGTCGTTTATTGTTTTGAGAAATGACATTTCAAAAATTACTAATTACACATTAGTCCACACCCATTTTCAGAGGTGACTAATGCAAACATCTTGCTTTACTGCAGCCTTTCCCAGAAACTGATAATTTTATGATCAGTTAAAAATTAAATGGAGTAGTTCTTTTGACCTACAAGAGCCTTGCATCATTGACATGGCAAGAGGAAGTGCCTAAACTATCCTTTTCTGCTGCACAACAAAAGAACCACATAAAAAATAGTCACCAATTTCATAACTTCGATTCTCTATTTCAGCATTTAATATGTTCCTTTCAAATTTTAACTCCATTCTAATCTGAACATAGTTTTTACATAAAGGTTGCTTCAACTGAGCTGGATTTACTCAAAGGAAGGGTAAATGAAGGGCTACAATGTGCTCCTCACTAACAGCATCACCTACTGAGAACAAATCACACAGCCCATCCAATGGTACTTCACTGTCATCATCACTGCTTCCAGCTCTAGGGAATTTAAACATGATTCCTTTCTCAGGAATAATTTGTTGGTTCAAATTCTGCTTTTAGTAAACCTGACACATATATGATATTTGTTTGGCATTGTGTGGAGATCAGAGCTGAATCTCAAACAGACAGGACTGCCAGTGCTAGAAATGGGAGCCAAACTTCACAGACTTTGGATCATGACCACATTCAGTGTTCACTGTCCTGTGCTGAACTTCATAAAAATAACCTTTTGAATGGCACAATCTATGTAATATTATATTTAATGGTGTGCATGATTTTAGGAAACACATTTTAAATATAAAATTTTGTTGCCAGTTCCCAGAAAGAACATGGCCATGATCATGCAGCAGGGGTGAAGATTCACAGGCCAGATTTAAGTGGCAAACCCAAGTTAATTGGTTGGTATTTGTTTCTGGGACAAAACAAAACTATTAAAAAGTAAAGCATGTAAGTTTGAGGGAAAAGGGCTGATTTGCAAAACCACAGCAATAGGTTTGCTGAATAAAGGACCTTAAATACCTGCCTCCTTAGTGGCAGGTAAACTGAAAATGGTAGACTTTTACTCCAGCCTGACATTTCTTGGAGGAATTGAAAAGATGGCTCTTCTTGGCTCTCCCTGCTCAAGTCAGGTGAAAGGCATCATGAGCAGAGTAAAAGGTTCTTTAAAGACATGAAAGGCCTTCTCAATAAAAACCAGCAGGTTTTTGACAGAAGTACAACAGAGAAACAAGGAGGGTAAAGAAAAGGAAGGATACACAAGAAGAAAACACATGATGTAGTTAAGAGAAACTTTATTGCTACCTGCTTTAATATTAAACAATGAGTCCAGCAAAACAGGGTCTACTTTGCATCCAGTCTGGACACAGATTTTGTCTACACAGCAAGAGAGACATTTGCTTTTTGGAAAGCCCATCCAGAAGCAGCTCCTGTGACTATGCAGGTAGAGCAGCATGTGTGCAGCAAATACAGCCTTTTCTTCTAAAGCCTTTTTAAAGAGTTCATGACATTAAGTTCATTTGTTTGAAAAATCCTAGAAAGTCTTCAGAAGGAGAGGAAATATCCCCAAATTATAGTTCTTTCCAGTTATTTTTGGTAGAGCTGACTATTATTCCCTGACCCTGTGGACTGCAGAGCAGTTTGAGAAGAGTTTAGGAAGCACAGCCCCTGGGTACTGCTTTGGCTCTGGTCTGGCTGCCCAGCAGTGCACCACCCAGCACTTCCTGCTGAGATCCCTGCCTCAAAACCAGGCTGGTATCTCACAGAAAGGGCTCTGGGAGAGGGACCAGAGGTTTGCATTTCAATGGTGACAGGGCAGTTCCACCAACCAGGATTTACACTACAGATAAAAGAGTCGAAGTCTCCATCCATCCCCTGCCCACAGAACCACCTCATTTTACCTCCCCCTTAGCAAGGGCAGCTGCCCCACGGGGCTGGGAGCAGGGCTGGGAGCAGGGCACTCCTTGTGCCCCACAGGGCTGGGAGCAGGGCACTCCTTGTGCCCCACTGTCCAGAGCAGGGCACTCCTTGTGCCCCCACTGTCCAGAGCAGGGCACTCCTTGTGCCCCCCTGTCCAGAGCAGGGCTGGGAGCAGGGCACTCCTTGTGCCCCACAGGGCTGGGAGCAGGGCACTCCTTGTGCCCCACTGTCCAGAGCAGGGCACTCCTTGTGCCCCACTGTCCAGAGCAGGGCACTCCTTGTGCCCCCACTGTCCAGAGCAGGGCACTCCTTGTGCCCCACTGTCCAGAGCAGGCTCTCTCTGCCTGGCCTTGCTGGCACCTGCAGAGAGGTGCCTGCACCCCCAGCCCATGACACATGTTATATCTGCCACTGAATTCAAACCCTCAAACCCACCTGTTGTTAAATAACATGTTGTTAATGATCAAGTACAACCAAGTCTACATAATTGCCCGATTTTATAAACTTCAGAAAATGATGTCACAGACTTCTCATTCAGTTCAGCTTCCTACACAGTAGAAGGCAAACAAAAAATCTATTATTTAGCTATCAAAATCAAACCAGTTAAACTTTTATGGAAATGCTGAGATTTGAAACATTGGCTTCCTTAGAATCTTCATATTTTCCAGCTTCCCCTTTTGCTGTATGCTGAGATGATTATGAGGGATACAATTAAAGCATACCAGCTGAGGAAGACTAGGAGTTAAAGCATATAGCTTCCTGGAAAGAGATTAAATACCTTAATTGTTCACTGACCTCATCAGAAAAAAATAATAATGTAAATTTCCATCACTCTGGAGAGGCAGGCCTAGTGGATCTTAGCACCACTGCTGCTCAAAAGTCCACAAATGACCTCCCTCACTTGTCCCAAACAGCATTTCACCCTCTCCTGCTCTCTTCTCCTCTCACACAAACACAGATTACTCTGCTGGCCCAAGCAGAATGTTCTGGACTCACACAGCAAGTGGATTACAACAGTAATATACTCTCCTGTTCCTACAGCACAAGCTAACATTTTTCCTGCAGCTGAAAAGGTTTGGGATCTAGAGAGAGAGAGCGGGAATTAAAATATATCTGTTTTCAAAATTTTCTTTCCTTAATACTTCCCAGTAATTTTCATTTTAGCAGACCTGATTGAAGGGAACACACTCTGAAAACACAGTTCATCATAGAAAAAGTGCATAAAAATTTCTAAACCACAGATGTATTGGCCTGGGATCAATTCTAGGTCCCTTTTCTCAGAAAAAGACTAGGGATATATAAACAGGATAGAAATGAAATACTCCTTATGGCAGCAGGAGAGTATTTTGACAAGAAGTGTTCTTAAAAAATAACTTTAAAAACTTATCTTTTCTTCAGGAAAATAATCAGCTTTACTCACATCTGATTGTTACCAGGACGTATTCAGGTTTCCAGTAATTCTACATCTGAATTATTCATTTGCTTCTAAGCAAATGCCCAGATATATTCTGTGTGCAACAGTCCAGTCTATTTCCTGAAAAAAGCAACAGTGGGAAAATGCATCGGAAATGAACATAAAAGGATACAATGAAGAGAACCACAATGCCACAAATCTCACCACTGTGGTACTTTCCTCAAGCCTGGCTCTGGAGATGCAGAAGTAGGGGGATATATGTGAGAAGCAGTGTTCAACAAAGAAAATAATTTTGTTCTTCTTGTTTCAGCAAAAAAAAATAAAAGATCTTGAAAATGTAAAAAAACAACAGCTAAAATGTTCAGATGTGAATCATTCCAAACATATTACTAAAATATAAAGGGTTTTAAAGGCAATGTAATTTTGAGTTCCCAATAAAGAATTTGTTTTAAACTATTTATTCTCACTAGACAACTAGTGACTTTAATAAATATTGCTATTAGAAGAGCTATTTATTTGATTTTAAAGCAATTGAATTTCCCAGTCCAGTCACCTTCCTAATGACAGCTCTTTGCTCTAACACAAGCAATAGAATGAAACCTGCTCCCTGAAACCCTTTCCACATTACAGACACCTCAATCAATTCTGGTGGGAAGAAGCCTCTTTATTTACAGCAGCTCAGTGAAAACAGAATTCTAGTCATCAAGTCGGTTATCCACTGGACGTTCCTGTAAATCACATTTCTATAGTGAGTATATGTTGCAGTGCTCATCATGTTACAATTCTGTTATTGGGATTCCAGACACAAAACTGCTGGAAGTGAAGAGATTTTCCCAAAATTACATTAAATTACATCTCTCTCTTCTATATCCCAGAGATGGACTGAACTCAGCAGAGAAATGCAGACCCATATTCAATTTTACACACATCTTTTCAGAAAGAATCCAATTGAAAAAGAAGTTGCTGTGGTGTTTTTCATTTTATACTGGTTAAAAATACAGTTATCATCTATTTCTTCATCCTTTCCTGAAGAGAAGAGATGATGGAATGCAATAAAGAGCACAACTGCTCCTAGGCAGTGATTCACACATCCAGAGGCATTGAAAGCAGCCAGCATTGGACGCTGGCAATGGGATTTGGTTACAGCTCCTTCAGCTCTGTGAGAACTGAAAGCCCTGCAAAGGTCACCTTATGGAGATCTCCTGCCCACCAGCTCCACCCAGCAGGTTCTACCACAGAACACACTGAGGCAGAAGTGGGCAACAGCTGCCAAATACGCTGTTCCTCAGCAGAGTTTGGGAATCAGTGACATGTGTACAAAAATAGGTTTGCATAGAGAAAATGTGTCCCGTATGTCAAGAGCTTCATGTGATAAAACCAACAACATAAATGGGGATAGCACAGCCCGCTGCTGTAGCCAGCTTTAGGTGTTGTACAGGCTGCACAGTAATTATAACAAGTGGTTTTTAGTGTCTGGTATGAAAAACCTGTGAACATGCACATCAAAGATCCCTCAGCACCATCTCTAAAGAGAGGAAGCCAATTACAAACTCTCTAAGTGGCAGGAGGGCAGCATGCTGCCAATATAGACAGCTTCAGTCCTGGCTGCTGTTCTGATGAAAATGCAGATGATTTTTCTTGTCACGACATAAACAAGATCAGGGCAAAAGATTATGTCACAGGTGAATTAGTGCTTCCATGTGACACACTCATGGCCTATCAGACACAGCCTGAACAATTGAATTTGTGCAATGTGCTGCAGTTCTCCATTTCTATCTGAACCTCTGATTAAGCTAACAGATTTTAAAAAACAAATTAAAGCCAGACAAGACCTTACTCATTGTACATGTGCAGATACTGAAAAACCAGTTGTTATCACTGCAGAATCCAAATGTTTCCTCTTGATTTACCTCTCCTACCATTATGACTAAATAGACTGTAATTATTCTTAGCCACAATAAAGTTATACTGCCAGCCTTTGGAGGAAGTTGCCATCCTAGATCACATCCTTCTTGGGAGGGTCTTCAAAAACACACAAGGTCTATAAAAAGATTAGGAAGCAACCCACAGTTGGGCAGCTCCCATTGGAATCTTTAGCTCTGTCCATAACTGAGGTGTGATAACCCTAACATGAAACATAACTTCTGAAATCTTGTTCTTGATGGGCACAACAGTGTCACAAATTCTGCCTGAAAAGTTGTTCCTTGCCCTGTTTAGCAGAATGAGAGAGACACAAATAAGCAAAATCCCTCATATACAAAACCCTCTTTAAATGACAGCATCAGTGACATGAAAAGTCCTCCTGGAATTCCGAGGGGGTTTCCTCTGTTTCTGCTCCCCTCCACTCCAAGAGAATAAAGTTTGCCAGATTTATTATGGCAAGTACACATTAAACTCCATCAGTGACGATCAGAACACTTCAGTTGTGCTCACCGGCGGCGCGGAGGAGTCTTAGAGAAACCGGGAATGTTTATACATCCCTCTCGACCCCTTCCCCTGAAAGCTGGAGCCAAAGGCAAGGAAGGGGCCCCCCGTGCGCACCCCAACGCCCCGGGCTGGCTCTGCCCCGTCCCGCCCGGCACCCCCGGCCGGCTCCGCAGCCGCCGGGGAAGGAGGGGAAGTGGGAGGGAGCGGGGTCAGCGGGGTCCGTGCCGGGCGATGGGTGGGGAGAGGCAGGGGCGAGCCGGGCTCAGCGCAACGCCCCTCGCTATAAACGGAGCGGCCGCGCTCGGGGCGGGAGGAGCGGCGCGGCCGGCGAGGAGCGCGCCCGGAGCCCAGCCCGACTGAGCCCAGCCCAGCCAAATTGAGCCCAGCCAAACTGAGCCCAGCCCGGGGCGCTCTCAGCACAACCGGGGCTCAGGCACCCCGCCCGGACCCAGGTAAGCGCGTCCCGGCCGGGCACCCTCGGCCAGCGGCACCCGGAGCGTTTGCGAGCGCGGCGCAGCCTCGCACGGAATTTCTGCTGGGCTTGGACGGAGCGGGCACAGGAAGGCTCAGTCCTGAACGAAGAGCAGCCGCTTAATCCCCCGTGCTCTGGCTTGCCCTGCGGGGCCCACTCCACATGATTATTTTAGAGAGGACTAAGTGCCCCCCAGGCTCCCAGCCCTGTGAGCTCTCGAGTCTCGGCAGCAGTTTGAAGAGAAAGCGAGGGCACCCTTTGGCCCCTCGGAGCTGGAACTCCGTCGAGGCTCATCCCAGCATCCTGCAAGACGCAGCCCCGGCACCTCTGCTCAGGAGCAGATGAACAATTAAATTTTTATCGCTGTGCTAAGCTCACGATAGAAATTAATCAAACACCAAAAGTGATGCTCATGGCTTCTGGGAGTTGTGCAAACAGTTCAGTTGCTCGGTCTGGCAAGCAATGCCACTTCCAGCAGTTAGCAGCAAGTATTGGTTTGATCAGAATTTTGTATCATACGCTCTCCATAACCAGATCTATCCTTTTTCTACAGAGAAAGAATTGGCATGCTCTACAACCAGAGATGAATTTTAGTTAGTGAGATTAAAATGCCTCCCTGCCTTTTTTATTACCCCAGCCAGTTTCTAAACTTCTCTTAGACTCACACTGGACTAGAGTTCTCCAACAAGTTCAGATGAAATCCTGTAGTATATTTACTGTTCTTCCCCTCTCCATGCATCAAAACAATGTTACCAGTTTCTTACAAGTACAAGCCCTATATTCTTCTAAGCCAGCTGGTAAATCAGTCAGTCGGGTCACGATGTGTACAAGCAGTAAAATTGCAGTATTCACTTACACCTATTTCTATATTTCTGCAAAACTCCTAGAATTAATGAGATGTATGGCAATAAGGGACAGCAGGATTCTGCCCAGAGCATGCTAGAGTTCAGGGTAAATTTCCATCACTTCCAAAAGTAGCAGCACTAATTTGGATTGTGTTGTGCTGCATAGCATGGGACAAGGGGGTAAATTGGCTCCGTAAAATCACAGGTTGAGGGTATAAAGAGAGAATTTTTTGTATAGGGAAGCCTCTTCTCTTGTCACTTGCATGAACCCACAGCACTAACATGATTAGATTTTTGTCTGAATAGGAGGATTAAGTATGGCCTGAAGCAGGTAATTACCATGATGATGTAGAAAGGCTTTTTTAGGTCTATTTTAGTGTCAGACAAATGTTTCATACTCCTGAGTATGGCAGTTCATTTTGCTTGTTGCCACCATAATCTTTTAAATTACAGCCTCTTTCAGAAATATTAAGTGCCTACAAATTCAGCTTTTGCTCACCTATTAAGAGTTTAAAATGGATACTTTTCCAGCAGGAATGTGGTATTTCTTTTCCTCTCTGCAACATGAGCTACATAGCAGAGAAAAATCAGTTGTGATTATTGTGTACTTCCTAGTTTATGTTGTTGAACTGACAAAGCAAAGTGGCCCTGTACAATTAAGAGAAGGCACATTGAAAATTAAATTTGAATATACCTGGTCTCATTCTCCCCTTACTTTTGTCTTAGTAATAGATGGAAACAGAGGTAATTTTTGCACTGGGGCAGGGTAGAAGTGGGCTCATTTTCTATGGGGTAAGGTGTCCTGCCTTCCTGCTTTGAAACTGTCTCCTTGGGCTGGCCAGCATGTGCAAACTGCAGATAGAAGATATTGGTTTAAATACCAGCCTGAAGTGTCAGTACCCACAGCACTGCAGGAGTGAGGACAGTGCTGCTTTTAACTTTCAGATATCACAACTCAACAACCTGCTTTTTACAGTCCTCTTAGAACAAGAAGACGAATTATGGTATTTCTATTTCCTGAATAATATTAATTGTATTAAATATTGGAAAAAATTTAATTTCACACTCTGTCATACTATAAAAACAAGGCAGATGCAGAATGTAAACATGGTGATTTATTTACACTTCCTAGAAATGTATGGACTGACATGGAAATAAGTGTCAGGGTTAATGCCCTTTTTAAAAAAACTCTATTTTAGATTATGAACACTGACTGCATTCTTCTACTCCTAAGTGTTCTTCTCTGTGGTAATTTTATCCTCCATGTTTGTTAAAGGAGCATATTTAGGTATTTCTTTTCTCTGACATTGCCTGTTGTTGAACACAATAATTAATATGATAATTTAAAGAAACTCTCATTCCACAGTCCTAGTTAAAATCTCGTTTACACAAAGGCAAAGTATTACTTTAAACCATTTTAAGCAGTCACAAATGACTCCTATTTGCTCATTACCACTCTTTTTTCTCTGTAACTTCTTGTGTTCCAGAAGTTATTGCAGTGTCACCAGTAGTATTCATAAGCTCACCTGTGGCTATAATTGCACAATTTTAGGGGTCTTAATCACACTCTAAGAATCATGCACTTGTTTGAGTTGTTGGCATGTTCTCTGCACCTTAAGTATCCTATTCTGCCTTGGTGACTTCATAAAAGGTCATATTTGTCTTGATGTGGATACAGAACATGGATATTTATGCATTGCTTTAATCAAGTACTGCATCTGACTTACATGGTTAATGTTGTGCATTTTTTAAAGTGAATTTAATGGCTTTCTGCTAGGAGACTACCTCAATGAGAGGAGAGATCAACTAAAATTGAATTTGGATATGTTGTATCTAAAGCTGAGCTGGGGAGATGGATTATCAAAATTCTGCAAATAGATCTGCTTGGGCTTTACATTGGACACGTGAAAAAAGAGGAAAATGACCAAGCTGGGGAGGGTGGTGGGCAGCAAAGCAAAGTACTGCCCTCAGCTATTTCTGATAGCAGTGCTGGCAGCACAGCAGCCATCTCTCCTGAAGGAGAAGCACAAACTTGGAATCTTTTCAGAGTTGCCAGCATGGTGAGACTGGGAGCTCACAGCAGGGAGGACTGGGTGAAGCTGCAGCCTGGTCACTACAGGCCCACAGCAGCCTCTTGTCTTGTAGGGTCCATGGCATCTTTAGCTGAATCTCCAGCCTTTGGATAATCTTGGCTCAGTTTTCAAGTCTTATCTGGTTTATTGCTGCTGTTTGTTCCTCCTGCTCTCAGCTGTACAGCAATTCCATCAGAAATGCAGTGACACAGATGTGTTTTGCCCTGTGTTCCTCTCAAAAATTAATTAGGAATTTTTCAGTATTATTGGGTGGAAGTTCACATTTTTGGACAGCTAGCCCTAAAGGTGACTATGGTGTTTTTAAGAAGTCAGCCTCTGCATTTTAGGATCAGATTTGAGAAGGTAAAATGGCAGAATGTTACAAAGAAACATACTTTAAAATCTCAAGGAATTCTGAAAACAGAGTAAAAAACGTGGATCACTTTTGAAGAGAGAAAGAAATGGAAGAAAAAGTTACATCATTCTTTTCACAGTTGTAGGGTTAGTTTCCACAACACCAACAGAAATAAAGACATTTCTATTGCTGAGTATTTAACCTCACCTACTTACATGGAATTAACTTTGCGTAAAAGATAAAACTTTTGCATGTAAGCACAAGGTGAGTTCAAATGCATTGGAGAGTTTGAGTAGGTGGCAGCCTAATGCATGCTTGGAGTTTCAAGATGCACAGAGCTCATTCATGAAGCTGAAACACTGCAGCCTGAAGAACTGAAGAAAGACTCCAGGAGAGCTGTTTTAGTGCAGTGGTGGTTGTCTGTAGGAGAGTTACTGATCACAGTATCATTTTCTGTCTCTTCCTTCTGATCCCAAACACCCTAGCAGTAAAGAGCAAGCCAGCAATCTTTTGCTAATGATGGTATTTCTTTCCATTCCCTTTCCATCAACAAATTTGTCTCTTAAGATCACTTTCACCAATAGACAGTCATTCTACTCAGAGCACTCATTCCATGTTCTCTACTATTTTCTAAAATGCCTCCTTTGCCAACAAAAGAAAACAAAATAACCCTAAAATTGCTAGATGTACCCTGGAAGGATCTTTGTTACTTTGGAACATTTTGGGGAATTTAACAAATTTGACCAACAAGGGGAGTTGGGATAGTCATACTTAACATTTTTTGCCTCAGCTGTAACAAAAGAAAAGAGGTTTTCTTGACTGTAAGTCCTGTAACAGCTGTGATTGCTTGAGACAAAGCACATATGAAATAAGATTGCTGGTCTAATAATTTTTGGTCTCATCTTCAGATAAGTGATGGATTATACTAAAATTACTCTGAGCTTTCAAGTGAATTGCAACAAAGGATACGAAACTATCATGTTCCAAATGACATGCTGTTAGTGTTCTCTGCTGCACCATCATGTGAAAGAGCTATGGATTTTGGCCTTTGGCGAGGTGTCTTTTAAAATTTTATTCCATTTGCGTTTTGTTTGATAGCAAAAGTGTCCAGGTATTCACTACATAACAAGGCCAGCTAGAAGGCTTGGTTACTGTTTGTGGTGTTTATCTCCTTTCCTTGCAGCTGAGTAGCATTTCTCTTGTAGGCACAGAGAAGGGGTAATAACCAAAGACAGCCTCACAGCAGGAAAGTGAGATCAGATTGGCAATGCAGCAGTGAGTGGCATGATTGAAGACAAGATAAAAAGCAGGCTACAGCAAAAGGTAACTGGCAATATCTGAAGAAACTGGTACTGAATTTGAGCAAGGTCAATATTTAGACAGTATTTCATTGCTTGAGGTGAAAGCAATAATTAGGGTTACAGCCAGGACAAAGAATGATTTACTAAACTCCTAATTTCAGCTAATTCACCTATTCCTTTCTTTACTTCTAGGTCATTCAACTTTGTGAGTTACTGATAGATCCTTGGCTAGCACAATATAATAATCAGTAGATGAAGTATAGGAACAGAAATAGAAATTAAAATTCAGTGGATTATTGAATCCACTCAGTTTTCAGAAAACAGAGGAGTTTCAGAAAACTGAAGAGGAGTGCTGTGCCTCAGCATTTCTAGCTGAGAGGGACACATGCAAATAAGTAAAACATTCCAGAAAACCACTGAACAGCTGTACTTTCATGATGGGGGGCTTACGCAAGGAGAAAAATGCACAAGTTGACTTCTCTAAAAAATGCTCTGTTGGCAGCTGGCCTCCATTTAACTCTGCTCTAGCATCAGCACAGCCTGGCCAGAGTCTTTCCTCCAAGCAGGCAGCACATGATGTACAAAGATGAAGCCTGGGCTTTTGTATTGAGAAACCATTCATGCCCTTCCCAGTCTACATTTACAGGATGTATATTGCCCTTTTGTCTTTTTCTTTATAAACTCCTATTGGTTTTCATCTTTTCTCCTTTCTCCACTCATTCTTGTTGCCCATGCCTAAATGTTTGTACAGTTTTAATTTCATCCCCTGCCAAGGGGTAAGTCTGCTACCACTGGAGTGTCTCAGGGTTTGTTTTCTCCATCCTCAGGCTCTCTATTTGATGTGAAATGGAAGGCATGGGGCAATAATCAGCATTTGTTATCGAACTGGGACTCTAGTTGTGCTGTCTTTATTGTTTTCCTCTTAGTTTTGTTATTAGCAGCTTGCCATGTTTAGACAATTACAGTTTTTCTCAACTGAGGTAAAAATATTTCTTTTCATGTGGTCTTCCTCATAAGCACTTCAAAGAAAAAGGGTTCAAATTAATTTGACCTTCAAATACATTTTATGATGCCATTCCATGTTCTTAAACATAACATTAAAAAAAAAGCCATGTCACTGAAGGACAGCCACACACTCAAGGAATTGCACAGTAATTTTCCTAGCCCTAAAGTGAAGCTCATTTAGCATCTCTGGGAAGGCACAGCACTACCCCTTCTGGGCTTCTCTGCACTTGTGTTTGCTTGAGAACCCAGACTGCACCTGCTTGAGGATGCACTGATTCACAGTATCACAGATTAGCTCACTCCAGCTGTAACAGCTGTCTTTGTTTTGCTGTCTCTGGCTGGTCCTCAGTACCCACAAGGAACATCTCAGGACAGCAAAGAGAGTTCACCAATTAATTTTATTTTCAAAATAGAGCAATAAATTTTACTTTGGGGGGGACAAAAACAGGAAACAAGCTGTACAAATTTGTCAGAACATCTATTTTGGGATCATTCTATTAAGTGTGCCGCCTTCCAGACAAAACACTAAGGATCATAGTAACTTGTTTTTCCATGGGTGATAATGCCTTTCACACTGACATGGATTAAGGTGTCTGTGTTTGACCTTTCCTTCTCTTTGATTAACCCCTTAGAAATTCACTAGTTCTATTGATTCATATATTCACAAAATTTCTTCTAGTCCTCATAATGATCTGCCCTTAACAGGAGTTTTGTGCAGCTGAAAGCACAATTGGGCCTCTAGCTTTCAGTGTTATACCTACCAACAGTTACAATGATACTAACTTCTCTTGGGCTCAGCTACATTACCATTTTAAAAGATTTTTTTTTGTCTGAATAAACTCCTGTACTTTGCCAGTTACTCATACTGTTTTCTTTCCTTTCTGCCTTTGGTTCCCTTTTTCTGACCCTAATGAGCTATTCATTAAGAAGCCTCCATGCTGATCTTTTGCTTTTAATCTTTTAACTTTTCCCTCCAGGCTGTTCCTAACATTCTCATTTAGGGAAGAAAAGTCTTTTCTGAGGGGTATTGCCGTTGTGTGATATTTTCCCACTGTAAGGATGTCTAAATTAATTATATAATAAGAAAAGTAATCAAGTGTCTCAGTCAGAGACAGTGAACCAAATCCTATTACAGATGGCTGAATTACAAGACAAAGCTTCCTCTGAACTAAGGTGTTGAAACCTAACATCCATTTCCTTGCCCAGAAACCCACACTGCATTGCCTTTCTCCTTCAATAAGACAAATACTATTTTTCAAAATAAAAAAAGAAAAAAAGTGTTTAATGCAAGGCTTGCTTTCCTCAGAGCTGTAGCACTGACTGGTGGGAAGTTACATGGAAATCAGTAGCCATGACACTGGAAATGTAGTGATAAAGCTTTCACATTTCACATTTTACCATGACAGACACTTTAGGGGTACTGGTTTGTCCGTGCTCACATACAAACCTGTGCAGATGCAGCATTTCTATTTCAGTTCCTGTCCTCATTACTCAAAGCAAAAGATTCTGTTTCTAACTTTAACCACATTGGTGAAAGGTAACAGGAACGGGATTCATTAGAGGGAAAATCTTTTCAGGTAGCAATATGCAGCATGAGCTACTCTCAGTCACCTCATCTAATTTCCATTAGATTAGAAAGTGGAACACCTCTGTATGGAGGAGGTCTCTCCATTCCTGGAGTAGAAGCAGAGACTTTTCAGTGTTTCTTTTCCCTCCTGCTTTCTGATTAGCCATCATTACAGATGAAGGTAATTGCTCTGCACAATGCATTTCTAAAGCTCATTCATTAATTTACATTTGCCTTTTATAGTTGGAGGGGGAAGCAGGGGGGTTGGGTGGGGAGTGGGATGTAAAAATAAAAAGCCCATCCTGCATATTGAGCCTGTAAAGCTCACGGGTGCATCATGGCCCCAGCCTGGTGATTTAGCTCAATGGCAGGAAAATTTTATTTTGAGGATTAACATACCAGGTAAGGCTTCAACACACGTCAGAATGTTGCCATGCACATCAAAATGTTACTGATTTGCTTTACAGCTTGAAGCAAATCTCTGGAAGCTCTCTGGTGGCACCTTTCTGGCTGTTTTACAGGAAGGTAGAGAAAAGCAATTCCTTGTACCAGAAAAGCAGAAGTTGTTTTCAGAGTTTATTGCTGATTGCATTAGTATCTCACCTTTAGCTAAGGAAAGTTGTTCAGGAGTGCAAATAAACTGCATACATAATGTTCATTTTTGCCTCTGTAGCTTCTGGCTCAGCAGCAGAGTTACACGACTCTGGGAGAGGGGCAAATGACACTGTGGTCTCCGAATAAAATAAACTACTAGAAAAAACAAGGAAGCCTCTATTTGGACTAATTGGAAATTCCACAAAGTGCTATCACCTCCCAACTTTGTCTACAAAATTATTAGCTGTGTCCCCTGCTCTTCTTCCTAGAAATATCCTTGCCAAGAGGGAGCAACAGAAACCTAATTAAAACATTACCTTCAGTACATTTATACTCATAACACCCTGATTGAGTTGTGTCTTTCCCAGTAAAGCTGTAAGACAGAAAAAGGGCAAAGATCGAGAAAAATCCTTTTCTCCCAGAAGCAGGGAATTTGGTTCTTGAGGAAATAGTTGAAGTTTTGGCCTTTCCATTCCATTTTCTGTTGTAATCTCTGCCAGGAACAGAAAAGGCTCTGACAGTGATTTCATATTGCTGTGGGCATGTCACTCATGCAGTAACTATTTTATGATTTAGATGCATGATTTATGATTTAGATTCATGAGATACCTTTTTCTGCCTTATTATTAACAACCACTAATGCAACCCAGACTTTAAGCTTATGTAAATCTCACCTGTTTTTACCTAGAGGCTGGTCAGCTAGCTCTGTCTTGCAACCATAGCAGTTTAAGGAACTGGCCTTTTCCACCCCTAAGGCCACTTTCCACCTGCTAGCCCCCTTCTGCTGGACAAGTGCAACCACTAAGACTGAGGTCTGGACAATGAAACAAACTCTTCTAGTGTTGGATGCATTCCAGCTAACATTCCATCCAGCAAGAATAAGATCAGAGGCCAGTAGTACTCAAAACAGCCCATAAAATGTATTGTAACCCCTTATTAAGTTCTACTTGCTTGAAATGACAGTGATATAATAACATTTATTACATACATTACAAGTTGGGCAGGAAGAATAGTTGTTACTGCTATTTTTTGCACATTGAAGAAGGAACCCTGAAGCTTCAGTGAAGAGGACCATGTAACTTAGGACAGCTCAGAGCTTTAGGAATGTCCAGTAAGCTAAGTGTGATTTATATATGATCCAAAAGGAGGTGGGATACCCCACTCATTGTACCTGACCTGTGCCCTTAGAACTGGCCATGATAACCTGTCTCACAGCAGTGCTTTTTATTTCAGTGGTTTTTTTCTTTCTTACCTCTTCACGGCATTTTTAATTTAAGACAGAAATATAAATCTGGATCAAGGCCAGAATTAATGTAAATTCCCTTACTTCTTAGAGGTGTTCACAATAGAATTTTATGGCACATTACATATAGAAGCAATGGAAATATTTCAGATGTGGGGTTAAATATCCATTTGTGCAGGATGTGCCATGCAATGTAAAACAAAAACTAAAAAAAAAAAGTCCACACAAAAACTTTAAAACTTCTTACTCATGGAACTAAGTTATGCGAAAACAAACTTAAAATTCATCAAATTATTTCACTTGCACTTAATAAATCTGAATTTGATTCCTGTCTTATTAAAAACAATCACATGGGGCACACTATTTTATATAGGCAATTCCAACTGCAATAAAGGAAATGTGTTCATTCATTCCTTTACTATCACTCAGAGAAAGTAACTGTGCAGCATGTAACCTTTCACAGCTCAAACTCATCTCTTTTTTATTCATTCTGGGATTGATGGCTTAATTATGGTTAATTATTGATTCTTAGGTACTTCCAAATACCCTAAAGATACTTCATAACCTGGCATCAAATTTGGAGTTATAAACCTGCAATAAAATGTGTATTCATACTAAAATATTACACTGTGCTGCTATTCAAAAAACTTTTCATGTCAGTGCAGAAAACCTTAGAAATTCCAGTCCTACATGGTACTGAAATATCTTTATCTTTCACTTACTTTCACCTAATGTGCAGCAAATGACGTTGTGAGCAGTATGAGGCAACAACATGACCTGAGGAGCAGACCTTAGGTTAGCCTGCTGATTATTGATCATTTTTATCTCCCAGAAGGGCACCCATCTTCCTTTCTGGTAAAGCTAATGGCCAGAGCACAGGTTCAAAATCCCATGCTGGATTGATGGTGGTAGCTGATGCACTCATTTCAAAGTCTTGGTATGCTGCCTACATGTCTTCAGCCTCTTCTACAGAAAGAGACAATTCTTTACCTCTTGTTATAAACAAGAGCAGCCACTGCTTTCCACTATAAAAACTAAATTTTCATATTTAAAAACTAATTTGGCTATACAAGACAGACCAACCAAGGTGACAGGACACCATGAGAATCCCCTTTCAAACATCACCTTTTCTGAAGCTTAGCATTGTGATGTTTAGTTTCAGAAGTACTGAAATAGAACTATTAATCTACAAATATATTTTACTTTGTTTATTTAATTATCTTTTCAGTTCTAACTTACTGCTCTGGGGAGAATTTTGTATTCATATCCTTAGGGTTATCTGATACCTAAGACATATTAAACCGCAGGGAGTTTGCAACACATTCATGCAGCCTTTCAAAGAAAGAAAGCAGAAATTGTTCTGATTATTAAAGGAGAAAAAAAAAAGAGACCAGAAAGTTAAGTAGAAAAGTCTAAAATATCTGGCATACAGTGTTGAGCCCGAGTCAGCAGTGTCTAAAACAACCACCCCACTGATCCTCCACAAGAGATTAAACACACTGTATGTTGACAGTGGTTAATCTTTCTGTGTTTTGGAGTCCAGTTCTACATGGATTGAACCCAAGAATTTTTTCCTTACCCTTAATAGCAGAGAAAACAAATATGTGTGTATAAGAGGAAATCAATGTTTACTTTGAAACTTAAATCTAGAGAATCCTAAAAATGAAACCTATAAACTAAAAGAATTCTACTTACTCTCTACTTTGGCTAGATTTTTGGCTAGCTCTAATGAGTGCTCTGTTTATCTGTCAGTCAACAAATTTTGTAAAAAAAATCCCCATAATCATTGCTATGGTAGCATTCACTAAATCACTAAGTTCTGGTGAGGTTGAGAAACTTCAGTGAAGTTGAGCAATCCTTTCTTGGCATTAACTTCTACAAGTAAAATTTTATAAAAGTATGTACATCAGGGCTTCCCAGATTCTGGGGGAAAAAAAAAACCACCCATACACAAGCTGGGGATAGTTAGCTTTGTCCAAAGAGCTAAGTAGTAGGAAGAGATTTCCAGTGTTTCTGGACTCTGTATGGACAGTGAGAGTATGTGCAAACAATAGTCCAAACTTCCCCTGCTACTGCAGCTGCTTTCATTACAACTGTGACATCATTACACTGTGCACTGCTAAAAAGAGCAGAAAAATTGTCACATTTTACATTGTAGTATTTTAGCATTTAATGTCCAAAAAATATACTTGAAAGATTTTGTTCATCACTCCACAGCCCCATAAATTAGTGTTTAGAAATAGCCTTTCACTTATGCCAATTTTTGCCGCATCAATTTCTAACACAAAGTGTAAGCATGCAAATAATAGATTAGATTTCTTTATTCCTCATTTTGAATCTAGCCAACTGCTTGCTGGTTTTCTATCTCTGTATATCACTTCCATTCTCTCTAAATGCTCCTATTTTTAGCAACTTAAAGATATGCACGCTGCTTGTACCCAAACATGCCTTAAGTGGACAGAGTTCCACTGACACTGAATGACCCACTGGACATAAGTACAGGACAAGATACTCATTAGTCCAACTCATCTGGCACAGCACACTAGAGTTTATGTCATTTTTTTGGTTCTAGTTTCCTTGTTTACTATTTTCAATAAAATAAATCTCATTGTGACACTAACAACCCTTCTGCTCCATCTGAATTAAAAGCTGTTTGCCCTTTCCAGCATTAGGGAATTATTTAGGTAAACACAATTTGAAACAGAAGGCAGTATCATGCACTGACATTGTCCAAAGAGGTAATGACAAATCCAAGTATATTAGTAAAAGTGGGGTATGGTGGTGCTGTAAAAACTATTAAATATGTTTCTCTTTCAAATTAACAAGTTGATTAAAATTCATAAAACGGACACACCATTTGGATAACACTGTTACCTTTCAATTGTGTTACCTTTCAATTTCTAAAAGTCCCTTAAGTTGCTCTAAAAAAAGTAATTTAAAGTGCCATTTTCAGCAGTAAAAATATCTTCATTCAAAATTGGCTGATATTTGGATTCACAACATGCCTCGTTAGATCTAAAATAATCTTAGTTGAATGAGTAGGTGTCACTGTTTTTCCATCTGCATTGCTAAAGTGAAGTTTCTTTAAAATATTCTTCTTAATTTGGGAGAGTTAAACAGAGAGCTTAAGCTGCATAGGTCCTTGATACAATAAAATATCAATCTTATTCTAAGTCTTAAAAAGTGCAAGAACTGGACTGGTGTTAGCAACACCAGGAACGTCCCAGAATATAGGAAATTAGATAGAAGCTGCTAGATGCTAAAATAAAGTGAAAATAGTTACTTCTGGTACATTAAATTTAAATAAGCACAGGTATAATGGTATATATTTTGCCTTATGTTTTCATCTTAAATAATCTTGAACGCAGGGGATATTTTGAAAAGTGGTGGTACTTGAGTCTAAAGCAGCAATTCTCTTACTTGAAAATAGGAAATACAGACCTCTAGTGGTCGAAATCTACATTATAGGAGTTAAACTTGAAAGCAATTTAAATGTCACTGTGCTTAACTGTGTTACTTTCTTTTGTATTTTCCTCCCCCATAATCATGCAACGTCGTACACACCCCCAATTCCACTGTTCAGACATCCCACAAGCATTGATTTTTCCCAGAGGAAAAAGCCCCTTCATCTGTCCTTTTTCACATAAATTTTATGACTGAAACTGAGCAGTTGAAAGATACTTGGGAAGTGAAGAGAAAATTAATGAGAGTAGTCCATGAGAACAAACAGAAGATAGATGTTAATGCTTCTCAGAATAAGCTATAAAGCCATCCTACAGAAGGACAGGCTCTTTTGAAGTGTGGCAGAGGAAATAAATACAGAGAAGGTCAGAGTACATAAACAGTCCACATTTGCAAGGTAACAGGAACTGTTCTGCTAGCACAAAAAAAAAAGTAATAACTAGTTTAGGTTTTGATGTTATGGAGAAGCAGATCCTGAGAGGATCACAGGCAGTTTATTTTCCAGCTATGTAGAGCCAGCACAAGTGAAGCAGATCAGCTTGAGCTCTTGCAAGGGAAAGGCACAGAAAAGAATCCACAAATAGGTGAGAGCATTAAAAAGATACATACTTTTAAATAAATAAAGCAAACATCAAAAAATTAACAGCAATTTCAACAGACTGGCAGCTGCCTCAGCTGCAGAGTTGTTAAAAGAAAATGCTAAGGCCAGTACAAGGTCCTGCAAGTTCTGTTTGTTCTGATGTCAGACCCCCTCCTGATCCAAAATTGCAGAGCAGCTTGACAGCTGCTAACACAGGTCTGCTGAGGTTTGCTTTGTGTTCTTGGTGTTTTGAGCTGATGTACAGACACTGTCTGGTGCAGTACTACCTATCACAGCTCCTTTCCAGTAGTATTTTGATTTATTGGCATTTACCACAGAGTCAGATGCTGACCTCTGGGGAAGGTACCAGCAGCAATGACAACCCACTGTAATGGCCCCACAGTTGGAATTACGTATCCTGGTTTGTATTTCTCTTTCCCTTCCCAATTCTGCTATCAACTCTGGATTAAAGATATTTAGGAAAGCCATCAGTGGGAAATACAGACTGTTAGAACTAGCTGAAGAAATGAGAGCCAGGTGAAAGGTTCACAGTGGCACTGCTCAGGAACTCCAGGAAAGCACAGAAGGTGCTCAAGTGGGGGTGTGAAACAGAAGTAGCTCTATTCACTAAGGCCATGAGGATAGAAAGGGTTACTCTGTGGGATAGAAAAAGACCCCAAAAGCCTTTGCAATAAAGCATGTGTGAGTGTCATTTCTTTCTCAGCAGTTAGAATAAATTAGGAAAGGGGGGGGCTAAATTCTTAAGATAAAGGAAAGTTTATGCCACCAGAAAGAAAGAAATATAGCTTATATACTGAACATATTGTTCCAAACATTTTTCATTCTATTTTATCCCTGTGCAAAAATCTTACATAAAAATAGAATGCAGTATCCTCTTAAACATGGAACTATCTTCTCATTTGTAAGAAAAGCAAATAACCCACCCACTGTCAGAAGGACAGTGCACATTACCTAGTGATAAGGAGGATGAGCTGTGGCAGGATTAGTCAGCCTGGGTTTATTTAGTCTTTGTCAAAGCAAATATTAAGTACATTTTTGTTCAAAATCTGACTTGTGACACCTGCTTACCTATTTTTAGCTGATGAAGTTCTCACAGAAAAACACAGCCACTGCTATCTTATCTTTTGGTGGGCAAAGTGCTGTTTACCTTGCATGAGCCCAGCATTCTTTTTTCCACAGGGAGTTTAATTAGGATGCATGTTCACCCAACAGAAGCAATGAATGGAGTGGGAAATAATAGTTGGTTGAGCAGTCTGAAGAATTTCATTATCAGTGACTTATTGTAATCACTGTAATTAAAAAAGATAAAAGGTCAAACAGATAAGTTTGACTTCAGAACAGGGACTTGCTGCTCACCAGATAATTTGTTGGAGATTGATGCCACCACATCATTCACAGTCACAATTCAATCCTGTTAGAAAAAGCACCTTGTGTGTCAGCCTTAAAATGATCCAATTATCATTATGTTAACACAGGTCATTTGAGATGCTTTACATGGAATTATCAATGTGCACAACTTAATGGACACATTTAACTGGCCAGCATCTGCTTTGCATGTGTGGAGCCATGATGCTGGGACAAGCAGATGAACTGTGGCAAGTGAGAATAACAGGAAAAACTGAAGGTGGTTTGGAAAAGAAATCATTGCCTGTGAGGAATTCACATTGCTGCAGTGGCCCTCTCACACTACTCAGCACAGCCCTGGGCCCATGCCTTCCAGAAAAAATTACCTTCTCCAACTTTGAAGCTTTTCCTAATGCTCTGAAGTTACAGTTGTGCTCAAGGAAGCAGATCCAGCTGAAGCTAACTCTGAAACTTAAGAATTTCCAGGAAATTTAAAAATTCCATTTGGGATTAGCAGTGCCTTCCTTAGTGTGCTTCATTTGTACAGCTCCTATGAGGTTCACTCTCACAGTTCAGTTCATTCAGACAGTTTTCAGATACCCAGATGGCAATCCATATGTGTTTACCCAAAACCAACCACATTATATATTTCTGCTTCCTTGTCATTACTGAAAATATTGATGGATTTACTTTAATTATTGATTGTAATTTCTTAGTATAATTTAGAAGTGGTAGCATACCAAACACATCATTTGCACAATTTCACTGACTTCAGTGTTACACCAAAACCCTTTACCTCCAGAAAGATTACACAGTCTTACAGAGGTAGATTGAGGTAAAATACTATTTCTTGACAAAATCATGCCTGATTCTGTAATTATTCCAATATGATTCTTCATGGGAATTGTCCTGCCTTTTTTTATTTCCCAAGCATTCCAGAATATGCTCAGGTAATTCAATACCTCAGAGTGCCAGACAATTATTCCCAACTGAATTATTTTTTATTTTAGCACATTTCTGAAAATGTAATAGGATCACTGTTACTCATTCTTGAAAGAACATATGCTATTAATTAGTATCAGCTAAAGCTGCTACAGACATGAAACAGTACAGGTCACCATGTGGGTAGAAAAGGGAAATTGGAAGCAAAACATAATGCAGAAAGGGTGTGTGAGGAGACCATGGGAAAATTGCCTTGGCATCTACCATTGCCCAGAATCAACCCCACCAAAAGGGAATATTCACTCTCAGCTGCATTTGCCTTGAACACTGAATCTGTCACTCAGTACACACAGAGCAATCAGGGACTGGTGAAAGGCTGGGAAAGGTCTTGCCCAGCCTTAACCAGGCCTGACTCATATTACTGCCAGTCACACTTCACAGGTGATCTCCCAAGCAGAAACTTCAGATTCTTACCGCAAAGTTCTGGGCTGTAATTTTAGTGGGTATATAAGGGAGCAAAACTATTAAGTGACCATGTTGCACCAGCCTGTAGCTGGGACAGGGCAAATGTTGCCAGACCTTGATGCTGCAGAACATCAGTTACTGTCAAAGTTACTTTCATAACCATGGATGAGATAAAAGGATTTATCTTGAAGTGGTTTCCCTGTCCCAGGGATAGGCTGACCTTCCACAGAGCCAAACACCTTGTATTTGAGATTTAAAAGCCAGGTTTTGCTCAGGTTGTACTAGAATGTGATCAAAATGGTGAATCTTTCTTTGTGTTAGCTCTATTTGCTTGGTTTGTTAATTTCTTAAACTTGGCAAAAATAGCTGATGTCATTTTGAGACATCCATACCAACTGAAGCAAGGAGACTAACACACAGAATGAACTGAAGGGGCTGGGAAGTGTTGCATGGCAATCTTGACTAAGCGTCTATTAGTTGCATTTTACTAGATATTCTAAACTTGATAGAATTATCAAGGACCTAAATCTTGACATTACACTGTTAGCTTTGCAGGAATTAATCAGGTTGTGAATGCAAACATATGCTACAACATGATCTAAGGCAGAGAAATAACAAGTCTTCAAAAGGCTAAGAGCCAAAAGGTGACCTTGCTCGCAAGATGCTGCCTGCAACCCATATTCTGGTTCAGTTCCTGACTCCTTCAGACTTCCTGTGTGGGCTTTGCTGAAACAAATCTGTGCCTCACTTTCCCTATTAAAAATACAGTCATTTGTAAAAAGATTTGTCTTCCAACAAGAGCCAGTCAAACACTCCCTGGCATTCTGAACTCAGAAGGAACACCAGTGCTGAAGCACTCAAATAATGAGCAGCTGCATCTATGACATCACTGGTGTGTCTGCAGTGATGGGCATCTCTGCTTTCTGAATGCATCTGTACTGCCCAGGGACTTAGGGTGGGTCTTGCATTTTTAAAGGGTTTCTTTGCTGTTTGGGGTTTGCTTTGTTTTGGTTTTGAAGCCAAAGTATTTCAGTTAATCTTTGTTCTAAGCCACAAGTGAGATTTGGCTTATAGCTGGATCCTGAGAACAGCAATAAACACTACTCTGCAATCATAATCATAAATTTTTTTTTTTTAAGCATCCATTATTTTTCAGGGAAGACTATCTGTGTTAAGACTCTAGAAAGTAATGAGTATTAGAGTCACTTACACTGTATTGCCTGCTTTCTAAAGTAATCAGTCATTAATAAGGAAATTATTCTTACAAAACACACAGGCCTTGGCAAACCAAACAGGTGCCCTTTAAAAGAGATTTCATACCCTTGCTGAACACTTAATATGATCCGGAAATACACCTTCAACTCTTGGATACATAAATTTTGTCAGCAACTTAAAAAGTAATATGTTCCCCCTTGCACCCTTCTTAAACTCTTTATACAGTTATTAAAGTACAACAGATCTGGACGTGTCTGGATTTTCAGATCTTTTTCCCCTCTCACTGGTAGTTAAATGCCATCGTTACAAGCCAGATGGGGAGCTAAGTAACCTCTGAGTATTTAAGGTATTTTTGGTACAACAGAATACTGGACTGTGTGTTTTCATCTTTCTCTGTGGTGTAAAAATTTTCTCAAAGAATTAAGTTCAATGTATAAATAAATTTCTAGTGATTAATCTCAGAGATACAAATGAGTACCTAATCCAAAGTCACTTATTTTCTTAATTCATTGCAGTTTGTATTTACATACTTAATTAGTATTCAAGTGCTTAAGGTTAGTTTCTGAGACATCTGAATAACTTACCTCATTAAATATGTCACCTATTTATGGAAAGAAAATAATCTAAATACTCTGCTGAATTTATCGTTAACTGCTATTTTCAGTCTCTCTTATTATTTTTGACATATGTTCACTAACCAGTATTAATTTGGAACTTTGTTAATCAAAAGAGGTTTTTTAGATTTTATTAGATAAAAATAATCTAAAAATGTTCAGTCTACTCCTAACATTCTTGCCTCCGTTTTACTCTGCAAAATCTGTATTAAAATACAAATTGGTTGATAAAACACTTGAAGATGGCTTATTTTAAAATTCAAAGACATTGACACGTTGTGTTAAACTTGAAAAAAACTTGACATTTAGTTGAGAATTGTTGAAAATTAAATCCCTATCACAAATACTGTTTTCTTCCTCTTTTGCCCTCCTAGGTGTGAGCTTCATCTTTTCTCCCTGAAAACTAGGTTAGAGCTGAGAAGTTCGAGATGATTCCAAATTACTCTACTGAAGAAACCGTTAAAAGGATCCACGTGGACTGTCCTGTTTCGGGACGGCACAGCTACATCTACATTATGGTTCCAACCGTGTACAGCATCATCTTTATCATAGGCATATTCGGGAACAGCCTGGTGGTCATTGTCATTTACTGCTACATGAAATTAAAAACAGTAGCCAGCATCTTCCTTCTCAACCTGGCCCTGGCTGACTTGTGTTTTCTGATAACTCTGCCCCTCTGGGCGGCCTACACGGCCATGGAGTACCAGTGGCCTTTCGGCAACTGTTTGTGCAAGCTGGCCTCGGCGGGGATCAGCTTCAACCTGTACGCCAGCGTGTTCCTGCTCACCTGCCTGAGCATCGACCGCTACCTGGCCATCGTGCACCCGGTGCAGTCGCGCATCCGCCGCACCGTGGCCGTGGCCCGCGGCACCTGCGTGGCCATCTGGCTGCTGGCCGGCGTGGCCAGCCTGCCCGTCATCATCCACCGCAACATCTTCTTCGCCGAGAACCTGAACATGACGGTCTGCGGCTTCCGCTACGAGAGCAACAACACCACGCTCCGCGTCGGCTTGGGTCTGTCCAAGAATTTGCTGGGCTTTTTGGTTCCTTTTCTGATCATCCTAACCAGCTACACCTTGATTTGGAAGACTCTGAAGAAGGCGTATCAAATTCAAAAAAATAAGACTAGGAATGATGATATCTTCAAGATGATTGTAGCAATTGTGTTTTTCTTTTTCTTTTCCTGGATTCCTCATCAAGTGTTCACTTTTCTGGATGTGCTGATTCAATTACATGTAATAACAGACTGCAAAATCACCGATATTGTGGATACAGCTATGCCCTTCACCATTTGTATCGCTTACTTTAACAACTGTCTGAATCCCTTTTTTTATGTGTTTTTTGGAAAAAACTTTAAGAAATACTTCCTCCAGCTAATAAAATACATCCCACCCAACGTCAGCACACATCCAAGCCTCACAACCAAAATGAGCTCCCTCTCCTATCGGCCGCCGGAAAATATCCGCTTGCACACCAAAAAGACTGCCGGGCCTTTCGACACCGACTGAGGCCTTTCACAAAGTTCTTCTTTTGAACAACCTTGTGTGTGAAGCACCAAGAACAACAAGATTCATCTGCGGTCCTGAACGTCACAGCTCATTACAGCAACACTGGATCACCTCAGAGAAATCATACTGTAAAGAGCCAGCAGTGGCCTTACAGCTCACGTTGTAAAGAGGACTGCTTTCCTTTTCATTTCACTTTTCTTTACTGGAAGCAGCCTAAGTGTTGGACAGGTGTGCCAGAGTTCCTGCCACATCCCACCGTTTGCTTGGAACTACAAAAGAAGGGGAGGGAAAACTCCTAACTCAAGTTCCCATGTGTTTCAAAAGGAAAAGCTTGTATAAATGACATGAAATACAAACAACCTGACTTGCATATATGTGAGCTATTCTGTTGAAGAAGTGGAGTTTTGTTTCTTGTTTTGTTGGTTTATTTTTAATTACATAAATGTCCTATAATCATATTTATAATATATTTTCAAATATATCCTATATATAGAGGCCCAATTTTAAACTCAAATGGAAATTTACGGTCCTTTAAATTGGTCTTATTCTGATTTATGCTACTAATTTTTTAATGGCATTTTTCATAATAATATATGCAATAAAATGCAGATTTATTTATTAAATATAGAATAAATATATTTTTAGATTTATATTCCTACTCAAACATTTCAAACATTGCTTCAGAAATGTACATTTATATCTCAGTGGGTATTTTTGTAGTAGTTAAAAAAATTATGTCTGTGCACAGAAACGGGCTTCACTCAGCCTTTCCTCATGATAAGCCACCCTGACTTTGAAGAACTTTATATACAGAGGGAGTTGACTCCATACTCTGTAGGACTAAAATTAAAAAATTTCAAATTCCTGCACATTTAGTAAACTCATATGCTGGTAAGTAAAAATAGGACAATGTTTATGCATCAGTTTAACTAATAATCACAGAACATCCGAGATCAAACTTTACTCTTGGCTTTTATGGAATTTCTCTCCATATATATAAAATCATGCCCAGAGTATTTTCTCCCTGTTGAACATTTTTTTATTTAGATGGAAAAAAATTCTGATTTATACTAGCATAAATCAGAACTAAAGTCTGGCTCAAATTCTCAGTACAAGTCAAGAGGAAAGGAGACAAGCACTGTGGGAAGTTTACACCAATGATACCCTCATATGTGGCCTTTTTACCTCAAATAATGCACTTCAGATAATATTTATGCTTGATTCACACCCATCTATTGTCTTCAAAGATAAATGAGTTCATAAGTACTTTTTGACACTACAAAACTTAAGAAAAGATTCAAAACTTTACATGTATCACATAGAAAATTACATGCCCCTTGAGAATTTACAGTATTTATTATCTTCTAAATCATACATATGGTGTGGCAATGTATTAAGTACTGAGTGGTTGGATTATCCATATTTTCTGATGATCAAAATACAGCCAAACAGTTATTTCTGTAGTTTATTACCTTTTAATTAAAAAATGGGACTACAACCAGGTCTAGAAACCTTCCTACTCTTTCATTCACTTATACTAAGGGAAGTTTTCTTCAGTTTTGCCTTTGTTCTTCCAGCAAAAGTGGGAACAATTTGTCTAGTCATACATTGCAAGGCACTGTGATGAGTCACAACTTCTAAAGCTGTATGGTAAAAAAACAATCTCTCCTTCATTAAAACTTTTGCTTAATTGCAAGCCAATATCTTGACATTTGAAGCCTGAATGTCATTTAATTATGTCATTTAAAGACATGTTTAAATTGTTATACTGAATACTTTCTATTTAGCTCATATCCTTACATTTGCTTAAATTGAATGTGGTAATAACCCCATGCATTGTCAGCAGCGCCCAGAAGAGGAGCAGTGCCCCAGCACTCTCTAAGCTGACAAAGGACTGGCAGAGATTGCCATTTATCTGTATTTTCTTCATGGACACACATGCACATGCTGAGCAGCATCAGGAGCTTCCTCTGGCAGAAGCATCTCTGTCCAGCCATAATTCTGCGTGCTGTGCTTGCCACCTGCTGGATGCAGCCACAAATTTGCTTTACATCTCAAAAGTTGTTACAGGAAGAAACAGCAACAATTCCCTGCCACCTGAAGGATCTGAAGATCCTCACTTGTGGCAAAACTCCTCTATAAATAAAACACAAACTTGTCCACCTGGGAGGCCAGTAACTTCCTTGGCAGGGTCTAAGCAAGCATTTTCTCATCACCTGCTCATCACTTTGGTCACTGAATCCCAGTGTCCCCAGTGACCACAACAGGGAGCTCATTTTAAACATTGATTGCATTACTACAAAAGAGAAGACGTAAAAATCAAAGCCATCGGTTACTGATCTTGATCATCTCATGCCAGATCCTGCAGCTTTAAGAGGCTGTGTATCCTAAGCTACTGGTGCCACCTGCATCTGCCTGTGTCATGTGAAAAAGCAGGAGCATGCACATTCACCTGTGTTACTGGAGGAAAGGTAGGAAGGGATTGCACCTGTGTGCTCTGAGGGCAGCACAGACCTTGAATCGATATGCAAACAAAGCAGACGGGAAAGCTTTCCTAAATAAAGCAGGGAAATTTTCATTCTCCTAAGCAGTAAGGAAACAATCATCAGCTGCCAAATATGCTAGCTCCTTTAAAGGGAAAAATAAAACCAACAAATCAGCAGATACCGAACAGAACCCAGAGATAAAACTCTCCAGCAACTCTGACTGGGTAGCAGCAGAAGGTAAACTCCTTGGAACACAGAGATACTGTGTACAACCAGATGCTGCAGTTCCACAACACCCCAGACTGACAGCTGAGGGAAGAGCCCACAGGATGGACACCCACAGCACTTCCATCACGTATCTGCAACCAAGGCAGGTGCTGGGAAGCACGTTATTGCTCAGCTTCACTCTCCCCTGCCTGGCAGGACACAGGTGAGGCACAGGGGACAGTCTGGCCTTTGCTGGGGACCCTTGGCTCTGTGATCCCTACTGAGGGGCAGAATATTCTTTGGTGCAAGGACCTACTTGCCAACAAAGGGAGGAGTAGTATTTGGCTCTGTATGACTTTGCCATCTTTGGGAAATTTTGGATTGAGTCCTCTTAATAGCAAAAGAGAGCTGGCTGTAGATGTGTAAGAACAAACTCCCATTACCTTAAAAAACACAAAGCTAAAACTATTAATATGCAATAGTATGCAGTTGTTTTTAAAAGGCATAGCCACAGTGCTATTCATTCCTGTGATGACTAAAGTAAAATTCTACCAACTCTCAGTCTGTCCTTGTACTCTCCTGTTGTGAGGAACCCAAGTCAGTACTAATGAGAACATCATCTAACCCTAAATGCAGGCATTACAACCCCTGCTCCACCACTATTTGATTTATTTGAATGAACACCTTTTTTTCTGCTGAATAATTACTAAATTCCGTATTTGACGTGTACACAACACCTATTTCTATTTATTGTGCAATAGTACTTACTGTGACTCATGCTTTGTGCTCTCCTCCCTACTTGCTCGCCTGTTGTATGCCCAGCCTAAATCATACTGCATCACCTACACTGGTTAGCCCAAATTCCAACAAAACCCTTACAGATAGAGCAGGAATTAATCTGGCTTCTTGGCCTAACAATTTCCTCGTGTTTACATTGTTAATCAAGAGGTTGCAGAGTAAGCACAAGACCAAAAGTCCTTTACCTTGCCAGCATTACTACTTAGGTGATAGTTTCCATTGTCTACGTGAAACTGTGACGGCAGCAGAGAATACAGTAAGTTTTCTAGTTTTGCTTGATCAGCTTCAGCAAAGGTTTCATTTGATAAACCTGACCTCCTTTTTAAGTATACTAAAGTTCAGGTATTGCCAGGGAAATATTTGCTACTGAAAGGAGAAACAAATCCTTGGGAGAGGGTGGTTGAAGGCCTAAAACAGGGACTTGTTGAATTTGTAAATATTAAGTGTTAAATGTAAATATTTATTTTTGGTTTTGCAACAGGCTGGGGGGAAAACCACACACACACACACAAAGAATAAATCTTTCAGCTTAGTGCAAAGCGAGGGCTGCCCTATCAATCATTGAGTGCACCTCTACAGCGACCTCCCAGCCAAGGCTGAACTAACAAACCCTCAATGCTACAGCCCAGCTCAAGCTCAGTGTCACCAGCAAGCTCTGCAGTGTGGCAGGACACTCAAGAGATGGGGACAGAGCAGATCATGTGCCATGGGCACCAGCTGTGTAGTTGGCAAGTTAGATAACAAAAACTAGTTATTATTTTCTTTTCAATATTTTTGTGCAGTTGTAATTTGTGACTTGTGGATGTTAAATGTTTTCTATTTCGATAGCCATCGTTTTATATCATAGATGTTTACCTCGATTATATAACAACTTTCACTGTCTGAAGTGTTACTAAAACCATACAGGTCATCAATAAATGTCTTTGTGAAAGTCATCTCCACTTCTGTGTTAAGCACCCAAAGCAAAGAGATCTTTTCTGTGTTGTTGTAAGTACTATTCTGTTATCTGTGTAACTACAGCTATGTATAAACGTATATATAAATATTTTTAGGCAATATCCTTCAAGTATTTCTGTGTAATGCTGTAACATTTTATACCACTATTCCTCATTACTTTTACCCCTGATCCTAATCCAGCTCTCCCTTAAATCTTTGAGATGAGCAGGTTGTGTCTGCCATTCTTATTGGAAAGGATACCCAGCTAGCTCCAAAATCACCTGTAGAACACCAGTAATTCACTTCTGTATCCCAGAACAGACTAAGCTAATGAAGTTTACTTGGAGTGGAGACTTAGAAAATTGCTAATTTTCCTACGTACTAGTTGGAGTTTGAAGCCAAGTTTAGGCTTTTAGAAACTGAATTTAATTTTAGGGACAGATTTATTTAGAATACTGTGTTAAATACAGGATCACATTGCATTATGAATAATGGCCTTGAACAGCCTGACTCAGGCTGCCTGTAGCTGAGTATTTGATGTAAATAAATCCACTCAGAATACTAGCAGTGCCAGATTGTACTGTGGCTGCAGTGGAAACAGCATCAGGTTCCAGAAGGGAACCTGGTGACAATAAGATATGACAATATGATAATGAGGGATTGGGAGGGGGAGGAGGGGTTGACAGTGAAAAGAATGGGAGATTGGATTTTGCCATTTCAAATTTGTATGAAAATAAAATAGAATTTAGTATTTAGCATATCCCTAGTAAACCCCACTTCATACCGTGTCTTACAGTGTCACATACTGGAAAAAACTGAAAAACACATAAAGGTTGGGCCTGTGAAATTTTTATGGCTTATCTGCTGTATAACCAGTTTTCCATGTATATAAGTTATTCCTCAGCTTTGTGTATTGGCAGTTTTGTGCACTGGTAGTGTTTTTAGGCTACAATGAAGCAAAGGCTCTGGGGCAGGAGGACAGACAGAGCCATACCTTGGAGCTTTATCATGAGTGATCAGAGGTGAAGAATTGTTAGAAAAGGATGGAAAGCAAAGACAGTTGCTGAACAAATACAAAATTGTAAAGATAATTAACTCCTTTAAGTAGCATTTTTGGAAAAAAAAAATTTAACCAAAGTCAGCCAAATAATTAAAAATAAGAAAGCAAAAAAGAATAGAAAATGCTGAAAGAGAATTTAAATTCCATTTAGAATTACAGAGAATTTCAAGCATCTCCAAGTCATATGCTCAAGTAAATGCAAACCTGACCATTTATGTGAAATTGAATGAATAAACAGAAAAGTTGAAGTTAACAGATGGGTGTAAGATACGAGCAGCCACTTTGCTACCATTGACTTTTCTTTCAGAAAAAAAGTTGAATTATGGACTTGAAATCCACCAGATAATTATATGCCCAGGAAAGGGAGACAACATACTGCCTGTGGGCTTAGATGAGCTTTGCATACCTAGCCTGAATCCTCCTCCTGCTTAGCTAAGCCTGAATCTTCCTCATGCTTAGTTTATCACATGGTACACAACTACACCAAAGAAAAAAAAAACAAAAACAAAATGACTAAGCTGGAAAACAAAATAGAAATAAATTAATTTTGTGAAAATATGTATTACAGTAGTGCTATTTAATTTTTTCATCACCTATGAAACAGTAGAGGATCTAAAATAAATGATGATAAACTTGTTAAAACAAAGTTAAGTAATTTTTAAGCTTCTATAAGGATTATGTTTTGCCCTGTAAAATGATCTCCAGGCATGAGAAGCAGGAGTCCAGACCCAAAGCCCTCTTTCTGTACAGCAGCACCTATAAAATGAGGCCATGTGTATGATTTGTATGATGCCTTTCAAAGGCAGGACATAAATAAGTGCACCTGAGATGGAATGTCACCTGCCAGAGCATTGTTAGTGTTGAACCTGATTTCTGTGATGTGATTATTCTGGATACAAATGGAAAGAAGCAGTAAAAAGGCATCCTCTGTATACTAGACTGTAATACACAGTGCCATTTTTACATGTTAAATTCTGAAGAATTTCTGGCATTTTTTTTTCCTTTGCTTATCTGTGATAGCTCTTTATACTGTGATTTGTCATTTTTACATGAGAGTGCACAGCAGAAATGGACTGTTCCATTTAAAAAGAAAATAACGCATTTTCAGCAGCTTTCTGTCTAACACAGCTGCAAAACCAGTAATCTTTTTCAAAGAGCCATCTACATCAGACTGGTTGTATTTTGAAATACTGAGAATATTAAAACAATACAAAATAACTCCAAATAAGTGTCAGTTTAACTTATTCTTCACACCATATGTTTAGACTGCTTCTCTCAAGATTGTCTCTCCTTAACCCTACGAGCAACTGTGTTTTCATCTTTAACTCAGCAACATGGAGGAGAACCATGTACAGAGTCTGACATGAACACTTAATTCTAGCAAATGTACGTTATCTGTACAGCTTATACCCTAGAAATTCTACAGCTGCTCATAATTTTTTTTCTTTAATCAGCAATGTTTGTGATTTAATATCCTTTTAATTAAAGAAGACTTTAAACATTTATTGGAAAAAATACACTGTACTTACTGCTTAAGCTTAGATAACATTCTACCAAGGGATATGCTCCTACAATCCTTTTCACGAGGGATTCACCACTAATGTGTACATCAAATATGTTTTGAGTGCTTGACAGATCAGTACCAAAATGCCAACATTCATTACTGTGACCCAGAAATATGCATTTGATTTAAATGTAGAACTGAACCACCACAATACTGTCAAGACACTAGAAAGTATACACTACATTAAAAAAAAAAAAAAAAAAAGCTAAAGGCATATTCCAATTTTTACCTCAGTTCCTGCCCAAAAGTCAAATGCAAACTTTTCATGCAAGATAAAGTTTTCCTTACACTTCACTGCTTATCTTGGAGCTGTTTAAAGGCTAAATTTTCTGCCAAGTTAGTTCAATTATTTTGACAAGGTTATCCCATGACAGAACATGCCTTTATCTCTCCTGACACATCATTTGATTGATGATCTGGTTATGTCACAGAAGGAGCTGATCAACACTGCAAAGCTCCAGAACTCCCAGCTCCAAGGAGATCATCCCCCCGCCATCCAAAGCTGCACAGGAGATCAGTGTGCACAGAGCACAGCAGTGGAATCCAGTTTCACTTAGTGCAAAATAAAATTTACTCCCCTAGCCCCATACAGCCATGGAGGCAGTGACATCCTGAACAAAAATTATCGTGGGTAGAGATATCCCTGAAATTCAACTCCTATGCAATACCTACAATATTTCACTTACTGATAACTGACTGCCAGCCAGCACATACCAACACACCACTGCTGCACTGGAAATATGGACTACAACAAACACTAGGGCTTGTTTTTGTTTGGCAAAGCCTTGCATTTAATTTATCATGTCTACACTTAAATTTTGGGCTTTCCACCCTATGTTTTTCTCCTAACAGCTATGCATGAAATACTCTCTAGGGGTTAAGTTCATTATAACAGAGGAGAAAAACACATGGGCAATACTAACAATTTGCTCCAACACACACTGTGTTAATCCCACATTGTTTTTAAATATGTGTTTTCACAGAAAACAAAGGAAACTAAGACTTTCCCTATATGTTTTTAATTTGGGAAATGTTTGATTTCCCAGAAGCACAGACCAACTCTCAGGAGGTCTCTAACAAATTTGAAAACAAACAAACATTCTTTTGCATAAGCTTTGAATCACAATTTAGACAGTATTTTAGATGCAAAGTGCTGACTGCACATTTGACAGGATTTTGCTGGCAGTCATTCCAGTATTTCTTTCTCCTTCAGAGGGCCTCTGAGTAACAGGACATCAAATATTCTTTTAACAGAGGGTAAAAATTAAAATATACACTGAACAATAAATACTGGAAGACAGGTCAATGCAGCTGTGGTTCCTAGAGCTGTGTTACCCACTATTAATTTCATTAGCTTGAAAACAGTACAATTTCAAACTAAGAGCCTCTCTAACAGGCAGAAGTGGTCTGAAGGCTCATTATTATTTCAGGCTCTTGTAAATATATAAATCTTCAGGAATTATAGGACTTGAAGCTGCAAACATGCATTTAAGTATACTTTAAATCCCTTAGTATTCTACATTTCAACCTTCAAATTACAGCTTGCAATAGCAAGCACTGACATTGATGCAGAGAAGTCAAAGCAGGTCTGTAAACATTGGCCATAAACCTGTCACAGCTGTTCCTGTGTGCAGACTATACATGCCTTGTAAGGTTTCCGTTGGGAAGTGCCAAAATCTGTTTCTTTCCCATCTAAAATGGCATTGCTCTGTGGACAAGATTACCATTGCTAGTTTGGTAAATGAGACTGCATTTTCAAGATTATAAAAAAAAGGAGAAAACTATGCAATCACTTAAGTGCACAATATTGAAGAGTTTTAAGAATATGCTGAGTGGCACTGGTGTGGAAAAGAAGTTTGTCAAAACCACAAAACACACACTGAATCCTGTTCACACTGATGTCAGCTGGAATTTAGTTACTGGCTTCAAAGACGAGACAACATTAGATTCTAAAACATTTTGCATACTACTGTTCACTTTAGAAATGGAGAACAAATAGCATCTGAAAATCATTTTATCTTCTCTAAGACAGATATGAAAATATAACATGCATTGTGCCATCATCTGAGAGGATGAATACAGAACAGACAAAAGCAAAATGATGGATCCAAGCATTTCATCCATCTGCTTATAAAGGTTGTTTTAAACACAGCCAAGCCAATCTAGAAAACAAAAAAAAATTTAACACTCTATTTTGTTATGCTGTGAAGCAGCTTCCTAGCCACCTTCTTTGGTTTGTGCAGTACCGAGCATTTCTTTGTAGCACACACTGATCAGGCTATTAACCTGATGTGATTTGGCCTCACTAACAGAGAGTTTGAAGTAATTTGCATTAAAACCATGTAAAGTGTCACTTAATAACAGAGACAGTGGAATAAAATCTTAAGTTGAGAGGAGGGAGGCAGGAGGAAACCCTAGCAGCATGAAAACTTTTATTGGCACTTATGAGTCTTTTTCCCTGATTGAAGCAGAATTCATGGAACAACTACAAACCCATAACAAAGATCTGTAACTAGCCCTTAAGAACTGCTGTTATTTTCTGACAGTTCAAAAGCTTCTTTTATTTATTTCAGGAAATGAAACATCAAATTTACTTTAGGCTATCCAAAACTGAACACCTAGGTTGACATCAGCTAATCGCCCAATGCCTGTATTTTGCTGAAGCTCCCACTGTCAAATAGGAGACATATGCACTAATTTATAATTATAATTAATTCTTGGCACCCAATCAGCTTTTTTAAGTTAGCAATACACGCTTCAGTACATGGTACTTAGGTCATGCTGTGCAACAGTAGAAAATATACAGTCAAATATAGTGAAGGAATTATTGGAGATAAGTGGAGATAAATTACTATTAAACAATTTTAACAAATTCAATCAGAATTATTGTCAGCAAGATACATGACATAAAAAGAGAAATCAGTATTGCAATGAAGTCACATCTAGGCACATTGCAGCCAAGAAGGCCACGACACACAGAGTGCCTCCACATAGTATCAGAGAGCTTCAACCCATACACAGTAACACCATACCTCATCAGAAGGCTTCAGGCGTCTGCCCATACAGAGTAACATCAGATCACCTCAGGAGGCTGCTAACTCTGCCCTTCTTGTTCTTTCCCCTGCCTTTTATCCCCTCCTGTCCATGCCCTGCACCTGTGTGCCCTCTGCTCCCTTGGGTGTTGCTCAGTGCCCCTGGGCACTCCCTGGCTCATTGCTGTCAGTGCTGCTCACCTGCTGCTCACAGCTGTGCCCATGGGGATGAGGCTCAGCCCAGCCCCATCCCCATCATCACAAACTGTGCACCTACATGCACAAAGACATCCAGGGACTTCAACAATATTTGTATCGTGACACACCTTTATCTCAGCGGCTGAAAATTACTTCTATGCTGTCATGAAATGTAAAATGTTTTTTGTTATCAAGTTCATACAACAAAGCCTCAATGGAATGGAGAACTTCTACAATTCTTCATAGCAGGGACCACATTCAGACCCATCATCACGTTCTTTTCCACTCACCTATCCAAAAATCAGAAAATATCCCTGCAGCAACTGCATTGTAATACTGCCTTAACTGCTTGGTGCAGAACAGCAATATTGAGAAATTGCCAGTGAAATGGCAGCAGGGGAATTTGTGTCTGTGTGTTCTGTTGATTTTTGCATGTCTGTTTGGTATGGGGGCAGGGGTTATGCATGTACAGGGTGCATTTACTACAATTTTTTTCTCATTTAGAAAAAGCACAGATTCCAGGGTCTGTTTTTCTTCTTTGTTTCATATACTCTTCTCTTTATTTAGGTACCGCCCTTTTTATTTTGTTTTCTTTAGTTTCCCAAACCAGGTTCTCTGTCTTGGTATTCTCTAATGTTATTTGCATCTTGTCTTTCACCTAATCATATTATTTCAATAAACTTGGAAAGGTCCAGTCCTAACCCTATAACCCAAAAAGAGGCTCAAAACTTCAGACACCCAACAGCTCACTCCAAACACCACTGCAGAGCTCACCCTCAGCTTGGAACCACAAAGGAAGGAAAAAATATAGCAGTCCCCATCCCAAAAGAGCAAGCAGATGCATCTATCAAACATGTAATGATTACAGACCACTTCCTCTGTCCAAAGAGGTGAACACCTTGCTGTGCTTATGCCACCAGCTTCTAGAAGAAGTGGGGTTTTCCTCTCCTGCTTTTCCAAGTGAGAGCACAGGGCTGACAGGGAGGGAGCCCCTCCACAGCGGAGAGCTCAGACTTCCCTCTTCCATTTCACCTCTATGCTGTTTCCCCTGCTTTGTGGTTGACCTCCTCATTATAACTATTCTTAAAACTAAATTTTATGCAGACAAGAAAGACAACAAAGCATTAGAGAAATAGTAAAACTAGATTTTAGGCTAGCCCTGCTGCTGTTCATACATGTAGTCTGCCATTTGCTAGAGCACAGTTCCTCTCAGAAATCTGTTTAAGAATGAAAAATATGTAATATAATCTTTTGAACACATCCCTTCAAAATATCTACTTAGTTTACCACATCACACTCGTCATGTGTATCCACAAAGTTGCAACACATTTCATTTAAAGTTTCATTGACAAATTATTAAATACTCCCCAGTTTGCCAAATTTTCCAAGGAATACAAATCTTCATGTAAAAATGCTGCTGCGAAAGACAATTCTGTGCAAACTTAGACATACAAATAAAAATAAATCACACTAAGACATCACCCCATGTGATTTCCTGAGGGAGAAAACCCCATAAGATTTACTGAGCTAGGAACAACATAATAAGAGACAATCTGTGAATTAATACTCAAATCAAAGCATAAGGACTTTATATACTAGAAGATTTACTTTTATCCTCACTAAATTTTTTTTTCCAAATGTAAGCACTGTTATTTATCAACTCCCTAGTGAAAAATATTTGTGGTTTTCTTTTAAAAAATGATGAAGCAAAACAGATGCTGCAGAGCAGAGCACAGCGACACAGGGAGCTGTTGTTTGCTCACTCTCCAGTGTGCCACGCACATTCTTGGCAATCATGCAAGCCCTCATCAGGCCAAGTGCTGAGCCACAATGAAGCCTTGCTGCCTTGGGAGCTGTGCACGTGCAATTGAGATCAGGATTTGGCCACATCTGTGCTTTCCTGGCCCAGCAAGCACCATCCTTGCTGTATAAATTCTTACAGATGCACACACAATAACTCACAGAGCTCACGTTTGCCTCTCACCAGGACACTGACCAGCAGAACACCAGGTAAGACTCTGCTCCCTTCATTTATCAAGCACAGGGAGCCTGTTGTGATTCTGTCACCTCAAAGCCCACTCAAGCACCAGCTTGCCCCAGAGAACAGTGCCATCCTCTCGCTGTGGGGTGCCCAGTGGCTGCTGAGGCTGTGCCTTGGTCCTGCTGAAGAGGAAGCATTTTCATCGGTCTCTCCCAGCACAAAGACTTTGTTCCCCACCCAGCACAGGAGAAATTTTGGCACCTCAGCACTGGAAAATTTTAAGAACGGATAGTTTGGATGCCTATCAGGAATCACACAGATTATCCAGCTTTGTGACAAAGCCATGGACTAACTAATTGGTCAGAACTTTGGGTTTAGAGACACTTCTGAGGCAGAGGAGAAGCTGATGGAATAATTCAGTTGTTAGACATCAGCTTCCTCAGTTCTTGCTGCAGCTCAAACCAGCAGGAAAAACCCCTGCCTTTCACTACAAACAGTGCTGGCCTTGTGCTAAGGCTGCAGTTCATGATCCTGACTTTAATTTATAGCAGACAAATACAGCCTGTGATAAGCTTGGAAGAACTAGAAAAGGCCTTGGCAGAGCTTCAGCACAATCCTAGCACAATGTTTTTTGGTTTTCTGTCCCTTGGGATGGTATTCCTCTACCATAGGTGGTGTTTCACGGGAAATCATTTAAAATCTATGCTCTTGAACTACTTTTGACTCTTTTAGAACTTGCAGTCTCTCCCACCAAACCGCCTTCAAACACTGGTGTCAGGATATGCAGTTCAAAGATGGCAGGAGGACCTGGTTTATTTGTAAATGCTGTTATTTGTAAATTCTGAAAGAGCCATGAGTGCCTTATATTTATGATGAACCATTTGCACTGGAAATGTGTTTTACAAGGTTCATCATTTTCTCCTTTTGTCAGCACTGGGCTACTTCTTAACAAAATTTTTACATTTTTCCTAAAAGATCATAATATTTAAACCACCATTTAATGAATATGCAATTTTTTACAAATGGAAAAAAATTAATAAGTACATGAAATAATGTCAATGCAACTTAAAAAAAACCCAAACTTGTGACATTACACAGCTCCCTGTAATCATCTGTGAAGAGCTCTATATATTTGTGTCCCTGTGGCTGTATGGAGTGTGGCTTCACTTTGAGCCCTTCCCAAAAAGGGGTCTCCAGGAAGCAGACACTTTCCTGGCAGTAAAAGAAGTATGACCTACATTTAAACTCTTTGTCCATGTAAGTAATTGGAAAACTACCACTTCTGTAATGCTAGAAAATTATGAAGGGAATGAATGTCAGCACAATTTCTGAGTGGATGGATATGGACTACATGAGGCAGTCCTTCTCTAACCATGTGGCCTTAGCCACAAGCTTAAGGACTCGTGGTGTAAGCCTATTTGAAAGGAAGATTTTTATTGGAGTTTTTTAATGCTTTGTGCCTGTCAGGTTGTTTATATTTGTTTCCATATATAAGCTTCAGTTCTTGCAGCCTTCAGCCTGTTGGCTTCTTATTCAGTGACAGGGAGGTATCGAACATCATGACTTCTTCTCATTTTCCTTGCTGGATAACAATTACCAGTTTCTTCAAACATGAGAGAAATTTCAGCAATTTACTTAATTCAGAAAATACATTGGGACAAAAGCAGCATTAAGGAAGCAAAATATTTAATTTAAAACTGTATGAAACAAAACCAAGCAAAATCCCAAACTTCACATATTCTGTTCTAAGCCTTCCAGAGAGAAAACAAAGTCAAATGTGAGCAACATACTGAAAAAACCAAGAGGCAGCTTTGCTAAGGTAGGAAAATCTTTTGCAGCAAACCAAGAAGAAAAGATTCCCCAACCCTTCTAGAAGTTGCATAGTAGCAAAAATCAGGTAACCACAACAGGGAAGGAACATCACCTTTCACTATGAAACTTCTCAAGGTAAGGTAGGAGCATTATGGAGCTTTATAGGGGAGAAAAGAGTATTTTTATATCTAAGGACTCTATATTTCAGAATTTAATTATTATTTTATCTGGCCTGGCTCTTGGACCAGATTTCCTGGTGACATTTGCTCACAACCAGCAGCTGAGCTGCTCCATGGCTGGAGTCTTTAGTCACAGCCCATCATGGGTGTGACACACAGGCTGCACAATACAGCCCTGGGCCTTGGGACGTCTTTTCTACCTTTCTAAGAAGCACTATTACAGCGACATTTCCACATCAAAATACTTTTTTTTTTCTTTTTTTCTTTTTTTTTTTTCAGAAAACGTTTTAAATAATTCACAGAAAATGTAAGGATTTCAGGTAGCTGTGATGTTTCAGAAGGAAGTGGATCAAAGCATGGTCTCTCCTTTACTCCTCCTTCACCCCTTCCTAGTAGATCTGATTTCAGGGTTGGAAGCTGAGAAGTGCACCAAAATATAACTAAGATGCAGAGATAAATTAGTAGCAAAAAGCCTGTGTCCAAAACTGGACCTGCTCAGTCCCAGTGTTTGTATTACAACCTAGTTTTACAAACTGTTTCAAATCAATTTGGTATAAGGAATATTTTCTCTCTATTGTGCTTTACCAAGCAAAAAAAAGGAAATAATTTAAACATCTGGAGTTGTCTGGGTGTAATACAGGAGAATATGGATACTGAATTAAAAGCAGCATCTTATCTGTGATGCCTAATATTTCCATGTGTGCAAGCAACAAGTATTTCCCAAGAATGGTGCACTCTATGCTCTGAAGCTTGCTTGTCTTTTGCTTCATTGAGGCTCTTTTCATACAAGTTTAACAGACATCTGTCTAACTGAATTTATTTTCAGATGAATGCATGGAAATGAAATTTGACTATGGTGACAAGATTAAATTGTTTGCACTCTGTGTTTTCCTTTGTTCCATGAAGCCTACTGCTTACTAAAAATAGCAAATTATTAATTTTTTGGAAAAAAAATCTTTTGTAGTTGAACTTCTTCTTTGAATAAAAGGAATCTAAGAAAAAATCCATACCTCAGTCAGATTTGGTTCCACACCCTTCAGTAGCATGGATTTGATTTGTTGTTCATTTCTTCCCAGTGATATCTCCCAAATAATTAATACACTTGCTTAAGTCAGACAGGTTCTCTGCTCAGTTTGAGTTTTGTTTACTTGCATGTTCACAGAGGAACAAAGAGTGCCAAGATTAATTCATTCAACTTAATCTGCTACCACATACTCTTGTAATGAGTGAGCTCTCACTAATTTTTGCAATTAGTATGTTTTAATAAGGCTGTCCAAGTAGAGATTATTAGTCCAATTAATTGCTTTGAGAAGAGTTTTATGAATAAATACTCTTGATCAATTAATAACTGTCAGTCTGTTTAAGAAGGAATATATTTTTACATGAACAAATTGATGTGCAGAATCTATTTGAACTCTCTTGTTTGATATTTTTACATGCTTCTTTCAGTGTGGATTTGGGGTTTTTTTTCCTTTTTTTTTTTTTTTGCATTATGTTTTTTGAAGCCTAACTCCAAACTCCTCTAGAAAGTAAGAAGGGAAGTAATTGTATTGATCTTTTCATGTATGTTTTGTTGGGAAGGAAGCCAGAGAATTAGCCAAAGTTTGATTTGATTATAGTACAGTTCTACTTTCATCTGTAGCTTGTGAATTTGGGTTATTTCAGTAGATGTGAATAGAAAACTGAAATGGTAGAACTCCCTGACCTTTGCTCAGGTACAACACCAGTTGATATAATGTCTCTCAGCAAAGGGCACCGGATTTCAAAATCATCCAGAGCTGAAGGATCTATCTAAGCACTAGGCTTCAGATCCATCAAGCCTGCAGATTAAATTCAAGCTATGAAGGAGAAAAATGTTCATAATTTACATCACCCATGAGGGCCTCACATACAAAAAGCAAAACAGAAAAGTAAATTACCCATCAGTCTGTAAAAAGAAATTTCAGTTGGGCCCAAGGGTGGAATAAACCTGCTCAGTCTACTCTCTTCCTTGAACCTTTCCTATTGATGTTTTTTATGCATCCTGGGCTCTCCTGATAACTCTCATCTGCCTTTGCTCCCACTCGTGGTGATCTGCTGGGCTAGGCTGACACCAATAGAGCATCACTATCTGGATCATATTTAGTGGGATGAAATGGAGATCCATCTGTCTGTCTAAATCCTTCTGTTAAAACTGGAGGTGGATGACTGCATGCTGACAGTGTGATTTACCTTCAGCCCCTGTAGAGCCCAGGATGGGAATCAGGGGAATACTGAGGAAGACAACATGTTAATAGTCTGAATCACACACCCTGGAGAGGCCTCAGCAGTGGGCAGATGCTCCTGTGTCTTGCTACAGAATAGTTCTAGCACCACCTCAGCAGCATCTGGTTCTGGCATTGTTGGAGACCTTTGCAGGTGAGAATGATGTGCTGCTCTACCCCAGAAGAGAAACTCCTAAAGCCATCAGATAGAACCTGCACAAAGATGGGAGACAAAACTGGCTTCTAATAGTAAGAGCACTGAGTGTCCACTCACTCCTGCACTTTTCTGGAGCAGGAACTGTTTGCTGCAGTTATGACCTCACCTCTCACCACACGCTGATCTCAGTGCCTTAAATTTGTAAGAAGAGCCTTATGCTTCTGTGTGTCTTTGAGGTGTCACTGAGCCCTGCCACGGCCCTGCCAGCCTCACAGGGATCACGGCATAGGCTGGAGTATGAGAACTGGCCACAGGCTTGTACACAACAGAAAGCTCAGCCCAAGGACCAGCTGACTGAGCAGATGTCCATAACCAATGGCTGTGAGCTCAGTCCTTCTCATTGCTTCATTAAACATCTTTTATCTGTTTGGCACTAAATAGAGTCTCGCTGCTTGGTTTCTGGGAATTCTGGTACTGCAAATACCTTTATTCCCTGCTTCTATTTTAGTACATTTCACACATTTTTTCAAACAAATATATTATATATTCAACTTCTACCTAGGGCAATAAAATAATTTCTAAATCCTAAGCAAGGTGTGCATGGATCACACAATGAAGCTGCAATACTGCAGTCAATCCTGATTCCTAGAGGCCAATAGTAAAAATATGATACTTATTTCACAGGAGATACAATGGCAAGAATCCACTGACTCTACAAAAGAACAAGTTACAAGTTCTGTTTCTCCCCCGACAAGTCAATAACAAAAGTACAAACACATCCCAAAGTCATGAGTGCTCCCTCTTTTTTTGCTCCTACCCTTGCTCTCATCACTGCCATTCTTTTATCTTCTTATCCAGTACCTGTTCACCCATTAAGTAGCATCTACTAATGTGGAAAAAAAATTAAAAAGAAGATAACTACACATAGCTACCAAAACAGTAGGATATGAGCATGTCCCAGGGCCCTAAAGTTGAAAAAGCCTTTGATGAATTAAAAGAAAATTAATAATATATAAATAAAGAGGAAGTACCAAGAAAGCTTGGCTCATGTGCTGGGTAGCAGATTCTGCTGATCCTGGCCTCTTCAAAGTACTCTCCAAGGTCTTCAGAATATATTCAATAGTTTTACTCTTCAAAACTAAGGTTAGAATATATTACCTTAACAAATAAATGATCATAAGAGGGTGCCATACATCAAATACATATGCCTGGTCTGGGGCACATACTAGGACTTTGCTACATAACACACATAAGCAGTGTTAAAATTTGCACATTGCTGATCTTTTGAAACATAATAAATATTAAAGAATATTAAGAAGATAAATTTGTCCGTCAGGGATTGTAAGAACAGACAATATTTTGTGACTGAAAAATGGTGGACTTTTAAAAAATGTAGATCAACAAACTATTGGATTCAGTAAATCCCTATCTACTGAAACTCCAATAAAAACAGGCCTTATTTATCCTCAGACTTTTGGACTCAGTTTGATAACAAATGGGATGAAAGGCTTCATAGGATAAAGGATGCTGCTGAAATGCTAACATTGATGTCTATTTTTTCCTTTTATCAGTCTGGGGTTAGCCTTCATATGCTTTTCAAAGTGGAGTACCAGAGTAATTCTATTCCAAAAACTGAAATAAGACATTACTACAAAGATGAATTTCACTGGAATGTAGCCAGTTATTTACAGGGAACATTCTTTGTGAGTGACAGCATCATAGGAGGCTGTATTTTTAATCATCTAAAAAGCAAAAAACTACAACAAAATTGCAATTGCTGACACTGTTTTTAGCTTCAGTTTTGGTAAGTATAAGACAAAATGCCTGTCCTGAAGGAAATTACCACACATTCTCCTTTTGGATTTTGTTACTTCCTTGTTTATAAAAAAAATAATTTTTCCTTCTCAATCTATTCAGAGAGATAGGTAATGCTCTGCTCTTTGTGATAGGACAAGGTTTACTCAGCCATGGCCAACTGATGATGTTGGCTTGTAATCAGATGCTGAAAAGAACAGATGGCTTAACCAAATCTGATTTGCTCTTTTATTTATCCTTATGCTGCCCCTTTATCAAGTAGAAATATAAGTATTAAACATTTATGCTATACAGTTAGAAGAAAGAGACAATGTTTAGAGCTAATTTATGAACTTACCTGACAAATATCCATCCTGAGATGCAAAATAATTTACTTAAGTAGGATTCCAGGTCAGTGTTTGTTCCTGATGTAGTCTGGGATGGAAACTGCAAAAACTGCCATTACAAATTCTGGTATTCTGTGATGCTTGCCAACTCAGTAGGTGATGCTGCATCACTAATTGTTTGGAGAAAAAACCCCCAAACATAAAACCAAAGAAAAAACCCCATCATCTCCAACTACATGAATAAGGAAGCAATTTATTAAAAGTAAACTCAGACTTTGAAATCTGGCAATTTCTATTTCCAAAATGCTTCTCAACAGGGAATTATGACATCTGCAAATTGTTTGATTACTTCTCGTGATCATTTATTCATTGCAAGTTCTGTGCTTGATCATCTCCACATTATTGTGTTTGCAATTGTCTTTATGGGATCAGACTTTTTTGTTTGATACTGATATCTGTAGTGATGATCTCATCATCATAAAATTAAAACTTCTGGAGACAGTGCAGTATTGTTTTGACACTGTCAGAACAGCTCCTGATGTCATCTATCTTCAGTAAGAGTCTTGTCTCTCAGTAAGATTATTACTGGGCAAGAGCTTGCAGTGCTACAAATTCAGCCATTAATTACAACCTAAGTTTAAATCCTATGGTTTGGCAAAGACAGTTTTCAATTAGTAGGCCCAGTAGACTTTTTGACTCTTCTTTTAGGAAAGTAATAATAATGGGTCATATTAATATGCATGAACTGTACATTGATTTTAAATTATATTTCTAGCTAGTCTGTATTTATGCTTTAGTGACCTGACTCCAGAGAACCTCATAAAAAATTATGTGTCAAGTCTGATGCCACATTCGTTCTTAAAATGCTCAATGACAATTACATTTTCTGTACCTTGAAACTGTAACTACATCTTTTAATCTGAGATGAATTATACTATTTTTCTTAATAAATTTCCATGTATTATGTAATACATAGGACAGATTATCTGGGTCTGAACTCTTTTAATTTGCCTGGTTACTTAGGCATAACAGGAGACAGAACTGAGCTCGTAAATTCCGTTTTTTATTTATTTGTTCACTGATTCATTTAGAGGCTCCCTGTCAAAAACATCAGTCACATCAGGACACAGCATCAACAGACAATTAATGTTGCATTCAATGCCAAGTACTCATTAATGAAAACTAAACAGATGCAAGTGCCCTGCTGCAAACACACCACTGTTCTTCAGAGTAGGCACAACATGAAAGTTAAAAATGCTTTTGTGTGACTACATTTCACTTGATCTTCTTAGTAAATTCCACAGTATTGCTTAACCTGTGAGATATTTACCTCTGATCCACACATGATGAAATTAGAGAATGCACAAGAATCAGCAGCTGTATCACATGCAGTATATGTACAACCTACTGCTACTAGAAATTTCTGTGCTTTCAGTTCTGCAGATGCCTGACTTAAATTTCAGTGAAGTGAGCAAAGAACCAGTTCAGTGCTTTCCTTCTCTGCTGGGGAAAAAAAAAGCTAATTGGTATATCCCAATTGGTAGATTCCTCTTTGACAACAATATGTCAAAGTCAAACCTATATTATTAATGAAGAGGAACATTGTGATTAAGATCAGGCGCACTGCAGCAACATCTGATGGACATCTACCATTTCACAAAGTAACAATAAAATATTACAAAGTTTGTAATTCAGCAACCACCTTATTAAAAATTATCTAAATTCACATAAAATAGAAAACATAAAGTAAATTAAATTCACTTTCTCACATGATGACTTTATCCAGCTCAAATAGCAAGATTCTTAGGCCAGGCCTCTGTGAGACTTTCAGCTGTTTTCACAGGTGTAGAGGAAAACACACACTATAAATAGTAAGCAAATAAAACAAGGCCAAAAGAGTAAACTATCAGTTGATCAGTGGGTTGTTCTCTGTAAAACTGATAAAAAGAAGGACAAAACAAGTTATAAAAGCAGGACAAAAAAGAACAGAAAGCCTGTTTGAGAAAATGTGGGCACTTTTGGTTCTCATAGGTGCTGCATCTGTTTCTGCTCACCTGCAGACTCTTTCCTTTGATGGGTAAGAACAGACATCAAATTTTATATCTGTGATTTCTTCTGCATGATCAAAAGGCTTTCAACTTTTTCAAATCAAATCTTTTTCTCCCCTTACAGACAGAAGGTGTTCCGTGTGATTCCACAGAATGATGAGCAGGTGGAAATCCTCAATTTCCTTACCAACATCATGGAGGTAAAGGATTTGGGGAAGTAGTTACATTGTAGTTGAAAAAAATATTTCTCCTTTTGCTCAAATAACAGATTTTTTTTTTTTTAATTGTGCTACTGAATTAAAGACCTAATCTTGATTTCATTCATTACCTGTATGGTTTCTTTGGAAGGAATAGACAAGTTGATAAAACTAGAGCTATACAAAACATTCAAATACCTTCCAAGAAAGTCTGGTTTACCCAATCTGAATGTCAAAGTGCCCATCAGAATTTATTAATAGAATAAATAAATCTTAAATGCTGTATTCAGTATGAGGTGCTTGCAAGAACATATTAGATAAACCATGGAAATTCCAACTACCAGAACTTTAACTGTTACAGATGAAACATTTTCCTCATGCAAATGATCTAAAAATTTATACTGCCAGCAAAATGAATTTTCCTTTGGCCTCTAGTCTATCATGTTATCTTTTCTTCTGTTGATTTTCCTTTAAAGCTTCCTTTCTCTCTAAGCTGCATGTTTCTCACTGACCTTGATGTAGATATATGATGACACAATGACACGATGAAAAACAACAAAGACAGCAAATGTGTTTTCAATATTTCTCTCCAGCTTTGATGTTGTAAAATAGCTGTTGGTGAAAAAGACACCATTAGCTGTAGGATGAAAGGATGGTACTTTTAATGAATTACAGATGTGGAGACCTATCATCAACAGGCTACTACAGCATGCTGGAACAGTTTTCTGTAAAACAACATACTATTGGAATGGTGCTGCCAATATTAAGGAAATTAATATATACCATGCTTGCTTTTAAGTGTGAAGTATCAAAGGATTGTTTTCTTTTTCTTTCAAGAAAAGACCCCTCAAACTACCATTGTTATACAAAGCAGTCAGTCAGGACTGATGTAATTGTATATTCTGGAACAATCACCTCATCAGATGACACATAATTCATGAATAATCAGCCCAAATTTCTTTTACCTTCGTGACATGAAAGGGTGAAAAGGCATCAGGCTGGCAAATCATCTTTGTTTCCATTGGCCTTCAACACAGCACTAAATCCAGAGGCTTGTATGCTTACTTCAGCAAAAATAAGTGAAGTAGTAATAACACTCTTGTTTGTCCATTTGGAATGAAACATCTTCAAAGGCACAGGTTCCTCATATCAACTTCAGTGATCTCTTTCAAAAGCACTCATATAGACAACAGTCTTTTTCAGCTGATTTATGTAAAATACTCATACAGTTCACCCCTGGTATTGAGTTAATTTCTCTCTAACATTTGTAGGCAAAAACCTGAGCAAAAAAATGAAAGGAGTTGTAAAATTGAAAGAAAATATAAATATACTTAATAAATGTAAATATAGTTATGCAAAATAACTATATACAAAACATGTGAAAATGTAAATATAGTTATAATATTCACAATTCTGTATGAATGCAGATGCTGTAGACAATTTGTGGAATCGTCACTGTCATCTCCAGAATTCTGCCATGTAAAATGCAGGGCCTAAGAAAATCTTAATCAATTTCCAGTTAAAATTTAAACTGGTACTTGTGGGAAGCAATGCTGAATCAGTGTAATAGGATAGGCATGAAATTCAGTATATTAATCACAACCTCACCAGCACACATACACCAATCTAAAAAATCACAGCCACATGTATGTATTTATTTGTTTATGTCTTCATTTGCTCTTCTTTCAGGTTGACTTTTGGCGGCCAGACTCTGTCAAACTGGTAAAGCCAAAAATGCAAGTTGATTTCCGAGTTGAAGCTGAGAAGTCTTTTCAGGTTGAAGATCTTTTGAAAGAAAGTGGAGTGGAGTATCAGTAAGTTTGTTCTGACTACTGTACTTTGAATAGAAGGGGACAAATACCATGGAGGATGTGTTTGAGCTTTTCATACTGGTCAAATGATTTTCCTGTTAGAAACTTCATCCCTCTTATGGATGCCTCTATGGGTTCAGCTTTCCTATGACAGTTCAAATGGACTGTAACTACTCTGCATTGACAGAGTGAGATGAAATGTTGGTAGAGGCAAGAGATAGGAAGCAGAGATGCAGTACCAGAATTTTCCCTGAGGTGCAAGCTCACTGCAACACTCAAGGCTGGAGTATGGATGGGGATCGAAATATTTCCTACTACAGACAAAATTCAGCAAAAATTTAGAAGGAGACAGAAGATACACCAGATGAGGGAAATGGACAGGGAACTGAAGCCAGAAAATAAAATGGTGAGCCCCAAGGCTACCATGAGCAGGTGCCCAGTGAGTTGCAGAATAGCTAGAGGGCCAAAAAACCCCAACAGGTGACAGACAGAAGACAGCTGCCAGGTGAAAGGCCAAGGAAGCATGAAAAACAGATTCCCAGGACAGCCCTGGGCTGACAGAAGTGACACAGCAGATCCATGGCAAGGATGTCTCCAAAGAGAGAGCTGACCAAATATGCAGCAGGAGTGGAGAGAACAGAGCACATTGCCACATTACACAACCCTGGGAGCAAAAGCTCTGTAGTGAGGATGAGCACTAATGGGAGAATAAGGAGAATGAGGAGTTGCCTGATCCTGTTCTTCACTTTATATGTTCCAATGACTGTGCAAGCATTAACTGAGGATGAGAAATTGACTTTGAGCTGCAGTGGAGTGGGGTTGTCTGTCTTCATTTCTCCTTTCACTCCACTTAAGCACTGAAGAATGGATCTGCCCAACTTCATTATCAGGCTTCTTTGATATGTAAAGGATAGTCTGTCAACATCATGTACTCAGACACTGAAAGTAAGTAGTAAGTAGTAAGTAGTATTTGATCAAGTTTTTATTATTGCATTTGGCTGAGACTAGAGCTTTTGTCTCTCAGCCCCACTGTTGTTGCTATTAGACCAAACTCCTTCACTGGACATCCCACAATGCATCCTTAAATTTACTGGCCTCATGTCAATTGTGTCTGATTTGGATGCCTCTACAGGAACAGAATCTAAAAACACTAGAATAAATGGTTTTCAATAATCCCACAGTATGCATACAGCACAGGAATCCCATTGCAGTGGAATTTCCTCTTTAGCAAAGGAGTTACTCTACATGTGTTAGTTTTCCTGTAATATTCATTAACTGCTTCAGGTCTATGCACAAATCTTTTGATTGCAACAAAAGGCCAGAATGTCTGGAAGCTGTCCCTGACAAACCAGTGGATTGTCCTTGTGACAAACCAAGCTGTTAAAATCCTTTTGAAGTGCAGCTGCAGTGCCATGACATCATGTCACTTGCAATGTTTGCTCTGAAGGCTGCTGGTGCCTCACAAACTGGCCCCCTGTTCCTCTATCCAAATCACAAATGATCAAGGACATATCCTGGATGAATAAGATTTGTAAGAGTTTTAAGACAGGTGCTGGAAAAACAAGAGGACTTCATTTTTTGATAGCCAAGGTTGAAATATAAGCAAAAGGTCCTCAAGAGTGTGCTCAGTGGTAAGTTGTGCCTTTGTGTCAGCCCCAGGGAAAAATGAGCTGGAGAGACCCAACCAATCCAGACAGAATGTTGAGGGTTTTTTTGCAATTGTGTGTTCTGTTTAATAGCTCACCTCACATGCAATGAAGTAGCTTGGAGGATGGATAATGCCACCTGAACAGAGCTGTCAAACCACATCTAACCTTTGGAAGCTTGGTTTTTCGGGGCAAAACACCAGGCAAACATCTCCGGTTGCTGCCTGGTTTTGAAACATTGCTGCAGTCTAACTGTTCTCCAGTGCCAAAGGTTCCAGAAGGCCCTTTTCCTATTGAGGCAGAAACAGCTGGCAACATGAGATCAGCCTAGAGCTCATTTTAAGACACACTCTCTCTCAGCATTGCCATTTTTCTGAAACCAAACTGTTGCCACCCTGGAGGTTTGCTAGTATGGGGGTGAGGCAGCTGCTAACTGGCAGGAGCCTGCTGCTCCCTGGTCCTTTTCATGGCAAGGTTGAGGCAGGAGTTGGAAACTTGAAACTAATATATCTTATTTCCAACCTGCCCACCTTTCCTTTCACAATCTGGGCAGCCCAGATGCTGGGCAGACCTTGAAATATCTTACTTTCCTGCTAGATTGGTGTATGTTTCTCTTCACACTTTTCATGGTGCCTTCTTGCAGAGTTCTGATTGACAACCTGCAGGCTGCACTGGATGCCCAGTTTGACAGCCGAGCTCGTACTGCCGGCCACAGCTACGTGAAGTACAACAACTGGAACACGGTAACGTCCAGAATTTACCACATTATCAGCTTGGTACCTTAGCTTCTGTAGTCAAAGTGCTTCCAGCCTTCTTCCCTTTTCCTCTTCTGCTCCATCCATTGCCATGATAATGCCTCCAAACTCTCCTTCCTCTTCATTACTGAGCTAGTTTGTGTAACCTACTCTTATTTCCTCTCCTTTGCTCCCAGTGCTGCAAAGAAACTCTGGCAGAAATCCAATGACCAGGCTGAGATGCTTCACTATTGTTTTCCTATTCTTTTCACTACTTCTCCCATCTCTTCAGCTAAAAAACTCTATTCCATTCCCTGCTTCAGTTCTAGCTCTTCATGTCGTATCATAAGACCCCTTCCTGCTTTTTTCACAGCCGTGCTCATTTTTCCTGACATGTAATCATGGCCATGTTACTCTTCACATCTTTGCAGTGGCTCCTTGGAAATCTATACATTGTATTAACTATTAAACCACATTAGATGCTCAGAATGACTGCTCTGGCTTGAAATCTGCAAATTAATCAGTCTGGGCCTAAGGAATAGAGATTTAGACTTAACCTCTTTATTAAACAGATAGCTGCTTGGACTGCTGATATTGCTGCTCAGCACCCAGACCTTGTCTCTCGTAGTGTAATTGGGGAAACCTATGAAGGACGGCCAATGTACCTTCTCAAAGTAAGTGCCTCAATTTCTTTTTCCTCTATTTACAGTAATGTATCATTCAAACACACAAGATAAACTTTTAGAGACACTACAGGAAATAAATCAACAATGCAGAGTAATCAAATAATTGGGGGAAGCTTATCAACATTAATAAAAATGAATATATTAAGAGTATTTTTTTAGCTTGAATATCATGGTCGGGTACAGCTGGGAGCACTCCACAGATTTCCATTTAAACAAGGAATGCCATATTTGTATAAATAGGTCAGCAAGCTGACTGACTTGTTCTGCATACAATTTATTTTGTTCAAGCCCTGGGGTATTGTTTTTGATTTTGTTTTTTTTCCTAGTTGGGGAAAAGCGGTGCAAACAAGAAGGCCATCTTTATGGATTGTGGGTTCCATGCAAGAGAGTGGATCAGCCCTGCTTTCTGCCAGTGGTTTGTGAAAGAGGTCAGTAAGCTTAATGATGAAAAAAATATTTTACAAAACCTGTGTTTAAGAAAATCTTAAATGAGCAGCAAGAACTTAGGCTACTGCCTTTTCCCCTCTAAATACGTGTCTGCTCATGCCTTCTTCTCACCTCAGAGGGTTAAGGTGTAACAACTTAAACCAGATGTTTGTGCTAGGAGCTGGAATCCTTCAGCAGCTTAAGACAATCTGAAACATGTCTAGGAGGTACTGACAACTACAATGGTTGCTCAGTTTGTAAATTCTTTTTGCACCTGTAGTCAGAGAAAGGTGAGAGAAAAACAAATAGCTCTAGTAACACTATAAACATAGCCATGTTCTGCACACAGACATAAGGAATAAGAAAATTCAAGGGCACATCAGAAGGTACCTGAATGCACTTCAGAACAGCTGACTTGCTACAGTGCTAGTCGGTGGGTTCCTTGCAACCAGCTTTATTCAGTAAGGCAACAGAGAGGATGGAAACCTGCCCTGAGCTCAGCACTGAGGAAATGTACCCAAGAAAGGAGGAAGACTATAAATGAAGCTCCCTAAGCTCCACTCAGGAAGAGGCAAATGCATATACACCCCTTTGAGCTACCACCTCAGGCTGTACAGAAAGGCACTAAAATATGAAAACATATTCAAGGGAGAGCTGCACAGGTGAAATTAGCTTCACTTCAGTCTGGGATACTTTAGGTCTTGAATGAAATAATTTTATGTCCTTTATATTTTTTTTCTCACTACCAATATAAAGGAGGTGGAGGTTATCAAATGCTGCACAGTCATCTTCACAGAGACAGGTATATTACCCCTCAGATGGAGGAGATAAATCAATTTAGCAGAGCAACTTACAGGCTGAATCTCAAATTTTGTAATAACTTCTGTTGGAAGATTAAGAAAAAAACACCTACAAAACCAACCAACCAAATAAATAAAACTACACCAGAAGCAGCAGCTGGAATCTAAAACCCATGAAAAGGAAAGCCAATCTACATAAGCCAGCCATGCTGGCAGAGGGCTTGGTGGCAAGTATAATCTCAGTGTTATCAGACAGGCATGCGGTTTTGTGTAGGGAGCAGTGGAAATTGGAAGTGACATTTTGGTGGAGTCAATGGGAATATGATTTCATTAGTGCCTAATAAGGCTGCAGACAGTATGTGGTACCATTTTTCTCTCAGTAATTCACGTCACTGCAGCTGTCATTTTCACTGTCTGGTCACTTAATTCATGGGTGTACCTGACACCAGCAGTGCCTCTGCTCAGTGCTCCACAGGCAGAAGTGCTTTAAAAGAGCAGACCTCTGAGCATCATCAGACTTTCACTTGGGATTGCTTCTAGACATGAAAGTAAAAAAAAAAAAAAAATAGAGAGAAACATGAGCAAGGTGGATTATTATAGGTATCTCAAAAGAGAAACCCACCCAGACACCAACAACAAAAAACCAAAACAAGCATAAAATAAAATTCAGGAAAAATTATTTCAAGTGATCTGAAATGTGATTATTTCAAGTGATCTGCTTTTCTAGATTTTATATCCCACCCTCCTACTTGTCAGTTACAGGACAAAAAATGCCTTTTTCCATTGCATTGCCCTGTGTTGCCCTTTATAGCTGTGTAAACCAAACATGGGTACAACACACTTAGAGCAAATTTCCATGAACATTGTATGGTCCCTCAACACTGATATGAAACTGTGAACAAGCATAGCAAGTGCCAGACCATGAACAATCATGATATAGAGGATATTGCAGGAGTTCCTGTTTGTTATTCAATATCTGTGTTTGGAAAAGGGCAGGGAAAAATCTGTCTCCCTATGAATAAATGCATCCACAGAATTATGATCGGAAATGTGTTAGAATGTTACTTAGAAATAGTCTCTATAATTCTGGTCATTGATAAAATTTCTGCACAACAGATACAAAAAACAGAAGTAATGATTTCTCATTCTCACATAAATTAAACTCAAACCTTTAAGGTGCTAGCATATAGGAAAATATATGGACAGTAATATTGTTCCTCCTGTAAGCAAGAAGCTAGTAGATGGAAATCTCTTTCCAGTGATTTATCATTCTATTCAAAATCACCATTCCTTCATCTTATAATTTATCTAGCAGTACAAGATGGTTTTCTAACAGCAGTGTGGTTTGAGTCAGTGCAAATCTCAGCACACGACAGAAGACAGGTGTGCCATTTCATGGGCTGGAGTGACCTGGATGAGATTTTCTACCACATTCATCAACTCCTGACCCAGACCCAGGCCCTCACATACACACAGGAGATATACATCTGTGAAGACATCATTAGGTTTTTCTATTTTTCTCCAAGTAGGCTGTGGAGACCTACGGAAAAGATACTGTCATGACCACACTTCTGGACAAGCTGGACTTCTATGTTCTGCCTGTTGTTAACATTGATGGTTACATTTACACTTGGACAAACGTAAGTACATTCTTCTTTCTTATTGTTGGAAAAGTCGAGTGTCAGAACTGACTCTGAGTTTTCACCTGTGATTCTGTTACAGGACCGCATGTGGAGAAAGACGCGCTCTAAAAACGCCGGGACCACTTGCATTGGGACAGATCCCAACAGGAATTTTAATGCTGGCTGGGGCAGTAAGTGTCTCCTAACAAGAGCTCAAGTAATTACTCACGAGTGCAATAGCCAATATACTTAACTATTGGATTTCCCCTACCTGATGGTCCAGCTTGTGCTCAAGCAAAGCATTGTGGAGTAGCTTGTGTTTGATTTTTAAAGCAGTTTTGGGAAAAAAAGCCAAACTTTGGCTACTAGCATCATCAGCATGGCCACTTCTATGAACATATCTGCTCACACATGTGCATATGTATACACATATGTACACATATACACAGCTATGAGTTCAGAACAGAAACCAAAGGAGCTTGCTTTCATTAAAAGCAGTCTCTTTTGAGTGGTTTCCACTTTGTTCCATGGAACTGCCTTAGAAATGGAGGAGATATGCAAGGAGAGGACTGCTAAGTACTGGAGCAAATCAATATTCCAAAATATTCCCATAATATAGGTCTTTACATCCATATTCATGTTCTTTCAACTATTTACACTGTAGAGGCCATACTTACTCATTGCTATGGGATGTTTCCCAGCATCTTAACTATGCCATAAAATATTCCCTCCTCTGACATGGAATGTGTATTAGCAGGATTTCCAAGGCTTACCTACAAACATGGTGTAACATGACTCTCCTAACAGTCTACTTCTTCATTCAGTACTCATTAAATTCACCTTTCTTCTCAGCTCTTGGGGCCTCAAGATACGCCTGTTCTTCCACTTACTGTGGCTCTGCACCTGAGTCTGAAAAGGAGACCAAGGCCTTGGCTGATTTTATTCGTGAACATCTTTCTACAATCAAGGGATACTTGACAATTCACTCCTATTCCCAGCTGCTACTGTTTCCTTATTCATACACTTACAATTTGCCATCCAATTACGAGGAACTGGTAAGTCTCTTTGTCATTTTGACTTTGTGAAAAGAATAAGCAAAAATCATCACTTGCTATTTAGGTACCTTTAACTTCAAGCGGTTTCTTTAACATCTGGAAAGAATCCATATTGCCAGGTTTTGAAAATATTTTAGTCTTGTTCTAGCAAGAACAAGGGAAACCAATATGGTTTCAAGATAGCTGAAGCATCAGATGAACTTCAGAGCCTTATTTAATTTCCATGTGCACAATGAATTTGACACAGAAGCAGTTCTGTCTTCCAGTCATGCCATCCAGAAATCCACTCTGCTGTGCAGCACTGCCTCTTGCTGACTCCAGAGGCTGCTGTATGTGTACCTGTAATATTTTACATAAAAACACTATGGCCTGTAAACCAAGGTAGCAGCTTGACAGACTGTAATAACTACAAAATATCTCAACTGGTATCAACAGCAAGCAAGAATCTCTCTCTACCACTTTCTACTGAAGCTTAGTTCTCACTGACATAAAGTCAATGAAGCAGTTCTTGACTAAAGTATAATTGAAAACAGATACAAAAGACATTAAAAGTTTCAGTTTTGAGGCCTTTTTCCAAGAGGCCTGTATTTAAACACAGACATTTTATTTAGAAGAGGAGAGGATGAATGTGGTATTTTAAAGGACAATTCCTCTTTTATCAATTCCAGAGAAAAGCCACACCCTAATGCCATTTAAGAGAGATTTTTTTTCATCCCTAAAACCAGATAGAGAGCTTAAAACTATTAAATGTGTATAAAAGCCGTAAGCATTTCATAGGCCAAGAATCAACAATAATGAATAATAAAATTACTTCAGTTCTCTGGCATATTAGCAATGAGAATCTGCTGGCAGGGAAAACAACACAGCAAGACAAAACAAACACATTTTGATCCCCACTCTTTCCTTGATGCTGCCAAAAGTCCAAGGCAAAAACAATGTGTGTTGCTGTGCAGGTTTGACAGATTTATGAATGCTCCCAAATATGTGTCTTGGTTCTGAACAGAATACAACTTGGGGCCAAGAGTGAAGTTTCTTGTTAGATTTTTTTAAAGCCTAAAAGAGAAGATTAAATTAAAATGAAGATTTTGTTTTCTTAATTTATATTCCAGGAATTTTGTAATTGAAATTATTTCAGGGAGTGGTAGTAATATCTTGCCTTCATATTTTACAAAAGCTTCATAATTCACACATTATTGTTTAGTCTAAAGTAATAAACAGCACTAAACACTTGAATCTGCTTTGTTGTCAAGATCACAAAGTTCTTATTTGTCAAAAATTTGCATGAAGTTCTGCCCCCATTTTTTGAATGAAAGCAAATGTGATGAAATGTAACTAAAAGTACAGTGTGTTTCTCACAGTATTAAACAAAGTACACTGACAACTCATTACTGAAGCAATCCCCAGCAGAAAGAAAGAACCTATCTGCTTTGCTAGGTTTTAAAATTCTTAAATTAAAATTTTATATTGTCACTGTTCTATTCTAATACACAGTAAAGTTTAAACTCCCCTTTCCTGCCATAGAAGACAATTCTGCTGCTACCACAGAGCATAAAAACTAAATTGCTCAGGAATACAGGAAATATATTCCTCTTCAGCCATTTGATTTCACTTTGTATATTAGTCTTTCCAATATCACTTAATCCTATATTTTAAATCAGTCATACTAAAACCAGATGGAGTTCCATTATATTCTTCACAGAGCAACCACAAATCTCACCACCATGACAAGGTGACCTTATGAATGCTTTTCACCTCTTAACTGAGGGAAATTATTTCCTCTGTTGGTGATCCCACCAGAGACAGCAGGATCCTAGAGGTGTTCAACCTGTGCAGTATCTGATTTTAACTAGGGAAGACTTGCTGCCAAAAGTCCTTTTGGACAATGAGACCAGAGTATCACCCAATCAATATTACCTGTAGTCGAGATAATTAAACAAGAAAGGACCTTATGCACTCCAATGTCAGTGAATTAAATAGAAAAATTTACTTCCTCAGGCTGTGAGTCAGGTTCACAAGGACAGCTTTTTGTTAGTTCAAATAACTGAGATACATTCATTTAAGCTGTGACTAAAGAAAATTTAACATTTTCAATCAACAACTGTACTTGCTTGAGACAAGATAGCTACAAAAAGAGGAATTACTTTATATGACAATTGCTGTGTTTAACGTCTGAAAGTTCTGTCTAAATTTAGAATTTGGAGAAATGCTGAAGGATGAGAATCTTAACTTTTAATAGCTATTGTTTGGGCAAATAAAATAATCATAAATCATTTTTAAAATGAAGAAGCAAAATTTATAGTGCCATTATCTTATCTTAGATGTTATTTTTACCCTGACAGATCTAATAAATTAAAGGAAATATAGCTGCAATTTCTTATCTCTTTCAGTGAGCAACTGGACATGTGTTTAAACAAAACCTCACATGTCTGCTTTTCATTAATAATATTTTGTTCCATTGTCTTTAATTAAAGGTAACATAATACATGGGGCTTATGTTGCATTCCAGCCTCTGAGATACAGAAGGGTGCAAAAATTGAGTAATCTGAGATTAAGGACACCAAATCTGTAGAAGAGAAAGGTCCAGAAAATGCCTGTACCTTCCTTCCCTGAACACGTAGTGAACAGTGCATCCTTGGGGCTCAAAAGACTTTTTCTGTTTACAGCCTCATGAAATCAGCAGAAGGTCTAAAACTGCTTTGGTCAGTCAGATAGAACAGGGCACTCAGAGAACCTCTTCACGTTCCACTGCATTGCTCAGCAAATCAGAACAACTCAAACTGACTTAAAGCCAGGGATTGGAACTATCCTTCAACCATGCCTGGTCTTGGGGTGTGAAACGTGATGAAAGTCATGTATGTCCATTCGTTCCCACAACCTCCCACTCTTCCCTTGAGATGCAAGAGGATCTGTGAGGTTATAAATCCCACAGCTCACAAGGATTTTCCCCAAATTTGTCTCCCTTTATTCAGGGTTGTTGTTTTGTGCCCTTAACTTAGGAGTTGCACAAAATTTCCACTGTTATCCAAACAACAAAAATAAAAACACCCAAGATAGGAAAATCTAGGTCAGGAATTTCTCAGAAGTTACACAATATTCTTGTGATGACACCCTTAAAGAAATATGTCCTCCTTTTGGAGAATCACATTTTGTCTACTTTGCAATCCTCTTGGCTCATTCTTTACTGTACCCTGACGTATTGCCCTGAGCACAGAATACACACTTGAATCCCTCTCCTACAGGGAGCATTAGCTTTCCACAATAACAAAATATTCTTGGCAAGACCAGTATCTCTCCACACCCCAAAAGGACTACTTTAATCTTTATTTTACTATGGACATTTTTTCCTCTTGCAATAAAGAACTATGCATTTAATCAGACTTCTCATAAACAGTTCAGCCCATATTTTTTAATCACTTCATATATTTGCCTTAGCCTCCCATTAGGCTTTCCCCATTTTCAGCAGACAAATCCACCTTTATCAGTTCTTGTTTGTATTTGAATTGGCTCTGGACTGTAGTTTGAGAGAGCAGAGGAATGTGTATCGTGCCCTTCCTTCCTTTCCAGTTCCATTCCATCTCTCAGTTAAACTCAGCACCAAATACATGTGCTCAGCCAGCTCATACTCACTTATCAGATTAATGTAGGTGTGTTATTACAGTTTCACAGGCTGCAGAACATTATTTTAATTTACAACCCAAGATAATTCCAGTCTGTATTACCTGAATGGACCCTGGCTGCATGGGTTGTTGTTTCAACTCACCAAAATTAACCTTCCATATTGGGTTTGTCTAGCATTTCACTTCCTGTTGAGTGTTTAAAATAGGACATATTAGAAAGTATTAAAGAGATATGCCCAGAGTCTGTGCAGCCTGCAAGAGTGAATTTCAAATATATAGCATGACTGTGAGTATCAGTCTGATCATTTAACTTAGTGCCTAGTCGTGAAGTCCTGAACAAGCTTAAGACATATGAAGACCTATGGGTAAGAATTGTTGGATAGCAAAAATCCTACATCTAAAAGACTCAGACAGCCCATGAGGAGTTGCAATCTGCTGCTGTTGTATCTGCCATATTGCACAGATTGTATTACTATGATTGTACTACTTGTTACATTAAATATTGTTAAAGTCAGCTGGGAAGCACAACAAACAGGAATGTGGGCAGCAAAGCAGTATTTGAAATTTGCTTCACAGCTCTTCCACAAGAGTTTACCACAACAGAACTGTTCTGTACTGGCAGTCTTAAAATTGTGAAAAGGATGTGTTTGTTTAGTAGCAGCATCTTCCAGATGAAGCTGATGTGTGAATCTGGCTGATAGACAAGAATCTCCAACAGGTGTAGGGCCCAAATGATTTGCAGTGGAAACCCTCTACACCAGGGACTAATTTCTTAAACATTGTAGAAACTGTCACAGAAAAACAGGCCTGCAAAAAAAAGAATCATTCCACTGAAGTCCTCACTGGCTGGATTCCCTGGGCTTTTGGAGCATATGAGACACAATAGAACAGTGAACTGAATGACACATCACCATGGACCCTTGAGGGGGGAGTCTGTTTTTACTGGCAAAACAAGAAGGCTCAGAATTCACTTGGCTAAAGCTAACAGCAAACCCACATTTTCAGCCTTTCATTACTAAGGAAGTTGAGGATCCCTTTACTTAAAAAGTAAAGCATGAAAGACCAATGTGAAGAGAAAATACCTTGGGCAGATCAGCCTTGGGCAAATCAGTTGGCAGTCCAGTAAGGGAAGAGAGCAAGAGGTCCAGTCAAGCAGTGAAAAGGCTTCTCCAGACCACTTTCAGATTGAGAAGGCAAAGGGAGTTGTCCACAAACAGCAGCTGCATATCAACATCTGTGGAGGTGGAGTGTTTCTAAATGGCCACAGTTTGCTGGCACGTCCACCCTGATGATACTAGAGTAAAATCAGCGAGATGAGATGCTCCCATAAAAATTACCTATTAGCACACAAAATATGCTTAGCCTGGTAATTTATCTTGTTAGTTCAAACTTCCAACATGGTGAGAAAGAGACACCAGTACCACATCTTTCATTAAAAGCTAATAACTGAAAAAACCTAGGTTTGAAAGTTGTTAATTATGTAAGATAATGACAACTGAGAACACAACTCTGCTGTCTCCCTGGCTCACACATTCTGTACACAGATAAGCGAAATATTGGTAATTGCAGTGTAAACACAGATGGGTGATGAGCACAGGAACTGCTGCCTTCTGCTGAAATGACCAGCTCTAAGAGCTCAGCTGGGAGTCAGAAGCTGAAAAGCCATTTCTGCTCCCAGTTACAGGGTATTACTCTGGAGTTATTTCTTCGACTGCGGGGCGCCACTTGCTCTCTGCTAATATAAATCTCAGCAACATTTTCCTTGCAAAAGAGGGATTCTTAACAGTATGAAACCCCAAACAAACAAACTCCAAACAAACCACAACAATTCAGTTAAGCCCATTACACCAAGAGACGTAGAAAATCATTGAACAACAAAGAGTATCCTCAAAGGTCAAAAGAAAAACAATGTTTCTCCTTCCAAATAATTTACAGGCTTGAAAACCCAAACTACTTTTCACCCTTTTGGAAAACTTTGGGCACTATTTATACACCTCTGCATTGACCTCCCTATTATTTCCTTCTGATGGATTGCTTTGAGTAATTGAGCTATTTTGAAAAAACAACCAAACACATTTTCCTCATATTTTGTATTTATACTCACGAGTATTTATTTAATACATATTATTTCTGCTGGTTTATATTATATTATTAACAAATTACATTAGTTCCTATAAAGATGAAATTTATTTTTCTAGCTTTATGTTTTGGGCTGCAAATCTATTAAGAAAGTAAAAGTTAGAGAGTCACTTAAAGGAAAACAAAAAGATATCAAAACTTCTGATAAAGCTTCATTTCATGATGAAGTCATAAATGCTTAGGCACATTTTTCACTTAGAGAGGGTCATTTAAAACACCACCTTTATCTCCAACCTGGAGAGCTTGAGGAAGCTGTTTATTTGGATTCTAGGCTCTAAACAGCTGGAAATCTCAACTGCTCTTTCTACAAATCTCTGTTTTTACAACTTCCTGGCCAACAATAAAAAAATCCCTCAGGTAAAAAGATTTCCTGACATAGTTTTTCCGGTATGTGTTCTGGTATGATTTAAAGCCATCATTTGTCTGCTGGCTGGAACAAATGCCCTGGGTCAAACAGCCCCACAGAGCAGCTCTGCTACTCTATTGTCCCTACTTTAGTTAACTAAAGAGAGCAAATACCAGTTACCAACAGGTCTGCATATTGAACCAGACAATCTTCCCAAATTTAATTCCACTTTGCATATATTTGAAGAGAGGAAGAATCAGTTTACGTTTAAAAATTCATTTGCGATTGAGAGATTTGACTCAATCTCAGCTGCTGATTAAACGTGTACATTATAAACAACAGATGGCTGAAGAAAACATGGCATCGCTAGCAGATAGCAGACTCCAACCTCTACAATTCCCTCAGCATGTGTTAAAAATTATTATGGATTTTAGAAAAATCAGTTTATTGAGGGATTAAAAAAGAGAGGAAAAAACCCAAACCAAACAAAAAAGAAGGTCACAGGAGAGAGCTCAGCTAGCCCAATTGCTCTGGATCCAAGATTGTGAAGTGCAGAGCAACAACATACTTCCTTCCTTGCAAATGCTTGTCTTTGTGTGATAGAGAGGCCAGAAACCAAACCCCACGTTCAGGCACAGTCAGTGTTATAGGTGGAAAGACAAGCTTCAATTATGCTTTGGTTTGTTTTGTTTAAATATCCTTCATATGCTAAAGGACCATAAATTTCTAGAGAAAACACCCATAATTCTAAAATGTTCAAAACCAAATATTTGGGAATGGGGAAACACTTGCAATTCTGCTAGAAAGTAGGCCATCAGTGAAAATGCAAACATGTTGTGATGTTGGTTTTTAGCAGTTGAGAAAGTTCTCTCAGTTAACTAAAATTTCCAAAATACATGGTCCAATATGTCTTTTTGAGTAAATCACAAGAACACTTAAGCATAAGGATGAGCAGCGAATATTTTACAATATATCTTCCACTGGGATGTAAGCCAGAGTGTAACCTACAGAGAAGGAAAGGGCTTGAGGAAATTCCTGGAATAGTAAGCCATTCAGCTGCAAGCTATAAAGAAATATATGGCAACCCATTGCTTATACTGAACATATGCTTTCAAAAATCATTCATATTTATCATCTGTTAGTAATAGTTTTCATGTTTTATTACCAACATGTTGTATAATGAAGAATTGGAAAAGCCACACATTCCAAAGAGAAGTCTGTAATTTTCCTTAATGCAAATATACAAAACTTCATAGTACTATTGATGGGCCTGATCCAACCCTCACTGAATCAGTGGGAGTTGAATGAGTCCCTCTGTGCGCAGGAAATGAATTGAAATTAATGAGACTACATATGGTTTCAGGGTAATTTATGCCTTTTTTGGCTGTTAATATTTATAAGACCTTAATCTGCTTCCACTTGTATCAATATTCAACTCCCCTGACTGAGCCGACTCTGCTCTGAATGTATAGCTGCATGAACAGAAGGCAAAGAAAGGCTATTGTATGTTTGCAATTTACTGTACCAAGTCATAACCATCCTCTAAGATTCTCTTATCTCAAAGTAAGGTTCCTTGTTCCTTATTTAGTTTGCACCTTGTATAAGCTCTTCTAAGTATAGAAAGTGCAGTTACCTCTTGTCCCCTTATCTGTCCAAACCCCCCTGGACTGCACACAGACCATACGCAGACTGGATCACACTCCATTAAACCTTTGAGAATAAGTTCTTTGCTGACATCTCTTTTTACAGCACCAGGACAATTTCAGACTTAGCTACTGACACCTAGTCACACTGAGAGGTCAACAACGGTTTTCTAATAAAAGCTTCTCCAGCATGGCTTTTGAGTTTATACAACAGTATTAATTGCTTAGATTCACTCAGAAAGCTTCTCAAAATCTGCATTTATCATTCTTCTTTTCTTACAGAATTCCATAGCTAGAGCTGCTACCAAAGAGCTGGCCAGTTTGTACAACACTGAATATACATATGGTCCAGGAGCAACAACTATCTGTAAGTATTGACTGACAATCTACATTAAGTACTACTAGGACTATAAAATGCAGTTGTCTAGTGATTCTTGTTTTCCTCTCTCTAAGTAGTCCCCTTCTTCCTTCACATGCACATACGAAGAAGTATATATGGGACCTGTCACTTCTAAATTATGGGATAATTTATTCCCCATGGATCCCAGGAAGTGTGTGACCCCCTGGAAAGTCAAGTGGTGTAGTAAAATGTTTATGAATTCACATGCATAGCATGAATTGCTAAATCATACACAGGGTAGATTTAAATACAAAAACCTTGACCTGAGATTTTCTGCATTTCCAGTATCTCCAAGTCAAGGATGATGTGAATCCTTTGATTCCACTGTGTGATGTGAATCCTTCAACCACTCTAGTGACACCAATTTCTTTTACTTTGAGTTACATTCTGAGACACATACTAATTATATTCCTATTTGTAATTTGTAATGACTAATTATTCTACCCTTCTTGGGAACTCAGCTGTGGATATGGCCTTTGCAGTGCCAAAAGCCAAGTCGAGGTTATCTCAATATCTCCCATATTTAAGATCTCTGAATTTTCTTATAAATGGAAGCTAATTTCTCTTGCCTGTTTCTCCTTCCTCCAATAGTTAACCGCCTCTTCCCAAACATTTTAAAAAACAGTTTCTTCCAATTTTTACAATTTTTTTGGAGACTCTTCCTTTAGAGATGGCAATTTTGGAGGCTCCTTCCTTAGCAAAAGAGACTGTTTTTGTCGTACCAGCAACTGAAAAGAAAGGGTACTATTTGTCCAGCAGAAAATGATGGAGCTGAAATTCCACATATGCAATTCTTTCCCATCTCTGTGAAACTCAAAAGGCCACTCAGTGAGAGGGCATTTGCTTCTTATACCAAGTGTTTCTAATCACCCCATGCAATTCTCCTGTTCCTTAGATATTTCTCCCATGGTTTCCCCACAATAATGACAAGGAGGGAACAGTTTAACTTGTTTACATTTGCTTGCACAAATCAGCTGGAACAAAGCTCATAAAAGGCCTAAAATCACAGCAGCTTTCCCATGAGTAATCAATTTCCCAAATCAATCAATTTACCAAATATTTATTTTTATCTGTCCTTTCTGCATTCCTGGCTATATGACTTGACTCCAAAGTGTTTCCCATTTGATGTGTAGCCACTCTTTCCCAGTTAAGCTTTATTTAATTTCTTTACCAACAGACCCTGCTTCAGGGGGCTCTGATGACTGGGCTTATGACCAAGGCATCAAGTACTCTTTCACTTTCGAGCTCCGCGACACCGGGAGATACGGCTTCCTCCTCCCTGAATCTCAGATAAAGCCAACCTGTGAAGAGACTTTACTTGCTGTTAAATACATTGCCAACTATGTCCTTGAGCACTTGTATTAGAATGGAATTCTAAAAATTATTAAAGTAGGCTTTATGCAAAGATGCCTTCCTTTTTTTCTTCCCTAAAAATGACAGTTGGGGGGGGGGGGGGGAAGGGGCGTGAAAAAGAAGGAGCACAAGATTAATCAACCTAAGGTAGAGGTCACCTAATTGATTAAAATTTTCTTTACACAGAGGAGATGGGCTGAACATTAGGGCTTATACAGCCCAACTGTTAACCAGAATAAAAGAACCAAGTGATTTACATAGATGGACTTTCACACAAACATTCATTGCCTCAATGTCAACAGTAGCAAGGAGAAGCTCACAGTACATACTTTTAAAATTATTAATCTGTGATGTGCTCTTGTGAATTTTCTCAAAACCCACCTTGTATCTGTCCCATCACTGAAAAATAATTTGGATCTGCAGCCACTGCTAGTCCAATCTGGATTCAGTTATGAAAATTATAATTACTATTAATGGCCAAAACTTGATATAAATCATGCTACCCTGCATTTAAGGCTCTCATTCTCACTACAGTAGCATCTCCCAAAGTGTTCTCAGAGGCCTGGTACTTCCTGAGGCCCCACATGTTCCTACTGTCATGAGTGGAAGAATCATAAACAGCCCTAAAGACTAAGTCTGGTGAAAAATGAGTAACTGTTTCTTTCATGAAAAGCTGTAGAGAATTATCCCCTCCCGATCAATTTTCTGTACAGGTAATGCAGGTCTGATTGGGTCAGAGTGAGTGAAAGTGATAAATTGCCACTCGACATCTTTCCCACAGAGCTGCAGAAAATGTGTTTGGCATCTATTAATACTGTTTGGAGCTTGGCTAATATGGGACATGCTCTGCACAATCATGGGGAAAAACCTTATGTCAACACAGAATTTGGCTGATCTCCCTGCCACTGCCGGAAGCTCTGAACAGAGACTTCCACTGTCCACTGATGGTCCTGGAATTAACCCCATTTCTGGTAGGTCCTTAGCCAATCCACTCAACACAGCCCCAGAAATTACAGAAAATGCTTCTCCAAGGGAAATCATCAAATTCAAGACCTGTCAAAAACTACATGTTCTGCCCTTTTGTCCCTTTTCAGTGGAAGGAAACAGGAAGACAGGGTCCAATTTAAAATCACGCTTTCATTTGCATGTATAAGAGAAAGAAAGGCCACACATCCACTAGCTCACTCCAATTAGTCCAGCAGCACTCAAATTAAACTATTCCTCACACATGACTGATCCATCTGGTTTTGATCACTGGTGAAACTGAACCCACATGTGAAAGTAACACGTACCAATAAAAAGACGTATCATTCTGTTTTGCAGAAGAAGTGGGGAGAAGGATTATCAACGTTACTAAAAATAGCACAGGATATGAACAGAACATACTGGCCAGAGCCTAACATGCCACAAAGGGCAGGAAAATAAATTTATTGGAATATGAAATATTTTGCTAATTTTAACTAAGTATTAAAAACCATCCAGGGACTATTCTGACTGTAACTATGTTATTTGGGAAGATGTCACAGGTTTTACACCAACTGGAATGTGAACTCATGATACTCAGCACTTAGTACAATGGTGCAGTTGACAAGTTCCATCAGCTTGATGAACTTGGAGATCTTTTTCAACCTTAATGATTCTATGATCCAGTACTAGGCAGGCACTGTGTAAGATTGCAGGCAGCAAACACACAGCTATAAACATAGTTGAGGGCCAGGTCACAGCACTCAGCAGTTCCAACAACATTAGAATTACCCCAGCTAACTTAAATGTGTGACTCTGAGGCAGAATATAATACACATTTAGTGGCTCTGACATTCACAAATCAAATCACAGCAAGGCAGTGATCTGCAGCTTTTCTGTGCCTTCTCCCCAGAAGTTCATATTTTGGCCTTAGCTTCCCATTAGGTCACCTTATGCTTTCCTCATTTTCAGCAGACAAATCTGGCTTTATCAATTAAATTCTCACCAGAAGGCACTCACTAGCACTGCTGATCAAATTACACAGATGCAGAGAAGGGCAATCAAATGTGGTATTATCATCCATGCAGCTTGGAACATAAGCCAAAGAATATATGGGAGAATTTTAAGCAGGAAAGCACATTGTGCTAGCAGGTAAGCTTCTAGTGTAGAGACACTGAAAGAAACATGGAGAGGATGCAAAAATTCATCAAGAAGTCACATTGCTTCAAACTCTAGCATCACTTTCAAAAAACATGGAAATTTCACATGCAAAACTGATTGGTAACCTTGTCTCAAATTAAAGCACATGAAACTCCATGTGTACACAAGAAAATGCCTTCTTATCACACATGCCCAATAACCAGATCATGTTGCCCAGAAACATCATGGAGTCTCCCTCCTTGGAGATGCTGTTCAAAACTTGGCTGGACAAGGCCCTGGGCAACCTGCTTTGTGCTATCCTGTTCATGTCTGCCTGATACAGGTCAGCCAAGGACTGAGATAAATAATTTCAGCTTTTCCTGTTTGATTTATACTGCTCCTTTAATCAGATAAATAGAAAAGGAACATTCTGTTTTCTTGATTAAGAATCACATCAAAAAGTTGCCATATTTCTCATATTAAGCTATTGTTTAGTCAAATGCATTCAAACAGCCAATTCATTTCAGTGTTCCCTAACTCAAAAGGGATTAAGACCTGATGAAGTGCTTTAAAGACAATGTACTGTCCCTCTGCCAGGTCTCCCATGAGTGATATTGGAGACACCAGACCACTCGCAGAGGAAATGTCCCTTCAGTACAGATCACAGCTGCAAAGGCCCTTAACAAAGGCAACACTTGATTCTTTAACACATAAAAAGGTAGCTCACACACAAAAATGAATCAAATGCAGTTAAATCCCAACAGTTGTGTCAGAGTTAAACATGAGCTTCTGGGGAAGGTATTTCCAAGTTGGCAAGCAACTGCTGACACATAATGGTAATTCAGAGAAGGCAACTTTTGCTCTTAATGATCCAGACACAACTGCCTCAAAAACTGTGCTAGAAATTAAACCTGTGCTTACAGTGCAGCCTGCTCTGAACTCTGCTTTGCTGACATATGGCCTCAGCATGCTTCCTGTCACTTTGAATTCTTCCAAGGACAGATGTGGGCTGTGCATGGAAGCAGGTTGTCTCTGTGTTCCCTGCTGCACTCAGAACAGCTGCATTACAGCTGCATATAGCATTTACAACAGGAGGAGAGGAAACAGCCAAATGCTTTTGATAATGGGACTGGGTCCCTGTCCTTTACAGGAAGGATGCCAGGCTACTTGTAGTAAACTTTGCAACCACAGAAAGCAGAAAATTTGCTATCAGTAAGTGCATATATACAGCTTAGCCAAGAAACAGGGAAATGGGGAATTCAACAGTTGGCAAGCACTAAAATCTTTTCTTTCAGCATTTAGCAGAAGACCTAAGATGCTTAACTGGAATTCCTCAAGGAAAGTATGAATCACACTGCTTTAATAAAAAAATCAACTTGCAATTTCCTGGCTTCATGGGGAAAAATAAAATATTCAGGTTTCTTTTGAATACATTTGAAATGTTAGGGCATAATGGAAAAAAAGAAGGATAACAGTTCAGGAATAACAGCTGTCATTCCCACAGATCCCTGTGTTGTAGCTGCTGAATTGAGAGTGAAGCCACTGAGCACAGCTCCATATCACAGTGACCCACCAGTTCATGTCCAGAAGCTCAGAGCATCTCTGTTCCTACCAGAGTTAGCCCAGAACCTAATCAGCCTTCCACAAAAACCAAGAGATGTTAGTGAATGCTATAAATGGCAAACAGAACTCAAAAGACAGACGTGTTGTTATGCAGCAGAGCAGTGATGTCATTGCTGAGATGAATGTTGCATCAGCACTCATCAATATGGGGCCTTTTTCACCACTGCAAAGGTGCAACATACTCAGATTATGGAACTGCAAATACAGCAGTAGATGCAAAAAGCTTTTCACTTCTAGGTTTATGTCCCTGTTCATAGATGTGTTTTCTTTGTAAAGAAAATAACCTCACAACCTTCTGAAACATATGAAGTTTCAGAAGTTCAGCACACTTAGCAAAAATATTCTAGTGTCACTCACATCTAGAAACCAAGATCCTTTTCTCTTAAAAAACTGTCCCCACATATGACAGCAAAAACTCTGTCTCCCATTCTCCTCCCTGGCCTGTATACAGTAATGCCATGAAGGTCTCAATTGATTCTCTTAATTCACACACCCTAAAAAAAAAATCAAAGGAAAAGTGGGTCCTCCTTGTGCTATATTCAACAAGTTCAAGCCCACTGAAAACAGTTATTTCACTCAAAAACTAAGCTGTGAATATTCTAAAAAACACTGGAATTTCACCGAGGGTGATTTTTGTAATTTTACACATAGCTTTTATTAATTCTTCAGTGATTTTTTAAATGTGCCCAGAAACTGAATTAATAAAGGGTTCAAAAGGAACATTCATTTTTGTACAGACTTTGAAGAAACTACTCTGACATTTTTCTCAACAAATGGAAATACTGTTCATGACCTGAGGGCTTTCTTTAAGGATCATAAATAGAACATTTCCTATTTGAATGGAACTAGAATTCCTAATAACATAATGACATTTTTTACCTTCCCTCTTTCAATAACCGTCTTTGAATCGTTTCTGAAAAGCAACAATGTAATCCTTACAAGTGCAGAACACCTTTCCTCCATTTAAAAGGAAGGATGAATAGAAATTGATGCTTTACCTCTAGCTTTTGTCACCACTATTCCTTTGCAGTTTCAGTCTCTCACATCTCTACTGTAAGTTGTACTGTCACTGATGGAAGTTCTGGAAACAACATATTCACCAATAAAAAAAATGTTTTAAAAAAATGAATTATATTAAAATTTTAACACAAAATGCATTTTTATTATATGTTTTCTAAACTAGAAAATCAATTACACCTTAGAATTAAAAAATAAATTAAAACTTGCTTCTTAAAAAGCCCTATTACACTATACTTACACTTGACTTTGTTCAGGTATTGTGCATTTGGAAATCACAAAGCTCATTTCCTAGGATTGTAATGATATACAGTTAAGAGAGGAGAACTTCCTTGTTAATTGCATAGCCCAGTATAAACTCCTGGCTAATACTGAAAAAGCAATTCTTGAGAAGCAATTCTGCATTTTATGTGCACTAACATATCCACTTAAAATCTATTAAAATGTAAACTATTAAAAACCTAGAAGACAGACTCCAGCACTCTCACATTAAGTTCAATCCAGACTAAACTTCATGTGGACATATCTGTAAGCCTCCAGTGCAAAGCAGCAGCTCTCTGCAGGGCTGCTCAGCCAACTCCGCTGTCAGGGCTCACCACAGCCCTGAGCACCTGAAAGCTTTGGTACTGGCAGCACTCAGCTTTGCAAATGGTTTTTCCTCTCTCAGGACAACTCTGAGTCTGGGTACATTAATTACCCTCAGATGTGTCTGAAGCCCTGGCTCATTCTCTCATTCTCAGTTCCACAGTGTCACCAAGGAGGGAGTTGTGCCACTGCTTAGGGAGAGCTCCAGCCTGCCCAGGCAGGAGCACAGCTCACAGAGAGAGGAACAGCATCCCTCCTCCACAGACATCAAAGTGATTTGCTTTCTAACAGGGAATGAGTCACTCTCACGCCTGTTAAAGTTCAATTAAACATCTTTAGGGGAAAATTTATGATTAAACACAGAATCAACACTGTTGATGGATACCACATATTTATCCAGGCTTCTGGGCCTCTTTTAATATTTAATTTTGCTTTAATGACCATTATGTGTCTAGAACCTGAATTACTGACAAATTAGCTAGACTCTTCCCTCATTTTTCATATCCCTCCAGGTTTCTGCACTCTTCTGAAACAATGTCTTTCCTGTGAAACTCTGTAAACCAAGTAATATTTGCTGGCCATCAAGGCCTTGGATTCTGAGAAAAATTCTGTCCTGCACATGATTATGTACAATTATCCTGAGGAACTTTTGGAATCCCTTTCAAAATGCTCTCACTTCTTTTTGTGACACTGTTTTGCTCAGCCTCCCTAACTCACTTTGAGATGTAACTCAGGAGTCAGTGCTGCTTCCAAAGGCATTTCAAGAATTCTCCTGGCATGCCACCATGTTACAAGTTCAGTTTATGGAGAAATAAGAAGATAAAGTTCATTAAAACACATGCAGTGCTTTAGATCTCACTGAACTCCATGGGAGATAAAACTAAGTTCCTGACAAGACAGCACCCTATAAAACAATTGAACAAAACACCCACCATGACTCACAGAGTGAGTGTGAGAGATCTGACTAACTAAAAAACCTCTGCTGAATCTCCCAATGGCAAGCTCAGACACCAGCATACACCTGCTCCTGGCATCTGTGCAGAATGGACTCTGTAAGAGTGCTGCTTGAAGGCTTTTTCACATTAATATGTAGATTCCAAAGAGCAAATTCAGCTGGAGATTTAAAGCAGAAGAAAAAGTGCAGATTTAATGGGAAGGAGCTCTTTCCAGTTCATGGAAACATACTCCTCCTCTTACAGAAGTAAATTCAGAGAGGGGAAAAAACCCTACCAAACCAAACCACAAGCCAGTCCTTTGCCAGCCTGCACAATCTCTCAGTTCTATGCTGCTTGGTGTTGTGAGGCATCCTACAAATCAGCAACCTTAAGGCACTCCTAACTCTACTGCTTCAGGGTTTGTAGAACACCATTTAACCAGTCATCAGACCCTTTTGTTGCAAGCAGAATGCTAAGATGCAAGAGTTTCTTCAAGAAACACAGACGCTGCCTTAGCTGCACAGTGAAATGAGATGCTTTCAGAACACATCATTCCTTCCACAACAGCTCCTCAGCTGGCAGAATCCCGGCAGCCCCCACTCATCTGGAGCCAGACACGGCTTCTCACGACACCTTGTGGCAGCAGCACCAGCTGACAGGGCTTTTGTCTTCAAAAAAGTAACTTAAGACGTGAAACAATGATATTGCAGAAAATCAAACACAAAACAAAAAGCACTAGCTTACAATCAATTAATCTGAAGAATAGCAACAATTTTCAAAACAGGAATATTGCCCATAGAAATAAAGACACAAAGTATAAAATAATAGAAGCGTTATTTTAAAGTAATAAAGTCAGAAAACATGAAACAATCTAATGCAATTTGAAGTGTATGTGAGCTATAGATGTACAACAATAATAATACAAGCATGAATTATTAGCACTTAGCATATTCTTACCTCTTTCTAACTAGAAAATTAGAATTTTCTTTGCACTTCCAGGAAGAGACTGGTTGAGAAGGGAAAAGCTTCATAGTCCAGAAACACAAGGAAAAACTGACTCAATCAGGCTAATTTATTCTGATATTTATGTTACATGCAACTGGATGAATAGCAAAATAGCGAATCTTACTTCCCATTTGTTTTTAAATGATATTTTGAGAAAACGTCCTTTAATTATACCTGATAAAACAAAAATTGTGGTTCAATACTATTCTACTGCAAACACGCCAGTCCCAGAATTACTAGATGGCCCACCTTGAAAAGAAAATCAGAGATAGCTCTAATTAAATAAATTAAATCCAACAAAATTACTTAATATATAGTCTTATTTTCACAAACATCCTCATCAAGGCACACAAAAAGGATGTTTTCTCAGTCACATTAACTGAGTAAACACACTGGGTTTTGATGGAAGGTATTTTACTTTCTCTGTATGCAACTTGGTGCCCAAAATCTCGACTCAGCCCCTCACACAGTGGCAGTTTTTCCTGTCAGGGCAGAAACACACTGTGTGAGGCAGTGCAAGTGTGCACGAGTGTGAGTAGTGTGCACGAGTGTGCCTGAGTGTGCCCGAGTGTGAGTGAGTGTGTGTGCCTGAGTGTGCATGGGTGTGCACGAGTGTGCCTGAGTGTGCATGGGTGTGCACGAGTGTGCCTGAGTGCGAGCGAGTATGCCTGAGCGTGCGCGAGTGTGACTGTGTGCGCGAGTTGGCACTGGTTGGGTTCAAGCCACAGCCCCTCAAGCAGGTGGAGTCCAACCCAAGGGCTGTAGGGTCCTCACAGGACTGAACACATTCCAGAACAGAGTAGTAGCAGTAATCTCAGTGTGCCTGACCTGAGTGAAATGGAATTATTTTTTGACATCTGAAGAACAAATATGAGTTATTCCTGATGCAGTGTTTTATTGCTTTGAGGATGCTACAGCAAATGCTTTTGAAAACCCTTTCATGACTGTTTAATAAGAGTTACAGTTCTGCTTGAATATTCCTCCCAGAAGCTTTATCTTTGTCCTCCAGTGCTCATCTCTGACTACATAAAATCTGTTTGTATTTTGTTCCGTTAACCGCCAACCAAGTCGAGGCAAAATCCCCACAGGACAACGGCAGCCGCCCCTGCCAGAGGCGGTGCCACCACCGGGGGGCCATGGACACCTCGCCTGCGCTGCCCCTGGGGGCTCCACGCTGAACTTCATCCTCCTGCTGCAGGAAACATTCACCACATCTCACCTCACCTCCTACTCTGAGCTGCAAAGAAAAGTTTGGCGCCTTTCTTTTTTTTTTTTCTGTAGAGGACCCAAATAGACACTCAAAGGGCCTTCAGGTGGAAACTAAAATAACCTTGGAGAATGATATTACCTCAGTGAAGTAAAGCACATCTTTGTCTCAGAAAGCAGGTTGGGAAGCAGAGGGGCAGGAAGGTCATCCTCATAAATTGTGGAACCCTGACAGAAGAACTGATCTCTCCTGCCTTCAGAAAGAAGTTTCTCAATATCGGCAAACTCTCTTCTCATGCAAGCGTCCTCTACTGGCAGCGCTGAAATATACTTTGTATCTTTGTGCAGTTACACAGTCTTAAATACAAATACTATTATTGCATGGATTCAAAACTACAATGTTTTGAAGCACAGGACACTTCTCTCCACCACCTCCACCAATTTTTTGATACACCACCTACAGTGGTAAGGCCCTAGACTTACCTGAAAGCACCAAATACACTCAGCTAGGAGAGAGTGCAAAGAAAAATGCACACCCTAATTTGTCTTCATTTATATGCTCTGGCATGAAGTACAACCTGCACTTCAGAAACTCAAATATTATGAGCAGGTCAGTCCCTGTGGACTGCATTCCTTTGACTAAGATTGTCTTTCCTGTAGAGATGAAACCATGTACAAACCATGTCAATTTTAGTAATTTTCATCAATTCTTTTCCTTCACAAGAAGCCTCATCTGACAAGATGTGGAATATGAGGTGCTGGATATTAGCTTAAATGGTTTCAGTAATTTTTTTTAATTCTCTGTGTAGAAAGGACTGTTAACACCAACAGTTGTTGTGCCTGCACCAACCTGAGCAGGAACTTGCCTGCTGCACAGGGCAGTGAAGTAACCTAACACAGAGACCACCTTGGGATGAGCCTGCCCTAGACACTGCTAACGGGATTATTGTGTCAGCCATTGAAAACAAATGTCTCTAATACTTTTACACTCCACTGATTTTACCCAGTAATTCCCAGACTCAAATGTTATGAATACAAATCTTATTTGCAGCCGTTGCTGCCTAAGAGAGGTATGTAAATCACGCCATGAGCCTGCACCAGTTTCACACTTACTTCACTATCAAGAAACAATTTCTGTCCTGCAATCCAAAGAAATTCAAACCAGATTGAAAAGCATTAACCAAACATCTTTCAGAATCCAGCTAAGAACAGAACAAGCCTGAAAATTCAGCGAAAGGGACAGAATATTCATTCTTCTATCTTAAAAGACACTAAAACAAAGGATGCGACCAAGAGTCTGAATAAAGCTTTTTTAGTTCACTGATTCTGTTTAAAAAAAAGTAACAAACCATTATAATGTTGCAGCTTTTATTTAAAAGAAAGTGACTTTAGAATTTTTGGTAACATATTTTTTATACAAAATTGATACAATGAAAAATAAACTTCAGCAGTGTTCTAGAGCAGATTACAGGCTGTAAACTCATAGTCAAATGTACTATGGTGAAAAAGGTAATTTTGTTCAAAGCTTATTTGCAGACCAGCACCAAGTGATCCCAAAAGTCTAGTTTTACTCGACATGCCAAAAAACCTCAAACTCACACTTCTTAAGGAGTTGTTCAATCTCACGTGTCTTCCAATTTACAGTAACAGTTGTGATTAACTGTATGCAAGAAACATCAAAATTTCCTACAATACCTTCAGTGAGTAAAGTTCAACTTTTGTACACCTTTGAAAGTTTATAAGGAGTCATGGACAACAAGGTATTTGCACAAAACTTTAGTAATTGCCATTTACATGGAACTCAGAAGTCCATGAAGAAATTTCAAAGCCCTGTAACAGTTATTTTTAAACTATTTTGTTTCAGCAGGTCAATTTCCTTGATCTTGGGATCACATTTTTTAAACCTACATCTGCAGTACATCAAAATTCCAACACATCAACAAGCAGTATGAATAGGATCCAGCAGGGAAAGAGAAAAACCAAAACACAACAAGCTACACAATTCTGAAATCCTTTTACCATTCTTATCACACGCTCAGTAGACAGCAAAACTCCTCCCAAAACTCTTTTATTTCTATCTTTAAGTTGTCTTAAGTTCTTAAATGGAACTTAAACTGTCTTTAAGTTTCTTAAATGGAAAACCTACTTTGGGAAGAAATGTACTTATTAGAAACCCAGTTCCTCAAACATCCCATTTTGGGGGTAACTTGGCTTCATGCAACCCTTAAAGGCACCGAGAAGATACTGCCCTCAAAATTAAGGTTGTAGAGATCTACCAGATGGGGCAAAATACTAATACTCATACTGTGAAATAACAGTACTGTAATTCTTGCATTTGCTCTTCTCTGTCATGCAATCACAACTGTACTTTGTAGAAGGCAGCTGTTTCCTGCCCTCTGCTTCTCACTTCATGGGTCCTGAACTCAATCTAATCTGTTTTATTATGGCTGTTTATGTAAACCTTCTAGGAACAGCATCAATGGAAAAGGATGCTAATCCAGTAATGCCAGAAAATCTGCAACTTAAAAGTCTTCTCTAGAAATTGAAATATTTCCTTATACATTCCACTTCCTTTTCAGGCTCTTTGCCTTTTGCTTTCCCACCAATCACCCTTTGGTGAAACACCCACCAATCATCCTTTATCGCTGCTCCACCCTGTGATCCCAATGTAAACAAAACCCAGAATAATCAAGTTTTGCCAGAGAACAAAAAAAGCACCATAACATTACATCTTTGCTCCTTTCAGTAAGTTATAGCAGCATTTCGAGACCAAAGCCTCAGCATTCTAATGCTTAAAGCCTTGCTCCCAGGTCCTCTGCAGTGCTTTGGATCCTGGTATTAAAACAAAGAGGTATTGAACATAGGATGTGCTCACAGGAACGTGGATAGGAGTTTCTGTGAACTGTGTGTAAGAGACCTACTTTGTGCCTGGGGATATTTACTATGCAGATTTCGTTCTCTTGTGAAGCTGAGGAGTCACTGGCACTGAACAGTTTTGCCATAGCCACCTCTTCCAGCATCATAATCTTGCCGATACTCATCTCGGACCTAACGAAGGAGGGAGAAAGGGAAGTCCAGAAAACACAAGGAAAAACAATTTCTCAAAAACCATTAGAATGGTCAGACCATTAGAATACAGTCACACTGACATCACAACATCTAAGTGGCTACATGGAGCTGTCTGACCAAACAGAAGGCGAAGTGCATCATGTAAAAGCCCAGAACAGCATAAACCCACTACCTCTTGCATTGTGTCTGGGGATTCTCTAATCACCACATCTGAAGCAAGGATGGCCAGCCTTGGGCTTTGGCAGTACAAGCCACTGCCACCTGCTCCACTTGGGGCAAGCCAACTGCTGTGCTGTGTATTCCTAACAGCCCGTTACATTTTCTAGGCTTACTTAAAAGCATTATCTCCCCAGGCAGCCAAGAGTTGTTTCTGCAAGTACTTCTAGTGAAATTTAGGAAGGAGTTATTTATTCCTAGTGGATTATACTGCCATTGATCAGATGTCTTCCAGTGTTATATCTTAAATGATGACTCCTAAGCTGCTATTTCTGCAAGAAGTTTGGCAAAGTCACCATTCCCTTAAAACCCCAGGCTGTACAACAACCTACCTGCCCCCCTGATCGTCCACGGCCATACTGCCTACCCTCCTTAAACCCTGCATCCCAGTCTGTCCTTATGATCCTGTCATCCAGTCTGGTCCCGTTGATGTAGCGCATTGCATTTTCAGCATCTCTTCTGGCATAATACCTTAGGAATACGTTAATGAAAGAAACAGACTTCTATTTTCACCATGTGCAAAAATGAACGATATCAAATGGGCTACAAAACCAAGTCTTTGCTTAAACCCTTTTTATGAAGCTACACCATCTAAAAAAAACTGCTAGTGAAAGGGTGAAACATGCAACAATTCAGGCATTAAAAAGTTTGTCAATCATGCCGACATTTAATAGTACAAAGCTCTATTGCTAAAGAGTGAGAAGTCCCAGGCATGCTCTGTTCATGCTGCAAACTTTCACCAGTCTGGTGGGTTCACTGGAACAGAATGATCCTCAGAAACGTGCACACAATAAAGTCACATAACAGGGATGAAAGATGCCAACAGAAACTTTACGCGTGCATTTGTACGAAAAGAAATGCCTTTTTACCTCGGCACGGAGAATATGAATTTACTACCAGAGGTCAACTACCCAACAGATATCTGGGTTAAAGTATCAAAGTGAAAGCAATCTGCTAACCCCACTCGACATGCAGTGTATGCTGGAATACAGAATCATGGTTGGAAAAGACCTGTAAGACCATCACGTCCAACCGTGACACCAGCATTGCTCTCTCTCGCCAGGGTCTCCCACAGCCGCTTTAGCAAATTATTAATTTAATCCTCGGAGAACTCCCCCGTAACTCAGAGCCTGCAGTGGAGAGCAGTTCACCCACACCCTGACAGCTCCTGCCGCGCTGCACAAGGATACTCCACGAAGCAGAAGCCGCAGGCGGTTTTCTTCACTTTGTCCAGCCCCATGATGACCTTCTTAATGTCGCCGCTTTTGCCGAAGAGCTCGTGGATCTGCTCCTCCGTGGTGTAGAAGGAGAGGTTCCCCACGTACAGTGTGCAGCTCTTCCTCAGCAACCGCTCCTGGTCGTACCGCGTTCCCTGGGCCGCAAGGACACAGCGTTACCTCGGGGCTCGGCCCGGCCGGACCGCGCGGCGCCCGCCCCCGGCCGCGGCTCACCCGGAAATGCTGGTCCCGGTACTGGCTGAGTTCGGCGTAAGAGTCGCTGCGCAGGATGCTCAGCGTGCCACCGGAACTCATGGCGGCGCCGCCCGAGGCCAGCCCAACCCCGCGCGGTCCCGCCGTGTCCAGCACAGGACGGACCGACACCACCCGGCCCAGCCGCGCCTCGCTGCCTTACCGCGCCCCGCACACGCACGCGCCCCGCGCGCAGCCAATGGCGAGGCGGTGCGCGGCTCTCGCGAGTGCGGCGGGGAGGGGTGTTGGGCACCTCTCGCGAGAGCCGCGGCGCGCCCCGCGGGCGTGGGCGCTCGGGCGCCGGGTCTCGCGAGAGCGGCGGCCATGGCGCTGCTGCGGGCGCTGCTGCTGCTGCTGTCCAGCCCGCGGTTCGTGGAGCGGCTCTCGGAGTCGCGGCCCATCCGCGCCGCCGCCCGGGTCACCGCCAGCGCGCTCACCCGCGGCCAGCGCGACCTGGCCCCGCGCCTGCTTCGCCTGCGCGACGCCTTCCTCGCCGAGCTCAAGGACGGCGCCCGTGCTCGCGGGTGGCCGTGGCCGCCCGGGCCGGGCCGCGGCGGCCGCCCCGGATCAGCGCCGTGATCGCCGCTTCGAACGGGAAGCAGCTGCGGACAGTGCCGGGGAGGAGACGGGAACCGCCGCCGCTTGCGTGGGCCGAGCGCACGGAGCGCGTTGGGACCGGCGGGTGAAGGGCCTCGGGAGCGGGTGACAGCGGGGCCCCGCAGCCGCTGCGGACCCCGGCGGTGCCCGGGATGTGGATGGCGAGCTGCGGACTGGACGGTGCGTTCCTCATCGCGTGGCCTGGAGCGACTCCTCGGGAAAGCATGAACACGGGAAGCTGCTCCTCATCGGTTTCATGGATTTCTATTTCAAAGACAATTTACACGTCCCGCGGCTCTCAGGAACAAGCAGACTCACTTTCTAATCACCCACAATGCTGTGAAGATTGTCACTTTAAACGCTTGATAAGAAACTTGAAATAAAATCACAGTTCTCACAGGAGTACCTGTAACAATGTCTCTGTATACAGGAGTAATACTCTATATTTGATACAGTTCTGTTACAAAAAGGGTTTTCAGTGATGATGATGGACAGGATAACGGACATCTTACAGGAATGTAGAAGAGATTCAGTAGCTATCCTAAAAGCACACCTCAAGTCTATTGTAGTAGGAAGGGTTTACAGGGGAAAAAATGACCAATAGAGGCACCCTGCATATAAATGGAAATACAGCTATATAATGGAAAACGATGCATCCATCACATATAATGCCTAGGGCAGGTTTGCTTAAGACACTGTGTCTGATGACATCTATGACACTACAGCAGTTAACCTTCCTTCAGAGCATATTTCACTGTTTAATCCAGCTGAGTAGAGGCTCAGTTAACTGGGGAGGGTAATTTCCACTCCTGTTATATCCCAGGTGAGAAGAACCTTGTACTTTGTCTGAGATACAGGTTCCTGCATTGCTGGTAAAGTTAAACCTCTAGCATGGATGAAGAAACTGTATCTACAGTGTAAATTCAAAGGTCTGGCTGGCAACATAAAAGCAATCTGAGCTGGTATTTGTAGTCCAGATTCTGTTGCTGGCTCTCTCCAGGTTACCTGTGCAGTGGTAGAGAAGTCATCATCCCATGGGAATGGTGCCCCATTACATCCCCCAAGAGTTTCAAGATGTACCCCACTCAGACTCCAGAATTCATAAGTTTTATGAAAATAATGTTAAAGATTTACGTTGTTTAAGAAAGCTGAAAATGGGAAGCAGGACATGGAGTAACAGCTGTGGCACACAGTTGTGTCATCCCAGTGTAAGAGAGCAAAAAGAAAATTAACTTGGAAAATACAATTGCTGTCACAATGCTTTCAAAACTACTTACAGTACTTTGTGAGTCACCACTACTAAGACAGGCACCTTCTCTCCCCTGCCTCCCCCCAAAAACACACCTTTAATTTACAGGCAGGCCAGCAGTGAAGAGTGAAGGATGTGGGATGAACATACAGGCAACACAAAACAAAATGCTTTACAAGAGAGCGAGAGCTGTTTCCCTAAACAGGAAAATCATTCATACATTCACTTTTCCTAGATTCTCCTTAGAGCCTGGCATCAATCTGTATTATTCTTGTTTCTGTTGAAAGCCTGGCTCTTAAGACCTTATGTAAGGTTGTGTGGGTGGAGAATGCCAAAAACATTACCACCTTTGCGAGCAGAAATAATTCAAGTGTCAGATTTGTTTCAGAGAGAGAGGCTTGATCTACAATGCACGTGCCAAGTCAGGGTGTTTTGGATCCAGAAGTTCACATAGGCAAAACCAAATATTGTAGATCATGCCGTGCTATTGAGCATATGCATTATTGTCAGCTGAAGCCCAGTTGTTGGTGTCCAGTTTGAAAAGAGACTGCTCTCCAGTGGAAAGCCAGGATAGGAGCTGTCATTCCCACTGAGCTGATTTAATGGGGAGCAGTTGGTGCACGGGGAGGGGGCGCAGGCGATGCGGCTCCTCCCTCGAGGCTGTCCTCCCTCCACGGCGGCAGTACCGGGGGACCTCTGACCTGTGCTGAGACCGTTCAGAGATGCAACTGGTGCAACGGCACGAAGGATCAAATCCCTCTGTCACCGCTTTCTGTCTGCGCAGCTCCTCGGTCCAGCTCCCGCAGGACCTGCCGCGCGCTCTGCCGGGGTGACAGTCGTGACAGAGCAGCGACAGCTGCGAGACGAGCGGTGGGAGCGCGCTAGGGAAGGAGTGCCCGAGCTGCAGCCGCGGAACAACGCGCACGCTTAATGCCATCACGGGGCTGCCCGCCCGAGCTGCCCGGGCCGGTACGTGGGTAGCACGTTCACGAGGATGGAACTGTGGCAAGGAAGGCTAAACAGGCAAAGCTTGGATTTTAGGATTTAGCACAAGCACTTAGCCTGAAGCATCCTCCATGTTCTAAATCAGATTGTGCCAGATCAGTGCTGGGGATTTTTCAAGACGGACCCACCCAAGGCAGTGGTGACTGCAGTCTGGTCTAATTAATTTTTAAGAACATAAAATAAAAGATTACTGAGTCAGACCAGCTTTTGTCTAACCCTGCAGTCGAATTAATGCCTATTATCAGTAAACACCCCACAGTCCCCAAACCCTGACAGATTATTAGAGCTTTCAAAAATAAATTTCACATGGAAACAGCTAAGCTTCAATCACAGTTTCAGTGGGCTCTGATTTCATCCTCTCTCATCAGGAGAAGTACAAAAGTTCATATGAAATACCACAGGGCTGAGTAAGTCAAACTTTAAGCAGGTTCTATCCAGAACTGGCTACCCTAAGAGTGTGAGGAATGGGAATAAAGAGATATGGAAGAGCTCCCAGTGCCATTCCTGATGCTGAAAGGGGGGTGTAGGAAAGAGGAAGGTCTCACACCACCATCAGACAGCACCCAAATGAAGTAAAAGACTAAAACTTGGTCCCCTAAAATCTAAAGGTTCTGATGATCTCTGTTTAGCTCAAGGATGTAAAGTCCTAACTGACTCCTCCAATTTCCACTGGATAGGACAGGTATTTGTGGTGGGTCTTCCATTGATAAGTGAGGAAATATCAAAGTCTTGTTCTTGAATGAGACACCACATTTTGTAATTGTGGCTCTGACAGTACCAGGGATTATAATAAAGATGTGACAGTTGCTGCAGGTAAAATTGCTTGCTCGCTGCTGTACTGTCTGGCAGAGGGTTTCTTCTCCAGCCCCAGCCATGTCAATGACTTCCACATGCACATCTGTCTTCTTGATATTGAGCAGAGACCTCGGAGGCATGTAGGTGTGTGCAAAGAGCAGAGTGTAGTGCTGCGGATGGCTTGAGGATGTTGGAGAATGGATGAGCTGCTCCAAGTGAAACAGACAGGGAATGAGCCCTCCCTGGTGTAAGCACCCAAACAGAAGTGCCCCCAGAAGGTTGAACAGAACAATGAGGAGCTTCCATTTCACAGCTCTGTTTGGTGACGCGCTGAACAGGACCAATGGCAGAATGAGAGGGATGAGAAACCGAGGCTCCTGGTGACTGAAGAGGGAGAGAAATGCCAAAGGAACAAAATAAAACAGCAGCAACGTTGGACTGCCCTCAGAATGCACCAAGAGCCCAGGCAGCCCACGGCAACACCATCTGACCAGCATTAACTGATGGACATATTTCTTTAGCATTTTAAAGCCAGCACCGATGGCCAGAATATGTAAAATACCAAACAGCATCACTCCATTGACTGTAAAATGTGTAACTCGTGGGTGACTTCCATGCAGTGCAAGATTATGAGGATTAAGATTATAGCTGAGAAAATTGAAGGGGGTTACTACTATTTTGTCATGTAATTGAACAATTACATCAATTAGGCTGCTCTTGTTAGTGTAGAGGTTGTCTAAGCTCACGGAGGTAAAATAGAAGGTGTCAGCAGTTACGAAAACAAAAGCAGTAAAACATGCACATAGGATAAACTTCAAAAAGTCATTTATGAGAGTTTTAATGCTCTTTTGAGAGTCAACAAGTAAACCGGCCCAGTAAAGCAGGGGCATTAGAGCAAATGCCAGAAAGGTTGGCCTGTTGAAAAACCCAGCAGTTGTTATGACACCTAAGAGAGAGCTGCTTCTAGACTCTGCTGAGCAGCCACTGGACTTCCTTGAAGAAACCAGTACCATGAGAAGAGCAAAGAGAAGTCCTTCGAGTGTGTTGGTAAACGTTCTTGTATAAAACACCAGTGTGACATAGGATCCAGCAAGAAGTACCAGCGCTTTCCACGGATCTGCTCCCCAGAAAGGGGCCAAACGATAAACGCTATAGTCGAGTATGAAAGAAAAGATTGTAAAGAACAGGCGAGGAGATACAAGGAGAGTGTAGCTGTTGATGCAACTTGAACATATGTCCAACTGCTGCAAGGACTTGATTACCCAGTACGTAACTCCTGATGTCATTAATGGGAAAACAACTGTTCTGCAAGGATAGTTGGAAAGGAACTCCCATGGATAATAGACCTGTAGATTTAAAATATCTCCTACAAAGGAAGAGAAAAATACATATAGATAATAAAAAATACATATAGATAATATATTTTATTCAATAATTCAGCATTAGGGATACTTCTTGGTAGTATTGGTATCACAATACAGAGCAGCTCCTGAACTTTTGAAACTGGTGTCAACCTTGACATTTTTAGGAGCGTACCATTCATTTTTACAAAACATCGAGAAGCCTGTCACAGTAATGTGGTTCGAGGCGCCACTCGCTGTGGACAGCAGAGAGCAGGAACCCACCCACCAGGCCAGCGCTGCGGATCCTCTCCTGCCCGGCTTGCGGGACTCGCTGTGTGACAGAGCGGGATCCCTCGGGAACTCCCGCCTGGCCGGCGATGCGGGACACGGTGCCCGTGGCCGCGCCGCTTCGCGTCCCCTCGAGCCCGCGCGGGGCCACGTCGTCCCCGGCGCTCGCCTTACCTGCCATGACCTCGGGCGCCTGGAAGAACTCGTCGGGGTGCAGGTACCCGCTCTGCGGCAGGAGGCACCAGCCCGCCCGCAGCGCCGCCAGCAGCGCCCACAGCGCCCGCGCCACCATGGCGGCCCCGGCCCCTCACGCCGCACCGCCAGGGGGCGCGCGGCGCACGGACGAGGCGCCGCAGCGGGAGCCCGGCGCGCATGCGCAGCGCCCCCCGCCCGCTGCAATTGCCGGGCTCCCGGGATCGATGAGGCTGGAAAGGGCTGCGGGATCACCGAGGCCAGGCCGCGGCCCAGCCCACCGTGAGAGCCACGGAGCGCCACGGCCCGCCCGCCCTTCAACACCTCCCGGGCAGTCCATTCAGTGTCTAATCACCCTTTCTGTGTATTCCTCCCGCTGTCCATCCTGACAGTTTGAGAGCATGAGTTCTATGAATGTGCTCTCTCGTCCTGTCACGGCCTGGGAGAAGAGCCCGACCCCCACCAGGCTGCACCCTTCTGTCAGGGAGGGTACAGTGGGATAAGGTCACCCTGGAGCTTCCTCCAGGCTAAACACCCACAGCCCCCTCAGCCCCTCCTCATGGCACTTGTGCTGCAGACCCTTCTTGGGTACATCCCAGCACTCCAATGTCCTTCCTGAACCGACGGGTCCAGAAAGGGACACAGCACTCAAGGTGTGGCCTCACCAGTGCCAAGTGCAGGGGACAATCACTGCCCCGATCCTGCTGGCCACACTATTCCTGATACAGACCAGACAGGATGCCATGGCCACCTGGGCACACGGTGGCTCCTGTTCAGCCGCTGTTTCATAACTGACCAAGAGCACGAGGAGAAGAAACACAGTGGGGGCTGCAGCTGGCCACAGCTTGCCCACAGTCATGGGTTTGAGTGCTGGGCACGGCAGCACTGCTCCCTGCACACACACTCACCCCACCAGGCACAGCTGGGATCAGTCTGTGTCCCACTCCAGCCCCAGCAACTGGGAGCAATGGAACAGTGAAAGGGAAAGGCAAATGTTCATGTCCCAGAAAAGCAGAAGTTTAGCTACCAGGCTGGTTAAAGTGTGATTAAAGTTTTCATGTTTATTTGCTATTTTCACTTATTTATGTGATTGCTATCTGGCTTTACCAGATTTTTATGACACTACATGTCTGTTCATCCCAGGATCATGAGGTGGTCTCTACAGTCAGGAGGGCAGTGCCTGCCAGCAGCACAGCAACATCTGTGGTTAGTGCAGCTATGGATAAAAATAAAACCTGAATACTACAGCCAGTACAAATGGCTACTCAGAAGTGAAGTACTTTGTTTCACTTACAGCAAATACAAATTTCATGCACAAGGCACTCAGGATTGCCCCCTGTGGAAGGAGGACAGTCATGAGGTTCTTGATGAAGGCTGCATCAAACTAAAGATCACAGGACATCTCTGGCCAGCCATGAGAGCACTGGGTGTGGAAAGTCAATAAGCTCAGTGGATGCTCACGTTTGGCTTTGTTCTTTTATCTGTCAAAGGGTAGTCCCCCTTCCAGTCTCTCTGGGCTTCTTTTCATCCAGTGACTTTGGAAATTTCCCCTACTTTCTTCTGCTGGAACGTAGAAAACTTTGTCCATGGCAGAAGCTGGACTGGTCTTTATTCACAGCCTGTCCTCTCTCTGTGCACTAACCTTTGTGGCAGTGGAGCTCAGGAGAAGCAGAGTAGAATGGGTAAAGCAGGGATGTAGAGTCTGAGCATAGCCAGCCAGGAGGCCACTAGGGAGAGAATTCACTAGACAAGAGTTTTGATATTGCCTTCCAAGAAATTCTTCTATAGGTGAGAAACCCAGAATCCATCTAACAGTTCTTGGGAATCCTGGGTGGTTCAATATAAGCAACAACGGCAGAGATGCTCCAGTTTTAGAGTGATCTTGTAAACCATGTTGATACTGTATTGCTGGTTTCTGCCCCAAATTTCACCCAATCCACAGAGACAGGGGCAGCTTCCAGCCCTACCCCACTCCCTGAGGAGCAGAGGCTGTTGGCACTTGCCCTGCAAAGAGGCAGGAAGAGGCATTCACATGGTAGCACAGCATGTTATCCAGACAGCAGCTTTTCTGAAGAGAAGGTGGCAGGACAGAGGTGGCCTGGAAGTTCCCACTTGGACTGTGCTAGTCCAAGCCTTGTATCTGACACAGAGCAAGCAGGGGAACGACAGTAGCCATGAGCGAGTATTGTGTTATCTTGTTACCTGCCCCAGAGCACTGGGGCATTTGCATCCCTTCAAGGGACTCAATATATTCACTCCCCAGCCATTCTGTGTATGTTCTCCTCTCTTTCACTGGCACAATCTCAACAGTAGAATCCTTAAAAATCAAATCTTTTCCCTGAAAAGCTGAAGAATCAAACATTTTGAATCCATTTCCATTGCTGCTGTTTCCAAAGTAGACCTGAAAATAATGAAAAATTCTCAGAATTTTGCAAGATGAAGTGCCACATTCTTGTAAGACAACATGAAAGATGAGAGGAACCGTTTTGTAGATGAAAAATTCATACACAATTGCAGAATCTCTCTTATGCATTTTTGCTTTTAGACGCTCCAGTAGATCAGATACAGAATTCTGCCACTGGCAATTACATGAACAGCATTTGTGATTTTGTGTTTTTAGTTACTATCTGGAAAAAGAGCTGTAGTTTTTAAAAAATTCTCTTGCCTCAATATTGTTATGCAATATAGGGTTTGGCTGCCCAGTAGTTACAGACATGACTGGAGCCTAGCAGAGATATTGCTCACTTTTGGTTTTGAACTAATTAACTTCGGGATGGTGAAGAAGGAGCCTCGCTGTGGCAGCCAGGCACACTCTGCCCGCATGGTTTACCATGGACATGGGTGCAGCATAAACAAACCCAGCGAAGTTCTACTGCATTCCAAGGAAAATTCCAGAATGGAAAAGCATTAGCACAATGCAGAAACGGGGGACAGCCATGGGAAAACACCTTAAGCTCCAGGAAAATTACTACTGCAACCAGTGGCTGGGCCAAAAAGTTGAAATCCCTTGTGCATCAGGGTGATTTTACTGGGTGATTCCCATGGGCTGTTCTTTACCTTCTCCATCACACTTCCAACAGGGCTGTGCACTGTGCACGTGCTGCCAGTGCCATGAGGCAGGATATGGCAGTGTGGTCCTGTTGTACTTATCCTTGGACTGTGTAAGACTATACATAACTCCCCCCAAAAATAAATGGATTATTAGTACCTGGGCTCTGTCCAGTAGTCCATATAGAGCAAAAACATTGACATCTGGGTGAACCATAATAGCCTGAGCTGGCACCTGAGCCAGGTGACAATTGGCAAACTGGGTGACTTCAGCACGGGCACCATTTGGACACAGTAACTGGAAATCACTGGACTTCAACTTTTGAGCCCAACTAGCAGTGTTTCTACCTGAAAAAAAGAAACAGATCATTGTCAAGCAATGAATGCTTTAAAGCAAGAAAAAATAATTTAATTATAATAAAGAGACATGTAAAACTAAGTACCATCTGTGTTCTCAAACACTGTAGAGTGCTTCACAAAGGCCACATCCCCAGAATCCTCTACCAGGCACCTAAAGGAAGTCAAAGATATAAATGCTTTCAATTCAAAGCATCTTTAGGTGAACCACATTTGTTAATAACTCATAGGTTTAGAATGCATGTTTTTTTACGGGCATTCCTGCAAGCAAATGTACTGGACCCAAAGTTAGTAAGAAAAAATAGAGAAATTTAGCATCTTAGATGGAGAGAAAAGCAAAAAAGAAATTTTAAAAAAATTCTGAATTACAAATTTCAAGAGTGGAATAGAGTAGAAAAAAATTATTAAAGCCACTGTGTAAAACAACAAGAAAGACCAATATTAGATGAGTAAAGAAATAGGAGATCTATTATGTGATATTCAGTGCAACATTTGGCAGCCCTGTTTGATGTTGGAGATCTCCAGTTAATCTAACTGCAATTTCCAAGGGTATTGCTCCAGAAGAAAGTAAAGTTTCTTCTAGTTTTCTGAAGCAGAAGTAGCCCAACATGCCAAGAGACCCTAAAACCACCTCCTTTCCTATGTAGCTTATTCTGTAAGTGTTTTAAAGAAGCATTTCCTAAAACAAAGTAATGAAACCAATTAAATAGATGTAAAGCCGTAACTACATAGCTTATGCAGTACAAAATACAAGGGAAAGTTATGACTGGTAACAGTTACCCAAAATACATATATTACATATATAGTTTAACATCAACAGTTCTAATCAAAGTGCTAAGTCACAATGTGGCTGATACCCTGTCACACAGAGAACAAGGACTCAGTGGGGCTCTTCAGTGCATTTCCCCATCAGAAAAAACTTGCCTAACAGATTTTTCAGTACTCTGTGCAGTTTGATTTGCCCCAGCCAGTGGGACATACACAAACTGAATGGCCTCTCACACCTCTATCAAATTAGTCTGAAGACAGCCAGTGTTTAAGGAATCTGGAAATCTTAATTTTAAGTCCATCTCAATCACCTTCCATAATTCATTCTTTTTTCAGAGGGGATCACCTAAGTGTCACAGATAGATCTACCCCTACCTTGTAGAAGACTGCAGTCCTCCATTTTTTCACCCAAATTCTACTCTTTTAAATACTTAAAACTTCCCACATCACTCAATGAATTGAGCACCTTCTCCCTTAAAAACAAAAAGTGACCTCCATATGAAGTTTGACTGTATGGGCCCTTTTATCAAATGCACAGTCTTAGAATTATGAGCAAGGCTCACGCAGCCTGTAACAGCATTTGTCACTCATTCGTCTCCTGACTGGGAGCTGGCTCTGTTAATCCATGAAGTACAGCAGAGGATCTCGAGTTTGCCTGCAAGGCTTGTACCCAGCAGAGCAGCTGGACTCAACTAAATAGATTTGCAAAAAGTAGTTATCCAAATCTAACACTTCATTATTTACCAGGCAGCTGCTGTTGAAGTCTCCTCCCTGAAGGGAAAAGGTGGCTTTCTGCCAGCTGTTCCATGCACCATTACCTTCTGAGGTGAAGGTCAGGAAAAGGAAGTGCTCCTTTCATATCTAGGAGTTTCACAGTCTTTGGGTATGGCCCCATCTGTACACGTACACTGTTGCACAAAGTACTTGTTCCATTTTATATTCTTTTCTCCCCTCTATTTTTAACATACTTTGTTTTGAAGAGGATTTGGTAATTGAACATTGGCCACAGCTGTTTGTGCTGTACAGAAATCTACCTTCAGCTACAGCCACCAATGAATCAGAGTAGTGAAGACACACTCCAGGCTCTCTGTCACGAGCCTGTCACTCTCTGCAGGGACTTACAGCAGCCAGATCCTGGCTACTCTGTGCCTGCTTCCCTGCTTTCCCACCTGGCTGTCTGCAAGGCAGCTGGCAAAGGCTCTGACACGAGCCAGTGCAATGCCTTATGCCATACCTGCCTTGGTGAGGACATCTGGGGACACATGTCCCACCTCATTTATGGCACCTGCAGCAGCAACAATAACCTCTGCCTGCTGACTGGGATGGAAAGCAGGCACTCCCTGCATTTTGGCAGGCTGACACTGTGAGTCACAGCCCTGGCTATCAGTTACCTGAAGGCTCCGCTGTAGCTGTAGTAACGTTCTTGGCTACTTGCACTGCATTTGTTATTTCCACTCTCATCTCCAATACACAGCTGACAGAGCTTTGCTGGGTAATTGTCCTGCTCAGCTGAGGGCACACAGCTGGCGGAGAAAAACTCACTCACAGCTGGGGAAAGATAAAACCAACATAAGGAATGAAAAGTGTGGGCTCTTCACAAAAAAAGGCAGACATCATGAAGTTATAACCAGTGCAGGTTTCAGCAGAACACTAGAAATACAAGTTAATAGTTGCCTTACTGGAATTAATGAACTAGAACTTCTAAAATATTTTTAGAGCACTATTAGCTGACTATGTAATGAAACCAAAGAACTTCCTAGGTGATAGATAAGAAGGCAAGCAAAATTAGAATGTGGAGTTCCATGTTTACAGATCTTTTTCTTGTTGTGCTACATGTTTCATTACCTAATGCAGTTTGAAAATAAATGCAATAAAATCCTGGACAGAGGCACCAGGATGCATCACCAGTGCTGAGGATAATAGGGTGTGCTGGGGGAGCAGTCAAGGAAGTGAAGGTTCTCCTCTGACATCTGTGGCAAGCTCTGAGCTCCCAGTGTTAAAAGGACATGGACAGTCTAGAGCTGATACAGTGGAAGGACAGTAGGATGCCCAGAGGGCTGAAACACAACTTCAATTTACCAGGCTGAGAGCTGGACTTGGTCAGCCTGGAGATAAGACAACTAACAGTGTATTGTTATCTTAATCTACTTGGGGGGGTTTTCAGGGAGACAGAGCCAGATCCTTCTCAGGGGTGCAGAGCAAAAGGATGAAAAGCGACAGACCAAAGTTATGAGAAGAAAAATACTGATTAGATATAAGAAAAGAAATCCTTTGTATCAAGGATGGTCAAGTAGTGGGACAGGGTCCAGAGACATTGTGTGTAATCTGTCCTAGGAGTTACTCAGAACCTGCCTGGACACAGCCCTGAGCAATATGAACTACCAGAGCTTTCATGCAGTTGCTTGGAATAGATGATTCTAAACTGTCCCTTCCAATCTAAATTAGCCAATTACTTTGTGATAAAGGAAAGGAATACTTTCGTGTTAGATGTAACATTCTCAGACCCCTCCACTAGTCCACACTGGTGGCAAACTTAAAATTTCAAATATTTATATTAAAAACATAATACCCCTTCACAAACAGATATGATTAATATAGATCTATGAAATATCAAAAATACTTCCCTAATTAAAGTTTGCCATTAGATTATTACTATCTTTTTGATATGTATTACTGTTGTCTTACCTTGAGGAATATTACACTCTCTGTTCTTAATAATCCCCCTCTTAATTAGTACACCAATGGGAATATTCCATCCAGCATTTCTCCCCAGTCCTGTGTGGCAGGACTTCTTTCCTCTCAGGTCACTGATGGTGAATGCATTGGACTGATTTCGTTTCACTAACACCACAGCATAGTAACCATTGCTGCTGTCATCAGCTTGTAAAATAAACAGAAAAAACACACAACACATTACAGCTTCCCTCATGCATCCTCACAGCTTAGTGATCATCTGTGCATCCATTACACTTATAGGGTGGCACCAACAATCTGCTAGTCAGGCAGCATGGATGTTCATGGAATTACTCTTCACTTCTACTGCCTCACACTGCTGCATTCACCTCTGGTCTGCACAATACTGCTTACACCTGAACTGAATAATCTACAGACAAGATGATGAAAGTGTTCTTGTTCCCACCAGCTCCTATAAACACATCCCTCTGAAAAACAACATTCAGGGCATAAGTAACTCAGCAAATCTGCTTCAAGAAATTATTTTCATGTGAAAACTTCAAACCTGCATTAAAACTTCTGTGAGTCTTGCAGCAAATTTAAACTCTGCCTTAGCGACACTGTGGGCATAAGCCCTCTTTTAATCAGTGACTCTGAAGCAGCCACACTGACAGGAAGAATTTGCTTCTAACTAGAATCTACTGTGTAGTTTCTGTATTTTTGCTTATCTTAAAAGTATTTTGATTTTGTGAATACTAATTTTTTCCACTGAAAATAATTTTTTTACAAGAATTCAAAAAACAAATGAAGAGGTAGAAGACTCAAAATTGTCAAAGACTCAACAAATGAAGAGGTAGAAGACTCAAAATTGTCAAAGACTCAACCTCCAGCAGGACAGATGAAAGTAGCCTCACTGTAGAAGCTCATCTCATATCCTCCTCTATCTATGATGTGAGGGTAATAATTCTTATTTCCTTTGAAAACAGCTTTCCCAGCAGGGCTGGGAACAAACGACTGTGTTTTTAATGCTGTTTTCAAACAACCTGGAAAAATAAAGTCAATATTTATGTTTCTGGATCTTACCAGAGTAACTTTCTCCAGCAGCTGGTACAAGGCCGTATGTCTTCCCAGCTGTGTAAATATCAGCTCCACCCAGAACTACAGCATCACTTTCCTTTTTCTGAAAAATAAAACATAGGATTTCTGTGAAAAAACCCAGCACATACTTCCACTGCTGCAATGATGACACCTTTATGGTCACACCTGTGGCACCTTGAAGGGCAAGGCTTACAGCAGAAGAGCATCACACTGCTGAAGAAAACCTCCCAAATATGCATAAAGCATCATCAGTGAAACAGGGACAGGAGATTTCACACACACAGCTGGGGAACAGTGCCCTCATCACAGCCAAAGATCATCAGGGTTCAGGCTCATCCCAACCATCTGAGCTACAGATTCTCTCCTTAAAATCCAGTGTTCCTGCCTGTCACCATATGTGTGAGTGCACATATCTAACCTCACCCACCCAGCAGAGAGCAGCTTCTGCTCATTTGGTTTATGGCACAAGGATTGTAGCAGCCTACCTGGATCAGCTCCATGCACTCTTCCTTTGTCTTGGCTGAAATACACTGAATTGCTGGCTTCAAATTCTTTTTTCTAAAGGCAACGGCCATTTCACCACATTTCCAAATCTCCTCAGTAGATACAACACACCAGTTCAGGCTTTCTGGCATTGCTGCACAAAATTGAAAAGCAAATGCTACATTCACTTTCTCTGCAATGCACAAGGATTCACACTGCCCACTGTCACATGAAAATATTTGCTTCTGTGCTGCTCCCCATCCCTCCAAGCTCAGGCTTACACCTGGCCAGGAACCAGGGCACTCCCTGATGAGCAGTTATGTCCACCCTGCAAACCTCTCCATAACAAAGGAACAGTTCCTACAATTACTGACCATTAAACCCAGCTGTAATATTAGTGGAGTGCAGCAAAAATCCACCCTGAATACCAGCTTCCTCATATCAGACATTCACAGAGCAATGCCCAGAAGAGACAAATCAGAAAGGTGAGGGGCTTTGCCACAGCACAGATCACATCTGGGAGGCTCAGTTGCCAAGATTTTTAAGCTTCTTAAAGCAAAGACTCTTGCAATTTGTGTTTCTGACTTTCCCAGAATGTGTATCAAGTAATTTCTACTTTCTTCTGATAGCAGGAAAGACCATAATGCTTCAATAAAGAGAGACTGAAGGGTTCCTTCAGCTTAGGAGGAAATCCTCTGCTAGGAATCCATTCATCCATTTTTATAGACTACCTGTGGATTTGTGCAGCAGCACATTATTATTTCCCCTTGTCAGCAGGTAAGAAATTAAGTACCAGGCAGCAGTAGCAGCTTACCAGATTAATGCTCTCATCCACCAAGAAAGGGTAGAAAATACCTGCATCTTATAACAAAGTTGGACAATTTGCACAGGAAAATGTTAATACAGTATTGTTTCTAGGTCAAAAAGTGACCTTTGCCCATGCTCAAAGATCAGACTGGCATCTTGCCATAACACTCCAAGACTGAGAAGAAAATAAACCAGAATCAAGATGATCTGTGTTATCAGCTATCTTTTTGCTTGGTTATAAAGAGGAATCTACAGACAACTTACTATTGGGGTTGCAGCTCAGAGCCTGCACGGCACGAAGATACTCATCACCCAGCCATGCCTGGTAATTCTGAGCTGTGATTGCAACAAGCTCTGTGGTGGCATCTCGGAACAGAAGATTCTGGGCACCGTAGACTGCAGAGTCGAACATCTGAAACTTGGCACCCACCCCATTAAATCTTTGCTGGAATGTTAAACAAGAAAGAAGAACCTGTCACACACTGCTCTGTGTGGGATGTGTGACATCCCATACACCTTCAAATCCCGCAGAACCAAAGGAGCTCAGATATCCCATTTTCAGTCTGCTTAGACAGCTGGGAGAGCCCTTCTGAGACACAAAGGAGCAATGATTAAAGGGCCTCTTACTTGTCCCTGGTTGAGGAGCTGGAAGAGAACTGTCCCGTCTGTGTCAGGCCGCACAACCACGGCCCGAGCGGGGACTCGGGCCAGGTGGCAGCTCCTCCACTCTGTCACATCGGCCCTGCTGCCATCGCCACACAGCAGCTGGAAGTCCCGGGAGCGGAGCCGCTGGGCCCAGGAGGAAAGGCTTCTCCCTGAAACCACAGGAGGGGACAGACATCAGCTGGGGCTGATGCTTCTGGCTCCCAGCACACATAGAGCAGAACACACCTCTCCTGAGCATCTCTGAACTATTCCTCACTGCACAGCATATCCCGGGTAACTTTGTGGTCCTGTAGTCCCATAACATTCATGAGAATGCACTGACCTGTGCTGGGGTCTGCAGCAGTATCAAGAGCATCCCCAGTTTAGGGTCACATATATTTTCTGGGGTTTTTTCCCCCTGGGTCAGACATATTAAAGCAATGTTATGCTCAAGGTAGTTTTCACACAGTGCCACATAAGGCAGGTTAATTCTCTCCCAGGCTCCACTGAATCCCTTGGCAGGCTAGAGCAATTTAAGAGTCAATGACTATATAGAAAGAGGTTTCTGCTGTTGAAGGTCTCTTTCCAGAAGCAGTTTAAGATTCCACCTTTCAACTTCTACTGAAACTACCAAGCATTTAGAAAAAATCTCTATCTGCTGGTGCACACCTGAGAGAGTACATCTGTTTTCACTATTACAGCACTTTTTTGCTGATTCCTCAATTCAAAATACATCAAATATTTGATATTACACTGTCAATACAAACACTGTATTTCAGACCTTGCAGCCATTATTCAACAAGCTTCAGGATTACTCACCATCTGTATATTCAGGCACTGTGCTGTGCTTCACAAAAGCGACCTCTCCAGCATTTTCAGCCAAACACCTAATAAATATAAATCCAACCACAAAGAGGCATTACAAAACCCCTGTGCTCTGGCCACTGCCAGCTGACAGCCCGAGGGCTCTGTGCTCCGTTCCATCAGCCACAGACACTGACCTATTTCCTTGTGCTCAGAGTTTTGCTCAAGGCAGAGACTAGAGGCTGTTGGAGCATGAAGTAAACTATCATTGTCATCTGGTGAATATGAACAACATGTTCAGTGCTGCCTGGGACAAACACCATGACCTTCTTTGTCCAGGACAGTTCTGTGTCTGAGGCAGTCACACAGTCCTTTGGGGAGTACACAGGGAGGGGCAAGTGCTTCTCATAAGCAAATTCTGCCCTTGTTAATGTTATGACTTAGGAGAACTGGCAGCTGCAACACAGCACACAGATAGGGAGGAGAAAAATCAAGATTGGTGTGCAAAAATGGAGGGCAAAGCAACTCAATAATTCACAGCAGTTATGTGCGATGACTGAAATAGCCAAGTAGGGCAGCAGTTCAGCTCTCAGACTCCAAGGATCATCAGGTTTCACTGAGAAAGGTATGTCAGTAAAGCTTGCTGAAACACTCAAATTGTGTCAAACAGCTGCTGGACAAAGCAAATAGCAGTGGGCTTTCCCTGTCCAGCATACATGCTAAATATCCATTTGGTTTTAATATTCAGGTATTAATACTTGAAACAGTGGGTTAAGAATTGCCTTTAATCAGTCAGGTTAAAAGCATGGATATCCTAACAAAACTATAGATTTTCTAACAAGATCAACTGGAAGCTCTGTAGGTTCAATTTCTTGTCAGTGAGGCCTGAACATGATGACTGTGGAGAGGGTACAGCAATAAAAAAATTGACAGACATGATTTTTACCTGAAAGCCCCACTGTAGTCATAATATTGCTCTTGGGAATTTAGTTCACATTTGTTCTGTCCTTCTGAGTCTCCTTTGCAGAGCTGACAGAGGGATTTGGGATAGTTCACACCATTTGCTCCAGGAACACAGCTTGCATTGAAATAGTCACTTACAGCTAAATGCAAAATTAGAATGAGGCATTTTTAGCAATGAATAAACAAGATCAATTTCATTTTAACACATCCACACAGTACATCTCTAAAAAGATCCAGAAGGCACAAGTTATTTTCTTCTTAAAAGATAGTTTCCAAGTTTAAAACAACCAAAAACCCTGAAGTCTTCATCAGACCTACATTAGAATCCTACAAGGAGCATCAAAGTCAAAGAACAAAATAGCAGCTGAGTCACATTTCTGTACACACACACAGAGGGTCCCAAGACCATTGAGAGAGCATTGCTGAAGGGATCTTTGCTCTAAGCCTTGCCTTTTGGAAGGTCACATGCCATTGGTGCCAGGTGCCCAGTGTCAGTGAGGTACCCCACTGGCACGTCCCAGCCCGCAGTCCTGTTGATGCCGGTGTGGCAGGAGCGCGCTCCCTTCAAGCTCTCGATGGTGATGTTGGAGCTTCTCTTTACCACAGCCACAGCATAATAGGAAGTTCCAATCTCTGCAGCATAGGAAGAAAGAGAAGCAACCTGAATAGCCCCACAGAAGCATTACAGTGACATAGACTGATTTTCGGACTCTTGTGCCTGCCCTAGCCACAAGGAAGTCACTGTGTTCACATCCTTGCTGAGACCCTGCTGATTCACCCTGTGAATCAGCCATAACTTTTTCAGTCTGAATTGTCTTAGTCCACAGGCTATCTACTCTAAATTTGGAGTTCCCTCTGCTTTGAAAGTGAGGCTCCTTTCAGAAAGAAATTTTCTATTACTCTAAATATATTTGGATTTAATTGAAACCAATATAATTTATGTCACGGTGGATCCTAATTTTGTTACAGCAGAGTCAACTGATGTCTCTGGAGCATCCCAGCTGATTTCATTATCTTTGTTTTACAGTTTAATGTAACTGTAGTCAAGAGCTGAGGGTTTGAAGTGATCATAAGGTCATTCAATCTGACTTTATTTAGATCAGAAATTGCTACATTTCTTCCACTTTTCTCTGATTTGAGCTCATAGCCTGACTAATGGAGATAGTCAGCCTCTGGATCCTGAGGCCCATTTGGTTTTGAAAAGCCAAAGTACAGGTCCCAGAGTCATGATGTGTTCAATAGGGTGGGGGGCTGCTGCAGATGATCCAAGATCCTGGACTGACCCCAACAGCCACTTCCAAAGTTGCCTTTGGCCAGGTAACACTAATACCCAGCTACAAAACAAATCCAGCTCCATCTCACAATAGCGTGACAGGACAGCACTACCAGCCAGCTGCTTCCAGAGCTCTCCTCTCCCTTGCATCTTAAAGTTAGGGGGGGCATCATCCAGTTCTGAACTACACAAATGTCTTGATACTGAGCCCTTGGTCAGGATGACAAGTCACCACTGAATTATTGTCTCTGCCTTGAAAGGAACTCAAAGCTTAACCCAGACAAGAAGCAGAATCTAGTACTTCCTTTCTTCCAGTAGGTTATCATACATTAGTAAAAACAAAATCTAAAGGACTGAGAGTTAAACCTAGTGATTTATGCTTAGCAATTCATTAATCTATAAAGTATGGAATAGAGAACACAGAAAGCAGAGAGACAGTAAACAACAAACAAAAACCAACCCAATAAATTTATTACAGGAACAACTACTCTGACCTAAAGGCTTCAGGAAAGACTGAAAGCATTTAGGTCAGCCACAGCCCTGTCTCCTGTTTCCCCAAACAGTCTGTTACAGGCAGGAGCACCCACGAGGGAACCACTACCCACTGTTTAGAGTCTTTAAGAAGACTCCAAATAAAATGCAAGCAGGAAATACAAGCTTTTTCTTATGCATTTTAAGTAATCTAAAAAGTATTTAGTCAGAATATACCTTGATCATATACTTCCCCAACCACAGGTTTCAGTCCATGCTCCCTTCCAGCCTGGAAAATCAAACGGCCATCCAGGGTCACTGCATCTGCCAAGTCATCCTGTGCAGACACAAGGACAGTTAAAGCTTAATTATCAGCAGTTATCAACAACCAGAGTGCCCATGCATTTAGAAGAGGCCCTTAGGTAATATGCATTTGTGTTTTCTTTTTTCCAATTATTTTAAGGGCACACAAATTTCTGAACAATATTCTTACCAAGAGGGATTTTAGACCTTCAAAACTGCCTCCCTGCAGAAGCAATGCAGAAAGCAGCCCTGGACAATGATGGCTTCACCAGTCTTAATAGTTCAAAGGAACCTTAGAAATGGATGCTGCAGGTCTCTGCAGGATCCTAAAGTCCAGCAATTTGAAGTTTCATTCTGTGCCCCAAAGCTTGAAGATTTAAATAAATAGATACATTTTTAGATTATACACAGAAAGGTCAAAATAATATTTTTGGGGCTACAAAATCTGAATGCCAAAGTGCCCTCCAAAGCACCCTTAGAGCCTGCTGGCTTGTAGCTCAGCACAAGACAGACATGCATTTTGTGAGTGGGGGAGCAGGTGGCAATGGGTTCCTGAGAAGGAGAAAAGTATCTAAAAAGACTGCTCAAATTGGGAGGGTACAAATCTGAGGCATCCACTTTTGGGAAGGTGCCCAGCAACAGCAGGTATTTTCTGGTGACTGTAACACCAAGCTTGCTGGGATGCTGCTACAGCTCTGGAGAGCACAGGATGGGGTACCCCAACAGCAAGGCCAGCAGAACTGCTGCACACACCCCTGCCAGCACAATCAGCTCCCTCTGTGAACTGAACCTATGGGAGCCAGGAGAGGGCATTTCACACCCAGACAAGATACTGCTGAGAAAATAACCAGCAGGGTGACATTTTGCATTTCTAAGCTAATTCCAAGTTTCTTATCAGTTTGCTTAACCTCTGGTTTGGCCCTGGAGGGGGCAATTTAGTTTCTCCATGTCTTGGGAGCTTGCAAAGCATGGGCAGGGCAGGGCTAGGACTGCCTAGGACACCACAGCAGCTTCCCACAGGCTGAACCACATAAAGAGCTTGAACATTTTTAAGGCATTGTGTGAGAGCACAGGTAATATGTTGATGTTGACATCTAAACCAGATTTGAAGTTGCCATGTAATTTGAAATCTTCTACTTGTTTGGCTTGAAGGAGAAAATAACGAGATGTGATATTCCACTGGTGAGGGTCAGAGCACAGGACAGTGTAGGAATCAAATACAATCTGTGGTTCAGGAGGGACACCTGACAGGGGAGGAGGTGGGAGTTAGAAGGCTCTTGCCCTCAGGGAGAACAAAATGAGCTTCTAGAACTGGTGGTGGACGGAAAGTAGAGCAGATAAAATGGAAAGGGCTGGCCACAGAAACCATGAGGTATGTTATATGGCCATATTTTCATAGGAAATAGCATTTTTCTGACTGCAAAGCAGAACCTTTGAGCTCAGTTTAGACACAGAGCCTCTGATAAATAGCTTTTGTAAAAATAGCACGACAAGACCAAAAAGGTCTATTGTTGTTTTTAACATGAAGTAGTTTTCCGGCTACAGATCTCTCCTTTAAATAACACACAGTTATTGCTGAGGTGACATATCAACAGCAGCATGGGGACTTTTTTTTCAGCAAGCACTTGCCAAAAAATTTAGCAAAAGCATGGGACTCACCTACAATTTTTTAGTAAGTATACCTGTGATGGTAATCCTCTCTTCATTATTTTCAGAGGAAGTTTATTTCTGTGCGTCACAACATTTGAGAATTACCTACATAAGTGTTTTAAAGACCTGCTGAAAATCAGCTCACAATAAATATTGTCAGGTTTCCTAGTTAAATATTTAGGTATTTCTTAATTTTTACACACCTTCAGTCAAAAAGGTTTTTTCCTTTATCCATGTGCTAACACATACACAGGTCTAAGTCCAAGTTATGCAGTGTTACAAAACAGCATCTGCCCCTTCAGCCACTGTGTTCTGCTCCCTTCTTGGCCTCAAGGATCAGAGTTCAGTGCAGATGCCAACTCAGGGATTCCACACAGTCCTACACAGAGTAGGCCAGCTTGAATATTTAGTTGATTATCAGCACAAGGGGAAAAAAGCAAAAAGGAGATCTAAAGGACAAAGTCTTGTCTGAAGCCTTACAGTGAAAATCCATTTTATCAGAAAGCAACTTACTCATGCTGTCTGCCTGCCTGCTATTTCCAATGGCTTGCAAATGCAATTCTGAGAGCTCTGTATTTCAGAAGCAGACACTCATCAGCCCTTCCTATAATCTGCTTTGCAGAATCTAACAGCTTCCTCTCTGCAATGCAGCAATCAGCCAAGTGGTTTGGGGAAGGTCTGACACTAGAATGCCCTGTCTGTTCCCAAGGTGAGATCCACATCTGTATCAGTATCTGCTCTCAGCATTCTTCAATACAGTCTGACCCCCTTGCTCAAGAACAGTATTTATCAAGAGGCAATGAGGCAGTCTGAGGAGTCAGGCAACCATTCTGCTTCACTGACAAAAATTACAACGTATCAGTTCTTGAAATCCTTTCCTTTTTTTCCAGCCACATAATCATCAGCCTCATCTCCCTTCAAACTGTTTTTCAGATCTCCTTTCCTTCCTCTGAACCTCTTGTCCTTGACAGGCTGCATCTCCACAGAAACCTGGTTCTTGGGCATATCTACAAAGAACATTCTTTATTAGCAGAGCCAGCCAGCCTTCCCTTCCCCCACACCCTGCCAGTGATGACAACCATGATTACCTGCCTCCACACTTCTTCCAACATCCACTTTTTACCTCCTACCCCTCCAAAGGAGGGAATTATTTTGCATACATCATTTTGCAAATTCACATGTTCACAGTTTTTAAAGCCTTCCCCAGAGGCACACTCTTTTTGAAAGCTGAGCACACTCTGGGCAGCTGAATTAATACAGCTTAGTATAGAGGTTTGCCCTTTGGTCACCCCATTTGCTGCTTTGCCTTCCTCTTGTACTCAGTATTGGGAGATTTGATTTGATTACACTCAGCTCATCTGTTTATACAGCAATTCCCATAACAGGACCCTGAAATGGGAGTTTGGTCCAGAGTTTATCGAAATACAATCTACTTAGAGGCTAAACAGCACAGCTTTAACTACTGTCTGCATCTTGTAGCTCCATCCCTTCTTAAATATCTGCTAAATAATCTGACACAATTCCCAAGTCAAAGATTACTATTTGGAAGGAAATATTTAAGACCTTAGCTGTGTTCCTAATGACTGGCCATATGTGAGCAGCCAAACAGATGACATGGGGCCATTCTGACATTCAAGTTCATATGTATACTTCTGTGCCTTTTAAAAAAAAGATATGCCTTGATTTGTCAGAGCCACAAATGCCAGGGAGCAGAGGCTCAGCTGCCGGGAGGGCCACACACTCACCACAAAACAGTGCACCTTGCCAGGGGATTATTATTAGGCACATGGAGAAATTAAACTAATGACACTGTGTCACTCACAGCTCACCTTGATCATCTGGGTACAGTTTGCAGCTGACCCCCCTGCTGTACACTCCAGAGGGGGAAGGATGCCAGCCTCACTGAAGGCCTTGCTCATGCCATTACACTTGGAAAGTTCTGGTTCAGACACCGTGCACCACCGGACACGCTCCAGGCCGAGAGCTGCAAACACAGCACCAAGAGAAAATATTACAAAACCCTTCTGAGCTTTCGGAACAGAGCTTACCATGTAGAGACAAACTTTCGTTCTGCTTCTCCCCCCCAACAGAAAAAAAATCAGGGCTCACTTCACTCTGGGTCCTTAGAAGTGATTCCCACTTTCATTTAAATTTACATAAATACTGAAGTTTTTTTTGGCTGACCACAAGATCAGACTCAGATACCAAAATCCAATGGCATTTGTTTCTGACATAAGAAATACAGATACCATGGAATAGGTCAGGGCATCCAGACTGTTTTAAACACCTTGCAGAATACACCATCGTAATCAAGCTAAAACCATGTAAAACTGTTATTTAAAATTATATGCTACAAAACTAAAGAGATTGTCCAAAGACAACTCTTGTCTTGAGTATTGCTAGTTAGTATCTGGAGTCCTGCACCAGCCCTTATTGGTCTGAATTAAAAAAGCAACCTTAGGTGCTCAAAAGCCTTGCCACTAGGCTTATTATGAAAACTAGAAAAGTAAACTTGGCCCTTCAAAACAGTCTTTCATAAGAGATCATAACCACAGTCAGGAAGAGGGGAGGGCAGAGCCATGAATGAAAAGACTCAAGTTGAGTAGTGGAGATTTCCATTAATTAGCAAAGAAAGGTGCCTTTCAGTAGCCCCAAACGTCGCCCTCCTAAGAGCCAAAGCTACAAACACTTGGCTGCTTTTGTAGGGAGAGGTCACCGTGTGCAGACAGCGCGGTGAAATGGAAACGCGGGCGTGGGACAAACAGGCACGGTCATTTTCGTAAGCAGGGACACAATATTCCACTGCTCGTCTACAATTTCCATTTTTAAGCTGGAGTCTGCTGTAAACCATTTATCATGTGGTTTTCTAACACCTCCAAGTGGCCCTCTACTTCCCCCCCAGTGCCATGGAGCTGAGATGCCACATCTGACCGTGCAAGCTAAAAATGACTCAGCTAGGGCCCGACAGTGCTCCCTGCACATCTTCTGGCTTCATGGCTGCAGACTAAACAAGACTGTTGATGCCAAAAGATCCAATAGTGAAACACTGGGTTTGGCTTGCTCTTCCTCTGTGACACAGAGCCAACTCTACTGCTGTCAACAAATACTAAGTCACACTTGGAAAGCTTACAGGAAGTTTTCATGGCAGCATATGCCAGCAGAGGGAGAAACAACTGCCCACCTCTGAGCTGCAGGAATTTTGAGAACCAAGAGAGTCGGGAGAAAGCTTTAATAGGTCATGGTAAAAATACACCTCACAAAAACTTAATGTCTGTACTACCTCATCTGTTGGGGTGAAATTTTCACCATTAATTCCTTGGGAGTGGAAGAAAAATCCTGGTTTTTGTTTTGAGGGTTTTTTTAATAAACATAAGCAAAGAGAAATTAAACTGGGGACTCAGCCTCTCAGTGTGTATGTGCACTAAGTGCCATTTTTCAGCCTCAGCATTCTGATTTTACATACACACACACAGGGGTAAAGCATGAAAGTATGAAAAAATCATCAACCATACACCTTAAACATAAAATTCTTTTAGCGCTATATTTCAGCCAAAATAGTGAAACATCATGAATCCACTGTTTTTTTCCTCACTCACCAAAACCAAGGTTTTATAGGTCCCTCTCCAAATTGCTACATTTTTTTGTTAGAGGAAAGTCAGATCTGGGCAATATCCTAGCTCCTTCCTCACAAGTTAGCCCATCTGAATGGGCTTGAGCACAGACAAGGCCTGCAGTTAGCCTCTCTTTCTACTGCCAAGGAAAACCAGCTTAAAACATCAGGTCAGTGTCTGAACCCAAGTTAATTCTCAATTTTGGCCCTTCTGTATATCAGTATACACACACACACACACACACACACACACACACACACACACACACATATATATAGCTTAAAATGGCAGAAGCTGGCAACTTCCATTTGAAATATGCTCAGAGTCCTAACACATCCATAACTATCACTGAAAAATATCCCAATAACTCATAAAAGTAATGGTACTACATTGTGTAACATCAAATGGCTTTACAACTGCTACTACTACTGCATCAAGGGCTTTCAACAGAAAAAATAGGGGAAAAATAATTAACTAGGATCATTTGTTTTCTGAAGAACTGAAGAGTGCTTCAGAAACAGTGCCTACACCTCTGGTGAAATTAAAAGCACTCACCAATACAATTTGGGAGCGACAGGAAAAAGCCAACACATTGCACAGAGAATGAGAAGTGAAATAAAGCAATTACTTCTATTTTTACAAAGTAAGTGTCAGAGAACTGCTCATTGTTGTGAAAAACAGACACCATTGAACCAGAAATTGATTCAGTGCTGGGGAAACACACCATTTGACACCAATGAGTCAAGATATATACATGGGGTTCAACAGAGCCTTTTCTACTGCTTTTCTATTACTTCCTTCTGTTTATTTTCCTGGCCATATGAGATTGGCTCTGTAGTGGTTCTAGTTTCCTTCTGCTCTCTCACATCACACAGAGGTCCCATGCCACAGCAAAATCTTTTGGAGGACACTTACCAGCGTGAAAGAAGAGAAGATAGAAGACATTTCTGGAACTCTTCATGGTGAAAATTTTGTGATGTGTGATTTTTTCCAGCCTTCGGAACTCCCAGAGATTAAGGCTCCTGCAAGAGTGCTCTCTCCAGCCTGGTCTTAGGTGAAAATCAGCTGCATCCAATTGCTGATGCACTCTGTTCAACAATAAACCCTGCTCACCTCGGCACGCGTCACATCCTAACAACCACCGGAAAAGAAAGCATTCCCCTCCTCACACTGCCTGTAACTTGGAAAAAAACATCAGACCTGGAAATTGCAACATATCTGAGGCACCAATGAGGTCGCTCCTGCCTTGGCACCACCCACAGACTTCACTGAATGAACGGCTGCACACCGGCACACAGGGGTGGGGCGAGGCTGTGGAACCGCATCCTCACTGAGGTCTGTGTGTTCCCGATACCTGGGGCTCAGGAAGCACGAGGAGATTCAAGGTAAGCAGTTTATCTGACAGAGGAGACAGGCACTTGATGCCACCTTCTCAGCATTGTCACAAATTGCTTAAAGCCATCATCAGAAGCCAAACCTCTCACAACAGCAAAGCCTGTACACTGTACAGGAGGTACAGCTAAATGCATATTGCCTGAAATTTAATAGCAATTGCTATAAAACAGCTGAATCTTTCTGACTTATTTTAAGGTTTAATAAAAGGCCCAGGAAGGATTCTTTCCCAGAAAATCAAAACTGCTGACAGCAGATCTGTTAAAAGCTGGCGTGAATTTTAGGGCAACCTTCACAGAGCAGCCCTCATTTGTGCTGCCCTTTTATTAATTTTTTATTATTCAATGAACTGCAGCTTCCTGTAACACTTTGTTTAGATAAAAGTCATTGAGTGCTGCTCAGAAACAGAAGGGCTGTGTGGTGTGAGTCCTCACACCCAGGGAGGGCGTGAGCCACACAGCTCTGTGCATCCCCCCCCAGCCTGTATGGCCAGGAGTGTGGCAGGATGCCTCCAGCACTCATCAGCTACCTGACTGCAGGTGGGCAGGATGCTAGCTCTAACTCTGACTAGCACCTGTAAGACAACAGCTGAATCAATTAATTGCTATTTCAAGTTTAGAATTTTAAAATAGTATAGAATGATCCCTCCAGACTTTCTTCCCAAACAAAACCTTGTGGCTGAACTCTGATTCTTGGCTCCTTAGACAATCTGGAATTAATTGTCCCTTTGTTGTCTTAAATGTTAAAGAATAACCTGATATCACTGGAGTATTTCCAAATGTTCTCAAGGACCCATTGCTCAGATCCTTCCTGTGCCCTTCCTACTGGTGAGATGAACATCTGAAGCCCTCTCTCCCTGATTGCAGTAGGTCTTACATTCATATACAGATGACAAGACCAACAGTCCTAGTACCAGTTGCTTAAGACTGCAAGGGCAGGATTAGTAAAACACAAATCTGGTACCAGGGCTCTCCTGTGAATCCTCTATGGGAATGGTTCAGAAGGCAGAGGAGCAGCCTTTTTGTACCGGAGGTCTATCCCAAACACAGCCCCCTCTAAACAATCACATGAGCACAGTTTGCCAGAATTTAGATAATTTTCCTATTTTGTTCATAGCTCTGAGTATCTGTGCTTTAAGGAGATATTAAATTTCTTAACCTAGTTTTCAGCACAATTCAGCAAAAATGCCAACAAGGAAATAATATAACTTACAATAATAACAGGGGGTTACAAATACTTCATCAGGCATGTGTCCATAGAGCAATTACAAACAGTTGGATTATCAGGCAAGAAAGAAAACCCATGATGCCTTCACTGGGCCAGCAAAAGAGTGGTAATACATCAGTGTGATGCCATTTGGATATCCTAATTACTCTGGTTGTTAAATTAGAAGCCTTTAGCATAATACATGTATTGTAAAACATAACTCTAAAATACAGAAAAGCACACCCAAGAATCAAAAGATTTATCAGCACTTGATGCTGGAAAAATGAGACCCAGAGAAAATCTAAGTAATGCAAAACCCTGACAATTACACAAGATAAGACAACAAGGAGCATCAAGGCTCTCAGAATCAACATTTCTGCCACTGTTCAAAGGTAACATTGGAAACAAACAAAACTAAAAATGCAAAGTAAATACTCTAGAGTCCTGTGGGATTTCTTGATCCAAGACTTGTTTTCACTACCTCATGATAACTGCTGTGGACTTCAGTCAGAGTGGAGTGTTTGGTGACACCTGGCTACTATAGGACAAGTGCCTGGGGGCAAAGTTTGGTGACAGCTACTCAGACACTCCAACATATGAAAGAGCAATTCCTCACAGACCTACTCAGCTGAACAGGCTCTTTCTGATGGGTTAAAAAAAGAGGTAAATAGAAGGGTATACAATACAGAAATCTCAGATGTGTTTGCAGATTTGATATTCATATCCTTCTGGGGTTTTTTTAGGTTTATGCTTTTAAGATGTCTCACAAGACACCTCAAACAATCAGTCACTTTCAAAGAGGGAGACAACAGAACACTTCTAGTTGCCTTAAAAATTTATGACAATATTTATCAAAAGCTGCATCATCAATCCAGAACACCATGCACTTTCATGGGCAGGCAGCACACCTGATTTCCCACATCTTGAAAACCAGAAACTCTGCTGGGGCATGCACCAGCAGCTTTAACTTTCTGTAAGCTGCACTAGCATGCCCCGTAACATCAGCAAGAATTGTGTCACAAGTTTAAACCTGCTTTTAATGCAGTAACTTCAGCAGCCCCAGTGTGGCCACCAGTGTTTCTCTAACACCTGATTTTCATTTACAGTCTTGGTCAATTATTCTAAAGTGCTGGTCAATTATTCTAAAGTGCTTGGTCAATTATTCTAAAGTACAACACCTGTATTTATCATAATTAAAAACACACTTGACAAATATATTGTACAATAAAGTTTATTAGCTGTTCTCCTCTTTCTAACAAATGGAATGGATAGTGTTGATAATTCTTTACAAACCAAAGCCGATTTGGTTGTGTGACTGCCCCATGACTGCCATAAGTACATCCCTCTCAAAAACAATCAGTTGCAAACAAGCAATGGCAGGTACCAAATAATATGGGAATTAGAGAATTTCATTATTGAAGGTTTTGGTACAACGTATTCATAACATTCAGCACAGAAGTTTGTGCATTGCAAATGGAAGATCTTGTGCCTGTGCAACCCGAGACGAACACGTACAGAAAAAAAATATATTGTTGGCTCTGAACTCTCCCTTTGGTTAAGACATGCATACTACAAAGGGGACAGGAGAAGACAAACATCCGGAATTGCGTAGAAAAGAGGAGAACTTGCATGTATTTTTTCTTGTACTAATATTCCCTGGACTTCATGCCCAGCCATCACAGCCCATTTGATTTTTCCGTGATTAAGGAAGGTAAATTCTAATTTGGTTTTTTATTTTTATTCAAAACAAAAAGCTAGGAGTAGGTGGTAAAAGAAAAATATATATTTTATATATATATATTTATACGTGTGCGCAACTATGTAAAGAAAATAATTCCCATAGTTACAGAGTTTAGTTAAAGAAAGTTTAATATATATATATTTATTATAACAAAATAGGCAGTTATTGCGGGTAAAATATTCATTAAAATCTGACCCCTAAGAACACACACATTTTTAGGCTATGAATCATTCTCTCATTGCCCTAAAGACCATCTCTGCAGCTGTTTTCTGAATTACTGCCAATGCAAATTTGGCATTCCTCTGAAAAATACAAGGTTTCCTAGCACCTAAACATATTTTTAGGCTCAAAAAGTGTGATGACCATTATCTATAAAGAATTTCTGTAACACACTATAAATAGTGTTTCATGAGGAAGATTAAAAACATTACACATCTTTGTCCCTAGCAATTTTATTGGCAAAAAATGAAAAAATAGATTATAAGAATATCCATATGAAATTATGAAAATGAATATCCCTTTAAGAGTAGTAATGGGACTTAATGAAAATGCTAACTCAAAATTTAAAAGTTTCTTTCTAACTGCCTGGAAAGAAAAAAAGATGTGACAAGAGGACTGAACTCAGAAAATAAAACCTGAAATTGATTGCCCTGACCAAACCATGCTATTAAAGTTAAGCGTGCAAAGTTACTCATAATTTACAACTTCCTTGAATACAACTTTTCTTTCAATTGTTATGAAATTTTAAAAGAATGTCTATAAAGCTTTTTTGAAAAATCTTTGAAAGTTACTTTCCCTTAAACATTAAGGAATTTTACCCAGCATTTCCCTCCCACCCCCACCCTAAACTAATAGCTGGTCAGGCCATTCCACTGTCATGTTTGAAAAATGGCAAACCAACAACACACAATAATACAAATTATTTAAACTAAGAGAGACACCAAATGTGAAGCATTATGGGAACTGCAGAATGCGATGGTTAGGGTATGAACCACGCTGGAAAGAACTAGAGGCAGGCTCCACTGGAAGGGCTTAAGAGTCGTCAGATGTAGTAGGTGATGTCAGTTAGAAAATGAAAAATAAAAATCTGTTTTCATAATTTTTCCTTTGCTGGAACCCAGATGTAAGGACCAGATTGTTCCTCTATGATCTGTTTCACTTGGTTGTAGATTTCTTCCAGAGTGTCTCCCTGGACAATAGCTGCAAAACATAATGTGGCAATCAGCAATCGTCCCTCCTTGTTCTGTGCAGAAGCCAGGCTGCTCCTTCCCTCAGGGTGACAGGAGGATTTCTGACTGCTGAAGGAACAGGAACAGACACCCTTGGACACTCCTGGTTTCAGTGCTGGACTGAAGCACAGAGTGGTACTGCAGGACACACAAAGCACTTCCTTGGGGACAGGAACTTCCACTGTCCTACCAAGTATACATACAACTGAGGAGTTTTTTAACCTTTTGCTAGCTACATGTTCCAATGCCTGAGTCAATTCACATCCTCCAGTATTCTTTTTGGCCCAACTTTCATTTGTGTTTCTAACACAAAGCAAGACAGTGCAGGGCTGTGTCCTCACAGGCTGGTGAGCTCCTCAGCTCTGCCCTGAAGCTGCACAGCAAGGCAGGCTGACCTCGAGATGTCTACCCAGCTCTACCTTTGCTTTTGGCTAAAAAAAAGGAGGAACTCATGGAGTTTGCTGTCCAGACAAGAGATTGCAGTTTTATAGACAAGAGGCTTCCTCACACAGTTAAAAGTGCAATCTATACTCATTTCTATCATGTTGGTTGATGCATTTTTGCCAAGGCTAGGAATTAACTAGAAATGAGCCAATAAGGATGTGTTCTGACAATCAGAATAAAATATAGTCTGGTGAAAGTTTAAGTCTGTGGAAACAGAACCTGCTGATGAAGTTGGAAAATGGCAGAAAGTCTTAGAGTTTTCAAAACCTAAATTAAGCTCACAGTAAATTTTTGTTTATTTTTATATTAAATGAGCAGATCAAAGTGAAATCAATGTAGAGATACTAAGAAACTCCTTACCTCCAAGTAATCACAGATCATCTAAAAAACAAAGCTCACTATCTCAGTGGTTAAGCAAGTACTATTTTTACAGCAAGCCATAAAGTTTCAACTCTGGCAAGTGAGCAGTCACAAGCAAAACACACCTGTGAAGTGTTCAGTAAATTCCTGCTCCAGTTTCGTGGCTCTCTCAAAGGTCTTCCTGGCTTGCTCTTCTGTTAAGCGTTTATTCATTTCCCTGAAAGTGCAAATATTAGAGAGTTTTTAAACCAATACAAAATACTTGGAGTCTTTAAGGTTTTAAACTGTTGTTTGAATATTAATCCTAATTAAAGGATTAAACACTAAAGACTCCAAGCAAAGACTGTAGTGGAAATGAGCTGTTCTGGCCTCATGTTGCATGGAATTTACACAATGACATTTGTTTTCAAGCACTTGAATTTGGATTAGAAGCCCCATCTTAAAGTCCCTAAAAATTAAACTCAGGGAATTAAATATTATTTAAAACACAAACATGACAATTGTCTGCATATAACTTGCAGTTGGCTTTTCAAATACAACAGTCTCCAACAATTTAGCCTGAGGTACTTTACTTTTACTTACATGATATTTTCCACTGTTTTGGGTTTAATAAAAATGGAGATTGGGTACAGCTGGGCAATCTGCAACCTTTTGATCGCATTACCAGAAACATCAAGAATGCAATGTTTACCCTGAAAAGTGAGAAAGGAAAATGGCACTAAGCAAAGTTGAAGTCACAAGTAGCATAGCACAATAATTTAGAAGAGAAAACAAGAAAATGAGAGTATTTGCATCAACAATACTGTGATTTCACCACTTTGGCACAAGGTCCCCCAATCTCCTCTGCTGGATCACACATCATTTGAGATGTTCCTGACCCTTCTTTCTTTATTCCTTTCTTCATCACAGACTGCAGCCCAATCAGCAATGCAGAACCCTACAGTGGAACAGCTGGACTTCAACCACACCACCAAATTTTTTTACTTTGCTTTGTTTTGGTACTAACATGAGGATGCTTTAGGGAGGTGGCCATGTCACAGATGCAGTTTAGAGAGGAGCCAGATGAGTTACCTGGCATACCTGAGGGAGTGCCTGCCCCTGCTGGCAGGGAGATATGCCACCATATTCAGGTGGAACTGCAGAAAAGCCCTCTCCTCTCCCAGGTACCAGCCCGTAAAAATACCACATTGGAGATGGTGAATGCAATTTATTTGTGTTGATTTATCATTCATCTCTTGAAAAACAAATGTAACTTGACTGTTCCTTGGGCAGCTGGAAGACAGTGTGGTAAGGCTGCTTTCCTCCCCCTCTCTATTCTCCCACTAAAAAGAATTTTCCGGCTTCATCTAAAGGCTCCTCCTGTTCTCAGCTCCTTTCATCTCAGATATGCTCATTTCCACCTCACACATTTTTATTTCTTTCCTTTCTGAGTAGCATAGGAATAATTTTGCAGACTGTCATTTTAGAAAGGTACAGGAGAATAGGAACAAAAACCCACTTCTGGGTGACTGCATTAAAGAAAAACGTTTTCTTTATCAGGACACCAACGTGCATTGCAGAAATCTGTGAGCCAGGATACAAATCCACAAGTACCATATAACCAAAGGTTACTCATATCATACAACACCATTCCTGAACTCCTGGGAGATCATTCCTGGAAGAATGTCTGAAATTACTGACATGCTTCTGCTCTCTGGCAGAAGAAATAACTGGGATCATTTACATTTGGTCTCTTTCCCAACAAAATCAGAATTTTACTTCAGGAATTTTTAAAGAGAAGTGTTCTTCCCACATGAACAATATGCATGTCTGTTTGCTTTCAGCTGATGGTAGCTGTTTCCCAAATCCAGCCCATGGGTCTGGATGCCAACTGGTAGCATTTAATAAAGTGTCTGTATGTCCTAGCAGAGTATTTTACATGTGCTGATCTGTCCACATCTTTAAATGTGGCACACGCTCTGAGAACTGAGAATTAAGAGCATTATTTGAAAAAGAAAAAAGGACCAAGTAAACCACAATTTGCTGCATTTGGCCCAACAATTTAAGCCAGGAACCAAAGGGTGGAGGGCTAGAGAGCCAGCACAGTACCTGTGCCAGACCTTATGGGATATAACCATGACAGTTTATTCCAAATCAACGATGAATGCGCATTAACTGTGGCCTCGAGACACAGAGATTTGCAAACTGCTGATGATTCCAAAGGAAAGAGGATATGAAAATTCTTTTCAAGTGAAGATTTGAAAGACAAGGAAAAGAAACACAAGTAGATCGTGCTACAAGCATGTTTTCATCTAGGGAAGCTACTTTGCTCTTTGCACCGTGCATTTAGAATAACATCTTATATATTTTAGTTCCTTAGCTGCACTGCATCTGATTGAGAGCACCACACAGCAGCCAGTGCCTTCTATAACTGAACAAAAAGAAACATCAGAAAGCATCTTTAGCTGTGTCCATTGTGGGTAAGGAAATGAGAGAGACAGGGATCAGCTGGAAGCATGGGCAAATGAACACAACTGAAGGCTATTTTAGGAATACTGTTTCTGGTTCTTCTGGGGTAATAGCAGTCACTTCTGTTCTGTCTTCTCCTAAACTGATTGTAGAAAACTTGGAAATTATCCTTTGCATCCCAGCAATAAAACCCATTGAAAAGACTCATCTTTTCAGCAAGATGGAAAAGAATACAAGGATGGGAATAATTTCAGATCAACCAGTTTGCAGCCCTGTCACGATTTTGAAGTACAGTTCTGAAGGATAGGCCATTGTTTCCCAGAAAAATAATGTCAGCTGAAACTAAGAAATTGCTGCATCTACCCAAAGTCCCACGGTGCCTGTGCAAGAGATTTGACTGCATGGAAACATCTGGTAATACTTTGTTCTTCGTGTCCATTTTTGAAAGATTCATAGCAATTTTGTACCTTACTAATCCCCACAGAGGGAGAAAAGAAGGGAGTCAATTTCAGGTCCAGGATGGAAATGAAGGATTGTATTTGTGCTACCAAGTAAAGCAACTGCCAACAGATTTATAATGTTTAAGCTATTCAATAATTTCATCATTTAACCACAAATAATTGTTTCATGGCTTTGTTCAGCCTCCAATACAAAATACTGTTCATTTACTTGAACAATTCTATAATTAATATTATTTTCTTTCCTTTTCTCACTCTGTCACATGGGGCCAGGTTCCATTCCATAGCTGATAAAGACAGGAGAAGAAAACATTATTTGCCCCACAGAATCTCACTGTGTTTGCCCTGGTTTTGCTTCCAGTAAATTCAGTTACCAGAAATAGCAAAACTCACCCATTTGGTCAAAATGGGCTACAGAGTCAGCAGCAGAACAACTCTCATCAACTCAACATGGAACATTTGCAAAACATTTTCACCACATGATTTTCTTTAAGACAAGCACCTTATTCTCAGAAATACAGAATTTCAGAAAATACACTTCCCTTCTCCTACTTTTTGTTTAGACAGATCAAATCAACTTCAGTAAGACTTTAGAAATAATTAGAATTTGCAATAAATAGTTAATTCAAATCACTTTGGGATAGAAACAGTCAGGTTAATATTCAAAATATATGGGTAATTATGTAAAAAAATACTTATAAAATTGAATTCTTTACATTTATTCTCTTCTCTTTGTTAGCTAAAACCATGAGGAGCACGAAGGATAACATTTTTGCAAGTTTTCTTTTGTCTATGTCAAAAGGATTCTCGTATTAATTAACTCCAACAGCACTACTCTTCATTAGTTAATGATCTGTGTATGTGAGCTAGGCTAATTAGCCAATAATTCCAGTTATTTCTTCTGTATTCTCTTTAAATGAGAGGGCACATTATGGTTGCTCTTTTTCCACAATTTAATCATGACACTTTTATTATTCCAAAGCTTCATTATTTCCCTAAATGCATCTGTGACAATGCACTGTTTCTAGCCTTATACAAATTCCTTGAAATTCAGAATGTTCCTAATGGCTTCTTGCCATTCTTCTCTTTCTCCTGTCAGCACAGGCATATAATCACCTCAGCAAATGAAAGGAAGGGGCACTGATTTACCTTTTCTGCTACTTCTCGCACTGACTGGACACTTGTTCCATAAAGGTGATTATTGTACTGGCCAGCTTCAATGAATTTGTGATCCTGAATATCCTTCTCCATTTGCTCTCGCGAAGTGACAAAATGGTAATCACGTCCATCCACCTCATAATCTCGTTTTGGTCTAGTAGTATCTTTAAATATAAACCAATAGTTTTTAAAGCAAAACAAACAACAGTGACTTTTTTCCTTACAATATCCAAAAAGCCTCCCATTTATACTGCAAAATTGTTCCAAAGAGATTGATATTATGATAGGTCTATAAAGTCTAAACAATATATTAACTTTTTTTTTTAACCCATCATACAGAGGATGTCTATTAAAAAAATTAAGAGAAAAATATATTCTAAAATTGCTTTAGTATTTGCCGAGACTTACGTGGAACACATGAGCCAAATTTGTCTGGAAATTCTGAGATCAGATCATCATTTATTCTGTCTTTCATGGGTCCCAAAACAATCACAGGTCGAGTGTAACTGACTAATGAACATAAAGGAATAATGTCAGTTGTATTTCATATGACTGTTAACTTTTAAGTGTTCATCAAAATAAGCTCTCACATAGCAATGATTGTAATACTTAAAAGAATATGTACTTCTAAAGAGAATAGAAAAACATTGAAGAACATCAATCAATCAATACCATAATCATGTAGGATGTTAGACTTTCACTCCCAAATCGTCATTCTCAGTGATTGAAAATGAGTCTTAAATTATGAAGCCTTTGGGAAAAAAAAAACCTTCTCACAAACTAACATCCTAAATTCTAATGGAAAAATGAAAGAGGGAAGGTTTGAAAATCTTTTCAATTCAAAGAGGCACCTAAGCAGCAGCACAGTTCATAAAATTCTGTGTCTGCGTTGGGAGAAACTTCTTTTCCTCTAAGGCCACAATTAAGCACTCACATACAAAATGACTCAAATATAAATAATTTCTGTAACTATTAACACCCTTACAAAATTAAGTGTTGTACCTTTTGAAAGTAGTTTAATTATTTATAATAAAGGGATTTTGGTTGAAAATTAAGTTTAAGCAGATTATTTCTAATCACGCTTTAAGAACCTTTAAGACAATAATGCCTAAGTATGTTGCCAAGATCATGTAATTTCAGCAGTACAAATTTTAATTTTAGGTTCAATCTGTCTGCACAATAAGAACCAATTTATTAAAGTCTGGCCTATTAAATATATTTTAATTTGACTCGGAGCTATTTCCTTTCTATTGTATTACTGTATTCGTAAGAGGAATGTCTTGAATCCAGTAGCAATTAACTTATTAATTAAGTAACAAACATCTTTGCTGTTTCTCCCTTTGTGAGCCCCTCTGGTGAGGGGAAACCATTCCACAGGAAATCAGTAAAAAGCAATTTTTTTTAAATGCAAGTGTGAGAAAATATTTTCTCCTAGTGACTTCCATTTCATTATATTTTACTTTTTTTCTGGAAAAAAATCCCTTGGCAATTATTAACAAAATTAGCCATATCAGAAAACCGTACAGAAATGGGAGACTGATTAGAGACATTTCAACTGAAGTTGGTAAATAGACAAATGATCTATTCACATGCTTTTTGCTGTGATAGAAACAGTGAGACTGCCAAAGCAATATGCAACAGAAGAAAACTATAATTTATGATGTTCTCACTGACAAAACTGTTAAGCATACTGTACTTTCCTTCCACAATATAAACCACACAAGAATTATTGAAGTAGCACACCTTTGGATTCTGCACTAAATAATTGAGAGATTTTATTTAATAATTTATGCCCTTATGATTTATTCATTTGAATAACAGTAAGTTTCAACTTTAAAAGGGTGAAGAAGTTTATCCTGGTGCTTAGTACATAAGGCCATGCAAAGCATTCTAACAATTCAGATTATTTCATACTCAGCAAAATATACAAACCTTCTTGTTGATTGACAGGTTCATATGACAACACATATTCCTCCTGGCCACCTAAAATGTAAAGGCAAAGACACATCAATGTATTTTTTTCAAGGGAGTCATTCCATGGACTGTGATGATGCAGACACTGCCCAGCATTATGCATTACAATGATGCAGATGAGGGACACCTTCCAAGAGCCATGAATTCCAGACCTCACAAAGCTAAGCCAAACACTGAGCTTTAAAGCATAAGACACAGAGAGTAGAAAGAAGTTCCTGGTGAACGCTGGCATGTCAAGCTGGCATCGAGCATGAGGAGAATTTTCAAGCATTGCTGAGGTGCTGTTCCCCAGAGTCCTGATGCAGTGCATGCATGCTGTCATTCACTGCTAGAGCAATGCCTCCTGCATTGGGAACGCTCTCCACACTCTCAAGGCAGCATTTACAAGAACATTTTTCCGTATTTATGCATGGCTGGCAACCATGTATGTCAAGGAGAACAGATCTTCCGTAACCTTAATCCTGAATTGGCATTTCCATACACATCTTCAGCCACTATAATTCTACCAAAAAAGCTATGAACTTATATACTAAACAACTACTATTTTATAAATTAATTTTTAAAGACAAAGTTGAAAGCAAATAATGCTTTGGATTGTTCTCAGCTCCAGGAAGCACATTAGCAGTGAATGAAACTAAAATAACAGAATCTTGAATTTTGACAGCTGTAGGCTTTTTAAATGTTAGTGAAAGCATTTGAAATATACCTCAGTTGCCATCTCTCTAAAAGATTGTTTCTAGCCTAACATGGTATCTCTGAGGAAAATTTCTTTCAATGAAATCACTAAAAATTAACTGTGACAGCAGAGAATTTATAATTCTGAAGACACAAGCTCAAATTACATGACATTGCTTTGAACTGAAGAAAATACAGTCCTCCAATATTTCACTTGTCTAATTTTGGAACATTCTGTGATGTTCATAAGCCATACTTAAAACAGGCAAAGGAACATACCAAGGCTACACCACAGTTTATGTAGAAACAGAAGGCAGATGAAGGCTTTTGTAAATGCATATAGAGCTTCTATGTATCTATTCTCTATTTCAAAGAAAATGCAAATATTTTAAATGTAAATGTTACCATTTCATTAACAGAAATATTTCTCTTATTTTGCAATAAATTTGCATTCAAACTATCCTACAGCAATACATGAAGGAAGACTTTAATTTCCTGAATTGTTGCAAGTGAGGAATACCTTAAGACAGACACAAAACCATGCAACCTGTACATTTTAATATCTCAAAAAGTTACTCATGCAAATGGATTTTAGAAGGACAGTATATACTTTCAGAACCCTTTTTAGGCTAGGGAGAGGAACAGGGAATCACCAGCTGTCAACTCATCTATGAAAGATCCAGCTTACATAGAATTAGATACTTCTTTGGAGAAGTCACATTGCTATAAGGTCAAAGAATAGTTATGCAAACTACTAAAGAGATAAGAACAAGTAAAAAGCATCCCCTGATTGAGGGCCAAAAGTATATATTGTCACTGCTTTTCAATACTTTGGAAAAATTAGTATTAACAGAATGAACCTTTTGAACAACCGTACTCATCTGTAATCAAGATAACTTTCATATTAGACAGCAGTAAGAAGAGATTAAAAGAATATTTTAATAAAAAGTGCTCAGAATTACACATTGAGATAAACAAATCCATGACATTCATAATAAAATCATGGCTTCTCAAGTAACTAGTAGTACCAATAACCAGCTTTATTTACATTTAAAGCTAGCTCTCAGAAAAACCTTAGAAGTGAGGGAAGAGAGGGAAGCAGCAAATTTATGAAGAAACAGACATGGTTAGATAGTTTTAATGGTGTGTCATTAAAAACTATAAAAATTCCTGTTTATCACAGGCAACTTCCATATGTGCTCAATTCTGTGTTATTCTCAGGGAATACAGATGCCTTCCTCAATTAGTTTCTTTTCAATTACAATCTGCAACAACACCAGCATTTTGCATACATGTTTACACATTCTCTCCTTCACTGTCATCATCTGGAAGAAAATATGTGGCTCATTACCTAGGAAAAGATTGACAGCCAAACAAATATATCTGTTAATGAACCACCTTCCTTATTATCCTGACATAAATTGGGTATTTCTGCAGTGCCCATTACACAGCAGGCAGCCAGGAGCTGAGCACTGAACCATCACAACTTTCACTGCTCCTTCTTTTCATGTTTGCCTTCAAATCCTCCACTTTGCTATTGTCCTGCTCTGCTCTACCATGGCTTCCAGGTCTAGACTGCAACCTTACTGGGGAGCTGTTCACTGGAATAGTGGGATCCAGTCCTTGCTGTGGTTTTGGACATGGCAAAGCACAGCAGAGCAGCACCATGCAGCCTATTACCCCCATGAGCATGGAGTGCTACTGCAGCTGGGGTAATAGCAACCACGACTGGAGCTTATGCTAGCAGTGAAAGCAAACTGAGTGTGGTATTTAGAAGATCCCATGTGTCCAGAAAGAGAGAGAACTAGCATGCTGATTTATCAAAACTGACTCCAGCACTGAATGTGTGTCGTATGCTTTGAAGACAGTTCATACTGAACACCCACACTTGACAAAATAAATGAGCTGAAAGCAAGGGTAAATACATGTTTGCTTATCTGTACTTTCATTGAAGTATATACATATTAAATCTGAGTATCAGTTGTGAAAAACTTTAGATAATTAAGGCATTATTTAATGGATTACAGAGTTTAGCTACACTTCCAGTATCAAGGCTCAGCTACACAAAATTATATTTGTCAGCATTAAATTTGCATTTAAATTTAACAGGTCTAGCTAGCTTGTGTAATTTTTAAAAAATTAGTAGATTCAAATTAAACTGAACTAAGAAAATCACAGACAACAATAAAAAATATCCATAAAGGAGGTTTGCAGTGATTCTAGGGGTTTTCTTAAAAACAAAGACACAGAACAATTTGCAGTACTCCACCAAATACACAAAAACAGATTTCACCTGAAGCTGACTGGGAAGTTCTATTTAACATGTAAATACCCAGAAAAGACAGACAAACAAAACCAAAGAAGGAGCAGCAAAACAAAGGCTCTGAATAAACAAAGAACTTAAAAACACTTACGGTAACTACTTTCACTATCGCTGGCATTAGAGGTTACATGCTCTGAAATTGCAACACAATGGGAAAAAATAAGGAACATACACCAATGGCATAAGTCAAACAGAAAGAAAATCGACAAAAAATAATCCAGATGAAAGACAATACTCATATCAAAGTGCTGAAATCAATACATACTGCATATAAAAGTTTTAACGTACTTCTCATAGCTCTCAGGATCAAGCTTAATTTCATATGAAAGGAATTGATGTTAATAAAAAGAAAAACATTAAATAGCACATAAAATAAGATTACAAAAAGTACACTAATTCATAATTTACATGTAACCCTGCAATTTGAGTTTTCACTTCAGGATGAATTTTGTTGTGTAAAAATCTCAGGATTATGCTTTTCAACTTTTATGCAAGCAATTTACTGATTACATTTAGTCTCTTGTAGAGAAAATATTGGATTACATTAGAGGAAATATAGTGTAGCCTGTAACACAACTTGCATTAGGTGTGATAAGGCAGTTTTAAAAATCTGTGCTGAAAAACACACAAGAAACATGTTCACTTTATAGAACAGAATCATCTAGAGATATTTCTGTACCATATTACATAGTTCAAACTAGGTATGATCATAAGGCCATAAAGGCTGCTTATGATTTTATGTTCTAAACCATAAGGCCATAAAGGTTGCTGAAGTTTTCTGGTCTAGACCAAGAATTCCTTTGAAAGTAGCCATTTCAGAATTGAGAAATGAATGTTACAGCTACTAGAATTTCTACTTCATGATTGAGGACAGATACAGAAGTACACTGGCCCTTACAAGGAACTTCACAAACACTGTGCCTTACAGTTTGCCTTGGGAAGAAATGCTACCCCTAATGACCCTGAGCCACATCCCTTTAGAGACTCCTTTTCCTATTCCCTAAGTGCCTAACAGTGTATGTATTTAATATAAAAGCAAGGTCTTGGCTTTTTTTATTTCTCATTTTCATACATTTAGTGGTGGGGTATGTCATTTAATACATTTTGTGGCGGGGTATGTACACACAAACATTTCTGCTAAGAGTAGGCAGCAACTTTTGAATCTGACTAGATTCAAATAGAAATACAAGAAATGCTTCAAGTCACCCCTATCAGCCTTTCACCTGGTCTAAAAGCATCCTAAGTGTTCAAAATAGAAAAACTCTCCTGGCATTTGTTAAGGAAAAGTTGTGTTTGTTTTAGGTAGCTGTAAACATCAGTCGCCTAGAGAGAGGAGTGAAAACTGTTACTAGTTAAAGTAGCACGGCAATGCTGGTACTATTACTGTAAAGAGCCATAAGGTTATTTTTAAATAAATAAAAATACAAGGACAAGATATAAGTAACATTAAAAAATAATCACCAAATTAAAAACACAGTACTGTTAAGGACAAACAAGAAAGCACTGGTAAACCTCTGAAAACAAAAAAATCTAATGTGACAGTCACATAAACTTTACATGTTCCTGAAAGCAAAAACTCCAAAAGATTACAAACTAGGAAAAGCTTATGAACCAGTTTTAGTTAACCTCCTTATGCCAGTGGAGCACCAATCTCAAAGAGATCTGTCCAAAAAAAAAAAAAAGTAGTAATTTTTCAGATGGAGGTTAAAATAACTTGGGAGTATTTTGATCACTTACTCAGGCCTTTTGATCCCATGTCGTCAGGGACCTCCTGCAGAGTAGTCCCCAGAGGGCAAGCAATAAAAAGACAATCACAAAGAAAATAATTGTCAGTAATATATAGAATTGGCGCTACGACAGGAGACAGTTCCTAGAACATCACAGGGAAAAATGAGCCTGTAGAATTTGACTTGACTGGCACATGAAGTGCAATCAGTAATGCAAATGGCAGAGAACACAGTTTGTTTTGAACCTGCTCTGAATTAGCAAATTTATGCAACTATGTTTTGAGAATTCACTTTTTTAAACTGCTGGCAAGAACAATGAAAATCAGAGTAACCTCTCTTCATTAGGAAAATCAAATTAGAATGAATTACTTTGAAAAACCAGTCTAAAGGGACTGATTTGAGAAGCTGGTAAGCTCCATTATACTTTCATGAATACTGTGCCTTCTCCTCCAAGTCACAAACAGGGAAGCATCACTGACAGCACTGGAAGGCAGTTGTTTCCTCCAGTTAGTTAACAGTTTATTCCAGTTTATTCCAAACTGGGATACTCTTGTGTTAAGTTTGATTTTCACAGCAAACAAAGGTTTGCCCTGGTTTTGTAGCCTGGTTTGCTACTGGCACCAGGAGCTCCTCCGCCTGTTGCAGCTCATGAAACTGTCTCCACGGTAACACCCTAGTGCAGTCTAGCAGGCCCTTCTACTGTGCTTCACTCTCCATGGAATGCCACATACTTACGGTCAATATCACTGGTTTCCTGCTCACTCTGGTCCTTGTTCTTGTAGAAGGGAAATTTTCGGGAAAAGAGGTTCTTTTTACGCTTGTCATTGAATGACTGCTGAAGAAGAGAAGGAGGGGCAAAACAAAGGATGTCTAATGTCTGTGTGAACAAAGGCCCAGCCCTGCAGCTTTGCGGAAGCTGACTCCTACAACCACATTATGCAGCGCGCATCTCAGTTTAACACTCATCTGCTCAGCTCATTAGAAACAGAGACTGGGATCGTGACTTGGCTCAGATCCTCCATGTTTCACATGCTTAGTAGTGAGAAAACTGGTTCATGCTATAGAGCCTGACATGTATTTCACAAATTTAGGCTTGCTCTGAGTGTTAAAAAAAGTGGAAAACTAGGCTGCTGTAAGATGGCCGAACCGTAATGACTCAAAGTCAATTAAATCACTGATATTATTTCATTTAGGGGTTACAGTATTAAAAAAATCAACCAAAAAAGCAAGCTGAGGCTTTTGCAAATAACTGATATTATAACAAAACATCAAAAGTATTGGGCAGTGTTGCCATCCAACCAAAAAAAGTCCAAAACTTGTATCAGTGTTTTACTATTGCAATTCATTGCAAATTCACTGAAAGGACTTGCTGTGTTCTATGTAAGTTTGCATCCTAATACAAAGATTAACTTGAAAAGACACAAGATCATTTCTTTGGTTTATTGAGGCAATTATGTTTTTCAAGAGAGTACTTATAATTACCACATGAAAAACCCTGTATATCAAGGATCATGTTCAGCAACTTTTGACATTAACTGCTTGTGTTGCTGAAGAATTTCTGCATCTCAGTTGCTACAAACATTTCTAGAGTTACTTACATAGACATTTACATCCATATAAATATAAACTATTATTGTGCTGTTTGTTCAAGTCATGGAGAGCATCAATGCATTTTCATTCCTATATATGTATGTATATATGTAATTAGTACAGATTTTACTAATATCTGCCATATCTTCTGCTGAACACATATGTGACTACAGCACCTTTAATTTGATGTTCCAAGTCAATAAAAAACCTTACAGTATAAATAAATCAGTAATGTTTTAATTGCAATTATGCCCAGAACTAGAGCTAATACAGCTAACTTAAAGTCAGCAGAAATCCCCTTCCATCTTTAGGCATAAGTGACTCATCTGACCAGTTTTGCAAAGACATAAAATTTGCCATATTTTTGTCATTAGGTTTGCAGAAAAAAACTATAATAGAAAGGATGGTAAAATAGGAAAACACCCTTGAGACCCTGTGCTGTAGGGGACTATTTAGTTTTTTTGAAGCTAAGCAGAGCCTATGTGCAGCAGGAAGTAAGAAAAGCGCCACAGAAACATCTTTTAAAAGGTATTGCAAAAAAAAATAATCATGCATTCAAGACTCTGTTAACAAGTGTTTCCAAAATTTGGAGCATGTTAGCTTTCAAGTAATTGTTTGTCTTTCTCCAGCCAATGTGAGCTCACAGTCCTCTATTATATGCAATAGAGTTGTAAAAGGGCATATTATCCTTTCTATCAGCATCAAGTATGGAATGAATGACAGTAACAAGCAGGGGTGAAACAGGACTTTTCAAGCTTTTTCAAACTATGGGCCACATTTTTTGGTACAACTGAACACTAACACTTGGCCTTCCTAAAGAGAATGTCTATAGTTGTGCTCCTTTCCAACAGTGCAACACAAACGCTGCATCCTGCTACAGGACTAACAATCCTTCTGGCCAGATGTGCTTGGCAATAGTAGATACTTAAACTTCCAGTGATATTTTCATTACCAATGTTTTTTAAAAAATTACTTAAAATTACAAGGTGTTAAAGAGGCACATAGTACCATGGGAGCCCAATCAGTGACATTGAGCTCTGGAAATAACAATACTGTGCTAAGGAGGAAATCCATAAAACCTTTAATTGCCTTGCATCTGTGTTCGACTAAAACTGTTGTTCCACTGTAAAAATTGGTAAATTATCAATCTGACACATAGACAAAAGATGAAGTTTCGAGCCAATGATATGCCTGCAGAAACCATACTTGGCACAGGCAAATTTCTATGTTATGGTTCTCTTGACCTTCTCTAACAGAAGTCAAGTCACTGCAAATGATTTCCCACAACCAGGCAGGGTAATGTCATCTAGAGAATAAGGACAACAAAGAAATATGTCCAAAGGAGATCCTTCCTGAGAATACTGAAAAATACTGTAATGTAAATTCAAAAAATAAAAACTCACATCTGTAATTTTTTAATTTGGGCAAGTCCGTCAGTTTGGTAAAAGGAGACAAATGTGATAAAGATAAAATAGTTCAGTTTAGCTGAGGTGTTGGGAATGGGGAATCTGTACAGTTAAAATAAAAGGACTAGCTGATTTATTGTGTGCTTCATAAAACATAATCAAGTTCTTCATTATAGTTGTGAAAATATTTCATAACAATTATTTTCACTTTCTTACAGTAAGTCTTCCTGAGCTAATATGAAACTTTATATACTGCATGTATAATGGTCAGAGTCAGTTCCATTGCCAAAAAAAAAGAGAAAAAAAAGTAATATTATACTGATTTTGCATAAAAGATTAGCCAAAAGATTACTTTTAAAAGATATCATGATTATAAAAAGCTAGAAGGATTTGCTTATTAGTTGAAAATGCATAGTAATTGCATTAAATTTTTCATAAGCCCGCTGGCAATCATTCCCAGTCATTATAAGCAGGAATATATTCAATCAGAAGCAGCACAGAAAATGAGATAAATGTGTATATGAAAGGAACTAACAAGAATAAAATGTAACCAATTTGGCTCCGTATTTTTTAGGTTTCCTTACAATGAAAGGAACATGGATTTTAATGTTAGCCATCACTAGGATTCTTCAAGGTCTTAATGTAGAAATTTTCAAAAACTGTATAAAATTGGTATTTCATCCTGTTTATGGAGAATTAGCACACACAGACACAAGAAGGCACATGGTCCATGAGGACATGTAGGGTGCAGTCAACTTACTGGGAAAATACAGAAGGAATACTTCAAGGAGAAACTCTGATGTTAAAACATTTACAGCTGAAGCAAGAGACTGTGAACAGTGTAAGTGTTTGCAAAATGAAATGTTACTAAAGAAAAAGAACTGCAGTTCTACATCAATGGCAAGCGTAGTTGCTTTTCCACTCTGTATTCCATGCATTTCTTTGGTGCTCTGTTAGTACACAGGGGCTGTGCACCAACTCTGCTTTTGTCAAAAAGCTACTTCAAACACATCACTAATTAACTGTTTGCAGTTAATTGGTAGACACCCTCTAAAACCATGCAATTATGTTTCAAAGCACATGGTAACATTTGAAAAATTCCTTAGTGTATTGAAAAGAATCTGAAGTATTTAATCCTCTCTTTATATGACTTCTAAAAAGCAAACTCAAATTACCATATCAGTTGATAATATTTTATTCCAATACCAAACTACAAAAGCACCAAAACAGAAAAATGCTGCCAATAATCCAGTAAATCCCAGGGCAGTACCATAATTGTGAATCAGAATGTAGTTAGAGATATTGATTTTCTTTTAAGCAAATACTTATAGGGGAAAACCAGGACATTTCATTAATAACTGAGACCTTTGCCATGCAGCAGAGAGATGTATATATGAATTTTAGAGTCTTTATACTTTGCAGTCCTACACTATCAGGATATAATACTGAAGCTTTAATATTTGATGTATGCGATTTCTGAAGTTATGAAAACATTGTAAGTGAAATAAATTACTAAAATGCACTTGTGGGATTTACAATAATGACTAACCAATGCTACAGCATTAGTGCAATTAAAAATATAATCACTATTTAAGAAATAGCTTCCTCAGGAGCTTAAAGCACGCTTCAAATTTTTTGAAATGGCAATATATTATTAATTTAGAAGACTCTTACATCTAAAATGCTCAGGCCTGAACTACTGATAGAAATGATATGGTTGTGGAATTGTTTCTCAAATTTTAGAACAGCCAAAACATTGCAAAAAAGCCTCACCCTCAAAACAATAAAAAAAATTTAGCTGCTGTGCCATTATGAAATGGCTATAATTTTGGCTACAAACATTCCTATTGCTACTTAAGTAGCCTCACTCCTTTCTCACTACTCATTCCCATCACATGTACTGTGACAGAAATCACATCTGGTGCAGAGCTGTTAGAAATGGCACTATTCAATACGTGGTTAGGATATACAGCTCCTACTACATTACTGTATTAACAAGTATATAAATTTCTATGCTAATCCTTTAAACAATTTGCAGTGTTTTGGCAAATAAAGTCTGCTTTGGTGCTCAGAATTATTTCATTTTGATTTGATAGAATTTACTATTTTCATTCAAATCTTAAAGTGATTCTCCACACACAAAACCACTGAAAAATGTTACCATTCACAATGCCAGGTGTAATTAGCACTTCATTAACTCACCCCTTTGTCTCCTCTTGTTTTGGAGTTGAATTTCACTGTCTTCAAACGGGCTCGTTCTTTTTTCTCAACTCTACCACAAAAACACATACAAAAATGTCAGAAATCAGCAAAACTCCAGAACTTCAAGTTAGCACTTGTTACAGCAGAAGCATATTGGTGTAACTTTTGTACTATAAATTTTATTGCTTATGACACACTCAGAAAATGGAAGCCTGCTAATGGAAAACTGTTATTTCTCAAGTGATGTGCTGAGGAATTATTTGGAGTATTTTGCGGCTATACATGTTCAATAAATCCAGAGAGTGCAAAAAGGAAACATGACACAGTAAGTGAACAGTCTCAATTTTCAGTCAATAGCAGATATTAAGATTCAGAGCACCTAAACTCTTATTTCAATCTCCAGTATGCCAACAAAAACCTCATCTCCATTGGCTACCAAAGAATGATTTTCCAGTTTTCCAGGTTCTGGGTAGAAAGAATTCATGACAGTGTTATGACTTGAATAAAATTCATTCACACTTTGCACCTTTTCATACATAAATGGTAAATTATCTGATATTAAATGCACAACTTACAGTGTGGACAGAGGTGGATGTGGACCACCTTTATTAACTTCAGCACACAACACCTAGGACTAAATGGGGTTTTAATAACTTTTCATTGAGTAAATGAGAATCTCACTACAGCTTATTTAAAAACAAAAGAATCAAACAAGCGGCTTATTGTGGTACAGAATTTCCAAGAAAGAGAAAAGCATATACAAGATATGCATTAATCAGATCAGATGTTTAATAGCAGACATCTCCAAGTCAATAAAGAATGCCATACCTCCGTTTGCTTGGGATAACTCCAATTTCATCACTTTCTCCATCTGGAGTTACCTGCCGTGCTTGCCACCACTCATCATCAGAAGCATTAATGACGTGCAGAATATCGCCAAATTTGAAGTTCAATCCTTGACTCGGAAGGCCACTGTCTTTAGTCTTGTCATAATCAAAAAGAGCTCTACATTGAAAAGAAGGAATTAAACATAGAAAAAAAGCAAGAAAAAACAGGAGAGTATGAATAGCACAAAATATGAAGCAAGCTGCCTGTGCTATTCATAGATGATTGCATCATTCTGACAGGTACTTACAAGAAGGCTGAATACACTCTCTCATACACACACAGAATGTGTAGTACAGTACCCCCCACACTTCTAAGCTTTAATCAATGAGAAAAAAACTGATCCAGAGCAAACCTTTAGTGCTTTACAAAAGCTCTACAGGAGACACCTACTGCAATTCAATAAGTACTTTGCACAGAGCAAGTTACATGTCAGCCTAAGATAAAAAAGACAAGCAAGTATTTAAAGCATAGAGCATGGTCAAAAGTTCTGTAAAGTACACTTCCATATCAAGTTATAAATTTAAATTATTTAGTAATTTAACACAGTTTAGTACTGGCTTTAAAATAAAAGTCAGTATCATCAGTATCCTGCTCACAGGAAAAAAAACCTTAGAAAGAGGGTCTGGTTAGCACTTTGTACCATAGTACCCAAAGGCAGAGAACCTTATGCACATTGTTTTAGGAATTTCCTGACCATTTTGAGAGAATCTCACCCTTTTTCCTAAGGTAAGCCTGTTTTCAAATAAAAGGCACTCACAATACCTGAGCAGCAGCTGCATGACTACAATTTTATAAACATTCCCTCTGGCAGCAAGACTGGTTTATGCAACTGACTCCTGTTCCCGTTTTGCTGAAGAAAGCAGAGTTGTCTGGAAAGGCACATGGTCCACCATGATGTGGAACTGAACTGGTTTACAAGTCACATCTTTTCAGCCTTTTGGATCATTTTATACCTGGACAAGTTCCCTGAGGAAATAAAGGTATCTCCAGTCTGTTTTTCCCTGGCACAGCTGAGGGTTTAATGAGGACGTGGAAATGAAAGATGACAGGAATCTCTAAGCAAACAACAAGAGATACTGCTCAGGTTCTGCCTTCTGAAAGACTTCTTTTACATTTGAAAATAGTTCATGAACCTCACCTATGTGAAATAAATGCTTATATGACAGTCAAAAACCCCCTCAGCATTATTTAATCTGCCAGCTCTTGTGTTGTCAGTGCTGCACTTTCTGAACAATACCCAAATTCAACTTACTCGATCTCAAGCCAAAGTACTACCAAGAGATCACATTGTGATGATTTAAAAGGGTGTCATTTTCCTTGTCCAAATTCAGCTCATTTCTTCATTCTGAACACTGGCCTTACATACCTTTTTCTGCCAGATTTTTAAATATCACAGGAATTTTTAATCCATGTAAGTCAAAACTTGTTTGCTCCAAAATCTACTTCAGCTTCGTGAATTTTGCTTCCTCAAGCACTGAGTGATCTGTTTGTGTTTATAACCAATAACAAGTTGTTTACAGGGAAAAAACGCAAAATATTCTGTCATACCAATTCATTTTCAGCATCTATTGCAAAACCAGAGCTGCTTGGGACACCATGCTTTCTTAGGCTATAAAATATTTTTTAAAAAATCCTAAAGGATTACAGGTTTTAATAAAGATTTTTAGAATGTCTAAAAGAAGACAGAAATTTTCAAATGGCTTCAAAATATTGAAGAGCCTTATACTTAAATCTGCGATACCTTTAGTTTAAGTTTATAACCTAATTCAGACTTTCAATTTTGAAATACCTTGGAGGTCGAAATACCACCTTCCTTAGCAGTGCAACCTTCATAATAAGATCTTTTGGGTTAATTCCACAGCATACTTAAGATATCCTGATTATTTTTCTAAAAATCAGAACACTTTTTTTTTTTTTTTTAACATAGCCAAAATATTGCAGGTAAGAAAATTATACAGATAGGAAGTAGCTATTCCTCCACATTTTTTCTCCACACTTGTTCAAGAAAAACTCTGGACAAATATCATTTCATATCTCAAAATAAACTGCACATAATCCAGTATGTACTTTCAATGCAGATTCAAGTTGTATACATTTTCACTGAATTAATTACATGCATCGTGACATTTATTTCCTGAGATTTCTTGTTAGCATTCAAGCAATGATTTCTACCAGCTCCACTTTTTACTTCTATTTTTGAGTTTGCACATAAATTCATAAAAGCTGTGAGCTTGGCCTAACAGCATTAACATATATGTTGACTGCATGAGAAAAAATGCTCAGGAGTGAAATGGAAGCAGAAATGGATAAAGCCATTATTGCCAACTTTGCCAACATGTGCTTTTCCAACTAGAGAAATGGTTACACAGAGCAGGTTTTGTACAATGAAAGGCAGCTTCATCAAACACATTTTCTCTGGAAAAGTCACTTCAAGAAAAATAATTTTATTGGGCAAAAAAGTCAAAGCTGATATAAGATAGTTGTATAAAAAGATCATTTAGAGTGTCACATAATAGTGACAAAACTATGCAGCTAACATTTATAGGAATACCAGGAACTGCTAATGATCCTATAAATGACCTCAAAAGCAAACAGAATTAACAAAAATTTCCTTTGATTCCAAGTGAGTAACATGGCTTTTCCTGTATGCCTGGCACATCATCAACCAAGAACTCACTTCACAGCCCAGATGATGAATTTATCTACACGCTGGAATATAAAAAATACTGCTTCTATTAAATTCCTGCATGGAAACTTTCATTATGGATTAAAAACGCCATGTGTATATTTACTTATTGTAGGTTATAAACACAAATTAACTTAAAAATAAATTTAGTAATAATCATCAAATACTGCTTTGAATGCAGATCCATGATATTTACAGTAAAGTTCTATTTAAATTTAAATGGGAAGTCCTAAAAAACATTTTCTAGAGAAAGCACTAAGTCCTCCCTTTTATTTCACTTTGTATTACTCAGGAACCAAAAAGCACTAAAAAGGTAACTCAGCTCATTCATCCACAAGTCTAGAGAAATTGAAATTAGGTTGCATATTTCATGAGTGTTTATGCTTCAAAGCCAAAAATGTAATGGCTGTGTAACAATGCCAAATTTTCCAGAGTATCTTTTTACCTGCCACACTCATTACTTTCAGTGTAATAGGCTGTTGACCAAGTTCTACTGAAGCAACCAGGAATTCCTTCAGCAAAAGCAGCTCTATGTTTCATTTCATTAAAAATTAATTAATTTTACCACTTCACAATAAATGAAGGTCATCTAGTAAAGGAGGTTCTCTTTTTCTGAGTTTTTGGGAAAGTTGTTTGAAACTTAATGTTTGAACTCTGAGAATACCATAAAGAAGGCCCAATTAAACAGCAGACAAGTACACTGAGCCTGCTGCTAATAGCAGATCTCATTTTTCCAAAGGACTCAGTTAAAATTTCTTAGTCATTGTAAAACTGTTATGTTTCTTCAACTTGGAGACATAATCATTTTTTGCTGTGATTCAAGCACAAATCAGTGCCATTGTTTGAGTTTGGAATGTATTGTGCTGATCAGAAAAATGCCCAAAGGTAAATGTAATTTTTGATTTTGAATGCCACACACATTGCAGACTGAGACCTGCCACAGAAGATGAGATTAAATATGGAACAGATTTACTCTCTCTCCATGTGTTATCACAGAAACATGATACCATGAAGGTATCTCACATGTGCTTTTTGAATCTCCAGGTGAGCATATATATCTATATAGATATAGATACAGATATATATAGATACAGATCAGATGCAAACCCAGAAACATTATGAGAGAATCCTTCTCAGAACAAAGACCAGAAGAAATATAAAGCAAAATAAGAGAAGACACATCAGTACATCTGAATGAGCTGGGGACAGGGGGGGTGGTGTGGGGGACACAGTAGGACATGCAAATGGAGAGTCAGCTGCTGCTGAATTGCTCTGTTTGCATTGCCCTCCAGGTGCTGTTTTCCAAATTGCTGTGCATCATTTTTTGATATAGATACAATTACAAAGAAAAATCTGCCATTATACTCCAAACTGTATTTTTGGGCAAACACAATTGCCTTTTCCTTAATATTACATAATACCAAAAAATGCTGCTGACTGACAGACTAGTTTTAAGATATCATGTTTACAGGGATACAATGATCCATCTGATTTTATTTCCTAATTTGATTTTTAGAAAGCCGAGATGATTTTCAGGGTATTTTTATTTAATAGCTTTTCTGAAATTGTGATTGAGTGCCTATAAACATTTTACTGGTGGATTTACCATTCACTTCAGCATTTTGTTATATAACTGACATCCTTTAAGGCATATCCAAAACCCAGCACTATTGAAAAAAAGATATCTGAAGTTATTAAAGTTGGCTTTGAATTAAATTAAAAGTACAGTATGACTGTACCAGAGTGACTTATTATAAGAAATAAAGTGGGTAAGTAACATGTTCTGTCAGTATCTAGCAATATGTGAAAATATTCATAAAAGTTACTTTAGTGGGGTCAAAATTACATCAGAAACAAGACAGAACAGATGAGAACCCTTTCTGTGCATACTAAGCTGCCTCCCAGTATTTGGCAGCTTTTGGTGTGATGACACAAGCAGATCCCAAAAGCCCTATCAGCACCCTCTGTAAAGAGATGTGGGTAGGAAAGTACTTTTGTTGGGAAGTTTTTGCATTTTAGATGTTTGCACTGACTTATACCAGCACTGAATATTGAGCCTCAAAAACGTTCAATGAAACCAGTCCCCACAAGACCTCAGCCACCAGCTTGGAGAAGTCAGCAAGTTCTGCAGCAGCTGGCAAAGTCAAAAGCTCAACAGCTTCCATCAGTAGAATAAAAACTACATAAAGATAAAATGCTTGTCAGTGGGTCAGAATATTAGATGTGTGAACATGAGCATAAGCAGTTTAGAACCTAATCAGGCTATAGCTAACCAAGAAAATAAAAGCATTTAGAATTGTTTGGGCTTAGGTATATGATGGGAACTAAAGCAATAGATCTTGGGATTATGGAAATTAAGATCTTGGCACAATATCTATATGTTCACTTACTTACCTCCAATTCAAAGATATGAATAAATGTGGTATTAAGGACTGACCCTTACTATTTATGGCATTTATTTTTAGAGATTTAAGTTTTGACTGCCAAAATATTTAAGGCAAACAGAAGTAGAAAAAAAAAAAAAAGTAGGCTCAGATCTGAGAAAACAGAATCCAGCTACTGAAACAATAGGTCAAAACACAGAAACTACCTGCTAAAGTCAAGCTAAACAGAAGCCCTGTGAGTATTTAGCTACATTTGTGTCAAGCATTCAGATATAGTTACAAAGGGCCATGACTTTCCTGAGCATCAGCATTTACTCATGCAATTACTGAGGGAACTGCTTGGTGTATGATTTGCTTCCTTTCCCATAGCTCAGTAGACAGAACACACCATGAACAAAACACTGTATCTGCTTTGGATGGGAAAAGTCAACAGCACCTGAGCCTGATTTCTTTTAGGAGGTAAACCAGTGAGGTCCTACAACATTTTAAATCATGTTTAACCCAAACACCAGAACTACTTGAAGGCTTACCTGCTCTATTGAAACATTCTGGCTCCTACCAAGAGGCTACTGACTCAATCCTGAGATGAGCTGATTTGAAGAACTCACACACCAATTTATTTTTAAAAATGCAATCCTTTTACCCACATTCCATACTTGAAACATTATGCTTTATCAGTACACGATAACCAATGTAGGAGTTGAGTGACACATGAATAAGCTGCACCCTGCCATAATTTCCTTGTGAAAACACCTATTTTCTCATCTGCTTCATGCTCTTATGCTTCTACTTCCTTTCAGCCTCCTTCATGTTTAACTTGATATGAATAAATTAATGAGGTATACTCAGTTCATTTGCTTTGCATTTTCTCTCTTGGTTACCATGGAAAAATATTCCATAACAAAATTCAATCGGATAGAGAAATAAGGTTCCTTAATAAAGCCAAGGAAACAACTAAAGTAAGCTGAAGGACATAAGATGGAAATCTGTCAAACCTTAAGAAAGAGAAGACTACAAATTTGAACTCAAGTACTGAACAAGGGAGAATACAAAGACTACTGCCACAAAACCATGAACTGAACTAAGCAAGTTTTTAAGACTTCATGTACACTGACATAAAGAAGAAATATATGTTTTTGCTGAAGGATTATCATCTCTCTCAAATCAAAGGACAAAAAGCAAACAACAGCACCATTCTTCAAAGTTCATATAGAATTCTCAGGGATATCACTACTTTTTCAGCTATATTACATTAATCAGTCTAAATACAGCTTTATTTTTATTATATTTACATATAAGTATCCCTTTATTAATACTTGGTTAATAATTGTATGAAACTGCAAATACCAAAAGAGTAAGTCTAGAGAAAACAGAAAAACACAGCAGCAATGCTATGAAAAAGATGATTACCTGACATAGAGGGATCTCTTCTGGCTGGTTCTCAAAGATCCTGATCCTGAGCTAATGCTACTGTTCATCATCTGCTCCCGTAAATCATGGATTTTAGCTTCAAAACGACTGTATTCTGTAACAAAGACAGGCATGGCAATTAATTTCCTGCCAAACTTCATCAATTAAACAAAGAAAATCTGAAATAATCTTGATTAGACAAAGAAAATATACAAGAATATTATACTTCAAAATTCTGTGATTATAATCTATAGTTCACAGTAATTATTTTTTTCAAATTAAGGCAAACATTTCTACTAATAATTATCAACTTCATAGTAATAAAAAGGCAGTTACAGATTAATTTTAACCCATGACAGAAAGGAAACTCAGAACATATATGAGAAATACATGTTTGCAACCAAGAACTACATTTTTTAAATTATAAATGTTAAGAAATGTAAATGAAAAATGTCTGTACTTCAAAATTACTGGATTTGATTGAGATAAAGAGTTTAACACTACAAGGTGGGAAATATGCAAAACATCTTCTGAAATAAGACCATATTCCTCTGGAAACTCAGGAAAGGAAAAAAATATCCAGAATTCTGGCATGAATTTCAATCCACTTGTAAACTGCATTAGAGATTCAAACTGCCCCCACAGAATTATGTCCAACGTTAATCCTGGAAAAACGGATTGTGTTCTGAAGCAGCACCGTGTACTAATAAAACTACGCTAAATACATTTGATTTTAGCTACAAAGGCAGCCAGGAAAACAGTAATTGCTTCTTCAGGACAAACATCTCCTGAAGTGAGGTACTTACATGGCATCAGCATAAAATACGAACTCAGAGAAAGTAAGTTTTTCCTTCAGCTGAATAGTTTGCACTTCAGGATCAACAGATCCACTTGTAAACCCTTCCTAGTCAAAGGAAATGTTGCACAGCCACCACCTTCCCCAGGAGAGCACGTGATGCCAGATTATAGCAAGTCGACACTGGCAGAGCCAGGGCGTGTGTGCCGCCAGCAGCTGCTGGACCGGGCACTGAGCTGCTCTCCTGAGCTGCACCCTCACTCCCTCTGGGCACCAGGTTATTTAGGAAGTGCAAGACTGAGAAAGGACTCTAAAATAAAAAATCTTGAAAAAATCTCTAAGGTTCCTTCAATAGCCATCTAAAAACTGTGAATGTTTTATCATATTATGTTCTGCAGCCCTTTCTCCCCTCACTCATCATACAGTGAGCACCGATAGCATCTATAATTAACCCTATCCAGATTATGACAATATGAACAGTCTCTTCAATAACCCTAACTTTTGTCCTTTATAAGCAAAAGCCAGTGGCTTTTAAGACACCCTAGTTTTTAAAATAGCACCAAGGGTCTGTTTACAAGTAAAGTTCAGATCAAACGCTTTACCGGCACTAAACTGATCTGCTGAGGTTGTTTGACAAGAGAATCAAAACCATTATTTCCACCACTACTGATGCTATCACTAATAACAAAAGAATGTAAGATATCAGGACAGTAACCAAAGAGGAATGTGAGAAAACAACATTTTTTAGAAAGCAGCATTCTTTAGGGGAAGGGCTCAGATGCAGTGAGAGAACAGCCCACTCCTGCTGAGCTACTGCTGCCCTGCAGGGCCTTGGGTAAGTCACCTCATTTTACTCACTTGTAACCAAGAACTATAAACCTAAAAGATTTTTGTATGCCCCTGTGTGAAAGGAAAGTAATCCCACTGTTTTCTTGTGCTACAGCCTGTTCAATACTAAAAATATCTGCAGCTCTCTGTAATAGCTACTGGGAAAAACACAAATTTCTGTATCATGTCATTTTATCGAAGAATCAGACTTCCTCCTATGCAGCACATTGATATAAGAGAGCTACCAGGGAGGCTATTTCCCAGTATTGCTTGACTCTATCCTATATTTCATCTGCAGGTCGTTGGTCTTGCAGCTTCCTGAACTAATTTAATTTTTCTCATCAGAACTCCTGGGAAGTAAGTGCTGAATGAGTGACAGGGACATCTGTAGGAGTAAGGAGGAGAATAATTTCACCACAGAGCCTCCTGCCATATGAATAAAGCAAAAAAAGGAAACTAATGGGCTGGGACTGAGAAGGCTTTATGCTCAAAAAGAAGGAATGCCAAGAAATTTCATATTTAGGAGAAGCTTAAGCACTGTGCAGTCAGAATCTGGTGAGATCCTTTGATGTAGAGCTTGCTAAAATTTGAGTTACATTCCTCTTAACAGAAGGTTTTGGGAGGAACAGGATGAATAGAATTCTCACCATCATTTGGTTTGAAGCTAAAAAGTACACAGGCTTTTAAAAAAGAAACCTTAGTATTAGATACAGTGCTACTGAAACTAATGCTGGAGACAGAAAATAACACAGCAGCAGGATTCTTGATAGCACCAGAAAAGCAGTGTTAGTCTGATACCCAAAGGATCAGCACCTGTGCCCTGTTGACAAAGTAGGGTTGGTTCAACATCAGCTTCATGAAACAAAGTGTGAGCTCTGCTAATTTATCTAGAAGAGGTTATAATTTGTCTAGGACACGTTACATTTCTATCTCTGTGATTAAGACGAGTTGGATATCAAGTGTCTTTTGCAACTTCAATCTCTTACTTTCCTTCAGCTTGTCATGCCTAGATTCTCACAAATACTTGAGAACTATTTTCTTTACAATGCCTTTCCTTCTTATGCTATTCATAATAGCCATATATAGTGTATGACAAATTTGATATTTGTTGCCCCAAATCACAGTGAACAGCATAACAAACCCCACCTGGCTGTGACAAAATCATACAATGCACATATAAATATGTAACTTCTAAAGAAAGTTTTGTCATGTTAACATTCCAGAAATTTCGAGCTGGAACAGGGCACAGTGAACAAGATGAAAAGGACACTCTGCTTTCTTGGTCAACAGGAAATGAAGAGCTTGGCAGGGAAGGAATGCATTTGATTTCTGGTGTGGTGTTATCAGGGTAACAGAAAGGGCAAAAGCTGTTTAAATGAAAAAGTAAAAGTGATTTTAACGCAAATGAAGCAGGCTGGCCACTGGAACTCCATCTACAAATATGGTTCCAATTTCCACAGCCATCAAAACCCTGAGATTCTGAAATACTGTTTTAATAAGGGCTATGGTTGTACAAGAAACACAGACACCCATGCAAAAAGAACTTAAAAGCCAAAAGAAAACCACACAATCCAACCTCTCAATCCTTTCAGTAAGAATTTGGTCAGGCTCCAAAACCAGATGTATATGCAACAGCAGTGAATGAAACTTCACTCAGAATCGACTTTTAAGGTCTCAATTTTAGGAAAGCTGCTGCTGATATACATAAAATAAAAGATAACAGGCAGCAAAACTACCAAACACAATAAAATGAGAGCATTAGAATAAGGGCATCTTTTCTTGACTAGAATTTTCTCAAAGTTTCCAGAACTTGAGAGGCAGGGAGGGAACAGTATCTACTGAGGAGATCAAGGAAACACAAGCATCTCCTGCTTCAATTCATGGCATTTATCCAACAGAACCCCACCATCACCAAAGAAAAAAACCCAAAGCCTACTCAGGTTGACACATAATCAGTTGTTGAGAACAGAGGATGAATACATCTGAGCTCAAGTTTAAACTTTAAAATTACACTGGATAAGCAGATGGTGCAAAACTAGACTAAATCTGCTCTATGTCTGCATGTACTCCAAGCAAGAAACAAAAAGGAGGGAAGATTAGCAAATCCTAGAAGATTACTCTGATTCCCAGCTGCTAAAGTGATTTTACCTAGAAATCCGTAATATTTTTAATGTCAGTATTTACTTGAACAGAAAATCAGAGCTCCAGAAAGGATCTGATCAATGAAACTCTCCTGGACTGCCCATCTGATGGGCAACAAAACACAGATAGATTCACAGAAAAATTGTCTGTGCAGGCAGGAGAAGATGAAAACATGGCTGCAATGGGAATGCATCTGGTCTGGAACACACATTCTAGCAAATGGGCAGGAGAGCAGAAGGCTGCAGAAGGATGGAAATTCAGCAAACAGCACAGGAGGAGCAGCGAGTGAAGGAAGCCGGGATGTGCGCACAGGGAACAGATGGCAGAGATTCTTACATACAGGGAGCCCACGTAGAGCTGAAAAAGTTCACTTGCATTAAAAAAGTATGCCCCTTGCTTCCCTCTTCCCATCTGTCTATGGAAAGCCCTCTTTAGCAGGGCCTACTGGATCTGTCTAAGCAGGACTCTTGTGCTGACAGTTTTATGTAACTACTGATTTATAGTCTTTTCTCAACTTGCAGAATATTCAATTTTCCTTTTCATGGTGCCTCCAAAGAGAGAAATGGAGTCTGGTAGTTAGGATGGCCACCATCATATAGACCCTGTATTGATCTTCCATTTTTCTTTTAAAATGCATGGACCACAATAAAAACATCATAAATCATTTTTGAGGAGATATTTTGCTGCAATGCTTGTCATTTGATATGAACATTGCCTGTGACAGACTAGAATGAATTCCACATGCTGTTGGTGACTTTCATATACTCTAATGTTTAATGAGCTTGTATCTCATTAATCACTTGAAATACTGTGCCAAGGAATTTCAAAAGATTAGAAAAACTGCATTTGTATTTAGTTAACACCTCCCACACACCCTGGAAAACTCAGAAAGAGACTAGGTCCAGTCACTGCTGAGGTGAATCCACTAAAAATGTTGCTGAAGGCTTAGCAAGCATCCACAAGCAATTTTATTTAGTATATTAAAGAGTAGGAGTGAGGTTTTAAAGGATTAAAACATGTATAAGCCGCCTTATAGTGTCTATCAGGGCTATATATAGCAAAACCCTTTTCCTAATCTTAATGGGTCCAGCTTTGAAAATACTCTAATTGACTAATCTAGATTACTTGCAAATGAGTAGAACCAGGCACAAAACAAACAAGAACAGAAACCTGGAAAACCAGGGACCACATACTCAAAAACAAGGCAAACCCTTTTGGAAGGTTTTTTTTAAGAATTTTTCATTTTATGAAACCAGGATGCACTGATCTTTTGAACCACCTTTATTGAAGAAAATCTATGTCCTCTTCTAGAAAGCAGGGGGAGCTCAGCCTCGATAAAAAACAATTACTGTAAATCAAGTTTTGCACAAGCATTACTGGCTTCATGTTACCCCAGCTAGGCTTTTGCAGACAGAAGATGTACAATATATTTCAAGACTAATGCTCAGAAAACAATCTGAGCTTATACATAGAAAAATGGCACCATTTCCCAGAGCTTAGTTATTCTCTTTTGAATTACATAAATGCAGCATTGTAAATAGAAAAATCAGGCACACACAGGCCAATGAGCAGAGAGCTCTAACAAAACTTTTGTTTCCTCCCTTTTTTTTTTGAGTCATTTGTTTTGAAGACAAGAGAGAATGAAGAAAACACAGTTTCCATTAATAAAACTGAAAGAATAAGTGTTAACTACCTATATGAATAATGTAGGTTCAGAAGCTGATGCTTTATAAAAATACTTTGAAATCTTCTCTTGGTGTTTTGGTTCCACCTTCTCCTAATCTTACACTGATCCACCAGATCACCTAAGAACATGAAGCTAATCTGATCACTTAAACATCTTACCACTTTCAGAAAATAAATTATAATTTTATTTTTGGTATGTCACGTGAATCCTTGGGAAACAGAAAGGGCTGGCACCCTTTTTCTGTCATGACAAGCTTATCTGAATTTTGCCCTGCTTTGGGGAAAGATGAGGTGACCAGTGAATGACTGATGACTTGGCCTGCTGCCTTCTTCAAGGCCCTCCAAGAGCAAGCCTCACAGTTTACATAATTGCAGTTAATGTTATCCACATCCTTAGTACAGATCAGTTCTGATCTAGCAGAGTATAACTACAATAGAAAGCTTAACTCACTAAACAATTTTCTATCCAATTTCAGTCAAATATATTTTCATATTTTTAATATATTTGTTTGGCTATTCTATTATTTTTAAACACTTAAATGCACTCAAACTGTAATACAGGTATGGCAGCCCACTGGCACCTCATACCTTTTTGGAATAGCAAAATCTATCTTTCCAGAAAGTCTGAATTGTGAGGCAACATTATTATTACATTTCAGATGACCTTTTCATTGGAATGACTGTAACAAAGGGTATCAATGTGAAACACAGAGCCCTCCCAGGACTGTAATCCTGGGCAGTCCTGTACTTCCCCCTTGCTGCTCCTCCCCTCACTACATTCCCTTCAGGCACTCAGGTTCCCATGTCCCTGCTATGCAGCATGATCACACTGCTGACCATCCTGAATCCCCACTCCCAGGAGATACACATCTATCCAAATTGCTCACTGCTTCCTCTCATTCCTCTGCACCAACACTACAATTTTCCTTTGCCATCCTAGCTCTGCAGAAACCCAGAGACACAGCAGTGTGGCACTGAGGAGGTGTCTGCAGAGCCAGGAAGCAACATGAAAATTAAATGGATCAGAAGCCACTGAATTTAAATGGTTTATCAAAACATTTTTGTGTACTGAAGCAACATTTCTTGCTTTGAAACTGCTCCAGGTTACAGTATTTCTCTTCCAGTTGAATTCAGAGGAAAGCAAACTCCCTTTTTATTCATGAGTGATGTCCTGAAAGGAGGTAGAAATTTGTAGTACCAGCAAAGGAGTAAGGAAAAGCCTCCAAATAAAGATGAAAATGAGAACAACATCCTGACTTCCCAACCACATTTCTACAGGTTAATTCCTGTTTCACAAACTCTTACTCATGTCCTGCTACAGATCCCTCTGCAGCATGCAGCCCCTACAGGTCTAAACCCACTGATGTGTACAACCAGGGAGACTCTGTATGTCACCCATGGCATCCATGTACCACAGAAGGATGCACCAGCACAACCCAACAGCTGACCAGTTTCCAACATTAGCTCCTGGCAAGCTGCAAGATAAAGCCTGGAGTCTAAAGGAGAAAGCCTGAGCTCAACTGAGTACAGTTGTGGGGGTGCCTGATGCCTGAGCCACTTAAACAGCAGAAGACACTCACATTCCATGTTTGGCTTTCACCTGTTCCAAAGAGTGCTGGCAAGCTGCTGAAATTTAATTCAGTGGAGCAGAAAAACTTTTTAAGGCATCCCTCAAATTTATTGAATGCTCCTGGAAACTAAAGGAATGCCCAGAAAGACATTTTAAAGAATGTAATTACATCTGTTTTCACTCAATTCCATAACCAAGGAACATTGTGGAGATTTAAGGGAAAGAAAAGTCAGTGGTTACATAATGTGAGCCCAAATTCAATAAAATCAATTTCATTCAGTCATAATAGCCTACCCCAAACCCAGTAATTAGGAGTTTAGTTACCATGGATTTCAAGAGAGAGACATGGAAAATTCAAGCCTTTGCATGAAAAGGGTTTTCCAGTGATTCATTTTTCTACAGCCTAACTCAGGCTTTCCTATGAGAGAACTGCTTGCAAAAATCCTCTTTTCCAAAAAATAGGAGTAGAAAGATAAATGGGAAATTTATGATGGGAAAATAGGAAATGTGATAGGATGTAAAAACATAAATTAGCATTCCCCACCACATCTATGAACACACAAACTGTCATATACAATAACAGGGAGTGAAGTGAGCCAGTCCCAAGTGTCTTCCAAATGCTCCTATCATACTGAATCTCTTTACTCAGTTATAATGAACCCTGATGGATGTCTAGAATCTCCTTGATCTGTCCTAGCTGTCAGCATCTTTTACAAAATCCTGCTGGATTCATAAATATAAATAAAATACACATGCAATACAAGCAGTTATAACTGATGCTCTCCACCTTTATGAAGACATTTGAGAAACACCAATAATGAACAACAACTTTATGAATATTTTAATACCTGTTAACCTGTTTGCAAATGGCAGAAACAAAAAAAGAGGATAATTATAAAAACACACACACATACACACATTTATTCATAAAAAGCTGACAACACTGAAGAGCCAAGCATAGGATAGAATAAATGTGTATCAACAGAAATATTTGACAATTCTAACACACAGCCAAAGCAAATATTTCAGAACCAATGCTGACCTTACTGTTCTTTTTAAAAGGCAGCCTCAGAGTGAGCACTGTTAGAAAATGAATCCTGGACCCCAGCAATGTACAGATGGAACATGTGACCAAGATACAGCCTCCTGAGACAATTGGCAACATGGGCTGGCAGCAGGGATTTGACCAGGAAGCAGAAAAACCAATCATTTGGCCTTACCATGAACAGAATTCCTGGGTCAGGGGACAGATGTGATGTGGATGCAGGTGGTGGGGCTGGGGAATGTGAAAGCTAATGCTTCAAACACTTGAGTCAGTCAGGATAGAAGAAACATGACAGAAAAGAAGAAATAAAGAACAACTATAGTGTGCTATCAGCCACCTAACAGATGAAGGCAGCAGTCCTGCTCCACGTCCACTCCTGATGCACAATGACACTTACCCCCTGACATTACTGCTAAATGGAAGTTTCAAACAAACAAGTCTCTGCAAGGAAGATTCAGTGCTGGGCCAACCAATTTAGCAAAACTGGAGAAATTTGCTGATCATCACAATTCATAAAACAACAAAAATGCCTTAGTATATGTAACCCCAATAATAGATGAGTTTACAGACTCGAGCATTTAATTTTAGACTATTAAATTGTTAAAGTTTTAAATAGAGGTATTTGAAATGTGCTGCAGAAATACAAGAGGACAAATATGTCTATTGACGGTGTAGTGTTCTGCAGAACACACAAGGATGGTTAATCAGCATCAGCTGCAGTCTAATCTGGACCAGAAAAAACTGCTGGATAAACAGAAATAACACCTCAGTGTGAAACCAAGGAATGAAAACCTGATGGCCTCCTCAGGTCAACTGAATCAACACAACAAAGAAGGAATTAGTCTTCTATCTTTGTACTATTAAAGCATATTAAACCACCACATTAAAGCATGAAGACAATTGGAAATATGAAAGAACAACAGGGTATTTCTATTAAATTCTGGATATACTGAATTAATTTTCATGTTATGACAGTAGCAATATTTACTGAGGAAACAGAAATTCTGCAATGGTGAAAGCAAGAAATGTAGCGAGCCATGGCAGCAGCACTTGCAGATATTCCAATCTGACTTGCAATTATGCTAACATATTTATGACAACATCCATGACATTATTTGTTTCAGAAGAGGTGTTTGCTGGAAGGACACTGTAGATTATCTTTCTCTGAGTTTTAAGTTGTACAAGAGAACTTGAATGCATAAAGCAGCCCTTACCTTCTGGACGGTACTGAGCCACAATAGTCACTGCTTGGCCTGCATTCTTCAGGGCTGCTGCTGCCTGTTCATGGGTTGCTGCTTTTAGATCTACTCCATTTACCTACAAGTAATACAAAAAAGCCCTTCATCAAAATTAATGCTTGTGTTTAACACCACAGAACACAATCCTGTGGAAAAAAATTAACTGGACACAAACTAGTTTCCATGCCATGTGTATTTCCACTGTTCCCAGCATTGTTCCTGAAATCAGGTCAATAAAATCCTCTCTTGCATATACCTCTCTTAAGAATTACTGAGACTATCACAGTATATCACTCAGTGAATGGTCAATTTTCATCTTGTTTAAGAGTGTTTTTTTTTCTTTTTAAGGAGAAACAGAGAATGTTACTTTTTGTGATGGTTCAGGGACCTTCTTAGTCAAATACAGACCATGCTGTCCCCACAGCCAGTGACAGGCAACACTCTCTGCAAATCTGGCATTGTTTTCAATGCAGCACATTTAAAAATAGCATCACCAAAAAAATGAAGCAGAAATGTGTTCCACATTTTAGACCAAGAGCTGTTTTCATAGTTCAAACTAAAATAAAGATGTGCTTTAATACCAGTTTTAGTAACAGCTGTTAAAAGAACATAATTCCTCTTAAATCACTCCCAAAATACAATGTAATTGCCCAAATAAATGATTCTCCATAAATTAAGTAATTTCACAAAGAAACACAAAATATTTATGACCTTCAATACTAGTATAGAAGAAGCCCTTAGAGAGGTACGAGATGGAACTTTTTAAGACTAATAGGAGGTTCAGCAGCTACTTCAGGAAGTAAAGATCCAATTTTAGACACTGGAGTCAAGTGTCTCCATCTCATTAGAAGGGTTATTTCGGAAATTGAGATACACACACATAGCCCTCAGCTATGAGGCTAAGATAAGTTAATGTCTTCACTCAATGTCTCAGAGAGGGAAGTGCTATTTTCATCAGGTTATAGATGAAAAACTGAGGCAGACTAAAGTTCTCAAAGACAGTTTGGAAGTATATCTGTTCCATTGTCTCAAATTTAGCTCAGTTAATAAGACTTTTTGTATATCATTGATTGGTATTATGCAAGGAGGGGGAAAATTTTGTTGCTGTTTAAATAAAAGAAACAAAGAATCCTACAGAAATAATACGGTCTCCTTTCCTAAGCTCTCCACTCAGGTCAGCTGGCCCTCCTGCAAGGATGAAAGAGATGAAAATTCCTTCTCCATCTTCTCCTCCAACAATGTTGAAACCAAGACCTGTTGATCCTCGATGTAGGACAACCTTTCTAGGCTCCCTGAAGAAAAAGAAAGGAATATGAAATCTTGGTCACTAGATAGGAGTAAAAGTAAAATAAACAATTAGAAAAGCTTCTAGATGCAAAACAAAATCTCCTCCCTGTTGTTTGGTGAACTGAACAAATCTGTAAGTATATACATAGGTATGTATGTATAAATAAATACATAAATAAATTCCTATTATGCTACAATCCTATTAAGCACTAAATGTCATTACTTGTTATTTTCCATATTGTTCAAGAACATCAGTGTAGATTGTGACATGCTCAGATACAATTTTTCAATTTTAGCAAAGCGACTGCAATTGAAGAAGTTAAACTAAATCAAGTTGTTGCACTTTTTTTATAGGACCCCCTCCTACTTTGAATGAGGGGAGGAAAGAAAAAATATTGATAAAGCCAGTCAAATTCTAATGCAGAAAGACTCCTTCCAAAAATCTATTATCTGATGCTCAATTTAATACAAGCAAAGCATAAATGATCTCAGAAAAAGACATTTCTAATAAAGCAGAGAAACTGTGCACTGCATTTCAAAAATCACTAGAGAGCACTAAAGAACAATTAATGGACATTAAGTATTTGGAGGTATTAATTATTAATTTACAGGATAAAGTAAGAAGCTGCTTTTTTTTCTAAAGCAAAAAGTATCATCTAGTCCAATCTTTAAAAGTCACTCAATTTTTGCACTAGCTATTAAATCATCTTAAGGTCAATTTCTTAAATTTCAGCTCCATCAACTATATTCATTTTTTCAGAGTACGATTCTATTACGAATAAATGACATTGTGAAAATCTCTATACATATTGCTCTGGATCACACCAATACATTAACAAAAACAGAACAGAAGAGAAAACAAAAAGATGCACTGTTTTTTAAAATACCATAAAATTTATAGATGCCTTTTTGGGATGGAGAGAGTGCAATATGAGAAGGTAAGTTAAAGAAAATCTAAACATTTTCTGAATAGGCCTTGCATTTTAGAAGAAATCTAAAAACTGTCTTTTACAGTAATTTAAAAGGAAAGCAATAGAACCATAATGATATCAACAGGACAGAATAATTTTGGCTTATATGTCTACCTAACCCTAAGTTAAAAATCAGTACAAAGACATATCCTACCTTCCACTACACTAAAATCAATTCTCCAGTTTATTATGCCACTTCAATCCTGGGTGGACCCTGCCTTGGAATCTGAGTGACATTAGCCATATCAGATGATGGTGTGACACAGAATTCAGCAACAGCATACTGAAAGTGCAGTGTAACATCCCTATACTTGCAGAACAGAAGGGCAACAAAATTACAAGAGCTTCCCTTTATCATCAATGATGAACAAAAGATTAATGCAATCTACTGAATCGGCGAAGGAATGAAAGGTCTGTTAATGGGAAAGGATTAAGAGCTCTCCAGCCCTTCTGGATTTAGAATCCATCAAAACAAACCCTTGCCTGTGGGGGCATGGAGAACCCAAACACTGCTTGCTTGAAAATAAGAAAATCTCTGGTCTGCTCATTTAACCATCCTAAAAATCTCTGTCAATGCATGCAGCATTTCCAGGGCTTTCTGCTTTTAATGCTATTTTTGGACCAATAATAAAGTGTGTGTATGTATATATATATACACATAAATAAACATAGTTTTATCCTTACAACAACGTTTACAAGAGTTAAAAACTAACATCTATTTCTTGAAATAAAATATAGCATTCCCTAGTATTTGCCCACTAACACATTTTGGAGCTCCCCTGGTTATTCAATCTGACACTTAGCTTTGGTTCTTCATTACCTGGTGATCTCATCATCTCCAAGCATTCCCTTGGGAACTGGTGAGTATCGCCCTGGAGATGCTGGGGGCAGGGACTGTCCCAGGTAGGCAGATGGGCTGATATGGTTATCCACTGGCTGAGAATAAGCTTCACAGAGGGGGAAAGAAAACAATAAAAGATATTAGGATAATACCAAAAAAAGAGCTGGAAAAAAAGGAGTGACCTCTTTGAAAAACAAACTGTAGCAGTTGAAATGATATATTAGAAATATCAGAGTTCTAAAATAGCATGTTAAATCTGTACATTCCCCAGTCTCCTCACTAAGTCAGTAAGCAAATTTTTCAGTTTCATTGTGTCTCAAATAAAACTTTTTTAAAAACAGTTACTGTGGATAGTTGAACCCCATGGGAACAGTCTGGAGATTTATCTGTTTTAAAGCTGTCTTTAACTTGACTGAAGCAAAGTTTTAACTGAACCACAACACACATACTAGAAGAAATTTAGCATCTTAATGATTACAATTGATGGGAAATTTTCCACAACACCAGGAGAATTGCTCCAATAAATAATTAAGAAGGTGCATGATATTTCCAAGTTGGGCACGTCAATTTTAAGTGCTCATTAAGGCACAGTCATACCCACTGTTTGCTATTACAAAGCATGTTCTACAATTGGAAATGGCTTTTTCCTGGCGTATGTGCTTCAGACTTTGAGGCTTAAACATGAAGGGTGGGGACTCTTCACAGATTCAGTATTATTAAAGCTGCCAGACTCTTTGCCCTCACTTGATGTATCTGTTGGGGTAGCTGACCTTTGAGGATTTATACTAAACCCAAAGCTCTTTAACTGAACATACATGACACAGATTGATGAAGCAATCTGCACATTTTCGTTTTGTTTTTTTCCTTTTTAAGCCATTCTCAAAAAGTTTGGATCATATACAAGCTTACCATGAGTACTGAGTGTGTATATATATATATATATGTATATATACTCCAAGCCACCCAATCTGGGCTGGATTGTGCCTGTATTGTTCTAGATTCCTAGTAAACCTGTGTGCATTAAATTCTTCACATGGCATCATATGCATCAGGTCAACACTGCCAACATTTCAGCAAGCATTAAAATCTACTATTAACAGCTTCAGCAGTTCAAAAGCACAGGCTGATAAAGGAATTGTGCTATTCAGACACACCAGCCCTCAGTTAGCTGCATGAGAGTGTGCAAAACTTCTGGAAATCATAATTCTGGATATACAAGAGGTTTCAGCAATATTCAGAACTCAAGTGCAAGAGGTACCTGGTGCCCTTCTGTAACAAAGGCAGCAGGAAGCTCCCTCACATTGCTCGGCTCCATGAAGTCTAAAGCAAAGAGAATGCTGCTTTTGCTAAAACCAAATGATCTACAAAAGCATTCACATTAGAGAGCTCCCTAAAAATTCAGAGCTGTTCAATATGTGTGATTTCTGACACAGTTTTTTGGAACAGCAGTAACACACACATTGCACCTCCATCCTTGTACTCCCTGCAAGGATTTTATAGATCTGACTTCCCACTGTCTGTCCCAGTACAACACAGAGTTTCTGTGCACTGGTAGGAGACTTGGACACCTAACTGTCAATTTCAAAACCTGGGGTTTTTTAAGTCACACTGGAATTTTAGCAACAGCTTTTCACAATGATTACCACATTATACTGCAATATTTGCTTTTCAGTTAAAAAAAAAAAGGTTTTTAATACAACATTATTATTGCTATGTCATTGTATGCACCTTTTGCTTAAAACAAACCCACACAAATACAGTTATTTGTTTTTTCAGAAAATTTTAAAGCTAAAGCACAAAAAATGAAATGCAAGACATTATGAGCTCTCTTCCAACTACAGGAAAATGGGTGTTAATTAAAAAATCTGAACAAGTGTTGCACAGTATAGCAGCTCTGTACATTCTGTTCCTGTACCAAATTATCTCATTCCACAAAATGAATTTGAAATTGCTTTTACCAAGCCAATGGTAGTCATAATGATGCATATTTTATAGGAAAAGATTAGATACAAATTCTATATTCATTGACTTACAGTACTTCTCATTTGATTGTTTTTCAGGTTCTTGCAGCTTTTAACTGCACTGTGTTCAGCACACTACCTATTACATGACCATATTTTTTAAACTTTTTATCCTATGACTAAAAGTCAGCTATTGATCAATAGAACAGTTTATTATTTCAGACCTGTGGACAGTTCCACAACAGCACTGGCTGCATCCTTCCTAAAGTTTTACACATGCTGCTTGCTTGGAAGAGTCTGGTCCTTTCTCAAGGCTGGTGCTCTCAGTGCTATGAAAGCAAACCTATAAAGGCACAAAGAGGCTGCTCTCTGTGGAGCTCCTGCACTAAACCATGCCTGCACCTCTCTGAAACTGCTTCTGATGGAAATTATAGCAGAAGCATATTCATCAGGAACGTGACAGAAATAAAAGGCAAGCCATCACTTTTTGAATCCTAAATGAGGTCTAAACTTCTATTTCCAGGTAAATATTATTACTGATGGAACTGATAAAGGAACTGTCTTTTGGATGAACAGAAAACTGCATGCATAAAATAAACTTGCTTTGACAGAAAAAGTCAGACTCTTAAGAAGAAATTCCATTTCCAAATCTACCCTCTCCTTTACATAAGACAGTTCTAGACAAAAAGAAAGAATGGATGATTTCTTATTATTTTCCGACTATCTGTAAACTGAGGACAAGACCAGTTCCAGAGGGAAAACCTTAAAGACAAACCAAATTCTGAATTTGGACTTTTGAATTAACTACCAAGTCCACAGAAGTTAGCACAGTGAGCAATCTATGGCATGTACCAAGTACTGTGCCCTGTGCTTTTAGATATTTCTGATAAAATGAGAATTAAAAACACAAAACAAGCAAAAAACCAAACAAATAAAAAAAAAGAAAGGAAATAAAATAAGCAAACAAAAATCCCTCCCAAGGGTTCTCTAAGTGAGCAGTTCACATATAATGGAGTTTCTACCTTAACATCACTTGTAGTAGACATGTTCACAGGGAGCCTCTGTGCACATCTTACTTCTCCTTTGTGGTAAGACTGAACTCCTAAGAACCTGGCTAAAAGGATTCTCATGGACAGAAATAGGAAGGAGGATTGCAAATACACATCTCAAAACAGCTGCAGATGAGCAGGTGAAGAAAGAAGCCTGGTAATTGTTTCAGCACTGCCTCACAATCCAGGTGATCCAAGAAAATACCTCTACAATATCTGCCACCTGGTAAAAGCACTTCAGAATCCCCAGCCTAAGCTCTTGAGCCCTGTACTGCTCTGCTAAATGCAGTATAAAATACTACATACAGCTGCCACTATTTTTTGGTAAGAGTTCTATCTGACTGAGCAGCTTCTTGCAGAAAGCAGAGGCTTTCTGGTTGCAAAAGCAGAATCAGCCTTTGAGGAAATTGATGTCCCCCTTTGAGATTTCCACTGTAAATGTGCAAATGCTGAGAGGTACTGGAAAAGCTTTTGTTCTGCTCTGAATTAGAAAAATAGCATTTAGCATCTCAGAAACACACAGTTGTGTTTCATAAGTGAAAGACTGAGGACAGGACTAAACTGATTTCCTGGAATTAAGCCATTAAACACCTCAGCAAGACCTTCAGGTCTGCTTTGGGTTCAAAATTCTGGCAGTAGGTTCAATCTCCTCACCAGCTGCAATAACAGCCAGCAGCACTTTGATCAACAGAGACAGAAGCTCATGGACCCTTGAGTAGAAAAGGCTTTCCTGTTGTAAGGAAAAGAAACAGACTGAAGTTTCATCAAAGAACCCAGCACTTTGCAGAGGAATGTTCTTTAGTCTACCAGAAACAGTGAAAAACATAGTATCTTCAGATAGAGAACTCAAGGGAACTGTAGCTAAATGAAATAAAACTCAGAAAATCTACTCCAAAGTACAGATAGCCCACACACCTTTTCAAGGGTCATTAAAAGACAAAGAGAGACAAGATGCCTGGAATCTGAGAAAAACTTCCATGACTGTTTTTTCAGAACACTTGAGTTGGAGGAGAAACGTTCCCAGAAGCAGCTGCTGGAGCCTGAGGTACCTGACAAGGTCAGGAGACTGGCTTTTCTCTTCTCAGTAAAAGGATAGAAATACACCTCCCACAAAGGATGAGATACTGGGCTGCACAGAATGCCTCCATCTCTCAAATCACCCTCAGAGGGAGAGCAAACAGAGAGAAAAACTCTGCAGGAAGGATGGCAATGGGACAAAAGGAGCCTGCATATGTGACCAGGCCATTTATCTCTGGTAACGAATGTGACACCAAGTCACACTTACTGAGAAATCAAGGACTCATGGCAAGATGGCAGAGGACATCCTCATGGCAGTTATGTGGGAACATAACTTGACAGAACCTCCCTGATCTGTCCAGCCCCTGGACATGGTGAGAAGGTACTCTTGAAGAAGGCACTCTCTTATGGCTCTGTGTTTTTGCCTTCAATGAACTGAGCCTTCAGTTCATCCACCATCTGAGACAAATGAATATCTCTGCATGACAAGAGGTCCAACAACCAACAGCCACCTTTGCCACTGTCATTGATTTATTAGCACTGGGCAAAATACCAGGAATCAGCTCCTTCTCTGCCTTCCTCCCCTCAAACTTTCAACAGGTTTTGTCTTTGATCCCACAAAAGATTAACAACATAAACATTCCAATGATTGAGTCAAGGTGCAGCAGTAAGAGATGAGATACTTCAATGTTTGTCAAATCCCAATCCACAGCAGTGTAACTGCATTACTGCAGCATTACCAGGAACATTAGGTAAAAATCAGATTTCTCTTTTCCAAAAAATATGAATTCCAAGTGAAAATATATGAAAAGACCAGTTATCCAGAGAGAGAACAGGAAGTCTACTGTCCAAGGAAACATTGGGAAAGGTTATTGAAAAAACTAGATACAGTAAGGTAAAATGGCTGCTCTCTAACCATAATATACATGAGTAGAAAACTGGGGAAGAATCAGTGGAGGCTGAAAATTAGATATGTCAAAGAATGGAGCCTTCCAGAGCATACCTCTAATAACACAGTGGAGATAAAACCTAATTAGCTCCAAATTGTAATTCAATAAGCTTACAAATAGATTTTAAGATACTGTAGCTATTGCCAATAAATGATGGGCTTATAAGGTACTCCAGTCTTTGTTGTGCTGCACTTTAGTTTCTTGTTCTTTACATACTGTTGTCAATTACATCTGCCAGTCCCAAAGTGCTTCTTTTTTCATATGAAGTAGTACCTAAACAGATCAGTGCTACATATCAATTGCACATATCTAATGGCAGGAAACAAAGCAATACCTAAAATGAGTCTCCCCTAGAACCATTTCATGTGACAACATGAGTAAAACTGGTCATCCAGAAAAGTCAGTCTATTCAGGCTTGGAAATAAGCAGTTATATCATTATCTTCCATTTCTCCAGCCACTAAATGGTAATAACCCTCTAAGTATACTCAACTCAAATATTTCTTTACATTGTAGTTCAACCCTGAACTTTCTGGATTTGTATGTTTGATTTTGAAAATACTCTTGTCAGTAGTACCCTTATGTCAACAAGAAATTCTTGTAACTACTTTTTAATACAGCATTCACTGGTTTTCCATTCAAATTGTCAATAATTATGTCAAAACTGAAGTCAGATTCCAAACAAGTAAACATGGAATTTTTTTTAACACATTCACAGGCAGGGACCAGAGCAAGAACTCCTCCCATTTCAGTTTATTCAAGTATATGCAAGTTCAAGCAAAACCAGGAAAACAGGAAAAACATCAGAGCATCACCAACCTCTTAGTTTACAGGACACTGAACACCCTCACAGTGCATTGCTCTCTACTCTTCACACCCCAAGAGCATGAGATACTTGTTCTTCCCCCTTTTACTCATCAGCAAGTGATGAGTAACACTGAGTCTCTAAGACTGGGCCATGACAGCCACAAAAACACACCTGGAGCCCTGCTGCTGCTGTCCTGCTGTCTTTTCCGTATACAAGCTATAGGATGTTGTTCTGTATAGTATATAATTTTCCTCATTAATCAACTTCTAGCAGATTTTTGCCTCATACATTTTTTTTTAAGCTTGCAACAGTTAAAATACTAAAAATGAAATATATGCTAGTGTCTTAAAGGGAAAATTAATTAAATCAGAAAGATAAGATGAACTTACAGTTTGTGATGTCAGGAGGGGCATAACTGTCATTCATGAACATGCTGGTGGGTTTTGCAACCTTCAGATAAACAAAGTCAGATGTGTTTTTTAAGGCAGTCACTGCTTCTTCATGAGTAACTTCTTCTAAGCAAACACTGTTGACCTGAAGAGAAAAACAAACATTCTTAACCCAGGAAAATGTACTGTTTTCATAGGACACTCACTGAAGGCTGTTGGAACACTGGCATTGAGAGTCTTTCTTATGTAACATATCTGGTTACATGAAATTATATAAGAGATACCTTGTTAAGAATGAGAAGGACAAGTATTCCTATCAAAGATTATTATAAACTGTATTGACCACAACATTGTAAAGAAGGCACACATGACTTTGGGAAGCCAATGGGACAAATAGGACACTCAAAATGTAGTAAGCCTGCACACTTACACAGTGTGTTACTGCAAGCATTACATAGAGAGAAGTTTCTTCCAATAAAAATAAACCCCACATGAACTTGTCATGTCATAATTATATTCTAGACCTTATAACAGGACAATATAGTCTGGCATGATGGCAAAAAGCAGGGGTCAAAACTTGAGAAGGTCCCAGAATAACTGATTTACATGCCAAGTAACAAGAACTAATTCAATTACAAAGAGCACCTATTTTAAGCTATAGTTATTAGAGTGAAACACTAGCACTTCCACTAAAAAAAATCCCTTATTGTGAAAGGGAAGAAACTTCTGCAGATAATTTCAGGCAACAAAGGAAATAAAGCTTGTACTGCACTGAACCCAAGGGGCTAAAGACACTTTCATAATTTAACTTCATGTGTAAGAACAACCAGGCTTTGCCAATTGTTAATTGTGGGGGGAAAACCCTGCATCTGTATTCTCTAAGTTTCCTACAAGTTTTCTAAAAGCCTTTTGTTGATATCTTTTTAATAGATTTTAATTCCTACTGCTCTTGAAGACTGAAAAGTCATAAGTCATTTTGCAGTATTTGGTAATTGCAGTACAACTTAAACACAGAGACAGAAAGTTACATTCTGCAATGTATGGCTGTGGCTCTCATTTTTCTATCTGGACAAAAAATTTCATTCAAAAGCATTACAAACACTGAAATGCAATATAAGCAGCAGCCTCACTACAGGCTGGCTAAAGGCTGGCCAGCCACCAGTACATGGAGTTCCATTCCATTCTTCTATTTTCAGAAAAGAAACAATCCCATTGTATGTTTGTTTAAAATTCTGTCACTCAGACCCCAGAAAAATAATAGCAGGCATCAGAAATAAACATGCTGATTTATACAGGTTTTGCATGGAACATTGGGCTGAGGAATAGATTTCAGATTTCCTGATGGGATGGTGTTGAATGATGCAGATTTAATTTTATCACTGATTTCCAGGCAGCTTAACCACAAATTGAATCATGCCCCTATTGAGCCTAAAAGTGAATGACCATTAAAAAAATGCAGCTCTTACTTACAGCTAAAAGTTTGTCTCCAATCTGAAGTTTGCCATCTTTATGTGCTGCCCCACCTTCGATGATTTTGGTTACATAAATGCTGTTGTCCCCAGGTATATGCTGATTTCCTACACCACCAGCAATACTGAAACCAAGACCTGCTTGAAGATAAAAGCATCACTCAAGAAACCTTTTTTGCAATCATTGGATTTAAATTCTTACATAAATAATAACATTCCTTATATAACAAAAATATATATAATCAGGATCTGGCTGAAGTAATTCTGATGCCTTATAAAGTGAACTCCATAATTTTCTAGAAAATAAGGCTCTAGAAAAGATGTAGCAAGTACACAATTCTAAAAACCAAAAGCTAGATTATTTACTTCATGCTTTGTGAAGTATGGGCCCAGCAGAGCTGTAAGCATCACCATGCTATAGCATCTATATATTTATAGCCATATTGCTCAGTAATTAATTTCCCTAAATTCTTTTTAATCTCTCAAACATCCTTACTAGGTAATCCAATTAAGTATTTTACTCCAATTTCAATGTACTTAAAAATTACTAGATACAATCAAAAACATTTTTATCATTTAAAAGAAAACTTGGCATTCTACAAGAACACTTTCAATTCTATCCTTCTTACGACACAGAAACTTTAGATTTCCAACGTACCTTTGGGGCCTTTCACAAGTTTGATTTCCACTATTTTTTCTGTGACTGGTTTTCTTCTTTTGACATACAATCGTACAATTGATCCTGCTTCTTTCAGTGCTTCCACGGCTTTGCTGTGTGTCACATCCCGAACATCCACCTCATTTACTCGCAGGATACAATCATTGACCCTGGAGACAGCAACAGTCATGCTCAGCTGTTGTGTTACAGCAGAGTGCACACATCAGGAGCCTAATATTTTAACTATAATACACTAACATACATGTTAACATTTTAAAATACAGAGATTTATCTCCAAAGTTCTACTCATTCAAGACAACGCTCTAAAATTAATTATTAGTGCTTAAAAATAAATCAAGGATCACTAGAAAATATTTAAGAGGAATATTTAATCAATGGCTGAAGAGGGCACCTTATTATATGTGCCTCATTTTGACAGTGTTTTTAACAGATGTTTGTAAAAACTACCTTTTGTTTACAGCTATAAAACAGAATCAGAGTGATTTCTTAATTTTTAAGAAATCAAAACCTAGAAGGCACACAATGCAAACATACTGGTTTTAAGCCATGATATGAACAAGTCAATCTTGCTTTTCACAAGCAGTTTAAGTGCTGCCCTTCCAGTCCATTTAACATGTTGCTGCAGTAACACTGAGCCCTCATTACACAAAGTGCAATGCTAAGCCCACCTGTCACCGTGGCCTGCCAGATGTACCTCTGACAATGGCCAACAAGCTAAAATGAAGCCTTGAAGTAAGCTCATTAGGACTAAAACCCATAATACAGCAGGTATTTGCACATGAAATGATGGGCCAAGTTCTTGGTAACATAAGAGGAAAAGGAATAGTCTTACAATCAATGTGGATGGCCCTGAATTACTATCAAGCAAAGGATATTAATAAACTCAACTACCTTGTGGATCAGAAAATCCACATATGGATAACCAAGAGTCACCCATCCTATCTAAGCTTTTTCTTGAATTAAGGACTATGAAACATATGGCCTAATAAATTTATACCACAGAATAGAAAAATTTCGCCTAATTTTCCTAAACTGCAGATATTATTAGTTTGGGAGGCGCATATTGATCCACTCAAACATTCTTCATTATTTACAAAACCCTTCCGTAAGGAAAATCCACTTAACATTTAATGCAGGAGGATACAACTATTAAAAGTAACAGAAAAATTTCTATTCACTTTTTCAAATACAGTAACAGCACTTAGTAACCCAAGACAGAAATCCATCCTACCGTAATCTTCCATCCTGTGCAGCTGCACCGCCGGCTATAATTTTTGTAATGAAAATACTTGCATCATCCCCAATATGTGGGTTGTCTGTACCACCTGCAATGCTAAAGCCAAGTCCTGAATTTCCCTAAAGATAGAAGAGGAAAAAAATTTATTGGGGAAAAGGTATTCTGGTGTATTTGATACACTATAGAACCAAATTGGCATCATTTTCACTGAAAACAAAAATATTTAAAGACAATTTAAGTAGTATGCTACATATATAACTTATTTATATGAAAATAAGTATAATTACAACTTACATACATGTAAGGAGAATATAAGTCATTGTATAACTGTAAGTGACAGTTCCAGCCCCACAGCTTTCCCACTGAACTTGATAAATTACATAAAATCTTCTATCTCTAAAGTGCTAGATATTTCAGATTACTCATACAAATATTGCTCTTCAATAAATTATTAGTGACACACTATTTTTCCCAGAGAAAAGCCTTTAAATAGCTTCTGCCACACCTTTAATATAGGTCCCACAGATAAAGAGATTCAGACTGACATTTTTCTCTTCAAGGATTACTTGCCCTTACCATCAACTGCAAGACCTCTTCACCCTCTCAGTAACCACCAGAACTGCACAGGTATAAAACAATTTCTTTCTGTCTTTTTGTTAACAGTGCACCTCAAATGAACTGAGCTAGATCTCAATGTAGAAAACCTAACAAAGAAATGCATGTGGCAAGGTGTCTCTTGTAATCTCAATACAGAACTTAATAGTATAGAAGTAAAAGCCTATGAGAAAAATAGCAATTCAGAAGATTAAATCAGAATCTGTGTTGTTAGTCTCTACAAGTCTAGGTAGCAACATTAAATGCAGGATGTCTTAGAAGAGATCATTCCCCCATTTTACTCTCAATGGTCAAGGATATTAATAAAACTCAATTCCTGCTTAGCAACTGAATGTATTTTTTAAAAATTAGGTTAAATAATCTACCTAAAATAAAAAAAGAAAGAGTAAGAATTAGTTTGGATTGCCATTTTTCATATAAAAAGTATCATAAATTCCATTTCAAACAGAGTACAGAGGATATTTAGCATGTTACCCTTTCAAGAGTAATTTCTTCATACTCGTAATCTGCATCGGTGCCATTGACCTATTGAAAAAAGGAGAAATGAGATTTACAGAGAATCCTACACTTTACACAACCCATTTTGCTTGGTTGGAAGTTCACTCCCATCAAATCTCAGCTGATTCACAGTGACCACTGGGCTCAGAGGGGACATGTGATTTTCACACCACTCTGTGTTTATGAATCAGACAATCTTTTTGTGCTAGTTTAAAAGGTGCCTGTTCAGACACAACACAACTACTGTAGGGCACAGGCCCTCTGCTTCTGACTGCCAGAAAGAAAAAATGCTCAGGAGATCCTCAGATGTTCCTCAGGCTATACAGCAACTTGAAACTGAGAAAAAATAAAGAGAATGTGGGGTAGAGAAGAACTGTAAGGAAGAACAGAGCTCTATTTTCCTCTTGTTATTCCACTGAGCAGAGAAAAATCAGATTGATTCTTTGTATAACTTCATGAGAAATAGGTAAGACCCTTCTAGAGTAATATTTAACAACTGTTTATACTACTATTCATCATGTCACATACATACTGAAGTTCAGCAATTTAAAATAGGGGCAAAAAGAGAAGAAGAGTTTGGAAGAATACTTTATAAAGCTTGATGAAAAACTGAAATCCTAGAAAGAAGCCTTGTCATCCTCTGATTGGAAAGGATACCCACATTCTTTGCTACCTACAGAACAAGGAAAGAATCAAATACCAGAAGCAAAAAAATATCAAAACTAACCAAAATCAATTAAATAACAAATTCTCAATCATATTTAATATTCAAGAGTTAGTTTTTTTCCAAGATATCTTGGAACTCCAGTTCTTTCCTCCACAGTTACCTACAGCAGCTACAGAAAACTCCCTATTCCTAGCTTTTTAGGATGAAATATTTAACAAGGTAAGAAATAGCATTTATACTATTACTTTACAAAAGACCTTGTCTACCCTTAAAATATAGAATATCTGGAAAGACTTCTGTAGTCTTAACACACTAAAGATAAAAAACATATATAGAAGAACGCATTTTAAAATCTGACCATTTCCTAGTAGAGACTTTAAAAAGGGAATTTAATTCACCCCAAATAAAATTAAGATCAAGCTACTTCCTTCCTCCTATGTTTATTTAGCATATTTAAATGCTCCAAAAGCTGCCAATGCCATGACTTCTACAGGCTGTCTAATATCAAGCTCTTTTATCCCTCACTCCCTAATTATATCTCCCCTGACAATAGAAGCCATATCCATTCCACACGTAACAGATTATCATCCTTGCAAAGTACCTCAAAAATGATTATGTCCTTAGCAGTTTGCTCAGTGGAAAAGATACCGTGGTTTTAACACATGATATTTCTCTATTAAAAAGGGATGAGGTCCTGACCTTCTGAATCCTTGAAACTGGATCTATTGCTACACCAACACAAAAGAAGCCACTGTGATCAAGAAGTTTTGATGGTAGTTTAGTCCTTGAGCTATTATCTACAGGAATGACATGTGCTAACTGAAGCAGTCATCCAGCATTACAGTACCTGCAAAAGGTTCATGATGATTGATCAGTGTGCAGTGCTCTTTTCTTTTCTTTTTTATTAAATAAATAACAAGGATGATTAATCATTTCCCTATTCATTGCCATTACACAAAACAAAGCTGGTCCTAATATATTTAAGCAGTCTCTTATTTCCATGTACAAAGGTCTTTCATCCAATTTAAAATATCATCTATATAAACAGGAGCAAACAAAAACCTCCATCATTTCATCTTCTCCTTTAGCTTAGTTCTATATTCTTTTTTTGAAAAATTACCTTTGAATTTATTCATCTAACAAACCAAACATTAGCAGAGACAGGAGCAAGAATATATCACATGATAAAAATCACTGACCCAGTCTATCTTTTCCAAGTTTTAAAGGGATCTCACACCCACTTTATTTCCAGGGCCTTCCCCTAGATGAAGGACTTTGCATGTAAATGTTGTAATTATGCCTGACAAATAAACGGCTCAGCCTCCACATAACTACACTTATTACCTTAATATTTCAAACAGAACCAACTCATTTTTATGAACATTTATAGCACTAAAACCTTAAGTGTAGCCACTGCATGAAGAAATGTTTTTATGAGAACTGCAACAGAAATGGCACATTAAATATTAAAGTATCTGCCTGCACAGTTGAAGAAACAGATTGTTCTCTGAACACTGAACCTCTGGGATCTCAGTTGTGTTTTGCACCACTATACACAGGTACACAGAAAATTCCCACCTGCAATCTGCAACATTTTTTTTCATGAAACAGCTATTTAAGGATTTAAGGGGTTTAAATAACCATCATGAGAGCTGACAAAATCAAGCACCATCAGAGAGATAAAACAGGTCTTCTTAAACAGCAACAACAGGTGCACCCAACTACATTGACAAAACATGATTTAAAGGTAGAACTGAAAGCAAGTGTAGACTTACATATGTTGAAGTCTCCAAAGAATCTGTATTCACCAGCACTGGAGGGGGATTTGCCTTTAAAAATGAAACAAAAAAAAAATTGCATGGCCTAAGAAAATGCACTATTGATGATAATTCTACAGCATTTAACTTGCTGGCTTTCTCAAAATTCTGTTAAAAAGTAACCTGACCTTGAGAATCTCAAAGCTGACCTTCTAAAACACTTGTTACTATCCTGGACAAATTGCTTCCCTGACATAAACCCACACCATTAGGGAAGTCTGAGATGATATTTAAGTTCTGACATTTATTACCTTGTTTTTCAAAAGAAAACCTGAGTCATGCTACCATTTGACATGATGCCAGTTGCCCCAGTACTTGTGGTATGATATGCAGAGGTTGTTTTAGCATTTCAGTATCTCAAAACCAATTTTCAGTGGATTCAATTTCCCTTTTTTCCCATCAGGAGCAGTGAACCACCCCCTTCAAAAACTGCAAAATGGAAACCTGCAGAAATGCAACTTAAGCAAGAAAGGACCTACAAAACTGACTTGCAAAAGCAAATCCACAGCAGACATTCATTTACCCCACAGCAGCACAGCTTCCATCAGAAAATTGTTAAGGATGAACAAGCATAAGCAGTCAGAGATTATTGCCACAGTAAGCTGAAATAATATTAGCATTTTTACAAGCCAGGAACCAGTAGAGTAAATTTACACTTTCAGACTCATACACTGAGAATTTTTCTGTGAAAAATGTGGTTTCAACTAAAAGAAAATCCATAGGAACTGATGGAATTTCTCTGAAATGTTTCCAAATAAACAGATTTCCCAGTTATCCATCAACTATCTGCCTTTAAAATAGGCAGCATCTAGCCTGCTCTAGGAACATAAGCCAAACAAGCAAACAGTGTCCATATATGTTCCAGACTCCAAATACTGTTAATTATTAAGTTCAGGGGCACTAAACGAAGTTAATCTCCTTATTGCTTTAATGAATCTGAGAGGGTTTTTAATATGTATAAAAATGCATTATCTTTAAAATTAAGACATTCTTTTTTTTTATATCTCCTAGGTATATGTGTGTGTGAAAATAAATTTAGGGATAGTTTAATAGGCTGCAAAAGAAGCCAGTATTAAACTCATGGAAAGATAAAGTTAAGACCTGCAAAAATATGACAATTGCATTAACCTATTCATATTCTGCATTTTTGTTTCATTACTATGACAGCAACATACTTCTGAAGAATTTATGATTTTTAAAAGCTCCCAAGCCTAGGAAGTGATGACTCAGAAGTGCCTTTCAAAAGGCTGAGATGAATAATCTCCTATCATTAGACAGGAGCCATCAATCTGCTATCAAGTGTTAGAAATTAAGCCTGTGTGATTTAATAAGTACTAAAATCAGGTGGGACCTACACAAGTTAACAGAGCAGACAATTAAAAGTAAGAGGAAACAAAAAGGATGACACCTCTGACTGTCAATATGCAATCAAAAGCCTTTCTCACCCAGCAGTTCTCTCAATAGAAGCATTGGCACATTTCATGCAGTAAAGACATTAAGCACTAGTTATTAATGTCACAATAAAAATCTCTGTCAAAACAACAGTATCCTTCACAACCATTTTGTGCCACTAAGCTAATTTTCCTTTTCTGCTTCTTATTCAAGTGCAGGTTCTATTAAAATAAGAGTAAATTAAAATTAAGATCCTGTACTAAAAATCCCAACCTATCACAATAATTTATTGTTAAGGTTACAATAAATATAACCATATCTTTTAGAAAAACATATGTTTTTATGGTTTTACTCAGAAGAAAGCAAGATTTAATTGCTCAGTCATGTTCTTTTCACTCCATTTTGGAATGTATTTTTATTTAATATTAGGATTCTGTAACATCCAATTGTATTCAACATACACAGTGCCAGTGAAAGCTGGTTCCCCGTGATTTTTATTTTTGAGGCAGACAAGTGCTCTTATTTTCATGTTAAAAAAAAAGACAAATAAATGCAAAGTTGCTGTTAGTAGGTGAGCTTTGGTGAACAGTATGTTTGATATACAAATCAGCTAACCAACATCAAACTCCTTCTGTAAGTTACATGACTGTTCCTAACACTCCTATATTTATCCAAACTCTCCATCAAGCAGCAGCAATTTACCATCTTTGTCAGTGAAGAATGAAAAAAGCTGTGCCAGGCTTTCCAAAGGTACTATCTGGACATGGTTGCACTGGCCTGTCCACCTCAAATCTTGATGTGGGCAGAACCTCCCTATTACAAGGGAGTACTTCTAAAACTAATCAAATTTCTGGTCTTCCTGGTGGAAGAAGTACAGGTCAGAGATTCAAATGAATACACATCTACTGGAAATTGCACTATAAAACAGGCAACTGAAAAGTTTTGCTAATTATGGATTATGCAAAAAAATAAAAACTCAGCAAAGACAAAGATTACCACCTGTTGCAAGGTTAGTGAAATAGCCTAAAAGTAAAAATGAAGAAAAAATACTGATGTCTATACTACAAAAATTTTCAAGTAATATTCTGGATATCTGTCATCAAACTATTCCAAAACTTGACCCATCTTTTCAGAAGGTGTGGACTCATCACTTCAGATTTCTGCACTGGAAGTTACAGTAAAGTTACAAAAAACCAAGAGCAGAATGACAATCTATTTGCAAAACTGTAACAGCTGGCTATCCTGGATTGTTGCATAGCTTGCCATGCTGTGGTCACATATTCCAAATTACATAGGAAATACTAAAATTAACTCATGTTACTGCCTTCACTCGTCTTGACAGGGTTTGGTTTCTGTTTTGGGGGGTGTTTGGACATTATGGGACCTAAAGGATGAAGGCTCAGAAGGGAAACACTTTATGAGTCAAATATGTTAGAAATGGAGAGGTAAAAAGATCTGTTTTGTATTCTAAATGTCCCCCAAAAGAGTAATACCAATAAATGGGTGGAGAATATGAGAAACACCATGCAAGTGCAACCAAAGAAAGACATGTAGGAAGTATTTATAGGAGATGAGAAAACATTTTGTTTAGAAATCAATCAAGCAATAACACTTTAGTACTGATGCAATGGCTCTCAAGTTATTATGTGAACACAAAATATCCTATTGGTTCTTTCCATTCTTCTGGTTATTTTTTCTTTCATTTTTTCACAGCTTACTGGTCACTTCTATACAAAAATATAAATATTTCAATGTACTAAAAGCTGTCCTAAAATGAACAAAAGTTAGGGCAAAATTCTAGTTATTTAACAGTTCACCTCAAAGCTGAGAGCAGAGTAGCAAAAGGCGTAATTCAACAAAGCAACAAAACAAATTAAAGAAATAAAAGTTGAACAAGTTTAATAAAACAAAACAAAACAGAATAAAAACCTGTGGTATGGTGGATGGGATGGTCTCAGCAGGGACTGGTGGGACAGGGATCACAGGGACAATGGGAGAAGAGGAAGGAACAGCTTCTGTGGGCTAAAAATCACCAACAAAATGTCAAAAATAAGAAAAACTAGAAAAACAGTTTCAAACAATCAAGACTCATATGTAACAGCATAAACAACCATGAGCTAGCACATGGATTTGGAGCCTAACTACAATGCAGACAGTCCCTAGGAGCCACACTGTCCATGGCAGCACATTCCCAGCACCACATGGCTGGACATGCCCAGGTGGGTTAGATCATCCACCAAGGCACTCCCCCGGCAGCACTCAGACTTTGGGGTCCAACAATAACCTGCTCAGGTCAATGGACGGATTCAGGCTTTCTGTGGGCTGGTTTCACAACAGAATCCCTTCACCAATACACTACTGAGTGCAGGGAAATGGGCTGAAGTTAATAGCACCCAACAAAGCTAATATTCCTCTTTGATAAAGAAGAAAAATCAGAAGTACTTTATGGTTTCTAAACTTAGCAAAAATCAAAGAAAACCTTTTAGTCAAATGGGTGGAAGGTGCTAAAACAGCTTCCATTTATCTCTCACAGATCTTCACACAGGTTTACCAAACATCTGCAGACTAGCACAATTTTTGTCTTAAGAATCTTCATTAAAATAATACCCAGGGAACCTAGTGACACTTAAGCTGCAAGGGAATAAGATTCCAAACAGCATTTTGAGCAAAACATTGACTCAGATGTCTTTGAGATGTTCACATACTGGTTGTCAACAAGCTGTCAGCAACACAAACTGCTGGCAACTATCATCAACATTACAAACTGAACAGCAGATCAAAGCTCTTGTAATTTAGATGTTCCAAGACATTCTTGTGATCATTAAAAATAATGAAGCGTAATGACAAAAGAAAACTAAATCCCAAAAGTGAACAAAAACCCCAGAACATACAAGTATTAAACATTTTAAAAGTCTGAGATATCTTAAAAGACAAAGCAGCATATATCAACAGCAGCCACCAAATTAAAGAGTAATAGCAAATAATGTTATTTGCATTAAGAGTCCAAGAACAGCAACACATATTAAATGCACATATGGTATTTCTACAGGGTTTCTTCAACTCAAAGTCAATCCTCCCAAAATGAAAGCTGGTGAAAAACATTGCAATTACTGAAAGATGCAAACACAAAATATGTTTGGTATCTTGAGAGTTAATCCTCAATCCTTTAATGTCATTAAAGCATTCTTACATCCACAGACTAAAGCACAATATTTCAAGTACTTAAAAAAGAGGAAGGTAGGAGAGAATCTAAATTGGTCTGGAAAAATATTAATATGCCTTTTGCAAAGGATGCAGGAGATGCTCAGTGCAATAAACCTGTGGCTCCTGAAAGAACAACACAGGCTTTAGAGGACAGATCAAAGTAAACAGCTCAAGCACCAATTTGGCCCTACCCATGCAAAATATGAGATACCCCTTTAAGTCTGCCTTGTCCCAAAGCAAGTGGTTTTTTGTGTTTAGCCCACACACAGTTAGACCTTCAGTGAGGAAACACCAACTAATATGTAGGTAAATCAGAGCATCATACACATCCTCCTCAAGGAGACCAACTAAGCCAGCAAATTCTGTGAAATTCAGCAAATTCTCTTCTTAGTAAACAACAAAACGATACACTTTGGAGAGCAAAATTCAAGCAAACTAAACTTCCCCTGCTTTCAAGAAATTACTGTAAACCCCCATATTGTATAAAGTGCAGCAACCTTCACTGGAAAACATGAGAACAAGTATTCCTGCCAATCTGGTTTCAGTAATTGCTACTTTGATTTCTAGCAATAAAATACAAAAGAAAAGTTCATAAGAAAGCTATTAGAAACAGCTGGGATAAAACTACAGAAGGAAAAGAATGCAACATACTTCCTACAGCTTGCACAAAATGCACATCTGCAAACACGCAGTGCAACACCTACCTTTCCTAAAGAGCAATTCGAGCAGGAGCCATCAGACACCCAACCACTAGCAGCTTTTACTTTCGCTGTGCTTTTTGTAGGGCTCTTTTTTACACTGTCCCGTAGGTTTACAAATTTCCCTCTGTGTTTGGCAGCCACTGGCAGCGTGCAGGAGCTGAAAGGTGCCCGAGTGGCCGGTGCCCGCGGCGGGTGCCGCAGCAGCTGCTTTGGCTGCAGAGCAGCAGCTTCGTGAATTTGCAGTCTCGGGCTCCTCATTGCATCAGAGCGCTTGAGCGTTCCCATCTCACCACCATGAGCACTCATCAAAGTCACAACACTGAGAGTCCTTTTGGGGGGAAAAAAAAAAAAAACAAAACCAAAAAACCCCCCAAAAACCAACCCAAATGGAAAAAAAAAACCCAAACCACCAAACAGCCAACCAAAAACACACAGCTAAACTATGGAGGAAAAATAAAGGAAAATATTTCTTCCTGAGGAATTTAAAAATATGTTTTCTAGATTATGGTCGTAGGAAGAAGCCCTAGATGCTCTGCATTAGCTAGGTCTGCATGTTGTGTGCTCTCCCACACTATTTAAAGAGCACCATTGAACCATCACACAACAGTCAATTTGCTGGGCACAAATAATCAATGCAATGCACAAATTATTGGATAGAGGGCAAAAGTCATCTGACTATTATAAAGAAGCTCCAAAGGTTATTTCTCCCAAAACCTCTTACAATCCCTTAATTTTTCTCCATTTTACCACCTCAAAACTTTTCCAAGGCTTACATCCAGAAATTTTTTAATCCTTCTGCTGTTCTGAATGCTTCTTGGGGCAGAAAATGAATGAATTTACAAGTAGTTTATGATGAAAAATATATTAATTGTGAGTGGGCAGATACATTGTACAAGATTTCAACATTAAAATGTCAAAGAAAATAAATTTTTAATACCATAATAATAAGAATTACTTTGAGTTAATAATTTCAAGGGTTGAATTTCCTTGAAATGCAGCAGCACCATGAAACCACAACTTTCAGACACACTGTTTAAAATATTTTTTTCTTAATTTAAGATATTTAAATGAACATTTAAATGAATATTTAAATGAGTTTATTATTCATTCAATTTTTAATGCTAAGGATGCATGATCTCTGTATTACATTTTAATTCCAATGTTCAAAACAAAAAAAGCTCCAAAATTAATCCTTCCCTCATTCCCCTCAAAAAGTAAAAAAGGAGAAAACATATTCACATTGTTGAACATTTAACTTTACCAGCCTATTTTAAATTCTAGAAAAAGGGAAGGGTCAAAGGTAATTTCCCAGCATCTGTATGAAAACTGACAGCTAAATACACCTATATTCCCAGCCTTACAGAGGAAAGAAGTGGGCTCAAACCAGTGGCCACAGTGTTCTCAGCAGGTACACACAAACAGCATTGGCACAGCGTGCAGCACCTGCCTCTTGCCCAGTGGGTCTGTTCTAGGAATATGCTGTGGATCTGAATTTCTGGCACTGGGTATGATGAGAATGAAAGACACCAGCCCATAGGAAACAACTTGATTAGGTCAGCTGTACTGTATTTAGATAACATGGAGAGGTTTCATCAGTTCACAGCATTAAAACATGGTTATTCTCTATCTCACATTACACCTTCCTACAGCAAATGTGAATTTTTAAATTATGAGTCAGCAGAATTTTTACACGCAGAATAAAGGAAGAGACATACAGGCCCAAGTACAAGCATTTCCAGTTATTTATAGCATGAATATTAAGAGATAAATAGGTACTGACAGATGCTCCTCTAATCACCAAGAGCTGCCATGTCTCATCTTCTCTCCAGAAGGGATGTAATCAAGAGCTGCCGAATGTTTCATTACTGCAATATTCAGAACGCAGAGACAGAAATGTTTCTGGCCAGTGACAGGAAACCAGAAATGTGTTGGCCATACCAACATTCTCAGACTTGTGCAGGCACACAGCAGGGATGTCTTTGGCCTGTGAAGCATTCAGGAGCTGGAGGACTGCATCCCCCTAACACATATGGACAGGTGCACCCAGGTTGTTCTGTTCCAGGGAGCCTGTGGGGTTTGATACTGAAGGGCAAAGGCAGAGATGAAGACAAGCATGTCGTGGATGTGCATGAAGGTAAATAGTTCTAAACCAGCACATCATCACTTCTTCTCCTTTGAGAAATGTCCACAGATGCATGAATGCTGAGCAGCTCTGAGGCACACTCTTCAGCCTACAGGGGTTACTGGGATGGAGCTGTCTCATGTTGAAGCCCCTGTATCAGTATTCTCTTTGGCAACAGCCTGCTAAATGGCGGCTTTTGGAGACCACAAATATTTCTTTTCCAGAGACATTCAAGACTGCTTGAGGTTTAGCAGGATGCATTTATACCATCCATTTTACTTCCATATCAGTAACCAGCATGACATTGTCTAATTACTATTAGACAATATTAATGTCTATTACATTAAAATGTAGAAAAGAAGCCAGAAGAGGGGCTTAGGGTATAAGGCTTTTGTCTTTCATGCATAATAAATCCCAAAATACATGATGTTCCTGATTCAAAAGGAACATTTTATTCCTGGAGACATCAGCTTTGTTGAAAACACGTAGACCACATAGTGTGTTGACTAAAACAAAAATAAATTAGCTTTTAAGAGTGCTAAGTAAGAAAACCGAGGGCAAGGTGGAGAGATGCTAAATACCACATTCTTGGAAACGCAGCTGTCTGGCTTCCTATATTCTCCTCCAAGCAGAAAAGGGGAAGACCATGCAAAAGATGAGGCAAAGGAATTCACATATCTGCAGTGTGCTTTCAGATGTTTTCATTTCAGTGGCAAAAGAAGGACCATTATGCAGCAGAAAACTGCTAAGGGCATAATTTTTTTTTTCTCATAGTCATCATGCCTTTGGTCCCTGAGGCGATAACAATAAGATATCAACAATTAAAAGAAAACAAAAATTTGAAGGCAATTGTAGTTCCAAAAGCAACAGTACAAGCACCAAAACACAGTCAAGGAACAAGAGGTAGAGGCAAAATACCTCATCCAGGCTGCATAGCGTGCCTTGAGATTCTCCAGTGAAAAGCTCAGACTGCATTGAAATTTCAAGGGTAGAAATACCAGTATAGAAAGTGACTACAGCATAATCAAAGTGTAGTAACGCTTATATAGAACAGCCATGGTGTAAACAAAATGAAAACATAACAAAGGAAAAAAAACACAAGAAAAGGAAGAGAAGACAAGATGCGTGCTATTGAAATAGATCAATCAGATATTTGAGAGACATGGGGATCAGTCTGCCCAATTATATTCACATGTGAGGTAAAGGCAGAGCCTGCCTTGGAGTCACATTGGTAGAATAAAAAAACTCTTGCTGATGCCTTGAGAGGCTACCTGGGACAGAGGCTAGCCAGTGTTAAAGGAATAAAGCAGGTATTTAATAAAAGGCCTTCCAAGGATACACCTTGGGCAGTACCAGAGCCTGGCCAAGGCTACACCCAAGATGGACGAGGGTCACAAGTTTTCACATTTTTATAAGTTTTGATCCATTTCCATATTGGGGTTAATTGTCCCATTACAGCTTTAGGTTATCCAGTCCTATCCTCCCAGATTGCTCTCAATTCCCTGCTTATACTTTTTGGGCCCAAAGCTGCAATGGTGTCCTTGGTTCTCAGGCTGGAAAAAGATTGCTTTGTCTGACTAAACTCAGAAGAGAACTTGCTCACACTTTCTACGAAGTTCAGTTATACACTAATGCAGTACAAAATCTGAAAAATATGAAAGCTAAAACTTCGACATCATTGCAAAGCAGTGGGACACATGCACAACCCAAAGCCAGAAAATGCAGTTGTGTAACTGAAGCTGCACAGCTCTGGCAGATCATCTTTTGACTGCAGAAAGCAAGTGTTCTCCACAGACTGCTTTAATTACTAGCATGAGCTGCTCTACTCTAATATCAAGTGCTAAGTGATTTTTCATAACCAGAGAGGGTTCAGGATCAGGTTGTGCTTTCATATTAAATACCAACTCTGAACAATTTGTTGCTAACACAAAGCTGAATCATCAATATTTTATTCTTTAAATTACCGCATCAAATATACAGGGCACACTTTGCAGCAATCTGTTAAAGTACCAGCAATCTTCTCTAAGTAGTTTTCCTTCAAGAATCATTTTCTTTCCACATTCTCTACCACCCACTCAACAGCTGAGTAACAACAATACTCATAGAAAGGGAAAATAGTACTAATATTTCACCAGCAATGTCTTCTGCAAAGGTCTTTTTTAAAGCTTTGGTGAACAAGTTTCATGACTTCAAAAAGCAATTCTAATAGCCAGAAGAATACTCTAAAAATAATTTTGTACTTGACTCTTCCCACTGCCTTCGAGCAGATACTACAAAATCAGTAACTTCTGTTAATGTGACTTGACTGATGAAAACCAGTCCATATTCATCATCTCTTCTTGAAAGTAGGAAATAAAATATCTTCCAAACTGCACAAAAATTTAAAAGTGGTAAAGAACAATTTTGATCCAATACGCACTGACAAAGCTGACTTTAAAAGGCATAGAGTCTTCCTAGAGATATATAGGTTAAAGTTTGGCAGTGCAGTTTTGCATCTCTCCTCTGAACTACATCCTAGAATGCCACAGGACATGTCACTAGTGAAGTGTGCTATTTTCAGAACTTTGCATCCATCTTCCTCAAAATCACAGAAGTCAATACTCATCTCAAAATACCTTCAGGGATTTATAGACTGTTTCATGGAGTCTGACTGTGACAAGAACAAATCACAAGTGCGTGCCACTCATCCTCATTCCCAATTGATGCTATCCAAGTGTGCTGCCCAGAGGATCTAAGTGAACATGCAATGAGCACTGAACTCATGCACCACCTCTGTTCTATTCCTCCCTAAATCAGCCTGTGGCCTTGGCAGGTCCTTAGTACCATGATGTCAGTGACTTGTGCTGTTAAGCTATAAATTTAAAGACATGCATATTTTTCCTGAGTGTATTTCTGCACTACTTTAAACAAAACGTAGCTTCAAGAGCATTTGAAAATGAAACATAAAACAAGTACTTTCCTACAGCCCCAACGCTGGAGTTCTAAAGAAATCAAATCAAAACTACCACGTTTCGTAAGAATTAAAACCATGTAGAACTACCTGAACATAAGCAATCATGTTCCAAGTCAGGTATTGAAGAATGTATCTGAATTTAGAAAACTGCACAGACACAAGCCCTAACTCAGGCCAGGCAGGAGTTCTGTCATTGTTGATATGATGAATACACACAATGGGAAGCAGAACTGCCAAACAAGATAATACCATTAACAGAAGAACAATCCACTATTACCTGACTAGGGAAATTATAAGTTTAATCAGGATGGCACCAACCCATGGGTGGTCTTCCTAACATTCTGCACTGATGCAAAGATAATTTTGGGTTTCTGATTTGTGTTACTGACTCCTGCCCCTTTCAGGGACCCTTGTTGCACCTTGCCATGACATTGCAAAGACTGATTACCATGGTGTCCCAAGGATGAAGGAATAAAACCCCTAGACTTCCACCTGGATGATATCCTGGTCTCTCCAAAGAGAGTTTGGACAGAAAGCACAGCAACAAAGAAGCTGAGTCTTAAGCCTGTCAGGGTCTGTCTACATAAGGAGGCATAAGTCAGTGCACAACGGTTTAACAATGAGATTTTGAGGACAGGCAAGTTCATCTTGGAGCTGTAACATCAGTTCAAGTAAGTACTGTAATGAAGATATGAAGGTTCAAAGGTTTTTGGATCCCCAAAAGGAAAAGACATACCCACCCAGACTTTGTGGATGAAAAGGACTAGTCTGAATGCCTGTGACATTACCTTGGCTCTCACCTTTTTCAGAGTGAACCATGGCTCTTGAAAATCTTATCTATGTGAGCAGACTATTTTAAAGACACACCATTAGTATGTTAGATATTCTAAACTGTAGGGGTTATCTGGTTGCTTGATTTTGTGTTGTTGGGTTTTTTTTTAACTCAGTCAACAAATTGATTCTCTAACCTACTTTCCTCCTCAAACCCCACAGCATTTTACAATGAACTCAAATGAACTTCAAACTCTGAACTAAAAATATAAATAAATAGCTTTGAAGGGGGAAAACAAAGACAGCAGAATATCAGGAAAATCACAGATGGTGAGGATGACCTGAACTGATTTGAAGACAAACACAATGTGTATTTATTCTTTCAATTCTTTGCTACAATCTCTATATACAAAATCAGCCTAGTGAGGCACAATGTGCACCACAGCTACCCAAGCCAAAGTAAAGCAGCAGAGACAGACAGACTCTTACCTGCTGAGGTGGACTGTAGCTAAACTAGAGTTTGTGTATGAGACAAATGAACAACCACAGGGCAGAAATTGGCAACCTGGACCTACAAAACTATCACCAATGCTACCACACAGTATCTTATGGTTATTCAATGAGTAAAATTTTCAGGTGCTAAGAATCTCATGCAAGTAGAAACAGTCTCAATAGAACAAAAGTTTCAGCAACCAACCTGTTCTCTCTGTTAAGATCAAAAACTGGACTCTTGAAGCCTTGCCTTTTTATGTGAGGTATTCAGAAAGACTTTGCTCAAATTAATTTGTCCTGTCAAATCTCTCAGGGACTGAGTTTAATCTCAATCATATTCCAGATCCATAACATAAAAAATGAACACAAAGTCAATATTAGTTTTAGTAAAACTAACTCGTGTCTTTTGTTTTTCAAATACGAAGCAAAAGTCCAGTACTGAAGCCTTTCCAGCAGGTCAGTCTGTATTTACCAAGCAACTCAACACCCTCAGGTCAAAGCAGAATTGCAAGGCTTCTCATTAAATTCATAAGTGCTATTGAGAATGAATTTAATGCATTTAATTTGCAACTTAAAGCAAGGCCTAGAAAGCTCCTTTTAAATAACATCAACCTTAAGAATAATAGCTTTCATTATAATGCTAATGCATCCACAAAGAAGCCCAAGCAGGGTTTTAGTATCAAAAAGAGCCAAGACAAAGAAAAAATATATTCTAAGACTTTATTATAGAAAAATAATAGCAGCTCTCAGGTGTCAATATTTTAGTTTTTGATATTCACAGTAGAAAGGGTATGCTGTGTTAAGAAACTGAGATGTGATAAATGGTTCACTCCGAGGAACATTATTAAATCAAAATACAATGTTAAAGGCTGGATACTGTTTACATGTTTCTCAGAACACATAATTTGCAATCATTTTTCAATTATTCAGGAAATAAGTAAACCTAGACAGAATGCCCGTTCTGTTATTTCTAGTTAATTTAAATATCAAAGAAGTCCTACACCTATCTAGCTGTGATACTGAAAAGTGATGTCACTCAATACTAGAAACAAGTCAATTACTTGTCAAACTATCTCACTACTCTTCTCCAAAAGTTAACAAAACTTAATTAATTGGATTTTTTTTAATTGAGTAAATCTTCAAGAACCATTATTCATAACGTATGAAAACTTTGCACGTGAATGTCATCTTAACTAAAGTACAATTAAGATAAGAAATATTCAGGTTCACTTACTTATAGCACCCTACTGCACTCAAAGTACTTGAGGGACAGTCTGAAAAGGAGTAGTGAAGTGATCTGAAGCAAGTCAGTGAATCACAGCTAAAGTTTTCCATTTTAAGATAAGTATTATTATTTTATTGAAAACTGGATTAATCTATGAACAATCTATTATCTAAAAATATTTTTAAAAATATATATATTTGTGCTAGGACACTAAGCATGAGCAGAACAGAATTTACCTCACATTAATGAACACCAAACAGAAAACCACACCAGGAAAGTCATCTATAACAACCCATTAATTGAAATCCATTAGCTTTTAGGACATAAATGTCAATTAAAAAAGGGAAATTAATTACTTGCTTTGCACTTAAACTGGCTTTATACTAAAGCCACTCCTTCATTTACAAAAGGCTTTGCACATATCAGTGGCAGTAGCATTTTATCTTGACACATGCTGAATTTTTCACAAACATGCACTGCTACTTTCACTCCAGCCCTGATGGCTTCTTACTGCTACCCACAGCTGCCAGCTCTGTTCCTCAGCTGGTTGCACTCATTCTCACACCATGGAGACCCTGCAAGCTGGGATGGCAAACTCAGCCTTTCGTGCTCATATCAAACTGACCAAAACATCAATTTTGCATGGCATTTCCTTGACTAATTTACTCTGGATAAAAGGAATATCAACTATACTGTCCTGAAAAAAGCAGGTAACAATAAATATTACAAGTAGCAGCTTAAGTTTCTCAGACTATCATAAAACACATGAAGCAATGTGAGCGTTTCTTGAGTTATGACTTCACTTCCATTAAGTTTCAGACTAATTGTGACAGGATACTAGCTTACACAATCCTTTCTGCCTATTCCATTTAGTTAAGGTAATTAAAAAACCTAATCTACAATACAGTTGAAATTTCAAATTCTTCATTACGAAAAAAGTCTGTAGAAAGGATTAAGACAAGGGGTTTGACTTCTGACTTTACAATTCAGAAAAAGCAAAACAGGATTAATCAGACCTTCAAGAGTCCCAACGATTGCAAGAAAATTCTGCAGTTTCCTTTTTTATAATCTCTAATACCAACAACACTACACAACACATTTCTACTAACGTTTCAAGTCCTTAAACATGGAGAAGCTAAAAGACATCAATTAAATCTTTCAACAGTTTAAAGGAAAAAAAGAAGTGAGGTTATGGCCTGCATTTATTTACCTCCCCACCACAATTACTGAAAAAGCACTTACTTTCCTATATCCTCAGAACAAGAAGATACCAACCCTTAGCCACACTGTTATAACATTGGTGAGACCATGAGAGGAGTCTGAGTTTTTCAGGCTGACTTTGACAAGTGATGCTCCAAAGTTTCCTCTCCCAGGCCACCGCCCAAGCTGCTCCTTGCCAAGCTGCTCTAACCTGGCCTAGTCCCTGTCTGCCTCTATGGAGTAAGGAGCTAAAATAAAACAGAGGCAACAACAGAACAGAAAGGACAAATCTGACTCTTCAATCCAAGGGAAGGCTATTTCCTTAAAAAATACACTGAATTCTCTTCCCAACACTGTCGTGCATTTAAAAAAACTTTGAACAAAATGCAGGACAGCTCCCATAACCCCAACTCTCCTCCCCTTTATTAGGCTACAAACAGCAGAAGCTCCTCTTTGACTGTTGAATCCTTGCCACTAAAAGAATGCTGTCCAAGTTCATGAAAACTCATGGATTCAGCGTTATGAAACACACAAGTCACCTCCAGCTCTTGGAATCCCTGTACTGGACCAGGCAGCAATCTCTGAAAGCTCTCAGAGGAAATATCACAGCTCTTGCCCTGGGTTTATACCCCTCCCCAACCCTCTGCTCTGGCTGCTGTTGGAACCAGGGCACCAGCTTGACACACATGCCAGTAGTTTTCTTCTGCAGTTTTTCTTTTCCAATAAGCAAAAAAGGAAATGGAAAAATGTATTTTACTGTATATTCTACTTCATCTGATTATGGTTTCTAAAGTTAAAGGACAAAAATTGATAAAAATTGAACACTGCAGCATGGGTAAAAATGAATAGGTGAAGAAATAGGCTGAAACAAGAGAAAAATTAACACTGAAAACTATGAAAGAAGAAAGTGAACTAACAGGCAAATACAAATTAAGTGGGCATGCTATAAATATATAACTACTTACTTGCATGAATTTCAAGAACTGGAAAACAAAATGTATCTTTTTGTGCTGGTTTCTGAGGCTCAAAGCCAAATTAGCAATTGTCAATTAAGTTTTTCAAGTCCTTCATTACTTGAATTTAAGTGACAGCAGTAATGTATAGTATAAAAATTAACACCAGACAAAACCCAACCTGCCAGCACTCCTGCCACTTCCCAACTGCACCAGAACACAAGATGAACCATCTGTGGTTCCAAGATAGGCAGCATTGTATCTACTGTACATTGGAAAAAAACTGTATAGCAAAAAAAAAAAAAACCCAAGAATATTTCTAATTCAGAAATGCCTTAGGGCAGCAGCTGGGAATTCACCTGTTACTTGTATCATTAATCACATTCTCTGAGACTATTAATTTAACCATTAGTCCTTTCCAGATACATTTCAAGATTAATTCCTGCCACTCTGATCATCTCATGACTGACACATCACTCAGGGGATGAATCTATCAGATTGCATTTCCTTATGAGACTTGGAGATTTCCAGCTCAGGTGATCATGATTGCTGAGTGACACCTAAAAGCCAGAAACTGAGATTCTATTCCCTGCATTTAACTTGCACTCTTGCCAGGCTTCCAAACATCCTCTAGACATTTATTCTTCTTCTTTTTTTTTTCCCTAGTGTAATTTATTCAAACACATCAAATAGCACAGTGCACTACAGAGAGAGATAAATTATTCTAATAGCTCCACACAACCAGTAAAAGTTGCTATACTGGATTGAGAGCAAAGGCCCAACTGGTCAAGAGTCTTACCAGCAGTAAAAACTGACAGATGGGCAAGTAGGAATTAGACATATGCCCAGTAATTTTCCCAGAAAACCATCTCAGAACCTGACAGTCAAGGGCTTCCTGAGCCACTCTCTGTAACAGCTTTCTGCCACCTGCTCTTTGCAAATCCATTTAATTCCACTTTTAAGTAATTTTCTTTTTGAGCCTTCAAAAAGAGCATTTTGTCCACAGTGTTTTGTGACAGTACCTTTCACAATTTTAGAAGAAATTTTACTGGACAGATTTTAAATTAGGTATCTATTGCAGAATTTCTAGTTGACAACCTTCTTAACTTCATTTTCATTTTATGTCTTTATCATATTTCCCTCAGGATTTTTTTTTTCTGGTTTAAGTTATCTATCCTTATAGACAACTAAATTGTTCCTCTTGATGCTTTGTTACTCTTTTCCTTTTTACTTATGCTATATCCTTCCTAAGACAAGAAAAACAGAACACCTCCCCCTCCATAAGAATTATACGCAATAAATGTTATTTGCCAGTACTTCTTTAATAATACCCAACATTTCATTTACCCTTTTCATTATCACACGGTACTAAGGTGACATTTTCATACAACCATCAGTGATAACTTCAAAGTCTTTCTGGAATTGAAATACTTCATTTGTAGCCTATCCTATCACTTTTATCTCATGGCACCATTAATATTAACAGACTTTGATGCAAGAACCATAGTTTTCAGACTTCTGTAATTATAAAACATCCTGATGACCACATGTTCCCATGTAGATTTTGATCTATGTGGTCTCTGTTTTCACAGATGTCTGTCTGCAAGTCCTTATTTTTCCATTATAAAAAGAAAGTGACTTGTCTTAAGAATATCTATTTATCTCTCTACCTGTTAATTATTTTGTAATAAAAGAGCATTTCCCAAAATTCATACAATAAGGAAATCAGACTGCTTAGGTGCAGGCTAAGAAAGTACAGCTTTGCTCCTTTTTCGAAGAGAATCATACACGCTTCTTCAAAATTTTTGTTCTAGTGACTAACACGGTTTAAACAAAAGGGTCACACAGAACATAACAGACAATTCAGCCAAATTAAATGCGAGTTTCATAAGAAATTCTGAATAAATGTCATCTCCTATTGATCATGTGTTCCTCTTAACACATTAATCTAAGCTCTATTGGCACCTGAATCTACATACAGTAAAATGAGTAATAGGAAATACTCTGAGCTCAAAGCTGGGACTGCCTTAGCTACTTTGCTACTAGGAGATAGGTATCTCCTTTGGCATTCCACACCTCTCTGGGAATATGGTTTTAGGTCTGTACTATCACCAGCTTCATCAGCAGTATTCCACGGTCATTTTGCATAGCACTTGATTTAGCATCTAACTACAAGTGCTGCTCTGTAATGAGGCTTAATGTGCTCAAAGTCTAAAAAGCTTTTCTGTACACAGAATTTTCCCTGCATTCATCTTTTTAAATTACAGAGTTTAAAGGGAAATAAAAAGCAGTAGCAAAGAAGTGCAATAAAAGAGGTATTTTTTTAAAATATATAATTTGCTTTCCAGCAGTTTACAGCTTTCAAAGAGCAGTTTAAAGCTAATATATCAGATGATGGATCAGAGATTGTGATGTATTTTGACATTCTCAAGTAGAAACTTTATTTATCATTATACTTTTTACATAGGAAATACTAATTTATTACCCTGATTTGTCAACTACATCATGTCCCGCTAAGCTTCCAAAATGCTGATTATATTAGTACCAATGCTTAAAATTAAGTTTTCTATCTGACTTTGAATACAGATGCCTTTTTCTACTAAATAAACATGCTTTTTAGTTTCTGAGATCAATCCCTACATATTTATAGTCTGTGACCATATCATCTCCTGACTTTTCTTCAGATGAACTAAGCAGAGGTTCTTGAGTTTTCATTATAAATGGTGCTCCTGAATATCATCTACAGTTATAGAACACTTTTCTGAACACTCCAATCACTTATCATGATTTCAGACTGATTACCCTACACACTACAGAGAGAATCCAGAGTTCCTTCTCTCTCCAATGGGAAAGCTGACTCCCTTCTCACCTGCTGCATCACACTAGGTATTCAGATAAAGTTAGTTACCTAAGGAAAATGAGTACTATTTACTTAGTAAAATAAATTTGCTTTGAAGTAGAACTGTACCCCAACAGCACAAGCAGTCTTTACTCCCCTCCCTACTTTGTCATGAAAGGCAAACATTACTACCTGGGAGCAATGGAGCACAGGCTCCTCAACTGACTTCTGCAGGCATCAGTCCTAGAGAAACAATTTTAAATAAGCAAATACACACACTGCGAGGCACTGATAAAGAGAATAAAAGACCAGAAGTCAGCAGAGTCATCCAAAACATTCCCACGGTACAGCAGTTTCCAGGAAGTACCACACAAAGCAGTGGGAAGAAAGTGAAGATTCCATCATCAATGAAAACTCCTGTATTATACCTGCATCCCATAAAATGTCTGAAGTCCTATTTAGAAGACTGACACAGCTGCATAGATACTAGTCTCCAATAACAACAATAATATACTAACTTCCATACAGCTAAAAAAATGTTGGCAACTTACAAAACAACCCAAAACTTAAGCTGATTACAAGGACATGAAAAAAATTAATAAGCAATTCTATTTTACCAGTGTTCTGGTATACCTTAAACTATCTTGTCCTGACTTTTTCTTTTTTTTTTTTTTCCCCTATGAAAAGTATGCAAAAGGTGATCTTATTTTAAGGAAATAATTGCTTACATGTATCCTTTCCAAAAAGACTGTTGCAAGGGACAAGAATATACAAAGGAAACACTTTAATAGAGCAACAGACTGAAAATTCATAAATGCCAAGATCAGCTTACAAGAGACAAAATGAGTCATAAGTGTCTGTTATCAGTCTGGAGGACACGTCAGCTCAACTACATCCTAATGTGCAGTTAAACACCAACAAAAAGAGAAGGGCAGCAAATGCACAACAGAAACAAGCTGTAGAGCAAGGCTGATGTATTAGACAAGTGGGTTATAGGCAATGAGATGAAATTCAATACTGACAACAAGTCACATGGAACAGCAATAAACGGCACAGAGAAACCCTGAGGAATACCAAACTGGAAAACAAGTCCAGAAGTGCTTTGGTTGGTGGCAAGGGTTTTTTTTTAATCATACAAGATAGACAGAAGGGAATCCTTGCTCTACTTTCAGAGGATTCTTTCAGTCCTCCCAAGTGTGCTCTTTTGATACAGAACTTTGTGTGTGCAGCCACAAAAACCTAGTACATGGAAGGGGGCCTCAGGTCTTTCAAAAGGCAAGTGTCAGAACTGCACCAGTTTGGGCATCTTTGAGTTTCTTAGGGAATGAACCATCATGAGGTCAGGTGACAAGGCTGGTCAAATGGGGATCAGAACTTGAACAACTTGAGCACCTACAGTAGCAGCAGTTTCCAGCAGGTAACATCGGCAAACCTTAATGAGGTACAAGAAAACTTCTGTGGCTCAGGAGAGTCAGGAAGCACAACTGGTTTGTCTTGGACACCAAGCAGTTCCTGGAAAAACTCACAAGAGGTGACCACTTAAGAGGTCAGTGGATGATCCCAAGTCAACAAAGGTAGAGTTTAAAAGATATTGCAGCTGAGTATATCAAAGATTAGGCAATATTTTTTCTCTTTTTTTCATTACAAACTACTTTCAGGGAGAACCTTGATGTAATTAATTTTGACCTGTATAGAATTGACTGCTGCTAATGCTATTTTGGGAAAGACCAGAAAAAGCAGATCCTCAAAAGGATTCAGGGACGCCTTGCTAAGTGGTGTGGTATTAACAAGTTGTCAAGTCTCAGTACTAAATTTGGCCTCTGTATTACATTTTCTGAGCTTCCATGACAGATGGCACAAGGTTATCAGCCTTTGCTGTGAAACAGGAATGCTCTTATCCATTCTGTAAGGAATAAAATGGAAGATCAGCATCAACTGATCAGAAGGATTTCTCCTAAATTCCAACTGGAGAAACCTGTAGAGCGTTCTTGAAATCATCTATAGAACTATGCAACCTTCACTTGAATTAAATTTGGAAAGACATTTTAGAAACAGCTTTAAAAGAAGCATCCTTCCTCATGGGAGAAATGCATCCACTGGGACCCCTCTGCTACAGAGCCATTACATGATAAACAAAATGTGAATTATGTGGTTATACCAATAAACAAGAATGAGGCACTTCATTTCAATTGTACATGAGGAGGTTGATGCTTTCCTTGCATTGTCATCTTTTGTGGATCTGTCAAAGTAATTCAAAACTGAACTGTCTGGAAATGCTTCACAGTAGGATTATGCTTGAAGTTTAATAATCAGCAGCACGTTGAAATTAGTTTGAATTCTCTCCCAGGGAGAGGAGTGATGGATACATTCTTCACTCAGGCTATCATGCCCATGTTAAAAAAGGAAAAAAATAAGGGAGTTCAAGAGCCTAAATGCTTCACTGAAAAATTTTTAAAGTAATTGTTATTCATCAGAAGAAATTTAAATTCCTTCTTTGATTTGGAAAACAGATAAAAGCAGTGGCCCCAGCAGAGGTTCTAGGAAAAAGAACCAAATCTTTCTCAAAAGATACTGCATAGCTGGTGTGCACATACTGATTTCAATTTCTCTTTTTTAACAAAACAATTTCTCTCCTTGAGTAACTATAAATCTCAGGAATGCTGTGGACACAACATTTACCAGGACTCTGAGCTGGGTCTAAACTAGAAGTCTTAAATTGCTCAACCATGTCAGCTCCCAAACATGGATGCAGAGATCATTCTAAAAGACAAGGTCATGTTTTCTAAAAACATCTAAGAAGCTTCTGTTGTATAGTCTTCAAAGTAAAGGAAATATCCTGCCCATCTTAATCATAATTGAGAGTGCTCTTGATGTTGTGGACCAAGAACAGGAAGAAGATGATTTTCACTTCAGATTCAGTGGTTCTGTCAGACAGTAATTTAGCTAATAATTCTATTAACTGAAACATGTACAGCAGCTTTGGCAGCAAAACAGAAATGCTACACTACAGGAGCCATGCTAGAGCTGTTCAGTAAACTAACAGCTGGTGAAAGACAGACTGGCCTGTATTTGACTTTGAAAACACTTTGTCAATCAATACAAGCCTCAACTGTGAGGGCAACTATCCCAATATAAAATAAATTAGGAAAGTTATATAACAGCCCTAAAGAGTCCTACCTTTTTCACAGGCTTCCAAGCACTGGGCTTCATACAGCAAGACCTTGTTAGTCCACCTGAGTTATTAGCTGAAGACAATGGATTAAGAGGGGATCCAGTGTCTGCCTTGCCTGAAGATTCAGACTCTTGAGCACAGTGCAGGCAGAAAGCCCCAGTAGTAGCAGCAGCAGAACTCCAAAAGCAAAAAATTCTGTGTCTCTTTCTTTGTTTACCAGATTTCTGACTCATTCTGGAAAAAGTAACTTTCTTTAGATACAATGCAACAGAAATATGAAGAAAATATGTTCCCAACTCTGAGCGAGCCAGAGCTGCGAGAGAACAGGAAAGAGAAGGTGGAACGTGAACCCCTCTGGCAGGAAGCAGTGCCTGCAGGTAGCTGGAGCTGGGCTCAGTTCTTATCACCACTCCCTCAGTTCTTATCAGCACTGCCGTGCTGCAGGTGATTAGCTGAGGTAACAACCTGCACATGCCACAGTGCAGTCACACACAGGGACACATCAGTCACACAGCAGAGCCCCATCACTGCACAGGCCTGACCGCAGCACAGGGGGACCACTGCCCACAGCAGGGAACCAGCAGGATGCTGACAAAGTCTGCATGGCTTTACATGGGTCATGCCAGGTATTCCTAACATTTATTGATACTATTATGACTTTAAAATTGCCTGTCTCTAAAATGTCAAGCAAATTTCAAAGTCCTGAGAAGTTTTCATCTCTACTGTACACGGAAAATATTTACAAAATGAACCAAAGATTCCAGAGAAAGTCCAGATGGTTTGGTTAAATTACCATGAACTTCCTGCTTTTTGGCCTATTGATTGGAACATGTATTAATGCATCCCTCTTACAGAATAAATTCATACTGCTTTTATCACGGCTACAACACCATCTTACAGAAAATGCAACCAGTGGCAGAACTCATTTACAAAATAAACTCATGCTTTTACAAATGTGTGATTTCACATAGCTTAAAATCAAGAATAAGAAAGAAACTTAGTACAATAAATCTCATGTTTCAGTTTCAGAAGGTGCATTGTTATAGAGAAAATCATCCAAAGCACGTACTATTTAAAGCTGCTTACTCCTGCATTCATCACAATATTAGCAGCAACAATATATAAATACTTCAATATACATCAAAGTACATGAAGGATAATAAATATTGCCCTAAGAAGGCAGTTTTTCAAGAAATACAGTAAAAGAGGGATTAGGGTAGAGAGCTGATTTTTTTTTTTAATAATTATCTTCTTAACTGCCTTACAACACCTCTATGTTGCTGTGTGATTAGACATAGCATTTTGTACATGCCAGAACTATGCCCATAATACTCTAATGACTCTGAGCAATAGTCTAGGACTAATGACACAGTAAAACTTTCATCAAGAACTTAAAAGGAAGATACACTAAGTCAAGAAATTACTGGGCTCAAACAACTCACAAAAGCAGTTGATAAGCTCTGAAATTTAAAATTAAGTTTTTGAAATGGCTAAGTGGATTTAGGATGATTTTTCTGTCCTGATCCTTTTCATCTTTCCTAAAATATGTCCTAGAAAATAGAAGGAAAAATGAGCACAGGATATTCAAGGAGCTAAACAATTTTTCAGTATCACATGCTGCAAGTGTATGCTCAGTTACATGCTAAGAAAAGCCTCAGTGACTGCTGTTAGAACCAGTTTAATGACATGTGGGATTGAGACAAATCAGTTTCTGCATTTGTAGCACACCATGAGCCAAATACCAACAGTTAAAATGCTTTCTGAGACACGATAGCTGGACTGACTGGCAAGAATAGGGGCTTCTCAGAGCTCTGGAAAGACTTCAGAGAAAAGCAGTGATCTTGATACAGGTATCATCCTTGATGCACTAGGCATATCTCTTGCTAGGACAGCACTTTAAATAACCCAGCATTTGTCATTTGTATAATGGTATGTTTACTAAGCTCATGGCACAGTTATTCACCCTTGTGACAGTACAAATTTGTTATTTGCTTGCTTTTACTGTTACCTTCCATTTTTTACCACAGATTTGGCTTTTATTAAAGAAATTTAAAAATTTCCTCACAAAAATTGATATATCAGCTCCCAATCAAATTCCTTAATTCTTCTATTTGAGTGACTAACACAACATCACAGGGAATAAGCAGGAAGAAACAATAAAGGCCTTGAATTCCTGAGCATGTTAAATATGCTCCCAGGACTCATAAAGAAGTCTGGTGTGGTTAGCTGGGCACCATGCACTTGGGCAAGCATGCATTCTTTGGGGCATAAACCAAGGGATAACTACAGCAAAAAGCAGTGCTACCATATCCATCATCACCTTCAGCCTTGCTTCTTTAGGATACAAAAATCCAAAGTCCTCTTACCACCTTGCTGGGGCAAGGGTGACCCAAGCAGGTCCCAGAGGACAGGTGTGTCCCATCTCCAGAGTCACTTCCCTTTCACTGGAGATGGAGGGAACTAAGCTAGCATGACCAATTTATGCCATCCAAGAAAGCCAAGGAAATGAAGGGACAGCTAAAACTGGGGGGTTGATAGCAGATTCACAGGGGAAGCAGGAGACAGCTACTTTAAAAACCACCAAATGATTTTGTATCTGTTGAAAATCATGAAGTCACAACAATAAGACTCGATAAAGCCCACGATCACACATAGAATTTCTACAGGGCAGGCTAGAGAAGAACATCACATCTAATTCTTATTTGGACTCTGCAAATGTGATTGCATTCAAATGATGAGGATGTATCTCAAATGAACGAATAAAAGGTAAGAAAAATGTTCCGAATGCTACAACACAGAACACAAACTGAACAGAACTGGAAAACAAAATTGCACACAATGAACAACCTCCAAGTGCCTTTTTCTATCCTGAGGCTAGAACAGCTGCAATGGGTGGATAAGGTGCGAGCACAGTACAGCATCCTTCCAGAGGAAGTGGCTTCAACAAGCTCTTATGTTTTTAGTGCGTGACTTCTGAATATGCTCATTAAGGTTTTTTAACAACCACTTCAAAATATTTCATGTTTTTTCCCCTCCTTCTGGCCATGAACATGTATAAGCAGTTATTTTTAATGAAGAACTGTCAGAGATATGAAAAAATCTGGCAGGCTTTCCCAGAGCTAAGCATTCTTTTCCATAGCAGAAAAATAGAACAAACACTGTGATATTCACAGAACCATGGCTTTGGATTGAAGGGATCTCAGGAACTTTACCTGGTCCAACCCTCACTCAAGGCAGAGGGTATTCCACATTTTACTTATGAGCAGCTTTCTAGGCCAGACTAGTCAGTCCAATTGCAAGCTTCACACATTCCATATTACTTCTTCAAGCTTTAAAAAAGTGAGAGCAACTGTAATTTTTATTCAGAAGGTTAATACTATATATTTTTACTTTAAAAAAAAAAACCTCCAGTATTTAGAAGCTATTATGTCTACCTAATACATCACTTGGAGTTGTATAATGACCCATTAGAGAAACTACAGGATCCAACTTTCACATCATGTACAAGATGCAACAAGAAAGTCAAAATTCCCCTCTAGGCTCTCCTATTCATTGTTTACTCCAAATTCATAGGCAAAAAAAACAGGCAATAATAAGCAGACTTCAGAGGAAGTGCCAGTTTACCATCTTTGAACTACTAACAGATAGAAATTATCCTAATAAAATTACAGTGTCTGAGGGTAAGAAATTTTTCCTTCTTTTATGAGTTTTTGTAGTATTTCACGTTAAATCATTCAAGATGTCTTGACTAATGATGAATTTCACTTGACAGTGGCAAAACAAACCTAATCTCCCATGGTTAAAAAATTCTGACATTTCAGCATTGTTCCATAGATCTTAGTCATATTTTCCCAAGAGATACTAATTTTCTAATGCCAGTAAGTTTAAGCTTCTCTCACTGTCACTCTTAAGAAGTCATTCAAAAGCTACAGAATTAAAATTTAGCTTGCTTGCTTTTACCTGACTTTGAATGATGATTAACACAAGCATCACATAGAGCAGATGGACAGTGAAGTTGAAAAACGTCATGTTTCTCCTACAGATTGCACTATTGAATGTACACCTTGAATTTAAGGAAGACATTCCTTCATCTGTGTATTATTAGTGGTCAAAAAACCTAGAAAGCTGTTACAGAATTGAATTCCTTGTTACGTAGAGTTAAGGTTTTAAATTATTTAATTCTTTAGATGAAATTCCTTAACCATTAAATATGTAGTTATTTGATCTGGCATCTTACTAGAGCTACGGAATTGATATTTTTAACTATGTTTTTGCCCTCCAGAGCTAGGCAGCAGAATGCAAACTACATTTTCAATATTTCACTGTTTCATTAGGATATCTCATATTTAAAATTGCTGGAGGCTCATCACTTGCAAAATAAATAGAAATCAGACCTCATTTAGTGTTTCCATTTTCATGCTTTAATGCTAGAAATTATACAGAGCTCTTTAAAATATGAAAATGAAAGCAGACAGAAAACGCCATCCATAAAGAAGAGATTATATGAAATCATGCATATATAAATAATTGCTCTTTCTGACTAGCAAGTAACCAGAAAACATGCAGACACAATCACTTTAACATGTGGCATATTACCTGGGTGGAGCTGGCAGCAACAGAAATGCAGTCAATGAAGCCATGTCTGCGAGTGAAAAATGCCACAATCTGCTGCCACCGGGAAGGCTCAGCCCGTAACTCATCTGTGGAGCCTTTCTTTGCCCACTGCTTCTGCTTGGGGCCTACCGAGCTGTGGCTGGAGCCAGCGTTGCCTCGACTGGCGCGAGAATAGAGCAGTGTGTTATTTCCGAAAATGTAATTCATCTCTGCAGCTCTGCAGGTGGTTGCCAGGCAGTCTTAATTCCCTACCAGCTGCTGAGTGGTGAATGAGCAGGAAAAAAAAAAAAAATGCAGATAGAATTACAGCAGCATCGTTTACAAACCCGGAAAACAAAATTGTTGCTAGCTGATTGCTTGCTTGCTTTTCGTCCAAGGCTTCCTACCTCTTACATTCCCTCTCTACCTGTGATTACAATGATGAGCATAATCTTGAGCAATTAAAAAAAAAAAATTTAAAAAGCAGCAAGCAAAGCTTTTCCTTATTTTTCCTTTTCGGAACGCACGGGATGAAAGCCTTGCTTTCTCTTCCTAGCAGCCAACAGATATTTAAGGGAAACTGGGTAGCAGGTACAGTACAACGTTACAAATTCACAGCTATGAGGATGGTGGTGGATGATAACAGCTACTGGGTGGAGAAAGCACAGATCAAAAATAACCAAGTTTCAATCACTGCCTGTAGAAATATCCAATAGCATCTTTTCACTTCCTTGCCTGCATAAATTATGAACCTGAAGCAAACAAAACAGGGAATATAGAGCAGAGCTGTGCTTTTCACTGATTCTGTCTTTATGAAAACATTCACAGAGTGAAATGACTTTAACACCATGTTCAAAACAAATATTTAAGAAACAACTATTTGCCAATTTCTTCTTGTTTTCTCTGTTCTTTTGTGCATAAAACAACTACAGAGGGAGTGAATTACAGTGCCACAAACCAATCATTTTGTGGATCAGAGGATTCCTAGTGAAGTTGTTCTACTGTGGTTTTGGGTTTGTTTAATCCTCAAGAAAATCAGAGACTCAGATTAAACACTATGAGTCCACACTCTGTTGTTCTTATTCTGTGAATAACGTGTAACATTCATAACACCTATGATCAAATTTCTGTGACTGCTGTAAGCATATTATGAAAACTATAAATATATATATATATTTCTGACTCAACATTACTTCTCAAAAGCACAAGAATAATTCAAAACCAAAAAATTCTTATTATTCACTAATGACTTTTCAGTAAGATTATTTTGATCTCCCATGCACATGACAAGTATTACTGTTAAAGGTTTTCTCTGCTCTCTCCATAGCAAAAAAGAATTCAGAATAATTAGCTGAAAGATTATATGGAACTCAAGTTACCTTATAGAACTCACCATTCAAATTTTTATAGCCAACTACTTTTTAAAAAATCCTCCAGCTCACATCAGAGGGGTTATTTTGGAAATCAGTTAAATGTCAAGCTTTCAGTAGCAGCTCAACTCTGGAAAGCCAAAAGTTATCAAAACAAGTTGTGGTATATTTCTACAGTCATGATCATAGTACCAGGGCAAACATTTTAAAAAATAAGAGAACTCTTCATATGACAAGCAAAGGCAGAAAAATTCCTTACAACACAGCCACAACTTACAGCCACATAATTCTAAAAATCCACTGCTCCATGATGTGCATTTTAGTGGAGTTACTAAATTCCCTCACATACTTCTTGGGGTGCAACATAATCTGCTGTTTAACAAATTCTTACTGACAGCTATCCTATTCTGAGTAACAGTTTTTTTCCTGCAGCTTCTATTACAAGCAGAAATAAGAAGTACATTAATTGAAATGTGTCATAGCGAGATCAATGCACCATTTACTTCTAGTCACCAGTACAGCTCAATAACACACCACATGCCAATATTCTGAGCACACCTTTCAGACAGACTTTATTAATATTTATAAAATACAATGGCTTATCACTGTAAGTCATATGAAACTGGATCTGACTTGCACAGCGTCCTTAAAGCTATGAGCATAAGACAGATAATGGAGGTTGAGAAATGTCTGAGACACAGTAGATAGGATTTTTTCAAATGGACAAGCTTCTCATAATGGGAATTTTTTCACAGGAAGACTGCAGCACTTTCTGAGCCCTACCTTTGTGCAGACACAAAAAAAAATACCTAGCCTGAAAAATGCTATGAATTTATTACCAGACAAATTGATTAATCCCTTGCTATGACTGAAGGTGTTTGGAACAAGGTACAAATTATATACTTTGAGTATCAAGCCTTTTTATAAAGAGTCAAGGTGAAAATATTTTCAATCTTTTTCTACATATGGCCTTGAATGTCAACACTGCTATAGAGTTTATTAGATATCCTAGAGAACAAGAATTTGTCTAAAATTCAAAAGAACTTCTTCAAGAATTCATTTTTCTCTCTGTTTGTTCTTATAAGCTCCAAATGAAGTCACACAGAAAAATATTGTGCAAAATTCTGGAAGAAAACACCATAATATATGGACAATAAATGTACCAAGCAGCTATTCTTTTTACTGTTATATCAATCTGTCTGAAGATAAGAGAGGTCTGCTGTGTTTTAAGGCAGTTTCTTTCAAGGCTGATTCCCACACAGCCAACAATCCAATATGGAATCAATTACAAAGTGATTTTAGAAATCAGCACTTCAGGAAAGCATCACATGGACAAAAAGCTTCCTGAAAGTGAAGCAATGATGATTTAATTTCAACTGAGAGAGAAATCCAGAAAAGTACTTAAGGAAGAGGTTATGCAATCCTGCTGGTGATGCAAGGCAGCAATCTGTGTCACCTACACTCCATATGGATGCAATGAGATCGAGCAAGATCTGCTGATGCCTAAGCAGATACAGTTGCAGTTATTTGCAGAAGGAGCTGGTACTGTGGTGATGAGAAAAACCCCGATTTTTATGTGCTACAAAGCAACCTGAAGATAAAGGCAAAGCATAGCTCTACAGATGGCACAAAACCAGGACAGCACAAAGGAGTCCAGATTAGAAGAATGGTCATTTGCAGAGTTGAAAAAACAGTGGGAGGTTGTAAAAACAAAGGTTCATTCCAGTCAAAGAGCATTTCAACAGAGGGTCAAACACCTACAAGTAGAAACTGGAAAAAGTTCTATTTGCACAGAAAAGGCAATATCCAGAGAAAGGAAAATCATCAACACAGATGTCACAGCTGGAATTGCATCTGTCAATGACTGCCTCCAGAGTCAAAAGGCAGAATAGGGAGGCTCATCAGGAAACTGCAGGAGGTCCGAAAAGGACTTCCATCCAAAAGGATTTCCAAAAGAGCTTCCATCACCCCTTTTTCATATTCTGGATATTGAACTGATGGGACTAAAATGAAAAACAAAGCAAACAAAAAATGCCACACACTAAAACAAAACAAAAACCACTATTTACTGTTAGGCAAGAATTGAGAATTTGCAGATTTGAATAGATTCCTGCCCCAAAACAAAACAGCACATAATTAAAGATTTCTACATCAGTACACATATCTCTACAGGTTAAGAAATTTACTGCAAAATTCGTCTGCATCTGTAGAGGCTGCAGAGTAACATTATTTGTGTTGCAGCAAGATACAGTAATCACAGTGGTTACTAAATGTAAAAATCAACATCAGATACTTGGACTAGAATTCCTCTGACTTTATATCCAAGCAAATTGGTATTATCAGCTTTCTGAGACAAATCAAAACATGACATAATGCTGTATTTTAATCTCTCAGATAAAGGTTTCCTGGCATAAGTTTACAAGCAGAATGCATACCTAAAATTAAAAAGGCACAGCAACAAAAATTGTTTGTGAACAGAAACAGCAGTTATATCTCGATTACCCTTTCTAAACAAAAACCAACAGTTCCCCTGAAGCATTTGAAAAGTGTCTTATATTAATTTTACTACCATTTCGTTAAACAGAGTATTGGCTAAAATAAGCACAGAACCTAAAGGAAAAAAACCTGACTGTCTTAACAGAGAAAATTCAAGGATCACCTAAAGCAATGGCATGGACTTATTTTATTTTCAATATCTGTTAGGTTTTAAACAAAAACAGAGGCAAAAGAAATGTTCAGAACTTGGATATTCAAACATAAGACTACGCAATTTAAACTCTTCAGGCATGGGAACAAAAACAATACTGAAAATTTAGATACAAACTCACGTTTCTTTCTTACAGTTTTCAGAATTCTAGATTTAACAAACTTTTACTGGCATAAGTCTAAGTCTCATACACAAGTATATGCAGCATCCTAAACCAAAGCCCAAGAGTTCAGGACACAAATACTGTGGAGAAAAAAAAAATTGTTAACCCTTTCTGCTAAGAGATGCTGTAAAGTCTATCTTAACTTTTAGTTCAGATAGGACTGAAGATAGTTCTTGACCAAATGGCATTTACATAATCAATAAAAAGTATATCTCTTACTACTGAAACCAACTTATAAGTAAACATCCCAGCATAAATACTCTATAATGAGCTATTCTAGTAGAAATATTTTATATAAAAGTTCATTACCTTATTACTCACAATACACCTCAGACAACCTACCAATCTGGGCAGATTAAACTGCCTGGTCTTCCGCACCCTGCTCATGAACCTCCTGCCCATCTTTTTGGCACGCCAGACTGACAAAAACATCTTGTGTTTAATGCAAGTCTCCTTAGGTTTGCTGCAGTCATCAAAATGAACCCAACTGCACCGAGAGCTCAGGGAAAATCTCGGGTGAAAACAGTGCAACCCATTTCTAGGATGACTTGATGTTGATTACTGTATGGGAGGTTGTTCTAATGTTTGGATTAATCCACAGTCCATCTGTTACAGTTTTTCTTTCTTATCTCTGTTGACAAGAATTTATTGAGTAGATCCTCACAGAGGATTGCAGATTTGGTCAACTGCTTCTTCCTATAAAACACAAGCTGACACCTTTGCATGTATTTCCACATTCTTCAATTACAAGAGTTTAAAATCAGTAACCTATCAAGAACTTGGGCAATGAATTTTAATTAAAGACTGCGTAAAAGCTCCTCTTAAGTGTGACCACCCAAGTATGATACTAGTCTAAAAATAAGTATGCCTGAGAGTATCTTCAAGTTTTTCTTTATGATTCCCAGTATTCTAGGTTTGTTCCTAACACCAGAAGCACTGACTTTCTGCTGAAGATGGCAAAGCTTTACAAAGTTCTTTATTTAGAAAAAAGTAACAGACTGCAACCTTTTCACAATCATAACCCAACTTGCAAATTACACATCAACTGATCTTCGATTTCCAAATGGAAACAGTATCTTCATCTTCAAGTTAACCTCCCCTACCTGCTCTGACTGGAGCGGGACAAGAAAATCAATTGGGGCAAAGAGGCATTAAAAATTACTTTGACTGTTGGCTAACCCTGAACCCACACGGTTTAAGTCAGAAAGACCACTAGCCTTCCTGAGAACAGGAAAACTCTCCCAACCAAGAGAGGAGGCTGGTTTAACAGCAGCTCCACATGCTCTAAAAGACTTCTGGGGAAGCACTTGAGAAAACAGAACGGATTGGAGAGAAGACACAGCAGAAGATAAAGAGGAGGGAACCTATCAATATTATCAGCACAAGATTTGGGTTCACATGGAAAGGAGATTGTTAGCATTGAAGGAAGGATGTGTTAACATGCACATTTATATAACAGCTATTTCCATACAGCTTAATGGGAAGGAGTTAAATAAAGGTGCTTGTTTGCAGTTGAAGAAACAAACATGTATGCTGTGATACCTTGGTTGGTATAGCTACAAACCAAAGGACTACCAGCAGTTGAAAGATTATTTCAAAGTCAGAGGCTGACTGTAGATCACTGTGCTTACAGGCTATAAAACAACTATTACCTGCTAATCTGTAGTTCTGAATATAAATCGTAATTTCTGAACTAACCATTCCCTAGTCATTTTTATCATTTCAGAGACTCAGCATTACTGACTGCAGTTTCATTGGTATCTCCTGAGTCAACTCTTTACCAAATGGAGGGGTCAAACTAGTTCATTCTTCATTCCACAGCAGCTGCCCTCTATCTCTGACCATTCTTGTTGTTCTTCTTCGAGTATCTAAATTTGCCTTCTTAATCAAGATAATGAATGGTGGAGATTTCTGGAGTGATAAGATAATGCAGTTTTATTCCCATTTGCTTCGCTGATTATTCCTTGTATTCCATTTGCCTTTTTGACTGTAAATTGAGTACTGAGATGATTATTCCATTAATCTGTTATAACCCTGAGCTCTTATTCCTCTTAGATGATGCAATGAGAACACAGATTCTTATGGATCCTTCTGGTAACCTCCATCCATGATTACCGATCTTCCTCCTTACCCTTTTCTTTCATTCCGTTGTTGGTTTGGTTTTGGTGGAGAATTTTTGTTTGCTTTGGTTTTTTTTAACAAGTAAATCCCAAAATATATATTTTATTTTTTTTTTAATCTCATGACAGCTTCAGTTTCTCCATAATCTTTTTTTGAGTACGTCCATTGTGTGTATCTAAGGAAACCTAGAAACCTACATCAACAAGATGATCTTTAAGCACATGCTTTAAGGGATTTGTGCAGCAGAAATTCTCTTTGCAATGTAGTCCTTGCTTTCTCATCTCTCATTTCACCACATGCTCATTGATTCTGCTCTTCCAAACAGTTTCACCATGTTTTGGCAGTACAGAAATGAGAGCGAATTCCAATTTCTCCTCTCCCTCCTGGAAGTTATTTTAAGAACAAGTACCACCTTGCCATATCTCATTGCTGTGATACCACAGTCAGGGTAAGTGGGCTATTACACAGCACTGCAGCACTAATAGATAAGCAGTTTCAAATCAAGGTTAATTTAAACCCATTAAGCTTAAATACCATTAGGTCCTGGAAATACTTTTCCAAAGATGACTAAACGTGTGAAAAAAGCAGGCATACACCGAGTGGGCACAAGATATTTATTTCACAGACAGCGCATGTAGTCAGCAGAACTGCTGTGCTAGGATTACCAAACCTGCCTCAGCAAAGGTTTGGGTACTGCTGACACACTATTAGACATTTTTTTTGAAACTGTGTGTCCACTTCACAAAGCTCAGAATATGGGGAACAAAACCACAAGCTGCTGCTTCTAAGCAAGAGGAAAGGAAGGCTGAAGGACATCCTTCTCACCCTACAGGCACTCAGCACTAGGTCAGATAAAACACCCAACTAACCTACTGCCTCTGTCAGCAGTGAACTGTGAAGGTGTAGAGTGATCCTTCCCTGCTCAATTACACCACCACAAGCTCCAACTGAGGTTCACAGAGCCAAAGAAGGTAAACTCTGTCTTGCTGCTTTTATTCTAATAAAAGACTACTTGCACTCTAACGCAAACTGAGCCTGAGTATTTTCTCCCAGATCTGACACTGCAAGGGGTAAGCAGAGATAAAGCCCAGGGGCGCTGGCACTGGGCACAGCTACTGCCTCAAGGGCATTCTCTGGGTGCTCACCTGGGCAAAAACATTCCTTTGGTTAGAATTTGGGGGTAAAACTTCAATCTTTTATTCATGCGGAAGAGCATTTCACCTCAGTTTGAAGCATTTCATTGTTCAGAGACAGGAAAACAGTAACTCATTTGCATTTAATGTCATAATATTATGAAGTCATAGTTTTATCCACTGACATAAGTTAATGTAACCACAAAAGAGTCCTCCATGTGCTTTAGATGGAAAAACAACATTAATGCACATGTTCCCTTTGGTAAAGGGAAGTGGGATTTTTACTGCATCACCTGAAGCACAAGTGCTGCAGCAGAATAAAACAGCCCCAGCCAGACTGACAGGTCTGTGCAGGAGGTAGATCAGGCAGCCAGCAATGGGAAGGCTGATCCCTGCACTGCCTGTGCCCAGCACCCCCTGCACAGGGATGACCATTCCTGAGAGCATGTGAGGACAGCAAAGTGGCCAACTGTGCTGCATGAAATACGGACAAGAGTCCACGATTATGGAACTACAAGTTAAAGAGTTCCTTCACCAACCCAAACCTACTTCTCACAATTCCTAGAGTGTTCTGCTACTCCACTGATGATTGCACAAAGCTGTTCTAGATACCAAATATTCAACAAGTAGAATGTCTTTAGCTCCTTACAGATGCACAATTCAGTCCATATTTAAAATTTTCATGTATAGCATGAATAAGCAATTTTAGGCCCCTCACTAGACTAAAGCCAGTACAATGCTCCAACTAAAACATTTCTGTTCAGCTGTCCCTATCTGTGACACATGAAAGGAAAAAACCAGGTGCAGGCATTTTCCTCATTCCCTTGGAAGATTGGAGCTATGGCAAAAATCTCCAGAGGTCAATCACTGAAAAAGATTTGATTAAAGGAAGAAGAACTGCAGAAACTTTTCTCAACCAGTAAGTCTAGCTTCCTGTTACCACATGCAGCCACATGGTAATTTTACTCATAAACCTATCAACTACTTTGAAAAGTTTTTAAGAACTTGTGCAAATTGCAAATGGCAATTATGGATAGAATAGAAATGCATTGAATACTACAATATTAAGAACTTACTTCAGAGCAAGATAAAGGTTCATCATGCTGGTCATGGTATATCTTTTCAGTACAAGATATATTTAGTAGCTTACAAATTATTACATGTTTCCTTTAGAGCTTCTGCATTAACAGTGAAATATTAGCCCCAAATACCAACACACAATACACAAACATATTACAGAAGTATATGGAAGCCCCAATCAGGTTCGACACTTAAATACTGAATTACCATGCTACATCATATATATGAGATAAATAATCTGTCGTGCCCAGGTTGCTCTAAATAAAGATTACTGGGGGTTTTGGTTTGGTTTTTTTGTTTGTTTGTTTGGCCTTTTTTTTTTTGGTGTGTGTTTTTGGTTTTTGGGGTTTTTTGTCTTATTGTCCCGTGACCCACTATTTTGCAGCCCTGTAATAACGTTATTCAAAGCTTTTTTCCTTGATAGAAAACTTTAGCTTCCACTCCACATTTAAAAGCCCGCTTGGTGCCATACCATGCCTGTGCCAGCTCTCCCCGGCGCGGAGCTGTTCAGTAACAGCGCGTTTGAGCTCCGAACCGCTCCCCCCGAGCTCGGAGCCCCGGCCCGCCCGCAGCACAGCCCGGTGCAGCAGCGCCGCCTCGCGGCCGCTCTGCAGAGCACACAGTCCGCAACTCGGCCCTCCCATGGAACCCCGCGCTCCCTGGGGCAATGGGGGAACCCCGCACTGAGGAAATCCTGGACCAGCTGCCGACCTACCTGAACGTATTCTTCAAAAACTTTGGGACTGATTTTTTGTGAAGGATTTGAAGTTTGACCGTTTTCACTCACGATTCTCTACCATTAAATACTTTTTAAAAGCTGTTTCACAGCATTAGCGTTCCATTTCACGCAGTACTAGAGAACAGAGGACACACAATCTCCCGGGCCAAGTTCACTTCTTTGTTACTTGACATACAGGAAGTGAACATTTCTTCTTAAACTGACAAAGCTCCACTCTAACAAGACAAGACCTGTAAGCCTCACTTAAACTTTAAATCAGTACAGCTAGTCTCTCTTATTTTATACTTATTGCAAACATGCAAGTTTTTAACCCAATCTGAATCTGAGGTAGCCCATTCCCCTGTCAAGAAGATAAACCACCTTCATTTACTATAGTACTTAATATTTGATAAATAGCAATCATATACTCATCATCTAAAAACTTGCGATACATATTTGTATTTTTGGTCATTGAAAAGTACTCTTTGAAATAGCATCCACCTGTTGAAGCAAATGATAAAAGCTGTTTTAATTCCTAGAGTATTTGAAAGCTTCTCTCAAGAACAAAATTCTGTTCTTTTATATAATTGCTCCATACTGCAGAGACCTTGCTACAACAGGAGGTATTCCTCAAACTCCAATTCTACTGGCCTCTACAGCATTGCTTATAAATCAAGATATAATCATAAAACCACTGACTTCTTCAAACTACTAACTCTGTATTTGAAATTTTAAGTGGATTTAATATTAATATTTAAAACAAAAAACAAACTCCTCTCATTACTTTATTCATGTCATAAACACAACATTCTCTATTATGTTTAGTTTCCTTAATCAATGAACTATTCAAGAAAGCTGATTGAGCTCCTGTGTATCAGCCAAGACCTGGTCCTTGCACAGTGCACCAAGCCAACCTACCAAATAAATCACACAAAGCACTCTTAAATCAGAGCTGTTGTTGCTAAATTGATCTTCAGCACAAGCTGTGCTAAAACTATGAACACCTGGCAGATCATCAGACCAAAAGCAGAGCTCACCAGCTATGCTAATAACACAACAGCAACCTTGGGTTTTTTCTTCAGGAGAGAAGCAAGCCAGCAGTCAATTAGCATCAGAATTCAGAATTACACAAAATGCTGGTAAAACAATTGAAACCTGGAACACCCACCCCATCTGTTTTCAGATGAACAAAGCTTTGAACAATTTCAATTTGCCATACATTGCTTTGAAATTAACAGAGAAGAGTTACCTGAAAATAATGGTAAAAAAATAAAATAAAAATGGTAATACAAACTGAGTGGTAATACTTATGGACATTCTTCCATACTGACGGATGATTTCCCAGCATTTACCAATGTGAGACACATACCAGCAATCCTCCTCAGAGACCTAAGACACAGAGTATTTTGAAAAGGCCTCACCATATTTTGTAACTATACTTAACTCAGCTTAATTCTATTTCCAAAATAGTTTTCCTTCTTGCAGACAGTTTTAGAGCTCCCCCTTTGCCTTTCTGATCCCCTTACGCTTTCTGAAAGGCAAGACTAACTGCACTAGGAATTAGGAAGAGCTTGTGAATAAACAGAGTTGACCTTAAGCCCCCAGAGAAAAAGGACTTTTATTTATTTCTAATGATTGCACACAAAAGGTGCCTCATTGCTTTCCCAACATCAGTAAATTCAGGGAATTAGACACTTAAAAGTGTGTTACTGTGTGTCTAACTTCATAAGCAAGAAAACTTTGAAGTTCTAGCCATTCCCAAAAATGAAAGCTTTGTCACATGAGTATTCTCAGAAGGCTCTTCAGAGGGCAATATAGCCCACTTCTAAAAGGTTATTCACTAGGGCTTAAAGAATTCAGCTTGCCTAGCTGAAGACTATGGAAAAATACTGAGAGTTCATTATGGAGATATAAGTAAAAACCACTGGTTCAACACCATCATATACATTTTAAAACTGTTAGAAAAGCTGGAAACCAATTAATAAATGCACTCACACACTACAACTGGCTCTTCTACAGAATCCTTACAAGTCAATGATAAACAGGTGATACATTCAACAAAATTTTTCTTCATAATTGAAAAAATGGAAATATAAGGTTCAAAACATTTTTTCTTAAAATATCATAGAATGGTTTGGGTTGGAAGGGGCCATAATGATCCTCTAGACCAAACTCCCTGCCACAGGCTCAAAGACCCTGCACTAGACCAGGCTGCTCAAAGCCCCATCCAATCTGACCTTGAACACTTCCAGGGATGGGGCAGCCACCCCTTCTCTGGGCAGCCTGTGCCAGGGCCTCACCACTCACAGGAATTTCTTATAATACCTAATCTAAATTGACCCTCTTTCAGTTTAAAGCCATTTCCCTCTTGTCCTACCACTACATGACCTTGCAAAAATTCCCTCTCCAGCTGTCTTGCAGCTGCTTTATGGGGCTCTAAGGTGTCCATGGAGCCTTCTGTTCTCCAGGATGAGCAGCCCCAACTCTCTCAGCCTATCTTCACAGGAGAGGTGCTCCAGCATTCTGATCATCTTTGTGCCCTCCTCTGGGCCTGCTCCAACAGGTCCATGTCCTTTTGTTAGGGACCCATCCCAGAGCTGGATGCAGCACTGTGGGTGGGGTCTCTGCAGAGCAGCACAGAGGGGCAGAATCCCCTCTGTCCCTCCCTCCCCTGCTGCCCACTCTGCTTTGGATGCAGCCCAGAACGTGTTTGGCTTTCTAGGTTATGAGTGCACATTGTTGGGTCATGTCCAGCCTCTCAACCAGCATCACCCCCAAGTCCTTCTCCCCAGGGCTGCTCTCCATGTAATAGTGTTTGTTCTTTGCAGCTACAAAGGACACTACAGCACACAAACAATTCATGCTAAAAGTACTAAGCTGTAAGCCTACTACAATGTAAGCCCGTCTCATCACTCTAAAGCACAAACATTCCCCAGTATCAAATAATTTCTCTACTTTCCCTCAAAACCAGGCATAAAGACTCATAGATGTTATAGAAAACAGCATTTAGTCTGATACACAAAAACACTGTGCTATTCAGAACATGACTGAGCTATATCTATGTACTAACACAGTAAATAAAACTGCCTGTTAATACCCCCTCCCAAACCTCACACTCAGCTTGTTTAAATCTTTAAATCTGTCTTCAAGTAACTGAAGCAATCTTGCAAATAATGATGCTGCATGCTGAAAAACTTGAGAGACATATATGGCCCTTGGCTTATTTCATATTGCACAGAGATCCTCAATTAAAATATCTACTAGAAACAAAGTCGGAATTGGCTCTACAGGTTTCTGACTGAAAATCCAAAATGAAACCGACAGCCCGAACTTCAGTGCCCCTCAAACCACATCCAAAATCTTCAGTTACCTTTAGCTGTTTTCTGGGCATTTTACTACCATGCATTTCTAGTTAGAATTTGTGGAACTAAGGCAATGCTTTAATGTATACTAAATAAATTTCACAATTGAGCAGGTCCATAAAAAACAGAAAGAGGTGTTCTGCATGCATTTTTTTGTCCCACCAAATTAAATCCCTGAGGAGCATACCAAAACAGTTCACTATTTAAAAATGCCTACCTTTACTGGTGAAATATGAGAATGGGAAACAAATCCATGGACATTCTCAATCTGAGACAGATTCTTCTCTGATACATGAACCAGCTCTGGACCTGTCACCTCATTGGCAATGTGTGGAGAGCTGTGCTCCTGTGGGGGTGTGTCTTCATCCTGATAGCGGTATTTCTGAAAAAAAAATTACAGGATAAGATCAGGCCACCCCAGAAATGAAAAAAGAATCCAGAAAACCTAAGACCGAAATAGTTGTTTTTCTGACCTTGCTGACTTCAAAGCAATAAAATCTATAAATAAAAAATTTAATTAGCATTGTTATTTTAAAACTGGTCCTATCAAAAAATGTTCCAGCCCTTTTAGTTCCACCTGGGATTACTAAAAAGGTACCTAAACCCCAGCAGGGTTTATTGTGTCCATAAAAAACATCCCAACATTTTTTAAGCACATGCACTTTCACACATTACTAGACTCCCAAGCACATGAATAGTTATTAATAGTTTATAGGGAAAGCAGGTCATATTATTAAAGGTACATAAAACCTTCTAAACACATACTCATTTTAATATTGAAAAAAGTTATTCCTGTTATTGAAGCATACTTCAGATAGAAGCTATTTCTGTTGGGTTTCTTTTAAACAAAATTCCAAGATCTACATACTACAGCTTAAGTCAAAAATAGACCTTTTCCTGGCAACTTTTTATATATCATAATCCAGTAGATAACTACAAGTAACCAACCTGTCTGTAAGCACAGGAACACTACACCAAGGCAGTATCTGACAAACAGTGCATAAATCCTAACCCTCTCAAGGGTTACATGCAGTATCTATTTCAGGGTACCACAAAGATCCACTCCTTTCACCAGAAACACCTACATTACAAAGTTAAAATATACAGGATAAACTACAAAGAAACTGCTTGAAATGATCTATCAGTTATCAGCTCCTTAACACATTCTTAAGCCAACTGTAAAGTAGAAGCAATTCAAGTGTATTTTCTCTAAAAATACTAATTAGCAGAGAAGCACAAGACCCACTTCTTCCAGCATAAGAAATAACTCCCAAGAAGAAAGCAAGAGCATTACGACTTCTGTTACCACAAGAACCCAACTCCAAAAACTTTCAGACCTTCTCCTCAGCCGGATGTACAAAAGGAGAGATGGTGAAGTCTGACAGTTAAGAAAAATTGCAATGGTAACTCAAAAAGCCCTAATTTTTCAAGTTTTTACCAGAGAGGATTTGTGAGATTATTAACTTAATAGCTCACTACTACCGGGAGATAAAAGTTCTTTTTCTTTCCTTTCCTTGCAGCAGTGAGATGCTGGATTGCTCAGCCTCAGACTGCTGCCATTCATCTTTTTTCTGAGATTGACTTGTTTTTCACTTATCAAAATGAAACCCTGAAAAGAGTTGACATTAGCTCTCTAGAGCAGCCATATTAAACACTAGAAACAGGGAAGAATAATAATTTAAACAAAGTGTTGGCCAAAAATACAAGGGTACGTTATCAGAGTATAAATTAGACCACATTGGCAATTAGAGAAAATAAACATTGAAGCTCCAAGAAGCAGAGAAAATGTCTTGCAGCATCAGACAATGCAGGACTTCAGTGAGCTTAAAGCAGCCTGCTCCACTGCTGAAGGCTGTACTTGGCTGTACTTGTGATCCAAAATATCCCTAGCAGACCTTGAGCTTTGATTTCTTTATGAAATACAGAAAAATTATTTGAAAGTGGATTTAGTTTCCAGATTATCTCAGACAAGGTCCTGTAAAAGCTAGATGTGGATCATTCCAGTTTTACTGTGGGGGCCAGGGCACACACAATATTCACGTAAAAACTCTGAACACAATGTCAAATAGTCACAGGTTAATCAAAGCTCATTTCCTTTAGAGAACAGTTAATATCTTTAGACAAAGCACAGAATTACCTTGCTTTTTTTCCTGAAACCAGACATATTTATTAGAAACAGGTACTTTAGTAGAAACAGATACTTGAACATGACTGAATGAAAACAGGCTTTAGATTTCACTAATATATATATTTTTACATTATGGAGTGTATCAGTGCTTATAATATAATAGTGCATATGAAGTTTTAAAAGATTGGTATTTCATTATTTTGATTAGAAATTATGTTGTGGTAAAGAACTCTCCCCTAAAAGCAGTGACAGAGCCCACAATTTTCTCAAAAAAATTTTTTGAAAGTGAACTGCTACTTAGATTTTGATGTAGTACTTGAGATGAACTTTACTATTTGATATGAAGTTGTTTAAGAAAAGAGTGCTGTGATGTCGTTGACAAGGTGGTGTTAAGTCATAGGTTGGACTTGGTGATCTCAAAAGTCTTTTCCAACCTTGTTGATTCTGCGATTCAGTGAAGTGCATGAAAACATAATATCCACACTACAACCTATCCTGAAAGGTACCATAGCCTTTCACAGAAACTACTTTTGAGTGAAGTGCTTTAAGTAAAGCAAACTGCTGTTTCTTGTACCAGCCAATTTTCCAGGAAGTGTTTCTACTGCTTTACTACAGAGCACCATCCCTGAACACAGTGCCTCTTGTCTGAGCAGCCCGTTCAAGTGAGCTGGCTGGTCAAAGAGCCACCACTCATCACTGCCCCTTCCCTTCCTCTCCAGCAGCTGCCAGCCCCTGAACGAGAGCTCAGTCAGCTGTTCCAGCCATGCCAAGGTTATTGTGCTGCTGCCTCCAAAGCCCTGTGCAAGTTCCCCTCCAGAGCCACGATTTCACAGCACAGCCCAGCTCTCTGCAAGGGCAGCCAGGCTCTGAAGAAGAACCCATTCACTTGCTCTTGGTCAGGCTGTACAATTTCATCTCCCTGGCCCTTGCTGGGAGCACACAGCTGACTTCAGAGAGTGAGCAAGCTCAGCAAGCTTATCCAGCAGAATGTTTTTCCCCCTCTTCCAGCAGTTACAAATTTTCTGTAGTTCCCTGAAGAGGCTCATGACAAGCTGAGGCACACAGCAGCGCTGGCATAACAGGAGAAAAGCAGGTAAAAAGTTAAGGCCAGCCCTGCTCCAGTGGTTAGAAGCAGGTCATTACTGTGCTCACAAGTAGGAGAATGCCATCCCAAATCCAGGCTCCAAAGAGACCTTCATTTACCAGAGCCAGCCGAGCAAGGGACTCATCAAACGAAAGAAAAAGGTGAGGCAAAGCATCTCTGAACTGGCAGAGTCTCAGCTGCACATCTCCCAGCACTCAGGTAGTGGCCAAGCAATTTACCTTCTTTTTAAGGAGCTTTATGGACTACTTTGCAATTTATAACCTTAATTTTAAGTCCAAAGCAACCAAGTGCTAAACATTTAACACATACTTCTGACAGAGACACTGCCCCAGAGGATTCTGTTGCATAATACAGGTGTGTCAAAATTAATTTAAAACATTTCTTCTCTGATGCAACATAGTTAACAGGATATCTTCAGGCTAAGTTATACCCTGAATAAGTTTTGAAATGTCACCAAACTCTATGGTCACTGGTGTAAACTACTGAAAAATCCATGTACATCCATTTCAAACTCCCTTCCTTCTCCAGACTTTAGTCCTTCCCATCCACCAGCCATACAACTCCCAAGTCACTGCTCCCTTCCAACAACAAAAGCAAAAAATCCAAGGAAAGCCCAGTCTGGCTTACAGTCTGGCCCTGGGTAAAAGTTTTCATTTTCACTGTACAGGTCCAACCATGGTTAGAAAGAGGTTAAGAATAAAAGAAGACTGGAATAAGTAAATCTAACAATTTGAATTTGAAGCTCAAAGGGCCAGACCCTTTCTGAGGCAGCATGATGAAACCAAGTAGTTTTAGATCATTTGCACACCATTCCCCAAGTTTAAATACTTGGTTCTTTTAATCATTTCTCCATTTTACCAGTTAAACTAAATCTGAAAGGACCCTTCCAAAGATCACTTCAGCAACTGAAGTTATTGTGAAGCACTGTTTGACATGCAACACTCCCACTCCTGCAAAAAATGACCTGGATGCAATGTCAAAAAGAAACAGGTAGAGAAGACTGAATAGCTACAGCTCTCACATCTCCCCAGCTTTCAGAGCTCTGTCACCATTCAGCAGAAAATAACTTCCAACAACTCCAATAACAAAAGCAACAATACAGAAAATTTTGCATATCTTGCAAAAACAAAACTAATCAAAAATGACTCATATATTAAAGATGCTAACACATTTTGTACAAGTCTTTCCTGTAGTCTAGTGCTAAACTAGAAACTAGTGCTTAGAAAAATAATAGTGCCTTCCACACAAAGGAAAAAAAGGAGACAAAAATAAAGGGATGCTCCACTATTGCAGAACTGAAATCAACTTGAAAACTTCTTATTTTTGAAAAAAAAGAAGGCTGTGAAAGCCAAATAAAATCTCATTGCAGGTAAACAGCAATTCAGACTGATAAGTTAAAAGGCTGTGAAAAAACAGAAGAAACTTAAGTAATATAAGAAAAGATGATAGCGTTTGTGTCTTTTCACAACTTCTTCACTGATCATGAAATAGGACATTCAGTATTATTTTCAACTTAAGCATCAACAAATGATAAACTAAATAATCTGCAATATGGGAAGAAGGCTTTTGATCTTTGGGTTTGCTTCTTCAAAGATAAGTTCAATATTTTGAGTAACTAACTGCTTCATTCTCAAACAAAAGCACAAAGTTTTCTCTAATAACTAGAGCTATGACAAAGACATAAGGCATTTCACCCTTCTTGAACAGTTTCAGTTTGACATTGTATCTTGAATATAAGTGCTTATAGCATGGTTATTTAGGTCACAGTGTTCCATCATATGTCAAAATGCAGAGCTACTGTTAAATTTATTTATGTAATGCTTCATGTCATGGACATCCACAAACAATAAAACAGTTGAAGATAAGTATATACATTTACAAAAACTCCAGAAATATTTGTACTAAAGTTCACCTGTTCCAGAAGGCCAAGGAAAAGAGAATAAAGAAGGAATGCTCAGATTGTGAATGTTCTCTTCACGTGGCCAAAAAGGAAAATTGAAAACACTATTTTGTGTGATTACTTGTGTGAAATTAATTGTTTCATTACGTTAAGGACTGGTACAGGTACCCTGCATTACTATTTCACATTGTCATCTAAATATTTACTTAGTATTCAAAGGCTGTATCTTCTCAGAGGACAAGAGCATTTTATTTTTAGTACTATCCAGCCCTACAACTTTTATTCAAAAACTGACAAGTGCCTGATGCAAAACCTCTTTGCACTCCAGAGTCGCTGCTCAAACAGAAACCCTTCGTTGGCCGGGATGCGGGCAGTGCAGAGGTACAGCGCAGGCAGCACGCAGGGGGCGCGGAGCACCCACGGGGGATGAGCAGCGAGCCGTGTTCATCCGCAGATACCCCGGGCCCGGGCACCAACAGCCCAGGGCATCCCAAGGGGCCCCTGGCGAGCGCTCCCCGCTCGGGAGGCCGCGGCTGCCCTGCCGCCCTGCCCCGTGCCCGATGCGCGGCGCGCAGCCCAAGGACGCCGTGAAGGCGAGCACGGCGCCTGCAGCGCCCCCGGGCGGCCGCCCCCGCCCGGGCAACCGCGGCCGCGCAGGGGGCGCGCAAGGGCGGGAGCGCGCAGGGGGGGGAGCGCGCAGGGGGGACGCCGCCATCGCTCGCCCCCACCGCTCCATGCCCGAAGTGCTGCCTGCGTGCTCGCCGGATATTTTTAGTTTGCTCTTAAAGTGAACAGCATCCCTGCTCTGCAGCTCAACGGGCAAAATCCAGCCCCAGAGTATCTTCATTCCACGGCTTTCTTCCTAAGTCCACTGTTTAAACATGAGCATATCGTTTAAATAAGGAGTGTGCAGTTCCAGAAAGAAAGAATAAAAGAAATCTTAGTGTTATATCAAGGAGTTTCTAAATGGCATCAATAAATAGGCACATATTTCCAACTGAAAAATGCTTGGGACACAGGAAGGAAAAGCAAACTCACAACAAGGTCTTCCTCCTGGAAATAAAGCATTCAACTTTAAGTTTTATAATATTAAAAAGAGCCATAAAAATTTAGATTCCTCCCTCCTAACATAGGTGACATTTATTCACCATCAAGATTTTGTGATACATATATGTATATTTACATGTATCTATAAATGAATCACACATGCATATATGTGAGTATATATGTACACACACAACTGATCCCACTTTATAAAATAAAATGTAGTTGAAATATTTTTTGTTAAAAATAACAAACATGACTTGGAAACCCCGAATATATAAAGAAAGTTTTAGAAAGAAAGATTTCCTAATTTCTGCCTCAAAAGTAACTTCATACACATATCCCTTTAATTTTCAAGTGGCTTTCCAGTACTTAACAGTCTCCTCATATCCTTGACATTGCGTGGTAATTTTACTGAAAAGAAATTTTTTAAAAAGACTTTTGACACAACACCGAATACATGCTGTTTACCATTCTGATGACTACCAAATTATATATGTTCTATTCCTCTGAAACCTAAGCAGTTGATGTCGTCCTAAAATGACTAAATGCCCGAGGGCACTGTTAAACCCAAACCTGCCACTAACAATTGCTTCCATCAAAATGATGTCAGGAGGCATTTCCAGCCCTGTATCTCAGTGCAAGTCTCCTGTGTATTTAATTCTCTACAGCTGAAGAAAATGAAAGCCAAGTGCAATAAACTGATTACGTGATGATTAATGCTGATTAATGAAGAATGACGACATTTTACATGCGGCATTCAGTAAATTCAAAATGTTGTTCAAAGGGATCTTTAAACAGTAGGCATGATAATTCATTACTTATGTCTCCATCACTAACAGCTCGGATAATTGAGTAAGGCATGGAACAAAACACACACTTATTTAACCAGAAATTTAAGGTACAGTTAAATTAGACAGAAAGGCAATCATTCATTAAATGCAGCTTACATTTCCAGGAAAGTCCTTTTATAGACCCACCTTACATCCAAACATTAAAGATATTGTGTTGTTGGTACATGCTACTTTACAGTGGCATAGCATCGGAGAAAAACAGTCCAAGTTTTTTATGCTAGGAGACATTTTTTCAGACCCTGTGCACTTCAATCGATCCGTGACTGAGATTCCAGAAAAATGCCTCTGTAAGCGCTGCTTGCTGCCTGTCTTTGACATTTAATCTAGGTCCATAGTGTTCAAAAATAAGCCTTTATATAAATAGGTTAAATCCTTCAGGAAAAATATTGCTTCACGTTAGAAACCAGACCTTATAAAAAAAGCAAAGAAAAAATCCCGTGTCCATTTTTAAAATTTTTGAGTCAGCTTTAAATTTAATTACGTTAGCGCCAGCTTGAAGTGACAACTGTCTCACGGCCCAAAGTAACACTCAGATGCTCTCAGCCAGAAGCCCGGGTTCGATCCAAGGCAGCTCCACCTGCTGCAGTGCAAGGACTGCTATCTCCTCCATGAAAACAGAGCAACTCCAGCAGAGCCACTGCTCGGTGTGTGCTGCTTGCTTAGGGGAGGGGCGAGATGTTGCAGCAAGGGACTCGTTACACGGCCCGATGGAGATCGAGCCAACGCTTCCTGCAAGGTGCTTTCGCACTGCACCAATGAGCATGTGAAAGCCCAGTTTGAAATCAGCTGGGTGTAATTATAAAACCAGGGACGTTGTAAGCTTAACAGCAGGGAATTTGCTGATCTGCAATTTACACCAGCTTTTTCAAGGAAGTGTCAGCAGACCGCAAAATGAATGGCTCTGGGATATTTAATCCTCATTTTCAAACATTAAAAATTCAAAGTTATTTGACACATCAAAAAAAATGGTCTTTAACTGCTGAGTAAAACTCCTAATGGTCTACAAAATGTAATAAAGAAACAGTACAGAAATACAAGAATACTCTCCAACTTCAACACAATAAAATAAGAAACTGCTATTTTTCCCCGTTAGCACTATGAAATCACGAACAATCTGGACTATGCATCCACTTGATTATGAAGAGCTCTAGGTAAAGCATTTCAAACTGTACATGTGAACACTTAGAAGAGTTCAAGAAATAAGCTTTTTTCCTTAGAACTGAGGTAAATACAGTCATAGTCTCCTTAGAATTTGTTGTTGTTTGTTGCGTTCTAACAAACCTAAGATGCAAAAATTTTTAATGGGTTGTTTGGGGTTTGTTTTTTAATCAAGCCCTCTAAGATTCAAACTTTATTTCCCTTTTTACACAGCCAGGGGTCTCTGCAAGATTTCAATCTATTCATGCATTTTTTTAGTAAATTGCATTACAGAAATTGATCCAAAACATTCCCTCTGCAATTACACTGCTCTTGTAGCATAAGCTAACACGCCTTTGCAAAAAAACTTCAATAAAATAACAATAGCCATAATTTCTATTTTTTATTGCATTAAGCAGTATTGTAAAGAACTCTCTTTAGGGCATAACTGTTCACTTAAGTTTACACCTGTAGCAGCCTTTTGTCATCTCCCTTTTACTTCCTTTGGTTTACCTGATAAGCAGCCCCTGAGATAGCAAGTTTGGTGTAGTGTAAAATTGTATCCACACTTCCAGCTCAGAAACTAGTAACTTCATGAATTATACTGAGACACTGTTCTTTATATAAATGTGCAGATTGATGAAACCAAAACTAAGGCAAGATGTCTGGAGAAAAAATGTGTAACTCAGCCCACAGTAAACCTCAAAATAAACTTCATTTGCATGAGGACCTCGTTGTTGGTAGACTCTCCAAGGATTACCAATGACAGTATTTCCATATTAATAAGCATAGTTTTCTTTCCACCGTGTGCTGTGACCTACAATTTTTCACCAAATAGCCTTAGACATGATTTCCCACTGCAGATCATCTTCTGCATGTGAGTGCAGCAATATGGGCAGGACCAACGGAAAAAATCTAACCCTGAACTTAACTGTCACAAAAAAAGAAACAGTGTAAAGAACCAAAAAATGCACCTTCTTTGTCTAGCTAAATTAGATTATGTTTTTGTTGCAAGAATATCCAAAGGTAACCCCAAGCTGAAAGGCTGACAGAAGAACCTAAAACCCCTTTATGTTCCTTCTGCTGGCTGGGGGTCCCAGTAAATGGACTCCTGACTGAAGAAACAGGGCAGAGCACAACTGAGCACATACTCAAACACCGTACATGGAACACTTGCAAGGAGAAGGAACACAGGCACGGAGTGCTGTCTCTTGCCAAACATAACAATGTTCCTATCCCACAAAACAACCTTTTCTATGCGCTTCGGATCAACAATCCATCTTACTTCCATACCTCTAATCGCATTGTAATAACATAATTTCTCACTGAAATAACACACAGCCAAATGCATGGCAATTTCATGACAACAAATAAAAGTCAAAGAGCCAAAAGCAGTTCTTGAATGTTGCAGAAATAGCTTTTTGTGATGCAGAAAATATAAGCTCTAATGTGCCGTGGGCATAGAAGAATCAATAAGAGGAAGATACAGTCTACACATCCACAAAGGATTCCATCAGTAAGATACAATAAGGAAGAGAAAGCTTAAGTAACTTCAGGCAATTACATCTACATTGTTGATGAAGACCACATAAAACATCTGAATCTTTCAGCCATATATTTGCAGCTGTAGATAAATAAATTGGTTACACTACAAAATCATCTTGACCTTCATACAAAGATGAAACTTTTTACACATTTGCCTGCCCACAAGCTTAAAAATACAATATTTAAACTTATAAAATTAAAATATATTCTTACATATTTTGCTGACTAAATCCTGAGATATAACTGTAATGGTTTCACTTGTTCAAAACAATTATTTGTGCCCAAAAACTTTAAAAAAAAAAAGTTGTTAACATAAGTCTTTCTGAAATATGAACATATAGTATGTTCTCATATGGAGAAACATATGAAAAGGAAGACTTCCAAGTCTACTTTTGAGCTCTACAGAAACATATCCATACTTAATTATTGCTCTGACTCAAATTGAAGGTTGAATTAACATTTCAAAACACAAAAAATAATGTATTAATACAATGACTAAGCCATTACTTAGAAGAATATGGCCTTAACTACCTATCACATCTCATTGCCAATTCATTAGTCTGTATTTTGTATTATCACATAAAAGCTCCTATTTTCATGTTTCCTCAAAAGTGTTCTGAGTGAAAATAACTGGTTTCATCCTTACAAAAACACTACCTAAAGTGAATTGTATTTATTTCAGGTTTTGTTTGAATGTTTACTTGGCAATAACCCATCTTTATGGATGGCTCCCACATGCATAATAAAAATACCCACATCATTATGATCTTCAATTAGTGAGCAAGACTAATTTTGTTGTCTTAATATAAGAAAGCTCCCTGAGCCCTAAGAATATTAGATGGAGAGAAACAAGAGCTACATAGCATCAAAAAAACCACAGTATGAGACTTTCATAGAAACTTAATGCTTCAGTTCAGCACTTGCCAACTATTCTTGATGGAACACAAGTAGTACCAATTTCACTGATCCCTGTATTCTACCTGTATCCTCAACACAACACAGGTTAGGAAACAGCAATCTCATAAGCAGCAAGACCTGGAGCTTTTAATGAAATGAGTAGTGAAGGTCTAACTTGACAAATGTACCAACTGTTCAGACTGCCAAACCAAAGGGGAAAAGGCTTCATAAATTCTTCAGACAGAGCATGTCCCTTAAGGAGCACTGCAGGCACCTGTCAAGCTGCTGGGGCTCAAGCTTAGGTGCCCCTTCCCCAGAAGCCTAGGCTGGTACACTTCTGGGATATGTAATACAATCCAATTGTTTTAAAAATGCACTTTTTATCATTGGAATTACTTAAATCTAAGAAACTTGTTTTATCCTGTTTTTTGCATAATCATAGTCAGTAAGGTCTTCAAAGAGTAATTTCAAACAGAGTTCCAAAATTATAAGGAGCTCTGCAGGACAGTTTGGTTGCTGGTTTAAGATTACCCCATACCAGCACAGAGCTCTAATGTAATGTCTATAATGATTTCTTACTCAAGGAGTAGTAATTTTATAAGCAATTTCTATAAGGCAAATGAAATTTGAACGCTAGTTTTAGAACAACTGATGTCTGGTACAAACTGCATCCATCAGCACCCAGGAAGCTCTTTGGCTCTGCAGTTCTTGCTCCCTGAAGTATCAGATGACCATCCAAGCCAATTTTGAGAGAGTAGCCAAAAATGTACTGCTTGTTCCTGCATGCTCCTGAACTGCCAAACATTCATTTGCACCATTCTTTCAGGTGGAGAGGTTTATAAACTCAAAACACTGTGAGCTGAAATTCCCCACCTAAAGGGCATCTTTAACAGGTCTCCATCATTTAGAAACATGTTTTTGTGAGCTTAGCAGGTAAACATGTTTGCAGGAGTTAAACCAGCAGCCACTGCACATCCAGGTCAGAATGCTGATGTGTATATGTCCTTTTAAAGCTTAACAATCTCATATAAAAATTTGCAAAATACACCTGTCTGTGTATTAAGTTTCCAAAACCCTGAAGAATACCACAGCCTCATTAACTTCAGAAGGAATGTGAAATGTTACTTTGGAAAGAGGAAGCTGATTAATAGTTGCCTTTTTTTGTTTTTTAAACTCACCCTGCAATGGCATTTAAGCCCAGAATAGATCCTATGAAGAGAAACTTTTCAGTGGGTGTTTGTGATTTTTCTCCCATTTTATTCCAAGTCTTAAATTGTTACATATAAGACAGATCTGGGACATCACTCCAATGAGGTCCTTCATAAGCCTTGATAAGTCAAGCCAAAAAACAGACAAGACTGCCTCCCTTCCCAGCTGAGTGACCATCACTATGGGCATTTGTATAAGCTTGCTTTAGGAGTTTTACAGTCCAAAACAGAGGAGGAAAATATAATGCCATATTGGAGATAGAACCAAGAGGTTTCTGCATTATCATGTCCTCTATATGCAAAAATAACCAGACTTCAAAATATGTGGTGACAGACTGAAGAGCATTCAGAAGCAAAACTTCATGAAAAACAGACTTTCCTGACAATTACCACTGAATAAAGGTCCTACATATTCCAAGTGTGATTTCAAAGATATTTAGTCATATCATTCATCTGTCAGTTCCTGTCTCTTAGTAATTCTAACATTACAGTTTAACTTCAGCCAAACTGACTGGAGGAATAGAGGTCTCTGAGGATATCAATCTTGTGCAAGTTTCTCAGAAGTAAATAGCAAGCATAGAATAAACACCAAAAAATCCCCACCACGTGAAGGGGAAACAAGTGAGAGGGTAAGGCTATCTAAGCAACAACAAGTAGAGTTTATATAATGAGAAAAGGATTAAGAATATCAAAGGGGAGAAAGTCTAGCAAAATGCTATATGTTTATATTAAAACAGAAGCAACAGAGAATTACAGGTAGTCCTGTTTTCTAAGGCAGGCATGAAGCCATTGCATGTTTTGGAATTAAAAATGCCCTGAGTGAAACATCTTCCTTTTCTTCTGATGTTTTGAAAGTATTTTAGCACTACTGGAGCATGCTTTACATTTTTAGTTTTCACACAAGAAGTTCCTGAGAATGAGAGAGGTCACAGAATTGGCTAGTATCACTACTATGAAAGCCAAAAGTCAACATTATTTTTTCCTAGCTGGAAACCACCAAAGTCAGGAGAACATCTTCAATACAGACTAGGAAATGACTGAAAAGAAATGGTTCCTTTTGCAATACTTGAAGTTTGATCCAATAAATACACTGTACATGCAGCAGATAGACACCTATCTGACCTTCTGTTAAATTCACTGCAGACAATTGTTTCATTACATCAGCAAAATATCAATGAGAAAAAAAAAACCAAAACCATTACTCTATTTTGAATAAACTGTACTGTGATTAGAATAGAACTCAATCAGAAAATTCCTAAAATCAGAATGTACTACATTGCTTCAAATATATTTAACATGTCCAGATACAGTCTGTGGTAGGTTGATGACAGGTAAGCATCTAACCAGCCACTCACTCACTCCCTCCAGAGGGATGAGGGAGAGAATCAGAAAGGCAAAAATCAAGAGGAGAAACCTCATAGATCAAGATAAATAAGTGAAAGGGGAAATAATTTTTTTAAAAAAAACAAAACCCAACCAACCACACATACAAGTAAGGCAAGCCAAATCACTAACCACCAATGATCAATGGCCGCTTCCTCCTAAATTACTGCTGAGCAAGAGATTTAAGTATATGGAGCATCTTTGCAGTCAGTTTGGGTCAGAGGCTCCAGCTGTATCCCCTCACAACCTCTTGCCCACCCCCAGCCTACTTGCCAGGGCAGCAGAGTGAGAAAGCGAGAGGCCCTGACAAGGTGTGAGTGCTACTCAGCAAGAGCTAAAACACTGGCATCTTCAACAACAGTTCCTCACAATCCAAAACACAGCACCATATGGGCTGCTGAGAGGAAAATTAACTCCATCCCAGCCAAACCTGCTACCAGTCTGACCTGAAAAGTCCTTTAGTATTAAAAACTGTGAGATCTTTACATTCAAAAAAACACCAATGAAATCATTCTGAGTAAAAGTATGTGATTAATCTAAAGCTGCCTTTGATGTGTTGGTTCCATCTGTCCATACAGGAGAAAAAGAAGTATTGATATATAGCCCCAAATGGTTCCATGGGACTCTCAAAAAGATTTCTAGTGAACAACAGACTCTGAATCACAAAGATAAAACTGCTAAACTATAAAAGCTCTCCTGAAATACCCAAAAGCTTTGCAGCCTTGCCTCATCCCTTCCCCACACCTTCAATGAAGATTTCACCCAGTCACTATGTGATGTGGATGGACTCTAATCTCGAGTGGCAATTATCAGCCAAGCAAGGTTATATTCTCAAGGCTATACTCAGTGGAAAAGATTAAATCCAGCAGGGTGTGATTAGCTGGAACTGCTCTCCACAGTGTCAAGACCAGGCTGGAGCAAGGATGTGATTTCACTCTGGATGGTTCCCTGTAGGACCCAGGCTGACTAGGCCAAGCATAGCCTCCAAAACATGGTTTTCCTTATGAACCTCTTGGGCTTTAACAGAAGGCTAATTTGATTAAGACTGTCATGCAGAACTCTTGGAGGGGAATGTGATGGGAGGAAAGAGGGACAACACCTTTGAGGTTTATTCCAGTATGGATAACATGTAAAGATCCTTCAGTTATTGTAGAATTGCTCAGAATCTGATTTATCCCATCCTATCTGAACAAGCCCCTTCAGGGGAAGCAGTTTTCAGTAGTGGAATACTTTCTAAATGGTCCGTGCAAAGTAGCCACAAAAAGTAGATCTGCTGAATTATTCACAAAGAATTAATAAAGCATCTGTGCCTCCCCTGAAAAAATAAGGGCAGACTGGTAAAAAAACAAGTGAAAATGAGTGAGAGAAAATATATTAATAATACATGTCTTTTATCTGGTGAAGCCTCAAACTACTCCAGATTCATCTCAATTGCTGTTCATGCTTCTTAACACCACATCAAGAAGAGACTGTAATTTGACATATTTGGTGCTACATCAAAGCAGCAGAGCAGAAAAGAGATGAGTCTAACAACGTCTCATAGCCAGGAGATGCAGTGCTTGCACAATACTAGTAACAGTGGGGGTTTCCCCCCCCTGCAGACAGTGAGAAGGTTGTTCCCAGAGACAAATGCAACTCAGTCCTTCAGTCCTGCTGTTTTAAAAACAGTGAAAGCTGATCACATCTCAATTATAAAATAATCTGCTGAGATCAGGACGGAATCTCAACAGCAGTGCTGTTTTGTGGATGTTTAAATACTTGCCATACATTTCTGAATACACAGAGAACTATCATTAGGTTCTACACCAATTGTTTTCAAAAAGATTTTTTTATACAATGAAGTTGGTATAATGCTTAAAGCAGAAATGCCAATGGTTTATTTCTTACATCATTCTAATGAATCTAAACATCTCAAAACCAGAGATGACACCTTCCTCTGAATGGGAAGCAATTCACAATGCTACTTTTTTACTCCAATGGATAAAAGCATTTGCTAGCTTACAGTTTTAATTCACTGCAACTTCATCACTTTCTTCATCTTAAAATGCAAATCCTCTTATAGGCAAGGACTACAATTGCCATCTCTATCCAATCCAGGTGCTAAGGGTGCTGGTGATTTACACTTTGTTATTAACTGAGAACAGGTAAAGAAGGCTCTTATTGCCTGCAGGTCATTGACTCTACTTCCAGTTCCTGGGAAACTAAAAGGTAAAGGCGAGAGCTGAGGAGAAGCCATAAGCAGTTTAGGGTAGCACTGACACTGCTAATAAGTTAGTATCACTTCTCTCCAGTTCTTAAAAAGTATTTTTCAAAGTATTTCTGCTTTTAGCAGATTCATTCTCCTATGGAGTGCTCACTAATATGGTAACCAGAACAGTAACAGTTTCAGAACTTGCAAATAAGGATGAAATACTTTAATTAACAAACTGAAAAATAGAGTTGGGGGTGAAGGTTATTACTTATAAAAATTGAAACCACAAATTACAACTGAATCACCATGACAGAACAGCTTAAGCAAGAAGTGTGGGGACTGTTACTTGATCTGAACTTGAGCTCCACAAAGGAATCTCAAATCACATTTCCTTATAGCAGGTTGAATTATCTAAATGCTCATTAACAAAATGAGTATTTAGATAATTACAGTGAAAATTACTGTCAAATTAGAGTCAAACTTTGCTAAGAATTCAAGCAATGATGCACCAAATACTATATTATTACCAAGTGCTATTTCCCTGACCACAAGCAAACTTTGAAAATATTGATCCTGGACTTAATGTTACTTATCGACCCCAGAGCTTCTGCATATTATTACAGGTTTCTAATCACAGCATTTCAGCAGGAATCTAGGGCAACAGTCTTGGCAGGCACCAGTCCTTAAAAAACACCAGCAGCTGTTGGCAAACTAATTGCACAACTGTTCAAAACAGAATATTTCTTCTTAGTATGTTTTAGCAAGATGCTACAGAAAATAACACCCTACTTCAGCTTTGAAATGACTTCAGTTAGGACCCAAATACCTGAGTGAATGTGACAGTATGTTATAGCTAATGTAGGTCATTCTCCACTTCTTCCTCCCCTCTGTTGCCTTTAAAACACCTAGAAAATAGAACCTCAACTAAAATTATAGAGGGGTTTCAAACCACCAAGTAGAACAAAGCTACTAGCTTAGAAAAAAAGAAAGAAAAGCAGAAAGTATTACTTTTCTGTATAATTTTCAGAGAATCATAAATCCTGCCTAGTGGAAACATTTCTGATCATCTCATCTGATAAAAGCCACAAAAATAAAAAAATTATAGGGAATAACATCAAGGATAAAGATACTCAGTGCCTTCTATTTGAGAAGCTTAACTGACAAAGCTCTTCATCTTATAAAAAGCAAGCAGCTGAGTTGGGAATATGACATTCAATCTTTGAAAAGATGAATGGCATAGAAAAGGCACATAAAAGGCAACTACTAACTATTTAAGACAACACAGGCATTAGCAGACAATTAAATTACCCAGCAGATGTTTGAAAGCAAAGAAAAGAAAGTACTGCAGAATTCCTTGCCAAAAATATAAAATCAAAAAGGAACAGAGCAAATCAACAAACCAGGGTCTAATAAAAATGTGTAATCACTATCTCAGGAGTGAGACAGGAACTGAGGTGGGCACTTGTCCTTCATTTACAACCATCAAATAGAATCACTAGGGCTGCAAAAGACCTCAAGGTTCATCAGGTCCAACCATGAGCCAGGCCCTACCATATTCACCACTAAACCACATCCCCAAGTGCAACATCCGCGTGCCTTTTGAACACTTCAAGGGATGGGGATTTCAACACTTCCCCAGGCTCTCTATTCCAATGCCCAACTGTCCTTTCAGTGAAGAATTATTTCCTAATGTCTAACCTAAGCCTCATCTTAAGATGAATTACCAGCCATAGTTGGAAAGGATCCACAAAGCTTACCCACAAGTCCAACTCTATTTTTAATGAGTACCTATACTCTGAAGAACTCAATTTGCATCACCTACTATCAGAGATTCAGATCTACTCAAGGCTTCCCCTGGGCATCTTAACTACTGGTTAAAGAAAGGCTGATATAACAACAAACAGAAAGGGGAAAGGCAAAGGGAATGAAAACTACAAAAACCTTAATGCACTTGTGCACTGCAGTTCTGGGCAGCATCCAACAAAGCCATACAATACAAAATGCAGGCAAGGAAGTTTTCACACTCCTGTGTTTATTTCATGCTGTAAGGGAAGTCATCACAGGGAGTTGAAGTCACTTTCATAGCAATTGGGTTCCTGAGGACATGCAAGTTTAAATTAAGAAAGGAAGAGATACAATACTTGCCAGAGTTCTCAAAAGCCTTTTAAGACATTTCATGAAAAAAAGCAGAGATCACCAAAATAAAAATGGTTTAGTGTTGCCCATTCTCATATTACAGAAAATCATTAACTAAGCTAATGAAGGCTGGGATAATCCAATTTTAATGAAAATTACCACAGGCATATATTTGTATGAGGGAAGTGAATGAATATTAACTATATAAAGGAATTTCCAAAATAATACAGGACTATAGAAAAAAATACACAATATCAACAAGATTTTACAGCTTCATGATCAGCAAGTCAACAAACTAACATCAGCTCTGTAACCTGTAGTTAACCCTTCATTTCTTTCTACCGTTCAAAAGAACATCCTCACCTATTTCAAAAGTGAGAAGGGCAAGGAAGCTGCAGACTCGGGGCAGCAGATCCGCCCTGGCCCGGGTTGGTACCCTGAGCAGAGCGCACTGAGCACAGCAGAGGGCAGCAGCTCCCCACCGCCACTCGGCTGCATCGCCCTGCTGCCAGCAGCAGCCCGGGGAGGTAAGGATGCCAACCACTAAAAGGAGAGTATATTCCTGCTGCCGAAGTCCTCCTTTTACAGAGGCACACTTCACTCTCAGCAAAGACAAAAGAAAAAGCACTCTGATATGCAAGCATCAGATCTGAACTAAAACCAAACCAGAGAACAAACAAGTTGATTCCATCAGAAAGGTTTAATTTCCTTCGTTGCAGTCACAATCTGCTGCCCAAGTTGTTTCATTGTGCTGTTTATAAATTGCAGAACGCTGGTGAGCCAATGCACAGAACCTAAATTTTGAGTCCCTGACTGAACAGATGAAGAAACATTTCAATTAGTGGTAGAAAAAGTAAAGGTTTTCAGATTGCCAGTTAGCAGTCACTGAGTTGAAACAATCCTATTTTGAAATTAACTTTCCTATTTAGAGTTACCAGACATGTACTTTTACAATCCCTGTGACAGTAGAGATACATTAGAATATGCTACAAATGATGCTTAAAGGATTTGAGATAACTAAAAATCCTTCTTTTTGGATCTAACCCAATCTGATGCTTTTTGTTCAAAATGCAAAGTGAGACAGATTTTTCTGCTAGGTCTCTCACACAACTGAAACACATAATAAACAACTTAATGTGATCTTTAAAATCATCTAGCTACATCATAATGAGTTTGTGTTATCTATATTATTGTTATTAAAGTCTTTTATTAACTAATTACTTTAGCAGCAAGGATCCTTTTGATTTCCAGCTTTAATTTATTTTGGCTTAATTCTTATTGTTCCCATTTCAGCATCATCTCATTTGAAAAGTCACTACCATCTTCTGGGTTTGGAAACATATTCCCTAAGCCATCAAGACAAACTCTTCCAACTTTTTTTTTCCTGCCCCTCCTTCCCAGACAGCACTTCCCTCACCAGTACTTCCAGTCGTGGATGTGCAATTTGCAGTGGCCCTTATATTACACACTGTAAAACAGAACTTTTCCATCTCTTCAGAATACCCTGATGCCCTCCAAAGAGTATTTCAATCAATCAAAATAAGATCAGGAACAGACTTATAAAGACCATGCAGCTTCTAGCACAACTACAGACTTCTTTCCAGTCACCTGAATTATAGCTCCTGGCCTAAAACCAGCTGTGTACATCAGATCCTGTAAACAACCTATTAAGAAGTTAGGAAATAAAGAAATGGATCCATTTCTCACCATACAAGTGACATTTATTTCCATGAAATTTTCTACAAACAGCTCAAGATGCATTTATTAATAACAGATCACAAAGTTAAATACTAAGTTAAGTACTTACATCACTAAGTTAACTAAGTATTCCCTTGCCATTTCCTTAGCCTGAAGAAAGATGAAACCCAGCAGGTAAGAAAGATTTCATGTAATAAACAGTTCTCCTTCTTGAGTAGTGTTATTATAGAATTTAATTACAAATAGCAGCAGAAAGGTGATTTGGTTGGGGATTTTTTTAAATGAACTGCAACAACATGATCACTTCAGACAGCAGAATTATTAAAATTATTTCAATTTCTTCCTCATTTTGAGACTGGAGTTATTTTAAGGAGAACTGTACCTGAATTAACCAAACTAAAGCTAAAACAACCAAAGCAGTAGATTTCTCAGACTCAGTCACGTGAGATACTTGCATTTTACCACATATGAATGGGCTTTGTTTTGTTTTTTTTTTTTTTTTTCCAAATAGAAAAGCAGCAGACTGAAGAATCAGACAGGAGTCTCTTTCTGGGAAAAACATTTACAAAAACATACAGGAACATACTAGAAGTCAAATGTGTACAGTTTTGAATTATTACATATTTTCAAAGAAATAATGAGCATACAAAAGTGAAAGGCCATCTTTTAATTACAGGAGAAAAATGGACCAAGTTTGTCATTATAACACTCTACCTACAGAGTGTTAGGTAAATCCAAGAGCCTTACAAGAATCCAAGAAGTGCCTTTCCATTCTGGATTCAGTGCTACCACGTTTGGCCAGCCCACCCCAGCAGCTGGAAAGCCAGAAGAGCCTTTGGAGTTTGCTTAAGAGAAAAGCTCTGGAGCTCGAGATACAAGATGTGCAAGTGGTGTGTCACCTACACAATGTGCAAAGCACTCCCCAGCAGTGGTGTCCTCACCAGGTAACCCAAAAGGCACCCTCAAGGCACCCCAAATGCCGGTGGCTAAGTGCAACTATCACATAATTTTTCCAAAAGGCAAGAAAGAACAGCCAGAGGAGTGAGAATTCTCTGCAGTGTTCTCCATCTCAAAGGAACATTTGAGAGAACTGTGAATAAAGGCTGGCACAGGCAGCCCCACCAAGGCAAGAGCAAAAATGTCCTCAACAAATCTGATTTGTGGCACAAGTAAACTCACTGTTGAAGCACAAAGACCGAAAGAAGGAAGTAATTATTGTTCTAATGTTTTCACAGCATGGAGGGTAGGGAATCATTCTTCCAGGCAATATGGGTTTGTCACTAAAACCCCCTAAGGCCTGTTCATTCTTTGTGGGGCATTTAGATGAATTCAGAAAATGCTGATGATTCCTGCCCACACTGACCTTTAAGACAGCAGCTCTCAGTTATATTTTAAGTATGCATTAGAATTTCATTAAAAAATGTCCTTCCCTCCTCCAAACCAAGATATGGCAGTGTATGGTCTTCAGAGAAACATATCTTACAAACACACCAACCTAACAAGGTTGAATATCCCTTAAATACTGATGTTCTCCACCTGAATATGTTTTCAAAGTTTTACCTTTTTTTGGTCTGGTAAATACCAGTCCTAGGAATGAGATTCAAGTAATGTTATTCCCACTTATGAAAGTATGAGTAATATCCCCTGACAAAACATCAGACTATGATTAAGCCTCAAATAAAGTGTAAAAACACCCCTCATGTTAACAAAGCCCTGGTGCAATGCTGTGCATTGACAAAAGAAGTGATCAAGCACAGTGCTGGCTGGCTAGTAAAACAAATCTGACTAGCAGCATACCAGATAATCAGCCAGTGAGCTCAGCCATCCTGAAATTTCACTTCAAATAAGAGAGGAAGCCTTTTGGGGTTTTTGCCATCAAGAAATCCACACAGTTCTGTCTCCTGAAGGAATCGTGTTGGAGACCATATGCCCAACTACCAACATCCCTACATTTATTCACCCACTGTTTTCTCCCACTGTTTTCATTACAACGGGAAACTATGCCAAAGTTGTTCACTCACAGGGTCCAGTTCCATGAGCAGCAGCCAAACTGAGCAACCAGTTTGATTCTGCTGCAGAGACAATCACTGCTCTTCTTACCTTCTTTCTCACCTTCTCCTTCCTAAAGTGTTGAGCTGTTAAGTCTTACCATTTTACCTGCCTTTCCACAGGCATCTGAATCACTTCAACTGCTCAACAGTTTGAGAACTCTCCATCCCAGCAGCTATCTTCCAATAGATGTAGTGCTTGTTTGGTCATCCATGAGCTGTTTTCACTCAGTAGCCAGCACAAAAGCATACAGAGTTCTAGCAGGTTCCTAGCAGGTGGGCAGTGAACAAAAAGGGGTAGAAGCATTCTCAGCAGCACCAGCTGCGTTTCACAATCACTCGTGCAGCCATAGATTGAATTCTTTTCCCAAAGTAAACAAGGTAAGCAAAGCAAAAGTGATCAGGAATGAATGTTTCACCACTGTGATGCCATTAATACCTGGAAAATTACTCAGGCAATGATCATCAGCTCCTCTGAAATAAATCCACACAGTTCCAGGCAGGCAAATGGGGTTACAAAGATGCTTAGAAGGGGTCTTATTTGTAGGATTGATTTCAAAAAGTTATTCTCCTTTTTTACTATAGTTTTCAGCATCTCCATTCTAAACATGTTCCACACCATGTTCTCAGAGTCAGTCTAGCTCCCTAGTGCAATAACCAAATATAACCCATTTGTCATTTATTTCTAGTATTAATTAGCAGCTTTTTCATTTAAAGCAGAAGGAGAAATAAGTACAAACACACACAATAACACAAGAGCTTCATGTTAAATTCATCAGCTTCATCTAAACATCTCGGGAGCCTGGTATTCAGTTTCTTGGAGCACACAAATTCCAATAAATAATAACATCACTGATGCCAGCATGAATAACAACACAATCCTATTAACTTCTGGGTTAAACAACCCTGTATGCTTGCTTGCTCTCTCGAAATGGCTGCAAACACAAGCAAACAAGAATTAACTTAGAAGATGCTCTGTATAAAAAGCAAACACCAAAGATTTATACCTTTGGTCTGTATTCTATGTGCATTTTGATGACACTAGATAATCCACCTAAGGGAAAGCCAAAGAATACTACAGAGCAAGTGCCTCTGGCTCAGGAAGTTCTTGAGTCTCAAACTACTGTTGGTTGGGAGAATACCAAATAACATGTTAACAGAAAGAACTCTGAAATGCAGAGAACTTCCTTAGAAGTTAAATGCAGAAAGCATATTATATATTTGTAATCCATACACAAGATAATAAACTTCTACTAATGATTTGCTTTAAATTAGTCAAAGTTTTCTCCTACTTCCCCATACAGCTTTTCAGATTTTGCATATCAGGTCCCTTCATCATTTCCTCCATCATCACTCTGCCACCTGCATCACTCTTGGCGTCATCACCTTGAAACACACTCATCTTCAAAACCCTGAGAAACCACTTTTAGTTCCATCCATAGAATCTAAAACATAGTATTTCTTAATTTCTTTAGCTACAACCTCTAGAATTAACCACCAGCTATCTGATGTTGCACTGGGTTTCTTTATTCGCCCTGCAGAGATCAGAGGCATAACCCTCTGCCTAAATTCATTCTGTATATTAAAACTTCAAACTTTTTAAAGGGCTGTTCCCAACCGCAAATACAGGCAGTTGGGACATCATTTCTCCTGGCATGACTACCAGGTCAGTGTTCTCAGCATGTATTCCTCACTGATTTTGTTAAATACCCTTTAAAGCAAATATGGCAAACACTCCTCACACACTTGGTTTCATATTCCACATGAACGCTGGCCAATCCTTTAGATTGCAGACAACCAAGCTCGATTTTGACACTTCCCAACTATCTAGTAGGCAGCTGTTTCTTTAGCATTTAGCAGACATCAAGCTTACATGCAAGAGCAGTATCATACCATCTGCAGATGCTGCCAACATTAGAGCTGCACCATTTTTTCACTTCCCAAAACTTTTATGACTGATTCTGCACCCTTTTCTTCAACACTGTAAGCAGATGTCATAGCAAAGGCAAATGATTTATTATTAGTATTATTCAACTGGCTCACCAGGTAACTATGATTTATCCAATCAAATATGTCTGGAAAGCAATTTGCTTTTTAGTGAGGACATGGAATGTTTGCAAAATGAAGTCCTTGGCCAAAACCCATTATGACACATCATTCACATGTGCCAGCTTGGCAGAGCTGTTGTGTACTAATAAGTACTGAAAGTATTTCTTAAGCTTTCGGTGTAAAAATTGCCCAGATAACTCATTTACATCTCATCAACAATTTTTAATTCAAAATTCTGTATTTTGCTCCTCCACTTAAGAAAATAAATTCCTTTGGGCCCACCAAGTAATCTCTCCATCAAGTTTATACATAAAAGCCTAGCTTTTCACTAATTCTGTTTTCACACAATTGCCTCTCACATTATATTTCCCGCCAGCATTGAGGTTTTCAGGTTTTATGCACACAGTACATAATACAGAAGGCTAAAGCCTGCATTGCAACCCCTCTATGTTTCTCCAAGCACTTGTTAGACCTGGAATATAGGATCAAGTACAGTGGAAAACCACCAAGACGGTCACTTGGCTGAAGCATAATGTAGAAAGTTTCAGGGAACTGGGCTTGTTCACCCAGAGAAAGGCCCTGGACAGGAGCTGGTAACAACCTTCTCATGTCTAAGAGGGGACAATAAGAAAGCAAAACTGAGCCCTTGTTGTGCACAGCAGGCAAACAAAACCAAATCAAAGCCCTGAGTGACCTAGTCTAAGTTGATGCTGCCCCTTCTTTAAGCAGATGGTTGGACGAGATCACTTTCAGTGCAAATTCAATTATGCACAAACCATTTAAGCTGAGGCAAATTCCAAAAACTGACTGTAACAACAATGGGACTGAACTACAGTGAAAGGCACAGCCAAGGAGGAAAGCTGCAGGAATCACACAAACTCAGTGTCACCTGCCCCACTTGAGCCATGCCAGCTGAACTGTGCTCCTGTGGTCAGGCTCCCTGCAGCCACATCATGAGCTCAGACCCCCAGTTTACAAGGTCTCATGGCTTAAGTTTTACAACTTAGGGAAAAACCCTTCACCTTTCTCCCCTAGTAACAGGTTGATGCATTATACATTTCTCCTCTCCTGAAATACTGGAGTTTGGTTACTGTCAGAAACAAGGACTGCACCACACTGGTACTGCTCTGGAGCAGTCCAAGCAGGATGCTTCTTAGGATTTTGAAATAAAAATGGTACAAAACAATTGTTTTTTCACACTTGTCAGGCTAGATATATTACTTAAAGCTATTCTAGATCATTGCCATTTTAAATTCAACTCCTTTACTGGAAGTATACTATGGAACAAAGTTAAGAATGACTGCTAAAAATTGTTTTTTCTGGAATAATCAACGACTTTTCATATTCTGCATTTTTAAGTGCCATGAACTCATTTAAAACTGTGACTTAAATAAAAATCATTACTGTAAGCTCAGCCCACGTGCCTGCTCTTAATAGTATCCATGGTTGCAGTGATGCAAATTTGCCTACCTACATCAAGCCAATGTGCCCACATAAGGAGGAAAAAATACTGTATTAATCAGTATTCTTTGCACTAGATTTGGGCAAAGTAAACCAGTTAGAACCTTTGAAGACAGGACAGAAATTAGTTCAATGACCTGTTCATCTATTGTGACTAGATCTGAATTCTGAACTAAGCAGAACAGAAATATCAAAGATCAAATTACAAAAGACTTCTGAAATCCACTAGAAAATTCATCTCACTAGCCAAATTCTTCTCTTCCCTAGTCAGAAAAGAGTAACAATGAATTGTTTCAAATATGCCTCCACTCAAGGTAGAGAAAGGGGAAGCATTTAACATTTTTACTAATCCTATCATACATTACATTAATACTGATTTCAAAATTGCCTTATTTACATGCACTGATTTTTCTTGAGATTTGAAATATAGGTTTATGCACAAAACCAAGGAATGTACTTTTCATTAGGCTACAACTTCCCAGTAATTAGATACACACAGGTACACAGGAAAGCCCACAGTTCTGCTCTAAGCCCCACTTTAAATAAACAGCTTTAGTTAAAGCTACAAGGTACTACAACAGCATTTAGTTAAATGAGGCCAAAATTTCACAAGAAGCCAGCAGGAAGGATGAAGTGCTGATAACTCCAGGTGGAAATGCACCATCAGTAACCCATGTAAGTCTGTGCTGTGCAGAGCTGATCTCTCCCTCTTCTGTGCAACATTTCTGTGAGCAGTCTTACTTTCTTAGCAGCACAGAGCTAGGCTAATTATGCTAAAAAAAAACTCTCTTTTTTCACAGAATGCTTTCTGTTGCCTTAACTTTCCATATCAATTGTCTTTCTGCTTTTAGACAAGTAGATATGTGAAGGTGAACAAACGCACAAAATAAAACTGAAGGTAAGCACTTTAGTTATAAAAAATGACTGCTCTGCCTTTTTAAAAATAAGTACAGTAAAATTAAGGTACATATCAATATAACTGAAATGAAGCAATCAATATCCAATCCCAATCTCACTGTATAAAAGAGAATATTCTAAAATAAATAAAGCCAAAATGCCAAAAAAATATATCATTCAAACATGATTTCAAAGGGTATATTTAACTTCCAAAAGAACTGTGACAGTTCAGACACCAGAAACACTCCTTTGCTAGTGAGAGACAAGATAATTTCATTCATTCCAGCCAGCCTTTGCTTCCTTTTGTCAAAAAACCTGCAAAGCATCTTTTCTTTTGTAAAAGCTATCATTAAATTCACCTAATATTCTAAAGATGTTCAATTTTCTTCTACTTCTTGAGAAGGAGAAGTTTGTATAAGCAAGTTTTAGGGTTTCAAATTGTCCAGAAGAATGCTCAAAGTTAAATCAGTTTGTCAAAAAAAAAATTAAGCTAGCAACTATCTCAATATCCAGGGAAAGGGGAGCAATACAGAACAATTTTATTACTTGAAGGAAAATAAAAGCCTCCAAAACACCGAACTCACCAAGTCCACATTTCACAAGCACAGTACTAATATATTACATTTATGCATCAGATTTTATCTTTAGCAGTTACAAGTGGACTGCAATAAAAACAAACTTACATAAAACTTTATCCTAGCACAGAAGTAATGACTCTAAGTTATCAGGGTGTCTTCATCTCAAAGCAGCAAGATGTCAAAATAATAAAGCATCTTGAAATATATCCATCCCTAAAATGACTTGCCAGATTCATCTTCTTCTCTTTGATGATTATTTTAAACATGTCCTGATAAAGGTTATGTAAAACATCATTTGGAATTTCTTATTCTAGAATAAAAAGCAAACTACTATTTTAGCACATTTAAAGAGAGTGAATTTTTACAAAAAAGTGCCTTACTGCAGAATGGGGGGGGGGGGGGGGGGAATCATTCTATTACACTTTTCAATATGTGCATAATTAGCTCTTCAAAGGATTAACATCTATGATTGTTCTTAGCAACAACTACAGAATTTATTTTGATGATCTGTGCAGTTTAAAGTTTAAAAAAGATCAACACTAGAAAACCATCAAGGCATTTTCATTACAGGTAGTAAAAACTGGAAGATTGATTCAATAAGAACTTCCGAGATTGTAGGCATTAATCAAAAGCTTTATCGTCTTACCTTTGTTGTTACAATGCATAAGCAATCCATCCTTTCAGCATAGCAGGTATATTTCCAAACATTTAAAAGGTTTATTTTCAGTCACAGCTAAACACCATCTCAATAGAATGAGAAAAAACACACTTATTTAATAGTCAAAACAGCTGAGTGAGTGCCAGCTTTCCCTTTGGATTCATTCAGAGGTAGAAACACCGTGGAGAAAAAGCAGCAGGCTAAAATACAAATGCTTTAACTTTCATGAAAGGTCCTTAACCTATTTTGGTTATCTATGTTTGAAAAACTTAAATATATCCTTGCAAAGATTCCACAAAAGATGTCAAATCCTGTTCCATACCAGTTAAGTACCTCTTCGTATTCTATTTCATATACTCCTCTGTCAGGATTACCTAACACATGAGCATCACAGGGAATCATTTGATGAAATGCAATACAAAATTATTTTACAGCAAAAAAATCTCAATTCAGCTTTTCTTAGCTAGCTAGGATTTCTAAAATGAAGCGTTTGCTCAAAAATAGTTTTGGTTGCAAACAAGTATTTCTCCTCTAACGTCATTTCAGCATTTGCAGACTGCAAAATAACTGATATCCGAAGCAGTAATGAATGGAATATTCCATGAGATCAGGGAGAGGAGAAAGTGGCAAGGAAAGAGTAATGCATATTGCAAGAGAAATGCTATTTTGAGCCTTGAATTAACCTAGAATTTCATTTCCTTTTGTAAGGCTGTAATGCTGTGACAAGGCAAAGTTTGAATGTGCAGGCATTGTCTTCCCAGCCTAATTAGCACAGCTGGGAAAAGTCTAACTCTTGGGCACAAACAACCTCCTGTGTACTCTGAAACACTAACCTGACAGTTCCATCCATTGGTAAGAACCTTTTTACATTAATTTCCCACAAGAGGCATTGAAAGCAGCTTGTAAACTCAGTTCCCACTATCTTGTCCTATTAGGTCCCCCACGAACACCTTTGCTGCAAGCACAATGAAGTATATTGAAAAAATTCAATGAGTAATTTCAAGCTATTAAATATCATCTGTATCATTTTGCTTTTACCCCAAGATGTACAACTGACTGTGTTTTGCACCAAAACAACTCTAGAAAATACTCTGTATCTAGAGCACTCCCTTTAAACTTTCTGCAACTTTGCTCCCAGCTCTTCTATATATACTGAGAGAAGTGATGGGGTGTGGGGGGCGACTGGGGTGGGGAAGGGGGTATATAAGGAAACTAATCTTTCCAAATTCCCATATTTTATTTTATGGGCAGGTGATATCTTTATAGGACAAACCTGAATGGAATTTTAAGATAAATCTTACATCATTCAACCACTAAGATGATAATTTTTACCTTGCATATCCAAGACAAGCCAGAGATATTTTTCATTTTTACACTGCCTATAAAATCTGTGAAGAATTTCTGCTGTGACCACCTAGGTGAAGTTTTCACTGCTACAAAGCAGCAGTGGGAAAAATATGCATCTTTCTGACTGCTGAAACTGGCTGAACCCAGACAGAAGGTTTAAAGTTCTAACTTCAAAAACAAAAAAGAACAAATTAGGCTGATGAAACATTCCTATGGCAGAAAAGGGAGGGAGGGATTACCTTCATAGCTGAATGCACACAAGGTATCTCACAAAGACATTCTTGCATTTTCTAAGTACTTTTTTGGGAAGACCATAAGGTTCAGAGAAATGTAGTGCAAGTATCCAAAAAGTTAAGGAAAAGCATTTTTAGGTTAACTTGGCACATGTCCAGTTCCTAGCCCAGAAACATCTTCAATGACTAATACAAGACATGCAGTCAGTCCAAATGTTCATTTCTTGCACAAACAGCTCTAGGAATGCCAGTAGCACATAGAAACTTGGCTTGTCTCTCATGCTCTGTCCAAGAAGGGCAAAGATTAACAATCCTGCTCACCACTGAAATTTCTCTCAGCCACCTTGGCACAAGATTAAGCTTTTGCAGATGAATCCTGGCTACAATTAGCTTATGTCGAGAATCAATCACTTTTATTCTCAATTTTTTGTTCTCTTGCCTCCTTTGGGACACTTTTAGAACTAAGGGTCATTATCATATCATTTTTCTCCTCTCCCACTTGCCACCACACTTCCAACAAAACCCAAGACCCATTAGTCCTGTCATAGCAAGCATGTAACTTCCTTCAAGTTCCAAGGCAAACTATGAGATGTAGAAGAGACCTCTCCAGAGAGGTGAGGAAAAAGCATTTCTTTCCTCAGAGTTTGTGATCAAGCTGCTCATCATGAACAGGCAGCCTAAACACTCCAGAGCAGACAGAAAGTCATCTCATAACAAGTGTGTTTGAAATGTAAGGCACGCACTGCAGAAATCAGAGCAGGATGCACAACCAAGGTACATTAGAGCCCTTTACCAAGCACTGCGCCACTATGATGGGGTAAAAGTCCTTCTGGTAACTGTACATGCTTCTCTCAAGACCCATCTTAGGCTAACAATGTCCACTACCAGGGGAAAAAAATTTCATACCAGTAGACCAAAAGATTTTGTGGCAAACACCAATATACATTTTCATAAATATAGTGTACATAGAGATGAGCACACAAAGAGAAGAGCACTATGCATAAAAAAAGTATTTTCTAGCCCAAAAGCAGTTTCTGCAGCCTTTTCACTGGAAATACTGTCTATAGAAGAAATAAATGTCCAAAAACTATTGACCAAGACTCACACATTCAGGAGGTTTAGCATTTTCATAAGAAAAAAATAATATTGCTTTTTGAAAACAAATCATAAAACTCCTTGAATGAGCAAGTATGTGTAAATTTTGGAGATCAGAACAATGTTTTTTAAAATGAGACATAGGTAAAAAATCCAGAAGTAAAACTACTGTAATAAATAATTTCATAAAAGAACTTAGAACCTTCTTTCCTTTAAATTGTATTGTGAGAAGGAACAGAATGATATTAAAGAACACACCAAAACCTGAATCATAATCATGAAATGCATGAAAAGTCATCCTTTCATGCACTGAAGAGTAAGATGTTTGCACAAATGCTGTGAGTCATTAAAATAACTATTATTCTACTGAATTTGGGAGAAACATTGTGATTTCTTCAATGTCATTCATTCTTATTAAAAATAAATCTTTCTGTCCTGTCAGCTCCAAGTGATCTCAGTAACAACCAGTAATAACTATTCTACACAGCTTGGCCAGAAGGAAAAAATGCATTTCCATTCACCACTATTCATGGCATTAATATTAAAAACAACAAAGGATGATTCTCTTTCTCACACAAAGGTAAGAGATGTGTTTTCCTTTCCTTGAATTACTTATGAATTCTTTCAGGTTATGTTTGGCAGTCACTTTTTGTGCCTTCACAGGCTTATTCTTTTTCCAGTGTGGCAGATTCTATCTACGAAGCCACCAGATAACTAAATAAAGGAAAATTCATGCTTAGATAAACTATGCATAGAAATAAATCATGCAAATGAGAACAATGCTTTGGAAACTACTGATTTTGCAGATAAATAATTTCTTCATCTATCCACAAATCTAAAAGTACATGTGGTTATTTAAATGCTAATTTGCTCTTGGATTCTATGAGAAAAGCCACACAAAACAGAGCTGTCACAGGTGTAACGAGAGAAGCAGGCTCAGCTCAGCCTCACAAGGGAATGTCAAATGCCCAACCTCAGCATATTTGAGGAGACATATCAAAGACTCAGTAAAGATCAAGCACTATCATATCTACAAGCATTTTCTCAGCTACTTTAGTAAAGAAAGCACTAGAAGTGTAAGATGTCATAATTTAGATAGCTACCTTTGAATCTGTTGCAAGATATAATTATTACAAGTTTATAAAAAACAATTGGATTTTTTTTAAAGTGAATTTGTAAGTTGTCTATTTAGTTCTAAATTGAGAAATTTAGAAACAGCAGGGTTTTATTGCTTGCGTATATATCCTGAACTGAGCATCTGGATTTCGTTTATTTGCTTTTGAATTCACTTTGACCAGAAGCCTGCCCCTGGAAGACTTTTTCAGCTTTGGTTCAAGACTTACATTCTTTTCCTTGTACAAACAGCCTGGATTTCAAGTATCAAAGGCAAAATACATAGCAAGCCAAATACCATTTCCTCACCCTAAAGTTAACACAGAGAAAGCCATGAAGCTCCTGAGTAACCCAGGACTATGCTAGCTGCTGAAATAAAACAAGCACATCATGTGTGCAGAGGAGTTGATATAAATGAGGGGCAATACACACATACAGATACAGGCATAAAGGACCAGTGCAATAACAAGGAGCACAACAATCAGACATAGCATATCATCAAGCTAACCAGCACTGAATCTTTATAAATATTAAGGCAAAGAAGGTATTTGAACATAGTCCAATAGGTCAGGGATTTTCACTGAAACAACTTGTTAAATACAACAGGTCAGAATGACTTTGTAAAGTGAAGGCAAGATATTGGAGTTAAAATTCAGAAACAGAACCAGAGCATCTTGAAGTTTAATAATGTACTCTATACATGCAGGTATCTCCATACAAGACTTCCACTAAGATCCTGATTAACTGCTTGAGGTACCATTCCATTCTGAATACAAAATGCTATGGATTCAACACCGATTTTTTTCATTGCACTAGGAACCAGACATCCAAAATTCTCTCCTCCAGACTACATCAGTTTATCTTAAGAAGTTACACAAACCTATCACAATTTTTAAAAGGTTATGAAGACATTACTGGTTGCTTTGTAAACAAAGACAATTCTCATATTCTAGGTGAAAATGAGATTAGTTTAACTTTATCCCTTTTCAAAATATTCACACTGACAGACACTGAGCAAAGCGAACACAAGCCTGGAGCAGGTCTTAACAGCAAAGGAGGTGAACAGGAGCTGCATTAACAGAAACACAGCCAGGAGTAACATATAACTATCATTCCCCTTTGCTTGACACTTTAAGTAGGGCATCTGGAACACTGCATTTCATTTTGGGGCCTCAATACAAGGATTTTGATAACCTGGAGCAAGTTCTGCAGAGGGCCATTAAGATGGTGAGAGGGTTTTGGAAGCCTTAACCCTTAAAGAGAGGATGAGAGTACAGGGCTTGTTTAAGCTTGGATAAAGAGTACAGAACCTAAGAGCAGCCCTCCAATACCTACACTGGGGTTAGCCAGAAGACAAAGTCAGGTCCATGCTGCATGATGGAAAACCCCTAGAAACTACAAATTAATTGAAACAGAAATTTTAATCAAAAATAGGGTGAAGTTTTTTCACCATGAGGATAGTCAAGCATTGGATCAGACTGACCAGAAAAGTTTTGCATTTCCAGTTCTTGATATTTTCAAGATTTAGCTGGTCAAAATCCTTTACACCTCATAGGTGATACTGAGCTATTTTGTAATTGCAAGATGTTTAGCGAGTTTCCTTTCCACTCTGCCTTGGCATCAAATTTTAGCTGAAATTGCAGACATATCAGCTGTTTCCTTACTTCCTCTTTTGCTTTCTTTGTATGAAGAAAGAATTTGGCAAAGGCCCTAGAAGAGAGTGAGCTAGCCAGTCTCTACGTGCCAGACACTAAACACATAGGCATGGGCAGATAGATGGGAAAACCACAGGTCAGACCAAAGTCCTTCAGACACCATTACCCACTAAATACAAAGGTGTCCTCATCCAACTGTAAGAGATTCCAGATTGAGTTCCATGTCCTAAAGCAAAAAATTACCTTGGAGACATTGTTCAGTGGGGTTTTTTCCAACATCTAAAATCAAATTATTGTGGGTACTGTTAAATTCAAGCTAAACAGCAAACAGCTTCTCTGGTTTATAACAATTAAAATACTAAAACAAATCCTACAGATTTAAAGATAAAAAAGAATGCCAGAAGGCTATTTCCTTAGCAATACACTACTCAATTAGGCGAGAGATTCCTTCCAGTGATTCGAGTTTCGCCGTGTATTTGTCAAACAGCAAGCGTCCCACCTACAGATGGCAGCACAGATCACAGCAAGCGGCTCCGCTCGCACTCGGCGCCCAGATCCTGTTTCACATTGGTTCGCTTTGCCAGGCACACTTGAGCTCAGTCTTTAACGTACACAAGGAAAGGGATGAACCATTCGTCCTTTTCAGATTGCATACATTTGGTTTTTTAAACTAGTTCCTAGTACTGAAAGAATTAACATTCTTTTCCTGCTTTATCACTGGCTTTAATCACTCTTTTTTCTAGTGGGTTTTTTTCCCCCCATCATTTTGTACTGGAGAGTGAAACAAATAAAACTGTTAAATAATGTTCCAAGAAATATAGAGCATGGAAAAGAAAACAGATTGCTGTGAGCAGGAAAACTTGTAATCTGTAGTTCCAACTTTCTCTAATACACAGCCTATGGGGATTTCAAACTCCAGTCTTTGGATTCAGGAGCAGGAAGGGAAAAACAGAAGTAGGCTACGTGCCATGAGAAGTCCTCAGGCAACCTAAGCTTGTATACCACTATTCTATGTATATACACAAGCACACATTGCTAAAAAGTCATTTCCAAAGTCAGCTGTGTAGAAAGTTCTTGTAATTCAATCCTTAATCTCTTGGGGGGGGCATTATATTCCCACTCTCAAGCAACTCACATATACCATCAAAGTGTCAGCTGGAAGAATATTCATTTGGCCCACAGTAACTACAGCAAAACAATATCAGCAAGGTAAAAGAAATGGGATTGAAATACATTACTTCAAAGTCTAACGTCTGAGCAAGAAAAAAGCTGTTCCATTTGTATCACCTGTGGACTCACTAGCCTGGTAAAACAGAACAGAGTTAAAAAAATCTCAAAGCGCATACAGTCTGCTTGTGTCTGGTTAATGAACTAACACTGAACTGGGCAGCAGCCTTGAAAGTCTGAAAAGTGAGAATTTATTTTTAAAAAGCTAGCTATTAACAAAATCCAATATACTAAGCCCCAGCCTCTAGTAAATTTCAGCAAGCAAAACAAATCACTCGATTAAACACATGCTGTACTGGAATTATTATGCCCTTGGGTTTATTAAAACCAAATATAAAATAATTTTTTTTTAATATCCTAAGTAGCTAAAAAAAGTATTACTGAAACCAAAATGCATTAAGCATTAAAACATAAATTTTCACATAATATACATAGCAAGTATGTGAAATATAAACTGTGAATACATGAGAATTTCTCCTTGTAATTTTAAATAAATTTTGAAATATTGAGGAAAAATTATTGCCTAGCAGGTATATAAAGAAAAAAAAAAACAGTCACCAAACAAGAAAGAATTAAGGTCGATAAAAACGTACATATGGTTATGTAACAATTTTCATATTTATTTGAAAGCTAAACTAAGACATTCAGATATACTAGAAAAACGAAAATGAAACCAACACCAAACTAACATTTTTCAAATTTGTTCACCTTCCAACTTAACATGGAAACAGTATTCTAACTAATGAAATACAAGGTAACATTTACTGTAAGTGACACAGACTGGGAGAAAAGCTTGCTTTCAGTTTCACGTGAACTGGGATCAACACCAATATATGCAGCTGTGTTTTTAAATACTGGAAGTAAATCTATAACCTGACCTTCATATACTGAAGGTCAAACAACTGTGATTTTCACATTTTACTCAAAACAAAAAATATGAAGGAAGACAGGAGACTTTGTCATAAATGTTCAAGCCACTTGGGAAAATAACGAAGAAATCCACACCATAGCAGGTTCTGTTAGGCAACACCAGCACGGCCACCAGACTGGACTGGAGAAGCACACAGTGCAGCTGAGAACAGACATACATCTCTGGTGAGCTTTCCCAAATCAGGCAATTCCTCCTTTCAATGCATTGGTGACCGTGCCATGATAAATTGCCGTTGCCATTGGTGCAGTGTCAAGGACAAGGCCTTGTGTTCCTGGCAGTTCAACTGCACATAAGAAAAAAACCCTAAAACTGCAACTTTGTAATTAAGTTACACCTTCATCTACCACACAGAAAGATCCAAGGACAACACTACATTTGTACATGGCTTGAAACAGTTTCTGCAGGGCGCTGGGAGTAAATAATCACAAAGCCTGGATTCAACATCACACAGTATTCCCCACTTCAGACATTCATTTCTCCTATAGGGGAGCACAAAACATCCTACAGTAGCACCATCAAAAGACAAATCTCATAGCAACAAATATGTGCTCCAAGCCCAATCTGCTAGGATTTGGAGTATATTAACTAAAAACAAAATGTTTTAGTAGGGACATGAATCCTCAATTCCATTACACTGTTCCTAGGTGTGTTACAGGGATGAAAAAAAAAAACAAAACACTAAAGGAGACTGGCCATGTATTAGACTATTCTGGCGCTCAGGAAAATATTTTAAATGCTTTTGTAAGTCTCTTTCCATAGTGTAAGTCTAGCACATCTTGTATAAAAGCAAAATATTATCTTTTTCACATTCTACAAAGCAAAATATTCTCTTGTTCACATTCCATACAGGAAAAACTTTTCTTTCCCAATTAAGTGTTCAATCCTTTCAAGCAGCACCAAACCTTCCCAATCTTCACTCCTTTCCAGGCTTTAGATCCTCCATGTCAATCTCTTCTAAGCACTGAAATGAAACATCTTTTTCACACCATGGTACCTCAAATTTGACAATATCTCCAGCAAAGCCTTATGCAGACCAAGTAGAAGAAAAGAGTTTTACACCACACTTATGTCAATAATGTGTTCTTTTCATCTATTAACATGCCATGGTTGACTCACCCTAAGATTCTAAAATTACCCAGACCTTTTCTGAGAAACCCAATTGTTAACCATTCAGCTACCATTAGTTTAGCTAAAATGTAGGACACTAATTACTTCATGAATTACTTCAACTGCCCAAGGCTTCATTTTAATCTTAGTTGGTGAAGTAGCAACATATTGTTATCTTCCCATGGTTCAATTTCTAATTTAGTCAGAGTATTTTCACTAATACCCCAAACTAGGATTAGTTTTTTGAAAACTTTAACTGATATATTATCTCAAAAGATAAATATGAGTTTTTGACCTCTTAAACCATGCCAAAAGCCCTACTCAAGTCAGAAGTATCACATTTATGGTTTTTTCCTACCACAAGAATTATTACCACAGTAGAACAAAAATGTTTGACAAAACTGTCATCAATAACTATGACAGCTATTATTTGGCTCATTTATGACTTTCAAGGAGCTACCAAAAAACTGTAGAATCATTTTCTGTACCAGTTCAACCTAAATCCCCCTCTCGTGGCTTACTCTTATATATTCTGTTTTTAAAATATAGCATTTGTCCATTTGCCATTTTCAGGAACTTCATCCACCCACCATGACTAAGGGCAACTGCAATGGCTCTCAATTTGCCTCATAAAGTTCTCTGCACATGCAGACATGAAATACATTAGGATCAACTTATTTCAAAACAGTAGGCAAAATAAGCCTTGCCTACCCTCTTGTTTACAGCTCCTTTTTCCTCCTGCTTCTAAGAGATGCCATTCCCACCATACCTGCAGGAAGGGACATTCCAGAGCTCTAAGCCTTAGATTTAGATGATGGCATACAGGCAAATATCACAATGCCTTTTTTCCCCATGCTATTTCTCAGATACCCCAGCATTACCCCATTTGCTCCAAACATGACAATTCATTAAGGTGGTTGTGATGACAGTGGCATTCTCTATGCACTTTCAGGTAATAGATTCCACAGAGACATACAATTTAAATTTTGGTAACAATCTTGTGTGACCAAGATTCACAAAAAAATCAAAGAAAATAATCTATTCCCACATTGCAAGTTCAACTAGAATTTTAATTCCTCGGTGTTCAATTACTTACAAGCCTAAAAAATACAGTAAGCCTAGGCTGCTCAGTTTTTTCATGTAAAGATATTTCAATGGCTGTTCTTTGCAATATGTAACTCATGCCCCTGGCTTGGCTGACCTTTTATCCACTGGTCATTTTTTACTTTCCAAAATAATACAAGTTTTTGATTTCATCTACAGTTTCCTTTAAAGCATTTCTGATGCATTTCATACTAGCTTCAATATGACAGATTTGAAAAAAAAGCTAGAATGAGCACTTTCTTTTAGCTGTACAAACTCATTAGCACATCACACACTTAGGATGTGCAGCTAAATGAACCTTCTCCCACAGTCCCAACAGCCCCTGATAAAGGTTCACTCATTAAGGCATCCCAGCCCCTTTATCTTGCTGAGCAGTACAAGTTTCTGAGCGTCCCTACAGGCTGCAGCTCCAGTCCTTCAGCTGATCTCTGCCAGTGCTCCTCCTGAGCTCTACAATCATTTCATGAAAATGGATCAGCAAAGCCCACTGCCTTCAGTTACTGAGAAATCCACACACTTTTTCCAGCGCTGTCGGTTTCCAGGGCACACTTCAAACTAGGTTCACCTCTCTGGGGAGAAATAGCTCTGATGCAAAAATATTCAAGGAACATTTTAAGTTTAAACTGAGCAGGGAGATTGTGTTTTAGTCAAAAATGTACATCAATGTGCATTTTCCTGATCAGTTTTCTCACCACTCACTAGTGACAACTGGCTGCATATAGTTTTCAAAAACAGGTCCTTCCAGAACATAGATAAAGAAGTAACAGAGAACTTCTTATGACCAGACTGAAAAGGTTACTAATCAGAAAGACACAGCCTCAGATTTCCCAAATAATTAATGAAGCAATGACTCAAGAGTCACAAGTATGGATGAGTATAAGCATACTAAACCTGTCAGTGAGGTTCCAAAATCAAAGCATAAATCCAATTTAATGGTCACTTAATGGTACATTTGACAAACGAGTTTATAAATTTTTGACTAAGCAAAATGCATACATGTTATTAAACATTTCAATAATTAAATCCCCTATGACTATTGATCTTAATAATGTACATTTTCTTTGACAATTAATATTTTATAAAATAAAGGAAACTTAGAGAACCACATTGAACTAAAAGTCTCAACTAGAAAAGAAGATTTCTATCTCATACCTCTACACTGGGGCTAAGGCTGCTTGGCAAGGTTTCTGATGTCACTGTTGTGCTTGGAAGGCTGGAGAAGTCCCAGGTATTCACAGGCTGTATTGGTTCAGATGGCTGAGAGTGATCAATGCATTTTGGATTGTCCAATAAGGTCACTTCATAAAATTCTTGAATATCTAAACATGTAAAAAAAATGTTGTTAGGCTTGATAGTTACTCTACATTCTGATTGTAACTACATCCTCCTCTTGAAAAACAAATGAGATATGGCTTCATCTGTCATGAGTAAATTCATAGGGATCACCACGATCACATGAACCTCCCCCGCTGCACACACAACTCACTCTGTCCCCACTCACTCTGGGCTTCTGCCACCGACCCCAGGAGCACAGGCTGCAGCAGGAACAGCAGAAGCACATGAAATAACTGCAGTGGAATAGTGGAAAGGATGGGTGTCTATGTTTCAAGTTCTGGTATACATCATTTCAACTAATGTAGCCTTTGGTTAGCTGAAATCTACTGTTCAAGGGCAATATTAGAAGGTCTATTTTGTACATGTTTCAATAAAATGACCACAGAAATAGAAGTATACTGATGAAATCAGCAAGAGAGAGAGAAGCTGCAAGAAGTTAGGAAAGGGAAAATTGATTAGGATAGATCATCATCTGCTTTTTCAGTCTAAGTACCAGAAATAGGATGAAACTTAATAGCATGAATTATCAGTCATAGTTATGAACTAATTAACAGCTTTCTCTATAACCCTGAAGACTCAGCTGGAAACTTTTGGGAAACAAAAATTTGGTTATAGTACATTATTTATTGACATCCTACTCGCTCCATGAAGCATCAACAAAAATAACATAATGTGAAGAAACACCAAATGTGTTCCTATGAAGTACAGGTGTATCAAAGTTGCTACCACAACTGCTATCACATCCATAAATACACACATCAAAAAAAAAACTCAGGAAAGGTATAGGCTAAGGGAAGGGCATACAAATAAAGAAGTTGTCCTGTAAAGCTTTTGTCTCTTATTCAAAGTAAAAATCTGCTATATGGATTTGCAAACTCTTGATTCTTAATCGCAACAACTTCATAGAAGATAAACATACAGGCACAGTAAGCCAAAGGAAATAAGACCCAGCTGTGAGTAGAGTCTAAGCTGCAGTTTTGTAGCTTTCCAGCAACAGCCCAGAGTCAGTAACAGAGGCACAATAACCAATTCCTTTATAGAGCCACCCCACAAAAGAAAGACTACACAACTGAGCTGCAACTACTGATGCTGGCATTCCAGTCTTATGTGTTCTTACAGACACTGCACTTCTGCTCTCTACCAGTTCAGAAAACTGAAATTCTCAAATTCCATTTGTATCTTTCCTCTGAGCAAGAGTCAAATTCCTACCAACAGCTTACATTAATTTTTAAAGTTATACTTGCTCTTAGCGCTGCTGATTGGAAGAAAACATCTTCTGCAGCCCTCACTGCTCTAAGTGACCTAGATATACAGGAGCAAAGCAGCCTAAGAGATACAAATTGCCTTTAAATCTATCTTTCACATTAGCTCCCTCAGTTGCAAATTTGTCTTGTAGCTGCATTAACATCAATACATCAATCAAGCACACCCAGTAAAGATTTTCCCCCCCTGACAGAGAGTACTTTGTGTATGAAAATAGGCAGTGGTTTAAGTTGATTCTATAGCTGCAATCCACAGCAACCAAGCCAGGAAGATCACTACATTATTTATGGGAAGGGGTTATTTGTGCAACTGTTTTGCAACAGAAATCTAGGACACTGATTTTCAATTCTGCTACTATTCTTTTAAGTCCCTGCCAGCGGAGGTAGCCATTTCTTCCTCCTGCACAACTCTCATTTCAAAAGGCACAGCATTTCCCATACCTCATCTCCACTTCTCCACGGAGGACACCACAATAGATTTGCTATTGAAAGATGGCAAGACATAATATGCACCACTTAATGAGGGGATTAGTTTATGTTTATCCTGGAGTTGCTCCAAATCCACAAAGTTTCTAGAAACTTGGTGTCTATATGATAATATCTACCTTCTAAAAAAAAAGTTTCCATTTTTACTACTCAGAATGCAAACATTAAGTATATACAAGTATAGGCAAGCCACCTATGAACCCTGAACGCATTAGGTCCACAAGAACAAAACCTGACAGTTACACTCTATAAAGCCTAGACTATACTAAATTAAACCTAAAAATTCCTTCCTATTTTCTACAGCTATATATCAGCTCACAAAAATATTCAACACACTTGAATATGTACTGAACACATGTTAATGATGTGAGAGTGCATTAGCACATGACAAGTTCTAACATTTTTCTGATTATTACAAATAGCAGGTAGTAAAATACTAAGTTTTAGTTGTATTTATGGTCAGATTCCCTCTTCAAGCTAGGATGGGCTATTTTTATATTACAGCATTTGTCTTACATATTAATTTCAAGAGAGATCATATCTCAAACTAAGTTAAAGAAAACTTGATTCAAATCAGGTATCACACAACGCTAAAAGGAAGCACAGATGGGGAACATTTAGAAACTAGAGGGGAACATTAAAAGGAGCATTGAAAAATAGGAGCCCAGAGTTTTAGGAATCTAAAGTGATCAAAAGTGATGAATGGTAGGCAACAGAGAAAGCCATTCTGGAATTTGGTCTGCCCACAAGTAAAACCACATTTAATAGCCAAATCAGAAATACATTTGACAGCACAAAGAATAAAAGCCTATACAAAGCAAGTGACAGACCACCACTTCTGCAATGGAGAACTCCTACACAAAAGAAAATTATTTTTCTTAGCCTATTAGTAGTGTGAAAAGCTAAGGCTAAGGAATAGTGACAAACTGGGTTTTTTTATTCTAAAAGAAATTTGCTGGTGTATTGCTCACCCCTTCTCATATTCTCCACTCAGTTTTGTTCTTTGAACAGGCTTGTTCACCAGTAACATGATACACCAAAAGCTAAAACTGCTCACTTTTAAAGCAAACAAGAGTTATCTGCCAAATACAAACTGAAACCCAAATCCACTTTACAAGGAAGATCCAGCTTCACTAAAACTGAAACTCAAATCCACTTTACAAGAGAGATCCAGCTTCACTAAAAACCACAACACAGTAATTAAAAGAACAGCATAACTGCAAAACCAAATTCTTTTCTCTTCTAAAGTGTATTTGAGGGCACTTCAAGAGACTACATCAATTCTGTCTAAAGAATCTGCCTCCAAGGACAAGGATTCCAACCAGCAACATTACACCACTCTAAGATCAATTTCTTCCCTGCTCCTTAGAAATCAAACATAAGGCCTCTGCTTATCATTTGGACAGGTATGTGCACTATCTGCTACTTTTTGCTATAGATTCAGTGGGGAGTACTTGTAATCAGGATAACTTAAGATCAGTGCATATTCTAAAAAATCTCATTGTGTTCACTTATGCATGAATCTTTTGATAACCGTGACTTTGCAAGTGAAAGATGCATTTTCTTAAGGAAATGGTGTAACCCTACACACAAGGCATTGCTGCTAACAGGCCATGGGCCTTGTGTTCACTGAATAACCAGGCCTCTGCACTTGTCCTGGCCTGCCCAGAGCTTTGTTTTAGCTTGTCCAACTCTACCACCAACTATCTAAAGACCAAATGATTGGTGACTCATCTAAATTGCATGGCTTTTACTTGGCTTCAGACAACTGTGTGAGCTAACACCTATTTCTATAAATATTTTTATATATAACACACAAATAAATATCTGCTACATATGTTCCATAAATAGTATACATAAATATATACGTGAAATCATTCAGTGTTACATCACACAATTGTCCAAAGCTAACTAAAAGCTGTACACGAATACAAGTACACCCCCCCATACAGACTAAATGCACAAATTCTCATTTGTGTGTGTAACAGCTAATACATACCAACAAAAATGGGTTATTCTGTAGGGATTGGATTACTTATGACCTCAGAACAAAAAGCTGCATAGAAGAGAAGGCACAGCATGACAAGAGAGGCCTTGGAAACAGACACATAATGGTATCAGAGACCTTAAGTCTACAAACAACTCAGCAGCTGCTAATTACTGGTTAAAGGAAGGCAACCTGAGAACTGGGCAAAAAAAGTTCAGTGTAACAGAAAAAAGAGCATCCAGCATATATAAAATACACAGTATATATAAGAAATTCAAATGCAATTGCAAAGTAAAAAAGAATGAGTGAAGCATAGAATGTCAGCAAACAACAATAACCTCAACAAAACATAACAGTGAGGAGAAAGAAAACAGTCAACACTGCACACGTCCATGGGAAAGATTCCCTTTACTCAGTCTCCTACTCCGTGTTCTTTTCTGACCAACTTTTAATATGTTCTGGTTTTCAAACAAGCATCAATGTAATTTTTTTATATGATGTTAGTTTCAGACTTCTGATACTGAACCTTTGTATGATGGTATAGAGGGAACCGATTAAATTTCATTGAAATTTGCTAGTTACCTGAAACAAGGTTCTAATTGAGGGGAGTGTCTGTCTCAAAGTAACATGGAATAGGACAAGAGGAAATGACCAAGTGGTGCCAGGGGAGGTTTGGATTGGAAACGATCAAAAATTTCCTCTCTGAAAGGGCTGTCAAGCATTGGATCAGGCTGTCCAGGAGAATGGTTGAGTCCCAAGAGGTGTTTAAAAGACTTTAAAAGACTTGTAGGTGCAGTGCTTAGGGATATGGTTTAATGGTGGTGCTGTGCTAAAGGTTGGACTCAATGATCATAAAGGTCCTTGGCACCTTAAATGATTCTGTGGTTTATTCTTTTTTAAATTGAAAGCATTCCTCCAATGATCACAGTAACCTACTGGTTTTGGGCTTCGTGTTTTTAGTTTAAGCATCTTGAACATTTGTGGGTTATAGATGGTTTTTCTTAAATAAACGCCAGGAAATTCCACACAAGCTTAGCATTTCACGAACTTAAACAGTAACACATTTACTACAATGGACTGCTTTGGACACTGTCCATAGAAACCAGTGAACTGTTGTCCTTACATCATGCACTACACAAAGGTATAAATTGCCACCAAAATATATGTGATTTAACAAAGCATTTTTGTGTATGCTGTATTAATTGCATCCCCATCTGAAGATACCCAGCTGGCTGTGTAATGCAGCCCAGGAGACTATTCACCAACTTTGCCCCAAGGCACACTTACAGTTCATGGTCAACTTTTTGTCACCAGGACCCCCACATCCCTTCTGGGAGCACTGCTTTCCACCTGGGTGACAAAAAGTATATATTGGTATGTAGGATTGTTCCTACCCAGGGTGACAGGACTCTGCATTTCTACTTGTTGAACTCCATGAGGTTCCCATTCCCTCAGCTTGGCAAGGTCCTTCTGCATGGCAGCATGGCCGGGATCTACCTGCTTCCACTACTCAGTAAATCCTGCACTCGGCAGGCGTTCCTTTTCTGATAAGATCTTCAACAGCAGAACAAACCAATTTCAGCCAAAGCCAGCAAGGCAGCAAAACACTAGATAACTTTACCTCACCATACAGTCTTTACCACACAAAGTTTTTCAATACCAGCTTTGTTCAGGAGAACCTCTCAAAGCCACTGCCTTCCCTCAGACTTGCAAGCAACCAAGGAGCTTATGAATTCCATTAGAAATTGACCTATTTCTGTTTAGCGCATGTAAGCGATTCCTTTGTCATCTCTCATTGGTCTGCCTCTTCTCAGACATTGTTCATCTAAATGAACATGCAAATGCCTGGTTTTGTTTATGATGCTACCCATATTTGAAGAAACAGGTTTGTTAAAAACTTGACTACCTGTATGTTGTCCAGGAAAAGGTGTCATCCCATTAAAAATGAAGTACTTCCCTAAATTAAGGAGGGGAGGGAAAGACAGCTTTATTTCTTAGGGCTTCCTGCCAAAGCACCCAAAGCACTTGAAAACTTAAGTCTAAAAATGACTAGAACGAAAACAAAGGTCAATCTGCTATTTCAGTTCAGAGCAATTTGAGATAAACGGTATCTGCCAAATTCTTAACAGCCCAACATAACGAATGTATAGACAAAACAGAGTCAAGATCACTGTCAGAACAGGCACAAGAGTCTGCCAACACTACAGACTTTCATTCTTCAGTCATAAAGCAACTCCTACTAACTCCAAGGAAGGCTCAATCATGCATGCTTACTTCATCTGCTATGTCAAGCTAAGAATATCCATTTAATGCAAGTAAAGCTCTGCTCAAAAACTGCATAATTAGTGATCAACAAAAAGATACAAAGACTAAGAAAAGCTTCATGTCCATTTACCAAGCCAATGACCACAGTTAAGTAAGCATTCTCTTTGTGTATTTAATGGTTGTGTTGTCATGGTGTGTGATCAAAAATAAATGTTTGCATTTGTACTATGAGAAGTGAAAAACAGCCTCATCACAACCCCTGTAAAGCCCCTTTCAGGGCTGGAGATCTATTTCTTCTTTAAAACTGCTGCCCACAATCAAGACTTCTTAAAAATTTAAGGAGCAACTTGTGGTGCAGCTTTCTCACTACACATTCTGTTCCACAAAATCCTTTGCCACAAGCTGCAGCATCCAGCTACTGACCCCCAGCTCTTTTACCAGCTTCAGTAAGTAGGTCCTACTCTTTGAATACCCTTTCTGCACACACTTCTTTGCCTACCTCAAATTCCAGGAGATGTTATTTTCCACTTCTCACTTCCAGTTCTCATTAATTGGTGCTTATCTAATTGCTTTTATTCCTCTAGCTGCTTTTTACACTCAGACAAATTCAACTCCTTACCAGGCTGACCAAAGTACTCACTCATTCTCCTCTTTGCTTACTAATCCCTCTCAAACTAGTTTTGGGATGAGTTCACTCAGGCCTCCAAGTAGAGCTTCCATAGAGGTGCATAGCTTTGCTTAGATGAGACAGCACAAGCCTTGGTTTCTTCTACTTGCAGCAAGCTCAGGCTCCAAGGGAATTATGTGGCAGTGGTGGCAACACAAGGCTGGGTGTGCCACAGAGTAGCATCTCCTCCAGCACTAACACTTGTGTGTCTCCTGCAGCCAAATTTTAACACAAGTTTCTGAAATCCACCTAAAGCTGCAGTGCTTTTACAATTTGCTCACACTCTCTCTCTCCTTGCTGCTCCACTATCTTAGGCTGACTTTTTCATTTCAAGCCAAAATAAGTCAGCTGTTTTGAGGGCATGGCTGGGAAGCTACTCACACATGACAAGATTCCTATAAAAGCTTTACCAAAGAGCTCTAGAGCCTCCCCTAACTTGGGGAAAGAACATGAAGCTAAGGAGGTTATTCTAGTGTCAGCCCTACACCTTCTGCAGTCTCTTAACAATCTTGCAAATTTGGCCTAGTTATAATTCAGGAAACCATCTGTGCCAGGAGACTCCAAGTCAGCTGCTACAGTTCAGTTACTTTGAAGATTCCTTCCCCCTGCACCAAAACAAGCTCCATCTCTCAAAATACAGGCAAAGGAGATGCACAGGGGGCACAGGGCATTCCAGCTGCAGAGATGAACAAGATGTTCTGCCCTTGCTGCTAGGACCACCATGGAAGCAGGACTAAGATCAGGCAAATATCCTCTCTCATGCTTTCCCCCTTCCTCTACACTGTACCCAGCACTGAAGGAAATTATGAGGAAATGAGGAGCAAATCCAGGAACACAGACAGAAGCAGGGGAGGAGGTAGGCAGCACACCTAGGGAAAAGAGGTGAAAGAACATGGGAAATAAAACAAGGACAGGCCAGAGGACAAACCTTCTCATAACCTGGAAAGTACACCGATTATTCACAATTTCTTTTCAGCCCCTGGATGAACAGCAGATTTATTGACAATTTTTTTTTTTTTTTGTCAGCAGACTCTTTCAGTGGTAACCCTGGGAAGAGAACACTGCAGTTGATATATTCTACAGTGCAGCTATTCAACACTGAATACACAGTCAGTGAAATACCACAAGGATAAACTTTTGCCACAATACTATTTATCTGCATACCAGTAGCTACTCAACTTACTACTTACTTGCTATTTTAGGCTACCAAAAGCAGCACCTAATCCCAAAAATTCAATACATTGCCCTGTCACACACACACACACACATGCAATGCAGGGTGGAAAAAACTTTAAAAAGCAAGCTAGCTATCAAACTGCACTATGTACAAAATAATAAGTAATTCTTAAAAAAAAAAAAAAAAAGAGAAGCAATGAGACTATTTCACTTATTATTATGTTCCTTGAAGAGTAAGACATGTAGTTCTTCCAAAGTCTGGGACATTCAGACAAACTGCACTGAAACATACTAACAGCAGAAACATACTAACAATGACTGAACTAACATTCCAGTCATCTGGACACCAACTAAAATATTTATCCTCCCTCCAGCTGGATGAAAGTAATCAAGAACTTAACAACCTTTGTAAACACAACCCCAAGTCAAATTTCTGTAAAACTGACCAACTTCTGTGTATTCAAAGGAGACCAAAGCAAGCATAACCACAGTATAAGCCTTAGGAAACTTGTCCAGGAGTTGATGAACCCCTCAAAGTTGCAAGGATTATACTGCATGGATGCTTCAGCCTCAAACATGAGTAAAGATGTTGTACCACAGAAGCTGCAGTCTGGGGAAAAAGTCACAAAAATGCAGCAAGGATAAGATTTTGATGTGAAAATAACCTATTTAGCACTTGCAACAATTTCAGTACTATCCAATGTTACAAAAGATCCAATTGTCCCTAAACCTTCCTCTAATAGAAACATAGTAATAATAAAAAACCCCAGCAATATTCACTGACTATAACAAAATCCTCAACTTGCTGTCTAGAATTTCTGCATTCTTGGTGTAAATCTTACTCAGCAGAGTCTGAAAGGTTCTAAGGCTTCAGTAACCTCAGAAAATGGGAAGGCCTGAGCTGGTTGGCAGAGTTAACTGCGCCATCATGGCACGTGCTCTATTAACATACTGCTGAAATAAAAGTTTTAACTGAGGTTTCCCCAAAAGCAAGTACTTTTGGTTTCAGCAGAAGAGGAGGCTGTGTTTAACTGTGTTTTATTTCCAGTTAGCCAGAAAGTATAGGAAATATTGCCAAGGTGGCTTAGTGAGGAGTGAGAAGGAGTAAGAAGAGCTCCAGAGCTGCCACACACAGCTGAGCTGAGACCACACTCCAGGTAGCAGGAATGTGGTCAGTCCACTCCAAAGCGGACCAACTTTGAGGAGTGCTGACCCAATCCAATCTACTTCAGTCTAAAATCCAGGGTTGTTTTCCTAATTTAGTTCAGAAAGCAAATGTGGACAGAGATGAAAAATCTGCAGACTGAGTTTTATATTCCTAGAATTTTCAGACTGAATCACACTGCTGAGAAATCTGAACAAAGAGCTTTTATGGAATCATGAACTTTTTTCAAAATTTTCAGAGACATGACTTATTTTTCTGGGGTGTAAAAATGTATTAACAGCATTTGCAATATGTTTTGTTATACTAATAAGGCTCATCCAAACTATGCTTAAAAGTACCCTCAAGTTTACTGGGAGAAGCTGCTCTTTCGTTTAGTAAGGATGACTGAAACAACCACATTTTTTTAAATTTAAAATTTCCTACACTGGATGTTTAGTGCTAGGAATAGCCAGCACTTAAGCACAATTTTCAAGGCAGGTCTTCACGCAAAAGGACTATAAGTGAAACAAATGAGACTGCTTACACAATAAAATTCAACACATTGAACCTTCCCTAGTCAGATTTGTCATTTTATACCAAAAAGCCTGTATATGCACAGCTACAAAATTAGATAGATCATGGATAGATGGATAGACAGACACGTTAGATAGATAGATAGATAGATAGACAGACAGACAGATAGATAAAAAACCACCCTACTTTAGGCTAGAAGGGTAGCACAGCCAACTGCATTACCAGCATATATAGTGACTCCTAGAATTCCCTTTTTCTGGCACCAGTGCATGTGGAGTTAGTTCCTATCAGGAAAATGAATGCTTCTGAAGCAGCAAACTACCTTATGTCTCTAGCTATAGCTGTAATATTTTTAATTTTAGAAGTCTATTTTAATATGGTAAGCCTCAACATGACACCCATTAAAAACAGATCTTAATTAAACTAAAATATTATGTGTATGAACAGAAGTCTGCTTCATATGTTTTTCTGTCAGAAGTGTTATTTTTGCATGCAAGGGTTTTTCTTCCCATATTTTCAAAAAGATAGATCTATCTGTACCTTTTCAAGAACCTGTAGCTTCTGAAAAGGTAAAAGAGTACCTAAGCTGAGGAGAGAACTCACCTACAGAATAATTATCTCCCTATTTAAAGATGAATATCAAATGCCTTACCAAAGTGAAATAAGTCTACCCCATGGTTCTATATTTGGATATTTTCCTTTCCTTATTTCCTTCATAATTTGGCTCACCAACGATCAGAATATTGGGAACAAGCTGTTCTAACTGAAAACAAGAAATCAACAAATAGAAAAGCTACCACACATTTTTGAACCTGTACTAAAGGAAACTGACTTAAAACTGACCCAATTCTCAAGTTGATTTCAATTACAGGCCCTTGGTATTCATTTAATTAAAGTTCTAGAGATTACTACATATAGCTGGTTGAAGCAATGGAAAATACCACATTATGGAAGACAGAAAATATCAAAATGGGCTTTTTCAGAGACTGTTTTAAGGAGGTCACATGTGGTTACAACTTTTGTTACAGATTCAAAGTTCTTACAGTTACATCACTTAAAATGTAACACTTGCAATGTTGATGCAGCCACACTGGCTGTTCACACTGCTTGGTCTAATTCAAACCATTTAAAGCCATAATTTAGGAACAAGGTCAAACTTGTAGATTGCTAAACTAAAACTTTATTGAGAGGACTAAAAGGAGAGGATAACATAAAAAAGGTTCAAATGAAAAATTAATACTACTTATTCTTTAGTATCCAAATGGACATTACAAAAAAAACCAGCTTTTCAAATTCTAAAGCTTCTTGGGTTTCTAAAACCTTTGACTATCTAAAAACATGAAACACTGTTAAAATCTGTAGTTTTCAGGAATATTTAATTTCTTCCATTATAAACTCAAAGATGCATTTCTGTGCATAATGCTATTTATAGCTTGAAAGAACAGCATTTGATTGCCAAGTCAAAAATTATATTAAAAAAGATACATGAAGTTGATAGCAGATCCTGACTACAACCTTCACAAACCTACCTACTATGGGCAAACAAGTCTTGGATATAGTGCAGTAACTTGGCAGGAAAAGCAGAAAATAAATGGATGAAGTTTGATGAGGATTTTTTTAGTGTTGTTCAATTTAAAAAAAAAAAAAAGGACCCAAAGTAGGACACTTTCTGGAAGAAGCATCTATAAGAGCAATAACTTGGTATAGTTGAGCCTGAAACTTGTTGCCAGAACAGCACTGGCTATTTCAGTTGGAGCACATCACAACTTCTACAAAATGCACACTTCAAATTCAGCCATAAAGCAATGGCCAAGAGAGAATTCCAGGTAAGTCTAACCCCCAGCATAACTGAACACTTCATCCAGCCTGCTTCCAGATCTTCATGGAAACAAGCCAAGCAGGAGCCAGCTCAAGGCCTCCCCAGTAACTGCAGCCATGCTCCAGATCACACCTTTCCAGGGAGTCCCCCCACTCCTTACCCCCATCATGCAGCAATCACACCATAAAAGAAGGTGCTTCCAGGAAAACAACAGCCAGGAGCAGCCTGCCAGGAACAAGAACTCCCCTGACATTTGCACAGAAAGTAGCAGGTTAAAGGAGAAAGACCCAAGTTGACAGCATAAATTGCTTGGCAAGTACCAGCCTTCTGCCAGATGGTTTGGGAAGATATGTGTGCAATCTAATAAACCATCATACAGAGACCCGGGAAATGCAAAGTTAATGCAACGTGCCCAAGACGCACCTGCTGTGCATGTACAGATGAACCGAACTCAACAAGAACAAGGGTCCTGTGGTTGCAATGTGCAGCTTCTTACAAGCCCAGAAAACAGGTCACACAGCCCACCCAGGCAGCAACCCCTTCCTCCTTTCTGCTCTTGCAGAACAAAGCCAGCAGACAGGAGGCTGCCTGCTCCTTCAAGTCCACTACTGCTACTAGGTGTAGAGTTATAAACAATGAAGATCCATACGTGGATATGAGAAGAAAATACATCTTGCAGTTTGAATTTCAAAGGCTAACAGATTGGTATCTTTTCAATGAAGGGGAGAAAACAGAGTGCTGCATGGACCTTGTAGAGTTTTAAAATAAAAAACTCACACGTACACACACCCAGAACAAGAAAAATGGCAGTGAACATGGAAGTTTTATGGGTGAAAATAAAAAGTGCTGCTGCTGCACATTAAATATTTGACACAAGATTTCAACATTCTGATCTGCCAAAGAGTGAATCCGTTCTCACATGTCCCACAAGGATTATGTTTAGTTTTTCATCATGGAGTTGATCAGCATCAACTGTGTAGTGAAGGGAAATGCAGAGTTCCCATAAGGAAAAGTCTTTTAAGTGACCTATTTTCACAACTACCCTTCATGAAGTTACATGCTAAGAAAAGAAACCAGCACAACTACTGTCTTCTGAAAATCCACACAAGATGAAATAAATACTCCAGAAGAAAACATTCAGTAGCAATGCATGTTTATGTTTTGCCAGTCCCCCTGCTTTCAACCACAACAGAGGTTCAAAGAACCTGCAGCCCTGCGATGGAAGATGTGCACCCTAGCACAGTAACCATGTAGTAAGTGCAGTAACAAATATAGCTACAATGTTTGCCATTAGTCCGATTCAGACACTGGTTACTATTAAAAGACAAGGATGCAGAACAAATTTTATTCTTGAGGGTAAACTAACAGTAGCTGTCATAAAGATAGTGACAATCAATCAAGAAGAAACCACTTCTCACTGTTGCTCTGCAGAAGTTTCCAAATAAAGACAGGATTCTGCAAGTTCTATTTATGCTCAAGGGTTTTTTTCCAAACAGACAGGCAGGAAATTCAAAATTACATGCAAGTGCTTCTAAGAACTTATGGGAACATATCAAGTCAAGCACTATAAGGACTGTAAGCTGAGATTCAATAGTGCTTTCACTATACTTTAATATGCAACAAAGGAGAAGAGATGACTGTAGTATTCCCTGAAGCATTAGAGGTTTCTTCTCATTTACTTTAGGTTAAATCTGCACTTCAGTTGTACACTTTGTGATGTTTTTAGAGACTCTTCAACAGGAATTGCCTGATTCCTTATACTAAAAACATTTCAAGTCATTAACTAACCTGTTATATACAGATGGAAAAAAATCCCATCCTCCTTAGAAATTTATCAGGTGAACAAAGATGCACAAAGAAACAATCTAAAGAAATCTAGGACAACATGTCACAACTAAAAACTATCGCACAGTTTTAAGCAGTTTGGACCAGTTAAAAGCCTCAAATAAAGAAAGTACGTGTAACAAGTGAACTGTTGATCTGTAACAACACGTGTGTTACTATGCAAAACAAAAACACAACAAGAAGCACATGGCTTCTAACTTAGGGGAAAAACGCCTTTTGCTCTTAACACCACAAGTGACAGCATCAGCAAGAACCGACCGGCTTGCGTGCAAACTGAGAGAAGCCAACCTTTACCTATCAAAGCCTGGAAAAGGTTACTTTGGAAGATGCTGATGACACGCTCGATGGAGTTCCGCAGCTGCCGATCCTCCGCCTGGCTCAGCTTGGAGCGGTATTCCTCCAGGAGGCGCAGGGCTCGCTGGGTATCTGCAAGCGGAGACCAGACACACGGCTGACCGGGCGCACCGGGCAGAGCACCGGGGATGCAACAAGCCCCCGCGGCCGGGACCGCCCCGGCGCGGAGCGGCGGCTCCTTTGTTCGCGGCCGGGAGAGCGCGGGCGGGACGGTGCCCTCGGCGTGCTCGCAGCGCCCGCAGCCCCGCGGCTCCCGCCGGCCGCCCCCCCGCCCGTCCCGCCGCGGCGGCGGCTGTCAGCCGGCGGCTCCGGCCCCGGCCGCGCGGCGCTCACCTTGCTTCCTGACGGGCATCGCGCCCCGCGCCCCGGCCCGGGGCTGCCCCGGGGCTCCGCCGCGCGGACTCGGAGCGCGGCCCGGGGCAGCGCGGGGGGCGGCGCCCCCTGCCGGCCGGGCGCGGGGGGGGCGGCGGCCGCCCCGCCGGACCGACCCCGCCGCCCGGCGAGCGAGCGGCTCCGCGCGGGGCTCCCGCCGGCGCCGCCGCGGCGCCTCGGCGCGACGCGGGGCAAGCCGGGCCGTGAGGCGCCGAGCCGGGCCGGGCGGGACAGCGCGGTGCAGGCGGCGCGGCGGGCCGGGGCCGGGCCGGACGGGACTGGGGCGCTCCCGCCGCCTCCCGCCCGCACTGCTGGGAAATTCCAAACTTTCCAGCCAAAATGGCGGCCTGGAGGCTGGGGGAGCGCGCCCCCCCCCACGTGACCGGGCCCGGCGGGCGCCCAATCAGCGCCCGGCGCGGGGCCGGTACCTTGGCGGCGGGGGGAGGAGGCAGGTGAGCGCTCCCCGCCTTAAAGGGGCCGCCCCGCCCCACCCGCCGCGCCCGCGCCCGCACCGCGGGGCAGCCCGCGCAGCCGGACACCGGCACCGCCACCGGGAACGCAGTGCGAACCCGCCCCGGCGGAACCCGCCCCCAGCGTCCCCGCCGCCGATCGCCGCCGCCGTCCCCGGCGCGCCGCTGGTGGTGCCCAGCGTGGGCTGCGGGAGGGCGGGGCGGCTCCAGGTGTGCCGGGTACCTGCGGTATCGCTCGTCCCTGTTCCACCGCGGCAGTTTCTGGGCAACACGCACCAAACGACCGCGATGGTGCCGTGGGAGTGCCGGGCACGGAGCGGCTCCTGCCCTGAAGAAGCGCAGGTAGAGCCGTGCCCGGCTGCGCGGAGCCCGGAGCCGCGTTACGGCAGGGCAAGGGACAGACAGGAGGACAGAGACACCTCGCAGACCTTGCCGGCCTCCTCTAGAAGTAACACACGGAGCACTGGCATCCACCTGTTGCTGGGGTTTTTTCCCTCAGTCATCCTGGTGTAGACTAGGATGACGAGGAAGGACTCGAAGAAAGATAAAGAAATAGTTTTGTCTCAGTTAAAAGAGAACATAAGGTCAGCATAATGACATCATGGGAGAAAACATAAAAAGCCTTGCTTCCTGGAAAGTTTAAGAAATGAGTTGAACAGGCTGACATCAGGGACTGGTCAGAATCATGATAGTTACTTTCTCAAAACTGGCGTGGAAATGGCAAGGAGTTACCTCCAAAGGCAAAGCTTGTTTCTTTGTAAGATGGCAAAGAGATAACAGTGCATAGAAATGGGTGCCTTGGATAGAAACATGTGAGCTAAATGGTCTTTGCAGCATATTCTATATACCCATTAAAGGGCAATATATGTTAAAGCTGGTGGATGTAGGGGCAACTCTTGTTCTAGGAGGGAATGTTAAGTTATCTCTCAATCAGAGGGACAGAGCCTCTGATCTGATCCACTTCAAACCCTGTATGTATACACATATGAGAGGCCAAAAGAGACTTGAAAGTTCAAGACAAATACTGCTGATGTGATTTTTTTTTTTTTAATCCAAACTCATATTTCCATTTACACTTTTTAGATTTAAGCACAACAGAAAATGTACAAAAACTTATCTAAAGAACCTAACAAGAGTCTCTGGGCAACTCACAAATTGGAAGTCTAAAAATCAGAGCTAAGTTTCTCTTTGGCAAAGACCTAATCTTAAGGAAACTTACACCATGACAGATCTAACCCAGATCTAGAAAAGGCCTCTCTCTTTTCCCTTCCCAATAGTCCTGTGTTTTGTTCTTTGATTTGTGCCAGGAGTTTCTCCTGCTCCCAGAGCTATGTACTGTGGAAATGTTCACGCATCTCATTGAAGCAGGCAGAACACACATTTAGTGCTGACACACATTGCCCATTTTCCTCCTTTCTTGTTGTATTTTCATATCTCAGAATTTTGGCACCAGCTGGTACCAGTTCAGATGTTTTGAAATGAAAGCAGGCTAAGAAGGGACATTGGCAGAAGCCTCCATCATCTGGGCTCATCAGTTTTCAGTGTTTACAACAGCAATAAATGTGCTGTAAAGGGGCAATAGTCCTCTTGATGTCAGAGGAATATATATACAGAATGAGAGGAAGAACAATCTAAATTTAGCTAGCAGAAAAGAAACATCTGCAGCATTTTGGTTGGTTTTGCTGACTGACAAAAATGTATTATTACAAAACAAAAAATAAAAGGGTTTTTTTTTTTACTATTAAAGGAACCATCATAAAGAAACTACTTTTTCATACACAGTATATGATGTTTCCAAGTCTTTTTTATTTTAAATAAGAGATAATCCCATTACATACGGTCACTGTGCTGGGGATAGAGAAATAATCCCATATATAACACCCTGAGACAGCATTTCTCACTTGTTACTAATGCTCTAGGAAAAAAAAAAAAAAAAAGAAAACATCAAAGAGGGGATCAGGATGATGGATCAGCAAGTCAGGAAGCAATTAGGTGAGCTTTATTGTACCTCAGAGAACGATGCTGGTTCCCGGCACTTCTGTTTCTGTTCTAGGAGTGCAGTTGCTGATTGAAAGCAGTTGAACCAGAAAGCACAGAATTAAACTTCAGTATGAAAAGTGGGCTTGAAATTCCAGCACATACAGAAAATATCCCATGAATGGCAAATGACTTTTTTACTAGCAACATTGCAGCTAGAGCCACTGTTGCAAAATTGTCCTGTGTTACACATCGTCTTTTTCAGGAAATTGTGTAGTTCCCTTGGAGGAAGGGAAAACTGAGTGTGAAGCAGAGCATCGTTTGTGCCACAACTTGAACAATATCATTTAAATCAAACCACTACAGGCAGCATACAGACGAGCTTGTACTTAAATTGTGACTGATGTGGTCAGCATAGAAGTCAGCATTATGCTGCGCTTAACACGCCCTGGCCGTGCTCCAAAATGACCCTTGGCATAGGAACTCCAGGACAATTACACAAGGCAGCTGCCCATTGCCTCTTTAGTCCTCAGATGCATCTGAGGATGTGACCACTGGCCTTTTCTCACTGCCCTCAGATTTCCCTTTAAAACCCCTTTTGCAGCTGCTGCCAGGAGCGTGTCTGGATGTTCTGCCTGGGATGGTCTCTGGCAGGCACAGGCAGCTTGTTACAGCACACGTAGTGCTCAGGGGGATGTGTGATACAGGACCAGGCAGCTTTTGGCAGCAGGGAGGCCAGCACAGCACAAGTTTTTCCCTGGACAACCTTCTGTAACAGCCACCTGATCCTAGCCCATGCCATTTGTACATGGGGAAAAAGCAGCCTTGTGTCAGAGCCTAAGAACCCCAGTCTCATAAACTGTAGTGAAACAGAAATGATGTTTTCCCACTTTGGGAAACTATGCCAGAACTTGTTGGCAGCTGCCTGCTCTGGCAAGTGATCATAGTAGTGAGCCCTGCCACAGATTTGTACCTGCTCCTACACCAGCTCCTACTCCTCAAAGCAGTCCAGCTGCCACTCTGAAAATGGCTCTTTCTGCTTTAGAAACATCACCTGTCCAGCTGGCACCACACCACAGGAAAGAAGAATGCTCTCAAGCTTCTTATGTTTGAGGCAGTCACACTTTGGCCACAGGCAGGGCAGCAGGACATGGAGGGGTTTGACCTCATGCCAACTACCTGGTGAACCCCTAAGTCCCACTGGAGCCAGCTGACAACACGGACTTCTCAAACTGGCAGTGGATGTGTGGCAGATGATGTCCCACACAGTAACTGCAGAGGTATAATGAACACAGAACAGGAGACTTCAAAAAACATTCCCTAGATTTCACACACAATGTCAATCAACACAAGAACACCGAGAAAAAAAGGACTGCAGATACCATCACATGGCAAGAATTTGCAGTTATTCGTATGGCCAAAAAAACACAGTAGTTACAAGCTGAGACAAATTCCATTACAATAGAAGGTGGAATAGATTAAATAAATACAGGTACATCTGTTCATAATTAAAGATGGACACTGGTGTATAATGTGGAATATTTCTGAAATACTATAATTATAGTATTAATTTTAGCAAAAAGTAATGCTGACAGTTGAAGAATAATGAGTAAAACTCAAAACTTTTTGGTGTTGGGCTTACTAATGAAAGAAAACACAAGAACAATAAAATTGGTGCTCTCTTAATTGTCAGATTTAGTGTCCAAAGTCACCATATACTACTAGCAGTCACCATACAAAGTAGATGATTTCCCTTACTCATTCAGAACTGGGAGTTGATGCTCATGAAAGGATCTCTGACAGCTGCAGAAAAGCTTTCACTTCCCTGCAAACTCAGTGCAATACTTCACAGCTAGCTGGGGAAGCAATGAAACTAATGAAGCCTCATTTCCCCTGCTTAACAAGGAATGAAGCCTGAGTGAAGTTAGCTTGCTCATTATGCCTCCACTCATCCAGATTCTCTGATGTCTGATAAGTTTGGATTGTGTGCCACAGCCTCACCTTCCAGGAGCTGTCTTTTCAGAAGAGCACCTTTTCCTTAGCATCTGTAATTTTGTGGGTTATAAGAGATGCAAGCAACTTCTTGTAGAAGCATTCTACTTGAATGAAAGCATGGAATGGTAACATGTCCAAAAGCTATTATATATGGAAAATTTCCATGAGGCCACTAAAGACTGGAGCTACTCTTTGCAATACAGTCTGCAGTTACTCTCTCACACAACCCAATGAGCCACGTGTCTGTCATAGGTACTGCTAACAGTTGAAATGCCAGCTCATTTTAGTCTATCACCTTCACTCTCATAAGTTAAAATAAGGTAAAATAAGTTGCTGCCTATTACATGGGGAAGGATCTGATCTTCAGTTGTTAAAATCAAAGTTTTATTTTAAAAAATCATGTTCAGCAAATTTAATTAAGCCTACTCAGTGTAATTCTTATGGGATGCTCTTACACATCTCGTCTTATTTACTCTTTTTTTTTTTTAATACAGAGAAGTCAGTTTCCCCAGTAATACAATCTTCATAATTTTCATTTGTGAGCTGTATGTCCAGTTTATCCTCATAACTGAAACTTGTCTTAGGTTAATTCAATCTCCATCAGAACACAAGGATGTCTTTATTCTTAGCATTAGAGAGTCCAGCTGGGCATGGCTAGTAGATGATCGTGTTCCTGTTTACAGGGAGAGCAAGAGAAAACTGGACTTCTTTTTGTCTAAAAGATTTTTTTTCCTCTATCATTGTACAGTTGGTGGGCACTGAGGTTGTTTGAGCTTTTGTTCAATTAGGGATTGTTTTCCATGTGTATACAGCAAACTCTTCTTTCTTTTGCTCTCTTAATAACATTTATCTATCGGGTTTGGGACAGTTCACAATCCTACAAAAGACTGAGTTTTACAACTCCAGTAACCTCAAGAATTAGAGCATTATAAGAAATATGAGACTTCAATTTCCTTATTTAGAATGTTTTATTTAAATATATGTACCTAATGTATAGAAGAGTGCAATTACAATTTTTATAAACAATTAAAATTCAGTGCCTGGCTGCTAATGCTCCAACATCTTCTGGAAGGCTGGAAAACATCAAAAACAAAAGCAGACAAAATAATATTAATTATAATCGTTAACAATTACTGCCAACATAACATGCATAAAGCTAGACCATCTTCCTCCACACTTTCTATAATCAGGGCTGTGTTATATAATATCAGCTTAACAGCTTCTTAGTTGACTTCCTGATGTAAAGATAAACATCATTATATAACCTGCCTATTTTAACTTTCCCAGTCAAATTAAGCAGAGAGGTTGGTGTGTTGTATGAAGTGACTTTGTCTGTGTGAAAACCTGATGCAAGAAATAAACCTTCAAAGAGCACGTCAGAGGCCCTTGAGAAGTGTTTTCCTGGGAGGAAGGCAGCGGTTGCTGTGGGGTTTACCTTACCAAATGCTAAGGAGAGTGTTAAGAAAGTAAATTTGTGGATTTTTGTAGGATCACTTTACCTAATTAAAACAACAGCTACTAAAAATAAATTCAACTCCTCACATCCTATGAAAGTGTAACAGATGCACTCCAAATAGCAAGGCACTCCAGACAAAGCACAAGAAAGGGCTATTAAACCTCACTGTGGGACTCAGACACAGGCTATGCTTTCCCTTCTCCCAGAAAGGGCAGAAGCCCTTTCTATGGAAATAGAGTAAATAACATGCTTTTTCTTTATTTCTGTGGCACAGTCCCCAGCATGCCTTGAAACAGAGGTGCTATCCATAGCTTGGTTTACTCTGCTGATTTTCACCACCCCTGGTGTGCCTGAACCACGGGATCCAGCAGCCCAGCAGAACGATATCACAGCATATCACATCAAGACACTTTTGTTTTCCCCCCCCAAACAATGTAGTGCTTGTGGCAGGAAGCATGGGACTGTGCCCAGCCTTGTGCCTCTTGCACAAGGGTGAGAGATACGTGCTTTGCTCCCATCACATCGTCCATCATTTGTGCACCTGAAAAGACAAAAAGTCTTTTTGTTTTGGGATTACAGACACATGTACCTAGATTAGGTGAGTGGGAAAAATAGAAAGGGAGTCTGGCAGTGATTTTTGTAGGAATCAAAATCATACTTGTCAGAAAGTACCTTGTTTCAGAGCTCCAAGTCCCTCTCCAAATAAACTGTTTTGTTGCACCGTATTAAGACGTTCTACTTCACACCAAACACTGAGTATTTCTGAACACTGCAGAAACACACTGAGTGTGTGGAGCTCTTATAGTAACCCCTCTCTCCTGGAATGACAGACAGCTAAACTTGTTTAAAATTCCTTCTCCCTGTGCTAACATCTACATTTGAGCTCACCCAATATCTGGAGAAATACGTGTCTGAGGATGATTAGCAGGGGCACAACCAGCAGACTGCTGGCTTGCCCTCCACAGATTGTGCCTCCATCTGGGGCACTGTCCCTGTTACTGGCTACAGGCTGGGCTATGGGTACACAAGACCCAAGCTCCCCATCTCCTGCCCTGCCATACTCCCTGCTCCTTGAGATTGTGGAAGTTTTCTGCAGAGATCACTTGAGAGGAGGAGTTACTGGAGTCAGCATAAATTGGCCCTCCTGGCTCACTGGTGGTGAGCAGGTAATTTAATTATCAGGCACACCTTCCCTTTAGTGGGTTTTTTTCTCCTTGTTTGTGTAGAAGCTTTGGGAGGATAAAAGCAAATATGTACCACAGATATGTGAAGGAAAAGAGTGGTGTTAAAATGGAATGCAGGTGGAAAATTCAAGAAAAAAAATTTAGTCTCGTTTAGAATTTTATGAATAATTAAGGGGAGAGGCTGCCAGTGACTGAAGCTGAGGGGTGAGTCCTCCAGGGTCCTACTGAACAACTGCAGAGCTGGAACAGTGGAGAAACCTGGGAAACTGTCCAGCTTGCAGGGATCTACTGATAAAGAGGACCTAGGGGCTGCAGGAATTGCCCACAGTTAATGGATCCTGTCCTTCACTCCAGGAGTGAGCATTCAGTAGTGCTGAGATCCTGCAGTGTCCGCAGAACTTTTCTGATACATTTTGATATGTGTTTAGGTGAAGAAAATCTTTGTACACCTGCCCTTTTTCACAAAAGGCCTCTGTGCCTACTCTTACTGACTCTAAAGGAAGTTATCAGAATTTGAAGTCCTGTTACTGACTCACAAGCAGATTCTTGTTTGTCCTTTCAGTAAATCCTCTGCAATAGATAACTCATTTAAGCTTTGTTGCTTCTATATCATTTATCTTGCCCCAATTTTTTGATCAAACACTGTTGCAAGTTGAGGTCATTGAAATTTTAAACATTTTCTGGTTCTAAGTTCCTAAAGAGCTTATACTAGATTCCCAGAATCAGAACTACTTCTGAATACACCGAGTGTTCTGCTGCTGCTGCTGCTGGCAAAGCTGCATGGACAAAAGCTGCTGACTTCTCCAGATGAGTCTAAGGGTTCAGCTAGATGCTCCAGAAAGCTACAGGGAACGTGGCTGCAATAATCAAACATGCACACTCAGAGACAACATGTACTGTAAGGCTATTTACTATTGATATTCCAGGGTTCTTTTCCTTTTGTTTGCTTTTTGTCCTCAAAATACAGCATTTCTGGAAGCAATCCATCAACCTTCCTTATTTTCAGATTTTCATTACTGGGGGAAAAAAGACTCTTCCCCTTACCACGAGTGTGATTTTTGGAAGGTAAGAAGTGATACCACCAGAGGCTGTACCCCATTCCTGCTCAGCAGTGCCCTCCTGAGCAGCAGAGAGCGTTGGGTAACGAGACTGTCTGATACCACCACTGACTCACAGGGACAAGAAAAGCTGGAAAACAGGTGTATGCTTGCAATTCTTGTCTCATTTTCCTGATAATCTGGAAGTGTGGCCAAATAAAATATTAACTTGGTGGTGTGCAAGCCTCTGTCCTGGAATGGTTTGTATTTATGTATTTGCTTAATGCTGAAATCAGCAAAGTTTCTTTAAATGGGTGCAGAGACTATGTGGACTAAGACTTAGAGGTAAAATATTTCCCTTTTTCTTTCACCTGTAAATATTTTATCCTTCACAGAGACAAGCTTATAGAAGAAGCATGGGATGACATGAAAAGCTACAGCAAAAAGAAACACTGTGAACTTGGAATAGTGTAGAGATCAAAGTCATACCAGGCAGCAGAGAGAGGCAAGAAACAAAAACAGTCAACAAAGGATGACTGTGAGCCCTTCCTAAGGCCATGAAAGTGGAAGATAATTGACAGGAGCCTCAGGAGTGAGATTTACAGCAGATAGGGCTGTGCTAATAGCCCTGCACAAAACCTTAGCGAGACCTCACCTACAGTTTCATATTACCATGGCCATCTGTGTTCAGCTAAGGTGAATTTGCACTGGAAGGTGGCAGACCAGGAAATCTGGGATTTCCAGAGTGGACAACCTCACAGGGTACCTTCAGGTCAGTAAGGCTATTGAGCAAAAAAGAGCAAAGGTCCCCCAGAAGCTTCCTGAGACAAGAGCAGTGAGGTTTGGGGCTGCTTCCAACTAGAAAAGTGAAGACAAGGCACTGAGCTGGTTTTGAGGTGGGATTGATGCAGTCACTCATCACTATAGAGTGAACACAGCAAAATGTTCCTCTCTGAGCACTTGGTGTCCTTTCATTTCCATCTCCTGGAGGCTTGGTACCTTTCACCTCAGGTACTCACAGATTGGACCATACATTTGAATAGAAAAGTCAATTTCACAACCAGATTTGGGCTGCATTTACATTGAAATTGCTCTGTATTGAAGGAAAACAGTGTACAAAGACTTAGAATGTGCTGGAATGAAGCAACCCCAAAATCTTTTTCATAAAGGGTTTCTCTTTATTCTTGACATTTCTGGAGTCCTCTGGTAGGTGGTTTGGACAATGTTGTAGTGTACAGCAGCTTCAAGACAACCTGTTGAAAGTCAGGGGTCCCAAGGGTTATTCTGATTGCTGAGGACATCTCTAACACAGTAAAATGCTAGATAAGCTCCTCCAAGGTGAATAGGAGGGGACAGGATAAAGCCTCTGATAGGTTTGGGCTTGGCGTTTTACTTCTTTATATTCAGTCTTATCAAAGATGGAACAGAAATCAGCTACTGACAACGAAGAGTATTCTGCTCACCAAAGCTGCTGAATTTACACTTCTGCTTTAGGACAGCTAAGAAATTCCAGGCCTCTGCACTAAGGGTAGGCTTAAGAGAAGAACTCAGTCCACCATCATTGGTCTGGATTCAAGGGTGACTTCTCAGCTTCCTAATCAGAAAGAGCTCAGTATTCTCACAGATCTCCTGGCATCATGCAGATGTAGAGCGTGCCTCCTATTTCAAACACTCACTAAGGATTTATTCAATTATTAATTCAATCTCACTGGGTTATGATTATTGCATGCTGGAGGAAGCTTCCAGCTTCATTTCAAATAGTTCATTTAAACTCTCTGAAGACATTCCATCATGGAAAACAAAACTAGCAGTCCAAAGAAAGGAAACCTTATCATTATGTATGGCATTACATTACAATTCAGAAGGGATTATCTGTGTTTCGACTCTCTTTAACAATACTATGAAACATGCTGGCAGTGTTAATTATTGTTTGCTAAAGCTATTTATGCAGGGTACAACTTCAGTGTAGTTCCAGTGAATTTCTGATGCATTTTTGCCTCTGCAGATTTTATTTTTGTCTGCTCCAGCTAAATGTAACTAAAAATGAAAATTTTGTGGCTAGTCTCTGCAGAGCAAGCCACATGCTCACATTTACATCAGAAGCAGCCCATACCTTCAAGGAATTAGCAACTGAGGTGTGCTAGTTTTTGTATCTGTGTCTAGAATTAGCTGCTAGATACACATTGAGTTTGTTTTACATGCAGGCTCAGAGAACTGGAGGCATCAAAGCAATGTTGCATGAGTATAAAGCAACTTCAGCTCTCACTTGATTCCTTAGGTGAACTCCTTGGAGTTTCTGCAGTTAGTCAGGAAGAATTCAGTTCTGCTGCTCCCCTGCTCCTCACTGCCCCAGCACTGTGCTCTCCACGCAGGGCCACAACCACCCCAGGGAGGGGACAGGAGAGCATCCAGCTCTCAGCCCTCACTGGCTCACTGTGCTGCACAAATGTCCCTACCCAAGCAGTATGGTGAGTAAACTATGTGGTCTAGCTCCCAGGAATTTTAACTTTTCCACACAATACAAACGCTTGCTGCTTTTTTTAAATTTTGCAGCAGGTTATTTCTGTAAACTCTTTGGATGGGTGGAAAGTACTTTTGAAAATGTGGAAAACATAACACTCCCCTGCAGATTTTACCATCCTACTCATGGACCAACTCCATTTCATTGCTGGTGGCTGCAGGGGAAAGCAGACTTCAGGCCCAGGCAGCCGGAGTCCAACGCCTCACAAAAACATCTCTGCTAAAGAGAATCACTCCAGGGAAATCACTCCACAATCACCACAGTCAGAGTGAAATCATCAGCCTTGGTCCATGACAGTTTCAGCAGTGATATATATTGAAAGCAGGACCATGGTTTTCATTTTACAGACCCTAAAATCTTTTCAATATCTGTGCTGACCTGGGAAGTCATCTCTAAGCTCATTAAACAATAGGTTTGGCTTCTTAGTCCACTTTTGTCATACAAAAATTTAGAAAAGCAACCCATCCTACAGAGGTCCACAGACAGTTTGAGGAACACCACTCGGCTGGAAGGAAAGATGAGGTGGCATTTGGGAAGTGCCAATGAGTCCCTGCTAGTCTGTGGATGGAGTAGCACAAGCCAGCAGGGATCCAGGGTGCCCAGCCTTATCATTTCTATCTCAGGCTCGCTGTTCCTGGTGCCCTCTTCACCCTGGAAAACTGTAAGGAGACACCACCATTCCCTAGGAGTTACTGAGAGGCTCAGCTGGAGACCAAGCTCCCCTAAATAGCCAAGATCAGTTAAGCTCTCAGGCTGAACAAGAGGCAGCTTCAGGAGTGCCCCTGAGGCATGGGAACAGCTGGGCAGGGCTCAGGTACTGAGATGTGCTGGCTGACACACAGCTGGAACAGCTGGGCAGGGCTCAGGTACTGAGATGTGCTGGCTGACACACAGCTGGAACAGCTGGGCAGGGTTCAGGTACTGAGATGTGCTGGCTGACACACAGCTGGAACAGCTGGGCAGGGCTCAGGTACTGAGATGTGCTGGCTGACACACAGCTGGAACAGCTGGGCAGGGCTCAGGTACTGAGATGTGCTGGCTGACACAGAGATGCAGGGCAGCAGGGGCCCTTGGGAACTGCCACAAGCTTCCTGGGACACAGGCATCCACCAGAGCATTCCTTTTGCTGTAAGCAGGAACAGACTGCCAGAAACAGCCTCTAAACTTCTCGCTAAGGGGCACATTCCATGGGCTTAGATCTGTTACACTGATCCCTCCAGCAGCCTTTGCAGAACAAACCTTCCTAAAAACAACCACTCAGCTCGTTTTTGTTGCTTGTGCAAAAGCATACATCCAAGATAGGAAATTTAGTCTCTACTTATTCAACTTCTTATTCCTCTTATCAGCTAGCAGGCTGCTGCCAGTATTTGCAGCAGCTGCCTTTTCAGTGGTGAGTTCCCATCTGCAGGCAGAAGAACAGTGCTGTGTCAGGGGTTCACCACCCCAGAACCCTCTGCACTGGAACCCTCAGCTTCCAGGGAAGCCTTGTTTTGAAGCTCTCCTGTCCTCTCATGTTCCTTTAGCTCTGCTCTTCCCATTCCTGACCTATTTCTATGGAACATGCCTCCTACATTTTGCATGCATACACATGTGTATATGTGTACATGCTGCATGCACTATTGACCAGTATAGATACCTTGTAGCTCACTGAAATAGTATTAAAGCTCATATTTTACCAGTATTGCTTGACTAAACACTATACAGCAAGTTACCCCGGTTTGCAATCACATTTTGAAAGTATCATGGGGTTCTTTTCTTATTCTACAGAGTGAATTTTTTAAACAGTACCAGTCAGAATGAAGAGTGGGAGGGGTATAAATTAGCAGTGCTTTTGTTTGCAGCTTTCCAGGTCACACATGCTTCTCAACAGTGCAGAAACAGGAACATCCCTGACTGTACTGAGCAGCATTTTGGGCTGGGTGAATAAAGCAGCACACTCTCTCACAGAGGGTGAAGTGTCCTGATTGTTTGCCCTGATGAACACTATTGGCAATTTTACTCAGCTAGATTACAACAAGAAGTTATCTACAAGCTCACGCTGCTGCTTCCAGCTGCACAAAACACTCATAGGTACCTCTGACAATTTTTCTGGCTCTATAAGGCCACAGTATCACCATTTGGTTGCAGAATGCTTATGAGGAGACATAGATGTTTTTAGTGCAGTCAGCTCACTCCACAGTAGAACAGTCAATCTACACATTCCTTCCCTTTCAACTGCTTGTGAGATTATTCTGTAAGACACCCAACACTGCCTGCATTTGGGCCACAGCTGCAAAAGTAGCTGTTTCAAGCAGGCTGGTTACATCATTCCATGCTGCTGCAGCAAACCTTGGGGCTGCTGTTTTTAATTTGGGCTATAATGCATTTTCAGGGCTAGCCCATCACAGAGGAAAGAGAAAGAACTGTCTTTTCTCTACTTTAGTCAGCAAAAGCAACAGGCAAAGTTTACACATCACCTGAGCTGTCCTGAGGCAGCAAAATTTTCTTGTCATGAGATTGATAAAGGGCAGATAGACTTGTCTGAGGCTGGAGTCCCTGCAGCTGAGGAGCTGAAGGAGCATGGAGGCAGACAGCCACCCCAAGCCCTGCTGCTCTGGGTCAGTCCCCAGAACCCCCTGAGTGACACAAGTCTGCTCCATCTGTGCCATTCCTCAGTGCTGCAAAGTCTTGTCAGGGGCCCCCAGAGTCCTCACATCCCACTGAAGGCATCACTGCAGCTGCCCTTGGACACAGAAACACCCCAAGGTCAGCAGGGATCAGGTATGGCCCTGTCAGAGCAGAAAAAAGGGTGGAAGCCCAAGTGTGTTGGACTTCCTGCTCCTAAAGCCCTTCTTCCAAAAGCATCTCACTTTTTCAGTTTAATCCCATCCCCAGACAGCTGCAGCCAGTGCTCTGCTCTCATCAAGATTCAATTTCCTTCAAAATAAGAAGTGTCAGTGTATTACCACCCATGAAACTAAAAACAGAATAGGAAAAAAGATACATATGTAAATCCTCATACATAACTGTCTAAAGTTCTTAAGAGACTACATGGAAAAGAGAGGTGGAAATTTCACAGATTTTCAGATGACTCAAGGGGCATCCAAACAGTGAATGTGACTCACGGAGCGCGTGGGCACGTCCAGGTATGTGGGAAGGACTCTGGAAGCCATATGGTTTCCTGCAGGAGCTGAATATCAGCACAAGCAGTGCTGGGGAGAAAAAAAGTGATGTTTTATCACATAACAAGCTACTTAGGCACTGTCTCTCCAAGAATTGCTAATGCAGGGGAGCCTGGCGAGGGCTGGCTCCCACCAGCACTGCAGAATGGCACGGCTCCTTTTAAGACTGGGATCTGCTTACAGGAAACTCTTCAGAACACAATGAAATTTAAGGGGGTGAGAGGCAATTATATCTCAAAATAATTTGATTTTGTTGAAACTGGTCTTTGAAGACCTCTCTATAGGAGGTCACAATCTGGCAGGAAAGGAGCATTATTATGGGACCCTGGCAATATTTAGGCTTTGTGAGAGCAGCTGGAAGCAATTTCATCTGAACTCTCATAATGCTTAAAAATGCACAGCCGAGCCTGGAACCAGAGCAAGACACCTACCCCACAGAGCCAAAGGAGCTGAACCTGCTTGGCTGTGTCTGAACGTGCTGGGAAACCCTGCAGTGAGTCCTCAGGTGAACTCCAGCCCGAGAAGGGACAGGCTGCAGTTGTCACCTCCTGGCACTGCACAGTACAGACCCACTCTCTGCTGAGGGTGAGGGAAGTATGAAAAGCAGCTACAGCACCAGGGAGGTCAGTACCCACCTCCCACCTCTCCCAAGAGCCACAAGAATTTACAAGGTTGCTTTCCTTCAGGGGAGAGGAACAAGGAGGTAAAACAGAGACTTGGTGGAGTTTGTGACTTTACACAAGGAGTATGAGCAGGGCAGACCCTTGACAACCAAAAGTGTGAATGTGAGCATGTAAGAGTGAGTGTGTCTGAGTGTGTGTGATGGTGAAAAGTGTGTGTGAGTGTCATATTGACAGCTGCAGCCTGCCATTCATTTCCAGCAAGGCAAAAGAAAAATGGAAGAAAAAGAGTGGATATTTTTCCCCATATTCTTCCTACAGCAAATTCTTCTCCCATTCTGGAGCCCAAAAAGAAACTGAAAAGGAGGGGTTAAATAGCAGCTACAGTTCTGACACTCAAAAGGAGACTATTTTTAGTGAACAGTCAGTATCAATGCAGCACAGGGTCTGGTGGACACGGTGCATTTGCTCATACAGCTTCAGTCTCACCTCTGACATGAGCAGGATAGAGGTGAGAAAACCAGAATGAATTCATGTTTATTTTGTCAGCCAAAGGTACCTGGGGACCAAGGGGCTTGCATCCTGCTTTGGATCTAATGGCATTGAGTGCCAGGAGATGGGACATCCTTACTTATGCTCACAGCAAACCTGATCTGCTGCAGAGCTGGGGTGACACCTTCCCTGCGCAGCACAGGTCCTTGGAGTCCCTCTCCAAAGAAATTTCCACAAAAAAAAAGGGGCCTGTTTTACCTGGAAGCATGAAAAGCTTGGGGAAAGCCTGTGGAGGGATGAATATTGCCTTTTGAGAGCCACGCTAAAGAGAAAATCCGTCTGTGGCGTTTGACCCAGGGCATGTCCATCTCTGTGGCTTTCAAAGTGGAAAACCTCTTCTCACCAAAGTGGAGGAAGCTCAGAGAGCACAAAGTTATTCTCTGTTCTGGGGGTGAGAATTTTCCTTATAAACACATGTAGAGGAGGTGAGTGCTGCTTTTACATTATAGCAGCTTCAGTGAAGTAAAAGCCAGAGACAACCATCTTGATCTAATAATACATGGGAAAAACTGGAATGACAGAAATAAAACACCAGTCTCTGGGCTGTCAGAATATCTATGCTGATATGGGAACAGGCAGGAAGACAGCAGAAAGGGAGAACAGGCTACAGAAACTGTGCTCAACCATGAAAATCTACTTCCAAAAGCTGTTCAAACAGTACAGACACTGAGTAGTGAGTCCCATGTTCAGAGGCTGATTTGGATGCCTGTCCTCTATACCCTGTTGGCCTCTGCAGGAGCAGCATTCTCTGCTTTGAGGTATATTGCTGGTACTGCATTGGCAGGAGTCTTTCAGAGCAGTGCTGCTCCATCTTTAATGAGTGGATGTAGAGAACATGGATTAGGGGTCTCCCTTCCAGCTACCTGGACAACTAACAATGGCACCTTAAGGCCTTGAAATTTCAGGACAATTAAGGTAAAAATGGAGACATTTTCTCACAGATGGGCTTAGACATGACATGTCTCAGCAGTGGGCAGGGAGGGATGATGGAAATACTCATTGGCAGAAGCACTTCTGGTGTGGGAAAGAGATACTATGCCATGAATTACCCCTTGTCCTGTCCCAAAGGGAACTGCCTCCTGGCTGCCCTGCTCTGGCACATCACAGATGTCCTTGTCATCCACCACCTGGGCCAGTTTATATCCAGAACACTTCAGGCACACCGGCAAAAACAAAGCAGGTAATTACCAACAGTGTGTGAAGGGAGTACAAGCTCAGGTGCTACATCCAGTTCACTTGTAGTAAAATGCACTTTATGGTTCATTCTTGACTTGGCAAGATCAAGACTTGCAGAAGCAAGACAAGCACTACTAAATAGACAAGCCCTGAAAGTCTTGTGTAGCTTTTAGATGCTAATCTTTTCCTAGAATAAGCAATTAATTAATTTGGATTTAACATCATTAAGATGTCTGTGTAAGAGCTTGAACATAACTGATCATGAAATAAACATAATCTAATTCTATCTCACTGATACTGCAATCATCTGCACAAGCAGCTGGCTGGTCAGCTGGATCCTGCCTCCACTGGAGGGGCAGAGCACTGAGCCCTGCTCCAGGGGTGCCACATTCCCTAAGCACAACCTGGCATGCCACCTCATCCCAGAGACCTCCCCAGTGCAATGGGGATCTGCTGGAGGGGCTTCCCTACAGCAGCACAGCCCAGGAAGGGCAGAAGTGGAGGCTCAGGAGGGATGGCAGATCTTTTTAAGAGAAAATTCAACTGAAGTTTAGTAGGTCCTTGGATGGAGGCTCAGGTGCTCTCGGTGCTTCCAGGGGCTCTTTCCATCATGAGAAAAAGTGAGAGAAATGCCAGGTTGGGGTAGAAAGGCAGTGGGCATGCTGTGATCCTCCCTGGGGGATCTGTGGGGAGTTCAGGCTGACCTGCACCTCACTCTGCTGGGAGCAGCCCAGGAGGCACCCACCTTGCAGCTGGTCAGGCTGGCACTGGGGTCACATGTGCACAGATGGCAGGACACAGAGCAGCTTCCTGTGGGACACCTGCACCTCTGGGCTGTCCTCTTCTGCACTCCCAGGGGTGACTTTGGCTTGGGGAACAAGCCCTGCAGACACCCCAAGCCCTGCTGCTGCACAGAAAAGTGCTCTCTGTGTCTGTGCAAGACATTGGTGCCAGGGCTTTGGGTGCTGTGAAAAAGATCAGAGGAGCCTGTGATGTGGGGAAAAGATTTCTCTTGCAACCTCTGTGGCAAGTTAATTGCTGTTGATTACAAACCCAGTGCAATCTTGTTAATTTGCAGCACAGGACAACAGCCCTTTAAGAGAGCAGGGCTGCATCCAGCTCCTCAAGCACAAAATTCTCACATTATTGAGCAGCATGGGATGGAGCTGTTTAAGAAACAAATAGGATGCACACCTGTTAAGGGCCAGGAGGACTGGAGAGACAGATAACAGCTATTTGATTAGAAGCAGGAGGTGTTGCACTCATCAGATCGTCTGCAGTGGCAGCTTGTTCTCACAAAGGCCAGGTCCCTGCTGCTCTGGGCAGTGCAGGCAGAGGAGCTGCTGTTCTGTGCCCTGCTGAGGAGCCCATGATGCAGCTGAACCCCCGGCTTGTCTCTCAGGAGCAGTCCTGTCCCTGTGCGTTGGCAAGGCAAGGAGCAGGAAGGAGGTGACCTGAGTGAAAAAGTGACTTGAGCAAGGCCAGCAGCAGAGCCACTTGCCAGGCTCCATTGAATACAGGACCAATCTGGACACAGTGCCCCAGGCTCTCTCCAGGGCAGGGACAGTTCATTTGTAGCTGGACAAAAGTTTCCAGCCTTCATGCAAAACAGCCTTTCAGGTGACTCCCTTCAAAATACCGTCAGAGCAAGAGAAAGAGCTGCAACTCCTGACTTAGAGCCTTCAACAGCTCTGCCAGAAGGACAAGAAAGGGGAATGGGATAAATCCAGGCCACACCAAAGCAGGGCAGGAGACACATTGTCTGTGGGTTTTGATACCCTGGACACACGCTCAGGCAAGTGTGACAAGTTCTCTTTCACCTCATCTTGTGAGCAGAGACATTTCCTATTGCTGAGAGAAGAACCATCACATCTGTACAGGATGGCTGGCAGTTCTTTATTCTAAAGTCACAATAAATGATTGGTTTATATAACACTCATATATTCAAAGGTGGAGTTTGTAACAAATGAGTTTTACATTATTTTCTATGATTCAGGTGTCAAAACATCACATACGCAGCTCTGCAGCATTCCTGCCTGCTCCCTAAACTTACATTGTTCCTTCCAGAGGAATGTGAGCAAGAGCAGCTCTACTGATCTGCAGATTCCTTTGTGGCTGTCCCTGATGGATGATGGTGACATAAGCTGGCTGTCTTGGGGATTTCACGTAAGCTGAAGCTTGGAAGGCTGAGCCACACAGAGGAAGCGTCAAAGCACCCAGGAGCCCAAAATAGGAAGGAGAAGGAGGCGCGTGGACTGAAGTGGCTCAGAAGCACCAGATCTGGACAGCAGATTAAATATAAATTGCTGTGAATGTCAGGTTGGTCTAAACCAGCTCCAGCAAGACAGGAATGAGGTGCCCTGCAGAATACTGCAGGCACAGAGGGCTCAAAAGTAAAAATACCTCTCCCTCTTTTCCCTGCAGCCAAAGCAAGAAATCCCAAATCAAAGTCTCTTTCAGTTGGAAGCTATTATGGTGAAAATATTTTGGAGCAATTGGAAAAGATAAGTTTTGAAGCAGTAAAACACAGGGAACAGTAACCAGACAGGAAAGAAGCCAAGTGAGTAGGAAGGGTCCTGATGTATTCTGAAAGCACTGATTGCTACCTTTTACACAATCAGAGGGATCTGGAGTGACACCCAGATACAAACAAGCCTTGCACAGCTCCACTGGGATCTAAAGCACAGTTTCAGCCTCAATCACAGTCATTGCTAACATTACTGCAGCTGGGAGTGAAGGTGTGCAGCTGCAGAACCCATGTAGGAATGGATGATCAACCTGTTCAGGCTGACATTCAGAAAAAAAAACCCAGAAATATAAAAAACCAGAACATCTAGATATGAAAATTCAAGGTTTGACTTGCTACTATATTCTTACATGAAGCTGGGGTGACAGCATGCAGGTGTGTTTTATGGATCTGTGTGAAAAGGGCAGGGATGAAATCACTGAACTGCAGTTGTCACGTTCAGGGATGACTGGCAGAGCTCAGGAAGAGGAAGTGCTCATCATCCCTGCTGAGCTGTATGTGAACAGCAGTGAGAAATGCTGTCATTCCAATTCTAAATCCAAAACAACACATTCACCTTTAATCTACTGCATTTTAAAAAGCATTAGTCAGATTGGCACATGACGCTGGTTACCCCAGAAGGAACGGTAAGTAAAGCTTAGAGGCTTCTAAGCAGTTTATGGCTGCACGTTATGCTCCAGTGCCTCCTCTAAGTAAAAACCCACAGAATCCTTCACCTCCAGCACCTGCAGGAGCAGAACTGACAGGAAGCCACACAAGGAGCTGACACAAGTCACAGGGTCAGCAGCCAGCCCAGAGGCACTGCCTGGCAGCAGAGCAGATGTCCCTGCCAGGCTGTCCCACCACCAGCTCAGGCATCGAGGCACCTGAACACCTGGCTTGCTGACTGTCCTCCCATCAGCACGTGACACCTCCCAGACCTCCAGGACTGCACATCTTTCCCTGCTCCACACACCACAGTCACTCTGGACTCTGTGGTTCACTGCCCCTGAGATCAAGGGAGTTCATATCTGTGTGAGATCCTGGGTAAGTGGGTAGAAGTGCACAGTCACAAAAGCACAGTGGGGAAAATAATCCTAGTAGGAACTGGGGGAGACTCCCAGCATGGAACCAGCTCCTGCCTGGCGCCTCTGTTGGGGATGACTGGACAATTCCCTTTGCAGATCAATGTCATTCATATGTAAATCAAAAGCTGCTCAAAGGCTTCTGTTGAATTCTTGATTCCCCCTGACTCTGGCTTTCACTTTTTCCTCTTTATGCCAAGAGCTTAGTCAGAAGTCTTTTAAATCACTGGAAACATCTCAATTATGTTATTAACCAGAATGTGAATGTCTGCAAACTGCAACAAGGCAAGGCTTTGGCCGTCCAGGTTGGAGGGAGCTGGTGTGCTATTAATTTTTGGCTGAAGCTGACAGAGAGGAGGCTAAAACCAGCTGTGATCCTCTCTGCCAGCTCCTCCAAGGGCACAGCAGCCACGAAGGTTGCACTGTGCCCACATAATCACAGACACCACACGTCTGTGTGGGGAGGTTTGAATTCCCTCTGTTAAGGGAAGGGATTTCACAGGAGGTGGTTTTTACATCCTTAGAGGCAGCTTGGCAAGCCCCAAAAACGCTTTGTTCTGCAGGCGAGGCTTTGTAGGAGTGCCCCATCACCTGATCCGCATGAATGGGCCTTTTCCTCCTTAAGCTTCACTCCCAGCTGGTGGACCATGAACTGCTGAGCCCTGACTGAAGGGGCAGGGCTGACAGAGGCAGGAGAGCCAAGGACTTAAACAGTCACCAGCCAGTGAACAGGAGAGCAGAGATTTATCTGCCTCTGAAGCAGAGACAAAGGGAGGATGATTACAGAGTGAAGGGAATGCAGAGACACAGAGACAGGAGACTGCAGTGCCAGGGGATGCCTGGAACCCTTCAGAGATACACGTGGTGATGTGTGCTCCAGCATACACCGGCAGAGCTTGTGAAAAGACTGTGGATAACAATAAATTATCATCAATTGAGCACGTACTAATCTACAACAAACCTCTAAGAAATATGGCCCCCAATTCCAAAAGGCAAATTGATCATCTCTCGGAAATGAGAGATCAGCTGAGGAATTCAAGACCACAAGTGGAAGAAAAGCTACTAAGAGCTGTGGTACTTGCACCTCATGCAAAACAGGTAAAGGGTCTGAAGCAGCACAGCAGCCAGAGGCACACTGAACCCCCTTAGAAGAGCAGCTGGAGCATGCAGAAATTCCAATGGAAAGGAACAGGGAAGAAGAGCAAAGGCAGCAATACACAGGGCAGGTCAAAAGCATCTGGCTATCACCTCCGGCAATCCTCAGACCAAATGACACCTCACCGGAGGTAATACACAAACAGACAAGTTTAGTCAGCTACATGAGAAAAAGTAGATCAAAGGAAGGAGAAGGGAGGGTCTTTCTACAGAGAAAATGGGGTAAATGCTAATCTCAGGATGGCCCCAAGCCAAGTTAACTCTTTGCCTTACTTTTCAATATAGAACCAATAATGTTGGAAGTGGTGTAAGAAGCAAGATGGATAATGTGATAAACACTAATTCACCATTTTTCAGCCCATTTTCAGAGGGAAAGAACCATAGTTTTGCTTACTGGAGTGGATTGACATAAGAGGCTGCAGAAATAGCAGGGTTTGAGCACATCTGGGACACTGGGATGCAATTAAGGAAATGTAAAAGAATATCTGAACTTAAGGGAGAAGTGATAAGGAAAGGTTGAGGATTGGTAGTTTAACTGCAGTAGAAAGCCAGATCTTAAAACAAATTTTGTAATAGTACAAGATAATGAAGGACACAATAGCAATAAATGTGGACTTTGCAAAGAGGAATTTTGTCAGACTTTGTTCTTTCTTCCTTTGAAAGTCAAATGAAGACTTGGAGCTCATTCCTTTGGACTTCAGAGAAGCAGCTGACATGCCATCAAAGGAGGATTAACAAACTGAAGGTGCTTCTGCTAAAAGACAGGGAACAAAAATGAACTGGCTGCAAGGGAGGAAACAGAAACAAGTGTTGAGAGAGGCAGGATGAGCCTGAAGATGAATCACTGTCACAGGTCCAGAAGGGTCTGCTGTCAAGTCTGATCTGTGGTTTGTCTCTCTGGCACAAGAGGAGTTTGCTCTTGCTGCCCACATTCAGGAGAGCTGGGTTACTTTCAGCAGACATGAAAGAGCACACCAGCAGGAAACCAGCCTGCTCTAGCAAGGACTGAATGGCTGGGTAGTTCTGCAAAACACAACAGGAGAGAGCTCATTCCTCTGTAGAGCACGCCAGGGAGGAAACAGTTAGTTCAGCCACCAGGAGCAGCAGCAGCCAGGCTGGCTGGGGTGCAGCAGCAGCCCTCCCAGCACTGGGACAGCAGGGCAAGAAGCCAAACTCGTTTCCAGATCAAAAGGGATTCTCTTGTGAGGAGCAGCAGACAGGGCAGGATAATGGGTGCAGTTAAAGACACCCACACCAGCAAAGTCCTCCCTCCCTCTCCCTAGAAACACCACTCCTCTCTTGCTGCCTGCTAGTCTCCTCTGGAGCTCCACTTCAGACTGTGCCAAGGTGCTTGTATGGCCACAGTACCTGCAGCACTGCCAGAAAGAGCTGGGAGCTGGCAGAGGTGCTCTGGGGCTGCCAGGACAGACCCTTGGTGACAGCAGGTGCTCCAGGAGCAGCAGCTTACGAGTAATTCAGGAGCATTTCTAGCAGCATTAGTCACCACCCTTGTCCTGACATATTCTGGCTGTCTGGCCAAGTTAATGACACAGACATTGCTTCATGGTGGTCAAATCTCTTGGCTCATAAAACAGTAGTTGGAGAGTTGGAGTTTCCTGCCTTTCATAAAAACCAGGAGCCCTTCACCCTCCAGCTCATTCATGGAAGATAAAAATCTCTTGGCACAAACTCTTGCCTCACTTGGAGGGTAATTACATTGTTCAGGCTCTGCAGAGCACTTAATACATCTCTGCCCTGTTAATCTCCAGCAAAGGCAGTGACTGATGTGGCTGAGTACCAGCCAGGCACTGCCAGCTCAGGTGTAGAGGAGACTTTACCCATATGTTCTTTTTCTCTGCCATCTCCACAGCCAGCAACATGCAGTGACATTTAACAAACCCAGCCTGTCCTTCTGCCCCTTGCATCTCTACCCTGTCTCCTCACCACTGGAGGCATGCCCAGAGTTCTGCTGCACTGGGGAAATCCATGACTTCTCCAGCAAGGGTGGGAAAAGCAATGGGACCCAAAGGTGCCTTGGCTGGGTGCAGAAGGTGAAATGAGCACATATCAGGGAACTGCTCCTGGAAACACCAGTGCCTGTAAGCACTAAAAGGGCCTGGACCTCCTGGTTTTCCTTAGGGACTGCACACAGCCGTGGTGAGAGCCAGCCAGCATCAGGTGTGTCCCTCTGTTCTGTGAGATAATGGCACCACACCACTGAAGTCAGTGCAGTTCAAAGAAATTAAGCAGCACAATTTTAATTAAAATTGTGAACTAATTAACTAATGAACTAATGCTCCCAAGGGACATGGTAAAATATCTATTGCTGAGGCTTCACAGCAAGGCTAATTGCATAGCCAGAAAATTAAAAATCCTTGGTTTGAAACAACTGTGGGAACTGTGCAGAGATCTCTGTGTCTCCTTCAGAGACCAGACTTCCCAACACATTTACCCACCCAGTCCTTTTCCCTCACAGCTTGCTGCAGACAGCCACCAGCCATTTCCCCATCACTATTTAACTAATGAGGTCAGAGAGACTGTCCAGCCCCCATCCTAAAGCTGTATCCCCTTTGGAGCCATCACCTTGTCCCTGAGAGTCTGCAAATCTCATTTTAAGCTGCTGCTGCCTGCTAGTGGTGCAGTGCTTTGTGTCAGGCCAGCAGCAGAAAAGACTTTTACTATCACAATATTTAGAAGTGTAGTCAGTCATGACTGTGCCTTTGCAATTCAGAATTACAGAACGGAGCAGAAAAGCAGAGTTCTATAAAAAACCAATATTCAGAAAGGGATTTGAGCTAAGCAGGGTCATTCTGGGTGTCCCCACATGGTCCCACAGCCACCCCAGCAGTGCTACAGTAAGAGCAGGAGCACCAACCCCTTGGGTTTTTGCTCCACCAGCACTGGTCCTTTCAGAGGCTGAGCACTATAATTCACTGCTGGTAGTAACAATGAAAAAATCAGCACCTCTGCTCCATTAGCCACAAGGACACCAAGTACTGCTCAGCCACTGTGGCTTTTGTCAAGGTAGGAAAGAACTCCTGCCCTGCTCCTGCAATGATGAGTTCTCAGTGTCTGCAGCTCAGCAAGCCTGGGTGGCAATACTGGCACCACCACCATGTCCAGGAAGGAGAGCTGAGCTTTCCCCAGCCTTCCCTGGTGCTGCCCACAGCTCCTTCTTCAGCTCTTGAAGGCACAGGACATAAATGGAGAGGCTGCATTCAGCTTATGAAGCTGATGAGAGATCACCCACAGGGTCTGAGCACCAGGACATTTTGCCCTTGCAGTGGGGCAGCTCACCAGAGGACGCTCTGGTCACCACCTGTGTGTGCCTGTGGTTATTCCAGGACTTCAAGCCCTTCAGTTCAAGCAGCAGCCCCAAGCTGTGTCCCCCAAAGCTCTCAACATCTGCCAGAGCTCTCCATGCCTGTGATACCACTCAACTTCAGCTCTCCCAGGTGAAGAATGAAGCCACAGTGAAATCCATAAATGAATGCTGCTCACAGCCTATAGACCCAGCAATCTGGAACAACTTTTCCACCTCCCAAATCCTGTCTCTTGGTAAAGGCCCAGTTCCTGCAGGCTAGCAGTCTCCATCCTTCACAGTCACTGTGAATCTGCCAAACAACAATTTGGGAAAGGTTGCAGCAGGGATCAGAAGAACCCAGCAGGGACACTATGACCAGTGTTGATAAAGGGGTAGCTGGACATCCAGGGACATATCAGAGGAGAGGCACCCCTGTCCCAGCCACTACTGCAGAGCAGCACCCTCCCTGCAGGAGCAGTCCCTGGAGAGGCAGAGGGGAGCTCAGGCATGCCAAAAGGCTTCCACAGGGAAAAAAATCCACCCTCTCTGCATTTCTGTAGTGTGCTTGTTGGTGCCTGTCATGGATCAAGGGTTGGAGGGTCCCACCTGCTCCATCTGGACACCCTGGGGACAGGATTGGAGGAGGGGAAAATGAGCATTATTGCAGCACCAGACAGAAACCAAAGCAATCTGCTCCCAAACAGGCCTGAACTTTGCTCACAGAGGGCTAGGGCAGGGGGAAACTGGAAATTACAATTTTGGTTCTAAATCCATGATGAGATTTCTTTCACTTAGAGTAGCAATTACATAAACACTTCCCAGAAGAGAATAATTTGCTGTTCTTTTCAGGAGCCAGCAGGGAGATGCACGTGCAGCATTTGGGGCAGAGCAGGGGTTTGTCCTGGGTCATCATCCTCCCCTGCCAGCACCACAGCATTTCTCTGTTCTGCTGCCCATTAATTCCCTGCTGCACCTGCCTTGCACTCAGCAGGAATGACCTCGACTGAGACCTCTGGAAACATCTGGGCAGCAAAATGATACATGGTTGTTCTCTTTGGTAGAAGAACTATCTTGAGAAATAATAAACACTCAATTTAATTGAGAAGTTACGTTTTAGATTCACGTCTCCTCTAGTAATTGTGTTCACAGAATTGCACATCTCAAAGCATCTTTGTTCTTCTACTTCCCTTCTTGTGCACATACTTCAGCAATGGTTATAACTCACTGCAGAGGCAGCTGAATTAACACTGAAATATTTGCACAGTGTCAAAACAGCAAGGCTCCTGGAGAACCAGAAAAATATTCAAATAGGTGATTTTTTTCAAGTGACCTATTTCTGCAGTGAAAAATTTTTGTGATGTGGAAAGTTATTAAAAACAAGTTTTCATATGTAAATTCACATTAAAAAGAGAATTGGGGGTAAAACTTGAAGTTATTAATTTTTGTCTGAACCAGAAATTCCTTGGCATAATCAGTACAACTTGATTCTGGTCCGTCATCTGCACAAGAAGGGAACAGGTAGAGAAACAGCTTTGAGTTTAATCACCAAAAGCTTCCTGATTTACCTCCTACCAGAAACACAAAGAAAAACCAAGGACATCATCAGCACATGCAAAAACTTTTCTACCAGTTGACTTTAAAAAACACAACAGGATCATACTGGTTCAGTGGGACAGATCTTAAAAGTAGAACCTAGAAAATACCCTGTAAGTACATGCTAATAATACTTGAAATATGAGTCAGTGTACCAAGTAGTAAAAAACATCTCAAAACAACCACGTTCAAAGCCAGCAGGAGCTGAGGGTTTATCATCTCTGAAGGTGGATGCTTCTTGAGACTACCAGGTGGGTATACAAAGCTGGCTGGGGACCCAGGTTAGGAGATGGTGCCAACAGGCACAGTCTACAGCCAGATAAATCCGAGTCAAGACTTTGCTTCACCCCATAGTCAGCATAACCTAATCTTTTTTCACATAAAACATCTCCCCCATCCAGCCTTGGCTCTCCAGGGCCAAGAGCAGCAGCAGATTGTTCACCTGCACTCCTACAGCAGCATCATTTGGGTGCTTACTGCCCACCTCAGCCCCCTTCCCATCCGAATTCCAGATTAGAAGGGTTTCTTCTAAAAAGTCAGAGCATCTGAACAAGCTTTTCCCTTATTGTAAATCCATAAGCATCACATCTCTTTTCAGGAAGCAAAGAGGTGGGGACAGATCTTCCAACAAAATGTCCTGCTACAAGACCATCAGCATTCCTGCTCCTGGAATTTGGCCTCATGATACCACATCTTAAAACTGTTTTCCAGATGACATGCATTTGCTGAACTGCTTTATATTGTGGGTAAAACAGGTTTACTCAGCTGTTCTGAGTACTGAAAGTAGCTGTAGAATTATCTCTTAGAAATCTCTGATATGGCCTCTTCATGAAAAATGAGGTTTTGCAATCCACAGCGAGGGCTTTTTTCTGGGTTACCCAAGCCATAGCCTGGCTGAAAAATAACATCAGCTAAAATTCACATATACAATATTATCCTATTCTTACTCCTATTGAAATTTGTTTGCTGCTGTACCTTTGCATATTTATGCAGAAACCATCACATTCCTCCAGGTATGAACGCACAGAGGAGCGACAGAGGTGTTGCAAAGAATTTTCACAGAAGTAAGTCTCCATTGGAGTCAGATGGGTTTTCCAGGGTTAGGTTTGAACAGAATCTTCTGGACTGCAAGTCAGCCACCTTTCTATTTTGCCTGTCTATGGCCACGCAGCTGTGCTGCCTGCAGAGCACTCAGCATTGCTGAGCTGATGGAAGGACAGGTCTTGCTGCCCACGAGTGCCTGTGGCCATGCAGCAGGTCAGGACAGCCCCTGGATTTTGGGATGCTCTTCCCAAGTGCCCAGCAGGACAGGGCTGCCCCCATCAGCTGGGGCTGATGCCAGTGTTGTGAGCCTGGCACCATGAATGGGGGCAATAACAAGTACCATCACGCAGCAGCTAGAAGTAGGTAGGAAGAGAAGCTTTGTGTGGGTGGTGAGAGAGAAAAGAGGCTGATTAAGGAGACAAGGATCAGAATCTGCAAATCACGCAAAACCAGTTCTGTGTCAAGCAGGGAATAATTAACTTGCTCTTTTTTCACTCCAGACAAGCAGCACTGATGTTGATTTAAAAACTCCCTTTTCAGCACCAGGTGAAACTGGACACCCTTCAGGATGTTTTGCTTTGAATTTTCAGTGCTATTAATGTACAGTTTTCCCATTCACTGTATATTCATATGGCACTGGAGAGGGATCGTAGGAGCTGCCTCCATTCAAATCCAAACCTGCTGGCAAAGACACAAGGCCTTGGAGAGGGTCAGTGCCTGGGGAAATGGCTCAAGACAGCTCTAGAGACAGACATCAGCCCCAGTGCCATCCAGGGTTGCTCTGTGAGTTTAAGAATGCATCAGAGTTACTCCCAAGAAAAATTTTAGAGTAAAGATTTAGTGGAATTCCTGCTACCTTGTTCATTCCTTGGATTTTCTTTCACACAAGTCTTTTGAGCTATTTCATCTGTGCAACTTTGAGGTGGGATCCAGGAACCAGACATGAGGGAGGGAAATATTAGGATCAAATACCTGCCATGGCAAAGCACAAGCTAAACCCAGCCTGTTGGCAGGTGAGCTCCCTTTTTATGGATCAATACAGACCTGTTGCTTCTGCATTACTACCTAGGGCTCTTTCTTGGTAGGATGAGGCATTTTCTGAGGCTGCAGCTACACCCTGCAAGAGCATTGTCAGTGCAGGCTGGGGTGTTGTACAAATCATACCTGCCCTTTATGAGCCTGGGCCCCCTAGGCCATGGCCAGGCTGCATCCATCTGTGTTCTGCTGGCTACGGCCCTGAGAAGGAGAGTTAGCTCTGTTCATCAAGTTGCAAAATAAAACCTCAGTGTTAGGAAGCAGAAGTCCCAGGCCTGCACCTTGCAGTGCACCCTGCCAGCATCAGCTCTGAGCGCAGCACCTGGGCTCTGCTGGAGCAGAACCTGCCCAGGCACTGCTGCTGCCCCCACACCACCACCAGGACAAGAAAACAGCAGCTGTTTGCTCTTGATGCCTGCAGCACGAGAAGCCCAGCTTCTGCAGGGCTGCTTTGAGGACATGAGCAAAGTAGGTAAGTGTCCCAGGCATAAATAGGCACAAAAAAGGACTAGAGGACTTAGTTATGTAATCTCTGCTGAAGTCAAAATCCAGGAGCCTTTCCACCCTGCCCTGCATGCTAGGAGTGGAGGTGGAATGACTCTTTGCATGTTTTCACACACCAGAGAGGACAGAATAATCCTGCATTTAGAAAAGGCAAAGATATTCAGAGCTGCCTTGAGAAATAAATTGTTCCAGCTCAGGGAAGGGAAGGAAAAAAAAAATCCAAACCAGAAAAACCCCACAGGCAGCCATTATTCTGTCTGCACAGGACTTACTTAATAATCCAGTGTCTGCAAACCATAAGTTGAAAATTTTCCCTGTCATACAGCATGCCAGACCACAGCTGCATAAAACAGAGAAAACCTGTTATAAGTGACCAGAGACATTGGAAAACTGTGGAAATACTGCCTCAGGCTGCAAGGCCCTTTCCTGTGGAAAGAATATTTTGCAATTGTCTGTTCCTTGCTGACAACTAGCACTCATACATTCTGGGTTTCATCAAAAAGGCTGATCAAAACTCTGAACTGCAAATAGAGAAAATTTTATTGCTCATTATTCTGATTTATTCATCTCTCCCCCTTCTCTCCTACATCACACATCAGATACTGAAGAGAATGAAAACTCAAAAGCATGGAAAAAACTGAATGTGCAGTAACAGGATGCCACATGTCACAGAGGCACCATCACTGGATTCTCCACGTAATTGATTTTTAACTAGCATGTGCCAGCTGATGCTAGAACAAATTTGTCACTATTACATCAATACTTATTCTTCAAGCAAAGCAGCCCTCCATACAATATTTCTTTTCCTCAATAGCTTCCAAGATATCAAGTGAATGAACACTCATCTCTGACTGAATATCAGAGCTGCAAAATCCCCAAAACTTGTAAAGTTTAAGCCTCTGTCCAGTGCTTCACTCAGCCCTCCCTCCTTCCCAGGCTGCTCCCTTGAGGGCTCTAACCCAGCACTCCCTCCAGTGAAGCTGCCCTCTCCTGCCTCCCAGCCCACCTGGGATGCTCTGCCCCTCTCTGCTCTGGCCATGAGCGGAGCTTTGCCAGGATCCAAGGCTTTGAGCTGCCAGCCAGGGTGCTGAGGAGCTCCTGGCACACATGGCACAGGTTTGCCTAGCAGTAAACAATTCCCCTGCATCTTGACTGCGGTCAAAATAATGTGGCTTTCCCCTGGGTTCCCAGAACAGCTCGTGGAGGATGGAAGCACCAGTGGTTTCCATGGGAAGGTCTCTGGTGGCAGGTTACAGTGGTCAGGATGGAAAGATTGCAGGACCAAAGAGAAAAACATGACCAAGGGCTTTAAAGGGCAGAACTATTTCCAGAGCATATCCTAGCCCTGTTTCTATGTGCTTTGCTTGTCAGATCAGAGCAGGATTAAAGCAGCAGAGTGGCAAAAAGCAGCAGGGGACCAAAGCTAATGAGAGTCTGATTAACTGAGCTGGGAGGTGATGGCTAACCTGAGAGTAACAGAGCATTTTGAAGGGTGAGAGCTGTAACAAAGCCAAAAGAGTATCAGGACACATGGGGGTCCTTCACCAGGGCAGGAAAAAGAACAAAACATAACATTGTGCAGAAGGTAACACCTGTGACAGCTCAAGGTGGCTGCACAACAAGCCACCCACTACAATATAGCCTCGAGAGGGTTCATGTGCTGCCATCAGGGACAGGTTCTCCTGCCTGCAGGACAGCCTCTACAGCAATATAGGACCACAGAGGGAAAGAGGAAAAGTCATTTGACAGCAACTTATGTCAGCAAAATCTGAATAAAGTTGAGGTTTTCCCAAGTTCATTGATATGCAGTGTAGATTTGCAGAATTCTTCAATTTGTTGTTATTTTGAACCCCAGTTCTGTCCTCCCATCCTTCTTGCTGTCAGCCTAGCATGCTCCTGTGAGCCAGATTTCTGATGGAGCCCCAAGCCTGGGGCAGTGCTCCCCCTCACCAACACAGAGCAGTGCTTCACACCTCGGCAGCAGCAGCATTTGCAACATCCAAACCCTTCAGCAAAAAACAGCCTCATACAACTCATCAGAAATTGAAATACAAGTCCACAAAGTGCAGAGAAATCACAATGATCTAGAGATTTTGATAAAAAGGCTTAAAGGGAGCACTCACTAGTGTGGGCTGCCAAAGGGGTGAGCTCCCCCCTCCAGTTCCCAGCAATAAAACACATCCCAGCCCAGAGCCCTCCCCACAGCTCCTCACTTGTGTGCTCCCAGCAAACCTCCACCCACAGAGCTGCCCTTTTCCAGCTCATTCACAGGTCCCAGCCAGTCCCAGCACACAGCTGGGCCACCACTGTCCTGCTTCCTGGGACAAGAGGGAAGCCTCTTGCTTTCTCAGGCAAGGGAGGCTCCTGGCAATTCAGCAGGAGCAGGGAAAATTCAGAGTAATTCAGGGAAAATTCAGGATGTGAGGAAACCTCTTACACAGCAGAATGGCAGGCAGCTCCAGACCACAGGGACAGCTTGCAGCACCACCAGCAGCCAAGCAGCTCTGTGCTGCACAGCCCAGGGAAAGCTGAACCCAGACACTGAGAAAAACAGACTTGCTGGTAGCACAAGAAAATCCACACAGCCTCTTCCAGCTCCTGGGGGAGGGAGCCCTGAGAAGCTTCACAGCCCAGGGCCAGATGGAGAGGTGGAGCAGTGGGGAGTGACAGTTAATCAGTAAATAACACCAGGAGTTTTGGCCATGCAAGTGAACCAGAGCAAGGAAAAAAGTGAGGCTGTGTCATGCTGATGCTGGGGCAGAAGTAGAAATCTTCCAAGTCCCTGAGAAGGAAGCCTTTTAAATTACTTTTTCTCTAAAACAACAGTGGTAGAAAACAGTGTAGAAAACAGCACAGCCTTTAAGCAAGGAGATGATCTCACTGGGGGCAGAAGGAAAGCCCTGCAGTTCAGCTTGCTAGAGCAGGGAAGGCCAAACAGCAGCTGTTCTGGGCAGCTAGAAGCCAGAACATTGAATCACAAGTCAAACAGCAAAGATTTCCAGCAGAAGCATGAACTTGCATCCCATCAGAGGGCTGGGAAAGCATCATTCCAGGCTAAACACAGATAGATTCAGCTTGAAAGTCAGGATCGTGGCGGCTGAGTGTCTTCCAGCAAAAAGCTTGCATTGTCCTGAAGTTCCCAAGATCTGGGACTACGTGGCTGGGGATTAGTAGCTCCCATGTCTGGATTGTTTTGCACCTCCCTAACCCCTCTGCTTCCCCAGCAGGGCTGGAGCTGAGCTGTCACAGAGGCAGCCCACGGCCCAGGGACTGGAGGAGGAGCAGGGAGGCACAGAGGCACCACAGGGTTGGGCAGGGCAGGATGAGCCCCTGCTGGCCCAGGGAGGTGCAGAAGAGGATCAGGGAGAGGGGACAACCCTGGCACTACAGCACAGCTCTGCCCACAGGCTGCAGCTGCACGTTCCACAAAAGCACATACACGGTGTGGGGGCTGCATTCCCTGTGCTGAGCTCCCTGGCACACAGGGGCTTCAGCAGCACTGCTGGGAGAAGCAGCCCTGTCCTAGAAAGGAACTGAGCCCTTCAGCCTCACAAAGCTTTCAGGATGAACACAGAGCAAGCAGAGTCAGATGTACAATCTCCCAACTCATGGCTTGGTTTAGAAGACCCTGAGGATGCAGGTAACACTCACAGCACAAAAAAGCCAAACCCCTCCCTACGTATGGAGCAGGGAAGATACTTTCTAGAGAGCCAGAGAGTTTATTTCAGAGTTCTTGCAACATCAGAGGACAACCCAAAATCCCTGAAGTTGAAAGCAAGACTGTGGTTTAATTGCCTTCTACCATGGTCCAGGACACAAGAGGTGATAAATCAAATAACAAGGTATAAAATGAATTTGCTCATGCAGGAGATCTGTGTTGATACTGTTTGAAGGACAGCCTTACATTGGTTGCCACAAAGTACTGGTTCTGGGGACAGAAAGCTTTTACCACATCTCCATTACACACAGCCACCCCCAGTTGGTACAGAGCCCTCTCTCCCATGGTACTTACAGCATGGCATGATGCTGCTGTCACCCCAGCACACACTCAGCAAACCAGGAGTCCAGATAAAAGCCCACTAACCTCATACCCTCACTTATGAAAAAGCAGAGGAGAGCAGAAGTGGTTATATATTAACGGGAAGCTGATGAGCTGGGAGTGAGAGCAGCTGCCCAGGCTGGTGCTGCCGCAAATTGATATCGGCTGGCCACAATTAAAGCTTGGGCTGTACTTTTGGGCACTTTTTTAATAAAACAAGGTTTCCATCTGTCAGTGGATGTCTGCAGCAGGTTCCACATAAGAAGAGTAAGGTTCCACTGTTTATGAAGGTGATTACATCATCTGATTGCTTGAGATAATAAGCAATCAGATTGGAAGATCCATGAATTTCCTCCTGACCTAGTTTTTGTGATCTAAGGAGAGGATGGTTTTGCCTTCCCTTTCAGAACTGCATAATTCAGAGAACACCTGTAAAGAGACCAAAGTCAACCTCTCCATCTGCAGTCACTTGTGCTGGCTCCTGGACTGCAACAAGGGTTGTGCAAAAATGCTGCAGAAAGTCCTGAGCAGCACCTGGCAGCTCCCAAGTACATGGGAAGGGAGATCTCCACCCTCTCCATGGCTTCTGCACATGGAAAGCATAAAACCCCCATTCTCAGTGTGAGTCATTTATTACTGATGCTGCAAAGCCCCAGACAACACAGATGAAATCAGCTGGCAGTGGACAAGGCATCCAAACATCTGCTTGTACCCATGTGGTGTGTGGAGACACGGCTGTGTGTTCTAACATCTTAATGGTGAGAAACTAGAGCAAAACCACATGTGAGCAGTTAAAAGGTGCTTTTATCTTACAGAGAAATTCAAATGTATCCATGGCTCTCGTTGTGTACAGGAGGAATCTGTAAATCCCTAGAAATTATGGAAAACATACTTGAATGAAAGAGTAATTTTGGTTTTAATTTTTAGATTGCAAGTTTAATTGAGAGATAAGTGCTGACCTTCTGTGCACTCTGCATCTCACTGTGCCAGTTGGATCTGACAATGAGCCTGATGATTTATTTCACACTCATACACAGTCATGGCCAAGGCAAACTTGGGGTGCTGCTGTCACTGGGATGAACCAGGTGATCAGGAGGGGGTAAGGTTCCTTGGTGAGGTCTCAGCCCTGCCCAAAACAGTCTGCATCTTCTCCCTGCCCAAGCAGATACAGGCACTGCCTTCCCTCAGGGTTGTTTTGATATGATCAGGCAACAAATTATTTTTATTCCACCAAAATAAAGCTTTTCCCTTGAAGCTATTGCAAGGGTGGCTGCGATCAAAGGTGACTGGGAATGCTGCTGATCTCCCAAAATCTCTGGGAACGCTGCTGGAGCAGCCATCAGCAGTTTGCATGACAGGGGTGCTGTAGACTAGGGAGAAGATGAAGAAGGTCCTGCAGCACCTCCTGTGGTCTATTGTTCAGGACTTCAAAGAGCCCAGGATCTGTAACCGCTGCTAATAGCTGTTATCTTCCAGCAACAGTAATTAGGAACTGAAGGAGACTCTGAGTGTGGCTATAAAAAGCCAATAAAGCTACACCTTTTCTGCTTCATTTACTTCATTACTCCTGTTTTCATTATATTCATCCCTCTAGGATGTGGCTTTTAATCCTCCAAGCTGATCTATCCCTATGAATATTCACTGCCAATGATACACATATTGCTGCTGTCTGAATATCTTGAAGCTGCTATCAGTCATGCATTAATCTGACATGCAGCTCCTTGGGCTTCATCTAAATTGCAAGCACAAAATGAGCAAAATGTAAATAACTGGGAGAAGAAAATGCTAAAGTCAGTAAAAGATGATTTATGGTTTTCCAGTTCAGCTTCATATTAATTTTGCCATGCTAGATTTTGGAGCATTTGCTTAAAGTCCACATACAACTTATGCAAGAACCTATAAATTTCACACATATGTTGGTCAAAGGTATGTGGAAACAGTGAGTCAGACTGGCAGAACCTCTCCCCAGTGTGTGCCAAGGGGAGGGTAAGTGTCCAGGGGAGCTTGCAAACATGACTCCTGCATCTCCTCCCTGCATCTACTGACGCTTGGTGCAAGAAATTCCTAATTGAGGGCTTGTATTTGAAGTAGTGAGCACAACGTATTATTTTCTCTTAATACAATGATTATTTTTTGAATCCTTGTAAAATTTTCGTAGCCTCTCTGCCACGCATCAGACAACGACTTAAATACAAACTTTGTTAAGTTTTAGTTTTTCCTCATTTGTGGTGGTGACCTATTTCCGCTAGTTTCACCTGATGCCCTCAAACCTCATCTGACAAAAGGCAGAGGATAGCCACTCCCTGTTGGCCACAGCACTCCGGCTTTAGCAGACTTCACTGATTTTGTGGTCTGCAGAACTTCCCAAATCCCAGCTCCCGTTGGCAGGGCGCGGCTGTGCCGTGGCCCAAACCCCCGCGGGAAGGGGACACCGGGGCTGGTCTCCAGGGCATTGGGCGGCACGCACAGCTGCAGGGACTCGCTGATGGCTCCGCAGGAGCGGCTGGCGTGGCACTCCTAGGCTGCCTCAGTGTGCTCGCCCGGACGAGGCAGCGCTGTCCCTTCTGAGCACGGGCCAGCCTCAGCCCCTGTGTGCCTTGAGCTGCTCCTGGGACCGGCAATGCAGCGACAGCGACCCTGGCAGGAGAGGGGCTGGCTGCTGGCACAGCAAGGTGCCCTGCGTGCAGCGCAGGCTGAGAACCAGAGGCTGTTCCCGGGAGCGGGGACATCAGTCATCACTGTTTTACACATCACTTTGTTCATATCTCTTCCTCTACAATGAGAGGGGCAAGAGAACTTCTGTCATCAGCTGGTGGGGAGAAACAATAGCTCTGCTCACGCTGCCACCAGCGCGCAGGGGCTGAATCACCGTCACAAGGCGAATTCGCCTCTCGCCTGTTGCTCAGCTCCGTCATCCCGGTGACTCATTCTGGAACGGGGACGGGAGCGAAAGGCGGACGCTAGAACCTCCTCCCCCTACACCAAAGGGGGAACCAAAGAGGAATCTGCGGCTGGGATCAGCTCGGGGCAGGCGAGGAGGGCCCGGCAGGCAGCGGGGGGCTCAGGGCAGCGAGCGCAGCGGCGGCTGCTCCGGCCCCGGCACGCCGGTTCTGCTGCTTCTGCAGCCCCTCGGGGGGTGCCTTCCTCCTCGCTAAACCCATGCAGGGCATGACAGCTTATCTTTCTTTGCTCAGCAAAGGTTCCTCCTAAGCAGCGACGTTTCCTCTGCCTTCCCTCGGCGAAGAAAAGGAGATGGTTTGGTTTTCTGTACCCGGGGTCAGCAGAGCACCCGAGCCTGAGGGATGCTCCGCTCCGCAGGCCAATTCAAGCAGGTTTAAAAGGGCTGTAGGTGCCCACAAGGAGAAATGAGCCGTGTCCCGGTGCGGCAGGGCTCTCCCAGCCCGTTCTGCAGGACAGACCTGAGGGGATGCAAGCGCCGTGAGCGCCTCCGGGCCGTGGGGCCCGGGCTGGACCCCGGGCTCCGCTCGCCCGTCACCGCTGGGCACATCCATCCGCCCACGGAGCCGCAGCGGCGGCCTCACCTGCCGCGGGATGCTTTGTAAAACGAGTGCTGGGGACTTCAAGAAGGCTCAAAACAGCCTGGAAACGTCTCCAGGAACAGGGCACCATATGTGCCTGCCAAGCAGGGCGGCTCTCGCCGCCGCAGCGAGGCTTCTCTCGTTACTCATCGGCAGCGAAACGCGCTGCCGGGCTGGCGGCGGAGACGAGGCGTTACCAAGATTAGACACAAAATGTATTTTACAGAAGGGCTAAAACTAGTCCGAGGGTAATGAATCTTACAGCATGCTGCCTTTTGGAACAAGAGGCAATTAGAGGGCAAATCCTCCTTCTTGTGGCTTTGCCGTTGTCAAGGGAGCCCCGAGATAGAGCTGCTGCAGGGATTGTGCGAGCACCTGGTCCCCCCAGGGTTCAGATGAGCGAAAGCACCCTTGCAGTAGGGTGAGGAGGGTGCAGCCCTCTGCCCTGTGCTGAGCGGCAGCAGCACCTCCTCTCCCTGCCGGCTTTAATAACACCCTGCCAGGGAACCCCTGAACACCAGCCCATGGGCACTTCATCACTCTGAGCGGATCACTGTGGCAGAGGAGCTCACGCTGGCTTAACTCTTCGTGTTTGTGTCTCTCCTGTACTGCTGCTTGCCTGCCGGTCCCACAGCCACTCCTCCCAGTTTTCCTCATGTCCATCACCACAGCACAGCTCTGCAGTCCCGGCCATGCCTTGGGGAGGCTCACAGGAGAGTCAGAAAATGGCCTTTCCTGAGCACACAGAGCTGCTCACACCGGTGCTATAAGCTGCTATGGGATAATTATTTGTGGAGGCAAGAATTACCTCACTAACAAAAATGATCAGGTAATTAAGCTTTAAGACACTTTGGAGATACTAGCAGTGATTATAATTGTCATACAAATATTTTTTGGCAATAAATAACACATGAACACAGATTTTTATCAAGGTTTTTAAGCTTGGGGAAAAAGAAGGGGTTTTTTTCCTACAAGCCTCCCCTCTGCAAAGGCAGTCAGTAAAGCCCATGTACAAGCATTTGCTGGGAAGGAGAATCTCTTAGGCTTGCATGCCTGTGTAGGTTCTTCTGTGTATCATCCTATCTTTAATCGTGCCTTTAGTGCCTAGATATCACCTATGTTTTCATACAAACCATAAGGCACAGGGATTCCAGGTGTTGCTGAGGGGCAGTGAGGGTTCTGCAGGCAACATTTCCATTACAAACTGACTATTCCACGGCTTGTCCCAAGTGCTGTGTGTGTCAGACCAGCGGGTGCAGAAGGGTGCAGGACCCAGCTGCCAAAGCCAGGACACCCCAGGGTGCAAGGGCACAGAGGAGCATCCCCAGTGGCCCAGCTGCTCCTCCCAGCAGAGCCCAGGATCTGGCCCAGGGGCTGCAACACAGACTGTGCTGCTGTGAGGGCAGGGCTCAAGGTGCTCCACCCAGGAATGTTCCCTGTGATCACTCCTGTGGGAAACCACAGAGGGTCTGGGAGCTCCCTGAACACCTCTAAGGTGAGTGAATATGATGAGCTTTTCACCTCACTCTGCACAGCACAGCTGCTGCTGCAGGGAAAAGCTCAGTGGCAAAGACTGCCAGGCAAGAAAGGATCCCCACTGCAGGATGGCAGATGCCACTGGAAAAGCCTACAGCATGGTCCAGCTAATGTGCCATGAGCAGTCCTGAACCCTCTCTGAGTGTTTTCTGAGGGGAAAAGGTTCCCCCAGAGCTGGAGGAACCTCTCTACGGCATTGCCAGCATTACTGCAATCTCCATCAGGAATAGCATAGTTTGTGAGGCCACCTGCCCCCGCTCCCACGGGGATTAACGGCACCCACACAGGCTGATGAATCACTCAGCCCGGGAGAAGTGGTTCTCCTGCAGCAATTGTCTTCCCCTTGCACAGTGATGTCTGCAATAGTACTGACAGCCTTCACCGTGGGGAGCCTCAGAGAGTCAGAGTTAGAAAATGGTGTTCATGTTCCTCCTGACCCTGGGCAGCCTTCAGTTGCTCTGGGTAGCCAATTTCATACCAATAAATTGATTAGAGATATTGCAGACAGACTGAAAAGTGAGCACAAATGAGAGGGCTGCTGTTATACCAGAGGCTTTTGTTGATGCTATGAACTGATGCTGGAGCTATTTTAAACCATGGTGCTGGAGCCACTGGGTTCTCAGGCAGGACATTGGTGGTGCCCACAGTGGATATGCACCCTGAGATCCTTCATATTGTTTTTGGGATGTGTTTCCAAAGCTGTTCATTGACAGTTCTTCCAGCCTATTTCTAGTACAAACAAAATAACATTTGTTCTAAACAAAAGACAACTCCCTAAATTTACGGCTGCTGCAAGGCTCTGTAAGCCTTGAGTAGTAAGTGGGGCAATATCAGCATTTCTGAAGGTTGGGAACAGCCTTGGATGGTGCAGAAGCCTTGGTGAAGGTGGCAGGAATCTGAGCAGGGAGGTCAGGAGAGCCCAAGATGTCCAAGCTGCAGTTCGGGGAGGAGGCTCACAGCAGGGTGAGGGGCAGAGGAAAGACAAGGAGAGTTACAAATCAGAGGATGAGGGATGTCTGGGTCCTGTACAGTGGCCTGCTGCAGAGCTGGAAGGTGCTGCAAACACTGCAGGGCCCAGACACAGCCACACCTGAGCAAACTCCAGGTGAGAGCCTGTCTGGAGCAGCTGCCTCTGGAAGCAGCAGGATCCATCACAGCCCTAAGACACATGATGCTCAAACACGTGCCTGTCATGGTTTGGGAGACTGGGGAGCAGAGGACATGTCTGGTGGCAGTGTCTGTTCCCAGCAGCTGAGCTGTGGGTCCCCACCTTGGTGCAGCTCTGTGCCCTTCGACACAGCACATCAAATAAAAGGCAGCAGTCAGTTTATGTCACACTGATAAGAAATTCCCTCCCTGAAGTGTTCCTTGACTGCAGCCCAGTCAGGCTTTCCCTCACCTCCCAGATGTTATATGACCTCTGGAGCAACACTGTGCACCAAAAATGCTGCTGCTGTTCCCATCTGAAAGGGAAAGGTTCTCCTATCTGTCACTTGTCTGTGTCCCCCAGCTGTAACATTCAGTTTAATTAAAAACTCACCCCTTCATGCAAACCAGGCTCATCAGGAACTCCCGCTGGCAGGCAGGAGCAAGTTGAGCAGGTCTCTGTGCTCCCAGGAAAGACAAGAAGCTCTGCTTGCCTCAGGGATAGGAAAGGGAGCATGGCAGGTACCAAGTCCAGGTCCACAGGAGCAGATCCCCCTTCACTCAGGATCTCCAGGAAGCCCAGCTTCCCCATCACCCATCTCTGAGGTCACTTATCCCAAAAAAGATGAAAGAGCTCCAGAATAATACTTGGCACCTTTAGTTGCTTCCCCTGAGCCTGCTCAGCACTCATACCAACCTCTCTCACAAGTGAAGGCTGCAGATCTGCTCCCTGGGGCCAGGAGCTGATGCTGCCAGCTGATCCTGGGAGCTGCGGGGAGGGAAAAGCCACCAAACCCTCTGTGAGTCACACCAAAACCATGTGTCTGCATTTCCAGCCAGGCCTGTGGTCAGGCTGCAAAAGGGCTGATCCTGAAAGACCAGGAGGGTGGTAGATCTGCCTGGCAGAGGGGTCACAGTCCTGCTGGGGGACCCACAGCTGGTTCCCAACTGCGAAGACCCCCAGGCTGGGAGGAGCATCTGCAAACAGCCATGCCTGCATTTCCCTCTGCATGCTCAGGGACTGCTGCAGACCCTTCAGTAGGTGCTGCCACTGGTGGCACTCACACTTCCTCCAAAATGATGTATTTTAAGGAATGTGATATTTTAAAAATTCTCCTGTGGGGCTGCAAGGAGTACCAGTCCAGTTACAGCTGAAGACACATCCCCCACCAGCTGGCTAAAATCCAGCTCTGCCTGTGTGCTGTCAGAAATCCTCCAAAACAGTTGTGACTGAGCTAACAGCAGCATTGCCAAAGCACAGTCCCTGCCTCCCTCTGCTCACCACGGCAGTGCCTCAGAAGCTCCCATGTGCTCCCGACTGCTCGAGGGATCAAAGCTGCCAGCTCAGCTCAAAGCACTGCTGAGAGTGGAGCCCAAAGAATGTTTCAGCCAAGCCCTAAAAAAATTTAATCTGCTTTTATACTCACTGCAGTCTAACAGACATCCACGGGGCACTGGGTAATTCCTGGTGGATTCCCTTTCTCTCTGCTGTGTCAAACCACAGTGAATGCTGTCAAAAAGCACTTTTAAAAGATCTCAGCAAGCCTGGCAGTCCCATCTGCATGGCTGGGAGGGAGGCAGTGCCAAAGTGGTGCTTTCCAGGAGCAGGAGCTCAGCCTGGTGGGCAACCCTGGGAGATGCCAGGCTGTATCATGTGTCCTGCCTCCTCAGAGATCTGGCTATCAGCTGGGCTGGGAATTCTGGTGCATTTTTTTCCATTTCTGGGATGGAGTTAGTATGCCTGGATGCTTTTCCTAAAGAATTACACAAGAGGGGAAGTAGCAGTCAGAAGACTCAGTTCTCCAGGGCCCCAACATTTCCTTGGAACGGGAAAGAAAAATGCCTGATGTTATTCTCAGACACCAGGACATTTGCCCACTCCTGCCTCCCCAGCGTGACCCCTGTCCATGTCAGGCCACACCCCTGAGCCCAGCCTAGGGCCACCTACAGTCCCATTTGCTCCCAAGGAGCAGCATCAGCAGCAAACTCCCCATTCCAGGGAGGCACAGAGCAGCAAAGCAATGCCCCAGTGCTGCTGAGCAGAGCTGTGTGTAAGAGGGCACCCAGAGCCAGGTCAGCTCCTGCACACAGACCTTGGGGCCATGTGAGAAGCTCTGGCATGGGCTTTTGCCAGGAACAGAGCTGGTGACCCTCAGTGCCATGTGGGACATGTGGCATTTGGATGGGATGCATGTTCTGGGAGGGCATCACAGCCCAGACACTGCCACATGAGTCCTTCTGCTTAGCACAGCTTGAGAGTGGCCACATCTGAGGGAACTACTAAAAATTCATGTTGCTCCTGCTTCACACTCCACTTAGAGGAATTTCTGATGGATTTTGACCTGGGTTTCCACTGTGGTGCAAACCAGAGCACAACTGCAGCAGGTCACAAAATCACAAAGTCACAAAGGCATCTGTGTGTAGGATGCAGCCATGAGTGAGAGGCTGGGAGTGGGGACTGTGGCTGAGGGTCTGGGTGCAGCAGCCAGGGCCACAAAGGGCCTTTCAGGGTGGTGCCTGGGGCTCAGCCCCGTGCTGTGGTACCAGCCTGTGCCTGGCCAGCAGCACCAGTGCACGGCTCGGCTCTGTGTGTGCTTTGTGCCAGCACTGAATCCTCTCTGGCAGATGTGTCACCCCTTGTTCTCATCTGCCAGGAATGAAAGGGAATTTTCAAGGCCTGGGGACGATTGTTCACCTCCACCCAGCACTCAGGACACCCAGCTGGGCCACAGCACCCATGGAAGGTGGAAGGACTCCAGGAGGTTCAGTTCAGGGCCAGCATCTTGGGCACAGCCTGTCCTCCCAACCACCACCACCCCAGACCCTCCAGTGGCAGCCAGAGCAGGACACACACCCGTCCTAAGGCAGGATCCCTGTAACTTCCTCAACTGTCCCCTCCCTGCCACATCCCTGTGCACCCATCTCATCCTGCAGCATCCCCTGCTGCCCCACAGGACACCCACCCTCACCTCCCAACAGCACCAAGTCTGCACAGGAAACCTGCTGTTAGAAATAACAGCAGAAAATAAAATCTATCAACCTCTTGAAAGCCTGGGAGCCTCTTGCTGCCCTTCCACCCCAACTCACCCTGCCAAGCCACTCACTCATTAGTGCCTACAACACAGCTGGAAGTGCATTGATCTTGCTGAAAATTTGCCCAAGGGATCTCCCAGGAGCTGAGAAACAAGGAAAGAGTTCAGAAGGACCCAAAGGATGTGGAGGAAGGGTTGCATCCCTAGGAATCTTTCTCTGGTTTTAAACACAGTGCAGATTCAGAGGTGAGACATTGAGAATAACCCAAAGTTTTGCTTAATCAATCTATAATTTTTCTGGTCTCTCTTTCAGACCAATCACACTTGCAGTCTCATGACAACAAATACCGCAGTTTCACTGTGTGGTAGATTGGATCCTGGTAAAGTTTCCCAAAGCACCTCCAAGATCTCAGATAGGGGAAGCACCAAATACTCACCCTGTTTTCATGGATATGACAGAAAGCTGCTGCTTTCTGTGCTAGTAATGCCCAGCTCTGGGTGGGCTGGCTTGGATACTCTGGCAGCATTAAGACTCCTAAGGCCTGAAAAACTGGCTGCAAGTCTCTGTGGCAACATGTTATCTCACAAGATTTATGGTTCATCCTGCTGCAGGCAAAGTCAGAAATACCACCACAGTGATTGCTCCAGATATTACTGCATTTTTAGGCTACTGCTATGACATTCACAGCAGGGAAGAAACAAGGATGGGAACATTTACACTTTCACCCCCAGCTCCAGCAAGGAGCTTTCTGGGGGTTTTGGTGTGTGGGTATTCAGAAAGGAGGCGAGCAGGCTCCAGCTGCTTCCTAGCTTGCAACTCTGGCCGGAAAATAAAGCACAAGGAAGAATGCCTGCACAAGATCAGGAGGATGATTTTAGTTTTCTATGTCCTCCTTGGACATAAAATACTAAAGTCATGGGACTAGATTGTTGGGAGAGACAAGCCCTCTCTTCAGTGCCCCATTTGCTGATGGAGAGGTAAGCAGTGAGGGGAGCAAACACTCCAGGGGTCAGCACATTGAAGCCTATCAGACAAGCAAAGGGAGGATGGCCAAAGTCCCTGGCAAGGTCTGCACCTGCAGGGAGGCTGCAATTCCCAGGGCACAGCTCTTTAGCACCACCGATCCTGAGTGGTCTGTGGGTGGGCTGACCCACTTGGTGCATGGCTGAGAAACCAGAGCACCCTGCTTTGGGAGAGCTGTCTTTCCCCAGGACTCGTGTGGGTGGTGACACAGGTCTCCCAAGCTTTTCTGCTGAAGGTGTCCCACATCACAAATAATTGCACAACCTTGTGCTAGGGAAGGGAGGGAGAGAATGACTGGAGGAGGCTGTAGCCAGGTCCACTCCCTCTTCCAGTTCATTATGGTGGCAGAGCTCCAGAAAGTCACAAACACTCATATGTGATCAGGGACAGATGCTGACAAAAAGGCATCTTCAAATAACCACAAACAAAACACTATGTTAGCAAAATTTATTTTAAGATAACAACCTACATCTTATCCACACTCCTCATCACTGTGCTCCCCACAGACCACAGGGAGCTGCCTGCTGCCTATTAAAGTAGAACAGCCTGATTTGTGGTTTTCAGGCAGCCCTGAGGTCCTGAGACCCTTTAGAAGGTAGAAAATGATAGGCAACCACCTCCACTGTCCCTCACTGGTTGCAGGAGAGCTGCAGGATGGCATCTGTGCCACTGCATGTCCCTCTCTGCATGGTGGGAGTGGAGGTCCCCAGAAACACAGGCCCAGCTGGCATCCCGTGTTTGCCATCACCACCCTCCCTGCTGGCAGGGGCAGTGCTGAGCCTGCTCTGGGCAGTCTGTCCCTGCAGCTGACATACCCACAGAGCTGAGACCCAGGAGGGAGCCTGGGTCAGAGCTCTGCCAGGATGTGGGAGCTGAGGCATGGGCCTGGGAGCAGGTCTCCTTAAGGTGTGTGTGAAATGATCTCCTGTTTAACTGGGACTCTGTCCTGATAAGGTGACAGTAAGGAGTCACTAAATGCTGGTACTCAGTACCCTCATCAGCAGGAGCAAAAAGTGGGTAGGACTTCCGAAGTGGGTAGGACTTCATGATTTCCACATTAAGGCTCAGAACAAGATGTAACAGCTGTAGTTAAAATTACTCCATCCCTGCTACTTCCCACCACCCAAGGCAAAGCTATTTTTAACTCCAGGTTGCTCAAGGGATACTGCACAGTGAGATCTGTTGTATCATCACCAAGGGTCTTCGCTACACAGGAAATCTGGGAAGAGAGAGCCCTTCCTCCATCCAGCTGGGACCAGACTGGAGCTCAGGTGTGTGCACCTCTACAAACTGACCCCTCCAGGCTCCCCAGCTCCTCCTGAGGGAGCAGAAGTTCTCACTGAGGCAGCCTTGAGAGTACAGAGGACCAGGTGCCTGGCAAAGTCCTCCTTTACTCTTTTCAGTTTTCAAATAAACCTGGGCTGAAGCCATTCCAGGAGCTGCAGTGGCACTGTGCAGGCAGACCTCGAGCACTCTGAGTCAAAAGGACAGTCATGCAAACCCAGAGGGGATTAGCTTTTAATGAGCTTCTCAGGGCAAACCCTGAAATCGGGGGATTGCCAAGATCCCAGCAGGAAACCTAGCCAGCTTGCTGCCCTCCTGACCACAAATCCGCTGCCAACCTCTCCCAGAGTCAGGAGAAGTCACACAGAAATGTTGGAACAGCTGTGGATGCACAGGAGCACCCCAGCCATTGCCTCCCCATCACACGAAACCACACAGCTCCCTGTGACTTGCACTGCAGGGCAAGTCCTGTCACATCTCCTTCAGCCCTGGTGCGGTGGCACAGCTCCAGAGCTCCCTGAGGCCACCTCATGGGAGAGTTCAGGAGCCTCCAGAAGAAATGCCATGTACATGTGAGTGCAGTTATCCCTGCTCAGCTTTATCCTTCTGGCTGGGAATGAACACCGTGATGTTGAACACCTGCTCCATTTGCTGCCGGGGTCTCAGAGCTAAACTGAGATAACTTGGCCGTGCACTCAGTTTCCTCCTGCCCTGGGGTGACTTTATGATCCTGAATTGTATCCCCATCAGTCTGTTTAGCCCAGAAATAAGTTTTGCACCTTTAAAACTGATCTGAGAGTGAAAGGGGGGAGAAGGTGAAGCGGTGCAATGTCTGAGGCATTGTATTCAAAAACATAAAGATAAGAGTGTTCAACATTCCTTTTCACAGACTGTTGTCCGCAGAATGGACAGTGGGAGAGAGCTCTCCTTTGCTTTTAATTAGTTTTTTTAGCTAGCTGAGGCAGAGAAGTTCCCTGGACTGTGGCTTTTCTTTTTCTTGGAAGTGATTGGCCCTGCTCTGGACTGAAACCCCAGAAAAACACTGGGAGCTCACACCTGCAGCCCAGTGGGGTCTGGGACGCTGCATTCCAGCACCAGACGGATTGATAAGAGACTGAGCAAGCCGAGCTACACGCCACGAGAAGGACTTGCTGAATTTGCCATCTCTTCAGAACAGTGAGAGGTTTTATCGTTTAATATTATTCATTTTTAATGTTTGTGAATACTTTGATTGCTAAATAAACAGGTTTTTTCCACTTTTCTCCAAGGAAATCTTTCCCCAGAGCAATTGGGGGAGGGGTTGCTTGAATCTGCTTTCTAGGAGGACCCCTTTGGAAGTTTCCTCCCAAATTTGCCCTAAACCAGGACACCTCCATATCTAACTCCACTGATTTGTATTAAAACCCAGCAGTAAAACTGGGAGCTAGCATCCCAGGAGGAATTACATGATTTTTTATGCTACTTAGCATCTTAAAAGCTATATTTTAGACTACAAGAACTTCACTTGTAAAGGCTTTTCTCTCTCTGCTATGTTATCTGCAACAGACAGTGTTATCCAGATGTGTTTTGCCCTGCTTTGCAATTCAGTCCTTGTGCCTGCTGGGTAGTTCATACTCATGTTTTGTCCTAGAGAAGAGTCCTTGTGTTGGAAAACAAGGCAATATGCCCTGCACTCAAGATGTAGCTACCACTGCTGGGATTCTGGAGAAAATCAGAAAGGTCTGGAAACCAGCCAGTCTCTCTCTGGAATTTATTTGGGATCTGTCAGTGACCTGTTGTGTGCTACCCTGCTGAATCACTGCTACTACCCTCCCCTCTTCAGAGCTCAGTTTCCTTCCCTGATCCCTTAGGAATAATCCATAATAATCCTTTGTAATCTGCAAGAGTCCATTCCAAATGCAGGTTTAAGAGCTGTGAACACACAGAGTGCAGGCATCTTTGTCACGAGATGCAGGACACAGCTGGTACTCCTACACAAGTCTTGCAATACCCAGTACAGACATGAAGGGCTCAAGGCTGCAAATGAGCCTGTGTGTGTAACAGGCATGAACCTCACCACTAGAGAATATGAGCCTTCACCTTATATATTTCAAAAATAAAGAGAGGGAGCCTCTGAATTTTGTTACCATTCATGTGTACATTTATTAAGCCAAAGGAGTTTGATCATGTCACAGTATGTTACTAGAGTACATGAAATCTTTTCAACTTCACTAACAATGGTCATTAATTACTTTTTACTTTTGCCTTTCAAGCTTAAAAAAACTTCCTCTTTCTGAATTCCTCATGAAAGGCTCTTTTTTTTTTTTTTCCTTTTCTTTTCTTAAAGTACAAAACAAATGTTTCTCAGATATGTAAACAACCATCATGGAAATGAGACTGCTCCTAAAGTTAACATTATTGTTATGGATGTTCTGATAGATCTATGTCATGTGGCATGTATTTCAGCTCAGTGACTCCTTCAATGGAAGTTATGATTGTTATCATCACCTGTGCTGCAGTACTGGAGGCCTGGTCAGGGTTAAGGCCCTTCTGTGCAAGCTGCTGTACAAATACTTGGCTGTAACTGAGGTCCCTGCAGAGAAGGGCATTCACTGATGTGACTGTAACCCCCTCTGCTCCATCTGCTCCACAACGGAGCTCAAGGAAGCTCCTCTCCAAGCTCACTCTGGAGTTCATGTTCAGATACTGTGAAGAGAAGGGAAATGTCACTGCAGGCCAATCCTGACACCTGCAGTCCTGTGCGTAAAGCTGCTCACAGTTATGGGAATGCTCGTATGAGTAAGGAACTCCTGTGGTGAAAGTCTGCAAGGTTGAGTCCCTGGGTCACTGGACTCCTTTGCAAGAAAGCATGCAAGAAAAGCAGACTGGTTCCTTTTCTCTAGGGTTTCATCAGTATAATTCTAAGGGAGAAAGGGATGGGGTCAGTTGCTCAGTTTCAGCACCTTGAGCATTTTGAGTTCTGATCCCCAAGTTAAAGAAGTCTCTGCTCTGCCTTGGGCTACTGTGACCAGGCCTGGAAAAGTCAGTTGGACTTTCTTTGTCATGAGGAAGCAGTGGTTTGCCATTAGAGCATGGACGGATTCTGTTTTATGGTGTGGAGGCTGCGTCCTAGGCAGGAACTGTGAAGATTGTGTTTGGCCATCAGCAGAAATTATTCTGAAAAAGCTTCAGAGCAATTGCAGTTTAAATAATGATTACAGCTTCATATTTGAGGTGAAAAAAGAAAGGATTACATGAAATAAATAGCAATAAAATCATTGTCCCTGCACAAACATAACATATTCCTGCCTATGAAACATCCCTTGCAAATTACTGCCTTTTAGGTTATGTCAGATATTTAAATGAACCCTTTAGAGCTAAAATACAGTACTCTGAAATGAGGTTAGAAAAATTTAAAAAGGACTAATGGGAAGTGTGTACAAAGCTCTCTTTAAAACAAATTTCCCACCTGGATAGCTTATGAGCGTGAGGCCTCAGTAGACGTAGAGCCGGTCCGCGATGGCAGCGGGCATGTGGGTCATGATCTGCATGCGCAGCCACCAGTAGTAATCCATGGGGTGGTAGCGGGTGTAGGGGGCCGTGGAGGTGAGCGCGTGCGCCACGCTCTCGATGACCGGCGACGTGTCCCTGGAGCCACTGTTGCAGTACGACTCCATCTTGCTGACCTGCTCGTCGAAGTACTTCCTGCCGTAGTCCTTGCGCACGATCTCGGGGAGCTCGTCCCACATCTTGTCGGCGATGGCTTTGATGCGCTCGGGGCTGTACAGGTTGGTGCCCGCGATGAAGTTGCCGGGCTCCACGATGCTGACCATGACGCCCTGGGGCTGCATCTCGTAGCGCAGGCAGTCGGAGAAGGCTTCCACGCCGAACTTGGTGATGCAGTAGGGTGAGCGGGCGGGGCTGCCCATCCGCCCCATCATGCTGCTGATGTTCACCACGCGACCTAGGCAGAGCCGGGCAGAGCACAGCTGAGCTACGGTACCTGGCACACACCGCCCAAAACATTGCTGAATGTGCACCCACCCACCTGCCCACTGCCCGCTGCCCGCCAGACACACTCGTGGCTCTGCCTGAGCAGTGCTGTCCTAGGCAATGGCCTTCAGGTTTGTGCTCCTTGGCTCATTCTACCTGAGGGAACAGGCACATGCTGACACACAAAGCTCGGTGCTCTGGGGAACACAGGAGAGTCTGGACAAAGCCTGCATGGGGGGAAACAGGATTGCTCAGCAGCAATTTGGACTGAGCTCAGACAAGTAAAAGCAGGAACAAGGAAAGGCTCTGGCATCAAAGCTGAGCTTGTTTCTTGGTAAATCAAGGGCCAGTGGTGGCTCAGAGTGTCTGCTTCTCAAGGTGGAATAAATTGTTCCTGTACCACCAATGGGCAGAGCAGCTGAAGTCCACTGCACTCTTCCACGTAACAACTGGGTTATGGCTCCAGGAACAGAGGTCTTTCTCCCTGACAGAAGTAACATTTGGGCTAGGGAAAATGCTGGTAAGAGGCTGTGGATGCTGCAGTCTAGGTAAAGGTTCTCTGCACTTTCTACCAGGGCTCATTGCTAAGTTGTGTTAGAAAGAGAAACTTTGACCTCAGAAGTGGATAACCTTCCATGGTGGAAGAAGGGCTGCCTAGGCCACATCCAGCCCAGGTCTGCAGCACAGGGCAATATTGTTAATGCTTGTGGATGCCTCAAGAGTGAAAAATACTCTCATTTAGTCAGAGAGTAGGGCCTAGCACAGGAAAGCTTTTGCCTCTTTATGCCAAAACCCATGCAAGCTCCAGGTCTGCATGCCTTGCTGTACAACCCCCTCTTTTCCTACATCACAGGCTCCCAGAGTAACAGTGCAAAATAACAACTTCCCTGCAAGAAGCTTTTTGCACTGCTGCTGCCCACCCTGCCACTGCTGATTTTTATATAGCAGGGAGGAATGCTCCTGGCACTGTAATTTATTGTGAGCTGCAGTTTCTGAACAGGTAAAGAAGACATAATGGATTAGATCTTGTGTGGGATGTTGCAGGAGAAGGCAGCACATATGGGAAAGAGAAAGAATTGGTTTTCAGGCCTGCTGCTTTGCCGTGTAACTCAGAGAAGTGAGCCAATCTGTGTGTCTGCTGGGGACCACATCTCTGAGGGCAGGAAGGTGTCAGTGGTGCAGAGAGAAGTGCCACAGACCTTCTGGCCTCTAACACAACAAGATGTGTCAGGATAGGGGACCTGCTATAAGGACAGCCGGTTAGGAACTCTGCCACTCACCCTTAGACCTCCGGATGAGCGGGAGGAAAGCCTTGGTGGTTCGCACAGTCCCCCACAGGTTCACTTCAGCTACCTCCATATAGGTGTCCATGCTGGTGAATTCAACTTCCCCAAATGTGGAGATCCCAGCATTGTTAACCAGCCCCCAGAGCCCTATAAGACAAAAATCAAGCACCATTAGTTGTGCTTATAGGTTATTGAACCACACAACTGTCCTCCAATCACATGGTCAGCTTTTGAAATACGCCCTGACAATGCCCTCAGAGCCCAGCCAAGGAAGCTCCTGTCCCTCTGCTGCCTCAGAGCCCATTACACACACCCACCTTTCTCTGGGTCCTCGAGGCTGCTCTGCACATGCTCCACTGCCCGGTCCATTTCTTTGCTGTCACACACGTTGAGCTGGACAGTTCTCATTCGATCACTCTTCATGGCATCCAGCTCCTTGGAGCCACCCTCTCCCTTGTCCTAGAGGGGAAGAAAGTGCTGGTTTCAATCTGGCTAAAGAGCCTGTGCAGAATATCAAATGCCTACCAACTATCAGATCAAGCAAAAGAGTGCACAGGGCAGTCACAGAATATTCAGGACAGTGCTGCAGCCCTAGGAAGAAGGGGAGCAGACAGGACTGGTCCTGCAGAACACCATTCCTCAAGCATCTCCATCCGACCATGAATCCTGTACCAAGTCAGCTAGTACAAACAGCTTTAACCACCAAGAAAGCAGAGGTGAATCTGCTGCAGCAAGGCACCCAGCAGCACACCCTGCTCAGTACAAGCTCCTGCACTTTTACTCTGCAGTAAGGACATGGCATTCCTAAGAATTGTGCATTCCCTGAGGACACAGTGGCTCCCCAAGCAGCAGTCTGCTCCTGATGTGCAGGTGTGCTGTGAAAAACAAACCCATGGTAGTGACACTGAAGTTTCAGAGTCATTTCCTCTACGTGAGGGCTAGGTCAAATATATCCAAGCCAAAGATTATGTTTCTTATTTCTACCTCCACTTTTATCAAGCATCTAAAAACATCAAGCTTTTTCTGCTGCTAAAATCATAACCAGAAATAATTATACTCTGATCAGAATTCTGCTTATGGTTTTGCTAGAGAAGCCTGTAGCACAGTGAAAAATCAGTTCAGTCTCCTGGAGTTGTTTTTGTTCTACAGAAAGTATAATGGGAGGCCACTCAGCTAACTAAAGAGCTTTGGCATTTTCCAGTGTTTTCTGATAACAACTGCTGCTACCATTCCAGGCATGGCCACACAGATTTTGAAACATGGTGTGTGAGTTCAGCTAAAGAAGCAATATTTAATTACAGAGTGATGCTGCAAAGCTTTCTGCTGATTTTTCTGTGAGGAACTAAATATTGATCAAAGTCTAAAAGACTTCTGGCATGCTGCTCCATGTCAGCTTATGCTGAAATTGTCAGAGGCCAAGATTTTCTATGAACATGCATTCAGTAGAAAAAGTACTGAAGACAACAAAAATAGAAGGGAGGTTTCAGTGACTGTTAGGTATGTCCACTGAAATTGTGGCTTTTTAGCAGCTCAGACAGAAGAAATGAAACACATAAGTAACTTTGCAACTCTGAAGTTTTTTACTTCAGTCAACATAGAGGCAGGCTATTACTCTAAACAGTGTTTTTAAAGTTTGCAGCGTTCTTATATTCTCTAATGTTGATCTTCAGTTACAAAAGCTGAGTAGAAACTACTATCAAAAAAGTACTTATCTACCCTCTGTCTTGAGCCCTTTCAAAAGCAGCAGTTTGTACCAAGAATCCTGTTCTGCTGTGACGCCTGTAGAGGGAGCCCAGGTTAACAAATAAATCTCTGACCCAATACTGGGACACAAGACAGAGCTATCGAGACAGACACATATTTTGAAAAAATGCAGCAGAAACAAACTACTAATTTAAGAAAAATTAAGTAATAATGCAAAAAAATAATAGTAGAAAGTCGGATAACATTAAAGAATACCTGGCAAATTCTCTTTAAATAGTAATACTATTCAAGATACATTTATAGTGATGAGTGAGCTAAAAGATTAGATCAAACTAACTGACCCACCCAAGGATATCCTGAGGAGTAAGTTTGTTTCTGTTAGGAAATCGCTGCGCAGCTAAAAAAATGCCGTGCTTCGTAAGGAGACAGAGACTAAAACTCTCTCCTGTTCTCCATGACCATCAATGCTTTGCCACACCAAGATCTCCTTCAGAGCATATCAAGGCTGTGTCACTAAGCTCTTTGTGGCCTGATTCTTCTCTCATTTGCACTAGTGGGACTCCATCACCCACCCAACTATTTCAGAACCCCAATACACACCATGGCATGGCTGTGCTCATGAATATAGAAAAATATTCTCAGAACACATGCTATAAAATCACTGGTGGTTTGGTGTATTTCAAAATCAATATCAATATAAGCCCTGCATAAATATATACAGTCTGAGAGCAGGGCCAAATGTCCAGACCACAGCCTGACACCAAACTTTGCTTATGGTTAAGCCTATAAAATTAGATTTGGGATTCCAGTGTTTCAGACAGGGAACAGATCACAATGTCGTGACTTAAATAAGAACCTCCCTAGATACCATTCAGTCCTGGTTCTGCTCTGTGAAGTTCAAGCACCTGTGCCTTTCCCCTTTACCAACCACCCTCCCTCTCCTTGGCAGAAAGCTGTGCAGAGTGGAGAGGGAAGACTGGAGTTGCTATGTGTCACTGCACATGTCACAGGTGAAGAACAGTTTTTGTTTTCCCTACCTTTTGCAGGCAGCCAGCATAAATAATGAAACCTTTGTCATGCAGGTGCTTGGCCAAGGCAAATCCAAATCCTGAGTCACAGCCTGTTATAAGCACAGCTCTGCTGCCAATCTGCAAAACAAACCAGAACAAAATGCACTGGAATTGAGTATTTGATATCAGTGATTTGCAGCACACAGAATAAGTCACATCCTTGGCCAGGAGCAGTGTGTTCCAGGGATGTTCTCTACACTCACTGCCTCCTGCCACCCAGTGCCTCCTGAACACAAGAAATGACATTTTCATACTGAGTTCACTCCAGTGAGGCAGGATCACTGCCCTCCCAACATGGAGGAGTTTAGCACCTCTGGCAACTGGCTTTCAAGGCAAACAGACCAATAAAACCACCATGCTCTGGCAGTTCACATCCATCTTGAAAACTGAAAATATACCAGACAGTTCCCAAGACATTTTCCCTTCATCAGGAACTGCTCCTATATGTTCAAAGCAGGCAGGAGTCCATTCTTGTGTGCATGTAGCCCATAGGGCATGGAGAAGAGAGTTTGACTGAAGAAAGGATATAGTTTAGTCTTACTGACTGCTCACTTATCTTTCTCTCTCTCTAGCATCTAAGCCCTCCAGAGCTGGGTCTAAGAATTAAGAAGATTCAAGTGGGGTTAATATATGAAATTAGGACCAGTAGGTCATCACTCTTTTTGAGAGTTATGGGCTTTTTTGATTGGGCTTTTTTGGTCGGGCTTTTTTAGTCTTCCTATTTTTCCAACTTACAATTTAAATGGAAGTATTCCTCCTTCCCTCTGCAAATTCCTTTTTCTAACCCAAAGACAGGCAGCAGTTAAATAACAAGCAGTTAAATAACAAGCTAAAATATGGTGCATCAGACAGCCCAACAGCAACAATTGCACATCCAAGGTGCTGCTGTGGGTGTGATTACATAATAATTGCCTGCAATTCACTCCAACTCATCTCTTTTAACAAGCTATAAATTTGGCTTTCCCCAGCATACTCAGGGACTGATCAGGGTGGAAGCAACAAAGGCTTCTCACACTAGAAGCCCAGCAGTGATGCAAGGATCACATCTGAGTTCCTCTGAAACTCTGTTCCAGAATTATGGAGCAAGTTGTGCACGCTCTAGCACTGCTACAGTACTGAGTTCTGTGCCACAAGAACAGACAAGATGACAAAACACTCCCCTCCCTTTTGCCTGGCACTGCTCCTGGCAAGTCAGTATATTCAAGGAGAGGGCTGCTAAAAAAGGCCACTCTCTAGATGAAGTGGCGAGGACACACTGATTTATTTACATGTCTTTAAGGTGGAACATTTAATCTGCTGAGTGAGTTCCAAAAATAGAAAAAACCCACTTGCATGATTGTTTATTTCCATGTTTAGCAGCACATGCCGTGCTACGTCAATGGAAGCTCGGTGCTAGGAAAGAATGTGGAGTATGCTCAAGAGGTCCAGCTTGGAGTCTTTCTGGCAAACTGGAAAGATGAGTTTGATCACCAGACTTCAGGGATTTTAAAACCCCTGCTCAGCAGAACTAGTTCCTGGAAGCTACAGTCACACTCACCTGATCAACTTCATTTGCATAAGAGCGGCTGCCACATGGGGATAAGAGAGGGAAGGAAAATCTCTGCACAGGCCTGTTAAAAAAACCCAAACGGACAGAACAGTCAGATGTGGAATATCTTATACATACCCTGCTGCAGCAACGCACACACAAAAAGGAATGTACTGCTGCCTACATACATGATGTAGACTGTCATTTGGGAAGATAGAATCTAGTCTACACTTCTCCTTAGTCTGAGCCTGTGTGTTTCCTACAGAATGACACATTTGTTTCTCCAAAGACCTTGATGCTATTTCCAGCTGCAGAAGCTGTCTGGGTATTACAAAGTATTCTAAAATAGCTCCCGGTCTGGAGGCACAGAGCTGCTTTCACCTGCAAAATGGACAGTGTAGTGTTTGCATTTTCAAAAGCAACAACACCCTCACTTAAGACGTGCCCGAAGCTGGGGTGTGGGAAGTTATTAATTTTTCTGATGAAGGTATCCTGCTGTGGCTTTGTCTGACACCCAGCTTGAGGCTGAATTTGGTTGGATTTGTCTCACTCCTTTTATACACAGGTCCATCCTTATTTCATCCTGGATGACACTTCTTCCCCTGCAGTGTCTACCCATTAAATACACTTAGATTTTACATCCCCTTTTTGCAACTGTTTAAGCTAAGAAACACTGTCTTTGAGCAATACCTGCCATGCAGATCTGAAGCTCCTCCGCATAGTATGTGTGACTCCCAGAAGACAAAACATATTCACAAAGACAGACCAGAGCAAAACAACAATGCCTTCCAGGAAATGAGATTCCATTTAGAAAAACTATGTTATCCAGTAGCATCACTCTGTCTTAAGTCTTGCCATCATTCATCAAAACTGGGCCTGAACAACAAACCAGAGTGACCCCAAGTTCTGTCCTTGTCAGTCACCTCTCTGGACTTTTATCAGCTTTTTCATTTTTGCTTTGGGCACTGACATTGCCCTCCAGGAGCTTTCAGCCTTCCCTTAGACTTGCTCTACTTCATCTACCCTCTGGTTTCTCCAACAGCATCTGTCCTTCCCACAGCTTATCTTCCAGGCTGCTTTTTGGTTTCTAAGCAAATTTGCATAATCATTCACAATTATCTCCAGCTCAGACATCACAGGCTCTTGCAGGGTGACCTGTGCTACACTGCACAGCAGCTTGCAGATGCTCTGGCCTCTGAGCGGTATCTCAGCAAATCAAGGGATCTGTGAAGGCAGAAGCTTTGAACCAGATGGGAAAGGAGATGACACATTCAGGCAATGGTGTTCACTCACCCTCCTGAAACAGTTTAGCTGTTTTTCTAACTTAGAGTGTCACAAGCCAAATCAGCTCTTGAAATAGCTGTAGCCAATTTAATTGCTGCAAAGTCAGTCCCCAGGCAGTGTGTGTTAACATCACTGACCTGCAATCCTAGATTGAAACTTTTACCTCAACATTAAGATTCTTGGTGTGTCTTAAAGTGCCCAGAAATGTTCGTAGCATTTCTTACAGTTGAATGAACTTGGGTTTTATTTTTCAGTGTCATGTTTGGTCCTGTTATTTCACTGCAGAGCACTGATTTGCTGCACTCAATTCACAATCATCTGTAGAGAGTACCTACTTGACATTCTGCCTATCTTGACCAGAAGGCAATGGCAAAAGAAGAAGAGATGCTGGCTGCTGCTGAGCAGGAAAGTCACCAGCACGAACAGCCAGGAAGTGATGTCAGCCCCCACATGGTACACTAATATACCATAAGCCATTTTTGTCATTCTGCATCATTGAATTCTAGAGACCACAACAGAGACTTTAGAATGCACGGATGGTCCTCAAATTGAATTTGTGCTTGCAATCATGCACTGCCTTTTGTTCAGTTACACCAAAAAAAGGAGTCATCAGCTTGAAGAGTCAATACAAAAATGCTGCTTCAGTGCATTAAGACACTGGTATAGTGGCAGCACTGCCTTTCAATGAACAGCTGGATTTCCATTGCAGGTTTAGCAACTTGTGGGGATTTGCAAATGTTACACAGGTTTGCCCTGAGTACAAAACACACAAAGCACAAATACACAATAAGCAAAACAGAAGACAGAAGAAAAAAAAAACAAGAATATGCTGAAAATACTTTCCTCAAGTTAATAAAACATCAATTCGTATTTTTAAGGCCACAGCAGATTCTTGCAGGTGAACTCTGGTGTATGTGGAGCAAATAGGAGATAAAAGTCCTATGTCTGTTTGCACAGGAAATCTCTTAACAGCCTAGCTATCTCCAACACCCTGTTACCAGAGCCACCCTTGACCATGATGATGCTGGACACCACTATCAGCAGCAGTAGAAAAACACTGGAGGTGGCAGTTCTTGTTTAACAGGCCATGAGCCCCTGCTGCATGGCTTATGTACAATTAGTGGTACACACACTGCTGTTTGGGAACCCTGCTCTAAAACAAAGCCAGGGAAAACACTCAACTTGCTCTGATTTTGGGCTAAGAGGTTCCAATCATATAGCAATATAAATGCTGGGGTTTTTTCAGAGCTAGAAATTTGAATTAGGCAATTTTCTGTTCATTTGCAGAAAAGAACCAGCTTAATTACTCAGCCCACCTCCATTAGTCAGTAAAACCCTTCCTCTCAACTTTCTCATTTCATGGGATTTGCTGCCTCATTAATCACAGGAAGTCACAGAAATATGACAGTTTCTTGCACTGAAGCAAGGCCTACTTGCTGATATTCCAAAAAAAACCTCTTGATGGATACTGAATTAGTGTTCTTTTTAACTGCAATGTTAAAAAAAAAAAAAATCCAACATGCTGCCAACCCCTCCTTGCATATAGAGTCCATCTCTGCTGTGCTCAGCTCAATGACTGAGCCCTGGCACAGGTTGTCCAGGCAGGTTCTAGAGTAACCCATTCTTGGAGATACTCAAAAGCCACCTGGACACAGCTCTGGGCAACCAGCTCAGAGAGGCCCTGCTTTAGCAGGGCAGTTGTACCACATGACCTTCAAAAGTCCCTTCCAACCTCAACCACCTTGTGACTCTGTAAATAAACTGTCCCACTGAAATCAAGTGAGTCTTTGACATGTGCTTTACTCAAGATGTCACTCTTTCTTCTTTTCCACCAAGTTACTTACCTGAAGCCATTCCCTGGGTCCTTGAAATTCAGGGCTTTCACAGAGAAGTTCAAGAGAGGGCGGGACAGCTTGGTGGCCAACATTTTTTCAACTAGCACACTTTACCAAAAGCAAAACTATTCTTCCTTAGCTCTGCAACACAAGATAGCACCTCTGTTTTAGTTGCTCAATTATTTTGTAAGACATGCTGACTCCATGTATTTCAACAGGAAAATACAGTCCAAAGGAACTCATCTTCTCCCCTTGCAGTCCCTCACACAGAGATAAATAGCTCAACCTTCAGCCACCCTAAATGCTTTTAAATAAGGAAAAGCATTATAAGTAAACTACCAAGGCAGGAGACATTTAAAGAAAATGTCAATTTCTCTTCTTTAATGCATCTTTAACTGTTTTTTCTGAAACAGGTAAAAATTAAGGTACTTATATGGTATATATTGTTTCAAATGAGCTGTAGGAAATAACTCTAAACAAAAATATAACTTGAAGTCACAGGTGATGTTGTGACTGTCACATGTTATGTGACACGTTTCCAAAACAATCCTTGGCTTTATGGGTACTATAGACACACAGTTAAAACTACATTTTTTGGTAATTAAGTAGCTGTTGATGCTGGACTAAGCACAGGGAACCACCAATAAACTCAATACCGAGTGAAAACATCTCAAGAACGAGACTTTGGTATGGAAAGTCTTCAATCATATTTATCTTGAATAAAACTAATCCAAGGCACAAAAAACATCTCCCAGTCCCTTTTATTGAAGCTGAGAAACGGTATCTAATTGTTAGGGGTAGTTTGCATCTCTGCCGAAGGCTGGGCCGCCACCGCGGCAGCTTCGGGGCCTGCGGGAAACCAGGCCCGGGCTGAAAAACAGCGAAATTACCACAGAAGGAACAGCGGTGGGCACCGAGATGGGGAAGGAGGGAGCGGACAGGGCTCAGGAGACCCGCTGGACCGGCTAATCCTCAGAAATCCCGGTGGTTTGATCCAATTCGGGAGCACGGCTGGTGTCCCCGCGGGTTTTTGTGAGGTTTGCAGGGAGAGGGCGAGGCCGGAGGTTCGCTGCAGGTCCGCTGCAGGTCCCGCCGGCCCGGCCCGGCCCGGCCCCTCTCCGGGACGCGGCTGCCGCGGCCCCAAACGCGCTCACGGCCCGGCCGAGGCACCGGGGGGCGCGGCCGCCCAGGCTTGTGGCGGCTGCGGGAGAGGCCGCGCAGAGGAGATGCCCGCGCCCCCCGCGGGCAAGGTCACCGTGCCAGCCGGCTGCCAGAGCTCCGCGGGGCCGCCACGACCCACCCCGGCCCGCCCCGCGGCCACCCGCGCGTTACCTGGAGCCGGCGGGTGCCGGGCGCTGCTGCCGTTTGAATGAGGCTTGGCCGGGGCCGCGGTGCCGGGCGCGGCGGGAGGCGGGCCGGGGGCAGGGCCGGAGCGGCGGCGGCGATAGGCTGCGGCCATGCGGAGCGGCGCGGGGCTGCTGCTGGCGCTGGGAGCCGCGGGGGTGCTGCTCCTCCACCTCCTCCTCCTCCTGTCGCGGCGGGCCCGCCGCGCCCTGCCCGTGAGTACCGCGGCGAGGGGCCGGGGCTCGCCCGGGGCAGAGCCCGCCGGAGGCGCCCCCGAGGCCCAAAATGGCGCCGGGCCGGGCCGGGCAGAGGCGCTGCAGGTGTCGAGGCCGCAGCCGCGCTGCCTGAGCCGGGCCGGGCTGGTGGAGCCGCACAGACGCTGTGAGGGGGGCGAAGCGCCGAGCTGGGCACGGCCCGGGGCGATGAGGCCCGGCCGCGGTGCGGCGGGTGCTGCCCTCGGACCCCGCGGTGCGGCGGCTGCTCCTCCCCACGCAGTGCTTCACTTGGAGGGGGAACGTTTTCATATAATCATAGAATGGCTTCGGTTGGAAGGGACCTTAAAGATCATCCAGTTCCAACCCCGTCCCATGTGCAGGGACACCTTCCACTAGACCAGGTTGCTCAGAGCCCTGTCTAGTTTGGTCTCAAACACTTCCAGAGATGGGGCATCCACAGCTTCTCTCGGCAACTTGTGCCAGGGACTTAGCACCCTCACAGTTAAGATTTTTTTCCTAATATCCTATCTAAACCTACTCTCAATTTAAACCCATGCCCCCTTGTCCTGTCACTATATGCTCCTGTAAATGGTCTCCCCTCAGATAGCAGAAGGCCACAATTAGGTCACCCCTAAGCCTTTTCTTTTCTAGGATGAACAGTCTAAGTTCTCTCAGCCTTGTCTCATAGGAGAGGTGCTCCATCCCTCTGACCGTCTTGGTGGCCTCCTCTGGACACACTCCAACAGGTTCATGTCCTTCCTGTGCTGGGAGACTGAAGCTGCATGCAGCACTGCCGGTGGGGTCTCACCAGGAGAGAGAGAATCACCTCCTTTGACCTGCTGTCCATGCTGCTTTGATGCCCAGGATATGACTTGCTCTCTGAGCCAATGTTTTTGCTTCAGGACCTCCAGCTCAATCTTTCCCCCTGGAATAGCCAGATAACAACTGTAGTCTGATTACAGCCTCCCACTTCACTCCTGCATCCACCCTGCTTGTCTTACTTTCCCCATCCCTGTTCCACTTAAGAAAATACGTTCCCTTTAGTGAATATTTTCAGTTCTTTTTCCTGGGATTGAAAACCTCAACTTTCCCAACACTGGAAAACGGAACAAGCCAAGTTTACTTTGTAGCTGCACTTATCCTAAAATCAATCTGTTTGATAACATCAGGGAACGGTCAGGGGAGCCACAAAAGAGAACAGAATTTTAAAAAACCAAATAAGTGGCACATTAGAAAAAGATTAAGCCTAGGTAAGCATGCCATATTCCCACATTGTCTAGAAAGACAGGCTGAAAAAGTAGCTTCAATTTCTTCAATCTGTTCTGCAGTAAATGTATAATTCTGATAAACCACCTGCATTAGTAAAATAAATTATACAATTTAATAAACTGGCCGTGTCCCAATAGGAAATGCTGTGTACATCTGAGCTGACTGCAGGTTAAAATGAGGCTGCTCTGCTAGGATTGCCTGAACTGTGAGGAATAGTGTTGTGGATCGCACAGCAAGCACAGACAGTGTTACTGTGCCCAAATGCCACAGCAGCACCTCTGGTACAAGAAGTGCTCTTAGCAGACCCCAGGCATGCTGTCCCAGGCACCCTGTCAGCACTGCAATGCTGTCTGCCATGCAGTGCTGCCAGGCAGCCCTGTGTGACCCCGAGTGAGGGAGACACCTAAGTTCCTCAGAATGCTCATTAAGGTCACTGTGTTGATAACTGGTCCTTTCTGCCTGTTCCAGCACTGAGTCAAATTAAGCTGCAGATTGGCCTTATCAAACTTCAGGAATGGGCCCATTAAGCCTTATCTTAGGACTTTCAAAAGATAAGGGTGATTGGGCTTTTCTGTGTTCAGAAGGTTTTCTGGCATAGGATCCCTTTGGCTGGGAATGGGATTGATCCCTGCTGTCATCCCTGGGAGCTCTCTGTCCATCAGGCATGGGACAAACAGGCACAGGTACAGATGTGAGATCCAGTACCTCCCTTGGGGTTTTGCACTCTCCTTGGTGCTGCTGGGGCCTCTGTCTGTTAAGAGCCATGATGCTGTAGTCACGTGTTTTATTGCCAGCAATTAGGGTTGTAGCAAATAACAATCACAAGATCCTTTTCATACTGTAAGTTGTCCCTCGCTTTCCTTACTTTTAAAGGAAGATGAGAGGATTTTTAAACCTTATTTCTGTCTACATTTTGGTTGTTTGTTTTGGGTTTTTTTTTAAGGAGCTAATGATGGTTGAGGATTGGGTATCTTCTTTGCTTGCCTGACCTGTGTTCTGGAAGTGATTACAGCTGCCTATTTCCTGCACACTTCCTGCTCTTTTGGGAAGTCCTCTGCCTTCAAGATTCAGAGACAAAGGCTCTAGGGAAGTGAGAGAAAGAGAAAAAAAAAGTCAAATCCTTTCTTTTTTTTTCACAGGCCAGCTTGCTGAGTTATTGCAGGAGGTGACCTTGACAACTTCTGTGATCTGGTTAATGTTTGATTTTCATCTCTCTTGGAGTTGTGTCACTTTAAATTAAATTCAGGCTGAGCACTGTATATTTAATTCTCACTCATCTTTTGTCCTTTAGCTATAGCTATCTTTAGAGCTTTAATAGAGCTAGTCTGTACCTGGATGCTCTTTGTCTGAGTATAGGTTATAGTATAATGTTACTGTGGGTGTTTGTACTATAAATGCAGGATAGACTTTTGATCTGTTTTTGTTTCAGCTTCAAATCTTAACTCCCCTTTGAGAGCAGTTACTTCAACATGAGTTATAGGACAGGGTGTAGCTTATTTACTTATTGTTCTTTGCTGAGGCTCACCCTGAGTTTGTGCAGTAATGCTCTGATCACTGTCAGCCTGCAATCACCCCCTATTGCTGCTTCACTATACCACATGTCAGCAAAGCAAGAGATGAGGGAGAACTGGTGATTGACCCATTTCTCTCTGAAAATGTGTCTGGACCAGCCAGTGCAATTCATACATAAGTGTGTTCATATTCCAGCCGTTGTGAATACAGTAACAGGCAATATTAGCTGCTGATATCTCCAGAGAGATCTAACTGACTTCACTTCCTTATTGCATCCTCTGCATTTTTATTGCTGTATCATGTTATTGCCTCATGGATATAGTTTCAGTTTGGAGCATTGTGCAGCACAGCAGCTGGCAGCCATCTAGCTGGGTTAAGTGTTAGCTCACATTGTTTCACACCTGTAGTGAGGAGATGGCTTTCAAGCAAAGACAGAAGTTGAATGGGCAGTGTTTTGACATAGCTTCTCTTCAGGATTTGGAATTCTGCTTTCATACCTATCTCAACCCTGTTGTGTCATACCAGATGGAATATCAAATCTTCTTTCTCAATTTACCTGTCAGTCAAATGATAATGTAGGAGAGAACTGTAGGATTTGGTAAGTTGTTCTTCTTAAGACTGCAGAGTTTCAGGAGGAAGCTCTAACCTGCAGTCACATTCCTGCGTGCTAAAATACAGCATGGAAAGTGCCGCATAGAGTGGGAGTAGGTGGGGAACAGACAGCAGTCACTCAGCAGCTAAAAGAGCTGCTGTACAGTTCAAGCCAGTGACATCCTGCCATTTGGATGTTCTCTATCCTGCTTTTTCTTACTATGAACTGGAGACCATTAACTTATTTTGAAATGTTTCTGTTCTGCTTTGGCCGCTAATACTTGAAAGGAATAGTTACTGTTCCAGCTGAGGTATCAAGGCAACACAAATTGTTACAGACCAGCAACTGAATAAATTTGATTTCAGGGTAGTTGGGATGTGGTTGTGTTTGTGTACACAGGTGCCACTTGCATCTGGAACTGTACCTGCCCTGGCTGCAGGACTGCAAGTGGCTCCTGTGCTGTGGGGCAGGGCGGCGGTGGAGCCTACATTGTATTATCTGATGGTATCCTGTGACTGTTTTTCCTCACACAGGCTGAAGGGAAGGCGGTGCTAATAACAGGCTGTGACAAAGGTTTTGGACATGCCTTGGCAAAATGCCTTCATGCAAAGGGATTTACTGTTTTTGCTGGATGCTTGCTCATGGTGAGTGGTGAAATTATCAAAACTTTTCTGATTTGAGAAAAATGCTTCTCAAATGAAATCGTCTTCATTTATAGCCTCCCTTTACCCTAGTTGAAGACCTTAGAGAAGTGCAGTGGGCAGGGATTATTACGTTTTCCATTGCTTCATCTGCCTGTTGTATCTTGTACCTCATTCCTGTAATTGTGAGCTCTTTAGGGTAGGGCTCATCTGTCAACTGCATGTCTGTACAGTAGCTTGTACACTATAGCCCTGTTCACTGCTGGAAGCCTCTCAGAAATACCACAACACCATAAATCTGATAGGCCAAGATTGCTGTGGCACTGTGGCACTGTGGCTTTCTGTCTTCCATGGCATCCCTGTTGCTGTCTTTCACAATGTCAGTTTTTGTGGACACCCACCCCAAACTCATCTCCAAGCTGCCTCTTCTGCATTATTAAGGCTCCATTTCCAAAATATCTTGCAACTGTGCTTCTGCAGTTTCTGTACAAGCTGTTCAGTTTATAGATGGCTGAATAAACAAACTTACCATACATTTCTCATTTCTAACATCTTTAGGTCTGACTTCCTGTCACGTGTGTTTAGCAGGTGGCATCACTTGTAAGAGATAAGTTTAGACAGACTAAATCTGAAGTGGTTGCAGACTCCTCATTCCAGTCCCTGCTCATGCAAAGGACTTACAACTTAGTGTTGTGAAGCCGTTTTTATAAACTGGGCTGGCTCCACTTCCATACCAGCTGAGATTTTACCTTTACTATGAATTTTTGCTGTATTGATAGTCAAAACTTGTGTGATTTCTGACCTGAATTGTTCAAAATCAGTTAACAGTCGCTCATTTCTCCATTTGAAGATGACCACATCAGCACAGGTGCTCAGGGCATGATGACTACAGATTTTTGAGTACTGTGGAAGGTGAGAACAAACAAGGGTGGCCTTCTCTGCCTGTGTGATTATGGCAGACATTACGTTCTTCCACCACACCAGAAGGGAAAGTTATTATCAGCTGACGTATTGTGTAACTTGAGAGCAAGAGAGTCTGTTGGATTATTGCCACTGTTTGGAAATTTCCATAAGGAGCCTCTGTAATTCCTTCAGTAATCATGTCATTTGCTGCTTTGGGATGCCTGTCTCAGTGCTGATGGCAAGTCAGGTACTCCGCATAGCAGCAGACGTAGGGAAGCGAAAGGAAAGGGAAAATAGGGTAGCTGAGGGGGCTGTTTGGAAGGCACATGCTGGTGTGGAGCAGAGAGGGACAGGCTCCATTGGAAACTCCAGAAAGAAATTAAATGCTCCTGAAGTGAAGCCTGTTTGCTTGCTTGCTTAATTGCTTGTGAGCTGCTGTAGGTTCCCAGCAGGGTCAGAGCAGGTGTGGGGGCAGTTGTCATGAAGCAGATGCCAGGCTCTTAGTTCACACCTAGTTAGTCCATCACCACTTACATGCTTTTATACAGAGAATTACAGGATCCCTGATGTACTGTACCACCACAGACAGCCCTTGTATTAAATACAGCATAACAGACTGTGAGGTGCATCAGGAGCTTCTTAATGATGAGACAGTCAAATATAAAGTTGCAGGAATAAAAAGAATATTGCACGCAGGCTGGGATAGAACTGGAAAGGATCAAATGGAAAAGGGATTACATTAAGCAAGGCAAGTAAGTCCACTGAGAAAGTTTCTGTTAATATTATTAGGATATAAACACACAGAAATAGATTATTAAATAACCTTAAAAGTAGAAATTACAGGAAAAGTTGAAATAATAATTAATTTCCTTGATCTTATTGAAAAAAAAGAATAAAATTTTTTGTGTGCCTACTGCCAGCAGTTATCATGAGGACTGTAGGCAAGAAAAAGTAAAGAACAAGGGATGTTTATATAAATTAATGTGCTCAAGTTCACCAGGCCTGATGAAATATACTTAAGGGGATTTAGAGGATAAGCCATTGTGATTTCTGTCCCATAAGTGATATTTTCAAGAGCACCTAGAGGCCAGGGGATTCTAGAAGCCTGGAAGGGGACAGATATTGTACTTCCTTTCCCAAAGGAGATAGAGCTCTGGAACTGCCAGCCAGGCAGCTCACCTTCAGTGCACTCAGTACAATTGCCACACACTGCCCTGTCAGTTTTACAGATGACTGCATCATAGTGTGATGCACCCTGCCTGTATAAGTTTACTGGGAACAAACTGTGCTGTGTCAATCTCATTTTGGCTAAGTAGCAGAGTGGCTAGAGGGGAAGGAATAAATGTATCCTGAGTGAGGGTTTTGTCACAGTTTGCTACAGTCCCTCATGATAGTCTCATGAGCAAACTCATCCTCTGAGTGACTGCTGTTTAGTCCCAGGACCATATCCTTGGAAGTACCCCCGAGAAAAGAGTTTGCACTCAGAAAAAAAAATACGCACAGAACCATGCAGAGAACATTATAGTCCTTTTGGGTAACAGGGTTGAAAATGATCCTGCCAGGTCAGTTGGAGTCTGAAATCAATTATGTGGAATGCAGTAACGACAAGCACGAGGTGTTCCGCTCAGGAAACGCAGGAAGGCAGCATGGGGATTGGCAGCAGCGTGGGAAGGAACTGGCGCACACAGAGTGAGATGGCTGCATCCATGGGAGCTCAGCATTGTTCATGGCTTCCTGCTGCCCCCTGACATCTCACTGAGGGTGCCCCAGTGCTTGCCAGGACCTAATCCTGAATCCCAGGAGCTTCCCTGAGAAAAAGCCATGGCTGTGTCTGTAACAGGGGGGCTCTCCACTAATGAACATATGTGTGATCTGCCTCTCCTCAGTGCCACCACTGCACTGGGATCCTCCAAACCAGAACAGGGGAGAGGAGCAAAGAAGGGAAGGGGAGGCAGCCAAAAGCTGGAACAAGTTGCCTTTGCTGGGTAGAGAGGGTTTGTAGAGCTGCTGGGCTTCTCAGCTAGGAGCAGCCCCTGCTAAGCACAGGGTGGGGTGGGCAGGCAGAGCCTGCAAGGCTGCCAAGGCAGGATGACCAGGAAATAGGAGATAGCTGGGAGGAAACCACACAGTCCCATTGAAGGCCTATGGAGAGAACTTGGGCAGCAGGCTGGGCTAGAACATGATGCCTTTCAACTCTTATGGAACTGAGAAGGGGAAGCTGGGAGATTCTTTGAGAGGACAAAAATTAGACAGCAAAGGGAAGCGGAAAGAGGCTTTGCAGGAGCAGTTGGGCCATTGCTGCCAGTACTTCACTTGATTTGTGCTGCTGTGTGGCTCCTGCTGGTGAAGATCACGAAGATCATCTCTGGGAGGACAGTCTGGCTGCTCCCATGGGAACTGCTCCAGGTGTTATCCCAGCCAACAAATCTACCGTTAAAAAAACAAGGAGGAAGTACCATGTGGTACCTAACAAGGAATGTACTTAAAGCTCCTGAAGACCACAGAACATAAGATTATGTTCACTTGCTTCCATAAAACTCTGTAGCTGTTCCATTTGTGAAGAGCTGTTCTGGACAAAATAATTGAGCTCTTTGTTTTACAGTTAAATAGTGGCCAAGGTGGTGTGTGCAACTATGAAAAGTGGTCCCAAATGATATTGCATGTTGAAGTCAGTCTTCCAAAATCAATATGTTTTGTCAATAATGAGTAAATTGTAGCTGGGAAGGTAACTTTGCATTGGTGGTAGGGGAAAATTAATTTCCATATGAATAATACAAACAATTTTTACTGGATTTTTAAGTTGCCAGCCTATGAATTTGTTTCTCAAAAAGCAGTGGAAAGTTTCTTCTTGTTTTATAAGTATTATGCAAGATTAGAGAAGAATTCAGGGAAAGGTCTTTTCAGTGCTCAAATGACAATTGGCACTTGCATGCAGATATAGTTACGTTTTTTTATATAGGTACAGTAAATCTCTCTCTTTGCAAGCTGAATTTGTTCCACTTTATACACTGTTAAATAGTGGAAATTTGCTTTATAAAATTTGGTGAGATGCAGGAGCATCTTCCAGAAATACAGTAGGCATCATACAACCCTCATCTCTTTCAGAGGGAATATAATATTTTGGTGACCATGTTGTTGACTACTTGTAACACCACTTTGAGATTGTTTTCGGGGCTAGATAAGAGGGCCAACACAGTCCGTCCCCACGTTTGATGTGCATTAGAAAAGCTTCAAACTTTGTTTGCTGTTCTTGTTGTACTGGGAAAGAAGTCAGTTGTGAAATGACATGCAGCTGTGGGGCCAAGAACTCATTCCTACTATTGTCATAATGCCAGTGTAACTATATATTGATTTTTAAGAGAACAGCCCTGTTTTGCTCACATTTGTGATGGACATTTCAGCTCTTTTCTTTCATTATGTGTCATTGTTCACTGGACTGAAGGTGGACATGAGATGTGGTATTCTATATGAATTGGATAGCCTGAGATATTTATAAAAAACTAAGCAGTTACATGTTTTTTATATCTGCCTGGCTGCAGAGGCTGCTGAGCAGGTGACTGTGGGTGGGTTGCTCGCCTTGTTTGCCCTTGTGCTGTGGGAGTTGGTATCAAGTGATGAAGGAAGAGTGGCAGCCAGGCATGGTGACTCACCAATTCATAACTTCTTCCTCCCTAATGAGGCAGAGCTTGTGATTCAGGGAATAGTTTTGTGAATTAAATCTCAAGCCTGCTGTGGAACTGTGTAGCTAATCTGTGCTCTTTTCACTTTTATTTGTTATTTACTACCTGATCAAGGCTCTAAGGCTTAGGCAGCAATCTTGCCTGAAAGTGAGCAGGTAAAATTTGGAATTTTAACTGTGTTTACATTTGACTAAACAAAAAAAGCCCCACAGTAGTAACAGAATCTCTAATGATAGCAGTGGAATGGGAAGGAAAGAAAGGAAAAGGGTGGAAAGGAAAGCAGAGTCATGAAGTTCTTTTTGCCTATAGAGTAAAAAAGAAAAAAAAAAGTTCTTTCTTCCTTAGCCAGAATCTCCTTTCATGCCTCATGTCTGTAATTGTGCTGCTGTGTAGCAGATCTTCACTGAGCAGGTATTCCTGAACATCTGACTCCAATTTCTGTACAAGTTATGTTACCTGTAGAGCACAGAGACCGAGGCAGTGGAGAGTCACCCATGGTTCTCCCCAGCTGGCACAATATTTCAGCATGTTAGGGATGTGAAACCCATCATGAGGAGCCAAGACCAGGGTGGGCTTTGTGCTGCTTCAGGGCACTGTGTCACTGATGCACTTCTGGAAGTGTTGCTGGTGGGAACAGAAGGATGGCACACTGGTTTGTGCATATTTCTGCACCAAGTTTACACCTGTGTGTGCAGTGTCAGTAGCTTCCATTTCCTGTCTGTGTGAATATGCCTGGCCCCAAGCTGCATTGCTGTTCTTGGTCCATCTTAGTGGGACACCTCTCTGTTCTGCTGAACAGGATGAGAATGGAGATGGAGCCAGGGAGCTGAGAAACATGAAGTCTGACCGGATGAAAGTGCTACAGATGGATGTGTGCAGTGACCAGGAGGTGGCTCAGGCTGTGGATTTTGTGAAGAGGACCCTGAAGGAGCCAGAGGAAGGTATGTAGAGATCTTTTGCTCACAGAATCCTTTCTTCAGAGCAGGCCATGCACTTACCAGGTCTTTGTGCACCACCAAAAGAGGGTTAACAAGCCTGAAGGCCTGTGACAGTATGTGGCTGGCAGTCAGGCTGTGCTGTACCCGGGTCAGTGAGGACAATTGTCTTGCTGTTGATGTGGCAGCCACATGGAAAGAGACCAAGACTGGCTGGAGGATTAGGCTTTAACTCTACATCCCATAAAAAGCCATGAGTGGCAGCAAGCCCACAAGTATCTGTGTCATTGTCCTTGAATGTCTGCAAAGGGCACAGAACAGCCAGAGTTTGATCCCGTCCTAGCACTCCTGCCACACGTGCTCCTAGCTCATGCAGACCTTGCAAGTGACCCTACTAATGAAGAGGTGATGGGCCCTGGCTGCTTACTGCTGCTGTCCCCTCTGCTGTGTGGGTACAACTGAGTGCTGAGCTGGAGCACAGATTTGAACTGCCCTCTAACCTGGATTAATCTTCAGTCAGATCAATCCATGTTTTCAGTTTGCCATGCAACATCCCAGGGGTTGTTGTGGAATCCAGGGTAGGCTTGGCAGAGATGACCTTAATCCACATATCACCATAAGCATGAGTCCAACTCATGGATCCCAAAAGCATGTCAAGGGAGATAAGAGTCCCATCTTTCTTTCTTAGAAGTGCTTTGGCAGTGGGATGTGAGTTTACAGTCAGAGCCTGATGTGACACCACCTGACTTCTTCCCATGTGATGAGGTGAGACTTCTTGCCCTGCATAGGCTTTTCTGCTGCCTCTGTGCCAGGAGCAAGCTGGCCAGCAGCTGTAGACACAGGCTGAGGGTGAACTGAAGTTTGACATCTTGGCTTCAGGACTTCAGGGTTGTGACTTGAAGGTGGTTGCTCATCTTGAAGCTTGGATGAGTCTGCCACGGCCCTGGTTTTGTTCACAGCAAGTATGAAGCTAATAAATAACAACAGCTCTAATCTTCATGCAGATTACATGAGCACACCTTTCCTGAAACAAGCATATGAAATGTAACTGAGTAATGTACCAGCTCTAATCCCACACATGTTCTCTCTGCATGATTTTTCTTCCTACACAATCACTCAGCCCTTGTCATGCTTTTCACAACTTCTTAAGCTTTTCCTGAAGAGCCCAGCAACAGCAGTGGTAGCAGAAAGCCTTTTCCTACTGAGTGAAAGCTTGGAAGGGAGCAGCTCTATTGCTTCTATAAATGCAGCAGTGTTTGCAAAATTGTGTGTGTAGCAGGGACAGAGAAGTCTTGCATCCCTGATCAGCAGGTTGGACTGGTTCCTCCTGTAGCTGTTTGCCTCAGCACCGTGTGCAAAGAAACAAAGGCTTCTTTTTAGGCCCATTGGTGTGACTGAGGTTTGAGTCTTCCCAATAAATAGGTGCTGGAACATAAAGACTATTGAGTCTGAGGTGCCTTGCACAGAGGTGTGGTTGCACACTGAATGTGGCCCCAGAAGAGCTAGTACAGAAGAGTTTTTGGGCTGTACAGTTCTTTATACCTCTTCTCCCTGTGCTGTGCACATAAGGCTGAACTCTTTTGATAGGAGTGCCTATTTGTTTTCGGTCTCATGCAGTTCCCACTGTATTGTTGACTCTAGAAACGTCATAGTGATAAGGCTCTGCTCAATAAATACACTGCTGTCCAGCAAACAGCCCTGTGACTGGGCTCCCCTCAGCACTTTGTTCTGTTTGTAACATGCCCTGATCTGCAGCAATGGAATTCCAACAACAAACGATGGTAAATAATGATTCAGGGACGTTAAGGAGAACTGACATCACAACCCAGGAAATGGGAAATTGTTGTACAGAAATTTACAGGAATTTGTAAGGAATGCTATGCAGAAGTCAGTTTGTGATCGACAGTTTATATCTTTGGTAAATTCCTGCCAAATTTTCTCAGAATGTTGTTTTGTTAGTGGTGAAATTACTCTGAAATTACAAAGGGACCCCATTCAGGCTGAGATGCTGTGCTGGATGCAGATCAGTGTGAATTTCAGTCATCTTGACTCACTAAACCTGGGAGCTTCAGTACACAGCTGTACACAGCTGGAAGCAGCCTTCAGGGAGAACAACCTTAGGTGTGAATGGGGCAGGGTTACTGTGTGAGAGCACAGAGTCAGTCTGCCAAGGCCATGTTGATGTTTTTAAGTGCAGCAGGATAAATTCCGTTGCACATTGGCAGAGTATTGCAATTTGTTTATAGGACTATGTTTGGTAAAATACATGGTTACTATCTGACTGAATCAATACAGGGTGAAAGTTAAAAGACTTGCATGCATCAGAGTAGGGGAGCTATGGAGCAGAAGCAGGGCAAATAGCCCAAAAATTTCTGAGAGAGAGCTTGATAACTTTTATCAACAGGGTGGCATGACATTGGTGCTTTTGATAGCAATGTTGGAGCTCCCTGGACATGAAGACTCCTTCTTAGCCCTGTGTTAGTTCTTGGTAAGAGGAAGGTCCTGGAGTGGAAAGGGGCCCCAGCTTCAACTGAGTCTAATGCAGCCCGGACAGTCCAGCCCTGACTCCAACACAGTGAAAAATAACCATGGTGTATGGCAGGACATCTAATGAGAAGCAACTCTGTTGTCTTGTTCCAGCTCCTCTGTTTGTTCCTCATGCAGTTTATGGCTGCATAGTCCCATGCTTCAATAAATCCATGTAGTATGGATTCTCCCTACAGACAGTATGGGCAGTAAGGATTCAGCCCTACAGACGTTTGCCACTGGGAGTCCTGCAGTAATCCCTTTGAAGGGTCAAGTCCTTGCTGACCTGCTAAGTCCTGGCATGTAAAGGGTTCATCACAGAAGCTCTTGGGAGTCAATTTAATTTTGATAGGACTGCATGTGCAAAAGACATTAATTTTTAAATTCCATGAGTTGTAAGGGTTGGTTGTAAGTTTGCTAACTTCTGATAAAGTTAGGGTTGAGGGAAACCAAATACTTGGACTAAAACACAGCAGCTGTTAACCAGGCCATGAATGTACAGATCAATACCACGCACCCTCCAAACAGCAAGCCAGAGTTGTGAAGGGGATTAAGAAATCAAAAATACCTGTTTTCTTTCCTTTTTTTCTCTCTCCTAATTGTGGGAGAAAGTCCGGCTCCTTGCAAATTGCAAAATTCATTATAAGGTCACTGAGTGGAGGCAAACCTGGGATCAAGAGGAGGCTTAAAAGAGAGCCAGATGCAGCCTTATAAAGCCCCAGAAGAGCATTTGGCTGTACAGGAGATGGTCAAGAGGCAATACTTGTGTGGCCCCATCACTTTCCTTGATGTTTCAAACAAGCCCCTGGTACAGGAAGACCATATTTCATCTCCTTGCTGGATTTTTCTCTACAACTTATTTCTACAAAAGTACCCAGTTCTTTGTTAAGGTTTTAGGTTACTGTGAACCACAAGGAAAGTGTTTTCTCTGTGACACTCTTCCTTGTCCCACTCTTCAATCATGTGTTTGTTGGCAGGTCTGTGGGGCCTAGTGAACAACGCTGGCATCTCAACCTTTGGAGAGGTGGAATTTGCAAGTTTAGACAACTACAAGAAGGTGGCAGAGGTCAACCTATGGGGCACTGTGAGGGTGACAAAAGCTTTCCTGCCCCTCATTCGCAGAGCAAAAGGTACGTGCTGAGCAGTGGGGCAAGGCTCAGAGCTTTCCTAGCACTGCAAAGAGATGTAGCTAGAAATGCAGGCTGTACTTGGGGGAATGCCTGTGCAGTCCAAGGAGGGTTTCTGAGGATGCCATGTAAGCATTTGGTAGTACAGGCCATTCTTGGGACAGGCCAGGCACCTACACAGCAGGTGCTATCTTTAATATCCAAGATATCAGAGACTTTTGTGCAGTGTTGGCATATATCACACAGACAAGATAATCCAGAGTCCACAGAGTGGCCATGTTTAGATAACTGCATCTTCTCCCTTCATGGTTTTCCATTCACAGGTGACTTCAGGTAGTGACAGAATAAAGGAGATTTCATGACAGCCATTTCCGATATCTTACAAGACAATGGTATTATCAAAACTCTTTGTTGTTTTATATTGAAAAAAGATATGTATGAGCAGAACTCTGAAGAGCTTCTTTATTTAGCCTGTGTGGGAATGATGGTATAGGTGTATGTTCTGGGAGGACAAAAGGGGGCTATATTAAGAAGATTGCTCAGATGCCATTCCCAGACAGTAATTAACCACTAAACAAGCTCTATCTCACTACATCAGGTCAGCAGGTGGATCTCACAATCCCTCCAAGTTACACTTAGGTCTGGAATGAGACAGTAGAGCTGTCCACTTGTTTCTCAGCTGAAATTTCGAGCTGCAGAAGGGTATTGTGCTCCATGGCTGTGAAAATTCTCTCTGTAAAAATAGCTGGTGGAATTTCAAGGGCTTGTTTGTAAGTGTATCTGAAACCATAGTGCGCGTAGGGCTGAGACACACACAGAGGAGTGAGCACTGCTGTCACCGCCCTGAGGCAGAGCCCCAAGGGCTGTCATGGGCTGTTGGCAGGAATTAGGACAATTGCTCTCCACTGCCCCGTGAGCCGCACATCAAGTCTCCTCTTGTTTGTCCCAGGAATGGCCACTGTAGAGACTTGTGGCTGACCAGCTGAGTGAGGGGATTGTGCTGCTCATGCTGCAGGTGCAGAGAAATCTCTACTCATTCTCTGCCATCCAGCTCAGGTCTAAAAGTACACACATGCGTTAGGCAGATGAGCTGTCAAGCTTGCAGAAAGAACCAGAACATTTGTATGGCAGCACACAGAGTTGTGAGCTTTGCAGCTCATGACACTCTAGGCTGAGAGCTTGAGCCCTTCTCTAGGAAGACACATGGGTGAGGCACACTCCTGAGAACACACAGCTGACAGTCTCGAAGATCATGGTACTTCCCTACTTGGAAATTAGGAGGGAAATGTCTTGTATGCTTTGTAAATTCTTTGATGCAGAGGTAGGCATATGCACCATCCTCTGGAAAACAGGGGTTAGCTTTGCTTGAGGCAGGAAAAAAAGCTCCGTGACAGGGGGTGTGTATTCAAGATTCAGATTGTAGCAATCAGCATCATCCCACTAAGTACCCTTTTACCGGGATGTTCTGGCTGCTGCTTCTGCAGCTCATCCCCTGTCCCTGATCGCTTCTCTCCAGGCCGTGTGGTGAACATCACGAGCATGTTGGGACGCATGGCGAGTCCGTCTCGCTCCTGCTACTGCGTTTCCAAGTTTGGGGTGGCGGCGTTCTCGGACTGCCTGAGGCAGGAGATGTACCGCTGGGGCGTCCGCGTCATCCTCATCGAGCCCAGCAACTTCGTGGCAGCCACCGGCATCCTGACGGCGGCCGGCATCGACAGGCAGGCCGAGGCTCTGTGGGGCGGCGCCACCGACACCGTGCGCCAGGACTACGGCAGCGAGCACTTCGCTCGCCACGTGGCCACCATGAAGTCCTTTGTGAGCAGTGGCCTGAAGGACGTGTCTCTGGTCGTGAATGACATCACCGAAGCGCTCACGTCCCCGTGCCCCAAGAACCGCTACAATCCCATGGAGACCTACTGGTGGGTGAGGCTGCAGGTCATGACCCACCTGCCCACAGCCATTGCCGACTGGCTTTACATCCCGGGAGCCACGCTGTAAACAGGCATCCTTCAGGCATCCCTCCAGGACTCCTACTCACACACAGGCTAGGGCTCACCTCTGCACTCCTTGCTGCTGTGTCTCCTCTGGAGATGCATGTGCTTCCACTTTGAGTTGTGACTTCAAGTCGTGTGTTGTGGAATGCTAGAACAGCATGGTTTTTTGGTTCTTTTTTTTTTTCCTCATTCTTGTTGTTTGTATTTCTTGCTGGGCTGATTAAAGTTGAAAAGTGTTTTCCTTTTAACTATGGAGGAAGCAGAGGAAGATAAATATAATGTGTCAAGTATGTGGCTAGTGTAATTAGGTCAGCAGATAAATTTGGCTTATTAATGGACTCTTGCTTTTCCTTACAAGGGCAAACTGCTAATAGCAGAGCAAAGCTGTTGCTATGAGATGGCTTGAAGGGAGAAACTAAAATGGGAAACAAAAGCAGAGTTTTCCATTTGGTTGAAAATGGGTCATTCACAACCTTCCATTGTTTTCCTGATACTGCCAAGAAGCTCTGCTGTGCTGTGACTGTCTGCTCTTTCCAGGGAAACAGCAACACTGCCTCTAAACAGCCTCATTACCCAGCTGCAAAGAAGAAGGGTTCTTCCCTCCCAGCACTGTGGCCAGGAGATGCCAGAGCCAACAACTGTCATGGGCACATGACAGACAGTGAAAAGCCCTACTAATAATGAGGTCTGAGCTATCTCTCAGCAGCCCATCTCCACCTGTTTCTCTCTCCCTGGGACAGGGTTTAAGCTGATGTAGCAAACAATTTTGGCTTCTCGGACTACTTCCTTACATGCCTGAACTACTCAATTGTAATACAGACATTGTCCAGCCGTCCCCATTTCCCTCTGGCTGGTGAGGGAGATGCTGTTGGCTTTTCCAAATCTGTTTTTTCATTTATCCTCTGCATTTGAGCAGTGATGGGGCACTGTGCAGCTAGTGTAGCCTGACTATGAGCTCTGGAAGGATGCTTTAAAGGACACATTTCCTATTTTTAATATTGCACAATGAAATCTCCATGTCACACAATCATCTTCTCAATCTACCTCTTGATAACTGATATGCTAAATGTTGCCCAGTATCCCAAAGGGTCTCTTCTGTTGGCCATATGCAGGATTTCAATAATGTTTTCCAAGTGCATGGCTGCCTGCCATGCCCCATTCCCTGTGTTTCAGTGGTGACCACTGGTGGAGCAGCCAGTGAGCTGCAGGCACTGCTGGCCAGGCTGGGACCTGAGCCTCTTACTCTTAGGGACCAGCTTTTCCTTCCACTGTTTTGCCTTATTTGAGATTAAGTGGCTGTGAAAAGAGTTTATTGATTGCTCTTTCTTCATCTGTCTCTGCTAGCTCTGACTTGGAAACTGTGCCTTAAACTTTTTTTATGCCACTGTCTGCAAATTCTTAGAGTCTTCATGCAGCCATGAATGCTGTGATGCCTTCAGGAGGAAAGCAGGTTTCCCTTGGAGATGCTGTCAAGGCAGCTTGTCTTACAGGTAACAACTGCTAAAAATACTGCTGTGCAGTTTGTGTCTTTTCCAGATCATCTGCACATGGAGATTTCCTGGGATTCAGGACCCAGAAGGATCCCACTGAACTGCAGCTTAAACAGTAATCACTTCTGCCCCCTGCACTGTGAAATGTGATTAATGTTAAGTAGCTCTGATTTGCACAGAGAGAAAAATAAACTGTAAGATTTTTAAAGCATATGTCTCTGGCTCCAGTGCTCATTTCTACATTTGTTTTCCCACCTCTTTTAAATCTGAAGTTGGGATTTAATTAGGTTCAGTAATTAAGGAGGTGGTTTAATAATAACAATTAATGATATTTCAGTAGGTAGTGGGGCTGTGGAGGCTCAGAACTGCCTGGAGCAGAATGGGCAGCATGGCCCATTTCCTCAGCAGAAGGCAGTTAGAGAGGCCTCTCTGTAAACACTGTCAGTGTTTGTATTTTGTGTGGTTTCCCTTGAAGGAGACAGTTTAGAGCAGTGCTGTGCATTATTCATTGCCTCAGCACTCTTCATGTAACTAATCCAAGGGCTACAGCTGCCTAGGAATAAGGATTAGCTCCTCTCACAGACAGAACGGAGACTGGCAAGCCAAGAAGTGTCCCAGGCCATGCAAGGACCTCGTGGTTGAGGCAGGGTTAGGATTTCACAGCATGTGAGCCCCAGTCCCCTCCTCTGCCCCCTGAGAAGTGCTCAGGAGGGCTGTTAGTGCCTGATCTGGTTTCTGCCTGGGAGGGGAGCTCTGGGTGTCTGGGGGTGAGAGAAGAGTACATGTTTCACACCATAGAGTTGCACTAATATGGCATTGAAGGCAGGTTTTTGTTCTGCTAGTGAGTAACAGAGGGAAGTCCTGTGTTCACCTCTTCAAGGAGCGACACAGAATATGGGAATCTAAACTTCTTCTGGACTTTGCAAGTCTCTACCACTGTCAAGGGTGGCTGATGACTTAGGTTTGCTGTTCTGATGTGGCTGCAGATCTCCAGCAGCTGTGGAGCTTGGGCAGGAGGCTGCTGTACCAAGTGCCAGCTGTGTGGTGCTCCTGGGAACTACTCTTGACAAGCTGATGGGCAAGACCCAGCACTGGGACAAATATGTGGGCAGTGGGATGTGATTGCTCCTAGATAATGTTAACCATCACAATATTTCTGTGTGCCACCTTCGTCCCAAGTAGTAGCACTGTGGGTGCTGTCCGGTTACACAACACTAGTGAAAAACCACAGCATGAGGGGTGCCAGAATGTTATCAAAGTGAGTGCTCTCCTTTGCCTAATGAGCCCAAGATTATGGAAACTCCTATTTCTGGACGGATGATGTCTATGACTGACTTGTTGATTGACATTGTCTGCTAGTTAACAGTTGGGATGGAATTGATAAGTGTTAGGGGAAAGTTTAGAATTTGAGAAGCACTTCTTGCACATCTGGCTTTGAACTTGTAGCTGAGAAACTGCCCACTGCCAGAAATGTTCTTGGGAAAAGGAGGCCAGTGATGGCAATGCTTTCACACACAGCAGTGCCCTGAAACCACCATGGATTATTCAGCACAGCTCTTCTCTGCCCCAGGTCAGGGTCTTCTGCTTCTGGTGACCTCTCCCCTGCTCCAAAAAGTCTCCTTGTGGGGTCACTCTGTCCCCCAGGCAGGCTGCTTCCCCCAGGACTTCTCTTCCTTGAGAAAAAAAATATCAGCACTATCAGTTGGACAGACATATCAAGTGGAGATTAGGAAGCTGTGCTAAAGCTCTTCACAGCAGCCAGAAGAGGTGAGAAGGGCTGCCGAGGTCCTGTCCTGCATAGGGAGGTGCTGGCCCAGCCCTCTGCCAGCGGCCAGGGCAGTGTCTGGGCGTGGGACCTTTGCAGGCTCTGGGGTTTCTGCAGGGAGCTCTGCCCAGCAGTGCCCAGCTCTGCAACAGTGCCACCCAGTGCACCCGCACACGGGAGGCTTGCTCAGCCTTTTGGAAACTTGAAGGCCTCAGAAACCCAGGATGGGTTTATCTTCCTAGCTTAAAGGTCCCCTTAAACATGCTGGTGCTGCATAAATAGCAACAGCAGCACCTGTGCTTCTGGCTGGGGTTTTGAAACACAAGTTTACAGCTTCTTGTGTAACCACAATGCTGAAAAATGTCCAAACCAATACCAGCAGGTTTCTCAGCCAGCAGCTTGAGCTCTGGGTATTGGAGAGACGCTACAAATAGAGAATTTGTAAGAGAGCCAGCTCCACCTCCAGGGCCTGGCCTGGAGCCACATACAGTTAATTCATTCTCAGCAGCGTTGGAAGGGCCACAGGGATGTTACTGATACAGCCCTATCATCCTCTCCCCTGGTGCTCTTTGAGGCAAGGGCAGACTTGTGTTTTCACCTCAAAATACTGATAAAAAAATACCTCAGCCCTGACAGCAGCTTATCAGAAGGCACAAAGTAGCTGTGTGTGCAGGTCTCCTGCAGCATCCAGTGCCTTCTCCTGTGGTGTCTTGAAGGGAAGAGCTCTCCAGAGCCCTTGGCAGCATGGCTGGCAGCATCATCCTGCCGGTGCCGAAGGCAGCTCTGGGCACAGTGCCTGGCTGAGCCGGGGTTCAGTGCACTTATCACAGCATGGTGCAGTGAACATGCCTTAATTCACTGCCTGCAGGGCAGCTTAATTTGGTTCCCTGAGGGTGCTTTGTTTCACTGCACTTTTTGCCAACAGAGCAGTGAGAGAGGGGTCCCTGCCCACCCCCTTGGCGTGGGTGTGCAGTATTGCTTTCCTCTGCCCTTACAGAGATTGTGAAAGATTGTGTTTTACCCCCCATATGTATGGCTATATGTGGGGGTATTCCACAGCCAGCATGGCACAAGGCTGTCCATCCCCCTGAGCATGGCACCTGGTATGAAAACTCTTTCTTGTGCAGGACCTAGCAGATGATGTTGAGAAGGGCAGTGATGTTTCCCAGTTGTTTCCAGCTCCAGCACACAGATGGAACAGATCTGGTCACCTGAGATCTTCCTTCACTGTGTTTGCCAAGACATCAATAAAAGTCAAAACAGGGAAAATGAAAGAATTCTTGCTTTGGTTGTAAAAAGAGTGTTCAATAGAGGAACCAGGTAAGAGCTGGTCTGTTTTAATGGTTTACTGGGGACTGAGATGAAGCACTTCTGGCCCTGGCACTGCTACAGGTTTGCTAAATGCCCTGTATAAATCACTCTACCTGCACCAAGCTCCCTTACTTTCCCAACTGCCTCTGCCACCACCCTGCCATGCTGGAGTTATTGTTATGACTGGTGCCAGAAGAGGTATTATCTCACTTCCCATAGACTGAATTACTTTTTGTGGTAGAATAATAAATGTGGTGACTCCAGTCTTCTGCATGAAGGCTGGTACAAGTGGCTTTTAAAGTCCTCTGAATTGTTAGAGCTGCAGGGAGGGAGGTGCCAGGGGTGAGGGCAGGCATTAACACCACTGTGCTGCTCTTAAACAGGCACCAAGGTTAACCATCACCCCACAGGCACTCTGCCCAGGGACCTTGAACAGCAACTTGGGGGAAAACTCTGCATGGTCTATTGCTGCACACCAGAACAATTGTGCTCCCAGGGGTGTGGGTGGTACCTATCACCTTTTGGGGTCAAGTGCTGTAGGAGAAGTCATTTTCCTGGTCAGACTTTAACCAGGGTTATTATGACAATCAGTCAGCAGGCTGCCCTTGTGTCTCCTTCCTGGTTTCTGCTTTCTCAGAGGTGTTGAAGCCTACAGAGCAGAGCAAAGCACCTTCCCTTTCCAGCTCTAATGAGAGGCAACCATTGCTCCAGGAAGCATGACTAAGGAGGGAGCTGTTGGGAGAGGGAATTCACCCCAGTGAGGCCCCATGGCTCCATCACTTACTGCAGGGAGGGATGTGTCAGTCCCTGTGTCCCTCTGGAGACATCCAGTGGGTGCCTGGAGTATGGCTGTACAGCTCTCCTCCCTGGGGAAAGCTTGTGCAGGTACTTAGCCTGGCAGCCCTCCAGAGAAGAAATGTGGATCAAGTACTCCAATACAGCTGAGGTGCACTTTGATTATGAGGAAGTGCCTGCAGAAAAATCTGCCTGGGGAGTCAGAAAAGGCTTCAAGGTTGCAGTGGCCATCTTTAAAGAGGGTGAAATAGTGTGGTGGCTTGGCTGTTGGCATGAGGTGGCTTTGAAGAGGTGCAGGACACAGTCATCCAGTGGTGCAGTGGTCTGTCCATCCCAACAAGGGACTCCAGCCCTGAGTTTTCTCAGGGCCAGCACTGGTGTGGGGATGGAGCCAGTGCTTTTAGTGGGAGCTGCTGCCACACATTTGCACACACAGGAAATGCTCCTCTCCCCATCTTTCCCATATACTCTTGGCCCACACAGTAAGTCACAACCTCATCCCCTTCCTGCACATGTTCTTTTGCTGTACACCTTTACCAACAAGAGAGTCCCTAAGACTCTGTAGCCCAAGAGCACATCTGGACCTTCTTTTTGCACTCCTGCCACTTTCACAGCCCTGAACCAGACATGAGCTGCCTGGTTCCCTCAGGCTTTGGGGACACCTGTAGGGGGTGGCTGCTCCCTTCCTGCAGCACTAAGAGGCACTAAGAGGAGCAGGAAGCCCCCAGCTCCCTGTGGGCAGGGATGGCACTTGGCAGCTTTCCCTCCTGCAGGCACAAGTGAGGAGCTGGCTTCCAGTTCTGTCTGTGCATGGGCACTTACAGAATCAAAATCAGTCCCAGGTTGATCTATTGCATCCCAAGGAAGTTCCTACACTCCTGTACCTCTGTCCTGGTGCAAGAAGCTTTTGTTCTAGTCCATGGGTAACAACAAGAACAAGAATAATTATGCCAGGGAATGCAAGGTGTGGCATGTGGAAAATGCATGCATGTCCTCGAGTCAGGTCTCTCTACACTGAAATACACACCTGACCAGTATTCCTGGGCTGCAGCACAGATAGAAGCATTCTTACTACTGTCTAAACTAATCATTCCTAAGATCTCCCAACTGGTTTGAATGAAACTCACTGTGAAAGGCATCTCTGTGCCTTCTCATACTGTAACCATGCATTGCACCAAAGTCAGAGCACTGACCACTGAATTTATGTTATTTATTTTCTGCACAATGTAAATTCCAGGCTAGCAAACACTAAGGCCTGTGTTTCAATGCAAGCTGTGTGTGCTTGGGCTCGGTGGCCTCAATGCAGCTATTCATAGGCAAAGCCAAACACATATGCCAGTGTCTTTGTGCTCTCAGCCTGTGTGGAGGGATGAGACTTGCTCCTTCAGAAAGGGTATTCTTAAAATTCTTCTCTGACCTGTGGTGTGAGATTGGGGGACTCAGAGATATGGGATGGAAATGCTGGGCTGGCTGGTCAAGTCCTTCAGGGCCAAAGTGCTGCCCTTAGATCTTCCTGGTGGATGTATAAAACAGCCTTGAGGCCTAAGAATGAGGGATATCTGAAAGTCTGAGGCCACCCCTGAACTCCCTCTGTGATTCCTGGGCTCCTGGTGCCCAGGAATGCAAGTTGCTGAGTTGAAGCAGGCTCCAAAGTGCTCTGGCAGCAGGAGAGCCCACATCCCTGCCAAAGGGCTTCCTGCTTGGCTGCAGGAAGATTGCAGGAGATTTCTTAATTGCATTCCTTAACATAATAGAGGCTGTTCTCTCTTTCCGTGAGCAGAGCTGCAATTACCCACTCACTATAAATCTGTGTCGTGAGGTAGATGTAGGTTGTATATAGGTCATAGAAAATGTAATTGTATAACTGCATTAAAGCATGCCTGGGCTAAGGGCTGAAATATGGCTTAGCTGCAGAAAATAGGGCTGTGGGCTTTAAATAGCCTTGCTTGGGCATCTCTTGGACAGAGCTGGTGATGCTGTGAAGCAATCATTGTGCTTCCTCTGTGACAATAGAAAATCCCTTTGCAGAAAAAGCTCTCTAAACATGCTTAATGACATTTTTAAGATCATTTACAGTATGTTTCAATAGGCTAAATGTTGCTGGTTGAGAAAAAAGCATAATGAATCCACTGGGGAATGTGGGAGCTCTCCTCTGAGAAGGGGATGCAGAGCAGGGCAGCTGGGGTACTCTCTGGGCTGGGCTCAGTGGGGCACAGAGGGTGGGAGCAGCACCCTGTGCTGAGTGAGTCACACAGCCAGGACCTTGCAGTGCCCACAGTGCTCAGATCTGAGCGGGCATTCCCAGACAGGGCCCACAGGAGTCTGGCAAACGCCCGTGGGATCTGCTCCTACATCCATTGGGGATGTCCTCCTCTGCCCCCTGAGGCTGTGCACTCCTCTCTCCCCTCTGTGAGGACAAACCTGGCTGAATGCCTGCTCTGCATTGCTCTGTACCCAGGGTCTGCAGCAAATGCATCAACTTTTTAAACTTTATTTAGCAGCATCAGGCAGCCCTTCATGTGGGGCACTGGAATGTAGCAAACCACCAGGATTATGGGCACTGCTTGAACTCCTGTTTTTATGGTGAGCACATCCACAGGGTGAGACAGCACTGGGTCAAAGCTTTGTCACTGGTCCAGATCTACAATGTATTTCTGCATACAGAGACCTTGTTTTCCTTCTCTCTATTTTGTTTTTTCTACTTTCTGAAGAGTAAATATCCCTCTGGCTTCTCTCTCTGCAGGGATTTGGATCTTGGCAGCAATGCCAGTTAGGCTGAGGAGCCTTCCTCAGCACAGCCAGAAACACTGCTGGTCCTGCATGACAGGGGTTGTCCCTTAAATAATAATGCCCTTTTTAGTTTTCTAACTGCCTAAATTCCCTCTCTTTGGTTTCTTGTGTTTGAATACATAATTGGATAACTTCCAAGGTGGAGAGCTACTCACTAATTGTATATAAATTAATCACAACATCTTTTGTGCACTTGCATGGGACCAAGTTCCCATATCCCAGAGGCCAGTTCATGCATCCAGAGTCTGTTTACTTCCTTTGCTGTCGTAAGTATAATTAAAAATTTTACACCATTTTGCATAAACAGATTTCAAAGCACTTTTTGCCACTCCCACAAAACAGAGGAAAATTCCCACCTGCTTTTCTTTACTCTGTCTTGTCTCCTACTTGTTGATTTTTTTTCTATATACATGTTGCAACTTGTTGGCTAGCACAAAGCCCCATTTCCTGGAGAAGAGGAAGAAAAACAAAATGGAAGGCACCACGAAAGGTAGAGGGAAAAAGGAAGTGCTGTCTGTGCAAACAATGTTGTCTCCATGGTGGGACCCTCAGCACTCCCAGGTTATCTGGTTCTCAAGCTGCTGAAATCCCAGCTGGAGACCCAGTGTGGTAGGACAGCCTTTCCCTGGGGAGCCAGGTCCCCACCAGGCCCGGCTGGCTGAAGCTGCTCTGTTTGACAGGTGCCAAGAGTTGATACCTGGGGGTGCAGCAGGACAATCTCACTCCTGCCCTAAGCCAGGTCTGCTACAGGTAGAATGTCACAGGTGGAGTGGCACTGCCCTGTCCTAGCCCTCTGCTGGCTGAACTTTCTCTGCACGTCTAGCTTGTTCTAACAAGGGGGTTTTCTTTGCTGGCAGCACTCAGTGCTGTTGCATTGTCCCACTGGAGCCAGATGAGCTTTGTCTCTGAAGCGGACGACTGGCAGCGTGAGAATATCCCAGCCAATGCAGTCTGTCTGTCCCCGTCCCCCTGGACGTGCTGTGTGGCTCATGCCACCTCAGCCCGTGAGTGCTGCCCCATCCTGCGGCAGCCCCCGTGGCACCTCACTGTGCCCAAAGCCCTGCAGCCTGCCCTGCAGCTGCCTCATTGCCCAGAAATGTGGGGGGAGGTTTCATTCCTGCATGAAGCATTCCGAGCGTGTCTGGTGGCCCCCTCCTTGCCCTGGTTTCTCCACAGCTTTTCTCCTTCCTCTCCTCCCTCCCCTGCTCCAGCTTCCTGCCCTTTAATGTGTGGCCCTTCCTCTGCTCCAGGGCACAAACTGCTTACCAGGTGGAGATGACTGAGATGACTGAGATCCCACCCTACAATTAGGTGCAATTATAAGGTTATGCTTTTCTCCGAGCCCTTGCTCTGGAGTGGCCCAGAGCAGACTCCTGCTGTGGGCTGATGACAGGTGGGACATGGACCATGGACCAGGCTCTGGTCTGTGCAGGTGAAGGTGCTGGTGGTGCTGGAGGTGGACTGCCAGGAGGGTCCTGGGGTGGCCAGGGAACATGTCCTGGCCAGCTGGCCCCAAGCAGGGACTCAGCTGCAGTATCCCAAAGCTGCTCCTCTCCAAGACAGCAGATTCCTGGGTCCTTCCTCCTGTGGTCAGCCAGAGCCCAGAAGTGTGCCTCTGGGGAAGGTGCAGCCAGTGCTTGTGTGGAGATGTCCCAGCAGCGGCAGCGAGCCTGGCTGTCAGCTCTCACCATCTGTGCTTCAAGCTGTGCAGGGCCTTGGCACCCACGGGGTGTTCCTTGGCTGGCAGTGGCCAGTGGAGAAATAGGGCGCCACTGCAGCTCCTGCACTCCTGAGGGTGCTGCCTTTGGCTGCACGTGGGATTTCCTGCCAAGATGGGTTTTCTTCCAGTGTTGTTGGTGTGGCTGCAGGAGGGGTGATGGCTGTAGCCAAGCCCACCCCACCTGTCATCTCCACTCTCAGTGGGGCTCAAGGAGTGCCAGCTCCTGCTGGCTCCTGACTTCTCAGCATCCTGGCCATGGCCCACTCCTGCACACTCCTGCAGCAGGAGTTCCATGGAGCATGGCTGGGTGAGCACCTCGATGCTCTGGTGTGACTTTGGCTGCAGAATTCCAGGAGCCAGAACGGCAGTGTCCAGCCCAGTTTTGTCCCTGGCAGGGCTGGCACTACAGGGCAGCCCTTGTGTGCTGGACAGCACCTGTAGGCCAGGGCAAGCAGGAGCCCCTCCTGCTGCAGCCGTGTGAAAGGCTTCCTCAGAGCCATTCCACCCTGCAGCACATTGCTGCCCCCACAGCCAAGGAGTCCTTGCTCCATCCATAGGAGAATGCCCCGTGTGCAGGTGTGGATAAGCACACAGACACACCTCCACATGCAAATGTTCCACTGTGCCCAAGCTGGCCCTTTTGCAGGACTTTCTCCTCTGATTGCTCTGCAGGATGTGGGCAGCTGAGTTCAGGAGAAAAACTGCTTGCAGTGCGCAGTGCGTGGGGAATCTCACCAGTGCACTGCAGCATGACAGCACCTGTACCATTCAGGTCAGGATCTGTCCAGGGATTTCTTGACTTCTGTTTGTATTGCAAGAAGTGCAGCTGAATGTGGGGCTTGCAGAAAGTCTGCAGGACATCTCTGACTTTGACACGGGCAGCCCTGCATGCTCCTCTGCCATGCGCCAGACGCTGCGGCAGACCATGGACCATGTGCCCCCCTGGCCCATTCACCCCCAGCTGGTGCTGCTGGCTCTGTGCTGGATGGTTGTTGAGGTCCTAGGACACACCTTGGCTGTGCTGTTTCAGGGCACACCTTGGCTGCACAGCCCCAGAAGGGGACAGGACTGAGCTGTCTGTGGCTCCTGGAGTGGCATTTGTGCAGTCAGGAGCTCGTGTGTGTGCATGTGTGAGTAAGGCATGCAGGGTAGCATGTAAAAACACATCTGGAGAGAGAAAGCCTCAACAGAGATTAGATAAAAATGTAATTAAACACAGAGAGCTTCCTGTCAATTACTCAGCTCTTCTTGCATAACTCTTGGGACCGGCTGCCTTCACAGATGGCTGCTCTGCTGTCAAAGGCATTTGCTGGGCACCTGTTGGAAAAAGTGCCAGGTCAGCAGGGAATTAATTGCACCAGCATCTTTCCTTGTAATAAGATTTAAAAGTCTAGAAGAAAACTGCTGAAAGGTCTTACAGCTCCTCAGACAAACCTGTGATGCGTCCTGGTGCTTCATGCTCCTCATGTACTCGCAGCAAGTGACTGTGATGGGGACAAGGACATTGCGGTGGCCTGGAGGATCTCCAGGGCTCAAGTAGGAGGCAGAGGAGGCTGCATGTCCCCCCTTGGAGCATGGCCATGGCCGCTGCTGGACCAGAGGGCGCAGGATGGGAGCTGCTGCTGTCCCCAGCCCCTCTCAAAGGCTGTGGCATTTCTCTCCTTCCCCTGCCATTTGCACCCAGGCCTGAGGCTTTAGCGAGTGGCTGCAAGGCAGAGAGCTCTGCAGCTGCAGGCGATACCCAGACACGTGGGGTGCCTTTGTTTGCCTGGGTGAGCAGCCAAGTTGCAGCCCATCTCCAGCTTCGTACCAGCTGCAGATCCAAGGCAGCTGACTGGCCTGCCAAAAAACCTAAACACGTCGAGGACCAGGGAGTGGCTTGTGCCAGAGCTGAATAATGATGATCCCAGCACACTTATAAAGGGAAGCAGAGAGCTCACCACAGAGCTGTTCCTTGCCACCCTGGTCCTCTGCGGAGCATCACTGCGCCTTGTCCACCAAGGTATGTCTGAATTGGGAGATTCAAACTGGGAACTGTCTGTCTGCAGCAGGCCCTGTGCCTGCAGCTGGGCTTTTCTTCTGAACTTGGGGAAAATGTTACTCTGCTGCTGTGGAGGAGTTTCCAGCCAGGCAAGCAGAGCAGCCCAGTGCTGCAGGGTCTGTGCGTGCCAACCTGCCCCAAGCAGAGCCCAAAGCATGTGGCAGCATCCTGGCTCCAGCAACTGTTTGGGTGTGAGCAGCACAGCTCCTGCTTCTGCTCTGCAGGAAAACCTGTCCTTTCCCTCCTCACCTCACGCTTTTGGGGGTCTGTTCATTTTGTATTTGGTGCTGATTTGAATCTGTACCAACTTCCCCACCTTGCAGTGCTGTATATATGCCGGCATACAAAGACCCCTCCAGAGGCAGCTGTCCCACCCTGTTGCAGTGTCAGGCAGCCCTGGCTTACCTGGGGATGTCCCTCCTGCCATGCAGGTGTACACTACAGGTGTACAGTGCTCACATCCATGTCCCAGGGCCCCAGCTCTCCCCTCCAGAATATGGAATATGTTCCTTGTGCTCCACCATTTTAAAGGAAACATCCTGCATTTCCCCTTGCCTCAGCTTTGGACAAACAATGACACTCCTGTGGGTCCTTGGACATTTATCACCCCTGCACCTTGCTAGGTGTCAGATGTGGGTGATGAGTACAAGTGCTTTCACCAGGCATTGCCAGGCTTTTCATGGAGCTGCTGGGCACAGCCTGAGCACAGGTAGGGCTTAAGGCTATTTGGTGCTCTTCTAATGATTCCTTCCTCCTTGCTGTGCCCCTGAGGTGCCCTGCTGCATGTCCTATCCCTCGTGCTGCATTTCACACAGAGCTCTGCTCCAGGGAGGCCCCAGCTCAGCTGTTTTCCTTCTGCCCAGGTGCATTTCCCACCTGCATCCCAGTGCAGCCATGCTGGGCACGGCGGTGCGGCTCTCGGTCCTGCTCAGCCTCTTCAGCGTTGGGAAAGGCCAGATGTTTCATGTGGGACCATGCCCAGATCCATCAGTTCAAGAAGAATTCGATATCAACAAGGTGTGAAAAGTTTTCTAAAAATCTCATAGGGTGCAGCTGGCTAAGCTAAGTGGGCATGGGACTGACAGCAAACTGCCTGGGTGCAGGGGGTGGTGGCAGCTCCGGTCACACCTTGTGCCACAGCTGCCAGTGTGGGTCTGCAGCTCTGGTCCCCCTCAGTCCCAACCACCGAGGGGCAAAAACTGTGCTGACAAAAACAGGTTGTTCTGCTTCAGCTCACTCATGTTAAAAACATCTCTTTAAACTTTCTTCTGTCAGTATTTGGGGAAATGGTACGAGATAGAGAAGCTGCCCTCAACTTTTGAGAAAGGAAGCTGCATCCAGGCAAATTACTCATTGAAGGAGAACGGGAAGTTCAAGGTGATCAACAAGGAGATGCTGTAAGTGTTTGTGTTTGGGCCATATCCTCACTGTGGCGGTGGCACTGCTGTCACCTCTCTTGCTGTCCTTGGGGTTCATTTTTCTCTAAATTGCCTGTGGCTGGGGCTGAGGGTGCTGGGGGAGGCAGCCTGCGGTTGCAGTAGCACTTCTGAGAGATATGGGTCTCTGGTTCCTGCCAGTGACCTGAGGATCATCAGGTCTCTGTCTCATTGTCCGAGGTGAGTGATAGGAAAATAGATCAAATTTACATAGTGATCTCAGCATAAAATAGCCTGGATCTCCCCCCTGGCTGGCTTGTCAGGCCCAGAGATGGCTGAGAAGCTGGATCCTGTTCTGGAGGGGGTCATGGGGCTGGTTATGGGATGGCAGCTATCCCCTTGTGCCCCTGCATGCTCAGTAGTGCCTGTGCCTTGTGCTCCTCTCTGCTCCAGAGTAAAGAGACACAAGGAAAAGGGGCAGGGAAGGTGAAGCACATGAGTAATTTTTACTTAAATATTTGTCAGCCTGTTTCTGGAGAATTTACCTTGCACAGGTAGTAACTGCTGTGCAAGGGGCTCGGAAATCATTGTCAGTTTAAATCAGTGGTGAAGTGAATACTTTTCCCTTTATTAGGGAATTAGGAGAGTTTGCAATTTTCCTGAGTCCTCCTGGATTTTTACACAGACAGATGCAGACAAATTAATCTGTTTCCATCACCAGCCTATGCTGTTGTGGGCTGCTGCTGTGAGGGGCTGAATGGATGAGAGGGAGCGAGCAGCGAGCGCAGCACTGTCCCCCGTGCTCCTGGCATGGCATGGGGGCTTTGTTCTGGCTCACAATAACAGCAGCACAGGAACACATCCCTTGTGTCCGGGGCAGAGCAGCATGCCTGCTGTTCACAGAGTGCCCAGCACTGTCTCAGCAGCTCCACTGCTCGGGCTGTGCCTGGCAAACAGCTGGACATTCATTTGTGCCTGCATTAATCTGTGTGAGATTCATCCAGTCATTGCTGTCACTACTGCAGCAGCTCAGGACCCTGAAATATTAGGGATATTTTGGGTGTGCATGGCTCCAGCATCACCCCCTTTACCTCTGCTGCTGGCAGAATTCACTTCTGCCTCCTTGGCTGTTCCTGTTTTACAGGGAAGCATGAAACTTTCCTGCCTGACAGGCAGCATCCAGGTCTTGAGGTATCTGTGCAAAAATGCTGTTATGAGATGGGCAGCTCAAGTCTTAGGGCTTGCTGCCAGCAGGGCAGTGCTCTGAACGAGCAGCCAGAGAAACCCTGGCTCACCACACAGGCACAGGTAATTTGCGTGCAGAGGAATGTGCAGTGACCTGGAAAAAGCACAGGTGATTAAACAGAAGTGAACACATGCCTTCCACAACTACCAGGAGCTAAGCTGCTGCCTGGCACATCTAAGATCATGGATGGGATCCTCCCATCTTCCCATGCTGGGTTCCTCCCACCCAGTGCAGAGCGGTCTTGCTCTCCTTCCCCTCTGTCATTGTCACCCTGGAACCAAAGGACATCCAGCCGGCAGGGATACTTGGAGAGAGGCAGCCTGGGATGCTGGGGGGGTTTAACCTGAGAGGCCAGCTGCACCTGGCCCAGGACCTGCTGTGCCCTGAGTGCTGCTGAAAAAATCCTCAGGGATGCTGGGGTTTACCAGTACCTATTTCAGCCACCTCTTGACAGGTAGTTGTGTCAGGAGGGATGATTTAGTGGAAGTGAAAAAAAGAAAGATCTCCCACTTTCCTGACTTTATTTCTCCCCTTTGTCATTCTCCCCTTAGTGCCAATGGCAAAATCCATGAAGCTGAAGGAGAACTCATGCACATGGATGTCAAGCAGCCGGCCAAGCTGGGCGTCCGCTTTAACTGGTGTAAGTGTGTGCTGGGAGGGCTCCCGGGGCAGGGCTGTGCTCTGGCCATTGTGCCGTGGCACCAGGGGGGTGCAGCTCCCCATGTGGCTTCAGCACAGCAGCAAAGGGCTAAAATAGACCTTGTGACCAGCAGGCAGTGGTTTGGTGGCACTGATATGCCATTTACAGCAGCAGCCCCCTCAGTGGTGGAGAACTCTTCACCAGCTGGTCTCAAAGCAAGAGAGATCAGCAGCCTTGCCGTCCCTCCAGGTCATTTCACAGATGGGAACAGGGAGGTGGGGAGGTGGGGGAGGCCCCACAGTGCTGCAAGAGCCAAGAATAAGCTAATTTCTCTGCACACTATGGTACAGCTACTTGCCCACGCTGCCTCTACGTACAAGTGGCTTTTAACAACCATTAATAATATGGTTTTGTTAGCTTGTTCCTTTCCTTGTCACTCTTAACACTCCCCAGGGGCCTGCTGAGGTGCTGTGCCACATTGCACAGCACTTCCTCTGTCTGCAGCAATGCTGGAAAGTGAGCTGCAGAGTCCCCTTGGGTGACATTTTATTCTGCTCCCTGACACCTTTTCTTTGGCAGTCTCATAGCTCTCCTTTGCAGGGGGGTTATTTGGAGAAATGGGTGGAGGAGGGTAGTTGCAAAGGCAGTACAGTGACTGTTCCATGAGCACAGCCAGACTGAATTATCTGCTGCTACAGCACCACCGCAGCCATTTCACCTGCAGCATGAGCAGCCCCAGCCACCTTCACTGGGTGTGAGCCCCAGAGAGCAGCTCTGGGCTCAGCTGGCTCCCCAAGGCTGGGCTCCACATGGCAGTGGGTGGTAGTTCATGCTCCTCCTCTCACCAGTGTCAGCTCCCAGCACCACAGCTCCTTCCTGGCAGCCAGCATCCCCACACTGGTGAGGCTGGGCTGGCTTTCGTCCGCCCAGGAGAGCTGTTCAGGTCATAGCGTTAACTTTCCACAAAGACCTTCACAGTCAGGGCTTTGTGTCTTTCCCAAGTTCTTCTGGACAGAACAAGGAGTCCTGGTAAGCTTTTATAAATCATAGCTGCCTGTACTGACCACAAGTGTGCAGCAGCCAAAGTGGGAACAATCCCAGGAGCTGTGGCTGGGGTGCAGCAGAGCTGTCCAGAGCTGGTTACGCACGGCAATCACGGTGCCCTCCTCTCTCCTAGTCATGCCTGCTGCCCCTTACTGGGTCATCTCCACTGACTATGAAAATTACTCCCTGGTTTACTCCTGCACTAACATCCTCTGGCTCTTCCACATGGACTACGCCTGGATTCTGTCAAGAGCTCCTGACATGCACCCAGAAACCGTGGAGAACCTGAAGAGCGTTCTCCAGTCCTACAAGATCGACACCGATAAAATGATGCCCACTGACCAAGCCAACTGCCCTGCTGAGATGTAACTCCTGGCACGCAGTGACACAGCACCAGACCAGAGATAAACTTTGTTGCTTGCTTTATTACCCATTAGAATTTCTCTGTGTACCTGAGAAATTTAATAACAGTAGTTTCCTCTTTGCTAACAGTAGTTTGCCAGCCCAGAGGTACTCCTTGCTGCCATTCCCTGTATTGCTCTTCCCCCTCTTTTTGTCTTGCTCTGACTGCTGCAGCATGACTGACTGAGTCAGTGCCAATGGGTGAAAGAAAGAAACCCTGAAGTGCAGACCTGAAACTGCTGCTGCTGTGAGTCCTCCAGTACGTGGAAGGGAAAGGGTGTGAGTTGTGATGTGCAAGTATTAGTCCTGGGGAAAAATCGTTCATCACACAGCCCCATGTTTGTTTCCAAATTTTGTCTTGATGCTTCTGGGTCTGCCAGGAATCTGCAGTGTCTGAGCTACACTGTGGGCACTGCCTTAGCAGCAGCAACATCCAGATGTGGTAGGTCAGTCCTGCAGCCTGGGAACTGAGGCTGGGGGTCTTGAAAGTTTCCCAGTGCGGGGCAGTGGGCATACATTGCTGCTAAGTCAGCTGACCTCCTTGCCAGAAATCAGATCTTGCCCTTTGTATTTTGAATCTAAAAATGTCTGGAGATTCAGCATCACTCCATCCCCAATGTCTATATGTGTCCTTCTCCTGCCTCTAATGAAACTGGTCCTGCCCTCCCAAGGGGCCAGCTCTGACTGTACTTGTAAGCAGACACAAAGAGATGGGGCTGCTCCCTTGTTCTGTCTTCCAGAGGCTTTTCCCTGAACACCAGGAGACAGCAGGCTCTGCCTGACATCCTGCCCCTGCTGTTGCACGTGCCGAGTGCCCTCTGGGGCTGCATCTGCCCTGGCAGGTGTTCAGCAGGCACGACAACTCTGCTTGAATAGCATTCATGCAACTCATTAAAAATGAAATAAAAATACCTGCTTCAGGCCTTTTGTACCTTCCCAGCTGCACAGCTTTTGCCAGCAGGCTGGGGGGCTCAGTGTGTGGGGCCTGCCCCTCCTCTGGGGCCGCAGCACCACCACAGCAGGGTTGCAGTGAACATGACAACCACTGCTGAAGGCAAATGGTTTGTTCCAGGAGCCTGGAGCTCTCTCCAGCTATCCAGGGTTGGATGTATGGGCACCCCCAATTGTCTGAGTCCTGCCAGCAAATTTGTGTTGTGGCTTTGGCTGACGGTGACCCCCTGTCTCCTGCTGCTTTTACTGACATGAAGAAATAATGACACAGATGTAGAATGCTGTAAATCTGCAGGAAGCATTTTACACTTATTTTGGTGGGACCCTGGTGGCGTGGGTGGGCTACAGAGCACTTTCTTGCCCTGGGACAGCTACAGGAGCTGAGCAGCAAGCCAGTATGTCACTAATCTTTACCAGTCAGAGGAGGCCAGGATGGGAGGGACCAGAAACAGCTGCCATGTTGAAGTCATTATCCCTTTAAACTTTCAAATCCTAATGCCACAGTTCCTGTGACACAGAATTAAACACTCCACCCGATATTTCAGGCTATAAAGATGATGGACATGCCAGGATACAAACAACTGCACAGTTATTCTCAAGTGTGTCAGATTCTGGGTGTAATCATTTCATCACTGCTTTGTCGGGTTCCTATTTTCCTTCTCACACGGATGGTGCTGCTGTAGCCCTCATTCTGTGTGATGCAAGCCCATGGCACGGTGGCTGTGCACGCACCGAGCCCTAGGGTGCGTGCACTGCCCTGGATCTGGCTGGGAACTGGGATCTCCAGGTGTGCCTGAGAAATGGGAATGTTTCACTCAGAGACAAACCCCTGCCATGCCTGGGCCCTCTGGAGACCACGCTGGCTCCTTCATTGTGCCACAGACGCTGTGACAAACCTGGGCTGCTCTGGCAAACACGTTGTGCCAGGGGCATCTCCGCATGGCAGCGCAGAGAGCTCAGGGACAGCGCAGCCCGGCTGCAGCCTGCCCTGCCACTGCCAGCTCCTGTCCCCCGCACACACGTGGGACACCCTGCACGTGGCAAACCCTCGAGTGTGGGTGGGAGTGCCAAACAGGCACCAGCCCCACACAGTCCCAAGAGCTCCGTGGATGCGCAGACGCCCCCAGGGCAGCACACACTGGCCCTGTGCACATGCCAGACCTCTGTGTCCATGTGTCCTCGTCAAAGAAGGTACGGATCTGAACGGGAGATGCCAAGAAGATGAAGCCAGGCTCTGCTCAGTAGTGCCAACCACTAGGATGAGAGGCAATAGGCAGCAAGTGATGCACAGAAAATTTCACCTGAATATGAGCAAGAACTTCTTTACTGTGCAGGTAATGGAGCCCTAGAACAGATTGCCCAGAGAGGCTCTGAAGTTTCCGTCACTGGACATATTCAAGAACCATCTGGACACAATCCTGTGCAAGGTGACCCCTTCTAACCTGATCGATTCTGTGATTCTTTGTCTATGTGTCCATGTGCCCGTGTGTCGCTGTGTGCCTGTGTCTGTGTGATCGTGTATCTCTGTGTCTGTGTGTCACTGTGTCCCCGTGTCCGTGTATCTGTGTCCGTGTCCCTGCCGTGTCCGTGTGTCCCTGCCGTGTCCGTGCTCCCCGCGCGCGAAGAGCGCCCCCTCGCGGTCACGCAGGCGCACGGCAGCAGGGGGCGCTGTCGGTCCGCCGCCCGCCAGGGGGCGCAGGCGCGCGGGCTGAGCCGGCGGCGCTGGCGCGGGGCGGGCCCGGCCGGGGCGGTGGCGGCGGCGGCGGCGGCGGAACCGGGCGGGCGGCGCGGCCATGGAGGAGCCGTCGGTACCGGACTCCTCGGCGACGCGGCGGGGGCCCATCAAGGGCATCCTGAAGAAGAGCGGCAGCAAGGCTTCGTCGGGAGCGGCCGTGGGGGCGCGACAGCCCAGCCAGGCCTGCGACGAGGACGAGCAAGGGTGAGGCCCCGGTGGTGGTGGGCGGCGGCGGGTCCCCGCCGGGCCTCCCTCCGGCCGTCCCGCTCCTTCGAGGGGTTCGCGGAGCGGGATCAGACGAGCGGCGTCTCCAGCTGGGGCTGCTGCTGCGCCCCGTGCCCGGGAGATGCTGCGCGGGCCGGGCGGGGGTCCGTGCCGCGCCCCCCGTGCGGCGGCGGGCCCGGAGCTCGGCTCCGCTCGGCGGTGGGCATCCGGCAGCGGCAGCTCCTGCCGAGCCCGGAGCTCCGCTGGGAGCAGGGGGATGCCGGGTGTGCACCTGAGCGGAGGCGGGGAGCGCTGCTCGCCTGAGGCCGGCGAGAGCTGTCGCCGTGGCTCCTGCCGAGGAGTGGATGTCACCTGCTAAGTGTGGCAGCTCACAAAGGTTTTTACCGATGCTTCGAGGATAGTTCACAGTTTGGGAAATGCGCTTGATTTATTCTCAGCCTTCTCACAGGCAGCTCATTTCTTGTAATCAAAAGCATGTCTCTGGAGAGGGGACCTCTCCTGCCCTGAAACATAATCAAGATGTATTCTCGGTTGGGCAGGAGCCATCCGTAAAAATCGCCCACCTGAGAATGTGCACAGCCTTGTGGTTTGAATGACATGAAAATCTTGGTTTAACTGTAACATGCCTAGTTAGTCCAGATATGCCAGAAGTGGTCTTCAGGTGGCCAGCACCTGTCTTTGCTGGTTAAGGATCCTACACTTTTCCTGATGCACCCAGCATGTGCTGCCTGCCGTTGCTCTGATTCCCCATGAAGTTATGATGAACAAGGTTAGACCCGAACTCAGTGTTTACAAATTTGCTTTGGACAGTTTTCTTTTTTCAGCACCTTTTTCAGTATTGCAAGGAGAGAAGTAATGATAAAATAAAGTGGTCATGCTGGTCGGTTTTTTTATTATTAAGGTAGTACTCCTTTCATCTTTGCCTAGTTAAGTCATGAATGTAGTCCAAAGTCAGCAAGGTAAGAAAGAAGAGCTTTTGGGTTGCAGTGTTGCTTGTGCTAGCTGCTCCTGCTTTCCAGAGAAAAAAATTCAACTGAATTAATGAGATGATGTTTTTGAAATGGGTGAGTGTAAGTAGCAATATGTTACACAAATGTGATTTTTTCTTTTCCTTTTCATTAGTTCTAATATGTAGCTTGATGTGTTTAGCGCCACATCAGACATAAATTTCAGATTGCTGTTGGTAGCCTGTGTTTAATTTTCTGCAGTTTCTTTTGTACCATCTTGAAAAATGAGTAGTATGAACTGATGAGTATATAGTATATTGGTTATTGCGCACAGTAATTTCTTGGGAAGCACTCAGTGGGCTAGAATCCAGCTTCTATTTCCTGTTTACCAACATGAGCCAATAAAGTCAGATTAATTCTGAAATTGTCTTGCAAGTTGAAAGATATTGGCCAAACCTGGCAGGCTGCATCAGAAAATTTCCTGGAAAGATCCGTACAGGATATATAAAGCTGGTTTCTCTGCAGGTATTACTTTTGGTTGGCAGTGTCTCACTATATCAGTGTTGTTTCTGATTTCAGCTAAACGATTTTGGTTTTAGAAGAATGATAAGTAGTACAGTTGTGATTTTCCTTTGAGATTGAAGATTAGTTATTAAATTCAGGTCTCTGTTTTCTTAATTCTTCTGCTTATTTCTAATATTGAAATTCAGGTCTGAAGATCTTTAAAAATATCTGTAGATGAAAGAGCTCATTGAGTCAGCTGTCATCTTTTAAAGCACGATGTTCAGAGCTCTCATTTACTTGCATCATTACTGACCTTGTGCTGCTGTTAGGGATGGTAACATTGTTTGGAAAATTTCCTTAATGAAAATGGGATGCAAGAATGAAGCTTGAGAGAATGGGACACCACTGGAACTACATCCTAAGAGCTGAGATCATGGTTTAATGGCAGACGTGTTCTCGGCATACACACTGGGGTACAGTATTTTTTGCCTTCAGACCCCTATAAGAGCCTGTGAGCGAGTAGATATGATATTTTACAGAGGAATTATGGAAGTGTGTGTGTGCACAAACAGCTGTGTTGGAAGAGGTGAGTCTGCTATGGCAGGAGCAAGGGAGGTGTGAGAGGTGTTCTTTGGCTGTTAACTGCTGCTGCAACTCCTTGCCTGTCCCCACCACCTGGTGTGATGGGGACAAATGAAGTTATTGTATATTTTTAAAGATGTGAGAACATACAAATGAGCACTTATGAGATTTTTCAAATCTCATTTTCCTAAGGAAGATTAGATTTCCTATTTCTGTGTTTGAAGGGGTGTCAGGATGCATTTTTCTGTGATGGTCCCAAGCCATGTCATTAGTGTTGTGCTGTGCAGACATGCCTAAGCATGCAAAATTGGAAACAAATAGGGGAGGTGTGGGTTTTCAGAGCACTTAGTCATTCTCTTGTGAGGGCTTTTTACAAGCAGGAGTGAAATGACATGTTTGTCTCTTTGCCACTAATGACTTTTTTCCCCCTAGGTGAACTTCAGGTTGTGCTTTGGGAGGTGTTCCACAGCCAAGGCTTTTAATGTTGGAATCTGAGTTTAAAATAATAAGTGTGAAAAACTAAGCCACTAAAAACTTGTTCAACCTTTTATTTATGACTCACTGACTTGCTCAGTGTGGGCTGTCTGATTTCCAGCACAGTGCATGCCAAAGGGATTGTTCCAAGATTGCCAGTATTATTATTCTTAGGTGGAGTTGTGAGCCTAGGCTATAAACCTTGATGCGCTCTGGGCAAGTGAACACAAGGCATGTGAAGGGAATGTCTCCCATCTGTTGTATTTCCTTGTCAGCTGAGCTCTGTCTCTTTACAGCGGCTGTGTACCCTGTGTACCATTGTCTAAGTGCTCTGGCTGGTAAAATTCCTCACTGTGCAACACAGTGAGCATCTTGTGTTGGTCATGGAGGAACTTTAGTCTGCGTTAAACTGGGTAAGCTGGGGATTTTTCGACTCCTAACCAGACAGTTTTGAATGAGTGGCGTTCCTAAACTGGAGCTCTTGCTTTGTCATCACAAAGCTCATGACTCCCCGCCCTGCCAGAGCCGCGATCTGACTCACGTGTTGTCCGCTTATGCTGCAATCCTTGTGTTTGCACAAAATGATCCAATGGTCCTGAAGCCTCAAACATGAGACCTTGGCACTGCGTGCTACTGTGTGCTGAGGGGATCAAGATCATTCAATTTGTATTAATTTCTGGAGTGTAAGTCTGTGGCATGTAGGATTCAGCATCAACCCCCACATCTATTTTTTTTCTGTTTAGTTTTTCCCTCCACGTTGTATTATGCAGTGATCCTGTAAATGTATAATGTAGTTTGTGCTTGGACTCTTGCTTTATCAAGTTTGTTTTACAGATATTATTTTGCCTAAGAGCACTTCTGTTATTGAGATTGAATATATCTTTCAGAGCCGTTATTGGAGCGGTCTGTGTTTGAACAGGAGCAGTTAAGTGGAAGTCTTCCAGCTAACTGCCCCCTCCCACCCCACAAAAAACAGCCACCCCAAACCAAACAAAAACCCCCACAAAACCCATGAAGTCCTGTAATGGTTGCTTCCTTAACTAATAATTTACAGTAAGAATTTATTAATTAGTAAAATTCTTGTAGTACTCTGAAATTCAATTTATTGGCTTAATCTAAGGGAAAGACCACCTTATATGAAGTTTTCAATAACCTTTTTAGAGAAAATGTGGAACATGGTGGTTTGTGTTGATTAAACATTTTTTGTGGCTTTTAGATCAGGGTAGGTATGGCTCTTTCTCTGGCCACAAAGCAAGTGCTTTTCTTGCGGCTTATATATTTTGTTAGTGAACAGTCAGTGTGGGTGAGATTTAGTTTCTTCAAATATACATAAAATTTTCTGGTTGACTAAGAAAATTCTAGATAATGTAGCGTCGCTGGTGCCTGTCTGTATAAAATGTGAAACTCTATCAGCTTAATTATAGCAGTGAATCACTTGGCTTATTATTCCAAAATAGCATGACAAAAACAGTATTAATAATCAGCTTGTTCTATGCTACTTATTTCACTGCAGGAGGGGATTTGTTGGTTGCTATTGTTTATGTAACAGTTTTGCTAATAATCATTCCAGCTCCTTCAGCAGAGGTGAACTGAAAGGTATTGGGTTCTGTTGAAGTCTTGGGGGTTGTAATAGGGGGAAGAATTCTCTTTTTACAAGTTACTGTAAAATCAAACAGTTCACAACATAGTCATTGAACAAGACCAGGAATCTCTGAATTATATGAATATGTTTATAGATAATTGAGTTTGTTTAGCTATTGTGACTTGTTAGGGAAATTAAATTGCACTGATAATTTGTTATGCCTAAAGTGTGTTCGGAGCAGTATTTAATCGTCATACTTTGAACATGTCTGTGTGTCATAACAGTATTTTTTGTGCTCAGTATGTAGGAGAGATCAGATGATGTTTTAAAAATTCCTTCTCTGGTAAAGCAGAGCTACTTCTTTTAGAATATAAGAAAATTCAATTTTCTTTTCTTATTTCAGTAAAAAGTCCCAGAAGTGGGATGAAATGAACATCATAGCTACGTACCACCCTGCAGGCAAAGATTATGGCTTGATGAAAATCGATGAGCCGAGTACTCCTTACCACAGGTACGCTTGCTAAAGTGTTGGTCTGTGTGCTGCCAGGTGGAATTGTGGGTTTAGCTGAAAATTTACTTTGTGGGTGATGTAGTATTACTGTGCAGGCCTGCTGGGTGTGTGCAACATACTCAGATCTACAGAGCTTCTAAATAAGGAGAACAGTCTGAAAGGACAAAGTATGAAGGACAAAGGTTTGTTCTAGCAGGCTTTAGCCTTTGAATGGAATAAATAAGTCTGACTTCTATTGATTTTATTTTTTTTCAGTACTAGAATATAATTTCGTATCAATATTTGAAGTTGATTTGGAAAGTTTTTAAAGTATTAAAGGAGTCTTTTAATTGAGAGTTCTAAGGTTTTGACTGTTTTCTTGAGCAAACTACCAAGTTGAACAAATTACTGAAAGAAGCTACTTTTTGTTTATCCTCCAAGCATGACAGGAGAAGATGATGAGGATCCAGTGAGTGATTCAGAATGTGAGCCCTTAAGAGCAGATGTGTTGAGTAAAAAGTAAGTATTGTAATAATAAAAACTGACTAGATGTGAAGATAATCTGCTCTTTCCTGGGATAGATTTTCTTTATGGAAAGCTGTTGCTGGTTTCTCTGGAAGCTGCTTCTTTGCTATTGTCAAATTAAGTGGTTTTCAGTGTTTGATAGTGCTACTGGTAATTCAAACCTCTTGCACGTTGTCACTACATATAAATATGGCAAAAATAATGAACAAAGCTGTTTGTATGAGTATTCTGAAATGTCACGTGTTTTAAATGGTGAAAAACTTGCTGTTTCAGCATTTTGTATTGCATGATTTATGTAGACTGGCAGCTGCAGCTGAAGGTAGAGGACCCAAGATTATAGCAAGGCAAGAAGAAAGCAGTGAGGAGGAGGATGAGGATGAAGAATTAACACCTGAAGAACGGGGTAGGCATAAGTTGTTTTCTTTCTTTTGTTTAGACTCTTTTCCTACAAATAGTTTCAGGTTTTCTGTAAGAAATATTTGCAAAGAAGACATACTATCAGAAAAACGTTGTGATTTGAAAATAGAGATAAATAGTGTTTGAACAAATACACTGCTTGTCTCTAGTCAGAATGTTCGGTTTGAGATTTACATATAAACAGGAATTTGCTGTTGTTGGCTGCCTCCCTGTATACAAGCTTAGGTTATGGGAATTCCTGCTAAGACACCTCAAATAAGAAGTTCTGGTTTGGGGCTGAAGGAATAGTTCTTAAATTGAACATATTTCAGGTAGATGTAATTAGTGAGTACAACTACAAATAAAATGCTGCTAATTGCTTGCAAATGCACTGATGATATTTCTGTTGTTCTCAAAGCAGCTCGTAGATGGATGTAATAGGAAGTCTACAGTTATTCCAAAGCAAATAGCATCTTTAACAGAGATGTTGTTTTATGTTAACTTGGACTACAGCGTTTTCAGGGAACAGTGAAACAACAATACTTCTAAGCTTTCAGACTTGTATTATCTAGTTGGTGCTTCTCAAATTTCCTGGCCTTAACTTTGAGTGTGAAACTTTGCTATACTAAAGGAAGGAAAAGAACAAAGCATCAGGGCTGGCAGTAAACAAAATTTACTTGAATTGTAATGCATTACTGCTGGATATGCTGATGTTTAATATATGGAGCAGAGCTGGCTTCAGGCCATGGGGAAAGTGGAAAATATGTTCTTCTACATGTGGTAAATATATCTCTCATAACTGACCTTTGGTGGCTCGCCAGGAGTCAAGCCACACATCTGCAAAAGTTCATCTTCTATCCCAGCAGTATGTCTCAATTTGTCCTTGAGTTTACTTAGAAACAAGGCTTGTGAAACTTTGGAGTTCTGTGTACTTCTACCAGATACTTCTCGTGGTTCAGACTTGCTCTTAGTTGCAAACAGGTTCTTATAAAAGTGCTTCTGAGATTCCAAATACTATCCTTTTTGTAAGTCAGACTCATTTTAAAAGAACACTCCACTGCTTGAAGACAATAATTTTTATTCAGTGAGTTCCTCTTTGAAGAAGATATGTTAATTATTTTTTAAGGGAAGGAACAACTATTTCCATTTGTTTGCCCACAGAGAAAAAGAAACAGTTTGAAATGAAGAGAAAAATGCACTACAATGAAGGAAGAAACATCAAACTGGCAAGGCAGCTCATTGCAAAAGAACTACATGGTGAAGAAGAGGAAGATGATGAGGATGAAGAGATGCGTGATGCTGCAGATGTAGAAACAATGAGTACAGAAACTACCGAACACGGTGAGCAACGGGTTAGTTAAAAAGCACCTGTACTGGTGGCCCTTTGAGCTGTTGGGAAATGAATATACTCAGGTGTGAGATGACTAGAAGGAGTACAGTATGTAGGTAACACTCCATGAATAAGTTGCACTCTGTCTTGATAGGTAGATTTGTAGCATGGAACAAAAACTCGGTGTTGATAAACAATATGTAGGCTTTTGTTTGTTGTGGCATAAGAGAAAACAAACATTTCCGCTTCTTACCATTTTTCCAATGTAGCTGACTTTGGGTAGTGAAGTTGCCAGCATCTTTTTTAAATGAGGAGCTGTATTGTACTGAACACTTTAATGGCCACATGGTAGAGCCTGGCTTTTTGTTGTGGGTCATTTCCTATTCTGCTCCCAATCCATCCTGTAGCCAGCAATGGGAGATTACTGTCAACGTTTCCTCCCTGTTGAGAGGACTGTATTTATCTTCCTGAGGAAAAACACTGTAATATAAAACTGCTGTTAGGTTTTCAATACAGACTTGTCCTTGAGCAGAAATACTCATTGCTATAGTGAGTGGGATAAGACTCTTAACTTTGCTTTTAGTGCAGCTACTAGAAGAAAGTCTGGGATGTTTAAGTGGGAGCTGTTGCTGGAACCTGTTTCAGGGCTGTCTCTTCATAGGAAACTCATAAAGATATAGAGGCTGACACCTTCTCTTTCATCTTTAAACTTCTCTCGGGGTGAAAAGTCTTAGACTTTTGTGGTGGTATTCTGGTGAATAACTACAGTTCACTCCCCACCTCTTTATGTAACAGCACTTGGAATAAATTTTTGGCATAAACAAACCACACATCTGTTGCTCATGAGACTGGTGGCAGTGAAGTCTGTAAGCCTTGTTCATCTGTGGTTGGCAAAGCTATGAGATATTAGCATGGTCTGCAGACTTGGGAAGATGCTGCATGGGTTTAACTTGGTTCACATCTGCTTTTCACAACCATGTGAACTAGGAACTCGTCTAAAATTCATTTAAATCCCACGCAATAAAAAGGAGATTTGCAAAGTTGCGTGTTTAAGTTCTGTGGATTGCACCTTTTCGTCCTGTTATTTACTACAGGAGGACTAATTCCTTCACAATTGCTCTGAAAGGGTCATTTGCTATGTGTCTGAGACCCATTGCTGGACTGGCTTTATCCAGTAAATGAACATAGGCCTTATAATGGCTATTTACTAGAACTTCACTCTCCAGGGGAAAGGAGGGCTGCAGCAGCCAACCGTATGAGCCTTCTGCATGGCCTGAAGCTGCCATCTCTCTGCACTCTGCTGTAAAACAGAGGCAACTCCGCTCCCCAGCTGCATTCGCCAGTGGAAAGAAGGCAGACCTTTGCAGCATTTTTCCATCTCTATTGTTGAAGTCCATTCCACCTTCCTCATAACCAGCTTCAGAGCCACAACTGGTAATTATCAATTTTAGACTGCTCATGGCTAATAGAGTCCATAAATATAACTGTCTGCCAGTGTAGCAACCTCTTAACTAACTGGTTCACCTCCACACCATAGCATATAGAAATGCTTTCCATTAAGCTGATGTAGTTCTCAGCTCTTCATTTTTCTATCATTCTGCTTAAACCTTCATGTTTTGTTATCTCCTAATCTCTATATCAGCTATCACAGCCTTTAATCCCTGTCCTTGATCAGTTCTTCTGAGGTTAAGTACTGATCTCACTTTTGTAGCAGGTGGTGAATTGAATGCCCTCAGATGTATTATGAGACAGGGTTGGGCAAAGGATGATGGGATATGAACAAAATGTTAATAAACCAGTCTTCTGTCACTGCCCACATTTTAAGAAATTCCTACATTGAGATGAGAAATGTTCAGCACAGCTCTGTTAATGTCAGAGTTTTACTGAAATAACTTTTTTGACATTACATTATTTATTGCTCTCATCTGTATTCTGAGGGCACAGAAGAATCTCCTTATTAATAAATATTAATTGGATCTACAGAAGGTTTTTCAAATAGATGGATTTAACACTTGCTACTTGGGGTTTTTGGTCACTGTACTTTTGGTCATGCTGTGCTTTTGGTTGCATTAAGCACTTGAATATTTAAAAATTAGGCTGTTTCCTTTGCAGAAGGAAATCAAAATCCTATTACTATTCATGTTCCTGAGAACAGTATATAGAAAGATTATTCACCTGGATAACTTTCAAAGAGCTCTTTGACTTGAAATTGTATTTTAAAGGGCTTTTGCCTAGAGCAGAAAAGAGAGGGTTTCCTTACTCTTGTACTGGGTGATACAGGAGTTGATTTTTGCAATGGCTTGTTTTGGCATCATTCTTTTAGTTAAACTGACTAAAAGCACTGATGCTTGCTTTTAATTTAATGAAAATGTCCTGGGTTTTCTGCATGTTGTATTGTAGCTGTATTTTTATAAATTCTTCCATTTACCTTGAGTTCTTGGGAAGTTGTGGAGATCATGAGATGATGTGGCTGCCACTCAGCTATTATGCCTGTCAGTCTATGTGAGTGAGAGCTGCCATGCAGTGTCCTTTTATTCCAATGGAGTAACATGACTTCTGTAGTACTGATGATTGCTGCAGGTAAAGATGTGACATAAGAGGCATTCCTTAGTGTTCTGTTGTGACTCTCGGGTTCCACTGGCTCCTGGGTTATTTTCCAGCCAATTTGAGAATCTTTTCTCACTTGGAAGTTTTCTATCCATGAAGATCCCTTACAGATTCTGTGCTTCTCTTATCTGATGTTTCTTTCTACCCTCTAATTCTGTCTGGATTGTATTTGAGTAAAACTAACAGTACACTTCTAATCTCTACACTCTGCTTTCAAAGAATGGGCTAAAGACTTAGGACAGGTGTAAGGAGGCTCCTGTCAGATACCACCAGGTCCATTAATACAAGTTGCCCTTCTTGGTTACAGACTGAGATTTCTTGCTGATTGAAATGAAGATGGCCAGTCCAGTCAGTGATGGTGAGAACTCTTTGTATATTTTGCTCCCGTCTCCATTGTGGCTACCAAGTGTTTTAAAAGGATGGATCATTCCTTTCTTGCCTCAAATAGCCATGTGTATGGATTCCAACAGCCAAGCTCTTTTGTGGAAAACAAAGTATAAGTTGTAATAGACTGCATAAGGCAGGGGAATTGGAGCTGGATGTCCTATAAGGTTCCTTCTAACCCAAACCAGTCTATGATTCTACATTTGCTTGCTTCAGCATTTCACCTTCTCTGGCTACTTGCTATTTATGACTCCATGAATAGCATAAATAGACTTTGCCAGCAGAAGTGACCTTTGTTTCTCTCCATAAAAGTTTTCCCTTAAGAAATTGTCTTGGAAATCACTGAAGGAAATATTCCTGATGTAGGTGAATTTAAGCATGATGATTTCAGTGCGTACCTGTCTTCTGCTACACAAAAGTATCAACCAGAGGGTGTTGTCTATAGCAGTTCAATTGACAAGCAGTAAGACTATTGTTCTCTTTCTCTGGTTCATTAAGCTGCATTGCTCTGCTAACCCTGCTCAGATGGCACCCAGCAGCTGAGCTGTCACTGACTGGGTGTGCCCTTTGGCCTTTGGTAGATACATAATATGTTGTGTTTTCTAAGCCAGAACAAGTATCACCCTAAAGATGAATTGAGTGAGAAGGCTAGGAGCACACAGCAATCAGCTCTGCTGGTTAACTGTGCTGTTTGCTTGTTAAATTGCATGTTACCAAATCTAACTCGTGCCCAAGCCTAAATGCCTTTTTTAAAAGAATATTATCATTTTGATGAGGTCTTCTTTGAGCAGCAGTAAGGAGTTTCCTCTGATTTATTGCAGTGCTTTTGCTCAAAAGCATGAGTTAACAACTTCCTGAAAACACACAACTGTACTCCTTCATGGATAAACTTGGGGATTTTTTATTTCAAGTGCCTCATCTGGAGCCGAAATTTGACCTGGGAAGTTCTGTGTTTGCTGGTGTTTCAGGCACCTCATGTGTTAGTTCTAAACACCTGAGTTAAATCCTCCCAGTTCCAGGGGGCTGAGCATGCAGTGCTTGGTGTGCTCAACAGTGGTGTTGGGCCCTCTCTTTAGAGCATGAGGGTCAAACAACTGTTTTAGATGCTTCTGCACTCTCCAACCAAAAGCTTATACATTGCTAAGATGGGTTGGCAAACAATATCTTTGAAGACGTAAAGATGGAGGTTTCAGGAGGATATTTGTGTGTGTTGTGAAAATATTCAATGGGTGTGAAGAATTATCTATTTTTTGTAATCTTTCTTATGCAGCACATGTTACTCGTGACCAGCTGGAAAGTGGAGCACACAGCATAGAAGAAATCTGTCCAGAACTGTAACTGCTTGTCAAAGACACAAATATAAACATCGCTTCATGATTTTTGCAATTAAGGCTCTTAAATGTTAAAAAGCATATCAGTTACAATGTTGTATTGCCAAGAATGTTAATTTTAGACTTGTCCATTAGGCAGAAAACACTGTCTAATTGATTTATTCTTGTGCCTAGTATTTCATGGAGAATACTGCTTCATAATTTGTTCAACCAGAATGGCATTCCCTGTATGTATAGCGCTGATTATCTTGCGTGATGTACTGTTGCTCTTGCTTTGAAACACTCACTATCTTTTGGTTTCACACTATTTATTTGAGGGTGTTCTAGATGTGGCGTCTCATATGGAAAGTTTTGGGATTCAAGAGCCAAACGGTACAGCGTATATCAGATTGACACATAAGCTATTTATCAGATGTGTTAAGCAGTTTAAAAAGGGATTATTCAAGTCATACAACTTTTTTTTTTTTAAAGTGTTGACCTGTTAATCTAGATTTCAGTACGTTTTTTGCCTGCACTTTCCAAGTCTTTAGAACAAGAGCTGTGTTATTTCTTAAGAGCGGTGTTTGCAATCGGTTGTTAGTTTCTGACTAAAGCAGTACTAACATCTAATGGAGGGAGTGTTTTTACACTGGAAACGGCTAACTTGAACTTTGCATTTAACTGTCATAACCTCTTCCATCAGGACTGGTTGTTTTGTGGAGCTCTCTCTGGCTTATTGTGAGAACGTGCAAGTTCCCTCCAGCTTTTCTCTTAAAATCACATCCACTGTTACTCTTCTGGCTCTTGTTTCAAACGTTTGGTTCTTTCCAGTTGCATGAACAGTGTTTGCTCTGTTAGCACCTGAGGAAAAACACCCAGCCACGAGGAAATACACATCAGGACTGAAGATGTGCTGAGCTTAGGCTCTGGCTGTTCTTTAATAAAGATAACTGCTGTTGATCTACTCTTTTGGGGTTGGCAACTTCCATACTGAAAACCACTGGTCTAAATCTTCCTGTGTCCACTGCAACTTACAGCAACTGCTTTTGTAAAATGAAGGCTTTTTGGAAGCTAGAAGGGAAACTGCCTAATTCAAATACTTGTTTACAGTGTGGTTGTACAGCTGTAAAGAGGGATTCTGCGCCTCCTAATTGCTGTAAAAACTTCCCACTGGGTGGAATTTGACCGGTGAATGTTCCAGTATTGAGAGTAGTTCCTGGGTTTTATTACACAAAAGTACACACTTAAGCTTTAGCTTGGTTATGAAATACAGTGTATATCTTAATTTTGATCTGAATTTGATATGTTGCAAAAATCCATATAATTATATGGATCTATTTTAAAATGTCTTTTTCTCCACTGTATATGTGAAGTTTGAATAAAGGAATGAAAGTTATTTTACAGTTACATGCATTCTCAAGTGTGAGCTTTCCTGGAGTCCCAGAGAAATTGAGACTGAATAAGGCAATAGGATGCTGTCCTTTGAAAGATTTTTACAGAAATGATTCATTAGACTGGATTCACTGCCAAAGATACCTGTGAGTTGTGCTGTGTTTTGTAGTGTGCCTTTCCCAACAATCTCCTCTCCTTAGAAGGTAACAAGGTAGTCAGTTTTGGATTAGTTAATCTTTCAATGTCCTGAATTGAGATTAATAGGGGCTTTTCACAAGAAAGAGTTGAACTCTTGATTCTGGCCAGTGTGGTGATGCTAGTTTTTCAACATGCAGAGTGCTATTTCTTCTTGTATCAAATGTGGTCACTTGCATAGAGTAAGTGGGCAGAGGGTAAGCATTTAGATACTTCTGACTCATCAAGTCACTTACTGTAGCTTTCAATTTGGCTCCTAAGAATAGGATTTCAAAACTTTAGGTTTGTACCTTTTATTAAACCGGCTTGCAGTGTTCAGAGTGTTGGCCTGTGTGCACTGAGCTGTATTTCAGACTGAGCAGCTGCTGGCCTGGCCTGCCCCAGCTGGGCACTGAAAGCCTGCTGAGAGCATGGCAGTGCTCAGCAAAGCCGTGTTGCTGTCAGACTGAGCATGGACATGGTGAGCAGTGTGTGCAGGTAACAGCAGTGTGCTCTGTGAGCTGTGGCACATATCACTTGCACTTTGTGCTAAGTACCCACAGGTACTTCAGGCCTGCAATTAAGGTGGACTCCAGCAGCAGCTCTTACCCAAGCTAATGTCCTGCCCTCCCTAAGCCCCCGCTTTCTTGTGTCCAAGGCCATTTGGTGCTGACCAGGGCTTCTTTGTACCTTACAAGGTCTAGAAAGCATTTTGTTTAACAAACAAACTTTGCTAACTTCCATTAAAGACCTTTCCTGTAATGGCTTCCAAAATCCTAAATAAAATTAGTATGTAGCTTTGAGGGAGGTACACAAATGCATGACGATGGTTTTAAATGAACCACATAATGTAGAGTAGGTCCCTTCATCACTCAGGTGATTTTGAGCTGCTCGGGTGATCTCCCTTTTTCTGTGCCACTAAGCACCTAAATTCCAAGTCTGATGCTATTTTGAATCTTGATTTAGTCTGGGGTTTTTTAAAGGCTTTGTTCTCTGCATTTTCCTCAGTGCTCGCAAAAATTCTGTTCACGGTGCTTCTTTGTCTTCCTCAACAGAAGTGCAACCCCATGTCCCTGACACTGCTTCTAACTGAAAGGCTGGTTTACTTGGTTTTCTGTGCTTACACCTTGATGCATTTTGAAAGCTAAATTGGGCAAGTTTTACTTTGCTGTAGCTCCAGAAACTCCATATAGCTTTTTTTACAAAAGGATGTCTGATTTCCCTCTGCTTGAGAAATATCAGAGTTCCTTGCTGAATGGGGACAAGAGAAGAAATGTGTTTTCTCTTTTTGCATTTGATGAGGACTTAGCTTGCTTGCACATCTTAATCTTTAGGTGCACATGGTAAATGTTCATGTGTACAGTACAGAGTGCTGTAAAGAGGAAACAAACACAGCACTTACTTATGTGGACAGTGAGCTCCACAGCACCATAATTGTGAATCTTCTTGCACAGGTTTAAGTCCTCAAGCTGTATCCTGTTTAGAGAAAGCATTTTCAATATGCTTCCATTAGGAAGATCACTTACAAATAAGAGCCTTAACTCATGTGTATAGATTTTATGTTTTCTGTCTATAGTTTCTTTCTCACCAACTTGTACAATTCATGGAAACTGCAGATACTTTTTCCATAGCCCACTGTCTCATGTGAAACTTGTACATCTTACTAGAACTCTTTGTTTCTGTAACATGCTTTTTTGTGGTATTATGATGCCACCTCACTAATGTAATTATTTTGTTTGAAACCAGTGTTAAGTGTCACAACATAAATAAAACCATTGTTTTCATTACTACCTTATGACACTAATACTAATCTAATGTTTGGCTTCTTGGAGCTCTTCAGAAGAAACTGGCAGCTAAAATTTGCAGGTGTGTTCATAGATAAATTCTTTAACCAATGTTGTAATTTCCTCATGACTCTTATTTATTGTAACTGATGTAAATTGGTTTGTTCCTACAGTTCAGATTTGCTGGCTTGCCTAGACCAGAGGGTAGATCTGGTAACCTAAGTAATGAACTTGATATAGTAACACAGAAAACGTTGCATTTTTCAAGGTGTTTTTTTTTTTTTTTTTGTGTGTGTGTGTTGTATTTAAGCACAACTGATCTGTCTCTTCATGGTCAACACTGAATCATCATTCACTAGCATGGAGTAATGGAAAATGACTAACAGCAGAGATGGCCTCATTTCAATTGCATACTTCAGTTGAAAAGTGGATTTCACAACATAAATGCAGCCCCATTGATACAAATATTAACATGCTGCTTTTCCTGAGTGGGTGTGACTTGAATGCCTAATCAAAATAGTGGTAGTTTGGCTAGTTTTCGTGAGGGACAGCTCACAGAAATATACAGTTGTTACATCTGTGTAACTTGTAGTTTGGTTCTGACATTTCACAGTCTTAGGAAAAAAAAAACTGACATTCTAAATCACAACTGACTGAACCAACAAGTGTCTCTCCACTTCTGTGAAAGGACACCTTAACTGAGGGACAGTAAGGGTACAGCAGGCATTCAGCTTCTTGGAAAGAACTTATGTTCCCCTCCTCCCACGTTGACTGTTTCTCATTGTAGCACTGAAAGAAAGTGGGGAAGAGAGAATGGGAAGAATATGAAAAAACAAAAGAGATAAAACAAGAGGTGAAACGGTGCAGATGCTGGGTGAGGGCGGGTGTGAAAGCTGCAGGGGGTAGGTGGGCTCGCTGGAAGCAGGTATGGCAGCTCCTCAAACTCTGGGAGGAAGTAAGAGTGAACATCCTCTACTTCTGTCAGCTTCTCAGCACCGTCCCTGTGGCTGCGGGATGGAGCCTGTGACGTGTGACTGCTTCATCTTTGACAAGTTTAACTTGGATAGCTACTTCTACTTCTCTGTCGCTGCTTTTGAGGAGGAGTGGGGCTGGCTGGTGCTCCTGTCTCAGTTTTACAGACAGACATCTGCGAACATTAAGCAGCGCCTAACTAGTCAAGGATCTTTTTCTGTATTCTCTTGAACGAACAGAAATCCACAACGTTCTGCTGTCCTTCACTGCAAACTGGAGACTGCAACACGGTCCTGTTCACTCTGTATCACTCTACTTCAAAATATGATCTGCTCTAGTTCAGAAAGTATTCTCGGACAAAGGTTCGGTAAGAAACCCAAGCATGCACACTTGATAGTCCCTGACAGGAAAACCTGCGGTTTGCGTTTTTCCTTCAAAGACTCCTTTGAGTCTCCCCCGCAAGTTATTTCCTCTATCTAGAAGCGAATCACACAGGAGAGCACCCGGGGTGGAGCTCTCTTCCCGCTGGCGGCACCCTCAGCAGGGACCCGGGCCCGCCCCGCCGCCCCCTGCCCGGCGCGGGCGCTGCGCGGCTCGCCGGGGCCGGGGCTGAGGGGCGGAGCCCGCCTGACGGAAGCGGCCGCTCTCGACCCCGTACAACTGCTCAGGGGCCCGCCCTGGCCTTCCCGCGTGTCTCAGCCCCGAAAGAGGCATCCCCCCGTTTAACGAAGAGCTGTAATTTAAAATCACCAAGCAGGTACCGACAACCGGCTGAGCAGGGCCCGGCGCCACACGGCCCGGCACGCCCCGCCCCAGGCAGCGTCACGGCAGCGGACGCCGGGCCGGGTTGTGGTCGCAGCGATCCGGGCAGGCGTGGCGATGGAGCTGCCGATTGGAGCGGCCGCCTGTCCATTGGCGGCCCCGGCTGTCACTCTGAGCTCGCTGGGGCGGGAGCAATCGCTGCGGTGCCGGAGGTTGGCTGCATCATCCGAGCGGCCACGCTTATTGGGCGCTCTGCCTACTGAGCCTTCCCCTCTCGCGTTGTGATTGGTCGGCGCGCCCCCCGCTCTCGCGGGCGGTTGGTGCTGGCTGCCCGGGCCGTCAGTCGCGCCCGGGCGGGGCGGGCACAGGGCGCTCCGGCCACCGCCCCCGCCCCGAGCACCGCCCCCGCCCCGCCCCGTCCCGCCCCGCCCGCCGGCCCTGGCCCGGTCTCGCCTCGCCCCGGGTTCGCCGCGCCACCACCGCCAGCAGCCGCAGCAGCGGAGGCAGCGGCGCGCCCCGCCACCATGAAGGTGACCGTGGACTTCGAGGAGTGCCTGAAGGACTCGCCGCGCTTCAGGTGCCGCCGAGAAGGGCCGGGCCGGGGTCGTGCCGGGGGACAGGAAGCGGGGCCGGGTGTGTGTGGGGCGGGCCGGGCTGCGCGGGCGCTGGGGGTGACAGGTGCTGACGAGCTGTGGGCAGCCGGCCTTGAGTGGAGGGGCAGGCAGGGGCTGTGTGGGTGCTGCCGTGGTGTGGGGGCTCTGAGGAGGAAGGGGAGGGGGCATGAGGGAAGTGCGAGGAAGAGGGGCAGCGTGTGCGGTGCGTGGGGCTGGGTGGGCAGTGTGCGGGCGCTGGGCTCGTGCGGAGGCAGCGCAGTGAGCCGTGAGCACTGCTGGGGTCACGCCTTTGAGGAGATGGGGGTGAATGGTGGCGGGCGGCTGGTGCAGGGAATGCTGGTCAGCCGAAGCAATGTCAGCTGAGACTCGGGCTCAGGAGGGTGAACTCTTTGGTGGTCTGTCTTCGGTTCTTCAGAGTTGTGCTCACACTTCAGTTCCCAGTGTCTCCTGCCTGCCACTGTTGCGTGGTCTGTATTTGGTGTGGCCACTGTTGGGGTGCCAGTAGCAAACAAGCTCAGTATCGTCTTACTTCCTGTTGTCAGAGCAAGGCACGCACTCCTTTGTTTTTCCCCAGTCGAGTGACCAGTTGTCTATCATTGCTGTAGGGTTATTTCTGCTTATGTTAGGCAACATTTCCCTCAGTCTTTCCTTATGTTTTTACCCATTCCATAGATGTTTTTTACACCATTGTATCTAATGAACATAATTGTGCCTCCCTTTGGGATGTGTGGCTGGTCTGTGCCTATATTCACCCAGTTTCTGTGCCTGGTATTACCCTGCTAGATGCTGGAGACACAAACTGCTCCATGACGTGATGTGTCGCTGCTGTGCCTGTCCTGTCCCATGCCGAGCTCATATCTCAAGTGCCTGTGGCTCTGTGGTGAGCTCTGGATGTTGAGGGAAATAGTCCTGCTCTTCCTCTGCTCTCTGGCCGTATGTTCACGCCTCCTCTTTGTATCAGCTTTAGCAATCCTGTGGTATCTGGGATGTAGAGGAAGTTGGAGAAAGAAGGTTGGTTGAATGGCTTACCCTTGGCAGAAGTTGGAGTTCCTGTTCTTCCCTCCTTTGCTCCTGCCTCTGCTGCCAGTTTGTCGCTGGCTGCTTCTCCCACGGGTTTTTTGGTGACTGTGACGTGTGTTGTTGGATCCTTCAGTGAGCTGGGTGCCCTGGCAGGGGAGACTGGATGGTTCTCTGCCAGGTTAGTGAGTTGTGTCAGCGTCTCAGTGGGTGTGAAATCTACTAAGGCTTATGGGGAGTAGAGAGAGGAAACTTCACTGCCAGAAGCAAGGCTAGAGGAAGGCAGTGGAGAGTGAGACCTCCCTTAGGGCAGCAGGCAACTTTTACGTTGGCTTAGCTGTTCACAAAACTTTGTCCTGAGCTGGACATGCTTGCTAGTGTATATACATTCTGAGACAACTGTATTTAGTGTTGGTCCCTCCCATTTGGTGGCAATGCAATTGTAGATTGGCATAATTTAACCATAGAACTATACCAGTAGTTGCATTATTTTAGTTACTCATACCTGCTGAAGTACTAAATACACTTGAGCAAACAAGAAGTTGTGACTAAAATTTGTGAGCAGAAGTGTGCTGCTGTTTCTTCAAGGTAAGTCATACTAGTTCATTTGAACTCACTTTGTAGCATTCTCCTTTTGCCCCTCTTGATTCCTTTCCTTCAAGGAAAAGAATCTGGGGAAAACCCTTTGTTAGGGTCTTCTAGTACCTCATGGTCTTTTTCCCAGTCTGATACTACTACTTTTGAATAAATTGCAGAAAACCTTATGGTGTAATCACTTGATGCCATCAAAACATCCTTCCAAGCTTTGACTGATAGAAAATGGTTAAAATTACTAGGCAGAATTCCTGTAGTATTTCTGAAAAAGTTCCATATCTTTCATTATTAGTCATCAATATTTGCTGTTATAATTTCGGTTATTCTTGCTGTTTGTGTAAATTACCCAACCCAAAGAGTAGAAAAGCCTTCTGAATGAAGGTTACTGCAGTGGTTTTATTGAGGGATGATAGAGACACTGATGTCGAGCAAGGTTGTGACAGCCCTGTGTTCTTGCAGGGGGTAGTGTGGACATAAAGCAGCTTCTTGCTCTGTGTTCCTTGTAGCAAAGCTGAGCTGCAGCTTTCTCCTGACCTTGCTGAGCAGGAGGGTGTAGCCTCTGTCCTTCCTGTCAGTATACCTGTCAGAGATCTTCAATAAAGCTGTTGGGAGGTGTGTAATGAATAGAAATGTCACAGGTTACTTTCTTATGGTTGTGGTGATAACTCGGAAGACACGGGTGAATCAGAGTTCCTGAGTCACTGAATCCCTGTTTTCATGGGGAACTATTTAAATCTTTCAAAACATGCTACTACAGGCAGCTTCAGCCACATGGCTTTCATTCTTGCTTATCTATTTCTTGTGAAGTTCATATTGATATTTCTTGGCTTTGAGATTTAATTGAGCCCCAAATCACAACACCTAAAGTCTGTTTCCTTGCTTAAAGTGCTTGTGAGGGAATGGTGGTTTGTAGCTGTTGAGGTGCTGATATGTGATGAGATAATAATGGCTATAAAGGCTCACATCAGAAGTGTGATGAGTTATTTCATAGCAAGGCATACTAGTTTTTTTTTTCACTCTCCAGTAGATGATAAAGAAATCTCTGAATTACAAAACCCGAAGCAATAATGGCTGATTGTATCACTAGATTTGTAAACTTACCATATGCCAAGTCAGTTTGTAGTTGGAGACTTGATGTTTATAAACTGATTTTTGAGGGTAGTGGGAAAGGCTATGAGTTCAGGCACACTTTTGCAAATGTGTAGTCATGTTTTTTTCTAAACTTGCTTTGAAAATAGTCTTGCTGAAATCACATGCTTTGCTGTCATGATCCCCTCTCCCAAAACATGGACGCAGCAAAGATCTGGTGAGGAAATGCGTTTGCAGTTCATGTCAATGACTTCCCATCAAATGAAGAAGTTGGCAGAGGAGGGGTTTTGGAGGAGCCCTCGAACAATAAGAACTGAGCTGTGCTGGCAAGTTCTGTGTACATAATCATGCATTCCTGCAGTAGTTTTTAAATATGCAAATAGTATTGTGAAATAATTCTTTCTCCTTTAAACAATGAGAGTTTAAGTTTCAGAGTTTAATGGAACAGGCTTCTACATTGCTGTTTCATTTTCATTTTTTCTTCTTCGACCTATAGAATGTTTTTTTCTCAATGAAGTATCACTGTAGCAACCGTATGAATCATTGGAACTAAATTACTAGAAAGGAGAAACAATTTTAAGTGATGTGAAAATACAGCTGCTCTAAGTAGCAGTTAACAATTTTGATAAACAACAAATAATAGAAAAAGCAAAATTCAATTGCTTGTAATCTATGCAATTGTAGAACTCTCTTCAAAAGCATTCAGGCTGAACCCATCTTTAAAAATGCTTTACTAAAAAGCTCTGTGTTTTTGAAATAATTTCTTTGTCCTTATCTGTCACTGTTGCCAAAGTTTAAATTTTTTTACGTTTAAATTTCTATTCATTTCCTGAGACCCCAGCTGCAGAACAGATGATGGGTGAATGAGGTAGATCAAAATATAAATGAAACTGTTGTCAATTACCGTTCTTAGCAAAAGTATTTTTGGGTAGTTTCTCAGCATAACTGTGGTTATAGTGTATTCCCTTGTAAGGGACTTATCTGAGGAGTCTTCCATTTTGCCTGAGCTAAAGCACTGCTCTGGGGGCAGGCCTGTGCGTGAGGCTGGCTTGTCACTGGGGGTCCCTGCTACGTGCTGGCTTTCTTCTCCTGTGGCTTTGGCCCTGCTCTGTCTGTGTGGGGCCAGCTAAGGTGCACCACATGCTTATCCAGGGGATGCAGGTTGAAGAGGTCACTTGTGCCACTTTCTGGCTTTCTAGATTTATGATGTATTTTTTCTCACTTTTTCTGCATTGTGTAACCAATGGTTTGTCACTAAGCATCTGTTTCCCAAGTAGTAGTAAACGTTTTGTCACTTAAACTATGAGTAATATAAGAAAGTAACTTATTTAACTTATTTGGAGTATGTTGTGTTGAGTAGTCAGAGAAATTATCAAAAGTGCCTAACTCATATGCTTTGGTCTGCTCATTTCCTTCTGGAGAAAATGTGAAAATAGGAACATCAGGAGAGTAGTCCCTTCAGTTCCAGTGGGAAGGGTGCTGCTTTCTAACCTGCTGTGAGTGGCAACAAACCCCTGGTGTTCAGCCTGGGTTTATAGCTCAGCATGGATGTGGCTCCACTGAAATCACTGGGGCTGCTCCTGGAGGTGAACTCAGCCACATGGCAAGTGTGAAAAGAAATGAGACCAAGAACTCTGCGTACAAAATCTGTTTTGCTCAGACTTACCTATCTGTTTTAGAACAAATTTCCAAAGAAATGTTTGGTCTGGGCTTTCTGCCCTTGGTGTTTGGGACTGAAAAGCAAGTTTGTAACGTGCTTGGCAAGGGAGGATGGAAACTATTGCAGAAGAATAGGAAAAAAGATACAATAAGTCAAAAGAAAAAGCTGCCAAGCATTTCCTTTTGAGTTTGCATTTAGCATATTTCATACTTACGTGGCTGTTTAACGTTTATAATTTCCTGTATGAGACTGCAGAAGTGCACTTTTTGTAGCCGAAGTGACGTGGAGGACAGTCTTGGAGGGGTGTCGATAAGTTACACATGTACAACATCCCTGTCCATGCTGCTGGGAATCTGGTGGAGTTAAACTTAGATAAACTGATTCTAGGTTTCTAATTCTGCACTTCTGTGGAGATTGCAGTGACTGTCGTGTTCTACTCAGGCTCCAGTCAATGGATTTATTTTTAAATTTGTAACTGCGCCTTTCAAATGTACATTAAGAAAATGATTGACCTAGAGAAAGGGGGATGTATTTGAACACAGTGTGCAATGTCAGAGCATTTTTTTTTGAGGAAAATTGTTCAAGAATAAAGAAGGTTTGTTGAAGATCACTCTCAAATACATCTCTGAAAAATCTCTCACACTGAAATATATGAAAATATCTGAAAAAATGGTGATTCTTTTTCTTTATTAGATTATGATTTATATTAACAAGAGCAAACTAAAAAATCTTAACTGTATCTCAAATTGCCAATAGGAGCTTAAAATGTTAGCTTCTTCAGTTTTGGTCTTTTTACATTTGTTTCTGGAAATGTTTAAAAAACCCCACAGTGAGAAGGGAGCTTATAGTGGAAGTAGTGACAAAATCTGCACATTATCATAACGTTGCTCTAGCACTGCAGCAGGATGGTTGCTGAAGAACTGACGTTAATTAAGCCTGTACAACTGATCTTTAATGAGTACTTGCAGAATTAGAGGACAGCTTATTTGTGTGTGTGCAATGGAACTGTAATTATACAAGTCCTTATGGCCTTTCAGGTTTTAAATATAGATTTGAAGAGGTTTGATTCTTTAGCCTGGAGTGTCTCCTTTATGTTGACTAAGCACATCTCATGTAATTACATTAAAAACCAAAGTTATGGAGATGGTAGTTTTATATTTTTTGGGAGGGGAGAAATAGTAATGTTAAAATCTCTGGAAAAGAAGATCAGTAAATAGAATATTTATTGGAAAGGTAGCAAATATAAAATAGAAACCTGTGTCTTGGGCTGGATGGATTTTGGTGGCTCTGTTTTTTCACTGTACATATCTCTGAAACTGTTGGCCTCTGAATAGCAAATGTGCTGATTTCAGCAATGTTTGCAGCGTCCTGTGATCTTTTTTCAGGCTGAGCTTCTTGACAACCTTGTACTCAGAACCACATTATTTAGTCAGCATTTTTCCCATTCTTACTTCATACAGTGACCAATATGGCTTCAATTATTGCTAACTTTTTACTAGAGTAAATAATTCTAAAAATTTCCCAAAGCTAACTCTGTTCTTATAACCTGTTTTTGGAGAAAATAGGAAAGGAAAATGTCCAATTTCCATTGGCTACAGAAATTACTGTTTACAGACAAGAACCCTTTGTCTTAAGCTTGATGCAGGCCTTGCTGCCTGAATCAGTTTAGTATCTCAAGGTGATGCAAATGCAGAAGTGTCATGTTTACACAGGCAGGAAATAGAAGAATAAATTCTGAGTAATTCAGGGTTTGGTGGTTGGTTTGTTTTTTTTTTTTGCCTCTCAGTTGTACATGCAGAATTAATTTTAAGAACACATGTAGAAGTTTAAACTGTGTAAATGCATGTGTGATCTCTGTGAGCAGATACTGCTGGTTTTAGATTTAGATATTCCTGTGAGTTTAGGTAGTGATTTAGGTACTTTGCCTTTTGCTAGTGGCGGATTTGTAACAAAAGTAAGGGCTGAAGTTGCTGTCTGCAATGGATGACCATGGGGAGGACGTGCACATTAGTGTGTGGATAAATAACTGTAATGTTATTTTAGTACATGCAGGAGTTTTCCATACTTCTGTGTGAGGCAATGTAAATCCTGATTTTGTTGCCACTTTCACATGACTGAAAGATTAGATTATGAACATGAGAAATAGTAGATATTATCCTTATGATAATATACTGGACAATTCTAAGCAGTCCAGTAGACTCAAACATTGTTTTGCCTTCCTGATAATCTTTTCAAGAGGATTCCTTGTGTATATGGCAGAATAAGGATTTTATGGTTAATGTTTACTTTATGAATATTAGAAGTAGCCAGGCCTCAAACCTAGAGTAAGTCAGTTGTTGTTGTGATGCACTGACTGTGTGAGGAGAAATCTAATTTTTGGAGTGATCTCATGTATACATTTTCAAATTGATAAGACACAGTGAGAGACTAAGAAAATAATTTGTTGCAAAATAGTTCCTTCAAGTTCCTTTTATAAATGAGAGGAGATTTTGAACAGAGAAGACGGCTGGTAAACTTACTTGTTTAAGTGAAATACTAGTGGCATGAGTCTTTCTGTAAATCAAGATTCCTTTTTGGTGTTTTAAGTTATCTATCTGATATTTCAAGACTGCTGTATTCAGACACGATACCCTAGGATAATTTTTGTAGTTCACATTTCAATATTATGGACATTAATAACAATACAACATAATTGTTGTATTAACAATACAAAATAATAGTTGTATTGTGCTTTTGGACAAGAATCTGACAGTAGGTGCATGTGCACAAACTACCTTTTGTAGTACTTTGTGTAAGTAATCAGACTCAGCATTTGACTGGATTGTTGTGATAAACTTCAATGTAAAGAACATGTGGTGTTATAACAATGCTATTGGCTCTATAAAGCATGCTGTTGTTATTATACTTTTGAGTTAAGATAACCCAAATAAGAATTCATGGATGATGAAGAAATGTCATGTAGGTGCAGCAGTGTTGGGCCTTGTGTTCTTAACTGGCACTAGCAAAAGGCACTGTAAAGACTCTGAGGCCAACTGGAAATGTAGCTGGTATCTTTCCTAGGCTTAATGTACCATGCAAGTTGGAGTTCCTATCTATAGAAAGTGTTTAGTAAATAATGACCTAGGCCCCTTCCTTAAACAGAAAAAGGAGAATGCATCTCATCTGCTGTGAACCATCCCTCCTCTTAAGCCAGATCTTAGGCTTAGGCTCCTTACAACTATTGATCTTCATTAAGATTTGATCCCAAGCAGCTCTTGATTTGTTTTAGCCATATGTGTCAGGATAAGGTGACCTGTGCCCTGGAAACCACATGTTTCTGCTCATTCCCAAATATGCTTTAGCTGACTAATTTGGGTATCTGTGCATAGATACCAGTGTTTGATCAGATAAGGCGCACAGCAATAATAGAACAATTGCATTGGCTTTGCCAGACAGGGTTGCTGTTAAGGATAAAAACTGTTCAAGATGACTGAGGAATCTGATACTTCATTGAGGATGCAGCTTTTGGCTGAATTGGTGTGTTGCTAAGTTGGACTCTGTTTAAAAAGACTACACACATTTACACACCTACTCTGTGGGATTATTCCTCAAAAGAATCTACAGGATTATTCTTCAGAAGAATCTCCAGTTTGTGGAGAATGATTTTTAAAAGCACTCATTTAACTTCATTTCTTTTGTCTAATGTCTGATTTTGAAGAATATATCTGCCTATTTATTCTATCCTACTTGATTTATCCCAAAAAGAATGATGAAAAAGGACAAGGGGAAGCATTGACTGTGTCTACTATTACAAAATATCCACTGAATTGTAAATATTAATCTTGCAAGATTTTGTTTGAAAATATTTGCAGTTGATTTGAAATGAAAAACCTTTAACATATCATAATTAAAGGATAGGTAAGCTTCTGTTTGATTGAAAAACAGCTTACCTGCAGGTAGCTTTGATAGATGAATGAAATCCCAGGGTCTTTAAAATCTCTTGATGACTAAAAGTAGTGGGAGAAAAGATACTAAATGTACCCAGAGAAGTTCCAGGGCTGTGGGTGTACTGCATGTATTTTGTAGTTTTTGTATTATAAAGTTCCAAATGCCTTTTTTTTTTTAATAGTTTATCATCATTTGAAAGGGATGAGGAGGAAAGGCAACTGGCCTTTGCAAATTTGAGAACAGTAAATTTGAGGAAAACACGAATACACTGTATTTCTCTATTGTCCTGCTCTAATGCTTATCCACTCTTTTGGTTTGAGATTGGATTAATTTACTGGCTGCTTCAGTGTGAAGGCATAAAGGGCAAACAAACTGCTTTTTGCAGTATGCAGGAACAATAAAACTGCACAAAAACCCTCTTAATTTACATGTAAAATGCACTTTAGGTTACTGAGTGTGAGATCCATATATGTATATTCACCTAATATCTAAATAAAAAATTCCGGTTCAGAATTTGCGTATTACAACAAAGCTGCAGCCTTCTCTCTGACTGTCAAATAGAGCATTTGTACTGAAATATTCAACTTCTGAAATGGACAAAGAGAGTAAATACTTGCTGAGGACTTAGTCTTCATAGCAAATCTGAAACTTCCCTCAGATTTCAGTAAAGAAGATCCACCTGATAAAACTGGAATTGTAGACAGCTAATGGTCCTCAGCTCTTCTGAAACGTGGTGAGCTCTGGTTACAGAGACTTTGCCAGCTTATGCTGCTTTGTACACAGCAGTGCTCCTCTAACTAGGGTGTAAGGTTTAAATTAGCAACTAAGGGAGTTACAAAAAGAAAGGGACAGATGTTACCTAATTTTTCTGAAATGGAAGCAAACCCAAGATTCATGTTAGGATTATATGGTGTCTTTTTGTTTAATTGCACAGCACTCAGACCTTTAGTTGCCTGTACTTTACTTGGGGTTTCCTGTGTTAAGTGCTGCTGTATCACTTCTGAGGATATTGATCCTGAGAATGCTGTGCTGGGACTATGTAGTGATATTTACTCTTCCTTCATTGCCTGCAGGTAAGGTACATAAGGGGTATCTTTCCAAATCTTTCCAAATTAGTATCTTCACTGGTCTTCAGACTGTTATTGCTTGCAGCTTTTATAAGCAAAGTTGATGGGACTCCTTAGCATCTGACTGGTAACTCCAGATCTTGAGGCTAACAGGGTGTGTTTGTTAGATGTCCTATCTTGTATCTTTTACAGTTGGTTGCTTGATGGTTATATTTATGCTTCCACTTCCTGACCTTACTACATACTTGAGTTTTCAAATGTTGAAATCCTTCATTCCATCTGCCGCTTCGTGTTCAAGGTCTTGGGTAGTTGCTAAGATTTAAAAGATTAAAGCAGCTCTGTGATGTTGGCAAATTTTCAGCAGCAAGGCTTCTGTACAACACCATCAGTTCCTTGAGCTTCTTTCTGCTGCCCTTTTTTTTGTTGATACTGTAGTCCTACTTCCTTATCCAGTAGGAGCTTTTGGCCCACTCTTGGATGTTGGAATCATTAGTCAAGAGTTGTGCAGGACATGTATTGTGATATGTTGCACTCTTCCCAACTTGCAGTGTAGTCAACTTCTTTTCCATGAACCTTTCATGGTCACCATTGTGCCCCCATCTTGTTAACAGCTGTCTTCTGATGAACAAAACACTAAAGTTTAAAGATAAAGAAAATCCTGCTTCTCAGACTCTTTGTGGAGGAAACAAGTTGCTGATTTTCCTCTTAGGCTTACTGTCAAGCTCTCCTGGGATAGAAAAACCTTTAGGAGAAAAATATTAGGGGAAACCATTGGGAAAATAGCACTGTTAGGTATTTCTGGCAATTTACTCCAAAAGAGCATTGAAAGGAAAAGTTTAAAAATTTAGGTCCAGCAGGTAGCACAGAAGTCCTTATAGTCTGTGTGATAGACTGGATCATATAGACTGTTAAATGCTAGTGCAAGTTCAGTGGTATTGAGTCTGGCTTCCAGAGATGTATGTTAAGGGCAATAGATCTTGTTCCTTTTTGAAGACTGATTTGTTTATAATGTCCATTATCTTTGAGCTGTGTGTAGTCTAGCAGTAAAGAACAAATTAAGTGAAGTGTACATCTTTAAAGGATTTGTCCTACTTGTTATATTAGACCATATGAATTATTGAGGAGGAACTAAACCTTGTAGGTGCAGTGATACCCACAAACAGACCTTTGCTTTAACAATTTTATTAATTCAATAAATACTCTTGCTTTATTTCATATGATTATTTTCTAAGTCTTACTTGAGAGGAGTAGAGGAATGGTCCTTTTAATTATGAGGACTTGATTCCCGTGTCTCGGGGGAAATTTGAAATGCAGACACTGTTTGCTATGTACCTGAAAACTTGGCTTATTCATCAACATCATAATCTCCTGTTCAGGAAATGTATTTCCATATTTCAATCCCCCCAGGCTCATAGAAAATTTCTAGGATTTCAGGGTGGGGGTTCAACTTTCTGGTTAAAAGCCCTACTGTTCATGTAGGGCAGATAGAAGTTTTTTCAAGCTATTGATAAAATGTTGTGTGGCAATGACCGAAGAATTAATAATGAAGGGATTACTAGCATGAATGAGGAATTTTATCTTAGTGTGTCAGGAGAGTTCATCATCTGTTCCTCAGTATGGAGGGGCCCTGTGCCAGTGGGGAAAAAACTCTGCAGTGCCAAACCAGGACTTCAATGGGCTCTATGACAGGCTGCAACAGTGTTCTTTCTTCAGATCATATTTATGGTTATGACACATCTCATAAGTTGTAAAACTCTACTTATATCTGTCCATGCTGTTATCCAAAGTTATTAGGCCTTATTGTTCCATGTATGCCGTCTTTGTTCCTCAATAATGTCATGTTTCTTTTTTAGTCTCTGGTTGTCTGATGCCATAACACATGTACCAACTGTATTCCTTCTTGGCAAGCTGGTTAATGTGCCTCTGGATACCTTTGTAATATATGAAGGAAATGAAATTAAGTAGACAGTGTTTGGAGGGAACCCTGAGAAGCTGGAGGGTAGGTCTGCCACCCAGCAGGACCTCAGCAAGGTAGGGGAAAGCACCTTAAGTTTAACCCAGACAAATGTGAAGACGTCCTCTGAAAAGTAACAGCCCTGTGCAGCCGTGCTGGGGGACAGAGACCTTTGCAGCCTCGTGACCAGCAAATGGCCCTTGGTGAGCAGTGAAAAGTGGCAGTGTCCAGTGCCATTAGTCACAGTGGTGTGTGTGTTCCCCTGGCCTGAAGCTGCCCTCAGTAGTCTGTCTGTGGCTGTTTCTGAACTCACCTGTGAGCAGTTGCTTTGCATCTGAAGGGTGATCCCAAGGTGCAACTGCTGGGAGGAAAGGGAGGCAGAGGAAAAGACAAACTAGACCAAGCAGCTGAGCAAGTGTAGTGTCTTCTGTGGTACACCTGCATGTTAATTTGCCTTTGCATCACACTACAGGTCACATTAATCCTCTGATTAATGTCTACTGTCCTTTTTGCTGTCTGTCACCTGATAGGCTCTGACATAGAGGAGGAGGCATTCATGTAAATCATCAGGTTCATATTCTTATCTTGCAATTAAGTATCTCATTTCCAGGTTTTCACACTCAGTAGTACCTTTTCTTTTTCAAGCTGTCTTGAAGCTGTAGTGGATGTTGGCTGAAAGGATGTCATCTCTAGTGAAGTGTAAGTTGTGCATTAAGGAGCTGTTCTGCACAGAATACGTGCAAGTAAGAGAGCTGTGTCTTTCTAAGATTTGAGGACGAGACTTTAGCAGTAATTCCATTGAAAGTGCAGTGGTAAAAATCCATTATTTCCATTTCATGAGTCCAAATATATTAATGTATTCAAAAGCTGCAGAATGAATAGCAATTGATTTTGTGACATGTTCCTGTTTTCTGAAAGTATATTCAATAAATGAATCAAAACTTTTCTCAATTAAAAGAAAAAAATAAACACACACTATTGGAAAGTATTTTATTGTTGGGCTTTTACCATTCTGAATATTTTTTATAGTGATGTATTATTTCTAGAATTAATTACTATTATTAGTTAGTTGCCCATAGCACCTTTGACCTCTCCAGTTTGTTGTTTTTCAACATCTGAATTAGAGTGACCACTGATTCCAGCCTCCTCATTTTCAGGAACACAGTCTGAAAATGCAAGATAGAATATGATGAATGAATGAGCAAAAGACTAAAGGCAGGGTGTGGCTTCAATGGCAATTAGACTTTGTTTGAAGAGGAGCTAAATTTAAAAGCACTGGTGATCACCACTCTTCTGTGAGAGCAAGCAGGCCCTGCAGACCCCTGTCCATAGCCATGTTGTGTGTGGTGTTCTGGTCAGCAATGTGTAGTGACCCATTTTTTTTTTTTTTGGAGGAGAGTTTATCCATCATAATTCTCTTTGGTTCCTGGGATTTTTGTAGTACCTTAACCTGGAAGAAAGTCTTTCACTGGTCACCTAAAGGGAGTGCTGTGATAGATGTCAGAGTTCAGCCATCCTTCACATACACTGGGCTGGGTAACTGGTGACATTATTCTCATTTTAAAAGGCTGCAAAGTTAGGTCTTGAGTTTTCTTGCATTATCTCCTGTATTCCTCCTGCACTGCAGCTGTGCAGGAAGCTGTATCTAGCAAACTGAACTGTGTTTTAGGGGGGTGGTGGAGGAGAGAAGTCACAGCAGAGGAAAGAAACACATTCCTGAGAGTCCTCATTACAGAGCATGAAGAGTATGGGAGACTGCTCATTTATAAAAGTTGTCCTCCACCCTGAAGCAGCTGTTCTGGTTTTGTGCGTTGCCATGCAGTATTTGAACATCTTGGGAAGCCACAGATGTTTGACTCATACACTGGACCTGATTTGATCTTTATTCCTGTTGCTGGAGCCTTCTGGCTGGGATCACTGTGACTCAAATATCTTGCTCCCACTTCACTAAGGAGCAACAGTTCTGTTACATGTCAGGTCTGGCACTTGATCCTCAGCTCTTTCACCACCACTTCCTGTGTTTATGGCTGGACAGTGGGGCTTGCCTGTGGACGTGACATTTACCCAGAATTATGACAGTTTATTGTGAACTTTATGCCTGACACAGATGTTTTAGAGAGAAATGCACCTTTGCATTCTGTGGCTTCAGAAAGTATTAAATGAAGAAAACAAGGGAAGCACTAACATAGCACAGCTCAGATCCGCTGCTTTTCATGTATTGCTAGCCCAGGATGAAAACATGAAGACAATTTTTATAACTAGGTGGTACATAATTGGATGTATATATCTATATTCTGATAGTCTGAGGGCATCCTCGCCTTTGTTTTTGTGATTGTAATCCAGTTTTGGATTATCATGTTTTTGTGATTGTAATCCAGTTTTGGATTATCATGCAGACATATTTATGCATGATAAATATGTCTGCATGATAATAACTTCTACTAGATTTTATGTGATGGAAAGAGTGAAGTAGTCATTTCTATGCAAAGAAACATAGAATTAAAGTGGGGTTTGGCTGGAACCCTACAGCTGTTCAATCCATATCCAGCTGTAGGGCCCAGATATGCCATCCCTGTATCATATGGCAGTGGTGGGAAATAGCCCAGAGAACCAGCCTGGTGCCTCAGGGGCCTGTGGCATTTCAGAGACCTGGCGTTTCAGACCTCTATCTGCTTTGCTTTATACTTCTTTTTGCTTGATCTACCCTTCTTTCTTTCAGTTTTTAAATGTTCTGCTGATATTTCTTCCATTTGAGCTTATTCTATCCTAAAATTTGCCTCTTGGAATAGAGGTTTAATTACTGAACAGATGTGTTGTCTTCATTCTGCCTGCTCTAACTGCCTTTATCTCTGTTCATTTTGCATCTTAGACTTTTAGCTCATTAAGTCCTGTGGAGCTAGAGCTCTTTGCAAGTTAAAGACACAAAAAAATAATACTCTTATCAGATCTTGCTGCAGTTCTGTAAACAAGCTTCTTAATCGTGCTTTTATGTTAATGCCAAAGAAAAAAATAAAAATTTGTTGCACTGTGATTATAAACAAATAGAAAATTGAAGTCTAAATATTGAGATGCTTTTCCTTCCTTTGGGTTTTGGGTTTTTTTAAATTCTCTTTAATTCTTTCCAAAACAAGATTAACTAGATACTTAAGTGAAAATGAATCAGTTATGAAAGAAAATAAAGAAAGTAAAAGAGAAATTGACGTTGCCTGAAATCCTTCATGATCTGAAGCTAGCAAAGAGGGAGAAGCCAAAATGTAGGTACAGGGATTGCTTGGATATAAAACCTAGGACATAACTGTGGGAATGCATTGAGGTACAAGAATTGGAATGCAGCTATGTGTAGTGAAATCTGCAAAAGCTGGGAATGTCATGCTCAGTGTCCGAGATCTGCAAGCAATTGGCAGCACTTTTCAGAACTGTTCTTGTAAAAAAACTGCTTTTCCTGAACTTGGGGCCTGATTCAGTCTTTTTTTTTTTTTTTTGTGTTCTTGGCTTGCACTCATGTGAACTAGAATGGAATTAGCAAGAGACAGTAAAGCTGTGGTTGTGTGTAGTCTCTCCTCAGTGGTATAAAGTTGGCTTAAGAAATTCCTGCTCCAAATCATTCTTCCCTGCCTATATAACTTTTTCCAGGAAGAGCTGGGTTTTTCTGTAGGACTGAAATATGAAATGTCTGATCCAATTTTCCAAAAAGCATTTCAGAAAACTTCCTATTACCTTTTTTCCCCAAGGCAGGGTGCTACTGGTAAACAGACAGTATGGTTCCATGAGCAGTTATGCTGGAATGACTGAAAGAATGGGCACCCTGTGATGGCAGCAGGGGCTCTCCTTGCCAGAAATGAGTCCATTTGGCTCTCAAGGCAATAGCCTGATGAAGCAGCAATGTTCATGGACTCTGAACAAAGAGTCATCCATCCTCAGTCTCCTGTTTTTTCAGGTAGCAATAAAGAAGGAGATGTCCAAAGAAACATGAGCTAGGAAGCAAAAAAAAAACCCAAAAAAAACCCAACAACAAAAGCTGTGCTTTAGCAGTGCTGCATGAAAGCAGCTTTTACTGGCAAGTTAAATTTGACTGGCCTGGAAGATTTGACCAGTGTAGACCAGAGGTAAATGATCTAATCAAGTGTGCCATCTGAACTCCCTGCAGGTTGACACATGGCAAGTGCTGGATTTTTTTCTAACCTCATTGCAAGGTTATTCATGAAATAGCTGCCCTATTTGCAGGTTTGAGCCAGGAGGTCACCAAAAGAGTTAAGAAAATTTCCTCCAACTTTCAGTTTCTTTCCTTTGTTGTTAGCTTCAAACATATACACTATTGTTTATACAAGAACAGAAGAAACCTATTTTGGTGTGACAGATATTAGGATTGATAAAATTTGATCTCAAATCTTTATCAATAGACCATATTTTAGCAGCGATGTAGTTTTTCTTCTTTGTACCATCAAATTTCCTGTAATTCTTGTGGTTCTTTAAAATCTATGCCGTTTTATAGCTGAAATTTAAGTAATACTGTGATGGCCATAAATGAGTTAAATCAATGCGTGTCTGCCCCTTCTCCCCAGTCTCAGAATATTTTTGTGTAAAATTTTAAAGGAAAACCTCTTTTATGCATGCAGGGCAGCTTTAGAAGAGGTAGAAGGAGATGTGACAGAGCTGGAACTGAAACTCGACAAGGTAAGTTTTAATTCAAAAATGCTTGTCTCAGAAACATCAGAAAGTGTGTTTCAGTTTTGTTTTAAAGTTCACAGCTGGGAAGTGTCAGTGGCTGACCAAGCACCCTGCTCCGCAGAGGAAAGGGATCCAGGTGGAGCTCACAGCTGGCCTCGGAGGCCAGGCTGGAGCAAAGCAGCACCGGGCAGCTGACCTCGCTCCTTCCCGGGGCGGAGGCTTCGCTTGTGCAATTCCCTCCCGAGTGGCCCTTGCTGTGCCCCTGTGACTCAGCCCGGGGAGCTGCTGCAAACTCCTTCAGCTCTCGCTGAGATAAAAGCCAGGGCTTGGTCACTGCTGCACCCAGAGCCTGGTGATCGCAACGGCATGCACTGGGGACATCTGGGTACTCTCTGCTTTGGAGATTTAAAATCCATGCTGCTTGTCACTGGTAATCTGAGGCACAGCAGCCAGGTGTGTGTGTGTGTGTGTGTGTGTATAAATCCTTCACTGTTGTGTGGAGGACTTGACTACTGTAAAATTCATCCTGCATTTTGCCATACTTTGTGCGTGTATATAAAAAAATATATGTTGCATCTTTTCAACTCCTTAATATCTGTTTATTGCTTTCCTCACCTTTGGAACTTTTGTTATTTCTTTGCTAGTATTGTGAGAGTGGCTTATTTTTGGTTTTCATCTGTATAAAGTCTTCTTTCCTTTGCATTTGTGCTAAATGTTTTAAATTATTTTTATCTGAGTTTTCACATGGCAGGCAGATGTAATTTGTTTACCTCCTTAACTGCTTTTTGAATTCAGCCTTCTTTTCCTGCAGCTGTTGAGTTGGCTGCAGAAAGCTGGAGACAAATAAAGATGGTGTCAAGCCTGAAGACTTGTTCTTTACTACTTGTAATAGTATTTCTAGTTTTTAGTTGCTAATAATCTAGCAACTTGCTCTTGCAAAATAAATCCAGGATCCTTAATTTTGATTTGGCGTGAATCTTGGTGAAACTTTTGGTTATAGCGCACATTTTTACTATAGGAGTGTGGAATCTGTTTTGGTAGATCAAACAGTGTAAGTATTTAAAAGATCTGAAAAATCAAACTTGTAAGTTTGGCTTTTTCACTAGTCTGAAAGTTTTTGGGGAAAAGAATTCTCATATTCCGTAAATGGCATTATTCAGGGCCTTGTCGTACAATACTAAAGTTGAAAGCCAAGTTTCTTGGGTGAGCTGAAGCAGCTATGGCCTGAGGGTAATTATTTGTCCAGGCCTGGTTGGTAACTTTTTCTGATTAGTTGTTCATACTAAACGTGGTTTTATTGTCTCACAATTTTGACTTTGGGCTACATTGTCTGCAATTTTGTGCTCTGGAAGAAAGCAAGCACAGTTCAGGCTTGTGAACTTATTATAAGCAAAGGTAAAGAAAAAAGGTTAATGTTGATAGTGGGGCTTTTTTCTGTCCATTGTTCAAGCACCTTGGACATTCATCAGAATGTGGAAATCACATTTGGCTTTCCGTTTTCCCTAAGGATCTGAATCAACACAAAAATTACTGGGTAACTAAGACAGGAAGGATGCTTGAATGGTTTCTTTGCCCTAACATAGGACCAAGTGCTTCTGTGTTGCTTTTCATGAGGATTTATTATACATCCTTGAAAAATCTTTCAGAGATGAAAGTTCAGTCTTCTGTTTTTATTCTTAGCTTGGCTTAGGGTAGGGAGCTCAGTCATAGTGTGCCCCATCTCAAGAGAGCATCATGGCAATTGCAGTAATCACTGTTTCTTACATTAATGGCCCAGTGCATAAATGGTTCAAGAAGTGGGAAAACATCCATCACAAGATACTGAGGACCTTCTTATCAGACTGCAGTTCCATGAGGCCTGAGGTGCTGACTGAAGCAGTTGAGTGGTAGGGACGGAAAGCTGTCAGAGATTAGTCTGTGGGTGGAAACATGATTGATTTCACCTCCTGAGATGTAACCACGGCTCTTCAGCTGTGCTTTGTGCACAGAGCCTTTTGCTTTCCTGCTCTTGTATTTTGAGTGTCTCAGGATGAAACAACCGGTATGGGTTTAGTTTTTTTTGTTTTGTTTTGTGTGTTTTTCTTCAAAAACCACAATAACCTCATAATTTACTTGGGTTCTAACCAGTTATGTTTTAGCTGCTGTACTTTTTGCCTGTGTAAAACTCTCTCTTGAAATATGTGCAACATGTCAGTTAACAATAAATCAAGTAAAAACTAATTTTAAAAGTTTATAGAGTGGTAGCTTTCCCAGTAGCATATCTATTGACCTAGAATGGTATTTTTATGGTGTTACTACACAGTAGAAAGCTTTTCATAGAATCTAAGAATGAGAATGTAACTGAGAATGTAACTTTTGAAATTTTGGTTTTGTAGCCTTAACTAAGCTGAGTGTTTTCATGATTATATGATGGTATAAAAACCAAATCAAAATAAGCCTTCCTCTTTCTCTCTCTTTTTATACTATTTTAGCTGGTGAAGCTTTGTATTGCAATGATTGACACTGGGAAAGCATTTTGTACAGCCAACAAGCAGTTCATGAATGGAATTCGAGACCTTGCACAATATTCCTGTAAAGATGTATTGGTTGAGGTAAGTTCTTTGAGGTGAAAGGGGAGGGAGAGAAACATAACTTTAAAATGGTACGACATAACAGAGATGTAGTTGAAGTTTATAGAGTTATTTGCCTTTTTGCTCCTTTTTCTTGGCTATCTCTTTCAGAGTGGGGGTTTTCCAGCTGTGGTGCACTGCAGGTGTCTGTGTGTTTAGTTTCAGCAGTGACATGGGTCTGCCAAATATCAGAAAATATGTTAGATTAGTGTGTGCACTGGTGATTGCAACACATTAACCTGTTTTTTTGAGTAAGAGTATTAAATGTGAAAAATAATAATTAGTGTAATATTAAATACTGTAAATGAATGTTTTAAATTATGTAAGCTTCCCATATCTTTAGTCAATTTGAATTTTTCCTGCTTTTCTTGAGTTTGGTGCTTTATATACAGGTAGACAGAAATAACATTTTTGTTGCTTGTATCTTTAATAGATTTTTTTGCTATTGCAGCCATGTTCTCCTTCTAGCCTAGTGATTTAGTCTCATAATAATGCTATAAGGAAAATGAATTTCCAAGTTCTTTACTGAAAAGCTGTAAACCTCTGAACTGTTGCTTTTGTGTTGTGTTTTTAATAGGGCTTAACTTAAAGCACTTTTATTTTCTCTTTACAGACCAGTTTGATGAAGTTCTCTGACACCTTACAGGAAATGATCAATTATCATAATGTGAGTATTTCTAGCTGCAACATGGCACTGATGGCTCACCTTCAGTTTTTTTTGATAAAAGATTAATGGTAAAGCCTTTCTTGTTGATAGTTTTTGCAAGCTAATGGTTTAAGTGGTGTTAAATAACTCATTTTATACTTAAAACTATTTTAATAATGTTTTGTTTACAAGGTATTTATTGGTTTATTTTTTCATTTGGAATTTGTAAGCTTTGGTGCTCTAAGACAGTAAATACTAGATAGTTTCATCTTTTTGAATCAAACTGATGGTAGCAGTTACAGACTATGAGCTTATACCTTTTCTGGTCTGAAATAATTATTGTCTTGTCCATAGTTGCTACTTTCTCCCCTATCCTTTATAATATGGAAAATGAAGCACCGTGATTTGCATATAGTTTTCTTTTTGGAAGGATAGCAGATTTAGGTAAGTGTGGAGAAAGGAGAAAATGCTAGGATTTAAGACTAATTGTAATTTTTAGCATGTCAGAGTTAATCAGAAACTTCAGTTTCCCCTGGGTTGAAAACTAATTTGTTATTTTTTTCTTTAAAGAATTTGGTCTTGTATTCAGAAGTTTATTCTTCTGTTTTTTTCCTCTTTCATTGGCCCAACGGCTCTTTGTTAATTTCCCAGCAAATTGCTGGAAACAAACTGAAGTGTCTCCAAAGTGCTGAAAATATGCAGGACACTTAAAATGTGGGTTTTTCATACCACTGGGAGTTTAAAAACTGACTAGATAGAATGGAATGTAAGTTTGCTAGCTTTAACTTAGCTTTCTAAAAGTGGCTGATTAGGCGCTTTTTTTTTTTTTAAGCATGCTTTTAGAATGGAAGGGAAGTGAAGCAAAGCAGGTTAATAGCATTGTGATTGATTTTCTTTCCATTATATAAAGTGTACATATCTGCACCTAATCTAATGAAAACTGTGAAGAAGGGAGTAAATGAACAGTGGTTCTTGGGTTGCAGAGAGAAGGGAGTGCAAAGGTTCAAAGTGGCAGTTCTGCAGCAATATTACTTTCATGTCAACGATTTTGCAGATTAGATGGAGCAGATAACCCAGGCTGTCCCTCTTCATCGCACATCTTGCTGCTGCAATCCCTCTTAATCATGCCTTTTATCTATGGTTTGCTCTTTTGGACACGTCTGACATAGGTCCTGTGATATTGCTGCTGTTATTCTATGGGATGCTGCTTGCACTGCTTTGGTAAAATTTGGCATAGCACAACTCTTCCCTTTGGGCGGTTTGAAGGCAGAAAGCAAAGAACAAACTATATTAAAGAAGATTTCTTTTCAGGTTGAAGTAGGACCCATCTGGCTTCTGCCCTGTTGTTTTTTTCCCCCGTCCATGCCCTTGTTGTGCTCAGGCATAGTGAGGACAAAGTGGCTTTTACCAAAGGCACAAACATCAGGAATGAGGCACAATTGCTTTGCCCGATGTGTTGTGGTTCTGCATTGCTTTTTGTGAATCTGCTGCATTCAACAGGGCTTCCTGGCTCAGAGTGACAGGTCTGCTGCTAACCAAGGTGACAGAGCCAGCAGGAGGGGAAAGCTAGAGGAAGAAAGAGGAAAGGAAGGATGGAAAGGGTAGGAGATGCTCCCACTGAGTTCTGGATGACTGTCAGTTTTTCGCGTGAGGCTTTGCTACAGATAAGGCCAGGACCAGACTAATGCAGCATCTTCACTGATTCAGCAGTGGGGGAGTAGCTGTGACAGCTTATGGCAAATCGCAGCTTTCTTAGACTTGGAATGTATGAAAGGTAGTATGTTGACAAGGCTGTAAATCTAATCAGATCATGGTTTGGGCACTTCTTTCTGGCTTTTTTAGGGGGAATGATGTCTATGTGTTTTTCTGCCCAGCACATTTTTTTCTCTTCATTACTGTAAGCAGAATGCAAGGCTTGTATTTCTGGGAGTCCTCTAAACATTTTGAGTTTCCATCTGGTTTTACCTTTTGGTATTGATCTTGATTGGTGCACTCCCCAGGCACTGGCAAGCTTAAATGTCAGCAGTGGGAGTAGTCCCAGCCTGATTTCCAGTTTGTCAAGAAGTTCTGTATTCTAGTTGTCTGCTTTTCTGGTTTCCCAAAGTGGGAATACAAACAGGTTCTTCCATGTGTTACTGGTAGATACAATTCTGGTTGGAAGGGGCCTGAGGAGGTGTGGATGGTTTGACTGCCTGCCTAAATCAGGGTCAGATATGAGGTTGGAGCAGGTTGCTTTGGTCTTGAAAACCTCCTGGCATGGAGACTGGATGCAAGGTACAGTACCACTGCTTGTGAGTGGCTTTAACTCAGTCATGTTTCCCTTCGGTGTTGCTAGAAAAGAGAGAGATGAGCTGGTAAAAGTTTTGTTGTCAGCACTTGGCATTACATAGCTTCCCATTTCCAAATCTTAATAAAGAATCTAAGACTGAGAACATTTAAAGAAAACATTTTTTGACCTTGAACTTTGAGGTTTTGACTTGCTTTTTCAAGAAAATTATTTAAGATTTCACAACCTTTACCTTTTATGAGAGATTCTGTTCAACTAGGCTAGCTTTATTTTTGTGATGCTGCCTTCTGCATTTCTGTTATGCAGAATTGGAGGTGTAGAGGGGTTGAAAATTAAGGCAACATTTGTTGTCTGCACAATAAGTGACAAAAGGATTTGTCCAGTAGCCATTGACATGTTCCACTCCATCTTAAAACTCAGAGGGCAGATGTGAAGCAGGAGGAATGTATGTTTTCATTTTCCAGTTAGAATTTTTTGGTTCTTAAGAGAACATATGAATTGTCACACATCCAGGTGTGCTTTGGCCTTAAAAAAGTTAACAAGTATTTTAGACTTTACAATTCAAATGATTTGATTATATTTTGTGCCTCCAGCCTTCCCAAATCATAAGACATTTTGGAACCATTGCTTAGATTACTTATTCTTAAAAAGAATCAGCTGTTCCTTTTAGTAGTCCAACAGTGGGTGGTTTTTTACAAACATTTCATGTAAAGGAGATGGTACTGAATACTCATGTATGCTGCATTTTCAGCATTAATTTCAATCTATGGTTTTGGGGTTTTTGCCAGAAATTAAGAGCATGTTCTTTCTGTGGTTTAATTTGTCTTTTAATTGTTGATAAATTGTGAAAGTCTAAGAAAAAAAAATGGTTCCTTAACATTCAAAGTTGTTTCTTCAGGAACATTACTGTACAATTGACATAAATAAACATCTTGTATGATGTTTATTAGGCATGTCAGGATGAGAGAATAAGATGCCAGGAGCTCTTATCTCTCCTTATAACCACTTTTATATATAACCAGTCTTTAAGAAAAGAGCAGCAAAAGATGCTTGTTTTTTTCCTTATTTTCTTTCTTATCTTTTATTTGTCTCAAAACTACTGTGAAGGGATTTATATTTTGATATTAGAGACACAGTGGTTTAATAATAATTCTCATGTAATTCTGCATAATTACTATTGGTATTTCTGAAATCAGAAGGTATGAATACCTCCAAGTTACTGACCTACATAATAATGTTTTCTTTCAGATTCTGTTTGACCAAATCCAAAGATCAATTAAAACACAGCTTCAGACTTTCGTTAAAGAGTAAGTTAATTTGCACTTGTAATAGGAAAATTATACATAAAATGGAATTTTAAAAATCTGATTTGAGTGGGTAAGTGAAACATCCTTCTTGTAAATTGCCACCCATAAATTGAGAAGTGTGTATTAAGCCTTTGTCAAAAATCACCCCAAATCACTGAGGCTTTAGATCTAGCTGCAGAAATGTTGCAATAGGATGAATTACTGATCTAATTACATACTGTAATTGTCTAAGCTTGGGGGACAAAGCTTTTCCCCAGCAGACATTAGGTGTGTTCAGTTACACTTCAATTTTGTTCTTCCCTTGGAAAAGAAAGACAAGAAGCTTCTGTCATAATTTGTGGATTTCCATTTGACCCAAGCACAGATTGAAGAATATAAAATTTGAAAAAGACTCCAGCTATAGCAGTCCCAAGCTTGGCCTGTCTCATGTAGCTTTAAACTCTTTCATGCTTTGGAATTAATTTGTCACCATATTTCCTTTTTACATAGAGATATTAGGAAATTTAAAGATGCAAAGAAACAATTTGAAAAAGTGAGTGAAGAAAAGGAGAATGCTCTGGTGAAAAATGCCCAAGTTCAAAGAAATAAGCAACACGAGGTAGAGGAAGCAACCAATATTTTGACTGCCACTCGGAAGTGTTTTCGACACATAGCTCTGGATTATGTTCTTCAGGTAAGGACAGCAATAAAAGTACTTTCCAAAACCATTTGTTACATATGGTTAGAGACATGTCCTTTACAATATTAGAAGTTCTTTTTGTGATCTTCTTGGAAGCTGTGGATATTCAGGGAAAAAGGAAGAACTTTATCTGCAAGTAATTTCTTTTTTAATAAAATCTGAGGAAAATTAATTGATACATTCTTATTGCTTTAATGCTGTGGTATTCAGTGCCCTTGCTGCAATGACACAGTTGAATTTTCAAGTTGAACATTAATTTTGAAAAAAACCCCAGTATTTGCCTGATACTTACCTAAATGTTTCATGAGTTAGATATGCTCCAGTTTCTTATATATGTAAAGTAAAAACTGTCATCTAGCCTAGGAAATGCAAATTACCTGAATAATTCTGATGCAGGACATTGGGTATTTCTGCAATTTTAGCTGTATGCTTTGGGTTGTAATCAGCTTGTCTAGATGCCTCAGAGTTTTCATTGTGCTATAAGGGGAATCAAGAACTTAACTATTCTTTACTTTTTTAGTGAAGATCTCCCATAGGGTGTTGAGAGGTGTTCTTTGTCATGCTGCTTTGTATTCAGTAATATTCTTTTGATACTTAAAACTCATCTGCTTCATACTTATCCACAACTACAGCAAAACAGGATTATTGCAACTCAGATGGTGTGAGATGTTGGGGGCTCCAAATGGGTCTGAGCTTCTCCTACGATCAAAAACAGAACAGCTCTTTACAATTGAGCTGGTTTTATATTCGGCATTATCATCTTAATTTGTGACAGTCCAGTCAGTTATTCAAAGCTTAATTAACTTCTCTATAAATTGCATTATGATTTGTAAAATGAAGTGGAGCCTGTCAGCCTGGGCATGTTCACAGACATGGTGGTCAGTGGTCAACTCTGTACTCCAGCTTTTTAAACACTAAGGTCATTTTGATGTTTAAAAAGTGGCGTGAATTATTCCCCACAGGATTATTTGTACTAGCACTAAATGGTGCAGGCAGCTGGCAGCCACTATTGCCACAAGGCCAGTTCCTTGTGTGTGCTTTGAACTGCAGATTGTTTCCCTCCTGGAATTTGTGTGTTCAAAGTATGAGCAGCTCCTGGGATAAAGATGCATTTAGAGTAACTGGGAGAATTTAGAGAAACTGGGAACAGTTTCATCATCTCTCAACATGGACAAAAATCAATTCAGCTTTAGGAATTGTGTTTGCTTGAATGGTTCTTCTGGAAAAATGGCTTCACAACTATGGTCTCCTTGTAGCTAGATTTGCTCTAAACTGTAATTCAAAACCTTTGCTTTCCTTTTATTTTTCTTTGCCTCACAGGCTGAGGTTTTATTCTATACAAACAAATCTAAATTATTTTTGCTGCAAAAAGTTTTCCAAAATAATGACCACTTCAGTATAGAAGTAGAATCTGGTTTTGATTATAGCTTCAGCAAGTTTGTTTATTTTGCTGAAATTCTGAACTGACGGAGATGTGTTAAATTACAAAAGCATGCCTGTTTCTGCTAAGTGGGTCTTTTAGAGTAAAATCTGTAGTTCTGGATGGCAACCTTTTAAGATTAGGTAAAGATGATAGGGGAACTAGGTGAATGTGAAAAATTGGTAATTTTTTCCTATACAATGTGGAATCCCCTAAGTTCTAGGGCAACACCTTTAATCGGTGACTTCAGCTAGCTTAGAAGCCCAGGTATTCACATAAAGTTACTTATTGAAACAATTATGTTCTTGCTTGCCTGCAACTATTTTTGGGATACTTAAATACTGTGAGTCTGTGGGGAAAAGCAACCCTGCTCCCATCCTTCACTCTGCCTGGCAGCAGTGCAATTTCTGCAAGGAGTTGGTGGGCTGGCTTGGCTCATCTGCTTGAAATGCCTTGAATTCAATGTCTTGAAAATGAGAACCAATTTTCCTTGAAAGGTGTATTATATTACTTCTAGCAAGCAAGTGGTGTCCTGTATTTTCCCTACTGATATAAGAAAATTGTAACTATCACCTTGGAGCTCAAGCTTTGCAAGTGTTCTCTGATTGCATCACTTTGATGTCATGACAGAACTGGAGTGCATCTTCTTTTAAAAGTATTTTGGGAAGTCTGATATTGAGCTGTCTTCTTCCAATGTTTTAAGCTTGGATGTGATTATTTGGGAAAAATTGCAAATAAAATAAATTTAGAATAAAAGGAATTGCTTGTTTGTTCTTTTCTCCTAGATCAATGTTCTTCAATCTAAAAGAAGAGCAGAAATCTTAAAATCGGTAAGGTATACTTTATCCTCTGTATATCAAATATTTTAATCCATCTGAAATTAAAAATATGACCACAAAGCAGTATGTTAAAAATTTAGTCCTTTTATTGATCAAAATGTTATCAATACATTTGGCAGTTTGGTGACTGTCAGTTTGGCCTTTACTGTGGCTGGGCATACATGTTTAACTATTTTTGATAATCCTTCTGGTTCAGATTTGAACACTTGTAGATTTTCACTACTCATGATCCTTTGGTATATGTTCCATGGTTAAAATCACTTTGCTGAGAATTCTGCTGTTTGGGTCTGATTTATTACTTTGTGAACAGTAAGTGCTACTTATAATCTATTCTAAGGTGAATTCTGTTCTTTCTAAGAACAGGGGAAATTTTAATATGAATAGTATGGTATCTGTTAAATTAATATAAAGCTATACCTGCATGCCAGTTTGCTTCACATTGTATTCCCTTTTCTACTTCACTTTATCTCTGTTAAAAGTTTATTGAGATGGAGAGTGACAAATTAAACAGTGCTGTTCTTTCAAATGTCTGAAGTTGCTCTCCCATAATTTTCTTAATTCCTTAAAAAGCAGAAACTTTACTTGGGTTGGTTTACAACTGCCTGCTATTCTGCTCTGCACCTTCCCAACTTGTTTTCTATTTTAAGGCCTGACAGTCTTTTCAGCTATGTTATAAAGCTTATGGGTTTGAATCATTAGTGAAATATTCTATAGCCCCTCTGTACCTTACATGTCCCAGTTAAAGAGAGATAACAAAAATTTCAGGTGACATGAATTAGAAGTAGTTTTCTGCCATTAAGTAGATTTCTTTTGTTTTGCTCATCAACTGATTTCTGAAATTTTTGGCTTGGTTCTGTTCTTGCTTTACTTTGCACGTTCATTTTACAACATTAGAAGCTCTGTGACTTACTGATGTAAAACTATCAGGACATGAGAGGAGAAATGAAACCTGAAATTGTAGGTTATGTGAATTAAGTGACATATTTATGTTATATGTGATACCATTTTTAAGAGAATAAATATTTACTTTGTTCCTTCTAGATGTTATCATTTATGTATGCACATCTGGCTTTTTTCCATCAAGGCTATGATCTGTTTAGTGAACTTGAGCCCTACATGAAAGAACTGGGTGCACAGGTAACAAATTATTTTTAAAATGCATAACTATATGCTGAAATGGAAGAAATCTTGATATATGCATGTGTATGAGGTACTTCATAGATTTATTCAATAAAAAGGGAGTTGTGGTATGATACAGGCAAAACAAAAAATATGCTATGATGAAAGGAATGAAAATAGTTACAAACTGAAAGTTTTCTGTTTACTAAAATTAATACTACCTTTAGGATTTACATACTAAGGATAGCCATGTACTGCTCTGTGAGGTACATTGTGATATTAGGATACTGCATTATTTGGATTTCAAAATTTTTGTATATGATCCATTTTTATAAATATATCTAATAATAAAAAGTAGATTAGGCTGGTTTTCCTTCTACTCATATACTTTATTTACTGTATAAATTAAGCAGTCTTTATAATTAAATTTTAATGTGTGTAAATAGGACTTCGATGTTAGCAACTTAGACCATAAAATGGAAGTATGATTTTAATAAGTAGTGCAAAATTTAGTTCCTGCTTGGAATCCTTCTTACTCACTTTTGTTGTTTAAGAACAGACAATTAACACTTCTGGGTTTTCAGTGAGGGACTCATGAAAAGCTTAAATGGACCACTGCCAGCTGTACACAGGAGACATTTAAAATGGTTTTGCAAATAGATTGGAACATACACTGTTGAAATGAAGATCTGTCTGTGGTGCAGGAAGAAGACTCAGCTGTGTCTTGACTTGCTTTTCAGTGCAACTTATATGAGCCCTTTCTATTTGCCTCTACCTGAGACCTTGCAACAAGTGTTCTGATACAAACCCCTCTATTGCCACTTCCCAAACAGATCCACAAAGGAGCCAAACAAATTTTTAAGTGTCTGTCCAGGTGAAAAAGCAAATAAATGACAGCAAGCTTTTACATTCATCTTGAGTAGATGTGTCATTGAATGTCTAAGAGATTAAATTGTTCTGAGCTGTGTAGTGGAGCAGATTGGGAGCTGTAGAAAATAACTTCAACAATCCAATGGCTGAATAGTTATCTTTCTGCTAGACTAGGCCCCGGTTGGGTCGTAATTATGTGTAGAGACATGTCAGGTCTTGGTGTAATAGGGGCACCTGAACAGTTCAGGTAGGTGTTACTCTTCCATAGTTGTGCCCTTTATGCTTCAACATCCTTCCAGTTTGGGCTGTAAGTGTTGAACTGTAGTGTCTGGCTGTGTAACACATGTCCTGTACTTCTGTGGAAGAGGGGATAGGGAAAGGAGACACAAGCTATGGAGTTAATAGTGGGTTATGCCATCAGCCAGGCTTCAATGTTTCCATTTCATTGACGTGATTGGAGCAAGAAAACACAAGGTTATTTTTGAATGTCTGGTCATGCTTTTGCTTGATCTGGTAAGGAGCACTGTGTAGCATTCATTTTGGTGCTGGTATCATAGCAACTGAAGGAGTTAAATTTAGAAAATCCATAGCTAAGAATGTTTTAAATATATTGCAGTTGGAGCAAGATGGACTAAAGACCCTAAAGTTGTACAACTTGCGCAATTGTTCTTTTGTAGCAGACCTTGGCATTTAACTAATGGATGTTTTTCATGACAGAAGCAGATTTGTAAATAACTGTTGAAAGTTTTAACAATTGATGGCTTTGCAGCTTGTACTGGTTGAAGCTTGTGCCTTTAACAAAGTATGTTGTGACATAACGGGGATTTGCTGGATTTTTGTGAAAATGCTGTTAGATTCCTTCTGTTGGTGAGTGAGTTTTCATTCCTAGGTGAATTTTGTGTGTGATCTTAATTACAAGGGTTAACAGCATCTTAAGTAATAAAATTGATCTTAAATAGTGTAGTTATAGTTTTGAATTAATTTTGTCTATATTTTCAAAATAACTGCTGTATTGTGATGGAATAGGATTAAGCAATTTTGCTTTCTGGATACTTCAGGGTAGGATCCCTTGGGAATCAGATCATTGTATGGGAATCTTTAATAGTGTGCAAGCATAATAGTAGCTTTTGCATGGAAACTATGGTTTTTGGTTCTTTTCATGTGAAATGTGGTATTAGCTTAAAAAGAAAACATTTGAATTTTTATTGAAATGACTACTCAAAAAGCTAAGTATTTTAGTCTGACTTAATTCTCCTCAGAATGCCAGTTAGAGATTTATGGTTTTAAAAATACATTTATCAGTAAATGCAGTAGTTTGAAAAATCTATTTTTCTGAAAATTACCCAGTAATGCTATAGTGACTGGGATTTTGATAGCTTAGTTGTGATTTGCTACAGCTTTTCATAGTTATATATTCTTGGTCTCTTCTAAGACAATTGATGTGCTGCTCACCTGAGTGAAAAGGAAGAAACTCTGGTTTGAGCTTGAAAACAGGAATGGTGCAATGCTGTCTTCATAGTAAAAAAAGTCACTGGTGGAATGAGCTGCTGTTAAGAATTTTGTTTTGGTTGTGGTAAATGTCCTCTCAAAAGCTTGTATTCAAAGTAAATTAGAGGTAATTGTCCTACCCTGAGTGACTGCCTTCTGTTTCGTCTAATGGGGTAGAAGGAAGAATTTCTTGGGGGCCATGTGCAGATTCCTGAATCTGAAGTTTTAGTAAGAAACTTGATTCCTATAAAATTTTGAACAGCACTTGACCCAGTTCTCATCTTTATCACAATAGGAAGAGTTTCTCAAGGGTAGTTGATGCAAAACAATCTTTGAGCTAAGTCTGGTTTGTGTTATTTTTAATTGCTAAACCTACATAGATGTGGCATTTGGACACTTCAGCCTTCAGTGTGTTCCTGTTCACAAATACCTGTGAAGGTGTGCAAGTGCTGGTATGGCCTTTTGAGCCAGAGGGGAAGACAGGGAGAGAAGACTTCAAAAAAGTTACAGAGTACAGAATTGGATCCAGATATTTCAGCTTTCTGATGGCTCCATAATTATTGGAGAATGTGTAGCACAAGGGTGTAAGGGCCTGTTATTGTCCCTTTTCTGTTATTTCTATCATGTCAAGCAGGACAAGTGAAAGACTGGGGAAGCAGCCAGAGTTGGCAGGGCCTGCTGCTTGTGATGCTGAGAGTGGGTGGAGGGGATCCTCTCTGGGTGGATCAGAGGATCTGTTAGTCACTGTGCCCCATGCCAAGTGAGTGACCCAGCTGGGAGCTGGTGCTGCTGCTCCTGCTGTTCTGGCTGTGGGCCTGCAGCAGGGGCAGCCCTGTCCCACAGATGAGAGCTGTGGGCTGAGCCCTGCGTCTGCACCGCTGGGCACGACCGCGCTCCGGCTGGGTAATGGCAGCCTTGTGTTACAGACTGGAAGTACCAAACCAGCTGGTCTTTCAGGCGACATCTGCTTCTCCACTGCATTTCTAACTTAAACATGAAGGCCTGGATAAAACAAACAAACAACAAAACCAAAAGAATCAAAACTGTAAAACAAAAGCAACCAAAACAAGCAACTAACCACAGAAGAAAACCCTGATCAAACTTTCTCTTACAGGGTATCTTAAATTTCCTCTTTTTTTTTCAATTACAACTGTAACAGGAAATTTTTTTGCTAGTGACCTTTTTATCATCGCATACTTTGTAAGGATAATAACTTAAATATTCTCTGTGACAATCTCAGTTATTTTCAAAGCCATATTTTTATTTCCAAAATTAATTAGATTGTCTCTACCTAAGATCTCAAGCAGTCTTACTCAAGTATTGCTGGTCAGCTGATCAAAACTATTGACACAAAGTCCTGGTTGAGACAGTTCTCCCACATTATGGAGGAAAAAACCCATAGCATTTGCTCCTTCTAGTTTTTGCTGTTCCTGCCAGTGCTGCTGCATAGGCCAGCAAGAGCAGCTAAAGCATGAGTCATCCTCTTGGGAGACTGAGCACCAATGCGGTACAGAGTCGCATATGCTTGGCACCATGCTGTTCTTTGAGACAGTTTTTCTAATGCTTACAAGAAATGTACACCTTGGTAGAGGTTAATTCAGGGTGGCAGAGCAGTGCTTTAAACGAGGCTTCAGTGGTTATTCAAGGTAAACAATTTGTGACAAAGAAGTAATTATACTATGCAAATAAAATAAAAGTATTTCAATGTCTAGACATAATGTGTTAATTCTTTTTTTTTTTGTCAGCATTGTGAGATCTACTGAGCCAAATTTCTTATGATAATTTAAAGATCCAATTTTCTGTTTCTCTTTACAGCTGGATCAGTTGGCTATAGATGCTGCAAAGGAGAAGAGAGATATGGAGCAAAAGCACTCCACTATTCAACAAAAGGTACTTGACAGAATGTAAAAGACAGGTTGCACACTTTTTTTTTTTTTTTTAATCTGTAGCATCTCTCCCCAGAATCTCTGCATCAGAACTACAAGGGATGGTATTTTTAGTGCAGAGAGACAGACTGACATGTCATTAAGTGTAAGGTTGGATTGCAGATACTAATTTTGTGTTACTGAACAAAATATGATGCTTAGTTTTTACTGAAACATAAATAGAACAGTAGAATTTATTTGAATGCTGAGATTCTAGCATTTCAGTAGAACTCCTAATTCCTATTACCCCTTGAATTGATTAAGTTGTACAGGTTTTTGTGTTTCCATGCTGTATGTGCAAGAGGTGTATGTGCTGCACAACCCTACAGCAAGTTTCACTTTGGACTGTGCCAGATCCAAGTGCAGCACTTGGAGCTTGTGTAGCAGCTGCTGTTGTGTATGAAGAACAAAAGTAAACTTTTGTAGACTGTCTAATGTACTGGTTCAACTGTGCACAGATATGAAATTGAGAACTTTTAATTGGTGTTTTGAGGAAGATTTGTGCAATAATTCTTTTTACTTCTTGAGAAAAATTTAGGTAATTCATGTTGGGGGAGATTTCTGTTGTTTGAATGTTTCAGAAGCTCTAGATCAGTATTGGTTTTGCAGGTATAATGCTAGAAGTTAAAAATATTTCCACTGAATTCTGGTAGTGAGCTACAGGCACTTTTGAAAGGGATTAGATACCAGTTTAAAGATAATGCTACACTAATTGCTCTCATTCAGGTATGTTCTGGATCTGTTCAGGAAGCATAAATTTTTAAAATCCCACCCAATAGAAATGAAATCTGATAACTAAATAAATTCAGGAATGAAAACATGCTGAGATTCTAAGTTGGGTAGCCTTAGTAGGAGCCAATATTAATACTCATAGGAAAAGAGGACATCTTTGATTGCTGTAAACATTTTTATTGGTGCATCCTGTCGTCCCTTTAGGAGTTGGTGGGAAGCATTAGGATTGCTGTGAAATTGAGCAGATGTGATGATGAGGGCAGAGCTGACATGCTGTGCTTGGAGTCAGGAGATAATTGCAGGCGAGGAAGGGGAAGAAAGGGGGGAAATGGGAAAGATGGAACTTGAGAATTAATGTTGAAGGTCAAATTTTAAGTTTTTGGGCTTAAAGGCTCAGTTTCAGGAATGGACAGTAGTTGAGAGGTTCTCTGTTAAGAGAACAGGGGTGCTTGCTGAAGGATGTAAGTTTTGAGCAATTATCTTTTAATTTGCCATAGAAATAATAATTCGTTGCCATGAATTATGGTCACTGTTGTTGTCTATGGTGTTTACAGTATTTGTTTTTTTTTCAAATGCTGCTTAAGGCTGCTTTACAGGTAAACTATTTCTACAAGCTTCAATTGTTACTGAAACTTTTAAGCTTCATGCAACTTGATAAGCCATATCTGTGTGTAATATTTATATTCTTGATTTCTAGTAGGAGTGACAAGCACAATAATGTTGCTTCTATTGTTGCTTACTTTAATTGACAATTTAATGCTGTCACTAAAATATAATCAGGGCAGTCAGAATGTACTGTATGTTGTCCTCTTAAGTTCTGTGTTTTGAGTTGTAAGTGTTGTCTCCTGTCCTTATCAGTGAAGTCACTGTCTCGTTTTGTGCTGATAATACCTAGACTGTGCCTTATTGGAGAGTCCTCTTACAGCTTGTCCAATCATTTTCTTAGTTCCTTATTCAAATCATGTTGTCTGTTTTTGTCTCATTCTACTTGCTTTTCCCAACCTTCACAGCAAGTTAGCTTCCAGCTCATCAGGATTTCAGAACTGCTTTAGACTCTGGATCTTTTTATCACTACTTGTCATCTGGTCACCCTGTCCCAGATGGCAACTTTATTCCCCGTTCTCTTCTCATGTCTTGTCATGTTGCTTTCCACTATGTTCCCAAATCTTCCAATGCCAAATCCTTCCATGTTTTTTAACAACTGAAACTTCTGAAGCTTATTGTGTTGAATATTCCACGAGGTATATATGTATTTAATATACTGAAGTTCTAATCTAATGCTTCAGAATGATGCCTTTCCTTCATTGTGTGGATAAAGAACAGTTCCTTTTCTGAAATGTATAGGTAAGTGCATACGTGCACACACCTACCCACCTACTACCTGTGTTTGCATATATGTGCATATGCATGCAGAATAATTGCACTAATTAAATAACCCATCTCACTTTTCTGTATAATCATTGTCCTACTTAATTAGGCTGTTGATGGAGAGGCTCTTAAAAGTGTCATGGAAGGGCTTGGTCACCAATACAGTATGATTTCTTTTTTAGCAGAGCTGATAATCTGATTTACTTTTCTTAATTGCTTATCTATAAGTTTTGTGGTCTATTTACTCAGCAAATATGCAGGAAACATTTTTCTTAACTTTATTTTTTCAGTGTAAGAAAATATTTTTTCTGTATTAAACTGGAGCAACGCATGCTGTGAACTAATCTAGAAATTTCATTATCATTCTGGTAAATTTTTGTAATATATTTTTATAAGGAAAGATTAATGTAAAAGAGTGGTGTCACAGTGTCAATTAGACATGGCTCTTGTTTTCTGAGCAGTTTGCAGCCCATTGCTGTAGCAACACGTTTAATTAAGAAATATTTTAAAAATCAGTTGCACCTGCAAACAGCTTCATGGCTTTTTGGTGTTGTGTGAGACCGAATATTTTGTTCTAAAATGAGGGAGATGATACAGGAAAAGTATTTGCATTGAACTTCAAATAGTTTTTGTTGTATTCCAATCCCTTTTCCATTAAAGTAAAAATCTGCTTCCAAAGAGGTGCTCTAGAAACAGCTGGAGTGAGAATGATTTGAAAATTAACTTATTGAGTAAACAAGGTGATAGGAAACCAGCTGCTACTACAATCACAAAGCAGGCAAGAACCAGAGCTGCTGCTGAGAAGTTGTGCAGAGTAACTCCTGTCTCCAAAACCAAAGATGTGCTTGTATTTCAAGTGACTTGTTTGCTCAATGACACTCTTGCATACTCTCACTCTGTCTTGGGCTGTAAACATTGTTACTTGTGGTGTCTGTTGTTCTAAACCCTTCCTTGAGGGACTTTTCAGCTTAAGCATGACAAACATCTCTTGCCAATGGAAAGGGAATGGGAGCAGCTTTCTAAATGTGGGCTTTGCACAATTAGTGTCTCCTGTTTAGTATATGCTGGCCTAATTTTTCATGTTAGTGTTTTCTTTAGTACTTATGCTCTCCCATTTACTGCCTTTTAAAAAAACTTTTAAAATGCTGATTCTCTAAAGTAAAAAATACTTTGGGTTACACATTAAATGTTAAAATATAGTTCCTAGGATGTACTGGTAAAATGGTTTGAATAGCTTTCATGGCCTGATAGCAATTTTGAAAGTAAATCAAAAGCTCTGCTACTGTAAAGTAATGGAGGGTTTTGTTTTGGGAACAAGAAAATCATACACAGAGAAACAGAAAACATGCTCTGAAATGAATCAAGTATGTATGATGAATTGATATGTTCATATGAAAATGCATTTACTGAAACAGTGTCAAGAATATTAAGTGTTCTGTGACACGCCAGATTAGTATTATTTCTGGAGATGAAAGTTGTTTTTCCATTGCCAGCTGGTTTGCTGTACCCCATGGACATTTAAAGAAAAAGGGTGGAAAAAAAGGCATGAAAGCATGCTGTATGCTTCACTTATATAACCCACTTCTACATGTTTCTTTTCCAGTAGCCGCCAACTGTGAAAAATCAGTGTCAGAATAGAAGCCATAGATGTTTATTCTTTTAAAACTGAGTTAAATGTGTGATGTAGCACTTCAGTGGAAATTACATAATACTGGCTACATTTTCTTAGTTCTGGTTAGGTGAAATCTACTTTAGTCCTAACACCTAATTAGTTTAATTATGTTTAAAATGAAGGCTTTATTAGTTGTGTCCCTGCTGGCAGAATACACAATTCTGAATCACATACAGTGACTGAGTTTATTGACATGTGATTCTCTTATGCAGGACACTGGAAAGATATGGGTGGATTTTTCTCCACCCCAGATTATTTTTCATGATTCATTAAACTTTTCCATGCACCAAGATAAAAATAAACTGTAATGTGACTGCTTTGCTCCTATTTTTTTAATTGTAGAATAGCAGAGACTAAGATCAGAACACAGCTAATTTAGTTTCTTTTTCTACTTTTATCCATGGAATTGAAATGGGGCATTTTTTTTTTTCTGATTGTTTTTCCTGATTGCAACTTTATTAATGAAGTTTTATGGATAAAGCACATGGAAGCCTTTTTCCTTCTCCCCTCCAGCTGGTAGTCTGCTGTGTTCAGTTAAGGAGATTTTAGACATTTGCCTCTATGCTCTTATGTCTTTTTCTGCTCTGTAAAAGTGGAATTCAATCAGGGAAGTAGTTAAAAATGACACTAAATGCATTTCATGAGAAGGCTCAGTATTTTAGATAATTCTAACTTAGAGTGTGGCATGGTAAATGATCCATATAGACCTTCAAAGCATAGATCTGGAGTCATTGGAAAAGACAGCTGCATTTTCTGCAGCAGTTCTCCAAACCCAGGGGAAAATGTGATTACATAGTAAGTTGGACAGAAAAGACTGAGGAAATGTATGTTGTCTTCAACTAGACAAGGAGGGCAGGCATCACTGAGGCAGGAAGATGCAAATCTTTAGCAGATTTCATTATGTTTGGGAGCTGGTAAGTTAGAGTAATTTATCAGTTTTTGGGGAATGTAGGGAATGTGACATCAGCATGTCTAAGTTTGTGCATAGTGGTTTTTTCTTCTTTTTATTTTGAGAGCTTACATGAAGTCTTTTATGTTCAGCATGTTCTGATCTAGAAAAGAGGCAGAAAATCAAAGTTATTAAGTGCTGAATAATAAATAAAAAAGATTTTTCTTTTGGTGAAGCTTTCTTTTGTAACTAGTATGTTTATTCAGATTTGTGTATGGTAGTGATATGATAGTTCCATTTTTTTTCAGAACTCTTGCATTGATCATCTGTCAATTTAATAATAAAAATCTAGATTTAACATTTGAACATTCGGTAATCTATCCAGATTAGTAATAGATGAAAACAGTGAATCATTTTAAGGAATTTGTGCTGTTCTGAGTGGGGAGCTTAAAGGGCCCATTTTAATATTTGTAACCATTTCACTATCATGTGTAATTAACCTTGGATTGGACCAAACCATCTGCATGTACAAGAGTAAACATCATGTGTAGCACGAAAGTTGTGTGCATCCTGGGCTATTACCTGGGGATAATGACCATGTTGGTGTTGAAGCTACTTTTTTTTATATATTTCTTGCCTCTTTTCCTTTATGTATAGACAAATTCCTAAGAAGCAAAGCACAAAGCAGAGACTTTCAGATACACTTTTCACACAAAGCTGATGTCGGCCATTTACGAAAAGTAACTACTGAAGGTTCAGGAAAATCATAATACAAAATGTTTTGTCTTTTCAGTATTTAATTTGTTTGGTTTTTTCCTTCTGAAATTTAATTTTCAGTAATGTGTCTCTTACACCCATGTTAAGGGAAAGAAGCCATATGTTGCTAGTCTACTTTAAGGGTATATATTTTAATAACAGTGAAATAAAATTACAGCATGTGTATTATTTTCATCGCTGGACCAAGTTGTGAAAAATGGTGTCATTCCATGTGTGTTTTTTCATGCACCCTTAGTAGATGTTAGCCTCCCACTCTCTGAATATCTGAACTCCACCTCCCTGGGAAGAGCCCATGCTGTTCTCAATGAGATGTGAAAGCAAATAATCATCACATGTGTTATTACTTAGTCTAACTTACCTTTGCTGAAGATGAGATAGTAAGATAAGCAGTCACCCTTTCTAAAGCTCAGAAAGCTGCTATTTATTGTTATTAGCTGGGTTTAGTTGTTATTAGGTTAGTGGAAATGCATATTCCCTTGTCCTACTTGTAATTTTGAAATCTTATCCAAGATCATAAAGAAAAAATTACTGCTAAGGTCTTGTCATCAGTGCCAGCACCGTGATTGCCTTACTCTAGAGTTAACTGATAGCAGCATCTTTATTTGATTACTTGTCTTCGAAGTTCCTATGCAGCTGAGCTGTTAACATGACAGAGCTGAAGAAAATGCTAAAGCACAAGTGGCTTTATACATATCTGCAACAGGCTGCAACTGTTTCTCGGTTTTGACTCCTAACTTTCATGGCTTCCTTTCCTCTGCTTTTCTATCCCCTTTCTTGGGAATATATGAGAGACCATTTGAGCAGACAGTTGAAGTCTCAGATGCTCTGTCAGCAATGTTTGCCCTCTATTTGGCTGTAGAGGTCACCAATACCTGAACAAGAAATTCCCCTTGTTGCAGGTAAAGTAAAAATCTTCAGCATTCTCATTGCTTAAAATTGCTTTTGTTGAAAAGCCATCAGGGGCTTAGAGTCGTGGTTTGACAAATAGGTGGTGGAAGCAAAACCTTATTCCTAGATATTTACTCTTTGACAATGGTACTGCTCATATTTGAAGTTTCATTTGAACTGCAGTGTGTTTTTCTTGTTCCTTTGTACTAGGATTATTCCAGTGATGATACTAAACTAGAATACAATGTAGATGCAGCCAATGGCATTGTTATGGAAGGTTATTTATTCAAGCGAGCCAGCAATGCCTTCAAGACTTGGAACAGGTAATTATTCAGAACCTCTATTTGCTGCTAATAAAAATGCTGCTTTTAACCTGAATTCTCATCTGATTCATAATCTCTGTAACTTGAGTCCGTAGTTTTGACAGAAGACTGGAGTGACTCTGTTACTTAACTTAGAGATAACACTTCACATCCATTTTTCCTTTTTTTCTGTACTAGTTGTTTGCAAACCTTTCCCTTGTGAAAGCATATGCTAGGAAAGTGTTAGAAGACAGAGTAAAATAGAAATTGTATAGCCACTGGAAGCAGAGAAACACATCAAGGACCCAGGTTATTTTTCCTGAAAGATAAGCAATGTAGTTGTTATCCTTGAAAATTCCTGTCCTGTGCAGTGACTTTTGCTTAGTAGTTTTGATGGGCCTTTTGGGAATTCAAAATATATTGTTAGTCATATATCTTTGACAATGTATATTTTACTACTATTTAAATATTTTTCTTCCTGAACAGGATTTCTTTTGCATTTCCAAGGGTGTGTGTTTTTTTCAAGGCAATATATATGCTGGAGCATTTACAGCCCAGCTGGATACAGTTCTTGAATTTTAGATGTAATTTGTTGTGATAAAAAGCTCTCTATTGTCCATATTCTGCTATTTTTCAGTGATGCCTCTGTTAAACTATTTGCTGTGTTTCAAAGGACAGAATGTGCATTTGAGTGGGTGGTCCCTTTCAATCTTAATTATTCTGTACTTCCTTGAGCATCAGCACAGCACAAGTAAGAAGTTGGGATCACTTCAATTAAATCTATAGACTGATGCGAGGGCCACTGGGGTCAATAAGACTGTATCTATATTTGCAAGTCACGGGTAACTAGTGCAAAGGATTTTGCTTTAGACTGACTCTGGACCGGTCCTGTGGCCTGATTATTCATCTGTAATTGTAATATACTTTCTGGGTTAGATTCATGCAAGCAGAATTCAGAGTTCTCCAAGACAAATCTGTGAAGCATCAAAGGATGGTGAAGGGAGAAAACCGGGAGATGTGTGTCAAAAGCACCTTCCTGGTGTGAGGTAAAATGTTAGTGTCAGCATACTGAGAGAAAATTCAGAAATAGGGCAGGGATTGTCCTTTGTTGGATTCCCAAGGAGCTGTAAGGTCCTTTTTGCCATTGCTGGTGATGAAACTCTGACTCTCTCTGGGTTCCTCTTTTGAATAGCAGGAAGGCCTTGCTCTGCAAGGGAGGTGACAGGAGAGAGCAGGATAGGAGTGTCTGTTTCCACATGCTGTCCTTCCTAGGAATACTGTACATGCCTCATACCTTAAAGTGGTTAGAGATTAGGGTTCAATTAAAGCTAACCTCTGGCTGTTGGTAATTTAAATGGACACAAAGTAAATAAGGAGAAGCTGTAATTAAATCAAGATACACAATGACATTCCTTCAGATTAAGTTACAGATTTGAACAAATATAATAAAAAGCATATCCAAGCAATTATTTAAGAGGACAAAGATAAACAGCTCATTAATGAGTCAGAGCTGCCTACTTTTATTACATATTTGATCTTTACTTATAGTTTTTTCTTCTCTTTATCACAGGAGCATTCAATAAAGCAAAACCTTAATCTTTTTAGTATTAGATTCTTGATAATTTATCTCACTGAGATAGACTAGTTAGATATTTTTAGGCAAATAAATAGGATTGGATATGCTATCTATAAACAGTTCTGAAATTGAATCAATCATTTATTTAAATTTTGTATTCCACATGTTCACAAACCATTGCTAATTGCTATTAAACAACTTTTATCATACAAAAAATATACATTTAAGACCTTAATGAAGACAGTTTTAATTTCTGAATCTAGCCCTCCATTTTTGCTATGTTTTAATAAAAATGAAGTATTTTTATTATTTCCGAATTCATTTGTAGTTGCCTGCTATATTGTAGGCGCAGAAGTGGTCACTGCCTGTTTCCTGTGATGGAAAGTTTTACTTGTGTAGGGTTGCAGCTTCAGCTGTGATTGAAGTTTATCATATACTAGAGATTGTAGGGTTTTCCCAGTCACTAGTTAAAGTACAAGAAAGGATTTTGTCATGTCGTTTCATTTAACTCTTTTGTGTGTAAAATTTTACAAAACATCAAAGGAGGAAACATTTAAAGCATTATGTGTTTTATTTTAGGGAATTCTGAGCTGAAGTCAAGACAGACAAGATACTTTTAGTGTTCTTACAGATTAGCAGTTTGCTCCTTTATTATATCCTCATCTTTGGGGAAGGTGGGCGGAAGATCAGCCAGCTGAAACAAAGCTAGAAGAATTTGCCTAGAAATACTGGAATTTCCTGCTGTTCTGAGCCAAAGGTGACAGCACTGGTCTTCCTTGCTGACTGCTAAATGCACTGTCAGTAGTAATATGTATTAAAATGGAGGCTTCTCTTATACCCTCCTTGGTCTCACTTGCTCTTATATTGGTTCTAGACCTTTTAAAGAACTCCTTCAAGAGTGAATTAAAGGCACCAAAAGCCTTCCTAATGGCCACTATTTGCAGATACTTGGCAGCATTAAAAGCATAAGAGAAGATATGAGGGTATAATAGGTTTTATGTGGGTTTGCCGAAGCAGAATGATTCTAGTTGACACATGAGAGAAATGTGAGGCTTCTGTGTGCGTGTCTTGGTCAGTGAATCCATAGTGCTCTTATCCTGGGAAAAGTCTGGTTGCTGGGGAAGAAAAAAAAAAAAAAGAAAACTGTATAATACAGCCCTTTGAAGGGGGGCAAATCTGCTGTGGTGAATGAAAATTTGTTTCCAGTCCAAACTGATGTCTTGCTAGCATAATGAAATTTCTTCCTGCAGCACCTGGCAGCTCGTGTTTCATCGTCTCAAGACTTTAATTATTTGGGCTTTTACATCAAGTTTCCTGTTCTTGGGACAGTTCTGTGTGACACTGGCTTTAGAAACAAATCAAGTGTTAGAGCAGGCTGCAAAGTAAACCCCGAGCTGTTTGCAATTCAGTGTCACTGTGTTTTGAAAGAGATGGAGCTTTTGTAATCTCTTTTTGTTGTGACTAAAAGGACATAGTGCACACAAGTATTTCAGATAATGCAGTTCGGTGGAATCAAAATTATATCCTTGTACTGCAAAGTCTTAGAATAACAGGTATGGACACCTGTGTTTAGAATGTATGTCTGTCTGTTGGTAAATGATACGCCTTATTGTACACCAGGTTTCTTAAGGCATCAGGACAAGAGTCAGATGCCTTTATTATGGAGCAGTAGCTTGACAGCTCTTTTGGTTCCCAGAAATTCAAATGAAATTAAGTCCATATCATAAAGAAAGAATAAATGTGTGTAGGGAGAAAAGCATTTGTCAGACCACTAGTATGTTCCAAATAGGTTTTAGATTGGGTGCAATAGATATTTTCCTTTTTAATTCTGCTGTATTTTCAGATCATGCTAATTCTTTTCTTATTTTGCTCATTTTGCATTTTTCATCCCTTTTCCTCCTTTCCCTTATGTTTTAATCCTACCCCATTTTTTCACATGACAGGAAAAAGCCAGATCACATCAGGTACCAACCAGCTTCTTTTATACCTTCCCAATGTTTCCTTGGCACGCAAAAAGCTCTTCATTAACCCTGCATTTAATTTTGATTACTTGCAATGGATGTATAAGTGACTCAGTCTAAGAAAATAACAGAAGGATTCTGCCTGGGATGCCAGTATACCTGCTGCTCAATTCCTTTAAAAGATTCAGAAAGATGGAGCTAGTTTTTAGCTAAAAAAGGAATTAAAGCCAAGTTTCTGCACTCAAACTTCTGAGCATACAAGATCAATGTCTTGCCTTTTTCCAATTGAAGTTGATGAGATTTTTTTTTTCTTATCAACTGCATTGGGAATAGACATGTGCTTTTAAATGTTGTGCATTATTAATTACTCTTTTAATTGTGTGCTGCTAGCAACTAGAGGAAAAAACAGTTTCTGAGAATCACAAAGCACAATTCATTGTTTTATGTAAAACTCAAATTTTTTTTTCAGTATTACTCTCAGTTCTCAGAAATTAGAATTTTTTCTATAGATTTTTCATTGTTTCCAATTTAATAAATGCAGTTTTGAATTGTATAGGTGTACATGATGGAAAACATTGACTTTTTAAACAGGAACAACTGTGTTTAACCACTACGAAGTGAGACAGTATAAACTACTTTAATATTCCAAAGAATGTTCTCTCCTTCACCATGCTTCTCTCTTGCTTTTGACAGAATAACACATTTAAGGAAACTTTGGTAGTAATGAGTACTTACTGCACACATGATGCCTGAACATTTTAAATTTTTCTTAGAACCTGATAGATGTGGGTTACCCTATAGCAGCACCTTCAGTGCAGAGATTGTACCTCAGAAGTTCCTGGCTGATGCTGGTCTAGACCCCCAGCAGTCTGTTTGCTACAGTAAAGTGAAGAGTTTGTTGATGGTATTTGGTTAATGAGGAATAACTCCAAGTTTTTGGCCTGAATAGAACTGCTGTGGTGCTGACACCTTGGAGGGCAGTCTGACACTTTCATCCTGTTACAAAAAAAAAAGAAATGTATTAATTCTGACATCTGCTTCTAAAGTGTGATCTACAAGTTATCCAAAATTGTAAATTGCTGATCTCATTTAGTAAAAGTCTATTTTAGAAAAGCAACAAAACCTTCACCCTTTGTGGCTGGACTGAATTTTTTTTAAACAGATTTAATTTCTCTACTATGAACAAAAAGTTCATAGTACTTTCAAATACTTTCAAATACTTTCAAAACTTCTAGACTAGGTTTTAAAGATGGCACAAATTTGTGTTACAATTTATAACATCACTTTTTAATAACATGACTTGTTACCAACTGATGAGATTAGAGCTTGTTTACTAGAGTAACTCAGGAAATACTTAGCTGTAGAACAAATGAAGCATTGCATTAATGAAGTTAATTGCACTTCCTAAGGCTCTTACTAGGGATTTGCTCCATTGCTCGTTGTCTTGGGGCAAGGCTGCTTTTTTTTCCCCTTTACCACTCCCTTTATCACTTAGGCACTGCTTTCCATGTTGCACTCTTTTGTGTTATGTTCAAAAAAAGCACATGAAAAAAGATGTGAGTTTTTCCTTTTCAAGTTTGCTTTTTTGTTAAGTTTCCTATATGAATATTAGCAATAGCCTGCCTTATATTTGGGGCACACTTACTGCATCTGTAAATTGATAGTAAAGATGATCCCTTTTCAATATCAGTGACTAAAACTACTGCTGTTAATAAATTTAAAAAGTCAAGAATTACAAGAAATCCTGTTGTTGCTTTTTAAATTAAATATATCTGCACAACATTTGAAAAGATTGTTAAAAGGTAGAATCTCATCTGTCTATGAAACACTAACCTTTCTAACAAATACTAGATTTTCTGTTTGGGATCTAACATTTTTTGTATATATTAATTTTTCTTAACCATCTCTGTGTGCTTCTCTCCAGGAATGGCTTGTGGTGGTTGAATAAATACATGGGGCCCTCTTGTTACTAATTGTAGTAAACTGTAGCTTGAAGCTCAACAGCCTGTGGATAACAAGATCTGTTGCAACACAGTATTTTGTGTACTGTTACCATTCAAACTAACTGGTAGTTCAGGAAAAAGTGTTGTGTGTTAAAGGTGGGGTACTGGAGATGACTGAGGAATGATGCTGTGGTAAACACAGGTTTGCATTATAAGCCTGAACAAAACAAGGTGTAAATTTCACTGAATTGTCTTGTACATTCCCTTCATTTTTGTCAGTGAAAATGAAACTGTGATTATTGGTTTGCTTTTATTTTGTGCATCCCAGAAGAGCAAGAAAGGCATGGTTTTGTCTACTGGGTTTTATTTTTCATTCAGTGGTCTGATAAAACATCATTGTTAGAGATCTGAGAGGTTTTTTTCCCAAAATAAGAGTGCTTTTCCATTCTCTGGGATGTATCCTGTGTGAACAGTGAGTTTGACAAGAAAGGATACAGTTCAGAGGAGTTTTTAAGCATCATATTATCTTTTGGATTTTACTGGATGCCTTCTTTAAAGCATTTATTTGATTTATTTGATTTTCCTTCAAAGCTGAGGCTTAATTTAAAATCTTACTTAAAAGGTTTTCATTGGATTTTTTTTTTAGTCTTTATATACAGTGCTTTTATTTCAGACATGCCCAGTGTAGATAGGTATTAAACCTGCATGGGATAGCAACACTGAAGTATTTTTAGTGCTTTAGTAAGTTAGTTCTACTCCCAGAAATATTTCAGGATTAGTTTACATGGGTTTAAGTATTTCTGTTATTCAAACTATATGAATTTTTATTATCAAACAACTACTTAAAATTGTAGCTTGCTGCTAAAATACAGAAGAAAATGTTCTTTAAAATGAAAGTGTTTTGTGTGATAGCTTAACTAATGTCATAACATGAATGTGTTTGTTTATGACTCAAATTATTTGAACCATGCTTTCTTTTCTGTTTGGCTCTGCTTTCCCTTTTTTCATTATTCTCATGAAATATTTCCCAAAATTGTATTACTTTCCTGAATTCTTTCATGCAGTCTCTTTGTAGACTGTATGTTAGCACATCTCAGTCACATAAGCACTGTAAAATCAGCTATGTATTCTCTGGATGTCTCTTCATTTGAATAGGCGCTGGTTCTCAATACAAAATAACCAACTTGTGTACCAGAAGAAGTTTAAGGTAGGAGTTGAAAACTTGCTTGGGAAAAATTGGGATTTGGGTGGTGATTTTTCTGATTGATTGGGGAAATGGCTGATGTGCATCCTGGGTGATCTTCAACAACCTACTGTTTTCTTCTAAATTAGTTTCTCCCTTTGTAAAATGGGACTAATAGCTATACTGACAGATTCTGAGATTCCTGTGCACTGATTGTAAGCACATACTTTATTTGCTGTGGGTTTTGTAACCTCGTTAGAGTATTAAAAGTTGTTGGTCCCAAAAGGCTTGTGCTCACTTGCTGGCAGTCAAATATTCCATGCTGTTCTCTGAGCAGTTGTGTTTAACTCTTTCAGGACTTGCTCCTCCAGTTACTTACTGGTTCACACACCCAATTCAGCAACTGGGGGAAAAAAGCATGAAAGTTTGTTACAAAGCAGTCAGGGCTGCTCAGTACATGTATTTAGTGTTGAAAATGCGCAGTGGTTCAGCAGTCAGTATCTGCCTTGGTGCTGGTGGGAAGTGCAGCCATTTTATATCAAATCAGCAGGTCCAGCTCTGCCCCAAGCCATAGAAGCCTTTTCAGTCAGGTTTTGGGCCCCTTTGTTTGCTGTTCTAGAATCTGCTTTTGCACCAAGGAGCTGTAGTTGTTCTTCAGGTTGGGAACAGACAGATACTGTATGGAGATTGTGGGGAAAAAAAGAGGAAAGAGCTTATGGCAATTAATTCTTCACTGCAAACAGATTGGGATCAGAGGTGTTCCTTGCATCTGATGCTATCAAATCAGGGGGCTTCATTTCTGTGGTTGGAAAGAAAGCACACTGTTGAGTTTGAGCATATTTGGTTGGGCATTCTGTGTTTGTGAATTCTCATTGCTCTTTTTTTAACTGCACCTTTAAAATGCTGATAGCTCAGAATGGAATTCTTATTAATTGAATCAAATTTTCAAAACCACTGCATTCAACTTCTGGGTTTTTTTTATGAGACACTTAAAATGCTGCTGATTTAAATATAACTTTTCTGATTTAATTGTGAGTTAATTGCCTTTCTTAGAGTATCTTTGTAGTTTGAATACTGTTGTTTAAATTTAAGGTGTTGATTATTCAGTAGATTGGATTGTAGATCTCGAAATCCACTGAGTTCAAATTTTATTTTTGGAGGAAAAAATCAGTGTAACCAGGAAAATAGAATTCAATTCTTAATAATTCAGGATTGAATTATTATCTTATTACCAACTATATTATTTTTTTTCTCTGTGACTCTCTTGTTAACTTTTGTCTCTTAGGATAATCCCACAGTGGTTGTTGAAGACTTGAGGCTCTGCACAGTTAAACACTGTGAAGACATAGAGAGACGCTTCTGTTTTGAGGTGGTTTCTCCAACAAAGTAAGGAGAAGCAGTGGAGTATGTTTATTTAAAAATAAAAATAATTACATGTAGTTGTTTTAAAAAGATTAATGTTTCTCTTGGGATAGATCAAAACAGGAAAAGTATCTGAAAAATTCTGCTCTCTGAAATTTTGGCCGAGAGTAAGTGATGCTGTGAGAAGTGTCTCTGGTATTTAGTTTACTTTTGGCATTAAAATAAACATGCATTCTTGTGCTTTTTGCATAAATGGCTTGTGCTGCAGGGCTCTGCTGGGGCTTAGTATTAGCTGATACTATCAGCTGCTTAGTAATGTAGAAAATAGGTCTCAGTTTCTCCACATTTCAGATTGGTGCAATGAGAGAGAAGCACTTTAATAAGCTGTTGTCTCAGTCATGTTAAATTATACTTCAGAATGCACTGAAACTACTAAAAATGAAACTACTAAATGAAAAATAAAATTATTTTCAGCTCCAGCAGTGCTTTGGCTGTATTTAGGGAATTTTGGCATCCTGCCACAGCAAGGGCAGGCCATGGATTCCTCATTAGTGATTGTGAGATGTGACCATATTTAAGTTTTTGATACGAGGTCAGCTTGCTTTTAGATTTGGAGGTTATCTACAGTTTCCACTCCTCCTTAGATTTCTCCTTTGGGTAGATTGCTGTCCATCCTGATGTTTACATCCCCAGTTGTGGTCACTATAACATGCATTTTGCTCTTGCTTGCCTTTTTCAACCCATAAGCGTTGGAACAGTTTTATACTCCATGACCTGTTTCTTTTACTGTTGATGAGCAAAGTAGTTCATTCTTTGTCATAGAGCTTTAAAGTTGCTCTCTTGATGTCAGTGAATGAAAGTGTGTTTTCAGGGACTGATACCTGTGTCTTGTGTCACAGGTGCAAAATGCATTTGAGGATATAATGAAGAAAAATTTAGAATAAGAAAAGGAATAGGAAGCTAAGCCATTGTCAGTGGTTTTGGAAGAGTCATTTCTTTATCTATATTAGCATTACCTGCAAATAATTTTAAAATAAGGAGTTTGCAGCTCACAAAGGCTCAGCTGCTTTGTTATCTTAAAATAAATGTGTTTATTAGATGATGCCTACTAAACTTGTGATAGCAAGAAACTTGCTCCATTAAAACAGACCCCTGAGCAACACGCTGTTGGATGTCAGCTGCTTGGCCACTGTCTCTGAGTGCTTTGTGATTTGTCACAGGAGCTGCATGCTTCAGGCTGACTCGGAAAAGCTGCGGCAGGCGTGGATTAAGGCTGTTCAGACCAGTATTGCCACAGCATATAGAGAAAAAGGGGATGAATCTGAGGTGAGTTTAACAACCCACCGAACAACTACCTCCCTTTAGATACTGAAAATTTAAAATGCATAAAGCCTCTTTTAATGAGAGAGAAGGAAAAAACAATCCATTGTTTGTCTTCCATGGGAAATGCAATGAAATTTTGAAGGCTGTGCATTATATCTGATCTGTCTTTCACTTCATCATGTTAATATTACTATGGTCTGTATGGTTTTTTTGAGATTTCTCTGTAGTGTGATTAAAAATCATAGGATATTCTTATATTCAGTTTTATATGTCTTCTAAAAACCTAAACTTTTTTTTTGATTCTGTGGCTTTCCTTTGCCTTGGTAGAAGAGACTTTTCTTGGATTTTAAAGTAGTCAGTATCTGTGGGACTTTTTTTCTTTAGTTTGGCGTGTCTCTTAATGGGTTTGTTTGTGTCTTTTTAAGAAACAGGAAAAGAAATCATCCCCTTCTACTGGGAGCCTAGAATCTGGGAGTGAGACAAAAGAGAAGTTGTTGAAAGGAGAGAGTGCTCTGCAGCGAGTGCAGTGCATTGCTGGTAATGCTGCCTGCTGTGACTGTGGTCTGGCAGATCCTCGCTGGGCCAGTATCAACCTGGGAATCACACTGTGCATCGAGTGCTCTGGGATACACAGGTTGGGGAGCTCCTCACAGCTGCATTTCATTTGTGCATTGGCTTAATTAGCAAGGTGGTGTTTGCCTCTTCAAAGGTATATTGAAAGAAAATTAGAGACCCTTGTTTGTAAATAGAATTAAGGTAACTGCTTTATTTGCATAAATTAATGGTAAATCTGTCTGAGGTAAGATATAACATGTAGTTACAGGTTAATGGTTTTTTCCATGTTGTTTAGGAGCTTGGGAGTCCACTTTTCAAAAGTAAGATCTTTAACGTTGGATTCATGGGAACCTGAACTCCTAAAGGTACAGTATTTTTGAAACGGCCTTCTGTTTGGTACTTAGATTGTTGTTCTAAAGCCTCTGCATCAGAAAGTTCAATGCAGGAAACACGTTTGTACCCAGTGTGTCTTGCAGTTTTGAGCAGAAAATGTTTATACTTGTGTGTTGGTTTATTTTAATTCATACTTTCTTATACTCCATAGTAATTTGTGCTACAAACTTGCAATTCAGAACAACTTACAACACCTTCAGGTTTGCAAGTGCACTCTGAGTAGCAAGTTGCATCTGATACTTTCAAGATATAAAAAGGCAAATCTGTTTACAAACCAATAATGTCTTTCAGTGGGCTGAAAATTTTGGAAGTGGTATATCACAACTGCTTTTGTGTGCCAAATTTCTAGCTTGAACCATGGTTATAAAAGTCATGTAACACTGAAATCCTGAAATAGGAACTTGTGCATGGATGCATGTGTGCCAGTGGATAACTCATGCAAACATTTGTTTCGAGCTGTGCTGTTCTGGCACTTAGGAATTGCTTTTCTATTCTGAACAATCAAAAGACAATGTGCTTTGTGGTTAAATAATTTTTTATCAATGTGTTCATGCTGAGAAAACAACCAACCAGCCTCCATGCCCACTCCAAAAAAAAAGCTGTACCTCTTGTACTGTTCATGTAAATGTCAGAACTAAATATTCTACCTGGCATTAGAAACAAGAGATCTGTTCATTGCAATCAAGAGGGTAAAATTCTCCTGTAAGTAGGCTTTTGTCTTTGTTCCTTTTCTATAATTGTATCATATTATGTCCTTTGGGTAAGGTGGAATACAGTTGATTGAATTGTCTGTTGCTGGTGGGCTAAGAACAGCTCCCAGCAAAACTGGTGGAGGTCTTTGTTAATGCAGGTGTCATTCTGATGGTTGTTTTTTCAGTCACTTTAAGAGTGACTAGATATTTTTCTCACCTTACTCAGAATTTGGTCTCTCTATCACTGATTGTTTCTTTATTATCATATAAACCCATGCTTATTTCTGTTAGTGTACTTTTACCAGTGAAAACACTAAGTTGTGAATATAGGCTGAGTGAGGTTAAAAACAACTGAATAGGTAGATGAAGCTTTTTGCAATTATATTTGAGTTTTTTTCATTTTGCTTTATAGCTTATGTGTGAATTGGGAAATGATGTTATAAATAGAATATATGAAGCGAAGTTGGAAAAAGTGGGAGTAAAGAAGCCACAATCTGGAAGTCAAAGGTAGTATTTTACCAGCATTGCCTGTTGCTTCCGTTTATTGCTGCTTCCCTTAGCCTCGCCCTGTAAAAGATGCTGCCACTTAACTGTGTTACACTCCTTTGGTGAACTCATTTTCCTGTATCTCTCCCTTTTCTCACTCTCTCTGTTTATTGGGCATTCTTTCTGTTGGTCCCTTCTGCTTCTGCTGTTCATTTGTTCTTTTTATGATCTCACTCCCTCCTTTTGATGACAACTCTAGAGCATCACTGTGGACTTGTGGATTTTGTTTCCTCTCTGCTGGGTACCAGCTCAGCCAGCTGTACTTGGTGTGTGAGTGCTCCTGGAAGGAGCCTGTGGCTGTTCCTTTTGTTTACAGTGACTTTGTTCTTCCATTTGACTTTTGTTCCCTGTTCCTCAGAATGTTCACATCTTCCTACCTACATTGTTCATGAGCTCTGCTGCTTTACAGCAGCCTTCAAATCATTGTACTGCTGTCTTCTATTTCTCTGATGCTAAGCTGTGTTTGCAGGTAGATTCCCAATGCTTTGTGCTGCTGTATAGGCTCTTAAAACTTGCTTTTTTACTACCTTTTCAGTTCTGTGCTGCTTGCTGCCAAGTAGTTTTATAGTATAGAAAACTACATTTCATGAAGTGTTGGCAACTTGGAGACAGTGATGATAATATGAACAAAGTAGGAGATTTGCTAGATATTCCTTCGAGTGGTAACTGCTTTTCAGCAGTTTCAATGCAATAATTACAGCCCTTTTTATCAGTTTGGCACAACTGCTGTTGTGTTTTAAGCTCATAACCTCAGGTTACAAGGAAAAATACTTCAGTATGTGATATGGAACTGATGGCTGTGCCTACCTAGGGCTTGTTATTGTTTTCTTGTGTAATCTTAATGTTCCTGTAACAAATGCTGCTATTTATATTTACTTAAGAAACTAAATATCTGTTTTTTAGTAAGTTATTAACAATGTAAACATGTATAAAGGTTTAATACAGGTAACATAGGGTAACTAACGCTTATTTCTTCCACATACCACTTTCCAATGTCTCTGTCTGAAAGTATATACATGTTTGTGAACTTAACAAAATTACTTTCTTTTGAGCCTTATACAAAATTTAATCATGAATCCAGAAAGTGACAGTGTGCTTTGCATCTTTCTGACAATGTGCTATAGGTGTGTCTTATGTGCAATGCCAAGCTACAGTTTTGGTTACTGACTTTAGTACAAAATAGATACTCTTTTAATACATGAAAATACTAAAATATTGGCTTACTAACTCCAGGAATTTTGTATATGACAGGCAGGAGAAGGAGGCATACATCAGAGCAAAATATGTGGAAAGAAAGTTTGTAGAGAAGCAAGCTGCATCAGTACCTCTGCCTGAGCCTGGAACAAAAGTTTTGCCTCCAAGTCAGGAAGAGAGAAGGCACAGTGTCCCTGAAAAATCCCTTTTGGCAGGGGAACAAGGTGCAGCATCCCAAAAAGGTATTTACACACTTCTCTCCTTAGCTGTATTGCCCATATTCTTTTTAAGGTAACATATTTTTAAAATTAATTGACTTCTGCCTTCTGCAGAGACTATGGAATCTGTTTTTTTAATGGGTTGTAGCCTAGTGTAGAGTGTAGGGAAGAGCAGACTTCTTCAGAGCTTTTTTACACGGGGAAGGATTTGGAATGGGGATGCTTGTAACTCAGAATCATATTAACCACCTTCTCTCCTCGGTATTTTCATCCTCTTGGTTTTTCCAATAACGTTCTCTCCTGCCCTGTCCCTTCCTTACTGCCCGCTTTGTGCTTTGCTAACCTGCATGTCCCAGCGGTTGCTGTAAGTAGCGACGAGGCGAGGCGGGAGTCTCTGTTCTGTCCTGATGAGCTTGATTCACTCTTCTCCTACTTTGATACCTCTTCAAAACTCCGTAGTAGTAAGTACTACAGCTGTGGCGTGTTCACTGTTTGCACTAGTGATCCATTGTGCGTTGTGGCCATTCCCTGCTTCAGTCTGTTGTCTCCAGACTGCTGCACTGCTTAATATTTTCATGAAATATTTTAAGCTTTTTTACTTATCCTGATTTTTTTTTCACTTCTAGTTATCTTTGACATTTTTTATTATTATTGTAAATGTTTTGGTTACAAAATGGGACTTCATATTTTTCTCTGGATGCATTAAGAATATTGAGCAAGAACAAGCCATTCTTTTAAAGTTATGTTCAGGACCAAGTATAAGAGCTTGCTTTATTGTCATGGTATCTGTGAGGAGCAGATAGCTTCAGCTCTGCATAGTAATTGCAGTTTCTCCCCCAAAACAGTCCGAAGCAGTGACAGTGGGATCCAGCCAAGCACTGATGACAGCAGAGAACACCTTGCCTCTACTATATCAGCCAACAGTTTGTATGAACCAGGTGTGTTAGGCTTTGCACTGTAAGATGAAAATTTAATCACTTGGCAGCAGGTTTTTTTTGTAAAAAAGATTAATACTTGGTGATACAATTCATGTCTGCTATCCTGGTTGAAATGCTTTTGGCAAGGGTAAAATTTGCCTGAGGGATCTTTCTTTTGGTCCTGCTACCAAAAATGACATTTAATCCTTCTAAATGGGTTCAAAGAACTATGTTTTTTCCAGTCAGATGAGGCTGATCCCAAATGCATGATCCTTTTATAAATAAATAAATCCACAGAGATAGAATTCCTCTTGAGTCACAGATAGTAGGCTTTTATGTGTTATTTGTGCATCCTTGCTTAATTTTTCTGTTTCTTATTTTTGTGGAATCAACCAAGTCTTTAAACATCGTTCCTTCAACTCAGAAGTTCTATAAATTGATGAATGAATTTATTTGCTAATTTTAGCATGCTGTACTGACAGATATATTGAGTATGGCTTCTAAAAATTTCCAAAACACTTCTTTATAAAGCAGACCTATTCTTCTACATGAAAGCACTCTTTTAAGGTATGTTTTAAATCCAGAAGTTCATAGATGTTATAGCAGGCAGGCAGCATGTGGCTTAGATCTTTTTTGATTATGTTGTAGAAGTATTTATGATGCTGTAATTCACAAAGTTTCTATGTAGCAACATCTTTATCTCCCAGACTTCACTCCATATAACCATTACTGAGATGAAGAGAAAGACTGTGCTTTAGTCCAAAAGATTATAGCTACAGCAAGTAATTGGTAAATGACAATGGTGTCTGTTAACAAAAATTAGTTCAGAACAGTATTAGCCTCATACTCAGGTGTTTCAGATAAAGATATATTTGTATGACTGTATCTTTACAGAAAATTAGTTTTATTCATATCTTGCAGTTTACAGTAAAACACACTCTATACCTTAAACAATTTCTTAGAAATCACATGGCATATGTAGATTGAAGTATATACAGTAATGTGCAGAGAATGTTTTCTGTGCAATAATAGTTCTGTGAAGAGACTGTGCCTGAATACTGGAGCTAAAGACATCTGTGAATTCCCCTGGCAGAATGGGGCAACAATACATAGCATTCTGTAAAAGCTGAGCTACCTGTTGTCAGAGAAATGTTTTGATCAGAATTCCAAGAGGTACCTTGTTAAAACAGGAATAGGGTAAGCAATTCTTTTTTTCTTTTCAGAAGGAGACAAGCAAGAGTCTCCAGTGTTCTGTGACTCCAAGCAGCCTAGTCCAGGATTGCAGTTGTATCAAGCTGCCTTTGAGAAAAATCTTCCTCACATGGCAGAAGCATTGGCTCATGGAGCTGAAGTAAACTGGGTCAACGTGGAAGAAAACAAAGCAACACCACTCATTCAGGCAGTGCGAGGGGTATGTGATGTACAGCACTGGTGATGGGGGAGGAGAGCAAGGGAAATAATGATATTTCTGTGTCACTGTTCCTTTTGAGCTGCTTGCTTCCCTAATGAATGATAATGTGATGCTGAAGTTATGCTTACAGTGTTCTTTTAGAGTTGTTTCTGGAATATTTTTACCTGTTAATGCTTTGTTTGGAATTCTATGTCTAGTAGTGTTTAAAGTTGGAAGCAACTCCCTTTAGTTTCCTTTACTGTGTGGCTCAGTGGTGAGAGGGCAGAAGAGGTTTGGTTTGATTCTAGAGATCTGGTGCTGAGTGGTTTCTTTGTTTTCATTCTGTAGGGTTCATTGGTTACTTGTGAATTTTTGCTGCAGAATGGGGCCAACGTGAACATCCGAGACATGAAAGGAAGGGGGCCCCTGCACCATGCCACAGTTCTAGGACACACTGGGTAACTCACTGCCCCATGATTTGTACATGGCCATCCTTTACTCTAGTTGTTCATGGGAAGCTTCTTCATTGCCCCAGATATTCTGATATTTTAATACTATTTCAGGTGATACAAGTTTTTCTTAAGCTCTGGTTGTGAGAGAGGAAATAGTATTTTGATTTAGCAGTCTCGTCCACTAGCAAAACACTTGTGTTTTCTAATGTGGATTAAATAAATGGTTTGCTTACTACTCTGTTAACATGTTCTACAGGAACTGCTCTATTTTGATATATATGAGACTTTTGATGATTTAAACTAAATCATCAAAATTACTTTATTAGTTTTCTTCCTTTATTGTCAAAAGTATTCTTCAATGGATTTTTTTCTAAACAGGCAAGTGTGCTTATTCCTAAAACGAGGAGCAAACCAGCATGCCACTGATGAAGATGGGAAAGATCCATTGAGTATAGCAGTGGAAGCTGCAAATGCAGATATTGTTACACTGTAAGTTGTACATTCTGTTTTCTGACTAGATAACTCAGATTTTGCTATTCTGTTTCAAGTTAAAAATAAAATAAATGTCAAAATTCCTGTACATAAAAAGAGGGGGGAACAAAAGAAAAATCAAAATACTCTATCTCTAGATGACTTCTCTGGTGTGAGATTCAGGAGAGCATTGTAGGTCTTGCATTGTAGTCTTTTTTGTGCTTTTAAAGATGACATTGTTCCTTTTGTTTTCTGGATGGCAGGTTGCGTTTAGCAAGGATGAATGAAGAAATGCGTGAATCAGAAGGACTCTATGGGCAGCCAGGTCAATACTCTTCTAATAACCACACTGAAATGCAGTATAAGAAGTGTATACAGGAATTTATCAGTTTACAATTAGATTCTTAGTGTCTGAGGGAAATTTAAGATTGCTTCATACAATAGTGTTTTTTATAAACCAACACATTCTAAAGCTTCATTGAAATTCAGTGGTGTGACTTTGTCAGAGTACTTAGGGAACCTAAAAGGAGACTGTTTAAAGAGCATCATCATAGCAGTGTGTTACTACAGCCATGACCACCCTATTTTGCTGGTAGTTGTCCACAGTTTTCTCCTATTGCTGTTCCATTGACATTTGTGTCATGTTAGGATTTACCTGACATTATTTAGTAGCAGCTTTCTGACTCAGCTTGCTTAGAGACTTGAAGAGTTCATCTTATTCCAGGACACCATTCTCCTTCCTGTGGAATGGTCCCCTTTTTCTTTTTTTAAGAAAAAAAACCTTGCACACCAATGTAAAAAATATACATGAAATATTTCAAACTGCCTCCAGACAAAAGTAGGAAAGTATTATTTCCTTAAATTTAATTTAAAAATATTTTTATTTGTTAAGATACTAATAAGAAACAAAGCAGTCATTCTTAAGTATGTATTTTTGTATGCAGAGTTTCTTTTTGTTTGGTTAAAAAACAAATAGAAGCTGGCAGATACTTGAGCCAACTCCAGCAGGAAAGTAACAAATTATATTTAATGCATATGTGCAACTTTATTCTCAGGCACTCAGACCTAATTTATGCCGTGTTCTGATGTGATATTTGCTTCCATAGGAAGGTAATTTAATATCATGCAAGTACCAATAGTGAAGGCACACTTGATTATGAAGTTAGACAGCTAAAAACACCCTGCTGTTCCTGGCAGAAGTGAAAGGTCAACCTTATTTTTGAGGTTGAGTGCTGAGTACTCTCAGTTGACTCCTATAAGGCCCTTATGTGTTTTCCACTGAGGAATTGGGCAGGGAGGATGTTGGAGCAGTAGAATCTAGGGACTGCAGCTGATGCAATCTGATCCTGACACTTTACAGCTGGTAAGGTGAGATTGACAGTGAAGAGTAGATTTGTCACAACAGGCAGAGCTTGTCCAAAATCAGGTGGAGGCTTTCATTAGAATAACTGCTGAAATTAATGCCACAAGCTGGAGCAGAGTCCCAGCCAGAGCACTTACTGTGTCTTTGGATAGCACAGCTCTGCCCCCTTCACTCTGGTACTTGGTGCAGTTTCTTTTAAAAGTTGGAGTCACTATTTGAGTGTTTTGAATGTTTTTGTCTGCTATAGAAGGGTTGTGTCAGTGTAAGCACAGAACCTGTTTGCTGTCATGGGATGTCACACCTTTCTGTGGTTTTAAGGGATGCAGGTCTTTTTCACTCCTTAAACATGTTAAATTATCTACACTGCCCTTACTTTAGAACTCCAGTGTTCTGAAATTATGATTTTAGAAGAAAATAGGGATTTTCAAGACAATTGTATATTTGCTGGTAGCTGTCTGAGGGTAAATATCATTGTATGAATCGTCATACAATGATATTGCTGTCATCAGAGTGAAGCCAACTGCCTACTTCTCAGCTCTAGCAATGCAGCTGATAAACAATTGCTCACGTAGCTAATGGCATCAAAATTTATAATTTAAGTATATATGGCTGGTTTGAGCTACTGAGTGAATGAATACATTGCTTTGCAAGGTACAGTTGGTCTTCCACAACATTCCTGGAATGGGAACTAGCTGAAACCAGCTTTAAAAAGTAATTTCTGGTGGTAGAAGCCATATGCACCTTAGTGCTGTTTCTGTATAATACTTGAGTGCTCATCTCCTGGTGCTACAGTACGTCTTGCTAACTCTTTGATATTAGCATTGCTACTTTTTCTTCCTACCTTTTATTGAATGTATGATGTGTGCCTTTTGAGTTACTCTGGTGTGAAATGGTAAAGCAGTGTTACAGTATTTTTGTACATATAATCTGCACTTTAGGGAAAACATTGCTTGGAAAGGGAACTTCCAGAATTCAATTTTAAAGTAGAATTTTAAAATGATAAGGTTTACAGTATTAAGCATATTAATGCAACGTACAAACTAAAGGGGCACTTTATTTTAGTCTATTTTTGTATGTAATATTTTTGTTATGTAATAGAGACAAAGCCAGAGCCACAATGTATCTTTCAAAAATAGCTTTTTCTTCTTTCAAGTTAATTTGAAAGAATCAAGCGTGGCAACTTGAACTGCAGTTCTCCAGTGGAACCCACCAGTGGAACCCACTTCTGTATTAAAAGCATAATTACTTTTATCACAGAAGCCTAATTCTGTTTTTGCCCTTCATAGCTATTCTTTTGGTGAATGTTACAGCTCCATTCTGTGCTGGTCTCCCAGAGCAAGAAGTTCTCACAAGCTGTTACAGTAAAACCTGTCCTGTGCCTGCTTCATCTCTAGAACACAGAATCACTGAATGGTTTGGGTTGGAAGAGACCTTAAAGATCATCTAGTTCCAACCCCCCTGCCAGGGGCAGGGAGACCATACTTGAAATTAAATCTGAAAACCAAAAGGGAATTTCTCTATAACTGACTTTTCCTAGTAGAGCAGTATTGAATGTATTCATCTTTTAAAGTCTGGGAAGAATTATGTTACTGGCCTGTTAAATATTTCTGGAAGGTCAGTTATTATTTGTGAAAGTGTTTAAAAGAATGGAGTCTCATCTCCAAAAGAATGATAGTTTTAACATTGCAAATGTGCACTAAAAAATTGAAAAACAAAACAATGTAACTTTTCCCAGTAGTGCAAATTTTTAAGCACAAAAACATTCTTTTCTTCCACAATCATGTTAGGAAAAAAAAGAATCTTCATATTTGACATACATGTTGAGAGAGATTTTGGGTTGATTTCTTTGTCATGCTATTAATCAAGCTGTCAGCAAGAAACAGTAGTGCTGGGATCTTGTGTCCTGTGTGGCCATCTGTGTTGGGAAGACTCTCAAATTTGGATGGCTACATAGCTCCTGACCCAACTCAATGTTTGATGCATTTAATTCCTTTTGAAGACGAAAGGGTATGGTTAGTGTTTTAAAACAGAACTTGAGCTAAGGCCCAAAATGCTCCAATAGATGAAAGAATGTGAAAATGAATGAAAAAATGTCCATTTTAAGTGGCAAAAGAATGACTTGGCAATGACTCAAGAAGTAATCACTCCTGAATGTGTTTTCCTGTGTAGACAGGGAGGGGGAGGAACATATTTTGGAATATGTTCTAATAGTGGGGTTGTGTTTAGGCTCAAAGGGTGAAGATTTAAAAAAAAAAAAAAAAAGATTTTTAGGGAAAGTATCATTGTTCTTATAGATCAAACTGAAAAATGTAATGAAAATGTAGATGAATGTAGAAATTTTATTTTTGCTGAAGTAATAGACAAAAGTAATTTATGAACAATAATTTATCTACTTAAGATTGCTTTTTTTAATATATATATTATTGTTTGCTGATTGTTTCTTTCATGGAGAATTCTGTTTGGCTGTAAGAATTCTGATCTCTGTTTCCAACTAAATCTTTATTTATGCCATAATTCTTTTTTTCTGTAGAGCATCTTGGTTAGCAGTTCCTTGCAAAAACAAGGATTTTATTCTTTAATGGCTAATAAATATTATTTTCTTTTTAAGTTGCTTTAAAGTGCTTTAACTTTTCCTTTCTAACTCTGAACTTTCCTCTGTGTGGCTGCCTGTGAGGTACTATTTCAGGTATAGTTTGGCTTTGTTTAATTTGCTTCTACAGAACGTGCATGCAAAGTAACCAGTCCCTCAGAGTTCGCATCAGCATCACTCCATCTAGAAGCAGTATTCATACATGAATTAAGTGTTGCACAGTAGGGCATTTGTGTAATGGTGGGTGATGTTGACTATTACAAATGTTTAAAACTGTTTCTCTTTTCTTTTCTACCTAGGAGATGAAATTTATCAGGACATTTTTCGTGATTTTTCTCAAATGGCATCAAATAATCCAGAGAAGTTAAACCGCTTCCAGCAGTCAGATTCCCAGAAGTCTTAAGTGTCAAGAAGGAAAAGAACCTGAAGCTTATAGTGCAAGTCTTTTTTTACTTCAACAGAATGAATTGTATGCATTTTGTTAGATAGTTTGGATAAAATGACCACTCCAATGTAGCTTTAGATTGTGGTAGCTGGGGAAGTGTATGAGTTGGTTTATGTTCTCCAGTACATATACCTCAGCAGCTGAAGATGTTTCAAGCCCCTGAGTCCCTGCTAGCTGAGTGTAAAGCAGCCCCTGTTCCATGGCCAGCGTTTGCAGCTCGCACTCGGGGGTGGCAGAGCGCGGCTGGAGCGCCGCAGGCTCCGGCTGCAGGGTGCTCACAGCGGCTCTGCTACCCAGAGCCATCACTGTCATCTGTCCCCCTGTCACCATAAAGAATGTCCCTCTGACAAGAAGGTCTGGGTTGCATTTTCTGGGACTGTTTGGAAGGGAATTTGGGCAATGATTTACTGAGTTGTCCTTCCATTTGTGGGACTGCAGCTCAACAGATTCTCTTGTTCCTGCGGTGACTCTGGTTAGAGGTAGGCTATTCTTCACAGATGTGATAGCTCCTGCTCTTTTGCAAGCTCTTTCACAGTGGAAGCTCTAGCACCAGGCTGGCCTTTATGCTGGTGACTGCAGGTCAGTCACAAAGGGATATATCCTGGGGACCAAATTCCTAAGAGCAGTCCATTTTCCTTTTTTTTCTTTTTCTCTTAAATTAAACTTTCAGTGCAGCAAGTATCCTTCTAAATGAGCATGTGGAACCTTTCATGAAAAATAAACTTAATCCTTTTGGACATGATGTGGGGTTTGTTTGTAGTATTTTGACATGAAAACTTGAAATTTGAGACATGAAAGTGAATATTGAGCCAACAAAGTTTGTGTGGAATAGTTGTACAAAGGCTATTTCTACTTTTTGCTGTTCTCACTACAAGCCCTAAGCTCAGTGTAAAAGTCTCATGTCTTGCAGCCACTCTAAGTTTAGGGCAATCAATCCCTTCTATCAGGAAGCAGTAGCCCTTGTATGATTGGCAATGATGTGTATATTTATGTGTTGTCTAAACTAAGGTGAGCACAGGAAAAACTAGAATTTCAGCGCACATTTCTGTCAAGTAATGAATGAACAAAGTCACCAACTGTGTTGTGAGGGCAGCAAGACATTTGCTTAATGCAGTAGTGAGCCCCACTCTGCCCTTGTGCATGTATAAATGGTATATCAAGATATATCCTTATATATCAGGTTATTTATACCTAGATAATAATCCTCCTAAAGCTCAAACCAGCAGATGCAATTCTTTATCCTCTATTTGTGTACCCTGTGGAGACAGCTTAAGCAGAGTTTTTAGGTGCCATAGTATCAATGTGAGTTTTCAGTAATCCTAATAGCTGTGGCATTGTTAACTTGCTGTTTTAGTGTATTTAGGAAATGAATTGGCTTTTCTCCATGGAAAGATAAGTAAAACTGGGGTAAAACAAATTGAAATCTGTAAACGATGGTAAAGTTAAACTTTCTGGCATGTTAAGTTTTGAGAAGATATTTCAAACATTTATAATTTTACATCAAATGTGTAATAGTCTGTATATTATTATTGCTACAAAATTAGTAGTGTTGTAGAATTGTCCAGTGGATTTTATTTCCAAGCAGAATAATCTTACAAGACAGTTCATGCTTTGTATGTGGTCTAATTATGGTAGGAAAAGCAGATTCCGCCCATTTGAAGTGCACATTTAGTCTGAATAATAAGAAACTTAAGGAAATCACCTGTAAACAGTAATTTTTAGTAAGTTGGTTTTTAAATAGCTGCCTATGAAATGATAGTATACTTCCTAATCAGCAGTATTTACCAGCAAATGGGTGTTTTAGTAGATCTTAGAGAAAGTAAGATTCCTGGTGTACAGATGGGACAATATAAGATATGACTGCATAATACACACCTTAGACATAGCTTTTTCTAAATGTTTGTCTTTCCCAGCCTGGCTGGCAGGCAGTGTGTAGTGTGATTGGCTGGAATGTAAAGCTGCCTAAAGCTTAGGGGCATAATTGCTGTCTCAGTCCAGGCTGCTGGAGAACAGGTCTGAGAGATTTATTTCAAATCTTCACTGGTGACTTCCTCTCTTGCCACAAAATCTCTGTGACAAACTCTGCAGGGTGATTTCTCTAGACTAAGAAGTTGCTTCCCTGTAGCTCTACATGTCCATGTGTTGTGCTCCTGACTCTCATCTGTCTGGAAAGCAGTGTCAGTCTGGCTGTGCTAAAGGATGAATCCCACCTGACTGACAGGTGATGTGACTTGTCAGGAACTCTGGAGTTTCAATGGATTAGGGAGTAGGCATGTCACTTGTGATCCTCAGCCTGTCCTTTTGGGTATGATAGGATGTCTGGTATAAACTGCACTCAGTTAAAGCCTTTTTCAGGTCAGGGGCAATGGTAACATGTTGCTTATCAGCAGAAGTGAATGTACCATTAAGTTTGATGTCTCAGTTTCACCAGGCCCTGGCAGGCTCCATGTTCCAGGGCCTCTGTGACTCGGAGGATTCAGCCCTCAGTAGTGTGATTATCACCACAGCTCTGAAGATCTGGATTCCATATCAAGTTTTGACTCATATTAATATTCTGCTCAGTAATATTAGGAAACTTCTACTTATATTACAGAGGGAATCTAAGTGGAATAGTAGACAGTAATGTTCCATTGTAGGTAAACATCTCGTACTTTGTATCAGGCAATGGGAAGGTTCAATTCCAGTTCATGTTTCTCTGTAGGTGTGAAATATAGTAGTGAGGGACAAAGCAGAAGATTCCTAACACATTTTAAAACCATCTTTCACACTTTTAGTAATTTTCTATATTAGATAGCCCTTTGAAGGATGTAATATCTATCCTATTTATAGATCATGTGTTCCAAAAGTCTCTTGGAACTCAACTTACATTCTAATGCATCTTGATTTCAGAGGTGTAATGTGTGTCCATTGCATGTTGATTAAAATAGTGGCTGTGGTGGCTCATTAGTGGTATCAATTGTTTTGACTGTTCGTAAGATTTCATGTTTTATGTTAGTGTCAGTACAGTGCATTATAAACTTAAATTTCTGAATGATCATATTGAATTATGCCACTAGCTGTATTAGACAGTTGGAATTTGTTCACGTGAATTTGGGTGAAGGTGAATTTGGATTGTAGAGGTATTTCTTTGCTTTCACAAACAGCCCACATTGCAATCAGACAGATGCGTGTTCCAGGTGCTCATTAGTACATTGTGGACTTCAGCCTCTCTGCCCATTAGGACCTGATCCAGGAAGTCACTGATATCAGTGGCAGTCTTTCCACTTATTTGGGAGATTTTGGATTGTACCATTTGTGGCTTTTAATGTTACAGTGCTAAAGGATCCTGTGTTAATACTGCATTTTTCTGTGGGGTTTTATATTTTACCTGTTTGTATACTGAGCTGAAATAGTTTTAGAAAATGCAACCAGACCTTCCAACTGCTGTCAGCAAATCCCTGTACAAGAGGAAGTTTCTCCTGTTTTGCATTATGACATCAGTACACATGTGTCGTCCAAATTACTGGGTCTCCTGGATAGAGCATAAACTTTGTAGCATTAAACTAAAAAGGTGAGGACTAGAACAAGTGGAGGGTTGATGTCATGTTTCCAGGACTTTGGTGCTTCTCTGCAGCCATCTGTTTTAAATTGTGGATGTTACCTCTGCTGCTTCACCTTGAGAATCTCAAATAACACAGTGACTATGAAACTACCCTTTGATGAAACTGCAAATAATAATATGTAAGTACAAAGGACGTGATATTTTTACAGTGTCAAAAGGACTTAGCTGATTATTCTGATTCTTCAGTACACAAAGTATTTTGAGAATCAATTTTTCAGGCTACAATCTGCCCCATTCATTATGGACACTTTTTCCCAAGTTGGAGTTCATGGCTTGTGCATTCTGACAGTCAACATGCCTTGCTCCTGTGCTTACACAAAGGCACAGTTTTAAAACAGGGACAACTCTGGAGAGGCACTACTGGGGAAAAGGATGAGTGTACCACTTTGGTATATACCCTTTCATATGCTTGCTTTATCTTTCTGCATACAGTATTTTCTTGTTTCTCTTCCCATGGAAGGAGATGACAGAGGAGGAAAAATTCCACTCACTTTTCTGTTAGGAGCCTGTTTTCCATGTTTTGACAGAAATCGCCATGAAATCATCGTTTCCTCAAGCAGAGACGTTACTTTCGCGGAAGTAATGAACTTTTTTTTTTTTCTTCCTCCGCACGTTCCTCTGTACTCGGTGTTTTTTAAGCATTCCAGCAGTAAAATGTAAAAAAACCCTTTCCCCCCTTGAGCTGTAATTGTACAGACTGTATACTCCGCCCTCCTTCGCGTTATGTACGGCTGTAGACTTTGTATCTAAAACTTGACTGTAGTGTGTGTGGTGTGTCATTGTCCAGGGCCGGCCCTGCTGTCCCCGCCCTGCTGCCGGGGCCGGCCCGGGGGCGGTGCCGCCCCGCCATGGCGGCGCTGCGGGGCTCGGCGCGCCGGGGCTGCCTGCGCTGCCCGCAGCCCGCGGCCCTGGCGGCGGCCGCGGCCGTGGCCGTCTGCGCCTTCTACTACCTGGGCGGCGGCGGCGAGACCTTCTCCAGCGCCACCCGCCGCCTGCGCGCCACGCCGCCCGCCCCGGCCGGCCCGGGGCCCCGCGGGCTGCACCTCCTGTTCATGTTCACCAAGGCGGAGCGCAACCCCGCGCTCCGCGACAAGGCGCAGGCGGCGCTGCGCTCGCTGCTGCGGCACGGCCGCCTGGGCGCCGCCGACGTGCTGCACCTCCACCTCGTCACCGAGGGCGCCAGCCGCGACATCGGCCTCGGGCTGCTGCGGGACCTGCTGCGCGGCGCCGCCTTCCGCCACCAGGTGCGCGGGGGGCTGAGGGGCGGGCCGGGCCCGCGGGGAGCGAGCGGGGTCTGCCGGGGTGTCCTGCGGGTTCTTCCCGCGGCACTCTGGGAACAGCGGGCCAGCGGGAAGGAGCTCCCTCCGCTAGCGGCCCGTGTGCCGGCTCCCAGCGGAGCGGTTCTCTCTCACACTCTGCTGGAGGAGCTCCCGCTGCTCCCCGGTCTCGGGAGTCTTGAGGGGCTTGTTCTGTGTCCCCACCGCTGCTCCTCGTGGAGGTGTCGTGGTGCAGCCCGGTGATTCTCAGCTGGGACTGGGCAGCGGCGTGGCCTGGGAGCACCTCCGGCACACCCCCTGTGCTCGAGAGGAGCCGTTGCTGTCAGCAGTGCTGCTCTCCTGCAGGCCCTGTTGGTCCTGCTTTTCAGCATCTCGGTACAAGGACCACGTGTGCTTGTACCTCGATGGGTTCCCGATCAGGAGAGAAGGTTGGCCTGCTGCTAGTGGCTCTTGAGAGCAGGAATGGAGAGCTTGAAGGGGCTGGAGTGCATGCACGTGCAAATGTTCCTTTTGCCAGGGAAATGGTTCTGCTTCCCAAATCCACAGCCAGTGTAGTTTATGCAAGGTCAGGCTTTCCTTTGCATTAAATGGGTGTCTGAAAACTGGAGGGGTGTTAAGTTCAGAGACTCCAGGTAACCTGACTCTCCTGTCCTGAGGTGCTGCTGCAGAGCATTGCTTGGAAGTGTCCTCTAGTCCTGCTGTAACTTTTATTGCTCATAAGTCCTGTATTTCATAATAGCTGAATTCTGCTTAGATGAAACTAGAAGTGTAACCTTAATATTTTTCATACAGACAGTTTCCCTGGTTAATAATTCCACCACTGGTTTTCTTTAAACAAGTCCTTTCCTAGTGCTGGCCCTCAGTCAGGTCATGCACCCATGATGGGAACCCCACGCTATGCAGCAGTGCTTGGCTGTCTGGAGGGTGTGCACAGCTCCCTCCAGGAGGATTCTTGCACTCCACAGTAGGATGGACTGTCTGCCCCATGATGGTGCAGTGCTGATGTGGTGCCCAACCCAGGCTTGTGGTATTATGTCTCCTGGAGTGGGAGGACCCCCAGACCACCCTGGTGTGCACATCCCTTGCAGGTGCCCCTTTACTGCCATCTGCCCCTCTGGGAAACAAACGTCTTAGCAGGCACCCTTGCCAGCCTGATTTCTCCAGAGCAACTGGAGGTGGAGGTGCAGTGATTTGTCTGTTGTGGAGTAGCCCCTGTCTGTAGGTGCCTGTGGAGTCAGAGTGAAGCCTGGCTCATGGCTTGGTGAGTGTGTCTGGCACCAGAACTGGTCTCCTGGCTGTAAGCAAGCAGCATGATCTGGAGGCCTCAGGTGAGGTCTCACTGAGATCTGCTCAGTGGGACAGCTGCTTTTCTCTTTCCTGGCAGAGCCTGATGTACCCTGGTTTCACTGGCTAGCCTATGGGTGCCAGTGTGTTTTGGACCAGTCCATTTCTGTGCTTGTAGGTACAGAGCAGAGGCTGTTCTGCTTCTCAAGCATGCAGCCTTGTCCTAATCCTGTGCCAGTTTCTGGGACGCCACCAGGGGGCAGCACCTCTTTATTCTTCTTGTACCCTACCCCATTTCTCTTCTTTACTAGTGGGAAACTTATGCCTAGCTTGGACTTCTGGTGCTGCTGCTAAAATGTTGAAGATGATTGCTCCAGATGCTCAGCTATCTCCAGCAGTAACCCATCTCTATCCTGAGACCTCTCGTTTCCTGCTCCTTCAGGTGTGTGCAGAACACTCTCCTGGTTCTTATGCTGTTTTCCTAGCACAGGGCCAGATATGAGGCTTGATAAACTGCTCAGGGGGCAGCTGGAGCCACTAAGGCTGGACTGATAGAACACCCTGAACTTTACCTTTTCTTGATGTGGAAGTGATTCAGGCCCAGCTTTTGGAGCTGCCCTTGCTCTCCCATCCTAGCAAAACTGGGATCAGTTGGCTTCTCTGTAGAGTGAAGCCCAGAGTCAGACATGGATCATAACCTTTCAGGGAGGTTGTGGGCAGCTTTTCTCTCTCCCTAGGCAGATTCAGCACTTTCAGAGTCTCCTGGACACGGAAGCAACCGGCTGGAGCCTGGGGCCAGTGTGCAGAGTGAGGGCAGAGGAGTTGTGGGGTGCAGGCGGTGGGTGTGTGGGAACAGCTTAGGCGCTGCACCCTCCCGGCCGGGCAGGGTAGGGCTGTCCGGGGGTGGGCAGTCGCTGCGTGGCGTCACCGCTCCCGTGCCCGTGCAGATGTGGCCCAGATGTGCACCGGGAGCGCAGCCGGGCGGCGGCAGAGGGAGCTCGTACTCCGCGTGTGCGGCCGGGAGGCGGAGGGAGGACCCGGCCCGCGGCCGTCCTGCCCCTGCGGGGCCTTGTGACAGCAGTGGCAGAGAGCGAGTCCCGCCCATGGGTGGCAGGGGGATCTCTGTAGCCTCTCCCGACCCCCGGCCAGCGGGAGGTGCCCGGCAGCGAGCCTGGGCCAGCCTCGACACTGTGCTTGCACAGAGCAGCAGCTCGCCCCGTTTCCTGCCACTCCAGGCTGTGTGCTGCAACTCCTCGTGCGATTTTTATCTCTAACTGATTCCATTTCCCTGTCATAACAGCGCGAACTACGCGTTCGGCTCTCTGCTCATCCTGGTTTCCTGTTCAGATGAGCCCCACGAAGGATGCTGCTGGGGTGGGTGTAGCTGGGCTGCCATCACACCCTGCTTGCAGAGACCTGCGAGCATCATCGATGTGGGAAGGAGGGAAAGTTAAATGAGAAAGAAATGCGGGTTGTTTTTTCTTAGTGAATCACTAGAAAGGGTCTTTCATCAGTGTGGGACATGTGTTTATAAAACTGTGCTTGCACAGGAAACCCTTAGAACTTTTCTTAATGTCCTCAGCAAATGTGGTCGGATTTAGCTACAAGGATTTACTAAGAGCTGTTACACAAATAAATACCGAAGTACAAAATTAGCAGCAGATCAACAAGCTGTGCTAAAGTCAGCAATGAGGCGGGAAGAAGCCTTCACAGTCCCAGAGAGGCTGCCTGGCCTGTGGCTGCAGGAGCAAAATTCAGCTGCTCAGGAGTTTGCTTTGCAGAAGTACAAAAGAGTGGGCAAAAGACATGTTTTTCCTGTTTTCTTTGGCAGGAGTGGAAAGGCAGATGATGCTGTGTCTGGCGTTTCAGGAGTATTTCTCCCATAAATTTTGTCCAGTGGAGCTAGGCAGTGTGCTCGCTTCAGAGGTGACTGAAATTGGTTTGGCGTTTCTTACCCCTTTTTTATGTACTGTTCACCTCAGACTGCCTTTGCTGTATGCAGAAGGATGGTTACAGATGCTGTATTTCTCTTCCATGCTTCTCCAGCCCAGCCAGACCCCAAAGCTGCTCATACCAAGCTGGGTTGGGAGCAGAGCATCACACATCCCCGTGCTGGTGGTGCTCAGTTTCATGAAGAGGCTGTCAGTGTCTTTGCACCTGGAGAGTAGTGGTGGTTTGTTTGTTTGGTCACCTTTAGCTGCTGACCTGCTTGGCGTGGCCACTGTCACCACGATGGCACAACCGACCGTGCAGCTCCGCAGGGCCAGAGTGAGGTGCTGCCTAATGGTAACAGAGTTTCCTCCCCTGCAGTGTCTCGGGGACTGTGCTGTGCTACCCAAAGCCAGGTGTGGCCGCCGATGAGCTCTCCCAATTCACTTTCCTGGAACGCGTTGTTCTGTGTTTTTCCTGCTGTTCTGCTGCAAGCCTTGGCTCTGAGCCCAGCAGCCGGGACAGCACAGCGAGGCCGCCCTGCCGAGGGACCTGCTGGCCGCGGAGCCTACGCGGGGGCTCCTGCGGCACCCGGCTGATGGCGAGGGCCAGGGCGTTTAGGGTGCCCTCCCCAGGACGGGGCCATAGGGCCTCAGCTGTGCCTGTCCTCCAGCACTGCCCTGCCGTGGGCTCAGCCATCCTGGCCAGTGCCAGGACAGGCCCATCACCTCAGCATGTTCAGTACCGTGCGTGCCACAAGCACAGCCCTGCATCCAGCAAGCTCCACACTGCTGTGAGAGCACATTGGTCTGAGCAACGTGTTCTGCAAAAAGCTGTGGAAGGAGAAGCTCCAGACTGCTCACTGCCTCAATCTGCACCAGCTGAGCACCAGTGCTGCCCCTTGTGCACCCCATGGAGAGGATGGTCATTGCACAGCACAGGCTCCAGAGCCGCATTCTTCTCTGAAGCATCTGGCTTGGTTAAGGTTTTAGGTTTTCTTTTATAAAAAAAAATAAATTAAAAAGCAAGTGCTCTGTCCTGCAGGTTTTAAGTATATAGTGCAGGTCCCCATGTTCTTAAGCACATGAAGTTTTAGTAGGGAAAAGAAGTGATACTGTAGACCTATTGAAATAGTTTAGTTTGAAAGCAACCTACAAAGATTGTGGTTTGTGTTCTCTGCTGAAGACAGGGCCAGCTTGTGGAAGTTTCTTGGTATTCCTCAAACAAGGGCAATAGGTTCCCCTATACAAAATTCAAGTACTGCTGCAATGCCATGTCCTTTAGTTTCATCAGGGCTTTTCCTGCTTTCCCTGACCTGAAGAAGGCAGCACGACCCCAAGTCTCCACACTTGAGTTCCTGCTCTCCCCCTTATCTGCACCAGGGTCATGTCCCTCATCTCTCTTAATTATCCTGAAAATCCCTCTCATTATCTTGTGTGATTCAGTGACCTGTATCCTTCTGTGGGTATAATGAGCTGCATGAAAGTTCTGTCCATTGGACTTTGACCAAAATAAATTATAAGCTTGTAAAATGTCAGTAGCTGGCAAGGTGCATTTGGGGTTGCTTCTTATTCCGGGACATAGCCACAGCTGGCACAGGCGTGCCAGGGCCCGTGCCGGTGCATGGGCTCCTGCAGGGCTGAGGGATGCAGAGCAGTGCTGGCTGAGCACCAGCAAAACTCCAGCACAGACAGGCTGAGATCCATCTGCAGAAGTTGCTCTGCTGTAGCTCCTGATGTTTGGATTTTCGTCAGCGTGCTGTGGCCTGTCCTCCCTTTCCCCCTGCAGCCCTGCCGGGACGTGCTGCAGAGCTTGCCTCCATGCCAGGCTGAGGAGCAGCAAATCTGGGCTGTGTCCCTGGCCCTGCCACAGCCTGCTTCTGTAGGAGGGACCAAGCCTTGGTCCTCCGGGTAAGTGATGTGGTCTGGCTTGGCTCTAAACAGCAGCACATCAGAGCCTGGAGCAAGCTGTTGCCTCTTCTGATGGACTCTATATGGGAGACCAGATATGTGCTTGCATCAGGCAGTGGGAACAGACCAGAGAAACAGGCCAAAACATGGAACACACTTGGTTGTGTGAGGGGATTCAAGTCTCTGCCCACCTTACAGTTACAAAATGGCTATGAAAGTCCTTCTCCTTTCCCTGCACTTAGCCAGCTCTTGCACATCAAGAGGATGTGCAGGGGCAGGGCAGGCAGGCCCCTTTGTGCAGCTGCAGTGCCAGCAGCACTGTTTGTGCTTTACCAACCTCCCCCTCACCCCATACTAGGGGGGGCTGGGCAGAGGCTGCTGGAGCTGGGCCTGTCCCCAGGAGCAGTGGCTGAGTGGTGTTTCTGGTGTCTCTGCCAGGTAATCGTCCATGATGTGAATGAGCTGACAGAAAAGCTGTTTCCCATCGTTGAGGCCATGCAGAAACACTTCAGTGCTGGATCAGGGACCTACTACAGTGACTCCATCTTCTTCCTGTCAGTTGCAATGCATCGCATCATGCCCAAAGGTAGGTCTCTGCTGAGCCGCCTCCAGCAACACAGGCTCTCTTTCTCTTCTGCACAGAGATGTTATCCAGTGCTATTTTGAAATACAAAGTTAATAAACTTTTGGGATGGACTCCTAGGATTCTGCTCCTTTCTGCAGAGTGATGGACTTATCAGTCCAAGACCTCATCCAGGTCTCACTGGCATGAGTGACAGGAGGTTCTCCTTGTCACATGGCAGCTGGCCCTGCCTTTATGTCCTGAGATGATAGGAGAGGTGAGACAGGAGCAAGCAGGTCTGTTCTGTGTGTGCTTACAGCCCCCTTCCCCTTGTGGTGCCAGCAGAAATAGGTGCTGTGTGTCTGTGGTGTAGCTGTGCACTCTTGAGTATCCACAGGGAGTAGTTGTTGAGTCTTTCCTCTTGGCTTTAGGGAGCTTTTGGAAAGCTTTGCTGATTAGCAGCCACTGATCACTTAAGTTTTCTTATTGTGCCTCTGCTGTTATCAAGTGCAGAAACAACAAGAACTCTGCAGGAAAACAAGGCAACTGGCAGAAAGGGCTCCACTCAGCTGATGCCGTTTTCCTCCCCTGGCTGTGTGCAGTTGCCTCTCATGGAACCAGCGTGCTGTCTAGTCTTTGGTTGCACAAGTAGGGTTTTGTGTCCTTGAGCTCCAAACCCCTTCACTGGAGCTCCTGCAGCCCTACTTGTCCCTAGGCTCTCCCTGCCAGCTCCCTGGCTGGCCTGATGCACCAGTGATGGCAGCATCCCTTCCTGGGCTGGTCGCATGTCCTCCCTGGGCATGGCAGACTGCAGGTGGCAGTGATGGCAAGGAGCCCCAGGACCCTGCCTGGCCATACACCTGCCCCAGGAGGAGGTGACCAGACTGTCAAAGCTGCTTGTGAATGTCATGCAATGGTGGTCTGTTCCCACATGTGTGCATGTTCCCAGGGCTAGCACCGCTGACACCAGCAGCTTCCTTGTCATCTGGAGCCTCTGCCCAGCTCTAATTCTCCCTGCAGACTTCCTACCGTGGATCTCAGGTGCGCTGTTGCTGAGATTTGTGCAGATACACCTCCCCTGTGGCCCTGCTGAGTCCTGTCCCAGTTTGGCTCCACTTAGGAGCTCCTACCTCTGCTCTGCTTCATGAGACTTCCTCTGTCCTTTGTGGACTTGCCCCTGTCCTTGTGGCATGGCTTTCCCACGCTAGCTCATTAAACAGTGGGGCAGTGATGGCCCTGAGGGTCCCATCCAAGCTCACCGATCATTACTCTGTGGGCTCCAGCAAATGTGCTCTACATGGCTCTCCCCCAGACTTGGGTAATTTTGTGTGTGTCTGGTGCTGTCTGCACTGTGAACACTTTGAAGTACACTGCATACAAATGATGGTATTAATGCTGGCTAATTCACTCCTCCTGATTCCCTGCTCTGTCTTTGCTGTGTGCTAAAGATATCCCTGTCGTGCTGCCTGCCAGCAAGAAGCTGCTCAGTCTGAAATGCCTTTTCTCAGTTCATCAGCCCTCATCTCTTGGAAAGCTTGTTTGCTCTCCCTCAGCCTGACAAGGCTTTCAATGGTCTGTTCGGGGCACAGGATGTTTAAAGAGGCATTTTTACAGTTTCGTGAGTTTAGTTATTGTTTCAGAAGCTGCTAGTAAAGCTGATTTATATTTCCCTTGCAAGGGAGGTCAGGTTTGCTGTGCTAGGTGCCTGGTGATTTATGGGGCTGGTGGGGCTCACTGTTCTCCTCCCTGTGCAGTCAGCATGGAACGAGAGGCACCAGGCAAGGCTGCAGCTCTGCTGCCACTGGCAGGCTTGCAGGTGGTGTGGGAATGGCACTGGGCTCTTGCTGCCCTCCTGACTCTGACAAGCACTATCTACTGGTCTGAAGAAACCACTTTGCTAAGCTGGAGGAGAAAGGACCAAGCCCTCTTCTTCAGACAGTATTACCATTTTTCCTGGTGTATTTCTTTGTCATTTCTTCTGCCTTGAATGCTGTGTTCTGCCCTGAGTGCTGTGTCTTTTTGTGCACCTCTCCAAGCACATCTGGCTCCATAGCATTAGCGCCACTTTTTGTGGAATCCAGATTTGATTGGAAGCTTCAGCATCCTCTAGCAGAAATGAAGGCCCTGATCTGAATATTAAACTCTCTGGTGTGTTCATTTGCATTTGCATTAATCAGTCTATAGGGTTTTTTCAGTAGCAAGCGAGCTTTGTACTAAAATTGCCTGGCTTTAGTTTACCAAATATATCATTTTTTGAAGAGAGGCATTTCCACAGTATCATGATTTAGTGATTTGTTTGGAATCTATGGATTGTAATAGTGCATTGACTTTGCAGACCGGTGGCAGTGAAAACTAAACACCAGGTTACTTTTATTTTTTTAGGGACATTTGTGGGACATGTGCTGGCTGCATGCACATTGCACTGAGGTTAAATGGGGTTTGCCACTCAGCTGCTCTGTCGTTTACTATTGCTTAGGATCTTTGCCCAAAAAACTTCACATCTAAAACCTGTGGCTGCCAAGTTATAATATAACAGCTTCTTAGCTGGTGTAAATCATGGAACACTCTTGCCTTAAATGTCTTACATCAGTGGAGTTAATCTGATTTAAACCAGCTGGGGAGTTGGTATGCAGCTCGCAGAAGTGCAGACTGCATAACTCTTGTCTGTGCTTGAGGCTCATAAATCCCGATTTAATGTGGTGTGGCCAGGCCCGGGGAGCTGGAGCGGTGCTTGGTCCATCAGAATGGTTCTGCAATGGGGGAGTGAGGGGAAAGTTACATAGAGAGGACAAGCAGGTTCAGGCTTAGAAGGAGCTGCCAGGACAAGGACAATGCCAGCATGAAATGGTCTTGAGACTCGCAGAGCAGTGCAAAGAGGAGGAGGGAGACCAAGGATCCAGACCTTTTAACTTTCCTTTTCAGTATGCCCATCCAGAGGGGACCTCTTCCTTCCTGACTGGCTTTGATCCCTCTATCACTTGTCGTTTTAGTTGTGTAAATCAGGCGGCCCAGCAAGCTTTTTATCACCTTTCTGAGGGTACATGAAGTAGTAATGTCTGGGCAGGTCTGTCTGGCAGGCAAGGTCTGGGGACAGACTCCTGGGTGCCACAAGTGAGAGGAGGAGGAGTTGAGATGACAGAAGGACAGCCTGGGAAAACTGGGAGCTCTCCAGGGAATTCTTGACACCCATTCTTGGCCCAAAGTAGTTTTCAGGAAAAATTTGTTTAAGTGTTCTTCCTAAGGAGCTGGTGGGCCAAGGGAGAGCCAGTAGCATCCAGCAGCTTGGGTAGAGCTTTGAAAACTGTCATTTGGTGTTCAACTCCATTGGTGTTGCTGATGGTGCTGCAGCAGGATGGCCCTGTGGGAGAATAAGGAGCAGAGGGAAAATGAGACATGACACAGAAGCAGCTTTGTGGCTTATCTCTGCCAATTTAGACAGAGGAGTGGAGTCCCATTAGTTCAGGGGAGGCTCAGAAACCTGGCTGACAGTACTGTGCTTCACATGGAGTGAGGGTATTTAGCAGAACTTGACTGAAGATGGTATTTGACAAATTGGAGGTAGCAGAGTTTCCTGACTGCTGCAAACAGCCGGCTGTGTCCCTGGGGAGTAGCAGCATCTCTGGGCGTGGTGATCTCCTCCCCACTGGCAGCATGTGGGGGAGTTCTCAAGGTTTCTCTCGCACTGTCCAGCCCAGCCTGAAGGCAGAAACTGTGATAAAGGGTGGGAACACGAGCACAGGCTGCCCCTGGGCTCTGCAGGGTATGAGGTTAGCCCTCATGCAGCATTCTGCATCTTCCAGGTGCTGAAGATGCGCCTGGGTACTTGCTGCCTGAAAACTCAGGAGCTTGTTCTGCTGGTGGTAAGGCTGTTCATAGGGGGCTTGTAGGGGGAGTATGCAGCAGTGGGAGTGTAAGTGGGTAAGTCTCTGTGGAACTAAATAAAGATGTGGAGCTATGAGGAAGGAGAACAGAGTGGAACTAATTGTTATGTATTCCCAAAATTTATGGCCTATCAACATGGTCTGTTGGTAAAAAATGAAAGCGGTTTGGAGAGGGCAGTGGCTTCTGTGTGGGACAAGCCTGGCTGACTGGGACCCTCCACTCTGGGAGGGGGCTGGCCGAGGGGGTTATGGTGTGGTCCATGAAACCACAAGCCATACAAGCCAGAAGCACAGCAACTGGGGGATATCAAAACTGATGAAAAGGATGTTCAAAACAGAGTGTGGTGATCTGTAGAGCTCCTTTCTGCAGGATGCTGTAGGTGCTGGGCTGCCTCATGGATGAGGGAATCACAGCCAGCTGCTGTGTGTTGGACAGCAAGCCCCAGTGTGTCCTGGAGCTGCCAGCTGTGCAAGAGTGTGTCAGGAGGACGCAGCTGTGGGTGCTGAGGGAAGCAGGGGTGGCTGCTGTGGGTGAATAAGCAGCAGTGTGTCTGGGGAAGGGACTGCCAGCAGGGAGCTGTGCCTTTGGCTTCACAGCAAGTGTCCAGACAGCACCTGTGACACATCAGGATCCCTGGGAAGTCCAGTGGTCTCCCTGACTTCAGTCTCTGAACGGGGCAATTTCTCCAGCTCATTATCAACAGCTGTACTGATTGTTAAGCATAGACCAGATTATAGTGATGTTTGTCCAAGCAGCCTGACAATGACCAAGCCCCATTTGCTTGGAGTTTGGTGCTGCTTGCAGCAGGATCCAGCTGCTGGCTCCAGCTTGGTCTCCCACGAAACTGATATCAGCCTTTGTCTGCTCTGGGATTACCAGCCCGGAGACAGAGGCCTCTGTGAACATCAGCTTATGCCTTTCCCACCAAGCAGTGCTGGAGGGAAGGCAAAGGCCAGCCAGGAGACGTGTTGCAGCAGGCACTGAGCTGTGCTGTGCTTTCTCTGGGCACCTTGCCTGTGCCGAGGCCGGGCACCTGGAGCACTCCTGCCTCTGCCTGTGGAGGTGGAGAGCCTGGCAGCTGGGGGAAGGGTTAAGCACAGAGGTACCAGGAAGGCAGTCTGTGTACTGGAATAATGCCTCGACCAGTGAGTGTCTTCTGCTAGTGTCCTTCTGGAAAGGAATGCTATCCCACAGGTGGCATCCTGAACGCATTGTTGATTGCTTTTGTAGGGATGTGTGCGTGAGGACTCAACATTGCCTCTGCACCGTTTCAATCCACAGCATGGGATTGCCCAGGTTGGACTCTGCCTGTAGGGTGCCAGGTGCCCACGTGTGGTGTGTCTCCTCAACAGCATCCACGTGCAGAGCTGCACTGCACACATCCTGTGTCACACAGGGCATCAGAGGTCTCTGAGGTGGAGCCTGGCAAAGGGAGATGGGGAGGCATCACTCCCCCTTCTTCCTCCTGTCAGCTGCAGAGCAATTCCTGGTGCACAGGGCAGCTGCCCACAGAACTCAGCAAATCACTGTAATAGTTGCAATAAGTGAGCATTTTGAAAGTGCGTCACTCCTGATCCTTTCCTGCTGGCTGAGCACTGCCATCATTGCTGAGCCCCAGCACATCAGGGAATGCAGAGATGCAGCTGTTGGGAGAGGGCTGGGAGGAGAGTGCCCATGTTCCACATGCTTCAGGCTTGATTGTGTGCTACCAACAGGGAGATGTTGGGAAAAGGCAAAGAGAACTGGGGTCTGTGGCAGAGTCATGGGAGTTGGCCCCACAAACATGTGCTCCTAAACCACAGTTCCCAAGGGGTGCTGCAGTAGCTGAAGGGTTTGCTTTCTGGCGAAAATGTTTCCATCTTTACAGGGATGGAGGGAGCATTAATAGTTTCTGATGTGCTTTCATAACCTCCCTCCCTGCTTTGTGCCACAAGCACATGAAAAACAGCCAGATTCCCTTCCAGCCTGTCTCTGAGCTGCAAGCACTTATGTCAGGTCCTGTGATGGGAAGGGAAGATGCTGGAGTGATTATTTTGCGAGCAATAGGGATAGCTGTGCCAGCCATTGTTCCTTGATGGGGTGAGCCTGTTGTGCTGAGGGAGTTGTTTTCATGATGCTTTTCAGGAGCAGGCAACAGCAGACCTATGAATAAGCCCACCCCAGGTAAACACTGGAGGCTGTGGCCTTGTAGAGGAGTCCACATTTGCTGAGATGAGCTGCTAATCCCATCTGTGGGACTAGGCCTGTGGGACATGCCTGTCCTGGCAGGAGAGCTCCTTGGCCCCAGCCCTGGTGTGGAGGAGGTGCCAGGAAGGGCTGCTGTGATGAGGGGGATGCGGCTGCTGCTCAGCAAGTGCCTGGAAGTCTCCTGAGTGCTGCATCACAGCACAGACCCCTTCCCTGTGGCACTGCTGCCTCTGGGGCCAACGTGGCCCGCAGCCCCCGGGGGTAGTGTCACTTCTCATCATTTCCACTGCCTGCCCCTTGCTGCAGTGTCACCATCGATTATTTTTGGATGTCCTAGATCTGTCAGGCCAGGGCTGGCTGCTCCCCCCGCTCCCATGGAGCAGCAGGGTCTCATCACCCGGTGCTGTGGTGGGTGCTGCCCTCCTCTCTCCCCAGCCAGACCAGCTGCCCCATTCCCAAAGGGTTGGAAGCTGCTGGGGTCACCCAGTGTTGATGCCAGAGCTGCTTTCCCCACAGTCTCTCCCTGCTCTGCCATAGCTCATTAGAGTTTAGCAGGAAGAAACAAGGACAAAATCTGCCTGCAGCCCTTTCCCCCAGTGTGTGCAGTTAACTGGGATCTGAGCCCAGAAAATTTATTTTCCTGTATCTCTTTTTGGTTTCCTGTTCCATCTCACCTGCTTGTTACTTTACAGCTTTCCATCCACTCTTTTGTAATTTATAGCAACCTGGAATCAAACCTTATTTTGTTTGATTAAAAGGTTTCCTGCTGCTCTTCCTCCAGCTCCAAAAAGTGTTTTCACACTCCTCCCCCAGCAGTAACATGTATTAAATACAAGGCAAACAGCATTTCCACCTCCATCCTGAAGCCTATTGCATGCTTAGCGATGTTGCTGCCTTTGAGTCCAGGTAAGAGCCAAGGTGTTGAGTACTGCTAAATATTAGTCCCTCAGACCTTGATGCATTACAAGGGGACACTTGGATGCACAAGAAAAATTAATTTCCTGGAACAAAACACATCCTTCTCCTGCTGAGTCGTCCCCTTCCCTCAGGAGATGGCTGTGGGGTGTGGAGCAAGGCAAAGTGATGCTGCTGTCAATACCTGGGAACATTGCTGCTGCTCCAGACCCCTGAGCTCACCCAGCTGCCTGCCTTGCGTGGGTGGTAGCAATGATTTGTCATGTATCTCTGGCAGACAGCCTAATTTTTTAATTAGCTGATAGGCTGATTAGCTGCTGTGCTGCAGCCACTGTTCTGCTCTGCTGGTGCCTAATCAGTGCTGCAGAAAGCTGGTTAGCAGCCAGGCCACTGGGGCACATCCCTGCACTTCCCTGGATCTCTGTGTGCAGGGAGGGGGGCTGTTTGATGGGGAGGAGGCTGTTGGGCTGTCCCGAGGAGTGGAGGGGACCCTTGACTGCATGGCAGATGGGAGGACCTGTGTTGAAGCACACAGCTGGAAGGTAAGCTGCTCTGCACCTTGGCAAGCTGTGCTGGTACAGGGCTTTGTAGCATCATCTTCTCTTGGGGAGGGTGGGCTCTGGAGCAGCACCATGTCCTGGGAGGGGGGACTACAGCTTAGTGGCAGCAAGCTCCAAGGAGCGTGTCATGCTTGCACACATGCACGTTTGCCCCTGCCTTGGCCGCTTCCTCTGGGCGAGGCTCTGTGGTGCTGCCGAGGTCAGCTGGGCAGGCAGCAGTGATTAATGCTGGGTGCAGAGGGGAGGCTGTGTGTGGAGAAAACAAGGCCTGGCCAGGGGAGCACACAGCCAGAGAGGAAGCTGCTCACAACCCTGCTGACAGCAGCAGGGAGAGCGGCCAGGGGCAGCTGCCAGTGCAGGGGGTGAGCCAAACCCAGGGAGCCCCTAATGAAGGGCAGGATGGAGAACCCAGCATGTTTGTGTAAATAAACTGTGTGCCTCCACACTGGGCTTGTTGAGGTGCTGGCATCCCTGCCTGGCACTGCAGCTGTTCTCGTGCCCTGCTGTAGCTGAGGCTTTTGAGGACAGCTGGCTGCTGCTGCTGGGCAGTACCCTCTGGATTGCACAGGGACCTCTGGAGCCTGTCACCCACTCTGCATCCATGCTTGGCCATGGTGCTGGCTGTGGGAGTGGAGTTTTTCTTGGCCACACATTTTTCTGAGGCAGTGAGGGCGGAGGATTCTGGTTTCACAGCCAGCACAGGCAGCTTTGTGGATCCACGTGTTGCTCCTGCAGGCACGCTGCCCGCTGGAGCTGGCGGCTGCTGCCCTGCTCCAGGAGGTTTATGGCCCAAGGCAGCCATCTAAAAGTCGCTGCTGGTCCTTCACAGCTCCTACTTCCCTTGGGATCTTCTCCTGTCATAATGGGCACAGCTAAAAAACCTGACTAAAAAAACATTGCTCAAAACGATTCAAAGAGGTGGAGGGGCAGCTGTCCAGGTGTGCCCAGCATTTGTAGACCAGCAGACCAGAGATCCCCAGCTCTTCTGACTCCAACTCAGAATGCTTTGGTTGCTTGGCTCTCTTCCTTCTGGTGGTCCAAGTCAAGTGGCAAAATGAACAGCCACCCCCTGGCCCTTCCCCAGAGCCCTGCAACACCCAAAGCTGCAGCCAGCAGGGGACACTCCCGTCACTTGGCTGCGCTGTGTCACCCATGCTGGCTGCAGCTGCTGCTGGCCCTGCAGAAGGTTCACTGAGCTGCTCTGCCTCCAGCAGCTCCCAGTCCCAGCCCTCTCCAGGCCATCACCCAGCCACCACCCTGCACTGCCTCCAGAAGGATGGAGTGGGGTCTTGCCTCCCTGTGTTGCTGCACTGGCAGGTGCTGGATCTGTGGGAAAAGGCAAAGTGGTGTGCCTGGGTCACACAGCTGGGGCAGCAATCCTGGCAATGCCCTTGTTGATCTGACCTCTTGAAGCACCTCTGGTCCCAAAAGTCACTGCTTTGATACAGGGGAGGTCAAGGTGGTCCCACCTGATACATGCCAGGTTAGCAGTTGGACTTGATGATCTTAAAGGTCTTTTCCAGTCTAAATAATTTCATGATTCTGTGTTGGAGGAGTCTCTCCTCGTTGGCATGAAGCTGCATGACATCCCCAGAGCTCTGGCTAGGTCCACCAAAGCAGCTCACCTCCTCCCTGTGCCCCCTGCTGCCATTCATGATCCTGCCTGACATTTCTGGGAAGAGCAATTTCAGAGAGTCTTACAACAGGTTGGGTTGGAAGGGACCCTGAAGTTCATCTGTGTCCAGCCCCTCTGCCATGGACAGGTGTGTCACTTGGTAAATCAGATTGCTATCTAGACCAAATTTGCTCCTAAGTGTCATTCCAGTGATGGGGTGACCTGGCCCAATGCATACCTCCTCTATCCCTGAGGCAGTGTTTGGGGTCCTTGCTTCCTGGGAAGACTGTTAGACTTGCTGCAGAAGCTGCCTGCTACCACAGGGACTCCTAGGTGCCTTTCAGAGCATCCAGACAACCTACTGTGCCCCTCAGCACACTGAAGGGGTGCCTCTCTGTGTTCTGTTGTAGCCCCACTGGGTCCTGGCAGAGAACGTGGGGCAGCAGGGCACAGGGCACATGACCTCTGCCTGCCTCTGCCCCCTCACTGGATGAGGTTGTGGGATGAGGCGTCTCTGAACCTGGCCATTCGCCTCTGGGCAGGGCTGGGGAGGTTTTGAGCCAAGCCTGGAGCACAGCCCTGCTGTAGCTGCTGATACAAGGCAGCAGTAAAAGATTATGAGCTTTAAGTGGGGCCAACCTGTCCTATAAAGCTGTCACTGCTAATGGAGACCATCTCTGAATTGCACAGCTCCTATCTCCATGCCGTGGCTAGAAGAGCTGGAGCTGAACAGAGTGAAGGGTTCTACACAGTATGGCAAAGTTAGAAAACTCCCTGCTGAGCAGAACACTCAGCCTTTTCCCACATTTCCAGCTGGATCCCTCTGAGCAGCTTGTGCCTAAGAGAGCACGCGATTCCTCCACCCCCACATGGCAGCCAGGACAAAGCGCTTGGGCGAAGGGCGAAAGAGCATGACACGTCAGAAATATTAGTGTCTGGCCCCTTGCCAGTCCCAGGCAGAGAAATCATCTCAGCCATTAATCTGTGCGTGCAAGCTACATCTGGCAAAGTGATGCTTAATGTCACCCATGCTCACTTACATCTCAGTGTTGTAGTTCATGCTTGCATTAACAAAAAAAATTTAAATTTTTAAAAATCAAAGCAAAAAAAGTACTTGGTGCTTTCTGGGTGTAATTTCTTAGCGAGTATGTCCTGGGGGAAGCACAGGGCACAGCATGGACCAGTGTACTGGGGTGAGCCGAACATGGGAAGCCTCTAACGAAGGGCAGGATGGAGAACCCAGGGGGTGTGTGTAAATAAACTGTCTGTCTCCATGCTGGGCTCTTGTGGCACTGGCATCCCTGCCTGGCACTGCAGCTGTGCTCAGCTCAGCTCCCTGCTCAGCTGAGGCTTCTGGGGACAGTTCGCTGGGCTACAGGGACCCTCCAGAGCCTTACATCCACTGAGGTGCTGGGGCAGGCAGGGTTGGGATTGGAGCTTCCTCCAAGCTCAGCTTTCATTCTCTGCTGTGATTAACTGCAGTTGGTGTTCAGCTGTAATTTTAGAGAACAATCAGATGACGTGGCTCACAGTTGATTTAATTGAAAGCTGATGAGGCTGCTGTGCACCAGGGTGAGTGGTGCTGGGATGCCCCTGGGAATCCCATCCCCTCTCCTCAGCCTCAGCCTTGTAGGGCTCAGGCACCCCACATTTCTCTGGAGCTGAGCTTGTAAGTACAAGGTCTTCTTGTCCTAGAGTTTTTTGACCAGTCTGGTTATTCTCAAGTGTTGTAATGTTTTGGATTTGGGGGTTTGCCCCACTGTAGTTTGAGCCACTGGGGAGGATGGGTGCATGTGGGATACTTGTCTTGTTCCTCACTGCAGAAATCCACTGCTCTGCTGATTCATATGCTTGAGTTGCACTGGCCATTTTTGAGGCAGTTCAGAAGGCTGGGGGAAATTGCTTTCAGGTCAAGACCTGCTTTAGCCTGTGGTGATTTACTGTGCCTGGGGTTTAAATCTCTGCAAACAGAGGATTATGGTGGTGGTAAATACTAGGTAGGCCTGAGGATTGCCGTACTGACAGCTGAAGGGAGCATGGCCTTTCTCTTTAGCAGATAGAGCATGATGGATGTTAAAAAAATAAATTGAGATACAGCCCAAGTTGTAGCTTAGATACTGTTTCTCCTTGATTTATATTTCTGCTTGGGTGCTTCGCAGCGTAAGCAGTATATTTCTTGCTTAACCTCACAGGGCCTTTTTGCTCTTAAATGAGGACAATGTGGTAGGTATGACCAATTGCCAAGAGTCCCAAATTAGTGCAAGATCTGCAAAAAAATCAGAGCTGCTGTACAGCCCAGCATCTGCTTGAAACAAAACACCAAGCAATGAACACTTTAAAAAATGCAAAGCTGCACTCCTGTGCTGGGGGATAACTGCTGGTGCCTGGCTGCTGTCAGTGTCTCTGGGTCTCTAGTCACATGGTGGCTTTGGGGGCTGAAAACAGAACCATTGCCTCCTGCTCTCAGCAGCCAGGAGAAGCCAGCAGCCTGTCCCAAGCACAACAGGGTGAGGGGATGAGGAACCAGGGTGGCACTGCCCCAGCAACACTGGCCTGATGGGAAGCCCTGCCCATAGGCACAGCAGATGCAGGCAGCAGAAGGTGAGGGCAGGCAGGGCTTGTCCTCCTGCCTGCAGGTACTGGGCAGGAGGAAGGATGAAGGCTTGCTTTGCTAATTGCTCTGGAAGTGGTGGTGACAGGCAGGTCTAGCCTGCAGGGAGCTGTAAGGGAACCTGTGCATGATGAGTGGGACCAAAACACATTGACAGAGCCTTACAATCCAATTACTGCTGAGTGCTAAGCAACCTGGCCAATTTGCTCTTGGCTTTTATAACACATATAAATAGAGGGGGCATTACATAATGCCCTGGGGATGGCTCCACTCACAGTCTCTGAGAAGGGCTGAGCTGGCCTGGCCAGAAGATGACCATGGCTTTGCTCATTGCTGGGAGATCCCATCTAATGTCTTGATCTCTTGTAGTGTTTGCACTTGGCCTGCTGCAATCCATGCAGCATCCCCAGAGCAGTCTTGTCAAGGCACGTCTCCTAAGGCACAGTCTCCCAAGGAGCATCTCCATCTTTCAGTCTTTCTCGTGCTGCTGAGGAGACTGGCACAAATTTGGGCAGGGGCCTGAGCCTGTTAAGTACCTCAGGCCCAGCCTTGAGAATGATGTCCTCCGGCCTTTCCTTGCTCTTGATGTCTCGCTGCAAGTGGAAGATGCTTCCATGTCTTTAGAACCCCCCTTGCCTTTGAGAGGGTACCACCAGCAGTAGTAGTCTTCCAGGCTGCTGCAGATCACCAGCAGTTCTGTGCAGGCAGAGGGCTGTGATCTCTGTAATCTCTTCCTCAGGGTAGCCCATAGCAAGCTGCTGGGAGCTAATGGGTTTGTGCAGGTGATACTGGAGGTGTCATGTGGCAAACTGATGCTGTCCGTGATGGGAATTGCTTTGGTATGTTGGGCCAGGGATGGATGCTCTCTGGGCTGGAGGTGGGAAACACTCATGGAGTTGGTAGCTGAAAGTAAACATGGAATTTTGTGGGGCTAGCACTACAGAAGCACTTCCAGAAAGGGAGAGAGGCTGGGTTGAAGCTACGTCTTGCTTTTGTCAGTTCTATGGAAAACCAGTCCTCTGGAAGGAAGGAGGGAGTGGATGGAAGCAGCGGGTCACCAGAAATGATTTCTGAAATAAACACACAGTGGTAAATGCTTCATGATGGTTGAAGTTGGTTTGCTTCATGCAGAGTTTGCAGCTGGATTGTGTTTACTCTGAGTTGCCCATGGAGTAGACTGCACCAAATCCTCATTGGGTTCAGCTCCTCCAGTAGCTGGTGGTAATCACGGTTACACTTTTGTCTTATATTGCTGACTTTTCCTCTTTGTGTTTCAGAAATAACACAGATCATCCAGGTAGACTTGGACCTGAAGTACAAGACCAACATCCGAGACCTGTTTGATGAGTTTGACAACTTCCCAGAGGGAGCAGTCATTGGGATTGCCAGAGAAATGCAACCAGTGTACAGGTACAGCCCCCTCCCTGTGGGGAGCAGGGAGTGGGCAGCAGGTGGCTGCTTTAATCCCTGCAGGGTGACTTAATCTGAAACTTGTACATTGGTATGAGCAAACCATACAGTGTTGCTGTGGTTTGTTTGCTTGTTCTCACACAACATCACAAGACTTCCAGAGACAAAGTCTTGATCATCAGTGCCAAAATCCACACCTGGACTCTAGTACATCTAGAGCTAGTACATTAGAGGCATGTTTGCCCAGCCATGCCTGCTGAGGTGCTGTAATTGTTTGTGTGTTGGCGCTCTGAAGTTTTGGCTGAGAGTATTGCAGAGAGTAGGGATTGAATTTGGGCAGCAATGAGTTTCTGGGTCCCTGGAGTGTACTTTCTGCTTCCCCCAGGGAAGGCTGAATGGGCAACTCTTGCTGACCTGGGCTTGCAAGCAAGAAGGTGGCCTCATGGTCCCTTGTTCTTCAGACCCTTGGTCCATCAGCCACTGCCAACTGTGCTGGAAACCACTCACAAAGGGGTGGCCCAGTCCTTCCCACTTATGGGAAATAATGCAGATCCCACCACTGGTGGGATTCAGGGACATGGATATTTCCAGGTGCTTAGAGAAATTGGTTTCGTTAAGCCATTGTTCTAAGGATGGACCTCTGGTTTTCTTTTAATCCAGGGTAGATCAGGTAATTATCCCAGGATGCCTTAATGGATCTCAGCAGAGCTGAGTTTGAGCATCTGAGATGGCTTGGCTAGATTTGCTAATCCTAATGGAAAAGTTCTTGGAGAAAGATAAAAAAAGCCTAAGAGGTCTGTATGTCTTTTCCTGTCCTGCTGGAAGCTTGCTTCCCTACTGAGCCTCTTAAGACATGACCAGCAGCAGTCTTGGGCAAAGGCTGAGCTGCAAAGATCTGGACCAGCCTTTCTTGCTGCTTGTGCATCCATATGGGAAGAGGGTAGAGACAGAGAGAAGTTCATCAGCAGGGGATTGATGGTTGTTAGTCACCACCAATTGCTTCCTGCAAGCCTAAACCGTATGACAGAATGTGATCACTCCAACTACAGAAGTCACCACTATTTCTGAGCTGGAAAAAAGACATCTCTCTGTGGCATAAGTGTTGCCTCTCTCCTGATTTGTTCTCTTGGCAAGGAGAGCTGGGACTAGAGGAACACAGATGCTGAGGTCTTGTCTCCATAGGGTGACACCATGCTTGGAGAGTAGAGGGCTCATGTATCTGATTTGGGTGTCCTGACAGGATTTTGGTGCCCAGAATGGTAAATCCAGCCCCAGTTAATCGTATGCAATTGTTAGAACTTAAAGGGGAATGGAGGGAAGAGCCCCAGCCAAGAGTGGCTGTGAGGCTGTGGCCTCGGTCAGCCCAGCAGGGCAGATCCCTGTCGTTAGTGGTGCTGGAACGGGTAAATCAAGCACTCGTTTGCCTGCAATTAGTGCAGGGTGGAATCACTTTGTTTTTGTCTCTGCAGGGTTTTGCATTATTTCAATGCATAACTAGGGAGTGGGGATGGTGATCTGCTGCCTGGATGTGGTTTGTGGGACTGGGTGTGCCTGGAGGGGAATGAATTAAGGTTTGGGGTGCTCTGCTGGAGAGCCTTTCAGCATGGCAGGGGACAAGGCAGGGGATCATGGGGCTGAGCACTGAATACCTGACCCAAGCCATAGCTGTGTTCTCCCCCTCCTGCCACCCGCGGTGGGGACAAACATGCCAAGCAGTAATAGCCCTCACAGGCTGCATTTTTGGGCTGAACTTTCTGTTGTTGCAGTTTTGACATTCTGGGTCACTTTGGGCTATGTTGTGCTTTTCTTCTTGTGTTGTTTTGATCTTCATGTGAAAACAAGTTCTTGATCCTTCTTGTCGCCAGATCACCCGTTGTGGGGCGAGCTGTGCAAACTCCAGCCTGCGCTCCTGCCAAGCCCTGCACCCTGTGGGGCTTGCACCTCACTGCTAAAAGGGTTTCCAGACACAAACATGAGCTGACAAAGCATGGATGTCTTTGTAAAAAGAAAAGAATTCTTTACTATTTTTATATTTTTAGAAAGATAAAAAACATGTTGTAGGTGTGAAACAACAGGTATCAGCTCCAGCTGCGTTGTTTGCCTTGTGTGCTGGCTTGAAGCATCAGCTGGGAAAAGGGTTGTGGGGAGGGAGGAGGATTACAGGGTGATTGTGGGGTCTCTGTGTTACCACTCACATTTTCCTCACCATTTTACACAGCTCTCTGCAGCACTAGCATTGCCCCAAAGCATCAGAGGACTCGCAGCAAATTAGCAGAGCTGTCCTGAGTTTGCTTGTGGAGCTGTGGACTCGGTTCCCTGGGGCAGGGTAAGCCAGTGTCCAGAAAGGGTCTGGGTGCCATCTTTCCTGCTGTGTAGCAATGGGAAAGATGGGTGGGGATCAATCCACCATCTGTTTCCATCAGCTACCTGTCGGCTGCCTGGCTGTGGGCTGCACTTTGTAGGCACAGGTTGGGGCTGCAGAAGGCCCAGGCTGCTGCAGTGGTGCAATAAGCAGCGCTGGGCACAGACAGACATTCCAGGAAACGGAGGAGTAAGAGAACAGCGAATCGGAAACATCCCAGAGCCTGTCTGCATATCCTGAAGGTAGGGGAAACCTCCAGACAGCAAAACAGGATGGCACGGGAGTGTTTCCACTCGCTTGACTCATGCTGAAACAATGCCCGGCCACTGTTTGTCTTGGACAAACACATTTCTCTGAGCAACAGGATCTCCCAGCCCTCCTGCTAGGCCAGTGCTGGGATTTAACTGTTGCACAGTCTGGTGTTGGTCTGTCCTTTGGGGCCACTCAGGGTGAATTGGAGTGGCCTGTGGAGAGCAGTAGCTCCTGCTGAAGCTGGACATGGATCGCTCTGCAGTGTCTGGCAGGGAGTCCTGGATGCAGAGGGGGAGGTGGCAGGAGCCCATGTCATGTGCAGGAAGTGATCTGAGGTCCGAGGCCACTGGTGTCACGTCAGGTTTCCGTCTCTCCAGCCGCAGCAGGGAAAAGAGGCACCCTGTCCATGGGTCAGGCTTGTTGTCCTTCCTGTGGCTTTTGGATCCAGTGTGGGACATGGGCTACAGTCAACACCTCTGTGGACAGGGTTGCAGGCAGAACTTCATCCCACAAGAAGGTGCCACCTTGAGAGGGTTGTTGAGGACACTGGTACTGTGCAGTAGCCTCCTAGATATTGGCCTGAGAAGAGCCTTTTCCCAGGCTTGCTTATGCCTGCTCATGTGTCTGCCTGCAGAGGGTTCACACTGTGGCCAAGATCAGGAGCTCTGGCTTCAGTGGGAGTGATTTTGATGTAAAGATTAGACTCTGCATCTGAAGTTTGCATCATCCAAAAGGCTTTCCATGCAAGGAGGTGCTTCTTCAGAGTTATAACCTTAATTAAAAGTCCTGTTGTCCCCTGCAGCATTTCAGCTGCTCAGTTGTGCTGGCCAATCCTGCTTACCAGGCTACATAGAGTGAGTGATAATGGTCTGTATAAATATTTATGTTGCACTGCACCTTCCATGCCAGATCTTGGTCAAATTGCTCTTGAGCCTTGCTAAGAAACCTGCAGAGAAGCATTGCAGATGCAGCCTGCGTGGGAGCGAACAGATGGGCAGCAGGGCACTGTCCTTGGGGGTGTGTGGGTGCATGCCTGACCCTGCAGAGCAGCTCAGCCGTGCTCCTAGCAGTGTAGCTGTGCCATGACTGGTGATGGAAGCATGGCCTGCTGCCCCTCAGCCTGCTGGCCGGGTGTGAGCACTGGGGCTGCACCTGGGGCATAGCAGGGTCTCCATCAGGGCATATGACAATGGCATCCTCACCCCAGTGCAGCCCAGACCTACCTGTTTCTGCCAGCCTGGTTTGGCTCAGCACCTGTTCCCAGACACATGAACTCAGCGCTGCCAGGTGCCAAAGGGATAGGATTTCTCATTTCAAAGCAGCCCTGTGGTTGAAAGGAACAGCGTGAGGAAATACTGTGGCACTCCCCAAAATGTCCTGAAAGCTCTCAGATTACTGAAGGCAGAGCTTAAACCCCATTCTTAGTGTGTTTCCTGGTTCTAGACCGGTCCGGTCACACTGGTGGCATGTGAGAGGAAGCAGAGCAGTGGTATAGATTGCACAGCTGCCCTCGGCAGTCTCAGCCTGACCCCGTGTGCCATGCTGTGCTCCCTGCTCCCATTCCCACAGCCATCCCAGCCTCTTCTCTGCCTAAGCACTGCTGCTGCTGCCACTGCCAGTGGCAGTGGGCTCTGGGTGCCCACCGTGTGCCAGCACCACCTGGGGCCCTCAGCACTGCCCCCATTATGCTCCCCTTGGAGGTCTCCTTGGGAAGGAATGGTCTGCTGGAAGGACTTAACCCACAGGTCCTCAGATGGGGGCTTTTACCCCTTCCAGTTAGGAGGAAGATACCTGCTGTGAAGATGGGCCTCAGGAGAAGTCCCAGACCTTCACAGGTCCAGGAATGCACACAGCTGGGGCTGGAAGGGTGGCTGCTGCTTCCACTTCTGCTATTTGGTGAAAACTTTACTGCTGTGCCCTGTACCCAAGAAGCTAATTAAAGCTTGAGGCACCTTGGGAATCCACAGTGTTGGAAATTATAAGTTTGTCCAGTAGGAAAGGATATCTACATCAAAGGGGCAGCTACAGACTACAAAGGGCCGACACTTGGGTCCCTGTGTGGCCGCAAGGCCATTTGCCTTTGCCTCTGCCTAAAACCTGGGAAGAACTCAAACAGGACATTATTTTGCAGAAAGGAAAGGCTTTGTTTCTGCTTGTGATCACGTGGGAGCTGCTGTAAGTGTGCTGTGTGCTCAGTGACATGCGTTTTGTTTGTTTGAGAGCTGCTGAAATAAGCCAGAGAAGCCCATTAGTGGGTGGAAGCAGGACCGTGCAGCTCTGGCCGTGGAGCTGCGGCGCTTGCAGTGCTGGGAGTTTGTGGGAGCTCAGCGGCACCAGTGCTAAGTCACTTTGTCAGATGTTTGGAAGAGGAAAGGAGTTATCCTGGACTGTGAGCAGGCTAATGCTAAATCCATAGCCAGGCTGTCAGAGAGTCTGGGCTGAGACGGTACATTCTGTACCTTCTCTTGGGATCTAAAAAAAACCACAAAGTATGGCTGACAGCTGTGAGCAAGGAGCAGCTGGATTTTCCCTGGCTGAGGCAGAAGTGGTGGTTGTACGATGTAACACTGCAGGTGGGCTGCTGCTGGCAATGGAGCTTTCCAGAACTGGAGATAACCATCTCCAGCAGGCAGATCCTCCTGTCTGAGTTTTCCTGGTTTTGTGGACTTGCATGCAGGCAGGTGGCCCTGACTTGGAGACTTTACTCTTTTCCAAGGGCTTTTGCCCTGAGGAAGCAGGGAGCTGGCTTCCACAAATGGTTCTGTTCCCCAGGCCCTTCAGGAGTAAAGGCAGGAAAATTTGTGTCTTCAGTTTGTGCCGTTGTGATGTCAATGCTGCCTGCCCACAGTTCTGCAAGCCCCAAACCCTGTGCACTTTGGATTTAAAACCATTTCAAGACTTTGACTTGATTTGTAGCAAGTGCTGCTGTTTGATGCATGGGGAAAACGGTTCTAGGAATTGGTTTGGCAGTAGCTGCCAAGAAGCAGCCAAAATTACAGAACAAACAGAACCTGCAAGGAACTGGAAGCAGAATTAATTTGAGGAATTCAGCTTTACCTCCAATTTAGAAAATTATCCAACAAGGTAAAGAGTTGTGTTGTTTACAGCTGTGAATGCCATTAATATATGGGACCTGTCCAATTTATTCGCACTACGATGCAAACTTGAAATGTCATTTAAAAACAATTAATTAATTGCATGAGATCTGACAACCACAACTGTGCATTGACTTGCAATAATAATAATAATAATAATAATAATAATAATAATCAGCAGGTGTGCTTCTGTGAAGGGAGAGCATCTCCCCTGTTCCCGAGAGTTCCATTGGCAGGCAAGGGTGTCCCAGAGCAGTCAGCCTGTGCTTCCAAGGCATGCATGAGAACACTGCCCGAGCAGAATTTATTCACAGTTGTTAATAGAAATCTGCTGTTTTAGCAGTAATTAGGGCCACAGTGTTCTACAGTGTCCCTGTGGATGGGTTGCCCCCTTCCTGTAGTGGTGCTGATAGAGGATGTCTCACACACACAGGTCATTGCTCTGCACTGCCACCAGTGCCGTTTGCTCTACAGATGGAAGGAAACCACTCTGACCCAGATAGGGATTTATGGTCCTACCTGTATTGAGGATGATTTTAGCACTGGCATGGGGCGTACTAATGTTTGATGGTGAGGAGGGCCACGCTTGAAAATCTGTCCCAAAGAAAGGTTTTGTTCACAAGCTGTGTTCACAAGTTGTCATTTGTCATCTATTTAAGAGTTCCCACTTTTGGACTAAGTCCACGCAGAAATGTCATCAGTGAGAATCAATTTGCTGCTCTAAATACAGGCCTTTTAAAAGCTTGGCATGTTGGCAGGGCTGTGGTAGAGACCAGCACTGTACAGACATAATTCGTGCATTACGTGAGAATTTTATTAAGGTCTGAGGTCCTCATTGAAGAGCTCAGTCTGTTGCTTCATCAGTATTTTCCATGAGGTGGCTGGAGGTCTTGCCTGAGCTGGACCTTTCCTCTGAACCCAACAGAGAAGGGTAAGGTGGTCCTGGTGTGCACACCAACACCTCCTGCCCTTTGTCCCAGGATGGAAATTGGCGTTGTTTTGCCCCAGGTTGACATTTTCCCCTGTAGGGCAAGGGGTATTGCTGTGTTGGTGGTGCTACTGCACATCACTGGCTACATGGCGCTCCTGAAGCGTGGAGCTGGGATTTCCTGGATTGCACAAGCTGTTCAGCCTCAGCTAAGGTGCTGTGCCGTGGGCTGGTACTGAACCTGCTGCCCTAGCTCCATAAGGGGTTTAGCAATTGCACATGGAAAATAAGCAATTAGCAACAAGGGCTGCTTTGTTGCGAAGCCGCTGAGCTCACCAGGCCGAGGTCCAGCTGCCAGGGCAGGAGGAGGGAGCTGGGTTGGATGCTGCCCCATCCGGTTGCCTCCCTTTGTGTGGCAGAAACTTGGAAGGGCCCACCTTCATTGCAGCAATGTCTTCTGGAGCTGGGAGGAGAGGGAGGAAGGGGAGCTGGCCTTTTCCTGCGGGTTAATCTCAGTTGAACACAGTGATGGTAAGGATCTGACAGCTGCCTGCCACAGTGAGGATTAGCCAAGAGTAGAAGGGTGCAGGGAATTTTCTTGGCTGTGCTCTTACTTTGTGCTAAGGATGAAGGGGGAAAGCCACCATGGACCATGCCATCATTCCCATCACTCTCCCCTCCCCACTGCTCAAACCCTCTCCTCCAGGCAGGACAGATAGAAGCTGCTGTCAGGGTCTCCTTTTTGCTCTCTCCCATTTCAAGCACATGCCCTGTCCCCATCGGGACACTGCATACTTCACCTTGGGGCTCCCTTCCCATCTGCCTCTTTGAGCAGCTCTGTGGGGCCCCCCCAGGTCCCAGGCACCACCAGGTGGGCAGCTCAGCCAGGGATTGCTTGGTAGGACCACAGCCAGGTGCTGTGTCCTCCTGCCACCCTGGGGGAGTCCTGGCAGCACACGGAGCAGGGAGCAAGGTGCACTTGTGCCTCACTGCTCATTGCACAGGAGCAGTAGTGTTTGCCAGCTGGGCAAGTGCCTGCAGCTGGGGATAACGCCGGCAGCCATCTGTGTTCTGGCTCAGGAACTGAACGACGTATTTGGAGGTACGAGAGCGTGCGCTTGTTTTAGTTGGTGTTTGGGCTGGCAGGGCTGCTGTTGGAGTGGCTCAAAGAGGGATGGCTGGCAGCTCATGCTTCCCTTCTGCTCCAGGAGCCTCACGCCTGGCTGGATGGGGCTCAAGGTCCCCTGACCCCTGTGAGAGAGGCTTGCTGACAAAAGGCATCCTCAAGGTACTGGCCTGCTGCTGCTGCCCATCCTGCTGTCCCAGACAGCTGCCCAAACTCTGGCAGTGCTTGGTGAGAGGTAGGAGCAAATCAGTGAGCTCCACAAGGAGCTTACTGTTTCTGGGATGCTTACTGTATCCAGACTCTAGCAGATTCCCTATTTTTGTGGCTTTATTCCATGACTGTTGGCTTTGTTTCCCCTTTGGTGAGGGAGAGGCTATGCAGCTGCGTAGGCTCATGCAGTGCACACTGGCTGCACCCTGCAACCTTCCAGGATCATCCTCTAACCACAGGCACCCTGGGTCTGGCCTGGCATCTTCTTTCACTTCATGTCATTTTGACTTGGTTCCTTGATTCCCCAGATGCCTATGGGGAGAGGCATTCCTGGAGATGTGGATTCATGGGGAAGGTCCACATCCTCAGCAGCAAGCCTAGTGGCAGCTGCACAGCTGGTATGGCAGGGTTGCAGCCTCTTGAACATCAGATGGGTATAGGCACACAAGCCCAGTCTGCTGCTTGTGGGGCAAGTGCTTTGAGCTTGCTGCTGGTCTCCCAGCTGGCAGTAACCTCTGCATCTTGCCTTTCCTGCCAGCTCAGGCACCCAGCTGCTTTACCAGAGGTTTCCAGTTTATCCCATGATGTTGTCCCATAAGCCAGAGCTGAGGTAAATGAATGGAAGTTCACAGATTTAAACGAAGTCTTTCCCCCACTTGTTCATCCCTTGCTGTAGAGAAGGCCCTACAGTGTACAGCTGGTGTTGGAGTGGTCCCTCCTGGCCTGGCAGCTGTCCCCAGCGAGGTGTTTGGAAGGGTGTGATGGCAGCTTTGTGAGCTGGGGCTCGTGACCGCCGGGCTGCGAGGCAGGGGAGGCGCGGCCGCAGCGCCCTGTGCTGGGCCAGCAAGGGAAGTCCTGCTGGAAACAGTATTTTTTATCTGGGCTGCCTGGGCCTGGCGTTTGAATGCTTGGAAATGCTCTTCTCCAGATGTTTCCTAGCACACGCCGGCTCTGTTTATAAACAGCTCCTCAAAGCAAAGCCTGTTGGGGCTGCAGGCAGGCGCTCGTGGCAGGCCCCACACGGCTCCCATGCACCATGGCACGGGGTCTGGGGCCACAGGTCACCTCTGTCTCCTCCCATCTAGATGAGTTAGAGCAGTTAACAAAAGCCCCAAGTGCCTCCTCTTCCTTTCTCCTCCCTTTCTCCTGGTTAACAGCTTCCTGCTCTAACGCATCCTGGTGGTGCTGGCATCTCTGGGCTGCCTTCCTGCCCAGGCTTTTGCTGCTGGTGGCACAGAGAGAAGGGCACACTGCCCTGCCTGAGCTGCCTGTTCCCAGGGAGATCCAGGCCATTCCAGGGGCTTGGAACAGGGAGACATTTCCATTGCATCCAGCTGGGGTTCAGTTCCTTGATGATTATCTCAAGGGCACATCCTGGCAGGAAGCTCATCCAGCCCCTGGAGTTTTCTCCTTATGTTTTGCCAAAATTTGAGGTGGTTGCCAAGGGGTGATGTGAAGCAGGACAGAGTGGAGTGGGTGCGGGCTGTGTCAGCTGTTTGGCTGGTTGTTGTGCTTTGCCAGCCCCATCTCCTCTGAAGAGAACAATGCTCTCATACTCGTCACTTCTTCCACTTCTAACTGGGTGGAGGTGCCTTTCAGCCATGCTCTTCTCTGTCCTGGCCCCTACAGGACAGAACCAAAACCCACTTGGAAGACAAAAGCCAAGAAAAGTCCTGTCTAAACAGCTGCTGCCAGTGGTCCTGCCAGGATACCTTTCCCTTGGTTGGCCTCAGCTCAGCAGGGGCAAGGCTGTTGTGCTCTGCTGTGAGCAGGATCCCAAACCATGGGCACTGCAGAGCCACCTGCAGCTCCATCCCATCCTGGATCTCACCTCAGCATCACTCCCTGCCAGCCCCATACCCCACGCACGGCGGGGGGAGGACAGCCCTGTCACAGCCAGCGCTGGGAGGAAGGGCTGAACAATTGCTGCTTGTCAGGCTGTCTCCTCTTCCTGTAGAAAAGGGCACATTATCAGCCATCCACAAGTCATCTGGGGAACAGCACTGCTGAAAAACTATGTTATACAGATTTGCTTTAGCCCCACCATGGCCTGGCAATGCCGAGGGGCTGGGTCCTTGCAATTTTTTTATCCTGGCTGCTTGCAGTGGCTGTAATCTTGTCCCTTAGCTTGGGCAGCATGTGTTTGGAGGTAAGAATGTGAAAGGAATCAGCCTCACTGCTGTGGAGCTGGAAATGTGCTCCCCTCTGTGGCACTCCTTACCCTCTCCCTCCTGTCAGCTTCCAGCATAACGTTCTGGGCAGGGGGATGGCTTTCTTGGCACTGCCAGGGAGAAGCAGAGGATGCAGAGGTGGGCTTGAGCCACTCCCTGGATCTGAGCACTTCAGAAGGCTGATTGGTACATGGCTGGAGCTTGTCTTTGCAGGTTGAGCTTCCCTCTAATGCTGCATGGTGAATGTTTTGCCTCCCTTTTCTAAGGAGCAACCCATCCATGAGTTGTCTTTGCCTGTCCTCAAGACACAACTGTTCTTTGCAGAGGCAGAGCCCTTTATCCTTTCCCCACCCTTTAGACCCAATGAGCACTGCTGCCCATGAGCTCTGATAAGGCAGCCTGTCCTCCACTCCCCTTCCCTAGGAAGCATGCATGCGACTGCTTCAAGACTGAGCCCTCCTTCCATGGAAAACTGGCACTGGGAAAAACCCTTTCCGTTCTGAATCAGGTGGAAGGGAGTGGTGTAAAGACCCTTAATGAAATGGGAAATATCCATGCTTTAATGGTAAGTTTTAAGGAAGTGATGCTGCATGATGCTTGTGGTTCTCCAGATCAGGAAATAAAGAAGATATTCACAGCTGACATCATTAACAGATCCACATTTCTGCTGAGAAAAAAAAAATAGAAAAAATAGATCCCATTTCTGCTGGAATAATTCCGCTGGTGGCTGTGTAATCCTGGCTGTCACCTTAGCCAGTCCCACTGTGCTGGGGACCCAGAGCACGGGCCAGAAGGATGGATTTGATAGTTTGATCCCTGTACAACCTGTAGCAAGAGCCTGTGGGAGCTCTTGCTTCTTAGAAAAAAAAATTAAATTTAAATGTTTGCAGTGGAGAGCATTGCCTCTGGAGCTGTCCCAGGGGCAAATGTCCCTGCATCTTCTTACATCTGAACAAGTCCAGCTTCAGCTTCCAAGCGTGGGACCACTTTAAACATTTGGGTGTTAAATCTACCAAGTTCTTGTTGTCTTGAGCTGCATGGAGACTTGGCTGGTGTCTGACAGGCTTGAAGAGGAACCAGTGGCAGGCTTGCCTTATTCTTTCTAACAGTGTTTCTCCTTGGCATCTGCACAGCAAGGTATAAAAAAACCCTTTTGTAAATTTATGTTAAGTGTGAGGGCTGAAGGAGAGAGCAGTGCTGGCAGCCCTGGGCTGTGAGACAGTGGTGGGGGTCATGGGTCCCTCCTGCCCTCCTCTGACACAACAAGCTCAGACTGCTCTCAGATGCTCAGCTTTGCAGCAGAGGATGCTGTTTGAGGGAAGAAGACTTTCAGACTGAATGGGAGCAGTTCTGGAGGGCAGATCCAGCTACATGGGGAATAGCATGGGATTAATTCAATTCCTGCAAGTAGCCAGTGTATGTATGGTGAGGTATATTCTCTGACACGGGACTGAGGAAGGAGCCAAAGAAATTTCTGGGCTGCTTACTTAGGTAATTGAAATTAGGACACTTCTGGTGGTTCACCCAAGGCGCTGGGGATGTGGTTTTGTCTCTCTGCACAGCCGTGTGAGCAGTCACACGATCCTGTGTCCACTTGACTCACTAGAATGGTGCTGTTAGAAACAAAAGAGGCTTTGGGAGATGGTAAGCAGCGTGGTTTGAAGTCTGGGCAATATCCTGTGCAGGGGGATGAAGAGAAAGGCAGCCTGTGAAGCATTGGCTGTTCTGAGAGGCTGGGTGTCTCCAGACAGAAGACAAGCATGGTGAGATCCCTTGGGTGGGTGGTAGATCCTGTGCTGTGATCCAGACCTGCCCAAACTTGAGGTGGCTGCTCTTCAGGCTGCCCTCCCTGACATCCCTGTGCCTGTTCTTCCTCTCTTTCCAGGCACACCTTCTGGCAGTATCGCCGTGAGAACCCCCAAACCAAAGTGGGGGAGCCCCCTCCTGATGGGCTGCCAGGCTTCAACAGTGGTGTCCTGCTCCTGAACCTGGAAGCCATGAGGCAATCCAAACTCTACAACCAGCTGTTGGAGCCCACCATGGTGCAGAAGCTGACGGAGAAGTACCACTTCAAGGGCCACCTTGGGGACCAGGATTTCTTCACTATGGTGGGGATGGAGCATCCAGAGCTTTTCCATGTGCTTGACTGCACGTGGAACCGGCAGCTTTGTACGTGGTGGAGGGACCATGGATACAGTGATGTGTTTGACCAGTACTTCCAGTGTGAGGGGGAGGTCAGAATTTACCATGGCAACTGCAACACCCCGATCCCTGAAGACTAAGGCACCCACTGCCCCCAGGGGCAGCTCTGACTGCAGCAGAGCCTGCAAAGCCATAGAGGCTGCACTAACAGTCCCTCAGGAAGGCTGACCAGCTCTGATCCAGCATAATCCAGGGGAATCTGGGGATCCCAAGAACATCCAATATACCACTGCCTGTAGCCTTACCATCCAAGAGGAAGGGCAGTTCAGTTGTTGGAACAGGACCTCCACAGCCACTGTATCCAGGGCTCAGCTCCTGGCTCTGCTTGGCCAAGTCCATGGTGCCCATCTGTGCCTCAGCTGTTGGGGCACGGGAACAGCCTAGGGGCCATCAGAGACCGCTGCTTTTGCACTAGGCAAGGTCCAGCTCCCTGGGTGCTGTGCAGCTTTGCCTTGTCTGATGGTCAGCAGGAGTCCCCAGCAGTTAGTCGGGTTTCATTTGTCATTCCTTGGTGGCTTATTTCTGCACCTCATGCAGAGAATTGGTCTGGTCCCTCTGGAGAGCAGACGCTGTCCTCAGGTCATCTTCCTTTTGAAGCATTCCAGAAAAGTGAGAGGGCTTTAAAGACTGAAAAACTGCTTTAAATTGGGTTACTTACAAACAAAAATTGAGTGCTAGATAAGCTTTAAAGCCTTCTGTTGGTTCTTCTGAGCAATAAAAGCTTTACTCTGCCCTATGTTGTCCTAGAAGTGTTCAGTGAGTGTGTAGCAATAGGTTCATTTTTCTAGCTTTGCCTTTAACCTTTCATACAAGAATAAAACTGCAGATATCAGACAGGCTCGACTGTTTTTCTGTGGCACAACTGAAGTCCTGTTCAACAGGAGGTTTCCTGCACTTATCATGTTTAAAAAGTAGCTGATGTGTATCTGCTGGGCAGTTTTGCCAAAACTTTGGGGCCCCATAGCTTATCCCACATCTGTCCCATGTGAGAGATGCAAATAAACACGCTTGATTTTTAAAGATCATCACCACTATAGCCAGGATTGGTTTGGAGGGAGCTGGGAGCTGCCTGCGCTATGAATGAGTGAGCTTCAGGCTGAGCACGCTGTTCCTTGAATAAATGCTGCCTCAGTGAGCCTGGCTGGCTGCACAGGTCTGTGTCAGGGACGTGCATGGCTCACTAACCACCTCTAGCCCATGGCTCATTAACCATCTCCAGCCCAGCTTGTTTCACACCCCTGTGTGCATCTCTGTGATGTGCACGTGAAAGAGAGGCATGGGGCTTAGCCTAGTAACAGAACACACCATGTATGTGGCAGGAGTGTACTTACCCATGAATGAACTTACTGGGGGAGAAGCTCTCCTCCCTCAAACTGATGTGCAGAGGCAGCAGGCTGGGGTATGGGCTGCCTCCTGAACCCTGCCCTCTCTAATGTGCTGAATCCATTTCCAAATAGCACAAAATCTTGTCTTCAAGTATTTTCTCATCCCCAGGAAAGGAGCAGCAAAGAGGTGATTAAAGGTGAGGGAAAGATGCAGTACCTTGCTGTGTTAGAGTCGCATTTTCACCAAAAAACAAGGTGATCTAGCCTCACTGTGCGAGGCAAGGCAGCCAGCCTTGCTGGAGGCTGCAGTGGGGCAGGATTTGGAGCAGCTGATGCACTGTGATGATGCACCCAGAAGGACGAGGAGCATTACTGGTGTTTACTGGTCAGCACACACTGGTGGCACCAGTGACAGATGGGGTTTCACATGCCAGGGTATGACCTTGCCATCAGTTTGGAAATGACCGAGCTGGAAATACAGGCCAGGCTGCTTGTGTCACCAGCACTGGGGAGGGGTGGGGTGATGAGCAAACATGGCTTTTACTGGGGACTGAGCAGCTCTGGGGTGGCTCGGGTGTCGGGGCCGGCCCAAAAGGACCGTGATGGGTGCTGCAGGGTGACACCTTGGGAGACACGGCTGTGGGGCCAGGTGCCTTCCCTGCCCCACAGCCATCCCTGCAGCTGGGCCGGGCATTGTGCTCTCTACCTGCAGCCAGGGGATGCTCTCTGTAGGGTTAGGAGCACTTCTCCCTCTCTGTGGAGTCCCAGAGTCCATATGGGGGAACACCTACGTATGGCCACTATCGCCCCAGGCTGAAACCTTTTGCTTAGGAATTTTCGAAAAATCAATTCCTTTTTTTTCTTTCGGTTCAAAATCAGAGCCCACTGGGAAACTCACTGCGGGTTTGGTTTTTTTTTTTTTTCAGATAGAAAAAGCGTAGTTAAATGAAACATTTAATTGAGCTTTATTGGTTTTCCCCAGGCAGCAGAGAGGGCCCCGCGGCCCAGCTCCCCACGCAGCGCCGCCGGCCCATGCCGAGCCGGGGCCCTGAGGGAGCACGGCGGGCAGCGAGGGCCGCTCCGTGCTATTTATAGAGCGCGCACGTAGCCGAGCCGCGCTCCCTGTGTAATTATCTCCCCGTCATGCCCTGCTGATTGCAGGCACTAATGAGCTCAGCTCAGAGAGCACCGTGGCGGCCTGGGGCTGACTCGTGCAGCCTTCGGAAGGGTGCTGCCCCCGGGTGTGCCGTGGGGCAGGAGCAGAGCTTGCTGTGCGTCCCTCAGGGCACCGCCTGCCCAGGAGCCCTCACCCCCACAGGCGGTTCCTGCACTAAGTGCCCGATCGGCTGCATTTCCTTAAGTTCCTGGAAGATGGGGACTCTCCTTCCCAATCCTTCTTGGCCCTTTTGCACCCTCCTGCTGCAGCCCGTCCTCAGCCAGGTGTTGCTCCAGTCGCACGAATTCAGACCTGAGCATCCCCTGTGATGCTGGCCCAAGGCCAGGACAGCCAGCACGTAGCAGCTGCCAGGACAATCATGGTGAAAGATGCCCAGAAACCATTAAACAGCACCAGTTTGCCCCTGGGCACTGGGGATTTGCTGTGGTGACCCTGCAGCAGCAGCACTGGGACTGACAGGCGGCTCCTCACCTCCGGAGGGCTGGCACTGTGTCCTTGGGCCAGCGCTGGTCCCCTGCCTAGCAAAGGGCATCTGCAGACTACAGAGCCTGCTCATGGTTTGGCTGGAGCCCCTCTGGAATTACAGCAGGCTAAAGGCAGCCCTTGGTGAGTGTCAAGTGCGGGCATGCTGCTGTGACACACAGTAGTGTGGGGGGACACAGCTGTGGGGAGTGGGAGACCAGTCCCACCTGCACAGGCTGGTGGCAAGGGATGGGGCACAACGTGTTGGAACCCATGGGAGGGCTGCAGTGGGCCCAGCCAGGGTCTCTGCAAGGACGTGGTGGGCCTTATCCTCAGGTTACTCAGCCCAGAGCTCCTCCGTCACAGATTCCTGCTCCTTGTCTTCTCACCTGTTGGCACACAGCGAAGTGCTGCTCATGTCAAGAGCCCAATGTTTTTCCAGGGTGGAGAAGGAGATGGGAGAGCAAACAGGTCTCCTTTGTAGAAGACTGGGCTTTGGAAAATATCTCTTTAGCTTAAGCTTTAGGGAAAATTCAGTTTCTTATGTCATTCAGCATTCATGAGAAATTGCACATACAGAAAACAGTATTCATGATTTTCTGCCCAGCTTTGTTTCCAGCCCTGTCCTGGAGCTGCATGAGATTTTTGCTCTCCTCTCCTGTGTTTCGTAACACCATCAGTGTTTATTCTCTTACTCACTTGTACTTCTTTCCCATTTGAAATAATCAATTGTTAGTATAAACTCACCTAGGGAGCAATTACTGTGAACCTAACCCAAACAGGCGCTGGGTGCTCCATTAAGGAATATCCCCGCCCTCCCTCTCCACGGATCCCAGAGGATACAGTATTTACTTTTCAGCTCTGCTATTCAAACTGAGCGCACTTCGGTCAGTGTGCCAAGAATAACACAAAGCCTAACAACGGGCTGCAGCGCTAAGATGGAGTTCCTGACTTTACAAACCAAAAAAATAAAAAGCCAACCTATTATTTTGCCTTTGCTGAGAAATGCCTGGCAGCAGCAGAGCAGGCAGGCGCCAGAACCACCCCTCTGCCTTCAACAGAGCCATGAGCAGCATGAAATCTGTCCTGAGGGACACAGAAAAAGGCAAAAAAAAAAAAAAAGAGCAGTAAGCCTGGGACACGGGTACACGGATCAGTAACTGCCTGCTTTTCCTTTTAATACAGGTTTTATTAGCTTGCTGCAATGTTTTGTGAGCATTTCCTCAAAAGCTTTGCAGAACCGTGGAGGGACACATTCCCCAGCACCTGCAGATATTTCAGCCAGGTTTTCAGTAGCTCTATCTCTGACCATCGCAAGCCTCTGTAGATTTAATTGCTAATTGCAAAGAAATTGCTGCCCAGTCCTGTAGCCTTTTCATTGCCAGCAGGGTTTGCTTTGTCCAGTTCTCCTCTGGAAATTATTTATTCACTAATCAGCTGCTAACAAGGGAAGCACTTGGAGCAAATGACTTTCCTGTGGTATTTCATGGGCATTAGCTGTATTGTACCGAAAGACTCAGTGTTGATTTAGACAATTTGCCTACCTGAAGAAAAAGCTGTAACAAAGCAGAGCCTGGAGCTACCAGAATGAGCCACAGGTCTGGACCTGCAGGAGGCTTTGGCATTGCCCACCAAAGAGGGAACACTCAGCCATTTGTGGGATGTTCCTGAGAGCCAGATGTGTTTTTTGTGGGGCAGATGTTGCCGTTGTGGCAGGCAGAAAACCATGCCCTGGGGTTCCAACTCCCCTCAGAACAGATGGGCACCTTTGAGCTCTTTCTCCTGGCTCATTCCTGATGGATTTGCACAGTGCAGCCCTAGCAGGGCGCTTGTCCCAGTGTCAGTCTTCACCAGCATAGCTCCAGTGCCAGCTTCTCTTCCTGCTCCTGGTCAGCCATCGTTTAGCAGCAATTTGTCACCCTGCTGGGGACAATCCTGAAGACCACAGGCTGCCAGCAGAGCCCTGTTCTCAGAAGGCACTGCATGAACTGTCTCCATTTATCACCTACAGACCTCTTGCTCTTAGTGCATTTTGCCGCTGTTGAAATGTTTGTGGCCTTTGTCACAACATATCCCCTCCTTGGAGCTGGTCAGGATAAACAGACACTTTCAGGTCCTAAGGACAGGATCAGTTTAGGGAATAAATCACTTGTGGATGTCCTGTGGCACATGGGGCTCTAGGCAATGTGTCAGGAAAAAAAAGGTGTATTTTTTTCCTTACATGCTTTTTCCTTTCAAACTCATTTCTTTTCTGTGCTGGAGGAGTTCTCTGGCTACCTTGGGAATGCAGCAAAGACATCTCCTTCCAGCATAATCAGCTGAGCTCAAGGGAGAGGGGAGTTTTATACAGAATTCTTAAAAACACCAGCAGCAGTAGGGAAAAAAATGAATGGCATGTGCGATTGGGCCCCTCAGCTCTGGAATGGGGGCATGGAGAGCTGGCCAGGTAAAGGATGCTTAGCTGACCTGACAAGTCCTATGGTCCTGCAACAAAAACCATTATCTGGAAAATAGAGTATAATGGAGACATGGCAGAACCTGTCACTGATGCTGAGCTGTTCAGGAGAGGGAAATGTAGAGCCTATGTGAAGACCTGCAGAAAATGTGGCTGATATGGAGCAGTAGGTGATAAAATGGGAACAAAATGATGCTGGGTAGTGCAGATGTAGAAGGGCATAACCCAAGGGTACAGAGAAGAGCTGAGGAAAGCAGGAAGGTGATCTGGGAGGCAGCATGCCCCCAATTACTCTCCTTGCTGAAGCCAAGATCCACCTGGGAGGGAGACCAGGATGGGATCTCCTTCCTTGCTGCTCATGCCAAGCCATGCCCCAGTGGGCTCACCAGGAGCACCCACTTCAGCAGCTGTTCTGTGGGCACAGGGCAGGAGAGCCACTGGTACAGAGCAGGCAGGTGGGCTGCAAGGCCAAAATGCCAGGCTGTGCTCTGCCTGACTTCAGGCTGCATCTACTAAGCCACAACTCTGGCCTTGAACCACCCTTGGTCTGTGCTCCATCAGCCCCCTGGAGCTGGGACAGATGCTGTGCATCAGCCCTGGGGAGTCATCCAGGGATTAAAGCAGCCTTCAGATTATGGACGAGGGTGATGCAGCTGAGGAGGATCAGCCCTCTCCTGGGAACAAACAAAATCTTGCAAATCTTCGGGATCTGTGCTCAGCAATTTGGGGAACTCTTAAAGCTACAGAAAAGCAAAGGTGTCCAGCAGCAATTTTTGTTCAGTAATGGGAATAGACATAAAGATATTGTGGCATTGTTAACCACTGCACTGTGCATGAGGGAAACAGCAGTGCCTGGAGTCCAGCAGGACTGGAGTGTGTTCCAGTTACATAATGGGAATTCACTGTAACACCTGTGCAGAAGGCAAGGAGGATGCCAACACTGTGCCAGTGTCAACAGAGAAGGCTGGCAACCCTAAGTTAGCAGCCTGATTCCCAAGTTAGGCAAAAGGATGGGAAAACTGGCATAAGAGTCACCAGACAGTAAATTTCCCAGGTCACAAATATTTCACCTGGAAAAGGTCCAGGAACAGATCTAGAAGAAAGTTCCATGTGGTGGAAGAGAAACTGGAGGCCAGCAAACCTGCTTGTGCTGACACACCTCAGTGTTTCACATTTTTAAATCAGCCAAAGTTGCAGAAATTGGAAATAGAAGAAGTCAGCACTATTAAAGCAAATGTAATGAAATATCCTATCATGAGTCATTTACTTTTAAACCTCAAATATTTTTCAGCAGATGCCACTAAATTTCTTTCACCAGTCATTGCTCTGGTGAAGTTTTACCAGCAAATTGTCATCTTATTACCACTTCTAGTGTCATTATAGCGCAAGGGGTTTTATATCTCCAGGGCCTCATACCTCCTTGAAGTTTCTTTCGCAACGCAGCTCCTCTATGCGCTGCTTGTCCCTGGTCCTTGCAGCAGTCATCTGACTCCTCATCTTCACAGCACAGCTAACAAATGCCATCACTCCTCACAGCTAGTTAGCAAACTGCAGCTCTCTTCACATCTGGCTAGTAAACTGCAGCTCTCCTCACAGCTAGCCAGCCTGCTCTTTTGTAGCACTTGCTCTTATTGGATACAGGTATGGCTTGTTAAGAGCTGGGCCTGTTTCTAATCTATAGTAATTGGCTCTGCAGCAACTCCTCAGGTGTGAGATTACCTGCTGCACTATTTTCCTACATTTCATCTCCCCACAGCAAATAACAAAGAGGATATAAAATGCACAGTGTTTCATCCTCTCCTTCCCTGAAGAGCTGTGTGTAATAGGCTGCATAATCAAATAATCATAATAAGGGAAGATTTTAAATAATGCTGGGCTGACTAGTGAGTGCCAAGGCAGTCATATATTTGTCATAAAAACACAGTATAATAATGAATAAATGTGTCAGGTGGATTTGGGCTGGTAGCATCATGTACAAATCCTGAAAAATGACTCTGTGGTCTCCGGTATGAAGTTACTGGTGTTTGCAGTTCTGCAGCTGCTCCTGCCCAGGAGTTTCTGCAGCCTGTGCTCAGCCAAGCCTCCCTGCAAAGGGACCACATTGTCCTGATTCTAGGAGAAAAAGAGAAGCAAAGGCTAAGAAAACACTGTCCAACATGGGGCCTAGAAGTGTTTCAAGATTTTCTGGCTATCCTTTCAGCTCCCAGTCCCAAAAGTCTCAGACTAGAGGGTATGGGAGGCTGACCTGCTGCCAGGTGTCCAGAGGTGATGTGGGTCTTTTTCCCAGTTTCACTTCCATATCTTTCACAGGGCAGTGATGCCCACCCTGCTCTGCTGGTGTGGGCAGCTCAGCAGGAGCCCAGAGCATCCTGTGCAGGCTAGGCAGGATGTGGTGCAGGATGCAGGGGACATGCCTGTGGCTGCACCAGGCAGGCTGCACATGGGTGCCCAGAGTGGCATGGGAGGGTGGCAGGGCATGTGTGGGGAAGACCTCCTGCTGCCAGAATTCCTCCTGAAGGAGCAGCAACACTAGAAAGCGAAGTCACCCTGTCCCCAAAGTCACATCCAGGGCAGGACATGGAGTTCGAAGTGCCACTGTGCTCAGCAGAGCTGGAGGGCTGTGGGCGGACATGAATTAAATATAATGGTCTGGGCTGCATTTACCCTTCTCAAAATAACTTTGCTTTTTGTGGAACCATTGTCAGAAAACCACAATTGATACTGTCCTACTGCTCCAGCCCTTTATAGTTGCTTGTAGAATAGCAACCTTCTGGTACTGCCAGAGCAGGGTGGACCTGACCAGAGCTAAATCAGTGCTGTGGCCAGCAGCAGGGCTGGGCTGAAGGAGGGGGTGCTTGTGGCTGACCCACACAGGGCCAGGGAAGGCATTTGTCCCGTGGAGCCCACACTGCAGACACCCTCTGCAGCTGTCAGCTGTGGGACGGCGCTGGGATGTCAGTGACGCCCTGGGGTCCCAGCACTGCCACCAGGCTGCCCAGAGCACACTGCCCATCACATGGGCATGCACCGAGCTCTCAGGGTTCCTCCTCCTACATCTGGGCTCAGACTGTAAAGCACAGTAAGGTGCATGCTAATTTCTCCAAATTCCAGAAGCGGGGAGAGCAGCTGAGCCCATTCATTTTGCTTGCAGAAGCTCCCGGAGAGCAGCATGATGCTGTGAAGGAGGCCCTTGGCAGAGTGCTGTGCTCTGCTGCTGTCCAGTTTTAGTTAAGAGCCAAGTTTGCCTGCTTTTTTCTAATTTCTCTCTTAGATGTCACAGTCTTTTGCATAAGGAAGATCAAACTGTGATATTTTTAACCATCCTTGTAAAAAAATGCATATGGTGCATTGTGGGGAAAGCTGAGTCATGTATAGAGCCAAGAGGCTCAGCCTGGCAGGGGAGGATGCAGGTGCTAGCCCCAGGAGAGGGGAGCCTTTGCCCTGGACACCTGCTTTGTATGGGACAAACAGAGCTGCAAAGCCAGGTGAGATAGCAGTTATGCTGAAATGATGGATTGTGCTAGAAAAGATAAATGGGCAAAGATAATGGGAAAAGAGAAATGGGCTCCTTGTGGAGCACAGGAGTGACCTAATGCCAAGGTGGCACACGCAGGGCTCAGCAGCAGTGGGGCAGGTGCAGCGGGCACTGAAGGGAGGAACCGCTGCCTCACAGCCCTGTGAGCCCCCCTGGGGTAGGGGCACAGGAGCTGCACCTGTCCCGTTGGCTTTGGGGCCGTGTGGAGCTCCAGTGGGTGAATGGGTGTCTGGGCTAGGGGTGATGCCAAAGGCTGCTTTGCTTCTCCTTGCCCAGCCTCTGGAGTGTGCTCAGCAGGGGCTGGGATTCCAGCACTGGCAGCTTCGCTGCCCAGTCCCACCCTCCCTGCCCTTCCACACAAAGAAATGTCTGAGCTGGGAATCATGCCCAGGTCATTGCAGGTGGCAAAGCACACAGATAACTGCCTTGTCGGGGCACACCTCTGCTTCTCCATGCTTCCAGACCTGAAAAAATGAATTCTCCCCTGTAATCCCAAAATTCTTTTGATGATGAGAAAAGGCAATTGAAAAGTTTTGTTGCATAACCTTCCAGATCAAATGATGATTTATTCAGAATGTGCTTTGTGGTGTTACACGGTATACGGGCTCAGCAATTAGCTGGAAGCAAATATTCCTCCTCATTTCCTGTGACTGTGTCATTAGGATAGCATCTCACCAGTTCAACATTTTCATTATCAGCTGCAAATATTGCTGAAGTTCAAACTATTTACTTGTAGTTTACTTTTATATTACCAAATATTGTTAATTTAGTTTCATTGCTGCCTTGGAAATATTCAGGCAATGTTTTTTTCTCCTTGTAAACTGCTGTAACAAGCAAGCATTGGAAATAAGTTGTTATTTCTAAAGCTGGAAGTATCAATGGCAAGGAAAATGCCCCTTTCAAGCAAATATTTAATAGTTTATTTTCTGGATGAAAGAAGATCCAAGGTGTTGTATCCAATGTCTGCTGCTCATCTCTGGTGTCTCCTACAACCTTCAGGGAGCTCACAGCCATACCCAGCACTGACACAAAACCAGGCTTCCTGTTACCTTCCAGCCCCTGGATAAACCTCTGTGACAGTTTGGGGGGGGGGGGGGGGGGGGGGGTGGATTTGGTGGAGACAGATAAATTTTTTTCCATGGTTATGGATAAACATGGATCTTTGCCATTACATTTCCCTGTTAGTGTAGCAGGAAAACTGCCAGCGGTGTTTGTGCTGGGCTTGTGTGCAAGGGTTTGAGCTTCCCAGCCCAACTCCTCACACAGTGCAAGATCCCTGGTGCAGTTTGGGATGGGTCTCCCGCTTGCACCAGTTTTGTCCTTGGTCATACAAAGCAAATTACAGCAGAGGAGTCCCCCACATTTTAATCCTTTTGCCTGTGGCTGGAATAGAGTGGGGAAGGCTGTGGGGTTGCTTCCTGTCCCTCTGCAATGTCCCACTGCAGGACAGAGATGTGGGTCACAGCTGTCCCATAGCCTTTGCAAACAACCAGAGGGTGTTCTACTTGTTTAGGAGAAAATTTGATCTCAGGACTTTTAACTCATTCCCAGCCCTCTGGTGCCAGTGCCAAGCCTGTGGGACCTCTCTGAGCTGTTAGGAAAGGGAGTGGGTGGGCTCCTGATTCCCAGGAACATCTCCTGGGAAGGTCCATGATGCCCTCCTGGCCTGGGGAATGCTGCAAACCAGGATGAGAATATGCTCGGGAGGTCTTCAGGACTGAAGACCCCTTCTCTTGGAGCTGGGCTTCTCAGGGCTCTGTGGATGAGGATGGAGGGAAGCATCACCCCTTATTAAGGGTCGTCACATCCTCCCCTCCATCGTGCTCCACAGAGTACAGTGGGACAGCAAAAGTGCTTCCCTGGCTGATCTAGAAACTGTAATTTTCTAGCAACATGAAATTTGTGTGTGTGTGAGAGCGTTGCATGATTTATATTTGATGGGGAAGAAATGCTTTCAGATAGGGCAAAGATCTTTGGTCACAGGCATTTGATAGAGATAAAGATAGAGGAGAGCAGAATGAACAGTGATAACTGTTTCTCACAGAAAGGACAGTTAGTCTTGAAGGCCTCAGATATTTTTCTTTTTTCAGACTGATGCCAGGTGAAATACCTACCAACAGTGTTGTCTTTAAAGCCTTGAGAGCCTGAGAGGAAACTCAAAACCTGCTGCTGATTGTAATAAGTCCAGTAAACAATTTCATCCCTGAAGAAACATTTACCATGTGTGCTGCACAGAAGGCTTTGCATCGAGAGTCTGTGAGTATAAATCAAAATGCAAAATAGATCAAGCAGTGATGCTTTACTCTGCCTGCCCAGGTGAAAGCCCCAAACTTTGGCCATTCCTTGCTCCCAGACCTTGCTGTAGCCAGGGCTCCTCTTCTCCACTGTTTATTCCACATTAGAACATCAGTTGGGCTTTCTGCATGGATTTATATTCACACCTTGTGAACCTCTGCCTCCAAGGGAAAAGCAATAGTGTGGAAGACAATTTCTGCTGTCAGCTTATGCACTTGCCAGGAGGAGGCAGGAATTACTTCCAGTCATTTTTGGTCATGCTCATAATCCAAGAGGCCTCTTTAAAGATGTGGTGGGACACAGGCTTTTTGCACATTGAATGTTAAAAGGTAGTGTCATCTTTCACAGTAATTTAAGGCTGGCACTCCTACCTGCCTTACTCTTGCTTCCAAAGGACATCTTTCATCTTTCTTGGAGGCTTATCTTTAGCAGACATCATTAACAAAAGCCTTTAAACACCCTCACCATCTCACAGACTGGCTTCATTCAATACCTGGCCAGAAATGTCGGGTGTCCCTTTTGTCTGGGTGATGGAACATTTGGCTGAGGGGAACCAGTATCTGAGGGAGGGCAAGTGCATGTGAGTGTGAGTTTGTACATGGGTGTGTGGGTATGTGAGATTCTTCATGCCACCCTTTCTAGCCTCTGAATCCTGGGCAGTGTCCCACAGGAGGGTCAGAAGGTGATTTTCCTGGCGCACAGGCACAGGGGCTGTGCTGCATACCAGGAGCATGGATGTTTGCTCCATGTTTTGCTGGGATAAGTTGAGGCAGGAGCCTCAGAACAGAGCTGCAGGTGATTTGGGGAAAAAATAAAAAGAAAGACAATAAAACTGAGAAGGGAGGTGCTGGTGGTTACTAAGCACAGGGAAAGGAAAAACTTACCACACAGTTGTTGCCCAGCTGTCTTAGTGCACCTTGGAGAAGCTTTTTTGGATATCGTGGACTTTGTTTTCCTCCAGCATGTGAGGTATCGATTCAAGGTGAGACACAGATGAAAAACCACATTTGGCTGTGTTTTTTCAAAGCCAGTGGAGTTTAAAAGAGAGCCATGCTTCAGCAGCAGGGCTTTTCCAGCTCTGGCACTGGTGCAACCCCTTCTCTCTGAGCATCCACGCACTTTACCAAGGTGTCCCGACCTCCCTCTTCCCAGAGAACAGCCAGCCTGACCTCTGTGCTGGGCCCTTCCTGGCAATTAGCAGCCTGCCAAGCTAATCAACACCTCCTGGCAGAGCCCTGCCACAGCCAGGAAAAATGACTGTGCTCTTGATCCGGTGCTGGGAAGCACCAGGAGCTCCAGCCAAGTGGGCACCTTGCAGAGTGGGCTCCCTGCCTGCTGGGTGTGATGTCCCAAGCTCCCTGAGAGCAGTGGCCCTAGGGAAGGAGGTCCCATGGTCTGCAGCACACCTGCTTCTCACAGGTTACCCTCTGGGGAGCAGGGAGCAGGATTACTACATGGCTTCTGAGAAGCTATAAGCAGCCATGGCCAGTCCTGCCTAATGCCACAGACTGATTTCCAGTGCTGCTGAGCTCCTCCATTGGAAAGAGGAGCCACAGAAACTGGGCTGTGGGCCAGTTTGTGCCCTGTTGCTCATGAAGCACAAAGCCTTCTGCCCTTTGACTTTCAAAATACAGCACCCTCCTGCTCCCCCACACCTTCATGAGTGTCAGTGCTGCTCTTAGCTTTGCTGGAGATGGACATGGAGAGACAGGACAGGTCCATCTGCCCCTGCTTTGCTCTCCCACTGGCTTTATGGTGTGGGCATCTTGTAGCCACACACGGCTCAGTGTCCTCTGCAAAACCCATTGCTCAGCTGATATTCCTAAGGTGGAAAGTAAATGTCCTGTGTTCCCTGGGTGGGTATGTGGCTTCATCCTCTTTGTTTTGCCTGTCTGCCTGTGGCTCACAGCTGGGAAGTGCCTCAGCCCCAGCTGGCTCACTGGTGGGATGCTGGGGAGGTTTGCCAGCTCCAGTGCCCAGTCTTGGCGGGAGAGGGATGCAGGGGATGCTGCAGACTCACTGCAGCCATGGAGCTTGTCTGGGGACTGGTCAGTGCCAGCAGCAGCCCATGGATCAGTGTCTGGGATTGCCATGATAACCACACCATGGCATGCTTGTGACACCTTCACTGAAGTGAGTGGCCATTGCTGCACCACTGAGGGATGGTTTGCAGAAGCACTGGCAGAGGGCTGTGCTTAGGAGGGGTGTGCTGAGGCTGGGATGGGGGGGAAAACAGGAAAGGCAGCTGCTTGCTGGAAGGGATTAAATGCAGCTCTGAATGTAGCAATGCAGCAATGCTTATTGGGAGAACTGAGGAGGGAAGGAGGAGTATGAATTAAATAATTGCCCAGCAATTAATTTCTGAGCACTACCTCTGCTGCTGAAGGACTCTTGCTCTGTTCTCACAGGCTGGACACAGGAGCCAGCACAGCCTATGCCCCGTTCCTTCAGCATCACACCCAGGTACTTCAGAGTGATTTACAAGGAGCTGTCACATCACCAGTGAGAGAAACAACCCAAAATGATGTTCCACCATGCTCCTTAGGTGAGCTCTGAGTAATTACTCCAATTATACTCCAAATTATAGGGAAGCCAGTGGCCTCTACACAAGGACAGATTGCAGAATCCATCTTCAATTGTCGCTTGGGCTGTGCTCTGCTGACTCCAGTTTGAAGTATATGTTCATTTCCCTCGTGGGTCTGTTATCACACTGCTTATCATCACCTTTTTATCCACTCCTCTGTTTCTAGCATGCATGTCAAAAAAGACAGTATATTAATCAGCCAAGCTTTGTTCAATGCTTCTTGTCAGCAGCAAACTGTCTTCTAAAATGGAGCAACCAGCCGCCTTCATTGGAATTGCCTAGGAGAGGTGTCCATCAAAAGCCAGTAAGTGACAAGCCCATGGAGAGCATGATTTGTTGCTCCAGGTAAATGATGAAGGACAGGGCTTAGCCAGGCAGGGAGAGGCCAGCTGTAAATCCAGATCCCTGCCTGAAACTGTTGTTATGTCAATAGTTATGAAAGCCCATCAACAGCTTCTCCCTCTGCCTGCAGCCCCAGTGCAGCCTGCCAAGCAGGGCTGGCACAAGGACAAGGCTCATGGCAGGGGGCTGCTCTGTCAGCATAGATTTTGTCCATAGTGAAGCTGCAGGGCTGTGTCACACTGAGCCTACCCACACCTTGGTCACAGCATTGCCAGGGATGGGGAACTCACCCAGGCTTTGTCAGGGTGTTTCAGAAGGTGCTCACACACTGAATCTGTGCCTTATTTCTAACCACAGCCTTCTCTCATTCTTGTCTGCCAAACAGAGGCACTGCCAAACATTTAATCACATCAAAAAGAGCTTTAATAAGCTGGGATCAAGTTAGCCCTTTAACCTTTTTCTGGCCCACACTGATGGTGTCCCGAGAATTTCTCTCCATTAAAAGTCTGTCTTCTGATTCCTTCATTGGTCCTTAACTTCCTCTTTGGGCTTTTTCCAGTTTCCCTGCTCCCTGAGATGCTGCCTCCACACGGGGCTTGGCTCCCAGGGAGGCTGCAGATCCCTCCTGGACAGCTCTGTTCAGTCCCTTCCCTACCAGAGACACCTTTTATTCAGGGGGGATTGTCCCCCAACCGCCCAGGGCGCAGCCCCCTTGCCCTGGTGCCCGGTGCTGTCAGAACAGCCTGCTCCCAGTACCTATGCCAGGATAGCTCCACCAGAACCTGGGCAGCTCCCACCTTCGCTGGGAAACCGAGGATGTGTTACATTCTGGAGGGCTGAGAATTAATCCCCACTGGAGGCCCCCGGAAACACCTGGCTGAGGGCGGGGCGGTGCTTGCAGCAAGGCTGGGGCGCTCCGCAGAGCCCGGGTTGCCAGCGCAGAAACTCCGCGTTCGCTCCCAGCAGCTGGAGCTGCCAAAAGCCTTACGCAAGCCGCTTACATCAGCGCCGTCACCAGCCTGACTGATAGGGACAATCGCAAGAACAGAGATATGCCAAGACCTCTTTTTCATGAAATGGTGCTAATTGACATTAATGATAATTCCCCGTTTCGAACCTTTATCAACCAAATCCGGTCAGGGCCATTCCGGCCCTCGGCACAGGACTGATGTCAGCCCGAGCGGCCTGGGACATCCTGTTTACTCCATGGAGGTACGGGCAGTGTGCCAGCCCTGGGACCCCGGGGGAAGTCCCAGGGACCCACAGGAGCTAATTAGGTGCTCCTTTCCCATCTCCTTTATATGCTCACCGATGTGTCAGACCTGCCGATTTAAACATCTAACCCCGGTAGCTATTGTTTAACATCTTCCTGAAGCCCTCGTAGGATGGAAAGTGTTTTATTGTGATTATATTTTATTTTATAGCATGCTGTATTGTTTGGCTTTTGCCTCCCGAATGCTGAACAGAAATATTTATCAAATACCTCTCCTTTTCTGGGTTGCTGCCCATATAATTTGTCACCCTCTGCCTTTCTGGTACAGGCAGAGATTTCTCCTTGTGCTCACTGTTTCCTTCAACAGTCGCGTGATGTTCATGCAGCTTATGCCTTTTATTCTGATCTATATTTTTGCAACTGCCTTTACCCTGAGATGTGCAGATCTGTACGTGGTTCTGGCCACAGTTTTGGGGGTTAGGCTGACATGTGCTAGGGCAGTTCTTGGCCTCTGCTCTGGGGTGTCTATTTTCACACTGTTCTGGGCAATGATTTCCAGATTTCCACCCCTCTGACTGCTCCAGTGGGCTGTGGTGCTGCCCTGCTCTGTGTGGGCGTGGACCAGCAGGTGCTGCTCCCCTTGGGCTCTCCAGCCATTACACCAAGGCAGAGCAGAGGTGGAGGTGGGTGGCTGGGCAGGTTCCTACAGGGTGGGTGCAGTGACTGCCTTTCATCCCAGGAGGGGCTGATAAGCCTTTTGTGCTACCCCCACACATGATTTACAGCACGGAGCCAACACCCAAAGCACAGGGAAGGGGCTCTCCTGGGAGTGGAAATGTGAGAACCCTGCAAGGCGATGCTCCAAAGGAGCAGCCCCATGAGGCAAGTGGCTCCTCACTGCTGTGCTCTGCAGGGATGGGGTCCCTCCATGCACCCCCCTCTCTGGCAGCACATTGACTCTGCTGATGGCTCTTACACAGAAAACATGTTCCACTAGTAATAAGAAAATACAAAGAAACCTGCTTTTGAAGGCATGTACAACTCCCTCTTTCCCCAAAAGGAGCACAGCTGGTGCAGATTGGTGATTGCCCACAAGGGCTGTGGCAGAGCAGGGAATTCTCCCACATTTGGCATCTAGGAAGGTCCTGTCCCTGCTGCAGGGAATAGATGCTGTATCCTGAATATCTCTAACACTGCTGGATGCACACGTGTGCATGGCCGAGGCTCAGGTTGTCAGGTGAGCAGCATCTCCCATTACTGTGCTGCAATCCTGAGGATCCCTCCCCAGTAATTACCCTTCCAAGGGCTCCTGAGCCAGCAGGTGTCTCAGTCATCACAGCAGGCAGGCAAGATACAGCTAGTAATTAATTTCCTCTCTACAAATTATCAAATTACAAACTTGCTTTTTAATTGTACACTCTTTGAAGGAGGTCACTGCATGGCTGGGACATAGTTCTGCATGTCGATCACCCAAGAGCTGGGTGGCAGCTATTTTAGGTGTCTGGGAATGATGAGATCTCCAGCTGGGCTAAATGGAAGCATCCCTGGGCTGTGACCCTGCTGCAGCCCCTCACACCTGCCCTGCTTCGCCACCCTCACCCCAACAAATGCATGGGTTGCTCTGCATCCCTAATGCCTCTTTCCACTTCCTGAGCAGAGCCGCATGCAGAAGCAGAGCTTGCTGCAACCCAAGGGCTGCACATCCACAGAGTAGGGACCAAACTGTGTGGGAGACCCCAAGCTGTGGATCCAGCATCACTTGTCTCCCAGCTTGCTGCCCCACACCCCAAAAATAGTTCCCAGCTATCCCAGCCCTGGGACATTTGCACAGGGATGCAGGCCCTGTGTGAGAGCTCGTGTGCCTGGTTTGCTGTCATCTCTCTGGGATTGCACAGGGGTTGGCGCAGTCACAAGAAGGGGGAAGGAAATAGGAAGATGGCCACGGGAAGGACAACATCCCTGAGCACAGGGAGCTGCTCCCCACCCCCTGCCCTGCACCCACACCCTGGGAAGATGCAATGACAGGTGACTGTAGGTATGAGCAGCACAAAAAGGGTGAACAGAGGTATGGAAGGCTGATTCAGCTGGTACAGGGACTCCTCACAGCTGCACATCAGCTGCCACCTTGGAAGGACAGCTTCATAAGGTTAACAACTCTCCTGGCACCCAGCCCAATCCCATGGCACAGCACACCTGAACTTTGCCCTCACTGGCTTTTGTTATTGGCCATCCACTGACTTCATGCACCCAGATGCTTCTGGTGAGGCTGTTTAAGTGGTTGCAGGTGTTTAGGCAGATATACGCAGATACAAACACCCATCTCCTCATGCTGGAGGGGTGGCTTTTCCTTATGCTTGACACCTGCAGCAACAGTTGGTTCCTCCAGTTTGCAGTAGGTTTGTCAGTGTCAGATCTACCTCACTGTAGAAAAACTGCTAATGCTGTTCAAGTGACTTTTGTTTGGTGTTACATTTTAGCCATGAGGTGCTATTTGGTCTCTTTGAGCAGTGATGAAACATGCTTTTCTTCCTCTGACATGTCTGTGCACACCAACTACACCTGGAACATCTGATCCTTCATACCTGGAACACCTGATCCTTCATACCCTTCACTCTGAAGCCTTGTTTTATTGGTCAGGCAGCTTGCCCCCATTTTTTTGTGCCAGGAGCTTGGTGTGGGCTTGGGCCAGGTCAGTGGAGGGGTCACTGTGGGAGACGGTGCTGGGCAATGTCTCTGTTCTTGGAGATCTCCAAAACTCAAATGTATTGATCCAGTGTTTGCAACAGTCTTGATGGGAGCAAAAGGTCGGATCAGAGTACCCCAGAGATCTTTTCTAACCTTTATTTTATTTTTCTCTGGGTGCTGTGTCTAGCACAGAACAGTGATTTGTCAATAGCTTCATCACTGCAGGGCAGCCTGGTTGCTTCCATCAGCTGTGGTCCTTAGGTCACGTCCTCAGCCATTGCTTCCCTGTTCAGAGTTTCATCCTTCACAGCACTTGTGCCCTCAGGTCCCAGCCTGCCTTTGTGCTCACAGTTTCAAGGTGTATTTGGGGCTGTTCCCTGGGTGACTCAGATCACTGGCACTAGCAGCATGTGCTCCTTGCTGTCTATGGCACCATCAGCTTGTGTCATCTGCTTGTCTTACCAGGAAAGACTTTTCTAGTCATTTAGTTAATTGGTTAAAGTATTAAATTATGCAACACCAAGAGCTGATCTCCTTGGAGCTGCTTGTAATAGCCAAATGGCATCTCTAATTCTCTTTTGCCCTTCAGACTTGGTCAGAGCATCTGTTTGTATGCAGTGTTTTTAACTCATGTCAGATGGCATTAAAAACCCTTGAGGAAAGTGGATTGCAAGGCATCAACCCAGTCTGTCAGGCAGGACAAGCTGTGGTCTTCTCCAGAAAAGAAGGACAACAGCTCTGTTTTCCAAACCTCTCTCTCTTGACAATGAGGCGCTTAACTGTGCCTTGGCTGTTGGGCTGTTGGGAGGAGGGTCACCCAGGCCCACCACTGTGGCACTGGGAGAAGTATCATGAGCAGTGACTGTCCATAGCACCTCTGCTCTGGCCAGGCACGGTCAGCATCCCCTTCCTGATGGTCCTGTAGCTGGATGTGCTTTGCTTGGGTGAAGGCTGGAGGCCCCAGGGAGGGGGCAGTGTCATAATTCCTGGGGCTCATAGACTCATTTCCAGGTTACACAGCTGGCTGGTTGGTACAGGAATTGCTGCTGTGCCCACAAAACTCATCACCTGAGCAGGTGACACCCACCTGCCGCTCTGGCACGGAGCGGGGAGGATGAAGGCTGGAGCTGCCCATCCTGCCACTGGTGGGATGAGAGAGGCAGCTGCCAGGGTGGAGTGTTGGACACGAGTGAAATCCCTCATGCCCAGAACAGGGAGCTGCAGCTCAGGCTGCACTGGGAGTGCAAAGACAAGGCTCCAGGCAGTGCCTGTCCCTGGACAGGCTGAACCTCATCCTCCTGGTGAGAGGAGGAGGAGGAAACACAGCACACAAGAAACTTGTCCTGTGGGAGGTGTGGAGCCACTGTGGGGGTGCTGGCACCTGGAGCCTCTGCTTGCATTAGCATCTTCAGGGAGATGAGCCCTTGCACCACAGTTCCTGCTGCTCTGCACAGATGTTTTCTGGCCAGTTTAGCCTGCCTGTGGCTCTGAGTGTGTAACCCTGCTCTGGGAGGGTGCTTGTCCAGCAAACACTGGCTGGCTTGGCTCCACAGCCCACCTTGCAGGTGCTGCCAGTGAGGCTGGCAGTGGTGGGGAGGATTTCACCCACTCACAGCTGCCTTTTTCTTGGGCCTTTGGTCAGCATGGAAGGAAGTCCTGGAAAAGGAGCAGGCTGTCTGGGGAGAGCTCTGCTGATGTGCTGGCATCCTTTCCAACACCCTGAAGTTAGAGCAGTGTGCCAGGGAGATGCCACATACATGGTGCAGGCAGATGCCATCTCACAGGTCAGACCAAACTCTGCTTGTACAACTCCTTTTGACTGCGTGCTCAAGATAGGAGTGTCTCACACTGTTCCAAACTCTAAAAGCTTTTTCTAAAGTAGTGGCTGTTTGTGGGGTTGCACTTTTTGTCTCTCCTTCCTGGCAGCTCAAATACCCAGAAGAATAAGCTGCACAAGGACGGCCCCAATCTCGATGTAACATGATAAATTATGTAACACAATGTCACAATTATGTATTTCTGAAAGAGAAGTAGGGCAGGAGCTGCCAGAGACAGCTCCACTCTCTGGTAAGCAACACCCACGAGCTGCTGCTGAATGAACCGTGAGCTGGTGGGGTCACCTCCCTCTACATCCTTAATGCCACAGTTCACTGCAGAATCAGTAGGAGCTTTCAAGACCCATTTTTTATTCCTTCAGAGGCATGGTGTGTGTGTAAACCCTTACAAAGGGAATAAGCAGGTAGTTTGTGCAGCCAGCAGCACATTGCTTGATGCTTGCACAGCCTCTTGGCAGCTCTCAGCAAATTGTTTAACCAGGGCCTTGTGCTGGGTCAGGTCAGAGCTTTCTGAATCCTCTGACCACTGCATTTGCAGAGCCTTTGTTTGTAATTTCTGTACCAGTACACTGAGCACTTGTGCTTCATCTTCCTCACTGTGCTGGGAGAAGAGTAAATACATTGTGATCTTTGCAGAGTTTGTCAGAAGTGGGCAGGGAAAGGCAGAGACTAAACGAAGTCGATTGGTTTGGGCAATCCAGAGCCCTCAGGAAGAGTCAGCAGCCTGTGTTTCATCTCCGCTTCCTCTGCTCCAAACACAGATGGGAAAAACAGGAGGGGGAGGGAGGAGAGGCAAAGATAAAGTGAGAGACAGAAGGAGTGAGATCTGCTACTGCAGTACCAGTGTTGTTGAAGCAAGCAAAATATTTTAGAGCAAAACAATGGTTGGGATTTTTTGGCTATGCTGTACTGATTGTCTTGATCTGAGGGACTGGAGTAAATTGCAAATTAAAGAATTAAAATTTTTCTTTTACTTCCTCTTAGAGTAAGGAATGAGCTGCCTGGCTCGTGGTAGGCTGGCAGGGAAGATGTGCTCCTGTGGGTGGGTTCCTGGGTAGCTCTAGAGGTGCCAGGAAGCTGTGTGAAGGTGTCTGGAAGAAAGTGGAGCTCAGAGCACATTGCAGCTGTCTGGTGTCCCTGCCAGCAGTGACATTCCCCATGGTCTGTGTGTCTGTGTAATGGACCACAGAAAGGGTACTGCACAAAAGTGTCTGAGGTGAGAAAGAAACCAGTATCTGCACTGGGAGAAATCAGGGAACTGAATTTCCTCTCCTTATTCCCAAAAGCAGAGAAATTTTCTTTCCCAGCGACTCTGATCTGCGCTTTCATTTTGGACTCACCCAGGCCATTAACATCCATGCCACTGTCCCTGGGAGCTGAGGTCTGGCCCATGCATGTGTGTATAGGGCAGGAGGAACAGCACTGAGCACAGCACACAAGCACACACACCATCACATGCCTCCCCCATGGCCTCTGCATGCCTGGAGAGGAGGAAATCCTGCCAGAGCTCACCGGATGCAGAGGGGAAAGACTCAGGCCTCCAGCAATCATGACCTGTTCCCCTCCCACAGAGGCCCAGGGCTGTGCCATGCACATGGGCATCCTTGTGAGGCCAGTGGAAGAGCGGGGGGCACTCATGCATGTGGGTATGTAGGATCAAGTCCTGAGAGCATTTGCTCAGGGGGAAGAACCTTAGCCATGCTGCTACTTTTCTGACTCTTCCAAAGGCTGATGAAGTCCTGCAGGTAAAGCAGGAAGGCAGGATGTGACAGTTCCAATGTCAGACTGCAGCAGGAGGAGGCAGCAGCTTTCAAAAATAACCTTTGCAAGGTCATCCCTGAGCAAGGCAGAGCAGCAGTGGTGGGCTTGAGCACTTTTCTGCAATTCAGCTCAAAAAAACTGGAACTTGCCTTTTCTTTATGGGAAGGAAAGCATGTGATGACAGGTCCCCAGAGCTTTTATTTTGAAGCCAAATGCTTAGAGTGCATGAAGACAGCAAAAGCATTTTCCTTCAGGCGATACAAATCAAATAAATGGAGACAGTGCAGTGCAATTCAGTGCAGGCAGCAGCCAGCACAGGCTGCACTCACAACTCAGCATCGTGGGGGCAGCGGTGACAGAAGGTGCCCAGGACTGGCATTGCCAGCAGCCCCTCTGCCCCAGATGTCTCCTCCCCACTGGGGTTCATGTCTCTGCCCTGGTGTGACTTTGCTGGAGCTTTTGCAGTGGGGTTTTTCTGCCTTCCTGTTAAAGCTGGGGGGTGAAGTTGTCTGTAGAGTTTAATTAAACTATACAGAACCAGCTTCAGAAGAAGCTGTCTGGTTTAAGAGACACTCTGTTCAATTTTGCAAAGCTGAGTGGTGTTCCTATGGGAATGGATGTATTTTTTTATTGTCCCCATGGAAGAGGGATTAGCATTAGGATGGGTAGCTGCCCATTCTTCCCACTCCCATTTGCTGTGATAAAATAGTCCAGGCTGCCCTGTATGAGAAAGTAGCTGCCCAGAAGGAACCTGTCTTCATGGGCTGGCTTTTGCAGGGTACTCTGAGCACTGTGAAGATGAGGAGCAAAGCCCAGAAAATGTTGCTGGGACTCTGCAGAACTGCCCCAGTCAGGCATCTGAGCACCCCAGGGTGGAGGTGGGCTGGAGAGGTATAGCTGCCTGCTGTGACCCAGGGAACTGCTAAAGGACCAGCAAGCAGCACTGGGACTACATGCACTAGTGCTTGTGGTGGGGAGAGGCTGTGTGCTGGCCCCATCCTGCAGAGGAATCATGCAGACAGGTTTTTGGGAGCATGTGGCTGTGCCTTGGGAGCGAGTGAGTGCTGGATGCAGTTAACTCACCTTTGCTGCAGTAACGTCTGCTAAACAAATGATCCTGTGTGAAAATTGAATCGTAAGCAGCACTAAAGCAAGAAATGAGCCACTGGATTTTATAACAGCTCTAGAACCCTTATCCTCTCATTAATGGGTTTTACAGCCATCATAAGTGAGCCATCTCCCTGGAAATAAAACATTTTCTTTACAAACAGCCCTTTAGGTGTTGCAGGCTACACAAGAGCTGGGGCTTGTTTCTAATTAAAAGAATAATTCCCTTCACTTACGTGGTTTGTGGCTGGACTACCTGCCACAGCTGCAAGCTGGAGCAGTTCAGTGGAGACCAGCAGGTCTTTTTTAATCCTACTGGATGAGGGGGACTGGAGCCCCACCCTCACATGGGTTAGGAGTACTTACCCCAATCTATTCCCTATTTAGCAGAAGGTGCTGTGCAGCACAGATGCTCAATCTTGCTTTCCCTGTCACTCTGGCCAGGAGTTGGTGCTTTGTTTACCCACATCACAAACAGTGCAAGGAAAAAGCTTTTAATTAAAACCCCTGGAAATGAGTGAGATGAAGCAAAGCTCCATGGATTGGCATAACAACAGTGAGAAATCCATTTAATCTCACTGTGATGAGTTTGCTGCATCTTCCTGTTTGATTTATAGGGTGAATGCAGTGTAGGCTTTGAAACAACCAGCAGCTCTGATATCCATTCTGGCCAACTTCTGGAACTTTTTCCAGGGGCTGTAAACCAGCTCCCCACATCTCCTTCTCCAGCTGCCTTTGATGGAAGGGTTTGTCTCCTGCTGGCCCCTGCTCTGCTCACACGGGGATGGGTAAGTGGCTGTGACCCTGCACACTGCCTGGCACTGCCTCCTGGTGTAATGGCAGGGGGCAGCATGCTCTGGGGTGGCGCCTGCCCAAGCTGTTTTACAAGCCCATCTCAGCACCTTGGGACTGAGAGCAGCAGGTTTGTTTGCTTCCTTAATGTGTCCTTTCACACTGGGTTGGACTGTGTCCAGGCAGGCATTTATCTCCCTTCCCACTGGAAGCTGTGCAGGCTCATGCCAGCTGCTGTCTGAGGAACTGCTCTCCATTTCAAAAGAAATCAAGTCAACTTTGTTCCCAAGCCTCTATTAATCATCTTTTCCAACTTCTTGTCTTCTAGCAGCAGGCTCTGCTTGGCTGTTTGAGCTGGAGGATACAGGAACCTTGCCTGGTTTATCCTTGCTGTAGCCCATCTCTCTAAGTTCTCTCCTCCTGACCCTGGTCCTCTGCAGAAAGCCATGCCAGGCAGGATGCACCAGCCTGGGCAGTTTGCTGGTGGTCAGACCGGGCACCATCTATTTGCCCTGTTTGGAATAATGCTTCCAGGTTAGCAGGTTTCCCATGTACGTGACCTTGCCAGATGAATCATCACTGCACGAGGACCTGGGGTCTCCAAATCATTCCCAATATTAATTTAAAAGCTACAGTCAACCCCAAATCTGTGCCTGGCTATCTGCCACAGCTGCCATGCCCCACTGTGGGTGTGATCTCTTCCCACATGGGGATTGGGAAAGTCCTTTAAAAAAGCAGAAGGGACCTTGTTAAGCAGGACTGGCCTCTGCACCTGCCAGTGCTCACTGCAAGAGCTCAGGTGGCACCTCTGCCAGGTCATTGCAGAGGCATTTGTGCCAGGCGTGCTCCAGACTTGAAAAAGTCCCTGGTCCTCCCCGTGGAGCTGATGCCCCAGAAAGGCTGATGGAGCTGTCAGGAGCTGATGTTAATCACTGAAAGCACTTGTGGCTCACGTGTCCCTGGGGGAGATGGGACCTGCTCAGCTGCTCCGAGCTTGGCTGCAGAACAGCCCCTGCCATGTCCCATCCTGTAGCAACACCTGCAAACCTCTGATCTCTTTGAGGAACAGCCTCTGCACAGGCCTGTGGCTCCTTCCCTCATGCCCATTCTGTGGCACCAGGGGTGCTGGTGTTGCTGCCGTGGGTCCTGACAGTGCCTGCAGCACCCGCAGTGCCAATGGCAGCCAAGTGCCAGCACTGTGCAGCCAAGCTGCACCTACATCAAACACCTGAATCCCAGGGGCTGTGAGCACTCCTGAGGATGATGAACTGGAGTCAAGGAGGATCCAGTCAAGGGTAAATAAAATGATCCTTTCCAGAAGCTGTGGCACACTGAACTGAGAGGAAAGACAGCCTTCAGAAGGGCCTGGCCATGGATATGAAGGGTTAAATCATGGTTGACATCCATCCTGCTGTGATTTGTCAGCCTGGATACATGTAGTCTGTGGAGAAAAACAGGCAGAGCAATTTCCTGATTTAAATGAATTTCAGAGACCACCACAGGAAGGAACTTGGGATGTGTCCAAAGGGTAACCAGGCCATGGAAAAATACCAGGCAGGGGAAGGGGCCAGGGGAATCAGAACTTGGATTTTCCCCTTTGTCACTGCAGAGGTGACAGCCACCATTGCATTTTCCAGTAATGAGTCCAGTTTAAGAAATTTAGGATACTTTAAATGTCACATTGTTGAATAGTCAGCTTTTTTGAAGAGGAAAATTCCCTGAGAGCCTCAGCCATACCCAGCTGGCATTTCATGTTATTTACTGAATTGTTTATTGTACCTGTGTCCCAAGTATAAATCAAAAAAGTTATTTGCTGCTGCCTGCCTTGTCCATAGACAAGACATGGTATTTAGGCAAGGCTTTGTTTGAATCACTGCATTCCCACAGCAGTGGCAGGGTCTTTGTCACTCTTGCAGCAATTCTGACAAAAACTTAGTAACAGACCAGGTATGGGATATAAATAATAGTTTGGGGAATCTTGAACTTCTAAAAAATATGAAGGTGTGTGAACCTAGAGAAGAGAAATGAAGCTGAACCAGGCAGCAGAGACCAGAGGGCTGCGGTTGTGAATGTGCTCCTTCATGTCCTGGGGACTCGGGTGATATTTCTGTGCAAAAAAAAAAGAACTGGCAAAGCACAGAGTAGTTAGAAATAAAGGCATGTCCCATTTATTTTCATCCCAGGGACCAAAACTTCCCCAGCAGCAAATCTGCTCAGTCATTAAAAGTCAGTTGAATAGAAAGGCTTCTTGCAAGTGCTGTCAGCACCAGCACAGGCTGGATTGCAGATATGGTATCTGCCAAAAAGAAATAAAATACAAGCTACAAGAAAAAGTGCTATTTGACCATTAGTGAGTGAATTTATCATCCTGCTTGAGATGCTGGAGTTAATAGAATAAAAGCCTTGTAGACAGTATGGAGGTTATTATTTAAGGCTATCATCACCCTTAATTCAAAATTCTCATTCCAAGGATGCCTGAATGATCACTTGGGCTACATTAAGAGCTGAGTAAGCCTGATCTTTTTTTTTTTTATATATAAGTTCTCTCACTGTTTTCTTGTCTCATGATGTAATGGCATGGTTATGGCATCTTAATAAATTGCTTTTTTAGGTTTAGAAATTGTATGAAAATTAGCACCATGGTAAAAGATTCCATTTGCTGGATCGGGCTTGGATTTTTTCAAAGAAACTGAGAAGTACATGTGAGAATCCTTCAACAGAAAGGGAACCTTTGCTGTGCTGGGGATCTGGGGTCTCCTAGACTGTGACTGTGAGTTAGGGAGCAGAGTTTTACACAGGGGAAGAGGAGGAATAGGTGGTGTTGCAAGCAGTGTGTTGAAGATCCTTCATTCCTATCCCAACAGTGGGATTTGTGATATGCAGTGCTTTTTAGGATGAGACCTGCAGGTGTGTCCCCATGCACAGGGTCTGAGCTTGGTGCAGCAGCCCAGGAGCATCCCAAGCATGCTGCTGCAGGTTTCTGCTGGAAGGACCTGGAGCCCCTTTAGCATTTGTTCTGCATGCAAAATAAATCTGCATTTGCAAATGTGGAAATGAGTGTTTCTAGGCTCTCCTACCCAGCCCATATTCATGAATGCTCTTTTCATGTTAGTGTCATGCTGCAGTCTCCCTGTTTCTTCTCAAGTCAATTCCTTCTTTCATATGGAAATTCTCCCCTCCCTCCAAATACATTTTCACGCATGCCAGGTTCCTGGGGCTGGAGCAGGGTTTTCTCAGAGGTCTCTGCCCTTATCTGGGAGAAGAAAACATCCTCTGGTGACCTGTGGAGTCTGAGGTGACTGCCTGAACACTGGGAACTCTCTGTGTTATCCACATCAAAGTGCTTGGCTGCATTTTCAACTTTCTTTATGGCCCTGCATTGAGATAAAACCTATGAAAGGTCCAACAGTAGATTCCCATGCCTGTCACAGGGCTAAAAGTGGTGATCCATCACATGCCGGCCATCCATCCATCCATCCATCCATCCATCCATCCATCCATCCATCCATCCATCCATCCCTCCCTCCCTTGCACAGTGCAGGGCTGGGACAACTGAACTGCAGAGGGAATGGTGCTTATTGTAGCACTGGTCACTACTGGTCCTTGTGTCATCTCCTTGCAAGAGCTGAGGAGGTCACAAGGTGTCCTTTATGGGGTTGTTTTAGACTGGGACCAGACTGGCCACAGGAAGAGCAGCAGTGCTGTGCACTAGATGGGATGAAGGTGGGAAGGTGGGAAAGTGGCTTGGACTGGGGAGGTTGGTGAAAAGGATGTGTGCAGGTGTCAAACCTCTTGGCTGGATGTGATGTTTTCTCGTGTTAAAATAAAACATTGATTTGCTTTGATTTTGCAATGCGTGTGTGCTGCAGGTGGTGTGTATCCCAACACAGTTAAACAGCAAACTGAAGGTTGATGATGTAGGAATAAAATAATTTAGGATGGAAAAGACCTCTAGGACCATCAAGTCCAGTGATTAACAAAGCACAATAAATATTCCTAAACATGGAGAGGTAGTTTGAAAGTAAGTTCTGCTCCAAGGCAGGCAGCTCTGAGAAGGGGCACAGTGTTCCTGCTGTGTGGGAGTATGTTTGGAAATGCTACAATGGTGGCACTTCCTGAGTTAACAGAGCCTGGGGAGGGAAATGGCTGCAGGTGCAGGATGGAAGCTCAGCTGGTGAGCATTCCACATCCAGGGTCCTCTCCAGGGCAAATGCACAGTTCAAACTGAAAAGCTGAGTTTGTTCCCACACTGACAATAAACAAGTAGGAACACAAGACCTGGGAAGGAGACAAGCAGCAAGGCTTTTCTCATGGTACCTCGGAGGAAAGAGGCAGATACCTGCAATAACTTGCAGTATTAAGCTTAAGGGCAGCTTCAGCATCTTGGAAGCAAGTGAAGTAATTTGTGGTATCCCGTTAGTGCAACTACAGTTCTTTGCAACCAGAAGGAACAAGTCATTAGTGACACCAAGAAACCACTTGAGGAAAATCTGTGTGCATTGATCTGCTGTTGTGGATAAAAGATATTCTGCTGTGACTCTGCAAAAGGACAAGTTTGTGACAGACTCCTATTTAGTGTGTATTAAAGATCCCACTGAAACCTCCAGATTTATTTATGAAAACACTCCTGAGGCACCAGCTATACTCCATGCAATTTCATTCAGGCTTTTCAGGGGTAGAAGCTTGAATTAAGTATGTAACTGCCCACGAAAAAGCATTCATTTCATTACTCTCCTGATCAGAGGTAGCAGAATGCACAGCTGGGATTTGGAGGGCTGCATATCAAAACTACCACTGTCTAGACAGGAAATAAATATGGTGGGAGAGACATGGCAGCCTGAGCCTTTGCTGTGAGGATGTGGCTGGGGGAGGATGGCACGGACAGAAGGATGGACTTGGGAGAGCAATGCAGATGAAGAAGGGAGGGCTTGGTGGCCCTTGAGTGCTGCTGTGCTGTGGCAGAGGGTGACTATGCAGAGATGGCTTTTAGCTGGGGACTTCCCTCTGGCCCGGCTGTGACACTGAGGGCTTAGAGCAGTTTAAACATTTACCTGCCTTAAGCTTTTAAGACCTCTTTGATGGCCTCAAGTACTCATCTGCATGAAGAGCTTAGGGTGTCCTAAGCAGCCTTATGTCCTTTGGGAGGCTCAGAGCTTGGAGCGGCAGCTCAGCGCTGTGGAACGTTTAATGGGATTTGTGCTCGGTGGCACAGCTCTGCTGCCCCCCTGCCAGACTGAATGGGGAGGCTGGAGCCAGCCAGAGCCACTCTGTGATGGCTGCAGAGCAAGGGGGTGGATGGTGCTGCCCATCAGCTTGCCTTTAGGGTACATGAGGGTCCCCAGGAAGAGCAGGAACACCCAAAGCAAGGGTCAAGGATGCTCCTGAAGGTTTGCATTGGCCTGATGCATGCAGGGACTGTCTCTGGCACTGCTCTTTGTCTCCTCCATCAAGCCCCATCCCTGCTTTCACCTGTTCAGGCAGAAGTAGGGCTGCTGTTGTGCTGGTTTCCTAGGGAAACTAGGGGCTCTGCAACCATGGGTGCCTGCCTGGTCATCTCCTCCCCTTCCAGGCATGGCTGCTGGCATGCCTTTTTTTGGGGGCCCCAGAAGCAGCAGGAGCAGGCACTGTGGGGGTCTCTGTACCTGGCAGGGCTGCAGCAGGTGCCCAGCACTCACTCACCATGCACAGACTGCCCAGGGCACTAGCAGCCCCCCACCCAGCAGGTTTGGGGGGCAGGAAGCAGCTGAGGGCAATCCACTGGGGGTTTTACGGGCATTGCAGCAGTGGAGGGTCTGTGGGGAAGAGGTGTAGGTGTTGTGGAAGCATAAGGTGTTTGTCATGTTCATGGGACATGCTTTGAGGCAGAACAAGCAAAATCGTCCTTGGCTCAGCACGGAGGCAGCCTGGTCGATAGCTGATGTCCTGCTTCATGAGGCTGTGGTAGCCCAGGGACCCTGGGGATGTTGACAGTAAAATAAGCAAGTCTGGGTGCAGCCTGCTCATCCCAGAAGCAGCACTCAAGCTGCCTGCAGAGCTGGGAATGTTTGCAGGGAGCATCACACAGCAGATAACAGGCACAACAGAGAACATCACAGCCCACTCATGGATGATTTATGCCTGGGAAGAGGCAAAGCTCTGCTCTCGGGGTATGTTATCCACTTGTGGCTTTTTTGTTTCACTGCAAGGGCTTTGTTTTGTACTCCTGCTCAGCCAAATGTGAACTGGGTAACTCCTGCTTTGCATGCAGTTGGCACCTTTCTGGCAAAAGTTTTAACTCAAAACTTTAGTTTAATAGCTGATTAATAGACTTAACCCTCTCATGGACCATAGGAGTTTGGTTGTTTTTTTTTTTTTCCTGGGGTTCTCAGAAGTACAATAACATGAGAATGCAGGCAGGACCAGGAAAAACAGGATCATCACCTCCTCTTATCCCATATGTCCCTGCTCCACTGAGACAGGGCGGCTGCCACTGGGAGGGGAGCAGTGGCAATGAACTTTCCCTTCCCCATCTGCAACATGCATTGCATGAGAATAGCAAACCCATGACACTGGGAATTGTCCAGGCCTCCTTCCCTTCCCAGCTGTTGCTGGCACAGATTGCCTTCCCAGCTTGACACTGACATCCCTGAGGACTGAAAGCCTCTGTTACTGCTGGACCAACCTGAGCCTGCTGAGTGCAGCCCATGCCCTGAGCTCCCTGCTCCTCCTGCCTTCACTGCTGCCTTGCTCCCAGGGCTGCCTGACCATCTTCCAGACCACGCTGACCAGCAGAGACTGCCTCAGCTCTCATGGCATATCTCTGCTGCTCAGCACTGACTAAACACCCCGGAGAAAAAGCATCTCTGTAATGAGAAGTGAGCACCTGCAGGGAGTGTTCTTGCCGCCCTGCATGAAACGGAGCCACGGCTAAAGGTGGCTCTCCAGTAACAGTCTTCAGCTGTGCTGGAGCAGGCTGGCTTGAAATGCCACTCCAGAGTGAAAATGACAGGGTTATTAATAGATGTGGCCCCATCTTTAGCCCTCAGCTGAATGGTATTAGCACTTCTTTTTTAGCACTAAGGCTAAATCTAAATTTATATAGTCTGAGTATCTCAGACAAAACTAGAAGGGCCCCAGAACAGTCCTGGACAGCAGCAATGTGCCAGCTGCTCTCAGCACTCTCTGGATGTCCCCATGCTGACGCCAGTGCTGCATCATGGCCGAGACTGGCAGTGGGGACTGAGGGGCTGCAGCAGTGATGGGCTGAGGTCCTGTGGAACAGCTTGTCCCAGCTTCCTCTGGGGAGAAGTCGTTGCTAAGGCTTGAGGTTTGCAAGGCCAGTGCTGATGCTGCTTTTGCTTTAAAGCAAGGATTATTTAGTTAAATGCACTGGTTCTGTGACTGTGACCGTGCATCCTGGCTGCTGTCCTCCCTGCACCAGGGCATCCTTTTGGGCAGAAACCCAGCCTGGCTTCCCTTGTGCCTTCTCTTCCTCCCCTCCCTGTGTAGGTCCTGGCATTACTCTGCCTCAGCTCATGGCTTTTCTAGCAACAGCTAGATGCATGGTGCAAGCGCTGGGGCTCTGCTGCCTTGCCAGCACTACCACAAATCCCAAAGGCACAGCCTTGTTAGAGCTGCAGGTATGAAGCCAGTCTTGCCTGCCCAGATTACCTGCCTGTTTGGCAGGATAAGACCACTCCTGGCAAAAGCACAGAGGAGAAATCACATCCCTGTGCTGGAAGTCAAAAACATTAATTAAACCTGCGGTATCACTGATTGCTATCTCAAGGGAGAGGCAGAGGGTGAGAAAAAGCTGGGGGGAAGGAAACTCAGGGGAGAATTTGCTAGGAGCATTCCTAACCTTTAAAAATAGGTTGACCATTCCTGCAATTTCGGCATCTTCCTATAGGGAGGCACTTAGAGTAGGTCAACCTCGTGCCAGGGATTTGCAGGGAGTGAACCCCTTTAGGGCAGAGGAACACATGTGTCCCAAGACCCTTTTCAGCTAAATATTTGGTGCTGCCTAGGTAGGAGCCTTTCTTATGTGGGCACCCTGGCAGGGACAGTTGGATTCCAGGGAAAATCAGCCCATTTTGTCTGGGGATGTGAACAGGGCACCCCCTGAGAGCTGGCCAGGAGCACTGTCACCAGGCACTGAGCTCTCTGCTCCTCATATAAATGATAGTTCAAGCCCATTTAGGCTGCCAGTGTGATTTGCTGTCAAGCAAATCTGCAATTGATCTAGAAATATTCATCCAACTAAACTCCCTCATAATCCAGCTGAAGCAACGGTGCTTAGATATTCTGTGCTAGGTGCCATTTGTATCTAGTGACTCTATCTAAGCACAGTTGCTTCAGCTGGATTAAGCCGTGCTAGAGGCTTTCCTCTTGAGTTGCAAATATCCAGCCCTCTACAGCACACAAGCTCTGCAGCTGGTGAACCTCCAGCAGCCTCTCACTCATGGATCCTGCCCCATCTCTCTGCTCACAAAGAGGGTGGGCAAAGGTCCTCTTTCCTCAGCAGAGAATTGTGCCAGCTGTTGGCAGCAGCTCCAGACTGGATCTTGGGGGTGTCCAGCTGGGCATTAGGACAGAGGCTGGGTCATCCCTCCTGTCCACCAGGCACCACTGCCACCTGGCCCCATTTTGAGCGGTGCCCAGCTGACCCACATAGCCCTGCTATCTCTGGAAGAGGCAGCCCGTGCTGGCTGGTACCATTACACAACCCTGCTGCAGCCTGCTGCCAGCACACAACAATAAGCACTATTTTTATTCCATTTCTGGTTGTCAAAGGCAGTTCAAGAGTCCCTGGGCTGGAGGATTTTCTCCCACACGCTGTTATGTAGGACATTTCAGTCACTTGTCCTTGTGACCTGCTTGTGCCTGTCCCTGCCATCCCAGCATTCCCCTGCCAGGAGCAGCAGGAAGAGGATGTGGGGTCAGTGTTCTGTGGGGAACAAAGTCCCAGGCTTGGGCACTGGTCAGAACCTGTCCTGCCTGCAGACACCACTCAGAGGAGGCACATATTCCTGGGTAGATGGTGGTTTTGCCCCTGCCCCACCACTGTGAAGGCATCACTCCCCAAACCAGCAGTAAAGAGGAGAGCACCCACATGGCCTGCAGGGCCATGGGCACCTCTGGTCCAGATCTGCAGGTGGACTTCCCACCTTGACCTCAGCCTTGGGGCAGCCCAGCAGTGGGACTGCCTCCCGTGTCCTGCTCTGTCCCACTGCGAGGCCCTGCCCTGCTGTCCCAGGGGATAAAGCCCCTGGCCCCACAGCACCCTTATACTGCCTGGTGTTCCCAGGAAACTGCTGCCAGAGGTGGGTCTGGCCACTGGTGACAGCAAGTTACTCAGAGAAGAAAATCCTCATGTGTAATGGGCATGATGTGGATGGAGCCATTTTCTGCACAATTACTCCAGTTTATTCAGTGTGATAAGCCAATATTAAAGCAGGATGAGATGAGGCTTGGGTGCAATGTATCTTCCTTCTGAGTCAATTCATTGCCATATTACTCAGCATGGGAATTTCCTAATGGAGCTGGAAGAAGTGGGGACCTGCAGCATAGGGATTAGATCAGACTAGAAATAAAATTCCCACACTTCCTCCATTAGTTACGTGTACTGTAGCTTCAGACTTCCTAGGCTTAACAGAATAATCTCTCTGCATGCTTCATGCAAGTACCAGGTGGAGGAAAAGCAAAAGGTACACAGAAAATCTTTGCCAACGAGGAGGATGGCAAAAGGAACCTCTCCTGGCAGCTGGCAGTGATGCCATCTGGCAAGTGGGAGAAGGTGTCAGGAGATAAAGGTACAGCATGAGCAGGGATGGCAGTCCCTGCTCGGAGGGAACAGGCAGTGCGGCCCCTGTTAGTATCAATTGGTGCCCTCCTGTCTGAAAGCCTCCACCCAGGGATGCAGATCTCCCTCAAGGAGGAGCGGACAGGGCTGAAATTCCACCTGGCTGACACGACATCAAAGCACTTCTGCCCACTGCCTGCATGTGAAGGGAGAATTGCACCTTGCAAAACATGACTTGTTTTGCAAGGTGCAATCCTGCACCACCACATCCACAGGTTCTTGGCAGGTATGGGGCACTTTGTGCATCCCCCAGTGCACTGCCAGGTGTGTCCCCTTGGCAGTCCAGTTTCCAAAACCTGAGTTGCAGCACCTCTTGAAATAGTCCTGCACTCTGAAGGACTTCCCTGCTCCCTATGGAGCTTCATGTGTTATGACTCTGGCTGGCAGAGCAGTTTCCTGGGGGAGCTTGGGATAAAATGTCCATCAGGGAATGCCAAAAAGGAAATGTGGCTACAATTTCATTGTCAGCTGGATGGAAACCTTTGTTAGAGATGGAGCTCAGCCGAGGATGAGGATGGGGATGAGAAGGGTTGCTAAAGACAAACCCCGGTGTCTTGGTGCCTCATGGCTCCAGAAAGCACAAGTGATACTCTTAGAAGTGCACCACCAGCCTCCTGACGGGCTTTACCACCGCTGCCTCCTTGCTCTGTTTCCTTCCTTGGACCATCTTCCCTATTTATTCTCCTTGAGCCTGGATCTGCCTCGCAGCTCCTCCAAGCCTCCCCTCCCTGGGGCAGCGGCTCCCTGTGCCTTGCCTTTCCCAGGGGCCTGGGGCAGTCTCTGGTGGCACAGAGCCTTGCTGTGCTCAGCAGGAGCTATTCTTCCTTGCCCTTTGATGTGTTGCATCCCTGCTTGGGACCGCTGATGGGGACAAGCCCTGGCTGATGATCAAAGTCTTCCCGCCAAGCTCTGTTGCTGCAGCCTGGCCCAGTCCCTGGGATTTCCAGGTGGGAAATCCCTTGTTACTGCTCTGGGTGGTGGCACAAAGCATGGTTTACTGGATGCTGGGAGCTTCCTGCATACTGCTGGGACCAGAGCCAGCATGGCACAGCACCCAGCTGTGATAACAGGGCACAAAACAGGGTTACTCATAAAAAATCACAAGTCAGTGCAGCCAACTCCAGCCATTGGAAAAATTCCAAATATGTCAGTATGTTGCATAGGCGTTCCTGGTGAACCAGCCAGGCACGGCGTGTGCTGCTTGCCCAGGCTGTGCCAGAGGCTTCTGCCAGTGCATCTGCAGCTCACCACCTTCTCTGTGAAAGCCAAGTTGAACAATGACCCTGCTAAATCCAGTGCAGCACTGCATTCAGAGACAGCCAGGAGTGACCTGCTCTAGAAAACATTTTTAGGGGGAAAACAACTCCTTCACCTGCTCTTGGTGCTGGGCTGGCAGAGGCCAAAGCTGCATGTGGATGCTGGCCCTGAGTCGTGGGCTCTGGGTTTTCCGAGCAGCAAGCACTGAAGGCAGGTGCTCTGGAGACAGAGCTGCTTCTCCCTCCAGCTGCCTTCAAGCCCAGGAGCACCCTGGGTCCCCAAGAGCTGTAGGAAACAGCACAAGGCAGCTCCAGGCTGCTGGCAGGGCTGGTGGGACCCATGGGTTTTCTCACATCCTACTCAGTATCTCATGTTTTTCCAATGGGAGAAGCCACCTGCCTAATTAAACAGCAGTAACAAGCTTGGCATCGCCAGTCATGCCTGAGCACACTGCAAATTCCAATGACACTTACAAGAGGAAATGTGCTGCCTTCTGGGTCTCTTTGCTAATATTTAGAAGGCTGACTGCTGTGTCCTGAGCCCAGTCGGTGCAAGGTATAATTAGAAAAGCTGATTGAATAGTGTTGTTATAAAAGTGATGTTAAAATAATGGTGTGGAAGGAAAAGCCAGGGCTGTATGTTTCTGGGGTGTGTGTGCTACACTGGGCACCGTGCCCAGTGTGCTGCAGTGATACATTTTAGGCAGCCTCTGCTGAGGGAAATTAGCATCTTCGTGCTGTACACCAGGTACACCATGTTCTTCAGATGCAAGGGGAGAGTCATATTTAACACCATCCAATAGAACATTTTCCAATTTTTATTTATCAACAGGCATCTGTGTGTATTCCTTGAGAATGAAATATTTATCTGTAGACACATGCATGCAGAATGTGAGAGTGCCAATGTATTATTTATCACTGCTTCCCTCCCAGAGCTTATAAATAACTCATGGAACCTGGCTGCCCAGCAGCCCCTCTGGACAGCTACCTAGAACATCTCCAGCTGCCACACGTGCCAGCCCCAGGCAGAGCATCCCCTGCCTCCAGGCCCTGCCAAGGAGAGGGCTGGCAGAGGGTGCCAATGCAGGGTGGCATTGGCCTCACTGTCAGATGCCTCCCCACACACCCTTGCACATCCTTCTGGCTCTGCACAGGGTGGCTGGTGTGGGTCATGGTTCTCTGACCCACAGACAGGCTGATGGAATCCAGGAGCCAAAGGGGACGTGAATGAGGGGCAGGGTCACTGCTGCACTCCCCTGCAGGGAGCACAGAGCAATGTGGCTGCTAGCTCTTGGCTTAGCCACCTACAAGGGAAACTGAGGCAGCCCTAGCAGAGAGCCAAATGTGCCACGCTGAACTCTGTGGAAACGTTGTCCTCTCACTGCAGATGTCACATGATGAGAGCTGCTGTGTAACTAACACACCCCCAGGCCCCACAGCAGGGCATACATCACCTGTAGGGAGGATATGAGAGCTGTGACTGAGCAAAGTGCCCTGTCCTTGAGGGAGGGGTTGGATTGAGTCCACTCAATGAACTCTTGGAATGGGGAGCTGAGGCTGGGAGCCTTGTCATGGAGCTGGAGTCTGGGTCAGAAACCAGGCTGCTCACACACAGCTTTTGTCTGCCCAGCCTCTGGGAGCAATGCAATGGGCCTTGTGGACAGCAAACCAGGGAGGGGGAAAGCCTGGGGTCTCTGGAGACCTCTGAGTGCAAATCAGGCCCCCAGGATGCTGATCTGGGACGCTATTTGAAAGGTACTGTGGGTGAACAAGAGCAGATGGGCATCAGATACAGTTTATGGCTTTGCACATATAACTCTCATTTCAATCATGTAAAAAGGAAAAAAATTACCCTTCTGCTGGGCTCCAATAACACCTTTCTTCAGGGCTTAAGATGGACACAGATAAAACATACCATGGAGCTTTTTGCTTTCCCGTTAGGGTGACTGCAGAGAAATCAGTGCTGCTGCAGGAGGCCAGGGCCATAAGCTGGAGTAGGTTACAGAGATCAGGCTGTCCCTGCTGCACTGCAGGGGCAGGTCAGGGTCTGGTGTGGAAAAAAGGGGAGAGGATCCCCTCAGCCAGGCCAGGCAGGAGCTAAGGAGCTCATGCATCTTGCATGCAGTGCTAATACAGTGCACAGCTCTTACTCCCTGGAACAGCATGAGTCAGAGCAGGGGAGCAATTACACAGAACCTAAAAAAATATAAAGCACAGTATTAATAACTAAGAATTACACTAAATTACTTCATAAGTGAATTATCCTCCCTACATTACCTGCTGAGAGGAGGAGCATCCCTGCCTTCTCTGCAGAGAAAGAGGATGGGTGGATGGATGGATGGATGGATGGATGGATGGATGGATGGATGGATGGATAGGAGAATGGCTTTCTGAACTTTGACCCTCCAGCACTGCAGGTCACTGTGCTGTGCAGAATTGCTGGTGAGCACTGCTCACATGGGCAAGGGCTCACTTTGTTCAGTGGCCAGTTGGGAAATGAAGTGCAGCAGCTGTTCAGCTTTGCACAGAGACCCTGCACAGCAGCCAAGAGCGTGGATCTGCATGACAGGAAGAACTGGGCAGATTTGCAGTTACCTTTGCTTTCTCATATCCTCCTGGCTGAGGCCAGGGCTTCTCCAGGAGCCACCTGTCACTGGATGAAGGAGGATCTGGGATGATTTGGGGGGCAGCACCCTAGAGCCAGCTCAGAGTGGCCGCAGTCCCAGGGTATGTAGAGTGCTGGAGTGGCCTCAGATTTCATTGTTGCAGCATCCCTGGCCCCACAGAGTCCAGGGGAGTGTGCAGCCCATGGCTGAGCAGGACATGGTGATACCAGGGAGTCACCAGCTGGCACTGCTGAGCACTGGCGTTCTCCCAGCTGGAGGAGGTGACAGAGCTCATTCTCTTCCCAGGGTCACGTCTACAAAAAGAAAGAGAAACACTATCCTGGCAGCTCTGCATGCTGGATTTGCTCAGGCAGGCAGAGCCTCAGGGGAGACTAATGTGCCTGCAATGTTTGCAGAACCAAAGATGTTTTAACTCCATCCCAGCTGAGCAAAACTCAGTGCTCATCAGACAAGGGTGCTGCAGGTCCTCAAGGAAGGGCCTGGTGCTGGTGAGCCAAGGGAAGGAGTGACCAGGCAGGAGGCAGCCGCTGGGATGCTGCAGAGAGTCAGCAACATTCATCAGTCTCTTGAGAGCATCATCTAGCACTGAGCTATTTCTAGGCCAGGGCTGTCACGGGGAGGCATTACGGGACTCTCAGGTACAGCGTGTCTCTCAGCTGGAGGTGTGCTCCTCGTCTTGGGAACAGCCGTGCTGCATCCTTTGGGGGCTCGCTGGCTTTTGGCTTCACTCCACTTCAAAGCCCAGCTCCCCGTGTGCATTTTAACGAGGTTCACACATTCCAGGTTTCTAGGCCAAGCAAGGGCTTTCATTCCATGCTGCACTCAGCAGCTCTGCGTGGAGGCAGCCTGCAGTTCAGTAAGGTGAGAGGCTGAAAGTGGTTCAATTTTGCAACAATAGCTGAGAACAAAGCACAGATTGTACTGTTTGAAACTGGGACAAAACAGAGATGGAAGATTTTTGTGGGATTATTTTTTTTTGTTTTGTTTTCCTCCTAGCACCTGGTAGACTTCTGTGGATTGAATTAAGTGTAAGGCGTCAGAGGCCTGATGCTGGAGCATCTCGTTTGCATCTGAATGACAAAGCCAGGATGAGGCAGCAGCACCTGGGAGGGAAAGAATAAGAAGAGAGAAAGGAGAGCAACCTCAGATTTGGTTTACTCTCCTGGCCTGGGCTCTTTCTGTATCTGCTGCTGGTTTCTCTCAGCACTACCTATTTTTGTCTTCTATTTTTTTGTCCTGCACCTGGCACATCCAGCTCATGTCTGGGCCTGGGGTACATACAGATGACAGCAGGATAAGTAATTAATCCTAACTGACCTCTCATAGTGACTTTTCTTCTCCTTCCATCTTGGGTTGACTTGCAGAGCATCTCTTCACCTTGACAAAGAGTATTTTTATGTTACAGGGCTAAAAGTCATCATCACCATAATGGTTCTTAAAACAACCGAGCAAAATGAGCTCATAAAAGCTCCTCTTGCTTAATGCATCAGTGGGCCTTAGCTCACTTTACCCTGGGAACACAGGCAAGCCCTGAGGCTGAGCCAGGTCCTCTCTGAGCTGGCCCCCAAACAGGAGAGGAGAGGAGAGCTCACCCATGCCCAGGTAGGGCACCTGAATAGGAAACCAAACACAATCACTGCCACCTCAGTCAGCCACTGCCACATTCCCTATGGATACCATACAGTCCATAGCAGGCTCGGAATAATTTCCCTCCTCACAGTGTGGATTTTAAATCACCCCACAACCTCCTCCTGAAAACCTGCCGAGCTGAAGCCACTGCAGGTCATGTTGTGCAATTTGCTGTTGCAAGACAAAGAAAACAAGTTCTTCTTTTTCACAATTACCAAACTATTTCATCGAGCAATTTCCTTGCCTCTGTGCTTTGGTTTCAGTTAACAGCATTCCTCAGGGAGGGAAGGTCTAACTGCACCTCGAGTGCCTTACTGATGGTTCTGACATTAAAGACAATCGTGAAAAGTTCTGAAGTACTGTGTGACTTCAGTTGAACATCTTCAGTTGCAGCAGCGACTGTGCCTTGCTCTAGAGCTGAACCTGCTCAAGACTCGCAGGGATTGGTGGCAGGTGCTGTCTGGAGGGGCTGCCTCTTCCCCACAAACAAACCAGTGTGGCTCTTTGCCCTCGCATGTGATACCCCTGGTCCTGATAAAACAGCTCCTGCTGGGGTCCCAAGGCAGCCCCAGGTACTTGGTGAGGCTTGGCACTTACCTGGGAGAGAGAATGTCACCTTGGCTTTGGGAAGAGGGCAGGGAGTGCTGTCCCCACAGCACACAGGCATGAAGCACCTTACTGTGGCAGCTGCTGAGGACTGTAGTGTCCCCATCACCCCGTGCATGGCACACTGGGGGCAGCAGGGCTCCCCACACTGCAGCAGGCACCGGTGTCAGCAGCACGACTCAGCTGCACCCAGCCAGGCACACGGGTTTCCTTCCCATCACACCGTGGCAGGCACTGGGGCTGTTCTAGCTGGCAGGTGCTCCCAGGGTTGTGCTGTGCCAGGGGCAGACAGGCCAGCCACCACCACCAGCTTTTAGGAGTGAGCCATGAGTCTGTGTCTCTCCTGCTGCCTTTGCCATGCCTCAGGGCTGCCCTGATGGTGCTTTCCTAGGGAGGGTGACAGCACCAGGACCAGACATGGCGACTGAGGGCCAGGACCTCCCATATCAGCTCTTTTGCAGTGCAAGGGCAGCAGCCCCTATTTCATTGGGTCTTGGCTCACTGCAGCTCAGCTGCCAGTCCTGTGAAGCCCCTGTGGCCCCAGGGAACCCATGGGAGTGCCCAGGCTCCTGTCTGGCCACAGCTCCAACCCCTTCAAACTTCCTGCATTTGTTTCACTCGAGCTATTTGGGGGAAGTAGGGTGTTGTTATGTCTTCAGCTCAGCATCTATTTAGAGAAGGATAATACCATTGTGGGGGAGGACAATGAGAATATGAAATGCCTACAATTCTCTGTCTTTCACTATTTTGACTAATTATTTTTTCCTCCAAATGGAGAGGAAAAAATTTCCTCCTTGGAAAATGACAGTGAGATTTAATGGCCTGGTTGAGTGGGATAAAGCATGAACCAAGCCCACCAAGATGAGCTCTGACTGATCTCAGCTAGGAGCTATGCTCTGCACAGGGCCAGTGCAAGGGAAGGTCAGGGCACTAAAGAGAAGGGATGGCCCATGCAGGAGATGACTGCCCTAGGAGACCTCAGTGGAGAGGACAGCAGCCACCCCCTCCTGTCACTTTCCCAGGGCTATGTTTAGCTCCTGGTATGCTAGGGGAACCCAGATGAGCACCTGGAACATCTTAATGTCATTGTACCACCAAAGCTGGCTTTAGTGGACTTTCTTTACTTTGCAGGATATAACTAATTCGTCCTGACATCAGGGAGAGTCATGTTGGGTCCTGAAATAGCCTTCTGCAGAGCTTTACTTTCAGAGGTGCCATGGGGCAGCGTGAGTGCAAGTGTACATGAAACTGCTTTCACAGGGAGGCTGCACAGCCATGGAGTGCGCCTGAGTTCAGGTCACATCCCAAGTCCTGGAAGCCCAGACTGGGGAGCAGAAATAATGAAAATCAATGGCCTGGCTAATTAACCTCACCTCTAGGTTAGCCTAGAGGTGCAATAAGGACTCTTGGTCTTACTATTGCTGCACACCAGGCCCTTGCAATACCCTTTGCCTGTAGTGGTCCTTGCTCCTCTGCCTCTCTGGTGGCAGCCTGGAGGGTCTGATTTCCTTGGTGGTTCTCTCTTTGGTAACAGCAGTGAGAGCTGTGCAGAGGCAGGGGTTCAGCTTACTTCAAAGCAACAGTAAAAGGTCTTTATGGGATTTCACTGGGAGTCCAAAGAGAGAGAAGGCAGATCTCACAGTGACTTCCAGCTCCAGCAGACCCTGGTGGACCTGAGGTCTCCTGCACAGCTGTACCATGCTGTATGCTCTGCTGGAATTTGCTGAGCCAGCACTGCATCCAGAGGGTTTTAGCAGCAAAGTCATGCATGGGGAATAACTCCTGTCCTGGTGTGGGGATAACTGCTGTACTGGTGTGGGGATAACTGCTGTACTGGTGTGAGGATAACTGCTGTCCTAGTGTGGGGATAACTGCTGTCCTGGTGTGGGGATAACTGCTGTACTGGTGTGGGGATAACTGCTGTACTGGTGTGAGGATAACTGCTGTACATGTGGGATAACTGCTGTACTGGTGTGGGGACAACTGCTGTACCAGTACATGTGGGATAGCCGCTGTATTAGTGCAGGGACTCCCCTCCTTGCCATGCAGAGTCTTTGCATTACAAAACACTCTCTAAAGCCTGGACATTGCTTAAGTAAAATTAGATCAGAGCAGCACTAAAGATAAGCGGCTCAGTTCCCAACCCACAACTTGCCGGAGCACTGTGGCAGGACAGGATGCAGTGTCACCAAAGGATGACAAGGATAGTGGCAGAATGCCCTGAGGGAGCCTGAACTCATACAGCTATCCTGGTCCTGCTCTGATCAGAGCTGGATGTGTGGAGGTATTGGGGATGCCTGGGGGGACACTGGGACATGGGATGGCGCTGCTGCTGAGCCAAGGGCAGAGCAGTGTTCTGTGTATTGTGTGCTACATCTCAAATGAAGGCAGATGCTGGGATGGGGAAGCATTTCCCATGGCCCTGGGTGCTCCTCAGGTGTCTGTGCATGGTGGAGGCAGCACTTACTCAGCTCTCTGTGGCTACATCCCTGTGCTCATTTGCCTCCTGGCCATGGTGCCTGCTGCTGCCGGGGCGCTGGCAAGACACCTTCTGGTCAGGCTCTCCTGGGACCCCCAGAGAGGGCAGTGGGCAGGGCACAGACCCCAGGACCTGCCTCTGCTGCTGAGATAGGCATCCATTTCTTCCTAGGTGAGAAAAGGCAGGAGCAGGCTGCAGGGCAAACATGGTCTTGGCCATGTTCAGAGGTCATCACTAACACTCAGCTTTGATGAGCTGCTGTAAATGAACATTCCTGCCAGTAGCTGCCTAGGCCTGCCTCTCTGCTTGCACTGGTCTCATCTCCTGGGCCACCACAAGCACAGATGGAGCTGCCTAAGGGGGTCATCAACCACAGATTGGGCAGAGAAAGTCTGGGTCTCCCTGCTCAGAAAGAAATATTTCCAGACTATTTTCCTCCACTTCCAGCAGAAGAGATTATGCTTTTACACCAAAGTGGGCTAGTTTCAGACAATCATATTGCTGATCCTGGAGCTGAAGTTAAAATCCCTGTGGCAGGCAGAGGGGAATGAGGCTTCTCTATGCCCAAAACAAAGTGCTGGGTAAATGCCAGATTCCTACCTGCTGTCCCTGCTGCCTGGTTCAGTGTCCCCATGGACTTGTTTAAAGCAGCAGAATGAGAAGTTACTGGTAGGAAATGCAGGCAGCTGCATTCACACTTTACTCTATTGTTTCATAAGTATTAGCAGGGAGATTGAAAATGTAATTATGATAATTAAGCTAAATTGCAATCTTCCTAAAATTATTTATATCAACTTTTTATCCTAATTCCCTTAACTCTTGTCTGCCCAGTGGAGAAGGAACCCTTACTGCTGTGGGTTGCCTGTACTGTATTCCAGTGCAAGCAATCCTCGATGGCATTTTTGAAACAGCAGCAAGTGGCAGTTGTTACTCAGCAGGGAATTGGGATGGGAAAAGAGCTTGAGAGAAACAGTGGTGCTGAGGGCAGAGCACTGTGGGGGCAAAGTGCCACAATAAGAGGGGAGAGCCAGAGGGAAGTGTGCAGGACTGGGAAAGGCAGTGATTAGGTGCAGTTAGGGCTGGTTGGAAGGAGTAGAGCAATGCTGGGCAGATGCTCATCAGGGCTGGATTCAGGCACTGCCTCTCCTGTCCCTTGGGGCTCAGAGTGTACCTCCCACTGTGATCTTGGGAGCTGAAGTGAGACCCCAGTGTGGCAAGATTCAAGGGCCATGGCATGGACAGGCCAGCCTGGTGCAGAGCCTGGCTCTGCACAGAGCCAGCAGCAGCAGCTTTGGTGCTGCTGCTCTGCCACTCCCTCCAGGAACACTGTCAGCTCTAATTAATGTCACAGTTCAGCTTGTTCATGCATCCGAGCAGACCTCGTGCAGCTTCACGGGAGGAGTGCTGTATCCCATCCCAGAGCCTTTTCCTTGTGTCCCCCTGCTTGCCTGGGCCACAGCAGCATGTGACACCGAGCATGTCACCCCTCTTTGTGGGGTGGCAGCAGGACCAGCTGCAGGAGGCAGGCTGCCCAGCTGCCCTCCATTGAGGAGCAGGAGCGTAAGGGAGGAGGCAAAGCTCTTTACTGTGACCAGTTCTCCAGCGTCCTTCCCACAGAGCAGAGAACATGTGTTTGAGGATATATGCCCCTATTTTGGGGCATAGGGGCAGATGATGTATACCACCATGTGCCACCACTGAGTCCAAGACATCTGGGCAGGGGCATGAAAGCTGAGATGCCTGCAGCTAGCAGACCCTGACCTTCATCAGTCCTGGGCTGTCCTGTCCCAGACCTTGCCCAGTTCCTACCATCAAAGGGGCTTGATTTAAGCCCACAGATGGGAGCTGTGCTCTGGCTTGCCAAGTCTGAGCATGCAGAACATTTCCCAGCTTGGGAAAAACCGTTCTGCAGCCTTTCTCCCACCTCTACCCCTCAGCAGCAACATGGACTGCAGTGACCAGGGCTGGATCTTGGAGGGTGCTGGGCAGCTGCAGCCTGGAGCTCAGCTGCTTGCAGAGCCACCTTGTCAAGCCAAGAGCTGGACTGGGACCTTGTCCTTCATTATATAACAGTTTCTCTGAGTGTTTTCATAGCACTCAGCCCTCCCACCAGGCAGAGCCCCCACCGGCAAGGGGGAATGTCATGGTTTTCTGAATGCATGGCTTTGGTTTCCTGCTGAGCTGTAGCAGCAGACAGTTCTGTTCCCCCCGCTCCAGCTCATGCACCTTGCCAGGCATTAACCAAGATGCAGGCCCCTACAAGGCCCCAGGCAGCAAGCTGGAGGTGTCACCTTGTCTGGGGTGGGTAATGGAGGTATGGAGAGAGGCAGAACCTCAGAGGCCAGGTCAGCTCAGTTCCTTCATGGGGCTCTTTGAGCCCCACAGATGAACCGACCTGGCCTGGCCTCTGGGACCCCACGCTGTCCCTGTGCTGCCCTGGCTGCCTGCCCTCACATTCCTGTCCTTGCACATCATCTCCTTCCAGCTGCTGAGGAAAACAGCCCCTGCTGCTACCAGCGGCTGGGGTGAGGAGGGGGAGACGCCTTCACAGCACATGAGCTCTGCGGGAGCTGGGGCTGCTGCTGACCTTGGAAATGAAGGGTTTTTTTCTTCCCAGCTCCAGGAGAAGCAGGAGGTGAGGCATAGCTGGCTGGCACTGCACCCTCCTTGCAAAAACATGTTGTTTTCATCATCAGTGGGACCCTGCACACCCTCACCCAAGAAAACCAGGGGCTGTGCAGTGCTGTCACACACAACTCCTGGGGCAGTTTGACAGTAGGTCTGCCCTGTGCCTTCCATGCAGGCTGAAACTGGGGAGTTTTTCCCCACTGAATAATAGAGGGTTTGGTGTGATGACCAGTAATTGGGCAATGGGACAGTTGTGATGCCTTGGGAATGACTAACAGCAGTAGGACAGGTCAGCTGCTCTTCTCCAACACACCGCCAAGGAGGAAATCCTGACGCCTTCCTGCTTCTCTGAGAGTCACAGTGTGTGTGCTGAAGGTGACTGGGAACTGTCCCAGGGTTGTATTTGATACTGAGTACTGCCTGTAGTCCCCAAAAGGAAGAGGTTTTCACCACTGACCTGGTGCCATTCAACAAGATTTCACATCCAGGAGTCCAAAGCAGCCCCTCAGCCAACAGTTCCCACATCGTCCCCCCTGTTCAGGAAAACTGGATGTGCCCCATGCAAGGCACATCTCCAAACTAAACTGTAAATAATTCTGGATCTATATCAGTACTACAGTCTGGGCTAAAAGTCATTTTATGACTTGGCTCGTTCTACTTGACTACTGGCTAATTTTTCTGGTTGCACATGATATTTTTTCCTGTTTTGGATGAGGAAGATCTAAAGATGGGAGAAGGGCATGCTAAGGGCAGAGAAAAACAAGAAGTTGTACATGGGATCCTGCCAACACATTTGTATGGTTCCCCCCTCAGCCTCATTTTCAGGAGAAAATCTGTAGTACACCAGCAAATACACAATCAATAAATAGTATTAGCAAAAAAGGCTCTTTTCTCCTTAATCTCTTCATATTCTGGGGACAATCATTGTTGCCGGAATAATAACATGCTCTATTTAGCCATAACACACTTGGGGAACCTCAGGCACCTGGTGCAGCACCTAAGCTGACTTGCCAAAGCATCAGCTCCACATGTCAGGCTCAGAGCAGGATCATTGCCTTTCCTAGTGCTGTTTGTTATGGGTATTTTCTGCCCAATTCATCACACGTTGCCTGCTAGGTCAGAGATGTGTGAAGCTCAGCGTTCAACCTTGCTGTGCTGGAAGCCTCCTTGGCTGGCCCACCGAGCCTGGGCAGGGCAGTGATTTGCACCAGGAGCAGATAGCAATGCATGTAATTCTGCAAACACTTGTTCCCACATTTTACTTCTTCCCCCATAGTTCAAACCTAGGCAGAGCTATCAGGCTACCTTTGCTCTCCCTTTGCCTGCCTGTCCCTGGGAAAGCAGAGGTGGGATGTGGCTGCTGGCTCTTGGGGAGCAGTTTCAGAGTCTGTGCTGCTCCTTGCGCAGCCCTCCCGGCCCTGCTGCGTCAGGGGCTGATTCACCATGCCGAGCTGTAAGGCAGACCTAGTGCTGATGGATGGAGCCCAATCGACAGGGAACGTGTCTGTGTCGACAGTCCAAGCTCTGGGACACTGTCAGTGGGCAGCAGCCCTGGCACGGGGGCTGACATCAGCCCTGTCAGCCAGCAGAGACCATAGAACAATTTGTCCTCTAGATATGGGAACAGGCCTTTCCCAAAGCCCTGCTGCACCTCCCCACACCAGTCCATCAGCCAGCAGTAGGCTTTTCAGTTTTGCAAGCAGCTACTTGTTTAAAAGGAAAAAACAGCAGCAGCTCAGCCTTTTACTCAAATCTATTGGAGAGACAGTCTAGCTCTCTCCTCCTCTCCTTTTTCTAGAAAGATGTTCCTTCAAACTTGCTGTGCGGAAAATAAAATGACCTTTTTCTCTTCACATGCACTTGCTCTCATTTGCAAGCCCAGGCATGCTGCTATGGGGAGGGCAGGGCAGCTAAGCACACATGAATAACCTCACACCAGCACTGCAGACATACATATGACATTTTTTTCTATGGTTCTAGTACCAAAATATCCCAGGCACAAAGGGATTTGGACTCTACAGCTAACAATCTATGCAGGCCTCTAAGGAAACTGCACAGTAGCCCTGCTAATGGCTTCAAGGGGAAATGCTTCAGGCCCTAGCTGCTGCTACTGCTGCTCAGGGAATTGTGCTTTTAGCTCTGGCATGCGATAAAAACCTTTTCTCACTGCTTGCAGACATGATGGCTCTTCTGGGGAGAGGAAAGGCATTGACTAAGCTCAGGCCATTAACCACCTTTAAGCACACACTGAGGATGTCAAGCAAACACCACCAGTCATTCAACACCCAGGGTTAGTTAACTAACCCCCGTGACTCCCTCTCTGCCCTCTCTGCTCCCCAGGTGCTATACTGCTCCCTGCTCCAACACTGCCTGCTCCCTCTGCCCCGGGAGAGAGCAGGCAGTAACAGAGAGCTCTGGGCATAGACCTGGGGCGCTCACCTCAGCCCAGGGCACTTCTGGCAAGCCTCATCTTGGAATAAACACTTTGGAATAAGCTCTCCATGGTGTTTCATTTCCTCTTTGTGCCCCTTCCCTCCCTAGGAAAGGAGAAGGGAGCTTTATCTGATAAAAAGCAGCAAGACACAATATTTCTTTAGCAAGGTGTGTCTCTGCAGTGCCGGCCTGAGTGTGCTCAAATCCAGCAGTGGCCACCTGCTGCATCTCGCTGCCCATCATAAGGCAAGAAGGTAGCTGGGCAAGGAGGTGCCCACTCTGAGGGGATTCCCCCCTCTCCCCATACCCATTTCCATGAAAGCCACAGTACTGTGCCTTCCTCCTCTGACTAACTCATAATGAGACAATGGTCTCGCTGGTGTGGTGGCAGATTTTGCAATAGGTTTTAATGAGGTATTTACAAGTTCTGAGGCGGGCTCCTTACACAAGGAGTGTGGCCTGGCCCTGGCAGTTGATTGGGCTTTTCATTGACATTCCTGCAACTCCAGCGATTGCAGCACAGGCACAGTGGAAAACATTTAGACATCAGAAATGCCAGATTAATTATCTCTTAATTGATACCTCCACTTGGGGACAAATGAAACCGGAACATCTCTCCTGCCCTGGGAGCCTGCCACTTACAAACAGATTTACAGCTAAAAATACCACGGCAGTCCCATGGCTAATCAACTTCACTGCTTACCCTGGGTGAGGTTAAAAATTGTCTCAGGCTGGCACTGTGAGCAGTGAGGGACCAGCTGCAGCACCTGGATGCAGATGGCATTAACGCTGTGCAGCATCCCCATTGCCCAGGCGAGGGGCACCTCGCCTCTGGGCAGTGCTAGGGCCCCGCAGTTGGGTTTCTCCAGACTAGGGTCCAGCCGGAGCATCCTGAGGAGAAGTTTCTCGCACTTTCCTGCCCATCGTTTGAGGCTGCCGAGAGGAAACCTCGTCCCTGCGTCTTTTAAGAGGCCTTAAGTGCGCAGTGTGTTTCCCCGTAGTGTAACATTTCCAGAGAGCTTGGGAATCACATTTAATCCTTGTAACAGCTTTTTTGTGCAGTGCTCTCCTGCACCTACAACGCTTCCCCAGGGATCTCTCCCCCACCCAGCTTCTTACAGGAATCCACACACAGAGGCCAAATTGCCACAGTGACCCCATTTAAGTTACCATCATCTTTATTTTCTTCACATATGTGCAAACAGAGGAGATCGCAATGGTGGTGTTCTTAAAAATAACAAAATGTATTTGCATACATTTCCCTATGTACAGGTGAACAGCCACAAGTAGTCTTCTTTTGCACAGCAAAAGATCTAGAGCATTGAGACCGGGGACAGGACCGGGGCCCAAAAGAAAAGGTCTAACTTAAAAACAATAATAAAAAAAAAACCCAACTTCACAACAGTGCAAACCTCTTGGACACGACAGCACGATGGAGTGACTTTAATGGAGAAACGGCGGGGGGGGCCTCTCGGATATGAGATTTCTGACTGTAAACAAGGCGCAACACCTCCCTCCCGCCGCCCTCCCCGGGGAAAGCTATTCCAGGAATTTGGCAGATCTTCAAGGGCTGAGCCGGAGGTAAACAGCCCGCGGCCGCCTCCCCTCCTCGGGCCGCAGCGAGTTGGGGTCCGGCTCCGGCGGCCACCGGCACCGGCACGGGAGGGGCGGCCGCTCCCCGGGATGCTCTACGGGACGCGGGGGCACCGCGGGGAACCGGCGGGATCGCGAATACCCCGAGGGGCCTCGGCGGGGCCGGAGGGGTCCGGTGCGCCCCGGTGGGGCCGTGCACGCCCGGAAGGGACCGTGCGTTCCAGGAGAGGCCGGAAGGAACCCGGTGCGCCCCGGCGGGGCCGCTCATTCCCGGGGGGAACCCGGTGCGCCCCTGCGGCGCCGCTCACGCCCGGAAGGGACCGTGCACTCCCGAAGGGAACCCGGTACGCCCCGCTGGGGCCGTGCACTCCCGGCAGGGACCGGGAACTCCCGGAGGGGTCAGAAGGAACTCGGTGCGCCCCGGCGGGGCCGTGCATTCCCAGAGGGAACCCGGTGCGCCCCGGCGGCACCGCGCACGCCCGTATGGGCTCGAGTGCTCAGCCGGTCTCGGGGTCGCCGGGGGGCGGCTGCTCGGCGTCGCTGCCGGGCGGGGCGGCCCCGTCCGTGCCGCCGCTCTCCAGGGAGGACTCGCTGCCCGTGCTTTCCCCAGAAAGCAGGCGGCGGACGCGCAGGTCGGCGCGCAGCGAGCGCAGATCGTTGCCCAGGCTGAGCTCGCCCAGGTCGCGGAGGAGCTGGCCCAGCTCTGGGCTCTCGCCGCGGCCGGTGCTGGGGCGCAGCAGCTCGCCCTCGGGCTCGCCCAGCGCTTCCAGGATGTCTTCGCAGTCGCAGTGCATGGCCCGCTCTTCCTGCTCCTCGCCCAGTAGGTCCTCCGTGATGGAGCCCAGCTTGGGCGCGCTGCGGCTCCGCTCCACCGGCGGCTTGTAGCAGCACTGCCCGTTGAGCAGCTTGCGCAGCGGCACCAGCGGGATGCTCTGCTCGCCCACCAGCTGCTGCTGCTGGTGCCGCGCGTCGTCCCGCTTCTTCAGCCGGCGGAACTCGGCCAGTGCTGTGGCCGAAGTCTGGTAGAGTAACAGGGCCATGGCCTTCGCCTTCTCGGGCTTGGAGACCAGCACGGCGTGGCAGCGCAACATCACCGCTTTGTGCTTCAGCTCGTGGCGGTAGATCCAGGCGAAAACACGGGGCAGGCGCGGGTCAGCCACGCAGTAGGTGACCCGGTGCAGCAGGTAGAGGTGGCCGGGCCGGCGCAGCCCCTTGTCCTCGGCGTGAGCCATGCGGATGCCCTGGGCGCTGATGGTCAGCTTCATCTTGGTGCCCTGCCGGCCCGCTTCGCTCTTGCTCCAAATCTTGCAGACGGCCAGGTCGGTGCAGCCCTCACCTTTGGACTGGATGGTGGTGGCGTTACCCAGGTAGAGCACAGTGTACGTGGGGTCTTCGCTGGTAACGCGAAATTTCCGCCGCTTGGAGCGGAACATGCTGCCCACGCGGTGCAGGGCGCTCTCGGGGCAGGCGCGGGCCAGCGAGGTGAGGGCCGAGTAGTGCACGCTCACCGCGTACCCCTTGGGCTTGCTCTGCCGCCGCGCCTCGCCCGCCGCCAGCTCCACCTTGCTCCGCTTCCAGGGCAGCATGGCCCCGCGGAGCCGCGGCTAGGCGCCGCGCCGACGGCTCCGGGCGCGGGGGGGCATGCCACGGCGGCGGCGGCTGGGCTGCCCGCCCGCCTCACATCCTTGCGGGCGCCGGGCCGCCGCGGCCGTAGATATAGGCGGGCGCCGCGCTCCGCGGGCGCGGAGAGGGGAGGCCCCGCGCACCGAGGGCGGAGCGCCCGCTGCCCGGGCCCGCCGAGCCGGCGGCTCGCTGCTCTCCGCCCGCCCGCCGCCGCCGCTCTGCGCCGCCCGCCGCGGCGCCCCGGCCCCGGCCCCAGACCCAGCCCCGGCCCCGGCCCCGCCGCGCCGCGGGGCGGGCACGGGGCGGTGCCAGCCTGGCCGGACGGCCCCTATCCCCTCCCCGCTCGCAGCGGAGCGCGGCCTCCAGCGGGGGACGCCCGCCGGTGCCGGCGCGGAAGAACGGAGACCCCCGTGCGCCCCGTGCCGCCCCACCGCGCTCGCCACGGCCACGTGCGGAGGGTGGGTGCCACAGCGCTCTCCGGCAGCTTTCGTCAGCACGGGCAGGGGGAATGGAGAGGGCATCGCGGGGGATCCGTCTGCCCCAAATCCCCTTAAACTGATAAAATTCCCAAGGCCACTGCCGGACCCCAGGCTCTGGGTGATCCCACGGCCCGGAGAGCCCCAGCCTCAGCTGCCTGCACGGCCAGGGTGTGCCATGGACAAATCCCACTCTTGCAACATGATCTTTTCTTCGGTTTGGTTAGTCCGGATCTGAGACCTGAAGGGCCTGCAGCAGATACTAGTTATTACGTATGAGTAATACTTTGCTCTTTATTTGTATGCAGCAGCTGAAGAACAAGAAGCTGTCTTGTAATTTCTTGTTGGGGTTGCTGGGTACACTCACAGACATAATGAGAAAGTTGGTCTCTATGTTGTTACTATAGCTTCTTGTGTCATGTGTCAGATCCTTGCCAAAAAGAATAGAAATTCCAGCATTGCAGATAATGGCATTTCATCAGGGTTTGGATAAATGCTCAACAAAAGGGGGGCAGTATGTACTCTTGCAGTAAAATATGTAAGCACCGGCATAAATTATTACACAAATGATTTCTAGAGTTTGGATCAATTAAACCAGTATGTTATATTATTATTACTATTATTACAATTATTACATAATGCCATCTAGCAGATTATTTGGGAATTGCAAGTAACCACAGTGACCAGCATCAAAAACTATTAAGTCCATTTGCTTATATTTCCAAAATCCCCCTCACAGAGGGCAGGTGAGGGGCTGAGGTCTGCCCTGACTGCAGTGCCCAGCAGCGGGTTCTGTTCTCTGCTCTGAGCCCTGATGCAGGCTGGCTGTCAGGCACCCACTGGGAGCCCCCATGGTGCTGTGGGTGTGGGGGACAGGAGGGGCTGTGTGCTATGCTGCAGCCTTTGGCAGACAGCTCCTGCCAGCCTGCAGGACCATCCCACTCCATGGCAGGGAAAGACTAATTTGTTCAGCTAATTGATCTCCAAGTAGCATTCAATATACTTTTCTTTTGTCTTCTTTGTCTTGCAAGGTGAAAACAGAAGATGCTGCTATGCACATAAAATAAATCCAATGGCTTGAGGTGACATCTGACACCCATGTATGGTGTGGCACTCCTGGAAGTGTCCAAAGATCTGCCTCCTCCCTCAAGGTGTCCTGCTGAACCACAGCTCCTCGGACCAACGCCTGCCCAGTGCTCAGTGGCTGCCACTGCCTGAGCAGTGCCTGTGAGCTGCAGGGCCGAGAGCAGCCCCGTCTGCTCCTCCGAGATGCGTGGGCATGGCAGTCTCTCCATATGAGGGAGCTGCTTTGCCAAAACCTGCCTGCCTCCAGCTGTGGGCAGAGGAACCTGTTCTGAGCCTTTGGCTGGTGGCTCAGCAGGCAGGTGTTTGCTCCAGGTGGGATGGAGCAAGCAAGGAGACCCGCATACCTTCCTGCAGTGCTGCGTCTGGAGGGAAGTTAGAGCTGGGCAGGCTGGTGCTGGTACACAGACACTTCTGATAATGATGCCCACTGAGCTGTTTGCAGAGTCATGCTGGGCTCTGCCATCCTGATTAAAGTGATCTGTGTTCAGGAACATAGACTTCACATTTTCACCGCATGGCTCGTGCAGGCTTCTGAGCCCCGTGGCTCTCCAGCAGCCCTTGGGCATATTTGTCTGCAAACCTCAGTGGTGTGTAAGGTGAGAAGGAGATCTGACCCCTTTGCCATCCTCATGGCCTCCCCAGTTCCAAGGCAGCAGCACTGCCATTTCTGCATTGCATTCTCAGGTTCTAGAGATTTCCTTATCAGCATCTCAGAGACCCTGCTGGGGGTTCCAGATGGTGGCTGGGGAGTAGAAGCACCCGTGAACACCTGCCTCTGTACCACTTGAAGTGCAGCAGCAAGGAAGGTGTCTTGTGGTCACAGCCCTCGAGGACGGAATCTGTCTCGGCTCAGTTCCTTGCCATGCGTGCTCGCCAGTCTGTGTGCCAGACCATTGTAGCTTTCTTTGCTTCATTAATGGGCTCAGTTAATTCAGGACCATCTCTTTCCTGCTCTGTGGCAACTGCTTCACTTCTGGGCACGGATGATTGCAATATGCTTCAGCAGCTGAAGAGCAAGTTACAAATCATGGTGGTCTGTGACAGCAATTCCCACACGAACGCTCTGAGTTCTGTGCTGGGGTCAGGAGCTGTGCTACAGCCTTTGGGTGAAGTCTGGCGGCAGGGAGCAGCCCAGTTAAGTTTGGGACACCTGCTCCATGCTTGAGGCTGTTCCTGTGGTGTTGGATGTCTGTATTTCATTGCTGGGAGGAGAAGCTGAGGCACAGTGAGAGGTGAGCCTGCCCTGTGTGGCCAGGGCGTGCTGCCTGCTTCCCAGGGAGCACGAGGATCCCTCCTGACCTGCAAGGCCAGCAGCACCTGTGATGTGTAGAACATGCATGCTAGGGGCTTATCTGCATGGCGCTGCAGCCCGAGGGGAGTGCAGCAGCCTGCTCTCTATTTATGCAATACTCCAGCAGCTACCGAGCATCACCTGCCTTCATGCACGCATGGAAATCCAGAGCAAGGCGTGGGAAAATCTGTAAGATACCATCTCTGCCCTGCAGCGCAGAGCCGGCAGCACAGTGAGTGCTGCACTTGGCCCTCGGCAGACCCCACTCCCTGCCACACTCCATCCCTCTCCTGCCCTGGCCGCTGCAGTCTGCGCTGGAACCCGTGGTCACACCCCACCACGAGCCCCCAGGTTCTGGGGTGCACAGTGTCTCTGAGGTGCAGACAGGCAGGCAGCTGTCCAATACCCCTGTTGGAGGGAGCTGCCAGGCTGCCATGCTGGCTGCCCTGTGCAGTGTGGAGAGATGCAAGGGTCTGTCTGATGGGAGAGGGTGAAACCCTGCAAGGAGCAGCCCCACTTCAGGGATGGTTTTTGTGCCCAGCAGCTGGAATTGGAGCTGATGCAGATCTCTGGTTGGGGAGAGTGGTGGGAAAAGGTGCTGGGGAAAGTTGATATGACAAGATCAAAATAATTCATGGGAATGCACTGATTTTGTCAGTGTATGAAAACATGTCAGGTTTTCTCCCCCCAGGTAGCAATAGAACTTCTTGTGTCACAGCAGCTGAAGTGACACAGTCAAAGTGAAACACTGCAAACTGGCATTTCAGTATGTTCCAAAACAAAGTATTTCAGAATCTCTATAACTATGCAACATGTCAAAGTTTTGACTCTTTGTTCCAAACCGGAACAAAGGAAATGCTGAACTGTCAGGTTTTTCCATGAAGTGGAAAGACTGAGTGGCTCCTGAGCCTCACAGGCCATCAGTGGTGGCAGACAGGGTGCCATGGTCCCCAGCCCTGCCAGCGTCAGCCAGGTCTGGCCAGCAGCAAGTGCAGATGGCTGCCTGTCACCAGGAGCAGGGACAAGTTGGCAGGGCAGGGGACAGCATGACCTGCTCAGGGAGAAGGGCCATTCAGAGCCTTTAATGGAAGCCACATGCCACCCGTGCTGCCCTCCAGCCTCTCTGAAGGGGAGCAGCACCCCATCCTGGAGCGGGTGTGCCCTGGCAGGGCTCGGGGGCTCGGGGCTGGGAGCACAGGTGATGCCAGGGCCATGTGAATACAGTGGGAGATCTACGCATAGGCAGGCCTGGATCCCCTTGGGGCACCAAGGGCGATGCCAGTGCTGCTCAGGGTGCCAAGACCGGCAGTACCCCTGGAGCAGGGGCTCTGCTGCTCGGCGGGGCCGTGCTGGTGCGGGCACACCTCGCCGCGGTTGTTTTTCAGCCACCGAGAGAGGCACACCCCGCTTCCTGCACAGGCAGCCCGGCGCTTCCTGCACCGGCTGCTATAATTAGCAGGGCAGCCGGTGTCCAACGGAGCAGAGCTCTCCCTTGGCTGTCACGGCACCCTCGGGGGCAGCTTGCTGGCTGGGCTGGTGCTGGACATCCGTCCTCATACCCTGCTGCCAGTCCAGGGGCACAGAGGTGGTGTTGGGACAGCATCCTCGACTCAGTGCTCCATCCTGGGGGCTGCCACCATGGGGCCATGGTGAGGGGCAGCAGTGGGCAGCGTGGTGAGACTTCCCAGGCAGAGCTGGCACAATGGGAGCTGGAGAAATCCCATCGGTTTCCCATCTGGTGCTTTGTGCCTTCAAAGAGGCAGACAGTTCTCTCTAATTAACTTGCCCCTACCCTGCCAGGCAAGGAGGTGATTTTATCTTCATAGGGCTGGTGCAAGAATCGGAGTCTAAAAAACTCACCTGAGGGCCTCAGTAGGGTTGGTGCCTTCTCAGGGCTCAGCCTTGGCCAGGCAGCCCTGCTCCAGAGTTTCTTCAGCATGCTGCTCTTTCTAAAGAGGAGCAAGACCTTCACCAAGAGATGGGAAGCTTGTGGAACAAGTTCCCACTCTTCTACAGTGCCTGTCCATTTCTGAGTACAGCTGGAAAGAGCTGCAGTTGTTCACAGAGCAAAATTGTTTTGGTGTTCTTTCAGGGCTGCTGTGGGGAGGGTTTCTTAATGGGTCTGCTTGTCAGGCTGAGGCTGGCAGTACCGCTGAATTGAGCATTGTGAACCTACATGAATAATGAATAGCTATCACATGAATATTTTAGAAACACAGTCCTGAGATCTCCCAGTGCTGCCTTAAAGGAACATGGAGGAAAAATTGTCCAGAAAGAACGATGTTTCCTTTAGGCAAAAATGCACTGTTATCACAGGCTTTCGAAAAAAAGCTTCTGCTGCTAAATAATTCTCAGGATATGCATCAAAAACTGGAGCAGTGGTTTGGCTCCGAGGCAGAAGAAGTTGGGAGAGAAGCCCAAGACAATGATTACAATGTGCTGGAAGGACAGGAGATTTTACTTTGTCTATGCAGTGGTTTTGTGGGAATTCCCAAAGCTGTGGCCGCTTTCCAAAGAGCCAACAGTGTTGGGTACTCAGTGCTTTTCAAAGGAGTGGTGAGAAGTTTTGTGATGCACAGAGGAGCTTTCTCTCCCAGGACAACACCTCAGTCCAGCCCATCTCTGTCAGAGATGAGTTGTACAAACAAAACCCAGCAGCAAAAATTGTGTTCATTTTGCATGCAGTGGTAGCTACTCCATCATATGGGAATGGGCTGCAAATCAACAGCTTTATCACACTTCACAGCAGCGTGTCCCTCTCCTCCAAGCTCTCCTTGCCTGACTGTGCTCTTGGCACGCACACTCTGGTGCCAAGCTGCCTCTGTGCAGCTCTTGTGACAACATCTGTACCTCAGTTTCCCTTTTCACTGTGTGTGATTAATCCATGCATAAATGTCTTCTAGGAGCAGCAGGCTGTTGTGTTCAGGTGAGACCAGCAGCAACCTGTCTTGCTCAGGTAGACACAGCAGAGCAATGGGAGAGGGATGAGAAACATGGCAATTAGAAATATGCAATTACTACTCTAGCTCTGATGTTTTTGCAACTTGGATGACCCAGTCTGTTTCTCCTTCAGCATTGCCCTGCTCAAAGTAATCTTCGCAGTGCTGCTGGCATCACCAGACAGAAATAATTCCTTGGTGTTTATGAAGTGCCCAGAAATGTATCTGTTGCAACAATGAGGGCAATTTGGGCATTGCTTAAGTAGGTCCCACAAAGGTAGTAGAAAATACCTGCAGTTTGTCCCCTGAAGCACTTCAGTCTAGAAATGGGGAAAGGTGGGGGGGGAAGGGCAACATGTGGGAAAAATATCCCAATCTAAATGCAGAGATCTTTGTTCTTCAGGTTATCCTCAAACCTCCCTGCCCCAGGATGGGTTGCAGGTGGTGGAGCAAGCCTCCTTTTCCCACTGCACCAGCACTTCTGCCTGTCATTGAGTGTCTGTTTCCAGTTTATGCCACTGAACACAGCTGCAAGTGTCCCATGGAGATCCATTGAGCTCTGCACTCTGTACTGACAGTCTCCAGACCCTGGTGGTGCTGAGGCTGTGCTGCCAGGGCTGTGCCAATGGGATTATTAGAGCATTTTGCCTGTGGTTGAGCAGCCTGGGAATGGCACTGCACGTGCCTCAGCTGTGGGGTTAGAAGTGCTGCCAGACCTGAGGCATGGGGATCAGCCAGGCTGGCTGGCTGCTCTGGCTGGTGATTATGCATTGCAGAGGGAAGGTAACTTTTAACTGAAGTACAAAAGAAAGACAATAATGAGCACTTTTATTACTGCTTCAGTGCCCACATAAAGACTTGAGATGGTTTTATTAAAGATTACTTGATTAGAAATTATTTTACTAAATGTCTGCCTGCTGTCTGCAGCCCACCAGCCTTCCATTGAAGCACCTCACCTAAATGAAAAGGTGACTGCTGAGTCCTCTTTCATCTCTCTTATTTGCCTTTAGGAAGCAAAGGAGGGGCCAGACCAGGCTGGTGGTGGTGGCGGCAGAGCCTGGGATGAGCATGGCAAAGGATCAGACGTCCTGGGGAAATTTATGCCATGCAGTTACTGGCTTTGAAAAGAAGAAGAAGAAAAGAAAAGCTGTGTCTTCCTAATGGGCGTTTATCATGGAGCAAGAGAAAATAAAAAAGAAAGAAAAGGGAATAGAGAAGAGAGAAAAGACCATTCCTGCCCGGGGGGTTTTGCATGCTGCCATGCTGTTGGTGGCAAACTCCTGAAGTTAAGCTTTCTCTGCTTCTGTTTTCCAGGGATTACACAGGTTATTCTCCAGTTACAACTGATACATATTACAGAGTTGTAGTGAAAATTGTCTGGCCTTAGCCCAACAACCATAAAGGAGAAATGCTTCATAAATCAGTTCAGTGAGCAAGTACAGGTCAAGTTGTTTATTAATTCAACCTGCTCTCCCATCTTGACCCAGACCAGTCGCAACGGCTGGTGCCAAAATCCATTCAGTGGTACCCTAGCTGGTCATGCAATTTCCTCTGTCTGGCAAAGATGCCCAGACTCTGGCTAGATTTTGCAAGCAACCTCCCATATCCACATGCAGGATCCGACTTTGCCGCCATCATTCCTCGCATGCACTGTTTGCTGTATTGGGATGGTGGACACTAGGGAAGGGGAACCTGCACTGGCCTGCCTGTGTCACAGGGCACAGGATCAACCTCAGCCACAGGAGCTGGTGGTTTTCCCCAGAGGGACACACAGACCCCTGCCCTGCCCACGGCTGGCTGCTAGGCAGGGTTTTGCACGATGTGGTTTGATAGCATCTGCACCAGGCCAAACCAGCAAGAGAAACTGGCCCCGCTGCTGCGGGCACTGCCACGGGCTGGGCTGGGGCTGGCAGCCCTGCGTGCCACCCCAGTGCCACGGCCTTCAGCTGCAGCACCAACCTTGGGTGGGAATGAACCGTACCACAGGCTCATTACTGGAGGGGTTGGTGGCTGCTGCGGGAGGGAGGGGGTTAGAGCTGAGCCTGAGGAGGGGAGACCCAGAGAGATGTGTGTCCATACTGAGAACCATAGGGTGGGAGGGACAGAAAGATGGATGGATGGATGGATGGATGGATGGATGGATGGATGGATGGATGGATGGATGGATGGATGGATGGATGGATGGATGGATGGATGGATGGATGGATGGATGGATGGATGGAAGATCACAGAACCAACTGGGTTGGAAAAGACCTCTGATATCGAGACCAACACCGTATCAACTAGACCATGGCACTAAGTGCCACATTCTTAAACAACTCCAGGGACGGTGACTCCACCAACTCCCTGCGCAGTCCACTCCAACGCCTAATCACCCTTTCAGTTTAGAAATTCTTCCTAATGTCCAACCTAACCCTCCCCTTGTGCCGGTTCGGGCTGTGTCCTATCGCCCTGGCGGGCCGGCGAGGGCCGGTGCCGGTGCGGTGGCGCCGCCTGCTGGCAGACGCCGGGGCGCGGCGGGGCGGGCGCGGCGGAGGCGGCGGAAGGGGCGGGCGGCGGAAGGGGCGGTGGGAGCGGGCGGTAGAACGCGGCGGTCCGCCCGCCCCTTCCGTCGGCGGGGCGGCGGCGACGGCACATGGGCAAGAAGCGGAGCGATGGGCTCGGGCGCTGCCTGCAGCGGCAGCGCGGGCTGGAGCGCCGCGGCGCCTCCTCGTGGGTAAGCCGGGGGCCGGGGAGGAGGGAGAGAGGTCGGGGCGGCCCGGACTGACGGCGGTGTCCTGTCCCGGCAGCTTCACGCCAGCGAGGTGGTCGCGGAGCGCGGCCCGGAGCTGCGGTCGGCGCCCGAGCAGAGCCCGCTGGAGGAGTTCCTGGCCACGGCCGAGCTGGCCGGCACCCGCTTCGTGGCCGGTGAGCGGCTGGGACGGGCCTGGGGCTGCGGCTGGGCCGGGGCCGGATCCGGGGGCTGAGGAGGGGATCCCGGGGCGGGGCGACACCGGTTCGGGGGCGAGTGAGTGCGAATGGGTGCTGGCAGTGGGTCTGACCCGCGGGAACTGGGGCAGGCTGTGAGGCCCTGAGCCAGGGCTGGGGTCAGCAGGGACAGGATGGGGTGGCAGCGCTGGGGACAGGTGGCTTTGGATGACTGTCTCCGCTTTCAGAGCGTCTGAATGCCCAGATCGTGTCTGCCCAGAGCTGCACGGGCCTGCTCACAGCACAGGAGGCCCAGCACGTTCGGCAGCTGCACCAGGAGAATCAGGAGTTCCTGCGAATCCCTCGGAGGTGAGGTCTGCAGGGCGGCCTGGATGCCCCTTGGCTGACTGGGGCTCCGGGGCTGGTCCCTCCGTGGCTGCAAACCCGAGGACAGCTCTCAGACTGGCAATACCCTCCTTTTGGAGAAGCCACTAACTAACCTATACGAGCAGGCTGTAACCCACAGTACAGGTGCCAGTCTGCCATGTGAGTGCTGCCAGTGCCAGCCTCTGTGGCCTGGTAGTGTGGGTTTCCTGCCCAAAGCTTGGCACTGCTGAGGCAGGTGCATCCAGGCTGCCTGGTAAGCCTTTTCAGAGCTCTGGGAATGGTGAACAGAGATGTTAACCCCCATCTTAATGACCCTACATAATTTAGCTCAAGAAAATAGCTTTGTGGTATCTGCTGTACATGCTCTCTGTTAATGGAGTTTGGAAGGAACAAGGAAAGAAGGTGTACTTAAAGCTGCTGACAACAGCTTGCACATCTGAAGCATTACTTCAGCATAGCTGAATGTGTGGTTTTTATGTTCTATTTACTGAAGTAATGTAGCTGGACTGACTGCTATTGCTGACCACTCACTCCAGAATATGCTTGTTATAGGCCACACTGGGATAGGACAACCAGTGCAGAGGACTTGAAGCAGGCAGAGAGAGAGAGCTTTCTTGAGTGGAGGCGACAGCTTGCCCAGTGAGTATGCTGCCTGTGGCTGGGTAAGTAGCTGGTGGCATTCAGTGACATGGGAAGCAGCGAGTTCTATTATCCTTGTTGGACCAATAAAACTAATGTCTACTCAGTAGCTCCCTGGACTTGTCCTGGAAGGCTGGACATCCCAGCCACAGTCCAGCATGTCTTTGTGGTCAGCTCTGCAGAACTGTCTTGTGTGTGCATGTTCTGTTAAATGAATTCAGGATGGTATGTGATATTCTTCATCCACCTGTGAAGCAGAGAGTTACTGGATGTCTCCTGAGTAAAGTTGTTCAGGTGGTGGTAACACCAAGTTAAAGGTTGTATAGAGGTATTTCAGCTACCATCCCCAAATTTCAGGTTTTTTTACAAGTAGTACTCAATTAAGAAAAACTACTGGCACTTGGGATAACTTCTCTCATTTGTTATCATGGCTCTCAAATTTCACAGGCAGATTGTTGATGAATTCTTGCTCTTGTCGTCTTTTACCTGCATTGACAAGATCAGAAGCCATTGTGTCACCACTAAACCACTGCCACTGACAGCAGGGTACCTGAGAACTTGATCTGTTTGAAAAAACTTCAGAAATAGTACCTCAATATGAGTTTGGTTTGATTACTCTCTGCAAAACTAAAGCCTTCTGGATCTAGGGAAGAACTGGTAGTGAGCTTACAGCCTACCATGGACGAAATGTGATGTTGTTTTTTCTGTTTTGCCTTAGCCTCGAGGAAGAGAAAAAGTTAATTCTAACCCCATTTGAAAGGAACTTAGAATTTTGGCGTCAGCTTTGGAGAGTCATTGAAAGAAGGTAAAGTGTTTTGCTATCCACTTTTTAAAAAGTGATGTTGAATGTATTTCCATGAATTTCAGCTTTTGAGACAAGCTTCACGTGTCTCAGCACAGGAAAAATTATTAAATTAGTAATGTTTTATTATCAGCACTGCAGTGATTTTGTTTTTGTGGTGCCTGCTAGCTCTCCACAGTGTGCTGTGCAGTGGTTCACTGTGAGACTCTTGGCCTTCCCCAGTAACTCTGTGTTGGAGGCCTCCTTTTGAGAAAGTGCCTTTGAGGTCTCTTGCCAAGATTAACCCCTTCCCCTCCTTCCCAACCAAACTTGCAGCAGCTGATGTTCAGGAGCAGGAGGCAAGGACTTAGTAATGTTGGGAAAGAAGGAACCCCTTGGTCCTTGTCTCTTTGCCACACAGAGAAGTTGCAGCAGTGCACAGAAGGCAGCAGCCTGTTGTACCACAGCAATAGCTTTGTTTGCTCTGCTGAGCTGTAATACAATAAGAGTGCTATCTGCTACGTTAATCTAACTGGAGCATTTAATTTCACTAGTAATTAGGTTTAAGATAATCTCATTTCACTTTCCTAAAATTGAAAAATACTTCACCAGTGAGGTCATGGTGAGCTGCTCCTTTCACAGAAGGGGCTTTGTCCTGAGTGCTGCTGGGCCCTTGGCTGGAAGAGTGCTGGTCAGGAGCATCCACTCTAGGGTGTCATGATGTGCAGTGTTAGTGTGCAGGGTGTGTTGAGGTGACTGGAATGTGTCATTAATGCCTTTCTGCTCCTGTTGAAGCTTTTTATTTCATGTAGAGTGAGGATGCTGTCTCAGAAGTGAATGGAAAAGTCACTCAGTCCTTTAACCTTTCCAAATAATTTGATCTGTTATCAGCCTTTGCTATGTATTTGCTTCAAACTAGTTCCGAGCAGTGTGGTTCAGTAATTTCTCTGCATCCCATCGCAGTATGATGGTGTCAGCTTTCCCTCATATTGATCTTTGAATGTCTGTAACTGTGCAGTCTTCTTTGTACCCATGGAGCTTATTAAATCCCTTTACTTTTGCAGTGATATTGTAGTCCAGATAGTAGATGCCAGAAACCCCCTTCTGTTTAGATGTCAAGACCTGGTAAGTAAACCACTTTCTTGAATGTTGTCTTCATTTTGCATCTTAATATTTATGTGATATATTTTTTGCTCAATGCATTCAGCTACCTTGAAGCTGTTTTGCTGTTGTGCCTGAGTGGATATCTTATTAGTTGATGCAAGTATTCTGGCATGAATTTTTTTTTTCTTTTGGTATTTCACACAGAATGTTGTGGATTTAGAGACTTCTGCAGATGTTACATTGCAGATACTATTTTATTCCTCATTACCCATTACAAGTGTCCTCATATAAAGGAATTGTTTTATGTAAAAGCACAGTGGAATAAAAGTGGGTGAGATTACAAAGGATCAAAAGTTATTGAAGAGACAAGTTTGTAGTGATAGGCTGTAGAACACTGCATCAGGGAGACATGAAGTTGCTCAAATAGTTATCTTAGGAGCTCCTGCTGCAGAGTGCTGATTAATCTCTTGTCACAGCTCTAAGCAAACAAGGTGTTTGCACACATGGCCAGCAACAAGCTGTATTGTGGTAGTTGGATGCTCCAATTTGTTCTTGTAGCTGTCTGCTAGACAGCACTTCCACCAACCTAGAGATGGTAAGCTTGGCTACACTGGTGTGGAGCTGCATGGAGTAATTTGCCTTGCTGCTCTTGTGTTGTCTTGGGGTGGAAGGAGTCGAAACCAAAGTACAAACCGATCCTTCTCTTGTTTTCTTTAGGAAAGTTACGTTAAGGAAGTCAGTAATGACAAGGAGAACATGATCCTGATCAACAAAGCAGATTTGCTGAGTGAGGAGCAACGTGCTGCTTGGGCACAGTTCTTTGAGAACGAGGGTGTCAAGGTGGTGTTCTGGTCAGCTTTGGCAGAGTGTGAACGGCTGGGCGGAGAAGCAAAGGTACTGCAGGTGACCAGTTCAAACTGGGTCTGTGCTGGCTGCAGCTGGTAATAGCTAAGCACTGAGCTGTCAGCTCTTGGATCTGGCTGATGACAGCTCACTGAGCCAGCAGCAAGGCTTGGGGTTGTCTTTGCATTTCACCTCTGAAGTGCTGTTCCCACAGGAACTGGGCTCTGAGGGGGGAGCGGAGCACCCAAGCGGTTCTGAGGATGAAGGCTCCAGTCAGGAAGATGACAGCACAGCACAAGGAAGTGCAGAAAGAGCGTCCACAGGCAGCACTTGGCAAAGTGCAAAGCAGGTCTTGGTGAGTGAGGATAACAGCAGTGATGAATATGAAGACTGTGAAGATGAGGAAGAGGAGGACTGGCAAACCTGTTCTGAAGATGAAGCTGGTGACAACATAAATGCTGTTGGTCCAGAGAGGATGGAAAGCAGGACTGAGGGTGCTGCAGTGCAGCACAGAGTGCAGGAGCGGAACAGGAACGTCAGGAACTTCAGCCATCTGGTACAGAGAAATGAGCTGCTGGAGATATTCAAAACTATGCACAATGGACCAAGGGTGAAGGATGGGGAAGTAAATGTTGGGCTGGTAAGTTGGACTTTGTGCTTAAATGGAACTTATTTAATCTAAATTCTAATTCCATGTGCCCTCCATGGGATAAATTCATCCTGTAGTCTGGCTTCCTATAAGGGTATAAAAACTGGCAAGCACAAACCACTGTGGGTTTTGTGCAAAGATGAATACTGAAGTTCCTAAAGCTCAGTGTGCCCCCCTGCTTGCCTTAGTTTTTTGGGGGTTTTTTTTAGAACATTTTATTAAAGAACTTCTGTGTCAGAGTTCTGTCAGTCTTTTGGCATCACCCTCCCTAATAACATTTCACTTCTTTGTCATCTAGGTGGGTTACCCTAATGTTGGCAAAAGTTCAACCATCAACACAATCCTTAGAAATAAGAAGGTGTCGGTGTCTGCTACACCAGGCCGTACAAAACACTTCCAGGTATTGCTAACAAATATCAGTCTTTTTTATCAATTTTTTTTTCCCCAGTGGAAGAGAGCTTCATTATGACCTAGTTGCAACCACATGCACTCCCTGAGAGCTCTGCCAGCCTGAACTGTGGCAGCAGAGTAGGTTGCAGAGGGGTGGTCTTGATGTGTGTAATTTGGAACTTTAATTCTTGCTTCTAAACTTTTGCTCGATTTTGAGTCACTCATGAGAGCTGCTGTGCAATGGGGCATGTTTTCCATCTCCTGATTTTTAGTTACCTTGTCTGGTTTTTTTCCAGCACCAGTTATGAGGAGAGAAGCTTTTTAACATGAGTGTTCCTCCAAGTAGCTTAAGGTCAAGGCTTCAAACTATCCTTGTCAACATTATTGCTGTGAATAAATGTTGTTTTGCTGATATTTTCAAATTGATCAAGCTTTGATTTTGAGGTAGCAACTCCAGTGCTATAGTGTGTGGGACCATGTGGGATTTGTACTTTTTGAATTCCTAGCTGTTTCAGAAGGTCCAACATACTTAAAGGTTTCTGGAGTGCTTTCTCCTCTCCCATCAGACTGGAGAGCTGAAGATCTTGCTGCCCCCATCTGGACACCTTATTTAGGAACTTTGAAAAATGTTGCTGTCTTCTACATCTGATCTGCTTAATTCATTGGTTGGGGCCAGCAGGGCAGGTGTCTGTGTTAGAAAAATTTCTGCTTATTGTCATTTGCATCCATGTTTCATCTATGCATTTGATTTTTTTGTTGTTGTTCCTTTTTCCTCTGTGGACACTGAGTTTCCATAGTGAACTAATGGGTTATTTATCATGTAGACCCTGTATGTGGAGCCTGGCCTGTGCCTTTGTGATTGCCCCGGTCTGGTGATGCCGTCTTTCGTCTCTACCAAGGCAGAAATGATTTGTTCTGGAATTCTGCCTATAGATCAGATGAGGGACCATGTTCCACCTGTTTCTCTAATATCCTTTGCGTGGGGTTTGTGAGACTGCGTGCAAGGGTTGGATCTGGAGTATGCCAAGTAGCGTGTTCCAGCTAGCAGCACATGTGCTCATGCTTTGGGGGAGGTGTGACATACTGGATAACACAGTCCTGCTGTGTTGGTCTTTTCCTATCTCATTTCAACTTAGTTGTGTTGTCAGGCTTGTGTTATTTTTCTAGTTTGCAATAAAATCCAAAAATCATTCTTTGTGTGTGCTCTTAGAGTGACAAGGGCAAGATGACTTGAGTAGCTGTAAATCACAAAGTGATTTCCTTCACTAGCTTATGTTTGCCAGCATATCCCACGCAACATTTTGGAAGCAACCTATGGAATAAATATCATAAGGCCGAGGGAAGATGAGGACCCAGATCGAAAGCCAACAGCTGAAGAGCTGCTAACAGCATATGGATGTGAGTGATGATCCTTTTAAAACCTGTCACCTCCACTGTGTGCATGGTCCTGAACATGGCCTTAGGAGAGCATTGTAAAGTTAGGCCCAGCTCGGGTTTGTTGTGCATTGGACCTCTTCGATAGGACTTGCCCTCCTCTCAGGAATGGTCTTTGTTTATGGCTCATCTCCTGTGGGAGTTGGAGTGGTGCTTTGCCAGTCTCATCTGACAGATGTAATGATATTGTGGAAGATATTGGTGAAGTGCCCTGCCAGTCTATAGGTGTGGTGCTCCTACCCTTTCAGATACCTCCCACCATCTGTGTCTGAATTAGACTTTGAAGAATGCAGTGAATTCTCATTCTCTGCCTTTGAAACAAAAATAAAAACCTAGCTGTTTTCTGCTAGTAGAAAGATATCAGCTCTTATAATTTCTTTTAGGTCAGGATACTTCTGCAGTACCTTTACAGTCACCAAAATTATTCTTTTTTTTTTCCCCTGCTTTCCCCAAGAGAAGCCTGTTTCTTAGGGAGTATTTTTGAGAAAGAATACAAATGGGTGGTTAGGCAGCAGAGGAGAACATATTAATATTCTCTTGTACTTACAAAGAATATACTTTGGATTTCTCTTCCAGATATGAGGGGTTTTATGACATCTCATGGACAGCCAGACCAGCCGAGATCAGCTCGATATATTTTAAAAGATTATGTCAATGTAAGTGCTTCCTACATCTGGGTTTTCTTCTCTTCTCAGAAGTGAATTAAAGGTTGCACTGGAATACAGTAAAGTCAGTTCTATTTCTCTGGATAAAATCACCATGTATCAAAAGACTCTTGAAATTGGGCTGCTTTTGTGTTTTAAAAGAATAAATTGAATTTCTCAAGCTGCCTAATCTTAGAAAGATTATTGCTTAAAAATATGGTGCCAACTAAATAAATAATCATATCTCCAAAGTAGCTAGCAGATACTCAAGAAATGAACCTGTAATGTACAGCTGGACCAATATTTGGCACTAAGGACTGTTGCTGTGTTGTAATACTACATGCTGCTTTAGCACCTCTCAGCAACTTATTGTAGATAATTTCTTAATAGGATCCTCTGGTGCTCCTGAGAGGTTTGCTCTGTGTTGTTTGCAGCTGGGCACTGCCGAGCAAATGGTGCTTTGATGTAGAGGTGGAATAGTAAGTTAGGAGTCAAGCCAGTTGTTGCCTGGGAGAAGAAATAGAGTGTACTGATAGTCTGCCAGTGTGAACCCCTGAACTTCAGGCCCTTCTTAGGTTTGGAGTTGTTTTCTTTTCTCTCTGAGCTTCTTTTGTAATAACTGAGTCCCATTGCTTTCACAGGGGAAGCTGTTATATTGCCACCCACCTCCTGGTATTGACCCAAATGATTTTCAGCACCAACACCAAAGATGCCCTGACAGTACAACTGTGCAGGCCACTGGATGGGTGAAGCCTGAGAAAAATACCAAAGCTAAACAAATTGAAAATGTGGTGGACAAAACCTTTTTCCATCAGGTAAATTCTGGAAAAGATTTCTTCTAGGAATTTTTGCTTCAGCACTCATCTGTAGTTACTGGGGGAAAACCACCTTTATAAGGATGGAGGTGTGCAGGTTTGAGTTAATGGTGTTTAATGCTGTGGGATCTGCATGGAATTTCTACCCAAGAGCTCTCTATTCTTTTTATTATCTCCTAAATCACTGGCAATGTCTTAGGTGACAGAAAGATTGCTAATGAGGTGTGCACAGATGATTTTTCAGAGGTCAGCATGGTGACCCTTGTCATTAGGAATCAGACATCAGTCTTGAGCAAACAGGAGGGTGACTGGGAAGAAAGACAAGGAGGAATGACTTGTCAACTGACCCAGAACAGGGTTTTGAACTAACAGGTCCTTCAAAGTGACATTCCTTGCCTGAGCTGTTATATTTAGAGGATGTTATAAGCTTTTTTAAGAGAATTGATTTAGTATTATGATGAGGTTTTGACTCAGAACCTGAAATCAGAGGAAAGATTACAAGCTGATTTAAAATCCAGTCAAGAAATCTCAAAATTCAGTGGAAAATGGGAATTTTTCTTAGCCTGTATGATTTCTTCTTAGGTCCTACAGGCATCTGTTTTGCCTCTACACTACTGAAGAAATGTATTAATGACTTATAGTGAAATTCATAACTGACCAGATCTGCATACCTGACAAGGATTAGAACAGGTTTTTAGCCATGAACAGGATGGGTCATAGACAGCATATTCCATTCTGTGTAGTTAGCTGGATGTGAGCACCGTATTTAGCACAGCTAAGATAATCATGCATTTTGAAAACAAGAACTCAGGCTCTTAAAAAAAAAAAAAGTGAGCTATTTCAGAAAACTGTGACCTGAAAAGAATGTTTGGGATTACCAGACTGTTGCTCTGCCTGCCCAAAGTGCTGGCACAAGCTGTGAGTCCCGTCAGTGCTGCCCACGCTCCAGACTTGAGCAACTTATTTTGGTCTGTGGCTTTCCTGGGCGCCAGATTTATTTGTGAAGACAATTTGTTGTGCACAGAGCAGAGGCTGCGAGGATCCATCCTGGTGCTGGAGCTGATGCTGGCTGGGGCACGGTGTCACGTCAGTGGCAGACACTGGGGACCCAGCAGAGCTTGGCAGAGCTGGAGCTGCTGGCAGGCTTTGGCTGCCCGCCGTGACCTTCCTGCAGCTCTGGAGCAGGCCCCGCTGGGTTTGAGCTTGCCTGTGTCTGGTTTTACTGACATAGTGCAGTGGTTGAGGATCTTGTCCTTGGTCACTGGAGGTTGTGTCTGCTTTTCCAGGAGAACGTTCGTGCCCTGATGAAAGGGGTCCGGGCTGCCATGGGCTACCGGCCTGGGAGCGGCCTCGTGCCTGCGGCTGCACCCAACCCTGCCAACGCGGTTGGAAAGCCCTGGAAAAAACACGGAAACAGGAACAAGAAGGAGAAAATCCGCAGGATCACGAAGCACCTGGAGGCTTAGCTGTGGCACCAGTATCTTGCCCTTTCAGGGCAGGGACTGTACAGTGTCACAGGCTTTAACTGAGGGGGAAAAAAGCAGATAAGTGGGCATCAGTAGCTCACCTGGGACTCTCTGCAGTGGATTGGCCTGGCAGGGGATGAGAGTGGGCTCTGGTGGCTGGAGTTCATCCCTTCTGAGAACAAAAGAGACCTGGCTGTTGGTGTTATCTGGAAGCCAGCCCAGACATTTGACTGCTGCTGAAACATCCTTTCAATGGGAGCAGATGGAGCTGTGCAGGAATGTTTTTTCCTTCCATAAAGGATGTATTTTTTAGCTGTTGCAATCAAAGCAAGCTCTGGTAAAACTGAGTAAAATCTTTAAACAGTTGAATTTTAGTGAGTGATGTTTGTTACATTTTGGGACACTATCACTCTTTTTTTTCTTTTTTTTTTTCCTGGTCTTTGAGGCTTGTTTGTTGATTTGACAAAATGCTTTAGGGTGTTGACAAATGAGGTAGAATGATCTTTATTGCCCTCTTCCTTCTCTGCTATTCTCAATCCTATTCTGTAGAACCTGTAACCACTCCCTATTTCCCAACTTGAGCAGAGCACAGCACACCATGCAAGGAAAATGTTGTTTTTATATCCTTTACACTGAGCTGGTATCAGTTGTTTTTGTGTGACTTCCCCATTGGCTCCATATGACTGCCTAAAAATCTGGTGCTAATTTGTCCCTAAATATACTTGAGATTTTACTTCCTGTGTGTGTGTCATGATCTGTCTCATTGCCCTAAGTCAGAGAATTGTCTGTTAGCAGATTTGAGTACATGAGTATTTGATGCTAAAAAGACTTGACTTACCTGCATCAGATTGAAGTGAGATTTGTTTCTCAGCTGCCCTACTGAGAAAATGTTTGTGCACTTGGTCAGCTCTTCATTCCTTGTTCAACACAGGGAGTAATGATAGGACTGGAAAAGCTCACGAAGACGAGTCATGCTTTGTTTTTAGGTGGTGGAAGGAATAACACATGATGCTGGTCTCTTGATGCTATAAAAAGGGATTGCTGTCTTGTAATTCTGTACTTTCCAGGCTTTAAATGTGGATGGAGAGATGAAAGCAACTGCTGAGCAAAGCCTCAGCAAACCAAGCCAGTTTTGGCTTTGTGACCCTTTGTGTGTGTCCTGTACAGGCAGTTCGTACTGTGTTTGCAGAGGGTCCCCTGACAGCAGAGCTCTCACCTCTGCTCCTGTTTCCCCTGAGGTGCCTGCTCTCAAGTCCCTAATTACATCACTGGAGGGAAGATAGTTCCCTGCCATGTGTAAAGTTAAAGTATAATTACCCTGAATTAATATGGTCAATGGTATTTTAAATCAGTGTACCATAGCGGAAAGTGGATTCTCAGGAGAGACTGTAAGTTGGAGAATTGTAATTGAAGATGTAAAACATTTTTTTTATTCTGTTTTTCTCCTTTAGAAGCATTTTGAATTGTTAGCCCATGTTGCATGTACTCAAGTTCTTTTCTTTTGCATTGTCTGTCCTTTCCTGTTGGCTGGGTCTCCAAGAGCCACCTTGCTGCACAGGCATCAGTGTCCTTATGTAGACCCTTCCAAATCTAGTGAGTGACAGAAATCCCCAGGGCCTGAGAGTTGGGATGACTTTGTGTTGCTTGTAGAAACTTTTTGCCATGAGACCTGCCAAGCAACTTGCAGTGTTTGCATGAGTGAACGGAGGATAATGTAAATATGACCAAGCAAGTAGTGTGTGCTCAGGTGTTAAATGCAAACTGCTCCTTGCTGTGCTAAAGGACTCTTGTCTCAACAGAAGACGGATGTAAAGACCTGAAAATATTTCATGCTGTTACTGAGCAGTGGGCAAAATAGGTAAGAGGCAAATTAATGCTTTCCTGTGGTGGTTTGATGTGTTGCTGAGCCACATCCCTCACTGGGCAGTGCCAGCTGGGCCTTGCTGACAGCTCAGTGCAGCACATGGCAGCAGCTGGCAGGCATGAGGCCATGTGGGCACTGCTCACTTGTCAGAGCCAGCACAAAGGAGACAATGTGCTCTGCCCTGGCCACCTGTGAATGAGCTTCTCCTGCTCCACTGCTGTCTGGAGAAGGCCAGTTTCCATTTTGGAGTGCTGTTTTCTTCAAGTGCCTTATGTGTGTAGAAGGAGTGTGCAGGCTGCAACTGGCTCCAGTTTCTTCTTTGGGATCCCCAGAACCCCAGTGCTCTGTCTCCCCTTTCAGGCAGCTTTGCTCTATAATGCAAGCAGTTTGTTTTCCTGGCTGATGATGTTACCTCCTGCACTGATACCTGCAGCAGAAATGCAGAACTGGTTTGGGAATGTGTTTTGGAGCTGAACTGGCTTTTATGGTATTGCCTTGAGTACTGCAGCTCTCCCTGCAGGTCTCTGCTGCCCAGTTCAGGGGTCTCACACCAGCCTGCAGTCTGTCCCGCAGCACGTGGGGTCCCCAGAGATCATGGGTGGGTCTGTGCTGTCATGGCACTGGGTACCACAGCTGTGGGGCAGCACTGGCAGCCTGTGGTGGAATCACCAGCTCTGCCCTGGGTCTCCAGAGAACTGGAGCTCTGCTTCACACACAGGACTTGTCATTGCATGTCTGAGCTGCCATCTAGGCCATCTAGCTGCTACAGAAAAGTGGTTTGCAGTCTTATTGAGGAAGAGCAGTATGTTTTACTCTGTTCCTGAAACCTGAAGCATCATGGGTGAGCAGTTGAGAGGTAGGGAATGCCAGGATGTAAATCCCTAAGCCACTCTGTTGTGGGTGCTGTGGCTCTTCTAACTGCAGTTGGTGGCAGGTGATGTAGGAGCTTTGCTCCCCTCGGCTTGGCAGAGCCAGCACTACACAAACATGTCCTCTGCCCATCACCCCACTGCAGACTGTGGGGCTGTCAGCGTCAGGTGTGTGGTCTTTTCCCAATGTCTCAGGTCAAGGATCAAAGGGACAATGGCTTTTTGCACCAGGAGTCTGCAGCAAGGGACTGCCATGTGGGATCTCGCTGGTTTTCGGCAGTCACCACGTGGCCCCAAACTCCTCCGCTGTGTTCTCTGGAGGAGGCTGAACTCCCCCTCTGCTGCCGTTAGGGGCCGGCCTTTCCCAGGCAGAGGAGCAGCCCTGGTGCCCCCAGCAGCAGTGTTGGGTCCTGCCCAGTTCAGGATCCCAGCAGACATGTGGGTCCCCGGGGACTCCCGCCCCACCACTCCCCTGCAGAGTGGCTCATGAGCTGCCCTTTCCAGCCAGCCGGGCAGGGAGGTGGCCAAGAGGGAGTGTGGCTCCAGCCATGGCAAGGCAGCAGCTGAGTCCAGGGCCTTTCAAGTTGTTTCTACAAAAGTGAAGGAACTCTTTTCTAATTCTCCTGAGACACTGTTGCTTTAAAGTAAGAAGCAACCTTTCTTTTTTCCTCTCTAGTCACAGCTCCTTCCCTCCTGTGAGGAGCTTCATGCTGTTGCCTGGCCCCTGCAGGATCCTTTACCCCATTTGTCTGTGAGAAGCGGTATTGTGCTGTCCCACTTCCCTATGTGGTGGTTCTAGTCCTGCTTTTTTACTGAGTTTTTCCTTCTTTTGCTGCAGAAGGAAAAAAAAAATATTGGGGAAAAATATCCTGGGGCAGCTGGGAGAGGAGCAGGGAGCAGCTCTCCAGAAAGTAATCTCTCCCAAACTAAATGCCTGAGGTGCCCAAGACATCTTGAGGCACGAAGAGAGGTCATGGTGAGGACAAGAGGAAAAGAAACCGCTACTGAGTCAGAGGAACTCTGCCCCAGTGTTCTTTCTTGCTGTGGCTATGGGAAAAGGGTCTGTCCCATGGGTGGTGTCAGGACAGGAGGACTGCATGTGCTGGGTGGAGCAGACTTGGGTTTGCCCTTCTGGAAATGTCACCAGCCCTTCATCACTTGGGAGCTGAGGCAAAGAACCAGAAACATCATTCATGAGGGAAGGTCCTGCAGTCCAGCCAGGGTTTTTCTGCCTGCCCAGAGCAAAGGGAAGCTGGAAGCATCTACAGAGCCCCTTTGTTTTGGTCAGCATTGATAGACCAGTGCAGGCTCATCTGGGATTTCACAGGGTTTTCAGCAAGAGTGTCTGCTTGGAGCTTCTCAGAACTAGCTGTGCTCAGGGCAGTGCAGGGGGATGCTCAGGAATCACTGCTGGTGGTCTCAGGGAAAAGGGATTCTCTTATTTTCAGAACCACATCTTGCTTGGCCACTCTGTGTACTCCTGAGCCCTCTCCTCGTATTGTCTGGGCAGCAAGGGAAGTGTGTGAGAATAATGGAAACCAGCACTATTCTGCTTTGCCATGGAGAAAGGGAGAACCAAAAACTTTATTGTTTCAAATGCAGCCAGTTCCCCTTTCTGGAAGGCAGTAGTGTGGGTCCCATGCTGCCCAGGGACCCACCTGGGGCTCCCCAGAACCCATCTGGGGCACTGCCTGCTCCTTTCTCTTCACAGTGGGACTTGGAGGATGTGATGGTGCAATGGAGCCAGCCCAGCCCTGCTGCTCAGCCTTGCTCTGTGCTGTGCCCAGGCACCATCAGGCAAGCTGCAACCCCTCCAGGATATCCAAGCACCCCAGCCAAACAAGCAATAAGCAGCAGAAGGTACTTCTTTGGAGCTCTGTGGGGGAAGGTGAGAAGCTCTGGGGTGTCACCACAGGTTGCCATGCCATGTTGTGCCTGAAGCACTACCTGGTGGAGCAGGGACAGTTCCCAGAATCCTTCATACTTGTCCTGCTGAGATATGGCATAGGGGTCCCCCTTTCTCACACTGATGGCTTCCTTCTCTGGATCTGGGGTTTTGGAGGAGGTGCAGCCTCACAGCTGGATTCAAACCCATCAGTCTCCTCTTGTGATTGTGTGGCTGTTTCCCCCTGCGTTTAGGCTCACAAGCCATGTCCAGTGGAACTGAAGCCAGCTGATGCACTCAGCAAAGCAGGAGAAAGGGACAGTCCTCACTCTGGCTCAGTGCTGGTGGCCACCACGTTTCCTGGCGATCCCTGGCTGCTAACTTTAGCACCACAAACCATGGACCAGTGAGATGGAAACCCATCCAGCAGGTTGAGTGTGTCTTCAGTGCTATGTGAGGGGGGCTGACCATCATTCATGGTCTGTGTATAAGGAAGAAAGAAATGGAAGATCATGGTGTTTCAATGCCTTGGTCAAGTCTCATCAAGGTCTGCTGCCTGGCACCGCCATCCCTCTGAATGACCTGCTGAGCTGGCACCTGCCTTGGGCAGTGGAACATGCACAGCTCATGAATGGGGTGAGAATAGGGCCTGGGGCCACCAGACCCTGCCTGGTTTGCCTGCAGCAGCAAAAAGAGCATTTGCGGAGCTCCTGCTGATAAGAAGGGCCTGCATTCATATTTCCAGAGGCCTGAGCACATTGGTGAGTGGCAAGGCTCAGAAATCCAGACGCCAGACAATGGAAAGGCTGGAAACATAAAGGAAAGGAAATTCTTCTGCTGTATTGCCTTTCCTATGGCGATAAGATAACCTCAAGTGAAACAAAAGTCCCTGCTGCAGACGCTGGGGTGGGCACCTCGGCTGCTTTCTGAAGCTCAGGAGGATGTCGGTGCGCGCCGGGATCTCCCGGCTGGCGGCTCTGGCTGTCACGGGCTGTGCAGCGGGCACACGGTGTTCCAGTGCTCCACAGTGAGCCTTGCACTGGGCCTGGCCTGCTCCTGTCCATCCCACGGGAACATCTGTGTCCTTCATTTACACTCCTGCAGGGGAAATCATAGAAGAGTTTGAGTTGAAGGGGGCCTTCAATGACCACCTAGTCCATCACCCCTGCAATGAGCATCTTCAATTAGACCAGGTTGTTCAGAGCTCTATCTAATCCTCCATTGAATGTTAGGATAAAGCAACAACCATCTCTCTGGGCAACCTCTTCCAGTGTTTCCCCTCATTGTAAAGAATTTCTATCTTAAACCTAATCTAAATTAGTCCTCCTTCACCTTAAATCCATTACCCCTTGTCATAGCACAACAGGCCTTATTAAAATGTTTGTCCTTATCTTTCTGGTAGGTCCCTTTCAAGTACTGAAAGGCAAGTCTAAGGTCAGCCCCAAGCCTTCTCCTCTCCAGGCTGAACAGCCACAACTTTCTCAGCCTTTTCTCATAGGAGAGGTGCTCCAGCACTCTGATAATCTTTGTGGCCTCCTCCTCTGGCCCTTCTTCTACTGCTCAATGTCCTTCTTATGCTGGGGACCCCATGGCTGGGTGCAGTCCTGCAGGTGGGGTCTCACTACAGCAGAGGGGCAGAATCTCCTCCCTCACTTGCTGCCCATGCTGCTTTAGATGCAGCCCAGGACACAATTGGCTTTCTGAACTGCCAGTGCACATTGCTGGCTCATATCCAGCCCCCCATCCACCAGCACCCCCAAGTCCTTGGCAGGGCTACTCTGTCTGTTCTGTATTGATATCAGGGCTTGCCTCAACCCAGGTGCAGGACCTTGCATTTGCCTTTGTTCAACCTCATGAAATTCCCATGGACCCATTTCTAGGGCTTGTACAGGTCCCTCTGGATGGCATCCCATCCTTCAAGGGTGTCAGTTGCATCACACAGCTTGGTGTCTTGCTTTAAATCTTAACTTTAAACACTTTGGAAGAGCTGAGAAAAATGAGGCCACAACATTTACTATTTTACATTTCTATTGGGTATATGAACATCCCAGAGCTGGTGGCAGATGTTGAAAGCATTGCTGAGTGGCTGAGGGACAGAGTGACATGTTCTATATGTTATAGGTTATTTTTAGAGTGGGGGTACAGGGACAGAGTGGTGTCCATGTGGGCAGGACTGGGAGCAGGATTAGGTGCTGCCAAAGAGGAGGCTGTCATGGGAGCAGTGCTGAGTGGGAGCTGGTTGGGAAAGGGCTGGATGACAATCTGATGTGTGTACAGCACTGGGCACCCCCCAGAGCTAAACAGGCCACGAGAAGAGGTGCAAGGGACACAGGTGGCATCTCAGTAAGGATAGAGGTGAGCCTCTGCAGCAGTGTCCTTTCCCAAAGGGGGAGGTGATGGGGTGGGTACCCTTGGGACAGCAGAGAAAAGGAAAGGAGCAGTGCCTCTGCTGTGTCACAGAGTAAGGGGACAGTGAAGTCTGAAATGAAGTTGGCTTGAACCAAATTCAGATTACAGCCTGCAGGCTCAGAGCAGGCCCAGATTAACTGCGGAAATCGTTGTAGGCTATTTTGGGCAGCAAGACTGGGATGAATGATGAGAGGAGTTCAGGGAGGCAGGCCAGGGCTGGCTCTTTGGCTCAGGAAGGCCCCAGGCTGTGGCACTGGGAGTGACAGGGTGGCTGCAGGAGGTCACTCTGTGCTGGCCCCAGAGGGCTGCCTTGGTGTTCCATCGTTGACAGCTGCACTTCACAAAGCAGTGGGATGGGTGCTGTGCCCAGCAAGCAGCACCTGCTCCCTTCTCATGGGGGTCCCAGGGTGGGAGCCATGAAGGTGCACACTGGTGTTTGGTCAGGCTGAGGGAAGGGACATTTCAGGGGTCTGGTGAAGGGAGGAGCTGGAGCACCTCACACAACTCTGTAATTTGCAATTTTCCAGTAGCTGCACTTGTCCTCTGCCCTGAGGTGCAGCAAGTGGAGATCAGTGGCCTCAGGCCTTTCAGATCTTGTATTCAGTTCACCTGGATTCAGCAGAGAGCTGAGCTGGTATAGGCAGACATGCAGGAGTCAGCAGCAGCTTTGCTGGGATGGCTGTGACACTTGCAGCCCCTATCCATCTCTCCCTTCATCCAGCCCTGGGAAGCAGGAGCCAGCAGCAGAGCAAAAAAGGGCACAAAGCACCAAAACACCAGGTAGGTGTTGTACAGCTGTGCAACATGGTTTGATGTAGCTTCTGCCTGCTCCCAGTAGCTGTCACTGGCTGCTTCTACTGGGTTATTTGTGGAGATACCACTGGCACCAGTGCCTCTGATGGAGATCACCCCAGCAGCAAGCACAGTTGTGCTTAGGGGGGTGAAGAGCTTCCCAATGCATTGCACCAGAGTGAGGTTGGCTGCAGCATCCAGCATGGTCCCAGTGCTGTTCCCCCTCCCAGGTGAGCTCAGTGGGTCAGGCAGGGGTCCCCTGTGGAATGTCACTGCAGGGTCATGCTGGCTGTCCCACTGGCCATCAGTCACTCTGTGGTCTTCTCCTGCCCTGGGCTTGCAGCAGATGTGAGCCAAGCGCCTGCTGCTCCCTGCTCTGCCAGGGAATGTGGTTTGTGGACCCATTGAACAGGCTTTTGGTCTTCATGCCCCTGCTGGGGAGGGTCCCCAGGTGGCCTTGCAGCAGCAAGGAGCAGAGAGGTCACAGAGTGCCCTGTTCTCCTCCCTGCATGGATGCTTTTCAGGCAGAGATGGGTTCGTGGATGGCTCTTAGACTTCCTGGTGAGATGATATAAGCTCTCCAGGTGATGATCCTCTTTGCCCTGGGACTGGGAACAATGTGTGTCCTGTTGCAACCAGTATTTCAGGGGCCAGGCTGTCCCTGGGGTCAGGCTGAGCGTCCCAGGGGCAGGATGGCCACTGGCCACCCTGGATCCCCTGTGTGGTGACAGCACTAGGCTGAGTGCCTTTGAAGTGCCCTGCTGTGCTCTCTGCTCCGATGTTGGACAGGATCTGAGCAGCCATTGTGCAAAACAAAACAAACCCTTCCTATCTGTCCCAGGCTCAGAGCTCAGCTCTGCTTCCAGCTGTGAGGCTCCAGAGCCAGCACAGCCCTGCCAGAGACTGCTGATAACCATCTCCCCTTGCAAAAGAGTTCAAGTCCCTGCTCCAGGCAGGCGATGTCACCTTATCAGCGCTTGAAGGCTCCTGATAAAGGGATCAATCTAACTTCAGCTGCATGCCCACCTGCAAGCACGATGTTCTGGGTGCAGCCAAGGTGAGGGGGCCAGGCCCACTGCTCTCTTCCTTTCGGGAGGGTCATGGCTGCCCAGACTCCGCAGGGCACAGGCAGGGCTGGGAACAATAGTGGCCACTGGCGACCACGGGGGGAGATTACCGAAAATCATGTGCTCACCCGGCCGCTGCAGAGGCGATTTGTCAACGTCCCCTTTTCCTCTCCCTGATAAGATAGGGCTCGAGGAATACAATAATGCTTTTCTGAGATACAATCGTGGCTCTTCTACCCAGCACACACTCAGGAGAGGCTAATTTTGGCCATGCTGGACTGGCAGGGGCCAAGAGGAGGCTTCTGTCTGCCGGAGCTGAAGTCCAAGGGACAGGGCAACTCCCTGAGCCCCGAGGACTAGGACAGCCCTGGGGGCAGCAGGAGCACTGCCCCTGTGGGTTGGCACACTCCCTGCTCCCTGGGGCACTCCTGGAAGATGCTATAGCTGCAGAAGGAGCTGTTGCTGCTGGCTTCCTGATAGGGAGCTGATATGATATGGCCCAGTGCTGCAGCTCTGCTCAGCCAGAGACTGGGCAGCCATGGGCAGCAGTGCCTTGCAGGCACCCAGGACATGTAGCTGCACCCTCACACCCTCTTCCTCTGGCCCCATGCTTTGAACATTATCCCATCCCAAAGGTGGCACCAGGATGCCAGGCCGGTGTTCATGCCCTGGCCAAGGAAAGTTGCCCACTCCCAGCTCTCTGCTCCATGGCGAGCTGGCTGAGCGGGGGGGAAACTGATCTTGGCTGTCTGTGGCAAGCCAGTCTCTCCACAGGTCACTCCTGTGCCACCACAGTCTCAAGGGGAAAGGAGTAAAAGGCATCATTGGCAGAGGCAGACCTTGCACAATTCCCAGCCTCCGTGGGAACCAGACCCTTTTAATAACATACACAATATTTGTAGGTGGTGGATCTGGCTTTCCTCAGGAGGATAATGAGAAGCACACCCATCTGGCAGAGCTGACGTTTCCATTTTGGCATGTTGCTTGGGATGCACTTTCTGCACAGTTTGAAATCTGAGCATAATCCTATCTTCATGAACCACATTCACTAGTCTGATAATGTGACCCCACAAAAGGTCAATGGAAAAGTTAATATAATTTATTGGCTGATTTAAAAAAAAAATCTAATCATCTCTTTTTCCTTTTTCCTGACCCCCCCACCCGCACCCAGTGCCCTGCTGACATTTTCCAGTCATTCCCAAAACAATGGCCAGGGTGGGAATGCTCTGAGCGGGTGCAGCTTTAGAGGAGGCTTTTCCTGAGGGGCTGCAGATGCATCTGCCTGCTCAGTCCCCCCTCTCCAAGAGGTGTGTCGGGGGTGATGTGCTCAGCCGAGGTCACCAGCCTGGCCAGGGATGGGGCTGGCACCACGTCAGGTTTGGGCAGACCTTGTGGTTTCAGTGTTTGCTGGGTATCCTCTGCTCTGTGGGGTGACTGGAGTTCAGCTGCTGTGGACTGTGAGGAGACACACCTCTGTTGTTGATCATCTCTGCCAATTTTGTAGCTGTGGAGAGTAGGGAAGGAGGATCCAGCCAGATTCCTGGGAGTCAGGCAGTCTTGGATGAAGCCATCAAGGGCCCCAGGAGCCCTTTTAGGGACACAGTGCCCTGGGAGGTGCCATGCTGTTTCTGGGGAAGGCTGCGAGAAGCTGCAGTGCGCACGGGTGAGTTCCTTTGCACGGCTGTGTGTCAAGGGGGACGTGCACTGGTCTTCCTCGCACCGTCCTCCCTTTGGGTTTCCCAGGCACCAAGAGCACCCACAGCACCTCAGCCCGGGCTGTCTGCAGAGCCCTAAGTGCTGTTTGGAGCAGTTAAGCAGCCAGGTGTTTGTCAGGGCATGACCTGTCCTGGGGAAGCAGACGAGCTCTCTTGTTAGGGTGGAGCTGCAGAAGTAATTACGAGCTGCAAAAATAATTAGACCTTTCTTACTCTGAAACCTCAGGGATAGAGAAGAAAGGACCCCAGAGGGCAAGGAAGGGTGGAAAAGATCCAGCAGCTTCTCTTTCAGCATTAGCTGCTACTTCAAAGTCGTGGCTTTGGAGCTGCCACACTGCAGAGCTGAAGAGAGTGGATTGGGAAAACATCTGGCAAGAGCAGGGGAAGGAGAATCCCAGAACTGCCCATCACTGTCAGGCTGCAGCACTGCAAGGTCTGCCATGGCTGTGCATGCTAACCCTGGCTCCTGTCAGCTAACTGTCCTTCCCGGCTTCTTCAGAGCTCTGCTCCAGGCCTGGCTTTGGCCAAGGAAAGACTGGAGAGATGGAGGGAGCCTGAGCAGTATGGCTCAGAGGGCAAAGGAAACACTGGTAACTTCCAAGGTCAGTGGTTTCAGAACAGCAAAATGATGTTCTAACATGGTCTCACCTTGTGCTTTGTGAAGCTGGTTTGTGCACGGGGCTGGCTGTAGCCTGGGGGCTCCCTGGCCACGCAGCTCTGCCTGCTGCCCACCCTGCCTGGCACTGCCCACCAGCAAACCAGCCTCCCCAATGCAGGAAAACTGGGCTCCCACACTGTGAATGCTCCCCTGCCTTGCTTTTCAGTGTCTTGAAGGTGAGCCGACCTTTTCCAGCCCTTGTGTAAGATGTTCTTTGTCCATCAGCACATTTAGCTCCTGCTCTGTTCCAGCTGGTGCCCGGCCATGTGGGCAGGGAACGCCAGTCCTGACGGCAGCAATGCTGCCAGTCTGCAGGCTGGGTGGGGAGACACCGGGGCATCAGAGGGCACTGCAGAAGCACAGTGTCTCAGATCATATAAACTCATGGACTTTGCCCATTTAGTTGAAATAACAGAGATGAAAAAGTTATTGAGGATGACTGATGGTGGGTCAAATGACCAGACAGCGTAACCTGCTTCATTCTCTGAGGCGCCATGCCAGGGAGAAGAGCTGCACACAGGCTTTGGTTCCTGTCCTCTCTGAAAGCAGAGCCTTTGGAGAGCACAAAGCAGAAGAAAGGCTTCCCAGCCCTCTGCTTTGTTGTAACAGCACCGACTGCCAGTCTGCCAGGCACTTTCCCAGGAGCTGCTGTGAGAACAGGGTTGCAAGCAGCAATAACTGCTTGATCTGCCCTGGACCGTGCTAAAATGGTGTCCAGTTTCAAAGTACAGCAAGGGTTATGAGTTGTCCCTTAACCTGGCTGGATGGAGGCATCTTTGTTTGGGATCTGTGATGAAGTCCTGGAGGGGTGGATGTGAAATGCCCCTGTTCCTGCCCATGTTGCAGTCCCGGGTGGCAGGGCTGTAACAGAGAGATTTGTGTTTGACTACTTGGTGGCAGGGTGTGCAAGGTGTCTCCTCACCTGGAGTTCAGAGCACTTCAGCTCCACCAGAGATGGCTGGGACAGTGGCCTGTGTGGAGCTCCAGCCTGGCCTGGAACAGCTGCCAGATCTGCTGCTTCTCTGAAAATGATGTTGAAGGACAGAAGGTGAAATCAAGGGTTTCATATGCTATCAAATCAAGTCCAAGGCTTGGTTTGCTTTTTTTTTTTTTTTTTTAGTAGGGTAACTTTGCTGTGATAAATATGTCTCAGAAAGTGGGAACCCAAACAGCAATAGTTCAAAGACATTTTTCCAGTGCCACACATTTAAGCTGCTCATCACAGCACAGCTTTGTTGGGAGAGGTGTAACAGGGATCGAGTCCTCTCTTCCTGCCAAGGGTGTAAGAGCAAGGCACCAATTCACAGATCTTGAAGAATGTGACAGTGGTATTTCAGTAGCTCTAATGCTCTGCAGCCTGTGAAGGCTGCACAGTAACTGAAAGGAAATATCTTTGGTTTTATTCACTTGGCTTTATTCCTAATTCACTCTTTGATGCCATCAGCCTAGGATAATAAGTTTTCAGAGATACGCTTGAAATTAAGGAAATGAGTCTGATTAAGTCCTTTAAACATACTTTGGGAGAGAAATGTATAACAATAGAGGTATTAAAGGTCCTATTTTCAAGCAATTCTAATATGAAATCAAAACATTGAGCTGCTAGATGGTGAGATCCTTTAGCAGTGTGTGTACATTCTTCAGCTGGAGAGGGTATCACCTTCTTCAGCTAGGAGAGTTGCCAGAGAGCTTGAATCTGTCCTCTGTGCTGGGTGGGCAGTGATCAGCAGATTAATTTCACAGTAAAATACTTGCAGCTAAATAATAGAAGCACAGACTCTTGTCCTTTGCCTGTTGTATTTTGCTGGGTAGAAGTGATGGTTTCTCAAGAGTCTCATGTTCAAGGTTTGTATGTAGGGGTCTTTTGGCTCTGTTTAGCTAGTTGCTTTATTTTTCTTAGCAGTTCTGGGGTAATTTAGCTGTAAATAGGTTATGGGGTTGATGCTGTCCATTGGTCAGGGTGGAACTTCCCCCCATTTACTGGGATACTTCCCAGTGAAGTCAGCAGCGTTGCAGGTACCTCCTGGGTCCCCTTGGCAACTTTTCCCTGTGGCTGGGACAACTGCTACCAAAGACAACCCTCTGTCCCAGTGTGGCAGCCTTTACTGTGCTGTTAGGAGCACCAGTGCTGATGTGGTGCCCCAGGGTTTCAGCCCAGTCTGCAGGCTGGATGGGAGAAGCCCTGTGCAAGCCATCAGGAAATGGGTGTCCTCAGTGGAGACAATCCCTCAGGGAGCTTTTGTGAGTGTGCTGCACGGCAGCTTTCTGAAATGCTGTGGTGGAGGTGTGAAAGCAGATAATGGCACTCAGATCCCACTTCCTTAGGTAGGCAAAGGCTGACAGCCCCACTGACTGAAAGACTTCTGCCTTATTTTAAAAATAGAAGGGGGAGGGAAAGTGACAAGTACCAACCAAAAGGATGTGCCAAGTAGCTCCACAATAATTCTATTACAGCTTTGTGGCAGCAGGGAACCCGGAGAGGAGAGTGGAAAATAAATTCTGAGGAGGGAATAGTCTTCAGAGGACCTGAGAAGTAATCTGGAGACAGGATTGACCTCTTTTACTGCTTCCCATGGCAGTCATGGGGGTAGCGAGAGGAATAGGAAAGCACAGTATTATTTTTTTCATCTACTATAAAAAGTGACTTTTTAAGATCTTGTTCAAGTAAATGGAGCAATGAATTCCCCTTTGCCTCTGACTGCTGTTGAAGACATGTGACTTATTAGATGGGCTGCTGTTGTAGTGGAAATAACTAGCCAGGCTATTTTGAACCATGAAGAACTGGATGTCTGGGAAATGGGGGAAAATTGATTGGGTGGCACAAGAGAAAAGAAACTTCATCTGTGACAGTCTTGGGCACTTTGTACAATTTCCTCTTAAAGCAGTTTCACAAGCTCATCTGGCAGAGAAGTGATAAATTGTTCAACAACTCATGCTTGCCAAAGTAGTTTAAGAGCTTTCAAAGGAAACTTTTAAAAACTTGTGGCTTTCAACTGCATGTGAATAATTTTGAAGAGTGAAACTATAATTGCTAACCTCCATTTAATGAGTTACCGTGTATCTGTCTGTGTTCATGAGCTGGCACTCAGTTCAAGAGTCAGGTTCTCATGCAGATCCCATGCCTGTGTCCAAGAGCCCAGAGGGATGCCACTGCTGTTGCCAACCTACTAAACTTGAAAATCTAAGCTGGCAGAGCCTGCAAGCAACTGAGGTCAGACAAAAGACATAAAGGTAGTAGGAGGAGTGTCATGTCCACACACACAGCCAAGGCACAGAGCCATCTCCTTTCTCAGCCCCTTTTCTTAGGAGTCTCTTTTTGTTTGCCTAAGGATGTATGGGGATTAGAGAGAGCGGGCTGTGGGGATTTTATCCCCTGTGTAACACCCTTGCCAGGAAAATCAAACAAACATGGCCAGAGATGTCCCACAGGAGGCCCCACAGCTGTCCTCAGGGAGGGCTTGTTGGTACAGGGCTAGCAGAGGTGTGCTTGCAGCATCTGGGACCAGATGTGGCCAGCTGGCTGCTGGCACACTGCAGAGGTGGGTCCCATAACCTCCTCTGAGCTAAGGCACATATTTATACAGCCCTACCAGAAAAGGCAGGGTGGAACACGCTAATATATACACATTAAAGAGACTGAATAAATAAACAGTAAGTTCTGATTTATTTTCTCTGCTACTTGGATATCTTAGTTTTGGCACAAGATAGATTTCATACACAAATGTGATCCCCAGATAGGTTTTTGTCCTGCCTGATTTAGAAACCATTTGCAAATGAGAAAAACTTCACAAATGTTCTAAAAGCATAATGATATTTATGCTGTTAATTGCCAAAGCACATAAAATCCTTGGCCCCTTTCAGCTAGGTAATATACAACAGCTAACAGTGCTGATCTCTGCCCTGGAGGATTTACAGTTACAGATGAGAGATAACAGTGGGTGCAGTCAGACTGGGAAAGCACATAAAATGTGATTAGTCAGTCTGAGACTCGCTAAATGCTGTACCCTTAATAAGCATTGTTCAGCTCATTTGTGCCTCACCTGGGAGAGAGTGCAGGGCTTGGTGGGGCAAAGCCAGACATGGAAAACAGCAAACGCCCTCGACACTGGGGAAAAGGTGATGGGAGGGAGCAATTGAGAAATGTCATGTGTAAGAATTGTTCTGGTCACAGAAAGTTGTAAAGGACTTGCAAGTTTTATTATTAAGTGGGACTTGCACCCAGTTAAGGTTTCAGGTGGAATATGTGTAACAATGCAATCAAAATTGTCATGGGCAGCCTGCTAAGAAAGGCTGCAGGGCTTACCACTCCTCCTGTCCTCAAGCCCCAGGCTGCTTACCTCCTCCCACTGAGCAAAGTCTGGAGGAATTGCACTGTCTGTGAATGGCCATAACATTTCCAGAAGCACTGACAATGCTGGATTGTGTTCTCTGGCTCATTTCCTCCTGCTAACCAATCCCTCTGGGTGAACAGAATGGAGAAAAATTGTCATTTTTCTTGTAATTTCTCTTGTAATTTACTTTATTTTTCTACCAGGTTAAACACCTGATGTTTTAAAAGCACTGACTGCTGTGATTTCTGCCTAGAAATAACTTGTGATGCCCTGTGAGCCCTCTCTTCCCTAGGGAAGCTGCAGCCAGGAATGCTGCAGGAGAGCTGAGGTTGCCAGGCGCTTCCAGCAGTACAAACCAGAGTGATGCCAAGAGAGCTGGAAAGCAGGGAGTGTGCCAACCACAAAATTAATCTCTGAGTTAATAAAAGCCTGCATGGTTTGAGGTTTGTGAAGCAATAAACGAGTTCAAATTTGCCAGTGACTGAAAAAGAAAAGCAATTAGGTGTTAAGGGAAACCTTCTAATGGGGATAAAGATATTACATTAGAATATACAATGGGTTGAAAAACGCGATGAGAAATTAATCTGTAATTGAAAATTACTGAAGGAATTTTGATGAAGAACATAGAAATGCATATATCAAAGCAAACCTTTTAACTCCTTTTACTAATAGTCAATGATAGAGTCAGAGCTTCTGTTTAATAGCACTAATAATTTCATAATATTTTTCCTCTGAGTCATATGATAGGCTCTTCTTACTAGTCAGTACTTCATTAAAAAAAAAAAATCTCCTTGGCTTCTCCTCATCATAGTAGTTTCTAGGTCTGTATGACCTAGAAAGCTATTTGTACTAATGTGTTTTACCTCTGTTTTTCCAACACTCAGGCAGAAGGGTACCCCTTCCAATCTCCCCACATTCCTATGACTCTGCTGGAGACACTGCTAGCAAGTTTGCAAGGCTAAAAGAGGTTATGAGAAAAAGTGAGCCTGAGGAAATACCTCAGTGTGATCCAAATGGAGCCTGGGGGAGTCCTTCATCAACGTGTTGTTAGGTGACTGCAATGTGCACAAATTCAGTGGCATCAAAGGAGGCTTTTCTGGTTTTAAAACAAAACATCTTGCTCAAAAGGGAAGAATAGGCAACAATAAAGACATACATAGATGGGAATTTTGCAAGCTGATAGCAATGGGTAGTTTAGCAGTTTGCAAAAGGGGTAACTAGCTAGGGAAATTCACTGAAAATATATTGGCCAGTACCATTGATCACTGTGCATTTCCTTGAGGCACAAATAAAATCTTAGCAGTGATTTAGGTTGGATGTTGGACAACAAAAATTGCGATTCAATGAAAAAATCCCAAAGTTACTCAGTAATGTTTCTGTTCGTTGTTTAAAAAATTGACAGATTAGTGTCACCATATTGGAGGTATTTCACATGGTCTTTCACATGTAAAGAGTAACAGGAGTGAATGAAAACCGCTGGTTTATACCCATCTTTAAAACTTTCATGAAAAAGTGTTTTAAGAATTGCCTGAGGAGATCTCCAAACTCTTAGTATTGATTTCTCAGTGAATACTCTACCACTGAATTTCCAGAGAACCAGGGGAAGTAGCTGCTGAGTCATTACACAAAACCCAGTACCTGGTGTGTCCCGGGTGAGCAGGGACAGAAGCGTGGCCAGGCTGACACCAGCCTTGGCAGGAGCGGTGAGGTGTGCAGTCAACAGAGAATCAAACTGTGACAGTACAGTCAGCACATGAACAGAAAATAGATGTTTTCAGGGTTCTTTCGAGTAGAGGAAGGCGTCCATCTGATTTGAGTCAGAGCAGCTCAGCGGTATGTGTGGGTGGCTGCCAGAAGGGGCAGTTTTCTCATTTTGTTTTCCTCTCATTCCCTTAAACAGTGGTCATGAGTGAATCAACTCACCGGGCCAACGAAAAACTGTCTTTTCTTTCTATCGCTGTCAGAATTTCCTGCTGGATTCCCGTGCTGGGCTGACTCACCCCAGAGCTGTGGGGTCACTGGAGCTGTCACAGGAAGCCCAGAGTGGTGCTGGGGTGATGTGATGCTCTGCCAGATGGATGTAACCCCTGTTCAGTCACTGCTGGGGTTGCATGCAATGAGATTAACAGTCAATGTCTCCCTTCATCTGCAATGGAGAAGAACTATTGGGAAAAAATAGGGTGTGAAAATAAATATAGATCCTATTGTGGCTTACAAATCATCTAAATAGTTTGCAGTGCTCTTCAAAATTGAGCAGTTGACAGAAGCAGGGATGGGTTATTAAAAGCAGGTGTAGATAGGATAATAGGAAAGATCCCTGATCACTTCTGTCAGGCTGAGAGGAAGAGCTGAGTGAGTGACCCACTGTGGGGCTGGGCTTGTGACCAGCACCTGAGCTGGGGTCTGCACTCACACCTTACAGGGATTTCCCTGAGCTGATCCCCACCTCTGTCACCTCTGCCTAACATACCCTGTGGTCACACTGGGTGGGATGTGCAGAGCTGCTCATCTGGTGCCTGTCAGTGTTCACCACTGCTGGATGGAGCCAAATCCCCAACAGCAGCTGTAGAGCTCTTGGCCTGGCGTTGTTCCCCATCCCGCTACAACGGAGAACTGGAGGTAACGCCGGAGGGTAACTGGCAGAGCTGGACCCGACTCCCTGGAGACGTTTGCTGTGTAGGTTTTAGGGGCAGCACCCAGCCCCCAGTGCCTGCAGGACACCCCACGGCCAGCACACGTGGCCTGGGGGACCCCAGCTCCCACCCTGAGGTGGGATCCTGCAGCCCAACACCCACTGCCATCCTTGTCCTGCCCCGCAGAGCCCTGCACAGCCATGTCCCTCACATCCATGTCCCCATATCCACATCCCCCTATATCGATGTCCCCCCATATCCATGTCCCCATATCCATGTCCCCCATCTATGTCCCCCACCCGTCTCCCCACGTGCTCCCCGGCCCTTGCCCCGCCCCTGCCCCGCCCCGCCCCACCCTCTGAAGCCCCGCCCCTCCGGCCCCGCCCCCGGGCGACACCCGCTCTTCCGGCGCCGAGCGGCGCTGGCGCGTGCCGCGCCGCCGTCACTTCCGCGCCCTCCCTGCCCCGCCCCGCTCAGCGCGGCCGGCGCGTGCAGCCGGTTGGCGGCCGATCCGCTCGCGCCTCGCGAGGCAGCCGCGCGCGGCGGGCGGGGTGGGGGGGGGAGCGCCGGTCCCGCGCCGGTCCCGCGCCCGCCCCGCCGGCGATGGGGCTGCGCTGAGGCCGCCGGTGAGTGGGGCCGCGGGGCCGCGGGCACGGCACGGCCCGGCCCGGCCCGGCAGGTGAGGGAGGGTCCGCGGGCCTCCGGTGGCGCCCGCAATCTCCGGCGCGCCGGGCGCGGCACGGCCGCCCGCAGCGCCCTTCAGCCGCGCCGGCCGCTCCTCCGCCCGCGGCAGCCCCCGCGGGGCGGCCCGGCGCGGGCGCGGGGGTTGTGGCGGGGCCGGTACCGTGGAGCGGGTCCCGGGGCTAGGGCGCGCGTGGCCGGGAGCGCGGGCGCCCGGCGTGTCGCGGCCGCCGGTGTCCGGACACGTGCGGCGCCGGCCCAGAGGCCAGGCCGCCCCCCCGCCTTGCCCGGGGGCCAGCCCGGGCTGTCGGGCCCCCCTCGGCAGCTCGGGCAGCACTCCCGTGCCGCTTCCTCCGTCCTCTCAGCCCGGGCCGCAGTTGTGCCGGCGGTCCCGGTTACCGAGGAGCGCGCGTTCCGCCGCCTGGGCACACGTCAGCGTGTTCTGCAGTGGCGGGGTCGGTGGGGAGTGCTGGTGATCGTGTACCAAAGAGAAACTTTCGCAGCCCGAGATGAGGACTCTTTTTCAGCACATGAGTCAGTGCATTCTGCTGCTGCTGCTGCTGACAAAGGTTACAGAGCCTTCTCCATCAGCCGAGCTATGGAGCCGGGGATCTCGCACTGCGAGCACCTCTGACAGCCACTGCGTCATCCCTAAGAGGAGGCCTGTTTATGCCTGTTCAGGGATAAACAGCTGCTAGGTGAATTAAACGCTGAGAATCTTAACAGAATTGACATTGAAGGTGAAGTTAAACTTGAGTATCTACAGTACTGGCTCTGAAAGCTTGCTGCTACCATCAGTGCTCTGGCTTGCCTGCTGGGATCAGTGTATCCCTGCAGGTGCTGTGGGTGGAAGAGACTTTTGGAGCCCTTCAGAAAGCTGAGATAGCATAGCCTCCAGCAGTGGGAGATGGTTAACTCAAGTGCTCTAACATGAGTGCTGATGTTGTCTGGCCACGCTGGCTGTTTCCTCCTCTGAGGTTGCTGAGTTAGAATTCGTTAATGTGTTTTCTTTGTGGTATGCACTCACTGCAATTGTATGGTGTTTTCTTAGCAGGGGCAATCAAGATTATGTTTCATTTAATCTATTCATTGCTCTGACTGGGTTTTTTTGTTTTTTGTTGTAGGTGACTCAGCTGTTGTATGTATGAGATTTGTCCACCCACTGGCTCTTCAGACAGGTTAGCAATATTTTTCAGCCATCAGTTCCATCATGTTTGAAAGAATTCCTACTTTTACCTTTTCTTAACGTTTTGTACCCTGTTACATCCTGTAGAATATTGATTTTCTTGTGAGAAACAGTTTTTTTGGCATTATTTAAATTTACTCTTTGGTGTAAGTGTGGTCCTCATAAACTTAATGTCCTTGTATCAGTGTTATGAATGACAGCAGTGTATCTTTATTACACGTATACTGAGGAAATGTTTGTCTTGGTATTTGGCATGACACTGATGGCCACATACTGCTGCTTTTGTTAGCTGCTTTTTCTTGTTCGCTAATTACAAGTACAGTTTCACAAGGTTTAAAGAAAATATGCTGTGTAAACTTTGAACTGTACAATTGACTTGGAAATTGGTTGGTACTGATCTAACCCTCCTGACTTCTATGAAGCATATCATTGACATGATTTAGTGAAACAAAAATGTCATCTCTTGTTGGTGTAGTCACCTGTGGGAAAGAACACTGGCTTCTGACTACATCAAGTGTTCGGTGTGAGCACCTAGGTCAGCTGTGAAAAACTGGTGTGCTCCAAGGTTATCAGTTTTTAAAGTGCTTCAGAAAATGAGCGAGAGAGATCTTTTTGTTTACTGGTTTTGGCCAAGGCTGACTGACTGTGACACAAGGAGGTGTAAGTAGTGAAAGTGGTCTGAGCAGTTCTGCAGACTCCAGCAGAGCTGCTGGACAGCAGCTGCTGCTTTCCCAAAAACCTCCCAGGAGCAGTGGGGCTGTTCCAAACTCTGCTTGGTGTCTTCCTGTAGTGCTCCTAGACTTTGAGCTTGTTTTGCTCTCACCACTTAATTTTTTTGTTAGTTATCTTGTAGTATCAGGCATCTGTTCCTGTATTTGTTTTTCGTTTCTTGCTAGTCTGTGGAGGACCCCATGGCATTGGTAGGCACTAATTCATCCCTAACCTGAAGAGAGGGGGGTGAAAGGTCCCAGCTGCCTGGTCAGGAAGCTTGCAGTGCCTCCAAGGGAGCGTGGGGGCTGCCTAGCAGGAAGAGAAATTGCATCATGATGTCTGAGTGATTGAGAAACTTTGTGATTCAGTTCTCTTCTGCTGCTTTGCCATGTGACAGGCATGGTGCATCAGACAAGCTATTTTGCTGTGTTCCTAATAAATTATTTAAAAAGAAGGAAATAAATTTCTGTGTTGACATAGAACCCTAAGATTATATTTTCTCATTTGCCTTGAGGAGGTACTATCCTACTGTTTTCTGTGGGGAGTATAAAACAACCAACAGGACATGGATTTTTGGTGGGATGAAGACAAATTCCATTTATTCTGTAGAAGTAAAATGCCTTTATGTTGTTAAAGCCAGGTTCAAGTGGAGTGTCCAGGTCATAGAGGAAATCAGTAGTAGAACTGAGAGCTGACATGGAAAGGTCAGGTTTTTATCAAGTATTTTGACCATTGCACCCTTGTTCCTTTTTCTGGAAACATTCAGAAAGCATTTGCTTTATTTCTGTGAACAACAGAAATCTGCAGCAGGGGATTACTTTGATTTAGCTTGTCCCAGGTCTGTTGCAGAAATTATTATTTCTGTTGTGATAAATGTCTCTATTGAGTGCTGTGCTGAGGCATCTTCAACTGCAGACCAGGGAGCATGGTTGTAACACCTTCCTTATTTACTGTCTGTGTGGTAGACAGACGATGGATGCCAACATCATAAAGTCACCCCAGGACAGAACCTGATGGCAGCTGGCATGGAGAGAGGGTGTGTCATTCCTTTATTGCCTTGTGAAACAAAGTCCTTTAGTTAAATCTTCTAAAACTCTTGAGTTTGGAAATTAGAAAAAAAGGGTTTCCTTAAATTTAATTTACTCAGTGCCCAAACCTTATCAATGTAATGTGAACATAAGTGTTCTGCCATTTGTGTACAGGCTCATCTCATGAATGTCTGCAAGAATTGCCTTGGAGAACAGAGTTTGTATTTTAGTGCAGGTTTTTTTGGACAGGGATTACTGATCTCCACAGCATGGCATCTACTATGGTCAGACCTGCTTTGGGTCTGGAGTCATGTTGTTGTGCAGATAAGTAGTTTTTGTGAGCTTTCAGTGGCGAAAAACCTCCCAACATTCTGATTGGTGCTTGGATATGGCTTTGATTAGCATGAGAAAGTTCATACAAGACAAATCCTAGTTCAAAAATCCTTATTTTACAAGAAAACATTGAAAAAAGTGTTTTAAATTACAGTAATGCTAAAATGTTTCCCTTTCACTGTTACACAATGAGCTAAAAATAGTTTTCATTCATAAAAAAGCTGCTTCCTTTGTTAAATAATCTGCATAGCAGAGAACAAAAGTTCATTTTATAGTAGACTGTAGCTGTATTGTAGCTCCAAGTCTGACACCTTTATTCCTGATTGAAATAAGATGGTAAACTTTAATTTTTGGTAGCTGAAAAGCGGGCTTAAATATAAAAGGATGGGTGATTCACAATTTCTGTTCAGGAGCTATGGATGTGGTCTGCACAAAGAGCTGAAGTTGTGTGTCTTGCAGCTCCTTTTCTAAAATGTATAATTTCTGCACCATCTTCATGGGGCGCTGTGCAGGGGTGGGGGTTGGGAAGGGGTCTCCCTGGCTGTGGAATCTTGCTGCTTGCTCTGAAGTGGTGCAGTGTCAATCACATTTATAATCCTGTCAAACTTAGCAGAATTAGCTGCATTTGCATTCTTTCTGTATTTTCATTTTTTCATTGTGTGTTTTTCATTTGAAAGAACTTAGCCCTTTTTTTAATGGTTCTGCTTTATTAGAATTGTGACCTTACATTGTCATCTTAAAGCAGCTCTTTGGATGTTGTAGTAGAACTGGTAGCAAGTCCATTACTTTTTAGTTGGATTGAGATTTTTTTATGTGGTATTTAAGTCTAAAAGATCATCCTTCAAAATCAAAATACACAACTCTTTTTTTGACCTTTAGCAAAGTTATATGGCAGTGCATGCAGTAACAAAAATGGCAGCTCCTTCAGATTTTATTCTAGCTAGAAGATGTCAGAATGAAGGGTGATAAATGGCAATGGCTGTGAAATTACAGCTGATTCTTTTAAAGGATAGGAGAACAGTGTAATGAGAAGGCTTTTGAGAAACAGTAAGAGCAGCTTAACTGGCTTGGGATGCAAGAAGAAAATACATGTAAAGTGTGCAATTGACAGATATCACAAAGGCTACAGTGCAAATGTAAGAGAGCAAGAGACATAAAAGTCTGAAGCTACCTGTAAAAGTATCTTGGTACTAGTAGGAAGATTGGGAAATGCTCACTTTATTTGGTGGGGAGAGCACATGTCTGCAGGAGGTGCAGAACATCTGAAGGGCTTAGTGCCTATTTTGCTTGTCTTTCACATAGTGTCATGCAGGTGCTTAATCTTATGGATATTTTTGACAAGGTAATACTTTACACTACAGCATACTTCGACTAGGTGTTTCTGTGTCAACTGGCCCTGATGAGTTGCACTGTACAATTCTTAGAACTGCTCAAAAATATTATCTAGAACTACTCAGAAGTACTAGCAGGCTGGCAAAGGATGAGTCTTCAAAGGAGAAGAGCCGAGGAAGATGAGTTACAATCTGACAGTTCAGTTTGTCCCAGTTTTTTCCATCAGCTGAGATTAATAAGCAAACATTCTATTTTCAAGTACTTGGAAGATACAGCAGCATGAACTGATTTGTGGGAAAAGTAATTGTGTCTGAAGTCTTGATACCTTTTTACTGCAGAGCAGGAGGTTCAGTCGCTATAGCAGAAGCAGTGGAGGTTTAGTCTCCTGAATTGATTGATTTAAAAAGGTTTTCCTCTTTTTAATGGCCTCATAAGTAAATGGAGGCATGATCTGGGGGTAGATGATCCTATCTGGAGAACTGTAATTAACAATTCTGTGTTAAAATGAGAAGTTATGTTGAAGGATTCTGTCCTGGGTCCTGGCCTTTAATGAAAATATTAGTCAGCTGGCTGATTAAATGTGCTTATTAAATTCTCAGGGACTGTGTTGGAGGACATGATGAGAGTTCAAAATAACCTGAAAAAATCACACAACATTCAATAGGAACAAATGCAGGTACTGCACTTAGGCAGGAATTGCCAGCTGTTGAAATGCAGGGTGAAGAATAACTGGTTAGCTACTAGAAAAAGGACCTGGGGGTGTGCTGGATCACAAGTTGAACATGAGTCAGTGTCATGCTGTTTTGCAGAAAAGGCAAATATCTTACTGGGATGTTTAAACAGGAGTATTGTCTGAGAGACGTAAAGTTTGAATCCATTTGCTTTATTTGCTATTGATGTACAGTCTGTGCAGACAGCATCTGTTTTGGGTGCCAAGATTCAAGAAGAATTTGGACCACTTGGAAGGAGTTCAGAGTAGAGAAATGAGAGTAATCAGAGTTCGAGGAAACAACTTCATAAATGTGGAAGAAAATCCAAGTTATTTTGGCAAGAGATGAGGAGTTTAGGGGGAATGTAAGAGATTTCAAGTATTTAAAAGATTTGTAGGAAGGAAATGCTATTTTCAGTGGCCATGATGGGCAGGTTGAAGTGGGATTAACTTTCATTACAGAAAACACCAATTACGTTTTCAGCATTTCTCACAGTTAACGTATCTTTACTTGTGGTCATGAGGAGCAAGTTTGTGTGTTTAGAAGGAATGGTATATGGTTTAGGTTGGAGAATAGACTAAACTCACAATAATGTCCCTTTCATTTAATTTCGTAAGATTCTAGTTTTAATTGATGTTAAGTTTGAGCCAGTGAGGGAGAAATAGACAGGATTCTTTTTTGTCAATCTCTTGGTCATATCATGTGGGTGTAGATCTTGTACAGGTTCAAATGGTTAGAGTTGTGGTGCTTGTATTGGTTTGGAAACATGGGGTGTTTGGGATTGCTTTCTTCCCTTGGATGCTGCCTCCTGCAAATGGAGTGGGTTTTCTTGTGCTGTCAGGATGTTCTAAACCTCCATGGTGGAGGTACTGCATGTTAGCAAAGTCTGTGTGAGTTAAACCTAGCAGAGCACTGATGAATTTCCATTCGTTTTAGTAGTTTTGGTAGCTTTCAGATTACTGCTTTTTCTTCAGGTGATAATCTTATAATGTTTTTCATCCATAGTTACAAAGGTTCACCTTTGGTTTTGAGGATCTCTTTGCATTTTCCATACTGTGGTAAATTCACCACTGCAGGGATCCTCACTAAGTGAGGATGGACCCATTGCAAAGTGGAAGGTCCAACTGTGAGTATAGCCATGCTGTTTTATATATCATTGTTTTTATGCACTGTTATCATTGCTTTTGATTGTCTGCAGTAGACTGCGTGGCAAAACAAAGGATCCAGCTAATCCTTCTATTTCAGCAATTGATTTGTAATGTAACTTCAATGTATGAAAACACTTCAATTAATCCTGTGCATTTTGCTGCCATATCATGTCTCCAAATCATTGAAGAAAAGTACAGTTACCCTTGTGAACTCTGTAGTTAAGGTCTGCTATGGTGTTTCACAACAATGAAAAGAGCTTACTTTCTGGAGGCTGCATTTAGTGCAGCAGCAGATAGCAGTAGCTGAAAGGTCAATGACAGGGATAATGGTTTGCCTCTGGTGGGGAGATTGTACAGTTGAGTAGCATTACCTGCCTGACTTTACCTTTACCCTGTAATAATATTTATTGGACTGTTTAACTTCTGGGTACAGGTTAATTTCCTGAAAAGTCCTATTACAGTTGGCTAGAGATTTTTTTTTCTCTGAGCAGAGGGATAATTTTTCTTACCTCTGTTTCTCAAACAGGGGATCTATTTTTATCATACAGGAAGGTTCTTAACATATCTGCTGTTGTCACTAAATTGTGAAAGCTGGATCCAACGTCCAGCAAATTCAAAGAGTTGTTCCACTGGCTTGAGTGGTCTTTGGCTGAGGATGCTGCTGTCTGAAAGTGGTGCCTCTGTCACTAGAGCAGTACTCCAGATCTGACAAGCCAGCAAAAAGTTCTTTTCAGACCAACTGGTAATTCAAACGGAAACATAAAAGGGCTGTCAAATGTGCAGTCTTGCAGAGTGCATTCTTTAGATTAACCCTATCTTCAGTTCATCCATTTAGTGAGGACCACAAAACCTTATGTAGTGCTTTGAGAGAGGCTCTTGACGTTATTTTCCTGCATCATACCCATGCTTTATTGCTAGAGGCAGCCTACTGAGCCTTAATACTGGCAATATTGAAGACTTGTGTTGGGGGTAATGGTTTTGAGTCCAATTCAGACAGCCAGACTTTAAATGCCAGCAGTGTATGGATGAAACACAGCTTCTACTGTGTTGCAGTTTTACTGTTGTGATGGCCTTCAACTGCTTGGGTGAGATCAACCTGTAGTGAAGGGCATGTGTCTGGAGCAGAGGCAGATGTAATGTGTCTGAGTGAACTGGAGCACTTGGAAAACCATTGTTGTGCAGTCTAAGTTGGTTGAAAGTCTACTTGTGCTCCTAGCTTCTTAATTTTCCTTAGTTTATTTACAAATTTTAATTTTTGTTAGCAATATAATTGGCATTTTTTTATGAACTTGTCTTCTCCAGCAGAAATAATTTTAGTAATGAACAGGCAAAAATAAGAACACGCAAATTTCACCGCACAAATTGCGTGCCTTTTGTAGGGTGAGAGCACATTGGAAAGTAACTTATGGTCTTGTCAGCCTGACAGAGTCCATACTCAGTAGTGTGCAGATGGAGTTGTCCTCATAGCACTCTTCATTCTGCCAGCAAAATCCCTTCCCCAGAATGATACAGGTTTTTTAAGTAGGGAGACTGTTGGCATGATTGCATTCTGAGTGTGTATTATGGAAGACTTTTATGCCTTAAGCTGGTACTGGTATGCTGGTAGCATTTGTAACCCCAGTTCTTATCCTGTGCTCATTTCAGTAGTGACTGTCTGGTGTGTAAGTAGTGGCTGTCTCTGCTTGAAGTGCTGTTCCACATAAGTCCATTGCTGGAACAGGTCATAGAAGTCCTTGGCTCTCTGGTTTCAGAGCAGAGTATTTTGAATTAGTGCAGTCTGCACCTTGCATTTGGAACAAAGGTATAGTCTCAGTTTCCTGCTTGCTGTCATCCTCTGCTGGCATAAATGTCCGTGAAGAAATAGTATCTCAAATGCCAGAATTGTGTGTGTAGCTGAAGTCGGATAACACTTGTATGTACCATTGATGGGTGTGGTGGCAGAACTCATGCAGCCTCATAGTCAAGTCAGTGTTGCTGGTTGATGAGGTACTCTCAATGGAAGAATGTATTGGGCTGAGAATATTTTGGTGTGTACTCTCAGAAAATACTTTTTGCTGGCCTAGCTTAATGGAAGTAGTTCACCTTTTGTAAAGCTCATTTATTTTGGAGGCTAATTTTTGGTAGTGCAGACATTGTGCTATATGCAGACAGTTTGCTAAGTTTGATGGGCAGTATTTTATGGTGAATCATCTGTGTGGTGTTTTGCTCTATCCTCCCATCTTACCTTTGCTGGATTCCTGAAGAGTGTGTTTTATATCTGTGTGTCCCTCTATCAGAGAACATCCTCATTATTTGGTTACTAATTTTGATTTTGGCTAGGTTAGCGTTTTTCCATTTTGAAAATGTGGTGCTATATACAGCTATGAAAAAGAGCTTGGTACCTATAACATCAGCCTAAAAGACAGTAAAAACATAGTAACTGGTGATTGATTCCTTTCCTGATGTCCCATAGAAAGGAGGTATGTTCAGAGCTTCAGTCTTTTTCAAAGATTTTTGGTTATTTTGCTTATATTCAGATAAAGTAGTTTGGCAGTTTACTTTTCTGAATGCTGTAGGCAAGGAGAAACCAGAGTGCATGTTCATAAAGCTAATAGATTGAGGGTCAAAATAAGGGCAAAATGAATCCTCTGTGAATTCAGGAATTCTTTGCAGGATGATGGCAAGCTTAAAATGTGCCACAAAATAATTTTTAAAACCCCAGGAAAAATCCACTTAGTAATAAATAAGATGATAGGGTATTTGGCTTATGAAACTCTTGAACTGCAAGTCCCTGGGACTCTCTCTGTGCTGTCTCCTTGACTGCAGGGGAAATGCACATTTGATCTGACCTTTCTGGCCCATTGTTTTGTTGCTCTATTAGCCTTTCTGTTCTTCCATGCCACTGATACAAAGAGTATGGAGTTAAAGTCACTTGGGCATTTAGTATAAGTGAAATTTTGGCAGTCCTCAGCAGTACTTTAGTAAGCTGACCCCAGTTTTTCCCTAACATTTATGAAAAAGCAAGGCTGAAGTGGGAAAGCTGGGTCGAGCATCTGGACTAGAGCTCTCTGGGAAGAGGCTACTTCTGAATATTTGGCTAGACAGTGGTGATATTTCAGTTAGTGAGGTCAATGCTTGAGGAAAAAGTACTCCTTGGTACACTTCACATACTCGAAACATTTCGGTCTTACTTTTAAGGAAACTTTCCTCCTCAGGGCAGAGAAGATGGATACAGTTACACTTCTTAATACTGTTATAAAATTTTTTATAGCTAGGAAAGAAAGAAAAGTTCTAAAAAAGGTGTTTCCATCAGAGATAAAAATGTTGCTCTAGACAAGATATGTTATGGCAGAATTTCTCCTTTAAGGTAAGTGTGCAGGATAAAAGTTAACTATAAATGGACTGATAAGCAAAAGCTATTACTTATGGGAGAAGCAAGATTCAAGACATTTACTGATGATCATTAGGACTGAGAAGATTGCAGCAGTTGAAGGGATATCCCTTGTCAGATTTTTGCAGTCTGTTTCCATTATACAGGAGATGTCTCCCACGGCTGATGCTGTGGAGGTCATTCCCAAGGGCACAGAAGCACTGAATAGTGTCATTTAAACAGAGCTATTTAAGGCAATGATGAAATGTATTGTAGTAGGATGTGGGGAGTTAATTTAATTTCATGGATTGTCGAAGCCCTTCTCTGAAATACAACTGTTTACTAAATCTCTGAAGCTCTTCTGGGTTTGTAGGACTGTTCTGAATGACTGGGACATAGTAGCTAGGTGGATGTGGGCCAGGGTTTACATTACAGGCATGGAGGCATGGAGTTAAATGTTACAGTCCTGTATGTCTGTTCTCTTCTTGTCTTTGTCAACCTTCTTTTCATGGAAACAGAGACTGCAACTTTTCCCCCTTGATTTCTTTGTCTTGCCTCATATGGTAGTTCTGAGCGTAAATTAATCAATTTCAGGAGTTAAACTGTCAGGTTCTATAAATTTATGTGCATAAAAAATTGTCCTGTACAGCAGTTCAATCTTGGAATGAAACTTGTTTGCAGATTTTTGTGTTAATTATTTCAGTTACTTTAATTTGAGATCAAAACAAATTGTCATATGTGATGTCTTAAATTGAATCTATACAGTCTTTTAACATTAATATTTAGTGTTGTTATATGATAGAGTTTTAACAGTTTCTGTCATGCACAGTATTTCTGTTGATGGACAAGTTTGCACACAAGAGCTTTTTCCTTGAAGTGTTTCTGATCTAAGTTTAGTGAATGTACCACATACTTCAAACTTTGTGTCAATTTATTATGACTATTTTAAAAAATTGTGCTTTCAGTAAACAGTAGAACCCCCTGGTTTAATGTATAGATTTTCTTACAGAATACATTTTTAAAAATTAGTACAATTTGGTGTATAATTAGTACAGTCTGTTATTCAGGAATATACTCTTGTTTTGTGTACTTCTAGTAGTTACATAGTTAAACTTTAGAATATCTGAGTTTTGCATTTTGACTTCAGGAAACTGAAGAAATACTGCTGCTTTGTCTGAGAATGCTTTGCTGAAAGCAGTGAAAGGTATTAAGTCATAATTAGGATGGGAAAGGAAGATGTGAAAGCCAATTGCTTGCTTACAATGAGTGTGACTGCTGTAGTCATAGCTGTATGCCACAATATGTGCTTCTGAGAAAAAAAAGGTAAATGTCTAAACTTCAGAGGAACGTTCATCTCTTGTGATTAGTCTAGTTGTGCTTGATGATCTCCTTGCAGACAAAGAGAAATTTGATTCAAATGTTCTTATGTTAACCTCAAAAATATTTTCCAAGAATTTAAAAGGAAGAGGAAAAAAAGTCATTGCCTCCTTTTATTGAGCATCCATACTACAAAAGCAAATATATCCCAGGAAGCAGATACTCTACATTGCACAATAAGGCGGCAGCCACACAGGAAAGGCTGGGCTCTTGGCACAGCCCCTAAGGGGAAATGCTTCCTTGAAAGGACCCATTGTTGCTGGGTCTGGGTCTTCAGACTCCCAGTTCTCCACTAGAATGGCTGGGGACTCTTGGTGCTGGGATGGGGCATCTTTGCCATCCCCATTAGCTACCCAAAATAGTCTTGGTTATTTAATCACATAGAAGGGCTGAGTAAAGTTCACACCTCATGTGAGAAAATGTTTCTTTGGAAGCAGCCTCAGTGCTCAGCTTGAGAGCTCATGCTGGGTGTAATGGCGCCATGCCTTACCCAAGATATTTGGAACAGTTTAACTTTCTCTTCCAAGAACAAACAAAACAGTCTGTGAATTCTAACCCAAATGTCTGATATACTCTTCCAAGAGACAGAAGAGCTAATAAGCATCCAAAATAAATGGATGCTTTGTTGGATTCCCTGACTGTGGGACAGGTCTTCTTTCTCTCATGTCAGTTAGATAAGAGATCCAGAAATCTGAAAAGAAATGGGTAAAGACTGTTTGTGTGAGCCTGAGAGCGGGAACAAGCTTTGGGTGATTGTGAATTTTGGTGCTTGGTTTCCAGTTGAAAATTTTCATTAATGTGAATAGCTGCTGCTTGAAGTAAGATAAATGAGATGGTGGGAAGGTTAGGTGGTAAAATGCTTGACTAATTGTCCTTGAGATGACCAACAGCTTTCCTAAATTCTCTTCCAACATATCTTCAACTTCTTCATTGCTGCCATATTAATAACAAATTTCTAAGTGGTCTGAAAATAATGATCTGAAGACTGGTTAGAAAGTAAGTTTTGAGTGTAGTATTGGCTATAGTACTTCGTTATCATGATGAATTGACATACTGAGTTTATTGTTAGATGTAGAATTATCTTTCCTTAATGTAGCCTGTACTCTACTATAAACATTGCAATTGCTCTTACAGCCTGCAAAAAGTATACTTTACAAAGAATACACTCTACAAATGTAAATACAATTTTGGTTTGGGGATTGTTGGATACAATGGTCTTCCTTAAGCCTAAACACAGAAACAAAAGCTTGTATTATAACAGAAAGCCTAAGATGGGAAGTGATAAAATAGGTATTGAGTGGAGGGCTTTGTTAAAATTTAGCTCGTGTACTTGTAAAATTTCCATGTATTCATTAAACTATTATGTCATTCTTATTGTTAGAGCTTGGTTAGTTGACTAAAGTGTTAAGCTTTGTTTGTAATACAAATTATAACCTTAACTCCTTTCAAAATGCAGTTGAAGGATTTTTGATCTTCCACAGTTATTTTAGTTTGTATGTCTTACCCGAGCATCTGTTGTACATTATGTGGATAAGTTAGTATTTAAGGGTTCAGCTGCAAAGTTCTGGAGAACTGTAAATGCATCAGCTCCCATTTCTGTAAGGTGCATTTCTTCTGTGAGGCTGCCTCTCAAGTAGAGCATCTCTTGTGTTTGTAAACCTCATGCTTGTAAAAATAGAGATATGTTCAAATAATACTGAAAGCTTTACACAAGTGCGTTACATGTGTAAGCTCATGGTAATGCATATTGAACCAAAAGTCATAACCTTTTGGTTTTTAAAGTCACAAAAATGTGATAGCCCCAGGCCTTTGAGTGACACGGGTTTTATGTTTTAGGGACAGGCAAAGAGGCTCTCTCATGTGGGGTCAGGCTTACCAGGTGGTGTGAGACGTCTCTGGCATTGTGCTGCTGCTCAGACATGGATCTTTCCAAGTCCAGGGTGTAGTAAAATCCATCTGACACACACCATGGCTCTGGTCCTGGCGACCTGCGACAGTGAGGCAGAATCAGAGAAGCAAAAATGTAGAGTGCAGGCATACCTGTGTACAGAAGCTCCTTGGAGACTGAGAATCCAAAAAGAACAACTCAGAAACTCTTTCCTTAAAGGGCATACAGACACTACTGATGAATCCTGATTACAGACTGTTTGGTGATAAGAGGTCATCAGGTGCATTTTAGCAGGACTTTCTTATAGCTGTTTGAATAGATTTCAAGATTTTTAATTGCAAATGTATTAAAGTGGTCCTTCTTTCATTCTCAGTGGCTGCAGATTCTGCCTGTCTTGTTTCAAAAGCTGCCAGTAGAGAAATTTTAGGAAAGAATACATTATTTTTATAGATACTAAAGTAGGATATCTTATGTAAAAGAGAAGGACTGGAAAGTAAATACAAGGACGTATGTCCAAGACACTGTGGGCAGAAATGTTGATTCCATCCCTTGCAAGCTGGAAATGTGTCCAAATCTGCTTTTTTGGGGATTGATTTTTAGCATGTGCAGCATATTATGAAATTTGTTTTGAGAAGAACGTGCTTGCAAGCATTTTATAATATTTTTTCTTAGCCTTGTGTCAAGGAAAATATTGCCTTGTGTCAAGGAAAATGAACTGCCATCCCTTTCTCATAATAATCAACTGTCGCCCAGGCTGAGTTTTCATCTTTCCTAAGAAGTTGGATGTATTTTCAGGTGGAATATTTTTGTAGAGGATGTATTCATTCCTCTTCCTGGCCCGTTACAGCTCTTCCAGTTTAAGTCTTTCTTCAGTTTTAATTTCATTGCTGCCAGTAGGGTAGAGATTGAGCATTAGCTGATGTTTTGTGTCTGTGTAGCAATACTTCTACCTCCATTTTGGGCCCATTGCATGAATCCCAAAAACTTTCACTATAATGTTTGGAAAAAATGGACAGTTTGGTAAATCATCTCAGTGTGTGTGAATCTCATGTTGCCGTAAAAGAGTAAGCCCTCATGGTAAACATTGCCTTTGTAAGGTCTATTCCCTTGTAGGGTTGATTTCTTCTTGGGGTAAATTGTTGAAAGTATGGCTCTAAAGTGTAGAAATTCTGAATTTCTGAGTGACTAAATAATGTTTGGCTTTCAAGTTGCAAAAAAACCCCTTTTTTTTTCCGTGTGTTTTGGCAGCTAGTTGGGATACAGCTGAAGATGATGACTCTCAAGGTGTTTTTTATTCAGAAATATGAAAGGCTTTTCATGACATTGAGCTATTTAGAAACTTAATTTTTAATAACAGAGGTGTAAGGTGGCTCTTAGTGGAGGATGTACTTGTTGTAAATAAGTTCTGTAAGAGGAGTTTTAGTCCTTTAGTGGCCTGTTTGGACCCAGGAGAGCCCAGTGAGTCACTAGGACAGTAGCTCAGATGTCAGGAATAGGAATTGTGTTCAATTGTTTTCTAGACAGGTCAGTCAGGTTTTTTTTGTTATTAATTTTCTTCCTGTATTAGTTTACTTTGTTTGATTTATTTATTGAGAGTAATTACTTAGGGTGTTGAGGAAGATTTACTTGTATTAATCTTTGCTCAGAGGTGAATTTGAAGTTTGGCCTGTCTTATATCTCTCTTGCTTTTTCTTTCTGCCTTGCTACGTCTCTTGGTTTGCCTTTTGTGTTCTTACCAAAGCAGAGCTGGTTGAGCCTTGCCTTGTACAGAAAGGTACTTTGTGTCTGTGATGTTCAGGTAATGACAAAGTTCACTTTCTTAGCTTTACAGCACTCAGTCTCTAAAGGTCGTCTGATCTGGTGTGTGTGATTGCTTCATTATGCTGTGTGATAAACTGCAAAATGCTGAGAGTGAGAAATGCGTGCATTTCTGACCTGCTGCCTTTAGCTCCTCCAAATGAATGTTGTTGTCTTCACTCACAAGCGCTGTAAATACAAGGAAGGGTTTGGTCAGAAGCATAGATGCTTTTAGCTGGGCAGATAGTATCAGGGCTTGTGCACAGCCCTGCGAGTGTCTGCAGGCTCCTGGGGAGGCATTTGTTGTTTGAATAGAAGGAGCTGGACCGGGCGGCTGATGCCTGGAAGCGCAGCCTCCGCGCCAGCCCGGCCACAGTCTTGCAATTGTTCGGCCACTCTGGAGGGAAGAGGAAAAAAAAAAGCATTCCAAGCAGTGCCAAATTTTCTTTGATATGTTAATCTTTTGATAACAGTTTGAAAAGCCCTTGGAGACTTTTTTTAGATTTTAGACAAAATAGTTCATTTGTCAGGACTTCCCTTGTAGATAGGGTCTCCGTTATTAAGAACTGCCTCGCTAACTCATGGTAACAAAAGCAAGTGCAGAGGACAGCTGCTGGACTGCTCGTTGGTAAGAGAAACTATTAGTTATCACAGGACTTTTTACAAAAATCTGAAAAGAATAAAGTAGGGAGTGTTTAAGATACAAATGTGTAAATTTACTTGCATATTTTAACTGGACAGATGATGAGAGCACAAGCAAAATTAATAACTCAGAAATTTATATGTGTGTCCATACATGGATTTTATTAAAGACTTCAGCTTTAAAAATATTTTTTAATCTGAGAAATCTGGGGTTTAAATTGTCCCGTGGTTGCAGGAGATATCAAAAGTTTCTTCTTTTGGAGCTGTAATTTGTCCAGACTTTAAAAATTTTCTCTTGAAGCTATGAAACTGCCACTTAGATTGAAAAACTGGAAGAATAAACAGATGGCAACAACGTGTGTATTATCTAGTTTTTAAGGGTTGAGGAATTGGGACAAATGTTGAAGGCAACAGGGGGAAGATTGTCTTTGCTTCCTACCCCAAAAATCAAACTCTAAGGGTAAAATTTGCACTGAAGTAGTTTACTAATTATGCTGTTAGAAAACTGACTTGAGATAAGCGCATAGTCCTTTGAAAGTGTGGCTTGCACAAATCTTCAGGTGTATTGATGGAGGCTTGCTCTGGTACTTTTAGAACAATTTCCTTAATAAATACTCCATAACTTCACTTGCACCTCTTACACTGTTGCTACAAATGTTTGTTACTTTCAAATATATTGGTGCAATTGCTTGGTATCCTGGTTTAGTCAGGATAGATGAACAAATATGGAGTGGTGTAGTAATTGAGAAAAAGTGCAGCATTTTCTTCATTGTGAGGGATGCATATAGTTTTAAGCTCTGTCCATTACTGTAATTTCTTTAATGATCCAATTTGTGATTTGTTTTAGCTCCAAAATAAGTATCTTATTTGGACTTAAGTATCAGCTTAGGTCTGAGGCTGCAGGTGCTGCTGTCCTGCTCACAGCTGCACACTCTTCAGGACAGTAACAAATTGGAAATGCTGTTCAACTTAATTTTTATATACTGTGTTTTGCAGAGTTGCAGATTTACTGTTTAAGCTTGTGACTCAAATGTATGCTCTTAGAAGTACTTAGCGTTCAGACACTGTTCAGCTGATCTCTAGGCCATTTGTTAAATTTATACCTACATTGTTACAAAATGTTGCAAGAGATTTCATTCTCTTAATCTCAGTGGCAAGCCGCCTTTTCTTTTACAGACATTTTTGATATTTCCTATTACTCTGACTCTAGAATATGCTTAGCTATATGATAGCAATGCAATAAGTAAAAATTATGAGTGGAGTGATAGTAACTTTCAGCATTTCCATTGGTTATAAGTCTTCTTTCTTGAAAAGGTTGCTATTTTTAATTTGTTAAAAGGGGCAGAGGATTTCTCTGGCTATTCACTCCTAGGCCAGAGAGAGGCTGAGTGGCAGCCTGTAATGTGCATCAGAGGCACATTATATTTGGATATTCCCATGTTCATATTGCTTATTGCAAGTGGATTTCCACTTCACTTTGAGTACTAGTAAAATGTCATACTCTCTTGGTCTGGAAAGACCAAGGTTTATATTTAAATCTTTAATTAAAGGTGTAAAGTAGTGACATGTTTAATTCCCTGTCATATTATAGAAGGAAGGAATAAAACTCAAATCAGATGGCTAAAGTCTCTTCTGAATTGGTAAGGTTTTTCAGTCTGACCCAGCAGCCTGAAGTCACCCAAAGAGGCAGCACCATGTGGTGGTGTTCAGTCCCAGCTTTCAGCAGGGCAGTGGGACACAAACCAAAGAACTTACCCTTTTGAACTCGTGGTGACATGCTTGGGCTGATGGTGTGCCGGAGGAGATATGATGGGAGGGAGAGTGCACTTCTTTCTTGTGGAATAGGAATAATTTTCATGGCCCATCAATGAAGAAAATAGTTCTATAATGCTTTTTAAGTTTAGAGATTTGAATTGGACTTTAATATGGAAAATTACCAGCAGTATGTGCCGTGTTGAGAACATGTATTAGTTGAAGGTTGTTCAGTAAATGAGTCTGTATAAAGTAATGCAGAAGGAGCTAATGATGTGAATCAGAAGTAGCCTCCTAATTCTCCTCATGTATTCCCTGTCTGGTTCTACCCAGCTGTTCAAAGAGCTTACTGAATCACAGGAATTATTGCTAGTGCTGAGATTTCCTTTCATACTTCTTCAGACCCACAGCTTGATGTTCCTTCCCATTGCCTAAATGAAGGCAATTGCACTTCTCTCTCACACTCCCCTGGTGTCCCATAAGGTCCCATATTGGCCATATGGAAATCTCAGTTGAGATCTGGAAGCTATGTGCATTTAATTTTCTGCCTAGTGCTTTCCTGTATCAAGCTCCTTCTTGATATGTCCATCAAGGTTGGAGATTTGCCTACAGGACCCTTTTTGACATTACTGTTCATCATAGTGGGGAAGTGTGTGTTTGTTTAAGAACAGACTAGCTCAAGTATGATTAACCTAATAATTCTTTCCTGGACCTGTAAACTTTATTAGGAGTATAACTGTAAATACACAGAATGTTTTTTGGCTGCATGACTTCTTGGTTGAAAATGTGATTTGTATGGTGCACATAAAGTTGTTTGATGTAATTAATTCAAAGATTATCCTCAGGAGCTTCTTAGCAGTCCTGTGTAGATTTAGGACAGATTTTAACTGGTTCTGTGTTATCTACATCTTTCCCAGGATAGAAAGCTCCTTAGTTAAGAAAAGTGGCAATTTAAATGAAAGTGTGGTTTAGAACTTTAATGACTTGTGTGGCTTAATTTCCAAATAAATCTGCAGTAAAATTATAGTATAGCAATAGAAAATTTTCAACTTAACAAGTCAAGGGAAGTGTGAGCTGATGTTCCAATCAAAGGAGGCAGTTGTTGGCAAGTTCCCTCCATTCAGAACAGAATGCCAACTCAATTGGCATTTATCAATTTATGATATATGGTATCAATTTATGAAGTACTGAGCTTCTTCTCACCTGAGACTCAGCTTTGTGCTGTGATGCAGTTCTCTCCTTTGAGTGTGTGTTTCTTCTACTAGGACCCTATTCAGCAGTGGAAATAGATTTCTGAGGAGATCCAGTTTTGGGTAGCAAAAGAAACCTTTCCTGTTGAGTTCCTGCTTCATTTATTGGGTTAAGTGGGAAGGAGATGGTAGGTGGCAGAAAACACGTGTGGACGTGATGCTGTAGATAAGCTGCAGGAGATGGGAGGAGGGACCCTTTGAAGCTGGCATTGCTGGTGAATGTAAGTGCATGGATCCAGGGGCTGGCTTTGAGAGGATCTGACTTGTAGTCTGGTGATTTGGTTTGTGAAAATGTTGGGGAGTTAATGGCAGAGAAGTTGGTAGTGATTGTACTTATTAACATTACTTATTAATTATATGTACTTAATAATAACAGCCTGGAAAAGGACAATTAGTGTAGCTGCTTGTGCTGTGACTTAATACTTGAGAACTGGTTGTAAGCTGTGGTAGTAAGTGCTGTCTTCTGAGAGATTTATGTATGTGCAGTTAATAAAATTGAAAGCTGTACCATGTCAGTGCAGAGAATTATAGTTAGTCTATGTCTTGGCAGGTGAGCGCTGGCTATTTAGTGATTTTAATTGTGGTAGTTTTTTGTTCCTGTGCATTAATTATAAATTGTATACAATTAACATGTACAGGGGTGCCCAAATGAAGGGTAGATGCAGTTTTAATTTCAAAAATTTGGCGGTTTGACATGGTATTTTTGATTTTTCGTGTTTATGCAATAAGGAAAATTCCGATAAGCTTCCCTGTATTTAGCCTTAGTTTGTAGCTCTCCCCTTTTGGAGTAGGGATCTGTGTGCACTACATTCATCTTGTAGACAGTGCCATATTTTTTCCATGCCTTCTCTTATTAATGAAAATTGTGATCATAATCTATCCTCAAAGCACCTCTCAAGATTAGCAACTGTGAGAGATTTTGATGCAAATTGAATAGTAGGGGAATTGGAAAGAAGGGGAAAGACTGACCAAAAAGCATGTCTTGATTTAGAAATGAAGAACTGGGGACTAAATGTTTTTGAGCAAGTATTTATTCTGCTCAGATGAGAAGTGTAGATCTCCAGGGTACTGTGTATTTTCTCTTGAAGGATAGCCTGACTTGTGAAAGCATCTGATTGGAGCTATTACATATAGAGTGATACAAATGCATAATATTTATCTACTTCTTTTAAGCTTTTTTTTTTTTCAGGATTAATTTACATTTTCATCATGAAGCTTGTAGAACATACCAAAAACTGCTTGCTGCATGTAAAATGTAGCCAAGTTAAATTGGTACAAGCTTCTTCCTCCTCTGTTAAAGCCTGCTGTTTATGCGGGATTTCACTTGTATTCATCTGATGTTCAGTCATAAAGCTTTTATAGACCTCCTTGGATAGTTACTTGTAGAAACTAGTCACAGTGCAAATTGAAGATAAATATTAATATTTGTTCAGTGTTGTGTTTTATATGTGTACTGGCTGAAAGTCACTTGAAACAACATAAAACTTACATATAAAATCAGTAATGTTGCTTCCATTTTTAATTCTTGTCTTGTCGAAGGTCTTCCATATCTCAAGTTGAGAAGTTCCATATCATACTAAACATGGAGAAAGAAGAAAAGAAATATGTCAATAAAGCAGAGGAAGATGAGATGGTATGAATTCTGTTAATCTTTTTTTTTTTATACAATGGAAGAAACACATTTTCAGGGTTTTCTGCTTAAAGGGGGCATATTACATTGGGAAGTGGATTGTCTCAGTTTAAATCAATTTAGCAATTTTATAAGATTATCCTTGGCAATATTATTTGGTATTAAGAAATTAGTCTTGGGATAGAAAAGGTTTTTGTCAAGGTCAGTAGTCCAATAGACAACACATTCTGGTGCTTAACATTTCTACTTTCACACATGAAAATGGAAACAAAGTGCGTTGTGTTTTGGTTTTTCTACTATTATTATTATTATTATTATTATTATTATTATTATTATTATTATTATTATTTTATTGTTCTTTGGTTGTTCTTTGGTTTGGTTTGAAGAAACTTTGGAGTTTCTTCTCTCCAAATCTTGGAGATCTTTTGTTGTATTTTAAAACAGGTTTTAAAACATTTTTCATAATGTGATTCAAAGCAGTAAGCTTTGACAGGAGAGTACTAGCAGCTAATCTTTCAATTTCTTGCCCACTTGGGGTTCATAGGGGCTTTTCTAGTCCATTTGGTATATATAGGGATTTTGGTTTCCAAAAATGATAGGTTTCTGTGAGCTGAAGTTCTTGTTCTGTCCTTGTTCACCCTGCTCGGAAAAGTTCTTCACTAGACAGCTCTAATATAGAAAATAAGCAAATGCATCTTAGAACAGAAGGTGCTTATGGCCTGATCACTGAAGTTAATATTGTTTTGAGGAAATAATTTTATTTTCTGCTAAAAAGATGCATTAACTTCTCTCACTATCTTTCACTCTCCTATTTTTATTGCTGAAGAGTGTTTTTGAGGTAAGAGAGAATGGGCTTTATTTCTGCTTTTTGTCATCAGCGAAGGTGGCAAACCAAACTTTCAAAAAGCCTTTTCTTAGGAAAGGAGTTTAAACAATTTCTAACGCTGTTTAATGAAAAGTTAAAAAAAAAATCCAAGAAGTTCATGTCAGTATGAACAATGGGTGGGACTCAATGGGAAACTTCATTACCCTTTTACAGCAGGAAATATAATCTAATGATGTAATGTGAAACTCAGGAATGTAACACAGTGTCCAGTAAATCACTAAATTATTTTCTGTTCCTGGCTGTCATTAAGTTAACTTGGTGCTTGCACACTTAATACTTGGGGTTTTTTCATGGGAGAAGGATTTTTCTAACTGGTGCAAGTTACAGAACCTTAAAGTGTGGCTTGGAGTTTGTAAAGTAGCATTTCTTGTTAAATGGCAGGCAAACTAAGCAAAATTTTCTACTAGAAAGGGGTGTTTGATATATTTAGGGGCTTTTTTAGAATGTATAAAATTCAGCCTGCAGTAGTAATTTAAAACTGTGAATGCTAGCTAATTAAATGCTATGTGATAAAATCAGCATTTGACAAAACCACACACTTTTGCTCTTAAATGTTCAGCTGACTTGTGTTGTGTCATGGTCAAAAATGTTGCTCACTGAGAGTTAAGGCAGGTTGTGTTGCACCCTCAGTCCTTAGGGGAGTAGTGCAGAGAGGAGACTGTCTTGCAGCAAAATGTTTTACACAGTGTGGATGATCTGCCTCTGTCAGGCTTTTATTGATGTTTATATTTCTGACTAAGTGAAACAGTTCCTTTTTGCTACCACTCCACCATGTATTAAGTGTTCCAAATCTTTCCTTCCCCCACAAAAGAAAAAAGAGGAAATGGCTTTGAAATTTGATTTGCTTTTAAATACTGCACATTATGAAAAATTAATGTTGGCATCCCAGGCACAGTAATTAAGAGAGTCATCAATGCTTGTTTTACTGCCGTGCAGGAGATCTATGGCTATGATCTGTGTCGCTGGAAGTTGGTGCTAGTTACTGTGGGAGTGATCTGTTCTGGTGGCTTTCTTCTCCTCCTCCTCTACTGGATGCCCCAGTGGCGTGTGAAAGCAACGTGCAGAAGGACTGCTCTGAAGGACTGTCAGGTGGTTCTGCTGAGAACGACTGTAAGTGTGCAGGGGATGTGCTTCTCCCTGTTTGCAGTTCCTTCTGTGCACTGGAGTACGCCAGTCCCTGCCTTGCAGTGTAGACATGACTGTGCTTTACAGTGCAGAACGGTGCTCTGGGGACTGACTGTGTGTAGCTGTGTGCCTCTGTGGGAAGGCTGACAGCTGTTTGCAGTGGGCATAGGGAGTAGTCTGTCTTTCAGTTAAGGAATCAAATACAGGAATGCTGTTGTCGTCAACAGTTACAAACAAATACCTTTTCCTGTAAGCTGAAACATGGTTTCCCCTCCCTTGTTCAGCAAAGATAGATTTGTTGGAGTAAGATGTAACTGCTGACCCAAGTGCAGAAATGTGCTTTTAGAATTGTGGAGAGAAAATTATTCTTAAGGTAGCTGATATTAACATGGATTTATGTTGTGTAATTCTCTATTGGCTCTGCTAATCTATGAGCTGTGATTTTGCTACTGCTGTTGTAGTAAAATGCTGTTCAAATGCTCTTTCAGCTAACTCCTTTTCCCCCCTCTTTCTAAGGATGAATTCAAGATATGGTTTTGTGCAAAGGTTCGCATTATGCCTTCCTTGGGAGCCAATCCTTTACAGAATCCTAACCCTATCGTGCACAAGGTTTCAAATGGCCATGCTGTTCATTTCTCTGAATCTGCTGCAGAAGAGAATAAAAACGATTCGAGGAAACATTTGCCTGTAAGTAAACTTGCAATACCATGTACTATTGAGAATAAACACACACAGTACAGTACGTGTGAGCTGTTACTTTTGTTTGAAAGGCTAACTCATTTTTGAGTGGAACAGAAATGTCCTCAATAACCTGTTACTGAAAATTGTGGAAAGCTTGAAAGATTATGTTGAAAGAAAAGCATTAATTTTTCAGTGAAGCTTTTCTAAATTCAGTTTCTGTCACCTCTCAGAATAAAGTCAGTCAAAAGAGAGGTGTTAAGTGGTACCAGTTTGACATCTCTGTTTTATTGCCCTTACAGATTCGTTACTTCACGCATCACAGTGTGAAGTATTTTTGGAATGATTCAGTTCAAAGTTTTGATGTTGTACGGTAAGAATACTTTTTTCTTGTGTTGTGCTTCAAACTGTATTTAAAAAAAAAAATAGCATGCCTAAGAACATGCTGAAAATTGGTGTTATTTTCTGACCAGCTGTTTTAGCTCATAGTCTTTGTTTGAACCATAGTGAGGACAGGGAGATTTTAACTCAGTGTGAATTTGGAAGGAAGGTGTTTGTTTAATCTGCCTTTATCAAGTGTGATTTGTGTAGGGTGACAGGCTGCATGCTTCTGCAGGCTTTTTTGCCTGTTCTTGGAATGTTACTTCAGAATCAAAGCACCTGTTCATAGACAGTAGTACTTCTATAAACACTGAAAGGCTTTGCTTATGATGAAATAACTTATGTTTTTTGTCTTGCTGAGCTAGACGCAGAAAGAAGTATCTAGAAAGAAGAGGAATTCACCAAATACCTTTTTTGCTCATGTTTGTGTGTGTCTGTTTCTACTTTTTAGTGCAGTTGAGCTGGATCTGATCCATCTTTTGTTACTCTTTAGTAACAAAAACAGGTCTATTGCACTGATAAAAAATGTCTTTTAGTGGGCAGTACTAGCTTGTGATGCACTGTATTTTCTTTCATCCAGCAACACTGTTGCATGATGTTAGAGTTGAAGAAGAAAGTTTTTCTTTCTGTGGTAAGGCCATCCCATAGTGCCACAAGTTAAATGAGCACAGGCTTCTCCATTTTTAGCAACTGCCCATTAAAACAATAAATTCAGATCACAAATAAAATCTATTGTAAGCTTGAATTAGTAGTGTTCACTGCATTGAACCATCATGTGGAGATGGGTTTTTTCCCAAAAAGGTGTGTGCAAATAATACAGAAAGTTATCGGCAGTGAAAACAATTTTAAGAAATTGCTGTGACTCAAGCAATTACAAAATTGAGCAGTCCTCATCTGGGAGGGTGGAAATGTCTCAGTTCTCAGGAGTAAGAAATTAAAAGTTTTGTATGCATTTTTTGTGTTAAGTCTCCCATGAAATATAGTCGTGCAGGTAGTGACACTCACCATTTTACATTGCAGGCTCCTGTTTTCATGGCTATAATGCTCCTAATTTAAACTGTTCAAAGGGAATAGTTCCCACAGATGAGATTGAGAAACTGTACTTGTATGTTAAGAACAGGTATTGGGAAAAAATCACACAATTCCATGTGTTTAGAAAAAAATGTTGTTCCTTAGCATTAAAGCAGTGATTTGAAACTTGGCATTTGGGGCTATTTGACTGTGCCTTTTGATGTTCTTGTGATAACTCAGCCAATTTATAAGCCCTGGAAAAATCTCAGATATGCCTGTGAAGTTATGGGAGCATTTATTCAATCACATTCTTGCTGATAAGCCAAACTTTCCTTTGTTTGATGTATTGGCCATGACTGAGCCTGGCCACTTGTTTAGTCAGGTACAGTAGCAGAGCTGGACATTAGTATTTAGCTATTGAATAATAAAGAGGAGAAGTGGATCTGAGACATACTGGATACTGTTAGTGCACTAAGTCACTTTTCCACAAGGTCAGATAAAAATGCCATTTTGTTACAACTTTTCTCTAAAGTGTATGGTTGTGTATTGAAGTAGCTAGATACCATGTGCAAAATAATATCTGAGCTTGTGAATGATAAATATTCTGAAAAGAAGTCTTGAAAATTTTGTCCTTCTCTAAGATACGTCTTCTTACTCTGCTCTTCAGTTTATATGTATAAACCAAACATTGATATTACCTAATAACATGGTAGAGAATCAAGTTCATATTTATAGAGACAGTCTGTGGGACAGAGGTCTTTATAGTAAAACCCTTAAAGCAGGCAGCACGTTTGTAGCTGTGATCTAAGCACAACCCTGCATCATGAAGAGCATTCACTTTGGGCTGCCAGTTATGCCAGCACTCAGAGACAGAGTGCTGTTTGATCACATCATGAAAGGCTTAGCACAACACAGAAGGGGGGGCAAATTAAGATTTCTTGGGCAACTAATTCACTTATGAGAGCTTGAGTTTCATATCATTGTTCTTTTTATATTGCCATAATATTAAGATCACTGTTTTAAACACAGGAAATGCAAGTGTAATTGTTCTTGGACTAAGTCAGACTTGGTCACATAGCCAAAGAGGATGCAACTCTGACCTTGGATGTCTGTTTTGTTTTAGCTACTGTCAACTGAATTTCTGAGTGGGTTGATGAGTGCTTTATATAATAAACTCTGCACACAGGGATTTGAATGCCCTGGGAATTCAGTCTGTAGCAGTAGTGTAAAAAGCAGAGAACATTGTGCTAGAAGCTCTGTCCTTGCATGGAATAGCACACATAGGTATGCATATTTGCATATAGAGCACTTATGTTTAAGGACCCTCCTTAAATCCACTACAGGAAAAGTTTTCCTACAGGAAAAGAAAAGTTGTTCATGGTAGAGTGGGAGGAAAAACACAGCTATTAACAGAGTTTTGTGTATTTTTAAAATCCTTGAACTTAAAAAGGTTTAGAGAAACGTGGTAAACTTAGGGCCAGGTTAACACATAATTTTCATCTTCTGTTCATGTACAAGCTATTGGAAATGTGATCCTAGGCTTTGCAGTAGTGAGGATATTTAAAGCTTTCCCTGTGTTCTAGAGAATGGAAGTAATTGTTATGAAATATGCACAATAAAGAGTTGGATTTTTTCTTTTTTTCTACTGGGACAACTCTGAATCCTTTTTGACAGGTAATAGATATCCAGTATAAAAAACATTTGTGTGGAATAATGCTGGCTTTGTCATGATGTCTGTGAAAGCCTTTTGGAAGGTGATGATATTTTCCTGTGTATCCAAAGTATGTCCACGACAAAATGCCTGGATATTGGGCAGCATACATCTGATTTACTACATTTGATAGTCAACAGAATCCCATGGCTGTAAACATAAGGATGTTTTAGATGTTTCTGCATCTCTAGATTTCCTAAAGCACAGCATTGGCTTTCACAACATGTGGAGAAGTCCTGTGAAAATGAATCTCCTGGTGATAAGAAAGAACTGGAAATGTAGGAGGCATTTTTCCTAGTCATGGGTAACACTGTGATAGTAAGATGCTGTAAAATAGCTGTGGTACAGATTTATTTAATAAATTGATTAATTATTTCTAAAAAATCTTCCATTACTACTTAGAGTCAAACAAAGATAATTTGAAGAAATGTTAATTCACATTGATTTCATATAACATTTTATAAAATTGCTCACTTTTTAGAAGCCTTGGAATACTAGGTATGCTATTATTCTACTTCATTTTTAAGTGTCTTTTGATTGGAATAGGTATTACTATCCTACAGAGTAAGATATATCAACAAGATTGCTTTTAATGTGTCACTGGTATCTGCAGTTGGGACAAAACCAGCTAAGGACACATTTGTCCCTAGATTTTGTTGTTTTATAAAATGGTGTATACCTCTTGGCAAAGACCTAGCTCTTTTGAGTCACTGAAGACTTAATTTTAAAGATCAGATTTCTTAAATAGCTCATTGACTTTTCCTTTATTTAGAGGTCTAGATGAATCTACCTTCTGCTCTGCAATTCATAACGAACACAGCGCAGGACTGACAAAGGGAATGCATGATTACAGGTAATATTGCAGTAGTATTTGAGGGAGGAGTTGTTGATGTTTCATTACCTGTGCTCAGAGTGTTAAAAAGCCCAGAAGACAATTGAGTGTTCTATGTCTGATTCTTCATTAAATGAGACCTTCATACAGGTTGACATATGGGAGCATTGGCTTGCTTATCAATTCATCTTCTGGCAATCTGTGTCTAAAATAAAAGCATTTCCCCCCAGATAATTTTAAGGGCTTTTTCATGTCACTGTCATTTAATCAGCTCTGATCCCATCAGAGCTTGGCTTCTTGCTCCCTCTTTCATGATTTGCCTTATTTTCATGCTGAGAATAAAACCAAGATGCAGGACCTTGAAAACATTGTTTTACTGCAGGGTAAGAGTTAACACTGGTTTAAGCTTAAGCTAATGAGAATCACATACTGGATTTCAGAATGACATATTTAATAACATTGAACTCATATACAGTTTACAGAGAAATCTTGTTATGAAAGAATCTAAAAAATAAGGTACAGTTTAAATTGAAGTATAAAATAATTATCTTTGTATTGTAACATCTCACTAGGTAACTGTTTTCTGAAAAGCACTTTTTGAAACTATGATAAATAAGAAGAGAGCCACAGATTTGGGGACATGTTATACTTCATCAGATTAGTGGAATTACTTTGACATCAATAAGACTCCTAAAAAAATCTTAACTTTTTTTTTGGTATTTTTCTTTTTTAATGCAGAAAAGCATTCTATGGAGTAAATGAAATTGCTGTGAAAGTGCCTTCCATTTTTAAGCTTCTGGTTAAGGAGGTAAAATATTTTCTTTAACAAATTAAAGAAAAAGGGTATATAATTGAAAGTTGTTTCAGGTGCAGTGACTATTGACTGTTGGAAACCTTCCCCTAGAGCCCAGCATTCTAAAACAAAATCATATGGACAAGTTTTTTGAGCTCTCCAGCTCTCCTTAGAGCTAAAGATCAAAGATGCCTCAGCTATAAGCTCTCCAGGGTTCATAACCTGATGCCTTAGTAAGGATATTAGAAAACATATTAAAATTCTTTGAAAGGGTCAGCATCTTACTTATTTTTTGTAGTTAATTTAAAGCATAAAATTGCTTATGTTCTCCATGAAGAGGCCAGGGATAATGTATTACAACATATTTATTTTACGAACAAATGAAATGTAGTATTGTTTGATTTGTTCCATTTTCCTTGAATCATGTGGATTTGAATAACTGGCTTGTTATCTTGTGTTACAATAATGCACAGTAGAACTTCTGAACAAAGAAACTCTCCAACCTGATCTAACAGAGTAAGAACTTGAGGTATCAGGGCATTTATTAAGAATAAATAGGAAATAACATCCAAATTTGTTTAAGAATTACAGCTTAAGGTGCATCAGATATTGCCATTACCTTGTTTTGAGGTGTAGGAGAAAATGCATGCAGTCTTTGAAGTCTGTATTTGTGTATTATTTGAGTGAGAACTGTGCTTTTGAGGGGCTGAGGAGGTAGTGAAAAAAAGGATCATTTTGGCAAATCAGTTCTTTATACATATTTTCTGAAATTGTCTTCTCCCTGGAGGAGAATAATTTCATCTTTGTTCTGATGGAGAACCCATGTGGCCTTTTGGTGTAACTTGAATGTTCTGTCATTCTTCTAGGTTCTCAACCCTTTTTACATTTTCCAGTTATTCAGTGTGATATTGTGGATCACTGATGAGTATCACTACTATGCATTAGCAATTGTGATTATGTCTGTAATATCCATTGTTAGCTCACTCTACACCATTAGAAAGGTAAGTTCAAAGAAAATTGATGTATCTTTTTGGCTTTTTACTCATTGCCTTATTTTGTTATGAAATTGCCTACAAATCTTTAAGAATTTTTCAGAGTTATACAGATAGAATATTGTTCTGCATTTTCCCTCTTTGAGCTGAAAGAATTTGGATTTATAGTTTTCTTTGAGACCTTTGCAGCCTTTCCATGCTGATGAATCAATAGGTTGTCCTCAGGCAGCAGAAACACTCCCTTGCTTAAATAAAACCCAGACACAAGTTTATGTACCAAGTTTTATTGACAGTAGTGATTCCATCTTGCATTGTTTCCTTGTTTGCAAAGGCCCTGCAGAACTGAGCACCAGTCAAGCATGTGGTTTGTTAAACTGGTGATTCAGTTTGCTCTGTAGACTTAGCTGATGGGAATCAAAGTAGTAATAATTATCCTTAAATTGCAATCTCTGAATTCAGACCAGAGACAAAAAAACCCAAACAACTTCTACCGTAATTCAAGTTCATACAACTACTGCAGCTGTTACTTTTGTAAATGACCAAATGATTTTTTAAGATTTTTGTAGGACAGTGTATGCTTGCTTCCAGAATGTTAAAATAGAAGCCTGTACAGGTTGATGCACTCAAACTTTATTTTCCCATAAGTTTTCTAAACGATGTTCAAGAGAATGTTTTGAGTAGCGTTTTGTTGTTAAAGAATGTTAGTAGAGAATCTGATCACTTCTACTGTAGAATGTGCATTTAGAAAAAGAAAAGCTGTGCTTTTGAATAATGAATTTTTCTCCCCTTTGCAGCAATATGTTATGTTACATGACATGGTAGCAGCTCACAGCATTGTAAGGGTTTCTGTCTGCAGAGGAAACCAAGGTAAATTTCACAGGTGGCTTGGAAGGTTGAATTTAAATTGCTCATGAAGTGTGAGTGTAAAGTGGGTCTGCATCTGTTCTTTCTTTAATCAGCTTGAAATGCTTGCATTCCTTAGCAAAATTGCATGGGAAAAGAAGTTCAAAGTGGAATTTAGTGTAATGTGTTCAGGGTTAACCTTCCAGATGGAATTTTCAGTGAGTATCAGGTTTGTTCTAGATTAGGTGCTTGTTCTATTGCTGTTTCTCATTTTCTACCATTCCACTTATGTAATTGTCATTCTGGTTTCTTTCCTGACTTAAAGATGTGCATGTCTTGGGTCTCCATTACAATTTATTACACAACAAGGGCTGCAAGATGATTTCTGAACTTCCCCTCATTTGGATATCACAGCAGTTAAAGGTGTGGTATCCAAAAGGTGTGATGCATGATATTGTTTTTAAGACATACATCGGTGTTGGATTCATGTCTTTGTACTGAAGTTACACTGCAGCTAATCATGAATATCTTTTGTATAAGCTCAATTCCTTTCATTTGTCATGATGCACTCTATCCATGTGCTCTGGAGTTTAATCTGTAGTGGAATTGGGGTTTATCAATGGCCTTTTCTTTATATTTTTTAAATCTCTTCATGCCATTAAATAAATGAAGTTGTACTTCATTTTATTAATAGTTGTCACCGCCTGGATCTTGAGTGTGAGGATCTTTATCAGGTTTTATGGTGGTGGCTATTTTCAAGTAAACTTGTTTGTATTCTAATATTCAGAAATAGAAGAAATCCTTTCCACCGACCTCGTGCCTGGAGATACCATGTTGATTCCATCCAACGGGACGATTATGCCGTGTGATGCGGTACTGCTCAGTGGTACTTGCATTGTAAATGAAAGTATGCTAACAGGTAAAGTAAATTTGATACACAGTGCTGCAGGGCTAAAAGTATTAGCTTATACCTGTGTGCATGCTTACTTGCAGTATGTTTTAGCAGAAGTGGATATGTTTATTTTGTTTGAAATGTGTATGTTCTTACAATTAGACATGTTGTGAAGTACTTAGGTACTTGTGTCCTGCTTATCTGCAAGAGCTACCTAATACTGCTTGGAAACTCCAAAAATGAGAGATTGTTTCTTGTTAAAAAAATTTCTTCTTGATAGTTTGTCTTCCTGCCTCTTAACTTGATGTTCTCAGTGCAGTGGAGTTCAGAAGCCTGTTTGTTCAGAAAATTTTTGCCCAAACTTTTTAGCTTCTTCCAAAAATGAAGATAGTGAGTAGAATGTTCTAATGTATTTAAAACCACAAATTATTATCTCAAGTTGTGCCTGCATATGCAGAAATCAGGTGTCTGATGTGTTTAAAGGACAGCTTCAGTGACTAGGATGGACTTTTTGTTATTTCTAGGATAACCTGTCTAAATTGACAGCCTTCAGAAAATTTTAGTTCAGAATTTGTGTTTTCTATCGTGTTCAGTTTTTCTGAATATACTTGATCCTCTTGCTGCTGCTAGCAACAGATAAAAATTGATTGTTCCCCTAGCTTGAGTGCACTTGGTCACCAAAAGAGCTGAGAATAATTTTCTTCAGCTTCTAGTTTTTCTGAGTAAAGATGGGGGGTGATGCTTTTCAGCAAGAGAAGGAAGCTTGTCCTGTTTTTTATTTTAATGAACTGTGTTTTATATCACAAACTGTGATTTGAAGTAAGGGGCACAGAAGCTCTATAAGGAAGTTAAAGGAGTATAAGGAGTTAAATAGCATTTGGGTAAGGTGGGAGACTACCTAATATGCTAAAAGGAAGATGACTTCCATAAGTCTGCGTGTGCTGATGAAGTGAGATTATATTATTCTACTTGTTATGAGTGAAAAAAATGTCTGTTCTTTTCTGATCTTGCTTAGAGGTTTTCTTTCCTTTAAGGTGAAAGTGTTCCTGTCACAAAGATTAATCTGCCAAATCCTTCAGAATATCCAAAAGCAGTGGGAGATGAGATCTACAGTCCCGAGGTGCACAAGCGGCACACGCTGTTCTGTGGAACCAACGTCATCCAGACCCGCTTCTACACTGGGGAGTTGGTCAAAGCTCTGGTAGTGAGGACAGGTATTGATTGTTAACTTTATCCCTTGTTAATGTACTACTCCTTTTTGTAGGTGTGTGTCAACTGGCTGATACTGCTAAACTTGGTAAAGGAATGTATCCCAAACAGCTTGATAAAAGTCTTAAAACAATGATAAAACTAGATGATGGTCTGACGATTAACAGTTGGCAAGGAAAAAAGTGAATCCGTCTTCAGCATCAATTTAAAACTTATTTGAATGTGTTTTCATGTCCTTTAGAGGTTTTTTGTCATGTGTTGGTTGAAGAGCATATGCCTCTTGGAAAAGGTTTGGGTTGATAGGGGGGAACAGCTGATTTTAGCAGAGTCATTCACAAGGGAACTTAAGTAGACCTGCCATTTAAGTATTTGATGTTGGACTCTGAATATCTTAATTTTCTTTTCTGCAAGGACTGGCTTAATTAGACAATAAGTATAGCCACTAGCTCTGCACTGTGAGGGACAAAATGCAGTACAACAAACTCTGCCAGGCCAAACCATGTGAGGATTTGCTGCTGCTGCAGAGGAGGGGTTTGTTTGCATCAGCTGCATGTCCTTGCCATAGGAGAGAAGCCCTTAGTATGATGTGCACATATAAGCACCTTAATTACAGTATTGCAAAACATCTGCTGTGGATATTGAGAAACAGTTGTAATGAAATTAGTAGCTTAAGGGTTTTATTGAGGTTTTGAATGTATTTTAATAGCTTTGCTTTTGTTGGTATTTTTAATAACTTACTCCTTTTTTATTTCTAGGCTTTAGTACTGCTAAAGGACAGCTTGTTCGTTCCATACTGTATCCAAAGCCAACTGATTTTAAGCTCTACAGAGATGCCTATTTGTTTCTCCTGTCTCTGGTGGTGGTAGCAGGCTTTGGATTTCTTTACACAATTGTCAATAGCATCTTAAATGAGGTATGTTTTCATTTCTGGTCCAGAACTGCCTTACTTTAGAAAAGGGGTGGCCATAACTTCCATCACACTTCAGATGATGTGAAACTATTTGATTTAAAGTGAAAATTTTTTGCCCTTTTTTATATCAATGAAATGAGACAAGGTTACTGAGACTAAAATTCAGCACAGAAGCAGAATTTGAATATCTTACAGAGAAATTTGAGTTTACCTTGGTTTCTTTTGACCCAATTACTATCTTTTTATCTTTGTTATATGTAAGATTAACATCTGACTTATAGTTGGAAGAAATAGGATGCAGCCCATCTAAACATGCTGCAGGCAAAGAAATCCTTATCAAGGAATAACCTGATAACTGTTAAGTGTTTTGGTTTGGTTTTTTTTTCTCTCAAAAAATTTTGCATTATTCAGCTAATGTTTTAAAGTAATACATTGTCAGGGAGAAAAGTGCAAATTTGAAGTTATGGGTTGTGGATAATTTAGGACTGGATTATTGTGGTTGCTGATGGTGAGTGAAGATTGTGCTAAATTTCTGGGCAATCCAGAACACACTGTACTGGGGAAAACAATGTGTGGGTTTTGCTCTTGGTAGCACATCAGTGGGATAGTGAATCTGTAAGCAGTGAATTCTGGCTCATTACTCTGCCCTCTCTTGCAGGTTCCAGCTCGTACCATCATCATCGAGTCTCTTGACATTATCACTATCACGGTGCCTCCAGCACTCCCTGCTGCTATGACTGCTGGCATCGTTTATGCACAAAGAAGGTTGAAAAAAATTGGCATCTTCTGCATCAGCCCACAAAGGATAAATATTTGTGGCCAGCTGAATCTTGTGTGTTTTGATAAGGTTAGGTGAAATTTGAAACCTTGCTACCTGAAGGGACATTGTCTTAGAAAAGGGAGTTTGTATAGATAAAAAGGGAAAACTCATTATTTTTCATGTAAGTTAGATGATTTGTGATCTGTTAACTTCCAGGTGTTCAGTGTTTACCATCTGTCAATTCTCCTAATTTAGTCTGCTCAAAAAAGTTGTTGTAATTGAGCTGCTTTCTTATCTCAAAACTCCCAACTTACTACTGGCACCTCAGAAATGTGAGAGTTAAGTTACTAAAAACTTTTATTAGCACACAAGCTTCTAAAAAACTTCAACTAAAGGTGTGAAGTCAGACTTTTTCTCATTTTCATTAATTTCAATGACAAGCTGAGCGAGTGTGTTTTGTTATTATTTGTTAACCAAACATGAATGAAAGACAGTAATGCTGCTAGCCAGAATTCTTTGCTTTTGGCCATAAAATATATTTTCCTCCTTAGATTTTATCTCAAATAATAAGTATAATACTAACTGTGCTATTTCAACTGTAAGTACATTTCAGTTACTGTTTTAACTATGTAAGATAGTACTAACAGTTTAGTACCCATTTTCTATTGTCCCCAGTCCCTGAATATTGAGATGGTGTGCTATCATCTTTGGATTTTAAGGGTATGTTTCATTTGTCCTGTCTCCAGTGAGGAGCATGACTGCTTTAAATATTTTTGAAAGTTTATTTATATATAGGTATATTTATATATAATTGTATTTTATATATAATTATATTTAACAGGTTTGGAACTTAATTACTAGCAAAAAGCAAGGGAGATACTGTATTTTCTGTCCTGAAGTCTTGATTTGTATGTGAAAACAAAAGAAAATTTGCTTAAGTAGCTGTTAATTTTTGCTTTGCTGGAAGGTAATTTCTTTCTGGAGGCTTTTTCTTCATGCCATGCCCTTGGTCTCTTTTGCAGACTGGCACACTCACTGAGGATGGCTTGGATCTTTGGGGAATTCAGCGGGTGGAAAATGCTCGGTAAGGATGAGCTCAGGGCTGATAGCAAATATGATACTCATGTTGTACTGTAACAGCTTCAGCAGAAGAGAATAGAAAATTCAGTGTGAGCTCATATATGTTTACATTTCTGTAATGCACTGTAGAAATGCCACTTAAACTGTGGTTTAGGTGTAGTGGAAGTTACAACTCCAAAGCGAAGCTGAGGCAGAATTTTATTTGTTAGAATCTGAGACCTCATCACGGTCATACTGCAGAACTGTTGCAGGTACTGTTGCATATTTCTTTAATCCTGTCCTCCTAAGCGATGACTTTTCAGGCTGCTGAAAGGAATTAGCTTAGCTAATTAAGTTAAGTACTAAGTGATAAGAGGGCTTTGTATGAGAGATCAAACTAGGCAAGGAAGGAATGAACACTGAGTGTTTGAAGGAGGAAGAAGTTGTGATAGTTTCTGAAGATTCCAGCCCAGACTCTTAATTTGTTTTCTGCGATGTGTGAAAACACAAGTGAAGGGACTTGTGCAGTTAATTTTCTTCTGTTAATCTAAACAAACTTTTTGAAGTGGCTCATAATAAATAATTATAGTGCTAAGTATATTATTACTTCATTGTTTCAGTTTCCTTTTGCCGGAAGAGAGGGCTTGCAGTGAGAGCTTGCTGAAGTCAGAGTTTGTTGCTTGCATGGCAACTTGTCATTCCCTTACAAAAATTGAAGGGGTGCTTTCTGGGGATCCACTTGATTTGAAGATGTTTGAAGCAATAGGATGGGTAAGTGCCTTTTTTCCCCTGAATATTGCATTATGAGCAAGTCAAAGTTAATGAATATATGAATTAGTTGATTTTTTTTAATATAGATTTTAGAAGAAGCAACTGAAGAAGAAACAGCCCTTCATAATCGAATCATGCCAACAGTGGTTCGACCTTCAAAACAACTTTCCCCAGAATCCAAGCAAGCAACAGATCAAGAAATGGTATAAAAACTCAAAACAATTAATAAGAGTTAAAGAAATACATTTTACTGTATTATAAAATCAAAATTGGATCAGAACTGTGAGGGCTTTGATGGCAAAAATACAACTGATGTGTTTAAACCATTGTTGAAGGTAGTGATTCAGTGTATGCCCTTTGCAAGGTGAGCGAAGTGAGTGTCAGCATTATTGCCTTTACTGATTGGTCAAGAAGTACAGTAATGCTTTTTGAGCTTATGCCTTTTAATATGTGTATGTTACCAGATTCTTATGTTTTAATGAAATGCTTAGGTGTGCTCACCTTGCAGTTTCAGTTAAAACAATAATTTGTTAATGTCACTGTGTGGCATGGACTTCTTGCCACTCTGGTACCTTAGAGATAATATTAAGTGCTGAATATGAAAACAAAAAGTACTTAGCATATGTAAAAGTTTCTTCTAGCTGTATTTTGAAGTGTTTTTAAATATTTCACAAAGGGAAGTTTAAAGTATGTGAGTGTATATCCAGATTATCACAGAGTAGGGTAGTGGGAGGGTATAACAAGTCAGTACATTTGTATGAGTTGTGTCTTGTAGTAGATAGAACTGTCTTTCTTTTGTTCAGAGCTCAGTGTATGTGCACAGTAATTTCTGTGCAATAGTTGACATCTGAACATTCTTGCAACATAGTACATTATTTTTTGGAGGGATATACTTAATAATCGTGGCCTCATTCTGAAACACCATAGTACTTTAGTCATTTCCAAAGGCTAAACAGACAGTTTGGATGTGAAAGGTCTTGGAAATTCTAATCAAGAAATCAAGCTCTACAGTTCTTCTGTGTCTCACTTAAAGGATACTGAACAGATGCAGTATATTTATATTCAGCTTTTATGAAATCCATTAAAAGTACAATATGAGTTGATACAAAGAATACAGTGCAGTTTCATTTACTGATTTGTGTTGAATCAGTTTGTAGCTGAAGATATACTCAAACTTGATATTTAGAGTGACTGTATATTTTTTGTTTTTCAGGAGTTGTTTGAGCTGTCGGTAAGTATACTTTTTCATTTGGCACATTCCTATTTTTCTGAAGATTCATGTGGATGTAACTCTTTGGTTCCTTCCTTCCTGTCTGACACAGACTGGGTATGAAATTGGAATCGTGCGCCAGTTTCCATTTTCCTCAGTGCTGCAGCGCATGTGTGTGATAGCCAGGGTTCTAGGGGAAAAGAGAATGGATGCTTACATGAAAGGTGCCCCAGAAGTGATTGCCAGCTTGTGTAAGCAGGAAACAGGTAAAGGAGCAAATTGTTTTTATTTCTTCTATAGCTCAGCTGAAATAGGAATACTTTAATAATTCAAAACTTGATCTTTTAAAGTTCCTGTTGACTTTGAGCGTGTCCTGGAAGAATACACTAAGCAGGGCTTCCGAGTTATTGCTCTCGCTCACAGAAAACTGGAGTCTAAGCTTACATGGCACAAAGTCCAGACTATTAGCAGGTAAGACTGACTTTACTTTTTTAATAAGTAAGAGACTTTAAAAGCTGCATGCTTTGAATTAATATGTAATTTGTATTTTTGTTTAAATCGATTACTACTCTTTAGCTTTTATCTGTCTTGGCATACATAGTTCTGTACATCCTTTAGTTGTGCCCTGGATACACAAGATAAGGAAGTTTTTTTCTGCTATTAAGTGAATTCAGAGGATAAGCTTTAAGCTGGAAATGAATTGGAATATTATTTTCATGATGTCTAATTTACATTATTGTGGCAGAAAACCTAGTCTGATTTCTTTACTTACACATACTTATATCATCTATGTTTATTAAAGATAATGGCAAGTAGTAGAAATCCTCCTATGCATGTTTGATGCAGTTTCTCTGTCTCCTAAAGGCAGCATGTCCATTTTCTCATTGCAGAGGTTTGAAAGGTAGAAAGGTTTCTTCCTGCAAAGAGTAGTACCTCCTGTGAATTATTTTCCAGCTGAGCCTAGTTTTGTGGATAATGTCATCTTTCCCACAGTGCTTGAATGTGTAGCACAGCTATGAAAATGCCAGCTTTGACTTTGTTCTTTTGTATCAGCCCTGTGTGCAAGGTGAACATTTGGCAAAGCAGAGAAATGAATTTTCCAGTTTCAGGTGTGAAAGTTTACAATAGCAGTAGAATACCTAAGACCTGTAAATACCCTGACTTTTTAATATAAACCAAAGGGAATTAGTTTGCCTAATTAGCTAGTGCCTATTAATATTACATGCCTTTGTTACAGTGTGGTAGCTTTTATGTTAAAGTTCAGCTAAATTGGAAAATAGAGATCTGCACTCTAAACATATCTTAATATTTGGCCTGTGAATGCATTTAGTTTCAGAGAGGTTTTCTAGCTATAACCTATTTGAGAATGTAATTTCCTTTAGAAAGCATTCTTATGGAAGAAACTGAAAATTGTGCTTCAGAGGAAACAACATTTTCTCACACTGATTTTCAAATAAAACAAGGGAAATAAGTATAAATTATTGTGATGATATCTTTCACATCACTTTTTATAAAGCAAATTACTTCATTGTTAAAAATACACATTCTTCTTTACTTTGGGAAGCAGACAATCAGGCTTTTAAAGCTGCATCTAATAATTGTAAATCTTAAAATCTTCTCTTCCTTGTCTCTTTTTCATCAGAGATGCTATTGAAAGCAACATGGATTTTATGGGGTTAATTATAATGCAAAACAAGTTAAAGCAAGAAACCCCTGCTGTACTTGAAGATTTGCATAAAGCCAACATTCGCACTGTCATGGTTACAGGTTAGCATGTAAACATTGCTACTCAAAAATCCTTTTCTTTCTGGTCTTGTTTTAATTATGTGTATGAAGTCAAATATTAGTGTCAGTGGGTTTACACTGTGTTTATAGCAACAGGGAAGTTTAGAAACTTGTGAAAATATTCAGTCTCCAGTTTTTTTCTTTTTGGGTGCAAGTTGCTTTGGTAGGTTAGAGAAACCAGTAGAGGCTTTAATTCCACCTTATAGTTTCTTCTCCCTAGCTCCAAGTATAAGCTACTTGATACTGAATTGGAGGATGAAAACCCTTAAAAGTCTTCCAAATCAGGCTAAGTGGAAGTCCTAGTCTAACCTTTATCACTGAATTTGCTTTGAGCAGGAGGTTGGACTGGATGTCCTGATGTTCCCTACCATTTTGATTTATACTATGAAAAGTCACTTTGTATTGGATTTTTTCTGGGAGAATGACTTAGGTCCTTGTAAGCATTCAAGATGTCTGTGTTCAGTGTTTTTTATACAATATGTGTTTGCTTTTTAAATCACAGGTGTTGTGGTTTTGGAGTGTTTTGCTAGGCTAACAATACAGCTCTGTGTTTGCATGTACTGTGACTGTAAAAAGCAGTATTTTAAATGGCTGCCTGTTTTCTGCCTGATTTTCCGTAGACACTAAGATTTGGTCAATAAGAGATCTTTATAGCTCCAAGCAGCAGACAAAATTTGTAGAGGAGGGGGTTTACCTGGGGGTTTGAATGTTGTCTGTAGGCAACATTGGCATTGGTATGTGGGGCAGTCCTCATAGTTCTCTGCAGGCTTTGTTAGCTTTTCTCTTACAGGGATTATCACTGTATGATCTTGATGCTTTTCTGACTGAAACCCTTTTAAATGCAATTGTTTAACAGGGGATAACATGTTAACTGCTATCTCTGTGGCCAGAGACTGTGGAATGATTCTACCTCAGGATAAGGTCATTATTGCTGAAGCACTACCTCCAAAGGATGGGCAGGCTGCCAGGATCAACTGGCATTATGCAGATACCCTCGCAAAATGCACTAGTTCATCACCAGCCATAAACTCAGAGGTAATATGACCATGTTATGCATATATATTAGAATGTAAGCTGTTAGTTTTACTGTTCTTTTTATATTATTCCATTAAATAGTAAATCTGCTGTTAAGTGTCAGTTCAGCATTGATATACTGGTTAACTTTCAGATCTTCAAATACCAAAGACTAGTAAAGCAGCTGGAGGAGGTAGTTTTTCAACTGTGATATGACATTTGACATTTCACTTGACAGGGTTTTTTTCCCAACATTTCAATCTGTCAAAACTTCTCTAGCTGCTTGTAGTTGAAACATTAAACTGCATTTTCTTAGTAATATGTAAGTGTTTTTATTGTATGAGGGTTTTATTTCAACTGACCTTCTTATAAACCTAGTAATCTCTAGGAATACCCCTCTGAGTATTAACTTGAAATGGCAAGGTATCTGTGTAAATCCATTACAACTAAAGTATTAAACTACTTTTGATAGGATATTCCAGTTAAATTGGTCCATGAAAGCCTTGAGGATCTCCAGATGACAAAATACCATTTTGCAATGAATGGGAAGTCATTTGCAGTGATTTTGGAGCATTTTCAGGACCTGGTACCCAAGGTGAGCATTTTACTTGAGTATGGGCACTTTCAGTGGTGAAGAGCCTTTGCCCTGTGAGTATTAGTAACTCTCCTGTCTTGCAGCTCGTGCTACACGGCACTGTGTTTGCTCGCATGGCACCTGATCAGAAAACTCAGCTGGTGGAAGCTTTACAAAACGTAGAGTAAGTATTTGCTTAAGCATAGAAAGCAAGAGTGTTCAATGTGTTTGGTGTGATAGGAGACAAAAATTATGCATGCTGCTAGCTGTTTTGCCTAAAGAAAAATGCTGGCCTGAGAGAACTCCTTGTGTTGATCAGCCTATTAGCTGATCTGATAGAATGAGAGTAGTACCATCTGCTGGCTAGTTGGGAAAGTTTCAGACTTTTCATGAAGTTTTAAATGAGGGATATGTGCATAAACTGACTAACATATTTTATGAATGCAGTTGCTTGGTTTATGAAACAAACCCATCAAATGTCTTTCGTATTACAGAAGTATTATCAGGATGACTTCTGTTTACATTGGTCAATATGTGACTGTTGGTGTCAGGCCTTGCAGCTTTACAAAATACTGCAAAAGTGTCATTGCCTAGAGCAAAGATTCTTTAGACCACATTGGGATGATATGTATAACAGCAACAGTAATTGATTTCAGCATTAATGATCACCCATTGTTATGCAAACCCTGAATAACTCAAAGTAATATAGAAGTAACTAATGAAATAATCTAAATGGACCATGGTTGGAGAATGGTCCAGGATGCTGATATCTCTTTACTTTTTATAGTTACTATGTGGGCATGTGTGGAGATGGAGCAAATGACTGTGGGGTAAGTATGTTTTTATTTTCCATACAAAACCATTCAGTTAAATTGTACAGCTGAAGGCAAGTTCTAAAATGGTCTCTATTTCAATGTTACCTGGCAGGCACTGAAGAGGGCACACGGTGGTATATCTCTGTCTGAGCTTGAGGCTTCTGTTGCATCACCATTCACTTCCAGGACACCCAGTATTTCCTGTGTGCCAAAGCTGATCAGGTAATGCCACTGACTGTGGACTTAAATGTGTCTGTGTAACTCATTTTCATTGGTCTATTTTAGTATATATTTGATGCTGCAGGCAACCAGTGTGCATTACAGAACTATACATACATTTCAGTGGTTCTGTTTCTTAACTGAAGGTACTCAGAGCAAAACCCTGCCATAGCATGATTTACTATTTTGTTGTAAAATCCTATGTCCATGTATAGTTAGTTTTTCAAAGCATGACCAAGCTTCTATACATTAGTCTTTAATTTTGTCTTAGTCCCTTTGCTAGTTTCCATACAGGCTGTGTGTAATTGCAAGCAGTAAAAATCCTCAGATAATTGCTCAGCACCATACAAAGTAGAAGACAAATTTTCTAAATAGAGTTTGACCAATTTTTTGATTCTAGAATTGGAAATTAGGTAATGATTTTGGATTAAGGTCAGCCAAAGAAGAATCTAGGGGTCTGTGGAACTAATGAAGTAATGCATTATCAGAAACATTTCTGAAGTCAGCAGCTCTGTGGCTGACTGTGTTTATTCAGTCCATGCAGTAAACTAATGCTTCGTAGATGCTTGTGTAAAAAGACATTCATTTAAAAACCTCTGTTGAAAAACCACATGCAGTCCAAAAAGAGAGGACTGAAGTTAGGTGGTGGCTGAGTTCAGAAGACATACCCACAATTTGGTATTGGGGAAAGTGTACCATTCTGACTCCTGTTTTTCTCATGTCTGTAGCCTAATGTCCCTCAAAGGGTTTGCTGATGTGTTTAATTGCAGCTAACATATTGGTAGGCAGAATTTAACTGCTTGCACAGAAAGCTTTGTAATTACATGATTGCATCTGTTTTGACAGGGAAGGCCGTGCTGCTTTAGTAACTTCCTTCTGTGTGTTCAAATTCATGGCATTATACAGCATCATCCAGTACATCACTGTTACTTTGCTGTATTCTGTAAGTATTCTGTCAATACCTATGCAGCGTCAGCATAATTCAGAGATTTGAAAGTTGATAGATATCTAATGCAAATTATTGCCAGTCTCTTTGAGTACAACATATGCATTCAAAAATACATTTAGACTGAAAGTGTTGTTAATATTTTGGGTTTTTTTTTTGTATTAACTGTACAAAATATATGGTAGTATCTGTTTAGAAAAGGCAATAACCAATGGCTGAGAAAAGAAAGTCTCTACAGTAGGAAGACCAAATAAGCATAGATACAAAGCAAAAATACAGGCTTCAATTATTTAAAAACTTTCAGCATTTTGAAGTAGCCTAATTTATTTTAAAGGGCAATGCATTCATTTTATGCTAGAATTAAAAAAAACCTATTAAGTACTGATTTGGGTGTGTGGGGGGGGAAGCAAAATAGAATATTTCCTGTTAATATGATTGCTTTCACAATAGTGGCATGTGATAGAAATCCTGTATTTTAATTTGTATTCTGAGCAAGTTAAAGGTGCGGAGTATTAAAGGACTTTTGAGGTGGAAATTTTCATAGCTGTATGAGTACACAGTAAGGCTATGGTGTTTAAAGAGCTGTAGGCCTAAGCTGTTATTGCATTGGTATGTAAGATTCAATAATATAATTTTGATTACCAACAAATTTCAATTACAAATAGCTTGTCTATCTTGAAAAGAAAATTGTTGCATACTGTGATGCTTCAGGAATTGTTTTGTGAATTATAGAGTATTCAGGACTCCTGCAGGTAAAGGAGGCCAGTTTGACACTGGAGGCCAGGACACTGTCTTATTCATAGAGGGAAATTCAAAGAATTAATGCCATGAAAGTGTCAGTATAAATTTTCTGTGGTGTGAAGAAATTACCAATCTTTCATTTTTTGTTTCTCTCCAGATCCTGAGCAATTTGGGAGATTTCCAGTTTCTCTTCATTGATTTGGCAATCATTTTGGTGGTTGTCTTCACTAGTAAGTGCTGTACTGAAATACCATTGTGGCTTCTTTGAACCACTTTTTGCTTGGTCAGATTTTCCTTAATATCTAATTACATGTGGTTTTGAGAAAACACTGTGACATACAGTGAAGATGTTATGACTATTACATCTATGCATTATAAAACCCAAACCACACTGAATAAGATTCATCTGAACTTTGTGAAATGTCCTAAAACAAGAAGCAGGTTGTGGGCATGATCTTGGGGAACTAAGTCTTCGCAGTACAGGAAGCCAGTTTTGGAATCAAAACAGGAGTTATTGCAATATCATCTTGCTCAAATGTTTTGATTCCTTGCATTCTTACTTTGAACTTCTGTCCACAAAATGTTACACTCAAAGTATTCCCTGGTGAACCGTTCGGTTTCGCATACACGCCTAGCATTCAATTCCCTGGCTAACAGAATTCCATTTTCAAATTGAATAAAAACGTTTTAATTGAAGCAGTGGCAGTCCAAAAGTCAGGAGGCAAGCTGTAAGTCCTTGTGCCAGACAAAGGGAATTTGGCCAGACACTACTAATTCCTTTAGTCTGATGGCTGCTAGTGTCCCCTGCTATGCTGTGCTGCTGGGGAACCAGCCTGTAGAAGGCACTGTGGTGTTGTTCTTGGGTTCTCTGTTTTTTTCAAAGTGGTTTCATATTTGCAGTTCTGGACTAAATTTTAAAGTGATGTCATGAGCAAGCGATTCTAATCCCACAGAATGTGAACAGGATAACTCTTGAAAACCATAATGATGCAATGTGTCATTTTTTTGTTCTCTCTGCAGTGAGTCTGAACCCTGCTTGGACAGAGCTTGTTGCACGAAGGCCTCCATCAGGTCTTATCTCAGGTCCACTTCTGTGTTCCGTGTTGTCTCAGATCATCATCTGCCTTGCTTTCCAAACCTTGGGGTTCTTTTGGGTCAAGCAGCAGTCCTGGTACGAGCCTTGGACACCAGACTCTGAGTAAGTGTTTCAGTGGCTCTGTGCAGGATACAGTAGTGATTGGAAAGCTATAGGCAATAATGCTCTCTTCTTTCTTGACCCCCACTGTGGGGACTTTGAAAATAAAGCTTCTGTATTGCAGCATGTTAGTCTGCTGATTTTTTGTGAAAAAATATATGGGAGCTACCCACTGACTAAAACCAAAATTGAGTCAGAGTCAGATGGCTTGGTCTAATGAATCTTCAACTTTGGGACAGTTGAGGTAGAAATTTGAAATTTATGGTTCAGATCCATTCTGTCTCTTTCATATTATAAAGCTTTGCTTTCCTGTTAGAGTTACAGTAAATCAAATTCATAGTTTTGAAAATAAAGAGATGTTTTGATTTTATTCTTTTAGATCGCACTATTTCCTTACCTGTCTTTGAAGTCTGTCTACAATGATGGTTTTTCAACAGTTTATGTAGTAAATTTACAAACTGTCAGCATGAAAGAACTTGAAGCTCTGAATTCACAAAAATTGCCTCCTCCCTGCCACAGTTTTGAGTTATTTCTTACTACCTGTAATATGTTCTCAAGTTTAAGCATTTTTATTACTGTAGCAATTTGTTCTGTCATTATTTATTTTTGTAAATAAGTGGGCCCTGTTTGCCTCTTCTCCATAACTCAGTGTTCAATGTTTTTGTGTTGTAGTGCATGTAATGTGTTGGACGCCCAGAACACCAGCTCTGCACACCATGGGAACGAGACCATTCATGATGAACATTACATAAAAAATTATGAAAACACAACTTTGTTTTTTATATCCAGCTTTCAGTACCTCATAGTGGCAATTGTCTTTTCTAAAGGAAAGCCCTTTAGACAACCATGCTACAAAAATTGTAAGTCCTTTCTTAGTATATACAGTTCCAAATAAAATTCCCAAGTGACTGTTGCTAGCAGATCATAGTGGAGTTATCCTCTCATACTCACAGTTAGAAATAAGGAAATACTAAACTGTATGGAGAAATTTTTGTTAATAGTTGCTTAATTTGTAGACATGTATGTGTTTGTATATTTCAACTCCACAAGTGAGCCTGTAAGGAGGAGTCATGCCTTCTCTCTCTTTATGGCTATCAGCACAACTAGTATTGCCCCAGTTTGCCTGGAAGAAGTTTTGGGGGAGAAGAGAGGTTTTTTTCCAGGCAGTAATGAACTCATGATACATATTAAAACTGTCTAAAACTCTTGACTGTGAGATGGTCCAATTAAAATATTTTTTTCTTCTTTTACAGTTCTGTTTGTTTTATCTGTTGTAGTTCTTTATGTCTTCATATTTTTCATCATGTTGCATCCTGTTGAACCTATTGACGCATTTCTTGAGGTGAGAGTCAGCAGATCTCGGGTGTGGCAGCTTCCTCAGGCAACTGATGGGCTGCCTTTGGGGCAAGCATGAGCCCTGCAGAGCTTTAGCTTCATATCACTGGGTGGGGAAGGGAGAATTTATAATGCTGAGTCTGTTTTGAATGTGTGTTTACTTCACATATGTGTTTCTAACCTCTTGCAACTTGTTTCCACAGCTTGTGTGTGTGCCACCGGAGTGGCGCCTAAGAATTGTCATCATCGTTATTCTAAATGCACTTGTATCCGTGCTGACAGAGGTAAGAAATCCACATGGGAAAAGGCTTCTCTTTTAAGTGCTTCTTTTTGCAGGATGCATGTTCGTCCTTTATTTAGATCATTCTTCACAGCATGCCAATATGAGTGGCTGCTGTTTTCTTGTTAAGTGTGTATTTCTACAAATGTCCTTGTAAGCTAGATTTAAGGTGTCAGGACTTTGTGTATAAAGTGCAACTTTAAGATTTTTTTTATTAAAAAATTGGGACAGGGAGAAAGTTAAAAGACTTAATAATTCAACTATTTCGTTTTAAAATACTCCATTTTTATTTTCTGTGTTACTTCAGAATCACAACATAGAAGAGGAGTATCTAAAATCCTTAGGGAAGCCCCCTTCCTTCATTTGGATCATACACATAGTTTATTGTTCAGAATTATGCAGGTCTGTGTAATGCAGGTCTGTCTGATATAATCAAAGTCCAGAAGTAGAGATGTTCATGCAGACCTGCTTTTGCCATCACTGAGCTTGTTTGAAGTCAATCACTCTGATGTTGACCTCTTCTGCTATAATTCCAGAGTTAATGTATGCAGAAACATGCCCTACCTTTCATCCAAGTGCCTTGTTTTTGTTTCCAAGAATCAAAGTTGGACAGATAAATCTTCCAGAAGAAGTCTGGATTCACAGTCAGTTATTTATTCCTGTGGTTAGTTTTTCTCCCTGTTAACTGACGTGTGATTTCCAACCTGAATATGTCTGGGTTTTGGTTGCAGCCATGAGTCACTTTTTTTCCTGCAAGATGAAAAGGCCTTCCAGCATTATCTAGTGCACACTACAATTATCTGTTTTTACTGTGTAACATTTTCTACAGCTTCTAATCAGTGTTTCCATTACAATGTGAAGGATTGCTACCAATATAACCAGCATAATAATTCCTTGAATCATATAATTTTGATCTTCAAAGAGTACTACAGCATTAATATTTTGTCCAATTGGCATGGTTTTTCCCTTTATTAGTGACCTAGTAAAAATTAACTCAAACAAAGGGTTTTTTAGATACTTGAATTAAAATTACCAAGGTTTTGTGTTTAAAATGTTGTTCCAAATAGAATTTGCAAAATATGCTCTTATGTTGCTGCCTATTGGAACGTGGTTATGTGTTTTCACATGGCAGGCAACAACTTTTCCAAAACGTGTCAGTAGATACTAATTTTCTTGGCCTCTTGTCTTGTTGTTAACAAGTTTATCCACTATTAAAGCTCCTGTGCCTTTCTTACATTGTCCTGTATGTACTCTAGCTCTTCCTCTGATGATTTTTCTTTATGGCCTTGTATTCTTTCCTTTTTTTTTATATTAGTGAATGCTTAGTAGTTTGGGTTTTTTTGGCTTTTTTTTTATTTGTGAAAAGTCAAATTTTTTGTATTTTGCTGCCTTTACCACTGAAACAAAACAGTTATTCTGAAGCTTTAGAATCATGGCTTTTTTTTGTCTTCTGATAAAATTAACCCAAACCTCCTAGACAGAAATATGTTTTCCAATTCAATTTTCAGTCCAGTGATAAAGATTACTGAGGGAAATACATTTGCCATCTGCTTGAAAATTCCTTTGTTCTGCAGGTGATCTTGTAACTTTCAGAGAATCTGGTGTTGTTTCTGTTCTGCATATGTAAGGGCTCCAGTAGGAAGTCTGTACAGTGTCCCAACCCATGAATCAGCACGTGGCTCTTGAGGACAAATGGTTCTCCTCTGGTTTAAATACACGTTCATCAAGTTCTACTTCTGGGCCTTGTTGGTTGTCACATCAGCCTGAAAACTTGTGAATTTCTACTAAACATCACCTAAGCACAATAATTACCTGCAGACTGTGTTCTTTCACCCAGTATTTCAAACCTCACCCCACTCTTTTTCCTGTGGAGGTTTGAGTTAATATCTTTGTACACTTCAGTCATTTAACTTTCATTACCAAACTGCAGGGGTGATTTGACACATTTCTTCTAAACAGCCTTCCCTATTTATCTTGTTGCCTGTACTTTGGTGTAATAAAACAGAAGTACCTACTTCTTGGCAGTAATTGTGTGGACTGTTAGGCTCTGTCTTAAACCAAGTTTGTCCCACTTTGTAAGTGTAAGTTGAATGCTTTGTTATGGCAGATGAGTTGTTTTACTGTTCAGCAGGTGTCCCAACAGAACTGTTGTGTAGCAATCCTCATATGCCAAACCTTGTTTTACAATACACACTTCACCTTCCATAGCTGGTGCCCACCTCTTGAACTGCATTTGCCCAATTCCAGCAGTGTTACTCTGCACTCTCTAAAGCTTTGTCATGTGGTGCCAGCTCCTTGGGTCCAGTGTGTTGTATAGAAATCCCAGGCTATTTCTTTCCTTCACTTCAAGTATAGCTCATTGTCTTTCTCTCCTTGTGTGCCTGGCTGGATTTTCTGCTCCCTCCACTTTTCACTACAGACCTGTGCCACGAGTCACATTCTGGGTATCTGGGAGGGGCCACTGGTGGCAGCTCCTTCCATCTTTTAACAAGGTACCCTGTATTTCACCTAGAGTTTGTTCTGCTGAGAGCTATCCCTCAGTAATGCATCTTTAATTGTCTCACAATTATGATATGTGAGGAATGGGGTCTTCCTTAGTCACACATGCAGTGTGACACTTTTGTGTCACGCTGTGATCGTATGTAGTTTTGTCATTGCTTCTACATCAGGAATAGTTTCTGACTGTGGTTGTTTTCTCTTCGTTTTCTGAAAAGCTTTTTGCTCCTTCCATGTGGGTGCCAGACTAGGATCACAAAGCATGCAGATTCTTTCTACCATATGATAGAAAATATTGCACAACAAAGGCAGATCCTAGCAGCTGTTCCTTCTCACCCCTGATGCCTGGTATAGACATGCTTAAACCAGACTGGCTTCAAAAATGAACATCTAACAAGCTGAAGATTTGTTGGCTGATGCTTTATAAAAGGACTGTCAAATTGTGGTATATTATAAATTCATAAGCATTATAAAAATCTGTTACAAAAGTCTGACTAATCAGCTCCCCATTTTCAATGGCAGTAGTTAGTGAGATGTTAGAAATGGAATCTGTCCAAGGATCAGAGTTGTAGGCTCGAGGCCATGGAAGGTACAGGTTCACACCTGTGTTGTCAGATTTGCTCAAAGCTCCTGAGTCCGCCCATGCAGCTGTATGAGGATAACCACATGTGCTCAACATACTATTCAAATTCTGCCCTCTTTTAAAAACATGGAATTACACATACCAAATTCCTTTATTCCTGCTGGTGGCGCAGCTTTGCTACCCCACTGCTACTTTTCTGAGAATGTCATTGGTTTAAAACAGATTATGTAAAAAGGATAGCTCCTAGATGGTTTATGGGGAAACTGCTCTAAGCACTCATGTCTCCATGTGGTGCTTCCCAGGTTTTTAGAGTGTTGAAACACATGTGTATTTTCTGGTTTTTACCTGTAGAGATGGATGCACATTTGGTCATTGTTGCTGTTGATTTTAAAGTACCTGTTCATTTTCTTAAATTTTATGTGAGCACTTTAGGAATGGAAATGTTTATCACAAAAGTACCAACAAAAATAGCATAAACTCTCCATTTTGCTTACCACTGAATTAGTTATGGCTAACCCACTGTTTCAGGTTTTATTTGTAATGTGCACACTAACAACAATTGATCATTAGTTTCTTTAACTCTTCCCACTCACTGTAATGTCTCACAGAATGTCCTCCTTGATATGATCCTTTGGAAGGTTGTGTTCAATCGAGACAAACAAGGAGAATCTCGCCTCACCATACCCCAGCCGCCTCAGGTTGGAGACGAGTGTTTTGCTGTCATCATTTGAGTGCATGTGGATTAATCTGGTTTTGTCTCTTATCTATAAGTGTCTGTTGCCTTATCTTTAGCTTAAGTCCGCTTAAATTAGATTTCTGTAATTGGATTATTAAAAGCAAAGGCTTTTGGGTTTATATTTTTTTCTGTATTGGCACTTAAAGAGTTTAGTGTGTGCAAGAACTGTGAAACAAACATAGAGTATTGTTTTAAGACTTTTATCACTTCATTTTTAGTTTCTAAATTAGCAAATTTTTTTGGTGTCACAAGTTAGTATGCTAGGACTGGGAACATCTTGATTTTCTTAGAAGTAATTAAAATAAATTAATTTGGTTTAGAGTTCTGGGTCTTTGTCTGAGAGCAGTAATTTTCAGCATCTGCAAATGAAACAAAACAAGATGGCAAATGAAAATACACTATTACTGCTTCAGATGGTTTAGAACACTGAAAGGTTTTTCAGGCGACCATGAATTTTGGTCTGGTCTGCCCCTCTGCTCTTAATACATGAAGGAAATCTATGTGAATCCCATAAAAAACAGCTTTACTTTAAGCCTGTTGCCTTATTACTTTTGGCTGATTATACATTTATGCTTGCTAGAATTAGAGTGGTTTATTTCTCAGCACTAAATTTTATTAAATATATTCACTTCAGATTTACATTTGTCCTTTTGAGGCTGTTGTAGAACAAATTGTTTTGTGGTCACTGAAGAATGGAAACTGTGCTCAAGGCTCACATTTGCTTCTGTTGACCAACTGATAGACATTTAGAGTATGATGAAAACTATAGAATATATTATCATTAAAATGTCAGCCCTGCAGACTGTGCTCTCTGAGACATGAGAGGGATTCAGTCTCAAGAATGAGGAATGTTGTTTCTCCTCCCCAGCTAATTTAATTACATACATTTAAGACTGGGAGAGAAAACATAGGAAAGAAGTCTTAAGTTTAATAATTTGTGTCCTTTTTAATAGCTATTGATACCTGCAGTATTTTGATTTCACATGCCAGCAAGTTAAATTCTGCTACTTTTGTCTGACTGGCTGCCTTCAATTGAACAATTCACGGCTTAAAAAGCGTTTTGGGATTTTAGGAATTTGCTTTTTCTAGACAAGGCTTTTATTCTCCAACAGTAAAATAATTTATTGTTCCCTGTTCTATCTGTGATTATTGAAATGATTATAGAATAGGCATAAAAACTGTTGGTGGTCTTAGATGTTACAACAATGTGAAATACTTGGTTTTTTCTTAATGTTTTTTGAATATCATTAGTACCATAGTATAGAAGAGATGACGCAACAGAAGAGTTTCTGTACCACAGGTCCAATCCAATGTGATAATGAAATAGTAAATTAAAGACTGAAATAAGTTTTTCTTCTAGTTATTTACTGTATTGTTACTGTTATGGTAATCCAATTTTCAAATTTGTTCACTTCTGCAGGAGGCTGGGGACCGCTGTGGAGTCTGTTTCCTTTCTTCCCTGTTTGGTTGTAGAGAGAAGACACCAAAAGCCAAGTATATGCACCTAGCTCAGGAACTGCTGGTTGATCCAGAATGGCCACCAAAACCCAGGACAACAACAGAAGCAAAAGTACCATCCCAAGAAAATGGTTCATATCAAATCATCACTGTAACGTAGCAGTGGATCTTGGTGGCATGTATCTTTAGTAGTATTCAGAAGAATGTAATTTTAAGGCTTTATTTGAAACTGCAGTGTGCTAAATGTCAAATTCTAATGCAGATATTTCCAACTGTTTTGTCTCTCTGAATACAAAATTCAGAGCCAGGCGTCCTATGGCTATACATTTTAAAAATGTAAGTTACCTTAGGCAGAACAAAAATGGTTGTGTATCCTTCCACCTTCTTTCAGATTTCATTGTTCCTAAATGAGATGCATTTGAAGGTTTAAACTGCAGGGCAGTTAAAACAGGTTCACATTATTTGCCTGGAGTATCTTAATAGTTGTTCTAACCTGCTTATCTGGGCATGTGTTCATGTAAACCCTATGATGTGATGGTTTCATGGCTGTACTAGAGGTGCATAATAACCTTGTCATGGTTTGGGGTTTTTTTGTGTCTGTCTTTTTGGTTGGTTGGGGTTATTTTGTTTGTTTAGTTGGTTTTTATTTGACTTGTGAAAAGTTTTGTGCCTCAGAACGGTTCTAAAGTTTGTGTGTGTACCTCTTAAGTTTGTCCCTATTAGTAAGGAGTGTTTCCAGGTGTAATGTTTGGGTTCTAAGTTCAATTCTTTACTCTGCCACAGCAGGAATTGGGAATGCTGTAGAAGCAATATGCTCTGTCCTTAAGAAATAAGCACATTGCTTTCATGTGGATTCTTGACTTCTCTTCTAGCTAACCACAGGGAAGGCTTAGGTGGCCTCCATGGGAGGAGCCATTTGGCTACATTCTTAAATTTTTGGAGAAAGAAGGATGGAGAATCTAAACACTTTCTTCTGTGTCATGTTTTATTACATTTAGCTATGCATTTCTCCATAGACCTTGCTTTTTCCAGCAGAAGGGTTGGATTATCCCTTTGTGGACCATGTTTTATTTGTAAATCTAAAGATAATTTTCCTATATACCCTGAAGTAGTAAGGCCAGAGTTACTGCTGCAAGGGATATGAGAGTGGGAGGGAGGTATTGTCACATGCCCACGCGTGGGGTTTGTGCACGTGAAGAGCACAGGCATTTCAGAGTCTGCCCGTGTCTTAAGCGCTACATGTAGCTGCACAAAACAAAATTAAGAGAAAATTGAGCTAAAGTCTGTCTTGCTGCAGAACTATAAGGCTTATGCAGATTTTATTTATTAAAAAAAAAAAAAAAAGAAAAAAATAAAAGCTTGTATCACCACTAATGCTGCTTAAGCACTAGGGGTGGCCGTGCATCATTTTGCCATGAGGCAGTATCAGAACACAAGACCACTAGAAAAATAGGTCTACAAAGAAGTAGAGGCAGACAGCACTTTGACTTGCAAGGCTTAAAAGTTTTTGTTGGGTTTTTTTTAAATTACAAATTACTTATCTTGACACCATTGTCAACTTTGTAAATGTTTGGAAAAGTCTTCCTTGGTGTCTTTGGGAAGATGATAAATATTGAGTCTTGATCAGTCTATTTTGACCAGGGGCAACTAACTGGTCCAGACACCTCCAAGCATTGGGAGGAGATCTGGGGTCTGAAGAAGTCATGATTCTGTAGAGATCCTTTAGAGAAGGAAGTGGGGTCCTTCAGAGTAGTTGTGGAATGAGGGCCCCAGATGCACTGGCTGGCTGGGATTGCTTTGAAGTGTGTATATTCTGATGATGGAATTTGAGGTATTTGAGGTTTTGATGTTAGGATTTTTTCTTTTTTTTTCTCCTTTTTGTTCTCTTTTTTTTTTTTTTCTGGGTTGTCTTGTTTTGGTTTTTTTCATTTAAATTCCTGTGGAGACAATTCCATTCCAGCCTTGTTTTAATAAGCAGAATTTTTCAGATCAGGCCTAATTCCCTTGTGCTGTTCTGTAAGACAGTATGGACAGTGTGCCCTGCTGCTCATAGAATCATTAAGGTTGGAAAAGACCTTCAAAATCATCAACCATTAACCATGTTAATGTCAATCATGTTGTGGTTTCTGCAGTGTTGAATATACTGTGCCAACAGGGAATTTAAAAGTGGTGCTAAATGGTTTGGAAGACCTTTTCCTAGAACTTGGTTGTTGAAGTTATTGCTCCTCCTAAATAGTATGCATATGGGTGTACTATCTTCCAGTCCAGCTGTCAACTCTTTTCCTGATTTCTGTTGTTGTTGTTGTTGTTTGTTTTTGAGGAGTGGAGCAGGGGGAAAGGGGGAAATGGTTTTCTTAGCATTCATTCAACAGAGCAATGTTCTTATTATCCTGGCTTCATAAGGTCATAAACATTGAACAACATTGGTGGCTTTTAAAGGGTCTGCAAACATTGGATACATTAATTAGTCATGAACCTGAGTCAGTTGGCTAATATCTGCCAATGTTGATTTTACAAAATCTTTGTAGCATGGAATAACTGATGAGGAATAATTCTTAGCTGCGTAAGTAGTATTCAAATCTAAACAAAAATAATATTTTAGTTGAAAAATATTGTGAAGCTATGCATCTTGGACCTGGGAGCTGTGACTTATCCTTAAACGCATAAGCTTCTGCTTTCCATTTCATTGACCATTTTAGATTTGCTGTTTCATGAGAACTGAAAGGAAATATTTGTATCTTTCCCTTTTATATGCTTTTGCCTAATACTTTCCTAGACTGATAATTTCTCTCGGCTTGTTTGGTTTCTGAAGCTAGTTTTTCAGTCTTATTCTAGTTTATTAGACTTACCTAGAAAGTGAGGAGGAAAACAGCTCATTAAGGTGGGCTTGTCTTCGGAGAACATTTTAGGGAACTCTCACTAAAACAGAAATTGCCAAGTGTCTCCACTTAACTGAGTGACTAATGGCTCAGGAGCATAGTAAACTTGAATGTTTTGCAAATGGGAGCTTGTTTCCTCCAGGTCTGCGTTCAGGGTTGGTAAATGTTCTGAGGTTGCATGCTTGAGCTCTGACGCTTAGACAAGAATAATAAATCAGCTTTTCTGAGAATCCGTCTTGTTATTGCAAGTTCAGCCACAAAATAAGCTTTTGCATTTTCTGCAATTATTGGGATTTATGCCTTCCTGCCCAAGAGCTGAATTTGACCACCTATAATTTTTCTCATTTTGAGCAGTTTAGTTTTTCTGGTTTTCAGAAATGCAGCAAACTAGATCTGCACTAGTGTATTCAGTTTCTGTTTTGAAGTAAGATGAAATTAATTTTGTAGTGAAAAAAACCTCTTTCAATGTTCATCTTGGAAATCTAAATTCAGGTGAACAGACCAAGTTAGTGAGCTCCACTAGATACTGGGTAGACATTTTCTTCCTGCTGTATATTTTGGCCTTATGTTGAGGAGTTTGATTTATTATTAAATTATTTGTGTACGCAGACTTCAATCTATATGTATTTTATTTTGATGTATTAGGATTTGTAAATATTACTGATTTTTAAATATTATTTATGCACATACTTAAAGGACTGGTCTATCCAGAAAAGCAGTTGCTAAATAATAAATGTTACTTTTTAGAAATAAATTACAAGATCATGAAATTGTATATCCCTCAGGGTTATTTTTAAAGTTTTTTTTCCTTCCTTTCCCTTCAGATTCAATTAGCAGTAACTCTTGTTTCATGTACTATAGAACTTAATCTACTGTAAAAAGAAAATGCTGCAAATAATGCTTGAATAGAAGCGGCTGAAAAAACCCACAGAACTGACTGTCCATATTCATCTTAACTTTAAATTGGAAACTCTTCCTGTTGCACTTTTTAAAAAGTTGTTGGTTTTTTAATTCTATTTATTTTTTTCTTTCTTCATGAAGGTTGTGCTGAACAGTCATCCCAAATTGGGTAAATAATCCTGTACTGTATATGTGTATATGCAGTATAATACTAAGCAGATGTGGAGTCCTTTTTATGCTGCAAATTTTTAATGCTTATGTTGGTCATCACAAAATGAGAGAGCTCAAGTCCTGTAGGATTTCTCCCATGAAATTCTGAATTGTAAACTTAGGGGTTTGTATGTCTAAGGGAAAGCTGTGGGTTTTTGACAATTTTTAGAGTCTTGAATATGTTAATTTTATATACAGTAAAGCTTCAGGTTTTTAAAACTATTTTCAACAAACTGCAGCTTGTTTAATAATTATGTGAACCAGAAACTACTTAGTTTGTCATTAATTCCTCGAGCCTAACACAGATTAAAACGTTCATCATTACAGCACTCTCTAGAAGCTCAGCTTCCTTTTATTTTTAAATCTGAAATGATACTACATCTTTGTATTTAAAATATGTATTGCTGCTCTAGAATGGTACCCTGTTGTCAAGAGGCATACATAAATAACTGTACAATAGAATTGTAAATAGACCTGTAAATCATTTTTTTGTGACTGAAGCTCTTTGAAAATAAAATTAAAATGAACGGATATTTTAACTCTTCTCATTAGTTTCATGAAATTGTTTTAATTATTCTTTATAGAATTAGATGCAAAGCTCCGTGAATGTTGTTCAGTGCCCCTGCATTTCTGCAGATGAGGGTGGGAGGGGTGCCTGCTGTGCTAGTTTTCTGCAGGGGAATCACACTGACTGCAGCTTTTCCTGGGGGCTTAGGAGAGCCATTCTAAGCCTTGTACATGTGATAGTAGCTTGTTTCCACCTTTGGTTATTCAGATGTTCCTTCTGTTTGGACATGTGGGAGGCATGATCTGAGCTGTCACCATTGTCACAGTCATCTTCAGCAAAATCATGTGGAAGTGAAGACATCTTTTCTGTCCTGTGGCTCACCTTCCATTGAAACAGTCATTGGCAGAGCACATTATTTTAAACTTGAAGACATGATACTTAAAATACCTTTTTTACCTAATAACAAAAACTTAAGCTTTCAATTTCAAGGTTCTATTTTTACAACTTAGCTTTTCTCTTTCAGAATCTTACAGGTTTTAGGTTTTGTTGGCCTACCACTCCAGAAGACTTTGAGGAAAAATAGAAACTAAATGTGTCAACCTTGGAATGCTTAGCCAAAGCATTATGTAAAAAGTCCCTTCATTCCTTACTGAAATTGCTTTGACTCCAATCCTGCAAGAAATTAAAAGTCAGAGCAGCTTTGTGAAGGTAGGAGCACTTGGTTTAAAGTGGATGTGTTCACTCCTTCAAAACCTATTTAGCAGACCGGTGGCAAATCTGAAATTTCTGATCACATCTCACATTGAAATGTAGATTTCTGACTTCACTAAGGTTTGCTTTGGGTTGGCTGAAGCAGGTACTCCAATATCACTGCCAAAGAAGCTACAAGTGGGTTTTCTGCTGTTGGGTGTGTGACTTAAAACTTTCTCCTGTTATGTGAGTGGCTTCAAGCCCTACTTTTGGAGTTACGTACAGCCCGTGGAAGTTGGTTGCTTGAACAATTGTAAGCAAAAATCTGCTCTGAAGCTTCAAATATTGTTTTGCCTTTGGCTTGTCTCAGTAACTGGGCAAATGCGGGGGAAAGTGTTATCTAGAGGATGCCTTTTGCTGTTTTACTTCCCATTTAAAGTGCAGTGTCATGGTGAAGCCTGATTGCCTGCTCTGCTCCTAGTGAGTTCCTTTAAAAAGCAGATAAGTTTCTAAGGTACAGCCCAAAATTTCTTTGTCATGCTTGTATGAGTTTAGGAACTTGCAAGACAGTAAAAGAGGTAAGCACCACTGTAAGCAATACATGTGTTCAGTGTTCTGTGAGTTCAAAACTGACTTGAGACTTCTGATATAGTAACAGTATTAATGTATTGCCTCTGGCATCCTTTTGTAGTCTTGAGAAATATTGGGGGGGGAAGGGGGGCTGAAAGGGAAAGAGGCTGTAGGCCAGACTTTGGTAAATGACAGCCAGGCTGGTGCCTTTTCTGGAATACCAGGTGTCTCATGTGAGGTCTGAGAAAATTTTAAGGCAAGGGAATGTATAATTATCTTTATTGTGGGTATTACTGTATTCTGTACTGTTAAAATATTTAGATTTTTTTTTTTTTAATACAGTTAGCAGCTCTAGATGTTTGAGATCCATAAGCTTTTCCAGTTCTTGTGGCAGCACTTACAGCCTTCATATCTTGCAAAGAATTTATACCATTTTGCTGTTTTTCAAAACCAGTGTTTTCTAGCATTTCTGAGCATCTGCTTGTCTTCGTGTATACTCTCTTATCTTTTGCTGTAAGACCAGGAAAACAGTCATCATGAACCTACAGTCCAGTGTTAGTCTGTTTCTGGTTTTACAGAGTGTCCTGTAGTCATACCTTCTGAGGGACCTGCAGTTGCAGTTTCTAGCATAACAAATTGGGGGTTCTTCCATCCATTTGGTTCAAGTCAGGGCTTGAAACAGAAATTTCTTAGTGTGTTTCTGGATGGAGGGTTCTGCTCGTGGGGATACGTAGGATCAGGGACAGGCTGAGTTACAAATTCTTTGAGGTAAAAGCATCACTGGCTTATGACAGTTTTGGGGTAGGGAGGATTACTAGGAGGGTGAGATTCTCTGAAAATTCTTTTTTGACATGTGAAAGACCTTTAGAAGACTGGAATCTCGTGCTATTTTTTGGTGATGCCTATGTCTCATTCAGTGAGTTGTGAAAAGCCCACTGAGACCTTTTGTGGCACCGTGTTGCTGGTTGTTGATAGCCCTAAACGCCACGTCCTTCCCTTCCTGGGGGAGAGTTAGACATTTTGCCAGACTTCAGTACTCTGAAGCTGAATAAAATTTAAGGTTTTTTTAAAGCACTCCCTTCTGCTTTTCTGCTTTTTTTTTTAATGCAGTAGCTGGTTTGGACATGCAGCTGTTTTGGGTCCATTGTGGTATGTTCTTGTCAGCAGTTCAGGTGCCTGAGAAGCTTTGCTGTCCTTCCTGATTTCTCTTTCAGTGAAGGGGGTTGAACCCAGCAGTCTGTCTGTGGGTATGGGAAAGCTTCATGCTTGTCCCTGAAAAGAGTAAGTGGGGATAGAGCCTTCCTCTCCCTCCATGTTCCTGGTGCAGAGGACTGACATTGTGTAAGCTATCCCAATTACATCTGTGGAGATTTTGTAGCTATTCCAGTGGTCCCAGCTGCTGCTTATTTTGCTGCTCAGCCAGTGCTTGACATCCAGGTTTCTGATGCACTTGGACTTGTTGATTTCATTGAGGAAGTATTTCTAGCCTGTGGGTTTCTGTTTGACTTGCTCGTTTAAATATTACCATTTATACCTACAATGATTGCTTTCCTGTTTGTTTGGAAATGTATGCAACTTTCCAACTTTGTGGTGTGTTTCATGCAGATGTACCTTCATTGCTACAACTTCCCATCTAATTTCATGCACTTCTTTCCTCTCATTTTACTGTACTTCTAATACCACTGCTGATAGTTTGGTATTGTGTTAAGCTGTTGAAATGAGGCTTGGTGGTTATCAGAGGCTCACTACTGTCCTGTGCCATATGGGGTCTTCTGTGTTATTTCAGGCTGTGTCAAAAATAGCCTGTTCCTTCTTGTGTGTTCCTGGGCTGTTCCAAGAAGCCATCACTTGAAAATGCTGAGACAGGATTTAACTGGACAGTGCTGTTTTGCTTTGCACCACTTAAAGTACAGGACAACCTTTTTACCTCCATTGTCTATTTTTGCAGGCTAAACTTTATTTTTAAACCTCAGATAACTTACAATGAAAAACACAGTGAGTGCAGGACCTTTTGATAATTTTTGAAAATACTTTTGGCATGTAATTTAGTATAATATACTAACCCTTGTCTAGTGGAAGATGTCCCTGTCAGATGGAAAGAGATGATCCTTAAAGTCCCTTTCAACCTAAACGCTTCTGTGATTCTGTAATGCATTTCTATTCAAATAAATATGTCTTTTGACTACTTAAGTGTTCCATCATGATTTTGTATACTTTTATTATAGTTAATTGGTAAAAATACAAACAAGGAATACCTGATTTATAAAAGTTAATTTTTCTGTACTTCTCAGTGTAAGCTGAGCACTTCAGAAATATTGGCAGTCAACAATAAAAGAGATTTTGAAGTTTGCTTTCAAGGCAAGGGAAATTTTGCACACATTTGCTGGTTTATGACATAATCACACATCTTTGTGAGCTGCTAAGTTACCTATTATCAAATCCTGATTCTCTCTTATCTCTTGTAACAGCTAATGTTTCTGGCACTTGAACAAGGATGTTGGTGTTTCGTTTGTCAGTGATGATCAAGCTTTTCTTCCAGTTGGATGCATCTATTTGTCCTGAGAAGTGTGACTGCTCTTCAAAAAATGCAATTTATTGCTCTGGCCCCCACATGAAAGACCTGGAATTGTTAAATCTGCCTTGCAACATGACAGAAATTCACATAACAAACGCTAACATATCGTACTTGCAGGATGTTTTTGCTAGGATGGAGGAACTGCAGCATCTCATCCTGTCTTCAAACAACATCGCTCTGGTTTCACCAACGGCTTTTAAAGGCTTGGGAAGGCTAAAAGTCCTCAAACTACTGGATAATAAGCTGGTTGAACTTCCTCCAGAAGTATTTGATGACATGGTACAGCTTCAGCAATTGATCATTGAAAGTAACAGGTTGAAATCTATTGAGGAAAATCTGTTTGACAAACTGGCTAGTTTGCAGGAGCTTTACTTGAACAAAAACCAACTAACAGCACTTCCCAGTGGCATGATTAAGAAACTCGCCAAACTCAGAGTACTGAACTTGTCAAGAAATTACTTAGCAGCACTGCCTAGAAATATATTTAGTGCATTAGCCAGGCTTGAGAGGCTGATGCTGTATATTAATAGGCTGTCTTCAATAGAGTCTGGTGTGTTTGATAGCCTGAAGGAGCTGCAGGAGCTTTTCCTGCATTCCAATAATATCTATTCCATTGCCCCTGATGCATTTCATTGTCTTCGTAAACTAAGAACACTGACACTCTCCAGAAACAGGCTTCAGGTTTTGCCTTCTGGGCTTTTTTTGCACTTGCATGACCTGTCTAAACTGACCTTGTACGGGAACCCACTGAAGTCTCTTCCAGAAGTACTGTTTGGTGAGATGAGGCATCTTGGTAGCCTATGGCTGTATCACACAAAGCTCTCAACCATACCAGATTTTGTGTTCAGTAACTTGACAAATTTAGAGCTTCTTGTGCTGAGCTTTAACCCAGAGCTTACGGTTCTTCCTAGGAATGTATTCAGTGGCCTGAATGAACTGCAGGGCCTTTCTCTCCATACAAGTAATATTTCCAGTTTGCCAGAGGGAATCTTTCTGAGCCTTCAGAAACTGCAGAACATTTCCCTCTTTGATACAAGGCTTGAGGTTCTTCCTAGAAACCTCTTTCATAATCTCAAGCACCTCCAGAAAGTTTACCTGAATAGTACTAACCTGCAGTCTCTTCCTGCAGACTTCTTTACTGCTTTACCTGAGCTGGAAGAAGTTGTCCTTGACAACAACCCTTGGAAATGTGATTGCCAAATTCTTGGTTTTCGAGAATGGCTCCAAAAGAGCACAGCAATAGTTAAAAATGTGCAATCTCTGATGTGCCACAGCCCAGTGGCACTGCAGAATATTTCTCTTGTGTCTCTAAGCATCGATGACCCAGAGTGCCTGCCAACCACAGCTATGACCTATCAGACGTTCAGCTCAACTTATTCGCAGACTTTGACATCTCCTGTGACAGAGCACTTCACTTCATCTTGGGAGACTGCTGTAACAGTGCTGTCTGACATGGAAATCACCAGCACACCCACGTCAATTCCTCCTGCAACTCCAGGTTTTACCTACTCCCACGTTGAAGATGTTGGACAACCTGGGCTACATTTCTCAGATGTTCCAGTCCAAATTTCTCCCAGCATCATAGCACAAACCAGCAGTGTTAGAGGGACAAATTTAACTACTCTTGTCTGGTGGGATGAGTTTGCAGCCCACAGCAGTGCTAAACCCTATTTTAATTTTACTTATTGCCAGCTATTCTTGTGTGTTCACAGTTTGATTTTAACACTCCAGACTGTAGTCATTGTGCTCAGTCTGTATGTGATGGGTAACACCAGGCAACTCTTGCTCTCCAGAAATATTCCTGCTCAGCCTGTAGTTCTGAGAAGAATATTAAGAAGATAGAGAAATCTAGCCCAAGAAAGAACTGGAAATGGTGCTTTGGATGCTTTTTGAACTGTTAGAGCTGTTAATACTCAATTGAGATGTGGATTACAGATATTCATAGCAAAGACCATAAGGTCCTTGTCTTTATAACAAAATGGAAATGAGTTTTATGCACCTCGCATCATCTGCCAAGAGTGGCTGTTATCACTGTAAATTGCTACAGCACTTAGTGCATGAACCCAGAGGGAAAGATGGAAGTGCTGTGGTCACCTCTGCACATGTGCTGTGGGTTTCCTGCCTTGGAGTGCTGCCCTGTCCTCTGCCAGAGTCTGCTGCCTGCTGAGTGTTCACTGCTCAGATGGTGTGCCATCAATGGAGGACCTCTTACATAGGAACATGGCTTCAGCTGTGCTTTAGAGATCGCCCAAAGAACTCCAATAATATTGTTTCCTCTACTGCCTGCAATCTTTTGTCTCCTTACTGAGAAAAAAAATTGTGGTTTTGGGAGGAGATGCTGGGAAGGACCTTTAAACAATGGGGATGTGGTGCAAGTGTCTTAACTTCTGCTTTCCATCCTCAGCCCCTTTCCAGGACGTGGCACGAGGAAGGGATACCAATTAAAGCTAACAGCAGAGGAGAATGCTGAGCGAGGAAGTATCATCTTGATGTGTTCTATTGTATGATTGGAGGTTTTCTGGAAACTTTGTAAAGCTCCTACAACTCTGAATTTTAAGTAAACACTTTCATCCTTAAACTTTGGCCAGTGGTCTGAAAAAACAAGATATTTGTGGCTGCATGATGCAGGGAATCTTGAAACCAGAGTACCAGGTGGATGCCCAGGACTGAGGAGGGGCTCCACAGGGATGAATAGGTTAGAGAGCTGATTTTGACTGAGCTGGGAGAGAAAAGAATGGTCTCTCCTGGACTTGGCTAGCAAAACAGCAGCTGAGGGGCAGGGAGCCTGCCTGAACTGAGGGCTGCAAAGTGTCACCTTCATTTTGAAGTTGGCTGGGGAACGTACCCAACTTCATCAGCTTGGAGTGTTCAGTCACATTTTCAGTCTCACTATTTTTTACCTTATTACATCCTGCTATTCCCTGACTTCCAGTCCTTTCAAGTGTTGATGTGCAAAGGCAACTACTAGGCAATAGTGTGGGTTTTGGTCTTTATACTAACATTTTATGAATACTTTGAATTGTATGAATATTTTAGTTCATAGGTAGAATGGTGGCTGTCAGACTGCCTGTGCTCTAGTAGCTCTTGGATTTAACTATAAGCTTTTGTCTACATTATGGGACTTAGTTTGCTCTTAAAAGCTCTGATGTGCTTAAAAATCTCTGGGTGTGAATCCCTGGCTTCTTGGGCCAGAGAGCCTCTACTCTAGGAGTCATTCTGTAACCTTAGTGACTTTCTCACTATTAGGGACTTTCCTGGGTGGCCTTTAAATGCATAACAGACTTGAGGTGAAGAAAACTTGCATTTCCTGCAGGTTGGTTATGGTTGGTTCCCTGCTGTGTGTTACTCTAGGCAGTGAGAATAAACTGCATACTTCTTTGTTTCAGGGTGCTCTGCTGCTGTGCCTAAATTCCTCTTCCAGGCTTTGAAAGAGAGAATGTGCTTCTGTAGTGCTAAATGATCATCGTCTTGCTGGTGAGGTTTAACAAAATTTAGCAAACCTGGCTAAATGCTATCTCTAAAGAAGCAGAAGTGCAAGTCACTGCAAGTGGTGCAAAGCAAGCTGTCCCTGGAATCATAAACAGAGGCTCCAGAATATTTACTGCAATATAATTGAGAGAAGCACAAAACCAACAGTGAGCTTTCTCAGTGGTGGTTCTGGGTGGTTGCATGTAGTATTTAAGAAGAGAGACTTGTTGCAAATTTAGGTTCTTGGTTGGACAGCTGTAATAACCACTCAGTGCTGTGCCAGCCCCAGCGCTGTCGCACGGTGCCACGCAGGCAGCTGCTCGCAGCAGGCAGGTCAGGACAATCAGGACTAGTGAGGAAACTCCGTCTTTGACTTCCACGAACCATGCTGGGGATCGTTGCCTCAGTGAAGGAAGTGTGCTCCAGGCACTTGGATGCACGGTGTCTGATTTCTGAGCAAAAGCACCTGTTTGCCCACGGTATGGGTATGACACCTTGCTGTCCAACCTGAGGGCAGCGGGGCAGCACCAGCTGCCGCCTTTCTGAGCCCTCCTCTGGCTCCCCTGGCCCTGCAGTGCAGCCAGCTGGGCCCCCACGCTGCTCCTTGGCTCCCGCTGCAGTCCCTGAGCTCCAGCTCTGGCACAGAGCTGTGTACAGTCAAGTGCTAGGAGAGAATGATTCCTCTTCCCAGGATGATTCCTCTTCACATGCTGTCATCGGGCTTTCCCCACGACTCAGCCAGACGGGGGAAGTGAAGTCATCAGACAACAAAAGGCCGGAGCAATGAGTGAGTGCCTGGGGCTGTTTACTAACTTTCCTCTGAGGTGTACTGTTTTGAGCTGTCTCTGATTCATTGTTTCTTGCCCAGTAGAGCTCAGCCCTTCCTGAAAAACTCCCTGGCCTAAGAAATCCAAGGATATCCTTGTGCATACCACATTTCTGTTTTTCCTGGAGAAGGGATAGTTGTCCAGGTCAGCACGATGCAGCTGTGGCAGGAAGAAGGCAGCAGGCTGGTCCCCAGACCCTCTCTGGGCAGCCCTGCCTCACTGCAGGCTCAAAGCACTGTTCCCTTGTGTGCAAGGATTTTCTCAGTCCCTGCAGCCCACGCTTGCATCATCTACTGCCCAGCCTTTGCCACCAGGCTGGAAGGGAACACAGTAGGTTGGAGGTAAGAAACTGGAGGAACCTATCCCTGATCCAGCGGGTCCCTGATATTGGGGAAGAGGTGAATGCAAAGCACATCTGCATACAGTGGCTGAAGGGGTTGGTTCTGCTCTCTTGGCTCCTGATGGGGATGCAGAGTCATGGTTAACAGCCCTGCATGATATCCAGACCTCCAGGTCAAGGACCTGCTTCCAAGACCACATCCTGTCTGGGAGTGCTCTGGTACCTCACCAGCAGGCCAGCTGTGCCAGCCCAGTCATAGCTCACTCCATCCCTTCAAATGCTTGCTGCTGTAGCAGTTGCTCCTGTTTTCTCTGTTGAGGAAATCCTGGAGCAGTGGGAGCTCCAACCTACCCTGTGCCAAGCCATAGGACTATTCATTGTGTTTCCAGCTTGATGTCACCACAAATGTCATTCTCCTTTGCTTGTTGGGATTTGAATCTAGAGAGTCCCCAAAGCACAAGTTGCTGAGGGCAGAATTGAACAAACTGCTGCCACAGACACTGGCAGCTCTGCCTGTTTCACAGCAAGCATTTCCAAGCCACCAGCACACACATCCTTTCCTGGTATCCCTGGTGTCCTGGTCCTTTCCATCCCACCACCTCTGCCTCCTGAGACAAGGAACTGCAGGAGGGCCCTTGTCAATGCTGGCCGAGGGCAGTGAGCTTGGGCAGCTGCCTGAATGCAGTTCAGTCCTCCAATGCACAGCAGCAAGATCAGAGCCTGCACCTCAGATCTTCCCTGTCCTGATGTCAAAGAGAAGTAGGGCGTTGGCAGATGTGCTTGGAGCAGGCCCCCAGCAGTGCTCTGTGCTTCAGGAGTGCATGCAGCTGCTGGCTGCGAGGCGGGAGCCAGGGAGCCTCTGCCTGACATTGTGGAGCATTGGCTGTGTCTCCTCAGGCCTCCAACCAGCAGGGCTTGCCTAGGGCTGCTGATTTGGCAGCCCTGATATCGCAGCATTTCCTAGGGATGTCAGAAGAGCTGGGAGGAGATGCAGCCCAAGGCACGTTCCCAATGGACAAGGCCATGAGAGTTTATAGACTCACAGTAGGCCTGAAGCTCCTGCTTTGTACCAGCTAGGGAGTGGCAAACTAGGGAGGTGTTATGCCTCCATTTTTATGGCCAAAATCTGGGTTTATACTCACCTCTGGGTGTTAGTGGGTGGATATGCCCTGGTATAGTCTCTTACATGGGCCAAGGGGGGTGAGTCCCAGTTCACTACAGGCTGGGAGCTTCTGTTCCGGCACCATCCACCACTGGGCTCAGCAATTGCTGCTCTAGGGCTGGCATGCCAGACTTCCAGCTGTGCCTTTGTGTCTCTGTGTATGGAAAAAGCTCAGGGCAGAGAGCCAGTGCTGGCTGGCAGCAGCTCTGCAGTCTGCTGTTCACTCCTCTGCTGGCTTCTCCTGGGAAGAAATGAGGCCCCCTTCCCCCTTCTTGTGTTGGGGAGAGGTCCCTGGAGCACTTCGTGGTGCCAGAGGTCGCTTTACAGGGATGGAGCTGATCCAGGGAACATTTCTCAGTGCATGAGCCCCATGCCATCGCCTCCCGCTCCAGCTGGTCCTTCCCCCCTCTCACTGCAGTCGGACAAGCTCCTTCCGCTTCGGATTATCCCCGCGGGCGGACCTGGCCGCGGCCCCGCATTCCTTCCAGCCTAGCGCTGCCCGGGGCCGGGGCCAAGCCCTGCTGCTGCTGCTGCTATCGCTCGGGCCGGGGCTGAGCCTGGAGGAGACGGTTCTGCTGCTGGGGCCAACCCCACTGGAGCCTGGGATCCTAAATGCCTTTTTCCTTGAGCTCCAGGAGGGTTGTGGTGGGCCTGGGGCTGGTGCTTGGATGGAGCTCAGCCTGATGGCCATCCCTGCTCACCAAAGCTGCTGCTGCTCCGTCCCAGAGTTTCCCCTTCCCAGGGAAGGCAGGGCATGTCCCCTTCTCTCGGGGCAGATGATGGCATGGGCAGTGAGGCAGCCCTGGCCCTGCATTCCGCAAGCAGGGTGGGAAAACGTCACTAGGGCTGGATCACTGGTACTGTGGAGGAGCTCTCTCATTTGGGCTCCTCAAAGGACTAGGGTGCGCCCATGGTGAGGCAGGGGCTGCTGGTGCTTCTCTAAGGGTGGAGGTGGCCCCAGCACCCAGTCCCTGAGGGACTCATGTCCCTTCCTTCACCCCTCAGCTGTGGTGTGAGCCTGTGGGTGCTGCTGCAGGGCTCAGGCCCAGAGGTGTTCCCCTGTGCTGGAACAGGGAGGGCTCCCTCTGTGGCCCCAGCCCAGCCCTCCGTCCTCCTCCTCCGCTTCAGCGGTGTTTGGCCGGGTGCCTGGGACCAGCTGGGCTCTGTGTGCACCGCGGCCATCGGCCTGGGGGGTCCACAGCAGGGCGGGCACTTTGCAGCAGCACAGGGTAACTGGGGGGGTCCCAGCACTGCCCTGCACACCATGGGGAGGGCTCACCCTGCCCAGGGTGCCAGTTCAGGCGGGAGTGGAGGTGTGCAGGGGCGAGGGGGGAGCTGCGTCTGCATGGCGTGGGTGAGCGTGCTCAGCTGCTTGGCAGATGAACAATGTGCTCTCCCGGCCAAGCGCACAAGCTGCTAATTTTAGCAATTACATGAGTTTTTCCATGCAGTCTCAAGTCCCTTGGTGATTCAGAACCACTCAGCTTTGCTGCATCTGCCACCCTGGCCATGGGGATGTGCTGGACCTGTGCCAACATGGACAGACAGACAAGGGACTGTCCTGTTGTCCTGTAGCAAGGCAGGCAGCTCCAGCAATAAGTGACACTGCTCTTCTGGGGCTCCATCGTCTCCTTGAAGGTACAGGGATACAGCAGTGATTCCACACTGTCCAGGGATTGGTCAGGGGGGCTGGTGCAGCTGGAGGTGGGAAAGGTCTTCCAGGCAATGCTGAACCTGGGGCTTTCCTGCAGCATGGGACCCACTCCATCCAGCACCGTGTGAGTTCCTGGCTATGTGGAACAGCCTCTCCCTGCAAAATGCTCATCTCACCCTCAGTCACATCCGTTTGCTATCTCAGGAGCTGCCTCTCCCCTCCAAATGTGTGGGGTGGGTCCGTGCTGCTGTCCCAAACTCTCACACCCTCTGTTCCTCTCCCTTGTAAGTAGCCTGGGGCAGCCCTCCATGTGCTCACCTCTGGGAGTGGCTGCAGAAGAGGCTCAAGGGCGTGTGCCGTTTGTTACTCAGCCCCGCTTTATTTTTAGCGATGTCTTGAAAACAATCATCTTTTCCGGCTGGAAGCCAGAGGCAGTTTCCTGAGGCCTGGGTAGAGGCAGGGAGGTTTTTGTCAGGGCTGTTACCTGGGCTGCTCTGAAACTTTCCATTGTGGTAGGGACCATAATCTGATGCCTCCCCAAGTTGGGGCAGGGTGTTTGAGGTACCCATCACTGCATCCCTGTCCGCCCTGGGGCAGCACTGCTCGGAAGGAGGTGTCTCTGACATTCCTGGGTTGAGCTGGGCTTGGGGCAGTGGTTTATCGGAAGCGCTGAGGTTTGCTTTCTGTGTTGCCTGGCTGAAAAGCTGTGAGCTTCTGGATGAGTCAGAGTGGGCAGAAGCCCAGCAGCACTGGCAGCGGGCAGACAGAGCCACGATAAGGCTGTGATAAGACTGTGAGAGCCCAGCTCTTGTGTCAGGGCTGCAGGGAGCAGGCAGCTCCCAAGCCCAGTGCCTGACCTCCAGCTGCACTGCTGTCACAGAAGTGGAGAGATTGTTTTGGGAAGTGTGGTTCTGGGAAACTGCTGTGTCACTAGAGTGTGAGCACTTGGTGGGAGGTGTTTTCAAAATGCCCATTCTTTGTGCCCAAATGCCTGGGTATTGCCCCAGAGCAGGCAGGAAGCATGGCCAGGGTTAGTTTCACCCACTTTCCAGCCAGAGGGGTCTGTGGCCATCTGGCATGTCCTATGGCAGATGGCCTCTCATGCAATGTGACATCATGGTGGCCGTGTCCTCCAGCTGAGGTCCCACTCCCTACCACGTTCCCACGATCCCTGTCTGCTTCCTTTGAGACTGTCTGGGAGCTCTTCTCTCTATCCCTGCAGTTTGCTGTTTGTCCTGGTCTGGTCCCCTCTCTGAACAGGGCAGCTGTTCCTTCCACTGCCCCGCAGGCTCCCAGCTCTCACAGCATGACACATTTCCTCCCTTCCCCAGCAGCAGCCCCACGCTGTTCCCATCCTGAGCAGCTCCTCGGTGCCGCCGGAACCTGAGCAGAGGTTGCTGCAACGGAAGAGGCACAGGTGGGGGGGCAATTAGAGGCAGACAGGGAAGTTCCAGCTGCCCCGTGCTGACCAAGGGACTGCAGTGTCTCTCCAGGAAGCCCAAAGGGGCCACATGCACTGACTCTCCTCACCTCCTTCCTCCCAAATATCCGTTCTCGGCAGCTGCTGGACCGGGACTGCCTGGAGGAGGTGGGCGAGGTGGGGAGACCTGGGCTGGGTGATGGGACCCAAGGGCACCCCAGTGCACCCCTGTGCACTGGAGGGGCAGGGGAGGGCTGGCAGCAGGTGCCCCTGAACAAGTTGATGGATACTTTCCAAACACCCGTGGCTACCAGGCTCTATCACCTCTGTGTCAGGACTGCTGAGGGGGCAGAGCAGGGGCAGCAATTGGGAGACAACTTGTGCTGCTCTGGGGTTCCAGGGATGCCTGCAGTGGGGGTTCCTTGGCACCAAGGTGTTCCTCGTGGCTTGTGGACAGTGCTCTGGCTTACTGAGGGCTCTCTGAAGCAGCCTGGCCCGTGGCTGGCACCCACGCAGCTGCTGACCCCAGCACAGTTCTTGCTTCCTGGCAGTGCTGGTTGTGGTGCCCACAGGACAGAGCCCGGAGTGTGTGCTCATGGGTTTGTGGCCCCTTGGCATCTGTGGCTGTGAAGGGAATGAGAGCTGTGACCTGGGCAGGGTCAGTGTGCCAGGGGTCTGCCTGCACTCACTGTTGGCCCTAGGCTGGGGCACAGCCCGAGGTCCTGACACTTACAGGAGCCATAGATGGGGAAACAAGAGCTGTGCCTGTGCCAAGAAAGTGCCATGGAGCAGCCCTGGTATGGACTCATGCCAGGGAAGGACAGGGTTTTGTGCCCAGGGGTCCGGCTTTGCTTGTCTGCCCCCATGGGTCAGTGGCTGTGTCCCACTGGGAACCAGGGGACTCCGAGGGCCAAGCCACTGCCTGGGCACTGGCTGACATGAGCAGCATGTTCACAGGGCCCTCTGCTTGTCTTCTTACAAGAGCACTGGGGTTCAGGAGGGGGAAACCCAAAACTGATCCTTGAAATGCTTGCTCTGCTGAGGAAATAGGAGTTGGAAGCTCTGCTCCAGCGCTTTCCCTAACCCCGCCACTGCCCCTGTGCTGATTCATTGATTTGGACGGGTTATATACTGGGAGGGGAAGAAAGAACCACACTCTGCTCTCCTGCCAGCACGGAGCTGTGCTCACTCGGTGCTCGTGGCTGCAGGACACTCGGGTAAGTCTCCTTCTCCTGCTGCCCTTCTGAGTGGACTCGGATTCCAGGGACTGCCAGGGCAGCTCTGAGGGGTGGTGGTGGAGTGGTGGGATCTGCACGTTTAGCACTTTTTCATTTGATGGCGATGTTTATTTTACAAGGGTTCTCAGAAAAAGTGAGACCATTTAGATGCTGAGGGAGCTGAAAGAGTTACATAGGCAATGTATCCCAGACAATGATCAACAGAAAAAATTAAAGGGGGCAAAGTAATATTTTGGGGGGGCTGGTGTTAGGAGCAATGGGATGCTGAGGGGCTGAGCAGCAGAGAATGTTCAGCCTCTTGGTCTGTAAGTTTTTTATCCCTAGAAGAAAAAGAGATATCAATTGTTTCCAGCTGCCTTTCCTGAAGGTTACTCCAGTGTGTGTGCTCTCAGTGCTGCCTTACCAGGGAGTGACATGAGCAGGGCTTTTGATGTGCTGAGCTTTTGGGGAAGTTTATAAATGTCTTGCTATAAACATAGCTGTTCTTGGATGCAGATTGTTTCCATATGGGAAACATAAACCATGCTGGCTTGTGGAGGGCTCCTCCCTCCCTGCCTGAGAGCAAGAGTGTTCCCTGTGGGGAGGGCAGGGAGGAGGGCAGGGGCTGTGCCCCAGTACCCTGGGTGCCAGCTGGGGCACTTGGCCAGACCCTTGTGCTGCCTGAGTCGCCTGTCTGGCTGAGCAGTGCTCAGAGCATGAGCTGCAGGTTTTCTCCCTCCCTTGTGCCACATGAAGTGTTAATGGGGGGCTGCTCCATGCCAGCCTAGCACAAGGCTGCTGCTTTTAACTAGGGAGAGAGGAAGCTCACAGGTCAGAGAAGAGAGAAGAGGGTGTCCATGGTGTCTGTGCTCAGGGGTAATGGAGAGCTTTGCTGGGCACCACCCCTGGGACCAGCCTGCATGCATGTGCCCGCATCAGACGCTCCACTCATGGCAGAAACAGGCCAGGCTGAGACCTCCTGCTAGGGATGGGGGAACAGGGCCAGCCTGGATCCAGCATGTGCTGGGGAACTGGCAAGGTCCTGTTGACCCAGACTCCTGCAGAACTGGGGCTAAAGCATCCCTAGGCACTGCTCTTGGATTTGCAACAGGACCTCAGAGCTCAGAAGGTGCTGGGGGCACTGGGGCAATGCTGGGACCCACTGCAGGTGCCACGAGCCAGCTCTGGTGAAGATCTGGGATCTTTGGTGGTGCTGGGAGGCCAATGCTGCTGGCAGCAGCTCGCCACACTCTGTAAAACAGGAAACCACACTCCTGGCTGCCAGAAGAGCCCAGAGAGCTGGGACGCCAGGGATGCCACCAATAGCTGTGGTATGGCAGCCAGGCACTGTGGCCTCCAGCTCTGTCTTGTTCTGAGCTCCTGCCTGGGCTGAGTCAAGCCTTGCCTGCCCCAAGCCTTCTTTGTCTGCCCTTTTCTGCCTTGTTGCCATGCTGGGAGCAGTATGGCCACAGCCTCAGTGGCTTTTCCAGGGGGAAAGCAGCACCCATCCCTTGCAGTGGCTCTGGGAGCTGGGAACCCCCAGGGTTGAACCCCCCTTCTTTGTTTTTTCTGCAGGTCCAATGGAGCAGGGAGGCTGGCAGCAGTGGCTGCTGCTGCTGGTGGGCATCCAGCTGGCCAGCAGCCAGTGCCCAGAGCAGTGCCAGTGTGTCCGCAGTGCCCAGGTGGAGTGCTTTGGTGCCGACATCAGCACGGTCCCCAGCCCCATCCCTGCCAACGCCATGACCCTGCAGATCATCAACACGCGCATCGCCGAGCTGGGCGACGCCGCCTTCGGCAACGCCTCCCTGCTGATTGGGCTGCGCGTCGAGAAGAACCTCCTGTCACGCATCAGCCCCGGGGCCTTCCAGAACCTGCCCGACCTGCGCTACCTCAGCCTGGCCAGCAACAAGCTGCAGGAGCTCCCTGTGCAGGTCTTTGAGCCTCTGGACAAGCTGGAGTCTCTGCTTCTCTCCAGCAACCAGATCCTCCAGGTCGAGCCTTCCCACTTTGCCCATCTGAGCAACCTCAAGGAGCTGCAGCTGCACGGGAACAACCTGAAGGAGCTGCAGGAGGGGGTGTTTGACCAGCTGACCAGCCTCACCAAGCTCAACCTGGCCAGGAACAACATCGACCGCCTGCCGCCCCGGGCCTTCGAGCGGCTGGCGCGGCTGCAGGTGCTGCGGCTCTACGAGAACCGGCTCCGGCACATCCCAGTGGGCACCTTTGATGGGCTGCCAGAGCTGCAGGAGCTGGGGCTGCACCAGAACCAACTGGAGACGCTGTCCCCAGAGCTCTTTGTGCACAACACCAACCTGCAGAAGCTCTACCTGTCCAACAACTTCCTCACCACTCTGCCGAGCGGCATCTTCTTGCCCCTGCACGCTCTTGCCAAGATCACCCTGCACGTCAACCGCCTGCGGGACATCTCCCCCAGTGCCTTTGGGCCCACGCCCAACCTGCAGGAGCTCTGGCTTTACGAGAATGAGCTTTCCACCCTCCCCACTGCCGTCTTCAGCAACCTGACCCAGCTGCAGCTCCTGGTTCTCAGCAAGAACCGGCTGCGGTCGGTGCCACCAGGGGCTTTCCAGGGCTTGGGGGAGCTGCTGGAGCTGTCGCTGCACTCCAATGCCCTGCGCCGCCTGGATGCCCGGGCACTGGAGGGGATGCCCAAACTGCAGAACATCTCTCTGCACCACAACCAGCTGCAGGCACTGCCACGGGGCTTCTTCAGGGCCACCCCTGGGCTGCGGCACCTGCAGCTGCACTCCAATGCCCTGGAGTACCTGCCTGCCGGCATCTTCTCCCCGCTGACTGCCCTGCGAGAGGTGAGGCTGCACAACAACTCCTGGCGCTGTGACAAGGGCATCCTGCCTCTGCAGGGCTGGCTGGAGGAGAACCCTCACAAGGTGGGTGAGATACCCCCGCTGTGTGCCCAGCCTCCCAGCCTGCAGGGCATCCCCATCGCCGGGCTGCCACAGGACCAGTTCATCGACCCCCAGCCCCCCACTGCTGCTCCTCATCCCAGCACCCTGCTCCCTGCTGACACCTCTGAGGCAGCCTCAGATGATGCCTCAGCAGCAGAAGATGCCTCAATGGAGCCCGCCACGGGGCTGCCAGCCTCCCCACAGGAGGATGAGGAGGAGAAGAAGGAGGAGGAGGAAGAGAGGGGGCAGTGGGGGCTGACACGCCTGCAGAGTGGGGTGGTGGTAGCAGTCATCGTGCTGGTGTGTGTGGCCCTGCTGGCTGCTCTGGTGGCACTGGTGGTCTATGGCTGTAGGAAGAAGAGCCATGTTGTTCTCATGAGAATGAAGGCTCCAAATGAAGCCTGAGTATCTGGCAGACCCTGAGGGCAGAGGTGCCTGTGGGGTCAAAGGACATGACAGTGGCTCTGCATCAGCTGCCCCTGCTGACTGGGATGGGACAACATCACCGTGTGTGCCGTGTGTACCACTGTCCTGCTCTGCTTTGCCCTGGCCCTGCTCTGCAGAAGGGCCTCCCCACAGAGTGACCTCCCATGGCTGCCCACTGTCCCCAGCCCCTCCTGCCTCCAGTGCAGCCTCTGTGCTCATTCCCTGCCCGGGTCCAGCAGCTGAGGTGTGGGATGCAGAGAGGGGCCCCTTGAGCCAGGAGCCACAGCCTGGCCATGATGGTGCTTTACCCCAGATAACAGGACTTCCCCATCCTTTGCCCTGCCTCATTCCCTGCTGTGCTGCTACCCTCATGCTGCCTGCTGCCCTCAACCCTTCCCAGCCCCTCTTCCCCACCTTCTGCCTCCACCCCATGCCTCCCCCCTTGCCCCTGCCTGGGCAGGCAGTGTGAGCCATCATGCTGGGCCAGGAGCCCCTTTGCTCCAGGGGAACTGCGTGTCCTCTGCTGCTCTGTCACTCACCGGTGTCTGGGCAGGGCTCCCCGCAGGGCTCCAGGCTGGCACACCCTGAGTGTCTCAGCTGCGTCCCAGTTGCCCTCCCTGCCTGCAGGCAGGGCAGGCCAGAGCACAGCCAGCATCCTCTCCTGCTCCTGGCATCTGCCTCCTTCCCTCGTGCTCCTCCAGCCGGGAGAGCCACGGTGTGCTGGCATCGGGGATGGGCAGGAGCAGCCCCCAGCCCTCCCTGCATGCTGGTGCTGACCCTGCTGTGGCTGTGCCCCTGCCTGCAGCACCCTGCCTTGGCCCCACAGGGTGCCAGGGGGTTGCACTGTGAGGGTAGAGGAGTGGGACAATGAGTGTGAAGTGTCTGCAGGGGCTGGGAGAAGCTCCTGTGCTTGTGTTCTTGGACTGCTGGAACGTGTTGGGGCTGCTTCTACTCCACCCCATTCCTGGTCCTCGTTTCCTTAACACCCTCCACCAGCTAGTGAGCAACCTGGTCCTGCTCTGCTTGACAAAGCTTCTTCATCCTCTTCTTACTCCCTTGAGTGCCCTCCAGTGGCCCTCCGGTGGCAGCCCTCGGCCAGGGGGGATGCTGGCAGCACAGAGTGCTGGCTGCTCGGCAGTTTGCAAATGGGTGCCATGCCATCCCCCCTGCATCCAGCTGCCTTCTCCAGCTGTTGCACGACCTTGGGGGGATTGAGCTCACCTCCATGTGTGCTGCAGTGGCACCGGGCTGCCTGAGGACTGCTGCTGTGGGACAAGGTGGTGTTTGGTGTCCACCCTGCAGCGCTGGCTGCTCACAGCACCTCAGCAGCCAGTGCTGGTACAAGCAGCTCCACACTGGTGCATGTGAGGGGTCCCCCCTCTGGGCCAGGTCCTGCATGGTAACAGGAGACTCATGACTGTGTCACGGGGCTGTTGGGTGCTGATGTGTGACCTCCTCATTAAAGTGCCACTGTTCACTCCAAGTGCCAAGAGCTGTTTATTCACTCCTTCAGGGTGAGCAGCAGGGGAATGGCCCAGCAGGGACAGGGGCTGCACTTGATTTCCACTCCTCAGATTTTTACAGTGTTGAGGAAAAGCCTGTACAAGTTGGTGAGGCTGGGAGAGGGTTGTGGGCTGTGTTTGCTGAGCCCTTGCTGGTCCCTGGACTCCAGCCTGGGATGATGGACCAAGGAGGGCTAAGCCATACAACAGCAATGGGTGGGCTTTTGGAGAGTAAGCTGAGACCTCAGCAAGCATGGAGACACTGACTGTTTCCTGCAGAGTCCACTGCTGGGGTGGTGGGGAGCTTGCTTGGCTCCCTTCAGAGTTGGCTTCCACTGAATTGTGTCAGCTGTGTTTTTCCATGTGTCACCATCTGCTCCATGAGACTGACTGAGTGCAGTGAAGTTTCCCTCCTCCTGCCCCTGGGGGTGTCTCCATGGCTGCTGCCAGCCCAGCCTGTGCCAACACAGGCCCTTGCAATGCAGCTTTTAAGGTGGTTTGGGCTGCTCCTCTGAGCAGGTTGAAACTCTTAGGGAGTTAGCTAATCCATGGCTCCCTCTCCACCCCCTGCTGGCTGGGATGCAAAACCCTGGTGACCACCACGGTGGTCCCACAGTGGTCCCCTTCCCAAAGAATCATAAGGTTGGAAAAGGCCTCTAACCTCATGTACAGCCTTCATCTGCCTTGCTAAGCTGTCCCTGGTCGCTTCTCTCATGGCAGAGATATTTTGAGCACCATTTCCCAGTGAGATTTAATAAAGTTCTGGGACTCTCTTAGGGGGCTTCTGGAAGCAAGTATGCTGACCTTGGTATGGGACTGGAGCCACCTGTGACAGCAGCACCCTGCCACCATCCCTGCCCCAGTGGATGTCCGGGGCCAGAGCCCCACTTCCTTGCCAGGATGCTCACAGGCAGCTGCCTCTGGCCTCACCTCCAGTGCCCCGGAGGCCGGGTTATTTTTCAGAGTGCTCCAAGGACACGGGTTGTTGTTGCTGATAAGCAGCGAGGGGCAGCTCCGCCCCAGCAGGAACAGCGTGTCCCTGGCTTGCCTGGCTTCCCATCCGCCCCAGAAAACACTGTCCCATCCCAGCAAGCAGCATCCCTCCCACAGGTTTGGCGACCGTCCCCGTGATGCCACACTTGGTAAGTGGTGCCCACACTGCTTGGGTAGTCTGGGGGCCTGGGATGGGTGGGAACCTCTGTTGGCTCTGTGGGCACAAGCAAGAGGGAGGAAAGGAAATGCCAAGCCCAGTGTAAGTCCAGGGGACCTCCACTGATGCGGGGTGTCTGTGGGTGGGCCTTGCTCTGGGGTGAGCAATATCTCCTATCACGAGGCAGCACTGGCATGTATCCTAGCTAGGGAGGGACTGGCAGAGGTCTGGGGGCCACTGCCTCAAAAAGAGCTTCTGTGGGCTGGGAATAGGCTTTTGGTCAGGCTGAATATCCCTCCAGCAGGTTGATGCTGCTCTGATTCCCTGTGGAAAAAGAAGTATCTGAAAGGCAATTAGAAATACAAGTGGTGGAGCTCACAGCTATCGCCACCGAGCTCAGAGCAGCCCTGCAGGGCTGTCCCCATCACCCCGTGTGCGCAGCACAGCCCTGTGTTTCACAGATTCTCCTGCCCTAAAACCTGGCTTTGTGCCTGTGGAGACATCTGATGAGGGTACAGGTTTCCCCCAAGATTTCCATGGACCCACACAGGTCCCACCTCAGCAGCTGCTCTGCAGGTTTTGACTGCTCACCACCTTTGGTGAGGGTGGCATCACAGGGTGGGCTGGGGCACAGAGTAAAAACCCTGGGCAGACAGCTGGGAGGGAAGTGCTCCCCATTTCTACAAGGGGAGTGCTGGGGAGGTGCTGGCAGCAGGGACTGGAGGGCAGCTGCCTGTGCTGGGGGTGTCTCAGAGGTTGATCCTGCTGCATTTCTGCCTGCAGAAGCCCTTTCCCCAGCAGTGCCTGCCTGGCAGTGCCTGCCATGGGTGCATAGGGTAAGGCTTGGCTCCTTTTCCAGTGCAGGCTGCTGATCTATGTGCTGCTGGGGCTGGGGTCCCTGCTGGTGGGGGCACTGTCCCCATCCTGCCCCCCAGCCTGCCAGTGCTATGACAGCTCCAAAGTCTTCTGCTCAAACGAAAGGATCAAGGAGATCCCGGAGGGCCTGCCAGGAAGTGCCACCCACCTCTTCTTCGTGGAGACAGCCCTGAGCAGCATCCGCAGCGGGGACTTGGGCTCCAGCACCACGCTCACCAAGCTGGTCTTCATCAAGAACAACATCCAGGAGCTGGAGCCTGGTGCCTTTCAGGGGCTGCCCAGCCTCACTGAGCTGGAGGTGTCAGGCAACCCCTTGCCAGCTGTCAGCCCTGGGATGCTGGCAGGGCTGACCAGCCTCAGCAAGCTCTCCCTCAGTGCCAGCTCCATCCACACCCTGCCGCCGGGGCTCTTCACTGCCTCTTGCCGCCTGCAGGACCTGAGCTTGTCAGGGAACCGGATCGAGGCACTGCCCCCTGGCATCTTCCGCCCACTCCGGCGGCTCCGGGCCCTGGACCTGTCACAGAATGCTCTGCCTGAGCTGCCGGATGGGCTGCTGGCCCCACTTGTCGCCCTTCGTGTCCTCAAGCTCAGCGACAACCTGCTGGCACGGGTGCCTCCTGGTGCTTTCAGGGCACTTGGCCAGCTGACCGAGCTCCACCTGGACGGTAACCGGCTGGAGGAGCTGCCCGCGGGCATTTTCTCCAGGCTGGGGGCGCTGCGGCGGCTGCAGCTGCAGCACAACGCCCTGGGCAGCCTGGCCCCTGACATCTTCACGGGCCTGCTCAACCTCACTGTCCTCAGCCTGGAGGGCAACAACCTGGCCACCGTGCCTGCCATCCTGTTCTCTGGCACCCCTGGCCTCCTCCACCTCTCGCTGGCTCGCAACCAGCTGGAGACACTGCCCCAGGAGCTCTTTGCTAACCTGTCAGCGCTGGAAACCCTGGAGCTCTCACACAACGCCATAGATCACCTGCCCACTGGGGCTTTCCAGGGTCTGGAAGGGCTGCGAGAGCTCCGGCTGAGCCACAACAACCTCTCCAGGCTGCCCGCGGGGCTGCTGGCCGGGCTGCCCCTCCTCACCGCCCTGCTGCTGGACCACAACCGCCTGGCCCGCCTGCCCCCGGGACTCTTCGATGCCAACGATGAACTGGTGCGTGTGGGGCTGGCTGACAACCCCTGGCTCTGTGACTGTCACCTCTCCTACCTCCTGCACTGGCTCCAGAGCTTTGCTGAGCCTCTCATCCACGGCCAAGCCGTCTGTGCCGAGCCAGCCGCTCTCCAGGGCCGGTCCCTGCTGGAGGTCTCCCGCGGGCAGCTGCAGTGCCCGGGAGCACACGGTGTCGCACCGAAGGAGGGCTGGGACACAGAAGCTCCGGGGCAGTGCACCTACAGCGACCCCGAGGGCACGGTAAGCGTGGCCTGCAATGCCACACGGTGTCAGCAGCTCAGTCTGCGCCTCCCTCCTCCCGGGCAAGAGCCGGGCGTGGGGCCAGCCTACCGGCGGGCCTGGGTGCTGCGCTCCCGCTGCGGCACGCTGCAGGTCAGTGTCCTTGTCACAGCGCAGAGAGGGAACGAGGTCACACCACCAGGTCTCCCCGAGGTGCCCTAGAGCTTGGGCAGGCGTTTGCTTCTGCTCCGGCAACCTCTGAACCAGCCTGGGAAACAAACAGCTCTCCGTCTCGCTCTGCTACCGCTGCCATGGTCCCCAGCTGTCCCCGAGCTCTCCACAACAGCTGGCCTGGAGCTATTTATCCTCTCAGCTATGTGTTTCCTGTGTATTTCAAATATAATTAAAGTTTACCTATTATTTCTGTGCTACTAGTTCCCATGGCAGAGAGAGGAATCATTCTGTTCCCCCCACCACTGTCTGTGTGTCTGGGAGAGACAGCCAAGGTCAATGTGGTACATTGGGATCTTGCCAGGAGCTCTGCATGGTGGGGCATAGTGCAGGTGCCTGGTGGTGAGTAGGTGCCACTCTGGCATTCTCATGGTGTGCTCGTGTCTGCCCGCTGCAGCCGCCTCCCCTTGGCACTGCAGAGGGGAGAGAGGCCCAGCTGCAGCCTGGCAAAACCTGAGGACACGGATTTGTGTTGTCCAAGGGAGGTGTGGGTGAGTGCTGCTGATTGCCCGGCAAGGGGCATGAGCTGCCTGGCTGCAGGGTGAGCTCCAGCCCAGGGGAGCACAGGCAGGTCCCACCCCTACCCTGTCAGGGCTTGGTCTGCAGCCCTGCAGCCTGAAAATGGAAAGTGGCAAGTTTCACATAAACAAAAGGAAGAACTTTGCTGTGAGGGTGAGTGAGGTTGCCCAATGAGGTTGTAGACTCTCCTTCTCTGAATATACTAAAAAGCCATCTGAACAGAGCCATGGGTACCCAGGGAACCCTAGTTCAGAAGGGAGGCTGGAAGAGAACTTCCACTGCTCCCTTCCAACCTCACCCATCCTGGGATTCTGACTCTGACCTGTGGAGACCTGGCACAAAGTCCCAGCAGCGCTGCTCACCCGGGTGGTGACAGGTAAGGCGAGTGCTGCCCTGGGAGGGCGGGCGTGGGTGTAGTAAGGGCACAAGTGTCTGTGTGTGTCCGTGTGAGAGTGTCCCTGTGTCTGTGCGTGTCAGGGCAGGCCTGTCCGTGTGTGTCTGCCTGTGCCCCTGAGTGTCTGCGAGTGTCCCTGAGTGTCTGTGAGTGTCCCCGTGTCTGTCTGTCCGTGTCCCCGTGTCTGTGAGTGTCCCCGTGTCTGTCTGTCCGTGCCTGGCGGTGCGACGGTGCTGCGGCACCATCTCGTGGCCGTCGGGACCGGGCTCCGCGGGCAGAGCCGGCGGTGGGGAGCCCCGGCGGGGACACGGATGGATACGACGCTGACGTTGGAAAGGGGTAAGGCTGTTGAAAATGTGCAGTAGTTTGTTTTTAAATTTGCCAAGAAAAGTGCAATGAAACCCAGCAAGCAGAAGCTTTTATAGACGCAGGTGAAAATGGAAGAAATTTAAGCGCAGCCATTGCAAGTACCCATTGGGAAGCAATGGATATCCTGGCAGTTTGCCTCAAAACGAGCATCCCCAGGATGCCCTGCACTAGCAGGAGCTCTGGGTGTCACCATGGGAGGGTCTTTGGCTTGCCCTGGGGTGCAGCACACAACTCCAGGGTCAGCGAGGTGTGGAGCTGCGGGGCTGAGCACAGAGCCCAGGTGTTGTTGTATCTGTCGAGCCACAAATGTTTCACTGTTTATAAGCGTTAACAAAATGGCTTCAGAACTGCACTTTTAGCTACATAAGGCAAATGCTGAGGAATGAAACAGCTGTCTGTTGTGTCGATGGGGGTGGTGTTTGTGAAACTGGTGAGTTGCCCTGCTGGAGATAGGGGACCACAGAGACCATGGCTGCAAACAGACTGGCCTGGAGATCTTCAGCTTTCCCTAGATGTGACGAGTCAAGTGGTGACAGCAGATAACGCCTGCGAGTACGTGACTGCGGCCCCTCCAAGGGGTTTCTGCCGTGGCCGCCTGCCCTGGGGGCACAGCTCCCCTGCCGGCTCCCGGCCGTTCCTTATCTCCCCACACAGACTTGTGTCCTGACCTCACGTGAAAATGAACCCCGTGCCTGCGACGAGGATAAAGAGCTGGCCAGGTGATGAGACCCCCGTCCGGTGTCCTCACTCCTCCCTGGTATGGCTCGCCCCGGTGGCTGAACTCGTTTGCAAGTGCTCAGCCAAGTAAGTGACGCAAAATGCTTCTTTTGTGCTCTTTAAAATATGCTGGGAGGAGCAGCGGGAGGGGTGTGGGTGTTTCCTTGCAGCAAGGAGCAGGGGAGGCTTCAGTGCCATCAGAAGGGACCATCTCTTCATGACTCTGCCTGGCTGGAGTGGGGGACAAACATGGGACCACAGAAAATGTTTTAAAAGGGTTTTGTGGTTCAAAACTGTCTGTTTTCATCCCCACACCCTCAGATGTTTCCACATTTCACCCACTGCACTGCTCCTGCAGCAGAAGTGAAGCAGGCACTTCTACAGCCCCAGCCCCAGCTCTTGCACCTGAGTCCCTGGGGAGAGGATGGGCAGGGACCAGCAGTGGCTTCTGCCCTGGGAGCCCTGGGGGGCAGCTGCACAACCAGTGTCACCTCCCATCCATTTCTCTTCAAACCTAGTGGCTTTCAGTCTCCTGTATTTGCCGTTGTCTCAACATTCTTTAAAAAAATAACTTTGCATAGCAGATTTACCCTCCCAGAATAAGCTTTTTTTTTGCATGGCCAGCTTTGATGGGCACCCAAGAAGAAACTCGTACCTCCTTTCCCTGCTCCCACCCAGGACTGTGAATTAAAAGTTGGAAATACGGTCCCAGTGATGGCAGTTAAACCCAGTTAATGTGCTAGCTGAGTGTTTCTAAATGTTTCCATGGAAGAAGTGGGCTCTACTAGTAGGCGTGCATCAGTGATTTCACTTCCTACCTGCAAGGTCAGAGCCTCAAATGTTAGGTGTTAAATAGTTCATCTGTGGACATTCCAAGATTTTAATGAGCCTTGTTGCAAACCTTGGTTGCTGTTCTCAGGTTAACTATTTCTGTCTGTCAGAGCTGCATGACCAAGGCCAAAATATGGTGCAATTAGCAAGAATCCTGAAAAAGAGGTGCTTAGAAACCATGTTTTAAATCAGCCCCCTGAACTGGGAGAAGCAGCAATGAAATAGCAAGTCTACCCAGCACAGTGTGGAAATTCAAAGCACACAAGGTCCTGTGGTCTTGGCTGGCTCCTGGGAGCCCTGCTGATCCCTCATTAGCAACTGCAGGGCTGACTGCTTCTGTTGCTGCATGAATGGGCTGTTGCCCTGCTGACTAACTGGACCCGCTGGGGCAGCACTAATGGCAGCAGCACTTTGCCTTCTTCACCCAGGCAGACTGAGCCTGCAGTTCAAACATGTGAGAAGGGCCAGAGAACAGACTGTCCAGCCCTTGTCCCTCCTGGAGCATCTCCCAGTGCAAGCCATGAGCTGGCTTGCTTTCCCTCTCCATCCCTTGGTACCAGCAGCAGTGAACTCGTGTAAATGCAGTGTATGTTTGCTTGTCCAGTCTCTCTTTCTAATGAAATGAGTCATGGTATGTGAATAGGAGAGTCCTGAGAGCTGAACAACAGTGTGATACTGCAGTTCATGAGCTGTGGACAGAGATTTATTGTTCTTCATAATGATTTTTGAAACTTTTTTTCCCAGGACAATGTACAAGCATTTCCTTTTCCTTTTCCTCCTGTCCTTCAATCCCCATAAGTGCCAAGAGCAAATCCTGGGTGAAGATCCATATGAAATGCCCAAAGACTATCAGGAGGTCTACAGAGGGACAAAAAATGATGTCAAAGAGATCCCAAAGATTGCAAAGCCCTTTGTTTCTGAGATGATCTTTGTGCAAACCAGCATCACTTCTATAAGTAAAGGTGCCTTCAGGTACCTGCCCAACCTTATCAAGATTTTGTTCATTGGCAATAAGATCAAGACTGTTGAACCTGGAGCCTTTGATAATCTGGACAAGTTGAGGGACTTGGACATCTCCGGTGCCTCATTAGAAAAACTATCTGTGGGCACTTTCCAAAACCTCCCAAGTTTACAGAGGCTGGAGCTGAGAGACAGCCAGCTCAGATCCATCCCCAGAGGCCTGTTTGATGGGCTGGAAAGTTTGGGAGAGCTCTCCCTGCACATCAATGAAATCCCTTCTCTTCCAGAAGGCATTTTTGATTCTCTGGTCAATCTAACTTTTTTGGACCTGTCTAGAAACAGGATCACAGCTCTTCCTGTGAATGCCTTTAGCAAACTCACCCAGCTGCAAGTCCTCCGGCTGTATGAGAATGAGTTGCAGGACCTCCCAGAGGGACTGCTAGACAGTCAGCTGGAGCTGCTGGAGCTCAGCCTCCAGAGGAACAGGCTCAGGGAACTGCCACCCATGCTTCTGAGGAGCCTGCCTCACCTGGAGAAACTCCTCTTGGACAACAACCTCCTCCGGGTTCTCCCACCTCAGGGCTTTTTTGGTTTAAACAATCTGAAGTTGCTGACTCTGGGCTCAAACCATATTATGGAGCTCCCCTGCTGCCTTTTTGACACCATGCCACACTTGTGGGAGCTGGATCTGGGTGGGAACAGTTTGGCCACACTTCCAGAGGGCATCTTTGTCAACCTCACATCCCTTGGCAAACTCATCCTGTCCCACAACCAGCTATCAACCCTGCCAAGAGGGGTCTTCACTGGGCTCAGCAAGCTCTTGGACCTTCAGCTGGACACAAATCAGCTCTCTGCTCTGGATGAAGAGGTCTTTGCTTCTCTCCCAAATCTGAAAACTCTCAACCTTCGAAAGAACCAGCTGGAGAGCGTTCCCCAAGGGCTCCTAGACCCTCTGAAGAAGCTGAGCTCAGTGTATCTGAGTGGTAACCCGTGGAGATGTGACTGCAACCTCCGCTACCTGCACCGCTGGATCCTGGGCAACAGGGAGAAGGTCAAATTGTCCACCCAAGTCTCCTGCAAGAGCCCACCCCACCTGGCAGGGCAAGAAGTAACATTGCTGAGGGACGAACACCTGATTTGCCCAGGTACTCTGCCACTTAACTCCACACGATCACAAAGGATATCAGCATTCCTGTCACATGGAGCCATGTCCACAGCAGCGCCAACCATGCCGTCATTGGCATCCTTTCCCATCAGGACACTGCCAACCACTCTTTCAGCTGTGGTCACCTCTGCTGTGTTGCCAACTGTGCCCATGGAGGCTGCCTTCACCACTCTGTCACCAACCAAGCCATCTGAGGTCTTTGTCACCATCCCACCACCAGCTGTGCTACAGAAGACCTTCAGCACCAGCCCAACAACAACCAAGAACCCCAAGACCTCCACCACCACACCATCAACAGCCGGTGTGGCGAAGTCCTTCATCACCTCCCCATCACCAGCTGTGCTGCCAGACACCTCCGTCACCACCCCATCACCAGCCACTGTGCCCAGGTCCTTCATCACCACACCATCACCAAAAGCCTTCATCACCACCCCATCACCAGCTGTGCTGCCAGACACCTCCATTACCACCTCATCGCCAGTTGTGCTGCCAAAGGCCTCCCCTGCCACACCACCATCATCAGCTGAGATGCCCAAGGCTTCCATCACCACCCCATCACCAGCAGTTTCAACTTCAGCCATCGTAATAAGGCTACAGACTCCTGGGGCCACCCACCCAGAACCTGTGTCACCCACTCCAGCTTCTGCCACCACACGGGTGCCAACAAGCTCCCTGGCAGGCACCACCAGACAGGAGCCTCCTGCTCTCTCAGTGCCCAGGGAGGGGGCAGCCACCATCCCACAGGGAGCACCCATAGCCCCCCTTGTCTCAGCTTCCTCCATGGCTCTCTGGCCGTTCCCCAGGACTGCTGCTCTGGGCACAGCCCCACTGGCCTCACGTTCACCCTCACACCATGCTCCTGCACCAGGCAGGGAACAGGGCCATTCCACCACCTGTGGCTTGTCCACAGCTGATGCCCAGCCCAATCCCACTGCTCCCCTAGAGACTCCTGCCCCAGCAGGCACCATCCTGCTCCCAACACCTCCCATCCCCACACTATCAGACAGCATCAGCCCCTCTCCAGCCTCCCCACCCCTGACCCCCAGCAGTCATCGTGCCTGGGGCTCGTCCCTGTGGACCAGACCATGGCAGTGCCAGGTGTCCCTGGCCTTGGGGCTGGCCGTGCTGGCACTGCAGGCTGCCTGCACACTGCTGGGGGGGGTGGTCGCCTTCCTTCTTCACCAGGACACCCGCCAGCAGCCCGGACCACCGGTGAGGCTGCTGAGCCTTCAGGCTCTGGCTGCTCCGGGGACCCCCGCGCCAGCCCTGGCACCACCTTGAGCTTTGCTGCCCCTGCATGACCTGGGTAGTGCCAGCTGTCCTCCTTTAGGGTTTGCAGCCGTGCTGGCCGCAGCGTGCGCTGTCCCCGGGGTGGGGGCTGATCCCAGTGCAGGGGGTCCCAGCAGCCAGGCTGTTTTGGGATGACTCCTGGCGATGCTGGGAGCCTGCAAGCCCATGCGCGGTGTCCCTGCCTGACGGCCCTTCTGCCAAGGGACACTAGATGGCATCCCGACACAGGCAGTGGCTGCCACCGCCTGACCGCGGCCACCGGAACGCCGGAGCCTCCGCACCCGCCGGCCGGGACCCCGCGGTCAGGAGCCGTGGAGGGTCAGGAGCCCCCACCCGGATTCCTGCCATCCCTGGAAGGTGCTTGCAGTCCTTGGAGGAAGATATCACAAGGCTTTCCGCCCCGCACCGTGTCTTGTTCTCTGTGCCGCGTTACAGGACGTGTCAGTGTCTGTACCACCGTCACACAGTCCTCTTCCCCTCTCCCTTTCCTCCTCCCTGGTATTAAAGCTTCCTCTGTATGTCTGACGGGCTGGTGACAAGACTCTTTTCGTCCTGGGGCTTTTCTTGCCCTGACCTGCTGTGGGATATTCCTGTTTCTTGCTGGAGTGTGGGGCTCCTAGTCAGTGCTGGGGTAGGAGCAGAGCCGACCCTCCACGGGCAGTGGCACTGCGAGACAATAGATAAGCTTTTCTTCCCACTCTTAAATCTCATGTTCTCCAAAACCCCTTTGTGGTGCTGCCTGCTCAGCCCCTCTGGAAGACTGATATTTCAGTATGGCTGGCCATGTGCTTCTTTACCATAACCTCCCCTGGTGCTGAGCCCTGGCTGCAGGATGGAGCAGTTCTCTTGGGAAACTTGGCAGGAAGGGTTGATGAGAGCCTTCACCTCCGCAGTCGTGGGCTCCTGCCAGGACTAGGGAAGTGCCAAACTGAAACAAAAGTGGCTGTTCCTCTGTGGTTTCTGCCATCACAGAAAGTGTTGAAACCTTTCCTGGGAAGCTTTATTCCAGGAGAATTTGAGCTGATGAACACAGGGGTTTTTCCCTTGATTTGGGTCTCTAGGTACCTATTTTTTTGCTCTGGGTTCAGTGTTGATTTTGCCCTGTGCAAGGTAAGCTGCTCCCAAATATGATCACAGTTTCTGCAGGGTTGCAGGTGTCTGTCTCCAACTCCTTGCCATTGCTGCTGGCCCCTACTCCATCCTGTCCTGCCTTTGGGTGGCCTTCCCCAGTTGTGTGGCATGGGGGCTACCTGGCTCAGAGGTGTCCCAGGGAAAGCGTCCCTAAAAAGCAATAGTCTGGACACGTGTTTCACAAGGAAAAGTGGGAAAGCAACTCAGAAACCTCCTGGCCAGTGAGCCCTGAGCACCCCAGTCCCCCTGCAAGAGCAGGGGAGGGGGCTTTGTGCTGGAGCGCACGCCTGCAGCTATGCATTAGGGACCTGGATATACATCCTTGCTAAGAACCTGTGCAGTGTTACAGGCCCTTCAGCTACTCCTTGAAGTGCTGCTGACGGCTGTGAAATACGGGAGGCGAGCGGGGCAGCACATCTGGGCGGGATGGAGCGAGCGGCCCCGGGGCCGGGGCTGGCACAGCAGGTAATGAGATACAGATGAGGGGGAGGGAGTGTTTTTTCTGGCAATCCAGATGGACTCAGCTTAATACTTGATTTAGAGGGTTTGAAAGCGGGGCCTGGCTGCTGGGGAACGGACCCCGAGCACTTCCCGAGGTGATGAGGGGGGGTCTCTGCTGGCTTTTCAGATATTTAATGGCCCAGCGCAGTCTAAACAGGGAAGTACTTCGGGGTGAGATTAGCACAACATAATCACATCTTAAAAGGTCTTCAGAGACACAAGGCACGTCCGCTCTCATATTAATTACTAGTTATTAATAAAGCTGGGGTCAGGCACGAGGTGTTGGCTCCGGAGCGTGCTGGTTCCCTCTTTGCAGGGCGGTGCTCTATCCAAAGCCCTGCAGCCTCCACCTGTGCCCATTCGGCTCTGGAAGCCAAATGGCCAACATTCCTTCAGCTGCTTTTAAAACTAATTTGCCTCATAATACCCCGAAAGGGCCATATCTTTCTAAGTGCCCAGAACACCTCTAAGTGCTTCAGAGTGCTGTAAAATAGTAACAACCAAGGGTGTTCTCAGGACGGGAATTTGCTGCTGTGATCGATTTGTAATTTGCAATGAAAATACAGCGTGCGTGTTCCCGGGGCCAGGCTGGTGCAGCTGGCTCTCAGGCAAGACTCGGCTCCCTCCACCACTTTAGGGGCAGTCCTTGGAGGGTTATGGCTGGGCTGGGAGGAATTAGCAGCTGTTCCCATTTGCCCCTGTTGGGGCCCACAGTGTACTCCAGGAGGGAAGGAGCTTAGAGGGATGCAGGGTGTCCTGGGGCGATGTGCCTGAGCAGCCTGTGGGGCAGCACCCTGGGGTTTGCTGCTTGCTGAGCAAGAGCAGCCAGAGAGCACATGGAGATGGGGCAGAGCAGGGGGATCTGCGCCAGGGAGATCAGTGTTTGCTGCTTCAGAGCCACAGCTCGCTGCAATGAAGGTGCGTGGCTGGGGCAGGGCTGCGCAGTGCAGGGTCCCCAGCACACCCTGTCCACTCTGCACAGTGCAGGGTCCCCAGCACACCCTGTCCTCTCTGTGCAGTGCAGGGTCCCCAGCACACCCTGTCCACTCTGCACAGTGCAGGGTCCCCAGCACACCCTGTCCTCTCTGTGCAGTGCAGGGTCCCCAGCACACCCTGTCCACTCTGTGCAGTGCAGGGTCCCCAGCACACTCTGTCCACTCTGCACAGTGCAGGGTCCCCAGCACACCCTGTCCTCTCTGCACAGTGCAGGGTCCCCAGCACACCCTGTCCACTCTGCACAGTGCAGGGTCCCCAGCACACCCTGTCCTCTCTGTGCAGTGCAGGGTCCCCAGCACACCCTGTCCTCTCTGCACAGTGCAGGGTCCCCAGCACACCCTGTCCACTCTGTGCAGTGCAGGGTCCCCAGCACACCCTGTCCACTCTGCGCAGTGCAGGGTCCCCAGCACACCCTGTCCTCTCTGTGCAGTGCAGGGTCCCCAGCACACCCTCTCCACTCTGCTGTGGGCAGCCCAGGAACCCTTTGCAGCACGCCACTGCACTGGGTAGTGGTTGATAGTTTTTGATCTCAGCATTTCTCTGGTTTCCCTGAACTCAGGTAATATTTTAGCATTCACAGCACCATGTGCTGAGGACTGCCCAGGATTACCCATGCACTGAACGAGACATCACCTCACTTTGCTCTTCCTCTGCTTAGTGCTTCTTGCTCAGGATGCCCCTGGTTCTCGCTTCGGAAAAAAAAAGTTGAGCATCCCTGTGTGGCTTCTCCATGCTGCTTGTGACACTCTACACCTCTTCCCAGTTGCAGTGACTGCCTGAGTCCCTCACAGCCTCAGGTGACCAACTGTTAGAAGCAGAGACAGGACACCATGCATGTGTGTCCTTGAGTGGCACTGGGACCAGGGGTCTCCAGCATGGCCTGGGAGTCCTGCAGCCACTGCTGGCTCTCCTCCTGCCCTGTGCAGGTGAGAAGTGCTTCCTACAGCACTGTCACTCATGCTGCAGCACTGCCTGTAGCCCTCTGCATGTCACCCCTGCTGGGAGCCACCCATGCTGCGGGTGTGGTGGCCTGTCCCTGCCTCCTGCCTCAGTTCCCTTTCCTGTCCCTGGGGCACCCCATGGGCAGGAAGGGGACTCACAAGCAAAACTCTTCATTGTGGCTCACGGGAAGGGGAGGCAATGAGCACCTGCATGAGGGGATTTGCACAATAACCCGCACAAGGAGCAAGCCTGGCCTCCGGTGGGCGAGTCTCACTGCTGGCTTATGATGAGAACCTGTCCCAGCTCGTGGCCACGCTGCCACAGCTTCCTCGCTGCATGCCTGCCTCGTGTGCTGGTGCCAGACATGCGCCAAACTGTGCTGGAGCAGTGTCTCAAAAGCTGCTGGTGTGGTTTGAGAGGCATGGGGAGCTGGGGGCTGACTTCTCTGTGTGCTGTGGGCAGAGCAGGAAGGAGCTGGTTTGTCATTTGTTCCTGGAGGAGCAGAGAGATGCTGGCAATGCCACTCGAGAGGTGAGATGGGCAGCATAGGTCCTGCAGGTTGAGATCACGAGCTGGGGCAGCTCCCTGGCACAGGAGGCAGCTGCTGGGATCAGCCTCAGGTCCGGCTGCACAGGGGCCTGGCTTCCCCAGGGGCAGATGGGGCAGCAAGAGGACACACAGATTAGGGACGAGGCTCAAGCAGATGGGGGGCTGACACCCCCGGCATTCTCTTCCTGTCTGCCTCCTGCCTTGGGGTGTCCAGGCTTTTATCCAGAGTTTGGGCAGGGCATGAGAGCAAGGGCAAGAAAAACAAGCTGGTGCATCCTCCCTTGGGCAGTGAGAGAGCCCAGAGGGGAGGAAGTTCCTGTTTGTTTAAGGTGCAAACAAGTGCTGTTAATCTGCTGCCTGTTTGTATTTCTTTAGAGCCCCTGAGTGTGGGGGGAGCGGAGATGGGGTCTCCCCTTTGTGCGGGGGCAGGGTCAGGCTATTGGAAGTGGAGGTGAGAAAACACAGAGGGGCAGCTGGAACCTGCTTTGGGAGGGAAAGATTTTTTTCGGCTATTTATGATAATTAGTGGGAAACGTTTCTCAAGCGTTTCAGATGATTCTGTAATGAAGTTGGGTCGAATGTTTCCGCTTTGTTCCCCTGGAACCATTAAAAATCCCCCTTCTTTGGCTGCCTTAATGCAATGCTGAAAAGGCACAATGGCATAAAAGTGGCTCTGGGCAGGGCGGCACGCCTCCCACCCCGCCAGATAGAGCCCTTCAGAGCCCAGATTTTCTGGGTTATAAACCCCAGCACTTGTAATGTTCATGCAGGAGCTGCTGTGGATCCTGTGCCCAGGGCTCCTTCGTATCTCTAATGCTGGTCAGGGTGAGAGAGCACCACTGAGCTTGGTGTGCTCAAGGGGAGCAATGGCCAGCACAAACACAGCAGAATGACAAAGGGCAGGAAGAGCCAGAGATGCCATCACTCCACTGTTAGAGAAAAGCTACTTTCTGCCCGTGGTTGTGCTGGGAATTTGCTGAGGTGAAATGTTGCACTGGGAGAGGACCAGCCTTCATTCAGGGCAAAATGGGGGGTCCAGCCCAAAGGAAAATCCCTCTGATTCTAGGCCAGATCCTGCCCTGCCTGCTGGGCCAGGCAGTACCCAGGCACCAGAGCAGAGCAAGGGGCCTGAAATCCAGCCAGGACCCTCCAGGTGAATCATTAGCAGTCTGCAAGAGCTGGCTCAGTCTCCTCTTGCTTTTAGCAGTGGAAGGCTTTTCCAGCATATGTGATGAAAAGAAAATCCACCTGCCTGATCTCACACATCTATCAGCACTATTTCCCCAGGGATGATGTGTAAAGCTAATGGGAGCTCTCCTGCTAAAGCTGTGATAAAAAGAGAAAATGGCAAGAGCTTTTAGCATACTAGTGGGGGCTGAATGTGATGGATTTTGGCCTCCCCATCAATATTCTCGTGTGGACTCCAGTCGAGCTCGGTGTCCTAGGCTGAGCGCGGGGCTGCAGCAGGCAGGGGGGAGCTGCTCTCCTCCTGCTCCCCTTTTGGCTGGGCAAGGGCAGCTGGGGAGTGCTTGGGCACCCAGTGTGGGCACCCAGCATTGGCACAGTCCTGCAGCTCTGCGGGGCAGGAAGGAGCCCTGCCTGCTGGCCAGGCACCTTCCCTCCAAAATCACAGGCAGTGATTGCTAACTGGGACTACATCTCCCTTAATGCCCACCCCCTGCCCTGTGGCTGGAGCCAACTAAGCCAACAACCCACTAAGGTACTAAATGATCCAGTTGTGGAGCAGAGGTTAAGGACCAGGAACACACCTCCCCAGCAACTGCCTCATCCTTCTGCCTTGCCTGCCCCTGCCATAATCAAGCAGTCATATCAGTCCCTTCACTCCTTTCAATGGGGGAAAATTTGCAAACAAATTCCTGCCAGCAGGACTTTTGAGCTCTCCTGCATGGTGGGATAAAGATACCTGTCACCTCTGCCCTGTCCCCAACACCAGCTCCTGCTGGGAGCACAGCTGGGGAGCTTCATGCTCTCCACAGGGCTGGTGACTCCAGGCAGTGTGGGAACGGGCTGGGAGGGCTCTCAGGAAGAGCAGAAGGGCTTTAGTTTTCCTTGAGATAATGCACGGCCCGCAGTGATGGGGTGACACAATGAGCCCTGCTGTGAATTAGCTGGATCCTTACCTCGGGTTTCTGTTACGGCAGGTCCTGAAGCACCACTTGAATCATGATGCTTTGCCAGTTCCCATGTCTGTACCACCAGCCTTTTTTGTGGAAAAATCTCAAGATGCACAGTAAAGTTTCTGTGGGAGCTGAGGTAGAGGTACTGGCACTGAGATGAGTATTTGGATGGTGTATGTCTGCAGGCAAGGGTAACGGGTCCTGGGCTAAGTGCAGTGTGTTGGGTCTCGGAGATGAGGATTTCAGTGCAGGTTGCTGCCTGCACCGTGCTTTAAGCCTCCACACACAAATGGCTCTCTTGGCACAGTTTGCAGTGGGAAACCAGTTCTCTTGGTGTATAGGAGTGATGATATGAAGCCTTACGGAATGTGGCAAGCCCGTGGCTTCCTGAGCACACCGCAGCTGCGGCCAAGACTCTGGCAGGCTTGTTTGACGGAGCAGGTACCTCTGGTACCACCCTGCCAGCACATCTCCACCCCTTCCCTCCGTCCCCCGCCAGGCCTGGCGATTGCTTTCCAATGAATTATTTACGTAAGTTCTCAGCAGCGGCTGCACACAAAGCCTCAGGTACGGAGCAGCAGCGTGCTCCTGACCTTTCCCACCGCCGGACAAACGGAGGCAGCAGCACGAGGCGGGCGCACAAAGGCGCTGCGCCGGCCGGAGCGCTGACCCCGCTGTGCCACAGCTACCTGCTGCTCTGCCACAATGGCCCCGCGGCCCCAGCCGGCCTGCCGGGCTGATGAAAAAGGGCCCGAGATAATAATGAGCCTGACTACCACTGCTCTCTTCAGAGAACTGAGTCAACTCCTTGGGAAGAAAGGGGAAAAAAAAAAAAAAAAAGAAGCGGAAAAAAAAAAAAAAGAAAAACCCCTCTTGGATAATAAAGAAGTAACAAATGAAGACTGAAAGCCTATAGAAGGCGTCTTAACCCAGTGAAGAAAAAAAATGTCAACATCTGTGGAGCTGTCTGCAAAAACAGACCAAACCCCTAATGAATACCCTCTAGAAAAGACATTCACTCGAGGAAAGGCAAAAGGCTACATTTTTCTATGGAGGTATAAAGATTTTGATGAATCTGCCCTTTCCCTTTCCAGTGCAGTTGAACCAAACACTAATGTTCATCTTCAGCTGTATTAAAGAGTGTGGAGGGGGGCAGAGGGGGGAAGAGTCTTGATCTGAAAGCTTATGGGGAGGGTGGATTTAGGGAGCCTGGATAGACGTCTGAGCACTAAAGCAAGGAAGAAAAGCAACAGGCATTAGAGAAAATACTGTTTAACAAGAGTTTCCTTAGTCAACCCATTTGAGCAGAGATTGGTGCGCCATAAACGTAATCCTCTTAGCGCTGACTTAAACGTGTTTGTACAAAACAGGGAAATATAATATGAATGTAATAGTCTCGTTTGCTAAAATGCTTAATAAAAAGACAAAAGTCCTTTATTTTGATCTTCAGATCCGGTGTGGGCTTGGGGCACAGCAGATGTTTTCTCAGAAATCTGTTTGAAAAAAAGAGAAAGAAATAGAGAATATGGTTGTGTCCCGGCTGGCTGTGTCGCACGGCACCTCAGCACTTCCTGGGTTGGTCTCTGGAGAAGGCAGCCCTTGCCTGAGGAGCCCCCAGGCCCTCCAGAGTGCAAGGGGAACCACTGGGGGTTGAACCTAAAAATACGTGGTGGGGAGTGCTTGGTAAGGCAGTTTCAGGTGAGGTGGCACAGGCAATTTTCTTTGCTGTGCCCAGATGTTTTGTTGGGGGAAACAGAGCCAAGGAATAGTCCCCAACTGGAAATGTTGCAGAAAAAGTCAGACTCAGACCCAGCCAGAGCTGTTGGGACCATAACAGTTGTCCTCAGGTGCATCCCACCTTGTGCTACGGATGCAGCTGGAAAACCAATGGGTAGGGTTGTTGTAATCACCATCCTAACATCTACATTAATTACAGACGAATTTGAAAGACATGAACAAATGTTGCATACTTTTTCTCTTTTTTTTTTTTATTTGCTCTACAGACTAATCACAGAAAATACTAAACTGAAATGGCAATGTTTGGGTTTGACTTTACTTGATAAACATCTATTTAACATTAGCCAGCACAACTGTACAGCATCAACACTAACTGAAAGCCAGAAAGCAGTAACATATTGTGTTTTCCTCAGTGTTTCCCACACAGATAGCATCTTGCCCCAGGAAATTATGGTTCCCTCTTGGGCCAGCCTGGGTGGGTGCTGGTGGTTGGTCCTTGGTGGCTTACAGAATGTGGGTCACATCTTGAACCAATGCCAGGGTTTGTGCCACAGGTTTTGGTCATGCCACGATGCCCTATGATGCCTGAAGATGAAGGGGTGAGACGGGGACAGGGCTGCTTGCTTTCTGCTGCAGCAAATGTCAGCACAAACTAGGTAAAACTTGTTTCCTGAGGAAAATTTCCACTCTAACAAGAAAAGAAATGCCCTGTCTATTTTGGAAGCACATCAGATGTTTTCTGGTACGGTCCACAATATGTACAGCGAATGCAAGGCATTTTCTGTGGAGAGCAGATATTTTCCACAATAACAGCATATTTTTGTTTTTTAAAAAAATCATCCGTTCTCCCAATTAAGAAGAAAGAAAAAAAGCTTTGAAAGCAGATAGTTTCTGACTGCCAGGGTTCTGTGCTTGGGCATTGCAGCAGTGAGCAGGGATGGAGCACAGCCATGGAGGAGCCTGGGAGTGGGAGGGTCAGGTGGGTTGGTACCTGGGCCTGGCTCCTGTTAGTGGGTATGTGCAGAGGCTTGATGCCATGGGGTTCAGGTCCCTGGCACCAACCATGACCCCCTCTGTCACTCGTCACCAGGTGGGGAGTATGACAGGTTCTGTGTTTCCCACCAGGCACCTGCTTGGGAAGTTCTGCCAGGGCCACCAAGATAGCTGGCAGCTCCAGGGAGAAATCAGGCTAGTGGGACCATGCCTATAATGCAGTTCATCCAGGTTTGTGCAGCTAGATGTGATGGCTGGTAAGCTCTGGTCCTGGTCTTGAAAAATCAGTCCCGGTTTGTTGTGAACTGGTGAAAAAAGACTTAAACCAGCCAACCTGCTGCCTGCAGAGCATGGATACATTTTTGATAATGGGAAAATAGGAAGTGTATTAATTGTTATGGTCCGCTATCACTTTTTTTTTGAGGTTTCTTCCATGACTAAGGGAAAATTAAACATGGGTGGCTTTTCCACAGGCCAAGGAAGCTCTTGGTGTTCAGGGCTGCTCCTTCGGGCAACAGTGCCCTTGCTCTGCTCCAGGCAGCAAACCCCATGTGTCACATCTTCCCTGGTGCCACAGGAGGCAGAGGAAGTGCTGGAGCAAGGCAGAGCAAAGTCCATCAAAACAGAGCCAAGGAGCCAGCAGTCACTTGCTGTTTCCCCGTCACCCCTTGCACCCGGGTCTGGAGTTGCCAGGCGGAGGGCAGGGTGTGCAGCCCCATGTCCGGGAGCAGGGGGCCGAGCCCGGCCAGTCGGGGCCTGGGCAGATAAATGCAAAGGGCTGAAAAGCCCAGCAGCCCTGGGCGCAGGGGTGGCATATCCTTGGTGCCGCCCCCTGCTTCCTCCCACGTCTGCTTTGTTTCTCTCTCTATTATCCCACTGGTGACAGCAGAGCCTCCAAACCCCGCTCTGTTTCCTTCCGGCACACCTGGCTCCCGAGCCTCATGTGCTACAGGCACATCTCTTCACCAGCAACGTCGTTACTGTAACGGGAACAACGCAGTTTACAGCCCAATAAACCCCCGGTCCTTCTGTGCAGGCTCCCCTTTCGCGATGCTAATGCTTACAAGATGTGCAGCGCTGCGGGACGGCCCCGGGAACCAACGCCCAGCGAACGGCCTGTTTTACATGTTTTACATGGCTCCGCAGCCGCAGCCTTTGCTAATTAATCCCAGGGACGAGCCTGCTGCTCTCGGCAGCCCCGCGGCCGCCGGGCGCCAGCGCCCATCGCGGCTGCGGCCCCGGAGCGCCCGGCTCTGTCCCGCCCGGAGCGGTGTCCCCGGCCGAGCCCACCCTCGGTCCCCGCTGCCGCCCGCAGCTCGGGGGTGCTGGGGATGCTGATCGCAGCTCGGGGGTGCTGGGGATGCTGATCGCAGCTCGGGGGTGCTGCGGATGCTGATCGCCCCGCGCCCGCGGGATGCCCGGGCACCGGGGGAAGCGCGGCATTGTCTCGCAGCGGCGTTGTGATCACACACTGCGTCTAACGTGATTTACATCCCATATTCGACCTCTGGCGACTTCAAAGCCTGGGCGAGAGGGGGATTAAGTGGAGGAGCTGGGGCCAGGGGAGCCGGGGAGTGGGGGCCTGGCTCACCTTTGAGCTCCCGTCTTCCCCTCCCCGGTGGACCCGGGATAATCATCTCCCTTTGTGCTGCCGAGGAAAGCCGGGGTGCAAACACAGGAACCTTGTCAATATTGGTTTTTGAGAAGACTTTTTTTCTGTTCTCCCATGTCTGGAGTTTTTGTACCCAAATCCCTCCGGGGCTTCCCAGTCTTCCCCTGGGAAATCGTGATCCCAGGGGTCCCTGCTAACACCAGCCATTGATTGAAATTTCACACCCACCTGTTTGCACACAAGATTTAATTTGGTTGATTCTTCATGCCCTTTTCCTGCTTAATCGTCAACCTATTGACCTTAATATTAAAAGGGGCTAAGGCCGAGGGAGAGAGGGACTACGTTTCTGTAAAAGAACAAAAGCTGCCAGAGAATAAAGCAGGCACAGCCAGCCCTGAGCTAATGAGTCCCCACCACACGCAGGAGCAGGAAGCCCTGAGTGCTGCCCTTGGCTGGTGCCGTGCTCCTGTGTGACAGGACACGTCTCACTGACCGTCCCTTCCTCACTGCTCTTTACAGGACCCACAAGTTTAATGTCATGAGGGATGGGAGACCACGCTGGCTGAGCCTGGGCACCTACCAGCCTGCTGGGGCTGCTTTAGCCCCTGCACTTGTGTAGGGTTGCACATGTGCATTCTGCACGTTGCAGAATGTGTCTTGCTGAAGTGTTTCCTGTGCAGTGGAAGATGCCACAGGATGGAGGAAACTTGGCTCCAGCAATGCAGCCAAAGGAGCAGCAGTGGACACAGTTCAGGAGTATCCTGCACACCTGCACAGAGTGTGCTGGTCCGTGCCTTATCTGGGTGCTCTGGTGTGACTCTAAAACACACATCAAAGCAGCCTAGTGCCACAGCCTGCCCCCAGGGATAATGCTGCCCCCAGGGTAATGGTGCACCCAAGCCCTGCTCCAGACCCGGCCCTGCGAGCTGGGGCTGGATCAGCAGCCCAGCGGTGCATCCTGTGCCTGGCCCCAGGCAGGCTGTGGGGCAGGGCTGCCCTGCACGGCTGGCTCAGCCCCCGGGCTGGCGGTCACCGAGCAGCCCTGCAGCACGTGTCTGTCACAGTGCAGTGGCCAGGCAGCCTCCCTGCTCTCTGGGGGTCAGGCTGCTCCCACGCTTGCTCTTCCTTAGAGCACAGGCAGGGGAAGGGCAGGATAAAAGACTGTGGGAGCCCATAGAAGTTGGAGTGAGGGAAACAGCCTTTCACAGCTCGGTGGAAGCAGGGGTGGGACTGTCCTTCCCCGCTGGCTGGACTGACAGGATGCACAGAGACCCGTGGGATGCTGGGCTGTGCTGGGAATCTGGGGGCAGCAGGAGGGACTGGGTGCACCAGTAAAGGCAGGACACAGCCTGCACAGCCCCACATGTGGTGTGTGCACACCCATGGGGACTGGCATGCAGCTGCTCCTTGCCAGAGGCATGTGTCCAGGCCTGAGGTGGGACCCCAAGCAACAGCTTTGGATGGGGAATATCAGCCAGCCCAGACCCTGGAGGGCTCTGACCACCTTCCACACATCCCCCTCTTTCATGGGGTAGAGTTTTTGACGGTTTCTGCACTTGCAGATAATCTGCCTGCTGGAAAACCAAAAAGGAAAAGGAGGACTATTTTTTACCCGGCTCTGCCTTGGCTGACATGAAACCGGAGCTGTGTGGGAGCGGGCGAGCGTGTGGCTGTGCTCACACGTGTGTGTGGTGAGCTGCCTGCCCCAGCCCTGGCTGGGGCCGTGCTGGGGGAGCGTGTGGGTGCGGATGCATGTGCGCCTTCCCCTGGGGACTGCCTTGGGCTGCAGAGTGCGGTCGTGTTTATTTAATATCTGACGTCCCTTCTGTCTTCAGCGCTGACATCCATTAATGAGTGTCTGAGCACTCATTGCACAGACAATGAGCAATGGAGCCCAGATGTTCCCTGGCGGTGGCCTCCCTTCCTTCACCAGTGTTATGTGGGTGATAAAAAAATCCAAGGGGGATTTTTCAACCAGTGTTGTTCCAGGGCCATTCTAGGAGCACGTGGGGGTCTTGCAGGTCAGCTAACCCAGTGGGGATGCCCACACACAGGCAGTTTCCGCCCCAGCCCCTCTGAACCGGGAGCTGGGCACAAGCAGCATGGGTGTCAGGGAGCAGGGGCTGTGCAAAGTGCAGGAGGTGAAAGCAACTGGCAGATGGGCCGATCTCCAGACCCTCCCTGAGCACCTCCCTGCCCCAACTGCAGCAAAGGGCTTTTGCCAGCTGTGCCCGGCTGCCACGCTGCTGCCATACTCCCCTGCCAACCAGAGATTAACCCTGCAGCCTGTTGTTTCAGAAATACCCTCACCCGTGAAACAAGAGACAGACGTGGCCTTATCAGAGAGCCACAGTGCTGCTGGGGCCCACACACACCCAGCTGAGCACCGTGCTGTGGCTCTGAGGCTGCACAGGCACTCTGGGTGCCCCAGGATTTGTCCTGTAGAGGCGGAGCAGGGTCAGTGGAATACTCCTGACTGGTTTGTGAGGGCTGAAATGGCTGGGCTGGGCACAGGAAGGCAGCATTCCCTCTGTGTTTTCTGCCATCAGTAGGACATGCCACCAACGAAGATGCTCAGGCAGCATGTGGAGGGTAGCCCGACTTCTTGCTCTGGCAGGGGCTTAGTATGCACCCAGCGCTAGTGATCAGACATTATTCTTTAGTTGGGAATGAATAATTAGAACAAATGGTACTAATGTGTGGGACGTTGTTATTTTTAGAAATTGTGTCTGTCGTGGTGGCATCACTTCCTAAAGGGACGCGCGTGACAGGGAGCATAACCAGCAGATCGGCCTGACCAGCAAATAACCCCTTGCACGGTTTCCATATTGCCTTTTTAAACAGGAAGGGAACATGATACAAATGCTATGCGAATTATGATCTGAAAAGTTTTCCTGGCAGGTTGTCACATGAGTTGTTAGTGTCATTCTTTGACATGCACACTCAAAGCCTTTCTGCACCAGTGCCTTAACCCTCTCATCCCTCGAGAGGGCTGCCAGGTTGGAGCTTTTCTTCCCCGCCTTTTGGATCTTGCCCTTTTCTTAGGTACTCTGAGATGTGATTTCACACCAATTCCTGAGCAAGAGCTCCCCATCTGCTTAATCTTGAGTGCAGCTTGAGGGGCTGGTGAGCCAGGGCAGGCAGGGAGACATCATGCTCACCCTGGGACTGCCAGGCTGGGAAGTGGCCAAATAATTCCTCCTGTGCATCACCACTGCCCTACCCCAGAGCATCGTCAGCCCCTGAAACCTTGCCCAGCCCAGGCCAGGAGCATGTGGGGGCCCACTTGAGCCAGCAGGGCTGCGTGTGTGGGCGGAGGTCCCTGCCTGCGCGTGTCCTCATCTCCTTCTGGGCCGCCTTGGCCGCAGCTCTGCGCAGAGCCCAGCTGCACTCTGGCCAGGGAACATCCGCTGTGGAAACCTGGGAGGAGCTGACAATCCCCAAAGATTGGCTGCACACCCAGCCAAGCAAGAGCTGCTGGCTTCCAGCCTAATTCATTGCAAATGTGCTTCCATGTGGTTCCAATCTGGAGCCCCTGCTCCCCCCGTGCTGCCCCCCAGGGTTCGGCAGGGGCCGGGAGCAGCCGCGCAGGGCAGAGCCGGGAGCAGCCCAGTGCTGGCCTGAGCACACAGCAGCCTCCTTGGCTCCCTGGCCCCAGGAGGTGTCCCCCAGCCAGTTCCCTCCTGGGAGTCACAGGGAACCTCCACCAGGGTGTGAGAGAATTTCACAGAAAATTCCTGCTGGGGACACAATGTCCGGAATGGTCCTCGCTAGCCTGCGCCCTGGGACTAACATCACTCCTTTGCTCTTAGCCCAGCCCCAGGCATCATCTTCCCACCGGGATTGGATTTTCATCTGCCAAAGGGCTTTTGGCAGGCAGCACTGGGCTGGCAGCCAGCAGTGCCCAGCATCCTAATTTAGCCTTCTCTTCACCCCGCCCAGCTGTCCTTCTGTCGTTCATTGCTGTGGCTGCCCCCTCGCTGTCCTTGGGCACAGGTGGGCTCTGCGGGCACACACCCCTGTCCTGCCAGGGCTTGGGGCAGTACAGAGATAAGCTGGGCCCTGCTGGCTGCTGCCAGGGCTGACCCCTGATCCTGCTCTATCCTGGCTCTGCTGTGCTGTGCCCATCAGCCCTTGGCAGTGCTGGGGACACGGCGTCACCCTGTACTGCAGCCTCTCACGATGGCTGCAGCAGAGATGTCCCAGGGCAGCGATGGCTCCTGAGCCCCCATGCTCCTGCAGTTCCTTGCTGTACTTTGTTTTCCCCAGAAATGTTTCCCACAGGAGCAGGGCAGCTCTCTCAGCCCCTCAGCACAGGTGTTGTGGGGACTCAGGACCAGGGAGATTCCAGCAGACACCCTCGTGCACAGTCCCAGCACCAGCATTGCCAGGCAGGTCTTCTCCTTGTCCCATGCATGCACCTGGTTTAACATCTCAAACTAGTACAAACAACATATATTCACTTCAGATCTTCTCCCTGAGGGTCCTTCCTTATCTTCTGGAGTCCTTGCCTATGTCCTGCAATGCCCCTTCAGTGCTGCCAAGCAACTTTAAGCTCAATTTAAAATGACTCAAACACCCTCTCCCCACAAGCTTGTGCATTTGAAAGGAGATTGCATCAAAGCTTCAAAAGAGTCAGTAAAAAAATTGCTCATTAATCAAAGCTGTGGGCCCTCTCCTCTTTTGTGTTTATCACAGAACTAAAAATGCCTGGCACAAGGCTAACCCTCAGAGTATTGAAATAAAATGGCATTAAATGAGTTCAGCTCTCCTCAGGTTTCAGGAGAAGCGGGGTGAAGCATGTGGGGGAGTGAGCAGGGTGGGGGCCAGCACCTGGAATAACATTTTTGGTGTTGGTGCAGGAGCGGAAAAGGAAATGAGCAGTCAAAGAGCTGGGAGCAGCACAGTGGTGGCCGGGCAGGCTGGGCTCTGATGGTCATTGCATCACCCCTCACCAAATTCAGAGCCCCTGCAGGCAGTGCTGTGCTGCCTCAGGGTGGCTGCACTGCTGCCAGGGCTGCATGGCCCTCTGGGCAGCCTGGAATGCTCAGAGCACTGCCAGGAGTCACCTGGACATGTCGCTGTGGTGGGGGACATGAGGAGAGGGGATCATTCTGCCTCCAGCCATCGGGGTGGGTCCAGGTGTAAATGGAGGGGAAATCTCCCTGCCAGTGCTTTTGGGCCCTGGGAAATGAGCATCTCAGCTGAAATACAGCAGCAGCAGGGAGGACTGGGGAGGCTGTAGGACAGGAGTGATCAGTGCCAAGGCTTTTGCCACCTGCTGTCACAGTAAGGCGATGCTGGCATGGGCTTGGGTGGACCTTGCAGAGCACAGGGTACATGGGAAGCTTCAAATCTACAAGGCTGGATGCCCTCCCTCCACAAAAAGCCAAGCTAATCTTTTCGGACTCAGGGCTGCCATCAGCCTTGCAGGGGCAGTGTTGGGGTCTGCACTGGGGCAATGGGCGAGAGCAGATGCCTGATGGTGTTCAGCCCTTGCTGCTCTGGAGTGCTGCTGTGCTGGAGTGCTGCTGCCCTGGTGCAGCCAGGCGTTGTGCTTGTCTTTTTAAGATCAGAAAGGTTTTTGGGCTGACACTAGCTCTGGTACGCAGAGGAAAGTGTACAGCAGGGTAATTAAAGTGTAAGAGCGAGGCTGGGTTTGCCTTTAATGGCTTGCAGCTGCAAATATTTTTGTCTTCCCAAGTCCACTTGTAAGCTGTCTAGCTGTATTTCTCATCCTGGCCAATTAGATTCCCATGTGTGCTGCAGAAGTGGAAATATAGAAAGTGAATAATCCTCCAATTCTGCTCTTTGCTGCAGAGGCCTTTGAACCTCTGGCTGCCGGGGCTCCCTTCCACCCCAGCCCCATCACCACTCTGGCCACCCCTCTCCACACCAGTCCTGGCTCCCCTCTTTGCAATCAAACTTCAGCAAATCTGCTTTGGGCATCACCATGATTCATCTTCAAGCTTTTCTGATCAAAGCTGCAGGCTGTTTCTCCTCCCACCCCACCCCCTTTTTGCCGAGCTTTACAGCAATTTTCCCTTTTGGATGCTGGTTTTCTGCCAAAAGTTCCACTCTAAAATCAAAAGGGGCAGTCCATTAATACCGGGCAGCTGTAACAAGTACACTATTGTGTTGTCTCTTCCAAGGTACCCAGGATCCTTAATAAACTGTGGGGTGTGGAGAGCTGGTTGCCTGCAAGAAAGGGGAGGCAAAGGAGGAGGAAGAGGGAGCTGGCAGAAACCGCGGTACCATAAAATGCAGCCCAGAGGTGCGGAGCCCATGGCATGCTTGGTGCCGTGCGGTGGTGGGAACAGGGAAGGAGGCACTCAGCAGTCTCCCGGCTCTCTTCCAGCACCAGGATCAGGTATCGGTCGGGAAACGCTGCTCACTTTGATCTCTGTGGGCTGACCAGGCTCTGTGCCAGCACCCACGCTGTGGAAACAGGCTGCCTGCCCTGGCTGCCCTGTGCTGGGAGCCACGGCTGCTGGGGCAGCTCACTCCAGGGCACCCATGCACCAGCTGAGAGGCTGGTAGGGAGATTTGGTAAGTGCAGTGGGGTGTAAACCTGAAACAGACCCTCGCTCAGTCAGGTTTGCGTCTCTGGGAAACATCCATGTTATTCTCAGCCCAGCTGGGGAAGGTCTCCAAGATCTTCCCTGTCTGATTCCCCACGGGGGACATCAGCCAGCACCCAGTGGGGCCACATGCAAACTGCCTTGTCCAGTGAGGAGGTGTGAATGATGCTCCTCAAGCTCCCAGCGGCCATAGCCAAGCTCCTGGAGACAGGTGGGTAGAGCAAACCCCAGACAGGGCTGCCACAGCAGCACCCCTTTCTGCAGATCCCTGGAGATCCTGCCCTCTGCTCCTGTGGGGTGTGGGGAGTGCCCTAAGGCAGGGGGCTGAGGGCAGGGAGGCAGGTTTCTGCACCAGAGTTTGGGAGCAGCAGGGCAGAGGGGCCGACCCTGTGGGCTCACCACTGCAAGTCAAGGTGAGGCCGGGCTGGGAGCAGATGGGACCTGCTCAGCTGGTGAAAGAGCGTTTCTGCTATTTATGCTAAGCGGTGGGAATGCTTCTCAAGCATTTCGGATGGCTCTGTAATGAGGCCGGCCTAAATATGCCAGCATTGTTTGTGCTGGACAATTAAAAGCTCCCCCTTGCCACATGAACGGTGTCTCTGGTGGCGGAAGGGCCCGGGAAGGCGCGGGCGAGGGCAGCCACAAAGCCCGCCTTTTGTTCCGTGCTCCTTTGAACCCGCTCAAAGCCCCCGTTTCAAGGGGTGGCTTTTGTTTCCTTTTCAGCGGGCCTGAACCCAGAGCCGCCTGTTGTTTAGCAACACAGAAATGTGACCTTAATTGACTCTGCTCTCGGGTGCACTGTGTAAATCACTTCTGGCACCCAGGGGAGTGCGTGATGTGCCCCTCTCCCTCCCCAGTCCCAGTACACCCGGGCAGCATCCTCCCTGCGGCCGCTCCTGGTCCCGGGCAGAGTGGACCCCAGCTCTGTGCATCATCCCCACGTCGCAAGCTGGCAGAGGAGTGGGATGGGAAATGGGGCTGGGAATACTCCTGTCTCCATGGCAAAGGGTTTCCCATTTTCACAGGAGAGCTGATAAAACTGTTTCCCTCTGTTCTTCAAACTCTCTTTGCAATCCAGTGCCTCCTGCTTGTGTTTACCGTCCAGCTGGGCTGGCAAGCCTCTTCACCTACCTTCCCTGGGACTCACCGGGTTAAAGCTTATTGCAAGATAAATTAAAAGATGATGATGATGAAAATGATTATGCGATGAAAAGGTAACAACTCCTCCTGTGAACCTCTGACACACACTTAGCCAGACGACTTATTTGTAGGATACCAGGGGGCTGATACATTAACAGATATAATTTGCGGTCTCCCGAGGAGAGGTTAAGGACTGGGAGCACGGCTCCCTGGGAGCTGCCCCGTCTCTCCACCTCGCCTGCCCTGGCCTTAATCAAGCGATCATCTCAGCCCGTGCCTCGCTGGCCCCCTCTCTTCTTTCAATGGGGGAAAATTTGCAGACAAATTCCTGCCAGCGGGACGTGTGAGCTCTCCTGCGTGGTGGGATAAAGATACCTGTCACCTCCACCCGGCCCTGCCGCCGGCTCACGCTGGGAGCGTCGTTCAAGGAGCACCATGCTGATACCCTTATTTGATTACGCCTCTTCATGCCTTCCTCTGAGCGGGAAGAGCTATTCAACAGCGGCACCGCTGCGCTCCCAGCATGGGCTGGCCCTGCTGCTGGCCTTTTGTTAGCCCCACTGGCAGCACGCCGGGCATCAGGGCTGCACACAGAGTCCCACGCCACCACCAGGGCCAGGGCTCTTCCCAGTGCTTTGCAACAAGGCCTTGGCCAGGCTGCTGGTTTTTAACTAGAAAAATTGCAAAAATGAGGGGATAATAGGACTTAAAAAGAAATATGAATGGGTCCTTTAGATAAGGGCTCTGCTCCTCCGGCTTCACCGTGCTTTTGGCATGATGGAGATGGGGCTGCTCAGTACCTGTTCTCTGTGTCCACTGGGAGATTCCAGGGGCACATTATCAGGATCTGCTCTGGGTGCTGCTTGTTGCTGGGTGATCCAGCTCCTCTGTGGCCTCAGGAGCTTTTGGTCAGGTTTGTGAGCTCGCAGAGAGGAGATTAATTGTCCCTCTGCTCAGGAGTTGGATGATCAGCACCTGGAGATCCCCTGGGCACCAAGAGCTACAATCTCAATAGAAACACCATTTTGCAGATTCCCTGGCCAGAACCACACACCCCATGTCACCCTACTCCCTCCTCCTGAGCAGTGCCACACGTTCTCTGCTGTGTCCCAAGGACCAGCAGTGACCACCTCACCAGATGAGATGATGTGCCCTCTGTTGCCCAAGCAGAGGGGACCCAATGCTGTCCCAGCTCTGAGCCTTTCTGCCATCCCTGAAATTTTCTTGTAGCTTATATTAAGGTAAAATATGTCGCTCCAGGTGACACTGAGGTGTGAGTTCCCAGCCAGCCCCACAGCAGCTTGGGGAGGGCAGACTATGTTCCTGCCTCTCCTTCTGGAGTTAATCACTTGGACTGCTGGAAATGTGGAGCAATTGGCCCTTGTTTTGCCTTTCCCTGCTAGATTAAAGAGCTCTTAAGTACCTGGTTCGTTATTTCTGCCAGGGTACTTTCGAACCAAGGTCCTTGTGACTGTAATCAAGCCACCTCTTGATCTTCTTCCTGATAAACTAAGTAGGCTGAGTGTCCTGTCTGCCTCCATCGGAAACGTCCTCAGTCCTTGTCTCGCTCTCCTGGGGTTTCTCTGCAGGCTCTCCAGCTTGGGCACAGCCTGCTTTGGCAATATCTTCAAGTGTGTCAGGATTGGACCTGTTGGTGCAAAGTCACTCTCCTGTGTCAGCTCCTCCAAAACAACCCTTAAGTCTTGCAAAGCCAGCGGTGGAAGGAACAAACAAAGAAAAGGCTGCAAAAACCTCCCTGCCTGCACAGCTGCAAATGCCCCCACAAAGCCTGATGACTTTGGGCATCTGCCCCTTTTGCCCTTCCCCACACCAAAGTTCACTCAGCAGAATCCCCCCTAGAATCTCCCTTCAGTGAGTTCTGCTCTGCTGGGCAGGAGGAAGGCTCTGCTGTGATGAGCATGGCTGGGGCTCAGCAACTCAGGAAGTGAGGGGCCTCTCCCAGCTGTCAGGGAGGGAACCAGTGAAGGCCAGCCCTTACTCAGGTATCACACCCACCCCCATCATCCTCAACACCAGCTCCAGGCTCTCAGAGAGCCCCAGTGGCTCTGTGCCAACTGCTGCCTGTTTCTTCACCTTAGAAGCTGATGGGCCCACACCTGGCTGGCTGGAGAGTGGTGACCCGGGTGGCCAGTGCAGCAAGGATGACATCTGGGACCTTGGATACAAGGTGTCACCTGCAGGAGCCCAGTCCCTTGAGCCACACTGCAAGCAGCACCAGTGGTCTTTGGCAACTTCACAGTCACTGTGCAGAGAAGTGACAAATGGGCCAAATCACCATTGTGTTTGTACAGATAAAATGACAGTCTGGTACTTAATTAAAGTAATCTTCGGTATCTTACATTTGACTGAAGTACTCTGCAGAACATATTGCAGGTATTATGCAGACTGGAGCAATTCCTGCCCTGCAGGGAGCATCTCCCAGTCCCTGGTGCTGCCACCCTGTGCACACTTACTGCCCCGGCCGAAAAGTGGCATTTGCAAGACTCAGGTCACTGCCCCCCAGCAAAGGAGCTTTCCAGTGAGCCCCAGCAGCATGTCCTGCCACCGGCACCTCCTGAAAGGGACCTTCCGCTGCAGCCCCAGCCCTTTGTCCACAGGGATAATTGGAGGGAGAAGTGAAATGGGGCTGTAATGAATTCTGCAGCTATTCAACAGGGCCGGGAGGCAGAAAGCTCCCTGCTCCTGACAAAGTGCTGAGGCTGCTACTTCCATTCTGTGTCCAGAGGGGAGGTCTCTGGAGGGCAACTCACTATTGAGCAGGCTCCGGGGTTGAAACAACAGCCGGTATCTGAAGTTTTACTCTTTCTGTGCAAACGTGCTCTGACGTGGCTGTGCACAGGTTCCTTCCCTGCTTGGGGTTTGGTAGGGCTGCAGCTGTTGGTACTTCCCAACACATACAGTGAAGTGTCAGGGTGTCCTCATCACTGTGTTCTGTTGACACCAACCTCAGCTCTGCTGCCCTTCTCCCCAGGCTTCCCTTATGGGCCCTGCCTGGCCAAGAATTCCTTCACTCATCTCTGGGGTCCCATGCAAAACTTCCTCAGCCATAGTGACCCCAGAGACCAATACCTTTGCCACTCCAGCACCCAGCAGCACACATACAGCTCCCCCAGACCCCTGCCAGGGGATAGACTGTCCCCTTCCCATATTTTTGGGTGGGATGGAGCAGTTCTGGAGGGAGTACCCAGTTTGGGGGTGGATGGAAAATCCGTGCTCCTCTTTCCAGGCATCCTGAGGATGTGCAGGGCTGAGGGCGAAGCGTCTGTGTGGTCCCTCCCGTGCAGGCAGAGCCCTGCCGAGGGCAGCTCCTCTCCCACACGCTCCCGCCGGTAGCTGGCTGTCTGCAGACATCTTGCATCGCTTTGCTCAGCCCTGCCGCAGCTGCGGCCGAGCTCCTGCTGGGCTCTCACACTCAGGGTGGGGTTCCCCCTTTTCCAAAGGCTCCTGGCAATATCCGGCTGGAGACAGGGACACGGTCAGGAGCAGTCCCCTGCGATGCTGGGCTGGCTCTGGCGCAGAACCTGGGTCTGTGGTGCCTGAGCCCTTGGGGAAAGCTTTCTGTCAGTTTGCCCGGGCTGCAGAGGGATTGGTGGCAGAAGGTCTGGAAGCCTGTGCAGGGGTTGGCCTCCTGCACATGAAGCCTGGAGGGGATGAGGGAGTGCCTAGCTGCCTCCCTGGTGCAGACAGACAGCGAGCCTGTGTCACAGGGCAGTCCCCACGGATTCTGGCATGCCCCTGCCCTGAGGTGCATTGTCCTAGTTTACATCCAAATGCTCTTGAAGCAAATGCATAAGTAACCCTCTTCTCCTTCTTGCCCATTGGGTTGACACAGTTTCAGACCTTGGAAAGGGTTTTAGCTCTTTTGTCTCTGGCCCAGTAAACCAGGTGAGCGCGCAATCAGCAAACTGCTGGCATTTACAGCCATCAAAAATTTCTGCATCAGTGCCATAAACCAGTGGGAGGGGAAACCCAGAGTACAGAACCCTGAAGAGCAAGAGAAGACAATCGGGACTATGGTCCAAGGTTTAGATGAGGCTGCAGGCATCCCTAGGACCTAGTGCTGTTCTTCCCAGCACATGGTGCTCTCACAACACTTTTGCTCAGTGGAACTTACCAGGCTGTCTCAAGCTCCAAGGAAAGCCCTCCTGACCTTCCTGGGAAATGACTCCAGCAAGCAATAAACTGGCTCATGCTTACTTTGAGTGGGGTGTCTCGTTGGGCTTTAACACAAGAGGGACAGCTCTGAGCTGTGAAATGTGGCTGACACCAGAGCCATGGCTGGAGCAACTCGCAACCACCAGCACATGCATGGGACCAGCTGGGCCCGAGCCTCCCCTGTGAAAGATGGGAGGCCATGGACAGTCCATCCTGTCAGACCTTTTCCTGTCCTTTTCACATGGGTGATGGTTAACCAGCTGCAACGACAGCGTGCTTCTCCAGACTGGCAAACACTGAGTGAGCAAAAAGAGAGCCCCTCACCACATGAAAGATCTGCAGTGGGGGCGAGGATGAGGGAAGAGGGAGTGGTGACTGTGCCGTGGGCTGACCCAGCCTGGGAGGAGCTTCCCAAGAGGTTCTCTGTGACCCTCGTGCTCACCGTGACACTGGCTGAGCAAGCACAATGCAGCTCTAGCCATGCCCCTCTCCCCTTTGCCTGGTTTTGAGCTCTCATCCCGCATCCCTCATCCATTACTTCAGCCGTGGGTGGCCATGGTGGTCCAGCTCCTCATCCCTTTGAGGAGACACGACCCCACTCAGCCTGTGCCTAGCACCAGACCCACTCTCAAACCCGAACAGGCAGCACTGCAGGCAGGGGCTGCCCGCCCACAGGCTCTGCCTGCAGCCTGCCCGCACGCAGCTGAGCCCGGCGGGGAAGGCAGGGAGCGCCAGCCCCGGCTGTGAGCACAAACATCTGCTTGGAGCCTGCTCAGAAACACCAGCCCAGGCTGTCCAGCTGCCAGCCTCTGTTTTGAAGCACAATAGAAGCTGAAGGGTGGCTGAAAGGAAATGCCCTGTGGGAAGTGCAGAGCTCTGTACTGTGGGACACAGCAGCACTGATCCCACAGTGAGGAGGGAGGCTTGGCTGCAGGGAGCAAGGAAGTATCCATCAGGCCTGTCGGAGTCTGCTGTGAGACCCTTGTGCAGCTGATGACCAATCAGAGCCCTCCCAGATGCAGAGCTAGGGATAAGTGCTCTGATTTCCCTGTCCATTCACTGTGCAGGGGACTGGTTTGGTTGGAAACACTGCTTACTGGAAGGATTTGTCCTGATGCATCATTATCCCAAAGCTCCCCCTTCCCTTCCAGGCTCATCATCTCCTCCAGCACCCACTGTGATGCAGCCCTGAGGGATGTCCTGGCTCCTCTTCCTCAGCCATGTAGGTCTGCAGTATTGCCTTGCATTTACATGTTGCTGTCGAAGGCCTGAGTGCAATGGACCGTTTGCTCTCCCCTGCCATAAACAGGATTCATGTCACTGCTGGAACAAAGGCAGGTTGTCTCCCAGGTCCAGACATGAGCCTGTTGCTGATGGAGGCAGAAATGAGGCTCAGGCTGATACTGGAGATCCAAAAAAGCCAAATGTTTCCCAAGCCTGGAAGGATCAGCCTGTGTTGGTCTTGCTTTATACCTGTCACCTTTATACCATCAGTGAGGATGCTGCTGGGACCCAGTACCACTTTCCCTGTTTGGCAGATGCCCCATGTGTGTCAGCACTGCCAAATGAGATGGGGGTTTATCTGTGCCTGGGGTGCAGCAGAGTTGTGAGGGCCAGAGCCAGGCAAGATACATAACTGAGGTTCAGCATGTGTCTGTATCCCTCTCTTGCTACAAACACTATCCAGATTTCCAGCGTCAGAGGGAGAAACACCAGCCAGATTGTTTTACGGTTTCAAGAACCATAATGTTTTCCAGAGAACAGAGGTACAGCCCGTCTTCTGCAGTGGGACAAGCTGTGGGAGCCTCCAGTCACTGCTGACAGCCCTCTTTTAAAGGGATATTTCTGTCAGAGCATTGAGGAGCCACTATGGAGGTCACATTCACACTACCCTGCACTTTCACTGCTGGGACCAAAGCCCCTTTGCAGTGGGTGGCTCCAGTGAGCCAATGGGTGCCCCTTTTGACTCCCTGCACATCCCACACTCAGACAAGTTTCATTCCCTGACTCAATGCCATGTCTACCATAACAGAGTCCAGACCTCTGGTTCCTCATTTAATCATGGTGCAGTGACATGACAACAGGTCAAGCTGTGTGTTCCCAGGGAGAGACCTGAACACAGCAATCCCTGGGGTTTTATAGCCTCACAGTCTGTGCTGTACAGACCTTTTGGTCCAATGGTGTGATTTAGTCTGGGGTCTTCTTGCTCTTGATTGGGTCCTGCAGAGTCTCTGGGTGACCAGTCACCTCCCTGCTGGGCTGTGCCACAGGTCACCATGTCCTTTGTTAGGCAAATGATTGGTGCCAGTTCCCAGCCTGTTCTGCAGCTCCAGCCATTTCCCCCCCGTCCAGGGAGCAACCTGCAGCTTGCACACCAAGGTACCTGCATTAAGGATATTCCTCAACACTTCTCACCTCCTCAGCAGCAAGAAAAAGCTGACAAAACAACAGAAAAAAAAAAGGTCACCATTGAAAAGGCTCTTGTGAGGCACCCTAGTGCACCCATATCCAGAGCAGTGTGTGCCATCCCAGCCCCGAGCAGGGAGCAGCCTCCTCCTGGCACAGCCTGGGACATGTGCTCCTTGCAGGGCAGGCAGAATTGCTGTTGGTCCTGGCACCAGTGCAGCTGGGTGGTGTGAGGGGAGCCAACAGCCTAGGGATGGCGTGTGACCCCACCTGGGGAGGAGAACCCAGCAGAGGCCCCACTCCAGAAGCAATTTTAGGGATGAGTTTTGTCGAGGTGCTATGCAACAGCAGGCTGGGTCAGACAGGCTGTGTCTCCTTAGCAGGGCTGGGAGGACACAGAGAGAGACATGGCTCTGCAGGCAGTCACAGGGTGACCCAGCCCTGGCTCCCAGCCCCGGCTCCCAGCCCATGAGCCACCTCATGTCTCAGTCCTGCAGTGAGGCTGAATCCCAGCCTCTGTTCTAGCAGCACTGCCTGAGCCACGCTGTTGTGCTGGCAGGCTCATTACAGCAGGTCTGCTTTTAATTAAGCAGGATGCTGCTTTTGTACAGCTGAACCCCTCGGGAGTTTGGGTACAGAGCCTTCACCCCTGCGGCTCCTGCTGCTCACCCCCGTGTGCAGGGCAGCAGGCGGGGGAGCCGGGCCAGGGGCTTTGGGAGCACGTGCTGGGGCGGTGCGTCCCACCCACACAGGATGTTGGCTGTGTCCCCAGGGTGACAGGGCATGGTGCAGTCTGTACCATGCCCTGTGGCGGGTGTTTGCTCTCTTGGGGCCAGAAGGCAAAGCCCAGGGCTCTTATCGCGCCAGGCAGATAAGGGTTAATGCCCCAGCAGTTGTGCTGAGCTGGCTTTATTGGCAATAAACCCCTTCTGGGAGCAGCTTCCTAATCATTACAGATTGCAGGTAGCCCTACCTCCAAGGCTGTCCTTCAGCAACAGCACCTCTGCCCTGCCCTGCTGCCCCTGCCCTCCCCTTGGCAAACACACCAGGAGCAGGTCCCCTCCAACCCGCACCCCTTCAGTGCCACACAGCCCCCTCACAACCCTCACTATGGTGCTGGCACAAGGGACATGTGCCCCCAGCCTGCTGCCAGTGCTCAGCGTGGATGTTTGTGCAGGGCTGAGCAGGGAAACAGTCCAGAGGCTATGGCCTGTATGGATCATATCGCTGTCCTTGGATACCTGAAAGACACTGGAATGGGAAGCTGGTACCCCTGGGGCACAGCTCTTCTTCGGCAGAGATGTCAGAAATCACTCCTGCTGCAGAGCTTGGGAAGGGGATAAGATTGTCCCAGCAGTTCCCAGCACCAGCTGATCCCATGGCCACAAATGTTTAATAAATGGGAGTGGAGTCATTTGTGTGGGCTGATCCCCCCAGGAAGTCTGTGCTCTGCAAAACAAACCGGGCTTTTGTTTGACTTGTTTTAAGTTAAACACGTCACCCCTGTAAATCACAGGTCCCCTTCCCTGCCCCAGGGGCAGCGGCAGAGCGAAGGGGGCTGCTGGCCTCGAGGTGCTGGTGCAAGCCAGAGCCATGCGCTGGCACGTCTGGTCCCACCACCAGGCTGTGTGTCCCACGCGGAAGCCACGGGGCTGGAGCATCCCAGCCCCCACAGCACACGGCCACCCCAAGCTGCTCACACGCCCTGTTGCACGCAGCCCCCAGGCAGTTTGCAGCGCTGCTCTCGGGGGACTCTTGTCCCGGCTCCCCCCAAATCCCAGCCCGGCTGCCAGGCTGCTTTTTCACCACCCCACGCTCCCTGCGGGCCGGACGCCTGGATGCCAGCCCAAGGTCAGCCGTCGGCTGCGGGCCCTTGGCAGGAGCGCGGCCGATGGTCGGGGACAGCCGGCCGGGGGCTGTGCCGCCGCAGGGCCGGGGCCCGGCCGCGGCGTGCGGGCGGCGTGCGGCCGCGGCTGCCGGCCCCACCGCCTGCCAGCGGGGGCCGGGCGCGCTCGTGTGCGGCGGCAGCGGCGCGCTCCCTCCCGCGCTCCCCACACCGCTGGCAGCCCGCCACCGCGCCGGGGGTTCGCTCCTTTCTCACGACCTCTCAGGTTCCTGAGCTCATCTGGGAGCTATTCATTTCCTGCCAGAAAACAGCCTTGCCTGCTAAAAAAACCACCTTGGCCGCAGAGCGGCCCAGGGCTTGGTACGAGGGCTCTCCCGGCTTAAATCATAAAGCTCCGGCTGTCTGGCTGGAATCAAAGGCAGGGCGGGCGTGGGGGGGCGCGGGGGCCTGTGCCATATGGTAGCACTTAAGAGCCAAGGAGGAAGCAAGGAGGGGCTTTTGCACCGCTCACGAGGAGTGTGGGAAAAGTTAATTGACTTTAATGACAGGTTTCCCGGGACGGCAGCAGCAGCAGATGGAAGGGAGCTGCGGGGATGCGAGGGGCAGCCGAGACTGTAAGCTCCGTGGTGGGTGGGGGGCAAGGCAGGGTGCTGGGAAGGCAGGAAAAGTCCCCTGTACGTGGACCCCCGTGCAGGTGCACTGCAGGCAGGGATTGGAGCACTGCTCCTTCCAGCTCAGCACCCTTGGGTCTGCAAATGCACCCAAACGATTGTGGCAAAGGGCTGACCAACCCAAGAATAGTCATGAAAGACCTGCCTCCAGCCCTTCCCAGGATCCTCTCCACTGGCAGACAGGGCTCAGCAAGGTGCCCAGGGAAGCCAACAGGAGCTGCATCCCATCTGGCAGCACTAAGTCCCTTTTCCTACCTGTCCTGTACAGTCCCTGTGCAGGGTCATAGCTCAGCCCTGTACCTTCCCTGGCACTCCTCACTTACCCTTTCCTGCTCATCCCACAGCATCAGTTTAAAGGCATTTGCTGCACCTGAAGGAGAATTCCCACACACAATGATCCACAGACCCACAGCCTGCATTTGTCATCCTAATTTGTCACGGGCTCAGTGAACTGGCACCAAGAGCACGGCTCTTGGGAATTGCTCTGATCCCCTTAAAGCTCACAAACTCAAGCAGATCTCTCATGTCAACAGGCTGTGAGATAGAGTAAACAGAGAAAGCTTTGGAGAAACCAGCCCAAGCATGCTGTATCTGCTTTATACTAGGCTATTTAAACTCCATTAGCAAATAGGTTCATCTTGTCTTTCACTCCGGGATCTGCTGTATGTTCTCCATTAGCCTACAGCAGAGTCTCTTTTTTCTAATGTGCTTTCCAAACCAACGGCTTCAGCAGAAAAGGAAGACTCTGCTCACATGGAACAGCATTCACTCTTATAGGTGATGCATGACTGGTCTACATCAGCTCCACACAAGCCATCCAGCAACTGGAGTTGGTCTGATGCAATTCTGAGACAGGTCCTGTGAGCGCTTTTCTGAACACAAGGTGGGCTGACTCCTTACCCTCACTACCTCCAGTACAGAAAGGTGACACTCTGGCTGGTGGAAGGGAAAGAAAGTTCAGCCACTGACTATCCCAGGCACATACCAACACTCTTCCTAGGATGCATTTTCAGATCAAGTGGATATGTTTCTTTACCAGGAGCAAAGCTGGGGAGTCAAACCCCAGCAGGTTTAATCCATCTGGTCTCATTCTCCCCAGCTTTCATTTCCCCAGCACCTGGATACAGTCAAGCACCTGGCTGATCCAGACAAAATCCAACAAGCTTTTGCAGCAGGATTTGGACAGAAACCCCAGTGGATCCTGGCACATCTTAAAGCTGTCCGCTCTGAGTTAGGACTTGTTAAGAAGGGCAATGCAAGCTGTAACCTGAGACTGCTGCTCGCCACTATCTATGGCTTGCATCTTGCCTGGAAACGGGGCATCCTCAAGTCACAGGGGTCAGCTGCAGCTCATGATTACAGAGTCCTTGCAGCCCCACATCACTCCCTCGACCACGTGTTTTCCATAAAACAGCAGAGGAAATGCCCAACTCTATCAAAACCACATGCAAAGCATTAATCATCAAGCAGAGCTTGGCTGCTGCTCAGGGTTGGGAACAGCTCTATGCTTTTAAGTCCAGGTGGAGGTGGTGCCCAGCGCCTGCTGCAGCCCGTCAGCCAGGAGACAGGAGCACTCGTGTCAGGCTTGTCCTGCGGAGAGCCACTGCTTTTGTAACTCGAGAAGCTGGCAGGCACTGCTCTCTCAATCAACTGACTGGAGTCACTTGCAATTTACACTACAGCCTGGGAAGCAGGCTCCTCCGGGTTCAGGGCAGGAGGCTCACCCGGGCAGCTCCATGTTTTGCTTTACCACACCAACTCCATCAGCCCGAGGTGCCAGAACAGAGCAGAGGTGAGTCCCACAGCACATTCACCAGCTCTGGGAATACAAGCTCCTTTTAACAAGTCTGATTAATTGAGCTGCTCCCAAAGAAGCAGTAATTACATCTGCCCCAGGGCAGGGAGAGGGGCCAGGTGATTTCACAAGACAGAGGGGACAGAGGGTCTGAGTGACAGCTCCAGCCTGGCAAACAGGACAAGGCAGCCCTGGAGCAGCAAGATCCACAGGCAGCCAGGAACTGATGTCCCTCCTATGCACACATGCCAGAGCTCAAAATTTCTCCAAAGACCTTCCAAAATGGAAGGGAAACTTTTATTTTAAGAGCATTCAAAAAAAAAACCACCCCAAAAACAAAAACCCAACCAAAAAACAAACCCCCAATCTTTGGTGTCACATAAGGAAAGGGAGGAAAGGAAGAAAATAAGATCTCGTGTAAAACACGAAACACTGTCAAGGGAGTGCTATGGTACAAAGGCACAATCCAATATGAACATATAATCTATGTACAGCCGTGCCAGCAGCACGGGGTGCATTGCCAAGTCCGGTCCAGTGCCCACCACCCTCACCAGGGTCTCCAGACTGAGTCGGCCGTGCCAGGTGGCGGGCCTGGTGGCGAGGCAGCAGTGGCAGCTGTGGGTGGGCCGCCATACAGAGGCAGCACAGCTCCACCAGGAGCAAAGGCAGTGCTGGGGATGAGGAAGGCAAACTGCCCATCAGAGGCTGGCAGAAGCTGGAAGCCACCGTACACCTTGGCTGCATCGGCACCCGGCTTGCAGGGCATGCCCGGGAGCGGCCCCACGCCCCCGCCTGGAGGAACCAGGGGTGGCCCAAAGGCTGCGGCTGGTGGCAACGGGGGCGGCGGGGGGGGCGCAGGGTAGTTCATGGTGTTGATCTGGGTCATGCAGCTGGCCAGGTGGCCCAGGAGCCGGGTGCGCACCTCGGTGTTGACGCCCTCGCAGGTGGAGAGGAACCGTGTCACCTCATTCATGCACTCGCTGAAGCCAGCTCGGTACTTGCCCAGGACTGTGGGATCTGTGCTTAGGGCAGCTGTGGGAGGAGAGAGGCACACAGCAGTCAGCAGGCTCCACAGGGAAGAGAGGTGCACAGCCCACCAGCATTGCATCCTACAGCCCCTCTGAGCTAGGAATCCAGATGCGGAAAGCAGCCCCTCTGGCAGTATGTCTTGTGCTCCTACATACCAAGATATGAGACAGGGAGCACAGCCCCTCTGCTACCAAGTCCACCAGCAGCAGGGACCCAGGTGGGGAACAGGTAAGTCCCAAGAATCTCCTTACTCCTCCATATACCAGAGACCCAAGTTGGAAACACAGTACTTCCACTGGCTCTTGTGCCTCTCATACCCCCAAAACAGACCCATGTGCAGAGCACAGCTCTGCTAGCAGAGGGAACTCAAGCTGGGACTGCAGCCTTCCATGTGCCCTCCAGCACCAGAAATGCACAAACACAGTGACCTTCTCAGCATCTCCTTATTGGGGATACTAGCACAAACCATTATGCCTCACTCACCACCCCCCAACAGCAGGGATAGAGCACTGTGTCCCCCATGAAAACAGGACTCAGATGCGGAGCCGCTGGCACCAGGAATACAGGTACAGAACACACTACCCCCCTCCATCACTCCCGGGGGATACAGGTGCAGAGCCTGGTGTTCCTGCTATTCTCTTTACCGAGCAGGCAGGCAGAGCGTGTGATGGCCCCAGCCCCCGGGTTGCAGGCAGCGCCACCCCAGCTCCCCCTCGGGACTCACCAGTCATCTGGGCTCGCTGGAGGCTCCGCAGGTGCTTGACGGTCATCTCCAGAATGTCGGCTTTCTCCAGCTTGGAATGCCGGGAGCTCTGCGGGAACAGGCGGGGCTCAGACCGGCCCGGCAGCGCCGTTTGCCCCCGCACCCCCCGCCCCGATCCCCCTGCGCTTACATCCTTCTTCAGCGCGTCCAGGATGAGCGTCTTCAGCTGCCCTAGGCTCTCGTTGATGCGCGCCCGCCGCCGCTTCTCCATGATGGGCTTGGAGGACTACGAGAGAGGCGACAGTCAGCGTCCGGCACGGCTCCGCACGGCGCTGCCCATTCCATCCCATCCCGTCCCGGCCGTCCTTACCTTGCGATGCTCCGCCGCCGTCTTCGGCTTGTCGGGCGTCGCATTGACGCTGGCGGGGGTGGCGGCCACCGGCGAGGCGCTGCTCTTCTCCATCAGGTCGGCCGGCATGGTGCGCCGCCGGGAAGAGGCGCACCGCGGCGGCGGCAGTGGGGGCCGGGCCGGGCCGTGAGGGAGCGCTCGGGGCGGCGGCAGCGCGGCCGGCGGGGCGCGGGTGCCGCGCGCCCTTGGCCGCCCCTACTTATATAGCGCGCGCCGCACGCGCGCGGCTCGTGTGAAACGTCCCCCGCCGCCGTTCCCACACTCGCGCCCAGCCAATGGGCGCCGCCCGCACGCGGCCCCGCTCGTGGACGGCGCCCGCCCATTGGCTGCGCGCCGCGCGGCGGCCGCCGGCCAATGGCGCGGGGCGGGCGGCCGCGGTTTAACCCCTTGGGCACCGCCCGCGGCGGGGGGGGGCGCGGGGAGCGCCGCGCTAATTACCGGGTTAATTGGCGCCCGTGGCAGGCGCGGCCCCGCCCGCTCCCCTCGGGGACCGTCGGCCCGGAGGCGGGCTGCGCTGTGGGGGGCCGCGGCCCTCCGGGGTGATGGCCGGGACGCGGCGGGCGGGGCCCAGCTGTGGTGGCCGGAGCGCAGCTACTGTGTGCGGGGGCTGCGGCGAACCGAGGGGCGCGCTGCGGCGGCTGCGTCCTCCTACGGTGCCCGCAGCATTGTCGCGGTCGCTCAGAGCTCCCCAGGGCAACCTAAGTCTCCCCACAGCAGGCCGGGTCTCCCCCCGGTCACCCAGGTGTCCCCACGCCCGCCCGGGCAATGGCACGCGGCGCTGCCCCTGCCCCCGCAGGTGTGCCCGGGGCTGGGCAGGGCCGGTGCCCGGAGCAGCGCGGGGCACGGGGCAGGTGCGCGGTGGCACACTCGGGCCCGAGGGCGGTGGCCGCCGCGGCTTCTGCTGCCCGGCTCGGACGCGGTGGTGCGTGCGCTGACATCGGGGACACGGGCGAAACCGCGGGGAGGGAGGTGCCTGTCCCCCGGGCCTGGCCCAGCCGCCCTGCTGCCACCTCCGGCTGCTTTGGACAGTTTGTGGGTTACTTTAAAAAAAGGAAAAAAAAAAAAAAAGAAAAAAAAAGTATTTTGCCTGGGGACTTGAATCCTTTTTTTCTCCCCTCCGCTTGACTGACTTTCTCACACTCCTATTCCCATAGTCTGCCAGCTAGGCCTGAGTCATCCTGCCAAGAACTAGACCTGGCCTATTCAAAAATGTGCTCACTCGCTCTTTCTCTCTGTCTCTCTCTCTCTCTTTTTTTTTTTTTTTTCAGTATACACAGTAATGTTTTTCCACCTCCTCTTGTACCTGATCTGCACCTGTACAGGGCCAATCCCACACGTATCACCCGATCTTGCCTTTTCAGAGACCGTGAGAAAAATAAAGTTCAAGAAAGAAGAGACATGTTTGCAGATCTCACCGGTGCAAAGCCCTCGTCCCTGCAGAGGCTTGCCTGCTGAGACTTCAGAGTTTAAAAAAAGAAAAATAAATAAAAGGCAGAGTGTCATGTTTAAAACTGCGGAAAAGAACAAATCCAGGCTTTCTTTTAGCTCCTTGATGGAGCGACAAGCCCTTTACATAAAAAAAAAAAAAAAAAGAAAAGGAAAAAAAAAAAAGCAGCCTTCAGCATGCAAGCTTTAACTTCAGATGAGCAATATTTGACGTAAGTTTCAATTGTCTAGGCAGCTGGACAAACTCGAGTGAGGAAAAGACCGAGACTGCCCTGGGAAGTCAGTGCCGAAAAGCACTTTCACACTTATCTTCGTGGGGAAATCGGAGACAACACATTAGCGTGAAAACTGCAGTCTGGTTTTGGAGAGCTGAGAAACTCTCCGCTGGATCAATATTTCTTCTAGTGCTGATATTTGCATATATTGGTTGGGAAGAAAGTTATGACAATTACTGAGCCGGTGTTCCCTCTGCCTCCTGCGGGGATTTGCAAAGGGCTGAGGAAACGCGGCGCTGGGCAGCCCGGTCCCTCCCGGCCGGAGTGAGAACAGGCTGCAATTATGTCTGTGTTTGTGGTAGCCCAGGAGCTGCAAACCGCCTGTAATTGCCGGCAACAGGTCGGTGTCTCTGTGGGACGAGAGCGGGGCAGGCAGCAAGAACAGGCTGTCATTAGGGGTTGCCAGCCCTCGCCCACACCTGGGAATTGCCTGGCAGCAGCTCCCCTTGCTGAGCTCGCTCCCTGCCCGCTGCAGAGCCTGCCGGGTGCCTGTCCCTTCTGGGCTGTGCGAGAGCCGGCTGTGGGGACTGCGCCTCTAAAAGAGTCTGCTTCGGCAGAGCCTTCTCAGATCCACCAGCGAGTGCTGCAGTGGGAGCAGCGACACTCGTGTGTCCCTGCTGCACATCTCCCCCTCCGCCTGCTGCTGCGAAATGCCTTCATGTGCAAGGGTTGTGATCTCCGAGCGGAAGCACGTATACTTGTGAATTCCCCAGGGATCAGGAGAGGAAGGGGAGGATTTGCATGGAAGGATGTCTCTGGAAGTGAAATGGCTGAGGCCAAGTTTAGGCTGGAAGGCGGTGGTGAGGAAGTTTTTAACCGCTGAGGGGATCTGGAACAGATCCTCTGGGCATCTCTAGCCCCGCCTTCTCTTGTGAAAGAAGTGTCAAGGGGGAGGTGAAACCCTGAGATGAGGGACTGTCCCAGGGACTGGGATGTCCCTTGTCCCACCGTCCTCCCAAAATGTTTTTGCTTTGCTTGGGCAGTCATCTTGGATTACAATTTGGGAATTGTCCAAAACAGATTTGGGAAGAACCTTTAGACAATGCATTAGGGCTTTACTGACTGGCAGAACATCTTGGAGGAAAAATGTGTTGGCAAGAAAATTTAGACTAGTCCTGGGCACGGGCCCAGGGGTGGGAAGGAATAAAATAGGATGCTGCTGCTGTTGCAGCACACAGAAGGTGAGGAGGTGGCAGGGTTGGCTGTGCCTGCTCTCTGGTCCTTTAGGAAGCAGCCAAGATGAGCAAAATGTGCTTCTAGAGATCCAAGTATTTTAATATCCAAAGCTTGAAGGATCCTAGGAAATACAGAAAATAGAAACCAAATTGCTTGTAAGAACTGGGTTGCAAGCTGGATCCCAGGGATTGCATAGCAAGCCTTTCCTCTTTGGGTCACAGGCTGAAAACCTAGCCTGGCCACAGCTCAAAGCTGTCACCACCCTGAAGGCTGGAAAACAAGTGCTGAGTCTCAGGGACATGTCCCTGGCACAGGTGTCTCCTCTGGACAGCCCTGCACACATGCCTCTGCTCGTAGTTCCCATCCCAGAAGCTGTTGTGCAATCCATATCCAACCAGCTCCCCAGGGAGGAGTGATCTCAGAAGCTTTGGGTGCAGGTTTCAGGATTTATTTCCCCTCTATAAACGTTTGCCAGGTCTTTGGAACAAGGTCACTTTCAAACTGACTTCCTGACAAAGCTCCCTAGATGAATCAAAGCTTTCATGGACGTTGCTCCCCTACACACCAGGTCTTTGTGGTAAAGAGGGAAGCTTCTGTGCAGCAGCGTCACTGCCTGGCCCCCTCCATGGCAGGAGCAGCTCATTTTGAGGCAGCAGCCTGGTTTTATGGCAGGTCCTGCCCTGTCATTCCACTGGGAACCCATTTCCCAAAGACCTGCTGGCAGCCAGGGTCCCAGCTCTGTCAGAGAAGCCTCGGGGTGGGTGCTTGTGTGGCAGCTGCTCCCCAGAAGCTGGCTTCTTTCAGCTGTTCCCAGGCTGCTGCTGCAGAAGGGAGGCTGAAGTGTTTATTCATTTTACTCCTCACTGTGTGAGTCAGAGTGGGTGTGTTTGGGGCAGCTCTGGCCATTCTGCAGTGACACCCCCTTGTGTGGAGGGAGCATCCTGGCCTCCAGAAACTGGTGCCCTTCATTCTGTTGCCCACACAACCAGGAGAATGGTGCACACATCCCTGGGAATGGCGCGGGAAACTGTGGGATGAAGAGGCCAAAGCTTTGCTTGAGTAGCAAAGTGCCAGTCTGAGAAACTCCAGAGTCACTAAGGACAGACAATGAAGAACCATTTTCATCTCCACAGCCCATCCCAGCCCAGGCTGGGGCACGGCTCTGTGCTGAGAAAGGCTCTGGGACAAGAGCCAGGATACCTGGATCTCTTGCTAAGCTGATTCCTCTTGGCAGGCTCCTATCCTGCTGAACCAAAGAAATGCTGCTGGGGAGCTGGCGGGGAGGGCACTTTGGCAGCTGTGAAATGCCACCCATGTGGATGGGAATTCCCTTCCTGATACCCATGGCGTTACTTCAGAGGTTGCTGGTTTGTCTAGAGCAGCCCCAATGTGCTAATGGGCATGAGATGGTGCAGCCCCAGGTTTCCCCTGTGTGCCTTTCCAGAGCCCCAGCTCCAGCCTGGTGTCCCCTGCTGGCAACCAAGGCTGGGTGTTGGCAGGCACTGCAGCTGGGAACAAGCTCTGGGAACATCCCTAAATTTCCTGTGGGGCTTGGACTGGTATCTGGCACTGCTGCTACCAGCCAGAGGCTGTGAGCTGCCTTATACCCTTCTCAGAGATGCTCTTTTCATGCCTGGAGTTCACCAGACCACTGGTTTGCAGTCTGCTGACCATGACAGGGGAGTCCCACTCCAGTACAACAGCCAGCATCCTTGGCAAGAGACAGGAGCTCCAGGCAGAGGGACAGACAGCTGAGCCTGCATCCCTCTGAGAACCAGAAATAAATGCACAGTCACTGCCACGCTCCAGAGGGGAGCAGGAGCATCTCGGCTCTCCTTCGCTCCCTCTGTGGTGGGAGGTGTTGGCAGTGAGAGCCAAGTTATTTATTAAGATCCCACTTGCGTTGCTGCCTGAGGCTGCTGGTCTCTGTGCTGGAGCTGTGATGCTTGCGTGCTTGCAGGAAATGGAAAGACTGCAAGCTATGAAGCAGGAGTACGTACATGGAAACACTGTGAGCTTGGCTGTGGTGGGGCTGGAGGGGGCATGAGGGCTCACTGGCACGGATGATGTTCCTCCCAAACACTGAGCAGAAGAAACCCTCTTGAGAGCCAGATGGAGGTGGGTGTGCATCAGCTGCACACCCTGAGTCTAGTCTCCAGCCGTGTTGCTGCAGCACAGTGTGCTGAGCCGTCTGTGATCCCTGACATGCTGGGGCTGCAGGAAACCCCGCAGGCTGTTCCAGAGCACGGCTTTTAAGTCAGATCAGCCCAGCAGTGACGTTTGCAGCCCAGCTGTGCACAGCTGGGTCGGTGCAGCCAGGGGATGGGAAGACGTGGGCGGGAGCGTGGTGAGGTGGGAGTCTGGCCAGCCGTCCTCAGTGCAGGGAGCCTGTGGCTGGGTGTGTCAGCCTGCCCTTCAATTCCCAGCACACAAGCCCTTTTCTGTGCCCCCTCTGCCCTCTTCCCCTGGCCCTGCTGGTGCCTGCAGCCAAGGGCAGGTGAGAGCCTTGGCATGTGGCTCCCTGGGGGCTCAACCTTCACCGACTGCAGACTCATGAATCCCACAGGGCCAGCCCTTGGCCACAGTGTCTGTGCTCCTCTGCAGAGTGATCAGTCATATTTTCCAACACAGTTCCTTCTCCTTGGTATTAATCAGTCCAAGAAAGCAGCCTGGACTGATTGCTGCCGTTGAGCTTTCTACTAAATTTACCAGCTGATCACCATCTCTTCTCTTCATGCCATGAATTGGCAGCAGGGAGTGTGTTGTGTAAACTTCACGTTATCCTCAAAACCCTGGCAACCGCAATGATGCAGCAAGAAAATATTTGGAACCTTTGGGAGGTGCTGCAACAGGCAGCCCTGCCTGGCACTGGGAAGCCCTGCTGAGGGCAGGCAGGCCAGCAGCTGCGTGCCCCACCAGGGGTGGGGACAGATTCTCAGCCTCCCTGGTCTGACCAGGTCCTGAAGCTCTTGGGACACCAGGCATTTCCCCTTGACAAATAGGATTGGTCACAACTTGTCAGCCCTCCCATTTCCACTAATCCTGTGTCCATTTCTTCAGGAAAACACAGGATACTTCATGGTGCAGGGCTTTCCTACTGCAGAATGGAGCCTTTGCAGAGCCCGTGTCTTTCTTGATGTGTAAGTAGATGGACTCTTATAAATCCAGAGTACAATGAATCATTTGCACTTGGTGCCTGATCTCCCTGGTGTTTTTAGTTTTTAGTTTGGCAGTGCTATGGAGAGAATTAGCCTATCTTGCTAATATTGAAATGTATACATAATCTGAATCCTGTAAAATCAATATTCATTATTCAAGGTGACAACAGAGCTCAAATTAGTACTTTAGCTATATCAAGACTATCAGGATGATCACATGTTATTTGGATTAGCGACCTCATGCAGACACATGGCTTGACACACGTGGGCAGGGCGGCAGGGCACGGTGCTAAGGTGCGCGGCCAGGAGGATCCGGGGAGCGGATCCCGCCCTGCCTCCTGCCTGCGGCAGCCCTGGGGAGCCGCCTCAATTGCGCCAGAGTTCAGCCGTGGCGGCAGGTGAGGTGATCGGGGCGGCGTGCCAGGGGGACACAGGGACGGTGGATTTTTGTTTGTTTTTCTGCCCAGGGCAGGCAGTGGGAGGAGGGGATTTGAAATCCTCAGTTAGCACACTTTGACAGCAGCGCAGGGTGTGTGCTAGAATGGAGTGGTTTCTCCCTTATTTTTCTTTTCCTGCTTGCTGATGTGTAGCTGTCATGGGTTGACCCTGGCACAGTGCCAGCGCCCCCATGAAAGGTGGATATCCAAGATGGTTACCGTGAGATGTGACCCAGGAACAGAACAAAACAGGCTCCAACTTGGGAATGGAGGGAAAAAAAAAACCAACATTTTATTAATCTACATAGACACAAAAGGGGAAAAGGGAAAAACTACACACAACAATCCACAATGGAAACATCTTCAAAAACACTTCTCCTCCCCCCACCTCTCCAACAAACAAATCCCCTCTAACACATCAATTCTCAGTCCAATACCCTCCTTCACACACACTCTCCCCAGTTCATCAGGAGAGAGGAGTCTTCCTCTCACACCATGGGCCTCCCCAGGAAAACACTGTAAAGTCCCCAGTGCTTCCACGTCACACACTGCAGCCGCCCGAAGAAAATCTGTAGCGGTGACCATTCTTCCTTCCATGTCCAGCGCTCTCACCACTGTCCATGGATCCAAACTGCTCCTTAGGTCCTTTTAAGAATGCTTTGCCCAGTTCCAAGAAGTGGCCGCCTCTCACCATTTGGGACACCTGTCCCCCCCATATTATCTCCCCTGGGGCCTGGGGTTCACAGGAACAGAGATCCTTCCCTGGAGGCAGAGGGCTCCACCACACCCTCCCCCTCAGTCTCTGTTCTCTCCGCTTCTCCTCGCGGCCTTGTCACTCCTGGCTTCTAGCCAACCGCCTCCCCCAAGGAGCAGTCTCTGTATTATCAGAAGAACTTGGTTTCGCCCGTGGCTGTGTAAGAGAAAAGTCCAGCCAAAGCCACTCCACTCATCTCCTCCACCTAGGGCACTCTCATCTGCAAGCATTCCTTCACTTAATCAAACTTCTTCTTCTTTCCCATCCTCTTTCCCCTCTCGCTCCTCAGCTGGGGAGGATCAGTGTTTTTACAGCTTCCAAAAATTCACAAAAAAGGTTAAAAAGCTCGGCCCGGTCTGCTAGCAGCTGGGCACCTGCCGCCCCCCCCACTTTCTCCTCCTGGCTGTGCTCCCAGCACAAGATAACAAATTCAGCCTGCACAGCCTCTATCATTCTCTCTCCCAGGGGGGCTGCCCAAACCATCCCAGGACTCCTCCACCCCTGCACCTTGCCGGGGCTCCGGCCTCCCTTCCCAGGCCGCATGGCCTCCCCTCCCCCGCCCAGACACAGCTGGGCAGGGGAGAGGTCAGAGCAACTCACCGGCCGGACTCCAAAGAGGAAGGTCTTCTCTAAATCCTCTGCTTTTTAACCCACTGAGTGTGTTCTCGGAGGCGTACCCAAATCCTCAGTGGCCACACCAAATGCCAATTTCACATCTGGCCACTGATTGGTTTGACCATAACTTTCCAAAAAAAAAACTCTCTTCCGGGTCAAACCATGACAGTAGCCAAAGCTCTCCATTAGTGCTTTGGCCGTTGACAGGTGTTAGCAAGGGGTGGGATTTTTGGAAAACTCCTGTGCATTTTCCATTTGCTTTGTCTGGTGCACGGCTGCACATGTGCTCGTCCAGAGCTGTGTGCGTGCCCTGGTGCCAGAGATCATGTTGGAGAATCATCCTCATATGGGCTAATATGAGATCTCTTGCGAGCTAGTCAAGAATTGATGTGTTACTAATTGCTGTAATAGAAAATATTATCCTTTAGAGGATGTCGTTGTTTTATAAACAAGGGAGTAATTTACAGTTCAATTGCTTAAATCATACGTTAATTGCTATGTGTAATGAATAAATACATTTGCAAGTACATTTAATTTGCACAGATTCCAGAAGTCTAGACATTAAGAGGCAGATCATTATTTGATAAGTAATCTGGAATGTCGTATGAAATGACATTTATTTTCACATGATGAAATATCCTGAAATGAGATTTTGAGATCCTTGTCCTTCCTTCCCTGCAGTGAAGGGCAGTGTTGTCATCGGCTGCCTCAGAAATGTGTCCAGGCTGCCTGGGAACGCAGGGGAAGGCAGGAATCCTCCAGGAGCGACCCAGAGTAGAATAGCAAACTTAGCTTTATGCAGATACAAGTTTTAATATTACAGAATGTAAGAGAGAATATAGAGCTAAAAATGGGGGATGTCTGCAGTAGCCTGGGAGGCTTCACATCAGTGTTAACTGATGGCAGGACGGCTGTGGGGCTCTGAAGAGCATAGGGAGTACCTGAGGAGGTCAGCTGGAGTGTTGGTGATGAAAGGGAGGCATTCGTGCTGCTGCCTGGGCACTGGTGAGAGCTCAGCCCAGTGTAAGGGTGCAAGCAGAAGCAGCTGCAAATACACCCATCAAAGGAGGGTTTTGCAGCCCTGCTTTTGCAGCCCCACGTGCGATCCCTGCTGCTGGTCACACGTGCCTGGTGGCTGTTGCTTGCACCACGGGAAGCCACAGGAATCTGTGCAGGAATCTGTGTCCTCTTCTCCAGGGAGAGAGGAGCCCTCCTGCTGCTGCCTGTTGTTGGAGCTGGGGCTAGCTGCTGCTACCCAGAGTAAGAAGCCCTGCAAACAGAAGGCACCTGTGCTTCAGTTGCTGATACTGAACAATCTTGGGCTACTGGTGCCCTTTCGCAGGCCCATATCTTTATTGGAGGCTGTTAAAGCCAAACCTCCCAACAGCAATAACATGACTACAAAGCATTCTAAGAATAAAGTACGTGGGAATAAGGGAGATACTGAGATCCCAGCCAATTTCAGTACAATACAAGTCTGAAGTACCTTATAAAGTTAACAAGTCAAATTTAAATATATCCAAGGCTCAGGAGCATACAGGAGACAGGATTGGCCAAACCTTCAAAGGCCCATCATTGTCTTTCAAAAAGTCCACTGAAGGCTCATGCCATAAAAAACGGTGTATTCACATGGCTGATACAGTGCTAAACCTGGTGGAGAAATGCCAGCAGCCAGAGTGGGCAGGGATGCTCCCTGCAGGGATGCTATGGTGGCCCAGCCCCTTGTTATAGAGTGCTTTGCCCTGCTCTCTCTGTTTCTGCACCACAATAAAAGAGGTTCTTCTGGTGTAAATCTGGGGAGTGTTTGACAGGTGACTGGCTCCATGGCAAGAAGTAACCCTTGTCCCTGGCTTTATGACAGGTCATCCAGCCTCTGCAATCTTGCTGCTGGAGAGGTAAAAAATTAGCTCTCCTGCCTTGCCCAGCACCATTTTCATCACAGTCCTGAGCAGCACAGGCTGCAGCCAGGAGTGCAGCACATTGTGGTGGCTTCCCTGTCCCCTGTGATATGAACACCCTGGATGCCACAGACAGGAGAGGGCAAGGAAAGAGCTAGGAGAGACTGCTTGTGCTGCATGCCAAGGAGCTTGTCCATGCTTTCTCAGAGCTGAAGGCACCTGTGGATTAGAAGAGCCTTCTGTAGGCACCTGGAGAACAGTTTGTTAGGTGTTACAACGTGAAAACTATGCCCAAAGGTCCCAAGCCTGCTCCTATTTAGCTTCCTTGAGTACTGGATTAAGAGCCAAATGTGGTTATGAAATGCCAGAGACCCAGAGCTCTTTCAGCCTGCCTGAGTAGTGTCAGTGTGGCAAGCTTACATGCCTGATTTTTCCTTTTCCTGTGTGTTATTTGTGTTTAGCAGGCTGTATTCTGCCTTCATCATGTGCCATTGTGCGTTTATACATTTTACACATCCATTTGGAAGCAAGAACCGGTGCCACAGGACTTACCAAGCAGCCACGCTCTCTAGCAGAGCACCCAAGCAAGCTGCGTTGCAAACCATCCCAAGACTGCAATAGAATGGCAGAAAAGTCTCAGGAAAATACCCTGCTACAAAGGCATTGGAAAATCAAGGTTGTTTCATGGCATGTTTGTGAGCAGGAAGCAAAACCACCCTGATTTGGTGCCTCTGAAGAGGCCAGCAGAACTGGGATGCGTGTTGCAGGACTTGGCGTGCAGGAATTCATGAACATAAGGCCTTGTCAAAACTAATTTTTAAATAAAATGCAGTGTCCTAGCAAAACACATGCCTGAGACTTAAACCAAAACCAAAGTACAAAATGTGGTGTTTAAAGGCTGGGCTCCATCTCAAGCGAATAGAAGCCACATGCATTCATCTGAGATGAGATTTTGGCATGATCTGAAGTTGTGCTCATGGAGACTGCAGTGAGAGCAGAGAGAGGAGGTCTTCATGTCCTCCTACAATCCTGTACACAAGATCAGCCTTTCTGCACTTTCAAAGTGAAAAGGTTTCTGACACCAACGCTGGGCTCCCCAGGTGTGGGACGGAGCATCCCAGGGCTGCTCAGCTTCTTGCTCCACACTATGTGCAGGCAGCAGTGAGGCCACTTCCACCAGCTTGAAAACCTGGTGCAGACCTGCATCTCTCTCCCCTTGCTGCCCACAGTGGGTTTGGGACTGTAAGCTCCCAGTGACACCACTCTGTAGCAAGTGTCCTGCAAAAGAGCCAGTACTGAGGCTAAACCTTTATTAATTGCGGAGAGGAAGAAATAATGCTGGCAAAATATTGTCAAATACTTCAAATTAATGATTAATTCTAGATGAAGTGATACTGTTTGATGTGGTCTTTGCTGGTTTAAACAGGAGAAGGGTGATTCACTCTAAAGGAATTTATAAAAACACAAGTATTTGCTCATGGACAATAAATACTGGGGCAGATAAAAAGGGGGATGAAGTGTTCAGTGTTGTGATAGCAACTCTGCTTGAGAAAACTTTTGACCTTCTCACATCTTAAATCAATGGCCCCCCCCCCCCTTGCTTTCCTCCAGGCCTGCTCTGGAGGCTGAGGGAACAGGGTACATGGGAGCACACCAGGCTTGCCCTGGGCTGTGTTGCTGGCAGGTCCCCCCTGTTTCCCTCTTGTTCCCACGGGGAGGACAGGACACCCGCCAGCGCCCGCCGAGGGGCACAGGGCAGCACCCGACAGCAGTTTACACAATCTGTGTACACAGCCTAATCTGTCAATTTGCCTGTTGTAAAAGTAAGCGCATAAACCTGGTGCTGAAGCTGCTGTGGTTTACAGAGCTGCTCCACCTGGGAAGCTGAGATTTATGCTGTCCACTCTTGAGCGAGGCATCCCATCCCGTCCCATCCTATCCCATCCCGTCCCGTCCTGTCCCATCCGATCCCATCCCATCCCGTGCTGTCTCACCCTGTCCCCTCCCAGTGCAGGCAGGCCAGGAGGGCTGGCTGCAGGCAGCAGAGAGCCCATGAGCAGCCCAGTGGGAGCGGCAGCAGAGGTGCCGGCAGTGCTGTGCCTGCCCCACGGCGCCTGAGAGCCATCGGGTGGGTACCTGAGGGAGGGAGCTTGCTATCTACCTTTCCCGTGGGAATACGATGCAGCTGAGATAACCTCCAGACCTTGCTGGGACTCTGCCAGTGTCATTAAAGTGTTGACATCTGCTGATTACCCTGACATGATGCTGGTTTTATTGAGACAAGATTAGCCACTCGTACTTTGAAGGGAGGCTGGGCACACACGGTAACTGACTGTTCCCTGTCAGGAAGGGCTTCAGAGCCTTTTCCATTCCAGAATGGTCTTTTTTCTTTATGAAAATCTAACTATTTATGCCCTAAAAATAACAGCATGGGAGTGAGGGCACAAAGCAGGCAGAGCAAAGTCCCTGAGCTGGTGTTCAGCCTTGCCATGTCTGTTCAGGGTGGCCCTGGTCACATCACCTGTCGGTGTGGGACTGATGGAGCAGAGCTGATACCCACAGAGGGGCTGAGCCCCTGCCTGCAGCCATTCCTGCAGCATCGCCTCACAGGCTGTCAACGAGCCTTTCATCACAGCCCCTTCTGACATCAGCCTTTCCAAAACACCTGAGCTCCTTGTGGTCCCTGTGCTCATAACACTTGGAAGTGACAGCAGCTTCTGGTTCCAATTAACCCAGGGGCAGTTTGGGGACTATCTGATTGCACTGCAGTGGAGGGGAGAGGAGAAAGAGCCTTTCTGGGAAGCAGCGATTGAGTGTGTGGGTGAAGAACTTCTGAAAAAAGCAGATGGTTTCTTTCTTTCTTTCCTCCTTCTTTTCCTTGTCTTTTTTTTTTTCCCCCTGAATTCCACTAAACAGACAACCCAATAGCACATTTTTCACCATCAAAGCTTCGCTGAAGGGAATTCTCCACTGCTATTTCATTTTTTTCTTATGTTCACAGATTGTAAAGCAAACGGCCTCTGGAGAGCAGGGAGGTCAGATCTGTCCCAGGGTGACAGCAGAGGACTGGCTGACATCCTTGGGGCATGACAGGCTCTCCCTGGCAGCTGGCAGCCAGGGGAAGTGAACACACATCTGCCTTGGAATGCTGGGTGACAAGCATGGCACTGCAGCTGGCAGCTGCTGGCACTGGAATCTGGGACACAGGGATTTGCCAAGGTCCATAACCTCTGCCTTGGACACCTGCACAAGGCCAACAACTGTGAGGAGAAGCTGCAAGCAGTAGGGGAAAGCAAGCACCAGTTCCTGGGCTGGCCCCACCAACCGATGCTCTCCTGGGAGGAGATGGACTCACAGGTCAGCAGAGGCAGGTGCCACCTGGAGCCTTCCTCCCCCAGCCTTCCCACGGTCACACCACAGCCAGAGATCCCAAATATTATGTCTCTGGGAGAAACAGGGAGGGAGGAAGCTGTAATCCCGTGAAATCCCAGCCCACACTGTGCCAGTCCTTTAAATTACACTCACATGCAACATGTTCAATGCCTGTTGAAAGAAAGGTGGTTAAAGGAGGAAATGTAAATGGAAAATAAGCTTGAAGGGCAGATGGGGTTGGAGGGTTCTGTCTTGTTAATCTGAGATCTGTTTTTTAAGACACCCTTTTTAGACTTGGCAATGCAGCTGATTGCTCCCTGCTGTGATGCATGGCAGCACTGCTGTGCTGTGGGAAGGTGCTCTTTGGAAAGGAGGACAGAGGATTCAGCAAGGAGCTGCAGTACAGGGCGGGACATGGCAGCCAGTTGTGCTTGGAGGGCTGGAGGATACTCTGTTAGCTCTGTTCTCCTTCCACCGGTGATTTGGACACAAAAAGGAAGCATTTTCTTGCAAAATGTGCTTCTCCAGCCAGGAAAGTGAGATGTGGAGGCTGATGTGGGGCCGGGAGCTCCTGCCCAGTCCCCTGGCACTGGAAGGTGGCTGGACAACATGCTTGCTATACATGTATGGCTGAGTCAGAGGAAGAAAACATTAGAGGAGAATGGCAAAACTGCTGGCAAGACAAATGGGACTGAAATGACCACTGGGACCAAGAGGAACCAGAGCAACTCCCAGCTGGAGCAGTCACAGTCAGAAAATAACCTCATTGCTCATTGAAACGTGGGCCACATGTGAGAGGGACAGGCCAGCACGGACTGGCAGGGACAGGCATCACTTGCACTGTGTCTCCATCACCTCAGTCATGACTGCTCACACAGGAGCACGAGCCTGCTCCTTGCCATAGGCTGGAGGAGGAGGAGGAGGCACTGGTGAGGAGCAGCCAGCCCCATGGGGTGTATCACCAGTATGTGTTGTGCTTGTCACTTCTGACATCAGCTCTATGCCTTGAAGATGTCCTTTGCCTAAGGAAAAGGTGCTTCCAGGCTCCAGACCCAGGACAGTGAATGGCAGCGGCTTTGTACTAGGATGTGGGTGCACTGAAGGGATGGTGCCACCCCATGCTGCTGGTAGTGCAGAGCCTGAGCCCTGAGCCCTGAGCTGGGCCTGTCCCCACGTCCTGGGGCTCCAGAGTTGCTGACCCAAAACTGGCAGATTTTGGGTGAAAGCAGGCTATTTTTGAAGGTGCTTCAACTCCACTCCCTACGTGTCATAGGGATGCCAGTGAAAACAGGGTTACTTCTCACTTTTTCCCTGCTGCACCCCGGGAACCATCCAGCCCCCACTGAACTGGGAGTGGGGTCCGTGGGAAGAGGACACCCGTGGGGCTCGCTGGCAGCCCGACAGAGCCCGGCGGGGCAGGAGCCAGCCCAGCCAGAGAGCTGCTGGGTTTCACACCCGTCCGGCTGCTGAGCCGCCCGCTCCCTGCGCGCCTCCGAGGGTCAATTACCGCGATTACTTCAAGGAGTCAAACCGGCTGCCGGCAGCGCCGGGGAAAATCTTTGTTTCCCGTTTGGCTTTGTCAAAGGGAAGGCAAGAAGTGCCTGGGCATGCGGCGGGGGGTGAAAGAGCCTCTGCTGCACGAAGGGCAAAAGTCAGAGGGCGGCTGGGTGTCTGCGGGGGAGGAGGCTGCCCCGGGGACAGCCGCCCTGCTCTGCCAGCGCCACCGAGCAGCGCTTGGGGCTTGGGCAGCCTCCAGCACACTTGGTCACTCAGAAAGGGCCTATAAACAGCCCAGTGACTGTAGAGAGAAGCTGACCAGTTAGTGGTGGAGACAGCCTTTAAAAGTGAACGTGAAACCTTGGCAAGTTAAAAGTAAAGTCACGCTAAAAGGAATTTAAAAGTCTGTGGAAGGACATGCGAAAGGTACTAAAACCTGAAAATAAATATATTTGCATAAATGCCAGGAGCAGGAAACCAGCCAACAAGCTGGTGCAGGTTGTGAATGATGAACAGAGAGCCCAGGGAAGGCAAAGTCTCAGCAGAAAAGCTGAGTGGTGGCTTAAGAATGCTCAGACAGTGCCTGTCACCCTTCCTGCAGGGCTGTGCCAGGGGCCTGTCCCATAGCATGGGCCTGCTGGAGATGTCTTCCAGCAAAATGAGGGGCTATAGGTGGCACACATGGGGGACAAGGCAATGCCAGCCCAGCTGGTGGTACCCAGCTTTTCCTGGCAGCCTAGGGCAGAGGGTGGGGAAGGAAACATGAGCTGCAGCCAGAGGTGCTTGGAGGATCTCACAGGCAATTTGGGAGACCTCATCTATAACACATCTGTGTCAATGCAGCACTTAGGGGACACTCAGCATCACCTTGCAGGAGGGAGCCATACCTCACAAATCAGCCAGGTCACCAAGCGTGGGGAGCAGAGCAATATGCTAGTTGTGGAGCAGAGACACTTCCAAAATGTTTTTTTTTTTTGCCTTGGCACCTCTCCAAAAGGCCTGATGCCCAATGGGCTGAAGAGACATTCTCCTTGCATGGAAAAACAACTGGTTAAAAGACTTACAGACAGCAAAATAAAGCTGGCTGCTGAGCAGGATTAAACTTCAGGTTGGCAAAATGGCACATGAAATTAAGTATTGATAAAGGCAAAGCAACAACCCACCGAGAAGCAGTCCCCAGCAGCCATGCAAAATGCTGATTCCCTCTTCAGTGATGCTGGGAAAGAGTCAGGACAGCAAGCATGATGTATGATTAGGGAAAGAAGAGAGAACAGCTAAATACTTTCTCTTTTGGAGTAGTATGTGCAGTGGTTTTTTGTCAAAAAGAATGTTATGGAAATAAAGAAATATGAAGAAAGGCCTTAAGGATGCTTGGGAATAGAGTTTGGAGGCATGGTGAGGAAAGATCATGGTCACACAAGCTTGGAAACGCTGAAGGAAGGTCTTAAAGATGCCAGGAGTCAGAGTAGGAGGTGGAGGGAGGCCTGGCATCAAACTGGAACAGTGAAATCATGTTGAGAATATGTCCAAAATAAGGAGGAGGGAGCCTTTGCCTTTATCAGCACTGCTCAGCTGTGGAACCCTGGGCCACAGGCTGAAGTGGCAGCCAAAAGCACAAAGTGGGGAGAGCTGCACCCACTGATGCTGAGTCTGTCTGACACAAGTGCAAGCAGCTGAGACAGAGCTCACCCACACCTGACTCCTCTGCTCCCCCCAGTACCTGCCCCTTCACATCAGGGCCTGGGGCTCCTGCTGCACTGCAAGTTGGCAATTCTTGGCCTGGGAAAAGGGTGAAAGGACCAGGATACCAGACCATAAAGCTGAGCCAAGCTCATAGAAGCACTTTCTGAGATGCAAAGGGTCAGGCAGGAAGCTGTGTCTTGGTGCTTTGTTTTCCATGTGCTGCACTAGCTTTGAGCTGCCAGCCAGAAATGCTGCCCTGCCCACGACTGCTACCTCCACTGTGCAGCACCTTCACCCCTCCCTGACTTTTATGAGCAAGGATTGACCAAGATTTCCTCTGCCACATTGACAAATACCTTGAGTCAGGAAGAAAAAGAAGTTGAACCTGTCTCTGCATTGCACACTGGTGTGATGTCATAGGCTCATGCAATCAGTGGTTTTGGTTGGAAGTAACCTTGAAGAGGTTCCAACTCCCCTGCCACCGGCAGGGATGCTGCCCACTAGATCAGGTTGCTCAAAGCCCTGTCCAGCTTGACCTTGGACATTTCCAGAGATAGGAAGTGTTGCGGATATCTGGACAGCAGCTGCTGAGTGCACAGTCTGGAGCTCCTACAAGGAGAGGGACGCACCAGGGCAGCAGGACTCGTCTGTCAGGGCAACACCTGGCCTTTGGCAAAGTGAGGTTTTTTTTGGTGCAAAGCCATTTGCTGCGTATCTGGCTGGCCAGCCTTGCTGTGAGCCTGGAGCAGTGGCAAGAGCTTAGCACCTTCCACAGCTCCACACCAAAATCCAGGCCCCTCAAGGTCCCTTGTGCCCGCAGCGAGCAGCCTGGCCAGCGCCCGTGCCCGGCACCCTGCCACCTGCCCAGTGCTGCCACCCCGCACGCGAGGCCGGGGGCAGGGGCTGGCCGCCGGCATCGTTCACCCTCCAGGGCGCGGGCCTGGGGTGGGATTTGTGGAGATTATGCCGGAGGAATTACAAAGGAACAGACTTTCCCACAGACGCTTCAATTGCTGCCCTGAGAAAGTGTGTGAGCTGAGGCAGGCCGCCTGCCTCACGGTGCTTTGGGGAGCGCACAGGAACAGCACACACGGTTTTTAATAATTAAGTAACTTTAATTGTCCTGGGAAAGCAGCGCTTGCCTTGGGGCACTCTGCGCAAACTCATAATTAATGTTACCAGGAGAGATTACGGGAAGGAGAACTGAGAAATGATTCACTTTTGCTTTTTAAGCCTCTCTGTGTTAAAGCTGTATTATCCCCTGGTTTAAAGCCTCATTTAGCTGTGAAGAAAGCCAGTGTGATCACGGTGGGGGGGAGGTGGGGAGAGGCAGGCAAAGCACCCTGACAAATTACAAACAGCCGCACCAGGCTCCACCACCAGCCTGGCGGGATGGGAGCCGGCAGCCAGCACAGCTGGAAGCATCCTGGGTGTGCAGAGCAGCAGCATGGTGGAGAGCCCAGAGGAGTGAAGGATGCTCATCACCAGCCCTGCCCGAGGCTGGCATGTGTGTGTAATTCCCACGTGCACCTTCTTGCTTGAGGGCTCCAAAGGCAGCTGCCAGCACAGGAGTTGCCAGACAGTACCGGGACAAAGACTGGTCTCTCCCAATATCCCCAGTGCACCAGAGGGCTAAATCCTGGGAAGCCTGAATTTGGCAAAGTGAGAGCTCCTCCTTGGAGTCAGAGGGTGACAAGCCTTTTGTAAATCTGATTTATTCCAAGTAAATAAAATGGGCATTTAGCACCCTAAACCTGGCTACACTTCTCTGCCATAACCTGCTCCCAACCCTCCAGGGACCACGGCTTTCCTGTAGCAGCACGTCACCATCTTAGCTGTGCAGCAAACAGGACATGTGCGGCAAGGGCAGACAAAGTCCCCGTGTTGGGACATGCCTCAAGCATGTCCTCAGATGTCTCTGAGCCCCCCAGAGCTCCCAGCCCTCCTCCCCAGGCAGCTGCCTGCCCCTCTGGGTCTGCTGAGCAGGGGGGGTTCATTCAGCTCAGCAGCAATGCTGATGCTGAGTCGAGCCCCACGGGGAGCCCCATGGACGGGCACTGCCGGTGCTGCACAAAGAGGTGGGCAGTGAGGGAGGGACGCAAATCCTTCCCGGGGTGTGCGGCGCCTGGGATCCGTGGTGCTTGCTGGCGCGTTTCACCCACTTTAAAATCAACAACCTATTGGACTGGAGCGCCTCTTTTCTTTCTTTTTTTCCTTTTCTGTTTTTTTTTCCCTTCCGCCCAAAGCAAATCATTGGACTCACGCAGGACACAAGGTATTTTACTCTATAGAAATCCTTTTTTCAGGCAACTATGTCAAGAATGTTTTCATACTTTGGGCTGGATGGGAAAAAAAAGGGCTTAATCCCCTGAGATGGTTATTTCTCTGAAAACAGACATGCAAATGCTGGACTTGTCAAACCTTAAAATGTTTTCTTTATTCAGGGAATTACTGCCTGCCTGCTGAGCCCGGGTAATGCTGACAGGCTAAGCCCGGGGCCTTGGCAGCAGAGCATGCAGAGTGTGGGAAAGGGCGGCTGAGGCACGCGCCAGATAAGATCATACAATAAATGATACAGCCCTCCGGAGCACACGGCCACTTTCATATGCAAACAGGCCTCCCTGTACACACACACACACACACACACACACACACACACACACACACACACACACTGCCCAGGCAGGAGGCAGCACCTTGCTGCACGCCTGGGCGGACGCACCTGCACACGCATGCATAGGGCTGCAGGGCTGGCAGGATGCAGGGAGATGCAGGGGGATGCAAGACAGGTTTTGCTCAGCCCAGTGAGCATCCCAGGTGCTGGAGGAGGGGAGATCTTCCCACTGACCCATGGTCTGGCTAAGCACGTTCCCTGACTGTCCTCAGTAGTTGCATTTTGGTAGTGCTGGTGACCAGGTTCTTGCTGCACCCGGGGCATGGTGGCTTGGAGGCCCTACTGGAGCGCTGTGAGGAAAGGAAAGTCATAATCTAATAACTTGGTTACTTCTTTCTTCCACCTGTGGGGTAAAACCTGGAAACAGAACTCAAATGGCTTAGAAGATGACAAAGATGATCCAAAATGCACAGGACTTCTAGTTGCATTCTTTTAGCTGTTGTGTTGTTTCAGACCTAAGTGAGGCTTTTTGGTACACATGCCTGGGGGTCTGCAAAGCAGCCACATATTCTGCCCTCTAGCAGGGCTTCATATCTAAAGAGAAGCAAAGAGCATGACCCCACTGATGGGAGCAGCAGGACTGATGGTGCCATGCTTCTGCTGCCCATGGAGGCAGTGCCCAGCTTTTCCCCAGGCATCCACAGAGCCCTCACTTGAGCCATTTTTGCTTTCTTTGCAGTGTGCAAACCTGATTCAGCTGGGAGACGGGCGGGCAGGAGGCTGGCGTGAGCCTCCCTCAAGCTCTAAGTGTGGCACCTGCACATTTATTTTAATGACGTGGTGCCTGGCAGAGCCGCCGTCATGGGTCACAGTGCCGGTGGGTCACACAGCCAGCCACAGCTAATGACCCATGTGCTGGGGTGGGAACAATGGCTCTGAGCTACTGAGAGTGCAGCCAAAGCCACCTGGTAGGGAGCCGCCACAGCAGCAGCATTTGGAGTCAAAATGGGCTCCCTCGGGGGGTCAAGTGTCACCCCAGAGCAGTGCTGGCATCAGCCCAGGCCCCCATGGGCTGTCGATGGCCACGGTCATCCTTTCCTGTCCCACCACGGCAGCATGTCCTGCTCTGACACCACCACCCACTGGTGGTAGGTTCTGCTGGGACACGTTTTGCAGGGTGCATCACTAAATTAATCTCAGCACAGTTCCTCCTAACCCGAGCTTAACTTTTGACATGGTTACAGTTGTATTTTTAGGGCATGCAGGAGCCTGAGTGCGGGGGCAGGAGGCTGCTGAGCACGCGAGGGGTGGCAAAATAGGTGGTCGGTGATGGATGGCTGCCCTGTGCTCCTCCAGAGCCCTGCACACTCACAAATCACAGCTCCTCACTCCGCACCACTCTCAAGGTAGCTGGGGAAGGGGGAGAGCCATGGTGGGGGGGTCCTGGCATCTTACTCCCGGCTTAATACGGTGCATTCACACAGATAATCTGTCAAGGAAAAAATGAGCCAACAAGCTATCTATTCTTGTCTGTGCTATTTTCCCATGTCAGAAACAGGCTGGGCTGAAAAATGTAGGTTTCCCCTTTCATCTTGCCTTTCAGAGCCCCTGAACAAGATGCCTTTCTTTGCCAGCACTCGCCGAGGAGATCTTGCCTCGAAGAGCAGAAAAAGGGGCTTTCTTTTTCTTTCTTTTTTTGTTTTTTTTTTTTAATATCTGTGCCCAGGCTGTGCCAGTAGCAGTAGCAGGGATGTAGAGTAGCTTTTCTTTTCCTAGGGAAGGGAGGGTGCTGTGCTGATCTCCTCCTTGAGCTCCCACTGTTGTTACTGTTTCCACTAAGCTGAACTAGGGGTGACAACAAATACTTCCCTTCCACATTTTATTTTTAACATGAAAAGAAGTGTCTAAGAAGGCAAAAATAACATTTCCCCTGGTGGGAGGCCCCGGTGAGTGAGAGACACGTGATAAAATGCCGCTGCATCCTCCCCTCAGCTGTGTGATGCCCACACATCAGTGCTGGACACTCAGTAACACCCATCCTTTCACGAGTGCCAGCATCCTGCAGTGCCTGTCCCCTCCCTACCCACTGGGTCCAGCAGGGATGCCTGGCCCTGCTCGCCAGGCATGCGGTGGTGCAGCCTCCTCTCCCCCCATCCATGGGGTGACAGGGAGCATGAGAGGCAGGCAGGCAGAGGTTCTGCACACCTCAAGTTTACAAGGTGGTAGCAATCTTTGCCCTCCTCTGGCTGGGCATCTTGGGCTCACATGCCCTTTTCATACAGTTGGTTTGGTGTAATAAAAGCAAGAAATGTGTTTTTATAGGTTTTGTGGTCTGTCTTTCATTAATCACATTTCTTTGCATTCTTGTTGGTTTGTTCTACTCCAGTGACTGGCAGTGGCCACCAGCTCTCCAGCTGCATAGGCTGTTCTGCTGGTGCTGGGGTGTGTTTGTTGATTTATGGAAGTGGTTTTCAAAAAATAATATTTGAAATGGCCAGGTAACAGCCAAGTGCAGGGAGAGGACATATCAGCAGCACTTGTATAACAGTGATCCAGCTATCTGGTTTCTTGTAAAAGCAAATAGTTTAAAGGGTCTTAGGCTGTTCTGCTTCCTTCACAATTTTGAGAATATTTTGAGAATTTTGAAAATTGTGGTCTTCTTTACTATGGTTTCCCTGACCTGGGGATCACACATGGCAAACAAATAAACCATTTCTGAGACCAAATTAGTGGTACCATTGAAGCTTACATTTTAAATTTTTTTTGTATGTATCCTTTAAAAGAAGAGATGGATGCTTTTCCCTCCTCCCAGTCCAGAAAAATGGAAAGTCAGGCTCTATTCCTAAGACTTGCAAGAGTCTGTCCACTCCAATTATCAGTGCTAGAGACTTGGTCCTTACAGCCAACTGTGACACACATTCTTGCTCAACTTCTTTTCCCCTCAGCTTTTCTTGGAGGTTTTGTGAAGATGAGCAGAAAGAGGAGACAGAGCTCTGAAAGCAAATTCTTCTTCCCTGGAGGATGCCTAAGCAGCCCCCAGTCACTCAGCGTGTTTGGTTCCTGCCACCTGTAAGGAGGACAGGGGCAGGAGCTCCGGCAGGGAACCCTGCAGAAGAGATGGCCAAAAGCTCAGGCTGCCATGAGCTGCAGCAGCAGTGCCTGCTGAGCCTCTCTGGTGCCTCACAGGGCCAGCACCCACTCCCACCAGAGAGCTCTCAGAAGGGCCAGGGATGTGCTTCTCCCCCAAAATGTTTCTAAGGCAGGGCTGCTGGAAGGAACTGCAGGAAAATGGGGATCAGACAGAGCAGGCAGCTAATTGGGAGGAGCAAAAATACATAGGTAAGATAAAAGAGAATGTTTGCATTGTCTGGAATCCCCAGGCCATCCCAGGTTTGCCTCCAGCTGTTTGGTGAAAAGCCCTTTCCAGCCTTTGAGAAGGTCATGGTTAGTCTGGAATCAAACAAAATGAGCAAGTGAAGGCGAGCAGGCAGGAAGGCATGAAACCAGCTCCTTTGACTTTGGGAGGACTGGGAAACTTGTAAATGCAATTGCTTGTGGTGGTGTAGCACTCAGATTGCCACAGCTTTTGCATGACAGTACCAAGACACCCCACCTAAGGCTGGAGCAGCTCCAGGCTCGGGAGAGAAGAACCTGTGGCCTGAATACACAAAACAGGAGTGGAAACAGGCAAGAGAGGACTTTCCCACAGGCAGAGTGGGGCAGAGCTGGAGCTGCCATCGCCCCAGTTAAGGCCATGGCCACCAGCTGCCTTGCCCTGGGGGCAGGCACAGGGCTCAGCTGTGTAAACCTGTGGGGACCTGAACAAGAGCTGGATGAGCCAAAGGAATTTTTGGGAGCTCAACGTGCAATGTCAGTGGGAGCCTGGCAGGGCTTTGAGATGTGACAGTAGGACAGAGACATCTGGACAGTGTGATGTCACTGCCAGCTCACTCAAGTCTTTGTCCCTGCTGCCAAGCAGAGTACCTTGGGATGTGGAACACTGCAGTCCTTAAACCTCGGCCTGGGAGTCTCCCCCATGAGAGAGGAAGGGGGAGGCAGGCAAAGGCAAGGCCATCTTCAGCCTCTTCCTTCCTCCCACAAACTTGGGCAATGGTGGAATGCAGCAGGGACCATGACGTGCCTGTCCTTGCTTTGGGCTGCCAGAGAAAAGGGACTGAAGCCACAGGTGCTCCATGGGAATGAGCACTGCAGCCTCTGCAGGGTTGGGAAACTGATGTTATCACAAGGGAGGGTTCACCTCAGCAGAGGTGAGGAGCAGCTCCCCCCAGCCCAGCCCCACAGCCACTGCCCCAGGCGCTGTGCCAGCTCTGCGAGATGGAGGCCCCGGCGGAGGCGGGCTGGGAACCACCTGGACTGCTCCAGCCACCAGGGCAATGCCAGTCACAGCACACTGTGAGTCACCAGCCCGGCGTGCAGCCCGATCCTGCACCTGGCAGGAGCTGGGTACACCTGGGTACACCTCATTTCCTGACACAAGGGCCTTTCCCTGAGCAAGGGCAAGGGCTTGGAACAGTCTCCTGGCTGCAAGGCAGAGCTGGGAGCAAATGGACAGCTGAAGCCCTGGAAGATATTTGCCTGGGCCTCCTGGGAACCTGCAAAATGTTTCTATGGGCTTGGAAACTCAGACCCTCAGCCTTCGCCCATGTGTGGAATGAGGTTCTGAAGTCAGCACAAATTCAGGAAAAAATACCTAATGCATATGAATAAAAGCTTATGTGAGAGAAAACACTGCCTGCAAAGAGGGCCCGGACCCTGGGCAGCTGCTTCTTGATGGCCGTCCTAGGGAGTATGTGGGAAGGCCCTTCCTTTCCCCAGCAGGATCTCATCTGACACCTGTCCAGGTGCTCTGTCGGGCTGCCCCAGCACCCACGGCTGCTCTGGGACATTGCCAATCCTCTGCACCCCCTGCCTGGCTCCCCGGGCAAGCCGGCCAGCCTGCCTGGGAAGCGAGCCTGCTGCTTGGCAGGAACAACTGCGCTGCTCTCCAGGCTCCAGCGCTTCCCCCGGGCACCAGCCCTGGCCCGTGCAGACCCACCTGTGCTCGGGGAACGCCGAGGGACGCCGGGGGTGCCGGGGCAGCGCGGGCAGATGCCGGTGCCGCGGGCAGGGAGCGTGGGCTGCTGGGCACGGCGCCGCAGGCCGGGCAAAGCCGGGCAGACAAAGGGGAGCCAAACCCCCAGGGGAAGGCTTGGATCAGAGCCTGTCCCAGAGTGTTAAGCTGTTCACACAAAGCTCCTTGAGCCCAGGCTGGCTCTGCCCCCTCCGCTGCCTTCTCCCTCTGCGGGCAGGGCTGGTGCCAACGTCGGAACCTGCTAATCAGTAGCTACAGCAGCCGCAGCCTCCCTCAGGCCTCCCAGCCTCCCTTCCCTCCTCCCGCCTTGACTGCGGGCCAAGCGCGGCCGAGCCTGCCGGCGCAGGAATGTGTGAGAGCCATGTGTCACTTCTCCAGACTGTGGGAAAGTGCTGCTCCAGTGAACTCACAGCAGCTGCCCTGCCCCAGCCCCAGCCCCAGCCCTGGCCCCGGAACAGGAGCTGGGCTGGCCGCCCTGGACGCCGGTGCACTCCCACTCCACTCCCCTCAGCATGGGTCCCCTGCCAGCCCCCAGCCCTGCGGGTGACAAAGAACATCTGAGCCCCCAGCGCCTGCCACAGCCACCGCGGGTGGTGAAGGAAGGGCTGCTGACCTGGTTTTCCTTTAGAAACAGTTGTTTCCCTGCACTTTCATGTTGATTTCTTTTTTTTTTTTTTCCCCTAGATGAAGGGTGTGGGGTGCTGAGAACAGGACCAGCCAGGAGCTGCTCCCATGCCGAACTCTCACCACCTGGCACTTGTACAAGGCTCTTGTCTTCAAAGCCCTGGGCAGACAATGGTCCCTTTCAGGCTGCACGGTGCCTGCAGCCGGCCAGAGCCCTGGCCATGGTCAGCCTGCCTGGCATGGGCTCGGCCCTGGCTCCAGCACTGGACATGCCTGCCCGCATCACCCAGAGAAAGCAGACGGTGCTGTGTGCTGGGGAGATACTCCTGAACCCACATTCCAGCTGCTGGGCCCCCTTCCTTTTCTCCAGCATCCTCCTTGCCCACCACAGCCCTTTTGGGTGTTGCAGTGGCCCTCAGCACGGCATCTGCCGGGGGAGCTTGGTGCTGGAGCATCAGCACGGCCCTCAGCTCTGTGTGGAAGGGTTGACTGCCTCTCTGCAGGAGCCCCCACGGCTGGCAGCTCTCAACGCACACAAAAGCAATACCAAGCTGAATAGAGGGTGGGGAACAGCCTGTCCCCTTTTTCCCCCCAGCTCCCTGCCAGGGGATTAATTGCCGACCCAGGGAGCAGGAGGGCCGGGCTGGGGCTTGGCAGGAGGGCAGCAATGCAAAGCACTGAAGCAGTCTGTTCAATGGCTGGCTGGTGCCTCTGTGCCTGCTGCCAGCCCTCCCCATCTTCCTCCTTGCCGTGCTGGTCCCAGCCAACCAGGCTCTACAGACAAGCACCTATTTCTGCCCTCATTTTCATCTTCTCCTAGGCCTGCCATGGGCTCTCATTAGAGCTGCTTGCTGGGGACTCATTAACTTGGCAGGCTCAGTGAACCTGGGTCAATTAAAATAAAGCTCCTTAGCTTCTCTACCCTCTGCTTTTCTGCAGTATTGCCCCGCTCTCCTACTTCTGTCTACATCCCAAACCAGGTAGTACAAGGACAACTGTCCCCGACCTGCAGCGTGTGCTGTGTCTGTCAGTCCCAGGACCATCTCTGCCGTAGCTCCTGGCCCAGATTAGCACCAGTGACTCTTGGGGAGCACACTTGGTGAGAACCTCTTCAACAGGAAGCTGCAGCTCCCATTAGGGTGGCTGAGGTACTTGTAATAAGCAGGGTAGGATGGCTGCAGTCTGAAATAGTGCTGCTGACATGCCCTTAGCCTCTGCCAGCACAGCTGGCTGCAGTGCTCTTTGATGGGTCCAGTGCTGACCTCGTGCCTTCAGACCCCCAAAACATCTCCTACCAGGTCCCCTTAAAGTAAGAGTGCTGCTCAGGAGCAGAGCTAGCTCCCCAGGCTCCATGGTGCCCAGGACTTGTTGCTTGGCTAACCCATGCTCAGATGCCCAGGTCACCTAAGACTTGATTCCACAGCTCTTGATATGTTTGCACAAATGTTAAGATGGGTCCATTGTCAATGATAGCTTTAAGGGGTGAGAAGAGAGGTAGACTTGCTCCTTTTTCACCAAAAAATTATCTGGATGCTCTGCAGCCAGTGGAGAGCTGGAATATACCTGATAGTGCCTTACTACTGATTTCTTAATGACTCCAGTCCACATGTTGAGCACCTTTTGCTATTTCAGAAACTTTTGGAGAGTGATGCTGACTATCTGGTTAGAGCTATGCAAATTCAGAGGGACAGGCAGAAGCAGATCTCAGGCTTTCGCCCCCTTGTAAATCTGATGTCCAAACCCAAACAAACCAAAGCTATAATAAAATTAGCTTGGAGTCTTTCCTGGGTAGCATCTGTGCAGACTGGAAATCTGTTGCTGCCAGACAGATGATGATATTAGCGGGTACAGAGTGAGGCCTTGGGGTGTTAGAGACCATGGGCCAAGCCAAACACTGGATGCAAATGCTCCCAGGCTCTGGGAAAACCCTGACCCAGGCACTGACTGCACAGTATGGCTGGGGCTTATCTCTGCAAACCAAGGAAAGCAGTGTGGCTTCCACTGTGGACAAGCTCCAGCACAGTGAGAAAATCTGGGGCTCCAGCATCTTACTGGCACCTTTTTCACCGCCTGGCCACCACTGTGATGGCTGACATCCTTTCACATTGCAAGGGCAATGTCTGATGTGTCACCTGTACAGAGCTGTGTCCACCCTGGGAGAAGAGGCAGACCTTGACTGCAAGATTGTGCCTGCTGCTCCCCCACTTGACTGCAAGTATCGCCACACAGCCTCTCAAGGGGAGGAAATATTTGCTCTCAGCAATAGGTTTAGACCTAAAGTCCTTGCTTGAAAGCCCTTGACTTGGGACAACTCACATGAGGAGGAACTGTGCTTGGAGGCTCGGGGTCATCAGCTTCTCCTTGCCAGAACAGAGCAAGAAAAGCAAACAGCTCCTGCAACCCTTCTCTGGTTTGGGTTTTGTTACACTTTCCAAATGCATCAGTCAAATATTCATGAAGGATCAGCCAAATCTTTCCCAGGCTTACAAGCTCAATTCCAAATAAGCCTTGCCCTTACTGACACTCCACAGAGGTCCGACTGCACTGGCAGGAGGAAGAAACATGGAGTGTGAGGTTTAATGAGCCCTGTGCTATGGCAGATCATCATCTCTGTAGTGCTGGTCCAGGTCCTTTTTAAAGGCAGACTGGGCTCCCCTTGTCGCTCTGCCCCTCCCCAGTGAGTCACTGGAGTGTGGATCATACATGTCCATAAGTGCTAATGACCATGTTTATGTCCCAGCTGTATTTGCTAGGCAACATTTGATTCTCATGTGATGCAAATGTTGGAAGAGTGAATTAGCTTGCTTAAACCTCTCCTGTGTTCATGGAGGTTCCCTGCAGCAACCAGGATCACGAATGTACCATCAGTGACCAGCTCTGTGTGGCCCAGCTGGACAGAGCCATCCCATGAGAAAGGCACTGGCTGTGTCCTTGTGCTTGCTATCAGCTGAATGCTCAGAAATTAGGGGCAAGAAGAATGACAATGATGGGTAGTTTTTGTTTCATAACTCAGGAGTTTGGGGGTGCTAGAGGTTGTTGGGAGCTCTAAAGATAATTACCTGCTTTCCAAAATTCCTTCTCAGGGGACATCTGAATACTCTTTCAGCAGTTACACCCATTCCCTACCAGCAAACTAAGAAATGATGTGCTGTGCATGAGAGGGCTGAGCACAGATATATGGTGGAGCTGCTGGCTGCCCCAGTCCCACTGCTCTCCAGCATCTCCTGGCTGGCTTTTGCACAGCACTGCTTCAGTGTGAGAGGAGTCCTACAGCTGTCTGCCATCACCCAGTGCTGGGGTGATTGCTGGGATGCTCCTGGACACTCCTCTGTGCATGGGGGCTGGGCTCCCCCACTGCTGCCAGAGGTGCCACTGTGCAGACTGACCCTGCTGCTGAAGGCACAACTGCAGCAGCGTGGAGCACATCCCCACAGCTCCCTCCCTTTCAGCCAGCTGGGAGGCAGCAGGTTTGGCAAGCAGGGCAACAAAAATACCATCAGGGGATTGCCGGCAGGCCGAGGGGTCCGATAGCTTCCCCTCTGCTCTGACCTTAGCTGCTGAGCACTCATCGGGATAACGTTTCTCCTCACTGCTGATCCTGCTTAGCGGGCACATTGCTGGGATGGCAGAGCCACCCTGACCTCTCAACACCCAACGCAGCCCACGGCTCAAATTCAGGGCACCTGCTGCCATAAGGCAGCTCAGGAAACCTGGCCAAGGGGCTGCCACAGTTTGAGCCCCTAGCAGTGGGCCCAAGCCCTCCAACAGCAGATCCTGCACTTCATGTGCAGCATATGGAGCACAAGGGGTGGAAAGCAGCAAAGCAGGTTCCACAGAGCTTGGCTACCCTGAGCTTGCAAAAACCAGGAGCCCTGTGAGGCACCTATGGGTACTCAGAAGGGTATGGGGATCCTGCACATGGGACAGAGATGCCACCTTGCCCTGAACTCCCATGCTGGGTTGCTGTCTCCAAGGGGCACATCTTGTCCCCACACCAGAAGAAAGGGACTGTCATCATCCTCCAGCCCCACAGGTTTCCCCAGAGTCAGCACTATGACATCGTGAGCTGCCTGTCACCACTGGCCCTGGGAGAGGTCTGGGCTCACCATCACTCTCCCACCATGACAAGGGAGGAACGGGATGATTTGACAAGAACCCAACCCTGCCAAATCCTGGGAGCTCTTGCTGCTTTGGAAAAAGAGGGGGTTTAGCTGAACTGGTCAAAAATAAGCATTTTAGCCAGAACTTTTTTTTTTTTTAATATTTCCAACTCCAGTTTCTAATTTAAATTCAAAAGGAAAACAACCTCAAAATGCTATCATTAAAAAAATCTGATTTTATTAAAATACTGCTGTCATGAAAATCAAAAGCTCTTTTGTGCTTGAAATCCTTACCCTAAAAACAAATGCTGTCTGTAACAAGTACATTTTTAATAGCAAAAAAAAAAATAAAACCAAAACTAGTTCTTTGATGCTAAGCTTTTGTTTTGGTCAGTCTTTGTTGCTATCATTAATCTGACTCCATCCAGGATGGGGGAAAGCTTCAACGTTGAGAATGACAGCATGGGAGTGGGGCATGGAAGGAAAGCCAGGACAACTGGGCTAGAGCTTGGCTACCTTCAACCTGATACCTCCAGGGGAAGGCAAGGCAGGAGGAAGACTTTAATAATTAGTCCTGGGCTCTCTGGAGCATTTCCAGTTTGCAAATTACCACTGCTTTATTGGGCTCTAATTCAATCTGCTCCAGGACATTGCTTGCAAAAGCCTTTTTGAAGATGAGGTGTGGGAAGTGCCCCGGCCTGGGGCTCATGCATGGCCCGTGGTGGCACAGCCTGGATGGTGCCTGCCCTGGCTGGGTTCCACCCCCCTTCCCCATCCTTTGCAAGAGAGCAAAATGTGACCCCAGGGTTGCTGGAGATCCCTGACTGCATTAAGTGGCACGATAAATCCCACTTCCATGACAAGATATGTATTTGTTAGTGTGTGTCTATAGGATTAGGTTTGCTGCAAATCGGGGTCTTCCTGGGCAGCCTGGGCAGTGATGTCGGGGTGAGGGGCTGGGGAGCCTGCTCTGTGCTGGGAGAGGGAAGAGGCTGAAAGAACAGTGAAGCCCCAGGTGCCATCAGAGCTGCTGGTGCTCACAGCCCAGCCTAGCACCAGTTCAGAGCTCAGGCAGCCCCTCCCTCGTCCCCACGGGATAACCGAAAATCCTCCTGGGCTCCCTTCCCAAGACCCTCCGAGTGGAATAGGGGTTTCCAGTGCAATTGGTCTGGGATTGCATCCATCCCCCACAGCGGGGTCTGGCTTGCACAGACACACATACACACACAGCCTGCAGCCTTGTGCTAGTGGTGTCCACAGCAACCCAGCCTCCCAAAAACTGCCTCCTTCCTCTAGCAGCTGAAAAAGTAGGCCCTAACTAAAACGTGGCAAGTCTAACTTTTGGGTGAGAGCCCACAAGATAGGCAGAGTTTGACTCAAAACCACACATGAAAAGTGTGTGGTTGGACATTGCCACCCCCAGAATGCATTTTTCCTATAAGTGTGACCCCTTGGTTTAAAACTAGGTGATTTTCATCAAACGAGAGAAGAAATTGCACGAGATCCTATAAGGGGACTAATAAAAAGTGCAAGACTGAAACCCCCTGCCCCTAAACCCTAAAAAGGGGCTAGCCTTGGCTTCTTCCCCCACACATGGCAGAAAGTTCTTGTGCCTTCTGAGTTCACTTCTGAGAATGAAACGCTCCGGCAAACAGGGTGAAAGGAGAGGGTGGAGAAGGGGGAATGAAGAGGATGAATGGGAGGGATCCAGCCCTGTTCTTATCTGATGGCTGCTGAGTGAGGCATGATGAATTCCACAGCAACAGGTCTGTTTTGTCAGAAGGCCTCTTATCAGATGGCACAAGCCCAGTGGTCTGGCCATGGCCATTAATCACCCATCAGCAGCTCTCCTCCAAAGAGAAAAGTTTTCCCCCTCCTTTTCCCCGCTGGCCCCAAGCCCTGCTCCCATAAGCTGCAGGAAGAAACTTCCTGTAGCCAAAGCCCCTCACCCCCAGAGGAGCACAGGAGACAGCCCCGAGATGGGGATGGTGGAGACCTCACACCCTTCAGATAAGGGACTGGAAGTGGGTGTGAGGTGTGGGAGAGCAAACCACCCCAGTGCCACAAGCCCTCTTCCCCTCTGTGTTGAGTGCCCCGGGACACGGTGGCAGGGCCCCACCCCCGGGACCAGCTGGTGTCCATCCCTGCGCTGGGAGGAGTGGCACGGGCCAGAACAGCAGGGTGACTTACAGACGGCCCCCTTGTCTCATCTCTGCCACCACAGCCAAAGCTGCAGAGCCTCTGGCCCAGCATCCTCTCGCCAGGGGCTTTGGGGAGCAGGTTTGGCGGCTGGTTTGGCTCCCACACCAAACCAGGGGCCCTGGCTCCCCCCTTGCCTGTATCCTCTAATCCCCAGGCTGCTGCTCTGTCCTCCCTGCACAGCAGCTGCTGCTGCCCGGAGCTGCACAGGGCTCTCAGCTCACTCCTTTTTCTCACGGTGCTTTGTCTGCAGCTGGTGGTAGGTGACAGGCTCTGCGAGTTGAGCTCTAGGAAGCCCCTTTTTATTTTATAACCTGTCTTTCCTTGTCTTTCCTGGGTTAGCTGTGTCTCAGGAGTGCAGATGCCCCCACCCCAGGGTGACAGGAGGAGCCATGAGAAGCAACTTTAATGCAAAGCAATTTGTCAGAGCAAAGGGAGACGATGCAAATGTGCATATGTGTCATCTTGTAAAGTATGTGGGCATATCAGAGCCCAAACATCAGCATGGCCCCAGAGGGTGGGAAGATGCCTCATGATCAAAGATGTCCCTCTGCCTGCGTGACAACTCCTTGGAGCGCCTGGACTGTGCATGGCCCTGGACCTTTTGGGGACACCAGTGGGCTGCAACCCTGCAGGACTGCAAACTGTTCCAGCAGTGAGACTGTCTCCCTGTATCACCATGATCATCACTGGAGGGAAATGCTGGATACCAGCTCAAACATGGACACAGATCAAATCCAGGCAGGGGTAACCAGTATCTCTGAGGCATCCAGGAATGAGAGTGGTGTTTGAAAGGCACCAGAGATAAGAGAGGCTGGGGAGAGGGAAGAGGGGGATGCTCCTTCCATCTGGCCACAGATGTCTCAGCCAGACCAAAAGTAATTGGAGTCCAGCTTTTCCAAGACAGAAGAGTCACCAATCCACTGACACATCTTCATGCAGCATGCAACTGCCCCTGTAAAACCTTTTGTATGTTTGAAGCATGCAGAGGTGAAGCTGCACGAAGGAGGCAGGTGGGGCTTTTTTTAGGGTCACACTGCTTGGAAGCAGAGCAGGAGTGCTCCTGTTCTAGTGCTCTGCAGGATGCAACTGGAGTGAGACATCTGCCCCTGGCCCTGACCACAGTGGGACTGCAGGCTGGAAAATTTCAGTCAGGAGGAGAAAGGAGGGGTCAGTGTCAGGAGCTGGCTGCAATGTGTTGGTGTTCTCTTACTCCCTCCAGAGCCACGCCAGGGCTGCTGGAGGAGCCATCTGCGTGCTTCAGGTCTGGTGCCATCAGCATAAAGGTGACATTTGTCCCCTGGTCACACTTTCCCCATGCCCAGATGGTGCAAAGTCCTCACTGTCCCTGTGTCAGCTGAGGCATGGACCTGGGATGCCAACTTGGTGGCTGACACCAAAGACAAACGTGGGGGGGGGTGCAGGCAGGGGATTGCCATGTGTGGCTCCCACTTCAGGGAGCTGAGCACATCCACCCTCCCTGGGACATTCTAAAACTCACTGTCTTTTGTCACAAACAAGGTTCTTCTGTCTCCTGACATTCTGTGAGACATGGGACTACTGCAGCAGTAGGCCACTCTGGAATGAGGCTTTACTGCCAGAAGATTCACCCTGGAAAAGCAAGTCTTTGACCCAGGGTCTGACTGAAGGTGAGGTCCATCACTGCATGGTGGCAATCTGTTTGTTCAGCTCCTGCTGGAATCCTGGGTTGTGCCAGTGAAGCCAGCACTGGGCCTCACTGTGCCATGCCAACTTGATGTCACAGGAAGGAAAAATAGCTGTGAATGAGAGCTCATGGCCATGAGTAATGGAAAGCAGTTGTCTCTTGTAATGCCTGGCCATAAAATGTCAGATATATGTAAAAGTTATAAATACATCACAGAGCAAATAATTACAGCATGGCTCTAACTCCTTGCTTCAGGAGAGCTGCTGACCTCCCTGGGCAGTGCCCAGCCCTTGGGAGATGCGCCAAGAACAACCTGAGCATGGGACCTAAATGTGTGCAAACTGCCTTTGCTGGCAAGTGCTTATCTGCTGCCTCAGGCAGTGTGGGTGGGTGCTGGTGCTTGCAGGGAATCTCAGGGCTGCCCAGTGCATTGCTGAGTCTCACAGGTGAGATATCTCAGTGGAGCTGTGTTGAAGGATGGTGTGTGCCTCGTGGTGTAATTAGGCAGGTGAGAGCGAGGGGCAGATGTGCCCAGCTGCCCTGACCTTGGGAGGCAGCAGCCTGTAAGGTTTTAGGGGGAGCATGTTCTGATGGCAGGAATTTTGCAGCATGAGGGAGGAACAGCTGTACAGCAGAGCACCATGGATGGGGTTGTTCACGTACCTCCCAGTGAACATGCATTGAAGGAGGAATAGAAAAATTCCAGATGTCTCCATCACTATGCAAATGACACTGGCACAGACATCTGGACAAGGACTTAGGATGTTCAGCATCCCCTTGGTACCAAACTGATGGGTGCAGCATTCCCAAAGCAAGTGCATATGGGTGCTCAGGAGGAGCAGCCAGAGCAGGGTCCTGCTGAGGAGCAGCACTGTCAGAGGGGCTGGATGCACTGCCCTCAGTGCCAAGAAATTACCCTCCTGTTGCTTGCCATTGTGGTGGGATGCCAGAAATTTCCCATATATATATACACACATACACTCACACATCTATACATGGCTGCAGCAGTTGAAGCAGACCCAAACCCTTATAGAACATTCCTGAGAAACCTCTCGCTTCTGCAGCGCCAAGACTTCAGAGCATGGTCTCAGAGCTCCAAAGGTACGACTCAAGGGTGAAACACAAGCCTAGCATGGAATTCCTGCAGGAGGGTTTCACAGAAGGGCAAGATGCAGAGGAGAAGGAGGGCAGAGAGGAACAGGTGCAGGCAGTCTTGCAATGCTTCCCTCTGTCTACAAATACACCAGTGGAAATAGTGAGAGGAGCAGAGAGCAACGATGCAATAAATCTTTTAAAAGAAACAATAAGAGCAGGACAGCTGGCATAAAAAGGAACATGTTCCCCTGGCTACCAGTGGCTTTAGGAATGAAAAAAGTGGAGTGAGTGAGGGACAACATAGTGGCAGGGTAAAAACAATGATCCCAGAGAAATTTAAATCCTGGGATCCTGAGAAAGATTCCTGGGAAAACTGGGTGCTTTTCAAAAGACTTAGAGGAGAGTTAGTCTCTGTCCAGAACACCATGTCAGGAAAAGAAATGTCAGAGATTGTGGTGCTTAAGCTAAATACAGAAGGAACAACAACAAAGAATATGTGAAATTTTGGGTGTAGTGAGGAGGTATGGGGGGAGAGGTTGCTGTGTGAAGGAAAACCACCCATCAGAGCTCATCTGTGTGCTTTACACATTGGTGTTTCTTTCCAAGACTCGTGGGGTTTATGCCTAACCTTCAGTCCCCAGCACCTTAGCCAGAGAAGCACCACTCGAATACCCAGCTCCAGCCTTGTCTCACTGGTGTCTTGGGCTGAGTTTTCACTTCTTAATAATCTGTTTCCTTCCCTGTCCAGCTGTGAATTTGCTACTATTTAATTTCTTTACCTTACCCTCTTGGTCTGGTATTGCCAGAGACTCTAACATAGGTTCCTGTGCTCCCCCTGAGTCTCCCCTTCTCCTACTCACAGGCCTTTTCCAACATGAAATGAGAAGCAGCTTCCCCTCAGGCTGCCCCTGTGTATGCCTCCAGCTTGTTCTCTTGGCTACATTTCTGTGGAGGAACATGCTGGAATGCTAAAGCTGTGGTAATGAGTAACACACTTCTTCAATGGGACGATGCTTTCTGAATGCACTGTGCTTTACAGCTACCATAAATAATGAAATCAGTATTTGTAAACTATACTTTAAGGAATCCATTCTTTTCCAGAGATTTCAAAAGCGTGTCATTTTCCAGATTGAGAAGTTTGCCAGTTCATCTATTTTTAGAAATTCTCACTCTACTGATGTGGTCAAGACAGTCCTTAAACAGAAAAGGGTGGCTGCATGCCTCGAAGGTATAAACAGCCAGACATGTGATGGGAAATGCTTCAGAGGTGAGCCCTGCAGACTCCTAGACATCAAAGCTGTTAGGTGGTGAAACTGCAGGGACAAATCAGTGTGCGGGCTGGAGAAACAGGCACTGAAAAACATCTTAGAAGTTACTTTTCTTGGAGACCTGAAGAGTCCTTAAAATAGTCTCACGTCCCAGGAAATGAGACAGATCCTGTGGAAAACTGGCAGCATGGCCTCAGCCAGAAATGCACTTCCTTGGAATCGTTACTGGCTGTAAACATAAAAGTGGGAGGAAAAAACAAACAAACAAAAAAACCCCTACAAGCAAACCAGGCTGTCCGAGAAGCTCCTCTGGGCTGCGTGGCTATGCCAGAGCCACCAGCTCCTTTAGATGGCTTCTCTTGCATCCCCCCATCCTCATCCCTCAGCCACAGCAGAGCCCTGAGGCTGCCTAGGGAGCAGGGACAACCCTGCCCTGAGCAGGTGTGAGCCCCACAATTGTGATAAGGGAAAACAGACCCAAACCTGAAGACTTCCCAGTACTTGAAATCTCCCAAACTTGGTGATGTTATGGATCCAGCTGACTGTGATCCTGCCCTTTACCCTGCCTCCAGTGCAGCACAGCACAATCTGGTCAAGCTGCTGGGACTTAGAAGTTCTTTGAGGCCTCTATTCCTAACTTATTTAGTATGAATCAATTTTTTACTGAGCTTAACATTTCAAAGATGCTCAATGTGATCAATTTCCTTCCTGTGTACATGTTTTTTTCTATTTAAAAGCTGTCGATTCTTTTGCTTAATATGCATGCATATATTTATTTGGTTACTAGATAACAAAACTGGGTCATGCCTTGCTGCTGCAGTCTTCTCATTTTGATTAAGATAACAGACTTCAAGTATTTCTCTATGAATTCAACTTAAAAGTTCTTGCCTTTATCCTTCATTTTTCAGGCCCCAACTTTATGTTCCCTGCAGAGAACACCAGCTGCACAGAAGGAGTGTTTCTCCCACTCCACAATGAGACCTTGTCCTTGTTTGAGATACACTGGCCAACCCCCATGGGAAGGAGTCATCCTGTGTAACTTCAGGTCTCCTCTTGGCCACAGTGTCCTGTCTCCAGCTGAACTCTTCTTAGGTGCTCCCAGGAAAGATGACAAACCCCCTGGCTGCGTAGAACCAGTGCCATTTTTGGAATGAAGGACCTCCCTGACTCTTACAGGTGCTTCAATTATCTTTCAAACTTCTCTCTGCTAAGCTGAACCCCTTTTGCCTCTCATTTCAGGGCTTGCCTAGCCAAGCCCTTTCTTGGCCTCTCCTTGTGTCCCCACATTCTCCTCCAATTTCAGCACTGATCACTGCATCCTTGCAGCTCTCCTGTCCTTCTTCAGATTCCTTAGGCCTGAGCTGGGGCTTGGACCCAAGGGGACTCCCAGGTGTTCCTCCAAACCATGACTTTCCCAGGCACCCCTGGCCTCCTGGCCTGACCGCTGGGGACCCATTAGGACTGGCTGTGATCCTGCAGCCAGGTGTGACCCCATTCCTCACTGCAGAGGGCGAGGTGCACACCCTGGGGCAGCCCCTCTCTTTGTGCTTTCACACCTGGAGGACCAAGCAATGGTGCTCACTACATCACACAGGTGGGGACAACCCTGCACTGTGGACACCGAGCTGCTGTGGCAGCATCCTTCCAGCCCATGGTTAGGGCTCACACAAGGGTTTGCAGCTCCCCTTGCAGAAGTCACCCCAGCTCTGCTCTGAGCTGCCTGTCAGGACAGGAGGTAGTGACACACAAACACTTCCCTGCATCCTGTCTCCCTCTCAAATCTGTTTGTTTCAAACCATGAGACTCCCATCAAACCTGGCCCTGCTCCAAGGTTCACACAGGCAGTGGTGGGGTGGGAGGAGGAGGGAAGCAGAGACCAATCCATAACCTTTGTAGCACTCTTGAGAGCAGCTGTCTGGCAAATGTCAAGCACTGTCTAGGGCTATTTTGGGCACTTTATTTTTATAAAGGATGCTTTGAGCTGGGGGAAGGGTGCAAAGGGGGTTTTCTCACTGCCAGCACCTTAAAGACTAAAATCCCAGGGAGGAAAATTCAAGAACCCTCCTTGGTCATGTGGCTGATGCCACATCCCATTGGAGAATCCCTGGAGGCTCTCAGACAGGCAGGGCTTTGGAGAAAGGCCTTGGCTTCTCTTGTGATTTGAGACCTCCTGGAGGAGCTGAAACCCTTTGGGATCCAGGGTGAGGATGTGGCTCATGCTGTGGACATGCAGCTACCATCCCTGCAAGGGGGACCAGCACCCCATGAAGCTCAGCCCCAGGAGGATTCTGGGGTGAGAGACCACCAGCTTTTGAATGTTCCTTCTAAGGAGTCTCATAAATATCTGGATGCTTTCCACTGCTGTCCCATTGAACCCTCCAAGCCCCCAAGAGCCCTCAGACTCCTCCACTTTCAGCAGAGCCAAGACCCAGAGCCAAGATATCACACAAGGAGAGGCAGAACATCTGAAAGATCCTTGCCTGAAAGATGTATGGAGCATAACTGGAACATGCAACAGAAAAGCATTACTATTGACAAGAAGGGATGTTCTTCCAAGAGTGAAAACAGTTGCAGAAAGTCAGGGTGTTTATCTTTGTAAACATTTCTTCTGGTGAGCCTGGAGGAAAAAAGTAGTTCTTATTTGTAACAATTGGAGACTTCAGTCCCTCTGCAATATGCCTCTTTATCAGAGACAAAAGTAGCATGGAAGTAGGAGAAACAACCCCTCCGTATTTTTTACTATGAAATGTTATGTGGTCCATTTAGTGTTTTTAGACTGGATGATCCATTTTAGGATTAAACTGGGATCAAACTCTGTGCAAGGATCTCAGAGCCATCCATGGCAGGGAAGATGTTCTCTTAGTAGCCTGAGACCATCAACCACAGCACCCATCTAACCGAGGGAAAAAGGAGTGGGGAGCTACAAACCACTTCCCATCCCAGAAAAATGCTGGCCTGAATAATCCAAAGCAGTTTTGTGAGCATCTGGAAGTTAGCACAGAGAGGAGTAATACCTGATATAACTTTGTCCAGAATGAGACACGTCAGGCCAGTTTAATTTCCTTCAGCAGCGGGGTACCAGGAGCACGCAGATGGAGGAGCAGCGGTGCCTGTGGGATGGGGATGCTGTGCTTGCCCTGCTGCAGGACGGGAGCAGGGCCAGGCAGGGTCTCAGGATGGGAGCTAGGGGCAGTTCTGGGACAGCAGCTCTCAAAGGCTCACTGTGGGGCTGGAAAGCCGCAATTGAGCACTCCCATTAACAGCCAGCATGGAGAAACAGAGAGATTATTTATTAAATTTGCATGCCATGAAAGGCCGGGGCTGCAGACAGAAGAAGGATTGTGGCAAACTGGAGAAACGGGATGAAAAGCTGGGAGGAGACTGAGGAGGAGGGGAGCGTGCTGTGGCGTGCTCCTGCTAGAAGGGGCAGGGGAAGATGTCCCCTGGGCTGCTGCTGCCTGGTGCCACCTCTGCTGCAGCACAGAGCCATGGAGGCAGCCCCAGGAGGTGCTGCTGACTGTGCAGATGAAGACAGGAGAGGCTCCCGTGCAGCCCTACGGAGCCTGCAGTGCCTGGGCAAACAGAGGTGACAGTCACCTGTGGGCACTCACCACATCGGGGCTGGAGTGCAGTGCACCAGCTCTGACACATGGGAAGTGCCATCAAATTGATATACCTTCAATTCACAGCACTGTGGTCTGAGCCATTTCTGTTTTAAATTGAATCAATTTAACAGGGGAAGCTGTCAGCACCAGCTGGGTGGCCTTTCTTACAGATGGTAGTGCAGGCAGGGTAAAAATCAGCACCAACTCAAACCCTCCTGCACTGGTCCCAGGAAGCTTGTCCCTTGCTCGAAGGGAAGGCATGCCTAGGAACAAAATCCTGGTACCCAGCTGCAGCCAGCTGCTTTCTGCCAATGCTGGGATAATGGATGGCTTAAAGTGAGCTACTGAAGGCCACAGTGTAAAACGAAACACGAGTAAATGCATCTCCCTGCAGCCCCTGCCTGCAATGGGAAGAGGATGCTGAAGGGGGGATATGACTGCAGGAAAGCTGGGCACCCCATGGCTGAGAACTGGTGGAGCTGCCAGCTGCCTGCCCCTGCAGCAGCGTCAAACAGAAATGGAAAAGAGTTTACTTCTCTCTTTGTCAGCCTGTGGAGCCAGAGTGGAAACAACCCCCCGGATCCTGTTTTTCCGTACTCTCAGAAGAATGTAAACCTTTTTAAACAAAACCAAAACTTCTTAGCAAAGGAAAAATAGAAAGAAAAAATAAAGCAGGTCCAAACTGTTAATTTCTGTCAAACCCCAGCAGTTCAACAGGAGGAAAACCCTCGTGGGGAGGCACTGAGACCTGCGGACAGTTCAGCTCCCTGGTGGGATGTGACCCCCTTCTTGCCACCCAGAGAGGATGTGACATCCCAAAGCTGTCCTACCCCCACCCCAGAGCAGGGTCCAGCCACATCCTGAGCCGCTGTGGCCCCACGAGGGCTCGTGCTGGGAGCAGGACCCCGGCCCAGCGACAGGCCGGGGTCAGCGGGGGAGGCCGGGGCAGGGCAGGAATTTGCCGGCGGGCGCTGGCTGCCTGGCTGGTCCCCCAGTGCAAGGCCATGTGGTTTCCCTGAGCAGGGAAATAAAAGGAAGGCTTTGAAAGTTGGCGTGTGACGGGGCGTCCCCCCGGGGAGCGGGGCGGCAGCGAGCGCGTGCGTCTGCGAGCGGCCCTGGCCGGCCGCCACGCTCCTTCCGTTTATTTACGGTGCTTTATCAGGGGCTGTGGGCTGCGATAAAGCTTATGAAAATAAAAGGCATCTCCAGCAGGCCGGGGCGAGAGCAGGCCCTGCCGTTTCTTTCCCACACTGATTAGGATCTGGGCAGGCTTCGGCGCTCCAGATCTCCGATGAAAGCTGCAGGACCGGCAGCGCTTCCCTTCCTGGCCCCCACTCAGGGCCAGAGGCAGCGAGAGGTCAGCACGCTGCAGGCTGCGCCCACACAGCACGGGCTGCAGGCACCGCGCCTCGCACGGGGCAGAGGGACGGGCACTGCGGCGCCAGGCACTGCGGCACCCTGCCCGGACACACCGGGCTGGGACACACCGGGATGGGACGCACCGGGATGGCCACTGCGGCACCCTGCCTGGACACACTGGGCTGGGACACGCCAGGATGGGACACACCGGGATGGGACACACCGGGATGGGACACACCGGGATGGGCACTGCGGCACCCTGCCTAGACACACCAGGATGGGACACACCATGCTGGGACACACCGGGATGGGACACACCATGCTGGGCACTGCAGCACCCTGCCTGGACACACTGTGCCTGGCACCATGCCAGGACACCGTGCACCAGGCACTGCGGGCACTCTGCACTGAGCACCCCGCACTGGGCACTGCAGCACCCACCATGTACTGAGCACGGTGCTGTGCCAGCCAGGTGCCGTGCAATGTGCACCACACCATGCACCCTGGCCACTGTGCACCTCGTGCTGGGCACCCCCCTGCCCCGATTCCCTGTGCTCCCATGCTCCTCTGCTGGAACCTGGGGAAGGTCCCTTTGAAGGAGCATGTGGGACAGCACCAGGGTAAGGCGTCTGGCTGGGACGCAGCTGGGGCAGGAGCAGGCCTGTCCCCAGCACGGGCAGCTGTCCCCATCCCCAGGGTGTTGGCCAAGGTCATGGCCCCTTTCCGCCAATTGTTTGGTGGGGGCCAGGCTCTGGCTTCCTCCTGGTCACGAGTCTGACTCTCACCCTGGTGTGAGTGCCTGGGCTGGCGCCTCAATCCCTGCCTGGAATGGGCATTTCCAGGGAAAGCAGGCTCCAGGGAACAGGGTCTTCTGCAAGCTATACCTTCAGAATTCACTGGGCTGCACTGCCAGGCAGTCTGGGCAGAAGCAGGCACATGAGGAACAAAACAAGGGGAGATTTGCAGGCTGGAAAATGGGAGGGGTTAGGAGGAATTTGGGCAATGGCAGTAATGGAAGGTTCCATCCCCCAATTGCTGCTGGGTTTGGAAATGTTCAGTTAAGTGTGGGTTTTGTGGGGGATGGTTTTATTGCCCCTTTTCACCTCCAGCACACTCTGTAAGAGGTGCTGGGAACCGAAACACTTAAAAGCAGCTCATGATGAAACCTCAAACCACACAAATCGTGCTTGGTCTGGGGTTTTCTCACAAGCTCAGAGTACCGGCATGGTCCTCAAAGGAGCTGTGAATCTCTGAATGAAGCTGGCTGGAAGTTTGTGGTTTTAAGAGAAACACAGCTCCTCCTCTCTGTCACCTTTTCCCCTCTTACAGACTGTTTCCCTGCCTGGAAAAATCAGGTGGATGCTCAGAACCAAACCTTGCTTCAGGTGGCACAGAATCCTTACACAGACCCTCCTGTTGACCTGGCAGCCCCCTTCACTGCCACCCCCTGCAAACCAAACAGTGGGGAGGCCTCTTTCCTTTCTTACAGCAAGTGTTGAGATTTATGGGACACTGGCACCAGATCAAAAGCAAATTCAGTCATTTACAGTAAAATCAAAGCAGGCAGAACAATGAATATGAAGTGAGGTTAAAACACCTTGTTACAGGAACAAATTGTGCAGCTGACATCAAAATAATGGAATTTATGTCCCTGCTGGTTGAAGCCAAATTATTTGCAGTGGCATTTGTCGAAGCACAAGCATCGGGAGAGGTGCTTGATACTGCTGCTGAGATATTTTGGGGTCAGGCAGCAGCCTCACGTGGCATGAGCAGCAGGGGAGGGCCAGAGCTCAGGATCCAGCCCCTGTAAACCATCTCACATCCTCTGGGGTGGGAGGATGTGGGGAACCCCCTATACCTTCCTGTGTGGTCCACACAGGACTTGCCCTGGCTGTAAAGCATGGATGCATTTCTGTTCCTGGCACCTGCCCAGGAGATGCTGCTTCCTCCCTAATGAATTCAGTATGCCCTGTAGCCCCAGAGCTACATATTAGGTGTGAGTGGCCCACAAGCTCCATCCTCCTCACCCGAGGTGGCCACTAGTCTGGGTGACATTGCCAGCTCCTTGAGTGGCAGCTGGAGTTTCATCCCATCCCTCAACTCCCTTGTCTTCCCAGCAATTTGGGGCAGCATGTCCTTTTTCCTTGCCTGCTGAGCCCTGGCTGTGCTCATGCATCTCGCACTTGTCAGACCCTGGGATGTCCCAGCATCAGAGCATAACATGGCTCTGAAAATCCACCTACTCCTTTCACCTTGCCCCTGGCACAGAAATAACCCCACTGCCACCCCCCAGGGCATGGATTGGGCTGCCCAGTGCTCCCCAAGGGACAGTCCCTCCCTGTCCCCTGCCCCTAGGCCTGTGTCAGGCTGGCAGCCCCTCAAGCACCCCCAGGAAGGCAGGTGACACGTCCCACTCCAGCAGCTCTCCCTGCGTGCAGTGTGGCTGGGCTTGTTTTGAAAATTGATTGTGAAGCACTTCATTGCTATGGAGACTTACTTTATGGACAAATAAATATTTGTCTGTTCCTCCTCTTGCCTTAAAAGTCTGTCTCTTCTCCTTGCTCCCACATCCTTTTGGGTCTGTGTATGGGTTTTATATTGCAGGGTCTTTCTGCTCCTTCCTCATCTTCCTCTCCTGTCCATGCAAGTGCGTCTCTGCATGTCCTTCATCACCTCTCAGTCTCTTCCTCCTCCTCAGCCTACAGCTCTGTGTGATGGGGCCCCTTCAGAATGAGAGAGAAGGAGAAATCCTCCCATCTCCATTTTTAGGCATTTTTGCTTTTTTGCGAGTACAAAAATTATTTCATCCTCTTAATTCTTGGTATTTGCATCCCAGCAGCAACAGCGCAGCTGCTTTCAGCTTTTCTGGTCCCAGCACTGTCTCCTTGGTTGGGCTCCACTTGCCACGTCCAGTATTTCTTTCAGGATGGTCAGTCCCATCACAGTTGCTCCTCATTGTGGCCACCATGTGTCTCTTGGGATTTTTGGGGGGGTTTCAGGAGATCCTAAAACCCCCCAACTCTTCTCAAACCCCCCAAAAAGCCATTAAAACTAGCAACTGGCAAAGCAACACCACCAATTAACTGAGCAGGGGAAGGGGAGGCAAGACACAAATGAACCTCCTTCATTAATAAATCCTAGCAGCTGTGGAAAGTTTGAGGCAAGTGAGAGCACCCAGACAGAAAATTAAAAAACTAATAAAGTCCTCAGTGTGGGGGCACTGGCATCAGGTCAGCTTTACTTCTGTAGGCACCTCGTAAAGAGACATTCCAGGACACTAACTCATAAGGGAAAGCTGCAGGGGTCAAGGAGAACAGTGGAAAGCTAACCATGGTAACTCAAGTATACTGGAAAGGCAGCAGAAAAACAGCAAGGAGTTGGGCTTTTTCTTTTTCCCTTCCTTTTTTTCTCTCTCTGTTGGTTTTTGGGTGAGCAGAGCCAGCAGCTTGGAGTGTCTTGGGCATGGTGGGGCAGCCAAGCAGAGCCCAGTGAAGAGCCCACTCCAGTGGGATGGCTGGGGATGAGAACAGGCTGTTTCCAAGGCAGGAGCAGAAGCCTTGGAAACAGCCTGCCCTCTCCCTGCCCCAGCTGCACCACTCCTGCCTGTCTGGGATGTGGCACAGCCTGAGACACCTACTAAAATGCACGATATGCTTCAGTGTTAACTGTAAATCTATATGGGGATACTTTGCTGTAATAGGGGTAAAAGCTGAAAATTATTCCTTAAAACTTTGTATTTCTTTTTGTGTCCCCAGGCTGGTGCTGCAGCTCTTACTCCTGGAGCATACTCTCTACCCTCCCACTGCCCCCCCTCAGGATGGTGAGGGAAACATGGAGCCTGGGGTGGAGTGTGGTGCCCACCTGCAGCACCTCTGCAGGACCAGGCACTCTCACAGCTGGTAGGGGATGTGTGTGTATCCCCTGCAAGGGGAGTTTGTGCCATGCCTTTGGGGGCCCAGAGCCATGCCCAGCAGCATGCTGGCCTCTCTCCTCTTTTCTAGCCATCCTGGTGGAAAGAACAAGGGAAGAAAGTAGTCTTGCCGGCCCTGGGAGCTCGTGCTCACAGTGAAATCCCAGCCTGCAAATCATCTTCACAGCTCTTTAAAATAGGCAAATACATCTATCTCAAAGTCAGCTTTCCAGGAGTGAGAAGGGGCGGGGTGAAGGGAGGAGGCCTGGATGTGTGCTTGTCCCATGGCCAGGCAGCACACCCCAGGAGCAAGCAGCCAGGCCAGGGTGGGACCCAGGCTCAGCAAGCTGCTGGCCAGGAGACCCTCTTACAGGACTCTGGCCACTGCACAGAAACCTCCTGCCAAGTGCTGGGCTGGTGCCATTCCTGGGCCATGGCTGTCTAATCAGGTGCCTGGAGCAGGATGCACATCTCTTGGCCAGGCTCCAGGGGAGGAACACCGTGGGTATGGTTATTGCAGAGGAGTGTCAAGTGGTTTCCTGGTCCTTGTCTGGTGGCCAGAAAAAACCAGGAGTCCTAGTCCCACACCCTTACCCTGCTGCAGCTCACCAGCTCTGGCTCTGGTGCTGTGCCTCTAGTTTCTCTTTTGGTAAATTCACCTCGTCGTTTGCATTGCCACGTCACCCGTGAGCCCGGGATCCCACGGGGTGAGTGCTGGCCAGGCAGCCCTGCCCTACCTGTCCTGTCCTGCCCTGCCCTGCCTGCCTGCCTGGGGACACAGCACTGTCCCTGAGGCAGGCAAGGCCACTCAGGGGGTGTCTCTGGGCTTCCAGGGCAGTGTGCCAAGTCCTGCTGCCCACACAGCTTGCTGAAGGAGCCCCCTCGATTTGCCTGCCCGTGAGAAGCGATGTGCGAGTGTGGGAGCAGCTGCATCGAATATTTCAGCAGAGAAACGTGAGTTTCCGTGGCTTGCCAGAGCCCAGCCTGGAGGGCAGTTTCACAGCCAAGCTATAAACCTTGCAACCAGGGGTTTCTAATGGAAACATTGACATAACCTGTAGCTGACAGAGCAACAGCTCTGCTCACGTTAAGCCTGTATTTTCATCCCTAATCCCTGCAGCTCCTGGCCTGTTTCAGGAACAGACCTGAGCAGCTGGCTGAGCATCCCCAGGGGTCCGGTGGATGGCTGGGCTGCCGGGGGGGTCACAGGGATTTGGCTGCTCCCCACCATGCCAGCCCTGACCTGCCACACTGCAGGCAAGGGGCTGAGGGCTGGGGAGGCACGACAGTCCTCTGCCACCAAAAAGGCAAAAGAAAACGGCAGAGTGGTTCAGTTGGTTGTAAAAATTAATGAGTTCAGATACAGACTTGCTTTATTCCGGTCCAGCTGCGTAACCACGGCGATTGTGTCCGGCACACTAGACAGTTACATCAGCTCCACACCCCTGTACAATAAGACTCTGTTTGATCTCAGAAACAAGATCAGGCTCCTGGGCTTTGCACATCCTGCTTCCTACATATGTAAAATCATTTTATTACCAGCCAGGAGAGTTCATCTAAGCCGCTCTTGCTGTGCAGCTGATGGGGAGAGAACATGCCCCTGTCTGCACTTCTTTTACCAGATGGAGATCTACCGAGAGATTGAAGAGCTGCTTCTCCTCCAAGTTTGTTTTGTTTTGCTTTTCTAAATTCCTTATCTTAGATTGGAAACTCTGGGGCAGGACCTGCCTGAGCGTCCTCATGTGTTTGTGCAGTCCCATCACAGTGGGAGGTGTGTAGGGCTCAGCTCTCCTGAATATCAGTGGTAAATAAGCAGCCATGTGTTTCTGCTTGACTTTACCCCCTTTTTGTCCTATCTACCCAGGAGAGGAAGTTCTCAGAAAAAGTCTGCTCTGCCCTTCAAACATCTGCTCAAATCCCCCTCTGTTTGTCAGGTCCATGAGACGCTGTGGAACTGTCAGACATTTTGCATCCTCCCTGTATTCAAACATTTACCCTGTCTCACATGAGTAACCAATGTCACCAAGGCAGTTACGAACGTGCCCAAGCAGCTAGAGGCTCAGCCTGACCTGCCCCAGCACCAGGACTCTTTTTTGCTGACCACAGATCACTCAGCAGAGTTACAGGGCACTGACTCCCCTCTAACCATGGCTATTCCCTTTGCATGGTCCCACTGGCACTGTCTGCTGCTGGCCCCACGTATCCCAGTGGCTGAGCTGCAACACACAGATGCTTTTGTGCTGTGGCACAACACTGGTGTGCAGGGACTGCTGGGTTTTGGGATGTGTCTACTGTGCTGGTGCAGATCACTGCACAGCTCTGGTGCACAGAGACAGTGCCATAGGGCTCACCCAAATGAGGGCACATTCCCAAAGAAAATGCACTTTTCAGCCCAGGAGTCCTCTGCTGCTGCTGTCTGCAGGGCTGTGTGGCCAGAGCTGAGTGACTCACTGCACACAGGTCATCCAGCAGCTGCCGGGTGGTAACTCTTATTTACTGCTCAGTTGTGGTTGGATTTAAACCAGCAGCACAGGGGAAGGGAGGGGAAATCCCCTCCTTCCCTTCCCAGCCCTGCAGAGTCAGCCAGTCTAACTGGAGCAGCTACTCTTGAGTGCATCTAGGTTAGGGCTTTGTTCCATCCCAAGTTTCTAGCTCAGTTCTCCTGGCTTTGTTAAATTTCCAGTCCAAAGGCTTCCGGGTGCTTACAGCTTTGGAAAAAGCTCTTGGAGCCTAAGCCAGGTCACACACCCTGTAGTCCAGCAAATCTAACACCAGGACACATCTGTTCAGCAGCAGCAATGAAAATTGCTGCCAGTCTGTACTCGCTGTCCTGTTTGGGAAGGAGAAACTGTGCCCAGTGTAGGAGCCACCAGCATGGGCACAGGCATCCCCGTCCCACAGAGCCCTTGTAGCCTTCCTTGGCAGCACTGACCTGCCTGAATCAGGCATTACAAAATGCCTGATGAATCCTTTTTGCTGAAAGCCATTGCTAGCACATGTGCCAGACCAGATTAAAGTTCAGCTTCCCTGTACATGTTCCCTGAAGAGCTTTGCTGATCATGTCATGCTCTTGGGGCAGGGCCACCACTCTGATTCACATGTGATGGCATCCCATGCCTCCCATCTTTGCCTCCTGGGCCCATGAGTCAAAAAGGGATCTCATCCTCTCATCCATCTCTTCCCCTCTCCCTCCAAGGCTTGGTTTGGAGAAACTGAGGTTTGCACTTGTGCTGTGGGAAGCTCTGGCCATCAGGGTGGACCAGCACTGTCCCAGCTGGTTTCCTGCTCTTAAGGGTGTATTTATCCCATTGCCACCAGGATAATTGCCAAAGATTTTGCATGTAGCAATGACTTCCTCCTCTCTGGGGTGCTCCCCAGCTCTTCCAGAAACATTCCAGGCAATTTTTTTTTTCTGTGTCTTGTCTCTCCCCATCCTCTCTAGATCCTGTTTTTTGTAAGCATATTTTGACCTCAGCTCAGGACCATGTGTGCATGTTTTCACAAGCAAAGTAAACCAAAAAAACCCCAAGTGCCTCTGCAGCCATTCCATGGCAATGCTGGAGTGCCTGCCATTGCCAGTGGCTTTTCCTGTTGTTGGTTTGTAATTACCTTGGGATGCCATTCCCCACATTGCTCTGACAACTGGGATTTAAGGCCCTGCAAAGAGCAGAGCTGCCTGATCTCCAAAGCCTCCCAGGTTTACAGCCAGCATCGTTCTCATCAATCATCTTCTGTCAGATGGGGAATTTGAGCAACCCCAATCCAAATCAGAATATGGAAGGGAGGCCTTCCCCAACCCACCCTCCTCTGTTTGACAGCTCAGCTCGAATAAACAAAACCTGAAAGGGCCAAGGCAGCTCAAAAGGAAACTGTAAACGATCCCATCTGTGAGCCTTGGCAATATCTTCTCCAGGAGGGGGGTGTGGGGGAGAGAAAACAAGCTGAAGGGTCTTTTTTTTTCTCTCAGAAGGAAATACCATTGTGTTCAAACGTTGCTACTGCTCCAAATGTCATTCCAGAGCCCAGACCCAGGCTCCTCCTTAGACAGGTCTCTCAACCAGGATGGTGGCAGGAGCCTTGGAGAGAATTTGTCATTTGCAGGGATGATTAAAGGCAGCTGAACACAGGTGAACTGAGCTCGGGGCTGAAGGTGTGGGTCAGGGAGCAAAAGCATGGTGACACATGATATGTGTAAAAGTCGTATTCCATAGTGATAACTGTGTTTTGTAAGGCAGTAAAACAACATCCCTGCTCTCACCAGAGCGCCCCAGTTTGCTGTGCTCCTGCCCATGACCCACAGGCCCTGGTGTCTGGGTGCTCAGCTGATCTCGGTGCTCCCAGCTCAGTGTCAGCTGGATGGGGACCTCGGAAAAGGCACGTCCTGGGGTGGCAATCAGGAAGAGCAGCACCTCTGCTCAGGCAGCAGGCTGAAAAGGTTATCTGTGCCCAAGTTTAGAAGTCATCATAGTCCAGGACCATCAATTCATCATCCTTTCCCCATTCTTGAAACTTGCCCAGTTTTCCGTTTTTCAGGGCTGCAGAATGGCCTGTTAGCTGTGTCCCCCATCTCCCTGAGCTTTCCTAGGCAGCCTCTCTGCCTTCTGGCCCCAGACTCAGAGGCTGGGCCGAGCACTTGATAAGGGACATTGCAATTGTATTGGCAGCCTGGGTGCATGACAAAAGCACTGGCATCACAAAGCAGCTTTATCTCACCAGGTTCCCAGCTCTGCTCTCTGTTCAGTCTCAAAGGCTGGGATTGTGAGTAAGGGCACTTTGCATCTTCAAAGAGCAGGAGCAGTTTCAGGATGAGCCCAGGGTGTCCTGCAGACCTGCAATTCAGCCCCGAGGGAGTCTGAAATGCAGGTCTGGGTTGTGGAGCAGGAGCCATGTGTGCCAAAGGCAGCTGCTGGGAGAGCCAGGAGATGCACTCGGGAAATGCTCTGTGCATCACCCACAACCACTACAACCCCTGCTCGGTTGCTCAGAGAAACAGCTCACCAGAGACAGATGCAGAAGGCAAAATATTCCAGTGCTTTTCATTAACTGTTGGCTTTTAAACATGAGTTAATAGTTAATTGAGAATTCAACTTTGAAGCATGCCAGTGAGAGTGAGGAATGAATGTTTAAGACAATGTTAATTGCACTGGAGATGAGATGAGGCAGGGAGAGGGACCAGCAAGTGATGAAGGGCTCACGGTGAGGACTAAGAACTTTCTGGTTCAGAAAGGAGGATTTGGCTCCAGCAGGGTGATACTGTGTCTAAACACCAAGGAGATCCTGGGACACTGTCACAGGAAAGAGCTTATCAACTTCTGGTCCTCACACTGCAGAAGTGTGCTGAAAAGTTGGCAAATGCCAAGAGAGTCACAAAAATTACTTGAAGGCAAAACTGAGCTTTCTGGAGCTTGCAGAGCTCAGCCTGTTTTGCACAGAAAAATGATCAGGTGGTTAAACTTGTAAAAATGATGATAGAAAGAAGAAATAAAAGAATATTCAATTTAGTGGGGAATGTTATAACAAGACTCAAACTCAGGAAAGCGAATCAGGGCAAATTTAAGAGGAAATTGGGCATTTATCTTTAAGGGATAGGGTCAGGAACCACTGTAACAAGCCAGGAAAAGGAGAAACATATGGTCAGTCCAAGGAAAGATGATTTTCTATCCCTTCCTGGGGTCACTTCAGGCATTTCTGGGGAAAATGTGATGCCTGTGAAATGCAGACCTTCCATCCTGAATAAGTCCCACCAGCTCCTGCAGTTATAAGTAACATGCTCATAGAACCAGGGAGAAAATGAGGGAAATGACAACCAGGAGCAGGGTGACAGGTGCTGGTCCTGAGCCTCCTGAAGTGGCTGAGGATGAAGTAAATGAGCAGGAGAGTGTAACTGCAGTGGGCATAGGACCCTGTGGAGGGCAGGCAGTTCACTTGGTGCCAGGCTCTTCCCTTTCACTGCCCTGGAAGTGTCACCCCTTCAGCTCCCCAGGCACAAACTCACCAGGCTTGCCTTGGGATGTGTGGCCTGGCTGCTCCTGGTCCCCTTTGCAAGCACAGTAAAGCAGAGGGGGAATGCTGTTTCTGCAGCTCTGCCTCTGCTCATTAGGTAATGTGAATTAAATCCCTTTTATCTTCGCACTCATTTTCTAAGGATAATAATCCCTTTTTGTGTGCACCCACTTTAACTGTTCCCAAACTGAGCTGTAATTGCTGATAGTAATTAAGTTAATACATATTTATAGCCATGTAGAGTTATAGGAGGTCTCCCGTAGTTTTATTTGGGGCATTTTCTTTAACCTGCTATAAAATCATCAACAAGTTGTTCAGTGTTAATTGCCTCAAATGTTGATCTCGTCCCCTTGCCTCCAGACAAGGCAGGGCAGCCGATGGCTTCCCTGGACAGCCCCTTTCTCTCTGCTCCCACCCTGGCTCTACTGCAAGGCACAAGTGACCTCGCCTGTCTTATCTTTTTTGATCCAGTTTTGGCAAGCTCATCTCTATGGACAACTTTCCAAGCCATTTGCAAAAAGAGCCTTGCGGGGATTGACGTGCCCACGCATGCCGTGAGCATGGATGGGGCAGTGGCACCCTGGGAGAGCAGGGGTCCCGCAGGAAGCAGTCTCAGCCCCTGCCTGCAGCTCTGCTGAGCTCCGTGGCAGCAACCCCCCCCATGCCCGATTTTCTCCTGCTTGCATGTGTGCTTTTGTGCTTGCCAAGAGCCCCAAACCACTTGGCAAACAGCGTGTGTGGTGAGAGATCACCCCGTGTAATCTCCGGGCGAATCCCCCCATTATACAGTTGGCTAATTAACTCTGGGTACAGGGTCAGCATGAGCTATCGGCTCCAGGAATGTCCTCCCCAAAGGGAAGTAAATATCACTGCAAGAGCAGGGAGCCCCTTTCTATGGCAGTGAATCCTGATAAAGAGCTTCACTCCATTCTCCTGCTGTTGGCTCCAGCTTAGTGTTTTTAAAGCTGATTCTCCCTGTGCTAATCTGGAGGGTCCATTCAGCCCCAAGCTCAACATCTGAGTCTATTTGCGAAGTGTGCAGCTGTGTCAATTTGCAAAGACAAAGGAAAGCTCCTCTGTCAACAGGTCGGGGAGCTCAGGTAGCACGAGCGAATTGAGGGCAAGAAGTCAAAGTGGTTTCACAAACCATCAGACCATGTTTAAATCCCATCCAGCCTGAGAGGCCAGGGCAGAGCAAGGGATAAACGGAGCACAGAGGAGTGGACTGAAGGGCTGGGGCTACGAGGCCACCAATTAGTGCTATTAAAGAAAGATAATTAGATCTGCTCCATGGAAACCCCAGAGGAGGCAGAATGCAATTTCCATTTGGGCTTATTTTAGTAAAGGTTAGAAGTGCCAGGAGGTGCCAAAATTGCGCTGCTGGCAATATGAACAGGGCCCTCAGTGTGGGGTAGAGGAGTTACAGGGCAGCAGGAGAGGACCGCAGCCCTGCAAGGACACAGGAGTCTATCTGCTCAGTATTTGTGCCCAAGGGATGGTACTTGAACACTTTTGATACTTTTGAACACTTTTGAACACTTCCAGATAAAGAAATTTTGAACACTTCCAGATAAAGAAATTCAGCTTTTTTTGGAGGTTTTGCTTATCCGGCAACTTTTCTTTCGACTCTGCACACAGGCAGAAGCCAGAGATGCTTAGTGGTGATGTGCTCTGAGCTGAGAGCAAGGCAGGAAATGGTCATTCTCAGGGTGCCCAGGATGGAGTTGTGAGGAAGGCAGGAGTCATCCTGATGTCCCCTGAGAGAGCACGAAGAAAGCAATCATGGGGAGGAAATTGAACTTCTCACTTAGACCATTAATCTCAGTGCCATCAGGTCAGGGAAATTCTTATCCCTAGTTCACACAGGAGAAAGAGAGTCTCAGGAAGCCAAGTCTGAGATTTCTGAAGTCAGCCTGTGGTTTAGGATGTGGTTTAGCCCTGTCTGGGCACTCCTTAGCCAGTGGCAATTGAGGACCATGGCATTGCAGAACCTCTTGGGCTGGTGGCAGGGATCAGCCAGTGTTTGAATGGAACACAGGAATGTCTGTGGGATTTGTAACCTTCAGAGTTAATGAGAAAAGGGAATAAGGAGTCATCACATAGTCAGTGTAGGAGAAGGTCCTGTCTCCTCATTTGTAATAATCTAAAATACTTTGCTGTGATTCAGAGATCTACAAAATAAGCTGTGTTTAAGCAAATCCATTTTGCCACTGAAATCTTCCCCATCAGGAAAACTTCCACTGGAAATAAAGGCAGCTTCAATCTTTCTTTGGATTTTTTGAGACAAAAAGTAGGACCCTGGTTCAGAAGGATTTTGCTGAAACTGTAACTTTGCCTTCATGTTGACACTACATGTGGAAAGAGGAATTTCAAAGATTAATAGCTGGAAGGCTGAAACAGCCAAGCATGGTTGATTTTGGTATCAGTCATGTGCTGCTCTCACCCCCAGCAGCTGGCCCTCCCTGTGCCTGTGGAGCAAATTTAACTTCAACAAGTCCCATTGAGAGGAGATTTAGATATTGTCCATTGGATAAATATTCACAGATGTGCAATAATAAACACCATTAAATAGCATTAGTGGATGGAGTTAGCAAAATATACATCATATAAAGGTGGATCTCTAGTGATCAGGGAGAACAGGTGAATTACCCAGTGTCCTTTCATGACACAAGTTCCAAAATGAGATTCTGCCCACCTGCTTCTTCATTCTAACACAAATTGCCAGGGCACATATATAGAGATGTATAAAATTTGACTAGATACTACATTTTCCTCTTACAGGTGAGCATATTTATTTTGATAATGTCTGGCAATATAAAACCTGTAACATTAATAAACACTGTCATCCCTTTCAAATGTATTTCATACTTACCGAATTTTTTTCTTGGAGATAATAAATCACATGAATAAACCTTATTAATCATTTAAGCAGACCCTTAAAACACTGTTGAAAAGATTTTCCAACTCAAACACCTTTTAAGACGCAATGACATCATGTCTGTCGGGACATTGTTATGCAGTGAAGATTGTGAGACATTTTCCCCCCATAAAGTTGCTGTAATAAAGTTTGTTTCTGCAGTCATTAAATTCATGTTTTCTTCTCTTACCTTCTTCCTTTCTCTGGTGTTACCCATTGTAAGGGAGAAAGAGAAAACTTGCCACAGTGAAAAATTTTTCGTATCTAATCATGGAGCCCTTCCACAAAGCAAAATACCCATTGATTTCAGCAAGAGTTGTAATCTGTTTTACACTGATTCCAGAAGTACTTGGATCTTCTTAAGCAGGTAGAACAAACATGGAGAGAAAGAAGGGAAGACTCAAAATTTTACGGAGAAATTATGAAAAACTGAGTAAATTATATTGTTTCGTGGAACTGAACATCCTAGGAGGAGCTAATCCTCACTGGAATCCTTCACTTGTGCGTATCCTGACCCAGAGGAAGGTGCTGGCCAAGCTGACAGGTTCAACAAAGGCTTTGCCTGCTGAACAAAGTGAAGGTTTGTTTGACTAAGCTAAAAGAGAGAGCAGAAGATGAGGGTGAGGAGTTTTATCAGTTGGAGGCTGCAGATGCTTGGGTGGTAGCAACTTCTGAGTGTGATGAAAGCCACGATAAGGATGATATTTGGTGTGTCTTCCTGCTGTTCCAGGAGCTGAGCTCTGTACTGCTTTGAACAGACCCCGGAGGGTGCTGCAAACCCTGTGCCAGCAGCACCCCTGAGCTCACCCAGCTGTGGTGATGGCTCTTAGGTGGTCTGTGAAACCAAAACCTCAGATGTGCCATCGGCGCCTGTGACTCAGATCCGCTGTGTGCCCCCTCCCTCACCCTGCCCAGAGGAAGAGAAGCATATGTGAAAATAAGATTTGGGTTTGGCTGCTTCCAGAAGTGCCTCTCTGGGCAGATGGTCCCTTCTGGGAAGGGAATGCTGTGGAGTGTGCCGTGTCCTGCAGCACACGTGTGTCTGGCAGCACAATGAGCAGAGCACCTTGAAGAGCTCTCTCAGCCTCAGTGTCTCAGAGGTGAAGACTGGAAGAACCTCCTGAATGTACACACAAAAATCCACCTGAATTCAACTCCCCCTGGTTGGCAGAAGACGGTTCCATGTGGCTGTGCCCGCTGCTGGGTGGCCCCAATGGGGACCAAGTGGAGCTAAACTTGTCTGACACCCAGCGTTCCAACTGCCCTCCAAATTAGTACACACAAAAAAGCCTAATCCCAGCTCTGATCTAGTCCAGCTGCAGTCCCTGCAGCAGGTTTCCTTCCCAAAAGATACCCTGGCCAACTTTAAGACAATTCCCAGGGGCACACCTGCCTGATGCTGATTAGAAGCTGTCTCAGATGCCCGGTGCCACCACACTGCTCATGATTCCAGCAGTCTGCCTCTGGGGACAGTGGCACCTCCTGCCTAGGAACCTGCATTCCTGGATCCTGCATTCCAGTCTTCCTTCTTGCCTGAAAACTAGTCAGAGTGCACAACCCTCTTTAACTGAACAATTAAGCTATTAAGTAACTCAGTTAATAAATTCAGATTTTGCCCTAATACATTTCTAATGACCTTGTCTAATAAATTCAAAGCAATCTGGGAAGAATGCTTGTTCTTATATTTTAAAGGCAAAAGTGATTTATATTTGCTGAGAGAACAAAGACAGCCACATGTGATTTATTACTATCAGTCACTGTATCTTTCATCTCTTTAATTATTTTCTCTACAGGCAGCTTCAAAAGTGCTCTTGAAGGCCGAATGGTGAGTGCCTTTCAAATTCAGATTCTGCTTCAATCTGAACTGCTGATTTTTGCCTTTGGATCTGTAGCTTCAAGTATTAATCATGGAAGCTGCAATTTAGTTTGCTTAGGTTGGACTTAATGCAAGAAATGATCTTGCATGCTTGGTACCCTACCAGAGCCAAATGCCTGAAACCTCCAAGGCTTTTGTCCGTCAGTGATATTTTCCAGTGTCAAAGCCAGGAACAATGACCAACATCCATAGGCTGATTGCGTTTATAACAAGGTTTAACTTTTGTTGTCAGACTATAGGCAGGACATTTGGGACCAAGTCTGAGAGCTGCTCTGGTTTTATTGGACAAAAATACCAAGTTTTCTATACTTTGCAGAGAGGGGATCTTGCTTGGTATTTGCCGTGCAGCCAAAGGAGAAGATGAACTAAGTGTTGGAAAGCCTGAAGCCAGGACAGGACAAACACAATTACATGAAGAAATCAATCTTGTTTCCAGAGGGAAAAAGGCAGGAATCACCACTTAAAAGCCCCCCTTCTGTCCTGGAATGTGGGGAGGTTTCCAGAGAAGCCACATGGAGTTTGGATCCCACGTCCCAGAAAGATAGGGGAGCCAAGTTCATCCATCACTCATGTCCTTCAGAAAGCCCAGCCTAGAGCAATAAGGGAAATTATTTATATGCTTGCTCTCTTATATACCCCAGGACTTCTTAAGATTTGAGAAAATTGGATTTAATCTTTGCCCAGCTTCCAGTCCCAATCAGGGCTCAAACTGTGGGAATTTTTCTGCCAAGCCTATCTTCCAGTTATTTCCAGGTAGTCCTCAAAACAGGCCTGGCTGGGATTCAGGCAGGAAAAAACATTTCTACAAGATTTTCTGTCTGGCTTTACAAGCCCTGAAGGTCTGGAGGATACTGGTGAATCACACAAAACCTCGATAAGTGCCTGTGTGACTCACGGACAGAATGGACATTGGGGATGTAGGACAAGACCCGGCTTGGTCCCTGCAGGGGAACCAAAACTGCCTGTCCTGAGCAGCCTGGGCTCCCATCACAGGCACTGGGGAAGGAGCAGCTCCAGCCCATCCAGGTCTGGAAGGATGTTTGTGTCCCAGAGCTCCCCGTGGGCAGTGTCGCAATCTCAGCCTCTGTTTACGAGACACGGTCCCGGCCACCGGCGTCTCGCTTGGTTCGAGTGCTCTGACTAAACATAACTGTAAGAAACAAGGAGCTTCCAAGGTTTCTTCTTCAAACCTCTCCAGATCCCACTCTGCTCAAGCATACATCTTCTCAAATGACATGCCCTGGGTTGAGTCTCCACAGTCAGAGGAAACTTGTAGCAGCATTTTTTGGGGTCAGTTTTTCATGACTGAGACCTAGTCATGCAAACAAAGATTTATTTTCCCTTCTGACCAAAACAACTTTAAGGAGAAAATTCTTTCCCATGACTAAAGCCAGGCTGGAATTTTTTAACAGAATGTCAAAGCAGAAAGTTTCAGGGTAGGGGTCAGTTTGGGGCAATTTTACATGTACGTTCTTAAAATGGAAAAAACCCACATCTGGTATTTAGTGATTGTCATGCATGTAACTATCATGGTCTTTACCAAGGCAAGAGTCCTTGCCCATTCTCACTGCTAGCTAGAACCACTACTGGCACCAGTTGGGATTGTTTCTGACGGCATTGACTGGCTTATATGCTAGTTTTCATCCTGAATGAGGTGAGCTGCCCAGTCTTGACAGCCAATTGAAGCTCAGCCATCCTGTACCAAATGCCTCAAAGCTCTAGAGGTATTTAAAAATTGAATACCATCACCATCCAAGGGTCAAGATGCACTAACACCGGGACCCTGGGTTTATATTTGATTCAAAAGGCAGTAAGTTACTAGCAGGGACACAGCATCTCCTCAGAGCCCAGCTTCTGCTCCTGTACATCCCTCTCCTAAAGCCATTGGAACTCAGATGGAGGGGCCATTTCTTCTGTGCAGCAGTGGAGGGTGTGGACCCACAGGCAACAAGGGGCAATGCCTTGTCTCAAAACCAGAGACCTCTGCTCTGCTCATTCTCATTATTTCAGGGTGTACAGAAAGCAATAATGTGGTATTTAACCAAGTTACCACCACCAAAGCTTTGAACTGTCAAGCTTAGAAGGGTGCAGAACATTGCTCTTACCATTTTCTGCCATGATTTTATAGCCCAGAGGCTGGCAGAGGGAGCCCCAGCTACTGCACTGCAGGGAAGTACAACCCTCCCAAAAGCTGCTCCAAAGCCTGGCTGTCCATCTGACTGCCCAAATAAAATGCAGCAACAATGGAAACAGAATTCATTAAACTAAAATGGACATGATTTTATCCTTGTTGGCCTAACCTCAGTTCCTTGTACATATAAAGCTTCCATTTGTGGGCCTCGACATTAACAGATGAGTTATTAACTAGCCATGGCTAATTATAGATAGCTGCATCACCTTCTTAAAAGAGAGACATTGTCAAGGCCAGCTAGGGCCAAGGTTGAGGTCTCATGGAGTTAATCTCATTGTAAAAGCCACTCAATAGAAAATATTTTGTTTTACCTTCAGCTTCCACTGAAAATCAATTTTATGGTAATTTGAACAGTTTCCTAAAGTGTTTGCAAAACAACCATCAAAGCAGGGCAGAGGTAAAACAGGTTAGTCTGTCTTCATTGTCTGAGCTGGCACTGAACAGCATGTATCGGTGAGAAGGAAATCATTAAGCCTTTAAACTTCCTTTCATTTAGATGATATACAATATTGTTAATGAACACAGTTACAGGCATTTGCCTTCCCCAGCTGTATGACTTTTTACTTAGTACCACACTTTTAATCTTCCCACAGACTTACAGAATTGTTATCCCTGAAAGGAAGCGAGACCTCCCTCACTGATGAAGATTTACTTTGCTAATGCTTTTTGATGAGGCAGGAACACAGCGAGGAGGAATTAAAGGAATAATAAAATAAACATTTCTACCCACAGAAAGAGGAACCCACCCTCCCAAAGCACCCCTTGTTCATGGGTGGGTGTCCTGCCTCGGGCCACACCAGAGCCTGGGGTCCTCCTAAAAATCCTCAGCATAGAGGGCAGAGCAGGGTTTGAATGGTGTAAATGGAGAGAGGGGGGTGAGTTCTGAGGTGGTGGAAGCCAGTGGTGACGCCTGGACTCTGAGCCAGTGCTGATTTAGCTGTGAGAATCACGACCTGTCCAGAAAATCTCCAAATGAAGACATGTGTGACATTAGCTAAGGCTTTCTAATTAATGGAGAAAACAAATCTGCTCCACCCCAGGCAGCTGCAACTCCAGCCAGCATGTTACTTATTAGCTCAAATTATTATTATTATAAAAAACACTTGACTTTCTTGTTCAAAAAGGAAAAAGGGATTAGTGGGGTCTCTCAGACAGCTCTCCTCAGACTAACCTTCAGCATCTCAGACAAAGCCTCAACCAGAACAGAGGCATTCTCAGGGCATGGACAAAACAGAACCCAAATGGCCGCAATAGAAAGTCAAAGGCAATACTTGACATGGCACTCAACTCTGTTTGCTGACTTTTCCTAATGCATACAATTAAGTTTAGCCCAAATATGTCACTGCTGCCAATTACCCAGGGCAACAGCTGGACCCTGGAGCTGGTAAATCACTGGAGATGCCAGAGAAAGCTGCTTTCCACAAACGTGAAGTAGGTGGAAGACCATAAACGTGAGAAGCACACCAGGAAGGATTAGGGGCTGCAGAACAAAAACTGCTGGGAGGACTCCAAGTGAGTGGGTCCCCTGTGGCCACCACCCCTCCCAGCTCGGGCTTAACCCAGGGCTGTGCAAACCAGTCCCTGGAGAGGCTGCACCCCAGCCCACTCCCACCTGGAGACCAGAGGAAAGAGGGATGATTCATCAAGCAAATGAGGATGCCAGGAAACCCCCATAGGAAGTCTGAGCTTCACCAGTGAGGGGATGGGGCTGGCTGGAATGTCAAAGCCAGCTTTCCCCAAGGCAGCAAAGCCCCAGGCTGCGTAGGAGAGGGCAACCAGGGATGGTGTTGGCATTTGATTAAAAATTATTTGATTGGCAAATCCAAGCTGCCTGGGACTTGGTAGATAACAAGCCGCAGCTTAGGTGTGAAGAGCTCTCTTTAACCTGAAAGTATTTTCCTGTTAAGCAAACTGCATCATACACATCCCCATCTCTGCCAGCTCTGCTCACAGACTGAAGCTGTTCCCAGTTTTGATGGCTGAAGCACTGAAATAAGTGGAATCCAGTAATTTTTATGGAAATGCTGAACAGCAGTTGGTGTTTATCATCAGCCAGGCCCACCACACGTGTCTGGGTGCTGTGCAAATGCAGTCCTGGGGGTAGCAACACCTTTTGGGATACAGGCTGAGTTTGGAAAATGGCTGAGCCTTTTCCACAGTGATTTTGTCACCTGTTCTTCAGTCCTTATGGAGAAAAGCTGTGCCTCACAAAGAGCCTGCCAAGGGCTGCAATGTTTGCATCAGGAGGATTTTGAGGAGTGTGATGTTCCCCCACTCCCCTTCTGGGCTTTGCAGCCCTGCATGGTGTGTAATGGTCCAGAGAAAATCAATTGGACACTGCATTTGAGAGATAAGGGTTGGGATATTATTCTGAATAACCTGGTGACCCCAATCAATCTCTGTCCCCAAAGCTTCTGAAAGTTTGATACTCTAGCTTGCAATTAAGCCTCCATAACCAAGAACTCCAGCAGATGTTCCAGTTAAAACACCTTTATTAACTATTTATTCTTGCTGAATATCATGAGATACCAGCCAATGCATTTAAAGGCACACCACTGGTTCTGCCTGACTGGTACATGGTCCAACTAAGGTTTTGAGTTATTTTTCACCTGCTTTTAAAGTTTTTGGTTTTTTTTTTTTTTAAGCTGATAAAACTAAAACAAACTGTAAAATCCCTCAGACTTCCCTTGTGATAGTGACTCTGGGAGAAGAACTTAAGCCAAACTGTCACAGTGGAAAGAAGAGAGTTTGAAATATGACAGGGTATGAAAACACGCTGTCTCCCTCTCCTGAGAGGGAGCAGGGCTGGGATGGTGCTGGGTGCTGCTCTGGGTGCACTTGTTCCATTTGAATCAAACAAGAAATTATACCTGGTGGGAACAGCTGCTGCTCAGGGCAAAGCAGATGCAGGAGACAAAGACGAGTCTGGAGAACAAGTACTGAACATAAAGGTTAATTCCTCAGATAATAACATTTCTGCTGAGCCAAACTTAAGCTTGCTTCCTGCTCTGTGATGCCTCTGGGACAGATATTCCCTGCAGTATGCACCCCTGCTGTTGCTGCATGCCCTCCTTGTGCACTTTTGGGCATGGTTAGCAGGGGACAAGAGAAGAATAAATCCTGTGTTTGTCAGAAGGGCACACAAGGAAGATGCTGTCCAGGGTATGCACAGAAAAACTCTTTCCCACAGCCACTGCCTTCAAATATGGCCAGGGCACTCCCTAATGCAGCAAATTCATGCCCATAGAGCCATCCTACCCCAAAGGCAGGACTTTTGGCTCCGTACCATGCTGCAGAGCCCTTGAAAGCCTTTCCCTGCTGGGCAGCTCAGCCCAGAGTCCCCCAGAACTCCTGTATATCCATCAGCCACACGGTTGGCCACGCAGGGTCTGACCCTGAAGGCCCCAGGGCAATTTCTCCTGGTGGATATTAAAGTTGGTGAGTGATGCCCATTTACCCACCCTGCACAGCTGGCTCTGCCTACACCTAATCCCCCGAGCTGGCCCGTCCAGGGCAGGGGAAGAAGGGGCCTTTGGCGGGAAGGTGTTTTTCATCACCCCAAGAGCTGTGTTGGACGGCATTGTCAAAAACAGCAGGTAGCAGTGACAGGCAGGGTCATTCCCCTGCCCAGCCCCAACCCCTATTGTGCCTCCTTCCAGTGCGAGCGAAAGGTCAGCCCGCAGCCCCAGCTCCCAGCCTTCGCTTTTTGTTACGATTGTCACAAGGTAAATTAATCAGATTTACGGCATTAAGCCTTGCCGTATCTTGAGCCTTTCAGTCCTTTCTGCCCCCAAAACTTCCCTTGTATGAACAGGCTCTTTGTTTATCCTTGCCCATACAATCTTCATTTGGTGATGGGGGAGCGGTAGAGGGACAAAGACTGGAGGAGAGGGCTGCTGCCCACAGGTACCCTGTGTCACAGTGCTCACCACCCAAAACACTGGTGGGTCCATCGCTTCAGATATTTCTCCTGGCTAGCCAGCTGGGGAAGATCCAGTTTTCAGAACTGCAATGCCACTAGCACATCTTTTGGGTAGAGTTGCTGCCCCTCCAATCAATAAAAGGCAAGAGTAATTCTGCAGCAGGGGCAAGATGCCACCACCGTGAGCACAGAGCGCAATTTATGTCCCTCTAATGTACCTACAGCATATGGGACCACTTACACAGTTGTTTGCCATGGTCAGTGGGGCTGCTGAGCCATTGGGGAGCTGGGTCTTATTTCACTTTCTGACGGGGATTTGGAAATGACCAGCCCTGCAGCCAGCCCAGGGCTCCCCAGCCACGCTCCCAGCGTGAGCCAGCAGCGAGGCTGGGGGAGGTGACAGGTACCTTTATCCCACCACCCAGGAGAGATCACACGTCCTGCTGGCAAGAATTTGTCTGGAAATTTCCCCCCATTGACAGGAAGGAGGTGGCTGATATGATCATTTGATTAAGGGGCAGGGGAGGAACACTTCAAAAGACTCTTTTCCAAGGAATTCCCTTCCCTATGGGAGACTGTGATCCCCTGCTCCCCTCTATTTCTCACTCACAGGATTCCACATCTACAACTGCCAATTTTGTCAGTAAGTCTGATTTCTGCAGAGTATACAGCTTAAAAAGACCTATACCTAATCCATCCATATGGAAAAGCAATCTTTAAAGGAACAGCAATGAAACTCAGAGAGGGTAATAAATGCAACTGCAGTGAAACTCACAGCCAGATTGGGAATGGGTGGGAAACAGTATCAGTGACCTTATCTTCCATAAGTGCATTTGATTTTGATTTGATTATCCTGAGGGCAACTCATAACCATGAAACATAAAATACATTAATGCATTTGTTTTGGGCAATGGCATGCAGATAAGAGGAAGATTATACACCACATTTGAATGCTGGGTTTGTCTTGACTTTTCTGCTTCCAGTTTTTAAACTTTTGCACCAAAAAAAACCCCCAAAAAAACAACAAGATGATGATACATAGAGTCTACATTCAAATGACCTCTCCATAATCAGAAAACTTTTGTATATTTAAATTGAAAAAGGAGAACCAGATTGATATCCTAAATTCTCATCATCCATCATACTTTGCAAAAAGACCTCTTCCCAGAGACAGCTGGCAGGCTGACTGCCTTCCCTCCAAAAATAAGCAGCGTGGGTGAGTTTGCACATAATCTTTTGGCCTGGTGCTGATACACAACCAAAGATGTCTGTAGCTTTTGGAGTGTGACTGGTGTCACATTGAGTGCAAAATGAGACCTTCTGGTGAGTTGAGAATCCTCTGGGACTCAGAGCTGGTCTGTGGGCAAAGCCAGCAGCACTGCTTCCCTCCCTGCACAGGGGCTGCCCCCCACAACTCCTGGCCATGCTCCTCCTTCTGCAACCCCGAGCCCACGACTCATTAAAAACATGAGGACTTCAGATACCTGGGTTGGATCTTCCCAAAGAGTGGGAGGGTGAGCCTGGCATGAAACCTTAGTTCTGCTGAGTATCCTGTGTGGTGGCAGCAGCAATTCATCCCTAGGTAAGATTCTGTTGGGAGATATTAATGTTTTTTAATGAAAAACATAGTCCAGCTTTGAAGAGCAGATTGATTTGTTTTATTGTCTCTCCCCATTGACACTGTCCCACTGGGAAAGCTGCCAGAACTCTCCACCTCTGCCCTTCCAGCACACAAGCTCTACCTGCTCCACAGGGATGAGGTGTTTGCAACAGGTTTTTTTTGCATTCTTAGATGAAAAAGGCCTTAATCAGTATAACATATTTCCTAAAAGAAGAAGAAAATAGATGTGAGTCATGCTTTTGGGCACACATCTACTTAAATGTTTTGCCAGAGTACATCGTCTACAATCATCATGGTGATTTCCTCAAGATTAAAAAAAAAGAAGAGGAGGGAAGAACAGTCGCTCCTGACTGTGCCTGAATTTTTAAAATGGTGTCATTTTTTTGGCTTTGTCATTATTTTCATTTCCCTCTTCTCTCTCTCCTTAGAAATTATTAAATCATTAAAATTATTTTAAAAATAGCGAAGCAGATGTCTGGCCTGTTTGATCTCAAGCCTGAATACAGAAGAAAAAGGAGTCAAGACTCTGATTATGGAAAAAAATGTAGAAGAGAAGAAAAAAAAAATCTAACAGGAAAGTCATGAAGGAGAAGATTTGGCTTTGATCTCCACACTGCACTGGCTTAGCTGGGTGGGGGGCTCTGCTGAGCAAAGCTGGGCTGTTGTGTGGCTGCTTCATGGGCTCATAGGGGCAACACTTTACACCATCTGTTCAAAGGCAAACAAGTCACTCTGAGCAAGATTTCCATCCTTTGGCTCTGAGAAAGCAAGCAAAATACATATTTGATGTTTGCAGAATGAAGCTAGACCTCAAATCACAGATGCTGTTTTGATTTCTACACAGCCAGCCTCCTTCAGCTGAAGGAGACTGATTAACAGGCTGAAGCCTTGGTTTGCCTAATCATTTTAGTGCCTTATTTGGATACCCTCCTCTTTCCCTGCTGCAGGGAATCCAGAGGGTAGGAAACAACCATTAAAAATCAGAGCAAAGAGTGTTAGCAGGCATGCAAAGCTAACCTGCTCACACTGCTCTTGGTGATTTTCAACAGCAGAAAGTATGCTGGGAACAACAAGGGATCATTTGTCATGGACTCACTGCTAGCAGAGTGTGTAGGTATGCTGGACAGAGATTGAGATTTCAGCCACTTACATTTTCACCAGGTCCCCATTGGTCCTTTGCCTTCGAGGATTTGTCATTTCAATCAGTTTCTCAAGGCTGCTTGAATTGCTTTCTGTCTTGAAGGAAAATTATAAAATTATGAAGATGGCCTGAGAGCAGGATATATCACTCAAATCCACCCAGAATTTGGCAGCTCTGATAAAAATCTAAGTGGCACCATGGTGTTTGGGATTGCAAGTTCCTCCAACTTCACAGCCCCACCAACACATTCCAGCCCTTTCCATAGCAAGACAGAGAAACAGGACAGGAACTATTTCTTGGACCTGATGTTGTTTGTCTGAGAAGCAGTTGTACTCAGAGGAGACTCCAGTGAAAATAGTCCAGTCTTGCTTAGCACACCTACTCCTTCCTGAGCTATGGGTTTTACCTGCTGCTTGCACAGCCCCCCTCTTAAAGTCCATCTCAGATGTGTCAGAAGGAGAAAGAAGCCCCACAAAATGTGGAGGTGGGGAAATCTACCCCACACAGATCCCACCTGCATGACTGGCAGTGATGTAAGGCATTGATCTTCCAAGTGTATTTTAGGATTCAGTGTCTTAAAGTCTACATGTCAGAAAACAATAGATTCCTTTATTTGCCAGTGCAGCTCCAGGGGACAGAAGAGGCTGCTGTGATGTCTTGGGCACCAACACCCAATGCAACTTTTTCTGCCTGTAAATCCTCTGTGGGTGGTGACTAAAGAGCTCCAGGTGTCTGCATCCATGTAGGGCTCCTGGAGAGAAATTCTTCTCAAACATTTGTGTGGAGCCAGTTTCCAGGAGGTGATGCTAGGGGAGAGTCATTCTCCTGCAGGAGCCATATTATCCAAACTTTTCTGCCCTTCAGGTGCTGCATGCAAACAGCTTCTCACCAGCCGTGACCGCCTCTTTGCCTGTTGGAAGATTTGCCAATAGCAGTTTGAATGAGAGCAGCCCAGTCCTGACAATCTGCTGCTTGGAGTACACCAGGCATCTCATTTTCCAACTGGAAAAGTCTTTTACCTTAGCCCTGCTGATGAGAATTAATTGAAGACACATGTTCACAAGGCCCAGAGGACATCTGTGTAAAGCATTCAGTGAGAAGATCAAGACTAACTCACACCAAGAAGCCATGTGCTTAACCAGCATCACCTGCACTGCCGACTGCAGACATGCAGGAGTGGCCTCAGCCTGCCAGGACACCCAGTTTTCCTGTTAGCCACACAGGGAACAGCCCTGGGTGTGTTTTCAGCCATCACCTCCCTGGAGATGGAGCCACCCCAGGGCAGACAGTGGTGTCTGAGTGACAGGAGCAGCCTCTGCTCAGAGAGGGAGCCCAGATCTGCTGAGACAGGCGATGGCACGGGCGGAATCCACGAGCAGGCAGCTAATGCAGAGGATGAGCAAAGCAGACAGGAATTGCAGCTACACAGAGCTGTATCAGCTGGGAGGTGTTCCCAGGGTCAGGGTGGGCTCTGGTGAGGCTTTCAGAGGGATGGCACCTGGCAGCCTGGTCCCTGTCTTTGGACTCTCTGAGCCAGCCACGTGCCAGCTGGCTACAGCTGGCAGGGTCCTACAGCCCTGTGTCAGCTGGGGAGGGCAGACACCCTGTGTGAGGTGCCAGCCATGGAAAGGGCCTTTCCAGAAGGTCAGAGCAGGGACAGATGGAAAATGTCTTTATTTAGCTTGGAAAGGTTTCCTTTGGGGTGGAGGTAGCATAAAGGTGGGCGTCCCCTCCGTGCCCTTTCCAAAACAAGGCAGCAAATAGAACAAAACTAAAATAAGAAAACCTTAATCACACCTGATCAAACAGAACATTTAACTCAATCTTAGAGAAAATATTTTGTTTTCATGTGTTTCACTTATGGTATTTTTAATTAATTTGGTTTTTTTTAAAACTAAGCTCATGTATTAATTCAAAAATAGTAAATTCAACATTTCATAGTGGGACAGCAGTTCAACCCAATACACAGAACTTTCCCAATTCAAAGTGTGTGTGTGTGTTATATTCTTTTTAAATGTTTATTCTCCTTCTTTTTTTTTTCCAATTTCCAAAATTATCCACTGAATGTGATCCTAATTCATAAACAGCCCCAGACACTGAGAGTTCAGCCACACTGCCTTTCCGCTAGACCAATGACCAACTCATAACGTCAGCCAGTGTGACTGGTGCCACTGCTGAGAAAAGGGATCTTCTGATATTTCACCAGCATTCCTGAGACTGTCTGGGAAGTTTGGTGGCCTGCCAAAGGTAAGACCAAATTTTTAAAACCTGAAGGTCACAAATCAGGCTTTTGGGCAGCAGGAGAGAATGTCCTAGGCTGTGAGGGGGCATGAACCAGCACTGATATACTGCTGTAGTCCTGGCCCTACCGCTGGATGGTTCCTACAGAGGGATGTAGTAGGTAGGAAATATGGATTCTGCCTCATCAAGACTCACCAGAGCTCATCTGGAGGCCTTCTTGAGCAGTGCAAGGGAGACCTGTCTGCTTGAGCTAGTTTGCACATGAAGTTAAAGCAAGTTAAGTCCAAGTGTCAATTTAAAGCACGGTTGATCAAAGCACAGAAACACAAGGCAGCATTACTCCAAGCTAAGAATTCACCCTGCTGTCAAGTGTCTCCTCAGCACCTCTCCCAGGCACTGTGATCTTTCTGTGGCTGTCACCAGCTGAGAGCCAGAGCACGGAGGGGATGCTCCACTGATGGTGCCTTTGACACACACCAATGAGCACAAGTGAGTCTAAAACTGGGGAAGGCTGGGAGGAAGCACTGGATCCCCCAGCCCTCCCTGCTCTTGGGCAGCAGGAACAGCAACCCCTCCACTTGCTGCTGTGGGGAACATGTGCTGCACAGACATGGCTGAAAAATGTGGTGAGTACTCATCCAAAAACCCAGTGCAGAATGAGCTGCTTTAAAACTGAGGTTTTTAAGAAAATAGTTTCATTGCTTGAAAAGCTCCTAGTCCCAAAATAAGAATTATTGCTCAGTTTCTGTTAAAAAAAAAAAGCAGTGAAAGCATCAAATCCCAAATATAGACCTTATCCAACTATATTTCTATAGAAAATGTTTCTCATTTTCCCCTCTGGTTTGAAGCTGAAGACACCTGGTCTTGCTCACTGACAAAAGTGCACCTCAAGAACCTCCTCTCACTTCCAAGGAAAACAACACTGGATATTCAGCCAGGAGCATCTTTGCACCTCTGCCTACTATGGATTTTGCCACTGGCTTTAAGGATAGCAAGAGCCAGCACAGCACCCCCAACACAGGCATTTGGAAGCAGTTTGCTCTGCATCCTGCTCCTCACTTGGCAGGGATTAGGAAGGAGAGGTGTTTAAAGCTGTGGGCTGATGGGATGAGCTGGGGCTGCCTCTGGGTGCGGGAGTGGCTGGAGGCAGCCCCAGGGAGAGAACTTAGAGACAGCAGCACTGCCCCTGCCAGAAATGTGTCCCACAGCATAGCATTGTCCCCTTCTCCCAAGGGTTTGTACTCCAGCTTCCTCTTCAGAAGCCTCCTCAGGTGGCAGGAGGCACCTCTGCCCCGGGCCCTGGGCAGCAGAGCCCCTACTTTGGAAAGAAAAACCCTTCCACTGCTGGCTGGTGTAAGGCACGAGAGGCTGCAGATGATGGCACAGAGCTGCTGCTTGGGGCCTGTTTAATACCCTTACGTCAACAGCTTCCTCCCGGTTCTCACAGGCACCGGTGATGTAAACGCGGTCCACAGCACAGGAGTGTGCTCTTGGCCAGAGCAGCTGCAAGTGGTCTCCCAAAGCACAGATAAAGCCTGAACCGCTTGGACCAAGGCCATGAGCAGCTTTGGGAAGTCCTCAGTATTGATGCTTGCAGCTGGGCCAGAAGTGTCCTGGCAGCAGTACGCTCCTGGCCCTGCCCCAAGCAGCACCTTCCCCAGCAGGTCCAAGAGGCTGGGAATGACATCTCTGCTGAGCTTTGATGGCGTGTCTGGGGGCACATCGCAGGCTGCACAGGAAGAAGTGCTCAGGCCTGCCAGGGTGACTTCTCCCCTCCACGCTGCAGGCCTCCCTTTGGGACTGCGGAGTGGAAACCAGTTCCATCTCTCCATCTGCTTCTGCTCCCTCCTCACAGGCTAGCAGCCATTCTGCTGTTCGAGGTGGCATCTGAGCCTGCTTCAGAGCTGGAGCAGAGGCATATGAAAGCTGACTTATGGAGAGACTCCTGACAGGCTGGCAGCAGCCTCAGTGACTCACTAACTTGTGATTTCCTCTGTGGTGGTTTTCCAGCACAGCTGCTCCTGGCCGCAGCACATGGCGAGCGCTGGCAGAGTGAGCGCCGTGTCATTTCTCAGAAGGCCAGGCTATGTGGGCAACCTGTGCATTGCTCATGCAGATCCCCACAACAAACTCTAGTAATTGCCTCAGAGGATAACAGGCCATAAATCTGGGCAGCTGCACATGTGAGGCACGTATGGTCTGGCTCCTGGAATCAAAGCGCGTGTGTTTTTGCTGTTTGCAGTGGCTGAATGTGTTTCTCATTCTGGATTCCCCTTTTCAGAGGAAACTCCCTCCATCCCCTCACTTCTCTCATCCTCTTTACGAGAGGACCTCAGGCACTCTGGAAACATGGGAGAGGTTTGTACCACTCCTGTGAGACATCTCACAACTTCTTCATGCCATTTGACACATGGGGAAGCTGCAGACAGTAATTTTTTACACAGAGCTTGCAGGAGATGCTGAATGAAGTTAATGATAATTTCATGATTTCCTGGGCCCATATATTTTTCTCCAGGTTTGAAATCATAGCATTTTTGTTGTCCACAAATTTGATTACAAAACACCCAGACTCCTTGGGTTACAAGCTTATTTGCAAACCTGAAACTTAGTTCTAGGGTCACAGACCTATTTTGTGCAAACTCAAGCTAAGGTTTGAGTGAAAGAAGAAAGAAATCTTTTTACTCACAACTCCATGGAGGAAAAAAAATGAAATTTAAAGAGGCTTTGTCAAACAAAACCCAACCTGGCCGGTCCAGGAACCCCACACAAAGGGGCATTGTGCTCTGCTTAAGAAACAGCAAGTCCAGTCTGTCAAGACTGTGTCCTGTCCTGCCAGCGCTCAAGAAAGTTGGACTCAGGTAGCCAAATAACCTGATGACTTCATGTCTGAGAGCTGGGTAAAAAGTATCTTTCTGCCTCCTTTCCCTTCACACTCATTTACAGGAGGGACTCTGCAGGACAGATCAGACTCAAGCAGAGCTGACAGGAGAAGAGGGGACAGAGTCAGGGAGGGGGGTCAAGCACCAATGCAGCCAGAGGCACCAATCAGCAGAGGAACTGCAGCAGGGACCTGCTTACCCACAGGGCTGGCCATGAGCAGCTGTGAGCATGGGGAGCAAGAGCAAGCAGGAAAAAAAGGGTGGTCATTGAGATCAGCAGCTGGAAGCACAAATGCAGCGGGATGGTTCTGTCCTGTGGCAGTGCAGCCCAACACTGCAGTGCCCCAGGAGCCTTGCTGGGGGTGGCACTTGAGGTGTCCAGCATCCTGCAGCTCCTGGGGCCATGGGCAGAGGGCAGAGGAGTGTGACTGCCTGGGCTGTCCCTCCCAGCTGCTCAGGGAATGCTCTCTGGAGGATGCTGTCCCTATTTCTGGGGTTTCCTGGCTTGACCTGCTATTGCACGTCCCTCTCTCCTCAACATCCAGCAGTGCACTCATATATTTAATTTGCTGCCCAGGAGTAGAGGGCACTAGAGCTCCAACAAAACACTGAGCAGGTATCTTAGCAGGGGCTTGCACTCCAGTGCCACAGTAAGGAGCCCTTGGAAGCAAATCAGTGCCTGTTCCCATCTGACAGTGAAACCAACCCTATGGAAACAACAGCAGCAGCTGAGATCCCTATGCAGGGATGCACAGCACGTGCGCACATCACCTGGATGGTGCTCATACAGCCTTTTATGAGCATCCTGGGAACCTGCAGCATGCAAAGGGCTGCCAGCATCATGATTTCTGTCCACCCATTGCAAAGATCTTCAAGGCACACGAGTGACCTCCCTGCAGCATGTTGCATGTGGCCTGGTCTCTCCCTGTTGTGCTCTTTTCCTGTAACGTACCTGAAACTTCAAGCCATGCTTTAAATAAAACAGCTGTTCTGACCACTTACAAGAAGGCAGGGAATGCAGCCACACTTTTCCAGCCCTGGAAACCACATGAAAAGCCTTACAGGCAACTTTCCCCAGCATTCCCACTCTCCTTCATACAGGCTAATCCCAAGAAAAGCTCGGCCAGAAAAAGATTTGCAGAGCTGCATGTCATAAATCCAGGGTTTCACTAACATTTGCCAAAGGGTTTTCCCTCATCTAGGAGGGTGTCTAAATCATCCTTGATGATTTAGGGAAGTTTTTTAGGGAAGATGATTAAGTTAGGGAACAAAAACCACCAGGTCTCTATAGTCAACAGTATTTCTTTTCTGTTTCTTCCTGAGGAAACTGCTAGTTGGATTTCCAAATCCCTCAGAGGAGGAGCCTTCCTATCCCTTACTTTTCATTCTTTCTGATTTTCTCCCCTTTTGTTTTCAGTTTTTGTTTTGCATTTTACTGCTGTCAAGCACAAGAGAAATACTGTTTCATTTGTAGCTCTAATTATCTCTCTGGTGTCAATCCAAGACTGTTGGTCCTGTCTAGTTTGTAGCCTGTGAAAAGTCCCCTAGAACACAGCAGGGGATGAAACCTGCAGGCCATAGAGGAACAATTTTAACTGTCTAAGCTAAGCAGAAAACAAAGCCTTTTCTGCAAGGTTTCAGGAAAAAAACTACAGTTTTAACAGGGAATTCCATCTCCATGGGTGAATTTATAGATTATTTTAAAAATATAGAAAAAGAAGCACTTCCTGCCTAGAGATCACTGAAATGGAAAGCACTCCCACCACAAGCACTGTTTTTGCAACTGAGCTAACATTGTGCTATGGAAGTGAAAATGGAGGATGGCTTCTTGGATGTGGGACATCTAACAGGACTAAGGTTTGGGGCTGCAGCAAAACCTGCTGAGAGGTTCCTGTATCCCAGCTCAAGGGGGTTGACTACATCAGACAGACCTGCGAAGTCAAAGCAACCTCCAGAAGTTTTGGGGAAGGACTGGGAGCACACACAGGCTAGATATGGACTTCCTGGCCTTGACAGAGTTAGGGTGCAAGCCACTGTTCAGCTGAGTCACTGGAGGAGAGGGGCTTGGTCCCTGAGGGTTTGTCCCGTGGCCTTGGAGCACCCTGGGATTCCCTCCAGAATGGAGCCGGGAATGGGGGGATGGCTGTCACTTTTACTGTGCCCTGGCCCGCACCCTGGCCATTTCCACAGCCATCTGCAACCTTTGTAAAGGTCCTGGATGGTCCTTAGGGCTTTCCTTTCCTGCTGCACAAGAGCTGAGAAGGGTGGGTTTTGTTCAGCAGCTGGGCTGGCCAGGAATGGGGGGCACACTGAGAGTGGGGGGCTGCAGGCTGCTGTGCCCTCCCAGGTACCAGGCACCTCTCCCATGGCAGTCTCTGCCACCTGTGCAAAAACGCCATTATCCACATGGAATAAACATAATTGGCTACTTTAATAAGGCCATTACCAAATGGTTTATTTTCTTCCTTATGCACTACTTGCTTTCTCCCTTGCTTTTGGGCTTCATGAGTAATTTTTCTCTCTCTGGATTAAAAAGATTTGTTTTTCTGGTAGATGCAGTAAAATTGCATTTTGTTCCTGCTCTATTATGTGGGCTTCCTATTTGCCATTAAGCCTGTTCATCACTTTAAATGGCTGTTCCTTTCTCTCCTCACAACAGGATGGATGAGGAGTTTGGCCATATCCTGAGCAACCAGAGACCTTCCTCTCAGAGTTGTTCCAGAGCAGAGGCTCATCAGTTGCTGCCACACTGTGATTGCTGCTCTGTGTGTGCTCATTTATCCCCTCTTGCCCCTTTCCACAGCAGGGCTCTTTGTCATCTCATCCCTAGGAACAGAACCAGGGCTAGAACTCCTTTTTTTTTTTTGCCCCAAACTGGTATTAGACAAAGCTGATTTCACATTTGGAGGCAAAACTCATTCTCTTCTCCTCGTATTTAAGCTCAGCTGTGAGAAAAAACGGCAGAAATTAGGAATGTGTGTGACATGGGAAAGTGTGACAGCAGTCAGTAATGTCCCCTGCAGCAAACCTGGCTCCAGTGTGGTCTCAAGCAGTGCTCAGCCCCCTGCAGTGAGCTGCTCTGCCAGGGCTGGCTTAAAGGATAGACCAAGCAGGCGTCTACCCACCCCCAGGAAAAGCCTGGGCTGCTAAAAAGCAAGCTTGCTGAAGTAAAAATATTTATTCTCAATTTCCTGTTAAATTTGGCAGGAACAATGAATTTTTTCTTGTAGTATTTTATTAGGAGATAGGGATTTAATGGGAAAACCCAGCAAAACAATCTGCCTCCCCAGGAAACAGGGTAAGTCCAGGGCGATGTTTCTGTCTCACAGCTTTAACAAGGACACATCCCCAAGCTTTACCCTTGGACACTGTGGAGAAACCTCTGGTCCTGTGGCAGGAGGCACAGCTTCACAGCCAGAGGGACCTTAGCAACAAGCCCCTCAAAAATACCTTGAGGAACAGCATTTAGGGGAATAAATGCCTCTGGCAAGAGCAGCTGCAGCACTCAGGTCACCACAGAAGCCCCCTGGGCTGGCACGACCCTGCTCTTTCCAGACTCGCAGCCAAGCTTTCAGACAGCAGCACAAATGCAATCCTGAGACAGCCCCTGGCTTGCAGCAGGCTGTGAGGGCAAGACACAGCAGCTGCTTTTCTAGTTGGGGAAAAAAGCTAGAGTGAAATACCTTCATGTTGCTTTGAAAAAATTCATAAGTTAGCTCTTTTCCCTACTTTCCTTTAAAGCACCAGAATCAAGTTAAAATAGGAGTGTGCATCAGTGACCTGAATGTGACAACAGACACTGCAGACCTCCCCACTTTGGGCTGGTTTTAAATCTAGTGCTTTGTGTGAAATATTACAGTGTGGTTCATCATTGAGTCAATTAGGCTTCAATCCAGCTGCAGATTTATCCACTCAATGGTTAAACCCGTCCTGGTTGCTAATGACCTCCTAATAAGACAGGTACTGGAGTTTTGTTCTAATTTAGAACGTTTAAGTCCTACCTCAAGCTATTAACATGAAGTGAAGGTTGGTTTGTAACACAGGGAAGCAATATAAAGCTATCAGCATTCATTTTGCTGTGGGCAGTATGAAAACTGTCCCTACAAACACTTACCATGCCACCACCACCTCGCAGGATGGGTCAGAGGAACAGACACTGCATGTACCCCCCAAAATACAGTTCATCTCAGAAAAGCTTTTGATAGCTCCCTGCCATCTCTTTTCACCCAGGCACTTCACTTTCCCCGAACCTTTCCCCTCAGAGCCTTTTCTCTTAGGAGCATGACTGTTTGCAGGAGGAGAGGGCAGTGAGCTAGAGGCTCTGTATCTCCAGAGACACCCCTGGCTCAGTCCTGGATCAGACACCACCCACAGAGGTTTATCTCCAATTTCTATTTGGAGCCTCTCATTAAAGTCAATCACTTTTCTGCTGCCCTGAGAATGATCTCAGAGACTCTCCTCTCACCTCCCTTTCTTCCCATCCCTTACACAGAAGCTTCTGGACTATAGCCAAGGAAAGAAAGCTCCCCTCCCCACAAGAGCTCCCTATCTCAGAGCAGCCCATCTCCCTCTGGGGCAGCAAGCCAGACTGCTTCCCCTCCCCCTGCCCCAGCACCTTTTTAGCCAGTACAGCAGTAACTCACCCTTCTCAGGTCAGATCAACTACTCTTAATGGAACACACCCATGTGCCTTATTTTCCAATTTTGCAGTCCCTCCTCTTGGTTTAAACACAGCTGCTCTCACCAGGCACAGCTGAAGGCCAGTGAGATCTGCACACCTTGGCCCAACACCAAGGAACCCAGAGCACTGTGTGTCTGTGAACAGCCACCATGCAGGAGCTCAGCCTGCCCTCACTCTCCCTGCACTGGGGACAAGCTCCTTCTTGCCCTTCTCAAAGATCAGTCCCTTTTAGCTCAGCACGCAGAGGATGAATGCACTGACTGCAGAGCCCTTTCAGCAAGCAGCTGTGTGAATACTCTGGATCCTGCAGGAAATTTGGGGAGCACTAGCGGATGCACGGCATGGGGAGAGAAAAGGGACTTGCAAGGAGCCAGAATTTACTTGAGAAAAACACACCCATCCCCTCTGGCAGCTCAGGGGATGCTAAATAAAAGCTCACTGTTAGCAGGAAAGCAGCTGGCTTGTGCACAAGGGAGGAAATCCTGCTGCTACCTGGGAGCTTTCCACTGCCCACTGGGGAAAGCAGTCAGGCCTTTGTGCACAGCAGGAGAGGCCATCAGTGAGCTCTCTCCTGCATTTCCAGCTGGCATGGCTGAGCCAACATAACCCTGTTCCCCAGAGAAGGTCTCTGTGGGTAGACCTGCAAGGTCAGGCTGTGCCACCCCTTTCTGTCACTCCTGCCCCTGGGGCCTGGCTCCAGAGAGGCTGTGTGTGCCCCAGGGTGCCCCTGCCATGCAGTCAGGGAGGAATTTTTCACCTTTACTTAGTTTGCTGGAAACCAATTGTGAATACAATGGAAAGTTTCATGCTGTGCAAAAAACTCCTTCCCATAAAGCAAACATCTACAGATGGAAAGTTTTCATTCTGTCTAATGCCAGAGCTGGGAAAGCAGGGCTGCACAGCCACACCAGGAAAGAAAATCCTGCAAATTACTGTGCCCAGGATGCAAGGGAGAGAAGACAGGGAGGCAAGTGTGGTGGACAGAGACCACCCTGTGAAAGTCCCATTTACACTTGTCACCCAGTACACTCCAGAGTGCAGGTCAAAGTGCAGGTCCTGGTCCCTGTGACCTGCATGGGCTGATAACGTGGTGCCTTCATTTGAAAGGATCCCCCCTTTTCAACTTCATCGATTTTGTGTCTTTAATGGCCTCAAAGTCACTTGTGCTAATGGGCTAACTTACCTGGTGAACAAGATAACCATCTCTGCACCAAAGCCTGCAGCAAAGTCAATATTGACCGAGCTGGCCTGGCTGCATCCTGCCTGGCCAGGACTCCCAGGTGTGCAGCAAGGTTCTCCTCCAGGAACTGCCCAGGTGGGGACCAGTGGAGATTAGAACCAGGAGCCACAGAGCATGTTAGACAGGAACAGTCTAGGGAGCAACGTGGGGTTTCACAGCTCTCCAGACACAAGCAGCTCTGTTGGCCACCAACAAATAGGAAAAGCTGTGCATGCAAATCACTGCCAGACCAATGCATGCATTATTGATTTTAATAATCAGACACAACTGGAGACAGCCGTCGAGTAATTATTCCCATATTACAAGAGAACACACATAAGCCATGGGACACGACAACTCTGCTGATGGAAATGATCTGTAGCTTTCCTTTCTGCCTCATGCTATTTTTCACTTGTTCCTCCATCCCAAACACATGTTCATGTTCTAAGTGCTCTGAGGCTTTCTGTGCAGAGCTCTCAGGCAGAAGGGGCAGTCCTAGGGGTGCAGACAGTCCCACTGGAACCAGTATCAGCCCCTAACCCAAACATCACGCCTGGCTGTGGTTCACCTCTCCTTAGATGCTGCTCAGGGGTGCTGCAGCACACTGAAATGCTCCCCCAGGGTCAGACACAAAACAAGTAGAGGCAGGAGGCCAGATGCACACCAGCTCCCCCAGAAGCATGGTGTGTGGTGCAGGGGTCTCATGCACAGATGGAGAGACACTGTTGGGTAGTTTAAGTGAGGGATCAAGCACTGCAAACAGCAAAGTTCCAAAAAGGCAGCTGCTACAAATAGTTTGCAAGTGGCTTCTGCACTGGAACAGCACTTGAGCAGTCCTGAATGATAAATGTTGAAAGGAAAAGTCAGTTCAAAGAGAAACACTGGTCCTCCCACAGGAAAAAACCCTTGGAGGGAAAGAGATAAAGATCATAAACAATTAAGGAGCAATGGTTATTGAGTACACTACCCCTGTGATTAGAGCTCCTGAATCTGTTTATCAGGAATGGGATGGGTGCAGTGAATACTGCATAGCCAGAAGCATCCAAATTGCTGATGAATCATGAAGGGCCCTGTCAAAACAGAGATGGTGTAAAAATGGAAACTCTAGTGTCCCTAGCACTAGTGGCTGCTCCAAACAGGAAACCTGTAGTGTGAATTTCATGGTGAACATCCATCTCTAGCATTTAGCTCTGCCCTTCAGAGTTAAGACAGGAGAAGTGAGTTTGTTCAGCCAGAGCCTTTTCTGAGTCCACCACAGAGAACAGGATTTGTGGTGAGATCTGTTTTTAGGCTGGACTGAATGGTTAACCAGTCAGATTAATAAATGCCAGAAGGAGGAAAGAACAGGCAGGTTAAACAGAAGAGAAAAATGTCCCCCTACGTGGCTAGATAGCAAAAGTTTACAAGAATTCTATCTTGTGGATAATTCTCCCCAGCTCTTACTTAACACTGTTTTAGAAGACATGATTGCAGCATCTCTGAAGTACAGAGGTGGTGGGATTTTCCATATCAGCATGCTCCTGGAGGTTCCCAGCCATTTCCTTCTCTCGTCTCACTTCCTGGAGGAAATGAAAGATGGGACACATGCCAGCTGGAAGGAGTCCTTACCTCAGCAGTATTATCTGATGAAAGATGGTTGGTCATAAAACACTTCTTTTGTTTCTTGGGAAAGTATTATATTTTTATCAATTTACTATAAAAAAATTATTTCATGACTTCTTATAGGAAGCAGCTGCTGTTTTTCCATTTGTGGAAGACCAGAGACACCCAAGGACTTGTCTGGGTTTGTAAGAAGCTGTGCTGCAGGCAAGAGAGATGATTCTAGGTATATGCAAAAAAAAAAAATCCAAACAAATGTAAATGGTGGAACATCTGTGGATGGAAGTTTGGGGGAGGCTTTTAATGCCTGTGATCCACACTAACCCATCTGTCACCCTTATGTGATGATGGGTTTGAGTGTTTAAGAAGCAGAACCTCTGTTCTTCATGCTTGGGAAGAGAGTTCCAGAGTGTTACACAGAGCATGTCTGCAGTGAAGCTGGCTGCAGGACTTGAGGAGATGCAGGAACAGTCAGTGCTGTAAAACTCTCTGGCTCAGACACCATCAGGGGCAGATGAAGGTCCTCTGGGCCATCTGTCCCATCATTACCTGCATTTGGGAGCTCTGGGCCACAGTGACAAGCCCACTAAAAGCAGTTCCCAATTTACCCAGTGTTTCCACACACGTGGCCATCACAGCATTGCCTACAGCAGTGGCTGTTAATCAGGTTAAAGTAGGTACACATATATATGTGTACCTTACACATATATACTGGCTTTCAATTTTTTAGCAAGGATCTCTGCATAAAAAGCTGGAAAAGCAAGAGGATAACATGAAACTGAGCCTGCTCCTGCTAGAATTCCTGGTGAGTTTAGACTAGTGAGAATGTGAAAATATGCTCCATAAAATGGTGAAAAAGTCTGCTATTTCTAGAGATTTTTCTCCCCACACTGCTTACTTCAGCCTCCTCTCCCAGGCCAGACTAACAGATGGCTTCTGGCTGATCCTACCCACTGCGCCACTGAAACTGATGAACCGAAGGCAAGCCAGTGGGAAGTAACTCTGGGACTCTGTGGTCTCTTTCTGCTAGACAAAAGCCTCTTGCTGCAGCTCCATCCTGAGCAGGAGCACAGCCTGGCCCGTCCCTGCAGGCAGCAGCTCCACGTGCTCTGGTGCCCGGCAGGCTCTGGGGGCACAGCCTCCTGCCTGGGACGGGCTCACTGGGGCTCTTGTCCCATTCAGCCTTGTGCTCAATTCATCCTGGAGCCCTCTGCTCAGCCTGACACAGACCTGGGAAGGAAAAACACGGCAAGGCATGGGGAGTTTTTCTGTGTGAGCAGAAAGGATGTGGAGATTATTACTGCGCTCTTCCAGCTCAGAGAATTCTGCCAGAAAGGGAAGGATAGAAACTGTTTAAGAACAGTGAGGTCCCAGGTATCTAACAATAAAGCCAAAAAGGCAAAACTCAAGGTATTTACCTGCACTGTCAACTGCTGAAGCACATGGAGAGCCAAAGCTGGGTATCTAACAGGGAGATTGACACTGACCTTTAATGCTGCTGAAAAAAGTAAATAAGAAAGCTGCTGAATAATATGTTCAGTAATTCTTTTCTTCAAGTATGTGAACAGCTATTAATTTATTTTTGTTTACTTATTTCTGTAGAATTTTTGTTTACTTATTCCTGTAGAAATAATGTTTAATTATTTCTGTAGTGTGGTTGAGCCTTGTTTTGGAAGTAGTCTTTCAAGCTCAATGCAGACATTTGATATTCAAAATTGGAGTAGTCTGGGTATGTTGGATTGGACACATAAACCAGGTGTCATGATTTCTTTGGCCAAATGAATGCAAATCTTGGAAACACTTCAAATGGTCTTTTTTATAGGTTTCAAACTCACTCTAGATAAACATTTGCTAATGACTTCAAATTGACCATGCCAGTAAGCTCATTTGATAAAAAGGCAAGAAAAGATGCATACAAAAGGATTGCAAGTACTGCAGTCAGTTCAAACGCAGATCCAAACAGACCATGACTCTAAGGAGAGCTCTGTCTGGTGACACAAAATTCAGAGTGTCCTTTTAAGAGCACTCATCATTTCCTTAGCCTGCCATGGCTACCACGTGCTGAAATCTGCAGTCTGTGAGTCCCAGGGCCCTGGGCAGCTCTGTCAGCAAGGGCTCTTATCACTGGGGATGTACCAAGCAGCGCTGCAAACGCACAAAGCCTGCCTCAGCAAGGGCGTCCTGCATCAGAGTGCGCTCATGAACCCATCTGTCCTCTCTAACAAATTAATCTGAAGTATTAGTCACTCTGCCAAAGGATTGATCTGCCCTGCTCTGGGAGCACACACGTTCCAGGGAAGCACCAGCTCCAGTCCTGCAGCAGTGCCTGGATGTCTCCTTGCAGGCTGCAGCACTTCCACATCACCCAGAAACTTTGCTGCCTGTAGCTACAAGCACTTTGCCTGGCTTTCATTTCTGTGTAAAGCACCCAGCTCACTAATGTACTCACTGCACCCCTCAGTCCTATGGCTGAAAAGGACCTACAGCAGAAATGAGCCAGGGATTGCAGAGATATTCATACAGTGAAGGAACATTTTACATTTTCAGCCTAAAAATATATTTGTATAAAGTCCTTTTGAGGCTCTTCTCCGTAAGCACTGTCTGCTCCCCATTGCCTGGCTGCAAGGGAAGGTGGAGAAGCTCATGCAAACATGAGATGACAGGATCTACTACTCTCATACAGTGCTGCAGCTCTTCCATAAACACCAAAAAACCCACAGACAACTATAGGAACTTTCCGATGTCAGAAAATAAAGGAGTAAAGCCTCAAGAGCAATGAAAATTTGTAAAACCTCTGAATGAAAAAGCCTGTCCTCAGAGCCTTCACCCTAAACTGCCCATGCCCTCTGCAACCCCTGGGTCCCCAGCCCTGCCAGGGTGGACAGTCCTGCATACGAGAGGGGATGTAGCCTGACCCCAGGCAGTTGCCCTCATCCAAAAGCTGGTGCTCAGAGCCCAGATGGCTCTGTTCATACAGCCCCTGGCTGCCCTTAGTGACACACAGCACCAGACATGCCAAGGAGGGGAGCTGTAGGTGCAGCAAAGGCCACTTTCACTATAAAATCTCCCAAGCACACTTTTTATCTATCAGTCATAACATCAAGCTCCTTTCATTAGACACCGAATTTTTTATTTTCGGTCTATCTGTAAAAACATGATGTCTTTTTTTGTGACATGGTGGAAAGGAAAGCACACAGAGCCTGATATTCAAAGTGTAAGACATGTTGGTTTAATCCTGTCAGGACTTTAATGTAGATTATGTAGGGACAGGCAATGACCAGAGGGAGGGAGAGAGGTGTAAATAATCCAGAGGAGTGCGGACTTGTTGGCAGGGTGGATTTATGTCCTGTCTTAATAAAGTGTCCTTTCATCTCTGGAACCTGGGCTCAGAAGCCAGTCTAGACAGGAATTAATGGGGCTCCTTCTCCACTTACAAATCTCAAGGTTTCCCAACACTGAGACCTCAATCAGCCGTGGATACTGTTTTTTGCAATGAGCTTTTAAACACAAGTTCTGACCATTTGCCGAAAGGAGTCTGCTGCTAGGCCAGGAGACAAATTAAACTCACTTTCTACTTTTTTATGTGATTACTTTTTCTGCCTTTTTTATGTGATTACCACCCTAAGATGAAGCCAAGCAATTGTGAGCCTGTTCAAAAGAGATGGAGTAGGGCATGCCAAGAAGATATTAGTGTGCATTGGTATGGACTGGGACTTGGTTCAGCCTGGAAACCATGCCCAGGAACATGAGCTGCTCAGGGCAATACAGCACTAAGGCCTGCAGATGCTGAGTTGAGTGAAGTCTCCTGTCGTGAAGGGAAATTGTTGACTTCTTTTCTGCTTGCAGTAAACCTTCCCTTCTGTTTATTTGTCTCCCTTAGGGGTCCAAAAGAGTAGGTGGGGATGGAGCATTCAAAAGCATTTCTGGTAAAGGATCTGGGATTTCACTGGAGTGTGCAGTCAAGAGAAGCAAAGAAAGCTGTGAGCAAAAATGTACATGGCCAGTGGGATTTAAAGCAAAATTCTTTGGAGAAAAGTTTGTTGAGGATTATAATTTCTTGATCTCTTAAATTGCTTTTCCTGGGAAAAGGTCACATCTTAATCTCTCATCTCCAGCTATGGACAAGGACCCCCAAATGCAGAGAGATTCAGCTCCTAATTTTACATCTGTTTAATCTTCAACAACGGGACACAGGGAACAGCAGGATGCACTGCCAGCTATTAGGGAGCCCTTTTATTATGCAAAATTTGGATCTTGTCTAAGTACAAGGCCCCCAATGAGTAAAGACAGAGCCAGTTAAAGGAAAGGAATAGGAGAACAAAGTGGTCTCCAAAGGCACAGCAAGAGGTAAGAGCCCACTGTATGCAGTGATGGACAATGTGGCAGGTTCTCTTCCCAGGGTATTTCTTCTACAGACATTTGGACAGTACAGACAGAAGTGGCCAAAGAACTTCCTTCTGGGAGCTCAATAGCTGCTGGCTAGGCAGAAGGACTGTAATTTGTAAACTCTTAAATTAAGATATACAAAAGTCACAGGCAATATGTAAGCAGTCCTCTGCATGATATTTTATTCTGTTTATATAGCTTAGCACTCAGAATGAAAAAACAATGATGTCTGGTTGTGATAGTTGCCCTGGGCTGCCTGCACCATGCCAAGGGCAGCAGGAGCCCTCTCCTTCCTTCTCCTCTTCTCTGCAGGGTCAGTTTATTACCAAAGCTCACAGCCCTGCTCCATGAGGATCCTGTGCCTCAGGAAGGAAGGGTGGCAGACCCTTTGTGTTTGAGGAACGATGGCTGCAGGACCACGGGTGATATGCCCAGCTCCATTCATTAAATGGCAACTGCCCTCTTTGTCCCAGCCCAGGAATCTCCTGGGACTGCCTCAGAAAGCAGGAGCCACTACCAGGGAACATGCTTTAAACCAGCTCCAGGCCAAAATGCAAGATAGCTCCTGGCCTGGTGAAAACCCAGGTGTCCTCCCTGGGCAAGAACCAGCAGTGAGACCCCGGGAGAGGAATCACCCAGGCTCAGTTAGCTCACTTGAGGATGATACACCTTCAGCACCTGCTGAGCTGGGCTCCTGTTCCAAGTGGAACTCCTCAGCTAGAGCAGGAAGCCTTACAGGGCTTGGGAGCAAGGGCGTGGGAGACGATCAAGGGCTGCTTTGTCGTGCAGGGTTTTGCACATTAGTGGAATTCATTAGTGGAGCCTGATAATAAAGAGCAGTAATGGAGTGCATTAGACCACCCTGTGCCAGGCTGTGGCAGGGTGCAGCTCGGGACTCTCCAGGCTCATATCTCAATCTGCACAGAGCACTGCAGCAGTCAGGGAGATCCAAACCAGATGCAGCCTCTCAGCCCCGAGCAGAGCTGATATCAGCCAGCGCAGCCTTGCTCTCCAGCCACTCGCCTGGGCCAGCCAGCACTGAGTTGGAGCACAAAGCAGTCAGGCAGTGAAGGCACGTGCAGGATGAGCTTTACCCCTCCCTGCTGCAGCCCCAAGCATGTGTCCCTCCATGAAGGCAGGCTGTGCTTCCTTCTGCCAGGTCCCACTCTACAGACAATTAATACACTGGCACAGACTCTTCTGAGATTTTGTTTTGGCCTCTGTGCTGGCCAGCTTTTGGTTCATAGCTTCAACCTTGCCCAGGGCTGGGTGTTGCAGTGTGGAAAGAGCAGAGGCTGGGTGGCAGAGAGCTCTGTGGAACAGAGGAGAAATTCCCCATTACACACCTGCTCCTAAGAGCTCACATGGCAATCTAAAACTTCCCACTCCCTGTTAGGTAAGGAAGACACAGAGAAGTGGATGGGAGGTAGATAGCATTTCATGAGCTGGGCCCAGTGCCTGTGTACAGCTGACAAGGGTCTGACTGCCACCCCCACTCCCTCTCACTGCCCTGCAGCCCCTTCCATGCCCTCAGGAAAAGGTGCTGCCTTGGAGATGTGTCAGTAAAGGACCAGCCTGCAAGGTCTGTACTCACAACTCTTTTGGCATCTGCATCTGCTCTCTGCTGGGCTCATGAAGGAGTCAGGGACAACACCTGAGGCAGTTTTTCACAGCAATCTCTCTGCAGTTGGTTTTTCTGCAGAGAGCAATCTCCCTGCAGTTGTTGAGCCAGTGACTGCCATCACTGCATGCACTCAAGGCAGCCTTGTCCCTGTCAATGCCGTGGGGCTGTCACCTGGTACTCCAGCATCACTGGCACCTGTCCCCATCTGCCCCCCCTGCCTGCAGCTCTGCCACAGCCTGGGCACAGGGCTGAGCAGGGGCTGGGCTCTCACAGGAGCCGCTTGGGTTTACGGCCCCCCAGACTGCACAAGCAATTTGCACAACTGAGCAAGATGCCGCCCATTGTGGACCAAAAGGCTCTGGCCTGAGCTCTTCCTCCCACCTGCACTGTCCCCTCCAGTGTCTTGCAGATGCTAATGGGCTGTGGGGGAGGCTGCCTCCAGTGAATCCTCCTGGCTTCCTCAGATCTGACAAGCATTCATCAAGCAAAGCTCGGAGCTGTGTGCCCACAGTGGCTGCAGGTGTTTGGACCCCAGCTCCTGTGTTGGATCCAGATCTGCTGAGCTCTTGGTGTATTTGTAGGGAGGACAAGGGAAGGTAGGGAGAGAGGAAATGTGAAGGCATCTAAAAAGTGTGAGCTGGATTGGATGGACTCTGCAGTGTAATGAGAGAAACACAGCCTGTGCCCTGGGAGCAAATCCAGCCCAGGGATTCTTGTCTAGGCTGGTCAGGATCAGAAGTGAGAGGAGCTGTAAAAGCCATGATAAACCATGCACACTCACAGCCCTCTGCCCCATCAAGGCAAAGGGATCTGGGAGCTGTGGGGTCCCGTGTCCACTTTCTTTAGTCTCCCTTAACACTTGGTACTTCAGTCCCGCTGTGAACCATCCACCCACCTACGAGGACAATCACCACTGACTTTCAATCAAATGAGAGGTGTCAGAGTGTCCCAGCGAGGGCTGGGTGCTCTCTGAGAGTCCACAAAGTGCCATTCCAGGGCTGGCCTGCTGCTTTCAGCACAGCATAATGACAAGGGAGAATCCCAGCTCAGGGGAAGGGCTTCTTTGTTATCTTGGTAAGGAGAGACACGGGAGGCCAGTGTTTGAAAAGGGAATGAGGAGAGATGGGTCCACAATCAGAGGACAGCAGTGGAATCTCCCCAGATGGACCCGCATTCAGCCAGTGACAACAGAACTTTTGGTCCCAAAGGAACAACTATTTCAGGAGTTTGAAAATTGTCGTTAATCACTCACCCCTGTGATGCTGAAAGTGCTGCATTAGGGAAGAGTGGAGGACCTGAAACAAAAGCCTACAATTCCATTCCAACAGTGATTAAATTGACAGAGGTTGTGTCCTGCAATGCAGCATTATGGAAGACAAGGCAAACAAGATTAACCCACATTGACAAGGCATTTATCCATGGCTAAGAAGAGACCCATGCCACAGCATCTCTGTCCCACAAGTTTACACCAGCCCACAAGTGTCTAATCCCTCATGGCCTGTCAAGCTATTAGGCAAATCTCTGGCTCTCATTTGCCTAATCCAATAGCTCCCAGCTTCATAAGAAAGACCTCCTAGGGGGCCTTAACAACCATGTTTGTTAGGCCTTATAGAAGTAAACAAAGCTCTTAAAGCCCAACAGCTTCCTCTTCCATATGGGATCTCAACACTCCTCAACCTGGAGATAAAACCAACCACACTCAGGGAAGGAGGATGTGTTTATAACAGGTTGAGTTCTGCCTCCACAAGAAGCAGCCCCTGAAGGATTTTGCCATCACTAGCTCTACACTTGCCACTCCTTGCAGAGTTGCCAGGTGCCTTCGTATCATCAAGGATTTATTGCAGAGGCAGTGAGGTCACAGTGCTCATTCCCTGTTCTGCCAGCTTCAGGAGGAGCAAGCAGTGTACAAGCATCCTTTCAAGACCAACATGTTTTGTGTCCATGTGTGAACATCACCAGGAGACCAAACACTTTCACAGGTTTGTACACCTGAATCTACAAATGCCTTATTGGAAACCCTCTAAATATAATTTTTCTCAATCCTACCGCTGGCAGTGATACCTCTGACATTAAACAGGGTGCAGGTGTTTGCTAGTCCTTGAATTTGAGGTGACCATCACCTCTGCTCTAGAGATATACCCCTGCCCGGTGCTTTGGCCAAAGATCCAAACTGTGCTCTCTGGATCTCCTGGGGCTGAGAGCTACTCTTATCTCTGACACATCATTAAGGATGTCTTTGACAATGTGGGTTGCTCCATAAACAGGAGAATCTTTAGGGAGGGTTCAGGCAGATGTTACTCAAGGCTTGGCTGCCTACTTGTCTTCGCCAGGCTTCTGGGGATTTGGAAACTAGCCTGAAAATAACACAGAAACAGGTTTCCTAGGGGGCCTTCCCATACAGCTCAAGTGAGGCTGAGGTCAGGAAGCCATAATCTCATTTTCTGACACTTTCTGCACAAAGTGCACTTGCAAAGGCAGAGCTGAGACAGCACATTTTAAGGAGTAACACACTGCCAACAGCAGAGGTCCGGTGAACAGGAGCTCTAGGACAAACACCTCAATGGAAGAAAACCCAAGGGCTGCTCCGGACAGCTCTGCACTGCCTGCCCCGACCTTAGGCAATTTGGAGATGGCCAGGTTGTGGAAGTAGCAGAAGAGGTCTGTGGGGAAGCCACAGGCAACACCTGAAGATGCAAGGATGAGCCTTTGTCATGCTGTCAGAACTATTCCATCTCCACCTTGCTCTTCCACCATTCATGATAATTTCAAGGGACAGGGCAAGACTGAAAAATGAACATTTTCACTTGAAAATATTAAAAGGCTTCAAGAAAGGCTTTTTGGCCATTTGAACTGCCAGCCTCTGCACTTGCCCAATCTCTGGGGATGCAAGTATGAAACATTCCGTGTTTTCCATCAGTCTGGAGTTCCTTCAGAGGCTGGTGGTGAGCAGGGACCTGATCTGGAGCTGTAAATCCTTCACACCCACCAGCTGAGCAGCTGTTCAGGTTAGGTCTCATTTATATGCAAAGCAGTTCAGCCATCAGCAAAGATCTCTAATGATGCAAATCAGTCGTGTGTCATCCTAGCAATGAAAGTCAAGGGAGCCCTTGCTTGCTTGAATCCAGCACATTTCAGCAAAAGTGCCATTTAGGAAAAGAAAGGGGATTTCTACTGTGGAGTGTGGCCCACTACCCTCAGTCACTTTCCAGCTGAGATCACAGCTAAATCACTTATCTTTACATTTTCATACAAATCTGATTATCCTTGAAGAGCTAATTGTTTCATAAGTGCCACTTGGAAGCTCTCCATTTCCAACACAAGTAAAGAAATTGCACTATAAAACTGTCTACCTTTGCCATGAGTCACTTTAGCACATCAGATGAATATTTGGCACTCTCCACTTTTTCAGATTAACTCGCATATTTATTTTGGAAGAAAAAAAATGGACTGCTTTAATTCCTTCCCATCAGAATTCCTCATATTTGCTCAGCTTATTGAAACTTTTTAATAGACCTTACAGTATGTATGTTATATAGTGACTGCTGATGGAGGAGACATTCATATCTCCTTTCATGTAAAGAAAAAGCTGAAAAATATCTATGAGAGCATCTGATATTTCACTTAGAGAGTCAGTAAGCCCTACAGATTATGTCACCTGCCATGAAGAAGGGTTTCATCCCTTTGGCTGAGGCCATGGAAACATCCAGCAGGGAGTTAAATTCAGTGTCTTCTGGATGGAGTATACGTTTCTCTTCCAAAGAAAAATTCTAACAGGTTACAATTAAATTTCTTAAAGATCCATTCTGAGCTAGGCTGGGAAAATCCCTGAGAGAAATAAGAGGGTTTTGGGCTTCAGAAAGCAAGATTTCCTCAGCTGTTCACTCAGTCTCACGAAAAAATAGTTATACATCTTTGCAAAAGGATGTTGCTTAGCCTGAGTAGAAGAATTCTATTTTCCCCTGTGACCAGACACATTAGCTAAAGTCTAAAAGACCAGCTGAATTTAGCTCAGCATCAGTTAATTACACAGCTGATTAACATCTTTGGACTACTATGTAAAACAAAAAAAGTAATGCTCTTCTAGGTGGGCCTGATCTAAATGTCATATCCAGGAGCTGAAACAAAGAATTCGTCACGACTTCTGAAACTAAAAGTTTTGTATTTTGCCAACTAGAATCCTGCAGGGTGGAGAGGCTGCAGGAATAAGAAACAACAAAAGTTGTGGCATCTCCAAGAGTGCCATCAAAGATCCCAGACAAGGGATGTATCTCTGTGCTGTGTATTCTTGGTCAAGTCACTTACCCCAGTCTGTAAAATGTGGCATTAATTAATGAATGGCCAGGGAAGAAATTGCAGAGCGAGATAATCAAGTGGTATAGCATTATGAGAAAGGCTTGTTATCAAAGCCTAATATTTTTATAAATGTAGGTGAAATGGATTTATACAGTGACCTTAGCAAACACTTAAAAGCAGTAGGAAATCAGAGGTACTTCATGCAGGCAGGAGCCTTCCACTCTAACAGACTCTGCCTCTGCAGGAGCTCCATGCCCTCCATTCCTATAAACTGCAAGGAGGGCTGAGGGCACTCCTCCCTCCCTAGACTGAAGCCTAAAATTGTCAATTAGGAAAACAAATGTGGGTACTAGACATCTTTTTGTGAGTGTCAGTCCAGCAATCATTTTATTACAAGTAATTTTGGTATTGAATGTAGTGCAATTTCGGTAATTTAGCAAAGGACAATGATGGATTGAAGTGCCTGGTGATAGACATTTATTTCACCTTCTGAAACACAATTATTATGCACTTTACTCAATAATAGTATCTTGTTCCAACTAAAATACACGTTGTGTAATTCTCTAAGCTGTAGAATCATAGCAATTAGAGAGGGAAATGGCTGATTAGGTCGCTGATTCCAGGTTCTTGCCAGCCCACGATTGTTCCCTGCCCTGTATCTGCTGAAGTTTTCCCCAAACTCCTTTCTTTTACATGTTTTAGTGATGATGATATACATTTAAAAAAAAAAAAAAGAAAGAAAAAAGAGATACTTCAACCACAGTTGAAAGATTCAGTTTTTTCCTACAGGAAATCCTGAATTTTTCAGTGGGAAGGGTCTGAGGGGTTTTTACCTTCTTATGGCAGATGGCTGAAATGCTTTCAGCCAGAATGTTCTTTTTTCATGGAAGCAGATTTGCTGAAAAAGTTTCCCAGTTCCCCATCTAAGTTAAAAGTATAAGTCCTGCTTTCCAGTCTGAAGTTCCTCTTACTACTTTTTGCCTAATCATGGCTTAATATTTAGCATTTGCTAAAACAGAAACAGAAAGAAAAATTATCCTGCCTGAAATTTTACTCAAGAAAAGCCACCATCCCTGACCTATACTGGCAGAGGGGTGGTTGGGGATGTGGTTTCAACTGGTCTTTGTAGAAAGCTCACCTGCCGCAGCCGTGCCAGTGCTCGAAGAGCATTCTGCTGTCAAATGCTGGCTCTGTGCCTTCTGTGCCTTTATCCATGGCACTGTCCTTAAGAACACGTTCATCTGTGGGAACTGCACATCTTAAACAAATAAAAGAGAACTCCTTGAGAAAGCGGGCTTTCAATGCGAACGCATGGAAGCGGGTGGGCAGAAAAATCTGTGGAGCTGTGCTCTTCCAAAGAGTGAAGAACAGAGAGCAGGGAGCTGCCCTGCAGCCCCCAGCCCCGGGGGTGCCCACCCCTCACAAGCGTGGCCCAGATGTGCAGGGGCCGGTCAGGACCCTGGGTTTGCCCCGCAGCTGGCTCCAGCAGAGGACACCATGCTCACACACACAGTCTGGCAGGCTCTCCTGTCACAGAGAAGCTCAGCTAATGATTAAAAAGGAAAGAGATTTGTGATGCTTCCAGACAGCTCAACCAAGCAAGCAGAGCCACAGTTTCTGTCATCCATCCATAAGCCCTGTCCTGACTCCATCATCCAGCACAGGCAGCAGCTTCAGAACATGCTGTGAGAGCCAACAGACACCTCCTGGGCTAAAATACTTTCTCTGCAAGCTGGTATTAAACTCAGCCCCATGGTCCTGTTCCCCTCTCTCTCACCAGCTCTCTGAGCTTTCCTGGTTATTGTCCCCTAAGGTTATCCTATAACTGAGCTGCACACAGGGACATGAGTACAAAGGTGCACTGGTACAACTGACCCAAAATTAAGCACCAAACGACTCCTGTTGAATTTCAGGGTTTTCTGAGGCTTTAGCTGCATAGTGAATGCCTGTGAATCTGGAGACTGGGGGAAAAAATTCTCCTGGTGCAACTGCCGGGTGCCATTCAACTCCAGGCATGAAATCACAACATTTACTTTGTAGGGCCGTGCCTGTGTCTTGTCAGGGGCACAGCCTCTCACAGCACAGGAACAGGCTCTGTTCCCAGCTCTACCACAGACTTCCCGCATCTGTCTGGAAAAAAAATCACTGAGAAGCACATCTGAAAAAATGTTACACACAGCTCCAGACATTTGATCTAACACCTGGGCTAGCTCTCAGCAGCACTGGACACTGCAAACACTGTTGGCCTCGACTGGGGCACTTGTAAAATCCAGACCTGATGGATGCAGTGGGGATGGAGGGAACATCTGCTTCTTCAGTGCACTACACAGACTCCACATTAAGGTACCTTTTCAAGGGAGCTGTGTACAAGTCAAACCAGTTAAACCAGCGAACAGTTGCTCTTTGTTCTGCACACATGCCAGAAATTAAAAGCTCTCACAGTTTGGCACCAAGAAGACAGAGACCCAAAGCTAGTGACTGTGTTTGGAAACAGGAGACATAAACTCTTTTAGCTCTGTTTTCCCACGTGTAAACAGAGGATGCCAATTCCTGCCTGGTACTTGGGACTCCCAGGCATTTGGAAAGCACTGAGGGCATCCCATAGATGGCACAAAAAGCTGCTTGCAATACTTCTGTTTTTAAAAAGTTAGTGAGGTGCTGAGTGGACACTAGTAATGTTTATTATGTCAAGCACAAAACTAGATACTGTTGCTCACACTATAAAACAAATTACTGTTGAGCATGCTGAATACAGGGGCTGATTTTTGACATTTCATCCAGTGTGTTATATCCTGTCCTAGACAAAGAATGAGTGTGTGGAAATAGCTGAAAACTGGAGATTGCTTTAAAAGAAGATCAATACAAAGTTTCAAAAGTGTTTCTCTGCCTTACTGGATTTTTTATTTTTTATTTTTTTGCACATAGATGTCGCTGTATAAATTTTGAGGAGGAATTGGCCTGTGACAGTGTTTGCATTTGACAGGTGCCTTGTTGGGGCAGCACACCTGTGTTGCACAACCACTGCACACAGCAGAGCTGAGCACGCTGCTCTGCAGAGGTGGTCTGTGAGAAAGCAGCACTGAACCTCATGCTCCAGCAAGCATCCACACCCTGCATGTGCCATCTCAGCTGAGGAGGCAGAATATGCTGCTTGCTCACTGCCATCAGTCCTGATGAGGTGATTTCACTGGTGTTCCAGGAGCTGTGTCTTCCGCGCAAGAGACCTGGGGATGGGTTTGAGGGGTGATGTTTGCTGCTGTGGGGAGAAGAGCAATCTCAGCCCTCCTCCTGCATGAGGGTAATGGCAGGCAGCAGGGGTGCTGCAGGCAGCAGGGGAGCTGCAGGCAGCAGGGGAGCTGCAGGCAGCAGGGTGCCTTTGGTCCCCATCGCCTCAGGGGCCACTCAGGCAGGACATGGCCCTCACTGTCACACTCACTGTCACACTCCACCAAGCCTGCTGGGACATGCCACAGCCAAGGATCACTCCTCATCAGGGCTTTTTCAAATAAGCAAAAAGAAGTGAAATGTCAAATAAAATAGAGTAAGAAAAGAAAAGAGGCATCTTGTGTTCCTCTTATCTCCTTCATTCCCAGGAGTCTCTGATGCCTTAAAAGAGTGGCAACCTTTCTGAAAGCAAGCCTTTTTGATAAATGGTGCAGTTATTTATTTTGCAGAAAGCTGAAATGTGTCATGATGCCGTTTTCAAAGTAACACAGCAGCTAACAGAGAGAATCATTGGTGATTTACTGCATGACACTCCGTTTCTCTCAGAGGAAGAAAGACCTTGTTTGAACCTCAGGGTCTGAACCTGTAATTTGACCAAACCAAAGGCTCTGAAACCTGAAGTTCAGTTTTCTCCCTGAAGATAAAGCTAGGTTTTCCTGTTCCCCATGAATCATCACAACCCTGCAGGCTGCTGTAGAACATGAATTGCCCACTTTACATGAAACACCAGCATCTGTACATCCCATCAGCAAGAGGTGACCAACACAACTGTGCAGCCATCCATGCCACCAGCTGCTCCTGCTGGTGGTCTCAGGTTGGATGTTGAGGATAAGAGAATGAGATCTGGCATGTGGGATGCCTGCTGTGTCTCAGTGCTGCACACTTCCAAGTTGTTCCACTGTTTATGAACACTTCAGCTTCTCCCAAGGCATCTGACAAAGTTATTTTCCCTTCCATGAGCATGAGCTTTGCCTCATGCTACCCCTGCTAAGGTATGCTTTAATGATTCACCAGGAGAAATACATGTGAATCCAGAAGCACCTGCAGGGGCCACCAGTGCCATCCCATTGCAGATTTTAAGCAGAAGGTGACAAACTTGGAGCTGATCTGGAAGTCCTGCTTAACCTAAACCCTCTCTGCTCACCCCAGGACCTTGGCATTCATTCCTGCAGCTGAAAATGGAAATGCAAACAGACAAATGCAATCTCTACAGCTTGGATCAGCACTTGCCTCCTCTGGGAAGCATGACCCCATTGCTCTGTTGGTTCTGATGCAACAGGCAGCCATTGCACCAGCAAGGACCTCAGAGACAGCCCAGGGCTACACTATCACTGTGAGACAAACACCCTGAATTGCTCAATTGGTCCTGTGATGATCCGAGGGTGCAAGGGCTGTGCTTTCCTGTTCTGCTCTGCTGACTGTGACACCCATGACCAGCAAACCCCTGCTGCCCCTAAAGGGCTGTGGTCCCTGGGACCAGCAGCTGTCCTTGAGGGAGTCACCCTGAGTCTCCTGTGCTGTGCTGAAGCTGCCACACTTGCCATAATGTGTCTGTGGCAGATCTGCAAAACAGCTCCAAGAAAGACTTACCTGTCCCACCAATTGCTTCACTTTTCAGCATGAAGCTGAAGTAAAACTTTTGCTGGTGTTCTGTTGTGGGGAAATGACATTCTTCTTCCCATTTTAGTGTCAAAAACACAGGAATAACCACAGAAACATAATTAGCTTTCAGGAGATTTTTGGCTGGAAGAGAAAAGGAAAAGAAAGGGGGCAATAAGGGGGATTCAGGCCAAGCAAGGCTCCCAGATCAGCTCCCAGATGCTCCAGGGAAGAGCATCCAAACCAGAGCTGAACTGCAGTGTGGAAGCAACTTGTAAAACAAAATCAGTGACCAACCAGCCCCTGCACACACCCTGCCAGGCAGGTGCCAGCAGCACCACTCCCCTCTCTGTTAGTGTCATCTGCCAGCTGAGAGATCAAGAATGTGAATGTCTGCATCTGCCAGCTCATGAACCTGGGGTCAGAGTCAGCTGCTGTGACACACCTGTGACACACCTGTGACACACCTGTGACACACCTGTGCCTGTCTGGCTCCCATCCCCAGCGCTGCTGCCCACAGCAGAGCCAAGCCTGAGCACAATGGTTACTGACAGGGCTCTAGCAGCCTGAAGAATTAGCAGAGAAGCTTTTGTGGCCTTGGATCTTAATGAGATTCTTTTCCAAAAAAGCCCAGGGTCTCATTGCAGTTTCCAAGCAGAAGGAGATCACCTGAGGACTTTGAAAGGGAAAGAAGAGGCACTTCATTAGTGCTACAAGAGCAGAGCTCGGCAGGAAGGGAGAGCAGAGACTGAGCCCAGGCCATGCACGTGGCAGGGCAGTGTCTTGCTCCATCCCAGTATGCTGCATTCCAGGCTAAAGGAATACACATTTGTGCCTATTCTTTTATACACAAGTGAGATGCCACTTAAAGGTCACACTGAAGCTGGCCTCTCTGTGATTCCCTAGGAGTAAAATCGGATTTGAGGGCTATAGTAATTTAAGAAAAAATACCAGATTTGCTTTTTAAGCTTCACATAGCCTGGCATCTGGTTTCAGGGCCTTTGCAGGGACATTCCATGCCACTTCCAAGGGCTTGTTAAAAAATACTTCATACCAGCAAAGTTCTGTGGGATTTTTTTCTTGCCACTCCTGCAGGCTACCATGGGGAAATTCACTAGCAGGATTTCTGTAGGACTCTGACTCACATAGGAACTTTTATTGCTGCTTTTAAATATTTGACTGCCTTTTGGCTGCTGGCAGAAAAGTTATAAAATATTTTGCCAGACAAGGCCAGAAACTCTTCATAAAAACATCTTGGCCTGGCATAAAGCATATGTCTCTACTTATCTCTGTAGCATGTGCTCAAAGCTTTCACATGCCCCTGGCAGTGGAAGCAACTTTGGACCTTCATGTTTCTGGGCTGTGGATAAACAGAGCATCCAATGTCCTGTGCTCATGTGAGTAGATCTTCTGGTATGGAAATAGTCCTGCTGCAATAGGCACGATATATCAAATTTGCAGGACTGAAGAGGATGGTACAAACTCTAGGTTATGGTTTACATGCACAAGAGCTCTTATTCTTGCAAGTAGTCACTGTCACAGGTTGGGTGGCACTTTCGTGTTGTGTGATATGTTGTTTCTTTGCTTTAAGCCCTTTTCCCTTTTTTCTCCCTTCATCTCCCTAATGTAAATTAGGATGAAACAAAGAAAGTGTCCCACAAACCAGAGCAGAGATGAACTCTGTCCCAGTGCTGCATGGAAGAAACAGGAATAAAATCACTGCCTCTTTTTATTTTCACAGCAGCAGCGAATCAGGCTGTTCTGCTAAAGGGGCTGTTCAACAGAAGGACTTGTGCTTGTATTTTGTTGTTCTACTCCCTGATTACTTTGTCGTGCGATACAATGACCAAAAGCAGTGGGTTATCACTAGAAGTGACTGCTGCTTACCTGCTTGGATAGCTGCGCTTCAGGAAAGTAACAAACGTTTCACCTTCTCCGCATCCCTCCGTGGGCACCCCGTGTCTGACCCCGCCTGCGGCAGGGATGAACTCGGCGGGAGAGGGGAAGGAGGGAGGATGTGCGGGTCAGGGGCTGAGCAGGCGGGAGCAGCAGCAGCCCCATCCTGCTGCACGGAGCGGGGTGTGCCTCCAGTGCCCCGCGGTGCAGGGTCACCCCTGAGCGGAGCAGCTCCGGGGCTGCCGGCCGCACACCGCAGCAGCTCGGGCCGGCTGGGGAGCTCCAGGAGCGGGGCTGCTTCAGGAGCCGGGCTGCTTCAGGAGCCGGGCTGCCCCCGGAGCCAGGCTGCTTCAGGAGCCGGGCTGCCCCCGGCTCCTTCCCGTGCTGGCAGCAGCGCTGCGGCGGAGCAGCCTGGGGCTGGCTCAGGGCTGTCCCTGCGGGCTGCGCTGGAGGCAGAGCTCACACCGCTGTCAGCGAGCCTGAGCTCCGCTGCAGCGCAGGGAAAACTCGGGCCCAGCCTCTGACCTGCACCATTTCACTGCGGATTAACCTCAAATTCTACATTTCAGTGACTTCTCTCGGGGTGCAGATGACAGGGTCGGGCCCTGCCAGGCAGGAGGCACAGAGTGAGGATTCCCAAAGGCTGACGGTGCCCTCCTGGCTGTGAGCCCCCCCCGCACCCCCCTTCCCCGCACACCTCCCCGCCCCATCCCCAGCACCGCTCCCAGCAGCGCCCCCGGGACCAGGGGCGAGGAGCCCTGTCCCGAACGCCGGGAGCGGGTTTGGTTCGCAGGCTCCTTCCTCCCGCGGGTCCGCAGAGCCGGGAGCATCCCCCGTGTCCGGCAGCAGAGCCGCGCTAGCGAGGGCCGCTGGTGCCCTCTGTTGTCGCAAGAACGCAGAGGAGCTGCCGGGAGCACGGGCGGGACGTGCCACCCGCGAAAGGCGCACTGCCCCCGCTGCTGTTGGCTGCTCTGGGCTGCTCTGGGATGCTCTGGGCTGCTCTGGGATGCTCTGCGCTGCTCTGGGCTGCTCCAGGATGCTCTGGGCTGCTCTGGGCTGCTCTGGGCTGCTCCAGGATGCTCTGGGCTGCTCCAGGATGCTTTGTGCTGCTTTGGGCTGCCCTGGGCTGCTCTGGGATGCTCTGGGCTGCCCTGGGCTGCCGCGGGTGCTGGGGCAGGGCTGAGCCTGGCAGCGCACAGGGAACAGCCCGGGCTCGCTGCGGGCAGGGCTCGGTGGCCTCGCACCCACACAGGGCAGGAGCGGCTCCAGCTCACTCAGCTCTTTCACCTCCTGGCCGCAGCAGCCAGGGGACCTCAGTGCATCCCAGGATGCCTTCCAAAATAGTTAGGGATGAGTCTGAAACAGTCCATGGAAATCACATCCGAGTTTCCTGGGTATATAGCACATGTGCAATGGAATCTGCTTTTTCTGTTAGAAGAAGGAGTGCACTGTGCCGTGGCTGATGGCTCAGTGTGTGCAGGGCACAAGGGACCCGTGCTGAGAGCGGGGCTCCGCCCGCACTGCCCAGCCCGGGGCAAAGCTGCCGATTCACACATCGCTGTTCCCAACACGACTCACCAGCGTGTTCCAGCACTGACTGCTCCGGCAATTCCCCCAATTTGGGCACAGGATCACACCAAGTCCTTGCAGGGCTGCAAAGCGCTGCTAGGAGTGACACAGTGACTTGTGATTTTCTTATAGCCTTGGCTCAGCGAGCCACAGAATGAATGGGCTCTGCAGGCTGCGGGCCCCAAAGACACATCTGACACTCCAGCCTGTAGCACAACTTTCCCCATCCTCTGGAGGGGCAGCATGCCTCCCACCAGCTTCCAAGCACCAGCAGAGGCCTCTGGGCATCAATCAAGCACAAGGATTTGGGCTCTGTGAAGCCAGGCTGCAGTCTCCCACCTCATTCCCAGATACAGCAGGGCGCTTACATTCCCTACTCACCCGCTAGCAGAAACCCAGCCCTGCTGAACAGGCATCTGTGTGTCCTGCAGAGTCCTCAGGCTCTGATGCATTTCAAGGCTTGCAGATGATATGATGATATCATCTGCAAGCCTTAGAACCTTAAAAATTAATATATGAACCTTAGAACCTTAAATTAAATTAAAACTAATATATGAGCCTTAGAACCTTAAAAATGAATATATGAAAACAGATTTTAATTGGAGCAGACAGATTTGACTCCATTCAGAGCAGAACAGACACCAGCAAGGAGTGGCTGGGTTCCATGTCCACAGCAATGGTCAGCTGTAATTTTTGTGCACATCACAAGGTAGCACTATTTAATTATTATTTTAATACTATTTTTTTAGCATCTATCACGAACAAACCCCCCCTCCTTATGGTCTATACATTTTTGTGTAACCAAGTCTTAGCATTAATTATTACTGGAGGTGGAAGAAAAATTGCTATCTGGTCAACTCAGTAGGAATTTTACTCTTTGTGAATTATCTCTGGAAAGATGCAATTTCTCCATAAGTGTTATTAAAAACAGCTGCAACAATTGCAGCCTCTGGTTCCTGTTAACTCCTTGTTAATGTAGCAGCTCAGGAGTTTCAGATGTAGCAATTACATGCTGTATTTCTGCTGTTTGGGAATGGTAGTAATGACATACAGGAAATCTCTCCTAAAAACCTGCACTGCTTCCTTCAAAGGCCACAAACACACCTGCCTGCAAAGACCTCATTGTGAATATCTGTGGGAATTACAGGCCAAGGAGCAACAGCCACAGCTGGGGCAACTCACACAGCCCTGAGAATGAATATCAATCAAACACTGGGCAGTGCTGTGCCTTCAGCACCCACGGCCCTCCCTAGAAGTCAGAGTCTCCTCGGGGAGGGCAGCAGGGCTCTGTTTTTCACCAAAGGAAAGTTTTTCACCCCGTCAGTCTCAGGCTCTGCCCCGTTGCTCGAGCAGTCTGTCCCAGAGCAGGAATGCAAGGCCAAGGAGGGATCTGGGCTGTTCTCTGGGCTGTTCTCTGGGCTGTTCTCTGGGCTCTCAGAGCTCAGCTCAGAGCAGACCTTACACTTGCCATGCCAGCTGCCAGGGCAGCCCCAGCCCTGCGTGGTGCTCCCCACAGACAGAGCCTCTCTGCACGGGTAGCTCTGCTCACAGCAGAGGCAAGCGCTGCCAGACTGCACAGCCTGCCCTTAGCAACTCCCAGATCAATGCTATTTTATTTAACAATCCCATTTCCTTTTCCTGAATTTCTGGAAAGAGTGTGGCATAGATCCAGGTTTTTCTCTTTAAAGTGCAGCCTACACATGGAAATAAAAACACTCAGAAAGGTACTGGGCACGCTAATTGACTGAACACCTCCAGCAGCCCCGAGATGCTCAAGGAGCAGAAAGAGGTGTGGAGCTTCACACCCTGTGCTGTGAGCACAGCCGGCCTGTGTGCAGTGCCAGGAGTGTCTGTTTGGGCATTGTGTCCCTCTGTCCCTCTGCACTGATCCACTGCAGGCAGGACTGCAGGCCAGACCTGGCAGGGCTCCTGCACACGGAGGGATAACGAGCTTTAGGAAGGATTGATTTCATGACAAACCCCATGTAGGAGCACAGTGCTCTGCCTGCTGCAGACCACACAGAAATGCAGAACTCCTTGCAGTGGCCTCAATATTATTCAGCCCAAGTAAATGTTAATATCATAAATAGCAAGTGGCTTAACTGCATTTTGAAGATGGGTCTGATCATGTAACAAAGCCTTTGTGGAAACCCCCATGCATCTGTATAAACCAGGTAGGATCAGACAAGCTCTTACAAGGGTCCTGTTGTGGTGTTACAATAACATCTTCAGGATGTTTGTGCTTCCATCTGGACCCACATCCCCTGAAAGTGCATTGGAAAGGTTCCCTCCAAAGGGCTCATCCACTGCAATGAGGAGATGACAGAGGAGAGCAAACCCCAGGCTAGAGCAGTGCAAAGATGCACCCAAGCTGCTCCTTCATGGCCAAGAGCGGTGTCTGGTTCATTTGAACTTATGTGGTCAGGGGGAGTTTGGGACTGTTCAGCCTGAAAAAGAGATTTATCAATGTGTATAAATATCTGCAGGGAGGGAGGAAAGATGCCAGAGCCAGGCTCTTCTCAATAATGCCCAGAGAAAGGACAACAGGCAATGGCACAAACTGAAACACAGGTTCTACTTAAACAGAACAAAACATATATTTACTCTGAGAGTAGTCATAAACCAAACAGTGACCAAAGGGAAGCCAGAAAAAAAGGAAGCTGGTGGTCACATCAAGCTGAGTGCTTTCACTTCTCAGACTGCTTTCTTTCTGAATAGGACAGCTAGGGTTAGCTATTGCTAGAAATATGTTTTTAGAATTATAAATTTGAAAATTTTGCTTTAAAATCAATTTTTAAAAATCGATTTTAGTTATTGCTCTATTTTTAAAATATAGTGTTTGGTCATTATTCAGTCTGACCCTGTATTTCTCCAGGAAAGTAGGATTTAGATCCAATACAGCATTTTTCTGGGCTTTCAGATTCACGAGATAAACACAGTAAAATCAGGTATCTTGCCTCATTGCAGGTAGAGAAAAGTACAGATTTCTTGGCACCTTAATCACCCCATGAAGATCAATGGATGATTTTATGCTTTTTTGCAGAGAAAGACAGGATAGGGGAAAAAAACCCACATATATTGATTCTCAGGCATCAGTGAAATGAATAATAGGGTGAAACATCCTACGTAAGTTCTTTGCAGGTCTTGTGAAAGCTGCCTGGCAAGGAAATGTAGCTGTGCATGTAGGTTGTGATTATGCTAAAGAGGCACTAAATTAGTACATTACATGCCCCATTTAGCACTACTGTGCAAAATCTGAAAGTGCTAATACATTTTGTTTCTAGGGTCAAGAATCATTAAAGAATGGATTCATGGTCATTCATTAGCCAGGAAATTAAAGTTTGACAGCTGCTTTTCAGTTCTGATTTCTCTTAAATGGCAGTGTTATATTAGAAGCCTTTTTTTTTTTTTTAAACCTTTGAGGCTGTGGAATGGTGTGTATCATCCCTAAAGCACAGCATCCCCAAGCCATCCAGCCAGACTTTCTTCATAAGAGTGCTGTGTGGCTTTGAGGAGTATTTACAGGAGCTGAAAATGCTGCTGTGCGCTATTGAGAGTGGTTTCTTGCTTAGCTATATGGCTGTGAATGATCCGGGGCTGGAGCTGTAGCCCTTCTCAGTTTGCATTACAAAGGCATCCTGCTCTGAGCAAGCAGAAACAGGGCCCTGCAGTCCTCTGTGGGCCAGCAGTCCCAGGAGGGCAAATGGCAGGTGCCCACGAGTGTTTGGAGAGGATGAACCTCTTCATTAAAACAAAAGGAGCGAGTAAACAACAGTCCTCCCAACTCTCGGCCGGGCTCAAGGCAGCAGAAACCCTGCTCGGCCACTAAAGCAGGCACATAACTCGGGAAAAGTCCCTGGTAACCCTGGCAAACCTGCTGGGATTAGGGTCTCTGTTCTGCAAAAGCCTCTGCACGTGAGCCTCGTCCGTGAGCTCGGCGGCACAGCTCACGTGAGCGCGCAGCACAGCTCAGACACCAGTGTTTGGTTTGCCAGAGCTCTGGGCAGGGGATGTGCAGCCCAAGGGACGGATTAGCTGACACTTGAGAGGCCTTTGTTCCCTGCTCTGCATCAGCACCCACTGCAAACACACAGGCAGACATTCCCCTTCACTGTTTTCCAGCTTTTCCTTGGAAATTTATATCAACAATAGGAAGGATCCTGCTTGCTCCACACACAGACATCCCAATGAGGGCCCTGCTTTATGCCTCCATAGTGCTGCTCTTCCTGACAGGCCTAAAAGCATCTTGTACACTCCAGCACACGTCTGAGCATCCTCACTGTCCTATGGAGTTAACCCTGATTTTCCGTGTGAATGCAACTAGTTTTGTGCTCATCTTCCTGAAGAACTAGCACCTCTCTCTGTAAAAAAGCAGCTCTGAAATGGCAGCTTTGCATAGGAGAAAAGGATGGAGCAAAAAAAGTATTTTCAGAAATCAAAACTAAACCAAAACATCCCCCCCTCCAAAAAAAACCAAACCAAATCCAAAACAAAAGAAACCAAGACACCAAGCAGCCTGGAGCCTTCTATTGATCAGAGCCCCTGGGCTGCCTTTGATTAATAATCTCTGCATCAATATTGCAACCGACATAACACTCAAATATGTTGCATCAAAAATGCCAACATCCAATTGGGTTGATCTGGTTATTTGTACTACAAGAGACACTCAGTTCTAGTAACAGGAATATGATCATCTGTATGGCTAAAGAGCAGAACTTAGAAAAAACAGTAATTTCACATTCCACTCACCACCAAACACTGTTCCTTCCAGGCAGGTCATCAAATAACACCAAAAAAAAAAAAAAAAGAAAAAAGAAAAGACAAAGTACATCTGAAAAACTTGGACACTTAGATAGCAAAAACAGACTAAATTCAATAATTTATTCATTAGAAATTATTTCCTCCCTTATAAATTGGTAGAATCGAAAGGCCATATTTTAATGATAAAGCTTTGCTTAGTTCTAAAGATCCCGTACTCTTTGATAAATTGATGCTGAATGCATTTCCCTTTTTCTGAAGTGTTGCTACCCCCAGAGAGCACAGCAGGAGCCATGGAGCACTGCCAGCCTGACTTTAGACTTATGTGCTTTACCCAGTCCTGTCTTGGAGGTCTTCTGCACCAGAACAGCTTGCTGCTATCCTTGAGGATATTCAGGTGCCCATTGCTATTACTGTGCTCCCAGCCCCAGGGTGAGCTGATGCTGAATCTGGAGCTCAGTGGAGATCCTGTCTCTGCATGATGGGATCCCAGGCTACCTTCAGTGCTCGCCTCAGAGCTTTCATGGTGTGCAATGTTTCCTGAACCATGAAATTATTTCCACAAAGTGCAGCTGATGGTTTGGCATAACCAAGTGACTCCAGGAGCTGGAGTCCTCCTGAGAACACGAGTACCCAGAAAATACTCCAGGAGCCATATCCTCAAACCAAACCGCCGAGAGCTGCTGACACAGCTTTGGTGCTGGCAGCCTAAATGGTGCTTTTTCAGTCCCAGCTCAAGTCCCTGTTGTATTGGCCGGTACAATGACAACTGAGCAGGAATGGGGACCCAAACAGCCCTGTTGTGCTGGGACCAGCCTGCACAGGTGCACAGTCAGGTACAGCCCCGTGTTGTTCCCTTTCCTGTTGCTGCTTTCCGCTGCTGGCTCCGTCACAGCCATCCCACTCCAACAGCAGCTCTGGGCCATGCTTCACAGTGCTGGCAATTATTCTCTTGCCAGGCTGTGAAAACACAACTCTAATTAGTGTTTTCTGGAGAAGCCCCCTCCCTGCCACCCTAGAAAAGATGCTGCAGGAGGCAGATGTGAAAGCACCAGGCAGCGGGGCAGAGAGGAGGGTGCTGCGAATACTCCATGAGGCTCCAGGGCCAAGCGTTATCTCCCGTTTCCTTTGAGAGCCCACAAGACACGGCCTTCCCAAAGCAACCTCTGAGGTGGCCCGTTCAGCTTTTGTCTCTCTCAGCAAAAAACTTTCTGCCCCAGCGGCTGCGAACAAGGCTTCCATTAACTCCGTCCCCGCGAGGGCAGCACGTGGGACAAAAAGCCCAACACCGCGTCCCAGCCCTCAGACAAGGCTGGAAACAAACGGTGCAGGAATTTGTCAGAATAAAATCACCCGCTCGGTGTCACTGCATAAATTTACCTACCTCAGTGCCTATTCAGGGCCCTTCCAAAGGGGCAATATTAACAGAGAGAGATCGGACACCATCTCTATAGCAACAGCAACCCGGAAAAGTTATGGCTTCCCCAGCAAAGGGAATCCCTGCTTTAGGCACAGCACCAAGTCTAGGGGTTAGTCTTGATTTTAAAAACAATTCCCCTTCTATTTACTTTTGTTCCTTGCAGTAAAACTTATTTAAGCAACAAGAGCACAGCAAGCTGAGTGGAAGGAGAGCGACCAGAGGATGCCCAGCAGAGAAGGGATGCAGCAGAGGGACGGTGTGAAGTGCTGCAACACACACGCCTGTCAACAACGTAAATCACCAGCCGACTGCTGAGGGGAGAGCTTTCCTGGTGCTACTGAACTCACAGCAAATCCCAGGGTACAAAAGTTATCTGATGTCACACCTGAAAGCTAGGATGGAAAGCATAGGTCAGAGTTCCAGTTTTCATCAAATTAATAATCACCAACTTCACATTAAAAAAAGTTCTTGAAATTAAATGAAGCGCCTTTAAATCATGGGCAAAAAAAGGTGAGAAAGCAAAGAAAGTTATTAGAGAGTATGAACTGGTGGAGGAAAGTGGGACTCACTGAAGTGAGAGCTTGATCCTGCAGAGGATATTAAAGCCAATCTTGCCAAAGGTCCTTTAACTGAAGTCACAGATTCAGGTCTGCTTTGTGTGGGGTAGAAATGAATGAGAATTTAGTTATGGCCCAAAGTGGATGAGCACAATGCCCCAGTTTGTGCATACAGAGATTTGAGCCTGAGAGCAGAGACTGCGTGACTACTGGGAGCCAGCATGAGAAACAGTGTCATTTGGGGAAAATCTGCCCACGCAGGGTTATCCACTGCAGAGCCAGCAGCAGCTCCATCTGCATGCTTTTAATGCTTGTGGCATGATCCAGTCTTTAGCCTCTGGTAATGCATCCACGTTGGAAAGCATTCCAAATGCTTGGAGGCTTGGATCTCAGGTGATGAATTTCTAAATTTGGTATGCAAAAAGCAGTTTTGGAAGGCAGGTGATCCAGCAGCATCACAGACACTCTTACCTCATGATTCTTGACAATTTATGACATTGATCTGCATTAAAACCAAGTGAGAAAGCTGGAAATAGCCCCACAATTATGCTGCAGAGAAGCCTTAGGTGACCTTCCATTAACACCTGCTCTGCAATAAATGTTGAGCATCAATTCACACCAAGATGAAAACTGGGCTTGTAGCTGGGTTTAACAAGTTCTCAGCGCCCCATGGCTTCCCTGGCTGCAGATTTATCCTCCTGCACACCCATATCTCAGTGAAGGTATCCCAAATAATGGCAAAGGTTCAACAAGCTCTCCCACTGGGGGCTTTGGGTGGACAGCTGGAGGAAAGACCCCGAAGTGCACAGCTGAGCTGTGGCTTCACACAACTTTCTCCCACTGAAGTAAAGACTTCTAGATCTGGAACTATCATAACTTACTTGAGCCTAATCTGCCTGTCCAAACTCCAGCTGCAAAGTAAACTTGTCCAGCTGAAATACCACTGGAAAGATTAATGCTTGGCAAATGCATTAAGTGCTGGGAAGGCAGGAGCTAAGGCAGTTGAGATAAATAAGGGGAAGTCTACTTCTAAGACACATTTGTACAGTTACATTTCAAGTATGCTTGCCAGTAATATGTACTTTGGTATAGTTTCAACAAGTAAAGATAAATTGCAGTATATTTGCACCTGATGGTTTCACTAGGAACATCCTGCAGAGGTGCCTTCCCTTCTCTGTGGCTCCTTTCTCTCACAGACACACCAGATTCCTCCCCCTGCTTGCTCCTCCTTCCCAGAGCTCTGAGCTTTCCCAGTTCCACAGCACTGGGCTCAGCATCAGCAAGTTGATGTGCTCTTCAACATCATCATAAATGACTTGGACACAGCACTGGGAGGGATACTGAACAAGCTCACAGACAATACAAACTGGGAGGAGTATTGGCTGCCTCAAAGGCAGGGAGCCCTGCAGAGAGACCCCCACAAGCCAGAGGGCTGGGCAATCACCAACCACGCGAGTTCAACGGGAGAAAGTGATGGGTTCTGCATGGCACAGCCTGGGTGTAGGGACAGACTGGGGAATGAGAGGCTGGAGAGCAGTGCCACAGAAAGGGACAATGGCAATGTCACTCAGCAGTGCCCTGGCAGCCAGGAGGGCCAGCCCTGTCCTGGGGTGCCTCAGGCACAGCACGGCCAGCCAGGCAAGGGAGGGGATTGTCCTGCTCTGCTCTGCTCTGGGGCAGCCTCACCTCGAGTGCTGGGGCAGCTTTGGGCACCACAATGAAGGAAAGACACTGAACCATTAGAGAGCATCCAGAGGAGGGCTGTGAATGGTGAAGGAGCTGGAGGGGAAAGCGTGTGAGGAGCAGCCGAGGGCACCTGGAGGAGGCTGAGGGAGAATTCTGCAGCCACAGCTTCCTCCTGGGGGAAGAGCAGGGGCAGGCACTGATCTGCTCCCTGTGCTGGGCAGGGACAGGACCTGAGGGATGGCCTGAAGCTGTGTCAGGAGAGGTTTAGGTTGGATGTTGGGAAAGGTTCTGCCCCCAGAGGGTGGCTGGGCTGGAGCTGGCTCCCCAGGGAAGGGGCACAGCACCAGCCTGGCAGAGCTCAAGAAGAGTTTGGGCGATGCTCTCAGGCACAAGGTGGGACTCTTGGGGATGGTGCTGGGCAGGGACAGGAGCTGGATTTGATGATCCTTGTGGTCCCTTCCAACTCAGCAGATTCTGTGATTCTGTGAAGCTTCTTGCCTGGAGCTCTGGGATTCCCCAAGGAGAGATAGGGGAACAAGTAAGAAAACAGAGCAGTAGAAAACCCCACTGCATGGCTCATAAGACCTGATATCCATGGCCAATACCCAATCACAGTTTATGACTGGAATCAGCCCTCTCCAGATACCTGCCAAAAGCTTTCAGAGACCTGTGCTGTCGCAAGAGAGGCTCCCTTCTTGGTCTCTTGTTTCTGTCCTGCCAGATTTACTGGATAAGCTTCTCTGCAAAGTGATTCTCTCAGTCCCAATGGTAAGAAATATTTAGAGGCTGATGATGCTGCATGTGATAACCAGCACAACCCTTGGCAGCAGTAAACCAGACCCTTCTCCTCAGCTGTGACCACAGCTTCTCCTTGTTAAGCTCTTTATGCCATTAAGTGGCCCCACTGGGAACAGCAGAAAGCACAACCAGGTGCATTAATGAAGATCTACAGCATTACAAGGAAAAGCTCAATGGATCAATGCCTCGTGCCATTCCCATGGCTGGGACCTGTCCCCATTAGTAACAGGAGAGGGTTTGAAATGGGAGAGATGGCACTGACAGATGCTTGCAGCCAGCAGAGGTGAGTTGTTGCCCTCATACATCCCTGGTGTTGATGCTCACACCCAACTGGGGCAGACACCAGCAGCTGGGACCAGCACTGGCTCTGTCACACACCTCCTGTGTCAGCTGGGACCAGCACTGGCTCTGTCACACACCTCCTGTGTCAGCTGGGACCAGCACTGGCTCTGTCACACACCTCCTGTGTCAGCTGGGACCAGCACTGGCTCTGTCACACACCTCCTGTGTCAGCTGGCAGCAGCAATGTTCACTGCAAAAGCAAACACCCACCTCCTCTTGTGACAAAAGTCTGCACCAGCTCCAAAGTGCAACCAGCGGGAAATATGCAGCAGAAAGGGAGGATTAGGAGATTTTGAGGCTGCTTTAGGAAAACCCAAAAAGCATGCATAAGACATGCTCAGAGGAGAAGCAGTTCTTATGTCCCGAAATGAAGATCTGAGGCACGTGTTCAAAGTGTACCACGGGAGCCCAGGTGCAGGGCCAGGGGATTAGGAAGGGGCTTTACACCTGCCCACATTCCCTCACAGCTGGGTTCATGCTCTGATCAAATGGCTCAGCAACGGGGGGGTTGGGTGAAGGAAGGGGTCAGGGGGATGGAGCTTCCTGACCCTTGCAAAGTGATTAAGACAGACCCAGATGTGACAGAGCCACGAGCTGCTGTGCTCTGTGAACGCCACCAGCAGCTCTTGGCCAGGTCCCAGCCCTGCTGCACAGCCCTGGGGAATGAGCAGTGCTCTAAGGGCACCTGCACCCACCAGGACTTACTGCAGGAACAGATCTGTGCTGGCTCACACCATAAGAACATAGGGGTGTCTATCTGCAGGAATGAAAATTGGTGAACAATTTGGAAACTTTTGTTTGATGTTTCCTGTACAATCCTGTACAATAAACCAGTAACCCTGAATTGCTCCTCTACATTGAATTCCACACTAGAGTACTCCAGCCAGGGGATAGGGACATACATGCATGTGCCTACCCATGGCACAAAAGCAGCTCCAGGCTGACTGCAGGGACTTATTCTGCCACACAGACCCTGCGCTTCCCTTGTTGTTCTTAGTACCTAGTACTGTATTTTTTGTCAAGAGTAGCAGCAAGGACTATATGAAATGACATTAATTTTGTATTTCTTTGCAAGGGATGTTTTTGTAGAGGCAGGAGTCCTCTCCAGCAATGGTAATATCAGAGCTGCTCAGTGTCATACAGGACAGCACTGAGGGCACATGGGCAGTAATAAGGCTCATACTGAGGGTAGATCAAAGGGTCTTTGGACTTTCAGAGCTTTCTAGCAGGCTTGGCAGGAATCTTTACAGCACATTCAACATAGGTTTGGGACACTGATAATAATGTTCATGCTGGTACCAATCAAACCCACCAACCTTTCCCTGAGACACTGCTTTCTTGCAAAAAGGATTAGCAGTAACAGTTGTCTGTGGAAAGGAAGGAACAAAAATTTTGGGTTGGTCTGAGATCCCTGTGAATATGTCAGGAAGTCACAGCCATTCCTTCTTAGACCAGCCTTGCTCCTGATTAAAAAAAAAAAAGGAGTTGGGTTCTGTGTGAGCCTGCTTACCCCTCGAAGTGAGGCAACAATTCATCTGTGAAGAGACTTAACACTTCTCCACCCTGAACAGTTTCCTTAGGCACAATCCACAGCTCCTGCCCTCTCCAACCCCTTCTCTACCTCTACAGCCCACCAGTGCATCTTATTTCTCAGGGTTTCTCTCCTTGGCCCTCAGGTGTAACCAGCACCACAGAGTGAGCCCATTAAGCCAGGATGTGCTCCTGCCACTTGACCCAGTGTTACTGACATGGTGACCACGCTGTTCCTTTCAGGAGAGCTTTCCCCAGACCACTGCCCAGTGACTTGCACAGCCAGGATCAGGGAGCTGCAGTTAGGGACTGGCTGGTACCACAGACCCATTTATCCAAGTGTTTGTGATGGTCTGACCTTGCCACCAGGCAATTGGACCTCAGGGATTTAAAATCTTAGAGGAGGTCAGCCAGACAGTAACCTTCCTCAGACTGGAAAATCCTGGAACAGGGCAGTGCAAAGCAGCCCCTTTCAGCAGGCAGCATCTCCCAGGCCAAGAGGGCCACAAATCTCCTTAGAAAGAGAGGACATAGAAGGGGCTTCATCTGTTTTGGCCTCTCTGCTGCAAAGCACAGTGAAAGAGCCACAGCTCACACTGAAATCTGCCTTTCACAGCAGTGACCAGGGGTGTTTGCAGTGGCCCCTCTGCCCTTCACAGACACCTTGAGCCCGCAGAGCAGTGCCAGCTCTGGGAGCCCAGCTCCAGCTCATTATCTTCTCAGCCTGGTTGAGTCTTTGTCCCTAGGGTGGATGGTAAACTCTCAGGGGCAGTGACCATGACTCAGTTCACCGAGTGCCAGACAACTGCTGGAGCTCAGTTAATGACACACAACTCCCACGGGCCCATTGTCTTAAGTGGGAGTTTTGGCTAAGTGAAGACTTCGGAGATTGGCCCAATAATAAGTCAGTAATTCAGGATGCACTTAAAGACACATTCAATGTGCCTTTGCAGCAACATCCTTGGGAAGTGAGCATTTGTACTCCAGAGTACAACAGTGAGGAAGTCTAATATTAATTAGGAAGCAAACTCAAGGGCCCTGAATAAGCCCTTATAACAAAAGATCTTTTATTGAATAACTGTAGAGGAGTGCAATGCCAAAGTTTCCATGCCAAAGTAACAATAAATGAACTGCAATTAATGCCTTTAAGGCCGGTCTGTAAATTCAATCTTAGCTTAAACAAAACAAGGAGCTTCTAAAAACATCTTTTAAAAACAGTGAGAAGGGAAAAAGAATGAATATAAACTTAAATAAAATACACAGGTTGATTCAACCTGTTTCAGCTGATAAACGGCATAGTACTTGTTCTGTGCCAAAGTGACACTTGACCTCTATATATCTTCTTAATGAAGTCAGCAGAGAAAGACACCCAGTGAGCCTTTGTAACACTGTAAGCAAGTTGCAAGCTGGGCTTCACTAATGGGAGCTGTCACTTGGTTTTTTCCAGGTCACAAACTAAGAAGAGCAATTAAATCAAATTGGAGGCTGTACAGATTGGAGCAAGCCTCAATAGACCAGGTACCTAAATCATTAAAGACGTAGTTCTTTTCCATGATAAATTGTCGAGGAGAGTGAAACATGCTGCTGGTCATTAATCTAGGCTAATCAGCTTGAAAGCTAGGTTGTTTTATTTAGTAATTAACTGGTTATTTGAAAAAAATGATACATGGCCTATAGAGCTGCCATCCAGCAGATAATAATGCAGAGCAGTGGGGAATCTCTTGAGGGCAATTCATGCCTTTTCAATTATAGCCATTGGCAAACTCTGAAAAATGGCTCTAGGTTTGTATTGACACGCAGTAAAGAAAAACACTCCAAGCAACATAGCAGGCATCTTGTGCATGCTGGTAATTGCTCTGGCCTGCCCCTTACAGACTGCACTAAAGGAAACCAAACATTTTGGAGGAATCCTTCTTCCCATCTCCTGGATTTAGTGTTTGTCAGACCCTTCTGCTGGAACTGGGGGAGAAGAGCTGCTGCATGTCCATGGCCAGCTCTGCAGTAGAGGGGGCCCAGCCTGCACAGCAGGGGCTGCATCTCCCCACACCAGTGCCCAGTATCCAGTCTGGATTCTCCAGAAGGGCTCCAAGGGTCCCCAGCTGCCTGAGACCAAACACAGTCTAAGCAAAGAAGCAGAAGTCAAATGTCTGCAGAACCTGCTGAGCAAGGGCACCAGCTGATCAATGCTTCTGTCCCTCCTGTTTATTGATGGGCAAAACACACAGGGCTGGCCGTGCTGCAGTGAGAAAGCAGCTTTGCCAGGACACACTGATCCTCTGAGAGGAGCCAGCCAGGCCCCCTGCCACAGCAGTGACAGGTCAGTGTCACTCGGAGCCAGACGCTGCCATGACAAAGTTGTTTCACACTCAGCCCTTCCACTCATTTTTGCACAGGAACACCCAACACCTTTGCTCCAGCCATGGATGTATAAATAATTTTCCTTTGGTGAACAAGACAGGTTTTTTAGCTTCATCAGTAATTGATCCAGGTGTCCACAAAAAGCCACCCAAATGCAGGGATGGTGCAAGTGAACCACATGTCCCCAGAATACTTTTTGTCCTTTGTTAAGTTATATTGAACACATGGAGAACAGCTCTGGCTCAAAAGTCTCCTAACCATGAGTATCATGCACACCAGTCCTGTTTTTCACTCTACCCTGAGCATGTGCTGCTGGCTGAAGTCGGAGACAGGATACTGGACTACCCAGGCCAGTAGTCTGATGCAGCAGGACTGCTCTTTTGTTTGGTACCTTCTCTCCCTAAGATTCAGAGGGAAAGAAATGCATGGCTGACACAGCAGCAGTAGGGACTGGGCTGGATGGAAGGGCAATACCCTTAGCAGGTGGGTACGAGCTGTGCAGATGGATGGGATTGTTGCTCAGACACTGTATCCAACCAACTGTACTTCAAAAAATATTTCTTCTTTTGAGAGTCTTTGATGGAGATTTCAGAGGCAGGAGGAGAAAAGAATGAGCCTGATCAATGAGGCAGGAAGCAGCGTCCACTGTGCAGAAGCAGCATCCACCATACACACAATGCTTGCAAATACAGGGCATGCAGGGTTATTAAACCTGGTTGTGGGGGTCAGGAGAGCCCCCGAGCCAGTAACATCCCACAGAGCAAGCAAAGCAAGTTCCAACCGGCTTAAAAAAGCACCCGCTAATGAAAAACTTTACCAGGAAAGCAGATCACATCAAGGCCACACAGAAGCCTCAGATCCTTTAAGCTGCACTTTGAAGACCAGTGGTGACAGACTGACAGATAAAGGCAAGGTCACAGGCCATCGAGACCCCCTCCAACACACCGTGCAGCTGAGTTGAAAAAAAGAAGAAAAATCATTGTTGCTATTTGACTAAACATTATGAACTAAAAATAGCTGAATATCTCTGATTAGGAGAATTCCAAGGGCTTACAATCCTTGCCACTTGGGGTCCAATTTTCCTCTCTTTTATTATGGGCATTAGGTTTTGGACAATACCAGGGCTACAGAGGGCGTATGTTAAGTTAGTCTAAGCCAGCACCACGCGAACCTTTGCACCCTGTAGGCTACTTGGCTGAATATTTCTGTCTCCAAATGAGCTGTAAAGGTTGCAGTTTTTTCTGGCAGCAGCCAGCTCAATTCCCATTAACACATTTCATGAGTATAATTTTCAACAATATTAATAATTGTCCTCATAAAAGTCCATGAGAGGAACTTAATAGACTACACTGTTTTATTTCCATCAAATTCCTGCTCTTTTAAAAGCTCTCCATGCCTGGAATTAATATTTTCTACTTTCAGATTTTGACCAACTGTTTCCAGGCATAAACTTTCCTACTTCAAGTGGGCTAATGCCAAATGAAAAGCAAAGCGATCTAAAATTCTGCCAGACCCAGCAAGTTGGGTTAAAAAAGTCAAAGATGAAAGGGGCTGAACTGCCAGTCACCCCCAGATGACCAGGGTGGGACTTTGGGGCATCATTAGCTCCAAGAAAGGATTTTTTGACTGCACTGAAGACCTCATCAGCCTTTGGGAATGCTCACTGCAAGGCCTATCCCACAAGGGATGGCAACCAGCCAGGCAGGGCCACACAGACACAAAACCACGATCCAGTTCCAGACCAGGACCTTGGGCCTGGGGTCGGTAGTGGAGGAGCAGCAGCCAGGATTGCTGAGCTGCTTTTGCAGGCTTGGCTCAATCAGCCCCTCTTAGTTTCCATCAGCAAAGCAGGGTGCCAATCTCTGCAGGCACAGAACTCTCTGAGCATTGGAAAGAATTCTGGCTGAAGCTGGGAGGGTCTGCCTGGAAGCCCAGGCTCAATACCTTTGCTTAGGCTAGTAGGGAACAGGATAATTAACCTCCAAGTTCAGCACCCAGTCATAATGAACACAGTGATAACACATCCAATTCAAGACAACTCTTAATGCATCAGATAAAAGGCAGAATGAAATCTCAGTGCCTGAAACTACAGCATAAAACTACAGCATAAAACCACCTAGACAAAACAAGGTGGTGCTGTTTACCAATGACTGCAATAAGCTTAGCAAACATCTGGTGACAAGGTCCATCACAGAGGGTTGTTACATTCCCCCTCGATGCTTCTTCATTGCAAGTCTCCCTTAGCCCAGCAGAAGTTTGGTGCAGATGATCACAGTGACCCATTCTGGTCTTACCACTAAGGAATATGAAATAGAAAATAGAAATGCCAAGGAGTATGAATACAAACACTTCTAACAAGCTGCTTACAAGCAGATAATGCATTTTAATTCACTCCCTGACATCTCCAAATTCCCCAAGACAATCTGTTTTTGGAAAATAAGGAAAAAATCTCAGATGTAGAAATACTTTTCTTTATGAAATATTTACCTTGCACTGGAAAATCGCCTTGTGAAAACAAAAAATCAAGCAAAGAATAGCACAAACGCTGGGTCTGGCTCAAATATTTCATGTCAAGGATTGCTGAACTCCTTTGATTTCCTGTGTAAGTGGAAACAAATAGTAGGAAAAACTTGAGTCAGTGGACCCCCACCCAAACAATATCAAACAACCTTGAAAATCCAAGATTAATGTTGATAGGAGGAGACCAGATGATCATTGGTGTGCATTATATTTCAGAATCTCCTTTTGACTAAGCAAACAACTCACGTCTGTATCTCAGACCTAACACATCTGTTTTCAGCTTATTATAAATGAAATGGTGTTATCTAAAACCTGTTACACCTCTCACTCCTTAACCCTGTTGTCTTCATTATCACCTAAAGCCCTCAATTTTGCATGGGAGGTGTTTGACTGGGACAATCTTTTTGAGGCAGTTCTGCCCTTGTTCCTCATTAGAGTAATTGCAAGCAAAGTTCACATCACTGTCCCAGCGATGGCTGAGCAAAACATAACTAACAGGAATGGCATTCTGGGGGACCTGAAAACTGGAATAGTGGCAAAATTCCTGACAACAAAAGGATAGACATGCTTTCTTGGGAATTTATGCCGTAGTTCTGAAAGGATTTGACTTACTTTGCACACCCTATCAGTCCTTTATCATCTAATCTGATGTGATTTCAAGGTGAGCCTTTTGTCTCTTGACTACAAATTAAGCCCAACGTACAGGAAAGCTGTTTCCAGAAGGACTTGGAAACGGGGGATTTCAGGCACAGCATATTTCAACCATGAGGCATTTCCAGGGGAAAAAAGGCCGTAGCAAAGCACTAGTTTAAGAATTCTAATAAGCAAAAAAGCCACTCTTGTACTTCTTGTCAGCCACGTGGGTTTGCACAATTAAAGCACAATAGTTTCTTCCAGGGCTTTGTTGAGCCCTGGAATAGCCCTATGTGAGTGTGCAGTGTGGCATACCCTGCCCATTCTCTTCTCTCTGCAGGTTTGTCTGCCCAAGGCAGCTCCTCTGCTCCATGCTAACCTCTTTCTCCCTAAATGTTGGAATGGAGTTGTAGCTTGCTGAGTTTGAGTAGTGTTTCTGATAATGTTTAGGATCAGGTGTTAGTAAACTCCAGGAAATACTCAGTTCAGCTCACAGTGAAGCCTTTGTTCAAGTGAGTATTTCCTTAAACCAGAATGCAATTTTCACATTAGCATTTATTCTAAAATTATCAGGTCCAATGAACCTGACAAATTCTGGGAAAACGCTCCTACCATACATGAATGAACATTTTGAGAGATAAAAGATCTTATTCAGGGATTTCTAGGTCTTATTCAGGGATTATTTTCATCCTAAAATCAACTGTGCAGGTAAAAAGCAGTGCAGCCAAAAGTTCCAAGCTCAATGCTTACTGTACACTCTGAATATGGCTTAATGCATATTTCCACTTTTTCTGAGGTGGAGTTGATGGAGGCTACTTAAAGACTGTTTGGCTTATTTCTATTACAGATTCTGATTATCAGTGGCTGAAAGAACCATTACCAACATGTAAGTGTTCACAATAAAATTCCTTCTGCTGGCAGGTTGGTTCCAGTTGATTTTCTTGTTGCTGTTGAATATAGGGTAGAAAGGCTGAGAATCTCTGGAGCTTCTTTACTTAGGAACTGGACTTCAGATTTATTAGAAGTCTAGTTCTCAAATATCTTCTTAAGTAAAAAATTTTCCTTTTTGGGGTTAAGACACAGTTCTGGGTAATTTTAAAGAATGCATTTGAAGACAACAGTTTCTGCAGGAGCAGAGTTAATAAACTGGCACCAGTGCATAGGGAACTCCCAGGCTGTCATACACATATGCAGTTTTCAAGGCAGGCACAACCAAACCTGTGAAATAAATAGACAAGTATTTTAAATGGCAATAAAAAATGTTCTTGCCTTTGTTTAGCACAGAGCCAGCTGTCCATCCATAGAGGAATGGGAGTTTGTTACCATGTCATAAATCCAGCTCCACAGCCTCAGCAGGGTGGAGAGCTGCTGCCAGCTGTATTTGGCCTGATGAGCTCCTGCTGGGAGGGAAGCTGGAGGATGCTGCCTCACACAGAATCCAACTTATTCATCTGAAGGCTGCCATTCCCCTTCCCACATGAACTCACTCCTGTTTTCACTGAGGTACCAGGCTGGCCTTTCCCCCTCTGCTTCCTTCACCCAAACAGCCCACAAGCTCTGGCTGAGCCTTTCTGGGAGCTGCTTCCTTCAGAAGGGAAGCCAGGCTCTGTAAGTTAGTTGTCTCATTCCTAGCATAGAGTGCATACAGATGAATTCCATCTAAAAGGACAAATCACATGAGCTGAGTGAATTGTACAAAAATGAGCTTTAATCATGTGAAAAACTCAGACACCAGAACTGGGTAGCAGCTGGGAAATCATTTTCTGCTGTATCAAGCTTTGGCTGGCTCAGCCAGAGCAGCAGCCACTTCTGCCATCCACACTTGCAGGTGACACAAAAATACTGCAGCTTTATGGGATGGTCAGGCTCATCTCTCTCACAGGGCTGATGGCTGCTTTCTTTGTCTACTTCACAGCTATTGCTGGGGAAAAAAAAAGTTCTTGCTTTTGCAAAAGCAAGAAACAGGTCTGACTTCTCCCTCCTGGCTGGGATTTCAGTCAGGGCTGCACAGTGAAGGCCTTGTTCTCCCCTGAAAGTTCAAGACAGTTTTGTTTAAGGGAAATAGAGGCTTCACCAGCTGCTTTTTGGTAAAAGGAGCCTTATAGACAATAGGTGAATCATACCCAAAAGCAGTCACTTGACATCAGCCACAAAAGCTTCCAGCCTCATGACCAATGAACCTCTGAACTAATATGGGAAGAATTACGATGGCATTTTCCTGGAGCGTGCAGCTTTGTCTCTCCCCTTTGCTGGGAACACAATCACAATCCCATCTCTCATTCCCTTCAGCTCTGAGTGACCCAAGACGAGTCTGAAATGCAAAATGGTCACAGGACTTGTCCTGTCTCAGCACCTGGTACTGAAATCCATGCTGGCCTCTTTCTTTTTTCTAGGGCCTTAAATTCCTTTTTAGCATGTGACTGCATTAACCTCAAAGGCAAAGCTGTTGGTTTTATTCTCTGAGGCAGAAAGGAAAAGGAAGCACAGTAGTTCAACCCAAAAAAGCAACAAAGAGCATACGCTGTTGCTATCTGTGTCCCCATCAAGGATATAAAAAGCTGTGGATTAATTTTTTAATACTTCTGTGGAGGGGACCAATCCTCCAAGCTGGTGGGCACCAGTCTAGAGCAGCAGGATCCAAATGGCTGAAAATGCTCTTTCTTGCAGATTCACCTGCAGTTACTGCCTGGGCTAAAGTTTCACCTGTAATATTGTAACTACAGGTGTGCAGCCACACACTTTTCCAACAGGTCCAGTGGGTTATAGGTTACCAGTATAGCTTGCAAGCTGTTCTAAATAAAGATTCCATGCACTTTACATGCAAGACAAACTAGGGGAAAGTGAAGATGTGAGGCACAGGAAGGACAGATCTGTTTTAATCTTCATCCTTGACCTAAATGTGAAACAAATAACAAAGCTGTAGTGAAAAAAGCCCAGAGGTAGCAGGGAAGAAAACCATTGTGAATGACACCATTGCTATGGGACATGTCCCACTGGATCCCAGCCAGCTGCAGGGCTCCAGTCTGATCCACAGGGTCACTCCCAGGAGTGAGCCCCAGATCCTGGCAAAGCAGAGGGAGAGGCCTTGGACTGATGCTCTGGGTGCTGGGACACAAATGACCCTGGACCTTCTCTGCAGTCATGGGGAGGTTTAGTTTTGGGAAGGAGAAGGGAGAGGCAAGGAGCAGCGCTCAGCTCAGGTAACAGGATGTTTGTGATGGAATTTTTTCAACTCCATTTTGGCTCATTAGTCTTTTGTCTCTCCTAACATGCTCTCCTGGAAAAGAAAGAATTGCCAGTGGACTTGCTACATAGCATTTCCTTTCCAGTGGGATTAGTCTTAACTGTACCAATCCAGAGGGATTTTTTTTCTGTCAAGTATTATTTTTCAGATTCTTGAAGCCTAGTCTGGGCTCCTCAACATAGACCTGCAGCAAAATAAAGGAGGGTGGTACAGATAGCTTTCAAAAAGAGAAAAGAACTCCTTCAACAGCAGTCATGCTGTCATCCTCCAGTGTTTTCAGGAAGAGAGTGGATTGTTTCAATATCAGTTTGAAGTAACCATGGCAGAGACAGATGTTTGGTTTTAGAGAGCAGGCAGTAAGTTTATATTGTCAGAGCAAACACTTGGGACTCCAGAGCACAACATCCCGTGTTGTTTACCAAGTGTGTTATGCCAGAATCAGACGTGAAGATGCACTTCATGCTAACAAAGGGGGACAATGCTTTTATCCTGCAATTGTCAACAGTGTTACAGTGCTGAAGACTTTAGTTCAATATTTGCCAAGCAGTAAAATGAGCAACGCCTGTCAGTTTGTTGACCTAGATGCATCAGTTACTAGAAAAACTATATTGAGCAGACAGCAGTTCAGTTTCAATTGATGGGGACCAAATTCCAGCCACAGAATTAAGTGCTATTAGTTACATTCAGATTAACAGAAAGAACTGTTGAAGTATTGTTTGGATGCTGTCACAGGGACACAACAAACAAACACCCTTATGCTGAGACACTTCGAAAGCAAGTTTGTAACAACACTTTTGTCAGAGCCAGGCACTACAGCTCCTGCAGAAATTCCAAGAGGGATTTAAAATGATGTAAGCATCCTTCCTGGAAAGGCTAAAAACCTTTAAAAAGATGTTACCTTTGCCTTACTGCAGAATAATCACACTGGCTTCATGGAGAGATGTCCTGCAAGCATTAGGCTACAGCAAATGTAGGCATGAGGGTGCATTTTTACCAAACCATAATTCTGCAATCACCTGCCTCAGCACAGCCAGAAAAGCTTCAGCTGACCATCTATCCCTGCTGGGAAGGCTGATGGGCCTGGGAAAGTGCCTGCCCCTGTCATGTATCAGGGCACATATAGGGAGGATCAGTACTCCAGTTTCACCAGTCCAGGAAAAGTGGCACAAGCCTGAGGCTGACAGCAGCCTAAATGTCCTGTGCTTGCATTCACTGCAGCACCTCCCACTGCCAGATCACTGATCTATAGCTGCAATCCATGTACAAGAGAGTCACAAACCAGCAGAATGGGCTGACACCTTCCTGCAGAGAAAAAGCAACGACACTTTGCTGGAGCAAAGATCTAGCATGGTCTCCTCTGTTTACCACAGGCACTGTTTCAGGCTTCAAAGGTTTGACAATGCTTAGACTTCAGCTAAAGACCTGACAATCATCCCTACCCCACCAGGCTGAACATGCAACTTCGTGCCTGCAGGTAAAAGCTGTCAGGATCAGGACAGGATCAGCATTTGTGAGAATCCCTCTTCACCTACAGCGAGACAATTTTACAAAAGCTTCACTGATGTGATCTGCTATAGAATATGCCCTTGTGCTGCACTGGAGAAAAGCTGGCAAACACTTTTGCCCATCTTGTCCAAGGAATCTCCCTTTCACAGAGCATCCCCTGCCACTCACTGGCCTGGAACAGTGTCCTGCATCAACCCCATACTGCAGCTTCTTCCAACTGCATGGACTCCACACAAGGGTGTTTACTGACTAGCAAGCACACCAAAACAGGCATGACAAATACTCAGTATATTAAAGGCAGAGGCCCCCAGTTGGCTCCAACCCATGCTTTTCTGAGACAATGCACATATGTCACAGAGATTCCTCTCCAGCTTATCCAAGCTCTCAGAAAGGCTTTTCACTAAGTTTTAAAAGAGGCCTTGGATGCTAAGATACCATTCTGCTTTCTTAAGTAATGTCACAAGACTTCTGGTTTGGCCACACAGTTGCTTTTTAGAAATGAAAAGGAGATTCCGTGCTTCTGCTCAGGACAAGTGGCAAAACCACTGCAATCTTTTTTATAAAGAATGGAGGTGAAAAAAAGAGGAGAAAAAAAAAGGATCAGGAACTGAGTTCAGTCACTCTGGGAACTCAGCCTTTATGTACTGTTTACCAAAAGGATGAGCTGGGGAAAGGGGTGAGGGGCAATAGTGTGCATTAGGTCTCACCTGCTGATTCTCAGGAGTCATGAATATTCTCATAATCCCCATCTCTTGGCCCAACAGGCTACAGGCCTTTTCATCACAGAGCTTGATTTCAGTGAGGATCTGGGAGTTGCTCTAAGCTTCAGCAAGTGCTATAATATTCCCTTGTTTCCACATGAAAACAGCCTCTTGCCATGAACCACTCTCCAATGTTTCTTCTCTGTTACTCATCTACTAGAGGCATTTGTCTTTCAGACTGGATTAGATAAATTCTGGTTTGGGCTAGGCAGAGATCAGTCAGCAAGTCACGATTTCTGAGGCACTCAGCATGTTTTTTTCTTGCATAATTATGCATATGTAATATAAATGCTGAGATACAGGTATATTTATAAAACAAGATACATGCCTGTAGCTAAAACCAAGACATTAAAAATAAAACTGAAAAGGGACATGAGCAGTAATAGACAGAGAAATTTTACCATATATTTTCAAGGCAGATTATTGCAAGCATCTGATCTGACGTTCAGCACCTCACAGGCCAGAGAATGTCACCTGGTGAAGGTGTAATTTTTATTCCCATAGGGCAGAGAAGGACAGGGAAGGAGGTTGTGCTGGCAGGGAAAGCAAGCAGGGTGTGCAAAAACATCCAACAAAGCAGAGTCCAGAAATGAACCTCACCAGATAACCTATGGCTAGCTGTACTGCCATAAGCTTTATGGAATTCCAATTTTCAGGCACTAGGCAGTGGAAAATTATTTTCTTTTTCTGACAAGGGATGTGTTATTTCCTCCAGCTGAAGGGATGGACTTTGCATAAACTGACAGGAGGGAAAAAAGGACTTTTTAAAAGGGAAGCTCTTATTCTCCTTATAGCAATAGTTTCCAGTGGTAACGAGTCTTGGGTCATAAAAGAAACATTTAAAAGCTTAAAAACTGCTGTCTTGCAAAAAGATCTAATTGATCAGAACTTCCAGATAAAAACTAATCTTCTGACCGTTGGTGAGAGCAGAGTTACAATAAGAAGAAAAGGGATAACATTGTCTTCCTGGTTATTGTTGGAAGATTAAAAAAAATCAGTTATTTATATGTGTTCTTGAAGGGCCTTATAAAGATAATATTGCTGCTGGTCTTGCTTGTGAGATCATAAGGATGGCCTACACAAAGCTATACATCTGCAATGCTGGAATCTTGTGAAAGCATTAAGTGTTTTAGCAAGGAATTCAGGAAGTGGGGCAGCAAAGCTTTTATCCATTTGGATAAAAAATATAGTGCATAATTAGTCCCAAATTGCAAAATAGTTTGCACCTGCAAATAACTTCCAGTTTAGGTGGGTTTGAGATTACAATTGTTAGATGAACTCATCATCCCCCTGAGATATACAGACATAGCGCAGAGGAATCACAAATGAAGCATGAGCAGAGTTTGTTTTGGGGATGCCACTAATCTGTGCAGGATGTGGAAGTTTGCTTTTCAAACTTAATATTACTTACTCCATAACATGTCATTATTATTAGTCTATAACTGTATGCAGAAAATATGGTAATATGCATAGGCATGGATGTGATAGGTAACATCCCTTATGCTTCACTTTCAGGCTACAGTCCACCAACAGGAAATCATTAGTATCTACATTTTTTAAGGCAAGATGGGGTATGACCATCCTCATTCATCTCCTTTATGCCTGCGTCTTTTGTATCAACTCTGAGGCCTGATGCTCTTACAGATTTGTCCCACTGTCTGTTTTGGCTTGTGGAGCCTTCAGGAAAGGATACCTGCCCCACAAAGTGATGGGCTCAAATGACAAACAGGCCTCTCACCAGCTTTGTGCTGCCCTGGGCAGATGGGGACTTGCACTGGACACTCCAGGCATGGCAAACTTACCGTGTACACAATGAAGACGTGGAGGGAGCAGTATTTTTGCAGGGCCAGAAGCTGTGCTTCAGTGATCCTTGCGGGTCCCTTCCAACTCAGGGAAGACTACGATTCTATAATTTGTGCTCTGTTTGAGACCTTTGGAATCCATTACTCGGGAGGTATGAACAGTCCTCCAAACCTCATGGCACTGACAGTGCAGAGGGCACGTTTATGATTCTGCAGGCCAGCTGTAGTGGTATTTTCATCTTATGTTTTGCTCCTGGTCACATTCCTCTGGTCTTCTTTCTACAGAGGTATCTTCAAGGATTCAGAGCTCAGATGACTCTGGTATAAAAAGTCTCATTGCTCCCAAGATTCAGTCCTGGCATGCAGGAAAGCTTTGCCTTCCTTACCATCAAAGACATGATCCAAGATCAATCCCTAAAACAAACCTGACGCTCTTCAAGAAGTGCTGTCCCAATTTCAGACATCAGTCTGAAATACTCCTTTGAAAGGCACTGGTGTTTGGTATGTGCTGTAGTCAGCTTTTGCCTCAGCCTCACCTCCTGCCCAGCTAAAACACATAACGCTGGGCTGTGCAAAGGTCATTCTTTGTTTGCTTCTTGACTGCTCTTAAGGCAGATGTTCCAAGGCACGACAGAGGGTATAAACACGTGCATACTGGGGGGAAAAAAAGGTGTCCAGGTGTTTAAGCAATGCCAAATGTGAAAGAATTCCAATTCACTGCCTCCTCCTTTAATCTGGCAATTCCAAGGGACCAAGCGTGTCAAGACTTGTACCCAGAGCACTTTCCGCTCGGGTGAGTTCAGACAAGGTCTGCATTAACTCCCCAACCTGCGAGAAAATTATTTGAAACAAAAGGTTCAGATATGTCCTTCTCCCTCCAACAAGCCTGGAAACAAATGGTACAGGAACAAGGTCAGAAAGGAATCATCCGCCTACCATACCACTGAATTCATTTACCTACCTCAGAGCCCATTCAAGGAGAGGGGTGGGATGGGGAACAAGGAATGATATAAAGCGGAATGAAGCTCTGGGGTCGCTCGCTACATTACAAGATTTGACAGGCCTTTGCCAGCCTTCAGCTTCTTTGTGTCTTGCACATAATAGAGAAACACAAACTGAGCAGCCTGTGATCTGGGGGATGCACTATTAGACGGAGCAAACCCTTTGCAAATGCTAATAGTATTGTAGCATCCTGTCAGGCAGCAACACAAAAAAGGATGTTGATTTTCACATGAACCAGAACAGACTCATTGTAAAGAAGGCTGCAATGAATGTTCCATCTCTAAACATCAAAAGCTACAGGCAATTGGCTTGTGGACATGAGGCAAACACTGCTTCCAATGTTCCTAAATACAGGGGGCATACTGTTACCGTAACATTTATTTCATGAAGCTGGCAAAGAGAGGGCAGTTGCTTGAAACAGAAGTGAAAATGGTTTTCAGTTGTGATTACTCTACTGAAATAATATCTAGATCTAAAGAGGCTTTTGTTGTGCAATTTACTGTTTTCTAGCAGTCTGGAAGAGATGATCCTTTGTGAAACGTGAGTGTGCAGATTCAGTCCAAGGTAGAGCTTCTGTCACTTCCAAATTGTAAGGTTGGTAGTAATAGAGCACAAACATTGTCCTTTGCAGTTCTAAGGATGCAGCAGCTGTCAGTCCTGTCCAGTAATGCTCACTTAGTTAGTCAGGTGTTTCCTGAAAAGGTTTCTAAAATGGATGTTATCCTCAAGCTTCTACTCTAAAACTTTATTATAAAAGACCCTTTTAATTCAAACTTCACATCTTCCCCCGTACTAATAATGGTATAAGGCAAGGTGTTATTGCACCACACTGACTAACCTTCAAAAAGTTTGTTGTTGTCCTTTGGATGAAAAACCTGAACAAAGCTCACTTTGCTGGTTGCCACTACCAAGGATATTTTAGAAAGCTGTATTAAAGTCATACTGGGAAATCACCAGTGCTCTGGAAGTCCTCTTGGAGCCTACAGACTTCCAAGAGCAGCAAATAAACAGTCTTCTATCAGTGTTCTGCAACACAAACACACAAGCATTTGCAGCTCTGTGCAATGAACTGCTTTTCAGCAGGAAGGACTAGAAATATTTCTGGAAATATTGGAACAGCACCTAAAGCCAGTCCCAAGAAACTTGAGTCAATTTCAGAAATGTTTCTAGACCAATTTGTGAGTTTGGCTCTAGGACTGGTTCACCAGTACCTTCAGAACTACTTCCTCAATCACTACTAGTCAAAACTAAAATCATGTCTCTGACTTTCAGCACTTCTTACAGAACAACAGCCTGGATAATTTCACCTTCTGATGTGCTGAAGCACCGAGGTGATGGCAGATGCAAGGAAGATTTGTATACACAGAAATATGCATGGGTTTTCCATTCCAGCACCACAGTATAAACAACCATTACAATCTCCGTACCACTTCAGCTTCTTCCCATCCTTTCTGTATAATACTTTATACTAAAAATTTCCTGGCAACAGCTATATGCTGTGAAAGCTCTGTGATAACAGCCATCTAGACCTCATAGCACTTGTGAAACTACAGCTTTAGGACTTACCTATCTTGCAAAGGTTTTATGATGCATTTAATTTATCTTATTGAATAAAAACTAGCAAGTGATTGATCATGGTCTATAAAGATTACTGCAAGGGAAGATGGATTACTGGACTAATTAAAAGATGGAACAGGATCCAAGAACTTTAGACTGACATTTAAAAAGAAAAAGGTTCCTTGGATATGGTAATTCACCAGGTTGGTAAGTTTTTTCAGTCGGCCATTAATGTTAAGTTCTTGTGAGGGTATTCCCAGAATGAGTAAACTTTACCACTGTACATCCCATCTGTGCAAGGAAGCATAGCTGGAAGATTTCCCTGAAGCTCCTCAGGACCCAGAAACACATTCCAAACAGTCAAAAACCACTTCATGCTACAACTTCAAGGCAAGAACACAGAGGTATCTACAAAGACAGTTCACACAGCAGTACCTTCCATAACAACAACATCCCACAGACCTCTCCAGTACCAAATCCCACTGAGAACAAAGAACTCTAGATGACTCAAAGGGTCCTGGGGCAGGTTTAGAAATCCCCTTATTTTGACATTTCAAATTATGAAATCTCTTGCATCTTTTTAAATACAATTGTTAAGAATTACTAGCTACATTAAGATACATGAAAACTCACTAAAACTTTAACCTTGGAACTACATCATAACTCAGCTTATGTTCAAAACATACTCAGCAAAGAACCAGATTCATGTGGCTTTGATGGTGAAAGAGCACAGCCGTGTGTGTGAAATAACCAAGAACTTCATTGATGTATCCACCCTCTGTTTGGTTTTTATACTTCTAAACATTTCCAAAATATTAATTTCTCTCATAGTCTGATAACTTAGGATGAGGTTACTAGTAACCACTGAGAAGGAGTGATTCCTGACAATTGAAAAGACATTATTTGTATCTTTTTTATGAAAAAGTGTCAGAATACCTCTTGGCCATTAGTATTTCAACCTTGGCTCATAAACGGTTCATTTTATAAAAAAACAGAAATAACTTAGCATATCTACATGATAGTAATGAACATGCTTTGGAAATGAAATATCCATTTATGGAACAACAACAATATTTACATTTGGTGATTCTCCTCCCTCAACTTAAAAAGATACAGAAATTTCAGATTAGTCATTGCTCCTTAACAATGAACTGCTGTTTCCAGAATTTAAAGGTAGCCTATGAAATACAGAAAAATATTGTGAACTTGTGCAAACCAGTTTGGAATAATAGACTCTTCAGTACCACATGAATTTTAGGCACTTCAAATAATTGTGTTTTCTGTCTCAATACTGTTGGAATATTCAGCAAATCCTTATTATGCTGCTTGATATAAGATCTTTGTCTAACTGTATTACATAAATGGTACATTAATTTATACAGTAAAGATAACAGTTGGGACAGTCACCACTGACCTGGTGCTGACCCAGCTCTTCTCAATCAGACATTTTGATATCATCAACATATTCTGATATCATTAATGTACTTGTTCACAACTTGACAAACAAGAAAAAGAAAGTCCAAGTGACTTCTTAGTTAGGTGCAATAACACCATGTTCAAAACCCAAATTTTATTATTCCTTCAGTTACATTTTTATTCAATAAATACCTAGTTTCCATGGAATACATCATGCTAAGTCTTAGATGAGCAGCACAGAGAAGTTGGAACTAAACCCATAGGAACATCACACTAAAAGAAATGAGTGTTGGGCCACTGGATGCGATATTTTGCAACATTTACATTACACAGAAGTTTCAAACAGTGATCTCTAGGTAAATGCAAAAGTTTTTGTTTGTTTCTTCGTTTGGTTTTTTTTTACAAAGTACAGACTTCTTTCACTTGCTATACACAAAGGTGTCTGCCTTCAAAGTTGGGCAAACTTACATTCCTGAAGTTATCTTCAGAGGATGGTCATGACAAAAGCCATTTTTTCATCTTTCAGTTCTTGAACACTCATTTTCAGGAATTAATTTTAAACAGAAAATCTCCAAACATTCGGTTAGATCACCCTGAAATATTTAACCTTTCAACATAATCTTAGCTTTTTGTCCACATGGCTGAATATTTTATCTCCAAACATTTGGGGAACATCTTTCCAAACTTTGTTTTGTTTCCTCTCAGAGCAAACCAAAGGAATATCTGTTGGAAAACATTCAGATTCCTCTCTTTTCATTTCTACATATCAAAATCAATTGTCTTTTCAAAAGGGAAAATAAATCCAGGTCAGTTTTTCAATGTACATAATCAGACGACTGCAACACAAACTGTTTCAGGCCGAACACCTTCTTCCACACAAATATTCAGAAGTGTATCCAGATCATTTGTGGCAAATGTGGGCAGAGAAATATGGGGGTGATTAACCACCAGGCTCCTGTTATAGAGAGCCTATATCATGCTTAAATTTGGCTGAAGTAACATTTCTATGGCAAAACAGAAAGGCAGTTTTCAGTGCCTCATTGATTTTACTGAATGATAGACATCAAGTGGGTGTGGAAGGACCTTGTGCATAACATTCTTATAGAAGTGATTTTGGTCTTAGAGTAGCTATTAGTAAAAATTAAATAAAAGAAATTTTTCCTTTTTTTTTTTTAGTTAGGAAGTTGGAGAAGTTGGAATTGTACATTCTTTTTACATTTCACACCTATTCCATCAGGTTACTCTGTACCTATGGTGAAGGGAGGAGTTAACAAGGAAATCTGAGTCTCTGCAATCCCAGAAATGAAATGTAATGGGCTGACATTCAAGAGTAACAACATATATTAGGAAAGAACAGGTAAAAGGACCAGCTGCTGACATTATTTCCTGAGCCTAAACCTTTTAAGGTGTCATTGAATAGCAGTCTGTGCTTTCAGGTGAAAGAACTACAAGAATTGCTCGGCTGACATCTCTAAATAGTTTAGGAGTTTAACAAAATCCACCACTTCCTCTCAGGATGTCAATACAATGCTTTTAAATCTGTACCACAGTGATCAGCAAATGCTTCAACACAGAGCATAACAGATACAAATGGCATTACTTAGAAGGGCATTTTAATGTACATACAAATACTAAAATGTTATGTCAAACTCCCAGCATCATCCGCAGGCAAGAAAATGACAACAGATAAAATCATTTTATGAATCTGATCCAGCTCTACCATACAAGACACATACTAAAAATAACAAGCTTTTTTCCCCTTTCAGGAAAAAAACCCCTTAAATGTACAACTTCAGCAAGCTCCCAAGCTATCTCATTAATACACAAATCAGATTCTTCTGTGCATGTAGCTTCAAAAATTAAATGAGCAGGTGGATTTTAACTGAACTTCTCATTCTCACGAGACATTATTTTCTTTCTCCTTCAACATTTCAGGATGCTCCCCAAAAGACAGGAAAGAGAAGGGGACACAAAAGCCATTTCAATTCAGTCTTTGTGCAAGGTATCCTGGAGAAGGTTGCATTCTTGTGTAAAGTTGCTGTTGAAACAGAATGACAATTATTTTAAAATATGTACAAATGTATGACGGCACTTGAGCTTATGGATTTGAGAATTAACAGAGATTTGGAAATTACCTGCATTCAAATATTTTTGCTAGTGATATACAGTGTCGTGAAAAACAAAAGAACAAAAATGCTTCCATAGAAAAGTGTTCCATTAATTTTGATTCCAGCTAGGAATGCTTTCTTCTCGTAATACAAATAAAAATATTGAACTGAGAGTAATCAAATAGCCTACAATGATTCACAATACTTAAATAACTGGTCAATAATTGTATTTTTACTAAGTTTCATATCTGTAGTGTAAAAGCAGCAAGTATTGTTCTGCAGATTAGAAACAAGAAGCAGCAGCAGCCAGAGAATGGAATAAAACAAATAGGAATTTTCACAAAATCTGTATAAAAACATGCATTTAAATGAGATGTATAATTTTATATAGAGCAATGAGATAACTGTAGCAATCTCTTTATGATCAAAACATGATTACCTGCTTGAACAATCTACTTTTCTTGATGGAGGGCTTCTATGAAGGCTTCAAGCTTCTCCTGGATTTCCCGAACTTTTTCTGGTGGAAATAAAAAGATCCCTGTTCAAATACCTATTACTATTAAGTACCTGAGGACAGGTACCAAAAGAAAAGAAAACCCACACAAAAACCATGAACAAAAAGATGCAAATACAAACAAAAATTAATGCTGTCATCGATATTACCCTAAGCATTTTGTTTCTCAATTACAGAGGTTTACAACATTTTTCTGCATCAGAAAAAAGGAAACCGTCTCCCATTTGAAGAACTCCTACAGATACATTTCATGATTATCCTACTAATTTAATAATTCAAAAATTTCCTGAAGGAATCCAATACTAGAAATGTATTTCAAAACCCTGAAATTTCCATCAGATCATGCACAGCAGAACTACTGTACACTTGTTACACGCAGGGAGCTGTTTGGTTTTAAATAATGCCCACTAGCCCCTTTCTTCTTTAACCAAATGCCCTCATTGTCCACAGCAAGTGTAACAAACACCACTGATCATTCTAAATAAAGTTGAAAGCTCATGCCCTTTCGCCCAAGAGAATTTCAAGGAACCGCATGTCAGTATTCAAGACACCTCCTCCAAAGGGCACATATGATGTTAAGAATGTTTAGAACTTGCATTTTATTTTCTTGCATTTCAGTAGTAACCAGATGGATGCGGGGAGAATCTCATTTTATTAAGAACTAAATCTGGGAGTTTACTTCCCTACCAAAACAAGAATTGACCACAACTACAAATAGTTACTAGGAATGAAAAGGCAAAATAGATTGCAAAAAAATTCAGGGGTTTAGGCATTCTTCCACTCTTTTCTCAATTCCATACAACATTTGTCATCATATAACCTATTTGATTTATTAAATTGCTTATGAAGCAAGATTTAGAACACAGCTGGAATCCAAACCCTGTGAGATATCCTGATTCTCTCTCACCACATCCTCATTTGAAGCTCCTTCTGCGTGTGATTATAGGCATGAAAAACACACACTTCAGAAATATGAAGGAATGGGGGGAGAGCAATAGGACAGACAAAAATAAGTTAGACGAGCATAAACACAGACAAATATTTTTTCCAAGCTAAAAATACTATTGGATTAAAGCCATATGTTCCCTTGTCTGAGATACAGAGTTTGAGCTTTTTTAAAAAAACTTTTATTTTTTCTTCTCTTTATCAATACCATATGTTATCAACTTTGCTGGGCTGAAGTAACAGCAAAACAAAAAGAAAAATAAACCAATCAGCTTTAAATGGGATATGTACGAAAAAGTAGAAAAAAATGACCTCTAAAGAGAAAACTAATGTAGGTACAGGAACTGAAAGTTTGATCTAACAAAATGACAACCCCACAAACAAACATAAAACCCAAACATAAACATAAAATCCATTTTAGAGTAATAGTAATAATAATAACAACAAACTCCTGCAGTCCTGTTCTAACAGAAGTAGAGAATTTCAGTGAGCATTTGAAATAAAGTATGGGAAATAGCCTGCATGACCATGAAGAAACCTCAAGCTTCTCTCTTTATCTTGCAGCTCTGAGGTGATGAAGGGTAAGCCTCTGACACTTTCAACACTTCAGCGTGCCCTCCCCAGTGGTGCTTATCTACAAACACAAGTACAGTGAAGCTGAATCATACTCAAGTCCTAGAGAAAACACCAAAGAAGCTTAATGAATTTCAGCTGATTTTTTTTTCTCTTAAGGTACTTTGATATAAAATGAAGATTACAGTCAGTGTGAGGGCAAAAGCTGCACCTTGGCAATTAAGAAACTGCATTAGCTGATTTTTACGAGGTTAAAAAAAAAATTAATTCTGATTCAGTTCAGCAGAACCTTTGAAAGCCATCAGTGAAAAAAAAAAGGTACTCCTATGATCACTTCTCCTTACTAAGCACATTCAAAGTGCTTTCACTACTATATTTTTAAATAACAAAAAGAATATGGATTGAATGCCAGTATATAAACCTCTAGTGTATAGAAAATATTATTTCTATGACATTAATTCAGGCAACTTAATGAACTTAATTAGCTCAGCTCCCAGTACTGTTGCTCTATGAATGTTTACAAAATCAGCCTTTGAAATAACATTCTACTATTTTGGACAGAATTAATTAATTTTTTGACCACACTATGCTGCATGGTGCTTTGACCAACCTGGAAGGTGCCCCTGACCATGGCAGGGAAGTTGGAATGAGATGATCTTTACTGTCCCTTCCAACCCCAAATATTCTATAATGATTCTGGGTTTACAAATTATTAATCCTGGACCTGCTCTCCAAAATAACCAGCAGTTGCCCGTGATAACTGGGAATGAGATCTCACGACTCAGAAGCTCTCTTTATGTTGTGCTTTCAGTGGTTTTCTGTGGCACCTTTTTTCCCAATTGCCACATGTTTTCCCAAGTGTGTTCTTTGTATTGATCAAGCCATTAGACCCAGTGAAAGCAGGCTGATTTAGCAGGATTAAATGCAAGTATTTTCCTTTCTCAACCTCTTGCTAATGAAATATTCCAGCTCTGAAAATTAATAGCATCAGCAAAACCCTGTAATTATTATTTCACCCTTAAAAAAAGGTATGTGCCAACAAATCTATTCTAATTTTCTGATTAAGGCATATTAAAATAACAGGATAGCAAATATGTATTCCACCAGAATATACTGAATCAGCTGTGTTTGCTCAAAGAACATGTATACTAAAATTGACTGCATACTATGACCACTTTATTAGTTTTTATATTTGGACTGAATTGAGATGATTACTTAACTGTAGTAATTATGAGGTCTTGAGGTAATTTAATACTTTGAAATAATATGCTGGCTATTCTTAAAAAAGAACAGCTACAATGAGTGCCAAATAGCTGCAATTATTCATGCTATGTCCTGTGTTTTTAGCCATGGTAAAGCCTTTTGCAGCAGCAGATCCCAGGCAACCTGTAACACTCTTCTGCAAGTCCATTTTGTAACTCAGAGAAGCAGTCTGCTGAACTGGTTCACTTTTGAAATAGGCTGAGGGGGGAGTTATGCATTTTCACAACACTCATCCTAATAAACTAGTAAATATAAGTGCTTGGATAGAATTCCAATAGAGGAGTGCAAGTGCAGGCCCTGCAGTTCTGGGGTAACTGTCTACAGTTTCATCAGCACCATGTGACTTTGTATGTGCAACAACTATTCATTCCCACAATTCAAGAATCAGATGTTATCCACCTTTAGGGAAAGTGAAATGCACAAGCTCAGTACCCACAGTTGTAGGGTTTTGACTGACACCTAGATCAAGCTATTAGTCATTTATACTTGTAAATCACAGTACATTCTGAGGGAAGTTTATCAGCATGCCAAACACAGAAAAGCATCTGGGTTTCAGGAAAGAATACTTACTGCAGAAGTAAATTAAGGGGTAGACTTAGAGACCTGTTGCTCTATGTCTTGTGATACTGTGTTTTTCCAAGGATAAGTAAACCACAGATTAAAAGCATTCAGCTTGCTAGTAAATTACTTCTGTAACTGGTTGAACTACCCAATATACAATGCTCCCATGTCACATGTTAAGGGGACTTTAACAAAAGTGCTACACTTATTACAAGGTACTGTGTAAGTTTTAATACGCATATTGCTTACACTGGATTCTAGAAAGACGATGTGCTCTTTGCTAGCTCTAATGCAGACCTGAAGTTACAAATAAGCAATTCTTCCAGCACCTGTTAAACACTGATCAAAAATCAAATTAAATCAATGAAGAATAACTGTAACTAAACCCTTGTTTCCATCTTAGAACAGTAAAGTTCACAGGCCTAGGGGCCATGAATGGTTATTCTATTTCCCATTTACCCCATGTTTACCTAAAAGATAAGCTGGTTCATACATCAACTCATTATGCCTCTTGATCTGGTCATGAATATTCCCATAATCCTCCCTCCATATCCCATAAAACTTCACTGACAGAATGAGGAAATTCTTTATTCAGATGTCTTGAGATCCTCATTCATGCTCAGTCTCTCCTTATCTCCATATGAAATGATATTGCTACCCGCTCATTTTCTTTTCATTAATCCTGTGATCCCAAATCTAAGAGGCTCAAAACCAGACTAATTGAACTGTAATGAGGATTTGGAATACACTGTGAATACATAAAGATGCAGGCACAGATAGAGCTTGCTTTTCCTGCTATCATAACCTGGCCAGAAGGGAACCCCTCTGAAATTTTGAGTCTTACAAGGAAGGTTTGCTTTCTGATTGCTGCCTGAGACACCCAAGCTTAGCTAGCTAGCAATAAACAGTGCTAAAATGAAACGGCTGAAGCAAGTTATCAAGCAAATCTCCTGACGTAAGGCCAAATAATCCCAAATAAGAAACACAAATTACAAAAGCAAAGTATATTACTGATTTATTTAAAACACACTCCTAGAGGCAAGAAAAGGTTTTCTTGTACTTTCCAGCTGTGTTAATTGGTTTACTAAGACATGTGGCCTCTGTCCACAAAACCTGTCTTGCTTATGGTTCTGAAGATAAATTTATTTTGAGACATTCAAATACATATTCATCTGTAAAGAACCAATAATTTTAGCACAGAATTTTAAAGATGTTCATGTCTGTCTGTGCCAGAGTACATGAGTACTTTGGGCAAATCAAAAAGCTTTCCCTTCCCAATTCCAAATGTGCACATATGATATCAAATCTCAACTGCAGCAACAAAACAAATTCTAAGATCTTTCTGGACACAAATCCATTTTTATTTTGTACTTTGATGAAACCTACAGCATGAAATGACTATAAAAATGTGTTAATATCTTATAATAAATCCTCCCGTTCTACATTAAAGTGACTTCTATCTGCAAATCATGTTTACACAGCTTTGATATTTGAAAGCTCATGGTTGCTGCTCCTTTTGCTCTGGATTGTGTTTAGACTTGAGGAGTTCTCCCCTTCCCTTCCATTTTTTTTTTTTTTTTTCATCTTCCTTCCTTTCTTAATCCCTTCCTTGCCTATAAACATTCTCACTGCTTGCTGTGCTACTTCTATGTTATGGTTAGTTAACCACAGAGGCAGAAATTCGGAATTTACTGCTGTGAACGCATCATCTTTCCTCTAGTAAAAAGGAAAGCCCTGTCAGTCAGAATTCATCACAATGCCCAGAAATACACCATTAAAACTAGAGATGTCAATCCAAAGTTTTCTATTGAAAGCTGATTTTTACCTTAGGGCGATCTAAAACACAAACTCCATAGTTGTATAAACCCCTATGAACAGTCAGGTGGAGAAGGGGGGAGGGAGGAATCATCTCTTTGGAGTTCAGCCTTTTGTGCCACATTCCTTGATTTTCTAAGGGCCATGTGCAAGCTTTAGTTCTTGTTAAAATGGTATGAGATAGCACACTCCCAGGCACTCCAAATAATGCCTCAGAAAGCAGACTTCCCAGCCACAGCTACCTGCAGCAACACACTTACTCCGGCTTTGTGCAAATGCTGCCATAATTCCCTGATCACTGCAAGGTCATGTCCTGCTGAATTTTAGAAAATCCTTTGAAACTACCTATCACATATTTTGCCAGTTTGCTCTTGTTCACATACCATATTTTCCTCTGGATAAGACTGAGAGGAAAGCTAAAGTTTTAAGAGGGAAGAAGGAAAAAAAGGCAAAACCACCCAGGCTGCCCTTAAAGAGACAGAACATAATTTGTCAGCTGCAAAGACAGATTTATAAGTAGAGGGCCCCCTCTGGTCCTTTAAGGCTGCAAAACAGATGGGAAGTGAATGGACAGTCAAAGGGTCAAGAAAACACATGGGAGGTGCTGCTTGTATGCTGTATGTATGTTCCCAGCAAAAGAAAGAGGTCAAGATTGTAACTGCATGGCTGGGTGCTGGAAAGGTCTTTTCTTTAAGCTGTTACAAAGACAAACGCTGTTCTTCATCCTGCTGTCAAACCGCTATAAATATTGTTTGTCAAGAGAGTTTCAGCAGCTAAAAGTTTTTTTTTAAAAAGGCTGAGCAGAAGGATGAATCATGCGAATGATTCTTAAACAATTAGCTCATTAGTGTAATAAAAGCACTGCAGAATCCTGAAAAGTTTAAATGGAATTTATAATAGTTCATATAGTAAATCCACGAATCATTAAGAATATACAACCTTTAAAATGCAAGCTTGCAGAATGTAGCTGGCATGGTCATTAGTTACCAGTAGGTAGACTGAATGAAGATGCCAACTGATGCTACATGGTAGTACCTGTCCTTTAATGTTATGTTTTTTATATGTGTTGCAATCTATCAGGACATTTGAATTTGCATCCAGTTTGATCTCCTTTTGCATGGCCATAACAGAAGAAAACGTCAAGGAGCCTGTTTCCTACAAAGATACAGTTTTGTTTTCCCTGTTGTAGGCAAATCCACCTCTTAAACAGGATCCCCTCCAAATTGTATATTTAGCCTGATATAGAAATATAGTAAAATCAAGAAAAAAATCTTAGGAAAAAATCCCAAGTCACAGCTGCCATCGGTGAAGTTACTTTGTTGCAATATTACTATCACATGAATTATTAATCCCTTCATAGCACACCTGAACAAAGCTGTCAGCTGCCTGTATGAAACAGTATTACCTTTATTTCACACTAAAGATAACCTGGCAGCAACAGAAGCAGCTTGTCTGAAAACATTTCAGCTATTTTTGCAAGCTACTGAGCACTGCAACAATATTTTAGCATTACTAACAATGATCTTCAGCCCCAGAAATGGGAGCTGTGTATTGTGCTGTTGAAACAGTAGATTACTAATCAATGTCTTGATCTATAGCTGCTCCAGATTCACTGGCCAGAGCTCTCAGTTTAACAAAACAGTTTTGGCCACATGTTTTCCCCCTCTTTGGTGGAACAGAACAGAAGCTGGCTGAGCTTCTTGGAGCAATCCCTGAGGCTCCTCAGGCTGGTAAGCATGAAATCCTGTCTCTGACAGAGCATTTCAGAACTGAGCTATGAAGCTAAAGAAAAACTGGCAATTATGTAGACTACTGACTTTATGCAACAGACATTTCCATGAGCTAGCTATTCATGCTCATGGAAATCCTGCTTGTCTACAGAAGGAAACAAAATATTACCAAACTGTGATGTGAGGTCCCAAACTATTTCTACACTGTCATTGAGGTTAGCCTAATGTACCAGTGATCATTACCCTGTATTAAGTTTCAAGTTTATGAGAGTCACAAGGTCTGCAATATCAAGGTAGGACTTGGGCATCTTTCAGTCCTCTGTCTCCATCTCAGATGTTTTAATTAAAACTGCTCTAACAACTGTCTTTCAACAGAACTTAGCTGTGTTGCTTACTGGACAGCTGGAAAAAGCATAGTAGCAGAATGACAAGGCAACCTTACAAAACAATCTCATACTTTGAATCAGACTTAGAGATACAGGAAGATTGAACTTCCAAATCAAAACTGTTAAACTAGAATGAATCAGAACGTGGTGATGCTCATTATTTAGTGTGCAAACAGTGAAAAGTATAGAGGCAAATCAAAAATACTACCCAACGATTCATCCAGTGATGTAACAAAACATAAACTTTTCCTTATGCAGAAAGGATACACAGTGATGAAGATAAACTACTTATGTAAAGGCTACTGTAACCTTAAGGCTATAAAACTGTAAAGACTGTAACACAGAAAATAACTGGGATATTTTTGGGTGTTTCTCCACCCAAAAGAAAGCATACTCAGTAATTAGTTAGATAATGAAGTAATATGCCATCAGGACTATTTAAGTTAAAGTGTCTCTAGAATACGGCAGAAAATGAAATGGTGATTAGATGAATTTTTCGATCATAACAATGTTTAATAGTCAGAAATTTAAGTCACCTTATCCAAATGGTTCTATTATTTTTTCTTTGCTATCATTCCTAAGGGCAAAGTGGAGTCTACCACAATTGACAATGTGCAACATATACAACACTGACCTCTCCAGTTTTTGGAATGGGAATGTTACATTCCACAGTTCCATACTGCTTTAGAACAAAAGCATATATTGGTCCATTTGCAAGCCTGTAATTTATACCTATAGTAAATCTCTCCATGATAAGTAAATCTCTCCATGATAAGTACTTACATTTTGATTAATAAGTACCCTCACAAGGAACCAGTACTAAAGAGAAAATAGCATCCAATTTGATCCTTGCATCATTCAGAAAATTTTAGGAAAAAAATAAATTCAGCAGACAACACCACAATGACCCTCAAGTACAAGAGACATGGGTCTAGAGAAAGATTAATAGGCATTAAACATGTCATTATTCATGTAGCAGTTTATCACTATTTTTCAATGTCAACTTTAAGTGATAGGCTTCTTCTAGTCCGTGACAAATGTGGTGAACTTTGTAAGGATCCGTTTTAGGACCTGGACATCAGTGCCTAACTCTTCATCAATAACTAAGAAATCACAGCAGGCAGGCTTTGGTCATCGGGGATTCTTAAGTTAAGTAAACCATCACTCCATCACAGGATGTCTGCAAATGATGTATGCTCTCCCTTGAGGATTACTTCCCTCTGTGAGAAGATGCAGCTTTCTAAAGCACTTTCTGCCATGACACAAAGCAGGAACTACCTTATCTGCACTTTGACACACAGACCATCCTACACATTCTTCTGGTTTTAATTTATTAGTTTCATGCTGCTGCCCTAAAACTCAAGAGAAAAAAAAAAAAAAAGAGAACTTGAACATTTAACCAGTGTCTTTCACATCAAAGTACACTTGCTTGGGTCAATTTCTTAAATTATCTACAGGGAGTTAAAACCATGATAGTCATACAAAAATAATTAATTTGCATTCTAACAGGAAGTTTGCAAGGCTACTGTGAGATACTGCTTGGGTTCAAACTTAGGGGAAATCGAAGACACGACCATACGGACTGATTCCAAGCACACCGTCCCCAAGTTCCTGCATCACGGAGCACCAGGACCTCTACAGAGCTCAAAGGGAGCACAGGAATCATGCTGCCACCAGCACACTGGTGACACCAGCACAAGCCTGAACTCGTTAAGAAACAGACAGCCCACACTGTGACTGATTGAGGTTTGGGCAGAAATGAATGTGCTCTAAATGACAAGCGGCCCCTGATAAGACACAGGCCATACCAACGTCCTCAGGGAAGCTGCTGGCAGGGGACTGTGAAGACAGCAGCTCCCTGCACATGTTTAACAGAAGTTGGAGATCTGCTTGGGGATTCCCTGAGGGAAATGGCTGCTGTACATCTCTCTGGGTAGAAGGCCACACCATCTTCCTGGTGTAATGTTCTGCTAGCTCAGGACAACATGAGTGAGTGCTCCTCACTGCTACGACCAGGGGAAAGGAGAATGAGATCAAAACAAGACTGCTGATACCTCTGGAATTGTCTTACAACTATGAAGTAACCATATTTTTACTTAAGTAGCTTCTAAAACTCCAAAATTTAGGCACTGTGGAAGAAATAAGAGCACAATATAACCCTAATTAATCAGATTCTAATAAAATTACTGCTCCATTTCCATCTCCTAAGATGCTTTCCTCTTTCCTGTATCTGTCCCTGGGCAGCAAGGGTGGCATTTGGGCACTACCTTCAAATATCTTGAAAATGATACCTTTTTTCTGTATCGTGTAAACACTGAAAACCACTGTTTCTGATTTAAGAACTACTAACCACTGTCCTTTGAGCTGTTTTGTCTGCCTCTAGTTTCTACAGGAAAATTACCTATGATCTGCTTATTTGAGAGATCTTTCCCCCTACAGCTGAGCTTTGCCCCTATGAAACACTGTGACCTTTTTAAAAGAAGTTAAAGCTCATAACAGAAGAGCAAATGGAAGCAAAGGCTTTAGAAAGCCAAGTCAAAGCCTGATTTTAAGGAGCACATGTAATCAACAATGTCATGAAGGATGGAGGTCAAATCAAAACACGATTGGCAGTCGTCTGAAGGAACTGAAATTTAATTAGGCTACAGTAATGACCACAGTATAGGATTACTTTCACACAACATTTTTGTTCTACAGCTAACAGCAATGAAAGAAAAAATGTAACCATGGAGCAAGTAATTATATGCAAAGTACTCTTCACAGACCTTATCCCTAAGTTTGAATAAATGCATAACAAAAAAGGGGACTCACTTGGATTAAAACCAGTTTGTTACACAGAACAGACACAACAGAACCCACTCAGCTTAGCCAAATCACAGGAACTTCAGATCCTGAGTCAGCAACGTGCATATGGAAGTGCCAGCCTTAGCTTTCTAACTCCATTAAAATGGCAAGTTTATTATATGACTATACGATATTAAATCATTCACGCTCCAAGTTGGCAAATGGCTTACATTCAACAAGAGAAAAAGTAAATAAAAAATTTAAGGCTGCGACTGCAAAGCAATGACTTTAGATATAAAACTTGAAAGTATTTCACTGTAACTCTGGTTTGCTTAGTTTTTATATGTTTTAGTCTTTACAAGAAAATAATTAAGTTCTGCAAACTATTACATTTCATAGCTTGCAAACGTATGGCAGAATTGAAACAAATGGCCCTAAGCTGTATTTTCTTCATGTGAGGGCTTACTTCTCAAATGTATCAAAAAGCTTTTGTGCAGAACAAAGTCTCAGCCAGCCCATGACACCTGTACAGGTGTCAACATTACTGACAAATGAACTTGGAGCCTGATCCATTCACATTCATTCCTAGCAATTTCAGAATCAAGTTTCCACAGGCATTCTCACCTCCTGCCAATGACTCTCCCATGCACATGGTTTTATTTATAATTTGGTGAAGAACTGGGTTTTCTTTTCCAACTTGTAAGGACCCAGGATACTGGATGAATAGTATGCTGACCTAGGAAAGATGCTTTGTATGTACTATGCTTTGTTTATCCCGTGGCTTTGCAACATTCATAGTTTTGCTGTCCAAAAGGTCTAAAAGGAGAAGAAATAAATGAAGATAGGACATATGTATTTCGTTTGGGTGAGATTTCAACTCTAGTGAAGTGAATGGCAGAGCTCCTGCTGCCTGCCTGAAGCATGGATTCACCTGAAGCATTCAACATCTATGTGCACCACCTAGCAGGCTTTAGGCGCTACTGCAATAGGGAGAGATGGCACTTAGCTTTGGGATAAGACATTGGAAGATCTACTTCCTTTCTGAAACGATTAAAGGATTCAATTCTTAACAGTCTTTTCTTAATAAAGCTTACTAAACTGGTACTTTCCATGCAGTTCCTAACCAGAAATGTGCAGCTGCGAAAAAAAATTACAGTCCTTTACAATCTTCATAAATTACATGTCACACAAACAAACCAGAAAACCCCAAGGGGGAGTGGAGAACAAGAGGGACAAGGAGAGGCAAGCACATCTTCCTGCCGGCAGTGGGAGGGAGCCCCGGGAGGGGAGCCCTGGGAGGGGGCAAGAGTGTGCACGAGTGTGAGTAGCGTGTAAGAGTGTACGTGAGTGTGAGCAAGTGTGAGTAGTGTGCAAGAGTGTGCGCAAGTGTGCAAGACTTTGTGTGAGTGTGAGTAGCGTGCAAGGGTGTGAGCGAGTGTGAGTAGCGTGCAAGAGTGTACGTGAGTGTGCAAGGGTGTGTGTGACTGTGAGTGGCATGCAAAAATGTGCACGAGTGTGCAAGGGTGTGAGCGAATGTGAGTAGTGTGCATGAGTGTGCCCGAGTGGGCAAGGGTGTGCCTGAGTGTGCATGAGTGTGCCCGAGTGTGCAAGAGTGTGTGCGAGTGTGAATAGTGTGCAAGAGTGCGTGCGAGTGTGAGTTGCATGCCAAAGTGTGGGCGAGTGTGAGTAGTGAGCGAGAGCATGCGTGAGTGTGAGTAGCGTGCGAGAGTGTGCGCGAGAGTGTGCGAGGAGCTCGCTCCAGCTGCTCCGGCCCCGCGGGGAAACAGCACGGCCGGCACAGAGACATCCTGCAATCAGTGAGCTCCTTCTCCCAAGTGTTTTACTGGGAACTCAACATTTTCAAGAATGACCATGTTACAAATAGTCTACAGAAAGGTATGATTTATCTACGTGCTATCAGGTATTTCTGCTGAAATTACTAGTCTGTCATTTGTGTTAAAAATAAAACAGCAGAAAATACATTATTCATGTTGAAATTGAAGTCTTTCACCTAGGTATTATTTTCCTTTAAAAAAAAAGTATTTCCCAATACTGAAGAACATCATTAATACAGTTCGAGGGAAGGTGTGACTTCAAATAATTGTCTTTTATAAATAACCAACCAAGCCGCCTTTTACAAATACACAGAACATTTAAAATGTTCAGTAACTTCAGAGGCAGCCTGCACGAATATTCAATATCATTCACTTTGGAAAGTTAAACACAATTACAGGAGAAAACAGTAGGAACTTGCAAATACTGCAAATGTTCACTGATAAAATTAAAGGATATATATTGACTCATCCATTTTCAAAGGTACTGTAGAAATAAAGGGTAATTAATATCCAAAAAAAAGAGCAAGTGGAAAAGATTTGTGTAGAGGTGCACACACTTGTGTGTAACAGCTGCAGGATTTGAAGGGACTGACTTGCCACCATTAGATTTTCCCTCCAGCCCAAAGCAGTGCCTTAAAGCCTGCAATACAAACAGGGCAGTCTTGCCAAGAGGCTTTTCTGTGAAATTCTTCCTTTAAAAGACTAATGTTTACCATTGTACTTTCAGCTCTCCTTCTATCCCATTTTACTTCTTATGGAACACAGCATATTTAAGATACTGATATGGCTAAGCAAACACTTAGTTGTGTGAAATATAAATTTCAAATCAAAGTATTTTGTCCGTCAGCCATGAGCACAATCAAGATGCAGGTGCCAACTGGAAAGTAAATCCTATTTCTGGTGAAGCTATACAAGTCAGGGCTGTTTTTCCCAAATGGCAGACAACTTTGGTGAAGAACTTCTATAAAAATGATGCCCCAGTGTTGCAAGGGAGGTTGTGAACAACTGCATTAAAACAGGTTCCTATCAACTGCTGAATAAGTCTACAGTACCCAGTCAGGCATGTAAGAGACAGATAGCAAATTACTTTTGTTTCTGAATCCTCATATTAAAAAACCAATAAACATATCTCAACTGTACCTACAGTTTTAAAACATGACAAGAAAAGGAAAATATATCATGGCTGTTACTTTTCACACAAGAACTTGGGAGTTGTAGCAGATAGACAACTGCAGCATCAGCTCACTGTTCAGTAACTGGCAAAAGAGGAAACAACTACAAGGAATTACTGTAAAATACCAGAATAAACCCAGAAAGCATCATAACACAGGTGTATAAATCCATAACGTAGATACATTTCAAATATTTTGTGCAAGGTCTGCTCTTTCACCTCAAAAGGGGTTTAGTGGAACTAAGAAAGAGGAGAAAAGTGGCAAGGCTGATTGAAACCAGGAAAAAATGTCCATGCAAAGAGCAGCTACACCATGAGAACTTTTCAAGTCAGAAAAAAGAACATCAAGTGCAGGTAGCATACGCGTCTATAAAGTCATGAATGGCAAAAAAATGAAAAGAAAAAGATTACTGAATGTTTTTCACAGTGCAAGAATTAAGGAGAATCAAATGAAACTGGCAGGTGGCTCAGAAACAAACAAAAGGAAGTACTTTTTCTCACAATGTGTATTTGAACCCTGGAACTAATTGCCACAGGATGTTGCAGATGCCAAAGTTTACATGAGTTCAAAAAGCAATTAGAGAAATTCACAGGAGGAAAAAAAAAACCTCCATGAATGCCTATTAATCACAAAGATACCTCAGGATTAGGAAATCTTGGAAGCACAGACTGGGCTGCTGTGAGAGCACAACAGGCAAGTACTACTGTATGCTTTTGCTGTTCCCACGCTTGCTCACTGCCAGGGTCAGGACTCTGGGATACATCAACCACAGGTGAATCTTTCAGTACAAGCATTCTTATAGAGGGATTGCATTTTAAGACATTTTTGAATTCAATTTTCCCAATTCAGCTAATTTCCTCTGCCCCTTTTTGCACCTCATGATCCTTTCTTCCCAAAGGACTCTAATCCTAGGGCTTCTTTATTTCCATAAACTTAGTAACCATTCACTGGTACAAGTATCATGACAATACTTATATTAAGGAGTACATTTATGTTATATTTAAAGCTTATTTTTGAAGAAAAGCATCCTTCAGTATATTAAAAAATAACAATTTGTTTCAAAAATCTGTTCACACTCTTTAAAATACCTAGAATAAAATCTGACATATGAACAGTGAGAAGCAGCAAGAATCAGGGCATAAATGTCATATAAGGAATATTCTTATATAGGATTAAACTACCATTCAAGGCTGTAGAACACAGACAACAAAACCTGCTCAAGTAAGCTTTGAGTCCTGTGTGAGCTCTCATCATGAGTCTTGGTCACCCATGTGAGTAAGAGCCATTAACCAGTATCCTGAATAAACAATAAAACACTTTCAGTGCCTCAGCACTAAAAGACTGATAAAACAACAGAGAGACAGTGTTCCCATATAATGAACATCAAGAGGAGTCATCCCAACCTGAGGTGTATAAATAATTTACATTTGCAAGTTGAGTTTCTAATCAGGAAGTGAATCCCAGCCCCATATTTACAAATTTAGACTGGAAATTAGAAGTCTATTTGTAACCACCACAAGAATGACATCCTGGAACACGTTTTCAGGGTCAATACTGAGCCCCAACAAGTAACTGATTTTAAGACAGAGCTCAAGATACTCGAATCAGCTGGGTTATATAAACACAGCAGCATGGAATACAGAGACTGGACTATGTGAGATCACTGCCCTTCCTAATTAAAATATCAATATACTTTATGGAAGTGTGTCACAAGAGTCCTTTTCCTTTAGGAAAGTTCTGAACTTTTACTAAGTGCTACTAGAATGAAATTACAGCCATCTGAGAGTTCAATGCTCTATGCTATCAAAATCTATCTCAGGGGTATAAAAAAATCTTTTGCACCATAGAAAAGCATTCTATTTGCCAAGGGAAATGCAAAGAGCCCCCCTTTTCCAGTCATATTCCCATAAAAATCACTTAGCAATAAAAGCATGCAGAAAGAACACAGGTGATCTGAGTACAGAGCTAAGCAGCAGTAGTTTTAAAATCTTCCCACAGGTAAAATAAAGCAGAACATGTCATCATACATTGTTTTGCACTGAGTAACAATTATTTCTTTAGAATAATGTGTGGGGGATCTGTGACCTCCTGAATTTAAAGAAATACAGTGCAGTGACATGTTTTTGCTGTGCAGTAATTTATGAAATGCAAACAACACACTTCAAGCATTTACACCAGTGCACTGACACCTCAGGTTATGAACACACATGGGCTGCTCCTACAGGTCTAGTCTTAGTTTACAAAATAATGACCTCAGCTGCCACTGCTTTGAAATGGGAGCCTATTACTGAGGCTGGGGAAAAGCAAAGTTGACAATACAAAAATTCTAAGTCAATTTCAGTGCAAAATAAAGACATGTTAATTTAAACACCATGGGCATGTTAGGGTTTTTAAATTTTGTTTTAAAACACTGAATACTTGAGGATAAATCAAAACCACCAAGGTTCCCTCTATACCAGTGTTTGCACAGGAAAAAAGGCCAAAAAATCAGCATCCAGTATCAAAACAATAAAGCAAGAAGCACTGCTTGAAATAGAGAACTTCCTAAATTTTTTCCTTCAAAAAGTCTGCATCCTACTATGTAGCTACTACTCATTTTACCCCAAGATATACAGAGAGGAGGAGAACGGAGAACCTCTTATGCTGTAAAACATGTTCTATCTACTCTAAAAGACTGTTTACATAAAGGTTGATACAGGATTTCAAAAGCCACACAGGATGTTTGGAAAAATTATGTACCTATCATGAAAATTATACAGTCATAGCACCTGTTTCAGAGATCAGTCAAGAAAACCTAGGCAATTTGCCCTCGATCACCAAAACTTCTATTCACAATTCCAAAATATTACATTTTCTAAAGGAAAACAAATACAATTCACTGGGATTTCAGCAACAATACTTCCAGTACGTATTTTCAGTGTAGCCAAACCAGCACTATTAAAAGTAAATACTTAGATTTTGAGTTTATTTGAAATAAAACATTTACTTTATATTACATCTTAGATGTAAAATATGAAAAATATGATTCATACTTAGGTAACTAACAGTTATTGCAGACTTCTCTGTCCTACAGAACCCTGGATATAAGAACTTTCCTAATTACTTTGCTAATTGAAAGAAAAATCACTGATCACATTATTCATTTATTCTGAATTAAATATCCCAAGTCATGTTTTAAGACAAAAATTAGTTTCTACATCAAACACAAAATAGAGATCTAAGAAGAATGGTCACCTGTGATGTGAAAATGCAGGTATTTATGTAACTACAGGAACTTTATTTATCACTAGGTTTTTTATCTTTTCCCTTTTGCACAGCACTGTTTTTTCCCCTCTCAGACCAGGTACACAGCTGGGGTTTAAGCGGAAGTCTCACAGAACGGCAGAATGCTGCCAAAAAAACAATGGTTTGTGTGCAAGACAAAGTCCATCATCAGCTAAGTGTCAGTCTAAACCCAACTGTGCAGGCAGACAACAGGAGACAACCTCAACCTGGACTGTCACCGAATATTCTCAAGAACAGCAGTACAATTTACTTCATTTCAAGCTCATTCCAAAACACTGTAGAGTGGGTACTCACTGAGATCTTCTGCAAGCTGGACTCTCTTGCCAGTTAGGAGCATCACCTTCTTTTCATTGTCTTCAGCAAAATCTTCAAGCACTTCTTTTACATTCTTCTCCAAGCGCCTTACTGTAAAAGAACGAAACGACAAAGCAACCAAAAAAAAGTGAGTGGCAACACTTTTGCAACTCCAATGACCTAAGGACAGAATTTTGGGAAGGTCTGTTGGAGATACAATATATATTACCATACTTATTAATCTGATAGGAGAAAAAGCAAACTTCTGAACACAGAAGCCCCTTCTTTGGGCCATTAAGAATGGAAATTCTTTGAGAAAGATGTTTAAATTTCAATGGGTATTTCCCTCTAAGCAAAATTATTACTGGATGACTTCTCTAGAAGGAGATAATTTTTTGTTTCAAGCCCTTCCACTGAGGAAGCCTTACCTTCAGTGTTGGTGAGCTGCTGCCTCAGGGTATTTGCTGTAATGGCCAGCATTCGCTGTATTCGCCAGAAGAGGACGATGTCATTACATTCGAGCTGGAATGACAGAACTTGTGGGGTCAGATCCCTGATGGCCATCCTACACACAAGAATCTCTTGACACTTTTAGCAGCAACTGTAACCTCATGTATAAATACCCAGACCTTGCACAAAAATCCCACAGAATTACTGGTGTAGGTAACAAGGAAACACATCAAAAATACTTCACGAGAACCACAACAGCCTTATTTGATGCACTGCATCACCTTCACGTCTGCTATTTTCAACTGAAAGAGCTGTATCATGGGAAACCATGAACAAACAATTTGCACACACTTTATGCAGGCTGGGGAGCGTAACCTAATGCTCACTGGAACACCACTGCTGGTAGCAAATACTCTGAGAGACAACAGCTGAGCCCCAGGCTGCGCCTCCCCGCATAACAAATGGTTCTGAAGACAGGGCTGGGCCAAGGGCTGTATTTGCTAACAGAAGAGACAGTTTGTACACCTGCAAGGATGGCAGGTGGGAGCATTAAGTCCACATTAGGGCACCTTAGAAAAGACAGGAACACGATTAGGAGTTTAAGTGTCATGAAGAGGCAGCTCTCCATATTGAGATCTCCTTCTCTCTTGTCTCTTACAGGCAAAGATATTTCTAAAGTAACAAAGATTTCTGGCTTCATGGCTCATTAAGAGAAAAAGGTGAGGAGCTCTACCTTTCTAGCAATTTCTCTTTGATTTAAAATATAATGGTAAGAAAACAGTGCATTCTTTGAGTGATTTGATCCATACTGTCCTTTATTGCACAAGCTTGGGTTCACAAAACTAGAAAATCTATTTATAAAGACCTGTTTGGAAACTTCATAGCTGCTCATTTTTTTCTGCATTGATCACACCTGGTTCGAAGCATTAAACATTTACTGACCATAGTTTTCCTGAAAATCCATTGGGATGTTATCTATATTTTTTTGTAGAAGTGAAGCAAATAACTATCAATGGAAAAGTAGGAGAAATGGCTATCAAAACCATAACAGCTGTACACTACTGGTTTTAACCGTGCATTTTCAATGCACATGGATTAGAAACACATGTTTAGGTCATGGCTGATACCTAGTGGTCATTTTACATAATTACCACCAGGATGGCATTTTATCCATTACAAGCCTCATGTAAAACGTATCTGAGATCACCAGCTATCTGGTCAGGCTACTTTGAAGTACTTTTAGTTTCTTTTTTCAACTGAAATAGAAATATTAAGGCAAAACACGAGTGTAGATGAAGAACATCTGTTCTTTACCTCTGAGTCCACAAAATGCCTCTGATAATAATAGAAGCCTCTTCGACATAGATTGCAGTGGTTCAAAGCAGACTTCAGGAAGTATCTTCTATAAATTTGGTGCCATGTGTCTTTAATCTAGGAAAAGAGTATTTAAATTTGACTAAATAAATAAATACATACACTCACTATCGTGCTTAGATTAATGATTGCATTTAATTTTAAAATGTAACTCCAAATTCCACTGTTCCTATCATGTAACATACATCAAAATGTTTCTCAGCAATTTGTCTGCGATCAGGCTATGATTAATGTGTTAGTTACACTTGGCAAACACTACACATGACTTGTCAATTTAAAAACCTACTCTTCCAAGAACATAACTGAATGCTTAAAAATACTGTTTGTGGCCAAAACACGTTTAAATTATATATTAGAAAACATTCTTTACATTAACACTGAGAACATATTTTTGAGTTGTACCCATTAATTTACCAATTAAACCAGATTAAAGCTTAGAGAAATATTTAATGGGTCTTACGTAAACAAACATTTATAACTTTTCTTGATTAGGCTTATTATGTTTCAATTCTTCAAAATTAAACATGTGTATCAGGATGCCTTCCTGGAAACCCATAAAACATAATTAAGAAAATCAGTTGCTCAGCTAGAAAAAACCTCAGTTAGTACTCAGTCTCCTCATGCAGAGGATGTGGATCACTACTATGACCTTTATAAAAAATGGTAAGTGCTGCATAGGAAAGGAGTAGCAGATATTAAAACAACTCTTCTTCCTAGAAGTGCATGTATTAATGGTGCAAAGGTAGCCAAAGTTATTGCAGAAAATAAATCACTGCTATAGAAAATCTACATCTATTACTTATTAATGTCTGAATTCTCATTTATTTGAAATCTCACATTTAATTAGATAAGAGGTCTAATTACCCTTAGGGGCCTTTCATTGCAATGAGATATGTAATTTTCCAGAACATTTCAGATGTACAATACAATCTCTTGGGATACTCTAAAAGAATCCTGTCTTTTTCTAAGTATTTTTTTAAAAAATTCTCTCTATTGTACCAATGAACTGTAAACTTCACATACAACCACACTGAAAGCTTTAGGATACACACTATGTTTTTACTGTAACTTGCTCACAAAGGCCTTGATTACATCTGAACAATAATTTCTAACAAGCTTTGTTACAATGTAGGCAAGAAAGTCTGCTCAGCAGATTCTGATTCCAGTCTAAAGGGACAGATTCCAAAGTGCTGCACAGATTTTGTCTGCCAGCCAACAGAAGTGTGTGAATTGCGTGCAAGCAGTCACTTAGTGATTTGTTTGGACACATCTGCATTACAAACTCAGTATTCAGATGGAGTCTTTTCTTTGGCATCTAGAAAACATTCAGATGTTCACAGGGGGCTTCCATGCGTCTTGTTACAATTCTGCATCTCACCAGACATGGATCCACTGCTACTCCTCTTGCTTCCAGATTCTTTCTGACAGTCGTTACTTCATCATTTGCCAGATAAGCTGGATGATCTTCATTGCACTTGATTAATTTCTCGAGTTCATTTTTTGTTTCATTACGAATATTCTAGGATAGGAATGATTAGTTGGAATTTATTATTAGCAACACAGAGATCATCAGCACCTCCTCAATAAACACTCTATTTGCTTAATAAGCCAGGGCAGAAAAAACCTCTGACTCTATTAACTTTTACTTTTAAGTTACTTCAAAAGGAATTTATGCAAAGACACATAAATAAAGCATTTTTAATGGATAATTTACTGTCAATTTTATTTTTCCCCTTTTCAATATACACAGAAATGCAGAACAAGAGTAGAAGGGTGGGAAAAAAATCATTGGTGTTAGCCCCCTTTCCCCTAGATGAATATTTGCTAGCAGGTCTCACATTCATATATCACTTGTGACACTGATTAAAACTGTAATTTTTGACTATTAGCTAGCAGGAACTCTCCATGGGTTCATACCTTTAAGCTGCTGTTCATAAAAGTCAACTAATATAGGCTGAAGTCACTACCATGCTCCAATAGCTGGCTGCATATAGCTGACTGTAAAACTCCTTTCTCCAAAACAATTACTTCCTACTCTATCCTTTTAAATTCTGCTTACTTCTTTAAAGTATGAATCAGTTTGAGAAACATCTAGGAAAAGTAATATAAAAAGCCTATCATCTCTGGGCATTGAACAAAAAGTGCAATTAAAATTCAAAAGAAATTTCCAAAAGCTATGAGCAAATGAGAGGAGATGTTATGATGAATAGGGCCAATCAGAAGATACAACTGTGATTACAATGCAAATGATAATGCTATCACATACTAATTAAATCCAAGTAGAGCATGACAGGAAACTGCATCTGACTTCTGTTTAGAAGGCAGGCATGAAAAGTATAGAAGAGAATAGCCCAGTTTCCACCTGCTTACATTGATTTCTTTCTACTGCAAGAACTTCAATACACAGGTCAATGGCATAATAGCAAAGAGGTAACTCGGCTGAAAAATGGAAAACAGTTTACAAGTCACTCTGTAGATGGAGCACAGAAATGTATACTAAATTCTCCATGCTATTTAAAACAATGACAAGTGAGGTTTTTTTGTAGTCATCTAAATAGTGTGAAGAGAATTGATAGCTTTGAAAATTTATTGAGTAATAATCAAAGTTTTCTAAAAGTTGTGAACTGTAAATTCTTTATAATTTTTTTCCTTTTACCTGTTCTTTGGTGCGGCCTACCCAGTGCAACCATCTTTTTTTCCAGTCTGGACCCACCATATCTTCAATAACAGATTCAGCTGAAAAAGCAGGTATGATATTAACTATCAAACAAAATATATGCAACCAGCCAAATTAAAACTTTCAAAATTAGGTATGTGAATGAACATTTAATGTTGAAGAACTTAAAATACACCACACTGGGTTAAGTCAGGTGTATTTTACTTCAAGCGATGGTTGATGTATGTTATTAAAATGTAAAGATTACTTCCAACCAGTAGATTCTTCAAGAAGTATATAAAAAACACAACAACCCTCTACTGAGATCACCCTCCTGGTTCCAAATCGTGTATTAAAAAAACCTCAAATCTTACTTTGGCTGCAACTTGCATCAAAACTGATTATGTTAGAAACCATAAACAGACCAACTATTTTCCCTAAATTTATCCTGTTCTCCTACATGTGCATTAGACCACTTTTTGACTCTATAGATCTCTACTGCTTCTTATTCAGTTGTCTAATTTTAAGAGCAAGAGCATGAGAGCTTTTGAGGCTGTATTTTGCTAAATATTTCTGTCAGTATCAGTACTACCGCAAGCAGTCAGCACTGTGTCAGTTGGGCTGATATGAAGGCTGCCCTTCAGCGACGTGAGCTAGCTCAAGACTGGCTCAGATGAAAAGGGAAGAAGAGTGGAATACATGACACCACTTACTGTCTTTGAGCCGACTCTGAAGCGTCTCTTCCATGAAATGAATGGCTGCATCCCACTGCTGCTTGTCAGATATTGACCGATCTTCTAAAGCATTGTGCTGGATCACCCGCTGCAATGCACAATGTCACTTTAGCACAGAGCAAATCATTTGTTCAGGATTTAGTTAATAAGCCATTTCTAGTATTCTTTTCATTTTTAATGTCTGATAAAACAGATTCTATTGGGCATGCACAAGAGAGTCAAGAGGCACCTTTCAAAGCACTGCCAAAATTATTTTTGTGTGCCTCTGATTCTTTTCTACAGCCTCCATAAATAATGGAAAAAATAAAGCAAAAGATATGAAACCCCTCTGGATTACAGAATCTATTATGATGGAAATGAAATTATGTTATTTTATAGGGCTACACTGAACAGAACAAATAAGCTGATGCCGAACAATTCCCATCAGGCTGCCCTTGTGCAGCCAGTGGGTTATGGAGGACATTCATGAACCAACTAAACAGTTTTATTAGATAATATTTAGGGTAATAACTAATGAAAGATAAAAATGAAATGAGAAACACTAAATTAAAACATTATATTAAAAAGGTGAGATGGACACAACGATAATCATTTTATGATCACAGTGAAAGAATGCAAAAATACTGATTATTCAACTCTAATAAAAACATTTCAAGGCAAAAAAGCCCACTACATTATACCAGGCTATCCTCTGCTCTCTCATTCCATTTATGTCGCTTAATAGTTTCTTCTTTGACAGCTTGCTTCAGTTTATCAAAGATATCATCGTGCTCTTTTCCTTTTTTTTCTGTCATGAAACGGGAAAATTCTTCTTGCAAAGTCTCCCATGCCACCTGGAAAGTTAGTAAACAATTTCTCCTGAAATGGACCATTACACCATACACCAGCTGATACAGGCACATTTACTATAATTCTTTCAAGTTTGAAAATCTGGAGACTTTCCAAAAAAAACCACACAAACATAAATCCCTGGCTTTTCCTTTGCTGCCTTATCCACTGCTAATAAAAGCAGTGGATTGTACTGTAAAAAGCAGAATTCAGTTAAACTTGCATAAATCTATTAAATGGGAATACACCTACTTGAGGGGTTTGTTAACCTTGCAAAAATAGGTTTGGGGTTTTTTCTTTAATAGACAAAATTTACCAGAAGAGCAAAATACCATGATTTTGCTCTGAATGGTTCTGGGACATCAAGTTCTTCCCAGCCTTTTCTGACATGTAAGCTAGTTAAAAGAACTGCAGTTCAGCCATTCAAACATCATCTTACTTCTCTGGAGTTATGCTTTCATTTTACATTTTAATTAAGTTTTATTTTTTTTTATTTAAATAACTAAATTCTCACCTCTACTGCTTTATTAGGCAGTTGCTTGTCAGTCCACTGCTTCAGTTTGATGTCCACAGTGGTGTTAAATGTCCCTGAGTTTGCAGTCTGTGCTGCTGGCAGGTATATGTTCTCAATCACATGAGTAGATACCCTTTCCCATAAAGTTTTCTCAAGCATGTCCTCCCTAAAATGAGAATTATTGATGGTTTCCAGTACAAAAGTGACTAATAGGTGTGCATTCAATTTGTTAGGAACACAGAAAACAAGACAACAGATCACAGGAACACAATAATGTTGTTTCCTAGAACTCTATTTTAAAGGCAAACTTCTCCTAGTAAATTATGGGGAAAAAAAGAAAAAAGAAAAAAATTACTGTACCAGTGCTTTGGGGTGACCTGAGTCAAACTTATGACTTCATCAAGAATCTCATTCTTTGCTTTCTCAAACAGCTCATTCTGTGCAAAAGGAAATAATAAGATTAAGTGTCGTTTGATCACGTCTCCATACAAAAGGTAAAAAAATTCAAAACCTTTTCCTTAAGGCCTTTAAGTACCAAATGATGCCTCCTGGTCATGTGTGTGTCCATATCGTCAGCAACCCTGGTTTGCCATACATTTTCCCCCCCATCTCTTGCATGCCTTTGTCCAGGCATGGCATTTCAATATTCAGGATATCTATAAAAGAATTACAAAATGAGATCTCAATTGTTCTGTTACTCTGTCTGACAGACCAGGGAATGTAACTTCTCTTTGCCAGTTCTGTCATGATCACAAAGAAACACTGACCTATCCCTGGGGGCAAGTTAAGTCAGGTAACTGTATACTAGAAGAGTGAAAGACTTAAGTGATGAAGCATCACAATTTTGAAGAACAGTATTTCCTTCCCCTACAATAATCTACCCTGTCCTAACATTTTGAAATGTCAGTACTTTATGTTAACTTTAAGAAACCTTTACAAATGAAATTAAAAGGCATAAATTTAGATTCATAGTCTTCAAGCCTTTGTAGCACACAGTAAGAGCAGTAGTGTAATTTACCCTGTCAAGCTCTCGCAGCCGGGGGTAATTGTTCTTCCATTCCGTCTCAAGATTGAAACGTGTGGCTGCAAAAATCAGAAAAAAGGCCTTGTTTTTTTAATTGTCCATAGGCACTTCATGACTACTTTAGAAGTTCAGCAGGTCTTAAAACTGCCACAAATGTTGCTTATGAAAAACTCTCCAAGAACTTTAAGCGTGTCTGCAAATGAGCAGAATTTTTTTCTGTCTATGCCAAGATACTCTGTCTACAAATTGCAGAATTCAAGCACTAAAAAAGCACAGTGCAGTCATTCAGCTTCCAGCTCGGCACACATCAGCCCTGCCCTGGCTGACCAGACGGTACCTTTATATAGGAAGCCATTTTAAACATCTTAATCCAGTGGAAGAACTGTGTTTTGCCCACAGAAAAAAACCCAACTTGATTTTTGCTCTTCATAGTTTTTTACTCCTTTGGTTTCTAGAGTAAGTGGTACTTTGCAACATAAATTTTTTTTTTTAGTTTTTTTCTAGAAATTACCTGGGGCAATTATCAATGGGAAATGCTGATCATATAAAACATATGAAACAATTCCCAAGTATGTTGGCAAAACATCATATGCATATGGAAGAAATAATTGTTTAATAGCAAGTTGATATTTCCCTTTTTTTTCCCAAACATGTTTACCTTTAAAAGCATCTGCTTGCTGCTCCACAGACTCTCTCACCATTTTCCAAAAGCAGTCTGACACAGCAAGACTTAAGTTCTTGGTTGTTACCTGATGTGCTTTCAGCATACTTGTCCTGTGAAAAAAGACAGCCAGAGGAAGTTCTCTGCATATCCATGCTTGCAGGCAGGCCCCCAATTTCTGCTCTCTAGAATAAAGCTTTGCTTCTCAGAGCAGAAGATAACATGTAACTGTGTACCTAACCCAAATTCCAGTCTCTTCTTCTAAAATACTCAGCATATAGCAAGGAGAAAAAGCCCCAAACAAAAAAGCCCCAAAACAAAACATAGGAACAAAAAGGTCTACCCTAAGTAAGTTTTTACTCTAGAGGTTGCAGTGCAGGTACTATAGTCCCAAAGACCATGTACTGTACTTTCCTGAAGAATACCAGCCTGTGAAATCAAAACTCCACTCAGTGAGCCTCCCTCAGAACACACAAACCAACCCTCTGAATGCAACATTTTCACACCAAGACAACTGATGTTTAGAGGCCCTAAAACTCACTTTTGGGCTGGATTTACTCCTCTCAGCTCTAAATGCTTAGACAGGGTGAAACTTAATTCTTGTAGAGCTGATGGAGAGACACACAAACCTTGGAAGAGTGACCCAGAACTGCAGTGGAATCAGCTGCTGCCTGAAGATGCCTGTCTCCACTGACTTACAGCAAGCATTAGAAAACCAGGAAAAATTGGTCACCTCAACATGATACTTAATTTAAGCATATTAAATCTCGATTAGTGTTTCCACATTGCAATCCTTTTAAATTCCGCAAGAAAACCTGATGTTAGCATTTACCAATACTAGCTCATTTTAACAGAAAGGATAAAATAGCAACATACTTTAAAAGCTTTGAATTTTGAAAAAATTCCTCTTCATATTCTTTAATGGATTCAATGCTTTCACTGCTGTTTCCTGCAAAAAGAAAAGAGTGCTGCAACAGTTCCATTCAGACAGCTTTCTGGGCTACCAAGGACAAAATAAGCAGAGCTAGAGCTCTCTTTACCTTTTCCAGTAACAACTGCAAAATAACCCAAAGCTTTCATTGGGAAGAGTTTGCCTTCAATGATTTGCTGGATCTATGAAAAGAAAGCATTAAAAAAAAAACATCATTAATTTTGCACAGAGACATTCCACAGTTTTAAGGCCAGATCTAGTCATAGCTATGCATAGACTACAGCAGGAAGCAGTTTGTCATGGGACTATGAGCTCTACTGAGATTGAAAACAAAAGAGAATTAACAAAAAAAGGCATAAATCTAATAAGGCATAACACAGCAAAACACAAAACACAACAAAAATGCCTGTATCAGAATATCCTTAGCCTTTTTGGGAAATGGAACTTGCTCAGGTCACCTTCATGAAAGGAATCAGTATTATAGCAAGCTGAGACTGAAGTCTCATAGCTTATCATTAAAAGCAAGGCCTGAGAGAGATTAAAACAACAACTACCAAAAAAATCATCATACTGAACACAGAAATAAGCACACAAAACCATCTAGAATAGGCAGGTGAGGTCCAATATCTCTGCCAGCGTCACAGGTATTTTACCATGTGTGACTTCAGCCAGCACAATATGAGAAAAACAGTTTCACCTGTTTGGACTCACCCTGTTTGGACTAGCCACATTTTTCTCTGCAAGATCAACCTTAGTCAACACAAATATTGTCCTTTTTCCTTGGGGATCCATTTGGCTGACTAAGTCTGTGACAATACTGCGTTCTGCATCCACTGACCCATCTAAAATAAACACAAAGCTTATTTTAGGGACTATGTCATCTATGAGTACTGAAAACACAGTAAGCCATCATCAAGTAAGTTTCATGTTACAAATTTAATCCACTAAAAGTAGACTTATGTTCCATTTTTAGATACATTTTTAGTGGAAAAATTGCTTTGTTCCCAGAATCAAAACAAAGCAGCTTGTTATAGTTCTGTAACTTTTCAACAAGTACCAGCTTACTCAAAATATTCAACATTATATTATATTCAATATTATTGCATGCTACCTCCAAAAACACTTCTGCAGAAAATTTGCGTTTTAGTATCACTGCTATTTTTCTTTAATGCTACAAAAACTCTTAGCAAAAAGTTGCTTTTGCCACAAATTTTGCACAGATTGCCTTAATTTATAAAAAGACATTCCACAGCATGCTGTTTTGTACACTACACAAATTATCACAAAAGGAAAAATATCATCAGAACAGACTCTAGAGTAACATATGAACCATGATTAAAAATACAAGTGGATAATTGTTTAGACCCTTAATACCTTGAATACAGAGGATGATGGCATTAGGATTCTGCATGTAGGCTTTGCTGATACTAAAGATAGTTTCCTTTGTATCTGGAGCCATACCTGATGTCACAGTCTTTAATATGCATATGGAGACAAATATTTAAAGAAAAACAAAGAAAAAAAAAACATGTTAAAAAATCCCCAACAGCTAATGTTCTCATCAATAACACTACCTCATTTACATGTCTTCATTTTTGAAACTATTGCATACTCACACTAATGACTCCAGGTAAATCAACCAATACCATTCTCTGCAAACCAGGACCTTTAACACTTAAGGAGATGGTCTGCGAAATAAAATTGAAATTAGAAGTTTATACACCATCTACTTTGAATATAGTTACACAGACAAGCACATATACAAAACTATATGAACACATATTTACACATATGTTTTATTCAGCAACAACCCGTCATTTTAAATAGGAAGTACAACTTTTAATGCAAGTATAAATGCAGCATTGTTGTATGAAACTGATTTTAACAGTCCAAATACAGCTTGTACAATGCAAAACACAAAGTATCCAGCAGACTGGATGCATCACAGTCCCCAGTTGAAGAATACAGCCAAAACATACACACATACAGATATTTACCATGAAATATTTGAAAAGTCTTATTACCTCAGTGCTAACAGTGCACCCTTCTTTCACACTATTTCTCATTCTGATCTCTATTTCATTTCTCAAAGCTGCAAGCTGTTACAAGAAAAGCAAAATATCAAACAGAAAACTCTTTATAACAGTGATAGAAGAAAAATACTGTTAGTTAGGGATGAAGATCTCAGTTTATAAGTATTATTTCAAATGCATCTTTAGTAAGTCTGGTAAATAGGGAGGGCACTAAATGACAGATTACCTGCAGATCTCTTCATGCTTCAAAAAGTGTCTCGGCACAAGGAGCACTCAACATTTTATCCACTTCAGTGCCAGCCAAAGAGATAATTTAATAGCTAATACAATGCCTTGCCCCACTAAACATCTTTCACTCTAATTAAACAGGGGCTTAGAGATCACAGAGATACAAAATTATTCAGAGAATCAACACAAGTCTCATTAACTTCCAGTCACTTTATTATACTTACATCCTCCTCTTTGGTCAGATCAAACTCCCGAGAGCTGTCTTTGAATAAAGCCACATGGTGGGGACCTTCACTAAGGGTCACCTAAATGTTAAAAGTTTTAATGAGAAAGTATAGCCAATCTAACAGAGAGAAACATGAGAAGTACTTGACACATGTAGACTTCCCTCCGTAGAAACATAGTCATATGTAATGATCATTTAGCACAAACTTACTAAATGGCACTGCTACTACTCAGACATTATTCATGGATCATATACAGACCTGCAGAGCTTTTGTCATAGGCTGAAACAACTCCCTTGCTTACAGGCCATTTTATAAACCTATGTACATGTATGCTTCAATCAATGTCATAATCAGAGGGAGAACAATACAGCAAATGCTGATTCAGAGATGAGGATGTTTCTTACCTTGACAGGGGAACGTGTCATCATCTCCCCAGACCCTCGAGGGAATATGCGGGCCTGGGCGATCATTTCTAACACGCTGGTTTTTCCTGCACTTTGGTCTCCAACCACCACCACCTTAAGTGAAAGTTCAAACAAAGCCATTGGCTTTTGGAAGGATATTTTGGAAGTTTAGACAAAAGCTGACTAGGAAGACATACATCTGTATCAACATCAGCTGAATTCTGCTTGATAATAAATGCATGGATTTAAAGATGGAATCCCTGAAGAAATACTAACTCGTAGTCAAGCTAAAATATTGACTCATGCTTAAGACAGCACAGTCCACAAAGCACCCTGCAAGGGCATCTACTGAAGAAAGGGAGGGCTTGCTGCTCTCGTGGCAGACAGCTCTCCTCTTTCATGTACAAAATCCTTTCTGCAAGCAAAATGCTACTCATCTGGTAGATGCTGCTTCTGCCTGGAAAGAGCTGAATCCTGAGTTTCTCCATCTTAGTGGCTTCCTATAGAAGCTACCAAAGCTAGAGGTGGTTGTGAAAGCTGGAAGCATTCCTGGCTCTCTCCTACACCAGCAGTCAGGCTAACCCCCTCCCAAATCACCCCCCTCAACAGCAGCATGCTGTGGGGAGATGGACAGGGCACATTACTCACTCAGTTCTACTCACACACAGTGGGAAACAACAAACATTTTACAAAGTTGAGAAGGATGGGGTGCACAGAATGACCATTTAAAATGGAAAGCTGAGCACAGCAGCAGTAACTGAATCTAGACAGGGTTTATCTAAGTGCCAAAACAGGCTTAGCATGGTTAAATTTGTTATTTTCAAAAGTATCTTATTGCTTTTAAAATGAAAGACCTTTCATAGGCAAAAAGGTGGAGTTACAAGAAAATAGCCTAGCACTAACTCTGGATTATTCTGGAATATAATGAAATGCTCTATTTAATTGCAAAACTGGTGTTTCAGTAGAAATAATTGAACTTGTTATCTACTTACTCGAGGTAGGTGGTCTTGAGTGTTATAACTGGCATCATAATCAGACAGGATGTCAAGTACTTCAGAATACATATCAATCAAGGACTTCTACAAAAAAAGCAGAGAGAGAAAACACAGCCAAATAAGAGAACAAAGCTTTCAGACTACTTCTTCTGTAAATTTGTGTAAAAATGTTTTTACTTTCTCCTGATGGTGTGAAACCACAGCTGTCTATACTGCAGCTTTGTTCTATGAAATACAATACCAAGTAATGTCACTCCTTGACTCCTATGGATAAAGGAGAAAAATGACAGCTCCTATGTACAGCATAAGAGAACAACTGAGTGCAAACTTCACAGCTTTTAGGTTAAGCCAAATTGAGTTTCTTCCATTAAACATCTAGAATTATTTAGTTTGATGAACAATAAACATTAGCAAGGATACAGAGTTATCAAACTTATTATGCACAAGTAAGATTCATCTTTCAGTTCCCAGAGGAGAGAGTAAGATTCATACTGGTTAACAAATCACACAGAGAAGCAGAAAACATGTATTTTTAAAATGCTCAGGATGTTGGCAGACAAAAACAAAAGCCAGTCTCACTGGATTTTTACAGTCGTTAAATGATGTTCCCTGACCCCATAACTTACTCCTACCAAACTCAATGAGACCCATGACAAAGCACAAAGGTATCAGATTGTGTGTGCAAAAAGAGTTGGAAGCAAGATTATCTGAAAATATAGTGAAGCTACATGAAAAAACTGAGCCACATTTCCCAGTCTCTTAGGTAAGTTATTTAGTTTGACATGGTAACCCCTTTGTGGTTTTCAATTGAAGCCACTTCCAAAAGTTATATAGTTAAAAAATAAAGGATGTATGAAAGTCCTGATGACTCAAAAAATTAACAGAGGTATCTTAAAACAAATGTTAGAAGTTTATATATGAATTAGCAAATGCAATTTGGAATAGCATAATGGAAAATATGGTGTAATTATATTTCAATGTGGTTTTGTAACACTTACCTTTAACTTCCTCTGATGAATTCCCTTGTCATCTCTTTGCAGTACCAATTTTCTCAATTCTTTGTTCTCTTTCTCTAATCGCTCAAGCATTCTTTGGTATTTGAGCTATAAAAGCAGAACAAACATATTTGTGTAATTATGGACATAATAGATTCACATGAGCAAAGTTTTACCGATGAAAAACGTATGTGCATCATTCCTGAAAAAATCTAGCCTACAAATAACTAGTTCTGTCTTGCTAATCGAGGCGAGATTAAAACTTGGTTGGAATAAGGTCTTGCTTTCTGTAAGTCATTGTCAGAGAAGAACAGAGTTTTTGCTCTGACCTTTGCTCTGTGCCTACACAGGGGACTCTGCACTGATACATTGAAAAAAGCACTGCATTTTTACCAAATATACTTTGGGTGTGCTTTTGTCTAGTAAATCTGAGTCTGCTGCACATAAATCTCTACTTAAGGCATCAATAACTCAGAAAAGCCACCTGAGTGCGTAGTAGTTCTTCTTGAAGTTGATCAATCTTCTCTTTGTCAGAAACCTACAAAGAAAAATAATCATGGCTACCATCACTTGTTTAGTTTAAGCACTGTAAGCAACCAAATTATGAACTGAAAGTTTCATTCCACATAAGAAAAGTGACTTGACATGCATTTTACAGCAAGTAAAATTCTTCAATTAGCATTTGAAATTTAAAGCTGATGAAAAGCCCCATCTGCAACAGGAGCTTTACATCAAAGAATTGTCTGAATTTTAGTACATGCAAATGTAAAAATTAACCCTTCAAGACTTAATACTGGGAAAGTGGGCTTAAAGAAAAGTAGCTTCATATGGTGCTGAGATTTCTGGCCACTGAACTAAATGTAGTTTTAGTAGTCAAACAATCAGGATCTTGTATATCTATTTTCTGAATTAGCACCATCTTAATGTGATAAAATCAGTGAACAGCTGCTTGCTACAGAAAATACTTTTGGGTGAGTATACTATTTATGAATATTCATAAGCATTCTTATTTCATATTTGTTTGTCAGAATTCTAAACATGCTACACAACTTCATACATTTAAGATAGGCAGGACAGTCTTGAAGGGTTATTTCAAAATTATTTAAATTACATTAATACTACAAATATTAGGATATTATACTACAAGACATCTTGAGATTCAAGGAATTAACATAATAAGATCAAGCACTAAGAAACATTCTAAGCCAAATGTTCCTAAAATGTGTTCATCAAGATGCAGTAAACAGTTGTTTTAAGCAATCTCCTTTTAATTACACAAAGGCAAAAAGCATTAATGATGGAATACAAATTCTTATGATGTAGATATATACAAACAACAAAATCTAATGGTTGACTGATGAAATATTCAATTTAGAAAAAATGGTAACCTAAACAATTATTGTGTCAATATTTAAATAAAGTTCATGTGATAAAGCCCATGTGACATTTACAACTCAAGTTGGCTTCAAATGACAAAGAGCATATTATCTAATATGCAGAGGACAGCTGTCATTTAGACATAAATTAATTCCATTACTAAAACTTTACAAGAGTTGTTACAGACTGAACAAGAATTATAATCTACAAGTATTCATAGTGCTCAATATCATTTAGCTGTTAAGCCTGAGGAAATGTGTCTCCACTTTATAGAAAGAAATCCAAGCTGACACTTCCATCTTATTGCCATTATTTTCTTTCACAAAGAGCAAAGACAAAGTGCTGTAAATTAACTTTTGATTGCTGTTAATTAGTTCAGTGGTAGCAAAAGTACATCAGAAACAGGGTTAGTTGAACAGAGGACTTGATGCATGCAGCTACAAGTTGCTATATGTAAATAAACATTTACATATACTCACACCTCCAACACCCAGAGATAAAAGGGGAAAATAAAAACAGGAGGGCAAAAAGAGTGATGTGCAGAGCCAAAAGAAGCAAGAAAATTTAGGAAAGAAAAGGAAAACAAAGTGTTTCCATGTGCTGCAGACTTTCAAAGGAGGTAACATTTTCTTGCTCTCTGCTGTTCTCAAAGGACTTGTGGGGCCATGATGCCCCTCTGAAGTGCTTCCCAACAGACCCCTCCAACCACGGGCACTGTCTGTGGGCTGATGCTGCACAGCCTCGCATTGTGAGATCTGAAGCAAACATTCATCTAGCACTACATGATTAATTCAAACTTTAGGTAAGTTATGTCAAAACCAACAAACAGCTCTAGAATGATGCCTTTGCCTCAGTGCTCGGTGCAGGTGTGATTTCAATGTTAGTACATCCAGTATTTTGAACATGTAGTCCATAATATTGCTAGAAATTCTAAAGTTGCCAGTAAAAGCTAAAGTATCAATTTGAAGTACTAACAGTCACATCAGACTGATTTCTGATTTCTATCCTCCCCCCCCCCCCCCAAAAATCAACTATTAAAGTATGTTTATATAGGCACATGGCACACGAGTACTTGCTTAATCCAGTTCAATATGGTTTGTAGCTCAAGATTACTCCCTCTTTCCCCACTGCCACCATAAAGAATTAAGAGGAAAAAATGCTGGCGACTTATTTTTAATCAAGGGCCCTTGCACACAGATATCTGTTCACTGCAAATAATTTTAAACCGATTATGTGCAGAACTACAACAATTTCCAATAATTTAAATGAAAATATTAAGGCCCAGACAAAATGCATTCAAGCAGCCATGCACAGTGCAATTGTAAACAATTTTACTGCTAAATATTTAACAGGCTGCCTCCAAAAAAAAAAAATCAACAAGAGAATATTAAATTTTTATTTTTAGTATCTTCTCCTGATTATGAGATGGTTTGTACTGTTACTTAATTTACAACTGCAGTAGATTCAATACTGAGTAAATAAATTAAAATGGCAAAATATGCAAGTAAATTGGGCAACAAAACTTTCAAGAACTGAAATAAAAATACCATGTTTTATAATAGACATGCAAGCAAGACAACTCAGTTTAAAAATAAAAAGGGTTAGTTTATGCCCTGTCAGAAGGGCCTGCAATGACTTATTTCATTGACAGTCACAATTTGTTCTTCCAAAAGAGAATGTGGATCAATAATTGGATTCTTTGACCCATATACTCATATCAAGGTATTAAAGAAAATACTTTACCATCTCTTTCAAATTGATTCAAACATAAAAGTTAGTGTAACAAACAAGACTCATTCTTTGTCTTAAGGCATGTATGCCAAACAGCACATTGAACGCTAAGTGAAAATTTTCCATATGCAAAGGAAGGTAGACCTTCAATCCCATGAAAACACAATACTAGCCATGGAGGGGAAGATAACATTTACAAGGACAGCCCTTGCAGTTTCTTCACAGCTTGGGAATTGCGGAATTAGTTGCAACAAAGTACTAAAAAGCAGAATCTCAATCATAAACAAATGTAGTATCAAGCTCAATTTTTTCCCTGAATGTGTTTATCAGGCTGATAAATTTTTATATATCAAATATTGTGTTAGATTTCCAGCAATTTTACAAGTTCATACATTTTATCATTCAATCTATGAACTGTATACAATCTGACAAGGGAGCTTGTAACTCTAAACCATATAAAATAATATGGCAAGAAAGTAAAACACTGGAGTACTACTACACTTTCAGAGAACAGTGTTTTCCTCTGTTGATGGACGCAAAAGCATGACAATTACAGCTATGCAAATATGTCTAAAAGTTTAATTCATATTTAGTGCATTTCTCTTTCTGTGAGATTTATCTTCAGATGTACAGAAGATCAAGTTCTGTATTCAGTGCTCAATTCCAAAGCTGCTGAAAAGTATGACTAATTAGAAAGTTAAGGAGACGCAAAAGCAGCCAACAAAGCAATGCGGTCAAGAATTACAGATTGCCACAGATCAGACAACTAAAACATCCCAATTTAAGAGGGATTTCCAATCAGCCATATAATATTTAACAAAATGATCAGAGCTTAAATTAAATAAGTAAAGAGAAGTACAGATGTTCAACAAGTGCAACAAAACAGTAAAAATTCTGCTTTAAGATGGAGAACAGACAAGGGACTACCACTGATGAATTTACAGTAGATACTGTTATTATCAGCAGCATTCAATTGACTGTGCAAAATCATTACTAAGGAGATGCTGTCATTTTCAGATTGGCAACAGAGGAGCATCTGTCATTTTCAGATTGGCAATAAAGCAGAGGAGAAAAAAATCCCAGAGATACAGTCCCTGTAAACAGCTACACTCTTAAAAGACAGAGCTACCAGAAACAAGCAACACTAAACAGGTTTGACATTGATTCATATACTTTCCTTAAATGCATTTTTAATGTTTGAACTTTAAATAAAACTTTTTATAGAGGCAGAAATAATACCATTTTAAAGCGACACAAAATACTTGTTTTGCTTTTAACATCATGCTTTAAATGCAAATTGGTTAAACTGAAACAGGACTACCCATCTGTAGTGAAGCTGACCAATTACTTGCATCCACAATTTAATTAGTAAGATTTTTCTAGCTCAAATGCAGAGAGCTGAAGTATTGGATTAGAGTGAATGCAGAACATATCGTCCCTTAAGGCATCACCTTGCGCTTCTGCTGGGAAGAGAAGCCAGCGGCTCTGCGTGCTTCCTCTTCGTGCTGCTGGATTTGCTGTTGTAACAGAATGAGCTCCCCAAGCAGGCCCTGCCGTGAGTTTATAATAAAAAGGAGAGGAAAAATTTGGGGTGTAAGGAGAACAAAGTTAAACCAAAAGGCATGACAGACAGATGAAAACAGGTATGAACGGGTCAATTCAAATGCAAGTGGAATTTCATCAGCAAGATCTCTTGCTAGCTGGAGTGGACAGAGCCAGCAAAACCATGCATTTTGCAAATCCAGGCAGAACAAAGCAAACAACATTTATCTACATTTTACAATTATATTCAACTTTAACTAAGCATCTAAATATTTTAAAAATTCCACCTATCTCAGCTTTAAAATATTATCAAACTGTTCAGTTCAGCTTTGTCACTAAAAGTTCTTTAGGGTATTTTTGCTTTGTTTTTATTCCTAGCAAAATACAGACAGTTTATAAAAAGATTATTTTTGGCTGGTACTTGATTTTCTAAAACTAGGAGAAGAAAAATCATTTCTTGAGCATAAAAAAAAGAAAAAGCTCCCTCTCCACTTCCATAACACACTGCAATTTAAATTCATGCTGTCATAACTCTTCCTGATCATTCCAAAAATCCCTAAAACTTGATGCTTATTCTTTTACTCATTCAGCATTTCCACAAAGCTTAGTTCTCTTCTCCCTCCACACCAAACAATGGTGAGCTGCCTTTCAAAATTGGTTGAGAAATACAATGCCAGCCACTACCCGAAGCTTATGAACTGTTTATTTCAGAGAATTCAGAGAAGAATATTAATGAATTACTTAAATAAATCTCTTTAAAAAAAATATTACATCTTCTAAGAAAACATTCAGTGAAATGAAATGTTTCAAAAATTCACTTCAGGAATCAAAACAAGCTCTGAAACAGAACTTTGGTGTAAGAATTCAAGATATCCATCATCAAGGTATACATTTGTTGCATGAAATACACACACAGGCATGTACACATAAGGATAAACAACACAAGAGAATGGATAAAAGGAGAGACACAATCAAATGACCAAATATAAACATTTGTTAAACAGTGATTTGTATAATCTGAAGCAATTTGTTGTTTGCATTTTACTGAACCACTTTCAGATTTAATAAATGCCTCTAATGCCAGACTAGCAAATGCACTAAAACTGAGCCAGGAACTCAGGCAAAAGATTTCATTCCTACACAGCAGCAAGGAGAGGAAGCCTCATGGCTACATTTACTACTAGAAGAACAATAATTATATTTTGCAGACAAGGAAGCTCTTGGTATGACCCAACACATTCCCTTTAAACATTATGCTATGGGTCCAAAAATACAAGAAAAAACACTGAACAAAATCTGCCATCAAGGCCTTTCAGCATTTAAACAGGAAGTAACAAAAGGTGGAAGTCACCGAATTGAATTATTTAATCAGCAATTCCTTTCAAAGACATCTGGTACATGTGACTCCTATTCCACAATAAAGTATGACAAGAATAATTTGCAACTACAGCCACACCATTTTATTAAATATTCAAATAAAAAAATTATGTCATTTAAAAGACTTCTCTGATAGGTACAAAGAAGATAATGTTACAATCAATAATCACATTATTATTTCCTTTATATTTTAGATCTTAATTTACTGGTTTAGATTAAAAAATAAATTAATATTAAAAAATTAAGAACCTTAAATAGCACAGAACTATACACACAGCATCCCAGCTGGCACAAACCAAGACACATACAAAAATATTGATATCTCTCTGTCATTGGATACTATCAGTATCCCCTCCACCAAAATCAATCTATCCTTTAAAGAATTTTTTCTAGAAAAATCAACACCAATCAATTAATGCAATTTCAAAAATCAAGTTCTTTACAATCACTACATTGTTCTTTTCATTGTCAAAGAAACAATGTAAAGGGTAGGGAATAACGGGAGTTAAAAGCCTACAATAGTTGACATATTGGGACAAACCCTGACATTGTTACTATGCATTCTGTAAACTTCTCCCATCCCCTATTATCTTGAATTAAAAGTTAATATACTGTACTACAGCTGAGTATGACTCTCTCTTTATTTTAAAAGGAATACAAAGGAGTGAAAATTACAAGACAGGTAAAGAGATCAATTTTAAAGAATTTGAATAAATGTAACAATTTTATCCAGAGCATCTATAACATGAAACTGGAAATTAAGCTGGGAATATAATAGCACTCTTAATAAAACAGAGAAAATTATAGAAACTTTATTGCATAAATTGCAAGGAAGAACAAAACAAAAAAAATGTTAAAAAAGAATCCAAGTGAGTGACAGTCCTTACTCAAGTCTCTCTCATTCTCCAGCAGCTGTAGTCAAGGGCTGTGGGATATTGTGCAGCTTCTTACACCAACCGAAGGTGACCCTGGGCAGGCTGAGTGAGACAATCACACACTGCAACTGCTCCAGGGAGCAGAAGGGTCTCCACAGCACAACATGGTACCAAAGAACCAGAGCAGAGAAAGGACTCTACCCCCCACACCAAGACCTGAGTCACAGTTTTCAATCCATCCCCATCACAGCTATAACCACTGTATGCTTTTTTTAATGGTAAAGGCTAAGCTTTGGAATTTGTCTGCTTTAAGAGGAAACTATTTCTTAAAGAAAATTTTTGTGGAGACAGACAATAGTGCAAGATAACCTAAGAAGGTTACACAGCTGTTTCAAGCAGAAGCCTCAACTAGTTCGTCACTTACAATACAGTACTTTTACTTCACTATAGTTTTTATAACTTTGCTCTTCTTTCACCCAGAACAAAATTTCTTATTTAATCCAGGTAAAAAGAAATTTAGATGCCACATATTTAAACTACTTATCTGAACACTCTAGTAACTTTAGTTTAATTCTCTTTTAAAAATATTGTACTTTTTGGATTAAATGAGAGATCATGAGAGAAACACATTAGCTGACAAGAAGCAGTACAGCCTGATTTGGTGTTTAGGACATCCTTCACTCTCTTGAAGTTACTATGCAAAACAACTGGTTTCTCACTCAGTCTACTGGAAGCTTTTAGAGACCTGTCTGAGGATCACATCCTGTAACAATTCTTCAGAAAATTCCTCCAAACAAATAATTTCTAGATTTATTAGTTACTAATCTCTTCACAACAAAAAAAGAAAACCATCTCTCATCAGGCACATTGAGTATCATACTACAGCACACATACAATCATTTTATGAACCCATACAATCACAGTTTTTAAACTAGCATTGGTTGGCAGTGGTAAGCATTGAATGCAAAAAGGCCATCTTATCCATTGTCTTGAAACTAATAATTTTGCTTGCCAACAAACTTGATGATTATGCTCTGTTAGGGATTCAGATGTTCCTATAGTTTGAAATATTCTGTCCAAACTGATCATATTAATTAGCAAATTTACAGTTTCTTATCAGATATAATCATTAGACCAGACAAAATTTTCTTAATCATATTAATTTAATCTGGTGATATTTTCCACACCACAGTCAAAGTTAAAATGCAGATATCACTGCATCCAAAACAACCACAGGACCATAACAAGTTTTAATGATATTACTAGTATTCAATAAAAGTGTCAGTTATTTCAATCATCAGAGACAATAAACTAAGATGGCCACTTCTTCACAAATCAATAATAAAGTGTTCTTTATGTTTTATACAGTGAAACCTGTGCAAAGCAATCACTCTGGAGAAAAATATAGACAGTTTACAGACAAAGGGGAAATAAAAAGCTAGGTTAATTCTCATGTAAAAATCCATCAGTGTTCTACAGGGGGAAAAATGCTTGTAAGATCTGAGCTTTGTACATGTTTCACTATGCTACCATGCAGAATTAATGTAGAATAAATGTATACATGCCTGCATATACAGAAAAGTTGTTTATGGAAAAGCCCCAGTTATAGCTGAGAAAATTTCAGTTCAAAAATAATATGATAATTTACAAATTCCCTGATATACATTGTTTTCCTTCCACTTTTGTAAACCGATTTTTAAAAACAGAGACAAGAAAAATAAAAAGCTTTTAAAGAATGAGCAATATGACAATTGAGGAATTTAACAGAAATGTTCATGAAAACAGAAAAATAAACTCCACCTTCTTGACTTCAAGGAAAAAAGTGCTAAAACTTTAGGTTATCAAAATACAGTCACATTATTTTCCAGAAAATAGTAACAAAAATGTGATGTATGCTTTATCTAGAAAATGAAATTAAAAAACAGACTACTTTAAGAAATGGAAATTCTTTAAGGTAGAAATTCTTAAGTAAGAATTAAAACTGTGAAAATGTCAACAGAAATGTGTTTGAAGCAGAAATGCTAAAAAAATAAATATAAACACCTAAACCAACTTCAGTAATAAGTTAAAAACTCAAGTGCCATGGAGACCATGCCCAAAAAATTGCAAATGCACATACAATTCCTAAAATCACTTTCTTATAAAAGACCAATTTTCTTAATAATGCAATTACTAAATGTTTTCATGTCTGCCTTGTATTTCCTTACACCAAAATGTTTATTATCCCTGCAATACTTTTATATACAAAAAGCAGTAATGCATACTGAACTAATATTCAACAATAAATTCTTTTCAAGCTGCTTCAAATGAACTTCTGCAATGGCTACTGATGCACTTTTAAACAACAAATACCTGTTTATACAGACATTTTCAGGTTTGCAAGTGAGTAATTACCTTCTTGAACTGTTTGTCGTTGTCGTAGCCCTGGTCAGTAGCCCGGAATGCTGTTTCTCCTGGAGAACCTAGGACACAATTACACAAACTAATAATAAGATGCAAAAGGCACTTAAAAACTCTCAAACTATGGTTACTAGAAAATTAAAGCTTCAACCCTATGAGTTAGTAATTCAAGAATCTTTGAAGTTCCTATAAAAAAAATTCATCTTAAGAAATTGAAGAATAAAATCAGTTTAAAATGCATCTTGAAATTTTTATATCTAGTTTATGACTCAGATTAATTATATCACAACAGAGCAGGGAGCTTCAGTTAGATTATTAAAAGTTCTCAAAATATTGTAGAATTAGTTTTTGAGAAAGACAGAAGAATAATACAAAATCCACTGATGTTACTGTAATGGGGAAAAAAAAAAAATCTTTCCTATTGTAATGACAGGTTTCCAAAAGAAGCTTCTGGAACAAGCCTGAAATAAAAAGCATCTGCTAAGGACTACGGCAGAGATACATCAATCATTCATCTATTCATTCTCACAGAGGAGGACCTAAGTGAGGAAAAGGTTCTGCCCCCAGAGAGTGGCTGGGCACTAGAACAGGCTCCCCAGGGAAGTGGTCACAGCACCAACCCTGGCAGAGTCCAACAAGCTTTTGGACATCTCTCTCAGGCACACGGTGGGATTTTTAGGATTTCCCCGAAAAAGGCCAGGAGTTGGACTCGATGATCCTGATAGGTCCCTTCCAACTCAGCATATTCAGCGATCCTGTGATTCTGTGAAGTATTTTTAAAATAGTTGGAAAATTTTTATAAATCCGTATTAAATTATTGTAAATAGTTGTATTTATATTGATATTCACTCCTCTTAGTATAGTAGTGCTTTAACAGTTTGCTGTAAAAAGGCAGGTTAAGGGCAGGAAAAAGGGCTTTTACACACCTAACAACAGAAGTAGATCAGAAGCTCCTATGACTTCACTAACCAAATTGTAACCTGTGAAAAATCAGCAGAAGAGGGGAAATAATAATTATAAACACAAGACAAAATGCAAGATAAAGATGAGGGATCTTTGTTTCATTTGGAGGTCCACATAATCATAAATGGCCACTAGGCCAGTGTGAGTATGATAACAAGTAATAGGTGACATCTCACTATCGGTCAATAACAACACAATTTTAAACTGTTAGAATTTTGAACAGCCAGAATACATAGGAGATTGTAATCTACTTGTCACTCTGCTGACCTTGGCCCCTACTTAAATTCTTGCTGCATTTGTAAGATTAATAAATTAGGTCTGCCATTGACAGTATTTCAAAGAAACAAAACCACACTTCTTACACACACTGATATGAAAATATTTTCAAACACACTTAGAACAATGATATAACCCCTCACAGATAGAATCTTCCATGAATACAGATTTATGAGGTTTCATAATTACTAGGATATATATTACAAATAATGCAGTTTATTATAAGAATGAATAAGTTTTGAGTTGTGCTCATTAACAAGTCAGATATGAAGATCAAATCTAACTGTTCTCAGTTTTAAAAAGCCCAATGATAGGAATGTCTCATTTAAGTCTGCTAAAACCTGAAAACCATTGAGCCTCCTACTGCCTGGATACACTGAATAGACAAACCATCCCCATGCCTTTTCCGAAGGATTTAGAACTCTTACCTGCTCCTTTGAAACACTGCCCCACCTAACCTAAATCTCCAAGAAAGTTTTCCTGAGTCCATGACCAGATGGAAAACATCATTCAACCCAGAATACCTTTGTTACAAATCCCCTATTTCACACGCTTGGAACATTAAGAACCTTCACTGTTAATAATCCAACTCTTTTCTCCTGTAACAGCTGTGATATTGCTGCTGTTCAGTGGCACCCTCACCAAGTTCTAGCTGGACACATCCAGCTTCTCTGACTCACTGAAGAATTGAGCCCACAAGCTGAAGAAGAAGTTGAAACTGAATAGAAGTTTTCTATTCAATTTCACATTATAGTTCTCTGCACCTGCTACTAGAATTCTCACTTAAAAATACATTACACTTACCTGTGTCCACAGCTCTTTTGGGAGATATATTCAGTGCAAACACAAACATTTTCAGGATATGCTTTGGTTTAGTGTCTAAGGACATACCTACACCCTCATCTTCAAATATGTTCAGCTTTTGAAATAAAAACTTAGCTGAAAATTTGTTCTCACCAGGAGAAAGAAATCCTTTCAGTGAAGCAAGGCTCTCTCCAATCTTGTCAAAGTCAGGCATAAGTTTGGCAAGGTCATCTGCATCAGGGAGGGCTTTGAGAAGTTTTTCTAGGAAAACAGTACAACAGTTAGTGAGTTGGGCTTTTTTCTATTATTTTTGGGGGAAAAAAAGTCTTAGACTATAAAACCTAGCAACTGTTTCAGGACATGGCTTAAAAAAATTTTTTTAAACAAGTATGAAGAAGTTTCTCTCCATGTGCACCTCCCCCCACTACTGTTGGGAAAGACTATCAGATCTGAAAACCACTTGCTTTTTTAGACTTTGAACTTCCTGATAAGTTGGCTGCCTCAGGTACTTTATAATTGCCAAAAACTTATTGCTGCATTTTACCACATTTCATACATTATCCTTTCACATACTTTGTAGAGGATGTTTTAAAATTACATGACACTGTAACTATGCTCATGTCTTTAACCTTTTTAAGAAAAGCTTAGTTTTCAATTTCATAAACAAGCCAATTTTGTGATCCTTAAGGGTAAAAATCATTAGCTTTAAAGTACTATAAAAATGCAGTGTTCATTTGTAGTAAGAAAAAGAAAAACTTGTATCAGTTTTCAATATCTGCATTTATCTATGCAATTCTTACACATGGCATCGAGGCTGGAAGTAAACATCTATAAGGTCCCTCCCAATCCAAAGCATTCTACCATTCTGTGCAGTAAAATCTTAATTAAAAAAAAAATCATCACATTTCTACCCTGCATAAAAAATGTAAGTCAGAGCTTGATTTTCAAGTTTCTGTCTTTCATCTAAAAATACACAAAAGACTCTACTGCAACCTGAAGGGTCAGGAAAGCACATCTATATTTTTCACTTTCTTTTATTCTGTATCTTCAAGATAAATTTGTGGATAGGCAGGTCCACTATTCTGCATTTTCAACTAGTCTTTTACTCACACCTATTTTTTACTATCTATTTATATCTTCACTTGTAAGTCAATCATATAGAAAGAAAAAACCTTCAGCACAATACTACCAAAACCTGTGTGAGTCCCCTTGATCACGCTGCAACTCTCCTTTCTGGGAGACTAATGGGACCATATGGATTTATGAAAGGACCAAGAACCTCTTCAAATGAAAGGATGTATTAGGGAACATCCATGCTAAACAGAGCTTAATTTCTTCTTACAAACACACTGATACAAATTCTTTGGTGAAACACACATCAAACTCCAAAAATAAAAGTCCACTCAAATTACACCTGAAAAGCTACTCCTGGAGTGAGGCCCTGAGGACCTACACTCCTATGTTTAAGTTTTACACATGCCAGTCTTTAGACAGAGTAACATCATGGCTTTGTGATACCGATGTCAACAAGTTCATCAAGCTCCCAAATGAAGTCAGGAACAATCCACTTATAATCCTCGAGATCTGGTATCATGTCCTTCCACTGTTCAAATGTCTAACAGAGAAAGGAAAAAAAACATGGTAGAAATAGAAAAAGAAATGTACATAGAGAAGTGTATGAGCAACTACTACTGACACATAAAACATACTAACCCACCATCTTTAGCTATGAGTAGTACTTTGATCTTTTAAGACCTATAGCAGTTTCCTAAACAATGTTTTCCATATTCACTCATCATTATTATCATCAGTTACCAAGCAATGGCATCCCAGTATTTTTGTGGCTATAACAAGAACTTCTGTTCTGAAGTATGTAATAGCAAAGACGAAATGCATGAAGTAGCTTCCAGACATAAATACCTTCTTAGCCGTGTAGCCACCTCCTACTGCAGATCCTAAGATGAGATAGCGAACTCTGAGAAGCCTAGAGGCTAATCTGGCCAGCCAAAAGTTCCTGTGGGACTGGTATCCATGTTTTACATTTAAAAGTTTTGTTTTGTGAAGGGGAAGACGATTCAGAGAAGAGAACTGCTGAAATGAAATCCTTAAGGGAGGTCTCTGGAACTTTGCACTTGGATAGTAGGGATGATGTATACTTCGGGAAACAAGATGCAGGTTTTGAAGCGGTGATTTTCTCTTTATTCCATAGCTGCTGTTTGCTAGACTTCGGCAGATGACACTAAAAGAAAGAAATAAAAACTTCAACTGATTTCTTCAACACACCATTAACTCAAACACTTCTTTAGAAGCAATCCACATTATATTTCAGCTGGTTACAGATAATCTTATTACATCACCAGGAATCCACAATTTCCAGCTACGGCTGCTATGCTTATGAGGAAAATAAAAAGCTGCAAACATTGTTAATGGGTATAGTATTTCTAGTGGTTACAGACACAAAACCTTAACTACAAATTCTGACGTCTGTTATGGATTACATTTAACTTTCACACTGCAATAGGGCAACTAACATGTGGTAAAGCATTGTTTGGGCTACAGAGTCCACAAAACACTTCCAACATACAAGAAAACAGTCCGGCCTGTCTTACTCTCTAAATGAACTTTTAGAGAACATTAAGTTGGCACAGGATTTCCAAACTTTAAACCCAATACACAGAAAAAGATTCTTTGTAGAATACATTTGTACTATTTATGCCAAGCATGTGCTTAATGGCATCTTTCAGTTCCTTTCACTTGCTGTGGTTCTAGGATTACAAGATTATGGTTTGGTCTTGGGTCATGCATAGACAAGATTAGTTCTGGAGGTGGTTGCACCATGTGCATTGATGCTTTTATGAAGGAATTCAGATTTAAGAGGGAAAAGTCTGGAAGATTTGACTCTGAAAGCAGAGCTCATGAAAAGCACATGTTAAAACACAGGAGCCTAATCAATCCTGCCTATGTTATGTAAACACATGGTCTGGAATAATTGTGTACTATGTGTGAAATTACAGGCTTGAAATTTTGAAAGTTGAAATGAAATCTTGTCCTTTGATGCTTTTTTCAGGGTTTTCAATATTATCAAGTGCATTTACTTCCAAATGGGACAAATAAAAAAAAGAAGTGCTTTATATCATTGAAATGGCAAATTACTAATCACATAATCCTAAAACATTTAAAATTAACAGATTTTAACACGAACAAGTGAATCATACTTAGTGGAAAATATTACAGCACTTTCTAATAACATGCTTTATGAGCTATACAGTTCTTCTCTGTGATTTTTCTTTTAGAACATAGCATTGTCTGTGCGCTCAAACTGAAGGGAAAATTGAATTCCATTAAAGTTGTCCATTAAACTTCAATCCACAACTTCCTTTTGAGTGTTATTGCATATTTCAAATTCGGCTGCTTTACTTACACATCTGAAATCTTATAATTCATTAAAACCCCCACCACTCCTCCATCACACCAAAACGCCCATATTCTATTTCCTCCCTCCTCCTGCTGCTAAGCTCCTGATGAATACTGACCAAAAAATCACCTTGAGATCTCAGATGAAAAGTACAGCCAGATTGAAAAGGATGGCAGAACAATGCTATTAAATGAGCACTTAATGAGTTCCATATTTCAAGCTTCTGCTACGTTGGTTTTAACAGTAACAAAAATTATCCTTCCAGACACGAGTGGCTCTGTCTGATTACAGGCCTGCAACCTGCAACACTGCACTGAGATTATAAAACACAAAGTAAGTGGCTGGCTATGCCTGTGACTACAAAGCAAACGTAACCCAACAAAATGAACAGTGGAATTTTCTTTCTCCCTCAGCACAAGACAACGCTTATTTTCCTATTGCTGCTCCCAAATAGGGGCTGGAACTTGATGATCTTCACGTTCCCCTTCCAACCCAAACTATTCCATGACTCTATAAAATTTGCCAAGGAACATCGTGCTATTATCCACCAGTCACTGTCACTGCTCCAGCCGGGAATGCTGCAGTAGAACGGTGGAAAACAAGCGGGACGCAAGGCAGCTGCTGGCAGGGACAGCGCCTGGACACGAAAGCGGCCCGAGCCCCCCAGGGCGAGGATGCGGGAGAAGCAGCCCCCTGCACCGCCTCCCCCCGGTCCCAGGGGAGCCGGAGGGTGGGAAAGTGCCCAGCCCGGGGCTACCAGGCTGTCGCTGCAGCAGCCTCAGGCCCAGCCCTGCGCCACTCACACCCGCACCTCGCACCCCAACCCGCTGTGCTGCGCCGCCTGCAGCCCGCCGGGACCCGTCCCGCTTACCAAGCCGCCGCCGCCCGCGTCCGCCACATCGTAAGGGCCGGGAGGGAGCGGGAGCGGCCCGGGAGCCGCAGGAGCGCGGCCGCGCTGAGGGCAAGGGCAGCGGCAGCCGCTTCCGGGCACCGCGGTCCGCACGGCCCGCCCCGCCGGAAACCGCGCCTCACCGCGCAAAGGTTCCGGGCTCGGCTGAGGAGAAGGAGGGAGGGTTTAGAGGGAGCACAGCACGGGCTGGTCTGCCGGGAGCGGAGAATCGGGGAGTGCTGGAAATGTAATGCTTGGATCAGGGGGCCCCGCACCGGGATCAGGGGTACATCACACTTGGGTCATGGATCCTTCACAGTGGGGTTCTGGATCCCCCCACCACCCCCGCGATCGCCTCGGTACTCGTCCCGCTGTCCCTGGCTGCTCTCGGGCACCGCCGCGCGGCCCGGCCCGGCAGGACGGGCCTGCAGAGGGAGCTGAGGGGCAGCCCGGCCCGGATGGTGGTGCCCACGCTGTTACAAGATTCTGATGAGTCTCCAGCTGTTGTTGTGCCTGGAGAGTGCATGATATGGCTGGCAGCGCTGCCTTGAAAGCTGGAAAACACAAGGCGTTTCCCAGTGGGCTTCTGTGTGTTATTGGGGTTTTTTCCTGGCCACAATGAAGCAGGAGGCGAAGGCAGCATTAGAGGAGTTCATCAGCTCTGTCCATCTGCCCTCACACAGGACCACCTCTGGCTAGGGCATTTCTGAGCAGTGCATGCCACACCTGTCCCTAAAGACCACAGACACTGGAGTGTTCACCTGGCAATGCCAGCGCTTGCAGACTTTAACAGGGAGTATTCCCTTGTGCCTGATCTGAATCTTTCTTGTAACATGTCCACAGTGGACAGGGATAATGTTACATTCTCCAGTTACCTGTTGGAAGGTTGTTGCCATGACTCTTCTCAGTCTCCTTTTCCTTAGATAGAACAACGCTAAGTACCTCTTCCATATTTTATGACTCCTTTGTCATTCTTCTCGGTGCTCTTCTGTGGAATGTCACCAGTTGATTCACAGCTTCCTTTCTGTGATGTGGCCAGAACTGGGTGTCACGTGCTGAGAAACAGAAAATGAGATTTGGGGTGCTTTAGAGGTCAGGCTTCTGTTTATACTGTGAGATTTTTCAAAGCAAAATAAATTGCATAAGGATGACATAATACATACATGTATTTTCAGGACTGGGATAAAATTGGGTTGAGATGAGGCATGTGTTTTTGTCTCCTGCTTGCCTACTTTGTGACTATTTATTTATAAGTTTAAGGGACTATATTTTAAATCCTACTTTGCTTTTATATTTTAGCTTGACCAGTTATTTTTGTAATTTATGTATGATTTTTAAAGACACTTTTCAATTTAAAAATATGAATGATGACACTCCATAGGACATGCTAACAAATAACTTTTTATGAATAAATACTATGTAATTCTTACTCCAAACAGTAGAGAGCATCATATTACTAAAGATTCCAATTCAGGCTGCTTTCTCTCCAGACAATGTGAACGTGCTTAAGAAAATGAACAAATGTCACCATTTTCTTTGGTTCTAGATTAACAATTTGATGAATTATTATAACAGATTGTCAGACTCTGGAAATTATTAATGTTTTGCACCTTGAGACTGTTTTTCCTTCATTTTCAGTTGTGAAGGTATGAATACTCCTACAAGGGTGTTCTCTAGGAGTGCAGAACACCTTGGAGCTGGAATAAAACTATGAATAGTGAAAAGATTGTGTGAGCCTTTATTCTTCCCTGGACACCCTGCTTTGGTGGGAACTCTGCATCTCTCATCTCTGTGCCAGAGCAACCAAGGACCCCTGCTGTACCCTAGTCTGCTACAGGCACTAGAAAGAGCAAGGGTGATGTTTGGGAAAGCAGCAAAAGCTGACCAGGCAGAAAAAGCGTGTGTGGCCATCCTGTTTTCCACACCTGGCACCTCCCAAAATAATGAGTCATTTCCCAAAATCATCAGCCTGCCTTAGAAAAGGTACCTTTCCAGTTGTTCCCTGTCACAGCTTCTAGATAGCAATGCTCATTTTCCCCATGTAATCAGGTTTATCAGAAATGGAATTTAATATGTTCTTTTTTAGTTTTAGTTTATCTTGTGGCTCTCATATAACAACTGGAGTTCCCTTTGCTTGGTCTCAGAAGAATACAATGGTAAGTTGAGAGGCTCAGAGTGAGTTGCAGTGGGAGGAAAGAGAGGGTAGCACTGAAGTTGGGTCTGGAGAGAACCTTCTTCCCACTTGATCTTGTGCAATAAATCACCTTTACACAGCTTAGTACAGATATATCCTTGTCAGTCCAGCCTCTGGCCTGGGCTTCTTTTGGAGGTGTGGTAGGTTTCAAGGCAGAACAACTTGCCTCCAGTGCTTATCACCAGCATTTTCAGACACATCTGTCTCTGTGCTGGGCATGGGTGCACATCTCTTTGTATTAACTGTCCTAATTCCTTCATTTTCTCTTTGTTTCCTGCATTTCTCCATTTCAGATCCTCTGAGCCTGCCCACTGGAGGATAGGCAGTGCTCTTTCCTGTTGCTTGAGGTATGGACTTGGACAAGTCCATGCCTCATGGCAGCAAAATGCTGAGGAATAGGAACTAACTTGATAGCTCTTGATCTGTTTCAGTCACCCTAGAAGTAATGTTTTAGTTTTCTTAACATACTTACTGGAAGAACGGGTTTGCTTTTCCTGACCTCACTCCTGAAATATTTCTTGTGTAACTTCTTAAAAAGTAGCAAAGTACAAGGAAATAGTAGTGGAATGGGAATGAATCACAAGACTAATCAGCAAATGCAGCCCCAAAAAAAAAAAAAAAAAAAAAAAAAGAAGAGATGGGAAAACTCGGTGTTGTTTTCCTGCCAGCTTCCTTTTGGCTCTGATTTAAAGGTCAGAGACATCCAGCTTACTGACATCAGTGGGAAACTCCAGTTTTCCCCAGGAGTGAGTAAATAACCTCAGTGATGTCTCCCAAAGCTATATGGTGAGTTCAGAAGGCATTCTATGAGGAAATTCTCAATAATGAATAAAACTCCTGGTTACAGATCCCACCTGGCTGAATCCTGATACACAGTCAGTGTACAAATCCACCTGCACAAACTGGGGCCCCTGTTTACAGTGCCAGAGCTTGATTTATTTTCTACAGCTTATGTGGAGATCACTGCTGGACACTTAGCTCAGACTGGTTGCTAAGAGTGTTAACAACAGCAATGGCTATTTTGTTTCTTATTTGGACACACTCCTGGTCTCCAGTGATTCCATAATCTCTTGAAGAAAAATACTTCCCTCTTGCCCTCCCCTAAAAGTTTTGTGCCAGCAGTGCTTGCTTGCACCTACCAGAGTTATGCTCTGGAGTCATATTGTGTCAAACACTTGTAAGATTGAACTTTTTCTTTCTAGCATTTTTGACTGAATTCTGCATGAACCCTCACAATTGCAAAACTCCGACAACAGAATGGAGGGAGGAGGGATAAAGTGTTACCTGCTAACCCCAGAGAGGGAGGAGCTCCCTACTTCAAACATCAGAATTATAAGGAAGGTGTGTACTTAGAGCACTTCCTCAATGTAGAAGTTCAAGCACACTATGCTGAAGACCTGTCCTGAGGGTGCTGTAGAAAGTCTCCAGAGGGTCATTTCATGGGGGAAAATCCTGCCAAGAACCATTATGCACAGCTTAACCAGGGAGAAGAGAATGAGATGGTGAGTTGTATCTCTGTCTAGGTCTTTCTTAGCTTGAAGCAGAAGGTGGCACATGTTCTGCAATAAAATGCTACAGACTGTAATTGAGTTGTTGCTAGTTGGGGTGTTTCCTTTGCAGAAACATACAGTTAGAAAGGGATCTAATTTTTTTTTAGCACAAAGAAAATAAGGTTGATTGTGTCCATTGCATTTAAGTGGTTATCCCCTCCAACAGGGAATGGTGGCTCAACGGATTATTCATGTGGTGTTACAAATCTAGATGGAGATGGTTTAATATGAGCTTGAGGGATGGGCCAGACTGGCATCCCCAGCCATTTGACAGCTGGGTCTCCAGGATCAGCTCCAGTTAGAGAATTGGAAACCTTGGCTTTCTCCAAATCATAAAAACACCTGTTATGTTTGCATAAATTACTGACAAATGCAGTCTGTTGAATTGCCAACACTGTCTTAGAGGCTGGGATTCCTAGATACTGAAATACTATATTTCTTTCCAGAGTTTCCCAGGGAGAAATGTGTTTGTATGCATTTTGTAATATCTGGAAATAAGTCCTAAGTTTACACAAAATCTCTGGTCTCCTGCATGGCGATGCTGTTAAATAGTAAAGCCAGTACACAATCAAAGTGAATTCAGTGCTTCTGAGCTGCTTTGGCGTTACTGTGTGTTATGAGTCAGCTATTCACATGGATCCTGTCCCTCTGGTAGATTCTGCTGGAGATGTCAGATCCAGGACGCAGCTGTACAGCAACAGTTCTTAGGCATATCTGGTAAATGCAGTGCTTCTCAAAATTCCTGTGCTGCAGAGCCACTGGAGCACTGCTGTGAGCGCCTGCAGGATTACAATAACAAAGCTATTCAAACACAGTCACTTCCAAGTTGACACAACTGTTCACTTTCAGAAATCCTGGAGAAGTCTTCAAAATCTCCTCACTGACATTCCTGTTCTAGCGAAAGAGACTGTGTCACGTGCAAACATGGATACCTGTTATCTTGCAAAGAAAAAATGTAGATTTTCAGACTGCTCTCTCAGCCATCCAGGGAAGGGAAGATGCCACATTTTGCGTAATGCAAACCTGGGGAATGCAGTAGCGAGTCACCCAGCATCATGAAGTGAGCAGTGCAGGAAGCACAAGGCACTGGATCCACGGGTGGGGACTAATTAGCTCTGCGCAATGCAGAACCCGACTGGCTCCGCCGGCCAGTTACTAAACCTGCTGGCAGCACCCCGCTCTTGGCTCTAGCCCTGGTGCTGATGTGCCACTGCTCCCCAGCTCCAAACAGCTGCTGGGTTTGTGCCTCTGCTCCACCCCGCCCTGTCCTTCTAGGACTATAAACACCCTGTTGTGCTCTCACCACTATCGGTGCTGTCTCTAGCAATGCCAGAATTGAGCTGGAGCTAATTAGGTTTAAGTGGATTGTCTGGTGCTGCATACAGTCACACTATTGTACCCTGAATGTTCACTTCCAGCTGTGCACTGCAGGGGCACCCAAGCTGTGCTTGTATGGAGCCAGTTATCCCAAAGATGTTTTTGTTTCTCGCCAGTATCATACTGAGCCCATGTGTCCTGAATCTGGTGCTCAGGAATCTGTGAATCTGAGGTTTTCCATGCACAGCTACTGTGTGTGCCCAGTGTTGAGTCAGTCTTCACTATGAATCCAGAGTGTCTGGCAGTTGCCATGCTCTCCCTGCCTGTAGTGAGTAGGATCAGTGCTCATTCATCCAGGGTTTCCAAATGGAAATTGAAGAAAAAAGACTTGTAAAGCACTTGAGTTGAAAATGCAATTAAAACTGCAGCCAAATTATGCTAATTTAGGCAGGAATGCATGTGTGTTTGTTACATAGATGCAAGAGAGAAAAAAAAGTATGAGATAGAGGAAGATATCCCTGAGGATGTACGAGGTACTGTAAGAGGACAAGAAAAAAAGCAATGTGTGTATAGAAAAAAGAGACTAGCTAATGTGTGTATTTGTGTGAAAAGAAAAAAGAAAGTAGTATGTAAATGAGAGTAGTTGTGAAGAAAGAGAAGTCAAGTAGAGGAGTGAAGAAGAATATGTGAAGTAAATAGAATTTAATTTTTTTTAAATTCAAAGCCATAAAAATTACTTTTGATGCTGTTTTCAACAGTGAGTTTAATCTACCAAATTATTAACAAGCAGTTCCTGACTTTTCAAACAAGATCAGATCTCTTGATCTAATAATGTAACAGCTGACACTGTGCAAGTGCCAGTTCTTCCAGAGTGGAATAGTTCAAGTAATTTGAAGGAATGTCAGTAATTCACTTGAACTCTGGATGTGCAATGCTTCCCTCGGTTGAACCAGCTGTCCTGTTTGCTGAGGAAAGTTGGGGAACTCTAATAAGAGGAAATGCTTTGAAGCTTTCTTCTGTTATTTCCATTTCTTGGTACAGCTGAGGTGCTAGATAGTCCTGGATTTAAGAGTAATCACTCTGACTTAGGAAATCTAACCTGTATATCCTTGGTATGTCTTTGGGATTACTTTACAATTGCTGCAGAACATTTGCTTGAATTAAAGTTCACTCTTCTGCTATGTAGCTAAAACTTAGCAAAGTGTATTTAGAGCATGAGGTAAACTCTTCCTCCATAACCATTTGTAGTACCAGAAAGATCTTAGTAGTGTGAGAGAACTCTGGGCACAGCAGCTTGCCTCAGAGAGGGCTAACAGCATGCTTCCCTTCAGAGAAATCTGCCTGAAGATTTTGAGAAGAAGTACATTTACTGTGGAATACAAAGAGGAAGTAAAACCACAGCTTTATGCTCTCTGCCAATTTGATGTTCTTCTCTGCACAGCTTGGGAATAATCATTCCCTTTGCACAAAACCTAAAGTGTGAAGCTTAAGTCTTGCAGTGCAAAAGATTGTGATAGACTTTGACAGGCTGCTGCTTTGGGAAGGATTTTCCAGCAGCCTGTCTTAAGCATGTGTTCCCCCATTGCTTGTGGCTGAAGGAATGGGAGAACTGCAGTCAATCAAGAGGTGCACCCCAGTTTACTGCTGCACCTTGGCAGCTGTCTGCATCGCTTGAGAGGCCACAATTCTGAAGGGAATCTGATACAGGAATTTTATATACTTTGAATTTGAAAAATGTAACTTGAAAAATGGAAATAAAATCTGAAAGGTACAATCTTGTTGCTAATGGAAGAATAGTGAATGTCACTACTGATTTTGGAGAGAACAGGGACAAACCTCTGATGAAACAGGTTCTGGTTGGTAAGACTGAGATTCAGTTATTAAATTGCTTGTGAAACTTAGCCAGTCTTTCAAGTTTAATCCTATTAACTGTTGTTATAGCAACAGGTTGCTCATAATAGGGTACCTGGTGTTGCAGTTGCCAGAAATATGACCATTCCCAGGCACTGTTTAGGTTCCCTGATGGTAGCTACAGGCTTTGTTTTTACCAAAGAAAAAGGTGCTTGAGTTGGTTTGACATTTGCATTTAAATTCTGCTGTGCAGATGACCTGGCAGTTAGAGGCAGTTTTTATTTTAAACGTAAGTAACAAAGACGTGCTGGACACTAGAGTGATAAGCCCTTGAATGCTGGCTTTGTGTGATTGTAAAAACAACTAAGAACCTTACTTGCCACTGAGCAGGTCTGGCAGCTTTTTCTGTCCAATAATCCTGGCCCCTTCTTAGACCCTTCACTCACAAGTCAAACCATTTTGTTACAGTCACTCCTCTGACTGTTGCGAGTCTCAAGAGAAAAGGGATGTTAACAGATGAGGAAACAAAATTTTACTGTACGCGACAATTTATTAAAATTATTCTATAGAGATGAGATGAACACTGTATACCAGCCTATTCTGTAGATGGTGTTACCTCCTATGAGGAATCTTACAGACAGCTAGTCCTCGTTTTATTTTCCACCATTTCCTAGTCTGATGCACTCAAGAACCCAGAATTTTGACTGTGAACTGTTTTGTATGCCAAATGCACTCATTTGACTCTAAAAACTTGTTCATGCATTAAAAAAGTTGTCAAGGTGCAAATCTGTATTCATCAGATCCTCTTCAAAAGAAGCATGTCTGCACGAGTGCAACGAAATGAAACACAGCAAAAGTTATTTCCTTCACAACATAAAGCTAACCTGACAGACACGTTCTCACTGCAGTCCTCTCAGCAGGACTTCTGCCAGCCTTGAAAGTATTGTTTGCCATAGTGGACATGCATTTGCTTGGAGATCTTTGTAGCAGAGGCTGAGTGAATCCTAAATAAACTTCAAGAATTTCTAAGTTCATGTGGCTATACATACCTGCACCATGTGTGTTCCTGTTCCTCCCTTCTTCATGCACATTGTGGATACCTCTGTGATGGGTCTAATACTCACCTTTCTTGTGGAAGATAATAGTTTTGAGAATTCTTCTAAAGAATTTAATTTTTACTTATCTAATGAGTGAGGAGTTTCTGCTTTAACAAGGAGTTATTCATGTATTAATTTTTTTTTTTATGAATGCAGCATTCATTGCTATAATCCTTCCAGCTGAAAGCACAGGGTCAGAAAAACTCCTCAGCCTAACAGAACATTCTGTACTGAAGTTAAGCTTGAAAGGTTCTGGCTCAGAGAACTTTGGCACAAGTCAAAGTTGGAGCTCAGTCTATTTCTCTGCCTAACTTTACTTCTCATTTTTGTGGCCCAGGTGACCCACTCCAGACATTTCCAAACTGTGGTAAATTATTTCTTTTGGCAGTAGATTCCTTCATGGACACCCAGATGCATCAGTTAACATCTGATGTTTATTCTTTCCCAGCTTACTCATGGTAGAACTCCTAAACAGCTGTATTCAGAAATGTCACACTCATCAAGACACGAACCAACAAACCTGAACCAAAATCTCTGTTCATATGGCAATTCATGCCCTTCAAGGGTCAGAACAGCTCAATGGTATCCCTCTATCTGTCTGTCTCTCTGTCTGTGTCAGGAAAGTCCCTTGTGAGAAGCAGTAAGATCCAGCAAGATCCAGCAAGATATCTTAAAGAGCATGTCTTTTCTTCCAAGATGAGCTGCTTTCCTTGTTTCCCTCTCTTCTGTATTTCAAGATGAGGAATACTGATGCATGCTTGGTTCTGGGGAGTGTCTTGGAGTCTACGGATTCAAATTACTTTTTCACTTGCAACTAATCCGGAAAAAAGGCCTTAAAACATATGCTGGCATAGGGGGACTCAGATACATATTTTCATATATTGGTGCATGGTTTCCTAGGCAAAACCACAGAGAAATACAGAGTTTGCTCTAGTTTTGTGGTTATGTTGTTATATCAGACTTGGGAAACCATTGAACATTTCAGTGAAGAAGACTGCCAACAGATGATCCCAAATGACTGCCAATCATATGCAGAGCATTCACCCTCTCTCTTCTTAATTCTATTAGTACAGCCTCACTGACTTCTCAGACATCGGATGCAAGACACAAAAACTGAAAATTAAAGGAGTGATTCACGGGCAGAAGCTAGATGCACATGGCAGCAATCCTGTTCTTCCCCACCCTGATATTCATGCCCATCCCAACTTGAAAATACTATTCCAGTTATTCCAGATCTAGCCATATACTGAAGGGATCCGAAGGTGTGTTCTTTTAACAGTTCTTCCCTTAGGTGTCTCTGTCTCCTTGGGAGATCCTTTGCCTTGTTTACAAGCTGTGAAGTCTGGATCCAAGCTAGTAAGCAATCTGGATCCTGCTAGTAAGCAATTGCTGTGAAGAGTAAGTTCACATTGTCCTGTGTATTACTCTGCATGAGGGTGCTGACACTATTTCTTTAACCTTTTTGGTCAGGTTATAGCTAGAGAGAGTTGAATGGAGACTCTTTACCTTGTTGTAGGAGCATGTGAATATTAACTGCACGACTGCCACACCAACTGCCTCCTAGCAAGCTTGCCTGTCTGCTGTCCTCCATGGGCTTCCTTCTTTCTGCTGCAGAGTTGCCTTATTATCTTGGCTGCTTGGAGATTATAGAACCCTTTGAAAATTCTGTGTGTTCATCTCATAGATGGTATAACCAGGTCCTGTGCAGTGCAGGCCACTTTCCTGTGTTGTTTGCCATAATTTTTCCTCACAGTTGCCAATTTCTTCCCCTTAGAAACCTCTCGGAGATTGCCTAGGATGAGAGTGTGTCTTTTGGAGAATGCCACAGAGCAGGTGTGCCGAGGCAGCGTGTGGAACCACTGGGCAGGGCCTGCATTTCACATAACAAGCCAAGACACCAGCACAGAACCAGAATTATGCATTAGTCATCCTTACAATTACATTGCATTTTCTTCTCACCTTATAAATGGATCTTGCAATATCTGTGGCTGCAGATATCTGATCCTCAGAAGCAGATTATACAGTTGCTGCAGATATACTCAGAAGAAGGAATTGAGGAACCTTAACCCTTATGCTAGCAAATTCTCCTGGTCACCTGATGTAATTGCAGCTCTGGAATCTTCCATCTTAGCTTAGGCTGCAACTTCTCAATAAAGGCACTGTATACGTGTTTTGTTACACATTTATTGAGTCCCTGCTAGCAGTACTGAGAGGAAATTTGGCCATGATACCAAGACTTGCAGCTCTTAAAATGTAATGCTGACAGATGTGTTTTGGGCAAGTCACCTTACCTCACTGTAACAATTTCCCCAGCTTTAAAAATGGAATAATAATACCTACTCATACAACTAAAATGAGTAGCTTCCTTTGGCCTTCTGAACATGTAAAGCATTCTGCAAGGGTTCATTAGATGTTCTTTCTAATAGTTGTTATTATTATTATTATTATTATTATTGTTATTGTTATTATTATCATCATCATCATCATTGTCATCGTCATCATCATTAGATGTTAGGCCAATAGCACATTGACAAGCTCCAAAACCCCCATACTGGAGCTGTCATGGAAGTGGGTGACAGCTCCCAAAGCTGTGTCTGTGCCAGGTTGTGCACAGCAGCTCCAGCTGGTGCAGGCACGCAGTGTCCTTCGCCACCAAGCACAGACACTGGCTGAGTCCCTGAAGTGCAGGTCCATTAGTGCAGATCACTGCTAGAGGAGGGGAGCAGCCCTTCTAAGGCAGCAGCTCTGCACTGATCACTCACCATCTCCTGGTGCAGATATACGTAAGCACTTCAGCTGTCTGACCTTAAAAAAGCTGATGGTCAAATCAGATTTCCTGACTTGGAATAAAGCTTTGAACCTCTATATTTTGTCATCATCCCTGCTCATGCACACACAAAACAATGTCTCATGCCGAGTTTCAGAACTACATAAAAATAGTGGTCAGGCTACAGCAATCTGGATTTTGTGAAGGTGGATGAAAATTCTCTTGATTTTTGGTAATCATGCTTAGGATACTTAAAGTAGCCAAATGCAAGTTCTATGGCTTGTTTTTCACAGTACCATACCTAACAGTAGCTATGGCAGAGGAGGGAGTGACAGGAAGGTATAGTATTTCAGGCTTTTCTTTAAGAGAAATAGTAATCATTTTTGTCTTCTTTTTGCTGTACAGGAGATATTTGGCTACAGAACTCAAGGCTGCCGGAGGGCCTTGTGCATTGCTGGATACATCTTGTCCTGTGGGGCTCTGAGGCTGCTCTTTTACTGGAAGCCAGAGTGGCATGTGTGGATGAACTGCATCCAATGCAGCCTGGAAGAAGCAGATATTGTTCTGCTTAGGACAACGGTAGGTGCCTACTTTAATCTTTTAATTAGTCCCTGGTAGGTGGCTATTTGGAAGGTGAGTTAACTGTAAGGTATCCAGTTGGCTGAAATCTCTTACATTGCTGGTTTCCTGCAATAATATCTCATGTGTACCGTTGTTGATCTAAAGAACTTCAAAATATCCCACAAATTATCTGGATGATGATGATGATGGGAATGGAGTGTAACAGCTGATCAGACAAGGTGAAAGACATTGGGCTGATAAAACCTATAATATCTTGTGGTTTCAAGACTGTCATTTGTTCTCAGTCCTGCCTCCTCCCTTCTATGATTCCTTGTGCTTTCTACATTGTAGCCTTGTGCTCCAGATTCTAAAGCATCTGTTTGGCAGCCTCCAGCAGGTCCTGTTTCCATCACTTGGCTGTTCTGGCAAAGATGTCCTTCTCTCCCCAAATTTATCTACTGGGCCAAATTAAAGATTTGTCTAGCACTGTCCCAGCAGTGTCCAAGTGTGTCATGAGGGATACAGAAGTACACAGAAGAGGCCAATCCTACACTGACTGCTTATTTTCTTGGCTCTGTGTTTCCATTTCCCATCAGCCTTTCCCCATGTCCAATAAGCTTGCAGTCCTGCAGTTAATGCTTTCAGAACTGGCACATTTTGCTGTAGTTTCCCGATATGGGTCACTCCCTGTTGAGGACTGTACTGAAGCACTGCAACATATGCAAACCCTGGGTTTTATTTCATGGAAGCTAGTGCAACACTAAAGAAGTAAACTGAGACTTGGGTCTGAATACCAGCTGAGCCTGAATACTCCAGGAGCTGGCAGAGTTGGTTTACTTCCAGAAATTTGATTTGTTCTGCTTCAAAGATTTCTGAACAATGGCATTTTCAATGTTTGCAATTGCAAAATGGATCACTTGCTGCCTCTGTGTTTGAGCTGCCTTCTTAAATGAGCACAGCAGCATGTAGTGAAAATCCCAGGTTTTGAAAACCACAGATCTGCCTGTTGAATACTTTATAATGAAACAATCTGCATCCTAATAGTCTGGGGGTATGTTTTTTCTTTTATTAAAAACATCATATTAGGCTTAATATCCCTTCTTAATCTTCAATTCAGTTTGCATTTTTTAATTACCTATTCTTGTGTGTAATTTTAAAAAGATATGCCGTGCTAAGCACTTTTCAAATAAATGAGTTTTTAAATGATCCTTTGTGTAATTAAACAGGAATTGAATCATATTGTATGTTCTTGTTATCAAGAAGCTTTCTAAAATGTGCTCTGTTTGAAAATTTAAAATTTCCTTCATGATCCTTTGTGTTAAAATGACAGTTTTGTTTTGTTTTGCTACAATATGATTATATCAGTTCTCAAATGTGATGGCTACTGCTAATGAGGATATAAGTAATCTCATCAGCTTGATCCTTGGAATTATCTTTTGCTTCACATAAAACCTTAATTCTTAAGTCATCATTATCTCTGCATTTGCAATATAAGAGCCTATTAACTCACTTTTGTTATTGAATTTTGATTCACTTTAGTTCAAATGATGAGCACCTGTGTTATTCACTAGTTCCCATCTCAATCTGCATCCCAATGTCTACTCATTCTGAAATCTAAATTAAAGACAAATATCAGAAAATAAACGTTATTCTACTCAAAACAGCAGTTTAAGAAGAAAAACGGGCAAATAAGATATATAAACATTATTAAAGTTCTTTTTTTTTGCAATTAAATTATTCCAAAGGGTTCATATTTGGTACAGAAGTCTTTTTTATGCTTCCCTTTTCCCATTAAAGTTTCATAACAGCAAAACTGGTCACACACAGAGTGTAAGTCAATCTCATAGTTGGCCTTAATGCATGTAGTTCAATGTTTGGGGCTGAAACTTAGCATGAGGCTACTCAATACAGTAGTTGCTCTAATCTCTCAGACCAACCCTTGTCATCAGGCAGTTCTAATGTTCAACTTGCTTCATAAAAAATGGGAAGGTCGTGAACTCGGTTTGTGGTAAAGTTTGTCTAAGGTGCCATAAGTGCTGACACTTCTTCCAATGGAGTGTTAACTCAGGAGTGGCTGTAGAGGTATTGGCACTAAACATCCATTTTGCAGCACAGCACTGTGTTCCTTTTGATCTTCCCTTTACAGCACGGTCACTGCATCTCAGATTGTCCTGTGCTGTTTGCCTGCCCTAGATCTTGACCTGGGTGTTCACATTCCATCCTTATCAGCCAAACACCAGACCTGTGGTCACTGAAGTGTTTGCAGTACTCACGTTTTGACAGGACAGTGGTTCTGTCCCTATGCTAATGATTTTTCTCTAAATCTCAAGTGTTGGGAGGCTTCTGTTGGCTAATCCTTAAGAAAAGCCAGAGTAGTGCTCTAGAAAGGCTGCTGTAATCTTTGACTCCAAGGTGAAAGTGAATTTGGTCTGTGTTTGGGGCAAATTGTGACATTTCTCTTCCATACACACTTAGGATGATTTTCGGACTTATTCTCGTAAGACTGTGACATGGATCTCTGTGTCTGCATTTATCAAAAGTAGATCAGACTATCCAGCCACTGAGGAGGACTCAATCTTCAGCAAAGCCATAATGAAGCCAAGTTTGCTAGTAAGTAAAGTAATCTCTGCAGCCTCTGGGAGATGATGGCAAATCTCAGCCATGCTTCATGGAGTAAAAGTGAGCTGTGAAAAGAAAAGAACTGTATTCAACTGTACTTGCCTCTGTAAAAATCCTCTCTTATTCTGAGGGGAGTTATGAAATGAGAATTCTCACTATTTCTGAGAGAATACCTATGTTATAAGTAAGAGAGCTTCAGGAAACTGGGGTTTGCAGTGGAGGATCAGTTCCAAATTAAAAAACATTCTTGGCATAGGAATCAGGGAATTTAGGGGTGACTGTGTGTCTGAAAGGAGACTGTGCAGAACTGAATGCAGCTGCCCCAGTAACATGAAAACAGCAATGAATGCAGATAGTGAATAGAACAGAAAAGCACCTGAGCTAGATCAGTGTTTCCAGAAATGTTTAATCAACACATTTTGCTTCTTTACCTTTGTATGCAACAATTTCTTCTTTAAAGTACATTTGCTGGAGTTGGGTTAAGAGGAGTCACTGTTAACAGTTCTTGCAAAAAGGTATCCTGGTCTCTGCCAGTCCCATAGATTTGAGATCCCAGCGAGACATTGGGGAGAAGGTAGATGATGGATTGATCCAAGCAGATCTCAGTGTCCCCCATCAGCTGAGTAGATGTAATTATCCCATGTCTAAAACATGTACCAGACAGTTCAGCTATGTGCCTTGCTTGGCATTACATGCTAAGTTTGTTTGAGCAATAGGAATGCAAAATGATACGTTTGCTAAATCCGGCTCTTGATTATAGATACTAGAGCACTGCACTGAGGAATCCAGAAAAGAGCTATTTTCCCTTTCAGGAAATAAATTACTAACTTACTAAAATTACTTTTTATATCTACAACAATTTTTAGTAAATATTTTCAATATAAACCTAACTTTAGCTGAGCAAAGCTGTTGCTATTTCTACTGTGGACATATATTAATGTACATAGGAAAGTTTAGTGCCAACTAATTTAATCAGCTGGCACAATATGAAAAAACGTGGAGATAGGTCTGTAACATTCTTTTGAGGATCAAATTAGTAACAAAAAAAAGCCAAATATAGCCTCAAATAATAGGCCCTTCGAACACCACTTTCAACCTAAACATCTAGATAGAAAAGACCAGACCAAAAGCAGCAAAGAGAGAACAGTTTAATCCTTCCCTACTAATTCAAAAGTCCCTACTTATAATTAAATTTCAAAATGTTTTTTCCATTTAACTACCTGAGTGCACAGAGTTCTGTGTAGTGCCCAAGAGCTGTCCAAGGACCTCTTGGGACAGGGAGCTGAGTCCCTTTCTTCCCATTCCAGATTTTAGCATTGTAGATATTGCAGATCCTATTGCATGAAATCCTAACTTCAGATTTCTTGTTAAGTTAATGACTGTGGTTATAGCTCCACTTTGAGTCAGTGGATGAGCTGAGTCTAGATTTCATTGGCCTATAATAATGCTTATTGCGCTGGGTAGGGAGAGTTCCCTGGAGCAGATTTCTTTACCACTCATGTGTACAGGTGTATAGCCTTGCCTTCTGCCAGCTGATAGGAAGTGCCATTATCTTTAACAGGCTTTGTTATTGTTGTGCTGGACAGGACAGACTCCTCTTGCAAGTTATAAATGACAGCGTGTGCTCCTCATGGATAACTGCTCTGCAAGGGCTTAGCATCAGCAGTGACTCAGTATCCTGGGATGGCCTTTCTTGTCTGTTGGCACATCTGTTTAGCTGAAAGACTTAGCACCATGCTTGGAAATGCCCCAAAGCCCCCTGCTTTCCCCAAAACTAGACAGAAGACAAGGGAGATGTTGGTTTTTTCAGCTGCTTGTGTAGCCACCATGGCATCAGTGATCTCTTACATTCATTCTGTGAGATCAGAGTGAAGATTATTCCCTTCAGAAAGAACACTTCTTTGTACTTGCTTGACCTAAAGATCTGTAAAGCTTACTGGAACCTGCACTGTTCCCAAATTATAAATTTGGGATCCCAATCTAAAATTCATCTAGGGTGTCAGTGAATGCAATCCTGTCTCCTCTCCCTCCTTGCCCCCATAAAATTTCTTTATCTGTACTTGACCCCAGTGAGGATGCCCAGTTGAGCTCTGTGAGCAAGTCTCACAGTATTTTTGTTTGCTGTGTTGCATGCATTGTTGTACCTGTCTTGTTTTCCAGGTGAAAACTATCCAAGTACAAAAAATCCGCTATGTCTGGAATGTCTATGCAAAACAGTTCCAGAAAGTTGGGTGAGTTCACTGCACTGGTTGCACAAGTCTCTGAAGAAGTCAAGTGTCTTTGTGAATAACATCCTAAGGAACACATTCCCTTTCTTTTAGAGTCCTAGAAGACCACTACACTTGCTCAGCTATACATGATAAATTTGGTTCTGGTCTCACCTGCAATGAACAGAATGTCAGGTAATTATTGTAAAACATGAACACTCAGCATATTGATTTCAAGGATATGTAAATTTGATCTGCTGCTGCACTTCCCACAAGTTTTTTGTGTATTTATTAATATGCACATAATTTTAAATGAAAGAGTCGTGCATGGAAATATTGAATGAAAAGGGCTAGAGAATGTTGTTTATGCCTTGTTAAAGTTTTTGAAGTGTCTCAGTATTTATCCTTGTTATTGTTCTGAATCAGGAAATAACTATGTCCTGTAACTAACTTTAAGCAGTTCTTATTTGGAGTAAGAGAAAGCCTCTGTGGAAGAGTGTAGATAAATTGTGTGTTTGCTTCTTCACTGGAGCTCCAAATCAACTAGTTCTAGTCATTGAACTTATTCTCATAAACTACTGTATCATTAGGCAAGTTACACATGTGTTTATAAAACTGCTAGAGAAATAATCTTCAGTTGATTGAATACTGAAAATCCAGCTCCTGACCTTAGCTCATATCAAATCTTACATTCTGATCATTCTTAAATTTTGCAAAATTATTTGGGTTTAGATAATTTGGTTTTAGATGCAGAATTCCTTTGTTTATGGTCTCTCAAAGTAATTTGTGTATGATAGAAACATTTGCCTTAGAGGTTGTGTTACACCTCTTTTCTGCATAACTAAATGTCACTGGTACAGCCATCTTTTCTGATGTCAGCACTGGAGGGACATTTAAATTTCTTTTATTGAAAAAATATCCTCACAGCCTTTAGACTGGGATCTAAAGAAGCTCTCAGGACTACTGAAATCTGTATTTTCTTGAGCAAGTGACACTGTCACTATTTTATCTGTGAGTGATGTATCTTTATCCCATACAGGAGAGTTATGTGTGGGCCAAACACTATTGATGTTCCAGTGATCCCTATTTGGAAACTACTCATCAAAGAGGTTAAGCATTTCTGTTGCTTTTAGTCTAAGCTGCTTGGGAGGCCATGTGTGCATATAATTGATTCTATATCTGATTTGACTTCCCACTACTCACTCTTCAAGCACATTTCTTTTTTGCATCCTGTTTCAAAAGCTGTTCTATGAAATCATCATAAATTCCTTCATTCTCCCTTTTTCCTATCCTCCATCCCCATATCTGTGTGTCTGCTTGGTATTTCTATGTATCTGTGTCCTGGGAGCTCATTCTATTTGCCTTCTGAGGGCCCTTGAAGGTTTCCAAGCTGCACTGGAGATCAAACTTTCCAGACAAGGGCTGTCTTTTAATCAACAGAGGTTAAGTGAACAGCAGTACCTGGTACATGCCTATAGCTGCAGAGAGCTCCAATGAGCTCATGATTTTGGTCACAGCACCACACAAAGCACCAATATCTCTTTCAATCAGGAACAGCCTATACGTGGCCTAAACAGGGTGTTTGTGGCAGTGTGCTTATGGTAGGTGAGCTCCATGCTCACTGCACAATCTGCTCTTCTCTCACCTTTGTTACATTTCTTGTAAGAAGCAAACAAAACAAGGATTGGGCTGAGTCATTGACATCCCAAATAATATCCTATTGGTCCATTTGGTTTGTCCCTTCTGTCAGATGAAGATGGTTCGATCTGATTAGACTAAAGTGACTGCTGAGAAAATTACAAAGGGGGGTCAGAAGTCCCAATACTTAATGTCTCTTATTCCAGACCTTTTCTAACAGGTTGGACTGTCTAAATATATTGAGGCCATTTAAATGTGGCCACCTCTTTACCACTGCTATCTCTCCAAACAGGTCCTAAATCCATTTTACGTGTTCCAGCTGTTCAGTGTGTGTCTGTGGTTTGCTGAAGATTACATGGAGTATGCCATTGCCATCATATTCATGTCTCTCCTCTCAATATTTTTGACCATATATGATCTTAGAAAGGTGAGACACCTCACATTTTCCACAAGGCAGATTTAATGTCTGGGACAGGTCAGCATGTTACAACATGCACACAGTGCTACAAGACTTACTCAGAGGTTTAGTCTTGTGACATTGTGTAGTAGCAGGTGCAATGGCCTGGCCTCCTAGTCATCATAACCTCTGTGTGGTACCTTACCCACATCCTCCCTTCCCCATTCCAGTGCTTCACCTGGTAACATTTTGTTACACTCTCTGTAATTAGGGTGGGGAATTTCTTTCTCTCTGTGATTGTATAGTTCCTGGTAGAGCTGGAGCCCAGTTTCTGAAGGTTCTCATAACCACAAATAACAAAAGGAAATAATTGTTAGTGTACAAATTGCATCATGTAAGTAAGATGTAACACTTTTGTTTGTTCTTCTTTAATTTATAGCAATCTATTAAACTGCACAGACTGGTTGAGTCTCATAACAACATCATGGTCACTGTCTGCAGAAATAAGGAAGGTGACTCCTCTATGCTTCTTTTTTATAATGTTCTTTGTTTCTATAGCAATTTACATAAAGCATGTATAGTAACAGATTTATTCTAAAGTGGTTTTCATCTTCTGTTTCTCAGCTCAGTTAACTCACTTCTGCACATAGAGTTAATTTGACTTGGAAATATGTTGTGGCATATCAAACATATTAATAATTGAGTTCAGCCTTAGCTGAAAATTGTGAGGAAAATGAAGTAATTTTTCTTAAAGCAGTGCTGACGTAGCCAACAACACACCCATTAAATGTCCACCTAATTGCTCCCTGCAAAGTCTGTTCATTGTAAAGGTATCTAGAGCGCAATCCAAAGAGACAAAGTCAAATAAAGAAATTTAGATCCGAGGCTCTTCAGTTAGGTCAGTGAAATGGAACAGTAACCAGTGGTTGTGATCCTGGGTAGATAAGGAGGAATTCTACACTTGGAACTGAAGCCTAGGCTTGTCTTAAATATTGGAGGTTGTATACATAGCTCCTACTGTGGTCCTTTGTTTCTCATCCATTATAAAGAATTCTATTCAGCAATTAGTTCCTTGTATTTTTTCCCCCTTGCTACAGAGAAATATATGAAGCACAAAGTTTGCATTACTTTTCATTTTCAGGTTTCCAAGAGCTGGAATCACACTATCTTGTTCCTGGAGATTTGCTGATTTTGAAAGAGGGCAAAACCCTTTTGCCTTGCGATGCCATCCTGGTCAGCGGGCAGTGCACTGTAAATGAAAGCATGCTGACAGGTACAGCTCATCCCTCCCAGGTTTGCCACCTGAGCACCACCATTGCCCATGGCTTCAGCCAGGGACACAGGACAGAGTTATCATGCACATCCCTTTCTGTGAGACAGTCCATAGCTGGCCGAGAAGGGGATTCGTTTGGTTCCATATAATAGAGATTGAATTCTTAATTGTCTGAACAGACAATGTGGACTTGAGGAAGGGCAATTTATCCTTTCCTACTTTCATGGGATGCAGCATTTAGGAAAAGGTGATCTGATTAGAAGGAAAAGAGTGGACAGTGAAGAGGAGTGAGCAGGACGGGAGAGGAAAATGGATATGAAGCAAAGTTGTTCCTACACAGGGCCCATGGTCACTCTGGCTGCAGGGGTTTCTGTCACTTACTGGATGTCTCATCACTGTAACATCTCCTGTGGAGTGTCTGTCTAGCCTTCCAGACACTTAGCCTCACATTCCTGTGATAGCAGTGGAGGACACACCAGGTCAGAGAGGTTACTGAAAAGCAGGATTTTTGGTGCAGGAGGAGGTCACAGTTCTATTTCCTGTCTTTAAATTTGGTCTTGGTCTGAATCAAACTGAAACTGACCATTCTGAAATTTCACATAAATGAGAAATTCCGGAAACACGTTTCATTTAGAAAACTTCAGCTGTCACAAAACATTTCTTCTTCACCTTACTGTCTGCTTTGACATAAATAGGGTATTTGTCACCTGTCAAGCACTGAGCTAAAGGCTCTCCTTTTTACTAGAGAGGGAGAATAGGGGATATCATGTTCCCATCTGCTTGAGGGAATGTGTAGTGACCTGCACGTGAGGTTCAAGTTAGGTAAACAACTTGTGGCCATTCAAAGGCAGTCATGCAACACCAGTTCAGGCCTCTTTTCAAGTCTCTACATCTACATCAGGGTTTGGAGTCCTTGGACTGCTTTCAGTTCTCAGACTTACATGAAGCTGCTGTACTGATGCAGAGGAAAACTCTTCTCTGGCAGTCTCTTTGTTTGCTAGGCTTTAAGCTCTATTCATTCTGAAGATGTCAAAACATAAAAGTAAAATTTCTGTAAACTGCTTTCTCTAGTAAATACCTTTAACTTACCATCTAGATGTCTGGGTACTTATTTGAAAGTCAGCAGGCTGTTATTAAGTGTACTGCAGTTTTCCTCATCTGAACTAATCTTCCCTAGGAGAAAGTATTCCTGTAACAAAGATCCACCTACCACAAGGTGATAATTTGAAGTCCTGGAGAGTGTACTGTGCAGAGGATTACAGAAAGCACGTCCTCTTCTGTGGAACAGAGGTCATCCAGACCAAGGCAGATGACAGAGGACCAGTGAAAGCCGTGGTGCTGCAGACTGGTCAGTCAACACTCGAGTTCACTTTTCCTTCCATGATTTTTTTCACTGGAACAGTCTGACAAAGTATCAAATAACATTAAGTTAAAGGCACTAATCCATACTTACAACAGACAGATGGAGAATAATTATCCTGGGCTGGGCTAAGTTATTATGCATTGTTTCTTTTTGCTTGGCATAACTTCTACAAAAACTGCCAGCATATAATTACAAAGAAGAATTTTGCTTTGCTTCTTAGGCATTGAAAAAATCCTTCCCCCTAAGGAAGATAGGAAAAAATCCTTCCCCCCCGAGACAAAAATAACTCCTTTCTATATTCTGCAGATAAGGTCACATACACTACAATGAAACACCTGGGCCTTCTTCCATAAGTTGCAGAAATCATGAATAATTTTGAAGCCCCCCATTCTTTGCAGAGAATTTAAAAAAATATTTTCCCCTTGGAATGGTTTGTCTTTCAAGGTTTCAACACAGCCAAGGGGGATCTGGTGAGGTCCATTCTCTACCCTAAACCCATGAACTTCAAGCTGTACAGAGATGCCCTCCGGTTCCTGATGTGCCTCGTAGCATTTGCAGCCATTGGAATGATCTACACAGTGTGTGTGTTTGCACTTAATGGGGTGAGTTATTAATGCAGGAGAAATGGTTCACCTGAAACCCTTGTAAAACAGTTCACTCATTCTCGTGCATCAAAGTCTATGTGAGAGCAGTTATACACTGTACACAGTAGTTCTGCAAATTTTAAAGCCTAATTGATTTAGAGCTTTTTCAGAAGCCTTCAAGAAATCATTCATGCCATGATAATTCTCTGCCAATGTAAAGTCCAAGTCATGAGTTGTAAGGTTGATTCTGTAATTCAGCTTTTGAATAATCTTTCTCGTGAGGAATAATCTACAATCAGTTGGCTCAGAAGATTATTTCCCCTTAGGATATCAAACAAAGTGTGTTTAAGAACATATTCTTCTGTCTGCTTTGCAGTTTTTCCTTTTTTTTCCTTTTAATTTAACTTCCCCATTGTAATATGTAAAATACATGCTGATGCTATCTCAGTTGCTGAAATTGTCTTGTCAATCTTTTAAGATTGAATCACAGGATGTACTAAATGCTTTCTCTTCTGTGAGGGTTTATCTAAAGGTGGGTGGTAAGTACTTCATTCTAACATAAAATAGATACAAAATATGATCAAACTGGTGTGTTCTGTGGTCTGAGACAATATCAATGAAGGGAGAACCAGAACATGACAGAAATTCAGCACATCAAATGCAGCATGATTTGTGGCCAAAGTCCCAAGCTCAGAAGTAGTAATAGTAGATCTCTATGATGATTTGCAAGTACTTCTGAACTGCAAATTTGCTTTAGCTTGCAGTGTCTCATTCCTGGAACCCCAATTTGAAAAGCATTCAATTCTTTAGCATTCATATCAACTGGCCAGGATAACGGCATCCGCACTCAGCGTCCTGGCAGTTGGTTTTACACTGACCTCTAAGCTCCCAAATTATAGATTGCTTTTACAAAGGTAACTGTTACTTCCATGTCTCTTCCTGCAGGTAAAAGCAATTTTCTTTCACAACTCCTAGAACATAAGGTCAGAAGAAATCATTAGCTCATACATTCTGCCCTCATTTTCAGCACCATCCCATATGTCTCACCTGTCACCATAACATGCAGTCCAGAGCTGTGCCTATAGGCATTTGGATGAATGCCCACATTAATAGCAGATTCCTGTGTGCTGTGTCATGGGAAAATAGGTTTGACTGAGGGTGCAATGATCTATCTGGCATGTTTGAACACATTGTTTTGGAGGAGGCTGTGAACCTGGCAGGTTTGTTTGCATAGAGAATGGATGAAGGCCTGGAGGCTGCTCTTTAGCAGTGATGAGGATTTAAAGCCTCTGGTTAAATCAAGCCTATTAATTTCTTATAGAGATGAATATGTGGTGGACCACAGGCAGAAAACAGCACAGCCTGGAGGACCTGCAGAGGAGGGGAGGAGCAATGAAGTGGGCTCAGTGCAAGCAGCACTTCTTGCCACTCTCTTCCTGGTAACTGTCCTTGTTATTATGGCAGGAGGAGACAGGAGAAGTGGTGAAGAAGGCTTTGGATGTTATCACTATTGCTGTCCCACCAGCTCTGCCAGCTGCCTTGACAACAGGAATCATTTATACCCAGCAGAGGTTGAAGAAAAAGGGCATCTTTTGCATCAGCCCACAGAGGATCAACATGTGTGGACAGCTGAACCTTGTCTGCTTTGACAAAGTAATAGCTGTGTGGTGGTTATGCCCTCATTGGTAATGGAGCTATGCTGGGAGTGGGAGGCTGGGGTTTGATGAGCATTTCCATTGTATTTTAGAAACAAAATGAGCAGTGCTCTGTACTTCAGTTCTTCCTGTCTGAACAGAAGCTGTGGCAATTTCTTGTTTTTCTTGTAATCTAGGAATTGCCTGGTAGCACTTTTGCTCTGCACCGTGCTGGTATTTTTTGGACAGTAACTTCTTAAAATAAGTCTTGTTTTTTATTTCTATTGGAGCTCTTATGTGGGAAGTTAATTTAAATGTACATTTTAACTTAGACTGGCACCTTAACAGAAGATGGCTTGGATCTCTGGGGCTTGCTGCCCTCTGAAAGAAACTGGTAAGGCTCCTTGACACAACAATGGCATCTAAATTTTGTTAGTGATTGGATTTTTCTACTAGACAAAGGACCAAATCTGAAAGACAGTTATTGTTAAACAGTTAAGCATTTGAAGTTCCCCATGTTTAGATTTTAAATTTTATTTCTATATCCTCTGGAAAATGAATTGTTTGCCTTATCCCAGGGGTCCTGCTCCAGATGAAAAGATACAGCCACTGTTGCCAGCATTTGGCACAGCATGTCTGGGCAGATAGTGTTCAGTTGAAAGCCTGGGTTAGATCTCAGACCTGCAGTGTAACCCCAACCCTCTCTGACAGGAAGTCATTGTTACCCACAAGATTGACACTCTCTTCTTTCAGTGGCCTTGACTTTGCCCATTTACATTTCCAGAAATGTGCATATACAGACTTGCTCGAACTTATATCAGCTTCAGAACTCAAAGAATCTTTGCACAAGCCTCAAGAAATATATTTTATAATAATCTGTTCTTCCCTCCATCCCATTGGATTCCCTAACTAGCATAAGACACCTGGTTTGGTCATGTGTATCCCAGCCTTTATAGGTGTATGAAAAGCAGTTCATGTGGGAGGACAAGTCCCCAGAACATCCATGTAGTCCAGGCTCAGGATAGGACTTTAACTGCCCCCAATTTAGGATTTTTTTTTTCTGTTAGTCTTATGTTGTTTGGTGTTCTCTGAGAGTAACTTTTATGCTCTCTTTTGCTTTAGCTTTCAGAATATTCACAGTTTCCCTGCAGACCACGGCCTGCCTTGGGGCCCAGTGTTCAAAGCACTAGCAGTTTGTCATTCATTAATTGTTTGGGAGGGCAAGATCCAAGGAGACCCACTGGATGTGAAAATGTTCGAGGCCACTAACTGGGTAAAGCTGAGATTTGTTGTTATGCGAACAGTGGGGACATCACCTTGCCATCTCAGGTTTAGCCAGACACCTGTCAAAGTTATGAAAAACTCAGGAATTCTGTTAAAGAACTCTTGTGAAACAGGAATAATTGAGTTTCCTTCAAAAAAAATATTTTTGTTCCTCAAAATCATGTTGTGATGATAAAAAACCCAAATGATTTGTGTAATCCTTCAAGAACAGAGCTTTCTACATTAATGCAAATTCTTGTGTATTATTTTCTCATTGAGTCTATGTTATATCTAAAGATTTTCCTTTATTTAATTCTGTTGTAATGAATAAAGGATTTATTGTCTGTGAGAGGACATTGTCTATTTGCTGTGCAAGGGTACAGTAGTGTCTTAGTGAACCTGGTGAGGCTTTCTACTCGATTGCTAAGAGAGGCAGTGGATTTTCCATTATTGGAAGTGTTTAGTTTGACATCAGACAGACCCCTCCCAGGAATGAATAAGATACCTTGTTTAGAGGCAAGGAAGAAATCTAAATGGATCCTTGAGGTTCCTTTCAGCTGTACTGGTGTTTCAGTCTGAAATATTTTTGTCTTTCAATACACAGGTGATAGATGATGCGAGCGGACACCAGAATGAAGATCAAGGATCCACACATGTCACTGTTGTCAGACCTGGACTTCAAGCCACCCCTGTAAGTTACTTGCAAGATTCACATCCATGATCAAGTTAGACTGTCAGTGTAAGGGTTAGGAAAGCTTGGGTGTGCTGTCCAAGAGAGCTCTTCTCTACTTTGTCTTTCCTGTACTGCCTGTACAGGGATTGCCTTGCTCTATCTGATTACAGACGCCTGGGGGAGCTTGCTGCTCACACCAGAAACAGGGGGATGCTGCATTAGAGATTGTCCAGCTCAGGGATGTGCCTGTCCTCATGGCTTGAGACTCAGTCTGAACTCAGCTGAGTGGGGAATGCAGTGGGGTCTGCTGGCTGATGTCAGACCCTTACTGGTGACATACACTGGTGGGACACTTTCTGACAACCATTTTCCCTCTGCAAGACCAGTGTGAGACCTAACAGAGTCTTATTAAAGAAACAGGACTAGTAAAATCCTTTCAGTAAATTACATTTTGTAGTCTGCTAAAATTGTCAACGAACTTTTCCTACTGCTTAAGCTAAGTATTTCTGCACAAATTTAATCTCATCTTTATGCACCAGTCATTTCTAAGTGTGACAAATTAGCCCCTTATACATAGTTAGCTTCTTACTATGGCCCAAAGGACAGACCTAAAATCCTTCAGTCTGAGTTTAAAATCCTTGCTAGAGTATGTAATCCACTTGCTTTTCTCCTAGGCCCCTGTGGAAGGAATTGCCATTTTACATCAGTTTCCATTTTCCTCAGCCTTGCAAAGAATGTCTGTCATTGCCCAGGAAATTGGTGGGGACCCACAGGCCTACATAAAAGGGGCTCCTGAAACAGTAGCCATGCTGTGTAGAGCAGAAACAGGTAACAAACATTTATAAATGCATCCTAGAAACAGGTATATATTAGTGACTTTGGATGGTACAATGAAAGGGGACCAAAATTAGATTTCTGTCTAAGACTTTATACTAAAGCCTGAAAAGTGTCTCTGTCGTCTTCCAAGTCTAAGGCTAAGCTCTCACACAGCCCTTCTCAACAAAGAAGGATTTTGAGAGAGAGAAGAGATAAAAGTTACTACCAACTCCTATACGAGGTGTACAGTCTCTGGCAGAATAGATATTTGGAAGAGTTTTCTACAGGTACGCCTCCCTCAAAAAAGTTGGGGGTTTTCCCTCCAAATCTTGGGAGGGCATCTAGAGAAGCAGAGATCCTTTATGACACCCTGGAAGAAGGTAAGTCTTTGCAGTTTAGGACCGAAGTTCAAAATGATAAAGGAGAGGCAAAGATTTTCTTATTGAACAAAATTTCCTTTCTTTGAACAAAAACTCCTTTCTTTGACATGCTTGGCCTGTTGATAGACTCTAGGTGTACAGGTCCTCTGGGACATAAACCTTCCATGCTGCAAGGCTTCCTTTCATTAGAAAGCAGTTAAATGCTGTGATAAACTGTGTTTTCCTCTTTTGCACAGTCCCACCAAACTTTGAAAGCAAGCTCCTGCTCTACACAGCCCAGGGCTTTCGGGTCATTGGCCTGGCCTGTAAATCTCTGCAGGCAGGGAAGCTGCCTGCTGCTCTAACAAGGTAAGCCATAAAAAACACAGCTCCTAGCCACAGTCAGCCATGGGCCAGGGGTGCCTCACAAAGCACCATCACCACATCACCCTGCCAAGAGCAGAGTCATAGTACAGAGTTTTGTTAGGTTCAGGCCAGTGGGAATCTGATTTAAATCTGGATATAGGCTTGGGGCAAGGTAGAGGGCACACCTATGGCGCATGCACAGAATCCTTACATATTTATTCAGTTTTGAAACTCTGCATTAACATAGGAAGCATAAGCCTATAGCACTCTGAACACTAGCACATGCCCCTTCTTAATTCCATTATTTACTAGTCTCCTTGCAGATTTACCCATGCTTTCAATTGAAGAGAAGTATTTAAACACAGGTGTCGTAACAGACCTTTCCACCCAATGAGCAAATGTGTGTGAAATGGCCCAGATTTTGCAGCTGTGTGTGCAGTTACAGCATGTGTGATGTTTATGCTGCCGAGGGAAAGAAGAAAGCTGCTGGTCAAACACAAGATCTGCTGTGAAAGCAGTGCACCATCTGACTCAGCTATTCTGACTGCCCTGCAAGTGTTTGGCATCTCCTTGGTGCCTAAAATGAATGCTTGGAAGCTTTTCTTCTTTTCAGATTCTTCAGACTCGACCTGTGTCCCTGAGACACCTCTAGTTCATGACTCAGGGGTCTCTCAGGGACAACTGTAAAAAAGCAATAGCACAGGTGAAAAGAAAAATGTGGGGGAAAACAGAATTGGAGGAAATTGGGGAAAACAAATTGCCACAGGCTGATTGCTCTTACTGTCAAGAGGAGCAGGCACATTAACTAAGGTCTGTTTCTTTGTTGTACAGTCCTCAAATGAGAAAGTATAGTGTGCAGGGACTTTTCAAATCAGGCCACCACAGTTTGGGAGTCCTGCAGGAAATTCAGGGTTCTGGTACTGAATTAGCACTGCTGGTATTTAAATAACACAATATATATAGAAAAGACAGACATCCTGGGTCTGCAGAAAATAGACAAATTATTTCAATTCTTTTGAGTTAGTTGGGATGGTTGGTATCACCAAATCCAATGGTGATAAAGGGAAAATAAATAATTAAATCTCTCTGTCTCTTTTTAACTGTTAGGGAGGAGATAGAATCTGATCTGACATTCCTGGGCCTGCTGATAATGGAGAATCGATTGAAGAGGGAGACAAAGCCTGTTCTGGAAGAGCTCAGTGCTGCCCACATCAGGAGTGTTATGGTCACAGGTATCTCAAAAAGGTGGATTGTTTTTGTGGTCACTGGCCCAGACAGGGAGTCCAACAATGTTTAAGTGAAAAGTCTTCTGTTGTCAACACCACTGGTTGGAAGGCATGGATATCTAATCCAAGACGCATCTGTGTTTTAAAAATGCCATAAGGTGAACTATGTTGTCCCTGGCAACTTCACCAGGCCATGTCTGGTCTAATAAAGGCTTGTCATACAAGATCCCTTTTTAACAGGGCCTCCTGAAATCAGCAGAAATGGGGCATGCGTGCTCAGGATATATTTGAAAACTCAGAATTCAGGCTAATGAATAAACAATTCCTCACTGCAGAAATGTTTAGATAATACTTCCTTTGTTTTTTGTAGGGGACAATATTCAGACTGCTATAACAGTTGCTAAAAATGCTGGCATGATAGCTCCAACACACAGAGTGATTCTTGTGGAAGCAAACAAAGTGCCTGGATCTTTTTCAGCATCTGTAACCTGGAAATCGTTAGAAGAGAACACAATTGAAGACTACAGAAGCCTGGTGAGATATCAGAAGCAGGTTTTGTGCAGCAGGGAAACAAACTAGGATGGAATGCTTTAAACAAGGAGTGGGATTATGGCAGTACAACAGAGAACTGCCATTCACCAGCAGAATATGTGCTAGAAGAGTGTTTATGGGAGGGGATCCTTATAGAAATGTGCTCCCCTAGAGCTTACTGTCCTGTGAACGCATTTTTGCTAACTGCCTAGCTGGGTTTGAGACCAGCCTTGCAGAAATATCAGAAAGATTTATCTCTAGCCCTCATGCTTAGCTGATGCCAGCTTTAATGCTTGCTTTTCCTGCAAGACAAATTTGATGGCATAGATGTGAACTTAAAATCCGTGGAGCTGCATTGAACGAACCAGCCCTGTTCAAGCAGGGAGAGTGTTAGCACTTTCCCACACCTACAGAACTAAAACACGGACCCACTGTTGAGAAATTGTGTATACACAGTGAACCACAGGCAAGCCAGGCTAAGAAATTTATTTCATCAAGCATCTCCACAGAGAAGCTGGGAAAAAGACCAGTTACTTTCTCCCTGAAGAGTCAGTCTGAGGATGTGGACCCTTCTCTGGGAAGTACAGAGTCAGGCAGACGGCTGGGAATATCTGCAGTAGTTCCTCAGCCCGAGCAACTTCTGCCTTGTGTTTCACTGCACAAAGACTTCCTTAGATGTGGTGCACATCTGCTGTCTTTAGTCCCTCTCACTTCCAGTGCAGCCCACCAGGGTGGCACTGTTGCATGAATTCTACCAAATGCAACAATCCATTTGATAGAACTCATGCAGTGAAAACCCAGTTAACATTGAAATTACCGGTGTTATATGCCTCAGTCCCTTTACAGACCCAAGCAAAGGCCATGGGCCTTGAATCCAAGTTTCCCAGAGCCTTCAAAATTACCCTCTTCACGGTATGCCCTTTACTTTGTCTGTAGTAGGGTCTGTGTAAATGCAGAGTAGCTTTTGAGGGCCTGGGCACAGCACTCATTCTGTCTCATTTTATAGGAGGATGACAGTCAGACTGAGCCAGGAATCAGGCTGGCATTGGGATCAGGCCAGTATCATTTTGCCATGAGTGGAAAATCTTACCAAATTATAGCCCACCATTTCAGGCACTTACTTCCAAAGGTAAGATCTGGATTATGTAACTGGAATACCCTTGCCATTCAGGAATTGTCCAAGTAAAATTAGCTAAAGAGATCTGTATCAGGACATCTTTGGGAACAATTATAACCCTGAAATACTTACAGGCTGGATGAATCTCTGATGTTATTATATGGAGAAGGATCTGAAAGTCCCTGTATTTTTCTCTGCACATGAGAGGAGCAGGCATACCTTACAGTGTGAGGACATGATTTGAAACATTTGTGCCCATATCCCTACCCCTGGCACAGCACTGACTCTGACCTGTTTTGGAGAACAGGAGAAAATGTGATATTACACATGGTGCAATTCAGCATAGCTTGTCTGTTCAGTGGACATGATAGCCTCATGAATTTTCTTCTAACTCCTTGCCTGGCAATCTGCATTCATCAGGTAACTCAAATGGCATACCAGGTCTCTTGTCCTTATTGTCATTGTTACTTTTTCTAAATATTTTTTAAGATCCCCTTTATTTTTGGTCATCAGCCTTTCCTGCTTCAGAGTGTAGAATCAGTTGTTTACAAATGTGATATTTGGTGATTTTAATTTAAATTATTACTGAGATAACTTACTTCAAGTTTTTTTTTTAAATAATTTCCTGTTTTTCTCTTTATAGCTCTTGCTGAATGGAACAGTTTTTGCTAGAATGTCTCCTAGTCAGAAAGCCAGTCTTGTAGAAGAGTTTCAAAAGCTGGAGTAAGTTCCTAATGAATTTGGAAGTGTTTGTTGAATTTACAGGCTTGTAAAGAGTCTGGTAAGAGCTAGCTTTTATCTAGCATAGTTTCATGGAACTGCACAAAACTGAAACCCTCACACATCTGCAAGTTGGCAATTAAATTCCAAAGTCTGTTAAAAAAGAGACACTGAACTCAATTCTGGTTTGGCAACCTGTCAAAGATTAAATACTTCCATGGTCCTGGATTCTGTTTGTTCATATCATCCTTCATCTTTACTTCTCTCTGGGCCTGAAGGACTGACACTTGTCTCCCCAAGATTTATAAGAATCTCTCCCAGCACTGCAGCTTCTCTGAGCTTGCTGTCTTTTGACTGTGCTACTGCTGGCTCAATGTGATGGGTTAGAGAATGTGTCAGGGCAGTCTGGATTGTTCACAGTCACAGTGATATAAACAAACAAACAAACAAATATATATATATATATTATATATATATATATATATATGTGGAGAGAGAGAGAGATTCCTGAATCACAAGCATCTTGTTGCCTGTTTTTCAGCTGTTTCCCAAGTCTTTTGAAGACCCTCACCCTTATTTTACCTAGCTTGCCTCAGGCCTTGTCCCAGAGCAAGGTGAGCTTTAGGGCATTTCAGGTGTGCAGTTGTGAAGCACCTCAAATGCTGTCTGGCCAGACAGACTTTAACTTTCCAGAAAGGCTTTTAACAAAAATCTTGTATGACTTGCATAAATGACTTGCATGGAGCAGGGTGTGATTCCTCATTTGCCTTATCACTTTATTTTTTAGTTATTTTGTGGGCATGTGTGGAGATGGAGCCAATGACTGTGGTGTAAGTGAAATTTTTTTACAGTATATATTAAAAATGATAAATTAATGCAATGCCAGTAGAATATTCCAAACTGAGCACATGCTGGAGATGGGAGTGTACCACTTATTTACAGAGCAGCTGTACTGTCACCAGTATTGATTTAGACCTGATCCCACTGTGTGGTCCTTACCATGCAAGAGCTGTCCTAGACAGGGATTTTTGCAGTTTGTTATCTCAAAGACTGGTTCATTTTCCTTGCAAAAACCACCAGAAGATTCTCCTGGGGGGAGCAAGCAGAGAACCCAGACTAGCTGCATAAAGCATGGGAACAAACAAGTGCTAAAAAAGGAGGCAGAGCCAAACGTGTCTTCTGCAGCAGGTAGTGGATGGCTGTGGGGTGTGTGGAAAATGAACTTTCCCATGCTCTCATCCCCATTCTTTCCCTGGACTCGGCATCTCACTGGAGGAACCCTCAGGGTGGAGCACACCCAGGGATGAAGAGGGACTGCTGTCACAGAACACATCCTGTAATAAGGGGTCACTGCTTGGCTGACATGTGAGTTGCTGTGTCTCCCTGGTGAGCACTGAGGAGGAATGTGCCTTTCAGGCTTTGAAAGTGGCACATGCAGGGATATCCCTGTCGGAGCAGGAGGCGTCGGTGGCTTCACCTTTCACATCCCGAACGCCCAGCATAGCCTGTGTTCTAGAGCTGATCAGGTAGGCATGCGGTTTTCTTTCCTATTTCATAAAGGAGGAAGTTCCCACTCCTCTCAAATATTAGGCTTGGGTGTTCCCATCATGTCACAATATGCATATCTAGAGAAAAAGAAAAAGTCTTTGACCCTGAAATTGCCATTTACCAAATCCCTATCTGAAATTCATTTAAGATACCTTAATTATCATAAGAGGAAGACATTTACAGTTGAGCTCTATGTCATCAAAAGTATTTCAAATGCAAAAGAAATAACAAAATTAACAGTTCTCCATAAAGCTGAAACAAATTCCACCAGCCAACCCGAAAATGAATTTTAGGTCCTACCTCTGATACCCTATGCTGGTAAAATATGGCATCTATTATGCCAGGATCCTGATTTTCCTTACTGGGACATTTGAGTAGCCAGAGAGAGAGCATTATGCTGACTGGATTTGTATGCTCACTGTAGGAGTAGAGGACTTAGTTCTGAACTCACTGAGCAGCTGCTTGGCTTTGTAAGTTTTTCCTCATATAGAGTTTGCTACCTACACTATTAATGTCAGCAGAAAAAGTTGCTGGGGTAAATTGTAGTCTACTGAACACAGGTGACAGGAATCAAGCCCATTTCATTGAACAAGATCTCTGCAAGTGAAGATTTTGCTTTCATTTAGGTCAGATTTTATTTATTTCACCTCCCAGCAAGATACTGGTAAAGGCCTCTCTGCTTGTGACACGTGCCTTGTTTTTCAACAGCCTTTTGGGAGAACAGGCACCAGGACAGACCCACCACCTAATTGCTGTGCTTTATTTATGTCTTCACACAGGGAAGGCCGTGCTGCTCTTGTCACTTCCTTCTGCATGTTCAAGTACATGGCACTGTACAGCATAATTCAGTACCTTGGTGTGCTCCTGCTTTACTGGGTATGTATTGGGAACACCTTGGCTGGAAGTGGATAATCTGCTATTTCCTTGTAGGAGAAATAGGGCATAAAAGCCACATGAGACTGGGAGATGGAGATTTACCTTTACTTGAGCTGCAAACTTCTGTGATGTGATCACATGGTCCTCCAGGAGAAAACTGGCAAGATTTTTCCCATTAACTTCAGCCAGAGGGCTTGAGATCCAAGCTGGGCAGAAAGGAAGCCGAGATACTGAATGGTGTTTTGGATGAGGGCATATGTCTGTGAAAAGGAAGAATCTGGTGTAAGCATATGCTGTTACAATTTATTCAGCATTTAAAGCATGAATTAACTTGACAGTAAGCAAATCCCCTGGAGTGCCTTAAACCACTTTTGCATGGCTTTTTCCCAGATGGAGAGGAGGGCTTTGTGTTCTGAAGTAACCCAGCAGTGAGAAAGCAGTCTCTTCAAATATTCTTCTCTTTTATTGCCTGAAGTGAACTGAAAGTGCAGTTAGTCCAAACAATGTGCAAAATGAGAATATTCACCGCAGGCCCAGTGGTGAGGAACCTATTGGCAGAGTGGTGAAATGTGTGGTCTCCTTATCTGCAGAGCAGCTTTTCAGAACAGAGCAGGAGTTCCATGGATATAATACGGCTTTCTGGAGACGATATAAACATGCCCATGGCAAATGTCTGATTTGTGATATTTTTTTTTCTTTGTTTTCCTCTTTTCAGCAACTAAACTCCTTTGGGAATTACCAATTTTTGTTCCAAGATCTGGCTATTACCACTGTAATTGGTGTGACAAGTAAGCCCCTTAGACATCCTATGTATTAATGAGAGAATGATCTCAAATACTTTTCTCCTCTTTGGAAATACATAACTGTAGATCGAGAAAGGAAGAAAAAGGAGGCCAAGCTTTCTGCAGGGTAAAGTTCCTCTGTGTGGAATACAGGATGTTTGGATTAGTAGAAGAGGGGTCTTGTTTGAGAAAAGCCCTAAATATGGGAACTACTTAGTGGGGCATTTCCTGAGTGTGTAGGTTGTTACTAACTGGGCTGCTATCTTTAGGACCAAGGAGTAAACCCACACCAAGTGCAGTGGAAAGTCTCTTCAGGCACTTTCCTGTTAACTTAGGAAGGTGGATTAAGAAGACACCTGACTCCATGCCCAAATGAAAAAGCAGGGATTAGCTTTTATGAGTCCAGCTCACATTTGAAGCTGTGTAAACCACAGCCCTGAAAGAAAAGAGAGGTGAAAATTGAGAAGAAAGAAATGACAGATGTCAGACACTGCAGAGCAGGGAGCTGTAAGCCAAGAATAAGAGGGGAAACCAGTGCTGAGGCAGAAAGGCAATTTTATTGAGACAGAATAGGTGCAGGGAAAGTTTTAGAATCAGGAATGGCAAGGACAGGACCATGAAAAGCATATAGCAAAACCACATCCTGGTATGTTCCATCCTTGCTGGAATACAGACAACAGGAAAAGACTTTGATGAAATCAAGCCTTAAAAGGTCAGCCACAACAACACTGCGTGCCAAAACCTACATTGCTGTAAGTAGTTTATCTGGAATTGCATCAAAGCTTTGTGCATAACTCCTTTACTCAAAGTCTACATAATTTTGTTAAACCTGAGAACAGAGGAAAACCTGTTGTGTCAGGTAATGCTTCTCCACAATTTGGTCCTTCTCCAGCTCAAGTAACTTGGTCAGGTGTTTAGTTCAGGAGGATGAACAGAACATGGGCAGCAAAAAATCCCAAGCCACAGGTGACATGTGACAGAAGGAGAATAAAAGAGCATGTGTCCATAATCTTGGGTCTGCCAGTAGCCAAATAAAATAAAAGCATTTTATTTTTCAAAAACACCTCATGATAGATGACATTAGTTCACCTCTTCTGTGTCAATATGATTTTGTATAAAAACAACTCTGTGTTTTGTACTTGATACAATCTTTGTATGTTTTATTAAGAATATTAAAGACTGCAAAAGGGCCATTGATACAGTCAGTATTACACAGCATCACTGCTTGTATTTTGGACACACTATAAATACATCTGTGCATATTTCAGTGAGTTTCACACGTGCCTATCCAAAGCTGGTCCCCTACAGGCCTCCAAGCCAGCTCATCTCACCCCCATTGCTGCTCTCTGTTGTGCTTAACATCCTCTTCAGCCTCAGCATGCAGATCTTCGGGTTTGTGGTGGTCCAGGAGCAGCCTTGGTATTCCCAGACCGATATACACAGGTAGGATCCCTTTCTGGGACTCTGGATACCACAGGGCTGACCCAGTGGGGCAGTTCTGTGTGAAACCATTGATCAGCTGCACTGCAGGCCTGATGAGCAGCTGCAGCAGACTGTGCTGCCCACTGGGTGCAAACACTTTAACCAGTGTTGCCTGAGGTCCCTAAGCTCTCCAGCAACCTGCCGTGCACAGTTCATGTGGTGAGAATGCTTCTGCTGAGCACAGAGAGGAGGATTTGATTGCAGGAGAGAGCAGGTCTGAGCTCAAGCTCTAACAAGTTCAGTAGGCTCAACCAGTGGTGAGGTTGTGGGCATTGCCAATAACCTATACCATGGCTGTGAGGGAGGATTCCTGATAGCTAATAGTGGAAGCTGGGGGAAATAACCAGGACTATGACCATTCCCTGAGCAGTGTGACACTCTTTTTCAGTGCCTGCCTGTCAGTGAAGAACCATGAGAAGAATTCATCCTCCAGCCTGGGGCTCCAGGGGGTGAGAGATGGAGCCCATCAGCAAACAGACAATGGCTTCAAGAGCTATGAAAACACCACGGTGTGGCTGCTCAGTACCATCAATTGCCTCATTGTAGCACTAGTGTTTTCCAAGGGAAAGCCTTTCAGGCAACCCATCTACACCAACTGTAAGTATGGGGGTAGAAGAAATTATATATAAGTCAACTTATATAAGGAGGGCAGTTTAATAGGGAAAAATTAAATTTGACCAAAATTATGTCAGCCAAAAAATCAGGAGAGAGGCTGTCATGTGAAAGGAAGATGAGCACATATGTTTGTGACAGTTCCAGAAGATGCAGAGAATCATGGAAGAGCTGTACTTTTTCTCTTTGGGGCAAATACTGCAGCATGCTCTTAGACAAAACTCTCTTCAGCTCTTTTAATTTTTTTTCAGTGAAGAGTTAAAATAATGCAGCAGGTTTCATGGCTTTGGTGTTTCGGTATAGCAATAGTGAGGAGGGGAAGTTCCTTGTAGAGAGCAGAAAAAGTGAGCCACCAGTCTCCCAGAAAAAGGCAAAACACAAATGAGTGGGTGGAGGATGAATTTTGGTGCATGCCAGCTGAAGAGAAAATGAATTTACTTATCATTGGAACATTTACCTACAGATGGAGAAGGCAATAGGTTCTCCATTACTTAGACTCTCTAGATCCTGATCAAGACCAAAGTCTTGACATACATCACTGAAGTTGAAGGCAGCATTCATAACCATATTAACAAGGTCTATATCCTGGCCATTTTTCTGAATCACAGAATATACTGTGATCAGAGGGAGACTTACTGGAAAGCTATAAGGCTTCTCAGATATAGAAGGTCAAATCAGTTGTTCAAAATACCCATTTGGTGTTTTAAATCTGTGGCTGCAATGCTTCTCCCACACTCATGTATAGCACTTGATTTATTAAAGCTGGGGTTTTACTCTGTTGATTTTTCTCTTGCTCAAAATTCCTTTATATCTCATGGATTCTTTTGATGACTGTGTAACACAGAAAATTAGTACAATCTTCTACAGTAAAGGCAAATAGCTGAGATTGCTCATGAACCTGTGGGTTTCTTTCTTTGCTCTTATCCCTTCAGATGTGTTCATAGTGGTGCTCATAGGGCAGCTGGGCATTTGCCTCTTCTTGATGTTTGCTGACATTGATGCTCTCTACTCCAAGATGGATGTGAGTATTGTTCCAAAGGGGATTTTCTTCCTACTGCCAGTCCATTGTAAGCACACTGGGATTGTTTTAACAAAAGGCACAGACTTTTGCAGGGAGATATGGCATCTCTAAAGACAAATCATATTTAAAGAGGTGGATTTTAGATGCTGGGATTGTAGAAACTTCTAGAAATACAGTGACTCCAAACTAGTGTCTGTGCATTCAGCAGGACAGCTACACATGTAATTTTGATTGTTTCAGCACATTGTCCAAGCAACAGAAGATAACATCACTAAGCTTTCGTGTGGTATATTGGTGGCTTGTGAAGCCAGGAGCAGAACAGGGCTGGGATCTGTGAGTTTAAAATAAAGCACTATGTTCTCGTGTTTCTCAAGTTGTGCTATCTGAATAAAGGTCCTCTTGCCAAAATCTGCCAGTTGGCACTCAGAGCAGCTCTCAGTTCCAGTCCCCAATGTTTTCTGACTCCCTCTTTAAATTTTAGGTAGCCTGCAGTTTCCCAAAGCAGGATTTGGGTTTGGAGCAATTGTAGGGAAAGAGTAGTGGGGCTGTCATGGCAAGAGAGGATCTGTCTTTATCCTTGATTAATAAATACCAATAAGGCTTGACTTATGTCATCTAGCAGAATGGAAGCTGGGAGTTGTCTTGTGCAAATCCATCCCAAGGGAAGTGTGAGGGAAGGATAAGATCTACATCAGCTGAAGGATGGGGTTGTCAGTGGAGCTGAGAATTAGCATGTTGAGGCTGGGAGATGTTAACCTCCTCTACTGTGACACTGTCACAGTCTTGCTGTAAGAGTCACAGGAACAAAACATGAAAAGCACCACACAGCTGTTTTTTCTGTACATTTGCAATCAGAGCAGTGGCTTTGAGTCACAAGTGCTGAACAGAGAGCAGCTTCCAGTCCTGTATGTTTGCATGTCAGGTAGCAAGTCAGTTTAGACATGGGATTAATGGAATTTGTAAAGGGAAAGATAGTCAAAGGGTCCAGGGCTCAAATTGAAATGTCAAACAGTCCACTTATCGCTGTTGCTGTGACTATTAACAGAGCTCGTCTCAGCAGGCAAACCCAGTTAGAGAGCCTGCCACGAGATGGCACTTTAAAGCAAGTCATCGTCCTGTTGTGGACTGTGGTGGCGCAGGACATTTTTCAGCACTGCAGCTGCAAGAGGATAAAATGCATTTGGGGAGAACTGCAAAACTCCCAGCCCAAGAAGTCTGGAGGGAATTCACTGGAGTCGCTGAGAAGAGAAAATGAGGGAGTAGCAATAAAAACCTCTGCAATAGCCTAGCCCTGGAGAAACTGCTGATCCAAATTGTGGATCTGAGCTGCATCTCCAAAAGCAGAAAGAAAGCCAGACCCATCTCTGGGAAGCTAGAATGGGTTTGGGGCTGAAATACTCAGTTTGAACCATATCTTAATATTAGGAAGTAAAAAGGCAGTTAGATTTCCTCTTGCAGTTCTAAAGAATGGTTTTCTCTACTGCATCATAGATTTAAAAGGATCTTTATCAGTAATTCCTCAAGAAAAATAGCAGTATTAGCTCATCAGCAGGGTAAGCCAGTTTGGGAGTTTGGCTTTTTATGACATGAAGCTGCTGAAGATCTGGAACATAAGTCATGTAAGGAGTGTCTGAAGGAGCTGTGTTTGTTTAGTCTCAGGAAAAGGAGGGGAGATCTTAATTCTACAGTTACCTGACAGGAGGTTGTAGCAATGTGGGTGTCACTTTTCTTCTCACATGTAACAAGTAAGAGAGGAAATGGCCTCAGGTTGTGCCAAGGAAAGTTTAGAGATTAAGGAACATTTTTGACTGAAAGGGCTTCAGACTGGAACAGACTGCTCAGGGAAGTGGTTGAGCCATCATCCCTGGAAGTATTTAAAAGAAGTGTAATTGTGGCACTGCGGTGGACTTGGAAGTGCCAAGCTTTTGGTTTGGCTTAATGACCTTTAGGATTTTTCCCAGCCTAAATGATTCTGTGTTCTATTGCACAAGTGTCCACCAGTGTTTACTGTGGATTCACTGCTGAATAGCTTCTTCTGCTTTTTCCCCAGCTTGTTTGCACCCCTACCACGTGGCGAATCTCCATGGTGGGAATGCTTGCAGTCACACTGGCTGTGTCCTTCCTTGTCGAGGTGAGTGTGCATCCTTGGATGTGCTGGTCAGCATTATTGGAGAGATAAAATTGTCAAGTCTTGCTCTCTCTCCTTCCTCCTCAGCTCAATGTGGGAATATCTAGTAAAACAGGAGTAATTGCTGCTACCTCACCCTTGCTCCCTTTTCTTAAAGCATTCCATCTGAATGATGAGGGAATGCAAGGCATAGCCACCTTTTCTTTCCTCTGGTGAGTAGGATCCATCAGGCTCTGCCCCAGGTTAGAAAATATGGGCACTCTGTGGTGTTTTCTGCTCAGATCCTGAAGACTCTTGGAAGGAACTGGCCACAGTTCTCAGGTGGAGAACTCTGGTGGAGCTGGTATGAAATGTGGTCAATAAAGGCTGTTTAAGGGACATGGATGAGCAGAGCAGGTGGGAGATCTGGGTCTCTGCTGTTTGCCCCATGTTTGTACTCTGGATGAAGGGTAAATGGCTGTCCAGGTCCCCTTAAACCCTCTTTTTGCTTTTACCTTTACAGGAAGCAGTCATTGAGAACAGACCCCTGTGGCTGCTTCTGAAAAAGACATTCCGGTACCACTCAAAGAGCCACTACAAGAGGCTGCAGCACGAGTTGGAGCAGGACTCAGCCTGGCCCCCTCTGAATGAAACCTTCTTCTCAGATTCTGTGGCAGTAACAGTAGAAGGAAATATGGGAGGCCATAGCAATCCAACATTTGACAGCAATGAGGACTCGCTCTGAAAGAAACTGCAGTGAGCACATCCAGGACAGTTGAACTTGATCGTAAAAGGACTCAGTGACTTAGGAAGAGGAAGGGCTGCTCTCCCATTCTGGGAGTAACCAGCTCTTGCTTACATCTAAATTAACTGGCAGCACGAAATCTTCTGCAGTAACATAAAGCCACAGTGATGTTTCCTCTGTCCCCTTGCCCATGTACAAATGGCTGCCAGCTGAATATTGGTAAAGCATTTGTGGTTGAAACACCCCATTGCTGGGTCCCTCTGTTGAACTGCATTATGCAGTCCCTAAGGGTGGGAGATGCTCCAGATGAAAAGTAGCTAATTGCAATAGCAGCACTCCCCTGGGCAGATCTCCTTTGAGAAAACAAGTAGAACCTTCTCCTGATAGAGGCTGCTGAGCACAGGTGTCCCTGGGATTCTTCGTGGAGTTTCAGATACTGCTGCTTGGTGTCTTGCTTCTTTTGGGGGGTTTTAACCCTTCTGGCAATACTTGGCTTCCAGAGCTGAAAGGAGCTGCAAACAGCCAAAGCTTTCTGGAAGTGTCCACTCCCAGCCCCGTTGTGCTTTTCCCATGATGGGAGCAAGAAGCACTCTCTTGCTAGCTCACTGCTACCAGGAAATGTGTTTGCCCTCTTAGTTTTTAGCAAGTGATATTTGTACTTTATAGGTAAAAAATTGTTGACCTGCAAAGCAGAATGATTTCATTATTTAACTTTTTTTTTTTTGGCAGGAGATATTTTTTTGGGATATTAAACTGTAGAATGGAATGTATTAATTACAAATTATGATCTCGTCCTTCAAGGCCATGCTGTCCCTTGTGGTGTGAGCTTTCTTTACCAGGGCAGGTTCTGCACAGCTGGGCTGCCTCCTGGCATCAGTTTTACCAGTGCCAAAAGAAGCAAACATTGAAGGGATCATTAACTTCAAGGACCTAAGGCCTGAAATAAAAGATGTGGACCCAGCTAGGCCTCAAAATAATTTTTTAAAAAATCTGTGGCATGGTCTTAAGTCGAACCATCTGAGGTTTAGTCTCTGGTTTCTCCATACTTGTAGATGCAATTCAATCATCAGCTCATATCCCTCATCTGTTAACCTTTGACGGAGAATTTTACTCACTTTGCTGTGCTGTATTTGCCACAATACTGCACATTCCCACAAGTGTTACCTACTAAGAAAAAAAGCAGCTTCCACCTGCACATACTCTCTTAGCCCACTGATGTTAATCTGCTTTTCTCCTCACTGCATTTGGCAATTTTGGTCCCCAGCTGGATAAAACAACAAGATAGTTAATCAGAAGGGCTTTGGACCAAGAGGAACACTTCCTTCCTTGGATAGGATGTGCGGAGGAGCTGTGCCTTTTCAGTTGACTTCACGGTTTGTTTTCCACTCTTGGAGCTAACCCATGTTTTTACTGGGTGGGGCTGAGAAGCACTTTGTTACTGGAGACGGTATTTTCCCGCCATTGTGTGCTAAAGCGCTCATGTGCTGCCACAAAAAGCCAGGAAACAGGCAAACTATGAATCAATTCAGAAAGACGTTTTTGGGTTTTAGATTTAAAAATCAGCTTGGGAAACAGAGAACAAATCTGAAGAAATCATTAATCGTTTTGAGTCAACATACCTGCACCAGAGTAGAGTCTGAAAATAATCTAGCCCGAACCTAAAAATAACTAAGAAAATAAAGAAACAATAGCTGAGAATAAAAAGAAAAAACCCAACAAACTTAACCAAACAATATTTCTACTTGAAAAAAAAAACATTTATTTGACTCAATGCGATTTTGTCATCTGTTTTTGACAAGTTTGACATAAGCAAATTGAGTAAATACTTTTCTACCTACAGTAGTTTACCTAATGGCAAATGCCTGTCACAAAGCCACACAACTTGACACAAGCTAAAAATATTTCATATTAATTCCTAGAAGTGTCTCCAAAGTTTCCATGGGTTCCCAGTTCACAGCAAAAGCCACTGGAAGGGGAAGGAAGGCTGGATGCCCTCTGCATTCCTTGCAGTTTGAGGCACCCAAGAGCAGGTTTAGTGGAGGTACTCCTGACATCCTGTCTTTTAGGTACAGTAACATTTTCTGAAGACAAAGTTCACTGTCCTGTTACAAACTCCCGGACAAAACTAATATGTTGCTGCATGTGATACAGTGACAGCAGCAGGAGCATTGCAGACCAGGCATGTGATTTATGTTTAGATATCACTGACACTATAAAAGTATCAAGTCTCGGTAAGCCTGTGGTAATTGTTGGGTTGAGGAGATAAAGAACTGCTTGCCTGCTGCTGAAATACAGCCTTGCCTGCAAGGGAGCAGAATTCAGATGCCAGGTAATGTTTAACCTCTGCCTCTCTAAGCACTGTGATCACCTCTGCTCCTTTTCGAAGAGGTCAGTGAGTCAGGCCAGCAGCTGGGGGGACAGTTATGAAGATTTCACCTGGGTGCTTTGGGATGGGGTGACTGACACTTCACAGACATAACCCAGGGTGGAGAGCTGGTGAACCTCTTTTTTGGCTATCAGCACACATCCCTGGCAGAAGGTTGCAGGGAATGATAGGAAGCTAAGGAGGTGCTGCATGCTTGTAACAGCTAAATATTTCCCTTATGGTGGCTGTGTCCCTTCTAGGAGAGCAGTACTGTCAAAGACTGGTGTCCTTCTCCTCTGCTGTTGGCCCTCATTCCTGACAGAACTTTTCCTGTGGACGGGGACATCTTGCCTCCTGACTGAGCAGCAGCACAGGCCTGGAGTGCTTGTGGTTTTTGCAGTGCTGGAACCACAGCCAAATCATAACTGCCCTTTCATGGAGGCTCTTGCTAAAGATCTTTATTTTAGTCTGGCTAAAGCACACTCATTCCTCTTTAACAGCCTTGGTTTAGTAGTCCAGAAGCTAAACATCATCAGAGAAATGCTGCTGCTGGGCTTGCTTGTGGCTTCAACAGCAGAGTAAAGCACAGAGGGAAATGTTTGCAAAATTGCTATTTTTATTTTATTATTCACCTCATAACTTCCTTTTCTCCCATGACATAGACACAGGATGTTTTTTCCTGCATAAATAAGGAAATACTGCAGGACTGATCTTCTTCTACAGAGGACAAAACAAATATATCTTGTGGATAAGAGGGGGAACAGTTATGGATAGTTACTTGCTGAGTTTGCATAGAAATTCCAGGCATGTGTTTCTGTATACAGGATATTGTCATGCCATCTGTGTTCACTTTACTCAGCTATGGATGCTACATGAGTGTCCTTAAAATGGGAGACACCTCTGAATGGGACTCTAAACTAGTATGTTCCTGAACTTTTACTGAAGTATGTTTGAAAGCCTACAAAATTCATGAAAATTCCAGGGCTCTTGAGATGGGTTAGATTTGATGTTACCAACCTTTCAGTGCCCTCTGGAGAGAGGTTTTGAAGAGAACTCCAGCACTCCAAAAATTTATTTTATTTGAACTTTGCATTTTCATCCAAGGCTGAAACCTCATGTTTGAAATACTAATGGTTGTGCCTGGAGGCAGACTGGTCCTCATAAGCTTGTGGTAGTTCAGTCCAGATACAACTTCAATGTCCAAGGGCTGGCACCCTGATTTAGTGTCTTTCCCTTTGTTCTTGTGAATGTTGAAGAATGCATTAAATTTTCAGTAAGGGACCAAATTTGTCAGATGAATAATTCATTTCAGTTCCAATCTTTATGCAGAAAACACTTTCAATGGCTCTTTTAGTTCTGCTAGCTCTCCAGAATAGTCTGTCACTAGTTCAGAGAATCCGAGCGGTGAGTAAATCTCCAGAAAACACCATCTAAACCTTTTGCTGTTATTTGGGTACCACAATAACCAAAATTATGCTCTCAGACATCTGTGGGGCTTGTGGCCTGTTTTAACATAAAACATAAAAGTGAGCGATGACTGCTGTCATAAGCAGCTAAAATATGCAAGTACAAGAAAATCAAACCATTATTTTAGCAGTAGTCTAAGGCTGATTACTGCTGACCTCACAGACCATTAGGTTTTCTTTTTTCCAAATAAATATCATATTTACAGTGACTTCCTGTAATCATAAAATATCAAAGACTTATGCTAACTCAGTCTTCTCCCTCTCCCTTATTTGGGTACTGTGTCCTTTGTAGCAGTTACATATCCTCAGAGATGCTGCCTCTGTTAGACGGCTCTACTGGAAATCACATGACTTACAGTCCTAGCAAAAAAAAGTTACAAACATGTTACAAAGTCTGACTCTCCCTTCCCAACAGAGTTGCTGCCAAAGAGAATTGTCTGCCAACATTTTTTTAGCTACAGACATGTGTAAGCTGATAAGCTGTTCTCTGGCAGTCAGGAGGAGCAGCCCTGTCCTGGGGTGCCCCCGGCACCGCATCGCCAGCCAGGCAAGGGGATTCCTGTCCCCTGATATGTTTTATTATTATTTAGGTAGACATAAGGCTTAGAGGTCAACACAGAATTGCAATTCCTGAAAATGGCATGGTGTGATTAGAGGTGGTGGAGAGAGTGAAGGGATGGCAGCTCTGAGGTGCACTGACCTGTTTGCCAAGATCATGGTCTGCTTAGAAGCAGGCAAAACTTATGCTGCCTCCAAATTCACTGCTAAAATCATTGTTCCTGAGCTGAATTACGGAGCAAGGGCAAGATTCAGCCTTTTGAGAGGTTCCTTTGGAAGCTGAAGTGCTGTCTGTGGAGTGCTGCCCAGGAGAACTTTTATTGCTGCCTCTCGCTGCTCTTGGCAAAGTCAATGTGAAAAGCTGGGGCTTTTACCTGCACAGGTGTGTTGGCTGCACGTCACATTTTTGTATCTCCAATATCTGTAGGATGAGTAGCACTCCCACACTGAAAAAATGCTCAGAGATGCCAGTGTACCTTTGTACTTAGAGTACTCTTGTCCATCATTTTGCAATTGCAATTTTTAAATCAAGATAAGGCATTCTGTCTAATGGACTTGCAATGACAATTAACTTCATCATTACCTCAGGAGATCCAGTTGTATGAATTGGGTTGCAATAACTGCCCAGCTAAATTAGAATTTCTATATTTCTTCTTGCAATGGCAGTTTTGTAATGATAGTCTTTACAACTTGGTGGTTCTGTTGATGTCCTGCAACTGTTGAGCACAGATAAACCTTCTACTAAGGGACTGCAGACAGCAAGGCTGCATTTAAAGGTGCTGACTCTGGCATGAAGCAGGAATTGCTCCTTGAAGGCCAAGGGAGATACAGGGGCATGAACTGGAATCAAACAGACAATCAAACATTGGATCCATGTTCCCACCGCAGCTTCTGTGAACCACATGGTTCTATGAACAATGAACTTGCATCCTGACTTTTAATGAGTGATGTGACACTCCCCTGGGTAATTCTGAGTTCAGTTTCTGTGCAATTAGCACAGAACTGTAACTTCTTGTTTCTTGTTGACTGCTGGTGTCTCGCTGCAGTCACTTCCCATCCACAGCAGCCTCCCAAGCTGCACCGCCTCGCTGAGGAGCAAAACAAAGTTAGGTTACCATCTGCACCAAGAGAGGAGTGAGTCACCTGCATCTTATTTTCCTCACCTGTAAGATAAACTAACATGTTGAAATGTATCTGGAATTGCACACCAAAGGAGGAATGGGGCAGAGGGAGGTGAGGTGGGCAGGGCAGCAAGAAGTGTGGACACAGCCTGTATGATGCAGTGATGATGCATCTGTATCTGCAGCATCTGTCATTATACAGCTGAAACCAGTAATTTGTGTTAAGAGTCTAGAACAGCTTGGAAATTTAATTTCACAAACAAAAAACCAGATAACAATTCTGGCCTTCCAAGGCCTGCTTCCTGGCTCTGCTGTAGGCTGATGACACAAAAATCTTGTCGAGCAGTTTGCGAGTGGTTTTTAAGGAGCCTAGACACATGGCTCCCATCTAGGCATGTGCTTTCTTTCCCAGCCTCAGTTCCTCACCCATGGTCACTTGGAGAGAGACTGATCTTTGGGCTGCTGTTTTTCAGCCAGTATTATTTCTAAGAAGCACTGGTTTAAAATAGTACAGTCTGATACTGTGTATGTCTTGAGACTTAGTTTAACTGCTCAAAACTTGTGCACAAGTAAAGTTTATTTTTGTATGTATGGTCTACAGGAATCTTGTTACTTATTCCCTGGAGACACATTTCTTTTAGGCAGGAAAAGGTTTTGTCTCCTCTGTGGTGCTGTCCTGATTGATGGAAGCTGTACTGTGAATGAAGGGATGTTCTCAGGATCAGCACAGGAGATAAAAATGCAAAAGTTCTCTGAAAGGCAGGGGTCTCTATCTGTTCTGACAGCAAATTATTTACTATTTATTAGTGTAGTTTGCAGCAGAAGGGAGAAGACTGTGGCTTGAACAATTCACAGTTGTCTTAAGCTTTTGGACACTGTCATTGTGTAATTTGACTTTCTTATCCACATTAAAAACAAGCAGCAGTTATGTACTCTTAGGAGTAGAAGGTGGAAATGTATACATAACTAAATGGAGTTACTTGACAGAATATGTATTTTTTTAGTTTTTGGATTCTGCTGTTGCAGCAGTTCAGCTCAAGCACACAGAGCAGAGAGGCCAGTGTTAGCCCCAAACATCAAGACACTGCAAGGCATAAACTTGGTTCAGGGACAAAATGTGTCCAACCTCCTCATCCATAATGTACAGAACCTATTGTACCATGGAGGGGAGGAGGGAGCTGCTCTTCTCTCTGCCGTGTCCCAGCCTGGTGTGGTTCTGGATCTCTACAGTTAACCACCTTGTCATTTCTTCTCCTTCCTTGTCAACCTTTTTGTCAAGAGAGATACCCAGGTGTTTATGGGGAGGCAGAGTGTGATGGGTGTCCCTGCTTCCTACTCAGCTCCTTCTCTCTGAGGGAGACACCTGGGCACTGCTGTGGCAGGTGTAGCCACACAGGAGGCTGCTAATTCAAGGCAAACAGAACTCAGCGGCAGCCTGAGTGCTTTTAATTACCCTGAGGGCACTAGGAGAATGTACACAGGGCTGTTCAATTATGTCATTCTCAGCACAGTTAATAAATATTCTTAATCTGGTCAATAAACCTTTCATCTTGTAAATGTTAGGATAATGCTCCTTCTGTTGAAATTAAGTCTTGCTGATTTTGGTGCTTGTCAAATATCACCCACCTTCTGCAAAATCCATGAGACCACAGATCAGAGCTGCAAAGGTCACATGTCTTCAGGGACTCCCCTAAATCCTGGCAAGCTAGATCTCAATTCCAAGCCTAAAGATCATTCAAATCATAAAGGAATAACCACATGAACATGAAAGTTGATTATATTAAACACTGTACTATTTAATTCATATTGCAAAATACAAAAACAGACTTCAGCACTTCAGTGCATGTGATGCCAAGCTCAAAGTGTTAATCTTTTCCAGTGGCCAGGACAAATCATACACCCCATATCAACTCCCAGGATCATCAGTAGTTATTAGTATACCTGATATTTCAACACCACAGAGATAATCATGCCATAATAAATGAAAGAAGAAATTCATTGCAAGAGGAGAATAATCGCATTCCCAATACTTCTTAAGAAAGCAGAGAGGAAATTACTATCTGATGCAAATTAATGAGATGAAATTAATAAGTGTCAACCAATAAAACACTCCTCCAGTGGGACCAGACTGCAGGCACATAGTACAATCTCTGCTTGGCCCCCCTCCAGTGCTCTGGGGAGGCCCCACTAAGGAGGTGCACGTTGAACAGGCTCAGAGCCCACCAAAGGGCAGGCAGCTCAAGCACTGCCAGAGTGATTTTCACCAAGGTACCCTTGCAGGCAATGTCTCACTTAAGCAGCAGAACAAAACTGGATCCATGTGTCAGAATAAATTCATGTAATTAAAACCATCCTCTGGAAGGTATGACAATGTAAGGCTTTTTTTCAGACGTGTCCAATGCGCATCCAGCTCAGAAGGTGCTGGTAACCTCTCACCAAGAACACGAGGAGGAGCTGCTGCTGTGTGCATGGATCTCATTAGTCTATTTGCATAATTACCCTTTCCTAAATGTTCACATTTTTTAATGTATTGTAAGACTAGCTGTCAGCTAAGCTTAAAACTGTGAGGCAGTAAAGGAATTTAATTCTACTTACAAAATATCCTATTTTATGTTTAATAAGATATAAATATTTGTTGGTTTTATGTGATGTTTAGCAGCTTCACAGTGTCTCTGAAGTATTAATTAATTAAGAAGCCAATTATGATCAGGCTGAGAACAAGGTATAATGTGCTGGATACAGAAGAGGCTTTGATGGCCCAGAGGCACAACAGGTCCTGGATTCATTGTGCTTTGTAATAGAGCTCCTTGCTTCCAGATTAATTTCCCTGTGTCTGTGCTAGTAACAGGGGATGCTAGCAGTGATCAAGATAAATAAATCTATTTAAAGTTCTCCTTAACAGGCCGGACTAAATGGTGATGGGCTGTGTTGTGGTCTGGCAGACACACCTTGTCAGCCAGCAGTTCCTTAGGGGGGAATTAACTTCCATTATGACATTACAGTGTCTTCACCCAGCCCAGCCTCGCATGTCTTCAGTCTGAACTGCATGCCCAGGAGGGAACAAACCTCAAGGCTGGGCTGAACGACAAAAGAAAGAAACAGAAAGAAGTTTCTTTCATAGAAAGAGTCTGGGGCATAGATCTCTGAGTTATGCTGAGGCATGGTGTCAAAAGGGTCTAACCAGCTTACCCATTTTTAACACCAAGGCGGAGGGACAAAGTGCCTGTGGCTATGCAAATGTAAAATCTCCAGCTGGAAGTGAAGCTGGGGTTCCTTATGGCTTTCAAATTGCTCCCAGGATCACTGGGAGCAGGCTAGCAGTGCTTATCCAGCCCTGTGAGGGAGCAGCACCAGCCCAAGCAGATGCACTCCCTTTGCACACGGCAGCCTCACGACCTTTCTCCAAGGGCACATTGCCGGATATTTTGAGATCCCTGATGTGGGTTGTTTCCTCTCCAGTAGGGCTGTTTCTGCTCACACAGCAGTAGCTAAATAAGACTCCTGTCTCAGCCCACCAGAGTGTTCTCCCATCTAAGTTACTTCACACCAAGAACTCATGAGAATTAATTACTGAGTACTACTTAGCCCTCTTTAAAGCAGTCCCACCAGCAATACGCTTTCCATATTCAAGTTTCAGAAACTCCCTAGGTTTCCATCCTCTGCCTGGGGAACTGTATGTGAAGGCATGGAGACCTGTCACATGCTGGTTGTTTTGGATAAGGAGATTCAGGGAAATCCCCTGGATCTGAAAGGGTTTTGAGTGACTCAGGGCTGCCTGCATTTCCTCTCTTAATTTGACTTGGAAACACTGGAGTCTAAGGCAGGGGAGGGAGAGCCTGGCTGTTGCTTGCTGAAAGATGACCAGACCACCCTATGGACTTCACCTTCAAAGTCCCTTGGGAAGCCCTGTGTTCTGACAGGTGAAAATACATACCCAACCAGCTTCTTCCAAGCAGAAGCTGCAGGATTTCTTGTAACAATACCAGGAAGACACTGCTATGGCAACAATGAAATCAGTCTTGTTTCGCAGGTTGCTCTATTCCCATGACAATGTCACTGTAACTCATCAAATTTCAGCTTCCAGTTTTCCAGGACTGTAGATTCAGGAATTAATAGATTAATATGTGTTTATTAAGAGAAAGGCTGGGACAAAGACTGGAAAGCAAGTGAAATGTAAAGAAAAAACACCAAGATTACTGACAAGTATGCTGAGATTACAGTTGAGGCAATGGTTCATAAACTTGAAATCAGTGGTCTGATTACACAGCCAGAAGACAGAGAATGTCAGTTTGTCAAAAACAAAACAGTCACCTGTTATTAATAATTCATTTTATCAAGACTGATATTAGTGATTAAAGATCAGGATGGAATTCGTTTGGGCAATCAATGACCCAGACAATATCTCATTTTCCTGACCTCTTCTGGGCTCCTGTGGAAGGAATAGCAATCCTACCTCAATTCCCATTCCTTCTGGGCTGTTGTTTCACAGAAGATTGGGGAGGAACAGTACAACATGTATGTGAAAGTACCACCAGAAATATTGTGCAGCTTTTGTAGACAAAACACTCATGTGGAGTTTCTATACTCATACAAAAAGAGCAACTTTATAGTGTTTTTGACCTTAATCAAAACTTTAAACAGAGCTTATGTTGGAGCTGAAATCCTAAAAGGATTTCCACTACCTCCACTGCAACTGCATGTATGTGACTCCTCCCGCAAAGAAGCCTTGGGCTCATTAAATGTCATTAGTTAATTCTACAAACAAGTTTTCATTGCTTGGAAGTTAAAGATGCACAGAGCCCAGCAGCTAGAGAGATGCACAGCCTGAAGTTCAGCTGCTGTGTATCTCTTAGCTGACTTGCATCTGCTGGAGATTTAGTGCATCAGTAATATTGATAGGTCAAAACATGCCGAGCAGATGTAGGCTCACGGTAATTGCCTGTGTCACATCAAGTGTGTTGTGCTGCACAAGTTCTTAAATATCCTCCTAACTTATTGCCTTGTAAATTCAGCATTGAGTTACTGACTCAGCTTGTAGAGGCTTTAAATCTTAGCAGTGCAAAGCTCACTGTGGACATGGAAATTACTGTTATTAAGGATAATTGATATTAATACTCGAGCCAAGGCTTCAGTCCTCTTGCTGCAAGAAGCACAGGCTTTTCTTTTTTGTCTATCAAGAATATTATAGGCTTGTACTCAAATTTGTCTGCAAATTTGATACTCAGGTCACTCCTGTGACTCACTGAATACCTCAAAACAATCCCAAGCAAACCCAGAACCAGTGATATGTGGCTCTGTGGTCTGTTATTTTAGGTGTCACTGACCTGCAAAGAGGTGAAGAGCTCCTCAATGCAAGAAAGACAAGGAGCTACCTGAGAGTACAGCAAGACCACAAAGATGATTTGGGGTCTGGAGCATCTTTCTTATGAGGAGAAATTCTGGAAGCTGGGCCTGCATAGTCTGGGGGAAAGTGAGAGGAAATCCCATTAATTAATATAAATATGTCAAAGGTGGGTGTCAAGAGGAAGGTGCCACACTTTTTTCAGTGGAGGAGCAGTGGCCATAAACTAAAACACAGACAGGTCCACCTCAATATGAGGGAGAACTTCTTTCTATTGAGGGCAGCAGAGCACTGGAAAAGCTGCCCAGGGAGGCCATGGAGTTCTCCCTCTCTGGAGATTTCACAACCCACATGGATGGTTCCTGTGTCCCCTGCTCCAGGTAACCCTGCCTGGCTGGGGGGGTGGACTGGATGATCTCTGGAGTCCCTTCCAACCATAACAATTCTGTGATTCTGTGAAAACAGTTTACGCAGACAATAGGAAGATTTCATTTAGAAGCACATAAGATCTAATTACATAAACCTCCAAACAAACCAACAGCAGCAAGAAACATTTCTTCAAAATAACATTCTACTTTCCTAGTTTCTCAATAGCTCCACTTATCCTATCTAGATTGTTTCTCTATTGATTCCAGCTTAATGAATCATTAGGTACTACACTGTAAAGCTGTGATTGCAGTGTGTAGTAGAAGGTATACACACAAAAATGCTGCAGAGTTAAAAGGAATTCTTTACTTTTAGAAACACAGGAATCATCAGAAAATTGAAAATTTAGTATTTAGAAGAATTCTTACATTAACACATAAGCGTTAAAGCAATTGCTTCAGTCATGTGATTTACTACTGACAGGCAGCATAGTCAGGCTCATTGGAGCAGACAAACTGGAGGGTTCCATTCCAGCTGCCATTGCCTGGAGATTGGCAGAAAAATGCAAGGCAAACACAGCTGCTCCCTCTGTAAGCACAGCCAGGGATGGCTGCTTTTGAGTGCCAGGGGAATTCAATGCTTTTAATGCCTAATAACTATCTCCTTGCTGGGGATTCAGAAGTAGCTCTGAGGAACAGAGGAAACCCAGGTGTTAGTTCAAATCTACCCCAGGGTATATGGAAGTGTGGTAAGGACTATGCATCCATTGGGGAGAAATCATTAATAGAGGGGTTCTTTCCTCAGGACTTGTGACATTACTCCATGAATAACTGGCAAGGCTTTGCAGATGCAGTGGCTTCCTCAGTCATGCTTGAAGTGTGCAGAATTAATGCAGTTACACATACTTGTGTGTGTGACAATTTGCGGGGCCAAATTTCAGTGTCTGAAGTAGCAACCTGCGGCTAACAGCAGGCTGGTATGTGTGAAAATGTCTAAAGAATCAAGTCTTGCCAGGTGAATGTTTTACAAAGGGAGCTTGCAGAAGGCTGTGTCCCTGGTTTCCTGGAGGGGGGCTGACAAGGTGGAAGGGAAGTGGCATGTTATGACCTCAGTCTGAAATGAAATGCTGTCTTATTTCTAGTAGGTGCATGCTCATACTGAGGTAAAGATCACCTTGGAAGAAGTCTGAAACCATTTAGCAACGAATGGAAAGATTTCTCAGATTATTGTCAAGCACATCTGCAGCTTGCTGTCAAAAGTAGGTTCAGAGAAAACAATGCACTTACTTGTCCCCCTATTTTATTTCATGTCAGTGGTGTTTTGTGGGGAAAAAGTGTTTTTCTGTCAGCAGCTGTAACATCACATTTTGTCAACTCCAGGCAAACTTCCACCATGCCTCAGGTTTGACCTGAACAGCTTGCTTTCAGCATCTTGTAACCCCTCAGATGACAGGGGTGGCTGTGGTGCTGTGAGCAGCTGCACAGTGGAGTTACTCCATGGTCACCTTCTCAATTGCAGTTTAATTAAAAACATCAACCCCATGACCATGTGCCACTTCCACAGCCAGCAATGGCCTTGCTCAGCAGGACCACCAGGAATGCAACATAACCATCTCTAGCAGCAGAGATATTCAACTCCTATCACTCGGTCCATAAAACAGCTGGAGCTGGGAAGATTCTCAGATTTTATACTGTCTAGCCAGAGTTTCAGGTAGAAGAAACCTCAGGCTGAGCAGGGTTATTGCTGCTGTCATCAACCATCTGTTCTGCACTTGGGAAGCCCTTGCCATGCCTGGCTGCTCTGAAGGCAGCTGCACAGCATGTGGTGATCACTGGCACCTCAGCACCTCTGACAGAACAGGCGAGGCAGAAAACAGCAGGATAAATATTCAGTTAGAGGACACCTAAACCCTAAGGGGAGCAACACCATGTCAAGGTTTGAGAACTGGGATTAGGACATTTTACAACTGTCAGGGACCCACCAGAGAGGTCTAGTCCTGCCTCAGTGGAGCAATGGAAGCACAAATACTGCCAAGGCATTGCTCTTTATTACAGTTAATGGTGAATGTGACTATCTTTGGCCAGAAGTCCAGCCTCGTTGAAGAATTTCAGAACTCAAATAAGGTTCCCTTTTATTTTCTCCTGGAACCAAATCAATAAGGTGTTTTCTTGAAGTGTGATTGTCCCATCTAATGCTGCTCCAGCACCACCCTGCCTTATCTTAGCAGAGTTGACTTTTTTAGGAATTTTGTTAAAAGGCAGGTCCCAAGCCCATTTCACAGAGCATTGATCCCCTACAGAAGACAGCTAAGACCAGAAAGAAGCTGCAAGCAGTTCCCAGGCTGAGATGAGACCGAGGATTTACCAGCTGTGAAATCTGCACATGCTTCTCTGTGTTTTATCCCTGTTTGGCAAGCACCCCGAGCCTCGTCCTCGACGGGTCACAGCTGCGCAGGAGGTGAAGAGTATGGAAGGCAAGGAGACACGGAGTGCCCAGCTGCACTGACCAACTACAGAAGGGTACAGAGGGCACACAGGTACAAGGCATGTAAGATGAAGGGTATAAAAGCTTGGCACCAAGAACAAGAAAGCACAGGTGCTTAAAGCCTTCTGAAGTGGTGTGGTCTTACTCTGTGTATCATGGCTGCCTCAACTCCGACAGGATGTAGCTGATGAAACCAGGATGTGGGTAGAAAGCCTGCCCCAGTCTTCAGAAAAGCACTGAAGGGAAAATGGGGTGGGGGAGGTGTGTAAAATTTGCTTGAAAGTGTTTGTGCACTACCACAAAAATCACTACAGACAATGAAATAAAAGCAGATGCAGAAACCAGGCTAGTGCTGCTGGGCATCACCTTGAATGGTGACATTCTTGACTTATTACTTCTAGTGGGATGGCAGAGAGGAGCAAGGCAGAACTGTTGAACTTGCACACAAAGCTGTCCTCAAACAGATAAAAGACAATTTTAGGCAAGATGAGTTTGGATTTTTACATTTTAATAAGTCTTTGAATTAATTATCACAGCAGTTGCTAGTAAGCCTTCTTTAAACTTGTGGCGAAAGCTGAACAGTGACCAGGGACTCCATGTCTTGCTTGAGCTCTTCCTAACAGCACGTCTTTTCTAGTATATCTCTCCCCGCCTTTTCAAATTTGGCAGAAGTGATGGAATGAGCAATATTGCTGGGAGTGAAACCAATACTGGCAAGAAGACCACCACCACCAGCAGCTGCAAAAGAAGCAGAGGCCACAAGAGGAAAACCAACCACAGAAATACCGGCTGCTGCAATAAGACCCATAACTTCTATCCCAGCCATCGCTACAGAAGAAATGGAATTGATATTTTGAAGTGCTGTCTTGGCCTATAAAGGGAAAGTAAAACACAGGTTAGAGACATTATAAGCACTTATATTTACCCCACCATACTAACTGAGAAGAGGCAAAGTTAATCAGGGTAATTGAATCTGGGTCATACGTGCCCCATTAGCAGAAGGGGCAGCAGCCAGGTTTGTAGCCCGAGGAGGTGACACTCAGGCAGAGGGCAGTGTCAGGGTGCAGACAGAGCACAGGCACCCTCCGGGGCAGGCAGCGCTGCCTTGGAGCCCACGCCTGGCACTCGGCTGTCCCCTGCAGGCTGCAGGCTGTGTCCCAGTGCCCGGCTCACAGCCAGCAGCTCCGGTGCCGGGACGCGGCTGCCCGGGGCTGCCCGCGGTGCCGAGCCCTGCCCGGCCTCTGGGGCACCTCCGGCCGCCCGGCAGAGCCGCGCCCGCCGCCGGCAGCCTGGAGGGGCCGCATCCCGCTGGAAACGCCCGCTCGCATCCCCCGAGTCCCGCTCACCTCAGCACCTGTCCCGCTCCTGCCGGGGCCGGGATCCCGACCCGCTGTTCTCACTATAAATAGTTTTTAGAGGCGATTGCGCTATCGTTCCGCGGTGACAGCCATTTCTGCCCCCCAGATGCACGGCTGGCACCACCCATCCCGCAGTGGCAAGGCCCCGCTCCCTAGGGTAGTGCCAAAACCACCCCTTGAGTGGAGCACGTGACGTTGTTGCCGAGGAAGTGGGGCCACCACTTCATTGTGGGGAGAGTCTATATCCGAGTTAACCCTCATCCTGTGAAGGGCAACAGCCCTGTCCCTGTGCCCTTCACTCCTCTGGATCTTTCCTTGTAGAACAACAACCACTGGATCATGCTTAAAACCTGGCTTGGGTACCAGGTACCAGTTGCTACCAAAAATGGCAGAGGATGATGCAGAGGGACCCCAAATGGCCTTGGTTAAATGCAAAAGACTTTGAAGCAAAAAGCTGTTGGAGAATATTTATGTTAACCCCACCCACAAACACAGACAAGGGGCCCAGGCTGCATAATACTGAGGCTTCCCTAACTTGCCCTGAATCAGCCCAAGTTTTCAACCTCTAATGTGCACCTGGACAAGCTGTTCAGAGCAGACAAAACCAGCCAGCCTCTCACACTCAGCTCTTCTGCTCCCTCCTGTCCCTGCAGTCCAGGCAGTTGCCTGTAACTAAAGCAACACAGGATTCTGTGTCTCACAGGTGGGATGCAGGTGACCTGCTTCCAAACACTCAAGGCAGATCCTCCAGATAAAGGACAATAAAGCACACACAGCCTGAAGAGTTTTCTTCCAAGACAATGCACACATCAGCTTTGTGACAAGGAAATGGTGGGGCTCCGTACATTGGGAGATGAAGCACAGTTGCTGCACAGCTCATTCTGCACGTCCCTGACTCCCAGCACTGCAGGGACCCTGGCTTTGCCTTCCTGCTGGCTGGGGGAAGATTGATCTGGTGTTTTAGAACTCTTATGAAGACACTGGAATCAACAATAGGTCACTGAAAGGACCTTGCCCCAGCTCTGGCAGGCAAAGGGGTTGGAAGGGATCATAAAAATCACCTGGTATGCTTGTTCAGGTCCAATGCCAGCAATCACTGCACTTACACGGTCATGGGAGAAAACTTTGGTGGCACAGTGGAACAAACACCTGATAGAGAGAGACCCCATTGGGTTTTCCTGTCAGACTACCCCACACTGGAGGTCTGCTGATCCCAAAGAGAGTCAGAAGAGCCTCAGAAATGTACACTTTGTAGGCAGGGAAAAAGTGAGTAAAACACCATCATGCCAAAATTAGAGCACGCCTGTAAAACACTGATTTTTTTTTCTCTATGGAATGGCAGGAAGAAGGAAGGTTGGACTGCTGAACTTGCACACAAAACTGTATTCAAAAAGAGGATTTTAGGGCAATATGATTTTGTATTGCAGCCATTTTATTAAGGATTGTTTAATATTTACAGCAAGGATGGCAGGGTTACTAGGAAGCCTTGATGGCAGGTGCAGCAAAAGCTGACCAGTTACTGCTGTGGCCAGGAGCTTTCCTCATCTTGGTCTGAGCTCTGCCTGACAGCCCATCAGTAGCACTATTTCCTGGATGCACCTTCGGAGAATGCCATTGCAACAAGAGCAGCAGCACCGAGAAAGACACTTCCAGCAACTGCTGCAATACCCCCAGCAGCTGCTTTATCAACCTATAAAAGGGAAAGCAAAGTACAGGCTAGAAACATGAGGGACATTTGTATTTACAACCCACTAGCATGATAATCTAGAAAAGGCAGGGATATTCAGGGTAAATAAATCAGTGAGAGCCATGTGCCCCATTAGCAGAAGGGGCAGCAGCCAGGTTTGTACCCCGAGGAGGCGACACTCAGGGAGAGGGCACTGTCAGGGTGCAGACAGAGCACAGGCACCCTCCGGGGCAGGCAGCGCTGCCTTGGAGCCCACGCCTGGCACTCGGCTGTCCCCTGCAGGCTGCAGGCTGTGTCCCAGTGCCCGGCTCACAGCCAGCAGCCAGGAGCTGCTCTGGGAGCACCCAGGGGCTCACTCCTGGCACTCACCTGGCGAGAGACTCCTTTTCCATAGCGGAGCTCTGTCACGAAGTGCTCACAGTTTCTGCTAAGCACATCATATGGCACCTCCTTGCCAATCCATTGCTCAGCACGCTGGATGATCTTCTTCACAGGGAAAGGAGTGCGGGAACGGTCATACTTGTTGTTGACACGCCATTTATGATTTCCCACCACTTCCCTCAGGAGCTGCTTCTTCACCTTGGCACTTGTGGCGCATATTGAAGAGCTGCTGAGCGAAAGGGATGAGGCTCCTTCATCTGGGGAAGCCAAGAAGGAGATAATGCAGACAGGCAGACCCTCTCTGGGCCCTCCAGGACCTCAGATGGGATTCTGACTGCTCCTGGAACAGACAACTACACATACAGCAGCCCAGGGAGGGAGACAGGGCAAATGGGGCATCCCAACACTCACTCTACACCTTGCCAGGCGGCACAAGCCTTACCTGTCACGTGGATAACATATCCATCCCCCACGTAGAGGGCCCAGTGCTGGTAAAGAGGCCGGTCGATCTCGATCAGGTCTCCGGGTTGGGGTTTGCAATTGTCCTGTCCCATATCGGGCTGGTGCCGTGCGGGTGCCGCTGGGCTGGCTCAGCGCAGGGCAGAGCGCAGCGGGGAGGCGAGCGCTGTGCAGGGGCTCTGCCGGGAGCGCAGGCACGGAGGGTGTCTGTCAGTGGCGGGCGCCGAGGGCAGCGGCTGCCGGAGCGGGGGCCCCGCTCGGCCGGAGCCGGCTCGGGGCCGCTGCCGCCGCCGGCGCAGGGCGAGGGAGCGAACGGCCCCGCTCGCAGGCAGCGCATCCGCCCGGGGCCGGGCCGGGCCGGGCGGCGTCCGGCTGCTGCCGCCGTGCCCGGCTGCCCCCGCCGCCCGCCCGCCGTGCCCGCGCTCCCCTCCCGGCCGCGCTCCGCCCGGGGCTCCGCCGGGGCCGGGCCGGGCCCGCTGCGGTGCCGGGACGCGGCTGCCCGGGGCTGCCCGCGGTGCCGAGCCCTGCCCGGCCTCTGGGGCACCTCCGGCCGCCCGGCAGAGCCGCGCCCGCCGCCGGCAGCCTGGAGGGGCCGCATCCTGCTGGAAACGCCCGCTCGCATCCCCCGAGCCCGCTCACCTCAGCACCTGTCCCGCTCCTGCCGGCGCCGGGATCCCGGCCCGCTGCTCCCGCTATAAATAGTTTTTTATGGGCGATTGCGCAATCGTTCAGCGGTCACAGCCTTCCTGACCCGGCAGCTGCACGTCCGGCACCACCCATCCCGTACAGCGGGGAATGCCCCGATCCCCTAGGGGAGTGCCAAATACACCGTGGAGTTCAAAATGTCATCTTGGTACCGAGGAACTGGGGCCACCCCCTCATTATGGGGAAACTCTCCCCGAGTCATCCTGCCATCCAGTGATGGGACAGCCCTGACCCTGCGCTCTGTCACTCCGCTGGATGTGTTTTCCTGCAGAACAACAACCAAGGCATCATGATTAAAACGTTCCTCGGGTACCAGTCTATCAGTTGCTACCAAAAAATGGCAGAGGATGCTGCAGAGGAATCCCAAATGGCCTCGGGTAAACACCAAGGACTTTGCAGCAAAAAGCTGATGGATTAGATTTATGTTAACCCCACCCACAAACACAGACAAGGGGACCAGGCTGCACAGTGCAGGGGCTTCTCTGGCTTGCACAGAATCAGCCCAGGTTTTCATCCTCTGATGGGCCCCACCTTCAGATGCTTGAAATGTCTACAAAAGCCCTTCTGTTTAGGGACAGGCTGTGGCCCTGCTCCTGACAACAACCAAGGATATTTCTGACACATCTTGGGAAAAGGGCAGCCTTGACTCTCTTCCATGGCACATGCATGTCTTGGGCCTTGCCAACAGCTCCTGGAAAGGGTCAAAATGCAGCAAGTGATGGATTCTGCTGCTCCTCCTCACACTCTCACCACATTCTTCAGGCAGTGTTCCACCAAATCCTGTCAATGCACGCACCAGAATCCAAGGAAAAACAGCCCATGATGAGCAACATCATCCTGACTATAAAGAGATGGCCGGTACATCTGCAAACTTCTGCATTTTGGGAAATGTTGTGGCTGTCAGGAAGAACAAGACAATTCCCCAGATAAACTAATGCCAGTTCTCTTTATTGTAGGATGAAGTAGAGATGCGAGAGGTCCCTATGCTGCCCTCAGACAGCGCTCCCTTGTCAGGGTGTGCAGAGAGAATGCTCTGAGGGCAGAAAGCTTACTTAGGTTACTATATATAACCTAAACCTTTTGCCCTTGAAAGAAGTCTCAATGGCATTTCCAGGAATTCAAAAACTAATTTCACTTTCAGTTTCATTATGATGTATTCTTCTGTATTAAAGGCAATGTCTGTACACAGATGTAATAATGAAGGGCAGAACAAAAATAAAAGAAAGATTGACTCGGTTATTTTGAACCAAGTAAGTTCCATATATGGTAAAACTGCAGTTTAGAAAAGCAGCAGAAAATTAATTATCCTTTGCTTCCCTCTATTGCATAGCTTTTGGTTACCTACAAAACCAACTTTTTCTCAAGCCACAAGTTTTTCACTTCAACTACTCTGATTCCCTCCCTGATGGGGCTGGCAGGGAAGTGAGTGAGCAAGTGGCTGCCTGCTGCTTTGCTGCTGGCTGGGGTAAAACCTGGACAAGCTGTTCAGAGCAGATGAAACCAGCCAGCCTCTCACACTCAGCTCTTCTGCTCCCTCCTGTCCCTGCAGTCCAGGCAGTTGCCTGTAACTAAAGCAACACAGGATTCTGTGTCTCACAGGTGGGATGCAGGTGACCTGCTTCCAAACACTCAAGGCAGATCCTCCAGATAAAGGACAATAAAGTACACACAGCCTGAAGAGTTTTCTTCCAAGACAATGCACACATCAGCTTTGTGACAAGGAAATGGTGGGGCTCAGTACATTGGGAGATGAAGCACAGTTGCTGCACAGCTCATTCTGCACGTCCCTGACTCCCAGCACTGCAGGGACCCTGGCTTTGCCTTCCTGCTGGCTGGGGGAAGATTGATCTGGTGTTTTAGAACGCCTATAAACACACTGGAATCAACATTAGGTCACTGAAGAGAGAATGGCCACAGTTTCGAGGGTCGATGTCTCTTTGATGCCTTATGAATTCTTCAAGCACCTCAGTGTTTTGGCAGCTGAAAGAGGAGAATCCTAGAATGAGTTGAGAATGGGTTGAAAAGGGATCATAAAAATCACCTGGCAGGCTTGTTCAGGTCCAAGTCCAACAATCACTGCCCTTACAGAGGTGAAGTGGGAAAATTTGCTGGCATAGTGGAAGAAAAGGCTGATTGAGAAAAAGGCAATTGGGGTTTTTCTGTCAGACCTGGGGTTTTTCTTTCAGACCTCCCTACACTGGGGGTCTGCTGCTGCTAGCAAAGAGTGCCAGAAGAGCCTGGGAAAGGAACACTTTGCAGGCAGGTAAAAATTGAGCAAAACACCATCGCACCGAAACGAGAATGACCCTGTAAAACACGGAAGGATACAGCCTGTAAGACCTGCACTTCCTTCCTACCTCCCCAGCTCCCAGGAGCTGCTCGCTTTGGGCAGCACAAGCTACCGAAGGTTTCAGGACACGGCACATTCCCTGCCCGTCCTTTTGCAGACGTGGCCGCCAGGGCTTTCGCACTCTTACGGGTTTAGGCTTCTAGGTGAACTTTTCCCATCTAAGCCTTCTGATGGTGAAGACGCTGGGAGTAGGAGAGGGTGACTGCGTGGAGATGGATGGCGGGTGAATGAGTCCTTTAAGGGAATTGGCTGGTATCCCTGGCACATCAACGGAATGGTTTGGGCAGGGCAATGGGGGGTTTGGCAGTTTTGTAGCTGGTGGTGGTCTCCAGCCCTGGGGGCATGCGGAGCCGTGGCGCGGTGCCGCGGGCAGTGCTGCGCTCTGCGCCGGGACTGGGCCGCTCTGTGTGCCGGTCCCGCGGTGCGGCGGTGGCCGCTCTGTGTGCCGGTCCCGCGGTGTGGCCGCTCTGTGTGCCGGTCCCGCGGTGTGGCCGCTCTGTGTGCCGGTCCCGCGGTGCGGCGGTGGCCGCTCTGTGTGCCGGTCCCGCGGTGTGGATGTGGCCGCTCTGTGTGCCGGTCCCGCGGTGTGGCGGTGGCCGCTCTGTGTGCCGGTCCCGCGGTGTGGCGGTGGCCGCTCTGTGTGCCGCTCCCGCGGTGTGGATGTGGCCGCTCTGTGTGCCGGTCCCGCGGTGTGGATGTGGCCGCTCTGTGTGCCGGTCCCGCGGTGTGGCCGCTCTGTGTGCCGGTCCCGCGGTGTGGATGTGGCCGCTCTGTGTGCCGGTCCCGCGGTGTGGCGGTGGCCGCTCTGTGTGCCGGTCCCGCGGTGTGGCGGTGGCCGCTCTGTGTGCCGCTCCCGCGGTGTGGATGTGGCCGCTCTGTGTGCCGGTCCCGCGGTGTGGATGTGGCCGCTCTGTGTGCCGGTCCCGCGGTGTGGCCGCTCTGTGTGCCGGTCCCGCGGTGTGGATGTGGCCGCTCTGTGTGCCGGTCCCGCGGTGTGGCGGTGGCCGCTCTGTGTGCCGGTCCCGCGGTGTGGATGTGGCCGCTCTGTGTGCCGGTCCCGCGGTGTGGCGGTGGCCGCTCTGTGTGTCGCTCTGTCGCTCCCCGCCCGTGCCGCCCCCGCCGCTCCCTGGCGGGTTCCCCGCGGCTCCCCCGGCCCAGCCCCGGCACGGCCGTGCCCACCCGGCCGGCAGCGGCCCTGCAGCCCGCGGCACAGCGGCACCGGGCGGACAGCGGCGCTCCGCGCCTTGCGGACTCCGCGGGTTGAGCTCTTGGCCGCGCTGGGCTGAACTTTTTCTAGTAAAAAACTCCGATTCATCTTTCCACATTTCTGCCTGAAAGCCTCGTACTTTCCAAGTCATAATTCTCTGGAAGGAGGGGTCTTCTTTCTCTTCCAGGAAGGTTCCTGCCTTCTTTAGCAGACTTCTGTCTTTTGTACCAGAACACAAACACACCGAAACTCAGCCGGTAAAACCTCAGCAGTCCTTTTTATTGCAGTGATACACAGAATGAGCCTCCAGGAGCTACCTGATACAATCAGGAGGAAAAGTCTGCACCAGCGCTCAGCAAAGCACTCGAGGGGAGGTGTGTGGGATGGGGAAGGAATGGATACCTTGCTTGCAATTTCTCCCAGACCACCACCAAAGCCATCCCACACAATAAAATAAAAACTCACGTGGCAATCAGGCTCGAACTGCTGGGGATCGCCTTGAATAGTGATCCCCTTGTTATTCCTTACTGGGATGGCAGGGAGCAGGAGGGCTGAATTTTTAAACGTGCAAACAAAGCTATACTCAAATAGATAAACGAGAATTTCAGGGAAATGTGAGTGTGGAGTTCAGACATTTTATGAAGGCTTATTTAATGTTTACAGCAAAGGTGGCATAGTTGCTAGAAAGCCTTGATGGTGTTTTGCCCTATTTTTTTTAGTTTTTCTAAGCCTTCTGATGTTTACATTCTTGTAACTAACTTTCTCTAGCACTTTATGTCAATAACTTATTCTTTTGCATTCTTTTATGGAGGAGGAGAAATCTGATGGACTGTTGGTTTGTCCAGTGTCATTGGAGTATCACTTTTGGAAATCTATAAAAGTTGGAGCCAGAAATTAAAGACCCTCTTTTTTACCTTGGAGAGCTGCGTGTATGCGTCGTTTCATTTCGTGTCCTATAGCGTCAATGGTGTGTGTAGCAAAAGCTGACCCGTGACCACTGCGGCCAGGAGCTCTGCCTGCCTTGCTCTGAGCTCTTCCTGACAGCCCATCAGTCGTATGATCGCTTGGACTTGACCCCGCACACTGCATTCCGAACGGCAGCACTAACGCCAGCAACAGCAGCAGTAGTAGCAGCAGCAACAGCACCAACAACAGGAAAAGCAATAGCAAAGGGAGCCAATCCTAACGCTACAGCGCCGCGAACCAGTGCGTTTCTGACCTGTAAAAGGGAAAGGAAAACACAGGCTGGAAACACGATGAGCACTTATATTTACACACCAACCCTGCCCCCCTCAACATAATAATCTAGAAAAGGCAGGGAAAATGAGGGATAATAAATCAGTGAGAGACGTGCCCCATTAGCAGAAGGGGCAGCAGCCAGGTTTGTAGCCCGAGGAGGTGACACTCAGGGAGAGGGCACGGTCAGGGTGCAGACAGAGCACAGGCACCCTCCGGGGCAGGCAGCGCTGCTTTGGAGCCCACGCCTGGCACTCGGCTGTCCCCTGCAGGCTGCAGGCTGTGTCCCAGTGCCCGGCTCACAGCCAGCAGCCAGGAGCTGCTCTGGGAGGTTCCCAGGGGCTCACCCCGTGGCACTCACCTGGCGAGAGACTCCTTTTCCATAGCGGAGCTCTGTCACGAAGTGCTCACAGTTGTCGGTAAATGGACCATATGGCATCTCCACGCCAATCCATTGCTCAGCATCCCGGATGATCTCCCACACGGGGCGAGGAGTGCGGGAGCGGTCATACTTGTTGTTGACACGCCATCTATTATTTCCCACCACATCCTTCAGCCGCTCCTTCTTCACCTTGGCACTTGTGGCGCGTATTGAAGAGCTGCTAAGCCAAAGGGATGCGGATCCTTCATCTGGTGAAGTCAAGGAGGAGATAAGACAGTCATGCAGATCCTCTCTGGCCTCTCCAGGATGTCAGATGAGTTTCTGACATCTCCTGGAAAGGACAGCTACACACACAGCCTTCCCCCACAGCCCGTGGAGGGGACAGGGCTCCTGGGTCATCTCAACACCCACTCTGCACCTTGCCAGGCGGTACAAGCCTTACCTACAGATGTGAGGTGAATGACATATCCGTCCCCCATGTAAAGGGCCCAGTGCTGGTAAAATGGCCGGAATATCTCGATCAGGTCTCCGGGCTGGGGTTTGCAATTTTTCTGACCCATCTCGGGCTGGTGCAGTCAGGCCGTGCAGGTGCCGCTGGGCTGGCTCAGCGCAGGGCAGAGCGCAGCGGGGAGGCGAGCGCTGTGCAGGGGCTCTGCCGGGAGCGCAGGCACGGAGGGTGTCTGTCAGTGGCGGGCGCCGAGGGCAGCGGCTGCCGGAGCGTGGGCTCCGCTCGGGGCCGGAGCCGGCTCGGGGCCGCTGCCGCCGCCGGCGCAGGGCGAGGGAGCGAACGGCTCCGCTCGCAGGCAGCGCATCCGCCCGGGGCCGGGCCGGGCCGGGCGGCGTCCGGCTGCTGCCGCCGTGCCCGGCTGCCCCCGCCGCCCGCCCGCCGTGCCCGCGCTCCCCTCCCGGCCGCGCTCCGCCCGGGGCTCCGCCGGGGCCGGGCCGGGCCCGCTGCGGTGCCGGGACGCGGCTGCCCGGGGCTGCCCGCGGTGCCGAGCCCTGCCCGGCCTCTGGGGCACCTCCGGCCGCCCGGCAGAGCCGCGCCCGCCGCCGGCAGCCTGGAGGGGCCGCATCCTGCTGGAAACGCCCGCTCGCATCCCCCGAGTCCCGCTCACCTCAGCACCTGTCCCGCTCCTGCCGGGGCCGGGCTTCCCTCTACACGCTATAAACAGAGAGCAGGTGGCGTTTGGGTGTCACCCGCTGGGCTCACTGCCAGCTTTGGCCCGCAGCCAGCCTGTCGGGGCACGCCCGCTGCCTGCTCCAGGAAGGCTCTGCTCTCGAGGTTTTTGCCAAAACCACCGTTGGGTGAAAAATGTAGTCCTGTCACCATGGAAGTTGGGCCACCCCCTCTTTGCCAGGTGCCCCTGCCCTCAAGGGGTGCTTCTGTTCCATGGCAGGCAACAACTGTGACACTGCTCCCGTACATGTGGCAGGATGTCATCTTGTAAAAGAGCAACCTCTGGATCGTGTTTATAGTCTGGCTTGCGTGCCAGTCAGCCAGTACCAAACCCAGAGAGGATGTCAAGGGCCAGTGCAAATGGCCTTGTGTAAATGCAAAAAACTTTGCAGCAACAATTTGATGGATTAGATTTACATTACCCCACCTACAAACAGAATGAAGAGGACCAGGTGAGGCCCTTGAGCCAGGCTCGGGGCTGCACAGTGCTGGGGCTTCCCTGTCTTGTACTGAATCAGCCCAGGTTTTCATCCTCTGATGTGCACTAGATTCAGATAGTTTAATGTCCTACAAATTCCATCCTTTTTAGGGACTCACTGTGCCTGTGCTGGGTGTGCCTCACAGCACAGGCAATGAAAGTTCTCTCAGTTGTTGGGAAAAGAACAGCCTTGACTCTATTCTATGGCAACTTGAGCAGGTCTCAGGTCTTCCAGCATTTCTCAGAAAGGCTCAGATGTGCAGAATGCAGCAAGTGACGGGTTTTGCTGCTCCTCCTCACACTCTCACCTTATGATTTGGGCTGTGTTCCACCAAATCCTGTCAATGCACGCACCAGGCTCCAAGGAAAGGCATCCCACAATGAACAACATCATCCTGACTGCAAAGAGATGCCCTGTACAACTGCAAACATCTGCATTCTGTGAAATGTTGCAGCTTTCAGGAAGAACAAGACAATTCCCCAGACAAACTAATGCCAGTTCTCTTTATTCTAGGATGAAGTAGAGATGTGAGAGGTCCATATGCTGCCCTCAGACAGCGCTCCCTTGTCAGGGTGTGCAAAGAGAATGCTCTGAGTGCAGGAAAGTTCAGAAGTTCTGTATAACCACCTCAATAGCTTAGCCATGAAAGAACTTCCAATTCCATTTCCAGGAATCCAGAAAGGAGTTTCACTTTCAGTTTGATTGTAATGTGTTTTCATGTGTTAAAACTAAGAACTTTCTTCAGATGTAATAATAAAGGGCAGTACAAAATACAACTGGAAACTTTGGCTTGGTTATTTCAAACACTGAAAAACTGCTGTTTAAAAAATCAATGAAGTAATTCCTTGTTTTGCTTTGTTGCATACAAAGCTTTTGGTTTACCTACTAAACCAACTTTATCTAAAGCCACAAGTTTTTTACTCTTCTGATTCCCTCCCTGATAGGGCTGGCAGGGAAGTGAGTGAGCAAGTGGCTGCCTGCTGCTTTGCTGCTGGCTGGGGTAAAACCTGGACAACCTGCTCAGAGCAGATAAAACCATCCAGCCTCTCACACTCAGCTCTTCTGCTCCCTCCTGTCCCTGCAGTCCAGGCAGTTGCCTGTAACAAAAGCAACACAGGATTCTGTGTCTCACAGGTGGGATGCAGGTGACCTGCTTCCAAACACTCAAGGCAGATCCTCCAGATAAAGGACAATACAGCACACTTAGCCTGAAGAGTTTTCTTCCAAGACAATGCACACATCAGCTTTGTGACAAGGAAATGGTGGGGCTCAGTACATTTGTAAACACTTTGTAGGCAGGGAAAAACCATGCAAAACACCATCATGCTAAAACCAGAGCACTCCTGTAGAACTCTGATGGGTACAGCTTATAAGACTTGACCTTCCCTCTGACCTCCCACGAGTTCCTCAGTTTTAGCAGCAAAAGTATGGACTGAAGACACTGTACATGCCCTGCCTGCTCCTTTGCACACATTGCAGCCAGGGCTTTCCCACCTACATAGACCCTCAGCTGGAAAACCCTCAGCAGTACGTTTTTGACTTTTTTTGAAAGTTGAGGTTAAAATCACAGATAAACAGAAAAATGCCTATGGGAACCAATTGATGAAAATGGGTGAAAAGCCTGCACCAGTGTAAATGCACGCAGACTATCACAAGAATCACCACAGGCAATGAAATAAAAGTAGAAATAGCCACCAGGCTAGTGCTGCTGGAGGTCACTTTAAATGGTGCCAATCCTGACTTTTTGTTTCTTAATGATACAGCAGGAAAAAGCAAGGCTGAACAGTTGAACTTGGATTCAAAGTTAGATAAAAGAAGATTTTTGGGCAATTAAAGTTCAAATTTCTGACATTTTATTTAATTAAATATTAATTATTTCAATATTATTTAATGATTACAGCAAGGGTGGCACAGTTGCTAGGAAGCCTTGATGGCAGGTGCAGCAAAAGCTGACCATTGACTGCTGAGGCCAGGAGATCCCCCTGCCTTGTTCTGAGCTCTTCCTGACCATCAGTAGTACTTTCTCTCTCTTTTGGATGAGTCCCCAAACAAGCCCTTCACAACAACGGTGGCAAGACCAGCAAGAATGATACCTCCTACAGCTGCTGTAGTACCGATTACTGCTTTTCTGACCTATGAAAGGGAAAGTAAAACACAGGCTTGAAATCTGTTTACTCCCCCCCCAGCATGATAATCTAGAAAAGGCAGGGATATTCAGGGTAAATAAATCAGTGAGAGCCATGTGCCCCATTAGCAGAAGGAGCCAGGTTTGTAGCCCGAGGAGGTGGCACTCAGGGAGAGGGCACTGTCAGGGTGCAGACAGAGCACAGGCACCCTCCGGGGCAGGCAGCGCTGCCTTGGAGCCCACGCCTGGCACTCGGCTGTGCCCTGCAGGCTGCAGGCTGTGTCCCAGTGCCCGGCTCACAGCCAGCAGCCAGGAGCTGCTCTGGGAGGCTCCCAGGGGCTCACCCCGTGGCACTCACCTGGTCTGAGACTCCTTCTCCATAGCGAAGCTCTGTCACAAAGTGCTCACAGTTGCTGGTAAGCACATCATATGGCACCTCCCTGTCAATCCATTGCTCAGCACGCCGGATGATCTCCTCCACAGGGAAAGGAGTGCGGGAGCGGTCATACTTGTTGTTGACACGCCATTTATGATTTTCCACCACAACTTTCAGGAGCTGCTTCTTCACCTTGGCCTTTCTGGTGAATACTGATGTGGTGCTCACCAACAGAGATGGGGCTCCATCATCTGGGGAAGTCAGGGAAGAGATAAGGCAGGCAGGCAGACACTCTCTGGCCTCTCCACGACCTCAGATGGGTTTCCTCTGCTCCTGGAAAGGTCATCTACACACACAGAGTCTACCAGCAGCAGCACATGGAGGGAGACAGGGCTCCTGGGGCATCTCAACACCCACTCTGCACCTTGTCAGGCAGCACAAGCCTTACCTACAGGTGTGACGTTGATGACATATCCATCCCCCACGTAGAGGGCCCAGTGCTGATAACCTGGCCGGTCGATTTCGATCAGGTCCCCGGGTTGGGGGTCGCGCCTGCCTTCTGCCATCTCGGGCTGGGGCCGTGCAGGTGCCGCTGGGCTGGCTCAGCGCAGGGCAGAGCGCAGCGGGGAGGCGAGCGCTGTGCAGGGGCTCTGCCGGGAGCGCAGGCACGGAGGGTGTCTGTCAGTGGCGGGCGCCGAGGGCAGCGGCTGCCGGAGCGGGGGCCCCGCTCGGCCGGAGCCGGCTCGGGGCCGCTGCCGCCGCCGGCGCAGGGCGAGGGAGCGAACGGCCCCGCTCGCAGGCAGCGCATCCGCCCGGGGCCGGGCCGGGCCGGGCGGCGTCCGGCTGCTGCCGCCGTGCCCGGCTGCCCCCGCCGCCCGCCCGCCGTGCCCGCGCTCCCCTCCCGGCCGCGCTCCGCCCGGGGCTCCGCCGGGGCCGGGCCGGGCCCGCTGCGGTGCCGGGACGCGGCTGCCCGGGGCTGCCCGCGGTGCCGAGCCCTGCCCGGCCTCTGGGGCACCTCCGGCCGCCCGGCAGAGCCGCGCCCGCCGCCGGCAGCCTGGAGGGGCCGCATCCTGCTGGAAACGCCCGCTCGCATCCCCCGAGCCCCGCTCACCCCGGCGCCTGACCCGCTGCGGCCGTGGCCGGGCTCCCGGCCCGCTGCTCCCGCTATAAATAGGATGAAGATGGCGCTTGTGCCGATCCTGTCGGGCTCACGGGCGACGCTGACCGAGAGCTACCCCGTCCGCCTCCTCTTCCATCTCGTCCCAGCCCACCGCCCCCGCCTTCTCCCTCCCACCGTCCCTCCCATCCGGACGCTCCGATCCCGAGGTTGTTGCCGAAACCTCTGGTTTAGTGGAAAATGCGATTCTGTGCCCGAGCAGGACGTGCCATTGCCACTTTCCCGGAGCCTTCCGCAGCTCCTCCAGTGGCTCCGGTCCCGCTCGGCCGAGCGGTGAGTGAGCACCCCACAGCAGGAGACCTTTCGTGAGAAAAATGGGGTGCTGCCGTTCTACTTCTTCACCGTGATGAGAAATAAAGGAGGTGGAGCTCTGAGTGAAATAATTTTGGGGCAAAGGGATTTTTAGGACGTGTTTTTATAACGTAGCCTGTCCATTTCCTTTGGGACAGCAGAGGAATTTCATGATTGTGCCCCGCCAGGGTCCTGGTCCAAGAGATAAGCACAGCTGAGCCCGTACAGCCATCTCTTTTACTGCTGCTGGCACAGTGTGCTAAAACTAATGAGAAAAGTGTCCTCTGGGTAAGTTGAACTGAGCAGTATTTAAAGCCTTGCATTTCAGAAGTCAGGCAAGCAAGCTGGTTGATATAAAAGATGAGAGCAGTGGAAGATTTGCCATCTTTCTCTTCTCCAGTGACATTGTTAATTCAGAGGAGCATTGAACAACAGTTCTGCTTTCTGTATCACCCCCTTCTTTAAATCTGAACTATTTGCAAAGATTTGCAGTGGAAATTTAATCACCAAGGCAATTCTTGTGGTGTGGAAAAAACCACAAACACATACATGGAAACCCAGATATCTGCTTCACCTGGGCCCAGCAGGGTCCTGTTGCTTGGGGGAGCCTGGGCTGGGATCCTGCAGGGCAGGGACTGGCCTGTGCTCCCACCCAGGGCAAACAGAGGTCAGTGTGGTCAGCACTGCTTGACAGCCATGGAATCAGTCTGTGGCAGGCACGAGAGTGCAATAGAAACTGCCACTGAACAGGCAGCAAAGATGGTATTATAAACACAGTGAAATTCCAGCATAAAGTTGACAGTTCATTTGTGCATGAGTAGGCCTCTCTCACTGATTCATTTTCGTTGTGTAATGAGGTTGAAAGGCCCTTTCTATTCATACCCTTTCCAAAATAGATGTAGCCTGTGTGTATGGACAGCTGCTATGCTCTTGAATGGACCAGAATAACCTAACTCACCATGGAGACTGCAAATACTTCTCTGGCTAACAGTACACATGAGTTTATGGACACAAGGGAAAGGAAAAAGGGCAATTAAATAATAACAAGCATTACAGAAGAAAAAACAGCAAGTCCTGTTAAGGAAACCCTCCTGTCCAGCTGTCCAGGACCCACTCTGGCAGTCACACATGCTGCACTTGAGCTGGGACTGAGGGCCTGTCAGAGTTCCTTTGAGGTGCCCCCCTTGACTCCCTGTACACTTCACACTCACACATCCAAAGTTTTCTCACCTGTGTGGCCCCAGGTTTGCCATAGCAGAGTCTCAGACATCTGGATCCTTAAAATAAATTAATCATGTCCAAGGAGGAGCCCCAAACAAAAGAAGCCCTGGGAATTTTGTACCCTAGCAGTCTGGGGTCCTCAGCTCCTGCAGTATCTCTGAGTGTCTGTACATGTGCTTGTGTCACAGGTCCCCCTGCCCTTTGTTCTGTAAAGGGTGGGCATCAATTCAGCCAGGCCTTGGCACCCAGAGCTCAGTCTGCATCTTACACTGCAGCTGCACACTGAGCTACCTGCAGTATGTGTCTTCCTCAGCAATCAGAAAGTAACCCACAAGGAAGTGGAGAAGCACCAGAAATATTTTCATGGTGCTTTACATCTCAAAGCTTCCCTCATAGCCCTGCTAATCTGTTCTGGGCTTGGACAAGGCTCAGGCAATGCGTCAGTCCCTGAGCTTTGTGAGTGCTCTGTCACGGGGTGGGTCTCACACACAGCATGTAACTAGGCACTGCTGCAAATACCTTTGGTCTCCTGATGTAGGGGAGTCCTAGGTATGCTCTGGGGCTGAGTTGATGCAGAGCTCCTCTCACATTCATCGGTGTGGCAGCTTCTGAGTTTGTAAAGACCCCCAAGGAGACGTTATGTTACGATCTCCCTCTTCAGAAAGTTTTGTTAAGTCATGCTCTTATTTAGTCCCCACAGGTTGGGGACTGATGACAAGCCTGCTTCTTGTCCCCTCCACTCTAAGAGGATAATGGAGCTCATCCTTATATTATATCTGTCCTCAGGTGAGCTCAGTGTCTTGTTTCTTTCTCTCCCCATTTGGACATGCCTTGCCAGAAGCGGGGTGAAGAACTGTGTCCATGTCAGCCAACTAATCCCCACCCCATGGAAGGATTTGGGTAAGATCTCATGAAGACCTGCCTGGGATGCTATAACTAGTTCATAGAATCATAGAATGGTTTGGGTTGGAAGGAACCTAAAGACCATCCTATTCCAATCCCCTGCCATGGGCAGGGACGCCTTTCATTAGAGCAGATTGCTCCAAGCTCTGTCCAACCAGGCCCTGAACACTTTCAGGGACAGGGCATCCACAATTTCTCTGGATAACCCATTCCAGTGCCTCACTGCCCTCATAATAAGGATTTCTTTCTAAGATCTAACCCAAACCTACTTTCAGATATGTAACCTTAACCTACTCTCTTTCAGTTTGATTTCTGACCACATCGGCCTATGGTTTGTACATCTCTCCAAGGTGTGTATGTCATGCTGTGCAGCACATTTGTGACATCAAGGTCTGTCTGGAATTTATGCTTTTCAAACATCCTTTGAAGACAACAGAGTCTCTTCTGTCAGTTAGAATATATTTCAGTTTTGGGCCTACAATGTGAGATCTGAGAGCTATTTTAAATGAACAATTACAAAGGCTTTCAGCAAATGCAATGATAAATTTATTATTATTTCTTCTCAAAATATTAGAAATATTATTAAAATACAGAGTAAAAAGTATGACAAATTATTAGGAATAATATTGTTAACTATAGGCGTGTATTTGGGGATTCATTTTGTTCAAATGCACTGTTCATGATGCAGCCATAATCTTGCTCACGTACTCTGGCATCCAATTTATCCCTGGATCCTTTCAAAGAAGAATCCCTTGTTATAACAACGGTATCCACCTTTCTCTTCCTTCTGTACAATGGGAAAAAAAGAGAAAAGAACAACCTATTTTAATTTCAATTCTTATTTATAGTGAGAGATCAAACAATGCTGTGAGCCTGAACAGAACTGGGTTTTGGAGGAGCTAGAGTTTTATGTTAAGTGATGCATATGCCCTGTGTAAAAGAAATGGAATGTGCTCAATCCTGATAAAAGAAGTTAAGTTTTCCCTCAGAAGAGATCCCCAATGGCTCCTTTCTGCTCTTGCTGATGAGAGTTTTGAGGTTTACAGGTGCTAAAAGAGGTGTCTTTACTTTGCTGCATGAAGCAAAGCTGGAAAAGCCTTACCTGAACAGGTACACTGTAGAGGAGATGAGAATGACAAGAACAGCTACTCCTGCCACCACTCCGATGACAATGGCAACAGTGTGGTTTGAATTCTCTGTGGCAGGGTCTTCAGCTGAAGAACAAACAAGAGCCCTGTCACTGAAAGTGAACTATGCTGTGAACAGAAATGGGTTTTCTGCACCCTTTTCTGTCTGTTTGGTTTTTCTGTGTTCTCTGTGGCTTTCTGGAGTGATGTCGGACCCAGGTCCTGTGTGCTGTACCAAGCCCTGCTGTCCTGCTTTCTGGTACCTCCCCACTGGACTTCTGACCCTTCTCTCTGCTTGGATGACCACAGGCTCTCACCCACTGGGTTACTAACCTACATCATGAAAATGAAGAGCAAGCCCAGTTCTTCTCCACAACAACATCCATTTTTGAAAATGTTGTGTTTAATGCAGACAGAGAAATACAGAATAGTTTTATTACCTATTTTTTCAGCCTCACAGTTTTGTCCTGTGTAAAGTTCTGAACATTCACAGAAGTGGAGGGAGGTGCTGTTGGAAGTTTCAGAGCAAATGCCATCATTCTTACAAGGATTTGGCATACATGGGCCACCTGGGAAAGAAGGAGAAACACTTGACTCTCAGATAATCCAACCCTGAAGAGAACTGTTCTTGCTTAGACTACGCTGACTCCTAATGCTGCACATCCCCTGTATTTTAGCATGTTTCTTGTACCTGACAACATGAATAAGGGAAAGAAACACTGTTTCTCCAGTGAAACACCAGAGCAAGAACCCTTGAATGGTTCTCTTTCTGTACACTCTCTCTTGCAACTATCCCTAACCCAATGATGCTCTTTAAAGTTAGTCAAGATTTCATAGCATCAAAGACAATGTGATAGTGGTTGACTCACTCCTGTAGCATCCACGACTGTAGTTTGAAATGTCACAGATTTCTCCAGACCCACACACTTCATCAGAGCAGGAAACAGTGGAGCTTTCTGTGCACTGGCATTTCTGAGAGCAGTCATCAGTGGTGAATATTTCTCCAATCTGCAAAAACAGGAGTTAGATGTTAAAAAAGATCAAATAAAATCAGCCAGAAAAAACATGGATGCAACACTGGAGCCCTCATTATGCTCTCTCCAATGCTTTCCTGATGAATGGCAATAGGGCAGGTTGAGTTTTTTCAAGTAGTTTGTAAAAAAAACCAAAGCAGGCAGCTTATTAATGCAGCTCTGAAACTTGAGGATGGCCCAATAAAGAAAGCAAAAGAAGAGTTTGGGGCATGAGATCCTAGCCCCAGGCAGGGTACATGTGCAACCAAAAATGGGCAGCTGTTGCTTGGGCTGAGTGGCAGATGAATCACATCATACTCCAAGGCAATGTGGAAATGCTACCTGCCATTTCAGAGTTTCAGAGGGAGACCAAGAGATCTTGACCTCTCTTCCCTTTCTCCAGAAACCAGAATTTTATTAAACTATTGCTCTTTGTTTCCAATGTTTCTACTTCAAAATTACATGCTGAGGATTATGAGGAGATAGTCAAAATAACTAACAAGAGAAAATGCAGTTTAGTGCTGTGGGAGCTGTCTGACCCACAGAGAGACCATACCTCATAGTATTTGTTAAGGTATGTGCAGCCACACTGTTTGTAAGGCACACATTCAAAGCCACTAAGAACATAACCAGGGAGACATTCACAGCCTTCAAGACAGGGTGATTCACACTCAGAGGGGCTGGTCAGGTCGCTGCAGGATGCTGGACATGCAGACATGCATGAGCTGTACTTGCTGTTGGGAGGACATGACATGCCTGTAAAAATAAGGAGTCCAGTTATACCAGGTTGCTGTGTGTTGCTTCTTACAGAATTCCCTTTCTGATCCATTGTGTAGGAGGCAATGTGACAAATACACACACACAGATGTGCATACATATAGAATAGCTCTGAAGTTGTAAGTAAAGCACTCCAAAGTCAGGAAATGCATCATCCAAGCTATTTGTATACTGTGCTCTCGCTCCTGGTATACACTGCTCTCAAAACAACTTCTCACACGTTCAGGGTTGCCATCCCTGCAAGTGCCAGAGCTGGTCCACAACTTTGGGAACTTTGTTTCACCAGAAATACAAAGTCATCTAACCATAGCAGACACAGGGAAAAGATGGTTTGATGAATCTCCAAACTTAAAAATAAAATGAGGAAAAATATGTTTGAGATGATTATAAGTCTTATTTCAGCATTTTTTTAGTCTGAAAGTTTTGAGTTTTCAGTTGAATCTTTTTTTTTTAATCTTGAAATATCACAGGCAAAAAAAGATAATTAGAATATTTTGTAGATTTAAAGAGAGTGTGAAATGCAATGTTTTGCCTTCAGATTTGTAGCTTGTGATGGTCTCCAAAACTGAAACTCTTTGTCCCATTGGGAATGGGGACATCTTTTCACTCACAAAACTTATGATGACAGGGAGTTGACGGCTCTGATTTCCAAAGTGTCTCTCAAAGCTGGAGTTTAAATGCAAAAGTCAGCATAGGACACAGAACAGAGGCCAGAAAAACAAGTGTGCTCAACTGTGAAGAGTGAGTAAGTGTGAATCAACATGTTTTTATTCCCTGAGAAGATATGATCTAGGAAAAGGCTTAAACTTCAGATTTAAAGAGTCCTGTAGGTAGAATCCCTACTTTCTGTTGCTTCCTGTGCTTACCACAGTCTGTCTGTTGCCTCCAGCCATCCATGCTGACTCCTTGCTGCTGACAAGCCAGCACATATTCCTCCAGACTGCGACACAAGATAGCAGCCTCATCTCCTTCCACACACATGTCGAACAGGCAGCTCCTGTGAGCAACAGGAGAAAACATTAATTCCCAGTACATTTGTTATTGGTGGTTTTCATCTGCTTTTCTGCCTGACTCTGAGTTAGTTTTGTTTTCCAACAAAACTATCTGGCTGACAGGAAACAGAGGAATACCCCAAGCACGTGATTGGAAAGATCAGGTCATTTGTTGTGCAGCTGCTGCTGCTGTGTGAGGTGTCCAAATAGGATCATATCATCATTAAAGCTGGAAAAGGCCTCTAAGATCATCAAGCCCAACCTTTAACCTAACACTACCAGGGCCACTACTAAACTGTGACCCTAAATTGAAAGTTTTCCTCATATGCAATCTAATAAAGTTATAAATAGTAGTTATAAAGTTATAATAGTTATAATGTTATAATAGTTATAAAGTTATAATAGTAATAAACAGTTACCTGACTTAACACAGTAAGTTCTTCTTTGCCCTCTCCTTCTGTTACAGGATACATCTTGCTTTTACAGCACTTTTTAGTGCTGCTAAGACTTACAGGTGAGCTATATGCCTCTTTCAATACATGGGTACCCTCCCCATGTCCATCTGCCTTGAATATTCACCCAGAATTCTGTTTTATCCAGTGTTTGTCTGCCAGTGCTACCTTCTCAGTTTTGCTCATCATTTGAGTATTCATAGCCTGATTTTCAGAGGCACTGAGATCCAAGATAAATGGAATCAGCAAATATTCCGGATCTCAGAAAAATCAGGGCAACCACTGAGCAGGTGGAGCAGGATGCCCAACCAAATTCTAGAGTGAGGAGAAAAGTAGGCTTATGTTAAGAGTATGGATAGTGGTCCACTTTATTTGGCTTAAAGTACTGTAACATTCTTCTCCCAGATAAGAGGGACTTTGGGGTGAGCATTGTGTGTCTTTAAATATTAGGCACAACTATGTAACTAAAGAAAACTGGCAGCTACTTTGCAAAGTTGTGACTGATGATGGATGAAGCGTGAAAGACAAATGTGGGAATGAATGCAGGTCAGAATTAGGTATGTTGGAATTGCATATGCAAGAGGCAGAGCAATCTTGAAACAAAGCAGAGGGAACTTCCTTGAAGATATCAGGTTAATTAATCTTCACTAATCTGTTTTTTGTACTTCTCCATGAAACTGTCAGCTTCAGCCTTTGGCTAAGGCACGATACAAATTTTATGAAGCTAGAACTGCTACCCAACAGACCCAGGTTCTAAAGACTCACTGAATGTGGATGAGAACTGTAAGCACATTGGAAATTCCAGGCTGCAGGGATAATGCTTAACACTGCTACTTTATCTGGGTGGGAAAAGAGGAAAGCTGCTTTGTAGAAGTAGCAGAGAAGTGAAACGCTGAATAGATGAAAGATAGATAATTACAACTATTTAAAAATAAATAAGGGGATGTAAATATATCAATAATGGAATCATTGGGTTCAGTTCTACAAAGACACTATCTTCAGCTCCTTTTAATAGCCTGAGACTCCAGATGACTGAAGAAGGTCTTGTCAGAAGCTATTGCCAAAATTATTTTGGAAATGAGGAGAACAACTGTCTGCAGTAGACACTTACGTGAAATAGAAATCTGGTGGGACTGCAGAATGACACTGGGCAAAAGGACCATTCAAGTCAGTCAGGATTTGACACTTGGAAGTTGTGTATTGCTGCTCCAGCTGATTTTCACTGCAACCTTGGAAAAGCCCTGGATCTGGTTCCTCCTCAGACTCGTCTTCTGAGTTGACATCTCGTCTGTAAATGAAGACATTATGAAATCATCATGTTCTGTGAGCCTCCAGCATTCATGGTACTACACTGAGCAGCACTGCAAGAATACTTCTGCCTTGTGGTGTAAATGTAAGATAAATTTATCTTTCATGTTTTTTCCTGAATGGGAAGGAGATACAGCAAATCCAAGATGTACTGGAACACTTCCTACCATCTCAGAGGTTTATGGATATTTAAAGTAAACGGGATATCTGTAGTTATCTCTTTGCAAACTCAGAATGATACATGTCTTATCCATTGCCTTCTACATCCCATCTATTCAACAAAAGTTGAATATTAGTCACAAGGATGCAGCTGGAATAAAGCCCTATTTCTTGGATGTATGCTCACTTTCACTGAACAACTCACTGCATGCCTGAAATGCCAGAATTTTCCTATGGGCACACACTCCAGAGCCCCTTTATGCTCAACACTGCCCTGTATAGTGTTTTCTGCTATTCTGGCGGGCAAATTTTTGCAGCCAAAATATATCCAGACAGCTAATACAGTTCCATTTACTTTCTGAAAAAGCAATGTGTTAATGGCTAAGCAATTTCCTGAGGGCTTTCAAAGCAACAGGGATAAAGGAAAAAAGGCAGGAAGGCAGGAAGGAAGGAAACCTCAAGGAAACAAGAAAAACTTTTTTCAATGTTGTGTGTGGACTATTTAGCATAGAATTTTCCTGACCACAAATATTATCCTCATGTATGGTGAAAAGAACATCCTTACTTTTTGTGTACTGAGAGAAAACAAAATAGACAGCCATGAAAGCAAGAAAATCAGACTCTTCAAGAACCTTTTATGGGAGAAACTGTGAATTTATGCTGATGGATTTCAAAGCTACCTTCATGTTCCAGAGGAAAGACTGATACTGAATCAGGATTTGCACTCACTCAGGCCCATCTAGCACATGTATTTATCTTTGTCAGGAATCATGAGCTTGGCAAAGATGTTATTCACCCCTGTGCCCTAACAGTTGTAATGGCTGTGACTCCAAAGAGGGAAACTGAACTGGAATTCAGCCCTCTTTTGGCCAGAGAGAAGGGCACTGATAGCTCACCTTAGCGATGAGCAGGAGAAGTCCATACACACAAAAAAAGGGAAGAAGAAAGATAAGAGAAATAAGGCAGTGTAGTTATTCCTAGAGGTTAACTATGACTTAATTCACTCACTTCTAGTGGCAGTGCTTGCTGTGGATATTAAATAGAAAATCAAGTACCTGAGGCGAGAGCTTCTTTTCAGAGGAACTTTCCAGCTGTCGCCAAATACATTCACATTCTTCACCCAAACACCATTTGGATTTTTGAAGTCATTTCTGTGTATCCCATCAAAGTCACCACACAAGCCTTCCACTCTGTTTCTGTAGGTGGTAGCCAGCTTTATTTCTAGGCAAAGTCAGAAGGAAAAAAAGCTGTTACATAGAAATTGTTGCCACTGAGTGTATGGAAGTGGTAGAAATCAATGTCAAGTGCCACATATCATGATTCAACTTGCAGATGGCAATATGGCATGGGTTTAATATGGAGCATAAGAGCACAGCCCTGAACATACCTGTTCATACAGGTATTCACGGTTTCTGTGCTCTGCAATGTGGATCATGAAAAAAGTAATTTTTCACAAGTTTTTATATAACATGATATCACTGCCTGGGTGCTCTTAGTGCATGCTGCTTACTGCTTTGCAATAAATGGAATGCATCACCCACTTTTTGCCCTTCACCTACAATCCACTTGATCACTGAGAAACAGAATTTCTATGGGCAGACATTTCGTTTCTGCATTTGAATTTCAGGGTTTGGAAAGATGGCCATGTAAATACAGAGCCTGACACTTCCACCATGCACTCAGAAATACTACAGCTATATGCTGCTGTAAATCAGGAGTAGCTCTGCTTTGAACAGAGGAGGTACCATGTGTCCAGCTGACAGGAGTGACTGGTGTATAGGCCATGTGAAGTCCTGACAAACACTAAAGAATGGGATTATCTGGAGTAGGCTTGAGAGGAAGCATGCAAAATGATACACTCACAGTGTATAGCTTCAGGATCTCAGTCCTACAGCCCCTGTGACTGGGTTCAGCTGGCAATAGGGCAGATCCCCATTTTGCCCCATCATCCCAATTGACAATTTGAAGTGATTTTCTTTTGTTTTTTTCATTCAGACCTTAATGAAACAACTATATGACAGTCTGACTCTATACCTCATTTCTCCTAAGTTCAGTGGGATCCAAATAGACAAATGCCAGTTTTATGGTGTTTCTGGTTCTGGTTCCTTCTTTCTGGTATTTTCTGATTGTTTTCTGGTATTGCATATAACAAAGGACCATAAGAGCAAAGGATGAAGATTTCAAATTTTGCCTTGAGTTTAGACCTACTCTGGAATGAGAACATTTTTGGGGGTTGTGCATAAATATTTCTGCAAAGTTTTGTAGCATCACTTACCTGCATTTTCACTGCCATCAAAGCTCACGTACAAGCCAAAATCTGTCTCCAGGTAAATTCTTGTTGTCCTCTGATATATATGAATACCCTCATGAGGTCGAACAGGGGGCCACACTCTCACACCATCCAACTAACAAGGAACGAAAAAAATAAAATTCATTATATATAGGCCAAATTAAAATCTGGTTTCTGTACAGGTCAATGCTACAATCCAATACTTCTCTGGTTTTATGATAAATATATCAGATAATTTAACAACATTTATTTTTTTAAGTTAACAAAGTCATGTCTTGAGGAAAGTGATCTGAATGCAGTACTTTCATATCATCCAAAGAAATATCTATTATTGAGCTAAAAATGTAATATAGCAGCTATGTATGCTCTTACACACCAATAAAGAGGAAGGAAATTAAATTATCATAGCATAAAGCAAACCTTTCCTTACCACTGATAAAAATTGGTGTGGCTTTATTGTAAGCCTTGGGATATTTGGGGTTTCATTGCTAAAACTATACCTATTGATTTATTTGTTTGATGTAGAATTGTATCTTTCATAGCTATGGAGAAAAAAGACTCCACACGACTGAAAATCTCATTTGTGGTTGCCTCACGGCACTGTAGTAATAATACAGTTTACTTCAATACTTTAATTTAAAAAAAAAAATGTCCATCACTCAAAAGTGTTTTACTCCAAGGGAGGGCCTTCCTTGTGCTCTGCAGTCAGGGAGGGACTTACCAGGACCTGCTTGTTCTGTCTGAATCGCACTGTGTGGTTGTAAACACTGATGAGCATCTCTTTCAGGTAAGTAATGCGCCGAATTCCACGTAAAGGATAGTTCGTGCCCTCAATGCTGAACGGTGTCAGAGTGTCAGGTAGGTCAGGGATGCTCTGAGCCACAATATATGTGTATTTCCCTTGGAAGTGGTGCACCAGCCCGTCAAAGGTGATGTAGTGTGGGTCACCTATGACCTGGCATTTCCCAAAACCTGCAAGGGAAGGGCTTCATTACTCGCCAGTCTAAATGTGCATGTGCCAGATGGAATGCCTGGATTTGTCCAAACTGTTAGATAAAAATGATTGCTGCTAGCATGCAGGGCTGAAAGCAAAGATGGGTGCTCAGGCTGCACTCTAGTGAATAGATACTCAAATGGAGAGATGGACAGAGAAACTCATTCCTCTGCTGAGAACTGCTGTGAGCTAACTGAGCTGAAGCAGAACGTTAGAGTTTATAGAATTCATTGAGACTATGTTGTGCACATTGGCCCTCTGCAGAGGAATGGCTCTGACACCAGCACAGCTTGAACTGGCCTAATAAGAGATGTTGTTTTTATAACCTCTGCCATGTGTTGTTACATAATTGAAAAGCAATGTTTAATTTTGGCTGACTCGGTGCTGTCACTATTTCTGCTGAGGTTACTAAACTGATCATTTGGTTTACCAGATGTAACAATCAGATAAAGTGACTATCATCTATGTATTCTCCTCGACCCCTGGGCACAGAGTAAGCCATTATTCCAGGAGCAAGGCATAGGAAGGCCTATTACATATCCATACCCTTAACTGCTGGGGTGCCTCTGCTCAGATATTTTGCCAAAATGAACCGGGGACACTGAATTTGCCTTATGCTTTTGTACTGATCCTCAATACAGTAGGACTGATGCCATGCTATTCTTCAAAACTGAAGTGTAGGGACACTGTGCAACAAGCTCTCTCTTAATCAACCCAACCTACCTAGAGAATATGGGATTAACTTTGCCTAGCCAACACAAATGTTGAATGAAAAGCACTGAAGTCCTCTGACTGGCCTATCATATATCTGTCCAGATCTTCTCTGTCCTGGTTTTGTTTATTGGTTTTTGGTTTGTGGGTTTTTTTTCTGTTCTCAAATCAACATGCAATGGAAAAAAACAGGGTCATTGTGATAGGATTCACAAACTGAGTTTTGGGTTCAGTAGATGCGGTGGGAATTTTTTAAAAGAAATTTTAGTCAAACTAGTCAGACTGAACTGTCAAATTTCTAGATATAAGTAAATTATACCCAGGTATCTATTTCCCTCTACAAATCCTCTGCATGTAATAGAAACCTTCTGTTATAAGAAACTGAGGCCTTTTGGTAGTCAATAACGTAGTTAACAAAACAATCAGAGTTTCCTTCTTTCCCAGTGAAAGAATGGAATTGCCATGAAAGAAAGTATGTACAGCCACATCCTCCCTCCTTCTGCAGCCCTCAAGTGAACCCCAGGTGAAGACCTGCTTGCACATACCTGTTGGATTGCACTTGTATTTTCCATCTTTGGTCACGCAGGTTTCTCTGGAATCACAGCTGTAGCTCCTGCAACTGATGACACCGTTCTTCTGGCACTGGCATCTTTTGGTGCAGTGTGGAGTCAGCCATGTCTCCCCAGCCTGGACACAAGTTGTGTTAGTAACACATTATCAAGGTGCTCAGCTTTGCAGTGCAATGGAAGTTCAAAAGCCACGGGTGTGGACACTAGCTAAGTGCAACCCTGTCCTGTTGGCAATTCCACAGCTCCTTGGTTAAATGTAGTCTCACCAAGAGCCTGGGAGAAGGGATCGCAGTCCATTTATCCTACTGTCTTCAACATAAGAATTTGAACACAACACTGGACTAGCACAGACTGCCTGAATAATTCTGATCAAATGACTGTTTTAAAAGAGGCCTCAGCTTTGGCCTCATGTGCAAAGTACCAAACAAGCTTCTTTATCTCCTGATACCCAAGGTAGCAGCTTTTACTAATCAGATGAAAGGTATTTAAGAGGTAGATCCTGAAGTCTTTGATCTCTCTCACTCTCTCTTTCATACTAAGATGGGCAGGAGACCAATTTTCTACGAGTTTTGAAGTCAGAGATTTGCTCCTTAAACTACTTACACTGTAGTAATTGTTGTCATCGTCCCTGCAGCCACAACTGCTGAGAGGCACACAGTTGCCATTGCTGAGCACATAATTATCATCACATTCACAACCTTCTGTGCACTCTTCTGTCTTCTCACAAAGGGAAGAGGCAAAAATGTCACTGCATGTTGATGGGCAGGGAGAGACACAGTCTTTGTAGTGGCTCCGGGGTGGGCAGGGCAATGCTGTGGGGGAGAACAGAGCCAGCCTTATTAAACACATTTACAAAGTGCGCTGCAAACACTGAAAGCTACACCTTGGCCTATGGTGTAGGAATGGTAGTACAGAACTGCCTTTTAATAGCTGATTTTGATCATCACCTGGTTTGTTTTGTTTTTTTTTTTAATTTTACTTTTAAAAACCCAACAAAAAAAACAGAACAAGGAATGCTCTCTGGAACTGCTTATTTGGTTTTATTACAGGTATGACTGAACCACCTTGCACTAGATTTAGTATTCCAGTTCAGCTGCAAATGCATCTTTGGGCACTGCTAGAAATGAGATTCTTAAAGGCAAATTCCTTAAAATATTCAACCCTCCATTGACACAAACCAAATGTAAATTTAGCTTAACTACAGACATGCAAGAGCAGCAGATATGCATTGTCAGACTGCAGGTTCATCTAGCTTTAAACCCTATTTCTGCCAATGGCATGCATAAGAGGACATGCCAAGAAAGAGTGTAACATGAGAAAAGGTTAGTCCAGTATTTTCCTACACTCATGGCAAGGAGGCAACTAGGGATTTCTGATGGATCTATTAAACATTCATCTGACTTGCTTTTTAACCAGTTAACTGTTCTGTCCTCCACAACATTATTTGATAATCCCACAATGTAATACTAAATTGTAAAAGGTCACACAGACAAAACCCCTCTACATTATCTTTACCAGTTGTTATATCGTATGTTTGTAACTTTGTTGAATGGGTGAAGAATATACCCTGGAAATTAATCTGAGAACAGGGTCCATAATAACTGGGCAAACTGACAGTTTTTGTTCCAATCACTGTGAGTGGCATTGAGTCCTGTGTCCTAAAACAGTATCCCTCTTTCTTTTAGTCTTCTGGTTATATTATTTCTCCATTTTAGGCTCACTACAATATCTCATTTGGCTACTAATGCCAACATGGCTTCTAACTCCACATTAATATCCATAGCTTGTCTAGTTCTGAGTTATCTCTGGGTTTATCTGAACCTGAACACCGTTCAGTGGAGCAATGAAATTGTGATAGTAGAATTACATTTTGTGATAATTGAGATTTAATTTTCTTTTACTTGTTCAATTAATTCTGCTATTTTTTTCATGCTATCAGTCATTCAGGTTTCAGTTTTTTCACTTGCTTGTGTACTTACGACAGAATGTGCTATTCCTCCATTTAATGGTGATTCCATGATTCTTGCAGGTGTCCACATAGACTTGAACTATATCACAGAGAGCAGACTTCATGCCATCATACTGGCACATATCATAGATGCAGATCTCTATGAAGTCGTCAGGGTTGACTAGGCTATGGCACGCTTTGAATTTGTCTGATTTTAGAACATTGCACTGTCTTTCAATGACTTGTTTATTCTCAGCAGTGCAAGGAGGCTCATCATCTTCTCTTAAGTCTGGCAAACAGCTGCAAGAAAGTACAGACACCACGTGCTATAAGACAGACTGAAACGGAAAAGTTTCTTTCCAATGAAAAGTAGAAAATTCTGGATAATCCAATTTCCTTCTGTCAATGGATGAAAGACTGAGCAGAAGTTGACCTGCCTGACAACCCCCATGCTGTGTCTGACACCTGTTACTCTCATTGAACTTGACCCTGACTAGAGGATTGATTTCACAGCTTGACCTTGGATCTGTCTCATCACTATAAATTTCTGTGTGGTGACCTGAGCCAGACTGACCTTAGCTTCCATCTGTGGGACTTCCCTGCTTGCTTTGCTCAAGTAGAGTGGGATGGACCCTGCCTGGTGAGGCCACAGTTTTTCCAGCTGTGCTGTCACATATGTATGTCCCTGTCAGCCAGGGAGCAGCTGGCCCTCACCATTCCCCAGTACCATCATCTTGCTCTGGGTGTTACCAGTGTGAAATAAACAGAGTCCACACTGCAGACTGCCCCAAAGACTCCTTCTCCTAGCGTGCATGTAGATTGATAGAACAGCTGTGATTTTCCTGTGCAGTGGTTTCCTGTGGGAAATGGCTTCCTGTGGGAAAATCCTGTGGGGATGGCTGTTTTTTGAGCTACAAATCCAAGAAGAGAAAAGTCTGGTATACAGTGCTTATATGTTACAAAGTAGCAGACAGTCAAAACAATTGAAAGAAATTCACTGTGTTCCTGAAGCAAGATAGGAGATATGAAAATGATTTAGCATTTACCCCTTATCACTATCTTCCTCCACTTCCCAGCTATTTCCAAACTGTGGGGCAGTGACAGCTGTTCCATTGGTCAAGGTCAGATCATCTTCATGGTTATCATTGAAATTGCCACACATGCCATGCACCTGCAGATGGAAAAGAACCATATTCTAAGCATGACCTCTTTGCATCAACTTCCCCAATAACTTCTTATTTGTTGCCTATGAAATAGCATGACCAAATCACCACCAACAACCAATCCTGTGCCAGACATTTCAGACATTTTAACTGCATCCATTGAGAAACAGAACAGAAATTACAGTAAATCTGTGATTCCCTAGGGCTTCAAGCTGTTTATTTCTCTAAGTTGGAAGTATTCCCCTAGACAGGTAATTTTCTTTAACTACCCCCTTGGAACACAAAGAAACTGTTGTGAATAGAAAAAAAAAACCAGAAAGGAAAAAAATTACATTTGGTACAATACAGCTACAAAGAAAGATGCAACAGCAAAACACAGGAATAAAAGGAACTAGAAGTAAATGCACGAACCAGCAGGTTTGAAACAGCTCCAGATGTTTGTATACTAAATCTTACCTGTGAGAAATAAGAGCGTGGGAGGGTGATTTCCAGATGGTGATTGCCATCGTATTTCACTATCACACCAAAGTCAGTTTCCACTACTATAAATCTGCCAACATTTCCAATGGACACGCCTTGCATTCGGTTCTGCACTGGAGTGTAGACTCTCTCATTGTTCAGCTGGAGAGATGTGTCATTTGTCAGTATGGGCATTCTTCCATGGAAACTCACAGTCTATATTAATAGCAGTGCTGAAGATTTCTCTGTGACAGTTTTAGCTCTTTACACTTCCACCATTGCATATTCCAACTATGGGTGGCAGGAATCAGCCTTTTAGCTGAGGAGGGCTGGGCAGGACTCATGTGCAGTGCTTTTAACAGGGAGCTGGAAAGATCCCTGGTTGTGAACAAGCCCTTTCTCACCCTTGGGGCAGATTCCCTGCCATGGCTCCCCATGTTTTTCTAGGCTGATACATTATGCCTTGCTCTCTATAGGTGACTGTGTTGATAAAAACTGTTGAAGTGGGGAGTCTCATATTTTAATTCAGGCAATAATTCCCCAGTCTGGAGGCCCTGGGTTTAATCTCTAAGATAAGGACAATAGGTCAGTAAACCCAAACCAGAAGCCTTGGGAACTAGTGAGAAATTATATTTCCTCATGACATCTACTTTATGGGGATGCCCACAATTGTTAAGCATATGCATATATGTTCCTTAGGACATATATGAAGAACCTTTTTCCTACAGCTCTTCTAAGCGAGCTAATTTTAAGATTTTTTTTCCAGAAAAAAGAGCACCACCACTTACCAGGATTCCTTGGTTTTTCTGAAGGGTGATTCGTACACCATACACATCAATGTAGACTTCTTTCAGGTATGTGGCCCCTCTTAGTCCTCTGTCTTCATTCTTGCCAAGTATGGTTATAGGAATGACATTGGTGGCAGTGTTGACAACCTCAACCAAAGTGTAGGTGCAGGTTCCCACAAAAGTGTACTTCATTCCATCAAAAGTGAAATAATGGGGATCTCCTACCACTTGACATATTGCTTGACCTGAAGGTGAAAAAAATGATCTAAGAATTTTGTACTGGATTTCACCACGGACTCAGGTGACCAAAGCAGTTGGCATTAGTACAGTGACCTCATCCTGATTGTAATTATGTGGGCCAACTTTCAGAAAGGCATCTCAGGTCCATGCCAATGATGTTTATTTTTAAGTAAGAAGTTTACAGAAAGCATCTCTTAAATTTAATTTGCAAATTGTATACAAAAGGACTACTTGGCAGCAAATGAACTTCTGCACACATATCTATATGCAGTTGTAGCTATGATTTATAGTATAGTTGAGAGTACTTATCTATATAAAAATACATAATTAACTGTACAAATACAGATGTAAATATAAAGTAAATAAAATTGCATCTATATTTATCAATACATAGTGCACTTTTCATTATACAGGCCTGCAGAAATATTATTCTCACAGAAATGCAACCAAATTTAAAGCTTGCAGCACTGGTGATGTGGGACTTGAATTTTCATTATCAGGACAAATAGAATCCAAGCAATCCTTGCAAACTTTTGGGCAACATCAGTTTTTGCTGCTATCCACTACAACAGGAGGGCATCTGTGCTTGCATGACAGAACATCATGCATTTTCATCTCTTTACACTGGCAGCAGTCAGTTGGGACTTTTAACTATCCCATATGAAAATATATTTATAATAAAGCTAGAAGAAGAAGAGGATCTAATGATGGAATTGATTGGGTGAAAACCACATTGGGGTGGTTTTCAGGCAGGACTCACCATTGGAATGACAGCCCAGCACACCATCCACAATGCTGCACTCCTCCTGGACTCCACACTCCCAGGATATGCACTCAATGGTGTTATTTGCCCCGCAGGTGCAGCGTTCAGTGCAGGGGTAATGGGGGAACCAGCTTTCATTCAGCTACATGGGAAATAAAGGGTGTAGAAGTATATATTTTAAGATAAATAGGAAGGTAAAACCATAAGGGACCATCAAATTATTAGTATTTGAATGTTCATGATATATCATCATTTGGGCAATTGTAGCCATGCAGTTTATGGACCAAGAAAGCTGGCAAAGGAGGCCTATTTTGAAATTATTAATGGTGTAAATATGAATTGGGTAGTGTTATTAACATGGTTTTTCCCTCACAGTGGTAAGGAATGAGATTCCCTGGTTTTGGTTTTTTCCTTTTTTTCTTTAAATATCTGATGTAACTTGCCTGGTGATACTGGTTTTTCTCATCAACACAACCACAGTTGCTTTCTGGCACACATTTGTCTCCACTCAAAATATAGCCTTCCTTACAGAAGCAACCTTCCACTGGCAAAGAACTGCAGGAATCAACTGCTGAGATGTTCAAGCAGGTAGGGGGACACCTAGAACCACAGCTCTTGTAGATGCTGCCTCCAGGACAGGACATTGCTAAATAAAGAGAAAAAAAAAGATCACTCAAAAGGGCAAAATCATAATAAAGTTCTTCCTAATGCTTTCACTGTTTGCTCCTGAAGATCTACAAAATGGCTGTAAGAAAGTCTGACAGGAGAGTGCTGAGTACAAACCTTTTTCTGCTGATTTAAAGGCATAAAGTGACCCAGTTATGGGAACAGAAGAATATTTTGCCGTACTAGCTGATATGTCCCCATTGCTGTAGTTACTATTTGAGCATCTGCTATATATTCCAAAATAGAACTAAAAATCACACTCTGTCTTTGACTGAGACTCCTTGAGAACAATATACTTTCACACCCCTCCTGCTTAGAATTAGGCTTCTATTGCTGAAATGGTAGAATTGGGCTTCTATTGCTCAAGACATGGTCTCTAGGGAGAACATTATATTTTACAGAAATCCTGAAGTATTTGTCCATTTCTATTGCCTAAAAAAACCCACAGAAAAACATGGGTTTGGCTGGATTCTGTTGGAAGTCACTACACATGATTCTCATTTATTTCTGTCCCTACAACAGGATCTCTTAGTCCTGTCAGACAATTACAGCTGACATCTCCAGTCACCAAGCCAGGCTTCCTTCCCTTGGTCAGGACTTTAATTGCATTTTTATTTGAATCACTGATGAAGAGAGCACTTGAGAGTCAATCTTTCTAATATTACTGAGTTTTCTCTATTACTGTAATGATGCCATAGATATTTAGGTCCTAGCCTATAGCCTGAGACAATGGAGTCTGGTTTGGAGGGTTAAACACTCATTTCTTGTTCTATCTTCTTTTCATATAAATATTTTCTCTGCTCGGTCCTCTTAGGGCTGACTTACTGGGTGCTTTATCACAGTAATTCTTTTTCCAAACTGACCAGCTCCTAGAACCTATCAATTTTTTAATGGTTTAGTTTAAATGCAGAACTAATTGTTAATCACATTGAAAAAAGAAAAGAAGAAAAAGCAAAAAGGTGCAGATCTGCAGAAGGTAATCCAGTGGTGTAAGGCAAAAAAGCATAAAGAACAAGTATGGTTTATTTAAGTATGCTTAACCTTTAGAGGACTTTTGCCATAAGGCCATTCTGAAGAGACTTAATTGAGACCTGACAGTACTCAATTTCTTTTCTTTAGAGAGAAATAGAGCACTTCCTAGAAACAGCTGCTTTTCAAGGTCTCTTTTTTTTTTTAACCAAAGGCCATTGATAAGCATGTTTTATGGAGGCCTAGCAGCTCCACTTACATTGAGGATGGTAGATTTTCACTGAAGCAAAGGACCTTATTTCTTCAGTGCAGAAGCTCACATAAGACACAGTTGAATGCAATCAGACTTTTCCAAGAAACTAATAGCAAATTAAAAATACTATAAAACTTTAACAATTTAACCTACATGTATTGTAATGTTCTCAAAATTAGTGGCTTATACAAATCCTGGCATGGTTCTGAATCTGAAGCAGGCTCATGACATTATAAAAGACTGACTATACTCAGAACATTATGTAAAATGAAATAACATGCATGGAGAAGGTAGCGGACAATGAAGTTAAAATTCAGAATAGAGATTTATATCAAAACACTCACGGCAAAGAGTAGCATTCCTCCACTCTATGCATATCCCAGCATTGACACACGACTCAGCATAGGCCTGCAGTCCGTAGCATAAGGATGTTGCCTGTCCCCCAGTGAAACACATGTCATAAACACAGTTTTCAAAGAAATTCTGTGGAGGCACCTTGCTGTGACAGTCCTTGAAGATTCCTGTGTAAATCAAGGAAGATATATATAAAAGAATTGAAACAACCCACTGGAATGTTAAGACTGACCACCATGTATTTTCTGTCACAGCAAACACATTGTGGGTGTTCCAGGCTGTGTTAAATTAATCTAGTACTTGAAATAGATGCACAATGCACATTATAAGAATGGGCTCCCTGGATCAATTTTACTTCTATTTGCATGATTGATACAACATAACTTACATAAATTAAGCATTGCTGCCTAGGAAAACCACTAATTCTAGACAACTGCAGGGAACATGTACAGAATTTCAGATAAAGTGTCTGCAATACACACACTGACAGTCCATCTGAGCTGCTTCTTTTAGCAAGCAGAGTACAGGCCACTATAACACAAACAGCAGCTATGGCTCTCAGATAAAATTCATGGACACATTGGCATTGTTTGAACAGATGGTACATTCTAGCCAGGCACCTATGGGTTTTACATTGGCCAGTCACACCAGAGGCTTTACAGGCTTCCAGTATAAGCTCAGAAAAAGAGACTACAGAGAAGGGACAAAACTAGACCATGATCCATCACATGGCTCACAGAGATCTACCTGTTGGGTCTGTGATCATGCCACATGCTGTGTTTTTCTTTGCTTCACTCTCCAACACAGGATCACATTGCTCTTCTTTCCCACCATTGGAGCATCTGGGGAAAGCAAGCAAACCAAACATGTGTTTCACATCTCTTACTATCAGATTTTCAGTGAAAAATTAATAAATCACTACCCTGCACAAAAGAGTGCATTTTATTTCTGTCACAAGACTTTATCCAGCTTCTTTGAAAAGCTGATGTCAGCCCTCTCACTGAATGGGCTCCTTTTTTGATCCCTTCTGGATGATTCAAAGGGCCATTCTTAGCTGAAAAAAAAGAGCTATGGGATCCAAACAGTTATGGTTTCCAATCAGTGAACTGGACTGATGTACCATCCCCCCTCACACTCAACAAACAGTTCCTACTTTGGAAAATGAGACTTAAAGGACACAAGCTCTCTTATAATTCACTGGTTTATGTAAAAGTCCAGCTCCCTACTTCTAGAGGGCAGCTGGAAGATGTAGATGGTACTGGGGAAAAAGCCAGCAAGTAGGTGGACATTTGATTTTAAGAGTTTGTGCAGCAAATGCCACATGATGAAATGATTTTACATACATGGTGTTATTCTCAGGGACCAGCCAGCTTTCTCCAAGATCAGTGGAATCACTTGCAATGTCACCATTGGACTTGATATTGTCATCATTTGGATCACCATTATAATTACCTGTGAGAGTAAAAAGAGATTTATGGGACACATGAAGTTCAAACCTGTAGAAAAAACCTAGGTTTCCAGTTGTAAAATAAATTAAAATGAGAGAATTTTGATTCTAGGGAGAATATATATGTAACATCAATCTGTACTGGGCAAAATAAGAGCAGAATTGTGTTTTGATTGCTGACAAGAACTGCTGCTCAGAAGCAGGAAGTTTGTAAGATGCTATGTAACTAGATTACATCCAAGAAAAAAACTTACCTAAAAAAACCTCTACTCATTTCCTTGGATCCTACATGTAGAATGTTGGATTAAAAATTAAGCAGTGCTATTTGCACTGTATTCTTAGGCAGATTTCCTGCATTGAAAGTGTGAAAAACCCACGAAGAAATAACTGAACTAGGAAACTCCAGATGATCCAAACCAAATAATCAGAAACTCACAAGGCAAACTACTCTTGTATTTTCTACATGCTGAGAAAAAAATTTAAGTAATCACCTGCTGCCACTTACCACAGAGGCCACAGAGCAGACCACTGTAATTAGAGGGCACAGAGACTTCTGCATAGTGATTTCCATCATATCTCACCCACAGTCCAAAGTCAGTTTCCAAGAGAACATATCCACCACTGCTTTGAATACTGATCTTCTTTTCAATAAGTACAGGCAAGTTCATTCTGCGACCATTCACCTGTACAGCAAATTGTGAAAGTAAGTGTATGGCTGTTGGGATTCCTACAACTACCAGCAGCTAATACAGATTGCTGAAAGATAGGATCCTGTGCATAGGGGAACTGGAACTGATTAAAGAACATCTGAGCAAGTTTGTTGGAGATCTCATTACAAGAGGTATATAAAATTAATAAAAATATAAAGTTTTGTTAGAAATTCTACAGAGATAATTATTATCTGCATGACAGTTAAAAATTATATATGTCTTTTAAATAGTATTTTCTTACATTCACTTTCTTGTTTTTCAGCAGAGAAATCTGATTGCCATAGACTTCCACATGCACTGACTTCACATAAGAGACTTTGGTGTTGGCTCCTCTGTGCTCATTTGTTGTAGACACATCAAAGTAGGGAAGACTCTCTGAGGCAGTGCACACTTTGGAAAGCGTGTAAGTGCAATTTCCCATGAAATTATGGACTTTGTGGTCAAAAGTGTTGTAATGTGGGTCCCCAGAGGCACTGCAGGAAGCACGACCTGTGAAGAAGGAAAAAGACCCTCTCAGTCTTCACCAGAATTTTTCAGCTGCTAGGTTCCCAGTTTGTTTGTTTTATGCTGTATTCGTTGCTCAGAGGTAACAGTGGTGACATCAGTCAATAGACTCCAAAGGCCAACCCAGCTTTCAATCTTTGGAATCTACTCTGGTGTAGCAGAAATCTATGCTAGAGGCTGATGAAGAAAGTTGGGTAAAAGTCATGATTAAGACATTGTTACATAAAGGGAAGCAGAGTTTTTAGTGCTGCATCTGAAAGGCTTTTTCTGATTAATGAGGAAGAATTAAATCAGAAACATTACAGGGCTGATTAGAAAGAAGAGACTGCTGCATTATCAGCTGTCTGAGGTATGATATTCATATAATTTCTGGAACTTAAATTTTGCTTTCACAATATCTGGTAGGTGAGGTGGAGAGTAGAGGCTACATTGTGGTGCCTGGCACAGCTCTCATGGAGCCAAAGGACCAAGCACAAGAGAGGATTAGAAAAGATGTGTACCAACAGGGGAGTTTTGTTGCAGGCACATTGTCCACTCATACAAACAGCCAAAAAGCTTGACCAGAAAGGCTCAGGATGCCCAGGACAGAGACAGAACAGTGACTCCACCTCCAAAACTCTTCCACCAGCAAAAACAGAATGAAGGAAGAGACAGACATGCCCCATGGTGACGGACATGGAGGAAGCAAAATGAACAATTTTAAGGAGCAGTAGGAGACAGGGATGAAACATGGCAGTACCTGAGCTGGGTGTGGGGCTTGTTGGTGAGGTGGTGAGTGCAGGCTGTGTTGTGGTACCTGGCAAGGGAGCCGTGGGTGTTGGTGTCGATGGACCTGGCAGAAGAGACAGTTAGAGAGATGTGCATCACAAGGGAGTTTTGTTGCAGACAGCTGGTTCCCTGACCCTTCTGAAGTACCCAACACCATGAGCAGGCATAGCCAGGACAGGGATTGAAGAGTGTCACTCAGGCAGAGCTGTCCCACTCCATGTCCCTGCTGCCAGCTTAGCTGGGTGACACCAGCAGATAAGGCATTCTGTACCTGTGGCCAATGTCTTGTCCGTGGGCCTTATAACATGTGAACTAAAAGAGTGACTGCAGGCATTGCCAGTGCCCCAACCTCCCAGAGGAGAGTAGACTTGGGCACAAGGTGCATCAGTGCCCAAACACAATCTGTGCTCCTGCTTCCAGCACAGCTGTGCCTCTAGCACAGCCGGCTGCCTCAGTCAGTGACATGTCTCAAGCTGCTGTTCCCAAAGCCAAGCCTTGTACCTGCACAGGATCCCTTTACAACTGAGACATCATAAGCGGTGAAGGAAGTTAAAGGAGATTGGATACCAAATGGGGATGATGAATAATTCCCAAAACACCCCCACACCACTGCAAATGAAGATCAGGACAGGAATTCCACATGTCCAGAGACTCCTTGTGCAAGGGCGGGCCCACCAGAGTGGCTAGATATGTGATGCATGGGGAAATCCAGAACAGCCCCATTGCTTGTCCCTGAGATTCAAGGAAATGAAAAGTGGTACACAGAAGGCTTACCACAGACAGTGCCAGCACTCCAGTCTCCCAGAGCAACACCCGCCTCAGCACAGGCTGCAGCATAGGCCCCCAGGTCATTGCAGAGCTGCTCTGTGCTGCCACCCGTGGCACACTGGTCATAGACACAGCTCTCAAAGTATGTCTTGGGTGGCAGAACTGCATGGCATGGCTGGAATGGGCCACCGAGGTGTGTGAGGATTGAACACTGCTGCTTAGCTGCCTCCTCTTCAGCAGGGGAGCAGGATGCAGGTGGGCTGATGGCTGGGTCACACCTACAAAGCACACAAACAGCCCTGAGTTCCCTGCAGCTTGCTGACAGCAGCCACTGCGTTTCCTGACCTTCTCCCCAGCCATAACCTCAGCTTCTGCAGTCCAGATCCCTCACTAAGACAGGCACCCATGGCTGTCACTTGAAAGGGTGGAACACACGGCCCACAGGCACCATTGCCCTCCCTGGCTTCAGGTGGACAGAAACAACCCAGCTGAGGCAGTTGCAATCCAAGAAGCTCAGGAGAAGCATCCTGCCCAGGCTCAGTCTTCTCTCCCAGGGGTCAGGAAGCCACCTCTTCTCCCTTGCCCCACGCTTGCCATCACCAACCCTCCCTCCTGATATCCCTCATAGCTCCCCTCTCCCACACTCCCTTCTGCCCTTCATCTGCATGGTGGACAGGGACTCACGGCCACTCATCATCCGGCACCATCCAGCTGGTTCCAAAGTCGTTGAAGTCGGGCACAACCACCCCATCGGGTCGCATGAAGTCATCCTGCTGGCTCCCAGTGTACGTCCCACAGAGCCCACAGAGTTTGTCCTTGTACTTCTCAGACACCTTCACTAGGAGCTCATGGTCCCCATTGAACTGCAGCTGCAGGCCCAGCTTGGTAGAAACCTGCACGTAGGAGCCGCTCAGGGAAATGGTGACACCAGGGGCAGGAGAAGCAGGCAGGGAGACCAGGGCACCGTTGATCTGGAGAAGGGGAACAGAGGGAGACAGAAGCATTAAGAGGTGTCCTCCAGTGAGAGGTCACTGTTCCTCACCAGGGTAGAGCCCGTGCCAGTGTCAGTGAGCCAGAAGCACTGCTGGCATGAGAGACCTGCCCAGGCCTACGAGGGCAGCAGCAACTGTCCCAATGGCACACTGAAAGCTCAGGAAAGCAACCAAGAATCTGTGTCTGCATGAGCAGGCATGCGTGTCCTCACTCAGAGCTCTCCCATGCTGTTCTGTGAGCACGCAGCAGGCTCAGGAACAGCCAGCTCTCCCTGGGGGCAGTGGGGTATTTGAAGAGTGTCCGGTGTGCCTGTTGTTCCCAGGTACCAAAAGGAGAGGCTTACGTAGACTGCCTTGTGCTTGCGCAGTGCAATGTGGAGGCCTTCGAGGGACAGTGCCACAGAGTTGAGAGCTGTCCAGCTCTGGCTGCCGCGATGTTCGTTGCGGGTGGTGACGCTGAAGCCAAGGGAGGAGTTGTCACAGCCCGTCACCACTGTGTAGTTGCAGGAGCCCTGGAAGTGGTGGAGCTTCCCATCAAAGGTGCTGTAATGTGGGTCGCCGTAGATGTGGCAGACGGCAGTGCTGGCTGGGTAACAGCCCCTCTGGCCATCCTGGATCTTGCAGACCTCGTCCTCGCCACAGGACAGGGCAGAGCAAACCATCTGGCCTTTGGCTTCGCACCGGCACTGGCGAGTGCAGTTCTCATTCACGGAGGATTCCCCTTCCTGCAGGCAGGGAAACACCAAACCTCAGGGTGTGAGGCAGGAAAGTACAGGCAGAGGAGTGGCCTGGCAGGGGTCTGCAAAGCAGGGCAGGGTTTTCACTCACAGTATAGTAGTTGCCCTCAAAGAGGCAGCCGCAGTTGGCCTCGGGCACACAGGTGTCTCCGCTCAGGAGGAAGCCAGAGCTACATGCACAGCCCTCCACGCAAGGCTTGGAGCAGTTCTGTGGGGCGTGTTGGTCAACACAGGTGGCAGGACAGCCCGTCATGCAGGGGTCATAGTAGCTGTTGGGAGGGCACTGCAGGGCTGCAATGGGAAGAGGAAAATTAGGACAAACCAGACTTCAACTATAGATAGCCTAGACGAAAAGGAAAGACCTAAGACAGGCATTGGCCAGAGGTTCGGAGCAGAGGGTGTGGCCCATTGGCCTCTCTGGCAATGGCAAGGCAGGTACTCACGGCAGAAGGTAGCATTCCTCCAGGGAGGAAGAGTCACACCAGCTGCCTGGCACATGTCAGCATAGGCCTCCAGAGCAGCACACAGGAACTCCTGGCCACCATTCAGGGCACACAGGTCGTACAAGCAGGTGTCAAAGTAGTCCTGGGGGTTGATCACACCATGGCAGCTCTCAAAAGAGCTGGGCCTGGTGGTCAGGATGCCACAGAACTGGTCGGACTGGTAGAGCTTCTCCTCTTCTGCACTGCAGGGTGGGGAGGGCACGGGGACACCGCAGGAGGGGTCACTGTCTGGCACCTGCCAGCTCTCCCCCAGAGCATTGGAGTCTGCGGCTTGCTGCCCGTTGGGCATCATGTATTCGTCGTCTCTGCGGTTGTTGAAGTTGCCACACATGCCGCAGGTCAGGTTGAAGTAGGTGGTGGGCACCTTCACCTCCACCGAGTGGTCAGTGTCGTAGGACACTCTGAGGCCGAAGTCTGTCTCCAGGACGATGTAGCGACCGCTCTTGCTCACCGTGATGGCCCCTCCTGCTGCGCTCACCGGCAACGTCTGGCGCACGTTGTTCACCTACGGCACACACAGCACAGTGGGCCCGGGCCTGTTCCCGGCCCCGTGGCTGCTCCTGCCCAGGGAACGCAGCTGCCAGCCCAGGCACGGCAAAGAGCTGCCTGGGATGTCCCCACACCCCAACACCCCTGGGGCTCACAGAGCTGTGTGCTGGCTTCTGCACTGTGCTCAACATGGCCTGTCTTCCCCATTTGACTCTTCCTCCTCCAGCCCCTCCCAGAATGGAAAACAAAGCGACCCAGGGCCTTCAGGGGAACCCACCCATTCCTGGGACTACTGGTACGTGCCAGGCCCTGCCAGCAGCAGCCAGCCCTGCCTTGCAGCTGCACCCCGCTCATTCCAGCCCCACTGCCTACCAGGACGTGGCTCTTCTGCTGCTTGACGATGACAATGCGCTGTCCATAGACCTCAACCATGACTTCGCGCACATAGGACACGTGGGTGTTGCCACGGTGCTCATTCTTGGCCTCCACGTTAAAGTAGGGCAGGGAGGTGGTGTTGGAGCACACTTTGGCCAGGGTGTAGGTGCAGTTGCCCATGAAGTTGTGCGTCACCTTGTCAAAGGTTTGGTAGTGGGGGTCCCCGTGGACGTGGCAGATGCCGTAGGAGTGTTCAAGGCACTCAGGTTTCCCGTTGTGCACCCCACAGTACTGGCCCGCAGGGCAGGAGGCATTGAAGCACTGCACTTTGCTTCCCTGTGCGGGACAGGTGCACTTGGAGGAGCAGGTGTTGTCTGTCCAGAACTCAGAGCCCACGGGGTAGTGCTGCCCGTTGTGCCAGCACCCGCACTGCTGGCTGGGCACGCAGCGGTCGTTGTAGAGCAGGTACCCGCTGTCGCACACACAGCCCTCCACGCACGGCAGGCTGCACTTGTCGGGAGCTGTTGGGTCAACACAGGTGGCAGGGCAGGCTGCAGCACAGGGCTCATAGTGACTGTTGGCCGGACAAGCGATTGCTGCCAAGAAACAAGACCCAACATATTACTTGGAGAACAGAATACACCTTTCTGCTGAACATCTCCCTTTGAAAAAGTAGCTATCTCTTTTTTCTCTATGGTGTCTTTGGTTTTGCATATATTTTCAGTCATACCTAATCAAAATGCAACAGAAAATGGTACCTCTAATACTGATATTTATGTGTATATCCCTATAGCCTATAGGGAGAATATTTCCTACTCCCCAGATGACTCTTCCACTCCTGTCCTGTGTTTTCCTTAGAGTATTGGCCCCAGGTACCATGTCTGGACTTACGGCAGAAGGTTGCGTTCCTCCACACAGGTATCTGGACACCGAGTGACTGGCAGGCGTCTGCATAGGACTGCAAGCTCTTGCACAGAGTCTCGTGGTCCAGCCCCAGCTCACACAGGTCATAGCTGCAGGTGTCAAAGTAGCTGCTGGGGCTCAGCACAGCGTGGCACACCTGAAACGGGCCGCTGGTGTCAGTGAGGAGCCCACAGAAGTGGCTGCTGCTGATGAGTTGCTTGTCGGTCTCATTGCAGGCTGGGGTGGGCAGAGGTCCTGCTGAGCAGCTGTGGAAAGACAGGCAGAAGGGCCTCTGGGTCATTTGTGGACTTCTCCTGGTGCCCTCTCCTCCTGCCCTTGCCCAATGTGTCCCCTGGGCTACTGGGGGCCATACCCACCTGCTGTTGTTGGACACTTCCCAGCTGTTGCCCAGGCTGGTGGAGTCTGGCTCCATTGTCCCTTCTGGGTTCTGGAAGTCATCTGCTGCTATCCCATTGTAGTTGCCACACATGCCACAAACCTTCTGCCCAAAGGTGCTTGGAAGCGTCACCTCCACCCGATGATTCCCATCAAACTTGACTCTCAAGCCAAAGTCTGTCATGACCATGGTGTAGAACCCACTGGACAAGACCTGCACACCGGCGGCTGGGCTGCAAGGCAGGATCTCTTCCACTCCATTGACCTGGAAGGACAGGAAGCCACACAGGATTGGAGCAGCCCATTGGGCACAGTTCTCTCTGCTCACACAGCCCCACAGCAGCTCCCCCTCAGGCTCACCGTCACCACTCCGCCCTGTCCCAGCCTTATCCGCTGGTCGGCCACATCGACATCCACGTATCGGACATAGGACACACGGGTGTTGCCTCCCCTGTGCTCGTTGGCCGCTTCCACATTGAAGTAGGGCAGGGAGCTGTTGCTCTCACACAGCTTGGAGAGGGTGTAGGTGCAGGTGCCCATGAAATTGTGTAACTGCTTGTCAAATGTGTGGTAGTGAGGGTCTCCTTCCACCACACAGGTGCCTGACAGGGGAAAGACCAGAGGAAAATTTCAGTTGAGCACCTCCTGCTGCCTCCTCTCCCCAGCTCACTTTGCTCAAATAGTATCTAGTGCATGACTGGTCTATTGCCTTTATGGACAAGCTGAGGTATTACAGATCTAAATCACAAAAGTATTAATTTTTAGAGACATAATGCTCAAAGCTACTCAAACGTCCTATTGCAGGAAGCACAGCAGTCCCACACATACCCTGAGAAAGGGAAGAGCATTCTATGTATGTATAATTATTGAGAGAGACTGAAATAAATCAAGTAAGAGCCCTTAAATGCAAATGCACCATGTTCTCAGTAAGGGTTTTGGAGAGGACTCAGAACTCTATGAATAATAGCAGTACCTGAGGTCGTTCCAGGTGTTGTTGTTGGTCTTGGTGTTGACGGTGCTGTAACGTTAGGCAGCAGAGTAGGGGGTGTAGTAGGAAGTGGACCTATGGAGAGACAGAGGAAGTGGCAAGCATCAACATGGGTGTCTGTTGTTGGTCTATTGCCTTTATGGACAAGCTGAGGTATTACAGATCTAAATCACAAAAGTATTAATTTTTAGAGACATAGTGCTCAAAGCTACTCAAACGTCCTATTGCAGGAAGCACAGCTGTCCCACACATACCCTTAGAAAGGGAAGAGCATTCTATGCATGTATAATTATTGAGAGAGACTGAAATAAATCAAGTAAGAGCCCTTAAATGCAAATGCACCATGTTCTCAGTAAGGGTTTTGGAGAGGACTCAGAACTCTACGAATAATAGCAGTACCTGAGGTCGTTCCAGGTGTTGTTGTTGGTCTTGGTGTTGACGGTGCTGTAACGTTAGGCAGCAGAGTAGGGGGTGTAGTAGGAAGTGGACCTATGGAGAGACAGAGGAAGTGGCAAGCATCAACATGGGTGTCTGTTGTTGGTCTATTGCCTTTATTGACAAGCTGAGGTATTACAGATCTAAATCACAAAAGTTATTATTTTTAGAGACATAGTGCTCAAAGCTACTCAAACGTCCTATTGCAGGAAGCACAGCTGTCCCACACATACCCTTAGAAAGGGAAGAGCATTCTATGCATGTATAATTATTGAGAGAGACTGAAATAAATCAAGTAAGAGCCCTTAAATGCAAATGCACCATGTTCTCAGTAAGGGTTTTGGAGAGGACTCAGAACTCTATGAATAATAGCAGTACCTGAGGTCGTTCCAGGTGTTGTTGTTGGTCTTGGTGTTGTCGGTGCTGTAACGTTAGGCAGCAGAGTAGGGGATGTAGTAGGAAGTGGACCTATGGAGAGACAGAGGAAGTGGCAAGCATCAACATGGGTGTCTGTTGTTGGTCTATTGCCTTTATGGACAAGCTGAGGTATTACAGATCTAAATCACAAAAGTATTAATTTTTAGAGACATAGTGCTCAAAGCTACTCAAACGTCCTATTGCAGGAAGCACAGCTGTCCCACACATACCCTTAGAAAGGGAAGAGCATTCTATGCCTGTATAATTATTGAGAGAGACTGAAATAAATCAAGTAAGAGCCCTTAAATGCAAATGCACCATGTTCTCAGTAAGGGTTTTGGAGAGGACTCAGAACTCTACGAATAATAGCAGTACCTGAGGTCGTTCCAGGTGTTGTTGTTGGTCTTGGTGTTGACGGTGCTGTAACGTTAGGCAGCAGAGTAGGGGATGTAGTAGGAAGTGGACCTATGGAGAGACAGAGGAAGTGGCAAGCGTCAACATGGGCGTCTGTTGTAAGCAGCTAATCCAGTCTTCCTCCAAAAGTAGACACACTGACCCAAGAGACCCTGGGCAGGGATGGCACTGTTATGTCTCTGCAAAAATGCTACCACCAGCAGCAGAGCTGGGAGATAGGAGGAGGCACACCCTCCTTCAGTACAGACCCTCCATGCCATGTGTTGGGCCTTGGAGGAAGCAAAATGAAAAGTTTCAACAATCAGAACCAGAAGGGGATGGAAGGGGCAGTACTTGAGTTGGGTGTGGGTCTGGTTGGTGAGGTGGCAAGTACAGGCTGCATTGTGGTATCTGGCACAGCTCTCATGGGTGTTGGTGTCAAAGGAGCTAGCGCGAGTTAGAGTTCGAAGGCCTGTGCAGCAACAGGGGAGTTTTGTTGCAGGCACCTCGTCCACGCATCACAAACAGCCAAAAAACTTGACCTTGAAAGGCTCAGGATGCCCAGGACAGAGACAGAACAGTGACTCCACCTCCAAAACTCTTCCACCAGCAAAAACAGAATGAAGGAAGAGACAGACATGCCCCATGGTGACGGACATGGAGGAAAGAAAATGAACGCTTTTAAGGAGCAGTAGGAGACAGGGATGAAACATGGCAGTACCTGAGCTGGGTGTGGGGCTTGTTGGTGAGGTGGTGAGTGCAGGCTGTGTTGTGGTACCTGGCAAGGGGGCCGTGGGTGTTGGTGTCGATGGACCTAGCAGAAGAGACAGTTAGAGAGATGTGCATCACAAGGGAGTTTTGTTGCAGAAGCTGGTTCCCTGACCCTTGTGAAGTACCCAACACCATAAGCAGGCATAGCCAGGACAGGGATTGAAGAGTGTCATCTCAGGCAGAGCTGTCCCACTCCATGTCCCTGCTGCCAGCTTAGCTGGGTGACACCAGCAGATAAGGCATTCTGTACCTGTGGCCAGTGTCTTGTCCGTGGGCCTTGTAACATGTGAACTAAAAGAGTGACTGCAGGCATTGCCAGTGCCCCAACCTCCCAGAGGAGAGTAGACTTGGGCACAAGGTGCATCAGTGCCCAAACACAATCTGTGCTCCTGCTTCCAGCACAGCTGTGCCTCTAGCACAGCCGGCTGCCTCAGTCAGTGACATGTCTCAAGCTGCTGTTCCCAAAGCCAAGCCTTGTACCTGCACAGGATCCCTGTACAATGGAGAAATCATCCAATGCTATGTTGCTCCGCACATCTTCACCCCATTCTCCCTCCAGCAGAATCTAAGGGAAGGAATAGTACCCAGCATTAGCTCCAGCTGCATGTGTGAAGAGCCATTAGAAAGCACGGTTCCCCCGAGGTGACAGTGAGAGCCTGTGGCCTTACCTGCATGCTTCCTGTGTTGTTCACTGTGACCTCTCCCAAGTGCCACCTGTCTCCATGGTTCCCGACTTCTGTCCAGACCATCACTTGCTCATCGCCCTTCTGCACGTACACCCGCAGGGCCATTGTTTGAGCAGTTCCGTACATGTGGTACCAGAAGCGGAAGCAGAGTGTTCCTTCCCAGCTGCACTCCGGACTGACCAGGATAGCCACAAAACCAGCGAGAGTATCAGCACTCCCTCGCAGGTAGATGTAGTAGCCATCTGAAACAAAGCACAGGCCACACTGTCACACATGCATCAGAGCTACCCAAACCTGGGAGCAGCCCAATTGCAGTTTTTTCAGGCAGGCCAAAGCAGGGGAGAGAAAACACAAATCCTTCACAAGCTACAACCCTCCCCAGAACGGAGTGCTTCCATGAATGTGCTCTCAGGCAGATGTATGCTTTGGACTGGGACATGGCAACAGCTCCATAGTATTGTCACAGTCCTCACACGGCTCTGCAGATTTGGAGAACCCTCATCTTTGCCTTCTCTGACAGAGTGACAGACTCATTTGTCTGCCCAAGAGACTGACAGGTCATCAAGCTGTGCATTGCATTCTCCCCTGCATGGCAGGACCTCGCCTGCTCTGGGGGCAGCACAAACTGATTCTCAGGGCTGGAAATCCTCCCAGAGGAATCCTCTGGCACTCGGGGACACAGGACAACGTGCTCTGGAGGAAGGCCAGCAAAGACGTGGTCTGAGTTTGCAGTTAGAAGTTTATTGCCCTCTTTGTGGGGACACCCCTACAGCCTGTGTCCTGATTGCTGTTCCTACCTCCTGTTGTGTGGTCAGAGGATGGGCCAGTGTTTGGCGTGGGCGTTGGGCCTTTGTTCCTTATCCAGTCAATGCTGCTGTAATCTGCCTGGACCCACTCACAGAAGTCCTTGTCAAATGTGCAGGCAAAATTGCAGTCTGTTGGTGGAGCTGAACATGGTGCAGAAAGAACAGCAGAAGTTTTAGAATGAGGGTGAGGCCACTTTTCCCCATGAACACTGGGGATCAGGTACATCCATGCACATCCAGGCCATGCCCGTGGACAGGCAAGGGTGGCCAGCCAAGGGGAAGAGCTCAGCCCAGCCAGTATAAAACTCAGATGGGAGACAACAGTACCTGTGCTTGTGCCAGGTGACGGTGAGGTTGTTGTATGTGGAGGTGGAGTTGTAGTGCCTGGAAAGAGGAGGAAGGTGGTAGGAGCAGGTGAATAAAACAGAGTGAAACAGAAGTAGAGTTTGATAATGGAGATTTGTTCCAAGTAGGGATGTTGCAAAAGTCCCATAACAGCCCCCACACCATTGCAAACAATGTGCAGGACAGGGATTCCACCTGTCCGGAGGAGTCTCCTCGTGCAAGGGCTGGCCCAGAAGAGTGGCCATATCTGATACAGATCTAAATCACAGAAGTATTAATTTTTAGAGACATAGTGTTCAAAGATACTCAAATGTCCTATTGCAGGAAGCAAAGCTGTCCCTCACATACCCTTAGAAAGGGAAGAGCATTCTATGCATGTATAATTATTGAGAGAGACTGAAATAAATCAAGTAAGAGCCCTTAAATGCAAATGCACCATGTTCTCAGTAAGGGTTTTGGAGAGGACTCAGAACTCTACGAATAATAGCAGTACCTGAGGTCGTTCCAGGTGTTGTTGTTGGTCTTGGTGTTGTCGGTGCTGTAACGTTAGGCAGCAGAGTAGGGGGTGTAGTAGGAAGTGGACCTATGGAGAGACAGAGGAAGTGGCAAGCATCAACATGAGTGTCTGTTGTTGGTCTATTGCCTTTATGGACAAGCTGAGGTATTACAGATCTAAATCACAAAAGTATTAATTTTTAGAGACATAGTGCTCAAAGCTACTCAAACGTCCTATTGCAGGAAGCACAGCTGTCCCACACATACCCTTAGAAAGGGAAGAGCATTCTATGCCTGTATAATTATTGAGAGAGACTGAAATAAATCAAGTAAGAGCCCTTAAATGCAAATGCACCATGTTCTCAGTAAGGGTTTTGGAGAGGACTCAGAACTCTACGAATAATAGCAGTACCTGAGGTCGTTCCAGGTGTTGTTGTTGGTCTTGGTGTTGACGGTGCTGTAACGTTAGGCAGCAGAGTAGGGGGTGTAGTAGGAAGTGGACCTATGGAGAGACAGAGGAAGTGGCAAGCGTCAACATGGGCGTCTGTTGTAAGCAGCTAATCCAGACTTCCTCCAAAAGCAGACACACTGACCCAAGAGACCCTGGGCAGGGATGGCACTGTTACGTCTCTGCAAAAATGCTACCACCAGCAGCAGAGCTGGGAGATAGGAGGAGGCACACCCTCCTTCAGTACAGACCCTCCATGCCATGTGTTGGGCCTTGGAGGAAGCAAAATGAAAAGTTTCAACAACCAGAACCAGAAGGGGATGGAAGGGGCAGTACTTGAGTTGGGTGTGGGTCTGGTTGGTGAGGTGGCAAGTACAGGCTGCATTGTGGTATCTGGCACAGCTCTCATGGGTGTTGGTGTCAAAGGAGCTAGCGCGAGTTAGAGTTTGAAGACCTGTGCACCAACAGGGGAGTTTTGTTGCATGCACCTCGTCCCCTCATCACAAACAGCCAAAAAACTTGACCCTGAAAGGCTCAGGATGCCCAGGACAGAGACAGAACAGTGACTCCACCTCCAAAACTCTTCCACCAGCAAAAACAGAATGAAGGAAGAGACAGACATGCCCCATGGTGACGGACATGGAGGAAAGAAAATGAACAATTTTAAGGAGCAGTAGGAGACAGGGATGAAACATGGCAGTACCTGAGCTGGGTGTGGGGCTTGTTGGTGAGGTGGTGAGTGCAGGCTGTGTTGTGGTACCTGGCAAGGGGGCCGTGGGTGTTGGTGTCGATGGACCTAGCAGAAGAGACAGTTAGAGAGATGTGCATCACAAGGGAGTTTTGTTGCAGACAGCTGGTTCCCTGACCCTTCTGAAGTACCCAACACCATGAGCAGGCATAGCCAGGACAGGGATTGAAGAGTGTCATCTCAGGCAGAGCTGTCCCACTCCATGTCCCTGCTGCCAGCTTAGCTGGGTGACACCAGCAGATAAGGCATTCTGTACCTGTGGCCAGTGTCTTGTCCGTGGGCCTTGTAACATGTGAACTAAAAGAGTGACTGCAGGCATTGCCAGTGCCCCAACCTCCCAGAGGAGAGTAGACTTGGGCACAAGGTGCATCAGTGCCCAAACACAATCTGTGCTCCTGCTTCCAGCACAGCTGTGCCTCTAGCACAGCCGGCTGCCTCAGTCAGTGACATGTCTCAAGCTGCTGTTCCCAAAGCCAAGCCTTGTACCTGCACAGGATCCCTGTACAATGGAGAAATCATCCAATGCTATGTTGCTCCGCACATCTTCACCCCATTCTCCCTCCAGCAGAATCTAAGGGAAGGAATAGTACCCAGCATTAGCTCCAGCTGCATGTGTGAAGAGCCATTAGAAAGCACGGTTCCCCCGAGGTGACAGTGAGAGCCTGTGGCCTTACCTGCATGCTTCCTGTGTTGTTCACTGTGACCTCTCCCAAGTGCCACCTGTCTCCATGGTTCCCGACTTCTGTCCAGACCATCACTTGCTCATCGCCCTTCTGCACGTACACCCGCAGGGCCATTGTTTGAGCAGTTCCGTACATGTGGTACCAGAAGCGGAAGCAGAGTGTTCCTTCCCAGCTGCACTCCGGACTGACCAGGATAGCCACAAAACCAGCGAGAGTATCAGCACTCCCTCGCAGGTAGATGTAGTAGCCATCTGAAACAAAGCACAGGCCACACTGTCACACATGCATCAGAGCTACCCAAACCTGGGAGCAGCCCAATTGCAGTTTTTTCAGGCAGGCCAAAGCAGGGGAGAGCAAACACAGATCCTTCACAAGCTACAACCCTCCCCAGAACGGAGTGCTTCCATGAATGTGCTCTCAGGGCCATGGCAGATGTATGCTTTGGACTGGGACATGGCAACAGCTCCATAGTATTGTCACAGTCCTCACACGGCTCTGCAGATTTGGAGAACCCTCATCTTTGCCTTCTCTGACAGAGTGACAGACTCATTTGTCTGCCCAAGAGACTGACAGGTCATCAAGCTGTGCATTGCATTCTCCCCTGCATGGCAGGACCTCGCCTGCTCTGGGGGCAGCACAAACTGATTCTCAGGGCTGGAAATCCTCCCAGAGGAATCCTCTGGCACTCGGGGACACAGGACAACGTGCTCTGGAGGAAGGCCAGCAAAGACGTGGTCTGAGTTTGCAGTTAGAAGTTTATTGCCCTCTTTGTGGGGACACCCCTACAGCCTGTGTCCTGATTGCTGTTCCTACCTCCTGTTGTGTGGTCAGAGGATGGGCCAGTGTTTGGCGTGGGCGTTGGGCCTTTGTTCCTTATCCAGTCAATGCTGCTGTAATCTGCCTGGACCCACTCACAGAAGTCCTTGTCAAATGTGCAGGCAAAATTGCAGTCTGTTGGTGGAGCTGAACATGGTGCAGAAAGAACAGCAGAAGTTTTAGAATGAGGGTGAGGCCACTTTTCCCCATGAACACTGGGGATCAGGTACATCCATGCACATCCAGGCCATGCCCGTGGACAGGCAAGGGTGGCCAGCCAAGGGGAAGAGCTCAGCCCAGCCAGTATAAAACTCAGATGGGAGACAACAGTACCTGTGCTTGTGCCAGGTGACGGTGAGGTTGTTGTATGTGGAGGTGGAGCTGTAGTGCCTGGAAAGAGGAGGAAGGTGGTAGGAGCAGGTGAATAAAACAGAGTGAAACAGAAGTAGAGTTTGATAATGGAGATTTGTTCCAAGTAGGGATGTTGCAAAAGTCCCATAACAGCCCCCACACCATTGCAAACAATGTGCAGGACAGGGATTCCACCTGTCCGGAGGAGTCTCCTCGTGCAAGGGCTGGCCCAGAAGAGTGGCCATATCTGATACAGATCTAAATCACAGAAGTATTAATTTTTAGAGACATAGTGTTCAAAGATACTCAAATGTCCTATTGCAGGAAGCAAAGCTGTCCCTCACATACCCTTAGAAAGGGAAGAGCATTCTATGCATGTATAATTATTGAGAGAGACTGAAATAAATCAAGTAAGAGCCCTTAAATGCAAATGCACCATGTTCTCAGTAAGGGTTTTGGAGAGGACTCAGAACTCTACGAATAATAGCAGTACCTGAGGTCGTTCCAGGTGTTGTTGTTGGTCTTGGTGTTGTCGGTGCTGTAACGTTAGGCAGCAGAGTAGGGGGTGTAGTAGGAAGTGGACCTATGGAGAGACAGAGGAAGTGGCAAGCATCAACATGGGTGTCTGTTGTTGGTCTATTGCCTTTATGGACAAGCTGAGGTATTACAGATCTAAATCACAAAAGTATTAATTTTTAGAGACATAGTGCTCAAAGCTACTCAAACGTCCTATTGCAGGAAGCACAGCTGTCCCACACATACCCTTAGAAAGGGAAGAGCATTCTATGCCTGTATAATTATTGAGAGAGACTGAAATAAATCAAGTAAGAGCCCTTAAATGCAAATGCACCATGTTCTCAGTAAGGGTTTTGGAGAGGACTCAGAACTCTACGAATAATAGCAGTACCTGAGGTCGTTCCAGGTGTTGTTGTTGGTCTTGGTGTTGACGGTGCTGTAACGTTAGGCAGCAGAGTAGGGGGTGTAGTAGGAAGTGGACCTATGGAGAGACAGAGGAAGTGGCAAGCGTCAACATGGGCGTCTGTTGTAAGCAGCTAATCCAGACTTCCTCCAAAAGCAGACACACTGACCCAAGAGACCCTGGGCAGGGATGGCACTGTTACGTCTCTGCAAAAATGCTACCACCAGCAGCAGAGCTGGGAGATAGGAGGAGGCACACCCTCCTTCAGTACAGACCCTCCATGCCATGTGTTGGGCCTTGGAGGAAGCAAAATGAAAAGTTTCAACAACCAGAACCAGAAGGGGATGGAAGGGGCAGTACTTGAGTTGGGTGTGGGTCTGGTTGGTGAGGTGGCAAGTACAGGCTGCATTGTGGTATCTGGCACAGCTCTCATGGGTGTTGGTGTCAAAGGAGCTAGCGCGAGTTAGAGTTTGAAGACCTGTGCACCAACAGGGGAGTTTTGTTGCATGCACCTCGTCCCCTCATCACAAACAGCCAAAAAACTTGACCCTGAAAGGCTCAGGATGCCCAGGACAGAGACAGAACAGTGACTCCACCTCCAAAACTCTTCCACCAGCAAAAACAGAATGAAGGAAGAGACAGACATGCCCCATGGTGACGGACATGGAGGAAAGAAAATGAACAATTTTAAGGAGCAGTAGGAGACAGGGATGAAACATGGCAGTACCTGAGCTGGGTGTGGGGCTTGTTGGTGAGGTGGTGAGTGCAGGCTGTGTTGTGGTACCTGGCAAGGGGGCCGTGGGTGTTGGTGTCGATGGACCTAGCAGAAGAGACAGTTAGAGAGATGTGCATCACAAGGGAGTTTTGTTGCAGACAGCTGGTTCCCTGACCCTTCTGAAGTACCCAACACCATGAGCAGGCATAGCCAGGACAGGGATTGAAGAGTGTCATCTCAGGCAGAGCTGTCCCACTCCATGTCCCTGCTGCCAGCTTAGCTGGGTGACACCAGCAGATAAGGCATTCTGTACCTGTGGCCAGTGTCTTGTCCGTGGGCCTTGTAACATGTGAACTAAAAGAGTGACTGCAGGCATTGCCAGTGCCCCAACCTCCCAGAGGAGAGTAGACTTGGGCACAAGGTGCATCAGTGCCCAAACACAATCTGTGCTCCTGCTTCCAGCACAGCTGTGCCTCTAGCACAGCCGGCTGCCTCAGTCAGTGACATGTCTCAAGCTGCTGTTCCCAAAGCCAAGCCTTGTACCTGCACAGGATCCCTGTACAATGGAGAAATCATCCAATGCTATGTTGCTCCGCACATCTTCACCCCATTCTCCCTCCAGCAGAATCTAAGGGAAGGAATAGTACCCAGCATTAGCTCCAGCTGCATGTGTGAAGAGCCATTAGAAAGCACGGTTCCCCCGAGGTGACAGTGAGAGCCTGTGGCCTTACCTGCATGCTTCCTGTGTTGTTCACTGTGACCTCTCCCAAGTGCCACCTGTCTCCATGGTTCCCGACTTCTGTCCAGACCATCACTTGCTCATCGCCCTTCTGCACGTACACCCGCAGGGCCATTGTTTGAGCAGTTCCGTACATGTGGTACCAGAAGCGGAAGCAGAGTGTTCCTTCCCAGCTGCACTCCGGACTGACCAGGATAGCCACAAAACCAGCGAGAGTATCAGCACTCCCTCGCAGGTAGATGTAGTAGCCATCTGAAACAAAGCACAGGCCACACTGTCACACATGCATCAGAGCTACCCAAACCTGGGAGCAGCCCAATTGCAGTTTTTTCAGGCAGGCCAAAGCAGGGGAGAGCAAACACAGATCCTTCACAAGCTACAACCCTCCCCAGAACGGAGTGCTTCCATGAATGTGCTCTCAGGGCCATGGCAGATGTATGCTTTGGACTGGGACATGGCAACAGCTCCATAGTATTGTCACAGTCCTCACACGGCTCTGCAGATTTGGAGAACCCTCATCTTTGCCTTCTCTGACAGAGTGACAGACTCATTTGTCTGCCCAAGAGACTGACAGGTCATCAAGCTGTGCATTGCATTCTCCCCTGCATGGCAGGACCTCGCCTGCTCTGGGGGCAGCACAAACTGATTCTCAGGGCTGGAAATCCTCCCAGAGGAATCCTCTGGCACTCGGGGACACAGGACAACGTGCTCTGGAGGAAGGCCAGCAAAGACGTGGTCTGAGTTTGCAGTTAGAAGTTTATTGCCCTCTTTGTGGGGACACCCCTACAGCCTGTGTCCTGATTGCTGTTCCTACCTCCTGTTGTGTGGTCAGAGGATGGGCCAGTGTTTGGCGTGGGCGTTGGGCCTTTGTTCCTTATCCAGTCAATGCTGCTGTAATCTGCCTGGACCCACTCACAGAAGTCCTTGTCAAATGTGCAGGCAAAATTGCAGTCTGTTGGTGGAGCTGAACATGGTGCAGAAAGAACAGCAGAAGTTTTAGAATGAGGGTGAGGCCACTTTTCCCCATGAACACTGGGGATCAGGTACATCCATGCACATCCAGGCCATGCCCGTGGACAGGCAAGGGTGGCCAGCCAAGGGGAAGAGCTTAGCCCAGCCAGTATAAAACTCAGATGGGAGACAACAGTACCTGTGCTTGTGCCAGGTGACGGTGAGGTTGTTGTATGTGGAGGTGGAGTTGTAGTGCCTGGAAAGAGGAGCAAGGTGGTAGGAGCAGGTGAATGAAACAGAGTGAAACAGAAGTGGAGTTTGATAATGGAGATTTGCTCCAAGTGGGGATGTTGCAAAAGTCCCATAACACCCCCCACACCATTGCAAACAATGTGCAGGACAGGGATTCCACCTGTCTGGAGGAGTCTCCTCATTCAAGGGCTGGCCCACCAGAGTGGCCATATCTGATACATGGGGAAATCCCTGCCCCATATACTGCCCCCAGAACTGCCCCATTATTGTCCCTGAGATTCATGGAAATCAATGGTGCTACACAGAAGGCTTACCACAGACAGTGCCAGCACTCCAGTCTCCCAGAGCAACACCCGCCTCAGCACAGGCTGCAGCATAGGCCCCCAGGTCATTGCAGAGCTGCTCCGTGCTGCCACCCGTGGCACACTGGTCATAGACACAGCTCTCAAAGTATGTCTTGGGTGGCAGAACTGCATGGCATGGCTGGAATGGGCCACCGAGGTGTGTGAGGATTGAACACTGCTGCTTAGCTGCCTCCTCTTCAGCAGGGGAGCAGGATGCAGGTGGGCTGATGGCTGGGTCACACCTACAAAGCACACAAACAGCCCTGAGTTCCCTGCAGCTTGCTGACAGCAGCCACTGCGTTTCCTGACCTTCTCCCCAGCCATAACCTCAGCTTCTGCAGTCCAGATCCCTCACTAAGACAGGCACCCATGGCTGTCACTTGAAAGGGTGGAACACATGGCCCACAGGCACCATTGCCCTCCCTGGTTTCAGGTGGACAGAAACAACCCAGCTGAGGCAGTTGCAATCCAAGCAGCTCAGGAGAAGCGTCCTGCCCAGGCTCAGTCTTCTCTCCCAGGGGTCAGGAAGCCGCCTCTTCTCCCTTGCCCCACGCTTGCCATCACCAACCCTCCCTCCTGATGTCCCTCATAGCTCCCCTCTCCTACACTCCCTTCTGCCCTTCATATGCATGGTGGACAGGGACTCACGGCCACTCATCATCCGGCACCATCCAGCTGGTTCCAAAGTCGTTGAAGTCGGGCACAACCACCCCATCGGGTCGCATGAAGTCATCCTGCTGGCTCCCAGTGTACGTCCCACAGAGCCCACAGAGTTTGTCCTTGTACTTCTCAGACACCTTCACTAGGAGCTCATGGTCCCCATTGAACTGCAGCTGCAGGCCCAGCTTGGTAGCAACCTGCACGTAGGAGCCGCTCAGGGAAATGGTGACACCAGGGGCAGGAGAAGCAGGCAGGGAGACCAGGGCACCGTTGATCTGGAGAAGGGGAACAGAGGGAGACAGAAGCATTAAGAGGTGCCCTCCAGTGAGAGGTCACTGTTCCTCACCAGGGTAGTGCCAGTGTCAGTGAGCCAGAAGCTCTCTGGCATGAGAAACCTGCCCAGGCCTGCGAGGGCAGCAGCAACTGTCCCAATGGCACACTGAAAGCTCAGGAAAGCATCCAAGAATCTGTGTCTGCATGAGCAGGCATATGTGGCCCCACTCAGAGCTCTCCCATGCTGTTCTGTGAGCACGCAGCAGGCTCAGGGAACAGCCAGAGCTCCCTGGGGGCAGTGGGGTATTTGAAGAGTGTCCGGTGTGCCTGTTGTTCCCAGGTACCAAAAGGAGAGGCTTACGTAGACTGCTTTGTGCTTGCGCAGTGCAATGTGGAGGCCTTCGAGGGACAGTGCCACAGAGTTGAGAGCTGTCCAGCTCTGGCTGCCGCGATGTTCGTTGCGGGTGGTGACGCTGAAGCCAAGGGAGGAGTTGTCACAGCCCGTCACCACTGTGTAGTTGCAGGAGCCCTGGAAGTGGTGGAGCTTCCCATCAAAGGTGCTGTAATGTGGGTCGCCGTAGATGTGGCAGACGGCAGTGCTGGCTGGGTAACAGCCCCTCTGGCCATCCTGGATCTTGCAGACCTCGTCCTCGCCACAGGACAGGGCAGAGCAAACCATCTGGCCTTTGGCTTCGCACCGGCACTGGCGAGTGCAGTTCTCATTCACGGAGGATTCCCCTTCCTGCAGGCAGGGAAACACCAAACCTCAGGGTGTGAGGCAGGAAAGTACAGGCAGAGGAGTGGCCTGGCAGGGGTCTGCAAAGCAGGGCAGGGTTTTCACTCACAGTATAGTAGTTGCCCTCAAAGTGGCAGCCGCAGTTGGCCTCGGGCACACAGGTGTCTCCGCTCAGGAGGAAGCCAGAGCTACATGCACAGCCCTCCATGCAAGGCTTGGAGCAGTTCTGTGGGGCGTGTTGGTCAACACAGGTGGCAGGACAGCCCGTCATGCAGGGGTCATAGTAGCTGTTGGGAGGGCACTGCAGGGCTGCAATGAGAAGAGGAAAATTAGGACAAACCTGACTTCAACTATAGATAGCCTAGACGAAAAGGAAGACCTAAGACAGACATAGGTCATAAGTTAGAATCAAAGAGTGTGATCCATTTCCCTTTCTGGCAATGGCAAGGCAGGTACTCACGGCAGAAGGTAGCATTCCTCCAGGGAAGAAGAGTCACACCAGCTGCCTGGCACGCGTCAGCATAGGCCTCCAGAGCAGCACACAGGAACTCCTGGCCACCATTCAGGGCACACAGGTCGTACAAGCAGGTGTCAAAGTAGTCCTGGGGGTTGATCACACCATGGCAGCTCTCAAAAGAGCTGGGCCTGGTGGTCAGGATGCCACAGAACTGGTCGGACTGGTAGAGCTTCTCCTCTTCTGCACTGCAGGGTGGGGAGGGCACGGGGACACCGCAGGAGGGGTCACTGTCTGGCACCTGCCAGCTCTCTCCCAGAGCATTGGAGTCTGCGGCTTGCTGCCCGTTGGGCATCATGTATTCGTCGTCTCTGCGGTTGTTGAAGTTGCCACACATGCCACAGGTCAGGTTGAAGTAGGTGGTGGGCACCTTCACCTCCACCGAGTGGTCAGTGTCGTAGGACACTCTGAGGCCGAAGTCTGTCTCCAGGACGATGTAGCGACCGCTCTTGCTCACCGTGATGGCCCCTCCTGCTGCGCTCACCGGCAGCGTCTGGCGCACGTTGTTCACCTACGGCACACACAGCACAGTGGGCCCGGGCCTGTTCCCGGCCCCGTGGCTGCTCCTGCCCAGGGAACGCAGCTGCCAGCCCAGGCATGGCAAACAGCTGCCTGGGATGTCCCCACACCCCAACACCCCTGGGGCTCACAGAGCTGTGTGCTGGCTTCTGCACTGTGCTCAACATGGCCTGTCTTCCCCATTTGACTCTTCCTCCTCCAGTCCCCCCCAGGAGTGAAAACAAAGTGACCCGGTGCCTTCAGGAGAACCCACCCATTCCTGGGACTACTGGTACGTGCCAGGCCCTGCCGGCAGCAGCCAGCCCTGCCTTGCAGCTGCACCCTGCTCATTCCAGCCCCTCTGCCTACCAGGACGTGGCTCTTCTGCTGCTTGACGATGACAATGCGCTGTCCATAGACCTCAACCACGACTTCGCGCACGTAAGACACGTGGGGGCTGCCGCGGTGCTCGTTCTTGGCCTCCACGTTGAAGTAGGGCAGGGAGGTGGTGTTGGAGCACACTTTGGCCAGGGTGTAGGTGCAGTTGCCCATGAAGTTGTGCGTCACCTTGTCAAAGGTTTGGTAGTGGGGGTCCCCGTGGACGTGGCAGATGCCGTAGGAGTGTTCAAGGCACTCAGGTTTCCCGTTCTGCACCCCGCAGTACTGGCCCGCAGGGCAGGAGGCATTGAAGCACTGCACTTTGCTTCCCTGTGCGGGACAGGTGCACTTGGAGGAGCAGGTGTTGTCCGTCCAGAACTCAGAGCCCACGGGGTAGTGCTGCCCGTTGTGCCAGCACCCGCACTGCTGGCTGGGCACGCAGCGGTCGTTGTAGAGCAGGTACCCGCTGTCGCACACACAGCCCTCCACGCACGGCAGGCTGCAGGTAACAGGAGCCATCGGGTCAGCACAGGTGGCCGGGCAGGCTGCAGCACAGGGCTCGTAGTGACTGTTGGCCGGACAAGCGATTGCTGCCGAGACAGATAACCCAATAAATTACTTGGAGAACAGAATACACCTTTCTGCTGAATATCCCCCTTTGAAAAAGTAGCTATCTCTATTTTCTCTATGGTGTCTTTGTTCCTGCATGTATTTTCAGTCATACCTAATCAGAATGAAACATAAAATGGTACCTCTAATACTGATATCTATGTGTAAATCCCTACAGCCTATAGGGAGAATATTTCCTACTCCCCAGCTGACTCTTCCACTCCTGTCCTGTGCTTTCCTTAGAGTATTGGCCCCAGGTACCATGTCAGCACTTACGGCAGAAGGTTGCGTTCCTCCACACAGGTATCTGGACACCGAGTGACTGGCAGGCGTCTGCATAGGACTGCAAGCTCTTGCACAGAGTCTCGTGGTCCAGCCCCAGCTCACACAGGTCATAGCTGCAGGTGTCAAAGTAGCTGCTGGGGCTCAGCACAGCGTGGCACACCTGAAACGGGCCGCTGGTGTCAGTGAGGAGCCCACAGAAGTGGCTGCTGCTGATGAGTTGCTTGTCGGTCTCATTGCAGGCTGGGGTGGGCAGAGGTCCTGCTGAGCAGCTGTGGAAAGACAGGCAGAAGGGCCTCTGGGTCATTTGTGGACTTCTCCTGGTGCCCTCTCCTCCTGCCCTTGCCCAATGTGTCCCCTGGGCTACTGGGGGCCATACCCACCTGCTGTTGTTGGACACTTCCCAGCTGTTGCCCAGGCTGGTGGAGTCTGGCTCCATTGTCCCTTCTGGGTTCTGGAAGTCATCTGCTGCTATCCCATTGTAGTTGCCACACATGCCACAAACCTTCTGCCCAAAGGTGCTTGGAAGCGTCACCTCCACCCGATGATTCCCATCAAACTTGACTCTCAAGCCAAAGTCTGTCATGACCATGGTGTAGAACCCACTGGACAAGACCTGCACACCGGCGGCTGGGCTGCAAGGCAGGATCTCTTCCACTCCATTGACCTGGAAGGACAGGAAGCCACACAGGATTGGAGCAGCCCATTGGGCACAGCTCTCTCTGCTCACACAGCCCCACAGCAGCTCCCCCTCAGGCTCACCGTCACCACTCCGCCCTGTCCCAGCCTTATCCGCTGGTCGGCCACATCGACATCCACGTATCGGACATAGGACACACGGGTGTTGCCTCCCCTGTGCTCGTTGGCCGCTTCCACATTGAAGTAGGGCAGGGAGCTGTTGCTCTCACACAGCTTGGAGAGGGTGTAGGTGCAGGTGCCCATGAAATTGTGTAACTGCTTGTCAAATGTGTGGTAGTGAGGGTCTCCTTCCACCACACAGGTGCCTGACAGGGAAAAGACCAGAGGAAACTTTCAGTTGAGCACCTCCTACTGCCTCTTCTCCCCTGCCCGCCTTTCACAGAGGCCTGTGGTCCCATGGCAGGTCTCTTCTACTTACCTGAATCTGGCATGGGCGTTGATGTGGGTGTCTCTTCTGATGGTGTTGTGATTGTGGGTCCTGGTGTTGTTGGAGTAACCTCTATGAAGGAAACAACAGTACAAATGAGACAAATCCTCCTTCATCACTTCTGGTTGAAGACATCAACTATGGTTGATTACAGCACTTCAACTTAGTGTGAGAAAAAGCATAAGCTTTTTCAAGGTGTCCTCTCCTCAGCCATGGTTTGTACCTGTGCATTGTCCCTTTACAATGGACAGATCATCCAAAGCTACATCACTCCGGAGATCTTCACCGATCATGCCCTCCAGGACAATCTAAGGGAAGGGATAGATCCTGTCATTAGCTCCAGCCACACAAATGAATTGCCATTTGGGAACATGGTTTATCTCAGTGAGATTCAGAGAGAATCTGTGTCCTTACCTTCATATTGCCTCTGCTGTATACTGTGACTTCTCCCAAGTTCCATCTGTCCCCTTTGTTTCCAGCATCTTTCCATTCCAGTGTTGATGTCTCATTGTGAACTACATACACACGCAGAGCCATAGCTTCAGCTGCTCCATACATGTGATACCAGAAGCGGAAGCAGTGAAATCCTTCTGAACTGCACACTGGACTGACCAAGCGGGCTACATCAGCTGGCTCTTGCTTGCTTCCTTGCAGGTAGATATAATAGCCCTCTGGAAACAGCAGAATGTCAGGTTTTCACATTAATAGGCCAGGATATGACAAAGTCAGTTCATTTACAGAGTGTGTGTACAGTAGAGCATTACTTTACCCAGCACCTGCATTATTCTTTCAATTCCCAATTGGACTACCAGGAGATTACACCTGTCTTGTACTTAGGGAAAGGTGCACCTTCTAAAGGAAAGGTCAGCTGCCACAGTGATCCAATGTCAGCATGAATATACCTTTGCAGAAGCCTCCTTACAGGAACTTATGCTAAGAGGTCACATGTCTGTCATCAATGTTCTGTGCTGCTCATCAACCCATAACAGATTCCAAGTAGTGCAGAAGACCCTGGATTAAGCCTAGAAACACATGGCCTGGATTTGCTGTTACAAGAGGCTCCTTACATTCTTCCAAGAGAGGCACAGCCCAGTGCTGTTTGCTGTTCTCACCTCCAGTTGTGTGGTCATGGGAAGGGCCAGTATTGGGTGTAGGTGTTGGTCCCTTGTGCCTTATCCAGTCAAAGTCGTCATTAGTTTCCTGTCTCCACTCACAGAAGTCAACCTCAAATGTACATGACATATTGCAGGCTGGTGGTGCTGCTGTATATGGTGCAGAAAGAAAAAAAGAATTTCCACAATAAGGTTTGGAATCTTGTTCCTGTTTGGAAACACCCTTCTAAGTCTAATGAACACATGTTCATGAAAAAATTGAAGATGCTACAATGGAATGGGTAGAATTAACTAGTACTGAAAAATTGACTATAAAATATGAAACTGTGTCTGAGAATGTGTGTTATTTTACAACTCCCTTCCTCATGTGTCATCATAATGCACTAAGATCCTATATTTTTACACTATGCAACAGTCATAATCCTTAGCCATTGCAAATTGCTCAAAGCTGTGCTATTTGGCAAAGTAGTACTCCTCTGGCTCTCAAAGTGCTTTTTAAGTGGAAATGTAGAGTTCATAATAAGAATGGTAGGACACTGCTTTTTACTGCTCATAAACTGGGATGAGAAGTATTGTCTTGGAATTGGAAAGCAGTTACAGAATGCCTTTTCATGTAATAGCCTCATTCTTAGGCTGCTTTGTTTGCTGGCTTTGGTAATTACCTCTGGTAGCTCCAGAAAAAGCAATTTAAGGATACAAGGAAGAATTTTTTAACCATGAGTATGGTGAAATCTGGGAAACATTTGGGGTGAGCTTAGATGGTGAATAATCTGAAGCTTGCTGCAGGGGAATTGGACTAGATGACTTCTGAAGGTCCCTTCCAACTCAAACTATTTTATTATTCCATGAATGTCATGCCTCCTGCCTTTCCCCTGAGTTAACCAGTCTACCTAGGTAAAAATGGCCCAAGGCTGAATGGACTTCAAGCTGCAGGATTCTTCTTTACTGATTTTAAAGCTCTGGTTTATTTACTTAGGAATTTATTTTGCATGTTTGGTGAAAATGTGGAGCTGTAGACAGGTTGGTTAAGTGATATGTTAACACTTCTCAATAAGAGAAAATATTTTCTTAAAGCCAAAATGGTGATTTATTAGACAAGTGGTGCTCAATTGTCCCTTGCTGAGCCCTTAGCTGACAATGCATGCTGTCTCTCACAACCCCATTCTGAACAATACTCTTGGATCAAATGTGTTGAGATATCACATTCTAAAGTGAATACTGGAAGCCCATTAAAAGCTTAATTAGAAGCCAAATTTACAGAGATGCTATGCACTTGAAAGCTTCCTGTGTTTTGTTGAATGCCCATCTCTGAAATTCTGCTCCATTCCTTAGTCACTTGAATTTATATTTGTAGCATAAGGATTTAATTAGATGGTGATTTGCTAAATGTCCTAATGACTTACCACAGATGGTATCCTCCCTCCATTCACCCAGATGTACACCTTCAACTTCACAAGCAGCAGCGTATGCCTCTAAAATCTTGCAGTACTGATCAGAATCCCCCTCTGTGGCACACAGATCATAGACACAGCTCTCAAAATACAGTTGTGGGGGAATGTGTGAATGGCAGAACTGGAAAGGTCCACCAGTTTTCAAAATAATTTTGCAGAGTTCTTCATATTCTTTCTCTTTTTCCGGGTCACAAGCAGGCGGTACAACTGAAACTTGATTACACCTGCATGATGAAAAACAGCAGAGTGGTTATATAACCTTTGTGTTTTGTTCTATCCTGCAAGGTACACCCCAACTATAATGGAATGTTATGCCAAATTCTGTAGGGTTTTTATGTATAGGCATGGTTAGTGTGTCAAACTAAAAGTGAGAAATATTGCAATTTAACTTATAAATCCCCATTAAGAATGTAGCTGCAAATTGTGACTGCCTATCCACAGAACAAAGTCCAGAAGAAACAAAAAAATCAGCTATCCAACACTAGAAAGATAATTTCAATTCATTATTGCATATAGTAAGAGTAGTAATTCGTATGTGAAAACATTAACAGATAGATAAATGCCCCATGCCTACGTTAATCTACATGAAGTTAGGAGCTGAATCTCAGAGATAGATTTAGACTTCTGATAGCAGGAAGGAGGAATATTTTAGGCTGATCTTTTAGGCAATATTTTAGAATAGGGAAGTAAGGAAAAATTCAAGTTTTATCCATAAAAAGGATGCCAATGACAAGTAAATCTACAAAGCTCTTGTAGAAAAGCTCCAAAGCTTGTCTGAAATTTTGAAATTTCAATGCTTTCTACTGAAAACTGAAGTTACCCAAAAGTGAACACACTAGCAAACAAGAATTATCAAAAGAGGGCAACTATGGAATGTAAGTAATGTATGCTAGACCTATAACTAGATGATCTATGCTTCAGGCATTTTGCTGTTTCTAAAAGTATTATCTGATACTTACGTCCTGTTGTCCTCCTTCACTATCCAGCTGTCACCAAATTTATTTGGATCCTGTTCTAGGACTTTATCTGGGTTTAAAAAGTCATCCAGTTGGTTGTCATTGAATGTCCCACAGAGACCACACAGCTGTCCTTTGAGACTTTCATCAACCAGAATGAAAAGCTCCTGGTCACCATCAAACTTAATCTGGATCCCTAGAGAGGTATCAATGACTATGTAGGGTCTTTGTATGGATATTCTGGCTTCATGGTTCAAATCCACAGGAAGATGAACCTGTTTTCCATTCACCTAAAGAAAACAAACCCCACAGAACCAAGAGTCAGCTTTAGTCTAATGAACTGTACAGACAACATAAGCCTGAGACTAAGCAGAGACTAAAGGCATACACTTATCTCAGACCTTGAATAGTGCTTTGTGGCACAATTTTGGCATTCTGCTGTCATAACTACACACAAAGCAATTGTGGGATAGTTAGTTTAAAGTCAGTAAAACTTTTCTGTTATAGATGAAGACAGAGATGAAGCTGTTTTATCCTAAAACCACATTGAGAAAAGATACAACTGGACAAAAAGAAGTTATGCTGATTTCTGCCTTTTTTAGAAAAATAAATAAATTCTGTGACTTCTTGCATGTGCTGTCTTGGGGGTGAAGAATTCAGAGAAGCCTGATTCAGTTCTTTTGGGCAGAAATGTAAAGTGCATAGATGTGATGGATTATTGTGCTTAAAGTAGAACACTTACATAGGTCTCTTTGTTTTTCTTCAAAACAATGTGCAGATTTTTCAGTGTGACAGCAACTGAGTTCAAGGCTGTCCAATTTGGATTTCCTCTATGTTCATTTCTGGTTGTCACTGAGAACTTTTCAGAAGAATTTGTGCATCTCTCAACAACAGTATAATTGCAATCCCCTTGGAAATGGTACAGTCTCCCATCAAAGGTTATATAATGTGGATCCCCAAAAATGTGGCAGGTGCTGGGATTCAATGGATAACATCCCAGGAGTCCATTCTGCACCTTGCAAACTTCGCTCACTTCACATGTGTCTGAATTGCAAACCACAGCTCCATTTCCAGTACATACACATTGGCCTACACAGTCTGGTTGCCAAAAAGATTCTCCTTTCTGTTAGAGACAAGAAAATAAAAATAAATTGAAATAGTTAAAGGTAGTGTTGAGTTGTGAAATAAGCCCTGCATCAGAATTGTATTCCAGAACAAACCTCATAATATTTGCCGTTCTGAAGGCAGCCACAGTTGCTCATGGACACACACTGTCCTCCGCTGAGGACAAAGCCACTGTTGCATTCACATCCTTCTACACAAGGTCTGCTGCAGTTCTGTGATGCAAGAGGGTCAGTGCAGGTTGCTGGACAAGCACTGGTGCACGGATTGTAGTGACTATTGGGAGGGCATGCAACAGCTGAAAAACAGCAGAAAGCACTGCATTAACAATCACAACCCGCATGAAAAAACTAAACCCACATGAAACCACTATTCAATAACATTATTGTTTTGAGCTAGTGGCAATTGTGGGGGCTTTTTGAAGCCTGAAATTCCATTCCTATTTTACTATCAGAAAGAAGAAAAGAAAATAGACTACATGGGAAAAGTATGTTTAACCCTTTATCCTGCCTATAAAGCATCTCCAAATCCAAGGAAAAGTATGCCTTTCTACACTAGATCTTGCACATACGTGATACATTTCCACAAGTATAAGAATTGCTAAAATCATTAGATGCAACAAGACTATAACAGGCAAAACACCATCTAAAACTCAGAGATGAGACTACATTAAAAGGCCTATATTGCAAGTGGTTTACCAAAGATTCTTGAGATAATGAACAAAAGAATTCTCTGCCAGAAAACAATAAAAGCATGAATTTTGAAGAATTTTATCTCTCAGTATTTGTTGTAATCATGTGAAGAATTTATGATGTCTAAGCTATGGCAGTTACTGGCTAAAATCAGCCCCTTAAGACAAAACGGAGCTGTTCAAAGGCTCATTTTCCAATGGCAACTCACGGCAGAAGGTGGCATTCCTCCAGGGTAGAAGAGTCACACCAGCTGCCTGGCACGCGTCAGCATAGGCCTCCAGAGCAGCACACAGGAACTCCTGGCCACCATTCAGGGCACACAGGTCGTACAAGCAGGTGTCAAAGTAGTCCTGGGGGTTGATCACACCATGGCAGCTCTCAAAAGAGCTGGGCCTGGTGGTCAGGATGCCACAGAACTGGTCGGACTGGTAGAGCTTCTCCTCTTCTGCACTGCAGGGTGGGGAGGGCACGGGGACACCGCAGAAGGGGTCACTGTCTGGCACCTGCCAGCTCTCCCCCAGAGCATTGGAGTCTGCGGCTTGCTGCCCGTTGGGCATCATGTATTCGTCGTCTCGGCGGTTGTTGAAGTTGCCACACATGCCGCAGGTCAGGTTGAAGTAGGTGGTGGGCACCTTCACCTCCACCGAGTGGTCAGTGTCGTAGGACACTCTGAGGCCGAAGTCTGTCTCCAGGACGATGTAGCGACCGCTCTTGCTCACCGTGATGGCCCCTCCTGCTGCGCTCACCGGCAGCGTCTGGCGCACGTTGTTCACCTACGGCACACACAGCACAGTGGGCCCGGGCCTGTTCCCGGCCCCGTGGCTGCTCCTGCCCAGGGAACGCAGCTGCCAGCCCAGGCATGGCAAACAGCTGCCTGGGATGTCCCCACACCCCAACACCCCTGGGGCTCACAGAGCTGTGTGCTGGCTTCTGCACTGTGCTCAACATGGCCTGTCTTCCCCATTTGACTCTTCCTCCTCCAGCCCCTCCCAGAAGGGAAACAAAGTGACCCTGTGCCTTCAGGAGAACCCACCCATTCCTGGGACTACTGGTACGTGCCAGGCCCTGCCAGCAGCAGCCAGCCCTGCCTTGCAGCTGCACCCTGCTCATTCCAGCCCCACTGCCTACCAGGACGTGGCTCTTCTGCTGCTTGACGATGACAATGCGCTGTCCATAGACCTCAACCACGACTTCGCGCACGTAGGACACGTGGGGGCTGCCGCGGTGCTCGTTCTTGGCCTCCACGTTGAAGTAGGGCAGGGAGGTGGTGTTGGAGCACACTTTGGCCAGGGTGTAGGTGCAGTTGCCCATGAAGTTGTGCGTCACCTTGTCAAAGGTTTGGTAGTGGGGGTCCCCGTGGACGTGGCAGATGCCGTAGGAGTGTTCAAGGCACTCAGGTTTCCCGTTCTGCACCCCGCAGTACTGGCCCGCAGGGCAGGAGGCATTGAAGCACTGCACTTTGCTTCCCTGTGCAGGACAGGTGCACTTGGAGGAGCAGGTGTTGTCCGTCCAGAACTCAGAGCCCACGGGGTAGTGCTGCCCGTTGTGCCAGCACCCGCACTGCTGGCTGGGCACGCAGCGGTCGTTGTAGAGCAGGTACCCGCTGTCGCACACACAGCCCTCCACGCACGGCAGGCTGCACTTGTACGGAGCTGTCGGGTCAACACAGGTGGCAGGGCAGGCTGCAGCACAGGGCTCGTAGTGAGTGTTGGCTGCACAGTCCAGTGCTGTGTAAGAAAAGATACAGATATAAATTAATTTTTTTTATTTACTAAATTTTGAGGTTTGTTTAATATCATATTCTGATTTCTTTGAAATGTTTGTGAACATATTGGAATTAGCAGTATTTTCATGTATGCTTTGATTTTCTTACACACTAGAATTTTTTTTTTGAGGTTTGGCTGTCTAAACTTTCACTCAGAGGGAGCATTTCCAAAGACATGAAGATGATTTCTTGAATTATTACATTGGGCAGAGGATATCAATGTAATTTTTGCTATTGGCACTAGACATGCTATATTTAGTCTATAGTTCTGATAGTTGATTCCAGACATGTTTTAATGTCCTAATTCCAATGACCTTGTACATTTCTCTGCCCATCCTACTAATTTGACCCAGGTGCTCTACAGGAAGTAAGTTGGCGAGGTTGGCAGAGGGCAAAAATATATACAGCTTCATTAAAGGGAATAGGCACAAGGCAAGGAGAAGGGATACTGCAAGGTCTTTCAGCTGAAAGAAGAGATGCACAGACAGCTTTCTCCTTCTTAGAAACCCTAGAACCTCTAGGAGAGAAAGCCTCAGTAATGCCCCCAGCCTAGAAAATGTGCCAGATGGAGACTGAAGTCAAATGGAAAACAAAAGTCAGAACAGAAATTAGGCTTCAGTAATTCCAATGTTTTCAGATAAGCTTTTTAGTCTCCCCATCTCCTTCAGTGCAGAAGGCACAAGGGTCACTGAATTACTATTTCCTGTTCCTTTTATTTTTTCTCGTGGGAACAGATCTGTTCGAGGCATTTCCAGCATTAAATTTGTATTTAAATTCTGTTCTAAAAAGAATATGGATTTTTTTCCCTATAATATATACCTGAATGCTTGAGAAATGTTCTTTATTTATTCTTTACCAATACTCAAAAAAGAAAAATCATTCTTCTTACTTACTCCCTAGCACAGACATTTGTTACTTCAATACTTGACACATTTTGTCATGTACGTCTGTGTGTTTCTGTCTCTTCCATCTCTTCCCTACTCTCCCTGTGTTCTCCATACTCCGTAGCATTGTTACAATATACATTTCACAGACTTTTGACTTCAGCTCTAGCCTTTAATTCCAGGTTTTCTATCAGTGTTGGCTCCTCTCCCATCAGAAACCATGAATGACTATGCCTGTGTGGGGCGTAGTACATTCTGACGCTTTCCTCCACATCCAGTTGGGAAGAATGGTCATCATTCCCTACTCTCTTATAAATATGGAAGTCTGTGCCACTGACAGTTTTTACAACATTCTCCTCCCTTTATCCAAGATCTCCTGCTCAGCTTGTCAGAAGAGTTCCTCCTTCATCTTGCTCTCTTTGCAGAGAGGAATTCCAGTTCAATTTTAAGATGGATTAGATGGAATTTTTTCCCTTTCATTCAAAGCAACTGAGCTATTTTCACTAGCATCTTCCCAAAAGAAGCAAATTGAGGAACTACATATAACCCTGAAATCTTTAGCCTGATCAGTCAAGATTCTCAGCACTACATGAATTCAAAAGAGGGTTGTAAGGCTCTGTCTTCAGGAAATCCTCATTAAACCCTCCTGACAAGTAATAATTTCTAGCAATCTTTGATACATACGGCAAAAGGTTGTGTTTCTCCATGGTGCCAGCTGGACTCCTGCAGCTTGGCACACGTCTGCATAAGCCTGTAGGCTTTCACAGAGGGCTGCATTGCTCAAGTGAAGTTCACAGAGATCATACTGGCAATCTTCAAAATAACTCTGTGGATCGACCACTGCGTGGCAGTTCTGGAATGGACCACTTGGATCTGTGATCAGACCACAGTATGCATTGCTTTGGATCATGTGTTTTTCATCATCAGTGCAGTTTGGAGTATGACCATAATCTGGTGAGCAACTAATGAGGAAAAAAAAAAGAAACAATATGTGGAAAAATTAATGGATCAACTTCGGATTCACTAACACCTGAGATGCTTTTGAAATCACATCTTACAAAACTACAGGTCTCTTCCCAGACTAAACATGACGTATTTCCAATCCCTCTATTTCAGACTCTTAGGATAGAAATTCAGATTTCAATATGATCTCAACCTGATAATCTTTAAGAGGCCTGGATGAAACCCAGGTATTTATTTTTGGCTTTCTGGTAAGTCAGCTTTTTACATGGAAGCGGAATTAGAAAGCATTCGAAGTTCAAATCCTACCATCATTAAATAACATACTGTGTAATAAATAACAAGTCAAGTATCTCAGAAGATGGGGACATGGTTTGTTGGTGTATATAACAGTGCTGGGTAAACTGTTGGACTCAATGACATTAAAGGTCTTTCCCAGCCTAAACAGTTCTAAGAGTCTAAGAAATGTTCTCCTTTTTAAGCACAGTTAAATTTTCTGTGAAACTTTACCCAGATGCATAAATTAAGAACACTGACAAGGATAGGTTTCATCCCACATGTCAGTTTTATGCAACTCCAAAGAAGAGTTGCATAAAACACTGGTCATTGCATAGCTGAGAGGTAAGACCTGACATCCTGGCAGGAGTCCTACCTGGAGTCGTTGTAAACCTGCCAACTGTTGCCGAGGCTGGTTGAGTTTGCTTCCATCTCTCCATCTGGGTTGAGAAAGTCATCTGCTTTTTGCCCGTTGTAATTTCCACAGATTCCACAGACTTTAGACATATAGGTACTGGGAAGAGTGATTTCTGCTCTGTGGTTTCCATCAAACTTGACTTGCAGCCCAAAGTCGGTAGTAACCACAACATACTGCCCGCTGAGGGAAATACTGACACCAGGGACTACGGTCACAGGGACCACCTGGCTGACTCCATTGACCTGCAGGCACAGAGCACAAGTGTTGTAAGCACTTGACAAGAAGCATTTTAATGGTGACCCTCTTAGATCCCTATATTGACACAGTGAGCAGTAAGAACTCACTCTAAGCTAGTACATGTATGTATATGTGTATATGGCCACATAATCTAGGCTTTGAGGGCATAACAGCATGGCTGCAGCATAATTTACTAGTGTGGTCTTGGTGAGCCAGACACAGCTGGCAAAAGTCCAAGACTTAGTGTGGTCTGTCTGCAGCAACTGCCTACAGGCCTATTCTTTTTTATAATCAAACCTGTAAATAGAGGGGAAAGGTAAAGAGAGAGACTGTTGGACAAATGAGGACATATCAGTTCTTTATGTCTCTAAGATCAGATGGGAAAGGTTTCAGTGTACCTTTAATCCTTTGCCACCTTTAAACCACTGTTTTATTTTCTTATAAGAAGGATAATAATGAAGCAAGGTGACCTGTTCATATGCAGGGGGTTTGGCTCAACCACTTCTACTGTCTTGGCCCTTTATGGAAAGGATCCAGAAAGAAATCCTAGGATGTAATAGCAGGCCAAATGTACAAGCAGTGTAAGGGGAGTAATGAGATTGTCACTCCAGGACTGCCACCTGACCCTGCTTTATGGCAAAGGCCAGGTGTTACGTGAAGTTAACAGTGAAGTGGAATAAGTAGAAATCAGGGAGAAGTATTCAGCATTACAGGCTACCACACAGGATTGGGAAATGACCACCAGCATGAACTCAGCTAATTCAGAGCTTCTTTGCTCCCTGTTACATGTCAAACTTGAGCATGGGAGAGCCAGTTAGTAGTCCAGCCCACCAACCCCATCTGGATTGTCAGCTCTTAGCCCACCTTTCAACAGCACAGCACGGAATTCTAGCCTATGCTTCGAGTTTTGAAATTCCCATGTTTAGGAACTCCCCAGTACTCCTGCTCCTAAATATCTGACTGCCCTTTAAAAATTATTGCATAGATGCTGGAATTTGTAGTCACTGTACAACATCTTCATTCATGCTATGAGTTTTGAAGGAGAGACAGTGGGCTCCAACCTTACCTTAACAGCTCTTTTTTGACCAAGGTTGATCCTGTAGCCATAGACATCAATATCCACGTATCGGACATAGGACACACGGGTGTTGCCTCCCCTGTGCTCGTTGGCTGCTTCCACGTTGAAGTAGGGCAGGGAGCTGTTGCTCTCACACAGCTTGGAGAGGGTGTAGGTGCAGGTGCCCATGAAGTTATGACGCTGCTTGTCAAAGGTGTTGTAGTGGGGATCCCCATGTATACTGCAAATAGCTTCTGGAGATAGAAAAAGGAATATGCTCTCATTAACATATAAACACATCCCAAAAGCCCATCTTATTGTGTCCTCCCACTGCACAATCATCCTCATTTAGTAGATTACACCTGGAAGAACTGAAACAGAAAAGGATGATTTGTGTGGCATAAAGCAACATCCTAGACTAATATCCATAGAAATTAACTGAAGCAAAGAAGTAGTGCCACTAGTAAAAAATGCAAGCGTCCTACAACCTGTTGAGTAGTATATATGATTGGCTAAAATTACCTGTCACTGGAGCTGGTGTAGGTTCTGTTGGTGTAGGTGTTGGTGGTACAGGTGTAGGGACAGCTTCTGTTAGTGGAAAAGACAAAGCAATACAATGAGCTTTAACATTACAGGGTGAACACTATTTACACAGCAACATACAGGAATTTTCCCTCACTCCTCCCCAGCATAAAGTTAGAAGTTCTCCATTGAGGCAAGTAGAACTGCCTGTGTTTAAAATCGGGGATGTGTGGGTTTTTTTAGTTCTTAGGAAAGATCACCTGATAGTTAGATCACAGTGACTGAGCTCAGGCTCCTCGGGAGCTGGAAGTGTAGTTACAGTTGGGTGTGTGACTCCCTCTGGTGTGTGTTAAGACACATGAAGGTCTTACCCTCAGCGAGTGCTGGCAGGTATGAGAGTGGGATGAACAGAGAAGCTCTTGTCTCTTGGAGTTACCTTTGTGCACCATCCAGTGGCTGAATCATGTGCTAATACAACTGGGAAAATTACAAATGGGCTCTCCCTAGCCCTCAAACAAAATAAGGCCCCAAGTCTTTTTCATGGAATTTTAAATAGAATCATATGATCAGAGAATGTGGACCTGAAAGGAAATCTTTGTCACAGGTATTGTAAATTTAAAACATGTTATGTCATTACCTTAGTAGCATTTCACAGAGAACAACACCTATTGAGAACTAATGAAATTTTCTGTAACTTTTTCAGCAAATTTCTTGGTCAATTCACATTCTGTAGGTATTTCATGCTTGTCAGTAAAAATGGATCCCAGCCATGCACAGCTTGTGCTAGTCTTGGCTGATCTGTTCCAGGGTCAGAGATCGAGCTCAAATTGCTGATTCGTAGTCAAAGCTGGTAGCGCAACTCGGTGTTATTGACTCGTTGTTATTTCTTTTTGTGACATGTGGTTGTACTGTGTATTTAATGAGCTGGCATGAATTGATATTTGCTATAAAATGCCAATTAGACCATTTAATCTGGAAGCCAAGATCAGTGTGCAAAGCCTTGTCTAGGTTTAGAGATGCACTTCAGACTTAATAGTGAAAGTGAATTTTGCTGGACCTGGTGAAAAAGTTCACATTTGCAGAGAAAGGGATAGCTTGTCTTGGATGTTGGAGGTGATGAGGAAAGATTTAGGAAGAAATTACAGCAAAACACATAACATTGAAATGAAGCGAACTGTAAAGTTTTTGCCATTTTTCTTTTGTGTTTTGGAGTTCTGAGGGGTTGCTATATTGTATGTGGAGTAGAATAATGGAAATTTGTGTTCAGCTCTAAACAGAGAGGAGGAAGTAGCCCAGACTTGGTTGCAAACACAGACTTACCACAGGGTCCATCCCTTACTCTGACGTTGTCCAGTGCTGTATCCCCATACTCTGTCAGTCCTCGGACAGCCTCAAAAATTACCTAGGCAGGACACAAAGTGATCTCTGCATCAGAGATGTTTAGGCAAACACAAGATCATTTTTCTTAGCATGTTTTCAAAATAACCTGTCTGCTTTTTTGCTAAAAATTGCAACCAGCAAAATGAGGTTATAACAGCTAAAGGAATATATATTCTGTAATAAGGTGAGGACTGCAAGAAACCTTGTCCTGTATTTCACTGACTTATAAATGATTTATGGGAATTAGTGGTCTGGATTCTTCAGAGGAGTCCAACAGGGCATCCCAAAGTTCAAACCTTGAAACTCACAGCTGACAAACCTTAATTTAATTTATTTATGGTGTTTGATTGCGACATCTAAAGTTCTTAACTTCATGATAAAATTAAGGAGGAAAGGAATGAAAAAAGAGAGAAAACGAAACTGAATTTTATCCCTTAACTAACAGCACTGGTGAAACTAGGACGTTGGTGGTTTCTTCTCTTAGTTCATTGACAGAAGTCATGAGGCCATTCTATTTACAAAATATAAACCAAGCAAATCTTCGTTATATTTTCTAGCTTACATGCACAACATTTTGCAGCCTACAAGGTGAAAACAAATACTGACCCTGTACAAAGAAATATATTCTGCAAATCTATTACCTTTATCTTCCTCTGTGTTGGAAAAGTGTGAGTGATGGCACCATATTTCCAAAAGGAGCTCTGGTTTCCCTTCCGATGCCACACCACAGACTCCCCTGAGCCATCTTGGACAAGCACTCTCAGCTCATTCATCTCTTCTGACCCAAACATGTAGTACCAGAAGTCTATGCATATTTTTCCAGAAACTACAGTATCTGGGCTCTCCAGCCTGTTAGTGTCGAAGGGGATCAGATTACTTGCTTCTTGGTAGATGAAATAACCTTCTGCAGAGTGAAACAAAAATTAAAATATGGTTGAAGCTTCTGATAACTTCATAGGTATCATTTAAAACTGAAGTACCATCCAAATCTGGAAAATATTAAGGCATCATTATCAGTGTAAAGAAGCAAAGCAAAGGGTGTTTGGACTTCACATTGCAATGGATAACTTGTGTAGTTATACAAAGTAGAATGTGAGCCTGAGAGCAAAGCAAATATATTTCATCTCACAAGAACAGTTATTTTAGGATCACAATTAAAGATGTGGGACTCTTTCAAGAGACAGCGCTTCCAGACACTGCCCCACTGATTTATGTTCAGTTTCCACTTTCCCCAAAGGAAAATAAGGCAATTTTCTACACATGTTCTTTTGTGGGATACCTTTTTAAAATAAATATTTTGGTCTCAAGATGAGTAAATCCTTGCCACAAGGAAAATTCTAAACTGTCAGCATTTTGTTTTGTCTCAAAATAGAAGAAATAGAAAGCAATGCTGATATTTCCTTCAAAATATTTAAATTTGACACTATGAAAAGGAAGGAAATTTTTCAAAATTCAGGAACTTGCAGTCTTTCTTTAGGATTTGAAATGCTCTAGTCTGATTGGTTCAATATGAAATCAGATTTTGCTTTGCTAGGGCTGAAATCTTTTGCTTCACATCGGCAAAGATCAAAGTTACCTTTCCCCAGTGCAGCTAAATTCAAGTCTCTTCCATTTGACAATGGAAAAGAATCAAGAATAAAGGAATGACCATTTCTGTCTGGTAAAGTATGGCTCCACACATAGCATTTAACATTCAGTCATAGATTTAAGTTGGCAAGAAAATCTTAGTCACATTTAAAGTTACATGGTCTATGTTAATTCAAAAAGCAAAACATTATTATTTATGTTAATCCAAATTAAAAAATGCTTCATTTTTTTCTTCTAACAGACAATTTTAATTGTTATTATCAAAATAGAAAAAAATGCAGAAAATTATTTAGCAACAATCCCAACTAATACTGTTCTAATCTGCTTACTGACTCTGACAGTAGCTGACTTTTCAGTCTTGGGATAATTACAGGAAGCTGTATGACTGCAGGCTGATCCCCCTAAATGGATCTGCTGGGGCAAGGATAGGGGTTCAAACACACAGAGATGGGATCGTGGAGTATTTATTTGATCCTGTGACCATGTTAGACTCCAGTTTTTAAATCACAGGTATCAGAGGACAAGGTTCTTAAAAATATTCCTCAATTTCAAACTTGATTTTGTAACTAGCTGGTGTGAACTTTATCTCATGCCAGTGCAGTAATCATTGCATTTGTTGTCATAAACTGGTATCAGTGGAATTTGGCCAGAAGCCCTCTCTTGAAAAAGGATCTGCTCTATGTCACCATACTCTCTATGAGCCTTTAGCATGATACAATTTGCTTTCTTTTACTTCATGCCCTGATAAAGATATCCAATCTATGATGTGCAAGTCAGTGTAATAAGCTCCTGTCTGGTACAATGAAAAGTCGAAGACAGGTGTCAGCATGAAAGAAACAAGACACATTTCAAAGGGCTTCATGAATCTCTTTTCTCTTTCAAGGAAAGAAGAATAAAGGTAGTCAGAATTGGAGAATCAACGAGGTCACAAATGAGCACTTACTTCCATCAGGATAGTCTCCCTCAGGACCTGTTCCATCAGTTGGAGTGTCATGCTTGGTTCGTATCCACATTCCCTGGTTGACATTGCAAGGCTGGGTCCAGTCACAGAACGGCCTTGAGTTATTGTTAAAATCACATCTGGTGAGGTAAGCTAAAATACAACACATGAAAGTGAGGAAGAGGAGCCAGCATGTCCAAAGTGTATGGATGGTTATCAGCACCAGTGCTGTGCAGTTACCTGATTCAGGATCCCATGTTCTCAAGCCACCTCTTGGTCTTTGCTTGAGCCTGTCAAGAAAAAAACAGAGTGAAACCCTTGTGGAATTAGTGACCCAAAAACTGTTAAAATAAGAATGTTGGGACCTCAGTTTACACCTCTGGGTGTTTCACTGAATAACTGGATAGACCCAGAGTTTTACCCATGTCTGAATTTCTCTTCCCATATAGAAGTTACTCGTTCATGGCAAAGCTCTGAGAGCGAGTCAAAGGTGAGAAGGATCCTTTGCTCTGTATACTACTGAACTGGAATGAGGGGAGTTCTCCTGTGCACAGAGAGCTGCAGGGGGATGGATGGACACATCTCAGCTCAGACAGCACCAGGATAATAGCAAAGACTTTCTAGGAACTTGCTCAAGGCTTTATTATCCCCACTGTTGCCACTCAATCTCTATTCAGTGCTATTGTAAAACCGTTACACATCAGCCAAATCCTAAAGCAAAGGTTACTGTAGGTATATTCAGAGTCAAGACAGTTTTATAAGTATTGTGGCTATTTGTCCAGATCTCTTCTTTCAGATGGTCCATTAGAAATCCAGGTGTTAAAGGTTTCTCTCTCAGACAGAAGCCAGAGCAGAATCAGGTAACCACAAATTTAAATTATTTATTTTTTAAAATTACATGGTTCCATTGTACAACATTCCTAATTGAAAAAGGGAAGAAACATTCCACATTTTAAAAGTGAAGGAAGGATATTAATCATTAGCATCTAATCTTCCTGAATTAAGCTACATTCAGTAGTGTGCTACTTACCCTGTGGTACTCAGCACTGAAACACAAAGTAAAATAAAAATGTATTGTAAGTGCCAGGGGGTCCCCATGCTAGAAGACAAAGTTAAATCTTCTGTGCAGTGCAGTTTGCATAGTAATCCACCTGCTGTACTGAGCAAGGAGAAAAACGGGATGTCCTCTGGTGAAGCAGGTGAATATATTGACAAGAGGGTGGAGGTGATTATAAAAATCTGCCCAACCATGTATCGTGTTCCCTGGGCTGTCTGCCTTGAGAAAAGCACCTATGAACTGAAGACTCATACTCTGCGTCACTTTCTTTGACACCCTTTGCTGTTTTCTAGAGAAATTGATGTGATTTAGAAATTTTTCTTGTTGCTGTTGTATATTAATTAAGTCTGGAAATTTAAAGGGATTTTTTTTCTGACGTAGATAGCAAGACAACTTTTTCCATTTTAAAACTCCTGACCAGCTTTTACTGCTAATCTACATGAGATTTCTCCCTCTGACTGAATTTTCTCCCTTTCTGAAACTAGCAGTCAGCAGAGCAGATAACATTTCAATTTACTCACAACAGTCAAGTTGTCACAGGCATAATTCAGGAATTTGCTGAAATATTGCTTAGACCATATAGGTCTTGCTTAAAAATTAGGGATAATTTTCTGGGCTTCAGTGAAGTCCCTGCCAGTTGCTGGCAGTCCAGAAAAAGCAGGTGGATCATTCTCACTGACACTTAGGCCTTTACCATTCTGTTCTTTTGCAGCATTTCTTGCACTGGGGTCTGCAACAAATAGCTCAAAGGCAGACAAATTCCTGCTCCACTGGGTTTGTGAGTGATGAGAGTCAAAGGAGCAGCATAAAGTGCTTCCTTGCACTGCCAGGAAACCCCAGACCATGACTCTTTTTTTTTTTTTTTTTTTAATCTAAAAGGAGGATGAGTCTGGGAGTGGGCATTTCTGTAAAAGTGGTCTCTTAGTTGCAACCACTTTCTATTTTCTATTACTTTCTGATGATTAAGATAATTCATCCTTCATAAATTAAGTCTGGAATTTCTTCAACTCCATTTTGCCTTACTCATTAAGGCAAAAGGAGGCAACTTACAGGAACAAGAGAAATAGGGGCAGATCAAGGGAGGCTAAGGAGAAACACAAAAGTATTTCAGGTTAAATGTTAACAGATTGTGCTGACAGTTTGCCTGGGCTTCTGCATTCTGCCACAGTGCCCTGCCCCACACAAGGCCCTCCCAAGCAAGAGGGTAGATGCTCGTTTGACTGGTAATAATCCCTCTCCAGTGCAAATATTTTCCTAGGATAATGTGTGTACTTTGACCACACAGTAAAGAGGGAAGAGGATTTCTATGATTTAGGGACAAAAGAGACTCATTTCCTGCACAAAACCCTTGAGCACACTTTCCAGTTGAGAGCTCAGTAGGACAGGGAGAATACAAGTGACCCCAGACACAGATGCATAGTGCACACTGCATTTTCAGCAGGGCTGAATGAATCCCTTTGCCCCCTGAGATGCTGGTCCAGCAGGTGGAAATGTGGGCAATGGATGTGCTCAGCACTGCTGTGGGGAGCAGTACTCCACGTACTCACATGCTTTCCTTCTGCAGGCAAGAGGTTTGCCCTGAATCTGGCACTGCTCTGTACAATTCTGACAAGATGTGAGTCTGTCTTGGAAAGAGAGCACCCCTCTGATAAACCATCCATTCATGCACACATTCTTTGACTCCTCCTCACCCTCAGCAAATGTGAGGCTCTGCAGCACCATGAACACCCCTCCAAGCCTTGCTCTGTGACTTTTCCTGTGACTTTTCTGTCACTCCCACATACTGCCATCTCAGGTACTCTGTGAAAGGTGAACTGAAGTACAGATTAAGGCTTTTCAGTGAGGGACAAATATTAATAACGGTTTTTCCATGTGGAAAGGATGACAAGGAAACTACTTGCCATTTCATTCCAGTGGGATAGGACAGTATCCCACATTCTTGAGAGTCAATCTGATCCCTTTGCAAGCACACTGCTTCTTTCCTCCACTTGCATGCTTTGTATCTGTGAAAGGTGCCTGGGAGACACTGCTCTCTGTATAAAAATACTGGGTGGACTGCCCAGTAACCTGAAAAAAGCAGAAAAGCAACATCTGTTCTTAGTTGCTAATACAGTGAAGCTAAAATTCTTTCTAAGGAAGGGCAATTGCAAGGAATCTCACCAACAGTTTTTGTTTTATTTCCGCCTTAAATCCGGGGTACAAGGGATGCACATCTGGTTGGTCATGCCTATGACTGGCTTGTAGTGCTCTGTGCTGCTGTGCTTCATTCTGACAGCAGATTTCACTCCATCTGCAGCCAGCATTAGGTACCTCACCTGCTGCCTGTTGACAAGGCACATGGGGGCTGATCATGGGCACTATTTGCCTTTAGGTGATACAAGATATTTCCCACATTAAATCTGCAGCAGAAGATGCCAATAATAGGGTTGTCAATGATGAGTGTGACATGCAACACCCTCAAAATGACAGATAAAACTGCATACAACTTTACTTCTGGCTGGTGGTCAGAAAGGGTCGCTTCAAGAGGCTCTCAATTTTTTGCAGGATGAATTTATGTTTCCCAAGAGATAGAATCAGCTTGATATGCATGCAGGGGGACAGCAAGATGAAGAAAATAACAAAACCCCAAAAAAAAAAAGCCCAAGCAAGATAAATCAAATAATAAAAGAAGCAAAATCAGCAGTTCAGCCATTTTAGTGAGTGCTGTCTAGTGCAGCTTTTGCTGCACAGTTACTCCAATGGATGTAATTGTCCTCAAGTACCTAAATCTGGTTCCTCCCATTTTCTTGAATCCAAGTGTTCTCTGATGAATAGCAATTGCAATTCACTGAATAGCTAATGCTCAGTCGGTGGTGTTGTAATCAGTTGAAAGCTAGGGAGCTTGAAAAGCTTAAAGAATGGGGGAAATTACACAAAACCTCTTTCTCCTAAGGCATCAGTTTGAGGCCAGTTGAGCCTCACAGTGACACCACAGGAGGCTGCTTACACTGCTACCTAGCACAAAGCAGAGAGGTGACTGCCTGATATGAAATGCTGCTGTCTTGTTGGGATGCACTTGAAGCATTTCTCAAGACTTATTTTTTCTGAGGCTACATCTATAAAAAGTTTTAAGTTAATTAACTAAATGGCTGCTCTTAAATGGCAGAACTCTGTGCAGATTCCCTTATTTTAGAATACATTAGGTTCTGTACATTTGCACATAGAAATGAAAGCTCTTTCTCTGGTTTTCAGACAGTGTAACTGTATCTCACTGGGCTTTGCACAGATTTAACTGCACTTTTTTTTTGGCATCAATTTCAGTTTAATTGATACAACTTGTGTAAGAGAAAGCATTCTCCTGTTGTTTCTGTTTCTGTTCAGCTAATAATTTTTTCCTCTGCCATCACAAATGACTGAGTCAGTTTTTGGAGCCTGTATTACCTCTGTTCCTGTTTCTGTAATTCTCACTGACCTCTGGCTCCATTCTGCCTTCACTGACATTGTGGGTGAGAAGGCACTGATAGACATCCTGCTCCTTCAGGGATCCCTGTGTGCTGGACTCCTGTTGGAGCTACACTCGAGTCACTGCTCTGAGAAACATTCACCAAGGAGTTATAAACCAAGCACTCAGCACCCATAAATCTATAAACAGATAAATTCAGGTTGTACAGAAGTGTGACTAATCTCGCTTTCGTACTGTTGAGTAATGTATGGTGATAGGCTGATAGGACACAGAAAATGTGTCTTATAACTGGATGTTTGCTTGATGAGTAAAGTGGTTGTGTTCTGTTGAGCACAAGCTGAGGCTGTTTTTTTTACTACTGGCTCTCCAAACTGAAACTTCAATTTGAAATTCAAGCTATCTCTTTCCTGGTCTGAAATCTATAATCAATTTGCAAATGAAGTATAGCATTCTTACTAGAGTACAGATGCCAGATTCAGATTTCATTCTCTTTCTTATGGCTTGAACAATGCAGAGATGATAGAAATAAAAAGATAGCAGATTTTTGGCCAGTATTTTCTGTTGTCAACTGCCTAGGGCCAAAATTCCTGAGGGCAAATAGCGTTCTTATACAGTGTTCGAAAAGAAATGCTTTTTCAAGGTAACATTCATGAGTTTATTCAGTGCTTACAAATGTGTACTATATAGACAATGTACAATTAAATCTGTAACTATTATGGTGGCCTTTCTTATCTTTCAGCTGAAATACATCTCAATATATTTTATTTCCAGGATATGGAGGTAAAGACCATAAAATTCCTCCCAATTAATGCAAAAAAGAGGGTTTGCTGGTATTCCAGTGGATATTTGAAGAAAGAAAAGACTGTAATAGGTAAAACTCTTCTTCATTTTGGGGGGGCTACACTTGCAACCATAAGATTACTAAATCAGTTTATAAAAGCCCAGAAATTTTCCAAGTCTGTCTCTTAATAATAGATAAGATAATAGATAAGATATAAAAGAGAATTTTGAATGTGTGTTTTGGGAGTAGCTCTCTGGCAGGAGGAAATAGATTATCTCTTTAACTGCCTTCTTTACATAGGGTTGGGGTTTTTTTGGTTCAATGATAATCTAAACCTGTGGTAAGCAGACACCATCCCCTAATAACACTTTCAGAGGCAGAGTGCTGCTGTTTATTTGTCCATGGGTTTGTAAATCCAAGTTACCGACAGAGACAGAGGTCTGATTCCACTATTGCACTCTTTGAATTTCAGTATTCTACTTTTAAAGGTGGTGATGCTGGCCCTAGCTCATTGTGATCTAAATAAATGGAGCTTCTGGCTCATTCTTTAAATATAACTTGTATTACAGCAGCAGCTGTGTCAAAAATTAGCAGTCTCAGGCTTGGCTTAATGAAAGCTGAGGTCTGAATTTTCAGCTGACCACTGCATACTCCTTTGGTGCTGATGAAGCCTCCACTGTCTCTCCTCTTGTCAGCACTCTGGCTTCAGCAAGCCTTTCACTTACTTGAACATGATTCTAAACAGCTGTCTGTGTCTACTTGATTATTTTTGCTACAGATCCCAAAAGAATTGGGACCTTTGCCTTCCAATCCAGCTCCTCATGAACTGTGTAATCCTGCAAGCCTATTAACTCTTCTTGGTCATTTCACAAAGGATGACTTCTCCCATTCCCTGTCTTCTGGATAAATCTGCTTCATCTCAAGTTACAGTCCCAAGGTATAGTCACTTCTTACAGCCCCTTCTGTAGAGCAAATGGTTTGTGCAATTAAGCTATTATAACTTGTTACTACAGTTGTTTCCCAAAAAAATTATAATACAATTTCGGTTTTATGTAAATTTTTAGAAATGTAAAATTATAAATTACTTAAACACTAAGAAACTTGCCAAAATCTATTCATATGGCCTTATCTGATCTAAATCCTTCCCTTCCCATGACTACTGGAGCTATGCAGTACTATCCATTACCTAGATCACAGGTAACTCCCTGCTCCCTTTATAGAAAAACACACTGAGAGGTGACTGAGTTCAGCTAAGAAAAGTCTCAGCCAGCAGCTCCTGCCACTTTTACAATCAGAGAAAGAGGAAAGTTAACCTGTTGCACAGTCTGTTCACAGATCACAAACCAAATCCACTCTGGACCCTAGCAAAGTATGAAGGCTGTGGAATGCATTGCTACCTGCACTTTGTTCTGCACCTGAAATGGAATGAACACCTGAAATGGAACTCCCTTGTGTCATTGATGGTTCAGAGCTGAGTGATTCTGTTTGCTTTGGAGTGAGCTGTATTTACACTAGAGTAGCTGAGTTTTGAGCTATGCAGGAAAGCAAGGCTTGTGTCTCTCGAGGTACGCAGGGCTCCTTATCAGCAAGGCATGTAGTACCCCAGGTGACACCTGGGTGTGTTTGCAGGCTTATGTACACATAAAAACTTGTGTGAACAAAGTTTAGGACATGTAGCTGACCTCAGAAAATGATTTTTTTTTAAAGTGAATGGCTGTGATTTCCATTTTCAGAAACCAGAGACAGTTGGATAGCATTTTCTAACATATTGAGTCCACTCAAAGTGTAACATTCTAGATAAGAGAACTGTATTTTGATCAAGAGAAAATGTTTCAGTTTGGGTTCTGCTGGTCAAAATTCAAAGTTTACACACTTCTAAGCTTCTCTGTTTGCCACTGAATCTTAAAATCAAACACATATAGATAAAAGATGAGGACTATCAACTACCATGATGCTGTAAATTGAAATGTTAATTAGCAGAAAGAACACATGCATATAAATTGCTTTTTAGATCTAGATTAAGAAATTATCTTTCAACCTTAAAATACATTATAATCTGTGGAAAAAGAGTGCATACAGCAATTGATATGGACCCAAGAGAAAAGCCACTGGATATGTTATTTCAGCATTTAGTAGATAGAAGGGGTTGGCAAAGTAGTACCTTACTGCTGAAAAAAAGCCTGAATGGAGGATGTGGGTGGGGAAATGAACATCAAACCAAGGAAACAAATAGTTATTGGAAACAAGGATACCAAAGCCATGGCAATCAAGTCAGTGATTTATTACATACCTCTTTTCTAAAAAAGCATCACTGTGTTACACTCATAAAAGCAAGGACATAAGTAGCTATTAACATGATTCAGAAAGATAAAATAAATTGTCCTTACAACAAAATCATATATGATCTCAGCAATCTAGAAGCTTCTATGGAAGTAAGCAAATTCCACATGCATTAAAATGCAGAGCTGGAAAACTCTTTATGAGACACCTGCAGAGATGTCTCATTGAGAGCAGATCTGTCTACCTCATACAATCTGTCCTTCCTTCATTTGTTGTACATGAGAAAATTGAACAGTAATACTGCAGTTTGCAGACCAGATCAATAGGATCAGAATATTCTACCCTTATTTCAGGATAGTATGCCTGTGGATGTAATTGTATGAGTAAAATTACAGCAATGCCTTGATTCATCTGCAATTATATCAGTCAAGGTTCCCTAGTTGGGCAGGCCCATGGCAACGCATACAAATTGCAGAATTATCACAAAAAGAAGGAAGTTCTAAAAGTTACCTGGTTCACACCCTGCTTAAAGTGTAAGTAACTCCAAGATTATCATAGGTTGGTCTGGCCCTTGCCCAATGAGGAAGGAAACACCAGAACATAGCTGGGTCCTTCTGTGAGTCCTGTGTTTGACCATTCCAAGTGTGAAGATTTAAAAATGTAATTAGGAGTGAGAGTGACTGAGTGTGCCCAAGTGTGCATGAGTGTGCCTCAGTGTGAGTGTGACCAAGTGTGCCTGAGTGTGAGTGAGTGTGCCTGAGTGTGAGTGTGAGTGTGAGTGTGAGTGTGCCCGAGTGTGAGCGTGCCCGAGTGTGACTGTGTGCCCGAGTGTGCCCGAGTGTGACTGAGTGTGCCTGAGTGTGCCTGAGTGTGAGTGTGCCCGAGTGTGCCCGAGTGTGCCCGAGTGTGAGTGAGTGTGCCCCAGTGTGCCCGAGTGTCCCTGAGTGTGCCCGAGTGTGCGCGTGGCAGGCCATCCTGCACTAATGCTGCAGCCGTTTTCTGCTCACGTCAGTCATTTTTAGTTTGGTTTCTCGTGCCTGCTCTGATTTTGCTAAGTGGGCAATTCGCTGTTGAGCAAGCTGATGGCATTGAGTTCTTCCTTGAGTGCAAATTTCATTTTCACAGTACCAGGTGTTAAGAGAGTGAGCTTTGATGTGCCCTGTGACAGGACAGCCTGGCACAAAACTGGCCTGGGTCCAGCATCCGCTCCTGTTTGTGGACCCGGGGAATTACTTCTTCATTGCAAGCCGCTTCTTGATGACTGTACAAAGCTGTCAACTGATTTAATATCTTCAGACAAAATGAAAAAAATTAGAAAGGAATTGTTTCAGTTAGCCCTCTAGATTTGCACAGGCCTAAAAATTTTGGGCTTTTTTGTTGAGTCAAATATCCAGCTACCATGGCCTTTGGCTTCTGATTAATTTCCTGAGATTGGATAAGATCATATTCATCTTTCAGACCTGTCCAATAAGAGTTTTAAGAACATCTTCTGGCAGGCCTATGTTTTGACCTATTGATCTCAGTATGCCTAGCTAAGGCTTTTGAGCTTTCTTGAACATTTTGCAGACTCCAGACTTGGAATTCTATAAAACTGAGGCTAAATCTCCTCAATGTTTGGCAAACAATTTTTTTCCTGCACTTGCCTATATCTTTAGGCATAGTCCTTTCTTCCTATTCCTCCAAACTTTAGGGCTGAATTTTATAAATAATTCTCTCTCTGCACTAGATTGAAGCAAAACTCACGGAGTTAAACGCCCTGGCACCAAAACTGGGGGCAATAACAGAAGAAAGACAGTAGTTTTTCGAATCTTGTTTGATGCTCTTCCTGCTAATTTTTGTCACTTCTACTATCTCCAGAGACCATCCAACGCTGAGAAGGCTGCCTTAAAGGAAGCAAGGGTAAAAGTGTGAGAGGAGGCAAGCATTAGGGCTAGTCCGTTATTCCACTGATGCTTGAATAATCCCAGCACTGCACATGATGGCCGTGGTGTAACTATGCTGTGATGCTTTAATTAAAGACTTGCTGATGCCTTAGGCTGTAGAGATGTCTGAGGATGTTTTCAAAGAGATACCCTGCTTCTGTAGAACTGACATCTAAGATACCTCTTAGATGTGTGGTGCTGTGAATATCTGAGTAAACCTCCTTGTAAGTAAAAATATTTTTACATGGTGTCAACCTGACAGCCAGTAGAGTTGGAAGTCAATGCAATTCTCTAGAAAAGCCACATCCTATGCACTGTGCAAATGTTTTTGTAAGAATGTTTTAATTCTTGAGGAGCTCCTTTCCCAGCTGAATTATTTGCTAAACACCCGTGGGTAACTATAAACAAGGGATTATCACAGTCTGGGCGTGGAGCTTAGGCTGATTTCTTGGGTGTATGCTGTTTCATAATCTGAGCAATGATGTGGAAGAAACCATAAAATCAAGACTGATAGGGTGTTCAGATGAGACATTTATGGATATATTAGATAAGGCAACCTAGAGAATGGTGGTACAGAGGTCTGTAGCGCATGTAATATACATGGATGTTCACTTAAGGGAAATACACAGCTCTATTCCTGTTACCAAAATGCAGGCTATAACTCAAGGAAGGTAAGTAATTTGAGGGCTAAAGAAGTTTTCCAACAGACTGGATGTTCACAGTGTAAAATCAGCAGAATTCAATATCATAAACAGAAGGGCTGATCTGATTTGGGGCTGGGAATACTGAGTCAGCTGTGGCAGCTGTAATTAACCGAATATTTTTGGTCATTTGAAGCATGCTATATTAGTCTGGAGTCAAAGGTTCAAGAAACCTGCTGAAAACACTAAAGTAATTTGGAAGAGAGCAGGTAGAAGAAGTGAAGAATATTGAAAAACATATTGTTGGATAAATCATATTCAAAAATGTTCTTAAATGGCATAATGCCTGCAGAGAGTGAGAGTACAGTGAAGGAAGCAGCCCAGGTACTTTTAAATTACGTCATTATGAAATTACTTACTCTTGGAATCTATAGGCTGTATAAAGGCATGAGTTTATCCTTTATATTCCCTGGTTTGTTTTTGATTTATTTTAAACACTGTTTTGCTTGCGGTGAAATGATTTTTTTTGTGTGTAGTAACTTCCTCTCTTGTTAAAACATGCTAAAAAGGGAAGTATTTCCTCAGCTTTGTAATGACACCTTAAAGTTACCAGCAACATGATACTCAGTGCCTCTGCTGCCTCATGGCATTACCAGTGGCTTTTATTGGTTCCTCCCACTTCAGCTGTTTCAGTACTTGCAGGAGCTCTATTTGATCTGCCACTGCTTTGGCCGCTGCTTTCTAGGAGCAGAGCACAGCACTTTGTTCCACCTTCCGTGTGTCTGAGCTGCCCTGCTGTTCCTGTCACTTTGACCAGGCTGTGGGCATTCTCCTACACGTCTGTGTCCAGTGGAATTGAGGCAGCAGCTTGATAGTGAAGAGGAAGCAGGATACCAGATCTGGTTCCTAATAATTCACCTGTTTAATCCTTAGCAGCACTTTGGCGCTGGGTAAATGAGGCTTTACTCACCTACAGTTGGTCCAGAGCTTGCTGAATGCACTAAATGGAGCCAGAAGAGGAAATTCAGTTGCAGTAATCTGATTCAACTGTAGTGAAGTTGAACAGATGCAGTGTTAAAGAAGTGCAGTTCTGTTAAATGCACTTCTTGACAAGCAAATTACTATTACTTTTCAAAGAGAGAACATACTAGCCTTTAACAAGGAAAAAGTCATGAGAATTTTAAAGCACAAACAAAGTAGAATTTTTGACTGATTTTGGGGGAGGTGCTTTTAAATGACAGTTCTGCTTGGAGTACTCCAGAAATGCCAAACCTGAGGCTTAGGTTCTCCCAGACTGTTCAGTTTGGCTATATCATTAATAAATAAAGACTGCAGAAGAGTTCTACTTTTAATGCCTCAAATTCTCACAAGTGTGTGTTCTGACTGCCTCAATTTCAAGACTTTCAGCAGCTGATTTGCTGATGGTCTCTGAAAACCAAGTTTTCTCAGGTTATTACTAAGATAGGCAGGAGAAATGAAATATCCTGAAGACTTGACACAGTAAACCAGAAGATTGTAAATTTTTACCAGGTATCTGTTGGTCTTTTAGGCGGCCTTTTACTAGGAACTACAAATGCATGTCATTTAAATGTTTGCCCACACAGAAAAATATTTTAACTCTTCACACCTAACTAACATAATCTCTGGGACTTTGAAGACACTGAAAGGTCTGAAGCCTTGTAACAGAATTTTTATTTCTGGAAGCTGTACATAATCTCACAGTTTTTAATGACTTCTGTGAGTCAAAGGAACTTCCACTATGGGATGAATCAGTGGTAGCTGAAAATCTCTGCATTGCACTGCATTGTGTAGACATGTCTTGAGTCATGCTCTTTAATTGCTCAGACTGTAGCAGACTGTACTTTGTAGAAAGTACAAAGAGGAGTGGAATACTCCAACTAGTGCCCTTTGACATTGCAGGACTGAGTGTGTTATGTAAATGAAATCTTAAGGGTTGTCTGGTTCTCAGGTTAATGGTGCAGAGTAGAAGCTGAACAGGGGCCCTGTAGTCATTCCCATCTGAAAGTGACAGATGGTGCATCTTAGATAGCTAAATATTTTCAATATTTCTAGGTACAACAAGGTAGGATCCTTAGATAGGAGCACCACAAATCACAAACCCTTCTTGAAACCTGTGACTAAAAACTACTCTCAATACAGGAGACATACTCTGAGGTACATACAGACAAACGATGGTACCTAAAACACTCTTTAAGAATATAAAAGGAATCTGTAAAAGACCAATTAAGAAATTCCCTCAAATTTCTGAAAGGATTTTAAACTTCACAGAGGCTTTGAGCAACTGGTCCAGTGAAAGATGTCCCTCCCCATGGCAGGAGGGTTGGGACTAGATGATCTTTAAGGTCTTTTCCAATCCAGACTGTTCCATGATTCTGTGAAGACGGGACGAGAGGTGTGCCAGATCAAGGTAATGTCAAAGGGTGCTGCCGCTGCCTGTCCAAATGAAGATTTTTAGTAACACCAAGTGTTATCAGCTGGTTCAGGGCCCTGAGCAGAGCATGCACTTTGGAGATCCTCCATTGTCCACCTATAGCATAGAGACAAAAACCTTTCTTTCTCTCATCTTCATCTGTCAGGACTCAAGGTCTTTCAGACCCTGCCTGTCTATCAATGCCCTTTTGTTCTACCCCTTTTCTGACGTGAAGCCTGATCTTAGCAGGGACACGCAATCTGTGGGTGGCAGTAAAACCTTGTCTAATTAATGTAATTTTCCTGTATCCTCCCATGACTCAGTAAAATGCACCAGCAATTTACCTACTGACTTTGATCTCAGAAACGTTTAGGTCAGACCCATTCTGCCTTCCAGAGCACCTATCTGACAGTGTCTCATCATAACAGAGTTCAAGCAGAGTGTCTCTTCTAGACTCATCCATTTGGAAGCCAAAATAATTTTGCTGAGGGCCCTGCCTTTGAGTGTCAAATTCTCTCTTGCTTGAACAAGACTGTCTGCATTGACAGGACAATGAACTTAGATTATATTTTGGGTGAGGCTCCTGTCTGTGGGTAGGATGGAGCACAGGTCATTGGGTGTGGGGAGCTTATTTTTGCAGCCAAATAAATGTTAATATTTAAATTGGGTTTAGCTTGTTTCATGAACAGGAAAATGTTCTATCCACAAGATGACTGAAATTTTCACTGTCTGTCAAGAAATGATGCCAACAAGAAAGGAGGAGATGACAAAATTCATTGCCTAAAGATGAGGAAGGTATTCAGTGATTGCAGCTGAAGGTGCTGCCAACTTCCACAAATTCCTCTTTGCCCTGGAGCCAAGCCAAACCAGAGAGCTGGAATGCACAGCAGAAAGAGGAGTTCCTTCCTAAAGAAAGCAATGCCAGATGAGGCAGGCAGAAATTTATTGCTACTGTGGGACAGAGAGCTGTAGCTCTGTTATGGTTGTATTTCCATTCTGACAGCAACATGTGTGGTGGGACAGCTCATGGCCACCTGTCTCTTTGCTGTAAGGATTCCTTAGGGATTTCCTGTGTGGCAACTTCTGAAAGAATTCTGCTGTCTGTTCAGAAACAAAAAACTTTGCCATATGGCTGCTTTACAATAAGTCAAGACACATTTCAATGTTATTTCTGTTGTGTGATGCTCACCACCCCACAGTTCTTCCTTCGTCCACTATATAATGAAAATCTCTAAAAGCTTTACATCTTTGGGCTGCATTAAGTTGGTCTTTTTTCAGATGGACTGGACAGAGGATGCATGTTAAACAAATCAGAAGTAATGTCTGAGTGCACACAACTGAAACAGATTTGTTTTCCAATATCAATTTTTTTATCACTGCTGGCACATACATTTCCAAAGTGTTATACTGCAAGAACTCTTATTCTAAGGCCTCTTTGTAGCAGTAGTTGAAGGATTAAGACCTGCTTCTTAGAATATGTTTTTCTCTAAAAGAAATTAGTAACCATAAGAAGGCGCTGGCTGTGTAAGCCTTTGACAGAGGCAGACATTTGACAGACATTTTTGTAGTCAGGAAATCTTCTCTCTCTTGGGTCCCTGGTGGGAGACATCAGCTCTCTCAAATAAACTCTGTTCTACAACTTTCCAGTTAATGACTGCTATGTAATAACAAGGCAACAAAAGCACACGGCTACATAAACAAGGCACATGGCCACCCCAGCCTCAGCTGCACCTGCTGCTGCTGCAGGGAAGTTGTATGATGTTGGACAGCACTCCCTCCATCACTCTGTAGAGGATAGGCCAGTGGGATTCATTCACTCACAGAGAAGTGGGGATGCACTGAACCAGCAATCTCTTCTGCATTGGTAGAGATGAATAGTGTCAGAGTAGGAGAAGAGGAAAGATGAAGTCTCATCATAATAATAATAATGTGAAAAGGATTCAGTCCACTTCCAGCTAGGCTCTGGTCTCCCCATAGCCTGAACTGGCCCAGTGGGAATCTCTCCTGAAAATGCTGATGGAGGCATGGTGAAAAAAAGAAGTCCAAACTGTTGCCAGACTGCTGCAGGCCAGAACATTTTCCTGCAAGAACGCTTGGAGACCAGTTATGGGAGACCCTTCACCAGATAGATTGCTCACAGGTTTCCCACTGAGGCTGGGGAGTCTCACTCTCCAGACATATTAAAAAACTGTCAAGACATAGCCCTGAGTAACATATTCCAGGAGACCCTGCCTGAGCAGGGAGGCTGGACTAGATGACCTCCTGTGGTCCCTTCCCAACCCTCAACCATTCTGTGATTCTGATTGTGACAGATGTAATCATCATTTTCATTTATCTCAGGCTTCAACAAAGTACATTCATTATCCTAGAAAACCTGTTGCCATATCTCCTTCTGTTTTTAATTTTAGACAAATAAAAGACCTTTCCTTTTCACTGAAGGGCATTTAGCCAAGATGATTTTAATGTTCTGGTACATATTTGTTTGCCTTTGCTATCTATAATTTTAATTTAAGATGAACTGAATCTTAAATTAAGAAGAAAGTCTTCTTTCCCCCAGACTCCCGAGAGCAATCAAATCATGGCCCCTGCTCAGCTGCAGGGAGGTGACAGTGTGTAATCCCTGCTCCCTGGGCTGGGACTGGCAACCAGGGACATGGGGCTGCCATAAGAAATAGCAGCCCTGCAGTTCATATCCTCTGAAAGGCCACTCCCACAGCAACAGACCCACAAACAATCCTTTGTTCTAAGAACTTCCAAGCTTCACAGGCTTGTAAATCACAATTGCATTTATCTAAAAGATAACATTATTACTAAGCTACTATATAGCTTCACCTTTGCACCTGCAATACTGTAGAGTGACATTTTCACCAGCTATAAAGTCAGTCTATGCAGCCACAGCTAGATTTAATTTTAAATAATAAAAAAATGAAAAGACTCAAAAAATTATGGACCTTTTTATAGAGCAAAACGAATTCTGAGCTCAGCCCAGTGAAAAAATGAATTTTGCTGGTTTTTTTGAAGTCACAGGCTCCAAGATACAGCTTCCAGTACACCACCCTGCGATGCACACTGACTAATCTGATGTATTCGTAGGAAACAAACAGAGCAAAAAAAATCTGAATGCAAATCAAGCATAGCAGAGCAGATTGAATGGTGTCTCAGTCAAGACTTGTGATTCACACAAGATGCAGTATTTGCAGAATGCTGCCAAGAATGCAGGAGTAGGTTTTGGATACCCATTGCTACAGTCATGAAAGTTTAGTTTGAGTTTTCCAAATCTCATTTTTTCTCAGCAACAGAAGAAGAAACACTGGCATGGAGGGAGCCTCAAAGTGACCAAACCCAGTGTCTCTGCAATCACAGCAACTGAGCAAACACTGAGATACCAGTGTCTGTGACCATCTATGCTAGGAAACAGAAAAGGAATCCCTTTTTCATCAAAGAGGAAACTCACTCAACTAAGCCAGCCTCCTCTGACCTGGGCACCAGTCAGGCTGTTAAGAGAATGCTATGGTAGCTTGTTGTTAAGTTTTGTGGTTGGAACTAACTGGGACAAGGGAGGGAGAAGCAACAGGGGAGGGCTTTTTCCTTGGGCAGAGGAAGCTAAGACCTTCCAGATGAAGCTAAAACCTCCCACAAATATTTTTGGTGTATGGAAGTGTTTATCTCCTCATGAAAAATAGTCCTTTTATTTTCATTGAAATCCACAAGTGAAGTCTGTCATTTAGTACTTTGGCAACAGCCAACTTCCCTTTCTTAAGGGTAAGGAGAGAGCTGGTCACAATTTGTCAGAGGGAAATTATTCATGGGAAATTCTGAAGAGAATTTCTGTGTGAAAGTGTGTGAAGGGAAGTCTTATTCCTCAGCTCCTGCAAATCCCAGTGAGGTGATTTCTTCCAGCATTTTCAAAGAAATTGAGTAGTTCATACCAGGCCTACAGTAGACTTGTGCCTATCTGTTCCAAACACTTTCTACATAAAATTTCCTGTCACAGGGTATACTACATTGTACATTTATTTCTTCCCAACAATATCCTACCAGAATTTGAGGCACAAATGTCTAATGGTTCCAGTCATTCTAGCATTCTAGTCCCATGCTCTGAGAAATAAGCATGCTCATCCCAGAAGAGCTTAGGTTTATTTTTCTTCCTCATGCTGCTATTTTCTGGTGAAGTAATTGACTTTTTGCATATCTTACTCAGCATCTCCTTGGCAACCTGGAGCAGACTCCTTTTGTCTTTTATTACTGAGGCAGGCACCGTCACACTCGTAGGGAGCAGAGAGAGCAATGTGTCTGTAGAGGAGAGCGAGGGTGCCTCCCGAAGCCAGAGGTGCACACAGCACCTGGAGAGGAGCCAGCACCAACTCCTTCACAGCAGTCCTGGTGCTGCTCCTGAGCACAGCAAACACTGCAGGAGACTGGATGCTGAGCTCCATGGATGCTGAGCTCCATGGATGCTGAGCTCCATGGATGCTGGTCCGGCTGCTTAATCAGAAGTCACCCTGAGCTTTGGACACTGATGGGGTAGACACAAAGAATACAAAATGTAGGGCTTGGGCACCTATCCTATGAAAACAAGCTAAGAGAGCTGGGGTAGTTCTGCTTGGAGAAGAAAAGGCTCTAGGGAGACCTTACTGCAGTCTTGCAGTACCTAAAGAGGGCTTTTAAAAAGAGGAACAGTGTCTTTTTACACAGGCAGATAGTGATAGGGAGGGGAAACGGTTTTAAAATAAAAGAGGAGAGATCTAGATTAGAGGTTAGAGACAAGTTCTTTAGTTCTTTACTCATAGGGTGGTGAGGTGCTGGCAAAGGCTGCCAGAGAAGCTGCGGATGCCTCACTCCTGGCACTGCTCAAGGCCAGGTTTGATGGGGTCCTGAACAGCCTGGTCTAGGGACCGACTTCCCTGCCCATGGCAGGGGAATTGGAACTAGATGGTCTTTAAGGTCCCTTCCAACCCAAGTCTTTCTGCTATTATGTTACAACACATTTGTAAGCATCAGTATAACTACATTATAGGGAAGAACATAGTTCTGTAGGAACACTGCCTCTCCTTGCTCCAAACCCCTGGCAGCAGGCTGCCTGGGTTACTTGAAGTGGAATTTGATTATGGCCTGCCAGCCAGAGCCTCTGCTACTTTGTTAGGCTGAACAATGTGAGTGTGTCAGAACAAGTTCACGGCAAGGGAAACCCCACTGAAGTCAAGAGAGTTGTACTAAGAAAAATCCAGCCCGTCACTAGGCTTTTTTTTGTGAGTGAATCACGTGCTGATGCAAGCGGGCACTGGTCCCACTGGAGTTGGCAGCATCTTTTGAGAGACTCAGGCTTGCTTATTTACTGCTGCCCTGCTCTAGGACCAGCAAAATCCTTCAGTGTTTCCTGCCACATGACATTCCTCTGCAGGGGGAGATGCAGTTAATATAGGTATCACAAGTGCTTGTAGCTGTGGGGAAAATTTCAGTAATACGTCACTGATAAAATACAACTTTGCTGATAGGACAAACAGCGTGGGAAACCAGTTTTGGGACACCCACATGCATTTATCACAACCAAGTTACTACAGTTACTACCACAGCAGTCCATTTTGCCACTGATCACCTTACAGAGCCATCCAACTTATTTACTTATGTCATCCCAAACTCCCAAATTCTGTGGCAGCCTGGCTAGCCCTCGTTGTCCTTCCCTTCCCACTGTTCCCACTGTCTCCAACTGGAACAGCTTCTGCAGTCCCATGCTGAGCTACCAGCATGGAGTTTAGAGCAAATGGAGCTGAATATATGGGGTAGAGTCCAGTGAAATTTGATTTAAAACAGATTTTCTTCAGTGAAGAAATTCTTCTGTATGTGCAGCCTGAACTGGAACCTCTCCTGGTGCAATGTGAGGACTTTTCCTTTTGTCTGGAACCTTGTCTGCTTTTTCCTCCTGTTTTGAAAAGTCCTTTCCAAAGGACTTTTCCAAACATCCTTTGTGGTGATACATTATAGAGGAGAAACCTCCAGTTTCCAAAGATATTTGCTACTAAGTTTTCAGGCTGGTACATTGATAAGATGTAGAAATCAGAGGGACTGGGCAAAATAGATGCTCAAAGTACTCTATGAGCTCCTCAGCAGCACCCCATGTTTTTGGAAACTGTCTTCCAAGATTATTTTCTAAGATTTTTCCCCAGTTTTTTTCTCTTTTGCAGAACACTGGCTGAGGCCAGTTCTGCAGAACCAGCCTTGGTGCAGGATCTCTGTTATCTGATGTACACCAGCACAACTGCACTGCCTCTTCTGGGAGGGAAACCAGCGTCAGGCAAATGTCTGAACAGGCAAGCTAGAAATGAGGATACCATGGGAACAGCATTTTTCCAGATTCCAGTGATAAATTTGGTTTTAGTATCTTCAGTGGTGATGGCCATGAGGTTTTCCTGAAGATTAGTAATGCAAGGAGAGGTTTCTGTCCTTTGGTGATTATAAAAGTGAGATATGGCTCACAAAACATGGAAAAAAGTTCTTCCATTACCTGCTTTACAAAACCTCTGGGACTTCTAAAGCAAATACAAGCTAGAAACTATTCCCATAGGCTTCATGAGCCTCTTGTTTACTGGCAGCTCACCCCTTGGCAGCAGTATCTCCAGGACAGAACCTCTGCAGTTATGTGGGGCTGTCACTGCAGTCACACTACTACAGCTTTTTAAAGGGAAGAAATATATATGTAAGTATTATCTTTGTAAACAGCATTGATATATCAGAGATGGGAAAAATCACCGATGTGTGCATTTGAATGGCTGAGATTGTACAGGCTGATGTGCAGTCTTTGGCATTTGGGATTTCTGAGAGAATGTGGTTAAAAAGGGAGCCTATAATTCAAACTAACAGTTCCTTCAGAGAGCAGGACAGAGGGGGTGGGAGTGTTCTCTGAATGCAGGGAAATTCAGATGGTGTGATGGAGAGACTGCAAGGGGAACCCAGCCAGGTTTTGATTATTCCAGTTCAGATCAAGACAAAAGAATCAGTGACCTGCTGGATTTAAATGGTCAGTTTCAGTGGCCTGATTCTACCTTTCATGTTAAATCCCATCAATGCTTCTTTTACACCACTTTACAAGCCCTTTGCCTGATTGAGGCCGTAGAGAGCGAGCCAAGCACGCACTGTGACTCAGGAGACACAACACTGATGATGTAAGAGAAACCCTGTCCACTCTCCTCAGTGCTGGTTTTGGCCCCAGATGTCCAAATCAACCCTGGGAAATGCAGCTTTCAAACATGTGCTAATTCATCTGCAAGCCTCTCTTACCTGTCTGCAGCCCTGATCAGCTGTTATGCTAGGGGGCATGTGAAGGTGGAAGCAAAGAGATAGCCAACAGAAACACATTTTCTGATACACCTGAGTGTACAGTACCCAGCATAGGAAGAGTCCACACAGCTCCAGCTGCAGGGACTGATAAGACAGGCTTGTGGGACACTGAGACCTCCTCTGCATGGTCACAGGCATGTAGTGTGGCCACAGACAGATTGCTTCACTTTGCTTTTTCATGTTTTTGCCCACCTGTAACATGAGGTGTCTGTGCTCCAGCTGGGGGAAATTAGGGCTAAGAGCACGGCCTGAGTCACTGGCTACAGCTCCCCAAAGTGCAGGCAGCATTAGCTTCACACCAGCTGGAGGAAGGACTTCAGCTTCCAGAAAGTGCCTTGGGCTCTGCATAGTTAGAGGTTTGGAGTTCACATTATACCCTGGGTTATCTTTTATTTTATTAACTTACATGAAACTCTATTCCATGCTTGTACATGTGATGATGTAAGTAAAGAATAAGAAATCTAGTAGCATAGAATAGTAATTTTGAAGGACTAATAATTTAAGTAAAGACAAGACAGCTGGTGTCAGAGACAGAGAAATAAGATTGCATCTCAAGAGGTAATTGGATCAATGTGATAGGCTGGCTTGTAAATATATGCAGTTCTTGATGGTGCTTTTTTACATTTAGTTATTTTGTGCTTTGTCGTGTTTTGAATGCAAATATATGGCCACATAGGCAGCTAATGGTGTTTATTTGTTGATTTCAAAAGCAAGAGAAAGTATCTCCCTTGTATTTCAGTTATGGCTGAGTAGGTTAGAAGGATCCCCAGCTTATGAATGTCCCCTATGTCTAGGGGATCTCCCGGCATGAAATCCATCCTTCTGTTCATGAAATCCATCTTTGTCACAAAGAGCAAATCTGGGGCTATGGAATATCGCAATCTCATTATGGGATGTCATCCCACAGCACAAATACATTATTCTCAGTGGATTTACAAACAGCGTAGCCAATATTGCCACCTGGATGTGACAGATGCACTGGGTATATTTACACTGAGACATGATTTACACTTGTCAGGACAGTGGCAAGAATAGGCTGCAGAGAAGACTAGAAATACTGTTGAGAGAGTTTCTCCTTCATGGTTCCTTAGACACCATAATCCCTGTCCTGAAGCATGGGGTGGGGGAGGGAGCAGCTCTCCCTTGCTCTTTAAGTTACAGCTGGATGTAGGGAATAATACTCAGCTCGGTATTTCTGCCTGCAGGGCCTGAGCTGTGCCTTCCAGCTGTGGGAGCAGTGTTACCCCTTACCAGTAAAAGGAACTTGTAGCATCCTTGTCAGCCCAGCCCACGGATGCTCCAGATGTATCTCAGGGGGTGAGGGAGAATGTCTGTGTCTGCAGGAGAGCACAAATTGTGCTACATGGAGCGTGCCTCAGTGCCTCCCTTTGCTCCCAGGGGAACAGCCTCAGTGGCTCTCCGGGCACTCCTTCTATGCCAAGGCAAGCAGCCCTTGGCTGCACTGTCTGATCCCTACCTGCAGGCTGAACTCTTGGCTTTGTTGATGCTTGAACCCCATCCTCCAGCTTTAGCTGTGCAGGAGACTACAATCCAGACCTGAGCTGCACAGGGAGCTGTCCTCACAGCACAGGTGTCTGCACAGTTTGGGTTCTTTCCAGCCACTTGTAGGTTACTGATGGAGACAGGGTTTCCAGCTTCCCAGGGAGTAAGGAGCAAAATGCTGATTACAAAAGTACTGCCAGTAAGAACATGTTGGTTTAATACTGGCCTCTCCAAGAAGGAGAAATATAAATGTCTGTGAATGAAGGTAAATCAAACTGAAACAGGCAAATCTGTTCCACCAGAGCCAAAAATAAATGTGAGCAAACCTCCAGGGTTCTATGAGATGAGACAAATGAGAGAGGAAATGACCCACTTAGAGCTGGAGAAGTCCAGATAACATATTAACATGGAGAGGACAGCCTGAGGGAATGTCTGCAGAGCTCTGTCACCCACAGAATCAGCAGGACTGATGGCACTCACTATCCTGGCAGTCAGTAAGGCCAGCAGGGACTCACTGTTTCAAGGGCACAGAGAGGAGACTTTCACTCCTTCCTAGGGAAGGAGGCAATCACAACATCCTTGCACATGCATCTGGTGCTGCTGAAAAGAGGAGGACATGCTCTGCTTTGTGGAGATAGGAGAAGCAGCAAGTGCTGCTCTGGGGGAGTAGGGAACAAAACAGCTTGGCTGGGATATCAGCAGGATGTGGAGAGGAGTGAGAGTTGTGGATCTCCCACTGCCATCTCAAATGAGAGCTGGTCCCTAAAAAGTGGGTTATCTTCAACCTCTGCATGGGCTGTGGACTGCTACACATCCCTAAAGCCCGGTGCCCTGGCACATGAACAGCAGGGCACAGTGAAGTGCTGAAGAGAGCTCTCAGTCCCAGTTCAAGGCCACGCTGGGTCAATGATCCTCTAGCTGAGCACAAGTGAAACACAGCAGAACAAAGCTGGAATATCTCCAACCAGCAACTTACAATCTAATTTCCATTTCTCAGCTATGGGCATTTTAAGCCCAAAGCCTTTTTGAGTAAAGTGTCTGTGAAAATTAGGGCCTTTACAATCCAGAGGGTTTGTTTATGGCTCAGGTCTGCAAGAGTCTAGTGCTTGAATTTCTCATCTGTGAAATTTTAATGGGGGAGCTGTAGAAAGAAGAGAGTTCTGCATGGTTTTACAGCAAAATAACAGACTTATGTTTTAAATATGAGATATCCACAGTGCAAAATTACAGTCAAGTACAAAGTGAGTAAATGAAGAAATGAAAAGAAAATGAAAATTAAATGGAAAAAAAAAAGACCTGCACAAAAGTGAAAATCTGTTGACAGATTACAGTTGTGCTCCTGTGGTCAACAGTGCAACTGGTCTGACTCCTTGAACAGAACTTAGGAAGATAGATGGTCACCTATCTATTAATTTTTACTGGGGATGGCTTTATTTTTTTTTCCAAGTTTGTGCTAAGATTAATTCTGGACTTTAAGTATAAATGAAAATGACTCTTGACATGTTGAAATAAAAATTCCCACAGAAGAGAAATTGATACTGTTTCCTGTGCAATGGCAATGTGACATCCATTCAAAAATATGCATATCAGACCCTGCTTCTCTCTAAACCAGAGCAGATTTTAACTCAGAGTATAATTATGTTATTTTCCTAACCCAAGGAAAGGGGAAATCACATGCCCACCTAGGAAATGAGTACCTCTAATGACAAGGCTGCACGCAGACACTTCTACATCTCATTAGGTCAGACTTGTAGGATAAATTCTCAAAATTAACCTTCTGCAGCCAGTGTTGCAGCATGATTGTTATAGACCTCAGTGCAGGGAAAGAAGTGGGGCTCCCATCCAGCCAGCCCCCTGCTCACAGGTCCCCATTTGCCATCTGCTTATGTCAGCACAAGGCTGCTGTGCTGGGCCCTTGTTGCTGTGAGCTCCATGGCTGCATCCTCCCACACAACTTCATCTTGCCCTGTTTCTCTTGACAGATAAAATTGCTTCTGAATGCAAAGACACACAAGATATAGCTGTGAATAACAGCTACCCTTGATACCAGCATTTCACCTCATTGCTTAATCAGTCAGAAAGAGAAGCAGGGGCTGTTTTGATGGACAAGGGACTGAAATATCGATTCGGTGCTGAATTCACACTTCTCCATAGCCTGTGTCTGATTCTAGGCCATTCTGCTCATCCAAAATGTACTGATATTCACCTTCTCAAATCCATAGATCTTTGACTGTCCATGGGAACTCAACCTCTTGAAATTCCAGTGATTTGAGTAGATATCCAAGTATGAACATCTTTTGATTTGGTTTTATAATAAGGTTCAGGGTTGCTCAGAAGGAAACATTCTGCTTTTGGGTTACTAGCACTTCCTTCTTGAGTGAATCAAGAATGGTTTTTCTGTTTTCACTCTGCAACTTACTGTGTTGCAGGCTGCCTTTCAAAAGTTCACTGATCAGCAAGCCCTGAGGTTTCACACTACATCACTGGCATAATAAGGGCAAAGATCCACACCAGGGAAAGAGTCCTGTGAAAATGTTGGCCACAAAGCTGAAGGAAATGGCTGCTCCATTGCTCAAGGTAATCCTGCCTGCAGTGATTTCCAGGAGTCCTATGTATCCACTTCTGTTAATCATAACACTCTGTTACTCCATCCTGGTCTCTTCATCATGAGGATCCATCCATGGCAGAGTGCAGTCAATAAATGAATTTACCTTGAGGTCTTCAGTGCGTGTTGGAGCAGCTCCAAAATGTACGGGTGGCTCTTCCTAAACCACACGTGTCTAAACTTTGACAGGCAACTTTTCCAAGTGTCTCTGGGTAACCTCCTAAACCCTTCTTTAGGCATGTGGCTGAAGCACCAGAGCTTTCTGAGAGCTTTAGCTGACTGACATCAGTGACACTGCAGCCATGTTTCCAAGATGTCAAAATACACATTTTGTTTGGAGCAGGAAAATGTCCATCCAAATTTGTTTGCTGCAGGAACAGAAGTTTGGCTATGAGGTTTTTTGTCTGTAATATAAGGAAATGCTGTATTTATTTATGGGTTATAGACCTGTGAATAATACATCATTAACACCCATAATCTCAACAGGTATTTCTGCTCTACAATATAAGTGAAGCATTTAATGACCAAAGTATGGCAAGGTGAATATTTGTCTTTTGCGGCTTTGGAAAACTTCCTAGGGCTTTCACTCTGTGTGTATGTGTGTGTTTTCACTGCCTGTGGACAAAGCCTGGCTCTGTTTCTGTACTTTTCAGTACTTGTCAGTGAGAAGAGATGAGAAAAATGTTTGCAAAGTTACCCAGCTTGGTCAAGGGTAATCAGACTCGAACATGGTGAGGCTGCATGACAATTTTTAACATGTCCCTGATGAACTGAGTTTCACAACAAAATGTTCAGAAACGTTGAGGGTCACTGAAATCATGCCAGTGTGCCTGGACAGATGATACAAATATCATATTTCTATAGACCTGTCATATTTCTATAGACCTTCCACATGAAAGGAGAAAAATAAAATAAACCTGTGATTTTCATTTTTTTGAAAGTCCCCTTTCCTGCAACACCAGGAACATGATGCTGGGTGAATGTGGTGGCAGAACTCTCCATCGGTCATGCTGGCCACTACTGTCTTGTTTCTGTGTTCCTTCACAGACTCATGCCTGTGTGAGAGTTCTCTGAGGCAAAGATCCTACTTTTTTTTTTTTGTCTGGTTGGTTGGCTTGTTTATTTTTGGTGGTTTTTTTTTTTTTTTTTTTTTTGGGGGGTTTTTTTGGCACAGCATCTGACAAGTTGGTATTTATAACCAGCTCTTGTGAACTAGAACTAAACATTTCTGACATGAGCAATATTTAAGAACTCAGACTTTTAAAATTGCATGTTGCTCTTGTGCTAGGCTTCTGTGTACAGGTGAATTTTACCCTTTGAGATATCACTATGGGGCAGGTTTTTATGTTCTGAAGGTGTGGCAAAGTCAGCAATCTGGGGAATACCCATGGCCATCTCACCCCACCTACCCTCTTAATTATATCAGTGCCACTGTTTCTGAGGCCCCTGATAAGAGCAAGAATAGGGACCTGACCTGGCTTTTGGAAGAAGCAAATGGCAAAAGAATGGAACTATATATTCACTGCTGGCCCAGTAAGCAAAGTCTCAGACCCTTGTGTGGCCAAGGGAGTTCATTTGCAGCAAGTGAATGGGGATGAGCAGCAGTACTGGCTGAGAATGGGAACCAGCACGGCTGTCAAACACTTACCATGCTGAAACACGGTCTGGAAGTGGTGCTCTGGACTCCTGTCTGCCTTCCAGCATCTCTTTCACTCCATCAAAGTAATAGAATCTCCTGCCTGCTTACAAAGAGCAAGCTGTCTCTGCTGTTAGTGCAGGTGTTGGTTAGGAGAGAGTAGAAGCTCTGAACTGATGCTCATTACCCGAACGGGCAGAGGTGTAAATCTGGGTCAAGAGGGAGTGCTCAGGTCAGGCCAGGCCAGCCCAAGGGTGTAGCAAGGCTGTTTGAGTGCTCACTTAGCTGCTCTGCTTCACAAGCACTGATCTACTTGCTTTTTCTTTCACCTCATGCAGAGCACAGAGTGCAAGGGGACAGGTGCTCTGATTCCTGTGATGTGCTGAAGTTGATGACTCCTAGTTTGCTCATCAGTGCAGCAAAGAAAATCAGTCAGTTGAGGTAACACGCTAACATGCATTTTGGCCCAAAGCCTCCCCAGCTAGAGCTGTGAGAATGGCTATTGTTCTGCCACAATGGAGAGGAGAATTCTCATGTATATTTTAAACAGCATGCTGAAAGTAAGGCCTGATCTTCCTTGCTAATACCAGGGAAATTTTATTTAACTCAATGAAAATTGCATCTGAAATCCCTCACTTGTAAAAGGAACAGGTCTTGCAAGCTCTCTGTTATGCCTGTAGAGCTAATTTCCATCAGCAAATTAATTTTCTTCTGCTTTTGTGTAAATGAGCCATGAGAATCCAGCCACCATTACAAATAAGCATACTAACACATTGTCCTTTTCTGTCTAGTGCTTCTCTCCTGTCCTGAGTTCATTTGGACACAAGTGACATCAGTCACACCTGGAGAGATTGCAGCCAGGGTAAGTGGATGTGGCAGAGGAAGGAAATTGCAGAGGTATGGACCCAGCAGTGAAGCAGATACTGCCATGAACCAGTCCAGGAGAGAACTGTGCCCATCTGTAAATCTGTTGGAAGAAAGGATATGATTTTATGATTTTATTTGTAATGCAGGAGGCTGTAAATTCATCTATAATCCAAAATGGACTAAAAATTTAAGCAGATGGTAATGGAGGATATGTCCACTTTTCCCATGCTCACACATCACATACAACTACAGAGTATCTGATGGCTCCTGGGTGTGAATAAGACTGGCAGGTGCTCTTGTGTTGTCATTGTCTACTTCATCATTTCAGCTACAGTTCATCCTATCCCTAATTTTGGTAACTAGGCAGGTAGAAATTTCTTGCATCTGCAAGGGTTTGCCCACACAAAATTTTATTTTAAATTTGAAGGCCTCTTTCCACCCTCTGCTTTCACTGGAGAATGCATCAATGCTGACTGTTCCCTTCTGGGATGGAGGACCCTCAAGCAGACAGATAAAGAACTTTAAAACTTGTTTACTCTTGCAGGCTCATAGATCTGCTTGAGGAAGCCACACTGCATGGAATGCCCCAACATATTGTAGGCTGGTTAGAAAAGGTAAAATGGTGTAGTTAGGAAAATCTGCCAGCAAGAAAATGAAGTTTATCTTACCCATGACATTTTCACTGTAGGGGTCTATATGGGGAAAATTGGTGACAGCTCTCAAAATTTTACAGTGAAATGTGCTGGTGTTACAGAGATGGACAGAAGCTGACTGACTGACAAACCTTTTGACTTTAATACACAGTCTACACCTACACAGGTGTCAGGTTCCTGGCATGCTGCAGGCACAGCTTCTATTACACATTTCCTGCTGGAAGTTGAGTAAATATACTTAAAAAGCAAACTAAAAAGTCACAGTTCATTGACAGTAACTGAACAGAACTGAGAACGGACAGCTTGAGGAGTCAGGAGCTAAATTACCTGCAGAGAGCATGGATAGGTAGGGACACCAGCCACTGTGCATTGCAGCCAAAACATGGTCAGGCAGCTGCATGGATAGGTAGGGACACCAGCCACTGTGCATTGCAGCCAAAACATGGTCAGGCAGCTGCATGGATAGGTAGGGACACCAGCCACTGTGCATTGCAGCCAAAACATGGTCAGGCAGCTGCCTATCATTCCACAACACCTCTGCACTGTGGATCTGCCCACCTCTGCTTGCTTCTCACCAACAGGGCAGTGGGTGGCGGCTCAGTACCTGGGCTGGGTTGGCCAAAAGGATGATTTGTTGTAGTTTTACCCACAATATTTTGCTGGTTCTTTGTGTATATTTTACTCATTCCTGTGCAGCTGTTAGACCCTTTTTTCTTCCTACTTAAAGGCTTTATTTTTTTCTCCTCCAGCAGCATGTTGTTTACATGCCCTGATCAGAGTAATCAAAGGAAGTTGTGAGATGCCCAATTAATGCAGTTTGACTTTCTGCCTAAAGGTAGGCTTTTCCTTCAAGGCTTGAAGTAATGTTATACAGGCTTCCTCAAATCTCCTTTTTCCCATAAAACGAAGAAGCCAGTTTTACCCGGCTCAAACTGCTGTTTGAAGTCAGGTTGTAGCTGTCTATACATCAGTGGGAAACACAAACCTCTGCACTGAATTGATCATACTGGGTCACAGCCAGGGTCTGGTGTCATCCACCTGCTTCACCTACTTCAGCTCAGAGCTCTGGGGATAAGAAATAAGCCTTTGGAAAAACCTTCTGCATGGGCACTTCACCCCTCCCCATCTGCAACAGGAACAGCTGCCTGGACATCTCAGCTCTAGAGCTGAGCACAAAGAGGGGAAAGAGCACACAGAGGTATTTTTAGAGAATTCATTTCCCCCACACTCCTGGTTTGAATGCTAGCTAAAGCAACAGAGAACCAGGTTATGAAAGCCACAAAATCACACTGGAGAGGAGTTGTGGACAAGGTCTTGGCCTCACATGAATGGGATAGGAAATTTCCTTCTTAGCTTCCAACTCCTGTCCTACCCTGCTGGTGGTCCTGCCTGCTGCTTTACAGTGCTTCACCATCACCAAGGGACAGACATGAGCCAACCCACTGCAGACCCACATGGGTCTGTGCCAGACACTGGAAGGCTTTCTCGGCTAATACTGCACATCTTCAGCTCAGGACTTAATCCAAGAAGGAGTTCTTCTGTTCTAATACCAGGAAATAGAGTGTAAAAATACAATTATAATTAATACTTCTCTGAGATATAATGTGCAAGCCGACCTGGAGAGGACAACACTGTAATCTTTTTGGTGTTATTGTAACCCTGTGCCCATAAGGAAAAGCAAATATCAACTTCAAATTAACTATAATACACACAGTGAAAGCTAAGTGGAGTGAATGAGGAGAGCCCAAAGATAAAACAGGCTGCTCTCCAGACATTATTCTAAAAATTAAAGTGAGTGGATGGAAGATATACATCGTGAAAATATTCTATTATGCTCAGTGTACTAGAGCAGAACTTTCACCCCTTTAAACTCTCATTAAAATGCAGCCATTTTTGTTTCAAAGGATTAACATGTTGGCTCTAAAGAGAGAAGAAAAATGTGATTCATGGTGTGCTTGGAATTAGATTTTGTTAATTGAAAATAACCCTAGGCACCTACACAGTGCTTTTCAGCTCAGAATCTTGAAACTATTTTGTTTGTATAAAATTCATTCATGTAAAGGGGCTGCTAAAAGACATGAGCAGCAAAAATCTCATCAAAGAGTACTGAGGGAGCCCTTGTATGTTTCCACTGTACACTAAGGCAAACATCACTTATGGGCTTCTAGAAGGCTTTTGAAAATGTGGGGACTCACTGCCACATAGGAACAAAACACCTGTCTGTAAAAATAGCAGGAAATCGTTTATTATGGTTTGGCTGCAGCTGAATGGGTATCTGTACAGCTAGATAAAACAAGTCCCCTGAAAACTGTGGAGCCAGCCAGTTTTGAACCCAGCATCTGAGTGCCCCCCTGTTCCCCTCAGAAGGGAGTCACCCTTCTTTTCCTTTTAATATTAGAGGTGGTGATCCATCCAACAGATGAGGTGTAATTGAGAGGCTCACTGGGCAGATCATTTTCTTCTGTGTCATCTCTCTGACCCTCTAGATCCAGGGCCTCATACCTACTCTGAAGTGGCACCTGGGTAGGTGATGGGGATTGGCAGGAATTGTTATCACCTCTGAGTGGGGACCTGTTTCCACTCCCTTTCATCCACCAAGTGTCCTCCTCCTGCCTGACAGTGAGAGGCATGGGAGTCCTCTGACTCCTGGTGGGCCTCCCTCAAGGATGGAGGGGCAGAACCCCACCAATCTATCTCCCTTTCACTTTCCCTAATACTCCTTAGTCTTTCTACTTCCTCCTCAAGCTCAGCCACCAGTGAAAGGAGATTGTTCACCTGCTCACACTGCTGACAGGCTTCTTCTGTAATGCTCCCTTCTGCAATGCCTACTGATAAGCTCAAACACTCCACGCAGGTAGGGGGTCTGTGTTGGAGTGAAGATTTACCTTTTAAGTTTTTTGTTTCTGAACCTATTGTGACTTACTTTAAGTTTACTGATAAGTGGCTAGGATTTAGAGTGGTTGGGACAGTGATGTGATCAAAGTCACACTTTGGTACATGGAGGCAAAATAAGCATCAAGGTCAGGAAATTTTGCAAAGTGCCACCAGATGAAATAGATAACTCTGGAATAAAGATGAAGAGAGCACCACATACTGAAAGGAAAGATCTGTTTGAAGTGGAGAGAGCAGAACGACAATTTTCATGCGGCTAATTCATGCAGCAATTCCAGCAGGAAGTCTTGTAACTGATGAGTGCATCCAACACCTCCAAATGCCCACTGGGAAGCAGAGGTGATGAACACCTTTGATAAGCCATTTTCTGCAGACTTTCATTCTTTGCTAAGGTAAGGGATGATTTCTCACAGACCTACTAGCCCCTAATGACCTTTTTGTATAATCAGCTGGGGCCTGCCATTGCTCCTGGAAGCAGGAATAACTTCCTTTCACACTGTGTCTGGGAGGCCATGAAATAGGGAAAGATACAGGTACAAGACTTCATGAAGACAACTAAAACCAAAGTGCTATATTTTATAACCAGCTTTGGCTCTGGCTTCTGCAAGGAAGAACTAGCTATAAGCTGCATGTAAAAGGCAAGTGATATTAAAGCACTTGGCTCTGAAAGGATCTGGGAATGAGAAATGCCACACTGTAGAAGCTATTACTGTTGTCATTTTACTGTGGAGAGTTCACTGTCAGACTCAAAGAGTGGTGGAGGAGAAGGGTGGAGTGGAGGAGGCTGGAGGAAAAGCCATTAGGATGGGCAGAGAGGGCACTTCCTGGACCACACTTATGATAGAGCTGTGGACAAATGTCTCACACCAGAAACCCAGAGAAGTCAGTGAAAAGGCTCTTATTGTTGTCATCAAGGTCAGGATTTCACAGAGGTCTGACCTCAGCTATATGTACTCCAAAGTATAGGTCACAGCCTCACAAAGGGAGCTCCAACAAAGCATGGCAGTGGAGTGATATTTGCCTTTAAGCTCTACGATATGTCACCATGGCTTTTATGTCTCATTCTTCTCTTCTGTGTGTGACCTCTTCCTAAGGCTCTGCATTGAGCTCCCTGCAGAGGTCATTAGTGCCTCTCCTGGGGCAGCAAGTGTGGAGACAGGGGCTAAAAAACCACGTGGGTTTCACAGGAACTCAGTACTGCATTCTGGAGACACTGTCTCTGTCCTCAGCTAGCTTTCCAAGCACACAAGGGGAAAACACAAGTGGTGTTTCAATTAGCACTCTGCAGCTCCCAGATGTGCCAGGGTTCTCAGAGCCAGCCCTGAGCTCACTGCTGCACTGAGCCTCCCTGTGTTCTTGGAGTGGCACCTGCTGCTGTGTGCAATGCCTCCCAGAGCACCCCTTCCCTGCCAGCCCAAATGGGAGATGTGGCAAAATCACTGAAACTCTTTGACTCTAGCAGAAGGTGGAGTTTGATGTCCTCTTATAAAATTACATACAGGGAGCCTGATCCTTGGCCCTCATTGTCTCCTGAAATTAACTGAATCTCCCACAGAAATGCACGGAAATTTTATCTTAATAAACCTTCATTATTTACTGGCTTTACTTTGCTTAAGTAACCAGGGGGAATTTAAACTTATCATTTGTTTTCCTGTGGAAAAATCCCATGCACTGTAATAGAGGAGACCCTGAAAGGCTTTTATCTTAATTACTGTAGAAAATTACAGAGAATTAGATCCTTTGTAATGGTTTTCTGAATCATCCTTTGGGATTTGATAGCAAGAATATAATTCGCTATTGAATTGTATAGACTAGTGGAATAACAATGCCTCTAGAAAAGTGTTCACTATCTATTAATGTCTATAGGGCTTCCCTATAAAAGGTTTCTAAAAGCCTTTTATTTATAAATAATTCCAGGGGGTTCTATTATGCTGTTCACCTTTGTTTATAATGCACAGTCATTAGAGTAAGAAGGGCAAAAATAGACAGCAGAGACCAGAGATCTGGGAAAAAGGACTGCATGAAATTACAGGACACCATCTTTGTAACCCTGTGAAAATGCATCACATAGCCAAGGAAGGTAGAAAAAAGCTAAGGTTTTCATCCTGCATGGAGTTACTGTTGGCAGGCCCTTGTTCCCACCTAAACTCTGCAGGTTCAGGGAGATGCAGGGAGCTTTACTTTGGATTACAGGTCCCTAAACTAACACAATAAGGTGACAGTGGAATTTGATCATTGCCTGGAAGCTTGCATGCAAGGATCCATGTTTGCATGTGTAATATAGCAATAATTGATCAATTCCTGGCTTACTTCATTCAGCTGAGCAGCAGCCAGGTCTTTCAGCTGCAATCCCAGCTCCCTCCTGAGCAGACTGTGCTGTGCATAGCCTGTTTTTCCTCCCCTAGTACTTGTTGCACTGACAGAAAAGGACTCCCTGAACCCTGCCCAGCATCCTCACTTCCACCTCACAGATACCAATACTGTAACCTAGGGAAAACTTGGTCTTGGCTGTGCAGTGGTTTGCTACACAGATCTGGTCTCACTGTTAACATGCTTAAGCATCTGAGAAATGCTTGCAAGGCAGTGTGGTGGGGCACTGTCAGGTGCTTTATGGATTTGGGAGTGATACCAAGCTCCTCTTCCATTCCCCTGGTCAGCAGTAAGAGCTATACAATATCTGCTTTGAGAGTTTTCCATTTCTGACGGGCTTTTCTGTTCCTTTTTTGGTTTATGCTAAATGCTTTTGCTCTCTCCTTATATGACTTTGAAGGAAAAGACCTTGCTGAGTGTAGCTGTGTACTTTTCAACAGATTTGTTATTTCACCACCTGATGGGGAACATGTTGAATGGTGCCTGACTCCAGCATGTGCTGCCAGAGTTACCCTGAGTTTCAGCAGTACAGCTAAGGCTGCCACATGCAAGGGTTTGCAGGTCTGGGAACAAGAGAAGTCACAGAAAAAGTTCAGGCATCTATCCTCGATCTTCCCTGAAAAGTGCCCAGCAGGGAAAATGGAAGAAGGATGTCAACAGCAACTTCAGAATTTGCTTGTTTCTGCAAAAGAGGTGAGGATAGAAGAAGAAACAACAATTTGTGTGACTTTCCAGGTGACAACGTGTCAAGCTTTCACACAGGAGACACAGAGGGATTCTAGCACTGAACGATACTGGGGGGTTTTTTGAGAGAAATTAAATTAGGAAAATGTTACAAAGCAGTCCCAACATGGCATACCTGTGCCAGGTATCCCAACACTGCATAACCATGCATTTAAAGCCCACATGACAAAAGGTGTTTGATAATCTCAGACTAAGAGGTGCTTTTCATTTTCCAGGAATCCACTTGTATTGCAGATATTCACACGCCAGCTGCTAAAACAAAACACTTAAGAGTAAATACAGACCATTCCAGAACAGTCTGTAGTGGAAGTGGAAAACAGATTATGTTAGTTATTAGATTTATAAGTTGAACTAAAGCTAGAAAAACCATTCATGTGTGTTGCAGTTCTGACCAAGTCCTGGCTCACTAATACCTTTCATGAAAAGCACAATTACCTTGATTTTCCTTATCTTTCCTTCACTTCCTCCCCTCCCATTCTTTCATTATTTTTCATTTGCAATTGTCTGTCTTGGCAGACAGACAAGTCCTGTGTTCAGGACACAAACTCCTACTCATTATTATAGATCTCTAAAATGTTTCATCTAACACATTTTCAGGCTGTCACAAGAATTACAGGAGATTTTTGTTGTTGTTATAGATTGTTCCCGCTTTTTGTTTATCCATCTCAGATTTTCCCTTTCTCAGATATGAACCCATGCATCAGACCAAGCTGTGCTGAAAGCTGCTTCTCAACAGTACAAAAAACGAGCTCTTAAAAATTTGTCAGCATTGGCCAGATGCAGAGAGATTCTTTGGTGAAGCAGGGCAGTTAAATACAGTACAGAGCTCAGGCCTCCTGAATTTCATTTTATGTTAATGTATTTTTATAGAGAGACATGAAGAAATCTATTAGACCTTCATGCTAATGAAAAGGAAATTGACTTACAAGTCAGTGTGGTTTGACAATCATTTACAGATAGGGATATTCTAACAGGAAGCATAATGTTGGGAAAGGCAGAAGAAAGGGAGTTTGGCTTTAAACATGTGACCAAGGGAGGGTTTCCTCTTTGTGTAGATGCTGCCACAGGGAATTGTAGCATTTCCTGCAAACCTCTGTTTTCCCCAAACCCTTATGACAACTAGCAAGTGTGTTCTTCATAGGAAAGAGTCTGGGTGTTGGAGTGTTTCTTGTTTCCAAACTTGGAGAAACATCCATCTTTTACAGCTACAGCCATTTCACAGCTGTGGCTACTACACAATGGGATTTGAAGTAAGAAATGGTGCTGAGGCTGGTACATTACAAGGCTCCAAAGAGGTAGCAGGTGTGTCGACATCACAGTTGCTATTTTACTGAGTTTGCATGTAAAGTGCTGTGCTGAAATCTGCTCAAGATCTGCAGAATATGATGTGAAACCTAAACTGCTGCTGGTAGTCAGCCTGTGAGCAGAGGGGTGGCTCAAGGAACGGTGTAACTGGGTCTGGTGGGTCTGTACGTCACTGCAGGCACAGATCCACCGGGAACATTTCTGAGCTCCTGGGTGGGAAGAGAGGCACTGAGTGAGGTCTCTGAGCACACAAGGAAATCAAACTGAAGTGCTAATGACCACTTCTTCATTGTATTTATATCTGGTTTCCAGTACAATAGGGCCCTGATTGTAATTTGTGGGTTTTGATTTTATTGTAATACAAGCAATTAGCTACAAATGAACAACAGCAGTGAGTAGACAAGCTATACATAATGCATATAGATGTGTAAGGGAGCATGTCATACTGTTTGTGTTCCCCAAAATGCCTCACCAAAATTTATTTATTACTTGTGGAACCAAACCCAAACACCAAATCCTCTCCATGTAGGAGAAATTTGCCCATGGATGAGGGATTTAATGTTCTGATCATATCCCTGTACCAAAGCATTAGTTCCAGTGCAGCACTGCAACGCAAAGCACTGCTCAGATATGAAGCCAAATTTTACTGCTTGAGAAAATCCCAATTTCAAAATAAATCTAATGACAGAAAATTAACATAAATCCAGGAAATGAGCAGCAGAAATCTATACAAACATTGCTTACAGAGGTCCTGAGCCAGCCCACTTAGAGACTATGAAGCTTTTCAGATCAACTTCAAAGGTGCCTGGCTACAATTTAATGACGCTTTACAATAATGAGATTAACACATCACTAGTATATTTTCACCAAAGTAAAAGACAAAAAAAAAAAAAAAGAAGACACTGAGGCAAGAATAGTAAATGATCCACCTGGGGACTTTCAATAGTTGTTGTCTGAAGCTGGTTGAGAATCAGGAGTTTGCTTCTTAGAACCTTACTTAAAAGCATCTGCTCTTCTTTTAGAAAATGTTTTAAGCATCCTGAGTATGGGTACTTTGAGGCTGGCTATGACAGATGCAATGCTATTGTTTCAAAAAATTTTAATGAGCACAGCTCTGCTGCCATGCAGACAGCTCGATGCTGTGTCCTACTGACAGGATGCAGATCACAACTCTTCACAGGGGAAGGCTTATTTTTTTCTTTTTTTAATCTGGAGAAGAATTTTAAGTCCATCAAGGAAGGAACACACACTTTTTAAAAACTGTCTGAAGATTGTGGTGTGTGCTGGACGCCATTGGCCTGACATAATCCTTGGCATATAGAGATTCTGCCTGTAAATGATCCAGATTTTTAGCTACAGACACAAAATTTGTGGTTCTTGGAGGGGGAATAAGGAGGGAGCAGAGCCTGTCATTGTCTCTGGGAGACACCTGAAGGACACTAGGTGTTTGGAGAAGGACAGAGCTGAGTATAATCCATGCTAGTTTGGCTGGCACATTTAATAGCTGTGACCACATGTCCCATGTGGAGACAGCTCCGGGTGGTGAAACTAAGGGAGTTCATGGCATTAGTTATTAGAATTGAGCTGATTTTACCCTAAAAATGGGGGAAATCAAGAGGGAACCATGAATACAAAACAGGAGTCCAATTCCTTGCCAGTTCCAGGTCTCCAGAGTCTGGAAGTGCTGTGATGGGGCTCTGTGACTGCAGCTCCTCAAACTCTTGCCCCTTTGAAGCATGTAACTTGACAAGCAGAGCCAGGGAGACGTTGTGAGTACAGACTTCATCTGAAAGACCCTGTGTGCCCTGAGTCTGCACTAAACCCAGCTTTTGGAGATCCCAGCCTTGTGCAGCCTGAAGACTGCTACCTGCAAATGCTGTTTTGAAGACATTTTTGGGGTGAATGAAATACAGGCAAAGTTTCTGGCATCAGAAGGAAGGGAAGACCTGACACAAAGAAGCACAAGGAGTGCTTTGGTTACATCGTGACATTATGTGACATTCCAATTCTGTCCAGGAGTCCCAAAAATGCCTTGCTACAGAACCAGACAAGGGACTGCTATGGAGGGAAAGATCTGAAGAGCAGTGAAGCAGCTGCAGTACACTAGGATATCACCAGCTCAATGAAAGTGAGGTCCTGCTTAATGTGAAACCAGGTTTGGTGCTTCTCTGGGCTCCTTCCTGCTGGGACTGGTACAGACCTGGGAATTGAGGTCCCACAGAGAAAGTGTACAGGCAGAAGAAAAGGGAGAAGTCTTGGCCAGGATCCAGCTATCAATAGGAAGAGCACAGCTGAGTGCAAAGCCAGTAAAGGAGAGGAAGGAAGATGGCACAGCAGGATCCTTGGTCTGCCCCTGAGTGACTCTCTCCATGTGAGCAGCTCATTTCCCTGCTCTGTCACTCTTCTTATCTGCACAGACAGCCTGTTCTGCAGGCCAGGACCAGGTTTCTGCAACAAGGCACAAAGGACTCTTGAATAGCTTAGAAGGTACTGCAATAATACAAAGCAGAATTTGCAGCCACCAGATGGAGAAAATAGAGCACTTCCAGTCAGCAGTTTTGTTCCTGGTAAAGTCCCATGCCACATGAAGCTTTGAGCTACAGCTGCTGCAGTGCTAAGTACAGAAAAGGGAGGTCTTTCTGGAGTCTACTTTGAAATTTTAAAAACTGGATACAATTTCCATGAAATGAGGGATGAATTTAGCTCATTTTTCATCATGGTCTAATTACCAACTGCAGTGAAATATTCTAAGATGATGTATCTCAGGCTCCATCTTATTTCTGGATCTTGCTCCAATTAATTCCCTCTACAGTTTACAGCACCTAAATGAAATGCACTGAGCATCAGGCCAGGAGTTGCCTGGTCTTTCTCCCTTGGTACCCTAGGCCAATTGCTCTTCATAGCTACTGCAGTATTGTTTTGCCAGTCTTAGGGTGAATGTGAGAGGGAGAGCACGGATTCTAGTGCAGGTGAGAAGCAGTTTCGTAATCCAGGTTGTCAATCCCTATCCCAAATAAGGTGAATGTCCTCATTGGCAAGTCTTGGGGCTAGCACAGCAGAGGCCATAAGTTCCTTCCAGATCCCAGATAATGCTCACAAGAGGAGCTTTGAGGATGCTGCATTTTTTTCCACAAAGAGTTCAATTTCAGAAAGAAAGAGATTTGGTAGAAAACTTCGGGCCAACACTATTTGCAATCTCATTCTCATTTATTTGCTCAAGTAATCCCCAGTGCTTGATTTACGTAAGACTTGAATTAACTGTGTATTTATTCAGAGATCTTAAATTACACTGATGTGATGAGGTAAAATTGCAAGCTGATGCAGTTTCAAGGGTATTAACAAGCACATGATGGTGAGGCAGATCCCACTTGCCACTGAGGAATCCAAGCCCATTCAAAGGTTTCTACAGAAGGTGCTAAGAAGGATCTTTTACAAGTACAACTGCTTTTCATGAAGCAAAATTTATCTTAGCACTGAGGTGAGGTAGAGAGGTACAGTTCTGTCAGAGACTTTTGAAGAAAATTAAAGCTGCTTGCTTGATGCTGCTCTTGATGAGCAGTCTTGGTTTGAGCTCAGAAACTGAATTAAGCAAATTTTTGGATCTGAGAATTTTCTGAATAATGCATGGTACCAGGAATAAAACAAATTCAGATGAACAAGAAGCATGGAGCAGTTATGCGCCTGATCTAATGGAAATTTTCTCTAAGTATGAAGGTGACTATAACTTCAAGCAGAAGGTGTCACTAAAAGACAAACTGAACTCATCATTGCTTAGCTGTTTCTGAAGTACTTAATGTTTTCCCAAGGTGCTTAGTGAATTCAGGCAATGAAAGCTAGCTATGAAGTTGTCACTGAATGGGATTTGGACCTATTAAATGAAGAGGGAGGAAAATGATAACGTGAGTCTATGGTTGATGGGGTGGAGAGCTGATGGGACCATTTGGAGGTCCACTGGAATACAGAATCTGAGACAAAATGCTCTTAAAGAAATGCCTGGAACTTCTAGTATTGAAATATGATGCAGCAAATAGAATATGGTTAGGAAAGAAAGGGATCTGGTCCACGAAGCTTGAGGAGATCATCAGCTTGAAAAAGTTGAGGCAAGAGGATTGGGAATGAAAACTGAAACTGGTATAAAAAGATCTGTCTGCTTTGCCTAAGTGGTGCCAGTGATGCGTGCGGCAGAGCTGCTGGAGGTTTGCACCACCTGAAAGGGAAACGAGGATACCCACACAGCTAAAGATGGTTATGACAGTCACACAGGAGACTGAGAGGCGTTCAGAGACGGACAGGGCAGGTCTTGAAGTGGGTCGGGGTTCAGGAGCTACTGTGACTTCTGTGGGAGCGGCATTATCACAAGAGGGAGCTGTCCGCCTGTATGAGATTGTCACCCCGGCAAGAACACCGCAGGCAAACAGCACCAGGGCTCTCAAACCCGGGCAGGGGCAGGAGGCAAGAGGTGCCGAGAGCTCAGACAGGCAGCGACCACAGCAGCCTAGAGTGGAGGGCATGGGCTGAGCCGGGCTAGCAGAACTAATCCCCCAGGGCAGGCCACACACACTGCACACTGTAATTGCTCTTCTGCAAATCAGATCCTGCATGGTGCTGGTGCTATCAGTGGATGCTGTTTTGTTTGGTTTTCTGTAGGTTTTGCTGGAGAGGGAGAAAAAGGAGAGGTGGTTGGTCAAAGTCAGACAAGGTGCCAGTCAGAGGTTCATGTGACAAGGCAGCTGATCACCAAGGCTCCGATGGTGAATGAAGTCCATGCGTGTCAGACGGCTGTGAGCAGTCTGAGCACAACAGGGCCCGAGAACCCAGCAGAGGGCATGTGCACACACACACACACAAACACACACACTCCTGCCTGTACCTCTGGGACATCATTTCTTAGATAATGAGCATATCAGTACCCAAAACGGTATCAGTGGCTATAGGACAAAGCCAGAGGCACCAGGCGTTCTGCTTGAATGGTTTGTGGTTTCTGTTACAGGGTTCAAACCTGCTGAACTTCCACTTCAGATCAAGGTAATGGTTCAGAGGAGCTAAGCAACATCCCTAAACTCAGGTTTAAAGACTGGCATCTGTGTTTACAATATATCAGGCAAATCAGCCTGTAACCCCTTCGCATTCCCCTGTGACCTCTTCACACTGAGCTTAGTTCCAATTTATCCAAATGCTCATGCCTGATTTTGGTAGACACATTTTACCATAGTCTGAGACTGAGCTGAAAGCTTTTTTCCTGCCAAGAATCTTGAGAGGATAATACATATCCAAGCAGTTTGCATCCATGGAATGGCATCTAAATGCCCTACAGAAGACAAAACCAATGTATTTGTACACTCCCTGGGCAGAAAGACACACAGTTCTTCCAGTGGATGCACTAAGACATGTAACGGATCATTCCGTGTATGTTCAGTGATGGGTCAAGGCACAGATCAGGCTAAAGGGAGAAAACCACTGCAGGTTGAAAAGTTAGAAGGCATTAAAATTACATACAGAAGAAAAGGGTGTAGTCTTGTTGATGGGAGAAATGGATGAAGATGAGAGGTCTGGGCTCCTTGCCCCAGGCTACTTGACCTCAGGCAAGTCTTCCGAGATCCCATTTCTCCTCCTAGCCTTTGTCTATGTGGCTCCCAGGAGCTTCGACGCAGAGTTGGTCTCAAGCGCAGGAGTTACTGTACTTTATCTTGATCATTTCTCCTAGGGCATACCATAAAATAATTTCTTATATATATACATATATGTATATATAAAGCAACCTTCAAGATAGCGTAAGAAGCTAAAAAGGAATAAACACAGAATGCTTCGGGAACATGTGGGAAGAGCAGAGTTCACAGCCAGTTATTAATCCACTTTCAGGACAAGGCTTTTGCTGGAGTCTAAAATAAATTTAAATTTAAAAAGAAAGGGAAAAAAAAAAAAAACAGGAAGAAAAAAGATAATTTTATCCCGAGCCAGCGGTCTGGCTCCAGCCTCAGCACCCGCCCGCCGTGACGCCGGCAGCGGAGCACCCCCCCGCGGCCCGGGCCGGCGCGGGCAGCCCCGCCGCGCTGCGCTCCTGCGCTCCTGCGCTCCCCGGGCGGCTCCGCGGTGCCGCGGGCGCGGCGCGGGCGGGGGCTGAGCCCGCGCGGCCGCTTGTTGATCGCGGCGGCCGGCGCCGCTCCGGGCTCCGCGCCGGCGGCCAGCCCCGCGCCCGGGCTTGCCGTTGCGCCGCTCGCATTCTTCCATTTCAACAGAGCAAACCCCTCCTTTTTTTTTTTTCCTCTCCCTTTCTTTCCTTTTTTTTTTTTTTTTTTTTTTTTTTTTTTTTTTTTTTTTTTTTTTTTTTTTTTGCATGAAGATGGCGGCGCCGCTCGCCAGCAAGGCAGGGTCCGCCGGCACCACCAGCAAGCCTCCCTTCCCGGAGCTGGATTTCCGATCGGGAGCCAGGGTGGAGGAATTAAATAAACTCATCCAGGAATTCACCAAGCACGATCAGAGGGAGTACGACGACCAGCGAGCGCTGGAGATCCACACGGCCAAGGACTTCATCTTCTCCATGCTGGGTAGGGCAGGGACCGTGCGGGGCGGGGCGGGGGCGATGCCGGCCGGGGACCCCCGGGCAGGGCTCCCGGCGGTGCGGCACCCGCGGAGCCTTTCCCCGCGCCGGGCTGGGGGGGTCCCCGGTCGCAGGGCGGCTCTCACCCCCAGGAAACTAATTTTTCCTGTCCTATCCGACTAGCCTTTGGCAGTGCTGTATTTATAAGCTCAGAGGAAAGGCTGGGTCGCAGAGCTGGCCGGTGCCCGAGAAACACGCCGAGCCAGCAGGGCTGCAGGCGAGTCCGACCCTTTATTGTTTTTACCCCCAACTATCGAGACATAGGAAGCACAGATTTTTCATTTCTTTTTTTCTGGACCGCCTATTTTGGATATTAGACCGGCGGATGCTTGTACAGGAGCATCTCCCGAACTGCCTTTCTTGCTTAGGTTGCAAAACTCGCAGCGAGTGGAGTCAGATTGTGGCGGGGGAGTCTTCATCTGTGTGAAACTTTGAATCGCGGACAGGAATCCTTAAGCAAGGGTGAAGCATGTGTTGGCCCTTGCGGAAATCACCTGGGCTCTGGCATGACTAAGGCTTCTTAAGAGTAACTGTAGAATGACTAACAGCTCTGATTCTCCAGGTAGTCAGTTTCTGATAAATATTTACCGTGAGTTAACTAAGAAATCACTCAGACGAATAAGAGCCTTCAGGATACAAAAGGATGCTCTTTAACATGCAGATTAGACCTTGAAATCAGTCATCCAAGTTTCAATCATTGTCTTAAACATTCTCTCAAACATTTTTGTGTAAACAGCTGCCTTGGCCAGGGAATGGTTCTTTGTAGCTCAGAGGTGCACATACACTCTTAAAGCATACTTGGCACAAACCGAGTGTATGGTCTGCATGTACACTCTGAATAACCTACATCACTTTTCTCATCCGGAAACACGGAGCTGTCCTATTGCAATAATTATTATTTTCTGTCTCAAAGGATTGTCACTATGGTAGCCCACTTCCTCTAGAGCCGTGAACACACCTACACTGTCATGAGAATCTATCTGTCCCACTGGTTATCTTCTAAGGTACCTGGATCAGTAGAATTGCCCGCTGTATGGGATTTGCACGATTTTATATGTGTATTGCTTTTTCACCGAGGGCTGGACAGGATATAGCAGACTAAATTTAGCCTGAGAACAAGGACAACAAGTTGAAAAGTCAGTAGCGTGTATATTTATAGTTGCAGTTATAAATATTTCCCCCTTCCCAGTTAAACAACAACAAAAAAGATGTGGTGAAGCCACAGTTGCCTCAAAGCCTGTAGGATTTTTCTTCTTAAAAACATGATCTGGTGGAAGTCATCCAGTATTATGATCTGATACATTTTTCAATCAGGGCTTTAAATAACTGGCTGAGGAAACATGGCTGGATGGGATGGAGCAAAGAAGAGTGGAGAGAAAAAAGCAATAGCTGCTGTGGCTAGCAAGTAGAGAAAGCTTTGTATGATCCTATTTAAGCATTAATAGTCTTTGCAGGGTACAGGGATCACAGAATTTCTTCCCGCCTCGTGTAGGAGAAAGCAATAGAAAAGAAACAGAAGAATAAACTGGAGCATGCCTTGTATTTCTGCAAATACACCCTAATGCCTTGCTGTTCCTGAAACAGGGAGCCTTAGGCTGTTTAGAAGTAATGTAAATTAATGTGGTTGTCTTTGTTAATATAATGACTGGGAGATGAGCATTCTTCACTTTTAAATGTATGGCTAAACCATTGGTTTCAACAAAAAACCTTATTTCTGTCTAAATTGTACCTGATAATTTTCAGTTCGTCTTTTTTCTAAATAAAAGAAGAGACTTGAGGACTGAGCCCAGGACAGAAATGGAGATGGGATGTCTGATTTGCCTGCATTAGACCCAGAAGTTGTGTTTGTGGATCAGATCCTTCTTAGCAAGACAGGCTTTTAAATCTAAAAGGATTTAACTTATTAATAAATAGCTTTTTCCCCTGTGCCTGATCTCTCCCATACGTACTGCTCTTATCTCGTCGGGTGATGATAGGAAAATTAAACATAGCTTCCCTGATTTAATTACACTGGTGTGTAATTGGTGGATGAATGATAGGTGAGGAGACCTTGTGAAGATTCTCAGATGTTTGTACTCTGCATGGCTTGCCCTCTAGGTCAGACTTTGCTTTTAATTTGCATTAACTCTTTCTCATCTGTGTTGTCTTGCCCTGGCGTTAAGTAACTGAACTCTGGGAGATCTAAAGAGTTGGACTGTGAGAAAATTAGAGAGAGGCACTACTTGTCCTGTGTTTGTCCAAAATCTTGTGCCCCAAGCATTGAGGACTGCAAATGACTTACCTCTCTGGTGGGGGAAGTGAGTGTTTTCTGATTGTGGGTGGTTCCTGGCCATTCACAGTCCCTTTCACAGTCACCAAGACCATATGGTCTTGCCAACACCCTATACCAAAACAACAGGTGTATTTTGGTGCCTCTGTTGGTAAATTCCTGTACTCACACTGAGCTATGCCTGATAAATTCTTGTCTCTTTGATTCAGGTATGAGAGAGATTCAGAGGAGGGAAAGGCTGTAGGAAAAAGAGTGGAGAAAAGACGGTGCTGGGCAAAGGGCTGGCTAAGAGAGGCTGAGAGACCAAGTCTCTACCTGCTAGTCATGAAAGAAGCTAACTCCTTATTCCTCTGATGACTCAGTTTTGGGGGGGTTTTGTGCTTAAAAAGTGATAAAGGAGTATTTTTATCAAATGATGGTATTACAGTCAATGATATTTTGATTTTTAAAGTACTTGCTGCCATTGATGGGAGGTGCATAGCAGTCCTATTAAAAACCATTTAAGGGTACCTGACCTAGAGGGTATTATTCTTGCAGTACAAGTACTTTCAGGAAATTCTTTAATAAACACTGCCTGTCTCTTTCTGTTCAGCACCTAAATAAAAAGTGCTTTAATGCACAGATGTGGTAGGCTTAAAAAACCATATATTATGCTCTTGGGAACTAGAACATTGCATATAAAATAACTCCTTGAAATTTCTAGTGCTGTTGCTGCCTCAAACCAGCTCACGTTGTTTGGAATACCGACTCTAGAATTTTATATAGCAACAAGAGAAAGGAACAAAAATATATTAGTAAGTACAGACTGTATAGAGCTATATTCTCCACTCCAGGTACACATCAGGGTTCAGTCATCTAGAGCAGTTTTCAAGCTCTTTAGGTTGGTATTTTGTTTCTGTTTCCTACTATGAGACTTCTCAGCAAAGCCAGAAGACAGATGCTTAGGACATTTCATGCCATTCTCCATCCTGAGAAATCAAATCAGGGAAAGAACTAGTTTAAATTGGTGCTGAAGTGGCCTTTTGGGGTTTTAAGGCCTCTAGTGTGTCTTTTTGTCACTTCAGTGGTTACTTCTGTGGGAAGTGCCCACCAGGGCAGGCCATACTTTGGGCATCTGCAGCCAGCTGCAACTTAGAGCTGTTGACAAGACCCCTAGAGAGCTTGTCTCAGCACCTGATACAGGAGAGGTGGTGATCCTATTCTGAGATCATTTCCTAATTCTCTGGTGTCTGCCTGCTGCTGCGCTGGTGCTGGCAAGTGTTTGTGACAGAGGCAAGTCTCAGAGTGGAAACAGGGCTGGCATCAACAAATTATTTCTGCTGCAAATACCAGATTCCCAAATGGAGGGAGCTACCCTGCTGAGCCCCTGCGTCTGTAGCGAGGCTTCCAGCTGTTTCCTGGACTCATGGGCCCCTAAAATATGTGCTCTGGAGGTGCAGATTGCTGTGCTGACAACACAGGTGTCCTCACAATAGCTTGCCTTTGTCAGCAGCTTCTACAAGGAAAGAATTTTCCAGTTTCCCCCTGTACCTGAGGTCTGTGTTGCAGAACAGCATTGGCGCTGTGACTCTTGTGTGGGTTCCTGTGGCATTTTATTTCTCCCCTTCCCTACCTGCCATAACTTGCTGATAAAATCTATTGTAGATTAGATTTCAGGCATTGTTTGAAGTGCTACCTGTTTAGGTATGTGTCTAGGATACATCATGGAAATTCTCTGGTTCCTGTTGTAGTGTCAAGCTGATGAAATAGCAACAGGATTGGAGTGATCTCTCTAGGGTTAAGTCTTTTGTGTGTGTGCGCCTTCTCTCAAGAGAAGCCAATCATGATAGGAGCTCACTGTACTCTGAGGCCTATGTTAATAAAGGCTCCCTGCTGGCATTCCCTGTGCTGCTGAATGCATAATGCACAGCTGTTAAAAACAACCTTACTCTATCACAGATTTCATTTCTGCCCTCGCTTGTGTCTCCTCTCCCTGCAGACCACATGTTTCTGTATTTGCATTTGAGGCTGAGGGTGTTTCTTGGTGGTTTTGTTTTTCCTAATTAGGGGACAGTGTACTAAACTGGTAAGGTAAGCCTACAGAGCATTGGTAGCTTCTATTTGGTTATACCTGTCAGAAATCAACCAATTTAATCTCACTGGGAATTAGTTGAAAAAGGTTTGGTAGGCTCCTCTCTTTGTTCAAAGGAATTGTTGGTCCATATGGGTGTCATCAGTGAAAATAGGTCGAAAATCTTTGTCTCAATTTGTTTTAAGATGCTGGTATTTAACTTGCTGGACTACTGTTTTGAAACATTAGTCTGTGATGCAAAGTATTTAGTGTAATAGCTAGGAACATGTCCTGAGGGCACAAATTCTCATGGCAGGCTTGTCAGACTGCCCACCGCCTGTTCTTTCAGTCTGTGGAAATATTTGTAAAAGATTTGGGAGAATACTTGCCAAGCCCAATTATGCAATTATGTTTTAAGGGCAATTTTATAATTACAGTGGAGGATGGTAACCAGGATACAGGAGTTGTTGAGGTTTTGACTTTTCCTTTTTTTCCCCTATGTGACTTTGTGTGAATGCTAAAATATTCGGGGCAATTCTAGTTAGAAACCAGTTGTTCAACTTTCTTTTAAGCAGCTGGCTACTTTTATAGGTGAAGCTAAATTATAGATGACTCCAACGCTGCTCAGGAAGGCTGGGGACATGTTTTATTATAGCTTTGGTAATCTGCAGGTTGGATGTGTACTCAGAGACCCAGAGTAGCCCATCCACAATGTCCAGTCTAGAGGAAACTCAGAGGGTGAAAATCTGCCTGAACTTCCCAAAGAGAATCTCCAAGCTGATCAGGTTTTTGACAGTTGGGTTTGTAATTTTTCTTTCACAAATGCCAGGTTCCTGCTTTGCCTCCTGCACAGCTGAAATTTTTGCACTTTTTCTTGGGCCTTGACATGTGCACTTTTGCACAGAGGTGCACCTTTAGGGGCATGTCCCAGTCCTTTGGCTGCAAAGATGGTTTTCCCAGGCACACCTCTGGAATCTTCTCCTGCCCAGGTCAGACCTGTTTGTACTCTGCAGGATTGGTTAGATGAGAAAGTGCCAGGAAGAGATGTGGCTAAGGCCAAGATTGCCTCTCACCTCCAGTCAAGGGGTCTTGAGTTGCAAGGGCTGCTTCAGCATGACACTGTGAACAGTGACTGGGATGGCAAATTGCACTTCCAAGCATATCTGTGTGAAACCCTGTGGTGGCAGCTGCAGGTAGAGGCTCTGGAATAGACCTGTCAGGTTTCTGTGAGTCTAAGAAAAATGACCTGCCGTGGAGTCCATCACCTTTGTCTGGGTGATGCTGATGTATGAAGCTCACTTGAGAAGCAAGAGCTGTAGATCATTTGCTGTGAGAGGCTTAAGAGTTGAGTGCATTATATAGGGTGACATATCTCCTGGGTTTTCCCTTAGCAACAGCTGGGGTGGTAAGTTCCATGTCCTAAAAGAAAACCAACACTTCTGGCCATTGGTACCTTGGCCTGCTATCCTCTGAACAAGGAGAAAATTCCTTGGGAGTGACAGTCCCTTCATAATACATTACATTTAGACTCTTTAATTTGCTTGTCTTTGGGGTATGAAACAAGCAGTAGAATAGGTGGAGCTCTGGGGAAGCAAAGGGGAGTATCTGGATTTTTTTTTCCCCTTGGAAAAGCAGAAGATCTATCATGGGAGCTAAGCAGAAAGCAGCTTTGGAGGCTGAATTCACAGAATGTCCTTTACTGGGAAAAGAGCAGTGAGCCTGCATGGGAGCAAGGGTGAGAGAGCTGAAAAATGACCTCTAGCTGCATGGCTCGAGTTATTGGTCTGAGTCTTGTCCTGATGACTCGTAGAGTGGTGTGAGTTCAGGAGCTGAACTGTAGCTTTATTGGAACTCACAACCATATTTCATAGGGTCTCCATCTTAACTATGGATTTTATATCCAGTGAAGTTTTATGACTTCTGTTAGCACAAACCTCTCTTACTGTCTAAGTAACAAAAATATGGCAGTTGGCTTTTCTCGGTGGTTTTTTTGGGTTTTTTTTTGGGGGGGGGGGGTTGATTTTTTTGTTGTTGTTGGCTTCTTTTTGGTTTTTTTTTTTTCTAATGGAACTGGAAGGTAGCTTATGATACATTCAAAATAAATCTTTCAGCAGCAGCTGATGTTCCAATTGACAGATGCAGCTATGGATTTTGCTATGTTTCATTAAGAGAACTCCACTGTTTGCTTTCATTTCTACCATTCTGTTGCGTTCCCTTTTACTGTAAATAGCAATTGTCCTGGACTGAGTGGATTAATCTGGGCCTTAGTACTTCAACCAAACTGGCAGGTCTCTAAATCAGGTACTTGTACAGTAGATAAAATTTCTGCAGTTCTTTCAAAGCATTATTTCAGTGACTGTGTGGTTGTATAGGAACCGTTCAGTTTGAAGAAGATAGATTCCCTGCTCCCCAACATACTTGACTTTCGAGCTTTTAATAAACACTGGATGCTAAGAAAGACACAACAATCTTATTAATGCATTGTTTCAACTGTCAGACAGTCTGATTTTAACCTAATTTAAAGCATTTAATTAGAAGGTTTGTTAACGTACTTTGTTATGAGCATGCTGGTGTCAAAAGCACAAATACCATTGAGTGGGGGTGATTGGTTGCTCTAAGGTTCATAATATCCATGTCTTTGACACAGCAGTGGTAGCTACTGCCACCCACTCATGTTTAGGGCTGTGGGCAGACATTTTCACAGCATTGGGTGGCTTCAGCTGGTAGAACAGGAGGTGGGTGGCATCTATTTCAACCTAAGAAAATCATTCTGTGGGTGAAACACTGAGTCAGAGTGAGGACACCCTAGACCTCTGTTCTGAACTGCCCCCAAATTTATACAGATCTATGCAAGTTTCTGCATATAATCATATGTAGTAGGCCTTGGTACTATGAGAAGCCTTCCTCGTCTCCTGTGCTTCAGCAGTCTGTGACAGGTGGGGTGGTACTGCAAGAGTGGAACATTGTGGTGCTGCAGTTCTTCATGGCAGGATGGTTTAATCATGCAACTCTCCCATGTAAAGGGAAGTCTGGCTCTGAGAGTCTTGCCATGAAGAGTATTTCAATAATGAAGGCAAATAGTTGACTGTCATTTGGTGTCGATCTAGTGGCTTTGAGTTCAAGTAGAATTCAACCTCTATGAGAGAGATTACAACCTAACCCAGTTCTAGCAAGTAATCTTGTTTTGTACTGAATGGACCCCAAAGCAAAACTGGGACAAATTAGTTTAAATAATGCATCCTTTCTGTAGTGTGCATAGTGATGTAATTTGGCAGAGTCAGGCAATGTCACTCAATAGAAGGCAGCAGTTTGGGACAGAAGGCAAGGGAAAATACAAGACATGAAATCCTGCTTGGATAGCCATTAGCAGTGAATTTATTTTATTTTTTTCCCTGTCCCATGACAAACTTGTCATAATTTAGGAGAAAAGTAGAGGTTTATGTGTGGGATGTCACTGATCTGCCAAAAGCTTCTTTATATGGATTGCAGTCAGACCATACAGACCTTCTACTCACTGATGGACTGAGAGTTCAGAAATGATTTGGTTCAGAACTACTGAGCAGCGAGAAAACACTTTCAGTTGAATCTGGAAGTAACAAAGTCAGTTCTTGCTTTACTGCATAATCTGCTAGGCAGTGTGGTTTTTTTTTGTTCTAAAATGTCTTGTCTCAACTCTCCTGTTCCTGTTTGTGGGATCTTTTGGCACTGCTCCACAACCCTCTCTCAAGGATGAGTGTTTTTATTCAGTGGTGCATATTTGACCCGGTTTACAAAATCAGGTTCTGAGGTTGTGAAGGAGTAGCATTAAACATCTATCAAAAATGCTGAGACAAACATTGCAATTAGCTTCTGCGTGTTTCCCTTCAGCATTTCTACTCTTTGCATTTTAATAGTCCGAAGAGCTATGTCTTTGTGATGCTTTGGGTGACTCCTTTTGGAAATGAATCCTGTGCTGGTAGCTCTGGCTGTGTCCCATCCACAGGCACGTGCTTGGAGATATTTTGTGTTTGTTTTGTACCTTACTAATTAATGTGTAAGTTAGTGGTAGAACAGCAGGAAAGCTGCGTTTGCTGACACTTCATGAAATAATGATTTAATCCTTTGTGACACATTCCTGCTGAGTGTCAAAGCTGATAACTCTAATCTCTGTCCCTAGCTCAGTGCAACAGGGACCTCTTCTAGAGGGCATTTTGCATGATCTTGCAAGCTCTTGTAGGTACTTTGTGACCAATTCATGTAAACTTTTTTTGTACATTGCCACTCTTGAGCACGATTGTTCAGGATTGTCTGGCACACTGAGGAATCTGGAGTTGAGGGCAAACAAATGAGCTAACATTTGTCTGCTTCAGAAATAAGGGGTGTCCTGTGAGCAGCAAGGAAATGCCCTTGTTTCCTTCTAAAAGCACCTCTTCCTTTGCCAGCCATCAGAGCAAGGCATGGTTCTGTCCATCCAGAGGTGCTCCTTGACAGAGCTTTGCACTGGTTTGGAAGGGGGAATGATGGACCAAGGGGGTCTCAGTGCCCTGAGCTGGAGGACCATGACTGAGACTGTGATCAACTCCCAGTCAACCATGAAATTGTGTGGGATCTGCTGCTCCAGTTGGACCCTTACAAGTCTGTGTGGCCTGATAGGATTCATCCAAGAATTTTTAAAGACCTGTTATGTTATCACAAAACCTCTCTTAATGACTTTTGAGTGGTCTTGGGAATCCAGAGAAGTCCCAGCTGTCTGGAAGCTGGCAAACATTTTGAGAAGGGGAAGAAAAAGGACCCCAGCAACTACAGGACTGTCAGTCTCACTTTGGTGCTTTGTGAAGTTATGGAGAAGATTATTCTGGGAGGTATTGAAAAACACTTTGAAGGCAACACAATCATTGATCACAGCCAGCACAGCTTCATGAGAGGAAAGTCTTGCTTGTTGAATCTGATTTTCTTTTATGACAAGGTTACAACCTAATTACCTTACCACCAGGTACAGCACGGCCAGCCAGGCAGGGGAGGGGATTGTCCTGCTCTGCTCTGCTCTGGGGCAGCCTCACCCCGAGTGCTGGGGCAGCTTTGGGCACCACAATGAAGGAAAGACACTGAACCATTAGAGAGCATCCAGAGGAGGGCTGTGAATGGTGAAGGAGCTGGAGGGGAAAGCGTGTGAGGAGCAGCTGAGGGCACCTGGAGGAGGCTGAGGGAGAATTCTGCAGCCACAGCTTCCTCCTGGGGGAAGAGCAGGGGCAGGCACTGATCTGCTCCCTGTGCTGAGCAGGGACAGGACCTGAGGGATGGCCTGAAGCTGTGTCAGGAGAGGTTTAGGTTGGATGTTGGGAAAGGTTCTGCCCCCAGAGGGTGGCTGGGCTGGAGCAGGCTCCCCAGGGAAGGGGCACAGCACCAGCCTGGCAGAGCTCAAGAAGAATTTGGGCAATGCTCTCAGGCACAAGGTGGGACTCTTGGGGATGGTGCTGGGCAGGGACAGGAGCTGGACTTGATGATCCTTGTGGTCCCTTCCAACTCAGCAGATTCTGTGAAACCCACCCCTCTTCACTCTATGTGATTCTGGATCCTGGGTGTGGATGCAAATCTGTATGCAGGGATAGCTGAGAAACTGTTCTGCAGTAATTAGTCCTTGAGATACAACAAGCAAAGCTTCCTTCTCTTCTGGCATGGACTGTGAATGGCTGTTTAAAATAAACTTTTGGTTTAATGGTATTAAACAAAAAATGTGCAGCTCTGCAAATAGAGAAGGGAATGTCACTGTAACAGCACTTTAGGGCCTCTGAAATTCATCTTTTACACTTGCAATACAATGTGCTGAATGGCAGATCAGGTATTGATATTGGCCCCTTGAAATAAGGGGCTTAAAACTTGAGTTGCTGAAATATCTGTATTTCGTAGACAGTAGGACAACCATGTGCTAAGCAATCAGTAACTTGAGGAAAATAAGAGGAATGCAGGTCTCTCTGCCAGCACAGCATGTCTCTGACAAGCTGAATTAAATGCCCATGTTTTTTTCCAATGAGCAAGCTGTAATGCACATCTAAGTGCATTATTGAGAAAAAGGAACCATTACAATTTGATTGAGCATCTCTCAGAGGCTTGCATTATGTAATAAGTTGTCTGTAAAAGTTTGACCCTGAACTTGCATTTTTTCTTAATATCGCGTGAATGTCTGTGGATGTGCAAAATTTACAGTTAAGGCAACAATGTTAGAGTGAAAATAACCCCTTTGACACAGGCTTGTAACATCAAAGACTGTTTCTGTGCAGACATTTTAATTGTCTTGGGGAGAGATTCGTATGTGCCATATAAGCACTTAGCAAAACTATTTTCGCACTATCGGAGCTGCAGAGTTAAATTACAAGTTAGTCTGGAAAATCAAAGTTTAAAAAATTATTTTCATCCTCTTAAACCTAAATGCTGGCTATGACTAGGGCACTCATGAGTTTCTTTAGAAAATAGACAAACCCTCTCACTCCTTCACCCTAAAAATCTGGAATCATCTTTTTATCTAAACTGCTTCTTAAAAATTCAGGTAAAGAAATTGGTGTTTAAAAATCTGCTCTTCTGCTGAGACCAGTCTTGTAAGACGTTGCTTGTATATGTATGAATCACTCTATTGTTCTGTGTCTGTTCTCAACTTCTTTTAAGTGACTCTTTCTTTACCTTAAAATGTGTATCTGCCTTTGTTTTATTCTGTGTGGAGGTCTGACCCCCTCCCAGCAGAGCTGTTCCAGTGTGGCAGGCTTCACTGGGCCAAGGCCAGCGCTGCTTGGCGAGGACTGTAGGAGTCCTGTGGAAGAGATTTCTGTCTGAGGGAAACAGGAGTGAGGGAGACAAATGAAGAAAATCCCCAGACCCCCAGCATGTTGATAGACCTCCTGTTGTTTTTAATTCGTGTCTGTAAATGGCACTGGTTTCCGCTGTTGTGCACCGAGACAATAATAAATAACAATCCTTAGCATTTATATACCACTTCACAATTTTCAGTGTGTTCAACACACATTAACTAATTCAGCTGAGATGCACATGTTCTGTGAGCAAAACTACTCTTCTTGCTGCCCAGGGGAACCTTTTATTACGGCTGGGACAAAGCTTTTCTTTTTACCCTTAACTGGAGCTGTTGGCAGGAATGTTCTATACAGGGCCTGTGTCTTTCTTCCTGAAGGTTTTAAGCATTTGCATGTAGCTCTGTTTGCACAGGAACTGGACCACTCCCAAGTCGTATGTGATACTATGAAAAAGATGTGCTGGAAACTTATCTTGGTATTTTGTGCTGCAAATATGCAGACCCAGGGTTAATAGATTTGTGGTTTCAGAAGTCATTGGGTTAGCAAAGATGTGCAACATTAAGTGCATCTTTCTGTGCTTCCATAAGGTCTTCAGGGCTCACCATCTCCAGTGGTCCTCAAGGCTCAGGAGGGGAATAAGTCTCTGTTAGTTTTGACTGTGTTGGATCATCACACCATGTGCTGAAGAAAATTGAGGATGCTTGGTGGTTTTGGTGCACTAGATCCAGCACTTGCTAGGCCACCAACCTGTCTTTTGGGGCAGGAGAAAGCTCAACAGAAGCCCGTGGCCATGTGAGAGGTGTTTTGAAGGCAATTAAAGACATTATGCCCTATTACTTGTAATCCTGAATCCCAAACATGCACTGGCATGAATCCAACCTGTCAGGCACCTGACTCCTTTTCTGCCTTGGCATTTTGCATATGTGTACAGAGCTGGTGAGAGGGAGTTCGATGCATCCCTGTCTGCATCTTCAAGCTGGGCAGGGCTGGTTCCACATTTTCTTTCCAAGAATAGCACCATTTTATCATTCCATTTGGGTGACTAGAAGATAAGCATCTTATTTAATCAGGTCATATAACGTGGGATTAGTGGTTTACCTTGGGAATAACTGTTTTGTAGTCTTTGTAAATTGGTGCCTGGTACTTCAGAATGGTTTTACAGTTGTAGCTCTTTTTCTGATCTGAGAGATTTAGTTATAGCTAGTGGTCACACTTCTGGATTTCCTCTTTGTCTGATCTATAGTAACCTTCTGATTTGGAAGTGGTGGCTGCAGGTTTGACCTGAAACTGATTCTGCAAGACCAGCATGGAGTATAATTTTCCTATAAATGGTTGTATGAACCAGGAGCACCATTAGCCTTTTAGTGACCTAATTATGCAGGCAGGTAGCATTTTGGGATCAGAACTCTCATCTTGCTACAGCTCTTCCTTCAGCTGACAGTGCATGAGAGAAGAACAGCATGTTTCTTGCAGGTGATGATTTCTCTTTCAGTGGCTTTGATATCCTCATTTTGTGTTTGAAGGTAATGTGCAGATTGCTGGGTGGCGTCACTCAAAGTGACTGACTGAGCTGCTGTAGCATGTGAAGATGTCTCCAAGACAACTGATTTCCTGGTCAAACAGCACATTGGCTTCTGCCACAAGACATTTTAAGGGAGCTGCTGAGCTGAAGGAGCAAGATATTTTAACAGTTAATTATTAGCACTCTAGCTGCCAAATGCAGCTCAGAGTCTAAGGCTGAAAATGTACCTATTGCACACTATAAATGAATAACTTTAAATAAAAAGGATTGTGTTATTTGATTAGCAAACTGATTTTTCAGAAAACTTCTACCAAATAATAGGATTTAATTCCCCCCCTTTACAGTTCTTTTCCTCCAGTTGTTATATGTGGAATTTAGGGACCTTCTTTTACTCTTACGTTTTGTTGTCTATGTCCCTGCTCCCTTTCAGCTTTGCTTTTTAAGTATTAGTGTGCCATATTTTTTTCTAAAACATACACAAAAAATCAAATGTTTGTTTCTGTTTTCCTTATGCTCTAAAACTCAGAACGGTTTAGTGACTCCATTCTATTCTAAAGTTAGGATAATAAAAGCTTGAAGCACTGGGTTTTTTCCCCTGTGTTATCCCCTCCTCCCAGTCCCCTTTGTCTCCAGAAGAGCAGTGTTACTGAACAGGTGTAGAGCATTTCAAATTTTTTTCTTCTGCATTTCAAATTTTAAACTTTTCTTTGGAAAATATTCCTACGTCCATCCTGTTTCAAGGTACTTGGTCCAAACCAAAATCAAAAATACCCACTTGTTTTCCTGCCCTCCTTGCAAGGCTTGGCTGTTCTGCTCAGCTGAACAAACCCCACCTTTGTCTTTGCTTTGGAATGAGAAACAAGCAGGCTTGTTGATTTCTGCTGCATTAATACTCTCCTTCCTCACAGAGATGTAGTGGTTATCAGGGGTAGGGTGGGAGCTGCTGGCTGCTGTTTCCATGAGATCTCCAGCCCCAGAGGCAGCACAGACTGAAGGAACACGAGCAAAATGTGCTTTGTGCAATGGTGGGTAGTGAGAGCACAGAGAGTGCTGAGAACGCTTGAAGATTTTCAAATAATGTGCAGGAGAGCCAGGGGGTTGTATCCCTGCCCTGACCTCTGTCCCATGGAACATCTGAACCTGAATTCTCAGCTAATAACCCCTAAGCTGCCTTCTCTGAGCGGGGAATTTTAGGAATGCGCATTTCAGCACAGCCTGGCTGCTGCTCACCCTCTGCTCAACCAAGAGCTTTAGAAGCTGGTGTGGGGTTGGTATTGCCCGGATAAAACCCCATTGTGGTTTGCAGTATTCTTTAACTAAAGATTTATTTTCCTGGGTAAAGTTCCATTTAGAACAGCAGGAGTCAACATCAAAGAGCTGGAGAAAGGCCTCTTCCCTTTCCCTGACACAGCACAGCTTCAACCCTCTCCCTTCAGCATCCCCTCTCCCAATTCCTTTGTTTTTAAGGCATTACAACTTCAGTGACTGGAATATTGAAGAGACTGTAGTTAGTGTTGTGTTGCCCAGAATTACAGGGGCAGTTGATCTAAGGAGGTAAGAGGAGGAGTGGGAGGGTAGAGCCAGTATCACTGACGCAGACCTCTCTCTTTTGATGTCCCCTCCATGCTGATGCAACTCCATCTTCAGCCTCCAGCCTCTTGAGTAGTTCCTGCTGGAGGATGTGGGATGTCTGCTCTTGACCCATGTGGGAGGAAGTTGGGACACTGGTCACAGAGCTGGCCTTGGTCACCACCTGCTTGGCTTTGCGTACAGCTCTGTGGACCGTGTGCCTTTAGCTGCATGTGTGTCTCACACAGCGAGGCAGCAGGAGTCTGTGGGTTTGTTTTGGAGCAGATATGGTGACAAGGACACTCCTTACTCACCCCTGTCTCTGTTTCTGGTGGGTAGTTGAAAGTCCTTCTATTTGCTTTGAAAAGCAGCTGACAAAGGAAGGCAAAGCAATTTGTGTCCTCAGCAGGGCAGAATAATCATGTGACCAGCATCTCTGAAAGATCTCAATGGTGCATCTTGGAGTCTCATCCAAACTGTGTTAATGCAGAATTCCTACACATGCAGGCATTCAGTGCCACACTTGATAACTAGGCAGTGATTCAAGCTGTTTGAGATCCTGCTTGCAGTATGAGAAGCAGCCTGGACCAAAATGAAAACCCAGGGTGATTCTGGAGGAAAATGTAAGGTTATTTTTAGGATTGCTGCTATTCTGTTGTGCACCAAGGAAGATAATGCTCCAGCTTTGCACTACAGGTCAGCATTGTTTGGCCTTATTCCTCATTTCTTGACCTCATCTATTTTAACTGGCAAATACTGTTTGCTTGAGCACCTCCTTTTGTGACCCTGCATCTAATTCATCTAGGTGCTGGACAAAGCAAGGGTTTGAAGCAATCCAGGGCTTGTGTTCTGTATATAAAATGCAGTTAAATTTGTTCCTGGTCATCTTGCAGCAAAGCTATTTATGCCCTGCCTATGGTCTGGCTTGCAAGCTGCAAATGTCCGGATAGGATTTATTATCTCTGACCATAAAATTTTAAACTGCTTTTAATAGTAGATATTGAATCACTCTGCAGAATTTCTGAGTTCCTAGGAAGGCATTTTGTCTGCCAGTAACCTTTGGTTTCTGAGAGCAGAGGCAGGTTACAGGGCTGTTCACAGGATGATGATGGTGAGGGACCTGTGTGCTGGCCAGTGTCCAGGCATCTGTCTGGCTCCAGAGAGCAGAGCCAGGCAGACCTGGTACGGCTGTGATGTGACTGAGGGATGTTTGTATTGGTGTCTGGGTGCAGACACTCTGCTAGGACACAGGGACTGAGTGTCTCTGCTCTTGGCTTTGTTCCTCCCTGATTGAAGTATCTTTGACACAGCAAGAAAACTGGAATTCGGTGCTTCAGCACTGAGCTGCTTACAACAAGCTATTTTATTTTTTATACATGTCTAATAAATACTGAACTGTTCAGTGTTGTCACTCAATGTGGCTTTGTCCCTTGCTGCTGGGAGTCTCTGCATAGATTTCTCTTGAGACTGGCAAAATGCTTCCTTCAGGATGGCGTGAGAGGCACAGTGTTCTAGCTGAGGCTGTTGTTTGTCACCTTTGCCTAGAGAGCAGTGGCAGCACTAAAACAGAATCTAATGTTTCTTAAGTCAATTAATGGCCTTAAAGCCCTTTTCAGGAAGATGCAAAGACAGCTGTGGCAGGAGATGTCTTCCTTGCCAAGGAGGGGGAGATGCCACCTTCTGTGCTGCCCTTGCAGGGGAGGCAGAGAGCCACCCAGGGCTTCCCACTCTCAGGCCTATGCACTTTACACTGCTCCATCTTCCTCATGGCAACCTAGCTTTCCATTTCATCAGCAGGAGTACCATTTAGTGTGTTTTGCTTTAACCCAAAGCTGCACATCATAGAAAACAGTCATCCAAGACTAGGCTGGTAAGAATTGTTTGACATCAGCATATCAGAAAAGGTTGCAAAAATGTACAGTATGCTGTGGCAGAGTTTTCCAGAGCTTCTGCTTGACTGAAGCAGGAGAACTCCTGTCCCTAATATGATGTTTAAAACCACTGTTCAAAGCAGTGCCTGCAGTGATGGCAATTGGAAGCAATCTTCTGGACCAGAGTAGCCAAAAGCTTAAAAACATCAAATATTTGATAATTTTCATCTTCTGGAAGATCTGTGCTGTCTAACTCAGGGGTTATTTAACTTCCCTTATGGTGGGAAATGCAGGCTATGATCAGTAGAGACTGGTAATCCTGGACCAGGGTTTAAGCAAAACCACTTTCAGCAAGAATGCTTTCCACAAGTGGTTCTGCCCGTCTGAAGTTAAAAGGAGACTCTGACTTTTCCTCTGCTCATTCTCACACCTCTAAAGGTTGAGCAGTCCATTCTCTCAGTGCTCCATATGGCTTCTTCCCATATTAGAAAGGGAGTTGCAGAATATGGGCATCCCAGGGTGCATGCGTCTGTCTGTCTGGACCTGTCCCATCAATTAAACAGCAGCTGACGTCATATTTGAAGGTCAGCTGTTTTATAACCTAATATTATCTTTTTTTTTTTCCCCCTCTGGGTTTATTATCTCTCTCCAACCTGCAGCTCAGCACCATCTGGTGCACACAAGGGAGAAAGATTAGAGAAAGTAAAGCAGCTTTGTTCGCTTCCCCCATTGCTTCCGATGTACAGAGGAGTCGGCAGTCTCCTGCAATATTGAATTTTAAGTGGTGGGGAGGGCTGGATCCTGTTTGCTATCTGAGAGAGGGAAAAATAGTCTGTGCTTACCAGCAGCCTGTCAGGAAGTGTCTCAGGATTCCTAAGGGTCTTACTGTGGCCACAAAGTGTACATTGCTGGCATTTTATTTTCTATTTAAATACCATTGGTGTTTTTATGGCCTGTTTTTCTCAGCACACATATTTTCCTTACCTGTAAATCGCCAGGAGCACTCCTAAATGAGGTACATGTGCAGTGCTGACCCCAGCTAGAGTCTGACTTGGAGGTGAAGATCTCTGAGCACCTGAAGTGCATTTACACCTGACAGAGCCAAGTGTCACACCACAAGCATGTCCTGCCACACAGAGGCGGCTCCGTCTTCCCTGGTGGCATCTGTCTGCACATGCCAGGGAAGTGAATATTGACTTACCCAGCCTCAGCCTTCAGGGAAGACATGAGTTGTTTTCATTTCATAGGCAGGGTAGGGTTGCACAAAAGCTTCACCCTCTCTCCCATCCTCCCTCCTTCTTTTTCTCTGTCCATCTAGAGGTGTGATTGCTTTCTGTCCAAACTGCATGGTGCTGATTTTCTGTAAAGGCAAAGCTCTTTTCCTTCCAGTAATAAAATAATAATAATTCTAGAATGCTGTTCTCCTCCTCCAGCTGGTGTACTTGCAAACTACTATCTTGTTGCTTTTCTTCAGTGTTTCAAATTTTGCATTTGGCTATTTTGAAACAAAATTTCTTTAGGCATAAATAACTATTTTTGGCTGTTGGGAAAGGATAGATAATTGTTGGACACAAATAAAAAAGTTTAATTATGAAAACAGTTGGCTGACTGGTGGTGCATGGCACGTACATGGCACTGTATCATAAGACATAGAGACTCTTTTTTGTCCAACTTTCCATTGGTGCTGTGTAGCCTTCTCCTAAACTGTGATTTTGTCAGGGCAAGGTCACTTCATACAGATTCCTCTTTTTGGAGAGAGTAGAACAGCTTGGGGGGGTTTTGTGGAAGTTTAGTTTCAGTTTTACTCTTCTAAGAAAAAATGACGTTAGTTTCTAGGTTCTCCTACTATATAAAGAATCTTGAACAAACGAAAGTAGAATTTCAAAAGAGGAAATTGTATTTGGAAATAAGGAGGAAGTTCTGGTTTTTTCCAGTACTTTAGGCTTAGGTCCAATTTTTAACGGAAAGGGGTTTGTCTCCTTTCACACGTTCTGATGCAATTATTTCCACTGTGATGTATTTAAGGTTGGGACTGAATTTTTTCCTCTCCTAAATCAGTATAATGTATGGTGTTTTTTCAATATTTGATTCAGCTTTTCATGTCCCTAGCATCTTGATTTATACAGGGTTTTTATGGAAGCACAGCAAATGGAGCAATTGTTCCTGCATTTCTTGACAGGTTTTTCGGTTTGTGAAGTGTACTTTTCCAAGTAGTGAGACAAACTGAAGTCTCCACAGAGGACAGTGAAGAGTTGAGAAGGCAGATGCACACAATGGAGGACCTGACCATGTCACCACAGTCCTCCTGGAGTGAATCCTCATCACCTTGAAGTGAACTTCAAAATGGTGCTGTGGATTCTCATTTTTTGTATATCCTGTTTATATTTTTAAAGACCATTCTTTAAGTAATTTTAATCACTCACAGCAGTTTACAACACATTTTGTTTCCAGTCCAGACTGACTCAGTTTTCTCTATACTTAAGCACTATATAAGTAAAAAACTCAAACACTTCTTTGTGCTGTCTTACCATGAGGGAAGGCTAGAAGTAGGAGATACTGAAATGGGGTTTGAGGAGAGAGAAGGAAAGTGCACGAAAGGTTTGACTCTTTTTTGTAAGTTTGCTTAGTTGTTTTTAGTGCCCAAGAGTAAAAGATGATTTTTAAAATTTATTATTCAGGTCATAATGTGGCCTTTGCAACCTAAAATGCTCCCAGACATATTGATTTTGTACTTCTAGTGCTCTCTACAAAAAGATCTCTCACTTCTTTTCAAGGACAGTACAAGACAGCAGTGCTTGGCTTGGATCACTGTGAAATCCCCTTATCTGCCCGTTCTCACTTTATTTTTCTTCCAACTCTTACAGTGTCTTCATTGGCACTGAAAATATGCAGCCAAGGTTGATGAGGGCAAAACTTAAGCTTTACCTTAACTTCTGCTTAACTCTTTGCAGTGTTTTTTCAAGGACTGTGAGTGAGCAGAGCCATTAAATCCTTCCTTTTTAATTTTTTTTTTCTGTCCCAGTACAGCAAATATTTTTAATCTGCCTTTTAAAGAGCTGGGAGTTCAGTCACTGATCTGGAATGGTGTACTGTGCCTGGTGGTGCTGTGTAATCTGCAAGGAACTTGGGTTCCTCCATCTCTTTTTAGTTTTTTCTTTTGGACACCAGAGGATGCATACACATTATGATTACTGCAGACAAGGTTGTACTTGCCAGATTGGCAAATGTCAGGCTCCAGAAAAGAGGCAGCATAATAGCTGGCTTTGCTACTCAAGATTTCTGTCCCAGAAGAGGAACCTGCTGACAGACATCTTCATGTGGCTCCTGATGCTGTGGCCAGCGAGGCACCCACAGTGTCTGGTGATGTCTTGGCAGGGAATGAACCAGCAGTACAGTTTCACCTGATACACATCCAGCAGAGCCATCCCACAATGGTCAGGTTAATGGTAGCCAGTAATACTAAAAGCAGCTTTTCATGCTGAAATAGGGAGTTTTGGTTTATATTGCCAGTACCACTAGGGCTTCTTGGTTGGGGACAGAGCCCCTTTGTACTCCAGTTTGTGTAAAGATCAGTTGAAAACTGCAACCTTTGCTTTGCCATGTTTTCAGGATGTAAGTAGCAGAAGCATTTTAAGTAGTCTTGTGCCTTCTGCTGCTTTGTTAACTTTCACTTGCATTGGGTTGTATTAACCATTGACTGGACTGTTTGCAGTTGCTTGGGGTTTTGTTCTTTTCTCTTTGCATCTCAGCAAAGAGATGGTCTCTGACGGTCTCTCAAGGTTTGTGTTACTTGTTTCTGGAGGTTCCTCTTTGGAGAGGTTTGGCAGGGGTTTGCTCACTGTCTCTGGTAATAATTGAGGTGGTTGAGTGAGTTATGAAGAATAAGCTGGATTGATTTCCCTTTTGCAATTGGGACTAGAAAAGCTGATTGCCTTGGTGCGCAGCATGCTCAAGGCCATGCGCCAAGCTGCTATCAATTTTGCCTTCTCCTCCTGTGAAATTACTAAAGAGAAGATGTTTTCCAGATCATGCATGTGGAACAGATGTAGCTTATATTGCTACATGATTCAGCTAAGACTGGTGCCAAAACATTTTCCAGAACTCTCAGCTGGTAGCAGGGTTGAGAGAAGGAATAACTTGATTGAAGTGCTGGGCTGTCTCTGCCCTCCTTGTCTGTAACTGCAGCCACGTCAGGTACAGCTCCCTTGGATGTAGCAAAGGTCCAACAGAGTGATGGGATGAGGGGTGCACACAGAGGTCCTGTGCCATGAGGCCAGGGAGGCATGGGGAATGTGTGTCCAGACTGGGTGCTGCCAGCCTGGGAGCCTGAAAGGAGTACAGAAATGTATTTGTGAAAGGCTTGGTTAATGTGTGGAGCTGCTTACACACAGCCCGTGTTTACTTCTCCCACTGCAAGTGTTCCTTTGTGTCACCCTGATTTTTTAAGATTTTCTAAGCCTTCTGATGTTGACATTCTTTTAGAGAACTTTCTCACATGCTTTCTGCAAATAGCACATTGTTTTGAATTCCTTTATGGAGGAGGAGAATCTGATGGACTGTTGGTTTGTCCAGTGACATTGGAGAGGTGGCACTGTCACCCTCCAATCCGCTGTCACTTTTGGAAAACTATATATGTTGGAGTCTGAAAATAAACTTCCCTTTTTGCTCTTCACCTTGAGAGCAGCGGCGTGCGCCTGTGTTCTCGCGTGTTCTGTAGCAACACCTTTGTAGTCAAATGCCATCAGCATAGAGATCACTTGGGTCCTCTTGGCCAAGTGTATTTCCCTCCACCTTCTGCTGAGATGGAGAAAATTCTGTTTTCATGAATAGGAATGTGATTAGCTCACCTATTTTTCCCTTTGCAGTCACACTTGGCAGTCACCCAGAAAGTCACTGGAATGAGCTTTTCTAAGGCTGTATGTATACATAGGATCATGCCAGAGATGGGACTGGGCAGTTGCCTGAAAGTCTGGCACAGTAAACACACATTTGTTTGTTTAAAGCTTGCTTATATGTGGACTGAGGAGTGCAGAGAATGAGCAGAAGTGCTTAGTCAAATTCAGTCCACATGTCTCACCAGCATGGCTCTTTGGACTTTGCTGCTAAGGTTGTAAATTGGAGCACTTTAACCCTGAAGCTGGTTAAAACTTTATGCATGGGTGAAGTCCAGGGGAGGTGTTCTGATGCTGGTGCCTGGGAAGTAGGGCCCAAGGAGGAGAAACGGGTTATTTTGTAACCCATAATAGGGAAGTGTTAATCCCAAGTGCTGAACAAGACCTGGTTTTTATTGCACACAGGGCATTTATGGGGAATACAGTGTAACAAGTCTTGGCACTGGGGAATGTGTAGTTTTTAGGAGAAGACGTTTGTGCAAAATGCTTGCAGGGTACCAGCAGCCTCCACTACCAGAACATGGGGTATTAGTGGCCTCACTCATGGATGGGTTAAAGGAAGGAAATGTCTACAGGGGATGGTGCGAATTGTCTCCTCTTCATGTTCCCAGAAAAAGCTTTAGCTTTGTCAGTCTTCTGCTGAAATATATACTACATTCTGCCTTAATAAAGAGAGCTATAGGAAGAACTGTGGTTTTTTCCTGCAACTGCTGAGTCAGGAGGGGGTGGAGATGAGAAGCTCAGAGTTGTCATTCTGGTCCCATGGGAAAGCAGTTCATAGTTTCTCTCAGTATCTGTCCTCTGGGAGCTCACTCTGTGGTTTAGCAACCCTATCTACCTTCCATGAGAAATTAGGATAACTCCTTATTGCTGCTTGGTTCTTGACTGTGGTCTATAAACCAGATCTCTGTGGCAGTGGGCAGAGCAGCCAAAAAAAGCAGTCTCTACCCAATGCCACTGCTGCAGCTCCTGGCAGTTTGAAAGAAGTCAAGGGTGGCAGGCTTGGGCTACTGCACGCTGTTGTAGGTAACCTTGGTATTCCGTGGGAGATGGTGGTCCTTTGCACACTGGGTGGTGCTCCCCACGCTCTGTGGCTGCCTGGGGAGGGGACAGTGTTTGCACTCTCTGCCATGCCTCTTTCTATGTAATTATTAAATAAAGCAGTTGGGGTCCCAGCTGTCCTCTGGCTTCTTTTGTGCTTAAAATGTCTGTTCTCTATCCAGCCACAGGAGATTTTCATGCAGCTCAAAATGCAGGGGCTGGTGCTTTCAAAGCAGGAGGCTTGATGTCCTTTCAGGTTAGTAAGGGCAGGCTCTGTCAGCAAAATCTTGCCAAGGTTCTTTCACTTTGTTTCCAGGAAGGCTCTTTCCTACCTTTGCCTGTGTCTGGGGGAAAGGCGGCACCAAGTGGCAAAGAGACCGGGCTCATGCTGCAGGGCTTTAATGGCAGTTCAGTTGCATCCCTTACATTTTTTGGTGATGCTGATGGAAGAGCTTGCACTAGGGGCTGGGTTAATAGTGCTTTTGTGTTGTTGCCAAGTTCTATTTAATGACAGACTACTTTCAGCCCCTGGAATTTCACGCAGAGTGCGTGCATGCTTCGGTCCTAAGCAGTAAAATGCTGCATATTGCAGACTGAGGTGTGCCTTGAGAGGTGAAAAACCACCCAGTAACCACTAACCCAATTCCAGCTGGATGCAAAGATGAAGTAAAATGTATTTACCAAGTTTTTATTACATTTACGACAAAGATTTGGAATTAAAGCATGGGTGCTAGGGTGCTATTTGGATAAAGAGCCTATTTCATGTATTCCAAGTGTGAAAGTTTTTAGTCACACTCTGAATAAGTTGCTTAAATATCAGAAGTTTGCAGTTTCCTCCCTAGCTCTGTAACCACTGAATAGTGGAGAGGATAGAGTAAGCAAAAAATGCTATTTGGAGGAAACTAATTTCTCTCTGCTCCACCTCTTCCTGTGAGCAAAGGGAGGGGGAAGGCACAATGAAGACATCTGTTCCTTTGAACCCACTCACAGACTTACTTGGTAATAAAACTGGGGGAGAGAAGGAGAAGATATTGGTGCTGTTCAAGTGGTTGCTAATTGTTGTGAGTACTGAGGGAGCATGTTGACCTTCTTAGGAGATATTGAAAAGAAGCTGGCACTGACCTCTGCCAGGGTTTAAATCCAGGAGACTCAGAATCCCTTTGTGCCCCTTTCAAAGAGGAGACAAATCTCTGTGTTCGCCACGCTGTCCCCTTGCCTCAGGGTAGGCACCTCAGCTGTACTGACCCAGATACTGTGCTCTGGTCTCCTGGATGAGCCCTTCACTGCCTGTGTATCACCATGATCAGGGTTGCAGCAAACTAAACAAGAGTCCTGCAGATTAAAAAATTATCCTGTGCCCTGCCTCCCATCCACACTTTGCTCTTGTTATGTGTAATGTTTAAAATCTTGTGTCTGTAACAACAGAGCTGCAGGGTCCTCCCCATCCCCCCACTCCTCCTGCCTAATCTCATTGTGCTGCTTAGTCACAGCAAAGACCCCTCTAATGGGTTTAAGTGGCCGTGCTCCTGGCTGGCTGAGCTGGGCTTTCTGTCCAGCCTGGGACAGTGTGTGTAAGTAAAAGATGAGGCTGCACACATCTACTGCCTCTGAGTTCTCCTGAGTGTCAGCAGGTGCCTGCATGAAGATTAGGTTTCCCTCTAAGTGTCATATCTGGAAACAGAAGCCTGTTAAAACATGCCAAGGGGGTGATATATTATTCTCAAACTAATAAAATGTCGCTGAAAACGCTTCTATGAACTCAGCCACAGGGAGGGGCAGATGCTTCCCTGTGAGCCTTTCCAGGCCCTCAAAAGTGTCTTAAGGCATAAACCAGTGGTTGTGGCACGCACTGGCACTGGTAAGGTTGATGAGGGACATTCTTCAGCTGTGGATTTTGAGTCTTTTCTGTATTCTTCCATGGCATTCTCCCGTAGCTAGTGAGGAGCTCTCAGAGCAAGGCTGAGAGCTGGTATAAGGTCTTTAAGCCTGGAATGTTTGCTCAGAGTGGGAATGGTTCTGCCTTAGGTAAGGTAACAAGCAGGCAGCTGCTGAAGAGAAGAAAGATGGCTTTGTGTGGTGATGCAAGGAGCACATTTGCCAAACCAACACAGTGGAGGAGAAATAGGGACTTTGTTACTGTAGGCAGCACTGGAGCATGATGATATGATTTAAAGTTATGGGGTTCTCTAATTTGTGGCTATAAACCATAGAAACATATGTGACAGAGGTGAGAAAGGGCTAAAGGAGGACCCCAAATACCTCCCTCAACTGTAATTGGTGACATAACATTAAGGCAGGAGAGAGCACCACATCATAACAGTGCATAGAGTGTGAAGGTGGGCAAGGTAGCAGGGCTAGGCTTATTCCTTCTTTCCTCTATCAAACTCTGGACAGTACAGAGTTAATAGTTACTATTTGTATGCAACACTAGTAAGGTTGGACTCTACTGTGTGCTGGGACTTAGAGAACTCTTGAAAGAAAAGGCTGGAAAACAGAACCTGTGAAGTATTGTTCTCCTTTGTCCTTTTGTGAAGTGCTAGCCTTGGGCCTGAAATGTCCTGGATGGAAAAATTGCTTTGAATAACTCATGATGCTGCTGACTTCATGGAAGTGAAATCTCTATGCAACACCACTCTCCTTTCTCGTTGCCTTTCAAGACAGGGCTTGGTGCAGATCCGCGTGGTGCTTCTAGGAAGAGCAAACAAAGGGTGTCAGTAGTGTCCTGGAGGCTGCTGTGTGGCCCACAGACCTTTCTAGTTAGGAGTGGAGTCTAGGCATGGGAGCTTGGCCCCAGATTCTCTGTGGGGCTCCTGTCAGACCCAGTAGCTGCTCTCCTCCACAAAGCATAAGGTCCAGCCTCCGTGCCTGGAGCCACAGAGCTGGTGGGCACTGCTTTGGAGGACGCTGCTGCTCAGTGCTGCTGTCAGGCTGCCTGGGATCCAGCATGGAAGCAGCTGCTGGGGAGTGCCACCCAGCAGGCCCTGAGGAATAATCCTCTTCTGCTGTCTTGTGGGAGCACAGTTAGGAGGAACCTCAGAGTCTTTCATCCTCTCCTGAAGTAACCTCACAGCTGGCTTTGCAGGCAGCAGGGTGGGCTCAGTAGGCAGTTGCTTCTTCTCTGAGGTGACTGTAGCTCTAGTCTGACAGATACATGACAGGGTGGGATGGACAGGGAAAGTGGGTTTTACTATCAAATTTCCATATCTTCCCTTTACTCCTGACAGCATTCTTCTATTACAGCTCTTACAAATCTCCCATACATCAACTTTAATTTAGCAATGCACAAGCCAGACATAGTTCATCAGTTCTTTCCCCTGGAGCAGGGTTTGTTAGCCAGCAGTGCCAGAAGGGATGTGTGTGCCTTCCTCCCTTTGCCCCAGTCTGTGTTCTGCAGTGGGACTTGTCTGGACTGATAAAACTCATACCATTTACAGAAGCACTCTGCCCAGACTTGTCATTGCCTGGTACTGAAGATTTTTCTCTGATCATCAGGCCTGAATCAGAATATGATCTTTCTCTTCCTTGTAAAGCAGCCACAGAGCAGCGTAAACTGTTAAGATACTTCTTTAGGAAAGAAACAGCTTAGAATAATGAACTGACTCATGGCATTTGTGACTGCAATCCAGAAAGACTCTCCCCTATGTGCTTCACTCCTTCTTCCCCTGAAAGGAATGTCAGTGAATGGGGTGGCAAGGGTGATATGATATGAATTTTGATTGTCTTCCATGCAGAATTACAGGCCCTAATAAACGTAGCAGGTGGCCACTGAAATGCGAGCATTTCTCATGACCCATAGTTGCAGAATGGAGCTTGTTGCCTTGTTGCCCACATGAAGTTCAAAATGCAGATGGATTTAAAAGGAGTTGTGCAAATTCATAGACCATTTGCCTATAAAAGTGACTGTTTAGCGTTTACAAGGCTGCATGCAGAAACCTCTAAGGCATGCACTGCTGAAAGCCAGGGAAGGTGTGTCGGAGGAGGTATTGCTGGAGGCTACTCTGCCTTTTCACACTTGCCCTGAAGTTTCTACTCCTTGTCACTGTCAGACAGTCCATGGTAGATGAAATGACCCAGGATTGTTATTTCAGTGTTGTTGAACACTTACTCTTTCTTTGCCACGACGTCTCTCCCACCCTGTCATTTTTGCCTTTCGCACAGACTTGTCGCATCAGCATCCCAGTCAGAGCCCGCTTGTGTGAGGCATCACCCTAAAGAGTGCTGGAGCTCACAAGTTCCTTTTTCACACGAGCAGGGCAGCTGCTCCAGTGTGGGTGAGAGAGGAAAAGTAGATGCAAGTATCATGAGCAATAACAGTGTTTAAAAATAAAAGGCACAGCCGTTCAGTTGTGCAGACAGATCAGCTGCTTGGCTTTTTCACGTGTGTGAGCTTCTTTGATGTGCCTGCTGTTGTATTTTGCAGCTAGATACCTTCTCATTCCTTCTTAATTTGCTGAGTCCTTGTCTCCAGCACTTTGACTAAAAGAACCTCCAAGTATGTTAAAGAGATAAATGCATGTTTTCTGGATTCTTAAACAACCCTTACTCATAGCAGTGGAATTTAAAGTATATTATCCACCCCTTTTCAGACGTTCTTTTTAAGGGGTTTGGATATGGAACTCAAGAGTTCTACTAACAGGGAGGTAACACTCCTCTTTGACCAGTGTCTAAATGGGTGGCTTGTACAACACAGATCCGTCTCTCTGAGACCTGACAGGGATGTGCTCTGTAACAGACACAGTCTTTCTTAAGGATTTGGATCCAAAACGTGTAATTGACAAAGCTTGTTTTGCTGGAATGAACATTATGTCCAAACATGAACAGCTCTTAGTTTGTGGGCCTGATTGCTTGTGTGTTCCTCTACCTTCCCCTCCTCCACCCACTACCTTCTCTGCTAATTGCTTTTCATCAGTTTTATCTAGTACTTATTAGTAGACAGGAATATCATCAGCCATTCATTAGATTTCTGTTGAAATGGCTCTTTCCATGGCAGGAGGTCCAGGCTCTGGTGTCTATTCTGTAAAACCTCAGGATGGAAATAGACTTCCCACATGGAAATCTGCTGCAGTTGAATATCTTTTGGCCAGGATTGCTAGGCAAAGGCCTCCTGACAATGTTCAACACTGGCTTTTTTCCTCCTACCCAACTCTTCACACACACACACACAAAATGTTGCTGGGTTCCTTTTCCAGTTCTGTTTCTGATGCCCCAGCCCTCGCCCTGCCCCTGTCGCCTTAGCAGCCGCCACAGGGCTGTGAGTGAGACTTTCAAACACACCCTGGGTCAGCTTCTTCACCTCCAACAGCAGGTGACCCAGATGGCTGGGCTGATTTTTAAGGCCATACATATGCGTTAGGCTGCCTTCGTGTGTTTCTGTGGCTTTAGAAGCCTGTGTGCTCACGGGTCATAAAATACTAGTCTATGTGCTATAAAAATGTGCCACTTAAAGCTCTTTAAGAACTGTTGAATTCTGCTAGGGCTGCTTATATATATCATCTAAACTCTCTTCTCAAAGCATCACATTAGCATGTGACTGTCCTCAAAAGCTGCATGCATGACCTTTCTGGCTTATGCAAAAGTAGTGCTATTGATTTTACCTTAGCTTTATTCCTTAGAAGGTCATGAGTTCATGTATTTATTCCTGTTTATTTACTATTTGCAATGCCCAGCTATGTTACCTCCTTACCTACCCCATTCTGTGATCATCTCTTCCCTTCTAGTGGGAAAGAAAATAAGGACATGCAGTGTTCATTACAAGTCACTGTATGCTGGTGTATCTTGGTATTGACAGTGGAGCTGTTCTGCTCTTCTGTGTCTTGTGAAAGCTCACTGAATAAATGTTTTATAGGATCCAGCCCAGTTCCCACTTAATGGAAAAAAATCTTATTGGTTTCAGTGGTATATGGATCAGTCTTCTAATCCTGTGAAGGAGTGTAGTTATATTCTTCTGTGGATTTTAGCATGACTGTATGCTGAATGCTGTAATGACTGCTGCAATATTAGCCTGCATATTTTCCATCGAGGTGTGAAATCATCTTGATGTTTGGAACTGCTCAGATATTTTTCTAACTCACTGCTTATCTCTGCATGGGAGCAGCGTGCTGTAATAGCCTTAGGACTGACTGAATATTGCATGCTACTGGACTGTGAGTTTTCCCTTAATCCAGGGGATTCCTGCAGTCTTTTTGAAAACAAGAATAGGGAAAGGGGAGAAGGATGTGAGAAAGATTTTAAAAGGAATTTGTAATGAACCTTTGCAGACTAGCAGTTAGGTATTACAGGTCTGTTACTGTGGTTTTCTGTATAAACTGACTGATGTCTTACTTTGAAGTCATGCCGTAGATTTCCATCATGTTTTTAATCTTTGAAGCATTATTGAAGCATAGCTAAATGCTACCAAGAAATTTTCACTAATATATAATATGTGCCATCTCTGACAATATTTCAATATAACAGCTAAACATTTTTGGCAGGAGTGCTTCATTGACGCAGCAATTTAGAAAAGCATCTAAAAATACTTTTTGTGTGTTATTAACACCTCCTGTATCAAGACTCAAAGTAAAATTCTGTGTGGTGGGCTTCCTTTTTTTATGCTGTCAGGTTGAACATGCTGCACTGGATTCACCCTGAAGAGTTCATCAGAAACTGGCTGCTTTCTCTGCTTCTGCTTCTGCGCCTGTTGCTTTCATGCAATGCCAAAATAGTGACTCCACATACTAACGTCATGTTTTCTATAAAGAACAACCTTAATAAAACCAAGACGATGCAACTTCCCCCTCCCTTTCCTCTGGATACAGCTTTTCTTTTTCTGTCTGGGTAATTTTTGACCTTGTTGACTTTTCTTTGGAACTGGCAGCTCCCTCTACCACTATGCCATTTCATTCAAACCACTTTGGAAATCATTTCCTTTACATGGCAGAGTGGTTGTATGTCCCTTCAGGGTGGTGGAGGGCACGAGCTGAGTATGCTGGCTGCCTTGGTGGGGTTCCTGTTTCAGAAGGACTTTTTGCTGTAATGTTGCAGTTTTGCAGGCCACTTGTCAGTCTTCTGGTATCCTTTTGCGTGGCAGTGGGAGAGCTAAATGCCACTGAGTCAGAGGGTTAAACAGTTTGTGAGGATCAGCTGCAATGGCTGAATGGGGCAGCTGAAGACCATGGCTGAAAATTTGGTACCCTGAAGTTTTAGTGACCAAACAATTGCATTTCAGATCAGGACATACCTTTGACTTTTTCCTACGGTGACACAGAGTTCCCTTCATGAGGTCATCCCAGAGCACTGATGGCATCAGAACAAGAAGATGTATCAACAGTGTCTTCCCATGGCTGGCTGGTAGATGACAGCTGCCCTTCCTTAATCAGCTCCTGCTTTTTCTGGGTTTTCTTGCTGTGACCCATCTCCCCATCTATGGCAATGAGCTGTAGAGCCCTGCCATCCATCCCCTGGTGCCTGTGGAAATAGCAGCTTCCAGGCCACCGATGGCGACAGCCTGGGGAGAATTGTCTTGGCACAAGGAGTGCAGAAGTGCTTCACTCACATTTAGTGCCAGATGTCTACTTATTTCTGACTGCTGGAGTAATGCCAGCTCTGGGGTGGGTGTGGAAAAAGGGATTTGGGCAGTTAAATGCAGGAAGGGGAAGAGAGGTCAGGGCTGGCAGCTCCTCTGTGCCTCAGAGGATCTTCTTACAGAAGAAGCTTTAAGGGACTGTCTTGCTGCAAGACCCATGGGCAGCCCTGTGATCTGTCCCCAGACTCCTTCCTGACTACTCTCCTTTTTAAATAGCTGTGTAAAATATATAGGAGTCTGGCCTCACACGTGCTTGGCATGAACAGAGCCCAAAACATGCCATGGGACTCACGCTCATCCTGGGAAGTCTGGCCAGCAGCACAATTGAAGCAAGTCAGATATGGATCACAGGGTCAGGATAACGATTAGTCCTACCCTTCCCCCTAGTTGTAATTAGCTGTGGTGATGTCACCCTCTGTTCTGACTTCTCACTGGCATTAATTACAGATCTGCAAATTTCCTGCCTTTCTCTTCTAATTGCTGTCTGGGAAACTCAGAGTTTACACCCTCTGTTCAATGTCTGCCAGCAGCCTTCCACATGACATGCTCCAGGGCCTAACTTCTGGAAATGGGCTTGTTTGGGATACTTGCTCAGATGCATTTCTGAATGTGAACATTTCTGGTTAGGAATAATCCCTCTGCTTCTCTTGAGCTTGGGTTCTTTCACCCCATTTCATTTTGGATTCGGTCCTGAGGAGCAAAAGGCGTTCAAACCCTGCAATGAAGTTTGCCCTCCCTTTAAGAGAATTCTGTCCCTCACTAGATGACCCTGTCTCTATTGGAGATAAATTCTCTGCTGGTGAGACAGGGTTTGGGAAATCTGAACTGGTGTGGCTCTACAGGGCTTGAGTGGCCTGGAATGTGTTCAGTCCTGTGAGGACCCTACAGCCCTTGGGTTGGACTCCACCTGCTTGAGGGGCTGTGGCTTGAACCCAACCAGTGCCAGCTCTTGCACACTCGTGCACACTCACCCCCACTCTTGCACACTACTCACACTCGCTCACACCCTTGCACACTACACACACTCGCGCACACTACTCACACTCACACACTACTCACATTCATGCTCCCTCACGCACACACTACTCACACTCACGCACACTACACACACGCTCACACCCTTGCACACTCACACACATTACTCACACTCACGCTCCCTCGCGCACATTACTCACACTCATGCACACTACCCACACTCACACACTACTCACACTTACGCTCCCTCGCGCACACTACTCACACGTGCACTACTCACACTGGCGCACACTCAGCTTGTGGTCTGTCACCCGTGGACTCTGACAAGCTCTAAGCAGCCTCTAATCATTAGGGTCACATGGGAGGAGTGAGTGCTGTAGGAGGATGAGGGAAGGAGATGACAGTGATTGCACTGAGAGTTATCAGGGGAGAGAAGGACGAGCTGTTGAGTGCAGGTGGGATCCTGGGGGGACAGGAATGTGTCTGCATGAACTGGCTGGGTCCCCCCCAGTTCGGAGTGGGCAGTCCTGGTTAAGTGCTGAAGCTCCAGATCTGCTCTGTCAAGCCCTGAGCCAGGCTGGTGCTGAGAGAAGGAAAGCAGCCTGTCTCCTGTGGCAGGGTGTCCCTCTGAGTGTGTGGGTGAGCAGGGCTGCCTGCACGCCCAAGCAGGTTCTCCAGGCAGCTTCTGTGCTCTATGTAGAAGCCTATGTGCTGTAGAACCAAGGTTTTACAGTAATACTTACCTATTTAGAGAATATCATAAAAATTCTGTCCAGATCCTGCTCTGTGGAAGTAAAAATCCAGAGCATCCATGCCCTGATCTTCATACTTGTTTTGCAGTCATTTATTTTCCTGGATGACTTTCCAGCCTTTTGCATTTTGCCCTGTACAAACCCCAGCAAGGTGGCCTCGTGGCTTCTTCAGTCAAGCATCTCCAGTCAATCCTCCTTTTATTTTGGGTGCCACTCCCCTTTCAAGTGGGGTGCGTTTATGACAATAAACATCATCATTAACATGAGGGGGAACATATCCCATAATCAGGAACCTTCTGTTTAGAGAGAAGTGTTTATTATACACAACTTGTTAGGGAGTGTCAATCAGCCAGGCTCCCTTTGTTACTCCATAATGCATCATTAATGATGGCTGCTGCTGTGCATTTAATTTCATTGCACACAAGGGCCTTGTCTCTGTATCCTCACCCCCTTCCCCCTCTTTATAATCACCAGCACAGAAGAAATTAATAAATCAATCCAGGATAGGAGAGCTACAGACTTGCTATAGGCTGGTGTCCTTTCTCTCACTGAGTTGTACCTTACTCATGGAGAGATCTTTAGGATGTCAGTGGAGCTATTTTGGGATTACCACTTGCTCTGTATCTTGAGAAAGGGGAGTGGTGTCTGCCCACACAAATACATGAGCATGGGTAACTGGCCGTGGAAGTATCTCATGAAAGTGATCTGTTGAGTCCTGGGGATGGATATGTCACATCCTTTTTAACTCTTTCTGCCCCACCCCTCTGGATCTTTGAGCCCTGAGAACATGCTGATGCTTTGCTGACTGACATCTTGCTCATTCAGTCCAACTCAATTAACTTTAAAAAAAATATTCAGCTGCTCCAGGGCTTGTGAAAGGTGAATGGGAGAAAAAAGCTTACTGGAGGCTATATATTCACTAAGAAATTCAGTGTCTACCCTGGAATTTTTTAGGAAACTACAAAGAGTTAAAAAAAAACCAAACTGGAAAATCCCCACTTAACAGTGATAAGAGAAAATGCTAGTTGTAGTGTATTTTGTTTGTTAAATAAATCTAACTATGTGGTTTGGGACCTGCCTGTTGGAAGCCCTGAAGCTGATTTTCTCCTACTGTCAAAGTTTCCAGCCTTCATCTGCAGCTGAAATTCAGCATGCCAGTAATGGCAGGGATAATTCTGCCTTCTGGCTGGAGTCTGCTAATTGGTTTTGGTTGATCTCCCTGTCTCATTTCTTTCTCTTTGAGTATCTCTAGGGCTTTTTTTGAGCAAAGAGGGCCGAGTCCTGGCATGAACTGTGGATACCAAACTCTCTGGTTTTTTTGTACTTTCCCAGATCAGAAATTACTTGTATTGTCTGGGTCCTTTCCCATTCTGTGGAAAATCCAGTCCTGTTTTATGGTCCCAAACTAGCTGCTTGGTGTCCGTCTTGGCACCAAATCTTTCCTAAATCCTTATGTGGATCTTCTGCTCACATATGTCACTTAGCTGCACAACACACTGGCAATTTTCTGTGTGGAAACAGTGGTTTGTGTGGTCATTTGTCTTTAAAGCCAGGAGTGGCTTGTGTTGAGGACGAGGAAGCCTCACAAATACTTCTGTCCATTCTCTTGGGTTTTTCCAAAGGAGCTCCTGACATCTGTTCCACAGAAAGACCCCATCAGTCCTGAGGACGCTGCACAGCAATTGGAGGAGAAGGAAATTCAGTCAACTTTAGATGGACTTCTTTAATTCCCTGTCCTCACATCCTCGGCTCCAGGCCACACTCTTTTGGGATTTCCCTCTGGCAAACAGCTCTGGCAGAGCGCTCCCAGCCGGGTTCCAGCTCCTTCGCCTTTGTCCTGCGCGTGGCCTGGCCGAGGGTTCGGCTGCTGCCGGTGGAACCCAGCTCCCCTTCTGCAGGGCACCCCTCTCCCTGGGCACACCTTGCTGTCCTCTGGCTCACCAAAGGAAAAGTTCACCTTGCTGCTCTTGGCCAGGGTCAGCTCTCAGTCCAGAGCATCCTGCTGGGGAGGGCAGAGGTGAGTGAGGCTGTTTGAAACACCTGATAAGGAGAGCTGTAGCGAAAACCTTTGATCATTTTCCATCTGAGTGGAGTAACTCACAAGACTGCATTGCCCTGATTTTCCATGATAAAGGAAAAATAATGAGATTTGATGTTTCTTTTCTGGAACAGAGCACTTGAAGTTTTTGAAATGTTTTGTTTATTTTCTGTTTGCTGTTCCTGTACCTAAGTACCTGAAATATTTTTAGATTGTTCCTCTTGTGGATAATTTCAGAGGTTTTATGTCCTTTGTTTCAACTCCAAAGGAAGTCAAATTTTAGAATGTTTCAATCTTGGCCGTAGTGCATTTCTGTCTTCTGTAGTACTCTGTGGATTTATTTGATATTTAAAAAAAACCACAGACTTCAGCACAGAAGAGGACAAATTTTACCTTTTTTCTTCCAACTTTTTTTTTTAAGACCCACTGTTTCACTGGAAACATATTCCTGGAGTTGCTGTTCCCTCTTTAAGTTACTTTCTCCCTCCACTCAGCATTAAAACTAGGGGCCTCCCAATAAGGGACCAAATGATCTTTTGGTGCTGGGCTATGAACTGTTTTCCCAGGATAAAAACATACTGCTTAGGTTATAAGGGAGTCAGCATGCATTCACCATGGTGCTGAGGGCATAGAGGGCCTCTCAGTGTGAGAATTTTTAGAGTTTATACAAATTGACAGAGATGCTAAATGCACATTACTGAGAAGAAAGTGTGAAAATCTAGTGACCAGTCTCCTTGGGGAAAAAAAAAAAAAGGAGAAAAGAAATTTGGTTCTTAAAATTTTATTGTATTCTTTAGTTTGACCCCGTAGGCTGAATTCAGATTTCAATAAATCTATATAGTAAAAAGAATTTACCTGCTAATAGTTTTTGCTCTTTTAGTGAAAAGTTCTTCAGAGAAGACTTTGCCACATGATAAATTTGTGCTGAATTTAATCTCTAGACAAACTGCATAAGAAGCTAAACTGTCTAGGTCTTTGTTATGGTGGGAGACTGAGAAAAAACTTGGTATGGAATGAAGCTCTCAACTTCATATTCTGAGTTCTTTGCTAAATTTTGTTTCTTTACATCCAGTGCATTTTCAGGCTTGCTTTATCTTGAAGATAAAACAATAACCCTTGATACCTCCCCCCTCATTCATGTCCGGTGTAGAGCAAAGAATTAATTATGGAGACTTAAATCACTGCTTGAAGCCATAACAGCAGATCATCATTGTCCTTAAATGTCTCTGGCACAAGCTCACTGTCTCTGATTTTCATGTCTCACCAGTTGCTATTTTTACGTGTTTTGTACGGAAGAGGCTGCACCAAATAAAGCTCTGTGTTGTAATAAGTGATTGAAGACCTTAAAATGGCTCCCACTCTGTTATGTGCCTTACAACCTGAATTCCCAGCTCAGCTTTTTCCCTGTGCCAGGAGATATCTCCTACCTTTGAAACTCCTCTCCAGAGATGTAAGATTAGCTTCATGCTGTCAGGAGCTGTCATTTCAGGCAATTAGAAATAGATCAGCTGACACCTGGTAGTTTTGCAAATGCCTTTCTTTCCTTCAGCCGCTTCATCTCTGGCTGGTTTTGAAGATTACGTGCAGGGTAACTCTTCCTTATTACCCACATGCACTCTTTGTTCCTGGCTGCTGTTCTCTGGCTGCCTTTTCAGTTCTGATGAAGTTGTTGGTAGCTCGTAATGCTGCTGTGAGGGAGCTTTATTTGTAGGGTAAGAGGGGTGGAAGTGGCAGATTCCTCCTTCTTAGCTAACCCAGTGTGTGAAGAAGGAAACAGAGAAAATAGGAATTGTTATTGCTGAAGGCAGAGGGAAATGAAAAAGGAGCTTTTATTGCTGTAGAGCTCTGTCCTCTGCCAGGACTGGGAGGAAACATGCAGTGGGAGGCAGAAAAATGCACCCACAGAATGAAACTCTCTGCATGCCCTTGGGCTGCATCTTTCATTAGGTGCCTGCCAGCCCTCTGCTCACACCATCCCAACCCGCCTGTCTGCTCTTGTGCCCTCCCTGTACAGCTGCTTCTGCTTTCATTTGTTTCTAGGTTAAATATTGCCACCTGAAATAGGCAGTTCCCAGAGGAGACACAGTCAATGTTAGTGAAAGGCTAGGATCTGTTTCTTTGCATTTTGGCTTGAATTTGGAATATAAAATCAGAGTAAGAGAGTGAGGGGGAGGCTGAGCCGTGACACTAGGACGAGCACAGCTCTCTTTGGTGACCTTGCAGTGCCTCCAGAGAATCCTGTATGTATGTAAAATTATGAACTCTGGGACTTGGTTATGCTGCCAACTTCATTTTGATCTTCTCTCTCTCTCTCTCTCTGAGGCTGTTTTAACTGAGGCAGAGCTAGCAGGCAGTTAACCCCGGTGCTCCTCGGTGGAGATGCGCTACCCTAGATAATAACATCGTTTCTAGCAAACTCTTGTTTGAAAGTGGTCTCCTAGACAACTAAGTTTCTTGGCAGGGATCTGTTATCTCTGGGTGGAAGCTGAAAGAGAGCCTGAAAGGTGACCAAATGCCAGGCCCTGGCCTGTCTGCTGTGTCAGACATCTTCAATAGCAGAGGCAGAGGAGGGTCAGAAATAGCGAGGGAGTGATGCTCTTGGCTCCCTGTGTGCACACAGACGGGGAGAAGACAAAATGAGTGGTCTCAAGGAGTATGGTGTTCAAAACTTTGTTTTGTCACTGTCTGTGAGCCCCTGAGGAGCTCTTTGGGGGGCGTCTGGTGGTGGAAGGCTCTGGGGCTGAGCGGCTGTGCCCCTGCAGCGTCAGAAGGTGCTGGAAAAGGCCAGGCCTGGCACAGATGGAGTCACGGAGATGGGAGGCGGAGGAGCCTGGCCTCGTGCCAGGCCGTGGATGGGCTGGGCAGATCACAGAGAGGAGCTGCAGGGGTCAGAGGAGGATAATCCTCGGGCAGCGAGGGAGGCTGCAGCTGTCGGTGTTGGAGGAGGCATTGCAGAGGTTTGCTGCTGCTGGGCTCTGGGCATCAGCAGAGCTCCGGCCCTCCTGAGAGCCGGGTGAAGTGGGGTGCTGACAGGCTGGTCCCCGTCCTTTGGTCAGTGTCCCAGGGGATGTTCTGGGACATCAGCTAAAGGTGGAGGAGCCTGGAGGTGTGCAGAGCCCTGGGCAGAGCTCACCTGGCCTGGTGTGGGGTTGTGAGTGCTATGGCAGCAGCTGGAAGGGAAGGCAGGAGCTGGCTTTTGGACATGCTGGTGTGTGTTGCCTTAGCAGAACTGCTGAACTCAACTTGCTTTTCTGTCTCCCTTTGCACCAAGTCACAGCAATGCCCTCTGTGAATGCTTCTTCCAGATGCCCCAGTGGGGCAAGCACTATGCTCTGGTGGGAATAATTAACTCACACTGAGCAGGGAAGCAAGCGAGGAGCCCAGCAGTAAAGCTGGTGAGGAAGCCAGGGCTCTCTAAGCTCCTGGAAACCTCTTTCCCTGGCAGAGGTGCCCAAACTGAGCTGCACTGCAGGACCTGGCAGGAGGTGGTCCCTGGAACAGAGCCTTTCTTCCCTGCTCTCTGTGGTGTTTCTAACAACTCCAGTACAAGTGTACAGTGCTGCTGTTTTGCTTTGGGTCTGGAGGGAGTTTGCCTGCAGGGAAGAACTCTGAAGGGATGTTAGAGATCCAGCAGAGTGTGTGATGTGAAAGTGGGCACTGGGACGACCACAGCAAGACAGGGACCAGTGCTGGGAGAAGATGCACTGCACTCCTGCACTCCAGAGGAGGAAGCTCTCTGTCCAGGGAAGAATATAGCCTGCTCCTGCCATCCCTCGGGCTGCAGGCACATTCCTTTTTGGATTGTTTTTCCCAGAACATCACTGTCCCAGGGAACAATGCATGGGATCCCTCTGTCCCTTTCCTCAGTGCCATCTTTCCATCTCCCTCCCTATATGAGACCCAGTGGGTTTTACTTCGCCATTTTTTTACTCAATAAATTTGTAGAGAGAGCTGATGGCAGCCCAGCCATCCAAAGGAAAGCTTAGGGGGAATAGCAGTGAGCTGGTTTGTGAAACTTGAGGCATTCAGAAGCTGAGTTGGACTCCAAAAATTAAAAGCTCTCGGTGTATTTTTATTTCTGTTCTGTTTTCTTCTACTTTTAAGTGAGACTCATCCCCTTCACGGTATTTGCAGCTATGAGGGATAGGAGTTGGTGATTTCTTTTCATAAATTTAAGCTGAGACTTTTGCCCTGCCTTAGGACTCCAGAAACTTGGATTTTCAGAAAAAAACCAGAAGACGAGAATTGGCAATATGGCCACTTAACAAATATTGAACATTTCTCAAGCACCTCCAGCACATCTTCGCCAAGTGCCTGAACTTGAATCCAATACAAATACCTATCTATGGCTCAGGATTTGGAGACTTAGGGAGGAACAGCTCTGTAGGTGTTTGTTAGGTTGGTAGATAGAGGTGATGGATGAGGATGGATCTTCTTGTGTGTCCTAGCCAAAAATGGTTTGTAACAAAACATAACAGTTATTCTGTCCAGCTGGCAGGGGCTTTTGAGTGCTGCTGTCTCAAAAGTGCAGACAGATCTCAGTTTTCCTCTCTCTGTTCAGTGGGAAGTTTGAGATGGGGCTCTGGCAGCAATTCTGTGCCAAAGCTGTCGAAGCCCAGCCCCTGCCCTGCTTGTTCTCATGCTGCAACTTCAGACGTGCTGGAGTAGGCACATCAAATAGTTACAAAGGGTGTGATTAAGCCCTGGGAAAGAGCAAGCCGGCAGCTTGTTTTATGTTTCCTCCCCTGTGTTTGTATGAGTCACAGAGCTGGCGGCAGTCCTGCTTTCACCTCTCAGAGAGCTGAAATAAGTGTGTAAGAGCCCCACACCAATTTGCTGAAAATAGCCAAAAGCCAGGCTCCTAAGATACCCAAAAGAGATTGCAACTCCTCCATTTATTGATTCCTTTTCTCTCTGCTTCAAGTTAACAGCTTTTAAGGGACATAAAATGGGAAGAGCATCCGTTCTGCCAGCGGTGCGGTTGTCTGTCCCAGCTCTTGCCTCAGTGGCGCATGTGTGTGACCTTGGAGGGCAGACAGTGGGATGGTGTGTGGAGACACACATTCGAAGCAATAGAGAAGAGGTAAAAAATATCTTCCCCTGTTACCTTGGAGGCTGCTGGCATGTCCTGACACTGCCAGGGCAGCAGAGAGGCTGGCTCTCACTGTCACACACCAGCTCTGCCCTGAGCAGTCAGGGGCCAAGGGGGTTTGCACCCGAGCTGTGTTTGTGCAAGTCTCTAGTGGCTGGACTTGCTCCTGCATTCTCCAGTGCAGGGGACAAAATACCACCTGGGTGCCTTGCAATGGTGCCAACTCAGAACCACATTTTTTGTTTCTCTTTTTAATCAAATGTGACATTAAATTTTATGCTGTCATTAAAGCTCCGGCTTCTGGAGCCAGTAGATGATGCTGTGAGAATTCCAGCTTTGTTTCTGAGCGGGGGAAGGAAGTCAGGAAGGCAGTCTGGCAGCTTGTAGCTTGGGGACAAGCAATGGAACTTGTGTTCCTTCCATGTTTCCATGGGCTAAGTCCATGCTCCAGGTTTTGAACGCAAGGGTTGGCAGAGCAGCCTCTGACCCTAGCTGACGTGCTGGGAAAAGCAGGAAAAGTGCTTCAGCTCGCAAGGGATACAAGGCTTGCGTGATGATTGCAAATTCAGCTCAGCTCACTTGAGCAGGAGGGGAAATAGGTGAGAGAGGCTGCTCTCACTTCATCCACTGGTGTGGGGAATGCAGCTGTGGTTTGGGGCTCCCTGAGCCAGGGCTGTTTGTGTGCTGAGCATCTCAAGCAGGCAGGAGACTCAGACATCTCCCAGCATTCATCCTTCATGCAATCAAGCGATTGCTCTTTAGCAGTGCAGGCTCCCCCAAAGCCCAATTCCTGCATTTCCTCCCTGCTGTAAGCTCTCTTTGCTTCACTTGTTTCCACATTTGTTTCTTCTGTTACACAAGCTTTGGTCTCAGGCCTCTGAGATGAAATACTCAGGGCTTTCAAAAGCATTACTCTGAATTAGAGTCTCTGGCCCCTCTCTGCTCCATGCCCAGCTCATCTACCCTTGGCAGAGTTAGCACCAAAGTTAAGGAGCTCTGGTGAGTGTTGCTGTTCAATGCTTAAATCCTGTATGTGTCTTCTGAACTGCCACAATTTTGATTTAATCCCAGACCACATCCCATTGGATTCAACAAATATTCCTCATGGAATCTGCAACGTTAGTGGTCCTAGGAGGGCTCTGTTTGCCACTTCATTCACTTTTTCTGCTTCCTCTGCTGTTTTCCAGATGTGTTTTGTCGTCCCTGCTTACTGACTTCCCCACAGTGTAGAATTCCCTCCCATGATCCTTAAACTGGACCTCCACCCGGCCCCCTTGCAGCAAATGCCCTGTCCCTCACACTGACTGCTGGGGCTTTTCCTTTGAACTGGAGCAGAATGGGAAAATAGGTGTGAAGATTTAGAATTATCCACTCGCCTCCCTTTTACCAGACTGCTGACTAAAAATGGGGTTGGGGGCAAGGGGGAAGGAACATGACAGGACATCTTCATCACTATCCAATACTTGGAAATCAATTCTAGGCTTGAAATAGGCTTGCTGGTGGGTTGCTTCTGGGCATGCATGTCTGAAGCCAGCAAGAGAGTTATCCCAGCAGTGTCACCTATGACAGTGTCTGAGCAGTGCTCAAAGGCTGGGGAATGTTCTGGGGCAGAGAAATACGTGTTTGTCTCCTCCATTAAGGTTTTTGCTGTCCTACAGCTACAGTGTGGGTGTGACAATAGCTATTTAATGCAGCTTCAGAAGTGTCTGTAGGACAGCCCCCCTGAGAGCTGATGCTCTTGCTGGGCACGGTGCTGTAGTTCACACAGCAGCAGCATTGTGGTAGTTTGCTATTTCTGTAAACTCAAAGGATGCTTGGGTTTGTTCCTTTGATGTTCCCTCATCCCAGATGTGTTCTGTGTTTCCAGATGTTCACAGCTATCTGTTAGAGCACACACATTCAATTAATTAAACACATTAAATGCACCCACTTCCCACTCTGGATTTGTTCCATCTCTGACCTATAACTCAGCTGACACAGGGACAGTTTGATGAATCTTGGTCCTACAGCTGGAGTCATGTGGTGACCTCCTCCCTTTTCTGCAGCAGATCACCCGTAGAGGATGGTCTGTATTTTAAATCTCTGGAAGTTACACTGACAAAATAGAAATACAGTTCCCTTGACTAAGAAGCTATTTTTGTCTTCCTTTGTCTCTGCTATTTAGGTGCATTTTAAATCAATTTAGTTCAGAAATTTTATACACTGGATTAAAACATGCAAACATGACTTTACAACACTGTTTTTATTGTTTTTTTCTTAATGCTTTCTGTTCATCCTCCATTTCCAGACAGACTCTCTATCTGTTTAGTGCCCTGAAACAGTTCCAAAATCCCAGCCCTGCTCTTCAATACATGGGTGCATTTGCATTCCTAGAAGACCCCCTTTGCATTTAATTTTGAATCCTCCTAGGTTACTTTTTTTGTATTCACTATGTTCTGAAGAGGAAAATAAATAAGGGAAACTGATTAGTTAGATGTTGACTTCGCCTTTAATCCGACTCTCTGGAGGGCTCTGTCCTTACATTGAAGTAGCTGCTTCCACTCAACACAAGAACTGCTCCTGGGCAGCTCTGTGCTTGCTGAGAGTTTACTTGGTTTTTGATGAAGAAATAGAAAATCTAATTTTTGAACTAAACTTACCTGCAATTATTCATTCTCTTTTCATAACTTATCAAAATGCATTAGCAATAAATTCTTGACAGTGCTGCTATAAACAGCAGTTGTTCTCCTTTGAAGCCGTGGTGCTCGCTGCCTGCTCAGTTGTGCTGCTGTGCAAAGTGGCATAAATGCTCAAAGAGAACGGCACAAAAGGAGCTGTGTACAGATGGCTTAGACAAAATGCTGGCCTTTTCCTTCACTCGTCACAAGCTGGAAATCTGGCATTAAATAGGATTTGTAGACAGGTTTGGTGTCTATCTTCTGGCTTATCCCCTCTTAAAGTCGCATCTCGCTCCCGCCCGTACATTGTCTGCTGCCAGAGGACTCCTGGCGTACACCCGGTGAAGAGGATGGAGCGAATGCCGTTTGGCGGCCTGGCGGCGGTCTCAAAGCTCTAACTGTGTCCGAGCAGGCTTGCCCCGCACGGTGGGTGGCGGGGAGGGCGGTCGGTGCTGTGCGTGCCCGTGGCCGGTGGCGGTGCGGGGCGGCGGGGGAGCGCTGCCGGCGGGCGCGGCTGGCCGCGCTGTGTGCCGGTGCGCTCCTGCCATCTGCTGCCCGCGCCGTGCTGCTGCGGCCGGCACCGCTCCCCGGCACCTCCAGCGTGCCCGCGGCGAGGCGGAATGATTCCTGCCTTCCCCTTAAGGCGGCTGGGTAACTGCCAGTACAGTTTGAAGTCAGATTAGTCAGGAAAATTAATGCACAAATGCCGGAGGTTTATGTCCAAAAAGTTACAGGAGTAACTGTAGTAGTAGTCCTGCAACTTCATTCGAATAACGGGAGAGGCCATGGGGCATTCCCCTGGGGTCTCACTAAGTTTTGGAGGATGCAGACTCCTTTTTATCCTCATTTCCCGGTCGCATGTCCCTCTCTGTTTCCCCATTGGCTGAGGTACTTGAGAGGTACGGAATTCCCGGAGTGCCTAATACCTAAGACTGCCTTCTAATGTATACCCTCCTTTTCTTTTCCTTGTGTCAATCAGTGGAACTCCTATGGAATTTATGGTTCTTCCCATTGTTTCTTTCTTCTCTCAGTATCTGACTTTATTCATCAGCAGACCTACAGTTTGTTTGTAAAGACAAATGCCTCTCACTCCTTTCATCAATTAGTGGAATCCTTTCCATTGTTTCTTTTATCTCTCAGTATCTAGCTTTATTTAGCAGCAGACCCACAGGTTTTTTTGTAAAGACAAATCCCTCATTCCTTTAAGATTTAAAGCTCAACATGGTGATTTAAAGAACCCGCAGCAAAGTAGAATGTCCTCAGCTTGGGAAAGCAGAGATGTTTTAGCAGCAGTGTGATTTCATGAGCCATCTCTCTGGGAAGGGATAAAGTACTGCTTCTTCCACAACCACGAAGTTCTGTGCAATATTTCTTACTTAATTTCTAAATGCTCAGGATATAATTTGGGGCAGGGTGTTGTGTTTTAGCAACAAAAATTGTGCAGGGTCCTCCTAGTGGTGGCCCTGTCTGTAGACAAAGGATGCCAGTGGCTGTTTGGGAGCTGACATACTTTTGCCCTCCTCTGGGCTCTGCCCGTGGGTAAGAGCTGGCTGATCCCTGAGCTTAACTAGGAAGTCCCCCAAACCCATTAAGTCGGGAAGGAAATCTGAAAGGTTTCTTACACTCCTCCTCCCTGTGGGTTGTTTGTGAGGCAAGGAGAATAGGGCAGTTCAGGGGCCTCAGATCTTGGCCCAGCCCATCATCCAAGGCAGGTCTCCGTGGGCACGAGTAGAGCAATACCAGCCAGAGCAGCAGCACAGCTCAGGGTGTGATTTGTGCTTTGGTGATGGTTGGCTTCAGCTACAAACCAGTATTTTTCTGTCTCTGCCTCTGCCAGCCCCTTCCTAAAGTGCAGCCAGGAACAAACAAGTAGGATTGTGCTCAGATTTCTGCTGGGTGTGAGCTGTACATCAGCTCTGTCTGACTTCAGGGACAAGCACCCTTGTTACAGGACCAGCTCACACCCTCTATTCCTGATTCTACCTCATGCAATTAATTCTGAAAACTGTGTTAGCAAATTTAGGAGGTCTGTAATCTTCTTTCTTTGTCTGTTAATCACAGTGTGGAGACCAGCTGTCAGTGGGAAACCAGCAAGCACTGTGTTATTTGTTGCTTTCTGTGTAGCAGGACTGTATTCAAACAATATCCATCTCTGTTGTGCTGGGAAGTGTTTTCATGCAAGGGATAGCAAGCCTTGCAGGAGCTGTATATCCACATGGAAATTTTACAAAGTATTATCACAGCAACATCTATAAAATACAGGTGAGATTTCTAATTACTGAATCCATTTGAAGGATCTGTATTCTCCACGTACCTGCCTCTTCCAAGCATGATTTCTTTAGCATCATTTGTGAGCAAAGCTTTTTTTTAGCATTTTTCATGATTGTATGTACAAGGGAATTAATTTGTAGGATTACAATTCCAGACTATTGCTGTATAAGACAATAAAGAAGGTACTTTAATTTTTGAAAGAAACTCCAAATGCAGGTAGGAAAATTCTACCAGTATACTGTGGTTTTTCCTTAAGGCATTTTACTGGAGTTATATGAGGTTCTCTGTTAAATAGAGTGTAAACAAAGCATTTCTAGTTCTCACATTTTCAGGGGAAAGCTAAGTGAGCTAACTGAATTTTCTATTCTGTTGAATTATATTTCTACTGGATTTTGAGCAGTAGTTGTCTTTCCTCTGCCCTCCTTGCAAAAATGGCTGGGGAAAATGAAACTGGGAAGACACTGTTGTGATTTCATGGTCTTTCTTTTCATGTATGTTTGGGCTGGGGACACTCCTTCCTAAAACATGGGGGCATTGGAGAATGGGATTCTGCTCACCTGAACCTTTCAGAGTCAGGAAGGTGAAGCAGCCCTGATAGGAGATGAGATTTGAAGAATGAGCTTTGATTGTCATCAGCTTTCCATTACAAGAAGACTTTGAGATCCTACTTCATGAGGTCTTTTGCATACATTTCTGACAGTTTCTGGACCCAAATCTTGCTCATGCCATTATTCAATTTGATTTTTAGAAGAGACATTACTTTGGGGCTCAGCTATTGGCGGGGACAGCTTTCTGGAACATACTTCACAAATTTTATATTTGATCAGCAACAATTTTGCTTTCTCCTCCCTCCTTCACCTTGCAAAGTAGCTTTCATCCTGATGAGCCAAGAGATCACCAGGCCTTTCTTTAAATAAATGTGTGTGTGAGGCTTTATTTCATTCCAGGTAAGCACAAAAAGGCTTTGCAACAGATGTGGTTGTTCTCTTGGAATTTCTCCTGAGTGAGCAGAGTGGGTAAAACGGGATGGGAGTTCTGTGCAAAGGGCATTTCAAGCCCTGCTCCTGGTAACAGAGAATTGCTCCAAAAATACAGCCCTCATCTCACTGCAAATGCTTCCAGGCCATGGGCACTGCCTGCTCTACCAGCACTGCCAGCTCTACCAGCTCCTCCTTCCCACCAGCCAAGCCACACCTTATGCTGGAAGGGGGGTGGCTGCAATACCTGGGTCTTTCAGGGTCACCTGGCAATGAGACTTCTTACTGTTGCCTTCTTCAGGGGACTGCATTTCACCTTTGCTCTCCTGTGCCAAAATGACAGTGGCATTTTACTGCATACCTTCACACAAGGCGGTCCAGGTTTTACCCTGCTGTAGCAGTGGTTGCTCTTCCCTTTCTCTTTTTCCCTAATTATTCAGTTCCATGCTTCCTGGCCACTGCTGTGCTGCAGGGATAAGAGGTCTTTGACAGCAGCTGGGGCTGTGGGCTTGGTGCTTGATGGAGATGGAATCCACACAGTGCTTCCTGCTGTGCTCTTTGACAGATGACAGCGCTCAGCTGCAAAAAAATGGCTGTAAAATCTGAGATTTTGGTTAGAAACTTCTAGTGGCTTTTGTGTGCTGTCAAATATGACCTCTGAAAGGTGAAGCTGGAGCAGGATGATAGGAGCAATGGGACATGGACAGGCACGCTTGGAGAGCTTAGGTTTTCCTCTGCCTGTCTCCCATGGAAAGCAAGGAGAAATGCTCTTGACGTTTCCATTCACTTCAGGGGAGCTGCTCTGTTTTCTGCTAACAACAAATTTGGCCTGTATCAGCTTCTGGTGATTTGGATGAAGAGGAATTTTGCATGAATGTCAAAGCCAACCAAGCATACATCCAGCTGATGCTGCACATGGGGCTTTGGCAATAGCATCTCCTATAGGTGACTTATCCAGCTCCACATGGCTTTGCCCATGTTCTCAGTGGTGGGTGGGAGGTTGGTTAATACTGCAGGAAAGCTTGCTCTTAGCTCCATGAGCTCAGGCTTTGAGCCTTTTTGATTTCAGCACACTCTGACAAGGATCTGCATTCCCTGCCTCATTTTGCTAGTCCAATCCATGTTCACATGCAAGGACAGAGAAAAATTATATTGTGCTTCTGGCATTGCTTGTCTCAGCCATATTTGGCCTATCTGTCTTGTCTTCTCCCAGTGTTTGGATACCAGATTTGTCAAAGGGGCCAGATCAGGTCTGTACAGATGGAATCCAGTAAATTCTAAGGGCTGGAGAGAAGATTCAGTTAATGTAATTTTCTCCACTACATGCCTCAGAAAGGCTTCTGAAGACAGCTGCTTTCCTTCTGTACTCAGAGAACTCAGGATTTCCAGCATTCTTATGGTGCTTGGCTGGTTTCCTGGAAATATCCTTCCTTCTCTCTCTTTCTGACCTGTCCCATTGTATAAATCTAAGTAGATTTTGTTATTGGTAGATTAAGAGAATGAAAGCAATTGAAAGAGAGACCATTCTGATCATGCCATTGACCTCAGGAGCCAATTTTGGTGGATTTTAAGGGAAAATCAAAGGCATAAATTACAGCTGTGGTTATTCATCAATTCCCTGATGGCTGTTAGTTACCATGTGTACTCCACATGTAAGCTTGGCTTTTCTGGATGATTTAGTGAAGAATTGTTGAGTTAAGGACAACCCTCCTGCTCCTCTGCAGCAAGGTAGAGCTGTTATTACAGAAAAGGCAGGTTCTGAGGATGGGCAGTGTTAGCTCAGGCCCTGTTCATAAGGAAGGGTGCTGTGATTTGTCTTGGCTGGGACTTATCTTTGCAGAAAACAACTACTAAAGGAAAAGAAGGGAAGCTGGTAATTTAGCAGCTGGGGAGAGAATTTCTGGTGTGTTGGATAGCTGTAAGCAGGAGTCTTGGCAGAACAGCTCAAAGTGCATTTACAGTGGAGGCTCTTATGTTATTTAGAGGAAGGGAGGTTGTGGTGGCATTCCTCTGTGCACAGCCCACTGGCACCAGAACGTAAAGTGGTGTGGCAACTTAGCCCTTTCAGGATGGGAAAAAGATACCAGACAGTAACTGAGAACACAAAACCATCCCAGAGGAGCCCAAAGTGCTTTTGCAACCTTGGAGTCAAGTTCTGCCTGATATGTACTTGTGCTTCTGTGGCTGACTGGAGTGAGAGGAGAATGTGTTCCCAGGTTTGGAAGGGAATGGCTTTGCTCATCAGTGGAGAGCTGCCACGTGTTTTCTGTGAGAAGCACCTGGTGCTGACTCTTCAGATTGGGATGAGAGCCCGAGGGAGGCTGGGGACTTTGTTCCCATGTGCAGTCTCCAAAACCCTACCCTGTCCTACTTCCACAGTTCTTTTGCAGTGTCAGCAACACCCCTTGTAAAGTGATGGGATTGGTGCTGGGAACATCCTGAAGGTGAAATCAAATACTGGGGAGGAGGACTCCATTACATTGAGCAAACCTGCAGTGGAGTGGGGCTAATTCAGCAAGCGAGGCTGCTCAGGTATTTCCCAGAGGACTGTGAAGACATTCACCCAGAAGTCACCTTTTCATGTGTCATGCAGTGTTGGCCATCTCATTTCACTTGAGTGTAGCAATACCAGGGCCCCACAATTGCAGATCAGAACAGTCTAAACAAAGTTTAAATAAGTTGTCCTTTTCAATGTGGAAGAAAGATGACTGATGAAGCTATGTAAGATCTTCAGTGATCCATGGGAGGTGCCATGGTTAGGTGGTTTTTTTCATTTCCTAGCAAGCTAGCAAAAGGAAGTGCTTTTGGCACATGTGTTTTGTGGAACACGGTGCTGCAAGGCACTGACTATAACAAAAATATAACTGATTTACAAAGCAATGAGAGTCATTCCAGGCAGATACGTCTGTCAGTGCTATTAAAGACAAATCTGCAAGTACTGCCTCTGGGTTGGGAAATAGCAAAGCCAGAGAATGCTTGGAGATTGCAGAGGGAAAATTATTATGCTGCACTTTCCTTGCTCTTAACGCTCTTCTGAAAGCCCTGAGCAGCAGTTGTCTGAGCCAGGGTGCTTCAGTAGGTGGACGTGTCATGTACCACTCTGAGGTTGTTGGGCTCTTGTGAGGATCTCAGCAACGGGGAGGGAACTAGGAAAAACAAGGGCAGAACAGCCTCTGCTGCAAGCTGCGTGTTTGCACTCGAGATGCTCAGCCTGGTTTGTGCCCACTGCCGTTACCTTGTAATCAGATCCAAGAGAGGAATCCTGGTGAGTTCCCCAGGGTAACATCTCGCCCAGTGTTTAGCAGTGCTCTGTAGGGGTGTGAGCAGAAATGGCCCATCTAGGCCTTGTGCAGCCCTTGCCAAATGTGCACTCTCAGTCCCAGAGGGTGGGACTGTTAAAACAATCTGTCCCTTGGCATATTTTGTCTCTGGCATTGCAGCTCCAGGAGCGATGGCATCTTGTGCCATTTCCAAAGGGAATTTCATGTCTTGTGCACATTTGAAAATATGGACACCGTATGGACACAGTGTGCAGTGTTAACTGGGGTGTAGCAGCAACTTGTTCTTACAGCTGTCCTCTCTGTGCCCTGTTCCTTCTGTTCTGCATGTCAGCTGCTCTCAGACCTCATCACCCACATTTTTCAGACCCTAGAGCACCTCTTTGACTTGCACTTCATATTCCATGTAGGCTTTCACCTTTCATCGCTCCTATCAGTTTGGCTAATATGACTGGAGATAAGACTCTTGAATAAGCAGACTGGCATGGTGGAAACCCAGCATCAGTTTGGGACTGACTCTCAAACTCTTCCTGCCCAGAGCAGAGGTGCACAGCAATGCAGGGGCTCCCTCTGAAAATGTTGGTTCCAGCTCTGGGAGCAATCTGGTCCTGCTGTTGTGGTCTCTGAGCCCTGACTGGTTTAGCCAAGCAGATCACTACAGAAACACTGCTGCTGGTTTTGGTGCCAGAGTGGGTTTAGATGTTTGTGACAGCACCAGTCTTCACTGTACAGGCTCACCCTTTGAATCTGGGCTCTTTCTTGCCTTTTTTTTTTTTTCCCTGCTTGCACCATGAAACTCCTTTCCATTGCCAAACAGGATTTCAGCGAGGTGGGGGGCTTCCACCAGGACACATGAAAAATGGCAAAAAACTGGGACACTACTTTAAGGATTGTTTTTAAGGAAGACTTTGGAGAAAGAAGCTGATTTCTTTTACGAGGGGGTGCTGTCTCCCTGCAGTGTGTTCTGTCACCATGTCACAAGATTTCTAAAAGGAGCAGAATCAGTAGGACACTGGTGTATCAGTCTGCAAGGAGCAGCTTCCTTCGCTCACATCCCATATTTGACTGAACTGGTATCACATGGTTCAGTCTCCCCACTCTTCTCCCACCCCCTGCCTGCTTCCGCCAACAGTCCTCTCAAAATGTGCTTTGTAACTGAAGACTCCCCTAAAGAGCTGACTCTTCCAGTTCTCCTGCGTAACAAAAACTTGTGCTGCTCATAAATAGAATTGCAATTACCAAGGGAAACAGAAGAATCTGCGCAGTCCAGATGCATCAGAGCGGCCTCTCATCCCATCTTAAAGAAGCCTCTGAAATTCAACACACACTGCTCAGGCATAGCTGGGAGACCTCTGCAGAAATCTTTCTCTTGAGCAGCCACTGTCTGATCATCCAGGAAGTCAGACTTCCTTAGGTCTTGGAATTACAGGATGGTAATGATTTCATGTAGAAGAAAAAAGGCAGTCTCTAGGTTATGCATCAAAAAGGATGAACCTGTGAGGAAAAGTCAAGAGCCTTGACTGTGCATGCTGGGTCCTGTGGAAGGGTTAAGCAGTAGTCCTTAGCTTTCCCTATAGAACAGATCACATATATAAGGAAGGTCCCTTCTATATATCTTCTCCCTGGGCTGCCAGGGAACTCCAGGGGGGCATGCACTATTTAGTGCCTGGGTCTGGTTTGGCTCCCAGAAGAATTCCTGTGATAGGCTTCTTCCGTGTGCAAGGTTCTGCTGATTCTCCTCTGTGGAGCCTTTCTGAGTCCCCCACTGCTCCTTTGACCTCTCTCCAGTTCCCATGCAGCAGAAGCCTCCCTGAATTCAGTGACTGCCCTGAACATCACCCTATTCAGTTTGATGAGACCAAGTTAGACTAGCAGAACAGCATCTTGCTTTGCCATGTTTCCTTTTGGTGGCAATGGTTGCACATCTAAAGCGTCAGGAAGAAAGACTTCAGGAAGGAACCCAAAATTAGGAAATGCATATGTTAGAAATAAGTTTTTACATCATGTTTTTCTTGTGATCAGTTTCTTCAAAGACAGATCTGTGTCTTCCTCCTTATTTACACAAAGCTAGTCATGAAATAGCAGTGGATCCCAGCACACACTGCAATGGTCATGAAATCAGTTCATCTGAAATTCTGTCATGGTTGGAGAGCATTTTTGCATTGCAGTTTTTTTTTGTTTTCAATGGGAAGAATAGTCTCTGTGTCATCTGCATCGGAGTCACAGTTCATTCAAGGATGTGTCCCAAATGTAGGTGTTATATAAAGTAAAATATCTTTTCTCTGTTTTTATTCTCTTTGTATCTTAGTGCTTGAAGTAGAAATAAATCCTTTTTTTTCCTGACACTGAAGAAACAACAAAGGAACAATGTTCTGTTGGTAGAACTCACTTGCTCACCTGCATTCCTCTGAATTAATATTTAGTAAACCAACCAGCAAGCCTGGCCTACAGGTGGTGCTCCTGATTCTTACAATCCTTGCCTTTCTCATGCTTGCAAGCATACTTACCTGTTAGAATGCCAAATTTAATAGCTTAGAAAGATCTTAAATTTGTTACATATCTAGCAAAACAGAACTCCTTTAAGTGCTCTAGAAAGAAGTGGTAACTGTACACCAGTCTCTCACTTAGCTTTGCCAAACACCTTTTCAGTGTCACACATGGTACTACTGCAAATTATGTGTCTTGCCTGGTAGCTGCAAGAGGATTCTTCTGTATCAGTGAACCTGCTTTGATACCATGAGAGCTGGTCCTTCAGCTAAAATTTGTTTTGTGCGTTTGACCCTACAAATTCTAGTGTAGTCTTTACAGACAGCTCCACAGATCTTCTATAAATTTCATTAGTTTTTCTGTACCCCCTATTGCCTTCTCCTCCCCGGAGGTCCTGGACTGAGATGAAAAGAACAGAGCTCAAACTGCCCACTGATGCTATTAAGTACTTGGGTTGAGTACCAGTCTTGGTATTTTTCTTTGTATTTGCACTTACATGCTTGCTGAACTGGAGTGCCTGCTTGTGTTGTGCATTCACGGGCTGCAGAAACTTGGGGGGAAAGTTTTGTGACAGGGTGGTGTGTGCCACACAGTTCTGGCTGATGGGATTTCTTGAAATCCCTTCACATTTCAAATAGGTTTGTGAGCAAGGGGGGCAGGTTGAAGACACTGCAAACCCCTAAACCCTTAGGTAATGCTGAATTTGGCCAGCTCAACTATTTATAGAACACTCTATGCCTATTCTAAATATACTTTCCTCAAGGGGACCTTATCTCAACTCCCTGCTCCACCACTTCAGTTGGATCAGCAGTGCTGCTGTGACCATTTAGCAAAAATTCCTCCTCTTGCTCTGTGGCAGAGCTGCAGATGTTGCTGGTTTGGGACTTGAAGGGGAAATTCTGTGCCAAGCAGAGCTCAAGGGTTTGAATTTAAACTGCAGCCAGCCAGGTGGAAAGTTATTGATGATATATTAGATAATGTCCTGTAACCATTTCCTTACTATTTTTCAATATTTCTCTTCTGCTGGTAGGTCTGGAGTTCTAGAGAGGGAAAATCGAGGGGCTCATTGACAGTGTACAGAAGGCAGGGCTTCAGTCCCACTTGCTGCTGGTGAATGGGGTTAGATGAACAACTCTATTGCTCCCATGTAAGGACAGAGGTTTTCTTCAGGCCAAGGAGAGCATCTCATCCAACAGCAGATTTTGTAGTGGGGAATCTCTTTGGAAAAATCCTGATTTTCTTTTTTAGTTGAAGGCTCTGGGATAAAAGTTCTGGTGCAAAGGGCCCACTGCAGAGCATGTTTCATCCTTTAAGTTTAAAAATATTTAGAAAAATGCATCCTTTATGGAGGCCTATAGGTTTGAACATTTTCTTCTGTAGGATAGTTACATTTTGTCTGCCAATCTCAGGCACATCTGCGGATCTGCATGGCAGATGCTGCAGAGTACCATCCTGAGTGGGAAATTTTGGCTGAGTGTAGAGGCAGGATGGGCCATCCAAACCCTTTATATCATGAATAGCTGTGCTGCCCCACTGTAAGGGCCAGTAGTACATTAATCTTTGGGGAAAAAAAAAATTGCTCCCTGTCCCTATGATGTGATTGATCCAGACTCTACTTTGTGGGTATTGAACTCAACTTCCAGCAGAGGTGTAAAGCACTAAGGCTGCTTGCACTGGTTGAAGGACAGGATTCAGAGGCAGTGTGTCAGTAGTGTCTGCAGAAGTCACATCAATTGAGGTACCCATTAGAAAACCCCTTCTGGGCACAGCAGAAGAGTGACTGCTGCTTATTTGGCCTCTGGGATAGAGAAGCCTGTGTAAGACTTTGCTGCTCCACAGATCAGGGTAACGTAGCTCACTGTGTGTCTAAGCCTCAGAAAATGTTTTTGAGGTTGACAGAAGCTTTTCTTAGTTATTACCCTTTGAGGATGAACAGGGCAGCGTGTGGCAAGATCGCAGAATGGGATTAGCTCAGGATTTAGCAGGAAGAGTTTCTTAGCACTCCTTTAGAGCTATTTCCTTCTATTGCAGCCTGTGGAGCTGCATGAAATGGAATGGTTTATGTCCTTGCCTGCCTGGCAGGAAAATCATCCCAGCTCAGTGCAGCAAAATGGACTGAGTCCAGTGCTCTTGGAAGGAATGAAACAGGTAAAGTGTATTTAACCAGGAATTTCACATGGGGGCTTTCAAGTACACTGAATATTGCCCCAAGATGCATTCTGCTTCACACAGAGGCCTCTTCCTACAATATTCTTGGCTTTCCCAAGGAATCAGAGCTTTAGATTTTGCTCTGGTCATGGCTTACCTATATGCATGCAGGTAGTGTTTCCTTGTTGCTGTCCTAGCATGCAGGAAAGGACAGGGCAGTCTGTCTGAAAGCACTGCAGTGCCACTCAGCCTAGTGCAACCCTCAGTGCCTTGGGGTGCTGCTGCTGTCTCTGCTAGGGTGCCCCACTCAGTGCAGGCAGTGTCTGTGATCCTACAGGGATGCATTACCTCAGGAGAGGCTCTGCAGTCACTGGGACTGTGACAGGATGGGTACTCATACTGTAGTGCTGATCATTTGTGTTTCACATTCTTGATGTGTCTGCCTGTGATTTCTGGGCTGACAGAGTGACTGGCAGCTTTCTGGCTCACTCTGTTATGCCTCTGGCTTGTTATTCCCACTGCTGTCTCTCTAAGACCGGCTTCCTTTTAATGGAAGTTGCCCATTTGACCATTCTTGATGTAAACAAACCATATTGCCTTTCAGAAGCCGGACTCAGTAATGCATGCCAACAGAAACTAGTGCATTTGTACTTGTAAGGAATAAAATCTATCCCTTTTGCAGTGCTTATAACAGCTTCAGCATCTCCATTCAGAACCACTGGCCTTTGTTCCCTCATGGCTGAGGTGTGGCGGCTGAATTGAGGCTGGGAAGCAACCAAAAGCGTTTAACCACAAGAGGAACACCGGCAGTGAATCAGCCCAGAAAGCAGGAGCAGACTGCAGAGCAGTTGAAGTGCAGAGCTCAATTTTAAGCCTAATTTGAACACTGAATGAGGTGCTAATATCTCAGCTTCTGTGTAGAGTCTCAGTCTGCTGTTCCTGTTCTGTGGACACAGTAGAGTGGGCTGTATTTATAGAATTCCCGGTGAAAAGCTGGCTTTGTACAGCTGGTATGGGCACTGCAGGGTGAATGTCGTGTCTGGTTTTGGTGCTGAAAGTAAAAATCTGTCTTCATGTCTGTGTTCTGGGGAGCTGATCAGATATTTTATGTCATTGCAGCTTGAAGAGCCACTTTCAGAGCTGGCTTCTCTAATTGCCTGATCATTTAACCTGCTCCATTTGCCCATAAGAGAAGGATGCATTTCTTTAGTTCATGTTGCCTTGTTCATCAGTAGATGTAAAGCAGATTGTGAAATCAGACCTGCTTGAAGCAACATTTGTAGCTATTCATTCACTCATGAACAAACCACCTCCCTGATGCTGGTCCAGCTTTTTTCTATACCAGAGAGAAAATAAGAACAGTGAGTCAATTAATATTCTCTTTTCTCTATGGAGTGTTGGTGAAATATTTGGATAGTCTGGAAATGAATGTCAATATGGTGAAAAACCAGTTTAGAGGGTGTTAAAAAAGTTACATTTAGTTCTGGAAGTAGCTTTGCTGTATTTCAGCAGAGGCTGCTGCTTTTTTCCATTGCTTGAAATGTGATGTTTAGGATGGACTTCACACATTCCACGAATGCAGGGAAAGCCCTGCCCTGAGTCAGGTGAGACCAAAGGTTGTCTGAGTGCTGGGCCTGATTTATGTTTTTGCCACACCAAAAGTTACAGATACCTCTGTTTGCTTTCTTTTCCTGCTGGGCATGGAATGGATTTTAATCCTGGTTAGATCCTGGATCTGTTTGCCTTTTTTGAAAGGACTTCTCTGTCTGTCTCTTTCAGGCATGGTTCAGAAACTCGACCAGAAGCTGCCTGTAGCCAACGAGTACCTGCTGCTGTCAGGCGGCGTGCGGGAAGGCGTGGTGGACATTGACCTCGATGAGCTGAATGTTTATGCCCGGGGCACGGACTATGACATGGACTTCACCCTGCTGGTGCCCGCGCTGAAGCTGCACGACCGCAACCAGCCGGTGACGCTGGACATGCGCCACTCGGCCCTGTGCCACTCCTGGCTGAGCCTGCGCCTCTTCGACGAAGGAACCATCAGCAAGTGGAAGGACTGCTGCACAATCGTGGACCATATCAATGGAGCCACCAATTACTTCTTCTCCCCAACAAAAGTTGCAGACTGGTTCTACGAGTCCATTAGCATCGTGCTCTCTGAGATCCAGAAAAAGCCCCAGCGAGGGATGCCAAAGGTGGAGAAGGTAGAAAAGAATGGGACTATCATATCCATTATTTTGGGAGTGGGCAGCAGCCGCATGCTGTATGACATTGTCCCTGTGGTGTCCTTCAAAGGCTGGCCGGCTGTGGCGCAGAGCTGGCTGATGGAGAACCACTTCTGGGACGGGAAGATCACGGAGGAGGAAGTCATAAGTGGGTTTTACTTAGTGCCTGCATGTTCCTACAAGGGGAAGAAGGACAATGAGTGGAGGCTGTCATTTGCCAGGAGCGAAGTGCAGCTGAAAAAGTGCATCTCCAGCAGCCTCATGCAAGCCTACCAGGCCTGCAAAGCCATCATCATCAAACTGCTGTCCCGCCCCAAAGCCATTAGTCCATATCACCTGCGCAGCATGATGCTGTGGGCTTGTGACAGGCTGCCAGCCAGCTACCTGGCCCAGGAGGATTACGCAGCCCATTTCCTCCTGGGTCTCATCGATGATCTCCAGCACTGCTTGGTCAACAAGATGTGCCCTAACTACTTCATCCCGCAGTGCAACATGCTGGAGCACCTCTCGGAGGACACGGTGATGCTCCACGCGCGGAAGCTGTCCTCGGTGCGCTCCGACCCTGCCGAGCACCTCCGGACTGCCATCGAGCACGTCAAGGCGGCCAACAGGCTCACCCTGGAGCTGCAGCGGCGGGGCAGCACCACCAGCATCCCCTCCCCGCAGTCTGATGGAGGGGACCCCAACCAGCCCGATGACCGGTTAGCCAAAAAGTTGCAACAGCTAGTGACTGAGAACCCCGGAAAGTCCATCTCTGTCTTCATTAATCCAGATGATGTCACAAGGCCCCACTTCAGAATTGATGATAAATTTTTCTGAGCTTTCGTCAGTGTTTCTTGGGATTTTTATTTGTTTTGTTTTTTAAAACTCTTGCAGTGCGCAGGTTTTTTAATTTGGTTTTCCTTGATGACTTAGTCTCTTGGTTTTTACATATCCAGCATAGATTGGATCTGTGTAGAACAATCTGAACAAATTATAGATCCTGTTTCTGCAGGACAGTGCAGATTTTGGAACAGTATATTACTATTTCATATGCTGCTTTTTTTTTTTTTTTTTACCCACCCTGCCCCATTGTCTGCGAGTAGTTTCTAAAGGAGGACATGCATCATAAACACAAGCCACAGTGTAATGTAGGGGTTTTTCCCAAGCTTCCATAATTTGTGTGCATTGTTGGGCCGAGAGAAAGAACAACTCACCTCCGTTGCTTCAGAAATTCACTTCTTTTTCCATGAGCTTCCATCCCCCTAAAGAAATGAGGAGAGGCTGGGTTGGAAAGCACTTCTGGTAATCTGATGAGGCCAAATCTACTGGGCTGAAGCCCAGTTCATCTGTTCTTCACATTTCTGATATAGGGGAGAAAGCTGACTTTAAAGATGATGATGCAGCTTTTTGGGGAAAAAGTTGTTTCTGTTTTGATCTACTTTTTGAATGTAATTGTTCATTAATTGGACCTTGTACAGTCCAGAGGGTTGTTTCTGCTGCTTTTCCATGCGGAATAAGGTTATGGAATGTTAGTTTTAGTGTGTGTAATTATTCAAAGCCTTATTTAAATTCTATTAAAGAACATACCATTTTAAATGTAATTGCACTAATGAAATCTCTGCCATTACCTCAGTCCCACTGTTTGTGTTTCTTTCATGAATTAGCATCTGTTATTAGGTCTCAATATTGCTGATTGCTTGAGACCCCTCTGGTCTCATGGTTTCAGGTGATTTCTTGATTGTCTTTTGTAAAAGACTTCCTTGTTAGCCCGGCTATGTGTGAGCAGTCAGAGTTTTGCATTGGCATATTTCTTTGGATGTGTATTGTGTGTTGCAGTGCATATTGCATTAATATGTATTGCATGTTGTTGAAACAGGTTTACCATTAGATAAGGATGTAATGCTAAAGCAGTGGTATGTGCAAAGTGAATCAGCCAGACCTCCAGCAAAGGAGCTCCCTTGCTTCTCTAATGCATGTATTAGGCCTGATCCTTTCTGGCAGTTACCATTCCCTGGACTCCTGAGAACTTTCTGACTCACCCTGGGATATGGGAGATCTTACTCTGGTCTCATGTTTGCAAAAGTTGTGTTTGTGTGTAAACTTGTGGTGCAACAGTAGCCTTGAAAAACACATACACTTTTCTTCTGTGTGTAGGGTAAGATGTATGGTAACAAGGGTTAGTCTGAGCCAAAAATAATTCCAAGAGTTCAAGGATAGAGTGACTTATTGTGGCTGGCTGGCCAGTGACTGATATTTAGGCCTTAAATCAGCAATTTGGGCTTACTGATTATCCCAGAGACGCTGTTCTGATCCAAACTTGATGCATGTGTTAAAATGTGATTATTAGAGCAGGTTGAAGTATTTTTTAAATATTTGACAGACAAATGAGGTGCATATCTAGTAAATTCTAACTGATAAAAATTGTGTATGAAAAATGTGTCACTTTTTCAGTCCAGCCTTTGTGGTAAAGAAACCGGGCTGGTGGAGCAGCACACCAACAGCTTTGGCAACTGCTTTATTAGATGGCAGGGAGGTTTCAATGCCTGATCTAGTGCCCAAGTCATGTCTTAAAACGTTAGCTCCTCCATCTCTTGGGCATAATTGAAAACTTCACCCCATTGCTATAGCCAAGATGTTCACATTTACCTGAATTTACTGTTACACACTTACAAGAAGCTCTCAGAAGTTGCTGGCCTGATGGAGTGGACGAGGATTTAACCTTAAAGCACAATTGGCTCTTGATCATGAGCCCCGTGCAGCTGCAGTTTGGTCTGGGGAAGGACATGGATTGGCTTCAGCAGAAGCAGAGCTGGGTCCTACCCGTGTGGCTATTGCCAAAGATGAGTTTCCACACAAACCTGTGAAACCTGCCTGGGGGAGGCAGGACAAACAACGGGCAATCCTCTCCAGAAGTGTGTGGAAAATGCAGATTTGTTGAAATGGTTTCTTCCCCAGTCTCTGGGACTTCTGTTTGTTGAAAGAAGAGTCTGGGCTGCAGGATGAAGTTTCCCATCACTACGTGAGAAACCTGCTCGGCACAAGGCAGCAGTGGCCTGGCAGGCAGAGTACTCTCCCAGGAGACCCATTGTCTGTGCCAGTGCTCCTGAGATATGCAGAAACACAGCCTTCCTCATGCCAGTTCAATGTCCTGGTGACCAGCAGTTTGACTAGCCCATGTCAAGCTGGTGTGTGCTCCTTTTTTTTGGTTTTAATTAAAAAAACATTTTGAAAAGTATCCACCTTGTTCTTCCTGCATTCTGTGTGTTGGTTTTTCATTTTTGTTTTTGTTTTTTTTTTTTGGTGGGGGAATGGAGGTTTGACTTTTTACTGGACTGAAAAGCAGTTTTCCAGGTGGGTTTGTGAGAATGTTATATCCTCTACCTGGATCATCTGTCTTCCCAGGAGACAGAATCCTAATCTGCAGTGGGTTTGTATCTGTCTAGAATTTGCACCTCTCCACGTACCATAGTTAATTTAATGAAGCAAGCTGCCATCCCAGAGGTGACAAGTGTTTTGTATACTAGAGAATACAAAAGGCTATTTTCTTCCCTTTCTATTGTCCCCTCTTGCCTTTGAGTATGTGCTGGCACAGACTTGTGAAGTGCAGAAGTCTCTATGTGGGGTTTCAAAGTAGTCAGTGGGTTTAGATACCAATGACCTTTTACTCTTTACTTCTCTCTGCAAGTTTCAAGGCAACCATGGTGCTTTTCCTGTTAGGGAGTTCTTGAAAGTCATCCACATGAGTATTTTAGAGCACTCAGCCCCATGGGGTTAGAGACTTGGCCAATCCTACAAACACTGAAATAAGAGGGAATTTGCTTTAAACTAGCAATGAAGGCATCTTCCCTGCTGATGTCAAGAGGAGACAAGTCAGTGCTGTGAGCCATTGTTTCCATGGGAGCTTCAGCTCTGCACCCACTGCTATGGCAGATAAGACTACTTTGTTTTCTTTTCCTTTTGCCCTTTAACTACCTTTCTGCTGACCTCTCCCTGTCCTGAGTGATGTTGCAAAAGGACTGGGACAGTTTGTGAGGGGCTGGCAGCATGTAGGATGGATCCCTTGTGAGTCTGTGAGTTACTGAGAGGGAGTAAAAGTGTGAGTTAAAAGGGAGGGAGTCCCCGCCAAGAGGGTCTGAGGCATCAGAAAGGTGGGGAGGAAGGAAAATGCCCTTCAGAGGCTCCCCTTCCACCTCCCAGTGCGATCCTCCTTGGGCATCTTGGCTCTGGTCCTACTCTTGGAACATGCTTTTGCCTTTGCTCTTTCCATAGGGTTTCTCTCCAGTAGGACAGTGGGAGAAGCAGCTAATTTGACTGGTTCCAGTTGTTGTAAGTTCTGGGAGGTGCTGTCACTTCTTCAGAAGGACACCTGAGCTGCTGCAGAGGTGACAGAACCACCAGCTAATGGGAGTTACTCTCTGTGCTGTGTTGGGAAAACTCATTTGAAGGCAGAAGGGAACAAGAGACCAAGAACTTTGTGTCAGCCTGCAGTCTCTGCTCCTTCAGGCATGTTGTGTGAAGCCACAGTCACTCTTGTCTGGCTGTGATAAATTGGTTTCTGCTCATATTCCAATACTTTAGCCCGGAGAAGCGTTGGTGCTCTAACCAGAAAACTACAACTGGGCATCAGAGCCACTCTGCAGCAAAATACCAGCAGGACTTTAACCATGCACTGCCCAAAAGAGAAGCCAGTCCTCAAAAGCCTCTGAAAGAGCTGGTTTTTACTAGTGTGATTTCTCTGTTGCCATTGTGACAAATAGCACTAATTTTGATCTAGATTCTTGGACTTTCCCTGATGGCCTTGTTCCAGTGGAGAGCAACCTTCTGTTGGCAGCTATGGTGGTTCTGTGCTGGACACGAGCTCTGGGCCCTTCCACTGCTTGGTCAACCCATGGAGGGCTGTGAGACAGACTTGTGTCTGCTAAAAACTGACTGAAACAGGCATTGAAAGGTGACAGTCACAATAGATTTCATTGGGAGACTTGAAAATATGCTTAAAGCAAAGCATGTGTACTTTGCTGGATAAAAGCTGATTGTGGTCAGACCAAAAGTAAGCAGACATCTATCATATTTTCATATTTCTTAACCCATGCATACTACTAGTGGCCATGCACAATGCAAGTGACTGTGGCAGAGGGAAAGGAAGATAGACTTTGCTAATGATTATTTCTGATAAAAAAAATTTTTTAAAGGTGTGCATAGTCCATGCATAGAATTGCTTGAAAACATCCATCTGTCCCTTTTTCTGGGTTCAGTGCTGGATGCATTTTGCCACTTTGTCTTGTATTAAAGTGAGTGTGTTCGAAAGGTTGCTGGGCAGCTGAGGGTAATAATGTTCACATTCTCCTGGCATTGCTCAGTGATTAGAAGTATTCAGCATGCAAATAGCTTGTTCAACTTCAGCAAGTACATCATCTCCCTCCTGCCAGCCTCGCTTGGGGTGAGCTAATGGACTTTTAACATTATACAGCTTAGAGAGCACTGTCTCTAATAGCTCCTGATTAAGCTCTCCAGAAAGACAAATAACCATCATGGGGCAAAGGCTAAACCAGGGGAGGGGAGGAAAGAACACTTTGGCCAAGGGACTCTTGCTGACATATTTTGGGTTTAGGGACATTCAGCATTATATTTAGCACATTTTGGCTTTTGAGAACTGTCAAGTGAATCCAAATTTATTTCATCTGAATGCTTTTAGAATAGTGATAAAATAGCCCTCACTCCCTTCTCCTCCCCTTTTGCCATTTATAATCTATTATTTTAGGACTGCTCTGAGGAACTATTGTGTTTTCCTATTATCATTGTCCCTGGCTCAGCAGCATGCTTCCAGGCTGAATGTAGGCTTTTGGGGGTTATTTTTATCTTACTGGCCTTCTGTGGTAGAGGAACACACTCTCATTCAGTCTCCAGACAGCCTGATTCACCAGGCAGAGATGTGGGTGCATATCGGGGGCATCAGGCTCTCTTCAGACTGACTCAGCCCTGCCTTTCCCTCAGTTTTTGTGTGTTAGGAATGTCAGCATGACAGACATGACTGAGGTCTTGCTAGGCATAGAAGACATGGTGTGTGATTCTGAAGTCAAGTAAGCTCCAGTGCAAAGTGAAAACTCAGCCCAAAATGCCACTTTTCTCCCTGATTCTCAACCCATCTGACTCCTTTGTTTTAGCTTTATTTTGGGGAGGTGGAGAGAGATGAGCTGCTTTTGTCCACTTCAGTGGGTACAAATCACAGCTGTGGCCTAGGACGTCAGGCATTTCACTCATTAATGGCTTTGTCTCCAGGTCTCCCTTGCTTGTGCCCTACCATGACATTGACAGGATGGGAGAGGGTTTTGTGATTTGTTCAGCACTGTGTAAAGAAAGGAATGGGCATTTTTCATGAAGGGCTGGTGACCTATCGTGTCCTTCCTCTGCCTCCTGCGTGCCAAGGCTTACGCACACAGTGTATTAATTGTGGGCTGCAGCTGATCACAGAGGGAATGCCAAGGTGTTTCTGTGCACACCAGTCTTCAACCTTCAGCATCCCTTGCAGGGTAAGTCTGTTCCTGACTGAAGTCTGTGCTCTCAGAACGGACTTTGGTTGTGTTTGAAGGGTACAGGCTGGGTCTGTGTACACTGAGGATGGCAGGCCAGGTTCCTACAGCTGCCACACGGAGAGATAAATCCACTTGTCTCATCTGAAAGACCACAGGGAAGATAATCCTTCCTGCAGGGAGGCCACTGCAAAGTCTAATCTTTCCAGCACCACGACTTTTGCAGTGACCAGGAGCAGTCTCCATGATTTGTGCCACCACTGAGGCACCCTTGTGTCTCAGAGCTTATTTGTGTCACATAGCTGCCACACTGCTGGGGCTCTTCTGCCTTCTGCCACCGTGAGGGATGGAGACCAGAACTGTCTCGGGTGGTTTTCGTGTTTAGGTTCCAGAGCTCATCTGGACCAATACTTTTTAACACCCTGTAACAGGCAAAAGAGCTGTAATGAAAAAAATCAAAGCTGCAACTTCATTGAGCTTCTCCAAGAGGTCTCCTCTATTTCTCTGTTTGCTAATGGTTCTGCCTGATCTTGCTTGAGTGCACAGTGCTCCTCAGTGCTCTAATTCATTAGATTATTTTGTTAACCAGTGGTGGCAAAACTGGGATTGGCAAGTGTTGTACTTAACCCCTGGACTGCGGGGGTACATGCAGATGTTATCTTGTGGAATTCTTGAGCTAGCTGCACTAACATCATCTCTGCTGCTGATTAAAATGGATGGAACAATGCTGGGAAGTCATTACAGAAGGTTTCTAGGAAAGAGCACAAGCCCACCAGTTAAAGGAGGTTCTAGAAATGGAATCAGCTGTTCTGGGTCCCCCCAGCCCATTGGGACTAATTCCACCAAGGCCTATGTTACTGGGTCAGTAGCACAAAACCAGTTCCTCAGTTGTTCTGTCCCCAAGGCAGGGCTCTTTTCACATCAAAACCCACTGAAGGCAGAATGTGAAACCCAGTGCAGCAGGAGGTATGGACAGAAATATCTCTTAACTCTTTCCTCTGGTCTATTTTGCTACATTACCCAGCCTGCCCCATTCCTCTCTCCATCTTTAAATAAACTCTCCAGAGGTGTTCTGCTACGCAGTAATAAACTCTAATGAAATAAATGAAATTAAATGCTGCTGAATGGAGCTGCATAAATGCCTTGTCATATTTTGTTATAATCACCTAATGTGACTTCATCGTCTGTGTCATCTGTCTCTCCAGCTTACTCATGGAGCAGCACACACCATGGTGACTGGGCAGAAAAGGAAAGAAATGCAAGTTCATGTGAGTTGGAGTAAATAATTCAGAGGCACTGGTTGTTGTTCTGATACACAGAGCTGCCCAAGCTGCCAGGGCACACAGGTCCAGCACGCACAGAAATCATGCTTTCCCAAGGAAAAGCCAAATATGGAGGAAACTGAGCAAAGCCTCCAGCCTGTGACCTTCCAGCTCATTGAGCAGGTGGAAACTCAGCAGTGTGGCTTTGGGGAGGGGTGGAGGGAGGCTGCAGGGTGTGGAAGCAGTACCTGCACACTGGCACCTGTGATTGCAGTACTGTGCTTCACTGTGAAACTGGTTCAATACAGTCAGTGCTTCAGTTTGAAAGCCATTTCTGAATAATAGCTCAAGAGAAAGAGGGTGGGCAAAAAAACCCCAAAATCTAAAAAGCAGTACATTGTACACAGCCCTTCCACAGAGCAGAGGCAAGAGTGAAAAGGAGCTTCACGTGGTCAGTTTTAATGTTGTGGTAGGCTTGGATTTCCTGCCAGCTGCCACCTCACAAGGAACCTTACTTTGTTGTGCTCTGCTTGGAAGGGGTATTGCTCTGGCAACACAGCTGTGATGACTTGGGAACGATGCAGTTTTGGGGACAAACACAAACCCTTGTGTGACTGCTCCACCGAGCACCAAGCACAGCTGTGGTTTGTGTGCGTACTGAACTCTCAGCCTTCCAATTTCTTGCTGTATCAGTGTCTTAAAAGTTCTCCTGAACAGTGAAGTGTTTCTTACCTTGATAATTTTGTCTCAAATTAAGAGGAAGTCAGTGCAGTGCAAGAGGGTGAGGATGAGGCATGGTCAGTAACTCCCATACACTGTGCCAGGAGATCTGCATGATGTTTGCAGCCCAGGTCCTGCCTGGCCTGCCTTTCCTGCCCCTCCATTCCTTCACACCAGGCACATGCAGGAGAGGTCTCAGGTGTGGTCTGGAGGTGCTGGGGGCAGCTACAGACCCCCTCCCTGTGGTGGGCTCTGGGTTCAGCCCAGCAGGGCAGTCAGTGGTCAGGGGTGTTGTGTCTCTGGCTCAGAGCTGTCCCAAATCCTGTTGAGTGCTCACCTTTCCTTTCAGGCATGGACAACAGTGCAGCTGTGCAGCTGCCCTGAGGAATGGAATGGATCTTGGCACAACGCTGAGGGCTTATGAATTGCCGTGGTGTATGACTGGGGGTGGGATTTATTTGTCACAAAGAACTGAGTCAATGTGTCTGTTTATTTGTATAAACAGATCTGAGGGCTAAGGGACCAGTGAGACGTTTAGACATCTGAGTCACACCCTCCAGCACTGCTGGTGCTTGTGGGCACAGACCTGGTCCCTCAAACACTTGTTTAATGCCACTGTCACATAATTACTCACCCTAGGTGCTGCCTGGGCCCACTGTAACCACATGGACTCCTCTGGCCTGACTGCAAAAAGATCCTTAGGATCCCAATGCCATTTCTCCTTCAATAGGTACCTCTGGCTCACTGAGCACTTCCCTTGAGAAGGCTCCTGTGAGCCCAAGGGGCTCTGTCTGGGAGCCAAGGGCCACTGCCAGCCAGGAGGAGATGGGCTGTGTCTGCCTCCCCTCCCAGCCCTCTGTGCTTGGCTTGGGGACAACACCTGGGTCTTCTGGGGACACTGAGCACCTGAACAGCACAGCCCCACAGGGGACCAGCCCAGCTCTCCCAAGCAAAGCAGCCCTGTACTGAGCTGCCCTCTCCTTCCATGGCACTAATGAGACCACAAGCAGCTCCCATTTCTGGGAAGAGCTCTCTTAGAGCCAGCCTGGGTATCTCACAGCTGCATCTGGCAGCAGATGGGAAACATCCACTCTGCTAGCAAAGCTAGGAAATGTCTCACAGCAGAACTGCAGCCTCCCAGTCCTTACTGAACATCACCTTCTCATCTCAGGAAAAGGCATTATTTTGAGGTCAGGGTGAGGAGGATGGGGAAGAGATCTGCTGCTGTCAATTTTACATGCAGTACTTCAGCAAATGTCCACATTTGCCAGCCTGAATTCAAAAGATGGAGAGGGGCATGAAGACAGAATAGCAACATGAATTAATGAATGTGTTTGTAAAATGATCTCCTGTATGCATAACTCACTTTTAGTACATGATTTTCAGTCTAGTCACAGAGAGGGGATGTTGGTTTGCACTTCTGCAACCCCTGAAATTCCTTTGCAGTCAGTAAGAGACAGCACTCTCTGTTAAATATATATAGTGCTGCTCCAGGTTCATTTAAAGAGAGTGATAATATATCATTGCTCCCAGTAGGGACATAGCTGCCTCATAGCTTATGTCTGCTGTCAGGCATTAAAGCTGGGCTTGAATGGTGCCAATCGATAGTGGAAATGCAGCAGCTGAAACTGTTAAGTGCAGCTTTAATGTTCCTTATGCAAACCCTGCCTCCCACCAGAGAGTACACCTGCTCAAACAAGCCAAGAAATGGGACTGACTCCTCTATTCCCTAAATAATCCCAGCATTTCCCCTATTTTTTGTGGTTTGTGTATCTAATGGTGGGAAAAACTAAAAGAGAGTTTCTGAATCTGCAGAAGGTAGTAGCAGCCAAAATTAAGAAAAGAGCGCCTCTTTTTTTGGGACAAATGTCTGTTGCTCACACACTCGAGGACAGATGAGCTATCTCCAAGCCAGGACACAGTTCTCTGGGTTCTGCCCCCTCATCTGCTTAGTGCCTTCCAGTTCCTGCCTTGATTCTGACCAAAGCAGGCACATGTCCCTGACTTGGCTCTAGGCAGAACTGGTGCATGGCTGTTACACCCTCCTGTGCAGCCCCTGACCCCCACACTGCACCCAGCCCCTCAGCCTGCAGCTGGGCCTGACTGCCCCTGGAGCCAAGAACCTGCTGCTCACATCAGCTTGGCTGGAGCTGGAACGTGTTCCTGCTGAAAACCAGTTCATCTGCTCTGAACACACAGGTGACACGTGGAGGGAGACCAATATTGTGACAGGCAGGCCCTGAGGGTTTGGGATCCCCATTTTATTCCATCTGCAAGCTGGAGCAATTGCAGTAGCGACCACCTCCCCCCTCTGTCATGCACAGCAAAGTGGATTAGAAGGTGTAAAAATCCCTGAGTTTTCTTATTTCTTTCCGCAGGGCAGCCCCGACCTTTGTGGCACACCTGGCCATGGCTGTGCCTGGGTTGATCCTTCCCAGCTGGAGCTGCTCCCAGCCCAGGGAACTGACTGTGCAGCAAGGCTGGGCACAGCAGCAGCCCAGGTGAGGGCAGTAGCAGCCATTGGAAGGGTTATAAAGAGGGGATGAGGGGCGCTAGGAAGGCTCTGCAGGGAGAGGTCTCTGTGCTCTGAAGGTGACTGGCTGGGGGCTGCAGTCAGAGGAAGGTCAGCGATGGATGGGGAAGTAAGTGAGTTTTTATGTAGCACTGGTGTGAGTCTGTGCACAGTTCAAAAGCAGCTCTGTGTCCTGAGTCTGGCCCCTGAGCTTCAGGCAGACCCTGTGGTCACAAAGGGGACAGAGCTTGAGCTGTGAAATGGTGGAAAAGGTGAACTCTCATTTTGGTGGAAGTATGTGCTTGCCTTTCCTACTTCTCCATTTCCTCTTATCTGGAGATTACAGCAAAGCTGTGAGCTGAGTGAGATCAAAGGCCAGGGTTTGCCTGTGTGTGCCAGGAGCTGGGGTGCCTAGAGAGCCTGAGGCAATGCTCTGGGAATCTGAAGTAGCAACTGTCCTGTTGCCTGCTCTTTCCCCAGAAAGGGATCAAGGAAACAGAACAAGAAGTTACTGTGACTGCCTTCCAGATGTGCTCTCTGGAGGAGTCTGCTTTGGGAGGAGCTGAGCAGGAGAGAGTTGTGTGATCTTGAGGGCAGGAAGCCTTGGAAAGCCTGCTGGGCTTGAGCTGGCTGAAGCTGTTGGTTTCCTGTGTGGTACCACTGCTCAGCCTGCAGACTCCCCTGGTCAGGCTGGGAAGAAAGGGCACATCCTGGCACACAATCAGGTTTCACCAGTAAGCTGGACATTAGCAGGTGCTTAGAGGTGGTTGTGAATCCTTGTGAGGTGTCATGGAGAGGAGGTGAAGTGTTCCCTTGGCTTATGTTTCCAGTTGCTGTGACGGGGCATTCTTTGGCAGAGTGAGTTGAGGGAGCCTGCAAAGTGTTGTGGTCCATGTGCTTTGTGTTTGTGCTGCAGGGCTCACTCAGGGCAGCTTTTGGGTGCAGGGGTGTCTGAGAGTCCTGTTTATGCTCAGATGGGTGCCTGGGGTGAGGGGCTGTTTGCTTTGCAGGGTGCCTGCTGTGAAGCCCAGAGTTTGCCTAGCTGGGCCCTAAGATCTCTTGATCAAGTGAATTCAGTAGCTTGGTTATTTCCTTACTCGAGGAGTGTGCTGCCTGCAGGCTGACCTGGATTACCCCTGCCCGAAACACTTGCAGGAATGACTTCACTGACCAGCTCTATTCCAACCTCTGGTTGAATGTGAAAGCTGAATGGGAAGGGTGTTTCTTTATCTACTTTTCCTTTACCTGGTGAGTAAAAGTGCCTGATGAACATTGTCACCATAACTGTGCTCCCTTCTTAGTGTCTGACTCAGCCAGTTGCTGTTCTGTTTCCTATCCCTGATGCTTAGTGAATGAGGGCTGTTGATTTCTGTGTGGAGATGAGCTAAATCAGCAGTGATTCTCTAGATCTTGTGCATTTTTGTTATTGCTGGAGGATGTGGTTATCCTGGATAAAAAATCATCATCCCTCACAGGAGATAAGGTTGTTTCATGCTGCCATTTTTATTCTTGAAATGATAATACCCTTTTACCATTGAGATTTTTAACAATGCAGGGAGATAGTATTGCATGACCTTGCTTTTGGCAGTGAGTATGAACTGAAGGCAGCCAGCAATGTTTTAATTTGTTCTCAGCTCAACTTCTTCCTTCCCAGACCTTTTTTTCCTATTTGCCCTTGTAATTGGAGATAAGATGGACACACGCAGTTATGCAGCATCAGAAATGTAATCTAGACATCTCTTCCATGAAGCACGTTTCTAGTGTGCCCTTCAAACACAAGTCAGATGCCTACAGTCTATTTTCTGTGAGCTGCTTGGAAAAAGCCTGAGCTGCAACTATTGAGGGATACATGTCTGAGAGACACCTGGAGGTGTCTGATGTTCTCACAAAAGCAGCACAATGCTTCACAGAAAAGCAGCTTTGCTCAAGGACAGCTTTATCCCCTTCCTAAAAGGAGATCAAACTCTTCATAGGAGGGCAGGCAGGGGCCACTAGGGACTTTGATAAGGTGATGAAAGCCTTCAAGTGTTTCATGTTTTGAGCAGAACAGGAGTTCAGGCTGTGCAGATCATCAGAAGAGATTTTAAAATACCCTCTCATGCTGTCTGTGGACAATGGAGGACTAGGTGAAAGATCAGGTTTGCTTTCTGTCTTTGTGCCCAATCCAGGCCATTTTGTTACTGAACAAAAGCCCTGCTTGCTGTGTGATGAGAGCTAAGCAGGGCCAGATTCCCAAAGCTGGATCTTTTATTCAGAACATCACTGAGGTCCTGCCTTCTGTTCCAGATTGAGAAACTTGTAGAGCCATGGGGAGGAAAGTCTTGGCTGAGAGGAAGCCAGACTGGGGGTGAGCGATTACGTGCTGGTGATAAGCAAGAAATTTTGACAATTGTGATTTTGAAATGCTCCAAGTATGAGACAATTCTTATTCTCAGGACTCAAGATATTCCCTATCCTCAAGATCTCCCTCTCAGGAGGTTTCATGGCTGCCCACAAGCACATCCGTTATTTGGCAAGGCTAAGGCTGAGGAAATGGGAAGCCTGGAGGAGGGTCGAGGGAAGTATCCAAACCAAAAAAAACTATTTGGGCAGTGCCATTGCTTTGAGACAGATGAAGCTGCATGTAGCTGCTCCTAACAAGTGGGTTGAGAACTTGAGGCTTTATTAAAAACCCAAAGGTGTAGATTCTAAAGCCTGTAAATATACAGTGAGTTGTTCAGATAAGTGATAGCTCTGAAAATTCTGGTTGTGCTGGTTCTGTGAGTTCTTGGAAACACAGCAGTTATACAAATACTACTGCATTTGACTGAAATTGTGATTATGTTCCTTAGCTTTCCCCTCTGCACAAGTCTCTAGGGTGTCTGAATCCTTTAAGTGGTGAAAATGAGATGTAATGCTCTGGAATGCCCTGGCTGAGTGGTCAGTGAAATCCTGTGTTGTGAGGGCCAGTAATGCTGGGTTATCCAGATTAGACACTGCATCTGATTATCCTGCTGATAATCCTGCCCTCAGTAATTTAATCAGGATGGGGATTGCAAGGCCAGGATCAGACAGAAATAATGGGTGATTGCCCCCTCAAACATCTGTAGCAGTTGGAACTCCTTGTTTTTGGCAATATCTGTAATGCATTTAAATAAATAAGTGCGTGGTTGTGCTCTGTTGTCACTGGCATTGTAATGGGAGTCTCCTGGTGTTTCTCACAGTTTGTGAGAAGTTGGTTATCAAGCAGTTTGGGGGCTACAGAGATTCCTGCATTTGCTTTCTTTTAATTTAAAGTGCATGTGTGAGGGAGCTGTTATGTGATGCCAGCTTAGAGGAATTGGGATGGTAAAGAGAACGACCCAGTCCAGTAAGAGGAACAGATGGTTTCATCTGAGGCAGGACTCCTTGCCTACTGCTACAGGAGAGCTGGGGGTGAAGTGATCCACGTCCTGATCCCATCTCTGGCAATGGCTCTCCCACTGTGGGCTGGGAAAGAAGCTGCCTGGGCATGTGCTGGTAGTAGTGCCTGAAAGGAGGGCTGTGTGCTTATAACTGATTTTGGGCCAAAAAGGCAGGGATTTAGGTTCCTGACACCTGGAGGAGCACTAGGTCCTGCAGAGGAACAGGTACCCAGTTTATTTAGCTCCCCCAACCAGAAATGAATTATTGTGAGAACCACATGGGTACATGGGAGTAAGAACTTCTAAATGGAAAATAAAGAGGCAGCTTTTCCAAGTCCTGAATGAACCTGGCTCTAGTAGCTAAGCAGAGTCTTACTCAGGGATAATTGTACCTTAGCACTTGGGATAATGGGTGCGCCTGGAGCAGCTCCACGCACAGCTGAGCGTCACAATCTACTCCGGGCTTTTACCGCGGTGCCTATACGCGATTTATCGGAAAGGCATTTGAGAACTGCCAATATCCATTTACACTACTCGGAGAGGGATCAGCCCTGTATCGTCCTGCGCAGCCCCGCGGCATCTCCAGGCCTGCTGAAGCGAGCCTGATGCTCGCTGGGGCGGAGCGGCCGCCGGCACCGGGAATTCCGCATCCCGCCGGGAGAGGGCGGCGGCTCCCGGGGGACGGGACCCCCCCCCCATCCTGCCCGGAGCGGGACCCCCCCCCCCCCATCCTGCCCGGAGCGGGACCCCCCCCCCCCCCATCCTGCCCGGAGCGGGACCCCCCCCCCCCCCATCCTGCCCGGAGCGGGACCCCCCCCCCCCCCATCCTGCCCGGAGCGGGACCCCCCCCCCCCCCATCCTGCCCGGAGCGGGACCCCCCCCCCCCCCATCCTGCCCGGAGCGGGACCCCCCCCCCCCCCCATCCTGCCCGGAGCGGGACCCCCCCCCCCCAATCCTGCCCGGAGCGGGACCCCCCCCCCCCCATCCTGCCCGGAGCGGGACCCCCCCCCCCCCCATCCTGCCCGGAGCGGGACCCCCCCCCCCCCATCCTGCCCGGAGCGGGACCCCCCCCCCCCCATCCTGCCCGGAGCGGGACCCCCCCCCCCCCATCCTGCCCGGAGCGGGACCCCCCCCCCCCCATCCTGCCCGGAGCGGGACCCCCCCCCCCCCATCCTGCCCGGAGCGGGACCCCCCCCCCCCATCCTGCCCGGAGCGGGACCCCCCCCCCCCATCCTGCCCGGAGCGGGACCCCCCCCCCCATCCTGCCCGGAGCGGGGCAGCCGCGGCACCAGGGCGCTCTGCTGTGCCTGGGGGCTCTGCAGCGGTGGAAAGCGCGCGGGGAGGAGGAGCTGGGAAAAAACCCGAGAGGAGAGAATGGATGCGGCGGGAAGGGGAGGAATAACAGGTGGCAGCGGGCAGGGAGATGAGCTTTGCCTTCGCGTGGCAAACGTGGCTCGTGTCTGTGTGCAGATGCCGGGATTGCAGCGCTCGGTGCACGTAGGAGGGCTGAGCGGGGGAGCCTGCTTGGCTGGAGCTCGCAGCCGGGATCTGCCGGGGAAGGAGCCGGCCCGCCCGGGCCCGGCAGCTCCAGTTCAGCACCGCTCCTACCCGGGCTGGCACCTTAGAGTGCAGCTCTGACCCCTGCGCTGAGGATGCTATTTTTCTGCTGACATACTCATGATGTGGAAAATCTTCAGGATCAAGCATTGTTTCCAGCAAATGCTTTTAGTTTGGAGCCCTTTGACAGTGCTTTCTTGATGCTGACAGGAAAAGGTCTTCCTCAGGAAAACAATTCCATTGCTTTTCTGCTTTTCCCACTTGCTGGCTTTTTTTTTTTTTTTTTTCCGCTCCCCCTACTTAGCTGCACATCCCATCACTTGGTGTTTCTAGTGCTCTTAGCCTTGACAATGCATCTTCTTGTTTCCTTGCAGTCAGTCCTCTTGTTTGCTGCAGCTGATCTCCTCTCATTCTGAACCTCTTGTCTTCTCCACTGCAATGTGGCACTTGTTGATTTCCAGTGCTTTTTCGCTCTAACCTGGGCTTCTGCTCCTGTTCCTTGGAGGGTCTCAGACTGTGTTGCCATGCTGAGTGTGCTAAGCTTTTTCAGTTTTGCCACCTTGCTGACTAAATAGTTTTCCTTCTCTAGCTTTCTTGTTGGCGTGGGATTCAGTCACAACTGGCTTCCTGCCACCTTGAGTCAGTCCAAACCTTCCTCCTCTGCCTTCATTTCTTTTTCTGACCAAAATCTCTTCTACATTTAAAAAGAAATGCAAGATGATATGCTCTTCTTTCTTGTCCTTGTCTCTTGGATGTGAGCACCAGCACCTTCTCCCATCTTCCAGACTCCCTATATCTATTCCTATCCATGCTGTTATTCTTTCCCTTCAGCCCACCCTCTCTTCTGGCAGCTCTTCCTTAAAAAACAAACTTGCTATTCAAGCCCCCACATGTTTCTCTAAATACTGCACCTTGACTTGCAAAGTGCCTTCATCAGCCAGCCCTTCCTTCCTCTCATGTCCTTACTCTCATCACTTGGGATGTTACTCCTCTGTTCTTCCCCTCTCTCCCTGGACTGTTATCCACAAAGTTCCTTGGAGAATGCTGTTTTTCCCTTTGGCCTTTTCCAATCTAAATTTGTTCAAGTGTCCTATATCACTCTGTCCTTGGGCTCTTTCTCTCCTCCCTTTACATCTTATTTGACTGATCTAATCCAAGCAGTAAATTGTCTTTGTAGCTGCCTTGTCCCCTCTCCTCAGTCTGAGAGCAGGAGGAGAGAGGAAGATCTGGAAGATCTCTGTGCAGATCCAGGCATTTGCTTCAATCACAGCTCTCCAGCGTCCCCTCACCTTCAGTCCCTTCCTGCTTTTCCAGTGACAACTGCCATTGCTCTAAGGCCCTCAATGTGCATGTCACTTAACTTGAACATGGCACTGGATTCTCAGGTCACAGCTATTTTAATGCATACTTCTCCCACACCACACAGATCTTCACTGGCACCTTTTTCTTTTACTGACACAGTTTTTCCTTCTTGGTGAGAGTGATCCCAGGCTTCTTCTGTCTATGCTGAGTGTTGATTTCAAGGTGATCCCTTCCCTAGCCCAGAAGAAATATCTGGTGGAGTTGGTGTTCTACAAACCTGACCCCTCATGCAGCAAATACTGTAAACGTGCCCAAGGGATTGCTGGGTTTTTTTCCTCACCATTCAGTATCTGTGCAGCCGGTTCTCTGACAGAGAGAGGAATGTCCTCTTAGCACTGTTTGCTGAAGCTGCTGCTTGGTTCTGATATTTAAGTTTTAAAGGGTAACCACTTTGACTAAGAAAGAGAAATACACTTTTTGCTCATCAGTCAGCTAAGAAATGCTGGGCAGAAAAGGCTAACTATGTGCAGTAAAAAATGAAATTCTGGGAAAGGGCAATAGTGATGCTATTTTGACCCTCCTGGAGCCAAAGGAGATCAGCTTTGGGCATGGCTATGATGAGCAGGGGCAGAAAACTGTGCTCCTGGGCACCCGCTTAGCTGGCTAAGCTGTTATGGCCAGCTCTGCTCTGCGTGGCAGGTGTGTGTAGCACTGACAGCTTAAAAATTCTGCTGTTCCAGGGCTTCTGGACCACAGCAGGGCAAGGGTGGAAGATGGGTAGAAAAACAGGAGCCTTTCTGATCTCACCTAGGTGTTGAGTGCTTTCAGAACTTGGTTCTTGAAAATGCCTCTCAAACCCAGCTTGGACATCTCCTTGATGGGAAAATCAGCCATTCACACTGGACATGTGTTAAGCTCTGCAGAATAAAGGAACACTCTTCCCAGGAGCGTGTGGCTCTTCCAGCTCAGGGCTACACTTGCTGCAGTCTATTTGAACATCTAACAGGCAGCAGGCTACAAATGCTGCCCATGATCTCAGTCTTGCTTCATCACTGCTGAAAGGCCTGCAACAGAGCAGAGATGGGGAACAGCTGTAGAATGAACAAACCTGAAGTAACTTGCTGGCTGCACTGAGTGCAATTCCAGATTCTTCCTTGAGTCTTCACTATTTTCTATGTTTATATTTCACTGTTACTTTGAAAATGCTGCTGCAATTTTTAAAAAGAAGGAGAGTTGTACTCACTTGCTGAGCTCCTTCTAAGCAGTCATGCTTTGCAAGGCTTGGGTTACAAGCATGAGGTTTGGTTGTGCAGGTGGGTGAGGCAGCTGAACTCCCCAGTGAAGAGCTTCACTGCTCAGGACTCCTCTTGCCATTCTTTCAGGTGAGAGTGAGTTCAGTTAGGATTGCCCTCTGCTTTTGTCATTTTCCTTCTTCACTTGTCTTTGCCTTTTCGATTGTGCATCTCACTTTTATTTGAATTTCATTTCTTGCTATTTGTCATGACACAGGCCAAGAGGAGTTTAACTCTGAACTGGTCCAGCCAAAAGGCTGTCAGTGGTGCTGGTATCAAGCAGTGCTTATCTGTCTCTTGTATTTGAACAAATGGAGTTTCAGCCTGAAATATCACAGACATCCAAGTCCCTGAGGCATGGAAAAGCTGCACTATGAATACCCTGATGATAATAGTCCTGGCTCTGTGGGTTTTATTGCATTTGTTATTTTCTAACATTCTGGAAAACATAGCATTAAAATGAACAGGATAAACACAGGCAAATGGAAGATGATGTTGGAGCTGGATAGGAGATGAGTCTTTGTGCTCAAGGCTCTATTGTCCCCTGCATCAGGGTCACTGGAGCAGTCTGGCACATGCTTAGGTTTTGGGGGTTGGCAGTGAATAGCCATCTTAGGGGGTATCTCAGGACTGTGGTGTCTGAGGGCAGAGATCCATGCTCTACAAATGGCTCTTATGGGGTAGGAATAAGGCAAAGAAATTGCTTTCTGGGCCTTGGCAGAGGTCAGCTTGCTGTGATTTCTTGAAATAACAGATAAAGAATGTGGATGCTACTCAGCTGATGGCTGTAGAATAGTGATGAGCTAATAGATATTTTTTTTTTAATTGTTGGAAATAGACATAGGCAAATAGGATTTTAGGGTGAATAGTCTATTGTCTGCAAGCATTCAAGCACCTGGCTCTTAGGAGGGCTGAGCTCACAGCAGGAAGCTCTTTCCTGCCTCTGCCCTGTAAAGTTTTTTTATCTTGCATAAATTCCAAATGCAGGTATAATTACCTTTTCTAATCAAGTCAAAAAGGGACTAGAGCTTGAAGAGCTCCATTCAGTGGCTAATTTTCATGTTTTATCTACTTACATGAAATTCTTAAGGTTTTATAATGGTATTACAACCTGACTTGAGATGCCTTCCTCCCTGTCCCCATCTGGTTGAGGATCTGATGAAGTTATTTACTATACTGAGTAACCAGATGCCTGCAGTGGGGCTCAGAGAGTCTGAGAGTAAGCCCTGAAAACACAAAGAGTTTTGCTGCAAGGACTGAGAGCAATGTCCACCTTCTATAGATTTTGGTGAGCACAGGGTGTTCAATATCTCACAGAAAACTAAAACTGGGAGTTGAGCTGTCTACCATTAAAATCAACACCAAAACTCTTGTTAGAGTAAATGGGTATATACAGATGTTTATGAAGAATAGTAGCAGAGGAAAGCTGGTGCTCAGAAGGAACTTCCTGTGTCAATAACAGAACGGTTTCCCCATCTAGGATTGTCTTCCATAGTAATTTTTGACTTCATTGCAAGTAATTGCAAAACCTCTCCCTTGTTTTGGTACTTTTGTGACATTAGTGTTTTTCCTTTATTAATAAAATACTGACTGATTAATCTCAACAACATTTAATCAATTTTATGTAATTAAACTCTGAGCTAGCTCAAAGGTTGTGGCTTTGGTCTTTATTTCACACAATAGCTCCTAATGCACTACTTCTGCTTCTAGCAACTACTTGGGTGATGTAAGGAGGTGACATCAGCTGATGATTTGTGTTTTGTTCATAATCAGAAGTTATGTACATCATTCTCAGGGTGATGGATTAAAGCTTGTAAAAATGTTTTTTTGTATTTTACTCTACCTATGTTATTAAAAACTTATGGTCTCTGTTTACTCCTCTTTCCCTCCCCACTGTGCTCTTTGCTTTCTCAGTAGTGTTAGAGGTCCTTCCTGCTGCTGCTGTGTCATGGCCTACTTTCTTGGAACCTGCTGCTCTGGCTTGTGCTTATCTGAGCACAGCTCATGGCACGTGGACATCTTCTGAGCATGGTGTGGTACAGAGCTGATTTCTTATTCTGTCCTTAAGGAATCTGCTCTGGCTAATGATGGTAGCTAGCTAACAATGCCCATTGGTAGTTTTGGATAGATGCTTCAGAGGTCAAAAAAGGACTTCCAGAAGCACTTAGCTGATTCTTGCTTGCCATTGCAGCTGGCTTTGAGATCATACCCAATCTGAAGCTCAAAGTTAGCAGTTACTTCTCCTTCTTGGCCAGAGCTCAGGGTAGTTCCTTTTTGATTGAGCTGTTCATTGCCTTTAAGAAACACGGTCTTTAAACCTTGTGTAGGACAAGTGTTATTCTGTTGCCTGCAGTGAGAGCAGCTCTGTCTCTGGCTGGGAACTCTTACTTGGGTGCTGAAGTTGGCTTCTAGGCAGTTTGGGAACAGGCTGAAACATTGGTACCTCTGTTGCACTCTCTTGAAATGAAAGCAAAGCTGACTTGTGGCTGCTTTTGTGCAGAGCTTGGTATAGAAGCCAGTAGGTCACCTGGCCCTTTTTGCCCTTGTTTCCATTTTGGATGGTCATCACCAGAAACTGGCCCTGGGCAGGTGATATCCCCCACTGGCAATCTGCTCCCTCCTGGCACTTCCAGCCTCATGCAGGAGTAGCCCCAGCATGCAAGACAGCCTGTGTGGCTACCTGCACAGCCTTGCAGGCTGGCTGGTGTCTCTGCCCCTGGGAATGGAGGTTCCCTCTTAGAGAAGGAGGCTCTGTGCCAGGGCAGCAGATGGGCAGGAGCAGCAGCAGCTGGGACACCATGTATGATCATCATGTGGCCTTACAATCTGCAGCAATGCCAAAGTGGCCATTTGCCTTTATCCTGTCTCTGGTCAGGGCTGTTTCTAAGCCAGCAGCTTATGGAAAGGTGCAAGGCAGGCAGTGGGCTCTGCCCAGCATCCACCATCAAGGTGGGGAGAAGCAAGTTCCTCAAGGGCTGAAGGCCCAGGAAACATTTCTGTCTCTGTCTGGAGCAGCCAAGCTGCGCCCTTGCTGTTCCCTCTCACCTTTACAGGCTGAGCTCTTTGTCAAGCAGAACCTTGCCTCCACCAGCAGGACCTTCCACATTGTCCTGCCATCCCTGGGAAGAGGGGGCAGCGCTCTCTCTGCTGTTCAGGGTGAGTCAGTCTGGTGGAGTGGGCAGGTCTTCAGCTGCACAGGCTGAGCAAAAGTTCTGCTGATCAAACAACAGGGCAGGTGGCCATGAAGAAACCCTGTGTTTGCAGCCCCACAAAAACCACTCAGGACTAAGATCAAGAGGGAGTAACTCTGCCTTTCCCATCTCCTTGCCATGACAGGGGCCAAGGCTATGCTGAGGCATTTTGGGAGAGCAGAGTCTGCACAAGGTGGTTTGTACTTGGGTTGAGCCACTTTGTTGACTGCACTGTGGTTCCAGCTTACTCCCAAAGCTTGAGCATGCGGAGGAAGCAGCCCTGGCAGCCCTGTGGGGTCGATACAGCAGAGCAGAGCTTCAAAGGTGGTTCTTCCATCTTGGCTGAAGGGTGTGAGTAGGAAGGATTCCAGGCTCAGCACATCTGCACCTCCTGAGTGCTGCAATGCTTTCTCTTGCTGTGGTTTGGGGCAGAACTGAGATGCCATTAATGTGTGTGGTGTTATTTGATGCTTGATACTTGCAAAGCCAGAGTAGGCTCAGACTTTCCTGAGGGACTAAAAGAGAAACAGTGATCTAACTTGAGCTGGTCCAGCTTGCTTGAAACTTTAATGCAGGATGTACTTTAATGTAGAGTAGAGCACAGGCACTATTATATTTCTCTCTACTGATAAGTAATTTGAAAGATGACCTGTAAATGGCAAGGGAGGGAAAATATTCACTGGATTTATTCCCTTGAATTTGCTTCTTTGCATTGAGGAGAGAAGCCTTGAATGAGCAAAGGAAGGGACTTCTCTCTTCAAGCTGGCTTTTTAAGAACATGAATCTTAAGGCCTTGTGATGGTTTCATGATTTGGAAGTGAAATTGTGATGTCCCAGATGTGACCCAGAAAGCTCTGATAAACTGTGATTGAAAACTGAATGTGTGGATTAGTGGGTTTGGATGTTCTGTTTATGTTTCTACCCTCTGTTACCTCAAAGAAAGAAATGCTTCATATCTCAATAGCAAAACAAAACAATAAATGTTTATTTTGCTTTGCTCTCGAAAAGTGAGACATCTGAGCAGCTAATTCATGCCCCCCCTCCTTTGAAAGGACCTCCAAAAAAACCCCAAACCTCAACCTACCTTTGCCAGTGGGGATCATATTATGGCTGATCCTGTCAGGACACTGGAAAAATACATTTCCTTTATTTGGGAAACTTGGTCTTCATGTATTCTGCTGACAGGCAGTGGGGCTCAGCTTGATGCCTTCAGCTAGGAGCTGTTGCCCAGCTTTCTCAGTGAAGCTGAGTTATTGATGGTTGTTAGCTTTCCAGGGAGTGCACAGCCTTGAAATGAGGCTCTTGGCTCATTGGTCCAGCCCTGCTATTACAAATGGTGCCTCAGATTGTGCTCTTGGTAAACAGCCTGCCTGCACCTTAAAAGTCAGGGTGTTTCTGCGTCTTCTATCTGTTGAAAGTTGTTCTTGAACCTGGACGCCAGGAACTTCATTGTCCTTTGAGATTTTGCCTGATTTTAATCTGTGGGAGTTGATAACTTGAGCCCAAGAGTTATAAAAAACTGGCTGAGGAGTTGTGGAGCACACTCGTGTATAATCTGATTGTATTTTGAAATGTTAGTGAGGACTAATAGACCTTGAATGAGTCATTGTTTCATTGCTTTTCAGAAAAAGCACACAGATTGACCCTGGAAGTGTAGTTGAGTCAGTTTGGCATTGATGGTGGGTAAAGATATAGCAACAGGGAAATAGGATCCCACATCAGTCAAAGAAAGAATTGATGATTTGACTAGAAGGTCACAGTAAATGTCTGTTTCTTCTTCAGTTTCTAAGTCTGCTTCATCAGTTCTCTATAGCACAGTTTGACTCACAGCTTGCCTACAGTACCTGACTCTTCAGTCCTGAAATTAAAAAATCCCCAATGTCATTCTTCACAATAGTGTAGGACCTAATAAATGGATAGGAGCCAGTTAAAATGTGAATTTTATGTGCTGGGTCTTCATCCTGGGCTGTTTCTAGTTGATTTTATTTTTTTTTTTGCACTAATAGGCCATCTCTAACTTAAGTTCTCTGGCACCTTGTGGGGTGGCAGCTGAGATTGGAGCAGGTGTTGCTGAACTGCCTGGGCTGTGTGCTAAGGGGGAATGATGTGTGCAGTGTTCACCTCCACAACCAAATTCAGGGTTTGGCTTTGGGATGTGAATGCCCATAGGTAGTGTCTGCAGGATGGTATGCAGTAGCTCAGAATGAAAGAGCATGTAATTCCTTACCTAGGACTGATAAAACACTCAGAAGGGAAGATGTGAACACCAGGATCTATACAGGAACAGTAAAAGAGAGGAGTTACTGTTCCTGTATTTAGAAACTTACATCGTGCTTAGAAACTTACATCTCTATTTGTGTAGCTCCCAGGTTGCTGTGAGCTGCTTTTTCAGTAGCACAAATCATAAATACAGAACTGGGTTTTGCCATCCCCGTTGCATTAAAGTTAAAAATCTGAAAAATACTTGAGGTAATTCCAGTGTGGAGAAACTTTCTAACTGGGATGAACTCTTTGTTCTCCAAAAAAAAAGTGACTTGATCCTGGTATGAATGTTTTATCAACTTATTAGCAAGGGACTGCTTATTTTATTAATGAGTTTGGAGGATGAGTGAAATCCAGCAGCTGGATGCAAAGGTGGAAAAGCATAAACTGGCCATGAGGCGGATGTTTTATGAATCAGCATAATTAATCTTGAACAACACATCCAGGGAAGGCCTGAACCTGAGACCGGGCATCTCCGGAGAGAGCCTCTCCGAGTCTGCAGGTGCGCGGGCTCAGCCTGGCGCGCAGCATCCAGGGAGGCTGGGGGCGAGCGGAGCGGTCTCGGTGACCCGCCCGGCGCGGCAGTCGTGCTCTGGGGCTTTGCGGGGCACCGGCGGGACCGGCCGCGCTCCTGCAGCAGCGGGGCCGTCGGTGCACGGCTGCGGGGTCCCGGCCCGGCCCGGGGGCTCCCGCCGGCGCTGTCGGGCCGCCGTCCGTGCCCGCGCCGAGCAGCCGAGCGCCGCCGCTCTCCGCGCGCGGCCGGGGCGGCGCGGCCGGAGCCGGAGCCGGGAGCCGCGCTCGGTGCGCGGCGCGGATCCCGCAGCCGGGCCCGGCGGTGCCGCGGTGCGGGGGCGGGGCGCGGGCGGGGCGCGCATGCGGGCGGTGCCAGGCAGCGCGGCGGGCCGCGGAGCCACTCGCCCCCGCAGCACCGCTCGGCCAGGGACAGCTCCCGCCGGCGCCCAGGTAAGGCGCGCTCCCCCCGCGCCGCGCCCCGCTCCGCTCCCCGCGCCGCGCGGCTGGGGGGCCCGGCCGCTCACGCCGTCCCCCCCGCCGCTTGCTTGCTTGCTTGCAGCTCCGGGGCTGTGACAGCGCCGTCCCCACCGCGGAGCGAGGCAGCGGCGGCCGGCTCTGCCCGCCGGGCTCTCGGCTGAGGAGGGTGCGCGTCTTCCCGCAACTTCCCGGCGCTCGCAAGGCTCCGCGATGGAAGGGAAAGGTGGGTCGGGCGCGGGGGGGCGGCGGCGAAAGGACCGCAGTGGCCGGGCTGGTGCGGGGCCGGGCGGCCGAGGCTGCCGCTGTGCTGGGGACATTGCAGCACCGGCGGGGAGCGGGCGGCAGGCGCGTCCCTGCCGATCCCGCGGGCTGCTCGGCCCGCTGCCGATGGAGGGAGGGGAAAGGTGGCCGGTTTTGTAAATTTATTTTCCTTTAGGGCGAGACAGATGTTAGTTGGTGATTTGTTTTCTTAATGCTAAGGATTTGCATAATAAATATGAGGTCTGTCCCATGTTTTTTAGCCGGTCAGCAATGGGGAGGTTTTTAACAGATGAAAAGCATTTTATGATTAGAATGCGTTTAAAAAAAAAAAAAATCTAATTTTTCTTTTTTTCTGAAACGGGATCAGGGCTATAGAGCTCTGCCCTCGTTACATTGCATATTTAATACATCAGAACATCCTGATAGATTGGAAGAAATGCAATGAGTATTGTGCTATTGAACTGTCCACCCTAGAAAGAGGAGATAATTAAATCTTGCCTGGCTAGCTTGTGTGTTTGCGTACGGAGATATCTCATCCACGTATATCCCTTCAGGTTGAGCATATGCGTTTTGTTTCCATACATAGCTGTGTGGTCCTGCACACTTATTTACCTATCCACCTCTACAATTGCAATGGAAATCACACATTCAACTGGTACGTGAACTCAAAGCCTGTGTGTGTTAATTGCCAATGAAGTGCTGATGGTAAGTCAGTCCATGGAGAGGAAAGGCGACTTGCCATTCCCACCCAACGTAGCTGCCAGCTCTCCTGTACCACGCAAATCTGGGAGCAGTTTAATTGATAGTGATCAGGGCAGTGGGGCAATATGGACTATATTAACTCAAGGAAAATGATGGTAGACTTGTATAACACAATACTACATACCTTCCAGGGAGACGAGCAAGCTATATTTAAACCCCAGGTTTATTTTTGTAGCTATCTTGTCAATCAGGGCTATAGTTCTCCTGTGTGGGAATATCTGATTATATGCTGATTAAGGAAAGAAGCTATTTCAATCATAAGGAGGCAGTATGTCCTATAAAGTACAGTTTCTTGTGGGCAGTGATCAATAAACATACCAGGGCTTGGGGAACACATAAGTACCTCTTAAGAAGGCGTATCTGCGAAGACTTTGCTTAAATTAAAAAGCTCACAGCAGTCATGTAAGCCCTAAAGATATTTTTTGTACTATCCATGCTGTGTTCACAGTTAACCTGAGATGGCCACCTTGGCCTTTTGAATGTCCTGTTGGTACTTGCCTTGATGAGAAACAAATGGACTGTGACTTTAGTATAACACGCTGCGTGCCTTGTCATGCACTACAGGGGCAGGCAAAGGCTCTCCATGGAACTTCAGATGGAGCTCATGTAGCTGGAGGAGTTGTGCAGGGAGCAGGAAGGAAATGCTGGCAGTAAAACAAGGATCCAGGTAGCTGGTGGCAAAAGCACCTCCAGAAGGAGGGTTGCCCAACTCCTGTCCTGTGCAAACAGCGACTGTTACGCTGCAGTTGCTGCCTGAATTGGCAGTGAGTGTCTGATGAGGCAGGTTTTGGGGCTGCTGGTACTTGTGCTTATGGGCTCCACAGCAGTCCATGTTTCTGGGTGCTTGGCTTTGGTGGAAGGGCTAGTGGGAATGAGGCAAGCCCAAGAGTCACTACTCATTTTGATGTAGAAAAATTTGGAGCAGTTTGCTGTTACTAGAGATTTTCCTTCATGGGGTAGAGGAAGGGAACAAATACTCTCTGGGTTTCCTCTATCTATGTAGAAAGAAGGGCTGTTGAGAGCAAACCCAGCAGAAATCAAGGTACTGAAATGGGGCAGGTCCAAAGCAGGGATGACCTTAAAGGAAATACACAAGGAACTTTGGCATCTCAATGAAGAAATGAGAAGGCAAAGGAAGTCTTCTCACGGCAGGGATCCAGCTGTGTTGGCACTGAAGTAGATTTTGTGACTTGGATAGTGTTGGAGTGGCAGGAGAAGGCCTGTGGTGCACGGGTCTCACGGAGCAGTTTTGTGTAGGTGTACAGTGAGGCACAATGCAGGACATCTCCCCGGAGGAAAGCTATGACCAGACTAAACCCTTCACATCTTCAGCTTTGAGACTAATCCTGGATGGATTTGCAACTGCATAGCCTGACTATGCACTGGTTTACATTTTGTTTTCATTACTAACCAGGCCTCTGCATTGCGAGTCCTCTGTTAGGAGATTGTTGCTTGCAGATGATGTTTCTCCAAAGTCATCTCTTGCTTTTTAAATGCTTCCTCCTGCAGCCTTCCTCCCACCTCTCCAGTCTTCCTCAGTGCAAATCTCAGAACATCTCCAACTCAGTGTTGTGCAGATACTGAGGAAGAGTGTGTGCTATATTAAGCAACATAAAGTCTGTTTAAGAAAACCTGCCGTCTGGTCCCAGAATTCAGCTATCCCTGATGAATGCTGTGGACATTTCTGCATAGGATTTGCCATCAGTAGAACTTGGTTGTCTGAATATGGCTGGGGCTGGTGCTTTGCAAAGCCTGCAGTCTGCAGTAAAAAATGGGCTAAAGAACCATCTCTGGCACTGCTTAGAGCAGCCATAACTGATTTCGCTGGTTGGGCTTACTCATGAGAATGAGGGGAGAAAGACGTATCCTAGTTTTTGAGCAGTGGGATGTGGGACTAAGGACTTTGGTGTTAGGACTGTAGCAGTAAGAGTACAAGCCAAGAGGGCTCTGTTGAGGTTTGAGGAGGTGGTGGAGCCTGTGCCATCTTCCAGCAGACAAAGCTGGCTAGAGCCAAACATCTCTATCTCCTCACCATGCCTAAAAAATAAATAACGCTATATGGAACTGCAAAGTTACCAACACATCTTGGTGATCTAAAAGTAGCATTTGGCCTCGTCTAACTTACAGCTTCTCTGACTCTGTTCTGCACATTCACTGTCTCCAAACCTTTTTGCAGAAGTAAGGAGCTTAAAAGTTGTAGCTGTTCCCAAAGCTCATTAGGCAGTGGGGGATGCAGGGCACCGTGGGTGAGAGCTCTGTTTTGCATCTGCTACCTGATCCCTGTTCTCTGAATCTCGCCACTACAGCAGTTCCTGTGGGCTGCAGCAGTGAACGATCCCACACCAGGCATCCCGGGAGCTGGGCTTTGCCAAAGCTAACAATAGTTAATGTGGAGGTTAAAGAATGCTTGGTCACTTGCCAGATTCTTCAGTCACAGTTAGAAAGATGCTTAGCAGAGGAAGGAACGTCATGCAGCGATCTTCAGACTCAGAGGCTGGAAAAGAAATCAGCTGAACAAGAGTCAAGCTGCACGGTGTGGAATGGATCCCTGGGCTTCTGGATGGAGTAGAGAGGGACTGCAGGCTAGCCTTGCTGCAGGGAGAGCTCCCCTCCTCTGAAGGTGCAGTATCCTCTTCTGTACTCCTGAAAACACAGAAATCACATTCTCCCTCACTGCTACAAAACACAGATTACTACTTTTATCTTCCCTGAGGTGGGGATTAGGGTCTTGATGTGTCAATGTTGTATGGGGGCAGGGCCAGGCTGCCTGTCTGAACCTTCCTTAGAGGCTCAGCCAGTTCTTGGTGCTCTCTGCTATCCCTGGAAGTCAGTGCTGGGCACTGGTGGCTCTGGGGTGGCTGGGCAGGCTGCCTTCAGCACAGGATGCATGCTGTTAGCTAGGAAATACAGCTGGACTTGTTCTTGTCAGCTGGTCTATGGGGCTGGCAGAGCTAAGGCATGTTAGCTGAGATGTGGGGATGCTCTTGTCAGTCCCCTGAGCCATGGTCCTGCCCTGCTGGAGAGACTCTCTCCATGCAGTAGGTCTGCCCACAGGACCCTCATCCTTGTGCTCAGGAGGCTGTGTGGGAGAAGCCAGGGAACCTGTCCTTGCAGCTCTCTTCTGCTCAGGGTCCCAAAGCAGCAGGGCTTTGAGGAGATGTCTGCAGAGGACATCTCTGCAGTGTGACTGTCCTAGGCAGATGCTGCCACACTACTGCTACCTGAGTCATGTTCTCTTCCCAGTCACTGGGAGCAGGATTTTTGCTTTTTTGTAGGAAAGCCACAATGCTGCTGTTCACAGACATGGGATGTTCAGGCCTTTAAGTGGAAGGCCTTAAGCAGTAAGATCCCATTTACTGAGGGCACAGAGTTCCCCTTCCTGGGACTGGCAGACAGGTCTGAGCTCTTTGCATTGTGCTGTCTTGGGGATATGAGGATGGGCAGAATGGTTTGATCCATCTTGTCCCACCAGAGGGGCTCTGAAGCCTCCTTGGCCAGCCCCAGCATTGTGGGCCTGCTTCCTCTGTGCAGCTGCCTGCATGCTATGCCTGTAAAGGACAGAATCTTCACCTTGAAGAACTTGTGATCAAAACCCAACAAGAGCCACTGAATGTTAGGATTGAAGACAGACTTTGTGGACAAGGTGAGAGAGGGTGGCAAGTGAGAACATGCAGTTCTGGAGGTTACTGTGCACTGTTCCACCTTTGTGGCTTTCTTCAACAATCAAAGGAAAGATCTTAAAGATCCAAGACATAGATCCCTCCTGAAGCTGTTTGAGATGCTCACGTCAAACTGTACCCCATAATACACCTTCCTGGCCTGGTGAGTCTGCAGCACATACTGTCACACGTGTGTTGGAGTAGTGCAGATTGCTTTGGGCAAGTCTGGGTCCCCCAAGACACCTTAGGTACTTGTTTGTAATGCAAACAAAATAGTGGCACTGTTACTTTTGTTACAAAACTGTTTTATTTTTCAGGGAGTGCTTGCATCTCTGTCAGGATGGTCAGAGACTTCTCTGAGCAGTGTGTTTTCCACAGAGAAGGCAGCTCCATGTTCTCAGCCCTTTGCAGTGATGTGCTGTGTGAGATCCAGGGCATGTCACTGAGGCCAGCAGTTCTCAAACTGGCTGCTTCAAGTTTGACACAGGGAAGCATATTTGGGGAGGTAAATAAATGGCCTGATCTTTTTTTGCTTGCTCCCCCGTGCCCCAGGCTGTGCATTTCGATGTAGGTACCAGCTTTCTGTACAGCAGGGGAGGACTTTGATTGCCTGACCTTACCACCTTCTCCCTGGGGCTGGAGTAGGGGTGCTGTGAGAGATTACTTTGGTGCTGTGCTTCAGACTCCACCAAAAGAGGAGGTGAATGTCAGGCACTAAGTTAGCAGTGCAGTCTTGCTTTTCTTTAATGCATTTCAGAAAGGAAGAGAAATGTCTGTTACCATTGCTTTAGAAATGACATTAGAAATCAACACAAACATGACTGCACTGGGAGGGCTCAAAGATAAGAGCTTGAGTTGCTGTGTGGCTCTTGCAAAATGAGCCAACCTTGGCTATTTGCTGCCACCTAGAAGAGCAGGTAGGAGTCCAGTACCTTTATGAACCATCATTTGATAGCTGCTGAAATACTGTGGGTGGGCATCTGCAGCTGCTGAATGAGAAGGGTGATCCGAGCCAGTCTGATGCTGAGGGAAGTGGCTATGGTACCCCAGGAAGCATCTGTGCTCTAACAGGCCTCTAACATGCTCAAGCAGGTAATTAGGGGGAAAAGTAAGTGGCCATGCTCATAGTCATCCATACCAACAAACCCACCATGTTACTAAACAAAGGTGGGAGGAGGACCCTAAAAATAGTCTTAAGTCTTATAAAAATTGATGCAGGACTTGGTCATCAGGCTCTTATGAAAATATCCAAATCCTTCAACCCTTTTCCACAAGTTACATGGGAACTATGGATGTTGCTTTTAGACTGAATGAAATGCGAGAGTAATTGAAAGTATTTTTTTTAATGCATTCAAATGCATTCAGTTGTTCTGACATACCATTTATACCCAGAGTGGCTGGAGGCATAATCTGTGGATACTTTGAGTAATGACCTGCATACAGCTGTTTCATCCCTAGGTCACACGGGGTCCAGAAATTTTAAAAAAAGGGTGATTTTTTTTTTTGGTAAGCTTTTTTTTTGAGGCTTAGCTTACCAGAAGATTTTCCTTATTTGCTCTTATCTTTCCCTCTCTATCTACTCAGCTATTCAAATCTTGTCTGAATTGCACTCATTTCTAATGTGCCATAAAACTTGATATGCAAGAGCTAGTTATTTAGGGAGAATTGCAGAAACTATTTTAGTCTGTGTGTTTTGACCTATAAATGAGGTAACACTATTAATTTTTACATGCAAATCATGGTGTTTATTAGCATGGTAAAAGGCAATTTGACAATGAAAAATATTCCTGATGGGTATAGTAATTAATGCTTTCACTCAAATTGTAAAGACTTTAATAATGCTGTTATGCTTAAAATGATTGAAGAAAAAGTTGACTATTTTCCTGTCGGTGATACAAGGATGTTTCCTTTTAATATAACTCCTGTATCCCTGCTTTTTCAAAGTGTTCTTTATAGTCAATAAGACTACAAATCACCAGGCTAATTCATTGAGTTTCTTCTCCCAGGTCTCAGGTTCGGATGAACCTTATGATTCGATACTTCTGTGGGGATGCACATTGAAAGCTCTGGCTTTTCTCTTCAGATTGAATTAAACCATTTATGGTGTCGTCATGTTTCAGTAGGGATCTTGTGGCTGGAGATGATGGCTGCTCCGCGGAGCGCCGGAGCGATCCTGCGGCGCGCCGCGCGGCCGAGGGAGGCTGTGTGTGCATCAGGATGTGCACTTGGAGAGGAGAAGTAAGGCGTTTCTGCTTGCTATTTTTAATAGCATGTGCAAAGCAAGAAATCAGGGAAGCATGGAACAGCATTTCTAATTTGGAAAGCTGTTTTTTTTTTTTTTCCCTTGAGCTGTGCTTCTTCCTTCTGTGTTTCATCCCCCCACTGGAGGCTGGCTTAAGGCTGGCTTTATCTGCCAACAGCCTTCAATAGGTAAGGTTAACTTGCTGAATGTAGCTACTTGGATTTTCTTCATAAATCCTCCAGAAGTGCTGAATTTCTTATTGGTATAATGAGGGAAAGTTGCCTTCCTTCTCAGTCACTGGGAATGTATTATTAATGCAAAACCACTTTCCTAGCATTTAATGCTATTTCCAGAAGAGGCTGACAAGCAGGAAGGCCTCTTCATGTTGACTGAGCCCCATCTGGTCACTGAGAGTTGTATGCAATGCTGACTCCAATGCAAAGTGCTGTCATTGGTTATTTTTCTCTCCACATCCAGGCAGACAAGTTTATTGGTAGGATGGGTGTGCTTAAGTGTGTGATACCGCTTTGCAAGCAAATGTGGAGCTGGAGACCCTGAGGGATCTTCCAGTTGATGTTGGTCTCTAACATCTCTAACATCTCCTCTACTGAGGAGCTGGAACTCTCTGGTTCCAGATTCTGGACGTCGCCTCTTCCTCCTCTCACTGGCACTCTGGTCTCTACTTCTCATCATTTCTGTGTTTATCATTACTTGGGCCACTGAGGAGTAGGATCCAGATGTGGTGGTGGTTGTTTGGGGTGCAGTGGAATTACAGGTGTCTGTGCAGTTGGAAAGATCAAACCTGTGTGAAGTTGAGCAGAGTGAAATAAAGTTCTTCTTTGAAGGACAGCCCTCAGAGCTTCATCCTTTATTGATGTGTAGTCCTGAAGATATATTTTGGGGGAGCACTTCAGTGAGTATGAAACTTGTTATGAATATTTTGCAACAGTGGTTTTAGAAAGGTAAGAAACAAACACCAACATATTCCCCATATCCAGAATTGTTGTTTCATCATAGATATTATTTTAAGATTCAGTTTAGTTTTCTGCACTTTTTCAAGGAGAGCACATAGAGTATGGATTCATTCTCAGCTTGAGAATCTTTGCACACACTGTGCTTGCTAGGATGCAGAAATGTTCATTTCTCTGCCCCTTTAGAATGCTCTGGATTCAGTCTTTTACATGCCAGTGGCTCTAAGTAAGTGCTGCTTACATTACTGCTGTAAGTGACAGGGGAACAGCAGTAATGCCAAAATGAGGAAAAATGTAGAATCCAGCACCTTCCAGTAAATGGAGGGGAAAAAAAAGTTAATTATACATGAAGGGAGACTTGGATTTCCTAATTTGATACTAACAAGCCATTGCAGCATAACTGGGTTGACAGTAGAATAAGCTTCCTCAGCAAGACCTGCTTTTTATAATATTTCCAGCTTATTTGATCTCTTTGAAGGCTGAATATGAGCTTTTGAGATATTTTCTGGCCTTGAATTCACATTCCCTTTTAGTACTGACCAGTGCTCCTGGTATTCTGAGACTGCCCGTTAACCGGTGCCATTCGTTATCAAATAATTGCATTGACAAAGTCATCTGTTAATTTTTAAACTTGTTATTCCTATCAGTGTGCCCCAGTGGAGAAATATCATACTGCAAATTATAACCATTTTGTTGCAATATGAGAAATGCTGGGGGAATCAGCAGAGAAATTTAAAAATTACTGTCTTGAGTCTCCTCTTCCAGTCAAGATTTTAAATGAGGCACGTGGAGCTGTTCTTGATTTGCAGCGGTGTAGGTAAATGCCTCATTTGGTCAGTAGGCAAAGGCCAGGTCTCTAATGCCTTACTGAACTGAAAACAAAGGAAATAATACTGATGATATGGTCTAAGACCTATTTAACTGCCTTTAGACCTTGACTATTAACTATTGAAGAAGCAGTAAAGGCTTGAAGTCATTTTGTATTGGTTCAGGGGGATGGTAAACTAACAAACATTCGTAGCTTATTTACTTTTTACTTTCTTCCAGCCACTTTGAAGGCAATTTACTTTATTGGTACAAATTATATAGCCTTGAGGCATTTGTGTTAGGAGCTGCTATTAAAATTGCTCTGTAGTATCACTGAAGGGGTGTTGGGACAGCTAAAGGTGATACAAAAACTTTATCATCAGAAGGCATGAAAAGATACTTTATTATTAGAAATCTACAGCTCTTATGGAAACAATGGTGGACCTAAGACCTCACTGGCCTTTAGGAATCTTCTCTTACACTATTGGTGAACTATGAATAGTACACTCTGGAGAACCATATCTATAAACAATGGTTACAGAAAGAGAGACAATAATTGAATTCTTTTTCTCTTAAGTTTCCCAGAGCTTCTACACGGCTTCCCAGGATTTTCCTGGGAGAGCCATGCCTCTCTCTGTTCAGAGGATATATAATTACTACAATATGGTATCTTCAAAAGTCAGATTATCCACCCCATCTTAAAAATGACTGTGAATTACACTTACAACAAATGGCTCTGTGCTGAGACATGTCTCTGCCATTGCTACTAAACATAGTGCTGGATATCTAGATTTACCTGTCAGTTTTATTTGCATGATTCATCTCTCAGTAACATGCATTTCAGGTTCTCAGACCTAAACGGTGCTTTTAGTGCATTCCCCTCTCAAAAAATATCAACATGCAGGAACAGCAAGACTTTGTGGGGTTTTTTGTTTATTTCTTTAAAAAAGGGAAAATAAAGGCACTAGGGATGAGTTTCCCACCTCCTTTGATTAGAAGGTTCCCAGAAATAGTGAGGACAAGCCTGACATACTAAAGCATACAGCCGTGGGCAGTATACAGAGACAAAGAACAGAGTGTGTTTAAAGTCTTAATTATTTATAGTAAGAAAATACTGATTTTGGTTAAATTGTCCCTTCTGAGGCACCACCCTAAGGTTGATGATGGCAGATCTGAATGCAGAATCTAGCTTCATGCTCTGCTGTCTGTGAAATTGAGACCAGGGCATTGAGGCTGATGCTGAGCTTTGCATGCAAGGGGATCTTCTGGTGCAAGCAGTGCTCTGTGCTGTGCTAGTCAGCCAGACAGTGGGGATTTTTGGGTGGATGGCCCATGGTAGACATACTGCTGTATATATGAAAACACAGGCAGGTCCTTTTTTATTTAAAGGCTTTCAGGAGCAGTGAATCCTGAGGAGTCTCACTGGATCTCAGCACTGTTAAAGCTGGCATCACCACCACTGAAATGCATTTAAGCTCATGTGAAGCATGAGTTTATGCTCAGTAATCTCAAAGGTAGGCTGTTCTTGTATTCCTGAAGTCAGCTTTATTACCCACAAGCTGCATGGTTATTTGGTAATCCAGACCAAAGAGAGCATGTCCTGACTGTGGCTCCAGCTGATTTTGAAAGTAGCTGTGGAGGGCAATTGGCTTGGAGACTATTGGCACCATGTAGGTGGATATCTCCCACCTCAGTCCCTCCCTGCTACCTTCAGGTCAGTTCTGTAAGTTGGCTTTGACTTGGAGCCTGCCCATGGCCCCCAGCAGATGTGCTTGGGTCTCTCTCCTGTCTCCTCACATGTGAGGACTTTGTCTTCTGAGATTTCCCTGCCTATGGACAGTCCCTCTCCTCAGACATCAGCCTTAGGGGGAGTCAGTGTTCTAGCAAAGCTTAAGGCAGGACATTTTGGGCTGTCTGTCAGGAACAATGAAGTTAAGCATCTACCTCTTCTCCCTTCTGTTTGTAATGGAGCTGCCTAAAAATCAGATCTATTTTGCAGAAAATCCAGTTTTCTGAAATTTCTGTGCTGAACTGGATCAGACACAATATTTCCCTTCCATCAAGTCAAGGGCTGCCTGGACTCTGCACTTCCTGATGGATTTTGCCTTAGAGTCACAACAGTTTGTCAGCACCTGTGGTAATATAAACAGCACAAATGAGAGTGAACTCATGTTTGTAAGCTAAACAATTTTACCCTGTGCTGTTTTTGGAAGGAGGTATCACAATAGCCAACTCTCACAGATTTCTGAGGGACTGGGGATTTCATGGGATGCTTTTAAGGCCTTTCCAGGTGGAGGTACATATGGACCATAAAGCTTTATCACTGTTTTTAACTTTTGTACTATTTCCCTAATCAACTTTACACATCTTCTATCTGTTGAAGTATGGAGCTTATCTGTTGGGAAAAATGATTGTTGTTTCCAGGTTTCCATTTCAACTTCTTTTGTGAAAGAGACACAGTGCTATTTGCCAGGAAGGAAAGATACATCATCAGAAAAGCCTGTGTATTCTTCTCTTCAAAAATACTGATTTTCAGTTCTAAATAACATGTTAGTTTGAAGTTGTTTTGAAATTATTTCCTTTGAGGGAAAAATATTAATTACTATTATATTGCTGTTATTAATACTATTAACAAACAGTAATGGGTTATTGAAAGCTTTAAAACTTACTTTTTCCCTAGGGTTTCCCAGGACAGTTCAACAGAACTGATCTCTGAATTGCAAGTGTTGCAATTGACTGTATTATATATTTCTGTGCAGATGGTCCCAGCTGCAAACGTTCTGCCCATTGTTTGCCAATGTCATTGGCTCAAATGTCATGCAAGGCCATGAAGATGTGACTTCATCTGGATAGATTATCTTGTAGCTTTACCAGAAAAAGCCCCATTCAAACCACGTTGTGCTGTCTTGGTTTATGAACTACGTGGCTTTCACCCCATGTCCCAGAATAGCCCCAGCTGGCACTGATGGCTGTGGACTCCATATATTCATAGTGGTGCTGCTTGGTCCCAGAAATAGTGACCAAGGTGGCTATCAGCCAGTGGCTGCTGAATGCCCTGAGTGTAATGAATTGAAAATCTCATGTACCTCCTTGGAGGGAAAATACAATCAGCTTGCCTCTAAGTATGACCCCAGATAATGATGGAGCAATCCAGAAATATCACAGCATGGGCAGTGAACTCACTGAACTTCCTTGATATAAAAAAAACCTGGATGGGTCTGATATTGGATCCTTCTTTTTTGCTGAAAGACATATTGGACTGTCAGTTCTGTTCCTGGAAGGGCTAATTACAGCTACATGAGGCAATAAATCAGCTCCTGCTCCTCTGGAAAAGAAACCCCTTGGCTCTCAGCTCAACCCACGCTGGCAAAAAAGTGTGGGGATGGAGAGCCAGAGTTTTACACAGCAGTGCCAAGTTCAATACACCAGTTTTTAAATTACCTGGGTTTAGCCCCTTTTGTCTGTATTCCATAAAGAAAGAATGGCTACAGAACTCTGGTTAGTGGAGTTGCTGTGCATGGGGACCGACTTTGGCTCTGGACTGAAGTCTGAGGCTGTCTGGACAGTACGTGTTGATGTGTGCTCTGGGGTTGAGGTCTTCATTTTCCTATGTAGGGGTAATAACAGGAGCCCAGTGTGGCTTTAGTGTGAGATCAGTGCTGATCTGACACCTTGCCTGGCCAGCATTTACAATTTGGGAGTGGTTGGATCCAGCTCTTGATGATGTGTTGTTGGCCAGAAAGCTCAGAGAGCTTTGGAAAGATCATCTTTATGGTCATAAGGGAAAGGATAATACAGAGCAGCAGAACTCCTGGGTTAAATTCTACCTCTGAATTGTAAAAATTGTTGAAATTGCTTTTAAATCTTCAGTGCTGCTCAGTGGAATGAAGACTGGTGGATAATGCAGCCCTGAAACCACGGCACTCATGTATTGTTTCCTCCTGCTAATCCAAAAGGTTTTGAGCTATTATAGTACTACAGCACATGTTCACCCCAGCCTAGTGGGGTGATGGTAGCTTCCCTCTGTACCTTTTTCTGAAGTTCATGTGGTAATAAATAACAGCTCACAGCTGTTCTCTGAAACTTCTCAGACGAGTTTAAACTGGAGAGATGCATCCCATGCCAGCTGCCATCATGCCTAGCAAAGTTTACTAGTTATTTCTTGGATGATGAATCCCAATAGCTTTTCATCACTTCAGCAACAAACAGAGAGCAGTGTTCAATAACTGTGGGTAAGATCATAGTGTTGGGCCTGGAGGCATTGCAGTAGGGCTGCAGCAGCCCAAGTGGTGGTTGAAGATTGTAGAAGGAGCTGTTTTAGACAAGGACACAAGGAAACCTCTGTTCTTGGTTTTTTGGTTTTTTTTTTTCCTTCCAGGTGATCACTATTGTAACATCTTGTATTCTGTGGGGTTTTTCCTTAGCTGTTACCAAGGCCTGTGTGTTTAGGCAGTCACCTGATGTGGGTCTCATGGGGTGGTAATGTCCCTGCTGTGCCTCAGCCTAATCTTGTCCCTATAAGGATGGTGATGCGGTGGCACTAGGAAAACATGGGGTCTGAGAAGTGTTCCTCTAAGTTTGCTGTGTTCTCCAGGCTGATCTGGGCTCTCACAGAAGGACACCCTTACAGAAAGACAGACGAAGGGACAGAAGTAGCAGTCCTCATAGTTGTCCCATTTCTGTTACAATTGCTAATCACCTGGCATTTCATAACATCTTTTTCTCCTCCTGTGCTGTCATCTCCAATACCTGCTGTACAATCTCGTAGTCATTGGGATGGCAGAAGATTGCAATCCCATAATTGTGTTCTAGCTGGTTTGCTGTGAGCCTGGCAGATGAAAGCTCCCCTGACTGGTAAATGAAGTGAGGAGTGTGTGTGACCAAACGCCGTGTGCGTCACTGCCCTCTGCGCGTTTTGTCCTGCACGTGTGACGTTTCCATTAACCAGCACTGAAGGACTCGTTCATTTGCTTGCACCATTCTGCAGGGTACACTAGACTTCTGTGTAAAAGATATTGCTAACATTTTTCCTACTAGAAAGAGCCAATTGATAGGCTCTTCCTGGTGGGACTGAAATCCTTGGGATAAGAGAGAGCTCCTCTTACATAAAACATTTAACGCTGTAAAATATCAGTGGAATTTTTATAGAGCTATGAAAATGTTATAGATTGTGGATATAATCACTCTTAATTTTAAAATCTACATGTTTTATGAAATTATTATAGTGACCATATTTTAAGTTTTAAATAGTGTAGTTGGTTTGGCTTAATAATCTGTAAAGGTTCCGTGCACAGTAAATCTAACTTTTCATGCAGAAAAAGATCTTGAAAGACAAATATTTGAAGTAATAGAAAAGTTAACATAGAGAAATTCTGTGGAAGAACATTATTCTTTGGGTAATTGTTTCCTTTCTTTTTCTTATGGCTCTTTGCTGGAGGTAAATACCCAGGCCTCTCTGTGGGTCTGTGTGCTTCTAACAGGTGGCTATTTTTCATCACCTTTCTATGAAGGAAGGGGAAGAAGAGTTGTGCTGTTTTAATTTTTAGGTGTCTCAAGTGCTAGTTGGCTGTTTCTGTGGGTGATGGATATATTTGGGACTGTTCAGAGAGGTCAGTGAGTCCATCTCACCAAACCCTGACAGGGGCACACCACTCATAGTTACATAGGAGTGTAAAATGGCCATTGAGAGGCCCAAATCAATAAGCACCTGTATTGGTGGGTGCTTTTCCTGTATTTGTCTTGTCATGTTCCCTTTGACTTTTGCAGTCAGCCCTGTCCAGGCACTCCCACCTGTGCCTGCAATAGAACTGGCACATCTCAATCAACATCTCAGGCTCTTATGCATCTTATGCTGCTGGCGCTTAAGCAAAGGTGCTGTAATGTTCCCTACTTGATATTGTCTGTCTGAATAATGTTTCTATTTCACCAATACAGGGTAGAACCAAAATCTTTTTCTGAAAAAGATCCATTTTGTTTAGTTGCAAAGCCCTGGCAGGAACAAGTAATGACAGCTCCTTGTGGTGGTGGTGCAGTTCACCATGTAACTGTCCTGGGAGTTAAGCAGAAATATTGGCAAAGGCAAAGCCTTTCAGCTCTGGTAGGGACTTGAATAACTTTTGAAATACCTATTTACTAAAACATTCGAATATTTCAATAGTAGCAGTTGTTCAGACTAAGAAAAGATTGAATGGGGAATTTGTGGACTTGAACTCACTTCATCAGTATGGAATTGCTTTGTTTTGATTCTTCTGTTTAAACCTAGATCAACATCTCAAGGATGTTCAGGTGACACATGTTCATGTGACATTTCATGTTTTGTCAAAGGAGCCCAAAACTTCATTCTCGTTGGTTTCAGTGTTTTTCCTAACGCCACATGGCTTCTGGAGCTGAGTCTGGCAGCTGGACTCCATTCTTCCCTCCCCTCAAATCAGCCTGCCTGGTGAAATGCCAGCCTTTGTGACATACAACACTAAATTGTAGCTCTTTGCATCTGTGGGTATCAGTGCTACAAAAAGGAAGCCAAGAGCTTTATCAGAGTTACAAAGGAAAATGAGGCACAGAGTAGAGCCACTTACTCAAGGTCACCCTTGAAAGTGCCAGGAAAAGTCTTACTCTAGCACAGTTGGGAGTAAAACACCTTTTCCATGATAATCTGAGCTAGAACATCAGAAAATTCATATCTCTAATGAACGACAGGGAGACTCCTTATTGCAATGTTGAAGATGTAGCTCTCCAGGGACTTTGCCTTAATAAGAGAATGGGGGTGTGAACCACAAGTTTGAAGCAGTGTGTTAGTAGGGAAAGGCAGCTGAACTTATTAAAAATATTCTTCAACTATTTTTGGGTTAGTTGAAGATGGCAGAACATTTTTATTTGGCCCTGTATGATACTTCACTGCAGTCACCCTGATGAGACTGTGTCATTGTTGGAAAATGCAGAGTTGTTCTTGCATAATTGGAGGGCTGGGGTGGGGGTAGAAATCCAAAAGACAATTCTCAGTAGTGGTAATAAAGAAAGTCAGGGGGCTTGTTGAGGAAGCACCTGTGGCCCTGGTTCATATGCAGATGACCTGAGTGAGGGTTTCATTGCCCTTCTTTGGCATAAAGAAATGGAGCAGCAGTAAGCACAGTAATTATGCTTGCTTTTAGCACGTATGATTCCGGGTTTAGAGGTTTGAAGGAAATGTGATGCTTTCTGCTATTTACCCATATGTAAATATCTCAGTATACAGAGATTAAAGGATGTGGTTTTTAGCCTTAAATGAAGGTTTTTGTGGAGTTCAGGGAAAGCTAGACCTCTAGGGTGTTCACTTTCTTTTTCTACCTGCCTGCATCCTAAGCATTCCCATAGGAGTACTGTGGTCCTTATAAATTGGAGTTCAGTGCCTGTAAGGGTTTTGATTTGCCTCCAAGCATGAGGCTCCCTGAAGGAGGAACACAGATTCAGAAGAGGGCTGCCCTGAGGACAGAGCAGTGCCTTTGCTTGGGGTGGCAAGCATGGAGGCTGTGCTTTTGGAGGCATGGCCCATCCTTCAAAGATAAACAGCCTTTGAACTACAACTTCAAAAGCAAGTTACCTGCTGGAAAATCAGGAAGTGTGGGGAAAAGGTTACATAATGCAGATTTAAAGGTGTGTTTTTGCCAGAGGTGGGTGTGAGCTGCTCAGAGGTTGAGAGGGGAGTACACATTCATTAAGGTGTGCCTTTTAGTAAGTAGGACCTTGGATCCTAAGAAATTAGTAGAAATGGAAGTCTGCAGAAGTATCCATGTGTAGGTGATACTCCTGCCTGTTATGGAAAAGGAGATATCAAATCACAGTGTTTATTTCTGTAGCCTACACATAAGGGTACTTTGTGAAAAGATAATGCAGCTTTGCTGGTCCCCAGTTATTATGAAGTGTAATTTATTTGAAAGCCTACACTTAATTTAGAAAATAACAGATATATCTGGGCAGATTTAGTTTTTGCTTTTACTCTAAATTGAAACTGTTCACTCTCAGTGGTTCAGTGTCTCATGGTTGATTGCTCTGTATGGAAGATGGATATTTCTCAAAGATCTATGCACAGTGTTCACAACATCAGCTGCTGTCTAATCTCTGCTCAGATACTATTGAAAAGCAACAAACAAATACTAAGACACTTCTCAAAACTTGAAGGTAGAGGCTCAAGATAAGAACTGTTTTATAGCATGTGCTTTCTTCAAAAAGCAGTGTATGCCATAAGAAATGATTTCTTAGATTGGTGTAGATCTGTGCTGCTGGCTAGTTATCTTCTGTGGTTTTACCTGGGTGACAGGCTACTTCTTGTATAAGCCAAAAAAACCCTGGTTTTGTTAAATTCCACCTAGAAACCAGTCAGAAGCTTAGGGTAGACATGAGAATGTTATTGTAGTACATTCCTGCATGGACTGTAGGTTGTCAGGACCATGGAGTGTCAGTTTAAACCCTTTAGATACTTTCTTCATGGTGGTGTCTTAAAAGCAAAGGGTTGAGCTCTGGTCTGACTGTGGGCAGTGGTCCTTTCTTCGTGGGGGCAGCAGAAAAACAATTTTATTCTGGGCTACAAACTGAGCTACCCGAGTCAGTGCAGAGCTCCTGGGAGCTCCCACTGCTGCAAAATGCAGCTGCTGCAATCTCACTCTCATTCTGGGCTTTTCCCAGCCCAGGGTCTCGTGGGTCAGTGGGCTGTGCTGGGCTGCCCTGGAGGTGTTGTTGCCCTGGGGCAGCTGCCCATTGCTCGTGGGAGTCGCTGGTCAGGAGCCCCTGCTGCAGAGTTTGGGGAAAGCAGGTGGGGCTGGGATGCTGGCCTGGTTTTGGAGTTTTTCTCCCTCTTGGCTGTGTGAGAGCTGCATGTAGGGCTGTGCTGGCAGGGTTTGCCTTCTCCCAGATCTGCAGTCCTGGTGGGGCAAACCTGCTGCACAGAGCTGTGAGAGAAAAGCTATCAAAAGTGTCAGCTCTGTGACATGTGCTGTGGGACAGCAGTCTGCTTCCACTGCTGCCTTGCCTCGTGCCAGCACTACTTCTGGAAAGCTGTTTAACCATGTAGACACTGACTTTATATCTGGCCCTGTGTGAATGGCAGAAAAGTGTGCCAGCACTCCAAGTCACTGGGCACCAGCCTTACTGATTAATTTGTCTTAGCACTTAATTCTTGTTTTTGGATAGGAAGCACTATCTATAGCTATTTATAGTTTTGCCAGGCCTTTTCTGAAGCTCAACCAACAAGACATTAATGGATGTTTATGTCATCAAGAAATTCCTTCCTCTGTTGGTTACTTGGGTTTATTGATTTATTTTGAACTATGCTTATTAGCATATTACACAGAAGGATTATATTGAAAAGTATCTGATAGATTTAGAGTTCCTTTCCTTTCAGTCTCTGCACAGTTATTTGAGAAAACTGGTGACAACCCAAACCTTCCCTCCTTTGTAGGCCATCCTGCTTGCCAGGCACTAACAGGGATGCCAGTGGGATGCAGACACAGACATTTGGTACCCTTATCTGTCCAGTCCAGGACAGTTTCTTCCCAATTCTATATCAAAATGTGGGGACAGCCAGAGGTGGATGTTTGAGAGGGTCCTGCAAATCACTGACCAAAGCCAAGCTGAGCTGAGGGCTGTAGTCAGTAGCAGGGACATTTCCTTTTGCTGAGCCTCTGCAGCCCCTCTGAGCATCAGTGCCTTGTGTGTGTGGCTTTCCTTCCTATCCCTGCCTAGGAGAGGAGAAGGAACCACAGCAGATGCACCTGAGTGTTCCGAGGCTTTCCCAGTGAGCTGCTGTTAAAATGCACTTGGTTTGAATGCAGAGAAGAGGGGTCAGGTTTGGTTGCAAGAAGCACAAATTACTGCAATTTTATTGCTAGGATTTAGGGTGAGAAGGTCAAGCAGAGGAGCACACAAGTCATTGCAGTTAATGGCAGGCTGGACAAATTAAAAACCCCCAAGAATTTGATGCTGTGCAGCTTGAGCACTCACGAGCTGCTCTTGGGTGCCTTTGGCCAGCAGAGTTTTACTGAAGAGAGAGAAGAGCATCAGATCCCTGCCCTGAGTTTGACTTGCCCATAACATTTGTACATCTTGGATCCTCCTTAGGTGCCTCAGAGGAGCTAAATGAATAATGTACAACCTTGAGGAGAGTAGCACTAATTGTTTAGGAATAACCCTTGCTAAGGCAAATATATTTTAAGTGGAGTCTCAAATGTCTGCCTCAGCAAGCAGTTTGCCTAAGACACCCTGATGGGCAGGTGCTGAGCTCCAGCAATTCTTCTGTGTGGTTATCATGAGATTGCTTAGGTCTGCTAAAATATGCAATATGGTGTGGCCAAAGAAATTACAAAATCATTGTTTGTCCTACAGAATATGGATCTGTGAAAGCCTATTTTCCAGCTAGGCACTTTGGAGAAGTTTTAATGTGGATCTAAGCACTGCCTTGGCATTGTATGTGTGTTTGTGTTTTTGCACCCCACAGAGTCTCATTTGTCGAACAAATTAGTGTCCCACAGGTGACTCTTTAGTAAGTGAAGTCATCCTTCAGTGGTCAATACCAGCCAAATCTGCCCTGAAATAGGAAAAAAAAAATGCCTTCCTTCTTGGATGCTTCTGAGTTGCTTCTCCTCAAGCCTTTTGTGCTCTTCTGGAAAGTCCCAGAGACTGGGATACAGCATTGTTGACAGTGACAGCTTGTTTCTTGTCAGAAGATGGGGAAAATGATTTTTTAATTGATTTGTTAATTGCAGATCAGGGTCAAACACTGGGCTTAGTTTGATCTGATTCCATACTGGATAAGTGTCTCTATTCCAGCATTATTGGCTCTGGTACCCCTGTGCTATGCAATGGAGCAGTGGCTTGGGGGAATGAAACAGGAGTTTCAGGCTGGCAGTGTGTGGGCAGTGCCCATTGATGGTGGAGCACCTGGTTCCTGCCCTGGAGGAAGGTCAGGAGCTTCAGGCAGGCTTTGGCAGCACAGGATTCACAGGTTTCCAAGGTGTTGGTGGAGTTTGATTATCAGGCATAGGTGTTGCTAAGCCTGGGCTGCTCTGATGTCAGGATAGGCAGTAGCTGTAGAGAGAAATATCAGGGGGATGGGGAAAAGTGATCAACTGATTCCCTGGTCTGAACTCCCAAAATAACCCTGAAATCTATTTTATTCCACTCTGAAAGAATAATTTCCTTGCCTGGGAATTAACATAGCTGTGATGCTATTCTAGCACCATAAATGGGATTGAGAATGTGATGTTCCCTGCCCTGGAGAGTCACTGCCTCAGAAATTTGCTGGGGCTCTGCAGTTGTCACTTCCACATTGTATCAGCATCCTCAGCCTCATCAGCGTTTCAGTTTGAAGCAGCATGGGCTTTTGATCGTAAACCATTTTACTTTTGGGACAGCATGAAGGAAAGTGTCTTAGGCTTTGCTCAGAGAAGGGGAGGGAGGGGTCTGTGCCTTCCTGTGTGTATTTTTGCAGCACGCTGAGCCAAAACCTTCTAATTTAATGGGACAGATTTGCAAATTCACACCTGCAGAGTTTGCCTTCACAGGGTTTTCATGCACAAGCTTTTTATTCGTGCCCCAGAGAGCAGCCTGCACCTGCTTCATCTCGCCTGTGAGACCAGCAGCTCAGATCTATTGACAGTTTACTCTCTCTGGTAATACAGAAATGCCTCATCCTGCAGCATGGGCCCCCTTTAGAGGGTAGTAAAGGTCTCCCAGGTGAGCAAGGGCCAGAAACACAGCCCAGCCCGTCTGTGCTGCAGATACTGCCACAGCACAAGTGCAGTGGAACGTGGATGATGCTGCTGCTGTCTAAGCCTGCAGATCTCCAGGCTGTCAAGAAAGTTGTTTGGTTGGTTTTTTTGTGCTGGTGCCTGCATGTAGAACATGAAGGAGCTGTCTTACACAGCTGCCCAGAAGTCTGGCCTTGTTTCTGCTGCTTCCTAACAGTGGTTCAGGCATTGCATTTTAGCCTGAGATGAGTAGCTCAGGCTCCCATAACCATGGAAACCTGGTTTGTCTTCCCTAATAGCTTCAACATCTGTCTGCCTGGGAGAAGGGAGGCTGCAAGCTACAGGTTATTTGTGCACACCTCTGAGGTTGCTAAAACCTCCAGCAGCATCCTGGTGCACCAGGATGAAGCAACAATCCTGAGATAATGCTTGAGGGGCTTATAAAAGCTATGCCAGGCAGGAGGAGAAAACAGGGAGTGAAAGAAGGCTCTCCTGAGGCAAGGAGGGGTTAGGAAGCTGCCTAAGAAGGTACTGCATTATGGTTGTCTTGCTCTGTGTGTGCTGGCTTGACATGCTGGGTGTGTGGAGCATTCTGTTGTGACTTTTAAGCTTTAAGAAAGCCATTTTCCATTTTAAGTTAGAAACCCTTTAAACAGCTTGCTTGTAGCAGAGAAGGAAATCTGGGTATAAGCTCATGAGCATAAAATAAGCTTTGAGATGGGGTAAGTGCCTCTCTGTGGTAACAGCAGGGTTCCATACAGCTTTTCCCTTAGCTATTGGAAGAATGGCTGTCGATAAATGGGTCTCATAGCTCTAACTTGGTGTTGGCAGTGTTGCTGGGCTAGTTAACACGGGGAAAAGTGGGGAGGAGTGTTTTTAAAAAAAGTGCAAAAACTGATTCAAGAGGGTTAATTCTGCTACATTTCTGCATAGATACACATGAATTTCCTAGGGGCTGCAATTTGAACTTTCCTCCTTGAAGCACAGGCACAGCCCTGAACTTCAGGCTTCCAGGAGCAGCCCTGATGGTCGCCAGCCTCTCAGAAAAGTCATTGTGGGAGCTGCCAAAGCTCCTGTCCCGATATGCTGATCCTGTGTCTTTGTTAAATTAGCAGCAGGCCTGGTGCAAGCTTTTGGAAGCGTGTGGAGAAGTTCTGCCCACACCAGGGAGGTGCTTGGTGCAGGGACCTGTGCCAGGATGCTCTGTAAGCTGGAGCCAGAAGCAGAAATAGAAGTAACATTGTCCACTGGCAAGTCACAACCTCATGTGCCCATCTGTGAGAGGGGGGTCATAATACTTCACTGTGGGTGCCTTAAGGCTCACTTGGTGTTTAGGAAATGTTCTGAACTTTGGGATGGTGCCTGCTGTAGGGGGCACTTACAGTGGCACCCAGATGTCTGTGTTGACACAGCAGGCACATAAAAACACTGGCATCTTCCTAGTGCATAGAACAAAGATGCTGGAATTACTCTCAAGAAAAAATCTGACCCTTCTAAACCAAACATTTAATATTAATCTGACAGTTGTCACCTGCAGGTGTTGTGAGAATGAAAAAGAAAATACCAGGTTAATACCTAGTAAAATTCTGTGTTGAAATTAGTGCCTGAACAATAAAAGCTGTTTGGTAAATTCTTAATATATTTTCTTTATATGTATATATTTTCTATGGCTGTTGATGTTTTACATCTAAGCACAGAGCCATCACGCTTTCTCTGTGGACATGACGAGCATAAATGTCTGCTTTCTCCATGGCAGCCTGGCAGGAGGGTTTTCATGCCAGTTGCTGCAGTGTTGGAAGCCTGGGCCCGATCAGGGAGCCAGTTCTCCAAAGTCTCCTCTCAGTGGGGCCCCTGGCCAGCACAGCTATACAAGATGCAGCCTGGCAATAACAATATGCTTCACAGAAACTGTTCTTGGTTTTCTGGCTCCTTGGGTGTTTGGTGAGCAGGGAATCAAATGCTGGTCTCTTGTCTGCTAAATCCAAGTTAAGATCTTGGGAATTATCTTGTGTTTGTGCAACCACATATGCAGCAACTGCTGCAGGTCATGTTACTGGCAGTTTAAATTGAGGATTTTCTTTTTCTCTGCTGCTTTTTCTTGGTAGTAGATGCTTTGCCACTCCTTATTTACACAGAGAGAAATGGTCTGGATACCTGCATAACCCAGCTGTTCAGAGTACTAGTCTCTATTTCTAACCTGGACCTGAGAAACCTTTTCCTCAAGTAAATTTAATCAAGATTGCTTCTTCTAATTAAGCTTCAATTAAAATACATCTATGACCAAAAACCTTCTTTAAGAGCTACCTGGAAGCACTTTTTTCCCCTTGGAGCTCCTGGGAGCCAGCAGTTCCACATGCTGTCTGTGTCAAATGGCAGAAGTGCACCAGAAGTATACTGAGCTGCCTCAGTACTGTTGGATGGTGCCATGAATTGGTCCAGGTCTGCAGTTTTATCCTCCTGTATTATTAGGGTAGTACCTAACAGCAGCTCCATCTGGTCAATGACTATGGACGAGAACATACACACTCTGCATTTTTATGTTCGTGTCTACACATAGGTACAGAAAATACCCATGGTTATTAACTGCACCAGCAGCTGTTTATCACACTGTCTGTGCCACTGATAGGAAGCAGTGATGGCAAATGTTACCTGAACTCTGACAGCAAATTTGCTTATTTAGAGCTACATTGCAAATATTGGGTTTTGGCTTTTTTCTAAGTTCTAAAGTTACAGAAGTAAATTCAAAGGCAATCTATCAGCACTTTAGAAGTGAGAGTGCAGCTCCAACAACGTTCAGTTGATCTAGTATAGACATTGTGGGGCTGTGAGAAATAACCTGACCTGGAAGCAGAAACAAAGTTGGACCTTCTGAGTTGTTCTAGAAAATAACTGCTCTGTCTATACTTGAGAGCTGGACAATGACTTTGGGTTGGGTCTCAGCAATGGAGATGGGAAAATGAATGGAAGTGTATATATGATGAACGAGTTGGCATCAGGAGCTGGGCTGGTTATTCTTGTGCACTCATTGATTTGAAGTTGCCAGGGGTGACTTTGGTTTGCTGGGGGTAGTGATAGCTGCTGATTCTGTCTGCTGAATTACATTTTCCTGGTGACCTGTTTCTTGCCAACCCAAGTCTATTTTTGGATCAAATGGTGAATGAATGACTACTGTTTGGACTGTTTGTGGAGCTGAGCACCCAAAATGAATGTTGATGCAGAAGTGACAAATCATCCCGTGGCTGCTGAGAAGAATGTCTGATGATGACTGCAGCTGTGGTGCAGCTCCACTTACTGTTCACATTTCTGCATCAATCAGACAGGTCTACACAGAACTTACAGCCAAGGGACACGTTCAGCAGGTGGGCAGCTGGTCATGGAAGGAGAAAAAGCTGCTGGAAGGGTTTCAGGACATGGTGGTAATAGTCTTGCCTGTCCACTTATTTGCTGTGACCCTTGATCAAGTTTTGTCCCTTTACCATGCTTTTGATGTGCAGTCAGGCTTTTTTATTTACCTGTTGAACTGCAAATGCTTGACAAGCCCTGTCCCTTTTGTGTGTCTGTGTCTGATACCTGGTGCTTTCAGTCCAGGTTCCAGTCATCCCTTCAGGGCATTCCTGCTGAAAAGGATCAAGTAGCAGTTATGGTTCATAAAGAAGCTGAATGTGACCATCGAGGGAAATTTTTCCCCTTCAGGGAATATGTCTTTAGAGAGTTCAAAAATGGTTTATATGTTTCTGCAGTGTCTAATAGTGAACTCTCTAAAGCTGAGGGAAATCCAGAGGTGGTGGTTTGGTCTTATTGATGCCTGAAATAGGGGAGCATACAAAACAGTGGGAAAAACTTTGACACTTCCAGAAGTGCTGCAAGCTCAGGCCTCTCCATCCCTGTGGCCTCAGGCCAGGCAGAGGTGGCTGTGGCTCATTCAAAGCAGATAAGCAGAAGTGGTTTGCAAAGCTCTGCACGTGGCTCAGCTCCTCCTTGCAGATGTGCAGCCTCCCTCCAGTGCCTCAGAGCTGCAGCGCACAATTTCGCTGTGGCAGCCTCACAGCCTGGACTCACTGGTCAGGGATTTCTGGCTGTCTTGAATGGCTGCCTCCTAAATCTCACTGAGAGCTTCTGGTGTAGCTACAGATGCTAAAGCAGGTGTGTCACATCTGGGCCCCAGGTGTGCAGATGGAGCCACGTGCAGAGGGAGGTAAACTTGGCGCTGTCCGCATCGAGGGTGAGGACTGCAGAGAGCTAAGCTGGCATTCCCCTTGTTCAGGAGGAGGTAGTGCTGAGCTCAGACCAAGGAGATCAAAACACAGCTTTGCTTCAATATGGCCCAGCCAGACATGCAGTGCTGTGCTTTGTGTGGTGCAGGTTAAACCCAATTACTGCAGCAGCTTCTCTTGGACGCTCAGGCTGAGAACTGACTGTGGCTTGGCTTCTGGTGTGTCATGGTGTGCCCTGCTAGAGCAGCATGTGGGCAGGAGTTACTGTGTCAAAATGCTGTGTTAAAGAAGCATCTCTGGTTCACCGGGAGCTCTTTAGCTGGATTCAGGATCTAGGCTTTCAAATGATGATGTAATCTTGATTCCAAAAAAAACCAGGGACACACAGCTTAGCTGGTACAGCACATGTGGAGAAAAGGCAAGGAGCTTCTCTGCTCTTGCTGTTGGCTCTCTGTTCCCCCATGGTTTGGAGCTCAGCTGGGCCTGAAGCTGTGCCTTTCCCAGGAGGGAGATGCCACTGATGGGCTGCTTGCCGCTGGCAGGGGCGTGTGGCTCCTGGCTCTGGCAGCATGCAAGGTTGCATGTGCTGAGCAGATGCAAAAAACTGCTTGTCTGAGCAGAGGGAGTCAGGGATGGAACCAAATGGATCTGAGCTGTAATGCCAAATTTTTGGCCATTCTCAGGTTTGAATTTTGCATAGGTTCCAAATGCAGAGATCTTTTTTGTAAAGGAGGAGTCTGATGCACCCTGTATATCCATAATACTTTAAAGTATTATGGATGTCCCCATGGGATTATTTCTGGCATTGCTGCCCTGGGTGTGAAAATGTATACTGGAAAAGCTGGTAAGGTATGGGCAGGAATTTTTTGGTGGTTGGGAACTGTAGTGCCTCTTTGAAGAAATGAAGTTGGCGATGCTTTGAAAGGTAACAGATTTGATAAATGATTGCACACTCTTTTAAATGCAATTAGAAGCCATATGAAGAGTCTCAAAGTCTCAATTTAAGGCATCCTCAATCACCAACCATTTCTGGAAAGCAAGTAATGTTTAATTTCTTTAGAAGTGCATACAGAGCTAGAGCTATGTAACTGAATCTGGAAAAGAGTCTGATAAAAATCTCTATCACTCCCTCCCCAAATTCACAAAAAGACAGAAAAGCATCTCTAATTAAAAATTTAAAAGGTTTCTTGGCTGGCTGACTGCTTGTGTGTTCTTTAAAATAATACATTATTTTAATCTTCTTTTCTGGAAGATCTCTCACTGAATGCTCTGAGTGCCTCCCTTGCTTTATGCTCCAAGACTCTTGATATAGGAGAGCCAAACCCTCATTTTCTTGTTTGAGAAGGATTCTACAGCAGCTGAAGTTAATAAAAGTGAAGATGTAAGCCCATAGAGCTTCCACAGCTGGTTAGAAGCTTTGAGTCTGTGAATTCTGAAGTCTCTTTTTGCCATGTGTTTTTAGCTTTTAGCAGTTACACTGCACAAGGCAAAGCAGGCCCTGGATGCCCGTGGTTGGTGTGGAGGGTTCTGCTCAGACAGCACCCAGGGGTGATGAGCATCCCTTGCAGAAGGGCTCTCATGCTCTGTGCAGCCCTGTGGGGTGTGATAAGGTGTTGCTGACCTGCATGCAGCCTGGGGTCAGTAGCCCGTGGGGTGGGCTCCACACTGCAGCTCTGCTCATCAGTCCCTCATTTAATTGGAGTAATTTCTTCAACTGAGGCTGGGATTAGGAGTTGGTCTTTACTCCAGTATGGATGGGGGAAAGAATTGGCTCCAGCTGATCCAGCAGAGCTTTCCTTGTCCATGGAGAGCTGAGGGTTGTGCTGTTTCAGATGACTAAAGGCTCACATGGACTGACTGCAGAAGCCAGAGCTCATGTGAGCATCTAGTGATGATGCTCCAGTTTTGTTTCCAGTTATTTATGTCTGCTCGTGCTTTGGAAACTGCTTTGTGGGTCTCAGCTACTATGGAGCCCTATCAAGGAGACAGGTTTAAGTCTAAAAATTCAAGGGCTCTAGGGACTGAAATCAACCTCTAAGGGGAAATGCAGTTTTCCTCAGCTTAAAATAACTTTATAATGTCCTTTACTCTCCAAGGTCTCTTTCAAGGCTCTGCCTGGGTTAGATTTTTGACTTGTGCGGAGTCAGGCTCCTGTGAGAAAGGAGGGCCAGGAAATTCAGAAAAGGCAGTTGGGGAGGAGAAGGAAGGGGGAAATGCTGATAAGGGTGACGAACAGTTTCACCTTCAGGAGTGATGAACTGTGGGAGAGTTGGCTGCATTGAGGGTCTGGCACAGCTTCAGCACACGCACGTGGGGATGGATCAGCTGAGAGAAATGACTGCATTTATTCAATGAATTTACATGAGGTGCCTGCCTTGCCAGAAAGGGATGGGCTCCCACCCCCTCCAAAACATCAGTGGCTCCGTGCAGGAACGAGGAGTGGAGCAGCAGGCTCAGCTGAGGGACAGGGCTGGGAGTTTTTCAGCAGAGCCTTTGCTGTGAAGGCTTCTTCATGATGCAGCTACCTTCTGAAAGGAGTTCAACTGTGCCCTGGGCTGTGGCTCTTATGAACTGAATTAATAAATAGTTAATTAATAAATGGTTACACACTGCCAGCCTGCTGCTGGTTGTTCTCTAGGCTGTTTTTGCCTCTAGCCAAATTCTCTCCCCTTCTCCCCCAGGCCCTCATTCCTAGAAATCCACCAGCAGTATTTTTGTACTTCTGATTTGAGGTATTAGGTTCTGTTCTGTAGTTGTTTCCCTTAAAGACAGTGCCTGAATGCTGTTTGTAGGGCAGGAAACTCTGATTTGTACTTAAATGTAAGGGACAAAAGAGGAGGAACAGATTTGTACCAAAAGGTTGGAGCTGCAAATGCTTTCATAGAATTTGGTGAGAGAACTGGGGCTTAATGTGGGGAGTCCAAGGCCCCTCCTGCATCCTTGGGGCTTTCTCAGAGTGAAGGACCCTGCAGTGCAAATCCTGAGGATACAAACCTCTGGCACCCAGGAGTCCAAGAGTTTAAGAAAACCAAAGAGCTTAAATTACCAGAGAGGTGGGGGACTGCCCACCCATGGATGTGTTCAAGATCAGGCTGGATGGGGTGCTGAGTAACCTGGTCTAGAGGAAGGTGTTGCTTGGAACATCTTCCCCTGAACTAGATGATCTTGAAGGTCCCTTACAACCCAAACTCCTGTAATTCTACTGATTCCTTAGCAGTGCTGGGTTATTAACAAGGTGACTGTTGAATAGGCTGCCCAGGCCTGTGGCTGGGGTGTTTTTACACTAAAGGCTCTTCTCAGTAAAGCCCATGGAACCAGCAGCAGCTGGGGGTCTGCAGCTGATGCTCTGCTCCCTCAGCTTCCAGGGCCAAAGAACATTTGAAAGAACGGCACATCCCCCAGTCCTTCTAAAAACAACCCGCAGTAAGCAATGAATATTTAATTTTAAAATGGGATTAAATAAGGATTGGATTCTTCACTTTATGCCTGTTATAGCTGTTACCTTACTGCATGGCTCAGGGTGCTGCAGGATGTGACCTGGGCTGAAGGTTCATGGACTCCAACTGAACGTGCATGTTCTATCCCAAACAGTCACATTTGTGGGAGATGCTGAGGGATGAGGTACCGTGATAAATTCCATCTTGGTATGGGAATGTTGGCGAGCTCATGGTACAGCAGAGAAGCTTCAGTCTTAAAACTTTAATTCCTGATGGATGGCAGAATGACAGAGTCTGTCTCTGGTGCACATCACAGTCCCTCCCTCGGAGTGATGCTCCTGCTGTGGGGCCCTCAAGGGACACACAGGGCTGCTCGTGTAAAGTCTGTGCTGTAAAATTCCCTGGCTGCTCTGAATTAATTCTTTTTTAGCTGGAAAACTGCCTCTGAGTAAGGGGGAAAAAAATCATGCCATTATGTTTTTCATGTGTGATTGAAAATCCATGACAGCTTTTACTGTCCTGCATTCAGCCTTACTGACAGGTATCCATACTGGTAATACTGTCAACATCAGCTTTAACTGGTTAACCATCGTGAACATATCTTTGTTTGGGCCTGAGTTTGTCTGAATTTTGTGTTACCTCTTGTTAGACCAGATTTGCTAAAGGGCAGAGCTCTTTGATCGAATTTCTGTTCCTTACGTAGGTGCTTGCAAACTGTGATCAGATTGTCCTATTAACCTTCTCCCTTCATTAGGGAGAACAGATGGTGCTTCTGGAGCCTTTCTCTAAGCTGCCCTTTTGGTCCTTTAATCATCCTCTTGGAGGTTCTTCGCACTGGATTCAGTTTTTTCAATATTCTTAAACTGCAGGCATTAAAACTGACTATAATTTCGACAGTGCTAATCCCACATGCTGATTTATTTTTTATTTTGAGCATCCCACATCCAAAGTTCTCTGAGCTTCCCTTGAGCAGAGGACCATTCCAGCACAGTGTGCTCAGCTTCCCTAATTGCATGTTGACCATGAAGTTCCTGCCAAAATCAATGGCTTCACGGAGGCTGCCCTGTTGTTTGTGTTGCTCTGTGTGTGGGTGGCAGTTCAGAAGTCTCTGCTGTGTTCTTTGGTGGAGGTTATTTAGCCATGTGGACCTGCTGTTCTCTTCTCAGTTATTTAGCAGTCCTACAATGTTGGCCATCCTCAGGCTTGATAAGTAATGATTTTAGATTCTCTTCCACTCATTTACACCACAGAGCCAAGGAGCAGCTTCTGCCAAGTCCTCAATAGGAACATGCATGTACACCTGTGACTATTCAGTCACCCCTGCATGAAATGATTTTAATCCATTTATACATGTCATATTATTTCCTCATCTCAATCAAATAATAGTGTAGCATGAAGCTAAATTCTGTATGGACAGTCTACAATGTCATTTTATTGACTAAAATAATGATGAAGTGTATTTTATACTTTAAAAAAAATCCATAATACTAGGTACTGTGCATTCTGGAGAATTTCCAATTTATACAGATTAATTTTATCACACTCATTTATTGGAGATCATTCTTAGGATTTTCTATTTAATTCTTAAAATACTTGGCACATCAGCGTGTTTTTTCCCAGCTACTGTGACTTCCATGTACCCAACATATTTAAAATTGATATCAATAATAGAGTGTTTCAGGATGTTCTTTTAAAACTGTGGTGCAAGTCATCCAAACCTGCTGAATTTAGGTTCTGTTTAATTAGCTGCGCTTTCAGATTCTGCTTAGTTGGTAGTAGAATAAGGAGTGTGGAACTGGTGATGTAACTCATGCAGACACCACTTAACTGCTGCCACTCTGCAATGAAAACCATTACAAATATAACTTTTTTGACCCCTACCATGTGGAACTGATCAAAACAGCAGTGGAATAATCTTCAATTGCCTTAAACTCCACCTATATGGTTCTTAATTTTTCTACCTATTTGTCTCTGAGCCTTCCTTCATTAAACTCACAGTTGCTAGTTTTTGGTCCCTTGTCATCACCTTTCCCTTTCTCCAGGGTGATGCGTGTTTAATCCTGTGCTTCCAAGTGGCTGATTGTTGGACACAGCAGTTTTGAATTGGTGCATTGTCATCTGGGTGGTGGTGATAATTTTTGGAGGGCATTTCGGTGACAACCATGTGGGACCTCCTGGTTTTTCTATGCTGAAATCCCCTGCAGTATCTCAGGTTTTATTCTCTATCCATTCCTGATGATTGCTAAAGAACATGAGTAAAATCTCATCTTTATCTTTTATCTGAGCTATCATTGACTCAAGGAGAGTTGTTCCATTTCTTCTGTATTTGCCATTCAGAAATACATTAAAGCCATTTATGGCACCGCTGAGGAGTGGAGTTTCAGAAATGAGCAATTCTGGCTTCTCTGGTGTGTTGTAGTCTTCTGCTGCCTAGACAGATGAAAGCAATTAATTTTAACCATATGAGAGACAGAGAGGAAACAATTCTGAGGTTTATTTGCTTCAATTTTTTTTCTCTGGAAATCTATGCTTTGCTGTTGGTTTCCAGTGAGAAACCCCAAAGAAAACCTTTCCTGTACTAAATTGTACATCAGACTCTAACAGCTGGTGGAGCATCGTTGCACAAAGCGGATGTTGATGTTCTCTGTGCCCCACAAGGTTCCCTGGTGGAGCACTTCTTAGCTGAGAAAGACAGATGTGTTTGAAAAAGAGAGGTGTTACCTTCCAGTGAATTGCTCAGATGTGGCTGTATGCAGTGAAGCACTACTAGGCCCTGGGGATATTTGCCAGCAAGCTTCAGAAGTCCTGAAATTTTCCTCTTGTCCTGGATCTGGTAGGACAGCAGGCTGTCCTGTTGTCTTGCCACCCTGAAGAACACTCCATGCAAGGTTTGAAAGCTGTTAGTGCAGAGGGCTTGTGGGGATGAAAATTCCTCCCAAGTACATGCATTATGAAAGCACCATGCATAGTTAATGGCTAAAGACAGATTTCACAAGGACAGAATAGTGCATTATTCCCAGAATATGTAGCTTGAGCTCACCTGTATGCCCAAGTCAGTGCAGTGCATAGTGAGAAAATCACCTAATCCATAGCCTCTGAGTGCAGAGCACTGGGGCAGGGGAGCAAATGCAAAGCAACTCCGGCATTCTCAGCTTGCTTTCACTGAAAGATGAAATTATTCAAGTTGTTTTGTGTTGGGCTTGAGTTTAGGGCTTCTTCATCTTGGTGTAAACAGGGTTCCCGGTTTGTCTTGTGCCTCATTTGTCTTGTTCTTTAAACAGTGAGAGAATTCTTTGATGATCTGTGTGGCACTCAATTAATGGGATTTTTATAACTAGAATCAGCTGATTTGTAGAAACAAATAAAGAAAATATTTCTAAAAGGCTTCCTTTGTGAAAACCACGTCTAAGCGTAATGGATGACCTTGATATCGAAACAACAGACACATCACACAGCTTCTGAGTTAGCCTTTCTGAAATCTCATCCATACTCTACCTTTGAAGCAGTTCTTATAAGGATTATCTCCTCTACCCTCAGCCTCTATCCTCCATAATTGAAAGTTTATACAGCAGCCATGTGATTTCAATATGGGCTGCTGGCAAATGTGACTTCTTTAATTCTCTCCCCGTGCCACGATGTGATGGGAATGACAATGGGAGTTGTTACACTTGATAACTGCAAATACTGTTAATGTTGTTGCCAGACAAAACAAGTGTTCAAAATTGTATGGATCTTTTTCCCCCTTTAATTTTGACCCTTCCATCTCAATTGAGATGTGATGAACTCAGACCTACCAGCTTGATGCTGAAGAAGATTCTCTGTAAATCAGTGTCCTACAGTGGGGAGGTCTGCTGGTTCTATATTATGGGTATGTTCTGTATTACTGGATATTCTGTGTTATAGGTATGTCTGCCTTTTGCACTCTGCTGTAACGTAGCTGTTAGTCACTAAAAACACACAGAATGAAATATGGCCCTTGTCAGTGCTACTACTGAGGTGCACTCGCAAGTCAGAACCCTTGAGAGTAGCTGCAGGTGTTGCCAAGCACACACTGTACCTGCAAGAGGGAAGATGTCCTTTGGAAAACACAGTCTCAGGTTGTGGGTGGTTAGGAACTGATGCTTTAAATTGTAGTTTTGTGCAGATGGCAATCACAAACAGCATTTTTTACCCTTTTGCTTTATGGTGTATTTACTGTGCTGTAAGTCTGCTTCATCTGAATGTGCCCTAAATTTCCAAAGCAGTAGTTGGAGAGGGCAGCCTCAATTGTCCAGCTGGCCATGGGCTGGAGATACTGAGCCTGTATTAATTAGAGCAGTGTGGCAAGATCTTTTCATTCCCTGGATAGTGGCCTGCACAGTAGTATGCTGCTGGAAAATTTTCTTTTACCAAAGACACATCTATAAGCTTTAAACTTAATGTAGCAAGCCCAAGACTTTAAAGATGCCTCAGAGGTCTCATTTGTTATTGCAGATGGTGTGTCTGCTGTATGATGATTTATGAGAGATGGCTCCTGTCTGCTTTGGAGAAAGTACTGTGTGCCCATAAGCAAGCCTCTCTGACACCCTGTTGGCAGTGGGCTGTGAATTCATTGCAGGGGAGATGTTATTTGAGTCACCTCAGAAGTGACTTATGGTAAGCGATCCAGGTTGCCTTCAAGAGCTGTATTTTTGCTATGCTTAATGTTCAAGGCTTGAGATCAGATTTTTGGGGTGTTTCCTGCTGGAGCAGGATGGAGGCTGAGTACAAGGCATGGTCAGGGGCAGATCAGACACAGTTGACACTGGGATCTGCCTGTCTTCAGCAGGAAGCTGGAGTGTTTGTTCCTGGGGTTCGGTCCCAAAGCCACTGTGTGCTTGATGTCACAAAGCCACCCAGCACTAGGCTCAAGGAGCTCTTGTTGCCAGAACAGCTCTTGGCTGGGAGGATGTGGATCCTGTCAGCAGAGCAGGTGACTTTGGGTGATGCAGGTTTGTAGTCCCCCAGACAGAGTGGGTGTCTCTGAGCATCACCAGGCACTTGCTGCAGACCCGTGCTGGCTGTGGCCAGAACCTTCACTCCCACATCTCCTCTGTGCTTCTAAATCCTTGATACTACAGGTGACTTTGGAGATGAGATCTTGGCCTGAGATCGTTCTGGGAAATGGCTCAGGAAGGAAATTCCCCTGAGCTCCCCAGCAAGGGCTGTGGGCTCCCCTGTGGGCGCGATGTGGTGGTGGCTGCAGCCATCCCAGGGCAGCTGCACTTGTCAAAGGAGTGCTGAATGGGATTAGTGAACACTGAGCTCCCTGAGTGTTATCAAATCACAGAATCACTGGTTCAGGAAACACTAGAAAGTGTGAAATTATCAGTGAATATAAGGTGATGTGGCAGTAGCTTATAATGGTGTGTACCTAGATTCCTCTCTCTCTCTCTGCTAATACCCTGCAGGAACAGGATACTGATCTGTACAGCCCATCTTTATGCTGAGAATGGAGAAATCTAAACAAACTGGACTTGTGACAGTTCACATTTCATTTTAAATTTCATGATTCTCATGTGCTAAACATTAAATCAAATACCATGATGCCAACTGTGTATTTTTATTTTAAGCATATTAATAATATCTCAGCTGCTTCTTTGCTGTTCTCTCTTGTTCAGAAAGACAGTTCTTGGTGTAGAAGATAAAATGTATTTGTTTTCACTGTTAATAAACATCCAGTTACATTCACTGGCAGGACAATGAATCAGGGCAGTAATATGCCAAGTCTGCTGAGGCCACTTCAGGAACGTGGTGCTGCAGTTCCCTGCAGACCAGGCACGAGGTTTTCATGGGTCTGTTGTTTTCTGCTGTTCACCTCAGAGAAAATTATTGCAGAACATGGGAACTTTTTCACATGCTGCCTGTGCTGTGAGCAGAGATGAATGGAAAAGGATTTTGAAAATACCTGAGTCCTCATTTTGGAAAAGGTGGAAAAATGATCTATTCATCCCTGGTGGGATTCTGCCAGTGTGGAGTAAATCACAAGACAGATTCGTTGTCCTTACAGTGTTATCTTTCTGTAACAGCACAAACTTGCTTATTTGGTGGCTAGAAAAGGTTTTACAGCTTAGTTATTAAAGAAGTGAGAACCAATCTGGCTGCACTATGAAAGAGATGTGCTAATGTGATTTCAGTGTGAAATGGTCCCAGACACTGTGCTCCTTGGAAAGCTTTTAATGTTTGGAAATAGTTTCTAGTTTTAGAATTTGGGAGGAAAAAGTGATTTTTTTTTTTCCCTCCCCACTTAGCTTTTCCTTTCTTTTTTTTTTTTTACTTTACATTTGAACTAGAATGTAGGAGAAATTAAACTGTTTTGCTTTAGTTGCCAACAACACATTTTCCTTTCTGTTTTGAAATAGATTTTTTTTTTGTTTGGAGTAATTATATTCATTTATTTTTGTGTCCAGGCTAAGAATATTTTCCTGTCCTCATCACTGTATCTGAACATAGGTCTTGGAGTCTGTCTCTTGTGTTTTTGAGCCTTTTCCATGTGAGCAGGCTTTAGCATCAATAGGGCTTTTTTTTCACTAAGCTACTTTGATCTCCAACACAGGTAATAATATCCAGGGCTCACTCCCTTCTAAACTGGAGCATCTCTCTCCACCGGAAAGAATCTAAAGAATTCCTTGTAGCAAGGAAATAAATTCAGCGTGGAGTTTCATATCTGATTTCAGCTATGAAAACTGTTATCTTGGCTAAAGGGAATATACTTTGTTCTTAAAAACAATTACTTCAATTATTTTTGCTATGCTGCACTCTGCTGATGGCATGTGTGGCCACTGGGACTTACTTAAAATATGTAAGTTCTTAATATCAGCTCAGAAAGAAAGCTATCTCAGCTAGAAAAAAATTAATGTAATGTAAAAAATTAGATTATTTTTTCCATCTGACCTTGCCTCTATTTAGTTATCTCAGTTTTGATGTTGAATGTACAGATTAATAATTGTAGCTGCTTGAGCAAAGTCAGGGCAGAGAACAATTACAACTGTAAACAAATCCCTCTTCAACTCTGCCTTTTCCTCATTTGGAGTGCAGTGTCTACAGCAGAGCTGTAACTGTGCATACAATTACTCACTTTCCTAATAACTCTGGGAAAACTAATTACTTTTTCAGAGCCATTTGTAGCCAAAGGAGAGTTTTCTGTTGCTGGTGCAGCTGAGGGTCTGGGTTTATCCTGCATCATCATGATGCTACATCATCTTGTAGCAGCAGCAGCAGCTCAGAGGTCTGGTTAGGGCCACAAAGGGTTTTTCAAGCTGGTTTTGTTAAGTCTGTGCTGGGCTTTACTCAGTCCTTGCTTAACCTGCTGTGTGTCCCCAGCTGGGTGCTTGCCTGGCTCTGATGCCTGCCCAGGCCGGCTCTTGGGGCTGGGTAGGGCACATCTCGCTGTGCCTGGGCTGCTCCAGCTGTGGTCAGCAGCTGCTGCAGGGGCTGAGCTCTGTCTGGTGCTTCCCAGGTGATGTTGAGGGCTTGGGGTCAGCGATGCTGCAGTGCCTATGGCCGTGTCAGAGCTGTAAAGGTCAGGGCCACCTGCCCCACAGCAGCTGTGGCTTCCTGAAGGTGCTGTGGCAGGCACACCTTGCAGTGTCTCTTCAGAGCACACACTGTTCTTGGAAACCAGACCTGAAACTGGCTTTGCCTTCAGGGGTTTGTAGTGGAACAGCCTGTTATAGCTTAACTACCTGAATTTTGGACTTGGAAAGCCTCTTAATCATCTCATAAATCTAATCAGTGCTGTAATTTTTGGAAAACTCGGGATTCAGCTTGGAGTTGAAGCCAAGTGTTCTTGGAGAAGATCTAAATCTGTTGGAGAAGGTGGATCCTTGAGCTAGAAGTGTGATATAGAACAGACACCTGTCCTCACTGCTGCTGACAGAATTGAAGAACTGGTGTCCATGCTAAGCAGGTTTTATTTTGCATCTGTGGGTTTGATGGTGCTTTTAACCCAGAGCAGTGCTCACCAGATCAAAAACATGATTAGAAAATTAATAGTTTAATTATTGTCTCATTAGATATACGGACCTGCTGTACTGAGCCTCCCTGTCCTGCCTCTGAAGTTGTTTCAAAAGCTTAAACCTTTAAATACAGGGGTTTTCTGTCTACTCTAAGGCATTTTTTAGGATTAAAGACCAACTGATTTGCCTGTAATTTGTAGGCCAGCTCTCTGTTTGATGCTAGTGGAGTTTGAGAGCTGACTTAATGCTCTGTCCAAGCGAGAATGAGCCCCTCTCTGGGAAAGGGGAGTTCTCATGAGTCTTTCATGCCTCCCTCACTTCATCTCTGCCTGGATTTCCATGACTGTGAAATGACTGATAAACTGTGGAGCTGTGAAGGTGCAAATAACTGCAGTGCTCTGGGAACCTTTCCTGTGAAGTGGTAGGAAAAGCAGTTTTATGGCTATTGCTCCTTTTGTGCTTTGTGCACATCAGCCACAATTACCACGACACCACAGGAAGCTGCAGTGCTTCTATAATTAGCTGATGACATGGGGAGCACTGGTGAAGTAAACTTTCCTTGGGAATACACCAGCTACTTACCCAATCATATACTGGAAGGGGCCCTTTGAGTCACAACTAGCACTATTTCACATGTTCTCTATGTGAAAGGAATTAGGTTTTCTAATCTAGTGTTACAGCCAACTGACTGCCTCACTAAGAGAGCAGAAGGGCATTAAAGTGCTGAATTTAAAGCAGCCTTTTAAAATATTTTTGTCTAATAAATCATTCCAGGAGCTGGATTTTGCCATATGCCCATGTTCCTGTTCCCACCAGCAGCCTGTTTGATCTCACATGTGGTTTTGCACCGTGTCATATCCTGTCACAAAGTTCTCCCTTCTCCCTCCCCAGTCCTATCACTGACTTCAGTGTTGCTCCATTCAAGTGTGAATGACTCAACATGGAGGAAGTCTGGGAGATGGGGACTGAGCAGAAGCATCCTCCCTCTCTTCTCCCTCTTGCTAGCCAAGCCATCAGAGGAGATATTTTTCTTTCCCTCCCTTTTTGCTGTGAGTTTGCCTGCAGTGTTTCATAGGCTGATTACTGCCTGCACCTCACCTTGTGCTGTTGGCTGTGTGGGGTTTTGGGGCAGTAGAAATAACCAGGCTTGGAGGCTGGAGGGAGGCTGGTGGTTCAGGAGGCTGCAAAGGTGATGTCAGCCTGGAGCACCCCAGCACTGTGCTCCTGTTGGCCAAAATGGGCTCCAGGCACAGCAGGAGATGTGCCAGCCTCTTGACCGAGTGTCTGAGGGCACAAGTAAGTGTGATTTTGGTGGGAAATCCCAGAAGTGCTCACAGGGCAGTTAGTCTGGCAACTTGCACCCAAAAAATATCTTAATATTCATTCTGGTCTACTTCAAATGTTGTATCAGGTTATCTTCTGACACAAAACTGGGATTGAATTCCATCTCTGTCAGGAGCTGCTCAGTTCTGAGGTACCTGTTTCTGTAGCTTCCACAAGCCCCAGCAAAGGCAGGAGTGTGGGATGCAGGAGAGGTCCTTGTGTTGACAAGCTGGTGAAACACTTGAGTAAACACTTGTTCCTTTGTATGGTCCAGGGGAATCTCTAAATGCTGGTGGATGCTGAAAAGATGCTAATGAACCAAACCTAGCAGCCTCATTTACCCACATGAAATCACTATCAGTGGGTAACTCATTCTCCTGGAAAACACAATAATAGTAATGTAGCATACAGAACACAATGCTGCCCTCTAATAAGTCTGACAGGCAGATTGGAGTGTATATTTAGACTGTATTAGCCAGCCAGAGATTTCAAATGCTTTTATGTGCAGACCCTTGTTTCTCAACTCCTGCTCTTTGCTTGTTGAGCTAAACTAATTAAAGAAAAATGTACTATAGCTGAGAAGTCTGGAAAAGCTAAAAGCAGGCTTTCTAAACAAAATAAGCCTGTAAACGAACAGCTGTCAGTACTTTTTGCAGAAAGGAAAGTTTATTTGTTGTTCTTTGGGAATGGACATGGATATGATGCTATGTTTTGTTAGGTATCTTGGGTTCATCAATATGTACCTTTATTTTTGCAGACTGTAAGCACTCATAAAGACCTGCTTTACCTGGCCCTTTTGCTCTTACAACATGAAGTGACAGTTCTGTCGAGACAAAAGTCATTTAGTGGTGTGTGATATACGGCCTGTAGCCTCTGAGCAGCAGCACTTCTGGCGTGTGTTTAAAGGTTTGGAGCTCGTTGTGGCTGCAGTGTGCAGTGTTTGAGGGCTGCCTGCACACACTGCTTGGAGCCTGTAAGCTGTGCAGGGCTCTCTCTCCCCCTTCTCCTTGGCGTGCGTGCAAAGCGCTGCCCTTCTGCTTCGGCTGCTGCCGGCTGCCACAGGACATATCTGTGTCCTTGGGGGCTGCAGTGGGAATAGCTCCCACCCCAGGGCTGGAGTGCTGCTTGGGATCTGCTGAGTCAATGTGTCAGGGCTTTTGGGAGGGGGGTGTTGGAGTAAAATAGCTGCCGGTGTTGTGGAGCTGTATTTAAAGGGTGCCGGTGGGTTTGAAGGCCTTACAGCTATGGGAGATAAGTTCCACAGGGCATCCTCTCCTCACTTTGGGGTCTGTGCATTGGATTGCTCAGCAAAAGCACCCTCTGGATCAGTCAATCGCTGAAAGATGGTCATGGTCTCAATGGTGTACCTCGAGGAGTCCTTCCCGTGTCCTGTGCTATTCCATGGGCTGGAACAGAATCCAAAAATCCCAATCTCATCTATTTTTATGAAGATAGCTTGTTTCTTTCTGGGATATTTTCTTCTGAAGAGCAGATGAGCTTTCTGAAGCAGTGAACTTGTGCTTTTGTCTCTGCAGGCTGCAAACAGTGCATGCAGCTGGGACTGGCCTGCTGTGCGTTCATCTGGGTTAAACCATCGCAGAGAGACTCGGGCAGGTTCAGGCTCCCTCCTGGCCTGCCTGAATGTGACTGGAGTAGTCTGTTCTTATCTTATTGGCGGTGAAAATTGGCTCAGAGTAGGAAAACTTGATCTGTGTAATGTAATGTAGAGGCAATATCTGCCTTGAAGTAGAAATGTAGAAGCTGCAGCGTTCAGCCTGTTCCCTCTGCTGCTGGAGTTTGGAGGATGCATTTGGCGTTCGAAGAAATACTGGCACACTGTGCTGTTGAACGCTGGCCTACTTCAGCTGCTGATGGAAAGATAAAATACATTTTGCTCTTGGCTGGCTTCCTTGCTGATGCTAATAACATCACGAGCTAAGCATTTCAGGGGTCATCTTGAGAGAAGCAGAGACCTGAATCCCCCTGATCACACCTTCCTGATGTTGTTGCCATTTCAGGGGAACGTTGTCGGGTCAGAGATCAGCGTTTGCGCGTCAGCACAGTGGGTGCCAGGTGACTCCAAGGGCTGCTGTGCAATTGGAGTCATGATCCAAAGCAGGATGGGGGTGATTCTCCTGACCTGCAGGTTTCTCCATGCCCACCTCCTAATTTTTGCACTTGTATAAAGGTCAGACTGAAGACTGCAGACTGCAGCTTTCATGACCACCTTTGTAGGATGCAAGGCTGAGGAATACCTGGTCATGTATGTACATCTTTATTGTCCTCTAGGAAGTTTTCTAATCTCTTCAACATTTTGTAGTGCCCCAGGGAGCTTTTCTGTCTCTGCCAATTAATTTGCTGCGGTTATTTCAATTTTGTTCACAACCTGCTCAACAAAAACTCCTTAAAGCTAGACTCTTCACATTGAGAGAGGAAAAACATGAAGCTGGTCTGGATCACAAGTAACAGTAGGAGACATAATGCTTAGCCATAAAAATTGCATACATGCTTATAAGCTGATGCATTGAAAATGCAAGTGCTTCCTCAGCTGCCTGCCACTATGAATTTTAAAGATGATAGAAATAAACTTTAATTTGTTCATTAGTGTGAAAATCAAACAACTGCAAAGCCAGCTTTTATTATACCTCACTCAGAGGGGTTTTGTGACAACGACTTGATGCCAGTTATTTCTTGATCTGTCATTGTCCCAGATAGTCATCACTTTTCTTTCTTCTAGACTGATAGTGGGAATTTATGCTTTTGACACTTGATTATGGAGACTTTGGTTTTGCCTGGACACCCAAGAAAGATGGAAGAGAAGGGGAAGCACATGGTGTCACTAGTTCTAAAAGCATTTAATTGTGAAAGGAACATGCATTACTGTTTAAATGTTCCACTAGATATGTCCTCTGTCTCACTTTTCCCTACAAAAGGAGAGGAGGATTTTCCAGGATTGCTTATGATTTCCATGTGTATTGCTTATGATTTGAATGAAATAATTGCTTATGATTTCCAGTGCAGGACTTGGCAGGTAGTGGAGAGCTGCTGTGCAGTGCTCTGGCTTAACTCAGGGAGGCTGTGCCATCTCCCCTGGTCATGCTGTCAGGCAAGCTTTGACTCATGGATGTTAATTAACCCCAAATTGTTTTTCAGCCTCTACTGTGAAATTTTTCTTTCTCAGCACTTAGGCTTCTGCATGAAATTGGCTTATTTATCCCACATTCCCCCAGAGTGGAGAATTGTAATTCTGTAAGCACCAAATGTCTCTTTCTTCCTCTACACGAGACTTTTTATTGGCCTGCTGCTGCAGATCAGTTATTACCTGGAGAAGGGATGTTTGCAATAGTATTTTCTGCCGGGGGAGGTTGCAGGAGGTGCAGGGTGGCAGCAGCTCAGCCAGTCCATATGCAGACACCCTATTGCCAGCCCTGTTGCTGTTTGTGCTCCATCTCCTGGCAGCTTTCTCTAAGGGTGCTGCATAATTGTTCTGCTGGAGGTATTTTCATTAATAATGGAATTTAACTTTTTAATGTGCCATTAACTAGATTTCCCTCCCTTAGGCTGATATTAGCTGTGGTGGTTTATGGGGCTTTTCATGCTCACACAAATGGAATTGTGTGCACAATTTGGACCTGTCACTCATGGTGATGGGTCCCAGGGTGTCAGTGAAATTTGCCAGCTGACCTGAGGTGAGGCACTTGGATCCTGTGAATGTGAGTTTTTCAGGAAGATTTCATGTTACTGAACTTAAAAGTGCTGGAGGCTGCTCTGGGAAAGGGAGGATGTGCCTCAGTTTTCTCCAGTAATTTTAGTCTAGCTGATAAAATAACTCTGATTGCCTGGAGCCTTGACCCTTCAAGCAATTTAAAATGGTGTTGCCTCTGTTGAGGATTTACTGCCTTACAAACATCAGGAAGCTCATGTACCCTCAAGAAAGATGGCTTGATAAAGCTTCCCCTTGCAGTTGTGAGGAATGGTGAGGATGCCCAGCGAATCCAGGGGGAGTTCATGTCCCTTCCTGGGAGAGTGGCAATAGGGGCTGTCCATGTCCCGTCTCAGCTGCTTGGCACAATCCCACGAGGGACTTGGTGTTTTCTTGAAGAGCTGAAAGCCAAGTTAAATATGCTTATCTGGAAAGGAATTTCGACTGGTTTCAGGTTTCTGATATTTATTAAAATCTTTTTTTCTTCTCCTGGTTATAAATTAAGGCAGTGCTTTCAAAACTCTTTAATTGGGGCTGTAACAAGGCTCATCATATCTGGCAATGATGAATAAAGGGTTTGACTGGAGCATATGTTAATGCACAGAGAACAATGACGCTTAAAATAAATGTCCCCAAAGTGCCATATTTGGCAGTGGCTGCAGGAAATCTGTAGTAAATGATGCAGTGCTGCTGTTGTGCTTATGAAGGGACCACAGCAGTTTCTGGCTGGTTCAAGGATTTCATCCTGCTGAGCTCCTGTGTGGCCAACAATCTGCAGTGAGTGTCTTGTAAGGAGGTTTTTCAAAAGTAGCCCCTGGTCTGAGCTGTGTAAGAGGTTTATTGTCACTCCCTCTGCAAAAGACTGTGAGAATGCAAAGCACTTTGGGGTCCTGGGGGCTCAGTGGGTTTGAAATATGGGCTGGAATTTGATTATTTATTTAAGGTTTCTAGGCTGCATGTAGCCAAGGTGCTGGGTGTCTATTTCTGGAATACAGATCTCTGTGCTTGTGTTACAAGATGCCATCTACCAAAAGGTGGCCCTGCATGTTTATTTGCATTTGTGCTATGTAGCCTAAATCACCTGTATGTAAGAGCAAAGTGCCATTTGCTCTAAGACGCAGCTTTTGCACTGGCCTGGTGGTTGTAGCTCAAGCAGAGCTATTTAAGCATAATATAAGCTACTTTCTTTTGCAAAATTGATCTTTTTCCTCTTTTGCTCACTGCTTTAGCATGTAAACTGAAACAAAAAAAGCACCTCTTATTTATCCCTTGCAAGGGTTTTAGTGGTGGCAGTATGATGGCCCTGGAAAGGCACATATTAAAAAGCTTGGGGGGGGTTGTAAGCTTTTTGATTAGTAAGAGATTTATTTCTCATCTCTGGGCACAAAATACTCATCAATTCATTAAGCAGATTAAATAAAGCCAACCAAGTTGGCTGTGAGCACAGTGGCGCTTTCACATGAAACGAGAAGGGATGCACAGACAATTAATTTATCATATATTAGGCTGTAAAGTTCAGCTCAAGCCTTGTGCCTCCCACCACTACTTTCATTTTAGGGGACAAAAAACCTGAAAGCACAGGTAAAGTCTGTCACCCTGCATTTCCAGAAAGGGGGTTAATGCAGAGGAGAGGGCAGCACAAGGTAGAGAATGGGGCTGATTGAAGGGTTCTGCTCCAAGAGACTGCAGCCACCTTGCAGGCTTCCCAGTAACGCATCTGGAAGCTGAGCAAGGTGAGGGGAAGGAGAGGGAAGCGCTTGGCCGTGGGTGGGGGGGTCAGTGTTTGCAGTCCCTTCTGCTGTTCCATCAGGGTGTGTTTGCACCTGACCCAGGCTCATGCTGGGCTGGCCACGGGCGCTGGAGCAGCTCCAAAACCCCCACGGCACGTGGGACAGCGTGTCCCTGGATGTGCAGCTGGGCCAGGGTCCTGCCAGGGAAATAAACACTGCAAACTGCCTGCCTGGCTTCAGCCCAGCCTGCCCAGAGCCTGGGACTATAGGCAGGCTTTTCACCTGAGCCTGCGGGGCCAGCCGTGTTTTTCAAGCGAGCATCTCCGAGCCCTGTGGCAGGAGCAAAAAGCATGGCAATGTTTTTTCTTTCTGACAAAGTAGGGCTGCTGCAGATGCCACAGAGAAGATCAGTGTTAGACAGCTTGTAGCAACACCCTTGTCACAGCTAGCAGTGGACTAGGGAAAGCTGAGTGGGAGAATTATCTGCATGCCTGTGCCAGGATGATCTTTTGCTTAAAGGAGTCAGGAGAATTTTTAGCTGGAATGGCTACAGATATAAACTTGGAGTTATGGAAACAATTTGTATAATTGCCCTAAAGAGCTGTGGTTGAGAGTAATGGGAATATAGGATACTGTGAATAATAGAAAGAAAGAAACCCCATTAAATAAAAAACAACAAAAATCCACCAGAACCCCTCTCCAAGCGAAATAAAAGACTCTGGCTGCTAGAGGGTTTCCAAACCTCAGCTGGTTGTCTTTGCACTGTGTTTCTTGTTCCATGTTCTGGGAAGGCTTATTAAATCAGCACAGTGCTGAAGGTCTGGCTGATGGGTGAGATTTTCCTGGGCCTGCTAAGTCAGGCCAAAAGTCCTGCCAGTTGTGACAAACCCTGCTAGGTGTGAACTAAACCTCCCAAAAGGGGTTGGGGGCTGTGGTGCCACTGATCTGGGCTGGGGAGCCTGCCCAGGGCAGGGTTTGGGCTCCTCTGGCAGAGCTGTGCAGACACCAAGGAGACAGAGGTGCTCTTACTGACAATGATCTAGGAAAAAAAAAGTTGTTTTCCTCTTTTCTGAAAGTAGATATTGCCCAAATAAACTCCCAGTTCTTTAAAGAACACCTGACAACCAGCCTGGCTTTTACAGCATGCTGGGATTCAATGCTGAGTGAAGGCTTGGTTCACGTTCAGTGGTTGCTTTCTCATTAGGATTGTGCTAGGGAAATGCACTGTCAGTTCAGCAGGGATGGAAATTAGACTAATCCTTTGGGGATTTTCTTGTTCTTACTCCAGATATTGCTTCATTAATGAAAGAGAGGAAAATAGGGGATTTCAGACTTTTTTCTTCATCAAAAAAAAAAAGTGATAAAATGAGCTTGTAACAACTTTTAACCTTGAATGAAGAGCTGATATGAATTAACCAAAATATTTGTTAAATAGTCTTGATTTTTTGATCCCCGTGGGAAAGGTAACAAGCATGGATCTACACTAAGACCAGAAACCTGAGCTGGAAAATCACCTTAAAACAAACCCAATTTGCTGCCCAAGTTACAGCTTCCAACCCACCATGGCTACTTACACAGCAGAAATATGAATTTGTGTTTGTCCTCGCCCACCCAGTTGTCCCTGATCTGTAGGTATGACATCTGCTCCCAGTCACTGGAAGCCAAAATCTCTGCTTTTCCTCATGCTCTTTCTGTCACGTGGCTCTAAGCAGGCTTCACTGGAGATTAACATGTTTAAAAGCTTGTCCTGTAAATTATCTTCAGCTGTATTAATTGACAAGTTCTTTAGTTCTTGCTAGTGTTTCACTGAGCCTGAGCTGCCTAAGAGGGAAATAAATGTCACTGCCTTCTCTAGGACAGCAGGACTTCGTGAGCTTGCAGTTCAACTGAGACATCCCTTGGGATTGCCTTACAGGCAGAAAAAGTCCTGCAGACTGCATATTAAACTTCCTATTTTTAACTTTATGTCAGGTTTAGAGAGCATAGCAAGACAACCCAATTTTCCCCTGAGGATTCAAGCAGAAATATCACTGTCATTTCAGTTCATTTCTTGGGGATAATTAATTACTGCTGAGGACAACTAATCGTTTTAAGGATTTTTTTTTTTTTTTTCTTGAGAAGGGCAGGAGCAAACACAGGGTAAAAGTCTCTGGCTGACCCCACATTAGGCCAAGCTAAAGGCATCTGATATGCAAAATGTAATAATTGTTTGTAGCCCTGAGCCCTGGGGATTCAGAGCGGGTTTGGTGGAGTTTGGGTTCCTTGGTCCTGTCCATAATGGGTGAAACCACAACTCAGTCGACACGGACGGTTTGTTCAGTAGTGGCTCTTGATTTCAGGGGGCTGTGGAGAAAGCTCTGCTTGTGCCAAGGGCCAGAAGGGCTCAAAGCTATATAAAGGAGTTGTTCATTGGGCTGCTTGGGCAGTTGAGGATGAGAGGGCCTTGAGCTTCCTGGCTTTCTTTTCCATCAGGCCAGCACCACAAGCCCGTCCAGGAGGTGGTGTGACAGCAGCTGAAAATCTTTTGCTGTGGGTGTGGTGGCTCAGGACTTGAAGATCTCAGAGTGCTTAAACCTCTCTGATCCCAGCTGCTGCTCTCCTACCTATCATCCCATCTCACACTGATTGCTGGATGCTCTCTGTGTTGCAGAGCCAGCCTCCTAAGGACATGGTAAAAAAGGAGCTTGATATGAGCTGCCTTTTGCCAAGTTCAGCTGTGTTCCCTCTGTGGTCCTGGCAGGCCTCATTGCTGTGATAAACATATCCACAACTTCAGGAAAAACAAGGTGATTCTTCTTCCAGGACTCTCAGGCATGTCACAGTTTTACTGGATGAAAACACCCATGTTCAGAGACCCTGTCCCCTTCCCCACACCATCCCTGAATGGATCTGGACAAAAGCATCTTTCTGCCGGTGCTGCTGGTACCAGTTTGCAGGCTTGTGGATGCAGACTCATTATAATCTGGTGGTGGTTTTGAGCCCTGACAGTCCTCCTAAATGTCAGATATGAACTTTAGATCATGTTGGCAGAGCAGGGGCACACTGAACCAGAGGGAACACATGTTCTTAGCTTCAGCCTTTTTCCTGTGAGCTCAGGACCACCTGCTCAGGTCCTGATGCTGTTGGGCATCAGCAACGTTTTCTCCCAGTTGTTCTTTCAAATACCTACCACGGTTTTTGAATATGCTTGCCATTGCTTCTGTACTGACTGCTAGGGAAGTTTGGAAAAATTGTCTGAAGGAGGAGAAGCAAGAGTCCATTCCTAATGTAGCCAAAGAGACTTTTATGTTTCAAGAGGTAAAAGAAGAAACAGATGGAAGGTTTTCCTGAACTCTGATAACTCTAGCTCTCCAGCAGGATGTTGGAAGGCATCTATTTTCCTGTTTAATTGTTGCATTTTATGAGCCCATAAAAACCACAAAAGCATTTAGGGTTTCTCAAGATCTGTTTCACAAAACCCTGTAACCACCAGAGGTGGTGCAGTGGCAGATGTTGGGGGACTGTTGCTGAGACAATCCTTTCCTGCCAGTACAGTAGTCACTGCTGGTGAGCCTGGGGATGAGGAAGGGGGAAGATAGGCTGGCATGTTTAGTGTGCCCAAAGAGGCCTGTCAGGGTCAGATACTGCCCTTGAGTCATCATGGTGCACATCCTAGGCAATCTCACTGGCTAATGGAGGATTTACTCAAGGGTGATGTAAACCCAGACTTTTTTCTTCATTGCATATCCATCTTCTCTGACCTACTTGTTCTTACAGCATCAAGAGCTATGGTGTGTACACAGGACAATGGGGAAAAGCAAAGGGTCAGTGAAGCCAATTGTATAAAGACTTGTTTTGTAAAGTAATACTGTAATTATATAATGTTTAGATAACTGGCCCAGTTGGGGATGGGTCTGGTCCAGCACTGCATGTGCAGCCTTTCAGTGCATGGCTGAGCCATACATATTGTGAGCTCATCCCAGGGCTCCTGCTGAGGAAAAACATCATGCCCCTCAGTGGGAGAAACCAGGTTCTGCTGGTGCTTACCCAACAGGCTCATCATGCCTGTGGTTGCTTCTCTTTTCCTCCTTAGGCCATGGTGTAGGTGTTAATGTAAAGCCACAAATCTCTCAATGTGTTTGATATTGTGTCTTCTATAGATATGTACAGGGCAATTATATGGATTGATTTACAATAAACAGACACTTCAGAGCTAAGTGGAACATATTCTGGTAATGTCATATCAAGAATGCTTTATAAATAAGTCATAGCTGTGATACGTGGTGTGAGAGTATCTTATGAATAACTTAGACTGCCTGGGGTCAAGCATGCTTTCTTTTGGTCATTGTAAATGTGACAGAAAAGTCAGTTTTCTGCCTATACTGTAACTTGCCTAGGGAAGTGGGACAGACTGGATGGTGGGAAGAAACATTGGCTAGTAGTAGAAAAAACAAATAATGTTGCCTGGACACTTTTCCAGAAAAATCTCTCTCTAGAGTGAATAAGTGATACTTTAATTTCTCAGCACAAATCCCAAATACACTGCTTTCTTGGTTTACTGTGTCCCCAGTTAACCTGGCTTTGTCCCAGTCTGGCTTCTCTGAAGGAGAGTCCTGATGGAGAAACCTGGTGGTTTTAAATGTTCTCTGCAAGTGCAGCCTGTTGTGCAGTAAGCTCATCTGCAATGGATATTTGGGATTTTGAGATCCAGGCCTTTGGAATTGTTTCCTGAGGAAGCACAGAGAATGATCCTGGCATGAAGGTGTGTCTCCAATGGAAGATCCCTTATTTTGCAGGCACTTAAGTAGAAAATACGACCACATGTGCACCTAGACTTTGGCCATGTACCATCCAGCTGGTGCCCTCTCCTGCCTGGGGAGATCTTGCTAGACTCAAGTGGTGCTTTAGAATCTGGCCTGAGTTAGAGGCGAAGTGCTCCATGGGCAGGGACAGTGTCATGGCTGGGTCTTTGCTTCATTCATGCAGCAAAAGGCTGTTGCAGGTGCTTTTGCTGCAGACGACTTCCTCAGTCGTGGCTGCTTTGCTGCTGGCTGCCTGAATTTTGTCCAGAGTCTGCAAATACTGCCAACAGATGCAGTAGCTATTTTTTTTTTTTCCCTGCATAGGATTGAGGACAGCAGAGCTTTTACATAAGTCAAGTTTATTCCTGCATGCATGCATGCAAGTCTCCAGTGCCGGTTTGTACTTGCAGCTTGTTCTAGCCCTCTGTCAAACAAATTCCTGAGTTTCTTGTTTGTTCCTATTCCTATCAAATCTGTGCTGAGCTGATTGAGCATTTAGCAAGAGTAAATCTGTAAGAAACACTAATTGAGAGCAGCTGTTATTATCTTGAGAGAAACATCAACGTGAATCTTCCCTCAAAGTATTTGTATTTCAGAACCAAGAGAAAATGTTTAGACAGTGGCTGGGCCATAGGGGGAAAAAGGAAACACATTTATAAAGAAGGGTCTGATTAAAATCCCCCTCCATCTTCACAACCTGCCATTATGCCAGCCAAGGAGGGGCAAAAGACCTCCCTGTCCAGCTGCCCTTTCCTCCCCCACTTGCTGAAAACCTCATTGTACACCATGTTCATGAACTTCAAGTGCCCTCTTAAAATCCATATTCCTGCTGGGGACCTGCTTTGAAGCCATCTTGTGCTGATCAAACCTTGCTTATTTCTAGGTTATGTGTATTCTTGGCCATATTTATCTGCACTGGGCTCCAGTGCTGTCCTATAAATACCTCGGGGAGGATCATATTCCCTCTTGCATTCTTCTTTGCTGGGTTTTAAGTGGGCCAAGCTGCTTTAGTCCCTGTTGTGCAGAGCTCTGCTTGCAGCTGACCCTGCTCTGCTCCTGCTCCAGATGGGCTCAATCTCACCCCCATGCTGCAATGCAAGAAAGCCACTTCTTTAAATATAAAAGTCTTTCAGGTTGATAGGCTTAAAGATCAACATCTTGTCTGGCATAAGGCTGGAGTCTGCAACTTCAGCATTTGGACTTAAATAGTTTTTCATTTTTCACACATTTTTAAAAAATTGCAGTATACACAGTAAACAGATGATGCTCAGCAGGGCACTGCATAAGCGGCTTTCTGTTGTGTATTGCTCTCAGTGATGGATGAAATTAGGCTTCAAGAGTTACTGGCAACCCTTTCCCAGATCCATGGCAAGGGACGTTTTTTGGTGATTTCATTTTCAGCTCTTGCGCCATCGCTTCTTAAAGTGCTTGTTTAGTTCTGCCAACCTTCACAGAGGCTGAGGAATGTAGGAACACTTGGATCCAAATACCTTAAAGGGTTTATGAAGTTCAGATCCAGCTATGAGTCTGGCAAGTGCCAGCTAATGGAAGCTGTCACAGTAGCTGAGATTTATGGTTGGTTTTGTCCATTATCTCTCTGGCCGTGTCCAAGGGCCAGCGCCTCACCAGACCTCTCACAAAGCAGCCACAGCTCAACGGCTCTGTAGGAAAAGTGTCTTCCCAACCTCCAATATTTGGCTTATTCCCTAAAGCAGGAGTGTTATTCTTCATAAAATGTGTCAGCCAGTACCTTTGGATGTTTTTTCTTATAAATAGATGATCCTTTGTGGATTCATGCCAGTCTCTTCCAATATAAGGCACTATTACATTCAGTTTCAAAGGTTGTTATAGCTGAATCGTGCAAGGAGAAAATAGGGTGAATTTTGGAAATGCTGTGATCCAGTTATAAGTCATACTTCTTTAAATTTATGAATTTTTATTGAAAAACATAGTTGCAGACAGTATTGTGCAACACATTCGATGAAGGCTGAGATTTTTGTAATACAAGTTTTTCTTTGGTTGTTTAATAGGCAACCAGAATTACATGAATTTATTAAGGCTCATGTTAATATCCTTAGTTCCACTTTGTTACTGAACCTTAAATTAAGCTTAAATAATTGGTAGAATAAAAGATTTGCTAAGAATACGGGAGTTAAATGACTTCTGATACTTGTGTGGAATGAGTGAATGTGAACGAAGCAGCAGAGCAGCAGTTTTGAGGTGACTGCTTTCCCAAGCCGGTGTAAGCATGCTGTTAATTACCATTTTGCAGTGCTTTGAAAATGTAAATTGCTCCAGGAATGTTAAGTATCATTATTATGGCAGACTTGAAAAGTAATAGCTTAATCTATGAAATTGAGTCCATTCTTTAGAATTACAAGTGGGACCACGATGTGGCTGCTGGAGTAGCAAACTCCAATTCAGGACATTTGGTTCAGCTCTTGGGGCTTTTTGTGGGGTCTGTCTGAGGTCAGCTCGTGGCTGTTTACTGCTCAGTATGAGTGACCTGGGGAAGGGTAAGGAAGATGAGGACAGGTCTCTCATGGAGCTGCTCAGAGAATTAGCACGAGGAGCGGTATGAACAGTGTTACTTGCAAAAGCAGGATTTGGACACAGGGAGCTGAGAGGGTGGCCTGTTCTTGGGAAGCAGAAAGTATGCAAAAGCACAGAGGGCTCTGCTTCACCTGGCTTCACTCACTAGGACTTGACCTGAGGGCTGTGTTCCCATCCCTTTGTCCTGTGGTAGGGCAGTGATGGGGCAACTGCTGCCCCAGCAGGCAAGTCCAGCCCAGGGAGCTCTGTGCTGGCAACTGAGCACAGCAAATGCTGTCTGTGGGAGGGCAAGCACATAAATCTGGAGAAGTAGGAAGGTGAATATGTTTTCTCCAAAATTAGCACTGGTGAGATCTCTTGTAAAATACCTGAGGCAGTTTCTGATACCTGTAATTAGAAAAAAGATACTGGGGGAAAAAAACCATATCAGAGATAAGTCACAGAATAGCATGTGAATGATCATAAGGTATAACTTATAATGAGAAGCTGCAGGAATTTGATTAATTGAAGACTGATTTGATCTGTCTGGTATCTAGATGGAGAATAGTTTTTAATGTACTGCAAGATCCAGTGGTTGAAATGAAAGGTGGGCACATTCTGACCAGAAATGAAATGAGGTTTAACTGTGCACCTAATTAGCCATGGGAACTGTATCTGATGCTGAGGATTATGGTGACCTCTTCATCTCTAGAAATGTTAAAATGAAGATTGAATGCTTTTCTAATCCAGCTTTCATCAAAATTGATTCAGGACTTTGTCTTGTCTCTGTGCAAGACCCAAACGGATAACAACAGTGGCTTTATTTATTTACTGTTTTGGGCAGGTTTAATGGGGGTGTTGTAATTTTAAGTGCTGTCAATGAAGTTGAAGCTCTAGGGGTTGTTCAAAGGCAAAATTATGACTGAAATTGCCAGGGACAAGGTTTCTCCGATGCTGACTTTTAAGAATGTTGAATCCTCCAAAGTCTCTTCATTTCAACTGGAGTTTGCTCATCAGCTGTGAAAATACAGCAGTCAGCTGGAAAAATGAGTGTCTCCAGAAGGGGAGGTCAAGAAGAACCGTGCCTCCAAACCCACATCTACAAATTTTACTTACTCTTGCCATGAGGACAAGTTTATGTTCCTGTGAAACGTGAGTTCATGTTGACCATGGTCTCCCAAGGACACCTGTGTGACCTCATGAGCTTTTGGAACAAGTCTCACAGGAGGGTGGCTGCACTGTGCCCGTCCCCCGGCGCTGCTGGCATCTGACGCTGGCAGTGCTGCCTGACGCAGGGCTGCTGAGCTGACCTGTCTCTGCCCAGGGAACACGAGGGCTGTCTTGAAAAAAGAAAAAAAAAAACAGTCAGGCTCTGGTGTGTGTTGTCTGTAAATGCTTCTGTGTAAAAACCTGAGGAGAAGGATGTGTGAGTGCTGCATCCGAGCGCTGCTCCAGGCTGGGCAGAGCAGGACTCTGAACATGCAGTGCTGCAGGACCAGACTCAAGCATCACTTCTTCCTATTTTCTTGGAATTTTTTTGTTTGATTTGGTTGTGATTTATTTTGATTTTTTTTTTCTTTTTTGCTTATTGTGACTTTTTGTATGTGTGTGGTTTTGTCGTTCTGCAGTGTTTTGTTTAAACTGTAAGCTCTGTTTTTAACAGCAATTCACTGAAACAGTTTAGTGTGAATGACCTAGTGTTTTGCAACAGGGGCATTTTTACCTAAGTGAGTCTTAGTAACACCAGGATGGTCCCTGGTCAAAGGGGAGACCCTTTGGAGTCTGCAGGCTCTGACAGGGAGGGAGATGTTTTGAGGCAGGCCAGCTGTGCAGGATAGGAAGCTGTTCCTTGCTTTAGTGCGTGTTCCCCAGTGCACAGTGAGAGGATAAAGGGCATTTGTGTTCTTGAGGTTCTTCTGGTTTGCCTGAACTCGCCTCTCTCATCAGGGTATCTGCTAAGTGAGGGGCAGGGCTGTTTGTGCTCTCTGCTGTGCTGCAATAGACAGAGAACTAGTAGTCACCAGAAGTATCACAATGACACCCCATGTGCACGAAGCGCTTTTATTTGCATGCAAACTGCCCATCCCAGTATTAATGGATACATCTTGCATATATGGGAACCTAAGCATGACCAGTCACTCCAAATGCACAGGCATCAAAATTTGACCTATTCAAAGTCACACGTTGAAGCAGGAAGCAAAAGCCAAGAATAGATTTAGGGTCCTGAACTTCCCTAACCTCTAGAATGGGAGCCAAATTTCATCTCTCCCTTGTAATTATGGTCAAAGCCTGGGCTGGAAATGAGAAGCACTGATTTCTGTTTCTGCTCTGCAGTAGATTTACTCTATGACCTTGGAGGAAAATGTGTCCTTCTGTGTCTCAGTTTACCTCCCACTAATGGCAACAATTACACAGTAAGCTTTAATGGACTCTGTTGCTGCACCTAGTGAACTTGGCGGCTCTCCTTGCAGTGGGAGGAAGACCAGATGCACTGTTTGAAGTGTCTGGATGAAGGGATGTTGCTGAAGGGAGACAGATACTATTTGTTTTAGCATGTGGGCCCAGGTACAAGCCACATATGCTCAAGAGTGGATGGCTCACGTGGACGGTCAGGGATCACAATTCAGCTGCAGCACAGCAGCTGTCTGGACCCTCCTTGAGCTGCTGCTGTGTGTGTGTGTGGTCTCACCTGGTCCAGGTGCTGCTGGAGCACCTGGGGGAAGGGTGGGAGTAGGGGAGTGGAATTTGTAAAACAGAAATCCAAGACTCCAGTTTGTCAAAAATTTGCAGAGACAGGTGATTGCTACACCTTGATGCTACATGTGATTGAGCAAATACAGTTTGTGGAGAGTTCCTGGCTGAGCAGGGTTCTGTCCTGTGCCTTATTTTCCTCATGCATTCCTCCAAGCTAGCTGTTTTTAAAGTATGCAGAAACTACTTGAAAAGATAAATCTGAACACTGACTCACCATGGTTCATAATGCTGAGCTAGAGGAGTTATCAGCCCCAGCACCATGGAAATGAGTGCAGCACCTCTGGCTGCTCTGCCTTGCCTCCTGTGCATTGCAGTGGTCTGGCTGGCTCTTATGACAAGGCAAGCTAATGTTGCAAAATTTATCTGATGTGTTTTGTGGTAACTGGTGTCGCCAAGTGGAGTATTTCTGGCAAGTGGAATAATGTTTCTCTATTCTGTTAGTAGATTAGGTCTAAGCACTACTATCAGTTTACACCTTTTGTGCTGATTCTTTGTTTCCTACCCAAGGGGTAATAAATCACCATCTGATCTGCTGACCAACCAAAAGTCTGTTCAAGTAAATTATCCCACAAAGACTATTGCTGTGCATTTTACTTTCTGGTTTTTCTAAACCTGATTAAGAAGTCCCAGTTTTGGAGTATTGAGGTTGGTCAGGTCTCAGTGCATCAATACCTACTCACTTCTAGCACTGAGCTCTCTAGAGCCTTCACTTATTGATGAATTGTTGGTTTCCATGCTCAGCAGGGGACTGTGGTGCCTGACAGAGACATGCAGCCACATCCAAACCTGTGTTACTGCTCTGGTTTGTCAGAAACTGAAATAGATTCCATTGATTTTACCAGGCGCATAATTGCATGCTAAAGACATCCTTCATCCCAAAAAGCTTATGACTAGGAGAGGGCAAAGGGAGGTTTAAACCTCCAAAGTTCCTGTGTCAGGTAGCAGTTAATGTGTTCCTCTCCTCCTATCCAGGAGGAAGGACAGGATTGTTCCTTTGCCATTATGAGGCTTTACACATTCCCATACACCCTCACCACCACTTTTTTTAAATTCTAAAATGATTTTCTCATAAAATTGCCCTTGATCTCCAGCCTTGAGACACTGATGCATATTTATAACCCATCCTCTGTACTTTCTTCTCCCTTGATTTAACCAAATCCCAGTCCTTGCCTGAGCTGGGGATACAAAGCACAAGCTGCAGCCCGAGTGGGGTTGAGGACTGGAAGGACTCTCTTGCTCTGCTTTTACTCTGTTCTACTCTGAGCTCCAGATGTGTAAAGGGGCACTGCTTTGCTGCCTGCTAATGAAGACATGCAGTGGGATGTAACCTGTTCTTATTCAAATGCCTCCAAGTCCAGGACACCTGGCTGTCACTGCACAGTTATCTGAGGTCCTCTGTGAGCAAACAGTGCATGGCAAAGTCCCCCAGCAGAGGGGGGGCTGCCTCCACCTTCTTTCCAGAGGTATATTCCTAAGAGACTGCAGAGCAGAGGCCAACTCTCAGCCAGTGGTGACTGTCACAGCTCCATCCCCTGGTTCAGTTGCCCTCACAAAGGGCTCTGCTCCCTCTTTGGCAAGGAACAAGAACCTGGGGTTTGGTTTGTCAGACAGCTCCCAGCGTCTAGATCACACTGGGGAAACTGGAATCATGCACCCCCAGTCAGAGAGCAAAGCCTGCAGTGTCTGAGGCTCAGGCTGTGGCAGTGAAGGTGCTGACAGCCTCATGGCTTCCTCTGAAAGGGTTCCTGTTCTCTCTGCGAGGCAGAGCACAAAGCAGGACAGCACCTCAATGCCAAGCCTTGGGTTATAATTCAGCAATTCCTGCACCATAATCCCAGGGGCTAGGGAAACTGTGCATTGGGTTGGTGGGAGGCTGTTAGGAAGAGCTGTAAAAGCATGTTTTACACTCTGCCCTTGGATGCAAAATCCATATTCTGAGGGTAGTGAGCATTTGTATTCAGATGAATTCCCAAGCTCTGGTGTTGAACGCTGTGGAAGAAAGTGATTGCTGTTGTTTTTTCAGGCAGAGACAAAGTGCAAGCTGGTCTAGTGAGCTGCTTTCTGAAAGCTGCTCTTAGAGATGTGTTTATTGGGTTCTTTTGCTTGTTCTCTGCTTGTATAGAGACAGAGCATTCTGCTTTCTTTCACCTGCTGTTGGTGCAAGGCAAAACCCGATTCCCTGCACAGGTCTCAGTGAAAGACCTGGTTATGGTTTGGCAGGTGGATTTCTGCCTGCTGGTCTTTGTAAATTCTTCTGGTGTCTGCTAGATATGAAGCATATTCACACAGAGAAACACTGCCTGCCTTCAAGAGTGTCTGGGTTTTGGGGTTTCTTTGGTGGTGCTTTTTGCTGCTATTTATTTTGGGCTTTTTCACTGCAAAACAGGGGTTTGCTGTGGCTTGGACAGGGGCATGCCTTTTCTATCTGACCTGTCCATGTCAGGGCCTTGGCTTTCTCTCCTGTGGGAATGAAAGAAAAATGTCCCTCATGAGCTGTGCTGCAGAGCTGTGAGCCAGGAGTTGCTGCTTGGGTGTCCTCTGCTCTGCATCTTTGCATTGCACTGTGATGGTGCTTCAGTGGAGCTTCTCATCCTGGCAAGGCTTCTCAGGAGGTGCTGAAAGGGCAGGGCAGCCTCTGAAGGCGTGGAGGGCTCTGCATGGTGGGCTTCATCCACTGGCACACACATCTTTTGATGGTGCAGTGAGAGTTCAGGCCTGGTGCTGAAGGGGACCCTCCAGCTGGTGCCAGGGATCAGCTGTGAAGTGCTGGCTGAGCACACTTAGGGCCATCCCACTGAGTTCACCAGCTGTGCCAGTTAAGTGCTGGCTGCATGCTTCATCAGGAGCCCCTGCCTTCTGGAAGCCACAGAAGTGATCATCTCCACTGGGAAGACAATTTCTGTGAGCAGGTGTGAACTGTGTAGAAGTGGGGTCATCTTTAGTTAAGTGCCCTCAGCATCAATCAGTTACCAATATTTCATCTCCCTTCCCTGGTGCCTTTGGAGGCATCTGACATCCATCAAATAAAGCAGTCTCCAGATGGCCCCAGCATATGGCCCAAGTCTCGGAATAGCTGAAATCTAAATGCTTGCCTCCTTGGGAAGCTGCAGCCCCTTGCTGAGTCTCAGCATCCAAGGGAGATGCCTGCTGCTTTAATCAATGTGTGTTCCATTTTTTTTTTCTGCTTTGTCATAGTCATAATAATAAGCAAGTCTCGCTTCAGCATCCCTGGCTGCAAGAGCCTTTCTGTGCTTGAAATACTAAATGCGTGTCAGTCTCTTTCTTTCCTCTTGTCTTTTCCCTCCTCACTAGGACCCTACTGATCTTCTGAATCCTCACAGCACTAATTACCCTCCTCTTCCCTCCTGCTACTGTGCTCTTCCTGCCTTCCTTCTTCTAATCTCTTATTTGTATAAATCACCAAGGGTGAAGGCAGAGTAAATATCAATAAAGCAATTCAAGCCACTCATGATGTTTCTAAGGGCTGCCCAAGGGGAATGGCAATTAGTGACAGCTGTTATTGGTCTGTCCCACCTCACACCCAAGTTTGTCTCAGGCTGTCATCTCTTCATTCCTTTGTCCTCACTCTGTTAAGCATTGTGAAGTAGCAAACCAATTCCTGAGCCTCCTGGGATAGGCCTCCAAATGTGTACTCCTTTCTATATTCTGTCTGATTTGATGCTGCAGTCCTACTGTGTCTAGGAGTCCTACCACCATAAATTCTGGGAGTTGGGCAGCACCCAAGGAGAGGTAGTCTTGAGCCTATAATGACCATTTTCCTTGTCCCTGTTGAAGTCTGTTTGGAGGGAAAGCCTCCAGAGGAAGACAGTTTAGTAACACCTGCTCCCTATCAAAGCAACAAGTCTTTCAAAAATAATTCTAAAAAATAGGTTAAATTATTGAAATTGGATGGAGAAAAGTCTCTGCACAAGAACTTCAGATGGATATCTTCCACTAATTTAGTAAATGTATCAGGAAATAACGTGTTCCTTTAAAAGTGGCACACGTGACTAAATACGTGATGCTATTACTGCATGTAGGGTATTTTTTTGTGTGCAGAAGTTTTGGTCAAGACTTTCCTAAATCAAAACTGTCGTTAAAATTCCCATTGAAAAAGGGGCCATCTCTGCCAATACAAGCCCTGAAGAGTTGTTTGTGCTGCAGTAGATCTCAGTCAATCCTGCAAGGTTCATAAACTTTAAGAAGTTTACCTTGTGAGTGATGTAACTCTGTGCAGATGTCAGAGGCTGAACAACTTGCCCCGGTCCCTAATGCCTCGAGCTGCTGAGCTCTGCACAGGTTTGTGATTGCAGAGCTGAATTCACACCCCCTCCAGATGCTGATGCTGCCCCTCCAATGGTGCAGTCTGCTGGGATGAGATCTGGCCTTGGGTACTTGTCTGTGTAATCTGTGCCTCAATTAATTTAGCCTGTGGCATCCATTCAGAAGCCCATTGCTTTTTATCTGGCTTGCTGGTAGTTCTCTGCCCTGTCTTTGAATCAAGGCAGATGCTCCCTGGACTGTACCTGAGATTTTAAAGGTTTTGAAAATAGAGAGCAGAATGAGATTCTGCAATGTGAGGAGTTATTGATACCTTGCTTTCTCTTTAGTTTTCCATGAAACTTCATGGTTTTTGGAGCCCCGAAGTCAAGGAAAACCATCTCACTTATTCCAGTCCAGGCTAGTCATGGCTGCATAGAGACACGTCCCACCACTGTGACACCAGATTGTCAGAGGTGATGTGCAGCCTTTGTCTGGGCTACCTTTTGGGGTGAGACCTTGCTTTATTATGTCTGTTTGCTGATGCTTGTCCTCTCTGCTGCAGCTGCTAGCAGAGACTCCTCTTAGCACCCACTTCTCTGGTTGATTTAGTCAGACATATCCAGTTTATGTTGCCTAAGTCACCAAAGAGCCACCAGATAGCAGCAGCTTCCCAGCATGACCCTAGGGGTGTCCCATCTCACCTTCTCCTTCCCCAGAGGTGCCAACACATGCATGAGTGCTGTGGAGGTAGCAGTTCCCTTGTGTGCACATGGCAGCCTATTCATGTCTCTTGTAAATTATTTACAACTCTTGGTCATTATGTGCAGGAGGTATTGTGTCAGTGTTGGGATTACATAAAGGAATTTATTCTTGAATTTAGAAAAGAGTTCATGATGAGAAAAAGGGCAGGGCAGCCTTCTCCTTGGCTGTGTGGGGCAGAGAGGATTGGTGGGGCAGCAGCTGAAACAGGCCAGGAAAGTGTCTGCAGTGTCTCTGCATCCCCAGTCCATGTTTTTCCTAAATCCCTGCTCAATTCCCTCTGCTGCTCCAAAACCCCCATCCCTTCCATTTCCCCCCTTCCCTTGCAGCTCAGTTCCCTGTCCCTACCCCACATCTCACTGCCTGCAGGACCTTAAATAGGTCCCTTGCCATGTGCTGGTGTCCTCAGTGAGCACTGGGAATTGCAGGAAGCACTGCCAGCCTGGAGCCTTCCCTGCACCTCATCACAGCAGTTCAGCTCTTTGTCACCAAAGGCAGATGCCTTTTATAATTGCTGTTGATAATGGCTGTAAGACACGTCCTCTACAAGATGTGAGGGGGTACTTAGCAGAAGGAGAGAAAACTCTTCCAAACCATATGGTTGTATCAGCACTTGTTTGATGCCAAGCTTGGCTCTTGGTTAAATTGGGATCCCACTTTGCATGCCTACGTCTGCTGAAGGAAAAAAAGTCTGAGTTGGGGCCGTGAAATGATTAACTTTTTTCATGTTTATTTCCATGCTTTCTTTCTACATGTAAAGCATACAGCTTAAAAAAACAACTATAGGTGTAATATTTTGGACTGTGTTACTGTTACTATATATACTGTCTCCACTGAGAAGTGGGAAGAAAATCTCTGTGGCTGTCATGCTCTATCACCTTTCCTAATTGCTTTGAACATACATTTCTGAAGATGCCCTCTCTATTGTCTCACACACCAAATGACTTATACTGTGCTTTGAAGACCACCTCTGGTGTAAGGGAGTACACCACATCTCTGCAAGGCACTTAGGAAAGTTTCAAGAGTGGTAAGCTCCTTATTTCTTTTTTATTCTCTGTGCATTTATTGGTATGTTGATGGGTACGAATAAAAGCTTGTGGTTTTTCATTGAGACCTTACTTGGTCTGTTCAGGAAGATGATGCATTATGAAAGAGCAACTTTTGTTCTTTTAAGTTCACTCTTGAATAAGGAAACACAAGAAAATTGTTGCTTGTACAAACAGATATTGAAAAAAAAAACCTGTTCTGGAAAACCTCCTGAAGTAAAACTGGGACCTAAGGAAAAGGAGGGGTGGGAGGTGTGAAGGGAATTTTAACACAGTTTGTTCATGTAGATGTGGAGTCTGGGATTGTGAATACAGGAGGTGTTTTCTAGGGGTGCTCTGGGTCAGTTTTATGCCCACCATGTGTTTTGCCAGGCTGGCTTAGTGGCTTGGGTGGTCAGAGGTTAAACTGTAAATCACATTTCAAGTGATGCAGAGCCTTGTGCCCGTGTTTGAAACTGTGTTGAACTGTATGGATGTAGCCGGTGTGTTTTGTCCCCAGAATTTTGATTTAAGTCTTTTTCTATCCCACTTTCTCTTTAAAATGCTCATTTACAAAGCTTCATATCACAGTTTTTTACCAGTTCGAAAGTTATAATTAAATCAGCCAGAAAAAGAAGAGACTGAACACTCAGCATATCTGAGATGGGATCAATTTAAGACAAAAAGGTTTTTAATGCATTAGAAGAGCTTTGGGTGTCATCTGTCTCAGCCTGTACCTTCCCCACTGCCTGATGTGAATGCACTTGGAGCTGCTGTGGAAAGCACACTCACAGCACGATGTTATTCTGGAACCTGGAGTCTGCACACTAAACTCGACAGATAGAATTGTGAATTGGGTTTTTTTTTCCTTCTGATGTTTTATATCTTCATTAAAAACTAGAATCATACCTAATATCCCCAAATGGCAAATGTGTGAATCAGAAGCTTTTAGATACGACATTTTGAGGATATTGCATTTCTTATGCAGCATTTAATCTGAAATACCATAAGAAAATCCTGTATTATCTCCTCTCAGAATTTGCAAGCAGGGCTTTGAACAGAAATAGAGTTTTAGTAGAGGCAAGTATCAGTTCTCCAGGTAATCTGATCAATCCTTTCCTGTTACACCACATGCTCTGCAAATGCTTTTTTCTCACACAGTTTTTCATAGTGGGAAATGTGAACATTTTTCCCTACCCAGCCAAACTACTGTACTTCTTCCAAGCAGGGGGGAGGGAACCCAGGCCCAATGGCATATTTTTGTAGGGAATGGCATAATGAAACGAGGATTGTGAAGTCCTTGGCACTTCACTGGTTGGGCTGACACAAGGCTTTTAGCAGGAGCACAAGTGTATGCTGGCCAAACGGCTTCAGTTGCATGTTGACTGACTGAAGGCAACAGCAGGCCTGTCCAGAAAGACTTCATGGTGAAGTTCAGTTGCCAAGCACTGAACTTCAAGTTTAGTGCCATTTCACTCTCCCCAAGAAATGTAGGATGTTAGTGTGGGCAGATGGAGCACCAGTGTGCAAGCAGGGCTAGTACAGCCTGCAGACCAACAGAAGTGAAAACTGAGTCTAGGACTGGGTGTTAAGTTGGTGGTAAGAATTTTACTTGGAGACTCTTTCTTAGTACAGTGATGCAAAGGTGCAAGGACTAAAATAGTTGTAAAGGCGCTTTTCTTGCTGTGTGTTTTGTGACTTTTCTGGCTGGGTAACTTCCATTATGATGAGATCTTAGAAGTTTCACAGGAGAGGACTCCCAAGGAGCTCACAGTGCCGGTCTCTGGCCCTCACGCCTTGTCCACGGCTGCTGGTCCACGTGGGCAGAGCTGTGCTTAGCTCTGTGTGCCACTGTTTGCAGGACAAGACAAAGGGTGACTGGGACACAGAGGATGCTGTGCAAGAGTGCTGTGTGTTGTATTGCTGCTGTTTTTTATCTTTACTAAGGCTTGACCTAAACCCTCTTTGTCTAAAATCCTGCAGTCTGAGTCACCCAGACAGGCTCCATGAGAACACGATCTAACCACCTGTTAGCAGACTTTTGCTTTTATTATCCTTTGGTCCAGATTTCATCTAGCTCTCACTAATTCAGATCTGAATATGAATGCCTTTGTCTTCCCACAGCACTTCTGTGCAACTTCTGTCATGCAAACTTGAGCTTAACTCTTCTCTTTCTGTTGATTTCATCATCTTTGCATCCTTACTATTGATTATCCACTTTCACCCTGCAAGAATTATAAAGACTAGGGAAAAGCAGGCTTCTAAGGGTGGATGTTTCTTGAGTGAGAAACCACGGATAGCTTTTGTCTTTATCATTTTTTTGTTTGTTTATTGGGGTGTTGTCAATATGTCTCATGTCTCTGTGCCCCCAGAAAGCCAGTCCAAGCTTGTTCTGTAAAATTGCCAGTCAGTTGTGCAACGACACGTGCTCCATCTTCTATAGAAAGGGAGAGTTTTGCCAAGAAAGGGCATCTGCTGGGCAAGGAGGACTTATTAATGTACAAGCACCTTCTGGCCTCTGTCCCTGCCTTCGGGGCTTGACGCAATGTCCTGAAGAAGTCAGGAGCAGCAAGGCTGAAAAGGGCTCGGGACCTCCTAGCTGGCTTTCTTGTTCCCTGAGCAAAATGTTTGTCAGGCTGCTTTCCATCCCTGTGGTAATTGTATGTTTGTGCAGACGTGTCAGTATGGGGAAGGTCGTTACCGTAATTGCGTTCAGTCATTACATAAAAGGCTGTCAATGAGGAGCTGTAACTACTCAGGAGCTTTAATTACGCCCTGACGTGACAATATTGTCCTGGCCTTGCACACTTCTGTGGGTGTATTTCTGAAGGAGGTGGCTTTTGTTGCTCCAAGCAGATGACTCCTCTCAAGAAGTTGTTCTCTCCATCAAGGTGACATTCTGGAATGACAGTGTGACACGTCACTGAGGAGGAGGAGAAGTGCTTAACAAGGAACTGCGACTTCAATGTGATGTTTCCCCATATTGTCAGTTTTTGCAAAGGGGAATGTTTGGGATTCTCCAGGGTTTTCTGTGGCATCACTCCTAATAACCATCCTTTTAATCGTGAAGAGAAGCTGTATCCTCTTAACAGCTGTACCTTCAAACAGAGAAGGGGCCTGTTTTTGCTCCCTGTCTTGTCTCAGGATGTCTCAGACTGCAGGTCAAGGAGAACTTGGTTGAATGATTTGTAATAACAGATTAATTTATATTAAATGTCCAGACATATTGGACAGACGGGGAATCTCAAATTGAGATACTCATGCTCTGACTGCCCCATCAAGGATGCTCAGTGCTTCCAAAATATGTTGTCCCTTTGAGGTCTCCTGACCCCAGCTCCAAGAGAAAGAAAACACCTTTATATATTGGGTGCTTTCTTTAAGAAGGTCTGTAAACAGATCTTGCCCAGACTGTGCTCTTGTGCTGAGTGTCTGCTGCTTCACATTTGTAATTCATGCAGAGGCTGTAATGGAGGAGTGAGCTGCTGGGCTGGATTTAAAGGATGCCACCGATTTTTCATAGCACTACAAGAGGGTGATGTTTCTGGCATGTTTAGCTTTGGTGTCTCTTTTGAAGAGCCTGTGAACAAAGGTGTCTGCTGTTGGTGGGGCAGGACTGATAATCAAGTGCTCTACAGAGGCAGAAGCTTTTCCCCAGAGCTGGAAGTCTGCAAGAACCTTTCCTCTACCTCCTGTTGCTTCCTGACAATGTGGCAAAGGGCTGGTCCTCAGGTCTGGCACAGTGCCTGGGTAGAGCAAGTGGGATAGTGCAAATAGGAGTACAATTTGTGGAAAATGTATTTAGTGACTTTCACCTATCTGTTATAGGGACTGAAAGCAGTTGTGCTGAACAGATACAGCTTAATCAGTGCTAAGTGTCAGCTGCACTGCAGTGTTAACCCACTGAGTAAGGCATCCCTGTAATAAATAAATAGGATAGAGCAGGGAAGGTTAGTTTGTTGTACCTTTTAGCACTGGGCAGATATCATAGACTTTGTCATTTAGGGGCTGGAGGATTTCTTTGCGCTTAGGTCTAAGTGAACGGAAATTTTCAACTCTGCAAGTGCAGCTGGATGAATAATTTGTAGTGAATAATATATCTCAAGGCTTTTACTGCATTTGGGATTGACAGAAAACACATCAAAATTTTAATTATTGGGAATGATTTGCTGAAATATTCAGGAGTTATTTTTGGTTCCTGCAGACTGTGCATGAAAAAGTCAGCTATTTAAAATCCAGACTCTTGTCCCCCCCACCCCCTCCCCTGTGCTTCTGTCTGGTCTCCTTTCCCCATATAAGCTTCCCAGAGCAGGGCAGCAGGACTCCCTGCATCCTGGCTTGAGACTTAACACACAGGAACCTTAAAATAATAATAATAATAATAATAATAATAATAATAATAATAATAATAATAATAATAATAATAATAGTTACGGGAAGTCTTCCTACTCTTACACTCAGCCCCTCAGCAGAGGACATGAGGGGGATCAGGATGAGGTTGGTTTATTGGCTGCTTGAGGGGCTTGTGGAGCTGAGGGCTTTCAGTGGGACTGGGGTGGGAATCTGCAAAGTGCAGAATGGAGACTTTTGGAGAGGCAAGGAAAGCATTACGAAAATATTATGTCTCTTCCTCTCCTGTACTTTGAACAGCTTTGAAACAATCAAAACCTCAGGACTGGCCATCAGCAATTCAGAGTGTTATCTGAACACTGTACTGGCAGAGATGTTGGGGTAATCCAGACTCCTAATGTGGGGAGCTACGGGTGTAACCAGTTTCCTGAAACTGCTGGAAACAGCTTTTTGCCCTCCTGACCCTCTTCCCCTCCTCTTGCCTCTCCAACAGTGGTACCCCACTGCTGAACCATAGGCCATCCCCACAGGACATGGCTTCCTACCCACTTCTGCAGGGGAGAGCTGGCTGGGGAGGGATGCAGACAGTATGAAGAAAATAAGGGAGAAACAAGCTTCTTTTAGGGAGAAGGGTAGGAATAATTGAAATATAAATTTTCCTTCTCATCTGCGAAGAAAGCAAGGTAGCAGTTGAAAATTGAATAGGTAGGCATGAATAAAATCGTAATTTTCCTGAATAAGTGGAATAGCAACCAGAAAGTGAGGAGCGAGAAGCAGGTACAGATCAGGCTGATCTGCCTGGGCTTCTGTCAGCCGCTCTCTAAAATGCTTTGCTACCCTCTGGTGGCTTCCTGAGGATCTGTGCAGTCTAGTTACTGTTCCTGCCAACTTTTTGAGCTGCATTGAGGAATACAGATCTGCTGATGGAGGTTCATATTTTCTCTGATTCCAAAGCAGCAGTACAATAATTATGAAACAGCGGTTTTGGGGGTTTTTTTCTGTGGGATTTCTAGTTTGAGTTTTGTGTTGGTTTTTTTCCCTGTTGTTTGTATTCAGTCTCTTTTGGTCTACAGTTACAATCACAAAGGTAGCTTGGTTGGGATGTTCAAATGAAAGAATAATAGCTTTGCAGCTTGGTTGTCTGTGTAGTGGGTCTGTTCAGAGTTTGGGAGTGACACGGGGTTTGTAGTCCTGCAGAATGCAAACCCTTGTCCTCTATTACCTGCAGAGGACACGAGTACCAGTGGAATCAGTAACAGCCAACATCCCATGATGTCCAGGAGTTCAGAACAGGTCCTGCTCAGCCTGGTGCAGGAGCAATGTTCAAACCTCCATCATCCTTCACTGTGTCTTCATCAGTCAGTAGCTTCTTCTTTCTTCCCTTTTCCATTTTCCCTGTTCTCTAATTGATTTTCTATTGTGGCTTCATAGCAGAGAAGCTGTAGGTAGGGATTTAAAGGGCAGTTGTTTGACAGATTTTACAAGAAACTCCTCCCAGGTATTAATTCCTGGGTTATGGGGTCAGAGAGGCTCTTGTGATCTTTCAGTCTGACCTCCTGTGGAGTGCAAGTCACAGGAATGCCCTCAATTGACTCCTGCTTGAAGTGCAGTGCTGAATAAAGAAAACACCCCCTCTTGCTTTAGAACTTTCCAGTGATGGAAGACTCACCTTGTTAAATTATTCCAGTGCTTTATCACCTTCAACATTAAATACTTCTGAACTTTGCTTTGTTTAGTTTCAGCTGCCAGCTTTGGGCTTTTTTTGTTGTTGTTGTTGTTGTTGTTGTTGTTGCTTTGGGCATTTGGGAAGCCATGTGTTGCCAGAACTCTGTCCTAGGACAGAGGACTCATGGTCTTGATAGAGTTGCCAAGCAGGTGCAGCTCTGAGAGGTACCTTGGTTGTAAGAAGTGAGAGGTTGTTAATGTTATTGACTGGGTAGGTGTGGCGTGGGATGTGAAATCACAAACTCATCACCCAGAATGAAAAAAGCAATACAAGGGCGTGACGTGCGTGTGCTTATCCCCAGTGTTTGTCTGCACTGGGTATTTCTAGTGTTTACATACTTGAAACAAACACTTAAGAATGATTTATGCAGGCTTTCAAATGAGATCTTATAGCAAAAGTCTTGCAGAGGTTTAGTTTTATGGGAAATTTCTTGAATTACAAAAACATTTGTTGTTTTGAGTGTGGTTTTTTTTTGTAAATCAGCTGAGCTGTGAGGTCCTTTGGGATGTAGGCTACTATGTTCAGCACAACAATTGCTGTTAGCTTCTTACACTGTTCCAATTTATGATACATTTTATAAGCAGCTCCATCTATCTCACAGCTTGGCAGAGGTTTGGAGTGGAGAGCAGCCAGTGCCTTTTTGTGCTGGATTAGCCTGAGAGAGAATGTGACCACAAGCCTGGCAGGCAGTAAGCCCACATATAAGGCCATCTTAAAGGAAAACAGTTTCTTGTGGTTCAGGCAGAGGAAAGGGATGCAGTAGGTTTGGGTTACTTCAACCACAGAATGTGCTGTGACAGCAGATAACCAAACTTCTTCTGTGGCTTGACCTCCATCAAGCACAACTTGCTGTTTTTAAAGCCACTGGACACCCCACAGGAGATGGTGGGCAGTCAGTCGGTGTGGGGGTGTGGGACAGGCTTTTAGGTTTCAGTCTTGCCTCTTCTTGGCAGGGTGCTGAGCCCAGCACATGGCACCAAGAGTCCTCAGTGCAAAGCCCCTTGTAACACAGCTCCTTTCATGGCCTTGTGGGCTGCTTGTGTGAGGCTCTGGGAGCTGCCTATTCCTGTCCTGCTGCAATATCCCTGCCTGGAAGTGGGGACAGAAATGCCAACCTCAGCGTCTGTGCCAAGGCGGGCTGTAAGGATTTGTGAACGTACACAGCTGTTGTGGGAACAGCTCTGCTGCTGATGTTCAGCACACCCAGTCTATCTTCTGGCATTGATGCTTTCTAAACCAAAGAAGTGTTTTGAGCTGATGCCAGTAGTCATGGGTATGTCTTACAAGATCTTTTTCAGCCAGATGCAAACTTGTCTGGGCTGTGTTTTGGGCTGGCTGGACTCAGTCTGCCTCAAGACTGCAGGCTGTGTAATGACACAGCTGGGGTGTCTGAGCTGATAAATCCAGCCTCCCAGCAGACCTTAGTGGCCAAGTGTGGTGCTTTGCTGACATGGTTACAAGGCTTTGGGCTGGAGACCGTTTACATCACTCCCTCTTAGGGAAACTTGTCACTTGGCAATAAAAGAGTGTGGACACTTCTGAAAAGAAAGCATGTGCCCCAGCTTTGAGAGCCCTGTGTCCCCTTCCCAGGAACACTAAGGGGATAGTATAGAGTATGAAACTGAGAAGGCTTCAATTGAAGTGTTTTACACTTGAAAATCACTTTTCAATGTCCATCTTGATCTTGTCAGACCACAGCTAGTTCTGGAGGAAGACAATATGCAGACTGACAGCCTCTAAATCAGGCAGCAAGGGAGGTCACAAGGTATGTATGTGAGCACCTCTTCAGAGGGGACCCCAGACTGCTGCATTCCTCTGTTACAGCCTGTGTAGTGACAGGAGATTATTTTCCTGCAGGAAATCATGAGTATTTCAGGAAATCAGTATTTCTGGCAGTTCAGCAAGAAAGCACTTTGCAAGCTGGGGATGAGGGCATATCTGTGATCATTGGGACTTCCTGAAAGCTGTTTCTTCCCCAGCTGCCTGTATAAGAGGGCATCAAAACTGGAGGTGTGAAAAAGTAGACACAGAAGCAATGAATCACCCACCACTCCAAAAGAATAGGGAAAGAGACAAAGGGAGAAGAGCTCTCCAAGTCCTTAAAAAACAGTCTTTCCCATCAGTTTTAGAAAAAAAACTGGCAGTGGTTAGGAAAGAATGGTCCCATGTACAAAATTCACCAGTGGGGTCTGGCTTCTTAGTACTGAGGGGAAGAATTCACTTTGGAAGCTGCATTCCTCCCTGTTTTCCAGGGCACTGCACCCTCTGGCTGCAAGTGCATCAGACAACTTTCCCAAAAAGGCACTTTGGGGATGTAGCCTACATCTCTGGAAGGAATTGAATGGGGAGTATGTCTCTGCTAATGAAAGCTGCAGCCAGAAATAAGAGTTCTGGAGGTTGAAAACTAGGTTAAAAGCAGCCAGCAATGGAAAGCAGCTGAAGATGGAGTGGGTTAAAGAGCTCTTGAGCATTAGACAGTGGATGGTTTAGCTTCACTCCCAGCTCCTGGGTAATGCAGTCCTGGCAGATTGACAGGGCTTCTGGGGTGAGTTGTCACAAGATGCTTCAGCTTGTTGGTTTTTTCCCCTTAGATTTTTATTTTTAGTTGAATTCTCCCACTTAACACACACTACACTGACCCCTACTGCTGCCAGTAGTCAAGGACCCATCTCAGTGCAACCATGAAACATGGGAAAGTATTGCCTGTAGTCTTAAAAGCAGATAGTATCATTTATAACCCTTAAGCATGCAGAAAGTCTCCTGCTAAACTCTACACCACCAAAGAGGAAAGCTTCTGTAAACCCTTGTGATACTTAGATTGTGGATACAGTCTTTGTGTAAAGAATAAGAATCAGCCAAAGCCTTCAGAATAAACCTATTCTCCCTTTTCCAAAAAAGACTGGGGAGGCCTGCTGACCAGTTGGGCCTCCCACATGGCAAAACTGCTGTACTGCAGCACATGCAGAAACAGCATCCTTGTGCTCCTGCTTTGTACCAGCCACCAGGAATCTCCCCTATTTTTCAAGGCCACTTGTGGGGTAGGAAAATCCTGACAGCAATAAGAATGTGAAAGGGTGTTCAAGGCTACTGCCCTTAGGAAAGTGGGTGGCAGCTGCTCTGTCTTCTGGAATGCCTTGTGATGTGTTAAGAGAAGAGCCTCATACTGGTCTGCACAGCATTTCGTGTCTGTGTTAACTGCCCTGACCCTGGGCTGAACCATCACCTTCTTATTTGAGCTCTCTTTTCAGCAGGATTTCTCTGGTGTGTAAAATCTTAGCAGGGACATTAGGATCTTAACAGGACTTACAAAGAGGTAGTGAGGAAATATGAAACTTGTAGCATGGAATAAAAGGAAGTTTGAAAAGTTGGAGTATTAGATGTAAATAGCAGGGTCTCAGTGAAGTGCAGTGCAAACACAGCTGCTGTGTGGCAGGATGGCCAAGTGCCCATTTCCATCAATCCTAATTTGTGTAAACACCCGTAAGAAAAATGATAATTGGCCTCAGCAGGCATCTTCCATGAAACCTTCCTTGGTGAGAGTGCCATGGTGGGAGAAAAATTATGGGGTACTAGAGACATGGCCCAACAGTTTCTATAAGGTGAGTACCTAACTGTTAAGCAAGTTGGGGAAGAGCAGAACAATACTTTAAAATGAGATTATCCATGCACTGCTGCCTGCATTCCTGACAGACCAGAGCCAGAGCAGGCTTTCCCCTATGAGTTGTTCCCCAGGAATTGCTTTGTTCCAGTTTTAGTTGCTCAGGCTATGCCATAGTCTGGAGCAGATGTCGGCTCTGGGGTTGTACCTGATTGTTAATTTACTTTGTGTTAATGTAGCCCATTTCCAGATGCGTGCCCCAATGGTGTACAAGTAAAGCTGTTGTCTGTTCTAGCTCATCAAAAACACTGCAAGTTTTACCTGCAGACTGGGGCTGCCAGGTGTTCTGTGCTCATTGAGAATTGGGCTGGATAAATGGGCAAAGAGACAGTTCAGGTGCCCTTCCTGAGGCCAGGGGGCAGGGTGGTGAGCGTGGAGGTGGCCCAGCACCAGGAGGGATGCCTGGCTCTCCCTGTGAGTGATGCCTGCTCCTCTGCATGGACATCTGACCCATGGCTGTGCTGTGTCCACTGCACATCCATGGACTCTGGTAGCAAAGCTCTTCCCCCTGGCAGCTGCCAGATTTAGTGATGCCTTGGGTCTGGGGACAGGCAGCTGAGTTACTGCAGCTGTGTGGAGAGCCAGGAGTCCCACTTATGCACTCTTTCAGAAGTTATCTGTGACCATCTGTCCTCTGAGAGCATCATCCTGAGACGGATCCTTCTGCTTCCGCCTGCTTGCCTTCGTGTAGCTGGCTGTTGACATTAACCACCTTGGACATTTGTGGCCTTACCTGACAGCTCTTGCTGTACCCAGGGTGGTGACTGAGGGAGCAGGCTGAGGAGCAAGGCTTTTCTGTGCCCTGCCTCGCTCTCACTTGCTACTGCTGCAGTTCTGGGAGTGAGGTGTATAAAAATATGGGGAGCATTCTTGATATCAGACCCTCCTCCTTCCTGCTGCACACTCTGCCATACAGCTCTGCAGAGCTGAGCCAGAGTGCTTTTGTGCACTGCTGAGTGGTGCTGGATTCCTTATGGCTTCATTATGGCTTGACACTGAGCACTGGGGAATGAAAAATAGATGATGTGGCCATGACACTTGCTGTAACTCAGCAGGGAAAAGGAAAAGAACCACCTTGGGAACCTGCCTTCCCATTCCTCACAGCTTCCAGTGTTGTGTGCTGCTCACAGAGTGCCTGGCACTGACCTCAGGAGCTCTGGGGCTCTGCTGTCATGAAAAGCAAATAGCTAAACTTGTGTTTTACAACAAGCTGCTCCTGTGAGATTTCAGCAAGGACGAGTTGAGGCTGTGACAGGGAAGCAGCAGGAGGTCCCACAGAGTTGGGTCTGTTTTTCCTCAGAAAGCAGTCATTGCTTCTCTTTCCCTTGTGCAGAACCCCCAATCCTGACCCAAGGACCTTCTGGAGACAGGCAATGATTGCTCTATAGCAGGAAAATGTTGAGCTGTCATTCCCTGGTTCTGAGTCATCCTGCTAAATCTGTGCACAGCAGCTGGCTGAGAAGGGGAGTGGGAGATGGAAAATCCCCTTTGGGATCAGGATAACAGTCAAGGAACCAAAGTGATGGAGAAAAAATAAGTCAGCCTCTGAGTGTAGGGATTTGAATGTGGTGCTGCCCTTCAAGATATCTAGATAGAGCAAATGGAATCCTCACTGCTGGAATGTAACATCTAAGGAGGGTTTATGTGAAACTGAATGCTGCATAGTTGAGGTTGCCTCTGTGTTGGGGGTTTAAGCAAATGCCAGCTGAAAGGAAATAATTTTGTCAGTGGTCTGAGGATGTGGATGCCTGACACATGAGAACTGGCTCAGAACAGCTGTGCTTTAATTTTTCCCCATTGTAACTACTGTTTCACTGCTGAGTTGCAGGATGCAGCTTTTTGGGAGTGGAGGGATAGTGCTGTGTTTCCACTCACTCATGAGCCCCCTGTACCTGGCAGGATCATTTGTGCAGGGACAGAAATGGTGTGTGGGGCTAAGGCAGCACTGGGGACTTGGGACAACTCAAGCCTGCAGTTGAGGTTTTTAATTCTGCACAGGCTTTCTCATTTGAGGGAAATTCCTAAAATTTATTGCTGCAGAGGCATTCTCATTTGAGGGAAATTCCTAAAAATTATTTCTGCCATGGGGTGACACTTGTTTAGATAATGTCTGTGACTGTCCCATTGTAAACAGGCAGAGGGCTAATGCAGGTCTGGCTGGAGGTCAAACATGTCCTGTAGCAGAGCCAGTGCAGAGGCTCTGCCAACAGCCTGGCACACAGCACACTGTGGTGACTTTTCTCAAGTAGCTGGAAAAGGCATCCTGGCCACATGCCATTCACAAGCTAAGGTGAGAATTAGAAAAGGTGTGTTTTAGTGACTCATAAATAGCTCAGCACACGCTGACGGAGCAGCAGCTCAGCTTTATGATTTCAGCTTTGCATCCCCCTAAAGTGCCTGCTCGAAAAAAAAGAAAGTCAGTGCCTGAAATGTCTGGGCTAAAATCAGACCTCCTGGAGCAGCATCAGTTATAGCAGATCAGAATCTAGCCCCATCTCTCTAACATTATTGGAAAATCCTCTGCACCCACCCCTGTCTCCTCTAACCCCTCCTCAGTCCATTCTGTGGTTGCAGTTCCAGTTTTAGCTTGTGCTGAGCTGCATTTTGTGCTGTGCCAGGTCCATCACATGTGCCATGTGTGTGATGTGGTCCAGGTTTTAAACTGTGCCTGTGGGAAGCAGACAATCATTGCAGTGCTTCACCTTCAAGGCCTCTGGTAATGCCTGATAAAGAAATGCCTAGCTGATTTATCTGCTCACACACAGAAGCATTTTCCTCCTGTATTTTACTCCTCTTTTGAAATTCCACCCATTGGTCATCCATCTTTTGTGATTTCCTCTTTCTTGCTGCGCTCCACAGCAATAATCACGTAAATAGTGCTTCATCTTTGACTTTGAACGCTTTTTATTCCTCCCTGATTTGCCAGATTATGCATGTTTTGGAAAGGGATTTGCTAGAATCTTTATTCCATCTTAAGTGAAATATCTTCAGCTGCTGAGGAAAGCAGGATTTTTATGTTCTTATAGGGGAGTAGAGTTCTCAAGAGGCTGATACTCACTCTGAGCTGCCGGTGGGCTGGCACTGCTGTGTTTTCAGCAAAAGCAGGGTAAGGCCATTACTGAGTATGTCACATGTCAGCAATGATTCCTGCTCCTGGGAGCCAGCCATGTTACCTGTCACTGGTGTGGTTATTGCAAACTGGTGTTGCTAACTTTTAGAAGATTTGGGGCCTTTCTGAAATCCCTGAGCCATTATGTAAGAATGGTAACTTGGCATATTTAGATTTCCTGGTTCTAATGGCTGCAGAGAAAAGCTAACAATAGAAACCTTTAAAGATGCTGGACCATGAGTCAAATGCAAAAAAGAACCTAAAATGTGTTACTCAGGTTTGGGCTTTCTCTTACAGCAGAGGGTAGAGAGAGGGTTCTGCCTTGTAGCTGGTAGAGTCTGAGCCTGGTCATGCCAACTGCCTTCACCATTTGTCCTGAAACTAAGAACAGCAAAAAATCTTTATCCCATGAGGCTGGTGTGTAGTATGTGGATATCCATGTGCAGGGGGCTGCAGAGCAGAGGGGGACTCGTGGGCTATTGGGGAACAAGTCAAGTTCTTCTCTGTTCACACCACTGTAGCCAAATACTCCTGGCATTCCTCAGTTGTCTGACTTTGTTTGAGAATCTTACAGAAATGTTTTATTTTGATAATAAATCAAAGGTCAAAAGCCTTTCCTTGCAATTTTATTTTTATTATATTGCTAAAATACTTCAGCAAAGTTGAGATACTTTAGAAAAATGTCATTTTAAGGAAAATAACATATTAATTTCTTTTTTTTTTTTTACAACTTCCCCAAAGTAATAGTGTACTCTTAGAAAGATACAGATTTTTTTTTTTTCCTTAGCTCTCTTGCATTCTGGTGAGGATTACATGATATGAGTCTCAGAAAAGGAAGTTTTCCAGACAAAAAGTCTTAAGTTCACCTGGAAAAAAAATGTACCCAGTAGAAAGTCCTGTCCTAACAATCCAGGATTTCAAGGGTGGCTCTTATAACGGTTTTGTAAATCCCATCTTCAAATCTCTTGAAACATTAATTTTCCTTTACCTACATAGCCCCTTTATAACTGCACTGTAATATTATTATTTAATACCTGGCTTTTGTAATTTTATTCCTTTCAGAACCAGCAGGGACAAGTCTGTGTGTAGGTCTGATAAAGAGCCTTAGCTGTGCTACACTGCAGGCACTGGGAATTGCATGTTCCAGAGTACTGGTCTTTTTAGAGAAATCTGTTTCAGATGTCTCTCTGTGCATTCTTCAGCCATGGTGGCCACTTAATGAGTGAGGGTCTGATCTGTGGTGTCCTGATAGTGGCTTTTCTGTCATTGGAACAGCTGTGAATTGGAGCAGAAAGCATTTCTTGTACCATCATTCCCAAGGCAGGCAGTTAGGCAAGGACTTGCTTGTCTTGATGAGGCTGTGCCACATGTGTTGTATTAGCACGCCAGAATAAATACACTTCAGGTCTAGACAACAGTAAAAGGCTCTGTAAGTGTCACTGGAAGTAGGCAGATGGGGAGGCTCGTGCTTCCACAGATGCTGCTTCCAACCTCAGATGCCCTCTGGAACATTAGGAGTGAGTTTGTTGGAGGGGGGGATGGCTTTTTGCATGGTTGGTCTATTGTACTTTTACCCTTAGAAAATCCCTTTATTAAGCCTGACAACTTTTCCCTGTGAGGTGGATGGATTGATTGCACTCCTAGATGAGGAAAGCAGCCTGCCAGTTGTTCATGTTTCACACCACGTTCAGGATGTGCTCTTTGAGGGGAAAGCAAAGAGCACATCCTGAATTTGGAAGCTGCACCTATTCTAGCTCTGGCTTTGCCTTGGTGGCTGCCTGCTGAAAGCAGAGGAGCCAAGGGGATGTTGGTGGGCAGAGCTCAGGAGCTCTGCTGGCCAGCAGGCTGGCTTGCTACCCACCTCCAAAGCCTGGCTCAGCTGTGATCTGCTGCCCTCACAACTTGGGTCATGCCTCAGGCAAAGCCATCATTACCTACTGTGGATTAATAACCTCAATTACTGGAGCCCTGTGGGTCAGATCTTCCTCGTGCTGGCTGCATTACAGCCTTTAATCTGCTTTCCTCTCTCATAACCTCTGAGCCTGGAGGGATCGGCAGGCGGGGGAGATCTTCTGCCTTCCAGTGTGCTTTCCCTTGGAAGGGCTGCAGATGTGGAACAGCAACCACAGCTGGCAGGGGACTTGAACCCAACAAAGAGGTGCACCTAGAAGGTGCTTCTGCAGCTCTTGGGTTCAAAGGACAAATGTGGCAACATCTGGACATTTGCCATGAGCTACATCTGTAAAAAAATCACAGCAGCCATCCTGTGGGGGACTCACAGTCAGGTTTGGTCATCTGGGTAAGGGGCTGCATGCCTCTTGGGGGAGGAACATCCCCCCAAATTCCTTAATGTTCCCTGAGCAACTGGGTAAAGATGAGACACAAGTCTGGATTTCTAAGATGCCTCCTCACTGGGTGTTTCCCCTAAAGCAAAAAAGGGCAGGTCTCATTAGTGGGGAAATTGCCAGTGAAGAGCTGTGGAGTCCTGGACATGCTCTTAAATGATCTTGAAGAGTGAGGGGATGAAGAAGAGACAAAATCTTTGAAGTAAGAGAAATGGAAATGGACATAAAAGAGCTGCAGAAGGAGCATCTGATATGAAGCATCTGCTGAACTAATAACTGTGTATAAACGGGGGAGGAGCGCAGGGTAATGCACCCATTGATGAAACCCAAATACATGGGGGCGTATATATAAATATTATATATATTTATATATATGTATATATTATTATAAGGGTAAAGGGTGCTACTGGGGTCCTTTTCACACGTTTCCTCACTGGAAAAAGACCACAGAGAAAGTGAATCTCTCTAGAAGTGCTAGCTCAGCAGATGCAAGCAGAAATTATTGGAAAAGGTACAGAAAGCAAATAGGAGCTATCATCCTGCTGTGCTAACAATCCCTGGAGCACTCGCACCTTGAGTACTGTGTGCAGCTCCAGTTATCCTGCCTCAGAAAAGATGTGATAGAACTAGAAAGGCACAGGAAACAATGACAAGGTCAGTGGAGCGTGAAGAGTAGCTGCTGCCCAGGGAATGATGGAACAGATTAGGCATTTTCAGGTGCCTTCAGAAATGAAACAATTGAAGAAGGAAAAACGACAGAGGTGTATAAAACCATGACTGTTATGGAGAACATAAAATTACTATTTCACAATATAATCTTATAATGCTCACCTTAACTTATAAGGTGAGCATTAAATGATTAAATGGAGCTATCGAGAAGGAGTTTTAAACTAATAAAAGCTTTTTCCTGCCACATGATTAGCCTGTGGAACTCCTTGCCAAAAGACGGTTAGGAGGCCAATGGTATTACTGGTTTCCAAAAATGGTCATAAAAAGTAGTTGGGGAGAAATCCATCAAGGGTTCTTAAACACATTGTGAGATATCCTGTAGATGAGGGTATCTGCTGGGCAGTGGAAGTGGATGGAAGGAACAGTGTCTGGCTGCCTCTTTTTCCAGAGTATCTGTTCTGTGCTGCTCATACTACTGCTAAATGTTTGGAGATGCCCTAGAAGTTCAGGTTCTGAGGAAGTGTCACTGCACTGAAAAATATTCAGAACAACCACTTCTCCCTAATTCATACTTGAGACATTTGATACACAAAGACTTCTTTACATGTAGTATTAGATTTGTTTTTAATGTCAGGAAATTCAGCTCCTGAGTGCTCATTACTATAAGCTTTTTATGTGTCTGAGGATAAACCTATTAAATGATCAAGGCTATGGGACATCTTTTCTTTTGCTCTGGAACCTGCTTTGGTGCGCTCAGAAGAGGCTGAGATTTTACCAGAGAGTCAGTCTCTCCAGCAGGACCTGAAGTCAGTGGTTTCTGTTCACTCTGGCTCAGAAAAGCAACTGAGAAATTAATCTTTCTTGTCTGATGTACGAAATCAAGGTCTCTTTTTTTTTTTTTTTCTTTCTTTTGTTGCACCTTCTATTTGCTCTCAGAAGGTGTGTGGTATACTTTATCCATGGTAGAGTTTTCAGAAGAATCTTTGCCTTAGTGCAGTTTTATACTGATCAGGAAAAGGCTGATTTTCTCATTAAATCACCAGAATGAGGACTGAGAGATGATTCCCTACTTGCCCACAAATTTCTTGTGTGACCTTCAGCAAACCTCTCAACTTTGTGCTGCAGTTCCCGCTGTGTCTGGTGTGACTGTGCTGTGCTTTGGCGGAGCTGGGTGCGGTAGGAGCTGTACGTGGCTGGTATGTCCCTTGCCAGCTTCATCAAGAAGGGGAAAAGGGTAAGCAGAAATAGCCAGAGAGCACAATGGTGACAGTGGTTTGCACTGAAAAGGGCTTGGCCCCTTTTTGGTAGATTTTGCTCTTGCAAGGAGAGGTGTTGTGGAGTGGTTGGTTCTCTGCCACTGCTGAAGAATATGCAGTCACTGATCACATATCGACCCATGGAGTGAGCTTGGAGAAATGAGCACCAGGTGCCAGGAGTTTTGTAAATTTACAGAGAGAGGGACAAGGTGCAAGCTCTGCATCAGCACCAGCTTGGACAAAGCTCTTAAGGTTAATGGGCCCTTTCTCATCATATCCGCCTGTGTTTGGCCAGAAAATACAACAAGGGCAGAGACTTGCAGAACCAGACAACCAGAAATAACTCACCTGCACAAGCTGTTTGTCTGTGCACCCATCACAATGTTCAAAGAATTACCAGTCAGTATGGGTGACAACAGAACAGCATAGACCCAGCACCCTGAAAGATTATTACTCCTGAGTATGAACACAAGGAAATTAGCTTTCCTGTCTAGTCTCTTCTTGGAGCTTTTGTAGATTTTCTTTCTTTTTTGGCTTTTGTAACTGGTGAACTCACACACATTATGCTATTTTAATACCTAGCAAAGAGCCTTGTCGGCTAAATCACCTTATTTTTCTCTGATCAGAGTGCAGTTCATTCCTCTTTTTAGCAGAAGGTATTAATTTAAATTCCATAATCCTAAACATATTCTCGTTTCTGTTCAGTGCTTCAGAAGGCCAATGGCATTTTAATTTAATAAGGGAGAAACACACATGACACTGTGTTCCCTGTAAACGTCTTCTGACCTCAATGAGGCTTTCACAGCTTTCTTTGTGTTCCAGCAAATGCAATCTCTGCTTTTATTCAAGCACACTATCAGTTCTAATACCTGTGTTCTACCAGTGGCTAAAAATTTAAATATCTCTAGCATTTTCACAGTAACTTTTGAGATGTTATTAGCATTATTATTTAGTAGTGTGAGCTCATCAATGGAGCCATAGTGAGATTTATGCACCACTGTGTCCTATTGAAGTACTGTTCGGGTACATGCTGTCTCTCTGCACTGAAGTAAATTTTATTTTGGTTTACCTTATTTTCAGATTAAAATGAGTTAACACATCTAGCAATGTCTCAATTTATGTCAGCTCCATTTATCTTTTCAAATTCTTTAAACTTTGTTTACTGGGTTAAGATTTACCTAATTGGGTACATGATATTACTGAGTGTTTTGTAGCATGTAAACACTTGAGTCATATGCATCACAGTTCTTCCTTTACCATTTTCATCCTTCCATTTTGCTGTCTAAACTTACTTAAACCTACTCAGTTTGAAAGAGCATGTGCTTGTTGCAGTCCTTAAGACCCTTCTTTGGAAATGTCCGGTAATATTAATTCTTTTCACTGGTTTGAGTCTGCCCTCTTTTCCTCTAATGTGACTCAGGAACTGACCCCTTAGAGTGTGCCCCACAAAGGCTGGATTATCAGCCTTGCTGCAAGGTGATGGAAACTCCCCAAAGAAATGGGGATGATTTTATTAGTGTTTTTTATGGGTTATTTTGAGTAGATTTTCCAGGAACAACTGTGTTTAGTTTAATGAACAGAGGTCTCAAAACCCAGCTACCTGTTGCATTTTCACTTTTTATTCTAACAAACATCTGTATCATATCCAAGGCACTTGCCCTTGTATATTCATGGAATAAATCTGCCCATTTCTATGCTAGCTTGATACATATAACATCTAAGTGCAACTCTTCCCTCTTACCTAGTGCTGCACTTCAGTCCTGGCCTCTCTAAATGAGAGCCCCTCATTTAGAGCTCCATGTTGGCTGCTAAGCAAGGAGGGCACCTTGACTTTGGATCTCACTGTACTGTCCTTGATCAGCCAGATCCAGAATTGTTCTCATCTCAAACATGCTGCTGAAGCATTTGCAGAAAGAGGACTATTATTTTTTTATGCTATTACTAAAGTACTGGAGAACCACCCGTTCTGTTTTAGGGCTTCACTGTGCACACTACTTCTGGCCTTGTTCCAGCAGGGCTGCAGGCTTGTTCTCTGGTGATCAGGTGTAGCAGAGGACTGAAGGACAACTCTGAGAGAAGGGTGAGGCACCCACTGTAGTCTCAGTTTGGTATGAGCTCTGACATGGCACCCTAGCCTTTCATGATGGCTGGGGAGCAGGGATTGCTGAGGAGTGTGATGGAGCAATGATCCTGGAAAACTGGGGACATGGGGAAGGGCAGTTTCATCAAGCTTTTTGCAGTGACTTGGTGCATGTGCAAGGGCTAAAATAGCTTATAAATTAAGACAGAGTAATGATTTTTCAGCCTAAGTCACAGCAGACAACAAACACTGAGTTTAGCATGAGTCCCAGGGATGTTAGTAATATCTTCTATCCTTCTAACAGTCCTGAACTGTATGCTACTGGCTTTGCTTCTAGATGAGCGCTGGTTTTCAGCATATGAAGTAGATAGAGTTGACTGGAAAATAAGAGCTACCATTTAATGAAATGTTTAGCATTTTAACTGTTTTTTTTTCCTTTTCTATTCAAGAGTAAAACTGAAACTGTGGAGTATTTGAGGGCATGAAAGACTCCAGATGCTCTCAAAACTATTAGTTTTGAGTTTTGCCACACATGCTTGATAGATTCTCACATCTAAACAGCATTTCTTTTGTTATGCCTGGTCTATGTGCCTCAGTACGCTGATCTGGATGTTAACAACTAAGTGTGTATCCCCACTCTTTCATCCCACTGCAGTGCTGGCCAGAAGCTTGTAACATCCTAGAGTGCAGTCTCTGGAAAAATAGCCATCTCAGGAGCTGGTCAGAGACACCTGGTCACTTCTTCAGGTATTAAGGGAAACAAGCAGAGAAGGCTTTGAAAGGTGGTGTGTGAGTAGGTAGCTCTGCTTGAGCACAAGGTAATTCAGTTAGATATTCACCATTGCGCTGGGTTCCTATTTGTCCCGGAGGGCGCTGCTTTTTAGTGCACTATTAGAGTTTACTCAGGTGAAAGAGTTCTTTTGAATGGCTTTTGTATGACAGTATTGTTACGATAGTACTGTTTTGTTGAAGGATTTTTTTCTGTGCTCCTGTCCTTTCTAGCCTTGATTTGTGGGTTTTGTGTAATTTCATTAACTGGAGACAGTTCTGGTTAGTTTCCCTTACCATCCTTGCATGTGAAATATATGCCCTACCTTTCTCTGTGCAGCGCCAACACCGAGACTGGAGTCTGCAGCGCTGTAACAGCGACAGTTTAAAAATGGGTAAAAGAGAAAGTACCTTGAGTTTCAATGGAGCGCCCTTGGCAGGAGGCTGGTACCTTGGGGTAGGTGGAAAGACGGAGGCTCCCTCGTTTACAGCGTGCTCATAAGGGAGCCCTCCCGTCTGGGCATCCGCACCCACCGGTGCTTTATGACTAGAGGTGTCTCTTCTTACCGGTTCCAGCCCCGGGAGCCCCGGCAGGGCCGCGCTCGGTGACCCGCCCTCGGTGCCTTCTGTCGCTGGGGTACCGCGGGCACCAGCCCTGCCAGGCCCCGCACGGCGGCCCCGGCCCTGGGGCGGGCAGCGGGGCTGTCTCCTCCCTCCCTGCCTCCCTCCCTCCCCGCCGGGACTCGCAGAACTCGAGCGCGGCGGGACCGGGTCCCCTGTGGCGGGGGCAAAGCGGCAGAGCCCCCGCCGGAGGAGCGGAGCGGCCGAGCCCCGGCGGCGGGGGGGTCCCGGCGGCGCGGCCCGGCCCGGCCCGGCCCGGCGGGGGCTGTGCCGGCAGGGGGCAGGGCTGGGAGCCGGCCGCGCGTGTTTCTAGGGCTTGACGTCCTTCCAGCCAGCCCGCCCCGCTTCCCGGCACGGCCGGCCCTCCGCCGGCGGACAAGTCCCGAGAAGTGGCGGCGGGGTCCCCCTCCCTCCCCCGGGCGCGGCGGGGCCGCGGCGATGGGCCGGGAAGTTTGGCGGCGAGGGGGCCCGGCGCCCCGCCGCTGAGAGCCGGCCGCTCCGGGGCCGGTCCCTTTTCCGAGGAGCGGGAGGGCGCCACAAAGTGAAATCCATGAGGATTCTCGGGCTTCTCCTGGAGAAAGGCTCGCATATGCTGCAGTGTCTCTGTGGAAGGCGCCTGAGATCCAGCCACAGCCCAGGTGGGGAGCGCGCGTCCTTGTCCCCGCCGCCCTCGCCTCCCCGCCGGGCGCCGCTCGGCCCGGGCTGGCCCCGTTTCCTCGCCGCCCTCCCTCCCCTGCGCCCCCGTCTCGCCGGCGCCGCGCACAGGTGGCCGGGATGGGCCGGGCGCTGTCCGCGGTGCTGACCCCGCCGCTCATCCCCGCACCGAGTCCCCTTAATTCGGCATCCCCACACCCGGGTCCCCCCGCCCCCAGCATCCCCACCCGCTGGATTCCCAACCCGGCCCCTCTCTACCCGAGGTAGGGCCCCCGCCCCACCCTGTGCATAATCCCCCCTGGAGCCCCCAGCCACACAGAGCCCCCACGTGTGTTCTTTGTCCTCACAGAGATTTCTGCCTCGCACATGACCCTCATTATTGTTCCCCGTCCCACCTGCAGCCCACTCGGGTCCTTTTTCTTCATATGGGACCCTGTATTTCTCATTCCACCTGGAACCCCCAATTCTGCCTTCTGTTAGCACCTGGCCAATATTGGGATAACCTTCCTCAGAGTGCCAGCGGCCCCACACAACTCTAGGATTGGTCCCTCTTTAAGAGCTCTCCATACTTTGTGCTTGTGGTAGTAGTCATGTCGCAGTGGTTTTCTGGTGGAGGGTGCTGAATGAGTTTTTAAATGGCAGTATACTTACAAGCAAAGAGAAATCCCTGCCTGCTCCTGGTGGGGGGCCTGAGGAAACTCCCAACTCCTCTCTCAGCTTCTAGCCTGTTGGTTGAGAGAGCATTTCACTAGGATGGGAAGGAAGGTGCAGTGGGGTGAACTGAGCACTTCGTGAAGAGGGGAATGAGTGCATGAGGGCCTTGGTTTGGTGTGGTACTACCCCTGAGTTCTAGGATCATCTTGTTGAAGTTTTTAAAGTGGTGTTTCTTCTGTGCTACAATTACTTCTTCTGTGCTACATGTGTTTCTTCCATGAATGTGACTTTCCCTCTCTAGAACACTGAGTAAATGTAAATGCCTCTGGAATGTAATCCTGTATTATTATTGTTATTATTAACATCTGTAGAAACTACTAATTGGATGCTTATGAGAGTGTCTTTTAGAGTATTCTTTCCTAATGCTTGTGGTGGGGTTTTTTGTGAGATCTTGGTCCTAGAAGAGAAAAAAGTCCATGCCTCCAGTGCAAATGCTTGGTGCCCTCTTGAAGAGAAAGGCAGTTCTTAGGGGACCACTGTTGCTGAGGTAGCCTGGATTCCCTCATGGCCTTGCTAAGGAAAAGCTGTTAATGGTTATAGCCACCCGTTTATGCCTCAATAGCCTCTTCCCTCCCATGACACTCTTGTGTGCGAGTTGCTGTTTGTGAAAAGCTCATGGCAACAGGGGAATCTTTGGGACAGTACGCTGGACTCCCTTCAAAGCACGTTCTGCCCTGCTTTGAAGAACAATATGATAAATAAATAGGATAAATTGTGGCTGCGCGTGGAAGGCGTGTACACACTAGTCTCTTTCCAGTGAAAAGCTATAGTGGAGCTTTCACTGTAGTGCTATGTGTGAATGTTTGCTTTGTGTCTTTTGGAAGAGCAGTAAAGAGAACAATAAGCTACTGGTAAAAGTGGGGTGGTGCTCAGGGCATGGGAGTTGCTAGGCTGTAACTTTAGTGAACTAGAAGTCAATGATAGTGTCCTAATAGTTTCCTGGCTGAGCTGGTTTGGCTTTACAGGTGGATCCTGTACTGGAGCATGCTTGATACATATAAATTCAAGCACCACTTGAATTTTTTCATACATTTCCAGTTCTGAGGAATGATACTGAACATTGAGTATTCTTTGTATTTCCTGATGTTGTGCTGTAAGGAGATAGACTACAGGAATGGTCTCCTGCTGTTGTCTCCAACTAGGCTTATTTTCCAGGTACTAGCCCCATGCCACCATTAGCCTGACCACTCCAGATGGAGTCTGTTACTTTGAATCAGCATGCTAAAATACATTCCCTCTCCTTGGCCACACTTTTTCATTTCCTGTTAAGGTTGGGGATTGTTCTTGAAAAATGCGCTATTAAAAGGAAAACTTCCACTTATAAAAGGGTCAGTGTGGAGTGGGCCTGCTGGAGGATAAATCTCCTTGCTAACTTCTTCAAAAGCTGAGCATGCCCCAGGAGACGGCTGTATACTCTGGCAACAGCCCTAAAGGTATAGTGCTGTGCCCAGTGTGACACTGTGGGGCCAAGCCAGTCAGAGATGTAAACCAGCAAAAAGATTATAAAATTATGGGAGTGGAGCGACTGTGGAAACATCGACTACAACAGCGGTGGCACAGAATGTTGTGAGCTACTTGTGTCCTTGATCCTCTGATCTGAAGTTATTCTGACAGATTGACCAAGCCTTTTGCCTTCCTCATATCTGTGTTTTCTTTAATGCAAACAGCTCATAAGGATGTAAGCACACGTTTAAAGTCAGATTCACATTTGTGTGTTGCGCTGACTCAGAGCTTAGACCACTCCTGATTCTGACAGAAGCTAATGCATGACACTTCAAAGAGAAACAGTGAAATATTGAAGGTAGTTGTGTAGTACTGTACTGCTCTATTGTGACGTTAGCAAAAATATAAGCAAGATTTTTTTATTATTATGCAGAGACCTCTCACCTCTTTACTTTAGATAAGTCTAGCCTGTTGTTTTCTTATGCTCCACTTCTGAGGTGTGCAGATCTTGTCTTAAGGGCAGGCTGTGTAAAATGGGGCTTAGTGGGTCTCCAGGCCACCACAAAAGTGCGAGTAATTCATAGCAATGCAGAGTAAGAGATTTATCCTCTTCCTTTGTGAATTTCTTTACAAGTATTTTAGCACAGCAACATCCTGTATCAGCTTTCAGGTGCTTCACTTGTTATCTTAGTTTCAGACTTTGCAAGCTGACTGATTGTATTGCATGGGCAGAGATATTTCCTGTTGCAGTGGTGCAACCACAGTTAATTTTGTTAAGTGTTTTTTCCTTTAATTTATTTTCTCTGCTAACACTCTTTTCCCCTTTGCTTAGGAGAGGTGGTTTGCCAGTCCATTTTTTTTTTTTTTTTTTTTTTTTTTTTTTGCTTTTGGCTTCCTAGCCAAAATTATGAAACAAATAGCTACTACGCTGTAAAGTTCAAGGTAAACATTAAGCAATGACTGCATTGTTTTTGCAGCTGTGAATAGAGTTGAGAAAAAATATTTTGGGTGACCTGTACCTGGTTTGCAGCCACTTTGATGTAAAAGGCCCTGTACCCATAGACTGCATAATAGCAGCATGGAGATTTCTGCTAGTGAGTGTGTTTTAGTCTCTTCCATAAGGATTTCTTACCTGGCTCTATGAGTGGTTCTGTCTCATGCTTGTCCTCCCCTTGGCTCCAGCACAGACTCTCCTGTGGGATGCATTGTTGCTAAAACCACAGATACTTCTCACATTGACCAGAAACAGCATTCAGCATCAATGCATTTTCAGCTTTATTTTCATTAGTAGAGGTTTAGTTGTATCCAGAGACTGATCTATTCTCAAACGTTCACAAGGATACTTCTCAGTTTAAGAGTTTAAGTCCCTATTTTGCAAATTGATGCCTTCAGTACAAATTAAGCTCATATTGAAAGTAAATCCTGAAGTTGGCTTCCATGAGAGTCTCACACTGGTGAAATTTGGAGATGCTCCTGGAAATATACTGATTGATACTGGCTTTATGGCAAATTAAAATGATGTCTGGCACAGTAAGTCTTCATATTTCTCCAGGCATCACAACACTAAGTTTGATTTTTGGGGCAACAGGAACAAGCATTCTGTCTAGGTAGGCAGGGTCAGGCTGTGCCTCTGCCATTAATTAGCCAGTCTGTTGCTGCCCATATACATCTTTGCATTTTCCCTCAGACTATTTAGGGCACTGTCATAATGTGTCTTGCACGTGCAAGACATCTTCAGATGCAAATGGAATCACACACATAAGAGGTACAATTGCATATTCAAGAATAGCATTTGGCTTATGAGCAGAACAGGCACTCCTTTGTTTGCTTGTGCAGTCATCTATGCATCCATCTACATTTTATTTACATACACTAGTTCTGAAAATTTTCCCACTGCTGTTTATTCAAGTAAACAGCAAGTTACAGTGTGCAGCAAATACTGCACAGTTCAGCTTCAAATTACTGGAAGCAGCAGCTCTGTGTATGTAAGCAACAGATAGTGAAAGCTGCAGTTCCTTGCTGAGTTCAGGGAGCACAGAGAGGCTTTGATCTGTGGCAGCTCAGAGCGTGGATGTGCACTGCTGCTGGGAGATGGGGACGGTGGCTTAGTGGTGCTGAGCTGGAGCTGGGAGTGGGTCGCAAGGCTGAGAAGCACTGGGAACTGACTGGGGCCCATCAGTACATTTTCCTTCCCACACCAGCTGTCTTCCCTACCATTCTCTGCCACTGTTATGGCTCATATTTCGTTCAGGCTCCCTCTTCCTGTTTTGTGTTCTTGGAAAAGTAATATTTGCTGACCAGTGGAAGTACCTGTGCTTTTCTGGAATAATGCCTATTGTTGATGCTTATATGCTAGTGGAAAGAATACCTTTGTTGGATTTAGTTTAATTCACCTGGGAAATGAATTAAACAAAACTCTGAAAACTCTTTTTTATTATAACAGGAGCACTCCTCTGGGGTATTATTCAAGAATAGCTATAGCATTTTATTCCACACTTCCTTTATTCTGAAGTAACCCTCTCATGCAGAAACTGGCTAAGCATCTCTCCTGGAAGTCCATAGTGCTTCTGCATCTTTTTAAAAGAAATCTGTTCTAGAAATGATGAATTTTTTAGCATTTTTATTTGGTGAGATTACTTGGTTTCTATCATACAAAAATTCCAGACATACAAATGATAATGAACTTAGTTATACACATATAACTTTTTTAAGTGCTTGCAGCCAGTACTGTGTAGTTATGCAAAGGAAAGTCTTTGATATTATGCAGGATTTTATTTTTCAGTTTGCAATGAAGTATTTCATAAATCTTCAAAAGAAATGCAGGTCCAGGAACTCCCTGGGTGTAAAGTGGCTTAGCAATGCAGAGCTGTCAGCCAGATGTCTGCGGTTACGGAGCTGGGCATCTGGAATTGCTGGATCTTAACTCAGTCCTCTGAGTATTGAAACTGGTCTGGGTCCTATCACAGCATCACTGATACTGAATCATATTTGAAAAATATTTTATTTTCTGTGAATGAGCAAATACAAGCAAAATAAGAGTCATTTCAATTTTCTTAAGTACCTGTAATCAAGATGATAAACAGTACTTTGAAGCAGAGGTTAGCTCGTTTATGGCACTTCTCACCTAAAGATTTGCATGGTTTTGCAGAGGAATAAAGCTTAACTTCCTTCATTTCCCAATCTCAGCCAAGAAAAGAGTAAGAGGTGTCTGAGGTGTACAATTGCAATGCGTTATAAACTGAAACATTTATGGGAAATGTTAGCTAACAATATAATGAAATATTTTTTCAGCTTTTCCATTTGTTTTCCTGAATGACTGTGTGTATAAAATTCTGTGTTGCTGTTTTTCCACTTAAGTGTAACTAAAGAATTCAGGGTCACAGAGAGATATTTAAAGTTGATGACTTTCAGAGCAGTTGCTTTCAGCTTAAGAGCTGTGTGACTGTTGTTAGGTCATGTCCATCGAATACCAAGGAGTATTTCCGCAGACAGGTCTCAGCTCACTGAACCATCTGAGTGCATATTTAACTCTATTCATGCACCTAGTCCCAACCAGAACCATTGTTGAACCATTAGATTTGTGGTATGTATCCTCCCTAAAATTCTTCTTATTTGCCCTGTCCACAGAGCATTGACAGTAGGCTTGTTTTCTGCCTCCAGCAGATCCCTCTGGAGGTATTTCACAGCCATCAGTTCCCAGATGGAAAGGACTGTTCATTAAAGAAATTCAAATCTTCCTATTTTGTTTGTGAGAGTGATCTACTTCTGGCTCACTGAACTTTGTCTTAAAACCAAGCCACTTGTCTTCCCATAGCCCTTTCTGCTGCTCTCCAGAAGTAACATGTTTAATTTTTTACCACACTGATGCTAGTTTTAAATTTTTTAGTCCAGGTTGTACATATATCATCAAAAGTTTAGCATGGTCTGAAAACTTGATAAGATTTCTTGTAGAATATAGAATTTTTTTCAGTTGTGAAAGACCTCTAAGATTATTGAGTACAACTGTCAAGCCAGCACTGCCAAATCCACCACCAAGTGCCACATCTGCATGTCTTAAATACCTCAAGGGATGGTGACTCCGCCACTTCCCTGAGCAGCCTTTTCTAATGCTTAGCAACTCTTTCAGTGAAGAAATTTTTCCTAATATACAATGTAAAGCTCCCCTGATGCAATTTGAGGCCATTTCCTCTTGTCGTGTCACTTGTTACTTAGAGACCTACCTTTACCTTGCCACAGCCGTCTGTCAGGGAGTTGTAGAGAGCAATAAGGTCCCCTCTGATTCTCCCTTTCTCCACTCCCAGTTCCCTCAGCTACTCCTCATAGAACTTGATCTCCAGACTCTTCCCCAACTCTGTTCTGGAGCTGGTCAGATCACCTCAGTGTCTTTCTTGAAATTAGGGGCCCAAAACTGGATACAGGAATTGAGCTGTGGCCTCATAAGATGCTTGTAATGGATACCAGATGCAATGGTAGTGTGCAAAGCTTTCAATTGTGTGAATATATGTTTGATTAATAGGCCTTTAAATAATTCTTCTTCCCCTTGGAGGAAAAGAGATGTGTAATGTTTAATAATCAAAATAGTGTTTCTTCCCATAGCCTGAAATGGCATGGAAGGAGGTAATCATGTTTTGTATGGCAAAGCATTTTTCTAAATGGCATGTTTATGCCTTTCTAGCATGGTGGCTGCAATTGGCTGCTGGGCCGATTTGCATGTGCTAAATTGCAGTCCTGGGGATCTGTGAAAACAACCCAGCAAAGCCAATCTCAGCTGGGAGCATGGAAGCTGCTGCTAAATTTGTGATGAGCCACCCCCAGGCCCAGCGTGAGTCATTATCATTGTTTTGTTTTCCAGAAGTTGGTACCAAATGCTTCCAGGATCCAAAGCGTGGATTATCTCTGGAATTGTATTTGTTCCCTCAAAGCTTTGTTTGTTCCAGATAAGAGGAAAGAATAGGAAAGAAATCTGTTTTTAAAAAAATGAAATAATTGTTTCCTTATTAGTGTTCTCTTCCTGCTTTTAATGTGCACTCACAGCCATTTGTTCACTTGAAAACTCACTTGTGCATGGCCCAGCAGTTGCTGCTTGGTCCTAATCAGTTTGCTTTGTGCTGCCAAGGCGATGTGGGGGCAACAGTAAGTACAGTAGGATGGGGCAATTTGACTGAAGTCGTTGTTTGGCTCTGGCAGAGCTGAGGTGGGGAGTTTCTGCTGTCCCTTCTTCTATTTGCCTTGCTGTTTTTCAGTGAGTGTTTTTATGAAGCCACAGCTGTGTGTGGGACCAGTTGGGGCATCCATTTGCTGTAAGTCAGGGGTCTTTGAGGAGTGCACTGCCCTGATCCCCAGGGTCTTACCCCTGATGCCCACTTGCTGCAGTCCTTGGGGAGATATAACATGGTGTTGAGAGAACAAAAGCCCCTGCCCTGCGCTGGGATTGTGACAAACAATCCATTTGCTCCCAACTTTTAGCCCTTGTTTTGGGTTGTCTTCTGAAATAGACTTCTTTGATGTGCTGTGGACCGTGCAAGTGTACCTGCAGGGACTGTGGGTGGGATGCAGAGGAAATGCTGGGTCCTGCAGAGGAAAGGTCCAGGAGTAGGAAAATGTATGTGTGTGGGTATGCAGAAACCTATAGAAGTGATTAAAATTCAAAAATTCACCATAAAGTGGGTGGAAAAGACATGGACAGAGTGGGAGGCCTACATGAGCATGGGAGAGGATATAAGGAGCTGAGAGCACTGAAAAAGAGGAACGGACAAAGGGGAACTTCTAGTGAAACTGGTTTTAAAATGTAGTTAAACATGCTGTGCTTGCTTTGTGGACAGGAATACCCAGTCTGGTGTTCCCTCCTCTGCATTACTGATTTTCAGGGTGGGGAAGTCTGCTGGGAGGACCCAGAGTATGTCTGGAGGGAGGGCAAGCAAAGCAATCTTTGTTATGGGGCTGAGGGTGAAGCTGGGCATACCTGCACAGAGCATTCAAACTGGAAAAGCACAAGGATCAGAAGTGTCCATGACACTTCCCAATGCTCAAGGCTCTCTATGATGTTGCTGTGACTACAGATAACACTGGAGCGGTATTGCAATGTCCTCCATGCTGCAAGCTCCTTCTCAAGCTCTGGATTTCCTCTTTTGTTGCAATGTGACATGAAAACCAAACAAAAGAAAATAATGATTCTACTGCTGATGGGACTGGACAGCCAACGTGCTGTCACTGCTTTTCTGAGTTCCTGTGACTTAGTGTTGCCATTGTTTATCCTCTTCTGTGCCTTTTTGGTGGTGGAGAGAGGGGCACGTGAGCATATGTTGAATCGCAGCAGTGAAATTCAAGTGCAGACCCCTTTCCTGTGCCCCAGGGTGTGGTGCTCCCCTTGCTCTCAGTTCTGTGTGCCCAAGCCCTTTATTTCCCTGCTGCTGCAGTTTAGCAGCAGCATAGGTGTATCCTGCGTGGTGTATTTATGAGGCTGGAGGGAATCTTAGGTGTTGTTTTTGAAAGGCTGATTTCCCCAGGTATTTATGCTCAGTGCAAGCAGGGTATAATCTTTTACATACTCAGTTGGTTGATCAGTCAAATATGTATATAAATATTCACATATGGCTTAATGTTTTGTGGCTGTGCCTGGGTGTTCCTCTCTAATAACTCTAATTTACCTTTAATGGATAAGACAAAGAAACCTGGTTTGCTTTTTCCTCAGTTTCTGAATTTGCTGGAGTTTCTGTGATGAATCCTTTACTGTGCTCACCCTTAACCTGAAGAGGCAGTTGTGGGAATATAAATCATGCTCCCCAGATGCTTGCAGGCTGCTCAGCAACAAAATGCACTTTTCCTGCCCCGCCTTCCCTGCTAAATGGCTGACACACATTCTAAAGCATCTTGCTGGAGATCTGTTTCTGCCCTGCCGCTCATTTACAGCACCTTGGCTGAGAAGATGAAGTGACTATATTTTAGGGTTGGTTTGGGGCTTTGTTTTTGAGGTTAGAAAAGGTTAGAGTTAGAACAATGAAATTTGTTCAAATGGTGTGAATCATGAATAAGGAGGGCAATTAAATGGGAGCATGTCCTTTCCTGAGGAAACACTTTAGTGAATGGATTTCACACTTGTTTGGCATTTCTGGCAAGTGGGGTCTTGCTGAGAGTGCTCCCATGAGAGCTTCTCTCCTACTCATCCATAGCTCATGCCCTTTGGGTCGATACTTCTGTCTAACATGCTGTTTGGCAAGGGATGCTTCCACCTCCCAGAGAAGGTCAGGCAATACACTTTCTAAATTATAGTCTGCTAAATATAAAAATATCCAAACCAGAGGCTTTTCTTTGTTAGTAATGAGAAAAAAAAAAAAACCAAACAACTAACTCTGAACTAGCAGAAAAGATCCAGACAGGCAGACTGCTTTGTGAAATAGCCATGGGTACTTCTTGGGGACTGTGCTAAGGGCTGTCCTGGCATAAGGCTGTGTCTTTTCAGTGGGAAGAGTTTATTGCTTATGTGCATGGACACTGAAAAAAAGTGTTTCAATAAGAAAGTTAAGTTTTGAGTAGGGACTGGCACGGTGAAGGAAGAGAAATGCAGAGCCCTAAAGTGTGCTGGGAAGATATTCTGGGTCTAATTCCTGCCCAGAGCAGGGACAAAGGACTGTTAAATCCTGCTCACTCAGCCCAAAGGTATCACTTCTCTTTCTCTCCTGTCACCCTGTTCACTCATGTGAGCTCCAGACTCACTGCAAGTCTCAGACTCAATAGATTTTCCCTGATGCTTCTTTGCTCCTGGTCTGTAGAAGGGGAGGACAGCACAGTGCTTGGGAGGAGAGAAAGGCATTGAATCTCTATTATTTATGGGGATGTTGTTCATTTGGCTGGTAAAATGCTGCTGGGATTAAATGTTAGAGGAATGTTGTGCTTGTTACTCAGTGAGCACGCGACCCCATGAGCTGCCAAAGGACAGTTGTCTGTTTTAGCACTTCTATAATCACTTGTTAAACTTTGAGACTACGAGCCAGTATGTCTTACTCTCTACTTCATCTCTGCTTTATCCACAATGGTGTTGTGTTATAGAGACAGATCTTCACTGGGTTTATTGTAGCCTGGAAAGAATTATTTGGAAAAAAATGAAGGAAACCTCTGAAAAAGTCACCAATAGAAAGATACAGGGAAGTAGCATCAATTAACAGAAAAATACGACAGCAATTAATCTGGATCAAAATAAAGTGTCCATCTAGTCCAATAGCCTTCCTCCATCCACATCAAACAGGAAAAAGCAAGAAAATATGATCTGTCCCCCAAATGCTCTCCCAGCTGCTAGCTATTTTCAGCTTAGAAAATTATCTGAGTCAGACGTGGTTCAATGTACGTAAGAGTTCTCAGTGGATGTTTCTTTTCTGCACTTGACCAGTCTCCCCTTGAGTTCACCTATATTTTTAGCATCATAGTGTCCTGTGGAAAGGATTTCCTCAGACCTGTTACATGAAGAAACCTGTCTTTTCCTTTTTGTTTTGAACTTGATTCCTTCTAGCTTGGGTTGATGCTTTCCAGAGACCAGTACTGAACAAGACAGTGAATAACAGACCCCATCCTCCTCTCATGCTACTTGTGCTTGTAGAGACCACAAGCATATTCCTGCTGAGCTGTTTCTCACAGTTTGAAGTGTCTTGGATCTTACTGCTGCCTCTCTCTAAACCATTTCCAGTTCTAGTAAATGCTTGTTGCAATGAGAGGAGCACATCATCACGCACCTGCCTCAAGTAAGGCATTGCTTTTCTTTATGCCCAGGGGTTCAAAACCAATGGGGTCAATTCAGCTGGAGAGACAGCAGTTGTCATGTGGGGTACAGACAGGAAAGCAGGCTGGTGAGTAGGCTGTTATGGCCAAATGATGAGTTCTGTCAGTCCCTACAATCTTGTGATTAAAGTGGCATCTCAAGCTGTGGGTGGACACAGCCTGTGAGCCGTTGAGCCGTGTCAGGAGATGAGGATGGCCGTGCCGGAAGCTCTGTGTGTGACGGAGCGTGGGGGATCACCTTGAGACACGACTTCAGCTCTGGGATGCTCTGAGCTCCGTTCTGCCTGGCGAGCTGTGCTGGCAGCTGGCTGCCCGGGGACCAGAGCAAGGGGGGGGAAGCTGGTTCCACTCTGATATGAAATGCTGCCCCTCATATCCAGAGGAGAGAAACCAGGATACCTGGGGTGGAACTGAGCTCCTTTAGTAGCATATCCTGATTTGGAGAGGACTCACAAGGACCATGGAAGTCCAAATCCTGTTTTAGTATACATCGGCATGGTGAGATGAGCTGCAGCTTAAACCCCATTGATTGTGTTGGCAAGATCTCCACTGAGTGTAAGGGAAGCCAGGGAGAGTTGCTCAGCCTGACATTTAGGCTCTAGGTACCTGCACATAACTTCACCCTGGATTCTACTTTACCTTCCTCTGCCTTACTGCCTGTCTGTAGTGTAGAGACAATGCTGCCTTCTTTGCAAAGTACCTGTGTGACTAACCCAGGACCTGTGTGACAACTGAAGGATTCTGAGTCTCAAAGCTGTTTAATATTGCTCTGTCTGTACACTGGAGCTGGAGAAAGGGGATAGGATTTTAGGTATTTAAGAGAAAATGCACCATGAGAATTTTAGAGTACAGTTGAAATTCCTCATTTGTGCTTTAAGAGGCATTTGAGACTTCCAGCCATTCAGTAAGCTCCCATTAAAAGGACATGCATTACAAATTTCTCATGTAAAAGTATTTAATGTTCAGTAGGAGTGCAGCTTGCCAGGGAGAATCTGCTGGCTGCCTATTAAGAGAAACAGATGAAGGCAATTGCTTTCTAAGGGTTAAGTATGACCTGGTAAGCCAAGGCCTGCAGCGTTAGCAAGTGCCAGCCAGCAGCTGGAATAGCTCAGTGATGGATAACAAGTGCCCTGTCCTTCCATTCCTCCAAAGAGAGCCTTGCTCAGTGAAGGTTTCTAACGCTGAATCAGCAACAGCACTAGCTCTCTAAAGGGCTCAGAGCTAACGTCTTCTGCACACTAAAGGTTAATAGTGCTATCTCAGGAGGTAGATTTCAGAGGAAAAAGGTTTTTTTCACTGTTGTTTGGAGTTTGCTTATCCTCTCTATATTACCTGCAGCAGTGTGCTAACGCATAGGCAAAGTGGGCTGTGACCTCAATCAGCTAGTTAATTTTAAGCCCGTGCTTAAGTGATTTGCTAAAACTGTGCTTATTCAGAGAAAGCAAGCTGATTGTGTTTTCATTGCTCAGGTTAGGTGAATTATAACATCTAAGTGATTTTAATGATGAAGGGGCATATTATGCTTTGAAACAATTATTTACATTCCCATGAAGTACATTAGTATCAGTCAGTATGTCTGATGATTGATAGCCATGCTCATACTTGCTAATAACCCCCTCAAAGCTATTTGAAATACTGTATTGTGCACTTACATTTTTATGTCTGTAATTTTAAGATGAGCAGAGCTCATTAAACCAAAGTATTTTTATGTCTTGTGTCAATAGAAAATGTTCTTCTAAATGTTCAGAAGGAATTGGTTACAGAAATATGAGAGAGAGAGGGAAGAGATTGTTTTCCTTTCGTGTTCAGTACATTCTTCATCCTTTTGCTTTTTGATGACTAAACTGTTCTGTATTTGCAATTGAAAACTGTTGATTGGAAATTCTTGTGAGACTTACATAAATGGGGCTTGATTTTGAAAAATACATTCATGATCGTTTGCCTAATTTGTGTGTGCAATTAGCATGATTGCCACTGGAAATGGCCATCTGAGAACAGACTGTTGGAGACTTGCGTCTTTTTCTGATCTGTTTTCTCTCTCTCCTCCTTAAGGTGGCAACTCCTGTGATGTCTAAATATTACCCATGCAAGTTTAATTTGGTAATATCTTTATTGATATCCTTTCATCTCTTACCTCTCCACTTTCAGGTGTTTGTAAAAAGGCTGAGAATGATTATTACCTTCTGCTTCCTTCTCAAGTCCACTTGAAACAACGTAGAAGAGGTTCTTTCATCTAAGTTGTTGATCTTGCAATTTAGAGAGTCAGATCTCACTGGCAACTCTATAGACCCTTACATGGCCATAGGAATATTTAAGTAGTTTTCAGGTGAGCACAAAAGATTACAACTCTGATCTATCAGGTCTCTTGCTCCCTCCTGAGGAAAACTGTGCTCACAAGGGACATTTATTGGTGACAAGGTGGAATTGTTTCACTTTTCTTTGTTTTAAACATGTGATGAATTAAAAATGTAAGATAGATGAGTCTCTAGAGTATTCCCTTCAGTGAAGCTGTGAAACCAGTGAAGCTGGTTCAAGTTAGGGATTTGAAGGGCATGTCAGCTCATGACATCTTTGAGATGACTTGGAGTCCTTTTTGTAGGAGCATGGTATCAGGGCTGCAGTTCCTCAGTGGCTTCACTGATGGGTAGGAGAAGGGAATGAGCTTGCAAACCCAGCCTCTGGGGGCAATACTCTTATTCCCTCCTGATGCTGGTGCTGGAGATTAAACCAGTGGGATATTACCCTATTCTTATTATTGGTATTTAAAAAATGAATTGCTTTTAATCAAACCAGCCTAACTTGAGTCATCATGTGGCTACACAAGTGTTGCTGATTTAGGGGGGGAATCAGCAAGAAAGGTGTAGCCTGAGGCGAGGAGAGGAATGGGCGGAATTGCCCCTGTTTGCAGCTACTCCGATGTACCTGGGTTTGAAGCAATGGGCACAGCCCCACTGCTGGTGGCTTTCACATTGCATTCATTGCTCCTGAAATGTTCTCCATCCCGAGGTACAACAAGTCAGATCTAAAGATTAGGTGTACCTTCCAGTCTGGGATGTGACTCAGCCCTACAGCTGCAGAGGTGGGAGAGCCATGGCAGTGTACAGAAGACAAATATCCCCTGGCTCATTAATGATGGGATGGAGAGCACATACTGCCTGATTGCTTATTGCCTGTGGCCTTTCATTAAGAGTAAACTCAATTTTCCCAGTATTGACAGCTGCCTGGTGGAAGGGTCATGTTTTGTGGCAGGCACTGAACTGCCAAGAACAAGCACCCAGATACAACAATATGTCAGGAATGATACAGGCAGTGTATTTTGTTCTTTTCTCCTGTGCTCTATCTTCTTGTTGAAAAGGAACAATTTCTAGGGATGAGACATTAAATATGTCAATCCTGGCCTGTCTGCTAGGTAGGAAATGCTGGAAAGTTAATTTAAGTGGGGAAGATGGTTCTTGATTTTACTTGCTTGTTCCTGGCCTGGGTTGAGACGCATTTAATTAAAGGAATGTATTATCCTTTCCCAAAAGGCCCCCAAGCCATTCAAAACCTTTGGTTTTTTTCCTGCCCAGTCTTTCTGATCCTTCCCAAAGCACAAACATTTATTGTGCTGTGAGGGAGAACTTTGGAAAGGAACAAGCAGAACATGTTTTGCCAGGGAGCATCAGTTTCTGCTGGCCCTAGCACTGCTCTTCCTCCTGCTCTGACCAACCAAAGGCCCTCTCCATTAGCGCAGCTCGCTCAAGCATCTTCCCACCTCATTCTGAGAGCTGCTCCAGCCCCTTCCAAACATATAATTACAGGCATGAAAAAAATAAATTTGTTCTTATTCAGCACCTGATAAAATGGTGACTCAGGCATTTTCATTTTCCATTGGAAATGCAAGTTCTCGCACATTCAGAGCACTCACCAGCAGGCAGCCTGAATCTTAAAGGGAACTCTGTCTGCCCCCTGGAAGGGCAAAATAGTTACAAATGCAGAATGCCAGGTGGAGGCTCCCACAAGTAGTTTCATTTGGCCACACGGTGAAGCAAACCAAGGTCACTTTCCTGTTTCTGCACTTCCCCCTGCAGTGTAGTTATCCCAGCAAAACCCCAACCTACACCCAGCAGTGGGCTATGGAGACCTGGCCAGCCTGACAGCCTGGAGCTTTCTGGCCACTGGGACTGCATGATCAGCCTGGCATTTGAGACAAATGGTGGAGTAAAGGCACCTGATCAAGTTTAGGGTGGCCCTTGTGAAAATGGTGACGACACTCTGTTCCTAAAATAAACATGTTTCTGTGCTGTGTCAGGAGATGGCTCATACACAGGCTGGAAGGAAGCAAGATACTTGCTGAAAGGCATAAATCTTTCTAACCACCTTCAGTGGTTATTTTTAAGCTCAGGGCATGCAGTGCTATGAATCCCATCCCATTAGAGCTGGAAAAGTGTTAGTCAGGAAGATGGGTGCTCTGGAGCATGAGAGTCCTCTTCCTCCTGCCCACATGACCTGTGCCTTGCAGAGAAAACTCCTGGGCTGTGACAAGACTGAAAGCATGTTTAAAGTGAATTCATTAAATGGTGTTTTGTTGTATTCTTCCAGAGTAGCCAGAGTTGTAGGATAAATATTTATATGGAACAGCTGCTGAGTTAAGAAAAGATGCATCAGAAGTACAAATATATGTTTTTGCCTTTGCTTCTACCTGAAGGTCCCTGAGGACTTGAGTCAATGATTTCTATGGGTCCCTTCCAACTCAAAATACTCTACAATTCTATGACTTTGTTGGAATCAATTATTTCTTATACCCCTTCTGGACATGGCTTTTTTTTTGTTTTCATATAGTCCAGGAAACAAATGCAAATGAGGTAAAATACAAGTCCATGAGTGCTTCTCCTTTATTTTGTGGCCAACCTATGCCCAAACCCACCATGGCCTGGCAGCTTTTCACAGGAGTATACTGGACCAAACCCAAATTAGTGTCTAGTCCCTCTTTTTCCAAGCATTTACACTTGCATCAATTGCTGATGTAGCTTAGTAAACAGGACCCCTCGTGGGAAGGACTGTAACATCTCTGAACATGAGCCAAAATCCTTTAATCATAAAGAGATAATCCACTAAAAAATTTGAGCCCAGCAGTCTGCAGGTCATGGGGGCTGCATTCTGGCTTTGCTCCCAAAGATTCAAAAAGTTCTTCAGAAATGGCTGCCCTAGTGCATGATGCAGTGGGGAGAGCTGGGAGAAGACAACATTTTGATTTGGGTTTGGTTTTTTCCTCATGACTTCCTGAATAAAAAAAGGATCAGCATCTTGGTCTATTTGGGAAAAGGTGACATTTCTTCTGAAAAAAGAAGGATCTTTCCATGGGGTATTTTTTACATCTAATTCTGCTCTAGCAAAATGTGAGTGCATTTTTAGTGATGGAAAATGTCTTTCCCTAAATGTCTGAGGATGTAGGAGCAGTGGTGCTTTACAAATTGCTCTCTGTCAGGAAATGAATGGCAGGTGAGTGTGCATGCGTTTGTTCATGTGTTCCCAGTGCCTGAGGTGAGCTCTCTCTGGCTGTGTCATAAGCCTGGTAGCATCAGCAGAAAGGCCTCCCCAGCTTGGGCAGGGCTGGGATACGTTTTGGAAAGACAGGAGTGCAGGATATCTGTTGAGTGGTGCAGTCCTTTGAGCAACACACAGAACACAGGAGAGGTTTGTCAGTGCCCCAGGAGCAGGATGTTTGTCAGACCTACAGCTCTTGGTGACTGTCTGGAGTCCTTGGAACCATGGACAAGGGCTGATAATGGGAGGAGAGACCTGGGATGGTGCTGTGGTGGTGCCCTGAGTGGTCCTGTTAGGAGATCAGGGCATGTTTGTTGCCTGAGGGCTACCTGGGAGTATTGGCCCCTCATGGTTACAAGAGAGACTTTGCTGTTGCTCTGTCACTTGTGGTGGTTGCACCTCTCTCTGTTTAAGTCTTGTTGCATTATGCTACTTTGGATGATCATAAGTCAGCGGTGACAGCCTCCTTGGGGTCTCAGACACTCAGACCTTAAAAGTCGCTCACACTGCAGAGTTTGGAGCTCCAGTTTAGGGCTCTGTGTCACCTCTGTCCCCTCCTTGGGCGAGTCACCTTTGTGAGTAACATCTCCCAGTGATGCTGCCTCTTGGAATGGGCATTAGCAATCACTGGACTGGTACCTCTCCCCACCTTTCTTGTAGTAGTATTCTTCTTTTTTCCTTTTGGGATGTTTATGGTGAACTTGAGGATTTGCAGAGCAGAGATTTGCATATTTTCTTTAATCTAGCTAGGTCCAGCAGCAGTAACAGTTGTTGGTATGTTCATCACACAAGCACATACCCAGAGCACCAGTGCGCTGGTATAAATGATTCTGCAGTTCAAGCATTTTGATTTTTTTTCTGCTATTTTTGTCATTCAAAATAAATAGATCATAGTTAGATGTGCCTGCTAATAGCTCAAATATGCCTTTAGTTAGGTTCAATAACATTCCATCTCAATCCCTACTCCATGGGACTTCCCAGGTAAACTTACGTACCAAAAGAAACACAAGGATTACTCCTATCTTGGACTATAGTATTCTTCCAGTTAATGTGATCATCCCTAGAATAGAAAAATTTTGAGCACCCAGCTATTTTCAGCCAAGCCCCTGACGTGCCCAGCTTCTACCACTTGAAGGGAATGTCAGAAATTTTCACATGACAGAAAAGCATGGGCAAATTCTGTTCTATAAAATATTCTTAACTTTGGGGTTACTGTTTCTTCAGCGGATTTCAATTTCTGTTTATTCTTGGAACTTGCAAGAGATACATATCCAAATCTGCTAGATAGATTTACAAATTACAGCCTAGTTTAGATGCATCTTCAGATGCCTTTTCCTTTAATGATAACCCTCGGCAACCTAGAAAATTAGTGATACAGACTGACAGATACACCTGCACAGCCTTAAAATATCAACCCATGTTTTCCACCTTTTATTTACTTGTTGTTTTTTGTTTGTACTGTAATATTTATGGAGTGAAACAAAATAAGGAACTGAAAAGAGCATTTTTATGTAATTTTGTGATCCCTGTTAAAATGCTTTGTGTGTTTATCAGAATGAATCACTTGTGCAAAATTCTGTGCTCCTTTTGCTTTTCCTGACACTGGGAAATATCTACATATCAGTGTAGGGAATGAAGTACGATATGGGGGGGCAGAGGTGCAGGTGGGGAGTATTTGTGATGAATTCCTGTGATGATCAGGAAGAAAAGCCCATGAAGCCAGCTTTGAAAAATGTCCTGTGACAGCCAGACTGAACTGGAATGTGTCCTGGTATATTTCCATAACGAAACAGAAAATCCTGCAGCGAGGCAGTCGATCGAACGCTGCCGACAGCTCGCTCAGCCCATGCAGGAGCAGCCTCCTCACCTCCCGCCAGCAAAAGGGGTCTGAGCAGGGTGGGAGCAGCCATGGCTTTAAAACATTCCTTGCCATATGTCACAGTGCTACCTGAGCTCGCCAGCCTGACCTGCCGCCGTGCACAACACAAACAAAATCCGCGTCCAAAAGATGTGTGCCAGGCAGAGCATGTGTTCCTTTTCTCTCTGCCCTCCAGAATAGTCACTGCGATTTTTTCCTCTGCAGTTTGCAGTTTTTCATCACCTGCAAGTCACTGGTGTTTTCTGAAGGCTGGAAATTGAAAAAGAAATGCACCATTCACCTTCTGACTGCTGTCTGTGCTGTGTCTGCCAGCACCACGCAGGTCTCCCATGGGCACTAAGGCCAATGCCACCCACATCATTACTCAGCTGGGAGGCAGCTGCTGGCAGGGGCAGCCACTTTCTGTGGAAGCAGGGAAAGACTGAGGCTTTTCACAGAGCGCACAGATGCTTTCCACGAACATATGCTTAATTAAGAGGCAAACTCACCACCTGCTCTGCAGCGTGGGTATCCAGGCTCCTTTCAGGCAGGTATTTGCTTTGCTGTGTGTTTATGCTTTTACAGGGGTCTGGAAGTGCTTTTGGTAGTGTTTGTGCAGCTGTGCCTGAAACCCCAGGCATCAGATGCTGTTAGCATGCAGAACTGCCAGCTTCATTAAGGTAATTGTGCCCAAGGCCTTTCCTTCCTTATCCTCGTTTAATGAGGAGCCACAGCATCCCCTTGATGCTTCCAGTGGCTGCAGGGAGCTGCACGTGGGTGGGAACTGAAGGGGTTTTGCCCTCTGCCCCTACAGCCTCTGGGGCTGCTGCCATCACCCACAAAACCCAGCGCTGGGCAGGGAAGGTGAGCTCCTAAAGGCAGATTTTGCTGCTTAAATTAGTATCTTATTTTTTAAAGATGCAAAGAAATTAATTGCTCCCGTAGGAACACTTGCTTCTGCTAGAATGTTGCACAGGTTTGGAAACCCTCATGAGCCCTTGCTTAAGCCTCAGACTCTCAGTCTGCAGCCAAATCCCCGGCAGAGCTGGCAGCGCTGCGGCAGCCTGGGCAGGGATAAATGGGCCATGCACTCTGCAGCGTTGGTGGCAGGGACAGATTAACCCTCTTTTGCAGAACCAGTGCAGTGATGGCAGCTGGTGGGTGGCTGAGAGTCCCCTCTCCCTGGGGTGCCCTGAAAATGGGCATGTGGCTCAGCACAAATACCTGTGCTGAAACAGAAGTTAATATATCTGCCAAGCTCGGCCTGTTTTCTTTCTTTGGACTGTTCTCTCTTCACCCATCTCAAAAATGCCTTTTCCACAAGTAAATGCATTTTCTGTGCCTAGTTTGTGCTGCATATGATATCTTCAGTGAAAATGAACATTTCTTCTGCAGCATTTCCAGATTTCTGGGTCCCGAAAGGAGATAATGCGCAGGGATTTCAACCTGCAGCCACCTACCTGCAGCCTCTCTACCAAGGAGCATGTGCAGAAATGCAAAATGCACATCTGTGCTCCAGTCACGGAGCCATGTTCTTGTGCCCAGCAGGTTTCCACCCTTTTCATTCATTAAAGATGATTCAGGATGAGGACAATTAATTATTCACTAAGAGTCATTTTGAATTTTCACTGGCTGCAAGAAAGTGCCTGTGGGACAGCAGGAAAATAAATATGGCAGTAAGATGGGCTTGCTCCATGCTGGAGCACGGGGTCAGAGGCCCCCAAGAGCCTGTCAGAGTGTCAGCTCCTGCCAGGCCAGTACTCCACTCACCATGGAGCAGGCAGCACTGGAGGGAGCTGGAGCACTGTGCCAGCCTGCCATGAGCTCCCAGAGGCAAGGAGCACAGAGCATGAACCTCCAGGGACCCCCAGAGCCTGCCTGGGTTGCTGCACTGTGTTGCAAAAAGCTGTCCTGGACCCATGTTTTTCCAATTGTGCAGACACACAGATGAACCAGGGGTTTATTGCTCTGCAGGACACGTTTTTCCCTGCTGTGAGACAGAAACCATCAGCTCAGGTACTGTAAGGTAGGAGGAGGAGTGGGAAGCCCATAGCCAGGTTGTATTCAAGATGGTGATAAAGATACTGCTGTGGTTCCTACCTGAATGAGTCCTAGGAAGCTGGTTTGAGTTGTGCCTGCATTCCTGCTGCTGAGGTGACACTGGCACAGGGGCGCATGCCCAGCTGCAGGCTGGGTGCCGGGGCTGTCGCTGGTCCCCAGGGAGTGCACCGGCGCTCACGGCACGGGGGCTGCCAGCTCCAGACACAGCAGCAGTAGAAGTGTGTGGGGGTTGGCTTGCTGCTGTCAGTCCTTCTCTAAGCCCGAGGTGATTGCCCAGATTTCAGTGTGAGTAGGAACAGCATTTGCACCTCTTGCTTTTGGTGTGGTATCATGTGCATGAGCCAGGGTCCAGCTCCAGCAAAAGGTGGCTGTACTTCATGTTGCTCACATTGGTGTAACAGGCATTGGCTGGGAATGCTTTCTAATTAGTACCAAGAAAATGAGAAGAATCTTCTAAAATACAACTATCCCATAGAAAGCTTTTTCTTCTCCTAGCATAAGTAACATGATAGAACACTAGTGGTGTTCTTTTTGAGTATTTTTTTTCCACATGGAGTCAATCTTATACCTGTGCTGTGCCTGGGGCTGTGCTGCAGATACCTAGGAGGCTGTTCTGAAACCTTGTTTAAAACAAAACCTACTGGAACAATTGGCAAGAGGAAAGCTTGCTGTTGGCCCACTGAGACTTTGCAGCATCCTGTGTGTACTTATTATTTGCTGTGATCAATGGCACTGCAAAAGCTGTTTCCCAGGGTAGGAAATGCCTTATTGTATAAACAGGCTATACTGGGAAGGAAAATAGTACCCAGGAGAGAAAGCAGTGATGCATTAGAAATAATGGGCTCTATCAGTGTGATTTTGTTGGGCAAGGTAACCTCAAAGATTTATTTAAATAGGGCAGAGATATGAATGACTGCTACATTCTCACTTTGTAATGCATTTGCCAGTCAGAGAGCAGATAGCAGTAAAGGCATTGCTTTTTACAACCCAAGTTCATTTAAACGGTGGCTCTGCAGTACTTGGTCTGTGGTGAGCTAAAGCAATACCCAACACCTTTCTCTGAGTAGGAAAAGTGGGTATTCAGACAGGAATAGCTGCATTTGTAAGTTTTTTTCTGTTCATTTTCTGCAAGTTTTAAAGTTTATCTTTAAAGACTGAAGAAACTAATACTGAATAGATCTGTTCCCCGAGGGGGGCAAAAAAAGAACAACTTCAGAGATTTGCACCGGTGGTCTATTCTCAGTTCTTGCTGTGGGGTCAGGATGTGGGACCAAGGGAATTATGGAAATTTTCTTTTCCTAGGCAAGCAACTAACCAGTACAGCAAAACCCCTTTTATTCGGTTAAAATGGAATACAGTTCTTGACATAAATGCTGCGGTGGAAAGCTGTATGCAGCCTCTTTCCTACGTTAATTTGCTATTTTCGAGGAGAAATTACAAATGTTGGGCTTGCATGACTGGCAGAGCGAGAACTGCTTAAGGCAACATAAACAAATAGCTATGAATAACAGATCTGGGAGTAGACAAATGAACACAACTTGCTTGCAGACAAATGAACAAGCAGTACAGCTAAGGCCAAGCTAGTTAGCTAATGTTTTTCTTTGTAATCTGTGCACCTACATTACCCTCCAGGTGCTAATATCCAGAGCTGATGTGTTAGTACATTGGTGTGATTGGTGTCCCTTACAGCTTGGCAGTATATGCAGAGATGCTCCTTAGATTTTGCTGGATGTACATTCAGGCTGCTTAAGTGCAGAACCTAAGCTTCCCCTCTCTCATCTTTGTATAGGATGACTGTGCTAAAACAGATGGGAAAGAGGTAAAAGCTGCCTCCCTTGTAAATTTTGTGTGTGAAAAAACTGCAGGTCCAGGTTTAGGCAGCTGCCTCTTGCTTCTGAGTGAGTTCTGGCTTGCAGTGACCAGGACCAGGCAGGAGGAGAAGGAAGTGTGTAAGGGGTGGAAAGAAGCACTGAACCCATTTGTTCTCTCTCATTACCTGCAGACCAAGGCCAAGGTGTTTAATGATGCCCACTCCAAGGCTCTGGTCAGTTTCTGACTTGGCTGCCTCTGGCTGCTCCAAAGTCCCCATCTCCTCTGCAGTGCTGTCCCCTGGCCAGTGTGGCAGGCACACTGCAGGGTGCTGCTCTGAGCTGTTATACAGGTGATTTGTTCTGCCCTGTTGCTGGTTGTGTTTTCAGCAGGGAGTGAAGGTGACCTTAAAATGCACTCAGATTTTTGAGATCTGTAAGGCAGAGCAAGATATGTGGAAGCAAGTGGGCATTTCCAGTGTCAGTTACAGACTTCTACATTTTTCAGCAAGCAATTCTAGCACTGGATTTGCTAGGTACAGAGCACAAAGGCTGCATGGTAGCAGGGGAAAGGGGAAAGGCAGTTTAATTTAGCGCTGGGAGAACAACGTATCTGGGGGTTTGTGCGCTGCCAAAAAGTTTGGAGGGAAGGAATGAGATTTATCACACTAAGTCCAAAACTCCAACAGAAAAAAATGCACTCAGTTTTTAACTTGTTGAAAAGACTTAGAATAAAGCTTTGCGAATAAAAGAACAGGCAGGCTTTTGACTTGCAGAGAAATAAATTTTCTTTCTTTTCAGTTCTTCCAAGTTTTTTTTTAAACTAGCACTGTAAATTATCAGAAATGCAACGACCTGGTCAAACCACATATAGATGTCTTTTTTTTTTTTCTTTTTTTTTTTTTTTTTTTTTTTTTTTTTTTTTTTTTTACGTGGAGATGATGAAACAGATCATTTCCTTGACCTGTCACCTTCAGCACAGGGCACCCGCGCTTCTGTTGAATAGCTGCCACTAGTGCAAAGGCTTGTGACATGGAGGGGAAAGCCCTGTTAAGAGCAAAGCAGAGCTGTCACATTTCACTGGGAGCAAGCGGCGCGCCGGGCCAGGGGCAGAGCCGCGGTACGGCGGGGAAACCCTTGCCTTTGGAAACAGCCTCGGCTGGGTGGGCACGGAGCGGTGCCGCCGCAGACGGATGGGGAGGCGGGCGCGCTGCCGCGGCCGGGCGCTGTGCGCGCGTTGCTGAGCGCCAGGTGGCAGTGCTGCCGCGGGGACGCGCCTGCGGAGCGCGGGGCTCCGGCACTGCCGTGCGCGGCCAAACCCCTCCGCCCCTCCTCTCCGAGCGCTCAGCATCCTTCTCCTTTCACCCGTTTCTAGGCCACGCGTATTTGCCAAGTGTGAGCCCGAATTACGTATTTCAAATTTCTGTTGAGCAGAGAGCCCCACCCTGGAGCCCGACCAGTTGTCCCTGTTTTGTCGCACAGAGGCGTCTGAGGCTGCGGATCTGCGGGTCGGAGCTGGTCCGGTCTCCTGCCTCTAAACGCTGGTGTTCAGAGGAGCATCTCGGGCTGCCAGCAGCCGCATTTCCCTCCAGCTGAGCCTGCAGCAAGTCCTGGCCCCTGGTACAATCTCCGGGGCAGCTTTGGTGCATCCGGGAGCCCCAGCTCCCTGCCCTGCCGGCAGCGGAGGGGTGCTCAGCACAAGGGGAGCGCTCCCACTGTGCCTTGTGAGGCGGCTGGCGTGTGCAGAAGTCCCGGTTTATTCATACATGCCTTTCAGGTCCTTGTAAAAAAAAATTCCTCTGTGTTTATACTCTAAGGTTGGAGTTTTCATTTCTTTTCCTTCTCGTTTCCTTGCCCCCTTTTTGTCACTCTTTTCCCCCCTTCCCCCTTGTTCTTTCTCCTTTATTTCTTCCCCTTTCCCCCGTCTTTCTTCATTTCCTTCCTATATTTTTTCCTTTTTTTCCATTCCTTTTTCTTCCCTTTTTCCTCCTTCTTTCTTCTCTCTTTCTTTTTCTTCCCTTTTCCTCTGCTTTGTTTCTCCCTTATTCTCTTATTTGTTTCTCCCTTTTTTCTTCCTTCTTTTTATATATTTTCCTTTCTGCCCTTACTTTCTTTAATTTATCTTTTTTTTTTATTTTTCTTTGTTTTCCCCTCTCCCTCTCCTCCGCAGCCGGGGAGGCGGGGGTCGCTGCCGGAGCCGTGCCCGCGGTGATCGCGGGGCTCGGGCACCGCTGGGCGGCGCTGCCGCTCCGCCGCCGCCGGCCCGTGACGGGAGCGCCTGCCCGGGGATCGGGGCCTTCGGGCCGAGCGCTCGCAGGCCTTGAAATGAAAAGGAAATAAAGAAAGGGAGGCAGAGCGGCGCTTCAGAAAGGCGTAGGGTAGGATAAGAGTCGGTAGCGGTGTCCTTCCCATGTAAATTCAGGGGTGCACCCCGCTGAATTGACACAAAGAGTGCCCGTTCCTGCACAGGGTATCACTAACTGTGCCCCAGGGGCACTGCATTGTAACTTGATGAAAAGAAACTCAGACTTGTTTTTTTTCCTCATTTCATTGGTGATTCTTGTATTGTGTCTCAGTTTCAGCAGCAGTTCAGGTGTGGTCTGGTCACCTTGCGTGGCAGTGCTCTCCCTTTCCAGTTTCCATCCTCGGCTGCGGTCCCCCTCTGTTGTGTGTCAGTCTGGGGATCCTTGTGCCCTGGGATTGTTCACCTTCATTATAACAGGGATTAATTGAGTCCCTCCAATTCCAGTTGTAAGTACCTTGTCCAAACTATTCTACATGCAAAAATAAAATAATAGGCTTGTTCTAATCCACAGGCCCTTGGAAACAAAACTGGGAAAGCTTTGGCTTAGGTGCAGCAGTGACCGGTATGCCCTCAAACAAAAATCAGTGTTGGATTTAAAGGCAAGGGGAGGTATTTCCCAATTTTAGACACCCCCCTCCCACCCCCAAAATAAATTAATAACTGGGGAGCTTTACCTTCATCCAAGTCTTTGTCTAATTGCATTTCCAATTTTTCCATCAGAGACGTATTCTAAGATATTTTGTAATTCCCACCATCCCTGCAAAAGAGGAGAAAGTTTACAACCTTCTGAGGTTTCCTCAAGACTAACCATTCAATGGTTAAATAATGTAGGAAAGAAACATGATTAATTTAAAGTAAAATAAAATAGTTATGTGACCCCAATATTATTTTCCATTTTTTAAAAATTCATCATAGGAAAAGAGGAAACTTGGTGCAATACTGTATTTTTCTATTTTTCACTCTACTCACAGGCATAAAAAAAGCCTGGAAATTTTCTGAAATTGCGTGCACTGAGAGCTGTAATCCTATAACCCTGTGAGGCACAGTCACTCTAGTCAGGCTGCTGTAGCTGGCTTCCTCACTTATTTACTCAGGATGGAAAAGGATCTGAGTGGGAAACATCGCTGTGAAGCCCTGGTGTTTCCCCAGAGCGGGATGGAGGCTGCAGGATTAATCCCTGTTTTGCACACTGGAAAGACAGGGCTTCTGTCATGCCTATGAGTCTCTTACCAGTGAAAATGGCTTTGTTGGTGCAGCCCTGGGGAAGTGTGGGCTTGGGTGGGATTAGTGGGTCCCCACTGCTTGCCTGGTGGCACCTCCATCTCCCCTGCCTCTGGGCTGCTGAGCTCATGGTCCTGGGGGCAGAAGGATTGTGGGTTTGAAAAATAAAGTCCCGCTGAAGCAAGGTGGCAACCTTGTCCTTTATTGCAGTGTGAATACAGGGATCCTGTAAGCGTGCTGGAAGAGCTGCTGAGGGGCCAAGGCTGCTCTGCAGCAGCTGTGCCCAGCTCTCTCTCTGCGGCCTCACGGGGGGAGCAAGGGCTGATGGAGTCTCTGCTTGAGGTGTGGAGAGGTTGAGCTGCAAGCAGAGGGGATGCTGTCAGAGGCGTCAGCTGAAGAGTGTCGGTCCCTTCCGAAAGGGGAGCCCTTCCTGACAGCTCCATCTGTGCAAGCATGGGGAAAGCTGGGGCACCTCCATCAGCACCTCTTGCCTGCACTGCATGAAAAATCCCACCCTGAGATCCATCTGCCCCCCAGGGATGTGTCTTTGTGAGCTTTCCCTTGGGGGAGGCTCACAAAAGCATCACCCTAATTTCGTGGACGAGGAGCCGGCAGTGTGGGGAGGAGGGCACGCACCTGCGGTCACTCCGTGGTCTGGTGGCAGGCAAAGAGAAGTTGGTCAGGCTGGTGCTTTCTCTTGGCATTGAGGGTGATCTGCAGTGTTTGTTTCTCAAATGCTTCAGTGCTGTGCTTGTGAATCAAGCAGAAAGACTGCTTTAAAAGCCAGCAGTCTAGTTTTAGAGCTGGCATAATCATAATTCCTACACCACTAGGAGCAGGGGGGAGGAGTAGATAAAAATCAGAAAATTAGAATTTTTTTACAATAAAAGCCAAAGTGCTAGAAGCCAAAACTGTCATTGTAATGTGAGCTCTTTTTTGATAGTGTCCTATTACATCGTGTAAGAGGTTGAACACGCATACAAATATCTTGGTTGGTAATTATCTGATTTGTGATATGTAGCTAATGTGAATTTGTTGTTCTGTACATTATGCAGCAGCAATTCATTTCTGAGCAACATTAACTGGCGCTGTGGCAGTTCAGTGCAGAAATTACAGGCATAAACATATGTTTCACTTAGGCTGAGTAGTAGCTAAGTCGAGACACCAGCCATCCTGGTCAGGGGAGATGTGGGGAGAAGAGCTGAGGGTTCATCTGTTCCTAACTCACCCTGGCAACAGAATCCTCCTCTCCCAGGTGATGCTGGGTATCCTCAAATTATCCAGCAAACAGAAAAGATCTGTACAGACAGATGTGGCTACCAGCTGGCCAGGGGACCCCACAAGTGGGAACTGAAATCTTCCCTATTCTGGAATGAGTTTGTGGAGAGTGGTGTCTCTGCAGGCTGCACCAATCAATAGCAAAGATCTGCAGGAGTGGCTTTCAAATTAGATAAGCTTTGGAGCTGATGTCTGAATGATGGTAACAATATAAACACTTAACTGAGTGCACTCCTGTCACTGCATCCCTAACAACTCTTAGATAAGACCATTTGTATTTTATGGGATCTTATTTGCTTTCACTTTATTTAATGACGCCACTAAATAAAAACACTCAATAATTGTTGTTGCTTACTTCAATACATCAATTAAATGTGCAAAGCTATTAGTATAGATATATTTTAAGATGGGTCAATTAGCAAAGGTTAAATAAAACACCCTACTGAATGTACATCAAATGTCTTCCCATTCTTAGAGTATTAAAAAGAGATTTTTTGAAAGACCAAAAGTATTAGTGCTACAGATCAGAGAAAGGGTCTCTTGGCTCAAGTTATTGCAGGCTGTGTCACATAATTTTTTCACAAATGTGTACAAAAAGCCTCCTTGGAACAGAAGGAACAGAATGAGAGCAGCAATGTGCCCTCTGGTCCTGTTGGAAGTGTCTTACTCCTCTGATTGCTAGAAACCATGTCTAATTTCTAGTCTAAATTTATTCTTGGCCAGTTTCTACCCATTTCCTTTTGTGCCAGCATTGTCCTTCAGCTTATCTGTCCTCTGACTGCTGTTATTTATGCCCTGTTTACATTTCTTTCTGCCTGGGCAATGAAGATCTATGAAACATGTGCATTCTACTTTAGTTTGTAGGCAGTTTCACTTTCTTAATTGCTCTAGTGCCAGGGTTTCAAACAACACAAGGGAGCATCCTTTAAGAAGAAAAGCTTTCATTGAAGCTGCACAATATTGTGGGTATATTTCCTGTTTTACCAAGGGTTTATGAATTCTCTATATTTTTCTCAATTTTTATTTTCCCCATAAAATTGCAAAGCTGGGTCAAATTTAGGCTGACAGAGTCCATATCAAATTATTAAATAAATAAAAAAAGAAAGAAGACTTTTCAGACCCTACATTGTGCCAGGAGTCAAGGAAGAAAAGCGAGAGAATTGCAATAAATGCTGGGGCTATCCATGTGCAAATAACAATAAGGCTGGGAGCAACATATATCCTTTTCTAGAACAAATGCCTGGTGTCTACCTCCTGATGTCAACTGTTTTTTGGCAAGATGAACTTTGCAGGAGTCAGTCTGGCATGTTTAACTGGGGTGAGAGCTGGTGCCTGCTGCACAGGGATTTCTTGCACACCCCACACAGAGCATTGGTAGTGTAAGGGGTGAATGGTGGAGCTTATGGGGAGATTCCTGGAGCATCTGTGAGATCTGGAAATTGGCTTCATTTATGAAGACTTTGATAATCCCAGCTCACGTTCTTTTTGGCTCATGACAGCTAAGACTTGCTGATGAATAAGCAAGGACCTCAAAGTTATTGAAGGTAATGAAGTGTCCATGAATTATGCTCTTTCACAAGGACATGTTTGTGTTGCATATGCTCCTTTTACTTCTACTGTCTTCAAGCTTCTTTACCTGCATCTGTAATGAGGAGACAGACACTGCCCTGGTAGCTACAGATCTACACACTTAATTTCCTAAGTGCCCGACTTCATCAGTGCAGACTTAAAAGTAGCTCTGAGTCACTGCTCTGTCAAATCAGTTTTTTCATCTGAGGGCACCTTCTTGCACCCCCCATTTTACAGCATTGGAGGTGGGCTGAAGCGGGTATTAGAGGTACTAGAAGTATCTAGTTTAGTATCTGAGTTTCTAGAAGTATCTACTGTAATGAACTGAAGAAATACTAGATTTGACTCTTAACACTGAGAAGGGAACATGTATTATTGGCATTCTTGAGCAAACAGAAGGGTTCCCAAAGCCAAGCAAATGAGTGGCAAAGCTTGCATCGGGCTTATGAAAATGAGTAAGGGGAGAGAGAGCATCCTTGCAACCAGATCAGAACTACCCTGCCCATAAGTCAAGCATAAGTCAACCCTCCTCCAGGCTGGAATTGCCCAGCATGTTTTGCTTCACTTCCTTTGTATAGGGGGGTTGCCCAGGAATACAGAGCCTCTGAAGCTGAAACGGGGCCTCTGGAAGACAGAAACACCAGTGGGGCCAAACTCTGCAGAGGAAGAGCTACCTCAGGAACTAGGCAGTTGCATGAAAATAATTTTGTGCCTTCTTTTCCCTGGTGCAGAAAATCTGAGACTGTGAGAATATTAGGATTTCAGCCCCTTTCCTGCTCTGGCCCTCTTTCAAGACTGAAGGATGCTTTTTGAGCAGAAAATCCCAACATGCCTCCGCAGCTAATGGATAGCTGGTCATCTCTCCATGGAGTGCTGAGGATCTCTGGTCCCATATTGCTACCTGTACCCAGCACAAAGCCATGTTCTCCTTAATTACTGACAAAAATCTCTCTTCAGAAGCCTCCCAATAATTACTCAAGTACCCACTTAAGTGGCTTTTAATTCAGGCTCCTCACCCCCATACGTGTGCATTTTCCAATTGCCAAGCACAGCTAGTCTTATGTATAAGCATCTGCCAAAAGAAAATGCTAATATCCTGCCCCCTAGTTTATACTACCTTGCATGAGCTCCAGTGAGGCCATAGCAGCTCAGGAGATGGTCTTTCCAACAGGCTAGAGCAGGAGCATTCAATCATAATGAAAGATGAAAGCTCTTATTGTGAGTTACCCTACATCTGACAACACTTGGCAGTTCTACAGCATCTCTTGTTGGACTGCTGCTGGCTGCTTTGCCAGCTCCTCTCGTTATTGGAAGCTGCCCCTTTCCCCTGCTCTGGGGCAGGAGTGCCCATGGGCTCCTGTAAAAGCTCTGGGGCAGGTGGCAAAGATGAGCCATAGACATCGTGCTGGGTGCCACAGCAGGCAGCTGACACTGCCCATAGGGTGGTGGGAGGGCAGCATTTCCAACTTTGCAGCCTTCTTTGTGGGAGTGGAAAGGGAAGCTCAGGGGATCCTGTCCTCTCATTGTGTAGGACCCAGCAGCATTCAACAGGGCATGCTTTAGATCATGACTGTATGGGTAAGCAGGGTCTGTTGCCTGTTTCTCCGTGACTCAGAGAAGGCATTGCTCTCTGTGCTTAATTCCACTGTTTTACTGGCATAGTCTCCAGACACCAGGTCCAATCAGTGACCTGTTTGTAGGAGGCTCCAGCAGCCCTTTACCAGAATATTTTTTTTCTGTTTGTGATGGAGACCAAAGGGACACTAACTCTGTCCCTGAAGTGAGAAAGGAATGTGCATGTGAAGGGGGAGGGCAGGCAAGCATGGCCAGAGAGGAAGATCAGAGTTCCTTGTCCAAGATAGAAGCTGTAGAGAGGTCATGAATAAAGGCTGCAAGGAAAATGGGCTGTCCATGTCCAAAAGCTGCTCATGCAAAGTCCTAGAAAAGCCATAGAAAATGGTCAGAACAGCTATTGCATCTTCTGCTTTAGGCATTTCAGGAGTTCAGCAGTCTGAGAGCAGAAAAGGCAGGAACTGTAATTCATGTCAGAGAGACACATGTGAGTTGTACAGGCTGGGAGGCTGTGATGGATGCATCAAGAAGGAGTAGCCAAACAATCAGTAGAGGTACTTTTTTTTCCCTTGAAAAATGCCACTTTGTCAAAACTGTGCAAGGGAGAAAGGAAATAGTAATTTCAGAAGAGCGTGTTGTGCAAGGGATTTATTTCAGTGACAAGTTTCATGCCACTGCTCTGCCTACTGCAAAAGCAGAGACTTGGTCTGAACAGTGGTGAGACCACCACTTCTTCCACATCAGTGTGCTTTGCTCTCTTCTGGCATTTCATAGTGAGCTCCAAAAGGTCTCATTTTCCTTTCATGTGGGGAAGAAACATAACTTTGAATGCAAGATTTTCTGCAGAGTAGATTTCTGTTCATCTTAGCTCTAAAACCGACCAGCACTGGGTGAGTGTCAGAAACCAGGCAGAGGGGACTAGTTGTGATTATGAGTCTGGTCTCCACCCTGACTCAAATCAGGACTGCACCAAGCAAGCCCAGTAAGTCCTGTGTGGCAGGCATAATCAATAGGGCAAGAAACCTATAGCTAAGTAGGATTTGGACTAGATGTTAGAAGTAGCCTTTCTCAGCTGATGGTGGTAGAGAGCCACATTTCTAAGGGAGCTGTGAGATGTACAGTGCTGCAGGTGCCTGATCAGAGATCAGAGCATTGGACGAGCCTTGTCAGTGATGATGAAGGTACTGCTGGCTCAGTACATGGGTGACTTCTTCAGGGTCCTTTGTACCCTGTGCCCTGTGATATCAGCTCATCTATTTTTGAAAGAGGTTGGCTCTTAGGGTGAAATGATAGCAAATCCATCACAACTCTTGCCATGTTGTTCTCTTGATGGATTACCTTTGATATTAACAATAAACATGAGCCTTGCCTTGACTTACAGCCTCCAGATTTCACTCTGACTTTGCTGGATTGAGACAGTCCCTCCTTTCAAAAATGTTCTTACTGAGAGGTGAGAGATTTATCAGTCAGGGCTAAGTTTTCGCTGTCATTTTCTTGGATATTGGGGCTCTCAACCATTTGTCTTGTGGCTAGATTTTCAGCAACACCAAACTATTAGCGGCCATGGTATTAAAAGGCTATATATAGGTGAGTACCCAGAGCATTTTCAAGAGTAGCCCCATGTGAATCCCTGTAGATGTGCTATTACTGCAACCAAGAGACCAAACTGCTCATGTCTTTCACTATATTCGCATTCTTTGTAGTCCTCAGACCATCTTTGTTCTGCCACTTCTGAAGTATGGTAACCAGACCTCATGACTTGTGGTACTGGTGTTTGCTGCACTGGTACAAATGTATTTGTACAAATTTGGTAAAATGAGCATTGCTCATTTTTCTCCCTATTGCTCCATCCATGTAAGCATAGGCTTGGGCTCTCCTAGCTGCAGTTCTGTGCAGAAAGCTCCTCTTAGCTGTATCTCTCTCATGGTTCCCAATTCCCAGAGTCACTGCTTTCTGAAGAAAAAAAATTGCCCAGTCTTGAAGTAATACAGACTGCACAATTTATCCCCAGAGATTTGATCTGGCTGTGTTAAAAGGAAACTTTTTTTCTATGAACTCAGTTTCCATGTCAGTTCAGTTTATTCTCTTCACCAGACTTACTGCGATCATTAATTACTACTGCATTAGTCTTTGTATCCTTGGCAAACTTAGATTTTCTTCCAGACCACTGATATCTTTATTGGTGTCTGGATTGCAGCAGCTCTCGGAGACCAGGGAAAGAGGACATGGGATTTCATTTTGCTGGAGAGATAGAGGAGATGATTTATGGCTGGAGAGGGAAATAAATTACAATGCAAATAGCAAGAGGTGTGCTTGTAAGCCAGGGGTTTGTGGGGGAAGCAATGCATTCACCCAGATCCTTTTTACCCAGCACTTTAGGTCATCAGGGGATGAGGGAGTCTTCAAAGCTTGTCCTGGCTGCATGACAGCTATAATCTCACATTTACTTTTAGTGTTGAATATGCTCTTGCAGTATGCAGGAGAAATAAGCAGGTTTTGTTAAGTAAGATACAATCTGAATGCATGTAACTTCAGAGGCATCCTTAGGGCAGGATTAATGTCCCAGCACTCCTGGACTGCAGAGCTGGATGGCAGTGGGAGTACCAGATCTTGCCAGAGTTGCTGCTTTTCTTTCGAGCTGTCCAGTCTGGAAGGATGCTTTGCTGAGCAGTGGGCTGCCCCAGTGAAGCATTGCTCTGCTGACCCAGCAGGATTTGAGATTTGATCTAGCTCAGGCTGCAAATCCTGGGCTTGTGGATTAGGAGGCTGGATGAAGGGACAAGCAAAGTTTGGGTTTAAGGAACTTTCCATGGCTTCTTTAGGTGTGCCAGAATCCATTATGTGCAGATAGACAGATTTACAGGTCTGGAGAAAGTTTGATATTTCTCTTGACAGTTTCTGGCCCTTCCTCCCCCTCTTGACCTATGCCAGTGCTACAAAGGTGTATTAAGGAGGTGGATCTTCAGTCTCCAAGCCTTGACCTGCTGTGGAGCAGATGGTCCCACAGCCCTGCTGGAGGAGCACAATAGGGGTTTCACTCTCCCTCTTTCCTTTTTATCATTCTCAATCACATAATCTGGTTTGTTTGCCTCAGCCAAGATCTAATCAGGAAGGATCTCTTTGACTTTCAGCAAAGTCAGCTTGATGGAAACTTTAAATTGAAAGACTTTTCCTGATACACTTGAAAATGGTTTTGGTTGAAATTGGTGTCTGGCTGCATGGTTACAACATGAAGAGTTTTCCTTTCTCCCAGGGAGAGGGAAAAGTTTGGGCAGCCTCTCAGACCTCCTGAACCTGGGCACCTGGGGGCCCTGGGCCTGGAGCTGCACTCTGGGGTTTCACTCCCCTCTCTACCCACACCACACCTTCATGCAGGCGACATGGAAATCCAGTCACAAGCACGTTCAGTGTCCGTGGGACCTGGGCATCTCCAGCATTATTGAAACTGTAGGCTAAAATGGGCTACAGGTTGTCATCAGATAGGATGTAAAGAGAACAGTGGGGATGGCTGACCTCTCCTCGGGAGAAGAGTGGGAACTGTCTGTTCCTAAAAGCGCCACTATCCTGAGGTGTGGGGACTGAATGTCTGCTCTAGACAGAGGAGCATGATGTGTGTGTATTCAGCCTCAGGCTCACAAGTGGGGTTGTTCAGTGGTGGCTATTCCACCTATTTCACTTCAAGCTTCTGCTCTGCATTGAAAGCATGAGGGATGTGGTCTTTTTCTAACACACTGTGAATGCAGATGCAAGATCTGGAGTGAAACCTCAAGTCCACACTTTCTTTTCTCTTCCGGGTTCCTGTGGCTTAAGGCTATTTGACAGGTAGCCATAGGTGAAAAATCCCCAAGGAAGTGGATGGAGAGAGTTGCTGGGTGTTGGAAGAACCCCAGTGAGGAAGAGGAGGAAGAGGCAGGAAGAAAGGAGGAGAGGCACCTGCTGTCCTGTCTTTTAAATTCTCCAGTACAGGCAAGAAGATACTTGAGTTTTCTTTCCAGATGCATAGGTGGGTGTTTCTAAGCCTGGAGCAGCTGGTGTCTGTGTGCCAATGGCTCAGCAAGGGTGGGCTCTTGGCTCTGCCTTGCACAAGGTGACCTGCAAGCACAGTGTCCATCCTTTCATCACTCCTTGATGATCCTTCAGGGAGGAGATCCTTCAGCAAGGCCTCATTCCTGCACAGCCCTTTTGACTGAAGTGCTGTATGGGAGCTGTCACTGGGCAGGTGTTTGCAGGCCCTTTCTCTTGGACTACTGCCACTTAGGAAGCCACAACTGAAGTGTATCACTGCAAGGACAGCAGCTTTTCATGTCCTGATCCCATTGGGGAAGGCAATGACATCATGGTGGATGAACAGGACTGTTGGGCTGAGGTGATAAAAACAGATTTGTGATGAGCCCACCTTGAACACGCCCCATGTCTGGCTCTGGCATGTGGGACAGGCACTGACCTGTCTGCAGGGAGGTCTCTATTTGTGGGAACAGTTTGAGATGCTCCCTGCTACTGCTCCTTTTCAGGCTTCATTTCAGGGAAATCCCAGCAGGTGCTTTCAGAACCCTGGAGACAAAAGTCTATTCATCCATATAGGAGGCTTCTTGAAGAAAAATGCTTTACAACACTTTAATTTCTAGACAGCCACAGTTCCCTTCAGTGAAGTGAAGGTTTCTTGTGTTGCCCTGCCTGCACCTCACATAGGCAACCAGTCAACAAGGAGAAATAAGAGCTTCTGCTAAGTAGAAAACCTTCTCTTAAGAAGGAAAAAAAAAAGTGAATTTATAAAATCCTAGTAGAATTATTTCTTTTTCTAGCTACAGTTGGTTTTGTCGTGTTGGTACTGCTTGTGGCCTGCTTTTTGCAGTAGTGGTTTCATTCTGCAGCGTGCCAGCTGTGTACCTGCCCCTCGCTTTAACACCTAAACAGGGCCAGCTTCTCCCCAGGCTGGAGCTGGATTGAAAGACACCAGCTAAACTAATAAATACTTCTTGTGATGAGTTGCAAATTTTGTTTAATTGAATCTTTGAAGGCAAAAAAGAGAGTGAAGGGCCCATTAAATGAATTATTTCAATATAGCAATCAGGTGATGCAGGCTTTTTTGTGTTTATTAAAAGGCCAAGTCAGCTCTAAGCTCAGCTGTGCGAGAACAGCCCAGAAAGCTGGCCAGTTCTTGTACTCTGCTGCTGTTTAAGGGCCAGATCTCTCTCCCTGAATAGCATATTTAAAGTGGCCATGTGAATTCTTATTAGGAATCCAAACATAGATACAAACTCATGCATTGTAAACAGAATTACCCTGCACAGAAACCGAGCAAAATGCAGCAAGGTCTTGTCTTTTCTTTATCAGGTTACCCAGGCATGGTTTTTTTCAAAAAGTCCGCCCACGCACAGAGACTGGGGAATGCCAAAGCTGCATGAATTTTAATTATGCTAGACATGCAACAAGGGGCTACCTTGTAAAGAATAAAGTTAATAAAACATGGATATGGGCTTAATTCTGCTTAATAAGCAGCCCTGGCAGTGCACATTTTAGATGTAATTTACACAGCGTGGAAATTTGGTACAATTCTTAAGAGGTGTCTGCATGCAGACTTTCAAACTCAACAGTGCCTTCCTATTGGAAGAGATTTGTTGCTATGCTGCTGTAAAATGGTGAATTAGGCCATTCATAATTATTGGCCAGAGATGGGAGTCTTTCTTTTTTTCCCATTCAACTACAGCAACGTGCACACACATTTTAAAGTGGTATTAAATGTAAATCTCTTCCTTAATTTTCATGTATGCATTTTCAGTAGCTCTGCAGATAAAACAGCAAAAAAACCCTGCATATGTTTGTATCTGTAGTTAGCTCTATATTGTACAGAATTAGTAAAGCAGAGATATGCCTAATGACTGAATCTACAGAACACAGCCCATGGCTTTTGAAGGCTCTATGAAAAATAAACAGGATATTCTGTTAGCAACCCTGCGGGAATTATTGCACTTCACTAAGGAAAGATGCCAATAACCTCCGTTTTGACCTAGATAGATCATTCTGTTTAGGAAGGTAAGGGAATGTAATTCTAGATCTCTTCTCTGCTCAAGTCACCAAAGCCCTGACATTCAGCCAGGTCTTCATTTAAACCTCAGCACTAAGGACAGAAGAGTTTATTTATCAGGAGAGTGAAACCTCAAAAATGGTGTCTTGAAATATTAATATTGGTCATGCAGAGGCTCCTGCATGTTTGGGGTGGCGATATTTAGTGAGCACAGTGAGTCTGATCCTTCAACAGCCACATAGAGTCTAACCCTCTGCCCGTTCCTCTGTGCCAGATGGGGTCTTTCTCCACAAACTGCAGGAGGGGCACTGGCATGTCTCTCCAATGTCATCAAAACAGTCTGTCTTGGTTATTTTATGAATTGGTGCTACTGTTGCATTATATTTTTCATAAGGTGCTCTGTGCAGCTTTGCAGACTGGTACTGAAGTAGGGAGGAAGCCCAAAGAGAAGGGGCATGCCAGAAAAATTGCCATAAATAACTATATAATATTTTACATAAAAATAGGTTTTAAAATTATTTTCCTTAAGGAAAAATGCCATATTGGCCCAGTTTGCTCAAACAATTCAGCTTCCATTGGTAGTAAGGAGAAACAGCCTGTGAATCTTGGAATTGGTTTGGTTTGGAACAGTGTAAGCTGCACAACCCTCAAAGAGGAGTAGCTGATACAGATGAAAATGCAAGATGTTTTGAGACCTGTTTACCCAAATGGAAGGAGAGAACTTTAACTGCTAGGAAGGAAAGCACATGGAGGCTTTTCTGTTTCACTTGGCAGCCCACCAAAGGTAATGTTTCACTGGTGAGAATGACAGCACAGGAGCATGATGACTCTGGCCTTCCATTCTCCAGCTCAAGACCACTCTGGGCTTCCTTGGTGTTTATAAAAGCTTGGGCTCTTCAGAAAGTTTTGTGCAGCTGGGACATGATTTGACCCATGCAGATGTACAGGTCAGTAATGTCACCAGGAGCTCATGGCACTGTGCCTGTGTTCAGAACCAAACCCTGTGGACTCCTTGGCCATCTGTAGATAAAGGCAGACCTGCATGTTGGCAAATGCTACACTACATTCAGTTTCACAAGCTTTGGCTTAATTTAATTCAGTCACTGCAGAAGCAGGAAAGACCTGGAGAAGTCTTTCTTCCTAAGAGTTGCAGCAACTCTCTTTTCAGATCCACAAATCTTCAGGAAAAAAAAATACTGTGACCAATTTTATCACTGATTAGGAGCATTTTTAAGTGCGGAGCTGCTGCTCCAAGTTTACAGCTGCACAACAAAACAAATTAGTCGCACGTCAAAATAACTGGAACTTATCTAATGTGGGGTGGATAAACTGGCATTTTTTCACCAGATTTGAAGACTACGGGCAAAAAAAGTATCTTTATATATAGATGGAAAATCTCTTTCTTGAGAAGATATGAAGATATGCTCACATCCTTTGAAGATGAAGCTTTGGATAATTCACTGGCATTTCAGACAGTGATTCTCTGATTGCAAACAGCTTTCTTTAGGCCATGCCTGTACCTTGTACTGCAATAATTCTTTGATGTCAAGTGAAATAATCCGATAGAGAAAATTAAAATCTGAAGCATTTTAGCTACAGGAAAGGGAAGAAAAACCTTTATTGATTGGGATGATGAAATCTGCTCCAAAAAAGTTGACAATAGTTAAAAAGAGATCAACAGCCTGGAGAACTGATTCCACCTTGTTTTGGTATGCATAGAGACTAAGAGTAAAAATCAGGAAGTAATGCCAGATTTTAGTCAATCATTATGGACATAGTGAGAAGTTGTTTCAGTTGTCTTTTTTCTCCTATACATAAAAATAATTTAGAGCTGAAGTTAGAGGTGAAGAATTCAGAAAATTCTGAGAACTTAGAAGTGAAGTAGTTAAAAAGATTACTTTGCTAAATCTGGTAATTCCTAGGGCATGTCACCAAGTGGTCTAAAATGCTCTTGTCATCTGGAAACATGCATCACCCGTACACCTTCAGGACTGGCTTAATCCTGTCCTGCCACTGTTACTCGCCAAAGTGTAGCAGTGTTCTCTCTTCCCAGCCGAGATCCCCTCTCCCTCCACCCCGACGCCTGTGCGCTCCCCTAGGTAGGTCTTGCTCGCCATCTAACTAACCTGGCAGCTACCATTGCTACCTGTTACTTGAATCTGAAATCTGGAGAGCACCGTCCTTGTGCAGCAGCAATTACTTCTCTGGATAATCAGAGATGTATCTCCACCTTCAGTTTTTTTCGGTGCGGTTTTGTGGCTGGAGATGTGCGGGAGCCGGCCCAGCACCTGCTGATGGCGGTGTGTGGTGGGGACCGCTGTGGCCGGGGGCAGCCAGCGGTGCCCACCGCCGCTGGAGCCGCCCGCACGCCCCCGGCAGAGCAACCCTCGGGGTGCCGGGGCTGTCCCTTCTCTCTGCTTCCACGGAGAAGCAGGGAAAGCCACGGACACGCTCGGCTGCCGAGGCTGGGTGCTCGGGCGTCAACAGCAGTGGCCAGGGAGGCAGCCGGGGTGGCTGCACGAGTGGCAGGCGGCTCTGCCGGGGGGCTGCGGTCCCGGGGAAGCCCGGCTGCCGGCGGGGGCGCGGGTCTGCCCGGGCGGAGGGGCAGAGCCGCCGCGGAGCTGCAATTGCCTCGCTTTGCCTGCGCGATATTTCTCATCCAAACCTCGATCACGTAGGATTGCGTAGAAGAGGGCGAGCGGGAGCAGCTGCAATTCTCTTTGAGCCCGAAGCCCGGAGCCCGGCTCCTGCCCGGCCGCCGCGGGGCTGCGGGGCTCCCCGCCGCCTTGGCAACAGCCCTGCGCAGCGTGGGCGTCCGGGGGGGCTTCCCCGGCCCCTCCCTCCCCTCTCCTCCCCCCTCCTCTCCTCGCCTCCCCCCTCCCGGCTCGGGCAGGAGGATGCAGGCGGGAAGCGGGCGCGGCTCGGCTCCTCCTCGCCCCGCCGCCGTCGGGCGGCACCGCGGAGCATCCTGAGCCCCGCACGGAGCAGCAGCAGCAGTGGCAGCCGCACCCCCCCGCCCTTCTCCTCCTCCACCTCCTCCCCGCCTCGCATCGCTCCTCCCGCCGCCGTCCTCGCCGCGGCAGCCGGGCCCGGGGCCACCCCGGTGCCGAGTGCTCGGCGGCCGCCCGGTCGGCCGGACGATGTGGGTTGCTGCCGTCGAGAAGAGCCGGTGCCGGGGCAGAGGCGGCGAGCAGGGCAGGAGAAGCTGCGCCAGCCATGGCGCTGTGAGCCCGGGGCGCCGAGCTGCGGCGATGTGAGCCCGCACTCGCGGCCGGGCGCTTCTTTTTTTTTTTTTTTTTTTTTTTTTTTTTTTTTTTTTTAAGAATTTAATTTTTTCGCCTTCTTTTTAATTTGTTTGTTGGCCTGCTGCTTTTTCCCGTGGCTGCTTTTTCCTTCCCCTCCCGCCCTCTCTGAGAGCAGAGTGGGTAGGGGGGGAGAGGAGAAAGAGGAGGAGTGCGAACAGAAATGCAGCGCGGCTCTCCCTGAGCCCGGCCGCGGAGCCGCGTCCATGTGCGCGCCCTGCCGCGCAGCGCCTCGGAGCCACCTCGCCGGGGCCGGGGCTGCCCGCGGCCCGAGGGGTCTCTGACTCATCCCACAGCCCCTCGCCGGAGGGCGGCCGGAGGGAGGAAGAGCCGCCGCCTGCGCCCGGGCGGAGCGGAGCGGCACCGCGCCGCAGGGACCCGCGGATCCTCCGCGTCCCCCTATCCTTTGGACACAGCGGACCTTCGCCAGCGGGGCGGCCGCTCCCGGATCTACGCGGCGCTACCAGCCCGGCCGGGGGTCTCGCCGACGGCCGCCCGCGCCGGGATTTGCGCTCCCCGGGGACAGACCCATGGGCGGCGGGGTCCGGCGTCCAGCCATGGTTGTTAGCCCGGGCGCCCTGCTCCGCCTGGCCGGCTGAGCCCTCCCCGGCGGCGGGACTCGGGGCTGCAGCGCGTTTAGCGGGTCGTTCCCGTCCCCGGTCCCCGCGGGGCGCGGCGGCGGCTCGGCCCCAGCGCGCCCGGGCGGCGCACCCCGGAGCGGAGCGGCGCGGGGGGCCCATGAGCGGCGATGGCAGCGGCTATCGCTAGCTCGCTGATCCGGCAGAAGCGGCAAGCGAGGGAGTCCAACAGCGACCGGGTGTCCGCCTCCAAGCGCCGCTCCAGCCCCAGCAAGGACGGGCGCTCCCTATGCGAGAGGCATGTCCTGGGGGTCTTCAGCAAAGTGCGCTTCTGCAGCGGCAGGAAAAGGCCGGTGAGGAGGAGACCGGGTGAGTACGGCGGGCCGGGGCCGTGGGAACCCGCTTCGCGGGGAGGGCAGCCGGGATGGCTGCCCCGGGGCGCTCCCGGCACCTCCGGCTACCGCTGGGGACGAGGCTTGCTCCGAGCTGAACTTTGGCCTGGGTCCTGGCAGCTCTCCTCCCCTGGTCTGATGGGATGGGTGAGCAGTGACCTGCTGCCAGCATCCCTTCACGACTGTCCGGAGTGTGAGCACAGAGGGTCCTCTGGCAAGAGTGGCCCAGCGGTTTCATCTGTGGAAGCTTCACCCAGAATTGTATTTTTCCACTTCCTCGTAGATAAGTTTTTTAAATAGTCTCTCATTTTCTGCATGGAGACAAGAAAATCGATAAACTGAGGATCAGTTAAAATTGCGGACATTTGATTACTAAATCCATCAAGTGCTACTTCAAGAGCTGAGTTGTACAGGGAATTTCATTAGCTTAGAAAGCTTTGTTGATGGCAGCCACACGATGGTTACACCTGATACTGAGTTTGTGAGGACCTAGAAATGCTCTTTGGGGTAGTCCTTTTTGTTTTTTTTCTTTTTCTACTTTTATCCTTGTGTATTCTCAGTCTTGGTTCCTTGTGAAGAGCTTCACCCTAGTGTACACCCTAGTGCTCACATTCCCACGATGAAGTCCCACCACCCACAGTTTCAGTTCTGAGCATTGCTTTGGGCTCTCAGCTGTCCTTGGTAGGCGTGAGAACTCAGCACCTGGCAAGAATAGGCCCTCCATAATTTCTGAGTGGAATTATGATTTATGTCCTGCTTTATTTTTTTTACTGCTATAAGTCACCATAAAGGTAAGAAAACAGAGATTGGTTTGAGAAGCTATGGTGAAGATGTAGTTTTCTCAGATGTTCATCAGTATAATGGTTAAAAAAGGGAATACTCATTCACTTAGCTATTGAGGATGTACCATTAACCTGTGTAACCCTCCTGTGTTTTCCATAAACATTAGTATTATGTTTATTGATCAGTCTCTTCATGAAGCCCCTTCTCCACAGCTGAGGTCTGTTGGTAATGACTCTCCACCAAGGTTTTGGAGGTAGCTAAGGCTGTTGTTCTTGTCTATAGACTGATGTACATGACCTGGACTCATCTGAGCAAGGGAAGGAAATGGGACAAAGACTCTCACCATAGAAGGCCACTTCTGTCAGCAGTGTTGTCAAACCAAGGGGAAAGAATATTTACTCTGTATTGCTGTCAGTGCTCCAGATTCACAGGCTGTGAGGCAGGGACCATACTTAGCTACGGGAATGTTTGAAGACTCAATGCATGGGTTAGGCTGTACAAACCCATTTCTTTAATGGTTTAATGGGTCTGCTTTAAATCAGGTATCACAAGAGGCTGTAAAATACTTAAAACATAGCATGACTTGAAATACTCAAAAGGGAAAAGTTGCCTATTGTTTTTTTCCTACTCAAGTTATGAGGAGTGGTGGCTTGCTGGACTATCCTGTATATTAGTTAATCTGGGAGCCAAGACCAGAACACGGCTCTTGCCCAAAAAATTTTGGCATTTTGTCTCAGGAATCACTCTTTGCAGGATCAAGAATGGTAACTGGGAGTCTTACTGATGTAATTTTTTATATTCCTCTTTCTCTCCATCTTAATCTGCTATTAAGTGCAGTCTCTTAAGGATTGAAAGGCCTGGGAAGTGTAGATCTGTTAGCTAGATTTCAAGATGCTTTGTCTCATGAAACTTTTAGTGACTTTCAGCAGGATGTGGTTGGGAAGGCTTTTATTGGTCCTGCCCCAGTGCTCCCAGCTGGTCCAATTCTGCTTCCCTGGACTCAGTAAATGCCTGTGAATAATCAATGAATTTTAAGAATTCCCTCAACTTTTGTGGCCTTTCATGCTGAGGAATATTTTTGATAACTTACAGACAAGAGTGATTTTAGGGAATCTTTTTATTGACTTAGAAGGAGGATCAGTGCTACTCAGTGTTGTAAAAATAGAGCTGCTCAATCTTCAGAGCTGTCAGTCAATCGCTTGTAACCAGTACTGTATTCATCTTATAAAATCAAAGAACTTGAGGAATGAAGTTGCTATGAGAAAAAATCTCAAGTGTCCTTTCCTAGGCTATGGACTGGGTCTGCTTTAGTTCCCTGCATCCATCTTTTAACTAGGGATTCATTTCACTGATACATTGTATTCCTGGTCTTGAGCGATCAGGAGGCAGCACAGAGTCTGCTTCTCGCATTGTTTATTCAGGGGAGTGTATTGTGCCCAGATAACTTGCTCATTTCAGAACCCAGTTTCTGCACAGAAAATGACATGCAAATGAATTGAAAGTGGTTTAGAGAAATGTGCATACATTGTGCAGTGACCCACAACCCCAGTGATTATTTGTACTTAATGATATGCTGGTTCAGTAGTTTGCAAGTCACTGAGGGGAATGAGAGAAACACCCCTGTTCAAGAGGTACAATTGTATTTGGAGATGATACAGTGCTAGGGGATCTCTCCTTACCTTTTTAAACATGACCTTGTCCTATGACTATGGGGAGTAACTGTCAAAATACTTCGAATTTACAGAGTGGTTTTCATCTACCACACTCAACAAGCTCTACCAAATGGAGAGGATTCTTCCCATTTTACAGAAGTTGAGACCAAGTCCATCTGTGGAGCAGTTACCTGACACAGAAACCTAATTCCCAGTGCTGGGACCAGCAAGCCACACTTAGGGCCCTGCTGCCACTGAGCTCAGGATGTAGCAGCGGTGGAGCTGTAGCTTGCTCATTACACAGATACGACTCTGGTGGAGGTTCATGTTCCCTTTGCTGTTTGCTTCTGCAAAGTAACTGTGTGAGCTTACATTGATTAAGTAAGCTGTTTAATACAGGTTTTAATATGTGGATCAAACAGTGCTGTAACAAAAAGATTCAGTGAAGACGTGGGTGAGCAGTTACTTGGTACTGGTTGGCACCTTGTGCTCCACTTTGCAGCTTGTGTGAAGTGAGAGTGACATACTCCTGCTCTTGTATGGATGGGAAGGGAGAATTTGCACCCTGGAGCAGTTGAGTCTCGCATACTGGGCATGAGTAGTCAGAGGTTTTGGCAAGCTATAGGGAACCAGATCCATGCAGGGATAACTTGTGTAATCAAAGCTATCTGCTTCTGGGGAAAACAGACTGCAGAAACATCTCATTTGTTGGTTGCAATAGACACTGTGTTGTAAAATGAGAACTAATTTTGTCTGTCTTTTCAATGGGTAAAGGCAGCTGTCCCACATGCACACTGTGTTCTTTTAGAGCTCTTGGATGTGTTTTGCTCCAAGATGACTTACTAGTTTAAGATAGGCCAAATAAGGACACTGAGTGCTGTGGACTAAACTGAACATTTGGACACGGGCTTAATCCCATTATTGTGAGTTAATACAGGTCATTTGCTGTGATTGTGCATCTATAAATTATATAGTTTGCTCTGAACCATAGTGACTTGATAGAGGATTCAATAGAAATTGTATGGCATGGCTTGTCAGTGCAGGTTCCAGAGGTGGATTCTTCCTCAGGGACTGATGGATCCAAGAGTTGAATGCAGGAGATGGGACAAGGAGCTCTATCCATATGACTTCCCTGCCAACAAAGAGTTGAACCAAGTACTTTCATCCCCTTTGTGTCTTAATTAAAGCATTCAAGCGTGTCCCTTCTTCAGCTGTTTCATAGCAGTCTGAAAAGCCTGGGCTTGTGGGTCCAGCTGGTTTGTGGAAGCTGTCACTGTTGCTTCACCAGCCATCTTCTCAGACAGAGCTCACCCCAGAGAGCTGGGGTAGAGGTGGCCTTCCATCATGCCGTGGCCACTGAACAGCAAAGCTGAGCAATTTGGCAGCCTTGCACAAAGGGAAACAGGCTAGAGCATCAGGCACAATATCTGTGGGGATTGCTAGAAATTTTATCCAAGTGAAGCCCACTGAAAGGGTGTTATTACTTGGGGAAATCATGTTTGAATTGAGGCAGCTTTGGGTCAGGCAACGCCAGGCACTGTGTAGCATTGTCTCAGTCCCCTCAGTTGTTGCTTTTATAGGTGAGTTACCAGCTCAGAATGCAGAGCTCATTTTCAAACAGGTTTTTCACCCCAGGGGAAAAAAAAAATTGTGGTTTTTTAATTCCTTTTTTTCCCCTGTCTGGTACATAATTTGTGCTCTTCCAGGGAAATATGCTTTTCCTTAAGGATATACAAAGGATTCTTCCAAAGTGAAGGAAATGGCTTGCACATAGGAAAAAAGCAGTAACTTAAACCATGTTTTCCATTTGCCATATTTCTCATTTTGAATAATAAATAGAGATTTGGAACTTAAAATATATGGATATAGATACTTTTGCAGCAGTATAAGTAAAATATAAGGGCAACTTTAGTTGAAGGACATGGAAGGACTTTGTTCATTCAGAGAGTCATTTAAAGCATTTGAAAAGTCTGTCATCTGCAAGCTGTTAAATTCCCCGACTTAAATCCTAAAGTCCTTTCTGATTTCATGCAGGGTGAAAATAATGATTGAAGCTCAGGGTATAAAAACCACCTTTTTAGCTCATAGTCCTTGCCTGCTTTTGTGGAGTGCTGCATCTCAAAACAGCTGTAATACCTGCCCAACCTGTGGAATTGTCCACTTTGTTGCTACTGTCCGAATGCTGGCTGCATTACCCAGGGCATAGCTGCTCCCTGCAGGAGAGAATTCCATCTGGATCCCAGCCCTCCTCTGTGTCCATGCGTGTCTGGGTGTGTGCCCAGCTAAGGGCGGTCCATTGCATTCTTCTGCCTGCTCCCCTGCAGAATTTGGTGCTGTGTTCTCTGTCTAAGAAGTGGCTGACAGGAATGGAAATGGCTGGAAATGTGACATCACCTGGACAGCAAGAGCTCATAGAAGTGCTAGCATGAGATGTGGGCATGGATGTGGGCATGGATGCCAAGTCTCCAGCCAGACATGAGCCTGGATAACACCAAGGGGAAGGGCACAACCCTGAGGGCATACATCCTCCTTGGTCGGGCCACTGCTGTAAGCTCCTTCTGCACCACCCATGCTAATGAATGCCAGCATAGCCAGGAGGGAGGAAGAGGCTCCCTGCCGCTGATGACAGCTCTGCCGATGGGTTTCATTTTACCCAGCTGGTCCCTGGGGTGGTATCGCACACAGTCGTCACTTGCAGATGTGGTGGATGTCACGGTGGGTGGCTGTGCTCCGTTACTGGGGTCAGATAGCAGCTCTGAGCTCTCAGTGCCTAAAATCTGGGGAAGAGCTGCAGGTTCCTGGCTTTCTCCAGAGCATGGAAAGCTGAGCTGCCAGCCTGCTTCCCAGCACAGCTTATGGGCGAGCATTCAGTCAGTAAGCCGCTTCGTACTAGTTCTGGACTGAGTATGGTTGATGCCAAGAAAATCCGTGGAAGTTGTCCAAGCTCTGAGAGGGATGGATATCTTCTGTCCCCATGGCCTCAGGGGTAGCTGTGCTTGTGAGAGCAGTGGAAATTGTTAGCCGGCAGAGGCTCGCCATTAGATCAATACAAGTGATTGATTCCTCCGTCACCAGCCAAATGGGAGAGTCAGGGCAAAAAGTGGTTTGTGAGTGATTATTTCCCTTCACCATAAAAGATCCATATAAATCAATTTATTGTTGACTGATACAACTGTCGGGTTTTTTATTTGGCGTGGGGTAATGGTGCAGTTTCATTTAGAAGATTCTGATATGTGTATTTTTCTTTAACTTTCAGGTATTCTTCTAAATTAAATGTTCCTTTGAAGTATAAACCCAAAAGCTTGAGTTCCAAAAAATACCAAAATGGAGACAAGGTTTTCTTTCTTCCTTACTTGCTTTGCTGAATTCAACACAAATTTAGAATAATTCCAGTAGATCAGATACTTTGTATTTTAACAGATAAATTACCTATTAACCAAACCAATCATCAGCTTGGGCAGTGAGGAGAGCAGAGCTGCTATGGCAGCTGATGAGGCTGTTTGAGAGATGAACATACTCATGGGTCTCACTGTGGTGGGGAGCAAGTTGGGCAAATGCAGTTGGGCTTATCTGCTTTCCTTCCTTCCCCTCCCCGAAAAGGACTACCATGAGCCACAGTGGCCAGGTAGGTGTTTGTTTCATCCCCATTTGTGCCATTTATCTATCCTTCTGAACGGTCATGTGCATATTGCTTCTGAGATTTTTCTGCTCCTGCACAGTTGAAATCAAGCTGTGATTTGGTATTAAAATCAAAGGAAGAATTTTATCAGGCAAAATATGTAAGAGATTGACATCCCTTTCATATTTGCAAGCTCCATGTCTTGGCAGAAGGTGACCAAGAACATAGACAAGAGCAGGTTAGAGAAAGCAGCTCCAAAGAACTAACTTTTAAATAAAGACTGATCATTGAATACAGATACGTTTCCGTGTGTTCTGTCACAGTGTCATTGCCATGACTGCATTATTGTTGTGTCTTGATCTTGGAAATGTCTTGAGAAGTGACCTGTACTGAAGTCATCTACTCCATGCAGTCTGCTGAGGAGCAGTCCCTTCATACTCTGTTTTGTTTAATACGTGCTTCATCTCTATTCCCCAGCTAACACAAGATTCTTCATGTTACTGTATTATCCTTTCTTAGCATAGAGTAAGCTACTACACCTATTTTATCTTCGCCCTCTTCTGACATGTAGCAGAATCCTGAAATAACTTGGCCTTTCCAGAGACTGGTTTTACTTTGCTTCTCCTAAAAGCTGTAGGAGAACCATGGATGCGCTCATGGGTGCCTCTCATCCAGCTTGCAGGAACTGGGGCTTTGTGCTTTGAGGGAGTCAATGCAGAGACTTGAGTTTGTGCAGCATGGTCACAGGGCTGTAGGGCTACAGCTTCTTAACAGTACCTCTGAAAATAGCAGCTACAACACATTTCTAAAATGGTAAAGCAGAAGGCATCTTTCTTGAGAGCTGTGGAACACGACTGTGGGATTCACTGTTCAGGCAGACCACTCACTTTGGCTTTTCCAGCCCCCACGCTGCAGCTCACACAAGTAACTGTGTTCGTTCCTAGCACTAAAATGAGGCTTTCTGACAGTCTGATGGAGCTTATGTGGCTGCTGAGAAAATGCACCTGGATGCAAGCTGGCACTTGTCAAGCACCTCTTCTGTCCTGTGTTCATTCCAGAATGCCCTGGCTAAAGGTGACAGATAGACAAGGCCACGAACCTGGAGGCAGGGTAGTGACCTGAGTCCTGAGCCTTTCCAGTCTTCTGAGAGGAGCTGTGGCTGCTTGCTGGTGTGATGAGGCTCCATGCAGCACCTCCAGGCATTTTTGCTCTCTGCCCTTTCCCTGTGTAGTGGGCTGCCCTGGGAGATGAAGGTTAATGCTGGAAGCAGCAGCCTCACAGAAGGGGTCTGTGCAGCTGTGTTGCTGCATCTGCTCTGTGGCTTTGGGTTGGTCATGAGGAGCTGACTGTTCCTCTGTGCTGGGATACCCACTGAGGAGATGCTGCTTGGGGGTCTGCAGCTCTAGGCAGAGCTCTAAGTTTAGAAGACTGTTGAGCTCTTGTGCTCAATAGCAAAGGGGGAGGTAGCAGTAGCAGCTCCTCTCTTGTCTTGGCAGCATGTGCACCTGTTGTACCTGAAGTTTTGTGTGGGAGGTGGAGTTTTGTGCAATCCCGTCTGACTTGCATCAGTGCCCCCTCCTCCTTCAGTGTTACCAAGCACAAAAACAAACTCGATTTCCAACAGTGCTTGGCTGGCCCTGCTGTGTTCCTGAAGAGGAACCCTCAGCTGCAGACCTCTGACATTTCACTGGCCAGAAGGTGGGCAGCTGTGGTAAAAGGAGAGGAGCAGGTATGCTGTCATCTGTGTGTTCCTTGTCTTTCTTCCTGGGACCTTTTCAGTACGGTAGTCCTTGTTTGGAGTGTGCAACTTCAGAGATAGATGTCAGAAAATGGCTGGTTGCCTCTCGTGGTGGGGCTGTACGTGAGGGTGAAGATCCAGGGCTAGGTACAGCCACTACAGTGGTGGAGGGCACAGAGCTTCTCTCACATCCCACAGCAGCATCCATGGAGTGCTCTATGCACTCCTGTCTCACCTTCCCTCCAGCAGCCTGCTCTGTTAAGGGCATGTGTTACATCCAGTGGACAGCTACATGCTGTGAACTGGCAAAATAACCACAGAGAGGCAATGTAATTCTGTTACTTGTGCCTCTTCTCTGTCTGAAACCTGATTGCAGTTATGATAAAGATAAAATCCCCCTCAAATGTTCCTTTCTTGAGATACTTGAGCATTTTGGATTGGAATGAAGGAAGAAAAGAGAGGTCTTGGGGTTAATAGAACATGCTCACTTAATTGATATTTATCTAGAATAGCATAGTTGGCTGTCTCCTCCCTTGTTGGCTGCACAGATAGTTTCTTTGCTTAGCAGTTGCCACCCATGTTTCCTCAGCTGCCAAATAAATACATTTCATTCATCCCCCAAAGCAAAACTGTTTGCAAAAGGTCAAGTGTATGGGTCTGCTGCAAATGAAGCCAGGCTGCAAAAAGCCAGTCCACATTTTCCAGAACATTGAGAAGCAGTAGAAATTAGCAAAAAGACAGCTGGTTTTGGCTTCCAGCTCCAGCTTAGGGGTGGGTTGCTGAAGGGTTCCCTGGGGTCCCTGGGCTGCAGGAGATGCAGGGATCAGATGCTGGCAGGTGAGGGGCCTGGACCATCCACCTGCTCCGTAGCTGGAGGTTTTCTGGCACAGCTCCTGTAACTGGAGCCGGGGTGAGTCACCGGCTGCCTCTGGTATTGATCTGCAGCCGTCCCTGCAGTCATTCTGTGGTGATCAGCATCATGCTCTGGCGGGGATTGTCTGTTGCTGGGGCTAAAAGGGCTGGCAGAGCGTGTGGTGTAACCAGTAATTCTCTGCTGGCCTTTACAGTTAGGTGTGGTGCTCATCAGTATGGGCTCTGCCTGCTGGCAGGCACACAGCATCAGTACAGAAACATTTCTAAGCGTTTCTTTTGGCTTTCATTTAATTTCATTCTGTGCCACTCCTACCCTCTTTGCTTCCATAATAATTTTTTCTTCTATTTTTCTTCCTTTCTTCTTCTATGCTACTTTCCATTAAATAATTTCTAAGATTTTAGAGCTACAGCCCCATAGCAGCTCTTGATTAGCAAGCACCAAGTGAAGTTTTAGAGCTTTCTGAGTTCTCCTGGGCAGCTGGGGGAGCAGGAGCTTTGTTCAGAGCCCTGTTGGAGAGGCAGATTTTCTGTTTTCACTCCATCTGCACTGTGTCATCCTCAGCACATGCATCCCTGGAGAGGGAGCTCACTGATTTCAGCTCCCTTCTGAGATGGCTGTTGGGTGGCAGGTGAACCTGCCTGTCTCACTGGAGTCCTGAGGACTGCTTGATAGCAGAAACGAGGTGTTTGTGCTGAGCCATGAGCAATAAAACATCATCGTTATTTAAAACAGAGCTTTAGATGGAACAAAGTGGATGATCACTTTCTCACACCTGGAGCGTTTTCATTAGTTTGAAGAAAACCTTTGGCTCTAATGGAAAATTAAAATCATTATGCAGATTAAAAAAAGGTATATTTTCACAAAGCAAAAGGAAAGAACTTCAAGTCATATGGTGGAATTTTGGCCATTTTTAGCATGATCTTGCTCTTTGAAGTATAATGTTTCAGAATGGCACAAGCAGCACATTTTCATTATGCATTTGGGTGTTGTATAAGATTTGTTAAAATTTAGTAACAGCATCGTTTTGAGTTAAAAATGCTTCCAGACTGCTACAGAAATGCTTAAGCTGCACTAGTGCAGTGAGCAAAAAATATTCTTGTAATACAACCTGACTGATTCAAGCTTTAATTTCTTCCACATCACAGGCTCATTACCTGTTAAATAAAGGAGTTTCACGTGCTCATCCCATTGGAAAATGCTGTGAGATTGCTTGAGGAATACTGTAGCAAAAGAGGATGGTATCACTTGGGACTATTTAAAGCTTGCAGAATTACACTGCGACCAAAATTTTTCCCAGAGTTGTTATGCAGTGATTATCCAGGGCACTTCTGTGAGCTGGTATTGGTTGGACCAGGTACCTTCCCTGAGACTGATAGCATCTGAAGTGATTAATTTCTCCTCAGTGCTTGTTGGAAGTATGTTCTGTCCATTTTCTATTTTAATGAATTTACTATTCTAGGCTTTCAGAGCAGAGTGGAAGTTTGATGTGGTTGTTTCTATAGTATGTTTTATTTGTGTGAGGGACTTCTCGGTGTTTCTGCAGTATTTCAGTCTTGCTGGATTGATAGGGGAAGTGGAGAGATTTAGCATCTGAGAATAGCATAAATCCCAGCGCTGTGGCAGGCCTGAACAGCAGGGATGGTGTCTGCCCTGCTCATGTGAGCACTGTTAGGTATGAGGTGCCTTCAAGGTGAGGAAAGATGGGGACTTTATCCTGGAGTTGGTCAAAAACTCGGAGTACAGAATGTGCTAATGCCACCAAGTCATGGTCACCCAGCAGCAGGGCTGAAAAGGACCCTCGTTGATTACTCCAGCTTCAGTCCAATGCTGATTCCAGATGTGCATTCCTTAGAAGGATGTTCTTAAACCTCTTTTTTTGCATCCTCCCACAGAGAAAATTCTGGGTAGAATGTCCTAATATCCAAACCACATCTCTGTAGGAAACCAGGAGGAAATCTGATAAACAGCGAGGAAGTTTTATGTTGCATTTTGGAGTCAAGAGAACAAAATAAAATCTTTCTAACCGTACATGTGTCAGAGCACTGCCACAACATTCCCCAGGACTTCTGAGCCATCAAACAAGTCCTTAGGATGGCTCTGATATGTAGCTCTGTAGGAAACCTTCTCTCTGGGAAGCTGCAGGCCAAGAGGCACTGCTAGCCTGGCAAAGATGGCTTTGCTGCTTTTCAGTTTCTCCTCCTGTCATCTCGAAGCAGCAAAGCAAGGCTTCTCCAGACATCCTCTGAGCTCACCTTTCCACCTCTCTTGGCATAACATATGTGGGAATATACCCCTTCTTCTCTGATATGAGCTTTGGGCTCAGTCATCCTGAAAGCTCTGCAGTGTGGGTGTTCCCATTTGTTAAATCCTCATGCAGCTCTTGAGCTCTCATTGCTGGCATGGGGAAAATCAGGATTTTACTCCCCATGTTTCCCCTCTGGGGTGTTGGCTCAAGAGCTGGCACAGCACAGGGGGCCAGGGGGAACCACGCTTGGTTGGTTCCTGAGACACGTCTGCACCCACATGAAATGTGCTCAGTGGCTGTGGGCTCACACATAATATTTATGCTCTCCTCTGTTTCACTCTCGGTGAATATGCTGTAATTTTGGCTAATTACACAATATGTCAGGAATAATTGCAGGGTGTTCCTCAAAATAAATAATACATTTTGTATGCTCTGCTATCCATACTTATGAGCAAGCTTTAACCTTCAGTAGCCAAGGCACTGACTGTGCGGAAAAATGACAGCTTAGGAACTGTAGCTGCAACTTATTTTGCATTAAATTTCTAATTTTTTGAATTCTTTTACCTGAAAAAGCTTATCCTGCATAAATTCTGGAACAACCCTACATCTCTTCTGTATGCCTTTTGTTCCTGCCTGGCTTTGGTTTTATCATCAGAGCTGGAGTCAATACAGGTGTAGAAAATTGCTCTTGAAAGGAAAATATTTGAAATTTTGTCTGTTGCTAAAACACACTGGATCAACAAAGCAACATAAACCACATCCTGGGGGAGGCAAAGACAAACGTGGCAGTGAACTGTATGAAGAATTGGGTCTTTTTAGTTTTCTGGTCAAATAAAAGAAGTTTCTGGGGAGAAGAGGATTCAGACTCAATGCAGTATTTCATTGTACTTAGAATGAAAGTTTGGATTTAATCTCTGGCTCTGTTAACATTTTTTTCATTACATTTCCAAAGAAAATGTTATGCCAAAAGAAAAAATGAAAACTTGCACTCTTTTCAGGCCTCTCTTTTTTTTTTGTTAGTGAGATGCAATTTGTATATAGCTTTATCTACTCTTACTCTGAACTTTTCAGCAAAATATTCAGCTAGACAGTTTTACTCAGAAGTAGACAGCAATTCTGTGCCAAAATACCTGGTGGCAGGTGGGCCCTCAGTTCTCATCCACTTTTTGTCTCACTGTCTCACCTGCAATGGTCTTTTGGTTCCTCTTTGGCCCTGCAGTGCTCTGATGGCTGTTTTGTCCTTGGTGTTTGCGCAGAGTGGGTAGCTTGTGTGTCATGTACATTAGTTTGGTGTTTGCCTCCTGGGAAAACTCATCCACAACTTCCTACCTCATTATCCTTGAGCTGTTGACCTTAGGTGGCTGTCACATGGGATCCAGATCTTGGAGAGTGGGTGAGCTGCAGGGTGACTTCTTTACTTTCTAACATCCGTAGGCTGTCCTAAGACCATCCACAGAGATGTAGCAGTGATTCCATGTGGCACCCCTAGTTTTCAATGCTTTACATGACTAATTTCTCTGCCCCTTACCTCAGACTTGTATTAACATCCCTGTAAAGCTGATTCCCTGGATATGGGAGGGCCTGCATAAATGCCACGGACGTGCAATCACATCATTTCCACCTACTCTACAAGTGAGAAATAAGACTTCCCTGGAGGGACTCATCTTGGTTAGAGCAAAGCAGGCCTCATGGAGGGGTGCAGGCAGGCAGCTGTGCTCCATGCTGGAGAGATAATTACTATTCCTCCTGGCAGGCCCTAGCACAGGAAAGAAAATCACTTCGCTGGATGCTCTTTTTGCCTACAAGGTGCCATTCTGCTCTAGTGACTCAGTGACAGTGACAGGAGGCAATTGCGCTGATGGGGCTGTCATCAGCTTGAGCCCATCATCCCTCTGAGTTAGGGAAATGTCATTTTTGGAAGCATGTCCTTCAAACAGAGAGGCCATCTCTGCCAGCACAGCACGTTATTACATGTAATGCATTCTGGAAACACCAGTTATTTTCTGTAGTTATTAGCTGTAGGTGGAGATTTGCACTTGAGAGGAGTAAATACTCGAGTGAACCATGCAGCCCTGCTGTCCCAGAGCCATCTTCTTCTCCAGATGAATACTTTGTAATTGGAGGGTGACCCTACCCCTGCAATCACATTAAACTGAAACTGGGTATGGCCTTTGTTCTGCATCATTGGGAAAGGAGCTGGGATTGGCTGTTTGATGCCTCCAAAACCATAGACCTTGTGAGCAAATCTTGATGTCAGTAAGTCTGTTTCCATATCTCCATCCTACTCACAGGCTTAGTGATGTGCCAGTGTGTTGAGCCAAATGGCTGCATCTAAACTAAAGGGCTTCATGTCAGCTTTGCAAGGTGGGGTGGGATGCCCTGGCTTTACTACAGAGCTCCCTCATGTTTGGGCAGCTGTTGTTACCCACCGTGACTGGACCTGTGTGCAGGCAGCCTGAGGAGACATCCAGATAAACACAAATGCTCCCCTGTGTCACTCATTTCCCTTGGCTCTGCAGTTCTTTTGCTCTTTCCCTGCCTGTTACTCAGGATGCTACAGGCAGCATTGCCCAGGTCATCCTGGCCACCTGTTTGTAGGCTTCCTCAAGGAATACACGTCCTTCAGCTCCAAACAATTTTGCTGAGTTTAGTGACAGAAACTGGAAAATACCGTGACACTGGGAAATAAATGTCTTGCCTCTGCCTGTGCACTGAGTGACTCCTGAGGGAGCTGAAAACGCTCAGCACTTTGCAGCAGGATTTCCCAACTCCGCACCTGCGTGACACAGTTGGAGTGTCCTCCAGGATCCCGCGTGTGGCTCACGATGCTCCGACCTGCTCCGTGCGTGACTCGCTGCAGGTGCAGCCACAGCCAGCCATGTGCAGCATCTGCTGAACGCTTACAGCCACAGTCACTGCGTGGCAGAGTTGGTCAGGGTGTTTGGCCAGAGGAAACACTCTGGGTCTTCAAGGGCATTAGCTCCTTTCACAGCTGCAAGTGGTGTTATTCCTGAGCTTCCCAGTTTGGGTGGATTCAGTGAATCATTGTAGTGAGTTGAGCTATTAAACTTATGTCGATAGTGATGCATTTAATTTGAGACAGCCAAATTACTTCATCTTAACTCCAAATACCCTGGAGAATTTGGCAGCTCCTGGCTGGGAAAACAACCCCAACATTTATCTCCCTCAGCTTTTCATCCCTGAGTTCTTTGCTGATGCCTGTCACCATAGTAATCTGCATGGAGCTTGCTGATTCTCGTGCCCATTTATTACAAGCCTTTTTTAATACTGTACTTCTGAAGGAGGGATTTTGGTGCCCTTCTCTGTCTACAAAATTTGTGTTTGCAAAATTTGGCTTATCGAGTATTCTGGAACCCATCCTTTTTTTAGGGGAGGGGAACTGCAGTTTCTGCAGTGGCACTTAAAATGCGGAGTTAATCTAAGTAAATTAGGAGCAGTTTATGCTCTGACTTGCATGCCGGGCTTGGTGTGCTAAGGATTTGAGTGCTGGTTAGGTGAGTCATAAATCAGCCTCCCATTATGACAGCTGCAGCCTGAATGGGGGAAAATAAGAATAATGGAATGTGTAAATTCCAGGCTAAAATGTTTAATTGCAATAAACAAATGTTTGAAGAACATTTAGGTGAAATATGCTCCTGAGATGTATTATGTTTCCCGTGTTTGCAGTCACATCCTCAGCAAAACTGTTGCACAGGCACAGAAGGGAGTCAGCAGCGTGCTGAGGTGGTTCAGAGGAGAGCTGGAGATGCTTTCTCCCTCACCAGACCGGTGTCCTTAGGAGGTGCCAGAGGGACTGTTCTGGGAGCCTGCTGCTGGCATCTCTCACAGCCTTGCTGTGCTCAGACCAGAGGCACTGAGCTGCAGTGAAAGAGAGCAAACAAATGGGCAAGTCTCCTGTGGAAATTCTGCAGTAGGTGCCTTCCTTGTACCTTATTGCAGGTTGCTGGATAGAAAATCGCTGCTTCCCATCTGAGCTTGCAGAGTCATCTGTTGTTTGACAGCTCGTTGTGCAGAGAGCAGTAACCCCATGAGCTTCAGAGTTTATGCCGTAACCCACACTGAGTACCACTGGCACCCGGCACAGTAACTTCTGAAGTAGATTTAGAAGCAGTTCTGCACCAGTAACCTCAAGTGGAGGCTTGCCTGCCAACCAAGAGCATTGCTGTGCGTTGCAAGAATCCTTGGAGCCAGTGGCTCAAATCCCTCAAAGGTCACTGAGCCCTTCATCTTTTTTAAGAGTTCCTTGAAAAGTGGCCCCTCTGAGTTCTGTGCCATTGACTTGGAGAATTCAGATCGAGGTGACTTCTGTGAGTATGGCTGTGTTGAGTCCTTTTATAATCCCAGCCCAAGGCAAAGTGGGGACTGGCTTGCTGCAGCCTCAGGTCATTGTGTTGCTGTAATAAGGGGCATTCTGAGAGCTGAAAGAAATGAGACCATATCAGACTGCCTTCCATAGTGGAGTTGCTGCTGAAGTCAGTGTTGTGCCATGTTCTTTGCTGCTTCAGAGCAGGATTTGGAGCAAACTGAGCTACCCTACAGTGATGATAAGAGAGTAGGGGTCCTCCCCCAGGGGTTTAGTGCTGCCGCTTTGCTGAACAAAATAAGCAGAGGTTGGTGCCTTCAGTGGGGCTTTGCTAAATGCTGCATTGATGCATAACCTCACAGCTCCTCTGCACTAAGGAGAGCTGTTATACTTCTGTGTTCTCCATTTTCCATTTAAGGGGTGAGTTCCTTGTTCACCTTAAACAGGAGAGCTAAATGAAAAGGTCATTAAAGAGCAATATTTCTATCAGTGCTCTTGCTCTTTTCCCCATAGCTCACAGCAGATATCTTCAGCAATGCCTACAGCTTGAGGGTGAGGGACATGACTCTGCAGAGCAGCTGATTCAGCCATGATCCTCTGGCCTTCAGTGAGCATGCCCCTGGAGATCAAACCAAGTGCATGTGAGCACCCTGCAACTATCATGTCCTTGGCAAGCCCCAGGAGGATGAAGATCACTGTGTAGCTGTATAATAAGGCAGGAGGCACAGCAGCTCATGGTGAACTCAGATGACTTTAGGCTCAGCAGCAGGACAGCAGAAGTGAATAATGGCAGCATCACATTACCATTTAAGTAGAGACAGGAAGATTAGCAGTCAGATCATGATTTAGTTAGCCTCAGCTGTGCCAGAGGGCTCAGAAAGTGAAAAGCAGGGCAGGCAGAAGTGGTGAGTTTGGCCTGTGGAAAGGGTAACCAAGCAAGATGCCCTTCAGGGAATGTTCAGTGAGTTGTCAGTGGATGACTGCTCTAAGTAGGGTCATTAGGTGACAACTGTGTCTTCACTGAAGGTAAAGTGCCCAGTCTGACAGATGCTACACGCTAGGAGAGTTACAGCTTAGCTCTTGCTCTGTGTTTTTGTTCTGTTCTGCACTCTGATGTCCCCATTGTGGTGCTTCCTGAGCATGATCTTCCCTTGCATCCTCCAGAATTGCCATGTTGGAAGGAACTGAGCTTACTGCATCTGCATGGAGTCCGCTGAGTTTTCTGCAGTACTCCCCAGCCCTCAACAGCTGCATATGAGCAGCTAAAACAAAATCTTTAAAGTAAACATCCTGAAGTATAGTAGTATTGCTTATAAAGTGGGGATAAAAATATCCCTTTGCATATTGCATAGGGAACCTGGTAGCATGGGGTCTTGGACTGGGAGTAGAAGGTGCATGGAATTCTCTTATGTTCAGTCAGTAGTTCGGGATTAAGGCAGCAAGAACATCTTTCCTAAATCCATTCTGAAGTGCTTGACTTTGTGTTTAGGGAGACTCTAAGTTAGTGCTGAAGTCTTGTCCATGTTAGTTCAGTTCCATTTCTGCAGGGAAAGCTGCTTCTGTAGCAGAAGGGAAGTGCACATGGAAGAGCCTGAGGGGGAGGAATAGCTTTATCCCAAGTGTGTTATGCAGTATTGTACCTTTAAAAGCAAGAGGATTTGAGTCCCATTTGCTTTACAAGGCTGAAGCGAGAGAATAGGTTTAAGTTTGTTTTGTGATAAATTTTAAGAATTATAGAAAAAAATGTTCATAGCAGAGTTTTTGCTTATCTGTGCTGCAGTTTTTTCCTTTATTTTATAGTTTGATTCTTTCTCTTATTGAATATAGCCTGGAACAGTACCATTGAGGGAAATACAGACAAAAGTCTAGAGGTTGTGGGGTTTTATTGTATTTTTCCCCCTGATACTCCAATAAGCACTGTCAATAATATCTGCTGGGAAGGGTGGTTCTCTTTTTATTGCAAACCTGGAAAGTTCTCAGCCTATTTCGTTGTCTTTCTGTTCCAACTTACCAGGGTGTCTCAGCATCCTTAATTGACAAGGAGGCTTACTGGTTTTGAGGGTTTTTTCTATAAACTGAGGTTTTTGGCACAAATGTGCAGCATAAGGCTTAGCAGTGCTGGAAGACTGATAGAATTGCACTGTAGATGGAAAGAAGTGATGTTAAAATATATGATATGACAAAAGTAGGTCCCTTAAAAGTCACATGCAGCATTTTACCTCTGGGCTAGCAGCAAGATTCCTGTCCTGTGATGATACAATTTTCTCTTCTGGTAATAGTTCCACACTGAGAGGGGAAGATGGGTAAATCCTTGCTCCTTGTTAAAAGTTGTCTTCACCTAAATTTTTTTCTGTAGTCTGTCTCCAGCCGTACTGCTTACTGTACAAATGGCAAATCCCAGTACCTCCCTTTATGCCCAGACATAAGACAAGAGGTTCCCTGGTGGGAAGCAGCTACTCCAGCAGCTGTTGTCACCTGTGCACCTGTTTGTGTTTGAGCTGCTTCCTTTGCAGGCGCTGGAGAGATATTGGTGGTTTTGGGACCCTTTGGACCTGGCCTGGCCAGCCTGTGGGGGTTTGGGGATGCAAAGAGAGTCAGTTCAGGTGGAGAGATGGCTGTACTGTGTGAGACAAATCACCTCCCGTGAGCTCAGGTGACTCCCTAGCCCTCCTTGAGTTCCACGAGAGAACTCGGTGCTGGGTGTGCACCTCCCTGCACTGCTTCTGTGTTTACTTCAGGTTGCTAAAGGTACCTGAAAGTGCAGCTTCTCTGCTGTAGAAAGAGACCCAAGGAAATGAAGAAACCAGGGAAAGAGAGACCTGTGTGTCTCCAAAAGGCTCTCTGATCCTTCCGTGTCTGGAAGAGGCGTTTTTTTGCTACAGGGCATCCTAAATGAGTATGGGCAGGGACGTTCCTGCAGAAGAGGATCTGTGCAGTGAGGAGAGACAGGAGCTCTGCTGCTTTCAGACTGTGTTAGGGCCAGGAGGAATGTGGTTTTCTGTATGGCTGAGAACTCTGTGCTTCACTCCCTATGAGTTTTACTTTTGAGTTTGGGTGTGAGCCTCAAAGTTCAGCAAAACCAGGTCATGTAACACAAGATTTCCCCTTTACCTTGTCCCTAGGTAGGCAATGACTTAGAAAAGGCTGGCATTATGAAGAAGACAGTTGTTATAGCTGACCAGGTGTCTGTCAGGTCAGCAGCAGAAAGGAACCTGAAAGGGTTTACCCTGTATTTGCTATGGTGATACAGCCTTCTGGTGCAAGTGTTTGCATCTCTAGAAAGGATGCAAGGAAGCACCAGGGGATCTTGAGTGCTATTCTGATAAACTCTGAAAATGTCATCAGTTATTAATAACAAGCAGATTTGGTCAGTGTTTTACATGGTAGGCTATTTAGTAGAAGTGGGGGAGATTTTCCTGTTCCAAAATTATTTGCATGGTTGAAATATAGTTTGCATCCCTAAGAAGGAGGAAAAGGTGCTGTTCTAATTCTATCCTGTAGCTAAGTCATCTTCCAAAGAAAAGAGATAGGGTCAGGATTGTTTTCTCTCCCCACTTCTCTTCAGAGAGCTTTAAGACAAGATCTCCCCACTTCTTCAGCACACAGAAAACCTGGGACTGCAGGAGCATCTTCTAAATCTCTCCTTCTGGGAACTCTTCCATTTCATGCAAAGTACTTCAACATTAAAATTTAACCAGTGAGTAAAATTAAGGCTAAAATTCATTCAGGGACTCACTCATATCAGAGTGCCTATTAGTGCCTTTACTATTGTGGTATTAGATAAAAGGGAGGAAGGGGACAGACTTGAGGAGGATGATGCAGGCATCTGTGCCTGAGAATGCAGCTTTTAATTTCCTCTAGCTTTGATGTGCTTTTCTAATGAAAAGCAAGTTAAATCAAGCTTCTACATCCCACAAAATAGGTAATTCATTTAGATAAGAAGAATGAGCTAAGTGTTTTGCTAGGTGTCATTTTGACGTGTGTTGGCTTGATCAACTAGCTCTTAGTAGATGACCAGTACAATTGCACTTATTTACTGTCCCAGCATTGAGAGTTGCTGGGAGAAAGCCTGACTGCAGCCTACAGCACTCACTGCGCTGAAATCACTTCTTCTTTAAGGCAGCATAGAAACCATCTGATCTGATTTATTCAGTGGCTTTTGTAGCTGTGAGAAAGTACCTGACTCTCCCCTGGCTAGGGTAGGGATTGCTGAAACTGAAATCCTTTGCACCTGCAGCCTGTCTTCATGTGAGATGCCTGCTGCTGCTGCTGTCAGTGCAGGAGAGCAGGGTGAGGGTTCCCCAAAGGGGAGTCGTGCAGCGGGAGCGGGGCTCGGGATGGGAACATCAACGCACAACGTGACCACGGTTATGTAACCACCATGGCTTATTAAACAGCCTCACCAGAGGCATGAAAGGCAGGAGCCTGACGAGATTTTGGTATGCTACACTGGATTCTTCCTGTCCATTGAGCCAGCAATAATTGGGTCTTATTTATTTACTTTTGGAGGGTGGTCACATAAAACCACAAGGTCCTGTCACATGAGGAGGATCTCCTCCATGCAGTGAGTGTGTCTGCTCACAAGCAGTCAGCTCACTTGTGTTCCAGCAGTAATGCCTCTGACAAATTTTGAAACTTACATGATTACAACTGAATTGTTGTTGTAATCATGTTTTTGACCACTTTGTTTGTGTTTGATTGGTAGGGTGATGTGGAGACAGGTGGTAAAGCTGCGCACCTTTGTCATGTGAAGTTCAAGTTGGTTTTGCTTTTGTTCATGTTTTCCTTTTACCCTTCAGCAGGAAGGTATAAAATGTTGTAGAGGCAATAGTGAAGAGCCAGCCAGGGCATGGCTGGCTTGTGATACACAGGGACTGGGAAAGGTCCCTGTTGGAGACAAAGATTCTAATCTGCCAGAGTATGTGACATGTGTTTTAAGAGGGGGAAAACATGCAGGATTTTAAAACAGAGGTGGTCTGAGGTGCCCATAAATGCCTCAGAGGTCAGTTTTGGGAATGTCTTGTGTTTGTCCCTTTCTGAATTTTTCTCTCCAAATCCCAGAGTTGCATTCACATGCAGCCCTGATTCAGCACTCAGTTGCTCTGGGTTTACACCACTGTAATACCAGTGATTTAAGTAGCTTTTCGTTGGCATAAAACTGGCACTGCCTGATAGTGACTCAAGCATACAAAAAGCAAGGTGGTTGGCTTCACAAGCAGCATAAGAAACAATGGGCACATTCTTTGCAACAGTGCTAGCAAATTCTCTTCTGAACAAGTGGCATATTCTAAATACATCCACTATCTAAATACTTCCATTTGGTAGGTAACTTTCGGAGAATTGATGTTCCATAATCTGCTTCTACTGCACCAAGTATGCATTTCATTTTACCTGCTCATCTGATCTCAATTGTATTTGCCTGTCTGTGTATTATATGTGAATATTTTACAGGCATGCTTGAAAGGAATCACTGAAAGCAGTCTTACCTGCCAAGCACTTCTACATTTACTCAGGGCTTCATGGGGGACAAGCAAATTGGGTCTTGTGCTACTCAGTATATCTGATAATAATTATTATTTTTATTTTGCAGAACCCCAGCTGAAAGGAATTGTGACAAGGTTATTCAGCCAGCAGGAATACTTCCTGCAGATGCACCCAGATGGTACAATTGATGGGACCAAGGACGAAAACAGTGACTACAGTAAGAAAAATTAGCCTGTTTTGCAACCCAATTACAATCAAATGCATCACCTAGTGGGTCTCACTTGTGCAACTTCATTTTTGAAAGGATCAAATTAGGAGGAAGACAGCTGTTTTCTGCATATTTTTTCTATCTATCCGTCCCCTTTAAATCTTGCCAGTATAATTTCATATGTTTCCTCTCCGATCTTCTTCCCTCCTGCCCCGATTCTGTAACTGCCATCTGGGTGGGGTGGAGAATAAAACCCATGATTTGAATTGCTGCCAGAAGAGAAAGGAGATTATATTTATACACATGCCACGTGGGTAAAGGATACGGGGAATTCTCTCTCCAAGGAGAAGAGGAGAAAATCGTTTTCACTATTTTAGCCTCAAAAATTCAGCAAGCATCAGGAATTTCTAGGCTGGAGAAAAGCAGCTGTTCACTGAAGTCTCGTGCTTTGAGGCTGGTGTAAGGGCTGAGGGTATCAAATGACCTTGTCAAAGGAGGTCATCTTCCAAAACCCTGTTTAAAAGGATTGAGTTTGTGCTGGACAACAAAGGGCAGCAGAGCCCATGGCCGTGTGCAGGAGCCATACTGGTTTAAATACATGTAAAGCAGGAATCAATCTTCCTTTTGAAGAGGAAGTTGTTTTGTCAATGCCAAAGGTCTTCAAAAGGTTTAAAAGGGTGTAGAATGTGTTCTGCAGCATCTCTGCATTTCATAGGCATCAGAGTGCTGTCCCTGAGTGGGCAGTTAAGCTCAGATCCTTGCTGCCACAAATTGCATCAACAGGGTAGGAGTCAAGTCTTGCTTTTTATTATCTATGTATATGGTTTGGAGCTGCCTGTACTATTGCTAAAGGGGTATTTAACTTGGCCAGCTTGGAATTTGGCTTCCCAGTCATTATTAGAGGTGAATAAATGTTAATCTCTGTGGTAGGGTGGATGGAAGCAAACTTCATGTACTTTGTGAAAGGAGGAGCCTGCTTGATTTGCAGACAAATTTTGGTCTAATTTAAAGAAGCTCCTGGCTGGATTGAAGGTGGCATTCCTCCAGGAAGGCAGGGCCTGGGCTGCAGGTGAGGGGTGACAGTAGGGGTGCACCCTGACATTGTCCTGTGAAGGTGCACTTGGACAGAGGTGCAGGGTGGCTGCAGCCCCCATCCCTGGTGTGTACCCCATCCCCAGGAAGCTGCAGGGTGCTGTAGCAGGAGCATGCTGGGTTCTGGGGCTGCCCTGCTGCAGGCAGCTCAGGGCTGGGGATCCATACAGGAGAGAGGAGCTGTGGGAAGATGGTAACTGAAATTGCAGCTGGCTGGCAAAGCCCTTGTGGAACGACCCAAGAGGCTGCATCTGCCTGTACGTGGCCTGTATCAAATGCAAATGTCAGGTTTTAGTCCTTTTTCATACACTCATATTGAACAAATTAAATACTGCAAACTGCAGTAAGACAATTTCTGATTTATGTGTGGAGCAGGAGAATCTGTGGACAGACACACACAGCTATGCTCAGAGACTCAGGAGGTCTCCTTCAAAAGAGTCTGGCCTTGAGATGCTCTCAGACAGACACCAACACATGGGGTGAGTTCAGTGAGCTGTATTAGCTGCTTTTTCTTACAGGAGGAATACCTGGGGTGTTCTTAAACTGCAGAAAATCCCATTGGAGGCCTATTTGTCAAAAATATGGGAAGATATGCTAGAGATGACAGGGATTCATTGCCCTCATCTATCATGGAGGACTGAACAACAAAGTAATGGGCTTAAATGGGAGCAGGGATGAATTAAGGTAAACAGCAGAGAAATGCAAGAGCAGTTCTGCAATATTTCAGAGTGACAGGGGAGATGAGGGAAGCTGCTGCACTCTCAGTGGTTGCAGGGGAACCTCCTGAGTTCCTGTGGCTGAGGTTGAGCCCCATTGCCCAAAGTGCTGTGATTTATTTATCCCCCCCCAGAAATGTCAGAGAGGAGTTTGGCCAGGTGCTGAGTACTTGAGAGCTGCTTCCACCCAGTGTTCTTAACTGGAAATAGATGGGCTGAAGTACAGTTCTAGAGTGTAAATTTATCTGGTGAGATGGCAGCTCTGCCTCAGCAGCTTGGTGGGACAGGAGGCATCTCACTGAAGTGTGCCAAGCCACTGGCTCAAAGTCAGGGACTATGCTGGAAAGTTTAGGCAAGTTTTTGAGAGAAGACTGAAGCCAAAGAATTCCCCATCTTCTGATCTCAGAGGATCTCAAAAGAGGGAAAGAATCCAACCTGATAATATTTGGCTCCTGAAAATGAAATTAGGACTGTGCTTTATTCAATTTTACATAGCTTTTTACCACATGGTCTCAACAATAAATCTTCAGTGTGAATGAACATCTTAGAATACATAAAGTTCCAGTTACAGCTTCGAAATGAAATCACATTTTGCACTTTGGAAGTGCCAAAATAAAGCTGATTGCTTTTTTTCCTTTCTCTTTCTCCAAAAAAAAAGTCAAATTTTGACCAGAAAAAAGTCAAAAGTTACTTGTCTAAGTGAACAGTTTACAGATTTGCTTCTCTGCAGTTTTCTGTTTTGAAGTGCTTCTGCAGAAGATTCCTGACCAGCCAGTCAGAAGTGTGTGCAAGAGCAAAACTCATCAAAGACTAGATAAATAATATTTTCCCATCCCTGAAGAGTGGTTGGTTAACTTGCATCCACAGCAGGGAAGGACACTCTAGAAGGCCACAAGAGGATCCTTCCCACCCTAGATGACCATCTACTCTCCACACAGAAGTCATCTTAGCACAGTTAAACAGCTGGTGAACACCGTGTTCCATACATTGCTTTGTGTTCTGTATCCCCATACTGATTATTCAAATTAGCATTGTGAAAGGATGCATAATTTTCATGGAATACATTAGGTTGGTTTACTCTGACAAAATAAATGTTTAAAATGAGACACGCCATGTCCCTCAGATACATCTGATGGAATTAAAAGTTCTAATAAAAACCCAGTTATTTATACTAGAGGAACTGCTAATATTTAAGCAATTTTAAAATTAATTATCTGTTGCCCATTTTATGTATGTTCTTGAAGCTGATGGCATTTATTTTCCACCTCCTCTCACTTAAAGAAAAAAAACCCAGAAGCCAAATTCTAATGGCATTTGAATGGGCATCCAGCCAGCTTCCCAGGAGCCAGCACTTGGGACATCTGTTCCTTCTGCCATGCTGTTAGAGACGTGTCATCTCAATGTAAGCAAGGGGGCACATTCCCTGGCTACTGGCACTGGCATATGTGAAGAGTTCTCTTCCCACTGGAGTGCATTTCCATGGTGTATGGCCCCTGTTTGTGTTCCTCCTCTGATGTATGGCCCCCAACTTGGGGCAGTATCTTTTCCTTCCAGCTCCAGTGATCTCAAATGGCCTTTCAGGGCTCACTGCTGCTGACAGTGCTTGCATTGGCACTGCTCTCCCCTGGGCTGAGCAGGGTCATGCCCCTTCATAAGAGCAAGTGCACTTCCTTGTCTGCCCACACAATCCTGCTGGATGTCTGAAAAGCTTTGGCAAATGGGCAGTACAGAAAGGATAGGTGAACTGGACTGACCAGGGGGAAACAGCCCAGCATATCTAGGATATTTTTTGAGGCTTTCCAGCCAGAAACACCAAAAGATTAAAGAGGCTTGCATTCCAGCATCCCACCCATTGGGTTATCTTCAGCTGTACAGAGCCTTGTTGAGTTCTTTGAAACATTTCTAGGAATTAGCTATTCCCTAACCTCTCATAACCTCTCAGGTTCCAGTGCTGCACTATTTTCCTTGTAGAGAATTTTCTTCATATCCAGTCCTCATTTCTATTTGAGGCTTTTGTCTACTGTCTCGTCCTTTCATTGTGTTCCTCTGAGAAGAATGTGTCTGTGGCTTTGCCTTCTTTGAGTTAAGCAAATGCAGTCCCCTCTGCTTCTTCTTTCATTATGTCTTGTACCAGAGCCTCTTGATCATCTCAGCAGCCTTCCTCACTCCTCTCAGGAACTTAATCCTCACCACCTCATGCACTGAGGCTGCTCTGGCCTATTGCATCCTCCATCAGTTCTTTGTTATTCACGTGCAGCACAAATATCTTGCTCAAGAACAAATCATCTCTTATAAATTGCTTTAGCTTCTCTGACTTGCTGCTGTTTAAAGCTGAGCATAAGGAGCACACCTTGTGTATGGCAGGTCCTGCCTCACTCTTCCATTTCTGTAGATAACTTAGACCCATAAGGAAACAAACATTCAGAATTTAGCTGGTAAATTACCATAACATAACAGTGAAAATGTACTCATGCATTTAGGACTGGAGTGTGCTAGAAGTAGTAGGGTCAGGTGTAAATACCACTGGTTGAAGATGGTAAGATGTAATGAAAGAAAAGGGGCACAAATATTAAACATATTCAAGTTTTTTCCCTTTTGCCCATGAAGTAAAGGAGCATATTCCTTCCATGAAGCTGCAGATGGCATAGAATATGTTCCATTTGCAGTAGAGAAACAGTTTTAAAAGCATTTTTTAAAATTTCTCTTTCTCACATCAGCACACCCAGTGTCCAGTTCTATTCTACCACAGCTAGTCCTCTTTACCATTTTCAAGTCTGCTATTTCAAATAAATCAGATTTTATTTTGTGAGACAAAAAATGAGACATCTTGCTTTTGAGGTTGATTGAGGAGTTTCCCTCCATTTTTACATTCTTACTTTTAAGCTTATGAGCTTTTAAATGTGTTCAAAATATGAAATATTTATTTGGAAGCGTGATAGTAAAAGGCATCAACTTCTACAAAGGTATTTCTAGATCTGAGTGCAGACATTGCTTTGAGAATTGACAGAATCTTGATTGACCCAAACGACTGTTTTTTTAATAGAGGAAGATATTTGTTTCCTAACACTTCTTTTGACTGCCAGTTACCTCTGCCAGCGTTGTGTCCTTATGCTTGCCTGCCCACTTGCTCCCCTGCATCAGAGGAGGAGATGCTCTGCCATGATCATGGGTGCAGCAGGGTCCCAGGGAATTGGGAACTGGCACTGGTCTTCCTACTGTAGCACAGCACAGTAGGATTGTTCCTTTGCTCCCTTTGCACGTAGAGGTGGAAAGAGATTTGGAAACACGTGGGTGCTTCCAAGTGGAACTTCTCAACCACTAATTCTGGGTGTTATCACCTTGCTGCCTAATGAATGCTTTGAATGGTCTGTCACAAGTTTCCTGTGCAAGACAAATTGGCTGTAGGAAATGAATGATGATGCCCATTTTGTTTCATTATTAGCAGTAATATGCTCCATTTTTCAGTAGGAGGAAGAAATAGGGAAGGGGAATTGCTTATAGACTTGTTAATTGCAGAAGGTTTTAGACCTTCATGGTAGGGAGAAAGGGATAGGCAACACTTCTCATGCTGAGTAGTTACTCTGGGATGTGTTTGTCTTGTCTAGGGACAGTACCAAAGTAGCACTGTCCTTGACTCCAGTTATTCACAGACCAGTACCCAGCCTGGACTGCTTTTTCCATATACATCTGTTGACATTCTCTCCCAAAAACACACATACAGGCACTGGATTTGGTAAGACTTCAGCACATGCTTTGGTGTTTGGTGCATAAAAGCACAAGAAGAGGCTGAGATGAGGGGTTTTTCACTAGACTTGAGGTGTCTCCATTTTAGGCAGCTCATTGAGGGGAGTCATCCAGTCTTCCTTGGGAAATAAGTGAAGAAAAAATTATATTCAGGTGCACTGGAATTTATTGATCCTCTTTTGGAGGCAATCCTGAAACCACAGGGCCAAGACGCCTGGTAGATGTCCTGAGCAAAGTGGCATTGCATATTCTTGTTCCAGAGCTGTTGTGTAGGAACAGACCTTGAGTGAAGTATTTCCACTGTGTTTGTACTTTTATTTCTGCCTGACCCTGTGCCCATCTTTCCCTATCTTCAGCTTCCTGGGATGAGTTCTAATTAGCTCTTTGTAAGCTGAAGCACAAGGGATCCTGCAACATCTAAATACTCATGTCCTATAAAGCTCAGTGGAAACAAAGCCATGCTAATGTTTCAGTGCTCAGTCTATCAGTGCTGATAATAGTCTCCTCTTTGAGCCCATGCTGTTAGAAATGTAGCAAAAGCCTGACAGTACATTAATGTATATACTCATGGGAAGAGTCTTTCAATGAGATACAGGGTCTGCTGGGTGGGAATCGAGCAATAAAGTAATTAACTGAGAGGAAGTGGTTGCAATGCTTTAATCAATAAGACTGCAGTAAAACTGAATAATGGAAGATCTTGTCCTCTTCTGTCCTCTCTAGTGCTGGTCTTGAATGGGGAGCAGTGCTGATGTCCCAGAGTGAAGCACTGTCTCTTCTTGAGTTTCTCCATTCTCTTGACAGCCCAGGATCACATGGGCAAACACACAGTCGAGTTAATTTGCATTCTTCTGGCCATGGTTGCTGTCTGTGTACTCTTTTAGCATATGGCAAATGCAGGAAAGTGTGACTAGGCTTAAATGTGTTTCAGGGGGAGCTAAACTGAGTTGTGTTGTTGCATTTGCCGCAGGCAAAGTCTGTATATGTGCAGTTGCCCTGGCTCAGCTGGCCCTCAGAAAGCCATCATGGGGCTCTTGCTTGGGAGCACAGATGAGCCCTTGGCATTGCAAAGGCAGTGATCAGACAGACTGATGAGTGTGTTAAGGCATTTGGGAGGCAGCCAAATTTTTAAAAATTTCCTTTCACCATCAGCTCCATGGCTGCAGTCCTTCCCTGTAGCTGGAATCAGGATGCTTGATCCTAGTGCAGTCACTTTTGTGAAGAGGCAGGAGTGGGGTGGCCTGGCCCTGGGGCAAAAGCAGCAGTGGCCATGTAGGGCGACGTGTCCATAACATTTGCTTTTCTTTTCCTTTCACAGCCCTTTTCAATCTAATTCCTGTGGGCCTTCGTGTGGTGGCAATCCAAGGGGTGAAGGCAGGTCTGTACGTTGCCATGAACGCTGAGGGATATCTCTACAGCTCAGTGAGTACTTTGCACTGTTGGGCTCCTGGAGTTTTGTAGGTGGGAGGAAGCAGACTGCGCCGGGACTTCCAGCTTTTCCTGGAAACAGTCACGTATCAGCAAACCTTTAAAATCAGGAGCGGGGGGAGCTGCTGCAAGGCCATACAATATTCACTTAATAGTGTCTCCATGGAGATTCATGGCAATATTTCCTGACCTGTGAAGATACACTTTCGGTTCCTTTAAGGATGTACTTAACGTAGGTCATGTTGTTGAGGCGTTTGTAGAGCTGGCTGGTCATATCCTGATTTCTCGTTTGTGAAATAGCATGGACTCACTGGCATTGCTTCTGAATTGCACCCAGATAACTGATCATAGGTGGTACCCCAATGGGTCATACTCTGCTTTTGACTAGAGTGTAAATCCACAGCAATATCCTGACTGTCTTAAAAGGGTTCTGGACTATTCTGTTGGCAGAAATTCCCTGTATTTGTGTGGTCTTTTTAATGCACATAAAAGATAAGTGCGGCAATTTTTGCCGACTAATTCCCTTATAACTTTCTTAGATGGCATGAAAGGGCATGAGGTTATTCATGAGATTCTCATTTAAAGTAAGTAATTGATTTTCACAGTGAATAATTGATTCAGTGATTTATTAAATATGGCAACCCTTTGCCAGAATTTTTATGCTTCAAATAACTTTGTTCTAGTTCTACATAGTAAAAAGGGATAGTTAATAATGCACTTCTCATTTCTGTAGTTATGATAGCTTTACAGTGTATAGCCAGATTCTAATCTCATCTGCCTTTGTGTAAATTTACAGTGCAGTGATTCTGCTCTTCTCTGGGCACTTACTTTTGCTTCAGAAGTGTTATGAGCATGATGATGGGACCACTGAAAGGACAGCAGTTTGGGTTGCTCTATGCAATTTTTCCTAACTTTTATCTTCATCTTCCATCTTCCTGGTCAGTTTTATACTGGTCACATTACTGAGATTTCCCCTTTTCCCTTGGGATGTGACAAGGCTCTGTCTCCCCAGCAGCTCAGGGTAGGAAGCAAGTGGAGGTGTTAGTATGCTTGGCGAGGTAGATCTCAAAACTGGCTGCTTGTCAAGAAGAGACAGATCAGTCTGGATCTCTGTGGATGCCAGACGCTTCCTGTTCTTTCATAGCCCAGTAAACATAATTGACTGCTTCTAAATAAATTAAATTGGTTTACTAACAATGAAAACTTCCTCTCTTTGTAAAGCTATCAGAGTCCTAAAGGTAATACCAAGCACAGTGTGGTACTGCATTATTGCGTGTCCTTCTGGGCACATTGTCAGGGGCTCAGGACTGATGCTTTGCCCTGTTTGTGCAGTGCAGAACACAGTTCTGGCCCAATGCTGAGGCTCTTTGTACCATCAGTATCCTGTAAATACAGGATTGCAGGAAATAAGAGTGTATCATAGGGCCACAGCCAGCCAACGGGGTCCTCTTGGGCCAATGAGTGGTCATCATTTTCTGAATAAGTAGTGCAGGGGAGGGAAAGGTGTGGGTCTTGGGAAACAGAAGAAATAGAGTGCTGAAAAAATGATGTTTGACAGCTGAGAGACTAGAGGAGACGCAGAGAAAAATCTTCTCTCTCTAGTAGTAGTGAGATAAAGGGTGGGAGGGACACACCAAGAGGTGGTAGACAGCAGGAGGACCACGCTGTCCAGGAAACACATCTGTTAGTCATTTCCAGTATCCTAAAAGACACCAGATCACACATGTATTCAAATGAGGGAGATTTAATGGGCCTGCTTGTTTCCAACAAGTGTGCCTGTCTTGAGTAGGAAGGTTAATCAGGGAAGGCTGATGGGGAAGGATGCACTGTGATGGCCGGTGGTTAATGAAGTGAACCTCATTACATGCCACAGCCTGATGGCATTGAGCTCTGTCTGAGCTAATAAGAGTGAAACTGTTCATTTTATCAATGTGATCCAAGGTTTCTGTTTGCAGTAAATGTGTGATGCTCTGCTCCAGGGTGATGGACCTTTCTGGATCCGTTCCTTGTGATGACTGGTGGCTCTTTGTCTTAGAGCAGTAACTTAATGAATTCATTGTGCTTGGGAGCAAACCCCAAGGCAAGAAAATAGAAAATTTGTGGATAAAGTGTTAAGAACTGGGAGCGTGGGTCAAGCTCATTGTGAAGGACAAGGGATGAGATCAGGATGCCGTGAAAGAACTGGATATGTCTGAGAAGAGCTTAGAACCTGTTTAGGCAGTCTCTTTTGGATGCTGTAGGCTTCCTTGTGGGGTGAGGGTCCCCAGGCCATGCTACCTGGACTTCATTGCTGACCACACCAAGGGACACATTGTCCCTGGTCTTTGCTTATCAGACCCTAAACTACAGCTTTGTTCTCTCTGTGTATGTACCTGACTTTTTTTCAATAGCCTTTTTGGGGGATTTCTGAAAAAAATGGGTCAACATTCCCCAGTTGGCTCATGTGAGTGAACAGATATTGTTTGCTCACATGAGCCAATTGATAAATTAGTTGCTTGGCTGCCTTCCATGCTGCGTGGAAGCTCTGTAAGGACTTCTTAGAACACCCTCAAGTCCAGGACTATTTTCAAATAAAATTGTCCAGGGTAATGGTTTTTTTCTGTTTGTTTGTTTTTTGGTTTGGGTTGGGTTTTTTCCCCTCCTTTTGAAGCCAGATTGATGCTGTGACTGAACATGTCATCACTGTGGGTTTGTTTTGGTTTTGTTTTGTGAAGTTTTTGGTGATGTCTAATCTCTGTGTGACAGCTGAGGTCTTGGCTGACATCCTCTGTCCTGGATCAAGCCAGAGGCTGTGATCAGCCTGGTCTTAGGGATGGTTTGTGCCAGCTCCTTCTGAGTTTAGGCCAATGGGCTCTTGAATGAATGGGCTTAGAATAACCAGCCCCTGGAAAAAGTCTTCCTTGTGTTGATTAACACAAAAGTAGGGCTGAGTAGAGTCCTCTAAAGCCAAATGTGGTGAGACAGCATTTCCTAGAAACTTGCAAGACCTTCTGATGGCTCAGCCACATCACTGCCTTCAGGAATGAGCTTCCTCATCCCTGCCTCATCTGTTCAGGCAGGGATAGTGTCAGGCTGGGTTGAAGCCAACCATATATTCCTAGCCAGCTTTAGGGGCCTAAATTTATTAGATGCTACAACTTCTTTGCTTGGGAAGCAGCTGTTTGGGACTTGTTCATTGCTTACTCACACTAGATATCTGATTTAGTTTCTCCCAGACTAGGTTATTGCTATCCCTGAGGTCGACATGGGAATTAGGTGATAAGCAGACTAGAAAATCAGGCTTTGGTTGGAGGTATCCTGCTTTGCAGAAAGTAGCATGCAAGCCACTGTCTGCATAGCAAGCTTGCAGAGTCATTGGTGTGTTCTGTAATGTAATGTACAGCCTGTAATGTACAGCAGCTGTAAACTCCCTGAGGGTGCACTAAGGTTTCTATCAGCACCTGGGGAGGGGCTTCACTCTCCTGAAGATCCACTGTTAGCATTTGATGCCAAAGTAAAAATGCACAGAAGGAATGAAGGGCAGTGGGTATAACTTAGAGTACCTCAGCACTTGGGAAGAATCTGAGACCACAGGCTGGTTGTTGCACAGGATTCAGAAACATGGAATAAAGAAGTCTGTCCTGCTCCAGTGAGTTTACAGCCTAATCAATCCTGAGGGGAGAAGACTCAGAACATGCTCTTCTGTCTGTCTGGAGGTAATAGTTCCAACACCAAATTAATTTCCTCTCCTGTGTAACTTTGTGAAGTTTCTCCCCTCGGTTCCCAGCTTTCCCTCTGTTACTCCTGCAGCACCTCACAGGGGCATGGGAAAGGGAGTGCTTGTGAAATATTTTGCCTGGGAGGCAAACCTGGTTTTCCTGGAGCAGATCTTCATCATGGGGGTGTAGAGTCTCCACAGGTCCACCCAGTCACTGCAAGTATCCTGAAAGTGCATCTCTCAATATGATGATATCTATAATTCAGTGGCATTGCAGCTGGGATTGGTATTGCCCCAAGTGCAAAACACTTCTCTTCTAAAATGTATTGCTCTCAGATATTCCTTGTTGTTTAACTTGGAGTTCTAATTATTTTTGAAATGGCAAATTGTGATACATAATTTATTGGGAAGACGTAGAAAACCCTAGCAGAGATAGAGAATACACAGGAAAAAAATGGGTTGCTTACAGGAGCTCACTATGGTTTTTCAGTACAAACCTATGAGTTTGAAATGCTGAAATTAGAGCCTGAATCACTTCAAAGATTCCTGCTAATAAGGCAATGATTATGCACAATAAAAAAAAAAACTCTAAGCAGCATTGAGAAAACCCCAGTCATGCTAAAAGCTCAGTGTGTCTTTGCATTTTCTTTTCCTCTCTTTTTTTCTGCTTTATCATTTTGAATAATAAACATGTCTTGAATAATAATGAACAAGCATCGGGGAAAGTATGTATATTAACTGTATTTTTAATCTGCTTGCAATGCTATAACTATTTTGCTACAACTCCTCTAGGGTTGCTGCACTCCTGTTTACATCACTCCAAGGTCAGGAGCTGGAATCAACAATAGTGCATTCTCTCCCCTAATAGGCTTGGGGTGTTAAACCTGCTCCTGCCAATGCCATTTCTTTAATTCCTGTTTGATCTCCAGTGGTACTAGTTGATTTGGTCAGAAGTACTGATATGCCAGGCAGGTATCCTGGACATTTTGCAAACCTTGAAGAAAGCACACTTGTTGGGGGGATCCCCTAGTTTACAGGCCTCATTAGGAAGCCAGGTCAGTGGAGGGGGGAGAGAAATGTCTCAAAGGCAAAGCACAGCATGACACCAATGTAATGTGGCTTAAATTTCTCTTCAGAGTGCCTGCTCTTCTTCACTGGCTATTTCAAGGGGCTCACTGAAGGAAGGCATTAACTGGGAGATAAAAAGCTCCTCCTGTCCCCTGACTTTTTTCATAAATACGGGAACAAAAGGAATATTCAAGGGAGCAGCAGTCCTGAGAAGAGCCAGCCCCTGGGAACAGATTCCTGCCCTGCATCAAATGTTCCTAAAATACAGCTCCTGGCAGGCACCCTGGCCATGCCATCCTTGTAGCATGGAAACTTGTAAACAGACCTCTCATAAATAAAGTGGGCCCTTTTGCCCTGGTCAGATGCTGCCATCCATGTTGTTCAGCTTGTCAGGTGGAGGAGAGCAGCATGGTGCATTTCTGTGGCTCTTTGGGGGCAGGTTTCTCCTCTGACATCCTGCTTAGGGACTGTATTCCCTGAACTTCCCAGCCCAGCACTGTGGTACAGCTCCCAAAGGGAGGATGGGGCTTTGCACCTTGAATTCACATCTGGAATGAGTTAAATCAGACTTTGCTGTTCAAGCAAGAGACCTTCAGAGGAAAAAATCAGTAACTGCAGGGCATAATCCTGCTTTCCTAGCTGCTGTTGCCTTGTCTTATGTGATAGCAATACAAATTATAAAGGATAAGTAAGCTTCAATAAAAATATTCTTCTCTTAGCCTTAGTTGTGCAGGATATTTAGGAACAAGCTATGGTCTACCTAACACCAGCTGGAGGAGCAGGGATGGGCCATTCCCCTCATGAGCAGTGGTCTGTCAGTGTTGGAATGAATTATGATCTTTTGTTGAAATTTCATTTTGGAAGAAGACTGGGGGAAAATGCTCCAGAGGTGCTGACTCATCTCATTTTGATCCTTCCCCAAAGAAACATTACAGATTCCCATTTTGAAAGAACTTTAGAGTGGTTTATATTGCCTTATCATTCCTAATAAAATCAGAACAAAATGTTTAGATTTTGGTGGAGCATTTTGATCCCACATGATTCCCTTGAAATGTGGAGGGAAGGTAAAACACCATCAGGGAGGGGTTGCTGTAAATTGAAGTGAAGGCAAGAGTAGAAATCAGAGAGATGGATCACTGGAGGCTGGCATCTCCTGCACAGTGCTTGTTTTGCTGATTTCCTTGAGGCCAGGCAGGCCTGGCCCTGGACAAGCAGGTAGGCAAAGCCTTTGGAGCAGGTACAGAGCAGCAGTAGCCTTGCAGAGAGCTTACCTGCTTTTGTCCTGTGTCTTGTGTGTGATCAATTAATCACTGTAGGGGAAATTCTGAGATTAAATCAGAACAGTCAATGGCAATACAATGTCTGAGTTGGGTTTTGGAAGGAAACTCCTAACACATGTCTAGACTGAGGACAGGATAGTGTGCAGGGAAGCCCCTGTTTAGCAGAAATTATGTGCAGGTGGAGCATTCATCCCAGCAGGCAAAAACCAAAAGACCACTGTCAAAATGTCCTTCTGGAGAGGTATTTACAGTAGAAGTCCCTTTTGTTGCCATTCTTTTGCTAGTTGGGGGATGCAAGACTGGCTGGTAACTGAGCTCCTTTCTCCACTGGCTAATATTTGGCTTTTCCTAAAACTCTCTGGCCTGCTTTGCTTGTTTTTAATGCCATTTATCTAGTGTCTATTTTGACAATAAATTATTATGAAGTAATTTGTCTATTATCTGCTTTCCAGAAGTGAAACCTAGACAAAACTCCACGATATCCTGGGTTACAGTGAGATCATCATTAACATTTTATTTTGTCGTGGAGGGAGGACAAATATTGTCCTTCCTGAGTCCAGGACACTGATATGAAAAGAAGCAAGGAAAGTTTTGAGTGAGGATATGCTTGACTGAGGTCAGGTGTGTGTTAATGAAATGATTTAGATCTCTTTCCTAATAATACCAAACTCAAATACAGAATGGATAAAACTAGGAAATTGTGTGCCTTTTCCAAACAGTGACTAACAGTTCTGGAAGTGAAAGTGGGAGAGGCTAAAAAATCCAAGGAAAAAACTTTACTGATTGTGTGCATGTAATTATAACAGTGAGCCAAGTGACAGAAAACTTCAAAAATGGGGCACATTGAATTGTAGTGCTGTTTTCCAAGGAAAAGGAAGAGAGGCTAAGTCCCTGGGCTATTTCAAGACAGACTGGCTGAAACAGTGGGGAATGTAGGGTACTGTAGCAGAAAGGCCTGGATGGGAACCTGGACTATCCCTGCTTTGCTGTCAAAGGCTAATGTCCTGACTAAGCATCTGCAAAACAAAAATAATTTCATTGAGGTCTCTGGATCACTGGAACTCAGTTCAGGTGCTAGAGGCTTTTGTTACCATGGGTCCCAAGATACAGGGCTGGCTCCTGGCACAGGAACCTCCTGGAATTGTTGAAGTAGACGTGTGCAGCAGGAGTTAGGAACCTGGCCTGAAATGTATGTGTACAATTCAGTGAAGTGGTAGAATTGCACCTTAGTGCTTTTGTGTTCCCTGGTCACCCCTGTGGCAGAGACACAGGCTGTGGGGAACACCAGCCTCTTCCAAATGCTCCTCCTGGCATCTTTCTGAATGTGACACCATGCTGCAAGGAAAACTCCAAATCTCCCCATCTTCTCTTGCAGTGCATGCATCCTTGAAAAGGAGCATGATGTGGTAGGGGTCTGTGTGTGCTGCTGTCCCTGCTGCCATGTGTTGTCAGGTGCTGTGTGTTGACAGTGTGCTGGGCTCTGCAGAGGCACAGGACAGCAGCGAGCTGTGTGCCAGCAGGGAGGAGCTCAGGGGCACCTTGCCAGCAGCACTGCCCAAAGGCAGCCTGGCAGCAGAGCAGGCAGGACACAGCTCTGTGTCTGCTCCAGGGCCTCCTGAGCCTTGCCTGCTCCTTGCATCTGGCCTCGTGGCACCTGAGGTGTGCCAGAGCAGCACTTCAGAGGCTGTGTCCTGTGCATGCAGGTCCTGTGATAAGGCTTGGAGGGCACAGCCTGCAGCAGAGGCAGAGCCTGTCCTGCTCACCCAGCACAGCCACTGCCACAGGGACTGACTTTTGTAAAAAATATGCCCAACCCTCCTGGGAGACTGAAAATGTCAGCCTCGAGGAGAAATGGCTGAGTGTGTCAGATCTGCTGGTTGTTTATTTCTAGGGCATTTAATTGCATTAGTCAACTTGTAAATTTTGAATGAATTAATATCTGCTGAAACACTTGGGGTTTTTTGAAACACATGGTATTTTTTTGCCTCTGGAATGGTTCTAGGGTGTGGCCCACAAGGTTTTGAGATTGTCATCCAACACCATGGGGACAGGCACATTCAGAGATCCTTGGTTTTTCAGGGCAGAAAGGTGACACAGGACCGTCATTATTACAATGGAGGCTTTGCTTCACCCTGGACCTTCTGCAGAGCAGGTCAGTTTAGCACTCATCCCAAACCCTCTGCAGCCAGTTAGTTCAACCAACATTCTGCCGAGCAGATTGTTTCACACATTAACCTTAATGTGAGCTCAAACACACACAAAGCTCCTTCATCCCACCTGCTGGTCCTTGTCCTGCCCTGGAAGTTGTGACAGTGCAGGGTATTGAGCAGGGCACTGCATGTGCTTGCACATTCCTGTCTGTGCTGTCAGGAATTCTCATGAGCTTGTGTGCTCAGGACCCCTTCAGAGAAGTGCCTAGTGACCCAATGGCCATGGCTGATGGCCACCAGCCCCACACAGTGGTGCAGTGCAGGAGGGTGTAATCATAAAGATGAAGGATTATGAGAAATTTGGGGTTTAGAGAATTCCAGTACTAAAGTCATGGCCTCTTCAGCATCATGAATAGGAGGAGAAAATCCTCACTTCACTGGAGGCTGAGCCCAGACAGGATGATTCAGAACAGAGTGTGGACTTGCAGCTTGGTCCTTCTTTACCAAACTGAAATGAAACACTCTCTGCTGCACCAGCAGTTGTTTTTAGACTGCTTGCAGAACTGGAGAACCAAGTAATCATAGCTGGACCAGTACCCATTAGGCCCTTTATGGTGTATCATCACCTTTCTGCCTGCAATTAGGTTATATGCTTAATCTTTCGTGACTAATTTCATTTGCTTGCAGCGGTTTTGCTGTTCTTTAGTTACACTTCCCAGCAGCTTCTGCTGCTCACCTTAGTTCTGTCATCCTCACTCCTGTTCCTTTACCACTTCTTACTCTCATATCAGTGTGTTTTGGACAACGTACCCAAACCAGCAGATTTATCTTAGCAGATAAAAACTGCTAAATTCTTATGCCTGTGGCCTTCTCAACAGCTTTTGCTTGATTAACAAAAGGAACCTTCTTCACTGCTGATGAACTAAGGATTGCATACTTTGTTGTGAGGTTTCTGCTCTTCTGTGGAAAAGCCTGACAAGCCCTTAAGTGTTTAAATGATACTAAATTAATCTTTCCTCTGTGAAATCAATAAATCCCTCACACACACACATAAGTCACAGGTTAATACAGTGTTTCCACATCTCAGCCGTTGAGAAGGCAGAAAAGAGACTATGAGGGTGCCCTGCCACCTGCCACATACTGATGGTATCTGAGGTGCAGAGGAGCTGTGCTTGTGGAGCAGTGGTAGCCTTTCGTGTAGCTCTTCCCTACAAGTTAGGGGATTGCAGAAAGCTGAAAGTATCTTGGTATTCACAATGTGCTCCCTAATCCTCCAAATACATACCTATGCACCAGCCCCTTGCTAAAAGCTTTCTGAAACATGAACAACCTCTTGACGTAAATTAGACACGGCACAATGATGGTAAGTCTTTGTCTCCTCACCACTCTCCTCCTGAGAAGACCAAAGGATTTCCTTCTCTGTATAAGATGTTTCCTTGGTCAGCTGCTGAAGGCTGCACATCAAATGCATTATTGATAACAGCCCTTGAAAGTTGCATGCACACCTTACAGACTCCCAGATGCTGTCTAGAACACTGCAGAGGAATGAATGCAGCTGGACAAAGATCAGCTGCTTCTTTCTAAAACCCCCTGAGATAGAAATCATTATGAATCTCCTGCACAGCCTTTTCTCTCCACCGCTAAATCATTGGAAGCATGAAGTAGAAGAGAAGAAAATAGAACCTCAGGATTTTGAACAAGGCTTTTGAGGGAGGAGGCACCAAAAAATGTAATGTCCAACTTTCTAGACACATTCAGAGTGAGATGAGGAGAGAGATTTAGCTTTATTCTGACATTCCCTCAAGCACAGTGGCTGTGCTGGGTGTTGCTTCCCACACCAGGAATCTGAAGCAAGCAGAGGTTGAGAAGGGCAGCTCTTGGTATTCCTGCTCAGTGTTCAAAGCCAATGCACTCATGCCAGACATGCCTTTAAAGTGACTTTTCTGCTTCTGGTGGCTTGAGTCCCCACATTGTCCCATATTGCTCTAAGTTGATTCATGTGCACTGCAGTGAGGTTCCCCTTTTCCTCCTGAGGCTGGATAACTGCTGGTGGTGGAGCTGGGGCAGCTGAGGTGTTTAGAGCATTGGACTGTACTTAGTGCCAAGGGGAATCATCACCCTCTGCAGCTGGTGCCTTCTGCCTGTTCCCTGCAGCCCAGTCCTCTGTACTGTGTCTGTTTCCATGCCAGTCAGGGGGCTGCACAGAGCCCCTTCCTTCCCAGCAGGGCAGGGCACACTGCTGGAAGCAGGACCTTTGCCAGGGATCCAGCCAACTCCGGAGGAGAGTGCTGTGCACGTGTACAACCAGTGGGTTCCAAATGTTGGTTACCTCCCTCCTAGTTCTTAGGATAAAAGGTCTCACAGCTGTTACACGGCTTGTCCAAAGCAACTTCTGTCTTCTTACACCTCTTCCTACTGCTCTGGGCACTTCTCCTTGATTCTCCTGACATGCTGCAGAAGCTGTTCCTAAACAGCACTGCCTATGCTGTCCCTAGAGATACCTTGTGTCTTTTTTACCTCCTGCTTGTCTGTCTTCATAGAGGCTCACCACAATCTTGTCCACAGGAAATGTTTGTGGATGTCCTGTCAGCTCCTCGTGGGCTCTCCCATGCTCTCTGATAATTTTCCACTCAAACTGGCAAACTTCATCCCGTAGCCAAGGAAACTTAGTGTAGAGTGGTGATGTGTTTTGCCCAAGGTCGTGTAGAGACTGGATTAGGCCTTCTGTTCTCCCTGATCCTAATACTTTGCCTTAATCACAAGCTTTCTTTTGTATCACTGTCATCATTTAAGGAGCTGGTGCATCGGCAGCAGCACAACTTGTTTGTGTAGTATCTCGTGTCTGAAAAAATCCGTTTGCTTTCAAAGCTGTGCACTGTGTAGGCTGGGATTGCTTTTCCCTCTGTCTTCCCATTGCACTTCTTTTCTGGCTCCTCAGCATTTATGTCCCTAGCAATCATCATTGAGGATAATGGGAGCAGGCAAAAGAACCACAGGAGAGTCGTGCTTTGCCAGCCATCTTCCCTTGCACATCTTAATACCATATGTCAAGTGCAGTTGCTCAGGGCTCCACAGATATCTCTTTTTCAGCCACCCGAGGAGCTGGGGCTGTTTACAGTGTCGGCTTCACAAGATGGCAGGTGGAGAATTAGAAACTGCTCCTGAGAAGCTCAGGATTGCAGCAGCGCTCTGAAAAGAAGCGCTTGGTAATTGCTGATGCCCCCAGGAGCTGAACAGCTGGGTCTTGCAAGAAAAGTGCAGTAACAAAAGCAGGCATGGGTTTTCAGACAGCTTAAAGCCCTGCCTTCATAGGTATTGAGCACCCAGTACATCCCCTTGCTCTCCTTGAGATGAATGTCAGGGTGGCCCTTGTGGGTGCATTTAACTCAGTGTCCACTCCAGTAAGTGCCACTCACAGTGACAGCTGGAAGAAACCAGTAACAGAGACAGTAGCAGGCTGAGCTCTCTGACCACTGAGAAAACATCCTGGACTGTGCAGGAAAACTTGGTTTTTCAGAGCTAGGTTGAGTTCTAGAAACCATCCAGGTAGATTGCTGAGCAGTCTGTCTGGAATTCACAGAGCATCAGTAGTGCTTTGCAGTGCTGGTATAGTGCCATGCACTGTGTCATCCCCTCTCCAGGACATCTCGTGCCATCCAGGCATGACCAGAGACTTAATGAGAGCTGTGGGACAGCTCTAAACTGGTGGTTTTGTTTGGAGATGGGCTGGGTGGGACTCAAGAGAAAATTCTATTCCATAGGGTTTTTTTCAGTAGTGGAAGCATGGCTGTAAAGCATCACATTTCAAGGCAATCAGTGGTGGAAGGACCAGTACAATTTCTGTGGTATTGAAGGATGTATTTTAGTGTCTGCTGCTGCTACCACTGGGTTGTACCAGGAACTAACCAACTTGTATTCATGGTATTCATTAGAAAACTGAGATGAGTGTATTTATTCCAGCATCCTTGAGACTCCTGCTCAGTCTTTGGGTAATGTCCAGTGAATGGATGCATGTTCATGTCACTGCATGTATGGAAGACCAACTCCTTTTAGAGGCATTGGAGTATGAATTTTCTGTGAATGTTCTTTGTTAATAGTGATTGATGATTTTGGTGAAAAAAATGGTAATTCATTAGAAGTAGTGTCTGGTTTGGAAACTGGAAATTATCATGTCTTTCTGGGATGTGATAGCAAGATTGGCCTGTCTACCAGAAAGCTCAAAGTGATTGCCAGAAGTAGGAGAGAATTTTTCACCTTTTACACAAGAAAGGAGAGTGTAGAAAAGGGAAAGGTGCCTGTTGGCCACTCTTACCTTTGGTTTGTAACTCCTTAGTGGCAAAGCATCCAGGCTCCCATAGCCTCAGCTTATTGCATGACACAGGCTAACTTCAATTAGTTTGTAAAATATTTCTGCATCCCCATAGAAGCCTTTCCCTCTGGATTCCAAGTGTGAATGTCTCAAAGTTGTGCTGTGCAACAATCTCTGTTTTTGTAAGGAGCTCTGAGAGACAATTTATTAAAGGTTTAGCAGAGTATTTTATAGTTTCTTGCATCTCCAGGAGTTTTGTGCAAAGAAGGTCTTTGTGAAAGTTTATTATTCAAATTTGGAGGGATGGAAGGAAATCAATTTCCTTCTTCAAAACTGCATTTTTTCACCTACTACATTTGCTTATCACTCTCTGCCTTGCAGGATTATTCTAATCAGATTTTACATACAAAAAAATAATAACATAAAAGTAATTCTCCTCTTTCAAGTCTTTGTGAGGCTTAAGTAAATTAAGACATTGATCAGATTCTGCTCACTGTTGAAGCTATGAATACAATGGAGGGTACCTGTTGTGGCTGGGGATTGTGGCTCATGTGTGTTTTTTTATCTTCAGAGGGAGGGCCAGAAGGAAGGATTGAAATCAGACTCATCTCTGGGGGTTACTTGGTTAAACCTGTGTTTCAGGTAGCGGCTGGGATGTGGGCCTGCAAGGCACGTGGCCACAGTCCAACCCAAGGGGGACAAATGGCAGAGAAGGGATGCCTGTGTGGCTGCAGGAAGCTGCTCCAGCAAGCAGGGCTGCCAGGCTGTGCTTCATCGCCACCTCGTGCACTGAGCTGCTGCAAAGGGGAGCCCAGTGGCCAAACTGCTGGGGTGCTTTTGCAAGTCTGTCCTCAGCCTAATGCACCAAAATGCCAGCCTGTAGCAAGGCCAGCACAGCTTCTCTGCATACAGCTTATTTCTGCTTTGGCACGTGGTTGGGAACCTTACTTGCTGTTCATGTCAAGACCAATAGCGCTCCTATGGGTGCTGCGACCTTGAGCATCCTTTCATTCTTCCTCAATAAGCTCATTATGAGCTCCTAAATCGTCATCAGGGATTTGCCATGAGCTCAAATCAAAGTGTCTTTCTGTAAATACTGCCACAATGAAGTATGTTCACCTCCCAGCATGAGGTCTGGGCTTGTGGGCTTGGTGGATGAAGGCCACTCTGGTACTGATTCTGGCCCCTTGTATGGCAATCTGTGTTTTTATTGAGTTTGACAAAGAATAACTTCATATTCCATAGATCCATAGAGATTTTCTTGATAGAGGCTAAAAGGTGTGGGTGGGTGTTCATACTCAGCCCAGAAGACAATTCACAGGCTCCTGACAGCAGTAGTTTTTTTTGAAGTCCCAAGCACACAAAGCTTGGTAGTACTATTTAGTAATAAAACAGGCCTGCAGGTCAACATTTTTAAAAAATGCTGTGTCCCTCTTTGCAGATGGGAGTTTTGTACTTAGGGTGCTCTTAGGACAATTTGTGAGGTTTAGCTCCCTGCTCTCACAGAAATGCCTTGCCTTGATTCGATGATTCAGTTCAGCTGCCTAAACTGGACATTCCTCTCTCTCTGCAATGTGCCAGCATCCCCTGCCTGGCTTCCACAGGACCATTGACCCCTCTTAGGACCTGTATCGTACCTGCCAGCACTGTGCATGTCTTGCATGCCCCAGGACATCTTAGATGGCCCTGGAAGCCTATGCTGAGGTAACCAGATTGAGCCCTTAATCTCTGCCTCAGCTGCTCATCTATGTGGTGGAGATAAGGTTCCTTTCTTGCTGCCACGGAGACAGTGTGGAGATAAGCATGCTGGTGATTGACAGGCACTCGGATGCTGTGGTAAGGGCACTGTGCAAGAGCTTGAGTAGATAAGAGAGTGACTACATGACAGCATGAGGTTTTTTCTCGTTGTTCTTTACCAAAGAAGATTTTCTCCTTCACATGTCCTTTTCCTATCAGGTTGTTAGTGCTCTGAAAGAGATGAGCTCACATGAGTCTCTCACACCTTCATTGACATTGCTCCAAACCTAGCTAGGTTTCTCTGAGTTCAGCCATCCTGTCCCTATTTGACCTATTTGCCCCACATTGCTCAACTAAAGAAGTGTTCCGATACCTCAGCAGTGTTTGGAGGCAGCTTCTATTTGAGATAGCTCTATTATTCATTAAAAGAAATGGCAAAAAGAATCACTTGGTTTTCAGGTTTGTCAAGTTGGAATGATGCAGGGAAGTAGGGAAATCACTGTCTGACTTCAAAATGGAATAAATTGGCCTGACACCTCCTGAAAGAATAAACCCAGAAGCTAGATACCATCTTTTTCAGCTAAATCACTGTTGTGACACCTAGTTACTTCATTACCAGTGGTGCTGTATATACATGCAGCTCCCTGTGGTTTCAGTGGGATTTCAAAGTAATCATGAGCCCTGCAGTTCTTTCCCCTTTTATTTACAGACTTCAAAAGCTCAGTTTTCTGCTCATCATTTAGGACTCTTTCTTGTCGTTTGTTGGGAGACTGCCTGAAAGAAATTTTCTATAGCCAGGAGACGTTTTCAAAGTTTTCTCTAAAGGTATTGAATGCTGTAAGTCTCTAGAACCAAGATAGTCAAGCTATAAGACCCCATTAAAATCTGTGGCAGGGCATGAGCTCAACTGCCTCCTAGGGTCTTCTCTGGTAAAGAACAAACCAGTATCCTCTACAGCAGATGACTGCCATGCTCAGCAGGGGTGGTGGGTGCTGAGGGCAGCAAGAGGAAGCTGTGAAGGGCTGTGTGCTCTGCAACAAAAGCTTCAGCCACAGTTCTCAGAGGAGCCTGTGCATCTTTCCAAAGACCCCACAAGAGAGTCTGTAGCATGCACTTCTTAGGTCATTATGTCCTTTTATTTATCTTCACTTTCACATGTCCCCTTTCTTTGTGCCTGTAGTCATCAATCATCTCTTCAAATACTTGGGTATAATCTGCTCACAGTAGTGTCACTTCAAATTGTAAAATACTTCATGGTGAACAGTTTCACAGTTTCTGTGAGCATTGATGTAACTATCAATGGAGGGCTTTCCCTCCGGCACTCCTGAATCTTGAGTCACTGAAACCTACATGAAGTGAGCAAAAGCTGACAGGCATTCTGAGCGTGTTTTAAAGTTGGTGGCCTTGCATAGATTCTCCGTTCACTTTTACTCTTGGGGATTTTTACTGAAAATGCTCCTAAGAGAAGGCTGCAGTGGCTGTTGCTGTATTTCCATGCATTGCTAGCACTGGGAGCCAGGAGCTGTTCATATCCATCTCGTGCAAGCTGGTTATCTCCGGGGCTTATACGTAACTAAGTCATAAGGGACACGAGCATATCCTCAATTCAACAGGAAATCTTGTATCTGTGGTTATCCTGGGGGACTAGCATTTGATCTAGACCTCAGGGCACCTCTTGTGCTGTGCAAAACTTGGCAGCATCCATGTGGTGAAAATATCCCTCCCTGCATCTTTCTAACTCATGTCTCTGTAGGAGCCATCTGTCTGTCTAATCTTCCCAGGGCTAACGGATGGCTGTGCTTAAGAGTTTGACCATCCAAATAGAGTCCTCGAGTGATGGAGCCAATGATGCAATGACTGCTGGGGCATGGTGAGCTCTGTGCAGCCTGGCTGCAGCCGCTTCCTTGCTTCCTTTCCACCGCTGAAATCTCCAGTGGGATTTTTAAAACTGCCATCGCAGGTGACCCTAGTCTTGTGGTTCTAATGCAAATATTGACCACATTTCCTTTCAAAAATGTTTGGATGAAGGAAGGAGGAATAGCTCAGAGGAACTACATTGTCATCTGTACAAACCTGAATCCACACTGAGTAGGACAAAGACGAATTTCCATACTCAGAATGTGTAATTGCATAGCAAGTACAGTGTGCATGCTTGGTAGGTAAATTGTAACACTCTGAGGCTGTCATAACAAAAATGTTGAGGGCACAAAACAGATTTACATATTTGAAAAAGTGGGCTTACATATGACTCTTGTCCATTCAGATAAATCAGCTAAAGTATTAATGTATTAGCTTAATACATGACGGACACAATAGCCTTGACTTCTCAAATATACATATCCAGAGAAAAATAAAGATTTAGCATCAATTTTTTTCAGTAAATAGGGGGATTGATCACAAATCCAATAAAAAATTGCAGTTTTTACTTCCCCTTCTACAGTCTTTAATGGTTTGAAAGCATCTGAAATTATGCTGTTTCCTGATTAGATACCTTTTTTAAATTTCCTACCAGTCATTTTCGTGGGGTTTTTTTTGTGTGTGTGTGTGTTTCTTTTCTGTTTTTTCTGCAATAAAAGCCACCGAATAGTTCTTTAGTGTGTGACAGCAGAGTCAGCAGAACGTAACTGTCCAAACTGCAAAAGAGGACTTATTTAACTTGGTCTTTAGATTACAGTGACTAAATGAGAAGGAGAAATGTGTTTCTGGATGTTTTCAGCCTTCAGCAATTCAGTGACCATGCCCTTTTCAACCTCAGCTAAATAAAATATACACTCCTAATGAAGTTCTGGCATTCAATTCTTTTCATGTTTTCATGGGTTTTTTGGTTTTTTTAGATCACCTTCATTGCCCAGAGAAATGGCACCTCTGTAGCTTTGTCAGTCTGTCCCTTTTCTCCTAAGGATATTCCATCACCTTTAGCGTTGGAATACCTGCAGATGTATTTGAGAAAGCAGTTGCAAGATGGAAAGTGTGACTGAACCCTCCTATTCTGTGGAAAGCAAGCTGTGAGATCCCTGTCAAAATTAGTTGAGTCATTTTTACCCAGAGCAATATTTTAATGAAGTGATTGAGCCAGGACTGGACTGGAGGGTTTTCATCCATCCTGTACGGAGGATGGTGGATTGAGTGACTGCTTATCCTCTCACAGCCATTTGGAAGGGACCTGCAAAGTTTCATGTGATGTGACAGAGCAGAGCAAATAGGGAACTAATTAGGTGTAGGCACATAGTGGGACAAAGCAGGTCCTGGAGACAGTGAAAGTGTCATAAAGGTTGGTGTGCAGACAAGAGAGAGGAGATGAGGAGATCAGCTCAAGCATCAAGGTGAGTCCTTGGAATCACAGCCCCACTGACAAGTCTCACAGGAGGGTGAACCTCACTGTCTGAGTATCTCTGACATTCTCCAGGAGAATATTAGCAAGTTTAAAACAGAGAAAAAAAGTATTCTTCACATAATATATGATGGCTGTAAAGGATACCACAGATTGCTGGAGATTCAGGGCTGCCAGCAGTGTTCTTAAACTTCACACCAGTATAGCCAGTACTGATCCCTACCAGCAACTAAATACTCTAGATGGACCCCCAGCAGAAGGAAACCCGTATTCAAGATCGTCTAGGAGCAGTGGGATAGAAAAGGTCTTTGGAAGACCTGAGAATTTACTTTGAATCATGGTGAAAACTCACTGCTCTCCTGCCTTAGCTATTGCACTCTCTTTCCTATCTCATCATGTTTCTTACAGATTTTTCTCTCAATGGCACATGTGCTTGGGGCATTAGCCCAGTGGCCTGGGAAACGGTGGGGTAAATTTTATGGGCAGAGCTGGATTTTTCAGCTGGCTCCAGGTCTGGAGGCAGTGGGCACAAAATTAAACACAGGAGATTCTGTCTGAACACCAGGAAATGTTATTTTATTCTGAGGGTGGCTGAGCACAGACACAGGCTGCTCAGACAGGTTGTGGAGTTTTCCATCCAGGAGGTTGGAGGGATTTCCTCCTCTTTTGATTCCTGGCATCCCTGGTAGTCTCTGGTGGTCTCTGCAGATGTCTCTGGAGATAGTTTGGAAGACTCAGCTGAAGTGGCTTCCTGGCTCTGGAAGGTAGGGGGCCGTGGAGTAGAATAAAGCCATCCAATGTCTTTAGATGTCTTTAAAGTGCAAATGCAAATGTGTTGCAGAGATCAGACCTGGGGAAAGAAGTGCAGCAGCAGAGCAACCTGCTACAATAAGCTAGTGCATAAATATTCCAGCAGAAAGGTTCAGAGCCATCTGCAAAGACTACTAAAACTTAGCAGGGAAGCCAGAAATCAAAAAGAGAGTTAATAATCAGCCCTCAATGTCTCAGGAGCATACGGGCCTCTTTGCGCATTATGCTACATGAATGTCTTTTGTATTGCAGTATCAGCCTTTAGGTGAAAAAAAGAGGGAGGCACAGCAATTTTAATAAAGCACTCAGATATAGACTGGAGCGATTAACTTGCTGGAAGTCCTGGTTGTTTTGAAGGAACAATCTGCTTGCCATTAAAAGACAACAATAAAAAAATCTCCTGCCCCCCAAAATTTTGCATGCTTGCATTTGTGTTAATAGTTTCCTCTCTGAGAAGTAGGAGGAAAGTGAGAGGAAGGACAGAGAAGACTTGGGCATGAGAAAGTGGGTTGTGGGAGAGATTTGTTATGTCATGCAAAACCTATCACCTCCACGTCCAGATTCCTTTCTGTCCAACTCAATACCACCCTAATAAATCTCCACCTCTTGGCTGATGTCTGCATCCAGGACATGTTATCAGTCACTGCTGACAAGGACTATTAGTCATTATTGCCAGCATAGAAACTCAGTCTGAACAGACTGAATGGGAGAGAAACCAGTTTCTTTGTGCTAAGAAATGTTTGCTGCCAGGGGTGTGTGGCCTAGGAGTTAGTACAGCTCCTGCTGCCCAACGCAGTCCATGCAGCATTCCCATTTCTAGGACAATACTCTCTGTTTTAGTGAGTAACATCTTCCTTTGCGCATTGCTTCCCCTGGTATGCACCAGCCCTCCTCCCCGGCACTCCAGAAGCTCGGAGACGATCCTGCAATCATGAATAATAAAAGTGTTGCCACTTAATTTGCACTCTTGTTTCAGAAGGAGGTGATAACATTCCCGATGATCTGCCTTTAAAGGGAGCTCATTTGTTGCTCTTACTCAGTGAGAAGGGAGAGTGATTGTCTTGTTCATTTGGAAACTGCAGTGTTAATTAAAAGGTTTCCAGAAAGCATCTGTGAGTTTTTATTACAACTTGAGGTTTGTTCCCACTTGTTCACGTAGTTGGAGGGGAGCAGGGGTCACAGATATAGACCTGTGACCACATACAGAGCAAACGTTATTAAAGGCAGCAGTGCTGTCTCCCTGCTTTTCCTCTGACAAGTTCCCCCAGTCACCCAAGTTCTCTGTATGGGTGATGCCTCTCGTTTTGTGTCTGACATTTTTGCTACTGTGCGTTTTTTCTGCAGAATTCTTCCAGACGTGCTGTCATGGATTGTTCCAAGCCACAATCCAACAGGACAGAAGGTGCCTGAGTTAGCTTCAGCAGTGAAATTATACAGCAGAAGGCATTATTAAAAGTGGATCTTTTGTCCAATCAACCCTCCTTTATGACTCAGAGATTGGAAGGAATTCAGAGAAGGGCAACAGAAACAGTTCTGGGGCTGAGGTTGAGTTAGAGGGGATATGTTAAGAGAGGAAAAGGTAATGACATTTGTTAAGGGAGAAAATTGAGCATGTAATGTGCTGTGCTAGCTTAGAAGAGGGATGTTTTCAGGAAAGCAGCAATGAACACAAAACCTTGCAGATTACATAGGAAGTTCCAACCTGGTGATGGAAGTGCCCTGGTTCAGTGACTTAAGCTGGCAAATGGAGCTTTCCAGGTGTGTAGTGAATGTAAATACAGGTAGGTGATGGAAATCACGGTCCTTACACTGCTAGGGATGTGTCCCTTGGACCTGGCCCATAACCAAGAGTGGGAAGACAGGGCTTAGTAGTACCCTCTCTTTTGACACCCCTGTAAAAGGGACATTTTTGCTGTGACAGAAGAAAAAGCCCTCTCATTTGCAAAGAACAAGTAATTTGGAGGCTGGGGAAAGCTTTTATTATCCACCGAGTGTGTGTTAATTAACTGTCTCACAAATTAACTATTAGTAGGAGGTGCTTAAGTTAAATGCCCTGAAGCTTCTTAAGCATCTTCTCTGGAAAAAGATGTTGGGATTTGCTGTAAAGTCCAGTCACAGATCTGAGGAGAGCCTGCAGCAATCCTGCAAGAAGGATGCTGGCAGCATTTCCATCTTAGCTCCATTCTCTGATCTCTTGGCAGCTTTTCATTTCAGCAATGACAGTACTCTTTTAACCCAGCTCTTTTACCTGTTGGCTTTTCCTGGAAGCACTGTCTGTGGTTTGTGCTGCATGTATTCTAGTCTGCTGGATTTTGGATTAATTGTAGATGTCTAAGACAGGTGCATCTGATCTTAAAATCTACTAGTTAAAGGAGCTTGTAGACGAGCCATGTTTGGCTTTTCCCAGCTCATTAGAGGAACAGCATGTGCTGTATTCCTGATTTTGACACTTGGACTTCATTGTGGGAGGGAGGGGAATGTGGTTCTTTTCCTTTTGCTCTGTTTGTGGCTGGAGGTCATGAGCATCTCCTTGTGCCCACTCTGTGTGCAGGCTCTGTGGCCTCCATTTATTAGGGTTTTTAACTCTTCCCCTCGGTTCTTGTCTGTTACTTGCCTCTTGTGCCACTTCTTTTCTTAGGAAAGCATCATGGTGCTTGAGGCAGCAGTGACTGCTCTCTGAACACCCCCTGCTCCCCTTTGGGGGACAGGACTTCTCTGTTCAGGGCACATGGGAACCTGAAAAAAGCAGCAGGGATGTGCACAAGGATTTGTCCCAGCCTGTCAGCAGCCCATCAGCACAGATGCAGCAGCGTGTTTCAGGCTGATGCCTCAGCACCTCCTTTCTTCATCTCCCTGGGAAGGCAGAACGGACAAGCCCAGCTCTATTTTCACCAGGGAAAAGTGAGAATTACTCACCACAGCTCCGGGCGAGGCAGTCTGAATCTCCGTCGGCGTGATGGGAGTGGGCTGTGCAGAACATGGGGGAGAAGGGGATGCTGCATTGCTTTGCTCCAGCATCAGTGCCCTGCCGTGGAGCAGGAATCCTTGCCCTGAGCCTCAGAGCAGGTTTCCAGCAGCAGGAGCACACAGGGTTTGGTTTTGGTCTGTCCCAGGTGGGCATCTCTCCCTCTGCTCCTGTCAGCGCTGTTCCGTTCCCAGTTTTAGCTGCCAAAGGTACCAGTAACACTTCTGCATACAGAACTTTGCTAGGGCACAACAGCTTGCATGATTTAATTATTTTAATTGGAATTAACTGGAAAAATAATTCCCTCTTTCAGCAGGAATAAGCAGGATACAGCCTGTCAGAATTTTTTCAAATGAGCTCTGCTGAAGGCAGAGGTGCAGAGATACGTAGTCAGCCTGCTTTAATGAGATTTGGCTGTAATTTTGTGATGAAATTATTCTAGGTTAAACTCAATCACACGCACAAAAAAGTGTTTCATTGTAATAAGGCATATTTGAGACCCACAAATCTCAGTCACATTATTGGTGAGATAAAAACTATCAGAAATTATGTCATTTTGAAAGATTTTCATTTTCTGAATAGATGTTGGAGAACAAATACTGCTCATAATGCTAGCACAGATTTACCAGGATGTGATAATTCATGGATTTCTTTCCCAAATAGTTATTAAACTAAGAAAAAGCAGTGCAGATTTGCAAAATATTGAGATTATTATAGAAGTCTTAGACATAGAAAGTGACCTTCAGCTGAGGCACGATGAGTTGTTTCAATTTAAATTAGATGGAAGGCTAAACATTCAACTGTAACTAAGATTTATCATTTTATAAAAGTGAAGAAAACCAGTTATACAGGCAAACTAGGCTGTAAAACTCTGAACTTGAACACAAAAGTGGCCTGGATGGTTGTTTTCTTTTCTTTGTGAGAGAGGTAAAAAGCTGTATATTTAATATACCCGACCTAGGAAAAGTCTGCTAGGGAAGGACATTTAGCTTAAGAGATTTTAAAAAAAAGCAACAGCCCCTAATAATAACAATAACAAGGCAGGAAGTCCATGAAAATGCAAAATGTGATTCAGTGAGGAAAGGTATTACTCTTTGGTAATAAACAGCACCGGGGAGAAATGAGAATTACCATATGGAGAGGAGTGAGATGACCATCAAAAACAAAAGTGAAAGAAAAAAGAACAAAGAAAGGAAAACAATTAGTGGAATGCTGTTTAGCCACTAGGATATAAAGAGAAGGAATGGTGCTCTTCATCACTTAATCTGTTGCCAGAGAGGATGGAGAAAGTGAGTGTTTAGGAAGCAGAATGAAGCAATTGCAATCTAAGTAGGAAATGGTGCTCCAGACTGCTGAAGGATGTGACATCCCAAATCATGAGTCTGTTGACACACAGACATCTGCTCATTTTATGAAGGCTATGTGGAAAAGTCCTTCATACTGGGGAATATGGGAAATTTTGTTTAAAAATGAGCAAAATAAACATTATTATCATGTAGAGGCTCATCCTTTTGGCTTCAGTGTAATCTAGAAAGGGAAGAATCCTTTCAAATGATGGAGATAATGAGATAAAACGTAACCTGAGTTTAATAAAGGTAGATTGTGCAGATTATTCTGTTTCTGGTCTCCTAGACAGGGGGAATGCAGTAAATCTGATTTGTCTGGATTTCAGTGAGCATTTGCTGTCATGCCACACGTGTTACTACTGCAGTTGGGAAGGGCAGGATTAGCAGAAGAGAGGACTGCAAAGAGAGGGAGGATCCCTGCAGTGGAGCTGACAACAGGTTGTGCTGCAGGGTGAACCTGTCCTGGCTGCAAAGCTGCTGAAGTTTAACTGAGGGAAGCACATGGAAAGCCAGGTCTGGGAGATGCTGTCACTGCAGTGGGCAGCTGGAGCATTGTGTAGGAAACAGTGGAGTAATTCTGGGGTGCTGGAGTTGTTGAAGCATCAGTGACACAAGAAGTTGTTGTGTTATATAAATATTAAAGAATTTGGCCTAGTAATAAGAATTTGCAGTCTTAAGTTTGCTGTAAAACTGTGAACCAGCAAGGGAATGCAACCCAGAAAATGCCAAATAGCCACACAAGTTGTAATAGACACAGATCAGCCATAGAGAGTTGAACACATACTGAAATGCTAAAAAGTCACCACAGACGCTCAGTCTTTTTTGTGTGTGAATTAGGTGTATTAAAACAGGTTGAGCTGAACAAGTTCAGAGAGAGTCTTTTCATATGTTCTGCTTTCAACTGATTTGTTTAGTCCCCAGCAAAATGGAAGATGAAAATGCATTATAATTACTGTGTAAATTACCACGAGGGGATAAATACCAGCAGTGTTTATGCTGAAGGCCAAAGCTGGCACAAGAACAAATGGTCACTGCCTGGCAGTGAATCCAATCCAATAACTCATTTAAAAGTGAAACTTGATGAACTTGTGAAAGAGATCATGAGATATTGCCAGGAATGGGGCAGTGGTGAACTAGGAGGGTACTTTCCCTCTAGTAATTTACCTCTGTCTTAGAACAGTCATTTTTTATTGCCAAAAGTCCAGTTATGGTGAGATTGGTTTTTAAATGGAAGTAATTTCTTAATGACATTGAGAGAAGCAAATTATAAATGACCAAAACCCTCGAAGTATTCCCTTGGAAAATTGCAGAAGTGTTTATAAATGTGCCTCTATAGGACGCTGCCTGTGAATTAGAACAGGCAAAAGCAAGGAAATGATAAACCATGGATCATGGTGCTACCAAAGGCTGCTGCAATGGAAGCCTCTGTAAATGGCTGAAGTTGTTTTCCTGTGGTTAAACACATGTATCACTAAGGGGCTTTTTCCAGCCATGCCCTGACTGTCTCCTGGACACACCCGGGTGCCCAGCGAGTGCCCTTTGTGCCCCTGGCACACCTTTGCCAAGAGCAGCACTTAATTTTTCCCAAAGCTAAATGTAGTTAATCGCCTGCTCATCTCTTTGCATCTTCTGTGGCTGCCTCACTCTTTGCTGAGAAATGCAGATGTTTATGATGTTTTTGTCTCACTTGTGGCTTGGTGATTAATATTCTGCAAGTTGCTCAGCTTATGGGTACCGATTTCCTGCTCTACTTACTGTACTTAAGTCAGCTTGGTTTGTTTTTCTTCCTCTTGCTAATATATCCACCTGGTGAGTTAATTGTGTAGGAAAAGAGCCAGGGAAGACAGAAAATGCAGAAAACATGATGTCGAGCTCAGCTGGGCGTTTTCTGCAGTTCATTTCTGTGTCGGGAGTGTGTAAGGGGTTGGATGGCAAAATTTGCTGTGCCAGAGGAAGCTGTTTGTAGTGATGTTCCCTTGGTAAGGTCCTGAATTGTGAGCAGGAGTGATGGGCTCCGTCCTGGCTTGGTGTTATGGGTGGGCAAACAATGTGTGGATTCTGGATTTCCTCCCCAGAAGCTTGTGTAAGGGTTCACTGTCATTCTTGTAGGCGAATAGATATTAATTTTAAAGATGTGTTGCTTTTGTCTTTGATATCTGTTGCTGTTCTGTGAATTGATGAGAATTCACACTGCATTTCTTATTTTACCTGACATGGAAAAAGATTTTACAAGGCTAGATTAAAGCTAAAATCTTGAGGAGAAGCATATGAGAGTCTTCCCCTATTTGCTGGGTTGCTCATTACCAGGATAATGTAGATCCTTGTTTACTGAGAGCATCAAGACTTGCATCTCCAAGCTGATCCTGTGAAACAGCAGAGTTTGGGACTTTGTACCTTGTAATGTGCATGCTTCCACTTTATGTAAATAAATATCCAGTGGATCGTGAGTTGGAACAAGTCCCCAGGACCACCAGGCAGAAAGAATGGTATATTGGGAGGGGGTTGTTCGGGTGTCCCCTGGGGAAAGCGCTCCAGTTCATGGAAAGCATCAGTGGTCCATGGAGTAAGGGAGACAGTGGTCTTCCCTTCCAGCACAGCCCTGCCTGCCCACTGGTCTGGTGTCTTGTCTTTAGGAGTCTGTACTAATTCTTCCTTCATCTTAATCTCTGAAATTGATTAATCTTAGTCTCCTTTTATTGATCCATGCCCACTGAGTCCCAGCTTGCCTCCTGCCTTATTCCTTTTCCCACATTTCCTTTTGTCTCTCTGGTTGGTGGTCCAACTTTCTCTCATTTGTATTCAAATTGGCCAACTCATCCATTTTGTCAGGATCCAGCAGAGAAGATAGATGAAAAGAAATCTCTCTGCTGTCAATTCAAAGCAGTCCTGGCACAGCCTGTAACCATCCAGAGTTGAAATTGCCAGGAATTTGTTCACTGGAATGCATTCAGTTTGGACAGAATCAGTAGGAAATAACAGCTCTTGAACTATAGCACATCTCCCCTGTACTCATGTGTGAACTGCTCATTTTCACAGATCATCAGCTTAGCTAAAGCTTGAGTGAATATTCTTTACTCTGAAGAATGGGGATGAGGGATGTTTCTGCGGGAAAACTTCACCAGAATTAACATATTTTTCTTATATTTTTCCCATAAATGTCTGAGCTGTCATCGCTGAAAGTTTCCAGGTGAATTCATCTTGAAATAGTTGAAATTATCAGTTTAATGGTTAAAACTTGGCAAAGTTAGAAGCGTGTGAAAACGGTGTTATCACGGGATTTGTCAGACAACCTTAATAATAGTTTCACCTACAACAGCAAAATTCAGTAATGCAATGTAATTCTGAGGCATCAGCACTGCACGGATGAACACCATTAGATAAATGGGACCTAAGAGAGTGCAGAACACCAGGAGTACCCTGGTACTTCATGCCCTGGGTCTGTTCTGTATTCAGAAGGGTCTGAATGTAATCACAGAGTGGAAAGCAGCTCCCAAGATGTGTGTGCAGCAAAACCCGTGCTGTGTGCGGGAAGTCCCAGCACTGTCACACCTCAGCCTCGTCACCTGGCCCACTCTTCCACCTCCCAGCTCGGATTTGAGCAAAATTTGTGGCAGTGCCAAACTGATGGATCACCATCCCATTTTCTAAAATGTCCTCCCTGACAGCATAGGCTGTGCCAGCAAATCTAACTGAGAGCATTCACGATAGCAACTCCAGGCCATTTATCAAGTCCATCTAAGGCTTGCAAGATGGAATTTCTCACTTTTCTCAGTGATGGTGAAGAAATTCATCCCCAACAGGTGTCCTCCTGCATACCTATGTCCTCTTCACAAGTGTATTGAACCAATCAGTCTTGGAGCCCATATGTCAGTTTAGTCTATCCTTGCACAACAGATGGAAGAGAAAGTATGGGACAAAACAAGTTTATCCCTCCTAGTCATGTACAACCTTCCTTGCTCAGTTTCTTGACAGTTTATTGAGTTGCCTTTGTTCTACCTTGATATAGGAAACATTGGCTTAATGGGAGTTTTGGTGTTCCAACAGGATCTGTGTGAAAATGTGATAGTAGAAGAGGGGCAATGGCTGTAGCAAAGAGAAGGGACTGTGAGTTTTCAGCAGTTGAGGAGCTGTCTAAGGCTTCAGGGAGAATGGTTCAGGCTCTTCTGCAAGTCCATCTTCAGCTTATGAGCTGGAGTAAGAAAGAACTGTGGACTCCTCAGTGACTTATCACGAGATACTATGAAAACAATTTGAGCTTTAAGGCATTTACTAACTGCTACAGATCAGGATGAGACCTTATATAGGATACTTCCCCATTTCCAATTACTGTCGAGAGACCTTGGTCCTGGCTTGCTCCCATACGTTCCAAAACATTCTGCAAGAAGGAGATTCCATGAGTCATCCTGGTCATGGTGATAAGCTGTACTAAGGCTGCACAAAAGCGTTGGAAGTGCTTTGCTGTGACAGTAGCTCATGATTTGCTTCTTGCCACAGGGACCCAGTGTTGCAGTGGGGTAACATCAGTGGGAAAAGCAGAGCTGTTTCCACTCACTTTCCTTGTTAAATGGGCTGAGGTGTGCAGGTCATTTTGGGAAGTTCAGCCTGGGCTCTCCTTCCTTCTTGGTCTCCACTTTGGGAACATCGCTGCCAAGACAACCAGACAGCTTCTGCATATGTCTGATAGTTTGGGCAGGCAGTTGTCATGGTTATGAGTGCTGCATAAGAACCAAAATAGATGTATAGAAAGATGGTGATGGAAGCTGGCACATATCCTGTCTTTTCTGTACATGAGCTGACAGGATGTGGCATGGAGGAACCACCTGTGCCCTGGCTCCCTCCTGCTCCCTCAGAGTCAGGTCTAGCCATGCATTTGGCCTTCCTTGCTGCAGGTGGCAAAAGGAGCTGTCTGAAAAAGGCAAAGTGAAGTTTTTCTGGGGGAAAAATAGGTAAGTGAAGATGTTAATTTGTGAGAAGAAGCTCATTTCTTGAGTTTTAGATTGCAGAGTATGAAAAATCTCAGGTCTGAGTGTCAAGCTTTCTCTCTCCTTATTTCTTTCTTCCCTCTTCAAGGGAAATATCACTCAAGCCATAACACTTGTCTATCGTCCTCTAAAACTGATTGTCAAATGCTAATTTTTTTTTAGCAGTATCTTTTTTACTGCTTCTCATCTTCACAAAACTCTTCCTTGGGTTTTGCTGTACAAATGTATCAAAATTGAATGGCATGGGGAGTTCCACTGAAGAACAGTGAGCTGCTCCTCCATGGATATCTGCTTCTGGTGGCCAGCTGAGCACACAGGAGAAGCAAGTTCTTCCTTTGCTCCTGCTGCAGAGGTCCATCAGGCCCCTGGAGAAACAAGCCCAGCCTGTGTAGCTGCACCACTTTGTGAATCTCAGCCACAAGCCCCTGAGAACTACAAGGCAGAGTGGTTTATCTGTGCAGCAGGCAGGTGAACAGCAGAGAGGCTGCCTAAGTCCATTTTCTGCTCTGGGTTTGCAATTGGCCTAGAGGTCAGGGGAAGTCAGAAGACACAAAACAAAAGCATTGGGAGGAGGTGGTGGAGAGCTTTAATCCAAGATGTTGCAGGGTTTTGGAAAGAACCTTGGTCAAACTCTGCAGCCAGGTCCTCACAGGATCCTGAGCAACAGAATTTTGATTGAATTCAGGCTGCCAGCATCAGGGCCTGCATTAATATACCTTGTTTTACTGCCTTTCCTCTGCCCTCTTTCTGCTGCAGAACCTAAAGCTACCTGGACTCTGTTTGTAACACATGGGATGAAGGGTGAAAGCAGAGGGGTTGTTCTGAATGCTTTTTAGCCCAGATCTCCGTTTTGAAAGCCTCTTATGGCAAGGTTTTAAATTAGTTTAGGGACAGAGCCTGAGTGTGATAAGATGTTAGTTAACACGATGGGATAATCAAGTCACTTTGATTTCTCCCCAGGCAAACCTCTCTGCAGTCTATTAAAATGAAATATGATGCCACTGCTGTTTCCCTCAGCTGTAGTCAAGGAGATATTTGTTTTAATTCAGTACAAGATTGCCCCACAGGCTCCGATTTCTACTATCCATATTGATGTTTGTAATTTATTGCCCTTTTACAATACACACTAAAAGGATGCTGTATTTGCCAGACTGGCTTTTGAGAACTTTATCTCCGAATCAGTCTGTATAGGATACAGAGAAATCATTCTCTCTGTTGTTAATGTTCTGTGTCATACAATATTAACACAGGCTCCATTCGTTTTACAGGCAGCCTTGGGTTTACTAAGGGACACAAATAGAATACAGCATATTCACAGAATATAATTCTATTATCCTGGGTAAGATGACAACAGACGCCCTGTTGTCCCAGCTTACATAAACATTCAAAATATTTCTGATCAGCTGGCACTTCAACTGCAAATAGCCTGAGAGGGTACAAGTGACCACACCATAGATGAAAGTATGTGTTTCTGTCGTGTTCCATCCAGCAGGGATGCATTTCAGTGTGTAATTTATGAGGAATGTTGGGACAAAAGATGCTGCAAAAGTGCAAGCGCCTGTTTTAAGCTCGCAGTTTAAGAATGTCCATGGGAACTGAAACAATCTGGAGGTTATGAGCACCAGTGCCGTGTGAAGCTGTGCTCAGGGAAGCCACAGGTCTGAGCAGTGGTGCAGGCAGCTACTTCAACACTTTTATCTAATACATTTTCTAGTTGGCACATCTGAGTTTCATAGAACCAGAGTTTTTCAAAGGGAGAATGACAAATTGATGAGATGTTACAATATTTCAATTAGATTAAGTGAAACAAAGTTTTCATTTTGACATTGGTATGTCATAACATTATGATTTGATTGAAAATGTCCTTTCTGCTATGACAGATTCCACTTTCATTTCTCCCCTTCCTGATTTTTTTTTTGACTGCTTAATACATCAATATCTCACCCTGCTTTGAACTGAGAACATTCCAGACATTTCCAGAAGAAGAAACTTTTCCTAGCAAGGCTGTTGGTTCAGTCCCACTGTCTTGTGTCTTGATTGTTTAGCATCCGCCGCCTCTTTGGATCCAAAGAATCACTGCAACTAAATCTTGTGCAACATTTAATTTTTGTTAAGGCTGAAGAGAAAGGTTAAAGAAAGGTAGAAGCAAATTTTTTGGATGGAAAAAGAGCTGCTAAACTAATTTAGATCATACTCCTTTGAGATGTTGCTGAGGATTTATAGTTGGATCTCATTGTACCTCAGTTTGTTTGAGATACTTTAGTGAAGCATTTGAAGCATAAAACTCCTTCATCTTTCCCATCCATCACATCTTCCTCTTGCTGGACTCACCGGCCTAGCTTATTAGAAAAACACAATAAAAGACCAATTGCAATGAACAGGAGATTTTAATTACTTCATTTACATATAGAGAATTAGTCTAAAATCAATTTTGGCTGTCAGTAAAGAAAACTAGCTCAACGGGTTTTTTCTGGGTTTTCATGTCAAGGAAATGTAAGTTTAAACAATGCAGTTTGGAATACTCTTTGGGATTACTTTCCTCTTCTTCCCTTAGCTACTTATCCTTGGCTATTTCAAGACTTTTTTTTCCCCCCATGAAAACTGAAGAATAAAGGGAACTTCCTATATTTTCATTGCACTTGTGAAAAAAAGATAGCCAGTTTTATCTGCAGATCCAATTGTCAGATGGTATTAGGAAGGGACAGTGTTGTGCACTGAGACTCTAAAGTCAAGGCTGAGATAGAAACACTGAAAAACAAAAACATGTTGACTGCTCTGGAGGAACAATGTTGTCTTCCCTAGTTATGGCCCTTCCTGGTGCCTGGAGACGCAAATAGACACATCCTGAAGTCTGGCCTCAATAAACTGGAGCTGTTAATCTTTCATCCCCCTGTGAGCAATACCTGGTGCAAATAACCAAGCAGAGCGTCACTGAAGTGGCACACAATTTCTAGATATTATTTATTATTTGAAATTACCTTTCTTTACTGCAGAAGCTGTTGCAATAGACTTTTCTCTCTTTAACATGGGGCTCCCTCTCCCTCCAAGGTTAAACCAAGCAGCAGAGTGAAGTGCTGTCCCGGCTGCAGGACACTTGCCGTGTCCTGGGGTGGTGGGCTGGCCACGCCTTTGGCACACAGCAAGTGTTGGCAAGGGTCTACACCACCCCACCAGTCCCTCTTGCTGAGCCTGGAGGGCAGGCAGCCCCTCTCCCTGCCTCAGGGCAGGATAAAGTAGATTGGGTCCTGTGTATCTTTGTATGTATGTGTAATGCCATACATGTTAATGCCACTGCCCAAATAACACGACATTCCTGTAATTTTCATAGACGTCTCAGGAGACATTTTACTGCTCCTGGAAGTCCCCAGAACTGGATTTCCAGTGATTGATCCTTTGGGATGGGACATGTGTTTGCTCCCTGCATTGCCATCTTACCAGCCCCTCTGGGTGCTCTATTCCTTCTCATCCACTGCTAGCCAAGAATCCCACTTCTCCAGTAATACTACTTTCCTATTTAAAATACAAGATTAAAAAGAAGTCATAAAGAGCCTAGAACTCCCACTTGGTGAAAATGAGAGTTATATAAAACATTCAAGTGAATGGACAAAATGGAAGAGAAAAAAGGTTTGATGACCTCAAATGGGTAAAAGAAGTTACTTTGGATCATCAGTGATTCAGTTCTCATCCTGAGGCTTGATCCAGTCCTTGGATTTAGAGTCTCCTTGTTAAAGGAGATGTTCAGAGCACAACGAGCGTATCAAACTGTTATGGACTTTTGGATGAAGAGGTGTGAAGAGCTTGTTTTACTTAATATGTGAGAAAAATCTTAACCCAAATGATCTTAGTAGGGACCCACTACCTGTCCTGGTTGTGTCTCTGCTCTGTGCTGTACCTGACTCCACTTGCCCTTCACACCATCTCTGTCCCCCAGCACATGGGGTGGGGCCTCCTGTGGAGCTACTGTGGCTTTTGCACTGTGGTCAGATGGGAAGGGCCCTCCTGCTTCCCCCTTTGGTGTGAGCTCCACTTGCACTTCCGAGAGATGGAAATTCACATTTCACTGGGTCATCCTTCAACACCCCCCAAAACTGGAGCAGCTGGCTTGCACACATCCATCTGTACTCAGCTCATGCTCCTGGATTTGAAGTCTTAGTGGGAAGTGAGCAGACAGGAGTGAATTGTGAGTTCTTGGAGAATCTAAAGGCTGTTTAAAGAGTTGCCATTCCATTATAGTGATAGTGATCAAGTGTAAACTGAGAGAGATGCTTTGGTTCTGCTATACAGAATTTGTATAGTTCTCATTTGTAGTATGTGAATGTGAATATACTGAACCCTGAGATTTCTGCAGCATTTTGACCCAGGTGTGTAGCACCTGTTTTTGCAGGTCTCTCTTGAAGCCACCCCTAAAATTCTGGCAATTTGACATGCACAATGTTGTTTTAGATTCATCACGCATTGCAGGAACATTTTCTAGTCGTGCTACGCTCTGGCTAGCTTTAAATTGTCCAAGCTTAAAGGCATAAAGAAAACAAAAAGTTTTTAAACACAAAGATATTTATTTAGTCAAGAAGAATAATTTTTCATCCTACATTTTCCCCTCATACATAATAAAGGTCAGCAAAACAGAACAGTATTTCTTTTCATGGCTGATTCATCACTGACATGAACATTGTTCCTCTTCCTGCCCAGGGAGGAGATAGCTCAGCCTTTGATCTTCAGAGTGGCTGGGGATGGAAAAGCCCTCAGAAGTCCATAATCTCTCTTATTTTTAGCCCTGTGTGCATTGTGAGAAGGGTCCTGCAGGTTTTTCTGTACCAGGCTGCCTGTTAAGCTTGGTTGAAGGTCGTGATTTCTGTCCCATTTCTCCTAGAGGCCTTTCTGTTCTGTGGTGGATCTACACCTATCTGCATACAGGTGTTGGTGTTCCCTGCCTGGGTGAAACTTGACATGTGTGAAGTTTTCAAGAATGATAGCCACAAATCTAAGAAAAGCCATCTGGTTTCCCTTGCCATCTGACCTGTGGTTGATGGAGGCTGTGGATTTCCCACACACCACCACAGTGGTTTAACTGGGCAGAAGTGAGTAAGAAGGAGTGTGTCTCAGAGTGGGGAATGCAGACATAATGTGCTTTGATCTCACCTCTAATGAAGCATCAGTGTATTAGAAACAAATGGTGGGTTAGGGTACACATCATGTTCTTCATGTCTGCTTTTCTTGATTACAAATAACTATGTCATTGACTTTTATTAGATACAGATTCAAAGAATATCCGCTCAGAGTCCCACAAAATGTTTCTGTAAAAGATGAAACTTAAAGGACATAATAGAAGATGCCAAAGGCCCAATAACAGTGTTAATTTTATGACTGCAGAGGATAGAAATGAGACATCACGTTCAAACTTTGCATAAAGAAACAATATTTTTATATAAATGCAAACCAAAGCTGAGAACATTTTGACTGAATATTATTTAGTGGCTCTTGTTCTCTCCCAAAAAGGATGTTCCAAACACAGACAGATCCTTTATCTCGAAAAATACATCCGCCTCTTCTGTTCATAAAATACACAATTCCTCAGTCACCATTCACATGCGTTCTATATTGCATTGATTTCCTTGTCTGTGGTTGATGAAAATGGTTCCATTCAGGCTATATTTGAGAGGAGAAACAAGGACAGGCATATGCAAGTGAACAGAACTGGGCTCATATAGCGAGCCATAATCCACACTAATGCCCAGAATTTTGTAGAAGTGCAGCTCAACTATGTGTATGTGGACCAACACAATACCAGTAGTTTTCTTAATCAAACCAATGACAGCCTCCTGTTGTTGCAGTATTTATTAATCCCTAATAAAATATAGCTGAATGTATCCAGACGCTGCAAACATTTTTATGAATTGTGAAATAATTAACTCTCAACCTACCCTATAGTGCTGGAGGGAAATGGGAAATGATTACTTCATCTATTCTATATCACATATGTTTTGAGTCCTGGTCTTCCTGAGCGTCAGTGGGCAGGTAACCATTCCTTATTTGCTGCTGACAGGTTTATAATAGAACATGAAAGGGTAAGTAAAGCTGGAAAAAGCCTCTTAATAGGTACTGCCAGCAGCTGTTTGCTAAGTGGAAAAAAAATAAGGAAAAGTAACCAAAAACACCATCTCAATTAACAGTCTGTGTTGAGAAGGAGCTGTGTGATACATTAGGACAATCCTTTGGGACTGATTTCCAGTTACTCTCATGGTCAGGACTGTTTTAATCTCCCATTTTTCTCTCCCCATCTTCCAGGCTGTAGGTCAGCTTAGGTCTTTGCCCAGAGCATCTCCATAGTCTCCTTCCTGTGTGGGGTTGTCCTGCTTGTCATAGAGCTGATTTCCAGACTTCAAATTGCAATGTGATGAGGGGAGGCAGGAGAATCATTCTGGTCCATGGAGCTCTTGGTGTCACATGAGCATGAGAGTTTGGGGACAGCTGATGAGATTGGGGTGGCCAGTCTCTGCTGGAGAACACAAACCTGGGGAGTGCATGGAGGCCCAGACCCAGACATCCCACCAGAACCCTGCACAACACAGATATTTTCATTTTCATTAAGCACTTCTCAATGGTAGAAATTCCTTTTAAGCTTTGGAATTTTTTTAGGCTATGCTACACTTTGCTTATTTATCATTCTTTCAATTCACCAAAGAACTATTTGAGAACATGAGGTGTAAATCTGCTGTGTAGGTCCCCAAATCAGACACAAATTCTCCTTTCTCAGGCAGGCAGGGTAGCTGTGGTGAGGATGGGGACAGGAGGGCAGGTGCACAGTCACAGAGAATGCACTTCAGGCCTTCCCACGTATGACCTCCCTCCTTGGCAAGTTAATTCCAACCTAGAGAGCACATCTGGGGACCTGCCCTTGGCCTGTCCTCAACTGCTGATGGAAAGGCTGAAAAGGAATGAAGAATGTTCCCTGCACAGCCCCTGTGCGACTCATGGAAGGCCAGAGGGGGAGAGTTGAAGGCACTGTGAATAAACACGGTGCCCTGCTAGTGTGTGTAGGTGTTTTCCAGGGAGCATTTTGGAAGATTTCTCATGGGAGACATCCAGCCACCTGTGTAGGCTGTGATTCTGAAACCCTTCCTATTAGCCCTCAGATGGGAGAGATCACAGCCAGTTCATTTGATGTTAGAATCAAATGAAACTACATTTAATAAAGCAGATTCAGGGAGAGTTGCAGGCCCCCTTCTGCTGCTGCCTCTGGGTTTGTTGTCAAGGTTGTTTAACAACCTTGACAAATGTTCTTAATAAGTGACAGGCTGCCTTGGCAGGGTTTCCATGCACATCAAACGTGCTGCTCGAGGTTAATCCAGCCGTCCCACTCCTGCTCGGGAGAACCTCCCAGACACAGCCTCATGTTTGCAGGATCAGGGCTGCCTTGCAAGGGGGATATCCACATGGAGCCATGTCACAGTCCTGTGGACACAAATGGCAGGCTCTGATGGAGTGGTAACATTTCTTCACTTTTTTTTTGTTTGTTTTTTTTTGTCCTTGCAGCTGCAACATGTCAGGTCAGACATGCCAGTGTCATTTTCCATCCTTAATCAGTGTGTGACATTTTTTATGATGGCCCTTTATAGGCGACGTTATCTTCCCTTCTATTACTTAAAAGTCTATTACCTTTTTATGCATCAATTCAATCTCCTTTTCTGCAATGAACTGCTTTGTGGTAGGACATGGAGGTTCCAAAATGCTGCAGCTGTCGATTTGGCTTCCCAAGGAGGTGAATTGATTCAGCGACTTTTTGTTTAATCCAACCTTTAAATTTTGGGGCTACAGAGGTAATTTTCATCGAGGCAAGTTACACCTTTAATGCCTTGGTGGGAGCACTTACTCTCTGAAGCAGCTTGTGCTGCTCTTAGAGGGAAGATTTTATTGGAAACCCCTCGGTCATATCTGATGTGGCAACTCAGTAATGTATTATAAAAGATGTATAGTAAAAGAACTTGCATGCAAAAAAATAATCTGTATCTAGACTTGTCTGTATCCAATACAGATATTAACTGGGAATTCCTGTCGGCAAATAAAAATGGGGAAATACAGTCTGAAGAAGTCCTTGATGGTTTTGACAGTTTGTGCCCTTTTAGACATGAAAAGGATTTTCTGATCTGTCAGGATCAATACTGAGCTGAGCTCTGCACGGCTGGTTGCACCATCTTTCATTAGCACAGCTCCCAGTGGAAGTGATTTGAAATTATCATGTCACTAGATTTTTGAAATTATTTTTCCCTTTCTCTCCTGCCCTGGATTCAGTAATCAATATCCTCTTGATCTCAACAGAGCCCAAATATTAGTTGCAGATAATGATAAAAATCATCAAAAGCTCAAAGAGCATGCTTTTCCTTCTGTTCTGCCCAGACAGTCAGTGCCTGGCACCAGGCACTGTTGGCCCATCTGAAGACTGAGATTGGTGGAAGGTGAGAAGCAGGATCCCTGCTCTCCTCTCTGACTGCAGGGCCCTCAGTTTGCAGCACTGCCATCTTAGGTTTATTGGTGTAATTCGTCTACTGCTTAAGTCTGCAAGACTTCTGTTGAGCAAAGACATTGTAATACGTGCAAGCCCATATTTTAGTGCATTTACAAAGGGAAAATTCTAGTGGCTGAAGTTGTTTTGGTCAATTAATTGGATTTACAGCCCTTGTGACTAATAGGTTACTCACTGTGTGAGAGCGCTTGTGAGCACCGTGTAGCACCTGTATGTGTTTCCCTGACTTCCACAGAGCCTGTCCACTTGCATGCCAGTGATAGTTCCTGTTGCAGTCTCAAAATGAGGATTTAGCAGCCATAGCAGAGAAGCAGTGAGGATTCCTGTTACTGAGAATTAAATTACTTTCCAGAATGAGCTGTGGTGAAATGATCCCCAGCACCCTGTGAGGCAGTGGCATGCATAATTAAAAACCAAACTACTCGTGGCAAGTAAATGAACAGAGCATGTCTTGTCAGCTTCCTCTTTTGTCTTTTTATTTTTTGTTACTGTATATCAATCTTTGCTTTGGAGTTCACAAAACTCAGTCATTTGTGATGCCTCTCTCATCATTAGTATGGCAAACACAGCCAGAATCAGCTTTCTTGTGTTAGTTAAAAACCAAAGCACAGCAACTTCCAGACTGGGTCAACTCCCAGTATTCCCATCTCATCTCGTATCTTGTCCTTTCAGAGTAGACAAAAAAATACTCTCCAGCAGGTAGGATTGAGGTAATCTGCCAACCCTTCCCTTTTGTGTGTTGTTGAATTTTGCTCTCTGTGGCATTCCCTGTCCCAGTTTCCCCAGCTGTTTGCACTGGATGCATGGTAACTTACTGCCAGGCTGTTTTCTGGAGTCAATCTGATTCTCCTGAGGTTGTTAGGGTAGTGACAGCTCTCCAGGTGGCAGAACGAAGACCAAGACAGGTGTGGTTTCTTTCAATCCTTGTGCAGTCCTCCAAAATTATCCTGGCAGGCCTTGTATCTTCTTAAATCCCACTGATCTATAAGCCAGGGCAGTCAGTGCTTGATCCCATGCGCTAAAGCCATCCCCACTGGGCTTCACCGCGACACTCGGGTTATTTCAAGGACTGTGACCTGAAGGAACACACAGCTAATTGTGATGGTGTGACAGAGCCACAGGAACACCTTTCACAGCCCAGGACAGGGGACAGGGGCTCTGCAGGCTCAGCAGCCTGACTGTGCTGCAGCAATTTGGACACGGGTCCATCTACAGACCTGGATGGACTGGGCACAGGAACATCCTGCCTGTTGCACGGGCTCAAAACTCACCCAGACTCCTCTTACACAGCTCTCAAGAGCACAGTCTCTCTCTGCTGTCTCCAGTCATTCTGCTTGCTACCTGTGCCTTCAGCTCTGCAAAAATGTGACACTTGAGCCAAGGAGAGAAAAAAAATGCAAATAGAGGAATCTTAGGTGATGGGTGGGGAAGAATCCAAATTTCTCATCAGTCTAGCGTGTCCCCTAAAATTTCTCAGAATCTCATAGAAATTTTTCTTATCCTGAAAATCAATAGAAGCTAATTAAGTAGAGGTGAGAAAGGGTCCTTGCTGATAAGCCAAATAGGCTTTTGGCTCCTTCCATTTACCTGCCAGGCTCATTAACAAAATCTGAACTGGTTCCAAAGACCTGCTTGCTGCTTCCCCTGGGGGCTTGCCCTTCCTCCCAGCTCTCCTAGCCCACCTCTGTCAAACAGAGCTCTTTGAGCAAATCACTTAGCTAGGCAGCTTTCAAACCTTCTCTCAAAGGAGAGCTGAATTGGGAAGATTTAACTGAAGATGAGTTAGAAAAAAACAAGAGAAAGCAAGGACACAAAGGGTCTGTTCCAAAGGGAAATAGCAGCAGCTGAAAAAAGCACTGTATAAAGAATTAGCTGCCTGAAAGTCTATCCAATTTTATAGACTTACCCTGATTTTTGCACATTCCAGTTACCATTATTAACTACCTAACCTGTATTTCTGAACAGAAAGGAGTTCTATATCTGAAAAGCATGTAAGTTTGGAAAACCCTGGCCTTAGGCTCTCTTGGACCCGCTGCATCTATGCAGTGACTGCTGTCAGGGTGCAGGATGATGATGCTTCTTCCAGGACTGTGGTCTTGCATTAGTAAAACATGGGAGATGCTACAGCATTTCATTCCAAACCTGCCTTCTGAGCAAGAGCAGCTGTCTGACTGACAGGGCAGAGTGAAGGAATGGCAATGCAATGGCCTGTGGTATCAGTGAACCTTGTGAGACTTCTCCACAAGGGACTCCTACCCCTCCTACCCCTGGACCAGGGGGGGCTGGATTAACTTAACATAAGGTGGGAGGACACATAGTTAATTAATAATTAAAGAAGTTGCTCTGCACAGAAGTGTGTTGCAGTTAAATGGGGGACAGACTCTGAGGAGTCTTGAGCAGTTTGTGTTGAGTTTGATTAAAGCCAACATTTTCATTCATGGTGTATGCGATAGGAGACTCTACTCCTAGAAAAAATATGTGGTTTGTGCCAAATTGGGATTCACTTTGAAGGATATAGCCTGAATTAAAGTATCATCTTGATACATTGGAGAAGTACTCAAAATCAATAGAGCAGAATTCAGTAAAGAGAAGTTTCTTATGAGTTACACTCTAGAAAGAAGACCTAAGTGCACAGATAAAGCATGAAAAATACGGAAGGCAGCAACACTGCAGGAAAGAAACAGGAACTTACAGCGGACCACAAATTGGACATGAATCAAGATTGCTTGGGAGTCTTTTTATAAAAAAGTGCTTTTCAGTCTGGCTCTGAATGGATGTCATTGGGAGGAAGGGCTGGTGAAAGACTGGAGCCAGTTCTGGGTACTGTGCTTGGGAAAATGACAGGAAAGCTTGAAAAAAAAAAAAGGCTAGGAGGAAAAAAGAGATAGGAGTAAAACAATATTGTTTACAGGCAAAAAATATTAAATACTGGGAGGATGGGGTGCATTTACTTTAGTTTTCTTGTAGAAGAGAGAAGGTTAAGTGTGGCACAGAGGCATCAAGACCATGTCAGGCAAGTATCTTTAAGTGTTGGGTTTGGTATATATGCTGCTAGCTCAGAGCAGATCAAGAGATTTGAGATCTCTGGAGATACTCCTGGCCCTGAAGTCAGTGATTTGTATGACAGCAGTATTTCCACATTAAAATGATGCTTGACTGCTTGAGTGTCTTCTAAGCAAAGACATTTGGAATGGCATTCCATCCTCATCTTGTGCATCTGCAGTCAGTGAATTAATTTCTATATATACATAGCAGGCTGTAGGCGCAGGCATGTCACTGACCTGGGATGGCAGGCTTTAGGCACTCTGTGTATTTTAATTCTGTTCAGTTCCTCTTCTTCCACTTTTTGAGACCTGTTTGATTACCGATGGCATTACAAGTCATTGAGCACTGTTAATAACCCCAGTTAATCACAGCAGTACATTTCCCCTTGAAAGAGTTCAAATGGTGAGAGCGAGCACAGCCAAGTTTAATGTCTCCACTGCAGAGATGATGTGCTCCCAGCTCTTACTGCAGGGCCATCAGGACCAGGCAAAAAGAGAGCTGCAAATGTTTACTGCTACTGTGAGCTGCCTCTCCTGAGTCTCATTGGTTTCTCAGGTGAGGCTGAAGATTTTCCTATGGTTTGGGCCAGGATAATAATTACAATCCAGTTTTGCACACAGAAATTTGTTTGCTGTATGTTTTTTTGTTGCATTAGAACTCAAGCCCCATCCCATTATTTTTAATGAGCCCAGTGTATAGAACAGCATAGCCACTTGTAAGTCTTAATAGCACTAATAGGAGTACTTATAGATATTTATGCATCCTCTACTTTGCATCTACTTTCCAATAATATTTGGATGGGGAAAGATGCTTACAGAAGCTTTGTAGGATTTACAGACATGCTTAAATGACTTAGGTGCCTAATTCCCTTTTGATGCTCAGCTGGAGCTAAGGTGCCAGAGCTGTTTCATCTCCGGAGCAAGTGAGTGAACTGCATGTTGAAACTGCTAAATATCTACTTTGGGAGATGGGCATCCAAGCATGTACTGTGCTCTGGTACAGTCTGGCTGTGACAGTAATTAAAGTACAAAAGACAGATGATTTTAAGTTTAAAAAGGCAGGGCCAAGTTTCCACTTGTGACTGTCCACTGTGATGCGACACATACAGATCTGAAGCCATTAAACTTCAGGGTTATTACCAATGTCAAAATTATAAGGGCCACTCAAAGTCAATTAATTTTAATGTAAAAGGCCTCTGACCCTCAAACCTGAAAGCACATCTGGCACAGAAAAGGGCATTCATTGGTTTGAGGCCAACCTTAGAAAGGATTAAGCTGCTCTGCAAAGCATCTGTGAAGCAAAAGAAACAAAAATGTTATGTAAAAAATGAAATTATTAATATTCATGCAGGTGCTAAGGAATGACATTTTGATTTCCTAACACCAGTATTAGCATTTTGCTTTTTGTCAGCAAACCTGAATTGATTTTTGCCTCAGTTTTGCCCTTTGAGGTAAATCCGTGGTAATAAAGTTGTACTTTCATAGCTTACTGAGTGTGCATGCATGCGTTGGAAAGGTGGCTGTTTCGATGTAAAATGAGAGTCTGTAGAAGAAGTAATGTAGCAAGAAACCTTTTAGTAATAACCATTTCTGTTAGCCACTGGTTTGTATTTTCATGGTGGCTGGATAGCCTGGAGCCAAGAACATGCAGGATAAAGAAAAGTCCATCTTCCCAAATCTGGATGAAACTCAGACGGGTGGAGGTACCCTGGAAAGTAGCTGGAAGGAGCAGCAGGATACTCAGACAGGCAGTGCCAGGCTCCATCCCTCAGGAGAAACCAGCTGCAAGGGCTGTGCCTGAGCGGGGCTGTCACAGCACTAAGGTCCCTGGAGTAATTACTACAGAGCCACAGTTGTGAGAGGTTTTTTGACCTGCTGTTGAGGTTATTTGTCTCAGCTTAAAGAGCCACACAGTGGAAATATTGTTGCTGGCAGAAGATCCTGGAGGAATGAAAATCTTGCAGTGCAGCTGGGCGTTCACTGCCTGCTGAGCAGTGGTGGGACCTTTGCGCTCTGATTAGAAGCTGAGTGTGACACCTTTTGTTTTCAGAAACTCTCAATTTAAATTAATCAAGCACCAGAGCACATTTGGGCTGGCAGGACACTCAGAAAATCAGCTGGGAGCCAGGCTGATATCTCCAGCTCTCATCTTGTTTCACTCTTACTGCCATTGCTTGGTGACTCTCAATTTGAAAAATATTGGCTTAGGAGAAATGGGCTTGTCATCTGTTCAAACAGCCAGTCTCCAATCCTCTGAATGCCTAAAGGATTTTCACTAGGTGGAAGGGTTCATCAATATAAAAGCAGCATTTAAAATACAGAGCAAAGTTTCATCAAGGGATCTTAAAGGTCAGAGGAGATCAGAAAAGTTTTAGCAATCTGTGGGTGGTGTATTTGTCTTCTTTGAAGACACAGAAGATTGAAATTAATATTATATCTGTATTGACAGAACAGCAGGGAAATCCTGCTGCCAGGCACAACCAGTCCTCTCCCTGGTAGAAGTGAAAGCCTTCCAAGAAAACCTCTGGTGTCTTCATCCAACACCAAAGAGACTGCAACTTTGCGTAGGCATCATCAGACCAAGCGAACATTCCAAATCCCATGTGGTCCCTGATGGTCCTTCCAATTCACATCAGTGTTCTTTTCCGTGACATGAATAAAATATTCAGACCCTGGATCATTGCCCTAAATACTGCCTCACATGCAGGAGGGATGGCTGACACTGTAAATTCCTGGCGAGTCTGGTCCTGGTTTCTGTGCCTCCTAGTGACGAGGAGCCAAGCGCACTGCTATGAAATCTCACAGGCAGAGCAAGCTGCAGCACTGCTTTAGTCCTTTCAATGAGTATATGGATTTGGACAAAATCAAACCTAGAAAGCACAAACCATGTAACCCACTGACACCAAATTGCTGTCTGTGCAGATAGCCTCTTTTAAAAACATGCCTTTCTCCCTGAGCTGTCAGGGCCCCTGTTTTGTCACAGAGCCACTCTGCTGTGACATGAGGCTCTCTACCCGCCAAACTCCTTCCTCTTTTGTGTATTCCAGGCTCTGCCCAGATTTTTTTTTCCCCACTATATGGCTATATCTGTTTTAATAGAGAGGACAGATGTCAAACAAGAATCTGAATGCATTTACTGGACCCCAACCTCTGTTAGGGGCTTTTTCTCTCTTCCTTTCTCTCAACAGTGGTAATGTTGTTGTTGTTGAGGCCAAGGTCTAGTCTCAGTGTGGCTGTCTTGGGAAGACTGCTGTTTGGATAAGGTAGGGATTGATGAGCAGAAGTTATTGAAATTCTCTGGTGACCTGCTCTTAAACAGGAGAGATAAACAGGAGGGAGGAGATACCTCTGCTGCCTAGAGCATTTCAAGCACATTTTGTGTATGTTGTTGCATTTTTAGGCTAAAGACATCATAAAGCCAGTAGCTGAGGGAGTGATTATATGACAGCAGTTTCCTACTAAGAGAAAAAAATGCTTTGGCTGCTCCCTGTGTACACTTGCTGTGGGGTCATGTATGCAATTCCACATGGCCAAACCAGAGGGATTTTCTTCTAGCAGAAGGGAGGCTCGAGGTTTGTTTGTGTTTCAGTTTCTGATTGTCTTCTCCTTGTGAGCATGAGACTGCCCACAGCACTCTCCCAGCTCCGGGACTGCCCTCAGTGCACGCTGCAAAGGACAGCAGCCAGGCCACAGCATGTGAGCTCTGCTCTCCTCTTTCCTTTTCTCCTCATGGCAGTGACAGCTCCTTGCACTGGGGCAGTTCTGTGCAAACCCCTGCCAGTCCTCATGACACACTTGGGGGATGAATTTCTGCCTATGGCTGCTCCCAACCATCAGTCGCTGAGTGCTGCCTCTACTCCTTCCTTGGAAACAGCTTTTTCATGGAAATGAACCTGTTTGGCCAAGGTTGCTTGCTGTTGCTGTTTGGATTATTTTCAAGTGTGAGTTGACAGCAACAGCAATAAACTGTCGTGTGTTTGGGCAAGAGCCACATCTCTGCACCACTTCCCAGCTGCTGCAAGGGTTGCATACCAGAGGTTTGGAAAAGTTGAGGGGTAGACCCAGAGGTTCTTGGATGCAGAAATGAGGCAGCAGGACAAGACACGCCTTTTCTGCACTAAAATTTCTCCCAGGCAGAAGCAGAGAGGTTTGACCAATGCTGAGGTTTCATCCAGGGTAGCAGAACTCCCACGCAAGCAGCAGCTGCACATGTGCAGGCAGCACAATATATACAAATCACCTTAGAATATTTAAAATACAGCATGTGTTGAACTCATGGAGCCTTTTTCTGCAGCACCTGTACAGTACTGATGCACTGGGACATGCTGAGTATCTGTGCCTGCTGTGTGTGTTCCTGTTTCCCGTGGGGGAGTGACAGGAATGGATAAGCCTTAGCACAGTGTGACAAGCACTCCCACATCCCGCAGGGCAGCCGGGATGGCATCGCTGCAGGGCCACCCTGCTTGCCTGCAGGGGGTTCAGGGCTGTGGAAGATCCCCAGGAGGATTCCTGCTGGCTCTCAAGGTGGCTTGAGCAGAGCCTGAATATCAGTTTCTGCAGAGGCTCTGTCCCAGATTTCTGCTATTATCACAAATAATTTCACAGTAAGGTGTGGAGATAAGGTCTGTTTATATACCATGAACTGCACATGTGAGAGCAAGGGATAGATGGGAGACCTGAGCTCTAGTTCTAGTGCTGTGATGTGGGATTAGGCTGCCAGCCAAAGGGCCGTTTTCTGTCATTGCTCTGTGCCATGATTCAGGATTGCAGCAGAGAGGGCAGTCAATGTGCTGAAATCAGTTGCGTGGAACTTGAATTTCAAGTGTGCAGTACCTCAAGATGGCTCACTGACTGCTGGGCTCAGGCTCTCTGTGTTGGGTTGAGATGCTGACAGAGGCCTTGGTGCTGTTGTGTTTTTGCTCTATCATGCCAGCAATGTTTCCCATGGGAGAACAATATGTCTCTTTCTCATTATGCTTGAAAAGCCCTTTTCCTATCTCACATTTCTGTAGCTTGGAAGTTGCCAAAAAGAAGTTGCTTCTTTCAGTCAATTGAAGTCGAAATGGAGGGGCAGAGTGTCTAAATGTTTATAGGGCATAGTGCCTGTGACTTGTGCCTGAAACACCCATCAGAGTAGCTGGATTTCTAGATTATCTCAGTTATCTAAAACTGCGTCTCAGAAACAAAAGCTTACTGTGGTGAAATAACGCAACAGAGAATAAAGAAGGAGGAATGGGAAGAGGAAGAAAAATATTTTAAGTTATGAATTAAAGGAAAGGGAAGAAGTAGGTATGATGTGGCATTGCCCATATAGTGAGACTAAAGGAGACAAGTTGTTTGGGGATTTAAGAGTAAACTGGCATCCTGAAAAGCATGGGAGAGAGCACATCCCTTTCTCAATCCAAACTGCCCTAGGAAACACTCTGCAGGGTCATTCCTGAAAGGGCTGTTGTCAGGTATGATGAAGATGAAATCCCTGTGCTTCCCTGCTGTCCCCAGCATATTTCTCCTAAAAGTGCAGACAGTGCAGTTGTTCTGCATGGCCTGTGAATGCCAACACATCTTCCCAGTGTTCTGTCCCTGAGTGCACACCTTCAGCTTTCAAATGGCTTCTGGAGCTGAGGGATTGCCTGATACACTTCAGCAATCCCCAGCTTCTCCCTGGTCATCAGATTTGCATCAATTCTTTGCTTTCAGCAATTTCTGAGTATCTGGCCACAAATTTTCCTAATCCCACAGTATTCTAGTCACTATCTGCACAGATTTGACCTTTGTCCTAGCAGTGCAAAGGAGTGGCGAGCAGTTTAGTACTGGGGGAATTTGCTTCATGAATGATTCATGCTGGGATGGCCCTGATCCTATTCAATTCAAAATAAGCAGTGAGAAATTGCACAACTAGAACTCTTTAAGTGGAAGAGCCCCTTGAAGCACTGCGGCCACCCCACCTGTCATCACTTTTTCTGGTTTCTTCACATGCAGTCAGTGTGTGTCACAGCATCCCATCTCAGGGCCTTTTGAGGATCCACAGGTTAGAGGGATTGTGCTGGTGGAGCTGTGAGCTGCATCTGGCTCTGTTTTGGCTTTTGATCACCAGGAGAAGCATGTGTCAGAGTGCAGCAGCAAGCGTGGCCCTGTGCTTCATTGTGTTGCCTACAGGGACAGCAGCCCACTGCTCGGAGCACACGGTGTTCAGGAGTTTGCCACAGTGATAAAGGGAAAGCATATCAGGCTTTGACAAGTTACACTGGAGGCTGAACATTGTCAGCTGGAGAGTACATGCCAGCACATATACTGCATGCATAAAAAGCTATTTATCTTTGCAAAGGGAGAAGCTGCTGCTGCTGCTGATAGGGAATTCATTTCCAGAGACCTTTTGGGGCTTTTTGATGTGCGTGTGCCCAGCATCACTGCTGAGTGCCTTTCACTTTCCCAAACATTGTGCTACTCCTGCTAGAGAGAGAGAAAAGATGGGGCACAGGGATCTTGGGCTGAGAAGGTGATGTGGAGTGGAGCTTTTGGGTACTGGATCCTGCTCTGTCTGGCACACCAGTATCCCCCTGTTCAGTCCTGAGTCCAGTAGGGGAAAGCTTTTTCAGTGAAAGCTAGGATTCAGAAAATTCAGATCTGACTCTGACACAGCTTTTTCAAGGATCTTATGTAAGTGACCTCATTTCTCATAGTCCATTACCTCCTCACCATGGTGGGACTTTCTTGTTGGATCCTTGGGTGAGTGGGATAAATGGAAATACTCAGTTGCTCTGCTTCTAGGCACCATTTTTTTACCTACAGGGATAGACCTCCACTCTTGCTTGTAACATTATGGATTTTATCCTTCTTCTGTGACCTGCCTGTGTAAATGTGAGTATGGCATGACACAGACAACTATGAGGGTCAGAATTAGATTTGGCAGTTTCTGATCTCCTTAAAATATCAGGTTTTCTTTTGCCATTTCCTCCCAAACACTTTGAAATCTTAACAATGGTGAGTTCTCCATGGGCTTAGACTGACACTGAGCTGGGCAGCAAAGTGCAATCCTAGAGCTGCTCTTCCAAGCTGAGCCCCACCAGGAATCTTCCATCCTCTGGTGTTTCACTGAAGCCTCTCCTGGCTCAGGCCCTTCTTGTCTCTCCTTGGAGATCTACATCAGCTCCCACACCCAGCTCTGAACACAGAGTGCCTGCCACACTTCTGCAGTCCCACAGAGGCTGGGTGCTTTGCCTAAGCACCAGGACACCCTTGCTGGACCCAGCAGGCACAAACTCCCCACTGCCAAGAGCAAGGAGGAGCTTTCACTGCGTTTTCCCTGTTCTAACACCTTTCCCTTGGTGCTATTGCTGGCCACTGCCAGACTGCCAATCTGGCAGTGGGCAGCAGTGCAGCAGTTCTTTAGTCAGTTTTAATAAGTGTGCTTGAAAGGGGCTGCTGGCTGCAGAGGTGTGGAGGCCTGTCACACAGCGTGCCTGTCGTGAGCGTATGGCTGGTGTCAGGATGAAACCACGGCTCTGGCTGTGAGGCTGCAGCACACAGGAGCGTTTCAGCTGCCCATTAAAAGCAGCTGATGGATCAGTGTTGCCAGCAGACATTGTCCCCTGCATCAGGACCAGTAATTAGTACATGGGGCTGTGCTGTCCTCTGACAATAATCTCTTCTTTCATCGCCCTCTTCAAAGGTGGCTTTGCATACAAGACCAAAAGTGAAACCATAGCTCATTACTTGATTGCATAATTACATTCTGCTACAGTGAAATTTGGTTATGGATGTAATTAAATGGATCAAGGTCAGCAGTAGGGCTCAGGACATAAGTGGGGGTGGAAAAAGGCCGAGAACTTCTTTAGCACAGAGTACCACCTTGTTGGCAACTTTAGCAGCTCAGGTCGGTGTTTTTGTGGCCCTTCTGCTTGTCCCTCTGCCCTCACAAGATGTAGGCAACGCTTTTCAGGCGGCTTTTCCCGTGGTTGTGAGGTAGCCAGCAGTGAGGCTGTGGCTGGCTGGAGGGCTGCAGGCACTTGGATCATTTGAAGAGCCCCCTTGCCTTCCTGGCAGAGCTTTTCCACAGGAGTCTCTCGAGACCCCTGAACCTGATGGCCTGTGTCCATAGGCACTTTGGGCTAGGTTTTGGCTGGAAAACAGAAAGTCACAACTATTGAAGCAGGTATATTTCAAAACAGCTTTGTAGTATTTTTTGGATCACACAATTTGTGAGGGAAAGAAATGGGAAGGTCGTAGATGGAGCTTTGTTAAGAGCTGTTGTTTTATAGTAAGGAGAGGAACAATTCAGGGAGCCTCTTCTACACTGCATTCTCTCTGTCTTGCTGCATTGGAGCATGGATTGTGCTGCACTATGGCATCTGCTTCCTGGATATGGACATTTCTTGGTGCACAGACTTTTCTCCCCATTCACAAAATCAAGGAAAGAAGGAACCAAGGCATTAATGTGTGCCAAGACTTGTAATAATGAATTTATGTTCCTGAAAAAGGTAACTGTAAGTCATGCAACAAAGTTTATGGGAGTTGAGCCCTTCAGAGCAACCTAGTCTATCTACTGCCTTCCAGAGCCTGATATGAATAAATAATTTAATGGCTATTAATGTGAATGCTGCTGATTTTGAGTCTCAGTTCTTACAATATTAAACCCTACAGCCAGTTCTGCCCTTAAGGAACATTCTTTCTGCAAAGGCTTTGTATCCATGCAAATGTTATCTGCACCCTCTGAAGAGGCTGCAGCTAAAGAATTGCTTTTGAAAATGTGTAGCACCAGGATTATCACGCCTTGGTTTTTTATCAAATGTATGCTAACGAAAAAAACAAAAGAACAAAACCCAAGACTTTTCAATATTGAGGTTAAATTTAGAAAGCAGACTTTTTAAAGCATCTTTGTCAGTTGAAAGTTTATTTTTTAATGACCAGCTTAAAAAGAAAAGTCTCATAACTCATTATTTTCCTTTTGTGCCTTAGTTGCCTCATATTTTTTACCGCCCTCTTCTAAGTAAAATGATCCCCATGGTGCTCTTACTTTCTGTGTGTTCCTCTTAGTGCAGTTCCATGTATTTGTGAATTAGCAGTTTGCTAATACGCTTTGCTTAGGTCAGTTAAGATACAGTGTTGTGGGACTAGTAAATAAAACTCAGTGATTTGATAAGCATTCTACCACTTGCCTGGTTGAATTTTTGCTTCACAGGTTTTCACCTTCCAGATCCTTTCTTGTTGTGCTGTGACGGTTCATGGCTGTTTGTGACAGGACAGGCCAGGACACCTTTTCTGTTGCTGACCCCAAGTGCCATAGATTGTGTGGGCAGAAGTGACTGTTCAGGTCCATCAGTATGAACAGATTGTCATAGTTTTGCCAGATTATTCTGCTTGCATGAAGTCCCTGCCTTTGGCTGAGTTAAATCAGACACTTGACACAGGTTATCTTTGTGGGTTTCTGTCAGCACCACAGGTTGTTTCCACAGGACTTCTCAACTTCACCTTCATCTCCATTGTTAATGAAGTGATCATATCAATTTTAATACAAACATTCATGAATCAGTACTTATTCCTAGAACAGAATATTTAGTCCAGCTTTAGTAATTCTTAGAGGATTCAATTGTGCTCGTGTTGCTGTACTAATGATTCAGGACTTAGTACTGATGAAAACAGATGGAAACTAAGAAATATTGCAAATGGTAAGAAAGGACTGTAGGACTGTTATGCCTGTGGTTTCTCTTTTGTGGAGCTTTTTTGGTTCAGTGGGACTTTTTCTCCTCCCCCAGTTCTGTAATAGCAGAGAAGAAAACAGGAATAACATGTTTCTTCTCTAGTGATATAGTCAGAACAGCTCTGAGATTTCCTTCCCCTTCAGCATGTTTGCTAAAACATATAAATAAGATTTCTTTAAAATTTATCATGCTAAGGAAAATCTTTTCACACCTCAGAAGAGTCCAGCTGTGACATGTAATAAACTCCAGGCTTTCTGCAAGCCAGGTACTGATTTCAGATAGGCAGGTTTAGCAACTGCTTTGTTGGTACTGTGGCCATTGTAGCTCTTTGTGGGTGTTGGTGGTAAGTGCTGTTTGGAAGGCTTTGTGTTACTACATCCAGTGTGGCTGAGGCATTTGAGATCATAAAGGAGCAATCTGAAATGTCCACAGGGCAGAAGAGGACTTTGTGTACAGCCCCCACCAGGTTACAGCAGGCTGCTCACATCTCTGTTTTCCAGAGGGCATACAGGGTCCTCAGCCCCTTTTAGGAGAACTGACATTTCACATCATCACATGCCTACTTTATTATACCCCACTGCAGTAAGCCAACTATCCCAGCTATCTCTGGGATTAGTGCTTCAGTTAGACCAGGATTGCACTTTTGGAAAAATCCCTCCAGTCACCTTCACATGCAGCTCTTCAGTTTGCACTGCCGAGTGGTTCAGGCTGTGCCAACTAGCTTCCCTTCTAGGTGAAACTAAACTAAACTAGCTTCACTTTTAGGGGAAACTAAACGGAAGGGCTGTCTTTGGTAGTGTCCCTAAAATACTAGATAGTCAGACCATGGGACCAGGTGGCAGCTAGAGCAGACTGAACCCATCCTGAAATGTCTACAGCGCCGGCATCCAGCCCTTGGCACCAACAGTTTCACTCTGTGCATTTGGTCCTGCTGTGTAAACACAGTCTATGTAAAACATAATCAGATGCCTTCAGATCTAAGTGTAAAACCTGAATCTCACTGAAACTGTACGGTGCAATAAGTAGCTACACAGAAAAAGCAGTAATTTTTAACTCTGGATTGCTCTGTTGATTTTGGGTCATATAATTTAAAGACATTTGCACAGTCTTCTGTATACTAGTCCCACAATAAAATGGTCTCCTGTTTTAGTGTGCATTGTGCCAAATAGAGTTAGTGTGTTATATTACTCTCTCTAGAGTGACTATATTATCTTAGTTTGGAAGCTGAAGTCATTAGTTGGCTTCTGAACAGGATCAGATGCCAAAGCTAATCTGTGTTCTCTAGCAAAGTGTGCAACAGAGTGAAAAATTTCACTATAGCCACTGCTGCAAAATCCCTTATGATATACTTCCATCTGTCTGATTCCTGGGAAGCAGAGCATCAGCTATGATGGGTCAGCTGGCTGCATACACTGGAACAGGCAGATCTGAGCCGTGGCATAGTGTGGGTCCATTCAAAATGTTTGTGCATTGTCCACGGGTTATTTCACATCAAAAGGAAACTAACAGAAAAAGAACAAGTCAGGTTGTCAGCACATACATACCATGGAAATCCATTCAAGGTACTAATAAGCCCAGTATTGTCTGTGAAGTTGTTTTGGGCTGTGAGATTTGTCAGCTCATTGTAGCTGTGCATAGATACTGTGGTCAATATGTGGATGGAAATTCCGTCACAGCAGAGTTGGTTGATTTTCTTATTTCTCAGAAAACCAGTGAATAAATGTCTAAAAGCTACAGAAATGTGCCTGCACACTCTCCTCAGTCTTCCTTTATAGCACCTACCTACCTACCTACCTACCTACCTACCTACCTACCTACCTACCTACATACCTTTACTGGGGGTTGGGATGATAAGCAGAGAGGTGTGATGTGTCACCTGAGTGTCACCCTGGCAGATATTAAGGGAGCACCCTGGACCATTTTTGCTGGCTTTGTCAGCAGAAATATTGCTGGGGCCCAGGCTTCGAGGCACAGATGTCAGAGAGTTCCCTTTGGCTCTCCCAGTGGGCAGCAGAGCTGGCCTCCTCCCAAGAATATTCTGTGAACCTTTCCTTCTCACTGTGTAGGCGCTGCAGCAGTGGGTACAGGGGGTGGGAAAAGCCACATAAATTGTCACACTTCCTAACATTTCATCTTGGTTGTAAGAACCTGCTGGTCCAACACCAGCTCACCCCAGCCTCAGCTGGTGCTACAGACCACAGAACTTCCTGTTAACTGCCCAGTTGTAAGTAATCTGTCAGTAAGCTGTCAAAATATTAATAATCTAGCGCCACTCATTTTCAAAATGGATGTTTCAACAACAAAGAAATTGAATTTCCAGCTCTGGTCTTGACAGCTCTGGAACTGGTTTAATCTTTCCAGCATTAACAGAGATAGAGTGTGTTTCCAGTGAGTCTCACAGTTTGAATTTAAGAGTCAAAGCAGAGAGGCTATCTCAGCACATCAGCATCTCAGAGCTGTAATAGGCCTGGTGAGCTCCTTGGCTAGTCCTCTTATCTTCTGCCCACATGACGATGAATTACACAGGAAAAATGAGATACACAGAAAATTGGGTTGAGGCCATTTTCTTCCCTCAGACCTTCACTCTGTGCAGGCTCTACCATAAGGTGAAACAGGGCAGTTTTGTCTGTGTGTTAAAAACCCTAAAACATTTCTAAGACTATTCTTTACAAAGGCTGGGGCTCATTCTCAGTCCTTTTCTTGCTGCCATTGTTATAATTGCATTATTTCATTTATGTCAGAAAGGGAAGGTGTTTGCCTAAGAAATTGAACTGGAACTTGGTTGAAATTTGTTTCTCCACTCACTGACACCTCCTGTTTGCAGACCACGAAGTCAGCTGTCTGGTCTTTCAGTGCTCAGGACCTCAGCACAAAAATGTAGGAATGTTGAGGTTTGCCCTGTCCTCCTGTCATTGTGAGGGCATTTTATTGAATGCCTGAGTCATTTATACTCTGTTGTAAACCCTTGAGGATGATTTTCATATCAACAATAATATGATAAACCCAATATTGACGGCTTATTTTCCACTAAAAGGTTTCCTTTGACTATCAGAAGAAAATAATCTCATGTTTATAAATGCATAACCAATACTTTAGTTTATCCATTGTAATTATTATCAACAATAATAAAAATAGCAGGATCACAAACATAACCAAAGGCAACAAATCAATTTATTCTGCCCTGTGCTCAGACTCAGATGGATGCCAAGAAACAGAGATCATGGGTTCAGAGCATCCCATCTGGCTGTGTTTCTAGGGTTCTTGCATTATTATTTTTCTTTATAGTTATTTCAGGCTGTAGCAGATGAGGCAGTACGATGCTAATTTAGGAAATCTGTTCTTCTTGTATGCAACTAACATATCTTCATCTAGTGCCATCTTGTCTCATGATCATTATGTCTGAAAGCAAAAATGTATTTCTGGATGGTGTTTTGGAGTAAGCAAAGTTGATAACATTGTTAGCAATTTCAGACACTTTGTCAGGAAAACAGAATGTAGAGAAGACAATAGATGAGTTGGGATTCCCCAGTTAGAAATTATCCTGGGGTATCACCAGATCCCCAGGCTGCCAGGAATGCAATACCAGGGACAGTGGTGTTAGGAAACACCCCTTTTGTGGGAAGCAGTTGCTTTCCTGGAAGAGCAGTGCTGCACTGGATGGGCCAAGTGCCACACGAGTAAGCTGTGCTGTGATCACTACTCCAGTTCATAGCAGTCCAAACTTTCAGAGGCTTTAAAATTCCAGCTTGAAATAAGATCCAAAATTAAAAACCAAATCAATCAATCAAGTAAATTCCAAATACACCTTGTATTTTAAAAGGAAGGGATGAAAATTTAGTCTGTCCAACCATGAATTTGAATTTGGGGTCCATCGTTAAGAAAAAGTGAAGCAAGGGGCAGAATATGTGCCTTGCTCAGTGCGCCACATGGGTGAGCAGCTCCATGTGCTGGCTTCTGCAGGTGACACTGCCCACGGAGCTGTGCAGTCATTGGTACCCAGAGCTGACTGACAGAGCCTGTTCTCTCTTCCAGTCCCCCTGGGCTCTCCAGGGACGGATGGAAGCGAGCAGCCTGCCTGGAAGAGTCATCCCCAGTTATGTTCATGTCAGCAGTCATTAAGCTGAAAGCTGTGTTCCTGTGAGGATTGCGTGAGCAGCTCACCAAAGGCCAATGCAGTGAATTTGGGCACTTTATGAGGTATTTGGTGAAAATGTGCCTGCACAATGGGCAGGCCAGGAGCTGAAAGCAAAAGAACACAATACTGAGCTGTGGTGGGATGGACAGGTCTGGATTAGGATCCCCAAAACTCATTTGCTTTGTAGCCAGAGGGAGACCGTGGCTTGTGTGGATCTGTGTGTGCTCAGTGGTCGAGGTAACTGGTTTATCTGGGGTGAAGCAGAGCTCTGTGTCTGGCAGAACCTACCACGGGCTTTGGTCAGTACTCTGCTGTGTGCTCTGCTCTGTGGGCAGATGTCCTTGCTGCCGCAGGACACCTTGGGCATGTCCATGCGGCAATCACACCTCTGTCTCCAGCATTCCTCGGTGGTGGTGACGTGAATCATTTAATCAGTCCTTGAACACTAAAAGGTGCTTGAGGACAACCTTTGTCTGCATATAAAGACCAGCAGCCTGATTCCAGAGGCTTGTCCAGCACTTGGGTTTTTTGCCTGTCTAGGAATATTGGCTCAGCTCACAAGACAAAGATCTGCACTCCACTTCTTGTGTGGGTGTTTTAAAGGGAAGTCAGCTGAACAATTATTTACCTTGAGCACAGAGAGTTCCCACAAAAGTGAGAGCAGATAGCCCTCTAGTTAAATTTTCAGAGGCAGTAAGTTAGGTGACTTGCTAATGCTGCTTCCCAGCTCCAAGAGCTAAAGAACAGACCTGCATGGATGATGATTTATTTGAAAATGTGTTCCCTCCAGCCCACAGATGGTCCAGGCGGAGTCAGAATGCTTTCAGATACCATATTGCTTCACTGTACACTCCCATGTAGCAGCTTGTTATTTTAAAATGTATCTGCTCTCTCCTACTTCTAAAAGGCCACCAAGAAGACTTGTCACCAATCTCTAACAGAGCTAGAAGGGGGAGGAAGAGTGGAGTGTGAAGAGTAGAATATCACCTGCCATCTGGACAAAGATGTGATGAGATGTAAAGTTTGGATGCACATTTGCGGTTCTTGATCACATGCCAAGAGAGAGCTCAGCTACAATTATTTTAAAGCATTTCCAGACAGATGCAACCCTAGGTCAGGGGAGAAGCTACACAGAGGCAGGTGGGCACTGAACTGCATTGGACTCTGTGCAAGGCATCTCTGCCTGTGGCAGTGCTGCTGGGGTCTGCACAGGGCTTATCCTGCAAATGGAACCTCTGTGGTTAAAGACCTGTCCTGGCAATAAGAGTATCAAGTGCTGTCGTATGAGGTTTGTGGTCACAAATTCCCAGATATTCAAGAATATAGTCTCTGAGCTTTCAGGGGTTTAAATGGGAGTTGGGCATTTGCATTTCATCTGGAATCCCAAATGTCTTCAAGAATCCGGTGTCTTGCACATCCATATTGATTTCGGTGCTGAATTTCTCAGTGCTGTTATCATCAGAGGAGTGTTGATGAAACCCTGCCTTAACTCAGGTCGGGTGGGGAATGTATAATGGGCTTTACTGGGTAAAGAGCGCCATAAAACAGATGCTCTCCTCTAGTGCCATCTTTTTCCCTGGAATGGAACAGTGCTTACACAGACAAGTGAATACAATCCAATCATTCCATGCTCTGCCTCTGCAACAGTGCCACTGCTGATAGCTGTGCTGATATTTATGATTCCTACTTAATATGTTTTAAATGAGTTGATGACCTCTTAAGTATTAACACTAACATCAGTAAGTATCCTGAGCCAGATTCTCTGGGAGGGAAGCCTTGCCACGCTATAGACCATTGGTGCAGTTTAGTGCTTTTATCCCATCTGAAGGTCTGGCTCAGTAATTGTGCAAAATGTAAAAGAGAAACCCATAAGTGCTGTAAACAAAGGAAAACTGTTATTCTGGGAGTGTGTTAGTTAGATATTCCAACACTCATAATTAACATCCCTTTCCTAAACTGTGGCACAAACTACTTGCAGAATGGGTTTCTTCTTTTATTGCTGCTAGTTTCAGTGACTAAATTTATTAAGTCATTAGGTTTGCTTGTGGATGTGTGTATTTGCTGTTCTCCTTTGGGTTATAATAAAAGGAGATCTTAAAAAAAAAAAGATATCTTTATTTATCTGGCAATTTTGGGAATGTTTGTAGGGAGATGGTGAGCAGTATGAACAAAGCTGCCCAGTCTGGGGGGACACTGAGTGAGCAGCTGGGTTTGAATACAGCAGCAGCCTGTGACAGTTTCCTGCTGGCTTTCCCTGAGCATTGCATATGGAAACCTGTCACCATTTCTGCCATGATCTGGAGGCACCAGGGGCTTCTGGAGAGCAGATTGCTGGCTCTTGTGATCAAAACCCAGAGACACCTTGCTGTTGCTCACTGGGGACCCTTTTTATTTGCCCCTCCTGGCTGAGGATGCTCAGTGCCAGGGAAGCTCCCAGGCTGGTATGGCAGGGGCTGGCACTGTTGGCTTGGCATTTTTTGAAGAAGCTGAGATCTCTGAGGCTGTCAGTGCATCGTTAAATGCCCTGCAGCTTTGCGCCCACAGGTCTGACAGCTGTGCTTCTGCACTCATGTCTGTGGAACTTCTCCAGCTTTACAGAAATGCAAAGGAGGGTCCAGTCAAACTTACTGTGTTCAAAGAGTTTGGGTTAGATCAACCTGACCAAGACAGGTGAAAGCTGCGGTGGATTAGAAAAAAAATCTGCCCTCTCACAAACCACCACCAGTCTGTGCTGTGGTGAAGGATAGATGGGCCCAGACATTCCCAACGTCTCCCAGAAGAACCAAACTGGCTCAAGTGATGCAGGGATTGGCTTGTGCCTGGAAGTCACGTCCATATTTCCATCTACCGATGGCAGGAGACCCTACTGGGATAAATGAAACATCTTGGTTTTCTAACCCAGAAATAACTTCTGGGGCAATCCATGGTACCTCAGACCCTCCCTGAGCAGCTCTGGCACCCCGAATCACCCCAATGGCAGATGCATCCATTTAGCTCCTCTCGGCTCCAGCTGTCATTGAATGTGATCTCCCTTTTTTCCCTGTGTGATACCTACTGTGTTGGGGTTTTTTTTAAGACTGTGAAATTTCCAGTAAAACTACAGTTATCACAAACCAGAACTATGTTTGTTTTTTCAAAGCAAATCTAATTACTCTTCTTAATACAATTGCCTTTTGTTCAAAGAGACTGGATTGAGATGCAAAATACAAGTTGCAAGTAGATGCTAATTATTTTGCATGTAAATTACTAATGGTTTTTTTTACAAATATTTCATACGAGTTTTTAATTTAATAATTTAAAAAAGAACTGCTTTTCCAAGCCACTTTCAGTAATATCTGTAGACACTTAACAAAATACCTCAGGCTCTAAATCTCCAACTGGTAAACAAATAAATGTATTTATTTTACTTTATATGCAAAAATAATTCAGTCAAAGACATATTTCACATTTAATTAAATTGAGAGAATCTTTTTTTTTCTGCAAATCACAAGCATACTCTTTAATGAGAGGAAGTGATGGGCTTTCTGAATGAGCTGAGTTCATGACAGTCCTGACAGGGGACCTCTGTGGACTTTGTGCAGAAAATGGAATCACTGTTTATTTTGGACTCAATGTTTAAAGAAAATGACTGGTGACTAAAAGATAGAAGCCATCTGTCCTCTCACTGTCTTATACCTGGTCAGGCTATTTCAGTCAAGGAGAAAGTTGGAAAAATAATTGAGTGGGACTCGTTATAACCCTGTTTCCAAAGGTCCCTGCAGCAAGTGAGGAAGTGAGGTGGTGCTCATGACCCCAGGGCTTTACCATAGCATTGCCCCTGGGGCAGGATGCCCTTATGTCCTGTCAAAAGCACATGGGGGGCACAGCCTGAGGATCCCTTCGTTGTGTTTACCCCCTCTTTATCTGAGATGAAGAGAAGCTATTGGACTCCAGGTCTACCCATCTTGCATATATATTATAAACAAAAACAAACAAATTAAAAAACCCTAAATCATGCAGCCCAGAGATTTGGTGAATAGATCGGTGATTTTTTAAGAATACCTTTTGTTATCTCAGATTTCTGTCGGTGCAGCAGTGGCTGCTACAAACTGCTTTGTTATTGTGCAATCTGTTGTGCTCACCTGCACTTCTGTCTTTCTTCCCAGCTCATCTCAGCCTAAGACAATTGAAACAGTAGTTCCCACCTGATTCAGCATAATTGACAAATAATTTTGACAGTGAAGCTTGTAGAGAGGTTCTGCCATTAATATCCCAATAGCCTTTTGTCATTGGTAGCCTCAAAGCTGACAGCAAAAGGTGTGTGATGAAACTAAATGATGCAGTGTAACTGAAGGCTGGCCATGGGGCACCAAGAAGACACCAGTGAAGAAAAACATAAGGGTTTGCATGTTAATGAGATTTAGAGGACACTGTAAAAATCCTCAGGCAGTTCTTGGGAGAGTGGCCTGAGTCCTGCTCCTCTGCCCCATCTCCTCTCCAGTCATCTGGTTCTTTCTTCATCCTCTTGCTCTTTGTGTCAAGTCCACGGTAATGCCCACAGAGGTTTCTGCTGCTCAGACCTGTGAGGACCCTGGGACATGTCAGTTTGGTGGCAGGATGAGCAGTGTCCCATGGGTGTCTGTCTCCACATGGCACAGTTGCTGCAGGTGAGATGATGTACGTAAGAGGAAGGGTAACAGTGGACAAACCCAGTATGATTTAACTGGAACTCAGCAGTCAAGTCTGTGGGTTTTCTAGGCTGCTGAATGGACAGAGCTGGGGTGTTTCATAGTAGTGTTGCCATGGTTCAAATCCTGAAGTTCTGTTTCCACTGACTTATGGGAGATGAGGAATCAACCAGCCAGCTCACAAAACAAATGGAATGCTTTTGTTTGCTTGTGGGGGAGCGTAAACATTTAAAGGAAATCAATAGATTTTTCTTTATTTTCTTAAAATCTTTATTACTTTGATTTCTTTACATGCATTTGCTTTAAAATAATATAAGAATTCTGTGAGGTAATTGGTACAAGTGGGTATAGAATACAGCATCTGCTTTTAGGAACTACTGCTGCATGTCATAAAATATTACACTGCAGTAATTTTAAAATAGATATTGAGCTGAAAACTTAGCTTGCAATAACTTCTAATTAAAATATCTTTTTTCCTTTGTGAAATTACATTTTTAAAATGCATTAGCTTTTATATTTCTTCTTCATTGAAAATAGTCTTAGTTCCATGTTTTAAGTCAAGTTGGGAGCTATCTTTCACAGCCCACCAACTTTTTAGTCCCCCTAAAGGGAATTTTTGTGATCAGCTTTTACTGATGGGGTAATGAAGGCATGGGAAAGGGGATTGAGTTGTCCAGTTTGGTTTGAGAGCTGCTGCCTGGCTGGGCCTGGTGCCAGGGAGTGCCCCCGAGCCAGCAGTTCAGAGGCAGCTCCTGCAAACCCAGCTCCCAGGTGAGCTGTGCCTTCCCAGGCAAGCCAAAGCCTGGAGATAAAGGGCAGATTAAGGAACACTTAAGCACTGTTCTTTTGGGAAGCTACTTCAAACACCATTTCATAGTGCTCTAAGTCATCTAGATCTCTCTTAACTTGTTTCACTCTCTTTTAAAAATATTTATTTCTCTGGCACGAAGGACTCCCTCAGATAAGGCAAAATGGCCCATTTTGCTGATGGTATTTTTACCTGTGTGGTGCTAATGATTGATGCAAAATTCACGTGTGCAGCACAGCTCTGTGCTTTCTGCTGTGCTTTATCTTCTGTAGCTTCAAGCCTGCCAGTCTCTGCGGGTCTGTTGCACACTGGATTTATTGTCACACCAGCAACACTTTATATAACCCCCAGATTGCTTGGGAACACGCTCCTGAGGTTTGCTGAATGTTCAGAATGTTGTCTCTTAAACAAGGTCTGCAGTAAACACGTGGCATTACTCCAGATGCTTTGCTCGATGTTGGTCATGGGTTTTGCATTGGCAAGGCTGGAGAAGCTCCCAAAGACTTGGGAGTGGCTCAGGTTTGGGAGGGAGCATCACTTGCCTGTAGAAGCATCTCTCTGAAATGCCTTGTCTGGGACCTGTAAGAAGGGATTTTTTTGCTGAAACAGTTTTGATTCAGAAAATGAATTTTCATTGTGGCTTGAACTTTTTTTGCAAGAATAGTTTTTAGAAAATTAATTTGTTTGGCTAGGATAGGTTTTCTGCTCAATCTCAAAGTCTGGGAACAAAACCCAACCCACTAACAACCACATATGACTCACTGAAGGTTGGGGAGCCCACTGTTACAGAATCCCCTGGCCAACCAGATCTTTTGGAAGAGATTTAATGTTTCTCTGTTCTGAAAATCTTGAACACTGGGGACATAACAAGTACTAGTCCATAGCTGAGTGTAGTTTCATCCTGGAGACTTCATGCAAAGCCTGGGCAAGTGGCAATGGCACAGCCGCTCCCACATTCCTTACAGGCTTAGGGGATGTCCTGGACAGATCCATATGTGCTCTGCTCCAGGGCAGGTGTGGAAATGCTTCTCAGTACCTGCAGAAATACTTATGCCAGAAATCTTGAAAATTACTTCTTTCTCGTTAGTGAAAGATTTCTAGGCTTTGTGCCAGCATTTCCTCATACTGCTTTTGAAATTAAATGGTTTACTTGCTTTTGTACTCTGATTTCTTTGAATCCTTTTAAATGGTTCAATAAACTGCCTTTTGCCTCTAAGAATCTGAAGAAACCTCAATATCTTAGACAACAAGCATGGAACATTTGCCCATCATAGGGAAGGTATGAGCAAAGCCAGGGGAAGGCATCAGGAACAGCGAGGCTGTCTCTGCTTCTCAGCTCTCTTTTTCTTTTTTTGCTTAGTATTAAAGTCTAAACCCTGAGTTTTCTTGCACATTTTTCATGCCTGTTCATTGTAGGTTGTTTTGCAAGCCACAGCTCTGCCAGGGAAGGACAGCCTTGCCTTTCAGCTGGGAATTGTCTGGATGGGTGTTACTGCTGGGAGCCGGCATTGCTGATGCCTGTTGTTTTCTGTTGCTAACTGCAATGCGTGACTGTTGTGTATCACTCAGTGATGCCTAATTTAGAAGATCAGTGATTATTAATTCTTCCATTGCTTTTTCTTCTTCTCTCTCTCTCTCTCTTACTGCAGGATGTTTTCACACCAGAGTGCAAATTTAAAGAATCTGTCTTTGAAAACTACTACGTTATTTATTCTTCCACGCTGTACCGGCAGCAAGAATCGGGACGAGCGTGGTTCCTGGGACTCAATAAAGAAGGTCAAATTATGAAGGGAAACCGAGTGAAAAAAACCAAACCCTCATCACATTTTGTACCCAAACCCATTGAAGGTATGGAATCTGCCCACTTTCTCCCTCAGTGGGGTTTGGGTAGGGGGAGGTTAACAGCTTCAGAGTTGGGGTTTCCTGGGTGAGGGTGTTGGGCTTCAAGACCAAAAAGCAAGAAGAAATGTTTGTAGCACTTCAGGTAAGTGCTGGGCTGCACTGTTAGCATTTCCTCTGCTTTCTTTCTAGCCTCAAAGGGGGTTCTTAACTTTGGGGTGCTAAAAGATGAATTTAAAAGCCCAGCAACACAAGAAATTACTGGTAAAGAAAAGCAGCCAGCAGTTCCAAAGGAATGTGATGCAGCAGTGGTCATAATGTTGTCTTCCCAGAGGATTTTGCCAATGTATTTCAGTAGATTTCCAGTCCCAGATAGAGTCGGTAGAGACAGGATTCATCTCACCTGATTTTAGACTTTGGCACTCCGTTCATAGTAACAGAAGAAAAATGGGTCCTACCAGCACAGCTGTGGATGTTCTTTATTGTCTACCCTGAGATTAAATCTGTTTTTCCTCATCTGTAAAGACATCCTAGTTAGTCACTGGGGGGTAGAGTTGTTGTCCAGAATTGGATGGGATGCTGTCATGCCATATGTCTTCATCACAGTGTGAGGCTTCAGTGAAAGTCATGGAGCTGAAGTTCTGCCCTCCTGCAGATGCCTGTGCACTCTCTGAAGGGTGCCTCAGGTTCCTGCCAGGACATTTTGCTTTTTGTGGGATGACCCCTAATAAATGGAGAGATAGTGTGGTAAGCCTAGTACTTAACAGGTACTAAGTTGATTCTGGAAATGTCACTTCTTATCCTTTCTTGGGAAAAGCTCTACTTTTTGATTCCCAAAGTAGATATGCTTTTCTGACCCCATCTTTGTCCTGCCATTTGTCTCCTTCAGGGACACAGTAGCCTGGAGCTAGCCTTGGCTGAACATCTCTGTGCTCCCTCTCACTACCTCATGTTGGCTGTGGGAGAAGGCTTGAACTGATGCTCCCCTAACAGGTACCACTCACAAGTGGTGGAGGCCACAGCTCACTCCACACAGCAGTGGCCTTTTTAAAAGCTTCCCAGCTCAGGGGTGAGAAGTTGTGAGCGTAAGGAAAAGGCCATCTGAAGCAAAGCATTAGAGAAATTCAGTGCAGCATTCCCAGAGTACCTGTGGGCTTTGCACAGGAAATGGAAATGTTGTAAGAACAGAGAATGGCCTGGAGGTGCTTGTCCCGTGCTTGTTTTCAACAGCTTCTCTGCAGCCAGGAGCCCTTTGTTGTTTATCTGAGGCATTAGTGGGATTGGTACCCTAAGCCCTCCTGTGTTGCTAAGGAACAGGGCCTGCTTTAGGCATGGGGTTGGTCACCCGCTTCTCTCTTGCCTTGACCATGAGGAGAGTCTTTACAAGCACCAGCTTTCACAGCTGGGTTTCCACCTCCTGGTATTTCTTCACTGCCTGGCTGGGCGTTGGCACTGATCAGTGGGATCTTTTGAATCCAGGCTTCTTTTTTAATCTGGCATCCATGGTGTCTGCTGAACAGCTCAATAGTTTCCTTCTGCATTCATTAAACTAGGCCATTCCTGTGGCTGTCCTCGTGGAAAGCCTTGCCTTAACAGAGCTGCCTGACCCACAGCAGAGATCTCATTTCAGCAAATGCCGCTCTGGCTTTCATTTTGAATAACCCAGCCCAGCCCGAGAGCTTCCCTTTCCCGCAGTTGCCTCCACCCACACTTGCCTCAATCACAGCTGTCACATAACCTCCTGAGCAGTGAGCGCTTTGGAAGTTGGCAGCCAAATTAAGGGCTCCTCCACTCCTTCCCTCCTCCTCATGCTTTGCAGTCAGGCTTTGTGAGCGCTGCTGCATCAAAGAGCTGGCAGTCTCCCAAGCCAAGGCACGTGTCAGCTTCCCAAAGCATTCAGCTGTCTGGGACTGTGACTCCAGACGGAGGACTCTGTTCCCAAGCCTAAGATGCATTGTAGGTAGCAGAGGCTTGTGGGGAGGGTTGGAGTAAAACCTGCTCATCTCCACGTGACTTCTCTGCACCGCTTCCATCAAAGTCCCCCTGAGCAGAGCTTGCAAGCAGAGATGTCACAGAAAAGGGGCAATTTCTACCCTGTTTTAACAGCTTCTTTCTCTTTGTTATGACTCCAAGGAAATACTCAAAGCACTCTCCTGCTGTATTCGCATGTCGGTTCTGCAGAATGCTGTGGCTTGCCCCAGTGTGTGGGCTTTGCTGCTTATTCAGGGCACAGCTTCCATCCACAGGAACTTTGCAGCTTCCATCCACAGTCCCACCCCCAGGTTTCCTGTTGCTGGATACCACCACCAGCATTAGCCCTGTCCCGTGATGGCTGACACAGGAATGTGCGAGGAGGAATCTGCACCCCTGGGAAGGAGAAGTGCCACATCCATTGCTAGGAATCACTTCACCTACCACTCAATAGCAGTTATATCTGAGATGAAACTTCCCTGTTGTTTCTCATATACAGAAAAATTATGCAGCAGTTTAGTGAAGAAAGGGTTCACAGGGTAGGGAAAAAAAAAAAGCCCAGATTGCTCCCTAAGCTTATTTGATTTCCATTACTTCATCCTGCTCTCTGAATTCAGAAGTCTTCTTGAAATTGCAAGTGGACAGTAAACTCATACATAAATAAGAAATATCCTCCCAGATAATTTCTATATACTCATAGGAGCACATACACATACATACACAATGGTATCTATGTATGGATGTGTGTTATCTATGGCTTTTAGCAGCTACAGCTTTCTGCTGTGCTAAACACTCAGAGTGTTTTGACTCACGTAGATTGGCAGGATGCTGGAGGTATTTTGTACAAAATTCAATAGATACCAACTGGAAAAGTTCTGGGTTTTGGTTGGTAGGAGTTTTTTTTAGTTTAGTGTAGGTAGGATTTGTTTGTTTTTGGAAATAAGATGGAGCTTAATCAATATGAAAGCACAAAAAACTTACTAAGTAATAACAGGGGAGACGTTAAGTTCTTCTCCCATCTGTGCACAGGCAAAGCCAAGGCAAACAGCCTGGTAGGCAGCAGTTGATGTACTGTGTGGTGCCAGTTTTGCTTCAAAACACACATACGCAACACATTTCTTTTGATATTTTTATTTCTGATCACTGATTATTCAAGCTAAATGGACCCTTAAGGGAAGACATCAAGATTGAACTAGACTGCACAAGAAATGAGCTTGAGTATAATTGTCATTTGGACAACAAGCAATCTTTCAGAGAAATTTCAGTCTCTTTAAGTGTCTGTAATGATTAGTGCTGGAACAATCCTACCATCCATAGTGCCTTTTGTTCTTCTAAATATCCAAATCCATCTCAGTGTGAGAAGTTTCCAGTCATTTAAGTAGGAATATTATCAGATGCTTACTGTGGGTGTGCTCTGTTATTCATATTTCCTTCTTTTTGAAGACATAATTTCCAAATGTAATTCTCCCAAAGAGTTACGTTTTCTCTCTCTCCTGGCCCAAACTAGAAAACATTTAGGGTGGCAAGTCTCGCCACAGAAGCAGAAAACTTCCTCCAAGTCAGCAGAGCAGTCCCTAACTCTGAATTTACGTGCTTCAGCCCTCATGATGTGAGAATGTCTTAGATACAAAGGTGACCTGTTAAGGACTAGTCTGGATCCATTTATTAGCACTGATGAGTATCCAAGCAGCCAGATCTTTCCCAGTGTCATTCCTCAGGGAAATAACATCCAAGTTTTGTTAAGGCAGAGTTGTAAAGAAGTACAAGACTGTTGACTAGGAAAATGCAGTAGGCCTTGTGAAAATGCTTCAAAGGTATCACCTTAATACATAAAGCATAGAGACATAGGACCTCTCGAGTGGGAAGGGACCTTCAACAACATCTAGTCCCAACCCCCTGCCATGGGGAGAGATGCCACCCTCCCCAGATCAGGCTGTTCAGGACCTCATCCAGCCTTGCCTTGGGCACTACCAGGGATGGGGCATCAACAGCTTCTCTGGGCAACCTGTGGGAGTGCCTCGCTGCCCTCACAGAGAAGAATTTCTTCCTAATGTCTAACCTAAATCTCTCCTTTTTTAGTTTAAAATTGTTCTCCCTTGTCCTGTTACTACCTGCCCATTTAAAATGTTACTTTCCCGACATTCTAAGAAGTATTCTTAAAAAATCAAACCTCAAAATCTCCACACTCTGTAAGTCTTTGCTAACACAGCTCCTCTCTTGGGTCTGTCTTCCAGGTGGGCAGGCTTTGGTGTGTTTTCTATGCCACACTAACTCACTTGTTCATCTATCAGACTCTTGATCATCTTATTAGATGGCAAATGTGATGTATTTTAACCATGATTTTCCTTGGCTTTTTGCCATCCCGTGCTGCCTTTCTTATCTGAACAGAATGTGATTCCACCTGGCAACATCCTTCACATTTTACATGTCTGTCTTCATACCAGATAGATACGAGCTCACATGCCTCTGAAATGCATCAGCTGGGATTTAGAATGCATTAATTAGAGGCAGAAAACGAGGGTGCCTAATCACTCACTCCCTGATGCCCCTGAATACTGCTGCTCAGGCAATTAATTCCCTGCACCAAAGCATTGGCAAATACAGCCACTCGGGCAGATACCAGCACCCAGAGCTGTGGTATCTGTGCAGGCAAGGAGCCTGCTCTGGGCTGCTACCAGAGGATGTGCTTCCATCCCTGCCCAGATCCAGCCTGGCATCATTGGGCACATGGTGACCCTGCAGGGCTGCCCATCTGCTGAACAGCAGCTTAGAAAATTCTGGTTCCTCCTGACTCGCAAGGGTCTGAGACAAGGAAAGATACCAAGTGAAGATGGAGAGATGGGAAGTATCTAATGTGCTTAATAAGCTTTTTGCCATATTCTAGAGAAAGGAAAGGGAGTTTGTTGCATCCCCTGAACCTCCTCAGCTTGCAGTGATGCCAAGTGAGAAATGCTGGGGTCAGGACGCAAAACGATGCTTCCCAAACTCAGGCAGTCCCTGATGCCCAGGGTGATTTCAGTGTCATCATGTGGGTGATGTGCCAGTGCCGTGTCTGGGAAGCAGAAATGAGAGTGTGATCCTGTGCCAGCATGTAGGCAAGAGTTTGAGCTGTTCTGGGTGACAGGCAGCCCCTTCCACGCCTTTGCCTTCAGGAAGTATGGTCCCTGCCACCCCCGTCCTCCTCACTTGTACCCTCAGTCTCCTTCCTAATTTTGGTTTGATCTTTGTGCAAATTTTTCCCTTGTGCCTGTGAGTGGCAGGCGCAGCTATTTCACAGGGGAGCAGGGAATCGAAAGCCACAAGAACCAGACATGGGCACAGCTCCACTTTGTTCACCCCCTTCCATTAAAGCCTGCAGCTCTTCAGCAGATCAAGCTAACAGCACTTTCCAATTAAAGCATGAATATGGATGTGTTGATTGGAATCTGGGGCATAGGAGCTGATTATCTGATTGAAACTCCAAAGCATTAGCTTGGTTTCTAGACATTAAGGGCTGTATTTGGCTTGGTGTGTGGGTGTGGGTGGGTGGGAGAAGCAAGGCAAAGCAGGGAGGGGACTCCTGTTCTAGCTGAATTGCTCATCCTTCCAAAGCTCCTTGTGCTGTGTGCTCCAGCAGACCTCCCAGGTGTCCGGGCATGACTGTCACACTGCTGCTGCTTTACCTCAGGGCAGGTGACAGGGAAGTGTGTCTTCACACACATACAAACAGAGGGATCCCAAAGAGACCTGCCAGTGAGTGCTGCAAGTCCTGGAGCCCGGTGATGTACTTTCAAAGCTGTGAAGATCTGGGCACTCACACGGGTCCGTTTGCAAACACCCCCTCCCCAGTCCATGACTAACATCTCCCTGTGTGAGTCACGCTCAGACTTCCTCAGCACAAAGAGGAACAAGCTGCAGTCCAAGGGCCTGTGTTGCACAACACGTTGGGCTGTCCTTGAAGCCCTGTGCCTGTGCTGGTGTAGGTGTACACACCTGTGTGCCACAGTGCAGGGGGTTTACAGCCCCTGCTGAGCCATGGCCACAGCTCAGCACCTGTGCGCAAGCCCCTTGGGTAGGAGAATGTCCAGACGTCTCTTGTGCATGATGCCATGTAAGTACTGCATGCACTGATCCTGTAGGTGTATCTAAATACTGAAAATATGCTTCTCCTATACTGCTGCAGATTTTCTGGCATGGGCTGTTGGCACAGCCTGTCTGGTACAGAGGCTTTGACAGCTCTGTCTGAAAAGCTCAGTGTGAGCAGTCTCCACATGATGCCCCTCATCAGTATTTGTATCCTGCACTAGATTGGAAGATAAAACTTATAATTCCTGTCCTATTTGCTTGTCAGGTACAGGGTTTCCTTCATTTGTAGCTGCAAATGATGTTTACTTCAGTAGCCTGGTTTATATTCTTTACTCTGTGGGCCTTGTTGGCAGCTCAAGGTGAGAGGCAGGGAGTTGAGGAAAGGCAGCAATGCCGTGGTGCTGCTGCAGCATTCACCTGGGCTCAGTCCTTGTGGTTAAGCATCTGACCCAGCCTGATGGGTTACTGGGGATGGGTGTGAGTGAGATGAGCTTGGTTCTGGGGGAAGAACTCATGGAGGTCCCTCCAGCTCCAGTTTGGGACTAGAGAGGTCAGGATGAAGTGCACTTGAGACAAAACTTTGTTTGTGGAATGTCAGGGGCACTGGGACAACACTGGCACAAATACATAATTCTGCTGGGCAAACATCACATCCGAGAATAAGGTGAGTCACAGAAGTGAAGCACACCCTCAGTGCCATCCAAAGACTCTGCAGCTCAGGGTAAGAAATCACAAGGGCATGGGTTTTCCTCTGTTGTTAACCGTTTCATACTTTCTTTAGCATTTTATTGCCTACTTCACCACAGCAGGCAAATTCACCATCACCATGTTGTTGAGCGACACTCCCCAAGCTGTGAGGGGCAGCTCAGGACTGAACGGGGATGTGAGAGCCCTTTTCCATCTGTTGCTGCATGCTACACATTGTCCTTGCAGCATGCATGCAGACAGCATTCATTGTCTGGACCTGATGGGCAGTCCTGGCACAGCTCATCCTGCTCCAGATCCATGGGACAACTCCTTCATTTTCTCTTTTTTTTCCCTCTAATTTTCATGAAAAAAAATGGCTCCAGTAGCAGTGACAGTTTGCAGAGCAATGCCTTCTTTCAGCCTTGCTAGGAGGACCAGTGTGTGTGTGTGTGTGTGTCTTTAAACTGCTCTGAAAGCCTTGCATGAAGAATACACTATGGGAAAAGTAATATTTTTTCACTGCTCATATATTCAATTCAATATCCCTCCTATTAATACACAGTTGGCTGCACTTTATCTTTGTCCTGTATTGTTGCACAGTGTTGTTACTGTTTATCTAGTCAGGAGTAAAAGCACTGAGCAATAATGTCGTTTTCAGCCTGCCTCTAATTGCTGGGATTTATTTGCAAATCAAGGGAGATTATAGATACACTTACATTGCCTTTTCATACATGGGATGTTTTTTTTTTTTTCATTTCTTTAGATAATTTTTAAAGCTTTGTTTTTGTTGATTACCAGAACCAAACTGTGATAGGCTCTATCCTGTGTTGGAGCTCTGTGCCATTGTTTGTGATGTGACAACTTCACAAAATGAAGCAGTACACAATCATTTCTTCATTTCCTAATTTTTGCAAAGATCTGGACATGACATTTGCAGTCTGGACCTGCCTTATGTTCTCAGCTCCACTCTGCCTGCCCTTGAGATGCCTCACTCTTTCAATCTCATTTGCACCCTGCCACATTTGCAGTGAGCTCATCAGAGATGCTCTCCTTGGTGTGAGCAGCTCGTGCCCCTGCTCTGGCACACCTCACATGGCACGAGGACAGCCGTGAGGACTTAGTCCATGTGCTGAGCAGGATAAATGCTTTGTCCTGCCCAGGACGTGGGGATGAGCCATGCCTTGGGCAGACGTTGCCTTCTCCGGCTGTCTGGGCTCCAGCAAGTGCATTTTTATAGGACACACACTGCATAGCCAGGGTCTAGAGAGAAGGTGCCCTCCAGCCACCCTGCTCTCAGGTGCTGCCAGACAACCACAGAAAGCTGGGACAGCTCCTGACTGGCTATCACTGAACTCATCCTGTGTGTCTGCTCACAGCCCTGACCTTGGCTGGCTGGCTTGATTTACAGAGGAATAAATAGGAAGTGCCGAGAGCAGACCTCGGCTCTTGGCCGACGGAGCCAAATGGGCTTGAGTCACCACTTCAGATCCACAGCTCAACACCCAGAAAGCCTTCATGGCTCAGCTGCAGGTGTAGTTTTGATTCAGATCTCTCAAGGGCTTTGGTTGCAGGTCAAGGGCTGGGAACCGGGTCATTCTTGAACCTGTTGTTAGATGATAATCAGCGTCTCGAGGCAGTACATGGCTCTGTGAGCAAAAATGTTTATTTTATATATATGAATATAAGATGAAAAAGCTATAAAGCACATAAAACCTAGAAAGATTTATCTGTGAGCAGTCAATCTGCTGTTTCTCTCTGCCTTTGAAAGAATACAGAGACAGAAGCAAATGGCAGCGAGGGCAAGTAAACAGATCCTGCTTGATAACACGATCTGCTGCTGGGTCAATTGGGGTTTTGTAAGTGTGGGTGTGTGTGTGTGATTGCAATGGGGCTGGAACTCAGCATCATGTACAAAGAAATAATTTGTTATGGTCATGACTGTCTATGACTTCAGGGCTGTTAACGGGTGTCTCTTCTGTTTGCAGTGTGCATGTACAGAGAGCCATCGCTGCATGAAATTGGAGAAAAACAAGGACGCTCAAGGAAAAGTTCAGGGACACCAACCATGAATGGAGGCAAAGTTGTTAACCAAGACTCGACATAGCTGACAAATACCCTCCCTTCTTCCAACTCCTCCCCTCCCACCCACCTACCCACCCCACCTGGCGAAACCACACTGAGATGATGACAACTGGGCAAGGCAGGACCTACCGGTAGTGGCTTGGAGTGTGAACTCCAGAATCTTTCTTTGTGTAGGACGAGAAAATCGAAACCCAGATCCTGCCTGTTGCAACGTTTTAAAAAACAACAACAACAAAAAAAAAAAGTGAAGAAAAAATGTTTTAAATCAGGACTCCATTAACATTTTCAAAAGCAAACTGTTTGCTCTGTGATCAAAGGGGGAAAAATCTCATCTCTGCATAATAATAATAATAATAACAACAAATAAATATAATAATAATAATAATAATAAAGATGTTACCTTTAAAAATAAAACAAAGCTTTTGGAAAATTGAACTTAGCATATGATATGCAACAAACACATGGGAATTGGATCCTCTGACTGTGCTTTCTGTCTTATCCTTTCACCTCACGTTCACACCACTGTTTTTTACATCCTTGCTTCCCTGGGGATGGATGGGATTTTTCACAAAGAAGGAAAGGTAGGGGGTACATTATGACTGTGTTTGCTCTGCTATCAGTAAAATATGGCCTGCCCAAATTAGGAGCCTGGCAGTTATGGGCAATGAAGTAGCTACTCTTTATTCAGCCTTTTCCATCTACATTCAAACCCTGCACAGTTATTTGTTGCTAATGTCACTCCATGAGTATATTTGACCCAAGTCTGGCATTTTATGCCTTTTTATCATAATTATTTATATGCTTGTTTTACTGTATTAGTTGCCAGGAGAATTTCAGGTCTCACAGGATGAAGCAATCATATTTATTAGGGTAGAGTTAGGAGATAAAGGGCAGAGGAATAGCTGCTTGCTTTAAAATATGAAACAGATCAAGAAATGCTGCTGAAATCCTTGCTGTTGGATGGAAACACTAAGGCATGTGCTGTATGAGAGGGTAACAGGACTTCAGCAATGGCAAGAGGGATGTGGGGATGGGGTGTGCCTAGGAGGGAGCAGGTGTAGAGAAGCACGGGTGGTTGTACCTGTCCAGTTGTGCCCGGGTGAGGATATTTCCTTCTAGCAGCTAGGGTCTCCTGAAATGTTCTGGCTCCACACACACCACACATGTTCAAAGCAGAGGCTGCAAACCCCTCCAATCCCCTGCCTTACCCCTGTGAAGGTCTGAGGCCCCTGAGGTGCTGCAGCAGCCGGGATTTGGGTGTGGGCACGAGTCGTGCCAGGGCTGCAGGTGCTGGAGCAGCACTTCAGAGGTAACGAGTTCCCAAGTGGGAAAAGGCCAGGAGGAGGGCAGTGGGGTGAGGGATGCCCCGTGCTGAGCCCACCTGCAGCAACCAGGGCTTCAGTGGGGACTGGCAGGGCTCTCCCTGTCTGGTGCTTTCTCTCCCTGTGGGTGGGGATCAGCAGTGAACCCTTGCTGCTGGGTGGGACTGAAGCAGGGCAGGGTGGGCTGGTGCCCTGGTACAGATCACACACTTGACCCATCTCTGGCCACTCTGAGCAGCCAGGCCCTGCAGGCACAAGCAGCAGCAGCAGTGCTGGAGCTGCTGTGACAAAAAAAGGCACTGCCCTGGATGAAGGGCTTGGGAAGCCTTTGCTGCTCAGCTATGGGCACAGGTCCTGTGAGGGGCAAAAACAAAAGGAAAAAGCAATCACCCAAGGGCCTGGAGAGGGAACAGAACAGTTCTTTACACACAGGGAACCAGCCTAAAGCCTTGCAGTTACAGGCTGGGTGGGCGTTTGCATCGCTCATAATGGGCACCTGTGAAATTCCAAATACCACCTGAATTGTGGAGACACCTGTGCCATCCCAGCCAGTGCCTCAGCAGGCTGGCAGCCACACAGGCAGAGCCTCAGCTGGCAGTGCCAGGGAGAGGGGTGTGCCAGGCTGTGCCAGGGCTGGCCATGGTGCTGCAAAGCCACTTCTGCCCCGGAGCCTCCCTCCCTCCCCACACACCAGGGGATGTTGGGCGCGTCAGGGCTCAGTGAGCAAAGAGACAGCCAAAGCTCAAGGTTATGGAAGATAACCAGGATCAGCACGAAGGAATGAATTTCAAGCATGTCCTTTTGTGTTTTGGAAAAGCTGAAACCTTGGAATAAAAGCCTCTTCCCACAGCTCTGCCACCCAATGCTGCACCTGCAGCAGGCACTCCGAGTCCCTGTGCTACACATCACATCAGAGGGAGTTACTGCTGCCCTCCTCCAGCCCCAGGACACTGGAGCAAGGTCACTAACACGTGTTAGCTTGGGAGCACACACTCAGCCTTCTGATGTAATTCACTGCCTACATTTCATCTCCCTCACAAACTAGAGAGCACCCCAAATTAAAGGATCGCTGGAGACATGTACACCCAAAGAAATGGAGTCTCAAGGCCAATATGGTGAGCCAGCAGGTTCCTGAACTGTGCAAGTCACCCAACACTAGGCCATGGTTTAGGCACTGAGCCACAGGTTTTCCAGCTGCCCTAGTGGAGGGAAAGCCCAGCACCAGCAGAGAATAGAACACCCCCAACACACCGTGATACCACCAGCCTCTTCTGGACCTCGTCATGGCAGCTAACCAAGGGCACTGATGTCATCTAGAGCAGCTCCAGCATGAGACTAAAAATTGCTGTGGCCTTATGTGCAGGACACCCTTTGCCTAAGCCCAAAAATCTGCAGGCAACAGCAGACCCAGTCCTACCACGTGCTAATTTTTCCATTGTAGGACTCTCTTACTTCCCCCACTGGGCTTTTTTCCTTGTTAACAGTCTTTGGCCAAATCATTACAAGAATCCCTGGAAATGCCATATTCAGGCCTAAATGTCAAAATAATCTGCTCCTTTGTTCCATGGTGTTTGAGCTAATCCCTTTCAGGTGACACTCACTGAGTTTGCCCACAGGGAGAGCCAATTGCTCCTGCTCTCCCCCAGTGTCTGCACCACCTCGGCGCAGGTGTTCTGCCATGTACTGAAATTAAGGGCTGGCTCTCCTTGCTCCCTTCTTAACCATGAGCCACATACCATGGCATAAACCATGACAAAAACCCTGAGGAAATACTGGGGTTTTTCCTGACCTCTAGGAAGCTGCAAAAGTCAGCTCATGGTGTAATGCAGGGACTCCTGACATCACGATAGCCCAAGCACCAGTGAGGCTGCACAGCTCAGCTGCACAGTGTCCACCTGCACCAGCTGCTGGCTGGGAACTGCTTGCCTCTAACACCCTCCAGGTGCTCTAACACCCTCCAGGTGCTCTAACACACTCCAGGTGCCTGGGAAAACCCCGGGGATCCACAGCTTGTAGATACCATGTAGACCTTCATGCATTTTTTTTACTCAAGTGCCTTGCAAGCTCTGTCCCCAGGCCTTGTCTCAAGGAGGTGATGCGGGTTTTGTTGATTATCCATCTGCTGCTTCCCAGTTTTCAGGGAAAAAGGGAATCCACAGAGAATTTTTTTGCTTACTTTGAAGTTCCTACAGTCTTTTCATGGCTTCTCACTCTTCTTGCTTGGTGTTAAACTCTTGATGAGTGATGTTTCTTTTTTTTCTTTCTTTAGCCACACATACAGCAACCATTTAGGAAGCTTTGTGACTCAGTTTAACATTACAGTGACCACAATCCTTGTCAGGCTGCATGTGACACTAGCAGGACAAATTTCCTTGCCATGATGGCATGGCTTTGGGCAAACACCTAGCACAGAAAAGTAAATGATAAAAAAGAAGGATGCTTTCGTCTAACCTGGCCCATAGCTACTGTTAAGTTTGGCAAGACTGCAGGAAAACTTTGCTCTCTGAGTAACAGATGCTCCTATAAAAGATTTTGAGCATTAGAAGTCCAGCAGCAGAAAATACATCAAAGATATGAATACACTTAAAGCGTTCATTTTGTTTCACCCCATTTTTAATTGTGATGTTGGCATGGGTCTGGCTGCACATACTGTACAAAACATCCCCCCTCACCCATACATCAAGGACAAAACCTGATAAAAAGGCTCCAGTTTGGACCAGAAGGATTTTCCTAGGAACAAACTGCAGAAAAAGCTACAGACAAGCATGCCATACTGCGCCAGCAAGTTCTGCCACAAGTGTCAGCACTGGCATGTGACAATGTGCTATGAAGTGAAGCTGACACTCAACAAAGCAATTTATGAAAGTTGTCTGTCAACAACATTTCTGTGTTTGCGCTCAGAGAGGTTCTGGCTGATAAAGGCCCACGCAATCCCTCAAGCTGTCACGGGCTTCACTTTATACCTCTATACCTTAAACTGCACTGGCTGTGCACCAGGAGAGCTCCTGCCCCAGACAGGTATCATTGCCACACCCTGAGCAACGCTGGGGAGGAGATGGTGTGAGCACCCAGGGCTGAGCAGGACTAGCAGGAAACAAAGAGTGCCACCCTGCCTGGTTGCACGCCAGCCAGGCTGCAGCCTGGGTGCATGATAGGCATGAAAAAACATCTTGAGGGTGATACTTCCTAAAACAAAGAAGGCATAGAATTCTCAGTATTTAAAGCACACAAACCCAACCTTTACTAGTGGGTGTGCAATAAAATAAATTACTTTTAATATGGGAGAGATGTTGGCCCCAAATCAAGTCCAGCACTAAAACTCTATTAATTGGGGCATGGTGTAGCCCTGGTCATAGATGGCAAGGATCAGTTTGTATGTCACTGCATCAACGAAATAAAAACCAAGAAAAGACACAAGTGAATGTCTTCAGGAAGAGATTTCTCTCCCAAAACTGAAACAAAATGTTTAGTTGCTGCTGTGGGATGACCCACTGCACACACCTAGGAGTAAAACCAAAAGAAACAGAACTGCACTTCCTTGGTGAAGCAGAGATGTTTCCATGGCATTCCTGTTTTCCCTCTCCCACCAGCAATGCTTCAGCCTTCAAGTGGATGGAAGGCTGTTTCCATGGAGCAGAAGGCAGTAAGGTTCACATCCTTCCCACCTGCACCGAGTTAAACTTGACTGCTCTGCTTCAGCTGCTGAGCTACAGTCATGGGCATCCTGCAATTTCCCCATGTTCTTCTTACACACCTTTATTAGGGGAAAAAATCCCCCCAAAAATTCCATAGCCAGGCTGATACATTTTTAGCATCATACTTAAGAGCATGAAGATCTCAAAACTGCTGATACATTTGTGACCCCAAAGTTAAAGCTTAATAACTCCCATTCCAGGACAGAGGACTTCTATTCATGGCAGTTGCATAATGAAGTGCTGCATGCACAAAAGTTGGACATCTTCCCAGCCTGCCTCCCTCTTGGACTTCAGGGACCTTCTCTATGGTAGAGGAGGTCTAGGCCAGCACGGCTCCATCTCACCATAGCATTCACCAGAATTGTGGGGATGACACAGGGAGCTCACAGACCCCAGAGCATTCCCAGCTGACACAACTGCAGTTTCAGTGCAGAAAAATTTGACTTTCTGTGGTCAAGTGTCCTTTCTGAAAAGGACAGGCTCTCTCATCAAACAATTGCTTGAAAAGAAAGAAGGGGGTTAGTTTTATTTAAAATACTCTGGTGCAGGCACTGGGATAATCCATCTGTGGAATATGCCATTAATGTTTACTGAGCAATACAAATGAAAAAAACAAGGCATTATCAATTATTAAAAAAAAATAATTCTGTATATGGGATCAGAGGAATAGCAGAGGATAACCCTCCCAAGAGTCTATTAGGAATAGGTTATATACTGCTCCATTTTCCATGCTCATTACAATCACTGCCCCAATAATAGCTGCGTGCTGTGCCTTCCTCTATTCTAGTACAATTCTCCCGTGGGAACTAAATAACTCTGTTTAAATACTGAGCAGAGCTTGTAGAAGAAAGCAGGATGGTTCTGCTGTGCTACCCTTGTGTGCAATCTGCATCTCAGGGAGCTGCTTACAGCCCTTCCTTCTCACAGCTTGATACAAGAATAGAGGGGCAGCACTGGGGAGGAGGAACATGTTGGTCAGTCCAGCTAAATGACATTGTCAAGGAAAAATTATGCCAGACTTAATAATTTTCAGAAATTAAGGCTTTGGTGAATTTTAATTCCTTGAGCTCTAAAAAAATTGCAGGGAGGAAAGCAACCAGTGGGTCCATGTAAGTGCCAGTCCCTAAGCAAGGACTTTGGTGGCATTTAAGTCTCTATATCCAGCTCCTGGCTTGTCTCCTACACACAGTGATGCCTCCTTCTTTCATTTCCCAGAGCTCTGAGTTTTCCTGGGGGATCCTCCTCACTGAGTCCTTGGATCAAAGAGGGCAGAGCAGTTCCTGCTGGGGCAGCAGTGGGAACCCAAACTGGGAGTCCTGCTCAGGCTTTCAGCTGGGGTCCCAAGCCAGAGGGCTCCTCACAGAGCCCTCCCCAGGGCACCCCTGCCTCCTCCAAACATGCCAGGAAAACAGAGCTCATTGTCCTGAGCAATTCTGCTCCCCTGGACCCTGATTTGTGCAGAGCCCAAAGCAAGAACCCCAAAATCTGAGAGGCACAGATGTCACTCCCTGCTGTGCTGTGCCCAGCCCGGGCTGTGGTGCCAGGAGCAGCCCTGAGCAGGGGTTTTGGGGATCACAGAGCTCATGAAGGGATCTGATCACATGATAACAGGACACTGCAGAGGTGAAGAGCTTCTGGTTTGACTGAGCCTCACGAGGGTCACTTACACGCTGGGACTCTGACACTGCCACTTTTTAATTTTATTTTCCAACTTACTGCACAAGCTGGTAATTCAAATAGTTTCACTCAATTCACCATTAAACAAAGAAGCAAGACAGTGCATAGGGAATAAGCTTTACTTGACATCAACTCAATTTGAAGATCAAAAAGAGGTGTGTTTAACTTTGCATTATCTTCATTTTTTAATTTTCACTGGGTTTTGTTCTTCCTGCTATCAGACAGCACAGAAAGCAGAACTAATAGGAAAAACTGACTTCTGCTGTGGGAGCAGAAAATGTTATCTCACAAACAGATGGGATACTCTGGTGACTCCCAGCTCAGTTCCTTTGGGCTTCAGATGAGGAGTTTTCACATGAGAATGTAATGAATTTTCACAAGGTCCCAGTTAGGGCACTGTGAGACTTGTCCTTCACTGGCAAGTTCATATGATTCTCCCAGCAAGGTCAATGGGCTGCCAGGTTGGACCTAAATCTGAATTCAAGCTGTGCATTCAGGGTGTGGAACTAAAACTTCCCAGGAAAAGCTCCCTGTGGGTACATAGAGACCTAAATTTGCCATGGAAAAAGATCCAGTTCAAATTACCATCTTTGGATTCCACTTTCATACTTGTCCCTGTAAAACCAAACTCAAGTTCCAAATTCTAGGCTCACCTCTGTATTCTTGAATCTCCAAATTCAAGCACTAGACTATTTCAGAATTTTATTCCATCTGTAGGATTGAATAGGCCTTGTATAAATTGGTAGCATTTAAAATAAGAAAAGCACTCAGTATTGACAATATTTAATGGCCAAGGAACACAATAATCTAGCTCTAGACATACCCAAACTGTGGAGTCCACATCCATGTAGAAATTTAACTTGAACTGCTGCAGTTTGATCCCACTTTTTATTAATTCAGTAAAATCAGTTTTCTGTTTAGAAATATGTTCTTCTGGACAAGCTACTGCAAACACCTCAGCAGGTGGTGCCTTCAGAGAGACAGAATGGCTGCAGTCCTGAGAGGCAAAGCTGGGGGCACTTTAAACAGAAAGACACGTTCATCAATAAAAGGAAATCTTTCTAAAGTCAACATGAGCTGGTTCCAGGTTAAGGCTTTATCTTTTCTTTGTAAAATAGTTGCCTGCTCCTGCAGATTTGCAGGAATAATGGTACATCATGTGTAGCTTGTACTAAAACAACTGACCAAAAATAAACCCCAAAAGCCAAACAAAAACCCCATCAGTTCCATGCTGCCACCCGCCTGGATTCTGCTTTGTTTTGGAAACTTCAAGGAGTTGAGAATCAAGCTCACCCCCAGGGCAACTCCAATGAAATCAATGTGCAACCCTGGGAATTAATCTGGCCCAAGCCTCATTTTCTCTTTAACTGCAGGAATCAAGGTCATTTTCCCATCTGGATTTTGCAGAGGCTTCTGCCCATACTGATGAGTTATACCTTTTATCAAACCTTGACCATCATTTTCAGCCCTAGAAAATGATTGCACAGTGTCAGAGGATCAGAGGAAATAAGATGAAGACTCTTGGTGTTAACATCCAGACCTCATATTTGCTATGTGCCGCCTCTCCTGCGTCCCCCAAAGTCACATGCAGTATCTTTGCAGAGTTCACTGCAGGAATCTGTCCTCCTTCCTCTCCAAAATCTCACACTTAATGCCAGGTGACACCACTCATCCTCTATCTTAACTTCAAGGCAGTTACTCTTTTGCACATCTGTAGGTTTTATGCAACAGTGTGAGCAGCATTTTTCTGCTGGCTGAAGGACTACAAAACCAAACTGTGAGTTTTTGATTTTGGAGGGGAAGTGGGTCTATCTGTCTGTCTGTCCATCTATGCCTATAGGCCTGTACCCTCTTCCCTCCCCAGTAATCCCCTCTGTGCCAGCACCTGGGATGTCTGGGTGGGTCTGGCCTGCAGGACCCTCTGATGACAGCAGAACATCGTGCAGGCAGCCTGCCTTAGATCCTGACTCGGTCAGCACCTCAAAAACCGCCTGTGAGAATCTGAGGGCAAAGACCTCATGGGAGAAAACAATTAGAGTAATTATTGCAAGTGCCAAGAATGGCAGGTGGGTCAATAAATGAGTAAAGGACTGGCTGCAGACACCCTCTCCCTCACAAGGTGGTCTGTGTAGGGCCAAGGCTCCACCTGACACATCCAGCCCCATCCTGGGAACAAAACACGCCTTTCAAAGGTGGCAGTGCCTGTAAGACAATGTACTGGAGATAAAGGGTCTGCAGAAGCAGCTCCTGACTAGAAGCAGACTGCACAAGGCTATCTGAACATCCCCTTTCAATCCAGACTTGATATGAGCACATCACCTCCTTGCTCTATAGACTGGCGTGCCAGATGTCTGCTACAAAATAATAACACTGAGAAATTTGTGGTTTGGGATATTTTAATATCCTGAGCAGAGGATTATTTGCTGTTTAGTGTGCTTTAAAATGTTTTCCTTCTGTGCAATTGATAGCTTTACTGCTCCTGGACAGAATAACAAACAGCTGTGCTGCTAAATAAAAGAGATCTTTTGGATCATCTCAGAGCACCATCTTGGCAGCCTTGGAGCCCCAGTGACTTGCAGAAAGGGTGAGTGGTCATGGGGCAGGTTTGCCAGCTGGTGCAGGCACTTGCAGCTGCTTAGAGTTCACAGATAAAAGTTCATGTATAAAAGATTTCATCACAGATTATTAAAGGCAGAAAGGACAGTTGTAAATCAAAGAGTCTGACCTCTCGTGTAACACAGGCTGGTGATTTCAGAGCAGAAGTCAGAGATTAGCCTGACCAGAGGTACCCAGCTGGGCAATGGAAACTCTGCTCTGAGTTCACTGGAATCTCACATGTTGTAATTCCATAATGCAGCAGAGAGTTCATTCAGAGGCTGCAGACCAGGTAATCAGATTCTGTGCAGGTTTACTTCTTGATTATTTATTCAATAAGGATCACATTAAAAGCCCACTGGAGGCAGTGAGAGACTCCTGTTGACTTTGCAGCAGCCTAAATCAGACCTGAAGCGTTCAGAGTTTTAATATGCACAATTGGAATTTGGTAGCTTCCAGAGGTCTGTATCAAATTATGAGCTCCCTTTGGGGTGATGTGCTCATCACACATCCTTGCTTGCCCAAGGGTAACCTCTCACAACTTGCTCCAAACAGCTTTGCTGCCTGGAGTGACACTTCCTCGGACGACCTCCGAACTCGGATCACCTACTGACCTCCTTCCATGCAGAAATGATTTCTTGGCCAAGATGAAGGAAAGTGTGGCTGATGAGAACGGCAGAGAGACAGAGCCAAAGCTCAGGAGTTAGGAGCAGCTGAGGCAGAGCTGTGGAAAGGACTCCAAACAGTTTTGTGTGAAGCCTCAGCTAATGTTGCCTGATCCCTCTATTTTATTTCCCCTTCAAAACAGGGCACCACAGGCACTCCTTCCTCCCTTTCTCCTGCACCACCATGCTTCTCCAGCAAAACCTGAATGCTGTCTTTTGTCAGAGCTTCTGGGGTTCCTGCAGAGCACAACAGACCACAGAAACTGCCCATATTGGTGGATTCTGGGGTAAAATCTTTCTGGGTGCAGGGTCACATAAGCCAAATAAAAATGTGGTCCTTGATAACCCTTGCTACGTGTAAAAGCACCAAAAAGAATGATTTGTCAATATCTGGGTACGTCAGATGTGGAGCCAGATGTGGTATATTGTCTGTTGACCACTTTATTATCTTCTATCCCATCTGTAGAAGATTAAAAACCTACGTAATATTTTTTTGTGGTGGAACAGTATTTTTCCAATGAGAAAAAACACAGCCTCTGATTTGTATTCCTCTGACTTGAAATCATTCATTTTAAATGACTGTTTGTTCTGCTAATTTAGAATCCAGGCAGGCATGGAAACAATTTATTTTGGTTTGCAAAAGGAGCTGAGCTTGGGTTTGTTAAGTGTGTGTGTCCTTTGTTGCTTTGGGATGCAGCACAGCTCCCTGCTGGAATTAGAGCTCTCCAGGGGCAGGAGCTCCACAGTGAGCTCCAGGATGACACCCTCAGAGAGGAACCTGTCCTTGACTGAATATCAGACCTGCTGCATTTCCCTTGTCTCCTCCACAAGAGTTTTTCCTAAGAGTCACTTGATGAACTAAATCCTCCATGGCCACCCCCAGGTGGTGCAGCCCAGAAAAGGGAGAAGTGTTCCCTCAGGAGCCCAGTCTGACACAGATCCTCTGGCCAAACTCAAAGGGGGGCTGCTCCACTCCAAAATCCAGCGTGACTTGAGTTCCCTGCTCTCATGGAAAAGTCCTTGTACTTCTTACAGCCTCATTCAAAACTTGGAGTTTCCTACTGCTGGAAGCATGGAAACCCATTCAAAAAAACAGCTTCTTCAGATAAAAAAAAAAAAAAACAGATAAAAAGGGATTTTGACATCTCTAACAAGGGCATTATCCCAGTAAATAAATTATCGGCACTCACTTATAATTACTTTTGTTATACTTGTACCTGCTTTGCAGCAAATTTCCCAAGACAGAGTTCTGATGTCTGCTAATTTTATTTTCTGTAATGTCTAAGAAAAACCAATTTTTTTGAAAAATGCTTCTTGATATTTGAAGCAGAAAAGTAATTGGTATTGAACCAATTCAAAAGCTGGATAATATTGTCTTTCATGATATGTTGGGCAATGATGTGGACTACAGCTACATTACATGAAGCAAGGGTTTTTTTAAAATAGCTTTCATTCTGGTTTGCCACTAAACCTCAGTAACAGCACATTAAAGACATGTATTTCAGTACCCCAGCAGAGGCATTTTGTTCTGTAACTCATCTTATTGCTCTGAGGACTCCTGCCAGTTGGCACATTTGCACATGTGCTAAGTTGCTAAATTTCTAATATTCCCCCCTCACCTGGTTTGACCCTGCATCCCTACGTGAGGCAGAGGGAATCAGCCCTGGGAGTGTGGGCTCTGCATTTTGGGTTGTCAGCCCTTACATGGTCACCCTGGAGTCAGACAGCACAGCAATGGGCTCCTTCCAGAAACTGATAAACAACAAAACATGTTAGAAGCTGTATGAATTGAAACCAAAGCCCTGTAACAGCAAAGTGATTTCCAACAGAGGTGGCACCACCAGGAAGAGAAGAAGCCAAACCCAGCAGATCTCCTGCAGAAGATCAGCTCTCCTGAGCTCATCCCCTCATCCGTGGGAGCCCTTCCACCACCTTGGCCACAGAGCCAGGCCACGGCCTCAGTGCCTGCTGCCCTCACCCCTCTCACAGCTCCTGGCTGTGGGAGATCCCTCGCCCCTGTCAGATTAATGAGAGTCTCACAGTCCCAGGGGGGCTTTTGCTCTGAGCATTCTTTAATGAATGGTACGAAATTAATGAAAATTAACAACAGCCCACGAACAGGAGCACATACAAGTCATACAGCTGCTATAAACACACAGAGCCAGGGTCATGTCTCCACAGATGGCTGCTCTAAGCATTTCTAGCACTGCTGCTGTCTAATCCTATCAGAGAGAGCCAGCACTGTCCGAGATTTGCCAGCCATGTGTCCAGAGGCAATGTGCAGGCAGAAATGCATGGCAGACCCCAGGATCCCCTGGCCACGTGTCCACAGGCAGTGTGCAGACAGAATTGCATGGCAGCAGCTGCTGACAGCCTGCCTGGCCCTCAGCTGCCTGAATTTCATAGCAGTGTTGAGCTAAACTGCCAGCTGTGCCCAGCTCTGTTCTGGGTTCACCAGGGATCCTGTTCCAACCACATCTGTCCTGCCAGGTTGGTGCCAGAGCAGGGAGTCAGTTCTGTCCAGAGAGGCCCTGAGTATCCAAGGCAGGCAGCACAGACTCAGCTGTCTACAGAGAGAGGAAAATTGGCTTCTAGAGCCCCTTGCAAAAATAAATAAATAAATACAGCTCTTAATTCAAAAGTGAGAGAGGCTTGTGGCCAAAATTTCACATTTTGCAGTATTTCAGAGAGCTCTGGTCTTTGTTCCAGGCTGAAACTCCAGTCCAGCTGGCACAAGTCCCATGGGTTTCAGAGCAGCTCAGATTTCATTCTCTAACACACACTGCTGGAAGCACTGGCTTACAAAAGGTGAACAACTTCCAAGAAATGGGCTAGGGCCACACCTGGCCTTCCTTATCACTGTCTGCTGGTGTTTTTGTGTGAATAGCAGGCAGGGAGCTGGTGGTGAAAAGAATCCCCAGTAACAGCAGAGACAATCCCCAGGACTGTTGGAGACAAAAGCTCCAGCCCATCTCCTGGCTGAGCTGCACAACAACATTGCAGTCAGGCTGCCCATAAGATGCTTTACAGGGAAGGAATGGAGCTGCACCTTTCTGCTGAGCTCCTTACCTTTGTGACAATCCAGGAGAGTGAGTTTGAAAAGAACTGGTGATGCTCCCTGTGTGCCAGACACCATGGCTCCTTCCCCCTGGGGTGAACATCAGCCTGCTGAGGATGTCAAATGTCAATTCTGCTGCTGCCTCATTACCTGAGGGGAAACAAACCATTGCTAACAAATGTGTTTTTCTGAATGTCCCCATCTACAGGTGTTTGAATGTTGGAATGAAAATGCCACCTGGTTCTGGGAGTCTGCTCCCACCAGAGCACCAGGTCTGCCTGCTCCTGCTCTCTGCTCCCACCACCCTTGGGGCAGTGATTTGGGCAGGTCTTGGCTCCAGACCAGGGTCAGCTGGGCTCTATTCCCAGCCCTCCTCCCCCTGCTTCCCTGTGCTGTGCAGCTCAGATCCCTTCTGTGAGCCTCAGGCTCTCTTTCTGTAGCAAAAGGGTGAGCCATAGTTTGTTTTTGGAAGCTCCAGACAAGCAGAACAACAGGAGAGAGAGAAGTATTGGGACTCTCCAAGCTGCTCCTGTCTGTGCAATGGCCTGAGCTCAAGAGTTGGTGGCAACTGGGGCCCAGCAACCTCCAGCTCTGGGTTTGGAAGTGAACCTCCACATTGATGAAGAGGCACAAATCTAAATCTCCTTCCTCCTGTACTCCTGCCCATTCTCTGTGGTGCCTCTGAAAATTACAGTTTTGCCACTTGAAAACAAAAGTGCTTAGCTGGCAAGAAAGACTCCATAAAGAAAGCAATGGAGGCTGCCACATCTGTACTGTCTGAACACCATCTGTCTCCCAAGTTTACTCTGAAACAAAGAAAATCCCATCCAGTCCTCCTGCAATATATCAGTAAATTGCTTAGCAGTGGCACTTGGAGAAGGAATGAACACATTTCAATTAGACAATGGCATCATTAAACACCAGCTCAGTAAATAAAAACCTGGAGGTTAACATTTGTAGAGATTAAGCAATCTGTTAAGTAAAGTTTACTATGGCATGTTAGGGTTTATGTTATACAGCTATATACATGTAGCATCCAAAACAGCCTCCTCAGCTTACATTTAAGATTGTTGGTTTTGCTTTAAGCATGTGTGATTACCTGAGAGTTACCTGAAGTCCCAAGACTGGATTGGAACTGGAGATACCTGCAGAAATAGGTGTATCACTTGTGGTAGAGAAAGAAAGGACAGCACAGTGATGGAGAGGAAAAGCAAAATCACAGAATTATTTGGTTTGGAAGAGACCTGCAAAGATCAAAAAGACAAAATCAAAAAGATCAAAGCGAATAAAAAAGATTGCTTTAGGGACTGATGACAAATGCTGAAAATGGGAGGTAACTGCTGCAAACAGGCTAGTTTACCTTCAGAAAATCCTAATTCCAGGTTAGGTAGAATTGAAACCTGGGATAACACCGAGCTGGAAAATATGTATCACCTCTGATTTCCAAGCCTTTGCAGCCACTATGGTTATGACATTTTAATTTACTCCTTTCTACCCTGCAAATCTCAAAAGAGCCTCACACATGTTTGGTCCTGGAAGGACTGTATGCACTGCAAGCTTAAGCTAAGAGGAGGATCCACTGTTTCTTGGCTGATTTTACAAACAGTCTTTGTATCCAAAGCAGAGTAAACCTGGGCAGGCTTCAACTTTTTCCAAACTCAGATAAATGTTTTTGATTAAGATGAAGCAGCGCAAATCCTTAAGAAGGCTGCTCTGCAGAGTGCTCCTGCAGGTGCCTGCGTGCACAGGGAGATCTCTCTGTGCTTTTCAGGAGTGGCTTCTCTGCCAGCTTCAAGGAGTGGCTGCTCACAGCTGCCAGCACCGTGACCCTCCCTTAACTCTATGAACAAGACTTGGGGCAGAATTTGTTTTCCAAGGACCTTGCAAATATTCAGTGTAAAAAGTGACCAGCACATTTGCACTGCAGGGGGTTGTGCCTCACAAACAGCCAAAACCAGTGTTTATTACAGCAGTGTTTATTACAGCAGTGTTTATATTGCATATCACAATCCCATGTTGGACAGGGGTAAAGGAGCCTCAGGCAAACACAGCCTGTGATGATGCACCTTCCACTGCATCCCCGAGTGCTGCACCAGACCCACCAGGCACCAGCACCCCAGAGAGCTGCTGAAAGCTGCTGGCTGCTGAAATGCCCCTGGACTGCAGCACTCCTGTGCTGCCAGCTCTCCTTCACTGCCACTTCCCCCTCTCCTCCAGCAGCACTGCCCCCCACACGAGCTGGGAGATTATCCCAATTATTCCAGCTGTTGTGCTCCACCACACTGAACATAATTAAAGCTAACAAAGCATGCCTCACTGGCTCTCTTGTCATCTGGCACTGAAGGCTGAGGATCCAAATGAGCAGGGCTCAGGCTGATGTCATACTTGAGAGAGTTTGGCAGGGGAGAGGGGGGAGAAAACAAAAAAAGGTGTGGATCTTGCATGGCTGTTTTTATCATTAGAAAACTCCAGTGAAGTATTGATAGGGTGGGGTGATTCTTGGGGTTATTGGTTTTGATATCTTTCTGAAATGCAGACTTTTTAGACAAATATTTCTAGGTATGCCTTAGATTACCAATGTAGATTTACCTGCAGCTGTGCTCATACAAGGTCCTGGATAGTCTTTCAAATCCCATCACTTGTGCTGATACAGGCAAGATGCAGTCTTCTGCTTTTACACCTTGATTAACACAGTGGCATCATCAATGCATCCCCCTGGCACAAAATGGAAAGAATAAGAAAGAAAAGACTGCAGCAGAGCCCATATTATACACACTTCCAGCTCATTTCCCTAAGCAGAGAACTCCAGACTCACCAGCACCAGGGTGGATGACAAACAAGAGCCATGGCCCTTGGCAAAGAGAAGTCCATTTGCTCACCCAGCTCCATCCAAATTTGCAGTAATCAGTGCACAAAGATGCTCAAGTAGGAAAGAGGAATGGAAATAATTCGCCAATAACAGTTGGGACTGACCCTGGATCCTAACCCAGTGCCTGAATGGTGAGAACAAGCAGAGGTTAGGCAGGACCAGCAGCTGAAGATGATCTCTCCCCCAGGCCTTGCTTATCTAACCAGGCAGAGCTCCGAGAGCCCCTGCCAGTGGCTTACAGGGTATGGTCCCAATCCCCTTCTGCCTTTTTGGCTGCCAAGTTTCACTGCAAACAACTGAGAATGCACCAGATGCCCATAAAATGGCACTTCCCTCCCATTGCTGGTTTTTCAGGAGCTGCTGGGCTCCACATCCCAGCAGCTGAGAGCAGCTCTTGAGTGAGAAGCGCTAAAAGGGGATCCTGAGGTCATCTCCAAGGACTAAGCAACAATTTCCAAACCACAAAGGATTGAAACTCTTCACACATGGCCCCGCTCCTACAGACTTCTAAGCCGCTTAGTTGTTTTTAAAAATGAATGATGACATTCACATTTCCTCTCCCAATGCCAGGAAGGCCAGAAACTTTGCAAGTTTTCATGTGATGGCACTTCAGCAGGCTGAGAAGCATTTCTGGGCTTCTCATCATGTGAACTGCAGCAAACCTCTCTCTGTTTTCATCTTTAGTATCATTATCAACTTCTCTCCATTATTTCATCTCTAGGGATGTGCATTCCGGAGGCTTTCAGAGCTTCCTGAAAAGCACAGAATAATTTCCAAAATCCAGGTTTATGCTGAATGAAAGAAGGGACTCCCTGTCCCTCTGGTACACAATCGAAGAGGCCAGCCTCCATCTCATACAGAGCACCACTGAACATCCACAGAGCAAGATTCATATCCTGAATACACAAACTTCTCCGAGATACCGTCCAAAAGTGATAACCACATGCAGAGCTCCCGTGACACGCGGCACCTAAAGTGTTAACACAGCCCGGAGGAAACCATGTAATCCCTGAAATGAGGACAGTGCTCCAGGAACGGATCGATCCGGGGCTGCCCTTCAGTACCCAGCTGCTGACAGACAGCAAATCGATCCGTGTGGTTTGAATTCCTCTGCTGACAATCCGGGCAGGAGAGGGCCAGGAGCTGTAAATGCATAATCTGTGCCTGGCACTCGCTCCCTGCGTACTGAACCACGGTAAAACCTTCGGAGCAAGCTGCTTCCCCTCCAGTTGGTTAACATTTGTATCCAGCTGAACTCCTGGGGTGATAACTACAGCAAACCTCCTCCTCTGAGGCGGATAAATAAAACATAGCGTGGAGAAAAGTGCAGGCTATTGGCACGTCTCTGCCCCAGGCTGTAAGCGGCTGAATGCCGCATGCAGCCAAGGCGAGGAAGGAGCGGGGCTGGTCCCGGGGAGGCTCTGCTCCCTCTCTGCCTTCCCCCCAGTGACCGATCCATTGTTCTGCTCCTGGCTGGGGCACGGAGCCGTGCCCCGGCACAGGACACAGCAGCATCTTTGCTAATTCTGCAAGTGCCACCTACAGTTTGTGCGAGTGCATGTGTGTGAGCAAACACAGTCCCAGGCACAGAGGGAGACATCCCACAAACGATAGATATATATTTATATCTCTGAGTACTGAGACATGATCAAACCAGCCCGTAGCTCTCACATGAGAGGACAGAAATAAGCCTGGAAGTGTTTCTGTTCTGGGAGCAGGTCCTCTGCCTGCGGGGGACGGCAGGCACTGAGCTGTGTACAAACTCTGCGGGGCACAGCGAGCCCTGCAGGGAAAGAAGCAGGGTCTGACTGCTCCTGGGATGCTCTCTGAGCAGTCCTCCATTCTGAGCTCAGCAGCATTGCCACAAAGCCAGAACAGGGATGCAGGACCTGTTTTCCCCCTGATGAAATACACCAGTGGATGTGGCAGTACCAGCTCCTCAGGGGTGCCACAAAAATGATGGTGAGTGGGGCAGGGCAGTGGCCTTCACAGTCCCAGTGGTTCAGCAGTCCCCAGCAGCACTGCCAGCCACTCCCCAGCCCTGGCAAAAGGGCCCTACACAGGGCAGAAGTTTTTTTAGATTGTAAAGAAGGCAAACAGGGCCAAGGAAATGAACACAACAGCTGAGAGGCTTAGGGTTTAATCAGAGCTGGCTTTCACTGCTTGCTTGCTTTCATCACTGATTTTCAAAGGAAAATGCCCATGTCTATAGAAAACCCCCAAGCCCAAACAACCATTCCCTGCTCCCACTGTGCAATTGAAATGGGGATGGGGGGGTGGGGGGGAAGTGTTTGTTTATTTTTTATTAATTTTCTTGCAGAGGTAATTTAAAAGAAATAAGAGAGGACTTCACTGGTCCTGTGTTGTCTTACAGCAGTCAGGCTGGCTGGGGAGCTCACAGAATCCATGCCTAGATCCACAGGAAAAACCATGGCCAAACACACTCTCAGCTGGAAGCTTTTCTTGGGGTTTGCCTCCCTCACCTGTTTTGTTTGGGGGCTTTTGACAGTTCTGTGCAATATCTTTGCCTTTTCCTCGGGGTTTCATCCAGCCCATAGCAGTCTGTGATGGACTGCCACCCTCAGGGGAGTCCCCTGACCAGATTTATGTGTTATGTGCAGAGCCCAGACAAACTCCCATGGTTTGTTGAAGAGCCTGATCCTGGCTGGAAAAACCCCTTCTCAGGCTTGAGCAGATGTTTGAAGGAGAAGGAAAGGATGGAGTGCTCTGCTCTGGAGCTCCTCATCCTTTCTGCCCCCTGCCCCAGCCAACCCCAGCAACAGCCTCTGTTTGGACACGGGCACTCTTTAAAATGGTTGTTTACTGTGATTTCACTGGGACTGACAGGAAAACAGGAACACAGAATGGCTTTTAAATACACCCTGTGGCTAAAAGCCTGGAAGCAGCTGGCCTCTGGCCAGGCTGTGAGAATGAACAATGATATTTTGGGGCAGAGACGGAGGCGAGCCCAGATTCTTCCTGCTATAATTTGACTTTTTTGAATGTACTTAAATGGAGAGGTTGTTAACTAATCGGATGTCTTTCAGTTTGACTCTTAGCTTTGGCTCATGATGGAGCAGATACACAAAGAGCACATTCCCTACACACCCTTCAGCCATCAGTTACTCCTCTCACCCATCAGCTTTCTTTCTTTTATATTGTTTTTAATGTTTCTTTGCTGTACATTTAGGCCTTTTGTGAGAAAAAGAACATGGAAAAACTTTTCTTCCTGTCTCTTCTTAATAAACACTTTTATTCTGCATGTTAACTGATTTCTTGGCTTCTGAAGAAGTAAATAAAATGTTAGGAAGCCAAAATCTAAGATGAAATATTGAGGTTATTCAGACTTCTTTTTTCCTTTACAGCTCTGCCATCAACCATTTGAGATTTTAATTTCTGTTCCAAAAGAGCAAGCAAGAAAACAGTTTACAGATTCTTCAGAACTCCCACAGAAATGGGAAAAACAGACTTACTGAACCATCTAGACAACTCCTGTGTCTGCTGCAGCTCCTGGCTGTCAGACCCCAATCTTCTCATCAGGGGTAGCAGCAGCCACCTCCATCCACAGGTGATGGGGCCACGCTGACTGCACAGGAGGCTGTGCTGCTGTGAGCCTTGTCTGCACCACCCTGTGTGACAGGGGACACTGAGTCACTGAGGGCTGGCCCAACACCATTCCAAGGGCATGGAAAGCTCCTTCAGGATGGGTCTAGCAGGATTTAGGGTCGAAGGAGGGCTTGAATCACTGCTGCTGAGGCAGGCTCTCAGCTCTTTTTACCAATACAAGAATAACTAAACAGGCCTATGATTATTTTTAGGGTTTTTTGATCAGCAGCTGGTCACTCATCTGTCTGATGTGAGGTACACTACTCTCCTGGTCTTTTCTGCCAGAGAGAGATGTTTGTTGGGGGTGGAGAGTAGGAAACTGAAAATGCAAAAGGAAAACTTGACCAGACTACTCCCACTCTTTGAAAACCCAAAATCCATGTGCTCATGCATGAGCTGCTAGATGGGAGATAAATCCCAGCTGTATGTGGAGTCACCCAGCAATATCCTTGATTTACTCTTGCTTCTTCCCTCCACTGAATTCTGTTGCTTGGAGCCTTGCAGTGGGTTGAGAAGAGCCCCAGAGAACAGGGGAACTGCCTGGGGATGGTCCCAGAGCCCCACACTTGTCTGCAGGACCCTGCTGCCATCAGGAGCTACCCCAGGGCTGGCAGCAGCCGCAGGTGAGGACAAGCGCTGGCAGCTGAAGGTCCCCTCAATTAATTACATTGGGTGGGGAGCCTGCTTGTTGCCCAAGGGATGAAAGACAGAAAGACAGAAAACCAGTCCTGTGCCAAGCTTGGCTGCCCTTTGCATGGGGAAAACACAATTTTGGCAGTCCTGCTGCAATCCTGTACCATCTTGTTGAAGCCAGTGCTGCGCTATGACCAAGTATGTTTGAGTGGCAGAGGACAGGCAGATAAGCCTGAAAACAACTCTCTGGGTGTGAGAGACCACAAAAGTCCTTCAAGCAGGGGACACACTGCAGAGATGTCAGAAATGGGACACTGGGACAGACAACCATCAAAATGCAGAGTTTTCCCCTTAGAGACCACAGTCAGCCAGCTGTGGCAAACCAGTGCAGAGGAAACTACACCCCATGAATTCCAGCTCTCATGCAGGGACTCCTCATGCTCTACCCTTTTCTATAGGTCTGAAACACCCATGCAAAGGAGCAGGCTCAGGGGGTGAGGTTGGGAATAAGGTGTGGCAGCACTGCAGCAGCTTGATCAAGAGAAAGCAGGGCTCCAGTGAGGGCAGTGACCTGGACCCACACCTCTCATGGCCATGGAGCTGGTGGGGTTTGCAGACCCTCCTCCTCCAGGCTGCCAGCTCACACCTTACCTCTGACTGACAGGGATGCAGTGCTAGCTGTGCCTTGCACAAGAGAGTCCTCTTAGACAATACCACCAGAACACTGCTGAAATGGGAGCAGAACCACAGGGCAAACAGGGGGACAAGGTAATGGTTAAAGGGACACATGTTGCATCAAGAGGCAGCAGGCTCCATGCACTGCCTGCTGGGCCACCCAAGCTGGCTTTCCTTGGCAGACATCAGCCTGGCTCCCTCGTGGAAATGGCTCTCTGTGTGCTCCTGTCCAAGCAGCTGGCAGGGCTGAGACCCTCTCCCTGGCTCCTAAGACATTACTGAGCAGGGGGAGCTGTGCAGATAAACAATGCACAAGAATGTGTGTGAGGAGGAGTGTGCAAGACAGGGGGAGAGAAGAAAGGAGAATATGAGAAACCAGACATCTAACAAAGAAGGAGGAAAGATGATCAGGCAAAGCAGTGAGATGAGAGAGAGAGTTGTTATTAGAGGCAAGAAGTGAAAAGAGGCAAATTAAACACTGGTTCAAACCAGAGTAAAAATAGCACAGGAGGAAAAGGAAAAAGAAAAGCCTGCAAAGGAATACAACTGATGTCTTTAGTAGGTGCTATCACACTCATGTACCTGCTCTGCCAGCTCTGCAGAGGAGTACACCCTGAAATTAACTGCAGGGCAGCAGGATGGCCCTGGGAACAGCTCTGGCTGCAGCCCTCGTGCCCTCCAGCTGGACCAGCTGAGATAACAAACTTGGGCACTGCTGCTGGGTCACTGCAGTTAGTTATTTCCATCAAGTATGGACCAGTCACTGCAAAAGAACTTGGCTCTTGGCTGCTTTTTGAGACATCTGCATCTCCCTTCACGCACAAAAGCAGATGGGGTCTGGTCCATGGAGCTAAATCGAGCTAAAAGCCAAAGTTACATCCAGATACAAAATTAATTGGTGCAGAATTCTTCACGTTGCAGTGTCAAGAAGGATGTCACTGTAAAGATATGTCAGAGAGTTAAGACAGACTCAAGGTCCATACATTTATACTTGATTTCCATTCTGGTCACAAAATTAAAACTAGGGATGAGGTCAAGATCAAAACTTAATCTCAGGCCATGACCTCCCTCCTGTGCCCCATATCCAGCTGGATCCTCACAATGAGCTGCATTAATCTCTGGGGACAGCAAAGAAAACTGAAAGCAAAGCAAAGCAGGAATTTATGTGTAAGAAAGAACCGTATGACAGGGTCCAAAGCAATGATAATGTGCCACTGAAAAAGTCTCAGCTGATAAGAAGCATCTTGGGGTTGTCTCCCTGGCCCCTTCCCAAAGCAGGCTTTGTCCTTATCCTGGATGCCCAAATTCACCCCCAAGGGTCACCAATAAGCATCCCAAGAATGCAGCTGGTGCCCCAGTACCTGCTGCTGCCACTCAGACTGCTGAGGAGGTGTAGGGCACTGGAAAATTAAAAGTGAGTAACTCCACACCCGTGTGCCTGCCCTGCTCAATCCTCATTTTCCCCAGGAGCAGCCTCCAGGACAGGAATGCCTCTAAGGTTTTAAGGAAGCTGTCCTGCTCCCTTTCCTGCCTTCAGTTTTCCTGCCTGACCTTCCCCAGGTGACTCTGCACTTCAGCTCCCTCCCTGCAAAAGAAGGATCACAGAACCACCTTGCTCCAAGACAGCATTGCAAGAATAAATGCTTTAACAGCTGTATTAGGCACAAAAGCAAAGAGAGGTTGGATGAATATGAAAGATTATTGCACATTCGATTTCTAATGTTACATCCCTGACTTTATCTGAGTGCCACTCCTGCTGACAGCCTCTGGAGAGCAGACAAGGCAGCATCCTCTGAATAATCTCAAAACTTGAGGGGAAAGACCAGCCCTGGCCACTCTTTGGTTCTGCTGTCACTTCTCTTACAGTGTTTCCCCACATTTCCAGGGGTGCACACGCTCAGAGAGCTGGAGATCTGAGCAGAATGAAATACCAAGAGGAAAGAAAGCCCTAGGGCACATATTTAGATGCAGTCATAAAAACACAATTCTTGCTTTGATTGTGTATAATCCTGACAATCTCCAAGTGTATGTACACGCTTCTCCAACTAATCTGAGGTGAATACCAATGTTAGTGCACCATTTATTCGCTTTAATATGAACATAGGTCTTTGGAGAAAAGAGAAGCTGTGTTTGTGCGATAGACAGGCGGGTTTGAAACGTTGACTAAACATTTTTGAGCTGTAGTGTTATAGGTGGGATTCATGCTATGAACTCTTTAACAGTTTCACTCCAAGCCCCTTGCCCTCCCCTCCGTCTCAGCGCTGCTGCTTGCTTTGGGAGCAGATTTCCTGACTGAGAGAGGGAGCAGCTGAAACAGTCAGGGAGCAGGGGAAGGTCGAGCTGACCTTGTGCTGCAGGCGCCGTCTGGGCAGAGCCCGCCGGGGCCATCCCTGCCTGCTGACACGGCCTCCCAAGGAAACTGCTGCTGCTGCTGGAGTTAATATTCACACCCACTCCGTGCAGGGCTTGCAGGTACCCACGGAGCAATTAACCTGCCACAAATGCTTGTTTAGTCATTTTTAATCCAAGGCATTGACAGGAAAACATAATGTTTTTTCCTGCTTGGCTTAGAGTAAGAAGCAATGATGTCTACAGATTCACTGATGAAGAGCTTCCTAAAAGGAATTGTCAAACAATGAGCCCTCCAAACAGCCTCTCTTCACCCTCTGATTTTCATGCAATGACAAATCTAGATTTCCTATGACTTATAGCTGCTTTTGTGAGGGAAATGTCCTTTTAAAACATGCCAGTGCCTCTTTACTGGCGCAGCTGCCTTGCACTTAGAAAGAAACAGTTAAAAGAAATACATTAAATCTTATGCCAGAGCCAGACCTGCTGTCTCAATTCCTTTGAGTCAATCAGCACATTGGTGGTGCTGTAAATCAAAGGCAATTCTGCAGTACAACACCATTTTGTAAGGCAGGTACTGCCCTGCAAGGGTAAATGCATATGCATATTAACTATCAGAATTTATTCAAAGTTCATAATATCTCTGTTTTGCTTATAGTCTAAATATTCAAAGACATCATTTTAACTGACATAGTTAAGTGAAGTGCCAAAGGCATATGTACAGGGCATATACTATAGATGTGTAGATACATCACACATACATATTTATTTCACTACACAAGAAGATGGAATCATTGCTATATCTCATGTAAGGCTGGGTGCTGTTTTCTGTAGATCATGATGACAGCCTCAGTTGGAAAACTACAGGAAATTAGCCTTGAATACTCTGCATAAATTCTCAGCTTTTGAGGAGCTGCAAGAAATCAACTTATATTCAAGTTAAAACTGTTCCTCAAGAAACATGCACATTCTGAAAAATGTGATTTTTCAAGCCTTTAACTAAAGACTGTGAAGCAGAGGAAATGAATGTGCAAAAGAAAAGGCTTGAGAGCACCCTGAGAATATTTATATTGTTAATTACCAAATACGAACAAAATATTAGTGTGTCTTGTTATCACTGTGTGTTTCAATATCATAACAAAAATGAAACAAGGCTTAAAATTGTAGAATGTTTTCTCTACAAACCAGCAGTTTACTGTGAATTTGTTACCACAGTTCTTGTCCTTTAACTAGTAAAAGGACAGTCAGCTTTTCTGGAATGCCAGAACATGACTGAGATACATTTTATGGTTTAGGATTTCAAATGTTTTAAGAACTAGGTCCAATCCATCTCCCACTTTTCTGCAGTACAGGCATGTGAATGCATTACTTGAAGCTCTGCACACTCTGGGCACCAGCATCCACAGAAATTCCTGCAGGGAGTATGAGATGGCTCACCCAAAATGAAAGTGGGCTCAGCTGCTGCCGTCTTGATGGAACAGCACAATCCTCACTCTCTCAACTTTATCATCTCCCAGGTCCTTCATGTGTTGATGAGCAGGAATAAGCAGAGCCATAGAGATGGAATAAGCTGTGACCAAGAGATGGCTCTCAGAGCACCTCTCACTGGGCAGAGCAGTGAAGTTCAGCCAGACAAGCCAAAGCTTATGGCACCAAGGATGGAGCAGGGCGCTTGCCAGCTTCCCCCTCAGTCAGTGCCTCGGGTGCTGCACTGATTCCTTGTACCTGTCACAGGAGGCACCTTGGCTGCCAGGAGCAGAGGCAGCTGGCAATAAATCTCTATTACAGGGGCTGTCTGAGGCAATTGGCAGGTTTGAAAGCACAGTGACTTGCATGTATGTGCTCTGTGCACCTGCACTGGGTGTGCACATAGCCAGTGAATTCCACACTGGATGTTTATATAGACATACATCCAGTACATAAACAGACCCAAAAGATGCAATTTTCAATATAACCCAAGGCCATCCCATGTGACCTAAATAATTCAAGGGCAGGAAAGCTACATAACATAGTATCTTTGTTGAAAACAAAGCAATAATCCCCTTTCCGTGAGGAAATGACAGGTTTGAAATTGCCTTGTGTTCCCAGACTTTAAACTTGGCAGCATGTCGCTTCTTGTAAATGTTTCACTCCAGAAGAGTCTGGTGATCCATTATTAGCAGCTAATTCACTGTCAAGCATGTGGGCAACAACATTTGGACAGGAGCGATGAAGCATCAGCTGTTAGTCTGCTGCAGCTCCCCTCGTGTTAGAGATGGGGAGATTTCTGACACAGGAATATATTTCATGTGTTGGGGGTCACTCTTCTGGTGAGAACAGCAATTCAGACAAAGTCTGGGCTTTGCAGAATCTCTTCTCCCTGTCTGAGGCAAAGTCCTGCAGTCCCCTGTCCCACGGGCAGAGGGAAAGGAAGCTGTTTGCAATAAAAAGAAGAACATGATGAAAATAAAAATGTGAGTGCTCAAAATTCATGTCAGCCTGAAAAATCACTGTTGGTTAAAAGTACATGTGTCTGCTGCCTCGACAATGATCCCTGGCAGGCAGCTTGCAGGGGGCATTCTGATTGATGATAATTTCCAATATAGTTCAATTCTTTCATAATGCTGTCTCTTCTTTAAAAAAAAAACCAAGTAATTAACAGTAATGAACAATTAAAAATAGCTTTACAAATATCACCATGCTCTTACACAGGAAATTACTAAACTCATTGTACGCTTATCTGCCACAAAAAAGATTCAGTCAGCTCTTCTATTTATAACAGCATCTCCCCCAACTCATTAGCAGCATTAGCATTCACAGGCTGCTCACCAGGAGGATCCAAAGACCCTTGTCTCCTGGTCTGGCCTGGATACTTTGCATCACATTCCCATTAGCTCGTGGGGACTTTCCAGTACCTGTGTCCTCAATGAGTCAGGATCTTCTCATGTCCTGTCTGTACTGTTGTCACAGCCGAAGCATATCCTGCCAGGCAGCCACAGCTCTGCCCCTGGGCACAATGGCACACAGCACAAAATTCTGGCTGAACTCACCACTGTCCCCAAGCTCTCAGTGCTGGGGGCTGCATTATCCCCAAGTCCTTTGCAGAGCCATCACAGCAGGAAAGAGCTGTTCAGCAGGAATAATAATATTAGATTTTTGCCTATGCCTGAGTGACAAAGAGAAAAGAAAAATCTTTCCAGAGCACAGGGGAGAAGTCAAATTATCCTGAATATTTGTGAAGAGCGGGAGAGATGCTTTTAAAAGGGGTTTTGATACCAGACTGAAGCAAAGAAAGAAAATAAGGAGGAATATGCCCTAAAATACTTCCCCCTTATTGGGCTGTTTGTCTTCTAGGAAATAACAGACTGAGATTGCACTGGGAACCCAGCTCAGACTGCAAGGGGAAAAGTTGTGAAGTGAGAAAGGTTGGCTTGGGGAGAGATCAGACACTCTGGAGCTGGCAGTGATGCAGTAAAGGGTGGGGGGAGGAGTGGGGGTGGAAATCCCATCCTAGATTTGACACTTAGGGAACTGCAAAGCTGTGCATGGAATAGAAGTCAGGCAGCTCTTCAAAAATAGGCTGGGAAATCCAGCAAAGAGACAAGCTGTGCTGGTGGCTGCTTGTGAAGCCAGGACCTGTGAGGAAAGGGCTGTGAGCATTTGCATTGCCGGGAGGTGTGCAGAAAGCACTGCACTGTGCTCAGACTATTTACACCATGATTTTCCTGCCTTTGGGAGGTGCTCAGACTGCCCCTTTGAGAAACTCATTTTGTATTTATAAGGCTTTATGAGCTTGCAAAATCTTTCAGAACTTCTGATCTGTGTGTAATTTCCCATGCTTTTCTTCAAGTGCTTTTCTTCTCCATAACAATGTGTTATTAACTTTCAAAATCTTATTGCATGGCTATAAAATTCATGTGAGGTTTCAGAGCATTGAGTTTCAATGGTGCAAACTGATCCATCAGAACCAAAGGAAAACATGTCCTGGGAAACAAGAGAGGGCAGGAGGGCTACAATAATTCTTCATATGAAGAAAAGAAAGTTGGAGTTGTTTAATAAAGGAAGCACACAGCTATGTTCTTTACTCACAGGGGGAAGGTAAAGAGAAAGAGAAAGGTACAGTGAATGTGAAGATCAAAAAGGGGAGGAAAACAATTTTGGCCTTCTCCAAATTGTCCTTCACACTGCAGACTGGGTGCTGTGAAACCCATCCATGCATGTCCTCAGGACATGTTGTTTCATGGCCAAAACTTCATCTGCCAAACAAATGCACACAAGCATCCAGACTTTCCTTAACGTGTTGGTAGGTTCCCAGTAAGAAGGTTTGTCACACATCTTGAAATGCAGCCCACAAACCCACTTCTCAGACATGCCATGCTCCAAAGATTTGTGGATGCCAAAGGCAGAACAAAGCATTCACATTTTCTGTGTGATACAGACCACAAGATACCAGTTAGCACATTTTAGATCAGTAAAATAGTTCTCATTAGTATCAGGTTATCAGAAGGAAAGTCATGTAGTTGTAAGAAAAAGAAAAAAATTAGGCTATGGAGAATCTATTCTGTCTCATCTGTCTCTGTATTAATGACCTTTTGCTGAACAGTTCAGCTCTGACTTTAGATTCAATTTTTCTAGATTTGGAAATTGTCAAACTGCCTGGGTGAGACTCTCCAACCTTTGTGATAGAAAGGAGCTGACATTAGCTGATTATAACAGCATTTCTAGCTCAAGCATATCTGCATCTCTGAAAATACTATGAATTTTGACAGGTTTTCAATACATTTGTCCACCCACAGAGCTGATGTCATCTCACTTGCTGGAGGAAACCATAAAGGATAGATTTCCTTTGGCTCAAAAGAGATGTCTGAGTAGTGGCAAAGTCTGTTCTTCCACAGTCATTTCAATTAGCAGGGAATAGCCTGAGAATCCACGGGCTGTTACAGTCAGTCAGTGGCCAGAAACAATTAGAGAGCCTGGCTGGGTGTTTCTGCATCCTGCATCCCTCAGACAGCCCAGCTCCCACGGTGGGAAGAGCCAGAGCTGCCTCTTGCTGAGGTACACGATTCAAAGGCATCCTCTCTTCGCTGGCACGAGGTCATCCCTGCCTGGGAGCAGGATGACAATGCAGACCTGGTGGTCCAGAGGGGCTGGGGGCACTGATGGAGCCCAGGTCGGTGAGGTGAGCCACCCCTGCCCACAGAGCACTGCCCAGCTCAGTCCCACTGCTGTTCCCAGCTCCTTCTCCTCTCATCACATCCTTTCCCCTGTGGAGGGACACCCTGACAGAGGTGGCTCTGACACCACGTGTGTCTGTCAGTCTGTCCCTTGTGGCACTGGGTGCTGGGGCTCTGCATCTCAAAACAAACTCCTGCCTTCATCCCCACACTGCATCCTCCCACGCTCCTCACCTCAGAAAGAATGGCAATACTGGGGCATCTCACTTTTTGTGGCATTACTCATGGAACAAGGGAGAAACCCCAGCACTGCCCCACACCTCAGGCAGGCAGCCCTGGCCCCAGGCTCCCAGGAGCCCTGCTGGAAGGCAGCTGTCCCAACTTCCCTGCAGATAACTCTTCCAGCCACTCTTCCCTTCCAGTTTGGAAAGGGAGGGAGGAAAGCAGGGAGATCTGATATTGGTCCTTCCTCCTTGCAGCTTAGAAATATAAGAGCTGTAAAACTAATCAGTTGGTGAAATTTTCCTCTGCAGGAGTCACAGCCAGTGGAATAAGCATTAGAAAAAGATGGATGTGGCAGGTCTGATTAATCCAGGTGCTTTTCCTGAATAACGATAATTGGGGTTTAGCGTGGCTATACGTATAAAATCAAATTTAATCAGCAAATGGACTGCCTCCAAACTCACTGCCAACCCACCCTCACATTTATCTAGGTCTACTGCTATAATTTCATTGAAATTGAAGTTTTCACCCTGAAAATTTATTCTTTCACCTTTGATGGCATTTTAATCCTTTCCTTTGCGAAATACAAATTCGGCCTTTCACTCTAAGAAGTGGAGCTGCATGTTCATGTGCCTGGTCCTGTCAAGAGGCATGAAAGATCAGTGAACTCTACCTCACCTATGGCCACAGGACTCAGTTAATTCACAGCTTAGAAGGAGGAAACAGCAGGGCAATGCACTGAGTGTCAGAAGGAGCTGCCAGCAGGAAAATTTACCAGAATAGCCAAACCAGAGGAATAAACTACACCAGCTCCAGGAGCAGCCCTGTGAGCTGTTAATTGTGGTTGGCCTTTATCTCCATTGGCTTTCTTAGCTACAGCAAATGCAATATGGCTCGTTAGTACTGCAGCACACAGAGACAAGTGTAATTACAGTAATTAATTCTCTCAACTATCCCAATCATAAGTGTCTGAGCACCATCCCTTTGGATAGTCAGAGGACCTGAAGAGGACACTTGAAATGCATCCTGCTCTTGTGATGACATGGAAGATCCTCAGAGATTCTCCAAGTGGTTGTGAGGCACCTTCAAGGCATTTAGTATTACCTTGTAATTTATCTGATGTATGAGGTGCCATGGGTTAATAACTTCTGCCTCACAGCACCAGTGCAACCCAGACTGTGCTCCAGTCTTTGTGGCTGTGCTTGGTTATCCCCAAAGAGACAGCCCAGCAAACCAGAGCTCAAACCTCCCTGGCTGGTGGTTGTGGTTGGACTCCAGCTCCCAGATCTGCCCAACAATCCCTGGCATCCCAATGTGCCTGGCTTGGCTCTGCTCACAGACAACAGACAGAGCTTCTTGACCTCCAGCCAAGCCAAGTTATTGCCTGGATTGCCTGGCTGGGATCAGCAGTTCTGAACTCTTTGAATTGTTGCCTGCCGAGGGAAATGCTTATCCATGTACATACATGTGTACATATATGAACACATGCTTGGACATGTACAAACTGCTTCTCTCAGCTTCAATGCAAACCCCACTGAAGCCCATGGCTAAGTGACAGGGAGGGACTGGATGCATTAGGAAAAATGAATAAGAAGAGTGGCTGGAGCAGTTTGTCTCATCATTTCCAGCAGAAAACAAAACCAGTGCCTGCACAGTCCTGGAAAGTGGCAACAATGCTCCTGGCTTGTAAATCAGGGGCTGAATTAAAAGGGAATTGATGGAGTTTGGTCACTGTGCATTCCTACAGATGTGGCGCTATGAGGGAGAAGAAAACAAGCTGTGTGTATGTACAGACACTGAATTTCAGTGTAGCCCAGTTTGAGCTCAGCCTTCTTTATCCTACAATCAGCCTTGGAGTGGCATCCCAGGCTACATCCCTCTCCTGTGGGCTCTTCTGCCTGTGAGGACTCAGCACAAACACTTAACAAGCCAAGAGCTGGCTCCAAAATCATGAAGCAAACTGGGGAAGCAGCCACTGCCCCAGGGGGACAAGATACAGATGCTTGGGGTCATCAGTCCTGGGGATGCATGTTCTTATTGACCAGGACCCAAGGCAGATGCTTCTTTCTCTCTCCTTCTCTTTCTTGTTGCCTTTTAAAGTAGGCTCTTGACTGTTTCTGGGGTGAGCACAGCCATAGGGAAGAAAAGAAGAAATACATGCCCTGCCAGTTCCTGAACATTTTCCAATGAGCAGCTTCTGGAATTTGTTGATCTTCAGCCATTCCCCAGCAGAGGTGAGGAATATGATCAGAAATGCAAGACTGACAGGAAGAAAGTCCTGTCCTTAGTCCCATTTGTGCATCCCTTAGGACTAGTCAGTCACATGAGGGATCCCTGGGACCTGTAGGCCCAAGTACAATGGCCAGCACTCTAGAGTCACATCTCCTCTCACGGGTCTCTGCAAAACCTTTATAGTCCTCTGCCTTTTACAATGTTTTCCAGCTCTGTGTTAAGCCAAACTTTGTATTTGTCTGATTACTAGTTGCAGGGAAGGGATGATTCTCCACTCTGTTGTTCCTTTTCACTGTAGTAAGTTGCTGAGCTAATGTGTCCATGTTCATTGTCCAGTCAGCCAAAACCTTTTTCTCTATTTCACAAGACACTCTGAACTAATTTTTCTGAGCATTTGTAAAGAAAAAAGGAAAAAGGACCAATATTTACTTCTAAAAAAACTACTGCTCAAATGATATTGTTATTATTTAAGAGAATCAGTTTCAAATATCACCATAGGTGAAATTAAACAAGCTGATATTGTCCCTTTACTTCCAGCTTGTGAAGAGCACAAGAGATGCTGCTGTTACCCTGCTCTGTCAGAGCCCAGCCCTGTGGTCCTGGGCCTGCTCCTCCCCCTGCCCCACCTGCAGGGGCTGGCACCAGGGATGATGGAGCACTCCCTCCCTGGCTCACTCTGAAAAGCTGCCCGTGCCAAGCACGTGGACAGGGCTGCTGGACTCATGGGACATGTGACAGACAGCAGACTACACCTGCAGATGTTTGCTGAGTGGAAGAGGTCATGGGGACAGGCAGAGGCTTCCCTGGATGGCATCTGGGTTTGGCACGCAGTGTGGGAGCAGTTCTGCAGCAGGTACACTGCATGGTGGCTGTGCACTGGCACAGGGGCACACACTGATGTAGCACAGCTCCAACACTGCTTTGGCACAAGAAAAACCCAGTTCATGCTAGGGTTTCTACCCTAAATCAGAAACAGCATCTCTTCCACCCAAACAGGATATAAAATTCCAAACTACATAAGGGGAGAAAACGCCCAAGGTGTTCCTCAAGCTCACCAGACATTAATTGTATCAAGTACAAGCTGAACACCCTTTCCTGGGGCTTACAACGTCCACAGAGCCATTCCCTTGCTTCATTACAGATTGGCCTCTATAATCATGCTAAAGATCAAACCACAAAATCTGCATTTCCCTTTAAGCAAATTGCATTTCTGTTGAGGGGTCTGGAAGAGAGGAGAGCTGGCAGCACTGGAGGGCTGCATCATTTCCTGAAGCTTCTGCTGGGGGCTGCAAAGCATTTAGTGCTGGTTGTGTTCCAAGAGATTGACTTGTGCAACACCCTGCCCGGGGCAAAAGGCTGGGAGTCTGTGCTCTCTGAAGGGCTTTAAAGCAAGAGCAATCCTTTATCATCTGCCCTCAGGGAAAGCTTCTTTATCAGGGCTTCAGGGCTTGAGTCAGCTGTGAGAGCAGAGGTGGTGGCAGTGCCTGGGACTGGAGTCACAGCCCCCATCAGGGAAAGCCTGTGGCAGCAGGGATTCCTTCATGGGAATGCTGTGCCCAGTCCAATGGAAAATAACCCCATGACAGTAAGGATTCCTTCATGGGAATGCTGTGCCCAGTCCAATGGAAAATGCTGCTTTGGGCTGGTTACCTGCTCTACTTTGTAAAGTGTGTCCTGAGCTGGCACCAGTGAGTGATGCTCAACTCAGCCCATTGGCTCTGCAGTTCAGAACAAACCTCCTAAGATTCCAGCTGAGTTTAAATCTAAGAGAAACAAAAGCATCTGATGATGGCACAAGCAGAGCCTGCCTAACAGCTGAGAGAAGCCAGGATAAAATGTTCTTGCTTTGGTTATTGGGAGAAACTGGCCCTGTCTGTGAGGCAGCTCAGCCACAGCTGATGATACAGAAGGATCACTTGACAGTACTTTAACTTTTTGAACCTGAACTAAAACTGGAGAAATAATAGTCAGAGGAAGGAAGCACAGGCTTGAATGATGTATGTTCAGATGATAAAGTGCATCACAGAAGGCAACAGGCATTTCTCTCTATCAAAATGTCCACTTCGATGGAAAACAATCATAAAACTGCACAATGTAGCATTGCTGAAAGAGTCCCCAAAAACCTTTAAATGCAGCTGAAATTTGACTTGACACTTTTGACTTGAGCTCAGACCACAGCTTCTCAGAAGCACTTTGCAGAGTTTTTGTTTATTAATGGCTGGAGATGCTGCTTTCCCCTTCTAGTGTTTTTTTTTCCTTCTTTGTTTCTTTTCATATTATATGTACATATATACATATACATACATATATATATATTACAAAACCCAGCATCCCTGCCTTCCTGGATGAATGATGGGATGCCTGTGATTACAGCAAGAATCATGCACCCTGGCAAAGCCTTGTGACCTGGAGGTCCAGAGGCACCCATCATGCTCTGAGGCACCACATAAAGCTTCTCAGTGTCACAGAAAACTGCCAGTGGAGAGGAAAGCTCTTGTGATATGGTCCCTTCCCTGCTAGGAATCAGGCTGAGATAAAATCACCCTGAAAATTAATCTCTAAAGTTCACTTAAATTAAATAATTATCTGTGCTAAATTAGAACACTTGAAACAGTATAGCATTATAATTTTCCCTCAACTTGAGAATGAATATTCACCTTTCCAAGATCTACAGAACACTTCTCCAAAGGTGCTATCCCCATATTTTAGCTTCAACTGCTGCAAAATGCATTTATTTCTTATTATATTAAAAAATACATGTTTTATAAAGCAAAACCCACTGGATAAATACATTTTTTGATGTTTTGTAAACCAAAACAGTTTTCTTCTGGCCTCACAGATCTTCCCCAGGACTCATTTAATTGTAAACCTGGACTTGTACAGCCCTTATTAAATCAACAGTGTTAAAGGACATGTTATTTGATTATATAGTTTGCTCTTCAGTGGCACAACACTCAGCCATTATACAAATAGACAGAGATAAGTTATAATCAGAGACTTCAGGAATGTTCTGAAGATCACTTATAATTGGCAACAGCAATAAAAAATATCCTAATTTATTTAATTAGGCATGTGATAGATATTATGACTTGTACAACCTATCTAAGCTTATTGATAAGAAATAATTATTAGAAGTGGCTTCTGTTTACAGAAGGAGCAGCAGCAGATGCATTATAAGCAGTGTTAGATCTGCAGGGCTCTCATTAGTGTGGGCATTGTCATTTCTGCTCTTTGTTCTGCTGTAGCACTCGGAAGGGGCTGCAGTGCAAGGGTAACACTGGACTTCTGCACAGATTATTATGGGCTGCTCAAGACAAATGAGCTGAAGATCAGGTCCAAAAGCTCTGTTGTCAGTCCTGTGCCACAGTAACACCCACAGGCTGAAAAGACAAATCAATGTATGAAAGCCCCCTGAAGAGAGTTACCCCAAAGTGCCAGGTATGATGACCTGAGCGTTCCTATTTCAAGTTACTGAAGGATATTATCATTTGCACAAGGTCTGGAAATTGGTCTCACACTGTGCCTTTAATGACAAGGGAATATCATGATTTGGAAATCTAAGCAACTCATCAGGAGGTTGGGCTCTTAAATGACGTTTAAATTGAATGGTGGGTAAGATGTTCTCCAGAGCATCCTCTATCAGCTTTATGTTTTGAGTTTTGCCAATCTCAGGGTAAAAACTATAATTAATTTCTCCTTTTCAAACATTTAAATTATAATTAAAGACAACATACATAATAAGAAAGTTTTCTCTTGATATTACATGCAATGTTGGAGTTAATTATTATAATTTTAGCTCATGGTTTTTATAATTCAGAATGTTAATCTCCCTGTTACTCTGAGAGATTGAAGAAAAACTGGGGAAAAATTTGTAATTGGTTTTTCCAAAAAAAAAAAAAAAAAAAGCTTCTGTGCACAAGTTGAATGTAGCATGCATCTAATTATGATGAAAATATTTAATTGGCAATGGCTACAAAATAAACTTTGTTCTTGTTCTCAAGAGGTTTCCTCCCTTTTTAAGAAGTACTTTTGGTAATTAAACAAAGGTGAAAGAATATCATACACAAAATTGCATTAGCTCATTAACTGAGCTGTACAGATTCAGCTGGATTCAGCTTTGCTGGATTTTAGCCTTGATCAAAGAATCACAGAATCTGCTGAGTTGGAAGGGACCACAAGGATCACCAAGCCCAGCTCCTGTCCCTGCCCAGCACCATCCCCAAGAGTCCCACCTTGTGCCTGAGAGCATCGCCCAAACTCTTCTTGAGCTCTGCCAGGCTGGTGCTGTGCCCCTTCCCTGGGGAGCCTGCTCCAGCCCAGCCACCCTCTGGGGGCAGAACCTTTCCCAACATCCAACCTAAACCTCTCCTGACACAGCTTCAGGCCATCCCTCAGGTCCTGTCCCTGCTCAGCACAGGGAGCAGATCAGTGCCTGCCCCTGCTCTCCACAAGCATTAATGCTCCCTCTGCAGCTTCCTGCAAGGGAGCAGCTGCCCAGCCAGGGAGAGCCTCTGGGAGGCTCAGGTTAAACCAGTTTTCCAGGTTTTCAGAATGGGGGCCATGGTTGCTCTCTGGGAGCCACTAAATCACAAGGATTCAAGAGAAGCAGGCCAGGTTTTGCCCTCTGGGCACCCTGGGCATGGCTCTGGGTGTCTGGGCACTGTTGGAGCCTGCACTCTGTGCTGGTACCTGCAGAGGGGGGACAGACAGGGCTGTGATGCTGGGTGAAAACACCCAGGCTCCTGCTCTGCAGTGGGAGCACAGATCCCCTCCAGGGTGTGTGCAAGTCTTTTCCTCCCTCACCTTGCTGACTGACCTGAGCTGGCTCTGCCCTGGCACTGACCCACCACAGCCCCCAGCTGTGACAGGGAACTCCTGCGTGCCAGCAAGGGGCAGGCAGAGGGCTCAGAGCTGCCCACTGCTCCAGGCTTGGCTCCTGTGCTTCTGTGCAGTCCAGGAGTGCTCACAGAGAAAATTATAAAGGCACAGAACAATCTCAACCCATCCTTGGAGAAACAGCTTGTTTCTCCATTGTCACACACACATTATCATGCACAACACAGGAAGCCTATCAACAAGCAGGAACAAATCCCATATGTTGTTTTATTCTAGCATGGAATATTATTCATCTTTTTTCCTTTTCTGTGTGAGTACATCTTTGTCAGGAAAAACACTGTTGCAGTGTCTGTGCTGCAAATGTCCACATGACCTGGGTTGTGGAAGGAAGTTGCACTGTTGCAGAGTCTAAAATCACAATTCAGAGATCTTTTTTAAGTCCTTCCCGTGCAGAAAAAGTAAAGCTTCTCCAGACAGAGGCAGGCATATTTACTACACCACATTGACTACATCACAAGCAGCAATGACTTAAATCTTCACACACACCCAGGTTCTGCAAAGTCTCCCAGGATGTGAACCTGAACCAAAAGGATGGATATCAAGCTCTGGTGTAAAGACATGAGAGATAACGCTTAGGAAGAGAAAAATGACTTGAAAAGAGAACAGTGAAATATTGTCTTGAACACAAGAGAACAACAACTTGCAATTCAAACCAATTACTTTTTCCAGCACTTAAAGAAAAATTGCTTTGGCAGTGTACAGTGCTGAGAAAATGATTGACACAATCTAGCATTTCAGGGACATAACCTGGCCCAAAATTCTTACTTTTTGTTTTTTTAGCGAATACCTATAAATCTACACAACTATACTTTGCTCTATTCCATCCTATCCAAAGAAGTCCTGTTAAAGAGGAATACGAGTTCACAACTACCATAATTTACACCTTTGTTCTAGAAAAAAACTTGCCTCAACTCTACTGGAATTTGTGCAAAACCCCAGATTTCCTTAGATTTTGGTGCTGAGCATGTGCTTAAACCTATTTGAGGTTCTTGTCCAGTAGGTGAGCCACAATCAGCTTGCTTGTTAACCTGCCACTGCCATACAAAAACTGGGGATGGGACACAGCAAAGCCCAGCACGTGCTGTAAGTTATTGAAAGAGGTTTGCTGCAGGGTTTTTTGGCTTTTTGGCTGATGTCAGTCAAGCTGTTTAAGGTTTGGGTCCCACAGCGACTGAATTATTTCTGCAACAGGCTGCAAGGATTAACCAAGGCAGCAGAGATTAGCTGTGCCATAAAGCTAATTTCCCCCCAGCCTTTCTCCACTAAGGGAGGAGTTTGCAGCTCAGATTTTGCAGCCTGGTCATGGCCATCACCCTTGAAAAGCTCTGAAATATCAAGATGCAAGGTGTGAGCCTATCTCTATTTGAAGCCTCACAGGAATTCTTCCTACCTGACTTTCCTCTGTTTATGCCACAGTTAGGGTGATGCACTTTTCAGTGCCACCCTGCTTCCCATGGGAATGAAAGGTCACCAGAGCAGGGAAACACAGCATGGGTTTAGCAAGCTGGTTATGACTTCCATGTGGGAGCAAGGAACTGCCACCTCCCAGCCCTGGGTCAATAAAGCCTACGTTTCCTCAAACTCTGAAAACCCAAGTTTTCCCTAAAAACAAAATTGCAGTTTTGCCTTCTAACCCGCTGAAATAAACAAGGAGCTCTAGGGTCCTTCTCACTTCCTCCAGCTTGCAGGGTCACACATCCCCCTCTTCACTTGGGCTTTATTTAGCACATCGTCTGGCATCCATCCCTCCAAAAACAGAAGGGGACATGTTTCAGATCACCGCTCACTCCCCTTCGCAGAGAGATGGAATGGCTTGGGTTGGAAGGAACTTGAAACATCATCCAGTTCCAAGCTCCCGCCATGGGCAGGGACACCTTCCACCATCCCAGGCTGCTGCGAGTCCCACCCAGCCTGGCCTTGGGCACTGCCAGGAATGGAGCATCCACAGCTCCTCTGGGCAGCTCTGCCAGAGCCTCACCACTCTCACAGCAGCTCCCCCGACTTCTGGGCTCAGTCCCTCTTTGCAGAGCCCTGGAGTGCCTTGTCGTTCCCTGGCTGAGCTTTCCGTGCCCAGCTCCATGCATGACATTTATGAAGCATCCTGGTTTATCTGTCAGAGAAATAATGTTTGAGGCAGTGCCTCTGAACTGAGTGATTTGTCAAGGTAACTGCAAGGGGAGGACAGAGCAGTGCTGAAAGCTAATGTATTGTTGTCCCGATAGATTCATGTTCTTAAATGGACACCTGACATTGCTGGACCTCTCAGGGGAGAAACTGCCTGGACCATTGAGAATTCCATGTTAAAAATACTGGTATTTATCACTTACAGGGTTCTTTATAGCCTTGGATCTGTTTACAAAAATTAACCAATGGCTCTCCTCCTGTTTCTGTGGTGAGAGCTCCACATAGCTAACACTGCTCTCATCTTACAGCAGGGGAAATATGAAGGCTTCATGAACTGGCTGAGTACCCACAGATCTGGCTGAACACTCCAAGAGTAACAAGAAGAGTGCATGTGAGACATAAACCCATAAACACCAAACTGCAATGAAAAGGTTGGTCAGAAACTACATTAAATTCTGTTTTCTCCCAAAGGAATGTGGAAATATGTCTTTTGGTTTAAGGGATGTGATACTCTACCTCTCAATTAGGAACAAGGGTAGAATTCTGAACTCTAGGTGTTTTACCTGGTGCCACAATCCAAATCCTATTTCTGATGTGCCATTGACCTCTTTGCTTGTTAGTACCATGGGTTACAGCAATTCAATGCAGTATCTGGACAGAATTTAAAGTTCATTCTCTTGTAACTTTTGTGTCAATCCTAGAACTTCACAGCGGACAATCCCTTTCTTCAGAGATCTCACCAGTACCACGTCTGCAAGTAGCAAGCCTATTTTAAGCCTAGATTATAAACAAGCATCTTGGCAAAGCCCACCCTCCCCTGACTGCCCAGTGACTCTCTCTATGCAGAAAAAGGGAAAATGAGTCTCCCTTGTAGGCTATCAAAGCGCTGGCAGCACTGCAGGGCTGTTTGTACGTGTTCCTCTCCAACGCCTGATTTCAAAGCTGAGTTGTGCTCCTGGGAACTCCCACACACAGTACAAGTGCTGTTTGTATTACTGAGGAAAATAATGAGGTAATTTCTCCTTTGCCTTGTCCTTCCAGCTGTCACTGCCTGCAGAGGCCAATCCCTCCAGCCTCTGTGTGCTCCTGGCTGTTCACAGGTGCTACCAGAGCAGCTCTCAAGCTGACATTATCACTGCCTGGCACTTCCCTCTGCTGTTTTCCATTTTCAAATTGCTGTACTCCTAATAAAGGTGAGGAATTGAAAGCAGCCAAAGAGGACATTGTACTACAGTCTAAGGGATCTTCAAAATGAGAATTAAACACCTAAAATTCTGTCTGTGCTTTTGGTAAATGCCTGCCCCCCCCCCAAATGACAGTAATCAACACAGTATTTTTGACATTTGGAAAGGAAACTCCTGAATGGCCCAACCTTCCTTACCTTTAATGTTAATACTGACTTCCCTTAATCCCCACTCTTGAAAAATGCATCAGGCATATGTCTCTGTTTGCAGAGGACAAAACCCAAACCAATCAGCCCAGTATAGCTTTGATCTTATTTATTGAAGTTGTCTTTGTGAAATATGTTCCTTTTAAAACCCAGTTATTAGAAGTTCAGAATAATGAGACCATTAAAATAACTTAGCACAGACTGGGATCAATTAAAATAAATGGGTAGGAATGAGGACTTTAAGAACAAGTTGCTTCATCAGGGAATTCAGCACTCAGCTGTGTCTACCTTGGCTTCAGTCTTTGCCACATGTATATTCATAGTGCCTTGATTCAGAGCTACACACAGCTCAATGCCTTGGTTATTGGATCAACTCAAATGTGCCTTTTTAAATTTTTTTTTTGAAGGCAGAAAGACTGCTTTTTAAAAACAGAGTGTGTGCCAGTTCACTGTCAATGAATCTTTAGGGGTCTCTTTTCTTTCCCAGCCAGATGGAATCACTGTACCAGATCTCTGTGTATATAAACCTATGCTTAAGTTTATTTTGATCCAGTAAATCAGGTATTTAAGGACAGACTATTCACAGGGCTGTATGCCTTTCTGTGGGATTTGGGGAACTTAACCTCCCTTTGTTGAAAATTGTAACCAAAGTACTGAACTGAATAGGGATCAACAAGCTTAACTGGAGTTTTTAGCTCACCAGAGGTGCTGCTTTCTTCCCAAACTAGTGCTAAATCTAAAGAAGGAGAGACATTGCTGAATATACCTTATACAAAGAGACTTTTTTCTGATTAAACATAAGCCTAGATTTGAAAGCACTTATCAGCATGAAAAAGGAATCTAGAAAAAAAATATAGCAGGAAAAGAAAAAAAACTTGTAATAGGTGGACAGCCTCTCTTTAGAGAGAAGTTCTTTCTTTTCTGTTTACATTAGCAATAGTAGAAAAACTTTGCAGGAGTGCTTCAAGATCTGAATATTTTCATATCTGAGACCCAGCACCTCTTCATTCCAGAGGTTAATGCACCATATGGGGATTGAGGAGAGTTCAGTAAGACTTGAGTTTAGCCAGTGATTTTCAGTGCAAGGAGTCAAACAACCAGATTGTCCCCCAGGTTTTTTTGCCCATTTCTTGTGACCCTTTTTTCTGTTCTTTGGTATAATCCTACTGCCCCATGACTGCCTTTCCATGCAGTGAAGAAATGTTCCAGCCCAGGCTGCATGGGGCTTCGAGCAGCCTGGTCTAGTGGAAGATGTCCCTGCCTTTCCTGTGTGTTTTTAAGAAGATAGATTTGTTTTAAGCATACTTCAGCCTAATTTTACAAAGCCATTGCTTTCCAGCAGTCTCCAGCTGTCCAGCTACACCAGGTTTTGTTGAAAGTGCCTCCAACCTTATTATCAGATGGTTTTCAGTAACTCTGCCTGAGCATGAATGTCATCTGAGCAGGAACTTTGCATCAGAAGAAATTGCATCTCAATAAAAAGCTTTCAGCAAGCAGCAGCTCTCCAAGGCACAGAATTATTAATGTATTAGAGCATGCTAGTTAAGCAAGGTAATTAATATATCTCTGAGCATTAGGTATGCATGGCCAACTCTGATACCTGTCAGCAAAACATAATCTAGGTAATTTCTAGCATATAAATTGAATGCACTTTTGAAAAACAATTTCTAATTATGAAGACTAATTAATTTTGGGGAAAAGCTTGCTTTTGTTTAATTTGAACAATAAATTTAATTATGATAACAAACACCCAGTGGACAAACCATTCTGAAGAACATTATCTCTGTCCACAAAAAATCAGTTTTCTTTTATTTAAAACCTGATCCTGGAATGTCACCAAGAAAAATAAAAGAACTGCTTACTGCAAACACCAACCTGATTTCCTGTGTCATATTTAGGGATACATCTGGCATTAAACTCACTTGCAATGGTGCCAACTGCACACAGTGAGGTATCACAACCTCCCTCATGCTCAAAACTGTGGGTGAGATATTCAATACCACAGGCAATTGATAAAAAAACAAGTAGCTGGAGTAGAAAGTATTTTTTTTTGTTATCAGCTTCCAGCAGCCTGGGTAGTGCATAGAAAGCAATGGAACAAGACCAAGGGGAAAAACCTGAGCTGTGCCAGGCTTTCTCTTTTTCACCCTTAGAAACTGGCAAGGTGGGAGCCAAGCCCTGTCCTTCCCTGTCCCCTTGCATTCAGTAATGCCCTGTTCACCCTCTCACAGCAGGTATTTCTGTGCTCCCAGTGCCAGCCTCTTGAGCAGAAGTGGCTGGTGAGCCCAGTTCAGATAAAGCTGAGAGTCAGCAATGGTCCAGCTCTCCCTTGTTTTGCCCATTTTCTCCTCTCCCCTGAGCGATACGTGCGGATTTTGGAGCAGGAAATTCAGTCCTTCATCACAGCACAGACCAAATATTCTGCTGAGTGTATTGGGCTGTGCAGGCCAAGGGAGGAGTTACACTGTGATGACCATGAGGCAGTTTTCAAAATAAAATATCCTGCTTCTGCCCCTGGCAGAGAGTTGTTTTTATTGACTCTGAAGTGCCACACTCCGCCCTCATTTGCTCTCATGGGATTTGAGATTAGAAAGTGAATTTCAAGCAGCCAGTTAAAATTGCTGAGATTTGGAAAGGGAACAGCAGGAGAAGCAAGGATTCCCCTGAAGAAGGACAACAAGCCTTTGAAGTCTTTTTCCTTTGCTCAGCCATCTAACTTGTGTGCAACTCATGGCCCCTGGGGTTAAGATTTGCATCCCAAAAGAAAGACTTGAAAAGTAGCTGGTTTGAGGCACTCACACTCAGAATCCAGAGACTTCACAGGCTTCATGGAGAGCTGCATCACATTTCTGAGAAGCCTCCATAACCTTGGTGCTAAGGAGCTGCTCCTGTCACAAACCCTTCATACAGCGCTGAGTCAGGCAAAACATCAGCAAGGATGTGGCAAACTTGCTTACTCTTATTTTTCTCCATGATCATTGCTTTCCCTTGCTGAGTACCTGGCTTATCAGGGCAAGTTCTTCACAAAAGAGTGCTTCAGCAATGAGACATGCATTCAGATTACCTGGGAAAGGCCACAAAACTATTAAAATAAAATAAAGGGAGAGAGAAAAGGGCACTTGATCTGCCTGAATTTCTGCTAAAGGCGGTTTGGAAGCACATAGGTCCTTTAAAAGACTTGAGATGAAATGCAGTCTCGACTTTGAAGTACTGTATATGTGAGCTAGGGATCATCCTGATGGAAAGATTAATACATCCTTCATCCTCCCTCAAAAACTTTCTTCTCACATTTATTGCTGTACCTCCTGCTGCATTAACCTCATTGCAGCTGGAAGTTTCTGAGCTGTATTCCTAGGAGTGAACTCGGGAAGAATTGTCTGGTTTGCTGTTCCCATGTTCAGTTAGAGGGGTAAAGCAGGGGTTTGGGAAGTGCTTGTTGCTCATTCCAGCTCTCAACTGGTCTCAGGCCAGTCACCACAGAGGGCGGTGGGAAAACCTGCCAGAAATGCCAGAGCCCAAGTACAATAAGAAATTTAACAGCTGATCAAGCCAAGCAAAACTTGTTTGGTAAAGAGGAGAATGGGATCAGTGTGAGTCAAATCCAGCTGGGTACTTCTGCTGCACTGTGAGGCATCTGATACCCTAACAAGTAAACCTGTCAGGGCAGGCTGGGCAGCTTCTGAGCTAGCTGAGCCAACACACTCACTGTCACAGAGCAGCCTCATGGTCAGACAAGCCAGAGCACAGGTAACTGCAGCAGTAAGACAAATCTAACAGAAATCCCTTCACAAAGGACTGAGAGCAAATGGAAAGATTTTTCAAACGCTTGGCATAAAGCATCATCATCCTGATACCACAAGTGAGCGCAACAGGAACCAGCAAAATTTCTGTCACTCTGCAGAACACAGAGCCCTGCAGCTACCAGCTTTTCTCATGGGAGCAGGGAATCCCTGCAGAGGCACAAACAGCAGCATCTGGCTCCGGGTTGAATTCCCAAGGTCACTTTTAAGCAGAGAAGGAATTCCGCTGCTGCTGGGAGTGGAAATGCGGCACAGAGCGCTGGGCTGGGCTGGCAGGAGCCAGCACTGTGCCCTGCAGAGCTCTGCCAGGGAGGGGCAGTGCCAGGGGCAGGCAGTGCCACAGGCAGGGAACTCTCCTGCTCTCTGCCCTCACTGGAGCACCCTGGCACTGCCAGGAGCCTGTCCATGCAGGCGAGTGCCCAGGAATGCACTGTGGAGGGGGAAGGAGATGAAGGATGAAGATTTTATCATTAAGACTGTAATTGCATTTAATCATTTCACATTATAACTGAGTAAGTGGCTTTCAGGTCATTGCCCTACAGAGGATCTGCTGCACAGGGAGTGCTGAGACTTGACTGCTTTTGATGAAAAATCTCTGCAATTACAAGATTCCTGGAAAATGTCTGGTTTCAAGACAGCGTTTTCTGATTGAAAGCACAGTACAGGGCAATTCCAGCCAGCACAAACGGTGAGATCTCCTGTCTGTAGAGCAGGGACCCAAGGCATAGGAGGTGATTTTCACTAGGGAGTTTACAGCAAAGCAAACTGCAGGAGGAGAATCCTGACTGCAGTGTTTGCTTCAGGTACACAAGGGCAATTCTCATTAGCAACAAAGTCATTATTTAACATAATCTTTATCTTCTCCTTGAAGAGAAAATTGGTACGTGGCCAAAGGTTTTGTTTCCCACCCATCCACCTGGCCCAAAAGCCATCCTAAATTTTCTCATTAGCTTTCCTGCCTGACTCTTCCACCACAGGATTTGTATGCTTCATAAAAATTAATGAATTAACTCTGCCAGCAGCTCTATGACAACAGAAAATGTTACCCCCACTTTACACATTTTAAAGATGCAGACAGCCCTACAGGCTTGCTCTGGATGTCCAGTATAAAGGATGGGAGTCTCATGGGTGCCTAGGGTGCCCGATATTTTTAATGCTCTGACAGCAGTTCCAAGAAAATTCTGTTAAAGACACAAATATGAAATACTGAGAATACAGCCGTGATTTATCTCCATCCTATCAGTCAGGCACCTAACAGAAACTAAATTAGGCCTTTATTTGCTCTAATCTTCCTCTACTGTCTCTGAAGAGAGGTAAAGCAACTCGTGTCCGCGTGGCTGTGCAATACCCACCCTGGGTCTCCTCTCTCCATATATTTTCCTCATCAGTGTGGAATGAGTTTTCTGAGATGGAATAATGAGCACAGTTCCAACAGTTTTTGTGGTTCAGTTTCCTCTAGCTCAGCACCACTTTGTTGCTCTCACAGAGTCAACAGGGCTCCCAAATGGCTGCAGTGCAGCAGTCCCTGTTATTGCTGTGGTGCACTTGTGTGCCTCTAGTTTTGATATTGCACAAGCCTACAATAAAATGTCAATCTGTGCTCCAACAGACTGATGATTATGAAGGAGCTACTTACCTGTCCAACAAAAGAGTGATGAGGATAATAACAAGATCTGGCCTGTGATGCTGTTCATTTATCACAAAGATGTTGATTAAATTTTGTTAAATCTTTGATGGTCTGGCTATTTGCAAAGGAGGGCACCACTGTTTCTGGCCATGAATGTAAGGTGTGGTCTCTAGCAAGGAGGAAAAAGTACTTTTTTCCTGAATTAGCATTTTTTAAGCCTCTGGATGTGCATATGCCAAGCCTTGGTTTGCAAAAGCACATGAGGGCAGCAAGTGCCTGTGTGACTGGAATCATTACCCAGGTTGCAAATGCAAGAAACTCAGCATGCAAAAGGGATGCATCAAACAGTCCCCACTTCTTCCCTGGAAACACTGACCCAAGGAGCCACTTGCAAAGCACAGCCTTAGATCTTGAGCTGCTGCAGCTGCCATCTGCAGACTGCTTTCATAATGTAATGAAATGCAATTTGAACAGGAGGTAAAGAATGTGATATGTGCTTTATAGCTAAATGATTAACAAAATGAATTGAAAAGACTGAAATATTCATAGCTTTAAATATTTATAAATTAATTTTTAAAGTCACTATGCAGTATTGAGTTTTCTTTAAAAGTCTGACAATCTAGGTGCTCTCAGTTTCATTTCTGCTTGTTATTACTGTTATTAATGCTCAAAAAATGACAGGTGCTTGGCAAGAGATATGAAATGCAGCTTCCAAAACAGAAACAGCAGCTAATGGTTCTGCACTAGTGTAGGGTCAGCCACTCTGCTGGCAGTCACTGGAGGAAACCCAGCTCCTGATCATCCTGAGTGGATGTGCCCAGAGCCAGACAAGCCATGCTGAGCTGTGCCAATAAATCCCCCAAAGCAACAATTCCTGGCCCCATCAGTGTTAGCAACAGCCTGTTGCTGGCTGTGGGATACAGGGGCAACAACCCCCCTGTGCCTGGGGTCCTGGCTGGCCACTCAGCAGTGTGGGGTGCCTCAGGGAAAGAGAAGAAAGAGCAATTCAACAGAGGGCAGTGGCTGGAGCTGTGTCTTATTCCTCCTTGTCCCCACAACAGTCTGCACACTGTAGCAGGAATTTCACCTCTCCTTATTTGTCCCAAGATAAATTAAAAATATTAACAATGAGGTTGGTGACATTCCAGTCTGGCCCCACGTTACCACGCAGGAGGAGAGCCCTGTCTGCTCTCCCACACCAGTATGAAAACATTCCCCCCAGAACACAGCCAGTTGGCTGCCCATGCACAGTCCCCTCATGCTCACCAATGCCACAGACACCAGAGCACCTCGGGCTCCTCCTGCATGTCCCCCTTGCACACACAAAGTAACTGTGGCCAAGAGCAATGATCTTTTTCAATGCTTCTGCCTTATGTTTCTCCTTCACTTCCCTTTCATATTGATTTCTGATAAATGCTCATATTCATGGAGCAGCAGGAGACCATTACCCTTTGACAAGAGTCTGTTTCCCTTGACATCTCTAAATTATTCTCGTTTGATGTGACTCAGAGGGGTTACACTTAAAGAGCCTTACATGGTAGTGCTCAGAACAACAAAAGTTGTCAGACTATTTTTTAATATCACCTAAGTAAATCAAGTAAATCATTACTTTTTTTTTTAAAGGTACTTCAGTATTTGAAAGCGTGTGAATATCTGGAGCTTATATCTTTCCAGAACAACAAGAATGAAAGGTCAGCTTATGACTCACAGAAGAAATAGTTTATTCTAATTTTCTTAGGAGGTTCAGTAGTTTAATCCAGAGCATTTTTTTAATCTTTTGCTTTTATTGAGGACTATACTTCAAATAGAGCTGAGTACCATAATGGAATGGATTATCCCATCTCTGAACAGTTCCCAAATGGGACATTATGGGATATAACCAGTGAATAGGATAGTTTTATAAGATACTTCTCCAACCAGAAGATCATTTCTCTGATCAGCCAATGCTGTTGCATCTGCTCCTGAGCAGCTCTGGTCCATCACAGCCCATGCCAAGGGGAGATAAGCACTTAAGAGATGCAGATCACCATCTATCTGGTGATGTAGATTACCTGAACTTCCCTGCTATTCTCTCACACTTTCTGGCAATTTCCTGTCTTGACTTAATCTTTTAAAAAGAACTCATTTAAATAATGATCCTTCTCTAACAGTCAATTGCTTTCTCGAAGTGAGCTGATGTAAATCGAGTAGGTGGCTTGTCATCACATCACAGAAACATCAGAGAGATGCAGCAAACTTCATCAGGCTGCAATTAGTACTTTCAGAGCAATTTATATGGTTCATTTTGTAGTGCCACTGCTGGTCCTACACAGTGAGGGTTTCTCTTCATGATTACGAATGTTACTCAAAACAGTTATAAAACATATTCCTTTAGAATTGCTCCATTTATGGGATTATTTATTATATATATGGAGAACTGAATAAATCAGAAAGAATTTGAAAGGCAAAACATACCCTTTTCTAGTTCAGAAAGTGTCTGTGTATATAATACCACCCTCTCAGACACTCAGCACAAAATTATTGGTTTGTTTATTTATAAGAATAATGACAGCCTTGCAGCTTGTTAGTGAGAAGTCTGTACCAAGGATTTGGTATTTGAAGCCTGACCTTTCAATGGGAAAAAACAGCTAAAGTGATTATTTCTTGTCTTTGAATAAATTAAAGCACTCCTTAGAGCTAGGACTGAAGAGCCCACAAGGTCTTTCTGCAGGTCTCAAAGTTTCCACCGCAGCACACACCAGCGGAGGAACTGCCTGGAGTTCTTCTTGTGATAGCTGTTCAGTACAGAAACAGGTGGGCACTTGGAGCAGGCAGTCTGCAGAGGAGCAGAGAGCCTGGGAAGGCAGGGCACAGGCACAGACACCTCCTGCTCCCAGCCAGCTCCCACCTGGACCCCCAGCACCAGCCCCCAGCCCTTCCCTGCCTCTCTCACCCTCACAGGCATCTCTGCCAAGATCATTTCTTCCCAGATCATCACTGAGCAGGTTTTGATGCAAGGAGCTGTCAGAGGAGATAGTTTAGATGCTGGGAGGATAATCCCCATCTATCTGCTTTAAAAGGGAAGTAAATAAAAATGCTCTCCTTAAATCACAGAGACACGTGGGTTTATTTGGCTGAACATCACCAAGGCATTCGCTCCTCGATCTGAAGGCAGAGCATAAGGGCAGTAGTAACCTGGGGCAGGGGAAATAACAGCTACAATGGGCACTGATGACATTAAAAACTGCAGTGCCAGCATCCTGCAAAACAGGCCAACACTTTATGTCCCCCAATTTACTCTGCTCTGATGCCTTACTAAGGAGTATCTCATAAAATAGCCACCTAACAGCAAGTATTTTCAAGGGGAATGTGTGACCATGGGCTATTTCATTCTGCTGAATACTCAGGTGAGCTAGATCTGTGGTGAGACACCTAGCTGCATGATCACAAGTCAAAGAAATAACAAAATCCCACTTGCTGTCACCAAAGAAAGAAAAAAGCATACTGAAATGAGATGTTCAAGAGTTCAGGTAAATAACCATGGGAACAGAACACCTGGGGAACTGCAAGTGGGAGCTGCACAGCCAATCCAGTTCAATCACAAGCTTACTTTTGTTTCAAAGTTATAATTTTGAGGAAGGTATAAATAACGATTAGGTTTCTTCTGCCTTTGTTTTGCAGGTCACACCACGCTGCAAAAGTGGTTGATCCTTTCTTTGAAATCCACGATAGAAACAACCATTTTTACCATCTAGTCTGACCTTGGATTTCTTTGATAACAATGGTATTCTTGGTTGGGATAAAATGTTAGAGAAGTTCCAAGATGTTAACACGTCAGAGATGCCTCAGAGAATGTGATCTCTGCCTCACCTGTGGCTCTGCCCATCTCAGAGCTGGGTCAGAGGCTCCTGGAGAGGCTGCAAACCTAGAGATGATGCCCTCTGAAATATCTCTTGATTTTCAGGTGCCCTCTCTTTGCTATCAGGCTCTTGCTGCGGTCAAACCTGGCTCTGTCTGACACCCTTGAGCCTGTCTTGGTGTAGAATTCCAGAGATGTTCTTATGTTACAAGAATAATCCTAGATTAGAATTTCAGCCTGAATTTCAGAACTTTTCAAGGAGCCAATTTCTTACAATTTTGGAGAACATTAAGACCAAGCTTTCAAATGTCCCAAGGCATCCCTAACACAAAGTTTTATTCACGCTCTACAAAGTTTTGCATTCAATGTCCATTCTGCCCTGATGAAAAGCAGATACAATATTTATTTGCTTATGTAAGATTGTCTCCTCTAGGCACTGGGCCCAAGTATAACAATCATCTTCTATTGAGAAGATGGCTTTGGACCAAGCCATCTTGATGAAGTATTTCTCATAGCCTCATTTACAGCTGTGCATCAGCCAAACAACCCAGCTACAAACAGAAACTCCAGCAGGAATTGCTTAAGTACCCTGGTACTTTGGAATCTAGGTTTGGCAGAAGAATAAAAACCAGAGAGAGATCCTTTGTGCTGCTGTCTTTTGAGCTCTTTGATGAAAACTGAGGCTTGCAGGGTAATTTCAAGCCATGTAACACACAAGAATTACTTTTGATAATGCAGACAAGTCAAATTAACAAGCTAACTAATATTAGAAACAAAGACATCCATGGGTGTATGTCTACTCCAGCCATCTAGGCTGAATATCTAATTCATGCCAGAGCTGGAGGAGGAATCAATATTATTGTTATTTATTTAATTTAACTCTCACAATATAGCAAAGCTTTTAGAATGAGATAGGAATGTTTTCTAAGGCAGCAGTGGCAGTGGCAGTGGCAGAGGTGGCTCAGCAGTGGCAGTGGCAGAGGTGGCTCAGCAGCAGGTGGCAGTGGCAGTGTCCCCGGGATGAGAAGGTTGCTGCTCACCAGGTGCCGCTGTGTGAGCTGCCCCAAACCTCGCTGTGCTCCTGTGAAGGGCAGCCAGGAGGGGTTTTAAATTGCCTCATGCCTCAAGGACACCAGTCCTCACTCAAAGGTCAAGAGCATGGAAAAGCAGCCCGTTCCTGATGCAACCAGCTTGAAAAAGATGCAGAAGGGATGAAGCCACAGTGCCTGGCACTGACAGGCAGGGGAGGGGCAAGGCTGGGTAAGTGTTTGCTGAGATGTGGCAAATGCAAAATTGATTTTCTTCTTCATTTACCACGTTTTTCACTCTCTTCCCCCCTTCCCCACCCCTTTATGATTAAATTTAAAAACAACAGTGACTTGAAGAGGCAAACACAAAGTTTAGAGGGGAGGCATGAGGAAAGAGGTTTGAGAGAGGAATCAGCCACAAAGAGAGAAACTTCTGAATTAGGAAAGCTGCAGGGATGCAGACATGGTATGAAAGGAATTCCCTGAGGAAAGAGGAGGAAAATGGTCTTGGTTTCTGCACACTCCAGAAGATCTGAGCTCCTGACTCCTCTGAGAGAAGGATGACGTGAACACAGCTCACAAGTCAGTGGGGACCACGCCCTTGGTTTGCTTGAACTTGCACAGGCCTTCCTCATCTTCATTTTACTTTAGATATAGGAAACAGGAATTAATTAGACATCTTCTGGAAGAGGAAAAATACACCATCAATTTAAATTTAGCAGACTTTTCACCTGGCAAAAAGCTGGGAATGTTCTGTAGGTCTGTAACGTTACCTTCATTTACTGCACAGGAGGAATGTTGGGGAGGGCGGTGTGAAATAGGTTGGGAGTGTTCTAAATTGCAGCTATGAAAGTGTGTCTTCAGATATCACAGAGCACTTTCCAACTTTCCTCTCTAATTCACTATTCATTTCTGTTTGGACATGCAAAACAAAATGAGAACAAACTGGGTGGACCTAAAGTTTTGGTGTTTTTTTTTTTAATTGCTTAGACCCACCATCATCGATCAAAATATTGAACAAAATATCTCAAAAACAGGAGAAGTTGAAAAGCCACATTCAGCAACAAGCCTGAAAAACAGACACCTTTTCCCTTTGTATTCAACACCTGTACTACTGGGAACAATATTTTTTTAAGCTTCCCTTAAACTCATATTTCCCCTTGCTTGCCTCCTTGACAGCAGGTTTTGCAATCTCCAAAGCTTTTGTTTGGAGTAGCTGGGGCATCCTCACTCTTGTGGCACACCCCTTGGCCTGTGCCATCAGTGCTTCTTTCCACACTTGGCATCCCTATGGATGCTCTGTTTCATCCAGTGCAGGTTTTTCCCAGCCATCCTAATTAGTCCAGAGCAGACAAGTTTGTGGTGCTTATTGATCCCCCGAATGCACATGCACACTGCCAGTGCTAAGCTGAAAATCTCACCTACAGGGAAGGCAAGAAAAAATGTAGAAGCAAAGGGAGGTGACCTACATTGTCTTCGTGAGGCAACAATTTATTGCAGGTCAGTTCTGGCTGCCCAGGGGTGCAGTGGTCCCTTAGACCTGAACTAACACAGGGCTACCATCACTATGTCCCCAGAAAATGATTACTTATTTTAAATTTTGCAAGCCAGGCTAGAGTCCTCAGCTAGGTGTGGCTCTGCAAATCTTCTAAAAAATGAGCACCTCAACAAGGCTTTTTGTGGCTTTCTGCAAAGCACAGGTGATTATTAGAAGAGCCCCACTTCCCAGAAATTTATCACAGCACTGCCTGGCTTGTAACACCAGTATAAAACAAACTGTCAAAACTCTCATTTATTTTTTTCAGCTGCAGTTCAGAAACTATATTTCCAAAGGCCCCTGCACCATATAAATCATGCATGGAAAATCACAGCCAGCAGAGTGTGACTGGACACAGATGTGCCCCAGAGAGCCCCAGGACACTGCACCAGATCAGCCATGGCTGCCCTGGTGGCTCAGTCCCTTCCCACATCACAAGAATTTGAAATAATCTGCAACCTGGAAATTGGAAAATGATGCCATCAGCTACTTGTTAAACATGGAATGAGTCTACCTTATACTCACTATGTCTTTTGTGAGAACCAAGCTAAGGTCAACTTCAAAGCCTTTCTTACCTTGTTGGACCTATAGAATTATAAAATTATATCAGAGAAAACCTAAATATGGCATGATGTAACTCATACAATGTGTTCCACTGAGTCTGGTTGGTGGGGATTATGAAGCTAATCATGTGCTCCATCCAAATCCAGATAAAGATGAAGAAGTTTCCTCTTTGTAGATGAATAGTCTGAACTGTCCAGCTCACAGGACAGCAGAACTAAGCTGCACTGCGTTTTCAAAATTCTGGTTTAGGAAATATTTCATAAAGCTTCCTGGGCAAAAGTGTTTTCCACACTGCGTGAATTGTGTCAGTGCAGTCACAATGTTCAAAGTCTACTCTGTCCTCCAGCTTGAATTTCTGTACAAGGATCAGCTCAGAGCTTATTCTTGGCTCTGCCTCAGGATCTGCCTTGGGATTGCTCTGCCCATATGCTCCCTCCTCTTTTCCCTTGAGAGCAGGAGACACACAGGAGGCAGCAACCTGCTCCAGTGAGCCAGCAAAATCCAAATCCAGTGAGAAGGTGGGAGGTTTCTGGCAAAGAAGAGCCACATCAAAGCACTCTCCAGTATCCCCCTGCCAAAAAGGATTTTGGTACCCCTCCTCTTGCTCTGTGATGATTTACTTCTGCAGCAAGGGGAGTTTTCCATGCGCTTATTAACTGTCTCCAGGAGGCTTTTGGCAGATTACGTTGCCATCTTCCTCCTCGAATGCATCCCACTGAAATCTGTATTCCTGTCACCTGCCCCCACCTCTCTTGGTGGCAGCTCCTCAGTTCAGCTCTTCTTCCACTCTGCATTCCTGTTAGACTACCAATATCTGCATAATATCTTTGGGGGAAAAGAGCTTTTGAAATACAGCTTTTGTTTTAATGACAGAACAGCATATGCTGTCACTCCTCCAAGCATTTTCTAAGTGGTGAAAATGCTCTCAACTTATTTAAGTACGGTATTTTTCCACCAAGGCTCTTTGTGTAACAATGCTCCCACCTCATTTTCTTTCAGCAGCAGTGGTTGCAAACAGGGTACATGGAAGCCAAAACGATACAGGCTGCAACTCAGACAAGAGCTACTCAGGGATGGTAACAGACCCAAAAAGCTAGACTCAAAAATAAACCAGGAGGCTCTGAGATTAGGAGTCTCTGGAACAGCTTCAGCGACAACAAACACGGCCCGGACTCGCCGTCCTCCTGCATTTTGCGAAATGCATTTGTTAATGGATGCCGTGTGCCACATTCACTGCATGACTGCCTTTTGTGGTGGCTGGACAGGAAAGTGCCCTCAGACCCAGGGCAGGTTCCCACTGCCAGCTCACCAGATGCTTCCTGCCAGCCCAGAGTCCAGCCACAGACCCACCGCGGCACTCTGCCCTGCCTGCGCTGCCAGCACGTGGATTCACTCCCAGAAGTCAAGCACAGAGGTGTTCCTGGGTGAGTTCAAGGCTGAGACATCCACCCTGCTGGCAAGCCATACAAAAAGCCCTGTGCTTGGGTTTGTACCTCTGAAACAAGGAGGACTTTCCCCTTGCCAGCCCCTGCACCTGTGAGCTGGAACAAAACTCATGCAGCACAGAGATCAAAGGGCAGAGGTTGACCACAAGATGGAAAAGCTCAGAGGCCACCTCCACACTGCCCTAGGAACTTCTCATGGCTCACTTGTGCACCTCTCCTGTTTGACAGCATCTTTCTGCCTCTTCTGGCTGTGAGAACAACTGTGATTCCAGATGGTATCTGCTCCCATGTGAGTCCCACTCAGTGTGCTTGCACACGTGTTTTGACTTGTTTTGTTTAGATTTGCAATATCATCCCTGGCTGGACAAATGCAAAGTGACTTATTGGCAAAGAGGTTTTTTTTAATTATTGAATTATTTACTTGCTCATTAGCTTTGATTACAACTGACCATGAGTTATTTAAATCAAATTTGACCTTTGAATTCAAATCACAAACAGAAATGACAACAACAACAAACCCAGTGGCAATGTTTGTCAGCCCTAGGCCTGGCCAAAGGGGCACAGGGCATGAATGACCTTTTCTGCAAAGGGCTTTCTTGGAGCTTTCACTTCCCACGTCAACAGATGTTTGCTTATTTCCCCAATGATTCCAGGAGTGAACAGGCAGAGCCCGTGCTCTAGAGAATCCCATTATAATACACAAAGGCTTCAGAGAGAAGGATATTCCTGCATTTTCTTAAAACAAAGACAAGAAATCTCCATAACCCAACAAGCACATTTATATTCCCAGATTTGTTTTTGAATGAAGGTGGTTGGTACCTGTTCCAAGAGACTGCAAATCTCCCAGCTCTGCTCTGCTGTGCAGCTGACCCCACCTCTCAGACATGCAGCTGGCTCTAGAGCTTTCATTTATTTCAGAAAATAGTTCAAGTAGGAAAGTGTAGACAGAGACTGGAGGAGTTCCAAAGGCCTCAAAATGTCACCCTTGTTATTAAAACAAAAAGAGAATGCAGGAAACTGGCTGAGAAAAAAAGGTCAAAAGTTTTTTTTTTGTGAAAGAATCAAATTGCTCTTTTCTTCTCCAGCTGTTACCTGCAGTGTTGTTGACACTTTCACTAATAAAATGTGAGGACCACACTGGATGCATCCCAAAGCAAACCCATGTATTGGCAAGATGGGATTTGCTCCATCTGATGTCCCAGTAAGGAAACTTTCCCACCCCACGGTCGTTTTTGGATGCGCTGCCCACATTAAAAAAGATGACTCAGGAGTGAGTAGAGGAAGGTGTGGAGTGACTGGAGGTGGTGCTAGAGTTGCCACCCCCAAGGCTCTCCTTTGCAGGCAACTGTAGGCTGATGGAGAAGAAACAACCACATCCATCCCCACCAGGGTGACTGGAGAGGCAGTTCCTCAGCTTAGAGAAAATACCCAGCTTGGATTTGCAGTCAGATGTAGCAGTCTGTGTCATTAGGAGAAAGGAAAAAAAAAAAAATCCATGCTCTGGAAAGGATTTGGCTCAGACTGGTCCTGGCAGAGCTGCATGACCCAGAGATGCAGCAGTCAGGCAGTGCAGAGGAGCTGGCTAAAGTCAGGCAAAGCTGCTCCAAAAAAGTGCTCAAATAGAGTCACTCAGAGTTTATTTTTTCTATTTGCTCTGTCTATCCCCTTCTAGGGTTTGTCTCCTTCGAAGAGTTCCCAGACAGAGGAAAGAGAATGGTATAGGCTTTGCAAAGAAATCTGATTTGTTGTCTAGACCATCCAGGAAAAAAAAAAGGTTTTATTTTTTCCTCTTTTATTTATGATACACCTTTCTCCAGGTGGGAGGGCTCCCTGTCTGACTAACACTCAGGTGGGACTCAGAGGTGGTGTAGCTCAGGCTCCTTTTCTCTCCTACAAATCTCCCTCAGCTGACACTGACTCCCTGCATGGGAGCTACAATCACCAGCAGGTCCTGGAGATGCCACAGGCCTGCACTGCCTCACTTCAGGGTTTTACAGCTCAGAATTAACCCAAAGAAGTGAGCTATGACATGATGGAAGCTAAGGCTTCCTAATGGCAGCTGGAGTCTGGCTTTGCCCAGGTGGCAATGCCTGCAGGCACAGCCCACCAAACCCACACTGAATTGCCCCCTTCCATCCACCCTGCCAGGGGAGAGCTTGTGCACCTGCACCTGGATTCTTGAACAAGCCTGAGCAATGTAAATATAAAAGAGACTATTTTTCCTGTTGTTCCAGTAATATTCCTCAGCAAATCCCAGATCAGCCAGACATTCCCAAGGGAAACCTGCCTAGGTAGTTTCTACCTCACATAAGGCTGGTTCCTACATATATCTTCAGTCCAGGCCATCACACAACACCCTGAGAAAGATTATGAATGCTTGATCTACTTTTTTAAATTCATGTTACTTAAATTCATGTCTCCCTGCAGACCTATTCCGGGTCTGTGATCACAAGGCATCTCCGAGCAGAAGAAGAAGAGCACCATAAACCTGCCAGGTTCCAAAATCAGTTTTAAAATCCTGTATAGAAGTTTGAAACACATCTACTACGAACTGCCTTACACAAAATCTGTCCCAAACTGGACCCAGTGGTTCAGTCATGGATATTCTCTGTGAGCCCTTACATGTAACTGTACACACCTCAATGTTGGCCCTAAAGCAGAGGTCTTTTACCAGGTCTGCAAGAGCCAGTCAACACAGAGTGAGGCTGTTTAGGTTTTTTTGTACCATCCTGCAGAATAGGATGTGAGGCACCTAATACCGCTGACAGACCTTCCAGGAGACAGGCACAGGGTGTTATACAAAAAGGTAACAGAGAAAGAATGATGCAAGGAGAGATGATGGCTCACGTGCACTTCTGTAACAAAATTCTTGATGCATGTGTGGTCTTGGTCCAGTTCACTATACTAATTTGGACCCAGAAATTTTCCTGGGGGTGTGAGTTTCAGCATTATAATCACCTAAGGTAACTCTAGGTTATATTTTCATCCTATCAGCTACCACCAAGCTATTATTTAACCTTATGCTTTATTACAGTTTCTGCTCGAGTCTATTTGGGCAGCAAGCTGTGAACAAAAGAAGGATTGTTAAAGTGTTCTGTTCCTGTGGACTCCTCAGTCCTCCATTGCTCTGGCATGTTGTTGTCATGGTTTCAAGACCACCCCACAGTTGCTGTGAACTTTTTTATCTGGCATTTTTACTTCATTTGACATCACAGAGGCAGCAGTTTCAATTTAGGATTGCCCAGGGTGTGGATAGTTGAGTGCACTCCAGTCAGTCCCGTGCTGCACAAGGTCTCCCCATGGCTCTGAGCAGCTGCTCCCACCTCTCTGAAGCTGTACCTGCCAAGAGGAGTTTTGTCTTCACCCATCTGTACACTGATTCCTTCTTCAACACAAGCTGAACTGTTTGTATGGGAGGTACTTTTGTGGTTGCAGCTGTAAATCAGAGAAAACATAATGCTTCTTTTTCAGGTATTGAAAAGCAATCCCTGTTCTCCTGAGGCAGAGATCTACAGCTCTGGGGTTGCGTCTCTCGGGTGTCTTCTCCACACGCTGAAGCTGTGAGCAAGATTCTCACTGGGTAAAAGCTGATGTGCTGCCACGTTCAGGAGCCAGCAGAGCCCTGGGATCAGGTCCTCCCCTGAGCCTTGGTGCTGCTCAGTGGCACAAACCTGTGCTTGCCTGGGCCGATCCTGCGACACAGGGAAACTCGCCTGTGCAAGACCTGGGGAAAAGAAGTCACCGGGGAAATTGTCCCCCACAGGCAGCAGTCAGGGACTTCTCACTAATGCCATCATCCCATCCCCTCCTCCTGGCTGGAACCAGCAGGCACAGACCCCTGCCCAAAAGGCAAAAAGATAAATGGCTCTCAAGTGGATTTCATCTCGCTTTCCCCGTAGGCAGGAGCAGCGATCCCATGTGCGATTGCAGTGTGACATTGTGAAGGGCACGGGGGGAGCTCCTTTTGTGTTTCAAGTGTAAAAAACAAATGCCAGACCTTAACAGCAGCTTGTCCCTCTGCAGAGACAGGCAAAGGAGGCAGAGCCCAGGTGGCTCAGAGGGGCTCATAGTCCCAAGCAGATCTGACTCCCTGCAGGCTCTCCCCAGGTCACTGCTCTCCAGCACTGCCATCCATCCCACAATAGGAAACTGAGGCATGGAAACACAAACTTTTTTGGCACCCCTACAAGTCTGAAGGAAGGGCCGGGTTCCACACCAGGATCCATTTCTCATCTACTTCCTAGTCCTGCCACAGTTCTGCAAAACATCACCTCAAGCCATCCCCATCCATGGGGAGCCAGGGACTGGATTCTGCAACTTTCCTGGGGACGTGGCTGGGAGAAAAGTTTTAAAAGGTGAATTAGCCTGAATCATACCAATCTCCTTTTCCTATGGTAGGCATCTAAGCCATTTTCCAGCCCTTTCTTTTTCTCCCTCTTGCAACTTCTGATAAAAAAAGGACACTTATTCAGACAGACAACTGGAGGAACAGCAAGTCCCCGCTAGGTTATATGACAATTTGTCAGGGTCCTGAGGCCCCCAGGAAATGGTGCAGGGATGATGGATGAAGGTGTGAAGCAGAATTGTCACTCCACAGCCGAGGCATTAATCAACTGTCAGGGTGGCTGAGGAGTGTGGCAGGCGAGCCTGGCAAAGGGGGCACCAGGCTGCCAGCAGGGCCCTGCTTCCCTGCAGAGGGAAATACTCCAGGAGTGACTACAGCTCTCACAAGCAGCAAATGGTCCTGGCAATTCCCCGGGCAGCTGTTCCTGCAGGAAGCACTCGTTCGTTCTTGCGTTTCAGAGGAATTTGCTCGCAAGCCCCACCGCGCTCCCCAGAGCCATCAGCAGCTGTGGCAAGTGACTCCAGCTCTGCCAGCAGGAATGATCAGGAGCAAACCCAGCACCCACTCCATCCCCCTTCTACTTCTTAAATATTTTTATTTCTAGGTTGTTGTAAATTGCATTTTGATGGTAATTTTTAATGAGATTTTAAATTTTTTTTCTTTACTTTAATTTTCTTTAGTTTGAATTTTAAAAATAAAATTCAAAAACGTGTTTCAGCATTTTTTTCAGCATGCTTTTTATTTAAAATTCCTTCTTATTTAAAAAGAAAACCAGAATGCTTTGTCACTTCGAAAAACCCCCTTCCCTTTATTTTGTAGTGAAGCTATTCAGCAAGAGCTAATTTCACAAAGAGTTTAGTTCCTCTGAAAACTCAACTATTTGCCAAGATCCCTATCTCTCAAAAATGTAAGCAGATATTCAACAATATCTGTAGAAGGCAAGCTCAAGACAACTTGTGGCTCTAAGCAGGGGTTACCCTGATCACTCTTAGGCTGCTCTTTTCTGTTTCTACCCCCTTCATGTCTCCCTACTATTCATATCCATCTTTCCCCCAAGCTCACACATCTGTAGCTTCCCTCAGCAGTGGATGTAGTGTTCCCAACAGCCTCCAGACTTGGATCTGGGGTGCACTACAATAACAGTCTGTGATGGGTATTATATTTGAAATTTCTTTTAAGACATTCATATTAGAAACTCCCCTTTGAAGAGCAGGAGGGAGAAAACCTCAGCACATGAAAGTCCAGGTTTTTTCTGGAGAATTTAACCTGGGTTGTTAAGTCAGTTAATGTCCACTGCTGCAGGCTCAACCCTGCTTTTTTGATGTTAATAGGACTTAAGGGTGGGATTTTAGTGGGACCTTAGGAACAGAGATCTCCTGCATATTTTTATAATATTAAGCAGACATATGTGCACATACATTGATAACAAGAAATTGGCAGATCAAAAGCTGTGAGTCAGATTACTGAAGTTCTGGGTTTCATGGCACAGCTGATAATCTCTGAGCAAGGAGAACAAGCTTGATATCCCCTCATCAAGAGATACTGGGTTTTCCTGCTGGGTCTCAAAACAGATTTGAAGCATCAGATTGCCACAGCTGACAGGTTTAACTCAAACATCTGCTGAGCACAGCCTGGAGGGATTGTGTCAAAAGAGAGAGATTAGGAGCATCTCCTGCTCTTTGGCTGAGAGTGGTTCTTACTTGGTGCAGAAATTCTCTGGTCTCAGAGCAAATGCAGCCCTCAGAGCGTGCCTCTCTCATGACTGTTTTGGAAGAGGTGTGCAGCCCAGTAAATGAGTTTCAAAAGCCTGACAGGAGAGAGGAAGGGCAAACACAGTGCTCAGCCTTCCCCATGTCTGTGCCGTGCTGGTCAGGCAAGGCAAGCCTGAATTCCCGAGCAACCTGGCAAAGGCTGGAAGGTCTTTGGTGGCAGCCCTTACAGTGGCAGTGTCCATACAAACTTAAGGCCCAGCCTGAGTGAAAATCTAATGAGGAAGGCACAGAGAGTGGAAAACCTCTCCAAAGGTTCAACACAGTCACAAAAAAGTATTCCAGGGCAAAAGTGACAGCTCCTCATGGCAGTCCTGGTGAAAGGAAAACTGCTGCCAGAGGGATGCAAAGCCTGGGGGGACTCCTGAGGTTCTGCTGCCATTCTCCCCTTTAAGGGAGTCCTTCCAGAGCATTCCAGGTTTTCATTAATTATGTGGGTCACAGCAAACAGAGCAGAGTCATAAAGCTTGCAGACCACACTGGGAAACAACTTTCAATTCGGCACTGAACAATTTTCCCCAAAACTGAACTTCAGCTTTATGCCTGCTTTTACCACCTCACCATTCCCCACCAAACACAACACCATGGTTTGCATTTTGCCTTCTGCCTTCCCCACGAGGCAGTGAGGGGCAGATGAGGACACACATTTTGCATGTATAATGCGAGCACTGAGCAGAAGGAGTCCCAGCAGTCCTGGTTCAGCTCTGCAGCCCTGTCAAGGGGAGCCTGCAATGCTGTTGCAGCAGAAAGGCATCACAGTGTCAGGCTTATTCATTAACTAGATGAGAGATGGAAAACCCCTGTGCCAAATAAATGGATTGCATAATCTTGAGCCAGTCTGGAATGCCTGGAAGGCAAAGGAAGGATAGTGGATACTATAAAGCTGCCAGCAATCTTTTCAGCAAGATATATAAAGCTGAGAAAGCATGAGGTGCAAATAGCAGCATATGGTGGGGAACTCCAACATTTCCATAAGGGGGACACAAAACTTGATAGGTATGATCAGCTCTTTCTACCTCCACCTTCAGCAATTACTTGCATATAATTCAGCACAGAAGTCTGCTTCTTCTGTCTTCTTTGCTCCCAAACTAGCTATTAAATAAAACTCTAAAGCTCCAGGGTGAGAATCTGCTGCAACAGAAGTTTCCCTTGCTAAGGCATCTTTCCACACCACATAGACAAAGGAAATGTCTGTCTGAAGGAATTATCACAGCAAGCAAAAGACTAATGGGACCATTCATTATCTTTAATTATATTCATCATCTTCTGGTGATTAGAACACAGTCATAAATTAAGACACATTTAAATTTGGTACATTTGAATGAACTGGATATCCTTTGAATATCTTATAGGAAGTGAATTTGCTAGGAGTAATGATGCTGTCACCTTGACAGGGCAGAAAGGATGCTTGAGTGTGTCAGGGAAGTCAGAGAGCCTTGAGGTACAATAAGAGTGGCATTAGGAGAGGAAGGGATCAGCCTTTGCTTTGGTTTCTCATAGCTGAAGATCCTGAGAGCTCAACTCCCAGTGCTCAGCAATTTCCCAAGTGCTGCAACCAAGAGCACAGCCCTTCGTACTTCTGAAATATCTTGGGGTTTATTGCTCCCAACACAGGAGCTTCAGGACAAGGCTCTGTGTGGAAGCAGCTCCCCTTCTGTCCCCAGAGTGGTGAATCCATGCACAGATTTATACTTGCACAAGGGCTGCAGACTTGGGGCTGTTAATACACTAAACTCCTGTAACCCAGGAACAGAAATCCGCATTACGGCCCGGCCCTTCTAAATCCCTCCTATCTCAGTGGTTGCACCATAAGTTAATCCAGTGGGAAGGATTAAAAGCTTGTGACTTGAGCTGCACCTTCCTAGGGGATGAGTGAATGAGAGGGTGCATCCTTCCCCAGGTTTTACTCCACTTTTATGTCTCTGTGTCTTTAGAGAAAATTTAAGCAAGTCATTTCCCAGAGAGAAAAGCCACAGGCACAACGCTTACGCCTCTTCCATGTCCTCACACTTCTCCAGACATTACCTAGCAGAGCTCAGATAACAGATATCTACCAGGTGATATCCATCAGGAGCTCTGATGCCTCCTGCTCCTGGCACCATGCCCATGCTGACCACTTTGTGCATGGCTCAGAGACCAACTAATGCATGTGCACCTTGGGCTGCTCCCTTTCTCTGCCTGGCATCTTGGTGGAAGCCTCCAGGGATTGTAAAGGATGGCCCCATTTGCCTTCAGAGACAGCAGGCATCATCAGCTGTGTGTCGCTCTAGACCCTGGCCCAGTATAAATGTTTTTGATGTGGATTAAGACACACAAACAGGATGTGTCAGGTTGGCAAAACCCTCTGAATGCCAGCTGACTGTCAGTGACACCAGTGGGTCTGGCTGTAATTGATATGCATCACGTTACCCTGCATGTGCTGTGGACAAAGAAATTGTGGCCAGCAGCTCCCTGGGGCTTGGTCAGACTTTTGTGGAAAAGGCACCAGGGCTGCCCCATGTGAGTAAACAAAAGATCTACTGTCATTTGTTCCTGATACAAGTTGTTGTTGGTCAGCCCCTGGAGCGCCAGAGTGCTCCACACCGTAACAAGAATGTACATCAACATGTCACACCCTGCACACCAGCAGCCAAACAAGCCCCTGCTCTTGAGTAATCCACCTCTACCAACACCAACACCTCATCTCTGGCAGCACAGGAACACCCTCTGTCCAGAGCTGGATTTAGCTGCATGCCAGAATTCCTCCATGATCAAATTATTCTGAACTGCTTTAACCATGTTTATGTTTCCATAGGGGAAAAAAAAAAAATAGATAGGAAAAGCTTAGCCAGTTAAAAAAAAAAGGAAAAAGCTACATAAAGTGATAGCTGGTACATTACTTCAGAGAGATAAAATGGTCAGTGTGACTGGAACTTTTATCTGTGAATACATCTGTAGAGCCAGGATTACTTTGAAAGAGAAGGAATTCAGAGCAGGAGCAATGCTCACTTTCAGAAGCTGCTAAGAAATTGCAGAGTGCCTTTAAAATCTCCTTTATTCACAGAACCATCTAAATAAGATATGTATAGGTTGCACACATAAAAGATCATAATGCAGTGAATAGAAGCTGAATAATGGCATTGAACCTGAATTTAAATTATTTCAAACAATTAAAAAGAAATAATGAGAAGAACAAAGTAAGCCAGCCTGAAGCAGAAGCAAAATTTAAATAAACAGAATCAATAGAAGTTATTCTCTCTTATAACCCAGTAAAATAAAAGGCACTAAAATAAAAGAAAAATGAGGTAAAATACAACCAGAAGAACAGGATCTTAGTAAGAAAATTACTCCAATGCATTTTCTAATGAAAATATTTGGAATCAATAAATGCAAATACTGCTTTTTGTGCTGATTTACATCAGGCACATCTGGCTTTATCTGATATCTCCCACTGAAGTCCCAGAGTTTCACTGCCAACCTAAGAGGTGTAGTACAGAAATAGAGATTCTAAGCTGTTGTAGGTAATGGGAAAAGCATTAAGTGAAGATGGTGATTTAGTCCTTCAAAAGCCCCAGACAAAGCTGTTTGCCTGGCACTCTGCAGGAGACTGAACAGACTTCCCCATTCTTAACAATAGGCCAGGGTAATAAAGAATGTATTTGTTATCAATTCCTCTAGTTACATATTTTCTATATATTTTAGGTTTATTTCTTTAGACTGATTTTTTTTTTCAATGAATCATTTAGCTTCTAATGAACTGTAAAAACAATTAAAAAAAAACTAAGTTGTTTCTGGAAGAGGCTATTTCTTTGTTAATCTGTGCTTTTCTTTACCCAAAATCACAAGGCAGGGTCCAATCTCTGCATGCATTTTTAAGTTTAGGTTACTAAACAGAAGAAACTGCTTCTGGAAGGAGGGATAACACCCATTTACCTGAATAAGTTACTGGATCTAAATTCCTACCCCCGACATTCACACAGTGGTACCTTTCATCTGTCAGAAACACTTGACTACTTTCAGCAAAGGAGGTTGAATAGACAAAGTAAAATGTCACTTTTCATGGCAGCATGCTGTAAAATTCTCCCTCCACTCCTCCCCCAAAAAGATCTCTCAGAGAGTGATTACACTGCTGCCATGACCATGAGGCCACATATGCTGGATTTTTTTAGTAACTAAATATGCTCAAAGGAGTTTGAACAGCTACTGATTCTTGGGCAGCTTTAGGTAATAACTCTTTTCACACCCACAACTAGAAAACACCACTTTATTTTCAATTCATGTCAATAATCAAGCAGTAGCTATGACCCAGCACTATCTGAACATGAAACACTCAGCTAATCTAGGCAAAAACTTCCTTTTGCTAAGGATGAAAGTACACCTCTATGTCTTTGTTGTTAGAGATCTGAATAAGTTTGGGGCTGTAGTTTGGTTTTGAGATTTAAAAATGCATTTATACTTACTACTGCATATTCTACATACATTTAGCCTCTGAACACGATGGCATCCCTAATTTTTTCCATGGCATCTCATTGTTAGGCTGTTTAAATTCATTTGAAAAAGTCATTAGCTTTACATTAAAGATTGCTGCGGCACCTGGCAGATGATCTATAGAGTTGTGTTCATTAGTGTTCATAGACTGAGAAACATTATTTAAAAGATGGATAGCACTAATGGTATCTGGCACATAAATACACATCTGTGTTCATCAATGAATCACACAGTGCATTATCAGTGTTAGCACTCATAAGACCCCCATGGAGTAGGTAGGAGGAATTACTGAGGCTGCTGGGATGGGGAAATGAGGCATAGATACTGTAGAGAAGAAATGGGATTGCAAATAAATAGCAAACCTAAACACACAAACAAAAAGGGAAATTAACTCCAGTCTTTGTTTCTCATCAGCTGCTGGAAAGACAAACCCATCCTGCTCATCCCGTCCATCTGACAGCAGAAGGGCCTGAACTGACATGGAGGGGACAAACATCTGAGGATTCTCTCAGCTCCAAGGTTTTAAGCTTCATGTAGGCACCAACCAGCAAGGCATTTCAACGGGGAAGAGCAGCAGCCCCCCACGCCAAGGCCAGCAGAGCCCATCACTGTCCTCTCCCTGGCAGTACGTCAGAAGCTCACTCTGAAGGCTGCTGCTGACAAGGGGGGCTATCAGCAGCACTGGACTGAGGAGCCTTGTCATCCACATCCATTGCAGCTTTGATCAGGAAACAAAATCTGCATCCTCCAAGCCCACAGACACACAGGGAGAAGACACAGATGAAGGCTGGCAAGAAAACCGTACATTTCTGCAATATGAATTTTTATCTTGCATTTGTATTTTTATGAACACTGGGAAGATAATTCCTGACTATTTCATTCATCAATACTTCTGCTTGCTAAAAATATTTTTAAGTCAGCAGAGCGAAGATTATGGGAAAAAATGAGACAGTTTAAATGCTCCATATTATGAAGAACAATAAAAAAATGTTTAAAGTTTCCTGGTTTTATAAAACACAATGGACCATGTCTGCTCCTGAGAACAGTTTAAGTACACTGCACCCTAGAAGATGTTTTACCTAATCTTCCACATTAAAGATCCTATTGGTACAATCAGGATTGCAGTAACATTTTGCATTAATGCTTGATTTTACCTTCAGTTTGGGAAAGACACAAGAGTCTCTCAGAAGTAGCAATTTTTTGTCCAACCCACTCAAAGGATGTGTCACTGACTTTCAGCAATGGGTAATCTCTGCATTGTCACTACAGCAAAGTTACCTGTACAGAATTTCCCTCTGGGTTGGGGTTTTCCCAGCAAGAAACCTAACAGGATACCTGAACTTGAAGAAAAAGCCAGATCATGCATACACCTACTCTGTCTGATGTAGATTTCCTTTTCCAGTAAAATTTCTCTCATTTTTTTCCCTCCATCCAGGTTTGAGATTCATAGGAGTTAATGTTACCTTCCAAAACATATCAGTTCTTGACAGAAAGCTTCTGGAGGTGAACTGTATTTGTTCACTAAATAAACAAGAGAGAAAACCATCCTCTGGGTTTTCACCAGCAGTTTCTGCCAAGGAAACAAATCCTCCTCCTTTGAGCAATAAATAATATGAGGAATGAGCTCCTTACCCACTAAAATTCAGCTTGTTATGTTGGTAAGTATTATCAAGCTCAACACACACAACTGAGGGGTAGAGGATCACCCTGCATTCTTCAGGGCCCTCTCACCAAGCCTCTTCTTGAAACATTGCAGAGTTACTAAGCTGTGGCTTAGTCTGGAAGCCACAAGCTCAGCAGACCGTTCTGGAAAACTTGTGATGCTCTAAACCTAGTTTGACATTGGTAGCAGAGACTTAGAAAAAAGTCAAAGCAAAACTATTTCAGGGGTTAAACAGCAGTTCACCGCTCTTGAGCAGAGACAGGATTGAGAGTGATTGCTCCTTGGCATTGGGATCCAGAGGCATTGGCATCACAGAGCTCCAGCAAAATCCTGTTCCCATTCCGTTCAGCAGGGCGAGATCTGATATCACAGCTGCACAAAGCAGGGAGCAGGGTAGGCCCACCCAGGGCTAATGTCCCCTCCTGACCTTAGAGGTGGCATAAAAGAGATGAGACCTGTAGAAAGCCATCCATGGCCTGACACCTCTTTCCTAAAGGAGTCAAACGCAGCCACGCAAACCTTGACATTGCATCACTGACAAATTATGCAAAATGAAGGGGGAAGGTGAGCAAGCTTCCAGGTTAGTAATAGCTTTTGGAGGAGAGCAAGAAGAGCTAAACAAGCTGCTATAAAAATGCAGGGACTGTCTTGGTATCAGGGTAAAAAACCACAGAGGACTGCAAAGGAGCTGAGGCAGTGAAGGCTTTTCAATCAGTGAGGGACACAGTTTATTAGCCTGGCAATAAACCCTATTTGTTGACCATTTGTTGATGAGATTTGAAATCAAACAGGCCAATAGTGTAAACTGCATCCTGCTGCCACTTAGCTTAACACTGCAGCTCGTTGAATTAACCCCATCTTTACTTGCTGTATATCCAAACATCTTTTAGCAGCAATTACGATGTTTGATTGAACATTGGAATCCAAATTCAGAATGCACAAAAAACTGAAGAGCCAAACCAAGAAATTATTTACAGCAAGAGCACAGGGAGAAGCTACAGATTTTTCACTTTTTCCTTTAGAACAATGTTACTATTTTATATGCTGGGATCATGCTCACACCATCTTTAACCTTGAAGATCTTTGTGCAAGACTAACAGCATCAGTTTCATGCTGAAAATACTGTACTCTGTAGGTACACTGCCTAATGGGCTGGGAAGGAATCTCCTCCTAACTTCTACTATTACAGGGATTTTGAGGTGTATGGGCTGCCTTCTCATGGTGAGAAGGAAATTTTTTCCTCCAGAGACAACAGATACTCTGCTGTTGTTCTGGGTCCAGAGAGAAGCAGAGGCCAACACCCACAAGAGCAGATAGCCATTACATTCTTTTCATATTGTATTATGGAAGAACATTACTCTCAGTTTTCATCCTTGCACACAACTCCTCTGCCTCCTCTCAGACATGACACTAGAGCAGAATCTTGCAGAGAGAAGACCTTGCAGAACAAGGACCTTGCAGAACAGCAGCACAACAGATTGTAGGAGAGACAAAACTCAGACAAAGCTGGTTTATGGATGCAATTAAAGAGTTTCTGGCAAGGGTGATTTCCACCAAGGTTACTCATATTGTTCACCAGTGCAAAAACAAGCAAAAATTCAAGTTCTTGGAGGTCCAGGAGATATTTTATTCTTTAACCTATTTAATTTTATTTCTTCATTTTTTATCACTAAGGGAGGGAAAATAGGGCATTTCAGCCCTGAACTATAAGGCTGACTTGCAGCTGCTGGCCCAGTAATTGGTATTTATGGCTCAGAACGCATCACTAACACACAGGTTGGAGACTGATATTTTCATCACTCCTTCCTTTGCTCTCAGCTTTGCAGCTATTTCATGCACTCTGGGTTTGCCAATTACCTTCCCGAGGTGGGACGGGGTGATTTGTTTTTAATGCACGTACAGTGAGTTCAAATAGCCTGGTTTGTTTTTGCATTTGCAATTTCATGGGGACAGATTCAGGGACAAACACATAGAAGAGACAGCAGATAGCCTTGGTAAGCACCTCAAGGAGTTCTTGGAGCTTCGTTTCACCCCTGCCTTTTACAAACCTGTCCCCAAATTGGCTCTTAAACCACCAGCTAGCGCTGCTCCCTTTGGTTTGTGGCCTCGGTGCCTGTTGAGCTGTGGTGCAGCTCTCATGGTGTGAGCTTTGCCTTCCTGGGGACTGGGAAGGATGCTGAGGGCTGCAAGCTGTAGCTTGGATAGACAGAGATATTACTGAAAGGGTTCCCAGAGTGGGTGTGCAGAGTCCATCCAGAAAAAGATGCCTTTAGAGAATCCCAGGAACAGGGGATGAGATCCCAGCACGCACCAGGAGGTGCGAGGGCAGCTTTCATGAGACATGCTGCTAGTTCTGTAATCTGCAGCCCTAGATTTAGGATCTTTGAGGAAGTCAAATAGTATCTCATCTATAATTCAATCCTCTTTCACTCTGTTCTGGATTCCTAGAGTCCCAGTTTCCCCCCAGAGATATAACATGTCCTGCCTGAGGGCATGGGTACCAACAAATTGGACGTGTCACCATTTTGTCATATTTGTCACTTTTGGAAGGAGCATGCTCAGAATAGGAATAGGAAATTAAAAGATCGAGAGCACAACCAGCCAGAGCCCATTGCATGCAGAGAGGCTGCCTGGGATGATACAAAGCCCTGGGTGAAATACCAATTCCTGAAGTCATTGGAACTAGTCAGAGTCAGATAGCACAGGTAAACTCTTAAATACACAGTAGAGTTTAAAGGATGGACCCTATACAGATTTAATCAGCAGGCTAGAAATAGAGAAGAGGTACTGGAAAGCCACATAAATCTGCATTCCTAGGATTCCTGAGTGTGAAGAATGGAAAAAGGAAGGCTTTCATATAGGAAAGAGAGGAAATAAAATATTTCAGTGGATGCACAGAAACTTTCCTGTAAATGGGCTGCTGGAATAACACAGGCAGAAAAAGCTTCAGTTTCAACTGAAGCATGAAAGTCAATAATCTCTGTAACCTTTCTAAACTCTTTGCTCTTCTATCACATACTCAGAGGCTGAAGGGAGTTAATCTATTCAAGGTGTGTGTGTGTCTAAACTCATTTTATACAGCAGAGTACTCCTTCACAGAGAACCAGTTACTCAGCAGTCTGTCTCATGCTCAGCACTAGTGATAATCAAGGAAAGTGCCATTGTCATTTATGTTACTGAGAATATTACTAAACCCAGAAAAGACCTAGCCATCCCTGCTAAAAAAAAATGAAAAGTTGAAGGATTAAAGGTGGTCCAAATTACCTTTTACCTATCAATTATTTGTCTAAAAATTAGTTTCTCATACGTATGTTGCAAATCATAAACCATTTTGTAGATATATGCATTGTACATTAAGAATGAAATTTGGAATATTTCTTCTAAAAGTGCCAAACTGACTCATGCTGCCTTTCTCGTTTAAGTTTCTTTGCAAGAGGTAACAGTGCCTGAGCAGAGCAGGGCAGATCATGTTGTTTTCAGAGGACAGTGTCAAGCTTTGAGTCCTGTAATTACTTTGGCTTAGACATTTTATCCCTGATGAAGTTTCTCGTGCAGTCCATGGAGGGTACCTTTCCATCAGAGCAACAATTAGTAGATACTCCAGACTAAGACTTGCAGTTTTAGGACTGCATTAATTTTTAGTTGACAGTAATGAGACTGTCAGAATAATTCTTACCTCACTAGAAATAATCTCTCTCAATCAGTGCTGCACAAAATGTACAACTGTCATTCGCTGAACTTCTCTTCTACAAGTGCCAGATTGCCACTGATAGGATGAAACAGAAAAAGGCATTGAGGGTAGGCAGGCTTGGCCCTAGCAAGGGATTAATGAAGAAATAATTTCCAGGCCATTATTCCAAAAGAGAAAACCAAGAAGTTGTAGCTGGAGAGAATAGCAGAACAGACCCCAAATCTCCCAGCTCTCAGGAAGAAATTTGGTTTCAACTAAAGAATAAGGACATTTCTATCCTCTTTAGAACACTCTGCAGGTAAATTCCTTCAGCTGTTGGAAATACTCAGATGTTGTGGCAATGGGGTCTACATAAAGTAGGCAAGCACATCTTGAGAATATTAAGTTTATTGGAAATTATGAATTTTAAACAAAGATTTATGATGGGCAATGATTGCGGTAGGAAAAGATCACCACTGCAGTAGAGCACATGCACCCACAAACAAGATGCACCAGCAATGAAAGGGAGGAGAAATCCTCCTCTGACTATATCTCCCTTGGAAAGGCATTTATTTATGGCTGGGCACTGGAGCATTTGAAGTACTGATGCAAGACACCAAAAAAACCCACATAAACAGTGTTCAGTGGCTAAGATACCAGCTCTTCCACCATGAGGACAGATGTGGCAAGTTAATAAAAAGTTCAGGGGTATGTCTGGTAATCTGCCAAATGAATTATTTCAGTCCTTCAGGGCAGGCAGAGGGAAGACAAGGTGGGGATGGGTTGACTGCTATTGGAACATGCTTTGCACAAGATGCAGTGATGGCAAATAGCCTAATTTCAGTGGGCTAAGCTGTGATCCATAGATACATATAGACTAAAAATGCAACAGCACCTACCATCAGATAAAAAAAATAAAATCAAACTTGCAAAGGATGAAATGCCCATTTATGTCTTTGCTGTCAAGCACAAAAATGCTGCACATAACCATGTTCTTTGAACCAGTTCTTTTTAAACATTGATAATGTCTAGGAAACAAAAATCCAGTAGGGCTACTGTTTCCCACAACCCAACAGGAATCCACTGATAATGAAGGAAAAATACACATAAACATTTAGTGCAGGGAATGCTGAGTGTGACACACTGACTGAGATGACCTCTGACCAAACTGCTCCATTTCACATCACTGCACTGCACAGCCAGGAGGGGCAGGGCTGAAGCACACTCCTGAATTCTAAACCCCACCAGAAACAGACAATTGCTTTGTCTCGTGCAAAACCAGAGCCCAAAAGCCCCATTGCTGTATCTGCTGACCTGATCATTGGAATTATTCCAGAGCTCACCTCTGAAATTTTTGCATAAAGGTTTTTTGAGATTTAGAGCTTGATTCAAAGATAGCTGAACCCCTAGCACCAGGTTTGAGATGGACTGCAAAGAAAAAGGCATTTCTGTGCCCAGGACCATGCACTGCAGACCCAGCCAGGCCTCCCACCCTGCAGGATGGACACAGCACATGAAGAGGAAACTTCTTTTGTCTAAGGCTCATACCCAATTCTTTGCCTTATAACGCCAGTAGAATTATCTGTGTGACACAACAGACAGTCAAAGCCCTCAAAGTGACAAACAAACTTATAAATGATAACTCTGTCAACAACTTAAATTTCTAACCACTTCTGCTTACTGGTACATTGCTCCTCAGGCTGCTTTTGCTGAGGTTTTGTCCAATTCAGTTTCCTCTAGAAAGATGACAAAGCAAGGAGAAACTAAAAATAATGAAAAGCACTTTCCCCAGTTTCCCATCTGATGAATTTCACCCGGTTTTACCAAGTCCATTACAGATGATGACACATTAATTGCACTGTGGGTCGGACAACACAAAGCAATTAACACTTCTGCTGTGCTTCATGGCTGCTCTCTGCAGTTTCCAGGGGGAGGTATGACATGAAATCTCATGACTAGCATGAAACCAACTGTAGCTGACACTGAATTTATATTTTTCTGCCTGCCTAACACCCAGTTCAGTGCCTGCTGGGCTTTCTCTTATAGGCAATCTGGCAGCCTGGAACAGAAGACCTAATTTCTACAGACATGGCATAAGAACAAATTGCCCAAGTTTTGGGAGAACTGGGGATTTAAAGGAAATAAGAAAATGTTCAAAAACATTTCTACCAAAACAAAGGGGAAAGAAGAGTCCAAGAGTTCCTGACTTTGGACGACTCATTTCATCTCCCCAAAACCATGCATTCCTGGAATGCAAAGAAAAATATACTGGCATTCTTAGGATGAAAGCTATATTTATTAATTAAAGCATTAAAAACACAGGAGGTTTACTCACATTTCAGGGTGTCAGCATTACTAACAATTTGATTTTATTAAAGACAATAAATATGGGCCTAAATCACAGCTTTTGTCTGTAACTTACCATTGCATCCAGCAGAATCCCCCGCTGGAATTTCTCCTAAACTGCACAAATGAATTTGTTCCCATAATTAATCCTAACATTGTTAATGTTTGGGTATTGCAGCTCTTCCCCCAGGTCTATTTACAGCCTTTTGCTCTTTGCCACCTCCTACTCCTCCCTAGCAGGCACCAGGACTGAAGGGTTCAGCCACAGGCAAGGATGACATCAATTAACTGATGGGTTCATTTGATCCCTTGCACCAAGGCCCGTGGCCACCATGCTCTAACCAGAAATGGTGCTGGGGTGGTGACAGCCAAAATCCTTCCAGCTACCCTGGATTGTTTGTTGCAGGTGTTTATGGTCAGCTGGTAGGCTGGGAAGGATAAAGACAGAGGTATGTCTTAGTCTGGGGCTTTGCTCAGTGTGATTTAGGCACGACCAAAGTACTGACTAATCCTGATGAAAGTGAAAGGAAACTGTTTAAGTTTGACAGAGGATTTAGCACACATGGGCACTCCTTCCAGCCCCACCAGGTGGCTCTTGGCAAGCCAGGGAACTGCAGGTGCCTGGGAATGTTTAAATCAGCACTTACAGAACCATCCTAACACACAGTCCCAAGGATGCCTGCGAGGTGGTGAGCTCCTCAGGAGAGACAGACAGGCAGCCAATCTGGCCTGCTGCACATGCCTAAATCAGTCAGCATTGCATCATTGCTTGTGTGGGTGTAGCCTTTACTTAGCATCCTGGATCTGTAGGAAACAAGTTACCTTGGCACTGGGATTCTGATTGGCAAGACTCGTGGAATTTTAAGAAGGGACTAAACTGCTGGGGAATTTCTCTTACAAGATGTATTTCAGCTCTGGAAGTTGCAAAGTATTAAGTGTTAAAAGCAAGACCCAGAACTGTTTCCTTTTGTCTCTTGTTTTGAGGCTCTGCTTTGCTCTAAGTTAATTGGCAAATTTCTTTTATTTGCATATCTCAACAAAGCGTTGATAATTCTCTGCACAAAAATTTATTTAGAAAGCAAAGCTTGAGAGCCTTTTAAGCTGAGCAGTTGGCAGATGCATAGGACCATATATAATGTATGCCTATACCATAAAGACATACATCAGTAGTGGGTGGACTGTATATCTCCCTGTGCACTTATTTCTATTTTATGGTATTTTAAAATAAGAAATACCCTTTAAAGAAGCTGATCGCCTCAGGCTGGCAAAAACTTGCAGGGCTCACTTGAAATGTTTTTGCTTAACAGCACAAAAAAAAAAAAAAAAGTCATGCATTTGAAAGTGAAAATTTCAATCATCCCAGTCCTAGTGACCTCTTCTGGGTATTAAGATGCTATTGGCAGACAGCTCTCTTCAAAAGATAAATTGTGCCCTTCCACAGCAGCAGAATGGCATTTGTTTTCATGTCAGGACATATTGATTTCATACAAATTTTAGAGAAAATAACAGCTGGCCACATATATCAGTGATGCCAGAACACCCAAGTACAAGTGCCCTGAAGGGGAGGGAAGCAAGTAGGTCAGTCATAGAATCACAGAATGGCTTGGGTTGGAAGGGACCATAAATATCACCCAGCTCTGACCTCCTTGCCATGGGACACCTTCCACTAGACCAGGTGCTCCAACCCCTGTCCACCCTGGCCTTGGATACTTCCAGGGATGGGGCATCCACAGCTTCTCTGGGCAACTTGTGCCAGGGCCTCAGCACCCTCCCAGTTAAGAATATCTGATATCTAACCTAAACCTACTCTCAGTGTAAAGCCATTCCTCCTGGTCCTGTCATTGCACACCCTTGTAAAAAGTCTCCTCTCAGCTTTCTTGTCAGCTCCCTTCAGGTACTGAGAGGCTGCAATTGGGTCACCCAAAGCCTTCTCTTTTCCAGGCTGAACAATCCAAGTTCTCTCAGCCATGTCTCACAGCAGAGGTGCTCCATCCCTCTGACCATCTTGGTGCCTTACCTCTGGGAAGAGGCAGCAATGAAATATTTTCTTGGAGCTGGGCAAGCGGTTCAAGGAATGCAAAGCCAACCAGATGGAAGGACAGAGACTGAAACCCTCTGATCTCTTCTCCTGAAACCAGAGCTGCATTTGGAAGCCTTTAAGAATGAAGAAATATAGGAGAAAATGCCATCATGTCTCCAGGCCACAGAGCAGGACATTATGAATCCATAGATATTGGGAGAAAAAAAAAAAAGAAGTCTGAACATTGCAATCAGTAAACACAGAGCTCATGCTTAAAATTCAGCCTCACTCCCAGGTTTGGTAGAGCAGCCCAGAGCCACTCACTCATTGTCCCTGCTGAGCTGAAGTGACTTTACTCTGAGTTCCAGAATAAAGTCTATGAGGCTTTACTCTCCTCCCTCAGCAGGTCTGAGGTGCCAAGCAGGAGCTGCTGTGGCAGAAGGACGAGCAAAGCCTCTCTGGTGGACAGGGAGAGATGTTCCTGAGGCAGCAGCTGCTTCCAGCTCCTCTTCTACACTTCTGCATTTATCTACAGCAGGGGTTTGTGGCACTAAAACAGATGGGTTTGCCAAGCACCACTGCTTCTTCTAGGGATAAGAATGCCATTAAGAGCAGTCAGGAAGGAGGCACAGCTTGCCACCACCAAGGGGCCTGCTCCAGGATGAAACAGACTTCTTGCAGAAAAACCCCAAACCTACTTGTATTTTCTGACCAGTTTTGCCATCATCTCATTCCCAATTTTACTAACAAATAAAATGACTGGGCAAACGTTGAAATTAATTTCCCAGCTGGTTTGAGTATTTATTTCTGAAAACATCTTAATCTTCTGGAAAAGCTCATAATTTTTAATGCAGTTGTCGACACAGTCTTTTAGAAACTGGTACAAACACAGGCTTAAGGGTTTTTTAATACTATTCTTCTCTTTCATTTCAGATCAGAGGGCTAGAATTACTGAGGTTTTTAAGCATGACATGTATTTGCTTTTACAGAATGAAAATAAAATAGGACAAAAAGGCTTAAATATTTATTAATGCTTTTCTTTACAGACTGAAAATGGTTTTGTCACAACTGCACACCCAGAACTTTGCTGTGTTCCAGATGAAGTCATTAGCTAGGAACCCTGTGTCAGGCTTTGGAGACGTTTTGACAGAAAAAAGGTTTTCTTCTTCAAGTTTGCAAATCTTACACCAGAAAATAAATATTTGTGGCGCACCTTGGTGAGAGCACTTCACTGATAACACCATTCAAATCACATTCCCATTCACGCTGATTTAGCAAAGCCATCCAATTCCAGTTTCCCCACTACTGAAATAATTTTAAGGAAGACCAGTTAGAGTGGGTGTTTGGGCATTTGTCTGTAGGAGTGTTTTATTACACTCAGGTAGGAGTAGCCCAAAGGAGAGGAGCATCCCAGAGTTTTGCCATCAACCTGAAACACATACTGCCCTGGTTTTAAAACATTTTCAGAGCCATAGAAGTTCCCAATGACTTTCTGCAGGGCAAAGGAGTGAAGGCTCCACTTTTCAGCCCCCCAGTATAGAATGCACTATCCTCACATATCCCAGCCTGGTTCCAGTCCCCTTTGCTCATGAAGTTAACTCCTATTGTCAGGGTCAAGAGGATCGTTCAATCTCTCCCTTCCTGTATTCATACAATTTCCAGGCAAGAGCTCACCAAGCCTGTGTGGCAGCATTGGATGGGCACTGATTTAATATCAGTGTAATCTCAAAATAAACACATGGCTGGCCTTCCTGCTCCTCCTGATTCCTGCAGGACAGAATTGGGATGAGGAGAGCAATTGCTATGACCCATACTTCTCTTACCACTCTTATCTCATACGCTTGAAACATATCTCCTAGTGACAGAGAAAAAAGCAGAGCCAGCTCAAACTGTTGCTGTTTTTAGAGCAGAGGGAAAAAGCAGCAGCAACAAGAAGAAATGCCAATTTTTCTGTCATTCATTAAAAAGAAAAGGTCCCAAAAGCCTTTAACGCAAGAATCAGATTGCTTGGAGCAAAATCAAAAAACAGACTTCAGAAAATATCTGGGGAAAAAAATGTGGTATTTTTCAGAAAACAAAAATCTTCTCACATAGCATGGACTCTGTATTTGACTTGGTACAAACCACAGAGTCCAAGGGCTCCTGGTACCCCAGAGGAAGTTCCCCAGCTCCCTGCCAAGCTTCAGTGATTGCTAAAGGGCCCCAAAAGCAGAGTGTTTATTTCATCTTATTTTCGTGGAAACTAAACCCCAGCCAAGTCCCACTGCAATAAAGCACAGTCAGGGAGCTCAGTGAGGAGAGCCCTGAGGCTTCACCCCCTCCCTCCTGTGCAGCCTAGAAGAGGGTGCAGGGTCCCACTGCAGAGCTGGGTGCTCTGTGATGCTGCCTGTCAACCCTGCAGCACCGCCTCTGTTCATGTCACAGCACAAAAAGGGCCAGGTACAGGAAACTGTCTGGGATGAGAACTAATAGAATTTGGCTCCAAGCCAAGATGTGCTTTGCTCAAATGGCAAAAATTTCTTCAGCTTCTGAAATAGCTCAGGGCTGCTGGTGTACAGATTATAGCAGAAGGCCCAGCTTTATGCTGCAGGTGCTGATGGAAAAGCTGAGGAACCTCTTGGTTACAGACAAGGGCACTTTGTCCACCCTGGCCAGGTCAGGTTAGACTGGCACTTTACAGAGGAGGGAGGATGGAGCTCCTCAGGAAAGGAGCTGAAATTCAGTTCTTTTCTGAATGACTGTTAGCAACGCTGAGATTGCACCCAGGAGCCTGGCTGTTTGTTAGGGCTGCACCGTGCTCAGCAGCGTGCAAGCACTAAATGAAATCACATTCTCTGAAGAGTCCTTTTCATGCTTTTAAATAAAGACACTAAAGTCATACATGAGTTCCTTTGAATCTCATTTATAAATCAAAATAATTATTTTAGCAAGTGATGACAGGAAATAAGTGGCACAAGCTCTTGTCTTTTTCACTGCAAGATGAACCACTTTCCCTGGGCTACAGTAGGATTCCCCTCACTCACTGTCCCCTCTCTCTGAAGATGAACTGCTCCTCTTCCTCCTGCATCCAGCTCTGGAACACCAGCTGAGTACTTGACCAAAGAACTCATCAAGACAAGGATTATGTTATCTACAGAGCACTGAAGAGTCTCCTCATGGTCTGTACACCAGTAAAAAAAAAAAAAAAAAAAAAAAAATTAAAAAGAAATCTCATTTGCTGCAGCTCACAGCTTCAGCCTTTGCAGATATGGCCTAAATATCTGCTTGCACACACTTCACAGCAAGGCATCCCACCAGCCAAATACATAATCCCTCCATTTAAAACCACCCACAAAGGAGGCAAGTATTGAATCATTTTGGGGGCTGGCACAGGAGATCTGCATCCTGCTGGTTTCATTACCTTGAATAATAGCACAACAGATCTGTAAGTCACATTTAAATCGATTTAAAATTAATCCAAACCCTAGGTGTAAACATAATAAAATGTTGGATGAGAGACTGTGTTTTAACCCATATTTAGATCCCTGCATTTCTGGGATAGCAGGCACTGAAAGCACAGGTGTCAGGTGAAAGCAGGCTTCAGCATCTGAGCCACTGCTGCAGTCTAAACATGAGAGATGGTCCAGCCTTGGAAAAGAGAAAGGAGCCAAAATCCTGGATACAAACACTCAGCTATGGAGGACAGACCTTCCCAGGCATTTAGACCCTGACTGCATTTCAGAACTCCTTAGGACAAGTAATACACACACCCCCCAGCTGGCCCACAGACCTGCTAAGCTGCCCTCTGCAGGGACTGCCCCATGGCTGGTGCTGGAATAGGGCACGCTGGTGCTGTCTGGTTTTGCAATTCAAATAAGAAGTAATGCTGCTCTTTCCTTGTTCAAGCCTTTTATGTACCAGAGGAACATAAAATGCAGCATATTCCTGTCTCTCACTGACAGAGAAATGAGGTTCAGCTGCCTCTGTGCTCAAGAAATGGTGACACCGGTTGCAAGATCTCTGCAAAGGGGCTGTAGTGGGGTACAGGGTAGCTCATTTAAAGGTGTTTTCCTGAGGAGATTAGGGCTGAATTTCACCAATATTCCTAGTATTAAAATATTAGGCTACAGATGTTTCTCAACTTTGTGGAAGTTTTTTGCATACAAAATCTAAAACCAAACAAAACCCGATAAATCTGAATTTGGTAGTGGTCTCCTTCAGCAGGTCTCCGTGACTTTGATACCAGCTGATAGAAACAATGGGGAAAGTCTAAACTTCAGGCTCTTCCCAAGCAATCAATCATTCTGAAACACACTGGTTTTTAGTCAAGGAACTATTTTGCCTCCTTCCAAGGCTGAACTCCTATACAAAAAGGCAGAGAAAACTGGTACAAAGTGAACAAAGTGAAAACACTTTTCCAGGTGGAGCAAGGGCTTGTACTCCTGAGAAATCCATGTTTCCACTTCTCTAACCTTCAGCTGATTCCACTCCTGCACTCTGACTCTCATCATTGCAGCCATCAACAGATGGTACCCAAAGAGCTCCTACCCTGCTGCCTGCATCCAGAAAGCAGGCAAGGCATGGAAGGGCCATTTCCTCAAAGCACCTTTAAAATCCTTAGTGCTGCAGATGATAACAGCTGGAAGAAGCATTTGCCATGCCAATCTGGAGCTTCTTATTCCCACTAAAGCACTGGGCTGTCCCCCCACAGGGGTTTTCTTGTGCTGGTAGCTATTGCTTGCAGCACAAAATAATTTCAGGTGGCTCTGTACTGGTCTGGGAGGGAAGGAGTTACAGGAATGAACTCAAATAGCTGTGCCTGTGCAAGTCCAGGCATCCCTTCTCCTGACACCCCATCATACAGGAAACCAGCTGCAATTCTTTGTAATAACCACAGACAGGACATTCCTCCAAACTGTGGGGTTACTATGTAAAATACAAAAGAAAAGCAAATGAGATGCAAGGATCTCTGCAACTCAGGGGAAATCATTCCAAAGATTAAATCTGTGCCGTGCCATCAGCTGAGCTTTGCACATTTCCACCGGTGCAGTAATTTATAGCTCTGGGGCTGCCACTGCCCAAGCACTAATGGGCATTTCCCAGCTGGGCTTCTGACCAGCACAGCCCCTTGGGGAGCACCTGTGCTGCCCCCAGGTAGCAAACACTGGGTTTTCCCTCTCGCGCTCGCAGACACCGCTGCACGAGGCGCAGCGCATCCCGGAGCTGGGAGAGAATCAGGGAGCAGCAGGGATGCCCAGGGCGGCAGCAGGGATGCCCAGGGAGCAGCAGGGATGCCCAGGGCGGCAGCAGGGATGCCCAGGGCGGCAGCAGGCACGGAGGAAACCCTCCTGCTGGAGGCTCTGCAGGGCTGGCAGTCTGGGTGGCACTGGGAGCTGCCCACTCCCAGCAGCACTGAGCAAAACCCAGCCAGGAGGCTTCCAGCAGCCATGGGGGGAACAACTGCACTCCAGCAGGGTTCATTCAACCATCACAGCATTAACAACCACCAGCTTGGCACATTCTTATGCCATGAAAGCACAGGTCAAATCTCTTCCCCTAGATTTGGGCTTGCTTGCCTTCAAACTTGTGGCAAGTAAATCGGTGGTGTTTGGGGGCTTTATGTGATTGTTTTTCCCCTTTTGTTTTAATGATCATTGTGGGTCACTTCCAACTCTGGACATTCTGTGATTAAAAAATCCCTATGATTCTAAATTTGTGTCCAAAACCTCACACAGGCTGTTCTCTCCCTGACGTACTCTCAGACTGCAATGCTTAGGGAAGAATTTTCTGGCAAATGTCAGTTAATTCTCTTTGGTTTTGGATGAGGTTTTATTGTTAATCTGAAAAAATATTGTAGCAGTCATGGTAATTTTTATGTATATTCCTTCTCCACACACAAATAATCCTTTATATAAGGTCCTGTACTACTTTATGCCTCATTTCATTCACTTCACAAGAAGAAAGGTGCTTTACAATAAAGTTTTCCCTTTATCTTCTCCAAAGAAGTGGTTTTCAGCAAGCATGAACTAATTTATTTCTTTTAATGATAACCACTTATTTCTTCAAGACAAGGCCATCCACAGAAACTGCACATTCTACAAGAATCTAAATACTTTTCAGTAGAGAAGAAAGGTAGCTAGCTCTGCCTTGAAAACAACAATAATCATATTCTAACAATAAAATATACATCTAAGCAAGAGCTAACTGACTTGAAGCACCTCTGGTTGTAAAATCCAAAACATGAGCATCAGAGGACAGGGCTAAAACGCCAGAGTGCTCCAGGATCTGGAGATTATTGCTACATCTCTCTGCATTAAGAGATGCTCATTACAGCCTTGGGGAAGTCATCCAGACTGGTAGCACCTATCTCCCTAGGTGGGAAAAAGGCAAATAAGGCAGGCTAAAATAGAGCCTTCATCTGGAGGATTTAAAACACTGGCAACTATTTGGATATGAGAACTGAAATATTTTTGATATGGCCTTTGTGGTTGAAAAATGGATGAAACGGAGTTAGAGGGAATTCCCATGAAGTATGTCCTGTTACTTTGTGGCTGAGAACTATTAAAAGTTCTTGAATTCAGATGAGTGGATAAAAATATTAATCTTAAAGATTAATGACCACAGTTTCTCCTTCAGAAGATCACGACCACACTTCAGGGAAGTAAAAGCAATTTACAAAATTTTTACGGGTAATGATATAAGCCACCTAAATAAGCCAAAATACTACTTGCTTAGATGAACAATAAAATGAGCTTTGAACTAAATCAGATTTAAACCATCCCTCATCCAGAAGTGCTAGCAAACACAGACATTGAAGAGAGGAATTTCCCTTGGATGCTCCTCCTGCTCCGGTGCCAGCCTCAAGCCTGCGGCTCTGCACACCGGGGGGACAGAAGGCAGGAGGAGATGGGTCACTGGAAATTGGCCTGGCAGCCTGTGGCTCCTTCTCATTCTGGCACCCAGAGCAGCATTTAGCCTGGTGTGTGTGCAGGCAGACTGCCAAGCAGCTTTCCACAGAATCCCACAGGTTGGAGAGGGGTGAGGCTTACAAGGCTTTTCTAGGCTTTGTAGCTGGCAGTGCAGGGACAGGATGTCTCTGCACATGAGGGTGCTCCCATCTGTGGGACACCCTGTGCTCCAGTCACAGCTGGAGAAGCAAGAATTGCTCACCCTTGACTGAGCTGCAGCAGTGGCAGAACTCCAAACCCGGCACGTGGTATATCTTTAAGGCAATAAACTTCATCCCTCGGCTGGGCTCTGCAGCCCCTCATTCCCTTGAGAAGGAAGCTAAACTGAGAAGGAGCTTAGAATCAGCACAGAAAATAGATGGCTGTCTGGAAACAGACACTAAGGCTGATTTTATTTTATGGATAAAGCTGAGATCTCTGGCAATAAAATGTTCAAATATTCTGAAAAAAATCGAAGGCATCATTTTTCAGAGGAAGTTTGATCTTCTCAATTAGGGGCAAGTCTGGGACTGAGGAGACCCTGATCCTACTCCCAGCTGCTCCTGGGGTCCTGGGCAGCCTTCACTGGGGAAGGTCACAAGCCCTCAGCTTTGCTGCCCTGCCTCCATCTGCCTCCCCCTCCCAGCTGTAGGAGCATACAGGTAGGGAACCATTTCTCTGCTTCATTAGGTGGTAATTCAAAGCTTAAATGAAACCTATTGCCCTCAAAATAACAATAACTTATGACATACTCTGAGCTGAGCCAGCCTAAGCAATATTGGATTAAAAATTCCCCAAACGTTTTATCCAGATTTCTTACCTGATTCTACCCAAGACACTTCTCATATCAATTGAATTACTCCTAATTTACACCAAGGAAAACATACTGAAATGCTGCTACTCATAATTCTCATCAGTGTGGGGAAGACAGCTTGCTTTCAGCAAAATCAGGTTAAGACATGGGCAGAGCTGTCCAGAAAGCCTTTCCCTTCAACACAAACTGAGGACAGTGGGCTCAGAGCCAACAATTTCATTTTTCAGATTAGGTGCTCAGTCTGCTTCCTTCCCCCACTCACTAGAAAGATTTTATTTCAGATCAAATGTGTTTACAATACATTTACCACTACTGAGAATTTCTTTTTCAAACATGAAAATAAGGAATTAAAAGATCTCATACACCTTTTCTGGTGGAGTTTAAAAGTACCTGGAAGAAATACAAGCACATGACACCTTTCCATTACCAGATTACTGCCTAAATACCTACTGGACCTGCAGCACACACTGTGTTTGTGTGCAGAGCCTCAACAATTATTTAAAAAAGAAATTGAGTTCACTCTCCTAAAAATCAGAAACTGGGTCCTGATAAGATAAATGAACACTGGCAACATTTCTTGAGCTCCAGCTATGGAAACAATTTCATACACATAGGAGATGAATTACCCCAGTTAACTCAGTGAATGTTTTCTTAGCACAGAAAACAAGGAAAACTACATGTAAAAGAAGAAAATACCTGTCAGAGACTGATTAAAAGCCATCTCTGATCTCTCAGAGGAATTAATAAAGTATGTGTTACTTGGTTTCTGTCATTTAATTCTTAAACTCTTAAAACAAATGAGCATTATTGCTCATTCCCATCCCTTCTGCCATCCTTTCCCTCCTCCATGCAAATCTCACACTTTTCCTTTGTGTCCAAGGGAAAGCTCAGCAGCAGAGTCCAGCCATGAGCTCCTGCATCCATGAACATCAGCTCCCAAGTGCTGCCACACCAAGCTTCTCTTGTTTGGATAGAGAAAACAAGTGTTGGAGCATCTAACATGGTTTCAGGGACACTATTCTAATATTTGACTTACTAACAATCTCTGTATTATCCTAGGTTTAACTGCCAGATTCCAGTCATGACTCGAGAGCCTGGTTAGATCTGCTACCACTCTGAGCTCTGCTCTAAACACCAGCCAGTAAACCATGTCCACCCTTGATTTGCTCTTGAACAGACTTTCTTTAACCACTCTTGAAGACTCTTCAGCCTGGGGTCACCTCAACAGCAAATTTCTAGATGTTTTCCAGATCCTCAGGATCCCATGAAAACACAGACACCAGCACCAGGAACAACAGTCTCACAGTACCTGCAGAGATGATTTTGCTCAACATTCCCGAGAGCACACATCTACAAACTCACCCCAGAAGAACAATCTTACTCAATACCTAATTGCTACTTTAGCAGATTCCACCCCCCCAGTGTCATTATTTTCCAGCCAATCTCCCATTTAGCATGCATGGCCTCCCTTTCCTCCCCAAAACTGTCCTTTCTTTCAGCATCTCTCACGTGTGCTATTTAGATGACCACAGTTTGCCAAGAAGCAAAAAGCCCTGTCTGTGTCTCATCTGTCAGACCATTTTATCCCATTCTTCTGCAACTCTCCTAAGACAGCTTTGCTGGCAGCACTTCCCTCGTTTCATTCCTCTGCCCTCCATATTTCAGCTGAGGGTTTCTCTACATACAAAACCCAACCCAAAGCTGAGCAGGACTGGACATGTCAGGAGGATGAAGCAGGAGGGCAACATTGAGTAACTAGCCATAGTATTTTATTCCACAGCATTTTATTACAGGGAGTTGGGGCTTCTTTGGCAATGCTTACACCCACTCACAACGTGCAGAAAGAGAAGCCACAAACTCCTTTATCCTTTTGTTTCTCTGGAAGATTAAAAAGTTCTGCTTGTTTTTACCCTGGAGAATAATAAATCATCAGGAGATGATGCACTCCTTTGACACATGCCTTGGTTCCCTTGCAGATTGGTATCGGCAGGAACAGCAGGCTTCCCCAGAACATATGTGCAAAGATTCAAGAATAGCAAACACCAAGGATAAACATAGCTGGACCAAACAGCTTTGCTGAAGAGAAGGGAATGTTTGCAAATGGTGCTTTGCAGTATTACCTGCACTGATGAGCCCCCTGCATTCAATAACCTGGTCTTTCACTCAAAGAAACCTTTCTGATGAAGGGCATGTACCTCCAACTCTCCCACAGGGCTTAAAAAGGGGTTTCTAAATGAGCATCTCTGGGAAAAACCAAATTATCATATATTTATTGCATATTGCATATTATTCTCCAAAGCAAGCAGCTTAAACGTGTAGCCTTGATGAGAACTGATACTTACTAATTATTGCCATTCATCAAATGAGTCCACTGAGCCTTAATGCTGTGCTAGCGTTAAAATTTGACATTGAACTCCATGGTTTCTAAACTTTCATAATTGAACCCAATCTGACTAATATGTATAAATGATGTGTCCCCAGGATGATCCACTGGAATCTGTGTCAGTTGAAGAATGCTAGTAATTTTGATGGGGACACTTCCATATTTTCTACAAGTAAGCAAGAAATTTGAATATTTAGATTCTGGAAAAAAATCCCTACAGCCAGCAATAGAAACTTACCTTCAGTACAAGAATAATAACATTTATCTGGAGGAGCAGCGGCTCAGAACAGATGCTGCCAAGATGAATGATTAATGCACATTAATTGTGGTGAGAAGTTTTCAATTTCAAGTGGTTTTGAATGTAAAAGTAGGAGATTTGATAAAATTAAAAAAAATTCTCTTTTCAGTCAAGTGCCTTTTAAATATCTTTTTGCCTTTTGAAAAACAAAAGAATTTGCATGTAAGTGACATTTTTAGTAAAAAATGGTTCACTGAGCTGCAGTTGATTTTTGACTTTTCAGATGCCAATTTTTCCTCATCCAAAAAAAGACCAAAAAAAGTCAAGGGAAGGGAAATGGGAAGGATACAGTCTGGGAAGAAAGCAGCTTCCAGCTACCTCGAGCATACTAATAATTAGACAAGGCAACCCTGAAAGACTTTTCTCTCTGACAATATTGGTTTGAGCAACACCAACAACAGTTGCAAGGAATGAAAGCAACATCTGATACAGGAAGTTTAGAAGTGGGCTTTGTTAATTTTCAGCTTTCAGAACTAAAAAAAACTAATGCTGGTCAGAAAAAAAAAGGTTTAGTTGGCATTTTCTCTCTTCTGTTGATGTGCAGTGGGGGAAAGGATTTTCTCTGTACAGAAATTAAGATCTGAATATCAAACCCCAGCCATTCTCCTCATACAGACTCACCCAGAGCACTGAGTGTCCTGCCAGCTGTTGTACAGCTGCAACCAGCACGTGGCACTGCCTACCTGGAGAAAATCTCTAATCTCACACATGAGAAAACTGCCTCATGTATTCACAAAAGGGCTGAAATTTTCATCTTGGTCTCTCCTTTTCTTTGATTTTATGTCAACAGAAGTCCTTTTCTATTGAGTGCTTCACCAGAGACTCACACAAAATGTCACATAAGAGTAACCTAAAATGCATTTTGGAGCTCCCTTAATTTGTCAACCTCTGCTCTTAGTTCCAGCTGTTGTTTCTCCACACCCTGCTGAGATGCAGCGTCTTTTCTCAAGCAGAAAATTCCTCAATTTCACCTGGCCAATGCTGTTTCTTCCCCCAGACAAGCAAATGCTTTTTAAAAGAGGTAAAATAGAACAAGAAGTTTTTTTGGAAGCTAGCTAGTGACATTTTTTTCCCGCTCTGCAAACTGAGTGCTCGGTCAGAGAAGACATTTCTGTTTTGATTTAGGTATCAGTCCCTTCACTGGGAAGGTGTTTGGAGATATTTTTTTTAAGGGGTGATTGATGCCCAAACCCAACCGTGGAATCTGAAGACAATTTCCTACCATTATAACCAACTAATCCAAACCCCCAATTTCACTGAGAGTGGGGAGCATCAGTGTAAATCTCACGCTGCCAGCTCCCCTCCAAGTAAATAATAAGGAGACTTCAGCAGGTTAACCCACATTTTACTTCCACAGACCAAACTTTGGTTGGGGCAAAGGCTGACTCTGTGTCAGAGGAACACAATTATTTCATTTCAAACACTTTGCCCATCATTTCCTTATTACAGGGACTACTTCATTATTAAGGCTGTTACACCAATTCCATCTAAGCTTTTCCTATGTGTTCATTTACAAGGCAGCAGAATCAAACAGTCCACAAAGAGAGCAAAAAAGCCCCAGGGAAAAGGAAGAGTCACAACTGCAAATATCAATCTCCATGAAATATATCAGGTGTCATCATCAACAAGAACATCTCAACAGCCTTGACAGGAATGCAGGAAGACACTGTCCCCATTCTCAATTCAAAATTTAATCAAGACACAATGTACCATGCAAAGATTATATACAGCTGAATCTGCCAAGATACCTGGTATGAATTGCGAACAATTAAATGAAGAAAACTTGAATTTACTTTGATATCAGCAGCAAGTGCTCCCTGTGTAAGGTACAAAAGCTGAAATTGCCCCAGATTTCAGATATTTTGTTTCCATAGAGACTCTTCATAGCTCTGCACAAACCACAATACTATTTCCTCAGCACAGTATGTAAAGAAAATTATTGATCAATGTAAAAAAAAAATGATGGGGCCTCATTTAATTAGCATAAATCAGGAGGGCTCCCACTGGTAATTGGGCTGTATGATCCCTAGGCCTAAATTTTATATTTGGGCCAAAAAAATATATTTATACACACAGTAGCAGAAGCTTCCAACACCCGAGTAACTCCTCCAAAGCACTGCAGGGAGAAAGTACTCCAGAAAAATCAGAGAGGGGTTCAAGGCTGGGAAAGTGAGGCAATACCTGTGCAGAAGGTGAAGGAGCAGCAGCTGTCAGGTCAAAATGAGAGGGGATAACTTGAAACAAAAGGATGAGGTGAATACAAAGCCTAGCTCCAGTGTGAGCTATGTCCAGCTAATCTAAATTTATCTCCTACTAGTCCATATTTCTCCACAATTATTTGGCTGGACATGCTGAAAAGAGAGGAGCCTGAAATCTGGGGTCTAAACCAACTACTAATTCAGAGGAGGAATGGTATCTTTATTTAGCTGACTGCACCAAGAAATCATCTTCCAGAGTAGAAAGAAATGAGCAGAGCTGAAAAAAACTAATCAAGCTGGGAGGTGAACCCTACTCACATTTGTAATAAGGAACATTTTTGAGCAAACAGTATTTTCTGTTATTTTCCTGAGTTGCTTCCTTCCAATAACAATGATCAAATAGTAAAGGGAACTGAGAGTGTTATGTAGAGCAAGCAGCATTCCTTCTGGAGCAGCAGCAGCTCTGGGAAGATAATGTCATCAATCAGAGAGAAGAAACAAATATGCTTTGTCCAAAGTGTCAGCACTGGACCTTGCTTGATTTTTCAAATGAATATTTTCGAATTAAATCTTCAAAGAATTCAAGCAGGATATTTATTGCAAGCATTACTCAAAGTCTTTTGTTTCTGGAAAACAGATTTAATTAAAATAGTGAGCATCAATAAACAGATCAAGTAAATATTTTTTATTAGAATGACAGAGCCAGCAACCAAAGAAAAATAAACCTAAAAGACTCAGAGAAAGCCCTTCAAATTCCATTTTAATAATCAACTCTTACTTTCAGAGCATTTTTGCTTTTTTTCAGAAAGAGATGATCATTATTTGGACCCATTTCCTACAGAAGCACAGCATAAAGACCTCGACTCACGTGCCCCAGCTGGGCACAAGGTTGTCAGTCTGAGGAGGTTGGGGCAGTGCCTGACCCAGGCCATGCCAGAGGGGGTGTCTGGAGGGGTCACCCCAGTGGTTGTGAGCTGCTTATCTCTGGCTGGTTTTAGGACTGCATTCCTGGCACATCAGGAGTTTCATTTAAGCTTCTCTCCTGTGTCTTAGCTAATATTTTGGTTAAAATTTACCACTTTGCCAGCCCTAAATGGTATCAGGGGAAAGAAGAAAGGAAAAGATGAGTAAGGAGAAGAGCCAGTAACTCCTCTTCACACACCACAGCTGAGCTAGTGCTAGAGGTGCATTAAATGTGGAAGATTAAACTGATAAAAAAAATTCCCTTTAGTGGAATATACATGAATAATTTGTGATATCCTCAAAGTCTTGGGGCCCTGAGTTAGGCTAGACTTCCCAAGCTCTCTGAGCAAGAGGAATCAATACTCAATTTCACAAAGATTTCAGCCTCCCCTGGCTCTGCTCTTCCCCAGGGCACTGCACCTGGTCCAAGCACATCAATATTCCCACGTGCACTAAGGTGGGATGTCAGGCCAGGGGCACAAGAGTCCCCAGGCAGGCTGGCCTCAGGGGTGGCACAGCCTGGACCCCTCACTCACCCACCCTGGCACCCCTGGGCATGCCAGGTTTTGGGAGCTGTCACTGGGAGCATTTAGGGGGCCACAGCACACAAGATAAACACAGAGGCTCTGCTGCTGCTGCCTTGCCAGCACAGAGGATGCAGCAGAGCCACAAGGGTAGAGGAAGGCTCATACTCATTTTCATGGACTTCCCTCAGGCTAGAGATCCCAAATGCAGAGCAGCCAGACATTCAGTGGAGTCTTTCTGACCTTTTGCTTCTGCTGCAACTATTCAGAATAGGTAGCTCTCATATAAATATAGATATAAAATATATATAATACACATAATATATACACTACACATAATATATTATATATATTAAGTATTTTATATAGATATAAAGAATACATATCTATATATATAAAAATAATAACAAAAATACATATACATGCATACACATACACACAGAGACTCCTTGACAGGAAAGACTGGCAAGTGCAGAAAATATTTAACTGCTTTTCGCCCTGGACACAATAAAGAAGTTGAAGTGACATTGATTTATCTATGCTCCCAGCACACAGGTTAGGACCTGAACAGATTACAAAAACATCATCTCAAAAATATACTTTCCTTTGGATGAGTCTTTCTTTGATGCGTTTTTAAAGCACGTAAATAAAAATATATATAATTCCTGATTAAAGTTTTATTAGTCAAATTAAAGGTTTTTAATCACTGCCCATGTCTGGATACCAAGGAGAAGAGAATATTGTAAATACAGCCAGAGCACATGGAAAGGATAATGGGTGGCAGGGGGATGCAAAGAAATTACCATAACTAAAATGCCTCTAAAATAAAAATATTCCAGTGTCACAGTCACCCCTCCTAAAAGCAGTGCCAGAAAAAGATGCAGCTCTTATAACAAGAACTTTCAATAGCTCCTGAGCTTGCAGATGTAACCTTATGGCTGTAGAAGAGTGTCTATATTTAAGAAACTGTGATGAAAACCACATTAATTTACTAATGGTGAGAAATCTATTAGGCTGACTTCAAAAGTCTTCCAGTTTTTAGAAGATATTTTGAAGCCAAGTACACTGGGAGTGAGTGGAGACTGAATGACAAGCTGCATTAACTGCAGGGGGTTCAATGTGACTGACCCAACACCTTCACTGCCAGGAGAGGAGGAGGAGACCTGGGCCCCACAACCTTGACTAAAGCAGGTTGCATTTGCAATAATTCCTTCCCAGCCCACCTTCCCAATTACCTCCTAACCCTGGGAACAGGAGTACATAGGTGATGTCTTCAAATGACACCAACTTTGTTGGCTTTAACAAGACCGGTTTGAGCAGAGGACTGGAGCACCACGTGGGCAGGGATGACACTGAGCACTGAATTAACGGAAGTGGTATTTAAATTTAAAACAAAAATAGATTCATTTTGGAATAAAACCTGAATTTTCATTATAAGCTACATGCTTGCAGTTGGAAATGTCTGAGGAGGAAAAGATGTGGATCCCATGACAACTGAATTACCATAATGAAGCCACAAAAAAAGGTCACTGTGCTCCCAGAGCGCTTCAGAGGAGAGCCAGCCCCGGCAAGTGCAGCAGTGCTAGGTGCAAATCCCCTGCAAGGTATTTATCCAAGGAGAGGAATATGCTTCAAGCACAATTTAAGGAAGATGAACTCATTCTGGAAGTGGGCAGGAGGAAGACTCTTGGCATGATTTCAATAATGGAAATGCTGCTTTAAGAGAGCTAAACAGACTGGGCTGATTTAGCCTGTCAAAATGAAGGCTGAGAGGGGATGCAAACCCTTTGCTTCAGGATTAAACAGTAAGAAGGGAAGAACTATTGGAGCTGAAAGAGGATTCTGGATGAAACCATCACTGAATGCACGTGGGCTGGAAGTCAGAATTGAGGTTTCAGCTCTTGGAGGAGCAGGACTCAGGAGTAACGAGCTCCTAACAGGACAACTGAGGAAAGCAAATCCAACCTGCCTGGCCACAGCAGCCTGCTCACTTGGCAAACAACCTCGTGCCACTTGGCACAGAAATCTGCTCACAGGCCTCCATTCCCAAAACATCTTCAAAAGAAAATATTTGGAAAGTGTGCTAAACTTTAAGAGGACTACAAGGGGATTACTGAATTCCCCAGACAGCAATCTGCATCTCAGTCCCACAGCCAGTGTGGGCAGTCTCAAAAGTAATTTCCTTTTTTTTTAAATTTTTTTATTTTTTCAGCTTGCCTGAACATCCCATAAAAAGAGGAATTACTACAGTGAAAGGGAGAAATTGATTATGCACGTAGTACTTTCAAATGCAGGAGGGAAGCAAACTAGAAAAAATAGAGCAGAATAAATTGTTTCTGCGATCTCAGCGAGTTAGATTAAAAAAAGAAAAACCCAGGAGATAAGCAAGGTGGTTTTGGTTGGGTTTTTTTCCACAAAATTTCCACTGGTCTTTTTATATTGAAAGACACACATAATTTTCATTTTTCTGCACAAATATGAATATCCTGGGAAAACACAGTGAAATCGCCCAGACCCAAAAAAAAAAAAAAAAAAAAAAAGAAGCAGGAAAGACTGTTTAGATGAAAACCCAATCAATAAAACTGCTCAGAAGAAATACTTATCTGCATCCTGTTTGAGATTGACAGGGGAGGTATTAATATTGTATGTGCTTGTCTAGTGGATAAGATAATCGAGCACCATCAAAATGCAAAGCGGTTCCTGCAACTCCTCCAGCAGTAAAAAATAAAATAAAATAAAATAAAAAAATCTCCTTTTCCATCTGAATTCCCTTTCTCCTGCAATGCCATCTAGAGGAAAGCGGCAGAGGGAAGGGAGGGCAGAGGGTGCCGGGTGAAGGCAAAGCCCCCCCCAGGCTCGCCAAGGAAGTGAATTCAGCTGCCCAATTCCTGAAACCATTGGAGGCAGCACAAACCTGGCTCGGGCACAACAAATCGCATCCCAGCAGCGGGAACTCGGCACTGGGGTTTCCCTGACGCCTTTCTGAGGAAGGCACTCTGTATTGTAGGTCTCTGTCTGCTGAAGAAATCCCCATAAATTTCATCCCTTCTCCCACTATTTGCATCTGCGAACATACGAAAGGAGAATCCTTTAACTTCCCAGATTTGACTGGAGGAATAAAGGAAAAACAAATAAAACAAAACAAAAACAAGTCAGGAACTAAAATTTACAGTGAGTCACAGGCACCCAGGCAAACCAGCAGAATTTGGTTAGGGAAAGTTCAGAGCCCAGTTTGCCCCCTCATCCATGGAGTGTCCTTGCCAGGACCTTGAACACTCCCTTCAACTCTGTAATTCTGTTCCCAAATAATTTCTTCTCAGAGGGGCTGTAAGTGCTTGTGACAGGCTCGGGCTGTGGCACACTCAGAATTCCAGCAGGCACTTGTGCGTGCCCAGGGTCACATTTCTCACCCGCAGCCTCAGCCTGGTTTGGTAGAGCAGCAAGCACAGCCCCGGCTCTCAGCTCCACGAGGACCAACACAACATCATTCCAGCAGTGCTAAAACCTCAGCGACAGCTTTGCCACATGCCACACAGAGGATGGTCGGGAATGCATCACTTTTTTACCTACACAGAATTTAAACAACTCCTCTCAGATCACAGCTCTCAAATACTGCTAATGTAGATGTTTCTATCTGAGGGCTCAAGCTCTCTCCTCAGAGTTTCCCTGGCCTTTAAAAATTAATCACAGTCAAACTGCAGGAAGAAAAAAAAAAAGAAAAATAAAAATCTTCAAAGCTTTTAGGGAATAGAACAGTTCAGAATATTTTGTTTTGACAATCACTGGCTGTAATTTTCTTCCTGACAATTCAGAGGATATTTTTAAGCCAAAAAATTAATGAAACTAACAGTAAATAAGACCTCGTTAAGAAATTTTGATGATTTTATTAATATGGATGAGCAAAAGAAAAAAAAAAGATGTTATTTGGGTCTGGACACTGCCTGATTTTTTCAGTGGTATAGCAGCTTTAAAGGACCTTTTAAGCAGCATGCAGTTTAGGTGAATTTGCTTTTATAGCAAATAGTTAAAGAAAAGACAACTTCCTCTGGTCAAGGGAAGGGAAGAGAGTGAGAGCTCTGAACACTCTGCTCAAACACAGATCCTTGTGACTGATAAATCATAATTCTGAATGAAATCTATTGTTCAAAGCTGAGCTTGCAGACAGCTTAAAAGCAGGGAAGTTTTACTTTGTGCTCAAGGACAAGCATTATCCAGACATCAAGAACTGAGGGAATGAACAGCCCTGGTACAGCACATCCAGAGAGCAGGAGACTCCTGGGGCCTGGGGATGGCTATTTAAAAAAATAATTCATACTTTCTGCCAGTTAAAGTATTTTACAAACGTTTTGGTGGAATGCATCAGTTGCCTCAAGGAAAGCAGCATCCTGAGCTCTACTCCATGGCCACACCTAGGCAAGGCTTTATCACAGAGGTACTGGGGGTGTGTGCTATTAAAACTGAGAGCTGGGTACAGAAATAGCTTTATAAACAAGACCTCAGCCTGTTGGGAAGTCTTGGTCTCTCCCAAAAGCGTGACAATCCAATGCCCAAGCTGTACAAAGGGAAGACCAGTTTGAATTTCAAAAGGTGAAAATGCCAACTGAGTTATCCCTGGTTTTCAAGAACAGTGATCAGAATCTACAAATTACCAAAATAACAGTTCTTTGTTTCTCCTCTTCCATGTGAAACTTCAATCAGTTCAATTTATCAGTGCTGACGGGTTCTGTACCTGCTGATTTTGAGCACTAACAAATACTATTTCCAAATCTTTCTAACAGCAACCTCCAGAAACATTTCCTTCTCTTAACATGGAGTTTCAACAGTTCTTAAAGAAATAACCACCAAGAATATGAAAAATATATGGCAAGAAAGACTAGTCAACAGCCTCTAATTTCTAATCTAACATAGATGAGTTGCTGGGTCAGTTCCACTTCCCCTCTGAGCACAAACAGGGACCCTTCATTGTCGCCCCTTGGGCATCCAGACTTACTGACCAAGTAAATCAGAGGATGAGCACATGCAAACCCCATCACCTACCAGACAAACAAAGCCCACCATGGGCTGGATGCAGCAGCAGGGATGATGGTGCAGTGCCCATGTGCTGACACTGTCACCAGACCATGCCTAAGAGCACAAATTCCCTGTTCCTGCAGGGCTAATTTTATCATTTTTCTTTTCTCACACAGGCACCTCTATTTCCTCCTATTTAATCTCTCTACCTTAGTGTACTAGTGGTAAGAAAACCCCAAGGAATTCAAACAGACTGCTGGGCCTCAGCAGCTTTGGTAACCCTTTACCAGTTTGTAGGATGGTTCTTCCCTGCTCTCAGCTTGACACCATGAATGTCCCTTACCTGCCCATCAAGAAAACCCAAAGTCCTTCCACCCTCTGCCTCGAAGCCACTTTGAACCAGAGGCAAAGAAACAGGCATCAGGACATCTCTAAGTGCAGTATAAAGACAGATCAATCTCCTTTCATGAAGCAGCTCCTCTGCTGCACAAACCACACTGCGAGCTCTCCCAGCAAATCCTCTCCTCCACAGAAGAAATCATCTCCTCAGCTGCTACCCCAGGGACAGCAGAGGGTAAGTTCTATAATTATATTACAAAACTCACAAATTATTTTTTTTAAAAAAGCAAAACAGCACAAAACAGATAATTCATTTACAAAGAGAAAAAAAGGCTGCCTAATCCTTAAATAGCCCAAGTTCATGAAAGGGAACGGCATATTTGTTGTCTGCCACATGAATGGCTCTGACCAGCAGCTGCACACAGGCAGAGGATTTTAAATCTTCTGGGACCTGATCCTGTAGCAGCAGTTCACTCAGGTATGCACCACAGAGTAGTGCTGACAGCCCTGTGGAGCCCTGAATATTTAGTACCACCAGCACACTACAGTGCACCATTCCCAGAGTGAGCTGAGGTCCTGTTTTAATTTGTTCTGTCTCTGTGTGCACAACAAAGCTACTGCTTAAAGTGGATAAAATTGATTCTGATTTTTATCCTTTGCTGAGTGGTTCTCTATCAGAGAATTTCAAATTTTTGACTATAAATGACATGGTTTTAAAATCTGTTCTCGAAACGTCTCTTTATCCATCTGCTAAACTAAGGAAAGGTGGGCTCTGTGAGCCCTGGGGCCTTGAGATGGATTCAAAAGAAACAGGTTGCCCAGGAGGAGAAAGCAGAAGCTCAGCTGCAAGGGCTGGGAGCAGGTTTGCTGCTGGTTCTCTGCCAGCTGGGCAGTGGCCCCAGGGACAAGAAGCATGCCCATGCCAGCAGGCACCATCTCCTCCTGAGCAGGAAAAGATTGGAGAGATGCCTTGGCTCTGGGGACACTGGACTTTTTAATGCTAATCCTTTATCTACCAGCAAGGGAGAAGGCTGCATTCCTCCACTGGAAGCAAGAGGGACAGCAAAGAAATGTGAGATAAATGATACCTGACACTGCTCTTAATGCATCCCTCCACAGAGATGGCTACACCAACAGATGTCCATGTACCAACCTTGATTGAGAGGTTATTTGTGCCCAATATGCTAAAAGAAAAAAAAGTCAAGAACAAACCATCCTGTTAGGCTGCCAACATCAGAGCATGCCTTGGATTTTGACTGAGCCAGGACAGAAGCAAGAAGGCAGTGTAAGTAATTCAGAGCACAACTTCCTTTTGGAAAGTTACTTTAAAAAAATTAAAGGTCACAGCATTGTCCTAAGGAAAAAGTTTCTTGTAGCTTGTGCTCTGCTTTTGTTCCATGAGCCTCTAGGCATGAGATTTCTCTGGTGGCTCGGGCTTTGCTCAGTACAGCTCCAAACTTTCTAAACAATTTCCAAAGTAAGTTGGGGGAAAAAATTAGCTTTGAAATATTTTGTAACCCAGTTTTTAATAACTGATGGGAAAAAAAGGTGCTTTGAGATGCTTTGTAGGGCATAATTCTCTCTCTAAATCCTTGTCTAGGCAATCCTTGATGGCAAAAAATTTTGAATGAGACTTTGCAAAGTGACTATAAGAGAGGACAGGGTATCAAAAGTCACGGGTGTAGGGATTTCTTGCCTGGCATTAACACTCTATTGTAAGATCCTCTGGGGCAATCTCAGCATGTTTTGAAAGATTTCCATTTCATCTTGAGAATGCTTTCCAATCCCCACAGCATGCTAGGTTAGAAAGGGAAACACTTGCATTTTAGCCCTGGAAGAAATGAAGCCAAGTGACAAGAGCCACTCATTTAAGAACTACCCTTAAGAAAAAAAATAAAGAAAAGAAAGAAAATCCAGGCAGTTTTCTCTTGAAGGTTGATGGCTCAGCGACACTGTCCTGGGTGGATATCATTGTTAATCTTCCTTGGGGCTGCTTTTTCCATCAGCCAATATCCCAGAACCAAGGAACAGCAGCTGAAGGAGCTGTACTATTAAATTACTGGGGTTCATAGTGATGTGACTGGATGGTAGCAGGGCAAAGGAAGTCCTGGTTTTGTCTCCTCAGCGCCCAGGGCTTCGTGCAGGGCTGAGGGAATGGGGGTCAGTGCAAATGCATCAATTGCTGCTCACCCCCTACTGCAGAGGAGCCAGAGGGAACACAGCAAAGGAATTTGTAACTTTGTTGATACACTAAAAACCCCAATCAAACCCCACCAGCCCCAAAGACTGCGGTTCAGTGCAATTCCAGCTTCTCCAGCCCCATCTGAACCCAGAGCAGCAGTTCAGATCCAAGATGCTTGAGCTCTGTTACTTTTAAAGAATGTGTTAAAACCAGCCAAAGCAAGCCAGGGCGGTTTTCCATGGGCACAAAATTTAAATGCAAGTGGCTAGAAAAGTGTCATTGCAATGCCTTTGCAAACAGTCCCCAAGGCTGATGCTGGTCTAAAAGCAACCTCCAGTCAGAGGAGTTATTCCTTAGGGATTGCCATAAAATCTTTTCGTGATCTCTGATTCAGTGTGCTTTTAATCCCACAGGAATGTCTGTCATTTTGGGACCTTAAACGGATGAGAGGAGAGCCTATACTCCATCTTTAGAGGGGAGAAAAAAACCAAAACAAACCAGCAAATACCAAACCCCAGGACTGCAATTCACTCAGGAAGGTTTATACCTTAACATTCTACTTCACTGTGCTTCATTGTCATTGAGAAGAATGTTACGAACATTTCCCTCAAACACCACTTTCTAATAGTGATTGTTCTGGAGACAAAACACATTTTTTTGTGGTCATAACATAGCAGACTGTTTCACCTCCCCATCCCTCAAAGCTTCCAATCCACCCTGGGCATTCATTTGTAAGGAAGGGCAGCATGTCCTTGAGCACAAAGAAAAAGCAGCTAAAAGTGCAAATAAATAAAGCAGATGCAATATAGCTCCTATTCCAGGTAAAAGGAAGCAGCTGCTCATGCACACAGGGGATTCTCTTTCATTTTAGGGCTGCCTGAAACATTTCAAGACACAATTGATGCTTCTCCTTTAGCTTTTCAGTTTGGAGGAGGGATATGCTTTGGAAGCAAATCTCCCCACCCCCATCCTTCCCTCCCCCTCTTTGTTATGCACCATAGAGCAGTCTGAACGCAAGAAGGGCTTTGCTTCCAGATCAAACCAGATTGCAAGATGCTCTCCAGGTACACACCCACGTGCTTCACCAGCTCACAGGTGTGCAATCCCTGGGGCCAGGTCACAGCTATCTCAACACAGCTGCTGCTGCATGCACACTATAAAACACACGGGGAGAAAATTTCAGCTCCTGTGAGACTGGAAAACCCCCCTGAGTGGAAATCCCATCTACCTACAAACAGTTAGAGATCTGGAGATCACTCCCCCAAGCAATCTGGTCAGAGTTAAATTCCATTCAAGTACATTGTTGAAGACTTGGGATAAGGAAAATGCACTCGTATCTTACATGTGCATCACAACCCTGTGAAACACAAGCCTAGCAAGCTCACAGCTCATGCCACTACCTTTAAAAACTTTCAGTCTGTGTCTGTCCTGTTGCTGTATACTGGGGTATAAAAAAAGGTCTGTAAATGAAGGAATGGGAACTAAATTCTTCTGACTAGAGGCAACAGGACAAAACCCTTACAATTACTGTTTATTATCAACAATCTCCACTATCAGAATAAATTGCCTATTAGAAGAGTCATATACACACAGGGTTTTATCCCTTAGTGCTGTTGCACTCTGAGGCTGTAGTAGTTTTGTCCTTATTAAGGGGATATAAGAGAGTTTTAGGGCACGTCCTGCTGTTCAAACAAAAGAGTTAATGGCTTGCAATAAGCTGCCATTACTAGGAGCCGAAGCTGAGGTCTTTCTCTGCAGGACACCTCTCAATGAGGCTGTGTCTAGACTGAGCCTTTGGGATAAGTGATCTTAAACCTGCTGACTCCAGGGAAAGCTGGGGACATTCAGTGCCCCCGGGGGGCTCACTTTGCAAGATGCCTCCATTTGTCCAGGGGGTGTGATTGCACTGAGAGTTCCCTGTCTGGGCTCTTCATGCAAAGCCTTTCCTGAACCAGCCCAGTCATTTCATGCCTGACCAAAAAAATGGCTCAGGAAGAGATTCACCAACAGAATAGTCAGGACTGTGAGGATGCAGGACAGCACAGCATCAGTGCCCAGCGAAGTACACCCCACATCTCTCCATCTCTCAGCACAAGGGCAGGAGCAGCCTGACTCCCTGGGTGCTCAGCTGAAAGGTCCAGAAACTATTTCAAGCCCCCAGCTCCTGACCTGTTCACAGGGAGTTTGTCTTTGAAGTAAGAATACTCAAGATGCCTCCAACCTAAAGTCCAACAGCAATCAAACACTCATTGCTGGTTTGACTCAAGAAAGGACATTAATATTGTCTCTGAAGTATTCAGAAAAAACACACTGGAAAAAAAGTCAAGCAAGCACCCTCAGGCTGGGCTATGAAAGTCACAATTTAGCTCAGCCTAAGGGTGGCATATATAACAAAATTAGACTTTTTCCTGTGATATAATTCAGATTGCCTTAATGGATTTTTTCCCTCCTTTTTAAACAGCTGCAGCAAAGTAACTTACAATTATCATATCTTCAATTAAACACGCTGTGGGGCTTTTGGGGGACCTAGCATGAAAATGCTGCCTGGAAAAAAAAATTACAAGCTGCTAAGAGTTAGTGGTAAATTAATTAAGTGAAGATTGCCAGATTGCAACAAACTGGCATGGGATTCACAGACCCTCTTCTCTAGATAAAGTGCTTTGACTCACTGTGAAGGCAGCGCACAGGCAAAGGAATCAAAAGCTGCTGTATCTGGAGAGTTCTTGTCATGTGAGGAGCTGTCAAAGGAGCCAGTGCTCTTGATCTCCTGTTATATTTAGTAGAGAAAGTTATGTCCTGAACAAAAAGCATCTATTGTACGAGAATGCAAAATGGAAGAGTTTTGTGCAGCGAAAAGGAATTCCTGACCAGCTCCTGCCCCCTCAGTGGTCACACCGATTTCAGTGCTTAAGCAGAGAGAAATTTCTTCAATGATCAGCCTCTAGAAGGTTCTCTGTTTATAAAGCACCTCAGCTCAGCTAACTCAAAAAAAAATGGCTGAATGCATTTCAGGGGACTGCACTCAGTCACCAACCCTTTCAAGGCACAGCTGTCTCCCAAAGGCAGCAGTTTACCAATAAGTAGAGCAGCAAAACGCTCACAAAATCTGCACATGAAAGAAACTATCCTGCTTAAGACTGGACTACTACCATGCCCAAATTCACCCCTGAGAATCCCAGCTCTGTTTTCTCTTAGATCTTCAATTTCCACTTTTTCTTACTTCCTCCCTCTGAAGCAATTGAAACGTTTATTCATTTGATTCAGTTTTGGGCTCCTCGCCGTATTTGTGAGCTGGCAAGGTGAGGGGCTCCCTGTATGTCCTGCGGGGCAGCACCTTCCACCCTGGGCACAAGGTGGAAAAGTGGCCTCCAGCACTGCCTCCTCCTGCAAGAGCAGGAGCACATGCAGCAGGAACAGCTCCCATCCCTGCAGAGGATGTGTGGGCACAGGATTTATGCCAGGGCAAGTCAGTGCCCAGGGCTGTGTCCCCCCACCCCATTACCCCTGAAAACTCTGAGGTTTCTTGAACGCTGTGCAGATGCTCAGCAAAAGTGTTCACTTTTAATGAAAATCTAAGGAGGAGAGAAAGGTATAAACCTGTCAAACAAACAAACTGGTTATCTCAGGGATCTAGCCAAAAGGAACAAGCCTATTAAAGGAATCGTTTTCTGCACCAATATGTCACTGCACTATACTCTGTGCATAATAATTACTTAAATCCAGCCATTCCATGCATTATTAATAAGACCAGCCAACCTCAAGTCCCCATGCAGCCTTAAAGCAGATATATTAAATATTCCCAACAGGAAACAGGCAGCCATCCATTATCAGCAATAGACTACACAGTTAAGTCAATGCCTCTTTCAAGAGGGTTTTGTTCTGGTGTAATCAACAAGGCTGCTCTTCCCCATCCTCCAAACTGCCTTTCCTGTCAAACCTGAGCAGCATTTCCTCATTTCTCTATGAAACATGAGAGATTACTCTTTATTGGGAGCAACAAAATCTTGTGTAGATAATAAATGTTCCAGGAGCAGAGAAGCATCCTAAGCAAGTTGACAGCAGAAAAAACAAGAAGTAGTGGGGATCCAAGGTTAAAGAATCAAGGATGGGAGAAGAGGGAGAAAGAGTAACACTATTCCTGCTGCTGAGGGCAACGGAGACCTTTGTCCACTGTTCATGCACCTGCTGTGGCTATAACTTATCATAGACAGACAAGTGCCAATCTACTGGCCTGTAATTCAGCATTATTCAGATCTGGGCAACCTTGATTCTTGTCCCTCCTGATTTGTCTCTCTACTTCTCTAATCAGTCTTTCAAACTGCTTCTGTGCAGTTGTGGAGCACTGGTTTTGCTCAAGGCCACGCCACTAGCAAAATGCTGGTTTCCCACTAGAGGGATGGGACATTCTCATGGAGGGGCATGGAGCAGAGCACAGTGTGGAGAAGGGAACTGCTTTCTCACAAGAGGATCTGGATCACAACATACACAATCACACAGTTTTTACATTATAATATATGACTGTAAATATTGCAAATCATAGTGCTTCTTGCATACTACTGGGCCCTGCCCTCTTTGCAATTTCCTTATATTCTGTAGCCTCCCATGAAAGGTGTGATTATGGAGTGATTCAAAATAGCAGGCCTGGAAGTTTAAATGCTTCAGCAGCAAGCCAAGGAAATGCCCACAAATTATATGTTAGGAGAGTATTTGCTATGAAAACATTTGGCTAGAGATTTACAAGGCAAGAGCACTGACAGAAATGTGAAAATTCCTTCCTTAAAAAAAAAAAAAAAGGACATGAGAAAAAGGGAGGAAAGTCTAAATAGTAATGTTATGGTATTTAAAAATGTATTTGTTTCACTAGAGAGTACAAGGAGCAGCAAGAACAAGAAACAGGAAGGATTTGGGTGCTGGAGAGGGACTTTTCCAGCCTGGCTGGACCAGCTGCATCAGCGGAGCAGCACAGCGAGGCACACGGGCACCATGGCTTTTGTCTAACGGGTACAACGAACCCAAAAGACAAAGCTATCAAGCCAGCTGGCTGTGAAGGCAGCCCCTCGGGCTCCTGGCTGTTGCTGGGAAGCCTGGAGTATGTGACATTTCTTATCAGAAGAAATGAGCCTGAAAGGCTGCTGGCTGGCTCGGGGAGGCAGCGCGGGCGGGTGAGCGGGTTCTCCGTAACACACGGCTTGCTGGGGGAGAGGGACACCCGGTGTAGGAGCTATCAATACCTGCATGTCTACTTCCAATTAGATAAAAGTTAATTAGCTCCAACTCCAGTCCTTCCTTTATGTTGATAAGCTTTCTGAATTTTTTTTATCAGTCTGTAAGTGGCTGGCAAAAATCTAGTCCCAAAATCAGGCTGGTTTAGAATGTGGAGTCATTCCCACAGTGACACCCTTCACAGAACAGCTATCTTCAACTCCTACTATCATATTTTTAATTTACAGCAGAAAATATAATTTTCTGAATTCCTCTCCTGCAGCATGACAAATACCCCATTGCAATATTATAAGGGGGGCAGAGGGGTGGGGGAAGCAATCCAAACCAGGCTGTTTTCAATACAACAATTCTAAAGAAGCTATTAGCAGATTACCCAAGCAATATATTACTGCTGAACCAAAGATGTGTTAGAAAACACTGAGTCATGCTACTGAATTAATGAAATTAGTTTGAAATTATAAATTTTCAACTGAACTCAAGCAGTTTGGGCTCTTAATCAGTTGCTGTAGTCTTCCATACCCTTAGACCATGTTATTCATGTTTTAATCTTGTTCAACAAGGGGTAAAACCTGAAAGTTGGGGGGGGGGGTGGTGGTGTCGCAGAAGTTTTGGAAAAGTAAAACAGCAGGTATCACAGTAACATTAAAAGCCACAAGCTTTCCTCATCCAAGGCAATTCCTGTCCAAAGGTTTGATTTTTGAGGGGTCTGAGTTGAAATTGTCACAGATAGCAGGTGCTTAACCTGCAGATGGTTTAGAAAGTTACTTACTAGGGGGTACAGTGAAATGGGCAAAATCAGACATCTCGAGGTAGCTAACAGCTACTTACACAACCAAAATGAGCCAGTTTGCAGGCATTGCCAGGTTTACTGCAGGGATCTTAAATCTTGTGAGTTAACCTTACTTTTCAAAGTGTATTTTTTTAAACTCAAAGAGAAGAAAACAACAAAACAGCAACAAAAAAACTATTTTGGTTCTGCTTTTATTTCTGTGGTTTGTTAGACATTCTGGGAGCATAGAGAGATAAGATAAGCCAGTCTCAAAGCCTCCTCTTTCTTATGTTTATATCCAGCCAGACCTGCAGCTTATCATTCTGTCATTTAACTCCCTCTCTATTAAGTAAGAAGGAAATATGATGGAAGAATAGTCTGGCCAACCCTCAAACTCTTTGCTGAGAGGAACGTGGCACAGGCAGTCAGAGTTGTTGGAGGGAGCACTGTGAGCTGATCTACTTATCCAAGGTAGCCAAGCCTTTGGAGGCTGAGGAGCAGGCTGGTTATCACCAGACAGCAGCCCCAAGTACCTTTGTTCCTTTGCCTGCCTTTCCTTCAGCTCCTGTTTGAGAGCCCAGAGGCCCTGTCAATGCACAAGTGACAATGCACATTTTTGTTTTGATGATTACCACGATCCTGCTGTCTCAACATGAAGAAAAGACATTTCCATCTTTAAGGTTGTCTTATTTTTGTCCAGAACTGAGGTTTTGAACACACAGGATGCCACTGCCTGTGAACAGAAGAAAGCAGTCTTTTGGGAATGTTTCCCTGTACTTTGCTATCCCAAAAGCCTTCTTGGCTAAATTTCAGACATTTCTGGAGAGACTTTGGCACAAAGGCAGAGCCTGCTCTAAGAACAGCTCTCTCCTGAAATGCGTCAGTCTTTTCTAGCACAGCTCAGTATTTGCACCATAAATTAAAGTCTGTCCCCTCACCCCTGTCCCTGCTCAAACTGGAAAAGAAACAACCTCACTACTGGGTGTGGTCTCTGACCAGAATCTGTTCTTTGCCATTTCAGTGAAGATTGCCTGCAGGGAAGGTGCTGAACTGGATGCAGGAGGGGGAAAAGACTGAATTCTTCCAGACTGATTCCCAGTCAGGAATTCTGTTTCTAAGAGGAAGACCCAAGATGAAGATCCTGCTTCTTTGCCATGAACTCGGCAGAAATATACAAAAATTAAATTCAGTGACAGAGGATAGAAAACCAAGCGGAAATTGGGCAGAGAACCATTAACCTTGGTGCACCCCTGTGATTAATGCATTGCAGAGCTAGTGGACACTGTCTGCTCCCACAGCATTTGGGGATGGACACAAACAAGGGAACACATTTGGGCTGCCCTTTTGCTCAGTGGCAAAGGATAGATTTTTTTCTGACGTGCATCCTCGCTCTTAAATAATTCATGACATCCCCAGAAGCAGCAGTTTGCTGCAGACATACTTTAGAGCTCCAGGACTTATCCAGAGCCACACACTGTAGTGCAGAATCATGGAACCATTTATCTTGGAAAATACCTCTGAGATCATTGAGCCCAACTGTTAACCCAGCACTGCCAAGAAAGTCACACTCCAGACTTGATTCCCATTTTCTCAAAGGACTGAATGAGGAGGCCATCCTTTTTGGGCACTGACACCAGCTGTATCTCTAGTACACCTGGTGGAATTTGCCTGCCTTTCTTCTTTCCCTGCTTTAGGTTTTATTCCTCCCACAGTTATTTGGTTTCTGCATGAATCCAGTGCCTGCTGGCAAAGCTGTGTGAGCCTGAATCCCTTTCAGGAAAAGGCATGCTAGCATGGAGGATTGCATGTCTGGTGAAAGGGACTCCTGGTAGTGCAGGGTCATTGCAACCAATTACACCATTCAATTCTTCACCCATCCTGCCCTTAGCAACAAAATGGAGACTGGTTTCATCCTCCTGCAGTCTCTTATTCCACTTAGGTTTTTTTTCAGAGGCAAGAATGCATAGAGCATGCCTGCATTATAAAAGTCTTGCTTTGTGCTGTGCATACTGAGCTGCTCAAGTTATTGTGGGTTTTCACCTAATCCAAATCACTGAGGCACAGTCTGGGAAATGGTAAATGAGGCTGACAAAGAAATAAGAAAAATACTGTCCAGGGGAAACATTGGCTGCAGCTTAACTTTTCTAATTTCTCTTTTCATCTTGATGGGAGCAGTGGGAAACAGGAGGTTCTTGTTTCTCACACCCTCTCCAATTATAGCAATTTTTCACACAGCACCTGAAAAAGTCTCAGGGCTGTACTATCAAAAAAATCAAGCAAAGACGAGGACAACAGTTCCAGAAGTAATCTCAGGTGAAAATTAGTATTGTAGCAGCAGAAAATAAAGCAACAGACGTTTTAGTCACAGTATTCAGGTACAGGATTTCTCACTAAATAACTGTTCAGAAATCACAATATGCCATCCGAAAAAAGCACAGGACAGCTGTCCACAGGCACGAAAGCACACAGCAGCAAACCCTGGTCAGAGGAGAGAAAGCCTCAAGTCCTCATGGCAGGACACTCAGTCTGGGAGCAGGGGCTGGGGGGCTTCAGCCTGAAGGTTTTGAGCCATGTTGCTGCTTGTGGGGCACGCTCCAGCCCCTCTCCTGCCCTTCTTTCTTTTCACAGCAGTGGAGGAGATGCCCATGCCAGCAACCAAGCCACTCATGGCCCTGTGCAGTGCACACAGCCTCCCAATGCAAGGTGCTACAGAGCCACAGCTCTACCTGTGCTGGCACTAAAGACACCTTCCATGCAGAAACTTCTCTGCACTTCCCAGTTTGAACATATTCCAGACCTTATGCTCATACTGTCCCCTGGTGCAAAACGCTTTTTCTTCCTCACCCATCAAATACAAACACCCACTCTTTGATCTTTTTACTTCAGTCTCAGTGTCCTTTATCCCTCTCTGCCCCATGCCCATTTGAACAACTGGCAGATGGAAAAAGTAGGTTGGTTGGGATTGTTGCACCCATTTCAGAGCACTTCTGAGGATTGTCTCTTACCTTCGGATGGCTGCCTTCAGCTGCAGGAGGACACAGCCAGGCTGGGTAGCAGAGGACAGGTCCCACCAGTGGAGATGCAGTGTGGCAACCAGAGATCTGTGTGATGACCCCACCTCCAGAGGAAAGGGATAGCAGCAGGACTAAGTTTTGTGAGGGCAAATAAGCCATCCAGGGCTTAAGCACTCCCAGCACTGCAAATGAGATGGAAAACAGCTGAGAAGGCACAGCCAGGCGCATCAGCAGCCCAACACATCCCTAAAAGAGACATGATTCTACTTTTCTTTTCTTACACGTGTCCCTGGCCTTTCACTTAATGTCCTTAAATGAAATGAACTATTTCCTAAAGTCAGATGTGCAGATCTGCTGGACTGTAGCAGTTAGAAAGGCCCTGAAGCAGGGCAAGGCTGGTTGGTGCAGGTTGCAGCCAGTTTTCTCAGCTGCATTGTGCAGGGGTAGTCCAGGGCAAAGGAAAGAGGTCAGCACACAGGGGTGGATGTAGAAGAGGTGATGCAAACCCGTTGAGCAGCTACACAGATTCTCAACACCAGCTTGTCTGCTGACCTTCACCTTCAGGGAGCCACAATCTGTGCTTCCTCTCACTGCAGGCAGATGAAGGGTGGGGTTTCTGTTTCTTTCTGAAACAACTTTGTGTAATTCTAAGTTTGTTTTAAAAGCCAAATAGGAAAGCCAAAGGTGAGAAATAAGGAAAGTCTACAAGACCCTGAAACTGAGCGCCTTGACCTTGGCTGTTTGGAAGAATTTTGACTACTACAGCTGCATTTTGATCCCACTTCTGATCTTGTCTTTTAAACATAAAGTCTTATTTCTAGCTCTTCAGCACTAAACTTAGGCTCAGCTCACAGCCCCACCTGAAATCAAGGTCAGCATGTTTGGACTGCTACAGTGCCCTAGGTGCCTGCACCTTAAACACCCCATGCCCTGGCCAGAAGAAATTCCCCACACTAAAATCAATGTTAAAATTAACCCACTTGTTTGGTTTTTTCTCTGAACTGAATCTCATGCCAAATTTTTAACAGAGATTTCAACATTTTTATTTTATTTTCAAAAGCATTCATAGAAAGGTAGTTTTTTCCCCTCTCGTATGGTTTCCCAAATCAGCTCCTATCATTACAGGCATCTCACACAAGTGTTCTTTATCAGGATTTTTAACCCAGTCATCCTTCTGCCTCTCTGCCATTTTCTGCAATACAAGACTTTTAGGGTTATTCTTCCTTCATATTTCAGAAGTATCGTGAAGGAACTCTGCAGTGGAGTTGTCCTGGATTTATACCATTATGAAGCAGGATTTGTCCCTTTGAATGCTGGGGACAATATGCTGCCCACTATCATTAAAATAGGGCAGAGAAAAGTAAACTGGGTATAACAAAGCATTTTAACTAGGTCTCCTTATCTGCAAGACCAGAAAGAAAGAAAAAATCTATGTAGGTTAAATTGGCAAATAATCTTTTCCCATTGATTTACAGTTACTGGAATTTGTTTGGTTTATTGATAAATTATCTTCCTATCGGGATTCTGTGGGTGATTTAGGGGTAAAATAAATGTCTGGCTATGACTTAGGGCTCCTTAATGTTCAGTTAACAACAAGGTAAAAACTGCTACATGAAAAAAAATTGCCCTTGTCATCACAGACTGTAGATCATCAGCAGCCTAGTCCAAATTAATATCCAGGCAAACACAGCTGGAACTTGTTCCTGTTGCACAGCCCCTTCTGGTCACCACAGCTGGCCAAACACTCACTATCCAACCATTTTGAGTTTTTGCTCCACATCTCAACACAAAGGGAGAGGAGTTTTCAGTTGCTGGGATAATGCTCAGGCTTTTCTGACCCAGGCAGTGTTAGGAAGGAGAGCAGTTTCAGATCCAGTGGTGAACAGGGAGCAGCTGTGCTGGTCATGCCACGGCCTCAGCATCACCCTGTGCAGTGCAATGCTCTGGGGTCAGGGCTTGAGCTGCTCCCAGAAATCACAGTGCTGACATCCCCACACCTGGGTGAGGACAGGAATGCTTTTCCTGTGGGACTCAGTAGTCCCAGACTCAATGCATAATCCTGTTTTTTGTACACTTTTGCCCTGTGTGGCCTACATGAGCAGTCCCACAGATGAGTGCTGCTGCAGATCCACCCCTGTGACTGTTCCCAGCCACGCTGCTGCTGTCAGCACTGCCATCTGCATGGGATTGCATGGACCTGAGCCAAGCAGGAATCCCCCAGCCCTGGACCTACAAACTACAGGGACCATTTTGTCCCATCCTCATTAGTGGCTGTCAGAACCTCTCTGGGTCCATCAGGAGCCATAACTCTTTGATGGAGACTGGTTGTCAGACCTGTTCCAGAGGTTACTTTCCAAAAAGCAGCTTCTGCTGATTCATCCCCTACTGACACTGCTGACTTCCTGTAAATGCCTGACCTGGGAATATAAATTACTGTTAAGGCTGACAAGCATATACCCTCTGCAACAATAACTCAGGCAGCTGTGGTTTCCTAGCACAAAAGCAGATCCCTTTTTCTTTGGCACAGTGAGCACATCCTTGGGGTTACTAATGCAGGGGTCTCTCAGTGACCTTAGTGAGGCTGGAGTACTCTGACAGGGGGGACAGCCATGCTCACACCACAGGCTCAGGGACAGCACAGTGACCATTATTCTTTGTGGAGCAAATGATATATTGCCAAGGACTCAGTTCCTAATGTCTTCATTCTCAGCACAAGCCTATAAATGACATTACTCATCCCTCTCAACATTTGAGATACCCTAGAAAACAGCCACTACTGCTGGGCAACATGGAAATTATAAGGGCTATTAATTCAGTCCCAAGGTTTTGGGGCAAGAGCTGATCACCAGGTGGAAGCAGGAAGGCATCTGTCCTCAGCAACAGCATTATTGCAGAAAGTTATGGAATGAAGTGGTCATGGAGCTGGGAAGGCAGCAGAGGGAAGTGGTTTTTAGCATGCAATGGGACCATGCCAATAAAGGAGCAATTGCACTAATACTCACAGGAGCCCCTTTGAAGAAACATAAAGTGTGGTGTCTTCATCCTTACTAGAGAAAATTTCCACAGTGCTCCACTGACATCTGTCATAAAACAATCATATAATTCAAGGTTACAGCTTCAAGACTCTCTTAAAGGTACAAATTTGTTATAAAATGCACTACGTTAATTACAGCTAAAATTATTCCCAGCATTTTCACTTTGGTACTGAAACATCTGTTTGCATCTGCAATGAGCCTCTCTTATCCCACAGCAACTTGCATAATGTTTTCATTAACACCATCTAGCAAATGACAAGACAATATTCCAGCAATGTTTCTCCCACTAACAGATGTGATCTTATTGGAATCTCTCCCTTTGGCTCCCTTTAACTTCTTGCTCCCCTGGAATGATAGGATTTAGAAAAAGGGGGAAATAAAATCTACAATGAAGGGGAAGTTAAGCAACCATGCTGCAAGCAACCTGGAATAATAAATGATCTGAGTTTTGGAGAAAGGGAGCTTGCAGGTTATTTGTACTTGTTCTTAAGACCAACAGTGTGCCTCAACCCAAATTCTTTATTTTAAATGAGGTAAATGTAGCTGTCACTTAAAAGTGAGATGAGTGGCTGCTTTATGAAGCTGTTTACTATGTAGACTCAATCATATCTGCCAAGTACATGTTTTCTCTCAGCTGAATTTCTAGATGGAGGATGGGATCACACAAAATTCTTTCTCACCTCAGTCTTTGGTTGAACTGTTTGCAAGTCACTGTTGCTGCTGGATGCAGTGAGAGTGCTGCCTAGTGCCCAGAAATGCCTTCTAAATTCAAAGTATTTCAGGGCAAAAGAGATCCTGCAAGGAGCACTCAGGATATTAACACACTTTGTTCACTGGAGATCAAACAGTTTCTCAGTAGGAGTCTTGACACAAGCAGGCTCCTCAGAGTCCTCTGAAACTTCTAAGGTCTGGTAAAGCCAATATTTTCCTGCACCGACCATTTCTGAAACTTTCATGTTTTGGAAGTCTTATTAAAACCTTCTCAGGTTTTTTTAATATTGCTGCCACCCCAGGAGCTGTCATGCTGTCTTGTGACCCAGCTGTCTCTTGAGCCTGAACTCCACCAGCTCCTCTGCAGTTCCTGTGGTGGCCCAGCAACCTAGCCCAGGTTTGGAGCCAGATGTCCAGCTCACAAGGAGGGAAAAGTGAACTTGGAATAAATCTTCCAACCTGTTCTCAACAGAATTATGTCTGGTGTCTGGATCCTTCCTGTTGCTCTCTAGTCCCCTTACTTTTTAAGCAAAGGCTTCTCATCTGCATGAGAAATTCTGATGATGGATGCAGTAAAGAGTAACTTTATGCCACCAATCAAACACTTAATAACATTCCTAAAATTACAGCATGGTACAGTATAGTAGCTCCATAGCTGTAAGAAATACTTCTTTTTATTATTATTCTCATTTAGCCTGCAGTATATCAGGACTTCATTTTCTGAAATCAATAAGAGAGAAGAAAGTCTGATTTAGCAGGTGAAATTAGCAATAAAGTGCAAGTCTCTCTTCCCATGCCCTGGTACTGTCCTTCAGGGTTCACTGCTAAAGGATTTGCCATCCCATGCTCGGTTTCTCATCAGAGTTTGCACAACATTTCCTGGGTGCCTTAATTGTCCTGGGGAAGACACTAATGGTCCACAGATTGCTGGGGTGAGACTGAACTTCTGTACCACAAAACTTTACTCCAGCTCTTGCGGGGTTGTGTAACCTAAACCATCCCAAATGTATATTGTAATGAAGTTGGGTTGAAGTTGTCACAACAGTAAACACTTGGGTAATTTTTACCTTTTCCTTGCTTTTTAGCCTTTAGTACTCTCTTTTAAAATCTTCACTCCCAAATCTTGAAGGCTATAAACTAACCAAAAGCTTAAATCCTCCCATGGTTAACTGTGAAAAATTTTTAGTTAACTGCGAAAGAAAAAATTTTCTTCCCGTGGGAGGCAATACTACACTCTCGTGCACCATCAGCAGCCATCTAGTGAACAGATTCAATCTCCAGCCAAGCTCTTCTTCCTTGTTTATTTCTGGAGATTCTTTAAACATATTGAAAGGACATTACTCCTCCTGCCTGTGCAGATCTGCTCTGTGGTGTGCCCCTGCTGCAGCCCTCCCTGAGAAGGTGTTGCTCTCGCTCCTCACTCCCTGGCTGCTGCACTGATGCAGCCTGCTCACGGTCTTCCTTCAGAGCCCATATTCCCCCAGATCCCTGGCTCATGCAATGCATCCCAGGAATGTTTCTGCAGGAGGCACTGGGGGACTTCTGCTCTACTTCATTTCAAATTTATCCAGAAAACAACAGACTCGTGCCAGGCTTTGTGTGAAGTTGTTTGAACCGTATTTGCATTGTGGTTCAAAGACACCAACCAAATTATAAAACTCTTGAGCTAAGGCTTGACAGCCTTCAGATAAACAAAATAATGCAGCTGTTTCAGTTTCAGACTGGGCAGCTGAGGCACAGCAGGGCTCAGAGTCATTGTTACACTGCACCAGTTGTAAGGTCTTAGCCTGACATTGCTCTTCAGGTGTTGTTTGGACCCATCCTTTTGGCTGATTATCTGCTCCCAGAATGGTCTGTACCCTGTTTCTGTTTCAGCACTCATTGCCTGTCCTTGTTTTCTTTCCTCCTTCTCATAACCTAGGCATCTGATTGATTAACCATTCTTTATTTTGAGAATGTTGCCAAACTTTCTATTCGCCTCTAACTGTGTTCTTGTGTTTCTGGATCATTAAGCATGTAAATTAAATTCAATTGCAAATCGAATATATAATTGTGCATATGCAGGGTCTTGAAGAATAGGGAGGACTTTAATGAGATAAGATATTCCCACATCTGTAATTCTGACCTACTCAGTCTTTCAGAAAGGAATTGCTCAACAGATTTGAAATTGCATCATTTCAAATCATTTTGGCAGCTTTTATAATCAATTATCTTCCTCTTATTGAAGTTTTCTGGAAAAAGAAGGGCAACCCTTTCATCTCCTGTTCTTGGCTGTGAATATGTCTACTACTAGACTGCTATCCCTTTGACTTAAATTCAGATATCTGAACTAAACAGAAAATATACCTTGTTTTGGAGTGGAAAGAAATGCAAATGTTTGGATCCTTGAGTCCAGGCAAGGATGGGGTTTTGCCACTCCTGGTGCTGGATTGAGGGGACCCTGCAGCTGGAATACCCCAGTGGAGTGCCTTCACAGATGCCAGTTTTTCCTGAAAATCACTAGAAAACACATCATACAATCCAGTTAACCTTTTCTTCTCTGATGTAGGGTATCCTTTTTTGAATGACTTTTATATTTCCTTTTTTTTTTAACACAAAGGAAAAATCCGGTCCCATTATGAGGCGTTTTCTCCTACAAGGAATTTGCTTTAATTTTGGACCATTCATGATGCATTAACATAGGGCTTTGCCAAGGATGTTTCCTTGTTGGATCAGATTTACACACATTGCTCATTTCTATCACCATCCTTCACCTGTAGTTCCCTAAATATCAACTGAACTCACTGAGTGTGGAGGTAAATGAGAAAATGAGATCATAAACAGATTCTCTGGGATTAGTGGTCAATAAGGGCTTAGTGGCATCTTTGGCAAGAAATCCTTTTATCCTTATAACCTTCTGGATGCAACATATCACCTGCCCTGTATATTTTTTCATTATTATTAAGCCATTTGAAATACTGAAGAATAAGTTTGGTAAAGCAGCAGTTACTTAGACAAACCAGCTTACTGCAGTGCCCAAGCCATAATCACCATTGCAAGTCTTCTAATAAACAAATAAATCCATCATGTCTTGGCCAAAGTACAGCCTTGTTAATCATTCACAAGCTGAGCAAAAAATAACTTGCAGTAATTAGTGTACAGTGTGAGTTTTTCTGGTTTTCCTTCTCAAGGGATATTTGTGATCTGACACTAATTGTTTCATATATATTACTGTTCAATTCTATAAATTTCATCTACTAAAATATTCCATTTCTTGGCATGAGGTTTATGGTGGTCTTGCAAGCAGGTAATCTGAAATCCATGAAACTCTAATGTGCTGCTTTGTAGTATCTAGACAGAACTGCCCACAGGATGGGTTCCATGTCTGGAGGAAACAGGATGATCATCACCCTCATGGAAATTTTAATTTCAGTTCAGTAGCACAGGTAACTCTAAAATTTACTTTATTGAAAAATTTATGTCAGTAAAGCTTTATTGCCGGGAAAGCAGAACTTGGGCAAGGGAGATTCATAAAAATTGCTACAGTTGTCACATTTTGAAATTAAAAAATTATTGAAGTTAGGTTTGCAACATTTGTCCAGTAATTATGCTGTACTTGCCTAAAATGACAGTCTGCAAGACACTGAGTGAAGAAGTTATTCCTTCTTCACCTTATCTAAGCTTTGTGTAATTCCTTCAGCACTGCAGACATCTGCTCATTTCACTGTTGCACAGAGCTCCTTCATTACCTGCCAGAAGATCTGTGGGCATGGTCTGCAGGTGCTGCTGTGGGGGAGAGGGAGCAGCAGCAGCCAGCACTTCCTACTCCCCCTTTCCTCAGAAGACTTTGAAATGAGCATCACATTTGCCTCTGCCCAGATTACTTTCCAAGGTAAAATATGCAAATAGCCTAGAATTAATCTGCACAGGGGTATGTATGTCTTTTCTTTTAAAGGTATCAGCTTACTCAGCTTGCAAATGCTCCATTTCCAGCTGTCAATTATGAAGAATTAAAATCAACAGCCTTTATTATTTATTGTTCTCTATACCTACTAATAGCCTCTTAATTGTGTTTTGGATAGGGTATTTTTAGAGGGAATCATTAAGTTTTCATATGCTGGCAGACTAGAGAATTAATGAGAGGCTCTTAATTTAGCCATAAACAACTAACTTTATTTAAAACATTCGGTTTCCTGCTATTCATTTTGTTGCTCTAATCTTCCCATCCTGTCCTGACATACTGCTGCTCTGGCTGTAGGATTTTTCCTTCTGGATATCATGGCCCACCTGGTCCTGCTGCTCCCAGGATCTCAGGAGGAGCAGGGAGTCAGCCTGGGGGCAGGGCTGAGGATGCCCACAGTGGAATGGTGCTGTGTTATTTGCTGGCTGTCCTTATTGCCCCACTCTGCTTTATCCCATTGCCTTCCCAATGACCTCCCCTTTTCTTGCTGTGCCACCCTGGGATGTAGGAACACGTTGTTGTTGTTGTTGTTCCAGCAGCAGAAGGGTTTCAGGGACAGCCCGTGCCAGTGGCTGCAGGCACCCTCCAGGTTCTAAATGACTTCTGCACACAGACAGAAGCTCAAGGCATCAACATGAGGTTTCCTACCAAATAACTGGGGTGGCTCAGCCCTGCTTTGGGCCCAGACCAGGTTTAGATCATACTGCCTTAAGTCCTACCATGCAAGAGATAAAGAAAGGATGTAGCTGGATACACACCCATAAGATGTTTTCAGCTAAGCCTTGAGGACAAGAAAAGTTCATCTGATTGTGCCATGTCTTTGATCCCTGCTCTAGGATTGACTCCTTCCTTTCTCACCTCCTCCCCCAAACCCTCCCAAAAGGCCTGGCCAGGCTTTTCTAATTTTTTATTAATCGTGTATCTTATTTTAAATTAGTCTGTATCTTCATCACTAAACATAGCTTCTAATATTCTTCTTCTAATCCCTCCTGCTGTAGTTTTTCCGCACCAAAAGGAAAAAAAAAACCAAAAACCAACAAAGACAAAACCTCAAAACAACTGAAGTAATTTTTTCTAGAGGCTGCAGATTAGCTGCTTTCCCATCCTATGCCATTTTCCTAGGATTTTCTTTCTTTGTATGTAAACCAAGAAGAAGGTGCCAATTGACAGAAATAAAACATCCTCAGGGGACCTAATCCAGCTTGTTTTTGCAGCAACCCATTGCTCTGATGAGAGCTGTAAGACATTTTTTGAAGGACCAAGCCCTTCTGTTGGTTCAAGAAATACACTTTCTCTCATCAGGTGGGGAGAAGGGTTTGGGAGCAGAGGCCACACTTTGTACTTCACTGTTTCTGTTGTGTTCAGTGTTTATTCCCTTCCTTCTCAGCACAGAAATCAGGCAGGGGACTGCTGTGAAGAATGCAGATGGGAACTGCCTGCTCTGTCCCTTCAGGCTCGCTTTATTCCTTTCCAGATAAGTGTTGTCAGCTGCAACCACACTCAGTAGAAAAAAGAAGTGCTTGGTCAAGAGCAGAAGAGACAAGCAGGGACCTCTCAGGAGATCACTAACCTATTTTTCTGTAGTAAGGAGCAGCTAAGATGAAACTTCTTGCCTTTACACCATGTATTTATAACAAAAATAATATTTTAAAATATTCATTTAGTACTGGATGTAAGGGCTGGACTGAGGCTTCAAGAGAATAAGGCATTGCCTTACCTCAAATACCCACCTGATCTGGTAAAATACGGAGAAACCCCCATTTCAGTGCCTCTGCAGGGTTATCAGTCCTGTCCTGGGCTGACCTCTGCTGGGTTCCCTCACCTTCCCAGCCCTGCTGATCCTCAGCCTCTGCAGGAATACCACACCACTTATTAATCAGGCCAATTCCTCACACAGCTGCTGGAATCTCTCTCCTGCTGGCACACCTGTGTCCATGCCAGGTTCTGGCTGACATTTGGAGAGCAGATAGAGCGTGTGATTTTTTATTTTTTTTTTCCATGTCCTTAAAGGATGATACTAGTCTGGCAAAACACAGACAGCAGGGACTACCTGCTACTACTCATCTGTCTTCAAATGCCATTGCCATCCACTCATTCTGGTTCTTGCATGCCTGAGATGCTGAGATGGAGCCACTTGCCCCTCAACCACCCACACTTCCACACAAACCAGGAGAAAGCTGAAATCTCATTTTTGTAAGCAAGCACATAGCAGGATCAGAGAGAGAGAGAAAAAAAAGAGCTTTAAAAAGTTAGTTTGGGTCATCCCAGTAGCACACAATAATGCAGGCAGATGAAAAATCAGGAGGAGTCACAAAACTGCACCTATAGGCAACAACTCAGTCACAAATCAGTTGGCTTGTCTGGCTGATGTGGAGGGCAATGTAGAGCTGCTACCTCAGAAGGACAAAATAAGAAAAACCTGTGTTCCCTGCTCTGCCTTTGCCCCCGCTGCTTTAACCAGGCTGGTTTTCATGGGGTTTGTGATGAGTGAAGCAGGCATTCAGGGACCACGTTACAGACACTCAGGAAAAGAAGAGCAAAGGTCCCAGGGCCCCTCCTGGCATTGCTAGCTAACAGACTTTCCTCAAGGTGGGAAGAATAGGGCAATCTATTTAAATTCAGGTAATAAAAAACCACATTCTTCCTCTATCCATCTATTCTTGCAACCTTTAAGATGAATAATAAATAAAAACCAAAGGAAGACTTGGTATGCTTTTCTAGAAAATGTTTCCCCTTCAGATAATAGCAATATATCTTTACACCTGCTCAGTCAATTTTTAATCAAAAGTAAAAATACCCTCTTTGACTTTTTGTTCAGAATATCAAAGGCAATTTTCAAAGGTCTTAATAACACTTAAGCACCTAGACTCAGCTGAAAATTTGTGTACATTGTCTACTGAATTGCTTCTATGTATGCCTCCAAAAATCTCATCATACATCCAGAGATAGATTGTGTGATGCAGTGAATTAGCTGGATATAAGCAGGAATGTAATGTTAGTTCAGTGCTTCACCAGGGCTCATTTATCCTGTTTAGAAATATGCTTGTCTGCTTATCCACCTAGTTAGGATGCGATATTACTCCCTGAAAATACACCCTGCAGGTAACAAGAAACACACAAAAAGCAATTTCACTGTAATTGATTCCTTTGTCAAAATGATGTAAAAACAAAGTAACTTCATAAACATCTATAGAGCAAATCCACACTTCATCACAAAGATAAGCATTAGATCTCTTGAGTTATTGAAGATTTATGCTAACATAGATGAAAAATCAGAATGCAAAGACCAGAATGTGTGTCTGTTCACAAAAACAGAGGGATGATGCACACACAGACATTACATCTCGCACCTTAATCACTAAGGTGTAGCTGTGAGCCATGCATTGTTCCCCAGGAGAGCAGGTGCCTACCTTCCATCACCAAGATCCTCCAGTAATGATGTTTCATGTCCTGGGCGTGCACCCCACAACAAAGACAATCCTGACAGCACAGCTGAACACCCCTTCTCCATCTGCTCAAACACTGGGGACATGACCTTCCTTGAGCTGCTCTTCTGGAAGGTGAAAAATGTTCTAGAAGATTCTTTCAGCTCTGCTGTGGGTTTTGGTGCTGTTTTTTGGGGTTGTTTTATAGATTTTAAGAACCAGTCCCTTAAGTGTGGATCGGTGATCTTACTTTACCCACGGTAACCAACAACCCTCACTGTAACCAACAACCCAGCTGAGGAAATGATTCCAAGTAGCAACAAAATGTTGCAAGTTTTCCCTTTTTTGAGGCAAATTGTTTGACTTTTTTAACAGAAGGGATTTAGAACTGACCACATATTCTGCTCAATCAGACCTTGATTTCAGAAGCTCTTTTATCCATCATTCACATTTATCAAGAGGTCTTTAATTCCTTGAATAGACCTTAGGAGAGCATTTTGGTTCCTGTGTTTGTGCTTTTACTCATTAGGTCACTGGTACACAGCCATCCTGGTTTCACCAGAAAAGTAAACCAGAACTTTTCAGAGCTTGGGGTTTAAGGGTTTTCTAGCAAGTCTCCTACAACCCTAAAGCAGCTTCTGCAAACTTTCATTTTGATCGCTCTGCATGAGAAGTTTTCAAATTCTGTACATCTGTAAACTCCTACAAATGTTCAGATGGAAAAGTGGCCCCCTGGGGCCACAAATTTGAGTCTACAGATGGGAAGCTTTTGTTTTCCCAAGTTATTTTCCATGGGCTTGTAAAACCTAATCTTTAGATCGACAGGGTTCCATGGACCACAGCTTGAAAATCTCCAAAGTAATTCACAAAAAGGTTACTCCCTCCTGACATGCAGCGACAGGTGCCGCTCTGCAGAAGAAGTAAAATACATTCTTACTGTAAAACTGCACAAATGATACACAGGATCACAAAAACATCCAGGTCCACAAACCCACAGAAAAGACAACAGAGCTCAGACTTGTGCTGGCTAAAAGATCATGTCTCAGCCTTGCAGTTATTCCTTGAGGGAACTGAAGGTTCAGACTTCCCTTTGCACCTTCATGACCTCACAGTATGTAGTGCTTGGAGAGGAAAGGGTTATTTCCCTTTCCATAGGGTTATTTCCCATGGTCCCTATTCACATAGGAATATTTTGACAAATATATCCTCCATGCAATGAAAATTTAGGAATGCCTAGAAATGGCTCAAAGGAAAACTAAATAGGGAATTCCAGAGGGAGACTGTCCCTCCTCCACTAAAAATTTTAAATTTCAACTACTATTTAAAATTTCTTCGTTTTATCATCTGTAGCGTGCTTGGAAATAGAGATTTCCATCAAACTATTAAGAAGCACACTCCTCAGAGCTCTAAAATTTCAGAAATCATGAAATATGGGAAAGAAAAACCAAACAAGTATACAAAGCCTGTTGTCCTGTCCTGCATGTCACAGATGAGCCATATGGCCTTCCTTGGAGAAAGGTAATGAATATGAATCAGTGTTGTCCAAAAGCACACCTGAAGCCAGCAGAAATTCCCCTTTCTCAGAACTCAACAGCACCTTCAGCATGGATTATCTGGGTTCTAGCTCAGAGCTCAGAATGTCATCAGCTGGGTGACATGGGTTAAACCACTTTACACCACAGCTGCCCAACCCCAGTTTGCCAGCACTTCCCAGCCTGCCAGGAAAGTGTGGGAAGGATAAACAGGGGAACTTTTGAGGTCTTTAGAGCCTACATGTAATAGAATTATGCAAATTACATTTACAGACTAGCTCAGTTTCTCCAAAATATCATGTATTCTGCATCCTCACATTTTCCTCTCTCTTGCCCCCAACCCCACACTTAACCACATCTTGCCTTCCAAGAACAGGTCTTCCCACAAGGACTCGAGCCTAGTTTGGGAAGGTTCTTGTGGCTTCTTCTCAAAAAGCCCTGGCAGTTCTGGAATTTTCCAGTTAATTTCTCAGCAGTGTCACATCTTTGAAGGTAAACAGGTCCAAGACACGAATGACATATTTAGCAGCTCTGCAAGCTTTCCCTCTTTTCCTCCATCCCTGCTCGTTATTTGGAACACATCTCTTGTTCCCTTTCAGAATTAACCTGTGTTAATCTGTCGGTCATCTCCCACCCTGTCCTGCGTTGTATCTCCTTCCCAACATTTCCTTTAATCAATATTCCCTCCAGACACACTAAGTGCAGTTCTTTTTATAAACGAATCTGCTCTCACCCGGGAGATTTGACATTCAGACAAACTAAACGTCCCTCTTCATCTAAATAATTTAAGGGATCTGCATCCCTTATCAAAGACTAATGTATCAGGCACTGCCAGCAAGGCACCTTCATTGTTCTTCAGTGCACATTTAAAGTACATTCCCTGCTTTGCAGAAGAGCTCTGTTAAGAGCCATAGTGGCTCAAAGATTTCTTCACAGAGCTGTTGTGCCATAAAAACCACCAGCACAAGTCTCCCAACAGGAATTGTTGTGATCATCAGCCCCAATGTGCAGCCCAGCAAAGAGGGAAAATCACCCAGAATGGCCATGACCAGACACTGTCTCATAATTGAGCTCATGTAAAATTTCCAGTACTTAAGGCTCCCCTCATCTTCAGATAAATTTTGAATTAGCCTCCCTGATGAGCTTACATTTTTCATTTAACCAGGAATTTATGTCTGCAGCTTCTAGTCACCAAATATTACATTTGCTCAGATAGTGATGCCTTTGTTCTCAAAAAATCTCTTTCCCATTTGAACTCTGAGAACATCACCTCCGACCTCTTTTTTTGAAAAGTTTTAGCTCAAGGCAGGTTTCTCCTTGCTTGTATTTCTGCACAAGCTGTCTTTGGAATAGTGTTTCTAAATGCTGGATATCAGAGCAAGAACAAACTCCACCTACACAGATACACCCCACAGAGCTCTTCTGATGTCTTTCCCCCTCTCCTGCAAATGTGACCTCCAGGGCACAGCCTTTTGATCCTCTGTCCTTTCTCTGCTTGGGGATGGACACCAGCTCTGCACGACTGCTGCTGTCAGGGGAAGCTGAGATCTGCAGCAGCTTCTGAGGACAAACTTTGAGGCTGGTCCAATGAGGATAAGAAAAAAAAGCCAGATCTTATGACACAGAGAGCAGACTTTAGATCCAAAGTTTTCAGTCGGGACTGCTGTCCATGACCTCTTTTTAAAGGTAAGATTTTCAGAAAGGAGAAGCCATTAGTGGTGATCAGAGCTGTTTACTGTTCACAGAGCTACAAGTGAAGAAAAATGAAATTTCTCCCTTCAGATGCTGGCACCCAGGGTAATACCTCTTACTTATAAAAACAACTTACAAGGTGCTGGGAAAATCTTCCTGTCTCCTCATCATTCCCCCTGCCTGGGTGCACCACATTCACTGTAATAGTATTGAAAAAGATAACCACAAAACATTATCCTGTCTTTAACAAAAACAAATGTAAGTGCTGAGGAAGGTAGTCAGTACCAATCACTTTAGAAGAAGCATTAATGGAATGAGCTGCACTGAAAGCTGGCTTTTCACACATTTGCTGAAGCCCTGAAGCAAAAGGGTATATTTTCTTCTGGAACTACAGGGCTGAAACAAAGTACTTTGAGAAGACAGAGAAGAACAGAGACAGAACAGCTGAACCAGAAGAATGAGAAAATTTTATGGCATCTTCAGCTCCCACAGCCAGTCTGCCCCACCTGAGACCTTTCATTTCAAAATTCTTCCACTGAAACTGAATCTCTCCCAGTCAATGTCATGGAAACAGAGACTGGATGCAACTTGCATCCTTCTCTTTGCCATGAAGAGGGGCCAGGGAGTGCCTGATGATCCCAACATATGGAAACGTGGCTTTTGGTGAAATTATCTGCTATTAATTGAGAGGGAGACTTTCCATCATGAACAGGCAGTGCAAGGACTGTAGTACTGATTTCAATCCTTTAATATTAATGAAAGAGAACCGTTGCTGTTGAAACTAGTAAGGAATTTTTTTTTTCACTATGCCATTTATATAGTAGAAGGAATTGTAAAATAGCTTAATGATAGATAACCGTACTGCTGGAGTTTCCTTAGTTTGTCATTTCATACAAAAGGATCTCAACCACCATAAAATTAAATTTCTCCACATTGCAATTGTTCAGCAATGAGACAAACGAAATTTTCTGCTAATTGAATGCAGTGAGCTACTTATATATTCATAGCGAGCTGGTGCTTTCAGCACCACTGCACTCTGACTCTGCAGGAGCCTTCCCAGCAGCAGCGCTGTGCCAGTAGAGCTGGCGTGGAGCTGGCACAGCCACCAAGTCACCCACAGAGCTGTTAGCATTGGCTGGGAGCCCAGGATGCCACCTTGGTCCTGGGAGGGGCATGGGTTTGCTTTCCTTCCTTGAGAAGCCCCAACCTGTTCTCTTGGGAATGTTTTCTGGGGACTGCTGCCCTTGCTTTGCAGACACAGGACTAGACAGCCTGAAACACACCCAGTTCCTCCAGCTCACATTTTGCTAGATCAGTGTCATCCTGAACTTCAGAGCACAGCTATTCAGGAGCCTCTAACTTGTAGGTTTCCAACACAATTCCTCATTGCCTGGCACTAAATAAAAGGAAGTATTCAAGGTAAGACACGCTTCATGAATGCCGGTGCTTTGCCTTCCTTGCTGCAGTGGGGATGCTCTCTGGATTGATGTGAGCATTCCACAGAGCACCATGATCCTCTTCCAACAGTCAGAGCAAAACAGCCCCTTAAATGCTAAATCTCAACCTCTCTCTCTACATACTTGATTAGATTTCTCCAGCATTTGACAGACTCTGATGTTAATTCTGGACACCCTTTCTTTAAAATCCCATCCCTCTCCTAGAGTTCTGTAACCTGTGTTTGTCCAATTTTCCTAGCCCCGTATGCCCTGGGGTCACTGATATAACGAGGTGTCTGCAGTCAGACCCCGGTGAAATACCAGGGCTTTGGGCCCGTTTTGTTCCAGGTTATCCTCCTTCATTCACCAGGGAATTACCCTTGAGTCTTTCAAAAGGAGAAAATGTGCCAGCTTTCATCTTTTCCATTATCTAAGGACTAGAAGGTAATGAACAGAGGAACGAGACATAAGAAATGAAGCCAGCTCGTAGCTGTACAGGGGAATTTGCATCCTGCCAGCTGACAGGTAACCAGCAGGGTCACACAACTGCATTCTGCAAATCTGTTTTGTATTCACTGTTGTCAAAGTTGCCACATCAGTCTAAGTTGCAAGACTTCTTAATAAGCCACTTACAGCCCCAGCTACTAGAATTATCCTGTTCAAAAATTTCCGGCTTTCATTTTCTGAAAGTACTTTTCTCATCTCCATGGTTGCACAGAGCAGCTTGAAGCAAGTATACATTGAACTCAAAATAACATATGTTTAAAAAAGCCTTATAATTTCAATCCTCTTCTGATCTCTGAGTAATAGATTTGATATTTTTCAAAACTTGCATTTGGACAGATTGGTTGTTAAATATCTGTCTGTGAGCCTGTACATACATGTGTACACGTACATGTGCACATGCCCATCTTTTCAGACACGATCTATCCAAAAGGACATAGATGAAAATGAAGAAAAAACATAGCAGTGCTTTCAAAGATTAATTTGGGAAGACACCCATTTCAGTTCTATATATTGCAATGTTAAGAATAGAAGCAATTCACAAATGCCTGAAAGCCCCAAAAAAACAGGCTGCTAAGAAAGTGCTGTCAGAGACCAGCAGAGCAATTTCCAGCTGACTTATTGTGTGAGGAATCAAAAAGCAAGGGTTAAAGGCTGTCAGAGGCCAAAGCATGAGCTTTCTGTTCTCTAACAACTAACTTGGACAACACATTTGAGCTAGGTTTCTGCAGGTACTTAGGCATCCTAACTTTTTTTCATGGCAAATTCCCCTGAAAGACTGATATTGCTGTAGATCTACCCCTACTCTCTCTGTATTCAGAGAACAGGTACCAATATAATGCAGTTCTACTTTCTCTCCTCTTCCAGAAACTGTCCTGCTGCTTGGTCAGTGGGTTGCCAGAAGGTGAATTGGACTCCTCAGAATGGTCAGTTATTAATGATGGAATTAATTTTATGCACAGCATTCCAGAGAGGTGCGTTCAGACATCTTGCAGCCCTTCATATCAAGGTCAGTTTTATTCTCCACATACAACAGTGAGCTTTGCTGAGATCTTTGTGAGCTGCCAGCAGGACTCTGCTCACACTGGCTGTCCATTAATCCACTGATTAGTTTAGTCACTCACAACATTCTATTTCCACTTTATACTTTCACTATTGTATTGTCTTTTATACTTCCTGTATTCCAGGAGTATTATGGTGATCTTTCATTAACACATACACACGGGGATGAGATTTAATCTCTTTAATTTATTATCTATTGTATTCCTAGTAAACCTTTCTTTGCAATATTCAGGCAGCACCCTGATGGTAAATCACTGCTGAAAGACAATACAGAAGTGCAAAGTATTCTTTATTAAATGTTTTATTTTATTACTAAAACTCTTCAAATGTCCTTAATATATTTTTCAAGCTGTTTTCATTTGGCAGTGAAATGGCTGATCCTTGAAAAGCTTTTGTCTTAGTGCTTAAACCAGTGAAATCTGTATTCACTCCTAGGTGAATTTCCCATGGTTTCCTAGAACAGTCATTATTGACATTTTCGCTGGTTGCTATGGAGAGGGTCACTGCACACATTTAGTAGCCTGGGAATTGAACATGTCCAAAGGGTCTCATGAAGGATGGCTTGGTCTTGCAAAAAGGGTTTCCAGCTTTGGCCAAGAGCTGACCTAGAATCTGTCATGGAGGGAATTGCATCTTCTAAAGGTAAGGAGAAGTGAATGAATCAAGGTCTTCTGGAGAAAGCCACACATTTTTTGAGCAGTGAAATCTGGGACACCACAACCAGTGAAGTTCTTGGCTCCAGGACTCCAAAGGAGGCAAGCCTGGCTCAGCACAAAGCTTTTCTCCAGGACCCAAAGCAATGCCCAGGAGGGCATCCAGCTGCAGCACAGCTTCACCACAGCCTGATCTGCCTTGAGGTGTTCACTGCACCTGCCACAGCTGCTTGTGCTGTGCAACTCCTCGAGCCCAGTTCTTCCAGAACCATCTCAAGAGCTCTCTGAAAACTGGACCCAGAGCCAAGCTGCCAACCTGTTTATTGATGAGCTGCTCCTCAGAGGGACTAAGTGAAATATCTGTTGGGAAAGACCTCACCAAACACAGAGCATTAGCTGGGCTCAGCGTGTGTTTTGTCCCTTCTGGTGCCCATTCTGACTGTCACTTTGCCACAATGCAGCATAGTAGTGATGTATTTCTATAAAGCAAGCTGAAAAATACTATTATTCTATTCTGTTCTTGGATTCTTTGGAGTGGAATTGTCTTTTCAAACTGCCTAGACCTTTTAGTTTGATGTAGTAGCATTTAGCAACCCTAAGGATCAACCACCTCGCAAAGGAAACAAACCTCCATATAAATTTAGTTTTAATATGGTTTTTAGGCCAGGGTTTTTTTTTTATTATATACCCAATATTTATCATATATGTACACTTCCAGACTAAGTTTCTCTAACCTTTTCAAGCTCCAGTTTTCAAGATGAACTGCTTACTTAATAGCCACCATCATAATTTCTACTAGGACTCCTCATAATTCATATATTTAATTTTTAACTGGCAAAAAGTTACTAAATGTCTCCTATGAGGCCTAAAGGCAGCCAAATTTTTACAGGATTTAAACCCAGGAGTCCTGAGTCTTGATCTGTGTCTTAAGCTCCAAGAGCACAGCAGTCAAACCCAAGAGACTCATTTTGCCATCAGCCTCCCCATGGAGCTGGCAACTGTTCCAGCATGGCACATTTTTAGCGAGCTTTGTTGCCAGCATGGTGTCTGCAAGGTTTCAGAAGGCTGAGGCCACACAGGGAGCGAAGGGCTCATCTGTCCCCTCCCTGTGTGTCTGTGCCACCCTCTGCTCCGAGCGGGGCAGGGCACACTGCGAGATCTGTGCCTGTGAAATTCAGCTACAAGACTCACTTTCAAGTGACACAGCCAGCTCTGAAATGTCAGAACAACCCAGGAAATAAACTTTGAGATCAAGAATAGCTGCTGAGGGTGACCCCCTGCAAGGCTGAAGCAATGGCACTCCGGAGTAGGTCACATTGCAGAGACACTGCCGGGACAGTTTCTCCTTTTCCCCTCCAAAGCTCACAGCCCGCATGGCCCAGGGTACCGAGGAGTGCTGAGCACAGAGGGCCTCCCTGCTGAGAGCCACCGGCTGAAAGCCTTGGTTTCTGACCTGTGCCCTTACAGCCCCACCTTCCTGTTCCCTGTGATGAGAATCCAAACAAACCCATCCACACCCAGAGGAGGGCTCGCCATAGAGACTGGAGAATGACAAGAAGACATTTGCTTTTCCTCATTTCTAAATTCTGGTCTCCTTTTTGTTTTTTATGCCTTGGCACCCCTGATACTCCTCACTGCAACCCTGCACTCCGGTCCACCCACATCCTGCCAGCAAGCAGTGGAGTGGGAGATGCTGCCTGTCTGGGAAAGCACACAGGTGAAGTGCAGATTCACCCTGCCTCGGGTGATGGCACCTCAACACCCGTTTTCCCATTCAGGCTGTGACTTCTTGGTGCCTTCAAGTTAGCTGCAAGCTGTCCCTTGCAGTCAGGTCACTGCAGCCATCTCCTCCAGGCTGTAGCTGCACCCAGCTGTGACACATGAACAGCAGCTGGGGGGAGGCATTGCTGTCTGACAGCTCCATGAATGGGCAGCCCTGAGCACACCAGGGCTGGAATAGGGCCCCTTCTCTGTCACCACTCTGAAATGGAGGTACCTTTTTCAAAAAATCCACAGATGGAGCTGTGGCTATATCAATGCCTTCTCTTCCCCCTGCAGAACACACCCTGTGCACACACAGCAGCTCTGGGGCAGACCCCGAGGCCCCCAGCAGCTGGGAGAAAGCTTTATGCAGCCAGGGAGCCCAGTGGGGACTGACCCCCCCCAGAAAAAACCAGGTCCCTTGGATGTCTTTCTCCTGTGTGAAAAACCTTTTCCCTGAAGTAATTGAAAATATGAACACTATTTCTGTCTGTCCTCTTTCTCCCCACAGAAAATCCCCGCTTTTAACAAAGACTTGAAAAGGGAGAGAGAAAAGGGCCGGACGTGTCAAAGGCTGCTGTTATTCCTGCCTCCTTGTGACACGCACAGAGGAAGGTGGCTGCTTAAATTCCTAAGACAGACAGACAATGATAGGTAGCAGATGGATGGACGGGCTCCTGCCGGGAGCAGACAATGAATTTCATTTTGTTACAGCACATCTACTGCAGAAGGGGGATGATACTGCAGTATGTGTGCCAAGTTCCCTTCGCTGGAATGGATCCTGCACAGACCAGGCTCGCACACAGCAGAGATTTTATATATTAAACAGGAAAGAAAAAGGGCTGACTTACAGCTTTTGTCTTCACAATCCATTCACAGTAAAAACCTAACGGGAAAAGGAAGACTGTCCCACTTTCTGCAGCGCCAGGAGATGCTTTCGATATAACCAGTCCCTCCAGACGCCTCACGGCTTTGCACACAAATCGCTTTTCCCCTCCGCGGAGCACGAGCGCTCCCGGACAGAAAGTTGGGAGCGCCGGGAGCAGCCCCGGCTGATGGCAGGAGGCACGGCTGGCACCCGGCAGGGGACAGCCCGGCAGGGGACAGCCCGGCAGGGGACAGCCCGGGAGGGGGACAGCCTGGGAGGGGGACAGCCCGGCAGGGGACAGCCCGGCAAGGGGACACGCCGGCAGGGACAGCACGAGAGGAGGGGACAGCCCCGGCAAGGGGACACCCCGGGAGGGACAGCCCGGCAAGGGGACAGCGCCCGGCAGAGAAACCCTGGTTAGGGGACAGCCCCGGCAAGGGGACAGCCCGGCAGGGGGACAGCCCAGGAGGGGGGAACAGCCCCGGCCGGGACACCCCGGGAGGGACACCCCGGCAAGGGGACAGCCCCGGCAAGGGGACACCCCGGCAGATACAGCCCTGCCAGCCCCCCGTCGCCCGCAGCCCATCCTGCTCCTCTGAGCTGTGCCGAGCTCTCAGGAGCCTCGGGGCCGCAGCCCTGCCGTTTTCCAGCGCTGTCCCCTCGCTGTCACAGCCGCCATCCCCTGCCGTCCCCTGCCTCCCCGATCCATCACATCCCGCCACCTGCAGTCAAGGTGAGATGTGAGTGACACGGGGAAGGGGGAGCGAGGGCTTTTGCTTGAGTCATCTCAGGCACTGCAAGGCCTTTTAAATTATGTTGCCGCTTTGAAAATGGGTTTAGAGCCTTTCCGTGGTAAATTTGAGTCTAAGCACGCTGCTCTGGCTGTCTGAAATACGGTGTGTACACACACATAAATATCTCCAGGCTGCAACCAAGCCCATCCATCCCCATCCCGGGGCTCCCTATTAGCTCCAAAATCCTGGCATGCAGCCTAAAGACCTTTCAAGTGATGCATTTGGGAATGATTGGTTATTATCTATAAGAAAAATAATTCCCTGGGCTGGGGGAGGCAACTTAGCAATGAGGACTAACATAATCCACCTTTGCCTGCTTTTCAGCTTCAGGATGTTCCCTACATGACATGCCTGCACAGCACAGAGATGGCAGTGCTCCTGACCAGTGCCTGGTCTGGAGAGCCCCTCATCCCGTCGTGGCCAGCCAGACCATCCTGTTGGGGCTGTTACTCCTCCTATAAAAGCCCTTGAAGCACTCCTTTTCCATGGGTTTTGTGCTTTTAGGATGCAGATCACCTGTGCCTCCCCTCAAAGCTTAGAACCAAATCCATCTCCCACTGCAGCCCTTGCAATGTCACTGATGGCCCCCGGCACCGGAGGCTGTCTCACTATGTAGGACCAGCTAAATATCAGCTCTGTGGCTCTCACAGTATTCTGTGTCATTTAAAGTATAAAAAATAAAATAAAAAAGGAGAGAGCTGTCCCCAGTGTAAGCAGTTAACTCCTTCAGCTCTGGAAAGCATTTTAGTATTAAGGCAACTCATTCTAATAAGCCCAGAAATGTGTAAGGCTGAAGGCAAGATGTGGGAGGGTACGGAGGTAAAGAAATTAGCATGGAGCCTCTCCTGAGTTCCTTTTCAACCTATTCCAAGCAAGATTGATCCCCTTCCTTCCCAAGAAAGTTCCAGCCCTTCTTTTCAAGTCCCCAGACCAACAAACATGGCCGTATTTGAAATCTGCATCCCAGTCCCCCAACCTGGCAACACCAGCTCTTGCTCCTGACTCCCACTGGTGAATTAGCAGGGTGCTTCCTACAGGGAGTGCCTGAGGGCAATGAGCTTGGAGATGCACTGACAGCACCACCATCCCACAGGGTGAGCCACCAGAGCCTGGGCATTCCCTGGAAGGCTCCCACCACATCCCAGTGAGCTCTGAGCAGCCCAGGGGTGAACTCGAGCCTTTGGCTGGCCCATGTGCAGGGAGGGAGGTGCAGGTGTGTGCTCTCAGCTCCCTGCAGAGGAGGTTCAGCTGGGATGGAGCTGGTGCCCACCACTGTGACCTGCCCCAGTGACAGCCTGCACGCCCCACAGCTGAGCTACCAGCAGCTGTGTTGTTCTCCAGAGACCAAAGGCAGCTGCTCAGCTGCCCGTGGCAGGGGCTGCTCTGGTTTGCAGCAGAACCGAGTGCTCCACGTGCACACCCTTTGAGCACGTCCTACTTCCCGTGCCTTTGTCCACATTCCTGCAGGAATCTAACAGGCACTGAATGCCAACATCTGAAACAGCAGAAGGCCCATCGCTGCTCAGAAATTTTTGCTCTTCTTTCCCCTCATACATTGACTGATCATTTGATCCCACTTTTGCTTTGTAATAAAGAGAATAAGGACAATGTTGAAGAAATGAGATGTGACGAGTGACCTTCCCTGTAAACACCATGGGCAGAAAATGAGGTTGAGCAGTAAATTAGAAAGTACCTGTCAGAGCTGCCCTTCCAGATCACTTGGAACCACAAGGGAGGAATTGCAGCTATCACCACGGCAACTCTGCAGACTCTATTTTATATTGACCTTAAGGCACTACTGAGTGGATAGTGCTAGAAGTGAAAATGGGTATGGATGGAGTGGAACCATATGTACTTCTCTGATTACCCTTCCTGAAGAGACTCTGAGATTCAATGGGGGGAAAAAATCCTGATTTTTTTAGTGGCAGTGACCCCCTAAGGACAGGAGTGCCTGGATCCTCCAAGTAGCTCTCATTCTTACTAGAATGACAGAGGAGTTTGGTGCAACCTGGCAAGTAAAATCTTCTACAAGACATCCATCACCAGTCACTTTTAGTTGTCAGATTACAATAGATGCCTCACATTTCAATGCACAGCCACTATTTCCATAAAAGAATTAGAAAATATGAACTGAAGTTGCAATACTGTTTGACTTTTGGAAGGTTTTTTTTTTTCATTTTCCTGCTTGGCACAAAGATCTTTTAACTTGCAAGTTGAAGCAATTTATCTTCATGATGCCACCTGCTGACCACAGGGAAAAGGTCACTGCTGTTACCAATGACAGCGTCCCAGCAGAACATCCTCTCTTTGCATTTCTCCTCCTCCCTTCCCTCTTTCAAGAGAAGGTCAAGCATCACCCCTCCTCCAGGGAGGAGTGACTTTTAACATTTCCTCTTTGCATTAGGAGCAGTTAATGGAAATGGTAATAAATCACTGTTCATCTTCTCATAAAGACAGTTACAGCGAGCAAAAACCATCTGCCTCTCTGGACTCCCAACAAGAGCCATAAGATAAGGGGCAAAAATCCTCTTCTTCACACAAACCTCAATGTTTAATCCACAGCATGACTGAAACTCCTATTCCAAGCCTCTGTCACTCCTGTCCTGGAGGAGGTGCTGGTGGAATCCTTAGTGTCACACTGTCATAGCAGTGTGTCACTGCTCTGGCAGAGCCACTGCACTCCAGACTCTCACAGACCCAAAGAGGGCTATAAAGAACTTATGATCTCAGAGTAAAGGACAAGGTGGGAGTGGGGAAACCCATGTCAAATGGTGACTGAAATCCCAGTGTGAGGCCACGCCTGAGCTGGACACAGCCACACCAACCCACAGCTGCCTTGGTGGCCAGCCCCAGGACACACTGCCAGCCCCAGACTGCAAAGCTCATCAGCTTCCCTGGATTTATACCTGTAAACAGGTGTGGAGGGAGTATGGAACAGTCCCTGGCTCTGCAAGGGGGTGCAGAATGGGATTATCCTGTTAGTCTACACAAAGATTGTACAGAAACACAGGCCAAGAGGATGGGAAGTGATAAAGATGAGCCACACCCAGTCCCTGCTTCCTTTTCCAGACAGATTTTGAACTCAACAGAAAATACAGAAGACAAACTCAGGTGCCTGGTGAAATGAAGGACATGTGCAAACATTTTAAAGTCTCTGACAAAGAGCAGTAATGGTAATGCAGTACAGGTGCCAGCTGTGGAGCTCTGTTAATGAATTTCCTTTCTCTCAGATGTTAATGGATGCCACAGACTGGCAGTACAACATATTTGAAACCCCATATCAGTGTTCATTGCATTTTTTAAGCAAAGCCGGTGTACTTGTATTTTATCACCTCATTTTTGTTATTATAAGTCATTTCATTTACAAGATTTGTGGCATGAAACAAGGTGCACATGGACTTAGGTGAAGGCATATTTAAATAGGTTATGTTTAACTAGCATCTAAGTAGGTGACAGGTTGTGCTTAACATGTTTAAATAAGCTGTTTACTTTTTTCAAGTTTAGCACTTAATCAAATGGTTTGCTTGGCAAGTATAGAATGAGCATCCCCAAGGCAATAGGAGTCAGTCAGAAAGTATAAAGATTGCCTTTTCTGCTGCTAAAATTGCACACCGATTTTTCACACACACATTGGCCATTCAAGCAAATCAGGAATCTCATCTGTCCTCACATGCTTGCTTGGTTTCTTTACTTATTTATTTTTATGTGGCAAACCATTTGGAAAGCCAGCTCCCAGCTGAGCACATCCACCCCCTGGCCCCTGGAGCCATCCTGCAGCCCAGGCACCACCCAGCCTTGCAGAGGGAGCCTGGCCTCCAGCCTTGTCACCACCCTGCTGCACTGGGGAATGCACAGCAAACATTAATATTGCTCCTGCATCCCCAATTCACTTGTATTTCTGATGCAGACCATCTTCAGTCAGGAAGAGAAGACTCAAATATTGAAAAGCATCAAGGCTGTTAGGATCTGTACACCCACATCAAACAAGATCCCCAAAATTTCGGCTCATCAGGAATTTCATCATCCTGCATTGGTGCACCCTATCCCTTCTCTGCCAGAAGTGTTCACAGACTTATCAGTTACCTCTGTGTTTATCTGACAGCACACTGAAAAATGTGGGATTTTAGAAAATTAGTTTCTAAGCAACACCAGCAAGTGAACAGTGAACTAGCTCCAACAGATGGCACATTGGTAGGGTGACAACTAGAAGTGATCACTGACCAGAAAAAAAAAACCCTCTCATATTTCTCTCCTTTTCCTGACCATTCCCACAATTCTTTGAGTCTGGACTGGCATATGAAGAGTAAATCAGGGTGGGGGAAGACTAATACTGGTCTGCATTTCAAAAATATTGGAGTGTGTTTCTGCTGAAGTCTCCTAAACTGTTTATTAGATATTTTACCACCTCCACCTGTCTAAGATCAGATGACCTGATGAAGTTACAACTCCTCATTCTGTTATTTTCTAATATTTTTCTGTCCTTAAATACAGAAGAAGGGGGCTGTGGGAAAACTTGAAGTAAAAAAACATTCATAGTGATTTTCAGTATGTACCACAAAAATATAAAGAACTGGTTCACTGATACAGCAGAGGCTGATAATTCCTCTGTTTCCTCTTTCCTTCTAGAGTCTCTCTGTCATACCCAAAAAAGGCTGCTGTCCCTGACATCCCATGTTCAGTGGCACAGCTGTGACCTCCAGGCTGAGGAAGAGGCAGGAAGAATACTTTGACTTGCTAAACAAATAGGAAATTTTGCTGCCTAATTTGTTTCCCTTTGTGTCTCTGGAAGCCAATGAATAATCTGCTGTGTTCAATTCCATCAAGCTTTGAGGGCTGATGTTTCCTCTTGCTTTCCTCGAGTTGCTTTGAGGGCTCATACTAAAATAATGAGGCATTTAAAAATTTTTCAACTTACCTGAACTCATCCATTTCAGACACTTACCTAACTGTGTCCCTTTGATCCCCTCACACTGGGAGGGGAAGTGAATTTGAAAGACAATAGAACTTTTAAAAAAAAAAAGATTATTTTCTGAGGCCAACTCACTTTATGTCCTACTTTGTGGAGAAACAGCCTCTAAAACAGCATAGAACAGATAAAAGCCTGAGCTTCCTGTCTTGCTCAGGGAATTCTGGTTTTATGGTTGAATTATAAATAGTTTTGCTTATTTTAAAGCATGTGAAAGACATCAAAGAGACACAGCCAGTCCCACTCTCTGTAGCAGAAATACAATTAGTAAACTGAATGTTTCCATGAAGTAAAACAATTGCTCCACAGCATCTTGGTCACTCGGAGCACTGGGAGGAAACCAAACCCTGCTTCAGCACTGCCATGTGGCCCTGGATGAGCCCTTCCCCTTCCTGTTTCCCCTTGGTTTTACCCACTTTTATTACTGTAATTCTTAGTTTCAGCAGGACACCTCTACAATAAATGTATAGAAAAGATTAACATTAACTTCTGAAAATGCCTTCAGATGTTTTCAGAGGCACCTTTTGTAAACACCCCTCTCCACAGAGCCTGGCTTTGTGGCTTTGCTTTGCCTTTGGGAAGCTGATCCCTGCCCTTTCTCCCAGGCTTTGATCCCATCATCATTGCTCCTCTGCAGGCTTTGCCTCTCCTTCCTCTTGCCCAGAAAGGGCTTAGAGAAAGAGGCAGCGCCTGTCCTGAAGCTGAGTTCTGAGGCTGAGTGGGAGCTGCTGAGGACACCCTGCCCTTCCCCTGCCCAGGACCCCGTGCAGGAGGGGTGGAGGTGCCAGCCCTGCCCTCGCTGCCATCCCAGCCCTGCAGGTGCCCCTCTGCCCTGGGCACGGGGCAGGAGCAGGGCTGGCTGTGCCTTGTGGCTCGGAGCCTCAGAGGGGCACTTTGCAGAGCTGCCCTTGGAGGTGAGTCAGGCTGAGCCTCTTGTCAGGCACCTCCTTTAGTCTGCATTGTTGGACAGTTTAAGAGCTGTTGGACGTGGGGCCGGGTTTTGGCAGGGCTGCTGCTGCTCGGGCCATAATCTCTCTGCCTCTCATTTGTTCTCATTTGCTCCAGCCAGCAGCTCCCATGACAACTCTGTGGCAGCACATCCTTCAAAGGCCAGCAGCCAGATAAACAAACTGGACTACCAGGTATTTCAGCTGCAAGTCTCAGCCAAGGAAGGAAAGACCTTGAGTCCTTATAATAGGGCAAGAGAAGGTAAAACTTCCTTCCTCCCTGCAAAGTCTTGACTCCTGAAGGTAGTTGCTGCCTCAGAGAGGAGTCAGGATATTTGGGATTGCCTGGAGAGGAAGGAGTGGAGTAGGGTGAACAACAGTCAGGAAAAATATGGCATTGTAGGAAAACAGGAAAAATATAGAACTAAGTGGCAGGGAAAATTCCCTTTTCCAGCCCAGCTGTTAGGTCAGCATGAGGCAAGGAGAGAAGCAGCAGCACTGGAGAGTTGGGTGAACAATCTCTGCATTCCAGGGTGCTGGGGAGCAAACACACCTCAGGATTTATTCCTGCTGCAAGTTCTGCAATTCAAGTGTGAGGCTTCCCCAGTGAAAGCTGCCAGTGTCATCTGCTGTGATTTCAGCTCCAGAACCCTCTCCAGGCAGGTGTGATCAGTGACCCAGGCAAGGCTTTGTTTGCACTCAGTGCCTGCTGCTGCTGCAGGACTCCTCCCTTCCCTGGCATCTCAATAACACAGGGCACAAATCAGAAGATGCGTTATGGTTTTGCAGTGTAATGCATGCCTGATTACCAAGCAAATTTGGCCTTGGTGTTAAGGCAACCAAAGCACTATCAATTCCTTGGTGAAGGATAAGTCCTTTTCACTGCAAAGCATGGGTGTTCAAATACATTTGTCCCAGTTTAATTAGTTTTCAAAAGTGGTTTTAAATGTGCTTAAAGCCTCCAAACTACTGGGGAAGCCCAGTATTTTATCTCTGGGCAATGTGACAACAAATAACCTTACTGCCTGTTCTTCCACACAATTCCCACCTTCCCAGGGCCAAGCACCTTGTGTCTTTATGTTACTGATGGAAACAAGTTTAGTCCAGCACTCAGTTTTACAGGATCTACCTGATCAGTCCTGTTCAGGCCATGAGTGCCACCATCAGTGACAGCTGCTCCTCCCTCCCAGGGGGGACAAGACCTTTAGGATGGCAATGCAGATTTAGGCATTGTCCAGGCAAGCCCATCACTCCCTCCAGACCACAGGGCAGCTCTGTGTGATCCCCATCACCCAGCAGGGGAAAATGATGATAAAGGACAAGCAGAGGAGTGGCTGCTGCCCTCAGGAACACCTCCCTGCAGGCAGAGCACAGCTCACAGGGCTCTCCTGGCGCTGACAGGGAGAGCTGCAGAGCTGCACACTTGCACTCCCAGGCTCGTCTCCGCAGTGGGATTTGGATGGTGTGGGGAATACCTCTGATCAAGCCCACTGTTCTCCCCATTTCATTATCTAATGGTCCCTGGCTGTGCAGCAGCCCTATAAAGAGTTTGGGGCTGATTTAATTTGCCAGAGATTTCATCTGGCTAGCTGCAAACACAGGGCTGTGATTTCTGTGACATGGCACAGCAGCAGCTGCTCAGCCCCAGCTCTGAGATGGCTCTAGCCCAAAAGAAATATGAGATGCTCACTTACATCAGTTGCAGTTTTGCTTTGGAAAGAAAATAAATTCAACTAATAAAGCAGGACAAATCCCTCTGACACATGCACAGAAACAGCTGCCTAGGGAAAAAGAGCAGCTGCATGGGATTGTGAAGAATAGGAAATATTTCCATGGATTGGGGAGGTTAGTCTGCCACTCCTTAAAAGCAAGTCAAATTAAGTTATTCTTGTAGAAAATACTTATATTCTAGGTAAACAAAGCACTTTGGCTGTGTTATCACAGTTCTGACCTCCAAGAGGACCCACACAGAGGCATAAGTGGAGAAATGTGCACCTTTAGGGGCTAATTCTGACCCAGTTACACTCTCTGATTACCCTCTGTGTAACAAGGAGCCAGGGATGAGCCAGTTCATTCCTTCTCTGCAACCCCAGAGGCAGCTCCCTGCCAGCCCCACACAGACTGTCAGAGCACAAGTGCCATCCCAAAGGTCTGAGCTGGGCAGTCCAGGAAAATTGTCCTTGGTTCTCAGGCTGTAACCTCCACTGAGGGCAGGCATACTAAATCCCTGGCTTTCCTCATCCCTGGCTTTCCAAACTCTCTGCAGAGGTCTTCAGGATCATGGATTTCATTTCAAAAGAGAGAGAAACTGAGGCACAGCAGTAATGTCCCCGAGGATATGTGACAGTCAGGAGCTCAGATCACAGCTGATAGCCTTCAGCACACCATGCAACACCACCTCAAAAAGAAGAGCTCAGAGCAGCAGGTATTAATTCAATCCTGCTGACTCTTCTGTTCTTATTTTTTGACCTCCCTGAATCCCTCAGCCAAGCCCTTATCACTCCTGCCTCAGCTCCCTCTGAGCCTGGAGCAGGTCAGGAGGAAAAAAAGCTTCATTTCTTGGTGGGGCTGTGGGAAGACAGAGAAGGACAAGAGGAAAACAAAGAAGTCTTAGTTTGGAACTGTTCAGCCTTTCCTTCTATATTCGAAATTATGTTTTTCATTTTTTTCACTGCTTCCAGTTTCTGGGCAAGTCATCCCTAATGAGACTACCTTCAAGGGAATCAGCAGAGAATGAAGGGGCTTTTGAGAGAGATGAAGGAGGAGCTGTGGTGTTGGAGATGTGCCAGCTTTCACCAGACCACCCAAAAGTCACAGAGCCATGGGAGATGAGCTCAGGTGGTCAGAGCATGGTGCCAATAACTCGAAAGTCATGGGCTTGATCCAGGCCATGCACTCAAGAGTGGGACTTGATTAACCTTGTGGGTCCCTTCCAACCCAGAATACTCTTTGATTCTGTGAGGTAGGAAACACTCTAGACTAATTTGACAGTTGTCAAAACTGAATCACTTAAACCCATTCTAATTTCTTTCCAAAGGAATAATAACATCTTGTGGGTAAAGAAGCACAAATGCCAATGAATCCTAATTTCTTGAGGTGTTCCCATAGGCAAGCTATGGAAACATGAACAGGTAGAGCGGGGATGAGCAGAAGGGGCTGGGAAAAGTCCAGACTCCAGGAGCCATTTCCATGGCTTGCTGACAGACCAAAAGGCAGCAGCCCTGGTCTGCTGCTGTTGAACACTTCCAGCACAGAGGGGACAGAGAAGGGACAAACGTGGTTACTCCATCTGTAGACACTGCTATGCTGGGAAGAGACATAAGCACGTTGTGGGATGTGAAACAATTCAAAATAGTTGTGACAGATGATGGCAGAAAGATTCAATAAAGTGTGATTCAATAAAGGACAAAAACAAACAGTATCTGAATTTCACCTGGAATAGTTCACTGACAGCAAGGGAGCAGCTGGTTGAGTTGGGTAGGATCATGAGACAGGGAGGTCAGACAGCTGCTGGAAAATCAGAAACCCTCCAGGGTGAGGAACTCCCTCTGCTTCCCAGGACACAGTTAGAAACTCTTCCCCTTTAGCCAGCCCTGCCTGGAACCACAGGTCAGAAATGTGTGGATGCAATGCAGCCTGAAATGTTCAGAGGTACAGAAAATCCAGTAAACTAGAAAGGGTGAAACAGGAACTGTTCAGCTTGGAAAAAAGGGTGGGGAAGCACTCAGTGCTCTGCAGATAAAAACTGCTACAGAAAATAAAGTTAGAAGTTCATCTGTGGTGATCTGGGCAAGAAGGGAAGGGCTTGGACTGCAGGAGGGGAAATTCCAAGAGTATTCTTAATATTTAGCCAAGGGGAAAAAAAATGGAGAAGGACTGGAAATTCTTGTGCTTGAGAGATCTGGATGCTCCAGACATAAAAATCTTACATGAACAGTTTAGAAAAGGAACTTTCACAGGCAGAGCAAAGTGAGTCAATCCTGTCTTTAAACAGAAAGGCACAGACTTATGGCCTTTCCAGCCTAATTTTCTCTAACTCCTGTGACTTCTATTGTTAGTATTTCTTGCCCTGCTAAAATGGAGCAGTTTCTCATCTTCCTCAAACGTACTTTGCCAAAGACAGAGCAAGGAAAAAAAGCCATTTTAATTGGAATTTTCTCCATTCACCTCCGGTACATCTCCCACAAAACAGAAAAACAGTGAAGTCATCTCTTCCTAACCACATTCTCCCATGAGGTTTTTGCAGAGAGGAAAAAACCCAGATCCATTAAAAAAAGCAATATTGCTTTTTTATTGAAATGAAAAGAACTAAAATAGCTCTTTTCCCCACTGAAAAATGAAGAGGTGAATGGAGAAGCAGCAGACAGGCTTTATGGGGGCGTTTATCTCTGAACTCATCAAGATATCAGTGGTGCTAACATTGGAGAAGGACAAGGTCCTGTGTGCTTAACAGCCCAGAGCAACACTGCGAATTGGGGAAGGCTTTGAAGTACAGCAGACTCCTGTAACCATTGAAAACTGTGGCAGGGCTGTGGGGGTGGATTTAGCTAAGCAGAAAGTAATTTCCTTCTCAGGTAAATTCAGCCCAGGTATTTCTGAAGGCCACAAAATTGGCTCCAGAAAAAACTCTTAAGTAGCAGCTTCAAATGGATTGTTCAAGCATTTTACATTTTGACTAGAGCTTGCAACAAGTAAGGGGGTTTAATATTGGATGTCGTCATTCCAAAAAGAGAGTTGCCAAATTCAAATTGGGGGCCAGATTTTCCTAGAGGAAGCCAAGAGATGAGGCTTTTCTGTGGGATCATGCTGAAGTAATTCTGAAATTTAATCATGCAAACTCTTTGCAGACATTGACTTTGTGTCTCCATTCTGCAGCTGGCCAAGAAGAATGGTTATAAACTTTTGCATACACACTTACGATTGTGCAATTTTTTTCCTAGCTGATCCCACATAAAATCCCTTTTGGAATATTGATCTGAGAATTCTGGCAAGAGACAAAAGCACTAAATGAGGCAAATGGAACTATAACAGGAAAAAAAAAATAGGAATAGAACTGGAAAGCCACGTGAAATTTCATCTGCCATCTCTCTTTTAAACTGCTCCCAACAAAATTCATGACTCTGGAAGATATTGAAAACTCACATGCAAGCACAGTCCACAGCCATCAATCCCAGTATTTTCTGTGCTAGGCAGAGTCTTGGGCTGGAACATTTTTCTCCCCCCCACCCATGTTTTGACTGGTGAAGCTATCAAAGTTCACCTGGTCTTCTCCTTCCTTGGCAAAGCCCAGGAAAAAAGCACCAGCTCTCAGGGAAGTTAGTCACAAAATAGAGCCTGCCTTTGTCCAGACAGATCCAGAGGGTTTTCCTCACCCCCATTCACTTGTCCCTCTTTCCAGAGGCTTTTGGTGCAAGTGCTGGAGAGGCCTTGTCACTGGTGCTTGATAGACACACACAGGCTGGGATCTCACAGCATCCCAGAGAGCAGGACCCAGGGGAATTCCAAGGACCAGAGCACACTAAGCACGGCTCTTGTTTCCCCCTCTCTGTTTTCTAATAAAGGTCACAGGGGAAATAAAAGTGCTGCCACTTAAGAAATAAGTTATGAAGAGCAAAGGCTCCAAGAAATCCCTTTGCAGGTTCTGCTGAGGACTCTGAGCTGCCATAGCTGCCCAGATGGATGAGTGGCACCCTGCAGAAAGAGAGAAGAGTCTTCAGGAAAGCACTGGAGGAGCCTGATTCAAGAGGATTGAATAATGTCTGATATAGGAAAATTTGTGCTGAACTGAGGGATGATAAGGAAGGAGTTCAAACACAATATCCAAGGTTTTCAGTGTGAAGGTAGAGAGACACTGGCACAGTTGCCCAGAGGAGTTGTAGCTGTCCCATCCCTTGCAGGGCCAGACTGAGTGGGGCTTAGAGCAACCTGGTCTAGTGGAAGAAGTCCTTGCCATGGCCAGGGGGGTTGGAACAAGGTGTTCCTTCAGGTCCCTTTCAATCCAAACAATTCCAGGATCACAGGACAGGCAGCAACTCTCTTAGAGCTGGCCAACAATGTACATCCTCTGAGGCAATGCTTATTCTCTTTGCAACTCCCTTAGAGATTTTAGGTTTTATCCTTTTCACTAGACATGTTCCCAGCTGGAACAAAATAAATTACCCTTAGCTATCCAAATGAAAATTAAAAAGCATCACTAAGACTTGACTAACATCTTAACACATTCCAAATTTCTTCCAAACCCATATTATCATTCTGAGCAGGGCAGTGTAATCAATTCCCTCCTACATTCTCTTCACTGTTCTAAGTAGCCTTTTCCTTTACTTATAGCTGTGGTGTTGCACACTTGCAATCTACCAGAAAAACCTTAAAATAGGAAAACTATTTTTGCTCTTTCCCCCATACTCATCAGGCACAAAAACAGCATACACAAAAAAAAAAAAAAAAAATCCTGCAAGGTCACCTTATTCATGTGCCCTCAGACTGGTCTGAGTCGTCTGACTCCCTGTTATCCAATGTTCATTTTCTGAGAGTGGCACTGATTTCAGTAAACCTGTTCCCACAGGGTAAGGACAGGCCAGTGAGTTTATTTGAATGACAGCTCCACATACCCATACCTTCATCCTGAGAAAGCAAAGATAGTTGAAATGGTTCCTAATCTAAAAAGATTAGGTTTCTTCAATCCTGAAAAGAAACAACTAAGGGAAGTATAAAAATATCCATAAAATCAGGAGTGGCATGGAGACAGGGAAGAGGTACAAGCTGCACATGCCCTGTCTCCAAATCAGAACTGAGGGCTATCAGACAAAACCATGAGAACAGCTTCAAAACAATCTAAAGGAGGTGGTTCTGCATCAATGTGTATTGCAGCCAAGGAGCTCATTGCTCTCTCAATGTTGTGGATGACAGAAGTTGACACAGGTAAAAATTGGAACAATTCTCTGAAGAATCAAGTACAAAGACAGGCACTGCCTTTGCTGTACAAAAGCCCTGCACCACAGACTGCTGGAAGCAAGATGTTTAGAAAACTGCCACTGGACTTGCCTGTATGCTGCTGTAAAGGAGACACTGGGCTAGATCCAGCATGTTTATTCTTACATCCTTATGAGATTTTTTTTTTGAACGAGAAAAAAGATTGCTGGGGGGAAAAACAAGGTCAGGAAATAATGTTACTGAATGCTTTCAGTATTCTGCTAAAAACAGGAGAGAAAGAAGTATTACTTTTCCAGAAACTTCAATGGAAAACGCTGCCTACAATGTTTTTTCCAAAATGCAATCATGCTTCTTGTTCCAGTAGTAACCTTGGTGCCATGCCACGTGCTCCTCATTGCAGTTTTGAGTGCAGCTTGCTTTGAAGTGTTACTGTGCCATTCAAAATGCACTTGCTCTTGATGTGTGTTCTCACACAAATCTGCTGGCTTGAGCAACAGAACACATTTCTGCTCCTCCTAATTCCTGCTTGTCCTAAAATTGAAGAGCTTTGCCCTTTTCTGTGTGTCACCAAGAACAGTGATCACAAAGACACAGCTGAGTACCCAGGGAAAGCCTTCCTCAAGGGTTTACATTCAGAATTTTATTGATACAGGGAAGTCACAAGAAGGAGGAGACCCAGGACAGCTCCCAGACCCCTGGTATGTCTTTGTCATAACAAGCTAGCACAAAACTTGTAAGGAAATATATTTCTAGTTATAAGATCAGGCATCACTAAGAGATTGTTTTGGGCTTGGAAAGTTCTTACTTATATAAAAGCATGTTCAGATTTGCAATGGCCTGTACAAAGGTTACCAAAATTGAAGTGGGCCTGATGCTGCTCTTTCTAGAAGAACAGGTCTGTGTGGGATGAGCAGGAACTCCATCCCTCATCACTCATCCCTGGGTCTCACACACAGATGTGAGTTCTTCACGAGGCATTAAAAACAAAGGGAAATAAAACAAATCTACCATTTGGCAACAAAACTTGGGAGAAAGATCTCTCAATTTCATATCAAGGAAAGGTTCAGTTACATTTGGATATGGCTCTTGGCAACAAGTCAAAATTCTACTGTTTCCTACTATTTCTCCAAGGTATGGGAAGATGGAAAAAGTTAAATAATCCATGAGACTTCAAATGATATTTTTTATAACTACTATAGGATTTAGAAGACTTAACCCAAGTCTAAGGTGTCCAAATAATACTTCATTTCTAACCACATGTCTGCAACATAAATGACATTCACAACCCTATAAAAACCCTCAACTCTTCTTCTTCTGATTTTCAAATTTATTCATAGGAGAACACTTCAGTCATCACTGAGCTGTGATTGCCTCTTGGGTGGCAGGCAGCACTTGAACTGCTCAGGGCTTGAGGATGCAACCAGGTGAGACAGAGCCAAGAGAATTATACCTGGGCAAAGGAGCCCAAATGCCCAGGAGCACTTTGGCTCTACCTCTCACTGACACCCACGGCAGCGTGGCCTTAAATCACTGCAGGAAGCTGTGACAGGGCAGCCTTGGCCAGCGTGCAGCAGTGCATGCCCTGTCCTCTCCAGGAGTGATGCTGGCTAATGGGAAGTTGAGACACTTTCTGTTTTACTCCTCCTGCCAACAGCAGCCCCCAGAGCTGTTGAGATGACAGGCACCAGTCTCAAGGCAGCTCTGCTGGGTGGGTGACAATGCAGAAGGCCACCCCAGTGTCCACAGCAGCTCTAAGCATTAGCACTCACATGTCTGTGTCAGCACACTCCAGCTCTGAGTAACTCACAGCAAGCTGCCAGCCCAGCTTCTGAGAGCCTGAAAAATTCCACTGACAGAACAAAGTGGAGAGACAGACATTATGGGAAGCAAATTATCAGGATTACTATGGTAACAACAGGGAGTGAATGATGACTTCAAGGTCACAACAACATATGCATCTTGTAGGAACAGCTAATTGTCTGACTCTACTCACTGACACCACAACAGATTTTTCACTAAATACCTTAGTATTTGAATTTTGCTGCCTCCAGCTACTATTAACATATTTTACATTCATTCTTTGAATAAATCTCCACTAATGTTTCCAGTTAAAGTTCACAAACATATATTCAATTTATATTTAATGAGACAGTGTGAGTTAAGTAAATGAGTGGTAATTAATTGAAGCATATGTATAGTGGGCTGAGAGGATTAATTAGTTAATGTTTGCAGAGAGCTCTAAAAAATGTGAAAAACTATCTAAACATGAACTGTGCTTTGGAAGAAAGAAGGAGAGTGAGGAGATGAAGAGATACAGAACATTCTATCTAACATTTAATGAACACCTCAAAATAATGCATGGTTTGCCATCAGTGTTATCTGCAGTGTGAAACTAGCCACACGTTAGTTAAAAATCTGGTTAATCAGTTATTACTTTTCAGTTAAAAGTAAAATGGGCCAAATTCTCCCATTCTGTCTCCACTGGGACAGTGCCACATAACATGACTAGCCAAAGTTATCCAGAGTCACTGGACAAGCACCAAGAGGGGACAGCATGGCCCAAGGGCAGGAGCAGTGTTTGAAGAGTTCCCAGTGCTGGCTTGCTGAGTCCCAGTGGAGTAGCTAAATGTAAAACACAAATTTTTCTAATGCTCCCACCCATTTCTGTGGCACCCAGCAAATCCCTGAGCTGAGCACTGGGGCTCAGCTCCTCTCTGGCTTCAGGGCAGAAATCACCAATGCTCAAACCTTCTGCTGCACCCCCTGCACACATCTTCCCTCTCCTCCTTCCTCCTCTCAATGATTTCCACTCCTGGGCACTGTCTGTGTACTTGGAGACCTGCCTGGCAGCATGAATGAAGAAAAAGAGCACTTAGAGCTTTCTAGCACAGTCTGCCACTGGCAGGGAGAAGGCAGCTTGGTCAGAGTTCCCTCCACTGCTCCCCTGGGCTGTGCTGAGACCCCACAGCCCCAAACCCATCCAAATCCACACAGCCCCAGGGCTGAGAGTCTGCTCTGCAGGCATCATCTCAGGGAATGATGGACCCTTGAGCCAGAGGCAGCCAAAGCTGCCCCACGTGCTTTCACTCAAAGGATAAGCAGGGAATATTTGTGGGCAGAGAGCCAGAGAGATTGTGTTGCTTTGGCTTTTGCCAAGGTAGTTCATTTTATACAAAGCTGGAGAGAAGGGGCAGAGCAAAGTAAGTCTTTGGGAAGGCTTCTTTGGACAGTGTAATTGATGCAGGGCAGTGTAATTGATGTAGGTTTGCATTAGAAGAGCCTTCCAGGACAACACACTGGTGAACCTTATGCTCCTGCTAAACAGCCCTAGAAATTAATTTGACTGTCTACAAACATGGAATATAACAGCCTGCCTGACCTCAAGGTGAGTCATTCAACCGAAACAGGGCAAGGAATGTGCTTCCCCCTTCACCTCCTGAAAACTTAATAAAATATGATGAAGCAAGAGAGCTTACCTGTGACAGGCTGCTCAGCACCTGGGCTGTGCTGTGTCCTCAGCAGGCCCTGAAGGCACAGGAGCCCAGATTTCTTCCCACCTTCACATAAGGCACTGATTAAGAGGGAAAAGCAGCAGAGTATCTGTGAGGGTCCTGCTGGGGCTTAGGGGGCATTCTGGTGCTGTGGCAGCAGCTCCAATGAACAACTTTCCCAGGCATTGTCCTGGGGAAGGCTGAGAGAAGATCAGAGAAAAGAGTGATAAACAATTCTCACCTTAACTTCTGCACCTGTTATTGTGAACATGTGGAATGTGTTATGGAGATTTGTTTACCAAAGTGTGGTTTATTAGCCAGTGGTGATGGTGTTTGGACTGAAGGGTCGATTGGGTCCCTCTGTATCGTGACTGCCTGTAAGGGCAGTGGGTTTCTTAGTAAATGTGGGATAATGGAGTGATTGATCAGCCTTCTGAGAATCATGGAGCCAGTGCTAATCATTACCCAGCTGGGGGCCTGCAGTGCCATGGTGCCATGTGTCCCATGCAGGTGAGCTCCATGACCAGCACCCAAAATCCTGAACCAATCATGTACCTATTGACCCCTGAAGTCAGGGGAAACCTCCCAACTCTAAGTCCCACAGGATGGAACAGTCTATTAAACAGTTTCTGGGCTGCTGTGATCTACCTCAAAAGCCCAGACCCAAAGCAACATTTGCCTGGAAAGATTTGGTTATAAACTCCAACAAATGGCAGCCTCAGCTCCATAGGTGCCTCCAGCCTGCTGCAGAGAAAGGCAACTCAGGGCAGTCTTAGGGAGAGATTGTGGCTGCTGCCCCAGGCACAGCTCCCCACAGGTCAGGAAAAGCTTCTGCAGCTTGTCTGGATACAATTCTGCAGCAGTACCAAGGAGGAGCCCTTGGGTGGCAGGGGCAGAGAAAGCAGAAAGCTCAATAGCCAGGATGCCTGGAGAGCAACGCAGCACAGGACAGCTTCATTTCTAGAATTGCCTGCCACTGGACTTCATGATCCCCCCAAAAGGGCAAATGACCTGCTTGCATGATGTTTCTGCTGTCCCACCAGCCACCCTGCAAACTTGAGGGGCTCTCTGGGCAGCATCCCCCAAGAAAAAAAACCCATGTAAGCACATGCCTCCAAGCAGCCGCTGTCAGCATGCCTGGTGTGCTGCTCAGAGGAGAACCATGTCTTCTTTCAGGAGAATAATCCTCATTTGTTCAGTAGACTTAGGAGGGTCTCAGTGGTAAGGCATGCTGCATGATTTATTCAGCAGTGCCTTTCTCCTGGAAGGACATAAGCCATTCTCTTAGGAGACCTACAAAAATCACATTAGTGTTAATGTGTTCTTTGATGATTAGAGAGTTTCCTTGGCAACACTCCATCAGTGCAGGCTGGCAAAATATATTGTCATAATTGGAGATAGACTTTTCCCCCTTTTGCATTACAAAGTAATGCAGCTGAAGGACTCCAACTGGATTCTTCCACACATGGTACCTATTTTCAAATGAAACCATCTCCTCTGAGATTATGGAAGAAGCAAGTTTTCAGGAATTTCCCCACACTGTCAGTTGTGTGCTCATGTGGTTTTGTTTAACACAAAGCAAGAACTGGATCTCCCATCTGTTGCTCCATGGCTCATGCAACATTTAGCTGTGTTTTGTATTAATGATGGTCACCATTAATAAAACAGTTTGTAGATTAGGAATTTATACCACCTCTATAACTAATAGGAATCTCTTGCTAAATCTCCTCGATGGTACTTTCTGTCCTAAATTCTCAAAGCACTTTCTCTTCCTACCTAGATCCCACTGGCAGGCCATAATCTACCATGGGGGACTGGCTCAGCTTCTAATTGGGAAAAAATGGAGACATGGCAGGGCACCAGCTGGTGCAGCTATTGCAGGAAATCACAGCTATCAGACTTAATGAGAGAGACCACAGCAGCTATTAGAGAAGCTGTTGCACCAAACATCAGTAGAATTTCTATATTCTTCAGTAGATAAGTGCAGTCAAAACCTCAAACATTTGCTAGAAGCATTGATTAAGTTTGCAAGCACCAGCACCCACTCGGGGATACCAACCAGACCATAATTATCTGTGTGACTAAGTCCTGACAAACACTTCCCTGGGAGAAGATAAGAGGCTTTAGGAACTGATACCTGCCAAGACCTGTTCCATATTCCCAGTCTGGCTACTGAGAAAATTCAAGCAGCTTCAAGCCTCAAAGAAAACTTGAGGCAATCACTGGTGAAAAGACAAAGCCTTGATCTGTCCCCAGAAGTTGGACTTGAAGTCTAATAATGGGTCCTGAAGAAACAGAAAGCATAAATTATTTCTGTTAAAAGTACAGAATTAAAGTTATGTTAATAGAAGTCATTTAGCCATCTGAGCAGTCTCCTAGCAATTGCATAAATTACTGCCAGAACAAGGAGTTTCAACCAGAGCATTATTTCATGGACAGACCCTGACTGATTTCCAGGCAAGCAATAACAAGCGCTCTGGAGGGAGCTGCTCTATCCTCAGATGAATGGAATTAATAAGACACAGAAAGCTGTTTAATAAACAAAGTCCCCCTTTTTCTCATGTGAGCTGTACAGGAACAGAGTATGTGAGCAGGGAAGCCTTTGCTCCTTCTCTGGATTTCCCAGACTGTTTCCTCATCAAGCCTTTGCCACTCACTTTAAGCCCATCACTTCTAAGCCCCAGCTGCTTTGATCTGCAGCAGAGAGCCCCTGGCACTGCTGACACCTCCCGAGAGGGTTTGCCACCTCTGTAAATCCACATGCTCCACACAAGGCAGTATTTTGACTGGTGTCTCCCTGCCTCCGGGGACAGAATGGCAGGGTTTTGGTTTAAATCTGTTATTCCCCTCTAAGACTCAGCCATTTGTAGCTCATAAATTGCAGTTTAGCAGATAGATTGAGATGTTCAAGTTTATCTTCCCACACAAGTAACAGCAAATTGTAGTGTGAGCCCTGTGTGCAATTTTGCTCAAGTGCCCTGAGGCTGGGAAGTGGCTCAGGGAAGCTGTTTTGCTGGAGATGAGCACTTTCCCAGGCCCATCTTTCCAACACAAAGCTCTTCTCCCTCTGAAGTGGCTCTGGGAAAAGTGATGGATACACTGCAGGCAGAAGCTTTGTAAATGGCCCAAACTGAAACCAGTGAGCTAAAACTGCTTGTTTGAGAAAAACATCTCAGAACTTCTTACTGAGTTGGAAAAAAGGTCATTGGACTTCTTTTAGTTGTGCCTAAAAAGGTTCTGTACATTCCTGGGGAACAACAACAGTCCTGCTGAATCACCATGAGGAAAAGCCTGTATCCAGGCAGATCTGGCTTTGCAGACAAGAAGCCTCAAATTCCTTAGGACTGGAAGGATTTGAAAGAAGAGCCAGCTGTGCAGACATTTAACATAGGACAGCTGGATCCTACAGCTGCTATCACAGTGAAGTTTATCACCACGGGCAGAAATGAACATGGGAAGCTTCTTTTCCTGAGGCACTTCCATGTGGAACCATGGCTGTAATCACATTCAGTTTATCTATAAAGTGCCTGAAGCAATCTCAGGCCCTTCCACGTCTCCACAGCTGAAGGCACAGAGATAGCACAGTCTGGCTGATATCACAGCAAAGGTAATCTAGATTTTAATAAGACAAAAACTAAAGACTTGTGGCAGATGTTGTTTTTAGGGCCGTGGTGGTGTCAGACTGGAAGGAGCATTTCTGTCCCACCTGAGTTCTCTGTCTGTGCCAGTGTCATGGGGTGATCAATCCCAGAGGTCAGACTGGCACACCTGCAAAGCCACAGGAACAGCCCAGGTGTCCTCATGACCCACTCCCAGCCAGAGCTGGGTTTGCTGTTTATGGCAGCACACAGCAATTCCCCGTGCAAGACCCCACCGGGCAATGGGGAGGATTTTGGCCTCATGTCTGCTAAGCCTCATCTTCTGTAGGGAGACACTGCACCAGCCTGGGATCCTGGCCCCCTTCTGCCACTGCATGTCTGGGGGAAAGCAGAGAGAGATGGGGCTGGCCAAAGCCCCCTGTGCCAGGTTTCTGTGGCAGGTTCCAGACCTACAGCACTGGTGGGTGCAGAGCCTGACCAGCTCCCTGTGGAAACTGGCTGACCAAATCTGCCTGGCTTTGCAATTGTCTGCAAATCTGCAGCTCATGAACTGGAACGAGCAGGGAAGGGGATGGCACAGTGCTCCGTCAAAGGCTCCTCTCTGAGAAGCAAACCCATCACTGCTGCTGCTTCCAGCCAGCTCCAGCATGACCTCCAGTATTCACCACGGTTCTCCACAACCCACAGAGACATCAAGTGGCCAAGAATCCACTTGCACGTACTGAGCAGACTGCAGGCTTGCTGAGGAAGGTTTGGGAGGAGAGTGGAACATCTGAGTTTAAGCAAAATTGGGCCATTCATTGGCCAATCCGGCAGGGATTATTTTCTCCACATTTTTACTCAACGTTATTTCTTTTTATTTTTCCTTTCTCTCTTTTGATTATAAGCCTAGTAAAAACATGCCAAAAAAGAAAAAACAAACCAAAACTAATAAAACCACTGAGAAAACACACCCAAACCCCCCACCAAACAAAACAAACAGAAAAGAAACCAGGTGATCCCTGAAGACTGAGTGTACACACCCACCAGTCCACAGACACTGCAGGGTGTGTGACAAAGCCCCTCAACACAACAATCTGCAAAAGGAGACCCTGGCACTGGGGCATGTGCTCAGGCAAGAGAGGCAAATTGATTTCCTGGAGTCTGCCCTCCCTCTCCTTCTCCCTGTATAAAATTAAACTGGTTGTTGTTGTTGTTGTTATTATTATTATTATTATTATTATTATCATTATTATTATCATTATTATTACTATTACTATTACTATTATTTTGTTTGGGGGTTTTTCCCCCTGAATCCCTGCTGTGATGTTATCAGCAACACAAAGCAGAACAGAATAGAGGGGAGATGTCTTTCTTTCAGAGAGTTGGGAAAAAAAAATTCAAAGCTAATCCAAGACCAAAAATCACATCACTTGCTCCTTTCTACACCTTCCCTCTGATAGGGACAGGCTGTAGCTGGGGACCTTGGCAGGAGGTTCAGGAGCCCCAGAGGCACTGAGAGGTACCACCCCCAGCTGATGGTGCTGCCAGGAGCCTGCCAGCACCTTCTGGGAACCAACTTAGAACATCTTGTATTAAATCCGGTGGTTCAGTCTCACACCAGAAGCGAGGAGTTGAGGAATTTGTGGGACAAGCGTTGTGTGCAGGTGTCAGAGGTGAAGGACACAGTCACAGCTTTGCAAGCCAGCCTTACAGGTTTCCTGTGCTTAACTCTGAAACACCACAGCAGGGTCTCTGCTCCCAGCAGGGCTATTCCAGAAGAGATGACTGCTTTCCCACTCCCAAGCAACTCCCATCATAGTCTGCAAAAGAGCTGAGACCGTGCTCAGCTTCCTCAGGAGCCTTAATTAGATGCACAATCAACCCCTCCTGCTTGGAACAAGTAACTCCTCAAGTTTTCAGTTTCCTAGAAGGAACAAGAAGGAAGAGTCCTGGGACAGAGACCGTGGGCTCTTGAGCAGAGAGGCCAGGCTGAAGGCATGAGGAAATCTGTCCCCAGCCACAGGGCAGAGGAGAAGCCGTGCACCAGCACCCACCAAGGACCTGGCTGGGTCAGCTCCCAGTCTCCCTGCTGCTGTAAGCTTGCCAGTGTACAAGGAAAGCATGTCTGATGGGATTGCTGCAGAAAACCTGGCTTAAACCTGCCAGGAGACCGGTGTTTCACACAGGTTCGGGCACTCATCTGAACCAGCAGCCCTTGCAGCCCTGAAACATTAAATCATGACAAATTTCCCCCTAAGACACACCTTCACTTCTCCTTCTCCCAGTGTTGCCTGTGGAGGTTTAATACCCAACTCAAATTCAGCTGCCTGGCTCTGGGGAGAATCAAACATGCATTGCTTCCTGAGCAGCAGAACATGAAAACTGATTTTCCTTCACAAGCACTGCTGTGGATTCTCCTGGTGAGCACCCACAGCAATGCCTGAGATGCCTCTGCCCAATTTCACTAAAGCTCACCTGCTGTAGGTTCAAAGGGTAGAGGAGCACTGACAGAGCTTCAGCTCAAGCCAGGCAAGGAAAAAGGTCTATCCCAAAAGAATTTCCACAGAGGAGCGTTCCTCCAGCTCAAACCAACACCTCCACAGTAGCTAGAGACAATAACTGTGTTTGACAGAGCAAAGCTTGTTCTACTGCACTTCAGATGTCCTCTCTGGGGAGACCAGAGCTCCCCAGGGCTCCCAGCAGTGCTCTTTCATACAGGTTTGAAAATAGCATCCAGATAAACTCTTTCCAGCTGGATCTGTCCTTCCTATTCAGGTTTAGAAGCTATGCAGTCTGTAAGAACTGGCGTTGCTGAAGTCTGAGCCGCACGAGGAAATTCCGCTTTTAAAGAGCAAAGTCTGTCCCTCAGTTCAGCACAGGTTCCAGGAGTGCAGCTGGGATGGGCATCACCCCAGGATGTTCCCTCTTCTGGCAGTGGCACCTCTCTGAGACTGCCCCTGCTGTCTGCAGGCCAGGACAGAGCTGCACAGAGCTGCTCCAGCCCTGTGGGTGTCAAACACACAACTCTATTGAACCCAAAGGACAATTGTCCCCTCTGTGTTTCAGATGGGTCTCAAACTGTGCTACAGGGGACAATTAATCTTCAAAATCAATTTTTTGTCAGGAGGCTACATTTCAGTTGTCTCAGGAATGGTGGTGCTGGGCTGGTAATAACTGTCTGATGAGGCAGCCTCTGAATTCCCTGCCCAAGAGAACACTTCTTATTAATAAGAACTTTTGTCCACAGGTCGTTTTTTTGACTTTGAGAAAACACATTGGTTTATTTACTGTGTTAAAAATCTCACACTGCCAGGAGTCAGAAGATTTGCTTTGGATTTTCATTGCATTGTGAGACAGGGAGTATTTTAAGTAAGATATTCCCCTTTCCCCAGGAAGGCAAAGCAAACCTCCCCAGTTTCTTCTAGAAAAAACACAATAGAAATGCTCTTTTCCCTTCCTTTGCATTTGTGCCCTTTTCCCCCATGCCCCACTCCACAGTAATCCTGATTTCCCTGTTCTCCCTGTGTTTATTTACCCACACAGTTGTTTGCTGTCTGGCTGCTGCATGTGGCCCCCAGGCTCTCTACTTGCCACCATCCAGAGGGACACAGCTCCCAGAAGATCCTTGGAACCTTCCTAAGCACCAACTCCATCCGTGTGCTGAAGGCTGGGCTACCCATGCAGCCAGTGCTGAGCTTGGCTGCCCACAGCCTGGACATGTCAGGATTCATCCAGTGACTCTGCCAGTGCCTGGACCACTGCAGAGGCAGGACAGAGCCCGGGCTCCCTCCTTCCCAAGGGACACCAAGGCTCCCCCTTGCACTGCCTGCCTTGGTCTGGGAGCTCAGCTCACCAAAAAGCAGCAGGGCCTGGGGAGCAGAGTGTTATCAGAGCAATCCTGTGCAGCCAGCACTCTCTCCTGGCTCAGTGGAGACATGGCTTTGCATCTCAGAGCGCAGGCAGAAGAAACCCCAGCTTTTCAGCTGGCCAGCCCCTCCTTTCTGGCTGCAGGATGCTGCTCTGCTGATGCAGAGGGTGCTGCCTGGAGCGTGTCTGGATGCCCTGGAGCCACGGGAGCTGCTGTCAGCCTGAGCCAGGCACATCCCACACACATTTCCTGGTCAATAGTCCAGGGTGTGTCAATACACTGACCTCCTAAGGCGTGCTTCCAGAACCCCAGATCTCCCCAGGAGAGGTCTGCTGTTGGCAATGTGCTTCACATCCCTGGCTTGGCACCAGGCACCTCTCACTGCTACCCTCAACCTTGCCAACACTGCGCTTCCTCTGAACTGGAAGATGGCCCCACATCTCCCCTTTTCTGCTCTACTGTCCTTCCTGTGGAGGAATCCCCAGTGTTTCAGAAAATTGGGCTCTTCAGGAGCTACTTTTTACTGGCAGAGGAATACTAATGAATCGAATTGCCTTTAAGTCTCTGCATGTTCTTTATTTCCAGCTTACCCAGCTAAAGCTTATTTGATTTCAAAGATAATCCAATAAGCATCAGTTAATAAAATTAACTTTGCAAGGATTGGATTTCCCTAGTGCATGAGACAGATTAAGGGCCAGGCCAAAAGGGAAACAGAGCTAAAACTTCTGTTATAAAAAGGCATTTCTGGTAAATCCTGGACATTTTTCTTTGTGCAAGGGAAGGTTCAAAGGACTCCTGCCCTGCGGAAGGCCAGGCCAACACTGTCTGTGGGTGAATAAATGCCTCCCAGGTGTTGAAACAGGCACTGCACAGGTCCTGAAAAACTCAGCTTGTGCAGGCTGGGGCTGCAGGCCCTGAGAAGCAGGAATGATGCTGCAGAAGTGTCACAAACAAGGCAGACCTGCCAGGTCCCCCTCACTGTTGCAGGCTCTGCTGTCCCCAGGTTCACTCTGAGCCCTGCCCAGCCCACCCAGGCTGGAGCATCTCCAGCATGGGAGCACACCATGGTTATCCTGAGGAATGAAACAAAAGGAGGACTCAGGAGGAGAATGGAATATGCAATATGCTTCCAAGCGAGGACAGCAGTGTCTGGAAGACCTGCAGTAGTGCTCCTTTGCATCCTGTAACATTTGTATTGCTGCTTGTGCTACCTGATCACAGCTGGAAGAGCTCATTCTCTATTCAGACCAAACTGAGCTTTCTATAAGCCCTGAAAACGAGGGTGTGGTAAAAGCTCCCTGCTGTCCAAATATGCTCCTGAATGATTAGCACCAGATTCACTTTTAACCACAGAACCATTTTCTTCTCACAGCCAGTGTACTTTTGAGACAGTTAACTCTAAATGGCTGAAGGCAAAACCCATCACAAGGACTCTCCTGAGCTGCTGCAGGATTTTCAGAGCAGGTTGGCTTCTGAGCACTGAAACAGGAGTAATCCCTTTAGTGACCCCAAATACATTCTCAGGCACAAAACATACTTTGACACTTCAATTCACATATCATAAAAACAGCATTTATGTCAAGAAAAAATAAAAAAGGAGCAAGATGCTTAGTTACAAGGAAATGCCATTTACCAGTAGTCTGGGGTTGCTGCAAGCCTGAGCTCAGCCCATGAAAAATTAAAGGCAAGAGAGACCTCTAATGCATCACATATCAGGAGAACCATTAAATAATCAGTCAGCATCCAGTTTTATAGGCATTTTGGGCATAATTCAATCTTCATTCATTTTAGATCATTTCCTTAATGAAGTAATGCGCTGGACATAAATATTTCAGCGCAACTCTCCAATGCTCTTTAAGTAGTAAGCAGCTTTCAGTAACACAGAACCCAATTAAGCTGTACAGGATAAAAACTGACATACAAAAAAAGCTAAAGAAGGACGAGATGCAGGAATAGTGATGGGCCTAAGTCCACAAGACTGGCATATAGATACAGCTGTGCTCCTGAAGAGCCATTAAAGACAATAAACAAAATCAGAACAGAAGAAAAATCTGGGGTTATTAAGATGCTATTCTATAGCTAGATTTCCTCTCCCTTGCATGTGCACCTCAAGCAATTTGAGGTAAGAATTGCTTTTCTTTTTCAGGTTTGTACAGCACCAGCACAGTGGGATGGGTATTTTGAAGGGAATTTCCCACTGATGCTTTTCCTGACTTCATGCTCAGCAAAAAGGGAATGGGTGAGTAAGAAACAGGTTTCCTTCAGTGCTTTTTGCTGTCGTTCACAGCACTAAGTGGTAGTTTTGCTACAGAACACCTCTCTTCCACAGGTTATGGTAGCTCAGTAAGACATTTAAAATCCTTACTAGGAGAGTTCTACAGCAGCCATGTCCCAGCCCATACCCAGCCAGACCCTCCTGCACTGCAGGACACCCACTCCTGTCCCCTTTGGAGGGGAGGCTGCCAGGCCAAGCTCTCAGACAGGGTGGGGACCCAGTGCAGCCTCACAGAGGTGCCACACACCCAAAGTCACTGCAAGCTTCAAAGCTGCAGCCACAGGTTTCTCTGGGATTCACACCACAGGATGATAAGAGTCTTCAAAACAGAAAGCACTGCAAGTCCAAGAAAACTTTTTACTGCCTTTGAGCCACAGGCTGAAGCACTTCACACCAAAAGTTACAGCAAACACGGGGGAGGTAAGCTAGGGAATTAATTTTAGCCTGTGAGAGTCAGATTTGACTCCTCTGAAGAGTAAACCAAAACACTTCACAACAAAAGGAGAGAAAAGTTTAAATCCATCAGAAGGATGGGAAAGAGTCTTTCCAAGTGTGAAAAAGCCGATTGCCAGGGGAGCAAGCTGGGAAGGGCTGGTGATAAAAGGGAGCAGTCGCTGGTGGAGAGTGGCTCCCAGCTGGAGCAGGGTGTGAGTGGTTGTCTTATTTGTCAAGCAGAACTCCCTGTTCATTGGGGACTTTTGACTTCATGTAATGCTTTAAAACTTGTCAAATTTTCTTTTTTTTTTTCCCATAATGTCCTAGTAGCTGATGTGTGGTAGTGAGCAGCATTCTGGGGCTGCCACCCCAAGCCTGAGGTCATGGCATCTCTGCTCACAGCTCATCACACTGGGAGCTTGCCCTGGGCCTGAGGCAGGAGCCCCAGGAAAAGTACTGTCCCTGCTCTTCCCTGGATTACACTGTGTACTGGCTAAGGGGCTTCTATGACTTCCATTCTGCTAACTTTTTTAAAGTTTTTGGGTGTTTGGCTTTGCCACGTATTCAACAATATTAAAATCCACATTTTCCTGCAGAGTTTCTGTAATGAAATAAACAGAAGGTGTTCAATACTGCAAATAAGAAAATTGCCTAAATACTACCCTGCAAGCTCTCAATACTTTAGGTGCCAATGGCTGCTACCACCCGTGCTGCCAAATGATACATACAAAACAAATTTAGAGGAACACAGGACTCCAAAGATGGCTGGTCAGCCTAGAGGAGGAGCCCTCTGTGCTGCCAGCTCCCAGCTGCAGGGTGTGGAAAGGCAGAGGGGCAGCCCAAACTGGGCTCTGTCAGAGCTGCCTGGCACAGCCCTGCAGGGAGCAGCCGCCCCATCCAGCTGCTCAAGGGATGCTCAGCCCGGCAGTGCTCCACTGCTGGGGGGTTTCAAATGCCTCCCCCCAACACAGCCCCCTCGCAATGTTCTTGTTACCCTGAGGACTGGGCAGGACTAAAGCACCACCGACCCCTCTGTTCTGGGGTTATTCCTCTCTCTGCACACGCCAGAAGCGTGGGCTGCATTTCCCTGTGTCCCTCTGGTCCCCTTAGGAGGCACATCCATGAGAGGGGAGCACACACCTGTGTGCTGGGGCTGCCAGCACCCGAAATCCCAGCCCCTGGGTGCACGTATCTGTCCCTGTGTGCAGGTGAGAGTCCCCAAACCCACAAACAGGTGCCTGTCCCGGGTGCAGGTGGGTGTCCCCAAACCCACAAACAGGTGCCTGTCCCGGGTGCAGGTGGGTGTCCCCAAACCCACAAACAGGTGCCTGTCCCGGGTGCAGGTGGGTGTCCCCAAACCCACAAACAGGTGCCTGTCCCTGTGTGCAGGTGGGTGTCCCCAAACCCACAAACAGGTGCCTGTCCCGGGTGCAGGTGCAGCACCGCCTCTGCTGAGCTCCTGCCCAGCCTTTCCTTTCTGGCCACTAGAGAGAGCCCTGGGATAGAACTGGATGCTGCTGGAGCATCCCGGGCAAAAATAATCACTTAAAGGCAGAATAAAGCATTTTCCCGCCTTCCTGACTCTTTTTTTTGTTTTGTTTTTTCCGCCACAAAAATTGTTGAATTTTATATTTATTAATCCAAGTTAATTTTCAAGCCTTTTTTTTTAATTAGCTCAATTTCTCAAGGGAGAGCTGGATTAAACTGACAAATTTCCCTTGTTAAGGATATTTGGGAGGGAAAAAAAAAATCTCACCAGGAAAAACTTGACTGCACACCATGGCTGTCATGAAAACTGAGTAGAGTTCACTCATGTGAGAAATGCAAAGGTTAATACACCCAGGAAGTGTGGGGTAGAGGTATCAAAGCATTTCCATGGGAGTTTGGGAGTGCAGAGGTATCAGTGTGAGCTCTGGTGGAGTTTTATCTGAAGGCAAAAGTGGGGGGGGTTTTTGCCACACAACATTTGAATGTTCGCCTTGCTGCCGGGCTGGGTTGGAATGCTGCAGCCCCGAGCTCTGCTCACACAGCTCCCACTTTGGCACTGACTCCAAACCTGCACAGAGCAATGCTCTGCACACCTCCAGGTGTTCAGCACTGACTTCAGTCTGGGCTGTGTGGGACAAAGGAACACAATTTAAGGAATAAGGCATCCAGCTTCTTGCCTGGCTCTGTACTGCTTTTATAAATAGTCCAGTAGCCCACTAAAATGGTGACCATATGTACTTAAATTTGTTGTTCTTTTATTTCTGCAAGAACTGCCAACACTCTTATTTTTAGGTTTAGTAGCTCATTTTGAGTGTTTTCTGTTCAAAATTCAGGTGGGCCGGACTGTGTCACAGAGTTTGGCCACACCAATTTTCCCTTGGTCCTGGGGACTTTCTCTCCTTCTCTCCCAGGGAACATGTGCTCTATTTGTACAGCTGAAGTGCATGAAGTTAGGAGAATATTTAGAGAAACAAAAGTTTTCAGCTGAGCACAAAGTGACTTCTAAATTACAGCGGGTGCTGGGGTCCTGTCAAGCAGGACATCCTGACTTCAAGCAGACACCTTCCCAAGCCCAGCTACCACTGTGTCCCACAGAAAAGAAAACCACCCCTTGTTGGCTTACCAGCTTCCAACAGGAGCCACTGCTATCAGCCTGGGCCCACAGGGGCTCTGTATTTCCACAGCTAAAGCAGAAACAGCAGGCCAGGAGGGTCAGCTCTGGCTGGCTGTTCCTGCATCCTTGTGGATGAGACAAGCTGGCATTAACGTGCACCTTTGCACAGCTGGTTTAACTCCTGACATCAGGAGAGCTGGCTTAGCTCCCCAGTGGAGCAGGCACCTGCAGAACCTGGTTTGCTGTTGCTGTTTGGCCATTCCAGTTTTCTTTAGCAGACAGAGACCTGCCCACCTCAGCAGCCTGCACTGCTGCTCCTGGTCCCTGTTATCCCCTGGGGATGCTAACAGGACACAGCTGCTGTCAGATCTGCAGTCAGGGCCACGCTGGAGCAGCTGTGGGTCCTCTCTGCCCCAGGTGTGGCAGCAATGCATCCCTCTCCTCCTGTGGGATGCTCTGCACCAACTCATCCAGGTTCCCTGTGGCAACAGTGACAGTCCTGTCTGTGCACAGCACTCCCAGCCTGAGGCTGGGGACTTTTCCAGTAGGACAGTGTGTCTAGGTTTGCTGGCAGTCAGGAAAAGTCACTTGGAAACCCTTGTTCTTGGTGCCTCCCTTTGCCTTTGCAGGAGAGGGCACTGCAAGGAGCCCCTTCCTCCAGACCCGCCTGATGGGAGGGATGTTCCTGGACATTAACAGGCACCTGCAGGCTGGCCTTCAGTGTTTCATCAGCTGTGAGCAATTAACAATTAAGTAAAAATACACAATCAGGGGCTTGGGTGGGGTTTATGTGTCCCTTGGCAGGCTGAGCAGAACCCTTTGAGATAATGTGCTGTGTAGCCAGTAACTGGTGGCCAGTGCCAGTGGTGGGAATAAACCTTATGTACATTTCATCCTCTTCCCAAAATCCACCTCCCTTAGTAAACCTCCTACTGCTGTACCAGCACCTGTTAAAGCTTCTTTTGGCTGGGACAAAGCTCACAGTGCCCAAGCACCCTCTGGTGTCATGCACATACATGGCCATGTCATCACTCTCTGGACGCTGTCTGCACCTGGGGAGGATGAAGAGGGGAGGAAGGAAGCACTGCAGAGCACTCTTGGGTCACAACCTGTCCCAGCTCCAAGCTCGTCCCAGGGAAGGAGATGCTGGTGCATTTCTATAAACCCCACAAGTGAGACACACACAGGTTCCTCAGGCTCACAGTTAAACCCTGCATATGTCAAACATGTTTGCAGTAAAATGAGAAACCATGAAAGTCCAAAGTAGCCAGGAAAAGCTGTTCCTGTGACATGGCATGACGCTGTTGACACAAACAGGAGTCACGTGTGGCATGGCCTGGAGCCCCCAGTGCAGCCAGGGGCTGGCTGCGCCTGGCCTGGCCTCAGAGGGCCACGAGCTGAGTGCCTGAGGAGCAGCTGGGATCTGCCTGGGGGGAAAGGACAGGGGGGGAGCTATTACTAAGCAAAAGCAGTGCCAGGGGAATGGAGAATTTGTGAAAACTGGTGTCAGTTCTCAGAGCTGCCACTCACCAGCAACAACATGAAACAGGAGCAGGTTTTGGCAGAACTGCTTGGGTGCTTGTCTGGGGCTCTCTGGGGTCAGGGAAACACTGACATTCACCAAATACCCAGCTGCCAGACACAAGTTCTGTGCTTGTTTTAAACTTGGTTTGCAGCCTGATCCCAATTCTCATTTAGTAAATCTAATTTTTGCCATTAACTGTGACAGGAATTCTGGCCAGAGTGATTCAGGATCAACTGTTCAAGGGCACTGTTCAAGGATCACTGTCTCTAAAAGAAGAAAGCAGAGTGATGGACACATGCACCTCAGACCTGAGATAACTGACTGGTGTCAGGAGCTATCACTTGTGTGCTAGCAGGATAGTGCACAGAATGTGTTGTTTGCTCAATACTGAAATTGAGAAGGAATAGTTTCAGGAATAAACCAGGGTTTCACATTGGCAGAGGGGATGTTCCCACCTCCAGCCACCTTGTAACCCACCAGGTCTCTGGAAAATGAACTGGGAATGGTGCATACCTACCCATGTGTACTACAGCAATCATTTGTGCCTCAGATACCTCACCTGGTTTAGGTTCTGGGTGTCTGCAGCTGTGATTTGCCTTCTGAACAAAAGGAGCATGGCTTCCAGGTAGGGAACCCCTACCAGCATGGAGCTGGGTGGGAGATGAGGACCTGGACATGCACACAGGCAGGAGTCAGCAGCTGCCACCTGCAGCTCCTCTTGCAGGGCAGTATGAAGCAGCCAAAGGGGCAGTCAGGCTGCTGGGCACTCAGCAATGCTGACTTTGAGCAATCTCCACTGGCTTTACTTTTTTCACAGAGGGAGGATACGTGGGAAGCCTTGATCCATCACCAGTGGCACAGTGGATCCATCCACCACGGCACACCCACAGCCTGGGAGGTGCCTGCAACTTGAAAACCGAGAAAGCAAAGTTCTCTGGTACAGAAAAAAGTTCCCAGGGGCTCTTCAGTGTTCTTTTTGTGGTCCCCACACCCAGTTCCATGTGCACACCACTGCACCAGGTGGAAGATGTTTCTAAGGACTCCAGCTGGCCTTGCTCCCACCACAGCCTAATGCTTCAACAAGTGCCAAGGCTGGCATGAAAGAAGCCTTTCAGAGAAAACAGGCTGACCCAGTCACTGCAGACAAGAGGCTGCAATAGGTTGTAAGTTGGCAGAGCTCTTGGCACTCCCAAGGGCCCTGTTTTTACAACCAGGCTCTTCCCCTGCCAGCCATGTGTGTTTTGCTGACTCCCACTTCCACTCACTGATAATAGCCAAGGGACTCTGAGATGCAGCTGGTGGAAGATAAAGATGACATCGAGGCACTTGGAAGCACTGGGGTAGTGGTGTGACACAGATCCAACCCAAAAGTGAACTCTGTTGGAGTCAGAGCACTCACTTGTGCAGCCCAAGGCCCTGGCCCACAGAGGGAAAGCCTGGTGCACCCTGTGCTGGGGTGCCAAAGGGCTCTCTGCTCCCCTGTGCAATGCTTAGTCTTGGCAAGCAGAGAGAAATGAGTAAATAAGCACTTAAGAAAGGTTTACAGTCCAGAAGCAAGATCCAGAATTTATATCGTGTAACCTCCTCTCTATTTCAGAATGCTCAGTCACAAACTGAGTTTGTGACATGACAATGGGATCAGGTCTGCTCACGTCTGAGCTGGATGTGGCTGCATCCTCAGCTGATGCCTTTGAAGACAGCAGTCAGTCCCAGGGCATGTGCAATTTTTACTTCTTACATTCTGTCCCACCACTGTAGGTACATGTTGTTTGAGGGAATCTTCAAGCAGGCTTTTTGCAAACTTAAAAGTTCTGTTAATGAAATAAGAAAGAGCATCCTATCCTTGCAAATAATCATACTGCTTTATTTTTCAGTATCACAGTCTCAGGAAATGAAACAGTCCAGATCTTTTCCAAGATATTACATAGCCTTTTTTCCATCTGTCTGTCAACAAAATAATCAAATTAAATACAAATTTGTTTGCTTGCTACATCTATTACAGTGGAAGAACATAATTGTTGGTAGAAGCAGCTACGTTTCAGGAACAAAGGGTGGAACAAAGTCTTATTTTCCCCTGCTTCTGTGTAACCCACTTAGGTTTCCAGAAAAGCACACGGAGGGACAGAAGGAATTGGTGAATAACAAAATACAGCGATTTATTGAACAAAATGGGGCAAGGCAATGTTCCCTTTACATTCTATGACAATTCAGGAGTATGAAGCAAAACATGCATACACACACACAGACATGATACTTTGGTTAAATGTCATTCAGAAGTTCTATGCCAAACCTGGTAAAATTATAGAGTGAACAGTCAAAAGAAAACCAAGAATAGGCTTGCATAGACAGATTATTGTCAGTGTGCAATTCATATTTAAGGATTAGCTGTTACAATGCAGGATACACTTGCAGCTCTGAGGAATTTAAGCCTTCTGACTAATCCACCTCATTCATGGCTAATATTTAGATTCAACAGGCTGAAAGTTTACCCTGAAGAGCTAAATGAGACAACTGCAGTTATTTATCTGAGGCAATTAACTATATTGCAGTGCACAGATGCAGCTGGAGACAGACCATGGAGTCTACTTAGAGTGAACACTGATACAGTGGAACTTGTTTCCCATGAAGTAGAAAATATTTATTTATGTGTGCCACTGTCCTCTCTGGGACTCTCCTGAAGAGCCCAAACTGCCCAGCTATGCCTTGCCTGTGCTACTGATGGGGAGGAGGTGGCTGATAGTATCTCCAGCCCAGAAACTGAGGCTTGGGCAGCTCCTGAACATGAAACCCATATCCCACCACCTGCTCTGGGCAGGGCAGTCCAAGTGGCACCTGTGTGCAGCACAGCTAGTCCCTCCCCAGCAGTGCTGCACAGCCACAAATGTGCTGGAGTGCAGCAAAAGGGGATCTCTGCAGGTTTATGCCTGTCCTCTGCAACAAAAAGAAGACAAGCTACCCATGGTGTGCTCCGTGCGAGGGATGTGTCCCATACCCACCTCCCACAGCAACAGCAAAACTAAGCCCTGAACACCTTGGGAGAGTGGGGCAAAACCACTGGCTGGGGACAGACAAAGAGCAAAGCTCAGCCAGCACCACCCTGCTGGGCATTCCTGCCTGGCACAGGGCAGCCCCGAGCTCAGGCACCCGTCAGGCCGTGCTGGGAGCTGTGCTCCAGTTCCTATTGCATCCCATACAGTCCTGCAGGGCCAGTGCTGCCAGGAGGGACAGCAGGGGCCATCTTCTCAGGGGACAAACACACAGGAGATTGCTCTCTGAAGGAAACAGTGAGTTTCATGGACTGGCTGTGCTCAATAACAAGAGTGTAAACTAAGTAGGGGAATCCTCACACTGTCTCCAAGTGCTCCCCTTTATACATATATAAATTAGCAATCCACAGTTAGTTTGCATATAGGATAACATGAATTAAAATAAAAACCTTGATAATAAAAATATATAATATACACATTGATGAACAGCAATAAACTGAATGAAAACACTAGAATGTAACAGTGGCTGTAATTTGGCACAAAATAAATGCACTGACGTCTAGCACTGTAAAAATAACCCATTTTTTTCCATAAGTAGAGAATGTTATCAATCCTGATTCAAATCCTGATAGATGGGAATGCAGAGATATAAAAATACTGTACATACAAGATCCCTTTTATAGAGAGAGAAGCAGACTGCAGCATCCATAACTTCTATCCTTCTTCCCCAAGAGGAGAAATTCACTGATGAGAATTCATCTATCCCTTAAGAGCTGGTATTTCCTCACCCCACCAAGTTCAAACCCATGAAGTTCTTTAAAAAAAAGATGAAATCAACCTGTTGGATCTATCCCTGTGACGAGAACTGCTTCTTGCTGCAGGAAGCTGTACAGTCCACATTAAGACAGTGTTTCATAGCAAGGTGACTCAGGTCAGCCTGCTAAAGACATCGAATATCCCTGCGTGTAAGGCACGATCCCGCCAGGTCACCCGACCTCTCTTCTGCAGACCATTGTGCTTTGGACGGAGGTGAGGAGGTGGTGAGAACTCTTGCTGCTGAGATGAGCCTACCAGGAAGGTCAGGAAGTGCCAGGATTTCAAGGAGGTGAATTTTCCACGTGGTGCTGGATGCCTTGTTAATGCACAGAGTCAGAAAGAGATGCAGGACCCAAACAACCTGGGCAGGGGTCCCAGCAAGGGCCTCAAAATGCTACTAAATCCAGAGCAAACCCATAGGCAAAGCTACTGAAACTTGGCAAGAGTAAACAAGTAAAAAAAAAAAACAAAAACAAGATACTTAAACATTTTTCTGTCATAGGAAAGAAATATTGCTGAGTGTTTTTTTAAAAGATCAGTTTCATTGTGCCTCTTTCCAGGAACACATGTCCAAGGTGCTGATTTTGCATCTCACCTACATAAGCTGCATCTTCTTGACTCTCAGCAGAACTGCGGCTGCTGAGCCCCAAGGAAAGCGGCTCTTTGTTCATCCATAATCTTAGCTCTTGTTGACTTCAGTGGGACCATGGAATCCCTTTTCAAAAGTGGTCACTAAAGATGCAAGTCCAGTTACAACCTCTGCCTCAGGAGGTCTCTAACCTGCATGGCTGCATGAGGATCCCAATATGCATAAGATGAACAACTGCTCTGTTTTTATCCCATTTACTACCTGCTTTCCTCAGCTGCCATTCCTAGCATTTCTCTCCCTTTTCTAGCAAAGCCTTAGGAACCCCCTTTTGACAAGGACTATGGAGTAATAAAACAGGAGAAACACTTACAAGGAACAGCAAATGAATAAAGGTAGGCAGAAAGAAAAAAGGATGAGGACTAAAGGAGGATACAGAGCAAAACAGCCCATAAAGCATTCAGCACCCCTCAAAGGCATCCAAGAAAGCAGCAACTGCTCCTGGGATCCTTCTCTTGGGCTCTTGTCTCTTGGTGTCTTGGCCAGAGAGCTTGACTGGCCACTAAGGAGAGCTTACAGATCCACAGAGGAGGCACTGAGGTGTTCTTCAAACTACCCAGCTTCCAAACTAAACCAACCAGAGGTTTCACTCACTACCATTGACACCAATAACTTGGATACTCCCAAGCATCCCTCCTGAATTGATAGGTTCTTCAAATGTCAGAGGGCTCAGGGTATTCATGACTTCTCTGACTAGCTTAAGACAAAAGCTTCACCAGCCCACTGCAGTGCAAGAAAGTCCATCACAGCCAGACACAGAGGCCCATGGAGGGCTGAATTCCTAGCTGGTGATTTCCCCATGCCTTCTGCAGAGAATCACCAGTTTTCCAGCTAGTACAAAGCTCAACCTCTTTCTGATTTGGCAGGACTTTTCTCCATCCAGTTTTCACAAGTGCACGAGCAGCAATGCCTGGACTAGGGTGTTTGTAGGAAGTATTAATTCTTACAAAGCCACCAGGCATCCATTTCACAACAATAATTACTCTGATGGCAATGAAAGGAAAAAACCCACAGGAAAAAAAATGGCATTTTCAGCAGTAGAAATTTTGACTGTTACATGAAATAGAAAAATAAATTCTTACAAAATAAAACCTTGGTAGATGAGGTTACCAGACAGGGCCAAGTTATCAAATAAGAAAGAAAAAAATAGCATCTAGGTTGGTTTTTTTCTGAATTCTTTTAAACAACATGAACACTTCTGAATGGACAGAGACAGGAGGAGAAGTGGGAACAAGGCAAGGACAGGAAAATCTAGCTGCTGACTGGGATATTTCCTGAGAAGCAGCAGCAAGCAAGACCTTGCAAGTCACTTCGAAGCCCATGCAGGCAGGTAAGCCACAGTCTGGAAGCAAGGGTATGCAGGCAGCAGGACTCTGCCCATACACCAAGTCCTACATGGCAAGGTTAGGGTATCCCTGGAGCAGAGATCCACTGGGGTTCTGTGGCTCTTCACAGGTACTGAACTGCTGCCAATGGGCCAGTGGGAGTAGGAGATGCAAGTCTTTGAGTTATCAGTCAAGGCAAGACATGGCCTTGTTATGTGGTATTAAACCTGCCCCTGAAACTTACGTGAAAAAGGAGTTGCCTTGTCTTCCCAGTGATTTGGCCCAGTAATTATCCTGACCAAGAACAGCCAAGGTTAAAGCCTTACAGCTGCCTTGGGGCTTGAGCTGTGCGCTAGAGGAACAGCAGACAGCCAAGCTCTCTTCCTATTTCCTACAGGTGCTCCCTCCCCACAAAGCTCCAGAGAGCTGCCAAGGCCCCTTTCCCAGGCAGATCAGTGGTGAGGACAAGTCCATGTTTCCTGCCCTAGACACAGGTGTCTCCCCTCCTCTGCAGAGCCAGAGGCAGAACTGCAGCTGCAAGAGCCAACAGAGAGAGTGGTGAGACAGACTTGGTGCTGGCACTAAGGCTGGGCTGTAAAGGCAAGGCAGCCAAGCTCTCTGCCATGAACTGGGCTGGCCCATGGATAACCAGCCTGCCCTGGCTGAACACAATCCAAGACAGTGTCCAGATGTTCAGCTTTGTAGTTCAAAAATACACCTGAAAATAATGGCAAAAAAAAAATTAAAAAGACGAAAAAATTTAAATGAGAGGAGGCCAGGGGAAAAGGCTACTTTTTAGTGCAAGAGAAAAATTATTTTCAAAGAGCGGAGGGAAAACAAGTCAGGATGGAATCACTGCATGGGAAAATATATACAGACAGCAAACCTGCAGACCCTGCTGTGCCCTAGAGAGCAATGATTTTTTATTCCTGACTGGAGCTTGCCTGGGGTGCCGGATGGAGCAGTGGAGAGGAAAAGCAGTCAGCACAGACATTGTGTGGACTGATCAGCACTCCGTGTCTGGCTCAGGTTGCCTGTAACTGATTTTGAATTTGATGCTCAATGCCCACATGGCCCTCTCTCCATCAGCCCCATGTTTACAAGACATATCCAAGTTCAGAAACAAGTTACTCTACTCAAGTGCATCAGCAATTGAGCTAAGAATTACAGGAGATCTGAGTTGGCTTTAATGAAATTCCTTGGCTTCTACCACACTGAAGCTCAAAGCAGGTGACCACAGAGGTCCCTTCACACACAAAGACTGTTTGTATGAGTCTTCCCAAACCACAGTTCACAGCTTCTTGAACTCCCTGGCAAATCCTAAGTCATGCACACAAGGTCTAGCTTCAGTTGGAATTGTCTTTCCTTTTAACTGTTCTATCCTATATCCTGGAGCTGAATGCCTAACACACTCTATTCAGATTGTTGGAAACCCTAGAAAGAAATACAGCAGTTAAAAAAAATCTGTTTCATAGGCCATTTCTGCCTCACCAGTCTCAGAGTTTGGCTTTTGCTGGTAAGGCTCTCTCCTTCCTGCAAGCTCATATGACTGGAGTCAGGTTGGCTCAGCTGTCCTATCCAACACAGGAAGAAACTCAATTCCTCTTATAACTCTCTTTGCTAAGTTATCCTAATGTAAAAAGGACTTGTACTTCTGATGTTCTGCTGCATTGCCATAACCCAATTCATTTCCTCAATTTTCCTGTATTGTACATGCATTTCAACTTGTCCTATTCATCGGAACTCCAGCCAAACTTCAAAAGAAAGCCTCAAAAGAATGTATGAGGGAGCTGTTGAGCCAGTTGGTTGATTGGCACAGCTCAGTGGCAGCTAAATTATACTGCACTGCTCAAGTCATCACAGATGAGTAACAAATTGAAACAAACAATTTTCCTTAATATGACGACACTTAAAAGAGATGATCCTGGGAGTGGAGGGTGGGCCTCCCATCAGGTCAGGGGTCGAGAAAGTTGCCTGGCAATTCCAGTAATGCTACAGAAGAGTCAGTACCAAAGCAAAGGCTAGCACAGTTTACTGCTTCCTACGGGAACCTGGAAAACAGAACAGAAACAAAACAGTCTGTGAGGCTAAATCCTGGTGAAAAAATTACTACCTGCAGTCATATTTTACCTGGCCTGCTCTCTTGTCTGTCTGTCTGTCTGACTGCTAGGGTACTAGTCAAGTCAAAGGCCAAAATAGGAGCTATATGTTACATGGCTCAAGCAAAAGGAAGGACAGATCCACGAGACAGGCAGACATATGCATTTCTTCAAGGGTGTGAATGGTGCTGCAGCCCCATTGCACAGTCTCACTAAAGCAAAGAGACCCTATAAAGTGCAATCAACCTTCCAGCTTGCTTGATGAAGACAGAACATAAGTTTACCAAACTAAATTTTGGAAAGGAAAGTGTCCACATTTAAGTCTCACTAGTGGAGTTGGAAGAAATCTGAGATAGAGTTAAACTCAGACTGCCCCCTTCCTTCCCCAGAGGCTCTACATATAACTCAGACAATGGGCATTCAGATTTAAAACAACTCCAGGGGCAACACTACCCACACTGCTCTGTGCCAAGTGATTTCAGGAAACAAACCAACAAAGCAATGCTGAAGTCCTACAGGAATAAAACCAGCCTGCTCTCAGGACAAGTTTCTGTCTGATCATCCCATCTGCTCACCAGATAGGTGAGGTTCTGTCTTGTATTGGATTGTTTGAGAATAGTGAGTCACCTAAAATCCATCAGAATGTTGTCTTCATGACATTTCTTTGTCATTTTCTACCTGAATATACAGTAATTCATCATTAAGAGATCACAGAGGACATACACACAGCACCTTGACAAATTCCAGGCAGACCAATTCAGTTTTTTAGTCTCACAACGTGCTCAGCAAGTCCAACCCAAACACTGCCCAGCATCACCTGCCTGCTGGGGCATTAATTCCCCTTCTTTATTTGCATCACTTTCCATCACTCTGTCCCCTGCAGGCTCTTTGTGTGAGGAAAAGAGCTGACAATAACCCAAGCGCTGGGCAGCCCTGGGGTTGATCCTACCTTTAGGAGAGTGCTCAGGTTTGGGGATCTGGCGCAAGGGGCTGGGCTGGCTCGTGTAATACCGAGAGTGTTCAAAGCCATCGAGGAGAGGCTGTGACCTGCCAAGCACAGTGTCAAAGGAGTGTTGGGAAATAACTCAAAGTCACAACAGTGCAGCAAGAGCAACATCTCAGCTGTCTGGTCTGTTACTGCCAGTTTGATGCAAACCTTGCCTGGCCCAGACCTTCCACCTGCAGAACAGCTCCTCTGAGCACAGCTCATTACTGTTTCTGCAGTGAGAAAAGCAGAGTATGTACTGATTGTCATGGACCTCTTTCATTTAATAAAGGTTTCAGTTATCAGGAAATAATATCCATTATGAAGTTTACCGCAAACTTCATTCAAAAGGGCAGTGTTTTAAAGTGGTTAATGCTTGCACAGTTTTACCCCCAGAGTATTTTAATATGATCTCTCTCAATCTCCACCTGCACCTCCATTTGTTGTTTCTTTTGCAAGCTCAACAAAAATTCCTAGGTTCATTTCTGGAATGGAAATCAAAGCCACTTGGGTCACTTTCAGGGTTTAGTACCTCATGAAGAGCATTGAGCCAGGGTATCAAGGGATTCAGAAGCAGCACTAGGCTACAGCATGTTCCCAGTTTGGGATGAGACACCCCAAAGCACAGTGCTCTTGCCTGCAGGGTGGTGTTTAAATGCAGAAGTGGGAGCTGTGCACAGGGCTCAGCTGGGAGCAAGGACCAAGGGAGCAGCTGTGCAAATGCATGGTGATTACTCCTTCCTGCCCAGAGATGACATTTGCTTTCACATCCCCAGAAGCTGTTTAACCCTCTCAATGTTTCTCTGCCATTTAACAAATGTCACTGCACAAGCTCATCAATCTCTGTCAGCACTGGGCATGGGGACCAAGATGGGCAAGTGCCACAAGCACAGTGAGTGACGCACGTCACCAAACACCTCATGAGTTCCGTGCCTCTCATCGCCCTGCTCTCCACCGAGTCCCTTCTGGGTGGGTCAGGCTGGTCATCCCACACCTCCTCCCAAGGACTCAGCTTCCCAGCTGCATTCCCCATTCTTGCCAGCCAGTTCAACCTCACCTTGAAGGCCTGTCACTTCTGTGCCGCTGGGTTTCAGGCCCTTCTCTTGACCTTGAGCGCGTGGATTCGCCTGCATCAGACTGATGAGAAGAAGGGAAATTAGCTCGTCTGTGTGCCTTGCTAGACACCAGCCAGGACACTGGGACTACCACAATTCCACGCAGCCCTTTTGTGCTTGGTTTACACACAAAATTAACTACAGCCAGACATGCAAATGGCTGCATCAGGACTCATTTTCAGTAAAAACCCAGCCTCGCTGAGCCAAACTCAATTTCTGCGGTAAAACGTGACGGCAGTAAGGGACAGCTCTGAAGCTGGGGCTGAACACAGTCTGGGTGTGATGACAGTGCACAAGGCTGGGCTGAGCAGGAGGGACCAGCTGCAGGCAGCTGTGCTCCTGCAACCACGGGAACTCAGGAAGGAGGCTGAAAACACCAGAGCTGCTGCCATCTGGCCCCAAGATTAACACCACATCCCCTTTAGCACCTTAGCAGTGCTGACCATAAAATCTGTTTCCTAGCCCCTTCCATGCTGGCCAGCCAAGTTTCTCTGGTGTTCCTCCTACCAAAACCAGGCATGATAGACTTGGGACTTTCATTACACAGCCAGTTATGAGGCAGAGTGACAACTGAAGCAGCTGCATTGCCCTTACACAAACAGAACCAACGAATGCCTTTATTGCAACAGTCAGGATTTCAGCAAAGGGAAGGTCCTGCACCAGGGACTGACAGTGCTTCAGGGAGGCCAGAAGGTGCTGTGACATCCACTGCCATCCTCCAAGGCCACAGCCCCAAGGACTACCTTGCTTGAGGCTGAAGCCAAAAGTATCTAAGGAAGAAGGTGGCTCTAAAAGGCTCAAGAAGCAGCTGAGTAACAGACAGCAAGACCCTTAGATGCATCACCACCTTTTGCTCTCACCATACACTCACATCCCTCTGAAAATAGGAATAACATTATAGCACCTTATTTGTGGTGCCTCCTGAAGCCTGCCATACCTTCCAATCTTGATCATGCCTCCTCTTTTCAAAGGAAGACTTTTCTCTGTCTTTCTCTTTTCTTAAAGCCTTTTTCTCCTCAGCCATCAAGAGACGAGCAATTTCCTAGAAGGGAAACACAGACTCTATCAGATAATTTTACTGCTCTTGTACGTTTCAGTTATTCAAACCCTTTCCCATGGACAGCTGCTGAATGGGAAGGATGCAAATCCAGGATTTGATCCATCTGTGATCAGAAATCAAGTGACAGGGCAAAATTAAGACTGGTGACATGCAACATATCCAACAGCTCCCTGATTTACCGGAACTGCATTTGCAGAACCTTTCTGCCCTCTATCCCTTCTCCTTAAGCAGGTCAGTGGTTCATCTCACAGCATCTTGGATAGTCTCCCATGGGGCTTAGTTACAAGAAATGCTCTTACAGAACCATGAATTTCCTGCCTTTGTCATGGTTGCAACAGGCAGTGCAACTCTCTCACACAAAACCCATCTGGGAGAAAATCACACTGGAGCCCCAGGCTTCCCCTACAAGGAGAGAAATTAACAACTAGAGGGTCAGAGAAAACAAGGGCTGTTTAGCAGATTCTGCAAGTAAAGGAATTCCACAAGTATTTGACTTGTTGCTCACCTCATCTTGGGCTACTTGAGCTGCTTTCTGATCTGCTTCATTAGCCTGGAGGGGGGGGGGAAAAGTGGGGAAGGAAAAACAGAGACAAAAAGTTACTATCTCTGAATTAATCATACTCATCAACCTACTGGGCAGGGCAAGTATGTGACCATACAAATAACACCATCATCCTCTCCAAATACACTTAACTACCCCAATACTTACCTCACAACCCAACTCCAATCCGCCTTTTCAGCTTTTCAGCTGAATTCTGCCCTCATGTGTCTGCCTGGCCACACCACAATGCATTTCGCACTCTGCTGCCTTCTCCAAGATGGGCAATGGCCTGTCTCAATTGTGAGCTGCTTACACTGACTACATGCCATCTTCACCTGCCTGGAAACATTCATTTAATATCACTTTGCTTCAGCACTTTAATTTTGGGGTGTTTATTTCAAAAAATAGGGCTTGTTATTTGGAAGCCAGCTGTCACTCCATATTTGTGTGTATGGAAAACAAAGGTAATTAGCAGAATGCACAGGAACAAGACCTTAGGTCTTACAGTCATTCTTATATATTAAAGGTTTACAAAGTAAAGTTGTCTGTGCTGGTTGCCTTAGTTCCTTTGAGTTGACTCTCTACTTACCAGGAGCTCTTCCTCCTGCAGCTTCCGAGCAATCTCTGCATCAGACAACTCCTGTTCCATCCGGGGACCATCGTACATGGCTTGTGTCCTCCCCCTCAAATTAGTGCCTACAGAATTGAGAAAACAATCAACTCAACCATTCTCCAAATCCTTTGGTAAGGAGATTCCCACTATCTCCTCAGCCACCTGCAAACCCCCCAGTCAAGAGAACCAGAGATCATCACAGTGTAGCTGCCACACCCTGTCTCAGATAACAAATGCAACTCCAAAGCAGAACAGGCCATGTCCCTTGAAGCAGTCTTTGGTGACAGCAGTGCTAGCAAAGGAATTGAATTATAATTTGTCACTCTCTGCATTGATACAGATACAGTGGCAAAACTGGGCAGCAGAGAGCAGCCCAACATTTGATATGAGCACAGCAGAGTCTGAACACACTGCTGAAGCAGCATGGGCTGCAGGGGTTACCCAGGACAGGCTCACATGAGTTTTCAGATAATTTCTTCCTTGGGATGACCCATGAATTTTACAATTCAATGAGAAAACAGAAAAGGAAGCATTTTTGAAGTTCATATAATGCTCAGTTCTTGTTTTGAGTATAGAGTTCTGTTATTTTAAGGCTAAACCTGATTAACACCTTCTATTTCTCTAAGGAAAGTGTTTGTATCATGAGGAAGAAAAGTAATTGTCTCAGTATCTCCAGAGACAGACACACATTATCTTCCTCACCTTATTCATGTGAAGTTCAGTTACATGGCTTAAAGCATAAGCTGCCCCACACTTTGACAGATATAGATCTCTAAACTCTTACTTTAACTAGGTCACCCCTACTCCACTGTGGCTTTAAAAGTAGAAAGATGGATCTGGATCTGTAAAGCCAAGTGCTTGTTGAGCAAGAACTACACAGGTACACATTTCCCAGAAAATTCCACTTACACTGAATTTGGCAAGAATCTTGCAAATAGAACCTAGCTGGATGCCCAGTGCCACTAGTGAACTTTGCCCAAAGTGAGTAATTAAGTTGCCAGCAGGGTTTTCAATAAGAAGTGGATGAAAATTGCTGGTTTTTTTCATGCTAAAGCAAAGTGTCCTCACTTACAGTCCTGCATCTCAACTCCACAAAATACAACCATAACCTAGCATTCAGGGTTTTGTCCTTTTTTTTTCTCCTTACAAGGAGCCACCACACAGAATTTATTTCAAAAACAAAAGCTGGGTGTTAGTTGCAGTTTTCTGGGGGGTCTTTCTTTGGGGAAGGTGTGGTGGTTTTTTTGGTGTGGGGGAAGAAATTTTTTTTCTTAAACAAAAGGATACGAAGGGCACCACCTCCAACAATGCCTTCTTACTCATCCTCTCCAGTGCCGTGGAACATCAGGATATAGAGCAAGAACATTAATGGATAAGAAGAATCCTGCTAAATCAGGGAGAAACCTGGGCAAGATTCCCTGTTACACATTGCAGGGAGATACTGGAGAGAAGCATCTTCAAGGAAGCCAAACATATCTCAGACACCAGTATGGGGCACGCATAGGTCCATCCCCACGCATAAGCACACCTTCCCCATCACTTGGTTACCTGGGTCTCGCTGGCAGTCTCCAGCCTTCCCCTGGCTCACAGCATGAGGGGAGGGGGAGTGTCTCCTGTGTCCTGCCCTTTTGTAGGCTCTTGCCTCACCCCTCCTATGGTCATCTCTAGATTCAGCATCATAGAACTCCTCGTCACGCGCCATCCTGTGTGACGAGTGGCCCTGATGGTGAGATCTGTGTTTCTGGGGGTGCTGTCTGCCACCCCAATGCCAGGTCTCCTGCTCTGCCTCCAGTTCCATCTCAAGGAGGGGAAGGTGCTTTTCTCTGTCTTGCCTTGGTGGCTTTCTGCTGTGCCGTGCTTCCCCTGTAAGTCCATGCTCCAAGTCCGGGTCAAGACTGAGAAGTCTCCTCTCCTTCTCCCTGCCAGCTGTCCTTCTCTCCTGCCGCTCCCAGCTATTGCTGTGATCATAGGCATGGTGCTCGGTCTCTCTTTCCAGGTCAAGGCTGAGATGTCTCCTGGACCTTCCCTGGCTGTCTGTCTTCTGCTCCTGCTGATAGCCACTGCTGGCCTCTCTCAGCTGAGGAGACCTTCGACGGCCCTCTGAGCTGGAGCGCCCGTGTGTGGGGGCACGGCTGGGCAAAGGCGAGGGGGGTCCTCGGCGCTCTCTCTGCTGGTGCCTGCACCTGCCATGACTGTGTGCTCTGGGAGGTTCAGAAATCTGCTCTCTGGTGTCACCCCAGGGCTGCTCTGAGCAATGGGGGGACAAACAAGGAGGGGGGGGTTAGTGGTGCAGGGGTTAATGGAAGTTCGAGGCCAGACTCATAGCAGGGAGAGGAAGACGCTTGATACAAGGTGCTGAAAATGCAGGCAAAGCATGATGAAAGAAAGAATGGTAACAGGGCCAGATAAGGCTTGCAGGATACAAGAGAGGACACAGTGAAATGGCAGCCTGGCTAGCAGGGCAGCACAGGAGGCAACAAGGTTGGAGCAGAAAGCACAGGTCCAACCCAAAAGTGTCTGAACACTTCCTGGACAAGGACAACTCAATACAGAGACAAATTACTTTTAATGATGCCACTGGGGCTGAAAAACTGCCAAGAGAGCAGCTCATCTCCTGATGACACATCACTGCTGAAGGATCCTGAAACCACCTGGGAAAGATCTGCAAAGAAGGGCACAAGATGCTGGAAAACTTGGGAGACAATGAGGGGCATAAGGCTAGGAGGGGCTAAGCAGAGTGGTCAGGTTGGACCTTGGTTTATAAGCACGGGTGAGCCTTGCCCTGGTTTCAGGCACAAGACTCAAATAAAGCAGAAAAGAAGTAAACAGGTAAGATAGGATTTTTCATTTTCTTTAAAAGCAAGAACAGGATAGCTGCAGCATCCAAACATCCACCACAGACTGTCACGTTTCTTTTGCAGACCCACAAGTTCCAAGGCCTGCACTTATTCGTTGTCCAAAAAGAAGTTTCAGCTCTGAATGCAAAGACAGTTATGGATAGAAATTTTAGGGCAGATTAAGACTTCAGAAAACCCAGGCTCCTGACCTCAGCTTTGTAGCTAGAAAAGCTGCTTACTTGGCATTTTAGTGGGATTATTTCCTCTGTGCTTTCCAGAAAGCAGGTAGAATTTTTCTATGCTTTTAGTTTCAGTAATAAACCTGAAACAGCTACGAGGATGCAGCAATCTGCCTGCATACAATCTACTAATTGATTTATTTTTTCAACTAACCTATTTGCTAAGAAAAATCATTGCACTGAGTGAACTATTATCTCTCTACAGCAGCTTTTCACAATGAAAAAAAAATGCCTTGAAGCAGAGATTGATTTGAAACAGAACTACACACACAACCCCCCACCAGAAAAACCCTGCAGCAGCAGACTTTCCTCAACTGTCCAGAGTTTGTTTTACAGTATCTCAAAATATTAAAAATAGATTTCACTGCACATGAATTGCATTCTGTTTTAACAAATAGCTCTGTCTCACTTACAATCTATCTAGATTTCAGAGGGAGAAAAACAAGCCTCGCTCCAAAACTGAATGTTCCCTTCGAGTCATTCTATTCAGAAAAAACTTTTTCAGAGCCAGCAAAAACAGAGCCTACAGAAAATCCACCTTCAAAACAAGTCTGTGTGACTTTTATCCAGAACAGGTGTATTTTTAAAAGTCCAAGAACGGTAACAGGAACTGCTGTGGTCACTCTTTAACTGGTTGGATTTTTTCTGTTCAGTTTTAGATCATACACATGATTTACAGAAAACAAATACCCAATCAAACAATCCAAGTGACTTACTGAACAACAGAGACCAGAGCCTGAAAGCAAGAGTCAGTTTTTCAACAATAGTCACAAGGGTCTAAGAATTAATTCAATTTTGTCATTGAGGAAAGCTCAATAAATACAACAGCAGAGAGCAGGGAAACACAAAAGAGCAAAGCCTGGCTGTGCTGGGAAAGGATTGCTGCAGGTAACACAACCATGCCTGACAACCCAAGCAGGTAATTTGCTTTGGGGGTATCTCAGGGTGATTAATTCATCAACAGGTGCTGGTTCCTGTGGCACCTTCCATGGGGGCCATGTAAACACTCCACAGACCCTGGTGTTAACTCTCTGAAGCAGCAAGTGACTGAGTGAATACAAAAGTGTTTTTCATGGCACAGGCACTTCTGGGAGGAACTCTGCCTTTTCTCATGTTTATTTTTCCACTTTTAAAGAGCTCAGATGACTTTGGAGCAATAGGCCTAATCCACATTCCTCCTGGATGTGGATAAATTTTACCTCAGTCTCAAACAATTAAAAAAAAACCAAAAACACACTTCACCCCCACCAAAATGAAAGAAACTTAAACAAAGCGAGGGCTTTTTGTTTGTTTCAATTCACTGCTAATGAGGACAATACAAACCAAGGCTGCTGAAGCCTAATCAAATGGTGCTCAAATAATTAAGAGTTCCCAGAACAACAAGCTAGATGATCCAGGCATAAAATCCACTCCAGTTCTTTATAGCTTTTAAGAAGCACAGATCAACAGCAGCACTGCTATGACTGGTCAGTCAAACACCTCCTGTCTAACATTCAAAATTATGGATTATTGCAGGAAGAAAACTTAGACCCACAAGATATCCTACCCTCCAAGTCCAAACCACAGTCTTACTTCAGGAAGTCATAGGTTTTGCCAGCTGATTTGTAACAAAATCCATCCTGTCCTACCATCTCTGCATGTACACTTTTGCCTATGTTGTATTTTTTCAGATTTCTCCCATTTATTTCTGAAAACCTGAAGAGTGGGTTGGCCGTAGGACTCCAAGATCAATTTTTCCCAGCTTTGTACATGCAGAAGGACTTGTGATCATGAAGTTTCCACTTGGTTACTGTTTTGCACTTTTGAACTTGGTGCTTTGTACTCTCTTGGCTATCTTTGAACTTCTTCCAAATTGAAACTAAAATACTTTGTGTAAGTTCAAATAAAGGACTTTAAAACTGCCAATGGCATTGATGTTAAAATGAGAAATGAGGTTTGATCTTCATCTTCACAATCTGCTAATCAAAAGCAACCCATCTTCCCCACCACATTTTTGAAGAAGGAACACAGAAACCACCACCAATGCATAGCAAAGCCATCCCCAGATTGCTCCATAATTAAATACACCCTGATTCTCTCCTCCCAGTTTAAAGAAGGTCTGTATTCAATCACAGAAGCTGACCAAAAGGAAGCAATAGAGCACTGTGGATCAAATCATTTCCACACTGTACAGTCCCAGATGATAATCAGAGCAGAGACATTCTGTGGAGATGACCTTGTTCTTCAGTAAGTCATTCAAGGCAGTTGTGCTAATTTTACAGCTTGGGTACATACCTGCAAGGAGCTATTTTTGAAACACATCTCCATGAACCAGCATTTATTCCTTCATGTAGCCGTGCCAGCATCACAAATGAGCACATGTCTCTCTTCAAATACAAGCATGGAATTTCACCAGCATTTCTCTCCACACCTTTGGTGTCACACAGCAGTAACTACTTTATCAGCCACTGTCTTTTTCCACAAGCACTTCTAAAACATGCATGTGTGGCTGTACTTGCACATACACAAACCACATTACCTGTCCCTGTCATTTAGGTCACCTTCAAGGACAATAAAAACTATTCAATTGTCTTCTCTGCCTTTTTTAACTAAATATTTCCTGATTATAAAATAATCTGATTCTGACCCCAGAAACTGATGTAATACTACAGTGCTAAATGCAGGACTGTAGCATAAAGTTGAGTCCTCAGGATAAAGAGTTGTCAGACCACCAAGTTCACTTACACTGCCATGATCCTGACCTTTTATCTTGCAGAAACATACCTCCATTTTCTGCATAATAGCTCTCTTCATAGCCTGTGTGTCCCTGGGACTCTGGGTAGTGCTTCTTGTGCTTTTTTTCTTCCTGCTGTTGTAGGAGACGGGCAATATCCTGCAGAGATAGAAGAAAACAGACATTAAATCACCACTAAAAAGTATCTCCAGATTCTTTTGATCAAATTCTTTATTCAATTATTAAAATCCTTACCAAAAAAAAAAATCAAATTTTCAGACACAATAACAGTTACTCAAATTCAACCCTCCGGATGAGGCTTTCAAATTAATGGGTGACCCAAGGGACCATGTCAGCAACCAGTAGTCAACCCAGTCAGCAGACAACCAGTCATCAGCTCAGTCCAGTATTGATATTCCAACACCATGGCAAACTTCCAGGTTCCTGCTCCTCCTGCACACAAGCCTGCTACGCCCTAATGGCCAAAGCAGGGCAGAAGAGACTGCGTGCGCCATCTCAGGCTTTCCGCGAGGATTTGAAAGTCACAGAAGTGCACAGCCACTAATGGGAGTGGTCTTGATCTCCTCCCTGCACTCTACCAGGGGAAAAAAAAGCACTGAGGAAAGGACTGTCCAGCTAAAGGCACTTCTGACTGGAAGGAGTTCCCCAAGCAAACTGTGAACTCACTTCACGCTGGCTGTAATTTGCAGGGACTACAGGATGCCAGGCAGGGAGATGCATCAGTTTGACAGACAGAGACTTGAAGGAAAAGAAAATCGAAAGGACATTAGGAAGAGCAAACTAGGCACAAGGCAGGAGCACAGTGGGGACTGCAGCCATTTGTCTCCTGTCGCAGTTTTGGTAGATATGCCAAAGAGAAGAGCACTCCATTTTCCTAATTGGTTTTCCTTCGAGATGACTAATGGGTCAACAAGGCCCAGGAACCACAAACAGCTCCCTGGGGCTTGCTCCTCTGAGGCCCATGAGCTTGTGAGTCAGTGAAGCCAGTCTGGAGCTAGGGAGCAAAGCTGGGAGATACCAGCAGGGCATGCTGTCCCTTTGGATGCTATTCATTTAAGCCTTCGTAATCCTCAGGACCTTTACAGAGCCATGCATGTAAAGTGGACATTGCAGGCAGGAAAGGCATGGCTGAAATGCAAACTGAGAGTCAACACCCTCGAGAGCCAAGCCAGCACTGGAGGACATCGGATGGCTGCTCAAGTACAAACTATTATTTCAGGATTCAGGTAAGATCTGCTCTGAGGAAAATCTGGGGATGCCACAGGCTCCTTCCAAAAAAAAAAAAGCCCGAAACAAAACCTCCCCAAACTCCTTCCCCTGACAAGGTTAACCTTTCTAGCAAGTACTGTAAGTCTATAAATATATGAACTAAAGCACATTATCTCCAGGACTGAGACAGCTCAGGACTTGCAAATCCACACAAACCACTTCTTACAAACAGGATTCATAAGCAGGCAGGGCAGGCAGGCTTAGTGCTTCATTTAAAATACCTGCACTTCATTTAAAATATCTGCCTCAGTCCTCAGCTACATTTCAGACTGCCTCAGTCCTCAGCTACATTTCAGACACACCTGGGAACTTCCCATGTACCAGCGGGAAGAGAGAGAATATTTATGTCTTCTCCTTGCTTTAAGGCACAGTCAGCTGAAGCCTGCTCCCAACTGCACAAGATGGTCAGCAGGCAGGTTCGACAGGCTGCAAGGACCTGTTGTTACACCGCTGACATCCCTGCAGTTCTCTACATAAAGCAGGAAGAAAAGGTGCAATTCCACAAGTCAACACTAGTTTTGCATCTCCTTCACCTTCCTGATAAAAATATGACAGATCACTACCTTTTAAGCAGAAATCCTGAAGCCAAAGTGTTCCTCCCACCCTGTTAGCATAAGCTCCTCTTGGAAGCCAAGCCCTTCCCATCTGTCTGGGCAGCCTTTCAGTGCTTGCTTGGATTTAACGGTAGAAGAAGAAAATGAAGTCTTGCACAAAACCCTAATGCATCTGTCAGGTAAGGGCAGATTCTTATTTCAGGCTCTGCCAGGAAATACAGCCTTATGTTCAAGCTCTTCCTGACACAGAGAATGCCACCACGTGCCTCTTGAACATCTTGAGACAACTCAGGCTTCTCAGAAAATCATCTGAAACTCCAGGTTCTCACAGGTGTTCCTCTACTCTTTCTTGAAAACTCAATCTGACAGGATGATCCATTGAGGTGACCAATAAGCAAACCCGTTTGTACACTATGAACAAACCACACCACCCACTCTCAAGCAAAAGGAGCAGAGAGACATTCTGAAGTCACAAAAGGAATCTGCTTACAGATTCCTTACAGCAAGAAACTGTAACAGAGTGTTCAGGCTGTGAAAGACTAAATTGAAAAATGGAGAAGCCAGAAACAGATGGCTGGGCTGAGAGTCCTACTGAAATCTTTGCATTAAAGATAAAGAAATAATGGCCCAGGATTCTCCCAAGCGCAGTCCTTGTCTTCTTGCATTTGAGAAAGCAAGCAGGTCTCAGAGTATACAAACAATTACAACTTCTTACAACAGGGCAATAAACACCTCAGCAAGACTTACCTATTACTTGACCTCTTCATTAGCAAGGCCACTGTCATCAACAACCCTTATGACCCTTGAGTGTGAGGACTATGACTGTATCTTATTCCTGTAACAGGACTCCCCAAAATCTCTCTGCATACAGAGATCTGTCATGACAAGGACTGCCACCATGCAAGCCAACTCCTGTGGCTACTGGCCAAGAAATGTCTGCCCTGAAAAGGCTGCTACAAATAGCCCTGCCATCCCTGCAGCTTTAAAGGTTACCTCGTCTTTTTCCTCTTGCCTGCGGCGCTCCTCCGCTTCAAACGCGAGCTTCACTTGGATTTCCTGAGCAATCTCGCAGTCCTGGCGTTCCCTAGAAGGCAAGGAGACAGGGATTATAGGCAGCTGCAGTCACAGGCATCAGTCAGCCTGGAGAAAGGGATAAAAGAACTAAAAAAAAATCCACCCAATTTACACAAAAGAATTATTACTCAGTGTTAGCGCAGAGCTATGAATCCTCACCAGGGACCAGGACTCCCTGTACTTACTGGTGGCCAAATTTAGAAAATACTTCCCAAAACATCCACGGAGTAAAATGCAAAAGAGATTCATGGGCAGATTGCTAAGAAAGGAGATAGGTACCACAAAATAGGGCAGGCCAAGGTAGTGTTCAGGAGTCTGCAAACAGCCTAATTCTGCTGAGTTTTTGTCCATGTGGTATCTAAGGAGAGGTTCAGAGGTATGGTTAATGCAGGCACTTCTGGGAAGTGGCTATCACATGTAAGCCAAGGAGAAGGAAGTGCAGGAATATGGTACATAGGCCAAGTAGAGGCTGGAGGTGGCAGTCCAGTAATGAATGAGAAATGCCACTGAGGTGGGACAAGATACAAAAGCAGGACCAGTGCCCAGAAGCAAGGGAGCAACATGTGTCAAAACAAGCCACAGTGCCAGTGTGGATGGAGGAACACAAGACTGCATTAACTGGGGACAGGGAGAGATCAGAGCAATTGAGACATGAGAAGTTTGGCTGTGCAGACAGACCAGGAAGGCTGAAAAGCATCTACAAGAACAGTGCCACACTCAGCAGTATGGTCTGATGTCCAGCAAACAGGCTGGAACAATGGCCAAGGATTCCTCAGTGCAATTCAGAAATGGGCTGGGGGATCTGAAAAGAAAGACTAAAAGTTCTCTTTCAGCGCTGTTGAGAATGAGCTAAAGACCAGCTCTAAACATGTCAGGAAAGTCAATCCCCACAATTGCAACTACTGAGAGGCAAGGCATAGGAGGAGAACAGCTGTGAGCAGCAACAAGCAGAGCCTGCCTTATTAGAATACAATGACAATGACCAGGTAGGTGATGAAACCACTACCAAGAGTGGAAGACCAGCAAATAACTGAAGCAGACTGAACTATTTCAAAGCTGTGCTATGTGTGATGGAGCAACTAGTTCTAGGTTTGAGCAAGAATCTGGGCATAAATGACCTAGTGAATCTGGAGGCAAAGGACTGGGAGAGAATCTAAGACATGAGAAGAGGAAGTTAAAACACCGAAGTGCAGACAAGCACATTTTGTTGCAAAACCAAGAAATGTGGCATGGTGGGAGCAGCCAGTGGCACAACAGAACCTTCTTTTACAGCGAGGAAAGAAGGAGAGAAGCAGAAGGGGTGGATATGTGGCAAGGGTGGAGAGGAAAGACAAGAGGGTTTAGAGGACAGATGTCACTAAGAAACAACTCATTTGTCATAGGCAACAAAAAGGCACACACAGCAGGAAGGAAAAGAAGATTATTTCTGTCAACAGCTCCTTGGAAGCAGACCTCTGGACTGGAGTTATCAATAGGTCAAACATTTCAGGACACGAGTTTCTTTCATCCAGGTAATAAAACCTGGACATTTTTGCGTGTGCCTGTGTGTTTTTCATTTGACTCTGGGGACAGATCTGTTCAAAGCCACAAGAGTTCACACGCAGCAAATCTAGTTCTTGAACTTGCTTTTTAAAAAGAGACTTTGGCAAACCTGGCACCAGCAGAGAATCACAGCTCCCAGGAAAACAATACTTGAATAAGCAAATCCTAGGGAGCAGGCTGTCAGTGAGCCTGGTAGTGGATCCTTTACAACCCCAGGCTCTGAGGACATGAAACTAGGTAGAAAATAAGTTAGAAAGGTCAGACACATCAAGGCATTGCACGTCTCCAGTTCCCTTGGCACCTGTGAGCAGAGCTAAGGTGCCAAGTTCATCAGCACAAACTGACTTGCTAAATGCTTAAAATACATCCTATTGAAAACAAACAGGACAGAAAAACAACTAATCATCTTTCAGAGCTAAGGCAACAAGGTCATTCCCTCTCTGTTACCAGCAAGGTACACCAGAAGTATTGCAAACACAAAAGCATTTTCTTCTTTCTGATGACACATCTCGGAATACACCACATTAAATCCTAAGAACAGTTACAGAGGATTAGATTTGGAGGTTTATTGCTCAGCAGTAATTAAATACTGAGACTTGATTACTTAGTCGACACAAACTAATGTATTAACTTGTGTGAGCAGAAGAAAATAGGTTCAAGAGCTTTGACAGCCCTTCTTGCCCTTCAGTTTCCTTAATGTGAGCTTAAGTGCCAATCAGACCCCAGAAATCAGCCAGAGCAACATAAACATCACCATCCCTGAACATCCCACTCATGTGTCCTTCAAACCTGGGCAGCCAGGAGTGTTAAGAAAGTCGGAAAAATTCCACATCAGTTTACAAAAAAGAGAAAAATACCTAAAAGTTTGTGTGATCAGAAAGCTCCCTCCCATTCACAGTGACTGAAACTAGTTGTTTCCAGATGAGGAGAAAAAAAGGGATTGTTTAAGGGAACTGTTCAAAGGAACTGTTCACATCAGTGCAACAGAACTATCACACACTGAGAGCAAAACAGGGAAAGAGCATATTTTCACACTATTTTATTTTAGTAATCTTGCTACTATGCTTAGAAGTGTGCAGGCTGCTCAGCTAGATGCAAGAGATGCTTTTAAAGAAGCATGAAAATCAGGTTTGATGCTTCCCTGAATTCTTAAAAAGAGATGTTTCTGTTCTCTCATTTATCTTCACAAAATATTTCTGAGAGAAATTAGGATTTGAAAGAGAAAAGAAAGCCAATAAATTTGAAGAGCTTTTTTGCTTCCTGTTTCTCAAGACCCCTTAGTTCTGCCCTCTTACTCCTCCCATCACCTTAGCATCTAACTGTCCTACATGACACAGAAAGCAACAGCAGGGATTATTTTGTTGCCAGAGCATGCTACTCTTGGACAAGGAAGAAACAGTGAGAATGTACAAAGCAATAAGGAAGAAAAAGATCCAATTACAAAAGGATACCTCCAACTTCTTTTACTACTCTTGCAGAAGAGCTCCTGCTCTCAGAAGCAGAACTGCTGCGGACATAACATTTTACATCAGCAGTTCTGCCTGTGCTTTAGCTCACCAAGTTTGTAAATCCCATTTTACAGAGTCCTACAACAAGAAAATTGTTTGCAGCTCCCAGCAAGTAACAAAGAAGAATCATGTCTGCCATACAAAACCAATTTTTATGTTGTCATTTACTCACTCACATCTCTAATTGGTAAGAAATAAAACTATTGAAAAAAAGCACAGACTTGAGAGATACATATGTACACAAGGTCTGTCCCAGTGTGCTGGGAACATTGAAAACAGTGGATGATCTGTCACGCTCCAGCTTCAAAGCTTTCATGAGTTGCTGCTTTGAAGCCAGTCCTGTATCTCCCACATCTGCAACACAGAGCTCTTCTGCTCTGTCATTGGTTCTGTCAGATGAGCCATCCAGGCTCTGTGATCCACCACCAACTGCACCTGGTGGGTGGCATTCCAGAACTCAGCAAAAGTTAGGAGGCAGCACAGCTGTAGGGAGATGCATCCTGCCTAGCAGGCCGTGTATTTGCAGGGACCCCCATCCACCCACTTCTCATGAGTGGGATCTGGCTGAGCCCTGTCCCATGAACCATCTGCTACATCCAGTACTCTGCAAGTCCACTCTGGACTGGAAAGCACAGTTTGTTTTGCCCTGTGCTGCCGTGTTTCACTTCTACACCAGCTCCACAGCTGAGAGCCCTGGCACACAGAGAGCCAAACCACAGACCACAGGGTTAAGATGTGGTGTGTGGGGACTGAGCAAACCTGCAGAGCAAACTGGATCAGTCATTAAACACCCTCCCACAGTTACTGCAGAAGTCAGTGACTCCAAGAGAAGGCCTGTCCCCCAACACCCATCCCCATCAAGCCACCCTGGAGCAGCAATTCCCCTTGCCAGGTCACTTCACACTGAATAGCTGCAAGCACACACAGGGGCTGTCAGTGCAGCAGGACACCAAAAGCATCACACCCAGCTCCTCAAAAGCATTCACCAGGCACAGGGCAAACACACCAATATCTGCAATTTCCACACAAAAGAGATTCCCTGTAGCACTGGGTATTTCTGCGGCACGGTTCCTTCACTCTCAGCCTTCAGCCAGGGACCAGATTGACACAAGTGGCCAAGTTACCCCATTTTCACAACAAGCAGTAGAATGGGAAGGCTCCTTCTCATGGACAGGCAACAGTATCTAAGGCAGGATGGGCTCCAAGACCACCTGCTCACACACTGCTCTCATTCCTCTGTGCCAGAGCCTGGTATTGCTACTTTTACAGCAGTGGACAGCCAAAGGAAAAAAAAAAAAAAAGCAAAAGGCTGATGAACCCCACACACTGTCAACTCAAAGCAGCTGATATTAATTAGTGCTCTCTCCAAATGGGACTAGCATTCCCATTCCAAGATCTCCAGCACAAACTCACAAGTCTTTTTGGTGTTTCTGGATTTGAGCACGGGCTTTCTTATCCTCCTCTTCTTGCAGTTGCTTGGCCATCTGCAAGTCATGTTGCACCAGACGATTACGCTGAACATTCGTGGCCAAGTGATGCTCAACTGGAAATAAACACAGACAAGAACCCTCAAATCAGGCTGCAGAACTTCACTGCCTGAACACGATAAACCAAGTGGGAGGGAGATTCCAGCCCAGAAAGGAAGACAGATCTTGGCAGGGAAACACCAAGCAATCTCTCTAAAGGTGGGAAAGTCCTGAACTGAAATTATGCTAGCAGATTGAGATTGCCTCTTTTCAGCACTGAGGGGGCTGTATACGGATCTGAGAGCAAAACAAGTTCTGCGTATCTTAAACACATCCAGAGAATGGTTTTAGGCTTTGAATTTCATTTTCTGACCACAGAAAATCACTATAGACAAATGAAGTGGGTCTGGGAGGGACCACCAGAGGCCAGTGAGGATGAGCTGAACCTAAACCACTTATTATGGATAGTTTTCTAATTTGTTCTCAATAACCTCTACAGAAGAAAACTCCTCTCACTCTCAGCAGAATCAGTTCCAAAAATCTCCCTACCTTTATATTTAGCAACAGAGCAACTTAGTGCTCCAGTGAGTCCTTTACCATACATGGATATTGCCTGCCAGAAAAAATGGCTACATGAGCTACAGCCCAGAGTCCTCTTTAATTCAATGGTCTCAGGTTCCAGCACCAAGGGCATGAGCAGCTGCACCCTTGGTGGAGCAGCACGAATGGCATTAGCACCTGATACTGGCAGATACTAAATCCATGAGAAGCTGATTAGAGAGGCCACCACACCTGAAACTGCAACATAAACATACCCAAACTAACAGATGAGCATGTTAAAAAAAATCATTTTAAGATAAAGCACCAGTCACTCTGAAGTTTCTGGGTGTCTTTTTTTTCCTCCTTTATAAACTCTTCTAGTGTATAGCTGCCCTACTTCAAAATGTCTGAAAAGGAAGGCTCCTTTCAAAAGGCAGACACTGGTAATTCTGAAATAAGTAAACAAACAGACCTCTTCTGGTTGTACTTTAGGTCAGACTATAAAACTTGAAGCTTCCAAAATTGCTAGTCATTTCTAAAAACCTTGCACAGCAACAAAACCCCAAGTGCACTCCTACATGCAATTTTATCATAAACGGCACAAACAAACTCAGCTCTAAAGGAGAGCACAAAATTGAAATATAAAATGCAGCTATCTCTGGGGTACAATGTGAGCTGGAGCAGAGTGAAGTGTAGTGTTACAGGATAGTGAAGACAGCAATAATAAACTATATTCCATTAAAAGGAAAAAAATTAAATAAAAGCAGGAAGCATTTTTCTTAGCAAAATCAAATAAAGCCAGATATCTGTTGGGACAAGTTTGCTTCAGTTTGCTCTGAAGATTGTTGCTACTTACTCTCTTGTTCCTGTAAATTATGGGCCAAGGTATGATCTTCCAGAATAGCGAAGTCTCGACACACTGAACAGGGAAACAAAGTCAAGAGAATTAGCACCAGAAAAACTAAAAACAAACCAAAAAAGCATCAAATGAGCTATGGCAGTCAGGAGAGCCTATGAACTTCTGACAGTTTCTACTAGTCAAGGTTTGGAATTGGCGTTTTTCCCCCACTCCTATCATCATGTCTATTTTGTCTGTGTTTATTTCTTTGTCCTTGTTGGCATAAAATGCCTTCTTGACTCTCCCCTTGACCTCCACTTCAAGAACAGAATAGTCCATGCTACTACTGGACCAGACCTTACATACAAAGCTCTATACCCATTCAAACAGAATATATATAATATATTTTTACCAATGCCCACACTGACTGCATTCAGCTAAAACCAAAGGCAAGCATCTGTGTTTACTGTGACTTTCTGTGCCAGGTTAAAGAATCTGAGAATAGTATTTACATGGCACAAAGGGTAGGTGCACGCTGGCATCTCTCCAAAGCTGAGCAGACTGAGCTCCATGGCTCTCACTGCATTTCTCTCAAGGCATTTCTACCAGCTAAGGTATCATTTTCAGTTGTTTCTTGTAAGCTTCACTGACTGTCTAAAAGCAGATGTTGGATTTGCACCTTGAACCCAGATATGGGATCAATCACAGCATTATGGGCAGGGATAATTACAGCTTCTTCAAAAGATGCTGAAAATGACCTTGAGACAAGTGAAATGGGAAACAGATGAACTCACTTTGGCACCAGTTTAAAAGCAGCAGATTTTTGCCAATGCCTATCACTTTCCCACTTGAACTTTCAAAGGAATGCTCTACCTACACTGTAGAAAAACACCAGAGTATATTTTTAACTTGTTATGATAGGCAGTAGGACAACAAAACACAAGCCACATACATACTGGGACAGGGACAGACACAGCATCAGGTTCTGCCTTTTAGTGGCAGGTTCACATCAGCTTCTCTGTGAACCAAAGACAGACAATGACCTCTCCCCCCAGACTGCAGAATGGGGCTCCTTTTCAGAGGTCTGCCAGACCTGGGGTTTCTGCCTGCTTTGAGGGGAGTTTTAGGCAGTGGCACCAAAAAATTTACACTAGAGAGGTCTGTCATTTATTTTTCTCTCAATGTGACAAGCTAAGAAGCTTAACAGCACCCACAGAGGGGAATATCTCCCACTTGAAACACATCACAAAGCAGAGAACTACAAGGTGCTTCTGAAGCCACAGAGGGAAGTACAAACTCCTCCTGCTGCACTCCACTGGCAAAACCTCTGGGGAAGACCGAGATTTCTCTTTAGCAGAGCACAGGCACAGCCTAAAAGATAAACTCAAAATAACCCCAAAAGCCCCAGAATGCATCAAAAGTACAAGGGGAATTTATGAAGATCCTGTTTGTGAAAGGGTTCAGAGTCAAAAAAGATAAAACATTTCCACTGCCACAAAGGAAATGAGAAAGTAGCTGCATTTCCTAAGCCACGATCCCACAAGCCTTCCCTTTTCTCACAGATGCACATGCTCCACTAGAGAAGCATCAAGACTTTACTCCACACCCAGGTATCCTCACAAAATATCTGGAAGAGTTTGTAGTTGTCTGTACCAAGAGATCAGATAATGCTTTACCATATTCAATGGAGTTTTTGGTTCAGTCTGCATTGAAAGGTGTTTTAAGATGACAAAAGCTCCTAACAGCCAGATCAACACTTCAGGGAAGGACAGTGACACGCAGCAGGGTGGAGATGAGGACAAAGGTTACAGTTATATGATCCCACAGTGGCCCACTTTAAGCATGAGTAAGTCTGGATGGTGTAATTAAGGTTTTGCTGTTGCTTTTTTTCATTGCAACTTCTTTTAAAAAAGGAAAGATGATATGAAACTCAATAGTATTGAAAAGCTTCCAGTGGCCATTTCTGTACAAAGAAAAAAATGTTGCCACCAGAAGCACATATAGGCCAGAGCAGCATCTTCCCTGGTGCAACTTCCAGCTTCTGACCCAAGGCCACCTAGGTCCAGTGCCATCCCTAACATGGCCACACAGCACCCAAACCTGGGGCTGTGCCCTGCCACCACCTGTCCCACATCCACACAACACTGACAAAGCAAGGGGGAATGCTGCCCTGGGATGAGCCACCAAGTTGCAGGGCTTAGACATGAATAAAGGAGCTGGGTCTTAAGCCAGTGATATTGACCCACCAGCACAGAGAGAGGGAAGCTGGACAGTTACCAGTGATATGCATACTGGAATCTTCTCCGTGTCTGGGTTCCCTGGTGCTTCCATCTCACAGAGGACAGACACAGCATGGAGCGGACTGGTGGGGCAGCAGAAAGCCTTGGCTTTGTTCACACATTTGAATTATTTGAGCATTGCTGAAGAAGCCATTTGGCTGCACACACTCTCCTGTTACAAACCCAAGCAGACAGCTTGAGCACACAGCCCTCTCTTTGTGCTGCTGTGGCTGCTGGCAGGGCAGGCAGCACAAGAAGACCTTTCGTCACTGTCAGAAACTTGGCTGGGCTGGCTGCCTCCAACTCATCTGAGCACATTATCCTCAAGACCCATCAGCCTGAGAACAACGTGCTAAGGAAGATGAGAACATTCCATTACAAACACAACGAAGCCCTGTCAAACAGCCAGGTGGCAAAGGATGGGGACACCTGCACCTCCCTAGCAGATTTGGGGCTGATGGCAGTGCAGAACATTCCCTCACAATTAGACCCAGTACCCATGGCACCGAGCCAAGCATGACAACAGCTGCAAGTGAGGCCAAGGAAACTAATCCTTGAAGACTCACATCTAACAATGAGGCAAGTATGAAATTATTGGAGATGTGAACTGGCCAGGCATGGTCTGAAATGAAGTTTCGTAAGCCCTAGTTCTCATTCCCTGCCCAGTCTCAGCAGGATACAGCACAATCATTACTAGCTACTATGTACACTGGGTTTGTGCTGAGAAATAGGATGGCCCCAAGGACAACAGACTCAATTTCCCCTCTCTGACAGGCTTTGTATTTAAGGGAAAAGAAATCCATTTCCTTGCTCCCTAACTGTATGTCTAAAAAATGAAAGATGAGATTAATATTACCTTCACTGTTGCAAATTAACTTGACTTCCCATCCCTGGGCCCTGGCTGGGAGCCACCAGGCAGTCAAACAAGCAGCAGGGGGGCAATCAGAGCAGCTACAATTGGCAAGTCCAGCGAAGCATGGAACATTCACAACAGGTTTACCAAGTCTGATTGAGCCAATCTACCTTGGCACAGCAGGGAGCAGACCAGGAAAACACTCTGGCACAGCTGTCAATAAAGAAATGCCTGCCCAGGAATCCCAGCGGCTGCTATGGCCAGCAGAGGTGCCAGCTGGGGAGGATGAGGGCAGAAGCATCAACCTTACAGTGATAGCATCCAAAATCCATGCATGGAAGAGGGAGGTCAGTTGTCTTGAGGAATCCCCGAGAGCCTCCCTGCAAGCTCCAAGCACAGGTCTTCTCCTCTGGTAGTTCTCACTGGTAGTTCTCTGTGCACTGGTGCATCTGAGGCTCTTGAAAACATGGCTGCAGCCCTGCATTTATGGCTGACATAAGAAAGTCCCTAGGTACAACAGCTCAGCAAAATTTCATTAAGTAACCTCTTCCTTTTTATATTCTGTCACCCATATAACTAACCTTCTCCAGCATTACCTCAGTTCCAAAGCTCAGCATTTTTAACACCCCAAACGGTTTCAAACAGATCGAGATAATCACAAGAGAGGAGCAAAGGCAGCCTTAGATGTTGCTAGTGAGACTCAGGTGTATGACAAAGAGGTAGGTAACACCCAGAAATGGGTGCTGTGGTGCACTGTCTCAGCAAGAGGTCAGCCCCTACTGGCTTTTCAAGCAGGGTTCACAGCAAAACTCCCCCCTCACTTCTGCCTGAAGTCTTAGATCATGTTTTGACATTCACTGTGGGTCCCAAGGGCCCCCTTGGTTCACCGTGGCCCATGTAATGCGTCCAGGATACATGCCAGTTCAATGACCCAGGGACCACAGATGCATGTTGCAAGTATTTCCTTTTGGGTCTTAAAAACCATCTCTCGCTCCTCCCCCCTCCACTCCCAGCATTTTCCAGACAGCACTGTGAGATGGGTAATTCACAAAACAAACTAGGTGTGAGTCATGCTTAGTTTACAGCATCTGCAGTTCTTGAATTCTAACCTAAAGGACAGAAGGGAGAGGAAAGACAAAAGTAACATGAAAAGCAGTATCATCAACTAAAAATCAGCTTTAGGGCCTATAGAGCTGATAAATTAATGGCAAGTATCAAATGCATCCTTTTACAAGCCAGCAGCCTCAGGAGGATGCCTGAGTTATGTAGATTCCTGCAGATTAGAAAGCAAGTTGGGATTTCTTAGAGACTCTTACCAGCAGGGACTGGTCAGGCCACTCCAAGCCAGATATGCCTTCAAAATCTGGGAATTATTTCCTTGCCCAGCTGGAGGTGAATGGCTGCCCTGAGGGCAGCTTCCAGATAAAACATGCAACTGGGATGTTTTCTTCCCAGCCTCAGCAAAGCTGCTCTGTGAGATACATAGCCCAGCCTCAGCAATTCCCATTTCTGCCCTGCCTCTCCCATTACACCAGGAGCTCCTGCTACCACACATGGGTGCTGACAGAGGCTGGCTAGGACACGTCTGGCTGCAGCATGTACACAGATGACATTCCTAGGGCCTCGCTCACCAGGCCTCATCATGCCAAGGAAATCAGAAAATCATGCAGGGAGAAGGTGGATCCCAGACAGAGGGCAGGTCTGGGCAGTCTGAGAAAGGGAACAATTTCTGCTCCACAGTCACAGCACCAGAGCATCACACATAGCTGGGAGCTATGAGGCAGCACAAGGAGACTGGGTGACTCTGTGGGGAACCAAACTAAGGGGTCTCAGTCTAATTCTCAAAAATGTAAACATGCAAAATAATAATCATTAAAAATAAATAAATCACCAAACCACGATGGTTTTTTACTAGTAGTCTTGGCCTGGAAGCTAAGAACATCTAGGGATTTGGGAAGGAGGTTATCCTCTCTGCTCTAAGCTAAATGCCTTGAGGTCAAGGCAATGAGATTTTTGTGCTCTGTCTGCACCATTCTCCATCATTAAGCTCTCACCTGCCTAACAGCGCTTCAAGAAGGAAGACAATGCCTTTTGGAATCAAACCCTCAGAACTTCGTTATATTTTTTTAATCTGCCTCGGGACAGAAATCATCAACACTCACAAAGTGCCTTCTCTGAGGCTACTAGATTGGCAGTCTCACTTCTGTAAAGAAGCCTGCACACTGTACCACAGACCAGTCCCAAAGCTGAGGGAGTATCTGCTGAATACCTCAAAGCAGAAGGTGATGTGCTTGCAGTGTAAACAGGAAGCTGGAGATACTCAAGATAGTGGAAAAATAGCACAAGGTACCTCAAAAGGTTATCCTTTGAGCAAGCCCCAGCTACAAAATTTGATAAGATTTATCATTCTGCTTTTCTACAGAAGGCTGACATGTTTTTCATCACTGGATAATTCCACCCTACCTGGTTTCATCTGCAATGTTTCTAAATAAGAGCAAGTCTTCTTATTCCCAAAGCTTAAAACACAAGCCTTAGGTTGAAAATATTAAAGACCAACTTTTTGACTTCCAGAAGAAAATGCTGAGTTCGTGCATTTCAGTCACAAAATCCTAGAATAACTTAGGTTGAAAAAAACATTAAGTCATCAAGTACAACCACTGATCTGGCGCTGCCAAGCTCACCACTACAGCACACCCCTTAGTGCCACATATACACATCTCTTTAGTGTCTCCTAGACTGGAGAATCTCCCAAATACTTTCTTGTTTCAACCACTGGTCATCCTTATGCTGAAGATGGTTTTTTTTTAACATCCCATATAAACTTCCCTTGACAGAACTTGGGCCAATTCCTCTTGTTCCATCACTTGGTACTTGGAAGAAGAGGCCAATGGCCACCTGGCTGCAACCTCCTGACAGGGACTCGTAGAGAGCAATAACATCTCTCTTGAGCCTCATCTTCTCCAGGCTAAACACCCCCAGCTCCTCAAGGACTTGTGCTCCAGACTCTTCCCAGCTTCACTGCCCTCCTCTGGACTCATTCAGCACCCCAGTGTCTGTGCTGTAGTGAGGGACCCAGAACTGAGCACAGGATTGGAGGTGTGGCCTCACCAGTGTCAGAACAGGGTGATGGTCACTGGCCACACCATTGCTGATCCAGGCCAGGATGGCACTGCCCTTCTTGGCCACCTGGGCACACAGTGGCTCATGTTCAGCAGGCTACTGACCAGCACCCCCAGGTCCTTTTCCACTGGGCAGTTTTCCAGCCACTCTGTGCCAAGACTTTCAGATGTACCTAAAAATGGCATTGAGCCTTAAGAAGTAATGACATCCACGCTTTGAAAATTCACCCTTTTCAGCCATGTCCAGTTGGGTCCCCAGTCACAGAGTACCCTGAGTCACAAGAACTATCCAATACTTCCAAGTCCTACAGCCAACATTGCTGTTACAGCTGCTGCTTTCTATTGCAGGGGCTCAACACACAGAATACATTAACACTTTAAAGCAGAGAGCAGATATGATATGTGTTAATGTCTCCAAGTCATTACCTGCCAGGCTCAGAACACTCATCTCTGTAGAAATTTCTTTATTGCCCCAGTGTCCATCTACCTGTCCAGGACTGCCTACAGCCAAAAGACCACCAGTGAGCTCAGCCATTGCATTGTGGACCCACCAATAACACCCAGGTGGGTCTCTACTACAAAAACTTCAAGGTAGGTATGGCTTGGCTGTTTGACACCACAGTCAAAGAGCAGACCTCAGGCAGCCAAACACTTCACTCACAACATCTGAGATTGTAACTGAGTCTGTGTATGGAAGAAGATAATCTCAACCATCAGCGAGAACAAAAGCTGTTTGTGTAGCTCATCCTGTCCAGCATTTGACACAGCTTCAGTTGACTCAGCTAATACCACATGTGCAAAAGGAACAACCAACAATAAAGACAGGGAGTTTTCCTAGAAGACAGTTTTAACCACTACCTCCCAACCATGGACCACAGCAATGCAAACAACACTTGACTCCAACAGCTGTGCTTTACCCTCTACCCCAAAGGCAAACTACCGTACACACCACTGGAGAGCAAGGCAGGAGCTGCCTTCACCAGGAGAGGGCAAAATCCCTGGCCCACACAGGCCCCATGAGCACCACTCTAACTGTAAAGACACACCTTTAGCTGTGCCCCATGGATCACATGATACCCCTTTTCTTGAAGGTTTTTTTTTGTTTCTTTTGCAGACAGAATGTCATGGCACCTTTAAACCTAGCTTTAAACCAAACACCACTCATTTAAATTGGTGTATGGGAGGGGTAATAGAAAAACAGTCTTTTATCAAGTGCAACCCAAAACAGCCACCCACTCAGAAAACTGCTGGGGCATGGAGCTTGCATCTCAAGAGATTTGCACTGTATGTACACTCCCTTACCCCACACCCATCTCCAATAGCAATCACTGTATTCTGTTGTTTTATCTGTTCAATTCAGCTTTTATTTCAGCATTTTAACTAATTTTACACCACACAAAACTTTCGGAAGGACACATTGAGTTTCCCGGATAAGCAAAATTTCTGTTCTCTTACACACACTTAGTTTCCCAAGTAGGCAAAACTTCTATTCTCTGATGAATGCACAGCTAAACCCCTTGTTCAGTCCAGCAGTTTCTCTGCAGAGAGCTGGCAGGCCCACTTTGTGGTTCAGGATGGCTTTCAGGAGCCATGGCACCCTGGATTGCAGATATTTCACCAGCATTTCTCAGCCCTCAGGCTGTGGTGAATAACCTCACACAGCAGCTCCAAAGAGGCAGCTGGGAGCAGAGATAATGCAAAGTGTCAGCTCTCACAGGGTTCTCCTCTAGCTTAATCCTGAAAGATAATGTAGAAAAATACAAGGGAGACAGGATGCAAAAAGGGAGGTTTGAACGCCCCTCTGGTACAGCTTCATGCCCTGACTCAGTTTAGTGACTGCTTTACAAAAGGCTGACTGCTGGAAACCTCACACCCACACAGAAGCTGCCAAGTGCCAAAAAAAGGTTCAAGTTCCTCTCTAAACCCCACAGTGTGCTTTTACATGACACTGACCTGCAGTTGTACAGAGAAACAATAACCTCTGGAAAAAACAAGCAGAATAAAGAGCCTCCAGAGATGCCACCTTCTCTTCAGCCTTTGCACAACTAGAGCCAACCCTGACTGCTGCATGGCTTGTAGCTAAACCAGAGCTGCAGCTGAAAGGACACACCACAGTGGCAGTGCACATTCAAATCAGCCAGGTTTTATTCCTCCAGATCACATACTAAGAGAAGCAAAGCTCCAGCAGGATGGGCCTCTGAGCAGCCTCCCAGCCTTGATGGAAACCCTACCAGCTGCTGCATTCGAAGCAGAAGGTATCTGAACTAACCCTGCAGTCAGCTGCGATTCTTGCACAGATTCCCATCAGCTTCCTTTTCCCTAGAAAGGTGGCTGCTAGGATGCAAGCAAAGGCTCCTGTCTGCCACCCGTTCAGCAGCTGCCAGCACTGCAAAGCTGCTCTGCAAGAACAACAATCCTCTACCCAACCAACTGAGGTTGTTGGTTTGTTTCAAAAGCCTTTTCCTTTGCTCCACTAGCTCCTGACGGGTACTCTCCCCTCTCCCCCCTTGCTTCCTGTGTTTAAGTTCTCCAGGTTTATTAGTCAGTTCTGGGGAACACAAAGTACCAAAGCTGGCCCCTGATCAGTCAAAATTCCAAATCCATCTACAAGTCAGAAATTAGTAAAGCTACAGCACTAACAATACATGTTCCCTTTCCTGTCACAACCTTTTGTTGGCACACTGCCCTGAGTGCAACTACAGATTTAAAACCCTGGCATACAAGGGTAAGAATAAGTCTCTGGCTTCTGAGACCAGATGGACAGGGAGGCAGAGCTCCCTGTATAATTTTGAAACAAACTGCTTTGTGGCATCTGAGCCCACAGTTCATATACATTGCAAAGCATGAGGAAGAAGCAGGCTGGCAGCCTTTTCTCCTCTCCGAGGGCACTAAATGAGCTCCAGGTCAGTAAAGGTAAATTTTTTTGCTTTGGGAACTGTATCACCTTCAGGTGATATTGCATACTCACAGCTTCTTAAAAACAAGAAAAAGTAAAAAAAAGAACAGTTAAATCAGAACCAAGTTAAGTTCACCTGTTACACAGCCAGAGGTGGTGCTGTGGGCAATGCCAGCTGCCTGGAATACCAGGTAACCGAGCACTGAGCTGGAGACAAACCTGCTTTTTCCACCTTGCATCAGGGATGTGTGGAATCCAGGCAGGGCCGTGCAGCCCTAGCCAAGGACACAGTCCTTCCAGCACTGCAATTAAGGTCAGGAGAGCCCAGCCTCTTCCCAACATCAACTTCCTTTGGAAACCTGGCGCCAGGCAGATGGCCTGCAGGAGAGCACAGCCCTGCGAACAGCAGAGCTCTCTGCCTGCCATGAAAACAGCCAACACCCTGGTGGCTTGGAAAATTCCCAGGCCTTCTCCGTGCTGTGCTCCACCACCTCACCTCAGCAGCACTGCCAATGGCTCCAGGAGCTGCTGCTGAATTTAGGACATAAATCCTTCCCATTCCACCAGCCAGCACCTCAATAATAAAACTAATACCAGAGCAGAAGGAAGGGCCAATTCTCTGCACCAGGATGCTACCAAGTAATGCTTGCTGTAACCAGAACAGATATAGATATAATAAGCTGCTTTTGCAGTGCAAAGTCATTGTGCTGTGCAGAGATGGAGAAGCTTTCCATCCACACCAGAGGAGGCTTCCCTAAGCCACACCAGCATTATCCCAACCCACGTGCCAAGTCAGTGGCAACAGTCCCTCTGCAAGGAGCATTTTTAGCCAGAGCACACTCCCCCCTCTTGTCCTGGATGTAAAGAGCCAATGCTACACATATAATGCAGAAAGGAATTAAAACCCCTGCCTTCTCACCACCAGGAAATACTCCTGTTTGCATAAACTTCCTTCCTCCCTTTTGCCCCATTATTTCTCATATCACTCCTGTCAGTGTCTTTATGGAATGTCTGTTTCCCAGTGTTTTCAAGTATTTCCTCATTTATGTCCTTTTCCCCTTTGTCATCACTTATTGAACACTACATACTGAGCCCACATAACATTTCCTCTTAGAGTTGACTCCTCTAGCTACAAAGTTCTGGTTCAGCAAAAGGGCTCAGGAAAGGATGAACGAAAATGCACACAGGAACTGCGCGTGGCTTGTTACACCTCTTCTGAAAAGAGAAGTGAAGAAAAGTGACTCACTCACAAACCCACTTTGACTTTCTGTCCTGAAGAGCACATAATGCAGGGTAGAGCTACCAAGTGCACACAAACCAAACCTCTACCAAGCCAGGCCAAAGACGGAAAGATCTCCCTATTTTAGTTCGGCCAACAGAGCATTGCGGCGGTGGCATCATGGGTTGGTGTGCAATTAAAATAACTATCAGTTGAGCTTCAGGAACCTGACACAAAATAATTGGGCAGGTGCAGATGAGCTGTGCTAGGCTCTGAGCACGCTTTCATCTATACCTTTCTCCCCAGGAAGAGTAACACTTCTGGCAAGCTTAATTCACAGGGTGCCTGGAGTTACAGGGTAAATTTTATGAGCACTAAGGCCTGACTGATCCCCTTTGCTCAAGTTAAGGTTCTCAACAGCACTGCCTTGCAGCCCTTACAATGCCAGTCTGATGCTGCATCCTCCTGTTCTCTTCCCAGCCCAGCTAAAAGTCCATCCCCACAGCCGTACAGTGTCAAGGCCACACAACACTCAGTGAGCTGTGTGGTATCTTTTCAAGTACTGAGAAAGAAAACAGCAGGAAGGCTTCAATTTCTACTTCTCAAAAAAGAAGTAGAAATGAAGTGTCAAGGGACTTTCACAAAGTCCTATACATGTTCTATGAAAAGCTATGCTGTAAGGTGAACAGAGAGCACTGCTGACACACATCAGCCTCCAGGGAGACTGCAGCTTTCCAAGTGGAAATGTCCAGCAAACATGCCCTTTGCTCCCTGCAATGCAGCCAACCAGCAACAGAACAGCAGCTGTTGTTATCACCTTCTTGAAGAACAGCTGAAGGTCAAGCCAGCAGTGAGTGTCACACCAGAAAATGGACCCAAAGCTTCTCAAGTTTTAAGGCACTTTCACCAACAGACCAACCTCCTCCCTTAGCCCTTCAGCCTTCAAAGCAGCACTACACAGGAGTAGCAGTGAAGGAGCAGGAAGCCAACCAGCTGGGGACATTCTGGAAAGAGGAGAAGGAAGCAGGCAAGGATCTTGCCGCTTTGTCCTATAAATCAGCACATTCATGTGAACTGGATGATTCTGAGCAAGAAAAAGAAAGCTTATTCCAGCAAAACAGAAGTTTCACACAGCTCCAAGGCATATCCCGTTGTTTTACCAAGTGGGATTTTTCTTGCACCAGAGAGAGCAGAACTGGCCTTTCCTGCTTCTTGCAGCAGCCATCTCCAACTCCTGCCTGGCATCCTCTGATGTTTCCCATGGCCAGAGGAAAAGAAAGATTAAACAGAGGCCCATGGTGACCATAAACACACTGCTCAGCTGGGAGCATTCCTCAGAGACCAGCAATGGGTGATGGACAAAGTCACAATGTCGTATCGTAAACAGGAGAAAACCCCCCGCTGCTATCTCTGTATCCCCAGGAATCAGGGCAAAAATAGGATGTGTCCCCTCATAGCCCCATCCAAAAATCTGTCAGGAGTCATGGAAACATCTCTGCAAAAAGCATCAATGGAAGTCTTGGGGTATCTTTCTGCCAAAGCTTTTCGAGCAATCTTTTTGCCTCAGTACAACCTCCACAGCAGCTCACAGAAGACAAGTGTTAGGGATTTAGGGATGGGAGGAGGCAGACCTGCTTGTTCAGCTGCCTTTCAGAGCCAAGAGCATGAAATATGCTAATCCTGCCCATCTCTGCCAAGCACTGCAGACCCAGAACCACTGAATGCAAAATAAAACTTTCACCAGCTTTAACCAGAAGTGAAACGAATGCCACAGCCTCAGCTACAGAATTCATGCATGCTGGAAAAACAGATCTCCTATTATCCAGAAGAGCTGGATGTGAGCCAGTGACCTGTGTCTATGTCCCATCACTCTCCACCTCCCCGCTGCCCTCAAGCCATCCATCTTGCCTGAATTTCTCAGAGCCCTTAAACCCTGAAAGGAAGTCACAAAGCAGAAAATCATGATGCTGCAAGGAAAAACCCCAGCTGGAGCCAAAGGGCATGGGGCAGGTGGCTTCACAATGACCCGGCTGACCCTCAGCTGCTCTCAAAATTGTTGCCCTGATTATACTAATCCAGTTAAAGGCCAATGCTTCCTTCAGATGAATACAGCTGACAGCTTATCCCTCAAAACCATTCCCCTGAAAAACCCCTAAGCAGAATCTTTCCTCATCAGACACTGTGCCAGCCATTCACACTTCCTCAATCCTCTTCCACCTCTGACAGACATCAAATTTCTCCTGTCCACTCTCATGTTGCTGAGCACACACAGGCACCAAAGGCCTCATTATAAGCCAATAACCTCAGTCTGCTCCATGGAAGCCTGACACATTGCACCTCAGACCTCATCCTCCTCCCCAGTCACTTGGAGGGTCAGTAGCCAGGAGGTTTTTATTGCAGGGGTCTCAGCAGAGGTCATGTTAAGCTGCAGAGGTCAGCAGAAAGGCCTGTAGCTGGGAGGAAGACTGATGCTAACAGCAACTTTTATTCAATTTATGCTAAGGCAAAAGAGAGCCAGCCAGACTGCCTGCCCCAGAGAACACCTTGCCAAGACAGAAAATATTCAAGCTCTTCCTGCTTCCCCAAGGTCACAGTCAGAGCTGTATCTTTTACTATCACGTTTTAGATACTGGCCACTTGGGTAGCAGATTACAAGCAGCAACATTTGAATGTACAGCTCCCTAAAGTCAAATCAGGTGCTGAACAAAGAGTAGAAAGCCATGTGAGCATTGTTGTATCTCTCCATGCACAGGTGCCACAATCAGCCTTTGTGAAGGCTGGAGCTCCAGACAGTAGTGGCAGGGTCAGTTCTAATCATCAGCCCAGACATACCACCCTTGCATTTCTTCACAGGACTACTAAAAATAAAATTCAATAAAAACATTTCAGCCAGTGCAAACTTCCACAGTTCTCCAGAGCTGCACACTACTGGGGCAGAGTTTAGAGTCCCCCCCTGCCCCACCTCTCCCTTTTCTCTCCTCACAGAGAATTCAAAGCAGCAGGAAGATGAGAAGCCCCTGGGAGAATGCTCGGACCTGGGTTTTTTCTGCTGCTGCCAACAACTGATGGCTCTTGGAGACTGCAAGGGATGAAGGACTGAGCCTCAGCTTGAGCAGGCAGGCATTCCCTTCAGAAAGATGTTACCTCAGACCTTTGGAAAGACAACAGCAGACAGGACCAGAGGTACATCCTCCAGAGAGGGGTATGGTTTGCACAGCTCCAAAACACCTCCCTTGCAGCTCAGCCTGCCTGCCTGCAGCCAGAAATGCCTCTCAAGTCCAAGGGCTCACTCACAGCAGGCAGCCAAAAGAGGGTGGAGCCCTTCCCAAACACAGCTCCTAGGAATGCATCAGGTCACAAGAGATGAGAGGCAGTTAGAGATCCAGCAGAACCCAAGACAGTTTTATTTGCTTTATAAGTAGCTAATCAAAATAATGTTTCTAGGATGTTTTTATCACCAAAAGTCTCACAAATTAGACCTCTAGTGAAAAACATCTACATACACAAAGCTGAGCAATCTCCTGAGGTAGGTCAAAAGAGCAAACAGCAAAGGCTGCTTTGTGAAAAGCAAATATGTCACAGACACTTGGGAGATGAACAGAAATGCAGGCAGAGAAGCACAGGCCACAGATTGCAACTAACACCAAAACAAATAACTTACAGGAGGTTTACTGACCACAGAGGTCAGATCCACTCTATTACTCATGGAAAAATGGGTCTGTAACACCAGGCTGCAGCAGCAAGGTGTAGTTCATACTAGGAAAAGTGTGTTTTGAGGGTGTACTTTACACCAGTAAATCCCTGCCCACAAGATAAACTGGACCAGCTGAAGTGGTTTTCACCAGCAAAATACCATCCACATCAGGCCTTGAGCTGATAGGAATGCTTTTAGAGATAAAAGAGGAAAGTAAACACAAGAAGCAAGACTTCCTGCAGCACCTAGCTACAGTTATCAGATCTTCACTGCCATCACTCCCACTTTTAGAAGAGCTTTTGAGATCACTCTAGAAGAGGAGGATGACACTGTCTTTCAGCAGTCCTGGCTACCTGCACACAGGGACATAACACCTCCTCTCCTGAAGCAGAGCTGGTGAAGAACAAAGTACTCACACCAAAAGGTTCTTCATTGTTAATGAATGACTAAGCCAACCTTTACCCTAGACAAAGAAAGGGAATGCTTTTTCCAGAAAGATCAACAGTGATTTCTCTATCAGGAACAATAAATATTTCCCTCGGTATGGCAGGCAATGCTTTTCTTTCCTTGGCTGGCATTGACACAGAGCACGAAAAGACCTAATCGAAACCATAGCTCAGACTCAACACTTTCCAAAACAAAAACAAGTGATGCCATTAAACTAAAAGCGTGACACATGCCTGAGGCTTTGCAGAACATGGCTCAAACCTCATCTACTTTGCACGTTGCTCTGGCACACTACTTTAATCCCATTGCTATCAAGTAACAACAGATCGTAGTAACAGGACACTCTTGAAGCTTAATCCACACTATACCATAGGTGCAAATTTCCCAGGGACTGGTTGAGTTACACTGTAACGCTGTACATGTACTTTCATTCAGAATGTAAATGACCTCAGCTCAGCCCAGTTAGTTCAATTCAAAAATTAATAAAGGCAAATCAAATCCAGCCTACTTAAATTGTGAATAAAAGCATCTACACACGGATTTATTTCACTTTAATCAACCTGCTGGAAAGGTTAATTGGATTCATTTTCTTGAGTTACCAACCATGTGTGGACAGACTCTAAGGATGAGATCTTGACCACACTAAAATGGCCAACAGTTCTGCTAATGACTTAACAGGACGAATATTAACCCCTAAAACATCAGCTTCAGCTTTTGTTCCAGTAACACTGAGTGAAGCATTAAAGGATGACAGGAGGTCAAAAGGAAATCCCAGCTGCCTGCACAGAAATAGGCTTTCTACTCTTGGCCAGCTAAATCATCAAATTCACAACTGCTATTTTGTAAGAATTGAAATTTGAAAAAAAAACCAACAAAAAAACAAAAGACCAGTGGCAAGAGAAACAAGTTTAAGGAAGTTTGGTTTCTTTTAGGCAGGAAACCATTGCTCTCTATTACTAGAGAGTAAATCTAAACTAACTTGATTATGACAGACCTTCTACTGGTTTGTATCACAAATCACTGTCAGAAAGAACAAACTATCTCCTACAAAGCTTTCTAAACCCGAAGCAGCTCCAGGGCACATTTAATTGAGCTCAAAGGCACACGTGTGAGGCAGACACTGCGCTAACAGGGAAGCCGAGGCCAGCCCAGCCCAGCAGAAGGTGAATCCGTGTTCTGAGTACAGGCCAAGCCAGCGGGACCCCTGAAAGCGAGGGGGGCACGGGGGGCTCTGCGAGGCGGGAGCTGCTGCTTGGCGCTCCCAAGCCCAATGCAGGCCAGTATTCATAAAAACCAGCAGGTTAAGTGTTTCTAACCGGGGCCTCAAAATCACCAGTACCCCTCAAATCGCCAAATCTGTGGCTATTCACAGTTCTGATGCCATTTTTCCAACGGCCCGAGCGGAGCCTCCGACCCCGGCCGAGCCGTAACTGCCAGGGACGGACAGACAGACAGATAGACAGACAGACATCCCTGCTCGTCCATCTCCCGCAGGGTGCCCCGGCTGCCTCACCCCCCGCGGGAGCGCAGCCCCGGCCGGCGCCTCCAGCCCGCCTGCCCGGGCGCGGCGGGGGGAGCGCGGCGGAGGCGCCGGCGGCAGCCTCGGCCCGGCGCAGACAAAGGGCTGCGCCCTCCCCCAGCGCCGCTCCTCGCTCCTCCCGGGGAGAAGCGGCGCTGCCAGCCCGACCCCCGCCGCTCGCCCGGGGAGGGGAGCCGGAAGCGAGGCCAGCAGAGCGGCCACGGCTCTCTGTCCAGCGACTGCGGCTCTGTCCAGCCACTGCCGCTGCTCCGCCACCGGCCTCCACCTCTCGTCCCCTCCCGCCACCCGCCGGACACCCCGCACCGGCAGCGGGACAGCCCCGCCAGTCCCGGGAACCCCGGGGCCACGGCCGGAGCACGGAGCGCCCCGTCCCCTCCCGCTGACCCGGCTCCCCGCCAGCGCCGCGAACCACAGCGGCGCCTGGAAATTGTAAAATGATAACGTTTAAGATAAACCACCCCAAACCGACAGTTTCTCTCCTGCCTCGCTCCCATTTCCCCCACACCGCCCCGTCCCGTCCAGTACCCCCTCCTCCCCGCGCCGGGGTGAGCCGCACCTTCCTTGACTCCGGGCAGCTTGGAGTGGTCGATGCCGATGCCGGCCATGGCCGGGCCCGCGCCCCGCTGAGGGCGGCCCCGCTGAGGGCAGCGCGGCGGTGCCGCCCGCGCCCCGCACCACAAAGTTGGGAGCGGATGGAGCCGGCGCGGCCGGGCCGTACGGCGCGGGAGAGCGGACAGAAAGCGCCGGGCGGGGCGGAGCGGGGCCGCCTCGCCGCCCCTCGCCCCCCTTCCGGGGAGGCGGACGGGGGCGTCCCGGGCTGCTTCCCCCTCCCCTTCGCCGGCGGGGCTCGGGCAGCAGCTCAGCGGGACGGGCAGCTTCCGAGGGCAGTTATTTATACATTTGAGATTTTAAAATATCATTATTATTATTATTGTTTTATTGTTTGGCGGGGGTTTGGGGGTAGGGGTAGTCTTGGCTGCTTTGAAGCTACGGCCGGGAGGCCGGGGCGGCTGTCAGACCGCTCGGACAGCTCCGGTCCCCCGGCGCTCTCCCGTACCGGGTCCGGCTGCCTCTGCCCCCTCTCCCCAAACCAGCCCACCCCTGCTCGCACTGTTCCGCCGGCCTGGCAGAAGCAGACGTGTCCCGGGGGAGCCTCGGAGCCACTGCCCAGCGGTGCCACGGCCCCGCGCCTCGTCCCTCAGGGCGGGGGCGGTGACGGTGCTGGCGCGGGCACCTCTCCAGGAGAGGCCTGAGAGTCCCGGCCACGGACACCGTGAGAGGCCTGCGGACCCCGCAGTGCTCTGCCACACACGGGTTGTGCCAGCTCTCGGCGGAGACGGGAGGACTTCCAGCTGCTGCCCACCTTGGTTTGCCGGCAGCAAAGAACGTGATGATGTTCCGTGGGCAAAGGGGAGAAGATAAGAGGAAAAGGATTTGGGGTTTAGGGATGTCTGAGCTGCTCTGGGCTGTGCTCAGCACAACCAGTCACTCATGCCAGCTATGTTTGATCATAATGCATGACACGGAGGACTGTGCAAGCAGAAGAAGAAGTTAATATTGCCACATTCGAAATGAGTTACTCCCAGCATCTGTTCCAATGACCCATGGCTCCTGTGCCACTGATGAGCAGGGGAAACAGAGGCTGAGCCTCTCCAACAGGCTCTGGGAAGCTCTGCCCTGTGGGTGAATGGGATATGAGCTGAGAGGGAGACAGAGTAGGATGTCAGATGTCAGAAAAAACATCAAAGAGAATATCATTTCCATTTTATTAAAATCAAAAACATTGAAGAAAATGACCAAAAAAAATTATTTCCAGAAGGTTAGCCTTGTGCTACTCCTGAATTTTCTAGTCCTGTTTCCTGGAACTCAGGAACTGTCTGTCCCAAATTCTGCCCCTTTCAAACAATACTTCACCAACCCCAATGTGGGTATGCATAGAGTGAATTCAATCTGACTGCCTTCACTTTCCCTTCAACTTCTTAGCCTCCTGCATGAAGAAGCCATGGAGTTGTGTGTTTGTGATCCCTTCTCACATTGCACACACCTAGTACACCTCTCCTGTGTGCTGGCACTCTCAGAGCTGATGGACCTCCTGCCTAGAGGGTTGTAGGACCCACTTACAGAGAAGCAAGCAGTGCACAGCTGAGCCTCACTCCACAGGTTCTCCATATGATCACACAGATGGGGATTAGTCACAGGGTCTTGCCCCTCCAAGGGGCAGCTCACACAGATTATCTCCTGTCACAGTCCCAGCTCTGCCTAGCTCCTCCTTCTAATCCCCCTGCCATCCACACAAGCAGTACAACTGGACTTCTTGCAAATAATCCCCATGGTTTCAGCCAGCTGTGAGATAATGTCTGGTCTAAAATCCATTTCTAGTTTCTCCTAAATTAGAATTTTTCTGAACTCATATATTCCTCTGGACATCCTTCACCTTTTTCATAATCAAGCTTTTTGACCACTTAATAAGATTTTTTTATTGGACAAAAGTGAGGCCAAAAGAAGAGGCCAAGCAACCAGGACTATGCAGCAGAAGTGGCAATGAATGTACTGATCTGACACAGATCACACCTTTCCAAGCCTAGAGTATGGTTTTCTCCTGTCCTTCCCATGTTATAAAGTATTCAAGTCAGAGCAGCAGAAGCTGAAATCCTGGAGCATTCACATTTACACAGCAGCTTTAATGCATCAGAGCCCTACATTTATGAACAAAGCTTTAAAGCTGTCCATCCCAATGGTCATGCACTTTACTCTACACACACAGCTCTTTGCTGTAGTCTTCAGTAATGAATTTATATCATATTAAGTTGTCTGTCTAGGGCCAAAACCAGCAACATGAATTAGTCATAAATCTTCACTGTATTCAAGAGATTCCATGTTGGGATGATGTGGCTTTGGCTGCTCTTATGAGTGAACTGTCTTCCTGCATGTGTTTAACTTCACTAAAGTAAGATTTGGTACCCAGTGCTCAAAGTCACAGCAGAGCAGTTCCTGATTTGAGGTTTCTAATACACAAATTATTGTCTCCTAATGCCTTCCTGTAGCTATATTTATTTATCTTGCAAGGTCTGCTGAAGCTCAAAGATAGCTAGTGCATGGTGAGCCCTGCTAGAACCTAAGTAAACTACAGGAACACAAAGCAAATGACATTTTGTTCTTGCTGCTGGAAATGTGGAAATGCAGGGAACATCTCCAGCTGTCAGAGCACAGAAAGACTGGAGCAGGCTCCTGGGAAGGGTAATGCAGGCAAAACCCTGTCAACCTGTTCCCTTAGGCAGTGTATTACATACCAAATATTTTCTTTGCCTTCTTGACATCAGATTTCTCTCACATTTTATCTTGATTTTTGAGAGAGTATTCAGATGAAGTTTCTGAAATTGGAAAGTGGCATGTATCACTTGATTGTAGAAGGTCCAAAAATGACCACAGCAGGACTGAAGGTAAGAAGGAATGAAACAGGAACCAGGGAATGAGTTCCTGATATAATGCTGGCACTGCAGCAGCATCACATTTAGGCTCCCCCAAAAGGCTCCTCAGTGTGGTCAACCTCAAAGCGCCCTCCCAACTCTCACTTGTGTCTGCAGGCTGCAGCTTCTAGGCAAAAAGCATGAAAGGTGTTTGTTCTGAGAGACTGTCATCAGCTTTTCCTGTGCAACTTGTACAGCACCTAGCTTAACAAGTTCTACGTGTTGCAGTGGGTAGGTGAATCCCAATAAAGCTGGAAAAAGTAACCACTTCCTTTCATTGAAGATAACAAGACAGTGACCCTTCACTCTTTTATAAAAGCAGGTACTTATTCTCACAGGGCCTTCTGTTGGAAGAAAAATCCATATTGTTTCCCATGAAAAAAGCAGAATTCGATCTGACTTTAACTCTTCTCTCATGGAGTAATTTTATTCAGAAGAGATTTTGCAGGGCACTAGTCCAACCCCCTACTCAAAGCAGGACTGGCTTTAAAATCTGATGAGGTTGCTCAGTGCCTTCCCCAGGTGAGTTTTGAAAATCTCCAAGGCTAAAGATCACACCACCTCCCGCTATCATTTTTCTCCTTGTGTCTTGGTGGATTTCTCCTGGCTGCAGCCAGCAAATCTGGACCCTTGTTCTTGCACTGTGCCCAGTTTGGTTCTGCTTTCCAGCTGCTCCTCTCCATGGCAGACAGCATATACCAGGCACATCTCTGAGGGGTGTGTTCCACCAGAGAGATGGGGCAGGGGCTCAGACATGGCACTGCAGCTGGACTGTGCCACCACACAGGTATTAAATGCCAGGGAGCTCCAGCACTGGGCACTTTGCCTGCCTGCATCCAGGCATCTGATCTGCCCCTAAACACTGGAGTAAACCCAGGTTGTTGTGCTGGTACTCACACACACTATCCCAGCTTTCACAGCATTGAAAACACCCCTGAGAGGATGCACAAAGGAGAAGTTGGGATACTTTAAACCAGAAAAAAAAAAAGCACCACAATCTGGACTGGCCCTCAGAAAAGTCACAGGGAGCTTTGATGAGCAGGAGCTGCCAGACAGAGCTTTGGGACTAGGAGCTAGGATTGCTTTATGCTGCTAATATCTTTCTCCAGGCAGGCAGAGACTGTTTAGTGCTTGCTTCTTAAATAAACTGGGCACCTCTCCAAGTCTCCTGCTGTCATTTTAGGTCAACAGGATAACAACAACTGTGAAATAAATTAAGTCTCATCAAGATGTTCACTTTTGACAGAACAGTCTTTGTTAAAGTCTCCTTAATGATGGCAAAGCTCACTTCCAACTGATGGGGCTGCTGTCTGAATAGACACAGAGAATAATTATCCTACAGGCAGGAACTTGTGCATCCATTAATGGCTAATGCAAAGAGATGGGGAAAAATAGTTCTAGGTCTCTCATGCTATCAGGCATTGCACAAGCCTATATCCAAAACTAGTATTTCAGAGATGACCGATGCCGGGGAACTTCCTTCTGGGGACATAAGCTCTGGTTTTTCTCTCCAAAGTCAAATTCCTGTATAAAGCTATAAACCCAGTGCAGGACTCCATTCAATCTGCAGGAAGCCTGAAGGATGTGAGTGCATTGTCCCCCCCCTGTGATAAATAAAAATCAAGAACAGAACCTGCCCCCAGCCCAGAGCAAGGATGCTGCAGGGCCTCCCAGGGAGGGAGACAGGTGATGTAGTGATGCAAGGGAAAAAACAGACAGGGGAAGAAAAAATAACACTTCATACATCAACCTCCCTGCATTTCTAAGCTATGACACTTCAAGAGAGGTTTGAAGTCCTGTGCCAGAAGGGGTGGAGGAGAGGAAGCTAACATTACAGCATTGGCAAGGAGCGCCAAGAAGCAGGTGTGTAATTTCCGTAGGTAGCTGAATGGTGCCTTTGGGAATTCAGGTTCCCTGAAGAACAAGGACAGCAGAAACCTGCAAGGATTAAGGTATTATAAAGCTCACCAGGGGTAATGAATGGGGTGATTGCAAAGAATAAGCAGAGGAAACATAACTTGTGCTTACATATAACAAGGAGCACTAGGAAAATCATGAGCCATGCCACAACAGAACAAGGGGGTTTTTTGACTGTCAAGTTGGAGAGTAAACATGTGCAATCTGAAGTGAGATATGCCTTCCGAAAATCTTACTTAGAGGAAAGTATTATTAAAAGTGTTACATAGTAGAGGAGAGAAGAAGAAAGTAGCTAAATGTGTCATTCTTTACTCTTATGTCAGAAGAACAGAACCCACCAGAATAATACATTATTCACTTAGTGCACTGCAGGGAGCTGCCTGCAAGCCTGCACAATCAAGGCATAAGAAGCATAACAAATGTGGCAGCCAGTGATGAAGCACCTTGGTCATCTCAGATATTTACAGTCACTACTACCTGGATGAAACCTCAACACACTGATGTTGTAAGAGGGAATTTGATGAGGGCTGAAGTCAGTGCCGTTCTTGCCTAGCAGTGACTTTGCTATATTCCACTAAGAAAAATTTCTAGGTCTACCTAAAAAAAAAATTGCTTAACATGATTGCACCTGCCCCTCCTCTTCTGGATTAAAAAAATAATAAAAAAAATTCCTGTGTTATCACTTGTGCCAGCTTTGCTTCCCAAGTTGCAGGGTGGTAAGGCATGAATATATCCTATAGTTTCAGTTGGAGCCCTCATTTCAAATTACTTTGTATGTGCAAGTCTACAGCCATAAAATATTGGTGTTCTTTCAACAAAACACCCTTTTGCATGTGCAGAACTCTCACAGAGTCTCAGTAGATGGGGGTGCAAATGGAAAACTAAGTTAGAAGACAGGCTCTCCAAAAGGCAAAGTTTATGGTTATCTGCACAAGTTTCACCAAAACACTACAGCTCTGCGTATGCTCCAAGTCATCCCTTGGGTGACTTGTAGTGACAGTTTTCCAAAAAAAATGGGCAACATTTATCAATAAACCAAAACACCAGATGGTAACTGAGCAGGAAGAGAGGGAAAGGGGAATGACAGTGAAAGCTGGCACTCTTTAGCAGATAGAGTTGACCTCCACATCCTTAAAAGGGCCCTTACCTGTATTTTTAGCAGGAAATTACCCAGCCTTATCTTTACTCAAAGTAATACATGCACAAGCTGCATTCATCATCCAGGATGAACTTGGGGCTTGGAGAAGGCAAGTCAGAAGAGAGAGGGGTCAAGCTCAGGGTAAATCTGGTGGTTTAACCAGGTCATACCAGATCATGCCTCTTCAGGACACTGTCCTGGCATGGAGGTCAGATTAGATTACACAGGCACACCAATAATTACCATTCAGGAGCATCACTGGAGGTGTCTTTGAGACCAGCAGGTCACGTCACATTTCAAAGCAGTAGAGGTTTCCATAATTGCCTTCCTCTCCTCACCAGGAGCCTCAGCCAAGTCACCCTAGTCAGTAGGGAGGCTGATTCTGGAGGAGGTGCTTCAGCTGGGGGTTAAGTGGCAGAAGTGAGAACTGGGACACGACTGCTTCTGCTCCCTGTTTTCTCCCTAGGCTGCCTCATCCCACATCCAACACCTTTAGAGTCCTGTTTTATTCTTTCAGCCCCTCACTCCAGGGCAACACTTCGGAGTTGCCTTGTTCTCTGAGAAGTTGAATGGATTCCTGGCAAACCCTGGACTGGAAGCAAAAGTCAGACAGGCAGCCCAGCTTCACTCCTTACCCTCCACAGCCTAAACTATAAGGAACTGGTTCTCTTTAGTATGATGCCCATCAAGTATGAGCTGGTGATGCTTCCCTCTGTGATCTTTGGTTGCCTGCACTGAGGTGGCAGCTGAGCTGCTCTACACTGCCTTGGACCTTTCCCTTTTCTTTCTCTAAGCAAGAAAACAGTTGAACCACAGCATCTAATTTTGTATCAGTAACAGGCCAAGCAACAGCTGAGCCCCAAAGACAAGCACATAGAAGGGGGAACAAATTGCATGAGTCAGACTAAAAGCTTCATAAATATTGACTGGTTTTAACAGTCCCCTAAGGAGCAGAGAATCTCATGGAATCTTTATAACTACATCTTCCTCCCCATTATGCAATCCCTCCTCTCAGGAAGATGCAAGGGGAGTTAGTCTCCTGGTTTATGAACACAATATTTTAATTCTTCTCTGCAGTCAAGTTGCTCTGGCTGGGACTTTGCACCACACATCAGGAGGATATCTGAGCACCTTCCAGTGGTGCTTTAAATAACATTCTGGAGAGTGCTTTGTTCTCTCAAGTTAGCTCCAGCATAGAAGTGACTTGGTTAGAGGAGAAATCAGACATTAAATGTGTAAGAGATGAAGGCTGAAGAGCACAGGGTGAATTTCAGTATCTCCTCTGATTCCTACCAGATAAAGCACAGCTGGAGACTCAGAGGTGCAGACATGCAATAGGTATGTAGACAGAAGAGATAAATAGTAATAAGTGTACAGTGGTGATGCAGGCAAGAAAGGCAGACACCATGGGAGAAAGGAAGGACTTGGCTACAGAAGATGGAAACAGTTTGTTGTGCATGTGAATAGACCGAGGGGATAGAGGCATGTGGTGGGACAGGTGGGATCACTAAGCCACTGCTCAGGATGGAGAGCAGGATAACTCTTGTTTTTCTAACATTGTGCACAAAGCTCACTTCACCCCTGCCGTGAGGGCAGCTCTCTTTTCTTGCCTGCTAAATGCTTACCAAATTCTCCCTGATTTGTTGGCACTGTCAATCCCCCTTTCTGTTTTTCCCTCTACAAGGCATGCCCACTCCCCATTTCCAAATTTCTTTGTTGTTCCTTATCCTCATCTTATTCTTAGGATCATTCTAGGCAAGAAAACCACACCGAGAGAAGTCCTGTCTCTATCAGCTGAGGCTTCCGACTTGGAGAGAAGTCTCACACTTGGTGCAGAGGTTGTGGCACTGTTCATATGTGCTTTCTTAAGCATCTTTAGTAAAGGCACTTCCCTGATAGGTCCTTTCTCAGCAGGTTGCTTGCTTTGGGATGAAACAAGCTATGGTTAAGTGGAGTCCATAAGACAATGACAAAGTCTGTGGATGCTCATGAGGTTCAGCTGAAATACATGGTGCATGTGATGTTTTATGTGTTCTCAGGAAGCTCTAAAAAAGAGAATATTGTGGGTTTTTTCTGCCTCTTGCAACAACTCACTCACCCCCACCACCACCCCCCCACCCCCACCCCCCAATGAATTCTACCTGTCTGAGGCTTGCTGTGGAACAGCAGAGGTTACTGCTTTGGGATTAAACTCAGGTTAGGTTATTTGGAGGCTGCAGCCCTACCTACGTTAGAGACAACTGCAAAGCCAAAAGCCATTTCAGAGAAACTGGATTTTTATATAACATACCTGAAAACCTTAATTGCTCTAAGATTTACCCATCCGCCTGGCAGGGAAGAGGAGTCCATGCACAGAGAGAAGCTGAACATTTTGAGGAAGATGATGTCAGAGAGCAGAAAGGGCCAGCTGTTCCCTAAGGAACAGGGAGCCAAGTGCAGTGACAGCAGGACAGGGACCCATCCTGAGAAGGGCAAGCAGGTCAGGATCAGAGACTGCAGCCAGGTTCAGTGAAGAGTCCCAGCACTCAGGGAAACCCATGACAATGAGGCAGATCCCAGGTCAGGATGGAATACACTGGTCAGCATCAGGCCTGATGGCAGCAGTCAGAGACAAACACAGCTCAGTGAGCACCAGACAGGTCCACAGAGACAGGACATATCCACAGCCAAGCAGGGAAGTCCACTTGCAGGTCTGGGTCCAGATCAATAGGAACCATGGGCAGGCAAAGACAGCTGAGCTCCAGACCAGAATTCCTCCAGCATAGCTCTAGGAAAAACAGGAGAGCAGGCTGAGATTAAATGGGTCTCATGAGCTGATGGGCAGAGAGGGTGGTGAGGCCCCACCTGAGGGCACTCAGGACCGTTAACATCCCGACACTGACACTCCTGTTCATCTCTCTCCCACTGAGAGCTGGTGCAGCTGCATTTGGTGGCACTGCTTGAACTAAGTCTTCTCTATTCCTACCCTCTGAACTGCTGACCCTTGTCAATTTTCCATTTTGGTCATATTGAGTCATCTGAAGCCTGAGTAGCTTTGTGGAAAGAGAAACTTCTACATGAAGGGACAGACTGGGATCATGGGAGGTAGAGGTGGAGCTCACATCTTCATGTTCTCATTATCCTTGAACTCCAGACACAAATGGATAATTATCAATGACATTATCATTTATCAGACATTATCAATGAGTGAAGTAATAGAAGGACTGTGGAGACTGCATTGTTTTCCTATGGAGAATAAAATATATAAGAACAACCAAAATGTAATACTATTTCTAGCACCTGGACTAATGGGGTAAAAGCAAAGGAATTTTCCAGGTGGGAGCTTAGAGAAGCCCAACAGTACAAATCAATTATCCCCTAACTTCAAAAAATAAAAAAACTTCCACTAGTGCCTGGCAGCAGCTGTGAGGCTTCTCCACCAACCCATCCCCTGAAAGACTTCATTCCTCACAGCATCCAGTCATCTTCCTTCTCATACATAAATGTAGCATGGCAGTTCCACACCTTCACCAGAGCCATCACTTGAAAGGTCTGGCACACTCTCTACATGAGTTGCTTTGGGTGCTGAACAGTTGCAATGATCCAGAACTGAAGATTCTCTGCAGTGAAAGAGGAGATCCCAGGAATAGCTCAACTTCCTGAAAGAGCCTGCCAATAGCCCATGAGATCTTGTATCCAAAGGTAGGGAAAACCAGTCAGAGATCTGTGGATTTTGCATAAACTCATATGAGACAGAGAAACTCACCTTCTGTATCCAGGCAAAGTCAATTTCCCTGCAGATCTCAAGACAGATTGAGATGAAGCCATTTAGCACTAAATTAAAATAGGCTTGACCTTCCCTTAGGGGTATAGTTTTGAGTCAGAGCTGCTGTTTTCCAGACTGGACTCCTGTGCAAAGTGGTGCTCATCAACGTATGGCCTCTGCTTCATGAGAGCTGCTCACCTCTGACCAGTTTGAAACTGGTACCTTCAGGAGATGGAGGTGGCTGGAAGTGTCCCTCAGTCCAAACAGATGTTTGTGAAGAAGGAGAGCACTAGTTCATGAGTCTGAGGGAAACTATGGGTTTGGTTAATTTGTGCATATTATAGCGCCAGGGAAAATTTTGGAATGTTTTCTCAATAGAGAACTCTTCATTAATGGAAGCATCCCATTCATCTTTATAGGCATTTCCCACAAAAAAAAACCTGAGCCTCTCCCCCTCCATTTTTGTTAATAATCTATCAAATAATAAAATATTAAAAGGGTTATTAAAAGGCTTGTCATTCAATATCATTCAATACCTATCCAAGGCACAGAACGAGTTGTAGGGGGAGCTGGGGACCTGAAGCCAAAAGCCCAAACATGGAAATGATACTGTCTTTTAGTTGAGAGGTACCATCAGATGAAGCTATCTTGGGTAATCTGGCATGATGTGGTGTCAAAAAAGCACACACAGTGAGTCACTAGGAGGGTATGTACAAATCAGAGCTTGCCCTGATCCTCTCCCCCATCCCACCACGGGGGGAGCGAGCTGGCAGCTCTGCGGTGCTTAGCTCCTGGCTGGGCTTAAACCACGACAAGTACAGATGATTCAGTTCTGCAGGAAGTGAAGAACAAAGCCTAGCACTGTTACTATTACAATATTTTTCTTGGTAAGGTTGTTGTGGAAAAGTTGTAGCAGGTCCCTGATCAATAGTGATGGATAGGCAACAAATGGAAGTCAAACCAAAATGTAGTCATGGCCTGAGAAGACATGGAATATATACAGTGTGTCTCAGTATTTGCTCTAAAATTATAAAACAAGGCTGTGTAGCCAGAACCAGCATCTGACCTTCCACGTTTTTTTTTTTCCCAAGAAAAAAACTGAAGACTCTTGCCCATCCTTGACGTATTCCATACCTACTGCCAAAGCTGCACTCCCCCACTCAGACATAATCCCAAAATAGGGTGTGATGCCTTTCCCGTTGACAAAGCCATAAGTCACAGCAAGCAAGACACACTCAACATTCTCCAATCAATTAAATGAAAAGAGCTCTCCCCCTCTGTTTCCCACCACTTCAGCACTCATTATATCTCACATTAATTAATATAGGCACTAGGAAGTGAGATGATAAATTACAAAACCCCATTAACCCGATTCTGTCCAAAGTGGTAAAATATGGCAGCTTGTACATTAGACAAATCTTCCTTGCTAACGTGGGAGTCCTCATGCCTGAACTCTGTTAAAGCAACAGCCCTGAAAAAGTATTTTTAATGTGTGTATGTATGGAATGTATATCAACGTGCGTGAACAGTGCACGCCTGTGGGAACATCAGAATTCATTAGATCAGTCTGATATGAGATATATTGAACAGGTTCCATCTGACTTATGTTACTGGGCTGTTCTGTCCACTCCCAGTGGAGTGAATCATATTGACAGGTTGAATTATATCTCAAGAGATATTTTTCTCCCCTCCTCCAAAGGCCATTTGCAATCACGGCACATCCACTGCCTCTTAAAAGTGAGCTCATCTGGCGCTGGTTGCATTGAAGTCCTCCACTGTGCCTGAAGGAAGGATGCTTTTGGGCTCTGGGAACGTGGAGAAGATGTGGTCTGCCCAGCTGTGTCTGGGAGTGCTGACCATCCTGACCATGGCTCTGTGTGTCCCGTCAACGCATGGAGACCCTTTTTTACTCCAAGGTAAGCTGGAATACAGGCTACATGACAAAGGTAGGTGGTTATCTTTTTGCTTTGCTGCTTGCCATGGCCAGTGCAACAGCCTCTTCTCTGGGAAAGAAAAACAAAATGAACCTCAAACTATACTGTCTGTTAACATGGGTGCTAGTGAGAGGCTTGTTCATGTTATCATGAGCCAAAGCTGTCCTTCTGCTCTGCAGCTGGCTGTATGACACCTTCTGCTAATCAGTGAAAATATCAAATCTGGTGAAATCTGGCAAGGCTAGGTCTTTCTCTCCCATAAGAAAATAAAAAAAAAAAATAGAATATCAGAGAGTAGCAATTCCAGTACGTACCATACGAGATTTGACAGCTCATAAATGTCAGTAGTATGGTGATGCTGAACATTTTTTTCTTCACAGAACTTCTTTTTATATGTACTTCTCCCATAATTTAAATTAATCTTAACATGAGTTTATACTGCAGGGAAATGTCAGTCATTAGTGCTCTTTCTTAAAGAGGCTTGGCAGTGGAAAAAAGAAAGAGCCGCTAAGTATAGGCTTGAAAATAACATTACTTTTCAAATGATTTTTCCTCTAATATCACCTATTTATTTTTGGAATTACAACCAAAACATTCCCCAGGCCACTCTGTCTAAATCCTGCTTCTGTTTAGCTTTCACTGGTGTGTTTATAGCGTTGGTTTTTTTTTTTTCCCCTGTAGCAAATCCCCCAAAAAACATAAAGTAGCTATTTTAAAATTATAACTGTCCTTCATACTTAGGAATGAGGTTTATGGCACTCCATGCTAACTGCAGGTCGCTCTGCTCGTTCCTCTGGGTTTATTTCCAGAGATCACAATCGGGACCAGCGCCTTCAGCCGCAGCGGGAGGCAGGCTTGAGTCTGGCCAAATACTTGGAGCATCCCTTTGGCCAGCATCCCTGAGCTTCTGCAGGTTTATGTGACATTAGCTAATGGAGCTGATTCCCACATGCTCATGAGCATCCTTCAGGCTCGTCTGGTACAACGTTTTGTTTCATGTGTACCAAGAATAATTGCATTCATCCCCTCAGAGGGGCTGATAGCCATATGAAACTGCATTGAGGAGAAGTCCTAAAGATCCTGGAAGAAGAGAAAAAAAAGGCTTTCTATATAAGTTGTTCGTATTTTCCATGGAATTCTGTAGGCATCTTCTACAGCTTTGTAAGGTCTGGGTGTGGGATAGGGCTGTTCAGACCAAAGATTTTTTTGAATGCTCAGTCTCCCTATAAAATCTGGCTCCTATTCTGTCATTCTCAAAAATTAGTACAACATTTAGTTCAGATGACTTAGGAAATCTGTTAAGCAGAGCTGGGAGGGTCTCAGAGCCTTCAGGGCACTGAGCAGTCAGATCCCCTGTGTCTGTTGGTTTCTGCTGAACCCTTGACCTTCACAACCATTCATTTGAGGGCGCAGCCACAACCACTAAAGTAAAACCACTGAGAAAGTGCCCTGAAGGGGCCTCTTAGAGAGCACCAAATTGCTTTAGGACAGCAGCTTGGGGAGGTTTTTCCTGGAAAAATTCTGCATGGTCTTGCTTTAAGTTCCTCCACACTTGAACTCTGTTCAGGATGAATCCTTCAGTACCGCTGGCAATCAGAGCAGCCCCAAGGCTGAGTGAGCTCAAGAAAGGGCTGTGGGGCTGCAGGGCTTTTCAGCAGTGGTACCCACACCTCAGCCCAGTGAGGAGGGACTTCCCAGCTCTGTCAGCCCTGGGAGGGTGTGTGGAGTGAGCGGGGGAACTCCTGCACTTTTGAGAAGAGAGGATGTTGTGGGCTGTTGTCTGGCTTTGCAGAGGCTCCCACTCCACCCGCCTTGCAGAAGAGCTCAGGACTGTGTAAATCAAGGGGATGGCTCCAGCTCTCTGCAGCCTGTCGTGCTGATGAGGCTGCAGTGGAACTGGCCAGCAGCCCAGGGCTGGCAGGGAGGGCTCCCCATCCCACACCCTTCCCCTGCACAGCCCTCACTGCCTGGACATTTTGTTCTGTGCTCGCACACCTTCCTTTTCCACCGAGCTCCTTCTACCCTGATGAGTGCTGACAGGAGACATTTTCCTTCCACTTCTCATCCTTCTTAATTTAATTAAGAGATTAATTGCATCAATTGATTAATTGATTCTTAATTTGATGAGATGGAGAAAGAAGTGTTTTATGTGCTGCAGAGAACCGAGTGCTTCCAGAGAGAGAAGACACAAATCATGAGAACACATTGCTGACTCTGCTTCTTAATAAGAAATTCGCATGGCGGAGGCCAGAAAATATTGGTAAGTGAAGGGGAGGGGAGATCTCTGCTTCTAGAATCTGTGTTTGCATGAATGCAAGGAACCTGCTTCTCAGGTTCTTCAGAAATACCAACTGCTCGGAGAGTGGAAGCAGCACCCAGTATGATGTCTACATGTGATTAATGTCAGTGCTGTCCATCATGGGGCTACGGGACCTGCTTTGGCAATGCAAAGTAAAGCCTCCAAAAGCCATGCACCCTAGATCCTCAGACACTCAAGACTTTGCTGGGAACATGTGTGTACATAAGTAAAAACAAGAAGATTTTCTGCTGAGTCCCTGTGCCCCTACTGTTCCTTAGATGCTGTGTGCATTGCCTGGGGCATGGACCGGCTTTGGGAGTCACCTCCCTGCCCACACCCCACACAGCCCCGTGTGCTTTTGAGACAGCAGCACCTTGTTATCATTTGGGGCAGGGGGATTTCACCAAGATTTTCCAGTGAGACCCATTGGGGTCAGGTGTAGTTTGGCACAAGGGCAGGGGGGGCTCCTGCCTGGGCCTAAGCTCCTGCTGCTGCTGCTGGAAGAGGTTGAGACAACTGGCTTTTCCCACTCAGCCACTACAGATGGGCCAGGGAGAGGCTCTTCCTGTCTGTGCTCTGTGAACAGACCCCAAATTTAAAAGCCGCCCATCTGTGGCTAAACTCAGACCTGCTGAAGAGAAACTTGGGCTTTCCCTGACATGAGGCACAGTGATCACAAGCACCAAATGGATTGCAGAGGTCAGCTATTCCCATGGCCACTGCAGCCAGGGGAGGGTTTGGGCTGGATGTGGTGGTCTCAGAGCAGGAAACTGCCCTTGCCTGTGAAAACAGCTGAGAGGGGGCCCAGCAAAATCCTTGTTATGAAAATCCATTTGTCAAACTCACTCAGTGCTCTTCCCCAGACCCTTGTTAATGCAGCAAGGCAGTGGTTAAACAAGCTTGGGACAAATAAATAAACATAAATAAATCAAGCCCTTATACTGGCAAAGCATTCTTCTTGCAAAGGGGATGCATTCAAGAAATAACATTTTTATGATAAGTTTATGGATTATTGCACTTATTAGTCCTAGAGGAAAGGCTGCATTTTATGCTAGACAATTGAATATCATGAATCTCTGAGCAGAGCACAGACAGAGGATTTACAGCAGGCAGTTTCTCAAAGCTCCATCCATAAATTAACTTCCTTCTCCCCGTCTGAGATAATCTGTTCCAAATTTCAACTGCTGTTCATTTTGTATTCATAGCAGCCATTGGCCAAACTTACAGTTTGCAGAAAATCAAGCCAAAACAGGCACTTGAAACTCTGAAAGAGGTAAAAATGTTAATAATAATAATTCTTAAGTGGCACTTTTGACTTATAGATAGGCCAGGGTCTGTCTGTCTCTACCTTATGGGTATGTAAAGATATACTTAGGAGGAGTCTGCCTGAGGTCATTGCTGATAGTGCCAGGAACAAAGCCCACACCTTCTGATTCCATCCCCATCCCCATCTCATCTCTCAAATTGAATCCTGATGTAATGGATTTGCTTAGGAACTGCTGCTTTTACTGTTGGATGAATATCAGAAAATATTCAGGTTTTTTCAACAAAACTGTTCCTTTCTTGAAGGAGGAACCAAGAAGGAAGTCAGCTCTTTCTTGGCACCCTCCTGCTCAGTTTCAAATGTTCAAAAAAAAAAAAAAAAAGAAAGAAAGAAAAAAAAAAGCCCAAGTCTGGCAATGTGTCTGTGTGCTGAAGTCTATCTGAAATATGAAATCAAGGGGAATTATGTCTTAAATCCCCCTGATATCCAGACCAATGCCTGCTGCCACACTAGGAACAGAGAAAATAGGCAGCTCCAGGGCTGTTTTTTGGTTTGCTTGTGGGGCCCAGCAAAAACATTCTTTAGCTCTTTCCTGGCTCTTCTGCTTATTTTACTACATTTTTTTCCCAAACTAGCACTTAAAACCAGCTGATCACTTTGCACTCCCCTCCCAGGAGAACTACTGTAGCCAGTCACTCAGCTTTGACTGAACTCATCTGTCTTATTAAAAAATTAACTGGTTTTGACATCAGTTTGGGTCTGGAATAAGGTACCTCAGCCCTCAAGAGCAATGAGACTGAAATTCCTCACCCCTGCAGCTTTCCCTGTTGCTATTCCAGGCTCCTCTCAGTTCAGCTGGATGTTTCAAATCCTGTTCCTAGGCACCTAACTCTCCCCTCTTTCTGCATGGGCAGTTCATTCATCCACCTGCATGGTTTTTTGACAGCAGTACAGTACTCACTAGCCTTGAGATCTCTAAGTCTGATCTCAGGGGTTGGGCCCCAGGTCCTTATGCCTCCCTAAGGTTTAGAAGTGTGGAACCTGTGCACTTACTGCTATGTGACTTTTCCTGTTGCTCCACTCTGCCAGCCTGGATCTTTGCTGACTTATAAATCAGTAAGTTATGCTAGGCTAAATTTGTGTCTTCTGACTGCTGCCTGCATGGGTGATGTGAGGATAAACAAGCCTTAAAGGGAGCAGTGGGATTTCATATAAAAGCCAGTGACAAAAAAGCCAGCATTAGAGATTTGCAGTTAGTGAGATAAAAATTAAAAAGCGGCAAAGAGTTTCACCTGAGTTGGTATCACACAGTAAGTGACCTCATTGGACCAGTTCCCCTGTGACCTGGTGAGCAGTAAAGAAGCCTCCCTCATAATGGAGAATTAGGATAAGGTCCCATAGGATTCAACAGAGAAAACCTGCTTTTCTCTCTGTTTCTGCTGTCATTCATTTGAAGATCGCTAACAGGAGTTAAATTATAACTAGGTCTTTGCTTGTTGACCTCTGGAGAGGGCAAATGAACAAATGATTTTTAATTTGAGCTTCAGGAGGCAATGCAGATACTGATGTTACTCTTTTCCCTCTTGCAGACTGGGAGCTGGCAAAGAAATTTGAAGAGCTTGAAGAGGTGAGAGGAGCAAATGCACAGACACATAGATGCATGTTCTTGCATGGGTAGTTAAACAATTGTGTAAGCTGTCTTTATGCCCTATCCTATCTCTGCACCCTGCCACCCTTCCCCTGCTGCTATAATGTAAGAATGGATGGAGAAAAGGGAAAAGCAGAACCTGGCTAAACAGATGCACAAGCTGGAAAAGAGAACAGGGCCATAGACTGGTGCAATAAAAGCTGAGCAGTTCCTGCCTCTGTCACCACTGAAAGGCCAGTGAAGGCCCAGCCAGGAAAGAATTAAGCACCAAAGGAAATCTCATAGGAGAAAAGGGAGTGGGAAGAGGAGGCCATGCTGCCTTGTGTGAGCTGGCTGCATCAGGTAACAGCCACTCTTTGTAGGAGTGGCCCTAATCAAGGTCAGAGCCCTGCTGAGCTGATCAGAGCACACAAATACAAATAGAGCCCCCATCCTAACCCTGACCCACTGACCAGGAACAGGGAAAGGTCTGCAGCAACCTTGGCATGGCTCCCATTGTGCCCTAAGCCCTATCAGCAGTGGAAGTGCTTTTTTCCCCTTCTCAGGCCAGGTCCAGCTGTTCCAGATGTTTACATGGGTGCTGGAGGTCCTGCTAAGTTCCACATGGCACTTTCATTTCAGAGTGAAAAATCCCAGTGCATCATGGCAGACAGGAGGCTGCCAGGTCCTCCACTAGCCTCTTACTCCAGTGCTGAAGGACATAAGCTCTGACTTTTGAGAACAGCTCTGCCAGAGCAAAAGTCAGGATGGAGGCTGTAGGTGTCCCCAGTCCACGAGAAGAGAGTAGCTAAAGATGAAGAAATGCAGCAGACTGTCCACATTATAACCAAGGGAAGGTAGCAAGAGCTGTGAGGGAGAGAGAGGAGGGACAACCCAGGGAAATGGAGAAGCAATGTCCTCTGCTGCAGTGTCTGGATGCCTGGAGACTTCGTCCCAGCACTGTCCTGACTCTTAGTGCTGCAATATCCTTCCACACAGCCTCCTTTCCACAGGGACTTACACCTAGGCTGGAGGGAAAGAGCATGGAGTGCCCACACCACTGCCACCAAACAAGCAGCTTAATGAAGGAGGGCATGAGGAGGTATCAGTGCTCCAGAGGCAGATCCTCTGGGAAAGGTCCTGCTCCAGGGAACACTCTATCCTTCCCAGTGAGGCTGCCAGCCAATCTGCATGTAGCTCCTTTGCCCTGCATTTCCCAGCACTCTGTGAGCTCCTCATGATGGGGCCCTTGTTTACTGCTGTGTTTCTGTTTAAACAGCTGGAGAAGTTGAAGGATCAGCTCTCAGCTGAGGATGGGTCAGAGGTGGCCTATGCCTTGGAAAGTCTCTCAGCATCCCAGCCCAAAAAACGCGGTAGGTTTTGAGCTTGAGCCTTGCAGCCATCCTGTCCACCCTCATTTCCAGGGCCTCCTTTGTGCAAGAAAGACAGTCACAGTAAACATGCCCCAAATATGCAGAAAAGCAGCTGGTTGGCAGCTTCTCAAGCAGTCCTGGCCCTCTCTTATGGCTGGCTGGTTTAGCAGCTGCTGAGAAGGATTGTGTCCCCCAGCCCTGTCTGCTGTGGAGGCAGATACACCAGGTCTGCACAGCCAGGACCTCACGGAGGCAGGCAGTGTCACATCCTGCTTTTCACAGAGGAGTGTGGGGTTGCATGAACCATGAGTGCCTGCCCTGGAGGGGGCGAGTTCTGTATGAACACGACCCCACAGTGCACCCCTCCTTTGCTCTGGCCTCAAAGCAACGGCTGGAGGCATAATGAGGCATGTGGACTGCAGGCATTCCCCTCTGCCAAGGTCAGTGCCTCCCCACAGAGAAAAAAGGAGCACTTGTCTGCTGCTGAAAAAACAGCTAAAAAGGATGTGGAAATCAACCAAGAATGCAGGGAACTAAGATCTGGTATGTCCCTCAGTTGGTCTCCCAGCTTTGTTTGTCCAGTCTGTATCCAGTGGCTTAGGAGCGTTTTGCACGAGTGCTCCTGTGAAGCTGCTCCTGATAAGCACATGGACAGTGCTGCTCATGCTTTCCATGGATTCCTCCACAAAGCTGTAGCAGCTGTGAACCAGAAGCCACTGATGGCAGATCTGGCCTAAAACCAAAAGAGCTGGTTCTGCCCTTAGCCCACATGCTTTGTGCACGTGGATGCTGACAACTGCCAGAGAGCCAAGAGAAAATCCCTTTGTGCAAGGCTTGCTTAGATGCTTAGGTGATCCTTAGGCAATATGCAATTTGTAAGCACCCCTGGAGGCTGTAATTAATTTGGCTAATGTAATTCATGCCCCCACCAGTCTGGAAGGTTTAATGTAGATAAAGCTACTTCCCGGTGCCAGGTTTAAATCAGATTCTGACAGAAATGAAAGCAGGGAATCTTTGTCTTCATCTAAAGTCCTTCCAGTCTGGGAGGAGCTCATGTCTCAGCATGAGCACTGCTGATTCAGTAGGAGTTTTCTTCCAAGATCTTGCTTTCAAAAACCAGGTATAAATCTCTTCTCATACTTGAGGAAACAGGAAACTCACATGGGATTCATGCTGGTTGTGATACAGTTACTTTTTCCAACACCAAGATATACATCCTTCCCTAGTTTAGTCTTAGAAGATTGTACAGAAATCCATGTTGTTCGTAAGATGGTTGATAGCAGAGTGGTAATGACTGGGTTTATAAAAAGTAAGAACCAGATCTAATCTCTCCAAGTCAGTATCCTGCTCTTCCAGTCAGCCACAGGTGCAAAGCCCTGCACACACCTCTGAAGCAGCAAAACTGCTGACCAGTAGACAGGAAAGAAAAAGCTAGTTCCTGACATTGCTGAAGTAGAAGAAAAGGAAACCTTTTAAATCAAGCAACATGAAGACAACTTTTAGATCCCATGTTTACACTATGAGCAGCTAAAAGAAACACCTTCTAAAAGTGTTATATGAACTCAGAGCTGGTTATTGAGATGTTATTGACCTTCTCCTGGGCTAGAGTGGGAAGGTGGAAAAAGTCCCTTGTATGCTGATATCTTTCTTTTGTATCCCTTCACAGCCTGCTTTTGGAAATACTGCATCTGAAGGCTTGTCAGGACTGGAGGATGAAGATGAGCCCTTCCCCAAACTGCCTTGCTGGGTATTAACATGTTAAGAGTTAGTTCTGTTCCCTCATCGTGCTGCTAATCTGGAAGCCATCCTCCACGACTGCACCACAGCCAAGTCTAACAGGAGCCGTGGCAGGAGCTGGCAGCCCACTGCCACTCTCTACTGTTCCTTTCTTCCAGGTTTAACCTGCCATGATCTTCTACTCAGAAGATGCTTCCCAACCTTCTGTGCTGTCCTGTGTGTGCCATTCAGGCTGCTGTCCCTGTACACTCTCTCCCTTCTCACCAGGTCCCCTGAGGCACTGAGCACTAACTCAGCTTCCCCGGGCTTGGGGCTCTGCCCACACCTGCAGACGCTGCTCTCAGCGGTGTCTGGGTTTCCTGTCTCCTCCTGAGCAGCTCCGTGCTGCCCTGGTGGCCGCTGCTGGGACAAGAAGGCAGGCTGGGTGTGATGTGGAGGGCTCAGGGCTGGATTGCTGAGCCAGGGCTGCTCCTCGCCGTGTCCCACAGTGTGCACAGGGGAGGGCAGGCAGTGAGCTCTGGATCCTTTGGATACCATTCCAATAAAGATTTTCTGTTGCACAGAAGCATGTGTTTCTCAGTGTTTGCTTTCTCAGCCCCTGCAGGGACCCAAAGTGCAGCACATTTCCCTTGATGTTGGCTCCTGTTACCTTAATGGTTCATGTGGAGTTCACAATGGAAGAAAGGTTCCCATTAAACATTTAGTGTTCTAATGTGCCTGGGAAACAGACCCTTCCTTTTGGCCAGGATCAGGAATGAGAGCTGGGTCTTTTTCATAGCTATTTATGGGATACTGTCCTCATTGGTCTGGACCAGACCAAATGGTCTCTACTTTCTCACCCCAAAGAGATGTTTTGAGCAGAGATTTTTGGTAAATCTGGCTGGTCAAAGCAGGTGCTAGCTGGCCTTTTCTACTGCAGAATTATATCTGGCCCTGTCCAGAAGGAAAAGATCACAATCCATTAGTGATTCCTACATATATTCATCTCAAGTCACATTACCCATATTTATTTGTAAAAGCAAAGGACATCATTCCCGAAAATGTAAATTCAAAATAAATCCCAATGTTAACTTTGGGGTTTCCAACAACCTAAATGAGAGCAGGATCTGGTAGCCACTGTGAATGTGTGGAATGATTTTGACTAGCACTGAACCGTCTCTCCAGCTCTGTTGAGCCATGTGATTTAACTGCAGCTTGCATATTGCATATTCTTCCAAAGTTACCTCTCCCAAAGCCATAATTGCCATCCTACGCTCACTGCCTTGGGCTCTGGCAAGAAGCACGCGCTTACCACAGCGGTACCTTGCATGCACTCCATTAACAGGAGACCTATTCATCCTGCTGCAGGCCAAAGCCAGCATCTAGGGAATAAGGCCAGCTTGCTTGATTAGATCAGTGAAGCCTAATGACATGCAAAATACAGTTTCCTGTTACCATTAGTTGTTTTTTATTTCTCTGGTGGTGATTCAGAACCCATTTCCCATTTGTTCTTTGTTGCTTTGTTGCTTTTGTGTGAGTGAAAAGGTATGTGGGAACACACTTTCACATACCTGCACACTGGCACCAAATCCAGGAAAAAATTATAACCTATGGACAAGATACTCTCTCTCTTTCTTTAAAAGTTTGGTGCTCCAGCTGAAAGTGAGGTGTGTTCCAAGAGTTGCCCTGAATTGTTGTTGAGCTCAGATGATTTCAGCTTGCAGGAAATCCCAGTGTAAGGAAAGGCCAGAGCAGCAGGCTCCATCTGCCACCTGCTTGCTGCAGCATGCCTTCCTGAGCCAGTGTGACAGCTCAACAGCAAGTCAGGAAAATGAATACTGTGTCTGCAGATATTTAACAGCTTGCTCTGACCCTAGACAGGAGTTCCCTGGAGTGCAATGCATCATGCTGCTTAGTAGTGATTTTCTGCTACATCCCATCAGTGCGGTTATTTAAGTGCTCGTGGTACCCAAACTACCCCCTCTTTCCTGACAGGCGCTCTATGCTCCTGCATTAGCTGCTTGTGCTGCAGACATCAGCATGTATTGAATGCAATTTATTAACTAATTAGAAGCAGAGGTGGTGTTCCCCCCAGGCTTACCCTCTGCATGGCAGTGTGAGGGTCCTGTCCTTTCTCCTAAACACACAGAGCAGAAACCCTTCTCCTCCACAGAGTGGCTGCTCACACCCTACCCATGCTTGGGCAGTCACTCTTGCTAAAGTTAATGACCCACAGGCAATAATTAAAGGGATTTCCCTGAGACATTCTAGTAGATCATGTGGATTTACTAGGAGAAAATCCTCACAGACATCTGAATGGATTTGCAAATCCAGGCAGCACAGGGCAAGTCTAGTGTGCAACGGATGCTGCAATTAATCCTCATTTCACATTTGCTGATCTCCATGCTGTGCACTAGGGCTGGAGCCATCCAACATTGTCTAGAAAACCAAATTGTGGTGTTTGGCCTTTCAGACATCATCATATTTGAAACAGCACTTGCCAATTTAGATTTTAAAGAGTGCTTCTTGAGCCACAGGAAGTCTCAGGATGCTCAGTGATAGATGAGGCAAAAGAACAGAGAGACTGTTGCTTTCTCCCAGGTAATCCACACAGTGGGGTGGGAGCAGGACTGAAGCTTCCAGCTCCCAGTTCTACCAACACCACCAGAGACCCCTCTGTCCTGCTTTGCTTTCACATTTCCCTTCAGATGAAGGCCATTTCTGCACACAACTTTCAGCCTTTAAAACTCTGCTTTTCTTTGGAAGCCCTGGCTAATACCTGCCAATTATTAAATACTTCTATGGTCCAGCAGTGTCTTTGCAAAGCTGCAGTGTTTGCACTAGATTCACTTGCTCTCAGTCTCCAAAAATACGTCAGGCACTGGCTCTGTCCATGGTTCTTTTGATGGTCAGCTGTGTGAGTGGTCAGGTCACCACTTCCATAATCTGCCCATGCCCCATACATATGGCTGCCCTGCAAGCTGATTATCTGCAGCCTGTCTGGATGAGCTCAGTGCAAGAAGATAAAAGCTCCCTAAACTGCAAGGCAGGCTCAGGATGGATGGTGGCAATGCACTGCAGAGGACTGCCTGGAGCTGCATTTGCAGGCTGGCTTCTAGCATGGGCTGAAGCTCTTGGGTCAGTCAGTGTACATGTACCCACCGATCCCAGCTCCCAGACCCTTCACCTGGAAGCTTAAAGGCAGAAAATTAGCAGCGTGACCAGGAGAAAAGCAGAAAGCAAAAACCCAAGATCATCACATATCGACTTACAGGCCTTCTTTTTTTCTCTGACCTTCGAGAGCTTGGTCTCTTGGAAAGCATCTCTTGCTCTTGGAAAGCATCTGCAGCGCTCCAGCTCACACACAAGCACGGACAGCTCACCCACCAAAGGGGGAATGATCTCCTCACTCAGCTGCAGTGCTCTGGCAGATGGCAAAGACAGGGACACCTCTTGTTGTGAGTCACTGGTTTGTGCTGCTGCTCTCAGCAGCGTCAGCCTACATTAGAAATATCAATAAAAGTGAAGTTTCTTGCAAATTTTCTCTGCCTGGGCCAGTCTTGGTTTTTAGGCAGGGCTGTAGGCAAGGAGGAAAATGGAAAAGGCCCCTGCTATGTCTGAGCACGTGAATTAGATGTTACCTGCCCTTCTGAGCGGGAGCCTCATCTCTCACCATGGCTGAACCGCAATTGTCCCAAAGTCCCAACCCTCACAACAGCTTTTAAGTCTCATTGATTTCCCAAATACTTTTTTTTAATTTGCTAGCTGATGGCCAGGTGCTTTGTGCCTCATACAAGATCAGGAAATTAACACTTAATTCCCATCTTCAGCATTGCTTCCTGCCTAACACAGGGTGTTTGGCAAGAATAACTTTTTTTTTCTTAATCCTGCATAATCCCTTTCTCGACGGATCTTCTTTTGCAATGCTAAGGATGATTTATACCCCCAAATAGCAATCCAAGGAATTTAACTGATATGGACCAAAGTCCAAGAAGGAGAGAGAATGTGAGGTTTAGAAAACATCAACTAGGAATCTGAGCATTGAGATGTCAGCAGAGAGCTCTTCTCAGCTGTATTTTATAATCTGGAAAGAAGTGAAAAGGATGAAAGAGGATTTAAGATAACCTGTTTTACTCTGAAATGAAGTGGAGAGAACATGTTTACATTTTACCAGAGTGAGAAATACTTGAACTTTCAGAGCTGGATTCTGACCGTGCCCTGTGCACACATCAAGAGGCTAAAATGAGGCATATGATGCAGATGGCCTTGGAAGAGGATGACCTCATATTTGGACACTATCCTATGTTATCCATAGGGAGGAGTGAAATTATTCATCAACTGAAAGTCTCACCACATTTCAGGATCTGCCATAGGATGAAAACATGTCTAAATATGGTGCAGAGATAAGAGACAGACTACTCAAAACATTAGGACAAATACTAAGGTCTTGTCACTGTTCTTATTCAGAGTAACTCCTAGTGGAGGCAGAAAACATCTCCTCCCAAACAGCAGTTCAAAAACATTCCAGCTTTGTCCCATAACTGCTATATCCTCCCTTCATCTACTGGTCAGCTCCCCTCCAGAAAGAAATGTGCAAAGCAAACTCTCTGCTTTTCATGGACTGCTGCTGGCATCTCTGGAAGTTTTATTTTTCAATCCAAAAAAATCTCAGTCCTGCTTGGGATAATAAAATTCTGCAAGTTTAACAGATAAATGCCATGCAATTAAAATATGCACATATTCTCTGTTCCCTGCTACCAGTGACACTGTGCACAGCTGTGAGCATTCTGACCTGGTGAACTGAACATGTTATTATTTGTAAATGCAACAATTGTAAAATGCAGCTTGAAACAGATTTTGCAGGAGGTCAATTCCTTGAGTGCTGTATCATTAGGCAACGACAAGACATGCTGTGAGGCATCTTCCAAAACTCTGTAATGTTTCCAATACAGCATCACTCGTTCAGAATGGAAGCATCTGTAGGCAAAAAAAAACAAACAAACCAGTAAACATTACATTTTCCAATGTCAGAAATGCAAGGCTTGGGCAAACACACTGTAAGGTAGAGTGGAGGAGATTAAAATGTTAGGAATACTTGTTTGCTCGTAGAGAGGTAGTCAGTGGGAAATTAGGGCTTTCCATGTTATAAGAAGCCATCATTCCCCAAGCCTGCTGACATGACTGAGTGACTCCAGCAACTGGGAACACCTGGGTCCTCCAAGCCTGCCCACAGCTGGAATGCTCTGGCTTACCTGCAGGAGCCACTAACCCCTGGCATCACCGAGGTGACTCACTCCAATCCGGTCCAGAGGAACTCCAAACCTTCTCTTAGGCAGCTCCAGCACTTTCCTGCATGAGGAAAATGAGCAGAGAGGGAGGGAAACAAATGGGAAAAGACAACCATGAATAATCAAGATGTTACTACACGTCTGATTCCTGCATTCATCCCATTAACACCTTATTGTTCAGGTAGAACAGTGTGCAGGAACAGCCAAAGATGTGAGGGTTTAAAAATAAGATGCTGCACTTGTCTTACAAAAGGCTGCAGTTGCAGCTGTTTTACAGACTGGCTGAGCTTGATCCACTATCCCTATTTTTATTTGGCAGCAAACTAACTTCACAGGTTAACTGCTATTCATAAAAGAAAGGTGATACATTGCATTTATAAAGGGGAATTGTTTCCTGCACAGTATCACACGCTGCAGGTGACCCATTACCTGGGGCTCTGAGAGCTCCAGGGCCAGCTGGGGCTAAGATTAGCAAGGAGGTGGAAAGTATTGCACAGTAATAGAGGGGACGAGTCAGAGATGCTCTAACAGGGTTTTTCTATAGGTTCTTTGGCAATGCAGTGTTCATCAAAATTGTATAGCAGCAGTCCTTTGATGGGATTGAAAATGGGAAGATTTGGGGGTTGATTTTTTTTTCCTGTATATGGTAAATTTCCTGACAATTTGATGAACGCGGCCATGAGGAATGTGTGAAAGAATTTCTACACAGCTATATTTTTTTGCAGTTCTTTTTATATAAAATAGTACGTTTTCCCATCTTAATTCAGCATTTTTGGAGCATTTTTTCCACCAGCAGAAGTTTTATTTTAATTAGCTGTGGAAATGGCAAAAATTCCTGCAGCTGAAAATGACCTCAACTTTTGCCCTCAGAAATACTTGTCAGTGAAATGCAAGTCCAAGAGAAGCCCTGGAAGATTAATTCTTTATCAGTCCTTGATGAGGAACATAAATAAAAATAAATTCTGTTCTGTAAGTTGGCAACTGCAAAGCAACAAGCAGCAGAGAATGCTGCGGCCCTGCTGTACCAGTGCTCAGAGCAGGGATCAGGAGCTGTACCGGTGCTGAGAGCAGGGATGAGGAGCTGTACCGGTGCTCAGGGCAGGGATGAGGAGCTGTACCGGTGCTCGGGGCAGGGATGAGGAGCTGTACCGGTGCTCGGGGCAGGGATGAGGAGCTGTACCCGTGCTCAGAGCAGGGATGAGGAGCTGTACCGGTGCTCAGGGCAGGGATGAGGAGCTGTACCGGTGCTCGGAGCAGGGATGAGGAGCTGTACCAGGGCTCGGAGCAGGGATGAGGAGCTGTACCAGTGCAGAGCGCAGCCCATCGTCCCCTCTTGCGGCCGCCCCGCGGCACGGCAGCCCCGCCACCCTCGGCTCCGCAGGGTCCCCGTGCCGTCGCGACCGAGGGACAAAGTGGCTTTTTCTACTTAGAACCTGCGGCAATCCTAGACAAGGCTGTTTTTTCTCTCAGTCGGCCTATGGATATTTCTCCTGCCTCCTGCACGGTTTTCCCAGTGCTTTTCAAAGCGCTACGAACCGATGTTGATGCCAGACCAGGATCTGGGCTCTCCATTCATCCGTGGGTGTCAGGACAAGCTGTGGACTTTGATCTGCTCTTTTCCAAAAGTTTCTGCTTTGTGCCAGGCACTGCACACACTGCATTAATTCGGGGGGCTCAATCTATTTCTCAACTCTCACAAATTAGTGTGCTGGTCTCCAAAGGTGACCGGCTCAGCTCATACAGGAATGAGCTGTTATCTGCTGGCTGAGCCGCTGTGACAGGCTGCTCAGTCCTTTTTGGTCTTTGTTTGCTTTTTGCTGTTGTTCTGAGGATTTTTTTGTTTGTTTCTTTGTTTAGTTTTTCCCTTGTACTGCATATAGAATGAAAGATTTCCATCCAAAAAAAAGAGAAAAATTGAGAACACCATGTACCTTTGCAAAAAATTATTCAAAAATTACCCTTTTTTTTTCTTTGCCTGGACAGGGAGAACATGGTAAAAAGCAAATGAAGAGTGAGCTGATTTTGATATCCTGAAGAGGCAGACAGAACAGAATAATTCTACTTAAGGTTTTAAGAATTTTGTATTTTATCACTTTTGGCTGCAGCCAAACAGTCCTAGTGGCAGACTGGGTGGATAAATGGAAAAACAACAAGAAAATATTGCAAAACTTTGTTTGAAAAAATACTTGTAATATTGACTGGCTCTCACGAATACTTTCCACTTCCAGATTAAGCTTTAAGCACATTATTAAATACTTTGTGGCATTAGGGATTCCATCCAAGAGAAGACAATTACCAGAAGAGCAGACCAAGACAGGCAAGCTCTCTCAGATACAGGAAACAGCCCCTAAAGCTGTGCCCCAAACTCTCTGTCTCTCCCCAGCCACATCGAGCATCATTCTGTGCTTAGCCCTCTTATAAACAAGTTTATCTTCAAACACACATTGCTGCATTGTTTAAACCTTGACTTATCCAAAGTTAATGGACGTCTTGAAGCTCATTCTACCATCTGCCTGCCCATTTTCATGATGTGTCCTTCATCTTTCTGTTCAAAACATCCATTCCAGCACACCTTTATTCCATCCCAGTCTCAGGAGCGCCCAGCCCTGCCCCTCTGCCTGTGAACCTCGGGCACATTTCTTGCTTCAGCAAAGCTTGTGATCAGAAATGTAGTTTTAAACTGAATGTTAGTTCACACCAGTGGAAAGAAGCGTACTGGAAAATCACCTGTGCTGGAATGTTGAATGGTAGCTGTGCAGCACTGTAGGGATAAATGAGCTAGTGCATGTATTGCACTTCACAGCTGAAGGGTGACTTACTCTTTGGAAGGTTTCTGATCAGAGGCACCTCACAACTGACCAGCAAACCTGCTGGGGACTAAAGCTAACCCATCAGCATCCAGAGCACCTAGCAACAGCCTTCCCCCAACTTTATCACTGGCAGGAGCATTTAAGAGTTTACCTCTGTTTGCCTTTAACATCCACAGAGGATGAGGAAATTCTGTCAATGGGGGAGCCAAATCCTGGGAAGCTTCTTTTCTTCTTGGTCTCAGTCACCTCGTTCTCCAGAGACACCAAGTCATCAAGAAGGAACAGTTTGGCTGCCAGGTTGGTGGCTGACTTCTCTTCACTGGCAATGGGATGGTCTCCCTCATCCAGAGCACCAGAAGGCTCCAGAGGCTGCAGAAGAAAGCAGTAAAATTTCAATTCGCTGACTGTTCAAGTCCCAGGAAAAAAAAGAATTCAACAAATGTAATAGGAGCAGTCCTGTAAATACAGAACTACCAGGACACCCACTGAAAATGGGACAATATTTTAAAACAAAGTTCCTTCTCAGAAATGTGGCCTTTTTCCATCTACAGGATTTTGCTGTCAAAGTCTGGATTTTTTTTATAGAGCTGAACTTGCTTTCATTATTATTGCAAGAAATATTAAAATTTACTACTTCCCAAAGCTTAGTTCTGCAGGCCATCCCACTATCCCTATCTCAGCACTGTGATTAGTAGCATTTATAGCATGAGCTGACTAATGTAATCATTCTGAAAAATGCAATCACTACTGCCCTGCTCCAATATACATTCTGATAGTTTTCAGGAAGCTGATTTTTGTTTTTTAAATGAATGCTAATAAGTAGTAATGAAAACTTCTACAGAAGTTTCCATCCATATCTAGAATTAATTGTTATGCAAAAAATGTCCCAAAAAATTCTTGCTCAGCCCAGGCATTCAAAGAAATGATGTAGTAACACTACATGGGGAGGAGGAAAGGAAAGAACATGCTCTTGAATTGACGCAGCAGTTTGAACCTGAATAACAACATTAGGCTTAACACCATTTCAAAACCAGACTTTGCTCTAAGAATAGCTGAGAATACTGGGGTCTATTGAGAAAGAAATGAAACCAGTCAAAGACAGATTCTGCTCATCAGCAGCTAAAACATGCCCTGGTCCAGTGCAGGGCTCTAGATCTAGACGTCTGCAAAGGTGTTCTGTTATATTCTTTTCACAAAAATCTATCACTGATGGAGGCAGGATACCAGGTGCCTGTGGCACCAGAACAGCAGCTGCTGCAGCACTTTTGGAGAATCAGGTCGTGCTTATGTGAAGAGAGGGATCCATCAGTATTCTTCAGTAGCCATCCAATGTTTAAGTTGATCTATGTAAAACCTATGTAAAACCCTAGAGGCAAACAGTGCTATTTTGAGTTAACTTTTAGATACTTGACTTTTTTTTTTTATGGCATGAAACCATTACATAAATACCTTTTCTGCCAAATCTGCCTTATGTCAAGATGACATAAAAATAGGGAATGCAGTAGAAGTATTTTCAGGTGCAACCCCTACATATCATCCTGGGTGAAACATGAGACAACTCATCCATTTCATCTGCTGCTTTCCTTTGCAAGCTTAGGCAAGTGACTTTGCTCCCTACCCTTCCTGGTCTAGTCCATCTCCTTTAATTTGTCATTTTTGTGCAGGTGAACTTCTCCCAGGGATCTCTTTATGGCTTCTGAAAGCTTCAGCTTTCTCATGCTATAATTTGTCTGTAAGAAGAAGAATTAAACTTCCCCTCTAGTGTTAGAGAAGTTTGCTTTCCCCCTTCCATCACCTCCTTCCCCTCTTCAGGAAGTTCTCTATCCACTGGGCAATGTTTTAACATACAGGAAATCCCCAGGTGCTTGGGAGAGGCTGTGAGAATTTGGGTGAGGCCTCATTCATTCTATTCCCCTAGAGCCATGCAATTTGCATCTCTCTCTTCCTGAGGCTCCTCCTTGGCCCTTGCAGAGTCAATACTGATCCTACACCTTCCCACAGTGCTTGGGTACTCCAGTGTCCTCCTCACTCTGTGGCTAAGAATGCCCAAGGAAGAGCAGTTATGTGACAACCACCAGAAACCTTCACCTACCTCTGGAGCTGCCTGTGCAAGGAGCACAGAGCTGGAGTTCCACCACAGCAGGGCAATCACAAGGGCCAAATGCACCACCACGAGCTGGAACTGCAGCATCTGCAAAGGAGAACAATCTGTAAATTACTCCACAGCTGCATCCCCTGAGGAATCTTGCTCCACAGGTCTTGAAGAAGTAAAAACAAAGGGAGACTCTCCCCATGGCTGTTAATAAGTTTTATCTGTCAGGGTCACTGCATAAAGACAATGCCAGCTGAATGCTCCTCACCCTTGCATGCAGAATCAGCTCCCTCCTCTGCCCCTTCTACACAGCCCTGCCAATCTTTTGATTCCTTTCTGCACAGAGGTGCAATCCTTGCAGCAGCAGCAGTGAGGAATGCAAACTTGCCTTGAAACCAGATGAACTGCATGCTCTCTTGTAAGCAGGGAGCCTTTGGCTTTGTAGCCCAGGCTGCCCCTGACCTCCCCACATGCTGGAGAGGTGCTTAAAGCTGTGACAGAAGTCATGTACCCCCCAGCCCCAGTAGTATTTTGAAGGCAAGGCTGAGTTTTGCTAGTTCCCAACATGATCTAGTGGGAGCCACAACCTCCAATGGCATCCAGCAAAATAAAATTATTCACCATAAGCTTGCAGAGGGAAGTGCTGCTGAGACTGCTGGTGGTCTCACCATGTGTCACAGCTGCAGAAGTGCAGATGCCCACCAAGCCCTTAAATAATGCAGGGAGTTTTGGGAGGCTCAGGATGGGGAAGGTGCTTGGTTACCTCTGGACATGGTTTTAGCCTACATTGTCTAAGTCCTTGCCTGGATCCAGATCAAAAAACCTGATGTGCCTCCAATTCCCCAGTGGGGAGTGTTTCAGATGATGTTAGAAAGAGCTGGGCCGGGGCCTTTTGCCAAAGGCATCTGCTAATTTGCTGTTTTCTCTGTCTCCAGGTCCTGCCCCAGAGTATAATTCAAGTCTGATTCTGCAGTTCTTTCCTGAGTCTTCACTTGGCAAAGCAGAAACACAAAGAGTACACGAATATATAAATACACATATATAATTATTATCACTATTGTCCATAGGGGATGGGCAGTTAGGCAGAAAGCTGCTGGTTTCTCTGCAGGGGTGAGGCAGACAGTTCACTGGAACCAAAGGACAAAGTCAAAGCACTAAGCCACCTGGGACCACTGCCTCTCAGCCCCACAGCAACAGCCATTGCTTGACATAAACACAGAGGTCTGCCTGGGTGTTTTTAAAGCTGGAACCCTCTACAATGTATATTTTTGTATGTGGGTGTGCATTGAAATTTGAAGTAGCAGTCTACTACCTTCACAGATAACCACATCCTGATTATTTGGATACAGAGATGTAAAAATAAAGGGCAAGGTTAAAAACATATGTTTATTATGGTTTAAGATCTGTGCTGGTATTCATTCAAGCCAAAGACTAAAGAGCTAAAAATAGCAACTGGTACACTAATGAAAATAAACAGTGAGGCACCTGCAGCACTAAAGACATTTGATTAACTGGTCAGAACTCGACGCCAGTGAAATTAGAAGCGGAGGAAATTTTAAGGACTTAAAGCTTGGCTCTACTTCCCAAAGAAATAAGCAGCTAAAGAGGTGGTGTCACTGGCTGAAAAGGGAGCTAAACTTGAGTCCAGCAAGACCCTGTTGTACTGATTTTCATGCAGCAGTGGGACCAAGGCAGGAGAAAAAGGCAGGGTTATTGTAGTGGAACAGTCCGGCTTTAGAAAAGCAATTGCAAAAGTAATAATGCAGTGAGGATTATGTAAATACAATTAAAATCACTCTTTCTTCTGCCATCTGGGGCTTAGTTTTACCACCTTCAGCCATGTCAAAGGACCTTAGTTATTAAAAGAAGTTATTGGTATTTCTCCTTGAGCTTATTTGTTGCAATTGGCCCAGCAGAGCCCTCTGGCCAAAAAGGGGTTTTCCCAGCCATGCACTGGCTATTGCTTCACCCCATCCATATTTTACCTTGACACATTCCAAGGGAGGCTTTTAGAGAGGCTGGACAGTATTTGTTCCTGAAGGAGAATAAGCAAAGCTCTGACAAGCTTTTCAAGATGCACCCTTAATTGAATTTGAAATTGATTGTACTGAAATTGTATCCTTCCAGAAAATTCTTCACCACCAACTTCACAGACCTAGGTCAAGGGACTGGTGTATAATTCCATGTCTGTAGTATCTGAGGGTCTTGTGTTATCTGACATAAAATATGGTTTTCCCTTCTTTGAATGTAATTGCAAGTCTGAAATTCAGACATATTTATGTGTCTTAGTGATACTTTAGCTTGAAATGTGTCAAAACTAAAATTCCTCATATATGTAGGTATCTTTGTTGGCGGTCCAATTAAAATAAAATTAAAGATAAAAGAAAGGACAGTATTCTACCTTATCAAAGCAGGATAAACATACAAAACTTTTACTTAGGAACCAATGCAGAGCCATTTTCCAAGAAAATATCACAAGAAAGCAAAACGCTTTACCCAACAGAAACTGTTAAGTCTCCAACATCAAACCAAAGGACTTAAAAGATGTTTTTCTTACAGACAAAAAAACAAAACCCAAAATGACATCCTGAAGATAAGTGGGCTGAACAAACCTCAGACAGAATGCAATTCATCACCAAGCTCCAAACCCATTGCCTGTCAGAAACAGTAACAGCCATCATTGCTCTTACCCATTTGAACCACGATATTTCACATTACTGTGGAGATTACTCTGCAAGCATAAATCACAAGGGACTTATTTTTCTTACTGGCCTGTTAGCAAGAGAACCGAGGCAAGACATCATGCCTTGCTCTGCAATCCTTCACCCCAGCTGCCAGCGTGTCCTGACGGCTGTGCTCCGCTCCTGGCTGCGACTCCAGCGCGGGACATGCCCAGGGCACTGCACACCAGGACCTTGCTCTTGCAACCAGCACCTTGTGGCCAAGCCTGGAGGTTCTGCCTGGATGCCACCAAAATGACCTGATGCAGAGCCAAGGCTTGGCTGTCCCAAGCATTGGGGCATTGGGAAGCTCCTGGCAGTGCCTCTTTGGCCTGCAGTGCTCCTCTTTTACACTGGGACAGCACTGGGAAGTGATGAACCTCACCACCTGCTAGCCAGGAAGGTCTCTGGGACTGTGCAGATTCTGGCCAGCTGGGGGAAATCAGGTCTGCAAGCCAGTTACTGACCTATTTTGTTACTGCTCCAGCACCACAAAATAGAATATTAACTGCTGCTACCTTTCTTAATTGAATTGATTAATCAAATTGAGTACTCACATTGGCCTTGCTATGCTTGCATTGCACGCCCAATAGGAATACATCTTGGGCACAAAAATTATGATGGATGATTATCTTACCAAAAGAACAACTCAAAAATGGCTTGTGTGAAGCTCTACGAAGTCTGCTCCTGCTGGAACAAATTTTCCTTACTTTTAAAAATTATAAAAGGTATCCTCTGATCGCATATATCACCACAAAGCAAAAAATACTGCCCCTACCACCAGTTCTAGTGATTCCAGAACTGCTGAAGGACCCTGTGTGTCTCAGGTGAAATCTTGTAGTTATGTAAATGTCAAGGAAAAAGGATAAAAATCAAAACAAATCCCACCCTCAGAAAAAAAAAAGCAGATCTCCAAAATAGGTTAGAGTGGTGTTTCTGTTGTCATCCCACAGACGAGATATGGAGCGTTTCTCACATACTGCTTTCTAAAAGATACTGAAGCCACACATTGAAACATGGGGCTTTAGTGACAAAATGAAATGTAAGCTGCCAGTGTCAGGCTCTTTATGTTATCAATAATGTGTTTTCTGGAGTAGGCATAGATTTTTAAACAATGCCATATATTTTGTTATACATGGTACAGACACAACTTCTACAATATATTTTCCTTCTATTTTCAGTTTCATGACTGTAGAGATGTATAGAGGCAGGTAGGTTTCATCTAGTGGAACCAGAGAGAACTTAAAATTCATAGACTTATGCAAGAGGCTTATGATTAGTTATTTTGAGATAACTAGGCACTTTTGTGTCTCAAAAGAACCTTTTTGTCAGACAGTATTTCAAGGCCAAGCACGCTTCACTTCCTGAAAACGAAGGTTCTTCAAGGTTTCTCAAGGTAGTCAAGACTCGTTGATTGATTTCTAAAGCCTTCATTTCAATAATTGCATGCCCTGTACCATGATTTCTGGTGTTCAGTCCTGACATGCTCTCATGTCACCACGTTAGCCTCCTTTGCCTGTTTGACAGCTGTGCTTTGGCTCAGAAGTTGCTCGAGCACACAGCTGTCCCTACCAGTTGTACCCAGACAAAACAGCTTTATGCCATGGTTTCAGTGGTTTAGCTGCTGCAGGGATCCTGCCCCACAGGACACAACATCTGTGGGAGCAGCACTGGCATCATGTGGAGAAAGGATGGAGAGGTGACCCTCTAACTCCCATGAAGAATTCAAGAAGTGCATGATGAACACAGCCCTGCCAGGGCACCTTGGCTGAACAGACACAAGCATGATTCAGGAACAAATGAACTGACAGAGGTGGGCAAACACTTGTGAAAAGACTAGTCAGTCATGGTTCTCATCTCCTCCCTTGAAAGCAGGGCATGAAACCAAATGGCCACACAGAAAAAATGAGGACAATTTTCTTTAGAATGGGCAGGAAGGACACAGGTTGGACATACTGCAAAGCTAGCTACACATTTACACTATTACACTGTGTAATAAATCCATTTTTAGCAACAGATTTCAAAAACTAAAATCCCCAAATTCATATATATACCATAAAAGTAGGAGACATGAAGCAACAGACAAACAGAAGTGATGAAGCCCATCTAGAAGGGGCTTGTTAATGAAGAAGGATGCTATGAAGTGTAAAAAAATATCTCGTCATGGGAAAAACCTATTTGCACCTTTCCTCAAAAGATAATTGAGTGAGCTGCAGTATTCCTGGTATGTACATGGAATACAAAACATTATTAGACTATTCTTCATTGCCAACAAACTCTCAGCTCTACACTGTTTATATATGTACTGACTAAACATGCCAACTTTTCATAACATTTCCAACAATTTGACATTCAGCTTTCTTTCTTCTTTTCCACAAGAGCCCAAAACTTTTCATTGTTAGAGTGCCATCTTCAGAATTTGAAGCAAAAATAAGAAATCTTTCCATCAAGAAAAATCAAGAAATAGATTGTGGTTTTCTATATTAGGAAAAAAATTGTTCCTAACAGCATTGAAGTGATAAGTAGAAGATCTTCACACCAGGTATAAAGAGTATGTTAGCAAAATTGGTTATCAATAGAAAAGCAGACCATTTAAAATACAATAAAAATATCCCTCAAGATAAGCTTTTCAGAGACAAGAATGGCATTGGAATTTCTTAACAAGATTCAAATACTGATACTGATTTACTCAAAAAACACTTAAACATTCTGATCAAGGGTGTTACTTGAAGAAGAAAAGTCTTGGGGGAGATGCATGGCAAATGTAAATTAGAGAGTAACCCTCTCTCTGAGTTAAGTGAGAAGAGAAGGAAAGCTGCAAGCACTTGCAATCGTTGTCAGTCTAACAGAGCTCTTACAACTGTTGTGTGTTTTAATTGGCTATTCAAGAAGCCCAGAAAGGCACTTGTCATTCATTCCAAGAGTGAAAACAAAGTCCTAATCTGCTGAAATCAGATTGGCAGGTATTTATAAAAAATGAAGAATGCCTGGTCCAGCCGGATATATTTTGCAGTTTTCTCATCATTTACACCATAGAATTGCTTGGTTTGAGCTGGGGGTTTTTGTCTGTTATCCCTCATAATGTTCAAAGTATTTTACAAGAAAAGTAGGTTGAGCTGCATTTTGAATACAGGTGAGCAGAGACAGATAAATGCAATAATAAATTTCTTGAGTTAAGCAGTGGGCAGAGGCACAAAATGTCCTCTCAACTCCTCAGGTTTCAGCTCTGCATTCCCCACGAGAGAACAATCATTGCAAATTGAAAGACCAAGTAAGGAAAGCTAAGGGCACTGCATGTTAGTGCTTCAAAAATTAGTGGATTCTGAACTTTATTGTAGCCTCTGGACATCTAAACCAAACGTTGTTTGCATGTATTTACTTGTACAACTTCAGTGTGGGAGGAAAAAAAAAAACAGTGAAATAGTTTTGAACTCAGAATGGAGAAATTACAATGACTATCACAGAATCAGAGTCTGCCTTCAGTTACAGGGGTACAAAGCTGAACTAGCCAGATCACTGGATAATGATAATTACTCTGTTAGTGTAGGAATGTTTTTGCAGTTATTCTATTATTGCAGGAATGCAGCAGAATCTGGATCACCATTTGTCTATAGTAAAACCCTTTTGCAGATCCAGAAATTAGAGACTTTTCCTAAATAATTTATCTCATGTTTTCCAATATTTTAGATGTAGCAAACTCATCTACCGCATGAGATATTTAGCAATGCAAAAGAATTATTCTGTCACAGCTCCTCAGCTCATTTTAAGAAGTAATATGCATTTGACAATAACTTACACAAAAGGAAAATCCATAACAATATAAACAGACAGCAGTTTACTGCAAAGCACTACAACAGCATAAAAGTAATTTGTCTCTGTTGCAAAATGTACTGACACATTCTGTTTAAATATTGGTTGATTAACTGAAGGAAATAAGTTTCCACTGAATATTTGTAGCTCAGTTTTACTACCAAAAATCCTAGGTGACAAGCACCTTATTATCTTAATTCTAAAGTAAAAAGTACTGGAAAAAGTACTTGTGCTTTTCCCATCAGATCTTTATACCTTTTACAAGTCTGTTAATTTAAAAAAAAAAAATGAAGAAAAAAATCAAAAAGAGGAAAACACAGAAGGGAAGAATGCTTCTGTAAAAAGAGCAGAAGACACAAAACATCCCCAACACATTCTGCCCTCACTCCTCTTACCTTGCATTGGATGCAAGCAATTCCAACTTTAATGGTCCTGCTATGTTCTTCCTCCTAACTTATCCCTAATGTTCAGCTTTCTTTCAGAGTTTTTATAGTGTCTGGTGTAAGCTACAAACTCCAATCACTGCCTTTGCTTTCTCTTACATCATTTCTAAAGATTTTCCACTGATCCTTGCCCTAAACCTTTCTCTGTCCTGCACTCTCACACACATACTTGCCTCGCATTTGTTATATTTATTGCTGTGATCAAAATGATCAGGTTATAATTAAAGGTCTAGCGATTTGTTCTGGTTTTTTTTCACCTTTTTTTCATTTAACTTCAAGATTCAGACAGTCATGGGAGTAGAAAGATTTTCAGCAGCATCACCATTCCTCTAAACTCTCACTTTTGTAAACTGAAGTGCAGAAACACGATGTCCTGAGTCATTACTGAGGGGCTTTTTCTAAGCTTTGTTTCTTGAGGACATCAGGAGGACTGTATTAGCTTCAGAAAGAAATTAGCATGTTTTTAGTAGACCAAACAGCACCGTAAGTTAAGCTTTAGAAAAGGATTGTGCTTTGTAAAGCAAGTGACAAGAACTTCAAGTGTCTGAAAGACAATTTCTGTTATTGAACTGTTAAGTTATTGAATTGTAAAGCATGAGCTCTGGAGGTGCCTATCTTTCCTGGGCAATACCAGAGGACTTATTTCTTTCCCTGTTTGCCTCCCTAGAATAAGTCTATCTTCTTTTTTGCCCCTTTTTTAAAATCTCAGATTTTAATAGATTTGCAGAGTACTTTAGACCTGTTTTGAGGTTTAAAATTCTAGCCAGCGCAGGCTCCTTTAAAGTTAATTTGCAGTAATTTTATTCCCTAAATAGAAAGGCACAGTACTTTGAAAGTAGTTTTTACTCTGACTTGCCAAAAGCTGTTCCTACAAGCCATGGGCAGTGAAAGGAAATTTGCAGTATGTGGGAAAATATTGCCAGCCGGGAAGCAAACACTTTGATTTCATTTGTCTTGATCAAAGTGTTTAGGGAAAAATAAGAGTTTGGTCATATGGAGGCAAAGCAAGGACTTCTGCCCCATATCTGGACATGTTCCAGGCCAGGCTGGATGGGGCTCTGAGCACCCTGCTCTAGGGGAAGGTGCTCTGTGTTTCCACAGCATCTCTCAGTACAGGCCAATATGAGAACATGGCCTGGAGCAGATCTGCAGAAATCCTGCAGAAACACAAATGAGCTGGCCACAGGAGCAGCCACACCAGGGTCAGGCAGGCTGAGACTCTTCTCCACTGCAGGGTGTAACAGAGCAGTGATGGCAGCTGCAGAAGTCCAAATGGGCCCTGTGGGTGCTGGAGGAGCAAGAGAATCAAAAGAGCAGAGCCAAGCACCACCAGACTGCTGAAACACAGCTGAAAACGCTGCTGCACAAAGAGAACTGGACCCAGGTCCATTTTACTGCATTTAGGTGGTGGTTTGCTGCTGGAAGTCCAAGGACGCAGCAGTACTGACCAATGTGTCTAAAACAAGCAAGCAGGATCTCAGGAAAAAAAAAAATAAAGATCATGACAATCTCACCATGAGGTATGATCAGTTTATGGGCTACCTTAGTGACACATGACCACAAGGTGCTGCTGACCAGCCACTGCAGCTCCAGGCACTGAGTTTCTTCTTTCTTCTGTTGGAAGGACACAAGGTGGCACTCACAGGCATCTGCTCCTCTTGGGAGTTCTTACAGAGTCTGTCTTAAGGTCTTCAAGCAGAATCCCTGCAGGAGTCCATTCTGCCACCATGCTTGTTGTTGGTGTGGCTGGTGGGAGACCTGGGCTGTGACAGTGGGAGTAAGCTGATGACAGAGAGCTGAGAGCTGGCAGTGAAGGCGTTTGGGTGTTTCACAGCACAGGGGAAAGTCTGGAGAGCAGCTGAGACTCAGCCATCTACAACTCAGCACCTCACAAGAGTGAGGGAGAGGGGGGAGGACTGCAGAAAAAACAGCAGGAAAAGTGCAGCCATAGTGTCACCTCCTTTGGCTTCAAGAGGATGTCTAAGAACTGGCATCAAAATTTTCTTTTATCCTCTCCATGGATCAGTGATGCTATAGCAAATCTCCAGCCACTTTTGGACCTACTCTCAGGTAGAGGGTCTTCCTTTAAGAAAAATTATTTTCCATTTTACAATTTATCACGGTATCCTTCCTACAAAATCTAAAAGATTTCCAAAATGGTTGCTGATACACACAACTATCATCAAGTCTGACCAGGAGGTGTGAAACACTCAGATCTAGGTAACTTGTCATCTTCACGGGCTGCTTTTGACCTTACCATAAAACATTCTACCAGCACACATGTGGGTTTTCTCTCTGGGGAAAAAGAAACCCCAACAAACCAACCAACAAACAAAGCAAGCAAAGAAGCAAACAAACAAAACAAAAGAAGAAATACTCATAAAAATGAATCGTGTGTTAAAGTTTAATTTAATTTAATATTTAATTTCCTGCTCTAAATTGACTGTGATTTATTACCACTTTTTTGACACCTTCTAGTGAAGCCTGCCAAGGAAGCTTCCCAGACAATGAAAAAGGTATATGGTGGTTACTCTGCTGGCAGAGCATCTAAGGAACAGATATCCTCAGCAACACTGTGGTTTAATTATACTTACAATATAATTAAGTTAGGGCAACCAAGAGTTTGGAAATACTCGTTATTGTCTTAAAAATGAATGAATAAACAAATATAACATGATGTTCCTCAACTATGAAAACAAAAAAAAAGGGGAAATTGGAGGAGGTAAAGACAAAAGACATGAAGCTCTTTTTGTTACCATCCAAGAGAAGGACAAACTTACCTCCCTACTGACTTCACAGTCCCACAAGAATTTCCATAAATCTTTCAACACTCATTTGCAAATCAGTTGAGCTGGCTGTTTTCCTTAAGTGGACAAGTTTTGATTCAGAGAGCAGGAGTTAGCAGGGGCTCACTTGTGTAAGTGTTGAGCAATCTTGCTCTTCAGCACCCTTGCCTGTGGAAACTATATTTGGGGTTGTCAGACCTTGTCTGTAAAGGCGTGGGAATGGCACATGAATACAATGCTTGATATTCCTGCACTTTCAGCCCTCCCCTTCTCTCACTAAAACATGCAGCAGTGCTGTTACATCCCTGGGATCTGAGCCACAGGAGCCTCCTCATTCTATCACTGAGCTGTCCCATGGGAACTTCACCTTCCAGCCTCTTCAGAGGGTGCAGCCCTTTCCAGCAGCCACTGGCTCCTCACACAACATCACACCCATAAATCAGGGTGAACACTGAGGGTCCAGCAGGTGTCATGGCCAAAGCAAAAGACCTGTCCTCAGGAATTTTTCACTGATCTGGCATGGAGTGAAGGTTTGTGACCTGAGGCATTCTGATCACTTATGATTATACATATTATACTTATTTTCACTAAACACTGAGCGTGTCATCAGGAAGAGTCCAGTTCTCAATTTAACATTGAAAAACAACGCCACACTGAAGTTAGCAGAAGTGGACATTTTTTCCAGATGTGCAAGGTTAGCCCCACAATTCTAAGAAATAATCCAAGTGCTTTTTTTTCTTTTCAAATTAAAAACTATATTCTTTAAAATAAAGAACTGATTTTCATGAGCCAGACGCTCAGCTGATACTGATTCATAGAGCTCTGCGATAAAAAACCGAGATATTCCAAATTACAATGACTTCAATTTATTTTTACTTCTTGAGACAATAAACTCCTCAGATAAAATTGGCCCAATTCTGACACCAGTCTAAAAAAGGAATAGCATTCCACCAGATTAATAAAAACACAGCATTTTACAGCTACATTATTGGTACAGGGAGAACATCCAACATTACTTTTGTTGCATTTACATTCATATCTTGTCTGGAGAATGGGAAATATTTAAAAATAATCACCCCAGATTTTTAGTCAGTACAAAAGAGAGAATTTCAGAAACCAAGCTAATTCCCACCTATTTGCATGTTGATACAGAGAGCCAGAGAGCAGATGACTCACTGTAAGACAGACTATGGGAAAGAGACCCTGCATTAACAATGTGCATGAATGTTTTCCAATAGAAGGTACATTCTACCTTGGAAGGAAAACCTATGTTAAGGCCGCTATTTTTAAATCTGCAAACTATCAAAGTAGGCTTTGTGTGTCACTTCCATTTAAGATGAATCTTTGCAGCTAGATAGAGTTGGAGAAACAAAACCCACAAAGTGAAGGTAGAAAACAGCACTGAAGACAGTGACATTCTTTAGGAATGTTAGGCTTCCTACCAGCAGTTTCTATATATGTACTTTTTTAAAGTCCATTGCGCTGGAATTATGTGCTTGCGAGAGGTGCCGGGTCAGGACATGTACGAATTCATGAAAAGCTCTCAAAAAACAAAGCAAAAGTCCCCAAAAGGACAGCTTCTTGAAAGGCAAGGCATGCTGTGATGCAGAAGGTTGTGTTTGGGAATAAAAGATGTTTTATCTCTGGTGCCCAAGCCATTGGCTCCCAGCCCAAGATGGACGTGAGGAGTGAAGATGGCCAAGAAAAGCAACAGGACCTTCTGTGCTACGGACACAGTGGTCCAGGAGCTAATGGACAAGGGGTAGCAAAAACACACACACACCTCAGTGTACCAAGCAAACAGTAATAGTTCTGGGACAGTGTCAGCCTGACTCAACTGGCAACACAGAAATGAAAATGAGCAGATTGTGTTCCCATCCCTTCTAACTATGCTCCTTGGAGTCAATGCTAAACATAAAGACAACAAACTGGGAACCAGCCCCATCTTTCTGTGCTAGGAGGGAAGAGTGCTGATGTTTTCACACTGCTTGCCTTGTCAGAGATGCGTGTGCTGATGGCCCCTGCCCCTGAAACAAGCTCTCTGTGGCCCACGAACCCTGGTGCCACAGTACACAAAGCACAGGACAGCAAAGTGTGCTCCTGCACAGCACACACTGCAGCTCCAGAGCCAGCTACAAATGTGGCCACGCAGCACAGCCCTGAATGTGCAGCAGCAGCTCAAGTTTAAATGTGCTCAAAGAAGAAAAAATATGTCTGCCTTGAAGCTGTCCTCACCTCAAACTTTATTTCAAACAACTTTTCATCATTTTCTTGCAGAACTGAGAAGTGCGGTGGAGTTTTGTTTATTGGCACCGGGACGAGAGGTGCAGAAGAAGTAAAGAAAGCAGCTAACCAGCAAAATGATGACAGCAAACTGGGGAAAAAGAGGAAGGACAGATATTCCTCAGTCAGATGCAGAGGTGTGGAAGCTGGGCAGAGACATGTGGACCACTCACAGCATCACAGGATGCTGCAGGAAATCTCACCACCCGCTTCCTACCTGACACGCAGGAGGAAGGAAGTCGTGAAAGGTGAGGCTGGGAAGTTGTTTCTCCATGGAAACAGTTCCTGCACCAAATGGGATTAATAAGGAAGGTTCTGTCCCCTCATTCCTGGCAAGTCCACCCCTGGGATGGTGGCTTGCACAGCAGGACTATGCTGTGCTGGAACCCAAACACAGCAGGCTGTTAGTGTAAACCCAGGAGTTCAGAGCAATTTGTGCTGGCTGATTTGATTTTTTTCCTGCTTCACTCTGGTATCAATGTGCTTATGGATTGGTTCTTTCAAGGGAACCAACAAACAAAGGAAATAGCAAACCTTCATTACAGAAATGAAGGTCTCTGATATTTCTCAGAATTAACCATCTCACAACAGTCTGTAAATTCATCGTAACACTTGAGCCAAATTCTGGTACATTACTTGTCCACTTCAGCTCCTCTATCACTCCAGCTGGACAGACACCTGACTCTGCTAGACTCTGCACCGAGCTGCAGTTCCCTGGACAGCTGCGGTCCCGCAGCCGGACCAGCCCGGGATGCTCAGGAGCCATCCCGACCCCGCAGAGCGTTCCCCAGTCGCTCACCGCCATCTAGGGGTGGGTGCGCTGCCGCCGAGCCATCCCACAGCCCCAGCGCTCCTGCGAGGAGCGGGAGGGAGGTGCTGGCCGCTTTGAATAGATCCAGGTACTCCCAGGGGTACAAAGGACTGAGCCCCGATTCCCGATTCCTCCCTTATTCCTTCCTTCTCCAGCTCCGAGCTCACCGCACTGGCAGCGTTTTCCTTCCGTGCATTTTGCAGCTGTGCCATGCAGAGAGGGATGAAACACACAGAGAACCATAGCACACAGCTACGATAAAAAGCAGTACCAGTAATTGCCAGGCTAAACTCTTGTTACAGCTTATTTTTTTCACAAGCAATGTGCATAAACTAAACCAGTGGCACAGCTGCACGAATTGAGCGTGCCCGCATGAGCTGGATGTGCTGTATGAGGAGAGCAGCAAGCCCTTCTGCACAACTACACACTCACATCACTTCCCCTTGTCTGGAATAGCTTGGGAGCTTTAAAGAGAAGAATACAAAGAGCCAGGAATAGTAAGTAACCTACCACATAATCAAGTGATGAATCTACTGTTCCTGGTGTGCAAAGGCCCTCTTTGATTAGGTGAGTGCTAAGGAGAAACTGCTCGGTACAGAGACTTAAAGATCCTGGAGGCAGGAATAGCACATGGCCAGGTTTCCCCAGACACATCCTTCCTCTTTTTTTTTTTTTTTTCCCAGCTGGAAATTCTGTCTAGTTGGAATTTAGCAATCTTTTACATTTTCTTCTGGCAGGCTGGCTGGATGTGCTGGTTTGCCTGCGTATGGAGGGACTCTGCAGGTAACCATGCATCTTCACAGACCACCTGTGCATGTGCAGCCTGATCACACACCTTTTTGCCAGTGCTCTCCACAGCCTCTCTGGGCAGCCTGTTTATTAGCCAGTCACTGCCACAGTAAAAATGTTAACCAGCTGCATAAACCAGCAGAGATTCATGTGAGCTGTGGAATCCTCTGGGCCTCAGTTACTCACACCAAGCTGAGCAGTGTCCCAAAGCCACACTCTGCCCTCCCTGCAACGTGGCTGCTTTCTGGAGCCTGTTTGGTGCCTCTCCCTCCCTACCTGTCCCTTGTCTTCTCCTCAGGAGGCCTCCACATCTGATACAAGGACCTTAGAAGAGGGGACAAACCCACCTCCCTTGCACTTGCTGGCCTCATTAATTAATCCCAGGTGTGAATCCACAGAATTGTGTGTGGAAGGTTTGCCCTCTACCTCCACAAAGGGAGGCACACTGCATTTGTGCTTACTTTACAATTACACTTGGAAGCAGGGAGCAGGAATATAATACAGTTCCTTGTGTAACCATATATTTATTTTGGTTACGTGCGGCTTCAAGACAAATCTGAAATGGTGCTGGACCGTGCTGCTGCCCTCAAAAGAAGTTTGTCAGCAGAGTAACAATAATATTCTGCTCCTGAAAATGATGTGCTGGGCTTTATGGTCAGCTTTTAAGTTTGAATGCTTTTTTCCCACTTTGATATTTGAGGCCTCCCCTCAAAGCAATTCCTCTGAGTGCATACACAGCTCTCCAAGCAATGGTCATGGGAGGACAGAGACAAAGCACAAAAAAAAGATGCTGAGAGAATCTGAAAATGATTTGCAATCTCAGCCACAGGAGCTCAGTCTCATCAACACAGTCCTTTATATACTGGGGATGGTTTTCCTGATGTTCTCCTAGAAATCTGGTTTGGAAATATTAGGTATCCAAAACACATTTGGAACTAGCTGACTAGAGGAGGGAGATGGAGCAGATAATGCTGACTAAGTGCCCCAATCCCTGTCTCACAGCCCCAAATCAAGCACACAACTGCAGTGACCAGTCAGAGAGAGGATCTGGAGCCGAGTTCTAAACTAAATCATGTAACTCAAGCTGGGATGTTGCATCCCAAGAGGATCCTTCTGGGATCTGAAGCATCTACACTTGTACAGCCCAGCCTTACCACAGCAAAGCCTGGATGCCTTTGAGAAAAAAAATGGTATTGGGAGAGTATGAAAGCTTTGAACATCGGATGTGCTTAAGGTAAACATAGAAGAAGTGGCTGATCTTTTTTGCAAAATCTGTGATAAAATGACAGATCATAAAAGTACATTATAAATAACACAAGGAGCATATTAAACAAAACAGCAGCAGCAAAAAGTGAGGGAGGCTACTAAAGCTGCTACTGAGTGGACTGACAGGAGTGACAGACCTGGCACACTGCCACAGATAACTCATCTCTGCTCATCCCATGGGGCAGGGACCCTGCCCTGGGTGCTGCCACGTCTGGCTGCACACAGACATTCCTGGGCACACAGCAATGCCACTGGCGTCAGTCCTGCTCATACAAAATGTTCAGAGAGCTCCAGTGCTCCAGGAGCAGGCAGTGCCTGATTCATGGAGAGATGAATTGAGTTCTCAGTAGACCAAATAAACAACCAACAGGGAGAAAAACCAGCCAGCCACCAGCCATCCCTGGTTCTTCCCAGCAGACAAGGGACTGGCTTCTATTCTGGGGTGTCAGCAGTGGAACAACTGCTCTCAAGTCAGAACCTTGACAGCAGAGCATGCTGCCATTGCACTGAGTCAGCAGTGGCACTGTGACTGACACCTGCACAGGCAAGGCCAAAGCCTGAGCAGAGACTGAATGGAGAGCAAGTCAGACCCTTTTTCTTCAAGGCATTTATCACACACAGTCACTGTCTGAAGCACCTCAATCCTGCCCTTCTTCCACCTCTTTTTTCCACTGGTCCTGTAACCTCCATGGAGCAAAGGGGATTCCCCCCTCCCCTCCATCTCCCACCACACAAAGAACTCTGTATGAGCAGCATCTTCCCGAGGAGCAGCCAGGGTTAATGAACTGGAGCCTCTCCCTCCTCCTGCTGCCTGCCCAGGCTCTGCAGCCTCAGGCACATCACCCAGAGACCCCTCAGGTTGTTTTCTGGGGCCGTGGGAAGCACAGTGTCAGAAAGAGCAGTCTGAGCCGTGCAGCTCACGGTTAGGCTGGGGAGGAGAAAGCTCAGCCCAGGGCTGACAGTGACTGATGACTGTAGGTGCTGTGAGAATTCAAATGTCAGGGGGTAGCAGTGATGTTATGAAAGCACCACAGGAGTGCAAAGATCTGTGTAAACTGAGAGGATGATCTCCATGCAGGCAGAGCAGAAGCTGTTTGACAGTGTTGAAATTATGTTCCTTGGTAGCCCTCTGATTTGTCATGTGACTTGATACACTAAAAACACCCATATTGTGGTTTTATGTCAATTTATGACAATTGCTTTTCCTGCAGCAGACAATGATTTGTAAAATGACTTTTCTTATTTCCAAACCACTCAAAATTTTGCAAATTGTTTTCCATGAACTAAAAGTGGTTTAGAAATACCCTTGGCTCAGGGAATGGCTCTGTTATGGGGCTTTTGCTGCCACTGGGAGAACACAGCCAGCTGGGAGAAGACAGTTATTTCTAAATTACTCTATTTCCTACATTAATATCTCTTTTAGAACAAAACAGCAGCAGAAGCAGTATTATTTCTGTCGCGTGCTCTGAAATAGGACTGGTTCCTAGGAACCACAACTTATTATCATCCCATCACAGGCATCCCTGGCCATTCCATATGGCAGTGCATCCACTGAATCCCCAAGCCCTGAGATCTCTGTGGGGCTGCAGAGGCAGCTCCTTTTCTCCTCTGTACTGGGAACTGCCCCAGAAACAGATCCCACCTTACAACAGACAGCCTTGTGTGGACAAAACCCTGCAGTCCAATATCATTGAATGGATTGGGTTGAGCTGGGCCCTAAAGGTGACCTAATTCCAACCTTCCTGACAGGGGCAGAGGAGAGGGAAAACCCTCCTATGCATGGGCCCAAACCTCAACTTGTCAGCTACGAGCTGAACATGCTGATGGATTGCACCACAGAGACTCCCTAGCTACAACTCTCTTCATAACAAAAAATAACTTTCCTACCTAAAGTAAAACTACTTTCTGAAAAACATTGATTCCAAGTAGCAGAAATACCTCATAGCCCAAGGTGGGCTTTATCATGAGTTTGACAGTGGTTCAAAACTACAAGGCCAGGAGTTCTCCTTTCCCAGAGCCCCATCTGCAAACTGACCAGCTCAGAGTGACAGCTGTGGCACCTTATGGGATTGGATCCCACATTCTCAAAGCTCTTGTTCCAGTAACAAGGACAGAAATTTGGTGTCTTCTGAGGACTGAAGCACTAATCTGCCTCAATCATTTCACTGGGCTCTTCGCATTTCAAGAGATCGAATGTGCAATCTTAAAGATTCCCAGAGAAATTAAAGAAGTGATTTAATGGATCACTTAAAATTTTAAAACATTTATCACTTAAAGAAAAATCCAGCATCTTATTAAGGTGGGAGCAGAAAGAGGGGAAGGGAAAAAGGAAACAAATGAGGAGAGGCACCAAACTGTATTCCAAGTACACACAGTGGAAAATGCAGGTCAGTGCCAGCAGCCTAATAATGCAAATTCTCTTTCTACACACTGACCTCTTCTGAGTAAAGGAAAGAATTTAAAGGCACATAAATGATAACTGCACATATTCTGGAAGCAAACCCAAGAGTGCTGCCAGGAAAAATCATCCTCTCCACACAGAGCCATTAACACATCCCCTTCCACGGGGGCAGCACAGGTCACACCTGCTCTGGAGGCAGGGGACAGAGGGGATGCTCCTTACCTGCCACACACAGCCAGTCCTCAGCACAGCACAGGGATCAGCATCAAATCTGAGTGGCAGGGGTGGATTTCAGGGCTGGCAGGACCGAAGTACACACTGAGCATTGGCACCCAGGCAGGCACTGCAGCTCTCTGGAGAGCCCAGGAGTGGCTCTGCACCTGCAGGAGGCCCCAGCAGACACAGTGCAGGTCACTTGCCCCTTCCCCTCCCTCAGTGAATGACAAGAACTGCTTTGGTACTGCCCTCCAAAGAGCTGGCAACTAAGAAAATTATCCTAGATGCTTTTTTTAAAAAAAATTACGAGTTTCATCCCTTTTGCATGCTCCAGATGGCTGTAATAGCAACAATAATTCATCAGAACACCAGCAGCTAGATCTACCAATAGCATAATTCTGTACAGGGCTTTATTTTCCCTTGTTCTTCATGCAGCTAAATGCCCACACACATCTTTGCATTAAATTTCTCCTTTCATGCTGTTCAGTGCCTCCCCTTGGCCCCAGTGAAATGGAAGCCCCGCTCATTTTGCACACCCACTCCATACCAGCTTTGTTTAGACACTTTTTCTGGCCAGCTTACACACTGATTGGGTCAAACTTGCACAAAGAGGATTGCAAAATCTGCCCCCAGCATTTCCAGTGGAGAATATTCTTGTCTACCCCAACTTTGCCTTTGGCCCATCTGCCAGAGCCGTTGCAGGGTTGAGGTGGTGTCAGTGCTGCAAGCAATGAACTAAATGTTCTTGAGAGGGGATGAAAACCCTGAGAAATTCACAAAAATCAATGGAGATATTCCAGATGAGGGAGGTACATGGCTCAACAAAAATAATAGGGCAGGAAACACACACAGATGCAGGAGATGCTGTCCAGACAGTTAAGCCACCCTGGCTCAGTCTGCCAGGAGCACAGCCCTCAACACCCATGCAGAACCCTTCTGCAGCTTCACCCTGACACTGCTCTCCCTGTCACGGGCCCCAGACTGCTCACTTTGCTGGCTTGCACTGGGGGAAAGCTTAACCACTGAAATGACTTTAAAAACACATTTGGGCTGTTCAGGAGGGGTACCCTGAGTGCCCCTTGTCAGGCTGGGAGGGATCACTGCCAGGGGAGGCTTGGGGCAGGAACACTGGGGAGATCCTGCTGGGCAGGGTGAGGGACACTCAAGGACACAAGCACAGGGTGAAGAATAAACTAGCAAAATAAGTGTAAGGTTTCTTGTATCTCCCAGTATTAGTTTGGTGCTGTAGCTCCTCTGTCCTCAGTAGCATTTACTTTGGTGTAACTGCAATGAAAACGTGGCTCAGGAGGATTGGAATCCTCTGAGACCAGCTGAAAACAGAGAAAACACTGCTTTACTCCACCAGCTTAAGCAGCTTTCCATGGGGCACACATCCTGAAAGGGGAAACAATTCACTGTACAGAGCTGCAGAGATTTTCACAATGACTTTGAATCAACTGAACCTGCCAACAGCTGAGATTTTGGGCAATAAGCTTGGCTGGAGCTGAGCCAGCCCCTGTCAGGCTGGGGTCCTGCCCTGCAGGCTCCTGAGCAGAGCCACGTGTGCTGAGTGTGGCAGGGCAGGTGCCCAGGGGACAGGGGCTGAGCCCAAGCCAACAGCTCCAAACAGAAACCAGAGCTGGCTGCAGCTGCAGAAGGAAGGAGACACAGGGGAGGGCAAGACAGGGCTCTGCTCTTTGGGCAAGAGCACCTGGACTGGAGAGGTGAGCTGGGCACCCACATCTCCTCTGGGAACAAACACCTCAATTGAATGCACACACTTCGCTCACATTTGGGAACATTAATCCAGCACAGTGAAAACCAGAGAAGCCACCAGCTGTGTGCTGATGAAAGTGGAGCCTTTGGCTGCTTCAGGGAGTTTGCTAGGTGTGCATAAATAAACGTGGAATACTTCACTGCAGCAGTTTAACAAAGTGCTAGAATCCCTTCTGAAATCTTTATGAGGTGAAAATTAGTAAGCAACCTCTGCAAAACCAGCTGACGTTTTTCAATTTATGAGGCTTCCCATGTCAAAATGTCTATTATTTTACACAAAGATTTTAGTTTAAAAACCACCTCTCTGAGCTATGCTGAGATGAGAAGGCTGCTGAGATCCTGGGCTGACATTCCAGGAACCTCAAGCAGAGTGCCTGGTATTCACAGTTGAATTCTCTAATAAGATGGAGCACATTTCCAAAATATCACTGTACAAGTGTCCATTGGTGGAGTTATTTTAAGGCAGTGGTTCAGGAAGGCACTTCTTGTGCCTGCTCCAGACATGCCTGCCTTGAACTTGCTTAAGACCCTGCTGTGAAGAGAGACTTTAATGGCAAAGACAGCTCCAGGATCACTTACTGGAAGAGATTTTTATCACTTGATTTTCTTTTCTTTGTACTGGTGTCAATGAGAAAAACAAAAATTTCTGAAATTCAAGGACTTAGCTCTGGATAAATGAAGCCTGAACTGAGCCATATAAAGCAGCTTCTGCCTTACAGCAGTGGTATTTTCCACAGATAATCTGCACTAGAATAGATGGAAACAACCATTTTCTGTCTCCCTTTCCACCATCTCATTGTCAGGGGCAGCTCTGAGGCAGTGGTGTTACGAGTGCAGCCAGCCAGGCTGTGGGGTGTCACAGCCAGGGTTTGCAGTGCCAGGCAGGGATGTGAAAGCCATGGCCAAAGAATCCCTTCTGATCAAAATAGACCAAAGACCAAACATTTATATTACCTAAGTGCAAGGTAGAAAATCCAGGGAGCCTTAAAGTATCTGTTGTTGTTCCTTAAGACACATTGGAAATAATTTTATTTCTATTTTTCTCCATTAGTCAGTATTTCATTATTACTTCCTCACTGCTCATCTTCTGTAAGAACATTTTATGATGGACTTTGTCATAGGGTAAGGGGACTGCAAACAAATCAGACGAGCTCAGCCTCCTTTAATTATTATTTTCCAGCACAGAAAAGGCCAATCAGTTTCACTTGTGAAAGAAAGTGCTTTAAAAGTTGCTCTGGTGCCTTTGTTATCTGCATAAGTGTGGGCTTTAACTGCCCTCTTCTATGGAAAACAAACAAACAAGCAAATCAGAAACAGTGAAATTGTCACTTTTACATGTTCTCCTACTGGTGGAAATGACTACAGGAGATGTACCCTGGAGAATGAGGAGCAGTGTCCCACCTACACTCAAATTCTGCACATGCAGAGTCACAACTGGTGAGGCAGCAGAGGAGCAGAACTCCTTCAGGACCTCCCTCACACTCCCTGCCCCTGCCTTGCCCCAGACACATTTCCTAGATGATTTAAATTCTACCTATTTATACATAAAATGAGCTTCCTGTCTCCCCTCATCTCTGTTTCTACTGCATTCCAGGGAAATTTTATGCTGTCATATTCCCACAGAAAATTTAACAGAGGAGTCTGGAGAGTGGACAGCAGAAATGATACCCTGAAAGGCAAAATATAAGCAGCAGGGACAATGTAAAGGGAGACACTAGAATTATTTTAATTCCTTTTCTACTGACTATTGGAACCTGCTTCTGTTGTAATTTATTTCCTTTTATGCTGGGAAAGACCATCATGTGAAGAAGGAGCAAAGGCTCCTGGCACACTCCAAAATTCCCTCTCACTGGCAGGCTAGGGTTGAAAAGTCCCTGTGAAAGCTGCTAAGAGATGACAGCTGCCCTGCCCAGAACTTCTGAGATCCCATCTCTAACAAAGATATTCACTTCCTTTACAGCTGGAGGGGTTAAACTGGCTCAGCAGGGCAGGCAATGCCCTGGAACAGATTCCACAGAGGATTGGGGAACTGGGGGCTCGGGGGTCCCCAGTGCCCTTGCAAGGGCAGAGGAGGCTGCACCTCATGCAGGGTGCTGGCTCTGTTACCTTACAATTCCTTCTCCCCCATTCAGGTGTTCCTACACCTGCCTGACAATCCTACAGAAGGAAGCCACAGGAGCCACTAGGACACTTTCAAGAAGAACTGTCAGGAAAAGGGAATTTCTGATCTGTGGGAAGTTCCAACATTCTGAAATTTGCTTTTCTTCCATGTATAAATGAGAGGCCAAAATTCCATGGTCTGTGTGGAATGGATCTCCTGGACAGGAACAGGGGGAAGGAATGGAGAAGATTAAGAAACTTCCTTTTGAAGGAAAAAAAAATTAAATCCTGTTGATACTGTTTTGGTGAACTTTGCCACTTTTTAACTTCCATGGGGACCAAACCAGACCCTGAGAAGATTCTCAAAGTTTGCAGCTCACAGGGAATCTGGGAGAGATGCATGAAAAGCAAATAACTAATGATCAGTCAGAAGCCCCTTGAGAAAGAAGTTATTTTCAACATTTCAAACAATTTACATAAATTCAGTATTTTCAGACAGCTGTACAACTCCTCGAAGAGTTCAGCAAAGGCTCTAGGTATGGTTTCCAATTTCAAAATATTTGTCCCCACTGAAAATATTTACTCAAGCATGTACAGTTGAAGGTTCATTTAACTTTTTCCTGGACTAGTTCCTATTAATTCTTAACCCAGGGACATTATTTTTACATTTGATACAACATCCTACTGATTTCTAAGTAAGTTTTACTCTCAATTTCAGTCAGCACTGGATCTGCTATTTAATTTTTTAACCAAAATCTATTGGCCTATGGTATGCCAAGTCAGCCCTTTAAAGTTACGTTAATAAAAGGTACTTATCTTTCATTAAAACAGAAAATCTGCAGTTTTCCTTAATCACTGCTGTCAAGAATCTGCAGCATTCCCTTTTACATGACTCATGAAATTTTGGGATGCTCATGGGCATAGCAATATGCATATTCCTGACAGTCCTGACTCCCACCTTCCTCTTTTTTATCATATGAAGTGGCTAAAGCTGCTCAAAAAAAAAACCTTTTGGCATTTTTAACTGCAGAAAAACAAGCTTTGTGCAATGATCTAGAAAAGACAGAAAACAGTTAGAAGAGAGTTTGCTGCCAATAATTAGGTATTCCAAAGTACTTTAGGTGAAGGTGACAAGATGGTTTGTCTGGCCCAGGAAATGGACAGATGACATTGGGTGTCAATAACTGTGAAGTGATGCACGCAGGAAGAAACAATCCTAAATCCTTCTACTTTGTCTGCATAGCAAAGGGCTTTGAGCTGACTGTTCTGATCCAAAATGAGGACCAAGAGGGGGTTTGGCAGGGCTGGCTCTCAAAATTATTGGTTCCAATGTAACAGCTTGGGATCTTGAATTGAAAATGACAGGAAATATGCTTAAAAACCAGAAAGGACCTCTTTTTAACCAGAGTGGATTTTAACAGTGGAACTCCTCACCAAATTACGTTCTAGGTGCCAAAAGCTTACACAGATTCAAAAACAAAGTCACCAAAGGAAAATCCCTCAAGGATTATTAAGCACAAAATATTGTGTCTGGTTCTAAAATCTCTCAGCCACAAATTGTTGGGGTTGGGAGAATATTTGAAGGAAGTGACAAATATGCTTGCAGGGTTGGCGCTGTCAGAGTGAGTATCCAGAGCAAGAGAGACGCCTGGGCTGACCTGGTATGACTGTTCTTGCACTTTTATATCACATTTTCCTGTTGCCTTGTTCTCAGAAAAACCTAAAATAGAAATCACTTTAAATAATTATCATTTACATTCACACAGGCCCCATATTTTGTTCAATAGGCAGAGTTGGCATGGAAAATTTCAACACAAAGACCTAAAGTTTAGTAAATTCAATAAGCAACCAAAGGAAGGGAAATGCTAACTGTGTGCAAGTTAAATAAGAGACAGCTATCTGCCCTACCTTTAATTTTAAAAAAACATATTTAGAGTTCAAGTGGGTAGCACATATCAACAATTTAGGGTAATACAAAATACAGCAATTATATAACTGCTCATGAAGTGAGCTAAAGAAATTCAGAGAAAATGTTAAAATTTAAAGAAACTCAAATATACAGACACATGAAAATAAATACATATTGTGGTGACATTTGCAATGTTTCCCACAGCCTAAAAGACTCTAGTGGTTTTAGAGATATCCTTTGCAGTAAAAATTCAGCATCCTAGTAAACCTAATACTTGTTCCTCCGTTTGGGTGGAATTTCTTGTGCACACATATAAATGCAATGTCTTTGCTTGAGAGGCCAATGCCAATTAAATGTAACTGCTTCCCCTGTGGACTTAAATCATGGCTGGATGCTAAAAAAATGTACTTATATATAGTCTGTCTATAAGTAATTCTTCTTCAGCAGTTGCACCTTTTCCATGTAGTTTAGAATAGAAGCTGCCCTTGTTCTCAAGCACAACCTCTACCATGAAAGCACCAGAAGAAAGTCATTACATTTAGCAGGCACCTCCCTTGTTTAATGGTGTATAAATGTCTTGGTGCCAGTCCTGTGCTTGGCACACAGGGAAAGGTTAAATAAATTAAACATCTGCAGCCCAACTAGTGAAACAAACACCAAACACAGTGAAATGCTGCAGGACATGTGATAACCACAGAGAAGCACAGGAGAAATGGAAACACTAATGATGGAAGGGCACTGTTTAGGATAATTTGTAGTCATAGAATATGCTTTAAAAGTAAGAGCAGGGAAAATGATGCTGGAAATATTTCCTAATGGGGAGACCTAATAGGCTGTGGAATAATCACCCAAGGGGGAGGAAGGAAGTCCTTTTGACTGAGTCATTTCTTTCTGGACTGGGCAAAGTAGGGAAAAAATGTGCTGGCAGACAGAAAGACTACCAGCTCTGCTGTTCAGAAGCCTAAGACATTTCTGTTCTCAACAGTAGCAGTTTTATTCAGAGCAAAACCAAGCTCATGAAAACTTTTTAAATTGTGCACGAAGAGACGAGTGACTTGTGTAATCTCTCCCTTTGCTTCCTCATATTTAATTCATTTACATACATTTATGGCTCCTCCTTAAACTACATTTCCAGAAGAGAGGTTTCCAGGGCTGCAGTCCATCTGATACGTGTGGCAAGAACAGATGCAGCTTTATCAGGAACTTGTCCTGCTCTGGCTCTGGCCAAGCGTGACTAGTTTAATGTGACAGATTATAGAATGGAAAGAGAGTGAGAAGGGAGGAATAACAAGTGCCAGGGAAAGATTAGATTCTCCACATTTCTGCATTTATTGACCTTTTCTTCTTCAATATACCATTAGTTACCCAGATTTACAGCTCGAGATGGCAGGCAAGCTGTCAGGTGCACTGCTTAGGTCATTGATGATGTTATGAACTCTACTGGAAACTGATTTCATTAAACAAAGCTATGTGGCTTGGCATTTGATGTAGCAAATACCTAACTGACATTTTTAATTGCTCCTCATACAATTCCTTTGTAATTAGTGAGGTCATTTTAATAACTTTATATGGACTTAAAAATTTTAAAAATTGCATGTTGGGTACCAACAGCTGGTATACAGCCTCCATCCCTGATGAACAGTCAGTGTATGTGAGTGCAGTCTGGCATCACTGTATATAAATCTGTAGACCAATCTGCAGAGAAGCAATATTTTATACTGAAGTTTCTTGAAAGCTCACTTCTTTGGTTTTCTTTCAGCACCATCTACATCAAGTATTCTGTCATAAATTGGACTTGAGCTGCAATTGATTCATTAATAAAATACTACCTCTGGGACTTAATCCAGAGAGAAAGTAAAGAACCTAACTGCTGCTGGCCAGCAGAGAGTTCAACCTGCAGGACACCAGTCTGAAATGATGCAATAGTCTACAACAGTGCAAGCAGGATTTTCTAACCTTTAGACCCACATTTCTGAAGGAAAACTCTATCCTTTGTTTAAAGAACATGCAGGTCTGTATCTTCATTCTGAGCCCAGGCTGTTCCTGTGTGTTCCCTTTACTCACTGCTGCTCTGGGTTAACCCAGCCAGGAACAAAGCACCACAGCCACTCACTCCCTAACACCAGTGGGGGGAAAAGAAACTTCCAAGGGTAAAAGTAAAACAATTGGTGAGCTAAGATCAATTTTATATTTGAAATGGGATAACAATAATAAATTTTAATGAAAAGGAAATTAACAAAATGAGAGAAACAATCCTCAGACAGGACAAGTGATACAAATGAAAACAATTGCCTACCATCCACTGACAGATGCCCAACCAGTCCCTGAGCAGCCTTGCCTGACTCTGACCTTCTCTCCAGCTTCCTGCTGAGCATAATGTCAGATGGTCTGGAATATCCCTTGGGTCAGCTGGGGTCACCTGTCCCAGCTGTGTCCCCTTCCAGCTTTCTGTGCCCCCCCAGTCCCATCACTGCTGGGGCGAGGTGAGACAGGAAAAGCCTTGGCTATGTGTAAGTGCTGCTCAGCAACAGGGCTCTAAAACATCCTTGGAATTCTCACAGCTTCCCAGCACAGATCCAAAACAGCCCCAGCCCAGATACTGGGAAGAAAATTAACAATACTTTAGTCCAAACCAGCTCAATTACAGTTGAAGCAATGGAGTTACAATGATGCACAAAATCCCCACCACTGGATCTGGGAAAGAGTTTGATCACAGCTCAAGTGCAGCATGCTGGAGCCATCCACACATCCAACTTGCAAGAACACTTTCAGGCTGCAGCACACCTCCTAACCCTAAGCAGGACAGGAAGGGGAATGGATCCCTGCTGCAGCTGAGACTGTCTTGAATGGAGCAGAAGAATGAACCTGTTGAATGTGCTGTCTCCTGCTTCCACAGGTGAGGCTCCAGGCCAGCACATTGCCTGGGTCTGCTCCACAAGTTATGTACAAACAGAACTCTCCCCATCACCTTCCTGCTCCTGAACACATTTGAGGGCACCACAAGCAACTTCACCTGGATCAAGCTGATTGTGTCACCATGCCTTGAGTGTAGTACACATTTTATTCATCCTGCAAGGGCACTCTAGGTCAGCAGGGTGGGGCTGGCACAAAGCAAAGGGGGGGGACTTGTCTCCTTAAAAGTTCTTCCACAAAAAGTGCCTCATCATCTCCCAGTTCCTGGATTCTCAGAGTGAGAACAGGTGGGCACATCCTCCCTCTCCCCCAGGGTAGAAAGTTTCAGTCCTTGCATAGAGCTCAGTTTTCAGCAAAGCAGGGTGCACATGTGCAAACACCCTCACACAACACTAATGTCCAAATACTCCCAAACCCAAATGACATCAAGATTTTCTTTAATTATTGTACTTTTAAACCATTGATTTTCTCGCTGTAGAGGCCTGAGAGCCATTGGAGACCTTGGGGGGTGGAGGGGTGCCAAAGACAATTGTGGCCTGGGAACATTTGGCATTTGGACCATGTGATTTATTTTTTGTTTTTTATTTTTTGTTTCCCCCGTTCTCCTTTCAGATCCTCCATTCTGGCTTGCTGGGATCTGCAAACGCCCTGCTCTAGAAACTGCAAATCCAGACTGCATTGCTGCATCAGTCCCTGCAACTGAGAGCCAATGCAACAGTGAGCAGCAATTAGAGACAGCAGGAATCCTGCCTTTAGCAGCCTGCACTCACTAGCCCCAGTTCCCACAGAACTTTGAGAGCCCAGGTTTGCTCCTGTTCACACCCTTTCTGCTTTAACTGCTGCTCCTGGTTTAGATGAGGAATACAGTTTGGAATATGGGATTCATTTCCTGTTCTAAAGAAAGAAAAAGGAAAGAAAGAATACAGTTTGGATCCAGCTATCTTGCAGGCTGAAATTCTGTTCTGCATTTTTTCCATCCCTGCTGCAGCCTCCTCTGCTCCTTCTGCCTATTTTCAGAGGAACTGCTGAGATGCTGAAATTCAAACTATACCAATGTGCATCATATCTGTCACTCACAAAGACTGTGTTATCTTCCTACCCACCCTTCCTACATCAAAGTAAAATCCTCTGGGTGCCTGACACACAGAAGACAATCATGCAAGTGTGACTGGAATTCTGCACAGAAGAGGGTAAATGCTGCAGCACTGGTTCTTGAAGCTGGTGCCCACCATGGAGATGGGCAATACTACCTTGAGCTCAATCCCCAGCTGATGTGCCAGCACAAAGCACCAAGACCCCTCCTTTGGAAAAGATAAAGGTGTGAGGCAAAAGATGTTGATCTGCTCCAGCTGGCAGAGAGGCAGCACTCTGTACCAGCTGCACACAGAAGGGAGAGCTGGAAGAGTATTTTGGATCTCACAGGCCCCCACCATGGAGAAGAGCTGAGAACCAAGCCCTGTTATGCAATGATCTTGAGGCATTGTCAGCAGCAGAGGTCTGAGGGGAATGGCTAAAGCAGGAGAAGGACATTACAGTTCCCAATAAGGAACAATCACACAATTGTTTGGGACCAGCTGGGGCTGAAGATGAGCTCCTCCATAGACTCCCATCAACATGAGCTGCCTTGCCAGGGACTGAAGGGAAACATAGAGCCTTCATGCTCCCAGAGCAAGAGATGAAATAACATAGGTGGAAAGCCTGAAGGTTCCCATTTCCTGCAATTCTTGCAAAAGACTCTCTGTGGCCACTTTGTAATCAGTTTGGTGCCATCTCCTTTCTGAACTCTTTCATCTTTTCCTCATGAGTCAAGCTCCTGCAGTACCCAAAGCAAAACAGATCCACCTTTTGGATAAGGGAAACCTTGTCCTATACACTGGTTTTATCTTGAGCAACCTCAGCCAGCAAGATACCCAAACACCAGGTGGGTTTTCACTATCTCATTGAGAGAGCAGGAAGGGGAAGCCTTACTGGAAGGCAAAGCTCAGCTGTACATTGCATGGCACACCATGAACATCCTTCCTCCACCCTCAGTTGTCCCCAGCAACTCTCCAGGACTTGATCCACCAACAGCACACAGTGGGAAAACCCTTGGAACCCATGGTCTTGTTTGGAGACTTTGTCTTATTCCTCACCCAAATCAAGCCTTTTTTTTGTGAGCCTTACCAGCAGTTTCACAGCACTTCAGTCACTCCTTTCAGAAAGGAGGAAAATCCTCCATCATCTGGATTTGCCACAGACATCAAACAAGGGTCAGCTTACATGAACAAAGTAGAAGCATGCTGCATCTGTGCTTGTCCAAATTATCTGGCAAAAATCATACTGGGAAAGAACAGACAGACCAGGACCAAACAGAGGAGTTATTTCCTCACAAAAAGCATTCTTAATAAATAACTTGAATCACTTTGCTAAGAATAATTTGACTGGAACATTGGACTAAAATTAAAACTTTTATTTTCCACTTGCTCTTCATGCACAGATTCTGTGACAATTTAACTTGTTTTTACTGGATTGGGGGACCAGAATTACACCCCAGTATTGCACTACTAAGCAACAAAATTGCCATTGTTCCTCTTTTTGTGCCTCCTCTCTGTTTTAGCCTTCTTCACTGGTATGCAACTATTTCTATCCAAACAGAAATCCTAAAATGCAACTGCGGGATAAGACAAAGTGCCCTACATGGCTGATCAGGGCATAAACAACCACAGTGCTCGCTAACCTCTTACCACTCAGCAGAAGAACTCAAGTCAAGAAGGCATTCCTTCCCCTCACCCCATCCCCTCAGTTTCCTTTTCCTACAACCTGTACAGCTTCCACGTACACAGTTTCTTGTGCAGGAGTTTTTAGCTCATCCATCTGGGTCACACATCTATGGATGATACCAGTACAAGTTAAATACTTAAATTGTGGGTGTTTGCACTGCATTCCTGTCCAGAGCAAAGCTCCTGATGGCATGCAGGCTCCACCAGCAGCCATACACCCTACAAACTGCCCAGGCATAAAAACCAGATTTCTTTGCCATCTTCTGGGGCTTTTTCTTTTCCTCACCAGATCTGTTGTCAGAGGAAGGGAGTTCAGAGCTTATTTCCTTCCACCAGTGGACTGGTTTCACTTTGCTACATTAATGGGAATTGCAGGCGCACTTCAGCCCAACTGTTCATTTCTTCAAACAGCACAAAAGGCTACATGCACTTGGGGAGAAAAAATATCCATCCGTTCATGCAATCTTAGCTTTCAAGGGGAAATGTGCAGTGGAAAAAGAAGGAATGATAGGGGAAATTAAATTAAAATGCAGGAAAAAGAATATTAGTAACAGAAGGGAACTTTTACCTGTGGTGCTTGCCAAAATGCTTTCATGCTGCTCAGTGAGAATACACAGGTGTGCAGGAAGCCCAGCAGACTATCCAAATCCAATGCCAAGCTGCCAGGTTCCAGGGAAGTTCCAGTCCTGCAGCTGTAGCCTCAGAGAACTTAGCAGCTCAGTCAGCTCTGAGCTGGGTGGCTCTCTTGTCCCTTATTTCCCTAGGCTGGCAGGACAGCCCCTGGGGCATTCCTGCAGTATCTCCTGGCCCTCCTGCCAAAGGGGCTGTGGCACCTTCAAAGGCAGCGCAGGGCAGCGCTCACTGCACGCACAGAGAGGTCTGGCAAGGGCTTCACAGGCACCTGGTGACAAACAACATGGGAGGCTGCTTGCTCTGACAGTCCAAGCCAGACCTACAGAACTGCCCAAACACTGCCAACCTACGCTCAAATAATTTGCAGTTTTACTACTGTGCACTGCAGTTCCATTTCCAGATATTTCACCAGGGATGAAAACATCCCTATCTCCACAGGTCACCTGCCTAATATACCTGCATTGTACTTACATTGGCAGAAAACAGCCAATGTTGGATCACCCAAGGCTGCAGTGCTGCTGTTTCAGTTCATATAAAAAAGCCAGAGAATTTGCTAAAGCACCAATCACACAAATATTATACAAAAATTATTTTCCCTCCTTTTCCACTCCTACCCATAAGTTCACTGGAGTGGCAAGGTTTCTGATACAGACACCAGCCCTTAGAATAAAACTTAGCAAGTTCCACATCACTCATTTCATGCAGCACAATGCTGCGTGACATTAACAGCATCCAGCCATACCATTGACAAGAGGAAAATAATTCCTTCTGTTAGCAGTGACCTTCCAAGGTAGTGTGCTAACAGTCTTTCTTGATTTAATTGATTTTTCCAAGTCATCATCAGAATTTCTGGTAATAGGTTCATTAGTCTCACAAGGAAGAGGTGATTAATACATCCACCAAGACAAGGTCAGGAGGAGCTACAAAGAACATGAGAACACAAAGATGGTGTGATGTGAATGATGGATCAGCTTGGGTCACAGATGGTGCTGCCCAGTGTTTTTCTCCCCTCTGTGCTGTTATAAATTGGGGCGCAGTCAGGATCACTTCCATCTGACCTAACTGACCATTCCCCAGTCTGATCATGGTCCCTGCCCAGTTCTGGGCTCTGGGCACAGAACTGGTTCTTGAAGACCTCACAATTTTACCACTTAGCTCCACACAGCTCAGCTCACCACGTGCTGATGAGCTGCACCCAAACAAGCCCAGTTACTGTCACTGCCCACACTCATCTCTGCTGGCCAAACTCCCTTCCACCACTCCTCCACATCAGAGAGAGCAATGCTCACATTGAGGGAGCTTCCATGTGGAATGGATGGAATAACACATCAGGGAATCAGTACTGCTGGAAGACATGGAGGAGCCATTTGCTGCCAGGCCAGGCTAAGGTGGCAGAGCCCCATGCTCTGTGTGACACTGCGCTGTGTGACACAGGTGCAACAGTTTGTCCAGAGCTAGCTCAGGTCTCAACCTGGTACTCCGCATGGTTCACACTAGCCCATCCAACTCCTTGGCAGCATCCTCCAACACAGGGGGTGTTTTAATAAGGATTTTTATGGGAGGGATCTGTTTTGTTCCAAATTCCCTAAGGTTTCTCTTGTTCTCTAATCACCTTGAAATGGACAGAAATGGATCAGAAAACTTACCAGCCTTGACATTGCCTGAAATCACTATTTTTCCATTTTCGTCAACTCTATGTCATTCCCCCGAACTATAAGTGGCTATCCTAGAAATAATGTCTCTTGATAAAGTCTCCTGATTGGTTTGCTTAGAATGCAAACCAAGAAAAATTTAAAAATCAAGAAAAATTGTACTGAAATAACAATTGCTGATATCATGGTACTGTAACCTCTTGAAGACTTAGACTAACCATCTCCCCATGCTTTCATTCCTGCATATTTCTAATTTCACGCTACTTTGTCTATGTCCTACCAGACTGTGGACCCTCAGAGTTATTTTTCCATTTCTGTTACAGGGTGGGATTGTAGAGAACAAGTATCACAACAAACTCCTCTGTGCATCTCTGAATCTCAAGGAGACAGGAGCACACCCAGAGCAAGAGGCCCCAGGCTCAGGGGACTCTGCAGCAGCTGGACCATCTGTGCTGCTCTCCTGCCATGGTCATGTTTAATGCTTTCCTGGAGCTACACCTGCATGCCAAACTGGACAGATTCACACCCTCAGGACTGGAGAGAAGCAGTTTTACTGCTCTCATGCAATCTACTTTGGCTTGCTTTTGCTGTTTGTAGTATCACTACGGAAACCAAACGTGACACTGGTGATCTTCATTCAGCATATGCCTGCCCCAGACATGACCTCAGCAAACTTGTGTATCACTTAAGCCCAGCCTATTCTTTCCCATAAATACCCAGGAAATCAGGTTGAACTGGAAGGCAGGTGAGGATGGCTTGAGGATAATTTTTGTGTCCTGTCCATGAAGGGCTCCAGGCCTCTGGAGCTGCAGCACCTGTGATGCTAACACAGTACATGATATGTTTGTCATAAAGATAATAATAACACCTCTTGCTGGAAGGTCTCACTGCACTTTAGAGCAGTGGGATGTAATTACCTACCAGAAATGGAACAAAGGGATGGGATGTGCCTCCTCCAAGGTCATCTACCTGATGTGGAACAGCCACCAGCCTTACAGTTCAGGACTTCCATATCCCTACCCAATGCTTCCTCCAAGTGAGCCTGACAATGAAACACACTGGACTAGATGAAAATACAGCCAATTCTTTCTTAAATCCAAGCTCTGCTCTACCCTTCCATAGCAGCTGACACTTTCTTTTAAAGCACTCACCTTAATTTCTGAATAAGATGATCATTGTGTGCCAGTGCTTGGTGTTGGTTACTGTCTGTGGAAAAGCAGGGTTTCACTTTTCTAAAATCTGAAGGGGGTGGGGGGCAAACCAACAAACCAACCAAACCAGAACTCTACTTTTGATTCAAATTCCTCCAGAAATTATTCTGGCCTGCTTCTTAGCCTGTGGGCCAACAATGAGTAAGGGATGAATTTTTCACAATAATATTAAAGCACAATTAGCATTTTTCTGAGCTTGATATTTTCTGCACTTTTCCTCCCAATTAACCTCTTTGCTGGGGATATGTGACCTTTCCCAATGCAGAGGTGGATTCACACCAAGGCCAAGCTCTGTGATCACACACAGCTACAACTCGAAGTCAACTGATTCACACAGAGAAACACCCGCCAAGCAGGGCAGACCCTTGGCTTATATTTAGGCTGGCCCTCCTGCATCTGGATCCAGCCACAGGCTGAGGGAAATGTGAATTTATGTCACTTTTTACACAGAGTGCCCAGTGGCACCAGTAAGGCACAGTGCAGCAGCCAGTCTGGAGGAGCCACCCCACGAGGGCTCTCACCTCTCTGCAAGTGCAGATCTGTCAGACCCAGCCCAGCATGCAGGAAGGCAAGCCTCACTGAGGCAGCAAGACCTTACACGAAGGAAGAGCTGAGCACCTGCATCAAGGCAGTGATCATGACTCAGTGATCTGCAATAATTTGTCAAGTCACAGCAATGCGAGCATCCATCCAAATTCAAGTGATTTCCCAACAGTTACAAAAGAAGCCCAAAGCACAACAGAATGAAAAGCTTCTCTGTTTCCCAGAATCTCAAATACCAAGCCCAGTTTTCCCTCCCTCCCCTGATAATAAAAAATAGCATTGGTGTATCCTTTTATCAGAAAACCAGTACTTCTCTAATTGCTCCACCATAAGAGTTTTAAAAGTATCATTCATTTAAACAGCTCCCAAAAGCACTGAATCTGTACTAATGAAGATTAATAGCAGATTTGCAATAACAAATCTTGGAAAGGGTACTTTTAGAAATTAACGTCTCGCCAAAAATACATTTTCAGCTGCACATTACTAATTCCATGGCTGTCCACTGCAGGGTTTCCTGGACTTCAGAAATAAAGGTATTGCAGGCTGTGGTGTATAGGACTAGATGGGACCTCAGTGTGGCAATTTATGGGCAAGACAAGACTTCCTTGTCATAGGATTTGCCATGTTATCAAAGCACTTAGGCAATCTCTTGAAAGGGAAATAGAGTTTTACACAACTGAGAATCATTATTCCACCTTGCAGCATGAAGCTGTTCTGCACAGGTAAGTGATCAATGGGAAGAAAACAATTCTGCCCTTTCTGGTGACATTTGGGTTCACAATGATCATTTCCTACACACATAGCTAAGGGTGAGACCCTGAGATGGAGCTCTTGTTAGGCACGAAGAGAACTGTGAATTATATTAGTCAGAAGTCAGATGCTTTCTTCACACCCCAGAGTTATGTGAGGCCATGAAGTGTCTGGTGCCACTCTAAAGGGTTTGCTACACCTCATTATTCATGCATATTCTTTAGGGATTACAGGAACTTAGTGTGTAAGAGATCCCAGTGAAATCCAGCCCCACTGTACAAAAACCAGGATAGGCATCAATATGGAATTGTCCAGAAATCTGAAACTAAAAGTTTTCACAGGCTTTGCAGAAAGTAAAAAGAGTGGGGGTAGGATGCCCAGCAGTTGCCAGTCCCAGCACACACCAGTTTAGCTCTCCAGTTTTCTCTGGCCCAGCCCAGCAAATGCACAAATGTAGGGTGCAGAGTGGTTTGAGTCTCAGCCTCTGCTGGGAAGGAGCAGACAGAATAATGTCCTGCAGGCAGCAGCAGAACTTGCTTTAGTTAAAGACTTGATCACAGGCAGAGCTGGGGGGTCTTGCAGCCAACTGTTACCCTGAGCAGTGGGCAGTGAGTGCCTGGCAGGATGAAGTGGAATTGGAGTGGGTTTCTATGGAAATATCTCTGTTGATACCATTCTCTGTGTGCCTGGGTATGGCAGAATTTAACCCCCAAGAAGCTCTGCCAGCCACAGTTGCTGTCAGTAAACCCTACACTGCTGAGAAAGGACCCATGACAGGGGAAGCACGTGAACAGCAGCTCTGCAGAAAGGGGACAAACAACTTCAGCTGAACTGCAGCAAAAGGAGGTGGGGTGACTCGGCCAAGCACCCTGTCCAATTTACACTGAGTGCCCAGGGCACTTACTGCAGAGGATATTAGACCAAAGAACAAAAGACCATACTCAGAGAAGCTTACCTCTGGATTTCAAATGTGCTCTAACTGCAGAGCTCCTACACAATTCCCCTTTTCAGGTATTGTGCCAAAGAAATCCAGGTACTGATTATGTGCCTGGAGAAACAAAGAACTGCTCGATATTAAAGGTGGAAGCTGATTTCCCTCTGTTTCTGTTGTTAGAGAGGTCAATCCACCTGATTTCTCCCACATGTTGCTCCTGCTCAGGCTGACACTTGCATCACTTGCAGCCAAAGAGGAGCATCAGACTGGTAATCTTCCATGTTTGGCAGCAGACACACAGACAGAGAGGCTGACTAAATGCCCTCAGTAACTTTTGGTTTATGTACGAGTTGACAGCACTCTGACACTTTCAGGAGGTATTAAATACCTCATAGAATTGGGCCAATAGCCAGGGCACAGATCTGGCACATGGAAAATAATAAGTGGAGTATCTCCTTGTAACCACAGCAACTTGAAAAACACAATGAAAACAGTGCATATCCCTGCAGAATTACTGAAAATGAACAGACATATATTTGTGAAATAGTGAAATAAATATTATAATGATGCTCCTGAATTGCAGAACAGATCCTACTTCATGCAGACGTGAATGTCAGAAAACCAGATCTGTCTATTGATAGCGAAACTTCCTGTAATCCCACAAAATTTGTTGGATAACATACAGGAACTGATTGTACCAAAGCTGAAAGGAACAAGAATAGCCCTGAAACTTACACAACTAAACACAGGGCAACACTGATAGTATTTCAGAACTTGATCTTAATCAAACTTTGATGTTTCTTTTTAAAAAGGCATATTTATTTACTTCCATGGATTGTGTGGTAGAGGCCTCATCCACATTACCAGAGTTTGCATCAAGACAGACATGGCTTCAGAATGTAATGCCAAGACAGGGGGGTAATTGAATGTCTTAAGATAGGGACTCTGACACAGAAAATATGAAATTATTACGCACTCCATCAAGCTCCTCACAACATCTGCAGAGCAGAAACTATAAACTAATTCTTGGAGATAAAATACGTGATTATAATTTTAAAAATGCAGTAAGAAAAATAATGTCCATGGTCAAAATCAAAGTGACAATGGTTAGTGGAAGGCTCTCTTGGGTCTTGCTGAGTTGCAACCTTCTCATACTGTGTCCATGTAGTGATGAGGCCAAAGGAATTATTTTCTGGATCAATCAGATACTACAGCAATACTTTATTTAGTCTACCTGAAATTCTGCACTGAGCGTGATTTTCTTGTCACAGTCAGGGTAGGCACACATTCAACTAAAAAGATGAAGCTGAATCTTTATCCAAAACTTGAATGAAGGCCATGAACTTTTCATCAACATTTTCTTCCCTAATGGCTCAAATTTCTGTTTGCATTTCCTTGATTTCAGACATTTCTGTTATTAAAGGTAGGCACTACCTTGAAGATATGAATAGCATCAGGTTATGAAGAAGTTTGCAGCAGTACAGAGCTCTTTAATCTGTGGATTTCCCTAGAGACTAAGAGATGCCTCAAATACACATAAAAAACCTAATGATGATAAATAACGTTTGCTAGGTTCAATTTACAAGAAAAAAGCTCAGTATTTCAAGAAAATCCATTTGTGAACTGTTCCATGGTAAAGGAAGGAAAACCCAAGGGCACGGCATCATTGTGCTTCTCACTCTTTGTCTCAGTTTCACAGCATCCAAGATTAAACAAGGGCCAGGAGGAATCCTAGGAGATCAGCCTGGTCCAGATACTTTTAGTGCTGCAGATCCCAGACCCCTCTTGGCCAACTCATACTTGAGCTTTGTTGCCTTTCCATAAGAAACCCTTGCTGGGAATTGCAGCTCACACAAGAGAGCAATTTGCGCACAGTGTTGCTGTTTCACACTGGTGAATCCACTCCAACCTCACCAGACCCTTCCAGAGGCTCATAAAAGAGGACAGAGATCCCTGCTTTATGGGAAATGGACCACTGAGAGACCAAGTGAGGCTCCAAAAAGAAAACACACAGCATGCAGTAGAGCCAGAAAAAGAGTCATTGAAACTAAGCGCTGTCAGGTGTTCATTGAAAAACTGCAGTTGTGTTTCCCACTGGAGAGCTTCTGATCCTAACCAGGGATCCAAGGGGAACACAAATGCCACACGCTGTTAACAAGGCCTGTTTCCATCATAAGCATTCATTTATCTCAGCACCCTCTCTCTCAGACCTGGATTTTTTCACTGTAAGTCACAAACATGCCACAAAAATTTCCTGAATTGATGCCAAAGAAACTGTTGCTTGTGATTGCTTTAAATATATCAAAGCTCTGCCTTGGTTTTTGTTGGGTTTTTTTTTTGGTTTTTTTTTTTTTTTAATATCTTTTACCTGATAGCTTTTGCCTTAGACACGGCAGTTCAGTGAGAAAACAGACTAAAGCAATTTTTCTAACATATGAAATGAAAGTCCTTCTTAATGTAAAGGTTGAAGGAGCTTTAAATGGGAAGGAGCTGCAAGCTGAGCTCAGAGCACAAGGGCAAATAATGCCTCTGTGTTGGCACCCTGTGGTAAGGGAAGCAGGAAGTGCCAGATCTGATCAGTCCAAGAGAGAATTCCGACCACGGCTCCCAGGCTGGGACAGTGAATCACCAACCAGCCCAGAAACATTTCCTTCCATTAGTCAGGGGAAAGCCTCAAGAACGAGAGTTTATTCCACTTCTGGTTTTAATTTCCACTTTGTGGTTAGCCCTGAAAAACTAATAAACATTTAGTATATCTACCACATAATTCTATGTTTGCCTGCCTGTATAGGAGCTGTAGGGAGCAAACATTCACTCACAACAGACTTTAAATCAAACTGACAGTCATTTGTCTGCACCAAAGAATTTTTTTTTTTTTTTGTCCAGTGACAGCTTTTCAACCCCTAATAAATTTGAAATCAATTACCTAAATGTGAAAACAGAACAGAAATATAAATTTGCTAAAATATATGTGTGTGCTTCTGTGTGCAGATTCAACACAAGCTGGAAGTCTTCCCACAATTAATTGATTAGTTCTAGGTGTTTTCCAGTTTTTAAGAATGCTGCTCTCCTGAAGCCAGTCCAGCCACACAGTGGAAGGCTCCTGGAATTACATCAGCCTATTTCTGATCACTTCCCATGTATTGATACTGAAACTCTCTTAAATTACCAAGATGCTGCTATTCTTCAGGAGCCTACAGGTTCACCCCAGGCTAACAGCCTTCAAATGACCTACACTTAACACCCTTAAGCCCAGGACTTGGTTTGCCTTAGCTGAACACCCCTTCCCATTTCCACATCTCCTCTTCCTCCATCACTCACAAGCCTAACACATGACAGTTCACACTAAGCTGCCTTTCTGTGACAGTTCTGAGATGGTTCCTCAAAGAGCTGCAACTCCCTTTGTGCAGCAGGTGTTTAATGAGCTTTAGGAAGGGCTTTATAACCTTTGCACCTTCATTTAAAGTACTCAGGTTTAGAGCAAGTCGCTGCAATGACCTGGCTACAATTACAGCAGTAGAAGATACCGATTGCAACACTCCAGCGTTACACATTCCTCACTAAACATGCAACAAAGCATCTGCAGCCGGTCCCAGCACTCAAACCCATCATTCACTGGAGCTGGATGCAGGCAAGGTCTTTATTACCATGACAGATTAGGAGGTCTGCAGGTGCCTACCATGCCAAGAAAGCATTATGCTTTGTGCCACTGAATCAGAGAGAGGTGACACACATTACAGCAGACTGTTGCCAAGAAAAGGCCAAGCTACTCCCAGCTGTAGTTACCATCCCACTCTGGAGCAGGCTGTCTAACAAGGCAGCAGGAAAACAGGGGTGGATATTTAGCCAGTCCCCAGTTAGGTGTATTTATAAGTTAAATAATGCAAAATGTTGCTTGTAGTATTAAAGCCACAGAGTCTTTCCCACGGGTCTGTTGCTCAGCCTTAACACACAATGGATCCATGCTCCTGCCTCAGTTTCCCTCAGGTGAGCTGGCTAATCATAATTGATTGTACATCTTCCTATAGATGAAATAACAGTGTTTGAACTAAATTACAGTTTGGGTTTTGTGCAGAATTTTATACTGACTATAAATGCTGCTTCTACAAATGGCTCTGAAAACAAACCTGCAGCTTCACACTTCCTGCAATTCCTCACTGACTGGAATATTGCTTTAACAATTATATGGATGCTAAATGAGGACAAGCCAAGCACATAGTTTGGGAAGGATTTTAAAACTCTGATGAAATCTGATTCATATTTTAACATTAGTCAGTCTTGCAGTTATGTAAATGTAAAGCAAAAGGATCCCTGAATATATGTTTCCTACACAAGAAAGTTAGAAGAACGGTGATTCAGGTTTGAGCACCAATGAGATGTTGCACAATTCAAGCCTGTGTTTACCTCAGGCAGCTCTCAGCATGCAGCAGAGCAGTGTAAGGCAAATGGAATCCTCTCTTCACCCCTTTCACATATTCTGTACCGCACAGCAAATTTCACCCCCTGGATTTCCACTTTTCAGAGTTATACTCTGAGATCACTTTAGAAAAATATACAGAGGAATTAAACTCTAGACTAGATGGGCTGCTCCAGGAATATTTCCTTCCCGATAGCTTCCTGGGCAGTAATTGAAAACCCAGGATAGCTGAGCCCCGTGTTGTCACACTGGGATGTGCTGCAGTTAAGTGTTACTGCACATGGTCCCATCAGCCAGGGATGGTGATCCAGACACTTCTCACGGGCAAGAGCACCTGAACCTGTCTGCTGGCAGCAAAGTCTCTACAACCTCTTTGGGATTACATGGCTCCTGCAGTCCTCATTCCCCTTGGCTGGAAATACACGGGACCCTGCTGCCAGTGAAGAGTGGGCACCAGAAGGAACGCAGCAAGGGATTTGGGCGAGGGCTGGGAAAAACGGGGAGTCTTCTCTCTTCCATCAGACAGCTCTCCCACTAAACCTTATCCCACAGCTCTGAGACCCTCAGAGAGCCCAGGTGATGTGTTAGAAAGTAGTCAAAAGTAATTAAAAAAAACAGGCAAAAATTAATGCTTGCATTATGCTTGACTGATGGCACACTGAGGTGAGAACTGCAGGAACAGGGACTACATCAATTACACTTCCAGTTTCCAAATACACTTATTCTGCCCTACTAGATTAAACAATCACTCTTCATAGCATTCATAAAAAAAATAGAGGCTTTCCACAACTATAACTGTACCTGCTCAGCACTCACATGTGGCATTTCAGTCATTTCTGTTGATACCTAATGATCCAGCATCACACAGGTTGCTTCCAGGAAACGTGTTTCTGCCTCTCTAGCTGTCCACAAATTAAAATGGGGTCCCAGAACAAAAGAAACCTGATCTGTGAGGAAATTCAGATCTGGATTTCCAGTCCAAACGTCACATATGGTTTAAAGAAAATAAAATAATCATGCACACATAACACATAGAAAGATCTGCACTCCCCTGGGGTTCCAGACCAGGGACTAGGATGTATTTTACCTTTATCCAGTATTTTTTTTAGATAATATATTCTCTATTAATTTCTATCTTTATTCACAAAATATTTTCAAAGAAAACTGCGTGTGTCTCACTGGGGCAAACAGGATAAAGCCGGAGAGGGTTCAGACACCATAAAAAAGACTCCCGCCTCCCAGAGCTGCTCACTGGAGGAGGGAGCTCTTTTCCCAGGACTGCCAGGCTGGATCATTCCCTCCTGAGGCCACGTCAGACAAAACGCTGTCCCCCGAAAGCCCCTGGCTGCCGGCAGTGCCCGGCCGCGCTGCGCTCCGCCTGTTCCGCGCACGCCGTGCCGCGAGATGGGGCTCTGTGCGCACGGACAGACGGACAGGGGACAGCCTGCCCGTGCAGACGGGGCTCTGTGCGCACGGACAGACGGACAGGGGACAGCCTGCCCGTGCAGACGGGGCTCTGTGCGCACGGACAGACGGACAGGGGACAGCCTGCCCGTGCAGACGGGGCTCTGTGCGCACGGACAGGGGACAACCTGCCCATGCAGATGGGGCTCTGTGCGCACGGACAGACGGACAGGGGACAGCCTGCCCGTGCAGATGGGGCTCTGTGCGCACGGACAGACGGACAGGGGACAGCCTGCCCGTGCAGATGGGGCTCTGTGCGCACGGACAGACGGACAGGGGACAGCCTGCCCGTGTTCCCATCAGCAGGGAAAGCAGTTCCATCTAAAAGCTGCTTTTTGCATAAAGGAGGGAGCAGGATATACATAATGCTCTTTTATTTTAAAAGGACTGGAAATGGCTGGAAGGATATGTAAAAGAGGAAAAATAAAGTGCAATTAAGTCAAGAAGACTACACACGATATACATAGGGGCTTGTGTACAGAGCATTCCTTAGCTGTCCTGCAAAGCAGAATTATGAGTAGAATGCACATCAAATAGCTCCATAAAAAGTCAAGACTGAAGTGGATGTCTCCTGGCCCTTAAACAGGCTCCTGTAGCAGAGGCAGAGCCACAAGCAGCCCCCTTGTAAAGCAGCCACCTAAACTGCTTCCAAAATCTGCTGCAGATACCTCCCACACCCTACTGCTTCCTCCCAGGGACACGTCTGCCTGTTTCCTTGATCCTTGCTCACGTTCAGGGTTTCTGCTGAAGAAGGAAGAGCTCAGATGATCCAATATGAGGCAGAGCCATGGGGCACCCAGCCCAGCCTGTCCCTGGTCCCACTGGACAAGTCAGCTGAGTGTGTCCAGGCACACACCACAGGCTGGTGGGCTATTCAAATGACCCAGACACCCAGGATGTGAAGTCCCACCTACATTTGGATGGTACATTTAGGTGATTTCACATCTGGTCTGTGTGGAATAGCTCCACACCAGCAGCAATACACAGGGGTGAGGCCCTCTGTGATTTCACACTGCAGAGCAGACTGCAGGGGCTGTTCTTAGTGGTCTCTGGGGTGCCTAGAGATGTATGCATGGTGATGTGAGGCTGGAGTAGGAGATAAGAGACCAAAGAGCCCTGTAAGAAACATGAACACAAGAGAAACTTCAGCAGACACAGTATTTTCCTCTCACCATGGCTGAGCCAGTAGGTGCCTCCCAAGGAGGTTGTTCAGAGTGCTCCTCTTCCCTTGGCAGCAGGGCAAGTGCACTTACTAATGAATAGGACTCTTAGAAAAGGCAAGGAATTTTTTTTTCCTCCCTACACATATTCAGAGAAGCAGAGAAGTTTTTTTTGTTATTTTTTTTCTTTACCCCCCTCTTCAAGATTCTTTCATTTGTGATTTCTAATCATCATTCCACTCTTCTTTCCCTCCTTTTCTTTACTCCCCATTTGTGAGTCACCCCCCCAGGCTTGGCACCTCTCCAGACCAAATGAACTCCAGGAAGTTTTTTTTCCCTCTCCTTTCCTCACCACCACTACCTTCTCCTCCCTATTCAAGCTGAACCTGTGGACAAAATAAACGCTGGCACTGGGTCATTGTCCTTCCCCTCCCCATCACAGGATTCTGAGAGAGGATTAAACTAATCTCATACATTGACTCACTCCTGGGTGCTGGCCTGGACCCCTGCCATGCAATGAGATGGCATCGAGTGCAATCTCCCAACAGAGTGTTCCTGCAGGGACTTCCTATGCAAGGGCAGCAAAAGGATCTGACTCAGGTTCTATATTGTGCAATGCCAACACAGTCACCACATTTAACACATTGCCTTGACTTAAAAGGTAAAAAAGAAAAAAGGAAAGGAAAAGAAAAAAAAGAAGAAAGCCTAGGAGATCCAAGGGATTCAGCAATCCAACCAGACCAATCATTTAAGAGCTTCTCCATTGGCTCATTTGTTAATTAATACTTTAGCAAAGCATACCCAAAGTTGTGCTGTGATGGGAGGGAGGCTACTGGGAGTGGGAATTTCTGGAATTACTTGGGCTCTCCTCCTGTCTCCCATATTCAGATGATCAGTACCTGCAGCAAGCTCCTGGGAGCTGGCAGTGCCTGCCTGCAGGGAGCCCAGGATCAGCAGCCTTTGAGTGCTCCACAAAGGAGGACAACCATCACTGCTGCCTCTCAGCAAGAGGGGAAACTGAGACCTCAGAGAACACAGTGATGCCCACTGCCCACATGGGTAAACAAATGGCTTACTCTGGAGCTTTTGTTTCAGAAAATACCAGCTCACTGCTGACAGCTCTGAAAAGACACTGCTAGGGTTCAACTGCCTGCATAGCTCTAATGAAATAAAGCTGCTGGGCTGTGAGTGCAACTCCAGCACCCTTCAACCTGGCTTACACAAAGCTACTTCTGTCCAAAGATGTCAAAACATTCAGCAGACAAGGCCACAACCCAGCAGAGTTTGTGAATCCTGTGAGTCCCATGTGGCAATGAGTTAACTTTGATGCAACACATTTTTTAGGCACTTTAAATTAAATTAAAACTTTTTAGTGGGTTTTAACTGGTAAGAACCAGATGAGCATTAAAGACAGAAATGCACAAATGACTGAGGATCACAGTTTGCCATTGATGGGGAGTGTGTGTAACACATTTCTGTACAAAGTGACACTGCTTCAAGGCTTGGAATACCAAGGTGGATGCACATAGAGGAGCTTTGGTCAAATGCCTACAGTGGCTGTGTTAGCAGCATGATCCATAGGGGCACAGCCTGAGAGAGAGCTGTAGAGCTCTGCCAGGCCAGCTGAGCCCCTGATGCAAAGCTCACCTGCACGGCCAAGACATCCTGGTGGCTCCAAGTCAGGAGCTGTGGCTATTCCTCATTCCATGCCACAGACACCTCCACATCCTTCAGCAACACACTTAACCTCTCCCTGCTGCAGGTTCTCATTTCTAGGTGTAGCTAATACAGCCAAGGAAACCTTCCTATGCCATCCACCCCCACTCTTTGCGTGCAAGCTGGCAGAAGGGTAAAGGTTGCTGGGAAGAAATAACTGCAGAAAAATTGAAGAGGCAAGACATGACCAGAGCATAAAACCTTTCCTGATACATCTCAGGCAGCAAGTGCTAAGGGAATGAATTCTCATTCCTGCATCAGTCTTGCAGCTGATGCCTGAACAGCTCTGAAACAATCCATAGACAGCAAACAATTCCAGTCACAAACACCCAGGCACAAATGTCTAGGTGGTTTGTCAGCGAGCAATTAAATCCTGTGCTGGATAAAAATGTTAAAAATGCATCACATTGTGGCTTTAAATAGTCTCTTGTTGGAGAACTCGGTCTCACTGCCAACTTGCACTTGGGTAAACTGTTTTTGCCACTGCTGGGATTCGCTGAACGTCCATCAGGCAGTTGCATCACACACTGAATAGTTTGGCATTACCTCATGCCTTAAGGGAAAGGCAGAAGAAAATGAACTAGCAGCCTGTTTTCTGTCTACTTATTTATTTACTTTGGTGAGGGGCTTTTTTATTTGCTTTTGTTTTGGGAGTACTTTTCTGTCCTTTTCCCTCCTGAGCTAAGGGTAACTTGAGTGCAGAGCAATCAAAAAATGTGGTGAGGAAAGTACTTTGGAAAGTAGTGGGAATGTGGAAGGCAAAGGAGAGAAGGAAAAATGTGAGTCAAAGGATTAAATCCAAATTCCAGTCTGGGACTTTTTAACGAAGATGGAATACTGACTAGTTGAGCAAATTAAGGTTTTTCAAGGGGGTCTGGAGAAGTGATTGGTTTCTATCCAAGCAGAAAATGTCATTCTTCTCCATTGGTACCAGAGAAAATAAGAGAGACAAAACACTCCCAACCCTGCTCCGAGAAATCTGAAAAGATGGGAGAACAGACAAGGACAAACAAGCAATTAAAAGGAAATTGCTTCTCTCTCCCCACCAAACCTTTTGTTTCTTCGCAAATGAAAGTGGAAAAAATTGATTAGGGGGTCAAAAGGAGGAAGACCCAAAGAACTGCATCACATGCAGCGCCACGTGAAAACAGACATTGCTCCACCAGGGCGTGGCATCAACATGCTGCAGCAATGGGGCTAAAGACCTACAGGAAGGGACAAAAACTCACTTCTCAACCTGTTTGGGTTGAGCCTTCTTCCCATCTCTGAGGCTTATTACAGTTTCTCTGCTTAAGTCAACCATGACATGACTGAAAACTTAGAATATTTTAACCTGTGTTGTTATTGTCTCATCAAGCCACTACCATCCCTCAATGTGGTTTCCCAGGGGACAGCAAGCACACACAGACCAGCAGCTGCTCAGATCTCCAGCTGGAGTCCCCGCCTGCACAGCAGGTCAGCAAAGGGGGAACATGCCCTCATCTCTGTCACTGCAATAGCTACTCACACATCCTACTCAAATCTGATTTAACAGTGGAATAACTAATATTAAGCCGGAAAAGTGGATAAAAGGGATGCTCAGAATTTGTTACCTGCTGCCCTTCTACCACACAGAGCTGCAGACAGTAACTTTGTCAACTTCTTCTGTAGGATTCACACAGGGACTTCCCTTGGAGACCAAAGCATAGCAGCTACACAGGAAAGTGTCCCATGAATTTTACCCCCTAAGTATAAACTTCACTTTCTGCAGCAGTACAGTACTTTGTAAGGAAGGAAAATCTTTGCAAGAAATCTAGATTCCCTTCTATGCCCAGTGGTCTGCAGCTCCAAAGGGTTCCATCTATCAGCTCTGGATAGAAATAATTCATATTCAAATTATCTGAGAATTCAGTACTCACTAAGACTGGAACATAAGGCTAGGAGAAAATTATGCTAATAGAGAAATGTTTTATACAGAAACAGTGTTTGCTGCATTGGATCAGAGTGAACACCTCCCTAAGTAAGCAGCCTCAACAATGGTCTCAGTAACCAGACAGAGCACACAGATGTGTGATACTTCTCCCTTAAATTCCTCCACTCTCCAACTGTTTTCAGCCCAGGAACTTCAAGTAAGAGACACATTCTGAATGGTTGGTAACCCTGGCTGGATTTCTCCTTTCGACAGTTTTCCAGTCTTCCCTTGCACACAAGTCAAACTTTAGCCTCTACAACACTTTTTGGCAAGGAGACTCCAGTCCCTAACACAGAATGTCTTTCAGGAGTTATTTGAAAAGTCAGGTAGTAATGGACAAGATCACTTGGTGGTTTGCAGGGCCTGAAAAATTCTCAGCTCTTCTCTGTTAAAAACAGTGTTTAACACTTCACAGGTGGGGAAATCAGAACCATCTCTCCTGCATATTTAAGCTATCTCATAGGATGAGCCATGGTAGCACATACTGGGCAGCTCAGCTGAGCAAAATCAACACCAGAGATCCTAGAGCATATTCCACCAGAGCAGCTGGAAACTCTCTCCAGACACCCCCTAATTCCACCTTACACTACAATATCCACCTGTGCAGACCTTGGACAGTGATATCCACACAACCATGATAACTGTGAATCTGTCAGCAAAACAGTGTGAGAAATCATATCAAACCCACCAGATTTCTTGAGAAGCTTGAAGTTGGCACATTTGTAAGTGTTTCCTAGAGGTCTCCATATTTCCAAGGAAACCTGAGAGAAAGCATCACTGATTTGAAACACAACCACTCAGAATTTTGATGAAAGTGAGAAATCTAAGACATTTTGTTAAGCTCCACTTCAATATTTCAAACTCATGTGTGACTGCAAAAATGAAGTGACAAATTCATTGTGAGAAACACACTGGTAACAAAAAGGGAAAAGCCAGATGAATTTCTGCAAAGTGTGAAGGCTGTTTCCAGCATCTCTCCTGTTGGACACACATAACCAAGAAAGCTTTCTACAGTAATTTAAACTGAGCCAGGAGACCTATGACCAGGAGCAGAGCCTCATCCTTCTGACCCTTGTTTCACCACATTGTCTCTACACACTCTGGTGCTGGGGAGGTTTCTCCTGGGAAACTCCTCAAGCATAAGGCATTAGTGACAACAAAAGTTTAGAAGAGTTCTTGCACACGTAAAATGAGAATTCCTTTTTTATGTTAGACAAAATAAACACTTAAACAGTCCTAACCTCCTGCACATCCAAGAACAGGCTGAGCACTCATTACCTCCAACTCAAACTTCCCTTGACAATGTTGGAGACTGTATTTTTCTTCTGTTTTCTGTTTTTTCTTAACTAGAGCATTTTTACTGATATTTTCTGGACATAATACACTTCTTGAGAGATTCACCCTTTACAGTACCAATTTATATAATTAAGTGATGTCATTATATACAAGTGGCATTATAATCCACTTGCAAGTGCCATGTAGACAGACATTGCCCAGCAAGCTGAGGAGGGGCAGGGCAATCAGTCTGCACTGGGATTTCATTTCGCCCTGCAAGCCTTCTGCTCAGAAGAGCCAGGTTCATTAACCCAGAGGTCCTGGGTAACCCAGAACAACGATGCCTCACTCATATGTCCCAGGCTTTGACTGGTGCTACGGCAACAGCTAAGTCTGGCTGGGACATTTTCATTATACTCTCAGGGCTAGAAAACAAACAAATTTGTACAACGCACACAAACAGTCTTTTCTAATCTCTTTTAATGGCACTCTGAAGACCAGACTGTCAATTGTCTGCTGTGTTCTCAACAATTTGCTAATGATAATTAAAGATGCTCAAAGTCTGCCAACTATTTCAGCACTCTATTTAACCAAGGAGATAAGAGTTCAGGAGGGAAGCAAATGAAATGAACTCAATCCAAGGAGGAGGTGTTACCTACAAAGGAATCCATAAGGGCATAAAGATAGCAAAGGCAGAGGTAAAATGTTCTCTAATCTGCACAACAGATACACAGGGAGATGATGCCAAAATCCTGGAATGAAATTACAAAAGCAGGAGAGTAAGTGGATTCTTTTCCTTTCTTTCTAAAGGATTCCATCCTAAAGAAGTTGCTTAGACAACGGCAACCCCCTACCATGCGATCCGTGCATGAAGAAAAACAAATCCATGCTGTAGTAACAGGAAGATCAAAACCTGTGGTTTTGTTGTGGTTGCTTTTTGGGGTTTCTCCTTTGGCTGAGAGAAATTAAATACTCATTGCATGTCCATTTCTGCAGAAAAGGGCCATACAGGCTGTGGGATATCAGGCATGCTGGCCCCAGAAAACAGGAAGAGAGAAAGAAGAGCAGGCGCCTGTAACTGGAAGTAAAGCTTCGGTTGCTCTGAAGTTCTGCTGAGTTAAGGGTCCTGTATAAATTTTCCATGCCAGAGAAGCATTTGAGGCATTCAGCTGACCCATGCAACAACATTTACTTGATCACTAAAGCTGTGAGTTCGCCAACTTATTTTTAATAAGATCTACAGTGGCAAATTCCTAAACGTGTGTCAACACGTGCAGCAGGTAAGCACACACCCGTCCCCTTGTGAGACTGAACTTGCTGCCTTACAGGAAACATCTCTCCTTTCTGAAGGTCACCAACCCTGGCAGAAGTTCCTCTGCCATGATGCAGTGTGATCACATGCCTGTTCTCAACATGTTTACAGAATTTTATCAAATTCATATTTTCTGCAAGCCCCATACATGCAAAATTGCAGCTATGGCCTTCTGGCACCCCTAAGCATTAAGCTCTTTGTACCTCTACTGGCTTACTGCATTATGTTCTAACCCTCTTTACTCCCTGAGTGGGACTCTGTTTGGAGCAGCATAACAACTTCCCAACAGAAAATTAATAACATGGAGAAAACATTTGTACCAAAGGGCAGAAAGTCTTTATTGGGAAGAACAGTCTTGTCTTATACCTGAAGAAGCTTTATCTGCCCACCTATTTTCTCAGAGCATCACATTTAACTTCTGCTTATTTCAGTAAGTGGCAATGACTTCAACAACACCCACTTGGCAGGACTATGTTCCCTTTATGTGAGAAAAATAGTAATAGTTTTCCAGCAGATTGCCCTCTGCATCATTCTCAACAAGAAACTCAGTGAAAACACTGTATTCCTTAATTCTTAAACCACACTTTTCCACTTTCAAATAACTGGGACTATAAATCAATAATCAGAGACCCTTATTAAATGTTAGTTTTGAATCTGGCCATATCGATGCTCAATTAGCTCCTACTACTGGAACTATTTTCATAAAATACAGTCCTGCTAAGTTTCAGATCATTATATTTTCTAAGAAATTAAAATTTATGTAGAAAATATGCAACAGTCAAAAGCAAATAGATGCCTACTGCCTGTAAATGTCTATTTCCAATGCAGTTCCACTTTTAGTGTCATTTACCATTAAAATCTTTTAAATTAGTAGTGCAAATTAAAAACTCAAGAAGCATGTAAATATTTATAGGTTTGCAAGCTTGCAGCATTATGTTCACAGGTTTTGATGTTAGCACTTTGAGGCTAAATTGTCTTGATTTCCCTCACACTTTCATGCTCCCAAACTTATGTGAGGTAGGAGTGAATTCTCTACCAAAACACCAGTCATCTCAGTCTTTCTGGCCTAGAGGCAATAACTCCAGAAAGCAGGGGTGCCTCAGCACACAGCATTCCTTGCTCAGAACGTGTCTGACTTGAACCAAGTACTTGGCTCGGCAGTGACAAATCAGGACATAAGGTGGCATTATTGCCCTTCCTTAACTGTCTGCAGGGCCCGAGTCCAGACCTGCATGTCAACAGTGCTACAACATCGTTCTTTGGCATTCCAGAAATAGTACAAAACAATTTAAAAAGTCCCAGTGAGAAAATCAAAATGCATTCAGAATACCAGACACAGCCAAATCCTGACTGTTTCCTGACTTTAAATTTTCCCCAAATACTGCGTGTATAAAGTGGCCTGACTGAAAAAAAATAAAATAAAATAAAATAAAAAATAAAAAGCCTATTAGGCTTTTAGTGCATTAACTGTACAGGACTTCTGAAATAACATTTTAAAAATCTGGACTTCATTTGAATCCTTGACTCAGTGTTCAGCTGTGATTGCCCACAGCAGGAACTTCCAAACTGATACAGATGCATGGAATAAGAAATGAGAAAGTAACTGCAAAGAATACAGGAACATGGTTTGCAGGTTTATCTGTTTTCAGTTCAGACAAAAAATTTAAGGATTTGAAGCTATTTTTTTTAATTAAAGAGAGATGACAGCTGTACATTTCAGATAGAGGAATGAAACTGCAGAACAGGGAATCAGCTTTGCCCTGGTCTTGTCCAACACTTGAGGTGTATTTGGACTGAGAAACAGATTTGCTGACATCATTCCAGCAAATGAGAAGAGCAGCATGAGACCAACAGCCACATGTGGGCATGTTTCCGGTTCCAGGTACATACAGGATCATTCTTTCAATAGTTGGAAGCCACTGCTCACAATGGAAAGAAGGGGAACACTTCAAATAACACCAGCAGTTAAACACTGGAACTGTTTCCCACACAACAGCCCTGTCCCTCACACTGTGACACTGTCCTCTAGTACTTCAGGGCAGGTGCCTTTTAGGATAGGATGTTTTAACCACATACAAAACCTCAGTGTAAAGAGAACCGACAGTGCTACATGATGTCAGAGGCAAGGTGGTCCCTTTTGGGTGTCAAGCTCTGCAAATACTTGATTCTACAAAACAAAATTCATTGCAATATCCCCAAATATCTCATTCATTCATTTCTCCTAACAAAATACACTCATGCTTATTTTTTTTATTATGCATCTAGCATGAAACTCACCAATGTCAGGTCCATGTCTGTATGAATAGAGGTTTAAAGATGAAAAGCTCTGCAGGTGTAACACAGACTGTCACAGTGTTCTCCTCTGCAAATCTTGTTCCACTTAACACTGAGACATGGGGGCCAGAAATAAGCAAAAGTGGGAAGCATCTAGTGAAAAACCATCAGAAACTCAAGACAGCTCTGAGAAGGATTTGTTTGTGCTTGGTTACCATGGCAGTGGCAGTTGGGGTGAGCTCCAATTACATCTGACCCGTTGCACTGCTTCACTGAAAAGGAGCTCATCACAGTCCAAGCGATGCCAAGCACAAAGGTGCTTATTTGAATTCGTCTATCTCTGGTTCCATTAATCATGACCTCCTGACAACTTCTGGATCCCACTTTCCTCTTCCCCCTTCTTGCTGCAGCCCTGAAGGGCCTCTTTTATCAGGTCCATTGAGCCAGCAGCACCATCTCCATGAAAGCTCCCAGTGTGGCACTGGCTCACTGTCAGACGTGGCTCCAGTTCATTTCTTCCCAGCACTAAGAGTCCCCTGACATGGTTATTAATCATGGCCTCACTGACAGGGCACTGAACTGTCTCGAGATGAAACTTCATATTCCCATCCAGGGCTCCCCAGGTAGGACATGGAATTTGTTTCATCTTTGTGTAATCAAGAAATAGAGCACTAGGGGAGCGAATTAACCCCAACTTCAGGTTCATAAAGGTGTCCCTGCTCTGTTTAATTAAATCTGTCTTAAAACCTCCTAATCCCAAACTAAAGACTTAATAATGTTCAGGAACCTCTTTTTCCTTACAATATATTGGTATAAACTGCTGACAGCTTAATATTGAAATAAACATGCTGTTCCTGTACCTGACCTGGCCAGTAAAAAGACCAAAACCCCTCATGACTAAGACAGCTTCACCCAGAATGGCAAGAGGACAGTGCACCACAGATGTGAGGTGTGCAAAAACCTCTTAATTTAATGCTACAAGATGTCAGACTGGGAAAAACATTTAAAAGATCAAAATAAAAATCAGGAATGGAAGCAAGAACAGGGTGTAAAGGTTTGATTCTCTCTCTGAACATGCAGAGACCAGTCCTTTTAGACTGAGGATGGCAAACCCTTACCCATGGATTTGGGGTATTACACTTTTCTTTGAGATGTTTTGAGGCACCAAACATCACTCCAGGCCTGTTTCATAGTGGTTAGAGAGAAGCTCTGTTCAGGCTCTCCAGATGTGGTGGCAAATCTAGTTTTGTAATTCCTTCTTAAAAAAAGTGAAGATTTGTTTCAGATTGTGATTAACAAAATTCAGACCTAGATCAGAGCTTCCTTCCCTACAATAAAAAACAGGTGGTTGGATTTGGAATTTTGGTACCAGAAAAGAAGTATCCTCGAATATTGATCTCAGCATCTGTTTAGTCTCAAGAGGTAGAAAACCATAATCAACACTTTAGAAGACAGCTTGTGGGAAGCAGAGTGACTCCACATGTGATCTTTAAGGAGGCAACCACATCAAGAGAAAAACAATGGGGTTTAGCATTGGAGAAGAAAGACAACAGGAATAAAGCAGAGATGTACAGAGATGCGAAGCAGAGGCATCAGTGCAGGCTGTAAGGAAAGCCAGTCCATGCCCAAAGTGATTTATGGAAGGCAGACCTATTCATAGCTCTCCATCCCAAATGCATCCAGGTCCATTTGAGGAGGGGTATGACTTCTAGCGCTTCTCCTTTCCTAAGATGTCCTGCTGTACCTCAGAGACAGAGGACAGGGAGAAACGTAGAAGACTTGGACACGGCAAACACTGCGTCCCAACAGAACATGGAGCAAATGGAAACGGTTTCCACTCTTTCTTTCCCTAAGAGGATTATGTCAGCAGGGCCTGGCTGGCGTCTGCACCAGAGCTCAGCGCCAGCGCCCAGGGCAGCCAGCCCTACCCTCCTGCCCAAGGCTTTCATTAAGACTTTGGTTCCCTGTTGCTCACATGGCGGCTTGCATACGCTCCCTGAATATCCTGCATCCACCTCCAAGATATTTGCTGATATAGAAATCTCTTCCTCCCCCTTTGCCCCTCCTCCCAAGAACCTGGGGCCACAGCACAAATCACCATCCTGCTGAGAAATTTTCATTACACAAGGATGGGACGGAGGACTCAAGCTGAATGGGTATTACCAGAGAGGCAAGGACCTTTTAACTGTACATGGTGTCTACTCCTCTGAGCCTGCTATCTGAGGGTGCACATAAACCCTGCAGAGCACAGCAAACAGCAACAACCCCTTCTCCTCATGCACTGCCCCTGCTGGGAATAACCAAAGGAGTTCCTGCTCCAGGCCAGCTCTGGGTGCTCTGCTCTGGCTGCAGAGCCACACCACGGGTTGGCACCTTGGACTTCCCTCATTGTTAAAGGGGTGTTTCAAGCCTTAGAATTAGATAAAAATCCTGAAATCCCAAAGACAGACCCTTGTACTTCTCTTTTGCAACCTGCCTTGCCCTCAGGCCTGCCTCTGCCCTCTATCCTCAGACAGCCAGAACAGGTCCAAGGGGGTGAGATCCATTTGGCTCAAAATAGGCAGATCAAAGGACAGTCCCAGCCATTTCAAATAACACCACAAATCTTTAATCTAGTTTTGAGATTGTCTTTGAATTTCTAAGGCAATACACATGGAAAAGTCAAAGAGACTAAAAATATTAATATCTCCTATTTAAGCTGCAGAATATTGAAGAAAATCTATTTCCATTTTAAAGTTTATAATATTGTATTTTTCATTAGATTCTTCTTTAAGCTTTCAATTCCTTTTTTGCCAAGATATTCAAAGAATGAGCCCCTCCAGAAGCGTTTAGCAAAATACACATTTGTAAACGCAGCACTGCTGGAACTGTGGCAGCAGTTTCACCAATCATATAGTTCATTGGGCTACCTGAAGTCCTCCTCTTTCCATAACCATTTAGTCCTTTAGCAAAGAAATAAAGACTGTATAAGATAATGCTTGCAATCTAAGATGCTAGCAAGTCTTAACTCCAGGTTTAAATTAAGGATCCAACTTTTAGCAAAAACCAAATATCCAAGCAACAGCTATAAAGATCATAATCTGACATATTGATAGGGATCAGGTTACCTGTACACGAACACACACACTGCAGATAAAGGTATGGTACAAACTACTGATATAAAATGTAATTCACAAGTGGCTGGATGCAGCATGCCTGTAACCCAAGTCTTAAATATAAGAGAGCCTTAACGACAGAAGGGTATTTCATGACTAGTGGTTGCCTGAGGTGGCTTGAGGCAGTTCCACTTGCACCTCAGATGGACAGCATGTTTTCCAGAGAACAGACTAATGCTACCACCTCTTTGGGATGTCTGTCCTTGTCTGTCCCAGGTGACAAGAAGCTCAAGCAGAGCCAGTCAAAGTCCTGTCCAGCCTGGAGAGGAGCCGTGGGCACAACAGGTCCAGGCATGGGGCTGGGGCAGAGCGCACCATTGACAAATGCTAATGCTGGCATTATGCACTTCTGAGACTCAGCCCTGAGCATCCTGACACCCTACATCCAAGATCCAGGCAGAAAATACTGTTTAAAGGCCATCCTCAAGTCAGCACTTGGCATTGAAGGTTTCAGCTTTCTGATAAAATCTTTGTGTTTCTGGCCCTTCATGCATTCCTCCCCAAATATGTATCTTGCAAAGTCAGTGGAGAAATCACCTTGAAATGCGGTCTGCCAGTCTAAAAACATTTAGGAAATGACCACAAGAGCCACTACTGACTAAAGCCCACCAAAACAATGGGATCTTTTTAAGAATATACAATTATATATGGTTATGTGTGTGCAATATATGCATAGTGCCTATGTCTAATTCCATTGTATTGTAAGCAAGTACCTGTGCCATAAGGGAAAGTCACCAGGATGAACCTGCATTGTGCACAGCACCAGATTCTGCTTTATATGCACAGATCCCAGTGCAAAGGCAGATGGAGGGGCCAGTTGTGTTAAGCCCAGGTGATTAGGTCACAGGTTTGCAGTTTTGTTTGATGTTTTCTTTACCAGCAAACTGTCCATTAACTTTACTGAGAGCAGAAAGCAAAAGGAGAGGAATTTGTGAAGTTGGTAGCCCATATGGCTGGTGGGGAGTTAATCTGTGTCTAAGCAGCAGGTCGCATGAGCCAGGCTGTCTGTTGGGGTTGTTAGTAACCTAGGGGCAGATCATGGAGCAGCAGGGAACAGGATAAACTCAGCCTACAAATACAGTCAGGAATGTGGCAGGAAATTATTTCTGAAAACATACTCTGAAGCATAATAGCAACTATCAGACGGTCAGGCTGTGTGTATGAAATCTATCTGGACTCAGGGCACACAACAGGAGTGCACACAAGGGTGTGATAAAGCAGATTGGGTGGATACTCCTGTGTCCACACATGCACGTTAAAAACATAAACCCTGCTCAGAGAAAAAGTGCAGGCACACCAGAGTACAGCTAGACAAACATTGCTTCCCCTACCATTCTAAGCAAAGGAGAATAAGTGATTTGCTTATGTTTCACGCAAACCATCTGCCACACAGCTTTATAAAATTATTCATGATGTCAATACTAAAGAACGAAAGACGGAATTAGCAGAAATAGAAAGGTTCTGGCAAGGAAAGAAATTTTTTTCAAGGGAAAAAATCACAAGGCAAGCCTGAGGTCATAAGAACATCACAGGACAAAGCCTTTGCACCCCAAGTACAGACTGTGATACTGGGCAGGGAGCAACAGGACAGAAAAGCAAGAACCAGGTGGCACCAATGGACATAGCCTGAGGCAGCTTGGAGGGGGTCTGCAGGTTACACCAAAAGAAGCAGGAAATCTAACTAAACCTTTAATTTAATTTTAAAAATGTCACTCAATAAGAATTTTGATGCTCTATGCTTTTTCAGCATTCAAGAAAACAGTAAGACAGCGAACAATGTAGAGGCTGTAACACTTTATTTTCAACCATCTTTTTTAACTCATCACTGGCATAACACCAGATAACATTAACCCTCCAGCTATTGCCAGCTTTAGGATAAGAAATAGTACATATTGGACAGTTTAAGCAACACAACACCACACAGCTGGGAATCTCATTTTGAGGAGAGGGGGTAAAAGATAATCAAATCATCTTTGTGAAAATGTAGATTTAAAACCACCAATGGACCATTTAGCTCTGCAACCTGTCTTCTGCTGTGGCTAGCAAAGCTGTCTAGGAAAGTATGCAAGAGCAGGGCACTGCTTCAGCCATATACTCATCTACTTATGAGGCATTTCAAGCTCAGGAACTTCTAGAAGCATTATCTTTGCATTTACTACTAGTGATCAGTGCACTAGCAGGACTTTATTTTAGCCTCAGCAAAGAGCAGCCCTCTTTACTGACCATAACAAATTGCAAGGCAGTTAACTCCAAGGGAGAGACTCAATACCTCCCATCACAAGTGAGAGCTATTATTCCCCAAACTTAAGCAGCAGAACAAATCAAACATGACAGATGTCATTTGTATTACATATTAGGGCACTACAGGAAAGCCAGGGCCCACCAGCAATGTGTGCTCTGTTAAAAGCCCCAGCACAGACTGCGTGGTTAAAAGAAGAGAAAGCAAGCAATATGAAATTATTTTATGCAATGACTGATATTCTTTGAGACAACTTGGAAACAAATTGTTTTTGAAAGTAGCAAAATGTTGAAAAGTAGGTGAAAAAGAAAATTGCTTTTTTAAACAGGAAAGGCTGCACCTTGCCTCAGGTAAGCACTAGAATGCTATTTAGGTCCATGTACAAAGTTAGGCATCAGGAAAGTTTTAACAGAAATTACATTTCTCTAGATAATGCCTGTCCCCAAAATTGTAGGATGACAGCAAAAATGTCAGTTTTTCTTGGGAATAAGATGAACTTTGGAGGGGTATTAGATGTAAACCAAACCTTAAAGGGAAAAACAGGTAAACCTAAGTGTGAAAAAATCTTAAAAGCAGTTCTCCCATGACCTTTGGTCAGAAATTGACAGTATTTTACATCCAGCAAATAGGAGGAATGGAGAATCAATGGCTGGGCAGAAGCAGTGCATGCTGCTCTCTGGGCCATCCCTGTATCTGCCCACTAAGTTTCAGAGGTGCTGAAAGACCTGTCCCCAGCACAGAAAGACCCTGTCATGCATTAACTTGATCTCAGCCACCTCTCCTCTCTCAAGAGGGGAAGTCCTGCTTAGTGAGAGAGAATCTTATCACAGTCTCCTAGAGAAAAGTGCAAGAACTCAGCCTCTAGTGGATGAATGGAGTAGATCTGAGCATTCCTTGAACCTCAGCAACTGCAGGACAACCCCATGTCCTTCACTGCCACAGGTCTGCAAGCACTGCCAGCCCTGTCCCAAAGATCAGCAGCACTAGGGATGCAAGTCTCCTCAGCAGAGCACCTCTGGAGCTAATTAGCACATTTACACATGAGCTGAAGGTGAACACTAATCCTTTGCCTCTTCCTTAACCATCAGACTCTACCTTGGTCACACAGATAATTGTCCAAAAAGACCCTTGTTAAGCATCAGCTCAATTTCAAGATGCATATGGGATTCAAAGCAAATAAACTGCTGCTGAATATTCTTTGCCTCAGAAGGGTTTTCCCATTAGTCTTCAAGTTCTATTTTTCTGCCTTTCTTCAGGTTCGTGTATTCCACAAATTTGTTCCTACAGACACCTCTCTAGCTTGCTACCTTTAATTCCCACAATCCTTCTCTGGTTCTATCCTAGACCTGCAGTGTGACCTCAAAGATTCCAGCTGTCACAGATCACAAATACTGACACATTGGTCTTGAATTCAAAGTGAGATTTCTTCCAATACTTTAATTCATATATGAAAAAAATCCTTCCCTCCTGCATTTGCTTATCTCCTTTAACCATCAAGCCCTGCAACTGCTCAAAATATTTCTCTGCACTGAGAACCACTTGTTTCAGGTGAGCAAGGAAGAGAAAAGGAGGTTCATCTCTTCAGAGAGCTGGTAGGAGCTGCCTGCTGGTCCTGACACTCAGGCAGTGTAGGGGCAGAGTTTTACCTTGTATATAAGTTATTTCATCAGGTATCCCAGCTGGCCAACTGTTACCAACCAAAGAAAGACAACACTGAGATCCCAAAACCACTATACTGACTGCACAGCTCTCATCTCTGATGGGCTGAGGGTGCTTTGCACTGCTCAGTTCTTTAAAAGGCAAATCCAAAACTGTCAAGTTAATGGGGAGGTTTTGTGTGTGCTAATTATAGAACACAAACCCTCATTGTCTCTGTCCAAGGCTGGGTCACACTCTTGTTACAAAGCTTTTGTAACTCTACTAATGCCTTTAATATAAGCTCCTATTAATTGTATAGTCAATTCCTAAGCCCAGTGCTACTGGGTTGCAGTAGCCAGGCAGCTGACTATAATTACAGTGTGCTTATAGTGTGCTTAACCTGCATTTATTTAATTCTCATGATTCTGTTTTAATTTGTTGCAGGATTGACAGCCTTTTGATTTTACACAGATCAGATCTAGCATAAGCAGCAGCCAGGTGAATATGCCATGCTGTCCATGTGGAAGAAGGTGACAGAGCACTTCATCCTCCCTTGGATAACTGGAACCACACTGTCCCTACAGCTTTCTGAAAGTTTTTGGTTTTTTTTCTTGCACATCCTGGCTCATTAGAAACCTTTATCACCAAAACAGCCACTCTTGTAGAAGGCACAAGTGGGAGCCCAGGGCAAACAGAAGCTCCTGTGAATGTCACCACTAGTAAGGGATCCACAGCCTTCAAAAGAAGAGCTTCCCTATCCAGGAAGGCCCCAGTTCCAGGCCACTATGCAATATTTAAGCAATTTTAGAAACTAAATGAATTTTTTCCTCAACCATTTCAGACCAGGTCTGGACTCTACAGGTGAAAGCAGATCAAGGGAAACACTGCTTTGTCCATTTGCTTTTTTGTCTATAAAGAAAACCTCAGAGAAGCCCTGATAAAAACCAGAATACTGCATAAATTGGGATGGAAGCCAATTCCTCCTTTACTCTGCTGGCTGTCTGCCCCATGAATGTCCATTTTTGAATGACTCAGGGGCACTGAGGCATTCAGGTCTTCCTGGTGCTACTGCCATGAGCTGCACTAGGATCAGGGAGCTCAATGCTTATGAGGGTGGGCCACTCACAGCTGAGATGTGCTCAGACTTCAGGATGGCAGCTGTGGCTTGGCTATATCCAGCACTGACTCCATTCCCCTGACACTCCAATTAGCAGGTGGCTCCTACCTACAAAAGTTCTCCTGGTAACAAACACTCTTTGTGGCAGGGTCCAGTCGTACTTTTACTCCTCCCCCATCTTCTCTTGGTTGTTCAGCAAATGATAAATAGCAAACAGACACTAGAACAATTAGTGATTTGGATAATGCGAAAGAAGAAGAAAATGTGGTGTTTCCTCTGAAGAAGATTTAAGAAAGGTATCAAATATAGGAAATGCTGCTGAAAGAGGTAAGTGAATTTATTTTATGCTCAAGGAGTGCATGACATGAAGCAATGCACTTAAGTTACCACAAATTCAATATCAAGGAAAATCTCTGCAGTAAGAACAGTGGCATGCTGGCTTTGGCAAGAGATCTTCCATTCCTCTCGGTGTTCAAGAGCAGGCCAGGCAAACACCCATCAGACACAGCTCAGCTAAAGGGCAGCTCATTTTAGAGCATACAGAGACATCATGACTTACCAGGATTTCTTCCAGCCATCTTTTTAAAAATTCTTTTAACCTTTCTATCACCTTACTTTGTGTGTCTACCCGTTTCATTCTTATTAGCTTTTTCTTTGGCAAAAATAGTTTTAAGTGGTAACACACACCCTTATTTTAGGACTTAATAGCAATATCCAATCTTTCTCATTTGTGTTTCCCCTCTTGAAAGAGATATAAAATCCCTCTATATTTTCACTGATAAATATTTTCAAATCAAAATGTTCTTTGGAATAAAGTGAACTTATGTACACAACACTAACTTCAAAAAACTTTTTTTAACAATAGGTTCTCATGGAAAAAAATATCTGCTTTAGAATACAGTTTTCAGCAAAAAGGATCTTTGACTTATGTTTTCAAAAGAAAAAATAAACTTCCTAATTTGAAGAAGTAATTTCATTGTTCCTTGTATGATTCTCTCAACATTTCCTGCATTAAACTCCCCATTAACATATTAATTTTATGTCTTTCTTAAGGTCTTTTTCTAAAAACAAAGGTCACCAAAACCTTTAAACTGAAAGTGTTTATATTGCATATTAGATCACTGCCCATGCACACGAGCACTTGTTTAACACATGCTCCAGCAATAATATCTCAACTTCACAAATTCAGAGCCTGCTTAATCTCTGTTTAACAAAATCCAAACAGGGGAGCCCTGTGTCCCCAAATGCTGCCCTGCCTTCATCCCAACAGGTGGGCTCTAGGCTCCACTGTCAATGTGATTATTGCTGCCCAATTCCTTGCCTTTCTCCCAAGGCCATTCTCCTTCTGCAGGATGACTCATTACCCCGTCCCCGGCAGGGAGCTGACATCCAATTAAGCAGCTGACAGTCCTCCAGTGGCTCCCACTACTCCTCTAAGACTCTGTTTACAAACACAGGCTGCTGTGCCCATAAAGGAGGGGAGGCTGAAAGTCCCCCTGCCAGGCCAGTTTGTTCAAAACGTTCAGAGCCCTTTAAACAATACTTTTGTAGGGTAAGGATCGGGCACATGGCGTGCAGCGGGATGCAAGTCACCCTAGCGGCTGCAGCTGCATGCGGCGGGAAAGGGAGCAGCAACGGGCACCGAAACAGCAGCATCAGGAATCGGCAGCTGCAGCTGGGAAGCCAAAAGAAATGAGCAGATGGGGAAATACCACCAAATTCTATACGGGAAAGCACCTGCAGAGTTCATCCAGAGGGATGTAAAGGTCTCTCTGACAAAGAAATAAGCTTTTGAGTATAAAGCCACAGGTGTTGCAGCTCCTGCAGGAAGGAACAAGTCATTTTACCAACAGGCAGCAAAGAAGGAAAACACTTGAGTAGGAACATGATGTTCCTTGCAGAGAACAGAGGTTTTCAGTTTGCAGGGACTCACTGCAGAATGCCTCTGCCTTTGATCTGTATGTGTTGGTCTCATTCATTGGCACTGGGAGTTCTGCTTAGATTTATTCCCCTTTGGACAACTCCAGAGAAAAAAGGTGCCCAGAAAACTATGATCATTGCTACCCAGCTTCCACTTGGCACCAGCTAAAGCAAATAACTGCTCCTACTAAGTTACAGGTCTGCCTTGGCATAACAACTTCCAACTTCAGCCAGGAAAGCTTCTCCTAACTTAGGAGCTAGGAGATCTCCCTTGCAGCAAGTCTGAAATTACACTTCAAATTCACATGTTTCTGAGTATTTACTGTATTTTTGGGATTATGATCCACATCCTAATTTTTACCCCCAGCTACCTTTTTGAGTTAGGTACAAAACCACAAACTGGTCCAGCCAGTTTCAAATCTGAGCCAAATTCAGTTGAATTTTTCATAACCACAGTCTCATCTTTTTAAATAACCTGCACTTTCTACGAACCAAGGCGGTGGCTGATTTTTGCAGTGAGGAATAACCACACTACATCAAGAAGGTCTCCACTGTAGCACACTGCATCTCTGGGTAAGAAATGCAGCAGAGATGATCCCAAGAGAGATAGGGAAGCACCAAATCCTGGTTCTTCTTTCCTCCAAAGGTTTTGCACCATGCAGATATGCTTATAAAGTGTTACACTGGGATTAAGTGCCCATTCCTTCATATTTCTCCCTCTCACACTATTAGAGTGATACAAATAAGGATTTATTGAGAATTTAAGGCTGAACATTTAGTCTCTGTGCTTTTCTTTAATGTAACTATCCCTATTTGGTTACACAGCAGGCAAAGATTTCAGCCAGAGAAGGTCCTTGCAGGCAAACACAAAGCAGGACTTTGTCCAGAAATGTACTGTAAGAGCAGATTAAATAGCCTGAGAATTTATCCCTCCACCTCCTCTAGATGACAGCTGACTAGAAATGAACCTGTCAATAGCCTGTACCTGTAGTACAAGTGACATCAGTGCTTCCAACCTTCAGAAGTGCAGCTCAACCAGGTGAGCTCAAACCATCTTCAGCAGCAAAATGAAATCTCACAGGGACCACTCTCATTCTGGTCCTCAACTCAGCATCCTCTGCATCCTGCAGCATCCTCTCACAGCAGATAAGAAATAGATGAAGGACAGGCTCTTATTTAGCCTCAAAAATAATTTCAGCTCTAACCAGCTAATCACAGCTGAAAGGACAGCCTCTGCTAAGAAAAGCTATTGCTTTAACTGAGCAAATTATATTGCAAATTATTGTGTGCAGATCAATTTTACTCATTAATTAACTCTCCCTAATTCATTACATTATAGAGGCAACAATGATAATTGCCATGAACATTGTGGTGTGACACCAGAGCCACAAACCAGCCAGCACAGCAGCACCCAACAGAATGTGAGCCATGTGCCTCTGTCCCAGGCCCTGGGCTCTGCTCCAGCTGCAGCCTGATCATAGGAAAATTAAGAGTTCTTTCCAAATTTATATCACACTGCTTAGGACTTGGCCCAGGCAAGTTTTTTTTTTGGAAAACCATGGAAATGGTGATTTCATGATGTCTCTAGCTTATCATATCTGCGTTTTCTTTCTTTTTTTCCCCTTTCTCTCATATCTAATTGAAATATAACTTCTCCCAGTTTTTGAATGCTTTCACCATGCATGTCTGAGTTGTTCTCTGTCTTCTCTATATACCCCCACAGCAGCAGAAACTGTCATCAGATTAATTTAGCCCTCTTCTCCAAGCTAAGCAAGCCTAGCTCCTTCACCCCTCCTGACCAGCTTACTGGCCCTCCTATTTGATTTTCCAGTTTGACAACAACTTTCTTGCATTGTGAAGACCAAAACCAGATGCAGTACCTCATATGCAGTTTCACCAATGCCTAGTAGAGGTTATAAACTGTGTCTTGCTAATGCACCCCAGCACACAGAGAGCCCCCTCTGCACACTTTTGCTTTGTCTAGGTAGTCATAAAATGAACCGTTTGTTGGCTGTGTCAAATCACTAAACCCAGGAGTTCTTTTTGATGCCTGTCATTAAAACTGTCTTGTTTCCACACTCAGCATTTGCAGTTAAGTGAAGCCTAAGAACCCTAAAATTGTTTTAAAAGTTTGGGCAGAAATAAGCTCACTCTTTCTGCAGACCATGTACACCCACAAAAAACCAGTCTCTAACTACCCTGCTTTGAATCCTGTGGCATAGACCAATTCACTTGTGAAAGACCAACAGATGGACAGAAAGAGACACCCTCCTCCCCCCCCTCTGGCTGGTATCAATTCCCATTAAAGACTCTCCTGTGTCCAGACTATGCATGCTGACCACTCAATGCAGGCAAAATTGCAATCCACCTTGATTAACTTCCTAACAAGTCCTTTGCGCCTCCCTCCTTGTTCCTCTACCAGTCACACTCCTTCCCTCTAAAGTTTTCCTCTAATTAATTCCATATTAAGCACTGAAAATCGGCAGGGTCCTCTCAGACGGCCCTTGTCCCTTTCTGTGCAGACCCTCCGGGTCCCCAGTGCTAAGCCCACTGGTAAAAAGCTGACATCTGTGCAGCAGCTCCCAGGCTGCACTTTCAGGTACAGCATGTGTTGCACCTTGAACTACAGTCTCATTTCAGACCCCACCATTGAGACCAATTAAGTACAGAGCATGCAAGGAGCTGACCGAGTGTCGCATGCTGGCTATAACCACAAGGACTTAGAGGCCCCAAATCTGTTATTACCAAGCTGTTCCTGACAACAGCATGCTGCCTCCTAACAAAAAGAATAGATTAAGATCAATCAAGTCTCCCTCTGGCTTGTCAGTGGGACTTAGGACCACACCTTCCACCCAAAATTTCCCTCCTCTCCTGCTTCTGAACACCTAGGCAGCTCCAAGCTAACAAGGTGGCTGCTGAGTCAAGCGTGAGCTGAACCATATGTTCATAATTAGTTAACTTGCTTTATTGCTAGAAGCACTATCAATAAAACAGTGACAGCCCACAGTGGCCTTAGGAGATGCAACAAGCCACCCCCAGCCAGCACGGGGCCCTCCCCTTTGCACGGGCAACTGGCCATATTTCATTCCAGCTGTGGCATTGTGCACTGAATTAACTTTACCCTCAATTTAGAAAGCCAGCATGAAATCAAGAGACCTGAGGGAAAGAATAAAGAGGAAGAAAGAGAGAGAAGAGGAAGGGGAGGAAGCAAAGGGAGAAATCCTGGCAGGTCAACCCAAAAAACAGTTTGGTGAGTGACCATCTACAGGGATGGCGCTGCTTAACCCACTGCTGCAAGGCTGGTTGCAGGCAGCACACTAATTAATAGGAGCCTTTCTGCCTCTTATTGCCCAGGGCTGTGATTGAAGGTTTCTCAGGACAAGCTGAAGGGAGAACCCAGTGATATAACCCACTGTTAAGTTGCAGCCTAAAAAGCAGAGCAATAGGCAACAGTGGTGCCAGGATGAGTCTGGCTGGACGCACTACAAGCTTTCGAGGTGAGTGTGCTCACACAGAGCTGTGTTCAGCTTGAGAAAAATGCTGTGACAGGTCAGATATTCCTGGATCTGGGAAAGCACATGGCAACTGTCACACTGCTGGGTGTTGAGGCAGATTCCCTGTGGGCAGTGGAGAGTGCTGGAGGCCTCTACACAGCAATTCACAACACCTGAATCCACAGCCTTCCCCTCCTATGGTCCTCATACCTCCGTGCACTGCAAAGTTTCACAGGCAACCTGAACATTGCCCACAACTAAATGCTGACATGCCTGTAATTATCCCATCCTGGGATACTTCTACCTGCCTGGACATTTAACTGAAACAGCCTGAGCTTGCAGTGCACCCACTGGCAACTTTTATCTGGTTGAAAATGCACCTGAAAAGGCCATTGCCATAGAGCCGAGTAAGTGCTATCATCCTTCTGGAGCTGATGGAATTTTGAAAATGCAGCACAAAATAATTCCCCCATATTGCTCAGTTTCCCCCATCCTCAAAACTTAAATCCAGCTGTAAGATCCTAAGTGAAGGCTTCCTGATTTCCTCAGCTGAATCTTCTTGCTGTGCAGAGGGAGAGATGCTAGCAAGCCCTCTAGTGTCCACCAGCAACATCCTTCTATTAAACATCCCAGGGTCCAGGAGCACATGAAAACCAAAACATTTTCAGCAATAAGCTAACCCTCCAAATTCATGATTCTAAACCACATCTTTGAAAGAATACAGTCTATAATTAGTGTTCCTCTTGAAGATAAAACTGACAGCAATTACAGAGGGCTATTCCTCACTAAGAACATCTATAATAGCATCTTCCTCATGACACATTTAAGATAAACAAAGCAATAAATACAAGTTATTGAAGGGCACTTTGCAGGCCAGCAGCCAACCCAGAATGGAGCACTGTAGGGTCTTTCAGTTTCCAAGTGAAGTATTTTGTTCCAGGGGGCCCACTCCTTTGTGCCCAACGCACCAAAGGTGCTTGCCCAGACTCTTCTATGTAGATTTCTATCTCCTGGGTGCTGGAGATTACAGAAAGGTCTAAGCCCTGTCCCTGAACATAAAACTCTCTTAAATTTTGTGGTGTTGCAAAACAACATCCAACAGCTAATAGCCGTTTAGATTGAATTAGTTCAGTTCAAATGAAGCTGCAATTTCTCAAACAACACTACATCTTTCTAGTTCTAAGGGGTAGGTCAGCAAACACTGACCAGAGCCAACAAGGTCCCCATGTGCATGTCAGGAGTCTGCTGAGCTTCAGCACTGGTCATGGATGACAGACGAGTCATTGCAGCTTCTGTGGGTGGCAAGAGGTCTCATTTCTGTCTGACTAGAAAGAGAAAAAGGAGAGATGATACAGAATCCACATGAGCTTCTGGGCGACTCAATAGCTGCCATTTAAGTCACTGTTCCTTCCAGTCACTTCAGGAGATCAGACACAAGAACGTGGAGCCAGGAAAACATCTCCCCTCCAAAGCCTGCTCTGTTGCACTGCACTAACCTCTTCTTTCTTTCCCTGCTGTACTATTACAGTTTGCAATGGAATTGCAAAATTACAGTAAGGCATGGATGAATCCTGCTCTCTCATCCAGGAGCAGTTAAAAACCAAATACTTTTCTTGTTTCTTATTCACTCTCAGGCCTTTTTACATTGCTTTGGCACAGTATGAGGCTGCCAAATGGATACAGACCTCCCCCCACCCCTTTCTCCTCCAGGATAGCATAAAATATAACCAGACCAAAAAAAATCCTGCCTGCAGTTATTATCCACTGCACATCATTCCTACAAGAGAAGTCATGCTGCCATTGAAGTGTGTAAACTTCTGGTTAAAATTAAATTTCAGCAAAAATTCAGGGAAGAAAACAGCTCTGATGTGTTTTGAATGGAATTCTTTTAAAAGGCCTTGGGATTTGGAAGACATTTACTCTTTTAATCCATTATATCAAAATAATTGACAAAATCACAATGAAACATTTTGTTCCTTCCTAAAAACAAAAACCAAAGAGGGGAAAGAAAAAAATCTCTCACAGAGAATTAAAAAGCATTCAAGTTTCATTCCAACGAGCTGGGCGTCAGGACCTCGGCATTCTTCGAGAAAAGAGATTATTGTCTCCAGCCAGCCCTGGTATAAGCCTGTAAAATCCTCTGCCAATCTTTTAGATGAATCACCAGCCAACTAATTCCTTTTCATCGAACACTACCTGCATGGACTAGGAGCTGGAAATTTTGTGTATACAGAGAGAGCTGTTTTACTAGGATATCTCCCCCGTGACTTATTACTTTAACTCAGCCTTTGAAAAGTATGCACAAAAACCCTGACATCTTTCTCAGCTCATGACAACAACATCCTTCACCTTCTGACCTCCAACACATTTACACACGTCCTAGAATCTTTCTTTCATTACTGATTAGGAAAGGCAACGCCATCCAGCTCTGCAACGAAGAGATGCCCTCACACATATTTACTCAGATCAGAGATCTCTGCCAAACATCCCAACTGCCAGCCAAGAATGGAAAGTGCCCAGCTCTGCACCCAAAGCAAGATGGAGAGAAGCCAGACTGCCAACTCCTGAGCCAGAGCCAAGAGGAAAAGCACTGTTCAATAGGTGAAGTCCAGTACTTTGGGCTGGCAGCACCGTTCACACAGGAGGAGCTCACAGGCCAGGTTAGAAACAGGCAGATGCACACATCAGCGAATGATTAGACATGAGGTCCCGTTCAGCTCTGCATCTGGTCCCGTGAAAATTCATCCTAATTTGGACTAAATGCGTGAGCTAAGCTTTTCTGGCAGGTCTCCCTGCAAAATAGTTTGAGTTCAATAGAAAACACCATGGAGAAAAACATGGCTTTTTAGCACACGGTTCTTTCTCTTGTAGGCGCAACAATTTGCCCCAAACCATGATGGTCAACACTCCGAGCACACTCAAGAAAAACTGTTTCTGCCATCTGTTATTTAACCCTGGGACTACCTCAGGGCTTTTGTTTGCACTGCTGAATCACTTTCTATGGTGTAAGGGTTACTTAGCTGCAGCACGGCAGCTCAGTGCAGTGGGAACCTCTGGAATGAGGGACATGGACAGCAGCAGCATGCTGCTGATGCCAGCCAAGAACAGGCTTTGCTTCCATAACTACATCATAGTTTATATTAAAACTTCCATCCAGTTAATGCCCAAACATCAAGAAAAATTATCAGCTCACAATTAATTTGCTCTTCTGGAGCCAAGTGGTCTCAGCCAAGAACAAAGGGACTCATTTGGCCGGGGGCTACATGAGGACATTTTTTATTACAGAAATGTGAAATCCAATCAGACACACCAAAATGATAGATGAGGAACTGAAACAAAAATGCAGAGACTGACTTAGGTCTATACCGTAAATGGGTGATGTTCTGACCTTTCAGACATTTAAGTGTTACTATAAAACTATACAACATCAGAGCCAGGAGTAGAACATATTTCTCTTCCATGCACCAACCAGATTAGCAACAGTAACAAATTCTCACCTGCAGTTTTCAGGAGAGCCCATCAGCTCATCAAAAGCCAGCCCTAAGATCAGGACCTCAGGGTTCTTGTATGATACAATTCCAGACAAAGAAAAGGGCAAGAAACAGGCAATAAATAGAGCCTGGGATGAGTTCTGAGAGAATGCGTCCATAGGATACTAAACAAGTGCAATTAATGTCCTCCTCTGACAAAATAATAATATACCCAGTAGAATTAATGAAAGCATTCAAAAGAAAAAACAAGAATTATAAAACTCATTATGTTTTTATCTTCTCACTCTCAGTGACATTCTGCAAGCAGTGAATTCAGTAAACATATTCTGTGCTTGTAAAACATCCACTTTTTCCATTTGCCTTTCCCTTCAGGGAAACCTCATATCTGTACCTGAGGCTGCAATCAAGTGCAGTCTAGAGGACTGCTTCTCTGATGGCTGGCAAACGAAAAAGCAATTGCACAAATCCAGACAAACACAGCATAGATTGTTGTTTATAACACATCAAATGGCACACAGGGCAAACCAGAAAAAGCTAAAGCCACAAATGTCAGATTAGAAATTGGAGTGAAAGTTTGAACAGTAAAAAGCAGTACCAGCATCACAAGAGCAAGTCTCTCACATAAAAGTGCCATTCTCTATTTAGAAAACCTTCAACTTTTTCAGATAAATTCCATCCTCTAGTCACTGACTCACCACTCTTGCTGTAAGAAACTGCAGGTGAACCCAGAAAGGTGTTTTGCAATTTTTCCATCTTGTAGTCATCTTTTCCCTTCATTCTAAGCTTGTGGAACTCCACAGTACCAAGAAGTATCAACACAGGAGAGCTGAAACTCAACAGCACTGAAGACTCAGTTTGACTTAACTGCATTGTACAGGAAATAAAGCCCACAGGTGTATTAAATAACCCATGTAATAAAGCTCACTGCCACCTGACAGTGATTTCAAGACTAGTAACTGGTATGAGAGAGTGATGAGAAAGGTAAAGGTTGCCCTAAAATATACCAGGAAGATATAAAAGAGAAATACTTTTCTCTAGACAATGGTATGTTACACAGCAACCTGAGTAACATTGGCCATCCATCGGAGAAACAGGTTAATATCAGCTAGAATATTTTCAGAGATGGGTTCCTAAGGTTAGGAAAAGGTTGTAAAAGAACCTGCCCTCCTTGACCTAAAGAAAAAAACAATGTGTGACAGTGCTTTGCAAAGACATCAAGGCTAAACACTGGAGAGGGAGATGAAGCGTCTAAACTAGAGCAAGAGTTTGGCACAAGGACAAAAGGGATTATACCTACTATGAATACATTCAGCCTGGAAACTAGAAAGTGTCCAGCCATCAGAGCTCAGAGTACAGGGTAGCCTCACAGTGGGAATAACATAAGGAAAATAACCTAATTAGTTTTAAGAGGGAGATTGAAAAGTTTAAGAATGTCTCAACAGCAGGGGACTGGATTTGGGAAGTGCCTTTTAGTCCTGCGTTTAAAGAGGAAGACTGATCAGAAAAACAGCCAGAACCTGTATCTGCATAAATTCCCTTTCAAAAGCATTTTTGCAAATCAGTCTCATCAGGTGTAATTTCTTACACTTTTGGTTCACAAACATGATCAGAGATTCATGCAAGTGCCAGGGACCTGGGTGTACCTGTCTGTAGGTTAATATTCTGAGTTATAAGTGAGCCTCTGTTTAGTCACTGGTTCACTAAACCACTCAACACAGATAAGAAGCACTGCAGCAGTAATATGGCAGGACAAGTAAAGAGGATTTGGTGTGGGTTTGGACACCAGTGCAGGTACCAGCACACAAAGTAACCCACACTGTAACTGTTGTAAGCCTGGTAAAAACTTGTATTAAAATATCTGTAAGCATTATTTTCTTCTCTGTACCATCCCTTCTGAAAGCCCATTCACTATGATGCAAATGCAACTTTAGGGCCATTTTTACACAAAAAAGAGATAAACGAGAAAAAAAAGTTTGTAGGTTTTTTTTTTTTAATATTAATCTGAATGATTAGCTTCACCACTGTTGTTTAAACAAGAAACATCATAGAAACTACAAAAGAAAATACAGGTACAAAGAACATACAGTAATTAACACAATGCAATACACTTAAATGTGCGTTCCCAGAACTTCAGAAAAGAGCTGCTATGACATTCAAAGTGAAATCTCCACTGAAGCAATATTGTAGTCTTGATAAACGTTTTCCCCCAGAACTTTATTCCTAATTAAAGAGGTCCATCATTAACTGTAATAAGCAGTAAAAGTTTCAGATGAAGTGGAAAATTAGCAAATGATTGTTACTTAGTTTTGTTTTATACAAACACATCAATGCGATTGCTACTGTGACTTCAACCTCTTCCATCATCATGCGCGATCATCCATGCACCATATTTGAAAACGAGGTGTTTCTCTCCTACAACAGCATTTTTATTTCTTTGTCAGTCACCCAAAGGCTATCTCCCCAAACCTACCAGGGCTCTGATTTGGTTGTCTTTTACCCATTGCCTCCTTTCACTCCCCAGCTTATCAGCCTGGGTGAGCTGACCGGAATGCCCTGAGCTCAGAAAGCCAAGCACTGTCAGCCCCCAGCCAGCGCCAGGCCAGCCGTGCAGACCCAACAGCGGCTGACAGGCAGGTGGGAGATGTTTCTAGACAGGGAGAATCTTGGGCAGCTCTTCCAGTGCCTGCACCCTCAATAGAGAGTTCTTCCAGATGTTGAGGTGGAGCTTCTTGTGTTCTAGTTTATGGTCATTGTTGCTCGTCCTGTCACTGGGCACTACTGAAAGGAGTCTGGCACCCGCCTCTTGACCCCCACCTTTGGGATATTTATATGCATTAATGAGATCCCCTAAGGAGCGGCCCCGTTCCCTCAGTCTCTCCTCATAACAGAGCTGCTCGAACCCCCAGTTATCCCCTGGTTGTGCTGTTCGTTCACCCTGCTCTCCTCTCCCTGCTGCTGCCCCGACAGACGAGCCGCGAGGTGGCCGGGGCCACATGAGGAGCACTCCCTGCGCAGGGCTTCCCTGCTCTTCACCCACTACAGGCTCCTCTGCGCCCGCCTCACCCGCTCCGGGGCCAGGCGGGCACCTCCCGAGCTGCCTGGAGCCTGGCCCCGGGAGCGGGGCAGTCTAGTGCAGTCCCGGCCCCTCGGTAGAGGCCGCGGCTCCCCCCGCCGCCATGCCCGCACGGCGGGGGCGGCGCGGGCTGATGACGCCATCTTGGGCAGCCCCAACATGGCCGCGGTTCGGGCGTTGCGGGGTCCGGAGGCGCTGATGGGGCCCGGCGGGATCCACGGGGTGTTCGCCTCTCGCACGGGGCTGCTGCGGGCGCTGAGGGCTCCTCCAGCCTGCCCGTCCCGGGTCGTCTCCTCTCCCGGCTTTAGCCGCCTCCGCCGGGCATTACCCAGCGCGCTGCCGCCGCGGCCCCCCAGAGCAGCGGTGCCTGTGCGGGGTGTGCCCGGTGTGAAAGAGCCGGCGGTGCCACTGCGCCCTGCGGCACCTCAGCAGTGGGCAGAGCGGCCAGAGCCGGCCGGGGAGCTGCGCTGGGTGCTGGGCGTGTGTCACACAGCTGCAGTTCCTTAGCAGCCAACAGAGGACCCAGCCGTGCAGGAGGGTTGGCATCTGAAAGGAATGGGTTATCACAGCAGTTATCAAATGTGCTGTGCTGCGGCTTAAGAAACCTAAAGTGTGACCCTAAACACTGTAGGCTCAAGGAGAGAGTGCAAATCTTTTTTAAAACACTTCGGTTGAAAATAACAACATATGGCAGGAGATGGCAGGGGTTTAATTTGGTGTAACTGCCAGTTTACCTTGGGCACCGACCTAGGAAAATAGGCAGTAATAAAAGAATGGAAGACAGGTGGCCCTCTTGGTTTGTCCCTTGGGTATGGTCCCTGAGGCTTGCTGATGGGGGAACTGCACTGAGCATCCTGCAGGGGAGAAATGAAAGACCATCCCATATGCCAGCACGGCCTGCCCTCAGCCCAGCCTCATCCTGGTTGGGATAGCATCTGGAACCGATAGCATCTGGAACAGCCCTTGCCATGGCAGGGGCAGGATCCTGGCAGAACAACTGCTCTGCTATTGGCTTTTTTCCCACCATCCCCTATGCTATTCAAAGGCAGACCTTCAGTGAAGATTTTTTGGGGGTTTTTTTGTTTATTTTTTTGTTCCCCTCTGGGAAAATCTCAAGTTTATCCATGGATTTTGATTGCTACGTAAATCTGATATGAATCAGAAGTGACTATATGGAGACAGTCTCTGCCTTTCACACACACCTGTACATGGCTTTTGCAACATTATGGTAGTAAGTCCTTTATGATAATAAATCTTTTACCACTGCCACATTTATATCCTAAGATCTTCTGGAAGTCTGGGGCTTGATAGAAAACATTCTCGATATAGTGAGACATTTGCAGGAGCTTGTCCTTGCAGACTCTTTTGTTCTGAAACCTGCATTTTCTTCCTCAGAACTGTCCACAGAAGTGCTCTGAATCATATTTGCTTCTACACACTTCTGAGAAGCTGGGCAAAACCCACTCTGTCAGCCAGGCAGGTTGGACAGACTTGTTTCTTCCTGCTAGATTTTACAACTGCAAACAAGTCTTTAAAACAAAACAAAAAACTCACCAGCAACACCAGCAGCCTTATTCTGAACATGTGGGATGCTTCCCTGGATGCCTGTTTATTTCCTGGAGTGAAACTCAGACACACCAATTCACTGCTGCCCTGAAGTGTGTGGAAGCTTTTTTTTCCTTCTCCCTCCTTTTCTTTTCCCTCCTTCCTTGTGTTGATTTGTGGGACCAGAATGACTTTGATTTCAGCAAGTTTGCTGTTTATTCACGTCACAAGTTTGACAGCTTTACACCAAATCAGATTGCTGGATTTCAGGAGAGCTCTGAGGCGTCACTGGGAGCTCCTTTAGATTAAACTCGCCTCCCCGGTCTCCCCCCTCTCCCCCTCCTTCAGAGCCATTTAAACCTCTCTGGGGCTTTAACAGAAACGTGCTCCCAAGACCTGCATTTCATTCTGCCACTAATATGGTAAGTGCTCCTTGCATTTCTCTCGACCTCAAGGCAGAGGAGAAGCTGGTCTCTCCCTTGGGGGAGTGCAATAGATTTTGTGCCCTCTTAAGATGGGAAAGAAAGAGGGCTCTTCTCTACCTGCCAGTGCAGTCTCTGCTGCTGTGCCTTCCCATGGGTGGGCAGACTCCCTGACTGAGACTCCAAGTTCTGCCGTTGCCTTTCTTGCAGAGATTTAGAGTTGCTGCAGATGAGGCTTATTTGGAGGAGGGAGAAAGGGTGAATCCAAAGACAACCCCAGGCTTTGCGGTCTGGGACTCCTGCAGAACTGCAGGGGCAGAAGAGAGTGCGAGACGCCAGGAGGTGACTCTGCTGGCTCTGTGCTGCTGCTTTAGAGCTGAGTCGAACACTCATAGTAGCAGGAACGGTCTGGCCAAGGACAGCATCGGACCCCCCTTCACCCTGAACCCACTCAGGACGGCAGCATTTCCCGAGGGTTTGCAGGAAACCGAGCCGCCTTCCTGGCACAGCTGTGCTCGGAGCCCCAGTGCTGCGGGAGCTGGCGGGGCGGCACTGCCCGCGCTCGGCGCACGGAGCGGTGCCACCGGGAAAACGGGGAGCGGGCACCGGGTCAGGGTTGGGCGCTGCCTCGGGGGCCGGCGGCGGCTGGCCGGGGCGGTGGGGCTGCCCCGCGACAGCACCTGAGCACAGCCCGGCCGGACAGCAGCGGGGAGAGCGCTGCCCCGCCGGGGCGCTTCTGCCGGGGCGCGGCGGGGCCGGGCCGGCACCACCGAGCGCCCCATCGCCTCGGCCCCTTCCCTCCGCAGAGCGCCGGCCGGCCGTGCCCCGAGCCGGACTTCGCCGGGGGCTCGGGCTGCGCCTGCCCCTGGCCCGCCCCCGCCGGGGTTTCCAAGGAGACCTGGGCCGCCGTCTGCGCCGCGGAGCCGCCGCACAGCCAGGGCCGGCGGGAGGCTCGGCCGCCGGGTGAGTGCTCAGCTGCCGCCGGGGCGGCGGGAGCGGCCGCGGTCCCCAGCCGCGCTGGGAGCCGTACGGGGCCGGGATAACCCTGGCTCTCGTCCGCAGGCCAGTTCTGCAGCCCGCAGCTCGGTGCCCACGACGCGGCGTGGCAGGGAGACCAGCTGTCCTCCCAGCTCTACAGAAACAAGCAGGTAAAGGCTCCGAGCCCCCAGCACCCCCGGGTTCACCCCACGAGGCTCCCGAACTTTGTGTCACGGATTTCACCTTCTGGGTTAGCTTGTGGCATGTCTCCCTGTCACTGGCACGGATGTCGGAAGTGACACAAAACTGCCGTTCCTTGCTTGACGTATTTGTCTCTCCCCCATGTTGTCCTGTGAAGTTGGACCAACTGTGGTGGGATTCCCTGTTCATTCCTCCCCTCTTACATCATATTTCAGCAGCAGCCTTGGCACTAAAGACAAACAGGGGAATGAACAGGGGGGCCTCAGGCTCTGATGATGTGGTTGACTAAAAGTACGTAGAGTGTGCCCTGATTCCACCAGGTTTAACTTCATGGGAAATGATTGCAGCAGAGTTGCCTAATTACATGGAAGATCAACCGTTTTGTTTTGACCAACAGGTTTTCCTTCTTACTTTATTTTCTCTTATGTTTCATTTTTTTGTAAATCCCAAGAAGAGACAGGAGAAACTCTGAACTGTCTTCAATGAAAGAACTCCAGTTTGATGACTATGATCAAGTACTTGGAATAATGCTTTGACACAGTCAAGTCAGTGAAAATTCAGATATTATCTTAAAGGTCTGTGGAATCAAACTATAGTTCCAGATGTCAGTGTACTTATTTCTTTGTCTCAGTCGTTTAAGTCTGTTTTTGACTAATCCTATGCTCAGAAGATGCCTGTGATCCTTGGCAGAAGATTCTTTGTCCTCCCAAAGAAGTCTCCAGAGCTATGATTAGGAGCCAAAAATCTCTCTGTAACTCTTAGATTTCCCATGGAAAAGTGTTAGGTGTCTGCCATTCCTGTTCAGCTTTTGAGACCAGGGATTATCTCAACTCTGTATATGTACCAGGGCTAGCACAGTAGGGTCCAGAATTGAAGAGATTGCTGCTTTATCATAAAAAATGGCAACTGCATCTTCCTTCTGCACTCTACCCCCATATATTGTTAGTTTGCAACATTTTTTTTCACCAGCCAGCTCTAAATGGGAAGGAGGGGTGCAAAGGGATGTTTGCTGTGGCTCAAGAGGAGATCCTGAACCTGCTGTCATGCCCGTGACCATTTCTGGCTGCTCGCAGGGCTACTTGTAATTCATTTCTATTATTATTCTGCGGTTGCAGGTTTTTTCAGAGTAATCTTTTCAAACCCTCACTTAAAGATTAAAGGAAGTCAAAAGTGAAAACTGAACAGTCATGCCACTTAGATTTATAGAGACAAGAGGCTGGAGGGGGTGGGTTGAGCTCACAAAGCAAACACCCAGATCATCAAATCCAAGCTGCTTGTACCAGAGGGCAATTGCTATTAAGTTACAGAGTCAACATCTATTCATCAATATCTCTATTCCACAGCTTCAAGATACTTTGCTTCAGAAGGAAGAGGAACTTGCTAGGTTACATGAAGAAAATAATAACCTCCGACAATACCTGAATTCTGCCCTGATTAAGTGTTTAGAAGAAAAAGCCAAGGTATTGTGTTCAAACCTGTCATACAAATGTGTGCAGAAGGAACAGGTTGATTAGGTACATGCCAGTAAAATATATGGAAAATCTAAAAGTGTAGACAACCTGCAGTGGAACCCACACTCACATTGAAATTCACAAAAGTGACAGTTTGCTCCAGGAATGATATCCTGTCAGGTTCTGACTGTGGAAACAGTGTAGCACCTGAGATAATTAAGTTTAATTTATTAGTTAGCTATAAGTAAGATAATATAGTAAAGGTGAAATTATTCCCTCTAATGCTTTTTTTTTTCCCAGTAAAAAGTTCAGATTTGAATATATATATATATATTGAATGTCTCTCTTTTGTCAATTATCCCTTTGATAAGGATTTTTTTCCAGTTTATTAATTGAAAAGTTGTGTGGGAGGTTTTTTTAATGGTGAAATTAAACATTTCAGGTTGGATGAAGCATTCTGTTAAACTAAGTACGAAGGGTTATTTTTAAGATTTGGATTCTTTGTCTCTTACCTAAACAAAAATAAAGAAAATAATTCTTTCTTTTCAGCTTTAAGACACTTTTTGCTATTCCTTGCCCATGAAACTGAACTATTGATTATTTGCTCAACTCTCTGGATTGGGCATGAGGTAAAAAAGACTGTAGGACATAGGAGACTTTCCTTTTCCATCCTGTTGATGAGTTGATAGCATGATGACCTCCTTCCCATGGCCAGACCTAGCTCCTGATGGTAGAAAAGGTCTCCTTCACTGGACACAGCAGGGAGACATGGCCATCCCCTGTGGAGAAGGGTCCAGTGTGGAGCAGTGAATTCATGACATGGTGGGGAGCTTCCTTGTTTATTCTTGCCTTCATTTGACCATACCTGGATGCCTGAAGGGCCCTTGTCCTGGGATAATGACAACTGAGGTGAATTGATGAGTGCAGTGCCACTCGGGCTGCTGCTCTGAGCACTGTCTTGTAAGGATCACCTGTTCCAGCAGGAGTTACCTTTGCATGCTCCCTCTTTGTCAAGCTTCCATTTTGCCCCCCATGCCCTTCTCACCTGCAGAGCATTGCTGGCACAGAAGCAGGTGGCAGCTCAGGGCTGGGAATGCCATCAAAGCACAGGTCTTACTGACATGGTCACACTCTTCTCTTTTAGGAACAGAGTTGTTGCAGATGCTGTAAAGATACAAAATAGTTGGTCATACCCATATGTTTAAGCAGAGGGTAAAAACAAAATGTCTCTGTAAGGACAGTAGTAATCAAGTAGTAACCATCTTGTGCATCTGAGGTCAGAAGCCTTCAGGTATCTAGAAATTCAAATTTTAATCTTCTGTCTCCACCTTGTTGTTTTGGTTTTTTTAATAGAAACTACTGTCTGACCATGGGCAAAAAAACTGTGCTATCTTCAGAAGTACCAAGAGGAGATTAAAGGAGGACCACTGCTTTGTTCCTCAAGAAACTCCTCATGCTTCCAAAGCTAGAAGGAACCTCTTCAATGAATTCACTGCCTGTGAAGAGCAAGCCAGCCCTGCTGTGGACAGCTGGGTCTTGCAGACCTTAGGACTAAAAGATGTGAACACCATTGATGAAACTTCAGCTAACTACAGTGCCCTGTCCCCAGACCTTGGAAAAGACACGTACTGCCTGAGCCCTGGGGGAGCAGCAGACTATGAGCACAGGGAAGGAGCAGCAGCAGTGTTTAGCTGCAGCCATGTGCCCCCAGGCAGCAGCAGCACCCATCCATGCAGCCAGGATTCTCCCTTCCTTCCTCAATTTTCTTCAGCACCATGCATCTCCTCCTCAGTGCCAAGTGTTGCCTCCCTCCCAGCCTATGGGTTGCCTTATTTGACTGGTGGTTTGTCACCTAACAAAACAGAAGTGGCCTTCACAACATCCCTGAGTCCCCACCGCAATGTGAGAACGCACAGCTTCCACCAAGGACAGGCCTTTGTGCGCAGGGACGACGATGGGGGGTGGAGGTTCACCTGGGTGCCCAAGCAGCCTGAATGATGCACCTGATCAAGGGTCACCCATAGAGGATGGAGGAGTCACACTTCACCTTGTGCATCAGATGGGTTCAGGCAGAAAAAGGACCCCTTTTGGGCTTCTTTAAGTGCTACTCTGTCTCTAACCCACTCCTCATTCCCTCACAGATTTTCACAGATGTGACTCCAGATTGTACTTGGATTCCTTTCTCTTGTGCCTGTGTTGAGATACCTGCTTTTACTTGTTTCCTGGGGTTTTGCCATCATCTCCTCCTTGTTACTGGTAGTTTCCAGGCTGGAGGGCTTTCACCTTTGATGATCACTTTCACATGCGCCAGACAGGAAAGCACTTTGGGAATATACCTCTCTCCTTTTGGAAATAGCACCTGTCTCACAGATATCCACAGATAACAAAGGAGGCATAGGTTGGAGACTGAGGATCAGCAGTTTCTAAGTGATTTATGTCTCTCTTGACTACACAGATAGCCTTGGATTTAACAAGCACCCGTGTGTGCCTTAGGTGCTGCACAAGGCTGACCTACCTGCAGTTCCATGGTGCTGTCACGTTCTTTGATGACCCTTCAAAATAAAAACAGGATTTACTTCTATTGCTTGGAGGCTACTTAGTTACAAGAGATTCAACAAGGGCAGGGGATCTTCCTAAGGTGTGATTAATAGACTGATGTGTTCACTAATATGTTTTAAAGGTATTTTGTCTTAATAATTAATTATAATTATAATGTCTTCATTTTTAAAGCTTTTTTTGTCTTCATAAAGGGAATTTACATGTGGGGAGGCAGTATCACTTAGTGGCTGGAGTGGGTCTTTGGAAACCTCAGCCTTCAATGCCAGCTTCTGCCTCTCTGTGCCAGACTGGGATGGGCTGAGGGTAAGACCAGCATTTCTTTGAGAATGCTTTAAAACTCTCTGAGAGAAAGTGCTCTAGCACTGCACAGGACTTAACTGTCACTAGTGCTTCTAAATGATATGAATATTTGATTATATGAAATCAGTGGCATGAAGGAAGTTCACTAGTACTGTTTTCTGTTACCTTTGTCTTCAGTTCTACAATAGTTTGACACCTAAGTATTCAAAATAGATTGACTTGGTTATTCTTGCTTTCAGAATGGGTCCACTGACATTGAGGAAGGACTTAAGTAAAAATAACCAAAATAGAGGATTTTTTTTCCAGTGGCTTATTTTCATAGAGAAAACAGGATAGTGCTCTATTTTTAGAGGATAGAAATTTCTTCTAATAGCCTGTTGTGCCTTAGAATTGCAATATTTGAGACACTCCATCAGGAACAGTAATGATTTCCCAAAGGACTTCTAAATAAACAAACTGTATTTCTGGTAGTTACTTTAAAGTAACTGTGGCAGACTTCCAGAATAGGCAACATGGAAGCGTTGATTGTAGGCATTATTTCACTGGTTTAAAAAGCCAACCAAACTAAAAAAACACCACAAACCCACACAACAACGACTGCAGAAGAAAACCACATCAAAAACTCACTAAAACCCAAGAAAACCAAACCAAACATTGCTCATGGAATAAATACAAGTGTTTGTTTGGGGAGCTTGCTGTAGTCCGTAACATTGTGGTCCATTGATGAAGACTGATCAGACAAGACCACTGTTTCTATAGCACCTTTCTGCTTTTCAGTAAAAGCTGAAGAAAAATCCTGTCCTACAAACAACTCATTTTTTTCTCAGTGCATTTCTTTTCTATTATTCTCCCCTTGACCCACTATATAAGAGAACATTGAAGAAAATACTCCTATAACTGGAGTTTTTGTTGATGTGTGTGGTGGCGTAGAAAATGCCTGAACTTAACGTGAGTATGTGATGGGAACCCCTGGTACAGGTGATGTGGAAGATGCACAGCAAACTGGGAGTAGGGCAGTGTGGCCAGAGGACTACACCCAACACAGCTGTAGATGCCACATCTCTCACAGCAGCTGTAAAACAGAAGTAGGAGAAACATCTGCCTGTGTTTTCTAACACTGTAGAATACTATTACATGTGAATTTCAATGTTATGCAGTCAGCAGCACTAATAAGTGCTTTTGTACTACCAACAAATCTTAAATCAGGGCTTTTTTCTCTGAAGAGAGAGAAAAGCTTTCCATTTGCCTGACATTTCCTTTCCACATTTTTATATCGCTGCATGTGAGAACTTCTGCAGAGAGCCAGAACAAAAGCATCAGATCTTTGGTACAATCCTGAAGTAGGGTTTCATTAAGAACAAACTGGTGCCTGAGTCTTTGCCAGCCTTTTGTACAGGGGTGACTGACTCTTTGTGTCGTAGCAAATGAATTATGAGTGTGAGGAAATAATTTACCTGAATAAATCCTCTTCTTTTCCAGTGGGTTCCTGAATTTTACTCTATATGAAGGAGCTGAGTTCTGTTGGAGAGATTTTTTTTCTGAGCCTGACTTTCCTGGAGTTCATTTGGGTAGAGGATCCCATGGTGCTGCTCCTGTCAGCTGATGGATGCTCCTGGTCTGCACATGCAGACTTAAAATTCTGGTGTAGGCAACTACTTGAGCAAAGTTCTCTGTGGTAATGATGCTGCTGGGCACTGAAGCAGAGGGAGCACACTGGAAAGGAAACAGAAAAATCCCCATAGCATTTTAACAAATAAATAAGAGTGATTTGTTTACCCTGACACCACCATTTGAAGCAGTATTTCCTGAGTTCCATGAAGAAGAATAGAAACAGGGTTTGTCTAACACCTACCCATAGCAAGCAAATCAGTGCAGTAACCAAACCATTCCTTTAAATAAATATTGCTCCTGTTGCCAAAAGAAAGCCATTGCTCAGCATATCTCACTCTAAACTCCCTGGTTCCTCTGAAAATCCTACCTTCCTACAGGTGTAATAGGTGTGGCAAATGAGTAAGAGGCTGAAGACGTCTCATGGCAGATTACAGTCACATAGTCAGATGTGAGGATTAACCTGTCCCCATAATTTCCTTGGGCCTGGAAGCACTGAAGCTGCATTAATGTGCTACACTTCTTTGGCCTGCAAAGATGTGGGGAAAAGCTCTTGCTGGTACAAAGCCTCATGGAGCTTTGGAATAGGTGCTCAGTCTTGTTTTGTGCTCCATCCTCCCTTTTGGTCATTTTGTATCCATTCTCAGTGGGGGAAAGAGGTTCAAAGCCACCTGCTGCTCATGGAATGTCCAAGGTAAAGCCCCAGGAAGCCCGTGACACATTCCTATGCCCCAGAGGTAGCTAGACATCAATGGCAATGAAAGCAAAAAGTGGAAACAAAATCCAGTTCTTCACACACATCACAACTAGGTGATAGCAGAGACAAGTTTCAGCTTAGTACTATATTTCTAATTTCAAAAAACAGGCAGCTGGAAACAAGGGCCAGAAGACAAAAGTCCTGGGTTCTGATGCTGCCTCTAGTATTACAGTTGGTTTCTATGCTTTGCATTAGATGGAATTCACCACTGGACCAGTTCATAGCTATTTAACAAGAAAACACAACTCTTGCTGCTGCAAACTCAAAATTCCCTCTTGCCAAGAATTAGTACCAGGCCCATAAAACTCCAGGATGGGGAACTATGACTTGAATGGCCATAGGGCCCTGGGTGGTTCTTTGAGCAGCAGTGAACTTCCTTGTCTGTAAATATTCATCTTGTATTAACATAATTTGGGTTTTTTTTTATTTGAAGTTTGCTTTATAATGTGACTGTAATGTGCAGCTGCATAGTTTAAAATAATCCATGCTTCTAGAAAGGTACAATAACAGAAATGGGAGTTAACACTTAATATGGTGATGCTCCTGATTTTTGTGATTTTAAAAGGCCATGATCATATGTAAATGTCAATTTTACCACTGTCACTAAGTTATGTCTAATAAAACTTAACATCCAATTGATGTGATTCTTTCTGCCCACTTTAGCACCCATTAAACCATACAGCTGTTGTTCACACAGCACAGCATCCACGTGGCACCTATGTATCTCCCCAGAGCACTGAAAGGCACCTTTATTTCCTGCAGTCACAAGTGTCCACACAAGGACATGCCATGTTTTATGATACCAGGTCCAGCTATACTGACAGCCACAGGTGTGCTCCTTTCAGCTGGGCTTGCACAGCATATTGCAGGGATCCATTATTGCTTTGACTCAGGAATAGATGCCATGCTACCAAACAGCAAGGACAGAGGGAAATACTGTGCTTTTAGTCTGTTGTTTTTGCAGCATCTGGCTCTCTCACTTATACCTTCCCAGGGAGCTGAGCATCCTTATCCAAGACAACCTGATTCATTACAGTACTCTCACTACTCCTGATTTTCACTCTGAAATGATGAATTGCAAAATGGCACTGAGATGTCACATAAAGAGACTGGAGGTGAGACAGAAAAGCCTGATTAAAAAATTCAAACCTTTACTTAGCTCTACTTGACAACAAAGAAAAGCTGTGTTAGTTATTAACTCTCCCTTCTGTACATGAGCTGGTTTATTGGTAACCATGCACCAGCTGGGACCAGAGAGATTTTTCATTGGAATGGAGATGGCTTATTGCTTATGGAAAGACACAAAGTGAACCTTCCTTAATCTCTTTTGCCCTCATCTTGAAGCCATACTAAGTCCATGAGATGATTCATAAACACTCTGGCCTGTTGCCGGGTCATAAAGAGAGAGCAGTCTATAAATAATTCGAGGAATGAGCTGTGATTCACCTAAAATGCCATCTCTCCAGTCATTCCTCTGTTTTATTAGTTGTGCATCACTGAGTTATTTTAAGGCTGAACGCTTAAGCACAGTGCAGCCCAAGGAAATCGGTATAATAATAGTTCACAAGGAACAGATTATAAAAATCAGCATGAGTATGAGGAGCTGGGAGGTCTGAGGTCCCCATTTTCCCTAATTTATTTTTAAAAATCCCACACTCGAAGTGTGGCTGTAGTACCGGTATGGTTAGCTGAAACTCCCAACAACTGCTGCCTCCAAAGCTGTTACTAGTCAAAGATCACTCTAAATATTCATTTACTAAACAATGTTTGCCTGTGTACCATCTTCCACCACAACATTATTCTCCGTTAGTGATCACAGAACACAGGGTCAGGAACTGGGAGCTTTGTGACGCTTTCAGGAGCACAAACAAAGTAACCAAATCCAGCTTCCAGCTGTGCAGAATGGAGGCCTAACGGCCCATTAGAGAGCGCAAGCGTGCTGTCAGTGTCCCAGATGTGCTGTCAGTGTCCCAGATGCGCAGAAAGCAGCAGCCGCACAGCCGAGGCCGCAGCAGCGCAGTTACACCCAGCTGCGGGGTTGTGTCCCCAGGCTGTCACATCTGGGGGGGGCCGGTGCACATCTGGGGGGTCTCGGTGCCCGCCGAGCCGCCGCCGGCTCGCGGCACGACCCGCCCGCAGCCGCGGCCGCCGGCCCTGGCCAAGGTGCTGAAACGGCCGCGCCGCTCGCCCCGCAGCGCGCTGCGGGCACGGGCTGCGAGAGCATCAGGGCGAGCAAGGCTCCCCAGCAGAGAGAGAGCTGAGATATCCCACCCAAACGTGGTGCGACAGCCCTGTCCCCTTAACCAGCCGCTACCAGGGCTCAAAGGACGCTGTCACACATGATGGCTTTGGTTAGAAAAATGTGCTTGTTTTGATCTTGAGGGAATCTTTACCTGACAGCACAGCTGGGGGAGAGGAAGCAGGGAGAAATACCACGGTCACGGGGCTACATCCTTGGTAACCAGAAGTGACACTTTACAGGTAAAAGCAGTACTGGGCTCCTCTGCCCAGGCTGTGAGGCAGCAGGGTAATTTCAGAGTATCCTACTCCGTATCACCGCATGTAGAGGCAGTGTCAGCTGGAAAGCTCTCCTGTACCACTGTTATGAACTGCAGTTTATCATGGATATAGAATAAAGAGGTTATCAACTGCCTTCCAGCTGGGACAGAAACCAAGAAATCCCTGTGACCTTTGAGAAGAGCATCTTTGTAACCTCCAAAGCATTGCATTTTTGATTATAAGCTTGATTCTACAGAAACATTTGTTACTACAGATTTAAAATAATCAACACTCTATGTTATAGGATTATTTAGACTATCCAGGTAGGAATATGATCTCCATTATATAGGAAATTATATCACAAATGTTAATCACTCTGTAGTAAATTTTTTTCTCCTTCCCCCCAGACTAGGATTTCCAACAGCCTCCCGCATTCTAAAAGGTTTTTCCAAGTTACATTTCTAAGTAGCACCTAAAATATACATAAATTTTTTTTGTTTTTTCTCCAACATCCACTCTGGAATTACATGAAAGACAGCTGCTATAATGATTTTCAGTAACCAAGAAACAGAATATAGTAATAACTACCTTTCTGCTGCTCTCCTACTTTTTTGCTCATCCAGTCCAGTTTGAAATCCAGGAGTTCAAAATTATCTGACAATATCAAAAATGATGAAAAAAAGGAAAATCTCTGCTGATGGAAAGCCTCTAAGGAGACTCTGGTTTTAAGAAAAGTTTACATCTCTTTTGGTTATAAAACCACACAGTTCCAAGACACAAACAACTTGTCTTTCTAAGAAATACACATTCTTGTCTAAGTCTAGACAAAGTCTTCACCAACAGTGTAATCCAGGTCAGCTCATTCCCAAGTTCTGAATATTACTGTAAAGCAAAGATCAGCTCAGCAATATTCAAACTCAGCTGGAATTGTTGCACCTGCTTTGAGTTCCAGTTCCCTCCCTTGGAGATAGAATCAAACAAAACAAGTAGGAACAACAGGATCCTTTCTTGCTTCAGAAAACAGGACTAATTTTGTTTACCTATGGGTCATGAAATATTTAGTGATACCTTTCTGCAAGTGAATGGAGAAACACTGACTTAATACTGGTATATTGTTTAAACCTGCCAGCTTCAGTTCCCTCCAGAGCGTGATATTAGCCTGGTAATCTTTCTTTCCTTCTTACCTGAACAAATCAACAACACTGCTGGGGGGAAGATGCTGCGTTCCTGCACTACAGTGGTTTTATTTCAGCAAAAGTGTTTTTCTGAACTTCTACAGTCTACAAAAATTGCAGTAACCCACTGAAATCAGCTTGGCTAAGTCTGACCCTGAGAATAAAATGGAGATGAGGGAGCTTTAAGTTTCTTCTTAGTAAAAGAACTTTTATCAAAATGAAATATCATTACCTCAGTGGCCCTGTGGCCATTCCAGAGGTATATAAACATTTTCTGCCTATCTGTAAGCCATTCAATTATAAAGATCTTGATACTGTGTAAATATTTAACTACAATAGAGGATATAAATCAGAGAAAGTGATTCTGTTTCATTTCACTGGTGGCAGTAAATCACAAGCTATTCAGACTACTGGGCTACACCCAAATAAATTACTGAGCTGTGAATACAGGCAGACATTACCTAAAATTTCCTGTAAAGCAAGTCCTAATTTAATCCAGAATTCATAGAGGGAATATTAGCAGTACCACAACTCCAGAAACCTGAAGGACTTCCGGGTATTTTTACTGTATCATCCAAGAAGGGAGAAGTTGCCAACACCAAACCTTTAGATGAGTCTTCCAGAAGATGTGACCAGAAACGTGAAAGGGCTGCAAAGGCAGATGCTCTTGAGTTTGGTCCCCTGGATATTAAGGACAGAGGCAGCAGAGAAAAGGAGTAGCCAGTAAATTCTGGTCTCATTTAATCAGATAGGACTAAGTATAATTAGAAGCAGCGGCATGATGGAGCACAAGAGACCAGTCACTCCTTATCCAAGGGCTGATCCACATTTCTGTGCTATAGTGAAGGTCCTAGAGCTGCCACATGTGGAACAGCCGTGCTGTGTGTTACTGTTCCAGAGAAGCAACACTGGGCTTCCCATCACAACAAACACATGAGTTACATCAATGCACTGCAAATTGAAAGTCAAAGTCTTCCAGGACTTGGCATTTTCTGTGAGAATAAAAACTGCAAGCATATGGACTCGTGCTCAGCTGCAGCAGCAGCCAGCAGAGACTGAGTCACTGTCACCATTCTCCTGTGAACTGCCACTGCAATTCCTTCTCTTTGGCTTTCTGATGCATAAGGTTTGGTGCCAGCCCTGGGTCCACAAGGATGGGTCACACATCCTCATTTCTAAGAGCCACCAATACAACTGCTTGCTTTGTGAGGACTTGTTTATCCTCACATCCTCATTTCTGCCTATCCCATCCTCTGCCATCAAAACACTTCAGCCAGGGGAAGAGTTAGTGTCACCCAAGTGGCTTACAGACCTCTTCTGCAGTTTTTAAAGGGATATCAAGGAGACAAGAGACTAGAAAATTTGAGAAAATAGAGTAGGAATGAGATGCTTCTACTGGGAAAGTATGGGATGCTCCTGTTGACAACATATCACTGCCCCAGGACACATAACAGGGTCTCTGCTTACCTTTTGCTTTGCTCTGGAATGGGCTCTTTATCAGAGAGAAGAGCAAGATTTGCTCATGAAAAGATAAGAAATGGGTTTATTTCTATCAGTTTAGACTTAAGATTTGTCTTCCTGCTCACAGGACACTTCATCCCATCAGTGCCACCTGGGGGGCCCAGCTCCACAGACCAATCCCCAAGGGGAGGAAGAGGAGGGTGAGCCAGAGATCCAACAACAATCAGAAGTTCTGCAAGACACTGTGACTACAGAGACAGCAGGTATAAGCTATACACACTTTTCTCAACTTTTCCAAGCTGTATTCCCTCACCTCTTAATCTGAGCAAGAGCACAAATTCCCTCTGCCTGCCCTCTTTTTTCACTTGGCCCACAGGCAGGTACAAGTTCAACGAGTGCCTGCAAGCCCCAGTGCATACAAATGAGCCTTGTGCAGCATTATATTTTGGTTTTCTCTACCCCCCTTTGGGCTCCCCTAGCTAAAGTCAAAGAAACATTGAAAGCATCCAAGTAAATCAGTCTATTGCATTTTCTCATCAGCTTAAAATGCTCTCCTTGGTGCCAAAAAAATGACAATCCACTGAAGAACCAGGCTTGCAGGATAGTTGTATTGAAACTATTTCTTTTTGCCTTGCCATGTTGAGAGGGCTGCTGGCAGGGAGCATATCCCCCTGCTCTCCAGTCCAGTGTGCCATACTGAGCACACAAAATTATACACATGGCTCTGACAGAGGTGTCCCAGCAGAAACCTTGAACCCAGCCCCATGAACACTTGCCTCCCTACCACGGTCATCCTGAAACAGGTCAAATTAAATGCACCATAATAAAATAAAACTAGTCAATGAATATCATAATAAATGTCATAAGACAGGAGCCCAGATGTGTTTGTTACCCACCCTGAGGGACAGGGCTGAATCCATGAACCACCCTGAGCCAAAGTGGGGTTGGGTGATCCCCAGCAGGCTGAGCCCTGGGCTGGCAGCAGGGTCTGAGCCCTACTTGTGTGCCTTGAGCAGAGAGGGGAGCTGGGCAGAGAGGCAGACAGAGAGGCTGGGGCTGGCTGCAGGATGGCTGGCACAGGGCAAGTTCCTAGGATGGCACAGCCGCTCCTTAACACATGGAAGTGATTTATTAACAAAGAAGCAGACCCAGTGTCCCCAAGTCATGTTCTGCAACACTACCCAGTCCTCTGCCCTGCACCTGAGCAGTTGAGCCCATGGCAGCTACTTCTGTCACCAGCAAAGCTCAGGCTGCCTGTGACCAACTGCAGCACTTCACCCTGCTCTCTTCTTCCTCAGCAACAGAGGAGAGGCACAGAACCCCGGAGAAAGGAAGAGAGGAAAAGTGGGTTATCCACTGTTGGAAACAATGAACATTCCCTACAATTATTATTTGTAATCTATTATCTGAACAAAAAAAGCAGAATCTGAACATAGAGAAAGGAATTAATTGCTAAATTGCTTGTGAACAGTTTAAAAACACCTGTTTTACAGAAGTCTGGGGCATTTTCAGGATAGAAGAGATATTAAAAATATAACTCTAAAACTCTGCGATAACCTTTTTCTGGCTATTGTCTGAGTCCAAGTCAGGGGAGTTAACATGCAATGGGAGGCAGCAGTCAAGGCTGGACTAAAGGGGAGCAATAGTGGCATGTTTTTCTTTCCTATTGATTTAATTTTGAGCGCACTCTGGAATTGGCTGTTCATTTCAGCATGGATGCACTCAGCAGTTTGTGACACACTGCGCTGCTTTGCTCTGCCAGCTGTGCTGTGCCTGCCAACATTTGTTGAGAAATAACAGGAGGTCACACATGGTGTCAAAAAAAAAATACCCCTGGCACAGCACATAGAAAAAAGGCATTGTATTAGTGGCAATGAATTCAGACCTACTGATGGTGGAATTAATGAAATCCATGGCTGGCACTCTCTTTGCATCCCAACGGAGGCTACAACAAACAAAGAAAATGTACTGGCCACTAGCCCATGGGGTCAGCAAACCAGCCTTGTCCAGGGCAGCTGGAAGCCCATTGCCTTCCTTGGCAGGCCCTGAAGTGGAGAATGGAATTCAAGTGCTTCCCTAGGACCTCTCTTCTCTGACTCTAAGGCAACAGGAAACCAGGAGACAGGCAAGCAAGGAGCTAAGTAATGCTCATGGAGGAAAAAAAGCACAGAATGGTGAGAGGCATTTGATTATTTTAGTTTAATTTTCTTGGTTTCTTAAGCTCTTTTTTAGCCACAAGGAAAGGACATCTTTCCCTTTGATTCTTATTTGCCCTGAAGCCGAAACTCATCTGCTGAACATCAACATTCACTTATTGTTCTGTTTTTAACTCAAAGTTTTCAAGTCCCTTTCAGGAAACCCTCAGAGACATTTATCTCCCTCAGAGACTTTGTCTCCCCATTCCCTTTATGCTGCCCAGAGCCAACTAAGGATACATACATCTCCACATAAAGACAAAATTCCTCACAATAAAAGCAAGGATTTAGGTAGTTGATGTGCATCCTTGGACATGGTCAGCAGGTGGCTGGACAAGGCCCTGAGCAACCCAATTCCATTTTGAAGTCACCCCTTTGAGCTGAAGTGTTGAGCAGAAAACCTTTGTATGTCTCTTTCTACCTTCATATTTTCAATATTTTACTGATTCTAGATCCACATCTGATCAGCCATCTCTTCATGTACTATCTACATGCAAGGGAAACTCAGTCAGCACTCACCTGCCTTAGGCTAGCCAGCCTGAGCTGGAGCATGATCCACCACTTGCCTTTTACCCCTATTAAATAGGACTATAGATTTTTGCTTTTATCTTCACACTTTCTACCTTTGTCCAAATGCATTTGGGAGCAGAATCCAGAAATTGCAGCTATTGCCCAGGCATCTCAAAGCGCAGAGCCATTTGTTGATGTTTCTGCATTAACCCCAGCTGGGTGCTCATTCCCTTTTGAAAGGATACTTTAACTCCTACTGCTGTTCAAAAATATAGTTGGGTGCACCAAGTCGCACACATGCCAGTGTCAAATCTAGAAGAACCACCCACTGATCAAAAAGACACAAGTAATTCCTTTCTCCTAGGGCATTTTAATGCAACTCTTTCATGTTTAATGTTTAATGTGAGTGGAATAATAGTTTGTCTCTTGCTATCCCCCATTAACACAGATCAGAGGCACCAGATGCTTACATCCAACTTAATTCTTCCCAGTTGGTCACCCAACCAATAGGTTCAACATGGGGAAAAGACTGTACAATTGGAAACCTCTCCTCTCAGATAGTTTCTAACAGGCAGTAGCTAATCATGGATGTGAGCCCCTCCTCAGACTGCATTATTCTGCAATTCCGCTGCAACTCATCCCTTGCAGCAACCTGAGAAACCTGATAACAATTTTTACCATTACAGATTGACAGATTCTCCCTGAAGCTAAGCTGAAAATAGGTGATTCTGTCATGTTGGGCACTGACATTATACCCTTTGTTTTCTTTTTGGAAAAAAAAAAGAAATAACTGGACAAGGAAAATTAAGGAATTTGGTGTCAAAGGCTTTGAAATGGAACATTTGCAGTTCATTGTATGCCTGATCTGGAGTTCTTCTCAAAATCAGTAATATCCGTTACATTCCCTCTCATCTGGAAGACCAAACTGCTTACAGACAAAGGCCCTGGAAGAATCAGTTTTGCACAAAAACTCTGCTTAAGCTGAGCAAGGAGGTGGATAAAGAGACAGTAATTAGTGATTTATGGATGTTCAACTGTTTCTCCATGCTCATGACCAGCTTGCGGCAGGGAAGCACTACTCATCAGCTCCGAGGAAGCTAACTGTCTAGGGCTTGCAGGTAAGGAGGGACTTGCCAGATAGTACCAACGATCTGGTCTTGGGGTTGAAACAGCTTATGGAAGATGGAGGAGGCAACCATGTGTGCTGATAAAGCCAACAAACTTGGAAACAAGGCCTTTTGTTTCCTTTCCTCTGAATGCCAAGGAGAGGAGCGTGCCTGGGTCTGCACAGAGTGTTCCCACGGAACAATGTCAGACACACGCCAGTTTGGAGGTCTGCCAGTCTAGGGCCACCTCAGTGAACTCATATGGCAAGGCAGAAGGAGCACACAAAGACCAGACCAAGGTTATCACAGTCTTCCCAGAGAAGTCCAAAGCAACCATTTGTCATCATTATGTTCATTCTCTATTCTTATTTCTGCACTCCCTAGAAAATAAAGTAATGCTTACTAAGAAATAAAAAGAAGGAAGAAACAACCTGAATACCTGAGACTGGCTAAACTGATGGAGAAGATGATGAATAACCAGCATGGATGGCAGAACTCCTATTCTTCCTTTATGAATGTTACACAACCCACTGCTTAAAATATCAGAGCCTTGTTTTATTACTTGCCACCGTGTAAACAGGTTTTGATTGCTTGGCACCTCTCTTCTGTCAAAAATAAAAAAAAATTGAAGAAAGCATCCACCCATGGTGGTTCTCTATGCATGTCCTGTATAGCTGAGACTCACTTTTGCAGACTCAACTTCCAGCAGACTTCTCAGCAAGTACCCTGCTGGACTGGGACTCATGTCAGTTCAGTGGAGGCTCTACACCTCCTACTAAAATTCATTTGCATGTGTAAGCCTAGAATGAGGCATATAAGCAGTAAAGAAACAGAAACTAGAGAACAGATAAAAATAGTGGGAAAATACAAAGCCAGAAATGATAGTATTTTACCTTTCTGTGGTATTTTTCTATCAATTAATCTATATTTGCAGCATTTTGCACTTGTCTCTGGTTTTGCTCACTTCTCCTTAGCAGAGAAAGTCCCCGGTCTGGTTTGCCTCTTCACTGTAGTCTTACACGAGGTAGGAGAGTAAGAGCCCAGCACCACAAAGCCCACAGTTAAAATGTGCCAGGTCAAAGATCAGGGACAAGCCTTGCCTGCACAGAAGGGAAAACTGGAAGACACACCCTGAAGCACAGGGCTCCTGATTTTACCTTCATCTCCAGCTGTTATCCCCAGACCCTGTCCGTGGTGCCTGGGAACAGGCAGGAGAGGATGGATGGTCACCCTTGCCTCTGACAGACAGCCCTGGTATCACAGCAAGTATTCACCCTCTGCCTCACATCCATCATCCTGCTGGCCGAGCCTTCACCACAAACAGTGACTGCCTTGGCCCCACAGATCTGCTCCTGTAATCCTAGTACTGAGCAATCACTGAGGGACAGAATAATTCCAAAAAATCACAATTGAACATGAAGTGACACAGGAGAATGAACACCTTCATGCTGCATCCTGCCATATACCACTGTAGTCAACCCTCCTCAAGCATGAATTAGGGTGTCAGAAGGTGTCCCAGGAAACAAACCAACCAATTTCGATTATTTAACCAAAGTTTTCCCACTGGGGACATAACCTCTTCAGACTGTCCCTAAAGAAATCTGATTCTCAGCCTGGCAAACAATAACAAGCAGAGAAAATGGTACACTCAGATACTGCCAGTGCCATAAAATGAGAGGGTTGTGATCATCAGCCCACACAGGAGGAGGATGGCTGTGCCAGGTTAATCCAAAGCAAAGGAAAGGCAAACAGATTGGGCATGGGGCACCTGGGGAGGCATGTGCATTAATTGTGCTGTCCTGGGTCTGATCATTTATGCCAGCAGCCCTTGATTAGCTGCTTCCTTGTTGACACTGGGTCTGGTTGAGTTGTTAAAGAACAGCAGAGGACACTGGAGAGTCTTCATTGTAACTGCTGAATTAAGAGCAAACAAGGAAGCTAAAATTATTCACTTGCTCTGAGATTGCCATCATGGTGCACAACACGCACCACAGACAAGCTCCCTTCCCCTGCAGGGGGGAGAGCCTTGAATGCTGTCCTGCCCCAAAAAGGAGATGCAGAATAGCAGGTCCAGGAGCTACAGTCAGTTTGGGTAACTAAAAACACCTCAGCAGGACTGTGAAATAGTGGGCAATGAGCTCCTATCTCAAGAGATCACCTGAGGGAATCAACATGGATCAGGCAACAGGACAAGCTGTCAGTCTGGCTCTTTACACTCACTTCTGACCTTGTCCCCTTGGTGGTTTTACTTCTCCTCTAGTCTGATCTCTTCAGCATTCTCCTGCTGTCCATCTTCTCCTGGAAATACATCTCCCTTTCTGGGGATCAGCAAAGGACACTGGGCAAAGTTTGCAAACACTTTACTATCTTTGTTTCTGTTTGAGGGGAAAGTTTGAAATAACTGATCATTCACTGAGGTCAGAAGAACTGCTTGGTTCTAAGTTATTCGCCAGTAGTAAAACCCCTCTGCTTTTGGGTACTCAGTTTTACAGTTAATCATGGAAAAAGTAAAGGAGGAGAGAATTTTCCTCTTCTGCCACTGTGAGTTTGCCTCTGCCACCTCCACTCTCCTACTTCTGATGGGTATTAGGAGTCAGCATGATAAAAATAATAGCAAGAGTTTAATGTTCCATCATCTTTTGAAGAGTCCCCTGAACTTCTTATCTTGTATGAAGAACCAAGGTCTTTCTAGAGGTGAGAGTAAAACCAGAAGAAATGCAGCACAAAGTGGTCTGGGGGATACATCTCATGATGGAACCAGAGCTGCCACACCAGGAACAACACCCTCATGTCCCTGGAACAGGCGAGTAATAATTCTTCTGAGCCTCTAGCTCCTGAAGGGCAACTACACAACTTCATTTCCACTGGTGCTGAGGAATCTCTGGCAATGAGTCTTGTGTTAAAACTACATTCCTGCGTTAGAAATCAACACATTCTAACAAATCTCCCCTACACTTAAAATCTCTCAGCTGAAGCTCCAGGGGAGTGGCTACCCTGGGCTCCAGTGCTCAGGTGAATCTTCAGCCATGTGGTCTTCCCAAAGTCTTTAAAACACAGTTGCTAAATGTTTTTTGGGCTTTACAAGCACTGTGCAGTCTATAGAAACCAGATATGAAAGATCAATTAAGGGACAACTGATTTTCAACTTGCACCTCCATTCCCTCCTGCTGCATGTGCTCAGACACAGCCCACTGGTGGCTTTGTCTGTGTAGAGGTGAAGCTGGGGTTTTTTAATTATTAAAAAAAAAAGAAAACCTGCCTGGAAGGATTTGATATATAAACTGTGATCAACCTAAAGCATCACAGTACAATATTTGATAAAAAAATAAAGTGTAAAACCTCATTTCTCATTGCCATCTTCTGGCCAGAGCAGGGTAGTGTATTCTCTTACTAAAACAAGCTGCAGTGTAGAGCACAGGCATGCAAGATGCAGCCCTGGTTTGGCTGCAGTATGTGCTGCTCTACAGGCAGGCTATGAAAGCAGCTATCTGGGATTCACCATCCAGCTGCTCAAGAAGTGAATCTGTGAAAAATTATACTTTTGAAAGTATTTGAAAGCAAATCTCTCTGAAACCTTTATCTGAAATGACATTTATCCACCAAGCTCTTTCTTAGACTCTAGTTATATTAAAATGGTTATCAATCATTTCAACACCCTCATCATGCTTAAAGGAAAAATACCCTTTAAAAATCACTCTCTAGTTAATCTAATTTCTTCCAAACCACTGTCCTCCAGCAAACTGTAATCTTTGGGGCTAGGCTAGTACATCTATATTCAATGAACAATACTTGCAATAACAGGCCATTGATTTCTGATCCAGAGGCCAAATTGGGCTTGACACCAATGCACCATGCATCTTGCAGTAGTCTGATTGTCTACCTATCACCCCACTATTCAGATTACAGTCCCAGTCAGCCTGCAAATTTATGTTTATACACCAAATAGACACAGATAGGAGATGATGTGGAGGAGATCGATCACTATCAAACTGATCTGACAACTGGATGGGAAGTGACTGTCCCTGTCCTTAGTTCTTCCTGCTTTGTAATCACCTGCACGAGTGAAAGATTCTTAGTCTTAGCAGAGAACAGTATTCTCTGCATCACTGTGGAAGAGCATTGCTCATAATCACCTTTCCCAGTATTTTCCCATCTTGAATACATCATCCCAAGCAGCTTCACCTAAAGGCCATTTAAAATACACACAATGATTCCTCCAGATTTCCAGATAAAAAGTCAGTGCACAGAGCTTTTTTCCAGCTCTCCCTGCAGAGGGGAGGACAAAGGAGAGATCTGGATGCCCTCTGCTTGCCTTCACCCTTGTAGGGGAGCACCTGCCCTGTGGCCATGAGTGACACCCCACTGGAGAAGCAGTTGTATATTTACACATGACACACCTTTTGTATCTATAAGAATTTTGAAAATTTTTGACCAATCCCTCACCTCTGCTGTCTTTAGCCTTTAGTTAAACAAGTTGGAGGGTTTAACTAGGAATTTAAAATAGAATAGCAAGAAAAGAGCAAAGTAAATAAGTTTAATCAAAGGTAATAATATGTAGCAGGATAAAGAAATAAAACCACAAGCATCATAGCAGTGGGTATTGGCAATAACCAAGTTCCCTATCCTCTTGCAGAAATACACCTGAGTTAAGGAGTGGTACAGTGCCAGAGCTGCTCCAGGTGCACTGGGAGGCTCTGCAATGTTTCTCCAGAGCAGCACAGCACTGGGATTCTGCTCATGCTTTCCCAGACATTCTTCACACTGCCCTTCTTCCCTGTGCTCTCTGTAGATGTTTTGAGTCCTTCCTGTGGAACATCAGCACATGCTGGCAGCGAGGGGGCTGCTCATGCAGCTTTTCCAAATCCTGTGCTGTTCATCATGTGCTACTGTGTCAGTGCTGACAGTCTTCAATGGTCTCAGCCTGGCTGTTCTTTTCCCAGTTGTTCCTAAACTGAACTGCAGACAGTTTCTTTTCACCACTTGTTTGTAATGGCTTGGTTAACACCCTGATCTTTTCCTCATGGTCTTTTACCATGACATATTTTCAAAGACCCATTTGTTCTCTGAGCCTTGGATTTGAGGAGAATATGTTGTATATTCTTGCTTTACAAAAAACCATCTTCATAAATCCATATTCCCTTTGGGTTCCCTCTTAATTATTTGAACTCTTCAGTAGACAAAGATGGGGATTATCTAAACATATAGCTGTATTTGTTTATAGAGTCTGTTCTACTCATTAACTATTTTAGAATACCCAATCAGATTAGGCCTGTCTCTTTTATATGTTTATACAGACATCAGTCTTCAGTTGAAGGCTTTACCCACAAGTGCCACTGCTTTTCTGGCTAAGTAATTGTATCCAAGCTTGATAAAATAAGTCCTTGTTATAAGAGAATCCTGCAGCAGTTCCTTCATGAGTACTTCCAGGAAAGATATCCAGATTTGTTTGAAAGCAACTCTACCTTCCAAGTGGATGATTGATGCCATTGTTACTCTTTAAAGCACACAAATCACATCTTGGCCATCATTATAATATGCTTTTATGCATAGCAAAAGCTGGGTTGCTTTGAATAAAAAATTTAGACCTTGAATAACTTGCACTAGAAAAAGGGAACAGATGATATCACCTGAATGCCCCTTTTACAGGCTGTATAGCCCATGAGGCCTGGAAGGCAATAAACAGTGATAAGGAACACATCTGAGGGGAGCAAGTAGCAGTGAGAGACCCAGCCAAGAGTTTTATGGTTTTTTCTACTTATTCTCTGAGCAAATATAATACTTTTTTCTTGTTCAGCTGTGCCATGCTAAGCTGGTTAATGGATCATTCACAGTGAAAACATAATTAGCAACAATTAATAAAGGAGAAATGGCTTGCATAACAGCCTATACAGGACATCTTGCCAGGAGACCACTTATGAAACACCACTTATCAACACCATAATTATGACTATCTGCTGCTTGCATTGTATTTGCAGGTTTAAGCTCCACTGCATAAATTGTGTACAAAATAAGCTGTAGGACCAGACTCCAAGCCCCTAATAAATAGATCTAAAAGTTTTGGATCTGGCCCACTAGTAACACTTTGCACCATTGGGTGCTGCTGCACATGCTGTGTGAAGAACACATGGAAACATATGGCTGTGCCTGCAGTGGGTGCTGGTACAATTGCAGCAAAAAACAGTTGAGGTGGTTGAGATTCAGTGAAACAGCTGCAGCTTTGAGGCAATCCAGGAGGCTTCTCTGAATTTATGCAAATAAACAACACTTACAGGACAGAAAGGAATCACAAAAATTTAGGGTTTCCACCATGTCTTGGCAGCAGCCTGACTCATTTTTGCTGTTTGTGGTTGCAGAACATTTTACACTGAAGTTGTCAAGCAGACAATTCATGGACTGTGTAGAGTTCCTGGATGCACACAGGTGGCCTGCATTAAGTGCCCATATGCTCCACAATTTCAGCTTGCAGACAGTAAAAGACTTTCAAGTAAAAAATAAAGATTAGGCAGGCTGACCAGAGGGAAAAATAAAACAGAAGTCAGAGGAAGATGAAGCAGAAGAAAATTGAGAAAGGAAGAGAGCGATAAAGCAGCAGCTCATGAAAAATGAGCTCCCTCACAAAGCAGCTCTGTCAAATATGACAGACTGAGATATTAGTCTGTTTGATGCTGAATTAAAGACTGGCATCACCAGGGATGGCTGTGCAAGCTCTGCCTGAAGGAACACACTGAAGAGTGCAACGACTCCCACATGTTACCAGAGCCAGCAGGACACCCTGAAATCCAGGATTCATCCCTCTCCCTGGAGGACAGCAGCCCTCAGCCTTGTTCTCTGATTTCAGACCACTTTAACCAGCTTGTCCTGAACACTCAGACACGACAGTTTGGATTCCAGTCGAGCAGCATAAAGTGCATGGTCTGTTGCAGCTGAGGCAAGGGAGATGCTGGCAATGCAGCCCCTATTGTTTGCACAGCAAGGGCTCTGGTTTTGTTTCAAAACACAATAGGTTGATTTGAAGGAATTTCCCCCCCCTGAAATAACTCATTTAAATTACATGACAAAATAGATTTTGAAACAAAAACTAGTTTTTCAAACCCCGCAGCTCTTTCAAGAACTAGGAACTTGGACAATGTGTCCCCTGTACGCAGCACAGGTGAGGCCACGCCTTGAGTGCTGTGTCCAGTTCTGGGCCCTTCAACTCAGGAGGGACATTGAGGGGCTGGAGCGAGTCCAGAGAAGGACAATGAAGCTGGTGAAGGGTCTGAAGCACAAATCCAGTGAGGAATGGCTGAAGGAGCTGTGGGGTGTTTAGCCTGGAGAAAAGGAGGCCCAGAGGGGACCTTATGCCTCTCTACAGCTCCCTGAAAGGAGGGTGCAGCCAGGTGGGGGGGGTCAGGCTCTTCTAACAGGCAACCAATGACAGGACAAGAGGACATAGTCTCAGGCTGCACCAAGCAAAGTTCAGTTTGGACATTAGGAGGAGTTTCTTCACAAAAATGGTGATTAAACATTGGGATGGGCTGCCCAGCCAGGTGGTGGAGTCACCATCCCTGGAGGTGCTTAAGGAAAGACTGGATGTGGCACTCAGTGCCATGGTCCAGTTGACATAATGGTGTTTGATCAAAGGTTGAACTTGATGATCTCAGAGATCATTTCAACCTAATGGATTATGTAAATTCAAGTATTTTCAACAAGCAGGACAGTTAAACATTTCCCAAGGCATTTACAGAAGCAATCCTAGTTATTTATTCCCAAGAGCAACCATGTCTATCTGCTAACATACCTCACCCACCTTTACACACTGCCAGTGACAACAGCATCCCCTTTAGAGCAGGGTCTATTATTGGTAAATCCTGAATTCCAGTCCTCTCTGGTATGTGAGCTTATGAAAAGCAAAACAAAAGCAGCCAGAGCTTGGATATTACTCTAGTAAGTATTTACATTTCAGCAGCACCTGGAATCATGACCAAAACCACACAAAGGTAGGTGCTCCATATGCACTGAAAAGATAACCCTTGACAAAAAGAGTTTACAAACCTGGCATACTATGGGATCTTGGTCACACCTATTCATCTACTACTGACATCTGCAAGGGTCACAGACCTGACACTTTCTGTGCCAAGGCTGGCTGCGGTGAGTGCAGGGTCCTGCCAAGGGCCAAATTCCTGCACTGCACCCAGCTAAGGAGTGTGCAAAGGAGGCAGAGGCTGTAAACAGGCTGCTGCAAGTGCTCCTTCTCCAGAGCAAGGTCTGCATGGGGTGCAGGAGCAGTATATTCCTTAATCCCCTTTTGTCAGAATAGAGAGGGAACCCTCAAAGTAAAGTTATATCTCTGGTGCACTTACCCACAGTGAAAACTGCCTGGAGAATTCAGTGGCTAAATCAATTGATTTAGGAAATTCAGCTACTGCATTGAAATCTTCTGCATTCAAGATGCCCAGCACATTTCCAAGGACTGGCTGGCAGCACTGGGCCTCATCAGCCAGGAGCCCATCCACAATACCCAAGCAAGGCAGGCTCAGCTGAGAATTCAGATGGCTGGAGAATCCATGGTGATGAGGCAGGTTTGAAGTCAAACTGCAGGTCAGACTCAGGTGGATCCACAGCAGCAAGGCACATGCAGAGCCAGGGCAGAAGTCACTGTGTGCACTGGAGTCTGGATCAGGGGGACTCATGGCCAGGAAAGTGCATGGCCAAACTGCAGACCACCCCAGTCCTGCAGCACAGCTCAAACCAGAGCTCAGTAGCCCAGTCTGAGCCTACATAGGATCCCTGGATTGATGAGCAAGGGCTGTGGGTGGAGGTGAGGCTGATCAGGACAATGAAGAGCTGTTGGTGCAATCAGGGCCCCCACACCTGTGTAGAAACACTTTTGTCAGCAGTGCCACTGGCCACTAGAAGACAAGTGATGGAGTTACTCTGGGATCCTGGGGGGTTTCTGCAGCCTCCTGCTTGCTTAGTGCCCATCCATTTTAATCTATCCTAGAAAGAGCCTTCTGCAGCTGTGCTTGAGCCATAAACAGTTGCCTCTGTAAGACAATGGAAAGCTCAAAGAAATTAATAGAAAGATCTTTTCCAGTTATTGGAGTGGACTTTGAATCATCATGCAACAGCACATCAGCACCTATGGTGCTGGGAGCCACAGAGGCAATGTGTGCTGAAAAAATCATTCCCACTGCTCATCTGGCTGCTGAATTAGAGGTTTATTTTTGCCACTGCTCTCTCTTCAGAGTTCCCATTTCATTAGTTACACCTATATTGTGCATTAGCCCCATCACCAGCACTGCCCCAGCTGTATCTCAGTTGATGACATATGGGAAAACAGCTCTCAGTAATTCTTTTTCTAAATCATTTGTCCAAAATGGTATATATTGTTCTGACTCACTGCAACTGGAATTCGTTTGTACTTTTCTATGCAAAATGAGATTAGAGGTAAATATTCTGACTTGCTGAGGAAGTGCCAAATTGAGATACACTGGGTATAAAGACCTGTTTATCTACACACCAGTTAGATATTCAGGTAAAGGCAAGACAAGTTTGGTTTGAAACAAAAAGTGCTCTCTTGATTCTTGAAATTAAAATAAATGTTGCAGCCTGAGGGAAAAATCTTCCTGACAGCACTGCCAGGCCAGAATAAAGGAAAACTCAACAAGACAAGAAGAAATATCCAGCAACACTCACTTTTGGGGGTCTGCTCGCAAGTGTAGGAGCTGTACCAGCTTGATGTGGATAGAGACAGCAATGACACCTTGCTGCTGTGCTGGCTCAGATGTCAGTGCATGTCTGTGTGTGGGGGGGTACATAACAATTCAGATTTCCATTATATTTTTGATTGTACTCCCTTTTCCTCTAGTGAAACACCCCCAAAGAGCTTAGAAAATGGGAAATACGGGATAAAATGCCTAACAAAGCAACCAAAGGCATTTCACCTCAAAGATGCAGGGCAAATTATGGACCTAGCTTGCCAAAGATGATTTCTAGTTTCAGTTTTTATTTTATTAAAAGAATCACTGAGTATTTTTATTTTATGTCTTGTTTCCTCTTGATAGAAATCGTTTCCCTGCATTTTCAGCATACTAACATCAGTAACTTTTAAATGCTATAAAGTGTGGAATGATGACTTTCACTTCACCTCCTTTTTTACCAGCCAAAATGTCCAAGTCAGAACCCTGTTGTATTTGGTGCAATATAAGCAGTGAACACAATCCAAGAGCTCTAAAAACTACAAGAGGTTAAATACATGAAACTAAAAGAAACTCATACATGAAGAGATGGCTGATAGGAGAAGCCAAAAGGAAGGTGATGTGCAGTGTATTTCTCTTGGTAGATATGAGCGTGGTGTCCAGCAGCCTGAGGGCTGCCAGTTGAACTGCTGGGAGCATTGGCTCTCAGGAAGATGCATCCTATTCAATTGTAATCCTTTTGCTTGTGGTTTTGTCTGCATTAATTTTCCCAGAGCTTCTTCATTTTGTTTTATGTACAGAGGGCACTCAGCAGAGTGGACTGAGTTTCTAAGGGAGGTTCCAGTCTGCTCTCTAACCACAGCACCCACTCACACCACAAGTCTCCACTCTTGTCCATTAGCAAGAGAAAATGTGAGTGAGATCTGCCATGGAGGGCCCAGGTCAGGGAAGGAAAGCAATACCAGAAGCATTTGGAGAATGAGGACATGGAAAATAGTCATGAACAATTTCCAGAAATGTCCCAGGAGATCACTGCCTTATTCAATGCATCTCATTTCTGCCAGACTATTTTTGTCTCAGCCCAGAATGTGTCCATCTCAGTATGTGCAGCTAACTTGGTAATTTTTAACTCACGGCCTTAATTGAATTGTTATTGAGTGTGATTAATTAGAACTGAAACAAGGCTCTAACAAAGAACTTATCAGATCCCTCCACTGACTCACTGCTTCCCAATGGCTTTGAAACTTGCAAATTGGACATGCTCCTACAATCTCTGGCAGGTCCCAGGTATCTTAACTCCACTGGAACCTGCTGCCTTGTGGACGTGATGGCTGTGTGGGCACCCTGGCCTCCCTTTACCCAAAAATGAGCATCTGGGGGGGGAACAGCTTTTTTGCTTGCACATCTTCATCTCCAAGAGCATCAAGGCTGGCTCAGCAGACCTCTGCTCAGTGCTGCAGCACTCCAGGCACAGTGACTGAGCTGGAATAATGCCCACTCCATAGCAGGACAACAGGAGCGTCCTTCAGCCTGTCTGGGCTCCTAGACTTCAAAAGGAGCTTAGATCTTTAGTTCAGATTAGGGTTAAATATCTTAATATTATGTGCAAATATCTTAGAATGATTTAGGATACCTCTGGAGATATATGTGTGTGTCCAGGCAGAGGCAGATGCACATTCATCTCAAGTGCAAGACTTTTCATGTGTCTTGGGGTATTCTTGACCACAGTGATGTCAAATAACACTGATTTCCCAGCCTGATTGTTCCTGCAATGGAAAAGTGTAGTTTTAATTAGATTTGACCTTGGCTTTTTTTATTTCTGAAGGAATACTTCACTTCAGAGGTCCCTGGGCAGGAGAGCTGCTGATCTTGTGTTAACTGGAAATCCTTTGTAATGGTATCAGGGAAAGGAGCACTTTGATTCCAGGAGCTGCATCTTTCAGACCATGGACACAGGCTCTGCCTGGACAGATCAAGTTGATGCTTTTGATGTTGTTCCTGTGCCTTCTGCTGGGCACGTTTTGTACAGGAGAGGAGCATGAAGACAGTCAGACAGTCAGAGGGGAGGTTTTAACTGAGCTACTTGTCAACCAAAATATCATTTTCATCTAAATGGAAAAGCGGTGAATAAAGGCAAAAACAGAATGATGTTTTTCTAAACCACTGAAGAACTTTTACACTCAACATTTAAATTTTTTATTTCCAAATTGTCTTTCAAAAATAAAGAATAATTGGGTTTTTACTTCTTTCAAGGGAAGCCACATTTGTTTTTAGTCTGGAATTCAAAATATGCTGAAATACTTACTTGTCCTGGAATATTTAGTTCTGCTCTGGGACAGCTTCAGGCCAAAATCAGTCAAAAACTGTGTAACTTTTTTGACTGTTTGATGATGAAGGTCAAACAATCTGTGAGAAATTATCATTCTCTGGAAATTATTTCAAGCATTGAGATACCTCTTCTGCATGCATAAAATTGAGCTTCTTTTAGGTGGTTACATGAACTTGAGACTTCAAAAAAGCTTAGGAAAAGTCTTCCAGCTTCTCTGAATATCGATGAAAGAATTCAAATCCTGGCTCAAGCAACCCCAAATTTATTAAGCTAACCTCAAAACATGCCCAGAGAATTGCTGACTCACAGAGAATTATGGAAAATAAAATGGAAATTAAAAAATAACAAAAAAAGGAAAATAAAACACAAAAGCATGGCAAAGCTTTTCTCTTGCTCTGTTCGGTGCCCTAACAAGGCACAAAATCCTGATGTGTTTCATCCCTGGCCCAGCCATGAAGTGCTGGGTGGGTGGTAAATAGAAGCTTTGGACACCAGACCCGAGTGCCCATCCTGCTCTCCTTGGCTGAGTACTTGCTGCTTAGGAGTCCAGAGAAAAAAGAGATGCAGCCTAGCATCAGCTCAGCTCAAGCATTATTTTAAAACATGAGGTATAGCACACTTAGACAATTGGACTGAAAAACAAACAGAAGTATGTTGATAGTTATTTACATTAGATTTAGAGTTCCCTGTTCCATGATGTCTCAACTTACAAAAAATACACATATTTAATTCTAATTTTCCAAAGCCTTCATATATTCATCATGGCAACGTGCTTTGGCACCTGAGTCCAAAGGAAAAGAAATGAGGACAGAACAAATATATGCAAAGAAAGTTCAGTCCTGCCCATTTATTTGAGCTAATCATCTCATCTGTACATGCTCAGCAAACAAAAGGTGATCCAAATCAGTTGTCCTCCCTGGTTTGCCTGGGGAACGTAGAGCAGGCAGACCATGTCACCTGGGGGGTGAATTCATCATTGTTTCTCCTGCCAGAACAGAAGTCCTGTTTTAGAAACTTTGGGGTTATGTGTGCATCCAAAGGGAAGAAAAAAAAAAAAAAAAGAAAAAAAGGGAAGATTTCCTATCAAATTGTCAAGTTTGGAATTAAAAACCCTCTCATTCTTCCACCAGTGGTGACTTCAGTGGGTGTTATGGAGCAACTTGTAACACAAACTGGCAGCAGTATTTGAGCAGTCCTCAGTTTTCCCTCTGGGCTCTGGGTCCCTGTCTGTACATGTTTTTCCAACATTTTTCTAGCTCAGAGAAGTTTGGAGTCAATAAAGAGGCTTGGCTTACACATCTTAAAAGGCAGGTCTTGGACTGATGCTAAGGGCAGGCCGTGGATTTTTCATCACTTCACCTGCTGCAAGCTGCCACCCCACTCTGTCTCCTTGAAAGGTAACTAGTGTAAAATCCCCCTTTGGGGGCCAGAGAAAAGATTTCGCCTGCGATATTGGACTTAAGGGAAGATGGAATAATTGTTCCCACACATTCCCCATGTAGGTCTCCTGTATGGCCAGTAAAAAGTTGAAAGGGAAATGGCAGTTAATTGTGGATTACAGGAAATTAAATGCCAATACAGCACCTTTGACAGCAGCAGTGCCTAACATGGCTGAATTGATTGCCATAACACAGGAACAACCTCATCCAATTTTGGCCATCACTGATGTTAAAGATGTGTTCTTTATGGCCTCACTTCAGGGAAATGACCGAGAATATTTTGCTTTTATCTGAGAGCAAAACAATCGGGAAGTTAACAGCATCCCAGACTTCTCCATTATTGCTGCTCTAGTGGCTTTATGCCAGACAAGATGAGATATTTTCATGCTGCTCCACTGTGGATGTGACACTCTCCAAACCAGCTCCTGGCAGCCCTGCCAGCAGCACAGATGTGCCACAGGAGCTTGGGACCCTGCCTGGACTGGAGATGCTGAGGCACCCAGTCCTCACTGTCATCTCCACACGGGTATTCCCACCCTGACAAGTGTGAACCTACCCCTCTCTGGACATGTGCCTCACAGCTTTTGGGGGTGTCTGTCAACTCCCTGTCAAGAGCTGTCCAGCTGTCTTCTAACGTCACAAGATGCAACTTCTGTCCAGCATGGCCAAGACACGTCCTTAGATTCAAGGTGTTTTGAGCAGGTATTGGAGGAACATTCGCTTACTACCAACTACTTAAATTCCTTTTTTCCTTTCCACCCAACAAATATTTCTCCAAGCCAAACACAAAGAGTTATACTGTACACAGTCTTTGAAATGGACACTTCATTTTCAAGGAGCTGGCTTCAAGGAGGGCAGCATACTTGCAGGTATTTTGAAGTAGCAAAAGAAAAGAAAAAAGATAATGCAACAGCAGAGAGCTGAAGCATGACTTTTCTGATGTTTGGGGGTTTTTTTTATGAGCCAACAAAGATTCAATAGTGTGGAGGATTTGTCTGCAAAGTCATTCTTTGCCCTCCTTCCTTTTCTTTCCATTTCACCCCCGCCCCCTCAGCTCTAGTAATTCTTTACTCTCATGATAGTTCACAAGATGCCTCATTTGCAACATAAAGTGTGACCAGCACCTGTTAGGTAAAGGAAATCATGGCCAGCAAGGTGCTGTAACCTCTTGACAGGATAAAAATAGACCAGCGAGGTGCTCAGGTGGGAAATCACCCAGGCTGCAGGAGCTGGTGGGTGTTGCAAGATGTATTTCTCCTTTCAGTCAATTATAAACCACTGTGTTTGCAGAAGTGATACATAAGCTGCAAACACAGGGGCTGTGACTATTCATATTCACTGAGTCGCTTCTTTTTGCTAAGTTCAACTATGCCCTTAAATCCCAAAGCCCTACACTGAGTTCCAAAGTCTGTTTTTGTAAGAATTTCCACATGCAGATCTCCTGTCTGTAAGGACAGTTGGCTGACTAATTCTCTCTGTATCGGTTTTCTTTCCATGAAATCTGTGTCCACAAAGGCCTGGTAAAACAGTGGCCAAGAAGAGGGCAAGGCTTCTACTGAAATGGTCTGGAAAAAGATAGATCCCAAAATTCTGACATCTACTAAAGGACAACTGCAGTTACATCCATTGACCTCTGCAGATTACACCAGAGAGAGTGTAACACATTAAAAAAACCCATAAATGAGTGTCTTGGGTGCTGATGACACAGCATTTCAGTGTATGAGGCCTCAGAGAGGTAAAAATTAAATAGAACAAAGTAAATTCAATAGGTTATAATTTTGTCAGAGTTGTTAATCTTTTACATTTTAATTGTTCATCATTTCCTTAACAGTCCTGCAAAAAGAACATTTAAAGTCTTGGATTATAGAAGTAACACATCTTAATAGAGAGCAAACTTTCAGCCAAAGGGGTGTTTGGCAAAAGAGCCAACAGGACTGTTGATGTTTTACATAATCCTTTTTTTTTTCCAATTGCAAAATATTTAGAATAAAAAACATATTGCAGATCTAGACATCAAATCTGCTCTTGATTTACAGCATCATCATGAACCTCTGCCTAAATATTTATGGTAACTGCATTACTTACAGGTAAGAAAATTCCAGGTAAAGCGATTGTCTCTTATTACTTGAATGTGGGTAGCAGCAGGTGGGGGTGTTAGCACCTGTGTGCAACTGTCTGTGAGAGAGAGAAAGAATAAAAACCTTGATGATAAATAGGTTTCTAGACACATGGAAAATGTTTTGGCATGGAATTTTGTACAGTTCAGAGCTGCTCTTGAAGTCCCATAGCACAGACGGGTCTATCAGAAGAATCACAGATTTGCTCCCTTTCCAGTGAGGGATTCCCAGCCCCAACAATTTACTATATTGTAGAAATAAGAATTTTATCTATATGGAAATTTAAAAAAAGAACACTGATATTTTGAACAATTCCCATCTGTGACAATAGAAAAAGTTGCATTTCACAGAGCTTGCAGGCAGACAGGTAACACACCACACTGCTGGACTCACTTAATTTTGTACATTTACTTTATGGTTATGCTGGAAGTGCTTAAAGATGAAGCCTTCAAATTCACTGAGGATCACCTGTGGATTTTCTAAGACTACATTTGCATTAGCAAATAGGATTAACTAAGAGGAGCAGAGCCAAGGACTAGGAAGATTTTTTCTGAGGACTTGACATCCACAGTAAATGCATTTCTTGGTTTTATTGCTTGAGGCTTTGCTGTTTGGTTGTTTGCCTCTTTTTAAATTTTTGCCACCCACAGTGTGGTTCCCAGTGGTGCCTGAAATGGATTAGGGAATGACATATTCCAGACAAGTTTCTTTCAAAGGGACAGTAATTCACTCATCCTTAAGATGGCACCACAATGCAAACCATACTAATTTTACAGGGAGCTCCTGATCTGAACTGAAACCCTAATGCAGGCGCATACTCAGGGCTTCACAGTAGTTTAATCAATGGATGAGCAATCTCAAATGATATTTGGGAAGAAAAAGCTGGTAGTCCTCAAGTCTTTCTATTCTCTGGGATCCCACCAAATGACGCATTGTGGTTACTAAAGTTATTAATTTATGTGTTTTATCAACCCTTCAGTGACATAAAGCTAATGTTAAAAACTTCACATCTTGAAGGGAGTGGGGAAAAAAAAGGGGAGGGGGGAAGAGGACTGAGAAAATAAATAAATAAATAAACAAGAAATTAAGAGATAACATCAACACTACTATTCATTTGTCCTAAGTGTGTGAGATAAATTAAAGAATAGAGATCTCTATCTGGGCAAAATGTGCATCCAGTACCCTTCTTTCCCTCCACTGAAGTAGGAAATAAGTAGTTTATGACCAGCTGGGACAATCTCTACTGAATGGCTTTGAGGCAATAAATCACAGAAGCTGGTTTGTCCACATTTCTTTCTTTTCTTCAGACTGTTTGGCTAAATCTCCCACGGAGAAAGTTACGCCATGCAGGGGATTCAGCAAAATGCATGAAAAATGTACTCATGTCACCTACAAATTCCTCAGTTCTGGCTGAAGTCCATTTGTGGCTTTAGTACAAGACAATGCCTTACTGCTCTCCTTCCCTGAATCCTACAAGGGCAGCTGTTTAAACATTTATCATTAAATGTTTCAAAGAAGAGAGCTCACTATAGCACAATGATGCCATTTGAGCTTTCACGTTTGTTTCCGGGACCCATGGAACACGTGTGGGTTTGGGTGGGGTCATCCCACAGCACCACAGTTGGCTTATTTTGCTCACATTCATGCTAAACTAAATACCTCACTAATGATTTTTTTTCTGTATGTTCTGATTATTCACAAATTTAGCTTAGCAAATCCAAAGCTGTGGCAAAGACCCAGCATGTTGGGAAAAGGCTTCCTTACAGCTGCATCAAGGAGGAATTGAGCCAGAGGAAAGCTGGCTTGTTTTCTCCCACTGCTTCCAACTGTTCTTCATGTCTATTCTCTGCAATTCAATTCTCAGATTGATTTGTTCCTGTCTAGGGATGGTGTAGATACAATAGGTCTGTGGGAGAAGGAGGAGGACAGAGAAACTTCCTGAAATAGAAATGTACAGAGCTGCTCAAGATAGAGAAACTCCTCCTGGCTCTGACCCTTCCTAAACAGCAAATAGTTGCATTTGGGAGACTCAGATGTCCTTGCCAAGCTCTTACGTGTTTTTACATGGATCCACTAGTTGATAAAGCACGTTGGAAGAGCTGGATCTTTGGACTGAGGTGGTATGGCCACCCCTGTACTCACAGGAGACCACTTACATGGGGTTCCTCACAGGGGCATTCTCCTGTGGGCAGATTCCTAAAGGGACAGAAGTCAGCCCATTCCACAGCAGGATACCAAGAGTCACTGTTTGAACGACCTTCCGGCCTGAACTAGTAATGAATCAATGATCTAAAAGCATAGAACTCTGATTGCCACTTTCAGAGGTCCTATGGATCTCCTCTGTGTTCTGAAAACATGGCTTCAGGAAGAGTTTAGTTTCTCCTGAGAAAGGCGTTTATTAAATGCCCGTGTGGACTTCATGGCTCCTGTTTGAAGGCTCCCAGGCTGCCTGTGCTCTTGTGGTGCAGCAGGAGACAACAGCATGGCCAGCCAGCCTGCACCCAGCACCCACCTGAGCCTCTGTTTGCCTTGCAACAGCCCAATTTCTTCAGCCTAGGTGGCTGAAATGAGGCAGCTAATGCTAAACTTAATGACCTATTTAATGGCCCATTTTCCAGAAGTGATGAGAACTTACAATTATCCCTGTGCTCAGTGTGAGCTGTGGCTGCTTTGCAAACAAAAAGTCCAGACTAGGCATTCAGCTACCCCACTTTAAAGGGGCAAAAGTAAAAAAAACCTCTAGTCTTAGATCCTTGTCCTTCCTGCAGTATCAAACATCAATATACCAGAATAAAAGACATCCTCCCACTGACTTTCATGGGACTCTCAGTGTGACCTGCGAGAATTGGTCTTTCCCAAAAGCACAGTAGCTCCAGCCAGTGGCTCAGCAGCTTCTGCACGCTCTGGCCCCACTCTGCATCACATGTGCTGCTCACCACTAGTTCAGCAGTCTCTGCTGAGAGCACCACTTGGAGCTGGCTGCCCATGGGAGCAAATCTGGGATCCTGTTGACTGGAAAGTCCTTTGGATTGCCATAGACCTTCCTGACCATTACACCCTCTCTGCTCATTTCAGGGTAACAGAAGATCTCAGCTAAATGGCTCAGTGTAGGACATGTCCACAACTCAAAAAGCAATTATCATTTCCCAGCAGCCAGGCCTGAGCACAAGGTTTGTTGATTTTGGCTCAGAATTGGGAACACTGACTCACCCAAGGTGCTGTTTATGAGCTTGCCATCACACCTATGGACTGAAAAACCTTTCCTGCACAGCAAAACACAGGTTGGCACTCCGGAAAGGGAAACCCTGCCACTCATATGGAATCCTTTGTCAGCTCAGGGCTGGCTTTTTCTTTCCACCTGGGGCTCAATCCACCTCTGTATCATCAGGTGCCATCAGCCAAACTGTCCCTGCCATGTAGGCTGGCCCACAACAACCACCAGTCTCCACATGAGAGGGATTTAGTAGTTGGCAGAGCTTAGTGTGAAGGAGGCTGTGACTGCAGACATGGATTTCAATTTCAGTACTCAAAAACTTCCAGCTAAATTGGTTGAAAAATGGGGATTCGGGTCAGTGAGAACAGTGGAAGGTGTTTTCTAAGTGTTTCACTCAAATTTGAAACACTTTGTATTGAAGTATGCTCCAGGCAGCAAAACATATCTGATTTTAATTCAGAAGGCTTAATATTCACCAAGATACTGAGAATCATGAAGTTGAGCAGCACAAGTCTCATGTTTAAACAGTCAAGGCTTCTTGCTGCATAAACACTCTCCACAGGCCTTTTAGAGCACACTAACATGAAAACAGCTTACTTTTGGAATAACGTCAACAGATTTTACTCCTACACATGAGATACTTCAGGCTTCTTTGGCATCTCCTGTTATCCTGGCTTAGGTGGGTTTTCACATGTTGAGGCTGCAGTTATGTTTTTTTAAAATGAAACTGTTTTGTTGCCCTGGAGTTGTCATCTCTATATTTTGCTCTCCCAGGGTCTTCCTATGCTCTGTCAGTCAATTTTTCCTCAGTTAGCTTCACACTGACTCCCAGGGGTGATTTCTGATCTGCCATGCAAGATGAATGACCAAATCAATGTCCAAACCACTGCCTACATTAGAAACTTTCACCCCAGAAGAAAAAAATAATAGGTGAGAACATGGCACAGCTACTTTAATTCACAATGGGTTTGCTGAGGATGAAAGGGGGGCTGCAGCTTTCTGCTTCTGTTATCAGCCTGGGAGGACCTGGTGTGAAGCAATCAGGCAGCACCTTCAAGAGAGACCAAAGGAGGTGTTTTCTTCACACAAAGCCAAGTAAACTTCACTACTTCAGTGCAAGAGCACTGTAAATACCTAAGGGCTACTGGGATGCAAAAAATAATCAGAAGTTAAAGAAAGACCTACATGTTTTCTACAAAGGTCTGATCTCTGCATCCTGAATTATCTAATACACGGTTGGCTGGGAGGACAGTCTAGGAAAAACAGCTCAATGAAGTTTACCCTTGGCATCTCCTAGTAGCAAGATGCAAGACTGGATGGAAGCTGCACAGTGAGGACCTTGACCTGGAAAGATGCTTTTACATGAGTAAAACATTATCATAGGTGCCAACACTGTGTCCAAAACCAGAAACACATGAGAACTGCAGTCTCTGGGCAAACTTGAGCATGTAAAACCACGTAAGTCAGCAGTCAGGCTGGGACTGTCCAGCTCTGTCCCTGCAGACAGAACCACACCAGAGCCTCATGAGACAAAGGCAAGGGCCAGGGAGCCTCTCTTGAGGGTTGCAGGTTTGCTTTATGGAGACCTGCTTTGCCCTCTAGTGACTGTTCAGGATAAACCAGGAAATCAAGTACCATCTATTCCCATCAATAAAATTCATGTCCAGCTACATCAGCTGGCTGGGAGACAAGCAGTGGGGCTGTTCTGACTTTGTTTGGCCCAACTGAGAATGTTTCTCTCCCGAGGCAGCCTGTCCATGCAGGATAGAGCAAGGGAAGGAGATGCTATTCAGAAAAGTTGAGAACAGACACCCTAAATTGAGAAATGAATGTCCAAGGGATTGGTAAAGGAAAATCCCCCAGGGCTGACGCTATTTCTAGTCTGCACATGCCTTGAAACTGAAAAGAGACTATTTGGGGGGAAAAGAAATGGAAGAATAATGGAAGCAAAAATAGTTGCTCCAAATTCCTTTCCAAAGCCATGTTGCCTACGAACTCTTTGCAAACAACTGACAATTCATCAGAACATGAGCTCATATTTTGTGATCTATGGGGCCATAGACTTTGTGAGATATCGTCTGTGTGACTATTAAAAGAGCTCTTTTTTTGAAAAATAACAACACTGATCTTTGTTTAAAGAGTAGCAAGGGAAGAAAGGGATTAGAATAGATATCTAGATTTGTGCAATTGCTATGCTATATGAAAAGCATACTATTGGAAAACACTGTAGAGAAAACTTTTCCTTTAAACTTAAGAATAAATTCTTATATTTTCAGTTTTGAAGATGCTTGTCTATCTTAGCTAAATTAGAGAGACTTGCTACAAAATAATCCAGTAACGTAAATGGAGTTAAATTCCTTAGTATCACAGAAATTAAAAGAAATGAAACTTCCATTTGGAGACTCTCAGACCCTCATTCAGCCCGTTTTTGTGACCACAAATAGGATTATTATCATGTGATTGAAATACACTTTTCCTGTGTATTTATTTATGAACTATTTTACAGAAACTCAAATTCAGTCTAGATGCTTTGATATTAGTTTTTTCACAAACAGTAAAACAAGAGAGACATTTTGTATTGTAATGCTCCCTCAATAAAAAAAAAACTGGAGAACATAAATTAATTTTAACAGAAAACTTAAGCCCAGAAATTGCCTTGAGCTTTTATGCAAAGGTTGATTTACAGGAATATTTCAGGCAGGCTGGAACCATTCTCTGACGCTACTGACTAGAGTCAGAGGAAAAAAACCAAACACACAAACCAAAACAGAAAGAAAATAAAAGATGAAGTGCATCCCAGCTGATTTGTGAATGAAAGAGGAGAGGCTGCATTAGATGACCTGCTCAGTCACTGATTTCTAGACTTATTTCATTAGACTATTACAATACACAGGCGCAGTTGTGCCTAAGAACTCAGTCCTAAATAGGATTTTTTGCAAAGCTGTGTCATCAGCTGGGACACTGTTGGCAGAGGAAAAATGTTAGGCTTGGGTTGTTGAATCACTCGGACATATTGCAGGACTTAGAAGGAACTAGGACAAAGTCTGTAATCATATTTGAAACCACGGTCACTCTGTCAGCTCCACATCCATACTGGATAGCCAAAGCTTCACATTAGTGTCTGTAGTTTTTTAAGGATGCTCCTTTACTTGTTTTTCTACACCCAAATCACTTTCACAAATGGTTTTCTGATAGGTTTTCTAGGCTACAGCTACACAAACTCTGCTGACCCATGTCTATGCCGGGGTCTGACATGGATTTGGTGGCTTGGTTCATGACAGTAGATAATTAAGAGTGGTCTTACCTGACTTTTAACTTTATTCCTCCAAGAATAACCATTACTTGCATGCCCACATCCCAAAAGCTGGGCTGTTGTATGAATCCACTGATGCTGTCTGAGCTCATTCCCCAGCAGCCACCAGATGGCCTGCAGAGAAGTGCTGTACCTTGGAGCAGCTCTTACAGGTTAGTTAGAAACCAGCTTTAGAACCAGTACACCCAAAAGGTGTCTGTGACACATGGGCTGCTCTCATGTGGGCAGATTGTTAACCTGCATTCACCAGCAGCTACAGCACATGCAGGTGTCTGTCCAGGCTTGGCTTTACCATCCCAGAGGATTAAACACTAATGCAGACAGTCCTTCCAAAGGAGGGGTTCTTTTGGATCAGCTAGAAAATGCTGATAGTCTGAAATAGTGATTTTGAGGCTTTTAAGAACTACTTCCTGGGTTTTGACCCTTTAGAGACATAGGTGTGACTGCCCCATAACCAAGTGTTCAAGATCTTGCTTCTGATAATAACCAAGTGCTTCAGAGGAAGGAAAACCACAGCAGTAGGTGTTTGATAGTTACTGGCTCAAAGTTTGTTATTGCATGTTAGTTTGCTACTGATCTTAGTAGCTCATAACTGATTTAGACCAGAAAAACTAGAATGGAATAATTTGATTTTCACGGATCAGAGTTCTTAGCTCTTCCTGACATCTCCAAGATGTAGAAAAAGCATCAGGAAAGGAATGTGTAGGTCTTTTCAGAACAGTGACAGCTATCCTGCAGACCAGCTCAGGAGTGTCAGGAAGCAATAGAATGGGTTAATCAGAAGTATTTATTCTCTGAGTTCCCATATTTGTACCTAAGTGAGCCAGTTTCATGCCCATTTCATGCGGAGATGTGTCCTTTCTGGCAGAGCCATGGGTATTGCCAGGCAGCTCCAGCTCTGCAGAGCCATAGCACAGCATTGGACACAGCTAAGGCAGCACTGAGGTCCCTTGTGGGGAGCTCCAAGGATGGCATTCCCCTCAGCCTGGGGAACCAGGTAACAATGCTGAAATCTACTCAGGGCAGATCTCACTGCACTAAAATTAGTAAATGCATAAAAGGGCACAAACTCTCTTCAGAGTTCTCCACCTGTACCCAAGTGCTGCTGCTGAAGTCTTGCAGTCCCATGAAGGTTTTCCCAAGAGTGGACAGGTGTTATCAGCATGCACATCCCACCTGATTCTCTGACTCTGAATGTTTCTTTGTGTCCCTCTTTTTTTTTTTTTTTTTTTTAATGGGAGTCCTGAGAAGGCAGCACTTTGGCCTGGTGATCCAAAAAGAGGGAGTTGGAGGTGCAAGGGAAAGAGGAATAGGCTGTGACAAAAGATGCTACTGACTTACTGCTTTTTTGAGGAAAAGAGCAAATATTGGAAAAAAAGCATATTAAAACTGAAAGACTCAAAATTAATCCTGTTCTATTTTTCACAAACAAGTAAATTCCAGCAGGGCAAATTGTATAACAGACTAGGTTACTGTGAAGAAGCATAGTGAAAGAACGATTTCAAGAAATATCCAGACTTTAAAAAACTCCATGTATTCAAACTGGCAAGGGCTGCTGAAATTCCCCCTGGAGTGCTTATAGAAAGAATTAGCTTAATTAAACCTCTGAACCATTAGTGATTGCATTTGAGGAAGCAAGGACAGCATCAGAGGTCTCAAAGGAATGGAAAAGGGCAAGCAAGATACTTATCTTAAGAAGAGAGCAAAGAGAGGCTCTGGGATTAGCCTTTCCAAGATCCAGGACATGAGAGTGCTTACAGAGCACCCTATTTAGTACTGAATGGATAATGGAACCATAAGGACCTGGCAGCAGGGGTTTGATGAAAACAAGCATGTCAAATCAACCTGAATTCCGTGAGAAGGTTAGTGACCTGATGGAGAGGAGGGAACCAATGTGTGTGATCCTAATTGGAGATCCTGACTTTCAATTATTTTTCCCTTCATATGTTAATTGAGGAATCGGGCTGTAATAATTTCTAACTCACAGCACTGAGAAGCTGGGCAGGGAAGTGCTGATATTCCTGTCATTCCTCTGGTACATTTGTGTCCCACCAGTTTCATTATACCGAGAGCATCTCCTGTTTCTTACCTGCGCAGGATCGTGTCTCACATCCCCACCATAACTGATGATACTGGGAGTTTTAGTACAGACCTTTAAAGATCAGCACCCATGAGGCCATTGCAGATCATAAATGTAGTTCAAAAAAATTATATGAAGGTGGAGATAGTCCAGGACAAAAGGCTGGATTCTCCCATACACTGAATTTTGAGTAGTTTTTTTTGCTTTTAATTAAGGGGTTTATAACCCGCCCCCCCATACCTTTATTCGGGTTTTAACCAAAAGCCACCTTGGCTAAATTCTTGTTCTAGCAGTAGAGTGCATTTTTTAACTAGATTCTGTGCCCAGCCTTGTGGGTATGTGCCCAGTGTCAGCCATGGGGTAGTCCCCTTTCCCTTCTATAGGCTATTGAGATGTTCTCTACAGCATGCAGAGAGTGAAAATAATTCTAATCTCAAACCAAATTCCATCTAAAGAGATCTGCTTTGCCTACCTCCAGCTTTTTTGAGAAAAAGCTGCCATTCCTTGAAATGGTACAGCATTTTCTGATCCCCTCTACCAGAGTCCCCTTCAAACTGGGAAGCATGAGAAAGCAGCTTGGCAGAGCCTGCTTGACAAGACTTGACATCTAAATTGAACATCCAGGCCTCAGGTTCTTGATTTGACTGAAAAGCCACTGGAATTGCTTCTCGGAGACTTGAGGACTGCAGAACTGGCTGTGTGCTCCTCCAGATAAGGCCTCCTTTGTGCCGCGTTGTGTAACGGCTGCCACAGGGTTGATGTGGGCCAGGCCATAAATAACTTCTGCATAAATATTTTTAGCAAATACTTTCTGCTCTCTTGAAATAAACTGGACAGCTTGAAGTGTGCATATTTGTGTGTGAAGGAGGAGGGGGAGCACAGAGCAAATATCACAGCTCTCCCGATGCGCAGGATAACGCGGCTGGAGCTGACACCTCCACCCAGGAGTGTCCAGAGCAAGCAAGATGTCCCCAGAGAGCTGCCTTATCAGAGTGGCAAGGTGTGCTGGGCTGTGGCAGAAATATCAATGAGCCCAGTGCACACAGGAGATGGATGCCAGCACAAGTGCTTTGAGCAAGCCTATCCCCAGGCAAGCCCTGAGCTGCCAGCCTGTCTGGAGGGCCCCTTCCAAGGCATCTTCTGACCTTTCTGATGTGCTTCGTGCAGAGGGAACTGCTGGTTGCATTCCCTGTGGGCATAACCTGCCTTTTGTTCTGTGCCTGAAGGGCCCTGTCTGACTCCAGCTGTAGACAACACCACTAATCTCTATAGATGAGGGCACACATAGCAAGGGTTAACAGGGAAGCACAGCTGCTAGAAGACTCCAGCTACAAGGGAAAAACAAAATGAACCCTTCATACACTAGTCCTTACACTAGGAGCCCAAAGATCCCTGAAAATGCAGAACAGGGCAAAGTCACCTACTCACATTTTCTCCCCACCCCAGAGTCAATTCAGGAAGGTGTGATACACTGGCAGTGTAAAACAGCCTCTACTGGCTATGGCTGATGGCACAGGGGGGAAGGTGCTCACTGGTACAGATCCCACATATTTAGAGTTACTGATTTTCTGACTACTTCTGTGCAGAGCAAGCCATGAACACAGTGCCAGGCAAGATTCTGTGTATGTCCTTTCAACACCAAACAGGTCAGGAGAGAAGGAGTAGTAAAAAGCTGGGAGGAGGAGATCAAGAGAGGAAAAAAAATGGTCTGGGTTGATGCAGACTGAGATTGTCCACCATAGCCTGTACATTGCAATAGCTAGTGAAGGGGAGCTTCATAAATAGGGTTAACTTCACAAAAATGTGGAGAGGGAGCAAGAACACTGAAGTCTGTTAAGCTCTCTAGTTAAAATATACACTTGGCATGCAGTAGGACAGGAGGATATGGGAGTGAGCGATCTTGTCTAGTGCACTCTGCAGCCCCTGGGAGTCTGCATCCCCAAAACTCAAAGGAGCTTCTCCTGAAATTGGCAGGGAAGCACCAGCACATTTTCCTTCAGTTTTTCCACAGAGACAACACAGAAGTCACATTTCAACTGAACAAACTGAGCTTAATGGCTGCAAAAATTTCTTTCTCTGTTAGGAAGCCTGCACATAGCCAGGGGCAATTACCTTGACTAAGGTATCTGGAAGCACTCAGATATCCACCTTTCAGAACCTTTTATCAATGGAGGTAATAAAGCATACTTTACCATAGGGATCCATAGGAGAAGCGATCTCTGGTGACTTTCTAGTAATATATCTCAATCCAACTCCACTTCTCAGATATTTCTGTGTGGGGTAGCTTGTCTAGCTGTATTCATCAGACAGAGCTGATGTGATTAATAAATGTTGGCTGATTATTTAATGAGGTGACCTGAAGAGAGTTGCCTGAGGCAGTAAAGGAGTTGTTACAGGTGGGACTTGTTGCAAAGATTTTCCCTTCCACCTGCTAGCAAAGTTACTTAATTATTTGGTGCCTTCTATCTTTCAAAAATGAAGGAAAATATTAATGTAACTAATCTAATATTAATCCAGTCTGCTCTGCTTGTGCAGACAGGAATGAGAGATAGCAAGAGCTTCAAACTTTCCCTAGTTATAGCAGGAGGGAGGTTGCAGCACAAGATATCTTGAAAGAAAGGCCAAATGCCAGCCTGAGAGGAAAGCAACAAAAATCAAATAACAAAGTAGGTCCAATTCAGTGATAAAGGTGACAATGGGGAATGCTGCTAAGGTGTCAGCCAGGCAGCCAGGAATTCTCAACAATAGCCCTAGAGCTTGCTTTTGGGCAATTCTCTCCTTATTCCAGTGTTTCTGTAAAAGCATTGACTAAACAGAGAATAATAAAGGCTGCCTTTAGTCTGTGAAATGAGTGGTGACAGTTTCACTTTGTAGTAGTATAATGGAGAGCTGCCATTTGCCTGCCAAGTACTGTATTTCCAAAAAAAAAAAAAAAAAAAGAAAGAAAGAAGAAAATAACCCTATCATAAATAAAATTATGAAAGTACAACTGGAAATGCCAAGATGAATACAATTTTTTTATAGAATTATGTGAATCTACTTGTGGAATGTGAATCTACTAAGGGAATGTGATCTACTTTCTCTGCCACATCTTTCCTTGTCCCATATCCTTTCATAAGATCACCTACTAGAGACTAAATATAAGCCACTCACCCAGCTGAAACAGCCGGTGACAGGAAGTGACACCCTGCAGGCTGCTCTGATCCGGCTGCTCCAGCATTTTGTGTAACTGGCAGACAGACAGACGTCTGCACACAGACGTGGGCCAGGCTTGCTGATGAAGTCAGTGCTCCAAAGCATCTGTTGTGTTGACCTCTGCGCTGGAAGCCGGGCCAAAAGCGGGGCCAAACTGAACAAATTTACTGTGCCTTGAGGAAGTTTGCTGTCAGACAGCTGGGATTGTACAGAATAAGAGTGAAGTCCCTTAGAGAAGGAGTCCCCTGACATCCACACAGTGCCTGGCACACCCTTCCTTAGCCATGGAGGATGGAGAGGAAGAATATGCTGGAGACTGAATTATCTGGCTACTGATGGAGCAGAGGTGTGTAAGGACAGGAGATGAGCTGCTGTTCTTCAGAGAATAACTGAGAGAAAGCAAGCAAGCAGGTTGGGATGGAGTACAGCCAGATGGTGAGCCCCAGCCACCTGCTAAGTGTGTCCCTCTCTAATAGTCAGGGCGGTGCGCAGAGCAGCTGGAAATACCTGGATGCTGTTTGTGTGCATGGCAATGGTTATCAGGAAGCTTCAGACTAAGACAGGCAAGACAGAGGGGTAGCTAAATTAGAAAAGAAGATGGGAAGATAAATCATCTTGATCTAGTTTTACAAAGTGGCGACCTTGGGTCCCTCCCTTGACGTAAAATTCATGTAAGAGGAATTGCAAGCAGTTGAGCTGGACTGAGCAAAGCATTACTTTTGGAGTGAGCTCTGGACATCTTCCCAATTATGTCTGTGTGTTGGAGCTTGGCAGGAGTGAGAGGCAGCATGTGGGAGAGGTCTGGCTCACTGATAACAACAAAAAGAAACAGAAGTGCAGGGTGTCCCCAGGGAAAAGGGTAACTTAGCCTAGCCACTTAAATCTTCTTATCTAGCCCCCAAAAAAGCAATAATAAATGCTTAAAATTAGTGATATGAATGGGTCCTGGTGACACTGTGGGCATTTATTAAACTGTAGCCTTGATGTCCTCAAGGGAACAAGGAGCACCAAGCCAAGCCAGCAGAAAACTGGGACTCAGCACTAACAGCGCAGCCTAGCAGGGGCTCTGATAGCTATTTGAGGAGCTGGGTAGTAGCTACATGTTAACATAGCCCAGATACCCTCACTTTTCTTCATTCAAGTCCAGCTTGGTGCCAAATGAGCCAAAACTATTGTTTGGGTCAGATGGGACTCTGACAGTATTGTGCTGCTGGAGTGGATGAAACATGGCAAAACAGATGTGGGTATCAGGGGGAAACAGCAGATATTTGTTGGCTGGTTTGGGGTGGGTTTTCTTTGTGTATGCAGATCTGACATGGATAACGAGTGAATTTGAAATGCTGTTTGATGTTGAATGCAGGTAAATGAACATGTGCCAGGGAGGCTGACACTGAATGGGAGCCAGCAGCTGCTCTCTCCTGCATCCCCAAATGGAGCAGATGCTTTCAAGGCAGAGATGCGAAACAAAATGATAGATGTTACTCTTGCTTGCCTCCAGAAAGGAGCATGCAATTAAAATGTAAGCATGAATGAAGCAGAATTTCCTTTCAGTGGCAACAGTGCGCACAGAAAGAGTGAGAGCAAAGCAGAAGGCATGGATTGCTGTCTGCAGAGACAACCCCATTTGTGTTGGCAGTGTACAGAGGAGAGAGATAGTAAGGTATTATCCACAGCCAAGTTCTTGGACCTGATACACAAACATGAGTGTGACTTGAGGAGCTGATACAATCTGATATGCAAACATGTTGATTTTTTCCAGCAAGCTGTAAGAATATAGTTCGAGGCTTTTCAATTGCTGGAGGGCTGGTTAGGGAGCTCATAGCAGCACTGACCTAAATCTTTAATAAATCTTAGCAGACTGAGAAACTGCAGATACTGAAAACTGAGAGTGCTGGGCCAATATGCAGAAAAGGGCATTTATAACCAATGCAGGTCTGATGTGTTTATAACGAAATCTGCTTTCCAAAGGAAAATGCTGTTTTCATTTAAGTTGAAATGTTTTAAAAGGCACTAGTCTTAACAAAGCATGCTGTAAGCAAAACAGAAGTGAAATACCAGACTGATTTTGACACTCTCAGTATAGCACGTTTTGAGCTTTGTTTAAAAACTTTTCAAAACATGTTTATGTTAAATAAAATATAATTTTAAATGGCAATCACACGTTTTCCATTTTCATGGAAATTTTTGATGTTGTCTTGTGCTGATTTTGTTCCGCTTGAGGATAGAAGAGGAGGGAAAAAAAATAAAATCAAATAAATGGGATTTGCTGTGAATGGTAAACTCAAGTTCTTTGTGATTCTGTCTAGTTTACTGCAGGCTCATTCCCAGACTGGTCAATATGGAACTGCCGACATGTGGAATTTCAAGGTGTCACTGTAATCAGCAGTGGCCTGTGAAAATGGCTCAATGGGATCAGATATTCCCAAATTACCTTTTTCCATCAATAGTACTTCCAGCTTGGCTGGTGACTGTGGGTACATAGCTGTGGTAATGTTTTGTAAGCATCATTCTGCACACATAAATAGCAGACTTTTGGTTCTTCATTAACCTATAGATCTCAGAAGGTAAAAACTCGTTATTGAACAAGTTTCTGATGGGAGTCAGTGTGTCAGTGTCTTCATGGCTGATCTGGAGATAAATAAAACATCATTTGCTAATAACCACGGCAGATGGAACAAGGATTGCCTGTCATCGCTATTTCCCGCTTCACCAAGCATGCAACGTGATCTGCCTTGCCTGATGAACTGGCCCCAAAGCAGGCACAGTGCGCTGTAACAAAAATTCCTCTAAGACCATGCCAGTGGAATGGCCAGAGACACCTCAACCGTAGCACTTCCTTGGGAAAGGTGTTGGACACAACAGGCAATCAAGTCCGGTTTCCCACTGAGGTGCAGTGGGATGAAGAAGAGAGTCAGTGGGAAGCAGTGAATTCCTGCAGGTCAGGGACTTCACTTCCTTGTTCAGCCCAGGCAACAGGAGAGACACTCTACCACCTATGGTCTGAAAATTATTAACAGCAAAGAAAAGGAAGAAAACCTTTTGGAAAAAAATCCTTTCGTGGGCAATGGATTGTCAGATGATTTGGCAATAGAGTACAAGTACTCCCACAGACAGAAAAATACCTGAAAAGTCTTTTTGCTGCAGCAGAGGAGTAGAAACATCACCCCATCAGGAAGCAAAACCCAGGTTACACAACAATCAGACACAATATTAAGGCTGAGGCTGAATATTCACTGGAACAAATACTGATGAGCTGGAAAACTTGTTGGTGTTTTCAAGCCAAACGAGTTTGTGGCAGATACATTTTAGTGAAGTACAAATCATTAGCCTGATTATAGGCACATCAGTGGAAATGCTGTGTCCCCTGATGTCTGGCCATTACTGTGACTGGTGCTACAAAGAATTCAAGTCATATTCTTCTGTAAACGATTCTGTAGCATCTCTATTTGTCACAAACATCTTTGCAAAAGGAGCCTGCCTGGTACATTTATGATGCCATTTAAGAGCCACAGCCTTTTCCCAGCAGGACCAGTGATGGTATCCAGTGTGAGAACCCATGTGGACAACAGTCAAATTCCAGCACCTCTTTCACATGGATTTGGGCAGGCAGCTGCAGGGTCATTCATGTTGCTCCCTGCTCAGTCCATAATGTTTTAACTTGTGCATTTCCAGAACAGCACTACATTTCTTTGGATGCCAGGTGAGGCCAAATGCCTGGGTGGTGGGCAGGGAGCACATCTATCCCCTATAGACCCTGATATGGTCTGCCCTCCCCTGCTTGACATGGCTCTGGGTCATACTCCTAGGCCGGGTGTGTCACACAGGGCAAGCACCATCCTAGAGATGGTGCTGCCCTTCATAGATATTGGTGGTGAACCAACCACAGAAGATAAAACATAAATGTGGAGCAAGGATTAAAGGTTGGAAGCATTTTTCCCCTATTTCCTCCAGAATCTTGTCATTGTTTGGAAAAATGTCTGCTATAAATACACTTAGATCACATGCTCTGAGATCAGCATCTAGTGTAACAGCTGAGAATAAAAATCTGTTTGATGTTGGAAAGATAGTTTCTTTTAGTTCTTGCAGGTTAGTGATTCAGTTAGCATTTCAGATATGAGGAGCAGCCCATTTTTGGCATGTCCAGTGGCACTTACTAGAGAGAGACCTCCTAGGCACCAGAACTTTGCAGTCACTAAAGTGAAGACAGGTTGATGTTGAGATGGACCATGTGGCTTGTCTGTGTCCCCTAAGTGTTTAGTTACCCATGTTCAGTGTTTTCCTGACAGCAACAGCCTTCCACAGTTTAAAAACCTCTAGGAAGCAGTGGAAATATTGTACAAATGGCTCTGCACATCACAACCTGGTAGCCTTCTACCATGCCATGCTTAGGTAGGATATTCAACTTTGTATGATTGTTTTTATATTAAGATATAGTAGAAATTGTACATATTTACTAACTCTGCTCCTGCTGAACTGTTCTTTTGAAAGAACCATTTTGGGTGAAGGACGTTGCAATACTGTGCTGCCAGTTAACTTTGGAAATTATTACCTTTTTGTATTCAACTGGCAAATGCACGTGTACCAGAGAAGAGAGCAGTGACTACAGTCCATCTGCACCAGTCGGTGTCAGATGGGACATGAACAGATTTTAACAGATTTTCAGAGAGCAGAAATCAACTCTGCAGCGAGTTTTTTTTGGTCCTAAAGTTAGGACATTGAGATGGAATATAGGGTATCTCTAACACCTTCCTCTGCATGAGAGACAAACACAATGGAAATTGGTTCTAGGGTTTCTTCCCATATCCTTGCTCAGACATCCCTCCAACATGATGTGCCTTTGGCCTCTGGGACCTTGGCCTTGGAAGGCAGGATCTCTGCACACACTGGAAATCCACCATGTCTCAGTATTTGTTATGGGAGCAACCAAGTCCCTGGATCCATTTGATGGGTCAGAAAAGAAATGGTAAAATTGCACTGGCTCTGTTGAAGCATCAGGAAAAGCAGTGGTCATTGCTAGTTTGCATTTGTTCTCTCATGAGGAGATGACAGTTTGCCCCAAAAGGCTGCATTTGGCCATTTTATGCATCTGTGAGGAGCTCCAGCTGTTGTTTCCTCTATCTTTGCATTTTTGTAGTCAACCGAGACAATACCACACTCAAATAAGGGCAAAGTCCGTAAATAAAAGCTGATTAAATGCCAACAAATAACAAATATGTTGACTCTGGAGGCTGATTGATTACAAATTATTTATATTTTGTAGCTGCACTTTTCATCACTACCAGACTCACTGACAGTACCATCCCACATTTAATTGTAAGCAACTGGAGTAATTTCATGGCATTTTGATTACGTCTTACAATGCATCCTGCAATGTGTCAGCTTGCTTTCCAAATATCTCATTCCGGCTTCTCCTCTGATCACTGAGAACAGCCACATATGGACAAAGCTTTTCTGAGCAATTTACAATGTTTCTGATGGAAGTTAGGGAGAAATCCACACCTGGAAACTTCTCCAGAGTCTGAATTTTTAACTCCTATGAGTTGGTAGGGGTTTGTTGCCCTTATTTTATTTAGATTGACTCAGCGCCAGGTTTTTTGGTTTCTATTTCTCAGTCTGTTGCAGGAGGCTGTTAGGATTCAGCTCACAGAGGCTTCTAACAGGAGAGCTGTCAGCTGTGCTTGATCTCAGAAGGAAAGGTTCAAAAATGTCAGGGCAATACTGAGGAAGAGGGTCTGCTGAGGGGAGGAAAATGATATATGAATTATAACTGGACTTGAGCACTATTAAAATGGGTGAGACATGGCCCCGTCCTTCCTCACAGCTCCAGCAAGTTCGCCTGAGGCCATCAGATAGGGGTCCTGGGGCCACCAGACCCTGTACCCCAAGGGCTCAGATCATATTTTCAAGGCAGAAGAAAAATAATTACTTGTCAATCTGATACACAATTACTGGACTGACTAGAGTGGTGAAGGAGACCTTTTTTGGTCTCAGGGAAAGAAAATAAATGCAGTGTATTAGCAGGTCTGCCATGCCAAAGCATCAGCTGAAGGCGAGCAACTGGCTGCCAGGATTAGCACCCTTCCTTGGTGGGGAGAGAAGTCCTTACACAATGTGGAATGAGGCAAATGAAGTTTTCATTGCAGGAGAAGAATGGGAAACACTGCAAGCAGCCAGCTCAACAGACTGATGAAACAGCAGCCCCAGGGAGGCTGTTGAAAGGCTCTTTTGGTTATTTAATGAAGTGTGGTTGAGTTTTGACCCCTCAGATTCAGCTCTGGAGGTTTTCTGTGAGCGTTTGAGGTCTTGCTCCTATCCCTGGGCTCGTTGGCCACTCAGAGAATTTTTTTAATCATATTCCCTGTAATGGTTTTCTTTCCTGCTGAGTGGAAGGCCTCTCAACTGACAGAACAAATTCCTCATATGGTGAAGAGGAGATGGGGACCAAGCCCAGGAGCCCACTGCAAGCTCAGGGACCAGGAGGGGACCTCAACCAGCTTGGGCAAACCATATCTCCAGGCACCACCTGGTGAATATACAGCATTTACCAGTTCCTATGGAACTTTTCACAACAGCAGGTTAAACAAATCAATTTTATTTAGAGAGAAAGGGCTTGTCTTGAAACTGTTGAGCAAGTTCTTTTAGACCACAGTGGATAACTGCGGTGGCAGGGGCTCCCATTACCCTCATTAGCAAAGTTTTAGCCTTTGCAAAATGCAGGCTTGCTCCCCATTCCCCAGAGGTTACTGCCAGCAGGATGGCTTCTCCCTGCTCCCTCCCTCCCAGGCCCCAGCTGAGGACCTGCTCTCCTGCACCCGACCCCAGCAGCAGCCCTGCTGCACACGCAGCCGTGGTGTGGAAAAGCAACACCAGAGAAACGCATTTTCAGCTCCACTTTGTAATTTAAATTCAGGAGAAGCACCCGGGCAGGAAGCCCCCAGCCACTGCTCTGTGCATGGCTGCAGGTCCCTGGCCCAGGTCACCAGCAGTGGCATTGCTGCAGTCCTCCATGGAGGCATGGCACTGACACTCAATGGCACCGTGCCAGCCTGTGACACGGTAAAAATATCCTGAGGCCACAGTGAGTTTCTTTCAGTGGGCCAGCACCAGCAGCGCTTCAGACCATGGGTTAGAGCACGTAGAAGTCATTGTTGTTTGACAGGTCACTGTAATGGCAGAGGGCGAGAGCGGGGCCCTGTGCCGGTGGGGGCTCGGCTCGGCCCCTGCCCTGAGGGCCCTGTGCCGGGGGCCTGCCCGAGCCGGGGTTGCAGAGGTGACTGTCCCACCTGGGCTCAGCCACGGCCTGCTGCTTGTGTCTGCTGCTGCCATTGCAGGAGGTCCCGCAGCAGTGGCACGTCAGGAAGCGCTTGACTCGCTGTTTGGCCTTCGACTCGGAGGCCGAGGCCGTCCCTCCGCGAGTGAGAGTCACAGGAGTGGCACCCCGGGGCTCAGGCTGCCCTTTCAACCGGCTCCTTCTCCTCTGCACGGGGTCCAGGCTGATGTCGGACTGGGAGGAGCAGCTCTCGTTCCAGCCGGCGCTGGCGCTCAGGCTGCGCAGCGGCAGGGCGAGCCGCAGCGCCTTCCAGAACTGCGAGCCCGAGCGCTTGGACTTCTCCCCCTTCCAGGTGACGAAGGAGACAGACTCCTTCAGCTGGAGGATGCTGGGGTGGGTGCACTGCAGCGGCCTGTACTCCACCACGATGAGCTTGGTGGCTATGGCGTTCTGGCACATGATGCCCAGCTTGAACTCCAGAAGGCTGATGCTCTTCTCTGTCAGGTAGTCAGGGCTCAGGACCACGATCATCCTGCGGCTCCTCTGGATGAAGTCGAACACAGCTTCAGTGGTATCTAAGAGTGCAAGGAATTGGGGTGCACAAGGAGAAGGGAGTGGGGAGAGAAAAGCTGAGGAAGCTGTTCGATGCCATACCTGCACAGATCCCTCTTCCCACAGAGGGAAACCTGGCACAAGCTCTGTGACTTTCAACTTGCTCACCCTCCTGCTGGCAGCATTTTTGCTGTGCAGGGGTTTTTTGAGAAGGCTGAGGCGGTAAATGAGAAGCCAGGATGTGCCATGATTGTTCTCTGACTTCTGCACAGCATCGGTCATGCCCAGAGAAGTGCAGACATTTGATAAAGGGTGGGTCTTGTTTGGAAACCACCTGCCCAGAGCTTGAGCAACTCTTGCATTAGGGGATCATAGCAATCATGTCCTCCTGCCCCAGCTCAAACTGCAGGGACTGACCCACCTCCCCCCGTCATGCTCTCTCATCTTTAAGAAGAGCCTCTAAATTTAGAAAGCAAAAATGTCAGCCTTAAACCCCTCTACCAGTTCCCCTAAGCATCATGGGGGGTGGAATGCATTCAAAGCATTTCTTGGGATTGTTGTAAAGCTTAGGAAGAAGCTTAGCTGAAATGGTGCCAGGCAAGAGCAACATCTCTTTTATTACCAATTTTGAAAAGCAGCAAACCTGAAGGATGCCCTTGGACTTCTACCTGTGGCTTGGGACACAGAAAGTGTAGTGGCTAAAGGGTGAGCAGTGGAAAGAATGGGAACTATATGGCTGCAGCACTCAGCAATTTAACAAAAGCTGAGTAATAAACTGTAAAAAAAATTCAAAACCCATGCACTTACTAAGTGCTGGTGCCTGAGATGATAGGGGACCCAAGGACAAACCGGTGTTCAAGCAAGACAAGGATCATTAGAGTAAGAGCTCTTGCACATTCAGAGAGAAAAATCTGCCTCTAGGAATGTCTTTCAAAGAGCTGTTCTGGGAAGAAGAGCTACCTCCTGCTTCTCTTCCATTTCACACTGCTAAAGCCTTCATTCCTCAGGATGGAGACTCTCCTCTCTCCTTGACAGTGGAACACTGCTCTTTTATAGGAATAAAAATACTGTTCCTTCCCTGCAATGGCAATGCCTCTTGATTCTCCCAGCACTTGGCTGTCTCTTATCTCACAGCAGAAAGTGTACTGTGTTGCATCTGAATGCACCTTATTTTAATATGGTACAGAGCAGTCCTTTTTAAAGAAGTATGACTAGCTGTAAAACTCATTGTCACTAGATTATTTGGAGACCCAGATAGGAAAAATGATTATTCAGTAAAATGCTAATGGAGAAAGTAGGGCATTGTTTGGTTAATAAAATACTGGAATTAAAATCAAATTATTTTGAGGGGTTTTTCTTCTCATATAAAAAGGTTGGTGGGATTTTTACCACCAACACACAAAGGAAAACACTGATTCATTGAAACCAAAAGTAGATGATAGTCAGTTCTGTCAGAATTGTCATCACCATGACACGTTTTTACCATCCTATTTCAAAGGCATAAAGAATTGGCAGCAATCTCCTAAGTCCAGACCTCATTCAAACTTTTCTACAAATGATTGAAATCTATTTTGAAAACAGCCAGGCTTCAACAGTTTGTGAAAGAAAACTGTTTGAAAGGTCTTTCTTTTTGAAACTGGAATCACAGAACCACAGCAAAATGTAAGCAGAAGCAGCCCCTAGGAGGTCTACCTGCCTGCTCAAAAACCCAGGTTCAATTAACATAAATGACTCTGATGCGGCTGAAATGTTTTGATTGAGGTGACAGTGCTGGTTTTCTTTTATCAATTTTGAATTTGCAACGCTTTTTGAGACTTTTAATTTTGAGACTCATGTTTTTTGACACTTTTTTTTTTGAGACTTTTTTTTTTTTTTTTTGGCAAGGAAAGTGTTCAAATTTCCAAAGATATATTTGATTTTGAGAAAGAGATACATTTAGACTTGGCTGACCAGGATACCTTGGGATGTTCAGTTTGCAATGTTTACCCAGATCAGGAAGAATCCTGAGCAGACACTACACAGTGTGCAGGTAGGATCTTCCCTCCCAGTGAAACAGCACTGGATGGGACAGGCAGCAATAACACTGCAGGGGCTTGGGGATTCAGTACTCTTGGTTATCTGCTTTTTACTAAAAAACATCTTTACTAAATGTTTGCAAAAGGCACTGGGTATTTTTATTGGTTTACTTGTGTCTCCCCAAAGATGTAACAGATTATAAGGATTATGGTCACAGATCCTATATCCATAAACCTCAAATGCAAAAATGGGCACAGGTACTCATTTTGCTCGTGGTCTGCAAGTGCTGGGCTGTCTCTCAACTTACCTGCAGGCAGGCAAACATGGGAAATGGGCAAGAAAGTGACTTTGATGAGAAAATAGGAAGCTGACTGCACCCAGAAACTGATGGGCGAAGTAGCCTGAGAATGAGTTTGATTTCTGTGGTTTTGGCAGATTTCTAAAATTCTGATTTGATATTTAAAACAGAGATTATGTTGCCTTCCCATCTTTCTGTCTGGTGATTGCCAAGTGAGAACTCCACATCAGAGACTTTCTGTGCATGCGTGTCTACTGCTGTGAGACATCTGAATGCTGTGTGTCACTGTGTTTCTGCTTGGATGGTCCTGGGAGCTCAGGTGCCTCTTCAGGCACAGCATGAAACAGCCAGGAAAATGTCCCGTTCCAAGGAGGAGCCCCAAATGATCTTGATGCTTGGACTACACACAATCATCTTTCTTTAACAGCGTTTTACAGACGTAATGGGAAGATGGTAGTTATGAGAAATGCACAAGGACTGAAATGCAAAAATGAAAATGTTTTATTGAAAAGCAAAATAAAATAATACTGACACTTCACAAACCAAATCACACAAAGGCAAAAACATACAGAAAAGGGAAAACTCTGGAACAGCTGTACAACATCAAACAGCACGGGAAGGGAAGACATTTTTTCCAATTCGTGCCACGCTCTTTCCCGATGAAAAAACAAAGAGGAACTTTGCATGAGCTGCATATTGATAAATGTTAGGTTAGAGCACAGAAACTCAAATAAATCAACTGATTCAGATGGATGCTGTGACAGAATCCCACAATGGAAACTGCATGTGGCACAGAATGAAATGACAGGAGTATCTGAGGCACTTGCACATCTACTTTACAGTTGGGCCTGGGCTTTACCCTTGGCCTGAAATACCCCAGCAAAGCCTGTGGTAAAGCTCCTGGGTGAGTGGAACCTGCTTCTGGACTGTCCCTTCCACACTGCTCCCTCTGACCTCTCAGGTCCCTTCCAAACCATCGCACTTTTCGCCTTGTGGCTGCTCTGCTGATGTCTCTCAGTAAGCCTGTTCTGGGGTTGCAATGACACCAAAGGCCACTGCAGTGTATGCCTGAGAAAGTCCAGGCCTATTAATTATTTGGACAACTCTTCCAATAAAATCAGCAAAATACATGAGGTGGATTTAACTTCCTAAAATAATCAGACTTACTAAAACATCAGCATCAAATCTCCTGGTGACTCAGGTAAAAGTGAGATGTGATGTACTGAGGTCTGGGATGTCGATTCAATTTATGAGTATTTGGGAGTCAATCTTTTAAAAATCATATGAGAACCTAACACAGCTCTGCTTTGGCTTCAGGGCCTTCCCTCTGCCTGCAGATCTGGCAGCTGATCACAGAGATGCTTAAAACACAAACAAAAAGGTGAAGCTGGGCACAATGACAGGGTTGCAATGCGTTCACAAAGCCGAGCACGGGTTTGGGTGCTGTCTCTTATAAATGAAGTTTTCTGGAGTGTGGGAAGCAGCTCTGTCCCTCCAGACAACCCCAGTAGAAAAGCTCATAATAAAATTTTAAGCACCTCTGAGCAGATGAGGAGCTCCACTGCCTCCAGTGAAGCTGACTGCAATTCTACCTGCTTAAATCAAAGCTTACTTGGGGTGGGAAGGATGAAGAGGACAGTCAGAAAGAAGAACTATTTGCTACACATCTGTACAGTGTCCTGGTTCCGGCCAGGACAGGGTTAGTTTTTACAGTAGTCAGGAGGCGGCATGTCCAGGATACTGCAGTTATTCTATACCACCTTGCATTTGCAAGGGGTGGAGGGAAGGGGGTCTCTTTTGGGGAGAAAGGGTCCCAGCACAGTGCAGCTGGGCCAGTGCAGGGCAGCAGAAGGAATGGTTGGATATGTTCAATTGTCAGGGGGTTTGTCCATGGGAATGATTCATTTCTTGTACCCTCTATCACCAATATTGCTGTTAATGTTCATTTTCTTATCTCATTGCTGTTTCCAGTAAAGTTTTCTTGTTTCATGTCAAGATTTTTACCTTTTGCACCTCCAATTCTCCTCTCCCTCCCTCTGGAGAAGGAGGGAGAGGGGGAAAATGAGGGGCACATTGTTTCAGGGGGAGCCCTGAATTGTGGGGTACCATTCCTAAACATGACATACAGTACCTGACTAAGAGCATGGGGGGCTGTAGCTCCCTGCAGCCCTGGAATAACATTAATCATAAAATGCTAAGGGCAAAAGGTTTTCCTGACTGCATTCAGTCCCACACCTTTAAGGCTGGGCCTTTTACTGGGACACCCTCAAAGCTCCCAGCTCAGCTGGGTGAACACTGCATAGACTCCTAACTGTAGTGCTTTTATAGTGCCATTATAAATGCTTATGCCTCACCTACTGGACACCAAGAGAATAAATACATGAGTCAAAGGTGACTCAGGAGCAACCATCACCAATAAAAATAAGTATGCACTTGGTGTGTGTAATACTGAACTCCACAATTAAGTGGGCAGGTCCTTGCACTAAGAGCTGTAGGAGTATGGAGGCACCCCCAGAACCTAAAGTTTTATTTGAAAACATTGTGAACCATAGCACCAGTCAATGTGAGGGCCCCACTGTGCTTTGGTTTGTCCTACAAGAGAGATTAAACTCCCCTCCTCAGCATGAGCTGCGTGATGGGGGTTAACTCACCATGCCCTCTCCTGCTGAAGCAAGGACACCTACACAGCGGGTTTTTCTGCTTCTGTTTTGTGTAAATGTTGCAGAAGCTGAGATACACTCTCTGTTCTGCAGCTTTGGGCTGTAATCAAGATGGGGAGAGACTTGCTTTGTAAAGCCCAAGCTAGTTTAAACCTAAACCCTGAATTAGAAATGGTGGCATTATTCAAAACCGGGCATTGAAGACAGAATCTTTATAAAATCATAGAATAATCTGGGTTGGGAAGAACTTTCAAAGACCACCCTCCCTGCAATAAGCAGGGACATATTCAACTGGATCAGATTGCTCAAAACCTTGTCCAACCTGGCCTTGAATGGTTCCAGGGATGGGGTATCCACCTCCCTTGGCAACAGTGTTCTACCACCCTCATTGTAAAAGATGTCCTCCTTAAATGTAGCCTAAATCTACTCTTTTTTAATTTAAAACCATTACCCCTTCTCCATAAAGGGTAATTGCAAAAGGCCCTACTAAAAAGTCTGTCCCCCCTTTTCTTATAAGCTCCCTTTAAGTACTGAAAGGCCACAAAAAGGTCTCCCAGGAGCCTTCTCCAGGGAGAACATCCCCAGCTTTCTCAGCCTGTCCTCACAGTCTTACCTACATGGACAGAACTAGTAGGTTTTAGGAAGTTCAAGTAAGTTTCTGGGGTGTCCTTCTGAGTTGGACATAAATCCATGTCATTCCAAAGACCTTGGAAGTACCTTGCATGCTGCTTTCCCCCAGCCAGTGGCAGAGAGAGAAAGGCAGGTTCAGTAGTATATTGGGGTTCCTTGTAGTGCTTGTGAAGTCCCTGAGTTTACAAATAAACATCTCTCACATGCTCCACAGCCTGTACTCATGAGAGATTTCCCTGGATTACAAGCAGCTCTGAAGGATCTGGGGCACTTGTGAGACTGCAGAATCCCAGAGACTCTGGATACAAATACTCTCAATACAAATAGCACCCAGTAACAGCTTCTGTAACAGCTATTTCCCATTGCCAAACTATCTGGATGCATCTGCTTCAAAGGAAATTTGGGGGGCAGAGATGAGGACCTTCAAAAGTCCATGCTCCCCACAGTGCAGCAGGAGTCTGTGATCCCACATGTGATTGGCACTACAGACCCAGGACATGCAGGAAAGGCTCTACACTGGAGCCACCTTGGAAATTGTTCCTCAGCCTCTGCAACAGGGACTGAGGACCAGAAAGGAGTGAAGTTACTTAGGACTGGAAAGAAGCTCTGTCCTGGATGCTAATGAAGGTCCCATAGGAACTGGATCTAGGAGTACTGGCCATGCTATCACAAGGTGCTGGATGCATCCCACCTAGATAGCAAATTTAAACCTTAATCCCAGGGCTTGTGTGGCTGATAACAAGGACATACATTTGCAGAAAGCAGGTGTTTGCATCTTCAGACTCTCTAATGACAGAGCAATATCAAAGCTGCAGGGAAAACACAACTATCCTCTGAAATGCTTGGAAAAAACCCTGAGTTCCTCCCCACTCCCTGGCCTAACTAGTGGATTTTTGAGGTGTGTTTTGGTTTGTTTTCTGACTGGGTCAAACATTTTTCAGGGATATGCATCAACCCATCAAGGCTTAAGCTCCTGCTAGTTTTTTTCACTGGCATTTCCACCTGCAGCTGCTTCCAGAACCTGCCCTTTGGAAATTTGGATTTCTCTCCTTTCCATTTAATGACATTCAAGGCTGCCTTGGCCTGCTTCACCTCCTTCACTTTGCTCTTCTTGATGGCTTTGTACTGCACTAGAATGACTTTGATGTTGCCCTTGGAGGCCATATTCTCTAGGCCAGCCTTGAGCTCCAGCAGGGCCTGTGTCCCCTGCAAGACGTAGTTGGGGCTCAGGACAACAAGCAGACGTCGACTTTTCTGGATGAAGCTCAGGGTTTCATCTGTGACAACTGGGAGAAAGAAACATTGAGGTGGTTAGTGATGCCCAAGAACATGCTGCTGAGCTGCTGCTGTGACAGCAGGTGACTCTTGATGGGGACAATAAATCCCTTGGAGGCTCTCTCTAGACTACACCGGTGCTTCCCAACCCTGTGAGTGACTCCAGGTGGGACCTCCTACACCAGGGCTAGTTTCCACTGCCCCATACAGTGGCATATTCTCCATCAATCCAGACTAGCTATAGATGCCTTTTCTCCTCCCCATGCTACACAGAGATAACCAAGAGAGCTACACCTAAAAGTCACTGTACTACAGATCAGCGACACCACCCAGTGCTGTGAGGATGCCTTGTGGCCAAGAGGGCTGATGATCTCAGGCTGAGATTTAGCTTCCTCCTAATGAGAGGGGAAAAGGAGGCTCTCTGCAGCAAAGCAGGGAAACTGCCAGCTGCATAACACATGAACTCAAGGGAAAGACTCACCCTGAAGAGGCTTCAGGAGGTCTGAATGTCTATGCTTACATCCTCATCTGGCAGATGTCCAGAATGACTCTGGGTACTCCCTTCACTCCTCTTGCCTCAGTTTCCCCACACAAAGTAAGTATTCACATCGTCCCCAAGTGTCCTCATGGGACAATTTGCTTTGGTAATGCTACCATCCTAACTCCTGTTACTCATCCATCTGTTCCTGCTGCCGTCATCTATGAAAGCAGATTAGAGCATTTTTAGAACTGACTCTGAGGACTTTTAGTGAAGTGTCCCAAAAATGACATCCCTTGAGCTAGAGAGATGTCATGGTAACTGTGGATCCTCTTTAATTTTCTAACATCTGCAGGTAGACTGTCCTTGGCCATCATCTATAATTAATGTGAAAATCCCTTGTAAGTGTGAATCCGGGTGCTTGTACTCTCTGCTGCAGGATCTCCCACACTTCCTTGATAAGGGAACACTCTTGACTGGTCAGAAATTACAATGGAGAGTAAAATAATGCTGACAGACAGCTTCATTTAGCTGTCAAGCACGTTTGATTAGTTCCTGTCAGCCAACTCACGGGATAATCCATCTCCCACTGTTTCTTCATCAAGGACAACATAACTCTCTACCCATGACACAGATGCACGCTCTGGAGGCATGACACCAGCTGCCAAAAGCTATTTCCTGGCCCCCATACTTTACTGAGAAGGAGATTAGTCAAATCCTGGCTAAGAAGCTCCGGGGAAGCCCCAGCAGCATCGCGGATTGCAGTGCGGTGACAAACCACTCCAGCAGCACTCCGCAGGGCTGGCACTGCCTTGGGGCTGGCAGGGACTGAGAGAGGCACAGATGGAAACGTTTGGGGGTAAGGCAAGGGACAGAGAGCCCAGGAGAGCAGTGCTGGGAGGAAAATGACACCCCCTAAAGTGAACAGGACACGAAGCAGCAGAGGGAATAGGAGAGAGATGGACATCTGGTGAAAATGGCTCAGAGCAAACCTGTTCTGAGCCTGACGCTGGCATCAAGGAAATTGAGCCTGGAGGGTGCCCTGCCACATCACTCAGGCTCTCTTCAAGGAGGAACAGCACCAGGATTGCAGCTGTCTCACTGAGACACACACATTTATTTACCCTCAAACTTTAAGGTGCTCCTGGCAACAATCCAGGAGAGAAAGATAACAGAACCCAGACTGATTCTGCTCCCTTTGTCAGGTAGGTGGGCTGAGAATCCAGCAGTCCCCCCTGTTCCTACTCAAAAGAGACACCCCAATGGACTTTCCCAGCACAGGTTTGTCACCAAAAAAAACGACTTTAGGGTCCTGAGCCAAAGCCCATGAATTCAAAGCAGGGTGGTCTGCACTGGCAGAAATTCAAACTTTGAACTTTTAATAGGCATCAGGATGATACAACCAACTCAGCCTCCAAAAAACTAAAAATCAAGAGTGTTGCCTAGATTTGTGCCCTCGCTGTGTAATTTGTGTGAAAGTATGTGTATCTGGATAGCTTCACAAACTTCCATTCTTGGTGACTCCCTGCCTCCCTGAAGCAGACATTATGTCCAGAACCTTGTATGGTTTATCTCACAACAGTAATAAAGGATTACATCTTACTGAAGAGATGAGTCTCACTACCTGCAACAAAGTCCTTTTGATAATAGCAGCTAAATTCTGTCCCATATTAGACACAAACTCCCTAATTAACGAGGATTAATGGGATGCACATTATCTTCTCACTGGAGGCTTTGACACCTTCCACTCCTTCCTGAAGTAGACACTCAGTTTTTACAAGGATTCTCCATTACCCTCTGTGAGCTGATCCAGTATAACACTTTCCCTGCCTCTTCTAGCCTTGACTTTATCCAGTTTTTTAAGGCAGCTCAGAGGGCTTGCATAAAGGTCAGTTTTCCGGTTCCCCCTGATGACATTCCTGCACATCACTCCTGGAAGGAGCAACTGAAACAACCAACCACCATCCCCACAGCAGCCATTCTGGTGGCCTGGAGCATCTGCAACACTGTCATGTGAAGCAAAAACATTAGAAGACACTAAAAAGAGTTCATTAACAGTGATTGGGAAAAAAAACCAAAACATAATCTGGATAGGCTCATTGCAATCAATGATCACTACCTCAATGAACAATAAAGAGGATGTGCATGGAGCACAGCCCCCTGTGAGATACTCACTTCCCCCAGGGAGGCTGTCTCTGTCGAAGATACACAGCTTGTACCCGAACTCGTTCTCCAGGACTCCGCGCAGCGTCAGCAGCACAAACTCCTCCTCCTCGGCGTTGCGCGCGTAGGACACGTACACGTCGTACTCCTTCCCATCTGGGCACACGAGCACAGGGGGACACAAAGGGCACAAGGGACACCTGTGATACTGCCCAAGCTGGGCCTTTGACTTGCAAGAGAAGCAGGCAGGAGGGCTCACTTGGAGCCCAGGCACTGCAGGTTAAGGCATGTAGATTCCCACAGACCAGCCGGTTCTGTCCGGGCTTCTTTTGCCTTTTGACACCTCTGACTCTGCTCCCTCTCACTGCTGTCTATCCACACGAGCAGTCCCACCAGACAGAGACTTGCACCCTGCCCACACCCTCCGAGAGCTGCCGCACCCCGTGGCAGGTTCACACCACAAGCTGCAAGGGCTCAAACACCCTCCTCCTCCTCCAGAGGAGAAAATCTCACCTCAGAGTCCCTAGCAATGAACTCCCAGTAACACAGGGAAGAACTGAGGACAGAACGGTGATTTCCACATCCATCCTTTTGGATGCCTTCCCACATTTTAAAGCAGATCACTCTGGATCAGATCATGAATCCTTTACAAAGAGTCACCAGGGAAACAAGGGACTTATTGAAACCTGATGATGTATCTTGACAATCTAGATTGGATGATGCAGCTAGATCAGCAGGGCAGGGCTCTGGGGAGCCTGGCATGTCCATGCTTCACCTTTGCAGAGAATACAGAGGACTTCTTTCTCCTTTTCCCTGAGCCAAAAGCCTGACTCCTCTTGCTCTAATGAGCAATGACCCACACAATTGCATGTAGATAGAGAAATGGAAGGTCAAAATGTCATTATGCTGTGAAGAGGTTTAAAAATAGCTTATAGGAAAACTCCTCTATGAAAATAAAGGGCTTGCAGCAGGATAAATAAAAGAAAGCATTTAACTCCTTACCTAGAATGGTTTCATCCGTTCCAAAATGAGCCCGATAGAAGAGGACCATTTCAAGCCAATACACGTGATAGATGACTATGAGCACCACAACGAGCAGGATGGTGGCCCCCAGGCCACAGGCCAGCTCCACAGTGTACTTGGGTGCTACAACTGAGTATAAAAATAGACAGGGGGTCAGGGTCAAAGAACAGGTTGGACCTTCAGCTGGGCAGGAACAAGCTTGTGTCACATGCAGCCAAACACTACAGAGGAACAGCCAAGAGCCAAGCTGCCCCTTCAGAGTAAGGTGGCCAAGCCAAGGCTTTTCTGACAGGACATGTGATGGCAGCAGAAATACATGAGAAGGAGAGGGAAATCATCCAGAAAAAGCAAGAAATGTATATGACCTAATGTAATGGAAGAGTTGGAGCCAACATACAGAGCCACTTGCTAAAAGCCAGGCACTAAGGGGTTAGGTTCTGGCATCCCTGATGCTCCTACGGGATGTGCAGTGGGATGGGCTGCACTGAGCTTAGCACAAGGTTGCTCTGCCAGCAGCAGCTAGGGATGGCTCTTGGACTTTGCTGTGGAATGGAGCAGGGTAACCATGTCTGCTCAGAGCAAACCCAGTCAACTAACCAAGAACAGACGTGGGGAGGAAAAGGGAGGATAGTACAGGTCAGTCCACTAGAAATCAGTATTTAGGCACTGATATTTAGAGAAAGAATCTGAGTATTTCAGATTCACTTCTGCTACATGTACAAATATTATCACCCCAGAAAATTATATATGGAGTATGAACTCACTGACAGATGGTTTCAGCCTTTCTCAGTTTTGTGTGTGGTCTATTGTTCCTCCCTAACAATCCAGAAAAGGTTTGTCTCAAAGGAATGAGACTAAAATAGAAGGAGGACAAGTACCAGGAAGAAAAAGATCTTCCAGTAAAGACCTCCCAGAGCTTTCCCATGTTTATAATGCAGAGTAGAGGGAAGAAGGTGTCTGGTGTAAGTTACACAAGCCATGGCAGCAGTCCCTGTGGGAGAGGGGAGGTCTGGCTTACAGTAAAAACAAGTGTTGAAGCTCTAGATAAGGCTGATAAGAAGGCAGAAAAATCCCCCTTAGTCAGGAAACCTCACATAGCTTTTTTTACTGAGAGGTGGGTCTGGGAAACAAGAACCAAATCTTTGATGAAAAAAAGACATTGGAAAAACCCACACAGAACAGAGCTGAATCAGTCTATACCATCCATGCTGAGGTGGCTGTATCTAGACTGCAGCATCATGACAGCAAGGAGTAAAACCAGAGAGCTCTGTGGTGTAACTGTCTCACTCCCTGAGCAATGCCAGCGAGTACAGACTGTCTTCTGGAGGATGCCAACTGCTAGCTGTTGTGTCATGCAAAACCTTCACACAACCAAATAACCTGAAATCATTTCAAGCAGCCTGTGCCCTCAGCTCTGCTTCAATTGTGGCACAGGGATGGGATGAGGACAACAGATCTGTCCTTTGAACTTGCCCATGGGGGGCCCTTTGCTCCCTGCCTCTGAGAAGTGGCGCAGTATGCCAGCAGTGCCGACAGAACAAGCTGCGTTAGGCAGCAAGGGCGGATGGAACTCTTTGTCCCCTTTCTGTTTTGCAGGGCAAGGCTGAAGGCAGCAGCACGAGCCCCCCCAGCAGCCCCCTGGCCTGCAGGCACCGCACCTTTCACGCGCACCACGGCCTGGCTGCGCTCCTCGCCCTTGGCGTTCCTGGCGTGGCAGGTGTAATTCCGCTTCAGCTCCTCTGCTGTGGCTTTTGCAACTGTTAGAGTCCTTACCAGAGTTTTGTCTTCAAAATCTCTGGTAATTTCACTGTAAGAGAAAAACTAGAGCATTACACAAGTGAAAGTGCAGCAAGTTTTTAGTGACAGATATTCCTTTCCCTGATATAACCTCTTCCTTTAAAAAGGCCAAAACACATAACTTGATATTTATAAATCAATATACACTTCAGATTGTAATACAGCTGCAGCTATTCCTTTATCTGATTTTCCTTAATATTTATTTTACCGCTCATAATTTTCTCATTGCAGCTGTGCCACGTTGCCTTTTAGAGGAAATGGAAGTTCTTGCCTATAAACAAGAAGATCTCATGAACTCAAGATTCACAGCTCACGTCACATTCCCTATGCAGTCCTGGATGAGTCACTTTGTCTCTCTCTGCCTGAATTGACCGTCTGCAAAATGAGGATACAGTATTTCCTTTTTTCTACTGTGGTTTGCAAATCAGCTGGGGCAGTGACTGCCTTCCACTTGTAACTCAGCATCCAGCAAATGGGACTTTGATCCTCATTTGGTTTCTTTATGTGATTGAATCTCTATTCTTCCTAATCAATACTATGCATAATATTACATTTTTGTTTTCAGCCTCTGTTTTTCTGAAACAGTTTTATACCCTATGCTATTTGGGAGCACTCCTCTACATGGAATTGCCAGCCCCTGTTTTAGAAGTCCCACAACAACAGCAGCTGTTGGCATCCCTACCAGGACCTGAACAAATGATTATGTGAACTGGTTAACAAAACTCCCTCAAATCCATCTGTAAGATATGACACTGTCCAGGTCCGGAGGCCTCCTCCTTGGAGGTCCTGGTGCTCACCACAGCAGGGTGCAGACACAGGGGCTTCTGATTAACAGGGAGACTACACTCCATTAGGACTGTCACATGCCTGTACCCACACGGGACCCAGGGGATTAGAAATGAAGGTTCACATTACATGTTACCTTTGTGTGACTCTTATCTTGGGGTCCGTGATGTCATCTGTGTTTCTCCCATCTATGGTCCACCACACTTCAGTTCGGGAGTCCTTCAGGAATGTGAAGAAAACCTCACACGGCAGGATAAGGTCATCACCTGCAAAGAAAGGACCGTCATCTCCTAGGAAAAGGGATTGCAGTGCAGGAACAGCAACCCCTTCACTTTAGTGCTTTCCAAAATCCTACTAGACTAAGCTCTGTGTCCCTTCAGGAAAGAATGAGGCCAACATCCACTTTCTGACATAAACTGTAATAACAGCTTAACATCCCTGGACATGAGGATTTGTGACAGACAGATAAATAGAAAAAGATGTCCTGCCTCCTCAAATGTGTTACAAATTCCTTGACTGCACGAAGTGACCCACCCAAAGGGACATGCTCCATGCCAACCACTTCCTTGGAAACCCAGGCAGTGCTAATCAAACCCACTGCAAGGGGGACAGATGCCATAAAGTGAAGGCTCAAGCTCCACAAAAGCATGTTGGTTTGGAAATACTTCTTCAGGAATTTGACTTCTGCTCAAGATCAGACTTAGGAGTGGGAATACCTTGGTGATCAGTAAGTGATTTTATCTTACAGAGGACTATGGATGAAATCTGACCTTCTGAGCCAAAAGAGCTGTTCTTTAAAGTGAAGACTCTGGTGCTAATCATCATCATTGCCACCACATTTATTACAGCAATGTAATGGGACACCATCCATTTGATAAAGGGAATTGCTCCAAAAAGCTATTAGGTAAAACTGATGGTGTGGGGGAAGGGGTGAGGGAAAGGGTGTGGTACCCCATTACCCAGTGCTGCAAGGTCAGCAGAGGAGAGCTGTCATTAATTAGGAAGTCATCAGCCAAAAAAAGGGGAGGTGAGCAAGAATTAGCTAGAATAGTAAAGCCACTCTAGGGGTGAATGAGGGAGGATGGGAGCAAACCACGGGGAGGGCCAGGGCTGAAATGAGGTCCTACAGGAATTCTCCTAAGCATCTGAGTGTCCCCATTTCATCTGCATCTGCAGCTGCAGTTCTGTATCATCATGCCTGAATATCTTGCAAAAAAATCAACTTTTGAAGCTGTGCTCTCCATCAAAAACTAGCATCCCATACCGTCCATCAGGCAACCCGTGGCAGCTCGAGTGCTCTGTGAGGGAATGCACCGGGGATGCAGCAGAAGGGGAGAGCTTTGTGCCTGGCTGGGTCACCCTGTCCCACTGACACCCTGTGAGTGTTGGACTTTACCTGCTTCCAGTTCGTACACAACTTTCTCATTTGGAGCGGTGAACTGTGGTGGCAAGGCCTTGTTTGGAGATCCTGCAGGAGACAACAGAGAGCCCCCATGGGGCCCCAGGCTTCATGAAAACCTGGAATCCTTGCTGCCTCACTCCCGATGCCCTCGTGCTGCACCGCACATTCTCCAGACTAACTTGTGATGCATTCCTGCTGCAGAGTTCTATGCACACACAAATCTAACACCCAAACTCAGGGCCAGGTCCAGATTTCAAGGCTCCCCCAAAGTTTAGGAAAGCTAGTTTGGGTCTCTCACATGAGAAGAGCTCCATAACCTTCTCATCTTCCCAAGGCATAACCTGCACCAATTTCTTTTACTGCTGCTTCTAAAAAACAAAATACAAGCCTCATTTTGTGTCACAAATATCTATTTAAACCCTTAAAACAGCTGTTTCCATGGAACTCAGAATGCATCCTACAGCTCACTAGGTTTTTAAACTCTGCAATTCCCTGGCAGGTAGGCTGAGCCGCTGTGCCTAGGATGGATGTGTCCAAGCAGTGGGTACCTGGAGCTCTGCCTGGTTGATTAGCAGTCTGAGCCCCAGCACAAATGGCTTTGAGATTCTAAGAAGATCAAGACAAGTTGGCTATGAAGTGACTGTCCACAAATAGTGACGAGCAAAGGGCACAGGAGACCACGAGCAGGAGTGCCAAGGTTATGCATTCACATGCCAGCAGAGGGTACCCCTGGCCATCTCATGGGCTGAACCTCACCAGTCTGAGGCTGGCTACTCTGTGTTTGGGGCATTTGACAAGGTGGTAGGAGACATCTACTGCAGTATGTTCTGGACAGTCACACAAGTCTGACCCCAGCAAGAAAAAAACCGTCAGGTCAGTTGGGTAACACAGATTGACTACAACCACAAATGGATCCTGCAACAAACTCTTCCAGCTGTTTCTACCACTTCTGCAGTCACCCACATGCATTTTACACATTTTAAAGTCATTCTTACCCACCACCTTCATCTTTATGGTTCTGGTGAGATTATAGGTTCTTCCGTGGTCCTTGAATGTCACAATGCAAGTGTAATTCCCTTTATAGGCACTGCGGACAATGCCAATGACAAGCCTGGGCCCTTGGGGATATCGCTCATGGAAGCCATCCACCGAGTTGCAGTTCTGGAGTCAGGCAGAAAAATACTTGAGTTTGGGACTCAAAAGTGCAGATATTGGTTTAAATGCTTCTACAAAGATCTGATTTAAACTATTAATATGACACTTGGGATCATGATGTTGGTCAGACCTAAATACCACGAACTTTGATCATGTTGGAATATAGACCACTATGTTCACCTTGAAAATGAAGTGATGAAGCAGATCACCCCAATAACTTTATCCCACTTTAAACACAGACAGTTTTATAAAGGAGAGATCTCTGATCCAGAAGTACCTTGGCAATCAAAGTGAGCACCTCAGCAGAGTGAAGAACAAAGTAAAAATTGATAAGAAGAAAATGATGACGTATTCACAAATGGATACCAGGACTAAAGGACATGTACCCCATTGATGTCCATCTTTCGGGACTAATCAAGCTCTCCTGGCTGCCTTCAGCTGAGGATGAGGCCCCAGAATTTGCAAATAGCAAATGAGAACCTATAGTACATAAACCTTAATAACTCCTCTCTTTCTGTCAAGCAAGGAAGGAAAACTGCCAAAATACCAAGCTGGAGATCCCTTTTCAGAAAGCGGTTATGCAGATAACATCTTGATTGTCATAAAACCCAAAGATGTGCACATTTTCTAAGAGATTATTTTTGAATGGTACATTTCCAAATCTGATACATCCTAATGGAGTAGTTTAGGACAGGGGTCATATACCATTTTTAATGATTTTTATTAGGCATGGGATGACTTGCTGCCTGAAAAATTACTTCCAAGGGGCTTTTTGTTTCATTCTGCTAATTGATTGCTGAGATGTGAATTTCAATGAATGATACAAGTAAAGCATTTAAACTACTGGAGTGAAATGGCTCCTCTTGATACAAGAGGAAGTTTTTCCTGAAGGGTTTTAGAGGTGGGGTTTTTTTAATTTCTTTTTTAAATTAGCACATACATTTGTTGACTATTTCCCTTATTATTAAATTCATTTATACAAAGTCTTCTATCTAGAAATACAAAAGCACTTTATAGAATGTTATTGAAGAATTTATTCCCATAACTCTCATACTTTACATCCCCTGAGACTTCTTATTCTCTACTGACTAAAGGCATCCACCTAGAGAGAAAAAGTGAAATCAAATTTAAGAAAATTGAGCAGTAATTCTGTAGGCAAGAGCCTGAGGATGGCTGGAGACAGTCTAATAATCAGAAAAGTATGGAGGGTGGGGTAGAGATATATCAGTCTTCAGAAAAGAGGTTTGCTGAATTGTGTCAAACAGGACACCCATTGTCTTTGCACAGCCTGATGTACAACTTCACTTCCTGACCTCAGAGGATTTTGTAAAGGATGCAATTTTCATTACCACGTGGGGTTTTTTAAAGAAGGGGGAATATGAATGAGTTTCCTTTACAGGAAGTGAGAGGCTCACACACAGCAGGTCAGTCACACTACCCATAACTGAACTGAGCCACCTAAACCCCTCTTAGTATTTTTCAATTGTGCTCACTGGTCATAAAAACTTCAGTGTTAGCTCTCAATTTCTATCCAAGAGCAGTTTTACCCTTGAACTCAATGGAAGCAGAGCTCTTAAAATTAGTGAAGCTTCATTAACAGTATCATCACTGGGGAGAGTCTGAAACACAGTTCCATGACTGCCATGCCAACCACTGCTTCTTCACACACATCACTGCATCCCCCTGCTGCCCAAGTAAGTTCTTCTTACCAGGTACCACTTGACAGTTGGTGTCACACTGGCAGGGTAAAACCCATCAATATCTGGACATGTGATCTTCTGATTGGCATGCTCCAAGTAGAACATCTCCTCAGTGGGTTTTATGGAATGGCTCACACAAGAGTGCTGGTCTTTTGGAACAACTTCCAAGGGAAAAGCAACTTTACTGCAGTAGGTTGTGTTCCTAAGGGTGGACAAGAACAGGGCTGATTAGTTGAAACTTGTTTACTCCTACAGCAGTGGAGTGGAATGAAATAAAAATTACATCTGCAATAACAAGCATCATAGTGCTGATGAGGTATGTACAGCCTTAGTTGACTCATTTGTAAATGGGAAAGAAAACCCCACCAGAGGTGGCCACACAAGCTCACAAAAGCCTATAAAGATGACTAACAAGCAACATCCACTCTCCTCCTGCTAAAGCAGATCATAAGGTCAAAGACACAGACAAAAGACAACGTGAGGAAGACCAAAAAGAGCTCTTGCGCATAGCAGCTGCTACGTTCATTTTGCACCACAGTTAGAGACACTTTTAATTTCCTAGAAGTCTGAATCTCATGAATCTTTGCCAAATTAGCGTGCAGTCAAAACATTACCCCTGCATCTGAAGCTATTTTTACTCTAGACATGCAGATCACTTCTTAATGGTGAGTGCCTGTGGATTTTGCCACGGGCTCAGCAATAATATTTTCACGGACACTTGCAGCAAGGAGAGGCACGCTCATTAGTGTCTGTAAGGCTCCAAGCATTATTGCCATGTAAATTGGCTCAGCACTGAGCAGTCCTATAATTGCAACATTCTTTTCCCATTTATGCTTTTGTAAATGGTAGGCTCCCCACAGGAAGTTCTGGGGCTAACAGCATCATTTCCCCACCTCCACAGAAGTCCTTTGCACTGAAGATGTACAGAAACTGCACCACACAACCTACCTGAGCATGCAGGTGTAATTCCCAGTGTCATTGAGAAGAGCAGGCCAGAACCAAAGGGTGTCTTTGTCCTTACTGATGTGATTGTCAGGGAGACGATAATTTATGGGCTCCTCCAGATCCCGGTCCTGCGCGATCCGGTACCAGATCAGGGTTAGGCCAGCAGAATGGGCTGTGCTATAGTTGTACTTCAAGAAGGTCTCAAAAAGTGGGCATTTGATCTTGGCAGGTTCCCCATCATAAATCTGGATCTGCTTCATGGTGTCCACACCCCAGTCATCGCAGCGCTCTGCAGCCAGGAAGAACAAGGTGCCTTAGGCTTGCAAGTCTGCAGGAGGAAAACAGTTCTGCCCGTGCTCCCCACAGCCCTTGGTTCTGTCCCCATTAAAATCAGAGACACAACTGCAGTGTTCTCAATGAAAGCAAACTGAGCTTTTATAAAACAGAGCAAGAACATTGTGTTCATTTCTAGAGAACCTGGAAACTTCTGTTTTCATTTGTACACCTCCTACATTTATGCCAAGCTATTTATCTCTCATCAGGACAATAGAATAGGATATTCCTGCATAAAACTAGGCTTCCTACAGAGCTCCAAGAAAATTTACCACAAAAGTCTTATGTGGGAAGATAAAATTTGGATGACAACAATGCCAGAGGTGTGCGTGCATCCATACACAATGATAGGGAAGATGGAAACAGACATGCTGAAATAGGAGGGGAAAAAAAAAAAAGAAATCAAACATCCACACTCCCTTAATGCTGTGGGTCACTTTCCCTGCCAAAAGAAGCTGGACTGTGGGTTCCAGAAGTGAGGACTGTCTTTCCTGTGATGAATTCATGTGACACCTGTGCACACCAGGACAACACAATGAGAACAAGCAGTAATAAGTGACACAGAAAGACTGTTGAGAGTGAAGTTTAGAACTGGAGCCTACTGTTCCTTCCTAACAGAAGGAACAGTAAGGAGCAGGTGGCAGCAGGTTCTCTTGTATTCCCAGGCAATGCCCAGGTGCAAACCCCAAGCACAGCTCAACAACAGGCAGTGGCTCAGTGTGGCTCACAGCAGACTTGGACTAACACAGAAAACAGCCAGAATGAGCCAAAGCTGTATAAAGCTTTCTTTTAAAAAATATTCTTGTCATTACCAAACAGTTTCACCACAAAAAGCACAGTCCAAACCCATTTCTCTTCCAAGGACTCCTCTCCACTCCACTCCTCCTACCCATCAAGATGCCCAGGCAGGCAGGGACTCAGTGCAAGCAAAGCCCAGTCCCAGGGTGTCAGCAAACCTGGGAGCAACCTGCGCTGTCAGAGCCAACTGAGACACACAGGGATGCTGCTGTCACTGCACCTCCTGCCTCCCCACGCTGACGAGGCAGAGCACAGCGTGGCACACTTCCCCGTGCCTCTCTTGGAGCTGCTGGGAGGCATTTGCTAGGGCAGCCTGACGTCTGAGAACCCAAAATGAGTCAAACAGGAGAGGGGTGTGCTGCCTGCAGCAGTCCTTGGGAGCAGTGTCTCAGCACATCACACACACAGGCTCGCCAGAGACAACGCTGCAAAGCCTCTCCCATTTGTAGATAATAGAAGAACTCAGACTGAGAGGAGAAACAGAATACAATATGCTCTTTGAGCCCAATTCTTCTGAATTCTTCTGAGCTGACTTCACAGCCCAAAGCAGGATTTCTGGCATTTATTCTTCTTTAAATAGACAGTGGGATGTAGCTTGCCCCCAAATTCATACTTAATTAAAAAAAGCAGAGATAAACCTTTGAGAAGACAGGCCTGCAGCACTTAAAGGCAGTGATGCTAACTCCTGTGGCTCAGCAATGGTTAGTCATGGGCAGGAGGAATCTGGGCCAGTAAGAATAGAAATGTTTTCTGGCGGGTTTACACATAAATGTAAATGCAAGCTGCACTGCTCCTCCTGCAGTATGCCAAACACCCATATGACAGAGTGCTACTTCTGGAGGAAGAGAATGAACTGGGCTAGGAAAAGGCGGTGAAGCTACCCAGAACACAAGCATTTGTTCAGAGGAACCCCAACCCCAAATATCTGGAGAGTGCTCATCATCTAAAAACATACAGATCTTTCAAAAGTGCACAGCATCACACACTACGGCTGCTACCACAGACAGTGCTGAGGCTCCTTTTCAAAGATCAAACCACTGTTGGAAGCCTCACACCCTGGGAAGGAGCATAATGACCCATCAGCACCATGATCAGGGCAAACTGGAACCAGCAGACTGCTTTATGCTGGTGGGGCCATGAACCAGCATGGGGGCATGGTCAAGTGTCCTCAGAGTGGCAACGAGACAAATGAGCCTGCAGAGACTGCCTGCTAACTGCATGATAAAGCATGGACTGCTACTCATGGAGACAGGGCATTTTTTTCTGTAAAGAAAGGCTTCCCCTCTGAAAGGAGCAGACCTGGCTCTGTAAATCAGGATGCCCAGGTTCTCTTCCCAGCATCTGACTTGCATCTCCTCTTGGGCTGCATAAAGGCAAATCATCCTTATTACTTCAAATGGCAGGACTGGGCAGAGAAGAAACTATATAAAACATTACTGTACTAAAATTCTTGGAGTCAAGATCAATGAAATTTGCAATCATGAGCAGCTCTTGCATTTTGCAACAGCCCATAAATCAGCACTGTAAAACTACTTACCCGTTCAACCTGAATGAGTTATTGAAAATAAATACAACTATTTTCTTTTTTTTTCTTCCTACATTTCTCTAAAACAATGCCCAGGCCTCGCCTTCTTGGCTTGGGAAGAGGGGACTGTTATTGTTTTACTCTAAGAGCTGTACCTGGAGGCTTTGTCTCAGAGCTGGCCTGGCTTCAGGGACACTGCCACAATAAACAGGTGGTGCTAAGGCTCCCCACGTGCCCTGCCCTGGGGTGCTGCAAGCTCTGAGCTGAACCCCAGACACAGCACATAACTGCTGGTAATGAGCAGCTACACCCAGAGCAGAGGAGCAGCTGTGCCGGGGGAGATGCCAGGCTGTGCCTCCCTCCCAAGGCAAGGACTCCTACTGGCTGCCAGGGCAAAGCCACCCAGCACGACCCTGAGGCTCAGGAATACTGCCATGACCCATCACGCAGAGCAGAGATGGCAGAAACACCACAGGCTGCAGCAAAATGTCCTTAACACATAAAACACCGAGGACAGAAATTGAGGTGCTTTGCACAGCTTCCCTCCTCCCTGTGCCATGCTGACAGTTACACTGCTATTTCTACATTTTGGGGGGTTTTACTCCCAAGATAGCCAGGCTCTGCCTGATATAATGTGTGAGAACAGCAGGGCACCCCTCACACACACCTTTGTGAGCCTCCTCCTTCTCAGCTGTGACAGTGCTCTTGTCCCTGTGACAACAGCAACCTTTGCCGTGGTGGCACTTCTGCAGCAGAGCCCAGCAGATGGGGCAACACGTCCACACACATCCATTAAGTAGAGGGGATACTCACATTATTATTGCTATAATTTTATTTGCATCCAACAGCTCCCCACAACATTTTGTGCTCTTTCCACTGTTTTAAGGTCTACTGGATATTCAGAGCCTACTTGCTGCTAACATCAGCATGCAACTACTTGTGTGTCAGTCTAAATTGGAGATAGCCTGAATAAATGGCAAAACTGACCCTTCATTAGCATAAAATAGTCCCACTAGGAAAAAAAATATATATATGCACACATTGATATACCCTGATTCCAGCAACAATGTGATGTGAAGGAGCACTGCAGAAAAAGGATGCAAGGATCCAGTTCTAATTGTGAGAAGTAGCACTGACTTCTATGGTGCTGTGCCCATTTGTAGTAACTCACTTGTTTTCACTGGCTAAGCCTCAGAACTCAGCTTCTTCTCTCTTGAAATGTTTCCTGCACAAAACAGCTGCTGGAGTTAAGAGCAGCTCCTGATTAAATCATCTGGGATCAGCATTCATGCTGTTACTCCAGAGGTTCCCTAACAAATGGAAACGACTGAGAAGATGGCGCTATATCCAACTCCACATCTCTTCTATGCTGCAGCAAAAGGAGCACTACACATACACCTGAGGGACACAGTAAAATTCTCTAAAAATACACCATCCCACAAATGCACCTTCCTAGAAATGCCTCTGTAAAATGATTTTGAAAAAAGCCACCTTGTCCTCAGTACCAAACAAGAGCACTGCAGCTCCCTTGACCCCTCTTACTGCTGAATGCTCTGCAATTGCACAGCGAGGCTATGACCCACAACACCTACCTGGGACAGACAACGTGGGAAAAAGGCAAGAAATGGTCCTGTTGGCACAGCCCTGCTCAGGAAAAGGGTTGAGGATCATACAGGCTGCAAGGTGGAAGGAATCACCTACAGTAAAAGCAGGGCAACCCCGGATGAAGGGGAGAAATGACACATCTGACTCTATTGCTATCAGAAAGCTAATTAATTGCTTTATTATACTACATTATTCTATATTACACTACATCTAAACTGAATCTGCACAAGCACTCAAGTGCACAGAATCTTCTGACTGCCAGCCAACAGTCCCAACACACACATGTGGATTCAACTTGTCAATGAATTGAAACACTCACACCAGAATTCAATTACTAATTCCCTTCAGGTAAATAATCTTCTACAATGCATTCCACTTGTGAACAACAAGAGGAGCAGCAGGTGGGGTCTCGCCAGAACAGAGTAGAGGGGCAGAATCACTCCCCTTGACCCTTGACCTCCTGGGCACACTTCTTTTGTTATGACCCATGACACAGTTGGCTTTTTGGGGCTTACAAGACATATCTCAACAGCTTCCTACTTTCTTCATGTGTCCCTGCTGCATTACCTTAAAGCAACGCTGGTATGAGTCAGCCTCTACCCAGGGGGCACAGCAAGGCCAGCCTGTTACCATGATGCACGAATCAGCATCGATAAGGCAGAAAAAGCTGATCACACAAAGCAATTAAGCAAGAATTAATCGTTACTACCTTAAAAAAAATTTCCTCACCACCATCTTTCAAGCTCAGTCGGTGAGAAGGAAGGAGAGGAAGCCAGGCTGAATGGAGCCCCGTGCTGTGAGCACAGGAGGCACCAGCTGTGGCCAGCACCATGAATGGGTGCATCTCCCATTTATGCCAGTGCCAGGAGCACCCACTCTCCCCATTGTGTCTGCATTCCTCCTTTTCCACCCTGCACGAGACCACCCCCTGTTCTCTGGCTGTGTTCTCTGCTCAGTAGTACCCCATCTGACCATACAACAGGGCAGAAGAAGAGAAGCATAGAACAAAACAAATGAGAAGCTCTGCCCTTAACTGGGAGAAGGGGCACAAACCAAAACACGCTGAGATGGGTGGGAATGACACAGAAGCTGGGTTAGGCCTAGCCAAGATCAGCTGGCTCTAACCGTTTGCTCTCACTACTTCTGCAGCAGTGATGGTGGCCACAGAACACCTGAAAACTGGTTGTAGCTGCATGCTGCCTTGGAGGCTCAGCCTAGAAGCTGTGCCAACTCTGCAGAAATTTATAATCTCACTTCCAGTGAAAACACATCCAAAGAGGCCTCTCATAACCCCACTGCCTTCCTCCCACATCCTCTCCAGTAAGAGCAAAGATGTGGAAGTGGTCCTGGCACAAATCTCCTACACAGCCCAACCCCATCGAAGTAGCTCTGCTGTGATGGCATTGGTGACATGGTTTTACACTTCTCCCAAGTTTCATCATATTCATCCTGTGTTGCCACTGAGCTGTGATGCCCCCACAAAAGCCTTTCATCTGGATGCTGCACACTAGGATGGAGTCCCTCTCCCCAAGCACTTTTATCATTTGAATAGGTAGGACAGCTCGGAAAAGAAGAAAAAAAAGGACCTTCTGCAGAATGGCTCAGTTTTGAAAAGCACCTGTACATGGCAGTTGATTAACTTTAGACCCCAAATGTCTAATTTAAACAGGTGTGAAAACCTGCCTCTGCCAAAGGAAAACAAGCTGACTGCATAAACTTCTGTTGACTTCGGGGGAACCAGCCAAAGCAAGACACCCAAAAAACTATGATTCTGTAATGGAGCCCAGAGCTTCTGACTCTGAATCGCCTTATCTCATCAAGCACAGCCTGTAACACTGGGTAGTCCTTATTTGTGTCTCTCAGAACTCCTCCACAGTGAGCTCTGTGACTTCACTCTCTATCTGTGCACAAAGCTGTTTACTGCATGTGGCAGAGTATTTTGGTTACCCCCAGCAACTGGGCCAAAAAAAAAAAAAACCAAAAAAAAATTTGTATTCAGATTTCTCTAGCAAGCTTAGCATATTTTTCTGGAGGCTTTCTTTAAATCTGAGATCAAAACGATAAAGGTAGGGGCATGAACTGCTTCCCTGAAGGGTAAGAAGAGCAAACAGCTACTTTCCATCCCACTTCATTGAGAAAATTTATGCGTGAAGCAAAGCAGAGCAGCATAGGAAGAGGAGGGGTACAGGAAACGGAACACCCCATTGCAAAGTCATCTGTAGGAGAGGCAGCATGAAAAGGGGGTTTATCTGATCAGCATCACTGCTGAGCTGTGCTTAAGCTGAGCTGTGCTGCTAGGGGCTCTGGTGTGCCTGAGACACCACACTGGGATTTGACAAGGTCCGGGCTAAACTCTTGGCTCTGCTCTTGCTTAGCTAAACCCACACACCCCAGCCACTGCACCTAGCCAGGTGCTCTGTTGCCTGCTTTAAAATACAGTCAGCAATTCTTCCCCATCCATCCCACAGGGATGTCTGTATTACAAACTGCTGCAGCAGCTGTCCTCGGACAAGGATGGGAACCAAACAAACACAGCAGGCAGTAAAATGCACTACAAGGGTCCAAGAGTCTAGCAGAGTCACCTGGGTGCCACAAAACCTCTGACAGTGAGAGCACAGCCCTGTGGCTGTGACAGGGGGACATGACAGCTCCCTGGTGCCCTATTTGATACACACACAGGAGCAAAGGTGACTGTTCAGTGCTGTATCAGCAACACACCCAGAAAGGGCTGCTTTCCTCCATACGCTCCTGCACTTCAATGCAGATAGGTCACACCATGATGCCTGCACAGAGCTCACCCCTCACAACCCATTTCCTCAGATGACAAGAAGCAGATGTGAGGTTTTATCTCCTCAGTGGGCACAGCTCTGGTGGGTGTGGAGGGAGGCTGGCAGCTGTGGGGACATGTCTGCACCCAGGTCAGCTCTGCTCCACGGGTTTTATCTCCATCCACTCCAGGGCTGTGCAGCTTTCAACACCCTCAGTGTCAATGACTTCATGCCCCCAAGTGCCATAAACTTCTACAACCACAGTAGCTCACAGATGGGTATGGATGGTTATAAAATCACGTCCTAAATTAGGACAGCAAGAAGCTGAGATTGGAAGAGTAGGAGGAAGTCAGGAAATCCCAGGAGATGATGGTGGGGGAGGGATTTAGTCTCTTTAGAAAACAATAATGCAGTTTAATATGTTTTTCTTTTGACTTTACATACTAAAATAAGCTTCTCAGCTTCTGGGGCTGTCACAAATCATAAGTAAAATAAGGCGACTGGAACCCCATCAGTAGAGTAAGAGCCATATAGTAATAATCCTGAGGAGCTGCACAGGGCTTTCCATCTTCAAAGTGTTTTACAGACAGTAATTTATTAATCTGCAAATTTCCCCTGGCCAAAAGCAACTGTTCTGCATCTCTGCTAAGCATGAGATCCATAGTGCAGTTCAGCACTCGGGAGAGACAGTGCAGGCAGTGGCTCTGACCTCTAGAGCTAGACCTCTCTTTCTTTCTCACTCCAACCAGAACTCCACTGCTCCAACCACCATCTGAACCCAAAAGCATCGATGATATCAATAACCATCAAAAACCAAAGTAGCTGAAAGCCTCTGATATGGGGGAGTGTAAACAGACACGTTCACAATCCAGCAAATAACAGCAAAGCCTGAAATAAAGCTCCCAGGAGAGAAACTCCTGGCTGCCTTCCAGCAACTACTTGCCATGCTGGAGTATCATTCTGGCCCAGTGCTGGGCTCATCCTACCACACAGCCTGTCTGATAGCCCCCAAGGGAGCTACAGAGGCATTTCCTATGCACACATGATGATTCCCCCACCAAAGGGCTATTTATGCACAGCAGGTACCTGCTCACACTACACAGGTCCATTAGATAATCAGCATGAGCCTGCCCCTCCTCTCCTGGCAGCAATATTCTGCTTTTGCAATTCCCTAAGACAATACTCCCAACCATGGTCATCTCCCCAGCCCTCATGCTACAAAAGCTCTTGGAGGGTGAGAGAGCAGCCTGGTTAGCAGAGAGGGAAAAATGGAACAAGGAGCACAATTACAGTCACATCTTATTTATAAGTTGGTATCTCACATTGGCCAGCTTCATTCAGAAACAAGAAGATAACTTTATTCTGTATTCATAGTGGCTGTTATGTTCTTTGTCTGACTGGTTTTCCATCTCTTGTGAGCCATTGTATATTTATATGACTTCAGTAGTGCCAAACAAACTATTGTACAACCAGACCCGGGTCCATGGGTTTTTGTTATCCTTTCCTGGCTACCCAGAACATCTGGGTTCACTAAGCATCCTACAACATGAGTACCATCTTGAGGATGGCTTAGCTAGGCAGGGAAAGCAGAAGACCTTGACTGCCACTGTCAACACTGACCCAAAGGTGATGAGTGATGCACTCCTGCACTCCATGCACTGCAGGTCATGGATATTGTCAAGGCCAGGAGAAGATTTGCCCACGCGTTCAGCATGAGCAAACAGAAGACTCAGGCACCAGTTCAGTCTCAGCCTCTGCATCTCTTACTCTACACTACTCAGATCACATTTCTTCCCTCAAACAGCTTGCACCTCCCTTTCAGCAACTGATTTTGTTTCAGCACCAGCCTCCATACGCAGCAGAAACAGCAGAGCCCAGAGAACAGATGTTTAGAGCCACAGTGCTGTAGGCAAAATCTGGAGGGGAAATAAAGTTTGTGGGTTTGTCTCTCCAGTAGGAAGCAGGGTGAAATGTAATGCTAAAGCTTTCTGACACACTGCCAGAGAGACTGACAGCCATAGTGGCTTAACTGGATGGAAAGGCCACTTGCAGCCAGAGCAATGCTGGTATTTTAGAGCTGAAATTTAGCAAGTGTTGGTTCCTCACCTCCTCTGTAAGCTTACAGAACTTGAGACTCAGCAGAGCTGGTCCCCCTGGCTTGGGTAGTCCCAGATCCTTATTGCTGACCAGATTGCTCCACTGGGAAGGATGGCAGAGGCAGGAAAAGTGGCAGTAAACCACAAGACAACTCCTGTCCCTGCCTCCAGCCTTCCTCAGTCCAGCCTGGGCTAGAGAGAGAGCTGGTCCCAACAATACACCATGACATGACTTAATGTTCAAAGCACAGAAAAAGACTCAGCTGAGATGACAAATCCCTACCAAGTCACACATGTTAAATATCCCAGGAACCAGGTTCCCCAGTGAGAGCTACCCATCTCCATGGCCCTGCTTGATGTTAGGTGACCACCAGGGCAGCTGTAGACCGTGCACAGCTCTTCTGCATTCACTCCAGATTAGCTCAGCTCTGCTCCCCCCACCTACATACCCCGCTCCAAGGAAAAGCAAGCCCAAATGCTGTAACATTTCCAGAACAAGGCCACTCTACCATACTGCTATGTATTTATGACTTTGCAAGGGTGAAACGAGCTCCAGTCTCCTTTTGGTGCCAGTCCCAGGAAACCCTGCAGTGAAACAGAGGGCTGCACAGACGGCTGCCCCTCCATCCAAGTACAAACAGCCATCCAAGCCCATCATGAATAACAAAGGACGTTCTGACAGCCCAAACCGGTTTATGAAGTCCATGGCACAAAAAAGGAAGCTTTGAGCTGAAGAGTGCATCTGACACCCCCAGACCTGCAGGAAATTAAATGCATGCAATGCAGTGGATTTGCAGGAGAAGTGTATTTTAACTGACCTCATGTCTCATGTATTGAGACTTGACTTACATTCTTGCAGCACTCTACAAGGGTTCTGGCCACCCTGTACAGCAAATCTCTGCTAAACCAGATGTGTTTAAAAAGTACTAAATGCCCTGCAGAAATGCATGGAGGGTTCTGGTTCTGCCAGATCAATTGGCACAAGCCTGTGTGACCCAAATGCCAGGGTGCTCATTTCTGAAATCAGCTTCTTCCCAGCCAACTGTGTTAGCTTCTAGAGCTGCTGTAACATTTCCTGGGCAATCCTAATTCAACTGCACCTACCTCTCATTTCTGCAAAATCCCAAGATGACTGCACGTGGGGTGTTGTAATGCTGCCTCAGCAGGAGGAGGATGTTGCGTTGGTGGAGAGCAGAACAGCTCGTCCAGAAGCACAAGCAAAGCAGGGATTTTCCCAGAGAGCAGCTGAGATCCATGTCACTGGGCCCCTCCTTCCCCACACACTCCTACTGCCTGGGGCTCAGTGGAGGAGACCTACGCCATGTATTTTCTCCTTTGCTGTTTCCCCTTTGCTCACCACTTCCACACAGCCCCTGTTAGCCAGGATGGAACATCCCTCACTAAAGATCACAGCCTACTGTGCGTGCCTGCAGCCCTTGGGCAGCCCAAGGAGAAAAACCTCCCAGGCTTCAGCCTCTGCAATGAATACTGCACTGAGATGAACCTTGCTGAAGTGCACGTTGTGAATCTGGCCCACAATAATTCAGTGTAGTCCAAGAGAGAATGACAGAAGAGCTGTTCATCTGCTCGGGGTATATTGTAACTGCTTGTCTGCCAGCATTGCAGAGGGACAAGAGTTCATGGGGGGACTCGTCAAACTCCTGTACAGCCCTTATTTCTGAACATTTCCCCCCATAAAACCAGCTCCTGTTCTTTCCTCCCTCCCCCTTTCCACTTGCCTCCTGCAAATCATGCTGTCTCCTTCCACCCCCAAATAGGAAGTCCGGAGCCGAGACATGCACAATCTGCCTCTTCACAAGAGCTGGGCTGAACGAGTGCCAGAGGAGCTGAGAGCATGACAACATATTTCCTGTCAGGAAAGTGACTCAGTGAGACTGGTATCAGAGCTCCTCTTACTCTAGAAGTTCCCCTCTCCCCTTGCATTGCTAAGGCATGAGTCAGAATTGGAGAGCTGAATCTCAGTCCCCTCCAGATCCAACCAGGGATAGCAGAGTTCAGGTTCAAGCCTGGGTCCTTCCTGCAGCTCAGAGACAAGGCAGTTCCATGGGCCAAGCCCTGGATTCACCCCTCACAGAAGGGCAATACTGATACTGACACAGGGGACAGCTGGAGTTTGCAAAGCACTTTTAGGTGGAAGTGCTGTTGCTATTTGCTCATGCACCTGTTCACACCACACTGGTCGTCTCTACACAGAGCATTGTACAACAGCCCCCCAGAACCAACATTGTGTCCATGCATTGTACTGAAGTGTTTTATACACAACCATTTAATCCAGAAACACTGCAAATGCTCAAAACTCACTGCAGACAGTTTTCTTCTCTGCACAGGAAGTGGGCAGGTCCATCACGTGCCCCATCCTTACCTGAGCCTCTGCCAAGGGTGACCATGGACAGCCAGAGCGAAACCAGCAGGACACTGACCATCTTCATCCTGGGAAACAAAGCACACAGACCCAGTTATTTGACACTGTTTTACCACTGCAGGCCATTTTTAAATTCTATGTGTTTATTCCTCCATTCACCCAGGGATCCTTTAATTCTGGCACATCCCTGTTTTATTTCACTAAGATTCCTTAAGAACAGCACCGGCACGGCAGCATCTCTCTGCCTGTGGGCAGCTTGCCAAGCCTGGGAGGTGATGGCTCTGAAGAGGACAGCCCAGCTCACTGACTTAAGCCACCAGAATGGTCTCTATCAGGGAGCACAAGGAGTCAAATGGATGTTTGCAAGCTACAAATCCCAAGCTTTGACTCCCAAAAGAAGGTCCTGTGCCAAGACCTCCTTCTGGTCATCTTTAAGAACAAGCGCAGAGACCGCTCGCAGTGGCTGCGGCACACCTGCACTGAATCTGTCTGGCACTCTGACAGGACAGCCACACCAGAGCAGTCCCGACTGGCAAGGTGTGCTCCCAGTGACGTGCAAAGGGGCAAGCTGCCAGAGCCTGCTCCAACCTGCTCCTGCAGGCAGTGAAGGCAAGACAGGGCTTCACCAGCTCTTCCCAATCAAACCCTCTTTGGAACTCGCAGGAGTAAACAAACACCAGGTTTGTACACTTTTCAGAAAGGATCTAAACAAAGGCTTATACTTTCTAAGCAGCAGTGATAAGCAAAAAACAATCCCAAACTTTTCCATTCCCACTACAGAACACAATTTCCTGTAATTTGAGATAAATGTACACTGCCAGAGTTTCACTGGCTGCCCACTCCAGTATCTGGCATTCGGCTCTCAGAGCTGCTCACTCACTGGAATTAAATATCCCTCTGTTTCTAGGTTTTTCAGGATGCAATTTATAAGCTGGTAGTCATGAAAACTGACATCTACTAGATGCTCTCATTAAAGGGGTTAAGGTCACATTTGATATTCCTGTGTGCTGTCAGATCACAAAGGGAGAAGAGATGGTTAAAAGGCTGAACTTCATCAAAGCATCTCAGCTCTGCCAGGCAGATGCAGTAATGAGCATGGTGATACTGTCAGGAATGTGCTCATGAGATGACAGAGAAACCTGCTCCATCAGGGTGTTAAAAGTGTGGGGGGAGAAGCCACAGAGCTCCCTTAAACATCTCCTGAAAAACCTGTCCAGAATATATGCAGTACACAGAAGGGCTTTGAGCATAAGCAGAGAACACCTAAGATTGCACAGATTGCAGAGATTAACAAGAATGTGACACGTGAACTGCACTACTCAAAAGCCAGCAGCGGATATTGAATCCTTCCTTTTCAGTGGTTACATCTGAAAAGCCTTTGTGTGATGCCTTCCCTCTGCTGGGCTCATCTCAAAGAGACAAAGGAAATCTGAAGCATGCCTGTTCTTCCCTGCACAGTCCATGGAAAGGGCTGCACACTGCCTCTGAAGCCATCAGGTTTTTAAAAATGGTCAAGAAGCAGGGAAAAAAGGGAGGGTTTTTTTCCTGGGGTCCAGCTGAGAGGGCTGATCATCCCCTACCACCTTCCACCAAATTGAAATGCCAGCTGCTTATCAAACCTCTCTCTATTGCCACCTACAACCAGCTCCCAATGTTACTTAAGACTCCATAGGGAAGAAACAATATTAAGTACTCCCACCCCTTGGAAATGCTGAAGAAAGATAAAACATTTTTATGCCATCAGATTGGACAGCGAGATCCTACATGCTGCACTTCTGGTAGGAATTAAGGAACTTTTGGTAATTGAGACGCTTGAAGAGAGGGGGTGTAAAGAGTGGCAGGGAATCATTCCCATAATCAAGATCCCTCATGGTTCCCTCTCCATTTGTCATTAGCTAAATGCACAGCGTGTCCTAACTCACCCTTATTTTCCAGCGACTCTCTCCTGCATTTTGCACAAATCAGACTGAATTCAGCCCTGAAGCAAGCAGGAACCACTACGGACTTTGGATGAGTTTCCCTTGTATTGAGCAAGGCCATTTGCGTGGCCTGAGGCCAAAATAAACTACTACGTTTCACTGGGTGATACATGAACTCTGCAGTGAGCTAATATTTACATCCATTAGCTGTGCTCACAGGAACATGCTCCTTTCAACTGTCTCACAGAGCCACCAGGTCTCTGTTCCCATGAGCAAGGTATCCAAGATTTCCATGCTCTGCCTACTAGTAGGAAAATCCTTTTTTTCTTTCTCTACCCAGCTATAAAATCAGGAGCCTTACACACAGAGTGATTTACTTCTGGTTCATTCCAGGCTTTCCAGAGACCTTATCAGTGGAGACAGACAGACACAGAGCCTGTCAGATTACAGCAATTTCTCCATTACAGAGAAGGGACACAGCTGACCACAGCCCTGGCTGCTCCCACTCAACACAAATGCAAAGGACCACGGAAGGGACAGGCACAGAGTCAAGGGCTGGTCAAGGGGAGGCATCACACCCTCCTGGATGCCCTGACCATGCCAGAATTTGCCAGCCCAGCTCCATTCCTGTGGCACACGATTACTCAAAAATACTCCAAAACCCAAATAGCCCCACACCTGTGATACTCCCCCAAATAAAAAGGTCTTCCCCCCACCAGTCCCGTGGTGACACAGGAGAAGAGCATTGCATCCTGCTGCAGAGAAGGGTGGGTTTTGCAATGCCCTGAAGAACCTGACACCACAGGACTACAGCCCACCCTGGTCTTGCCAGGAACAGAAGAGTTTTCTCAACCTTTCCCAGCAACCTGCTTCTGTGTTTCGTGACAGGACACAGCATGTTGCCATTTTTCCTGCCTGTGATGCAATTCCAGTGGTGTCTGATGAACTTCTTGTGCAATTCTGTAGAAATGCACCGAACACCAGCTTCTGTGGCTGCAACCAAAGGAGCCAGAGGCCAGGGAGTGCAAACCCAGGCTGCAGCAGAAGTCTTCACCCAACTGCATCCACACAGTGCAAATAAAAATAAAAGGAGAGTAAAATCAGTGAGCATGAGAGCTTACCAGCTCAAAAATCACACTGCAGCTAGAAAGCAGGCAATCAGAGCAGCCAGGAGGCAGCTGGAGAGCTCTGATACATCCTCAGCACTCCAGGAACTTCTCACGAGACCAGTATTCTCTGAGGTGCTCTTAATGTCTCCATAAATTAACATTTTAATAATAATTCATAGAGTGGTTAGGGAAAATGATCCATCACAACCCTTGCTAGAATTTTTTTTAAGGAGCTTAACTTGAAATGTTCACTTTGTTTCAAATGAGAAATTGTTCCCTTTTCCTTCAGGAGCACTTTTTTTCTGCAAACTTTCACCTTCTGTCTACTGAGGAGCAAAGAAAACTGGGCTGGGGGGAAGCACAGTCATGGAAGAGTCTCATGCTCTTAACATCAAAGGGGATGGAAAGTCTTAACTTTTTTTCATTTCATACTGGTCACAAGTGGCTTTTCTGTCAGAAAAAAAAACATGAATATTTTTATATAAAGCACCTTTTATTAAAACACCCTTGCCAAAGAGACCTCAGCAAGGCATCATTCCCTCCTGCCTTTAGCAGCATGGACTCTGCAAAGCCCACGCACTCTAGCAGCAATTATAAAACCAAAGACAGATGTCAAGTAATTAACAAAGAGAACTGCACTCAAAGTAACTACTGCACACCTATTCTCAAAGACACTGTACAAATTCTACAGAACAATGCTGCATTTTCCAGGAAAAATGCCTTTGTCCCTCCTAACCAGAAGCCTCTAGTGAGAGCTGATAGGTTTTTTGCTTTTCATGGAGAAGTCACACTACGGCCTGCAGAACAAAAGCGCCCTTCAGAACCTTGCCACTAAGTGCTCTGACTGAAAGGGAGTGTAAAATAAAGCAGTTTCCAAAAGAGGAAATAAATAATTTCAGCCAAAGCACGTTTTGCATAGTATTTTCTTTCTGTAATTCTGTCCCAACTCAAAAGCATTTGAGGGCCCCAAAAAATGGGATACAGACATGGGAAGGTTGGCAAAATCCAGAGTGGGCTAGTTTAGGAAATGCTTTGGTTCTGTGTCACATGGACTTGGAGATGAAGGTTGATTGATGGGCTCAGAGCAGAGCTGATGCTCAGGAAAAGGGCTCAGCCCCCTGCTCCCAATCACAGCGTGCCCACCAGCCCCGGGTCCCTGCATCATCCCACAGCAGCATTGCAGAAAGCTGCTCGATGAGTTTGCTGGGTTTTCTTATGGGGAAAAAGAGATGCACAGTTCAAGTAAATTCAAAGAATCCAAAAGGCAGACAAAGGGCAGCCTGAAAAGCAGCTGCAGAAAAGTAACAGCAAAAACACTAATGGAAAATGGGAAAAGGCCCTTCAGCCCCCCAGGAAACACTTTTGCTTTTCAGTATGTGCAGGAGTAGTCAGACAAAGGAGGAATTACTGCAGCATAAACCATCTAGGTGCCACTTAGCCAGGGCCTGCACAGTGTCTCTCTGAGCCTGCATCTCCTCCAGAGGCCACGTGGGCACTGCCTGGCACTGCCCTTTGCTGTGGTGTCCATGGTCCCACTCTGTCCTGCCCAAAGGGGAGCCCCTCCTGCACAGAACTGGTCAGTGCCAGGGACAGCCCTCCAGAGGAACAGAATGTGACACCTAGACAGAACGACAGGCCATGGCTTTTGGAAGTCCAGCCTTTACTGCCCAGGAGGAATGACCACATTAATGACAATTTTCATCCCCAGACGGCTCCCAAGAGCAGAGCAGGGAGGAATCCAGCAGCAGTTTGATGATGAGCACCAAAAGCAGCCTGCAGCACTCTCCCTGCTCTCGTGCATGCTACGCCACACTCATCACTTCAAACAGGACAGTGACCAGAGGGCCCCAGCACTGTCCTTGGAGAAAACACTCACATCTCTCCTGAGGGCAGGGAGCCCAATTTGTCTCAGCAGCAGCAGCTCTTAAACAGCCGGGCACATTTCAGCAGGGATCAAGCAGAGCTGAAGCCTGCCCTGCAGTCAGGGATATCACAGGAGCCATAGGTGTGACCTAGTCACTGCATCTACTGGTGACACATCTAAGGCAGGGACTTGCAAAATCAGTCCTGGAGTCCCACCTGTGCCAGGGTAGCTGCACTCGCCAGGCCATCGCCTGCCTGACATCAGAGCAGGCTGAAAGGAATTTGTTCTGAAATATTTCTATTACAAAAGTAATTTATGTCATCAGAACCGCAGGAAATGCTGAAATTTGAGCAGCCTGAAAGCTTTTCACCAGCTAGAATCACAGCAGATATTATACACCAGCTTTTGCAGAGGGGAACAAGAATTAAACTAGTGGGAATCAGATGGAAAGTTGCCCTGGTGAGAGGTATCTCCTGTTACCAGCACAAAGGATTTTCTGCCTTGCTTGGTCAGATCTGGCCACTGGCACACAGCTTTACAGCCACAGCTACTGCAAACCAAACACACAACACGAAAATCTGGAAATAGTCTTCTTAACCAGGGGCTCAGCCAGCTCACTGCCAGCCAAGGACATGACACCAGGCATCCAAGGTGGCTCCATTTGCCTGTCACCCACCATGGCCCCTCCCTGGCTTCCTGCATCCACATCCAGGCCAAGGGCTGCAGCCTGATGGTTTTTTAATAAACACATTTCACAAAATCCCCGACATGGGGATGAACAAGCTCAGCAGTGTGATGCTCCAGAGTCATCGTGGGAGGTGATCCCAAGCTATTTCTCCTTCAACAGAGCAGCACAAATTGCAGAAGCAAGGCTGCCCTTCCAGGAGCACCAAGAGCTCCCCAGGGCAGAGCTGGCAGCAGCCTCCCCTCAAGCTCAGAGGCTTGGGAAAAAGTGTGGAGACTTTCATTCACAGTGAGTCATTCCCGGGAGCTTCCTTGGTAGTGCAAGATTTGCCAGCGCCAGTGCCAATGTTTGGGACACGGAGGTGAGATTTCCAGGCAGGGAATTTGTGATTTGCTATTGGCACTTACATATCATCTCCTGGCATCCTTTTGGCTCAGCAGATTTAACGCTAACAATGAGAATTCAGAGGGTTTTTTTCACCCTCACAAAAGAAAGAAGTGCAATCTAGGCATGTGGAGAGAAATGGAGGGGAGGCTTGAAAATGTACCTGAAGAAATTTGTAATCCCCTGCTTCCCTTTGCAGTTCTCCTGGGGTCCTCTCAGGACTTGGAAAAGCAGAAATGCCACAGATTTTGCACACTGCTCTGCTGGAGTCCAGGGTGCCACTGATTATACTCTGCCACCAATTTAGCAGGCAGAGCACACTACATTTCATACATCCAAAATAAATGAGCTCTCTGTCACCTCTACAAAGTATGCACACCTGGACAAGTCAAATAAGCAGCTGGGACTATTGCCTAGAGATCTGTGGAGTGGGCTGGAGAGGGGCAAGCAGAGCCACAGCTATAAAATCAAACAGCATGGATTACAAATGGATCCACGCTGGCCATTGAGCAGTTCAAACACTAAGCTACAAGAGCACTTCTGTACTCAAGCAAAAGGTATCCAGCTAAGATAGTCTATTTTTTATGTGTGAATAGCCAGGGAATGAAAAGTTCCCAACCGTGCTTCAAAGAGAGCTGAGATCTTCCATGAAGCCAGACACAATGCTTCTATTTTGGACAGCTATGTTATGGTGAAGGGAGAGTTCTGAGAAACACACACAATATTGTGCTACCACAAAATAAACTGAGAAACCAATCTTTGCGCAAAAAAAAGGAAATCTGCAATCAGTGTGGCCCAAAGACCTGAGAAGACCTAAGGAATCCAAAGTGAGATCCCCTCTCACTGGAAAAGTTCTAATTAACTGTCATGGAACACTTGGAGACATCTGACAACCAGCATTTAATTTATACATTCTGCCTCCTGACCTTTTTACAATGTGAGCAGCTCCACTCCCCTCCCGGGAGGTTGTTCCACTGCCCCAGTGGACACAGCAGCACATCCACACTGGGCATCAGATTGCACAGCAGCAGCCCCAAGCTAGCTCAGCACAAGTCTCTAAATCCAGAGAATACAATTTGAGCAGGTTTTCAGGTGGGCTTAATGTCTTTTCCAGGACAGGCCCAGGACTCTCAAACCCCAGAGCAGCTTTCCCAGGAGGTGTCTTCTTGCAAGCCCAGCCTGGTCCAACCAGTGCCCTGCAGCCCCACTCCCCATCTCCCCTGTCACACCAGGGGCTGCACCCAGCCCTGCTCAGCACCACCTGCAATAGGCTCTCAGTGTCAAAAACACCCCAAGAGTTTCTTTTCTTAAGTTCAAGCCCTTGCTGGCAGCTGTGTACCTGCTCCTTCACTTCAGCTCCTCCCCTCACAGCACTAAGTGCTTGAGCACCAGATTCCCAGGATGGCTGCTCCGTATTCAGACAACATCCTTCCCTTCTTGTTCCTCCAGAGAGGGATACAACAGGCAAAAATCCTCCAAGCACCACCACGCTCCTGAGCACATCACTGTCTTTCCCAGGACATCACTTCCCACTGTCTTTCCACATCACTTCCCTTCCCAGGAATCTGCTTTCCTGTGCTGCCACAAATTCCTCAGGCAGCTGCAATGTCTCCAGCACTACTACCAGGTTTGCCTGTGCTGCTGCCAGTGGGGAAGCCCAGCTCTTCCTGAGGCATAGGAGAATGATTTCCTCAAGTGACTCTGGGTATCCTGGGATGAGCAACATATTCAAGGGTAAAAGCAAGTCAGATGAGTTTTTCTTTTTCAAGTTTGGGCCACACAGCATTTCCACACCTGGTACTTATATTAATCATGTTAATTTAATCCCATTTAACCTTACAAGTAAAAGCAAACAAGAATAAGACATCAAGATGCTTCAATCCCTGTCCTGCAGCTCAGATAGGCTGCTCCAAGTGTGCTTTACACATCAATCAATTTAAAGCAATATAAAAATAGAAAGCCCAGGAGCTACCAGCCTCCCCCAAGACAGCACCTCATTTAAAAGCAGTTCTCTGGAGGTCCTTCCAGCCCTCCACATTCCCAACCCACCCACTTAGTCCCCCTGGTTACTATCAGAGCAGCTTTCTTTCACATACCTGTCCCCTTCTGGCCAGCATGGTATAGTTGCATTCTGCAAAGGGGACTAGAAAAAGCTGTGTACACACAGAAAAATGGAGGAGAAGAGAAACAAGACAAGAGTGAGACAATCCTTCTCCCCCTTGTGATGTGTATTCCTTTTGCTCCCCATGTCTCTAACATTTCCCTCTGCAAATATTTGGTTGAGCCATCACAGGGAACTTGCTCAGGCTCTGCCTGCACTGGCCCCATCAGCTCATCTTGAAATTCAACCTTCAAAGAACAGCACCCTGAAATTTGAAGTTCAGGAGCCTCCTGCCAGAAAGTCTGCTCTGTGACCCACAGCACCTACACAGTGGGAAAGCTGAGATGGAGCTGCAGGCAGCAGTATGCTGTGACTGTCATCAATATTAATTATTTGGGGAGAATATGATTGATCTCACAAGGGCAATGAATTCATTTCTCCAGCTGAATGACAAACAAAAGGCAATACACACGCTGCTGACATTTCCAAAGGCTACGAGGTGCTGAGACACAAGGAAATGCTGCTCTGCACTAAAGCCCTGCTGCAAAGGGCCAAAAATCTGAAAAGCCTCTGAAATTTTCATTTCTGAGTGCCTTCAATGCCAGGATGTAGATGCCTTCATATTCTCAAATCTGTGCTGACCCCAGCCCTGGGCTGGCTCCCATCTTTGCATTGAGAGGAAGTAATCACTGAGTATCTTTGGGAAGTTGGTGTCATGGTTTGACTCTGGCCCAATGCCAGGCACCCACAAAAGATGCTCACTCACCCTCCCCTCCCATGCCACAGCTGGGCAGAGAAGAAATTAATGAAGGGTTCATGAGTTTAGATAAGGACCAGGAAAAAACACTCCAAGGGCAAAACAGGCTCAGCTTAGAGGTACAAAGTGAATTTATTACTAGCAGAGCCAGAAGAGGATAATGAGAAGTAAAAGAAAGCCCTAAAAACACTTTTCTTTCCCCCAGCCCCTCCCTTCCTTCCCACCAACAGCAGAGGGAGACAGGGCATGGGAGGTTTTGGGTCTGTTTGTCACTGACGTTCTCTTCCACTTCTATGGGAGAGGAGTCCTCTCCCTGTGAGCCTGTGGGGTCCCTCCCACGGGAGACAGCTCTCCCAAAACTGCTGTGGCATGGGTCAGTCTTCCACGGGGTGCAGTCCTGCAAGGACAGGCTGCTCCAGCCTGGAAGCAGGACCCCCCCTCCACTGGGTCTGCCACTGGTTCACAGCCTCCTCCAGGCATCCGCCTGCTCCAGCATGGGCAGCTTCCCCACGGGCTGTGGGTGGATCTCTGCATCCCCCATGGATCCCCGTGGGCTGAGGGTGGACCTCTCACCCCTTGTGGATCCCCATTCCCTGCATCCCCCATGGATCCCCAGGGGCTGCAGGGGCTCAGCTGCTTCACCCTGGTCTCACCATGTCCTGCAGAGGATTCACAGCTCCAGCACCTGCAGCACCTCCTCCCTCCTTCTGCACTGCCCTTGGTGTCTCCACGTTGTTTCCCTCACATGTCCTCACCTCCTTCTCTCTGACTGGAAGAAAAACTGCGCCTGCCCCACTTTGTCTTGATCCTCCTCCCAAATACATTATCACAGAGGTGCCACCAACCTCTCCAACTGGCCCAGCCTTGGCCAGCAGCATATCCATCTTCAGAGCCACCAGGGACCAGCTCTGCCAGGCGTGGTAGAAGCCTCCAGAAGCTTCCCACAGAAGCCACCTCTGTGGCCCCCCATCACCACCAAAAGCCAGGCCGTGCAAAAACCAACACAGCTGGGTTGAGTTTCCCTCCTGCTCTTTGACACTTCATGTCAGCAACTAGAAACTCATTGCACCTGACAGATAAGGGGGCAAAAAGAATTTCTAAGGGGGAAATATAACCCTCCTGGACTATTCAACAGGGCTGAAATGCAAGGTACAGCTCCCCTGTGCAATGGGAGAAAAGGAAGACACAGCCAGCCTAGAGAAAAGCGTTTCTATCTCTCCATGGGGTCAGGAGTCTGTGTGGGTGAAACCTCCCAAGGATGTCAGAGTTAACCAGGCTCCCAAAATTCCACACAGTAACTGGGAGAGGACAAGGAAGGAGGAGAAAGGTAAATGCACTGGGGCTATTTTTTCAAGAGAATGGATACGGGGGAAATCCCATCCCAGTCCACAGGGATGTTATTCCAGTGGAGTCTGAGTTCTGTCCTTCAGTCACCCCAACACATCAGCTCAAATGCAACCAGCACAATTTGCTGGAGTAACACATTTTGGGATCCAGAAGCACATCTGTGTTCATTCAGAGAGGCTGGGTGCCCTCAAGACCTCCATAGCTTGCCAGCTGAGCAGCAACGTCCTCCTCCCACTATCCAGATCCCTTCTTAAAAACAAGGGCTGGGAGGTATCTGTGCTTGAAGGAAGAGGGGCTATTTCTCAACAGAACAAATCCAATTATTCATATTAGAATGAATTTGCATGCCTCTTGCTGACAAATTAAGTATTTTTTTACACATCTCAGAGCTTTGACTCAACAGATTGCTAATAAATTCATGTAGGTGGGGCTCTGGATGTTACTATGGTGGGAGGGAGGTGAGGTTTTACTTTTTGCAACAGGACTAACCTGAGGAAAAATAACTAGGAATTTGGACTCCTTACACTGCCATTTACTAGGCTCCTGCCAGTCTCTAAGGTTGAAGATTTTAAAACAGTCTCTAGTTTAGGGCAGAAATATGAGTTTCTGGCTAATAAACATGAAATTGTATATAGGCATCAATCACCAAATGCAGTGCATAAAAACCTGTAGTGCCTCCCTGATAATCAGGAATGAGAGAACTTATAAATGGCTGGCCCCTGAACTGAGTGCATTAGTAGAGGCTTCTGAAATCTGTGCCTCTGTTTCCCCAGCCGCTTTTAGAACAGCCTCTCCCCATCTCACACCACAGCAGTGCATCTTAATATCTCTAAAGTGCTTGGAGATGCTGAGATGAAAGATAACATATGAGTGCAAAGTATAGATTAATTCCCTGAGCTCAACAGTCAGTGGAGCTGATGGAGCTAAAAGTAACACATACCCACCACAAAAAACTGGGGTTCTGAGCCTATCTTAAATAGTAACTACTTAAGGAACAGGTCCCTTGGAACAAGTAATTTTGGGGCTGGTTAGCTGGGCACATGGAGCCCCAGCAAGCAGGAAGCAGAGAAATGCAACGCACCACTATGAAAAATGGATGCTTTTCCAGAAGGTTTTCAACCTGTTTCTATAGAATTTGGTGGAGGGATTTGAACTCATTTCAGTTAGAGCTGTTCACATTTTAGCAACCACCACATAAAGAACATGACCAAACATAATTTGAAAAGCTATTTCCCTTTCTGTTTGTTTTTATAAATTATTAAAAATCCAGTTTAAATATTGCAAAGAAAACTTTAAATTGAGCAAGATAAGTTTTGGCATCCTTCCAAGTAGAAGGCAAACCCCAAAATGTTGCTGCAAATCCAACAGATGGGTGTTATTTTTCACGCTTTAAAATTTCATTCCTTTGCACAGAGATTAACTGTAATTAGCTCTTTATTTACATCTAAAACAAAAAGTAAAATGATAAAGAAAGGCAGCTATAACCACAACTCACAGGCAGAAAAAGGCCAAAAAAAGAAAATCAACAAAAATTCCCTCTGAGAAGAAAACACGTCTTTCTTGCCAAGCAGCATAATTGTTACAAATATACAGTTAAACAACTCCACAACATCCTGTCAGTTCTAAGGATAAATATTTAAGTTGCAGTCTTGCAAACCTTTACACACAAATTGATCAAATACCTAAGAAATACCTAAGAATCTTCCTCAGAACACTGGAAAAATCTCGCATCCCTCTAAATAAACAGCATCAGGCCTAAGAGAGGCAAGATACTCCACTACACTTTTATTTCAGTAATGCAAGGGATTAAAGAAAACTGGGAGGAAAACAAACAAGCAAAAAAGCAAACCCAGCAGCTTTCCCAGATAAAGAGAGAGCTATTAAAACCTACTCTTTTTCCTTCACTTTTTTTTTAAAGCCCTCTTCTAATTCTGATAACACCTTGGCTTAGTAAAACTGAAGAGGCTCCTTAAGTATTTGTGTGAGTGAATGATTCACACTGTATATCTGTGTTTCAGCTGCAGCACAGCAAAGCTGTCCAGGGAGCTGCATGGGGAGCCCAGCTCTATGCTCTGACCTGGCACTGCCAGGCTGCACCACGGAGCTCCCACCTGCACCCAGAGAGCCCCTGAGCCACGGCCACAGCCAGCGCTGCAAGGGTTAAACAGCAGAGCCTGCCCAGCCTGGCCTAAACAAGCTGTTAGCAGTGGAACAGAGCGAGTGGGCTTGAAGGCAGCCTCAAATGCTCCAGAAGCAAGTGGAAACTGTGCCCTGGCAGCTCAGGGCTCTCAGTGCAGCGATGGGCACGGGATGGGAGCGCTGGGGCACGCAGGGCTCCTGCCAGGCACGGCAGTGGGGCTCTTTCTGCGGGCACCTAGGAGAGCTGGGGAGGGCTGGTAGCCCCTGATGGCCCTGCTCTGAGTGGGATTTCCAAGCTAATGGCTCTCTGGCACCTGCCCAGTGTTCCCAGGGGAAGGAGCCACCTACCACTTCCCTGACTGAGCCAGGATTCATGGAAATGTCTTATTCTCTGCTGCAAATAGAGCATTTAATTTAACAGTCTCATTTTGTTCACACATGTAAATGTAAAAAGACTCCCTAAGAATCAATGTAACTTTTTCATCTAAATATCAAGTCAACACATAAGAAGACAGAGTAGAGGGAGGGAGAGAAGAGGAGGGAGGAAGAGGGAGGGAGATCCAAACACCAGGGACCTTGAATCCACTCACTGCAAAAGTTAAGGACTGAAATAATTCTCATTTACTCATATGAGAAAGTGAAGCTCTCACTTTCTCACTCTCTCCTTCTCTTTCCCTAACGCTCTCAGATACGTCTATCTTTAGCCAATTATCCTTGCTGTAATTTTCTTTAAATTGTAATTGGATAATCATCCAGACTCAGGGGAAACCTTTGTCAGAGGAATTCCTGAGGATATATTCCCATTTGATGAAACTGAGAGTTGTTAGGTTAACAAAGGACTGACTAAAGACATGACTCTTCACTTGTCGTGAAAATACTGTTTTACAAGCAACTATTTTTAGAGAACCCTGTAACAAAATACACACACCTGTACACTCATTTTCCTGTATTTTATTATCTGTAAAATCAGATTCTAAAATTATGAATATCATGTTCTGTGCATGTGTCTTATTGGGACCTCTGAGGCTGAACACAGTAAACACAGTGGCCAAGATTGAAATTCCCTAAGGCACAGGCACCACTGAAGCAATTTCCCCAAATCAGTTGCCTTCCTGCCCTCTCTCTGAGCTCATCTGGCTCAGTCGAGTGCAAGATCCTCACACAGACCAGCACTGTGGCTGAGAAATGTCAGATTAGCCCTCTGCCTGGTAAAAGCACTGCTGGGGGGGGGAGAAATCCTAAAATACCTCCCAAAAGAAGAAGCTGCTTTGTTCCAGTTTAGCAGGGAATCTCAGCCGCACATTTTGCTGATGGTGGAGCAGAATAAAGCAGCCACAAACCGTGGATGGCAGAGCCCCACCTGCACACAGCCCCCAGCCTCCTGCAGGCTGTGGAGAAGGGCATGGCACACCTGAGCCAGCTCTGCCTCCTTCTGCCTTTGCATCTGTCCCACTTTGCCCAGCCAGAGATGCTCCAGCTCACCTCCAGGTACGGAGCTGCCACCAGCCAGGCTGCAGCAGCCTGGCAGCACAGAGGACACAGGCTCTGCTCATGGGGGCACTGAAATCCACGAGCTGTGTCGAGAGAAAGAGAGGGGAGGAAGGAGCAGAGCAGAGCTGCACTGTAGAACGTGTTTTAGTTCCCAGATAACGTGGCGCTGTTCACAGATTTCAGCTTATATAGGCTTTTCCCTATTTCTATTTTTATTCCCAAAGCACTCCCCATTACTGTGTGATAAGGAAAAAAAAGACCTGAATGCATTCACATGCTGATATAATCTTCCTAAGTGTCCACCTGGCTAATGCAACCTGCACTCTCAGAGCCAGGCTGGGGCACCTCCTCTCCCACACACCAGTCACAAGGGCTTTATGGCAAGTTTTTGCAAGTCAGAGTCTTGCTGAAATGGGAGGACACTTGACAAGAGAGGGGACCCAGGACACACAGGGAAAGAAATATGAATCCTGTGCCTGCCAAAATAACCAAGAGAGAAATCCAAACAGGAGTGAGAAGAAGGAATAAAAACTCAAATTTCAGATTCTTATTCTGAAGGAATATAATTCTTCCTCCCTAGAGCTGGCATCTGGCTCATGCAGGTCTTGAAGGAATAAGGCTAGGACAAAATCTTTCTGCCTCACTCTTCCTGAATGCTTATTTTAGAGCTTAAAATTATAGCTCTGAGGCCAGCAGGGAGGCATTCCCACACCTCCAAGTATCCAGGCTGCTACACCACTCCTGCTACCCTCTTAAGTCTTTCTTATCTGTGTGTGCTTTGTGGTGCCAGGTGTTTTTGGCTACCTGACCCTGGGGATGAGGCTGCTGGAGCCCAGAGCAGGGCAGTACTCACCCCCACTGCATGTGCTCATGCTCAAATGCAGAATACCTGCACAAACCAATGGAGTCTGGAAAGGGAGAGCCCAGAAGTGCTCATATACAAGCTTTCCTTCCACACCCTGGAGGGATCAAAGGACCTTCTGGACCCTGGGGAGGCACGGACAGACATCAGCAAGTGACATATCAAATGCAGACACTTTGAACTCAAGCTGGAATCAGAGACATGGAAAGCAATCCCAGGGCTGTGTGGAGGCAGCTCTGCCTTGCACAGAGGCATGGAGTCAGAAACACAACCTCTCACCCCACAGCTCCTTCCTCCAGCTCCATGCAGCAGCTCCCACCTTCCCAGCTTAACATTTTCCAGTCACTGCAGTGCCCTGCAGGCTTCCACCACCCCAAGTCCTCTCAGGCTTCCTCTCCATGTCCCTCATTATCCTACATCCTTAGCTGCTCCTCCAGACAAGGTGATCCCAGCAACAACACCGTGCCTACTTCCAGGGAAGAATATCTGGGTTTTAGAGTTTGATCCTCTTGGCTTGCCCTCTCCTGCTCACCACAGGCAGGCACTAGAGACAGAAGGCAGGAGCCCTTCCAGCACCAAGCCTGCCCACCTGAGAGCCTGTGGGCTGGAGTGATGCTCTCCATGAAAACAAGGGATGCCTTTCCTGCAAGGAATACAAGACAGCAAATAAATCTTCCAGAGCTGCCAAAAGCAACCTGTTATAAATGACCCTCTAAGTTATGAGATATGGACTCTCCACAGTACAGTTAATAAATAACACCTCACAATGATTCTAGGTATGGAAGCGTATGTTGGGTGACACTTCTGCTTGCCCAAGAGGGGCACAGTTAAAAATGGAGTGTCAGGAAAATAATACTTTTTAATTACAAAGGAGATAAGCGTTTTTATAATACAAGGAACTTGCTGCAATCTCACAAATCCAGAAGTGAAAAGCCTTTCCTAGGACAAAAAACTGAATACATGGAACAAAATCCATCATTTTATAAGAAAAGAAAGATCTGTAAAGTCAACCAGAATTTTATCCAAGCATTATAACCAGCTATTCAGAAAGCAGAGGTCAGGATGAAAAGAGAGAGTGTGCATGTGAGAGGGCATTTATAATCCAGTTTACTGTGACATCCTAAAGCCCCAAGACCAGGATTCTGTTGTGCCAAGCACTGTACAGGCAAATTGCAAGAAACCAGCCCAGAGTGAGGAACAAGCACTGCCACTGTAACAGGGGAAAGCAACATTGGCACAGAAAAGGGACACCTGAAATAGTGAAGCACTGATGGTTTCCTTTTTCCCCTTCTTTTTTTAAGAAACCATCCCGTTTCTCTCCAGATACACACCCTCTCCCCCTCCCCACCCCCCCCCAAAAAAAAACCAAAAAACCTGCTTCACATAAGGGGGCAGCTGCCCCCAACAAACACAGCAAAGGCCATCTTGCTGCCAGCATCTAATCGCTTCCAGTCTGTTTTCTTGCACATGTCTCTTTCACTTTATTTCCCGGCTACGGCTTAAGCCTGACCCCTTCCTCTCCCCACTTCCATCTGAAACCCGTTTGACAGCAGAGAGCAGCTATCAGAGGCTCAAGAATTTGCAATCCGGGTGAAAATTAAAGTTACATTTCTCAGCGCGTGTAGCGCTCCAGCCAGGAATATACCCAGACCTCCACGGCCCACGGGAGCGAATTGAAGCAAATCCCTCCGCATGTCGGGGACCGGGGGCATCGCCAGCCCGCCTGCAGGAGCGGCGGAGGCAAACCCGCCATCCCGCGGCTGGGCTCGGTCCCCGCACACCGCGGGATCGCCCAGGGTCCCCCGAGGTCCGCGGGGGTCCCCGGCCCCGCGGCGGCACCGGCACCATCGCGCCCGCCCCGCTCCGCTCCCCCATCCCCGGCCCCGCACGCTCGCTCCCACCGTGCCCACCTGTCCTCCCTCGTTCGTGGCCGCCGGGCGCTGCTCCTCGGGCTCTCCCGAGCGGTTCCTCTTCTTTCCTTCCTATCCCCGCCCCGTGCCAGCCGAGGAGCGGGGGCCGCTGCCGGCTGCGCGCTGCCGCCCGGCTCCCCCCGCGCCGGGGCTGGAATCCGCCTCCTCCGACACAAACTTTCCCTTCGCGTGCCGGGAAGTTCACGGTCGGGGCGGGGCGGGACAGGCTCCGCTGTCCCTTGTCCCTGCCCACGCCCACGCCTACAGGAACACGGGCGTCCCCCGCCCCCCCTCGGCAGCGCGGCTCACCTGAGGACGCGGGGAGCGCACAGCTGTGCGCCGCGCTCTCTTCTTCTTCCTCCTCTTCTTCCTCCTCTTCTGCCTTCTCGCCGTCGTGCCCGATCCGCGCCCCCGGGCTCCGCTCCGCCCCGCCCGCCCCTCTCCCCGCGGCCGCGCTCCGCAGGCGCTCGGGGTGGTCCCGCCGCGGTCACTGCGGGGCAGCGGGACAGGGACAGGGACAGGGACAGGGGCAGGGGCAGGGGCAGGCACAGGCACAGGCACAGGCACAGCTCCGTCTCTCCGCAGCTGCCGGCTCGGCTCGGGCCGGGGGAGGCGGGGTGCGAGGCGGGGTGCGCGGGGCCACGGCTCCCTCTCCTGGCCGGAGCCGTCCTGCCGGCGGCAGATGCCGGGGGCCGGAGGCGCCCGGAGCACTTGGAGCCGGCCCGGAGCCCTTGGACACGTTCTGGACCCTTTCTGGGTGGAGCGGGCTGGCGGACACAGCCCTGCTGCTGCCGCAGCCCCTGTGCGCTCTGCGGACCACTTGCCCCCTGGGGAAGTAAAGTTTCCCATTCTCCTCTCTGGTGTGCTGGGATTCTTTCCTGGTAATTTCCTCCCAGGGCTCCCTGGACATTCTGATACCACCTCGTCCCGGAGAAGTGGCACTGTTTTTGCTCTACCGCTGGCACAGATACAGCCTTGATGAGGCTGAAATTGTTGATGGATGAGGACTGGGCACCTGAAACAGACTGCAAGGGCAGTGTCGGGGAGTCTGAGGAGTGGAATGAAATTCTGCAGGGATTTGGGCCGGCACCTGCTCCTGGAGAATGTGGCCACTGATTTTAAGTGCAGCCCTTAGTGTAGGAGTGTCCTTGCCCAGGGAAGCTCATTGTCCTCTCAGGTTGGCCTGGAGTCTCTTCCATACTGGCAGTGAGTAACCTGCCCTTATTGGTACTTTTATCACATCTTGGCAGGCTGACGGCAGAGAGAAATGGCTGGACACAAAGCCTGTAGTGCTAAGGGAACTCCTGTCTGCTCAAAGTGCTGCAGCGCTTCTTAGCACTGTTGGCTGCAACACCTGGACTGAGTTCAACACCTCAGTTGTTATCCTCAGAAGGTAATTCCAGGATATCTAGGAGACCAAATTTCACCCCATCCCTTGAAGCTCCTCTGCAACAAACCTGTCACGAGGTGCAGGGTCTGGCTAAGGCACCAGAGCCATTGGTAGCCCCCATCTCCCCATCCCTCTGCAAGGCTGCACGGGGCGCTGCTGCACACGTGGCTGCTGTGAAAGGGGGTCCCTGCCCTCAGCACCCCACCACCTCTCCAAGGTGGGCACACCTAAAGCTCCCCCCAGCCTGAGGAACAGGAGCTGCAGCCTGGCTGGGAAGGAGCTGTGGTGGGAAGCCAGTGCTGTTCCTGCAGCTCCAGCAGGAAATCTCTTCCTCCTGTACCTCTCTCTCCTTCCCTTCCCAGGGTTCTGGCACAGCAAAATTAGGCAGAAAGTTTCTTATCTCAGCAGCTTCTGTGTCCTGGTGGTGAATGCCCTTGAAAATCTGCCTACTTGGCTTGTGCTTAGAATCAGCTCTACTCAAGCCATCTCTAACCCAATTCCATCCAAATATTAAAGCAACTTGTTAAGGCAGAACTCTGTGAAGACTAATTTACCCCACTCTGAGGGCAGATTGGTGCATATTTTGCTCCATGCGACCTACACAGCTCCAGGACCCCATCTTGTCTGGAGCTACTTTAGGTGTCTGTATAACTTGGCTGCAATACTGAATATAGGCAAAACTGGAATAGCAAGGCACATTTTATGAGCTGTATTTTCCAACATACTTACTGAGAAATATGTGCTTAAAATCATCTGTTGAAATATGACAGTCCACTTTTCTCATAGAAGATGAAATAACAAAAGGGTTGCATATTTTAGTCATGATACCTAATGCAGCTGTGGGAGTAGCTCAGCTACCTGGTGATTGTTACAAGAATTAAATAATAATAATAATAGTAGCAATAATAATAATAATGGTTCCTTGTTCTACGTAATATCTGCCATCCATAGATACAGATCTGGGATAGGACATGTCATGATTCTTGTTTGGGAGGATCCAGGCACTGTTGCAATACTGGTAGTGCAGGTTAACAGTCACCAACACACACACACCCTGGGAAATTCAACTGTTCCAAACTCCAAGCCTGCCAGTGCAAATTAGGGTCTTTAGGCCAGGGTCATTAATTTTCTCTGATCTTGATGAAAAGCCAGAATTCAACTTTAGACTTCATTGAAAGGCTCATAAAAAAGATTCAAGACCAAATTTCCAGAGGCTGGTTAAAAGCTACAGCTGATAGCAATGCCCAAAACCACACCTGCTTATTATGTTTTCATGGGAAAGGTTTCAACCCTATTGTTTATGGATTAAAAGAATCAAAAATTTCCTACTGTAAAATAAGGGTAATATTTCTCACTTGGGCTCAGTGTTGTCATAAGGATATTTTTGTATTGCTATTTTTTCTCCCATCCTCTCTCCACACTTGCACATGCTATTTCTGTGCAGGTTAAAATGCAACACAGTTACACTCTAGAGTGAATTATACTATGTTTTGAAGAGCAATTCAGTAAATAGAAAACATTTTTAAGCTCAAAAAGGCAGCATTGTTCCACAATTTTTGGACAGGGAGCAAAGAGTAGCATTACTAAGTGAAACCATGGGGGGGACTTAAATAGCAGAGGAATGTGTTGGTGTTGAGCCAGGACACTGGAGCTTCTGGCATTGCAGCTGCTGTGAAAATATTCCACAGACCTCCAGTAACAAGTGGCCAAAGGCTTTGTTTTGCTGCTGTTCTATTCCTGTTAGGCAATTTGAAGTTACAAGCACAGGAGGATCCTGGATCATAGGGCCCAGTTCTCTGCTGTGCCAGGAATAATGTTGTTTATGGTCCTTTTCATGAAAGGACCATGCTCCGACTTAAAACAATTTTGTGGTTTTGCCTGTTACCCCTCTGTGAGGTTCTCCTAGGCTGTCCATGTCCCTGCTGGTCAGGAACCCTTCCCCACATGTTCTGGCACCAGCAGTGGCTCTCATTTCAGTGGCTGTTTTGCTCACTTCTCCTTACTCAGGTGTTTTTATGGAGATGGTTCTATTCTGCCTTTCTCACTGAGCTATGGAGGACTGGCTTTTCAATCTTCTTTCCTAAATGACTCTCAGTTCACCTCAGACCTCTTCCCTCCATCTGCTGTGGTGTCAATTAATCTCAAAGTTCATATGGGTTACTAAAAGTAGTTCGAGTATTAAATGGGAGGAGGTCTCACTGATGCTTCATACACTGAAATTAAAGTTCCCATTTCTCACTGAAATATCTCACCTGGTAATCCCAAGATTGCACTTATCTTTCTGCAAATAAGCTGTAGTGGTGACCTCATATTTCTCCTCTATTTTTGCTTGCAATACTAAGTTCCCAGGCTCAATCAGAGACTTGTTACTATTCCCTTGTCAGTTTCCAATTCCCTTGTTTTTGTCCCAACTCTCAGCCTGCACGGAGTTTTCTGATTTGTTTGTTCTTAGCCAGCATTTCTGATACTGGGAGATCAAGGTAGTTTCATAACCTCTGAAAGACATGTTCTTGCTTGTTACTCACACCCACCTAACCCATTTTTCCTCCTTCCTAGTTCAGGAAATAAGCCCTAGACTACATATAATTATAGTCTGTGCAGTTATAAATGAACGTGCCTTCTGTGTTTGACACCTACCTTTTAACTGGCATTGAGAGGAGCACACCTGATCACCTGAGATACAGGACACAGGGAAGATGGGAGAATGACAGATATTTCTGACACAGCAGCACATGGACCTCCCATCTGCTTCTGTCAAGGGAGCTGATGTTACCCACACATGGAGCTGAACATTTTCTGCTGAGACCATTTTGCAATGAGGAACCTGTGCCTGGCTGAGCAGGCAGGCATGGCTTTCAGACAGGTATGAACTGCACGTTCATCAAAATGCATGAGGAGTCACAATTGCATGTGTCAGGTGAGCCTGACTGTCAGGGATTGTGTATTCTCTGCTGTATTGACTATGTCCAAACCACATCTTGGATCTCACTGCCCAGTGAGGCATTTTGTTTGAACCTCTGTAAGAGCCCTGCACAATGAGGAGGATTGGAAGCACAGCTTTGTTATGAGTTCATCTGTGTTTATTCCTGAGGATGTAGCAAATAGCTTTTGTCCATGTTAATATGCTAAATATCATTAGTGTCTCTTCCCCTGTGCTACTACAGTGGTAGGACTGCTAATGCAAATGCTTCTTAAATGGAAACTTGACCTTACATGACTTGCATCCAAGTCCATTTAAATCTCTGTCACACATGTTTTGATACAGCCTTAGGCCGGAGATATTTCCAGTGCTATGAGTCTGTGTTTCATACAAACTAAAGTTGTTTCAAAGCAGTGGTGGAGAGGAAAATCTTCTCATCCTACTAAAGGCTTTGGCTTTTGGCAGGCATCTGACCCACAAGTACACACACGTTGGACTCCGTTTGTGTTTAGGATGCCTGAACATCCTTTTGCACAGTGTATTCAAACACACCAAATCTGTGTAAATTGCCTGACTGTGGAGGTTGCAGGAACACTTAAACTGGGTTGGCATTTCTCTTGAGCAAGACCAGTACCTGTCTCAGTCAGTCTTTGAAGAAAGCCTCTAGCCTGGCCATTAATTAGGCTGCAGTTTACCTCGCTTGCTCAGTGATGCCAGTGAGAAGTGGCAGGCTGTCAGCAGATTAATAAAGCTAGATAGGCTGAATACAGCCTTGGCATCGAGGCAATTCCTTACTGATGGGTATTTCTACAGGGAGTGGTCTCTCGAGATGATTTCAAACTCCTGGCTTCTCTGGCTGATGGTTTGCTGACACCACTGCAGAAGGAAAAAGGCACTGAGTTAACGCATTGTCTTTCCTGGGTAAATTGAGCCAATTAAAAGATATTATAAAAGCAAGAAAAGGCTTAATACAGTGTATTTTTATCCTACCTATTTGTAAGAGTTCCTCCTGTCTTGACATAGGTTTAAAGAGGTGTTTTGATACTTTAATAATTTTTCAACAGTCTTTTTTCCTGAACAAAACCCAACTTCTCTGGATAACTGTCTGATAATAAACTGCAATGGTTAAGGAAAAAAAGAGAGCATCAAGTGTGGTAAATGAAAAAAAATCCATTAGCATATTCCAAAATCTTATTATTATAGTCAATAACGTTTATTTTCCCCTAAAAATGCAAGATCATTCTGCAGAATGGCTTTTTAAATCTTTGATTTCACTTCAGCAGTGATGAAGCAACATTAACCTTTAGACTCTGAGTTTATCTGTGCATATGTTAAGGATTTGTTAAGGAAAACAATTCTTTCGTGTAGCTCGTAGAAAGATTACACAAGCAACAGAAGATTTTAGGAGCAAACTCAAGAAATTGCAGAAAACCTTACATAGTCACTGGAAAGGGCAGCTGCAGGTTAGCAAGACCTTGATGGAGGAAGGTGCTGTTACTTGCCAAAATCGGGAATTCCTCCGTAACAGGCTGGCATGATTTAACCAAAGGGCAGGACCCTCTGCTCCTGTTAATCAGCCTGCTAATGGAGATGTAGCAGTTCACACTGGTGGAGGTTTTTGGCAATGCTGATTGCTCTGGTTAGGCAGAATACCCATCTGCACAGAGAGTGATTTCTGGCAGCCTTGCAGCTCTTTTCCCAGGTCAGTGTGTTTCCAGGCGTTTGAAAGTTCCTTTCTCTTAATAACTGCTATCCATCCTTATAAAAATGAGGATAACAGATGAAGCAGAATGGCCAGTTTTGCTCTACCTCTATTGACCTCACTGGATTTACATTAGAGAGGATTTTGGAGTAATAAATTTGCATTTGCACAATTACTAGGAACTGTAATTCCTCCCACCCTGACTGCTATTGATTCCCAGGTGCCAGATCAGTGCAATGCAGCCCTGTGCCACTGTAAAGGTGCAACAAATATTGTTAGCCTCCCAGGATAAAACAAGCCTGGACAAAGTTTTTTGAAGGAATGGGTGAGCCACAGGAACATTCCATTAGTTTTGTGGAGGGTGTTCAGAGAACAGCTGTAAAGGCAAGCAGAGGAAGTATTCAATTTATATGGAGAATGATGAAAGGCTGCTGCCTGCATGTGTGGGTAAAACCTCCAGCTCTCACAGGAATGTGGGCATCTTGAGGAAAACACTTCGTTTAGGGCAGTTAATTACTGCTATGCAACTTGACAAAAAAAGACTGAATTAAGTCAATGGAAATTGGATGGATATAAAGGCAGCCTTACTCCACAAGCCATGCTTATGGAAACTTCTTTTTTTTTGGAAGCAGATCTCCCACCTGCCTCTTCCTTATGAAATGAGAGATCCTAAAGATCACTGAAGAGGAGGGAATCAAGAGCAACGCATTTGTTAGCAAGTCATAAATTTGCAGGGAGAAAGCGCGGGGAGCAGAAAAAGAATGAACTCCAATTTCACAAGGGCGAGAGGCGCCCTCGAAGCCCAGCAGTTTCTCGGCTCATGGCACAGAGCCATCAGCTGGGAGATGCAAAGTCGCAGAGCAGCATCTGACAATGAAGTTCACAAGTCGTTAACCAGCAATGTAAAGATGTTCTCGGCAGGCTGCAAGTGAAACGACCTCCCAGGTTTAACACTTAGTCTTCATAACATGCCAGAGACGTTTCTGAAGAGAGTAATTGGCCAAAAGGAAATGAACAATAAACCCTATGATGGAAGTCAATGCTCCTGAGAACTTCTAATTTTTTTCTGTTAACATTTTCTGTATTACTATTTCTCTGTATGGAGCATGGCTGAAAAGATCCTGGCAGAACTGGAGTCCTCTGTCCACCCCGGCAAGCCTGAACTTAGAGGACATTTCAAATCAAGGTTGTTCATCCTGGTAAACATAAAATCTTCATCTGATCTGAAACAAAAGGTGTCCTTTCATGTTTGAGCCACTCAACTTTTTTTTAAACCACTTAAAATACTTCAGATTTGCATTTTTTTCTTTAAGATTTTGACTTCTATTTCAAGCACATTAAAATTCTCCCCTCCACTCCTTTTTAGTCAAAACTCTTCACTGAATTCTTCTTCAGTTTATAAATAGTTTTGGTCCCTCTAAACCATCATTTTTATGACTTTCATATTTCTGGAAAAAAAAGCACTGCTATTATTAGCCATCTACAGTCTTCAAGACATTACCCAAAGTATTGTCAAACAAGTCCTGTTCCACTATTGCTGGGAGAACACCCCATTTAATGGATGGGGGTTTTTATTTGGCCAGTCACTTCAGACAGGTTTCTCAACCCACAGCTGTGAAATCAGCTAGCAAATTGAGGTTGAAAAATACCCTTGGAGGAAATTTCCAGTTTGTTCTCACATGGCTGTGTGCTCCCAGTAGCCTTTTGCCTCAGCCCAAGCCACCGTGTTGAGGTTCACCAAGAACTACACCTGTCCAGGTGGCTGGGGAATACGTGTGAGATCCCACCTAATGGACAAGTGTGCATTGGATTGGGCTGAATTAAATCAGGAAAATATAATGTGCTGGTATTAGAGTGTAACACAGGAAATTTAGTGGTTTGGATATCAACACAGGTTCATGGGGAGGGAGCTGTTTATAAATAAGCTGTGACTCCCCATTACTTTCCAGATATATCTGTGGGTAATGTCTGGTTGGTTCTTTCCTTTATCTCCACTTTTCTGCTCTTGCCACACCTGAGATACAATTCCAACCTGTGTTACCTGTACTTAAGTCAGGTTTAAAGTACAATTTTTTGTGCATCCAATGAAATGAAAGTTCTTCTTTGCAAAGGGTAATAGGAGAAAAGGTAATAGAAAACAAATGTTACCTGGCAAGCCAGGTAAATAACTTCAAATCTGGACTTCCTTGTGAAGAAAAATATGGGGCTGCAATTCTTCCATTGCACTCTGCTGTGCTGGTGAAAAGATATTTCCTTAAGCTTTTTATCTGGTGAAATCACCTAACCTATCCTTTTCAGACATGGAATTTTTCTGCTCACACATGCTGTCAGTTGTTCTGTGAGGTTATTTCTCATGCAAACCAAAATAGTTCCTGATTTAAAATGTTCCTCAACCTGACTGTTCACATGATAAATGACATAATGGAGTCGCATTCGTTAGCACCAGAAGCAAACTCCAAAATAGAAGCAGACAATTACTAAACAAACATTCTGTAATTATCTTTTCTTTCCTGACCAGCTGAACGATGAAGAAAGCAGCAATGTGTAGAGCTCATGATTGGAGCCGGTCATTTAGGCAAGAAAAAATATCGGACTCTGGTGTATTTCATCAATCAGAACGTGGAGGGAGCTGGTTTCAGCCGATGGGACCAATATTGTGGTGGATGTTGATCATTTTCCCAATGTCGCCTCCCACTGACTTCCCTTTTTATATTTTTAATCTGTACCCTAAATCAGTTCGTGCAGCTGTCTCTGGCTTATTTTCTTCTGTCTCACATTAATAATTAATTCCATTGCTTTTGATATGCCCTTGACCTTCAGCCACTTCCAACACTTTGATATAAATCTTTGGATGTATTGCATTATATATTCCATTATACATGTTTGAATACTACATGGAGGTGTTCACATGCTGGCCTGTCCTTATAAGAACTGCAAGAGTCTTTTACAGACCTTTTTTACTCCTTCTTTGCTGCTCATTAGTCCATTATCTGGCAAAATAACAATCTTATTATGAGGCACACCACTATTTCAGTTACAGAATGATCATCATTAGACTCTCTGCTCATTAGGACTTCATTGCTTCATCTACACATGGGAGCCTGTATAAATCTTAATTAAAAGGAGAAGAATTGCTTATTGTTTAAACATGAGTTTAACCTTAAATAGGAATCTGCAAATTAAGGAAAAGTTTAAGTGTTCCTTTACGTATAGGTAAGGTAACACTTACTGAGGGGTTGCCCAAACGGAATCAGTGTTCCAGATGTTCAAGGCAAAACAGCTGTGGGATTATTTGTTGGGATTCAGGGAAGGCTCAGGGCAGTTCCTGCCTGATGTACTGTTGGGTCACTTCCACCCGTTGGTAAAGCCACACCCTGCCTGGCAGTAGAGGGGCAGAGAGTTTGGTTTCTCTTAGATTAAATGTTAGGAAGAAATTCTTTACTGTGAGGGTGGTGAGAAGCTGGCACAGGTTGCCCAGAGAAGTTTTGGATGCCCCATACCTAGAAGGGTTCAAGGCCAGGTTTGATGGGCTCTGAGCAACCTGGTCTAGTGAACGGAGTCCCTGCCCATGGCAGACTTGTTGGAACTGGATAATCTTTAAGGTCTTTTCCAACCCAAACCATTCTATGATTCTTAATATGCCATTCTGGCAAACATTTAATTTGTTGAATGAAGAAGCAGCTTCTTTCGATGTGAAGCAAAAATTGTCACTGGGGAATATCTTGAAGGGGAGAGTCTGAAGTGTAATAATTATTTGTTAAAAATATTCATCATGTATTTACAAAGAATGAGGCACAACTGCAATGCAGTCTGATGTTTTGCCATTCCCAAAAGTATTTGTGACAGATATTATCATTAGTTAACTCCTGATGAGCCCTAACATGGGAGTGTTTGGCACCGTGAAGTTTTGTGGCTCTGTGGAACTGGGTTTCTGAAAAACCATGGCATGAGTCCTCACAGGGGTTTGTTCTGTACAGTGAAAAACCAGGCTGAGGGGATTGCTAGAGACTTGCCTACAGCAGAGCATGGACACCCAGCTGCAGAGCTTGTGAATCCCACAGGCCTCCTGCCTGCCTGCAGAAGAGGGAGCTGCTCAAGGCTCCAGGGAGCAGCTCTCCAGTTTTCTTCTCCTGCTGTAGCCAGGTCCGCTTGTGCCTCTGGAAGTGGCTAAGCAAGTCTTTTGCATTTCAGTTACATATCCAAAGGGCTTGTGCTTTTGTTATTGCTGGCAGCATCTGTCAACCCCTCCTGAAACAACTCTCCAGGCGTGCAGTAAATAAAATTTGGTGGTACTATGGATCGACTGCTGCTGGTTTCTGTAACAAAATAAGGAACATCCCAGCCTTGTCTTCAACAAAGAAAGAAGGTTTAATTTGCAAAGCAGTGATTCACAAAGCATCCGTTATCCTCTTTCTATTAACCTTAAGATTAGCCAAGAGAAACGTGGAAGGTCCTTTTCCCCTCCAAGCAGTGTCCAGGGCGTGAATTGATACCAGTGCTTCCAGGTGAAAACAGCTCTATCTTATGGGTTTTTTATAACAAGGAGTGGATTAAAGATCCAAGCATAGCTACTTCATCATCTTGGTCTAATTGCATTCAGTAAATACAAGTGAACCACTTAGATTCCAGAAGCAGGAGGAGCAATGATTGATTAAACCTTCGATGTTCAAGATCAGAAATAAAGTCAGGGGGATGCTGCAAAAAGCCAGGAAAAAGCAGGAAAAACTGACTGAAAGTCCCATCAAGTGTTAAGGGAGCATCTCATCCTCCCAATGTCCAGGGAAAACATTTATTTTTTAATAGCTTTTTTTTAAAATCAGTCAGTATCACCAAACTCATTCTGGTGGTATACACTATTCTAATCTTCCCAATTTTTATATGCTCAGCAGATTATGCAATATCAGATCCAATGTCATTGATCAAGGATTCCTACCTTGTGGTTCAAAGATGCAACCTGAAGTGGAAGTGCTGGGGCAGAAGTGGGACTGGCTGTGCCCACCATGGCTGGTGGTGAGAGCAGGGAGTAGCAGGGACAAGCAGAGCTGCTGGCTCAGGGCTCACCTGCCCACTTGTCAGACACACGAGTTTTCCTGGGAGAACTGGGACCCTTTTGGCTTCAGTAATGAATCAAAAAAGTGGAAAGATTGTTCTAAACACTCTTAAAATCAAATCTATGGAGTTCTACCTTTTTATCTGGTAAGTACTTGTCCCTGTTTCATGCTAGTGAAATAAACACTCAGTTTTTTAGAAGTATCTTACAAATGTTGAATTGCTCAGGCGTTGAGAACAGTGTTATAAAATCAAAGCTTATGAAGTATAAAAAATCAGCCAGTTTTTTTATTTCCTTACTTTTTGAAAATATCTCTTCTGTTGTTTGTTTAGACAAAATTATTGAGAATGGTTCACATTAATTTGTTGGGGTTTTTCCAAAAAGTATTGTCTTGGTAAGAACAGAAAATTCTGTCTCTCTGTGCAGTCTATCTCTGCATACAAATGATTGTTTTTAGCTGTGATTTCCTAACTCCCGAGGGAATTAATGAGTAAAGAAGAGCTCTCCATAATGCATGCATGTATGTGTATAAGTCTGTATATACAGTTTATATTGCTTATTTATTATTTATGTCACAGGAGCTTATTCAAAACATTGCTCTATCTTTCTTCTTTGAAAACATTCATCTAGAAAAATTACTGACCTGTCTCTCTGCCTTGTCCCTCTCAGTGCCAGCTCAGGTCCCTCTTTGTGATCCCACAGTGGGTCCAGTGCAATGACCCAGCCTGTGCCAGGCCTGGGCTGGAGCTGAAGGGCCTGATTCTTTCTGAGGCTTCCATTGCTGCTTCATCTGAGACCTCCTGTGTGACACCAGGTAAGTCCCCTGCAGGGATGGCAGTGGGGAGAGGGGCTCTGGACAGCGTGGGATGCAGTCCATGGCCCCGTGGAGCAGAGCCTCCCACACCCTGAGGAAAGCCTCCACCAGTCCCCAGGGAGCTGGGACCAGAGACTGCAGCATCCTGCTGGCAATGTCAGTCTTCTGAGGCAGAAAGACACAGCAGGCTCTTTTCATTAAAAATAGGTCAAGAATTAATTGAAATGAAGGAACATTTTTGGTAGTGCAGAAATTTGAACCAGAGTTGAACCTTCCTTTTTTCCCTCTCCCCCCCCCCCCCCCCCCCCGCCAATCTGATGCTCAGAATTTGAAAGATTTCTAGATTTCTGCAGTTGATGGTGAGCCAGGAATGTAATAAAGCTCTTCCCTCACTGCCCTCTCCCCCAAAATAATTTCTGAAGATTTATTCATAATTTCACACATCACTAAGTAAACATCCCCCTTCCCATCACTGGCCTGATGGAGACGTAGTACATTACTGTGTAAAGCAGAATGATCATGATCTGAAATGCAATACACAGGCAATCTCAGTATCCTTGAGGTATCTCTGCCAGGAACATGGAAAGCAGTTCAATTTCAAGAGTAATGAGACTAATTTGCAAGTCTCTTCTACTGAGCCTTTTGTGATTTTGCTGTTCTCTCCCACAGTTACAAGTCTTGACTAATAAACAGTGTTATTATATATAATACAGAACATTTCCATGTCTCACTGTGCAGTGTGGCTGGAGAGGGTAGACCTCAGCTTGAGTTTTGTAATATTTTCCAATTAGATGACCAGACACTAGTGTTCAAAATTCCTGTTTGGTGGAGGTTTGCAATCATTGTTCCTTAGCAACTGAAGTAATGTTAAATTAAATTGATAAATGATGCTCTAAAAAAAAATTAAGAACTTAATCAGAGTGATTAATTTGTGATGCCCTTTTAGGAAAGGTTTACAGGATGTGTTGTGCATTTTCTATCTGCCAAGTGCAGTTCTTCATCAACTGGGTACACAAGCTTTGAAAAACTCTTTTCTGATGAAGTGAAGAGTAGATCTACTCACCCCTCCCAGCTGATGAGGAAAGTCATCACCTTTTAAAAGTCTTTTTTTTTTTCACCCTGCCTGCAGTCCTGGGAAGTGCTGGCCAGGCTGGGAGATGTCAAAGCTGTCACTCGAGGCACAGATCAGTCCTCAGAGCTGGGACATCGGGAGATGAGGCTATGGACAAACTTACTCCAGCACCTGTTTGCACCATGCTGGGCCACTTCTTCTTATGCACAAAATACTGAACTTAAAAACAAAAGAAAAGCACAACCTCCACACCCCAAATTCTGTTTTACCATTCCTCCTCTGTCTTTTCCTCCTTGGTTTAATTAAAACCAGTTTTAATCCAGCAGATGGAAGACTTTGAGACTAAGCCTATTAATTTCTTGGTGATGAGACAGAGCCTGCTCTGTCCTCTCAGAGGGACAGACAGCATGTCCTGCCTCCCGCAAGCTGCTCCTCCACGCAGCCTTTCACGGTGGGCAGTGTGAGGCAGACTTCTGGGGGGTGGAGGCAGCAGGACTGAGGCTTGTGGTGTATCTCATGCACAGAGAGGTGATGCTGTGCCTACCATCGCAGGCCCACCCAGGGAGCCTGCCTTCAGGAACCTGGAGGAAAGGACCAACACTCAGGCCAAGGAAAGGCTGCAAGCACTTCTTCTTGACTGAGTTCCCCAACCATTTCCATCCTTCCTCTGGACTATCCTGACATGTGCCACTGGCCTGCCATGGTTTCCAGCTCCTTCACAATGAAGTCACTAGTGAAAAGCTGCTTGTTTTATACCCTCCAGCTCCCTTTTCTTTTCCAGTGATTGCTGTCGATTGCTGGCAATCCTTCTGACATGTGCACTTAATCAGTTTGTGACAGGAAGATGGGTCAATGGGCGAGCTCTGAATAAACAGTAAGAACACAAAACTGGAAAATTGCTTTGCTGAGCACAATTCTGGTGTCCTGGCTCCCACTACAGCCAGAGGAAAGTAAGAGAGTAATTATGAGTTATGTTTCTTCTGCGCCTCTCTTAGTGTGAATCTAGTTTATGCATCATGACAGAAAAGCTTTCAAAAAAATATTGTTCTGCAAATTTTCCATAGCAATGTCCAATTTTTCTTCTGAATGATGTTTGGCTCTTGTCCTAAATAATTTCCAGCAGCCTTGGATTTCACAGGGCATTTATACACTTGCTGTAAAATCTTCTGATGAGTTTTAAAAGGTTGGATTAAAGGATTTGACACTCATGAACTACCTGCCAGTTGGCTGACAGTGCCTTCCAGCTTCACTCCCTTCTGTTGTTGTTATCAAGCAAATTCTTGCCCAGAGATTATTTCCAATTTGCCTTGATCATGGCAATCATTATCAAAGTATCTTCTTTGATAAAGACTGAACAATCTCAGGCTGGCCTCCATCAAATCAACAAAATTCTCTCATGGGATTGCATGGTCTTGAAGTGTGACCTGATCCTTTCTTCTGAAGCCATTAGAGATGGAAGCACACCCCTCCAGGTTAGTTATTTCATCTCCAGGTGAACTAGTCCATCCTTAGGCTGGTCCATCTGCTTTCCCAGACAACATAAAGCTGAGTTTCACCACATGTTCTCCACTTCCCTTCTTAGCAGCTTTTACAGCAGGACTTATTTCTGTTTCTTATTCTGTGAGCATCACCCACAGACCAACGAGCAGCTCACTTGCTCCTGGCAGTCTCCTCTTGCCTCTCATGGCAGTCCTCTGTGATCTCTCCCTGCTATGCACAATCACATTTTCCAGTGTTTGTGCAGAATAATAGACATCCATGGAATCTATGCAGCCCAAACCTTCCTTCTGTTGGGCAAACATGGTGCCCAGCAGTCTGCAAAACACCAGACTATGGGCCCCAGAGGGGTACAGGAGGCCCAGCTAACACACTGATCTTAGTGGGGTGGATCTGTTTTAGTGCAATGCTCCTACTGTTCTGTTGTTTTTCAGAAAATGACATAAAAATATTCCTAGACATCTTGTGAGCACCAGGAAAACAGGTGTTTCGTCATGGAGTACACAAGAGCTTGTTGTTCCCTCTCACTTTTAATGTCACCACCCATGAATTCTGTTTATAATGTTTTGGATAGACCACTGTGTTTCCCTCGCTCCATGCTGTCCTCAAGTTCTTCAGGCAGACAGCAGCTCTGTCACAGAGCTGGATGTGATACTGGCACTTACCTTCCATCAAGGAAGATGATTTTCCATAGTGTAATTCCAGATTTATTGAATCAAGTCTTAAACCTCAAGAAGTAAAGTGGGCTGTATTTTATACAGAAAATGGTTTTCCCTGCCAGATGAAATCTAAGGGTAGAGTGCTTCATTTTATATAGCTGCTTGGACATTTCTTTTATCTCGGGATTAATGGTGATGGGGTAATTTAGATTCTGTAGCAACCTGAGATGGCCGGATTTACAGAGTTATCAGTCCAGCCACTTACAGGCATCTTTGCTTTAATTGAGTTTAGTGCTGGAAAATGATGAACTTGATGAAGGAAAGCCTTTTCCACTTGCCTTGAGAATAAAGGCCCCAGCTGAGGCAGGGCCAGCACGCTGCCTTCCTTGCCAGTGCAGCACCCACAGGTGGGGTGGCAGAGTGATGCTGTCTGGGAGTGCTCCCAGCCTGTGCAGAGCAGGAGGGAGCTTTGCTGCCTTGTGGTGCCTGTCCCAGAGTCTGAGCTGAAGCAGAGCAAGGGGTGCTTCTACACCTGGCTTCTAGACCTGGCAACTCTGTATTTGAGGTGCTTTTGTTTGCATCACCTAATCTCCTAAGGGAAGAGGGTGGTTTGGACATATGACTGATGAACTGATGTCCATGTCGGTCATTTTTAGCCTGATTTGAATCATCCCAAACCAGCTCAAACCTAATCATGACTTCCTACAAGTTTAAAATAAAAAAAAGTAGTTGACAGAAAAGATAGAAAAGAGAGAACTGTTAATCCTCCCCTGAGGAGGAGGACACCTCAAATGCAACAACATTGGGACAATATGAATCTGGAACTGTCAGACTGAGACCTCAAGTGGGAAAGGACCATCTCCCTAACCAGGACCAGCTTCTCAGCTTTACCCAGTGCATCAGAAATGCCAATCTCCTGCTGTCTCACTCAAAGCCTGGCCACCCTCTCATTTTTCTCACTGTGTTGGCAGGAGATTTGTGAGTACATCACCATGTGCCATTTCAAGCTTCATTTGAATAAGCGTCCCATATAATAGACTTTTATAGCTCTCTTCTGTGAATTCTAAATTAACACAACTAATTAAAATGTTCCAAAGTTTTATGTAAATAACTAATTAGCATTTGAGAAGGAATAGTAAATTCACAGATGGTCATGCTCCACTCAGGGCCCACTGTGCACGGTCATGTGCCCTTGGTGCATCATCCTGCCTGGCAGGACTGGACTGCCCAGGTTTTACCCCAAGTATGACCCAGCACCATTGATCCTGCCTGCAGGCTTTGGGAACTCTGCATCTCATGGGATTAGGCCCATTCTCTCTGTCCCTGACATCAGGGCTTGCAAGAGTAAGGAGAGCACAGGAGCATGGATGAGAACATCAAGGAAGAAGAAGTTTGTGCACAGGAGATGAGGGGAGTGTCTGAGCTGGGATTTTCACTGTTTGTACTGGCATTGCTGTAAGGATGTTCCCCTAGAAAACCTTCCTCAGGGGTACCTTTTAGGAGTAGAAGCTGCTACACTTCACACAGCACAGTAGAACCTCAGCACTCTGGGTTCCGGCATCAGCACTCACACTGAGACTTTGGAAGTCAGTTCTGTCACACAAACCACGTGTCCATGGACCACAGCTGGGAATGAAGCTAAATATTTTGTTCCTCTCTCATAGGATAAGAGCTCATTGATGTCTGTAACACAGTGGAGAGGTGATGCAGGGATAATACCCCTGTAAGAATGGGGAGATTTAAAAAATAGATCTGCATCTAATTCTGATTGCCTCCAGGTGGAAGTTGGAAAGTTGGCATCTGGACTCTCATATGCACCAGGAGCCCTACATTTGTGCAGCCCATGGCACCCTGCACATCTAAGTGCTGTTGCAGCACAAAAAGGACCCCCACAAATACAAGGAAGGAATTGGCCAGTTGGAGTTTGCTCTGGAAGACAGAGATTATCATTAGAGCAAGTGAGGAGGGGGAATTCATTTTCCCTTCCTATTGAACAGGTCCTACAGGATTAGCCTCACCTGTTCCAAGGGCAGATCTGACTGTTTGCACCTTCTGCTCCCAGAGCTGCAAAGACCTGTGGGAGATGGAGAGGTTATAAAAGTCTGCTTTTGAGTAAGATAAGGGGTTTTGGTGAATTTGAACAGGTCTCTAAGGAGGGAAAATGAGCTTGGGAAGATTCATGTTGCTAGGACAATTTTTCTTGGCCAGAGGGAAATCGAGAGAGCAGAAGCAGGAGTTGGTGGGGAAATCAAAGGGTGAGTTAAAAGAAAGGAGTGTGAAGAGCCTGGCTGTTTGTGTTGAAATTATAAACAGGAGTGTGTTTTTCAGATATATTCTTGGGGAAGATGTAAAAGTGGGAGATTAAGTACAACAGTAAAGCTGTTGAGGGGGAGAAAGGGCTAAGCTAAGCCTTCCTATTGCGTGGTCTTATTTGCAGTCCCTGTCTGCCCTGGAAGCATCCCCCATATCTCTCTCTGTTTATACATGCAGAAAACTCCTGCAGAGTGGGGAGGAAGATGCAAGCTCTCCATCTGGTCTTCCAGACGTTGTTTCTCATCCTGGCACCAGCCTGGAGAGGAGGTGAGCTCTGAATTGGGTGGCCAGAGGGCAGCCTGGCCGTGGTACAGGGCTTTGGAGGCTCATGGGGAGGGGAAGCAAGCCCAGAGGAGCCTCACTGTCCCATCCTTACCCCGATCCCAGACACATTGCTCCAACATCCTTGGGGAGCACGAGGTGGGTATGTACACAGCATCTCACCCCAAGCATCAGCTCACTGTTCCCAGGCAGAGCATTTGGCATTTTATCTGTTACAAGAGAAAGCTGGAGAGCAGCCTGCTGATCCCATGTTTCTTGAATCCTAAGTGCTGGTATCAGCCCTCACTAATTCTGGGCACACAGGAGCGTGCCTAGAGCCTGTTCTGAGCTGACTCTGCCTGCAAGGAATGAGGGTCTGGAATCACTGCCCTTCCCTGCATGTAGCCCAGGTGGGCTGGGGGTGCTTGGCTGCACCTGAGGCCCCAACAATTCAAAATAAACCCAGAAAGGGCACCTGGAAGGAATTCAAGGTGCATGGGAGGCTGGTAAGCAATCAAGCGTGGTAAAAGTATTTGGATCATCTGAGGAAGGCTTATCATCCTAGGCTGAAATGTTGGCAGGTGCCTACACTTAAGGACAAGCACAGGGTGCCCCTGTGGTGCCTGGAGCCGGGCTGATGCAGGGGGCAGAGGGGACAAGTCCCTGTCCCTGTGCCCACATGACCCCTCTTGCAGAACAAGCCCCTGGACCACGGGGTTTCCTGCTGAAGAAGCACATGTGCCAGCTGATAATGACCAGCATTCATTTGTGTTTCAGCATTCATTGCTAAACGGTTCTGCCTGGAAAATTGCCTTGAAAATGTGTTTCAGGATGTGCCAGATAGTCTCATGCTAATTTCTCAGCCAAAACCTCCCATGTGGTGTCCAATGTGATATCAGTAACTCAAAGGCAGGGGAAAATGAAGCCTCTATTTGCTTTCAAGCAATTTATTCTCTTGTTGTCTTTTTAGATCCAGCAGCTAAGTAAATTACAGCAATGAAAATACTAAAGGCTTTTAATTTTTTCACTGTAATTTCTTAGCCCCTGGCAACCGAATAGCAACAAAAAAAGAAATATTATGAAAAAGTACTAAAGCCTAACTATAATTTTTAATTATTAAATCCACGGACAATTTTAACTGATTGAAAGTAAGGGGACCTGTTGGAGTACAGAGAAACAGCAGCAGGCTTCAGAGTTCAAGTGGTTTGATCAACTTCAATTTCATATTAGAAAATGAAAAGAGAAAAATTTCTGCTGGTGATAACTTTGTATTTCTAGTGTATTTCACCTTTCTCTTTTTTCGAGCTGCTTTTGATTCTATCAGCTTTAAGCTTAATTCTGCTTTTGTGTTTCTTAACGCTTGAGGATTGTCCAGCCCTTTGAACTGATTTCTGACATGCTCTGTGTGAGGTACAGTGGTATCTGGAGAGACTGAGATGAAAGATCTCTTAAACTCTTTTTCTAGCTGGGCTGTAACACACAGAATTTCATGGGTATTTGGGAAGTCAGTGATAAAGCTCAGAATTATCTCATGTCCTAATGTCCAAGCTGGAAATAAGAGAAGCCCAACTGTCATTCAGGTGCAGTAGATCTTAAAAATGTAATTCTGAGCTCTGAATTCTTATACAACAAAACAACTGCTAGGCTTACCCAAATCCTGTTATTTTAGCACCTTTTATTTTTTAGGATCAAAGACAGAACTCAACTTGGAAGAGGAAAGGAAATAGCCACTTCCCTAAACTCTTTCAGCTTCACCCTGCCCAGCTTCACCACAACATAGCTCTCAAGAAATCACTGCACACTGATTTCTGTATTTAATGGTGAGAGCAGAAGCAGCACCATAGTCATCAGCACACACAAAATATTTGCTGGAAATACACATTCTCAAAGTGCAAGAATTCCAGAGCAAGAAAGCTCCTGCCTCAGTCCTTTCAGATAAGCTTAATATTTCAGTTATTACACTATTTATTTCAGGTGTTCATTATAAGGTTGGAACTGCAGTTTTTGGAAAAACTTCAATGCTGGGGCTTCAGATAGTTTTAAAGTTTTTATTTCCCTGAATATATGAACACCTGTGTATTGAATTCAGTTTTCTGCAGTTCTCAGCAGGGGATATGCATGCACATATAGGAGAAATCTCATATGCATAACCTAGAGGAGATTCCTTTTTCTTTATCTTCCTGGCAGGCAGGAGCCTTCACTGACCCCATTCTCTGCTGGATTTTCCCTGCTGACACACCAAGGCAAACAAAAAGGCTCTCTGGACCATCCAACATGACGAGGTAGCTGCAGTTGCCTCAGATCTGAGGGGTGACCTCTGAAGCCCCGTTCCTGGGGAGGATGCAGCAGAACAAAGTCATCCTTGTTGGCATTCATTCCAACCCCTGTGCAGAGCCTCTCCTTTCCCCTGCAGCACATCCCCCACACAGGCTCACAAAGGGCTGCATTCATCAGGGACCAGCAACTGGGTATAATCCTTTTGAAAGACAACAGGCCCTGCCAGCTCCTCCAGGCCTTGGTTTAAAATGTTCATCCTTCCTCCCTGACTCAAGCCCAGGGCCACCTTGGCTGACTCCCGTGCACGTGGAGGGGTTTGAGGCTCTAAGGACCCACTGGGGTGGTTCCATGGGGTGGGGAAAGGGCTCCCTGGGTCAGCAAGTCTTGTTGAAGTGGTTACATGTCGTGTGGGAGCTTGCTGACTTTTGTCCCAGGAGCTGTTTGGTTTCATGCCCACACTCCTCCCACGGACAAGCTGCTGCTCAACCTTGCTGCTCTGGATGGGGTGAACCTTCTTTGCTTTTCCAGCCTCAATTTATTCATGGTTGGTTTGCTCTCATTTGTTCCCGTGCCAGCACTGGCCATTAGTTTAAAAAGCTCTCCCCAGTGCTGGATTTAATCATCTCAGTGTGTGTGTGTGTAGGGAACGAGCAGCTCCTTGTGGCTTCCATTTACAGAGGATGAGACTGAAGCTGCTTTCATTCTCCCACTGCAGAGAGGAAATGCTCAGTCCTCCCCATTGCTCTGGCCTTCTCCTGGGCTAAATAAACTGGATTTGCCTGCTGAGTCATCCCAGGCCAGGCCAGGCCAGGAGGGATCAGGGGTCCCAGGCCAGGCCAGGTGTCAGCCTGACAGAGCCTTGATGCCAAGGATGCTGCTGCAGAAGCAAAGACTGAGATGGTCATGGTGGTGCAGTCAAGAAGGCAGAGGAGACATCCCAGTGGCCTTGAACTGGAGCAGGCATTGATTGTGGTGGTGATGTGAAAAAATTGCAACATAAAAAAGTGAAAAAGTGAACACATGCTAAACCCTAGTCAGTTGACCTTAATGTAGAGAGTGGGGCTGCCCTGATTTTCCTTGTCTCTTTTCCACATCTCTGTGTGCTCTCCATTCTGTTCCATATCCGACCTCTCCTGCTGCCAGTCTCCTTCTTCTCTTTCTGAGTATTTGACAGTCTTATTCTGGACTGTTCTGGGAGGCTGATCAGAACTTAGCAAGGTGATAGCTTTCCCAAAAGTCATCTCCAGCAACCACCAAATGCTCTGAAGGCAGCCTAGGAAAAGCTTGAAACAAGTTTAAGCTGCTAGCTGTACTTACAGGCTGCAAGGTGTTTTATGTGGGCTTCTGTTTGCCAGTGAATTGCCTCCCACTCTTACCAAGACACAAAAATCCCCAGGTTGTTCCCTGAAATTTTGGCTTAATCTAAAAGCATATCTGAAATTGTTTGACACCCAATGAAACATAGGCCATGAGTTCTAGTGCACACAAATACAATTTAGAGCCCATCTCCTGAAATTTAGACCCCTGACACAACCCTGGCCCTCTCAGACTTGACAAGGTAAATCAGCTCCCAAATTCCTCCTGTCTCTCCCTCTTGTGTTCCCTTTCACACCTTTCAAGAAACCCAGCAAGAGCCAGCCCCCAGTGGAGGTGGTTTCTGTGGCAACTCTGGAAGTCACCCTGTGAGTGATCCTAGAACTGTACCTCTTCCCACTGGAAGGAGCAGGCACTTTAAGGAAAGCCATAATGGGCAGTCAGAAATTGCCCTATGTTTTGGTAGCGCCTGTTGCTGCCTGGGAGATGCATTTGTCACCTAGCAACGACATAAGGTGATGAGGAAATAACAGCACGTTAATCTAAAGGCCATGAGTTACCATCTATCAGGGAGCAGCCTCCCAAATCCACCAATCAGGTGAATATAATTGAGGAGGAAAGAGATGCCAAACTTTTCATCCTTAAGTAAAGGAGGAGTGAGCAGAGGTTATCTTCACGTGTGTGCAAATGTATCTCCTCGTGGGGGAATGACAGAATCCCTGGAGAAATCCCTCCGACTGGAGCTAGCCCTCGGACTCAGAGCTATCCAGAAGGCAGGTCTCAGTTTGGTAAAACCCAAAGGCAGCAGTGCACCAGAGGACAGGGAGCAGCAGGAGGGTGCCAGCCCACCAGAATTTCAGTGCAAAACCTCTCTGGGTTTTTGGTGTCCAGTCCTGAGTATCTTAGAGCAAGTGCTCAGGCTCTTTATGACATTCATGTATTCAAGCTGCTCAGCTGATCATGGACAGGGAGAGTTTTCCTGCTGAAGCAGTGATTCTTTTCAGTATTGGAATCACTCCTGAAGCAAAAGATTGGGCTATTCATGGACCCCCTTTTAGCCAGCTCTCTCTCTTTTTGACATCATTACAGAGAGTTCAGGACAGGCTTCACAAATTGCCATCATCCCTTGGAATCCCTGTATGGGTCCAACCAACAGAAAACATCAAAGTTTGCCTCAAGGCCAGCAGCTGGGCAGTGATAGAATTCAATTATTTCCCTTTTCTTCTATGGAAATAGATCCAGAACAGAGGCCCTGTGTTATTTTTCAGTACCAGGAGCTCATTGAGCTACCTGGTCCCTGAAATACTGGGCTTGATCCATTTGGTGGCTCTAAATTGAAAGTACCCTGGATGCTGACATGAGGGAAGTAATTGTGAGAGGAAGAAAACAGAAATTAGTTCAATGATGGATGACCTCATTGAAGCCTGAAATTGTAAGAGTCACACATTTCCCAGCAAGGCTGTGCACATTTTTATACTGCAGGAGCTTTTTCTTTAAGAAAACAGCTAATAAATTGGTTTGGCAATTTACTGTTGAGCAGCACTGAAAAGGATTGGTCTGAAGCAGGACAGCATGTTCAGACCATTTATTTTGTGTAGCACATGCACTTAGAACCATCATGAGAGATGCTTTCTCAGCGAGCATCATTCCAGGGGCTCGCCCTTCATTAGTGCTGAGCTGAAAGTAAACATTAGAGAACACCAGGGCTTGCCCTGGGTTTATGCAAAACCTGAACATTAAATAACAAACCTGTGTTGTGCATGTATATCGCAGCTGGTTAGACTTCATGACCTTTCAGCTGAAGCAAAGCCACAGAGGTACATCTCAAGAGCAGCTCGGCTTTGTCAATCATTACAGAAGTAATGGCATCCCAACATAATGCTTAACTCTGGAGTGACAGCTAAACATATTCATGGCAACACCCTTTGTGTTAAAATCTGGAAGAACCACAGTTAATGGTGCATTTCAGCCACGGGCTGTAAACTTCAGTGACAACATATTACTGACTGCTGAACAAACTGGGATTGTCCCTTCCAAGGGAATCAGAGTTATGGTGCAAACCATCTTCTACCCCTGTTTAACCACATCACCTGGATGGCTCTATAGGAATTGAACGTGCAGTGAAATTCTGTGTCCCTTGTAAGAAGCATTGGGGATTTATGGGGTTTTTTAAGCTGCATTTTCCTGGCAAACCCTGACAGCTGCACAACAGCAGTACTGGTCTGGTGGTGGGTGTCTCAGGCTGGGAAGGGTTTCCTTCATCCTTGGTGCAGGTTTGAGGTGGTAGGCACAGTGCCCAGAACATGGTTTGAGCTAACTCTGTTTTTTTCTGTAATGCCAATATTCCATCTGAAGGTAGCATGCCATGAAAGTGTGGCCCCACTGCACAGACACCAGTGATTCTGCTTGTAGCAAGTCCTGTTAAATGCAGCCGTGGGTTAATATGGAACTAAGCCTCAGCTGCAGGAATTTGTGAACAGCTTGGAAAATACTGAAACAACTGCAAGGTGCTGACCTGAAACCAATGTTCCTTTAACTTCTGGTAGCAGTTCGTGTCCCTGCAAACCCAAATTCGCTCCCTGGCTAGCGGTAATTTCTGAGGCACAGGAAGCCATTGGGTAACGTGTTCTCTGGCTGCAGGCATCATGTGCAAAGAAGTTTTAAAAGCCCCAAATTACAGAGGGTAAAGCACTGCTGCAAACAAAGCTCTTCCAATGTTTCTCACATTAATGATGCGGAGGCCTGGAGCTTTGTGTTTAACTTCATGGATCACAGCAGGAACTACAATTCTCTGTTTAACCTTCTTCCAAGTAACCAAACCTTTCACTGAGACCAGGCTGATTTTAGGGATTTTTGGTGGGGGGGGGAAGGCCCCAACTTTTTTAGAATTTAGTAATCAGCTTCCTTTTTTTATTATTATTTTGTGAAGGATTTTTTTGAGGACCTAATGAATTTGGGGAAGATTTAATGCTCACAAAAATTCCAATTAATGCAGAGAAACCACTACTGCCTTTGTCCTTTATTCTGTCTGTGGCTATTGAGATGGAAGAGTTTGGGGCTTCAGCAGCACCGGGGGGTGTTTGGCTGCTGTGACAGATTCCTGCCTCAGAGCAGATGCACTTTGCTGCAGGTTAACTACACTAAGGTGTAGTTAACCTGCTGTGCTGGTGTGAAGGATGATAAAAGAGAGGCCAGAGGTTGTCATTCAGCCATGAAGAATACTCAGGATACATATAATCACAGCAATCAGCTATCTGCTTTTGACATGTTATTTAATAATCAGTTGAAATGCAAAAAATACCCAAAAGAATTAAAATATTCTGCATCAGGGTGCATGTGTGACATGGCAAATTAGCTCAGTTTTAAAAGGACACGTCTGGAAGAGTTGAAGCTTCTGTCTTTTTCTCTATTCCTCATTTGAATTTCAGCCACTCATGAAATTTCACAGATAATCCTTTATATTAAAGACTTACTATACCCAAAGACCTCTGGTGAAACTAGGGACTGAAAGGCAGTGTGTGCACAGGATCAGGCACATTATAAAGATCTGATGGGGGATTTCTTACTTTTTACAGTGGCTTGAAGTTTGCATAACAAAAAGAACCTGTTAATTAGAGATTTTAAGAGATGTTTCCGTTATGCAGATTTGATACAGATTTCTAGTTCAGAACAGAGCCTTCAGTTTGACTCAAAGTCAAAAATCTCTAATTCCTCTGGATATATGCAGAGGGAAATCCAAAGTAATTGTTTACAAATTATATTCCAATAGGTTTTTTTCCCAAGAAACAAATCTAAATTCCTCTATCTTGCTCATTCTGCTTTCCAGTGTTATCACAACTCTATACCTGATCTGAAATTTTTTTGTAGCAACATTGGGCAACTGTAATAACACACCTAACACCAGTCAGGCAAAAGAATCTATTGAATTGGATTCAATTATACTGATGAACTGCTCTGGTTACTTTTTGCACAGATAATATGAAACTGAGGCTAAGATCAACAAGGCTCGCAAAAATAAACTGGCTTAACATACCTGAAAAACAAGTTTCAGCTTCACATATTTGAAACACCTGAAACCTGACTCTGGGAATGATGCACCACTACTATCTGAAATGCTGGGTAGAGCACACTTCTGGTCAAAACAGCTCCAATTTACTGCTGCATTCACAATTAGCTCCCAAGAAAAAAAAAGGAGCCACAGAAGAAGAATTTGGTTATGGGCATTTTCAGCAGGTATTTCTGAATAGCAAAGCCTAATTCAGCAAGCAGGTCTCAGACTCCAGCCGGTGTTTCCCTGCTCTTGCCTTTCCCTCTTTCACATCAAAAGGAAGGCTTTCTCCTCGGCCTAGCTTTCATCTGCAAGCTATTGAATTTATTGAGCTCTTGGTAAGGTTCTCTGCTGGTTTCAATTTGGGCTGGCTCAAGGCAGAGCCCCACAGAGGCAGATCCCTAAGGAGAGGACTGGTTTCAACCCTGCACGATCAGCACTCCTTTTGCTCTTCCTCTCCAATTTTCCACTCTAAGAACAGTAATTATACTGGTAAATTGTAAAAAACAAAGCATACCTGCACTGTCTGATTTACATGTGTGTTTTTAGTCAGCAGACTCCGGGTCAGACTATGGGCTTGGTGAGAGGTGAGTGTGGCTTCATTCCCTCCCCCACAACTGCCCCCACCCCAGGCTCTTTCAGGGGTGCAGTGCTCCTGCCTGCACACCAGCGCAGAAGAGGAAGGAGGACGTCAAGCAAAAAGGCCATTTAGAGTTGGTTGTTTTCTAAAAGAAGAAGTGTAGCCTGCCAACCCTTTGGGTTTTCAACAAAAACACTGGTGGTGGGCACCAGTCTTGAAAGGCAAACAAGTGGGACTCTAACTCTTGAAACATCTGAATTGTTCCCACCCACAAAGAAAAGTTTTTGATGCGCTCCCTTCATGAAAGAAAAATTCTCCATCTCCTACTTACTAATGGTGCTTATCTCTGAGTTTGTGGATGTGTTAGAGTGGGTAACGCAGAAACTAGGGCAACGGTTTTTAAAAACACAAAGCACTAAGCTCCGCGCACAATGCCGCGGCAGAAGGCATGCCGAAGAGAGAACGAAATCCCCAAAAACTGGATTCCTACACGGCTTTTTCCTTAGAGCACCTGATAGCTCCAAAGACATAATACCATCAAGGGTAAGGGAAAGAGTTATACAGAGAATTAGGGTTAGGGTAAGAGCAAGGGTTAAGGTAAAGGTTACAGAAAGGATTAGAGTTTCAGAAACCACAGACCCGCAACAAGCTGGCCTCCTGCACAGATTCTTCCTCGGAACCAGCCATAGCCCTAACCTGCTTTTGCTGCCTAGGGTTAGGGTTAGGGTTACACCTAGGGTTAGGGTTAGGGTTACACCTAGGGTTAGGGTTTCGGAAACCACAAAGCCCACAGCTCCAGGCACACTGCGGCTGCAAAGGGCCTCCCAAGAGGATCGCAAAACTGCCACAAGCTGGCCTCCTGCACCGCTTCTTCCTCGGAACAAGCCATAGCCCTAGCCTGCTTAAGCTGCCTAGGGTTAGGGTTAGGGTAACACCTAGGGTTAGGATTGAGTTAGACCTAGGGTTAGGGTTAGGGTTAGGGTTAGGGTTGGGGTTACACCTAGGGTAAGGGTTAGGGTTAGGGCTAGGGTTGGGGTTACACCTAGGGGTAGGGTTTCAGAAACCACAGGGCCCACAGCTCCAGGGACACTGCGGCTGCAAAGGGAATGCCAAGGAATCGCATAACTGCCACAAGCTGGCCTCCTGCACCGCATCTTCCTCGGATCCAGCCATAGCCCTAGCCTGCTTCTGCTGCCTAGGATTAGGGTTAGGGTAACACCTAGGGTTAGGGTTCCGCAAACTAAAAGGCCCAGAGCTCCGGGCACACTGCAGCTGCAAAGGGCATCCCAGGGGCATCGCAAAACTGCCACAAGCTGGCCTCCTCGAGGGCTTTCTCCTTGGCACCTGCCCTAACCCTAGGCTGATTGGCTGCCCTGCCTAGGGTTAGGGTTACGCCTAGGGTTAGGGTTCCGCAAACTAAAAGGCCCAGAGCTCCGGGCACACTGCAGCTGCAAAGGGCATCCCAGGGGCATCGCAAAACTGCCACAAGCTGGCCTCCTCGAGGGCTTTCTCCTTGGCACTGGCCCTAACCCTAGGCTGATTGGCTGCCCTGCCTAGGGTTAGGGTTAGGGTTACGCTTAGGGTTAGGGTTCCGCAAACTAAAAGGCCCAGAGCTCCGGGCACACTGCAGCTGCAAAGGGCCTCCCAGGGGAATCGGAAAACAGCCACAAGCTGGCCTCCTCGAGGGCTTTCTCCTTGGCACCTGCCCTAACCCTAGGCTGATTGGCTGCCCTGCCTAGGGTTAGGGTTAGGGTTAGGCCTAGGGTTAGGGTTCCGCAAACTAAAAGGCCCAGAGCTCCGGGCTCACTGCAGCTGCAAAGGGCATCCCAGGGGCATCGCAAAACTGCCACAAGCTGGCCTCCTCGAGGGCTTTCTCCTTGGCACCTGCCCTAACCCTAGGCTGATTGCCTGCCCTGCCTAGGGTTAGGGTTAGGGTTACGCCTAGGGTTAGGGTTCCGCAAACTAAAAGGCCCAGAGCTCCAGGCACACTGCAGCTGCAAAGGGCATCCCAGGGGCATCGCAAAACTGCCACAAGCTGGCCTCCTCGAAGGCTTTCTCCTTGGCACCTGCCCTAACCCTAGGCTGATTGGCTGCCCTGCCTAGGGTTAGGGTTAGGGTTAGGCCTAGGGTTAGGGTTCTGCCAACTAAAAGGCCCAGAGCTCCGGGCACACTGCAGCTGCAAAGGGCATCCCAGGGGCATTGCAAAACTGCCACAAGCTGGCCTCCTCGAGGGCTTTCTCCTTGGCACCTGCCCTAACCCTAGGCTGATTGGCTGCCCTGCCTAGGGTTAGGGTTAGGGTTACGCCTAGGGTTAGGGTTCCGCAAACTAAAAGGCCCAGAGCTCCGGGCATACTACAGCTGCAAAGGGCATCCCAGGGGCATCGCAAAACTGCCACAAGCTGGCCTCCTCGAGGGCTTTCTCCTTGGCTGCTGCCCTAACCCTAGGCTGATTGGCTGCCCTGCCTAGGGTTAGGGTTAGGGTTACGCCTAGGGTTAGGGTTCCGCAAACTAAAAGGCCCAGAGCTCCGGGCACACTGCAGCTGCAAAGGGCATCCCAGGGGCATCGCAAAACTGCCAAAAGCTGGCCTCCTCGAGGTCTTTCTCCTTGGCACCTGCCCTAACCCTAGGCTGATTGGCTGCCCTGCCTAGGGTTAGGGTTAGGGTTACGCCTAGGGTTAGGGTTCCGCAAACTAAAAGGCCCAGAGCTCCGGGCACACTGCAGCTGCAAAGGGCATCCCAGGGGCATCGCAAAACTGCCACAAGCTGGCCTCCTCGAGGGCTTTCTCCTTGGCACCTGCCCTAACCCTAGGCTGATTGGCTGCCCTGCCTAGGGTTAGGGTTAGGGTTACGCCTAGGGTTAGGGTTCCGCAAACTAAAAGGCCCAGAGCTCCGGGCACACTGCAGCTGCAAAGGGCATCCCAGGGGCATCGCAAAACTGCCACAAGCTGGCCTCCTCGAGGGCTTTCTCCTTGGCACCTGCCCTAACCCTAGGCTGATTGGCTGCCCTGCCTAGGGTTAGGGTTAGGGTTACGCCTAGGGTTAGGGTTCCGCAAACTAAAAGGCCCAGAGCTCCGGGCACACTGCAGCTGCAAAGGGCATCCCAGGGGCATCGCAAAACTGCCACAAGCTGGCCTCCTCGAGGGCTTTCTCCTTGGCACCTGCCCTAACCCTAGGCTGATTGGCTGCCCTGCCTAGGGTTAGGGTTAGGGTTACGCCTAGGGTTAGGGTTCCGCAAACTAAAAGGCCCAGAGCTCCGGGCACACTGCAGCTGCAAAGGGCATCCCAGGGGCATCGCAAAACTGCCACAAGCTGGCCTCCTCGAGGGCTTTCTCCTTGGCACCTGCCCTAACCCTAGGCTGATTGCCTGCCCTGCCTAGGGTTAGGGTTAGGGTTAGGGTTAGGGTTAGGGTTAGGCCTAGGGTTAGGGTTCCGCAAACTAAAAGGCCCAGAGCTCCGGGCACACTGCAGCTGCAAAGGGCATCCCAGGGGCATCGCAAAACTGCCACAAGCTGGCCTCCTCGAGGGCTTTCTGCTTGGCACCTGCCCTAACCCTAGGCTGATTGGCTGCCCTGCCTAGGGTTAGGGTTAGGGTTACGCCTAGGGTTAGGGTTCCGCAAACTAAAAGGCCCAGAGCTCCGTGCACACTACAGCTGCAAAGGGCATCCCAGGGGCATCGCAAAACTGCCACAAGCTGGCCTCCTCGAGGGCTTTCTCCTTGGCACCTGCCCTAACCCTAGGCTGATTGGCTGCCCTGCCTAGGGTTAGGGTTAGGGTTACGCCTAGGGTTAGGGTTCCGCAAACTAAAAGGCCCAGAGCTCCGGGCACACTGCAGCTGCAAAGGGCATCCCAGGGGCATCGCAAAACTGCCACAAGCTGGCCTCCTCGAGGGCTTTCTCCTTGGCACCTGCCCTAACCCTAGGCTGATTGGCTGCCCTGCCTAGGGTTAGGGTTAGGGTTACGCCTAGGGTTAGGGTTCCGCAAACTAAAAGGCCCAGAGCTCCGGGCACACTGCAGCTGCAAAGGGCATCCCAGGGGCATCGCAAAACTGCCACAAGCTGGCCTCCTCGAGGGCTTTCTGCTTGGCACCTGCCCTAACCCTAGGCTGATTGGCTGCCCTGCCTAGGGTTAGGGTTAGGGTTACGCCTAGGGTTAGGGTTCCGCAAACTAAAAGGCCCAGAGCTCCGGGCACACTGCAGCTGCAAAGGGCATCCCAGGGGCATCGCAAAACTGCCACAAGCTGGCCTCCTCGAGGGCTTTCTCCTTGGCACCTGCCCTAACCCTAGGCTGATTGGCTGCCCTGCCTAGGGTTAGGGTTAGGGTTACGCCTAGGGTTAGGGTTCCGCAAACTAAAAGGCCCAGAGCTCCGGGCACACTGCAGCTGCAAAGGGCATCCCAGGGGCATCGCAAAACTGCCACAAGCTGGCCTCCTCGAGGGCTTTCTGCTTGGCACCTGCCCTAACCCTAGGCTGATTGGCTGCCCTGCCTAGGGTTAGGGTTAGGGTTAGGCCTAGGGTTAGGGTTCCGCAAACCAAAAGGCCCAGAGCTCCGGGCACACTGCAGCTGCAAAGGGCATCCCAGGGGCATCGCAAAACTGCCACAAGCTGGCCTCCTCGAGGGCTTTCTCCTTGGCACCTGCCCTAACCCTAGGCTGATTGGCTGCCCTGCCTAGGGTTAGGGTTAGGGTTAGGCCTAGGGTTAGGGTTCCACAAACTAAAAGGCCCAGAGCTCTGGGCACACTGCAGCTGCAAAGGGCATCCCAGGGGCATCGCAAAACTGCCACAAGCTGGCCTCCTCGAGGGCTTTCTGCTTGGCACCTGCCCTAACCCTAGGCTGATTGGCTGCCCTGCCTAGGGTTAGGGTTAGGGTTAGGGTTACGCCTAGGGTTAGGGTTCCGCAAACTAAAAGGCCCAGAGCTCCGGGCACACTGCAGCTGCAAAGGGCATCCCAGGGGCATCGCAAAACTGCCACAAGCTGGCCTCCTCGAGGGCTTTCTGCTTGGCACCTGCCCTAACCCTAGGCTGATTGGCTGCCCTGCCTAGGGTTAGGGTTAGGGTTACGCCTAGGGTTAGGGTTCCGCAAACTAAAAGGCCCAGAGCTCCGGGCACACTGCAGCTGCAAAGGGCATCCCAGGGGCATCGCAAAACTGCCACAAGCTGGCCTCCTCGAGGGCTTTCTCCTTGGCACCTGCCCTAACCCTAGGCTGATTGGCTGCCCTGCCTAGGGTTAGGGTTAGGGTTACGCCTAGGGTTAGGGTTCCGCAAACTAAAAGGCCCAGAGCTCCGGGCACACTGCAGCTGCAAAGGGCATCCCAGGGGCATCGCAAAACTGCCACAAGCTGGCCTCCTCGAGGGCTTTCTCCTTGGCACCTGCCCTAACCCTAGGCTGATTGGCTGCCCTGCCTAGGGTTAGGGTTAGGGTTACGCCTAGGGTTAGGGTTCCGCAAACTAAAAGGCCCAGAGCTCCGGGCACACTACAGCTGCAAAGGGCATCCCAGGGGCATCGCAAAACTGCCACAAGCTGGCCTCCTCGAGGGCTTTCTCCTTGGCACCTGCCCTAACCCTAGGCTGATTGGCTGCCCTGCCTAGGGTTAGGGTTAGGGTTAGGGTTACGCCTAGGGTTAGGGTTCCGCAAACTAAAAGGCCCAGAGCTCCGGGCACACTGCAGCTGCAAAGGGCATCCCAGGGGCATCGCAAAACTGCCACAAGCTGGCCTCCTCGAGGGCTTTCTCCTTGGCACCTGCCCTAACCCTAGGCTGATTGGCTGCCCTGCCTAGGGTTAGGGTTAGGGTTAGGCCTAGGGTTAGGGTTCCGCAAACTAAAAGGCCCAGAGCTCCGGGCACACTGCAGCTGCAAAGGGCATCCCAGGGGCATCGCAAAACTGCCACAAGCTGGCCTCCTCGAGGGCTTTCTGCTTGGCACCTGCCCTAACCCTAGGCTGATTGGCTGCCCTTCCTAGGGTTAGGGTTAGGGTTAGGGTTACGCCTAGGGTTAGGGTTCCGCAAACTAAAAGGCCCAGAGCTCCGGGCACACTGCAGCTGCAAAGGGCATCCCAGGGGCATCGCAAAACTGCCACAAGCTGGCCTCCTCGAGGGCTTTCTGCTTGACACCTGCCCTAACCCTAGGCTGATTGGCTGCCCTGCCTAGGGTTAGGGTTAGGGTTACGCCTAGGGTTAGGGTTCCGCAAACTAAAAGGCCCAGAGCTCTGGGCACACTGCAGCTGCAAAGGGCATCCCAGGGGCATCACAAAACTGCCACAAGCTGGCCTCCTCGAGGGCTTTCTCCTTGGCACCTGCCCTAACCCTAGGCTGATTGGCTGCCCTGTCTAGGGTTAGGGTTAGGGTTACGCCTAGGGTTAGGGTTCCGCAAACTAAAAGGCCCAGAGCTCCGGGCACACTGCAGCTGCAAAGGGCATCCCAGGGGCATCGCAAAACTGCCACAAGCTGGCCTCCTCGAGGGCTTTCTGCTTGGCACCTGCCCTAACCCTAGGCTGATTGGCTGCCCTGCCTAGGGTTAGGGTTAGGGTTAGGGTTAGGGTTAGGCCTAGGGTTAGGGTTCCGCAAACTAAAGGGCCCAGAGCTCCGGGCACACTGCAGCTGCAAAGGGCATCCCAGGGGCATCGCAAAACTGCCACAAGCTGGCCTCCTCGAGGGCTTTCTCCTTGGCACCTGCCCTAACCCTAGGCTGATTGGCTGCCCTGCCTAGGGTTAGGGTTAGGGTTACGCCTAGGGTTAGGGTTCCGCAAACTAAAAGGCCCAGAGCTCCGGGCACACTGCAGCTGCAAAGGGCATCCCAGGGGCATCGCAAAACTGCCACAAGCTGGCCTCCTCGAGGGCTTTCTCCTTGGCACCTGCCCTAACCCTAGGCTGATTGGCTGCCCTGCCTAGGGTTAGGGTTAGGGTTAGGCCTAGGGTTAGGGTTCCGCAAACTAAAAGGCCCAGAGCTCCGGGCACACTGCAGCTGCAAAGGGCATCCCAGGGGCATCGCAAAACTGCCACAAGCTGGCCTCCTCGAGGGCTTTCTCCTTGGCACCTGCCCTAACCCTAGGCTGATTGCCTGCCCTGCCTAGGGTTAGGGTTAGGGTTAGGCCTAGGGTTAGGGTTCCGCAAACTAAAAGGCCCAGAGCTCCGGGCACACTGCAGCTGCAAAGGGCATCCCAGGGGCATCGCAAAACTGCCACAAGCTGGCCTCCTCGAGGGCTTTCTCCTTGGCACCTGCCCTAACCCTAGGCTGATTGGCTGCCCTGCCTAGGGTTAGGGTTAGGGTTACGCCTAGGGTTAGGGTTCCGCAAACTAAAAGGCCCAGAGCTCTGGGCACACTGCAGCTGTAAAGGGCATCCCAGGGGCATCGCAAAACTGCCACAAGCTGGCCTCCTCGAGGGCTTTCTCCTTGGCACCTGCCCTAACCCTAGGCTGATTGGCTGCCCTGCCTAGGGTTAGGGTTAAGGTTAGGCGTAGGGTTAGGGTTCCACAAACTAAAAGGCCCAGAGCTCCGGGCACACTGCAGCTGCAAAGGGCATCCCAGGGGCATCGCAAAACTGCCACAAGCTGGCCTCCTCGAGGGCTTTCTGCTTGGCACCTGCCCTAACCCTAGGCTGATTGGCTGCCCTGCCTAGGGTTAGGGTTAGGGTTAGGCCTAGGGTTAGGGTTCCGCAAACTAAAAGGCCCAGAGCTCCGGGCACACTGCAGCTGCAAAGGGCATCCCAGGGGCATCGCAAAACTGCCACAAGCTGGCCTCCTCGAGGGCTTTCTCCTTGGCACCTGCCCTAACCCTAGGCTGATTGGCTGCCCTGCCTAGGGTTAGGGTTAGGGTTAGGCCTAGGGTTAGGGTTCCGCAAACTAAAAGGCCCAGAGCTCCGGGCACACTGCAGCTGCAAAGGGCATCCCAGGGGCATCGCAAAACTGCCACAAGCTGGCCTCCTCGAGGGCTTTCTCCTTGGCACCTGCCCTAACCCTAGGCTGATTGGCTGCCCTGCCTAGGGTTAGGGTTAGGGTTACGCCTAGGGTTAGGGTTTCGCAAACTAAAAGGCCCAGAGCACCGGGCACACTGCAGCTGCAAAGGGCATCCCAGGGGCATCGCAAAACTGCCACAAGCTGGCCTCCTCGAGGGCTTTCTCCTTGGCACCTGCCCTAACCCTAGGCTGATTGCCTGCCCTGCCTAGGGTTAGGGTTAGGCCTAGGGTTAGGGTTCCGCAAACTAAAAGGCCCAGAGCTCCGGGCACACTGCAGCTGCAAAGGGCATCCCAGGGGCATCGCAAAACTGCCACAAGCTGGCCTCCTCGAGGGCTTTCTCCTTGGCACCTGCCCTAACCCTAGGCTGATTGGCTGCCCTGCCTAGGGTTAGGGTTAGGGTTACGCCTAGGGTTAGGGTTCCGCAAACTAAAAGGCCCAGAGCACCGGGCACACTGCAGCTGCAAAGGGCATCCCAGGGGCATCGCAAAACTGCCACAAGCTGGCCTCCTCGAGGGCTTTCTCCTTGGCACCTGCCCTAACCCTAGGCTGATTGGCTGCCCTGCCTAGGGTTAGGGTTAGGGTTAGGCCTAGGGTTAGGGTTCCACAAACTAAAAGGCCCAGAGCTCCGGGCACACTGCAGCTGCAAAGGGCATCCCAGGGGCATCGCAAAACTGCCACAAGCTGGCCTCCTCGAGGGCTTTCTCCTTGGCACCTGCCCTAACCCTAGGCTGATTGGCTGCCCTGCCTAGGGTTAGGGTTAGGGTTACGCCTAGGGTTGTTAGGGTTCCGCAAACTAAAAGGCCCAGAGCTCCGGGCACACTGCAGCTGCAAAGGGCATCCCAGGGGCATCGCAAAACTGCCACAAGCTGGCCTCCTCGAGGGCTTTCTCCTTGGCACCTGCCCTAACCCTAGGCTGATTGGCTGCCCTGCCTAGGGTTAGGGTTAGGGTTACGCCTAGGGTTAGGGTTCCGCAAACTAAAAGGCCCAGAGCTCCGGGCACACTGCAGCTGCAAAGGGCATCCCAGGGGCATCGCAAAACTGCCACAAACTGGCCTCCTTGAGGGCTTTCTCCTTGGCACCTGCCCTAACCCTAGGCTGATTGGCTGCCCTGCCTAGGGCTAGGGTTTGGGTTAGGGTTACGCCTAGGGTTAGAGTTCCGCAAACTAAAAGGCCCAGAGCTCCGGGCACACTGCAGCTGCAAAGGGCATCCCAGGGGCATCGCAAAACTGCCACAAGCTGGCCTCCTCGAGGGCTTTCTTCTTGGCACCTGCCCTAACCCTAGGCTGATTGGCTGCCCTGCCTAGGGTTAGGGTTAGGGTTACGCCTAGGGTTAGCGTTCCGCAAACTAAAAGGCCCAGAGCTCCGGGCACACTGCAGCTGCAAAGGGCATCCCAGGGGCATCGCAAAACTGCCACAAGCTGGCCTCCTCGAGGGCTTTCTCCTTGGCACCTGCCCTAACCCTAGGCTGATTGGCTGCCCTGCCTAGGGTTAGGGTTAGGGTTAGGGTTAGGCCTAGGGTTAGGGTTCCGCAAACTAAAAGGCCCAGAGCTCCGGGCACACTGCAGCTGCAAAGGGCATCCCAGGGGCATCGCAAAACTGCCACAAGCTGGCCTCCTCGAGGGCTTTCTCCTTGGCACCTGCGCTAACCCTAGGCTGATTGGCTGCCCTGCCAAGGGTTAGGGTTAGGGTTAGGCCTAGGGTTAGGGTTCCGCAAACTAAAAGGCCCAGAGCTCCGGGCACACTGCAGCTGCAAAGGGCATCCCAGGGGCATCACAAAACTGCCACAAGCTGGCCTCCTCGAGGGCTTTCTCCTTGGCACCTGCCCTAACCCTAGGCTGATTGGCTGCCCTGCCTAGGGTTAGGGTTAGGGTTACGCCTAGGGTTAGGGTTCCGCAAACTAAAAGGCCCAGAGCTCCGGGCACACTGCAGCTGCAAAGGGCATCCCAGGGGCATCGCAAAACTGCCACAAGCTGGCCTCCTCGAGGGCTTTCTGCTTGGCACCTGCCCTAACCCTAGGCTGATTGGCTGCCCTGCCTAGGGTTAGGGTTAGGGTTAGGGTTAGGCCTAGGGTTAGGGTTCCGCAAACTAAAAGGCCCAGAGCTCCGGGCACACTGCAGCTGCAAAGGGCATCCCAGGGGCATCGCAAAACTGCCACAAGCTGGCCTCCTCGAGGGCTTTCTCCTTGGCACCTGCCCTAACCCTAGGCTGATTGGCTGCCCTGCCTAGGGTTAGGGTTAGGGTTAGGCCTAGGGTTAGGGTTCCACAAACTAAAAGGCCCAGAGCTCCGGGCACACTGCAGCTGCAAAGGGCATCCCAGGGGCATCACAAAACTGCCACAAGCTGGCCTCCTCGAGGGCTTTCTCCTTGGCACCTGCCCTAACCCTAGGCTGATTGGCTGCCCTGCCTAGGGTTAGGGTTAGGGTTACGCCTCGGGTTAGGGTTCCGCAAACTAAAAGGCCCAGAGCTCCGGGCACACTACAGCTACAAAGGGCATCCCAGGGGAAACCCAAAACTGCCACAAGCTGGCCTCCTCGAGGGCTTTCTCCTTGGCACCTGCCCTAACCCTAGGCTGATTGGCTGCCCTGCCTAGGGTTAGGGTTAGGGTTACGCCTAGGGTTAGGGTTCCACAAACTAAAAGGCCCAGAGCTCCGGGCACACTGCAGCTGCAAAGGGCATCCCAGGGGCATCGCAAAACTGCCACAAGTTGGCCTCCTCGAGGGCTTTCTCCTTGGCACCTGCCCTAACCCTAGGCTGATTGGCTGCCCTGCCTAGGGTTAGGGTTAGGGTTAGGCCTAGGGTTAGGGTTCCGCAAACTAAAAGGCCCAGAGCTCCGGGCACACTGCAGCTGCAAAGGGCATCCCAGGGGCATCGCAAAACTGCCACAAGCTGGCCTCCTCGAGGGCTTTCTGCTTGGCACCTGCCCTAACCCTAGGCTGATTGGCTGCCCTGCCTAGGGTTAGGGTTAGGGTTAGGGTTAGGGTTAGGCCTAGGGTTAGGGTTCCGCAAACTAAAAGGCCCAGAGCTCCGGGCACACTGCAGCTGCAAAGGGCATCCCAGGGGCATCGCAAAACTGCCACAAGCTGGCCTCCTCGAGGGCTTTCTCCTTGGCACCTGCCCTAACCCTAGGCTGATTGGCTGCCCTGCCTAGGGTTAGGGTTAGGGTTACGCCTAGGGTTAGGGTTCCGCAAACTAAAAGGCCCAGAGCTCCGGGCACACTGCAGCTGCAAAGGGCATCCCAGGGGCATCGCAAAACTGCCACAAGCTGGCCTCCTCGAGGGCTTTCTCCTTGGCACCTGCCCTAACCCTAGGCTGATTGGCTGCCCTGCCTAGGGTTAGGGTTAGGGTTACGCCTAGGGTTAGGGTTCCGCAAACTAAAAGGCCCAGAGCTCCGGGCACACTGCAGCTGCAAAGGGCATCCCAGGGGCATCGCAAAACTGCCACAAGCTGGCCTCCTCGAGGGCTTTCTCCTTGGCACCTGCCCTAACCCTAGGCTGATTGGCTGCCCTGCCTAGGGTTAGGGTTAGGCCTAGGGTTAGGGTTCCGCAAACTAAAAGGCCCAGAGCTCCGGGCACACTGCAGCTGCAAAGGGCATCCCAGGGGCATCGCAAAACTGCCACAAGCTGGCCTCCTCGAGGGCTTTCTCCTTGGCACCTGCCCTAACCCTAGGCTGATTGGCTGCCCTGCCTAGGGTTAGGGTTAGGGTTACGCCTAGGGTTAGGGTTCCGCAAACTAAAAGGCCCAGAGCACCGGGCACACTGCAGCTGCAAAGGGCATCCCAGGGGCATCGCAAAACTGCCACAAGCTGGCCTCCTCGAGGGCTTTCTCCTTGGCACCTGCCCTAACCCTAGGCTGATTGGCTGCCCTGCCTAGGGTTAGGGTTAGGGTTACGCCTAGGGTTAGGGTTCCGCAAACTAAAAGGCCCAGAGCTCCGGGCACACTGCAGCTGCAAAGGGCATCCCAGGGGCATCGCAAAACTGCCACAAGCTGGCCTCCTCGAGGGCTTTCTCCTTGGCACCTGCCCTAACCCTAGGCTGATTGGCTGCCCTGCCTAGGGTTAGGGTTAGGGTTACGCCTAGGGTTAGCGTTCCGCAAACTAAAAGGCCCAGAGCTCCGGGCACACTGCAGCTGCAAAGGGCATCCCAGGGAAACCCAAAACTGCCACAAGCTGGCCTCCTCGAGGGCTTTCTCCTTGGCACCTGCCCTAACCCTAGGCTGATTGGCTGCCCTGCCTAGGGTTAGGGTTAGGGTTAGGGTTAGGCCTAGGGTTAGGGTTCCGCAAACTAAAAGGCCCAGAGCTCCGGGCACACTGCAGCTGCAAAGGGCATCCCAGGGGCATCGCAAAACTGCCACAAGCTGGCCTCCTCGAGGGCTTTCTCCTTGGCACCTGCCCTAACCCTAGGCTGATTGGCTGCCCTGCCTAGGGTTAGGGTTAGGGTTACGCCTAGGGTTAGGGTTCCGCAAACTAAAAGGCCCAGAGCTCCGGGCACACTGCAGCTGCAAAGGGCATCCCAGGGGCATCGCAAAACTGCCACAAGCTGGCCTCCTCGAGGGCTTTCTCCTTGGCACCTGCCCTAACCCTAGGCTGATTGGCTGCCCTGCCTAGGGTTAGGGTTAGGGTTACGCCTAGGGTTAGGGTTCCGCAAACTAAAAGGCCCAGAGCTCCGGGCACACTGCAGCTGCAAAGGGCATCCCAGGGGCATCGCAAAACTGCCACAAGCTGGCCTCCTCGAGGGCTTTCTCCTTGGCACCTGCGCTAACCCTAGGCTGATTGGCTGCCCTGCCTAGGGTTAGGGTTAGGGTTAGGCCTAGGGTTAGGGTTCCACAAACTAAAAGGCCCAGAGCTCCGGGCACACTGCAGCTGCAAAGGGCATCCCAGGGGCATCACAAAACTGCCACAAGCTGGCCTCCTCGAGGGCTTTCTCCTTGGCACCTGCCCTAACCCTAGGCTGATTGGCTGCCCTGCCTAGGGTTAGGGTTAGGGTTACGCCTCGGGTTAGGGTTCCGCAAACTAAAAGGCCCAGAGCTCCGGGCACACTACAGCTACAAAGGGCATCCCAGGGGAAACCCAAAACTGCCACAAGCTGGCCTCCTCGAGGGCTTTCTCCTTGGCACCTGCCCTAACCCTAGGCTGATTGGCTGCCCTGCCTAGGGTTAGGGTTAGGGTTACGCCTAGGGTTAGGGTTCCACAAACTAAAAGGCCCAGAGCTCCGGGCACACTGCAGCTGCAAAGGGCATCCCAGGGGCATCGCAAAACTGCCACAAGTTGGCCTCCTCGAGGGCTTTCTCCTTGGCACCTGCCCTAACCCTAGGCTGATTGGCTGCCCTGCCTAGGGTTAGGGTTAGGGTTAGGCCTAGGGTTAGGGTTCCGCAAACTAAAAGGCCCAGAGCTCCGGGCACACTGCAGCTGCAAAGGGCATCCCAGGGGCATCGCAAAACTGCCACAAGCTGGCCTCCTCGAGGGCTTTCTGCTTGGCACCTGCCCTAACCCTAGGCTGATTGGCTGCCCTGCCTAGGGTTAGGGTTAGGGTTAGGGTTAGGCCTAGGGTTAGGGTTCCGCAAACTAAAAGGCCCAGAGCTCCGGGCACACTGCAGCTGCAAAGGGCATCCCAGGGGCATCGCAAAACTGCCACAAGCTGGCCTCCTCGAGGGCTTTCTCCTTGGCACCTGCCCTAACCCTAGGCTGATTGGCTGCCCTGCCTAGGGTTAGGGTTAAGGTTAGGCGTAGGGTTAGGGTTCCACAAACTAAAAGGCCCAGAGCTCCGGGCACACTGCAGCTGCAAAGGGCATCCCAGGGGCATCGCAAAACTGCCACAAGCTGGCCTCCTCGAGGGCTTTCTGCTTGGCACCTGCCCTAACCCTAGGCTGATTGGCTGCCCTGCCTAGGGTTAGGGTTAGGGTTAGGCCTAGGGTTAGGGTTCCGCAAACTAAAAGGCCCAGAGCTCCGGGCACACTGCAGCTGCAAAGGGCATCCCAGGGGCATCGCAAAACTGCCACAAGCTGGCCTCCTCGAGGGCTTTCTCCTTGGCACCTGCCCTAACCCTAGGCTGATTGGCTGCCCTGCCTAGGGTTAGGGTTAGGGTTACGCCTAGGGTTAGGGTTACGCAAACTAAAAGGCCCAGAGCACCGGGCACACTGCAGCTGCAAAGGGCATCCCAGGGGCATCGCAAAACTGCCACAAGCTGGCCTCCTCGAGGGCTTTCTCCTTGGCACCTGCCCTAACCCTAGGCTGATTGGCTGCCCTGCCTAGGGTTAGGGTTAGGCCTAGGGTTAGGGTTCCGCAAACTAAAAGGCCCAGAGCTCCGGGCACACTGCAGCTGCAAAGGGCATCCCAGGGGCATCGCAAAACTGCCACAAGCTGGCCTCCTCGAGGGCTTTCTCCTTGGCACCTGCCCTAACCCTAGGCTGATTGGCTGCCCTGCCTAGGGTTAGGGTTAGGGTTACGCCTAGGGTTAGGGTTCCGCAAACTAAAAGGCCCAGAGCTCCGGGCACACTACAGCTGCAAAGGGCATCCCAGGGGCATCGCAAAACTGCCACAAGCTGGCCTCCTCGAGGGCTTTCTCCTTGGCACCTGCCCTAACCCTAGGCTGATTGGCTGCCCTGCCTAGGGTTAGGGTTAGGGTTACGCCTAGGGTTAGGGTTCCGCAAACTAAAAGGCCCAGAGCACCGGGCACACTGCAGCTGCAAAGGGCATCCCAGGGGCATCGCAAAACTGCCACAAGCTGGCCTCCTCGAGGGCTTTCTCCTTGGCACCTGCCCTAACCCTAGGCTGATTGGCTGCCCTGCCTAGGGTTAGGGTTAGGGTTACGCCTAGGGTTAGGGTTCCGCAAACTAAAAGGCCCAGAGCTCCGGGCACACTGCAGCTGCAAAGGGCATCCCAGGGGCATCGCAAAACTGCCACAAGCTGGCCTCCTCGAGGGCTTTCTCCTTGGCACCTGCCCTAACCCTAGGCTGATTGGCTGCCCTGCCTAGGGTTAGGGTTAGGGTTACGCCTAGGGTTAGCGTTCCGCAAACTAAAAGGCCCAGAGCTCCGGGCACACTGCAGCTGCAAAGGGCATCCCAGGGAAACCCAAAACTGCCACAAGCTGGCCTCCTCGAGGGCTTTCTCCTTGGCACCTGCCCTAACCCTAGGCTGATTGGCTGCCCTGCCTAGGGTTAGGGTTAGGGTTAGGGTTAGGCCTAGGGTTAGGGTTCCGCAAACTAAAAGGCCCAGAGCTCCGGGCACACTGCAGCTGCAAAGGGCATCCCAGGGGCATCGCAAAACTGCCACAAGCTGGCCTCCTCGAGGGCTTTCTCCTTGGCACCTGCCCTAACCCTAGGCTGATTGGCTGCCCTGCCTAGGGTTAGGGTTAGGGTTACGCCTAGGGTTAGGGTTCCGCAAACTAAAAGGCCCAGAGCTCCGGGCACACTGCAGCTGCAAAGGGCATCCCAGGGGCATCGCAAAACTGCCACAAGCTGGCCTCCTCGAGGGCTTTCTCCTTGGCACCTGCCCTAACCCTAGGCTGATTGGCTGCCCTGCCTAGGGTTAGGGTTAGGGTTACGCCTAGGGTTAGGGTTCCGCAAACTAAAAGGCCCAGAGCTCCGGGCACACTGCAGCTGCAAAGGGCATCCCAGGGGCATCGCAAAACTGCCACAAGCTGGCCTCCTCGAGGGCTTTCTCCTTGGCACCTGCGCTAACCCTAGGCTGATTGGCTGCCCTGCCTAGGGTTAGGGTTAGGGTTAGGCCTAGGGTTAGGGTTCCACAAACTAAAAGGCCCAGAGCTCCGGGCACACTGCAGCTGCAAAGGGCATCCCAGGGGCATCACAAAACTGCCACAAGCTGGCCTCCTCGAGGGCTTTCTCCTTGGCACCTGCCCTAACCCTAGGCTGATTGGCTGCCCTGCCTAGGGTTAGGGTTAGGGTTACGCCTCGGGTTAGGGTTCCGCAAACTAAAAGGCCCAGAGCTCCGGGCACACTACAGCTACAAAGGGCATCCCAGGGGAAACCCAAAACTGCCACAAGCTGGCCTCCTCGAGGGCTTTCTCCTTGGCACCTGCCCTAACCCTAGGCTGATTGGCTGCCCTGCCTAGGGTTAGGGTTAGGGTTACGCCTAGGGTTAGGGTTCCACAAACTAAAAGGCCCAGAGCTCCGGGCACACTGCAGCTGCAAAGGGCATCCCAGGGGCATCGCAAAACTGCCACAAGTTGGCCTCCTCGAGGGCTTTCTCCTTGGCACCTGCCCTAACCCTAGGCTGATTGGCTGCCCTGCCTAGGGTTAGGGTTAGGGTTAGGCCTAGGGTTAGGGTTCCGCAAACTAAAAGGCCCAGAGCTCCGGGCACACTGCAGCTGCAAAGGGCATCCCAGGGGCATCGCAAAACTGCCACAAGCTGGCCTCCTCGAGGGCTTTCTGCTTGGCACCTGCCCTAACCCTAGGCTGATTGGCTGCCCTGCCTAGGGTTAGGGTTAGGGTTAGGGTTAGGCCTAGGGTTAGGGTTCCGCAAACTAAAAGGCCCAGAGCTCCGGGCACACTGCAGCTGCAAAGGGCATCCCAGGGGCATCGCAAAACTGCCACAAGCTGGCCTCCTCGAGGGCTTTCTCCTTGGCACCTGCCCTAACCCTAGGCTGATTGGCTGCCCTGCCTAGGGTTAGGGTTAAGGTTAGGCGTAGGGTTAGGGTTCCACAAACTAAAAGGCCCAGAGCTCCGGGCACACTGCAGCTGCAAAGGGCATCCCAGGGGCATCGCAAAACTGCCACAAGCTGGCCTCCTCGAGGGCTTTCTGCTTGGCACCTGCCCTAACCCTAGGCTGATTGGCTGCCCTGCCTAGGGTTAGGGTTAGGGTTAGGCCTAGGGTTAGGGTTCCGCAAACTAAAAGGCCCAGAGCTCCGGGCACACTGCAGCTGCAAAGGGCATCCCAGGGGCATCGCAAAACTGCCACAAGCTGGCCTCCTCGAGGGCTTTCTCCTTGGCACCTGCCCTAACCCTAGGCTGATTGGCTGCCCTGCCTAGGGTTAGGGTTAGGGTTACGCCTAGGGTTAGGGTTACGCAAACTAAAAGGCCCAGAGCACCGGGCACACTGCAGCTGCAAAGGGCATCCCAGGGGCATCGCAAAACTGCCACAAGCTGGCCTCCTCGAGGGCTTTCTCCTTGGCACCTGCCCTAACCCTAGGCTGATTGGCTGCCCTGCCTAGGGTTAGGGTTAGGCCTAGGGTTAGGGTTCCGCAAACTAAAAGGCCCAGAGCTCCGGGCACACTGCAGCTGCAAAGGGCATCCCAGGGGCATCGCAAAACTGCCACAAGCTGGCCTCCTCGAGGGCTTTCTCCTTGGCACCTGCCCTAACCCTAGGCTGATTGGCTGCCCTGCCTAGGGTTAGGGTTAGGGTTACGCCTAGGGTTAGGGTTCCGCAAACTAAAAGGCCCAGAGCTCCGGGCACACTACAGCTGCAAAGGGCATCCCAGGGGCATCGCAAAACTGCCACAAGCTGGCCTCCTCGAGGGCTTTCTCCTTGGCACCTGCCCTAACCCTAGGCTGATTGGCTGCCCTGCCTAGGGTTAGGGTTAGGGTTACGCCTAGGGTTAGGGTTCCGCAAACTAAAAGGCCCAGAGCACCGGGCACACTGCAGCTGCAAAGGGCATCCCAGGGGCATCGCAAAACTGCCACAAGCTGGCCTCCTCGAGGGCTTTCTCCTTGGCACCTGCCCTAACCCTAGGCTGATTGGCTGCCCTGCCTAGGGTTAGGGTTAGGGTTACGCCTAGGGTTAGGGTTCCGCAAACTAAAAGGCCCAGAGCTCCGGGCACACTGCAGCTGCAAAGGGCATCCCAGGGGCATCGCAAAACTGCCACAAGCTGGCCTCCTCGAGGGCTTTCTCCTTGGCACCTGCCCTAACCCTAGGCTGATTGGCTGCCCTGCCTAGGGTTAGGGTTAGGGTTAGGCCTAGGGTTAGGGTTCCGCAAACTAAAAGGCCCAGAGCTCCGGGCACACTGCAGCTGCAAAGGGCATCCCAGGGGCATCGCAAAACTGCCACAAGCTGGCCTCCTCGAGGGCTTTCTCCTTGGCACCTGCCCTAACCCTAGGCTGATTGGCTGCCCTGCCTAGGGTTAGGGTTAGGGTTACGCCTAGGGTTAGGGTTACGCAAACTAAAAGGCCCAGAGCACCGGGCACACTGCAGCTGCAAAGGGCATCCCAGGGGCATCGCAAAACTGCCACAAGCTGGCCTCCTCGAGGGCTTTCTCCTTGGCACCTGCCCTAACCCTAGGCTGATTGGCTGCCCTGCCTAGGGTTAGGGTTAGGGTTACGCCTAGGGTTAGGGTTCCGCAAACTAAAAGGCCCAGAGCTCCGGGCACACTGCAGCTGCAAAGGGCATCCCAGGGGCATCGCAAAACTGCCACAAGCTGGCCTCCTCGAGGGCTTTCTCCTTGGCACCTGCCCTAACCCTAGGCTGATTGGCTGCCCTGCCTAGGGTTAGGGTTAGGGTTAGGCCTAGGGTTAGGGTTCCGCAAACTAAAAGGCCCAGAGCTCCGGGCACACTGCAGCTGCAAAGGGCATCCCAGGGGCATCGCAAAACTGCCACAAGCTGGCCTCCTCAAGGGCTTTCTCCTTGGCACCTGCCCTAACCCTAGGCTGATTGGCTGCCCTGCCTAAGGCTAGGGTTAGGGTTAGGGTTACGCCTAGGGTTAGAGTTCCGCAAACTAAAAGGCCCAGAGCTCCGGGCACACTGCAGCTGCAAAGGGCATCCCAGGGGCATCGCAAAACTGCCACAAGCTGGCCTCCTCGAGGGCTTTCTCCTTGGCACCTGCCCTAACCCTAGGCTGATTGGCTGCCCTGCCTAGGGTTAGGGTTAGGGTTAGGGTTAGGCCTAGGGTTAGGGTTCCGCAAACTAAAAGGCCCAGAGCTCCGGGCACACTGCAGCTGCAAAGGGCATCCCAGGGGCATCGCAAAACTGCCACAAGCTGGCCTCCTCGAGGGCTTTCTCCTTGGCACCTGCCCTAACCCTAGGCTGATTGGCTGCCCTGCCTAGGGTTAGGGTTAAGGTTAGGCGTAGGGTTAGGGTTCCACAAACTAAAAGGCCCAGAGCTCCGGGCACACTGCAGCTGCAAAGGGCATCCCAGGGGCATCGCAAAACTGCCACAAGCTGGCCTCCTCGAGGGCTTTCTGCTTGGCACCTGCCCTAACCCTAGGCTGATTGGCTGCCCTGCCTAGGGTTAGGGTTAGGGTTACGCCTAGGGTTAGGGTTCCGCAAACTAAAAGGCCCAGAGCTCCGGGCACACTGCAGCTGCAAAGGGCATCCCAGGGGCATCGCAAAACTGCCACAAGCTGGCCTCCTCGAGGGCTTTCTCCTTGGCACCTGCCCTAACCCTAGGCTGATTGGCTGCCCTGCCTAGGGTTAGGGTTAGGGTTAGGCCTAGGGTTAGGGTTCCGCAAACTAAAAGGCCCAGAGCTCCGGGCACACTGCAGCTGCAAAGGGCATCCCAGGGGCATCGCAAAACTGCCACAAGCTGGCCTCCTCGAGGGCTTTCTCCTTGGCACCTGCCCTAACCCTAGGCTGATTGGCTGCCCTGCCTAGGGTTAGGGTTAGGGTTACGCCTAGGGTTAGGGTTCCGCAAACTAAAAGGCCCAGAGCACCGGGCACACTGCAGCTGCAAAGGGCATCCCAGGGGCATCGCAAAACTGCCACAAGCTGGCCTCCTCGAGGGCTTTCTCCTTGGCACCTGCCCTAACCCTAGGCTGATTGGCTGCCCTGCCTAGGGTTAGGGTTACGCCTAGGGTTAGGGTTCCGCAAACTAAAAGGCCCAGAGCTCCGGGCACACTGCAGCTGCAAAGGGCATCCCAGGGGCATCGCAAAACTGCCACAAGCTGGCCTCCTCGAGGGCTTTCTCCTTGGCACCTGCCCTAACCCTAGGCTGATTGGCTGCCCTGCCTAGGGTTAGGGTTAGGGTTACGCCTAGGGTTAGGGTTCCGCAAACTAAAAGGCCCAGAGCTCCGGGCACACTACAGCTGCAAAGGGCATCCCAGGGGCATCGCAAAACTGCCACAAGCTGGCCTCCTCGAGGGCTTTCTCCTTGGCACCTGCCCTAACCCTAGGCTGATTGGCTGCCCTGCCTAGGGTTAGGGTTAGGGTTACGCCTAGGGTTAGGGTTCCGCAAACTAAAAGGCCCAGAGCACCGGGCACACTGCAGCTGCAAAGGGCATCCCAGGGGCATCGCAAAACTGCCACAAGCTGGCCTCCTCGAGGGCTTTCTCCTTGGCACCTGCCCTAACCCTAGGCTGATTGGCTGCCCTGCCTAGGGTTAGGGTTAGGGTTACGCCTAGGGTTAGGGTTCCGCAAACTAAAAGGCCCAGAGCTCCGGGCACACTGCAGCTGCAAAGGGCATCCCAGGGGCATCGCAAAACTGCCACAAGCTGGCCTCCTCGATGGCTTTCTCCTTGGCACCTGCCCTAACCCTAGGCTGATTGGCTGCCCTGCCTAGGGTTAGGGTTAGGGTTAGGCCTAGGGTTAGGGTTCCGCAAACTAAAAGGCCCAGAGCTCCGGGCACACTGCAGCTGCAAAGGGCATCCCAGGGGCATCGCAAAACTGCCACAAGCTGGCCTCCTCGAGGGCTTTCTCCTTGGCACCTGCCCTAACCCTAGGCTGATTGGCTGCCCTGCCTAGGGTTAGGGTTAGGGTTACGCCTAGGGTTAGGGTTACGCAAACTAAAAGGCCCAGAGCACCGGGCACACTGCAGCTGCAAAGGGCATCCCAGGGGCATCGCAAAACTGCCACAAGCTGGCCTCCTCGAGGGCTTTCTCCTTGGCACCTGCCCTAACCCTAGGCTGATTGGCTGCCCTGCCTAGGGTTAGGGTTAGGCCTAGGGTTAGGGTTCCGCAAACTAAAAGGCCCAGAGCTCCGGGCACACTGCAGCTGCAAAGGGCATCCCAGGGGCATCGCAAAACTGCCACAAGCTGGCCTCCTCGAGGGCTTTCTCCTTGGCACCTGCCCTAACCCTAGGCTGATTGGCTGCCCTGCCTAGGGTTAGGGTTAGGGTTACGCCTAGGGTTAGGGTTCCGCAAACTAAAAGGCCCAGAGCTCCGGGCACACTACAGCTGCAAAGGGCATCCCAGGGGCATCGCAAAACTGCCACAAGCTGGCCTCCTCGAGGGCTTTCTCCTTGGCACCTGCCCTAACCCTAGGCTGATTGGCTGCCCTGCCTAGGGTTAGGGTTAGGGTTACGCCTAGGGTTAGGGTTCCGCAAACTAAAAGGCCCAGAGCACCGGGCACACTGCAGCTGCAAAGGGCATCCCAGGGGCATCGCAAAACTGCCACAAGCTGGCCTCCTCGAGGGCTTTCTCCTTGGCACCTGCCCTAACCCTAGGCTGATTGGCTGCCCTGCCTAGGGTTAGGGTTAGGGTTACGCCTAGGGTTAGGGTTCCGCAAACTAAAAGGCCCAGAGCTCCGGGCACACTGCAGCTGCAAAGGGCATCCCAGGGGCATCGCAAAACTGCCACAAGCTGGCCTCCTCGAGGGCTTTCTCCTTGGCACCTGCCCTAACCCTAGGCTGATTGGCTGCCCTGCCTAGGGTTAGGGTTAAGGTTAGGCGTAGGGTTAGGGTTCCACAAACTAAAAGGCCCAGAGCTCCGGGCACACTGCAGCTGCAAAGGGCATCCCAGGGGCATCGCAAAACTGCCACAAGCTGGCCTCCTCGAGGGCTTTCTGCTTGGCACCTGCCCTAACCCTAGGCTGATTGGCTGCCCTGCCTAGGGTTAGGGTTAGGGTTAGGCCTAGGGTTAGGGTTCCGCAAACTAAAAGGCCCAGAGCTCCGGGCACACTGCAGCTGCAAAGGGCATCCCAGGGGCATCGCAAAACTGCCACAAGCTGGCCTCCTCGAGGGCTTTCTCCTTGGCACCTGCCCTAACCCTAGGCTGATTGGCTGCCCTGCCTAGGGTTAGGGTTAGGGTTAGGCCTAGGGTTAGGGTTCCGCAAACTAAAAGGCCCAGAGCTCCGGGCACACTGCAGCTGCAAAGGGCATCCCAGGGGCATCGCAAAACTGCCACAAGCTGGCCTCCTCGAGGGCTTTCTCCTTGGCACCTGCCCTAACCCTAGGCTGATTGGCTGCCCTGCCTAGGGTTAGGGTTAGGGTTACGCCTAGGGTTAGGGTTACGCAAACTAAAAGGCCCAGAGCACCGGGCACACTGCAGCTGCAAAGGGCATCCCAGGGGCATCGCAAAACTGCCACAAGCTGGCCTCCTCGAGGGCTTTCTCCTTGGCACCTGCCCTAACCCTAGGCTGATTGGCTGCCCTGCCTAGGGTTAGGGTTAGGCCTAGGGTTAGGGTTCCGCAAACTAAAAGGCCCAGAGCTCCGGGCACACTGCAGCTGCAAAGGGCATCCCAGGGGCATCGCAAAACTGCCACAAGCTGGCCTCCTCGAGGGCTTTCTGCTTGGCACCTGCCCTAACCCTAGGCTGATTGGCTGCCCTGCCTAGGGTTAGGGTTAGGGTTACGCCTAGGGTTAGGGTTCCGCAAACTAAAAGGCCCAGAGCTCCGGGCACACTACAGCTGCAAAGGGCATCCCAGGGGCATCGCAAAACTGCCACAAGCTGGCCTCCTCGAGGGCTTTCTCCTTGGCACCTGCCCTAACCCTAGGCTGATTGGCTGCCCTGCCTAGGGTTAGGGTTAGGGTTACGCCTAGGGTTAGGGTTCCGCAAACTAAAAGGCCCAGAGCACCGGGCACACTGCAGCTGCAAAGGGCATCCCAGGGGCATCGCAAAACTGCCACAAGCTGGCCTCCTCGAGGGCTTTCTCCTTGGCACCTGCCCTAACCCTAGGCTGATTGGCTGCCCTGCCTAGGGTTAGGGTTAGGGTTACGCCTAGGGTTAGGGTTCCGCAAACTAAAAGGCCCAGAGCTCCGGGCACACTGCAGCTGCAAAGGGCATCCCAGGGGCATCGCAAAACTGCCACAAGCTGGCCTCCTCAAGGGCTTTCTCCTTGGCACCTGCCCTAACCCTAGGCTGATTGGCTGCCCTGCCTAGGGCTAGGGTTAGGGTTAGGGTTACGCCTAGGGTTAGAGTTCCGCAAACTAAAAGGCCCAGAGCTCCGGGCACACTGCAGCTGCAAAGGGCATCCCAGGGGCATCGCAAAACTGCCACAAGCTGGCCTCCTCGAGGGCTTTCTCCTTGGCACCTGCCCTAACCCTAGGCTGATTGGCTGCCCTGCCTAGGGTTAGGGTTAGGGTTACGCCTAGGGTTAGGGTTCCGCAAACTAAAAGGCCCAGAGCTCCGGGCACACTGCAGCTGCAAAGGGCATCCCAGGGAAACCCAAAACTGCCACAAGCTGGCCTCCTCGAGGGCTTTCTCCTTGGCACCTGCCCTAACCCTAGGCTGATTGGCTGCCCTGCCTAGGGTTAGGGTTAGGGTTAGGGTTAGGGTTAGGCCTAGGGTTAGGGTTCCGCAAACTAAAAGGCCCAGAGCTCCGGGCACACTGCAGCTGCAAAGGGCATCCCAGGGGCATCGCAAAACTGCCACAAGCTGGCCTCCTCGAGGGCTTTCTCCTTGGCACCTGCCCTAACCCTAGGCTGATTGGCTGCCCTGCCTAGGGTTAGGGTTAGGGTTAGGCCTAGGGTTAGGGTTCCACAAACTAAAAGGCCCAGAGCTCCGGGCACACTGCAGCTGCAAAGGGCATCCCAGGGGCATCACAAAACTGCCACAAGCTGGCCTCCTCGAGGGCTTTCTCCTTGGCACCTGCCCTAACCCTAGGCTGATTGGCTGCCCTGCCTAGGGTTAGGGTTAGGGTTACGCCTAGGGTTAGGGTTCCGCAAACTAAAAGGCCCAGAGCTCCGGGCACACTACAGCTACAAAGGGCATCCCAGGGGAAACCCAAAACTGCCACAAGCTGGCCTCCTCGAGGGCTTTCTCCTTGGCACCTGCCCTAACCCTAGGCTGATTGGCTGCCCTGCCTAGGGTTAGGGTTAGGGTTACGCCTAGGGTTAGGGTTCCACAAACTAAAAGGCCCAGAGCTCCGGGCACACTGCAGCTGCAAAGGGCATCCCAGGGGCATCGCAAAACTGCCACAAGTTGGCCTCCTCGAGGGCTTTCTCCTTGGCACCTGCCCTAACCCTAGGCTGATTGGCTGCCCTGCCTAGGGTTAGGGTTAGGGTTAGGCCTAGGGTTAGGGTTCCGCAAACTAAAAGGCCCAGAGCTCCGGGCACACTGCAGCTGCAAAGGGCATCCCAGGGGCATCGCAAAACTGCCACAAGCTGGCCTCCTCGAGGCCTTTCTGCTTGGCACCTGCCCTAACCCTAGGCTGATTGGCTGCCCTGCCTAGGGTTAGGGTTAGGGTTAGGCCTAGGGTTAGGGTTCCGCAAACTAAAAGGCCCAGAGCTCCGGGCACACTGCAGCTGCAAAGGGCATCCCAGGGGCATCGCAAAACTGCCACAAGCTGGCCTCCTCGAGGGCTTTCTCCTTGGCACCTGCCCTAACCCTAGGCTGATTGGCTGCCCTGCCTAGGGTTAGGGTTATGCCTAGGGTTAGGGTTCCGCAAACTAAAAGGCCCAGAGCTCCGGGCACACTGCAGCTGCAAAGGGCATCCCAGGGGCATCGCAAAACTGCCACAAGCTGGCCTCCTCGAGGCCTTTCTCCTTGGCACCTGCCCTAACCCTAGGCTGATTGCCTGCCCTCCCTAGGGTTAGGGTTACGCCTAGGGTTAGGGTTCCGCAAACTAAAAAGCCCAGAGCTCCGGGCACACTGCAGCTGCAAAGGGCATCCCAGGGGCATCGCAAAACTGCCACAAGCTGGCCTCCTCGAGGGCTTTCTCCTTGGCACCTGCCCTAACCCTAGGCTGATTGGCTGCCCTGCCTAGGGTTAGGGTTCCGCAAACTAAAAGGCCCAGAGCTCCGGGCACACTGCAGCTGCAAAGGGCATCCCAGGGGCATCGCAAAACTGCCACAAGCTGGCCTCCTCGAGGGCTTTCTGCTTGGCACCTGCCCTAACCCTAGGCTGATTGGCTGCCCTGCCTAGGGTTAGGGTTAGGGTTAGGGTTAGGCCTAGGGTTAGGGTTCCGCAAACTAAAAGGCCCAGAGCTCCGGGCACACTGCAGCTGCAAAGGGCATCCCAGGGGCATCGCAAAACTGCCACAAGCTGGCCTCCTCGAGGGCTTTCTCCTTGGCACCTGCCCTAACCCTAGGCTGATTGGCTGCCCTGCCTAGGGTTAGGGTTAGGGTTACGCCTAGGGTTAGGGTTCCGCAAACTAAAAGGCCCAGAGCTCCGGGCACACTGCAGCTGCAAAGGGCATCCCAGGGGCATCGCAAAACTGCCACAAGCTGGCCTCCTCGAGGGCTTTCTCCTTGGCACCTGCCCTAACCCTAGGCTGATTGGCTGCCCTGCCTAGGGTTAGGGTTAGGGTTACGCCTAGGGTTAGGGTTCCGCAAACTAAAAGGCCCAGAGCTCCGGGCACACTGCAGCTGCAAAGGGCATCCCAGGGGCATCGCAAAACTGCCACAAGCTGGCCTCCTCGAGGGCTTTCTGCTTGGCACCTGCCCTAACCCTAGGCTGATTGGCTGCCCTGCCTAGGGTTAGGGTTAGGGTTACGCCTAGGGTTAGGGTTCCGCAAACTAAAAGGCCCAGAGCTCCGGGCACACTGCAGCTGCAAAGGGCATCCCAGGGGCATGGCAAAACTGCCACAAGCTGGCCTCCTCGAGGGCTTTCTGCTTGGCACCTGCCCTAACCCTAGGCTGATTGGCTGCCCTGCCTAGGGTTAGGGTTAGGGTTAGGCCTAGGGTTAGGGTTCCGCAAACTAAAAGGCCCAGAGCTCCGGGCACACTGCAGCTGCAAAGGGCATCCCAGGGGCATCGCAAAACTGCCACAAGCTGGCCTCCTCGAGGGCTTTCTCCTTGGCACCTGCCCTAACCCTAGGCTGATTGGCTGCCCTGCCTAGGGTTAGGGTTAGGGTTAGGGTTACGCCTAGGGTTAGGGTTCCGCAAACTAAAAGGCCCAGAGCTCCGGGCACACTGCAGCTGCAAAGGGCATCCCAGGGGCATCGCAAAACTGCCACAAGCTGGCCTCCTCGAGGGCTTTCTCCTTGGCACCTGCCCTAACCCTAGGCTGATTGGCTGCCCTGCCTAGGGTTAGGGTTAGGGTTACGCCTAGGGTTAGGGTTCCGCAAACTAAAAGGCCCAGAGCTCCGGGCACACTGCAGCTGCAAAGGGCATCCCAGGGGCATTGCAAAACTGCCACAAGCTGGCCTCCTCGAGGGCTTTCTCCTTGGCACCTGCCCTAACCCTAGGCTGATTGGCTGCCCTGCCTAGGGTTAGGGTTAGGGTTAGGCCTAGGGTTAGGGTTCCGCAAACTAAAAGGCCCAGAGCTCCGGGCACACTGCAGCTGCAAAGGGCATCCCAGGGGCATCGCAAAACTGCCACAAGCTGGCCTCCTCGAGGGCTTTCTCCTTGGCATCTGCCCTAACCCTAGGCTGATTGGCTGCCCTGCCTAGGGTTAGGGTTAGGGTTACGCCTAGGGTTAGGGTTCCGCAAACTAAAAGGCCCAGAGCTCCGGGCACACTGCAGCTGCAAAGGGCATCCCAGGGGCATCGCAAAACTGCCACAAGCTGGCCTCCTCGAGGGCTTTCTGCTTGGCACCTGCCCTAACCCTAGGCTGATTGGCTGCCCTGCCTAGGGTTAGGGTTAGGGTTAGGCCTAGGGTTAGGGTTCCGCAAACTAAAAGGCCCAGAGCTCCGGGCACACTGCAGCTGCAAAGGGCATCCCAGGGGCATGGCAAAACTGCCACAAGCTGGCCTCCTCGAGGGCTTTCTGCTTGGCACCTGCCCTAACCCTAGGCTGATTGGCTGCCCTGCCTAGGGTTAGGGTTAGGGTTAGGGTTACGCCTAGGGTTAGGGTTCCACAAACTAAAAGGCCCAGAGCTTCAGGCACACTGCAGCTGCAAAGGGCATCCCAGGGGCATCGCAAAACTGCCACAAGCTGGCCTCCTCGAGGGCTTTCTCCTTGGCACCTGCCCTAACCCTAGGCTGATTGGCTGCCCTGCCTAGGGTTAGGGTTAGGGTTAGGCCTAGGGTTAGGGTTCCGCAAACTAAAAGGCCCAGAGCTCCGGGCACACTGCAGCTGCAAAGGGCATCCCAGGGGCATCGCAAAACTGCCACAAGCTGGCCTCCTCGAGGGCTTTCTCCTTGGCACCTGCCCTAACCCTAGGCTGATTGGCTGCCCTGCCTAGGGTTAGGGTTAGGGTTAGGGTTACGCCTAGGGTTAGGGTTCCGCAAACTAAAAGGCCCAGAGCTCCGGGCACACTGCAGCTGCAAAGGGCATCCCAGGGGCATCGCAAAACTGCCACAAGCTTGCCTCCTCGAGGGCTTTCTCCTTGGCACCTGCCCTAACCCTAGGCTGATTGGCTGCCCTGCCTAGGGTTAGGGTTACGCCTAGGGTTAGGGTTCCGCAAACTAAAAGGCCCAGAGCTCCGGGCACACTACAGCTGCAAAGGGCATCCCAGGGGCATCGCAAAACTGCCACAAGCTGGCCTCCTCGAGGGCTTTCTCCTTGGCATCTGCCCTAACCCTAGGCTGATTGGCTGCCCTGCCTAGGGTTAGGGTTAGGGTTAGGGTTACGCCTAGGGTTAGGGTTCCGCAAACTAAAAGGCCCAGAGCTCCGGGCACACTGCAGCTGCAAAGGGCATCCCAGGGGCATCGCTAAACTGCCACAAGCTGGCCTCCTCGAGGGCTTTCTCCTTGGCACCTGCCCTAACCCTAGGCTGATTGGCTGCCCTGCCTAGGGTTAGGGTTAGGGTTACGCCTAGGGTTAGGGTTCCGCAAACTAAAAGGCCCAGAGCTCCGGGCACACTGCAGCTGCAAAGGGCATCCCAGGTGCATGGCAAAACTGCCACAAGCTGGCCTCCTCGAGGGCTTTCTCCTTGGCACCTGCCCTAACCCTAGGCTGATTGGCTGCCCTGCCTAGGGTTAGGGTTAGGGTTAGGCCTAGGGTTAGGGTTCCGCAAACTAAAAGGCCCAGAGCTCCGGGCACACTGCAGCTGCAAAGGGCATCCCAGGGGCATCGCAAAACTGCCACAAGCTGGCCTCCTCGAGGGCTTTCTGCTTGGCACCTGCCCTAACCCTAGGCTGATTGGCTGCCCTGCCTAGGGTTAGGGTTAGGGTTAGGCCTAGGGTTAGGGTTCCGCAAACTAAAAGGCCCAGAGCTCCGGGCACACTGCAGCTGCAAAGGGCATCCCAGGGGCATCGCAAAACTGCCACAAAGTGGCCTCCTCGAGGGCTTTCTCCTTGGCACCTGCCCTAACCCTAGGCTGATTGGCTGCCCTGCCTAGGGTTAGGGTTAGGGTTAGGCCTAGGGTTAGGGTTCCGCAAACTAAAAGGCCCAGAGCTCTGGGCACACTGCAGCTGCAAAGGGCATCCCAGGGGCATCGCAAAACTGCCACAAGCTGGCCTCCTCGAGGGCTTTCTCCTTGGCACCTGCCCTAACCCTAGGCTGATTGGCTGCCCTGCCTAGGGTTAGGGTTAGGGTTAGGCCTAGGGTTAGGGTTCCGCAAACTAAAAGGCCCAGAGCTCCGGGCACACAACAGCTGCAAAGGGCATCCCAGGGGCATCGCAAAACTGCCACAAGCTGGCCTCCTCGAGGGCTTTCTCCTTGGCACCTGCCCTAACCCTAGGCTGATTGGCTGCCCTGCCTAGGGTTAGGGTTAGGGTTAGGCCTAGGGTTAGGGTTCCGCAAACTAAAAGGCCCAGAGCTCCGGGCACACTGCAGCTGCAAAGGGCATCCCAGGGGCATCGAAAAACTGCCACAAGCTGGCCTCCTCGAGGCCTTTCTGCTTGGCACCTGCCCTAACCCTAGGCTGATTGGCTGCCCTGCCTAGGGTTAGGGTTAGGGTTACGCCTAGGGTTAGGGTTCCGCAAACTAAAAGGCCCAGAGCTCCGGGCACACTGCAGCTGCAAAGGGCATCCCAGGGGCATCGCAAAACTGCCACAAGCTGGCCTCCTCGAGGGCTTTCTCCTTGGCACCTGCCCTAACCCTAGGCTGATTGGCTGCCCTGCCTAGGGTTAGGGTTAGGGTTACGCCTAGGGTTAGGGTTCCGCAAACTAAAAGGCCCAGAGCTCCGGGCACACTGCAGCTGCAAAGGGCATCCCAGGGGCATCGCAAAACTGCCACAAGCTGGCCTCCTCGAGGGCTTTCTCCTTGGCACCTGCCCTAACCCTAGGCTGATTGGCTGCCCTGCCTAGGGTTAGGGTTAGGGTTACGCCTAGGGTTAGGGTTCCGCAAACTAAAAGGCCCAGAGCTCCGGGCTCACTGCAGCTGCAAAGGGCATCCCAGGGGCATCGCAAAACTGCCACAAGCTGGCCTCCTCGAGGGCTTTCTCCTTGGCACCTGCCCTAACCCTAGGCTGATTGGCTGCCCTGCCTAGGGTTAGGGTTAGGGTTACGCCCAGGGTTGTAAGGATTCCGCAAACTAAAAGGCCCAGAGCTCCGGGCACACTGCAGCTGCAAAGGGCATCCCAGGGGCATCGCAAAACTGCCACAAGCTGGCCTCCTCGAGGGCTTTCTCCTTGGCACCTGCCCTAACCCTAGGCTGATTGGCTGCCCTGCCTAGGGTTAGGGTTAGGGTTAGGGTTACGCCTAGGGTTAGGGTTCCGCAAACTAAAAGGCCCAGAGCTCCGGGCACACTGCAGCTGCAAAGGGCATCCCAGGGGCATCGCAAAACTGCCACAAGCTGGCCTCCTCGAGGGCTTTCTGCTTGGCACCTGCCCTAACCCTAGGCTGATTGGCTGCCCTGCCTAGGGTTAGGGTTAGGGTTACGCCTAGGGTTAGGGTTCCGCAAACTAAAAGGCCCAGAGCTCCGGGCACACTGCAGCTGCAAAGGGCATCCCAGGGGCATCGCAAAACTGCCACAAGCTGGCCTCCTCGAGGGCTTTCTCCTTGGCACCTGCCCTAACCCTAGGCTGATTGGCTGCCCTGCCTAGGGTTAGGGTTAGGGTTACGCCTAGGGTTAGGGTTCCGCAAACTAAAAGGCCCAGAGCTCCGGGCACACTGCAGCTGCAAAGGGCATCCCAGGGGCATCGCAAAACTGCCACAAGCTGGCCTCCTCGAGGGCTTTCTGCTTGGCACCTGCCCTAACCCTAGGCTGATTGCCTGCCCTGCCTAGGGTTAGGGTTAGGGTTAGGCCTAGGGTTAGGGTTCCGCAAACTAAAAGGCCCAGAGCTCCGGGCACACTACAGCTGCAAAGGGCATCCCAGGGGCATCGCAAAACTGCCACAAGCTGGCCTCCTCGAGGGCTTTCTCCTTGGCACCTGCCCTAACCCTAGGCTGATTGGCTGCCCTGCCTAGGGTTAGGGTTAGGGTTACGCCTAGGGTTAGGGTTCCGCAAACTAAAAGGCCCAGAGCACCGGGCACACTGCAGCTGCAAAGGGCATCCCAGGGGCATCGCAAAACTGCCACAAACTGGCCTCCTCGAGGGCTTTCTCCTTGGCACCTGCCCTAACCCTAGGCTGATTGGCTGCCCTGCCTAGGGTTAGGGTTAGGGTTACGCCTAGGGTTAGGGTTCCGCAAACTAAAAGGCCCAGAGCTCCGGGCACACTGCAGCTGCAAAGGGCATCCCAGGGGCATCGCAAAACTGCCACAAGCTGGCCTCCTCGAGGGCTTTCTGCTTGGCACCTGCCCTAACCCTAGGCTGATTGGCTGCCCTGCCTAGGGTTAGGGTTAGGGTTACGCCTAGGGTTAGGGTTCCGCAAACTAAAAGGCCCAGAGCTCCGGGCACACTGCAGCTGCAAAGGGCATCCCAGGGGCATCGCAAAACTGCCACAAACTGGCCTCCTCGAGGGCTTTCTCCTTGGCACCTGCCCTAACCCTAGGCTGATTGGCTGCCCTGCCTAGGGTTAGGGTTAGGGTTAGGCCTAGGGTTAGGGTTCCGCAAACTAAAAGGCCCAGAGCTCTGGGCACACTGCAGCTGCAAAGGGCATCCCAGGGGCATCGCAAAACTGCCACAAGCTGGCCTCCTCGAGGGCTTTCTCCTTGGCACCTGCCCTAACCCTAGGCTGATTGGCTGCCCTGCCTAGGGTTAGGGTTAGGGTTACGCCTAGGGTTAGGGTTCCGCAAACTAAAAGGCCCAGAGCTCCGGGCACACTGCAGCTGCAAAGGGCATCCCAGGGGCATCGCAAAACTGCCACAAGCTGGCCTCCTCGAGGGCTTTCTGCTTGGCACCTGCCCTAACCCTAGGCTGATTGGCTGCCCTGCCTAGGGTTAGGGTTAGGGTTAGGCCTAGGGTTAGGGTTCCGCAAACTAAAAGGCCCAGAGCTCCCAGCACACTACAGCTGCAAAGGGCATCCCAGGGGCATCGCAAAACTGCCACAAGCTGGCCTCCTCGAGGGCTTTCTCCTTGGCACCTGCCCTAACCCTAGGCTGATTGGCTGCCCTGCCTAGGGTTAGGGTTAGGGTTACGCCTAGGGTTAGGGTTCCGCAAACTAAAAGGCCCAGAGCACCGGGCACACTGCAGCTGCAAAGGGCATCCCAGGGGCATCGCAAAACTGCCACAAACTGGCCTCCTCGAGGGCTTTCTCTTTGGCACCTGCCCTAACCCTAGGCTGATTGGCTGCCCTGCCTAGGGTTAGGGTTAGGGTTACGCCTAGGGTTAGGGTTCCGCAAACTAAAAGGCCCAGAGCTCCAGGCACACTGCAGCTGCAAAGGGCATCCCAGGGGCATCGCAAAACTGCCACAAGCTGGCCTCCTCGAGGGCTTTCTCCTTGGCACCTGCCCTAACCCTAGGCTGATTGGCTGCCCTGCCTAGGGTTAGGGTTAGGGTTAGGGTTAGGCCTAGGGTTAGGGTTCCGCAAACTAAAAGGCCCAGAGCTCCGGGCACACTGCAGCTGCAAAGGGCATCCCAGGGGCATGGCAAAACTGCCACAAGCTGGCCTTCTCGAGGCCTTTCTGCTTGGCACCTGCCCTAACCCTAGGCTGATTGGCTGCCCTGCCTAGGGTTAGGGTTAGGGTTACGCCTAGGGTTAGGGTTCCGCAAACTAAAAGGCCCAGAGCTCCGGGCACACTACAGCTGCAAAGGGCATCCCAGGGGCATCGCAAAACTGCCACAAGCTGGCCTCCTCGAGGGCTTTCTCCTTGGCACCTGCCCTAACCCTAGGCTGATTGGCTGCCCTGCCTAGGGTTAGGGTTAGGGTTAGGCCTAGGGTTAGGGTTCCGCAAACTAAAAGGCCCAGAGCTCCGGGCACACTGCAGCTGCAAAGGGCATCCCAGGGGCATCGCAAAACTGCCACAAGCTGGCCTCCTCGAGGCCTTTCTGCTTGGCACCTGCCCTAACCCTAGGCTGATTGGCTGCCCTGCCTAGGGTTAGGGTTAGGGTTACGCCTAGGGTTAGGGTTCCGCAAACTAAAAGGCCCAGAGCTCCGGGCACACTGCAGCTGCAAAGGGCATCCCAGGGGCATCGCAAAACTGCCACAAGCTGGCCTCCTCGAGGGCTTTCTCCTTGGCACCTGCCCTAACCCTAGGCTGATTGGCTGCCCTGCCTAGGGTTAGGGTTAGGGTTACGCCTAGGGTTAGGGTTCCGCAAACTAAAAGGCCCAGAGCTCCGGGCACACTGCAGCTGCAAAGGGCATCCCAGGGGCATCGCAAAACTGCCACAAGCTGGCCTCCTCGAGGGCTTTCTCCTTGGCACCTGCCCTAACCCTAGGCTGATTGGCTGCCCTGCCTAGGGTTAGGGTTAGGGTTACGCCTAGGGTTAGGGTTCCGCAAACTAAAAGGCCCAGAGCTCCGGGCTCACTGCAGCTGCAAAGGGCATCCCAGGGGCATCGCAAAACTGCCACAAGCTGGCCTCCTCGAGGGCTTTCTCCTTGGCACCTGCCCTAACCCTAGGCTGATTGGCTGCCCTGCCTAGGGTTAGGGTTAGGGTTACGCCTAGGGTTGTAAGGATTCCGCAAACTAAAAGGCCCAGAGCTCCGGGCACACTGCAGCTGCAAAGGGCATCCCAGGGGCATCGCAAAACTGCCACAAGCTGGCCTCCTCGAGGGCTTTCTCCTTGGCACCTGCCCTAACCCTAGGCTGATTGGCTGCCCTGCCTAGGGTTAGGGTTAGGGTTAGGGTTACGCCTAGGGTTAGGGTTCCGCAAACTAAAAGGCCCAGAGCTCCGGGCACACTGCAGCTGCAAAGGGCATCCCAGGGGCATCGCAAAACTGCCACAAGCTGGCCTCCTCGAGGGCTTTCTCCTTGGCACCTGCCCTAACCCTAGGCTGATTGGCTGCCCTGCCTAGGGTTAGGGTTAGGGTTACGCCTAGGGTTAGGTTTCCGCAAACTAAAAGGCCCAGAGCTCCGGGCACACTGCAGCTGCAAAGGGCATCCCAGGGGCATCGCAAAACTGCCACAAAGTGGCCTCCTCGAGGGCTTTCTCCTTGGCACCTGCCCTAACCCTAGGCTGATTGGCTGCCCTGCCTAGGGTTAGGGTTAGGGTTAGGCCTAGGGTTAGGGTTCCGCAAACTAAAAGGCCCAGAGCTCCGGGCACACTGCAGCTGCAAAGGGCATCCCAGGGGCATCGCAAAACTGCCACAAGCTGGCCTCCTCGAGGGCTTTCTCCTTGGCACCTGCCCTAACCCTAGGCTGATTGGCTGCCCTGCCTAGGGTTAGGGTTAGGGTTACGCCTAGGGTTAGGGTTCCGCAAACTAAAAGGCCCAGAGCTCCGGGCACACTGCAGCTGCAAAGGGCATCCCAGGGGCACCGCAAAACTGCCACAAGCTGGCCTCCTCGAGGGCTTTCTGCTTGGCACCTGCCCTAACCCTAGGCTGATTGCCTGCCCTGCCTAGGGTTAGGGTTAGGGTTAGGCCTAGGGTTAGGGTTCCGCAAACTAAAAGGCCCAGAGCTCCGGGCACACTACAGCTGCAAAGGGCATCCCAGGGGCATCGCAAAACTGCCACAAGCTGGCCTCCTCGAGGGCTTTCTCCTTGGCACCTGCCCTAACCCTAGGCTGATTGGCTGCCCTGCCTAGGGTTAGGGTTAGGGTTACGCCTAGGGTTAGGGTTCCGCAAACTAAAAGGCCCAGAGCACCGGGCACACTGCAGCTGCAAAGGGCATCCCAGGGGCATCGCAAAACTGCCACAAACTGGCCTCCTCGAGGGCTTTCTCCTTGGCACCTGCCCTAACCCTAGGCTGATTGGCTGCCCTGCCTAGGGTTAGGGTTAGGGTTACGCCTAGGGTTAGGGTTCCGCAAACTAAAAGGCCCAGAACTCCGGGCACACTGCAGCTGCAAAGGGCATCCCAGGGGCATCGCAAAACTGCCACAAGCTGGCCTCCTCGAGGGCTTTCTGCTTGGCACCTGCCCTAACCCTAGGCTGATTGGCTGCCCTGCCTAGGGTTAGGGTTAGGGTTAGGGTTAGGCCTAGGGTTAGGGTTCCGCAAACTAAAAGGCCCAGAGCTCCGGGCACACTGCAGCTGCAAAGGGCATCCCAGGGGCATCGCAAAACTGCCACAAGCTGGCCTCCCCGAGGGCTTTCTCCTTGGCACCTGCCCTAACCCTAGGCTGATTGGCTGCCCTGCCTAGGGTTAGGGTTAGGGTTACGCCTAGGGTTAGGGTTCCGCAAACTAAAAGGCCCAGAGCTCTGGGCACACTGCAGCTGCAAAGGGCATCCCAGGGGCATCGCAAAACTGCCACAAGCTGGCCTCCTCGAGGGCTTTCTCCTTGGCACCTGCCCTAACCCTAGGCTGATTGGCTGCCCTGCCTAGGGTTAGGGTTAGGGTTAGGCCTAGGGTTAGGGTTCCGCAAACTAAAAGGCCCAGAGCTCCGGGCACACTGCAGCTGCAAAGGGCATCCCAGGGGCATCGCAAAACTGCCACAAGCTGGCCTCCTCGAGGGCTTTCTGCTTGGCACCTGCCCTAACCCTAGGCTGATTGGCTGCCCTGCCTAGGGTTAGGGTTAGGGTTAGGCCTAGGGTTAGGGTTCCACAAACTAAAAGGCCCAGAGCTCTGGGCACACTGCAGCTGCAAAGGGCATCCCAGGGGCATCGCAAAACTGCCACAAGCTGGCCTCCTCGAGGGCTTTCTGCTTGGCACCTGCCCTAACCCTAGGCTGATTGGCTGCCCTGCCTAGGGTTAGGGTTAGGGTTAGGGTTACGCCTAGGGTTAGGGTTCCGCAAACTAAAAGGCCCAGAGCTCCGGGCACACTGCAGCTGCAAAGGGCATCCCAGGGGCATCGCAAAACTGCCACAAGCTGGCCTCCTCGAGGGCTTTCTCCTTGGCACCTGCCCTAACCCTAGGCTGATTGGCTGCCCTGCCTAGGGTTAGGGTTACGCCTAGGGTTAGGGTTCCGCAAACTAAAAGGCCCAGAGCTCCGGGCACACTGCAGCTGCAAAGGGCATCCCAGGGGCATCGCAAAACTGCCACAAGCTGGCCTCCTCGAGGGCTTTCTGCTTGGCACCTGCCCTAACCCTAGGCTGATTGGCTGCCCTGCCTAGGGTTAGGGTTAGGGTTAGGCCTAGGGTTAGGGTTCCGCAAACTAAAAGGCCCAGAGCTCCGGGCACACTGCAGCTGCAAAGGGCATCCCAGGGGCATCGCAAAACTGCCACAAGCTGGCCTCCTCGAGGGCTTTCTGCTTGGCACCTGCCCTAACCCTAGGCTGATTGGCTGCCCTGCCTAGGGTTAGGGTTAGGGTTACGCCTAGGGTTAGGGTTCCGCAAACTAAAAGGCCCAGAGCTCCGGGCACACTGCAGCTGCAAAGGGCATCCCAGGGGCATCGCAAAACTGCCACAAGCTGGCCTCCTCGAGGGCTTTCTCCTTGGCACCTGCCCTAACCCTAGGCTGATTGGCTGCCCTGCCTAGGGTTAGGGTTAGGGTTAGGGTTAGGCCTAGGGTTAGGGTTCCGCAAACTAAAAGGCCCAGAGCTCCGGGCACACTGCAGCTGCAAAGGGCATCCCAGGGGCATGGCAAAACTGCCACAAGCTGGCCTCCTCGAGGGCTTTCTCCTTGGCACCTGCCCTAACCCTAGGCTGATTGCCTGCCCTGCCTAGGGTTAGGGTTAGGGTTACGCCTAGGGTTAGGGTTCCGCAAACTAAAAGGCCCAGAGCTCCGGGCACACTGCAGCTGCAAAGGGCATCCCAGGGGCATCGCAAAACTGCCACAAGCTGGCCTCCTCGAGGGCTTTCTCCTTGGCACCTGCCCTAACCCTAGGCTGATTGGCTGCCCTGCCTAGGGTTAGGGTTAGGGTTACGCCTAGGGTTAGGGTTCCGCAAACTAAAAGGCCCAGAGCTCCGGGCACACTGCAGCTGCAAAGGGCATCCCAGGGGCATCGCAAAACTGCCACAAGTTGGCCTCCTCGAGGGCTTTCTCCTTGGCACCTGCCCTAACCCTAGGCTGATTGGCTGCCCTGCCTAGGGTTAGGGTTAGGGTTACGCCTAGGGTTAGGGTTCCGCAAACTAAAAGGCCCAGAGCTCCGGGCACACTGCAGCTGCAAAGGGCATCCCAGGGGCATCGCAAAACTGCCACAAGCTGGCCTCCTCGAGGGCTTTCTCCTTGGCACCTGCCCTAACCCTAGGCTGATTGGCTGCCCTGCCTAGGGTTAGGGTTAGGGTTACGCCTAGGGTTAGGGTTCCGCAAACTAAAAGGCCCAGAGCTCCGGGCACACTGCAGCTGCAAAGGGCATCCCAGGGGCATCGCAAAACTGCCACAAGCTGGCCTCCTCGAGGGCTTTCTCCTTGGCACCTGCCCTAACCCTAGGCTGATTGGCTGCCCTGCCTAGGGTTAGGGTTAGGGTTAGGCCTAGGGTTAGGGTTCCGCAAACTAAAAGGCCCAGAGCTCCGGGCACACTGCAGCTGCAAAGGGCATCCCAGGGGCATCGCAAAACTGCCACAAGCTGGCCTCCTCGAGGGCTTTCTGCTTGGCACCTGCCCTAACCCTAGGCTGATTGGCTGCCCTGCCTAGGGTTAGGGTTAGGGTTAGGCCTAGGGTTAGGGTTCCGCAAACTAAAAGGCCCAGAGCTCCGGGCACACTGCAGCTGCAAAGGGCATCCCAGGGGCATCGCAAAACTGCCACAAGCTGGCCTCCTCGAGGGCTTTCTCCTTGGCACCTGCCCTAACCCTAGGCTGATTGGCTGCCCTGCCTAGGGTTAGGGTTAGGGTTAGGGTTAGGCCTAGGTTTAGGGTTCCGCAAACTAAAAGGCCCAGAGCTCCGGGCACACTGCAGCTGCAAAGGGCATCCCAGGGGCATCGCAAAACTGCCACAAGCTGGCCTCCTCGAGGGCTTTCTGCTTGGCACCTGCCCTAACCCTAGGCTGATTGGCTGCCCTGCCTAGGGTTAGGGTTAGGGTTACGCCTAGGGTTAGGGTTCCGCAAACTAAAAGGCCCAGAGCTCCGGGCACACTGCAGCTGCAAAGGGCATCCCAGGGGCATCGCAAAACTGCCACAAGCTGGCCTCCTCGAGGGCTTTCTCCTTGGCACCTGCCCTAACCCTAGGCTGATTGGCTGCCCTGCCTAGGGTTAGGGATAGGGTTAGGCCTAGGGTTAGGGTTCCGCAAACTAAAAGGCCCAGAGCTCCGGGCACACTGCAGCTGCAAAGGGCATCCCAGGGGCATCGCAAAACTGCCACAAGCTGGCCTCCTCGAGGGCTTTCTCCTTGGCACCTGCCCTAACCCTAGGCTGATTGGCTGCCCTGCCTAGGGTTAGGGTTATGCCTAGGGTTAGGGTTCCGCAAACTAAAAGGCCCAGAGCTCCGGGCACACTGCAGCTGCAAAGGGCATCCCAGGGGCATCGCAAAACTGCCACAAGCTGGCCTCCTCGAGGGCTTTCTGCTTGGCACCTGCCCTAACCCTAGGCTGATTGGCTGCCCTGCCTAGGGTTAGGGTTAGGGTTACGCCTAGGGTTAGGGTTCCGCAAACTAAAAGGCCCAGAGCTCCGGGCACACTGCAGCTGCAAAGGGCATCCCAGGGGCATCGCAAAACTGCCACAAGCTGGCCTCCTCGAGGCCTTTCTGCTTGGCACCTGCCCTAACCCTAGGCTGATTGGCTGCCCTGCCTAGGGTTAGGGTTAGGGTTAGGGTTAGGGTTCCGCAAACTAAAAGGCCCAGAGCTCCGGGCACACTACAGCTGCAAAGGGCATCCCAGGGGCATCGCAAAACTGCCACAAGCTGGCCTCCTCGAGGGCTTTCTCCTTGGCACCTGCCCTAACCCTAGGCTGATTGCCTGCCCTGCCTAGGGTTAGGGTTAGGGTTACGCCTAGGGTTAGGGTTCCGCAAACTAAAAGGCCCAGAGCTCCGGGCACACTGCAGCTGCAAAGGGCATCCCAGGGGCATCGCAAAACTGCCACAAGTTGGCCTCCTCGAGGGCTTTCTGCTTGGCACCTGCCCTAACCCTAGGCTGATTGGCTGCCCTGCCTAGGGTTAGGGTTAGGGTTACGCCTAGGGTTAGGGTTCCGCAAACTAAAAGGCCCAGAGCTCCGGGCACACTGCAGCTGCAAAGGGCATCCCAGGGGCATCGCAAAACTGCCACAAGCTGGCCTCCTCGAGGGCTTTCTCCTTGGCACCTGCCCTAACCCTAGGCTGATTGGCTGCCCTGCCTAGGGTTAGGGTTAGGGTTAGGGTTAGGCCTAGGGTTAGGGTTCCGCAAACTAAAAGGCCCAGAGCTCCGGGCACACTGCAGCTGCAAAGGGCATCCCAGGGGCATCGCAAAACTGCCACAAGCTGGCCTCCTCGAGGGCTTTCTCCTTGGCACCTGCCCTAACCCTAGGCTGATTGGCTGCCCTGCCTAGGGTTAGGGTTAGGGTTAGGGTTACGCCTAGGGTTAGGGTTCCGCAAACTAAAAGGCCCAGAGCTCCGGGCACACTGCAGCTGCAAAGGGCATCCCAGGGGCATCGCAAAACTGCCACAAGCTGGCCTCCTCGAGGGCTTTCTCCTTGGCACCTGCCCTAACCCTAGGCTGATTGGCTGCCCTGCCTAGGGTTAGGGTTACGCCTAGGGTTAGGGTTCCGCAAACTAAAAGGCCCAGAGCTCCGGGCACACTGCAGCTGCAAAGGGCATCCCAGGGGCATCGCAAAACTGCCACAAGCTGGCCTCCTCGAGGGCTTTCTGCTTGGCACCTGCCCTAACCCTAGGCTGATTGGCTGCCCTGCCTAGGGTTAGGGTTAGGGTTAGGCCTAGGGTTAGGGTTCCGCAAACTAAAAGGCCCAGAGCTCCGGGCACACTGCAGCTGCAAAGGGCATCCCAGGGGCATCGCAAAACTGCCACAAGCTGGCCTCCTCGAGGGCTTTCTGCTTGGCACCTGCCCTAACCCTAGGCTGATTGGCTGCCCTGCCTAGGGTTAGGGTTAGGGTTAGGCCTAGGGTTAGGGTTCCACAAACTAAAAGGCCCAGAGCTCTGGGCACACTGCAGCTGCAAAGGGCATCCCAGGGGCATCGCAAAACTGCCACAAGCTGGCCTCCTCGAGGGCTTTCTGCTTGGCACCTGCCCTAACCCTAGGCTGATTGGCTGCCCTGCCTAGGGTTAGGGTTAGGGTTAGGGGTTCGCCTAGGGTTAGGGTTCCGCAAACTAAAAGGCCCAGAGCTCCGGGCACACTGCAGCTGCAAAGGGCATCCCAGGGGCATCGCAAAACTGCCACAAGCTGGCCTCCTCGAGGGCTTTCTCCTTGGCACCTGCCCTAACCCTAGGCTGATTGGCTGCCCTGCCTAGGGTTAGGGTTACGCCTAGGGTTAGGGTTCCGCAAACTAAAAGGCCCAGAGCTCCGGGCACACTGCAGCTGCAAAGGGCATCCCAGGGGCATCGCAAAACTGCCACAAGCTGGCCTCCTCGAGGGCTTTCTGCTTGGCACCTGCCCTAACCCTAGGCTGATTGGCTGCCCTGCCTAGGGTTAGGGTTAGGGTTAGGCCTAGGGTTAGGGTTCCGCAAACTAAAAGGCCCAGAGCTCCGGGCACACTGCAGCTGCAAAGGGCATCCCAGGGGCATCGCAAAACTGCCACAAGCTGGCCTCCTCGAGGGCTTTCTGCTTGGCACCTGCCCTAACCCTAGGCTGATTGGCTGCCCTGCCTAGGGTTAGGGTTAGGGTTAGGCCTAGGGTTAGGGTTCCGCAAACTAAAAGGCCCAGAGCTCCGGGCACACTGCAGCTGCAAAGGGCATCCCAGGGGCATCGCAAAACTGCCACAAGCTGGCCTCCTCGAGGGCTTTCTGCTTGGCACCTGCCCTAACCCTAGGCTGATTGGCTGCCCTGCCTAGGGTTAGGGTTAGGGTTAGGCCTAGGGTTAGGGTTCCACAAACTAAAAGGCCCAGAGCTCTGGGCACACTGCAGCTGCAAAGGGCATCCCAGGGGCATCACAAAACTGCCACAAGCTGGCCTCCTCGAGGGCTTTCTCCTTGGCACCTGCCCTAACCCTAGGCTGATTGGCTGCCCTGCCTAGGGTTAGGGTTAGGGTTAGGCCTAGGGTTAGGGTTCCGCAAACTAAAAGGCCCAGAGCTCCGGGCACACTGCAGCTGCAAAGGGCATCCCAGGGGCATCGCAAAACTGCCACAAGCTGGCCTCCTCGAGGGCTTTCTGCTTGGCACCTGCCCTAACCCTAGGCTGATTGGCTGCCCTGCCTAGGGTTAGGGTTAGGGTTAGGGTTAGGCCTAGGGTTAGGGTTCCGCAAACTAAAAGGCCCAGAGCTCCGGGCACACTGCAGCTGCAAAGGGCATCCCAGGGGCATGGCAAAACTGCCACAAGCTGGCCTCCTCGAGGGCTTTCTGCTTGGCACCTGCCCTAACCCTAGGCTGATTGGCTGCCCTGCCTAGGGTTAGGGTTAGGGTTAGGGTTACGCCTAGGGTTAGGGTTCCGCAAACTAAAAGGCCCAGAGCTCCGGGCACACTGCAGCTGCAAAGGGCATCCCAGGGGCATTACAAAACTGCCACAAGCTGGCCTCCTCGAGGGCTTTCTCCTTGGCACCTGCCCTAACCCTAGGCTGATTGCCTGCCCTGCCTAGGGTTAGGGTTAGGGTTAGGCCTAGGGTTAGGGTTCCGCAAACTAAAAGGCCCAGAGCTCCGGGCACACTGCAGCTGCAAAGGGCATCCCAGGGGCATCGCAAAACTGCCACAAGCTGGCCTCCTCGAGAGCTTTCTCCTTGGCACCTGCCCTAACCCTAGGCTGATTGGCTGCCCTGCCTAGGGTTAGGGTTAGGGTTACGCCTAGGGTTAGGGTTCCGCAAACTAAAAGGCCCAGAGCTCCGGGCACACTGCAGCTGCAAAGGGCATCCCAGGGGCATCGCAAAACTGCCACAAGCTGGCCTCCTCGAGGGCTTTCTCCTTGGCATCTGCCCTAACCCTAGGCTGATTGGCTGCCCTGCCTAGGGTTAGGGTTAGGGTTACGCCTAGGGTTAGGGTTCCGCAAACTAAAAGGCCCAGAGCTCCGGGCACACTGCAGCTGCAAAGGGCATCCCAGGGGCATCGCAAAACTGCCACAAGTTGGCCTCCTCGAGGGCTTTCTCCTTGGCACCTGCCCTAACCCTAGGCTGATTGGCTGCCCTGCCTAGGGTTAGGGTTAGGGTTACGCCTAGGGTTAGGGTTCCGCAAACTAAAAGGCCCAGAGCTCCGGGCACACTGCAGCTGCAAAGGGCATCCCAGGGGCATCGCAAAACTGCCACAAGCTGGCCTCCTCGAGGGCTTTCTCCTTGGCACCTGCCCTAACCCTAGGCTGATTGGCTGCCCTGCCTAGGGTTAGGGTTAGGGTTACGCCTAGGGTTAGGGTTCCGCAAACTAAAAGGCCCAGAGCTCCGGGCACACTGCAGCTGCAAAGGGCATCCCAGGGGCATCGCAAAACTGCCACAAGCTGGCCTCCTCGAGGGCTTTCTCCTTGGCACCTGCCCTAACCCTAGGCTGATTGGCTGCCCTGCCTAGGGTTAGGGTTAGGGTTACGCCTAGGGTTAGGGTTACGCAAACTAAAAGGCCCAGAGCTCCGGGCACACTGCAGCTGCAAAGGGCATCCCAGGGGCATCGCAAAACTACCACAAGCTGGCCTCCTCGAGGGCTTTCTCCTTGGCACCTGCCCTAACCCTAGGCTGATTGGCTGCCCTGCCTAGGGTTAGGGTTACGCCTAGGGTTAGGGTTCCGCAAACTAAAAGGCCCAGAGCTCCGGGCACACTACAGCTGCAAAGGGCATCCCAGGGGCATCGCAAAACTGCCACAAGCTGGCCTCCTCGAGGGCTTTCTCCTTGGCACCTGCCCTAACCCTAGGCTGATTGGCTGCCCTGCCTAGGGTTAGGGTTAGGGTTACGCCTAGGGTCAGGGTTCCGCAAACTAAAAGGCCCAGAGCTCCGGGCACACTGCAGCTGCAAAGGGCATCCCAGGGGCATCGCAAAACTGCCACAAGCTGGCCTCCTCGAGGGCTTTCTCCTTGGCACCTGCCCTAACCCTAGGCTGATTGGCTGCCCTGCCTAGGGTTAGGGTTAGGGTTACGCCTAGGGTTAGGGTTCCGCAAACTAAAAGGCCCAGAGCTCCGGGCTCACTGCAGCTGCAAAGGGCATCCCAGGGGCATCGCAAAACTGCCACAAGCTGGCCTCCTCGAGGGCTTTCTGCTTGGCACCTGCCCTAACCCTAGGCTGATTGGCTGCCCTGCCTAGGGTTAGGGTTAGGGTTACGCCTAGGGTTAGGGTTACGCAAACTAAAAGGCCCAGAGCTCCGGGCACACTGCAGCTGCAAAGGGCATCCCAGGGGCATCGCAAAACTACCACAAGCTGGCCTCCTTGAGGGCTTTCTGCTTGGCACCTGCCCTAACCCTAGGCTGATAGGCTGCCTTGCCTAGGGTTAGGGTTACGCCTAGGGTTAGGGTTCCGCAAACTAAAAGGCCCAGAGCTCCGGGCACACTACAGCTGCAAAGGGCATCCCAGGGGCATCGCAAAACTGCCACAAGCTGGCCTCCTCGAGGGCTTTCTCCTTGGCACCTGCCCTAACCCTAGGCTGATTGGCTGCCCTGCCTAGGGTTAGGGTTAGGGTTAGGCCTAGGGTTAGGGTTCCGCAAACTAAAAGGCCCAGAGCTCCGGGCACACTGCAGCTGCAAAGGGCATCCCAGGGGCATCGCAAAACTGCCACAAGCTGGCCTCCTCGAGGGCTTTCTCCTTGGCACCTGCCCTAACCCTAGGCTGATTGGCTGCCCTGCCTAGTGTTAGGGTTAGGGTTAGGGTTAGGCCTAGGGTTAGGGTTCCGCAAACTAAAAGGCCCAGAGCTCCGGGCACACTGCAGCTGCAAAGGGCATCCCAGGGGCATCGCAAAACTGCCACAAGCTGGCCTCCTCGAGGGCTTTCTCCTTGGCACCTGCCCTAACCCTAGGCTGATTGGCTGCCCTGCCTAGGGTTAGGGTTACGCCTAGGGTTAGGGTTCCGCAAACTAAAAGGCCCAGAGCTCCGGGCACACTGCAGCTGCAAAGGGCATCCCAGGGGCATCGCAAAACTGCCACAAGCTGGCCTCCTCGAGGGCTTTCTGCTTGGCACCTGCCCTAACCCTAGGCTGATTGGCTGCCCTGCCTAGGGTTAGGGTTAGGGTTAGGCCTAGGGTTAGGGTTCCGCAAACTAAAAGGCCCAGAGCTCCGGGCACACTGCAGCTGCAAAGGGCATCCCAGGGGCATCGCAAAACTGCCACAAGCTGGCCTCCTCGAGGGCTTTCTGCTTGGCACCTGCCCTAACCCTAGGCTGATTGGCTGCCCTGCCTAGGGTTAGGGTTAGGGTTAGGCCTAGGGTTAGGGTTCCACAAACTAAAAGGCCCAGAGCTCTGGGCACACTGCAGCTGCAAAGGGCATCCCAGGGGCATCGCAAAACTGCCACAAGCTGGCCTCCTCGAGGGCTTTCTGCTTGGCACCTGCCCTAACCCTAGGCTGATTGGCTGCCCTGCCTAGGGTTAGGGTTAGGGTTAGGGTTACGCCTAGGGTTAGGGTTCCGCAAACTAAAAGGCCCAGAGCTCCGGGCACACTGCAGCTGCAAAGGGCATCCCAGGGGCATCGCAAAACTGCCACAAGCTGGCCTCCTCGAGGGCTTTCTCCTTGGCACCTGCCCTAACCCTAGGCTGATTGGCTGCCCTGCCTGGGGTTAGGGTTACGCCTAGGGTTAGGGTTCCGCAAACTAAAAGGCCCAGAGCTCCGGGCACACTGCAGCTGCAAAGGGCATCCCAGGGGCATCGCAAAACTGCCACAAGCTGGCCTCCTCGAGGGCTTTCTGCTTGGCACCTGCCCTAACCCTAGGCTGATTGGCTGCCCTGCCTAGGGTTAGGGTTAGGGTTAGGCCTAGGGTTAGGGTTCCGCAAACTAAAAGGCCCAGAGCTCCGGGCACACTGCAGCTGCAAAGGGCATCCCAGGGGCATCGCAAAACTGCCACAAGCTGGCCTCCTCGAGGGCTTTCTGCTTGGCACCTGCCCTAACCCTAGGCTGATTGGCTGCCCTGCCTAGGGTTAGGGTTAGGGTTAGGCCTAGGGTTAGGGTTCCGCAAACTAAAAGGCCCAGAGCTCCGGGCACACTGCAGCTGCAAAGGGCATCCCAGGGGCATCGCAAAACTGCCACAAGCTGGCCTCCTCGAGGGCTTTCTGCTTGGCACCTGCCCTAACTCTAGGCTGATTGGCTGCCCTGCCTAGGGTTAGGGTTAGGGTTAGGCCTAGGGTTAGGGTTCCACAAACTAAAAGGCCCAGAGCTCTGGGCACACTGCAGCTGCAAAGGGCATCCCAGGGGCATCACAAAACTGCCACAAGCTGGCCTCCTCGAGGGCTTTCTCCTTGGCACCTGCCCTAACCCTAGGCTGATTGGCTGCCCTGCCTAGGGTTAGGGTTAGGGTTAGGCCTAGGGTTAGGGTTCCGCAAACTAAAAGGCCCAGAGCTCCGGGAACACTGCAGCTGCAAAGGGCATCCCAGGGGCATCGCAAAACTGCCACAAGCTGGCCTCCTCGAGGGCTTTCTGCTTGGCACCTGCCCTAACCCTAGGCTGATTGGCTGCCCTGCCTAGGGTTAGGGTTAGGGTTAGGGTTAGGCCTAGGGTTAGGGTTCCGCAAACTAAAAGGCCCAGAGCTCCGGGCACACTGCAGCTGCAAAGGGCATCCCAGGGGCATGGCAAAACTGCCACAAGCTGGCCTCCTCGAGGGCTTTCTGCTTGGCACCTGCCCTAACCCTAGGCTGATTGGCTGCCCTGCCTAGGGTTAGGGTTAGGGTTACGCCTAGGGTTAGGGTTCCGCAAACTAAAAGGCCCAGAGCTCCGGGCACACTGCAGCTGCAAAGGGCATCCCAGGGGCATCGCAAAACTGCCACAAGCTGGCCTCCTCGAGGGCTTTCTCCTTGGCACCTGCCCTAACCCTAGGCTGATTGGCTGCCCTGCCTAGGGTTAGGGTTAGGGTTACGCCTAGGGTTAGGGTTACGCAAACTAAAAGGCCCAGAGCTCCGGGCACACTGCAGCTGCAAAGGGCATCCCAGGGGCATCGCAAAACTACCACAAGCTGGCCTCCTCGAGGGCTTTCTGCTTGGCACCTGCCCTAACCCTAGGCTGATTGGCTGCCCTGCCTAGGGTTAGGGTTACGCCTAGGGTTAGGGTTCCGCAAACTAAAAGGCCCAGAGCTCCGGGCACACTACAGCTGCAAAGGGCATCCCAGGGGCATCGCAAAACTGCCACAAGCTGGCCTCCTCGAGGGCTTTCTCCTTGGCACCTGCCCTAACCCTAGGCTGATTGGCTGCCCTGCCTAGGGTTAGGGTTAGGGTTACGCCTAGGGTCAGGGTTCCGCAAACTAAAAGGCCCAGAGCTCCGGGCACACTGCAGCTGCAAAGGGCATCCCAGGGGCATCGCAAAACTGCCACAAGCTGGCCTCCTCGAGGGCTTTCTCCTTGGCACCTGCCCTAACCCTAGGCTGATTGGCTGCCCTGCCTAGGGTTAGGGTTAGGGTTACGCCTAGGGTTAGGGTTCCGCAAACTAAAAGGCCCAGAGCTCCGGGCTCACTGCAGCTGCAAAGGGCATCCCAGGGGCATCGCAAAACTGCCACAAGCTGGCCTCCTCGAGGGCTTTCTGCTTGGCACCTGCCCTAACCCTAGGCTGATTGGCTGCCCTGCCTAGGGTTAGGGTTAGGGTTACGCCTAGGGTTAGGGTTCCGCAAACTAAAAGGCCCAGAGCTCCGGGCACACTACAGCTGCAAAGGGCATCCCAGGGGCATCGCAAAACTGCCACAAGCTGGCCTCCTCGAGGGCTTTCTCCTTGGCACCTGCCCTAACCCTAGGCTGATTGGCTGCCCTGCCTAGGGTTAGGGTTAGGGTTACGCCTAGGGTCAGGGTTCCGCAAACTAAAAGGCCCAGAGCTCCGGGCACACTGCAGCTGCAAAGGGCATCCCAGGGGCATCGCAAAACTGCCACAAGCTGGCCTCCTCGAGGGCTTTCTCCTTGGCACCTGCCCTAACCCTAGGCTGATTGGCTGCCCTGCCTAGGGTTAGGGTTAGGGTTACGCCTAGGGTTAGGGTTCCGCAAACTAAAAGGCCCAGAGCTCCGGGCTCACTGCAGCTGCAAAGGGCATCCCAGGGGCATCGCAAAACTGCCACAAGCTGGCCTCCTCGAGGGCTTTCTGCTTGGCACCTGCCCTAACCCTAGGCTGATTGGCTGCCCTGCCTAGGGTTAGGGTTAGGGTTACGCCTAGGGTTAGGGTTCCGCAAACTAAAAGGCCCAGAGCTCCGGGCACACTGCAGCTGCAAAGGGCATCCCAGGGGCATCGCAAAACTGCCACAAGTTGGCCTCCTCGAGGGCTTTCTCCTTGGCACCTGCCCTAACCCTAGGCTGATTGGCTGCCCTGCCTAGGGTTAGGGTTAGGGTTACGCCTAGGGTTAGGGTTCCGCAAACTAAAAGGCCCAGAGCTCCGGGCACACTGCAGCTGCAAAGGGCATCCCAGGGGCATCGCAAAACTGCCACAAGCTGGCCTCCTCGAGGGCTTTCTCCTTGGCACCTGCCCTAACCCTAGGCTGATTGGCTGCCCTGCCTAGGGTTAGGGTTAGGGTTAGGCCTAGGGTTAGGGTTCCGCAAACTAAAAGGCCCAGAGCTCCGGGCACACTGCAGCTGCAAAGGGCATCCCAGGGGCATCGCAAAACTGCCACAAGCTGGCCTCCTCGAGGGCTTTCTGCTTGGCACCTGCCCTAACCCTAGGCTGATTGGCTGCCCTGCCTAGGGTTAGGGTTAGGGTTACGCCTAGGGTTAGGGTTACGCAAACTAAAAGGCCCAGAGCTCCGGGCACACTGCAGCTGCAAAGGGCATCCCAGGGGCATCGCAAAACTACCACAAGCTGGCCTCCTCGAGGGCTTTCTGCTTGGCACCTGCCCTAACCCTAGGCTGATTGGCTGCCCTGCCTAGGGTTAGGGTTACGCCTAGGGTTAGGGTTCCGCAAACTAAAAGGCCCAGAGCTCCAGGCACACTGCAGCTGCAAAGGGCATCCCAGGGGCATCGCAAAACTGCCACAAGCTGGCCTCCTCGAGGGCTTTCTCCTTGGCACCTGCCCTAACCCTAGGCTGATTGGCTGCCCTGCCTAGGGTTAGGGTTAGGGTTACGCCTAGGGTCAGGGTTCCGCAAACTAAAAGGCCCAGAGCTCCGGGCACACTGCAGCTGCAAAGGGCATCCCAGGGGCATCGCAAAACTGCCACAAGCTGGCCTCCTCGAGGGCTTTCTGCTTGGCACCTGCGCTAACCCTAGGCTGATTGGCTGCCCTGCCTAGGGTTAGGGTTAGGGTTAGGCCTAGGGTTAGGGTTCCGCAAACTAAAAGGCCCAGAGCTCCGGGCTCACTGCAGCTGGAAAGGGCATCCCAGGGGCATCGCAAAACTGCCACAAGCTGGCCTCCTCGAGGGCTTTCTGCTTGGCACCTGCCCTAACCCTAGGCTGATTGGCTGCCCTGCCTAGGGTTAGGGTTAGGGTTAGGCCTAGGGTTAGGGTTCCGCAAACTAAAAGGCCCAGAGCTCCGGGCACACTGCAGCTGCAAAGGGCATCCCAGGGGCATCGCAAAACTGCCACAAGCTGGCCTCCTCGAGGGCTTTCTCCTTGGCACCTGCCCTAACCCTAGGCTGATTGCCTGCCCTGCCTAGGGTTAGGGTTAGGGTTAGGCCTAGGGTTAGGGTTCCGCAAACTAAAAGGCCCAGAGCTCTGGGCACACTGCAGCTGCAAAGGGCATCCCAGGGGCATCGCAAAACTGCCACAAGCTGGCCTCCTCGAGGGCTTTCTCCTTGGCACCTGCCCTAACCCTAGGCTGATTGGCTGCCCTGCCTAGGGTTAGGGTTAGGGTTACGCCTAGGGTTAGGGTTCCGCAAACTAAAAGGCCCAGAGCTCCGGGCACACTGCAGCTACAAAGGGCATCCCAGGGGAAACACAAAACTGCCACAAGCTGGCCTCCTCGAGGGCTTTCTCCTTGGCACCTGCCCTAACCCTAGGCTGATTGGCTGCCCTGCCTAGGGTTAGGGTTAGGGTTACGCCTAGGGTTAGGGTTCCGCAAACTAAAAGGCCCAGAGCTCCGGGCACACTGCAGCTGCAAAGGGCATCCCAGGGGCATCGCAAAACTGCCACAAGTTGGCCTCCTCGAGGGCTTTCTGCTTGGCACCTGCCCTAACCCTAGGCTGATTGGCTGCCCTGCCTAGGGTTAGGGTTAGGGTTACGCCTAGGGTTAGGGTTCCGCAAACTAAAAGGCCCAGAGCTCCGGGCACACTGCAGCTGCAAAGGGCATCCCAGGGGCATCGCAAAACTGCCACAAGTTGGCCTCCTCGAGGGCTTTCTCCTTGGCACCTGCCCTAACCCTAGGCTGATTGGCTGCCCTGCCTAGGGTTAGGGTTAGGGTTACGCCTAGGGTTAGGGTTACGCAAACTAAAAGGCCCAGAGCTCCGGGCACACTGCAGCTGCAAAGGGCATCCCAGGGGCATCGCAAAACTGCCACAAGCTGGCCTCCTCGAGGGCTTTCTCCTTGGCACCTGCCCTAACCCTAGGCTGATTGGCTGCCCTGCCTAGGGTTAGGGTTAGGGTTACGCCTAGGGTTAGGGTTCCGCAAACTAAAAGGCCCAGAGCTCCGGGCACACTGCAGCTGCAAAGGGCATCCCAGGGGCATCGCAAAACTGCCACAAGCTGGCCTCCTCGAGGGCTTTCTCCTTGGCACCTGCCCTAACCCTAGGCTGATTGGCTGCCCTGCCTAGGGTTAGGGTTAGGGTTACGCCTAGGGTTAGGGTTCCGCAAACTAAAAGGCCCAGAGCTCCGGGCACACTGCAGCTGCAAAGGGCATCCCAGGGGCATCGCAAAACTGCCACAAGCTGGCCTCCTCGAGGGCTTTCTGCTTGGCACCTGCCCTAACCCTAGGCTGATTGGCTGCCCTGCCTAGGGTTAGGGTTAGGGTTACGCCTAGGGTTAGGGTTCCGCAAACTAAAAGGCCCAGAGCTCCGGGCACACTGCAGCTGCAAAGGGCATCCCAGGGGCATCGCAAAACTGCCACAAGCTGGCCTCCTCGAGGGCTTTCTCCTTGGCACCTGCCCTAACCCTAGGCTGATTGCCTGCCCTGCCTAGGGTTAGGGTTAGGGTTAGGCCTAGGGTTAGGGTTCCGCAAACTAAAAGGCCCAGAGCTCTGGGCACACTGCAGCTGCAAAGGGCATCCCAGGGGCATCACAAAACTGCCACAAGCTGGCCTCCTCGAGGGCTTTCTCCTTGGCACCTGCCCTAACCCTAGGCTGATTGGCTGCCCTGCCTAGGGTTAGGGTTAGGGTTACGCCTAGGGTTAGGGTTCCGCAAACTAAAAAGCCCAGAGCTCCGGGCACACTGCAGCTGCAAAGGGCATCCCAGGGGCATCGCAAAACTGCCACAAGCTGGCCTCCTCGAGGCCTTTCTGCTTGGCACCTGCCCTAACCCTAGGCTGATTGGCTGCCCTGCCTAGGGTTAGGGTTAGGGTTAGGGTTACGCCTAGGGTTAGGGTTCCGCAAACTAAAAGGCCCAGAGCTCCGGGCACACTGCAGCTGCAAAGGGCATCCCAGGGGCATCGCAAAACTGCCACAAGCTGGCCTCCTCGAGGGCTTTCTCCTTGGCACCTGCCCTAACCCTAGGCTGATTGGCTGCCCTGCCTAGGGTTAGGGTTAGGGTTAGGCCTAGGGTTAGGGTTCCGCAAACTAAAAGGCCCAGAGCTCCGGGCACACTGCAGCTGCAAAGGGCATCCCAGGGGCATCGCAAAACTGCCACAAGCTGGCCTCCTCGAGGGCTTTCTGCTTGGCACCTGCCCTAACCCTAGGCTGATTGGCTGCCCTGCCTAGGGTTAGGGTTAGGGTTAGGCCTAGGGTTAGGGTTCCGCAAACTAAAAGGCCCAGAGCTCCGGGCACACTGCAGCTGCAAAGGGCATCCCAGGGGCATCGCAAAACTGCCACAAGCTGGCCTCCTCGAGGGCTTTCTGCTTGGCACCTGCCCTAACCCTAGGCTGATTGGCTGCCCTGCCTAGGGTTAGGGTTAGGGTTACGCCTAGGGTTAGGGTTCCGCAAACTAAAAGGCCCAGAGCTCCGGGCACACTGCAGCTGCAAAGGGCATCCCAGGGGCATCGCAAAACTGCCACAAGCTGGCCTCCTCGAGGGCTTTCTCCTTGGCACCTGCCCTAACCCTAGGCTGATTGGCTGCCCTGCCTAGGGTTAGGGTTAGGGTTACGCCTAGGGTTGTTAGGGTTCCGCAAACTAAAAGGCCCAGAGCTCCGGGCACACTGCAGCTGCAAAGGGCATCCCAGGGGCATCGCAAAACTGCCACAAGCTGGCCTCCTCGAGGGCTTTCTCCTTGGCACCTGCCCTAACCCTAGGCTGATTGGCTGCCCTGCCTAGGGTTAGGGTTAGGGTTAGGGTTACGCCTAGGGTTAGGGTTACGCAAACTAAAAGGCCCAGAGCTCCGGGCACACTGCAGCTGCAAAGGGCATCCCAGGGGCATCGCAAAACTACCACAAGCTGGCCTCCTCGAGGGCTTTCTCCTTGGCACCTGCCCTAACCCTAGGCTGATTGGCTGCCCTGCCTAGGGTTAGGGTTACGCCTAGGGTTAGGGTTCCGCAAACTAAAAGGCCCAGAGCTCCGGGCACACTACAGCTGCAAAGGGCATCCCAGGGGCATCGCAAAACTGCCACAAGCTGGCCTCCTCGAGGGCTTTCTGCTTGGCACCTGCCCTAACCCTAGGCTGATTGGCTGCCCTGCCTAGAGTTAGGGTTAGGGTTAGGCCTAGGGTTAGGGTTCCGCAAACTAAAAGGCCCAGAGCTCCGGGCACACTGCAGCTGCAAAGGGCATCCCAGGGGCATCGCAAAACTGCCACAAGCTGGCCTCCTCGAGGGCTTTCTCCTTGGCACCTGCCCTAACCCTAGGCTGATTGCCTGCCCTGCCTAGGGTTAGGGTTAGGGTTAGGCCTAGGGTTAGGGTTCCGCAAACTAAAAGGCCCAGAGCTCTGGGCACACTGCAGCTGCAAAGGGCATCCCAGGGGCATCACAAAACTGCCACAAGCTGGCCTCCTCGAGGGCTTTCTGCTTGGCACCTGCCCTAACCCTAGGCTGATTGGCTGCCCTGCCTAGGGTTAGGGTTAGGGTTACGCTTAGGGTTAGGGTTCCGCAAACTAAAAGGCCCAGAGCTCCGGGCACACTGCAGCTACAAAGGGAATCCCAGGGGAAACCCAAAACTGCCACAAGCTGGCCTCCTCGAGGGCTTTCTCCTTGGCACCTGCCCTAACCCTAGGCTGATTGGCTGCCCTGCCTAGGGTTAGGGTTAGGGTTACGCCTAGGGTTAGGGTTCCGCAAACTAAAAGGCCCAGAGCTCCGGGCACACTGCAGCTGCAAAGGGCATCCCAGGGGCATCGCAAAACTGCCACAAGTTGGCCTCCTCGAGGGCTTTCTGCTTGGCACCTGCCCTAACCCTAGGCTGATTGGCTGCCCTGCCTAGGGTTAGGGTTAGGGTTACACCTAGGGTTAGGGTTCCGCAAACTAAAAGGCCCAGAGCTCCGGGCACACTGCAGCTGCAAAGGGCATCCCAGGGACATCGCAAAACTGCCACAAGCTGGCCTCCTCGAGGGCTTTCTCCTTGGCACCTGCCCTAACCCTAGGCTGATTGCCTGCCCTGCCTAGGGTTAGGGTTAGGGTTACGCCTAGGGTTAGGGTTACGCAAACTAAAAGGCCCAGAGCTCCGGGCACACTGCAGCTGCAAAGGGCATCCCAGGGGCATCGCAAAACTACCACAAGCTGGCCTCCTCGAGGGCTTTCTCCTTGGCACCTGCCCTAACCCTAGGCTGATTGGCTGCCCTGCCTAGGGTTAGGGTTACGCCTAGGGTTAGGGTTCCGCAAACTAAAAGGCCCAGAGCTCCGGGCACACTACAGCTGCAAAGGGCATCCCAGGGGCATCGCAAAACTGCCACAAGCTGGCCTCCTCGAGGGCTTTCTCCTTGGCACCTGCCCTAACCCTAGGCTGATTGGCTGCCCTGCCTAGGGTTAGGGTTAGGGTTATGCCTAGGGTTAGGGTTCCGCAAACTAAAAGGCCCAGAGCTCCGGGCACACTGCAGCTGCAAAGGGCATCCCAGGGGCATCGCAAAACTGCCACAAGCTGGCCTCCTCGAGGGCTTTCTGCTTGGCACCTGCCCTAACCCTAGTCTGATTGGCTGCCCTGCCTAGGGTTAGGGTTAGGGTTACGCCTAGGGTTAGGGTTCCGCAAACTAAAAGGCCCAGAGCTCCGGGCACACTGCAGCTGCAAAGGGCATCCCAGGGGCATCGCAAAACTGCCACAAGCTGGCCTCCTCGAGGGCTTTCTCCTTGGCACCTGCCCTAACCCTAGGCTGATTGGCTGCCCTGCCTAGGGTTAGGGTTAGGGTTAGGGTTAGGCCTAGGGTTAGGGTTCCACAAACTAAAAGGCCCAGACCTCCGGGCACACTGCAGCTGCAAAGGGCATCCCAGGGGCATCGCAAAACTGCCACAAGCTGGCCTCCTCGAGGGCTTTCTCCTTGGCACCTGCCCTAACCCTAGGCTGATTGGCTGCCCTGCCTAGGGTTAGGGTTAGGGTTACGCCTAGGGTTAGGGTTCCGCAAACTAAAAGGCCCAGAGCTCCGGGCACACTGCAGCTGCAAAGGGCATCCCAGGGGCATCGCAAAACTGCCACAAGCTGGCCTCCTCGAGGGCTTTCTGCTTGGCACCTGCCCTAACCCTAGGCTGATTGGCTGCCCTGCCTAGGGTTAGGGTTAGGGTTAGGCCTAGGGTTAGGGTTCCGCAAACTAAAAGGCCCAGAGCTCCGGGCACACTGCAGCTGCAAAGGGCATCCCAGGGGCATCGCAAAACTGCCACAAGCTGGCCTCCTCGAGGGCTTTCTCCTTGGCACCTGCCCTAACCCTAGGCTGATTGCCTGCCCTGCCTAAGGTTAGGGTTAGGGTTAGGCCTAGGGTTAGGGTTCCGCAAACTAAAAGGCCCAGAGCTCTGGGCACACTGCAGCTGCAAAGGGCATCCCAGGGGCATCACAAAACTGCCACAAGCTGGCCTCCTCGAGGGCTTTCTCCTTGGCACCTGCCCTAACCCTAGGCTGATTGGCTGCCCTGCCTAGGGTTAGGGTTAGGGTTACGCCTAGGGTTAGGGTTCCGCAAACTAAAAAGCCCAGAGCTCCGGGCACACTGCAGCTGCAAAGGGCATCCCAGGGGCATCGCAAAACTGCCACAAGTTGGCCTCCTCGAGGGCTTTCTCCTTGGCACCTGCCCTAACCCTAGGCTGATTGGCTGCCCTGCCTAGGGTTAGGGTTAGGGTTAGGGTTACGCCTAGGGTTAGGGTTCCGCAAACTAAAAGGCCCAGAGCTCCGGGCACACTGCAGCTGCAAAGGGCATCCCAGGGGCATCGCAAAACTGCCACAAGCTGGCCTCCTCGAGGCCTTTCTGCTTGGCACCTGCCCTAACCCTAGGCTGATTGGCTGCCCTGCCTAGGGTTAGGGTTAGGGTTAGGGTTAGGCCTAGGGTTAGGGTTCCGCAAACTAAAAGGCCCAGAGCTCCGGGCACACTGCAGCTGCAAAGGGCATCCCAGGGGCATCGCAAAACTGCCACAAGCTGGCCTCCTCGAGGGCTTTCTCCTTGGCACCTGCCCTAACCCTAGGCTGATTGCCTGCCCTGCCTAGGGTTAGGGTTAGGGTTACGCCTAGGGTTAGGGTTCCGCAAACTAAAAGGCCCAGAGCTCCGGGCACACTGCAGCTGCAAAGGGCATCCCAGGGGCATCGCAAAACTGCCACAAGCTGGCCTCCTCGAGGGCTTTCTGCTTGGCACCTGCCCTAACCCTAGGCTGATTGGCTGCCCTGCCTAGGGTTAGGGTTAGGGTTACGCCTAGGGTTAGGGTTCCGCAAACTAAAAGGCCCAGAGCTCCGGGCACACTGCAGCTGCAAAGGGCATCCCAGGGGCATCGCAAAACTGCCACAAGCTGGCCTCCTCGAGGGCTTTCTGCTTGGCACCTGCCCTAACCCTAGGCTGATTGGCTGCCCTGCCTAGGGTTAGGGTTAGGGTTAGGCCTAGGGTTAGGGTTCCGCAAACTAAAAGGCCCAGAGCTCCGGGCACACTGCAGCTGCAAAGGGCATCCCAGGGGCATCGCAAAACTGCCACAAGCTGGCCTCCTCGAGGGCTTTCTCCTTGGCACCTGCCCTAACCCTAGGCTGATTGGCTGCCCTGCCTAGGGTTAGGGTTAGGGTTAGGCCTAGGGTTAGGGTTCCGCAAACTAAAAGGCCCAGAGCTCCGGGCACACTGCAGCTGCAAAGGGCATCCCAGGGGCATCGCAAAACTGCCACAAGCTGGCCTCCTCGAGGGCTTTCTCCTTGGCACCTGCCCTAACCCTAGGCTGATTGGCTGCCCTGCCTAGGGTTAGGGTTAGGGTTAGGGTTACGCCTAGGGTTAGGGTTCCGCAAACTAAAAGGCCCAGAGCTCCGGGCACACTGCAGCTGCAAAGGGCATCCCAGGGGCATCGCAAAACTGCCACAAGCTGGCCTCCTCGAGGGCTTTCTCCTTGGCACCTGCCCTAACCCTAGGCTGATTGCCTGCCCTGCCTAGGGTTAGGGTTAGGGTTACGCCTAGGGTTAGGGTTCCGCAAACTAAAAGGCCCAGAGCTCCGGGCACACTACAGCTGCAAAGGGCATCCCAGGGGCATCGCAAAACTGCCACAAGCTGGCCTCCTCGAGGGCTTTCTGCTTGGCACCTGCCCTAACCCTAGGCTGATTGGCTGCCCTGCCTAGGGTTAGGGTTAGGGTTAGGCCTAGGGTTAGGGTTCCGCAAACTAAAAGGCCCAGAGCTCCGGGCACACTGCAGCTGCAAAGGGCATCCCAGGGGCATCGCAAAACTGCCACAAGTTGGCCTCCTCGAGGGCTTTCTCCTTGGCACCTGCCCTAACCCTAGGCTGATTGGCTGCCCTGCCTAGGGTTAGGGTTAGGGTTAGGGTTAGGGTTAGGGTTAGGGTTAGGCCTAGGGTTAGGGTTCCGCAAACTAAAAGGCCCAGAGCTCCGGGCACACTGCAGCTGCAAAGGGCATCCCAGGGGCATCGCAAAACTGCCACAAGCTGGCCTCCTTGAGGGCTTTCTCCTTGGCACCTGCCCTAACCCTAGGCTGATTGGCTGCCCTGCCTAGGGTTAGGGTTAGGGTTAGGCCTAGGGTTAGGGTTCCGCAAACTAAAAGGCCCAGAGCTCCGGGCACACTGCAGCTGCAAAGGGCATCCCAGGGGCATCGCAAAACTGCCACAAGCTGGCCTCCTCGAGGGCTTTCTCCTTGGCACCTGCCCTAACCCTAGGCTGATTGGCTGCCCTGCCTAGGGTTAGGGTTACGCCTAGGGTTAGGGTTCCGCAAACTAAAAGGCCCAGAGCTCCGGGCACACTGCAGCTGCAAAGGGCATCCCAGGGGCATCGCAAAACTGCCACAAGCTGGCCTCCTCGAGGCCTTTCTGCTTGGCACCTGCCCTAACCCTAGGCTGATTGGCTGCCCTGCCTAGGGTTAGGGTTAGGGTTACGCCTAGGGTTAGGGTTCCGCAAACTAAAAGGCCCAGAGCTCCGGGCACACTGCAGCTGCAAAGGGCATCGCAGGGGCATCGCAAAACTGCCACAAGCTGGCCTCCTCGAGGGCTTTCTGCTTGGCACCTGCCCTAACCCTAGGCTGATTGGCTGCCCTGCCTAGGGTTAGGGTTAGGGTTAGGCCTAGGGTTAGGGTTGCGCAAACTAAAAGGCCCAGAGCTCCGGGCACACTGCAGCTGCAAAGGGCATCCCAGGGGCATCGCAAAACTGCCACAAGCTGGCCTCCTCGAGGGCTTTCTGCTTGGCACCTGCCCTAACCCTAGGCTGATTGGCTGCCCTGCCTAGGGTTAGGGTTAGGGTTAGGCCTAGGGTTAGGTTTCCACAAACTAAAAGGCCCAGAGCTCTGGGCACACTGCAGCTGCAAAGGGCATCCCAGGGGCATCACAAAACTGCCACAAGCTGGCCTCCTCGAGGGCTTTCTCCTTGGCACCTGCCCTAACCCTAGGCTGATTGGCTGCCCTGCCTAGGGTTAGGGTTAGGGTTACGCCTAGGGTTAGGGTTCCGCAAACTAAAAGGCCCAGAGCTCCGGGCACACTGCAGCTGCAAAGGGCATCCCAGGGGCATCGCAAAACTGCCACAAGCTGGCCTCCTCGAGGGCTTTCTCCTTGGCACCTGCCCTAACCCTAGGCTGATTGGCTGCCCTGCCTAGGGTTAGGGTTAGGGTTACGCCTAGGGTTAGGGTTCCGCAAACTAAAAGGCCCAGAGCTCCGGGCACACTGCAGCTGCAAAGGGCATCCCAGGGGCATCGCAAAACTGCCACAAGCTGGCCTCCTCGAGGGCTTTCTCCTTGGCACCTGCCCTAACCCTAGGCTGATTGGCTGCCCTGCCTAGGGTTAGGGTTAGGGTTACGCCTAGGGTTAGGGTTCCGCAAACTAAAAGGCCCAGAGCTCCGGGCACACTGCAGCTGCAAAGGGCATCCCAGGGGCATCGCAAAACTGCCACAAGCTGGCCTCCTTGAGGGCTTTCTCGTTGGCACCTGCCCTAACCCTAGGCTGATTGGCTGCCCTGCCTAGGGTTAGGGTTAGGGTTACGCCTAGGGTTAGGGTTCCGCAAACTAAAAGGCCCAGAGCTCCGGGCACACTGCAGCTGCAAAGGGCATCCCAGGGGCAACGCAAAACTGCCACAAGTTGGCCTCCTCGAGGGCTTTCTGCTTGGCACCTGCCCTAACCCTAGGCTGATTGGCTGCCCTGCCTAGGGTTAGGGTTAGGGTTAGGCCTAGGGTTAGGGTTCCGCAAACTAAAAGGCCCAGAGCTCCGGGCACACTGCAGCTGCAAAGGGCATCCCAGGGGCATCGCAAAACTGCCACAAGCTGGCCTCCTCGAGGGCTTTCTCCTTGGCACCTGCCCTAACCCTAGGCTGATTGGCTGCCCTGCCTAGGGTTAGGGTTAGGGTTACGCCTAGGGTTAGGGTTCCGCAAACTAAAAGGCCCAGAGCTCCGGGCACACTGCAGCTGCAAAGGGCATCCCAGGGGCATCGCAAAACTGCCACAAGCTGGCCTCCTTGAGGGCTTTCTCCTTGGCACCTGCCCTAACCCTAGGCTGATTGCCTGCCCTCCCTACGGTTAGGGTTAGGGTTACGCCTAGGGTTAGGGTTACGCAAACTAAAAGGCCCAGAGCTCCGGGCACACTGCAGCTGCAAAGGGCATCCCAGGGGCATCGCAAAACTGCCACAAGCTGGCCTCCTCGAGGGCTTTCTCCTTGGCACCTGCCCTAACCCTAGGCTGATTGGCTGCCCTGCCTAGGGTTAGGGTTAGGGTTAGGGTTACGCCTAGGGTTAGGGTTCCGCAAATTAAAAGGCCCAGAGCTCCGGGCACACTGCAGCTGCAAAGGGCATCCCAGGGGCATCGCAAAACTGCCACAAGCTGGCCTCCTCGAGGGCTTTCTCCTTGGCACCTGCCCTAACCCTAGGCTGATTGGCTGCCCTGCCTAGGGTTAGGGTTAGGGTTAGGGTTAGGGTTAGGGTTAGGGTTAGGCCTAGGGTTAGGGTTCCGCAAACTAAAAGGCCCAGAGCTCCGGGCACACTGCAGCTGCAAAGGGCATCCCAGGGGCATCGCAAAACTGCCACAAGCTGGCCTCCTTGAGGGCTTTCTCCTTGGCACCTGCCCTAACCCTAGGCTGATTGGCTGCCCTGCCTAGGGTTAGGGTTAGGGTTAGGCCTAGGGTTAGGGTTCCGCAAACTAAAAGGCCCAGAGCTCCGGGCACACTGCAGCTGCAAAGGGCATCCCAGGGGCATCGCAAAACTGCCACAAGCTGGCCTCCTCGAGGGCTTTCTCCTTGGCACCTGCCCTAACCCTAGGCTGATTGGCTGCCCTGCCTAGGGTTAGGGTTACGCCTAGGGTTAGGGTTCCGCAAACTAAAAGGCCCAGAGCTCCGGGCACACTGCAGCTGCAAAGGGCATCCCAGGGGCATCGCAAAACTGCCACAAGCTGGCCTCCTCGAGGCCTTTCTGCTTGGCACCTGCCCTAACCCTAGGCTGATTGGCTGCCCTGCCTAGGGTTAGGGTTAGGGTTACGCCTAGGGTTAGGGTTCCGCAAACTAAAAGGCCCAGAGCTCCGGGCACACTGCAGCTGCAAAGGGCATCGCAGGGGCATCGCAAAACTGCCACAAGCTGGCCTCCTCGAGGGCTTTCTGCTTGGCACCTGCCCTAACCCTAGGCTGATTGGCTGCCCTGCCTAGGGTTAGGGTTAGGGTTAGGCCTAGGGTTAGGGTTGCGCAAACTAAAAGGCCCAGAGCTCCGGGCACACTGCAGCTGCAAAGGGCATCCCAGGGGCATCGCAAAACTGCCACAAGCTGGCCTCCTCGAGGGCTTTCTGCTTGGCACCTGCCCTAACCCTAGGCTGATTGGCTGCCCTGCCTAGGGTTAGGGTTAGGGTTAGGCCTAGGGTTAGGTTTCCACAAACTAAAAGGCCCAGAGCTCTGGGCACACTGCAGCTGCAAAGGGCATCCCAGGGGCATCACAAAACTGCCACAAGCTGGCCTCCTCGAGGGCTTTCTCCTTGGCACCTGCCCTAACCCTAGGCTGATTGGCTGCCCTGCCTAGGGTTAGGGTTAGGGTTACGCCTAGGGTTAGGGTTCCGCAAACTAAAAGGCCCAGAGCTCCGGGCACACTGCAGCTGCAAAGGGCATCCCAGGGGCATCGCAAAACTGCCACAAGCTGGCCTCCTCGAGGGCTTTCTCCTTGGCACCTGCCCTAACCCTAGGCTGATTGGCTGCCCTGCCTAGGGTTAGGGTTAGGGTTACGCCTAGGGTTAGGGTTCCGCAAACTAAAAGGCCCAGAGCTCCGGGCACACTGCAGCTGCAAAGGGCATCCCAGGGGCATCGCAAAACTGCCACAAGCTGGCCTCCTCGAGGGCTTTCTCCTTGGCACCTGCCCTAACCCTAGGCTGATTGGCTGCCCTGCCTAGGGTTAGGGTTAGGGTTACGCCTAGGGTTAGGGTTCCGCAAACTAAAAGGCCCAGAGCTCCGGGCACACTGCAGCTGCAAAGGGCATCCCAGGGGCATCGCAAAACTGCCACAAGCTGGCCTCCTTGAGGGCTTTCTCGTTGGCACCTGCCCTAACCCTAGGCTGATTGGCTGCCCTGCCTAGGGTTAGGGTTAGGGTTACGCCTAGGGTTAGGGTTCCGCAAACTAAAAGGCCCAGAGCTCCGGGCACACTGCAGCTGCAAAGGGCATCCCAGGGGCAACGCAAAACTGCCACAAGTTGGCCTCCTCGAGGGCTTTCTGCTTGGCACCTGCCCTAACCCTAGGCTGATTGGCTGCCCTGCCTAGGGTTAGGGTTAGGGTTAGGCCTAGGGTTAGGGTTCCGCAAACTAAAAGGCCCAGAGCTCCGGGCACACTGCAGCTGCAAAGGGCATCCCAGGGGCATCGCAAAACTGCCACAAGCTGGCCTCCTCGAGGGCTTTCTCCTTGGCACCTGCCCTAACCCTAGGCTGATTGGCTGCCCTGCCTAGGGTTAGGGTTAGGGTTACGCCTAGGGTTAGGGTTCCGCAAACTAAAAGGCCCAGAGCTCCGGGCACACTGCAGCTGCAAAGGGCATCCCAGGGGCATCGCAAAACTGCCACAAGCTGGCCTCCTTGAGGGCTTTCTCCTTGGCACCTGCCCTAACCCTAGGCTGATTGCCTGCCCTCCCTACGGTTAGGGTTAGGGTTACGCCTAGGGTTAGGGTTACGCAAACTAAAAGGCCCAGAGCTCCGGGCACACTGCAGCTGCAAAGGGCATCCCAGGGGCATCGCAAAACTGCCACAAGCTGGCCTCCTCGAGGGCTTTCTCCTTGGCACCTGCCCTAACCCTAGGCTGATTGGCTGCCCTGCCTAGGGTTAGGGTTAGGGTTAGGGTTACGCCTAGGGTTAGGGTTCCGCAAATTAAAAGGCCCAGAGCTCCGGGCACACTGCAGCTGCAAAGGGCATCCCAGGGGCATCGCAAAACTGCCACAAGCTGGCCTCCTCGAGGGCTTTCTCCTTGGCACCTGCCCTAACCCTAGGCTGATTGGCTGCCCTGCCTAGGGTTAGGGTTAGGGTTACGCCTAGGGTTAGGGTTCCGCAAACTAAAAGGCCCAGAGCTCCGGGCTCACTGCAGCTGCAAAAGGCATCCCAGGGGCATCGCAAAACTGCCACAAGCTGGCCTCCTCGAGGGCTTTCTGCTTGGCACCTGCCCTAACCCTAGGCTGATTGGCTGCCCTGCCTAGGGTTAGGGTTAGGGTTACGCCTAGGGTTAGGGTTCCGCAAACTAAAAGGCCCAGAGCTCCGGGCACACTGCAGCTGCAAAGGGCATCCCAGGGGCATCGCAAAACTGCCACAAGCTGGCCTCCTCGAGGGCTTTCTCCTTGGCACCTGCCCTAACCCTAGGCTGATTGGCTGCCCTGCCTAGGGTTAGGGTTAGGGTTAGGGTTAGGGTTAGGCCTAGGGTTAGGGTTCCGCAAACTAAAAGGCCCAGAGCTCCGGGCACACTGCAGCTGCAAAGGGCATCCCAGGGGCATCGCAAAACTGCCACAAGCTGGCCTCCTTGAGGGCTTTCCCCTTGGCACCTGCCCTAACCCTAGGCTGATTGCCTGCCCTGCCTAGGGTTAGGGTTAGGGTTACGCCTAGGGTTAGGGTTCCGCAAACTAAAAGGGCCAGAGCTCCGGGCACACTGCAGCTGCAAAGGGCATCCCAGGGGCATCACAAAACTGCCACAAGCTGGCCTCCTCGAGGGCTTTCTCCTTGGCACCTGCCCTAACCCTAGGCTGATTGGCTGCCCTGCCTAGGGTTAGGGTTAGGGTTACGCCTAGGGTTAGGGTTCCGCAAACTAAAAGGCCCAGAGCTCCGGGCACACTGCAGCTGCAAAGGGCATCCCAGGGGCATCGCAAAACTGCCACAAGTTGGCCTCCTCGAGGGCTTTCTCCTTGGCACCTGCCCTAACCCTAGGCTGATTGGCTGCCCTGCCTAGGGTTAGGGTTAGGGTTAGGCCTAGGGTTAGGGTTCCGCAAACTAAAAGGCCCAGAGCTCCGGGCACACTGCAGCTGCAAAGGGCATCCCAGGGGCATCGCAAAACTGCCACAAGCTGGCCTCCTCGAGGGCTTTCTGCTTGGCACCTGCCCTAACCCTAGGCTGATTGGCTGCCCTGCCTAGGGTTAGGGTTAGGGTTACGCCTAGGGTTAGGGTTCCGCAAACTAAAAGGCCCAGAGCTCCGGGCACACTGCAGCTGCAAAGGGCATCCCAGGGGCATCGCAAAACTGCCACAAGCTGGCCTCCTCGAGGGCTTTCTCCTTGGCACCTGCCCTAACCCTAGGCTGATTGGCTGCCCTGCCTAGGGTTAGGGTTAGGGTTACGCCTAGGGTTAGGGTTCCGCAAACTAAAAGGCCCAGAGCTCCGGGCACACTGCAGCTGCAAAGGGCATCCCAGGGGCATCGCAAAACTGCCACAAGCTGGCCTCCTCGAGGGCTTTCTCCTTGGCACCTGCCCTAACCCTAGGCTGATTGGCTGCCCTGCCTAGGGTTAGGGTTAGGGTTAGGGTTAGGGTTAGGCCTAGGGTTAGGGTTCCGCAAACTAAAAGGCCCAGAGCTCCGGGCACACTGCAGCTGCAAAGGGCATCCCAGGGGCATCGCAAAACTGCCACAAGCTGGCCTCCTTGAGGGCTTTCTCCTTGGCACCTGCCCTAACCCTAGGCTGATTGCCTGCCCTGCCTAGGGTTAGGGTTAGGGTTACGCCTAGGGTTAGGGTTCCGCAAACTAAAAGGCCCAGAGCTCCGGGCACACTGCAGCTGCAAAGGGCATCCCAGGGGCATCGCAAAACTGCCACAAGCTGGCCTCCTTGAGGGCTTTCTCCTTGGCACCTGCCCTAACCCTAGGCTGATTGCCTGCCCTGCCTAGGGTTAGGGTTAGGGTTACGCCTAGGGTTAGGGTTCCGCAAACTAAAAGGCCCAGAGCTCCGGGCACACTGCAGCTGCAAAGGGCATCCCAGGGGCATCGCAAAACTGCCACAAGCTGGCCTCCTCGAGGGCTTTCTCCTTGGCACCTGCCCTAACCCTAGGCTGATTGCCTGCCCTGCCTAGGGTTAGGGTTAGGGTTACGCCTAGGGTTAGGGTTCCGCAAACTAAAAGGCCCAGAGCTCCGGGCACACTGCAGCTGCAAAGGGCATCCCAGGGGCTTCGCAAAACTGCCACAAGCTGGCCTCCTCGAGGGCTTTCTCCTTGGCACCTGCCCTAACCCTAGGCTGATTGGCTGCCCTGCCTAGGGTTAGGGTTAGGGTTACGCCTAGGGTTAGGGTTCCGCAAACTAAAAGGCCCAGAGCTCCGGGCACACTGCAGCTGCAAAGGGCATCCCAGGGGCATCGCAAAACTGCCACAAGCTGGCCTCCTCGAGGGCTTTCTCCTTGGCACCTGCCCTAACCCTAGGCTGATTGGCTGCCCTGCCTAGGGTTAGGGTTAGGGTTAGGCCTACGGTTAGGGTTCCGCAAACTAAAAGGCCCAGAGCTCCGGGCACACTGCAGCTGCAAAGGGCATCCCAGGGGCATCGCAAAACTGCCACAAGCTGGCCTCCTCGAGGGCTTTCTGCTTGGCACCTGCCCTAACCCTAGGCTGATTGGCTGCCCTGCCTAGGGTTAGGGTTAGGGTTACGCCTAGGGTTAGGGTTCCGCAAACTAAAAGGCCCAGAGCTCCGGGCACACTGCAGCTGCAAAGGGCATCCCAGGGGCATCGCAAAACTGCCACAAGCTGGCCTCCTCGAGGGCTTTCTCCTTGGCACCTGCCCTAACCCTAGGCTGATTGCCTGCCCTGCCTAGGGTTAGGGTTAGGGTTACGCCTAGGGTTAGGGTTCCGCAAACTAAAAGGCCCAGAGCTCCGGGCACACTGCAGCTGCAAAGGGCATCCCAGGGGCATCGCAAAACTGCCACAAGCTGGCCTCCTCGAGGGCTTTCTCCTTGGCACCTGCCCTAACCCTAGGCTGATTGGCTGCCCTGCCTAGGGTTAGGGTTAGGGTTAGGGTTAGGGTTAGGGTTAGGCCTAGGGTTAGGGTTCCGCAAACTAAAAGGCCCAGAGCTCCGGGCACACTGCAGCTGCAAAGGGCATCCCAGGGGCATCGCAAAACTGCCACAAGCTGGCCTCCTTGAGGGCTTTCTCCTTGGCACCTGCCCTAACCCTAGGCTGATTGCCTGCCCTGCCTAGGGTTAGGGTTAGGGTTACGCCTAGGGTTAGGGTTCCGCAAACTAAAAGGCCCAGAGCTCCGGGCACACTGCAGCTGCAAAGGGCATCCCAGGGGCATCGCAAAACTGCCACAAGCTGGCCTCCTCGAGGGCTTTCTCCTTGGCACCTGCCCTAACCCTAGGCTGATTGCCTGCCCTGCCTAGGGTTAGGGTTAGGGTTACGCCTAGGGTTAGGGTTCCGCAAACTAAAAGGCCCAGAGCTCCGGGCACACTGCAGCTGCAAAGGGCATCCCAGGGGCTTCGCAAAACTGCCACAAGCTGGCCTCCTCGAGGGCTTTCTCCTTGGCACCTGCCCTAACCCTAGGCTGATTGGCTGCCCTGCCTAGGGTTAGGGTTAGGGTTACGCCTAGGGTTAGGGTTCCGCAAACTAAAAGGCCCAGAGCTCCGTGCACACTGCAGCTGCAAAGGGCATCCCAGGGGCATCGCAAAACTGCCACAAGTTGGCCTCCTCGAGGGCTTTCTGCTTGGCACCTGCCCTAACCCTAGGCTGATTGGCTGCCCTGCCTAGGGTTAGGGTTAGGGTTACGCCTAGGGTTAGGGTTCCGCAAACTAAAAGGCCCAGAGCTCCGGGCACACTGCAGCTGCAAAGGGCATCCCAGGGGCATCGCAAAACTGCCACAAGCTGGCCTCCTCGAGGGCTTTCTCCTTGGCACCTGCCCTAACCCTAGGCTGATTGGCTGCCCTGCCTAGGGTTAGGGTTAGGGTTACGCCTAGGGTTAGGGTTCCGCAAACTAAAAGGCCCAGAGCTCCGGGCACACTGCAGCTGCAAAGGGCATCCCAGGGGCATCGCAAAACTGCCACAAGCTGGCCTCCTCGAGGGCTTTCTGCTTGGCACCTGCCCTAACCCTAGGCTGATTGGCTGCCCTGCCTAGGGTTAGGGTTAGGGTTATGCCTAGGGTTAGGGTTCCGCAAACTAAAAGGCCCAGAGCTCCGGGCACACTGCAGCTGCAAAGGGCATCCCAGGGGCATCGCAAAACTGCCACAAGCTGGCTTCCTCGAGGGCTTTCTCCTTGGCACCTGCCCTAACCCTAGGCTGATTGGCTGCCCTGCCTAGGGTTAGGGTTAGGGTTAGGCCTAGGGTTAGGGTTCCACAAACTAAAAGGCCCAGAGCTCTGGGCACACTGCAGCTGCAAAGGGCATCCCAGGGGCATCACAAAACTGCCACAAGCTGGCCTCCTCGAGGGCTTTCTGCTTGGCACCTGCCCTAACCCTAGGCTGATTGGCTGCCCTGCCTAGGGTTAGGGTTAGGGTTAGGGTTAGGCCTAGGGTTAGGGTTCCGCAAACTAAAAGGCCCAGAGCTCCGGGCACACTGCAGCTGCAAAGGGCATCCCAGGGGCATCGCAAAACTGCCACAAGCTGGCCTCCTCGAGGGCTTTCTCCTTGGCACCTGCCCTAACCCTAGGCTGATTGGCTGCCCTGCCTAGGGTTAGGGTTAGGGTTAGGCCTAGGGTTAGGGTTCCACAAACTAAAAGGCCCAGAGCTCCGGGCACACTGCAGCTGCAAAGGGCATCCCAGGGGCATCGCAAAACTGCCACAAGCTGGCCTCCTCGAGGGCTTTCTCCTTGGCACCTGCCCTAACCCTAGGCTGATTGGCTGCCCTGCCTAGGGTTAGGGTTAGGGTTACGCCTAGGGTTAGGGTTCCGCAAACTAAAAGGCCCAGAGCTCCGGGCACACTGCAGCTGCAAAGGGCATCCCAGGGGCATCGCAAAACTGCCACAAGCTGGCCTCCTCGAGGGCTTTCTCCTTGGCACCTGCCCTAACCCTAGGCTGATTGCCTGCCCTGCCTAGGGTTAGGGTTACGCCTAGGGTTAGGGTTCCGCAAACTAAAAGGCCCAGAGCTCCGGGCACACTGCAGCTGCAAAGGGCATCCCAGGGGCATCGCAAAACTGCCACAAGCTGGCCTCCTCGAGGGCTTTCTCCTTGGCACCTGCCCTAACCCTAGGCTGATTGGCTGCCCTGCCTAGGGTTAGGGTTAGGGTTACGCCTAGGGTTAGGGTTCCGCAAACTAAAAGGCCCAGAGCTCCGGGCACACTGCAGCTGCAAAGGGCATCCCAGGGGCATCGCAAAACTGCCACAAAGTGGCCTCCTCGAGGGCTTTATCCTTGGCACCTGCCCTAACCCTAGGCTGATTGGCTGCCCTGCCTAGGGTTAGGGTTAGGGTTAGGCCTAGGGTTAGGGTTCCACAAACTAAAAGTCCCAGAGCTCTGGGCACACTGCAGCTGCAAAGGGCATCCCAGGGGCATCACAAAACTGCCACAAGCTGGCCTCCTCGAGGGCTTTCTCCTTGGCACCTGCCCTAACCCTAGGCTGATTGGCTGCCCTGCCTAGGGTTAGGGTTAGGGTTACGCCTAGGGTTAGGGTTCCGCAAACTAAAAGGCCCAGAGCTCCGGGCACACTGCAGCTGCAAAGGGCATCCCAGGGGCATCGCAAAACTGCCACAAGCTGGCCTCCTCGAGGGCTTTCTGCTTGGCACCTGCCCTAACCCTAGGCTGATTGCCTGCCCTGCCTAGGGTTAGGGTTAGGGTTAGGCCTAGGGTTAGGGTTCCGCAAACTAAAAGGCCCAGAGCTCCGGGCACACTACAGCTGCAAAGGGCATCCCAGGGGCATCGCAAAACTGCCACAAACTGGCCTCCTCGAGGGCTTTCTGCTTGGCACCTGCCCTAACCCTAGGCTGATTGGCTGCCCTGCCTAGGGTTAGGGTTAGGGTTACGCCTAGGGTTAGGGTTCCGCAAACTAAAAGGCCCAGAGCACCGGGCACACTGCAGCTGCAAAGGGCATCCCAGGGGCATCGCAAAACTGCCACAAACTGGCCTCCTCGAGGGCTTTCTGCTTGGCACCTGCCCTAACCCTAGGCTGATTGGCTGCCCTGCCTAGGGTTAGGGTTAGGGTTACGCCTAGGGTTAGGGTTCCGCAAACTAAAAGGCCCAGAGCTCCGGGCACACTGCAGCTGCAAGGGGCATCCCAGGGGCATCGCAAAACTGCCAAAAGCTGGCCTCCTCGAGGGCTTTCTGCTTGGCACCTGCCCTAACCCTAGGCTGATTGGCTGCCCTGCCTAGGGTTAGGGTTAGGGTTAGGGTTAGGCCTAGGGTTAGGGTTCCGCAAACTAAAAGGCCCAGAGCTCCGGGCACACTGCAGCTGCAAAGGGCATCCCAGGGGCATGGCAAAACTGCCACAAGCTGGCCTCCTCGAGGGCTTTCTGCTTGGCACCTGCCCTAACCCTAGGCTGATTGGCTGCCCTGCCTAGGGTTAGGGTTAGGGTTACGCCTAGGGTTAGGGTTCCGCAAACTAAAAGGCCCAGAGCTCCGGGCACACTACAGCTGCAAAGGGCATCCCAGGGGCATCGCAAAACTGCCACAAGCTGGCCTCCTCGAGGGCTTTCTGCTTGGCACCTGCCCTAACCCTAGGCTGATTGGCTGCCCTGCCTAGGGTTAGGGTTAGGGTTACGCCTAGGGTTAGGGTTCCGCAAACTAAAAGGCCCAGAGCTCCGGGCACACTGCAGCTGCAAAGGGCATCCCAGGGGCATCGCAAAACTGCCACAAGCTGGCCTCCTCGAGGGCTTTCTCCTTGGCACCTGCCCTAACCCTAGGCTGATTGGCTGCCCTGCCTAGGGTTAGGGTTAGGGTTACGCCTAGGGTTAGGGTTCCACAAACTAAAAGGCCCAGAGCTCCGGGCACACTGCAGCTGCAAAGGGCATCCCAGGGGCATCGCAAAACTGCCACAAGCTGGCCTCCTCGAGGGCTTTCTCCTTGGCACCTGCCCTAACCCTAGGCTGATTGGCTGCCCTGCCTAGGGTTAGGGTTAGGGTTAGGGTTACGCCTAGGGTTAGGGTTCCGCAAACTAAAAGGCCCAGAGCTCCGGGCACACTGCAGCTGCAAAGGGCATCCCAGGGGCATCGCAAAACTGCCACAAGCTGGCCTCCTTGAGGGCTTTCTCCTTGGCACCTGCCCTAACCCTAGGCTGATTGCCTGCCCTGCCTAGGGTTAGGGTTAGGGTTACGCCTAGGGTTAGGGTTCCGCAAACTAAAAGGCCCAGAGCTCCGGGCACACTGCAGCTGCAAAGGGCATCCCAGGGGCATCGCAAAACTGCCACAAGCTGGCCTCCTCGAGGGCTTTCTGCTTGGCACCTGCCCTAACCCTAGGCTGATTGGCTGCCCTGCCTAGGGTTAGGGTTAGGGTTAGGCCTAGGGTTAGGGTTCCGCAAACTAAAAGGCCCAGAGCTCCGGGCACACTACAGCTGCAAAGGGCATCCCAGGGGCATCGCAAAACTGCCACAAACTGGCCTCCTCGAGGGCTTTCTGCTTGGCACCTGCCCTAACCCTAGGCTGATTGGCTGCCCTGCCTAGGGTTAGGGTTAGGGTTACGCCTAGGGTTAGGGTTCCGCAAACTAAAAGGCCCAGAGCACCAGGCACACTGCAGCTGCAAAGGGCATCCCAGGGGCATCGCAAAACTGCCACAAGCTGGCCTCCTCGAGGGCTTTCTGCTTGGCACCTGCCCTAACCCTAGGCTGATTGGCTGCCCTGCCTAGGGTTAGGGTTAGGGTTAGGGTTAGGCCTAGGGTTAGGGTTCCGCAAACTAAAAGGCCCAGAGCTCCGGGCACACTGCAGCTGCAAAGGGCATCCCAGGGGCATCGCAAAACTGCCACAAGCTGGCCTCCTCGAGGGCTTTCTGCTTGGCACCTGCCCTAACCCTAGGCTGATTGCCTGCCCTGCCTAGGGTTAGGGTTAGGGTTAGGGTTAGGCCTAGGGTTAGGGTTCCGCAAACTAAAAGGCCCAGAGCTCCGGGCACACTGCAGCTGCAAAGGGCATCCCAGGGGCATCGCAAAACTGCCACAAGCTGGCCTCCTCGAGGGCTTTCTGCTTGGCACCTGCCCTAACCCTAGGCTGATTGCCTGCCCTGCCTAGGGTTAGGGTTAGGGTTAGGGTTAGGCCTAGGGTTAGGGTTCCGCAAACTAAAAGGCCCAGAGCTCCGGGCACACTGCAGCTGCAAAGGGCATCCCAGGGGCATGGCAAAACTGCCACAAGCTGGCCTCCTCGAGGGCTTTCTGCTTGGCACCTGCCCTAACCCTAGGCTGATTGGCTGCCCTGCCTAGGGTTAGGGTTAGGGTTAGGCCTAGGGTTAGGGTTCCGCAAACTAAAAGGCCCAGAGCTCCGGGCACACTGCAGCTGCAAAGGGCATCCCAGGGGCATCGCAAAACTGCCACAAGCTGGCCTCCTCGAGGGCTTTCTCCTTGGCACCTGCCCTAACCCTAGGCTGATTGGCTGCCCTGCCTAGGGTTAGGGTTAGGGTTAGGCCTAGGGTTAGGGTTCCGCAAACTAAAAGGCCCAGAGCTCCGGGCACACTACAGCTGCAAAGGGCATCCCAGGGGCATCGCAAAACTGCCACAAGCTGGCCTCCTCGAGGGCTTTCTGCTTGGCACCTGCCCTAACCCTAGGCTGATTGGCTGCCCTGCCTAGGGTTAGGGTTAGGGTTACGCCTAGGGTTAGGGTTCCGCAAACTAAAAGGCCCAGAGCTCCGGGCACACTGCAGCTGCAAAGGGCATCCCAGGGGCATCGCAAAACTGCCACAAGCTGGCCTCCTCGAGGGCTTTCTGCTTGGCACCTGCCCTAACCCTAGGCTGATTGGCTGCCCTGCCTAGGGTTAGGGTTAGGGTTACGCCTAGGGTTAGGGTTCCGCAAACTAAAAGGCCCAGAGCTCCGGGCACACTGCAGCTGCAAAGGGCATCCCAGGGGCATCGCAAAACTGCCACAAGCTGGCCTCCTCGAGGGCTTTCTGCTTGGCACCTGCCCTAACCCTAGGCTGATTGGCTGCCCTGCCTAGGGTTAGGGTTAGGGTTACGCCTAGGGTTAGGGTTCCGCAAACTAAAAGGCCCAGAGCTCCGGGCACACTGCAGCTGCAAAGGGCATCCCAGGGGCATCGCAAAACTGCCACAAGCTGGCCTCCTCGAGGGCTTTCTCCTTGGCACCTGCCCTAACCCTAGGCTGATTGGCTGCCCTGCCTAGGGTTAGGGTTAGGTTACGCCTAGGGTTAGGGTTCCGCAAACTAAAAGGCCCAGAGCTCCGGGCACACTGAAGCTGCAAAGGGCATCCCAGGGGCATCGCAAAACTGCCACAAGCTGGCCTCCTCGAGGGCTTTCTGCTTGGCACCTGCCCTAACCCTAGGCTGATTGGCTGCCCTGCCTAGGGTTAGGGTTAGGGTTACGCCTAGGGTTAGGGTTCCGCAAACTAAAAGGCCCAGAGCTCCGGGCACACTGCAGCTGCAAAGGGCATCCCAGGGGCATCGCAAAACTGCCACAAGTTGGCCTCCTCGAGGGCTTTCTCCTTGGCACCTGCCCTAACCCTAGGCTGATTGGCTGCCCTGCCTAGGGTTAGGGTTAGGGTTAGGCCTAGGGTTAGGGTTCCGCAAACTAAAAGGCCCAGAGCTCCGGGCACACTGCAGCTGCAAAGGGCATCCCAGGGGCATCGCAAAACTGCCACAAGCTGGCCTCCTCGAGGGCTTTCTCCTTGGCACCTGCCCTAACCCTAGGCTGATTGGCTGCCCTGCCTAGGGTTAGGGTTAGAGTTACGCCTAGGGTTAGGGTTCCGCAAACTAAAAGGCCCAGAGCTCCGGGCACACTGCAGCTGCAAAGGGCATCCCAGGGGCATCGCAAAACTGCCACAAGCTGGCCTCCTCGAGGGCTTTCTCCTTGGCACCTGCCCTAACCCTAGGCTGATTGCCTGCCCTGCCTAGGGTTAGGGTTAGGGTTACGCCTAGGGTTAGGGTTCCGCAAACCAAAAGGCCCAGAGCTCCGGGCACACTGCAGCTGCAAAGGGCATCCCAGGGGCATCGCAAAACTGCCACAAGCTGGCCTCCTCGAGGGCTTTCTGCTTGGCACCTGCCCTAACCCTAGGCTGATTGCCTGCCCTGCCTAGGGTTAGGGTTAGGGTTACGCCTAGGGTTAGGGTTCCGCAAACCAAAAGGCCCAGAGCTCCGGGCACACTGCAGCTGCAAAGGGCATCCCAGGGGCATCGCAAAACTGCCACAAGCTGGCCTCCTCGAGGGCTTTCTCCTTGGCACCTGCCCTAACCCTAGGCTGATTGGCTGCCCTGCCTAGGGTTAGGGTTAGGGTTACGCCTAGGGTTAGGGTTCCGCAAACTAAAAGGCCCAGAGCTCCGGGCACACTGCAGCTGCAAAGGGCATCCCAGGGGCATCGCAAAACTGCCACAAGCTGGCCTCCTCGAGGGCTTTCTCCTTGGCACCTGCCCTAACCCTAGGCTGATTGGCTGCCCTGCCTAGGGTTAGGGTTAGGGTTACGCCTAGGGTTAGGGTTCCGCAAACTAAAAGGCCCAGAGCTCCGGGCACACTGCAGCTGCAAAGGGCATCCCAGGGGCATCGCAAAACTGCCACAAGCTGGCCTCCTCGAGGGCTTTCTCCTTGGCACCTGCCCTAACCCTAGGCTGATTGGCTGCCCTGCCTAGGGTTAGGGTTAGAGTTACGCCTAGGGTTAGGGTTCCGCAAACTAAAAGGCCCAGAGCTCCGGGCACACTGCAGCTGCAAAGGGCATCCCAGGGGCATCGCAAAACTGCCACAAGCTGGCCTCCTCGAGGGCTTTCTCCTTGGCACCTGCCCTAACCCTAGGCTGATTGCCTGCCCTGCCTAGGGTTAGGGTTAGGGTTACGCCTAGGGTTAGGGTTCCGCAAACCAAAAGGCCCAGAGCTCCGGGCACACTGCAGCTGCAAAGGGCATCCCAGGGGCATCGCAAAACTGCCACAAGCTGGCCTCCTCGAGGGCTTTCTGCTTGGCACCTGCCCTAACCCTAGGCTGATTGCCTGCCCTGCCTAGGGTTAGGGTTAGGGTTACGCCTAGGGTTAGGGTTCCGCAAACCAAAAGGCCCAGAGCTCCGGGCACACTGCAGCTGCAAAGGGCATCCCAGGGGCATCGCAAAACTGCCACAAGCTGGCCTCCTCGAGGGCTTTCTCCTTGGCACCTGCCCTAACCCTAGGCTGATTGGCTGCCCTGCCTAGGGTTAGGGTTAGGGTTACGCCTAGGGTTAGGGTTCCGCAAACTAAAAGGCCCAGAGCTCCGGGCACACTGCAGCTGCAAAGGGCATCCCAGGGGCATCGCAAAACTGCCACAAGCTGGCCTCCTCGAGGGCTTTCTCCTTGGCACCTGCCCTAACCCTAGGCTGATTGCCTGCCCTGCCTAGGGTTAGGGTTAGGGTTACGCCTAGGGATAGGGTTCCGCAAACTAAAAGGCCCAGAGCTCCGGGCACACTGCAGCTGCAAAGGGCATCCCAGGGGCATCGCAAAACTGCCACAAGCTGGCCTCCTCGAGGGCTTTCTGCTTGGCACCTGCCCTAACCCTAGGCTGATTGGCTGCCCTGCCTAGGGTTAGGGTTAGGGTTAGGCCTAGGGTTAGGGTTCCGCAAACTAAAAGGCCCAGAGCTCCGGGCACACTGCAGCTGCAAAGGGCATCTCAGGGGCATCGCAAAACTGCCACAAGTTGGCCTCCTCGAGGGCTTTCTCCTTGGCACCTGCCCTAACCCTAGGCTGATTGGCTGCCCTGCCTAGGGTTAGGGTTAGGGTTACGCCTAGGGTTAGGGTTACGCAAACTAAAAGGCCCAGAGCTCCGGGCACACTGCAGCTGCAAAGGGCATCCCAGGGGCATCGCAAAACTGCCACAAGCTGGCCTCCTCGAGGGCTTTCTCCTTGGCACCTGCCCTAACCCTAGGCTGATTGGCTGCCCTGCCTAGGGTTAGGGTTAGGGTTACGCCTAGGGTTAGGGTTCCGCAAACTAAAAGGCCCAGAGCTCCGGGCACACTGCAGCTGCAAAGGGCATCCCAGGGGCATCGCAAAACTGCCACAAGCTGGCCTCCTCGAGGGCTTTCTCCTTGGCACCTGCCCTAACCCTAGGCTGATTGGCTGCCCTGCCTAGGGTTAGGGTTAGGGTTACGCCTAGGGTTAGGGTTCCGCAAACCAAAAGGCCCAGAGCTCCGGGCACACTGCAGCTGCAAAGGGCATCCCAGGGGCATCGCAAAACTGCCACAAGCTGGCCTCCTCGAGGGCTTTCTCCTTGGCACCTGCCCTAACCCTAGGCTGATTGGCTGCCCTGCCTAGGGTTAGGGTTAGGGTTACGCCTAGGGTTAGGGTTCCGCAAACTAAAAGGCCCAGAGCTCCGGGCACACTGCAGCTGCAAAGGGCATCCCAGGGGCATCGCAAAACTGCCACAAGCTGGCCTCCTCGAGGGCTTTCTCCTTGGCACCTGCCCTAACCCTAGGCTGATTGCCTGCCCTGCCTAGGGTTAGGGTTAGGGTTAGGCCTAGGGTTAGGGTTCCGCAAACTAAAAGGCCCAGAGCTCCGGGCACACTGCAGCTGCAAAGGGCATCCCAGGGGCATCGCAAAACTGCCACAAGTTGGCCTCCTCGAGGGCTTTCTCCTTGGCACCTGCCCTAACCCTAGGCTGATTGGCTGCCCTGCCTAGGGTTAGGGTTAGGGTTAGGCCTAGGGTTAGGGTTCCGCAAACTAAAAGGCCCAGAGCTCCGGGCACACTGCAGCTGCAAAGGGCATCCCAGGGGCATCGCAAAACTGCCACAAGCTGGCCTCCTCGAGGGCTTTCTCCTTGGCACCTGCCCTAACCCTAGGCTGATTGGCTGCCCTGCCTAGGGTTAGGGTTAGAGTTACGCCTAGGGTTAGGGTTCCGCAAACTAAAAGGCCCAGAGCTCCGGGCACACTGCAGCTGCAAAGGGCATCCCAGGGGCATCGCAAAACTGCCACAAGCTGGCCTCCTCGAGGGCTTTCTCCTTGGCACCTGCCCTAACCCTAGGCTGATTGCCTGCCCTGCCTAGGGTTAGGGTTAGGGTTACGCCTAGGGTTAGGGTTCCGCAAACCAAAAGGCCCAGAGCTCCGGGCACACTGCAGCTGCAAAGGGCATCCCAGGGGCATCGCAAAACTGCCACAAGCTGGCCTCCTCGAGGGCTTTCTGCTTGGCACCTGCCCTAACCCTAGGCTGATTGCCTGCCCTGCCTAGGGTTAGGGTTAGGGTTACGCCTAGGGTTAGGGTTCCGCAAACCAAAAGGCCCAGAGCTCCGGGCACACTGCAGCTGCAAAGGGCATCCCAGGGGCATCGCAAAACTGCCACAAGCTGGCCTCCTCGAGGGCTTTCTCCTTGGCACCTGCCCTAACCCTAGGCTGATTGGCTGCCCTGCCTAGGGTTAGGGTTAGGGTTACGCCTAGGGTTAGGGTTCCGCAAACTAAAAGGCCCAGAGCTCCGGGCACACTGCAGCTGCAAAGGGCATCCCAGGGGCATCGCAAAACTGCCACAAGCTGGCCTCCTCGAGGGCTTTCTCCTTGGCACCTGCCCTAACCCTAGGCTGATTGGCTGCCCTGCCTAGGGTTAGGGTTAGGGTTAGGCCTAGGGTTAGGGTTCCGCAAACTAAAAGGCCCAGAGCTCCGGGCACACTGCAGCTGCAAAGGGCATCCCAGGGGCATCGCAAAACTGCCACAAGCTGGCCTCCTCGAGGGCTTTCTCCTTGGCACCTGCCCTAACCCTAGGCTGATTGGCTGCCCTGCCTAGGGTTAGGGTTAGGGTTACGCCTAGGGTTAGGGTTCCGCAAACTAAAAGGCCCAGAGCTCCGGGCACACTGCAGCTGCAAAGGGCATCCCAGGGGCATCGCAAAACTGCCACAAGCTGGCCTCCTCGAGGGCTTTCTGCTTGGCACCTGCCCTAACCCTAGGCTGATTGGCTGCCCTGCCTAGGGTTAGGGTTAGGGTTAGGCCTAGGGTTAGGGTTCCGCAAACTAAAAGGCCCAGAGCTCCGGGCACACTGCAGCTGCAAAGGGCATCCCAGGGGCATCGCAAAACTGCCACAAGCTGGCCTCCTCGAGGGCTTTCTCCTTGGCACCTGCCCTAACCCTAGGCTGATTGGCTGCCCTGCCTAGGGTTAGGGTTAGGGTTAGGGTTACGCCTAGGGTTAGGGTTCCGCAAACTAAAAGGCCCAGAGCTCCGGGCACACTGCAGCTGCAAAGGGCATCCCAGGGGCATCGCAAAACTGCCACAAGCTGGCCTCCTTGAGGGCTTTCTCCTTGGCACCTGCCCTAACCCTAGGCTGATTGGCTGCCCTGCCTAGGGTTAGGGTTAGGCCTAGGGTTAGGGTTCCGCAAACTAAAAGGCCCAGAGCTCCGGGCACACTGCAGCTGCAAAGGGCATCCCAGGGGCATCGCAAAACTGCCACAAGCTGGCCTCCTCGAGGGCTTTCTCCTTGGCACCTGCCCTAACCCTAGGCTGATTGCCTGCCCTGCCTAGGGTTAGGGTTAGGGTTACGCCTAGGGATAGGGTTCCGCAAACTAAAAGGCCCAGAGCTCCGGGCACACTGCAGCTGCAAAGGGCATCCCAGGGGCATCGCAAAACTGCCACAAGCTGGCCTCCTCGAGGGCTTTCTGCTTGGCACCTGCCCTAACCCTAGGCTGATTGGCTGCCCTGCCTAGGGTTAGGGTTAGGGTTAGGCCTAGGGTTAGGGTTCCGCAAACTAAAAGGCCCAGAGCTCTGGGCACACTGCAGCTGCAAAGGGCATCTCAGGGGCATCGCAAAACTGCCACAAGTTGGCCTCCTCGAGGGCTTTCTCCTTGGCACCTGCCCTAACCCTAGGCTGATTGGCTGCCCTGCCTAGGGTTAGGGTTAGGGTTACGCCTAGGGTTAGGGTTACGCAAACTAAAAGGCCCAGAGCTCCGGGCACACTGCAGCTGCAAAGGGCATCCCAGGGGCATCGCAAAACTGCCACAAGCTGGCCTCCTCGAGGGCTTTCTCCTTGGCACCTGCCCTAACCCTAGGCTGATTGGCTGCCCTGCCTAGGGTTAGGGTTAGGGTTACGCCTAGGGTTAGGGTTCCGCAAACTAAAAGGCCCAGAGCTCCGGGCACACTGCAGCTGCAAAGGGCATCCCAGGGGCATCGCAAAACTGCCACAAGCTGGCCTCCTCGAGGGCTTTCTCCTTGGCACCTGCCCTAACCCTAGGCTGATTGGCTGCCCTGCCTAGGGTTAGGGTTAGGGTTACGCCTAGGGTTAGGGTTCCGCAAACCAAAAGGCCCAGAGCTCCGGGCACACTGCAGCTGCAAAGGGCATCCCAGGGGCATCGCAAAACTGCCACAAGCTGGCCTCCTCGAGGGCTTTCTCCTTGGCACCTGCCCTAACCCTAGGCTGATTGGCTGCCCTGCCTAGGGTTAGGGTTAGGGTTACGCCTAGGGTTAGGGTTCCGCAAACTAAAAGGCCCAGAGCTCCGGGCACACTGCAGCTGCAAAGGGCATCCCAGGGGCATCGCAAAACTGCCACAAGCTGGCCTCCTCGAGGGCTTTCTCCTTGGCACCTGCCCTAACCCTAGGCTGATTGCCTGCCCTGCCTAGGGTTAGGGTTAGGGTTAGGCCTAGGGTTAGGGTTCCGCAAACTAAAAGGCCCAGAGCTCCGGGCACACTGCAGCTGCAAAGGGCATCCCAGGGGCATCGCAAAACTGCCACAAGCTGGCCTCCTCGAGGGCTTTCTCCTTGGCACCTGCCCTAACCCTAGGCTGATTGGCTGCCCTGCCTAGGGTTAGGGTTAGGGTTAGGCCTAGGGTTAGGGTTCCGCAAACTAAAAGGCCCAGAGCTCCGGGCACACTGCAGCTGCAAAGGGCATCCCAGGGGCATCGCAAAACTGCCACAAGCTGGCCTCCTCGAGGGCTTTCTGCTTGGCACCTGCCCTAACCCTAGGCTGATTGGCTGCCCTGCCTAGGGTTAGGGTTAGGGTTAGGGTTAGGCCTAGGGTTAGGGTTCCGCAAACTAAAAGGCCCAGAGCTCCGGGCACACTACAGCTGCAAAGGGCATCCCAGGGGCATCGCAAAACTGCCACAAGCTGGCCTCCTCGAGGGCTTTCTGCTTAGCACCTGCCCTAACCCTAGGCTGATTGGCTGCCCTGCCTAGGGTTAGGGTTAGGGTTACGCCTAGGGTTAGGGTTCCGCAAACTAAAAGGCCCAGAGCTCCGGGCACACTGCAGCTGCAAAGGGCATCCCAGGGGCATCGCAAAACTGCCACAAGCTGGCCTCCTCGAGGGCTTTCTGCTTGGCACCTGCCCTAACCCTAGGCTGATTGGCTGCCCTGCCTAGGGTTAGGGTTAGGGTTAGGCCTAGGGTTAGGGTTCCGCAAACTAAAAGGCCCAGAGCTCCGGGCACACTGCAGCTGCAAAGGGCATCCCAGGGGCATCGCAAAACTGCCACAAGCTGGCCTCCTCGAGGGCTTTCTGCTTGGCACCTGCCCTAACCCTAGGCTGATTGGCTGCCCTGCCTAGGGTTAGGGTTAGGGTTAGGCCTAGGGTTAGGGTTCCGCAAACTAAAAGGCCCAGAGCTCCGGGCACACTGCAGCTGCAAAGGGCATCCCAGGGGCATCGCAAAACTGCCACAAGCTGGCCTCCTCGAGGGCTTTCTCCTTGGCACCTGCCCTAACCCTAGGCTGATTGGCTGCCCTGCCTAGGGTTAGGGTTAGGGTTAGGGTTACGCCTAGGGTTAGGGTTCCGCAAACTAAAAGGCCCAGAGCTCCGGGCACACTGCAGCTGCAAAGGGCATCCCAGGGGCATCGCAAAACTGCCACAAGCTGGCCTCCTCGAGGGCTTTCTCCTTGGCACCTGCCCTAACCCTAGGCTGATTGGCTGCCCTGCCTAGGGTTAGGGTTAGGGTTAGGCCTAGGGTTAGGGTTCCGCAAACTAAAAGGCCCAGAGCTCCGGGCACACTACAGCTGCAAAGGGCATCCCAGGGGCATCGCAAAACTGCCACAAGCTGGCCTCCTCGAGGGCTTTCTGCTTGGCACCTGCCCTAACCCTAGGCTGATTGGCTGCCCTGCCTAGGGTTAGGGTTAGGGTTACGCCTAGGGTTAGGGTTCCGCAAACTAAAAGGCCCAGAGCTCCGGGCACACTGCAGCTGCAAAGGGCATCCCAGGGGCATCGCAAAACTGCCACAAGCTGGCCTCCTCGAGGGCTTTCTCCTTGGCACCTGCCCTAACCCTAGGCTGATTGGCTGCCCTGCCTAGGGTTAGGGTTAGGGTTAGGCCTAGGGTTAGGGTTCCGCAAACTAAAAGGCCCAGAGCTCCGGGCACACTGCAGCTGCAAAGGGCATCCCAGGGGCATCGCAAAACTGCCACAAGCTGGCCTCCTCGAGGGCTTTCTCCTTGGCACCTGCCCTAACCCTAGGCTGATTGGCTGCCCTGCCTAGGTTTAGGGTTAGGGTTAGGGTTAGGATTAGGCCTAGGGTTAGGGTTCCGCAAACTAAAAGGCCCAGAGCTCCGGGCACACTGCAGCTGCAAAGGGCATCCCAGGGGCATCGCAAAACTGCCACAAGCTGGCCTCCTCGAGGGCTTTCTCCTTGGCACCTGCCCTAACCCTAGGCTGATTGGCTGCCCTGCCTAGGGTTAGGGTTAGGGTTACGCCTAGGGTTAGGGTTCCGCAAACTAAAAGGCCCAGAGCTCCGGGCACACTGCAGCTGCAAAGGGCATCCCAGGGGCATCGCAAAACTGCCACAAGCTGGCCTCCTCGAGGGCTTTCTCCTTGGCACCTGCCCTAACCCTAGGCTGATTGCCTGCCCTGCCTAGGGTTAGGGTTAGGGTTAGGGATACGCCTAGGGTTAGGGTTCCGCAAACTAAAAGGCCCAGAGCTCCGGGCACACTGCAGCTGCAAAGGGCATCCCAGGGGCATCGCAAAACTGCCACAAGCTGGCCTCCTCGAGGGCTTTCTGCTTGGCACCTGCCCTAACCCTAGGCTGATTGGCTGCCCTGCCTAGGGTTAGGGTTAGGGTTAGGCCTAGGGTTAGGGTTCCGCAAACTAAAAGGCCCAGAGCTCCGGGCACACTGCAGCTGCAAAGGGCATCCCAGGGGCATCGCAAAACTGCCACAAGCTGGCCTCCTCGAGGGCTTTCTCCTTGGCACCTGCCCTAACCCTAGGCTGATTGGCTGCCCTGCCTAGGGTTAGGGTTAGGGTTAGGGTTACGCCTAGGGTTAGGGTTCCGCAAACTAAAAGGCCCAGAGCTCCGGGCACACTGCAGCTGCAAAGGGCATCCCAGGGGCATCGCAAAACTGCCACAAGCTGGCCTCCTCGAGGGCTTTCTCCTTGGCACCTGCCCTAACCCTAGGCTGATTGGCTGCCCTGCCTAGGGTTAGGGTTAGGGTTAGGCCTAGGGTTAGGGTTCCGCAAACTAAAAGGCCCAGAGCTCCGGGCACACTGCAGCTGCAAAGGGCATCCCAGGGGCATCGCAAAACTGCCACAAGCTGGCCTCCTCGAGGGCTTTCTCCTTGGCACCTGCCCTAACCCTAGGCTGATTGGCTGCCCTGCCTAGGGTTAGGGTTAGGGTTAGGGTTACGCCTAGGGTTAGGGTTCCGCAAACTAAAAGGCCCAGAGCTCCGGGCACACTGCAGCTGCAAAGGGCATCCCAGGGGCATCGCAAAACTGCCACAAGCTGGCCTCCTCGAGGGCTTTCTCCTTGGCACCTGCCCTAACCCTAGGCTGATTGGCTGCCCTGCCTAGGGTTAGGGTTAGGGTTAGGCCTAGGGTTAGGGTTCCGCAAACTAAAAGGCCCAGAGCTCCGGGCACACTACAGCTGCAAAGGGCATCCCAGGGGCATCGCAAAACTGCCACAAGCTGGCCTCCTCGAGGGCTTTCTGCTTGGCACCTGCCCTAACCCTAGGCTGATTGGCTGCCCTGCCTAGGGTTAGGGTTAGGGTTACGCCTAGGGTTAGGGTTCCGCAAACTAAAAGGCCCAGAGCTCCGGGCACACTGCAGCTGCAAAGGGCATCCCAGGGGCATCGCAAAACTGCCACAAGCTGGCCTCCTCGAGGGCTTTCTCCTTGGCACCTGCCCTAACCCTAGGCTGATTGGCTGCCCTGCCTAGGGTTAGGGTTATGGTTAGGCCTAGGGTTAGGGTTCCGCAAACTAAAAGGCCCAGAGCTCCGGGCACACTGCAGCTGCAAAGGGCATCCCAGGGGCATCGCAAAACTGCCACAAGCTGGCCTCCTCGAGGGCTTTCTCCTTGGCACCTGCCCTAACCCTAGGCTGATTGGCTGCCCTGCCTAGGGTTAGGGTTAGGGTTAGGGTTAGGATTAGGCCTAGGGTTAGGGTTCCGCAAACTAAAAGGCCCAGAGCTCCGGGCACACTGCAGCTGCAAAGGGCATCCCAGGGGCATCGCAAAACTGCCACAAGCTGGCCTCCTCGAGGGCTTTCTCCTTGGCACCTGCCCTAACCCTAGGCTGATTGGCTGCCCTGCCTAGGGTTAGGGTTAGGGTTACGCCTAGGGTTAGGGTTCCGCAAACTAAAAGGCCCAGAGCTCCGGGCACACTGCAGCTGCAAAGGGCATCCCAGGGGCATCGCAAAACTGCCACAAGCTGGCCTCCTCGAGGGCTTTCTCCTTGGCACCTGCCCTAACCCTAGGCTGATTGCCTGCCCTGCCTAGGGTTAGGGTTAGGGTTAGGGATACGCCTAGGGTTAGGGTTCCGCAAACTAAAAGGCCCAGAGCTCCGGGCACACTGCAGCTGCAAAGGGCATCCCAGGGGCATCGCAAAACTGCCACAAGCTGGCCTCCTCGAGGGCTTTCTGCTTGGCACCTGCCCTAACCCTAGGCTGATTGGCTGCCCTGCCTAGGGTTAGGGTTAGGGTTAGGCCTAGGGTTAGGGTTCCGCAAACTAAAAGGCCCAGAGCTCCGGGCACACTGCAGCTGCAAAGGGCATCCCAGGGGCATCGCAAAACTGCCACAAGCTGGCCTCCTCGAGGGCTTTCTCCTTGGCACCTGCCCTAACCCTAGGCTGATTGGCTGCCCTGCCTAGGGTTAGGGTTAGGGTTAGGGTTACGCCTAGGGTTAGGGTTCCGCAAACTAAAAGGCCCAGAGCTCCGGGCACACTGCAGCTGCAAAGGGCATCCCAGGGGCATCGCAAAACTGCCACAAGCTGGCCTCCTCGAGGGCTTTCTCCTTGGCACCTGCCCTAACCCTAGGCTGATTGGCTGCCCTGCCTAGGGTTAGGGTTAGGGTTAGGCCTAGGGTTAGGGTTCCGCAAACTAAAAGGCCCAGAGCTCCGGGCACACTACAGCTGCAAAGGGCATCCCAGGGGCATCGCAAAACTGCCACAAGCTGGCCTCCTCGAGGGCTTTCTGCTTGGCACCTGCCCTAACCCTAGGCTGATTGGCTGCCCTGCCTAGGGTTAGGGTTAGGGTTACGCCTAGGGTTAGGGTTCCGCAAACTAAAAGGCCCAGAGCTCCGGGCACACTGCAGCTGCAAAGGGCATCCCAGGGGCATCGCAAAACTGCCACAAGCTGGCCTCCTCGAGGGCTTTCTGCTTGGCACCTGCCCTAACCCTAGGCTGATTGGCTGCCCTGCCTAGGGTTAGGGTTAGGGTTACGCCTAGGGTTAGGGTTCCGCAAACTAAAAGGCCCAGAGCTCCGGGCACACTGCAGCTGCAAAGGGCATCCCAGGGGCATCGCAAAACTGCCACAAGCTGGCCTCCTCGAGGGCTTTCTCCTTGGCACCTGCCCTAACCCTAGGCTGATTGGCTGCCCTGCCTAGGGTTAGGGTTAGGGTTAGGGTTAGGCCTAGGGTTAGGGTTCCGCAAACTAAAAGGCCCAGAGCTCCGGGCACACTGCAGCTGCAAAGGGCATCCCAGAGGCATCGCAAAACTGCCACAAGCTGGCCTCCTCGAGGGCTTTCTGCTTGGCACCTGCCCTAACCCTAGGCTGATTGGCTGCCCTGCCTAGGGTTAGGGTTAGGGTTAGGGTTACGCCTAGGGTTAGGGTTCCGCAAACTAAAAGGCCCAGAGCTCCGGGCACACTGCAGCTGCAAAGGGCATCCCAGGGGCATCGCAAAACTGCCACAAGCTGGCCTCCTCGAGGGCTTTCTCCTTGGCACCTGCCCTAACCCTAGGCTGATTGGCTGCCCTGCCTAGGGTTAGGGTTAGGGTTAGGCCTAGGGTTAGGGTTCCGCAAACTAAAAGGCCCAGAGCTCCGGGCACACTGCAGCTGCAAAGGGCATCCCAGGGGCATCGCAAAACTGCCACAAGCTGGCCTCCTCGAGGGCTTTCTCCTTGGCACCTGCCCTAACCCTAGGCTGATTGGCTGCCCTGCCTAGGGTTAGGGTTAGGGTTACGCCTAGGGTTAGGGTTCCGCAAACTAAAAGGCCCAGAGCTCCGGGCACACTGCAGCTGCAAAGGGCATCCCAGGGGCATCGCAAAACTGCCACAAGCTGGCCTCCTCGAGGGCTTTCTGCTTGGCACCTGCCCTAACCCTAGGCTGATTGGCTGCCCTGCCTAGGGTTAGGGTTAGGGTTAGGGTTAGGCCTAGGGTTAGGGTTCCGCAAACTAAAAGGCCCAGAGCTCCGGGCACACTGCAGCTGCAAAGGGCATCCCAGGGGCATCGCAAAACTGCCACAAGCTGGCCTCCTCGAGGGCTTTCTGCTTGGCACCTGCCCTAACCCTAGGCTGATTGGCTGCCCTGCCTAGGGTTAGGGTTAGGGTTAGGCCTAGGGTTAGGGTTCCACAAACTAAAAGGCCCAGAGCTCTGGGCACACTGCAGCTGCAAAGGGCATCCCAGGGGCATCACAAAACTGCCACAAGCTGGCCTCCTCGAGGGCTTTCTCCTTGGCACCTGCCCTAAACCTAGGCTGATTGGCTGCCCTGCCTAGGGTTAGGGTTAGGGTTACGCCTAGGGTTAGGGTTCCGCAAACTAAAAGGCCCAGAGCTCCGGGCACACTGCAGCTGCAAAGGGCATCCCAGGGGCATCGCAAAACTGCCACAAGCTGGCCTCCTCGAGGGCTTTCTCCTTGGCACCTGCCCTAACCCTAGGCTGATTGGCTGCCCTGCCTAGGGTTAGGGTTAGGGTTACGCCTAGGGTTAGGGTTACGCAAACTAAAAGGCCCAGAGCTCCGGGCACACTGCAGCTGCAAAGGGCATCCCAGGGGCATCGCAAAACTGCCACAAGCTGGCCTCCTCGAGGGCTTTCTCCTTGGCACCTGCCCTAACCCTAGGCTGATTGGCTGCCCTGCCTAGGGTTAGGGTTAGGGTTACGCCTAGGGTTAGGGTTCCGCAAACTAAAAGGCCCAGAGCTCCGGGCACACTGCAGCTGCAAAGGGCATCCCAGGGGCATCGCAAAACTGCCACAAGCTGGCCTCCTTGAGGGCTTTCTCGTTGGCACCTGCCCTAACCCTAGGCTGATTGGCTGCCCTGCCTAGGGTTAGGGTTAGGGTTACGCCTAGGGTTAGGGTTCCGCAAACTAAAAGGCCCAGAGCTCCGGGCACACTGCAGCTGCAAAGGGCATCCCAGGGGCAACGCAAAACTGCCACAAGTTGGCCTCCTCGAGGGCTTTCTGCTTGGCACCTGCCCTAACCCTAGGCTGATTGGCTGCCCTGCCTAGGGTTAGGGTTAGGGTTACGCCTAGGGTTAGGGTTCCGCAAACTAAAAGGCCCAGAGCTCCGGGCACACTGCAGCTGCAAAGGGCATCCCAGGGGCATCGCAAAACTGCCACAAGCTGGCCTCCTCGAGGCCTTTCTGCTTGGCACCTGCCCTAACCCTAGGCTGATTGGCTGCCCTGCCTAGGGTTAGGGTTAGGGTTAGGGTTAGGCCTAGGGTTAGGGTTCCGCAAACTAAAAGGCCCAGAGCTCCGGGCACACTGCAGCTGCAAAGGGCATCCCAGGGGCATGGCAAAACTGCCACAAGCTGGCCTCCTCGAGGGCTTTCTCCTTGGCACCTGCCCTAACCCTAGGCTGATTGGCTGCCCTGCCTAGGGTTAGGGTTAGGGTTACGCCTAGGGTTAGGGTTCCGCAAACTAAAAGGCCCAGAGCTCTGGGCACACTGCAGCTGCAAAGGGCATCCCAGGGGCATCACAAAACTGCCACAAGCTGGCCTCCTCGAGGGCTTTCTCCTTGGCACCTGCCCTAACCCTAGGCTGATTGGCTGCCCTGCCTAGGGTTAGGGTTAGGGTTACGCCTAGGGTTAGGGTTCCGCAAACTAAAAGGCCCAGAGCTCCGGGCACACTGCAGCTGCAAAGGGCATCCCAGGGGCATCGCAAAACTGCCACAAGCTGGCCTCCTCGAGGGCTTTCTCCTTGGCACCTGCCCTAACCCTAGGCTGATTGGCTGCCCTGCCTAGGGTTAGGGTTAGGGTTAGGCCTAGGGTTAGGGTTCCGCAAACTAAAAGGCCCAGAGCTCCGGGCACACTGCAGCTGCAAAGGGCATCCCAGGGGCATCGCAAAACTGCCACAAGCTGGCCTCCTCGAGGGCTTTCTCCTTGGCACCTGCCCTAACCCTAGGCTGATTGGCTGCCCTGCCTAGGGTTAGGGTTAGGGTTACGCCTAGGGTTAGGGTTCCGCAAACTAAAAGGCCCAGAGCTCCGGGCACACTGCAGCTGCAAAGGGCATCCCAGGGGCATCGCAAAACTGCCACAAGCTGGCCTCCTCGAGGGCTTTCTGCTTGGCACCTGCCCTAACCCTAGGCTGATTGGCTGCCCTGCCTAGGGTTAGGGTTAGGGTTAGGCCTAGGGTTAGGGTTCCGCAAACTAAAAGGCCCAGAGCTCCGGGCACACTGCAGCTGCAAAGGGCATCCCAGGGGCATCGCAAAACTGCCACAAGCTGGCCTCCTCGAGGGCTTTCTCCTTGGCACCTGCCCTAACCCTAGGCTGATTGGCTGCCCTGCCTAGGGTTAGGGTTAGGGTTACGCCTAGGGTTAGGGTTACGCAAACTAAAAGGCCCAGAGCTCCGGGCACACTGCAGCTGCAAAGGGCATCCCAGGGGCATCGCAAAACTGCCACAAGCTGGCCTCCTCGAGGGCTTTCTGCTTGGCACCTGCGCTAACCCTAGGCTGATTGGCTGCCCTGCCTAGGGTTAGGGTTACGCCTAGGGTTAGGGTTCCGCAAACTAAAAGGCCCAGAGCTCCGGGCACACTGCAGCTGCAAAGGGCATCCCAGGGGCATCGCAAAACTGCCACAAGCTGGCCTCCTTGAGGGCTTTCTCCTTGGCACCTGCCCTAACCCTAGGCTGATTGCCTGCCCTCCCTACGGTTAGGGTTAGGGTTACGCCTAGGGTTAGGGTTACGCAAACTAAAAGGCCCAGAGCTCCGGGCACACTGCAGCTGCAAAGGGCATCCCAGGGGCATCGCAAAACTGCCACAAGCTGGCCTCCTCGAGGGCTTTCTCCTTGGCACCTGCCCTAACCCTAGGCTGATTGGCTGCCCTGCCTAGGGTTAGGGTTAGGGTTAGGGTTACGCCTAGGGTTAGGGTTCCGCAAATTAAAAGGCCCAGAGCTCCGGGCACACTGCAGCTGCAAAGGGCATCCCAGGGGCATCGCAAAACTGCCACAAGCTGGCCTCCTCGAGGGCTTTCTCCTTGGCACCTGCCCTAACCCTAGGCTGATTGGCTGCCCTGCCTAGGGTTAGGGTTAGGGTTACGCCTAGGGTTAGGGTTCCGCAAACTAAAAGGCCCAGAGCTCCGGGCACACTACAGCTGCAAAGGGCATCCCAGGGGCATCGCAAAACTGCCACAAGCTGGCCTCCTCGAGGGCTTTCTGCTTGGCACCTGCCCTAACCCTAGGCTGATTGGCTGCCCTGCCTAGGGTTAGGGTTAGGGTTACGCCTAGGGTTAGGGTTCCGCAAACTAAAAGGCCCAGAGCTCCGGGCACACTGCAGCTGCAAAGGGCATCCCAGGGGCATCGCAAAACTGCCACAAGCTGGCCTCCTCGAGGGCTTTCTCCTTGGCACCTGCCCTAACCCTAGGCTGATTGGCTGCCCTGCCTAGGGTTAGGGTTAGGGTTAGGGTTAGGGTTAGGCCTAGGGTTAGGGTTCCGCAAACTAAAAGGCCCAGAGCTCCGGGCACACTGCAGCTGCAAAGGGCATCCCAGGGGCATCGCAAAACTGCCACAAGCTGGCCTCCTTGAGGGCTTTCTGCTTGGCACCTGCCCTAACCCTAGGCTGATTGGCTGCCCTGCCTAGGGTTAGGGTTAGGGTTACGCCTAGGGTTAGGGTTCCGCAAACTAAAAGGGCCAGAGCTCCGGGCACACTGCAGCTGCAAAGGGCATCCCAGGGGCATCGCAAAACTGCCACAAGCTGGCCTCCTCGAGGGCTTTCTCCTTGGCACCTGCCCTAACCCTAGGCTGATTGGCTGCCCTGCCTAGGGTTAGGGTTAGGGTTACGCCTAGGGTTAGGGTTCCGCAAACTAAAAGGCCCAGAGCTCCGGGCACACTACAGCTGCAAAGGGCATCCCAGGGGCATCGCAAAACTGCCACAAACTGGCCTCCTCGAGGGCTTTCTCCTTGGCACCTGCCCTAACCCTAGGCTGATTGGCTGCCCTGCCTAGGGTTAGGGTTAGGGTTACGCCTAGGGTTAGGGTTCCGCAAACTAAAAGGCCCAGAGCTCCGGGCACACTGCAGCTGCAAAGGGCATCCCAGGGGCATCGCAAAACTGCCACAAGTTGGCCTCCTCGAGGGCTTTCTCCTTGGCACCTGCCCTAACCCTAGGCTGATTGGCTGCCCTGCCTAGGGTTAGGGTTAGGGTTAGGCCTAGGGTTAGGGTTCCGCAAACTAAAAGGCCCAGAGCTCCGGGCACACTGCAGCTGCAAAGGGCATCCCAGGGGCATCGCAAAACTGCCACAAGCTGGCCTCCTCGAGGGCTTTCTGCTTGGCACCTGCCCTAACCCTAGGCTGATTGGCTGCCCTGCCTAGGGTTAGGGTTAGGGTTACGCCTAGGGTTAGGGTTCCGCAAACTAAAAGGCCCAGAGCTCCGGGCACACTGCAGCTGCAAAGGGCATCCCAGGGGCATCGCAAAACTGCCACAAGCTGGCCTCCTCGAGGGCTTTCTCCTTGGCACCTGCCCTAACCCTAGGCTGATTGGCTGCCCTGCCTAGGGTTAGGGTTAGGGTTACGCCTAGGGTTAGGGTTCCGCAAACTAAAAGGCCCAGAGCTCCGGGCACACTGCAGCTGCAAAGGGCATCCCAGGGGCATCGCAAAACTGCCACAAGCTGGCCTCCTCGAGGGCTTTCTCCTTGGCACCTGCCCTAACCCTAGGCTGATTGGCTGCCCTGCCTAGGGTTAGGGTTAGGGTTAGGGTTAGGGTTAGGGTTAGGCCTAGGGTTAGGGTTCCGCAAACTAAAAGGCCCAGAGCTCCGGGCACACTGCAGCTGCAAAGGGCATCCCAGGGGCATCGCAAAACTGCCACAAGCTGGCCTCCTTGAGGGCTTTCTCCTTGGCACCTGCCCTAACCCTAGGCTGATTGCCTGCCCTGCCTAGGGTTAGGGTTAGGGTTACGCCTAGGGTTAGGGTTCCGCAAACTAAAAGGCCCAGAGCTCCGGGCACACTGCAGCTGCAAAGGGCATCCCAGGGGCATCGCAAAACTGCCACAAGCTGGCCTCCTTGAGGGCTTTCTCCTTGGCACCTGCCCTAACCCTAGGCTGATTGGCTGCCCTGCCTAGGGTTAGGGTTAGGGTTACGCCTAGGGTTAGGGTTCCGCAAACTAAAAGGCCCAGAGCTCCGGGCACACTGCAGCTGCAAAGGGCATCCCAGGGGCATCGCAAAACTGCCACAAGCTGGCCTCCTCGAGGGCTTTCTCCTTGGCACCTGCCCTAACCCTAGGCTGATTGCCTGCCCTGCCTAGGGTTAGGGTTAGGGTTACGCCTAGGGTTAGGGTTCCGCAAACTAAAAGGCCCAGAGCTCCGGGCACACTGCAGCTGCAAAGGGCATCCCAGGGGCTTCGCAAAACTGCCACAAGCTGGCCTCCTCGAGGGCTTTCTCCTTGGCACCTGCCCTAACCCTAGGCTGATTGGCTGCCCTGCCTAGGGTTAGGGTTAGGGTTACGCCTAGGGTTAGGGTTCCGCAAACTAAAAGGCCCAGAGCTCCGGGCACACTGCAGCTGCAAAGGGCATCCCAGGGGCATCGCAAAACTGCCACAAGTTGGCCTCCTCGAGGGCTTTCTCCTTGGCACCTGCCCTAACCCTAGGCTGATTGGCTGCCCTGCCTAGGGTTAGGGTTAGGGTTAGGCCTACGGTTAGGGTTCCGCAAACTAAAAGGCCCAGAGCTCCGGGCACACTGCAGCTGCAAAGGGCATCCCAGGGGCATCGCAAAACTGCCACAAGCTGGCCTCCTCGAGGGCTTTCTGCTTGGCACCTGCCCTAACCCTAGGCTGATTGGCTGCCCTGCCTAGGGTTAGGGTTAGGGTTACGCCTAGGGTTAGGGTTCCGCAAACTAAAAGGCCCAGAGCTCCGGGCACACTGCAGCTGCAAAGGGCATCCCAGGGGCATCGCAAAACTGCCACAAGCTGGCCTCCTCGAGGGCTTTCTCCTTGGCACCTGCCCTAACCCTAGGCTGATTGGCTGCCCTGCCTAGGGTTAGGGTTAGGGTTACGCCTAGGGTTAGGGTTCCGCAAACTAAAAGGCCCAGAGCTCCGGGCACACTGCAGCTGCAAAGGGCATCCCAGGGGCATCGCAAAACTGCCACAAGCTGGCCTCCTCGAGGGCTTTCTCCTTGGCACCTGCCCTAACCCTAGGCTGATTGGCTGCCCTGCCTAGGGTTAGGGTTAGGGTTAGGGTTAGGGTTAGGCCTAGGGTTAGGGTTCCGCAAACTAAAAGGCCCAGAGCTCCGGGCACACTGCAGCTGCAAAGGGCATCCCAGGGGCATCGCAAAACTGCCACAAGCTGGCCTCCTTGAGGGCTTTCTCCTTGGCACCTGCCCTAACCCTAGGCTGATTGCCTGCCCTGCCTAGGGTTAGGGTTAGGGTTACGCCTAGGGTTAGGGTTCCGCAAACTAAAAGGCCCAGAGCTCCGGGCACACTGCAGCTGCAAAGGGCATCCCAGGGGCATCGCAAAACTGCCACAAGCTGGCCTCCTCGAGGGCTTTCTCCTTGGCACCTGCCCTAACCCTAGGCTGATTGCCTGCCCTGCCTAGGGTTAGGGTTAGGGTTACGCCTAGGGTTAGGGTTCCGCAAACTAAAAGGCCCAGAGCTCCGGGCACACTGCAGCTGCAAAGGGCATCCCAGGGGCTTCGCAAAACTGCCACAAGCTGGCCTCCTCGAGGGCTTTCTCCTTGGCACCTGCCCTAACCCTAGGCTGATTGGCTGCCCTGCCTAGGGTTAGGGTTAGGGTTACGCCTAGGGTTAGGGTTCCGCAAACTAAAAGGCCCAGAGCTCCGTGCACACTGCAGCTGCAAAGGGCATCCCAGGGGCATCGCAAAACTGCCACAAGTTGGCCTCCTCGAGGGCTTTCTCCTTGGCACCTGCCCTAACCCTAGGCTGATTGGCTGCCCTGCCTAGGGTTAGGGTTAGGGTTACGCCTAGGGTTAGGGTTCCGCAAACTAAAAGGCCCAGAGCTCCGGGCACACTGCAGCTGCAAAGGGCATCCCAGGGGCATCGCAAAACTGCCACAAGCTGGCCTCCTCGAGGGCTTTCTGCTTGGCACCTGCCCTAACCCTAGGCTGATTGGCTGCCCTGCCTAGGGTTAGGGTTAGGGTTATGCCTAGGGTTAGGGTTCCGCAAACTAAAAGGCCCAGAGCTCCGGGCACACTGCAGCTGCAAAGGGCATCCCAGGGGCATCGCAAAACTGCCACAAGCTGGCCTCCTCGAGGGCTTTCTCCTTGGCACCTGCCCTAACCCTAGGCTGATTGGCTGCCCTGCCTAGGGTTAGGGTTAGGGTTAGGCCTAGGGTTAGGGTTCCACAAACTAAAAGGCCCAGAGCTCTGGGCACACTGCAGCTGCAAAGGGCATCCCAGGGGCATCACAAAACTGCCACAAGCTGGCCTCCTCGAGGGCTTTCTGCTTGGCACCTGCCCTAACCCTAGGCTGATTGGCTGCCCTGCCTAGGGTTAGGGTTAGGGTTAGGGTTACGCCTAGGGTTAGGGTTCCGCAAACTAAAAGGCCCAGAGCTCCGGGCACACTGCAGCTGCAAAGGGCATCCCAGGGGCATCGCAAAACTGCCACAAGCTGGCCTCCTCGAGGGCTTTCTCCTTGGCACCTGCCCTAACCCTAGGCTGATTGGCTGCCCTGCCTAGGGTTAGGGTTAGGGTTACGCCTAGGGTTAGGGTTCCGCAAACTAAAAGGCCCAGAGCTCCGGGCACACTGCAGCTGCAAAGGGCATCCCAGGGGCATCGCAAAACTGCCACAAAGTGGCCTCCTCGAGGGCTTTATCCTTGGCACCTGCCCTAACCCTAGGCTGATTGGCTGCCCTGCCTAGGGTTAGGGTTAGGGTTAGGCCTAGGGTTAGGGTTCCACAAACTAAAAGTCCCAGAGCTCTGGGCACACTGCAGCTGCAAAGGGCATCCCAGGGGCATCGCAAAACTGCCACAAGCTGGCCTCCTCGAGGGCTTTCTCCTTGGCACCTGCCCTAACCCTAGGCTGATTGGCTGCCCTGCCTAGGGTTAGGGTTAGGGTTACGCCTAGGGTTAGGGTTCCGCAAACTAAAAGGCCCAGAGCTCCGGGCACACTGCAGCTGCAAAGGGCATCCCAGGGGCATCGCAAAACTGCCACAAGCTGGCCTCCTCGAGGGCTTTCTGCTTGGCACCTGCCCTAACCCTAGGCTGATTGCCTGCCCTGCCTAGGGTTAGGGTTAGGGTTAGGCCTAGGGTTAGGGTTCCGCAAACTAAAAGGCCCAGAGCTCCGGGCACACTACAGCTGCAAAGGGCATCCCAGGGGCATCGCAAAACTGCCACAAACTGGCCTCCTCGAGGGCTTTCTGCTTGGCACCTGCCCTAACCCTAGGCTGATTGGCTGCCCTGCCTAGGGTTAGGGTTAGGGTTACGCCTAGGGTTAGGGTTCCGCAAACTAAAAGGCCCAGAGCACCGGGCACACTGCAGCTGCAAAGGGCATCCCAGGGGCATCGCAAAACTGCCACAAACTGGCCTCCTCGAGGGCTTTCTGCTTGGCACCTGCCCTAACCCTAGGCTGATTGGCTGCCCTGCCTAGGGTTAGGGTTAGGGTTACGCCTAGGGTTAGGGTTCCGCAAACTAAAAGGCCCAGAGCTCCGGGCACACTGCAGCTGCAAGGGGCATCCCAGGGGCATCGCAAAACTGCCAAAAGCTGGCCTCCTCGAGGGCTTTCTGCTTGGCACCTGCCCTAACCCTAGGCTGATTGGCTGCCCTGCCTAGGGTTAGGGTTAGGGTTAGGGTTAGGCCTAGGGTTAGGGTTCCGCAAACTAAAAGGCCCAGAGCTCCGGGCACACTGCAGCTGCAAAGGGCATCCCAGGGGCATGGCAAAACTGCCACAAGCTGGCCTCCTCGAGGGCTTTCTGCTTGGCACCTGCCCTAACCCTAGGCTGATTGGCTGCCCTGCCTAGGGTTAGGGTTAGGGTTAGGCCTAGGGTTAGGGTTCCGCAAACTAAAAGGCCCAGAGCTCCGGGCACACTACAGCTGCAAAGGGCATCCCAGGGGCATCGCAAAACTGCCACAAGCTGGCCTCCTCGAGGGCTTTCTGCTTGGCACCTGCCCTAACCCTAGGCTGATTGGCTGCCCTGCCTAGGGTTAGGGTTAGGGTTACGCCTAGGGTTAGGGTTCCGCAAACTAAAAGGCCCAGAGCTCCGGGCACACTGCAGCTGCAAAGGGCATCCCAGGGGCATCGCAAAACTGCCACAAGCTGGCCTCCTTGAGGGCTTTCTCCTTGGCACCTGCCCTAACCCTAGGCTGATTGCCTGCCCTCCCTACGGTTAGGGTTAGGGTTACGCCTAGGGTTAGGGTTACGCAAACTAAAAGGCCCAGAGCTCCGGGCACACTGCAGCTGCAAAGGGCATCCCAGGGGCATCGCAAAACTGCCACAAGCTGGCCTCCTCGAGGGCTTTCTCCTTGGCACCTGCCCTAACCCTAGGCTGATTGGCTGCCCTGCCTAGGGTTAGGGTTAGGGTTAGGGTTACGCCTAGGGTTAGGGTTCCGCAAATTAAAAGGCCCAGAGCTCCGGGCACACTGCAGCTGCAAAGGGCATCCCAGGGGCATCGCAAAACTGCCACAAGCTGGCCTCCTCGAGGGCTTTCTCCTTGGCACCTGCCCTAACCCTAGGCTGATTGGCTGCCCTGCCTAGGGTTAGGGTTAGGGTTACGCCTAGGGTTAGGGTTCCGCAAACTAAAAGGCCCAGAGCTCCGGGCACACTACAGCTGCAAAGGGCATCCCAGGGGCATCGCAAAACTGCCACAAGCTGGCCTCCTCGAGGGCTTTCTGCTTGGCACCTGCCCTAACCCTAGGCTGATTGGCTGCCCTGCCTAGGGTTAGGGTTAGGGTTACGCCTAGGGTTAGGGTTCCGCAAACTAAAAGGCCCAGAGCTCCGGGCACACTGCAGCTGCAAAGGGCATCCCAGGGGCATCGCAAAACTGCCACAAGCTGGCCTCCTCGAGGGCTTTCTCCTTGGCACCTGCCCTAACCCTAGGCTGATTGGCTGCCCTGCCTAGGGTTAGGGTTAGGGTTAGGGTTAGGGTTAGGCCTAGGGTTAGGGTTCCGCAAACTAAAAGGCCCAGAGCTCCGGGCACACTGCAGCTGCAAAGGGCATCCCAGGGGCATCGCAAAACTGCCACAAGCTGGCCTCCTTGAGGGCTTTCTGCTTGGCACCTGCCCTAACCCTAGGCTGATTGGCTGCCCTGCCTAGGGTTAGGGTTAGGGTTACGCCTAGGGTTAGGGTTCCGCAAACTAAAAGGGCCAGAGCTCCGGGCACACTGCAGCTGCAAAGGGCATCCCAGGGGCATCGCAAAACTGCCACAAGCTGGCCTCCTCGAGGGCTTTCTCCTTGGCACCTGCCCTAACCCTAGGCTGATTGGCTGCCCTGCCTAGGGTTAGGGTTAGGGTTACGCCTAGGGTTAGGGTTCCGCAAACTAAAAGGCCCAGAGCTCCGGGCACACTACAGCTGCAAAGGGCATCCCAGGGGCATCGCAAAACTGCCACAAGCTGGCCTCCTCGAGGGCTTTCTCCTTGGCACCTGCCCTAACCCTAGGCTGATTGGCTGCCCTGCCTAGGGTTAGGGTTAGGGTTACGCCTAGGGTTAGGGTTCCGCAAACTAAAAGGCCCAGAGCTCCGGGCACACTGCAGCTGCAAAGGGCATCCCAGGGGCATCGCAAAACTGCCACAAGTTGGCCTCCTCGAGGGCTTTCTCCTTGGCACCTGCCCTAACCCTAGGCTGATTGGCTGCCCTGCCTAGGGTTAGGGTTAGGGTTAGGCCTAGGGTTAGGGTTCCGCAAACTAAAAGGCCCAGAGCTCCGGGCACACTGCAGCTGCAAAGGGCATCCCAGGGGCATCGCAAAACTGCCACAAGCTGGCCTCCTCGAGGGCTTTCTGCTTGGCACCTGCCCTAACCCTAGGCTGATTGGCTGCCCTGCCTAGGGTTAGGGTTAGGGTTACGCCTAGGGTTAGGGTTCCGCAAACTAAAAGGCCCAGAGCTCCGGGCACACTGCAGCTGCAAAGGGCATCCCAGGGGCATCGCAAAACTGCCACAAGCTGGCCTCCTCGAGGGCTTTCTCCTTGGCACCTGCCCTAACCCTAGGCTGATTGGCTGCCCTGCCTAGGGTTAGGGTTAGGGTTACGCCTAGGGTTAGGGTTCCGCAAACTAAAAGGCCCAGAGCTCCGGGCACACTGCAGCTGCAAAGGGCATCCCAGGGGCATCGCAAAACTGCCACAAGCTGGCCTCCTCGAGGGCTTTCTCCTTGGCACCTGCCCTAACCCTAGGCTGATTGGCTGCCCTGCCTAGGGTTAGGGTTAGGGTTAGGGTTAGGGTTAGGGTTAGGCCTAGGGTTAGGGTTCCGCAAACTAAAAGGCCCAGAGCTCCGGGCACACTGCAGCTGCAAAGGGCATCCCAGGGGCATCGCAAAACTGCCACAAGCTGGCCTCCTTGAGGGCTTTCTCCTTGGCACCTGCCCTAACCCTAGGCTGATTGCCTGCCCTGCCTAGGGTTAGGGTTAGGGTTACGCCTAGGGTTAGGGTTCCGCAAACTAAAAGGCCCAGAGCTCCGGGCACACTGCAGCTGCAAAGGGCATCCCAGGGGCATCGCAAAACTGCCACAAGCTGGCCTCCTTGAGGGCTTTCTCCTTGGCACCTGCCCTAACCCTAGGCTGATTGGCTGCCCTGCCTAGGGTTAGGGTTAGGGTTACGCCTAGGGTTAGGGTTCCGCAAACTAAAAGGCCCAGAGCTCCGGGCACACTGCAGCTGCAAAGGGCATCCCAGGGGCATCGCAAAACTGCCACAAGCTGGCCTCCTCGAGGGCTTTCTCCTTGGCACCTGCCCTAACCCTAGGCTGATTGCCTGCCCTGCCTAGGGTTAGGGTTAGGGTTACGCCTAGGGTTAGGGTTCCGCAAACTAAAAGGCCCAGAGCTCCGGGCACACTGCAGCTGCAAAGGGCATCCCAGGGGCTTCGCAAAACTGCCACAAGCTGGCCTCCTCGAGGGCTTTCTCCTTGGCACCTGCCCTAACCCTAGGCTGATTGGCTGCCCTGCCTAGGGTTAGGGTTAGGGTTACGCCTAGGGTTAGGGTTCCGCAAACTAAAAGGCCCAGAGCTCCGGGCACACTGCAGCTGCAAAGGGCATCCCAGGGGCATCGCAAAACTGCCACAAGTTGGCCTCCTCGAGGGCTTTCTCCTTGGCACCTGCCCTAACCCTAGGCTGATTGGCTGCCCTGCCTAGGGTTAGGGTTAGGGTTAGGCCTACGGTTAGGGTTCCACAAACTAAAAGGCCCAGAGCTCCGGGCACACTGCAGCTGCAAAGGGCATCCCAGGGGCATCGCAAAACTGCCACAAGCTGGCCTCCTCGAGGGCTTTCTGCTTGGCACCTGCCCTAACCCTAGGCTGATTGGCTGCCCTGCCTAGGGTTAGGGTTAGGGTTACGCCTAGGGTTAGGGTTCCGCAAACTAAAAGGCCCAGAGCTCCGGGCACACTGCAGCTGCAAAGGGCATCCCAGGGGCATCGCAAAACTGCCACAAGCTGGCCTCCTCGAGGGCTTTCTCCTTGGCACCTGCCCTAACCCTAGGCTGATTGGCTGCCCTGCCTAGGGTTAGGGTTAGGGTTACGCCTAGGGTTAGGGTTCCGCAAACTAAAAGGCCCAGAGCTCCGGGCACACTGCAGCTGCAAAGGGCATCCCAGGGGCATCGCAAAACTGCCACAAGCTGGCCTCCTCGAGGGCTTTCTCCTTGGCACCTGCCCTAACCCTAGGCTGATTGGCTGCCCTGCCTAGGGTTAGGGTTAGGGTTAGGGTTAGGGTTAGGCCTAGGGTTAGGGTTCCGCAAACTAAAAGGCCCAGAGCTCCGGGCACACTGCAGCTGCAAAGGGCATCCCAGGGGCATCGCAAAACTGCCACAAGCTGGCCTCCTTGAGGGCTTTCTCCTTGGCACCTGCCCTAACCCTAGGCTGATTGCCTGCCCTGCCTAGGGTTAGGGTTAGGGTTACGCCTAGGGTTAGGGTTCCGCAAACTAAAAGGCCCAGAGCTCCGGGCACACTGCAGCTGCAAAGGGCATCCCAGGGGCATCGCAAAACTGCCACAAGCTGGCCTCCTCGAGGGCTTTCTCCTTGGCACCTGCCCTAACCCTAGGCTGATTGCCTGCCCTGCCTAGGGTTAGGGTTAGGGTTACGCCTAGGGTTAGGGTTCCGCAAACTAAAAGGCCCAGAGCTCCGGGCACACTGCAGCTGCAAAGGGCATCCCAGGGGCTTCGCAAAACTGCCACAAGCTGGCCTCCTCGAGGGCTTTCTCCTTGGCACCTGCCCTAACCCTAGGCTGATTGGCTGCCCTGCCTAGGGTTAGGGTTAGGGTTACGCCTAGGGTTAGGGTTCCGCAAACTAAAAGGCCCAGAGCTCCGTGCACACTGCAGCTGCAAAGGGCATCCCAGGGGCATCGCAAAACTGCCACAAGTTGGCCTCCTCGAGGGCTTTCTCCTTGGCACCTGCCCTAACCCTAGGCTGATTGGCTGCCCTGCCTAGGGTTAGGGTTAGGGTTAGGCCTAGGGTTAGGGTTCCGCAAACTAAAAGGCCCAGAGCTCCGGGCACACTGCAGCTGCAAAGGGCATCCCAGGGGCATCGCAAAACTGCCACAAGTTGGCCTCCTCGAGGGCTTTCTGCTTGGCACCTGCCCTAACCCTAGGCTGATTGGCTGCCCTGCCTAGGGTTAGGGTTAGGGTTACGCCTAGGGTTAGGGTTCCGCAAACTAAAAGGCCCAGAGCTCCGGGCACACTGCAGCTGCAAAGGGCATCCCAGGGGCATCGCAAAACTGCCACAAGCTGGCCTCCTCGAGGGCTTTCTCCTTGGCACCTGCCCTAACCCTAGGCTGATTGGCTGCCCTGCCTAGGGTTAGGGTTAGGGTTACGCCTAGGGTTAGGGTTCCGCAAACTAAAAGGCCCAGAGCTCCGGGCACACTGCAGCTGCAAAGGGCATCCCAGGGGCATCGCAAAACTGCCACAAGCTGGCCTCCTCGAGGGCTTTCTGCTTGGCACCTGCCCTAACCCTAGGCTGATTGGCTGCCCTGCCTAGGGTTAGGGTTAGGGTTATGCCTAGGGTTAGGGTTCCGCAAACTAAAAGGCCCAGAGCTCCGGGCACACTGCAGCTGCAAAGGGCATCCCAGGGGCATCGCAAAACTGCCACAAGCTGGCCTCCTCGAGGGCTTTCTCCTTGGCACCTGCCCTAACCCTAGGCTGATTGGCTGCCCTGCCTAGGGTTAGGGTTAGGGTTAGGCCTAGGGTTAGGGTTCCACAAACTAAAAGGCCCAGAGCTCTGGGCACACTGCAGCTGCAAAGGGCATCCCAGGGGCATCACAAAACTGCCACAAGCTGGCCTCCTCGAGGGCTTTCTGCTTGGCACCTGCCCTAACCCTAGGCTGATTGGCTGCCCTGCCTAGGGTTAGGGTTAGGGTTAGGGTTACGCCTAGGGTTAGGGTTCCGCAAACTAAAAGGCCCAGAGCTCCGGGCACACTGCAGCTGCAAAGGGCATCCCAGGGGCATCGCAAAACTGCCACAAGCTGGCCTCCTCGAGGGCTTTCTCCTTGGCACCTGCCCTAACCCTAGGCTGATTGGCTGCCCTGCCTAGGGTTAGGGTTAGGGTTACGCCTAGGGTTAGGGTTCCGCAAACTAAAAGGCCCAGAGCTCCGGGCACACTGCAGCTGCAAAGGGCATCCCAGGGGCATCGCAAAACTGCCACAAAGTGGCCTCCTCGAGGGCTTTATCCTTGGCACCTGCCCTAACCCTAGGCTGATTGGCTGCCCTGCCTAGGGTTAGGGTTAGGGTTAGGCCTAGGGTTAGGGTTCCACAAACTAAAAGTCCCAGAGCTCTGGGCACACTGCAGCTGCAAAGGGCATCCCAGGGGCATCGCAAAACTGCCACAAGCTGGCCTCCTCGAGGGCTTTCTCCTTGGCACCTGCCCTAACCCTAGGCTGATTGGCTGCCCTGCCTAGGGTTAGGGTTAGGGTTACGCCTAGGGTTAGGGTTCCGCAAACTAAAAGGCCCAGAGCTCCGGGCACACTGCAGCTGCAAAGGGCATCCCAGGGGCATCGCAAAACTGCCACAAGCTGGCCTCCTCGAGGGCTTTCTGCTTGGCACCTGCCCTAACCCTAGGCTGATTGCCTGCCCTGCCTAGGGTTAGGGTTAGGGTTAGGCCTAGGGTTAGGGTTCCGCAAACTAAAAGGCCCAGAGCTCCGGGCACACTACAGCTGCAAAGGGCATCCCAGGGGCATCGCAAAACTGCCACAAACTGGCCTCCTCGAGGGCTTTCTGCTTGGCACCTGCCCTAACCCTAGGCTGATTGGCTGCCCTGCCTAGGGTTAGGGTTAGGGTTACGCCTAGGGTTAGGGTTCCGCAAACTAAAAGGCCCAGAGCACCGGGCACACTGCAGCTGCAAAGGGCATCCCAGGGGCATCGCAAAACTGCCACAAACTGGCCTCCTCGAGGGCTTTCTGCTTGGCACCTGCCCTAACCCTAGGCTGATTGGCTGCCCTGCCTAGGGTTAGGGTTAGGGTTACGCCTAGGGTTAGGGTTCCGCAAACTAAAAGGCCCAGAGCTCCGGGCACACTGCAGCTGCAAGGGGCATCCCAGGGGCATCGCAAAACTGCCAAAAGCTGGCCTCCTCGAGGGCTTTCTGCTTGGCACCTGCCCTAACCCTAGGCTGATTGGCTGCCCTGCCTAGGGTTAGGGTTAGGGTTAGGGTTAGGCCTAGGGTTAGGGTTCCGCAAACTAAAAGGCCCAGAGCTCCGGGCACACTGCAGCTGCAAAGGGCATCCCAGGGGCATGGCAAAACTGCCACAAGCTGGCCTCCTCGAGGGCTTTCTGCTTGGCACCTGCCCTAACCCTAGGCTGATTGGCTGCCCTGCCTAGGGTTAGGGTTAGGGTTAGGCCTAGGGTTAGGGTTCCGCAAACTAAAAGGCCCAGAGCTCCGGGCACACTACAGCTGCAAAGGGCATCCCAGGGGCATCGCAAAACTGCCACAAGCTGGCCTCCTCGAGGGCTTTCTGCTTGGCACCTGCCCTAACCCTAGGCTGATTGGCTGCCCTGCCTAGGGTTAGGGTTAGGGTTACGCCTAGGGTTAGGGTTCCGCAAACTAAAAGGCCCAGAGCTCCGGGCACACTGCAGCTGCAAAGGGCATCCCAGGGGCATCGCAAAACTGCCACAAGCTGGCCTCCTCGAGGGCTTTCTCCTTGGCACCTGCCCTAACCCTAGGCTGATTGGCTGCCCTGCCTAGGGTTAGGGTTAGGGTTAGGGTTACGCCTAGGGTTAGGGTTCCGCAAACTAAAAGGCCCAGAGCTCCGGGCACACTGCAGCTGCAAAGGGCATCCCAGGGGCATCGCAAAACTGCCACAAGCTGGCCTCCTTGAGGGCTTTCTCCTTGGCACCTGCCCTAACCCTAGGCTGATTGCCTGCCCTGCCTAGGGTTAGGGTTAGGGTTACGCCTAGGGTTAGGGTTCCGCAAACTAAAAGGCCCAGAGCTCCGGGCACACTGCAGCTGCAAAGGGCATCCCAGGGGCATCGCAAAACTGCCACAAGCTGGCCTCCTCGAGGGCTTTCTGCTTGGCACCTGCCCTAACCCTAGGCTGATTGGCTGCCCTGCCTAGGGTTAGGGTTAGGGTTAGGCCTAGGGTTAGGGTTCCGCAAACTAAAAGGCCCAGAGCTCCGGGCACACTACAGCTGCAAAGGGCATCCCAGGGGCATCGCAAAACTGCCACAAACTGGCCTCCTCGAGGGCTTTCTGCTTGGCACCTGCCCTAACCCTAGGCTGATTGGCTGCCCTGCCTAGGGTTAGGGTTAGGGTTACGCCTAGGGTTAGGGTTCCGCAAACTAAAAGGCCCAGAGCACCAGGCACACTGCAGCTGCAAAGGGCATCCCAGGGGCATCGCAAAACTGCCACAAGCTGGCCTCCTCGAGGGCTTTCTGCTTGGCACCTGCCCTAACCCTAGGCTGATTGGCTGCCCTGCCTAGGGTTAGGGTTAGGGTTAGGGTTAGGCCTAGGGTTAGGGTTCCGCAAACTAAAAGGCCCAGAGCTCCGGGCACACTGCAGCTGCAAAGGGCATCCCAGGGGCATCGCAAAACTGCCACAAGCTGGCCTCCTCGAGGCCTTTCTGCTTGGCACCTGCCCTAACCCTAGGCTGATTGGCTGCCCTGCCTAGGGTTAGGGTTAGGGTTAGGGTTAGGCCTAGGGTTAGGGTTCCGCAAACTAAAAGGCCCAGAGCTCCGGGCACACTGCAGCTGCAAAGGGCATCCCAGGGGCATCGCAAAACTGCCACAAGCTGGCCTCCTCGAGGGCTTTCTGCTTGGCACCTGCCCTAACCCTAGGCTGATTGCCTGCCCTGCCTAGGGTTAGGGTTAGGGTTAGGGTTAGGCCTAGGGTTAGGGTTCCGCAAACTAAAAGGCCCAGAGCTCCGGGCACACTGCAGCTGCAAAGGGCATCCCAGGGGCATGGCAAAACTGCCACAAGCTGGCCTCCTCGAGGGCTTTCTGCTTGGCACCTGCCCTAACCCTAGGCTGATTGGCTGCCCTGCCTAGGGTTAGGGTTAGGGTTAGGCCTAGGGTTAGGGTTCCGCAAACTAAAAGGCCCAGAGCTCCGGGCACACTGCAGCTGCAAAGGGCATCCCAGGGGCATCGCAAAACTGCCACAAGCTGGCCTCCTCGAGGGCTTTCTCCTTGGCACCTGCCCTAACCCTAGGCTGATTGGCTGCCCTGCCTAGGGTTAGGGTTAGGGTTAGGCCTAGGGTTAGGGTTCCGCAAACTAAAAGGCCCAGAGCTCCGGGCACACTACAGCTGCAAAGGGCATCCCAGGGGCATCGCAAAACTGCCACAAGCTGGCCTCCTCGAGGGCTTTCTGCTTGGCACCTGCCCTAACCCTAGGCTGATTGGCTGCCCTGCCTAGGGTTAGGGTTAGGGTTACGCCTAGGGTTAGGGTTCCGCAAACTAAAAGGCCCAGAGCTCCGGGCACACTGCAGCTGCAAAGGGCATCCCAGGGGCATCGCAAAACTGCCACAAGCTGGCCTCCTCGAGGGCTTTCTGCTTGGCACCTGCCCTAACCCTAGGCTGATTGCCTGCCCTGCCTAGGGTTAGGGTTAGGGTTAGGCCTAGGGTTAGGGTTCCGCAAACTAAAAGGCCCAGAGCTCCGGGCACACTACAGCTGCAAAGGGCATCCCAGGGGCATCGCAAAACTGCCACAAACTGGCCTCCTCGAGGGCTTTCTGCTTGGCACCTGCCCTAACCCTAGGCTGATTGGCTGCCCTGCCTAGGGTTAGGGTTAGGGTTACGCCTAGGGTTAGGGTTCCGCAAACTAAAAGGCCCAGAGCACCGGGCACACTGCAGCTGCAAAGGGCATCCCAGGGGCATCGCAAAACTGCCACAAACTGGCCTCCTCGAGGGCTTTCTGCTTGGCACCTGCCCTAACCCTAGGCTGATTGGCTGCCCTGCCTAGGGTTAGGGTTAGGGTTACGCCTAGGGTTAGGGTTCCGCAAACTAAAAGGCCCAGAGCTCCGGGCACACTGCAGCTGCAAGGGGCATCCCAGGGGCATCGCAAAACTGCCAAAAGCTGGCCTCCTCGAGGGCTTTCTGCTTGGCACCTGCCCTAACCCTAGGCTGATTGGCTGCCCTGCCTAGGGTTAGGGTTAGGGTTAGGGTTAGGCCTAGGGTTAGGGTTCCGCAAACTAAAAGGCCCAGAGCTCCGGGCACACTGCAGCTGCAAAGGGCATCCCAGGGGCATGGCAAAACTGCCACAAGCTGGCCTCCTCGAGGGCTTTCTGCTTGGCACCTGCCCTAACCCTAGGCTGATTGGCTGCCCTGCCTAGGGTTAGGGTTAGGGTTAGGCCTAGGGTTAGGGTTCCGCAAACTAAAAGGCCCAGAGCTCCGGGCACACTACAGCTGCAAAGGGCATCCCAGGGGCATCGCAAAACTGCCACAAGCTGGCCTCCTCGAGGGCTTTCTGCTTGGCACCTGCCCTAACCCTAGGCTGATTGGCTGCCCTGCCTAGGGTTAGGGTTAGGGTTACGCCTAGGGTTAGGGTTCCGCAAACTAAAAGGCCCAGAGCTCCGGGCACACTGCAGCTGCAAAGGGCATCCCAGGGGCATCGCAAAACTGCCACAAGCTGGCCTCCTCGAGGGCTTTCTCCTTGGCACCTGCCCTAACCCTAGGCTGATTGGCTGCCCTGCCTAGGGTTAGGGTTAGGGTTAGGGTTACGCCTAGGGTTAGGGTTCCGCAAACTAAAAGGCCCAGAGCTCCGGGCACACTGCAGCTGCAAAGGGCATCCCAGGGGCATCGCAAAACTGCCACAAGCTGGCCTCCTCGAGGGCTTTCTGCTTGGCACCTGCCCTAACCCTAGGCTGATTGGCTGCCCTGCCTAGGGTTAGGGTTAGGGTTAGGCCTAGGGTTAGGGTTCCGCAAACTAAAAGGCCCAGAGCTCCGGGCACACTACAGCTGCAAAGGGCATCCCAGGGGCATCGCAAAACTGCCACAAACTGGCCTCCTCGAGGGCTTTCTGCTTGGCACCTGCCCTAACCCTAGGCTGATTGGCTGCCCTGCCTAGGGTTAGGGTTAGGGTTACGCCTAGGGTTAGGGTTCCGCAAACTAAAAGGCCCAGAGCACCAGGCACACTGCAGCTGCAAAGGGCATCCCAGGGGCATCGCAAAACTGCCACAAGCTGGCCTCCTCGAGGGCTTTCTGCTTGGCACCTGCCCTAACCCTAGGCTGATTGGCTGCCCTGCCTAGGGTTAGGGTTAGGGTTAGGGTTAGGCCTAGGGTTAGGGTTCCGCAAACTAAAAGGCCCAGAGCTCCGGGCACACTGCAGCTGCAAAGGGCATCCCAGGGGCATCGCAAAACTGCCACAAGCTGGCCTCCTCGAGGCCTTTCTGCTTGGCACCTGCCCTAACCCTAGGCTGATTGGCTGCCCTGCCTAGGGTTAGGGTTAGGGTTAGGGTTAGGCCTAGGGTTAGGGTTCCGCAAACTAAAAGGCCCAGAGCTCCGGGCACACTGCAGCTGCAAAGGGCATCCCAGGGGCATCGCAAAACTGCCACAAGCTGGCCTCCTCGAGGGCTTTCTGCTTGGCACCTGCCCTAACCCTAGGCTGATTGCCTGCCCTGCCTAGGGTTAGGGTTAGGGTTAGGGTTAGGCCTAGGGTTAGGGTTCCGCAAACTAAAAGGCCCAGAGCTCCGGGCACACTGCAGCTGCAAAGGGCATCCCAGGGGCATGGCAAAACTGCCACAAGCTGGCCTCCTCGAGGGCTTTCTGCTTGGCACCTGCCCTAACCCTAGGCTGATTGGCTGCCCTGCCTAGGGTTAGGGTTAGGGTTAGGCCTAGGGTTAGGGTTCCGCAAACTAAAAGGCCCAGAGCTCCGGGCACACTGCAGCTGCAAAGGGCATCCCAGGGGCATCGCAAAACTGCCACAAGCTGGCCTCCTCGAGGGCTTTCTCCTTGGCACCTGCCCTAACCCTAGGCTGATTGGCTGCCCTGCCTAGGGTTAGGGTTAGGGTTAGGCCTAGGGTTAGGGTTCCGCAAACTAAAAGGCCCAGAGCTCCGGGCACACTACAGCTGCAAAGGGCATCCCAGGGGCATCGCAAAACTGCCACAAGCTGGCCTCCTCGAGGGCTTTCTGCTTGGCACCTGCCCTAACCCTAGGCTGATTGGCTGCCCTGCCTAGGGTTAGGGTTAGGGTTACGCCTAGGGTTAGGGTTCCGCAAACTAAAAGGCCCAGAGCTCCGGGCACACTGCAGCTGCAAAGGGCATCCCAGGGGCATCGCAAAACTGCCACAAGCTGGCCTCCTCGAGGGCTTTCTGCTTGGCACCTGCCCTAACCCTAGGCTGATTGCCTGCCCTGCCTAGGGTTAGGGTTAGGGTTAGGCCTAGGGTTAGGGTTCCGCAAACTAAAAGGCCCAGAGCTCCGGGCACACTACAGCTGCAAAGGGCATCCCAGGGGCATCGCAAAACTGCCACAAACTGGCCTCCTCGAGGGCTTTCTGCTTGGCACCTGCCCTAACCCTAGGCTGATTGGCTGCCCTGCCTAGGGTTAGGGTTAGGGTTACGCCTAGGGTTAGGGTTCCGCAAACTAAAAGGCCCAGAGCACCGGGCACACTGCAGCTGCAAAGGGCATCCCAGGGGCATCGCAAAACTGCCACAAACTGGCCTCCTCGAGGGCTTTCTGCTTGGCACCTGCCCTAACCCTAGGCTGATTGGCTGCCCTGCCTAGGGTTAGGGTTAGGGTTACGCCTAGGGTTAGGGTTCCGCAAACTAAAAGGCCCAGAGCTCCGGGCACACTGCAGCTGCAAGGGGCATCCCAGGGGCATCGCAAAACTGCCAAAAGCTGGCCTCCTCGAGGGCTTTCTGCTTGGCACCTGCCCTAACCCTAGGCTGATTGGCTGCCCTGCCTAGGGTTAGGGTTAGGGTTAGGGTTAGGCCTAGGGTTAGGGTTCCGCAAACTAAAAGGCCCAGAGCTCCGGGCACACTGCAGCTGCAAAGGGCATCCCAGGGGCATGGCAAAACTGCCACAAGCTGGCCTCCTCGAGGGCTTTCTGCTTGGCACCTGCCCTAACCCTAGGCTGATTGGCTGCCCTGCCTAGGGTTAGGGTTAGGGTTAGGCCTAGGGTTAGGGTTCCGCAAACTAAAAGGCCCAGAGCTCCGGGCACACTACAGCTGCAAAGGGCATCCCAGGGGCATCGCAAAACTGCCACAAGCTGGCCTCCTCGAGGGCTTTCTGCTTGGCACCTGCCCTAACCCTAGGCTGATTGGCTGCCCTGCCTAGGGTTAGGGTTAGGGTTACGCCTAGGGTTAGGGTTCCGCAAACTAAAAGGCCCAGAGCTCCGGGCACACTGCAGCTGCAAAGGGCATCCCAGGGGCATCGCAAAACTGCCACAAGCTGGCCTCCTCGAGGGCTTTCTCCTTGGCACCTGCCCTAACCCTAGGCTGATTGGCTGCCCTGCCTAGGGTTAGGGTTAGGGTTAGGGTTACGCCTAGGGTTAGGGTTCCGCAAACTAAAAGGCCCAGAGCTCCGGGCACACTGCAGCTGCAAAGGGCATCCCAGGGGCATCGCAAAACTGCCACAAGCTGGCCTCCTTGAGGGCTTTCTCCTTGGCACCTGCCCTAACCCTAGGCTGATTGCCTGCCCTGCCTAGGGTTAGGGTTAGGGTTACGCCTAGGGTTAGGGTTCCGCAAACTAAAAGGCCCAGAGCTCCGGGCACACTGCAGCTGCAAAGGGCATCCCAGGGGCATCGCAAAACTGCCACAAGCTGGCCTCCTCGAGGGCTTTCTGCTTGGCACCTGCCCTAACCCTAGGCTGATTGGCTGCCCTGCCTAGGGTTAGGGTTAGGGTTAGGCCTAGGGTTAGGGTTCCGCAAACTAAAAGGCCCAGAGCTCCGGGCACACTACAGCTGCAAAGGGCATCCCAGGGGCATCGCAAAACTGCCACAAACTGGCCTCCTCGAGGGCTTTCTGCTTGGCACCTGCCCTAACCCTAGGCTGATTGGCTGCCCTGCCTAGGGTTAGGGTTAGGGTTACGCCTAGGGTTAGGGTTCCGCAAACTAAAAGGCCCAGAGCACCAGGCACACTGCAGCTGCAAAGGGCATCCCAGGGGCATCGCAAAACTGCCACAAGCTGGCCTCCTCGAGGGCTTTCTGCTTGGCACCTGCCCTAACCCTAGGCTGATTGGCTGCCCTGCCTAGGGTTAGGGTTAGGGTTAGGGTTAGGCCTAGGGTTAGGGTTCCGCAAACTAAAAGGCCCAGAGCTCCGGGCACACTGCAGCTGCAAAGGGCATCCCAGGGGCATCGCAAAACTGCCACAAGCTGGCCTCCTCGAGGCCTTTCTGCTTGGCACCTGCCCTAACCCTAGGCTGATTGGCTGCCCTGCCTAGGGTTAGGGTTAGGGTTAGGGTTAGGCCTAGGGTTAGGGTTCCGCAAACTAAAAGGCCCAGAGCTCCGGGCACACTGCAGCTGCAAAGGGCATCCCAGGGGCATCGCAAAACTGCCACAAGCTGGCCTCCTCGAGGGCTTTCTGCTTGGCACCTGCCCTAACCCTAGGCTGATTGCCTGCCCTGCCTAGGGTTAGGGTTAGGGTTAGGGTTAGGCCTAGGGTTAGGGTTCCGCAAACTAAAAGGCCCAGAGCTCCGGGCACACTGCAGCTGCAAAGGGCATCCCAGGGGCATGGCAAAACTGCCACAAGCTGGCCTCCTCGAGGGCTTTCTGCTTGGCACCTGCCCTAACCCTAGGCTGATTGGCTGCCCTGCCTAGGGTTAGGGTTAGGGTTAGGCCTAGGGTTAGGGTTCCGCAAACTAAAAGGCCCAGAGCTCCGGGCACACTGCAGCTGCAAAGGGCATCCCAGGGGCATCGCAAAACTGCCACAAGCTGGCCTCCTCGAGGGCTTTCTCCTTGGCACCTGCCCTAACCCTAGGCTGATTGGCTGCCCTGCCTAGGGTTAGGGTTAGGGTTAGGCCTAGGGTTAGGGTTCCGCAAACTAAAAGGCCCAGAGCTCCGGGCACACTACAGCTGCAAAGGGCATCCCAGGGGCATCGCAAAACTGCCACAAGCTGGCCTCCTCGAGGGCTTTCTGCTTGGCACCTGCCCTAACCCTAGGCTGATTGGCTGCCCTGCCTAGGGTTAGGGTTAGGGTTACGCCTAGGGTTAGGGTTCCGCAAACTAAAAGGCCCAGAGCTCCGGGCACACTGCAGCTGCAAAGGGCATCCCAGGGGCATCGCAAAACTGCCACAAGCTGGCCTCCTCGAGGGCTTTCTGCTTGGCACCTGCCCTAACCCTAGGCTGATTGGCTGCCCTGCCTAGGGTTAGGGTTAGGGTTACGCCTAGGGTTAGGGTTCCGCAAACTAAAAGGCCCAGAGCTCCGGGCACACTGCAGCTGCAAAGGGCATCCCAGGGGCATCGCAAAACTGCCACAAGCTGGCCTCCTCGAGGGCTTTCTCCTTGGCACCTGTCCTAACCCTAGGCTGATTGCCTGCCCTGCCTAGGGTTAGGGTTAGGGTTAGGGTTAATCCTAGGGTAAGGGTTCCGCAAACTAAAAGGCCCAGAGCTCCGGGCACACTGCAGCTGCAAAGGGCATCCCAGGGGCATCGCAAAACTGCCACAAGCTGGCCTCCTCGAGGGCTTTCTGCTTGGCACCTGCCCTAACCCTAGGCTGATTGGCTGCCCTGCCTAGGGTTAGGGTTAGGGTTAGGCCTAGGGTTAGGGTTCCGCAAACTAAAAGGCCCAGAGCTCCGGGCACACTGCAGCTGCAAAGGGCATCCCAGGGGCATCGCAAAACTGCCACAAGCTGGCCTCCTCGAGGGCTTTCTCCTTGGCACCTGCCCTAACCCTAGGCTGATTGGCTGCCCTGCCTAGGGTTAGGGTTAGGGTTAGGGTTACGCCTAGGGTTAGGGTTCCGCAAACTAAAAGGCCCAGAGCTCCGGGCACACTGCAGCTGCAAAGGGCATCCCAGGGGCATCGCAAAACTGCCACAAGCTGGCCTCCTCGAGGGCTTTCTCCTTGGCACCTGCCCTAACCCTAGGCTGATTGCCTGCCCTGCCTAGGGTTAGGGTTAGGGTTAGGCCTAGGGTTAGGGTTCCGCAAACTAAAAGGCCCAGAGCTCCGGGCACACTACAGCTGCAAAGGGCATCCCAGGGGCATCGCAAAACTGCCACAAGCTGGCCTCCTCGAGGGCTTTCTGCTTGGCACCTGCCCTAACCCTAGGCTGATTGGCTGCCCTGCCTAGGGTTAGGGTTAGGGTTACGCCTAGGGTTAGGGTTCCGCAAACTAAAAGGCCCAGAGCTCCGGGCACACTGCAGCTGCAAAGGGCATCCCAGGGGCATCGCAAAACTGCCACAAGCTGGCCTCCTCGAGGGCTTTCTGCTTGGCACCTGCCCTAACCCTAGGCTGATTGGCTGCCCTGCCTAGGGTTAGGGTTAGGGTTACGCCTAGGGTTAGGGTTCCGCAAACTAAAAGGCCCAGAGCTCCGGGCACACTGCAGCTGCAAAGGGCATCCCAGGGGCATCGCAAAACTGCCACAAGCTGGCCTCCTCGAGGGCTTTCTCCTTGGCACCTGCCCTAACCCTAGGCTGATTGGCTGCCCTGCCTAGGGTTAGGGTCAGGGTTAGGGTTAGGGTTAGGCCTAGGGTTAGGGTTCCGCAAACTAAAAGGCCCAGAGCTCCGGGCACACTGCAGCTGCAAAGGGCATCCCAGGGGCATCGCAAAACTGCCACAAGCTGGCCTCCTCGAGGGCTTTTTCCTTGGCACCTGCCCGAACCCTAGGCTGATTGCCTGCCCTGCCTAGGGTTAGGGTTAGGGTTACGCCTAGGGTTAGGGTTCCGCAAACTAAAAGGCCCAGAGCTCCGGGCACACTGCAGCTGCAAAGGGCATCCCAGGGGCATCGCAAAACTGCCACAAGCTGGCCTCCTCGAGGGCTTTCTCCTTGGCACCTGCCCTAACCCTAGGCTGATTGGCTGCCCTGCCTAGGGTTAGGGTTAGGGTTAGGCCTAGGGTTAGGGTTCCGCAAACTAAAAGGCCCAGAGCTCCGGGCACACTGAAGCTGCAAAGGGCATCCCAGGGGCATCGCAAAACTGCCACAAGCTGGCCTCCTCGAGGGCTTTCTGCTTGGCACCTGCCCTAACCCTAGGCTGATTGGCTGCCCTGCCTAGGGTTAGGGTTAGGGTTACGCCTAGGGTTAGGGTTCCGCAAACTAAAAGGCCCAGAGCTCCGGGCACACTGCAGCTGCAAAGGGCATCCCAGGGGCATCGCAAAACTGCCACAAGTTGGCCTCCTCGAGGGCTTTCTCCTTGGCACCTGCCCTAACCCTAGGCTGATTGGCTGCCCTGCCTAGGGTTAGGGTTAGGGTTAGGCCTAGGGTTAGGGTTCCGCAAACTAAAAGGCCCAGAGCTCCGGGCACACTGCAGCTGCAAAGGGCATCCCAGGGGCATCGCAAAACTGCCACAAGCTGGCCTCCTCGAGGGCTTTCTCCTTGGCACCTGCCCTAACCCTAGGCTGATTGGCTGCCCTGCCTAGGGTTAGGGTTAGAGTTACGCCTAGGGTTAGGGTTCCGCAAACTAAAAGGCCCAGAGCTCCGGGCACACTGCAGCTGCAAAGGGCATCCCAGGGGCATCGCAAAACTGCCACAAGCTGGCCTCCTCGAGGGCTTTCTCCTTGGCACCTGCCCTAACCCTAGGCTGATTGCCTGCCCTGCCTAGGGTTAGGGTTAGGGTTACGCCTAGGGTTAGGGTTCCGCAAACCAAAAGGCCCAGAGCTCCGGGCACACTGCAGCTGCAAAGGGCATCCCAGGGGCATCGCAAAACTGCCACAAGCTGGCCTCCTCGAGGGCTTTCTGCTTGGCACCTGCCCTAACCCTAGGCTGATTGCCTGCCCTGCCTAGGGTTAGGGTTAGGGTTACGCCTAGGGTTAGGGTTCCGCAAACCAAAAGGCCCAGAGCTCCGGGCACACTGCAGCTGCAAAGGGCATCCCAGGGGCATCGCAAAACTGCCACAAGCTGGCCTCCTCGAGGGCTTTCTCCTTGGCACCTGCCCTAACCCTAGGCTGATTGGCTGCCCTGCCTAGGGTTAGGGTTAGGGTTACGCCTAGGGTTAGGGTTCCGCAAACTAAAAGGCCCAGAGCTCCGGGCACACTGCAGCTGCAAAGGGCATCCCAGGGGCATCGCAAAACTGCCACAAGCTGGCCTCCTCGAGGGCTTTCTCCTTGGCACCTGCCCTAACCCTAGGCTGATTGGCTGCCCTGCCTAGGGTTAGGGTTAGGGTTACGCCTAGGGTTAGGGTTCCGCAAACTAAAAGGCCCAGAGCTCCGGGCACACTGCAGCTGCAAAGGGCATCCCAGGGGCATCGCAAAACTGCCACAAGCTGGCCTCCTCGAGGGCTTTCTCCTTGGCACCTGCCCTAACCCTAGGCTGATTGCCTGCCCTGCCTAGGGTTAGGGTTAGGGTTACGCCTAGGGTTAGGGTTCCGCAAACTAAAAGGCCCAGAGCTCCGGGCACACTGCAGCTGCAAAGGGCATCCCAGGGGCATCGCAAAACTGCCACAAGCTGGCCTCCTCGAGGGCTTTCTGCTTGGCACCTGCCCTAACCCTAGGCTGATTGGCTGCCCTGCCTAGGGTTAGGGTTAGGGTTAGGCCTAGGGTTAGGGTTCCGCAAACTAAAAGGCCCAGAGCTCCGGGCACACTGCAGCTGCAAAGGGCATCCCAGGGGCATCGCAAAACTGCCACAAGCTGGCCTCCTCGAGGGCTTTCTCCTTGGCACCTGCCCTAACCCTAGGCTGATTGGCTGCCCTGCCTAGGGTTAGGGTTAGGGTTAGGGTTACGCCTAGGGTTAGGGTTCCGCAAACTAAAAGGCCCAGAGCTCCGGGCACACTGCAGCTGCAAAGGGCATCCCAGGGGCATCGCAAAACTGCCACAAGCTGGCCTCCTTGAGGGCTTTCTCCTTGGCACCTGCCCTAACCCTAGGCTGATTGCCTGCCCTGCCTAGGGTTAGGGTTAGGCCTAGGGTTAGGGTTCCGCAAACTAAAAGGCCCAGAGCTCCGGGCACACTGCAGCTGCAAAGGGCATCCCAGGGGCATCGCAAAACTGCCACAAGCTGGCCTCCTCGAGGGCTTTCTCCTTGGCACCTGCCCTAACCCTAGGCTGATTGGCTGCCCTGCCTAGGGTTAGGGTTAGGGTTACGCCTAGGGTTAGGGTTCCGCAAACTAAAAGGCCCAGAGCTCCGGGCACACTGCAGCTGCAAAGGGCATCCCAGGGGCATCGCAAAACTGCCACAAGCTGGCCTCCTCGAGGGCTTTCTCCTTGGCACCTGTCCTAACCCTAGGCTGATTGCCTGCCCTGCCTAGGGTTAGGGTTAGGGTTAGGGTTAATCCTAGGGTAAGGGTTCCGCAAACTAAAAGGCCCAGAGCTCCGGGCACACTGCAGCTGCAAAGGGCATCCCAGGGGCATCGCAAAACTGCCACAAGCTGGCCTCCTCGAGGGCTTTCTCCTTGGCACCTGCCCTAACCCTAGGCTGATTGGCTGCCCTGCCTAGGGTTAGGGTTAGGGTTAGGCCTAGGGTTAGGGTTCCGCAAACTAAAAGGCCCAGAGCTCCGGGCACACTGAAGCTGCAAAGGGCATCCCAGGGGCATCGCAAAACTGCCACAAGCTGGCCTCCTCGAGGGCTTTCTCCTTGGCACCTGCCCTAACCCTAGGCTGATTGGCTGCCCTGCCTAGGGTTAGGGTTAGGGTTACGCCTAGGGTTAGGGTTCCGCAAACTAAAAGGCCCAGAGCTCCGGGCACACTGCAGCTGCAAAGGGCATCCCAGGGGCATCGCAAAACTGCCACAAGTTGGCCTCCTCGAGGGCTTTCTCCTTGGCACCTGCCCTAACCCTAGGCTGATTGGCTGCCCTGCCTAGGGTTAGGGTTAGGGTTAGGCCTAGGGTTAGGGTTCCGCAAACTAAAAGGCCCAGAGCTCCGGGCACACTGCAGCTGCAAAGGGCATCCCAGGGGCATCGCAAAACTGCCACAAGCTGGCCTCCTCGAGGGCTTTCTCCTTGGCACCTGCCCTAACCCTAGGCTGATTGGCTGCCCTGCCTAGGGTTAGGGTTAGAGTTACGCCTAGGGTTAGGGTTCCGCAAACTAAAAGGCCCAGAGCTCCGGGCACACTGCAGCTGCAAAGGGCATCCCAGGGGCATCGCAAAACTGCCACAAGCTGGCCTCCTCGAGGGCTTTCTCCTTGGCACCTGCCCTAACCCTAGGCTGATTGCCTGCCCTGCCTAGGGTTAGGGTTAGGGTTACGCCTAGGGTTAGGGTTCCGCAAACCAAAAGGCCCAGAGCTCTGGGCACACTGCAGCTGCAAAGGGCATCCCAGGGGCATCGCAAAACTGCCACAAGCTGGCCTCCTCGAGGGCTTTCTGCTTGGCACCTGCCCTAACCCTAGGCTGATTGCCTGCCCTGCCTAGGGTTAGGGTTAGGGTTACGCCTAGGGTTAGGGTTCCGCAAACCAAAAGGCCCAGAGCTCCGGGCACACTGCAGCTGCAAAGGGCATCCCAGGGGCATCGCAAAACTGCCACAAGCTGGCCTCCTCGAGGGCTTTCTCCTTGGCACCTGCCCTAACCCTAGGCTGATTGGCTGCCCTGCCTAGGGTTAGGGTTAGGGTTACGCCTAGGGTTAGGGTTCCGCAAACTAAAAGGCCCAGAGCTCCGGGCACACTGCAGCTGCAAAGGGCATCCCAGGGGCATCGCAAAACTGCCACAAGCTGGCCTCCTCGAGGGCTTTCTCCTTGGCACCTGCCCTAACCCTAGGCTGATTGGCTGCCCTGCCTAGGGTTAGGGTTAGGGTTACGCCTAGGGTTAGGGTTCCGCAAACTAAAAGGCCCAGAGCTCCGGGCACACTGCAGCTGCAAAGGGCATCCCAGGGGCATCGCAAAACTGCCACAAGCTGGCCTCCTCGAGGGCTTTCTCCTTGGCACCTGCCCTAACCCTAGGCTGATTGCCTGCCCTGCCTAGGGTTAGGGTTAGGGTTAGGCCTAGGGTTAGGGTTCCGCAAACTAAAAGGCCCAGAGCTCCGGGCACACTACAGCTGCAAAGGGCATCCCAGGGGCATCGCAAAACTGCCACAAGCTGGCCTCCTCGAGGGCTTTCTGCTTGGCACCTGCCCTAACCCTAGGCTGATTGGCTGCCCTGCCTAGGGTTAGGGTTAGGGTTACGCCTAGGGTTAGGGTTCCGCAAACTAAAAGGCCCAGAGCTCCGGGCACACTGCAGCTGCAAAGGGCATCCCAGGGGCATCGCAAAACTGCCACAAGCTGGCCTCCTCGAGGGCTTTCTGCTTGGCACCTGCCCTAACCCTAGGCTGATTGGCTGCCCTGCCTAGGGTTAGGGTTAGGGTTACGCCTAGGGTTAGGGTTCCGCAAACTAAAAGGCCCAGAGCTCCGGGCACACTGCAGCTGCAAAGGGCATCCCAGGGGCATCGCAAAACTGCCACAAGCTGGCCTCCTCGAGGGCTTTCTCCTTGGCACCTGCCCTAACCCTAGGCTGATTGCCTGCCCTGCCTAGGGTTAGGGTTAGGGTTAGGGTTAGGGTTAGGCCTAGGGTTAGGGTTCCGCAAACTAAAAGGCCCAGAGCTCCGGGCACACTGCAGCTGCAAAGGGCATCCCAGGGGCATCGCAAAACTGCCACAAGCTGGCCTCCTCGAGGGCTTTTTCCTTGGCACCTGCCCTAACCCTAGGCTGATTGCCTGCCCTGCCTAGGGTTAGGGTTAGGGTTACGCCTAGGGTTAGGGTTCCGCAAACTAAAAGGCCCAGAGCTCCGGGCACACTGCAGCTGCAAAGGGCATCCCAGGGGCATCGCAAAACTGCCACAAGCTGGCCTCCTCGAGGGCTTTCTCCTTGGCACCTGCCCTAACCCTAGGCTGATTGGCTGCCCTGCCTAGGGTTAGGGTTAGGGTTAGGCCTAGGGTTAGGGTTCCGCAAACTAAAAGGCCCAGAGCTCCGGGCACACTGAAGCTGCAAAGGGCATCCCAGGGGCATCGCAAAACTGCCACAAGCTGGCCTCCTCGAGGGCTTTCTGCTTGGCACCTGCCCTAACCCTAGGCTGATTGGCTGCCCTGCCTAGGGTTAGGGTTAGGGTTACGCCTAGGGTTAGGGTTCCGCAAACTAAAAGGCCCAGAGCTCCGGGCACACTGCAGCTGCAAAGGGCATCCCAGGGGCATCGCAAAACTGCCACAAGTTGGCCTCCTCGAGGGCTTTCTCCTTGGCACCTGCCCTAACCCTAGGCTGATTGGCTGCCCTGCCTAGGGTTAGGGTTAGGGTTAGGCCTAGGGTTAGGGTTCCGCAAACTAAAAGGCCCAGAGCTCCGGGCACACTGCAGCTGCAAAGGGCATCCCAGGGGCATCGCAAAACTGCCACAAGCTGGCCTCCTCGAGGGCTTTCTCCTTGGCACCTGCCCTAACCCTAGGCTGATTGGCTGCCCTGCCTAGGGTTAGGGTTAGAGTTACGCCTAGGGTTAGGGTTCCGCAAACTAAAAGGCCCAGAGCTCCGGGCACACTGCAGCTGCAAAGGGCATCCCAGGGGCATCGCAAAACTGCCACAAGCTGGCCTCCTCGAGGGCTTTCTCCTTGGCACCTGCCCTAACCCTAGGCTGATTGCCTGCCCTGCCTAGGGTTAGGGTTAGGGTTACGCCTAGGGTTAGGGTTCCGCAAACCAAAAGGCCCAGAGCTCCGGGCACACTGCAGCTGCAAAGGGCATCCCAGGGGCATCGCAAAACTGCCACAAGCTGGCCTCCTCGAGGGCTTTCTGCTTGGCACCTGCCCTAACCCTAGGCTGATTGCCTGCCCTGCCTAGGGTTAGGGTTAGGGTTACGCCTAGGGTTAGGGTTCCGCAAACCAAAAGGCCCAGAGCTCCGGGCACACTGCAGCTGCAAAGGGCATCCCAGGGGCATCGCAAAACTGCCACAAGCTGGCCTCCTCGAGGGCTTTCTCCTTGGCACCTGCCCTAACCCTAGGCTGATTGGCTGCCCTGCCTAGGGTTAGGGTTAGGGTTACGCCTAGGGTTAGGGTTCCGCAAACTAAAAGGCCCAGAGCTCCGGGCACACTGCAGCTGCAAAGGGCATCCCAGGGGCATCGCAAAACTGCCACAAGCTGGCCTCCTCGAGGGCTTTCTCCTTGGCACCTGCCCTAACCCTAGGCTGATTGGCTGCCCTGCCTAGGGTTAGGGTTAGGGTTACGCCTAGGGTTAGGGTTCCGCAAACTAAAAGGCCCAGAGCTCCGGGCACACTGCAGCTGCAAAGGGCATCCCAGGGGCATCGCAAAACTGCCACAAGCTGGCCTCCTCGAGGGCTTTCTCCTTGGCACCTGCCCTAACCCTAGGCTGATTGCCTGCCCTGCCTAGGGTTAGGGTTAGGGTTACGCCTAGGGTTAGGGTTCCGCAAACTAAAAGGCCCAGAGCTCCGGGCACACTGCAGCTGCAAAGGGCATCCCAGGGGCATCGCAAAACTGCCACAAGCTGGCCTCCTCGAGGGCTTTCTGCTTGGCACCTGCCCTAACCCTAGGCTGATTGGCTGCCCTGCCTAGGGTTAGGGTTAGGGTTAGGCCTAGGGTTAGGGTTCCGCAAACTAAAAGGCCCAGAGCTCCGGGCACACTGCAGCTGCAAAGGGCATCCCAGGGGCATCGCAAAACTGCCACAAGCTGGCCTCCTCGAGGGCTTTCTCCTTGGCACCTGCCCTAACCCTAGGCTGATTGGCTGCCCTGCCTAGGGTTAGGGTTAGGGTTAGGGTTACGCCTAGGGTTAGGGTTCCGCAAACTAAAAGGCCCAGAGCTCCGGGCACACTGCAGCTGCAAAGGGCATCCCAGGGGCATCGCAAAACTGCCACAAGCTGGCCTCCTTGAGGGCTTTCTCCTTGGCACCTGCCCTAACCCTAGGCTGATTGCCTGCCCTGCCTAGGGTTAGGGTTAGGCCTAGGGTTAGGGTTCCGCAAACTAAAAGGCCCAGAGCTCCGGGCACACTGCAGCTGCAAAGGGCATCCCAGGGGCATCGCAAAACTGCCACAAGCTGGCCTCCTCGAGGGCTTTCTCCTTGGCACCTGCCCTAACCCTAGGCTGATTGGCTGCCCTGCCTAGGGTTAGGGTTAGGGTTACGCCTAGGGTTAGGGTTCCGCAAACTAAAAGGCCCAGAGCTCCGGGCACACTACAGCTGCAAAGGGCATCCCAGGGGAATCGCAAAACTGCCACAAGCTGGCCTCCTCGAGGGCTTTCTGCTTGACACCTGCCCTAACCCTAGGCTGATTGGCTGCCCTGCCTAGGGTTAGGGTTAGGGTTACGCCTAGGGTTAGGGTTCCGCAAACTAAAAGGCCCAGAGCTCCGGGCACACTGCAGCTGCAAAGGGCATCCCAGGGGCATCGCAAAACTGCCACAAGCTGGCCTCCTCGAGGGCTTTCTCCTTGGCACCTGCCCTAACCCTAGGCTGATTGCCTGCCCTGCCTAGGGTTAGGGTTAGGGTTAGGGTTAGGGTTAGGCCTAGGGTTAGGGTTCCGCAAACTAAAAGGCCCAGAGCTCCGGGCACACTGCAGCTGCAAAGGGCATCCCAGGGGCATCGCAAAACTGCCACAAGCTGGCCTCCTTGAGGGCTTTCTCCTTGGCACCTGCCCTAACCCTAGGCTGATTGGCTGCCCTGCCTAGGGTTAGGGTTAGGCCTAGGGTTAGGGTTCCGCAAACTAAAAGGCCCAGAGCTCCGGGCACACTGCAGCTGCAAAGGGCATCCCAGGGGCATCGCAAAACTGCCACAAGCTGGCCTCCTCGAGGGCTTTCTCCTTGGCACCTGCCCTAACCCTAGGCTGATTGCCTGCCCTGCCTAGGGTTAGGGTTAGGGTTACGCCTAGGGATAGGGTTCCGCAAACTAAAAGGCCCAGAGCTCCGGGCACACTGCAGCTGCAAAGGGCATCCCAGGGGCATCGCAAAACTGCCACAAGCTGGCCTCCTCGAGGGCTTTCTGCTTGGCACCTGCCCTAACCCTAGGCTGATTGGCTGCCCTGCCTAGGGTTAGGGTTAGGGTTAGGCCTAGGGTTAGGGTTCCGCAAACTAAAAGGCCCAGAGCTCCGGGCACACTGCAGCTGCAAAGGGCATCTCAGGGGCATCGCAAAACTGCCACAAGTTGGCCTCCTCGAGGGCTTTCTCCTTGGCACCTGCCCTAACCCTAGGCTGATTGGCTGCCCTGCCTAGGGTTAGGGTTAGGGTTAGGCCTAGGGTTAGGGTTCCGCAAACCAAAAGGCCCAGAGCTCCGGGCACACTGCAGCTGCAAAGGGCATCCCAGGGGCATCGCAAAACTGCCACAAGCTGGCCTCCTCGAGGGCTTTCTCCTTGGCACCTGCCCTAACCCTAGGCTGATTGGCTGCCCTGCCTAGGGTTAGGGTTAGGGTTACGCCTAGGGTTAGGGTTCCGCAAACTAAAAGGCCCAGAGCTCCGGGCACACTGCAGCTGCAAAGGGCATCCCAGGGGCATCGCAAAACTGCCACAAGCTGGCCTCCTCGAGGGCTTTCTCCTTGGCACCTGCCCTAACCCTAGGCTGATTGCCTGCCCTGCCTAGGGTTAGGGTTAGGGTTAGGCCTAGGGTTAGGGTTCCGCAAACTAAAAGGCCCAGAGCTCCGGGCACACTGCAGCTGCAAAGGGCATCCCAGGGGCATCGCAAAACTGCCACAAGCTGGCCTCCTCGAGGGCTTTCTCCTTGGCACCTGCCCTAACCCTAGGCTGATTGGCTGCCCTGCCTAGGGTTAGGGTTAGGGTTAGGCCTAGGGTTAGGGTTCCGCAAACTAAAAGGCCCAGAGCTCCGGGCACACTGCAGCTGCAAAGGGCATCCCAGGGGCATCGCAAAACTGCCACAAGCTGGCCTCCTCGAGGGCTTTCTGCTTGGCACCTGCCCTAACCCTAGGCTGATTGGCTGCCCTGCCTAGGGTTAGGGTTAGGGTTAGGGTTACGCCTAGGGTTAGGGTTCCGCAAACTAAAAGGCCCAGAGCTCCGGGCACACTACAGCTGCAAAGGGCATCCCAGGGGCATCGCAAAACTGCCACAAGCTGGCCTCCTCGAGGGCTTTCTGCTTAGCACCTGCCCTAACCCTAGGCTGATTGGCTGCCCTGCCTAGGGTTAGGGATAGGGTTACGCCTAGGGTTAGGGTTCCGCAAACTAAAAGGCCCAGAGCTCCGGGCACACTGCAGCTGCAAAGGGCATCCCAGGGGCATCGCAAAACTGCCACAAGCTGGCCTCCTCGAGGGCTTTCTGCTTGGCACCTGCCCTAACCCTAGGCTGATTGGCTGCCCTGCCTAGGGTTAGGGTTAGGGTTAGGCCTAGGGTTAGGGTTCCGCAAACTAAAAGGCCCAGAGCTCCGGGCACACTGCAGCTGCAAAGGGCATCCCAGGGGCATCGCAAAACTGCCACAAGCTGGCCTCCTCGAGGGCTTTCTCCTTGGCACCTGCCCTAACCCTAGGCTGATTGGCTGCCCTGCCTAGGGTTAGGGTTAGGGTTACGCCTAGGGTTAGGGTTCCGCAAACTAAAAGGCCCAGAGCACCGGGCACACTGCAGCTGCAAAGGGCATCCCAGGGGCATCGCAAAACTGCCACAAACTGGCCTCCTCGAGGGCTTTCTGCTTGGCACCTGCCCTAACCCTAGGCTGATTGGCTGCCCTGCCTAGGGTTAGGGTTAGGGTTAGGGTTACGCCTAGGGTTAGGGTTCCGCAAACTAAAAGGCCCAGAGCTCCGGGCACACTGCAGCTGCAAAGGGCATCCCAGGGGCATCGCAAAACTGCCACAAGCTGGCCTCCTCGAGGGCTTTCTCCTTGGCACCTGCCCTAACCCTAGGCTGATTGGCTGCCCTGCCTAGGGTTAGGGTTAGGGTTAGGCCTAGGGTTAGGGTTCCGCAAACTAAAAGGCCCAGAGCTCCGGGCACACTACAGCTGCAAAGGGCATCCCAGGGGCATCGCAAAACTGCCACAAGCTGGCCTCCTCGAGGGCTTTCTGCTTGGCACCTGCCCTAACCCTAGGCTGATTGGCTGCCCTGCCTAGGGTTAGGGTTAGGGTTAGGCCTAGGGTTAGGGTTCCGCAAACTAAAAGGCCCAGAGCTCCGGGCACACTGCAGCTGCAAAGGGCATCCCAGGGGCATCGCAAAACTGCCACAAGCTGGCCTCCTCGAGGGCTTTCTGCTTGGCACCTGCCCTAACCCTAGGCTGATTGGCTGCCCTGCCTAGGGTTAGGGTTAGGGTTAGGGTTAGGCCTAGGGTTAGGGTTCCGCAAACTAAAAGGCCCAGAGCTCCGGGCACACTACAGCTGCAAAGGGCATCCCAGGGGCATCGCAAAACTGCCACAAGCTGGCCTCCTCGAGGGCTTTCTGCTTAGCACCTGCCCTAACCCTAGGCTGATTGGCTGCCCTGCCTAGGGTTAGGGTTAGGGTTACGCCTAGGGTTAGGGTTCCGCAAACTAAAAGGCCCAGAGCTCCGGGCACACTGCAGCTGCAAAGGGCATCCCAGGGGCATCGCAAAACTGCCACAAGCTGGCCTCCTCGAGGGCTTTCTGCTTGGCACCTGCCCTAACCCTAGGCTGATTGGCTGCCCTGCCTAGGGTTAGGGTTAGGGTTAGGCCTAGGGTTAGGGTTCCGCAAACTAAAAGGCCCAGAGCTCCGGGCACACTGCAGCTGCAAAGGGCATCCCAGGGGCATCGCAAAACTGCCACAAGCTGGCCTCCTCGAGGGCTTTCTCCTTGGCACCTGCCCTAACCCTAGGCTGATTGGCTGCCCTGCCTAGGGTTAGGGTTAGGGTTACGCCTAGGGTTAGGGTTCCGCAAACTAAAAGGCCCAGAGCACCGGGCACACTGCAGCTGCAAAGGGCATCCCAGGGGCATCGCAAAACTGCCACAAACTGGCCTCCTCGAGGGCTTTCTGCTTGGCACCTGCCCTAACCCTAGGCTGATTGGCTGCCCTGCCTAGGGTTAGGGTTAGGGTTAGGGTTACGCCTAGGGTTAGGGTTCCGCAAACTAAAAGGCCCAGAGCTCCGGGCACACTGCAGCTGCAAAGGGCATCCCAGGGGCATCGCAAAACTGCCACAAGCTGGCCTCCTCGAGGGCTTTCTCCTTGGCACCTGCCCTAACCCTAGGCTGATTGGCTGCCCTGCCTAGGGTTAGGGTTAGGGTTAGGCCTAGGGTTAGGGTTCCGCAAACTAAAAGGCCCAGAGCTCCGGGCACACTACAGCTGCAAAGGGCATCCCAGGGGCATCGCAAAACTGCCACAAGCTGGCCTCCTCGAGGGCTTTCTGCTTGGCACCTGCCCTAACCCTAGGCTGATTGGCTGCCCTGCCTAGGGTTAGGGTTAGGGTTACGCCTAGGGTTAGGGTTCCGCAAACTAAAAGGCCCAGAGCTCCGGGCACACTGCAGCTGCAAAGGGCATCCCAGGGGCATCGCAAAACTGCCACAAGCTGGCCTCCTCGAGGGCTTTCTCCTTGGCACCTGCCCTAACCCTAGGCTGATTGGCTGCCCTGCCTAGGGTTAGGGTTAGGGTTAGGCCTAGGGTTAGGGTTCCGCAAACTAAAAGGCCCAGAGCTCCGGGCACACTGCAGCTGCAAAGGGCATCCCAGGGGCATCGCAAAACTGCCACAAGCTGGCCTCCTCGAGGGCTTTCTCCTTGGCACCTGCCCTAACCCTAGGCTGATTGGCTGCCCTGCCTAGGGTTAGGGTTAGGGTTAGGGTTAGGATTAGGCCTAGGGTTAGGGTTCCGCAAACTAAAAGGCCCAGAGCTCCGGGCACACTGCAGCTGCAAAGGGCATCCCAGGGGCATCGCAAAACTGCCACAAGCTGGCCTCCTCGAGGGCTTTCTCCTTGGCACCTGCCCTAACCCTAGGCTGATTGGCTGCCCTGCCTAGGGTTAGGGTTAGGGTTACGCCTAGGGTTAGGGTTCCGCAAACTAAAAGGCCCAGAGCTCCGGGCACACTGCAGCTGCAAAGGGCATCCCAGGGGCATCGCAAAACTGCCACAAGCTGGCCTCCTCGAGGGCTTTCTCCTTGGCACCTGCCCTAACCCTAGGCTGATTGCCTGCCCTGCCTAGGGTTAGGGTTAGGGTTAGGGATACGCCTAGGGTTAGGGTTCCGCAAACTAAAAGGCCCAGAGCTCCGGGCACACTGCAGCTGCAAAGGGCATCCCAGGGGCATCGCAAAACTGCCACAAGCTGGCCTCCTCGAGGGCTTTCTGCTTGGCACCTGCCCTAACCCTAGGCTGATTGCCTGCCCTGCCTAGGGTTAGGGTTAGGGTTAGGCCTAGGGTTAGGGTTCCGCAAACTAAAAGGCCCAGAGCTCCGGGCACACTGCAGCTGCAAAGGGCATCCCAGGGGCATCGCAAAACTGCCACAAGCTGGCCTCCTCGAGGGCTTTCTCCTTGGCACCTGCCCTAACCCTAGGCTGATTGGCTGCCCTGCCTAGGGTTAGGGTTAGGGTTAGGGTTACGCCTAGGGTTAGGGTTCCGCAAACTAAAAGGCCCAGAGCTCCGGGCACACTGCAGCTGCAAAGGGCATCCCAGGGGCATCGCAAAACTGCCACAAGCTGGCCTCCTCGAGGGCTTTCTCCTTGGCACCTGCCCTAACCCTAGGCTGATTGGCTGCCCTGCCTAGGGTTAGGGTTAGGGTTACGCCTAGGGTTAGGGTTCCGCAAACTAAAAGGCCCAGAGCTCCGGGCACACTACAGCTGCAAAGGGCATCCCAGGGGCATCGCAAAACTGCCACAAGCTGGCCTCCTCGAGGGCTTTCTGCTTGGCACCTGCCCTAACCCTAGGCTGATTGGCTGCCCTGCCTAGGGTTAGGGTTAGGGTTACGCCTAGGGTTAGGGTTCCGCAAACTAAAAGGCCCAGAGCTCCGGGCACACTGCAGCTGCAAAGGGCATCCCAGGGGCATCGCAAAACTGCCACAAGCTGGCCTCCTCGAGGGCTTTCTGCTTGGCACCTGCCCTAACCCTAGGCTGATTGCCTGCCCTGCCTAGGGTTAGGGTTAGGGTTACGCCTAGGGTTAGGGTTCCGCAAACTAAAAGGCCCAGAGCTCCGGGCACACTGCAGCTGCAAAGGGCATCCCAGGGGCATCGCAAAACTGCCACAAGCTGGCCTCCTCGAGGGCTTTCTCCTTGGCACCTGCCCTAACCCTAGGCTGATTGGCTGCCCTGCCTAGGGTTAGGGTTAGGGTTAGGGTTAGGCCTAGGGTTAGGGTTCCGCAAACTAAAAGGCCCAGAGCTCCGGGCACACTGCAGCTGCAAAGGGCATCCCAGAGGCATCGCAAAACTGCCACAAGCTGGCCTCCTCGAGGGCTTTCTGCTTGGCACCTGCCCTAACCCTAGGCTGATTGGCTGCCCTGCCTAGGGTTAGGGTTAGGGTTACGCCTAGGGTTAGGGTTCCGCAAACTAAAAGGCCCAGAGCTCCGGGCACACTGCAGCTGCAAAGGGCATCCCAGGGGCATCGCAAAACTGCCACAAGCTGGCCTCCTCGAGGGCTTTCTGCTTGGCACCTGCCCTAACCCTAGACTGATTGCCTGCCCTGCCTAGGGTTAGGGTTAGGGTTACGCCTAGGGTTAGGGTTCCGCAAACTAAAAGGCCCAGAGCTCCGGGCACACTGCAGCTGCAAAGGGCATCCCAGGGGCATCGCAAAACTGCCACAAGCTGGCCTCCTCGAGGGCTTTCTCCTTGGCACCTGCCCTAACCCTAGGCTGATTGGCTGCCCTGCCTAGGGTTAGGGTTAGGGTTAGGCCTAGGGTTAGGGTTCCGCAAACTAAAAGGCCCAGAGCTCCGGGCACACTACAGCTGCAAAGGGCATCCCAGGGGCATCGCAAAACTGCCACAAGCTGGCCTCCTCGAGGGCTTTCTCCTTGGCACCTGCCCTAACCCTAGGCTGATTGGCTGCCCTGCCTAGGGTTAGGGTTAGGGTTACGCCTAGGGTTAGGGTTCCGCAAACTAAAAGGCCCAGAGCTCCGGGCACACTGCAGCTGCAAAGGGCATCCCAGGGGCATCGCAAAACTGCCACAAGCTGGCCTCCTTGAGGGCTTTCTCCTTGGCACCTGCCCTAACCCTAGGCTGATTGCCTGCCCTGCCTAGGGTTAGGGTTAGGGTTACGCCTAGGGTTAGGGTTCCGCAAACTAAAAGGCCCAGAGCTCCGGGCACACTGCAGCTGCAAAGGGCATCCCAGGGGCATCGCAAAACTGCCACAAGCTGGCCTCCTCGAGGGCTTTCTCCTTGGCACCTGCCCTAACCCTAGGCTGATTGGCTGCCCTGCCTAGGGTTAGGGTTAGGGTTAGGGTTACGCCTAGGGTTAGGGTTCCGCAAACTAAAAGGCCCAGAGCTCCGGGCACACTGCAGCTGCAAAGGGCATCCCAGGGGCATCGCAAAACTGCCACAAGCTGGCCTCCTCGAGGGCTTTCTGCTTGGCACCTGCCCTAACCCTAGGCTGATTGGCTGCCCTGCCTAGGGTTAGGGTTAGGGTTAGGCCTAGGGTTAGGGTTCCGCAAACTAAAAGGCCCAGAGCTCCGGGCACACTGCAGCTGCAAAGGGCATCCCAGGGGCATCGCAAAACTGCCACAAGCTGGCCTCCTCGAGGGCTTTCTCCTTGGCACCTGCCCTAACCCTAGGCTGATTGGCTGCCCTGCCTAGGGTTAGGGTTAGGGTTAGGGTTACGCCTAGGGTTAGGGTTCCGCAAACTAAAAGGCCCAGAGCTCCGGGCACACTGCAGCTGCAAAGGGCATCCCAGGGGCATCGCAAAACTGCCACAAGCTGGCCTCCTCGAGGGCTTTCTCCTTGGCACCTGCCCTAACCCTAGGCTGATTGGCTGCCCTGCCTAGGGTTAGGGTTAGGGTTACGCCTAGGGTTAGGGTTCCGCAAACTAAAAGGCCCAGAGCTCCGGGCACACTACAGCTGCAAAGGGCATCCCAGGGGCATCGCAAAACTGCCACAAGCTGGCCTCCTCGAGGGCTTTCTGCTTGGCACCTGCCCTAACCCTAGGCTGATTGGCTGCCCTGCCTAGGGTTAGGGTTAGGGTTACGCCTAGGGTTAGGGTTCCGCAAACTAAAAGGCCCAGAGCTCCGGGCACACTGCAGCTGCAAAGGGCATCCCAGGGGCATCGCAAAACTGCCACAAGCTGGCCTCCTCGAGGGCTTTCTGCTTGGCACCTGCCCTAACCCTAGGCTGATTGCCTGCCCTGCCTAGGGTTAGGGTTAGGGTTACGCCTAGGGTTAGGGTTCCGCAAACTAAAAGGCCCAGAGCTCCGGGCACACTGCAGCTGCAAAGGGCATCCCAGGGGCATCGCAAAACTGCCACAAGCTGGCCTCCTCGAGGGCTTTCTCCTTGGCACCTGCCCTAACCCTAGGCTGATTGGCTGCCCTGCCTAGGGTTAGGGTTAGGGTTAGGGTTAGGGTTAGGCCTAGGGTTAGGGTTCCGCAAACTAAAAGGCCCAGAGCTCCGGGCACACTGCAGCTGCAAAGGGCATCCCAGAGGCATCGCAAAACTGCCACAAGCTGGCCTCCTCGAGGGCTTTCTGCTTGGCACCTGCCCTAACCCTAGGCTGATTGGCTGCCCTGCCTAGGGTTAGGGTTAGGGTTAGGGATACGCCTAGGGTTAGGGTTCCGCAAACTAAAAGGCCCAGAGCTCCGGGCACACTGCAGCTGCAAAGGGCATCCCAGGGGCATCGCAAAACTGCCACAAGCTGGCCTCCTCGAGGGCTTTCTGCTTGGCACCTGCCCTAACCCTAGGCTGATTGGCTGCCCTGCCTAGGGTTAGGGTTAGGGTTAGGCCTAGGGTTAGGGTTCCGCAAACTAAAAGGCCCAGAGCTCCGGGCACACTGCAGCTGCAAAGGGCATCCCAGGGGCATCGCAAAACTGCCACAAGCTGGCCTCCTCGAGGGCTTTCTCCTTGGCACCTGCCCTAACCCTAGGCTGATTGGCTGCCCTGCCTAGGGTTAGGGTTAGGGTTAGGGTTACGCCTAGGGTTAGGGTTCCGCAAACTAAAAGGCCCAGAGCTCCGGGCACACTGCAGCTGCAAAGGGCATCCCAGGGGCATCGCAAAACTGCCACAAGCTGGCCTCCTCGAGGGCTTTCTCCTTGGCACCTGCCCTAACCCTAGGCTGATTGGCTGCCCTGCCTAGGGTTAGGGTTAGGGTTACGCCTAGGGTTAGGGTTCCGCAAACTAAAAGGCCCAGAGCTCCGGGCACACTACAGCTGCAAAGGGCATCCCAGGGGCATCGCAAAACTGCCACAAGCTGGCCTCCTCGAGGGCTTTCTGCTTGGCACCTGCCCTAACCCTAGGCTGATTGGCTGCCCTGCCTAGGGTTAGGGTTAGGGTTACGCCTAGGGTTAGGGTTCCGCAAACTAAAAGGCCCAGAGCTCCGGGCACACTGCAGCTGCAAAGGGCATCCCAGGGGCATCGCAAAACTGCCACAAGCTGGCCTCCTCGAGGGCTTTCTGCTTGGCACCTGCCCTAACCCTAGGCTGATTGCCTGCCCTGCCTAGGGTTAGGGTTAGGGTTACGCCTAGGGTTAGGGTTCCGCAAACTAAAAGGCCCAGAGCTCCGGGCACACTGCAGCTGCAAAGGGCATCCCAGGGGCATCGCAAAACTGCCACAAGCTGGCCTCCTCGAGGGCTTTCTCCTTGGCACCTGCCCTAACCCTAGGCTGATTGGCTGCCCTGCCTAGGGTTAGGGTTAGGGTTAGGGTTAGGCCTAGGGTTAGGGTTCCGCAAACTAAAAGGCCCAGAGCTCCGGGCACACTGCAGCTGCAAAGGGCATCCCAGAGGCATCGCAAAACTGCCACAAGCTGGCCTCCTCGAGGGCTTTCTGCTTGGCACCTGCCCTAACCCTAGGCTGATTGGCTGCCCTGCCTAGGGTTAGGGTTAGGGTTAGGGTTAGGCCTAGGGTTAGGGTTCCGCAAACTAAAAGGCCCAGAGCTCCGGGCACACTGCAGCTGCAAAGGGCATCCCAGGGGCATCGCAAAACTGCCACAAGCTGGCCTCCTCGAGGGCTTTCTGCTTGGCACCTGCCCTAACCCTAGGCTGATTGCCTGCCCTGCCTAGGGTTAGGGTTAGGGTTACGCCTAGGGTTAGGGTTCCGCAAACTAAAAGGCCCAGAGCTCCGGGCACACTGCAGCTGCAAAGGGCATCCCAGGGGCATCGCAAAACTGCCACAAGCTGGCCTCCTCGAGGGCTTTCTCCTTGGCACCTGCCCTAACCCTAGGCTGATTGGCTGCCCTGCCTAGGGTTAGGGTTAGGGTTAGGCCTAGGGTTAGGGTTCCGCAAACTAAAAGGCCCAGAGCTCCGGGCACACTACAGCTGCAAAGGGCATCCCAGGGGCATCGCAAAACTGCCACAAGCTGGCCTCCTCGAGGGCTTTCTCCTTGGCACCTGCCCTAACCCTAGGCTGATTGGCTGCCCTGCCTAGGGTTAGGGTTAGGGTTACGCCTAGGGTTAGGGTTCCGCAAACTAAAAGGCCCAGAGCTCCGGGCACACTGCAGCTGCAAAGGGCATCCCAGGGGCATCGCAAAACTGCCACAAGCTGGCCTCCTCGAGGGCTTTCTCCTTGGCACCTGCCCTAACCCTAGGCTGATTGCCTGCCCTGCCTAGGGTTAGGGTTAGGGTTACGCCTAGGGTTAGGGTTCCGCAAACTAAAAGGCCCAGAGCTCCGGGCACACTGCAGCTGCAAAGGGCATCCCAGGGGCATCGCAAAACTGCCACAAGCTGGCCTCCTCGAGGGCTTTCTCCTTGGCACCTGCCCTAACCCTAGGCTGATTGGCTGCCCTGCCTAGGGTTAGGGTTAGGGTTAGGGTTACGCCTAGGGTTAGGGTTCCGCAAGCTAAAAGGCCCAGAGCTCCGGGCACACTGCAGCTGCAAAGGGCATCCCAGGGGCATCGCAAAACTGCCACAAGCTGGCCTCCTCGAGGGCTTTCTGCTTGGCACCTGCCCTAACCCTAGGCTGATTGGCTGCCCTGCCTAGGGTTAGGGTTAGGGTTAGGCCTAGGGTTAGGGTTCCGCAAACTAAAAGGCCCAGAGCTCCGGGCACACTGCAGCTGCAAAGGGCATCCCAGGGGCATCGCAAAACTGCCACAAGCTGGCCTCCTCGAGGGCTTTCTCCTTGGCACCTGCCCTAACCCTAGGCTGATTGGCTGCCCTGCCTAGGGTTAGGGTTAGGGTTAGGGTTACGCCTAGGGTTAGGGTTCCGCAAACTAAAAGGCCCAGAGCTCCGGGCACACTGCAGCTGCAAAGGGCATCCCAGGGGCATCGCAAAACTGCCACAAGCTGGCCTCCTCGAGGGCTTTCTCCTTGGCACCTGCCCTAACCCTAGGCTGATTGGCTGCCCTGCCTAGGGTTAGGGTTAGGGTTACGCCTAGGGTTAGGGTTCCGCAAACTAAAAGGCCCAGAGCTCCGGGCACACTACAGCTGCAAAGGGCATCCCAGGGGCATCGCAAAACTGCCACAAGCTGGCCTCCTCGAGGGCTTTCTGCTTGGCACCTGCCCTAACCCTAGGCTGATTGGCTGCCCTGCCTAGGGTTAGGGTTAGGGTTACGCCTAGGGTTAGGGTTCCGCAAACTAAAAGGCCCAGAGCTCCGGGCACACTGCAGCTGCAAAGGGCATCCCAGGGGCATCGCAAAACTGCCACAAGCTGGCCTCCTCGAGGGCTTTCTGCTTGGCACCTGCCCTAACCCTAGGCTGATTGCCTGCCCTGCCTAGGGTTAGGGTTAGGGTTACGCCTAGGGTTAGGGTTCCGCAAACTAAAAGGCCCAGAGCTCCGGGCACACTGCAGCTGCAAAGGGCATCCCAGGGGCATCGCAAAACTGCCACAAGCTGGCCTCCTCGAGGGCTTTCTCCTTGGCACCTGCCCTAACCCTAGGCTGATTGGCTGCCCTGCCTAGGGTTAGGGTTAGGGTTAGGGTTAGGGTTAGGCCTAGGGTTAGGGTTCCGCAAACTAAAAGGCCCAGAGCTCCGGGCACACTGCAGCTGCAAAGGGCATCCCAGAGGCATCGCAAAACTGCCACAAGCTGGCCTCCTCGAGGGCTTTCTGCTTGGCACCTGCCCTAACCCTAGGCTGATTGGCTGCCCTGCCTAGGGTTAGGGTTAGGGTTAGGGTTAGGCCTAGGGTTAGGGTTCCGCAAACTAAAAGGCCCAGAGCTCCGGGCACACTGCAGCTGCAAAGGGCATCCCAGGGGCATCGCAAAACTGCCACAAGCTGGCCTCCTCGAGGGCTTTCTGCTTGGCACCTGCCCTAACCCTAGGCTGATTGCCTGCCCTGCCTAGGGTTAGGGTTAGGGTTACGCCTAGGGTTAGGGTTCCGCAAACTAAAAGGCCCAGAGCTCCGGGCACACTGCAGCTGCAAAGGGCATCCCAGGGGCATCGCAAAACTGCCACAAGCTGGCCTCCTCGAGGGCTTTCTCCTTGGCACCTGCCCTAACCCTAGGCTGATTGGCTGCCCTGCCTAGGGTTAGGGTTAGGGTTAGGCCTAGGGTTAGGGTTCCGCAAACTAAAAGGCCCAGAGCTCCGGGCACACTACAGCTGCAAAGGGCATCCCAGGGGCATCGCAAAACTGCCACAAGCTGGCCTCCTCGAGGGCTTTCTCCTTGGCACCTGCCCTAACCCTAGGCTGATTGGCTGCCCTGCCTAGGGTTAGGGTTAGGGTTACGCCTAGGGTTAGGGTTCCGCAAACTAAAAGGCCCAGAGCTCCGGGCACACTGCAGCTGCAAAGGGCATCCCAGGGGCATCGCAAAACTGCCACAAGCTGGCCTCCTTGAGGGCTTTCTCCTTGGCACCTGCCCTAACCCTAGGCTGATTGCCTGCCCTGCCTAGGGTTAGGGTTAGGGTTACGCCTAGGGTTAGGGTTCCGCAAACTAAAAGGCCCAGAGCTCCGGGCACACTGCAGCTGCAAAGGGCATCCCAGGGGCATCGCAAAACTGCCACAAGCTGGCCTCCTCGAGGGCTTTCTCCTTGGCACCTGCCCTAACCCTAGGCTGATTGGCTGCCCTGCCTAGGGTTAGGGTTAGGGTTAGGGTTACGCCTAGGGTTAGGGTTCCGCAAACTAAAAGGCCCAGAGCTCCGGGCACACTGCAGCTGCAAAGGGCATCCCAGGGGCATCGCAAAACTGCCACAAGCTGGCCTCCTCGAGGGCTTTCTGCTTGGCACCTGCCCTAACCCTAGGCTGATTGGCTGCCCTGCCTAGGGTTAGGGTTAGGGTTAGGCCTAGGGTTAGGGTTCCGCAAACTAAAAGGCCCAGAGCTCCGGGCACACTGCAGCTGCAAAGGGCATCCCAGGGGCATCGCAAAACTGCCACAAGCTGGCCTCCTCGAGGGCTTTCTCCTTGGCACCTGCCCTAACCCTAGGCTGATTGGCTGCCCTGCCTAGGGTTAGGGTTAGGGTTAGGGTTACGCCTAGGGTTAGGGTTCCGCAAACTAAAAGGCCCAGAGCTCCGGGCACACTGCAGCTGCAAAGGGCATCCCAGGGGCATCGCAAAACTGCCACAAGCTGGCCTCCTCGAGGGCTTTCTCCTTGGCACCTGCCCTAACCCTAGGCTGATTGGCTGCCCTGCCTAGGGTTAGGGTTAGGGTTACGCCTAGGGTTAGGGTTCCGCAAACTAAAAGGCCCAGAGCTCCGGGCACACTACAGCTGCAAAGGGCATCCCAGGGGCATCGCAAAACTGCCACAAGCTGGCCTCCTCGAGGGCTTTCTGCTTGGCACCTGCCCTAACCCTAGGCTGATTGGCTGCCCTGCCTAGGGTTAGGGTTAGGGTTACGCCTAGGGTTAGGGTTCCGCAAACTAAAAGGCCCAGAGCTCCGGGCACACTGCAGCTGCAAAGGGCATCCCAGGGGCATCGCAAAACTGCCACAAGCTGGCCTCCTCGAGGGCTTTCTGCTTGGCACCTGCCCTAACCCTAGGCTGATTGCCTGCCCTGCCTAGGGTTAGGGTTAGGGTTACGCCTAGGGTTAGGGTTCCGCAAACTAAAAGGCCCAGAGCTCCGGGCACACTGCAGCTGCAAAGGGCATCCCAGGGGCATCGCAAAACTGCCACAAGCTGGCCTCCTCGAGGGCTTTCTCCTTGGCACCTGCCCTAACCCTAGGCTGATTGCCTGCCCTGCCTAGGGTTAGGGTTAGGGTTAGGGTTAGGGTTAGGCCTAGGGTTAGGGTTCCGCAAACTAAAAGGCCCAGAGCTCCGGGCACACTGCAGCTGCAAAGGGCATCCCAGGGGCATCGCAAAACTGCCATAAGCTGGCCTCCTTGAGGGCTTTCTCCTTGGCACCTGCCCTAACCCTAGGCTGATTGCCTGCCCTGCCTAGGGTTAGGGTTAGGGTTACGCCTAGGGTTAGGGTTCCGAAAACTAAAAGGCCCAGAGCTCCGGGCACACTGCAGCTGCAAAGGGCATCCCAGGGGCATCGCAAAACTGCCACAAGCTGGCCTCCTCGAGGGCTTTCTCCTTGGCACCTGCCCTAACCCTAGGCTGATTGCCTGCCCTGCCTAGGGTTAGGGTTAGGGTTACGCCTAGGGTTAGGGTTCCGCAAACTAAAAGGCCCAGAGCTCCGGGCACACTGCAGCTGCAAAGGGCATCTCAGGGGCATCGCAAAACTGCCACAAGCTGGCCTCCTCGAGGGCTTTCTCCTTGGCACCTGCCCTAACCCTAGGCTGATTGGCTGCCCTGCCTAGGGTTAGGGTTAGGGTTAGGGTTAGGATTAGGCCTAGGGTTAGGGTTCCGCAAACTAAAAGGCCCAGAGCTCCGGGCACACTGCAGCTGCAAAGGGCATCCCAGGGGCATCGCAAAACTGCCACAAGCTGGCCTCCTTGAGGGCTTTCTCCTTGGCACCTGCCCTAACCCTAGGCTGATTGCCTGCCCTGCCTAGGGTTAGGGTTAGGGTTACGCCTAGGGTTAGGGTTCCGCAAACTAAAAGGCCCAGAGCTCCGGGCACACTGCAGCTGCAAAGGGCATCCCAGGGGCATCGCAAAACTGCCACAAGCTGGCCTCCTCGAGGGCTTTCTCCTTGGCACCTGCCCTAACCCTAGGCTGATTGGCTGCCCTGCCTAGGGTTAGGGTTAGGGTTAGGGTTACGCCTAGGGTTAGGGTTCCGCAAACTAAAAGGCCCAGAGCTCCGGGCACACTGCAGCTGCAAAGGGCATCCCAGGGGCATCGCAAAACTGCCACAAGCTGGCCTCCTCGAGGGCTTTCTGCTTGGCACCTGCCCTAACCCTAGGCTGATTGGCTGCCCTGCCTAGGGTTAGGGTTAGGCCTAGGGTTAGGGTTCCGCAAACTAAAAGGCCCAGAGCTCCGGGCACACTGCAGCTGCAAAGGGCATCCCAGGGGCATCGCAAAACTGCCACAAGCTGGCCTCCTCGAGGGCTTTCTCCTTGGCACCTGCCCTAACCCTAGGCTGATTGGCTGCCCTGCCTAGGGTTAGGGTTAGGGTTAGGGTTACGCCTAGGGTTAGGGTTCCGCAAACTAAAAGGCCCAGAGCTCCGGGCACACTGCAGCTGCAAAGGGCATCCCAGGGGCATCGCAAAACTGCCACAAGCTGGCCTCCTCGAGGGCTTTCTCCTTGGCACCTGCCCTAACCCTAGGCTGATTGGCTGCCCTGCCTAGGGTTAGGGTTAGGGTTACGCCTAGGGTTAGGGTTCCGCAAACTAAAAGGCCCAGAGCTCCGGGCACACTACAGCTGCAAAGGGCATCCCAGGGGCATCGCAAAACTGCCACAAGCTGGCCTCCTCGAGGGCTTTCTGCTTGGCACCTGCCCTAACCCTAGGCTGATTGGCTGCCCTGCCTAGGGTTAGGGTTAGGGTTACGCCTAGGGTTAGGGTTCCGCAAACTAAAAGGCCCAGAGCTCCGGGCACACTGCAGCTGCAAAGGGCATCCCAGGGGCATCGCAAAACTGCCAGAAGCTGGCCTCCTCGAGGGCTTTCTGCTTGGCACCTGCCCTAACCCTAGGCTGATTGCCTGCCCTGCCTAGGGTTAGGGTTAGGGTTAGGCCTAGGGTTAGGGTTCCGCAAACTAAAAGGCCCAGAGCTCCGGGCACACTGCAGCTGCAAAGGGCATCCCAGGGGCATCGCAAAACTGCCACAAGCTGGCCTCCTCGAGGGCTTTCTCCTTGGCACCTGCCCTAACCCTAGGCTGATTGGCTGCCCTGCCTAGGGTTAGGGTTAGGGTTAGGGTTAGGGTTAGGCCTAGGGTTAGGGTTCCGCAAACTAAAAGGCCCAGAGCTCCGGGCACACTGCAGCTGCAAAGGGCATCCCAGGGGCATCGCAAAACTGCCACAAGCTGGCCTCCTTGAGGGCTTTCTCCTTGGCACCTGCCCTAACCCTAGGCTGATTGCCTGCCCTGCCTAGGGTTAGGGTTAGGGTTACGCCTAGGGTTAGGGTTCCGCAAACTAAAAGGCCCAGAGCTCCGGGCACACTGCAGCTGCAAAGGGCATCTCAGGGGCATCGCAAAACTGCCACAAGCTGGCCTCCTCGAGGGCTTTCTCCTTGGCACCTGCCCTAACCCTAGGCTGATTGGCTGCCCTGCCTAGGGTTAGGGTTAGGGTTAGGGTTAGGATTAGGCCTAGGGTTAGGGTTCCGCAAACTAAAAGGCCCAGAGCTCCGGGCACACTGCAGCTGCAAAGGGCATCCCAGGGGCATCGCAAAACTGCCACAAGCTGGCCTCCTTGAGGGCTTTCTCCTTGGCACCTGCCCTAACCCTAGGCTGATTGCCTGCCCTGCCTAGGGTTAGGGTTAGGGTTACGCCTAGGGTTAGGGTTCCGCAAACTAAAAGGCCCAGAGCTCCGGGCACACTGCAGCTGCAAAGGGCATCCCAGGGGCATCGCAAAACTGCCACAAGCTGGCCTCCTCGAGGGCTTTCTCCTTGGCACCTGCCCTAACCCTAGGCTGATTGGCTGCCCTGCCTAGGGTTAGGGTTAGGGTTAGGGTTACGCCTAGGGTTAGGGTTCCGCAAACTAAAAGGCCCAGAGCTCCGGGCACACTGCAGCTGCAAAGGGCATCCCAGGGGCATCGCAAAACTGCCACAAGCTGGCCTCCTCGAGGGCTTTCTGCTTGGCACCTGCCCTAACCCTAGGCTGATTGGCTGCCCTGCCTAGGGTTAGGGTTAGGCCTAGGGTTAGGGTTCCGCAAACTAAAAGGCCCAGAGCTCCGGGCACACTGCAGCTGCAAAGGGCATCCCAGGGGCATCGCAAAACTGCCACAAGCTGGCCTCCTCGAGGGCTTTCTCCTTGGCACCTGCCCTAACCCTAGGCTGATTGGCTGCCCTGCCTAGGGTTAGGGTTAGGGTTAGGGTTACGCCTAGGGTTAGGGTTCCGCAAACTAAAAGGCCCAGAGCTCCGGGCACACTGCAGCTGCAAAGGGCATCCCAGGGGCATCGCAAAACTGCCACAAGCTGGCCTCCTCGAGGGCTTTCTCCTTGGCACCTGCCCTAACCCTAGGCTGATTGGCTGCCCTGCCTAGGGTTAGGGTTAGGGTTACGCCTAGGGTTAGGGTTCCGCAAACTAAAAGGCCCAGAGCTCCGGGCACACTACAGCTGCAAAGGGCATCCCAGGGGCATCGCAAAACTGCCACAAGCTGGCCTCCTCGAGGGCTTTCTGCTTGGCACCTGCCCTAACCCTAGGCTGATTGGCTGCCCTGCCTAGGGTTAGGGTTAGGGTTACGCCTAGGGTTAGGGTTCCGCAAACTAAAAGGCCCAGAGCTCCGGGCACACTGCAGCTGCAAAGGGCATCCCAGGGGCATCGCAAAACTGCCACAAGCTGGCCTCCTCGAGGGCTTTCTGCTTGGCACCTGCCCTAACCCTAGGCTGATTGCCTGCCCTGCCTAGGGTTAGGGTTAGGGTTAGGCCTAGGGTTAGGGTTCCGCAAACTAAAAGGCCCAGAGCTCCGGGCACACTGCAGCTGCAAAGGGCATCCCAGGGGCATCGCAAAACTGCCACAAGCTGGCCTCCTCGAGGGCTTTCTCCTTGGCACCTGCCCTAACCCTAGGCTGATTGGCTGCCCTGCCTAGGGTTAGGGTTAGGGTTAGGGTTAGGGTTAGGCCTAGGGTTAGGGTTCCGCAAACTAAAAGGCCCAGAGCTCCGGGCACACTGCAGCTGCAAAGGGCATCCCAGGGGCATCGCAAAACTGCCACAAGCTGGCCTCCTTGAGGGCTTTCTCCTTGGCACCTGCCCTAACCCTAGGCTGATTGCCTGCCCTGCCTAGGGTTAGGGTTAGGGTTACGCCTAGGGTTAGGGTTCCGAAAACTAAAAGGCCCAGAGCTCCGGGCACACTGCAGCTGCAAAGGGCATCCCAGGGGCATCGCAAAACTGCCACAAGCTGGCCTCCTCGAGGGCTTTCTCCTTGGCACCTGCCCTAACCCTAGGCTGATTGCCTGCCCTGCCTAGGGTTAGGGTTAGGGTTACGCCTAGGGTTAGGGTTCCGCAAACTAAAAGGCCCAGAGCTCCGGGCACACTGCAGCTGCAAAGGGCATCCCAGGGGCATCGCAAAACTGCCACAAGCTGGCCTCCTCGAGGGCTTTCTCCTTGGCACCTGCCCTAACCCTAGGCTGATTGGCTGCCCTGCCTAGGGTTAGGGTTAGGGTTAGGCCTAGGGTTAGGGTTCCGCAAACTAAAAGGCCCAGAGCTCCGGGCACACTGCAGCTGCAAAGGGCATCCCAGGGGCATCGCAAAACTGCCACAAGCTGGCCTCCTCGAGGGCTTTCTGCTTGGCACCTGCCCTAACCCTAGGCTGATTGGCTGCCCTGCCTAGGGTTAGGGTTAGGGTTAGGCCTAGGGTTAGGGTTCCGCAAACTAAAAGGCCCAGAGCTCCGGGCACACTGCAGCTGCAAAGGGCATCCCAGGGGCATCGCAAAACTGCCACAAGCTGGCCTCCTCGAGGGCTTTCTGCTTGGCACCTGCCCTAACCCTAGGCTGATTGGCTGCCCTGCCTAGGGTTAGGGTTAGGGTTACGCCTAGGGTTAGGGTTCCGCAAACTAAAAGGCCCAGAGCTCCGGGCACACTGCAGCTGCAAAGGGCATCCCAGGGGCATCGCAAAACTGCCACAAGCTGGCCTCCTCGAGGGCTTTCTGCTTGGCACCTGCCCTAACCCTAGGCTGATTGGCTGCCCTGCCTAGGGTTAGGGTTAGGGTTAGGCCTAGGGTTAGGGTTCCGCAAACTAAAAGGCCCAGAGCTCTGGGCACACTACAGCTGCAAAGGGCATCCCAGGGGCATCGCAAAACTGCCACAAGCTGGCCTCCTCGAGGGCTTTCTGCTTGGCACCTGCCCTAACCCTAGGCTGATTGGCTGCCCTGCCTAGGGTTAGGGTTAGGGTTACGCCTAGGGTTAGGGTTCCGCAAACTAAAAGGCCCAGAGCTCCGGGCACACTGCAGCTGCAAAGGGCATCCCAGGGGCATCGCAAAACTGCCACAAGCTGGCCTCCTCGAGGGCTTTCTGCTTGGCACCTGCCCTAACCCTAGGCTGATTGGCTGCCCTGCCTAGGGTTAGGGTTAGGGTTACGCCTAGGGTTAGGGTTCCGCAAACTAAAAGGCCCAGAGCTCCGGGCACACTGCAGCTGCAAAGGGCATCCCAGGGGCATCGCAAAACTGCCACAAGCTGGCCTCCTCGAGGGCTTTCTCCTTGGCACCTGCCCTAACCCTAGGCTGATTGGCTGCCCTGCCTAGGGTTAGGGTTAGGGTTAGGCCTAGGGTTAGGGTTCCGCAAACTAAAAGGCCCAGAGCTCTGGGCACACTACAGCTGCAAAGGGCATCCCAGGGGCATCGCAAAACTGCCACAAGCTGGCCTCCTCGAGGGCTTTCTGCTTGGCACCTGCCCTAACCCTAGGCTGATTGGCTGCCCTGCCTAGGGTTAGGGTTAGGGTTACGCCTAGGGTTAGGGTTCCGCAAACTAAAAGGCCCAGAGCTCCGGGCACACTGCAGCTGCAAAGGGCATCCCAGGGGCATCGCAAAACTGCCACAAGCTGGCCTCCTCGAGGGCTTTCTGCTTGGCACCTGCCCTAACCCTAGGCTGATTGGCTGCCCTGCCTAGGGTTAGGGTTAGGGTTAGGCCTAGGGTTAGGGTTCCGCAAACTAAAAGGCCCAGAGCTCCGGGCACACTGCAGCTGCAAAGGGCATCCCAGGGGCATCGCAAAACTGCCACAAGCTGGCCTCCTCGAGGGCTTTCTCCTTGGCACCTGCCCTAACCCTAGGCTGATTTGCTGCCCTGCCTAGGGTTAGGGTTAGGGTTAGGGTTAGGCCTAGGGTTAGGGTTCCGCAAACTAAAAGGCCCAGAGCTCCGGGCACACTGCAGCTGCAAAGGGCATCCCAGGGGCATCGCAAAACTGCCACAAGCTGGCCTCCTTGAGGGCTTTCTCCTTGGCACCTGCCCTAACCCTAGGCTGATTGCCTGCCCTGCCTAGGGTTAGGGTTAGGGTTACGCCTAGGGTTAGGGTTCCGCAAACTAAAAGGCCCAGAGCTCCGGGCACACTGCAGCTGCAAAGGGCATCCCAGGGGCATCGCAAAACTGGCACAAACTGGCCTCCTCGAGGCCTTTCTGCTTGGCACCTGCCCTAACCCTAGGCTGATTGGCTGCCCTGCCTAGGGTTAGGGTTAGGGTTAGGCCTAGGGTTAGGGTTCCGCAAACTAAAAGGCCCAGAGCTCCGGGCACACTGCAGCTGCAAAGGGCATCCCAGGGGCATCGCAAAACTGCCACAAGCTGGCCTCCTTGAGGGCTTTCTGCTTGGCACCTGCCCTAACCCTAGGCTGATTGGCTGCCCTGCCTAGGGTTAGGGTTAGGGTTAGGCCTAGGGTTAGGGTTCCGCAAACTAAAAGGCCCAGAGCTCCGGGCACACTGTAGCTGCAAAGGGCATCCCAGGGGCATCGCAAAACTGCCACAAGCTGGCCTCCTCGAGGGCTTTCTCCTTGGCACCTGCCCTAACCCTAGGCTGATTTGCTGCCCTGCCTAGGGTTAGGGTTAGGGTTACGCCTAGGGTTAGGGTTCCGCAAACTAAAAGGCCCAGAGCTCCGGGCACACTGCAGCTGCAAAGGGCATCCCAGGGGCATCGCAAAACTGCCACAAGCTGGCCTCCTCGAGGGCTTTCTGCTTGGCACCTGCCCTAACCCTAGGCTGATTGGCTGCCCTGCCTAGGGTTAGGGTTAGGGTTAGGCCTAGGGTTAGGGTTCCGCAAACTAAAAGGCCCAGAGCTCCGGGCACACTGCAGCTGCAAAGGGCATCCCAGGGGCATCGCAAAACTGCCACAAGCTGGCCTCCTCGAGGGCTTTCTCCTTGGCACCTGCCCTAACCCTAGGCTGATTGGCTGCCCTGCCTAGGGTTAGGGTTAGGGTTACGCCTAGGGTTAGGGTTCCGCAAACTAAAAGGCCCAGAGCTCCGGGCACACTGCAGCTGCAAAGGGCATCCCAGGGGCATCGCAAAACTGCCACAAGCTGGCCTCCTCGAGGGCTTTCTCCTTGGCACCTGCCCTAACCCTAGGCTGATTGGCTGCCCTGCCTAGGGTTAGGGTTAGGGTTACGCCTAGGGTTAGGGTTCCGCAAACTAAAAGGCCCAGAGCTCCGGGCACACTGCAGCTGCAAAGGGCATCCCAGGGGCATCGCAAAACTGCCACAAGCTGGCCTCCTCGAGGGCTTTCTCCTTGGCACCTGCCCTAACCCTAGGCTGATTGGCTGCCCTGCCTAGGGTTAGGGTTAGGGTTACGCCTAGGGTTAGGGTTCCGCAAACTAAAAGGCCCAGAGCTCTGGGCACACTACAGCTGCAAAGGGCATCCCAGGGGCATCGCAAAACTGCCACAAGCTGGCCTCCTCGAGGGCTTTCTGCTTGGCACCTGCCCTAACCCTAGGCTGATTGGCTGCCCTGCCTAGGGTTAGGGTTAGGGTTAGGCCTAGGGTTAGGGTTCCGCAAACTAAAAGGCCCAGAGCTCCGGGCACACTGCAGCTGCAAAGGGCATCCCAGGGGCATCGCAAAACTGCCACAAGCTGGCCTCCTCGAGGGCTTTCTGCTTGGCACCTGCCCTAACCCTAGGCTGATTGGCTGCCCTGCCTAGGGTTAGGGTTAGGGTTAGGCCTAGGGTTAGGGTTCCGCAAACTAAAAGGCCCAGAGCTCCGGGCACACTGCAGCTGCAAAGGGCATCCCAGGGGCATCGCAAAACTGCCACAAGCTGGCCTCCTCGAGGGCTTTCTCCTTGGCACCTGCCCTAACCCTAGGCTGATTTGCTGCCCTGCCTAGGGTTAGGGTTAGGGTTAGGGTTAGGGTTAGGGTTAGGGTTAGGCCTAGGGTTAGGGTTCCGCAAACTAAAAGGCCCAGAGCTCCGGGCACACTGCAGCTGCAAAGGGCATCCCAGGGGCATCGCAAAACTGCCACAAGCTGGCCTCCTTGAGGGCTTTCTGCTTGGCACCTGCCCTAACCCTAGGCTGATTGGCTGCCCTGCCTAGGGTTAGGGTTAGGGTTAGGCCTAGGGTTAGGGTTCCGCAAACTAAAAGGCCCAGAGCTCCGGGCACACTGCAGCTGCAAAGGGCATCCCAGGGGCATCGCAAAACTGCCACAAGCTGGCCTCCTCGAGGGCTTTCTCCTTGGCACCTGCCCTAACCCTAGGCTGATTGGCTGCCCTGCCTAGGGTTAGGGTTAGGGTTAGGGTTACGCCTAGGGTTAGGGTTCCGCAAACTAAAAGGCCCAGAGCTCCGGGCACACTGCAGCTGCAAAGGGCATCCCAGGGGCATCGCAAAACTGCCACAAGCTGGCCTCCTCGAGGGCTTTCTCCTTGGCACCTGCCCTAACCCTAGGCTGATTGGCTGCCCTGCCTAGGGTTAGGGTTAGGGTTACGCCTAGGGTTAGGGTTCCGCAAACTAAAAGGCCCAGAGCTCCGGGCACACTGCAGCTGCAAAGGGCATCCCAGGGGCATCGCAAAACTGCCACAAGCTGGCCTCCTCGAGGGCTTTCTGCTTGGCACCTGCCCTAACCCTAGGCTGATTGGCTGCCCTGCCTAGGGTTAGGGTTAGGGTTAGGCCTAGGGTTAGGGTTCCGCAAACTAAAAGGCCCAGAGCTCCGGGCACACTGCAGCTGCAAAGGGCATCCCAGGGGCATCGCAAAACTGCCACAAGCTGGCCTCCTCGAGGGCTTTCTCCTTGGCACCTGCCCTAACCCTAGGCTGATTGGCTGCCCTGCCTAGGGTTAGGGTTAGGGTTAGGCCTAGGGTTAGGGTTGCGCAAACTAAAAGGCCCAGAGCTCCGGGCACACTGCAGCTGCAAAGGGCATCCCAGGGGCATCGCAAAACTGCCACAAGCTGGCCTCCTTGAGGGCTTTCTCCTTGGCACCTGCCCTAACCCTAGGCTGATTGCCTGCCCTGCCTAGGGTTAGGGTTAGGGTTAGGCCTAGGGTTAGGGTTCCGCAAACTAAAAGGCCCAGAGCTCCGGGCACACTGCAGCTGCAAAGGGCATCCCAGGGGCATCGCAAAACTGCCACAAGCTGGCCTCCTCGAGGGCTTTCTCCTTGGCACCTGCCCTAACCCTAGGCTGATTGGCTGCCCTGCCTAGGGTTAGGGTTAGGGTTACGCCTAGGGTTAGGGTTCCGCAAACTAAAAGGCCCAGAGCTCCGGGCACACTGCAGCTGCAAAGGGCATCCCAGGGGCATCGCAAAACTGCCACAAGCTGGCCTCCTCGAGGGCTTTCTGCTTGGCACCTGCCCTAACCCTAGGCTGATTGGCTGCCCTGCCTAGGGTTAGGGTTAGGGTTAGGCCTAGGGTTAGGGTTCCGCAAACTAAAAGGCCCAGAGCTCCGGGCACACTGCAGCTGCAAAGGGCATCCCAGGGGCATCGCAAAACTGCCACAAGTTGGCCTCCTCGAGGGCTTTCTCCTTGGCACCTGCCCTAACCCTAGGCTGATTGGCTGCCCTGCCTAGGGTTAGGGTTAGGGTTACGCCTAGGGTTAGGGTTCCGCAAACTAAAAGGCCCAGAGCTCCGGGCACACTGCAGCTGCAAAGGGCATCCCAGGGGCATCGCAAAACTGCCACAAGCTGGCCTCCTCGAGGGCTTTCTCCTTGGCACCTGCCCTAACCCTAGGCTGATTGGCTGCCCTGCCTAGGGTTAGGGTTAGGGTTACGCCTAGGGTTAGGGTTCCACAAACTAAAAGGCCCAGAGCTCTGGGCACACTGCAGCTGCAAAGGGCATCCCAGGGGCATCGCAAAACTGCCACAAGCTGGCCTCCTCGAGGGCTTTCTCCTTGGCACCTGCCCTAACCCTAGGCTGATTGGCTGCCCTGCCTAGGGTTAGGGTTAGGGTTACGCCTAGGGTTAGGGTTCCGCAAACCAAAAGGCCCAGAGCTCCGGGCACACTGCAGCTGCAAAGGGCATCCCAGGGGCATCGCAAAACTGCCACAAGCTGGCCTCCTCGAGGGCTTTCTGCTCTGCAGCTGCCCTAACCCTAGGCTGATTGGCTGCCCTGCCTAGGGTTAGGGTTAGGGTTACGCCTAGGGTTAGGGTTCCGCAAACTAAAAGGCCCAGAGCTCCGGGCACACTGCAGCTGCAAAGGGCATCCCAGGGGCATCGCAAAACTGCCACAAGCTGGCCTCCTCGAGGGCTTTCTCCTTGGCACCTGCCCTAACCCTAGGCTGATTGGCTGCCCTGCCTAGGGTTAGGGTTAGGGTTAGGGTTACGCCTAGGGTTAGGGTTCCGCAAACTAAAAGGCCCAGAGCTCCGGGCACACTGCAGCTGCAAAGGGCATCCCAGGGGCATCGCAAAACTGCCACAAGCTGGCCTCCTCGAGGGCTTTCTCCTTGGCACCTGCCCTAACCCTAGGCTGATTGCCTGCCCTGCCTAGGGTTAGGGTTAGGGTTAGGCCTAGGGTTAGGGTTCCGCAAACTAAAAGGCCCAGAGCTCCGGGCACACTACAGCTGCAAAGGGCATCCCAGGGGCATCGCAAAACTGCCACAAGCTGGCCTCCTCGAGGGCTTTCTGCTTGGCACCTGCCCTAACCCTAGGCTGATTGGCTGCCCTGCCTAGGGTTAGGGTTAGGGTTACGCCTAGGGTTAGGGTTCCGCAAACTAAAAGGCCCAGAGCTCCGGGCACACTGCAGCTGCAAAGGGCATCCCAGGAGCATCGCAAAACTGCCACAAGCTGGCCTCCTCGAGGGCTTTCTGCTTGGCACCTGCCCTAACCCTAGGCTGATTGGCTGCCCTGCCTAGGGTTAGGGTTAGGGTTAGGCCTAGGGTTAGGGTTCCGCAAACTAAAAGGCCCAGAGCTCCGGGCACACTGCAGCTGCAAAGGGCATCCCAGGGGCATCGCAAAACTGCCACAAGCTGGCCTCCTCGAGGGCTTTCTCCTTGGCACCTGCCCTAACCCTAGGCTGATTGGCTGCCCTGCCTAGGGTTAGGGTTAGGGTTAGGGTTAGGCCTAGGGTTAGGGTTCCGCAAACTAAAAGGCCCAGAGCTCCGGGCACACTGCAGCTGCAAAGGGCATCCCAGGGGCATCGCAAAACTGCCACAAGCTGGCCTCCTTGAGGGCTTTCTCCTTGGCACCTGCCCTAACCCTAGGCTGATTGCCTGCCCTGCCTAGGGTTAGGGTTAGGGTTAGGCCTAGGGTTAGGGTTCCGCAAACTAAAAGGCCCAGAGCTCCGGGCACACTGCAGCTGCAAAGGGCATCCCAGGGGCATCGCAAAACTGCCACAAGTTGGCCTCCTCGAGGGCTTTCTCCTTGGCACCTGCCCTAACCCTAGGCTGATTGGCTGCCCTGCCTAGGGTTAGGGTTAGGGTTACGCCTAGGGTTAGGGTTCCGCAAACTAAAAGGCCCAGAGCTCCGGGCACACTGCAGCTGCAAAGGGCATCCCAGGGGCATCGCAAAACTGCCACAAGCTGGCCTCCTCGAGGGCTTTCTCCTTGGCACCTGCCCTAACCCTAGGCTGATTGGCTGCCCTGCCTAGGGTTAGGGTTAGGGTTACGCCTAGGGTTAGGGTTCCGCAAACTAAAAGGCCCAGAGCTCCGGGCACACTGCAGCTGCAAAGGGCATCCCAGGGGCATCGCAAAACTGCCACAAGCTGGCCTCCTCGAGGGCTTTCTCCTTGGCACCTGCCCTAACCCTAGGCTGATTGGCTGCCCTGCCTAGGGTTAGGGTTAGGGTTACGCCTAGGGTTAGGGTTCCGCAAACTAAAAGGCCCAGAGCTCCGGGCACACTGCAGCTGCAAAGGGCATCCCAGGGGCATCGCAAAACTGCCACAAGCTGGCCTCCTCGAGGGCTTTCTGCTTGGCACCTGCCCTAACCCTAGGCTGATTGGCTGCCCTGCCTAGGGTTAGGGTTAGGGTTACGCCTAGGGTTAGGGTTCCGCAAACTAAAAGGCCCAGAGCTCCGGGCACACTGCAGCTGCAAAGGGCATCCCAGGGGCATCGCAAAACTGCCACAAGCTGGCCTCCTCGAGGGCTTTCTGCTTGGCACCTGCCCTAACCCTAGGCTGATTGGCTGCCCTGCCTAGGGTTAGGGTTAGGGTTAGGCCTAGGGTTAGGGTTCCGCAAACTAAAAGGCCCAGAGCTCCGGGCACACTGCAGCTGCAAAGGGCATCCCAGGGGCATCGCAAAACTGCCACAAGCTGGCCTCCTCGAGGGCTTTCTCCTTGGCACCTGCCCTAACCCTAGGCTGATTGGCTGCCCTGCCTAGGGTTAGGGTTAGGGTTAGGGTTAGGCCTAGGGTTAGGGTTCCGCAAACTAAAAGGCCCAGAGCTCCGGGCACACTGCAGCTGCAAAGGGCATCCCAGGGGCATCGCAAAACTGCCACAAGCTGGCCTCCTTGAGGGCTTTCTCCTTGGCACCTGCCCTAACCCTAGGCTGATTGCCTGCCCTGCCTAGGGTTAGGGTTAGGGTTAGGCCTAGGGTTAGGGTTCCGCAAACTAAAAGGCCCAGAGCTCCGGGCACACTGCAGCTGCAAAGGGCATCCCAGGGGCATCGCAAAACTGCCACAAGTTGGCCTCCTCGAGGGCTTTCTCCTTGGCACCTGCCCTAACCCTAGGCTGATTGGCTGCCCTGCCTAGGGTTAGGGTTAGGGTTACGCCTAGGGTTAGGGTTCCGCAAACTAAAAGGCCCAGAGCTCCGGGCACACTGCAGCTGCAAAGGGCATCCCAGGGGCATCGCAAAACTGCCACAAGCTGGCCTCCTCGAGGGCTTTCTCCTTGGCACCTGCCCTAACCCTAGGCTGATTGGCTGCCCTGCCTAGGGTTAGGGTTAGGGTTACGCCTAGGGTTAGGGTTCCGCAAACTAAAAGGCCCAGAGCTCCGGGCACACTGCAGCTGCAAAGGGCATCCCAGGGGCATCGCAAAACTGCCACAAGCTGGCCTCCTCGAGGGCTTTCTCCTTGGCACCTGCCCTAACCCTAGGCTGATTGGCTGCCCTGCCTAGGGTTAGGGTTAGGGTTACGCCTAGGGTTAGGGTTCCGCAAACTAAAAGGCCCAGAGCTCCGGGCACACTACAGCTGCAAAGGGCATCCCAGGGGCATCGCAAAACTGCCACAAGCTGGCCTCCTCGAGGGCTTTCTGCTTGGCACCTGCCCTAACCCTAGGCTGATTGGCTGCCCTGCCTAGGGTTAGGGTTAGGGTTACGCCTAGGGTTAGGGTTCCGCAAACTAAAAGGCCCAGAGCTCCGGGCACACTGCAGCTGCAAAGGGCATCCCAGGGGCATCGCAAAACTGCCACAAGCTGGCCTCCTCGAGGGCTTTCTCCTTGGCACCTGCCCTAACCCTAGGCTGATTGGCTGCCCTGCCTAGGGTTAGGGTTAGGGTTAGGCCTAGGGTTAGGGTTCCGCAAACTAAAAGGCCCAGAGCTCCGGGCACACTGCAGCTGCAAAGGGCATCCCAGGGGCATCGCAAAACTGCCACAAGCTGGCCTCCTCGAGGGCTTTCTCCTTGGCACCTGCCCTAACCCTAGGCTGATTGGCTGCCCTGCCTAGGGTTAGGGTTAGGCCTAGGGTTAGGGTTCCGCAAACTAAAAGGCCCAGAGCTCCGGGCACACTGCAGCTGCAAAGGGCATCCCAGGGGCATCGCAAAACTGCCACAAGCTGGCCTCCTCGAGGGCTTTCTCCTTGGCACCTGCCCTAACCCTAGGCTGATTGGCTGCCCTGCCTAGGGTTAGGGTTAGGGTTACGCCTAGGGTTAGGGTTCCGCAAACTAAAAGGCCCAGAGCTCCGGGCACACTGCAGCTGCAAAGGGCATCCCAGGGGCATCGCAAAACTGCCACAAGCTGGCCTCCTCGAGGGCTTTCTCCTTGGCACCTGCCCTAACCCTAGGCTGATTGGCTGCCCTGCCTAGGGTTAGGGTTAGGGTTAGGCCTAGGGTTAGGGTTCCGCAAACTAAAAGGCCCAGAGCTCCGGGCACACTGCAGCTGCAAAGGGCATCCCAGGGGCATCGCAAAACTGCCACAAGCTGGCCTCCTCGAGGGCTTTCTCCTTGGCACCTGCCCTAACCCTAGGCTGATTGGCTGCCCTGCCTAGGGTTAGGGTTAGGGTTATGCCTAGGGTTAGGGTTCCGCAAACTAAAAGGCCCAGAGCTCCGGGCACACTGCAGCTGCAAAGGGCATCCCAGGGGCATCGCAAAACTGCCACAAGCTGGCCTCCTCGAGGGCTTTCTCCTTGGCACCTGCCCTAACCCTAGGCTGATTGGCTGCCCTGCCTAGGGTTAGGGTTAGGGTTACGCCTAGGGTTAGGGTTCCGCAAACTAAAAGGCCCAGAGCTCCGGGCACACTGCAGCTGCAAAGGGCATCCCAGGGGCATCGCAAAACTGCCACAAGCTGGCCTCCTCGAGGGCTTTCTGCTTGGCACCTGCCCTAACCCTAGGCTGATTGGCTGCCCTGCCTAGGGTTAGGGTTAGGGTTAGGCCTAGGGTTAGGGTTCCGCAAACTAAAAGGCCCAGAGCTCCGGGCACACTGCAGCTGCAAAGGGCATCCCAGGGGCATCGCAAAACTGCCACAAGCTGGCCTCCTCGAGGGCTTTCTCCTTGGCACCTGCCCTAACCCTAGGCTGATTGGCTGCCCTGCCTAGGGTTAGGGTTAGGGTTACGCCTAGGGTTAGGGTTCCGCAAACTAAAAGGCCCAGAGCTCCGGGCACACTGCAGCTGCAAAGGGCATCCCAGGGGCATCGCAAAACTGCCACAAGCTGGCCTCCTTGAGGGCTTTCTCCTTGGCACCTGCCCTAACCCTAGGCTGATTGGCTGCCCTGCCTAGGGTTAGGGTTAGGGTTAGGCCTAGGGTTAGGGTTCCGCAAACTAAAAGGCCCAGAGCTCCGGGCACACTGCAGCTGCAAAGGGCATCCCAGGGGCATCGCAAAACTGCCACAAGCTGGCCTCCTCGAGGGCTTTCTGCTTGGCACCTGCCCTAACCCTAGGCTGATTGGCTGCCCTGCCTAGGGTTAGGGTTAGGGTTAGGCCTAGGGTTAGGGTTCCGCAAACTAAAAGGCCTAGAGCTCCGGGCACACTGCAGCTGCAAAGGGCATCCCAGGGGCATCGCAAAACTGCCACAAGCTGGCCTCCTCGAGGGCTTTCTGCTTGGCACCAGCCCTAACCCTAGGCTGATTGGCTGCCCTGCCTAGGGTTAGGGTTAGGGTTACGCCTAGGGTTAGGGTTCCGCAAACTAAAAGGCCCAGAGCTCCGGGCACACTGCAGCTGCAAAGGGCATCCCAGGGGCATCGCAAAACTGCCACAAGCTGGCCTCCTCGAGGGCTTTCTCCTTGGCACCTGCCCTAACCCTAGGCTGATTGGCTGCCCTGCCTAGGGTTAGGGTTAGGGTTACGCCTAGGGTTAGGGTTCCGCAAACTAAAAGGCCCAGAGCTCTGGGCACACTACAGCTGCAAAGGGCATCCCAGGGGCATCGCAAAACTGCCACAAGCTGGCCTCCTCGAGGGCTTTCTGCTTGGCACCTGCCCTAACCCTAGGCTGATTGGCTGCCCTGCCTAGGGTTAGGGTTAGGGTTACGCCTAGGGTTAGGGTTCCGCAAACTAAAAGGCCCAGAGCTCCGGGCACACTGCAGCTGCAAAGGGCATCCCAGGGGCATCGCAAAACTGCCACAAGCTGGCCTCCTCGAGGGCTTTCTGCTTGGCACCTGCCCTAACCCTAGGCTGATTGGCTGCCCTGCCTAGGGTTAGGGTTAGGGTTAGGCCTAGGGTTAGGGTTCCGCAAACTAAAAGGCCCAGAGCTCCGGGCACACTGCAGCTGCAAAGGGCATCCCAGGGGCATCGCAAAACTGCCACAAGCTGGCCTCCTCGAGGGCTTTCTCCTTGGCACCTGCCCTAACCCTAGGCTGATTTGCTGCCCTGCCTAGGGTTAGGGTTAGGGTTAGGCCTAGGGTTAGGGTTCCGCAAACTAAAAGGCCCAGAGCTCCGGGCACACTGCAGCTGCAAAGGGCATCCCAGGGGCATCGCAAAACTGCCACAAGCTGGCCTCCTTGAGGGCTTTCTCCTTGGCACCTGCCCTAACCCTAGGCTGATTGCCTGCCCTGCCTAGGGTTAGGGTTAGGGTTACACCTAGGGTTAGGGTTCCGCAAACTAAAAGGCCCAGAGCTCCGGGCACACTGCAGCTGCAAAGGGCATCCCAGGGGCATCGCAAAACTGCCACAAGCTGGCCTCCTCGAGGCCTTTCTGCTTGGCACCTGCCCTAACCCTAGGCTGATTGGCTGCCCTGCCTAGGGTTAGGGTTAGGGTTACGCCTAGGGTTAGGGTTCCGCAAACTAAAAGGCCCAGAGCTCCGGGCACACTGCAGCTGCAAAGGGCATCCCAGGGGCATCGCAAAACTGCCACAAGCTGGCCTCCTCGAGGGCTTTCTGCTTGGCACCTGCCCTAACCCTAGGCTGATTGGCTGCCCTGCCTAGGGTTAGGGTTAGGGTTAGGGTTACGCCTAGGGTTAGGGTTCCGCAAACTAAAAGGCCCAGAGCTCCGGGCACACTGCAGCTGCAAAGGGCATCCCAGGGGCATCGCAAAACTGCCACAAGCTGGCCTCCTCGAGGGCTTTCTCCTTGGCACCTGCCCTAACCCTAGGCTGATTGGCTGCCCTGCCTAGGGTTAGGGTTAGGGTTACGCCTAGGGTTAGGGTTCCGCAAACTAAAAGGCCCAGAGCTCCGGGCACACTGCAGCTGCAAAGGGCATCCCAGGGGCATCGCAAAACTGCCACAAGCTGGCCTCCTCGAGGGCTTTCTGCTTGGCACCTGCCCTAACCCTAGGCTGATTGGCTGCCCTGCCTAGGGTTAGGGTTAGGGTTAGGCCTAGGGTTAGGGTTCCGCAAACTAAAAGGCCCAGAGCTCCGGGCACACTGCAGCTGCAAAGGGCATCCCAGGGGCATCGCAAAACTGCCACAAGCTGGCCTCCTCGAGGGCTTTCTCCTTGGCACCTGCCCTAACCCTAGGCTGATTGGCTGCCCTGCCTAGGGTTAGGGTTAGGGTTAGGGTTAGGCCTAGGGTTAGGGTTCCGCAAACTAAAAGGCCCAGAGCTCCGGGCACACTGCAGCTGCAAAGGGCATCCCAGGGGCATCGCAAAACTGCCACAAGCTGGCCTCCTCGAGGGCTTTCTCCTTGGCACCTGCCCTAACCCTAGGCTGATTGGCTGCCCTGCCTAGGGTTAGGGTTAGGGTTACGCCTAGGGTTAGGGTTCCACAAACTAAAAGGCCCAGAGCTCTGGGCACACTGCAGCTGCAAAGGGCATCCCAGGGGCATCGCAAAACTGCCACAAGCTGGCCTCCTCGAGGGCTTTCTCCTTGGCACCTGCCCTAACCCTAGGCTGATTGCCTGCCCTGCCTAGGGTTAGGGTTAGGGTTACGCCTAGGGTTAGGGTTCCGCAAACTAAAAGGCCCAGAGCTCCGGGCACACTGCAGCTGCAAAGGGCATCCCAGGGGCATCGCAAAACTGCCACAAGCTGGCCTCCTCGAGGGCTTTCTCCTTGGCACCTGCCCTAACCCTAGGCTGATTGGCTGCCCTGCCTAGGGTTAGGGTTAGGGTTAGGCCTAGGGTTAGGGTTCCGCAAACTAAAAGGCCCAGAGCTCCGGGCACACTACAGCTGCAAAGGGCATCCCAGGGGCATCGCAAAACTGCCACAAGCTGGCCTCCTCGAGGGCTTTCTGCTTGGCACCTGCCCTAACCCTAGGCTGATTGGCTGCCCTGCCTAGGGTTAGGGTTAGGGTTACGCCTAGGGTTAGGGTTCCGCAAACTAAAAGGCCCAGAGCTCCGGGCACACTGCAGCTGCAAAGGGCATCCCAGGGGCATCGCAAAACTGCCACAAGCTGGCCTCCTCGAGGGCTTTCTGCTTGGCACCTGCCCTAACCCTAGGCTGATTGCCTGCCCTGCCTAGGGTTAGGGTTAGGGTTAGGCCTAGGGTTAGGGTTCCGCAAACTAAAAGGCCCAGAGCTCCGGGCACACTGCAGCTGCAAAGGGCATCCCAGGGGCATCGCAAAACTGCCACAAGCTGGCCTCCTCGAGGGCTTTCTCCTTGGCACCTGCCCTAACCCTAGGCTGATTGGCTGCCCTGCCTAGGGTTAGGGTTAGGGTTAGGGTTAGGGTTAGGCCTAGGGTTAGGGTTCCGCAAACTAAAAGGCCCAGAGCTCCGGGCACACTGCAGCTGCAAAGGGCATCCCAGGGGCATCGCAAAACTGCCACAAGCTGGCCTCCTTGAGGGCTTTCTCCTTGGCACCTGCCCTAACCCTAGGCTGATTGGCTGCCCTGCCTAGGGTTAGGGTTAGGGTTAGGCCTAGGGTTAGGGTTCCGCAAACTAAAAGGCCCAGAGCTCCGGGCACACTGCAGCTGCAAAGGGCATCCCAGGGGCATCGCAAAACTGCCACAAGTTGGCCTCCTCGAGGGCTTTCTCCTTGGCACCTGCCCTAACCCTAGGCTGATTGGCTGCCCTGCCTAGGGTTAGGGTTAGGGTTACGCCTAGGGTTAGGGTTCCGCAAACTAAAAGGCCCAGAGCTCCGGGCACACTGCAGCTGCAAAGGGCATCCCAGGGGCATCGCAAAACTGCCACAAGCTGGCCTCCTCGAGGGCTTTCTCCTTGGCACCTGCCCTAACCCTAGGCTGATTGGCTGCCCTGCCTAGGGTTAGGGTTAGGGTTACGCCTAGGGTTAGGGTTCCGCAAACTAAAAGGCCCAGAGCTCCGGGCACACTGCAGCTGCAAAGGGCATCCCAGGGGCATCGCAAAACTGCCACAAGCTGGCCTCCTCGAGGGCTTTCTCCTTGGCACCTGCCCTAACCCTAGGCTGATTGGCTGCCCTGCCTAGGGTTAGGGTTAGGGTTACGCCTAGGGTTAGGGTTCCGCAAACTAAAAGGCCCAGAGCTCCGGGCACACTGCAGCTGCAAAGGGCATCCCAGGGGCATCGCAAAACTGCCACAAGCTGGCCTCCTCGAGGGCTTTCTGCTTGGCACCTGCCCTAACCCTAGGCTGATTGGCTGCCCTGCCTAGGGTTAGGGTTAGGGTTACGCCTAGGGTTAGGGTTCCGCAAACCAAAAGGCCCAGAGCTCCGGGCACACTGCAGCTGCAAAGGGCATCCCAGGGGCATCGCAAAACTGCCACAAGCTGGCCTCCTCGAGGGCTTTCTCCTTGGCACCTGCCCTAACCCTAGGCTGATTGGCTGCCCTGCCTAGGGTTAGGGTTAGGGTTACGCCTAGGGTTAGGGTTCCGCAAACTAAAAGGCCCAGAGCTCCGGGCACACTGCAGCTGCAAAGGGCATCCCAGGGGCATCGCAAAACTGCCACAAGCTGGCCTCCTCGAGGGCTTTCTCCTTGGCACCTGCCCTAACCCTAGGCTGATTGGCTGCCCTGCCTAGGGTTAGGGTTACGCCTACGGTTAGGGTTCCGCAAACTAAAAGGCCCAGAGCTCCGGGCACACTGCAGCTGCAAAGGGCGTCCCAGGGGCATCGCAAAACTGCCACAAGCTGGCCTCCTCGAGGGCTTTCTGCTTGGCACCTGCCCTAACCCTAGGCTGATTGGCTGCCCTGCCTAGGGTTAGGGTTAGGGTTAGGCCTAGGGTTAGGGTTCCGCAAACTAAAAGGCCCAGAGCTCCGGGCACACTGCAGCTGCAAAGGGCATCCCAGGGGCATCGCAAAACTGCCACAAGCTGGCCTCCTCGAGGGCTTTCTCCTTGGCACCTGCCCTAACCCTAGGCTGATTGGCTGCCCTGCCTAGGGTTAGGGTTACGCCTAGGGTTAGGGTTCCGCAAACTAAAAGGCCCAGAGCTCCGGGCACACTGCAGCTGCAAAGGGCATCCCAGGGGCATCGCAAAACTGCCACAAGCTGGCCTCCTCGAGGGCTTTCTCCTTGGCACCTGCCCTAACCCTAGGCTGATTGGCTGCCCTGCCTAGGGTTAGGGTTAGGGTTAGGCCTAGGGTTAGGGTTCCGCAAACTAAAAGGCCCAGAGCTCCGGGCACACTGCAGCTGCAAAGGGCATCCCAGGGGCATCGCAAAACTGCCACAAGCTGGCCTCCTCGAGGGCTTTCTCCTTGGCACCTGCCCTAACCCTAGGCTGATTGGCTGCCCTGCCTAGGGTTAGGGTTAGGGTTACGCCTAGGGTTAGGGTTCCGCAAACTAAAAGGCCCAGAGCTCCGGGCACACTGCAGCAGCAAAGGGCATCCCAGGGGCATCGCAAAACTGCCACAAAGTGGCCTCCTCGAGGGCTTTCTCCTTGGCACCTGCCCTAACCCTAGGCTGATTGGCTGCCCTGCCTAGGGTTAGGGTTAGGGTTAGGCCGAGGGTTAGGGTTCCACAAACTAAAAGGCCCAGAGCTCTGGGCACACTGCAGCTGCAAAGGGCATCCCAGGGGCATCGCAAAACTGCCACAAGCTGGCCTCCTCGAGGGCTTTCTCCTTGGCACCTGCCCTAACCCTAGGCTGATTGGCTGCCCTGCCTAGGGTTAGGGTTAGGGTTACGCCTAGGGTTAGGGTTCCGCAAACTAAAAGGCCCAGAGCTCCGGGCACACTGCAGCTGCAAAGGGCATCCCAGGGGCATCGCAAAACTGCCACAAGCTGGCCTCCTCGAGGGCTTTCTCCTTGGCACCTGCCCTAACCCTAGGCTGATTGGCTGCCCTGCCTAGGGTTAGGGTTAGGGTTACGCCTAGGGTTAGGGTTCCGCAAACTAAAAGGCCCAGAGCTCCGGGCACACTGCAGCTGCAAAGGGCATCCCAGGGGCATCGCAAAACTGCCACAAGCTGGCCTCCTCGAGGGCTTTCTCCTTGGCACCTGCCCTAACCCTAGGCTGATTGGCTGCCCTGCCTAGGGTTAGGGTTACGCCTAGGGTTAGGGTTCCGCAAACTAAAAGGCCCAGAGCTCCGGGCACACTGCAGCTGCAAAGGGCATCCCAGGGGCATCGCAAAACTGCCACAAGCTGGCCTCCTCGAGGGCTTTCTGCTTGGCACCTGCCCTAACCCTAGGCTGATTGGCTGCCCTGCCTAGGGTTAGGGTTAGGGTTACGCCTAGGGTTAGGGTTCCGCAAACTAAAAGGCCCAGAGCTCCGGGCACACTGCAGCTGCAAAGGGCATCCCAGGGGCATCGCAAAACTGCCACAAGCTGGCCTCCTTGAGGGCTTTCTCCTTGGCACCTGCCCTAACCCTAGGCTGATTGGCTGCCCTGCCTAGGGTTAGGGTTACGCCTAGGGTTAGGGTTCCGCAAACTAAAAGGCCCAGAGCTCCGGGCACACTGCAGCTGCAAAGGGCATCCCAGGGGCATCGCAAAACTGCCACAAGCTGGCCTCCTCGAGGGCTTTCTCCTTGGCACCTGCCCTAACCCTAGGCTGATTGGCTGCCCTGCCTAGGGTTAGGGTTAGGGTTACGCCTAGGGTTAGGGTTCCGCAAACTAAAAGGCCCAGAGCTCCGGGCACACTGCAGCTGCAAAGGGCATCCCAGGGGCATCGCAAAACTGCCACAAGCTGGCCTCCTCGAGGGCTTTCTCCTTGGCACCTGCCCTAACCCTAGGCTGATTGGCTGCCCTGCCTAGGGTTAGGGTTAGGGTTACGCCTAGGGTTAGGGTTCCGCAAACTAAAAGGCCCAGAGCTCCGGGCACACTGCAGCTGCAAAGGGCATCCCAGGGGCATCGCAAAACTGCCACAAGCTGGCCTCCTCGAGGGCTTTCTCCTTGGCACCTGCCCTAACCCTAGGCTGATTGGCTGCCCTGCCTAGGGTTAGGGTTAGGGTTACGCCTAGGGTTAGGGTTCCGCAAACTAAAAGGCCCAGAGCTCCGGGCACACTGCAGCTGCAAAGGGCATCCCAGGGGCATCGCAAAACTGCCACAAGCTGGCCTCCTCGAGGGCTTTCTGCTTGGCACCTGCCCTAACCCTAGGCTGATTGGCTGCCCTGCCTAGGGTTAGGGTTAGGGTTACGCCTAGGGTTAGGGTTCCGCAAACCAAAAGGCCCAGAGCTCCGGGCACACTGCAGCTGCAAAGGGCATCCCAGGGGCATCGCAAAACTGCCACAAGCTGGCCTCCTCGAGGGCTTTCTCCTTGGCACCTGCCCTAACCCTAGGCTGATTGGCTGCCCTGCCTAGGGTTAGGGTTAGGGTTACGCCTAGGGTTAGGGTTCCGCAAACTAAAAGGCCCAGAGCTCCGGGCACACTGCAGCTGCAAAGGGCATCCCAGGGGCATCGCAAAACTGCCACAAGCTGGCCTCCTCGAGGGCTTTCTCCTTGGCACCTGCCCTAACCCTAGGCTGATTGGCTGCCCTGCCTAGGGTTAGGGTTAGGGTTACGCCTAGGGTTAGGGTTCCGCAAACTAAAAGGCCCAGAGCTCCGGGCACACTGCAGCTGCAAAGGGCATCCCAGGGGCATCGCAAAACTGCCACAAGCTGGCCTCCTCGAGGGCTTTCTGCTTGGCACCTGCCCTAACCCTAGGCTGATTGGCTGCCCTGCCTAGGGTTAGGGTTACACCTAGGGTTATGGTTCCGCAAACTAAAAGGCCCAGAGCTCCGGGCACACTGCAGCTGCAAAGGGCATCCCAGGGGCATCACAAAACGGCCACAAGCTGGCCTCCTCGAGGGCTTTCTGCTTGGCACCTGCCCTAACCCTAGGCTGATTGGCTGCCCTGCCTAGGGTTAGGGTTAGGGTTACGCCTAGGGTTAGGGTTCCGCAAACTAAAAGGCCCAGAGCTCCGGGCACACTGCAGCTGCAAAGGGCATCCCAGGGGCATCGCAAAACTGCCACAAGCTGGCCTCCTCGAGGGCTTTCTCCTTGGCACCTGCCCTTACCCTAGGCTGATTGGCTGCCCTGCCTAGGGTTAGGGTTAGGGTTACGCCTAGGGTTAGGGTTCCGCAAACTAAAAGGCCCAGAGCTCCGGGCACACTGCAGCTGCAAAGGGCATCCCAGGGGCATCGCAAAACTGCCACAAAGTGGCCTCCTCGAGGGCTTTATCCTTGGCACCTGCCCTAACCCTAGGCTGATTGGCTGCCCTGCCTAGGGTTATGGTTAGGGTTAGGCCTAGGGTTAGGGTTCCACAAACTAAAAGGCCCAGAGCTCTGGGCACACTGCAGCTGCAAAGGGCATCCCAGGGGCATCACAAAACTGCCACAAGCTGGCCTCCTCGAGGGCTTTCTCCTTGGCACCTGCCCTAACCCTAGGCTGATTGGCTGCCCTGCCTAGGGTTAGGGTTAGGGTTACGCCTAGGGTTAGGGTTCCGCAAACTAAAAGGCCCAGAGCTCCGGGCACACTGCAGCTGCAAAGGGCATCCCAGGGGCATCGCAAAACTGCCACAAGCTGGCCTCCTCGAGGGCTTTCTGCTTGGCACCTGCCCTAACCCTAGGCTGATTGGCTGCCCTGCCTAGGGTTAGGGTTAGGGTTAGGCCTAGGGTTAGGGGTCCGCAAACTAAAAGGCCCAGAGCTCCGGGCACACTGCAGCTGCAAAGGGCATCCCAGGGGCATCGCAAAACTGCCACAAGCTGGCCTCCTCGAGGGCTTTCTGCTTGGCACCTGCCCTAACCCTAGGCTGATTGGCTGCCCTGCCTAGGGTTAGGGTTAGGGTTACGCCTAGGGTTAGGGTTCCGCAAACCAAAAGGCCCAGAGCTCCGGGCACACTGCAGCTGCAAAGGGCATCCCAGGGGCATCGCAAAACTGCCACAAGCTGGCCTCCTCGAGGGCTTTCTCCTTGGCACCTGCCCTAACCCTAGGCTGATTGGCTGCCCTGCCTAGGGTTAGGGTTAGGGTTACGCCTAGGGTTAGGGTTCCGCAAACTAAAAGGCCCAGAGCTCCGGGCACACTGCAGCTGCAAAGGGCATCCCAGGGGCATCGCAAAACTGCCACAAGCTGGCCTCCTCGAGGGCTTTCTCCTTGGCACCTGCCCTAACCCTAGGCTGATTGGCTGCCCTGCCTAGGGTTAGGGTTAGGGTTACGCCTAGGGTTAGGGTTCCGCAAACTAAAAGGCCCAGAGCTCCGGGCACACTGCAGCTGCAAAGGGCATCCCAGGGGCATCGCAAAACTGCCACAAGCTGGCCTCCTCGAGGGCTTTCTCCTTGGCACCTGCCCTAACCCTAGGCTGATTGGCTGCCCTGCCTAGGGTTAGGGTTAGGGTTACGCCTAGGGTTAGGGTTCCGCAAACTAAAAGGCCCAGAGCTCCGGGCACACTGCAGCTGCAAAGGGCATCCCAGGGGCATCGCAAAACTGCCACAAGCTGGCCTCCTCGAGGGCTTTCTGCTTGGCACCTGCCCTAACCCTAGGCTGATTGGCTGCCCTGCCTAGGGTTAGGGTTAGGGTTACGCCTAGGGTTAGGGTTCCGCAAACTAAAAGGCCCAGAGCTCCGGGCACACTGCAGCTGCAAAGGGCATCCCAGGGGCATCGCAAAACTGCCACAAGCTGGCCTCCTCGAGGGCTTTCTGCTTGGCACCTGCCCTAACCCTAGGCTGATTGGCTGCCCTGCCTAGGGTTAGGGTTAGGGTTACGCCTAGGGTTAGGGTTCCGCAAACTAAAAGGCCCAGAGCTCCGGGCACACTGCAGCTGCAAAGGGCATCCCAGGGGCATCGCAAAACTGCCACAAAGTGGCCTCCTCGAGGGCTTTATCCTTGGCACCTGCCCTAACCCTAGGCTGATTGGCTGCCCTGCCTAGGGTTAGGGTTAGGGTTAGGCCTAGGGTTAGGGTTCCACAAACTAAAAGGCCCAGAGCTCTGGGCACACTGCAGCTGCAAAGGGCATCCCAGGGGCATCGCAAAACTGCCACAAGCTGGCCTCCTCGAGGGCTTTCTCCTTGGCACCTGCCCTAACCCTAGGCTGATTGGCTGCCCTGCCTAGGGTTAGGGTTAGGGTTACGCCTAGGGTTAGGGTTCCGCAAACTAAAAGGCCCAGAGCTCCGGGCACACTGCAGCTGCAAAGGGCATCCCAGGGGCATCGCAAAACTGCCACAAGCTGGCCTCCTTGAGGGCTTTCTCCTTGGCACCTGCCCTAACCCTAGGCTGATTGGCTGCCCTGCCTAGGGTTAGGGTTAGGGTTACGCCTAGGGTTAGGGTTCCGCAAACTAAAAGGCCCAGAGCTCCGGGCACACTGCAGCTGCAAAGGGCATCCCAGGGGCATCGCAAAACTGCCACAAGCTGGCCTCCTCGAGGGCTTTCTGCTTGGCACCTGCCCTAACCCTAGGCTGATTGGCTGCCCTGCCTAGGGTTAGGGTTAGGGTTAGGGTTAGGCCTAGGGTTAGGGTTCCGCAAACTAAAAGGCCCAGAGCTCCGGGCACACTGCAGCTGCAAAGGGCATCCCAGGGGCATCGCAAAACTGCCACAAGCTGGCCTCCTCGAGGGCTTTCTGCTTGGCACCTGCCCTAACCCTAGGCTGATTGGCTGCCCTGCCTAGGGTTAGGGTTAGGGTTAGGGTTAGGCCTAGGTTTAGGGTTCCGCAAACTAAAAGGCCCAGAGCTCCGGGCACACTGCAGCTGCAAAGGTCATCCCAGGGGCATCGCAAAACTGCCACAAGCTGGCCTCCTCGAGGGCTTTCTGCTTGGCACCTGCCCTAACCCTAGGCTGATTGCCTGCCCTGCCTAGGGTTAGGGTTAGGGTTAGGCCTAGGGTTAGGGTTCCGCAAACTAAAAGGCCCAGAGCTCCGGGCACACTGCAGCTGCAAAGGGCATCCCAGGGGCATCGCAAAACTGCCACAAAGTGGCCTCCTCGAGGGCTTTATCCTTGGCACCTGCCCTAACCCTAGGCTGATTGGCTGCCCTGCCTAGGGTTAGGGTTAGGGTTAGGCCTAGGGTTAGGGTTCCGCAAACTAAAAGGCCCAGAGCTCCGGGCACACTGCAGCTGCAAAGGGCATCCCAGGGGCATCGCAAAACTGCCACAAGCTGGCCTCCTCGAGGGCTTTCTCCTTGGCACCTGCCCTAACCCTAGGCTGATTGGCTGCCCTGCCTAGGGTTAGGGTTAGGGTTAGGGTTACGCCTAGGGTTAGGGTTCCGCAAACTAAAAGGCCCAGAGCTCCGGGCACACTGCAGCTGCAAAGGGCATCCCAGGGGCATCGCAAAACTGCCACAAGCTGGCCTCCTCGAGGGCTTTCTCCTTGGCACCTGCCCTAACCCTAGGCTGATTGGCTGCCCTGCCTAGGGTTAGGGTTAGGGTTACGCCTAGGGTTAGGGTTCCGCAAACTAAAAGGCCCAGAGCTCCGGGCACACTACAGCTGCAAAGGGCATCCCAGGGGCATCGCAAAACTGCCACAAGCTGGCCTCCTCGAGGGCTTTCTGCTTGGCACCTGCCCTAACCCTAGGCTGATTGGCTGCCCTGCCTAGGGTTAGGGTTAGGGTTACGCCTAGGGTTAGGGTTCCGCAAACTAAAAGGCCCAGAGCTCCAGGCACACTGCAGCTGCAAAGGGCATCCCAGGGGCATCGCAAAACTGCCACAAGCTGGCCTCCTCGAGGGCTTTCTGCTTGGCACCTGCCCTAACCCTAGGCTGATTGCCTGCCCTGCCTAGGGTTAGGGTTAGGGTTACGCCTAGGGTTAGGGTTCCGCAAACTAAAAGGCCCAGAGCTCCGGGCACACTGCAGCTGCAAAGGGCATCCCAGGGGCATCGCAAAACTGCCACAAGCTGGCCTCCTCGAGGGCTTTCTCCTTGGCACCTGCCCTAACCCTAGGCTGATTGGCTGCCCTGCCTAGGGTTAGGGTTAGGGTTAGGGTTAGGGTTAGGCCTAGGGTTAGGGTTCCGCAAACTAAAAGGCCCAGAGCTCCGGGCACACTGCAGCTGCAAAGGGCATCCCAGGGGCATCGCAAAACTGCCACAAGCTGGCCTCCTTGAGGGCTTTCTCCTTGGCACCTGCCCTAACCCTAGGCTGATTGCCTGCCCTGCCTAGGGTTAGGGTTAGGGTTACGCCTAGGGTTAGGGTTCCGAAAACTAAAAGGCCCAGAGCTCCGGGCACACTGCAGCTGCAAAGGGCATCCCAGGGGCATCGCAAAACTGCCACAAGCTGGCCTCCTCGAGGGCTTTCTCCTTGGCACCTGCCCTAACCCTAGGCTGATTGCCTGCCCTGCCTAGGGTTAGGGTTAGGGTTACGCCTAGGGTTAGGGTTCCGCAAACTAAAAGGCCCAGAGCTCCGGGCACACTGCAGCTGCAAAGGGCATCCCAGGGGCATCGCAAAACTGCCACAAGCTGGCCTCCTCGAGGGCTTTCTCCTTGGCACCTGCCCTAACCCTAGGCTGATTGGCTGCCCTGCCTAGGGTTAGGGTTAGGGTTAGGCCTAGGGTTAGGGTTCCGCAAACTAAAAGGCCCAGAGCTCCGGGCACACTGCAGCTGCAAAGGGCATCCCAGGGGCATCGCAAAACTGCCACAAGCTGGCCTCCTCGAGGGCTTTCTGCTTGGCACCTGCCCTAACCCTAGGCTGATTGGCTGCCCTGCCTAGGGTTAGGGTTAGGGTTAGGCCTAGGGTTAGGGTTCCGCAAACCAAAAGGCCCAGAGCTCCGGGCACACTGCAGCTGCAAAGGGCATCCCAGGGGCATCGCAAAACTGCCACAAGCTGGCCTCCTCGAGGGCTTTCTGCTTGGCACCTGCCCTAACCCTAGGCTGATTGGCTGCCCTGCCTAGGGTTAGGGTTAGGGTTACGCCTAGGGTTAGGGTTCCGCAAACTAAAAGGCCCAGAGCTCCGGGCACACTGCAGCTGCAAAGGGCATCCCAGGGGCATCGCAAAACTGCCACAAGCTGGCCTCCTCGAGGGCTTTCTCCTTGGCACCTGCCCTAACCCTAGGCTGATTGGCTGCCCTGCCTAGGGTTAGGGTTAGGGTTACGCCTAGGGTTAGGGTTCCGCAAACTAAAAGGCCCAGAGCTCTGGGCACACTACAGCTGCAAAGGGCATCCCAGGGGCATCGCAAAACTGCCACAAGCTGGCCTCCTCGAGGGCTTTCTGCTTGGCACCTGCCCTAACCCTAGGCTGATTGGCTGCCCTGCCTAGGGTTAGGGTTAGGGTTACGCCTAGGGTTAGGGTTCCGCAAACTAAAAGGCCCAGAGCTCCGGGCACACTGCAGCTGCAAAGGGCATCCCAGGGGCATCGCAAAACTGCCACAAGCTGGCCTCCTCGAGGGCTTTCTGCTTGGCACCTGCCCTAACCCTAGGCTGATTGGCTGCCCTGCCTAGGGTTAGGGTTAGGGTTACGCCTAGGGTTAGGGTTCCGCAAACTAAAAGGCCCAGAGCTCCGGGCACACTGCAGCTGCAAAGGGCATCCCAGGGGCATCGCAAAACTGCCACAAGCTGGCCTCCTCGAGGGCTTTCTCCTTGGCACCTGCCCTAACCCTAGGCTGATTTGCTGCCCTGCCTAGGGTTAGGGTTAGGGTTAGGGTTAGGGTTAGGCCTAGGGTTAGGGTTCCGCAAACTAAAAGGCCCAGAGCTCCGGGCACACTGCAGCTGCAAAGGGCATCCCAGGGGCATCGCAAAACTGCCACAAGCTGGCCTCCTCGAGGGCTTTCTCCTTGGCACCTGCCCTAACCCTAGGCTGATTGCCTGCCCTGCCTAGGGTTAGGGTTAGGGTTACGCCTAGGGTTAGGGTTCCGCAAACTAAAAGGCCCAGAGCTCCGGGCACACTGCAGCTGCAAAGGGCATCCCAGGGGCATCGCAAAACTGCCACAAGCTGGCCTCCTCGAGGCCTTTCTGCTTGGCACCTGCCCTAACCCTAGGCTGATTGGCTGCCCTGCCTAGGGTTAGGGTTAGGGTTAGGCCTAGGGTTAGGGTTCCGCAAACTAAAAGGCCCAGAGCTCCGGGCACACTGCAGCTGCAAAGGGCATCCCAGGGGCATCGCAAAACTGCCACAAGCTGGCCTCCTCGAGGGCTTTCTCCTTGGCACCTGCCCTAACCCTAGGCTGATTGGCTGCCCTGCCTAGGGTTAGGGTTAGGGTTAGGGTTACGCCTAGGGTTAGGGTTCCGCAAACTAAAAGGCCCAGAGCTCCGGGCACACTGCAGCTGCAAAGGGCATCCCAGGGGCATCGCAAAACTGCCACAAGCTGGCCTCCTCGAGGGCTTTCTGCTTGGCACCTGCCCTAACCCTAGGCTGATTGGCTGCCCTGCCTAGGGTTAGGGTTAGGGTTACGCCTAGGGTTAGGGTTCCGCAAACTAAAAGGCCCAGAGCTCCGGGCACACTGCAGCTGCAAAGGGCATCCCAGGGGCATCGCAAAACTGCCACAAGCTGGCCTCCTCGAGGGCTTTCTGCTTGGCACCTGCCCTAACCCTAGGCTGATTGGCTGCCCTGCCTAGGGTTAGGGTTAGGGTTACGCCTAGGGTTAGGGTTCCGCAAACTAAAAGGCCCAGAGCTCCGGGCACACTGCAGCTGCAAAGGGCATCCCAGGGGCATCGCAAAACTGCCACAAGCTGGCCTCCTCGAGGCCTTTCTCCTTGGCACCTGCCCTAACCCTAGGCTGATTGGCTGCCCTGCCTAGGGTTAGGGTTAGGGTTAGGGTTAGGCCTAGGGTTAGGGTTCCGCAAACTAAAAGGCCCAGAGCTCCGGGCACACTGCAGCTGCAAAGGGCATCCCAGGGGCATCGCAAAACTGCCACAAGCTGGCCTCCTTGAGGGCTTTCTCCTTGGCACCTGCCCTAACCCTAGGCTGATTGCCTGCCCTGCCTAGGGTTAGGGTTAGGGTTAGGCCTAGGGTTAGGGTTCCGCAAACTAAAAGGCCCAGAGCTCCGGGCACACTGCAGCTGCAAAGGGCATCCCAGGGGCATCGCAAAACTGCCACAAGCTGGCCTCCTCGAGGGCTTTCTCCTTGGCACCTGCCCTAACCCTAGGCTGATTGGCTGCCCTGCCTAGGGTTAGGGTTAGGGTTACGCCTAGGGTTAGGGTTCCGCAAACTAAAAGGCCCAGAGCTCCGGGCACACTGCAGCTGCAAAGGGCATCCCAGGGGCATCGCAAAACTGCCACAAGCTGGCCTCCTCGAGGGCTTTCTGCTTGGCACCTGCCCTAACCCTAGGCTGATTGGCTGCCCTGCCTAGGGTTAGGGTTAGGGTTAGGCCTAGGGTTAGGGTTCCGCAAACTAAAAGGCCCAGAGCTCCGGGCACACTGCAGCTGCAAAGGGCATCCCAGGGGCATCGCAAAACTGCCACAAGTTGGCCTCCTCGAGGGCTTTCTCCTTGGCACCTGCCCTAACCCTAGGCTGATTGGCTGCCCTGCCTAGGGTTAGGGTTAGGGTTACGCCTAGGGTTAGGGTTCCGCAAACTAAAAGGCCCAGAGCTCCGGGCACACTGCAGCTGCAAAGGGCATCCCAGGGGCATCGCAAAACTGCCACAAGCTGGCCTCCTCGAGGGCTTTCTCCTTGGCACCTGCCCTAACCCTAGGCTGATTGGCTGCCCTGCCTAGGGTTAGGGTTAGGGTTACGCCTAGGGTTAGGGTTCCACAAACTAAAAGGCCCAGAGCTCTGGGCACACTGCAGCTGCAAAGGGCATCCCAGGGGCATCGCAAAACTGCCACAAGCTGGCCTCCTCGAGGGCTTTCTCCTTGGCACCTGCCCTAACCCTAGGCTGATTGGCTGCCCTGCCTAGGGTTAGGGTTAGGGTTACGCCTAGGGTTAGGGTTCCGCAAACTAAAAGGCCCAGAGCTCCGGGCACACTGCAGCTGCAAAGGGCATCCCAGGGGCATCGCAAAACTGCCACAAGCTGGCCTCCTCGAGGGCTTTCTGCTTGGCACCTGCCCTAACCCTAGGCTGATTGGCTGCCCTGCCTAGGGTTAGGGTTAGGGTTACGCCTACGGTTAGGGTTCCGCAAACCAAAAGGCCCAGAGCTCCGGGCACACTGCAGCTGCAAAGGGCATCCCAGGGGCATCGCAAAACTGCCACAAGCTGGCCTCCTCGAGGGCTTTCTGCTTGGCACCTGCCCTAACCCTAGGCTGATTGGCTGCCCTGCCTAGGGTTAGGGTTAGGGTTACGCCTAGGGTTAGGGTTCCGCAAACTAAAAGGCCCAGAGCTCCGGGCACACTGCAGCTGCAAAGGGCATCCCAGGGGCATCGCAAAACTGCCACAAGCTGGCCTCCTCGAGGGCTTTCTCCTTGGCACCTGCCCTAACCCTAGGCTGATTGGCTGCCCTGCCTAGGGTTAGGGTTAGGGTTAGGGTTACGCCTAGGGTTAGGGTTCCGCAAACTAAAAGGCCCAGAGCTCCGGGCACACTGCAGCTGCAAAGGGCATCCCAGGGGCATCGCAAAACTGCCACAAGCTGGCCTCCTCGAGGGCTTTCTCCTTGGCACCTGCCCTAACCCTAGGCTGATTGGCTGCCCTGCCTAGGGTTAGGGTTAGGGTTAGGCCTAGGGTTAGGGTTCCGCAAACTAAAAGGCCCAGAGCTCCGGGCACACTACAGCTGCAAAGGGCATCCCAGGGGCATCGCAAAACTGCCACAAGCTGGCCTCCTCGAGGGCTTTCTGCTTGGCACCTGCCCTAACCCTAGGCTGATTGGCTGCCCTGCCTAGGGTTAGGGTTAGGGTTACGCCTAGGGTTAGGGTTCCGCAAACTAAAAGGCCCAGAGCTCCGGGCACACTGCAGCTGCAAAGGGCATCCCAGGGGCATCGCAAAACTGCCACAAGCTGGCCTCCTCGAGGGCTTTCTGCTTGGCACCTGCCCTAACCCTAGGCTGATTGGCTGCCCTGCCTAGGGTTAGGGTTAGGGTTAGGCCTAGGGTTAGGGTTCCGCAAACTAAAAGGCCCAGAGCTCCGGGCACACTGCAGCTGCAAAGGGCATCCCAGGGGCATCGCAAAACTGCCACAAGCTGGCCTCCTCGAGGGCTTTCTCCTTGGCACCTGCCCTAACCCTAGGCTGATTGGCTGCCCTGCCTAGGGTTAGGGTTAGGGTTAGGGTTAGGCCTAGGGTTAGGGTTCCGCAAACTAAAAGGCCCAGAGCTCCGGGCACACTGCAGCTGCAAAGGGCATCCCAGGGGCATCGCAAAACTGCCACAAGCTGGCCTCCTTGAGGGCTTTCTCCTTGGCACCTGCCCTAACCCTAAGCTGATTGCCTGCCCTGCCTAGGGTTAGGGTTAGGGTTACGCCTAGGGTTAGGGTTCCGCAAACTAAAAGGCCCAGAGCTCCGGGCACACTGCAGCTGCAAAGGGCATCCCAGGGGCATCGCAAAACTGCCACAAGTTGGCCTCCTCGAGGGCTTTCTCCTTGGCACCTGCCCTAACCCTAGGCTGATTGGCTGCCCTGCCTAGGGTTAGGGTTAGGGTTACGCCTAGGGTTAGGATTCCGCAAACTAAAAGGCCCAGAGCTCCGGGCACACTGCAGCTGCAAAGGGCATCCCAGGGGCATCGCAAAACTGCCACAAGCTGGCCTCCTCGAGGGCTTTCTCCTTGGCACCTGCCCTAACCCTAGGCTGATTGGCTGCCCTGCCTAGGGTTAGGGTTAGGGTTAGGCCTAGGGTTAGGGTTCCGCAAACTAAAAGGCCCAGAGCTCCGGGCACACTGCAGCTGCAAAGGGCATCCCAGGGGCATCGCAAAACTGCCACAAGCTGGCCTCCTCGAGGGCTTTCTCCTTGGCACCTGCCCTAACCCTAGGCTGATTGGCTGCCCTGCCTAGGGTTAGGGTTAGGGTTACGCCTAGGGTTAGGGTTCCGCAAACTAAAAGGCCCAGAGCTCCGGGCACACTGCAGCTGCAAAGGGCATCCCAGGGGCATCGCAAAACTGCCACAAGCTGGCCTCCTCGAGGGCTTTCTGCTTGGCACCTGCCCTAACCCTAGGCTGATTGGCTGCCCTGCCTAGGGTTAGGGTTAGGGTTACGCCTAGGGTTAGGGTTCCGCAAACCAAAAGGCCCAGAGCTCCGGGCACACTGCAGCTGCAAAGGGCATCCCAGGGGCATCGCAAAACTGCCACAAGCTGGCCTCCTCGAGGGCTTTCTCCTTGGCACCTGCCCTAACCCTAGGCTGATTGGCTGCCCTGCCTAGGGTTAGGGTTAGGGTTACGCCTAGGGTTAGGGTTCCGCAAACTAAAAGGCCCAGAGCTCCGGGCACACTGCAGCTGCAAAGGGCATCCCAGGGGCATCGCAAAACTGCCACAAGCTGGCCTCCTCGAGGGCTTTCTCCTTGGCACCTGCCCTAACCCTAGGCTGATTGGCTGCCCTGCCTAGGGTTAGGGTTAGGGTTACGCCTAGGGTTAGGGTTCCGCAAACTAAAAGGCCCAGAGCTCCGGGCACACTGCAGCTGCAAAGGGCATCCCAGGGGCATCGCAAAACTGCCACAAGCTGGCCTCCTCGAGGGCTTTCTCCTTGGCACCTGCCCTAACCCTAGGCTGATTGGCTGCCCTGCCTAGGGTTAGGGTTACGCCTAGGGTTAGGGTTCCGCAAACTAAAAGGCCCAGAGCTCCGGGCACACTGCAGCTGCAAAGGGCATCCCAGGGGCATCGCAAAACTGCCACAAGCTGGCCTCCTCGAGGGCTTTCTGCTTGGCACCTGCCCTAACCCTAGGCTGATTGGCTGCCCTGCCTCGGGTTAGGGTTAGGGTTAGGCCTAGGGTTAGGGTTCCGCAAACTAAAAGGCCCAGAGCTCCGGGCACACTGCAGCTGCAAAGGGCATCCCAGGGGCATCGCAAAACTGCCACAAGCTGGCCTCCTCGAGGGCTTTCTCCTTGGCACCTGCCCTAACCCTAGGCTGATTGGCTGCCCTGCCTAGGGTTAGGGTTACGCCTAGGGTTAGGGTTCCGCAAACTAAAAGGCCCAGAGCTCCGGGCACACTGCAGCTGCAAAGGGCATCCCAGGGGCATCGCAAAACTGCCACAAGCTGGCCTCCTCGAGGGCTTTCTGCTTGGCACCTGCCCTAACCCTAGGCTGATTGGCTGCCCTGCCTAGGGTTAGGGTTAGGGTTAGGCCTAGGGTTAGGGTTCCGCAAACTAAAAGGCCCAGAGCTCCGGGCACACTGCAGCTGCAAAGGGCATCCCAGGGGCATCGCAAAACTGCCACAAGCTGGCCTCCTCGAGGGCTTTCTGCTTGGCACCTGCCCTAACCCTAGGCTGATTGGCTGCCCTGCCTAGGGTTAGGGTTAGGGTTAGGGTTACGCCTAGGGTTAGGGTTCCGCAAACTAAAAGGCCCAGAGCTCCGGGCACACTGCAGCTGCAAAGGGCATCCCAGGGGCATCGCAAAACTGCCACAAGCTGGCCTCCTCGAGGGCTTTCTGCTTGGCACCTGCCCTAACCCTAGGCTGATTGCCTGCCCTGCCTAGGGTTAGGGTTAGGGTTACGCCTAGGGTTAGGGTTCCGCAAACTAAAAGGCCCAGAGCTCCGGGCACACTGCAGCTGCAAAGGGCATCCCAGGGGCATCGCAAAACTGCCACAAGCTGGCCTCCTCGAGGGCTTTCTCCTTGGCACCTGCCCTAACCCTAGGCTGATTGGCTGCCCTGCCTAGGGTTAGGGTTAGGGTTAGGGTTACGCCTAGGGTTAGGGTTCCGCAAACTAAAAGGCCCAGAGCTCCGGGCACACTGCAGCTGCAAAGGGCATCCCAGGGGCATCGCAAAACTGCCACAAGCTGGCCTCCTTGAGGGCTTTCTCCTTGGCACCTGCCCTAACCCTAGGCTGATTGCCTGCCCTGCCTAGGGTTAGGGTTAGGGTTACGCCTAGGGTTAGGGTTCCGAAAACTAAAAGGCCCAGAGCTCCGGGCACACTGCAGCTGCAAAGGGCATCCCAAGGGCATCGCAAAACTGCCACAAGCTGGCCTCCTCGAGGGCTTTCTCCTTGGCACCTGCCCTAACCCTAGGCTGATTGGCTGCCCTGCCTAGGGTTAGGGTTAGGGTTACGCCTAGGGTTAGGGTTCCGCAAACTAAAAGGCCCAGAGCTCCGGGCACACTGCAGCTGCAAAGGGCATCCCAGGGGCATCGCAAAACTGCCACAAGTTGGCCTCCTCGAGGGCTTTCTGCTTGGCACCTGCCCTAACCTTGGCTGATTGGCTGCCCTGCCTAGGGTTAGGGTTAGGGTTACGCCTAGGGTTAGGGTTCCGCAAACTAAAAGGCCCAGAGCTCCGGGCACACTGCAGCTGCAAAGGGCATCCCAGGGGCATCGCAAAACTGCCACAAGCTGGCCTCCTCGAGGGCTTTCTGCTTGGCACCTGCACTAACCCTAGGCTGATTGGCTGCCCTGCCTAGGGTTAGGGTTAGGGTTACGCCTAGGGTTAGGGTTCCGCAAACTAAAAGGCCCAGAGCTCCGGGCACACTGCAGCTGCAAAGGGCATCCCAGGGGCATCGCAAAACTGCCACAAGCTGGCCTCCTCGAGGGCTTTCTGCTTGGCACCTGCCCTAACCCTAGGCTGATTGCCTGCCCTGCCTAGGGTTAGGGTTAGGGTTACGCCTAGGGTTAGGGTTCCGCAAACTAAAAGGCCCAGAGCTCCGGGCACACTGCAGCTGCAAAGGGCATCCCAGGGGCATCGCAAAACTGCCACAAGCTGGCCTCCTCGAGGGCTTTCTGCTTGGCACCTGCCCTAACCCTAGGCTGATTGGCTGCCCTGCCTAGGGTTAGGGTTAGGGTTACGCCTAGGGTTAGGGTTCCGCAAACTAAAAGGCCCAGAGCTCCGGGCACACTGCAGCTGCAAAGGGCATCCCAGGGGCATCGCAAAACTGCCACAAGCTGGCCTCCTCGAGGGCTTTCTCCTTGGCACCTGCCCTAACCCTAGGCTGATTGGCTGCCCTGCCTAGGGTTAGGGTTAGGGTTAGGCCGAGGGTTAGGGTTCCACAAACTAAAAGGCCCAGAGCTCTGGGCACACTGCAGCTGCAAAGGGCATCCCAGGGGCATCACAAAACTGCCACAAGCTGGCCTCCTCGAGGGCTTTCTCCTTGGCACCTGCCCTAACCCTAGGCTGATTGGCTGCCCTGCCTAGGGTTAGGGTTAGGGTTAGGGTTACGCCTAGGGTTAGGGTTCCGCAAACTAAAAGGCCCAGAGCTCCGGGCACACTGCAGCTGCAAAGGGCATCCCAGGGGCATCGCAAAACTGCCACAAGCTGGCCTCCTCGAGGGCTTTCTCCTTGGCACCTGCCCTAACCCTAGGCTGATTGGCTGCCCTGCCTAGGGTTAGGGTTAGGGTTAGGGTTAGGGTTAGGGTTAGGCCTAGGGTTAGGGTTCCGCAAACTAAAAGGCCCAGAGCTCCGGGCACACTGCAGCTGCAAAGGGCATCCCAGGGGCATCACAAAACTGCCACAAGCTGGCCTCCTCGAGGGCTTTCTCCTTGGCACCTGCCCTAACCCTAGGCTGATTGGCTGCCCTGCCTAGGGTTAGGGTTAGGGTTACGCCTAGGGTTAGGGTTCCGCAAACTAAAAGGCCCAGAGCTCCGGGCACACTGCAGCTGCAAAGGGCATCCCAGGGGCATCACAAAACTGCCACAAGCTGGCCTCCTCGAGGGCTTTCTCCTTGGCACCTGCCCTAACCCTAGGCTGATTGGCTGCCCTGCCTAGGGTTAGGGTTAGGGTTACGCCTAGGGTTAGGGTTCCGCAAACTAAAAGGCCCAGAGCTCCGGGCACACTGCAGCTGCAAAGGGCATCCCAGGGGCATCGCAAAACTGCCACAAGCTGGCCTCCTCGAGGGCTTTCTCCTTGGCACCTGCCCTAACCCTAGGCTGATTGGCTGCCCTGCCTAGGGTTAGGGTTACGCCTAGGGTTAGGGTTCCGCAAACTAAAAGGCCCAGAGCTCCGGGCACACTGCAGCTGCAAAGGGCATCCCAGGGGCATCGCAAAACTGCCACAAGCTGGCCTCCTCGAGGGCTTTCTGCTTGGCACCTGCCCTAACCCTAGGCTGATTGGCTGCCCTGCCTAGGGTTAGGGTTACGCCTAGGGTTAGGGTTCCGCAAACTAAAAGGCCCAGAGCTCCGGGCACACTGCAGCTGCAAAGGGCATCCCAGGGGCATCGCAAAACTGCCACAAGCTGGCCTCCTCGAGGGCTTTCTCCTTGGCACCTGCCCTAACCCTAGGCTGATTGGCTGCCCTGCCTAGGGTTAGGGTTAGGGTTAGGGTTACGCCTAGGGTTAGGGTTCCGCAAACTAAAAGGCCCAGAGCTCCGGGCACACTGCAGCTGCAAAGGGCATCCCAGGGGCATTGCAAAACTGCCACAAGCTGGCCTCCTCGAGGGCTTTCTCCTTGGCACCTGCCCTAACCCTAGGCTGATTGGCTGCCCTGCCTAGGGTTAGGGTTAGGGTTACGCCTAGGGTTAGGGTTCCGCAAACTAAAAGGCCCAGAGCTCCGGGCACACTGCAGCTGCAAAGGGCATCCCAGGGGCATCGCAAAACTGCCACAAGCTGGCCTCCTCGAGGGCTTTCTGCTTGGCACCTGCCCTAACCCTAGGCTGATTGGCTGCCCTGCCTAGGGTTAGGGTTAGGGTTACGCCTAGGGTTAGGGTTCCGCAAACTAAAAGGCCCAGAGCTCCGGGCACACTGCAGCTGCAAAGGGCATCCCAGGGGCATCGCAAAACTGCCACAAGCTGGCCTCCTCGAGGGCTTTCTCCTTGGCACCTGCCCTAACCCTAGGCTGATTGGCTGCCCTGCCTAGAGTTAGGGTTACGGTTAGGGTTAGGGTTAGGGTTAGGCCTAGGGTTAGGGTTCCGCAAACTAAAAGGCCCAGAGCTCCGGGCACACTGCAGCTGCAAAGGGCATCCCAGGGGCATCGCAAAACTGCCACAAGCTGGCCTCCTTGAGGGCTTTCTCCTTGGCACCTGCCCTAACCCTAGGCTGATTGGCTGCCCTGCCTAGGGTTAGGGTTAGGGTTACGCCTAGGGTTAGGGTTCCGCAAACTAAAAGGCCCAGAGCTCCGGGCACACTGCAGCTGCAAAGGGCATCCCAGGGGCATCGCAAAACTGCCACAAGCTGGCCTCCTCGAGGGCTTTCTCCTTGGCACCTGCCCTAACCCTAGGCTGATTGCCTGCCCTGCCTAGGGTTAGGGTTAGGGTTACGCCTAGGGTTAGGGTTCCGCAAACTAAAAGGCCCAGAGCTCCGGGCACACTACAGCTGCAAAGGGCATCCCAGGGGCATCGCAAAACTGCCACAAGCTGGCCTCCTCGAGGGCTTTCTCCTTGGCACCTGCCCTAACCCTAGGCTGATTGGCTGCCCTGCCTAGGGTTAGGGTTAGGGTTACGCCTAGGGTTAGGGTTCCGCAAACTAAAAGGCCCAGAGCTCCGGGCACACTGCAGCTGCAAAGGGCATCCCAGGGGCATCGCAAAACTGCCACAAGCTGGCCTCCTCGAGGGCTTTCTCCTTGGCACCTGCCCTAACCCTAGGCTGATTGGCTGCCCTGCCTAGGGTTAGGGTTAGGGTTACGCCTAGGGTTAGGGTTCCGCAAACTAAAAGGCCCAGAGCTCCGGGCACACTGCAGCTGCAAAGGGCATCCCAGGGGCATCGCAAAACTGCCACAAGCTGGCCTCCTCGAGGGCTTTCTGCTTGGCACCTGCCCTAACCCTAGGCTGATTGCCTGCCCTGCCTAGGGTTAGGGTTAGGGTTACGCCTAGGGTTAGGGTTCCGCAAACTAAAAGGCCCAGAGCTCCGGGCACACTGCAGCTGCAAAGGGCATCCCAGGGGCATCGCAAAACTGCCACAAGCTGGCCTCCTCGAGGGCTTTCTCCTTGGCACCTGCCCTAACCCTAGGCTGATTGGCTGCCCTGCCTAGAGTTAGGGTTACGGTTAGGGTTAGGGTTAGGGTTAGGCCTAGGGTTAGGGTTCCGCAAACTAAAAGGCCCAGAGCTCCGGGCACACTGCAGCTGCAAAGGGCATCCCAGGGGCATCGCAAAACTGCCACAAGCTGGCCTCCTTGAGGGCTTTCTCCTTGGCACCTGCCCTAACCCTAGGCTGATTGGCTGCCCTGCCTAGGGTTAGGGTTAGGGTTACGCCTAGGGTTAGGGTTCCGCAAACTAAAAGGCCCAGAGCTCCGGGCACACTGCAGCTGCAAAGGGCATCCCAGGGGCATCGCAAAACTGCCACAAGCTGGCCTCCTCGAGGGCTTTCTCCTTGGCACCTGCCCTAACCCTAGGCTGATTGCCTGCCCTGCCTAGGGTTAGGGTTAGGGTTACGCCTAGGGTTAGGGTTCCGCAAACTAAAAGGCCCAGAGCTCCGGGCACACTACAGCTGCAAAGGGCATCCCAGGGGCATCGCAAAACTGCCACAAGCTGGCCTCCTCGAGGGCTTTCTCCTTGGCACCTGCCCTAACCCTAGGCTGATTGGCTGCCCTGCCTAGGGTTAGGGTTAGGGTTACGCCTAGGGTTAGGGTTCCGCAAACTAAAAGGCCCAGAGCTCCGGGCACACTGCAGCTGCAAAGGGCATCCCAGGGGCATCGCAAAACTGCCACAAGCTGGCCTCCTCGAGGGCTTTCTCCTTGGCACCTGCCCTAACCCTAGGCTGATTGGCTGCCCTGCCTAGGGTTAGGGTTAGGGTTACGCCTAGGGTTAGGGTTCCGCAAACTAAAAGGCCCAGAGCTCCGGGCACACTGCAGCTGCAAAGGGCATCCCAGGGGCATCGCAAAACTGCCACAAGCTGGCCTCCTCGAGGGCTTTCTGCTTGGCACCTGCCCTAACCCTAGGCTGATTGCCTGCCCTGCCTAGGGTTAGGGTTAGTGTTACGCCTAGGGTTAGGGTTCCGCAAACTAAAAGGCCCAGAGCTCCGGGCACACTGCAGCTGCAAAGGGCATCCCAGGGGCATCGCAAAACTGCCACAAGCTGGCCTCCTCGAGGGCTTTCTGCTTGGCACCTGCCCTAACCCTAGGCTGATTGGCTGCCCTGCCTAGGGTTAGGGTTAGGGTTACGCCTAGGGTTAGGGTTCCGCAAACCAAAAGGCCCAGAGCTCCGGGCACACTGCAGCTGCAAAGGGCATCCCAGGGGCATCGCAAAACTGCCACAAGCTGGCCTCCTCGAGGGCTTTCTCCTTGGCACCTGCCCTAACCCTAGGCTGATTGGCTGCCCTGCCTAGGGTTAGGGTTAGGGTTACGCCTAGGGTTAGGGTTCCGCAAACTAAAAGGCCCAGAGCTCCGGGCACACTGCAGCTGCAAAGGGCATCCCAGGGGCATCGCAAAACTGCCACAAGCTGGCCTCCTCGAGGGCTTTCTCCTTGGCACCTGCCCTAACCCTAGGCTGATTGGCTGCCCTGCCTAGGGTTAGGGTTAGGGTTACGCCTAGGGTTAGGGTTCCGCAAACTAAAAGGCCCAGAGCTCCGGGCACACTGCAGCTGCAAAGGGCATCCCAGGGGCATCGCAAAACTGCCACAAGCTGGCCTCCTCGAGGGCTTTCTGCTTGGCACCTGCCCTAACCCTAGGCTGATTGGCTGCCCTGCCTAGGGTTAGGGTTAGGGTTACGCCTAGGGTTAGGGTTCCGCAAACTAAAAGGCCCAGAGCTCCGGGCACACTGCAGCTGCAAAGGGCATCCCAGGGGCATCGCAAAACTGCCACAAGCTGGCCTCCTCGAGGGCTTTCTGCTTGGCACCTGCCCTAACCCTAGGCTGATTGGCTGCCCTGCCTAGGGTTAGGGTTAGGGTTACGCCTAGGGTTAGGGTTCCGCAAACCAAAAGGCCCAGAGCTCCGGGCACACTGCAGCTGCAAAGGGCATCCCAGGGGCATCGCAAAACTGCCACAAGCTGGCCTCCTCGAGGGCTTTCTGCTTGGCACCTGCCCTAACCCTAGGCTGATTGGCTGCCCTGCCTAGGGTTAGGGTTAGGGTTACGCCTAGGGTTAGGGTTCCGCAAACTAAAAGGCCCAGAGCTCCGGGCACACTGCAGCTGCAAAGGGCATCCCAGGGGCATCGCAAAACTGCCACAAGCTGGCCTCCTCGAGGGCTTTCTCCTTGGCACCTGCCCTAACCCTAGGCTGATTGGCTGCCCTGCCTAGGGTTAGGGTTACGCCTAGGGTTAGGGTTCCGCAAACTAAAAGGCCCAGAGCTCCGGGCACACTGCAGCTGCAAAGGGCATCCCAGGGGCATCGCAAAACTGCCACAAGCTGGCCTCCTCGAGGGCTTTCTGCTTGGCACCTGCCCTAACCCTAGGCTGATTGGCTGCCCTGCCTAGGGTTAGGGTTAGGGTTACGCCTAGGGTTAGGGTTCCGCAAACTAAAAGGCCCAGAGCTCCGGGCACACTGCAGCTGCAAAGGGCATCCCAGGGGCATCGCAAAACTGCCACAAGCTGGCCTCCTCGAGGGCTTTCTCCTTGGCACCTGCCCTAACCCTAGGCTGATTGGCTGCCCTGCCTAGGGTTAGGGTTACGCCTAGGGTTAGGGTTCCGCAAACTAAAAGGCCCAGAGCTCCGGGCACACTGCAGCTGCAAAGGGCATCCCAGGGGCATCGCAAAACTGCCACAAGCTGGCCTCCTCGAGGGCTTTATCCTTGGCACCTGCCCTAACCCTAGGCTGATTGGCTGCCCTGCCTAGGGTTAGGGTTAGGGTTACGCCTAGGGTTAGGGTTCCGCAAACTAAAAGGCCCAGAGCTCTGGACACACTGCAGCTGCAAAGGGCATCCCAGGGGCATCACAAAACTGCCACAAGCTGGCCTCCTCGAGGGCTTTCTCCTTGGCACCTGCCCTAACCCTAGGCTGATTGGCTGCCCTGCCTAGGGTTAGGGTTAGGGTTACGCCTAGGGTTAGGGTTCCGCAAACTAAAAGGCCCAGAGCTCCGGGCACACTGCAGCTGCAAAGGGCATCCCAGGGGCATCGCAAAACTGCCACAAGCTGGCCTCCTCGAGGGCTTTCTGCTTGGCACCTGCCCTAACCCTAGGCTGATTGGCTGCCCTGCCTAGGGTTAGGGTTAGGGTTAGGGTTAGGCCTAAGGTTAGGGTTCCGCAAACTAAAAGGCCCAGAGCTCCGGGCACACTGCAGCTGCAAAGGGCATCCCAGGGGCATCGCAAAACTGCCACAAGCTGGCCTCCTCGAGGGCTTTCTGCTTGGCACCTGCCCTAACCCTAGGCTGATTGGCTGCCCTGCCTAGGGTTAGGGTTAGGGTTAGGCCTAGGGTTAGGGTTCCGCAAACTAAAAGGCCCAGAGCTCCGGGCACACTGCAGCTGCAAAGGGCATCCCAGGGGCATCGCAAAACTGCCACAAGCTGGCCTCCTCGAGGGCTTTCTGCTTGGCACCTGCCCTAACCCTAGGCTGATTGGCTGCCCTGCCTAGGGTTAGGGTTAGGGTTAGGCCTAGGGTTAGGGTTCCGCAAACTAAAAGGCCCAGAGCTCCGGGCACACTGCAGCTGCAAAGGGCATCCCAGGGGCATCGCAAAACTGCCACAAGCTGGCCTCCTTGAGGGCTTTCTCCTTGGCACCTGCCCTAACCCTAGGCTGATTGGCTGCCCTGCCTAGGGTTAGAATTAGGGTTACGCCTAGGGTTAGGGTTCCGCAAACTAAAAGGCCCAGAGCTCCGGGCACACTGCAGCTGCAAAGGGCATCCCAGGGGCATCGCAAAACTGCCACAAGCTGGCCTCCTCGAGGGCTTTCTCCTTGGCACCTGCCCTAACCCTAGGCTGATTGGCTGCCCTGCCTAGGATTAGGGTTAGGGTTACGCCTAGGGTTAGGGTTCCGCAAACTAAAAGGCCCAGAGCTCCGGGCACACTGCAGCTGCAAAGGGCATCCCAGGGGCATCGCAAAACTGCCACAAGCTGGCCTCCTCGAGGGCTTTCTGCTTGGCACCTGCCCTAACCCTAGGCTGATTGGCTGCCCTGCCTAGGGTTAGGGTTAGGGTTCGGCCTAGGGTTAGGGTTCCACAAACTAAAAGGCCCAGAGCTCTGGGCACACTGCAGCTGCAAAGGGCATCCCAGGGGCATCACAAAACTGCCACAAGCTGGCCTCCTCGAGGGCTTTCTCCTTGGCACCTGCCCTAACCCTAGGCTGATTGGCTGCCCTGCCTAGGGTTAGGGTTAGGGTTACGCCTAGGGTTAGGGTTCCGCAAACTAAAAGGCCCAGAGCTCCGGGCACACTGCAGCTGCAAAGGGCATCCCAGGGGCATCGCAAAACTGCCACAAGCTGGCCTCCTCGAGGGCTTTCTGCTTGGCACCTGCCCTAACCCTAGGCTGATTGGCTGCCCTGCCTAGGGTTAGGGTTAGGGTTAGGCCTAGGGTTAGGGTTCCGCAAACTAAAAGGCCCAGAGCTCCGGGCACACTGCAGCTGCAAAGGGCATCCCAGGGGCATCGCAAAACTGCCACAAGCTGGCCTCCTCGAGGCCTTTCTGCTTGGCACCTGCCCTAACCCTAGGCTGATTGGCTGCCCTGCCTAGGGTTAGGGTTAGGGTTAGGGTTAGGCCTAGGATTAGGGTTCCGCAAACTAAAAGGCCCAGAGCTCCGGGCACACTGCAGCTGCAAAGGGCATCCCAGGGGCATCGCAAAACTGCCACAAGCTGGCCTCCTCGAGGGCTTTCTGCTTGGCACCTGCCCTAACCCTAGGCTGATTGGCTGCCCTGCCTAGGGTTAGGGTTAGGGTTAGGGTTAGGCCTAGGGTTAGGGTTCCGCAAACTAAAAGGCCCAGAGCTCCGGGCACACTGCAGCTGCAAAGGGCATCCCAGGGGCATCGCAAAACTGCCACAAGCTGGCCTCCTCGAGGGCTTTCTCCTTGGCACCTGCCCTAACCCTAGGCTGATTGGCTGCCCTGCCTAGGGTTAGGGTTAGGGTTACGCCTAGGGTTAGGGTTCCGCAAACTAAAAGGCCCAGAGCTCCGGGCACACTGCAGCTGCAAAGGGCATCCCAGGGGCATCGCAAAACTGCCACAAGCTGGCCTCCTCGAGGGCTTTCTGCTTGGCACCTGCCCTAACCCTAGGCTGATTGGCTGCCCTGCCTAGGGTTAGGGTTAGGGTTACGCCTAGGGTTAGGGTTCCACAAACTAAAAGGCCCAGAGCTCCGGGCACACTGCAGCTGCAAAGGGCATCCCAGGGGCATCGCAAAACTGCCACAAGCTGGCCTCCTCGAGGGCTTTCTGCTTGGCACCTGCCCTAACCCTAGGCTGATTGGCTGCCCTGCCTAGGGTTAGGGTTAGGGTTACGCCTAGGGTTAGGGTTCCGCAAACTAAAAGGCCCAGAGCTCCGGGCACACTGCAGCTGCAAAGGGCATCCAAGGGGCATCACAAAACTGCCACAAGCTGGCCTCCTCGAGGGCTTTCTCCTTGGCACCTGCCCTAACCCTAGGCTGATTGGCTGCCCTGCCTAGGGTTAGGGTTAGGGTTAGGCCTAGGGTTAGGGTTCCGCAAACTAAAAGGCCCAGAGCTCCGGGCACACTGCAGCTGCAAAGGGCATCCCAGGGGCATCGCAAAACTGCCACAAGCTGGCCTCCTCGAGGGCTTTCTCCTTGGCACCTGCCCTAACCCTAGGCTGATTGGCTGCCCTGCCTAGGGTTAGGGTTAGGCCTAGGGTTAGGGTTCCGCAAACTAAAAGGCCCAGAGCTCCGGGCACACTGCAGCTGCAAAGGGCATCCCAGGGGCATCGCAAAACTGCCACAAGCTGGCCTCCTCGAGGGCTTTCTCCTTGGCACCTGCCCTAACCCTAGGCTGATTGGCTGCCCTGCCTAGGGTTAGGGTTAGGGTTACGCCTAGGGTTAGGGTTCCGCAAACTAAAAGGCCCAGAGCTCCGGGCACACTGCAGCTGCAAAGGGCATCCCAGGGGCATCGCAAAACTGCCACATGTTGGCCTCCTCGAGGGCTTTCTGCTTGGCACCTGCCCTAACCCTAGGCTGATTGGCTGCCCTGCCTAGGGTTAGGGTTAGGGTTACGCCTAGGGTTAGGGTTCCGCAAACTAAAAGGCCCAGAGCTCCGGGCACACTGCAGCTGCAAAGGGCATCCCAGGGGCATCGCAAAACTGCCACAAGCTGGCCTCCTCGAGGCCTTTCTGCTTGGCACCTGCCCTAACCCTAGGCTGATTGGCTGCCCTGCCTAGGGTTAGGGTTAGGGTTAGGGTTAGGCCTAGGGTTAGGGTTCCGCAAACTAAAAGGCCCAGAGTTCCGGGCACACTGCAGCTGCAAAGGGCATCCCAGGGGCATCGCAAAACTGCCACAAGCTGGCCTCCTCGAGGCCTTTCTGCTTGGCACCTGCCCTAACCCTAGGCTGATTGGCTGCCCTGCCTAGGGTTAGGGTTCCGCAAACTAAAAGGCCCAGAGCTCCGGGCACACTGCAGCTGCAAAGGGCATCCCAGGGGCATCGCAAAACTGCCACATGCTGGCCTCCTTGAGGGCTTTCTGCTTGGCACCTGCCCTAACCCTAGGCTGATTGGCTGCCCTGCCTAGGGTTAGGGTTAGGGTTAGGCCTAGGGTTAGGGTTCCACAAACTAAAAGGCCCAGAGCTCTGGGCACACGGCAGCTGCAAACGGCATCCCAGGGGCATCACAAAACTGCCACAAGCTGGCCTCCTCGAGGGCTTTCTGCTTGGCACCTGCCCTAACCCTAGGCTGATTGGCTGCCCTGCCTAGGGTTAGGGTTAGGGTTACGCCTAGGGTTAGGGTTCCGCAAACTAAAAGGCCCAGAGCTCCGGGCACACTGCAGCTGCAAAGGGCATCCCAGGGGCATCGCAAAACTGCCACAAGCTGGCCTCCTCGAGGGCTTTCTGCTTGGCACCTGCCCTAACCCTAGGCTGATTGGCTGCCCTGCCTAGGGTTAGGGTTAGGGTTACGCCTAGGGTTAGGGTTCCGCAAACTAAAAGGCCCAGAGCTCCGGGCACACTGCAGCTGCAAAGGGCATCCCAGGGGCATCGCAAAACTGCCACAAGCTGGCCTCCTCGAGGGCTTTCTCCTTGGCACCTGCCCTAACCCTAGGCTGATTGGCTGCCCTGCCTAGGGTTAGGGTTAGGGTTACGCCTAGGGTTAGGGTTCCGCAAACTAAAAGGCCCAGAGCTCCGGGCACACTGCAGCTGCAAAGGGCATCCCAGGGGCATCGCAAAACTGCCACAAGCTGGCCTCCTCGAGGGCTTTCTCCTTGGCACCTGCCCTAACCCTAGGCTGATTGGCTGCCCTGCCTAGGGTTAGGGTTAGGGTTACGCCTAGGGTTAGGGTTCCGCAAACTAAAAGGCCCAGAGCTCCGGGCACACTGCAGCTGCAAAGGGCATCCCAGGGGCATCGCAAAACTGCCACAAGCTGGCCTCCTCGAGGGCTTTCTCCTTGGCACCTGCCCTAACCCTAGGCTGATTGGCTGCCCTGCCTAGGGTTAGGGTTAGGGTTAGGGTTAGGCCTAGGGTTAGGGTTCCGCAAACTAAAAGGCCCAGAGCTCCGGGCACACTGCAGCTGCAAAGGGCATCCCAGGGGCATCGCAAAACTGCCACAAGCTGGCCTCCTCGAGGGCTTTCTCCTTGGCACCTGCCCTAACCCTAGGCTGATTGGCTGTCCTGCCTAGGGTTAGGGTTACGCCTAGGGTTACGGTTCCGCAAACTAAAAGGCCCAGAGCTCCGGGCACACTGCAGCTGCAAAGGGCATCCCAGGGGCATCGCAAAACTGCCACAAGCTGGCCTCCTCGAGGGCTTTCTCCTTGGCACCTGCCCTAACCCTAGGCTGATTGGCTGCCCTGCCTAGGGTTAGGGTTAGGGTTAGGCCTAGGGTTAGGGTTCCGCAAACTAAAAGGCCCAGAGCTCCGGGCACACTGCAGCTGCAAAGGGCATCCCAGGGGCATCGCAAAACTGCCACAAGTTGGCCTCCTCGAGGGCTTTCTGCTTGGCACCTGCCCTAACCCTAGGCTGATTGGCTGCCCTGCCTAGGGTTAGGGTTAGGGTTAGGCCTAGCGTTAGGGTTCCGCAAACTAAAAGGCCCAGAGCTCCGGGCACACTGCAGCTGCAAAGGGCATCCCAGGGGCATCGCAAAACTGCCACAAGCTGGCCTCCTCGAGGGCTTTCTGCTTGGCACCTGCCCTAACCCTAGGCTGATTGGCTGCCCTGCCTAGGGTTAGGGTTAGGGTTAGGGTTAGGCCTAGGGTTAGGGTTCCGCAAACTAAAAGGCCCAGAGCTCCGGGCACACTGCAGCTGCAAAGGGCATCCCAGGGGCATCGCAAAACTGCCACAAGCTGGCCTCCTCGAGGGCTTTCTGCTTGGCACCTGCCCTAACCCTAGGCTGATTGGCTGCCCTGCCTAGGGTTAGGGTTAGGGTTACGCCTAGGGTTAGGGTTCCGCAAACTAAAAGGCCCAGAGCTCCGGGCACACTGCAGCTGCAAAGGGCATCCCAGGGGCATCGCAAAACTGCCACAAGCTGGCCTCCTTGAGGGCTTTCTGCTTGGCACCTGCCCTAACCCTAGGCTGATTGGCTGCCCTGCCTAGGGTTAGGGTTAGGGTTAGGCCTAGGGTTAGGGTTCCACAAACTAAAAGGCCCAGAGCTCTGGGCACACGGCAGCTGCAAACGGCATCCCAGGGGCATCACAAAACTGCCACAAGCTGGCCTCCTCGAGGGCTTTCTGCTTGGCACCTGCCCTAAACCTAGGCTGATTGGCTGCCCTGCCTAGGGTTAGGGTTAGGGTTACGCCTAGGGTTAGGGTTCCGCAAACTAAAAGGCCCAGAGCTCCGGGCACACTGCAGCTGCAAAGGGCATCCCAGGGGCATCGCAAAACTGCCACAAGCTGGCCTCCTCGAGGGCTTTCTGCTTGGCACCTGCCCTAACCCTAGGCTGATTGGCTGCCCTGCCTAGGGTTAGGGTTAGGGTTACGCCTAGGGTTAGGGTTCCGCAAACTAAAAGGCCCAGAGCTCCGGGCACACTGCAGCTGCAAAGGGCATCCCAGGGGCATCGCAAAACTGCCACAAGCTGGCCTCCTCGAGGGCTTTCTCCTTGGCACCTGCCCTAACCCTAGGCTGATTGGCTGTCCTGCCTAGGGTTAGGGTTACGCCTAGGGTTACGGTTCCGCAAACTAAAAGGCCCAGAGCTCCGGGCACACTGCAGCTGCAAAGGGCATCCCAGGGGCATCGCAAAACTGCCACAAGCTGGCCTCCTCGAGGGCTTTCTCCTTGGCACCTGCCCTAACCCTAGGCTGATTGGCTGCCCTGCCTAGGGTTAGGGTTAGGGTTAGGCCTAGGGTTAGGGTTCCGCAAACTAAAAGGCCCAGAGCTCCGGGCACACTGCAGCTGCAAAGGGCATCCCAGGGGCATCGCAAAACTGCCACAAGTTGGCCTCCTCGAGGGCTTTCTGCTTGGCACCTGCCCTAACCCTAGGCTGATTGGCTGCCCTGCCTAGGGTTAGGGTTAGGGTTAGGCCTAGCGTTAGGGTTCCGCAAACTAAAAGGCCCAGAGCTCCGGGCACACTGCAGCTGCAAAGGGCATCCCAGGGGCATCGCAAAACTGCCACAAGCTGGCCTCCTCGAGGGCTTTCTGCTTGGCACCTGCCCTAACCCTAGGCTGATTGGCTGCCCTGCCTAGGGTTAGGGTTAGGGTTAGGGTTAGGCCTAGGGTTAGGGTTCCGCAAACTAAAAGGCCCAGAGCTCCGGGCACACTGCAGCTGCAAAGGGCATCCCAGGGGCATCGCAAAACTGCCACAAGCTGGCCTCCTCGAGGGCTTTCTGCTTGGCACCTGCCCTAACCCTAGGCTGATTGGCTGCCCTGCCTAGGGTTAGGGTTAGGGTTACGCCTAGGGTTAGGGTTCCGCAAACTAAAAGGCCCAGAGCTCCGGGCACACTGCAGCTGCAAAGGGCATCCCAGGGGCATCGCAAAACTGCCACAAGCTGGCCTCCTTGAGGGCTTTCTGCTTGGCACCTGCCCTAACCCTAGGCTGATTGGCTGCCCTGCCTAGGGTTAGGGTTAGGGTTAGGCCTAGGGTTAGGGTTCCACAAACTAAAAGGCCCAGAGCTCTGGGCACACGGCAGCTGCAAACGGCATCCCAGGGGCATCACAAAACTGCCACAAGCTGGCCTCCCCGAGGGCTTTCTGCTTGGCACCTGCCCTAAACCTAGGCTGATTGGCTGCCCTGCCTAGGGTTAGGGTTAGGGTTACGCCTAGGGTTAGGGTTCCGCAAACTAAAAGGCCCAGAGCTCCGGGCACACTGCAGCTGCAAAGGGCATCCCAGGGGCATCGCAAAACTGCCACAAGCTGGCCTCCTCGAGGGCTTTCTGCTTGGCACCTGCCCTAACCCTAGGCTGATTGGCTGCCCTGCCTAGGGTTAGGGTTAGGGTTACGCCTAGGGTTAGGGTTCCGCAAACTAAAAGGCCCAGAGCTCCGGGCACACTGCAGCTGCAAAGGGCATCCCAGGGGCATCGCAAAACTGCCACAAGCTGGCCTCCTCGAGGGCTTTCTGCTTGGCACCTGCCCTAACCCTAGGCTGATTGGCTGCCCTGCCTAGGGTTAGGGTTAGGGTTACGCCTAGGGTTAGGGTTCCGCAAACTAAAAGGCCCAGAGCTCCGGGCACACTGCAGCTGCAAAGGGCATCCCAGGGGCATCGCAAAACTGCCACAAACTGGCCTCCTCGAGGGCTTTCTGCTTGGCACCTGCCCTAACCCTAGGCTGATTGGCTGCCCTGCCTAGGGTTAGGGTTAGGGTTACGCCTAGGGTTAGGGTTCCGCAAACTAAAAGGCCCAGAGCTCCGGGCACACTGCAGCTGCAAAGGGCATCCCAGGGGCATCGCAAAACTGCCACAAGCTGGCCTCCTCGAGGGCTTTCTCCTTGGCACCTGCCCTAACCCTAGGCTGATTGGCTGCCCTGCCTAGGGTTAGGGTTAGGGTTAGGGTTACGCCTAGGGTTAGGGTTCCGCAAACTAAAAGGCCCAGAGCTCCGGGCACACTGCAGCTGCAAAGGGCATCCCAGGGGCATCGCAAAACTGCCACAAGCTGGCCTCCTCGAGGGCTTTCTGCTTGGCACCTGCCCTAACCCTAGGCTGATTGGCTGCCCTGCCTAGGGTTAGGGTTAGGGTTACGCCTAGGGTTAGGGTTCCGCAAACTAAAAGGCCCAGAGCTCCGGGCACACTGCAGCTGCAAAGGGCATCCCAGGGGCATCGCAAAACTGCCACAAGCTGGCCTCCTCGAGGGCTTTCTGCTTGGCACCTGCCCTAACCCTAGGCTGATTGGCTGCCCTGCCTAGGGTTAGGGTTAGGGTTACGCCTAGGGTTAGGGTTCCGCAAACTAAAAGGCCCAGAGCTCCGGGCACACTGCAGCTGCAAAGGGCATCCCAGGGGCATCGCAAAACTGCCACAAACTGGCCTCCTCGAGGGCTTTCTGCTTGGCACCTGCCCTAACCCTAGGCTGATTGGCTGCCCTGCCTAGGGTTAGGGTTAGGGTTAGGCCTAGGGTTAGGGTTCCGCAAACTAAAAGGCCCAGAGCTCCGGGCACACTGCAGCTGCAAAGGGCATCCCAGGGGCATCGCAAAACTGCCACAAGCTGGCCTCCTCGAGGGCTTTCTCCTTGGCACCTGCCCTAACCCTAGGCTGATTGGCTGCCCTGCCTAGGGTTAGGGTTAGGGTTAGGGTTACGCCTAGGGTTAGGGTTCCGCAAACTAAAAGGCCCAGAGCTCCGGGCACACTGCAGCTGCAAAGGGCATCCCAGGAGCATCGCAAAACTGCCACAAGCTGGCCTCCTCGAGGGCTTTCTCCTTGGCACCTGCCCTAACCCTAGGCTGATTGGCTGCCCTGCCTAGGGTTAGGGTTAGGGTTACGCCTAGGGTTAGGGTTCCGCAAACTAAAAGGCCCAGAGCTCCAGGCACACTGCAGCTGCAAAGGGCATCCCAGGGGCATCGCAAAACTGCCACAAGCTGGCCTCCTCGAGGGCTTTCTCCTTGGCACCTGCCCTAACCCTAGGCTGATTGGCTGCCCTGCCTAGGGTTAGGGTTAGGGTTACGCCTAGGGTTAGGGTTCCGCAAACTAAAAGGCCCAGAGCTCCGGGCACACTGCAGCTGCAAAGGGCATCCCAGGGGCATCGCAAAACTGCCACAAGCTGGCCTCCTCGAGGGCTTTCTCCTTGGCACCTGCCCTAACCCTAGGCTGATTGGCTGCCCTGCCTAGGGTTAGGGTTACGCCTAGGGTTAGGGTTCCGCAAACTAAAAGGCCCAGAGCTCCGGGCACACTGCAGCTGCAAAGGGCATCCCAGGGGCATCGCAAAACTGCCACAAGCTGGCCTCCTCGAGGGCTTTCTCCTTGGCACCTGCCCTAACCCTAGGCTGATTGGCTGCCCTGCCTAGGGTTAGGGTTAGGGTTAGGGTTAGGCCTAGGGTTAGGGTTCCGCAAACTAAAAGGCCCAGAGCTCCGGGCACACTGCAGCTGCAAAGGGCATCCCAGGGGCATCGCAAAACTGCCACAAGCTGGCCTCCTCGAGGGCTTTCTCCTTGGCACCTGCCCTAACCCTAGGCTGATTGGCTGCCCTGCCTAGGGTTAGGGTTAGGGTTAGGGTTACGCCTAGGGTTAGGGTTCCGCAAACTAAAAGGCCCAGAGCTCCGGGCACACTGCAGCTGCAAAGGGCATCCCAGGGGCATCGCAAAACTGCCACAAGCTGGCCTCCTCGAGGGCTTTCTCCTTGGCATCTGCCCTAACCCTAGGCTGATTGGCTGCCCTGCCTAGGGTTAGGGTTAGGGTTACGCCTAGGGTTAGGGTTCCGCAAACTAAAAGGCCCAGAGCTCCGGGCACACTGCAGCTGCAAAGGGCATCCCAGGGGCATCGCAAAACTGCCACAAGCTGGCCTCCTCGAGGGCTTTCTGCTTGGCACCTGCCCTAACCCTAGGCTGATTGGCTGCCCTGCCTAGGGTTAGGGTTAGGGTTAGGGTTAGGCCTAGGGTTAGGGTTCCGCAAACTAAAAGGCCCAGAGCTCCGGGCACACTGCAGCTGCAAAGGGCATCACAGGGGCATCGCAAAACTGCCACAAGCTGGCCTCCTCGAGTGCTTTCTGCTTGGCACCTGCCCTAACCCTAGGCTGATTGGCTGCCCTGCCTAGGGTTAGGGTTACGCCTAGGGTTAGGGTTCCGCAAACTAAAAGGCCCAGAGCTCCGGGCACACTGCAGCTGCAAAGGGCATCCCAGGGGCATCGCAAAACTGCCACAAGCTGGCCTCCTCGAGGGCTTTCTCCTTGGCACCTGCCCTAACCCTAGACTGATTGGCTGTCCTGCCTAGGGTTAGGGTTACGCCTAGGGTTACGGTTCCGCAAACTAAAAGGCCCAGAGCTCCGGGCACACTGCAGCTGCAAAGGGCATCCCAGGGGCATCGCAAAACTGCCACAAGCTGGCCTCCTCGAGGGCTTTCTGCTTGGCACCTGCCCTAACCCTAGGCTGATTGGCTGCCCTGCCTAGGGTTAGGGTTAGGGTTAGGCCTAGGGTTAGGGTTCCGCAAACTAAAAGGCCCAGAGCTCCGGGCACACTGCAGCTGCAAAGGGCATCCCAGGGGCATCGCAAAACTGCCACAAGCTGGCCTCCTCGAGGGCTTTCTGCTTGGCACCTGCCCTAACCCTAGGCTGATTGGCTGCCCTGCCTAGGGTTAGGGTTAGGGTTAGGCCTAGGGTTAGGGTTCCGCAAACTAAAAGGCCCAGAGCTCCGGGCACACTGCAGCTGCAAAGGGCATCCCAGGGGCATCGCAAAACTGCCACAAGCTGGCCTCCTCGAGGGCTTTCTGCTTGGCACCTGCCCTAACCCTAGGCTGATTGGCTGCCCTGCCTAGGGTTAGGGTTAGGGTTAGGGTTAGGCCTAGGGTTAGGGTTCCGCAAACTAAAAGGCCCAGAGCTCCGGGCACACTGCAGCTGCAAAGGGCATCCCAGGGGCATCACAAAACTGCCACAAGCTGGCCTCCTCGAGGGCTTTCTGCTTGGCACCTGCCCTAACCCTAGGCTGATTGGCTGCCCTGCCTAGGGTTAGGGTTAGGGTTAGGCCTAGGGTTAGGGTTCCGCAAACTAAAAGGCCCAGAGCTCCGGGCACACTGCAGCTGCAAAGGGCATCCCAGGGGCATCGCAAAACTGCCACAAGCTGGCCTCCTCGAGGGCTTTCTGCTTGGCACCTGCCCTAACCCTAGGCTGATTGGCTGCCCTGCCTAGGGTTAGGGTTACGCCTAGGGTTAGGGTTCCGCAAACTAAAAGGCCCAGAGCTCCGGGCACACTGCAGCTGCAAAGGGCATCCCAGGGGCATCGCAAAACTGCCACAAGCTGGCCTCCTCGAGGGCTTTCTGCTTGGCACCTGCCCTAACCCTAGGCTGATTGGCTGCCCTGCCTAGGGTTAGGGTTAGGGTTAGGCCTAGGGTTAGGGTTCCGCAAACTAAAAGGCCCAGAGCTCTGGGCACACTGCAGCTGCAAAGGGCATCCCAGGGGCATCACAAAACTGCCACAAGCTGGCCTCCTCGAGGGCTTTCTGCTTGGCACCTGCCCTAACCCTAGGCTGATTGGCTGCCCTGCCTAGGGTTAGGGTTAGGGTTACGCCTAGGGTTAGGGTTCCGCAAACTAAAAGGCCCAGAGCTCCGGGCACACTGCAGCTGCAAAGGGCATCCCAGGGGCATCGCAAAACTGCCACAAGCTGGCCTCCTCGAGGGCTTTCTCCTTGGCACCTGCCCTAACCCTAGGCTGATTGGCTGCCCTGCCTAGGGTTAGGGTTAGGGTTACGCCTAGGGTTAGGGTTCCGCAAACTAAAAGGCCCAGAGCTCCGGGCACACTGCAGCTGCAAAGGGCATCCCAGGGGCATCGCAAAACTGCCACAAGCTGGCCTCCTCGAGGGCTTTCTCCTTGGCACCTGCCCTAACCCTAGGCTGATTGGCTGCCCTGCCTAGGGTTAGGGTTACGCCTAGGGTTAGGGTTCCGCAAACTAAAAGGCCCAGAGCTCCGGGCACACTGCAGCTGCAAAGGGCATCCCAGGGGCATCGCAAAACTGCCACAAGTTGGCCTCCTCGAGGGCTTTCTGCTTGGCACCTGCCCTAACCCTAGGCTGATTGGCTGCCCTGCCTAGGGTTAGGGTTAGGGTTAGGCCTAGGGTTAGGGTTCCGCAAACTAAAAGGCCCAGAGCTCCGGGCACACTGCAGCTGCAAAGGGCATCCCAGGGGCATCGCAAAACTGCCACAAGCTGGCCTCCTCGAGGCCTTTCTGCTTGACACCTGCCCTAACCCTAGGCTGATTGGCTGCCCTGCCTAGGGTTAGGGTTAGGGTTAGGGTTAGGCCTAGGGTTAGGGTTCCGCAAACTAAAAGGCCCAGAGCTCCGGGCACACTGCAGCTGCAAAGGGCATCCCAGGGGCATCGCAAAACTGCCACAAGCTGGCCTCCTCGAGGGCTTTCTGCTTGGCACCTGCCCTAACCCTAGGCTGATTGGCTGCCCTGCCTAGGGTTAGGGTTAGGGTTACGCCTAGGGTTAGGGTTCCGCAAACTAAAAGGCCCAGAGCTCCGGGCACACTGCAGCTGCAAAGGGCATCCCAGGGGCATCGCAAAACTGCCACAAGCTGGCCTCCTTGAGGGCTTTCTGCTTGGCACCTGCCCTAACCCTAGGCTGATTGGCTGCCCTGCCTAGGGTTAGGGTTAGGGTTAGGCCTAGGGTTAGGGTTCCACAAACTAAAAGGCCCAGAGCTCTGGGCACACTGCAGCTGCAAAGGGCATCCCAGGGGCATCACAAAACTGCCACAAGCTGGCCTCCTCGAGGGCTTTCTGCTTGGCACCTGCCCTAACCCTAGGCTGATTGGCTGCCCTGCCTAGGGTTAGGGTTAGGGTTAGGCCTAGGGTTAGGGTTCCGCAAACTAAAAGGCCCAGAGCTCCGGGCACACTGCAGCTGCAAAGGGCATCCCAGGGGCATCGCAAAACTGCCACAAGCTGGCCTCCTCGAGGGCTTTCTGCTTGGCACCTGCCCTAACCCTAGGCTGATTGGCTGCCCTGCCTAGGGTTAGGGTTAGGGTTACGCCTAGGGTTAGGGTTCCGCAAACTAAAAGGCCCAGAGCTCCGGGCACACTGCAGCTGCAAAGGGCATCCCAGGGGCATCGCAAAACTGCCACAAGCTGGCCTCCTCGAGGGCTTTCTCCTTGGCACCTGCCCTAACCCTAGGCTGATTGGCTGCCCTGCCTAGGGTTAGGGTTAGGGTTAGGGTTACGCCTAGGGTTAGGGTTCCGCAAACTAAAAGGCCCAGAGCTCCGGGCACACTGCAGCTGCAAAGGGCATCCCAGGGGCATCGCAAAACTGCCACAAGCTGGCCTCCTCGAGGGCTTTCTCCTTGGCATCTGCCCTAACCCTAGGCTGATTGGCTGCCCTGCCTAGGGTTAGGGTTAGGGTTACGCCTAGGGTTAGGGTTCCGCAAACTAAAAGGCCCAGAGCTCCGGGCACACTGCAGCTGCAAAGGGCATCCCAGGGGCATCGCAAAACTGCCACAAGCTGGCCTCCTCGAGGGCTTTCTGCTTGGCACCTGCCCTAACCCTAGGCTGATTGGCTGCCCTGCCTAGGGTTAGGGTTAGGGTTAGGGTTAGGCCTAGGGTTAGGGTTCCGCAAACTAAAAGGCCCAGAGCTCCGGGCACACTGCAGCTGCAAAGGGCATCACAGGGGCATCGCAAAACTGCCACAAGCTGGCCTCCTCGAGTGCTTTCTGCTTGGCACCTGCCCTAACCCTAGGCTGATTGGCTGCCCTGCCTAGGGTTAGGGTTACGCCTAGGGTTAGGGTTCCGCAAACTAAAAGGCCCAGAGCTCCGGGCACACTGCAGCTGCAAAGGGCATCCCAGGGGCATCGCAAAACTGCCACAAGCTGGCCTCCTCGAGGGCTTTCTCCTTGGCACCTGCCCTAACCCTAGACTGATTGGCTGTCCTGCCTAGGGTTAGGGTTACGCCTAGGGTTACGGTTCCGCAAACTAAAAGGCCCAGAGCTCCGGGCACACTGCAGCTGCAAAGGGCATCCCAGGGGCATCGCAAAACTGCCACAAGCTGGCCTCCTCGAGGGCTTTCTGCTTGGCACCTGCCCTAACCCTAGGCTGATTGGCTGCCCTGCCTAGGGTTAGGGTTAGGGTTAGGCCTAGGGTTAGGGTTCCGCAAACTAAAAGGCCCAGAGCTCCGGGCACACTGCAGCTGCAAAGGGCATCCCAGGGGCATCGCAAAACTGCCACAAGCTGGCCTCCTCGAGGGCTTTCTGCTTGGCACCTGCCCTAACCCTAGGCTGATTGGCTGCCCTGCCTAGGGTTAGGGTTAGGGTTAGGCCTAGGGTTAGGGTTCCGCAAACTAAAAGGCCCAGAGCTCCGGGCACACTGCAGCTGCAAAGGGCATCCCAGGGGCATCGCAAAACTGCCACAAGCTGGCCTCCTCGAGGCCTTTCTGCTTGGCACCTGCCCTAACCCTAGGCTGATTGGCTGCCCTGCCTAGGGTTAGGGTTAGGGTTAGGGTTAGGCCTAGGGTTAGGGTTCCGCAAACTAAAAGGCCCAGAGCTCCGGGCACACTGCAGCTGCAAAGGGCATCCCAGGGGCATCGCAAAACTGCCACAAGCTGGCCTCCTCGAGGGCTTTCTCCTTGGCACCTGCCCTAACCCTAGGCTGATTGGCTGCCCTGCCTAGGGTTAGGGTTAGGGTTACGCCTAGGGTTAGGGTTCCGCAAACTAAAAGGCCCAGAGCTCCGGGCACACTGCAGCTGCAAAGGGCATCCCAGGGGCATCGCAAAACTGCCACAAGCTGGCCTCCTTGAGGGCTTTCTGCTTGGCACCTGCCCTAACCCTAGGCTGATTGGCTGCCCTGCCTAGGGTTAGGGTTAGGGTTAGGCCTAGGGTTAGGGTTCCACAAACTAAAAGGCCCAGAGCTCTGGGCACACTGCAGCTGCAAAGGGCATCCCAGGGGCATCACAAAACTGCCACAAGCTGGCCTCCTCGAGGGCTTTCTGCTTGGCACCTGCCCTAACCCTAGGCTGATTGGCTGCCCTGCCTAGGGTTAGGGTTAGGGTTACGCCTAGGGTTAGGGTTCCGCAAACTAAAAGGCCCAGAGCTCCGGGCACACTGCAGCTGCAAAGGGCATCCCAGGGGCATCGCAAAACTGCCACAAGCTGGCCTCCTCGAGGGCTTTCTGCTTGGCACCTGCCCTAACCCTAGGCTGATTGGCTGCCCTGCCTAGGGTTAGGGTTAGGGTTACGCCTAGGGTTAGGGTTCCGCAAACTAAAAGGCCCAGAGCTCCGGGCACACTGCAGCTGCAAAGGACATCCCAGGGGCATCGCAAAACTGCCACAAGCTGGCCTCCTCGAGGGCTTTCTGCTTGGCACCTGCCCTAACCCTAGGCTGATTGGCTGCCCTGCCTAGGGTTAGGGTTAGGGTTAGGCCTAGGGTTAGGGTTCCACAAACTAAAAGGCCCAGAGCTCTGGGCACACTGCAGCTGCAAAGGGCATCCCAGGGGCATCACAAAACTGCCACAAGCTGGCCTCCTCGAGGGCTTTCTGCTTGGCACCTGCCCTAACCCTAGGCTGATTGGCTGCCCTGCCTAGGGTTAGGGTTAGGGTTACGCCTAGGGTTAGGGTTCCGCAAACTAAAAGGCCCAGAGCTCCGGGCACACTGCAGCTGCAAAGGGCATCCCAGGGGCATCGCAAAACTGCCACAAGCTGGCCTCCTCGAGGGCTTTCTGCTTGGCACCTGCCCTAACCCTAGGCTGATTGGCTGCCCTGCCTAGGGTTAGGGTTAGGGTTACGCCTAGTGTTAGGGTTCCGCAAACTAAAAGGCCCAGAGCTCCGGGCACACTGCAGCTGCAAAGGGCATCCCAGGGGCATCGCAAAACTGCCACAAGCTGGCCTCCTCGAGGGCTTTCTCCTTGGCACCTGCCCTAACCCTAGGCTGATTGGCTGCCCTGCCTAGGGTTAGGGTTAGGGTTACGCCTAGGGTTAGGGTTCCGCAAACTAAAAGGCCCAGAGCTCCGGGCACACTGCAGCTGCAAAGGGCATCCCAGGGGCATCGCAAAACTGCCACAAGCTGGCCTCCTCGAGGGCTTTCTCCTTGGCACCTGCCCTAACCCTAGGCTGATTGGCTGCCCTGCCTAGGGTTAGGGTTAGGGTTACGCCTAGGGTTAGGGTTCCGCAAACTAAAAGGCCCAGAGCTCCGGGCACACTGCAGCTGCAAAGGGCATCCCAGGGGCATCGCAAAACTGCCACAAGCTGGCCTCCTCGAGGGCTTTCTGCTTGGCACCTGCCCTAACCCTAGGCTGATTGGCTGCCCTGCCTAGGGTTAGGGTTAGGGTTAGGCCTAGGGTTAGGGTTCCGCAAACTAAAAGGCCCAGAGCTCCGGGCACACTGCAGCTGCAAAGGGCATCCCAGGGGCATCGCAAAACTGCCACAAGCTGGCCTCCTCGAGGGCTTTCTGCTTGGCACCTGCCCTAACCCTAGGCTGATTGGCTGCCCTGCCTAGGGTTAGGGTTAGGGTTAGGGTTAGGCCTAGGGTTAGGGTTCCGCAAACTAAAAGGCCCAGAGCTCCGGGCACACTGCAGCTGCAAAGGGCATCCCAGAGGCATCACAAAACTGCCACAAGCTGGCCTCCTCGAGGGCTTTCTGCTTGGCACCTGCCCTAACCCTAGGCTGATTGGCTGCCCTGCCTAGGGTTAGGGTTAGGGTTAGGCCTAGGGTTAGGGTTCCGCAAACTAAAAGGCCCAGAGCTCCGGGCACACTGCAGCTGCAAAGGGCATCCCAGGGGCATCGCAAAACTGCCACAAGCTGGCCTCCTCGAGGGCTTTCTGCTTGGCACCTGCCCTAACCCTAGGCTGATTGGCTGCCCTGCCTAGGGTTAGGGTTACGCCTAGGGTTAGGGTTCCGCAAACTAAAAGGCCCAGAGCTCCGGGCACACTGCAGCTGCAAAGGGCATCCCAGGGGCATCGCAAAACTGCCACAAGCTGGCCTCCTCGAGGGCTTTCTGCTTGGCACCTGCCCTAACCCTAGGCTGATTGGCTGCCCTGCCTAGGGTTAGGGTTAGGGTTAGGCCTAGGGTTAGGGTTCCGCAAACTAAAAGGCCCAGAGCTCTGGGCACACTGCAGCTGCAAAGGGCATCCCAGGGGCATCACAAAACTGCCACAAGCTGGCCTCCTCGAGGGCTTTCTGCTTGGCACCTGCCCTAACCCTAGGCTGATTGGCTGCCCTGCCTAGGGTTAGGGTTAGGGTTACGCCTAGGGTTAGGGTTCCGCAAACTAAAAGGCCCAGAGCTCCGGGCACACTGCAGCTGCAAAGGGCATCCCAGGGGCATCGCAAAACTGCCACAAGCTGGCCTCCTCGAGGGCTTTCTCCTTGGCACCTGCCCTAACCCTAGGCTGATTGGCTGCCCTGCCTAGGGTTAGGGTTAGGGTTACGCCTAGGGTTAGGGTTCCGCAAACTAAAAGGCCCAGAGCTCCGGGCACACTGCAGCTGCAAAGGGCATCCCAGGGGCATCGCAAAACTGCCACAAGCTGGCCTCCTCGAGGGCTTTCTCCTTGGCACCTGCCCTAACCCTAGGCTGATTGGCTGCCCTGCCTAGGGTTAGGGTTACGCCTAGGGTTAGGGTTCCGCAAACTAAAAGGCCCAGAGCTCCGGGCACACTGCAGCTGCAAAGGGCATCCCAGGGGCATCGCAAAACTGCCACAAGTTGGCCTCCTCGAGGGCTTTCTGCTTGGCACCTGCCCTAACCCTAGGCTGATTGGCTGCCCTGCCTAGGGTTAGGGTTAGGGTTAGGCCTAGGGTTAGGGTTCCGCAAACTAAAAGGCCCAGAGCTCCGGGCACACTGCAGCTGCAAAGGGCATCCCAGGGGCATCGCAAAACTGCCACAAGCTGGCCTCCTCGAGGCCTTTCTGCTTGACACCTGCCCTAACCCTAGGCTGATTGGCTGCCCTGCCTAGGGTTAGGGTTAGGGTTAGGGTTAGGCCTAGGGTTAGGGTTCCGCAAACTAAAAGGCCCAGAGCTCCGGGCACACTGCAGCTGCAAAGGGCATCCCAGGGGCATCGCAAAACTGCCACAAGCTGGCCTCCTCGAGGGCTTTCTGCTTGGCACCTGCCCTAACCCTAGGCTGATTGGCTGCCCTGCCTAGGGTTAGGGTTAGGGTTACGCCTAGGGTTAGGGTTCCGCAAACTAAAAGGCCCAGAGCTCCGGGCACACTGCAGCTGCAAAGGGCATCCCAGGGGCATCGCAAAACTGCCACAAGCTGGCCTCCTTGAGGGCTTTCTGCTTGGCACCTGCCCTAACCCTAGGCTGATTGGCTGCCCTGCCTAGGGTTAGGGTTAGGGTTAGGCCTAGGGTTAGGGTTCCACAAACTAAAAGGCCCAGAGCTCTGGGCACACTGCAGCTGCAAAGGGCATCCCAGGGGCATCACAAAACTGCCACAAGCTGGCCTCCTCGAGGGCTTTCTGCTTGGCACCTGCCCTAACCCTAGGCTGATTGGCTGCCCTGCCTAGGGTTAGGGTTAGGGTTAGGCCTAGGGTTAGGGTTCCGCAAACTAAAAGGCCCAGAGCTCCGGGCACACTGCAGCTGCAAAGGGCATCCCAGGGGCATCGCAAAACTGCCACAAGCTGGCCTCCTCGAGGGCTTTCTGCTTGGCACCTGCCCTAACCCTAGGCTGATTGGCTGCCCTGCCTAGGGTTAGGGTTAGGGTTACGCCTAGGGTTAGGGTTCCGCAAACTAAAAGGCCCAGAGCTCCGGGCACACTGCAGCTGCAAAGGGCATCCCAGGGGCATCGCAAAACTGCCACAAGCTGGCCTCCTCGAGGGCTTTCTGCTTGGCACCTGCCCTAACCCTAGGCTGATTGGCTGCCCTGCCTAGGGTTAGGGTTAGGGTTACGCCTAGGGTTAGGGTTCCGCAAACTAAAAGGCCCAGAGCTCCGGGCACACTGCAGCTGCAAAGGGCATCCCAGGGGCATCGCAAAACTGCCACAAGCTGGCCTCCTCGAGGGCTTTCTCCTTGGCACCTGCCCTAACCCTAGGCTGATTGGCTGCCCTGCCTAGGGTTAGGGTTACGCCTAGGGTTAGGGTTCCGCAAACTAAAAGGCCCAGAGCTCCGGGCACACTGCAGCTGCAAAGGGCATCCCAGGGGCATCGCAAAACTGCCACAAGTTGGCCTCCTCGAGGGCTTTCTGCTTGGCACCTGCCCTAACCCTAGGCTGATTGGCTGCCCTGCCTAGGGTTAGGGTTAGGGTTAGGCCTAGGGTTAGGGTTCCGCAAACTAAAAGGCCCAGAGCTCCGGGCACACTGCAGCTGCAAAGGGCATCCCAGGGGCATCGCAAAACTGCCACAAGCTGGCCTCCTCGAGGCCTTTCTGCTGGACACCTGCCCTAACCCTAGGCTGATTGGCTGCCCTGCCTAGGGTTAGGGTTAGGGTTAGGGTTAGGCCTAGGGTTAGGGTTCCGCAAACTAAAAGGCCCAGAGCTCCGGGCACACTGCAGCTGCAAAGGGCATCCCAGGGGCATCGCAAAACTGCCACAAGCTGGCCTCCTCGAGGGCTTTCTGCTTGGCACCTGCCCTAACCCTAGGCTGATTGGCTGCCCTGCCTAGGGTTAGGGTTAGGGTTACGCCTAGGGTTAGGGTTCCGCAAACTAAAAGGCCCAGAGCTCCGGGCACACTGCAGCTGCAAAGGGCATCCCAGGGGCATCACAAAACTGCCACAAGCTGGCCTCCTTGAGGGCTTTCTGCTTGGCACCTGCCCTAACCCTAGGCTGATTGGCTGCCCTGCCTAGGGTTAGGGTTAGGGTTAGGCCTAGGGTTAGGGTTCCACAAACTAAAAGGCCCAGAGCTCTGGGCACACTGCAGCTGCAAAGGGCATCCCAGGGGCATCACAAAACTGCCACAAGCTGGCCTCCTCGAGGGCTTTCTGCTTGGCACCTGCCCTAACCCTAGGCTGATTGGCTGCCCTGCCTAGGGTTAGGGTTAGGGTTAGGCCTAGGGTTAGGGTTCCGCAAACTAAAAGGCCCAGAGCTCCGGGCACACTGCAGCTGCAAAGGGCATCCCAGGGGCATCGCAAAACTGCCACAAGCTGGCCTCCTCGAGGGCTTTCTGCTTGGCACCTGCCCTAACCCTAGGCTGATTGGCTGCCCTGCCTAGGGTTAGGGTTAGGGTTACGCCTAGGGTTAGGGTTCCGCAAACTAAAAGGCCCAGAGCTCCGGGCACACTGCAGCTGCAAAGGGCATCCCAGGGGCATCGCAAAACTGCCACAAGCTGGCCTCCTCGAGGGCTTTCTGCTTGGCACCTGCCCTAACCCTAGGCTGATTGGCTGCCCTGCCTAGGGTTAGGGTTAGGGTTACGCCTAGGGTTAGGGTTCCGCAAACTAAAAGGCCCAGAGCTCCGGGCACACTGCAGCTGCAAAGGGCATCCCAGGGGCATCGCAAAACTGCCACAAGCTGGCCTCCTCGAGGGCTTTCTCCTTGGCACCTGCCCTAACCCTAGGCTGATTGGCTGCCCTGCCTAGGGTTAGGGTTACGCCTAGGGTTAGGGTTCCGCAAACTAAAAGGCCCAGAGCTCCGGGCACACTGCAGCTGCAAAGGGCATCCCAGGGGCATCGCAAAACTGCCACAAGTTGGCCTCCTCGAGGGCTTTCTGCTTGGCACCTGCCCTAACCCTAGGCTGATTGGCTGCCCTGCCTAGGGTTAGGGTTAGGGTTAGGCCTAGGGTTAGGGTTCCGCAAACTAAAAGGCCCAGAGCTCCGGGCACACTGCAGCTGCAAAGGGCATCCCAGGGGCATCGCAAAACTGCCACAAGCTGGCCTCCTCGAGGCCTTTCTGCTGGACACCTGCCCTAACCCTAGGCTGATTGGCTGCCCTGCCTAGGGTTAGGGTTAGGGTTAGGGTTAGGCCTAGGGTTAGGGTTCCGCAAACTAAAAGGCCCAGAGCTCCGGGCACACTGCAGCTGCAAAGGGCATCCCAGGGGCATCGCAAAACTGCCACAAGCTGGCCTCCTCGAGGGCTTTCTGCTTGGCACCTGCCCTAACCCTAGGCTGATTGGCTGCCCTGCCTAGGGTTAGGGTTAGGGTTACGCCTAGGGTTAGGGTTCCGCAAACTAAAAGGCCCAGAGCTCCGGGCACACTGCAGCTGCAAAGGGCATCCCAGGGGCATCACAAAACTGCCACAAGCTGGCCTCCTTGAGGGCTTTCTGCTTGGCACCTGCCCTAACCCTAGGCTGATTGGCTGCCCTGCCTAGGGTTAGGGTTAGGGTTAGGCCTAGGGTTAGGGTTCCACAAACTAAAAGGCCCAGAGCTCTGGGCACACTGCAGCTGCAAAGGGCATCCCAGGGGCATCACAAAACTGCCACAAGCTGGCCTCCTCGAGGGCTTTCTGCTTGGCACCTGCCCTAACCCTAGGCTGATTGGCTGCCCTGCCTAGGGTTAGGGTTAGGGTTAGGCCTAGGGTTAGGGTTCCGCAAACTAAAAGGCCCAGAGCTCCGGGCACACTGCAGCTGCAAAGGGCATCCCAGGGGCATCGCAAAACTGCCACAAGCTGGCCTCCTCGAGGGCTTTCTGCTTGGCACCTGCCTTAACCCTAGGCTGTTTGGCTGCCCTGCCTAGGGTTAGGGTTAGGGTTACGCCTAGGGTTAGGGTTCCGCAAACTAAAAGGCCCAGAGCTCCGGGCACACTGCAGCTGCAAAGGGCATCCCAGGGGCATCGCAAAACTGCCACAAGCTGGCCTCCTCGAGGGCTTTCTCCTTGGCACCTGCCCTAACCCTAGGCTGATTGGCTGCCCTGCCTAGGGTTAGGGTTAGGGTTACGCCTAGGGTTAGGGTTCCGCAAACTAAAAGGCCCAGAGCTCCGGGCACACTGCAGCTGCAAAGGGCATCCCAGGGGCATCGCAAAACTGCCACAAGCTGGCCTCCTCGAGGGCTTTCTCCTTGGCACCTGCCCTAACCCTAGGCTGATTGGCTGCCCTGCCTAGGGTTAGGGTTAGGGTTACGCCTAGGGTTAGGGTTCCGCAAACTAAAAGGCCCAGAGCTCCGGGCACACTGCAGCTGCAAAGGGCATCCCAGGGGCATCGCAAAACTGCCACAAGCTGGCCTCCTCGAGGGCTTTCTGCTTGGCACCTGCCCTAACCCTAGGCTGATTGGCTGCCCTGCCTAGGGTTAGGGTTAGGGTTAGGCCTAGGGTTAGGGTTCCGCAAACTAAAAGGCCCAGAGCTCCGGGCACACTGCAGCTGCAAAGGGCATCCCAGGGGCATCGCAAAACTGCCACAAGCTGGCCTCCTCGAGGGCTTTCTGCTTGGCACCTGCCCTAACCCTAGGCTGATTGGCTGCCCTGCCTAGGGTTAGGGTTAGGGTTAGGGTTAGGCCTAGGGTTAGGGTTCCGCAAACTAAAAGGCCCAGAGCTCCGGGCACACTGCAGCTGCAAAGGGCATCCCAGGGGCATCGCAAAACTGCCACAAGCTGGCCTCCTCGAGGGCTTTCTGCTTGGCACCTGCCCTAACCCTAGGCTGATTGGCTGCCCTGCCTAGGGTTAGGGTTAGGGTTACGCCTAGGGTTAGGGTTACGCAAACTAAAAGGCCCAGAGCTCCGGGCACACTGCAGCTGCAAAGGGCATCCCAGGGGCATCGCAAAACTGCCACAAGCTGGCCTCCTCGAGGGCTTTCTCCTTGGCACCTGCCCTAACCCTAGGCTGATTGGCTGCCCTGCCTAGGGTTAGGGTTAGGGTTACGCCTAGGGTTAGGGTTCCGCAAACTAAAAGGCCCAGAGCTCCGGGCACACTGCAGCTGCAAAGGGCATCCCAGGGGCATCGCAAAACTGCCACAAGCTGGCCTCCTCGAGGGCTTTCTCCTTGGCACCTGCCCTAACCCTAGGCTGATTGGCTGCCCTGCCTAGGGTTAGGGTTAGGGTTACGCCTAGGGTTAGGGTTCCGCAAACTAAAAGGCCCAGAGCTCCGGGCACACTGCAGCTGCAAAGGGCATCCCAGGGGCATCGCAAAACTGCCACAAGCTGGCCTCCTCGAGGGCTTTCTCCTTGGCACCTGCCCTAACCCTAGGCTGATTGGCTGCCCTGCCTAGGGTTAGGGTTAGGGTTACGCCTAGGGTTAGGGTTCCGCAAACTAAAAGGCCCAGAGCTCCGGGCACACTGCAGCTGCAAAGGGCATCCCAGGGGCATCGCAAAACTGCCACAAGCTGGCCTCCTCGAGGGCTTTCTGCTTGGCACCTGCCCTAACCCTAGGCTGATTGGCTGCCCTGCCTAGCGTTAGGGTTAGGGTTAGGGTTAGGCCTAGGGTTAGGGTTCCGCAAACTAAAAGGCCCAGAGCTCCGGGCACACTGCAGCTGCAAAGGGCATCCCAGGGGCATCGCAAAACTGCCACAAGCTGGCCTCCTCGAGGGCTTTCTGCTTGGCACCTGCCCTAACCCTAGGCTGATTGGCTGCCCTGCCTAGGGTTAGGGTTAGGGTTACGCCTAGGGTTAGGGTTCCGCAAACTAAAAGGCCCAGAGCTCCGGGCACACTGCAGCTGCAAAGGGCATCCCAGGGGCATCGCAAAACTGCCACAAGTTGGCCTCCTCGAGGGCTTTCTGCTTGGCACCTGCCCTAACCCTAGGCTGATTGGCTGCCCTGCCTAGGGTTAGGGTTAGGGTTACGCCTAGGGTTAGGGTTCCGCAAACTAAAAGGCCCAGAGCTCCGGGCACACTGCAGCTGCAAAGGGCATCCCAGGGGCATCGCAAAACTGCCACAAGCTGGCCTCCTCGAGGGCTTTCTGCTTGGCACCTGCCCTAACCCTAGGCTGATTGGCTGCCCTGCCTAGGGTTAGGGTTAGGGTTAGGCCTAGGGTTAGGGTTCCGCAAACTAAAAGGCCCAGAGCTCCGGGCACACTGCAGCTGCAAAGGGCATCCCAGGGGCATCGCAAAACTGCCACAAGCTGGCCTCCTCGAGGGCTTTCTCCTTGGCACCTGCCCTAACCCTAGGCTGATTGGCTGCCCTGCCTAGGGTTAGGGTTAGGGTTACGCCTAGGGTTAGGGTTCCGCAAACTAAAAGGCCCAGAGCTCCGGGCACACTGCAGCTGCAAAGGGCATCCCAGGGGCATCGCAAAACTGCCACAAGCTGGCCTCCTCGAGGGCTTTCTCCTTGGCACCTGCCCTAACCCTAGGCTGATTGGCTGCCCTGCCTAGGGTTAGGGTTAGGGTTACGCCTAGGGTTAGGGTTCCGCAAACTAAAAGGCCCAGAGCTCCGGGCACACTGCAGCTGCAAAGGGCATCCCAGGGGCATCGCAAAACTGCCACAAGCTGGCCTCCTCGAGGGCTTTCTCCTTGGCACCTGCCCTAACCCTAGGCTGATTGGCTGCCCTGCCTAGGGTTAGGGTTAGGGTTACGCCTAGGGTTAGGGTTCCGCAAACTAAAAGGCCCAGAGCTCCGGGCACACTGCAGCTGCAAAGGGCATCCCAGGGGCATCGCAAAACTGCCACAAGCTGGCCTCCTCGAGGGCTTTCTCCTTGGCCTCTGCCCTAACCCTAGGCTGATTGGCTGCCCTGCCTAGGGTTAGGGTTAGGCCTAGGGTTAGGGTTCCGCAAACTAAAAGGCCCAGAGCTCCGGGCACACTGCAGCTGCAAAGGGCATCCCAGGGGCATCGCAAAACTGCCACAAGCTGGCCTCCTCGAGGGCTTTCTGCTTGGCACCTGCCCTAACCCTAGGCTGATTGGCTGCCCTGCCTAGGGTTAGGGTTAGGGTTAGGCTTAGGGTTAGGGTTCCGCAAACTAAAAGGCCCAGAGCTCCGGGCACACTGCAGCTGCAAAGGGCATCCCAGGGGCATCGCAAAACTGCCACAAGCTGGCCTCCTCGAGGGCTTTCTGCTTGGCACCTGCCCTAACCCTAGGCTGATTGGCTGCCCTGCCTAGGGTTAGGGTTAGGGTTACGCCTAGGGTTAGGGTTCCGCAAACTAAAAGGCCCAGAGCTCCGGGCACACTACAGCTACAAAGGGCATCCCAGGGGAAACCCAAAACTGCCACAAGCTGGCCTCCTCGAGGGCTTTCTCCTTGGCACCTGCCCTAACCCTAGGCTGATTGGCTGCCCTGCCTAGGGTTAGGGTTAGGGTTACGCCTAGGGTTAGGGTTCTGCAAACTAAAAGGCCCAGAGCTCCGGGCACACTGCAGCTGCAAAGGGCATCCCAGGGGCATCGCAAAACTGCCACAAGTTGGCCTCCTCGAGGGCTTTCTGCTTGGCACCTGCCCTAACCCTAGGCTGATTGGCTGCCCTGCCTAGGGTTAGGGTTAGGGTTAGGCCTAGGGTTAGGGTTCCGCAAACTAAAAGGCCCAGAGCTCCGGGCACACTGCAGCTGCAAAGGGCATCCCAGGGGCATCGCAAAACTGCCACAAGCTGGCCTCCTCGAGGGCTTTCTGCTTGGCACCTGCCCTAACCCTAGGCTGATTGGCTGCCCTGCCTAGGGTTAGGGTTAGGGTTAGGGTTACGCCTAGGGTTAGGGTTCCGCAAACTAAAAGGCCCAGAGCTCCGGGCACACTGCAGCTGCAAAGGGCATCCCAGGGGCATCGCAAAACTGCCACAAGCTGGCCTCCTCGAGGGCTTTCTCCTTGGCACCTGCCCTAACCCTAGGCTGATTGGCTGCCCTGCCTAGGGTTAGGGTTAGGGTTACGCTTAGGGTTAGGGTTCCGCAAACTAAAAGGCCCAGAGCTCCGGGCACACTGCAGCTGCAAAGGGCATCCCAGGGGCATCGCAAAACTGCCACAAGCTGGCCTCCTCGAGGGCTTTCTGCTTGGCACCTGCCCTAACCCTAGGCTGATTGGCTGCCCTGCCTAGGGTTAGGGTTAGGGTTACGCCTAGGGTTAGGGTTACGCAAACTAAAAGGCCCAGAGCACCGGGCACACTGCAGCTGCAAAGGGCATCCCAGGGGCATCGCAAAACTGCCACAAGCTGGCCTCCTCGAGGGCTTTCTCCTTGGCACCTGCCCTAACCCTAGGCTGATTGGCTGCCCTGCCTAGGGTTAGGGTTAGGGTTACGCCTAGGGTTAGGGTTCCGCAAACTAAAAGGCCCAGAGCTCCGGGCACACTGCAGCTGCAAAGGGCATCCCAGGGGCATCACAAAACTGCCACAAGCTGGCCTCCTCGAGGGCTTTCTCCTTGGCACCTGCCCTAACCCTAGGCTGATTGGCTGCCCTGCCTAGGTTTAGGGTTACGCCTAGGGTTAGGGTTCCGCAAACTAAAAGGCCCAGAGCTCCGGGCACACTGCAGCTGCAAAGGGCATCCCAGGGGCATCGCAAAACTGCCACAAGCTGGCCTCCTCGAGGGCTTTCTCCTTGGCACCTGCCCTAACCCTAGGCTGATTGGCTGCCCTGCCTAGGGTTAGGGTTAGGGTTACGCCTAGGGTTAGGGTTCCGCAAACTAAAAGGCCCAGAGCTCCGGGCACACTGCAGCTGCAAAGGGCATCCCAGGGGCATCGCAAAACTGCCACAAGCTGGCCTCCTCGAGGGCTTTCTGCTTGGCACCTGCCCTAACCCTAGGCTGATTGGCTGCCCTGCCTAGGGTTAGGGTTAGGGTTAGGCCTAGGGTTAGGGTTCCGCAAACTAAAAGGCCCAGAGCTCCGGGCACACTGCAGCTGCAAAGGGCATCCCAGGGGCATCGCAAAACTGCCACAAGCTGGCCTCCTCGAGGGCTTTCTCCTTGGCACCTGCCCTAACCCTAGGCTGATTGGCTGCCCTGCCTAGGGTTAGGGTTAGGGTTAGGGTTACGCCTAGGGTTAGGGTTCCGCAAACTAAAAGGCCCAGAGCTCCGGGCACACTGCAGCTGCAAAGGGCATCCCAGGGGCATCGCAAAACTGCCACAAGCTGGCCTCCTCGAGGGCTTTCTCCTTGGCACCTGCCCTAACCCTAGGCTGATTGGCTGCCCTGCCTAGGGTTAGGGTTAGGGTTAGGCCTAGGGTTAGGGTTCCGCAAACTAAAAGGCCCAGAGCTCCGGGCACACTGCAGCTGCAAAGGGCATCCCAGGGGCATCGCAAAACTGCCACAAGCTGGCCTCCTCGAGGGCTTTCTCCTTGGCACCTGCCCTAACCCTAGGCTGATTGGCTGCCCTGCCTAGGGTTAGGGTTAGGGTTACGCCTAGGGTTAGGGTTCCGCAAACTAAAAGGCCCAGAGCTCCGGGCACACTGCAGCTGCAAAGGGCATCCCAGGGGCATCGCAAAACTGCCACAAGCTGGCCTCCTCGAGGGCTTTCTCCTTGGCACCTGCCCTAACCCTAGGCTGATTGGCTGCCCTGCCTAGGGTTAGGGTAACGCCTAGGGTTAGGGTTCCGCAAACTAAAAGGCCCAGAGCTCCGGGCACACTGCAGCTGCAAAGGGCATCCCAGGGGCATCGCAAAACTGCCACAAGCTGGCCTCCTCGAGGGCTTTCTGCTTGGCACCTGCCCTAACCCTAGGCTGATTGGCTGCCCTGCCTAGGGTTAGGGTTAGGGTTAGGCCTAGGGTTAGGGTTCCGCAAACTAAAAGGCCCAGAGCTCCGGGCACACTGCAGCTGCAAAGGGCATCCCAGGGGCATCGCAAAACTGCCACAAGCTGGCCTCCTCGAGGGCTTTCTCCTTGGCACCTGCCCTAACCCTAGGCTGATTGGCTGCCCTGCCTAGGGTTAGGGTTACGCCTAGGGTTAGGGTTCCACAAACTAAAAGGCCCAGAGCTCCGGGCACACTGCAGCTGCAAAGGGCATCCCAGGGGCATCGCAAAACTGCCACAAGCTGGCCTCCTCGAGGGCTTTCTGCTTGGCACCTGCCCTAACCCTAGGCTGATTGGCTGCCCTGCCTAGGGTTACGGTTAGGCCTAGGGTTAGGGTTCCGCAAACTAAAAGGCCCAGAGCTCCGGGCACACTGCAGCTGCAAAGGGCATCCCAGGGGCATCGCAAAACTGCCACAAGCTGGCCTCCTCGAGGGCTTTCTGCTTGGCACCTGCCCTAACCCTAGGCTGATTGGCTGCCCTGCCTAGGGTTAGGGTTAGGGTTAGGCCTAGGGTTAGGGTTCCGCAAACTAAAAGGCCCAGAGCTCCGGGCACACTGCAGCTGCAAAGGGCATCCCAGGGGCATCGCAAAACTGCCACAAGCTGGCCTCCTCGAGGGCTTTCTCCTTGGCACCTGCCCTAACCCTAGGCTGATTGGCTGCCCTGCCTAGGGTTAGGGTTAGGGTTACGCCTAGGGTTAGGGTTCCGCAAACTAAAAGGCCCAGAGCTCCGGGCACACTGCAGCTGCAAAGGGCATCCCAGGGGCATCGCAAAACTGCCACAAGCTGGCCTCCTCGAGGGCTTTCTCCTTGGCACCTGCCCTAACCCTAGGCTGATTGGCTGCCCTGCCTAGGGTTAGGGTTAGGGTTACGCCTAGGGTTAGGGTTCCGCAAACTAAAAGGCCCAGAGCTCCGGGCACACTGCAGCTGCAAAGGGCATCCCAGGGGCATCGCAAAACTGCCACAAGCTGGCCTCCTCGAGGGCTTTCTCCTTGGCACCTGCCCTAACCCTAGGCTGATTGGCTGCCCTGCCTAGGGTTAGGGTTAGGGTTACGCCTAGGGTTAGGGTTCCGCAAACTAAAAGGCCCAGAGCTCCGGGCACACTGCAGCTGCAAAGGGCATCCCAGGGGCATCGCAAAACTGCCACAAGCTGGCCTCCTCGAGGGCTTTCTGCTTGGCACCTGCCCTAACCCTAGGCTGATTGGCTGCCCTGCCTAGGGTTAGGGTTAGGGTTACGCCTAGGGTTAGGGTTCCGCAAACTAAAAGGCCCAGAGCACCGGGCACACTGCAGCTGCAAAGGGCATCCCAGGGGCATCGCAAAACTGCCACAAGCTGGCCTCCTCGAGGGCTTTCTGCTTGGCACCTGCCCTAACCCTAGGCTGATTGGCTGCCCTGCCTAGGGTTAGGGTTAGGGTTAGGCCTAGGGTTAGGGTTCCACAAACTAAAAGGCCCAGAGCTCCGGGCACACTGCAGCTGCAAAGGGCATCCCAGGGGCATCACAAAACTGCCACAAGCTGGCCTCCTCGAGGGCTTTCTCCTTGGCACCTGCCCTAACCCTAGGCTGATTGGCTGCCCTGCCTAGGTTTAGGGTTACGCCTAGGGTTAGGGTTCCGCAAACTAAAAGGCCCAGAGCTCCGGGCACACTGCAGCTGCAAAGGGCATCCCAGGGGCATCGCAAAACTGCCACAAGCTGGCCTCCTCGAGGGCTTTCTCCTTGGCACCTGCCCTAACCCTAGGCTGATTGGCTGCCCTGCCTAGGGTTAGGGTTAGGGTTACGCCTAGGGTTAGGGTTCCGCAAACTAAAAGGCCCAGAGCTCCGGGCACACTGCAGCTGCAAAGGGCATCCCAGGGGCATCGCAAAACTGCCACAAGCTGGCCTCCTCGAGGGCTTTCTCCTTGGCACCTGCCCTAACCCTAGGCTGATTGGCTGCCCTGCCTAGGGTTAGGGTAACGCCTAGGGTTAGGGTTCCGCAAACTAAAAGGCCCAGAGCTCCGGGCACACTGCAGCTGCAAAGGGCATCCCAGGGGCATCGCAAAACTGCCACAAGCTGGCCTCCTCGAGGGCTTTCTCCTTGGCACCTGCCCTAACCCTAGGCTGATTGGCTGCCCTGCCTAGGGTTAGGGTTAGGGTTAGGCCTAGGGTTAGGGTTCCGCAAACTAAAAGGCCCAGAGCTCCGGGCACACTGCAGCTGCAAAGGGCATCCCAGGGGCATCGCAAAACTGCCACAAGCTGGCCTCCTCGAGGGCTTTCTCCTTGGCACCTGCCCTAACCCTAGGCTGATTGGCTGCCCTGCCTAGGGTTAGGGTTACGCCTAGGGTTAGGGTTCCACAAACTAAAAGGCCCGGAGCTCCGGGCACACTGCAGCTGCAAAGGGCATCCCAGGGGCATCGCAAAACTGCCACAAGCTGGCCTCCTCGAGGGCTTTCTGCTTGGCACCTGCCCTAACCCTAGGCTGATTGGCTGCCCTGCCTAGGGTTAGGGTTAGGGTTAGGCCTAGGGTTAGGGTTCCGCAAACTAAAAGGCCCAGAGCTCCGGGCACACTGCAGCTGCAAAGGGCATCCCAGGGGCATCGCAAAACTGCCACAAGCTGGCCTCCTCGAGGGCTTTCTCCTTGGCACCTGCCCTAACCCTAGGCTGATTGGCTGCCCTGCCTAGGGTTAGGGTTAGGACCAGGGTTAGGGTTCCGCAAACTAAAAGGCCCAGAGCTCCGGGCACACTGCAGCTGCAAAGGGCATCCCAGGGGCATCGCAAAACTGCCACAAGCTGGCCTCCTCGAGGGCTTTCTGCTTGGCACCTGCCCTAACCCTAGGCTGATTGGCTGCCCTGCCTAGGGTTAGGGTTAGGGTTAGGCCTAGGGTTAGGGTTCCGCAAACTAAAAGGCCCAGAGCTCCGGGCACACTGCAGCTGCAAAGGGCATCCCAGGGGCATCGCAAAACTGCCACAAGCTGGCCTCCTCGAGGGCTTTCTCCTTGGCACCTGCCCTAACCCTAGGCTGATTGGCTGCCCTGCCTAGGGTAAGGGTTAGGGTTAGGCCTAGGGTTAGGGTCCAACAAACTAAAAGGCCCAGAGCTCTGGGCACACTGCAGCTGCAAAGGGCATCCCAGGGGCATCACAAAACTGCCACAAGCTGGCCTCCTCGAGGGCTTTCTGCTTGGCACCTGCCCTAACCCTAGGCTGATTGGCTGCCCTGCCTAGGGTTAGGGTTAGGGTTACGCCTAGGGTTAGGGTTCCGCAAACTAAAAGGCCCAGAGCTCCGGGCACACTACAGCTACAAAGGGCATCCCAGGGGAAACCCAAAACTGCCACAAGCTGGCCTCCTCGAGGGCTTTCTCCTTGGCACCTGCCCTAACCCTAGGCTGATTGGCTGCCCTGCCTAGGGTTAGGGTTAGGGTTACGCCTAGGGTTAGGGTTCCGCAAACTAAAAGGCCCAGAGCTCCGGGCACACTGCAGCTGCAAAGGGCATCCCAGGGGCATCGCAAAACTGCCACAAGTTGGCCTCCTCGAGGGCTTTCTGCTTGGCACCTGCCCTAACCCTAGGCTGATTGGCTGCCCTGCCTAGGGTTAGGGTTAGGGTTACGCCTAGGGTTAGGGTTCCGCAAACTAAAAGGCCCAGAGCTCCGGGCACACTGCAGCTGCAAAGGGCATCCCAGGGGCATCGCAAAACTGCCACAAGCTGGCCTCCTCGAGGGCTTTCTCCTTGGCACCTGCCCTAACCCTAGGCTGATTGGCTGCCCTGCCTAGGGTTAGGGTTAGGGTTAGGGTTAGGCCTAGGGTTAGGGTTCCGCAAACTAAAAGGCCCAGAGCTCCGGGCACACTGCAGCTGCAAAGGGCATCCCAGGGGCATCGCAAAACTGCCACAAGCTGGCCTCCTCGAGGGCTTTCTGCTTGGCACCTGCCCTAACCCTAGGCTGATTGGCTGCCCTGCCTAGGGTTAGGGTTAGGGTTAGGCCTAGGGTTAGGGTTCCACAAACTAAAAGGCCCAGAGCTCTGGGCACACTGCAGCTGCAAAGGGCATCCCAGGGGCATCGCAAAACTGCCACAAGCTGGCCTCCTCGAGGGCTTTCTGCTTGGCACCTGCCCTAACCCTAGGCTGATTGGCTGCCCTGCCTAGGGTTAGGGTTAGGGTTACGCCTAGGGTTAGGGTTCTGCAAACTAAAAGGCCCAGAGCTCCGGGCACACTGCAGCTGCAAAGGGCATCCCAGGGGCATCGCAAAACTGCCACAAGCTGGCCTCCTCGAGGGCTTTCTGCTTGGCACCTGCCCTAACCCTAGGCTGATTGGCTGCCCTGCCTAGGGTTAGGGTTAGGGTTACGCCTAGGGTTAGGGTTCCGCAAACTAAAAGGCCCAGAGCTCCGGGCACACTGCAGCTGCAAAGGGCATCCCAGGGGCATCGCAAAACTGCCACAAGCTGGCCTCCTCGAGGGCTTTCTCCTTGGCACCTGCCCTAACCCTAGGCTGATTGGCTGCCCTGCCTAGGGTTAGGGTTACGCCTAGGGTTAGGGTTCCACAAACTAAAAGGCCCAGAGCTCCGGGCACACTGCAGCTGCAAAGGGCATCCCAGGGGCATCGCAAAACTGCCACAAGCTGGCCTCCTCGAGGGCTTTCTGCTTGGCACCTGCCCTAACCCTAGGCTGATTGGCTGCCCTGCCTAGGGTTAGGGTTAGGGTTAGGCCTAGGGTTAGGGTTCCACAAACTAAAAGGCCCAGAGCTCTGGGCACACTGCAGCTGCAAAGGGCATCCCAGGGGCATCACAAAACTGCCACAAGCTGGCCTCCTCGAGGGCTTTCTCCTTGGCACCTGCCCTAACCCTAGGCTGATTGGCTGCCCTGCCTAGGGTTAGGGTTAGGACCAGGGTTAGGGTTCCGCAAACTAAAAGGCCCAGAGCTCCGGGCACACTGCAGCTGCAAAGGGCATCCCAGGGGCATCGCAAAACTGCCACAAGCTGGCCTCCTCGAGGGCTTTCTGCTTGGCACCTGCCCTAACCCTAGGCTGATTGGCTGCCCTGCCTAGGGTTAGGGTTAGGGTTAGGCCTAGGGTTAGGGTTCCGCAAACTAAAAGGCCCAGAGCTCCGGGCACACTGCAGCTGCAAAGGGCATCCCAGGGGCATCGCAAAACTGCCACAAGCTGGCCTCCTCGAGGGCTTTCTCCTTGGCACCTGCCCTAACCCTAGGCTGATTGGCTGCCCTGCCTAGGGTTAGGGTTAGGGTTAGGCCTAGGGTTAGGGTCCAACAAACTAAAAGGCCCAGAGCTCTGGGCACACTGCAGCTGCAAAGGGCATCCCAGGGGCATCACAAAACTGCCACAAGCTGGCCTCCTCGAGGGCTTTCTGCTTGGCACCTGCCCTAACCCTAGGCTGATTGGCTGCCCTGCCTAGGGTTAGGGTTAGGGTTACGCCTAGGGTTAGGGTTCCGCAAACTAAAAGGCCCAGAGCTCCGGGCACACTACAGCTACAAAGGGCATCCCAGGGGAAACCCAAAACTGCCACAAGCTGGCCTCCTCGAGGGCTTTCTGCTTGGCACCTGCCCTAACCCTAGGCTGATTGGCTGCCCTGCCTAGGGTTAGGGTTAGGGTTAGGCCTAGGGTTAGGGTTCCGCAAACTAAAAGGCCCAGAGCTCCGGGCACACTGCAGCTGCAAAGGGCATCCCAGGGGCATCGCAAAACTGCCACAAGCTGGCCTCCTCGAGGGCTTTCTCCTTGGCACCTGCCCTAACCCTAGGCTGATTGGCTGCCCTGCCTAGGGTTAGGGTTAGGGTTAGGGTTACGCCTAGGGTTAGGGTTCCGCAAACTAAAAGGCCCAGAGCTCCGGGCACACTGCAGCTGCAAAGGGCATCCCAGGGGCATCGCAAAACTGCCACAAGCTGGCCTCCTCGAGGGCTTTCTCCTTGGCACCTGCCCTAACCCTAGGCTGATTGGCTGCCCTGCCTAGGGTTAGGGTTAGGGTTACGCCTAGGGTTAGGGTTCCGCAAACTAAAAGGCCCAGAGCTCCGGGCACACTGCAGCTGCAAAGGGCATCCCAGGGGCATCGCAAAACTGCCACAAGCTGGCCTCCTCGAGGGCTTTCTGCTTGGCACCTGCCCTAACCCTAGGCTGATTGGCTGCCCTGCCTAGGGTTAGGGTTAGGGTTACGCCTAGGGTTAGGGTTACGCAAACTAAAAGGCCCAGAGCACCGGGCACACTGCAGCTGCAAAGGGCATCCCAGGGGCATCGCAAAACTGCCACAAGCTGGCCTCCTCGAGGGCTTTCTCCTTGGCACCTGCCCTAACCCTAGGCTGATTGGCTGCCCTGCCTAGGGTTAGGGTTAGGGTTACGCCTAGGGTTAGGGTTCCGCAAACTAAAAGGCCCAGAGCTCCGGGCACACTGCAGCTGCAAAGGGCATCCCAGGGGCATCACAAAACTGCCACAAGCTGGCCTCCTCGAGGGCTTTCTCCTTGGCACCTGCCCTAACCCTAGGCTGATTGGCTGCCCTGCCTAGGTTTAGGGTTACGCCTAGGGTTAGGGTTCCGCAAACTAAAAGGCCCAGAGCTCCGGGCACACTGCAGCTGCAAAGGGCATCCCAGGGGCATCGCAAAACTGCCACAAGCTGGCCTCCTCGAGGGCTTTCTCCTTGGCACCTGCCCTAACCCTAGGCTGATTGGCTGCCCTGCCTAGGGTTAGGGTTAGGGTTACGCCTAGGGTTAGGGTTCCGCAAACTAAAAGGCCCAGAGCTCCGGGCACACTGCAGCTGCAAAGGGCATCCCAGGGGCATCGCAAAACTGCCACAAGCTGGCCTCCTCGAGGGCTTTCTGCTTGGCACCTGCCCTAACCCTAGGCTGATTGGCTGCCCTGCCTAGGGTTAGGGTTAGGGTTAGGCCTAGGGTTAGGGTTCCGCAAACTAAAAGGCCCAGAGCTCCGGGCACACTGCAGCTGCAAAGGGCATCCCAGGGGCATCGCAAAACTGCCACAAGCTGGCCTCCTCGAGGGCTTTCTCCTTGGCACCTGCCCTAACCCTAGGCTGATTGGCTGCCCTGCCTAGGGTTAGGGTTAGGGTTAGGGTTACGCCTAGGGTTAGGGTTCCGCAAACTAAAAGGCCCAGAGCTCCGGGCACACTGCAGCTGCAAAGGGCATCCCAGGGGCATCGCAAAACTGCCACAAGCTGGCCTCCTCGAGGGCTTTCTCCTTGGCACCTGCCCTAACCCTAGGCTGATTGGCTGCCCTGCCTAGGGTTAGGGTTAGGGTTAGGCCTAGGGTTAGGGTTCCGCAAACTAAAAGGCCCAGAGCTCCGGGCACACTGCAGCTGCAAAGGGCATCCCAGGGGCATCGCAAAACTGCCACAAGCTGGCCTCCTCGAGGGCTTTCTCCTTGGCACCTGCCCTAACCCTAGGCTGATTGGCTGCCCTGCCTAGGGTTAGGGTTAGGGTTACGCCTAGGGTTAGGGTTCCGCAAACTAAAAGGCCCAGAGCTCCGGGCACACTGCAGCTGCAAAGGGCATCCCAGGGGCATCGCAAAACTGCCACAAGCTGGCCTCCTCGAGGGCTTTCTCCTTGGCACCTGCCCTAACCCTAGGCTGATTGGCTGCCCTGCCTAGGGTTAGGGTAACGCCTAGGGTTAGGGTTCCGCAAACTAAAAGGCCCAGAGCTCCGGGCACACTGCAGCTGCAAAGGGCATCCCAGGGGCATCGCAAAACTGCCACAAGCTGGCCTCCTCGAGGGCTTTCTGCTTGGCACCTGCCCTAACCCTAGGCTGATTGGCTGCCCTGCCTAGGGTTAGGGTTAGGGTTAGGCCTAGGGTTAGGGTTCCGCAAACTAAAAGGCCCAGAGCTCCGGGCACACTGCAGCTGCAAAGGGCATCCCAGGGGCATCGCAAAACTGCCACAAGCTGGCCTCCTCGAGGGCTTTCTCCTTGGCACCTGCCCTAACCCTAGGCTGATTGGCTGCCCTGCCTAGGGTTAGGGTTACGCCTAGGGTTAGGGTTCCACAAACTAAAAGGCCCAGAGCTCCGGGCACACTGCAGCTGCAAAGGGCATCCCAGGGGCATCGCAAAACTGCCACAAGCTGGCCTCCTCGAGGGCTTTCTGCTTGGCACCTGCCCTAACCCTAGGCTGATTGGCTGCCCTGCCTAGGGTTAGGGTTAGGCCTAGGGTTAGGGTTCCGCAAACTAAAAGGCCCAGAGCTCCGGGCACACTGCAGCTGCAAAGGGCATCCCAGGGGCATCGCAAAACTGCCACAAGCTGGCCTCCTCGAGGGCTTTCTGCTTGGCACCTGCCCTAACCCTAGGCTGATTGGCTGCCCTGCCTAGGGTTAGGGTTAGGGTTAGGCCTAGGGTTAGGGTTCCGCAAACTAAAAGGCCCAGAGCTCCGGGCACACTGCAGCTGCAAAGGGCATCCCAGGGGCATCGCAAAACTGCCACAAGCTGGCCTCCTCGAGGGCTTTCTCCTTGGCACCTGCCCTAACCCTAGGCTGATTGGCTGCCCTGCCTAGGGTTAGGGTTAGGGTTACGCCTAGGGTTAGGGTTCCGCAAACTAAAAGGCCCAGAGCTCCGGGCACACTGCAGCTGCAAAGGGCATCCCAGGGGCATCGCAAAACTGCCACAAGCTGGCCTCCTCGAGGGCTTTCTCCTTGGCACCTGCCCTAACCCTAGGCTGATTGGCTGCCCTGCCTAGGGTTAGGGTTAGGGTTACGCCTAGGGTTAGGGTTCCGCAAACTAAAAGGCCCAGAGCTCCGGGCACACTGCAGCTGCAAAGGGCATCCCAGGGGCATCGCAAAACTGCCACAAGCTGGCCTCCTCGAGGGCTTTCTCCTTGGCACCTGCCCTAACCCTAGGCTGATTGGCTGCCCTGCCTAGGGTTAGGGTTAGGGTTACGCCTAGGGTTAGGGTTCCGCAAACTAAAAGGCCCAGAGCTCCGGGCACACTGCAGCTGCAAAGGGCATCCCAGGGGCATCGCAAAACTGCCACAAGCTGGCCTCCTCGAGGGCTTTCTGCTTGGCACCTGCCCTAACCCTAGGCTGATTGGCTGCCCTGCCTAGGGTTAGGGTTAGGGTTACGCCTAGGGTTAGGGTTCCGCAAACTAAAAGGCCCAGAGCACCGGGCACACTGCAGCTGCAAAGGGCATCCCAGGGGCATCGCAAAACTGCCACAAGCTGGCCTCCTCGAGGGCTTTCTGCTTGGCACCTGCCCTAACCCTAGGCTGATTGGCTGCCCTGCCTAGGGTTAGGGTTAGGGTTAGGCCTAGGGTTAGGGTTCCACAAACTAAAAGGCCCAGAGCTCCGGGCACACTGCAGCTGCAAAGGGCATCCCAGGGGCATCACAAAACTGCCACAAGCTGGCCTCCTCGAGGGCTTTCTCCTTGGCACCTGCCCTAACCCTAGGCTGATTGGCTGCCCTGCCTAGGTTTAGGGTTACGCCTAGGGTTAGGGTTCCGCAAACTAAAAGGCCCAGAGCTCCGGGCACACTGCAGCTGCAAAGGGCATCCCAGGGGCATCGCAAAACTGCCACAAGCTGGCCTCCTCGAGGGCTTTCTCCTTGGCACCTGCCCTAACCCTAGGCTGATTGGCTGCCCTGCCTAGGGTTAGGGTTAGGGTTACGCCTAGGGTTAGGGTTCCGCAAACTAAAAGGCCCAGAGCTCCGGGCACACTGCAGCTGCAAAGGGCATCCCAGGGGCATCGCAAAACTGCCACAAGCTGGCCTCCTCGAGGGCTTTCTCCTTGGCACCTGCCCTAACCCTAGGCTGATTGGCTGCCCTGCCTAGGGTTAGGGTAACGCCTAGGGTTAGGGTTCCGCAAACTAAAAGGCCCAGAGCTCCGGGCACACTGCAGCTGCAAAGGGCATCCCAGGGGCATCGCAAAACTGCCACAAGCTGGCCTCCTCGAGGGCTTTCTCCTTGGCACCTGCCCTAACCCTAGGCTGATTGGCTGCCCTGCCTAGGGTTAGGGTTAGGGTTAGGCCTAGGGTTAGGGTTCCGCAAACTAAAAGGCCCAGAGCTCCGGGCACACTGCAGCTGCAAAGGGCATCCCAGGGGCATCGCAAAACTGCCACAAGCTGGCCTCCTCGAGGGCTTTCTCCTTGGCACCTGCCCTAACCCTAGGCTGATTGGCTGCCCTGCCTAGGGTTAGGGTTACGCCTAGGGTTAGGGTTCCACAAACTAAAAGGCCCGGAGCTCCGGGCACACTGCAGCTGCAAAGGGCATCCCAGGGGCATCGCAAAACTGCCACAAGCTGGCCTCCTCGAGGGCTTTCTGCTTGGCACCTGCCCTAACCCTAGGCTGATTGGCTGCCCTGCCTAGGGTTAGGGTTAGGGTTAGGCCTAGGGTTAGGGTTCCGCAAACTAAAAGGCCCAGAGCTCCGGGCACACTGCAGCTGCAAAGGGCATCCCAGGGGCATCGCAAAACTGCCACAAGCTGGCCTCCTCGAGGGCTTTCTCCTTGGCACCTGCCCTAACCCTAGGCTGATTGGCTGCCCTGCCTAGGGTTAGGGTTAGGACCAGGGTTAGGGTTCCGCAAACTAAAAGGCCCAGAGCTCCGGGCACACTGCAGCTGCAAAGGGCATCCCAGGGGCATCGCAAAACTGCCACAAGCTGGCCTCCTCGAGGGCTTTCTGCTTGGCACCTGCCCTAACCCTAGGCTGATTGGCTGCCCTGCCTAGGGTTAGGGTTAGGGTTAGGCCTAGGGTTAGGGTTCCGCAAACTAAAAGGCCCAGAGCTCCGGGCACACTGCAGCTGCAAAGGGCATCCCAGGGGCATCGCAAAACTGCCACAAGCTGGCCTCCTCGAGGGCTTTCTCCTTGGCACCTGCCCTAACCCTAGGCTGATTGGCTGCCCTGCCTAGGGTAAGGGTTAGGGTTAGGCCTAGGGTTAGGGTCCAACAAACTAAAAGGCCCAGAGCTCTGGGCACACTGCAGCTGCAAAGGGCATCCCAGGGGCATCACAAAACTGCCACAAGCTGGCCTCCTCGAGGGCTTTCTGCTTGGCACCTGCCCTAACCCTAGGCTGATTGGCTGCCCTGCCTAGGGTTAGGGTTAGGGTTACGCCTAGGGTTAGGGTTCCGCAAACTAAAAGGCCCAGAGCTCCGGGCACACTACAGCTACAAAGGGCATCCCAGGGGAAACCCAAAACTGCCACAAGCTGGCCTCCTCGAGGGCTTTCTCCTTGGCACCTGCCCTAACCCTAGGCTGATTGGCTGCCCTGCCTAGGGTTAGGGTTAGGGTTACGCCTAGGGTTAGGGTTCCGCAAACTAAAAGGCCCAGAGCTCCGGGCACACTGCAGCTGCAAAGGGCATCCCAGGGGCATCGCAAAACTGCCACAAGTTGGCCTCCTCGAGGGCTTTCTGCTTGGCACCTGCCCTAACCCTAGGCTGATTGGCTGCCCTGCCTAGGGTTAGGGTTAGGGTTACGCCTAGGGTTAGGGTTCCGCAAACTAAAAGGCCCAGAGCTCCGGGCACACTGCAGCTGCAAAGGGCATCCCAGGGGCATCGCAAAACTGCCACAAGCTGGCCTCCTCGAGGGCTTTCTCCTTGGCACCTGCCCTAACCCTAGGCTGATTGGCTGCCCTGCCTAGGGTTAGGGTTAGGGTTAGGCCTAGGGTTAGGGTTCCGCAAACTAAAAGGCCCAGAGCTCCGGGCACACTGCAGCTGCAAAGGGCATCCCAGGGGCATCGCAAAACTGCCACAAGCTGGCCTCCTCGAGGGCTTTCTGCTTGGCACCTGCCCTAACCCTAGGCTGATTGGCTGCCCTGCCTAGGGTTAGGGTTAGGGTTAGGCCTAGGGTTAGGGTTCCACAAACTAAAAGGCCCAGAGCTCTGGGCACACTGCAGCTGCAAAGGGCATCCCAGGGGCATCGCAAAACTGCCACAAGCTGGCCTCCTCGAGGGCTTTCTGCTTGGCACCTGCCCTAACCCTAGGCTGATTGGCTGCCCTGCCTAGGGTTAGGGTTAGGGTTACGCCTAGGGTTAGGGTTCTGCAAACTAAAAGGCCCAGAGCTCCGGGCACACTGCAGCTGCAAAGGGCATCCCAGGGGCATCGCAAAACTGCCACAAGCTGGCCTCCTCGAGGGCTTTCTGCTTGGCACCTGCCCTAACCCTAGGCTGATTGGCTGCCCTGCCTAGGGTTAGGGTTAGGGTTACGCCTAGGGTTAGGGTTCCGCAAACTAAAAGGCCCAGAGCTCCGGGCACACTGCAGCTGCAAAGGGCATCCCAGGGGCATCGCAAAACTGCCACAAGCTGGCCTCCTCGAGGGCTTTCTCCTTGGCACCTGCCCTAACCCTAGGCTGATTGGCTGCCCTGCCTAGGGTTAGGGTTACGCCTAGGGTTAGGGTTCCACAAACTAAAAGGCCCAGAGCTCCGGGCACACTGCAGCTGCAAAGGGCATCCCAGGGGCATCGCAAAACTGCCACAAGCTGGCCTCCTCGAGGGCTTTCTGCTTGGCACCTGCCCTAACCCTAGGCTGATTGGCTGCCCTGCCTAGGGTTAGGGTTAGGGTTAGGCCTAGGGTTAGGGTTCCACAAACTAAAAGGCCCAGAGCTCTGGGCACACTGCAGCTGCAAAGGGCATCCCAGGGGCATCACAAAACTGCCACAAGCTGGCCTCCTCGAGGGCTTTCTCCTTGGCACCTGCCCTAACCCTAGGCTGATTGGCTGCCCTGCCTAGGGTTAGGGTTAGGACCAGGGTTAGGGTTCCGCAAACTAAAAGGCCCAGAGCTCCGGGCACACTGCAGCTGCAAAGGGCATCCCAGGGGCATCGCAAAACTGCCACAAGCTGGCCTCCTCGAGGGCTTTCTGCTTGGCACCTGCCCTAACCCTAGGCTGATTGGCTGCCCTGCCTAGGGTTAGGGTTAGGGTTAGGCCTAGGGTTAGGGTTCCGCAAACTAAAAGGCCCAGAGCTCCGGGCACACTGCAGCTGCAAAGGGCATCCCAGGGGCATCGCAAAACTGCCACAAGCTGGCCTCCTCGAGGGCTTTCTCCTTGGCACCTGCCCTAACCCTAGGCTGATTGGCTGCCCTGCCTAGGGTTAGGGTTAGGGTTAGGCCTAGGGTTAGGGTCCAACAAACTAAAAGGCCCAGAGCTCTGGGCACACTGCAGCTGCAAAGGGCATCCCAGGGGCATCACAAAACTGCCACAAGCTGGCCTCCTCGAGGGCTTTCTGCTTGGCACCTGCCCTAACCCTAGGCTGATTGGCTGCCCTGCCTAGGGTTAGGGTTAGGGTTACGCCTAGGGTTAGGGTTCCGCAAACTAAAAGGCCCAGAGCTCCGGGCACACTACAGCTACAAAGGGCATCCCAGGGGAAACCCAAAACTGCCACAAGCTGGCCTCCTCGAGGGCTTTCTCCTTGGCACCTGCCCTAACCCTAGGCTGATTGGCTGCCCTGCCTAGGGTTAGGGTTAGGGTTAGGCCTAGGGTTAGGGTTCCGCAAACTAAAAGGCCCAGAGCTCCGGGCACACTGCAGCTGCAAAGGGCATCCCAGGGGCATCGCAAAACTGCCACAAGTTGGCCTCCTCGAGGGCTTTCTGCTTGGCACCTGCCCTAACCCTAGGCTGATTGGCTGCCCTGCCTAGGGTTAGGGTTAGGGTTACGCCTAGGGTTAGGGTTCCGCAAACTAAAAGGCCCAGAGCTCCGGGCACACTGCAGCTGCAAAGGGCATCCCAGGGGCATCGCAAAACTGCCACAAGCTGGCCTCCTCGAGGGCTTTCTCCTTGGCACCTGCCCTAACCCTAGGCTGATTGGCTGCCCTGCCTAGGGTTAGGGTTAGGGTTAGGGTTAGGCCTAGGGTTAGGGTTCCGCAAACTAAAAGGCCCAGAGCTCCGGGCACACTGCAGCTGCAAAGGGCATCCCAGGGGCATCGCAAAACTGCCACAAGCTGGCCTCCTCGAGGGCTTTCTGCTTGGCACCTGCCCTAACCCTAGGCTGATTGGCTGCCCTGCCTAGGGTTAGGGTTAGGGTTAGGCCTAGGGTTAGGGTTCCACAAACTAAAAGGCCCAGAGCTCTGGGCACACTGCAGCTGCAAAGGGCATCCCAGGGGCATCGCAAAACTGCCACAAGCTGGCCTCCTCGAGGGCTTTCTGCTTGGCACCTGCCCTAACCCTAGGCTGATTGGCTGCCCTGCCTAGGGTTAGGGTTAGGGTTAGGCCTAGGGTTAGGGTTCCGCAAACTAAAAGGCCCAGAGCTCCGGGCACACTGCAGCTGCAAAGGGCATCCCAGGGGCATCGCAAAACTGCCACAAGCTGGCCTCCTCGAGGGCTTTCTGCTTGGCACCTGCCCTAACCCTAGGCTGATTGGCTGCCCTGCCTAGGGTTAGGGTTAGGGTTAGGCCTAGGGTTAGGGTTCCACAAACTAAAAGGCCCAGAGCTCTGGGCACACTGCAGCTGCAAAGGGCATCCCAGGGGCATCGCAAAACTGCCACAAGCTGGCCTCCTCGAGGGCTTTCTGCTTGGCACCTGCCCTAACCCTAGGCTGATTGGCTGCCCTGCCTAGGGTTAGGGTTAGGGTTACGCCTAGGGTTAGGGTTCCGCAAACTAAAAGGCCCAGAGCTCCGGGCACACTGCAGCTGCAAAGGGCATCCCAGGGGCATCGCAAAACTGCCACAAACTGGCCTCCTCGAGGGCTTTCTGCTTGGCACCTGCCCTAACCCTAGGCTGATTGGCTGCCCTGCCTAGGGTTAGGGTTAGGGTTAGGCCTAGGGTTAGGGTTCCGCAAACTAAAAGGCCCAGAGCTCCGGGCACACTGCAGCTGCAAAGGGCATCCCAGGGGCATCGCAAAACTGCCACAAGCTGGCCTCCTCGAGGGCTTTCTCCTTGGCACCTGCCCTAACCCTAGGCTGATTGGCTGCCCTGCCTAGGGTTAGGGTTAGGGTTAGGCCTAGGGTTAGGGTCCAACAAACTAAAAGGCCCAGAGCTCTGGGCACACTGCAGCTGCAAAGGGCATCCCAGGGGCATCACAAAACTGCCACAAGCTGGCCTCCTCGAGGGCTTTCTGCTTGGCACCTGCCCTAACCCTAGGCTGATTGGCTGCCCTGCCTAGGGTTAGGGTTAGGGTTACGCCTAGGGTTAGGGTTCCGCAAACTAAAAGGCCCAGAACTCCGGGCACACTACAGCTACAAAGGGCATCCCAGGGGAAACCCAAAACTGCCACAAGCTGGCCTCCTCGAGGGCTTTCTCCTTGGCACCTGCCCTAACCCTAGGCTGATTGGCTGCCCTGCCTAGGGTTAGGGTTAGGGTTAGGCCTAGGGTTAGGGTTCCGCAAACTAAAAGGCCCAGAGCTCCGGGCACACTGCAGCTGCAAAGGGCATCCCAGGGGCATCGCAAAACTGCCACAAGTTGGCCTCCTCGAGGGCTTTCTGCTTGGCACCTGCCCTAACCCTAGGCTGATTGGCTGCCCTGCCTAGGGTTAGGGTTAGGGTTACGCCTAGGGTTAGGGTTCCGCAAACTAAAAGGCCCAGAGCTCCGGGCACACTGCAGCTGCAAAGGGCATCCCAGGGGCATCGCAAAACTGCCACAAGCTGGCCTCCTCGAGGGCTTTCTCCTTGGCACCTGCCCTAACCCTAGGCTGATTGGCTGCCCTGCCTAGGGTTAGGGTTAGGGTTAGGGTTAGGCCTAGGGTTAGGGTTCCGCAAACTAAAAGGCCCAGAGCTCCGGGCACACTGCAGCTGCAAAGGGCATCCCAGGGGCATCGCAAAACTGCCACAAGCTGGCCTCCTCGAGGGCTTTCTGCTTGGCACCTGCCCTAACCCTAGGCTGATTGGCTGCCCTGCCTAGGGTTAGGGTTAGGGTTAGGCCTAGGGTTAGGGTTCCACAAACTAAAAGGCCCAGAGCTCTGGGCACACTGCAGCTGCAAAGGGCATCCCAGGGGCATCGCAAAACTGCCACAAGCTGGCCTCCTCGAGGGCTTTCTGCTTGGCACCTGCCCTAACCCTAGGCTGATTGGCTGCCCTGCCTAGGGTTAGGGTTAGGGTTACGCCTAGGGTTAGGGTTCCGCAAACTAAAAGGCCCAGAGCTCCGGGCACACTGCAGCTGCAAAGGGCATCCCAGGGGCATCGCAAAACTGCCACAAACTGGCCTCCTCGAGGGCTTTCTGCTTGGCACCTGCCCTAACCCTAGGCTGATTGGCTGCCCTGCCTAGGGTTAGGGTTAGGGTTACGCCTAGGGTTAGGGTTCCGCAAACTAAAAGGCCCAGAGCTCCGGGCACACTGCAGCTGCAAAGGGCATCCCAGGGGCATCGCAAAACTGCCACAAGCTGGCCTCCTCGAGGGCTTTCTCCTTGGCACCTGCCCTAACCCTAGGCTGATTGGCTGCCCTGCCTAGGGTTAGGGTTAGGGTTACGCCTAGGGTTAGGGTTCCGCAAACTAAAAGGCCCAGAGCTCCGGGCACACTGCAGCTGCAAAGGGCATCCCAGGGGCATCGCAAAACTGCCACAAGCTGGCCTCCTCGAGGGCTTTCTCCTTGGCACCTGCCCTAACCCTAGGCTGATTGGCTGCCCTGCCTAGGGTTAGGGTTAGGGTTACGCCTAGGGTTAGGGTTCCGCAAACTAAAAGGCCCAGAGCTCCGGGCACACTGCAGCTGCAAAGGGCATCCCAGGGGCATCGCAAAACTGCCACAAGTTGGCCTCCTCGAGGCCTTTCTGCTTGGCACCTGCCCTAACACTAGGCTGATTGGCTGCCCTGCCTAGGGTTAGGGTTAGGGTTAGGCCTAGGGTTAGGGTTCCGCAAACTAAAAGGCCCAGAGCTCCGGGCACACTGCAGCTGCAAAGGGCATCCCAGGGGCATCGCAAAACTGCCACAAGCTGGCCTCCTCGAGGGCTTTCTGCTTGGCACCTGCCCTAACCCTAGGCTGATTGCCTGCCCTGCCTAGGGTTAGGGTTAGGGTTAGGCCTAGGGTTAGGGTTCCGCAAACTAAAAGGCCCAGAGCTCCGGGCACACTGCAGCTGCAAAGGGCATCCCAGGGGCATCGCAAAACTGCCACAAACTGGCCTCCTCGAGGGCTTTCTCCTTGGCACCTGCCCTAACCCTAGGCTGATTGGCTGCCCTGCCTAGGGTTAGGGTTAGGGTTACGCCTAGGGTTAGGGTTCCGCAAACTAAAAGGCCCAGAGCTCCGGGCACACTGCAGCTGCAGAGGGCATCCCAGGGGCATCGCAAAACTGCCACAAGCTGGCCTCCTCGAGGGCTTTCTCCTTGGCATCTGCCCTAACCCTAGGCTGATTGGCTGCCCTGCCTAGGGTTAGGGTTAGGCCTAGGGTTAGGGTTCCGCAAACTAAAAGGCCCAGAGCTCCGGGCACACTGCAGCTGCAAAGGGCATCCCAGGGGCATCGCAAAACTGCCACAAGCTGGCCTCCTCGAGGGCTTTCTGCTTGGCACCTGCCCTAACCCTAGGCTGATTGGCTGCCCTGCCTAGGGTTAGGGTTAGGGTTAGGCCTAGGGTTAGGGTTCCGCAAACTAAAAGGCCCAGAGCTCCGGGCACACTGCAGCTGCAAAGGGCATCCCAGGGGCATCGCAAAACTGCCACAAGCTGGCCTCCTCGAGGGCTTTCTGCTTGGCACCTGCCCTAACCCTAGGCTGATTGGCTGCCCTGCCTAGGGTTAGGGTTAGGGTTACGCCTAGGGTTAGGGTTCCGCAAACTAAAAGGCCCAGAGCTCCGGGCACACTACAGCTACAAAGGGCATCCCAGGGGAAACCCAAAACTGCCACAAGCTGGCCTCCTCGAGGGCTTTCTCCTTGGCACCTGCCCTAACCCTAGGCTGATTGGCTGCCCTGCCTAGGGTTAGGGTTAGGGTTAGGCCTAGGGTTAGGGTTCTGCAAACTAAAAGGCCCAGAGCTCCGGGCACACTGCAGCTGCAAAGGGCATCCCAGGGGCATCGCAAAACTGCCACAAGTTGGCCTCCTCGAGGGCTTTCTGCTTGGCACCTGCCCTAACCCTAGGCTGATTGGCTGCCCTGCCTAGGGTTAGGGTTAGGGTTAGGCCTAGGGTTAGGGTTCCGCAAACTAAAAGGCCCAGAGCTCCGGGCACACTGCAGCTGCAAAGGGCATCCCAGGGGCATCGCAAAACTGCCACAAGCTGGCCTCCTCGAGGGCTTTCTGCTTGGCACCTGCCCTAACCCTAGGCTGATTGGCTGCCCTGCCTAGGGTTAGGGTTAGGGTTAGGCCTAGGGTTAGGGTTCCGCAAACTAAAAGGCCCAGAGCTCCGGGCACACTGCAGCTGCAAAGGGCATCCCAGGGGCATCGCAAAACTGCCACAAGCTGGCCTCCTCGAGGGCTTTCTCCTTGGCACCTGCCCTAACCCTAGGCTGATTGGCTGCCCTGCCTAGGGTTAGGGTTAGGGTTACGCCTAGGGTTAGGGTTCCGCAAACTAAAAGGCCCAGAGCTCCGGGCACACTGCAGCTGCAAAGGGCATCCCAGGGGCATCGCAAAACTGCCACAAGCTGGCCTCCTCGAGGGCTTTCTGCTTGGCACCTGCCCTAACCCTAGGCTGATTGGCTGCCCTGCCTAGGGTTAGGGTTAGGGTTACGCCTAGGGTTAGGGTTCCGCAAACTAAAAGGCCCAGAGCACCGGGCACACTGCAGCTGCAAAGGGCATCCCAGGGGCATCGCAAAACTGCCACAAGCTGGCCTCCTCGAGGGCTTTCTCCTTGGCACCTGCCCTAACCCTAGGCTGATTGGCTGCCCTGCCTAGGGTTAGGGTTAGGGTTACGCCTAGGGTTAGGGTTCCGCAAACTAAAAGGCCCAGAGCTCCGGGCACACTGCAGCTGCAAAGGGCATCCCAGGGGCATCACAAAACTGCCACAAGCTGGCCTCCTCGAGGGCTTTCTCCTTGGCACCTGCCCTAACCCTAGGCTGATTGGCTGCCCTGCCTAGGTTTAGGGTTACGCCTAGGGTTAGGGTTCCGCAAACTAAAAGGCCCAGAGCTCCGGGCACACTGCAGCTGCAAAGGGCATCCCAGGGGCATCGCAAAACTGCCACAAGCTGGCCTCCTCGAGGGCTTTCTCCTTGGCACCTGCCCTAACCCTAGGCTGATTGGCTGCCCTGCCTAGGGTTAGGGTTAGGGTTACGCCTAGGGTTAGGGTTCCGCAAACTAAAAGGCCCAGAGCTCCGGGCACACTGCAGCTGCAAAGGGCATCCCAGGGGCATCGCAAAACTGCCACAAGCTGGCCTCCTCGAGGGCTTTCTGCTTGGCACCTGCCCTAACCCTAGGCTGATTGGCTGCCCTGCCTAGGGTTAGGGTTAGGGTTAGGCCTAGGGTTAGGGTTCCGCAAACTAAAAGGCCCAGAGCTCCGGGCACACTGCAGCTGCAAAGGGCATCCCAGGGGCATCGCAAAACTGCCACAAGCTGGCCTCCTCGAGGGCTTTCTCCTTGGCACCTGCCCTAACCCTAGGCTGATTGGCTGCCCTGCCTAGGGTTAGGGTTAGGGTTAGGGTTACGCCTAGGGTTAGGGTTCCGCAAACTAAAAGGCCCAGAGCTCCGGGCACACTGCAGCTGCAAAGGGCATCCCAGGGGCATCGCAAAACTGCCACAAGCTGGCCTCCTCGAGGCCTTTCTGCTTGGCACCTGCCCTAACCCTAGGCTGATTGGCTGCCCTGCCTAGGGTTAGGGTTAGGGTTAGGCCTAGGGTTAGGGTTCCGCAAACTAAAAGGCCCAGAGCTCCGGGCACACTGCAGCTGCAAAGGGCATCCCAGGGGCATCGCAAAACTGCCACAAGCTGGCCTCCTCGAGGGCTTTCTCCTTGGCACCTGCCCTAACCCTAGGCTGATTGGCTGCCCTGCCTAGGGTTAGGGTTAGGGTTACGCCTAGGGTTAGGGTTCCGCAAACTAAAAGGCCCAGAGCTCCGGGCACACTGCAGCTGCAAAGGGCATCCCAGGGGCATCGCAAAACTGCCACAAGCTGGCCTCCTCGAGGGCTTTCTCCTTGGCACCTGCCCTAACCCTAGGCTGATTGGCTGCCCTGCCTAGGGTTAGGGTAACGCCTAGGGTTAGGGTTCCGCAAACTAAAAGGCCCAGAGCTCCGGGCACACTGCAGCTGCAAAGGGCATCCCAGGGGCATCGCAAAACTGCCACAAGCTGGCCTCCTCGAGGGCTTTCTCCTTGGCACCTGCCCTAACCCTAGGCTGATTGGCTGCCCTGCCTAGGGTTAGGGTTAGGGTTAGGCCTAGGGTTAGGGTTCCGCAAACTAAAAGGCCCAGAGCTCCGGGCACACTGCAGCTGCAAAGGGCATCCCAGGGGCATCGCAAAACTGCCACAAGCTGGCCTCCTCGAGGGCTTTCTCCTTGGCACCTGCCCTAACCCTAGGCTGATTGGCTGCCCTGCCTAGGGTTAGGGTTACGCCTAGGGTTAGGGTTCCACAAACTAAAAGGCCCAGAGCTCCGGGCACACTGCAGCTGCAAAGGGCATCCCAGGGGCATCGCAAAACTGCCACAAGCTGGCCTCCTCGAGGGCTTTCTGCTTGGCACCTGCCCTAACCCTAGGCTGATTGGCTGCCCTGCCTAGGGTTAGGGTTAGGCCTAGGGTTAGGGTTCCGCAAACTAAAAGGCCCAGAGCTCCGGGCACACTGCAGCTGCAAAGGGCATCCCAGGGGCATCGCAAAACTGCCACAAGCTGGCCTCCTCGAGGGCTTTCTGCTTGGCACCTGCCCTAACCCTAGGCTGATTGGCTGCCCTGCCTAGGGTTAGGGTTAGGGTTAGGCCTAGGGTTAGGGTTCCGCAAACTAAAAGGCCCAGAGCTCCGGGCACACTGCAGCTGCAAAGGGCATCCCAGGGGCATCGCAAAACTGCCACAAGCTGGCCTCCTCGAGGGCTTTCTCCTTGGCACCTGCCCTAACCCTAGGCTGATTGGCTGCCCTGCCTAGGGTTAGGGTTAGGACCAGGGTTAGGGTTCCGCAAACTAAAAGGCCCAGAGCTCCGGGCACACTGCAGCTGCAAAGGGCATCCCAGGGGCATCGCAAAACTGCCACAAGCTGGCCTCCTCGAGGGCTTTCTGCTTGGCACCTGCCCTAACCCTAGGCTGATTGGCTGCCCTGCCTAGGGTTAGGGTTAGGGTTAGGCCTAGGGTTAGGGTTCCGCAAACTAAAAGGCCCAGAGCTCCGGGCACACTGCAGCTGCAAAGGGCATCCCAGGGGCATCGCAAAACTGCCACAAGCTGGCCTCCTCGAGGGCTTTCTCCTTGGCACCTGCCCTAACCCTAGGCTGATTGGCTGCCCTGCCTAGGGTAAGGGTTAGGGTTAGGCCTAGGGTTAGGGTCCAACAAACTAAAAGGCCCAGAGCTCTGGGCACACTGCAGCTGCAAAGGGCATCCCAGGGGCATCACAAAACTGCCACAAGCTGGCCTCCTCGAGGGCTTTCTGCTTGGCACCTGCCCTAACCCTAGGCTGATTGGCTGCCCTGCCTAGGGTTAGGGTTAGGGTTACGCCTAGGGTTAGGGTTCCGCAAACTAAAAGGCCCAGAGCTCCGGGCACACTACAGCTACAAAGGGCATCCCAGGGGAAACCCAAAACTGCCACAAGCTGGCCTCCTCGAGGGCTTTCTCCTTGGCACCTGCCCTAACCCTAGGCTGATTGGCTGCCCTGCCTAGGGTTAGGGTTAGGGTTACGCCTAGGGTTAGGGTTCCGCAAACTAAAAGGCCCAGAGCTCCGGGCACACTGCAGCTGCAAAGGGCATCCCAGGGGCATCGCAAAACTGCCACAAGTTGGCCTCCTCGAGGGCTTTCTGCTTGGCACCTGCCCTAACCCTAGGCTGATTGGCTGCCCTGCCTAGGGTTAGGGTTAGGGTTACGCCTAGGGTTAGGGTTCCGCAAACTAAAAGGCCCAGAGCTCCGGGCACACTGCAGCTGCAAAGGGCATCCCAGGGGCATCGCAAAACTGCCACAAGCTGGCCTCCTCGAGGGCTTTCTCCTTGGCACCTGCCCTAACCCTAGGCTGATTGGCTGCCCTGCCTAGGGTTAGGGTTAGGGTTAGGCCTAGGGTTAGGGTTCCGCAAACTAAAAGGCCCAGAGCTCCGGGCACACTGCAGCTGCAAAGGGCATCCCAGGGGCATCGCAAAACTGCCACAAGCTGGCCTCCTCGAGGGCTTTCTCCTTGGCACCTGCCCTAACCCTAGGCTGATTGGCTGCCCTGCCTAGGGTTAGGGTTAGGGTTAGGCCTAGGGTTAGGGTTCCACAAACTAAAAGGCCCAGAGCTCTGGGCACACTGCAGCTGCAAAGGGCATCCCAGGGGCATCGCAAAACTGCCACAAGCTGGCCTCCTCGAGGGCTTTCTGCTTGGCACCTGCCCTAACCCTAGGCTGATTGGCTGCCCTGCCTAGGGTTAGGGTTAGGGTTACGCCTAGGGTTAGGGTTCTGCAAACTAAAAGGCCCAGAGCTCCGGGCACACTGCAGCTGCAAAGGGCATCCCAGGGGCATCGCAAAACTGCCACAAGCTGGCCTCCTCGAGGGCTTTCTGCTTGGCACCTGCCCTAACCCTAGGCTGATTGGCTGCCCTGCCTAGGGTTAGGGTTAGGGTTACGCCTAGGGTTAGGGTTCCGCAAACTAAAAGGCCCAGAGCTCCGGGCACACTGCAGCTGCAAAGGGCATCCCAGGGGCATCGCAAAACTGCCACAAGCTGGCCTCCTCGAGGGCTTTCTCCTTGGCACCTGCCCTAACCCTAGGCTGATTGGCTGCCCTGCCTAGGGTTAGGGTTACGCCTAGGGTTAGGGTTCCACAAACTAAAAGGCCCAGAGCTCCGGGCACACTGCAGCTGCAAAGGGCATCCCAGGGGCATCGCAAAACTGCCACAAGCTGGCCTCCTCGAGGGCTTTCTGCTTGGCACCTGCCCTAACCCTAGGCTGATTGGCTGCCCTGCCTAGGGTTAGGGTTAGGCCTAGGGTTAGGGTTCCGCAAACTAAAAGGCCCAGAGCTCCGGGCACACTGCAGCTGCAAAGGGCATCCCAGGGGCATCGCAAAACTGCCACAAGCTGGCCTCCTCGAGGGCTTTCTGCTTGGCACCTGCCCTAACCCTAGGCTGATTGGCTGCCCTGCCTAGGGTTAGGGTTAGGGTTAGGCCTAGGGTTAGGGTTCCGCAAACTAAAAGGCCCAGAGCTCCGGGCACACTGCAGCTGCAAAGGGCATCCCAGGGGCATCGCAAAACTGCCACAAGCTGGCCTCCTCGAGGGCTTTCTCCTTGGCACCTGCCCTAACCCTAGGCTGATTGGCTGCCCTGCCTAGGGTTAGGGTTAGGACCAGGGTTAGGGTTCCGCAAACTAAAAGGCCCAGAGCTCCGGGCACACTGCAGCTGCAAAGGGCATCCCAGGGGCATCGCAAAACTGCCACAAGCTGGCCTCCTCGAGGGCTTTCTGCTTGGCACCTGCCCTAACCCTAGGCTGATTGGCTGCCCTGCCTAGGGTTAGGGTTAGGGTTAGGCCTAGGGTTAGGGTTCCGCAAACTAAAAGGCCCAGAGCTCCGGGCACACTGCAGCTGCAAAGGGCATCCCAGGGGCATCGCAAAACTGCCACAAGCTGGCCTCCTCGAGGGCTTTCTCCTTGGCACCTGCCCTAACCCTAGGCTGATTGGCTGCCCTGCCTAGGGTTAGGGTTAGGGTTAGGCCTAGGGTTAGGGTCCAACAAACTAAAAGGCCCAGAGCTCTGGGCACACTGCAGCTGCAAAGGGCATCCCAGGGGCATCACAAAACTGCCACAAGCTGGCCTCCTCGAGGGCTTTCTGCTTGGCACCTGCCCTAACCCTAGGCTGATTGGCTGCCCTGCCTAGGGTTAGGGTTAGGGTTACGCCTAGGGTTAGGGTTCCGCAAACTAAAAGGCCCAGAGCTCCGGGCACACTACAGCTACAAAGGGCATCCCAGGGGAAACCCAAAACTGCCACAAGCTGGCCTCCTCGAGGGCTTTCTCCTTGGCACCTGCCCTAACCCTAGGCTGATTGGCTGCCCTGCCTAGGGTTAGGGTTAGGGTTAGGCCTAGGGTTAGGGTTCTGCAAACTAAAAGGCCCAGAGCTCCGGGCACACTGCAGCTGCAAAGGGCATCCCAGGGGCATCGCAAAACTGCCACAAGTTGGCCTCCTCGAGGGCTTTCTGCTTGGCACCTGCCCTAACCCTAGGCTGATTGGCTGCCCTGCCTAGGGTTAGGGTTAGGGTTACGCCTAGGGTTAGGGTTCCGCAAACTAAAAGGCCCAGAGCTCCGGGCACACTGCAGCTGCAAAGGGCATCCCAGGGGCATCGCAAAACTGCCACAAGCTGGCCTCCTCGAGGGCTTTCTCCTTGGCACCTGCCCTAACCCTAGGCTGATTGGCTGCCCTGCCTAGGGTTAGGGTTAGGGTTAGGGTTAGGCCTAGGGTTAGGGTTCCGCAAACTAAAAGGCCCAGAGCTCCGGGCACACTGCAGCTGCAAAGGGCATCCCAGGGGCATCGCAAAACTGCCACAAGCTGGCCTCCTCGAGGGCTTTCTGCTTGGCACCTGCCCTAACCCTAGGCTGATTGGCTGCCCTGCCTAGGGTTAGGGTTAGGGTTAGGCCTAGGGTTAGGGTTCCACAAACTAAAAGGCCCAGAGCTCTGGGCACACTGCAGCTGCAAAGGGCATCCCAGGGGCATCGCAAAACTGCCACAAGCTGGCCTCCTCGAGGGCTTTCTGCTTGGCACCTGCCCTAACCCTAGGCTGATTGGCTGCCCTGCCTAGGGTTAGGGTTAGGGTTACGCCTAGGGTTAGGGTTCTGCAAACTAAAAGGCCCAGAGCTCCGGGCACACTGCAGCTGCAAAGGGCATCCCAGGGGCATCGCAAAACTGCCACAAACTGGCCTCCTCGAGGGCTTTCTGCTTGGCACCTGCCCTAACCCTAGGCTGATTGGCTGCCCTGCCTAGGGTTAGGGTTAGGGTTACGCCTAGGGTTAGGGTTCCGCAAACTAAAAGGCCCAGAGCTCCGGGCACACTGCAGCTGCAAAGGGCATCCCAGGGGCATCGCAAAACTGCCACAAGCTGGCCTCCTCGAGGGCTTTCTCCTTGGCACCTGCCCTAACCCTAGGCTGATTGGCTGCCCTGCCTAGGGTTAGGGTTAGGGTTACGCCTAGGGTTAGGGTTCCGCAAACTAAAAGGCCCAGAGCTCCGGGCACACTGCAGCTGCAAAGGGCATCCCAGGGGCATCGCAAAACTGCCACAAGCTGGCCTCCTCGAGGGCTTTCTCCTTGGCACCTGCCCTAACCCTAGGCTGATTGGCTGCCCTGCCTAGGGTTAGGGTTAGGGTTACGCCTAGGGTTAGGGTTCCGCAAACTAAAAGGCCCAGAGCTCCGGGCACACTGCAGCTGCAAAGGGCATCCCAGGGGCATCGCAAAACTGCCACAAGTTGGCCTCCTCGAGGCCTTTCTGCTTGGCACCTGCCCTAACCCTAGGCTGATTGGCTGCCCTGCCTAGGGTTAGGGTTACGCCTAGGGTTAGGGTTCCGCAAACTAAAAGGCCCAGAGCTCCGGGCACACTGCAGCTGCAAAGGGCATCCCAGGGGCATCGCAAAACTGCCACAAGCTGGCCTCCTCGAGGGCTTTCTCCTTGGCACCTGCCCTAACCCTAGGCTGATTGGCTGCCCTGCCTAGGGTTAGGGTTACGCCTAGGGTTAGGGTTCCGCAAACTAAAAGGCCCAGAGCTCCGGGCACACTGCAGCTGCAAAGGGCATCCCAGGGGCATCGCAAAACTGCCACAAGCTGGCCTCCTCGAGGGCTTTCTCCTTGGCACCTGCCCTAACCCTAGGCTGATTGCCTGCCCTGCCTAGGGTTAGGGTTAGGACCAGGGTTAGGGTTCCGCAAACTAAAAGGCCCAGAGCTCCGGGCACACTGCAGCTGCAAAGGGCATCCCAGGGGCATTGCAAAACTGCCACAAGCTGGCCTCCTCGAGGGCTTTCTCCTTGGCACCTGCCCTAACCCTAGGCTGATTGGCTGCCCTGCCTAGGGTTAGGGTTAGGGTTAGGCCTAGGGTTAGGGTTCCGCAAACTAAAAGGCCCAGAGCTCCGGGCACACTGCAGCTGCAAAGGGCATCCCAGGGGCATCGCAAAACTGCCACAAGCTGGCCTCCTCGAGGGCTTTCTCCTTGGCACCTGCCCTAACCCTAGGCTGATTGGCTGCCCTGCCTAGGGTTAGGGTTAGGGTTAGGCCTAGGGTTAGGGTCCAACAAACTAAAAGGCCCAGAGCTCTGGGCACACTGCAGCTGCAAAGGGCATCCCAGGGGCATCACAAAACTGCCACAAGCTGGCCTCCTCGAGGGCTTTCTGCTTGGCACCTGCCCTAACCCTAGGCTGATTGGCTGCCCTGCCTAGGGTTAGGGTTAGGGTTACGCCTAGGGTTAGGGTTCCGCAAACTAAAAGGCCCAGAGCTCCGGGCACACTACAGCTACAAAGGGCATCCCAGGGGAAACCCAAAACTGCCACAAGCTGGCCTCCTCGAGGGCTTTCTGCTTGGCACCTGCCCTAACCCTAGGCTGATTGGCTGCCCTGCCTAGGGTTAGGGTTAGGGTTAGGCCTAGGGTTAGGGTTCCGCAAACTAAAAGGCCCAGAGCTCCGGGCACACTGCAGCTGCAAAGGGCATCCCAGGGGCATCGCAAAACTGCCACAAGTTGGCCTCCTCGAGGGCTTTCTGCTTGGCACCTGCCCTAACCCTAGGCTGATTGGCTGCCCTGCCTAGGGTTAGGGTTAGGGTTACGCCTAGGGTTAGGGTTCCGCAAACTAAAAGGCCCAGAGCTCCGGGCACACTGCAGCTGCAAAGGGCATCCCAGGGGCATCGCAAAACTGCCACAAGCTGGCCTCCTCGAGGGCTTTCTCCTTGGCACCTGCCCTAACCCTAGGCTGATTGGCTGCCCTGCCTAGGGTTAGGGTTAGGGTTAGGGTTAGGCCTAGGGTTAGGGTTCCGCAAACTAAAAGGCCCAGAGCTCCGGGCACACTGCAGCTGCAAAGGGCATCCCAGGGGCATCGCAAAACTGCCACAAGCTGGCCTCCTCGAGGGCTTTCTGCTTGGCACCTGCCCTAACCCTAGGCTGATTGGCTGCCCTGCCTAGGGTTAGGGTTAGGGTTAGGCCTAGGGTTAGGGTTCCACAAACTAAAAGGCCCAGAGCTCTGGGCACACTGCAGCTGCAAAGGGCATCCCAGGGGCATCGCAAAACTGCCACAAGCTGGCCTCCTCGAGGGCTTTCTCCTTGGCACCTGCCCTAACCCTAGGCTGATTGGCTGCCCTGCCTAGGGTTAGGGTTAGGGTTACGCCTAGGGTTAGGGTTCCACAAACTAAAAGGCCCAGAGCTCCGGGCACACTGCAGCTGCAAAGGGCATCCCAGGGGCATCGCAAAACTGCCACAAACTGGCCTCCTCGAGGGCTTTCTGCTTGGCACCTGCCCTAACCCTAGGCTGATTGGCTGCCCTGCCTAGGGTTAGGGTTAGGGTTACGCCTAGGGTTAGGGTTCCGCAAACTAAAAGGCCCAGAGCTCCGGGCACACTGCAGCTGCAAAGGGCATCCCAGGGGCATCGCAAAACTGCCACAAGCTGGCCTCCTCGAGGGCTTTCTCCTTGGCACCTGCCCTAACCCTAGGCTGATTGGCTGCCCTGCCTAGGGTTAGGGTTAGGGTTACGCCTAGGGTTAGGGTTCCGCAAACTAAAAGGCCCAGAGCTCCGGGCACACTGCAGCTGCAAAGGGCATCCCAGGGGCATCGCAAAACTGCCACAAGCTGGCCTCCTCGAGGGCTTTCTCCTTGGCACCTGCCCTAACCCTAGGCTGATTGGCTGCCCTGCCTAGGGTTAGGGTTAGGGTTACGCCTAGGGTTAGGGTTCCGCAAACTAAAAGGCCCAGAGCTCCGGGCACACTGCAGCTGCAAAGGGCATCCCAGGGGCATCGCAAAACTGCCACAAGTTGGCCTCCTCGAGGCCTTTCTGCTTGGCACCTGCCCTAACCCTAGGCTGATTGGCTGCCCTGCCTAGGGTTAGGGTTACGCCTAGGGTTAGGGTTCCGCAAACTAAAAGGCCCAGAGCTCCGGGCACACTGCAGCTGCAAAGGGCATCCCAGGGGCATCGCAAAACTGCCACAAGCTGGCCTCCTCGAGGGCTTTCTCCTTGGCACCTGCCCTAACCCTAGGCTGATTGGCTGCCCTGCCTAGGGTTAGGGTTACGCCTAGGGTTAGGGTTCCGCAAACTAAAAGGCCCAGAGCTCCGGGCACACTGCAGCTGCAAAGGGCATCCCAGGGGCATCGCAAAACTGCCACAAGCTGGCCTCCTCGAGGGCTTTCTCCTTGGCACCTGCCCTAACCCTAGGCTGATTGCCTGCCCTGCCTAGGGTTAGGGTTAGGACCAGGGTTAGGGTTCCGCAAACTAAAAGGCCCAGAGCTCCGGGCACACTGCAGCTGCAAAGGGCATCCCAGGGGCATTGCAAAACTGCCACAAGCTGGCCTCCTCGAGGGCTTTCTCCTTGGCACCTGCCCTAACCCTAGGCTGATTGGCTGCCCTGCCTAGGGTTAGGGTTACGCCTAGGGTTAGGGTTCCGCAAACTAAAAGGCCCAGAGCTCCGGGCACACTGCAGCTGCAAAGGGCATCCCAGGGGCATCGCAAAACTGCCACAAGCTGGCCTCCTCGAGGGCTTTCTCCTTGGCACCTGCCCTAACCCTAGGCTGATTGGCTGCCCTGCCTAGGGTTAGGGTTACGCCTAGGGTTAGGGTTCCGCAAACTAAAAGGCCCAGAGCTCCGGGCACACTGCAGCTGCAAAGGGCATCCCAGGGGCATCGCAAAACTGCCACAAGCTGGCCTCCTCGAGGGCTTTCTCCTTGGCACCTGCCCTAACCCTAGGCTGATTGGCTGCCCTGCCTAGGGTTAGGGTTACGCCTAGGGTTAGGGTTCCGCAAACTAAAAGGCCCAGAGCTCCGGGCACACTGCAGCTGCAAAGGGCATCCCAGGGGCATCGCAAAACTGCCACAAGCTGGCCTCCTCGAGGGCTTTCTCCTTGGCACCTGCCCTAACCCTAGGCTGATTGGCTGCCCTGCCTAGGGTTAGGGTTAGGGTTACACCTAGGGTTAGGGTTCCGCAAACTAAAAGGCCCAGAGCTCCGGGCACACTGCAGCTGCAAAGGGCATCCCAGGGGCATCGCAAAACTGCCACAAACTGGCCTCCTCGAGGGCTTTCTCCTTGGCACCTGCCCTAACCCTAGGCTGATTGGCTGCCCTGCCTAGGGTTAGGGTTAGGGTTACGCCTAGGGTTAGGGTTCCGCAAACTAAAAGGCCCAGAGCTCCGGGCACACTGCAGCTGCAAAGGGCATCCCAGGGGCATCGCAAAACTGCCACAAGCTGGCCTCCTCGAGGGCTTTCTCCTTGGCACCTGCCCTAACCCTAGGCTGATTGCCTGCCCTGCCTAGGGTTAGGGTTACGCCTAGGGTTAGGACCAGGGCTAGGGTTCCGCAAACTAAAAGGCCCAGAGCTCCGGGCACACTGCAGCTGCAAAGGGCATCCCAGGGGCATCGCAAAACTGCCACAAGCTGGCCTCCTCGAGGGCTTTCTCCTTGGCACCTGCCCTAACCCTAGGCTGATTGCCTACCCTGCCTAGGGTTAGGGTTACACCTAGGATTAGGGTTATGCCTAGGGTTAGGGTTTCGGAAACCACAGGGCCCACAGCTCAAGGCACACTGCGGCTGCAAAAGTCCTCTCAAGGGGTTCGCAAAACTGCCACAAGCTGGCCCCCTGCATTGCTTCTTCCTCGGAACCAGCCATAGCCCTAGCCTGCTTTTGCTGCCTAGCGTTAGGGTTACACCTAAGGTTAGGGTTTCGGAAACTACAGGACCCACAGCTCCAGGCACACTGCGGCTGCAAAGGGCCTCCCAAGGGGATCGCAAAACTGCCACAAGCTGGCCTCCTGCACCGCTTCTTCCATGGTGCTTGCCTTTTCCCCCAGGCAGTTTTTCCACCTATATTTAATTTTATGGTTCTACTTAGAGTTAGAATTTTTTAAAAGTCATTGTCCACTGCTGTGCTCACAGTGTCGCTGCAAAAGGCTAACCTGGGAGACTACGACCATGGCAAATCTCAGCTTTTTCCACCACTTCTTGCTTGGAGGCGGACTTCGCCCCATGCTGCTGCGTGCAATGTGCCATGAAAGTGTAGCCCCACTGCACAACACCAGTGACTTTTCTTGTAGCAAGTCCTGTTAAATGCAGCCGTGGGTTAATATGGAACTAAGCCTCAGCAGCAACAATTTGTGAATAGCTCAGAAAATACTGAAACAACTGCAAGGTGCTGACCTGAAACCAATGTTCCTTTAACTTCTGGTAGCAGTTCGTGTCCCTGCAAACCCAAATTCGCTCCCTGGCTAGCGGTAATTTCTGAGGCACAGGAAGCCATTGGGTAACGTGTTCTCTGGCTGCAGGCACCATGTGCGGAGAAGTTTTAAAAGCCCCAAATTACAGAGGGTAAAGCACTGCTGCAAACAAAGCTCTTCCAATGTTTCTCACATTAATGATGCGGAGGCCTGGAGCTTTGTGTTTAACTTCATGGATCACAGCAGGAACTACAATTCTCTGTTTAACCTTCTTCCAGGTAACCAAACCTTTCACTGAGACCAGGCTGATTTTAGGGATTTTTGGCAGGGGCGGGGGGGTGGGAAGGCCCCAACTTTTTTAGAATTTAGTAATCAGCTTCCTTTTTTTATTATTATTTTGTGAAGGATTTTTTTGAGGACCTAATGAATTTGGGGAAGATTTAATGCTCACAAAAATTCCAATTAATGCAGAGAAACCACTACTGCCTTTGTCCTTTATTCTGTCTGTGGCTATTGAGATGGAAGAGTTTGGGGCTTCAGCAGCACCGGTGGGTGTTTGGCTGCTGTGACAGATTCCTGCCTCAGAGCAGATGCACTTTGCTGCAGGTTAACTACACTAAGGTGTAGTTAACCTGCTGTGCTGGTGTGAAGGATGATAAAAGAGAGGCCAGAGGTTGTCATTCAGCCATGAAGAATACTCAGGATACATATAATCACAGCAATCAGCTATCTGCTTTTGACTTGTTGAAATGCAAAAAATACCCAAAAGAATTAAAATATTCTGCATCAGGGTGCATGTGTGACATGGCAAATTAGCTCAGTTTTAAAAGGACACGTCTGGAAGAGTTGAAGCTTCTGTCTTTTTCTCTATTCCTCATTTGAATTTCAGCCACTCATGAAATTTCACAGATAATCCTTTATATTAAAGACTTACTATACCCAAAGACCTCTGGTGAAACTAGGGACTGAAAGGCAGTGTGTGCACAGGATCAGGCACATTAAAAAGATCTGATGGGGGATTTCTTACTGTTTACAGTGGCTTGAGGTTTGCATAACAAAAAGAACCTGTTAATTAGAGATTTTAAAAGAGATGTTTCTGTTATGCAGATTTGATACAGATTTCTAGTTCAGAACAGAGCCTTCAGTTTGACTCAAAGTCAAAAATCTCTAACTCCTCTGGATATATGCAGAGGGAAATCCAAAGTAATTATGTACAAATTACATTCCAATAGGTTTTTTTCCCAAGAAACAAATCTAAATTCCTCTATCTTGCTCATTCTGCTTTCCAGTGTTATCACAACTCTATACCTGATCTGAAATTTTTTTGTAGCAACATTGGGCAACTGTAATAACACACCTAACACCAGTCAGGCAAAAGAATCTATTGAATTGGATTCAATTATACTGATGAACTGCTCTGGTTACTTTTTGCACAGATAATACAAAACTGAGGCTAAGATCAACAAGGCTTGCAAAAATAAACTGGCTTAAGCTGAGAATAGAAAATATACCTGAAAAACAAGTTTCAGCTTCACATATTTGAAACACCTGAAACCTGACTCTGGGAATGATGCACCACTACTATCTGAAATGCTGGGTAGAGCACACTTCTGGTCAAAACAGCTCCAATTTACTGCTGCATTCACAATTAGCTCCCCCCCCAAAAAAAAAGAAAAAAAAGAAAAAAAAGGAGCCACAGAAGAAGAATTTGGTTATGGGCATTTTCAGCAGGTATTTCTGAATAGCAAAGCCTAATTCAGCAAGCAGGTCTCAGACTCCAGCCAGTGTTTCCCTGCTCTTGCCTTTCCCTCTTTCACATCAAAAGGAAGGCTTTCTCCTTGGCCTAGCTTTCATCTGCAAGCTATTGAATTTATTGAGCTCTTGGTAAGGTTCTCTGCTGGTTTCAATTTGGGCTGGCTCAAGGCAGAGCCCCACAGAGGCAGATCCCTAAGGAGAGGACTGGTTTCAACCCTGCACGATCAGCACTCCTTTTGCTCTTCCTCTCCAATTTTCCACTCTAAGAACAGAAATTATACTGGTAAATTGTAAAAAACAAAGCATACCTGCCCTGTCTGATTTACATGTGTGTTTTTAGTCAGCAGACTCCGGGTCAGACTGTGGGCTTGGCAAGAGGTGAGTGTGGCTTCATTCTCTCCCCCACAACTGCCCCCACCCCAGGCTCTTTCAGGAGTGCAGTGCTCCTGCCTGCACACCAGCAAAGCAAAAGGAATGCGGACTTCCAGCAAAAGACCATTTAGGGTTGGTTGTTTTTTCCAAAAGAGGAAATACAGGCTGGCAGCCCTTTATGTTTTCATCAAAAATGCTGGTGGTGGGTGCCAGTGTTGAAAGGCAAACAAGTGGCACTCTGCTTCTTGCATCATCTGCATTGCTCCCATCCACATAGAAAAATTTTTAATGGGCTCCCTTCATGGAAGAAAACGTCTCCATCTCCTACTTACTGATGGTGCTTGTCTTTGTGTTGGTGGATGTGCTGGGGTGGGTACAACAGCCCCCTCACGCTGGACTGGGAGTCCTTTTTATTCTTCCCTTTTTAGGTGCGTTGGACAGAGCGATGAAAACTTTAGCAGCTGGTATGTGTGGTAAGCTTCAGATCTGCTTTAAGGGGAAAACTGGCAAATAATATTCTTTGATGGATATACAGAGAGAAAGGCATCAAGAGAGACTGATATCTAGAGAGCATTGCTCCTGGGCTGTCCCTGTGTTCTGTCTTTACAAACTAATGGAAATCATTTGTCCATATCCTCCTCACTGCACACTGACAACTGAGCTGGGAAAAAATGATGGATTGTGTCAGGGAGAAACATTTGAATTTCCAGCCAGCACTGGCTGCTGAGCACTCAGGAGTAAGACATTGGTTTCTGGGGACTTTGATCATGTCCAGTGTGCTGGTGGGGAAACCGCAACATTTAATGGCTACTTGCACAAGATGTTAATGAATATGTTAATTTGAAGACGCAGCCATCTGTTGGTGCCGCCCACAGATGGTGACAGTGCTGTTCCTCCCCTGCTGCCTCTGCCTCAGGTTCCTGGTGTTGTTTTTCCTGGCCCTGCTCCTGTCCTGCGGGATCTGCTGCTGCCTGCAGTGCTGGCTGAAGCAGCAGAGCTGCCTCCCCCGACGGACTGTGGCTGTCTTTGCCCTCAGCAGCTCAGATACCTTTTGTGGTGAGTCCTCTCCCTACTGCAAGGTCCTGATGGCCCTGGTGGCCTTCCTGCGGCCCGTCCACAGCACAGAAAAAAGCAGTCAGGCTTGGGAGCTGGGATGCAGCCAGGGGCTGTATTGCTGGTGAACAGTGGGGTGCCCAGCTCTGGCATCTTGGAGCATGTCCAGGCCACTCAGTGGTCCAAGACATGCAGCCACAGGCTCTGGGGTCAGGCAGCCCTTTCCAGCATGTGTCCTTCATTTCTTACTCAGGCAAAACTGTACTGGTCTAACTCGAGCCACTCCAGTACAGCTCAACTGGCTAACACACCCTGGTCTGTCAAAAGATTGTCCTGGTGGGTGCTGTTCATTGCGGTAGCCACCCTCAACATTCCCCCAGGAGCACCCAGATTTTGAGGACTGGGCTATAACGACTGTGTAGCAACCAGAACTGATCTGGAGTATGGCCAGCAGCATCAGCAGGCTGAGCCAGACAGCATCCCTCCAAGAAAAATAAAGCTAATCCTGTCATTAGGCTAAGCCCTTCCCAGAGGACATATTACCTGCTTTCTGTGTGGTCATAGACAGTGTCTCCACAGAGAGGACCCACCCAAATTCTTCTGTCCCAACTTCTTGTATCTGGAGTTTGTGGTGAAAGACTTTGTGATGCCATCTTTCAAAAATTACATCTGTGCCTTTCTTGTTTCCAAGTGGTTTGGCAGCTCCTCCTGGGCTCACCCCTCTTACTCCCACACTTGCCCTTCACACCTGTCTGCTGTACAGTTGCAACTTTGCTTTTTCTCCAGCTACTGAAGCACCTCCGTGCCCATTCTCCAGATCCCTGAGCTCCTGCAGGACTGCAGAGTTTTCCTCTTCTCCTGCCCCTTGCTTCAGCCTCGGGGGAACTGAATTGCCTCCATCTTACGAGGATGTTATGAAGGAAAACAAGCTCTAGACACCACATGTTGGCTTTCAGGGATCCTATTTGGTTCAATCAAGATCTTCCATCGTGCCAAAGGAGTGTAAGATCAAATCAGCCTTTTCCACAGGTCGGCTGAGAGACTGAAAAGCAGCACAAATTTCATCTGAATCTGAAAAACGAGACTAAATGCAACAGAACAAATGTCAAAAGTATGCGTTGAATCTGTCACAGGACTTCAGCTTGACATTTTGATATCTCTGGATTTCAAGAAGCTTCCTCAAAGGCCTGTCTGCATTTGGGGTTTCTGGCTCAGCCTGTAGATTTATCTCTCTAAGGCTGCTTGAGCTGGTGCAGGCCCATGTATTTTAGGACCAAATGTTGATAAATGACTTGGTAGTTACTTCAAGCTTGGGCTGCTTCCTTCACCCGGCACCGCGCCAGGAAACACCCTCTGGCAAAGTCATGTTGTTCTAATACATTGCAATGCAATCATGCCACTCTGTGATGAAGGATCATTTGCCACATTTAAAATATTTAGCACAGCATATCAGATTTGTCTAGTGCAAAAGGCAGCAAATTTATGGCCAGGGAAGAGAAAACAAGAGACAGGGATTATGTAGGAGTAGCAGGGGCAGGAGCTGGTTGCAGAACCTTAAAAAAACCCGTGAGTTTGCTCATTTGAGCTGTTCTTAATTTCATGATGACTGTCCTCAGCTACTCTTGCCCTAGCACTGCAGACCAGAAGCTCTGACTGGCCCAAGACCCATATGGAAGTTCCCCACTGTCATGAATTAGGGGTTTAGGTACTAAATACTTAGCTACAGAAATCTATTAGGATAAAGAATGACATTTTCTTTGAGGCGATCACTGCAGACAGGATGGAAAAATACTTCAAGAAGCCATCCAGACTGCCTTGTGCCCAAGCAGGATCTTCTCAACCAAAGTTATTACTTGGAGGTATTAGCCTGACTAGTGCTCAAATTATTGAAGAAAGATGCTGAATTTTCCCCTAAGCTGGATTCCAGATGACAGCAAAGATTCCCCTTTGTTTGTCATGGGCAGGGCAGGTCACCAAAGGCTGAATTCAGCCTGCCTGACCTCTCTGCCTGTGCTCTCTCAGTGGCAAGGGCTGGGGGTACAGTCAGACCTCTCCTGCTGCAGGAGGTAATGTCAGCCCTGGTCCCATGCTCTGTAGTCCCATGGAGCCATGGGCCCAATTTGGAAAGGTGGGTGGGTCCATCTGGGATTAGAATCCCAAAAGATTAATGGGAGCCCACAGCCTACCTCATGGAGCACCTCCCCACCTGTAGAGTGAGGTTAGCACCAGCTCTTGTGCTCAGAAAAGAAACTGGGAAGAGAAATGCAGTAAAGGTTATTGTATTCTCATAATGATTCTATGTAAGTACATTTGTTAGATAAAGATTTGCAACGTATTTTGAGAAAAAAATTATTTGCCAAAACCACTGCAAATTATCTCCCTAAAATCTTATTCTAGAAGCAGCTTTAATGTTTGACACTTGTGTGAAAGGAAATAAATGTCACTTGTGGCCAAATGAATGTTTGTGCTAGCAGGCTAAAATATTACTGGGTTTATTAATAAGGAAAATTAGCAAGTACAGACTCAGCCGGGGAGAAATCAAGCAACTTCCAAGTGTCCTTTTGCTGGCTGAACTTAGTAAGAATTGCAGGTAATCAGCACCTCTCAGGATCAGATCTTTCATATACATAACTGCTTCCACCACTCAACCCCTTCAATTTATGCCCTGAAGCACTAGATTTGATTATGTTTGTCACTGCAGCTTGCATAGCCTGTTAGTGGGCATTAAATCAGCTGTCACTTGATTCCCACCTACACACTGTTAGCTTCAGTGACCCCTTCATGGCAGAGAACTCCACAGGTTGTCTGCATTATGTGCTGCATAAAACATTACTGCCTCCTGCTTATTAATGGCTTGGCTCTAAATAAATTGCTGCCTTTAATTTCACTGAATGTCACCTTCTAATCAGATGGCTGGAGTGGCTAACAAGAAAGGACTGCTCAGGTTTCAATGCCTCCAATCCCTCTGCATCCCTCTTTCTCCAGGACCAGTGATTCCCGAGGTGGCAAATCCTTCCCCAGCCACCCAACAGAGGGCAAGCAAGACTTTCAGCAGACAAAACACTCGAGGGAAGGGGCTTATTCCCCTGCTGCTTGTGTGCATTCAAGCATGTTCAGTTTCATGTTGGAGGTGCTTTAATTATGCACAAAAGGAATCAAATTTTTCCATCAGAATTGCAACACTGGCTCACAGTAAAGTAAGCCAGTGGCTGTCCCAAAATCCAGCTCCATCTGGAGTCACCAGCATGGAAGAACCTGTGTAACATGACAGGAGCCATAGGAGCTTCCAAAAACTGCTGAAAGCCAGGAGGTATCTGTAAAAAAGAGCTCACATAGAGCTGCTGTGGGGAGGACATACACTAATATTGCTGCTGGCTTGGAGTAGGGAAGGGAAGTACCCTGAGAAGGGGCTCAGGGCCCTGGTCCTTGGCTTCCTGATCACTGGAATGAAGAAGAGGACAGGTTTCTTTCTTCTACAAAAGCATTTTGGGTGGCCCCACCAACCTATTATTCCCTATGGAAGCTCCTTGTCCCACCTTGCTCCTGTGTTCTCCAGCAGGACAAGGTTTCTCCAGACCTGTGTTCCCATTCTTACACAAGCAGAAATTTTGCTGGGTAATTGATATTTTTATAAGTACTCAGCTCTTAATAAGGGCAGTTAAAGCAGTTTGGCTGATGTTTCCAGAATTGCAAAGAGGGAAGAACCATTTCCTTATAATTCATCACCTTAGGACGAGGGTTCACCTTGGAAAAGCACTTGCCCTGCTGTGACTCTCTGGCTGCCACCCATCCTCTGGTTTACACTTCCTGCTGACTTTGAGAAGAAATGGCAAATAGCTTGAGAAAAAAGCAGAAAACACTAGAAGGCACATGTGTTTCTGGGGGAACTTGTCACCAGCAAGACTTGTGGGGGGAAATGGGAGTGGTGCAGAGGAGCTTGGTGACCAAGCAAAAGACAGAAGGAACGTGGTGAGGCACACGGCTGGACTTTCACATCTGCACATTAAGAGCTGAATAATAAAGTCATAAAGTGGCTCTCAGGCAAAATAGAGCAAAACCAGAGGTAGCTGAGCCATAACAGGGCATCAGTGTGGAATGCCAGGAGGGTTAGACATGAAATATGGGAAAATAATTTACATGCTCATTATTTTTTTTTTTTTTAATTGTCATCCAAAATTCTGCACTATGGGCTAAAAACATCTGCGCAGGGAGGGTGAGGACAGGACTGGGGACAGATGCCCGCTCTCTTTGGGTCACTAGATGGCACAATTCTGGCTCTTTTCTTCCTTGCTAAAAGGCATTTTACAGCAGGAACCCAGCAGCTACAGGGAGAAAATAGTTCTCGCTGCCTTAACGGCAGTTGGACAGAGCATTTCAGTCATTAATCACTTGCCCGCAATATTTAACAGATGCAGAAGAGCAAACTGTGGGAGTCCAGCCCCAGCTGAGACAGAAAACCTTGCATTCTTGGTGGAATTTCACTTTTCTCTCCTGGAAAGTTTAGGAAATGACTAAGTAGATGTGCCTAAGCTGAGACAAAGTCTTCAGCTGCTGAAGGTGCACTACTGCAGATGTGCACTGGGGTCTGAGCTTTGTATCTACCAGCAAAGGTCTAGGTAGCCTCCAAAATCAACCCCTCAATGCCCATTTGTGCTGCTGCCTTTTGTGTGTCCTTGCAGGAAAGCAGTAACTCCCTCCACAGGAGTCAAAGCAAGTCACTTGGCAAAACAACTCCTGAGCAAAACCTGGATGAGGGGTAGGGAGACACAACATTCAAAGTGTTTATTGTATCCCACTAATGTTACAGTGTGTAAGGAAAGCACAGTTCTGCACAGCTGCTCCTGTCTCCTAGAAATAATTGTTGAGATCCACTGAATTCACACCAAAATCACATGGCAATGTCTGTGAAAAGGCAGGAAATCCATATCCTGGGAAACACTGCTGCAGCAGGAGATAGCTTAGTTCACAAGGTCACAGTAAGAGTGAGCACTAATTACAGCTGGAGATGTTAAAAGCCCTCATGAGCAAGGCTGATCAAGGCAGGGAGAGGACAAGATGCTGCAGGCAGAAAAGGACAACCATTGCAGGTATCATTTTTTTATCTCCCTCACTTGCCTGTATCAAAATGGGAAATCAATAGTTATCTGTAAGGCATGGAATTGACTCAGCAAAGAGCTCACCTAAACACTTTACTGTTTTCTATAACCTACAGCCAGTCAGATCCCCGCAGAGTGCATGGAGATGTCAGGAAGAGGACAATGGGGAGCCCTAGTTCAAGGAAGCATCCTGGAGCAGACACACAGGCAGGAAAGGTGCTACTCCCTGCTCTCAGCTAAATCCCTGACTGTTACCATCATATCTTAAAAGTCTCTTACCTTCTTAGGGATTTCTCATGAGCAGCTCCTCACAGCACCAGCTCCTTCTTCTTCACAGCCAGCTAACCCACTCTTTTGTAGCACTCTTCTAATTGGACACAGCTGTGGCCTATTAAGGGCAGGCCTGTTCCTAATCTTTGCTGATTAGTACAGCTGCAACTCCTCAGGTGTGAGACTACCTTCTGCACTATTTTCTTACATTCCATCCCTCCATACCTGACTCTCCCTGTGCCCTGGTAAATGAAGACAGAGGTGCCCAAACCCAGAAAAGTGCCCCTTGTAAGCTAGTGAAAATATGGAGAAACCTAAAAATCTGTTGGAACTGATGGATTAAATGTTGGGCCTAAGGTCAGCTGGAAATTACAATTGAGCAAAAAGCCTTGGTAAGCCATCAATGGCCATCAGGAGAGGAAAATCAGTCTATTGTCATTCCTTGTGAGCTGCTGCTGAATGGAATGCAGGTAGGTATTAAGGAAATACCTTAATAACTGAGCTCACCTGATACATCTTTAGCCTTAGGGACTGGTTGTGATTTTGAAAGAATAAATAAGTCCTGTTTACTTTCTGGGAGGTTTCTTACTAATGAATATATAATTAAACTAGAATAGCTCTGCATTGTGACCTGATAATGAGTTAATGAGCAGTGAATCCTGCAGTCAAGAAACCAGTGTCAGTATTCAATCAAACAGGGAATAACAATTAAATATTAACAGCTGATCAAAACATCAGCTAGACTGTCAGCAGAATTTGAATAATGAAGCAATGCAGTACTGGACTGGTTACAAAACATTAACCTAGCAAAACTAAGAGTTGCTGTGACCTTTTCCTGGTCCTCTTGTGCAGGAGATAGGTCCTTAAAGCCTACCATAGAGTTTGGCTAGAATAGAAGTATGATTAGGGAATTAACTCTTATTCTATACAGATACTGAAGAAGAGAGGCTCTCAAGTGTTGATGCAATAATCTTGATATACAAAGAATATTTGTACATGAATTCTTTGCATGTGAAATGTATTTGAGGAGGATGAGTTAAGGTAGTATTTGTGCCCTATCTGTGTACCCCAAGAAGGAACACAGGGCTGGAAGGACCAAAGAAACTAATCCTTAATATTCAACCCTGATCAGGGCATAGACATTCAGTGCCCACTGAGCCACTGCTTGGTGTGACCCATGCATTGCAAGTCACAAAACAGCTCCCACCACCTTGAAACAAACTGAAGACCATTTAAGATAAAGGCCAAGAATTCTCCTCAATCACTGAACAGGAGAAATAAGTGACCTGATATTTGTAATTACACTTGCATTTCTTTTCTGCTAAACAAGAAATAAATCTTCACAGCAAGAAATAACCTTTGTGCTTAGAAACAGCTATGGAAAACAGCAGCAAGAGGCTGGCAGGCATCTCTGAGTGTTTGTGGGGAGGGATAATGTGCTGGCTGCTTAGGCTGGGGAGTTTTTGATTCAGAGCTGATGATGTCTTTGCTGGGTACCTCCTCCCCAGGAGCATCTCTGAGCTGGGTGAGCCGGGCTGAGGCTGCCTGCAGCATCTCTCCTTCCTCCGGGAGGCTGAGGGAGCATTTGTCTCTCTGGCAGGAGTGGGGATGTGGGCAGTGGAGCAGTCACTGAACACAGCTCTGCCTCTGCGGTGTGTTCACCCTCCATCTCCTTCCCACTGTGTCTCTGAAGGAGCAGGGCAGCAGGGACACAGCCCAGGAAGCAGACTCAAAAATGTTCCCAGCGTTTTCCTGCCCTGGCAGAGACTATCAGCAGTGTCAGCTCTCCTGCTCCAAAGATCCCACAGAAAACACATTTCTGATGGGGCTGTAAAAAAGTTTTTTTTAAAAAAAACAACCACCTGAATGCAGCTCTGAATGCAGTTTCCTGCAATAACAGACAAAAATTCCTGTCACCTCCAGATCTCTTTGTGCATTCTTGGTACAATCTGTGAGTTCATCACATCGCTCATAACTCTTATACTCATCTCTCAGGACCTTGTAAAAAAGCCTCCATCACCCCTCCTACTGTGCTTACATCTGTTTGATATAGCTCATCTGTTGGCAGCAACCTGCTCCCAGTTTGGCTGACATAAACGCTTGCCAGCCCAACAGCACGAACTCTGCAGGCATGAGCCTCCCTTGCCTGGGCAGCACAGCTGCCACCAGGGCTCTTGCTGAGGTGGTTGTGCTGTGCTCTGAGCCCTGTGGAGGTGCCTGGGCCTACAGCAGAGCATATGAACCTGCTGTTGTCGTGTCTGTTCCAGGCCCTGGGTGTTCTCGACTTGGAGCCATGTCAGGGCTTGGGTTATGTTTTGCCCTTGCTGGTCAGTTCTGCGCTGCAGCACAAGGTGATGCTTCCAGGGGAACTCATCAGAGGACTCAGCCCCTCATCTTCCATCATAGGAGTTATCAGAACTGCTGCTTGGGATGCAGCTCGCTCCAGCCTCAGCCAGCCCATCTCCCTCTGACCCACATAACATAAAATTTCACTTCATGCTGTCTGGGAGAAGGAAATCCAGCCTCCCCATCAAGCAGTCCATGGAGGAAGCCTCCCTCTGGTAGTGCTTCAGCTCCCACAGCTGTGCACACCCAGCTGAGAGTCCAGCTTTGTTTCTCCACTGCCCCTAAGAAGATAAATCTCTGTGCTGGAAGATTTTTCTCAACCCTCAGTGGCCATGATATGGTGCGGTGCCCATGGTCAGATAGGACTGAATTTGAACAGTTCCTACCAACCCTAAGAAAACTGTCTCAGCTTCTCTCTCTATTAAAGGCATGAAAAAAATGTTCACATCCATCCTTAGGGAACATGCTAAGCCGTACAGGCGTTTTCCTCCCCCACCCTAGTGAAGACCTGGCTGATGCCCTCACCTCATCCAGCCTATGGCAGCCTGGATTGCAGCCAGGGACAGCAGTCCTGAACTAGGTTTAAATACCTTTTGATGGAAAAGGACAATTATCATTTATCCCAGCTTCTAGTTAATGTAGATATATTGTAATGCACAAATTCAGATTTTGGATCTTCACTCACTTTGCCCAAGCAATGTTTTTATTAAGCAGAATGAAGCTGGCAATTTCCAGATTTCACTGATTTTAGTAGTGTATACCTTTTAACACGGACTGAGAAGGACTGTATTTTTCAGGCAAGAATGCACCTGCATTTACAATCATTTCTCAGTGCAGACTCATGGACCAAAGAGAGGGTCAGACATTTAATACAGCTCTTATCTCTTGAAAAGCTCCCCAGCTGCCTGTAAGAGGGGCAGACCCCCCTGCTGAGGGCACAGGGTCCAGATGTTGGTCAGGCAGTCAGTCCCTCTCTTTGGCAGGATTTTCTCCTTTGTACACTCTGTTGACGCATTGCCAGACATGGAACAGATCCATCTTGCAGTTTGGGGGTCTTCACGCAGAACACTGTGCTCTGATTCAGGAATGGCTGGTTTATCTCACTTCCACCAATAGTGTTGAGACAAATGCTGAAAAGAGTTTGTTGGTTATTTCAGTCTGTGCTTATACAAGTGACCTCAGCACTTAAGCCAAGAGGATTCCAGAAAGCAGGATCTTCTCAGAGTTTACTTTCTTGAAGGAAAGTATTTTGAAGCTCTTGTAATGCAAACATTGTAGCATACAGTAGATCCTTGTCATTCAACTGCATCTGTATCACAACCACAAGAGCTTGAGTCTCTGTGCAATCCACTACAAATTAAAGCAGAGCTCTTTCTGGAGCACTTACCTCCTCCTCACACCCTTGTGTCCACCGCATACATTTTGGAGGTGGCTGTTTGTGATGATGGCAAATGCGCATTTGTTACGATGGTCGCAGCTGAGGAATAGCCTTTCCTCAAGGAGTAGGCAGAATGGAATCTTCCAGAACTGGTCTCTGTGAGGCACAGGGAGAGAAATAGGAACTGCTAATGAGTGCTTGGTGACTTTCAGCTGCAAAGTTTTGTTATTCAGGGAAAGCAGCACTCCAAGATGTGACATAATAACAACACACTTTATGTCGTCCTTACACCTCAGCTCCCACATGAAGACCTTGATGTGCTTTCTAGAGGTAAGACTATTCCCATTTTACAGCTGAAAATATCACCCCTGGAGATGAGCAACCATGCCAAAGGACTTTCCCCACCCTCTGCACCTGTAGCACACCATGAGCAATGGCTCCATCCCTGAGCTGTGCCTCAGCCGTGCTTTCTCACCTCTGAAGAGATACGTGCAGCAGGTGAGCAGGGACCCGGACAAGAAGCAGCCAAGTGACCCAGCCATGCCAAGCCAGCAGGACCAACCAAACTTGTACTGAATGCCCAGGAAGACGTTGTGGAAGAGCAGAGAGGAGCGCTCCATGTAGACATCCACAGCATACCACACGGAGCCCGTGATGCCAGGGAGACCTGAAGGGCAGGAGAGAGGGGCCACGCTCAGAGCCATGGGGGATCAGATCTAAAGCTATAGCTGCAGGGTGGGAAGACCTTCCTGGGATGGCAGGTTTTGGCCCCTGTCCGTGCTGATATCACCCTGGCTCCTGCTGATAAGCTGTGCTGCCAGGCAGAGGCTACACCTCTTGGCTTGGCACTCACACACATTTCCAGCACACTGGCAGCACTCAGGTTTCTGCAGCAAAAGGCAGGAAGCTCCTCCCTTCTCAGCTGCTTGCAAAGTTGACTCCAGAATTCAATTTTATGATCTGTTTTGATTTTCAGAACTTTGATGATGCTTTTCAGACAAACTTTGAGAAGTGAATTGGAAGATGCTTAAAAGAGCCTCCCAATGTGTTTTACATGTGCTCCCAGTGGCTGGGGTGAGTTATTAAATCTGCTTAGACTGAAGAAGAGGTAGCTGCTTGATATTGGTATGAAGCCAAATTATATTATTTGGTACCTAGTTGGCTATTTATTTTTGTGTTTAAAATTCTCCCGCTGTTACTGGCTGTAACAGCAAAGCACCTCAGCCAGTTGGGTATTTATCACCTAGAAGGGACAGACATGTTATTATCCTTTTATTAGAGATCAGCTACAGAGATTTTGGGCTGAGTGACTTGCCCAAGGTCACACAATCTGTGGCAGAGCCAGGAACCAAACCAGGATGCCAGGACTTTCTAGTCTTTCAGCAATTGGTCTAGAGACCTACAGCAAGGTGTCTTTGTTGTATCAACAACCTCAACAGCTCCACAGTGAAACAGCAATAAGTGGAAGTCAGTCAACTCAAAGCCAACTCACCTGGGTCAAAACATGAACTGAAAGCAGATAAACTCAACTGCATGCTGTTTGAGGCAGGTGGCGAACAGAAGAAGCAGCATTACATAAATAAATCAAATAATTTATTTATTCAATCAAATTTCCTCCTACAGAAAATCACCAGCCAAAATAAAAGAAGGCTTTTAATGCTTCTCCACTTTGCTAAAGGGAACAGAATGGGAACACAGTGGGGAAATACCTGCAAGGAGCAACATAACCCCAGCCACCAGGCAGATGCGCAGCTTGATGAGCGGCTCATCGGGAAGGAATTTCACACAATCCAGTCCCAGGACCAGGAAGAGAAATCCAAATCCTGACAGGAGGTCTGCTGTTATCATCATGGCTCGGGTCAGCACCAGTTTCACTGCAGGACAAAAGCAGATCATTCCAGTGCACAAGGAATGGAAATGTGGGCAAGTAATAGAGTCAGATCCCACGGGAACATTTTTTTTTCTGGTGTTCAGCTTTTTTCAGCTTCCCCTGGGAGTAATACCTGACTGAGAAAAGAAACATGCCTCTAATTATCTGTCACTGAGTAGAACAGATATTCTTAGCCTACACTCAAGTGTCCCCACCACTTGCAGAAACATCTCTGACTCTTACATACCAGAATGCTCAGCGTAGATGGAGTCGTACTCATCACAAGTTTGGATCCCATCAAAAACGTTTGTGACACATTCCCACCACAGACCACGGCATTTTGTACTCACCTGTGGATTGAGAGGACAAAAAAGACTATAGGTTAAAATATCCACCAATGCAGCAGGTGGATGTCTTAGCCCTTCAACAGAAATCCTGGTCCAGTTACAATGATAGTAAACCAGAGTGTTTAGCTTGGAGAGAAAAAGCAGAACTATGGAGGAAAAGGACAATGTTTTCTATGTCCCTAACAATGTTTTTACATTAGAGCAAAAAAATTCAGACTAGACATTAGGAAAAAAACCTTTGCCTACTAGTCAGGATAAAAATTTTTAAGGAAATTTCTGGGAGGAGCTGGGGGGTGGCTGACCAGAAAGATCTAAGAGCAGGTTTGCTCACTCATTGCCAAACTCTTGTCTAGGCTGAGCTGGGCAGGGCATGGACCGGACAACCCGAGATTTTGCTGCCTGTGCTCCCCTTCCTTATATCATCCTCCTGATGGCTAAGGTGCTGCTGAGAGAGTGGGAGAGGAGTTCAGAGGAGTCTGGATGTGAGCCCCTCTGCAGACACCCGGGGAGGGCTGTCCCCAGATGACTCAGCTGTAAACAGTGGCTGGAAAACCAGAGGCAGCCGGTGCTGATCCCAGCCCTGGGGGGGGCTGATCCCGGCCCTGGGGCTCCTGCTGTGCTGCCAGCCGTGGGACCACGCGTGCCCAAGCCACAGTCATCACTGAGACATCCAGACTGGGGCAGGCGAGGCAGCAGCATCGCGGTTAATCGTCTCCGCTGTCCTCGAGCCGTAGATACCATTCCCAGCCCAGCCTTCCATAAATCACTTTAATACGGGAGGCGTTTCCATTACCAATGCAAATATGGCAACAAGCACCTTTAAAATATTCCTGGAATTGCTCATACGAGGAGCAGTTAATGTCGGTGCAGCTTTGGACTCCAGCCCGCCCACTTCTGCCAGTGACACCCGCTGCAGTTAATGGGAAGAGAAACTCTTCCAGCAAATGAGTTTCACGCAGGGGATGGGGACCAGGCTTGCTTGGATGAAGCAATAAATTCATTTTTCTTACACTGTGTAAATCACAAAGCAGATAATAACATATCTTGGACACATAATAAAATCTTATTCAGGATGTACTGAAGTCTGTAGCCAACTGTAATATTTTCTCCACAATACAATGTCTGAGCCAAGCTGTTCACCTCCTCTGTGATACTGCTGTCTGGATCAAAGGTGAGGAAAAATGACTCGCTTCTTCAGACTGGCAGAAGAGATGCTATTTATATTTGAATGAAAATAATCTACATGTTTTGTTTCATGAAGATGAGAAGTGTTTAACGTTTCTGAGAATTTCAAGGCATATTTAATGAAAAATATTATGAAAAATGAGAAGCAGTGATGGAAAAAACTAATTTCATTAATTCTGTGCTTTTCAGGAGAACAGGGTCTCATAAAACAATTTGCCATGTTTACATTCAATGTATTTTTACCATGGCCCTCTTAATGCAGTTGCAGGTCCTCTTCTGTCTTAACTCACCACTGCTCAGGCTGTGCTTGAAATTAGCATATTTTTATTAAATTACATTTTGTTCCACTTGTGTTTATATAATTTCTCTTTCCTCCCAAACCACCATAGGCTTATTTATACTACTCTGCATTCAGCTAATCATGTCACTTACTTCCTCACTTGCTGATATTATTACTGTTTTTTAAATGTTACAAGCAGCATCTACATCTAAATTATTTATAAGGAGACTAACAGGATTCGAGGCTTTGTCACCCTCCAAGCAAAACAGAGGTCTTAAGCACAACAGTTATGGTCTAGCTTGTGAAATAACCCCCTTCCCAGACTAACAAAACCTGTTTAATGCTTTTCGTTTCTTGGGATGTTTCAGTTATCGCTACCCCTACTACAGCCAGCATGGGCAAAGCAGGAGCCAGCCCATCTCCACACAGCCAAAGTGCAGCCAGGGATAACTGTCCTATTGCCTGATGCAGGAGGGATAGGAACAGGAGTCACTGTGGGGACCTGTGGCTGCCCTCAGCTGCTGCTGAGCTATTCTGGTTTCTGCTGCCAAGGGCCAACACTTGCTCCCCTCTGCTTTGTGCACTGTTGATCCTTCTGGTTGTTAATCTGCTCCCAAGCCACCTTTGAGTATCTTCCCTTGTGCTGACAGCACAGACTTTCAGGCACGCAGGAACTCTCTGCTGTAAAAGGGACAGGGGTCAGGGCATGCGGCATCATGTGGGGACAGGGGATTTCCCTATCCCATGGCTGGACTCCTGCACCATATTGGTAGCACTGATTCCCCATCACCTCTCTCCCCCTACAGCAGATGTGCTCCAGCTGAGGACTCCCAGAGCAACCAAACATCACAGCCATGCTCCTCATCCCCCACTCGGATTACAAAACACATTGCCACGACCTGCTTTCCCTAACACAAGTATGCATGTAAAACATGAACTGCATAATGACTGTAATACATATAATTATATCCTATTCATAATGTATAATTAATATTAAAATAATTCTCATACAGAAAAAAAGAAAATTACAGAACAAGCACACGCTTCTCCTTCTGGGGAAAGCGGAGAAGACAAACACGTAAGAGATGTTAGTCACAGTGTTTTACCGCACTCTGAGAAGGTGCCAGCAGACAATGATTACAAGCCCAGCTTGAGAGTAAAACAGGCAGCATTTAACAGTAGTGGCAGTATTTATAATCCACCTGCAACAGGGAGGGACTGTCTACACAATACAGCACTCGTTGAGAAGCAGATTATGGGCTTTTTCCACTACAAACTACTGCAAAAATTGACCCAGCCCTGTCTTGATGCCTCACAGGGAGTCACTAACTTAAACAACTTTTTGTAACCTGCTGTTTTTCAAGGGAGGTGAGGGGCCGTGAAAGCTGAATCAGGGTCTCTGCAGCCTCTCTGGAGGTGGCTGCTCCCCGGCCTCTTCTTCCTGGGATGCTCCTCTCCAGTGGGAACACAGTGAGGGCGTCATCCTCGCCAGCTGCAGGGGGCCAGGGTCAAAGCCAAGCAACCAGCCAAGATCCAGCAGCTGCAGAAGGATGGAGCTCCCTTCTCCTGGAGCCAAAGTTGCCTAACTTACCCATTTTCCAGCTGAAAACAGGAGTCACCGTGGACTCTAGCCTTTCTGGCCGTGGACATTCCCCTGTTTAGAGAGGCAGTGAGTCATTAGGGTCATTAAGATCAGTGGTCAGGTATTAAGGCTGGGGGCGTTTTGCTCCATGATTTAGTATTCACACTCAGAGCCGGAATGTGAGAATAGTGGTTGCTAATGACCAAACTGGGTGTTAATGGAGCACTTCGGACAGCCCATCGCAGGTGCCTTTGAACCAGGAAGACAAGGTTACACAGCCTCAGGGTAATGGACCAGCTCTTTACTGCACTCACTCTGCTCAAGATTTGGGCTTCTCTCATCTGGTTTTCCCCACAACTGGACTCCCTTGGCTCTTCTGAGTGTACTGATACGTTCACCTGAGTACTCTCCAAAAATAATCCGAAATATCTCCCAAATGAAGAGTCACATCCCATCCAGCATCACTGGGCGCACTCTGTTGGTCCTGAAAAGAGGCTCACTGAGCAGACATGCTGACCACCAGGAGCTGCACTGCATTGGGTGATCATTTTGGCACTTACATCCACCTTTCAGGGTTTCTGACAGTCAGAGTGTCAGGATTTCTTGTGGCATAGAGAAAAAAAGTTTTTCTTGTAATTAGTTTTATCCTTCTTTCCTTGGATAATTCACCCCTTCATGTGCTACAGCTAAATGCTGCATTGAAACCAGTGAGTGCAGAGGAGCTCATGGTTTCATATGCTGGATAGCAGATAGAAAATTTCCTCCTGATAGATTCAGCCAAACTTTCTGTCCTGGAAGGTGTTTCACCTTCACTGCCTAAACGATCCAGTTTGCCAGAGAGCAGATTCCTACACTGTGGACCTGCAGCTTAAATGTACAGAAATGAATGGCTGTGCTGGGAAGAAAATTACAAATTTGCAGTATTAAGAGAAACAGTGATGATTTTGGGCCTGGAGTCTTTGGGGCACACCTTGCCTGTAAGAAGCAATCTGCTCCCTTGATTGCAATTACCTTTTGCCAATACCTTTCTCTAATATGAGAATGCTACTGTTCACATCAGTTCCAGGAGATCTTGAGTCCCCATGCTCCTCTTAAATTTCTGGTAGACCTGTAGCTCAATGGCTGGTCAGAAAAAGAACTTGAAGAGCACAGTTGTACATGCTGGATGTCTCCACCAAGAAGTCTGAACTACAGAACTAGAAACATCTTCAAAATATCCATGCAGGCTGGAGGTACAGGATAACTCTTCTCAAATTCATGCACATTTAAAACTAGAGCCTGTAGATCTTTCTAAGTAAGAACTTAGAACTCACTAAGTAAGAGCACAATCTGGATAAAAAAGTCTGGCAAAGAGAATTTCTCAAAATACCACTTTTCTCCTGCTCTTGTCACAGTAATTATTTTCATTCTCATCCACTTTCATCCCGGACAACAGGGAGAAAGAACATGAGAGTGGAGTGGAGCAATGACACCAGGAACAAATTCTCTCTAGCACACATTGGTTTTGGTGATCAGGCTCTCCTTACCCCAGTCTTACCTCCAGGGAGTCATCAGCATTCACCATCCAGCAGTCTGTCCAAGTAGATATTATCAAAAATGCAGCAGAGAAAAAAGCACAAAAGAAGCCCACATATTGGAGGAAAAACTTCATGCCAGCAGGTGCTCAGCACATCCAGGGGAGTGCAAACAATGGTGCCCAGCCTTGTTCCCAAAGCCAGGGTAGAGACAGAGTGCCAGTGTGCCAGATGCCCAGCAGTGACCATGAAAAGCAAGACCTCCTCTCTTGTGCAGGTGCCATCTGGTAGTGATGGCTGCAGGGGCCGTGCTCACTGCCAGGGGTCAGGAGGAGGGTGAGAGCGCCCACGGGAGCGGCTGCAGCCAATCCGCCCTGCCCCGCTACAGCTCCTGTCATGCCTGACTGAAGAGAAATGGGGCTGTGCAGAAGGGACATGCAGGTAACTGCAGCCCTGGGCTGCCAGGGGAGACAGGTATCATGGCAGGTTTTGTCAAAATTAGAAAAAAAAGAATCAAAGCTTGTTCTCCAGGGCACAAGTCCTGAGCCTTTCTGAGGGACACAGAGAGGAGCTCTCAAGTGCACACACACACATTTATTCCTGTTCAATGGTTTATGCTTTATCAGGGAGCAATCATTAAGTGTCTTGGTGTAGATCCCAGGTCCCTTGGTTGCTACCCTGTTGGTCTCTGGTGCAGTGATGATCTAGTTCAACGCAGAAATGTCACCATGGAGAAAAAGGAAATGGCAGCAGTCATGGGCCTTCAGAGCCAACATCCACCCCCATCCCAGATACAGAACTCCACATTCTGAATTTAAGTCAAACCTAGATACCTCTCATGCCCTAGGCCTCAATTTGTTCATGGCATGAGTACAACTCCCATGTGGAAATCTTGAAGTTTTCAGACTAGTGCCAGTCTGGAGGATTTCAGTTGACTGGAATTTCCCTGCTTGCTTTGACTGCAAACTTCTGTTTTCCTGCCAGGCTCCGCAGGTGAGCAGGGGTCACACAGGCTGCCAGGGGCAGAAGGGTGGGGCCTCTGTAAGAGGCTTCTCCTCTAGTGCAGTGCGGAGAAAGCCATCAGGGCACCCTTGAGGAATACCAAAGGGGAGTGCAACTAGAAATTCCTCCCACCCCAAAGGTACGAAAGCACACAAACCATCGCATCCTCAATGATCATTATTTTTGAATATAAAGAGAAGCAGTAACAGGTTGAAGACCTGCCTCGAATGGGCAAATACTCAACACAGGGCAGAGGAGCAGCCTCTTGCTCTGCGTTCAGCTTTGCTTCCAGCTGCTTGCCCAAGCTGGCGGTGTCTGTCATCTGAGCTGTCACCTCCAGATGGAGCCAAGCGGCACCTTTACAGCACTGCTCAAAGCTTCTGCTTCTCCGGGATTCCCCTCCACATACCGCAGCAATGAGAAGCTTATTCTTACAATAGATAACTCGTATAATTCCAATCATAGCCTCATGAGGCAGTTTTGCTGACAGAGATCACAACTTTTTCCCTCGATGCCAGGCTCACTCCACTCCTCAGAGGTCCCCCTGTGGAATAGGCCCCCAGCACATGCTTTGGGACGCCTAAGTGGAGAACAGAAGTCCCAGGTCATAAAGCCAGGGTGGGCAGTAGGCTCTGCTGCTTCAGCTTTCTGCTTTCTGTTTCCTAATTCCATTTGTAGAAGCTGACAAGTGAGGAACTTTTCTTCTTTCATCTTTCCCAGATGCAGGTCTTGATGTGGTTATGTGGATATGATGCTTTCTGCTGAGTTTTCTGGTATCCAAATGTCCGGGTAAATCAAAGAAACCTTCATGATTTTTACTTCATGGCTTTCTGTGGAAAGCCATGTGTTTGTGTTTTCAACAGTCCTGACCCATGGGGACATGGCAGTGGCCACACAGGTCCCATAAAGGATCATGACTTTCATTAGCACATATATGTATCACATATAGATTACACACATATGTGTAATCCATATAGATTACATTTATCTGAGACAGGTACTGAAAATACACATCTTCCTATACTTGTATTGTTCAGAGTTCATTAACCTCTGTCTGGACCCATTTTTAAAAAGCATCCTGGTCAGTTGTTATTAATGGCAACTCAGAAAAAGGGGTGTGGTGAGATAGAACAGGCCTGAAAAATCTGAGACAGCCTTCTCACAATCAGCATTAAGTCCTTAGCAGTGTCAAGACCAGAGTTTAACAGCAACAGAGCCAGGATTAACCATATAATACATATGAAATGTATTATAGCCATTGCCTTCTCCTTGTGTCCTGTACCCAAATGCAAGCCACTTTCAGAGAGGATAAGCCCAGTGAAAAGAAAGGGGACATTTTGTCTTATTTGGTGCATGGTTGAAAGTGTCTCAATACAAGCATGACAGAGGTAGAAAGTGAAAATCTCCCATGGTAATAGCCAGAGAGGTGTTTCTAAGCTTTTGTGCTGGGCACATGGTACTCTGTTCTTCCAGCCCAGCCCATAAAATGCCCATGGCTGTCAGACCAAGAGGCAACCTCCACCAAGGGGTGGAGGCAGCATGTGAGGCACCAGTGCTGCCTGTGCTTCACTCCATCTCCCCCCAAGTGTTATTGTAGTCCTGGTGATGTCTTGTTTATTTTCCGCATGCCCAGCAATGTGTTGCTGTCCCAGCTCCTTCCATCTCCCTGTGTTCACCTTCCCTGCAGGGCAGGGCACGTGAGTGACCCTTCCTAGAGCAGGATGCCAGTGCTTCCCTGGCCATGAGTCACTGGGGGCAGGAAGTGGCTCCAGCCATTTGCATCTAGCTTGGGGCTCTGGAGCATCCTGGCCTGGACAGCAGAGCAGGTCAGGATCCTCCAGTTTTCCCTGGTGTAAGGCTGCTCCAGAGCGTGCAACACCATGAAGATGGTTCGTGGCTTTTCACCTGGTGGAGAAACTGATCCAATATCTGGTCCTTCTTTAGGTCTGTGTCTTCAAACACAACCAGAGAATCTGCTGCAGTTACTAGAAAGAATACAATATTCTTTATTTAGTAGAAAACGGCAAGGTACGTGTTCAATACTCTTTATTTGGAACAAGTCAGCATCTTCTTGAAGCAAAGTCTGTAGCAGTTTCTCATCATGGTGTGCTTTCCTAACTTGCATGACAGATGTCCCCTCAGCTTCAGAAAACAGCTCTCCCAAAATAACCTCCCAAGATGCCTTTGTATAGCCCAAAACCTGGCTGACATCACGCAGGGTGGCTTTCCAGTGAATTTGTAGGCTGTACTACATATGCTAACTGTGCTTTGACACTAACCAAAGCATTAGGGTATCCTAATATTTGATTGTCAGAGCGTGGCCTTGTCGAGTTCTCACTCTGTGTGGTATCAATGCAGCAAAACTTTGCTAATGTAGGAGTTTTATCACCTTGACTACACTCAGTCCCAGCTCAGGGACAAATGCACCATGGGTCGATTGCTTTTATTACTCATTAACACAAGGTGGTCTGTGCTCTTGTTAAAGCCAAGCTATTTGTGTTAGAGAAAGAGAAACTACTGCCAATCTTGGGAGGTGGTTGTCACCAGTCTACTGACAAAACTATTTTTGCAGCAACACCCCCCTGAGGTTGCAGTCCTGTGAGCACAGAAGGGTGGTGTTCTGCCTTTACTTCCTCAGTGTCTAATATACAGTGCAGCAGAGGGCCTGGAGCAAGAAGGAAGTGGTGATGCTGTGCGTTCATGCATGGAATACAGACCTCTCTGCAAACAGGCAAGCAGCCTGTGACGTGACTTGTGTTCAGGGCCAGGGGCTCGTCCAGCAGGAAGGGCTCAGGAGTCAGAGGTGATAGAGAGCTTTGGAAGGCGTTTCCCTGTGAGCCCTTCTGCTCCATGAGCTTGTCTGCCCAACCCTTCCCACTCCTCCCTCCTGGCTGTACTGCCTCCATTTTCCTGCTTCACACACCACCATCCATGGCCTCTAAGTGTGCTCAGCTCCAAAGCAGTGCTCCTGGGATGTGAGATGTGTACACAAATAAATTACAGAGCAGTGTGTAATGTACCCCTTCAGCCACGCTCATACAGTCACAAAACCTTGGGATTTAGCTTGGCTTTAGCTCAGTAACCCCAAGGAAAATAGTAAGACTTCTAGGCAGCCTATGATTTTTCAGGCAGGTAATACATAAGATTAAAGGAAAAGAGGAAAGCAAAGGCATGTTCTGGTAGATGAGAGCTTAAAGGATTGGTAAGTAAAAACTGTGTTTGTACCTGTGTGTGTGTGTGTGTGTCTGTACATTATACACACAGATATGATGCTTGCACACACTCCTTTAAAACAGTTTTTTAGTCACTAAAAAAGCACACAAAGCAATGAATGCTAAAACAAGCATTTCATTACAGTCTTTTAATGTTCTCAAAGTACCATGTTCTCCTCAGTACAATAAATTTATGGCTGCCTATGAAATCCCACGCCTGAGAAACACATCATCTCGATGATGTATTACTAACCCCACTTTAGAGCTGGGGAAAACGAGGCCCTGACTAAGAGCCTATAGATCGACAGCGAGGAGTCCCGCTCCACTTTAGCACCGAGGCAGGACTCCCTGCCTGGGCGTGGTAAGATCCCTATCAGTGAAAACGTGTGTGACCACTCGGCTTTCCTGGGAGCCGCCAGAGAATACGCGCTGCCCTCCCTGCATACCAGCTGCACGCAGGTGTGTTTTGGCAGAGGAGATGGGTAGTGGATCAGACACACCTTTTCTCGGCATGTCACAAGTTCCAGTCCCCAGCCCTCGTCCCCAGGCACCCCGGGGGCTGTTGATACCCTGCCACGTCCCTGCGGCGTCATCCTCATCCAAGCGTGCCTTTCTTTCCCAGCATGAGCCTGAACTTTCCCGTGCGCGGATACCAGGGTGATTAAAGTGAAGCACAACCTCCGTGCCACTACTAGCGATCGTGCGGGAAGGGGAGGGAGGGCAGCGTGGGCATTTAGCACTCTCCAGAGTAGCAGAGAAAAGCACAGGGGGAAGGTGCCGCGGTGAAAGGGGTCTGTGTCGCGTCCTGCTCCTCAGGGACACCTTAGCGCAGGGGAGGGGCCGTAGGTGCGCTTGGCCCTGCAGGGCTCTCCTGGCTGGAATCCAACCCCCCCTGTGACTCACTTCACAAGAAACATCCGCTTCAGACCTCTGTGCCTCTCGCTGATACTCACCAACCTGCTTATCAGAGTGACGAAAGACCCTCTAGGAGACTCATCGAGAAAGGGATGAAAGTAACTGGGAGGTTAGAAATGCACAGTTTGGTAACAGGATGTTTGGTCTGCTATAAAAAGCCCAGGAGGACAAGAGGTGAGGCTCGGAAGGAACAGTTGCTGCTGTGATTCACAGACCGTGAACACAGGAGAGTTTTGAGATCTGGGTAGATGAGTGGGGGCCAGGTTTAGGTGCAGGATCTGCAAGGAGTTTCCCTGCAGAGCTCTGGGGCTGTGACTCTTGTCTGCCCACTTGCCTGCCATCTGTCTGTACCGACACACTCACTGTCCTGTCTCTCCTCCACATCGGAGTCTCTCTCTGTGCACTAAGAAAAGAAAGCACAGCATGTCCTTTCCCTCTTTCTTTCACCTGCCCCTATTCTGCCCTGGTGGTCCCGGTTCATGAAGGGCCCGGTTTCTGTTCTTTAAGAAGATGTGTTGTTCCACACCCACGCTCTCCCAAAGGAGATCATCCCTCCCCTCTTTTCAGGCTTGGAGCTTCATTTGCACCTTCTTTGTCAACAGCACAGGGCGTGGGCTCACGGAGCGCTCCCGAAACACCCATCGGCAAAGCCTCTGTGTACATCGGGCTTAAGGGAGAGTTTCACCAGCGGGGACACAGCTGGGAGAGAAACACCCCCAGCCTCTGACCTCCAGCAGATAACTGGGGTTTTAAACTCCCTCCAGGCATTGAAATATGACCTTGGGTTTCCAATGTGCTCTCCCAATGTCCTAGCGATAAAGGGTGTGTTGGAAAGTCCGGGGAAGAAACTCCTTCCCTCCTCCTCTGCCAACACACAGCTCTGCTTTCAGTCCAGATGGGTCTTGCACTTAGCCAAAGCTTTTCAAGAGTTTCATTTCCTTGCAGGCATTAGAATTTAACCAGCCACATTTAAATACTCTCCAAGTGTTTAACTCTGCTCACCACTGAAAAATCCAGCCACGTGTGTCGTGGCAGGGGTTATTGAGTGCTTCAGGAAATACCTTGCTCTGATTTGGTGTCTTAAAGATGACTGAGCACATTGAATGTCAATACTTATAAATCCCATCCTTCTGCTTCTCTCCGTTTCAAACTACTTGTTGGAAGATGGTTGCAGAGGGACAGTGTACCTCTGAGGATGCTGAGCAGTTGTTAACTGTTTCTGGCCTGTCATGAGATTTCCTACAGCACAGTAATCTGTGCATCTTGAATTTTTCCAATGTCCAAATAGGTTTGGTCTTATTGATCCCCAGAGGAATTCCTAGCAACATGTGAAAGGGACTAAGTTCAGCAATCTGAAAAAGACGTGAAACTTCATTTCCCAATCTTTGCATTGCCCCTAACAGTCTGATCTAGAAATCTGGCAAGAATTTATGGCAGAGCCTTTCTAGGAAGGACACTGGATCACTTTATCTTCCCAGCATTAATTATCTGACATGTCATAAGGGCTTAGGAAAAGGGCAGAGGTTGTGGTCCAGGCACAAAAAGGTGAGACATAGCCATACCCTGAGATGAGAATCATTGAGTAATTTCTAAAGTGCTGAGTACAGCTTGGGCTTTTCCTTGGTGTGAACGTTGCCCCCAAAACCAGACTCACAAGGACTTGATCTTGATGGCTCACTTGGGCAGTGGTTGGGAAATGTAAATGGTGGTAACTCTGACTTCACAGAGGTAACACTATCTTCAGGACTGTCTGAACAGCAGTTCCTGCGGAGCACATCAGATGTAGTCATCAGGCATCTTTTCTCCTCCCCATCTCTTTGTAATATCATTCCAATGCCTCCTTCCTCCCTTCATCTTGATTTCAGCAAGAACAACCTGAAGTTATTCCAAAGAGGAAAATTTTTCAGTGGTGATCCTGAAGGTGATCAGATTCTTGCCAGTCTCAGGAAGTTAATTTCGTAACTAGGGTATCAAGTTCATAAATGAGCATGGGCACCATCCATCATTGAGTTCCTGGTGAGCACTTGGTAAGATTTGGGTAGAAAAGTGATTCTTGCTATAACTGGTCTTAGAGGATCATGACCAAGACCTTGGAAGCATCAGGAACATGATGAGAGAAAACAGGATGGGTAGATGGCAAGGACTAGGTCTTTACGGAGCCCATCGTCTGGAAATGCACTTAGAAAACTCTTCCATGGATGGTACCAGGGATGATTTTTATCTTGTCAGGACCTTAGTGCACATCTCTCATGGCTCACACACTGAGCATGGCACTCACACACACATGGATCTGCCTCGCTCTCAGTCAGCCTGGGTCTCACTTATTCTCCTTGTTTCGCCTCTCAGTCCCCCAGCCCTGGGACTGTGACACCAGGAGCTGCTGTGTTCCACGTGTTCCTAGTGGCACATGGTGGGGAAAGTGGCCACACTTTGTGGCTGACCCTTCTGACAGGGCACACTTTCCATCTGCCACATCACTGCTGGACCTCTTCCCCAGATGCCTCACCACACCTGTCCCGACATGACACCATGATTAGTTTCATACATTTTGAAAATGACATTTCTTGTTGATATGATGTAAAGCTACCCTCTATCTACAACATTTAACTCCCTGCTTTTCCCACCATTACCTCTCTAGTACTATGAAACTCATTGTTTCCAGGAATTTGATTGTGTCTGACTTTTGTTTTCTATCTGGCCTCTGGTACAGAATGTCCAGTAAAAGAACAATACCAAAATAGAAAAACTGAAAACAAAATAAATCCTACCATACGGGTCAAATCTCTTGGCCTCCAGGGGTTGGTTTTCGTGCCCTGGAATCTCTATCAGAGCTTCCAGTATTGCTTTGGGAAACAACACATGAGCAGCCAAGTGCAGGACCACCTTTATTCCTTGGCAACACACTGCCTTGCACAGGCAAGCCCTGAGATCTGAGAGCTGTGGGTAATGACACACAAAGTACAGCTTTACACATGCCAAAACCACTTACTTACAGATGAGAAAGATTCCAATGTTTTTGGGGCATTCTGAGGCACAGTCTCGAGCCCTGTAGTCATTTGTTGGTTGCTGATTCAGAAGAGAAGAAAAAACAAAGGTAACAGGTGAAAACTGAGAAGCTGGGGAGGAGGCAAGATTCCTTTCAGAGCCCTCGCTAGAGAGAGGTTTGGAGGAGAAATCAGGAGTTCAGCCAGCCTCACACAACTTCAGTGTGTTACAGGTAAACACATTTTAGCTACAGCCAGGTGAAATCCATCATGTGAAGAGTGGAATTAAACTACTCCCAAAACTGTAACCTTATTAAAACTGGTGGGAAAATATGAATGTTTGAATGACTGCAAGAAGAGGGTTGATTATTAGCTTGGTTTATCTCCAGATGATTAGGAATTCCAGGTCATGTCTGCTGACCAAACATAGATTGGTTTATGCTTTTTCTATCCCAAATATTTGAGAATGAATAATTACTACAGACTATTTTAAATTGTATTTTCAGAATACATTCCCTGTGTGTAGTCAGTATCAAATAAATCCTGTCAGTCCCTCCAATGGATGCTGCCTCCATCGACCACAAATTTCAATATCAAGGAGGAAATCTGAGCTTTGCTCCTGGAAATGATGGTTTCAATTCATCTGTGTAGGTAAAAGCTCTGGTTTTGGTGCTATTCACTGACCTGTGGTTTATGGGCAATGGGAGTAATTTGAAAGAAGTCTTTTCCAACAACTTTTTTGTAAAACTTTGTACTGAATGGCAGCCCTGCAGGAGTGAGCAGCAGAAGTAGTAAACTTTCCTTGTGCTGTTGCCCTCTCCAGCACTGACAGCTGTGATCTTTGGCTGCTTCAGCTGCTACCATGGTCAAACACAGTCTGCCTCTCACTGCTGGCCAGGCTGGACACAATCCTGACTAATCCCAAGGAAGATTTGCAGAGGTTTTAGATCCTCCTGACATCTGGGCAAAGAATCTGGGCGCTGCCTGCAAAACAGAGCTTGGAGCTAAGGTTCAGCAGGGGTGTTTCCCCTGGATGGATGGAGGAGTAAGTGGGAGAGAGAGAAGAAAAAGCAGCCTGCAGATAAACAACAAAATATTTTTAAGGTTTTTCTAGACAATGTAAACCTGAGCTAAACACATGTGGTCCTACAAGTCCGCCCTTTTCCTCCAGGACCTTGGGGACTTCAAATGAAACAGCAAGTCACAGGGTTCAAAAGAAACAAGGTATTGCTCTTTCCTGTGAAGTACAGAGTAAATCTGCAAAAATCCTTCCTGTAGAATGCTGCAAGTGCCAGAAGTTTAAAAAAACAGCTGAATTTATGGAGGGAAAATCAAGTGAACAAAATTAAAGTTAAAAGTACTGGCACCGGCTCAAGGTTTATTCAGACATGGATCAGGGCAGGCTATAATGCATCTTGGGGCAGGGTCACTGTTCTTGCAATATTTCCTGGCTCTACAACCAGCTGCCACCAGAAACGTGGGCTGGAGTGCTGTTGTCTGGCCATTTTTTCTGGCCATGTTTTCTGGTTCAGTTGTGAAGCTTGTGCCTTCACTCTGAAACAAGAGTAATGCAGCTGTGCCTGCTCTGCACACCTGCTGCTCTGCGCACCTGCCCATACTTATAATGACTTACAATCAGATGTTTACCCTTATACATGAGTTTTAGCTCAAGGATGAATTCAGGGGAGTCAGGGGGCAAGCTTTAGTGTATGCAAGGACAGAGAAGCACACCTGAGCCCGTGCTTCCCAAACACAGGCATGCACAGTGAGACCTTCCCCGAGAAATGTCTGAGAGAAGAGGAAACCAGGCTGCTCACCTGCAAGTCCTGGCAAGTGTTGAAGCTTGTTTTTGCCAGAAAAGGAAACAGGTATCGTTTACTACCCACAGAGCTGAGATCTGTGCTGAGTACAGCGCTGAGGCTGCTCTCTGACTCACACCCCCCAAGGGAGTGACATGACCAAGGTGTTGAGCATTTGGCCGGTGCTGCCAGGGCTGTGGCACACGAGGGCAATCTCTCTGAACGATTAGAGGAGTCTCTCTACCGGCAGACAAAAACATCCCAGTTTGATTTCAGGGACTGTCTGTTACACACGCCTCTTCTCACTTGGTCATGCTATTGTAAAGGACAAAAATTCAACTTGCATGTTTACTTAAGAGCAGGCCAATCACTGAGGACTGTCGCTAGGGGAGTACCTTTAGCCTAAAGAATACAGAGGAGATTGCAACATCTTGGATAAACCTAGGTCTTTCAGCAGAGATTAATGATCTGAAGGAATGGTATTTCCCAAAAGTCAGGTATAAAAACTAGGTGAAAATAGAGTGAAAACTCTTTGGGAGTTCCAATGGAAAAAAATCAAAACCAAAAGAACCTCAGGCAGAGGAGGAAAGACAGTGATTATGAGTAAAAAGAGGTTTTTTTTTTTTTTTGCCCATTGAGGCAGAACAAAAATCATCCAAGAAAAGAAATCAGATATTTAATGACTCAAAGAAAGGAAGGAAGTTCAGAAGAGGAGACTAGGTGCTCTTAGGGATACTGTAAAATCCACTGCAAATTCCACAGCACTGAGAACACTGATGAGTGATGAAGGGGAAAAGTGGAGTTTCAGTTTTTATCTTGCTATGTAAATTCCTTGTGATGATTTCACAGAAATAGTTTCTGGGTTTTGAAATCTTTCATGAAACATGAATAAAAAGTATCAACCTCAATTTGTCCCTAGAAAGCAAAATACAAATTGGGTGCTCATGAGGCTGGCACTGTGCATGAGGGGACTCTGTAAACTGTATACAGATTGTCAGGGATGTTCAGTGGTCAAAGAAGCGCTGGCAATTTTTGGTACAGCCTGTTAGGGCTGCAGGAGGTCTGAGAGCACATGGATGTGTGTCCTTATTGCCTTTCACTGGCTTTGTTTGACCCAAGGCCAAACAAAGGCCACTCTGTCACCCAGCAGCACTGCCCAGTGCAGAATCATCAGGGACAGAGCAGCAGTGGGATGGCTGTACAGCCCCTCAGGAGCACAGCATCCATCTCCAGGCAGGTGTAGGCTGCAATCCCACAGTAACCTTCACAGAATATTGCTTTTTCCAGTCTAAGTTCCATATCCTTCTGGAAGGGGAAGACACTGAGCACAAACGCTGTCCTACAGTATGAGCAAGCAGTCAGACTTGCACTACAGACAGTTTTGGCACAAACTGTCCCTAGAGTGCCACCAGGATAAATTCTAAGATAAATCCAAAGCCAAAAATTCCCAAGGACACAGTGGCCATGAATTTCAGTCCATCCAAGAGCTAGCAGCATGGTCTGGGTGCTACAACTTGCATCACATAATGGTGCATGCATTTCCCCAAGATCAGTCTTGATGTGCCTCTCAGTACCAGTGCAATCAGATCATTGGTACTCAGGACTCCTCCCTGTACTTTCCTAGAAGGTTCAGTATAAAGTCCAAGACCTTCCCATCCCTCCTCCTGTTCCCCCTCCTAGCTGCTCAGAGCTTGTAGAAAAAGGATCTGAACCTCCTGTAAGTGTCTTGGTAACTTTAAACCCTCTTCAGAGCTGACCTTGCACTGCAGGAGTCAGTGAGGAGCTGCCCAATCTGTTGGGGTAGGGGCTGGCAGGAGGGTCAGGAAAGGGCTGAGTCAGTTTAGTACTGAGAAGCACCAGGACCCTGCACATTCCTTTGCAGATGGACACTGTTGGACTGAAATGACTCTGCAGATGTCAACGATCAAATCCAGACGCTCCTAACTCTGCTCTCCTCAGGTCCACATGGGTGGACCTCTTTACCAGGCAGGGAGTTGTTCCTCACAGGAATCGGCTCCAACAGCCAGCACCATGCCGGTTTCCCTGCTCCCCGTATCAGAGTTCTTCATGAATACACAGATAAATGCAGCTACTTTGTTATCTCTGCACTGCCAAAGAAAACTTTGCTGCTTTCTTCCTCTTTACTCCCAGAAGTATAAAACTGTGGTCCACAGCAACACAGGAAAATACCATTTATTCACATGCAGAATCACAGTTCCCTAATCCTTCAAAAGTGAAAAAAGACATAACTGGAAACGATTGCTACCAGGCAACTGGGGTGGATTTCATCACACTAGCACTGCTGCCTGGACACTGGAGATCCACAGCCACAAGTGTTTTCAGAGCAAACCAGCCTTGCTTTGTCTCTGGCCGGTGGAGCAAGATTGCAGTGGCTTTTCTCCCCTTTGACCCCCCTGGCATTGCACAGGACTGATCAGGTAATCACGAGTCTGTTTGTCTGTTTGCAAATCTCAGGAAGCAGCTCCAGCAAAATCTCCTAAGTCATCAGAATGCGGCAAAACACGGTGTCAAAACAATGCAACCCCATCCCTACCTCCAGCAGGACCTTTATCAGGAATTATCACCTGTTTATCTCAGAGTTTGGGATTACAGCAGGTACAGGCTGAAGGACCCCTCCATCCAGCCTGTGGTGAGGGCGGGCAGCACCACCCAGCCCATGCTGTGCCCTCTGAAGGAGACATCATTTCCTCACTTTGTCTGCTATGAGCGTCAATATTCAAATATTCGTGCAGGAGAAAGGGAAACTAGAGTAACCAGACAAACACACACCCAAGACAGAGGACACTCCTTCCTGGTCTGTAATCCCCTGGTTCAATACACCTTAGCAAATCAGTGGAGTGAAATTTCTCCCAGTAATGCAGAGGTGTACTGTCCTTACTAAAACGGTGGGTTCAAAAGTTTGGATTTGTTCGTGGATGATGAGTGTTTGCACAGCTGCCTCTCTGAAAGCCCTTCAAAATCAGAGTGCTCATAATTCCCATGGCTGCTCTACCGCCTCCTCTGTGGCTGGTCAGGCGTGCTGCATGTCCAGGAGCCAGGCAGCGAATCTATCGGGGGGAAATGTCCCCCTGCCTTGCCTGGCGGCACTGAGCGGGGCTGGGAAGGGGGTCACACACACAGGACAGGTGGAACTGGCACAGCCCTGTCCCCACTCCCCTGCCCGCTGTGCTGGCTCCGGGAGGGAGAGCCGGAGAGCCAAGTTTACAGCTCCAGCGGGTGAAGGATAGCAGCGGGCTGCCAGTCCCAAGGAAGGCGAGTGGGGGTTCGCGCTCTCAGCACCCCCAGCTCGAGGAGGGGGCAGACCCGCGGGCACAACCAGGGCACCCTTTCGAGGTGCCAAAACATGCAGGGGTGCCAACGCAGCCCGCCCCCGTGGGGGACAGAAGGGATCATTCCTCCGTGGGGAGGGGCAGCGCGGGGCAGTGCAGTGCGGTGCGGGGGGTCACGGGCGGTGAGGGAAGAGTCACTCCCGGCCGCACCCAGTGCGGAGCGGTGCAGGGAGGGGGTCACAGGCCCTGAGGGAGGGTCTCTCCACTGAGGAAGGGTCACTCCCCGGAGGGAGGGTCACTCCCGGCCGCGCCCGGGGCTGCGCGGCCGGCGCGGCGCGGCGCGGGGCGGGGCCGGGGCGCGGCCGGCAGGGGGCGCGCTGGGCGCGGGTTCAAGAGGCGCGCGGGGCGGCGCGCAGGCGGCAGAGCAGCGCGCGGGTCAGAGCGGCGCGCGCCCTCCGTCCGTCCCCTCAGCCCGCAGACATGGCCAGCGGAGGGCTGCAGCTCCTGGGCTTCGTCATGGCCTTCCTCGGCTGGGTCGGCATCATCATCAGCACCGCCATGCCCCAGTGGAAGATGGCATCCTACGCGGGGGACAACATCGTCACGGCCCAGGCGCTCTACGAGGGGCTGTGGATGTCGTGCGCCATGCAGAGCACGGGGCAGATCCAGTGCAAGGTGTACGACTCGCTGCTCAAGCTGGAGGGTAAGTTGGGGCTGGGAGGTGGTGAGGGTGTCGGGGTGTCCGTCCCGTCGGGGCCGTGCCTTCCGCCCCAGCGCCTCATGCTTCGTTCGAGACGGAGGGGACCAGTCCCGCAGGGTCATTACCCCGCGTCGGTGTCGGTCGCGTCGAAGTTCAGGCTGAGCTATTTGGACTGGGTTTGCCAGTCCTATTGCACGTCCAATATCCTAGCTCCGTCATCGTCCCCTCGCCCCCGCCCGGGTGCTTATCGTGTTGGGGATGCCGCTGCTGTCGAGTCTCACGGTCTCTGTCCCGTTGAATTTACTCAGCCTGTCCCTTCAAGGTTGAAGGTGCAGAGCTCGGGGTCCCCCATCTCTTTTATGACTCCTGAGGGTCACTCCCCAGTGATTGTCCTTTGGGGCACCCCCGGCAGTGCCGCCTCCCTGGTAGAGGAGCGGGGGCGCTCCACGGGCAGTGCTCGGGCAGGAGCCGGAGCTGCCCCGCATCCCCCTGCCCTCTGTCCGTCCCCCCAAAAATGTCCCGGGGGGAGGAAGGGTGAGATTCTCTACGTGCGTTCCGGAAAGCGAACAAGAGCTTTTGGCTGTGGAGGTCCAGCCTGGGACTGGGCTGCCCTCGCTGGGCACGGCTTAGCGGCAGCAGCGCTCAGCAGCGTGGCCGGAGTGGGCTCTTGGAGCACGGGTCCTGTTTGCCTTTGGCTGTTTTGGTCTTTTGTTCTCTGGGAAAGTCGCTGCTGCTCCCGTAGTAGGGCTTTTAAACTGAGGGCTGGCAGGTGAGCTGGCCTCCTGCCCAGGTAGCACTGCCTGGAGTTTTTAGGCAGGCCAGTATGCCAAGATAATCTTTGGGTCTCTTATTTTGTCCTGGGACGGCAAAGCCATGTCGTGCAGGTAGGTACTGCAGCCAGCGGCTGGGGGTCATTCGGGTGCTCAAGCCGAGCTGGAGCCTTAGTAAGGGCTGTTTCTAGAGCGCTGGGGCAGATAACTTAGGCTGATAACCCAAAGGGGTTGAAACAAATGTACAACTTTCTCAATACCCCTTGTCTCATCTCGAGTCCCGGAACACCCTCATCCCTCCCTAATTAATAAAATAATAATTGCCACCTTGGTCACCTTCTCTTTCCCAAAAGAATGAGCAGGCAGTTTCACGTAAACCGAGGTCGGTGGGGAGTGTCCCCGAGTCCGATTGCCACCAGCCCTTCCCGTGTGTCATGCGGTGAAGCAGGACCCACCTTCGCGGCCAGCCCACATCTGTCCCGGCCGTTCCGTGCCCCAAAGCCCCGTGGGCTCCGCAGGAGGTGCGGGTCGCGCCCATCGGGAGCGCTGCGCACCCACTTGGCACTCGCAGTGTGGGTATGGGGCTGTGCTGATCGGGGCAGGGCTGAGCGCACGGTCCGCACTGCTCGGGGTGCTAATTATGTGTCAGCTCAGCTTCAATCCTCTTATCTCTCACTGGGGGTGGGGGCCTCAGCAGTGGCTGAGGAATCTCCATCCACCCATGGCTTGCGAAAGGTAACCTTGCCTCGGGGGCTGTGTGCAGCCCATTGTGCTGTAAATGGAGCCCGCCTTGAACGGGCTCCCCAAAACCTGCCCCAGGCCCTCCTTACCTGGCCATTCATGGCCGAAACCAGCTGCTCCCCTCACCTTTGTCTGGCGAACAATGCGGGCTCTTCTCTTCCAGGGGTGGGAGTGACAGGGACCGAGGCTGAGCTTGTGGTGGCCTTTTCTGATCTCGACGAGCTCTACAGGAGCGTATGCCTGAGAATTCTCAAATAACAGGGAGATCATAGGGTGTGTTATTCTCACGAGGAAAATCAGTGAGGAACGGCAAAAGGGCTCCTCGTTCTTGTGCTCCCTCAGCTTGCTTATTAGGCTGTGCCTTTCCCACTTTAGGCAGATCATGCCTGGGGACATACACCTTATCTGTTGCTTTCCCTCCTGGTGTCCCTTCAAGGTCTTGCAGTCACATAGGCCTGGGTCGGGACCAGCAGTTCTGGTTTGGGTGGAGATGCCAAAAAAAAAAAACCCAAACAAAACCCCTAAACCGTTTATACCCAACTCAACAGCCACACCCTGGGACAGGTGCAGTGGAGAGCTCCCTTATTGCATTCATTTGTGTCCTGGTGAAGGTGGCACAGGTGTGTGGGCAGAACTTCTGCCTGGCCACGCTTTCCTGCCAGGGCTTCATCTGCCCCAGGTGCTCTGAGCCACATGTCAGAGCCGCATGCACTGATGGGAGAGGCTCAGATCTGTAATTACTTTGTCCCCGAAGAAAGGACTGAACCTTCTTGCACCTGCACTAACTCGTGTTTGTGGGAATGCTGGAAGGATTTGCCAGCAAGTTTTGGAACATGTGGTAGCTGTTGCCATTGCTCTGGATATGTCAGTGCTTGGCTGTAAGGCAGAGATGGGGTTGGCACAAGCTGATGAGCACCATTAGCCAACCGAGGGGCCTCCAGCTTCCCGTGTGGGCACACTGCTGGAGTGCACCCGTGCTGGCACTTCTCCCGCAGCTGTGTTCAGCTGAGGGCTTATGTCACTGCTCCTATTCAGGCAACAGAAAGGCTGCGTTTTGCTGGCTTACGTGAAAAGCAGTGCGTGGCCACACGCAGACATAGAGGCAACAAATGCCACCCTTGCAACGAGGCTTTGTTGCACAGCCTCAGCATTGTTCTTGTGGCCCTCCAGCATGGTCCATGGAGCTTAGCCAGCTTTGTGCTCCTCGGGGTCTCACGGGGATGGTCCCAGACATGAGGGAGTAGGGCTCCTGGTACCTGTCTCGGAAAGTTTCCAGCCCCACCTAACCACATTCTCCTGTTCAGGACAGATGTTGTTCTGGATCCTGTCTAGGCTGTTTTAGCTGAAGATACTCATCGACCTGTTTGATTTTGCTGGGAGAGGTTCTGTGCTTGAGACAAGCTGAGACTCATCTATCACTTCATCACCAAACCTAGTACATCCACAGTGAGCCTTTGTGCCCTAGCCCAGAAAATAAACAAGGTTTTGAATGCCCTCTGGGTCAAGCAACATGGCTGAAATGTGAAATCTTCCCTCCTACACCTTTACCACCCTGGCTGAGCCTGTTCCTGGAGCTGGGGAAGAGAATTGGATGGGGGGAAGGAACAGTTCATGCTCAGGTTACTGCTGCTCGGTTCTGGTGGTAGGAGAGTTGGGATGGTGGCCCAGGGAGGGACAAAGCATGAGGGACATGTGTCCAATTCTCCATCTTCAGATCTTGATTAAGCAGGTAGAACCTGCTGGTATCTGTGCTTTCATGTGGGTTAAGGGTTAATTTGCTACTGTGTTTCTCAATCCTTGTTCCTTCCTGATGAAAAATTGCGATTGAGTGATAAAACAGTCTCTTGTGCTGGCTTTGAGAAGGTAGAGGGTGACTTGGAATGCCACCGAGGCTGTTCCTGTGCAGGGCCTGGTGTGTCTGCAGGAGGGGATGGATGGCAGTCTGTCGCAATACACTGGCTTTATTGCTCTACAAGCAGCTTCTAAGCAGCTTTTAGTAGCTGGTGTTACTATGTGTTACTAAATCCCTTGGTAAGGGAATTTCCAGGCTTTGTGGGAAAACAGGCTGTCCAGGTCTCCTCTGACCAGGAATCTGGAAATGGTGATATCGTGCTTGTCTTACTACCAATCTTTATTTGTCAGTGAGGATAGGAGGGCATCGAACCTTACTTGCTTTCAGATATGCAGAGTACAAGGCCACTGTTACCTACAGAACTTTCCTCTTGTGCGCTGCTCATGCAGTAGGGAGTTCCCAACCTTCCCATTTTGTAAAACAAACAAACAAACAGGACCCAGAGTCCCTGTCCTGGCTGGATACTTTGTATGGTCTTTCAGACTTGTAGGGAGGTGCTTTGAAAGTGCACAGACTGGGGTCTGTTGCTGGGTATGCAAGGTGGACCTTTGCAGGATCTGGTAAGGGGGTTGAAAGCCTCCAAGCCATTAGCAGCTTTTGAGAACTACTTCAAAGTGTGAGAGATGTTTGCTGGCCACCTCTGAAGCTTGCTCAGATCTTCAGTCCCCTGTCTACTGCACAAAAGTAACTTTCCCATGCTGGCAGGGCAGACCTGCAGGATCTCAGCTCTCGCTCCTTCCAAGGAATCCAGCTTTCATGGTCCCCGGTGGGAAGGCTTTGGAGGCTGCTGGCTTCTCTCAGAGGTGGACAGTGGAAGATGGTTCCTGTACTACAGGGGCGCTTTTAACTCATGGGGAACTTCCCTCATAAGGATTAGAGGGAACTGCACAGCATCTGTTTCACCTGCATTTTGTCATCAGCTAGTTGGATGAAGGCCCATGGGAAGGGAAGGAAAAGTCCTTATTTTAAATTAGGCAGTTGATGAGCATCCATATCAGAGAATAATCTTCACACAAAGCCATTACAGCAATTTTGCCTTACAAACAGGCATTACAAAAATCCCATGGCACTTTCCCAACAGCTTTTCTGTAACATAAATGACATAAACAGATTGAATAAGGAAATTAGATGATAGAGAAAACCTTCAAACATCTGCAGGTGAAGTACTGAAGTATTTTTTTAATATAACTAAGCAGTTACCAGCAATTATTTCTGTCTCAGTTAATGATAGTTGTGGGAAGGAAAGCATATTACTTAGGTCTCAGATAAACTGAATAAGGTTGTTTGTGTCCAAAACCACTAACAATAATTCTGAATGGTTTGTTAGTATTTTTTTAAAAGATGTGGGGGTTTATTCTGTGAAACAGGTGTAAGCTGCAGCTGCATGTTTGTGGTCTTTAGGGTTTTTTATGTCCTGTAGAATGCACATTTGTTATTAGGCATTTTAAGCCTCTATTTTTCAGTTCTTACTGCTTTCTTGCTACAGAGTTTTCAGACCATGTCTCTCATTGCTAACCAGCAATCAAAAGGCTTGGCTTCAAAGTGAAACTGGTTTGTATTGACAAAATACTGTTGCCATCTGACAGCTCTTGTTTGGTGCCAGGCCACTTTGTCTCACCTTGTGTAGGACTTTTTTCCCCAAAGGCTCCCAAGACTGCCTGGGTTTTCGTGTTCCTGTTGGTGAGACCGTTGCAGCAGCAAGGAGTGTGGGGGAAATCCTGTTTTCCCTCTAATATGGTAGAAGCTGTAAAGTTAAATTGCTGTGGATTACTTCTACTTGGTGTTGGCAGCCTGTCCTGTTTAGCAGGTTGAGACAATATTGTATAATTTTGGATTTTTAAAGCATCTGGAAAGGCCTGTGTGAACAACAGAACTATTATTAAAGTAGCTTTCCCAGCCGCTGGATGTGCAGCTTCCATTGACAGCGTGTCTGTTAATGTGTAGTTACTAGCTGGTAGCTTGTATGATGATTAACTGTGGCCAGTGCACTGCACACATTGCAAAAGTGGCAGGAGGACAAAAGCACTGCCTCCCAGGCTGTGCTGGGAGCACAGGGCAGGTGGAGGATGGTTGGCTAACACAGCCATGTCACATTTCATCTTCTCGGGACAAAGGAACAGAATGTTCTGCAAAGGCAGAACCTGTTCTGCTGTCCCACTGCAAGTTTCCTCCATGTTTCTGCCCCTTTGTGAGCCATGCGTGAGGAGGGGGCGAGGGCACCAGGAGTTGTCCCAGCAGCGTCTACTGAGAGTGGGCAGCCCTGGGGAATGCTCACAATGCTGTATTTTGTTCAGCTGCTTCTGCAAAGCTGTCGAGGCATGCATCCAGTTAATATTTATACATATTGAGATTTTGGTGCATTTCATAGTTGGGTTTTTAGAGGTCATAGAAACCTTTTCCAGCATTTTCCTGTATTTGTCCCTTGGCACTGTGTGTGAAGGTGAAATGCTTTTTTTCCACTCTTATAACTGTTTTTCTAGTTTTTAGAGATAGCATTGCCTATTTTGAGCTTCATGAAAGAACTCTTTCAAAACCCTCTCCTATAAAGTAATTTCTTCTGCAGCAAGACTGAGCCAAACTTACTGTAGTCTTGATAAAACAGGTTTGGTACCTCTGCAGAACATAATGGTTTCCCATGCCTAGTACAAACTGGTACTCAGCCATGGGCCTCTCCAGAGCTTCTGCTGTAGGGCACAATTTAGCCTTAAATGTATAGCAGCTCAATTGGTTGCCTGGGTGGCAACCTGTCAGCTGAAGCCTTTCTGAACGCCGGCATTGCTTTTGTAAGGTAGAAATTACTTTTGGAGTGTAATCTCTGGCACTGGAGATAAATCAATTAAAAACGAGTTTGGATAGTGCAGTGGTGATATATGCTAAAGTGACAACTGGCTTTGTTAATGGGTTTCTGTGCATGCAGCAGATGGGCTTTGATTAAAACATGGGTGGTGCAGAGGTGTGTCACCTTCTCCTTTGAAGGAAGTGAGAAGATGATATTAGCCTAGCTGATTGAGGAATTTTTCCCAAGAAAGCCAACACTCATCTTATGAAAGTGTGTTCCTTCCTGTTGCTCCGATGGTCTTTTTGTTGTGTTGTTTGTAACTGGTTTCATAATGTGTTTACAGAACAATAAGGTTGTGTGTGAAGGGGCAGATCCAGATCTGTTTTAGAGCAGAATTAGAACCTGGTGTTGTTATGGGTCACGGGAGTTTTCCTGCACAAGCAGTTCTGTGGGACAAAGTGTAGTATAGTAAAGAAGCTGCAGAGGATGGCTGTGTGGCTTTGCTCTCCTCCTGGCCAGCGCCAGGTCTGAGCTCTTCAGTTTCAGATTGGGCCACAGAGCCCATTGTTGGGGCAGGGACTCAGAGGGACTCACCGTGCCAGACCTGAGTGTGCAGGTGCTCTGTTGAAGGCTTAAATCTTGCAGTCCAAGCCTGAAATGTTTTGCAGGGCTCTACCAGGATGCAGTCAGGGTGTTTTGAGGGGTGAGCTTCAGATCTGAGATTCTGTGTCAGGGGACACCTGTGCCTTGGTAACAGCATGCTCCTTGGAGCTTATTCATTTTATTAACCAGCCCTGTTTGTTCTCAGGGCTTTACAGGGCTGTGTATGAAAATTCATTCTGTTCAAAAAACCTGATTTGCCAGACAATGAAGCTCAGGCTCTTATTTCACTGCTAGTCAGGTGTTTTGTCACCTGAGGGTGTTTTTTAGTAATGACTTAATTTACATTACTACTTGTCTTTGGTATCAAGAAAATTTAAGTTCAGTAGCTCACATTCATAGGATGTGTGTCTTCATGCCTTCAGATGACTCCATATAAAAACCAAATCCCCAAGTACATTAAGTTTATCTGCTGAGAACTCACTATGGGAGGCATCACCCCATATTCCAACTCTTCAAAAGCACAAGAAGCTCCTAAAGCATTTAAGTATCTTTGAGTCAATTAAGCTAAATATTTTACGTAGAAAAGAAAACAAGGTATTTTTCAATTGTCTGGGAAAGTCGTATTTCTTTTGCAATTGTATTTTTGTACCCTCTGGGACTCAAACTGAGAATGTAGCACAGAAACATCTAAATCAGCACTGAGTTATTTGTATAAAAGACGGGTTTTAGAAGTGTTGAGCAGTAAATGGGCCTCACTGTCTGCTGTGGCACTATTCATATGTATGTTACTATTCATATTAAAACATCTGCTTAAGTACTTTGTCAAGGTAGAGCCTAAATCTGAATACTTCTTTTGATAAACAGATATATCCTTTCAATTGGGATTCAAATGATCAAGGAACAAAAGATGTCTGGGGGCAATTCCCAGGTCATTTCCTGCAAAAGGCCACTGAATGCCCTTGTTTGCCATGCATTTTAGAAGAGGCAGAGTCCTCTGATCCTGGTGCATGGCAGCCTTGAGACTAAAGATGCGAAGGAATGTCTTGCTTGGCTGTATCCTGTGTATTAGGGAGCAGGAATATTTAGATAGAAGATTGTTGAGCAATTTGAATTTTGATTTGTATCTTGAGTTTACTTTGTGGGTAACTCAAATCCTATTGTCTTCCAGGCAGTCTCCAGGCCACAAGGGCTTTGATGGTGGCTTCAATACTCCTGGGGCTCGTTGGAATGTTTGTTGCTGTGACAGGCATGAAATGCATGAAGTGCATGGAAGATGACCAGGTGAAGAAGATGAGGATGGCTGTCTTCGGTGGGGTGATCTTCATCATTTCAGGTTGGTAACATACAGATGTGTTGTGTGCTGTATGTGCTGTTTCCTAGGTGGCCTATATCCTGTGCAGGATGTGGGAGAGCTTGATGTGTTGCTCCAAGAGCATTTTGGTCTGGGAACTCCTTAGAGGACTTTGGTTCAGGCTACCTGAGGCCCCTTGGCACTGGCATTACAATCTCCATATGAACTTCATGCTTTCCATATCTGTTGGCAGAGCTGAGTTTGACCCCGCTTCAGCGAGAAAAGGCTGTCAGCAGAGCAGTCCTGCCCTTGCTGCAGTGTAACTGTGGGAAGCCTCAAATCCCTTCTTCTCTCCCAACCAGCACGAAATGAAACAGCTCAGAACTTCCAGGGTAGCAGCAGCTCAGCTTTACTCCGGATGCTGATTGTACTGCATTGATATTTTTCCTGATTGTTTTTTCTTAAGCCATGACATTATGTTCTCTTTGCAGGTCTGGCAGCGCTGGTGGCCACGTCGTGGTATGGCAACAGAGTGGCTCGGGCCTTTTATGACCCTTTCACACCTGTCAACACGAGGTACTGACCCATTTGGTGTAACACACTATAGTTTAGCATGACAAGTACTCACAGGGCTTAGGTTTGGGTAGCAGTCACTCAAAACAAAAAAAGGAATTTTCTGAACTAGCTGGGCTGGCTTCAGGCTGTGCAGAAAGAGCTGGGACTGGATCTCATTATCCATGTGGCTCTTAGGTCTTGGCTTTAAGGTAACATCACTGCCAGAGACCTCACGGGTGGGACTTCTGTGATTTTTGTCCCACTACATGCTAAAGGGCTGGTTTGCATGGAGCTTGGCCTGCAGCTGTTGGGGGTTTCCCAAAATACTGGAGAAACCCAGCTCTGAGCTTTGAGGGTCAACAAAGCCTGACTGCTCTAAGCTGCTGCCTTGTTGGAAGCCACATCCATCCCAGTTTCTGCTTCCTCCTGCTATGTGTGGATGTGTAACTACAAGTAATACCTCTGGATTACAGTGATTCTCACTTTATCCCTTCTTTCTTCTCCAGATTTGAGTTTGGGTCAGCTCTCTTTATTGGCTGGGCAGCTTCATCTCTGGCCATACTGGGGGGATCCTTCCTCTGCTGCTCCTGTCCACGGAGAGAAACTTCATATCCCCCCACCCGAGGCTACCCAAAAAATGCCTCCTCCACAGGGAAGGATTATGTATAATGGAACAAAGAAGAGGAGCCACCAGCACTGGTAGTGAAAGCATTTTGGAGAGGACACTACAATGCCACTGTCCTGAGCAGAGTCCAGGCTCTAGGTTCTGCCTTCCTCTTCACCCAAAAATGTGTATATTTTTGTAATCCTCTTTGCTACTGGACGTAACTTCTCCTTTCTCTCCCAGCCCATGGAGGAAGGCTAGCCTAGATTCATAGGTATTGCCACTGGAAAGATGAAACCTCCAAGCTTGGGTTAAGTTTAGTATTTGGGAGTAAAAGGGAAAATGATACTGTTTTTATAGACGGATGTTGGTGCTTTTTTTAGTTGGTTGTTTTTATTTTTTTTAAATAGATGGTAACACTTCAGTCCCATATCCCATTAAGTTAGAGCCCACTGTGGTGTGTGTAGAAATTAAAGGAACATATATACAGAATGATGAAACCAATAGCTTAAGGGGAAACATAATTTTGGGGAAAAGGCTTTACATGTAAGAATGTTTGAAGAGATGTAAAATGCTCTTGTACTGTCCTATTGGCATCATTTTCAGCACCCTCCTTTCCATGCAGACAAAGGGTCAGAAACAAATTGCTGTGGCTTAAGTGGAAATCCACACTGTCTGTGCACATGCTGTTGGCTAATGGAAGATGCAGTGTAAGGTAGAGACCACAGAAGTTACCAGACTCCCAAAGCATCTGCAGGTTTCCCTGGTGCCAGGGAAGAGCTCCAGGAAAAGGATTGCCTTCTGTTTTCACTGTGTGCCTCTGGTGAGCCTGTGGCTGTTCCTTAGACGCTGAGTGCTGCCAGTGATTGTTTCTCCATTTTCACACCCTGGCAACTGAGCTTGAAGCTTTATCCCTGTGTGTGTTGCAGGTCACCTTTTACACTCTCCTCTTTCCTCGAGGCTTTCTCATTTGCGCTTAGTTTCCCAATCTCTGTTTGCCTGATGCAGCTAGCTGTGTTAAACCAAACTGAATGCACTGCCACTCCCTGATGTTTCCCCAAGGATACCTCACACACTGCCATTCCATCCTGTCTATTTCTTGTAAACACTTTCAGTGATGATACGAAGGCAAATTCCAAGAAAACTGACCCAAAGGTTATGGCGTTTGCTTGTAATCCAAGCTCACCAAAGAGGAAGAAACAAACATTTTAAAGACATAGCCATCCTTACATATTAAATCATATCTAAAAAAATAATGCTGTTCATCAAAGGTTCCCACCCTTTCCCTTGAAACACCCACTCAGTCACTTGGTGTTGGCTGACACTGGGAGTTAAGTCTTGTGATTCCTAGAGGGATGGTGCCACTTCTCCAAAGCTCCAGAAGGAAACTGGTGCTTCTGACCAGGCTTTATAATTGTGCATATGTTCAGAGGCATCAGATCTCTTGATTTCTTTCTGTAGACAGGGAGAGCCTCTGGCTGAGCTGTGTACCACGTTGGTGGTCTGTACGAGCCTTGTACCTCTGTACCTGACTCCTGCAGCATAAAGTTACTAAAAGAAACCAACCAAAGCATTTGCTTCAGGCTCGAGTTGCTGTTCGCCTGTACTTGGAGCTGGGCCATGTGGCTTCCCCTTCTCCATGGGGAATTGCCTGTGCACAGCAGCTGCCTCAGGAGACCTCTTGTCTTGGGAGGCAGCAGTTCAGGTCACATTAAAGAGCTGCTGAAGTCTGTGCTTTTGTATTTGCATTAACCCTGAGCCAGGGAGCAGATGCTTGTACTGGGAACTTGTACAAAGTGTTTAAACAATTTCAATAAATGGACTTTTTTAAGGAAAATCAGACTATTACTTCATTTCTTGTTTTTGAGCAGAACTTGGAACAGTGCGCATGGAAGTGAAGAGTGGGACTTGGGCTTTTGGGAGCCTGCCTGCCAGGATGGAGCTTGTTTAGCTGTGTGTATCTCCAGCAGACATAGGTGGGGACAGATCTTCTGCAGTGAGTCAGGCAGTTGTGGCCTCTGGCAGAAACTCACCCAGTAATTGCTCAGATTGCAGCCCAGGAACCAGAAGGTCTGCTCTGCTCCTCGGCAAGGCAGGCTGCACCCTGGGTGGAGCAGGAAGGGGCAGGGGGAAGGCAGACTGTCCCTGGGAGGGGAGTGGGAGCTGCAGGAATGGGGAAGGGATGGGGCAGGGAGCCAAGGTGTTCCCAGGAGCAGTGTTTGCCTTCAGAGGAGGGAGAGTTCTGCTGATCCATGTGTGACTCCTTCATCTCTACGGCCCTTCAGGGACTGTACTGTGCTTCTACTGTGACAGCACAACATTTTTTGCAGGCCAGGTAGAGAATGGTTCCTGTTGGACATGAGGTCTTACAACCTGCACTGATACCTCCCCAGGATAACAAGGCTCTATCCCCCTGCTTCTGCCTGCCCTGGAAACCTTTTTCTGTTCATCAGGGTTTTGAGTTCATCCTTTTCATATTTTAAAGTACTTGTGCTGAGAAGCAAACTGTATTTAAAACATTTTCTTAAGCTCAGTCAAGGAGCTGCCTCCTCTAGTCCCTCACTCTCCAAGGGCTGTTTGCTTTTGTGATTACAAACAATAGGAACAAAGCTAATTAGGCCTTGTAAAGCTGGCAGAGCAAAACAGCCAGGCATGTGGCTGGCTGAGTGAGCTTGCAGTGCCTGGAGCAGGCTGGTTGCCTGGCATAGTTTGGGGTCTATGGTCATTCTTATTCCAACCTGTCAATTAGTCAAGGATTTCCATTGAGATTAATTTTTTCCCATGTTTTCATGCTCTCTCTCTCTCTGAGGACTCTTGCAACTTCTGCTCTGAGGTTTCCTGGGCAGAAGAAGAAAGCAATTCCACCTCTAAAATGGTCAGTAAGACTTCTCAGCAGCTGGCAAAAATAGACCACTGCAGGAGATGCAGAGCTGTGTGTGAGACTGGCACAGAGGCAGGAGCCAGAGGCTACCTTGTTTGTTTGTTTGCTATATATTTTAACTGGACAAAATTCAAAGCCAAACTTTCATTTCCTCTCCCTTTCTGCCATGATCATGCAATTCTACTTGGCCATGTTTCCTACAACCCTTTGGCCATCTCTGCTGTAGTTTGCATAGAAAAGGAGTTGCATGGGTGGAAGGTTGGGGGAGTTTCACTGGATTTCAGTCTTTGCACGTGACTGACATTCCTGCTGCTAAAGCCATCTTGCAATGAAATGATGGCATTTGTCTCTGCAGACAATGGGAACTTTGACTGCTTCTTGGCACCTTCTTCCATATCATATTTATTATTCACATGGTGCCAGAGCTCTGTATACTATGCAGGGAACTTCACTGTCAGTGGGAATTACATGCTCATTTATATTGCTTAGATATTTCGAAGCAGTAAGGGACCTCAAGATGTTTTTATAATGGCATCAGCCTGTTGGATTTCTTGGCTTCTCCAACTGAATAATTTTAAAAAATCATGCATGCCCAATGCCTTTTTCAGTTTCTGATTTGCACGTAAGCTTCTTGTAATAAATGTGACTTTGTTTTCTGTATTGCTCTGAACACATAGCTAAAGAGTATTAAAGCACTGAAAACTGACAATTAAGATCACAGAAACAGCCAAGAGACCTAGTGACAGCTGTTGACAGCTGTTTGTGAAACACTTATACAAGCTCAGAATCTTTTTAATATAAGGCAGAAGCAGAGATAATGACATTACTGAGGGAAGGAAGTTAATGAAGGACTTCTTCTCAAGAGAAAAGCCGAGAAATGTCACTAACCTTCTGAAGTTGCTCAAAGGCAGCAGATTTACAAATCTAGATGACTAACCAGACTGACAGAGCTTGAGTCTTTGTCTTGAGCATGGAGAGAGACATTTGGAGTAACTTTGGGGCAGCCACTGAAGTGACAGTGGTGTGAAATTGTCTCAGTGTTTTCACAAAGGACAGCTAAAAGCTGCCAATGTCAGCAGCATCTTCCAGGGTCTTACACCTAAATCTCCCCAAAAAGTTATTTTGTGCGGACTTTGCACAGTGTCAGCGCTGCAGTCAAATCCCAGAACAGCCTGGGTTGGAAGGGACCCTTCCTTGTCACCTTGTCCGTGCCCCTGCGATGGGTGGGGACATCTTCAATAAATCCTGCAATGTCAGACCTCACAAGTGGCCAAAGCTCTGGCAGCTAGTTTGTATCCCATCAGGATCACAATGTTGTTTGCCTACCACCGTAGCAGCCACCAGCAGTCAGAGGAGATGGCTGGTGTCACACGGAGCAGAGGAGCCACAGGCTCACAACAACCACGCGTTTCAGCCAGGGCTTTGCATCCAACTGAGCTGAGCTTTCCGAAGTGGCCTTTGGATTGCAACACAAACAGTATTGCAAGGGTGTCCTCCCCGTCCCCCTTCATTACACTCTTCATTCCTCCACTCCCACTGCTTCTTCAATTTGCCTTGTAGCTGTTTCCCTGCTTCTAGAAGTCCAGCCTGCGACAAGGAGCTTGTTCTTCTATAGCATATTGCTTTTGACCCTTTCTGCAGCTCCTGAAGTCCTGTGCTCAGGCATCTGCATCACTGAGCAGAAAGGGAAAAACACTCCTTTGTTGAGCCTCATGTGCTTGATTGGAAAACATCCCAACTCCTACAGCTTTTCCAGAAAAGCCCTGCCTGGATTCCTAGCATACTGCATCAGGACATGGTGTTCCTAGGGTCTACATTTCCTACAGGGACCTGCTGTGGATACCAGGAGCCCCTTGAGCTATGGAGCCTGTGGGTGCTCCTGCTTTGCTGCCACAGGGGCCACAAGGAGCCTTCAGCTGGTGGGTCCTGCCTGGGCTGGGGGCCAAGCCCTGGGCAACCCACCTGGATAACACATCTGCTGGGTTTGCCTTGAAGCCACCCTCCATTCTGATCTGGTTCATCAACCAGGCCCATGTTCCATGTCAGAAACACAAATTTTCATGTTAAGTTTCCCATATTTTTGCCTTGCTCTAGAATGGCTCTGCTTCCATTGTGTCCTGATTCACTGTAGTTGTACAGGTCGTCCTGGTAGGAGAAGAATTGTTTGGAAAAGTGTTTTCATCACCAGGCAGGTCCATCTGACCATTCCAGGCTGTTGCTGACTGGTACAGCCAGGCTGGGTGGCACATTCTGGGACATTGCACAAGTCTGCATTCTTAGCATGGTGTTTTTGTACTTCACCTACCACATTATAAAATTCCACACCTGCCTTTTGTCCAGGAAGGTGAAGGATGTGACTGACATAAAAAACTGCGTTTTCACATCAGGGCAGAGGATCCCCAGGACTGAGTGGTACAAAGACAGCCTTTGCCAATGTCCTAGAGCTTGCCGGTGGGTTTTAATGGGGAAAAAAAAAAAGGAGACAGTGAGGGAAGAACAACATGAACTAGCTGGTGCCAAGCTTTCTCACTTCCTAAGCTCCTAGAAAAGTCCCAGCTATGTGAAAGCTGCTCAGTGCTGCACCAGTGTTCTCCCCTGCCACGGATTCACCTCCCACTGCAGCCAAGGGCTTTGACTTTTAGTTTCGAACCACCCAGCAAGGTTCAGCAGGTGGGAGGCATGAGATGCTGCTGCTCCCAGCCCAGCACTCCTGGCTGCCCTTGGAGCCAGCTGCCCGAGCAGGACAGCAGCCGGGGAGACTGAAAACAAGCTCAGCCAAGGGAAAAAAAGCAAGAAATAGCATTCTTATTACAAGGTAAACAGTATTAACTCCGTCTTGGGGGAGTAGGAACATCGCGGCGGTGATCGGCTTTTCTGCCCACAGCCTGGAAGGGCGGTGGAACGCGCTCCACCCTCCCCTTGTGTAACACTCCCCAGGCAGCAGCTGTAAATAATCATTTACCTGTGGCTGCTCCTCTTTCACGGCTTTTGTCGTCCAGTGCAGCTCCCGGAGGGTGGCTGCCTCAGCCCAGGGCTGGCAGAGCTGTGTCCCACCAGCCCGAGCTGGGAGCTGATGCTGCCCCTGCGAGCAAGGCTGCCAGCTGCGCTAAGGGGGATGGGACAGTGTGGGCTGCATTTGTTGTTTTTTCAGGGAAAAGAGCTCAACGGTTCCTTTTAATTATTGTTTTCCTAGGCCCGCAATAACATTTCTCCACACTGCATTCTCTGGAAAAGGTCTGGTAAAAACACACTGGCAAAAACACATCTGTCAGAGAGTCAGGTCTGCTTGTTTACCTGACTCCTGGATTTCAACACAGGTGCTCTGAAGTCTTCTCTGAACCTTTCCTGACTTCAGGTCCTCAGAAACTCGGGACAGAACGGGGAAACCAGTCCCTTCCTGTGTGCTTTTCCCCCACTAATAAGTAAAAATGCCTCAGAACTGACCTAGACTGACGGGTAGTCACTTTTGTTGAGATTTACTGGTCGCTCTTATATTTTAGCATGACAAAAGCATCCTTTGGGAAGTATGCGTGGGATGGATGCTCTGGGAGCATGAGCAGAAATGTGACCATGCCCAGGCAGCCCTGTGCACAGAGCAGGGGACATGAGGAGTAATGAAACCCTCGGCTGCTGCCTTCCTTCAGGGAGGGATGTGGCCTTGGCCCAGCGAGCAGAGTCTGCACAAGAGGGAGTCTAATTTACAGTGCCCTGTAATTTGCTGATGCTGTAATATGTTTAGCTTGGGGAGAAGGCTGTGTTGATGTTACCGTGCTCACTCACATTGGAGCTGTGGTGTGTTCCATCCACATGGAAAACAATTCCACACAGGGCTGGGGCTGGGCCATCCCTGTGAAAATAACGGGCAGTGGCTCAGCTGGGGATAAGCTGTTGGGGTTTTCGTGGGTGGGAGCAGCCCCCTGAACCATCCAGACCCAGGTGGGATGTGACAGCCCAGCACCTGCTGCAGTGACACTCACTCTTCCTCAAGAACTACTGCCCAAGGTCAATTAGACTTCAGGTGTCAGCACAGGACCAGGCAGGATCTCCCTAATGCTTTTGAACTGGCCCCAAATCACTGGCTGCAGAGTCAGAAAACATAGCTCCATCCCCCTATCTATGACTTTTCTTCTAGCTGGTGCTTTTTTTGAGTCCAGGCAAAGAAGGTGAGAATATTGTTGTCAGTACCAGCAGTGATAGCAGAAACAATAAAAATTATCTCAACACACAGACTGGAGGGCCAGAGTGGTACTAGACAGACAGCCAGCAAATAATTACTGTTCTGATCAGGTCCTGCTTAGGGATACAGCATTGTCGTGGCTCAAACACGCCTCTCTGTTTGCCTGGTAGATTTGTCAGTAGTAATTGCTTACACCTGTGCAGCGCTTGAGCTCATGGGACTGCTCCAGGCTGTCTGCTGCATCTTTCAGGGTAACACTGCAGGACTGAGCCCTGCAGATACAGAAAACACTTGTTTGAAATTCAAGCTCACTCCAGAGCAAGTATTTCTCTCCACATGGCTTACATGGCTCTTTACACCTGAATTCTTCATCATCCTCAGAGCAGCCAAGTGAGTCAGGGCAGTGTCTTCACTCTGCTTACAGATGGGCAGCAGGCAAACCATAGCCCTGAACCCTAAATGCCTGATACCAAGAAGATCCAGGAGGCTTTGGACTGGGATCTTCTGTCATCTGTGCATCCACAATTGCACCACACACTCAGGGAGCTCTGTGTGTGCTGGTGTGGGGCTACCCCGATGTGAGGAGTTATTAACTCTGTCTGCAGGCACAGGATACAGATGGACCACTCAGTCCTCAAGCTGCCCTGGAAAGGGAGAAGTCTCCCTTGCTCCATCCTTGCCAGCCATGTGTTCTTGAGTCCTTCTTTTTGCCATCTCTGGACTCTCTTCACTCACACTGAGCTGAGTGAAGATTTCTCTGCTGGGTTTGTCAGTGGGTGCTCAGGCCAGCAGAAGGCAGGGAGCTGGGCTGAGACCTTGCAGCTCAGAGGCAAGGGAGAAAAGCAGAGTGGTGGGGCAGGACCACGCTTCTGGCACCAATGACTCCCTGGGTGAGGCAGGTCAGCAAAGCTCCCAGGCTTGCCACAGAATTCCTCAGAAACTGGAACATTAAGTAAGTTTGCCTGGAGTCCTATGTTTCAGAGGAATTATGAAATTTTCCTTGCACACACCTATTTCTACTGAAGGCAAGAGTTAGTCCTGATTCAGAGCAGCTCTTATCACTGCAAGACAGTGTTTTAATAGTAATTTCCTTACAATTTGTTCCCAAAGCCAGGCTCAGGCCAGCTTTAAAAGATGATGATATCAAGACCAAAGTTCAGAGCAGATGAAAATTGCTCTTACAGAATTGCACTCAGCATGAACCTTTTTCCAAAGAAGACATATCAGGTGTTTTGAAATAAGTTAAAAACATTAATTACAGCCATAGCAGTAGTTCAAAATGTGACATGCCTTTTAGAACTTGTTGCCATAGATCACAATGTCAATATTGCAAAAGAGTAGTTTGTTTCCATCATAATCAAGTTGTCTAGCACTGAATAATGGACTACTGGAGGCTGCTTCTTTATCTTGGCATACACAGAGCTCAGCAGTGTGTGTCAACACCAAGAACACTTGAAGGATTGCATTGCTTTATCTGCTTAGACCCAAAAATACAAGGGCTTTGGAGGGGATTCAAACTGTTTTGTAAAGTACCTGCTCTAAGCCTGCTTACCCCCTTCTAATATGGACAAACTTGCTTATCTGTGTCCTGGTGTTCAGAACTCAGCCCTCCCTTTCCTCCTATTATTCACCTGAGTAATGAAATCTGTGCTGTGCAAAAGGGGCAGTGACACAGTGCACACGAACATGCAGAGGTTTCCATTGGTGCACTTCTACCCAAATTATTTCAGTGCTACATAAATGGTGTCGGCCCGCAGCCCCTCTGAGCAGTGGCTTCAGCTAAGCTGTGCCAGGTGCCATACAAACAGCTCAGAGCTTGGAAAAATACATGATATATTAAGGGTGGGACAGATCCAAATATATACACTTAAATCAACTTGTTCATGCATGACTGGAGTGCAGTAACAGCTCCAGTGAAGCAGCCAGTGTTGAGCTTGGTGTCCCTGAGCCTGCAGCATTTGGACTCCCTTCTGGGCCATAACTTGGCTGTTCCTACTAATTTTAAAGAAGGCATACCTATGGAAATGATAGGACAAAAAGAGCACAGAGAGTCCCAGGACTCACCATAGTCTTGTCCCTGTTTAGTTCACTTAAGCATTTCTTACAGAACAGATGGCACATTAACTGCAGGGCAAGCTCTGCTCTCTTCCTGCTACAGCAGAGATGTGCAAGTAAAGCAGTGGATCTGCTAATCTCTTTCATGATGAGATTTAGATAAAGGGTTGTTTGGGACTCCCCTGTGACAAGGGTAATTTTGATTCACAGCTCTTGGACAAATGGAAGCTAAAAGAGCGATTACAACATCCATGACTTCCCACAGGAGATTCTTTCAGGACATTTGAGTTTTTATCTTTTTGCAGAACTAATAGAAGTTCAGAAAAAAAAAATGCTGATAAAACCTAAACACACACTCTTCCTTCTTTCCATGGAATTCAACTGCAAAACAACTTACAATGTAGCTAATAAAAAATGGAAAGTTTCCTCTCAGAGTCATAGCTTTTCCTCTCAAGAGCAATTGAGGAGATTTCCTGTGAAAGCCTGTTTCTGCTCAGTGCCAGTAGCAGTGTTTTTCTTCCTGGGATAGGTGGCTGCACATATTTGTGGAGACCACCTGTGCACTTGCTGCTGGATGTGCCATAACACCCAGCCTAGGATGGCAAAGATGTCCCTCCCCACAAGCATGGGTCTGCTCCTAACACCAGTAACTCTGCATCCTCATGATCCTTGGGGCTCCTGTTGGCAGTGAAATCTCTTCCATGTCAGAGATTCATTTTTTCCTGCTGGATGTTTCTCATGTGGCTTTAATTCTGTTTGTGGAGGCAGCTGCATGCACAGATCAGAGGAACAGGCTGGGCGCAGAGTCAGCTTCCCACAACTTATCTCTGGTTGACTGGGGCAGGTGGGGAAGGGAGGATGTGGGCTCCATCCGTCCCAAAACCTGTGGGATGGCTCAGGATTGTTACTGTAGTGATGATATCTTCTTGCAGAGAAGACCAGAAGAATGTGGTGGGTGCAACCTGGGACACATTCCCACACTGCCTCTGTATATTTACACTCATTCAGTTCCAACATCCCATTAAGCTTGATGGAAGCAATTAAAAAAAGCAGCAGTAGCTGTTCTTGTTCATTTGTGAAAACCAACTAGTGAGATTCTGTTACAGATGAGCAGTCAAATTTTAAGCTGACCGGTGAAGTTAGGCTCCCAGGGTAATTCTGTCTTTTGGAAAAGTCGTGTGTGTGTAGGTCAGTGTAACATAGCCCAGCCCAGCACAGGCAGCCTTCCAGCAGGGCCAAGTTTAACTGCTCAGTAGAGTGGAGAATGGGGAACTGTTCTGACTAGGACCAACAGGAAAAAAAGTGTGTTTATGCAAGCATGCATGTGTGTAGGTGGCGCACACACACACTGGACTGTTTGCAAAGGCCAGTGCCAGGACCTTAGACGTGATTCCAGCATCTGCTTGAAAAAGACTTCTAGCGGTATCATGAGAGTAATGAAAGCTTGGAACTGCTGCCATTTGTGGGGATCCCACTGGGAAAAGGTTAAGTCCATTTGTTTGTTGTAACAACACAGGAAGGGAAGAGGTTTTCCTTTTATCCTGCTAGAACAGCTACCTTTGGCATAATATCCCTTTTCTCATCTGGTGGAGATCCATATTCAAACCAACCGAGCTTGTCCATAGCTACCATTCAGTAAACAGTAACGAGCTAGAGCCAGCTTTTATCTAGATTGAATTAAGCAGGCAGCAGATGGAAGATGTAACATGTTCACCTTTCCTTTTGCTGGAGCAGGAAGGGGTGGATTGGACCCCACTGAGAGAGGGCCTCCCTTGATTCTGAAGCTTGTGACTGTGCTGATTTAATAGGAAGCCCTTGAGTTACAATGAAATATCCTAATGGGGTTGACAAGCCTCTGACAAAACCAGTGGTGAACCCTTGCTTCAGTTGGGTGCTCACATCAGTTCTAATCCAGAAATGATCACAATCTCCGCAGACTTGTACTGTTTGAAAATGCCATCAGATTTTCCGACCTGGAAGTGCCCTGAGGCAATTCTTGGCTATTGACTCTGGACTTCCAGCAGCCACCGAAACTTAAACTGAGTCCTTTCTTCTTTTGGATAAACAAACCACCCTTTGCCTCACTGTTCCCATCCAACAGAACACTCACTCTTGTAAATGAAAGCAAGCTAATTTACTAATCTCAACTGCTCTTTTCCCAACATGATATTCAATGCAGTGAGTCACCAAAAAAGGCTCTCCCCTTTTCCATTAAGGTCAGCAGAAGCTTTAGCAGGGAGTAGGTGCCTGGTCATAGCTCCAGGCTGAGCTGGCAGCACCAGCAGCAGTGTCCAGGTGGAGGAAGATTTTCTGCATCTGCCTCTGCTGCAGATACAGCACCATAATGTCAGAGGAGGTCAGATAAGCAAGATAAGTTGCATTGCCTGAACCTTCTTTTTTAACAACTCTTTTCGGATGCAAATAATTCAGTTTAATACAGGTAGGTGCTGCCCCAGGCCTAAACATAATTTGGGTGACAAATGAGGAATGGCTTAGGGGCAGGGAGCAGTAACCTAACTTTAGAAACAGTTTAATCTCTCTCTTCAAGCTGCAACAATGAGGACTTTTCTTTGTGTTTCTGTCCCCAAACAAACTTCCTTTGTTCTGGTGCAGTTTCTCCTTTGCTGGAATTTGCTGTCCCAACTGCCTCACTCCAGTCATGCTCAGGCTTGCACCAATGCCAGCAGTGTCTCAGAATGAAACCTGAAGCATCCCTTTTTCCCCTCTATGCCTGGGGAAATAGAAGCCATCCAAACAGAAGCCAGGAAGCCCTTTTCTGGAACAGTGTTGGCCCAACAGCAGTGCTTGAAGAGCAGGAATGGAGGGATGGCACCTGCTGGAGCCCAGCCTTTGGGTACAGATATTGATTCACTCAGATGTCCAGGGTGGTGGTTGACTCAGCAGGAGCATGTGAGGTTGTCTTGAGTCCCTGATGAGTGTTTTCACACCCAGACACTCCTCAGCTGGAGTGGAGGACAGGAAGCCACTCAGAGAAGCCACCACCTCAAGGTTAGGGCACTGCCTTGGGGGACAGTTGCAGCCTCCAAACTGACCAGAGCAGGAACATGAATTAAATCTTCCCTCTTTCACATGGATATGTCAAAGGTCAGCACCAGCAAGGCTGCCTTTGTTCAAGGTGGCCCTGGTTTTGGCTTTGAGCCTGTGTAGGGCAGAGGATGGGAAATGCACATCAGCTCTTCAGGGAGTCCAGCCTGAACTGCTCCCTTTCAGGAGCTCAGCTCCTGGACACCTTGGCACATCTTGGTGAAAGCCTGGGATCCCGATGGGTACAGGGACACTCCTGAGTGAGGAACTACAGGCTAGGATCCCGTCCCATTCCCAGCTGACACCAGTGGATCAGCAGTCTTGGTGCCTGACTCTGCCCAGCTCTCCCATTCAATCTTACTGAGGAGCAGCTTCTAAATCATGGTGTGACTTCAGAGTCAGGTGAATCAGACACTTGATCAAGAGCCACTCTAGAATTTTTGGATTTGAGTGCAAGCTTAACTGTGGCCATATGCCGAGGTCATTGTCTGAAGGGCAATGTCAAAATGCAAAGTCAGTGAGATGCCTGCTGCAAGAACCCTCCTCCATTTCATTGCTGCTCATGGAGCTGTGCAGCCATTTCTTCACACAGAATCAGAGCAGCCTGAAATCTCCTGTGTCATCCTCAACACTTATCAGGTTCCCCTACATATAACTGCAACAGGGAGGATCAAGGCTAGAGTGAAAAAGCAGCCCATGTTCAGTAAAGAATTCTCACTGGTAGCGTCCAAGCCACGTTACTCAAAGGGCCAGTGTGAAGCTGGGACCTGGAATCATTGGAGAGAGCAAAGTTTTACCTGGAGAGGCTGTTTCCACCTGCATCTGCCTGTGCGATACCCACTCTGAAGTTGTAAGTGTGGAAGCAGGAAGGGACCCACTCTGTCCCTCATGGAGTCTGTATTTACACCCTCACCTTAGGTTCGTGCTGTATCCTGGTTTGCGTTTTGTCCTGTGCCTTGTGGGAGCAAAACTCAGGTTTCAGGAAGCGTCTCATTAAATTTTCCGTATTTTGAAATGGAGTGAGTCACTCTCACCAAACCAGCCACTGTTTTGTCCTTGCTTTGGGCACTGAGACAAGCACAGGACTCACCCCTGCCCCACGACTGGCCCCAGAATCTGGGGAGTCGGGGGTCCAGGCAGCAGCAAACACTCATCACCTTCCCTCTCAAAAAATGTCCCTCTGTGGCTTTTAGACACAAACATGAATGTACATGAAAGGGCAGTGGGTGGGGGCTTGTGCTGAATAATAAGCAGCAGCCAAACAAGTCGAGCAGGTCTGTGGAAGCAATTCAGGCAAGCCAAAAAGATCGGTAAGGTGAGATGTAATTATAATCCCTCTGAGCTGGGACACTAGGAGGAGTCGAAGCACCCAGGACACAAACATCAGCCATGCAGCCCTGCTACACCAGGGGAACTGGGCCTGAGTAACAACTTGTTTACAACTTCATCTTCGTCCTGGCTGATGTACCATGATGTAACTCTGAGCACCTTATACCTTGGCCAGGCCAAACTTATTTGGGGTGTAAGAGGAGATAGGGAAGAGGCACACAGGTACTTACTTAAAATTTTCTTTTTTCCTTTCATGTATCCTATCCTAGCAATATTTAACTGAATAACATTTTTTTCAGGATTTTCCCTGTTTTTAATTGTGTGTCATGTATTTTGCTGGTGTGTCAATGATGGAAGAACTGCAGAGCAATTGCTCATATCCAACAACAGTAAAATGAAAGTTCAGAGCCCAAGCAAATGCTCTCCAAACCTCTATTACCCTGTTAGATAATAAAGAAACCAAAAGGTACCTTGGTTATCACCAGAAAATAGCCTGTGGGAACATCCTGCTCATTCAGCTATCCCTAACTCATTTTCTTTCTTTTGCTGTATGAGGTTTCCAGTCTCAGTTGTCCAATGGCACAACATGAAAGGGTGAAAGGGTGGCCCTTGGGAGCCAAGTGCCCAACCAGAAGCTGAAAGCAAGCAGTTATAGCCAAAGACAAAGCTTAACCTAATGAGCATCATCAACAGAGAAAAATATGAAAGCAGGAGAGTTTCAAATTGTCCTGTCACTTCAGATAAGATCTGACTTTCTACACGTAAAAATGGAAGTAAAATTAAAGGGAGTGGGGGTGAGAAAGAAGCTGGGGAAGTGCTGAAAGCTTTCAGACTTTGTTCTTTCATCACAAAAAAGAAAAAGAGGGGCACGTTTTCCCCTTTGTAAGTTGTATTTAAGAGCTAGACCCTTCTTCATTTCGAGCCAAGGGAATTTTTGCTTTTGAGTTTGAAAAAAGTAGAATCAGGGTCATGATTTTTAAAAAGCTTAAATCCCAGGCGTGTTTTAGAAACAGATTCAAAAGCACATGCTCACTGCAATTATCTACGCCTGCGGTGTTTTCAGACATGTGGACTTCAGGAAAACAATAGCCAGCCCTGTTATCAGCACAAAGGAGGATCAGTTTGGAATTACCATACCTGTAACGTAGGCAGCCCTCAGCTCTGAGGGCTTCTATTCCCACTGTTGTTCAGCTGTGAATTTACTCACAACATTCCTGGAAAAAGAAAAAAAAAAAAAAAAGAAAGAAAGAAGGGCATTCCTGACTGAAGTGTGGAACAATTGAGAGCTGGCACCCTTTAAGAAATAGCTCTCAGCACAGGTCTCACCTAAAAGCAGGGGGATATCCTGCCACTGGAAACTGATGATTTTTGAAGCTGGAAAAAACATCAGAGAGAAAGGATGTCTGAACACAGGGATGCTCCTCGCCAATGCAGGCACTGCACAAGGGTGAGGAGGTGAGGGATGTGTCCCTGGCTGGAACACTCCCCTGTACAGGAGCCATGACTCCTTCCATCCATTTAAAACAAAGAACCATGATGAACCATTGCAGCTCCAGAAAATGGTTTAATAGAAAGGTTTGGTGCTGATGGCAAGTATCCAGATGCTACCTGGTGTGATCATTCAGAGGCACACACACCTTGGGTAGCTGGGCTTGTCTGTCTCTTGGAAACCCTAAACTTGTTATTTAGGTTAACTGCACCTGACTTTTTTATGTATTTGAGTTTAAAACTCCCAGGGATAATATTGATGAATCTCAGAAAGCTGGCTGGGAATCAGGCATGGGAGGTCAAGCCTTAAGGACTTGAACTGGGGTAAAAAAAAAGCGCTGGTGAGTTTTAGCAGGTCCTGGCTCCCCTGAGCAGCTCCAGAGGAAGCGGTCCTTGTGTTGTGTTTGCATTGCAAACTATGCAGAGCAGGCAGTGACGTTGCCTAACCAAAGTACCAGAAACATCTTAAAAACACCTTAGAAATTATGGGTCTCTGTGTCAGGGGCTACAATTCCTCAGTGGCCTGGGTCCTGGGTCTCAGCGCAGCCGAGGGACAGGGGGACAGGACCCGCACCCCGGTATCTGTAGCAGCCATCTCGGCTCCTTCCATAATCGATGGGGAGAAACCGGGAGGAAAGCGTGATTCATCCCACCTGCCGGCGCTCCCGCGGCTCGCAGCCCTCCTGCCCGGGGTGTGCTGTGCCCCGCTGTGCCGGCACTGCCCTCCCTGCCACCGCACCGCCACCTGTCCCCTGCTGCTGGCCCGGGCACAGCGCTGCCATCGCCCTGCCGGCAGCGGGGCAGAAGCTGCGGGGCGGAGCATCCCCCCGAAAGCAGCACCCCGCCTCTGACAGTGGTAACCCCTTGCTGGCACTTGGGAGCAGGAGCAAGTTCGTGTCACCCTTATCTGCGAGATCTCAGCTGTGCATTTCATTTCTCTGTGTGCAGAAACCTGCGCCGGGTGTGATTCATGTGCCATTACCATGGGTAAGCCCCGTGGTGGCGATTAGCAATCACTTATATAAACCGGGTTTCCAGGGTACCGAGCACCTGTGAACGATGTTGAACCGTAGGCAGAGCCCTCGGGAAGCTTCTGGACCTTTCTGGTCTTTGGCAGGGGCACCCATGGGCTCCCCCCTGCCAAAATTGTGATGCTGCGTGGCAGGGAGCCAAGGCAACAGCCCTGCCAGAGGGCTTTCCCCAGCATGGGGAACAGATACCCAAGCCTCCCTGGCAGGCTTACATGGAGGGAGAAAAAGCCAGCGAGAGAGAGGCTGGGGTGGGGAGGAGGAAGAGCAGGGTGATCCTGGAAGGGAGGGTTGGTTTGGAGAGGGGGAAGTGCTTGGAGGCTTGGCTGGGGAGGACAGGCTGGTGGAGGTGTAGGGTGAGAAGGTGACAGTGGAATGTGGGGACTCTGAGAGCAGCCTTGCTGGAGGGATGAGATGGGGCTGAGAGAAAACCAGTGGAGGAAGGGCAATGAGGCAGATTGTTTTCCAGCTTTCTGTTGCAAATGAACAGAGGTGGGAGAGGCTCTGAGGATAGATAGGGAGATTCAGCTAATCTCTATCAAATTAACCATTCTTTAAAGACTTGCTGAGCAGGCAGTGCATCCGTGGGGGATACCGGTGCCAGTCCCGATCCTTATCCCCCTGTGCCCATGGAAATGCACTGCTCACCACTAATGCAGCACTTGCAGAGCATCTGTGAGTCCCAGCTGGGGGCTGAGTGTGCCCCGTGCCACCCTCAGACCCCCGGCTCGCTGGCAGGGCCACACTGAGCCCTTGATGAAGCTGGATAAAGGGATCTGGGAGAGCTGGTCCAGCAGGGAGCCGGGTAAAGCACATCCTGTGCCCAGCTCTGCTGTGCACTGGTTAAAGTCAGCTCCATTCTCAGCCAGAAAAACCCTCTGATAAGTAGTAAGCCAGCCAGCTGCATATTTACCTTCCAAGGCTGGCCAGCACTGACATGCTTTGCAGAGCCAGGCCCAGCTCCAGTGAGAGGGGGAGTGCTGGGGAATGCTGCACGGGGAAGTGGGAGGATTTATAGCTGTTTGCCATGGGGGTCACCTGAGCCGAGGGGGCCTCCCAGATCCTTCTCTCTTGCCAAGAACGACTTTCCTTGCTTGGCCTCCCAGATAGTTGGATCGAGCAGGCCCTTCCCGGGGAGCGGGGTCACGTCGGAGCAGCTGAGCCTGGGAAATGAAGCCGTGGGTAGGGCTCCATCCCCCCGGGAGCAGCATCCTGCTGCTGGCACCAGGAGATGGCTCTGAGAGCTGTGGGGAGCTCGGCAGAGACTGAACTGGGCTGCAGACATTGTTCTGTATTGCTGAGCTTTTTTTTTTCTCTTTTGCCAGCTGACCATCTCTTTGTACACCCCCGCCCTTCCGGGCTGCCCTGACACCCAGTAACAGCAAAAATTAGATATTTCCTGGGTAAAATGGGGTCAATGCCTCACCCAGGAGGGGCGCATAGGGATGGACTTTCTTTCCAAAGTGCAATGGCTTAGGGAGACTGTTTTACCAGCCAGAAGAGCGTTCCACAGGGGCTGTAGCACCCCAGTGTTTCCCCCACCTCCATGGACGCAAACAAACTACAGTTGAACTCCCCCAGCTCTGCTCACTTGCTGGGTTGTTGGGGCTTTTTCCCTTTGTTACCAAGAATGCAGGAACCTGCTGCTCCTGGATGGCTCCGAGCTGAGTTTCCCTTTTAGCCCTGCCACATCCCAAGCGGAGCAGAGAGTGCAGCCAGCCGGGCTGCCGATGAACTGCACCGGGCAGGGAGGCACCTGGCAGAGGCACTGAGAGCCCTGCAGAGCCCGGAGCAGCTGCCCTGCACAGGGAACGGCCCTGGGCACCAAAGGGAGATGTGCAGGGAGCCCCGTGTCCCCCCTGGGCAAGATACAGCTGGGGGACACGGGTGACATTGTTCTGCCCACTGCTCCAGGGGAGGCTGTGTGTGAGGAGGGCTCATAGGAACAGTTTTGCACAAAACTGGACGAAGTCACAAAGTGTTTTGAGTGACAATAGGTGACATGTAGCCTTCTCCTCTGAGAGGAGTTCTTGCAGGAAAAGGCAGAAATCTGAGTAAGGTCTAGCAGGATTTCCTATAGCCAGGCCCTGGGGACAGGGTCAGTCTTTCTGGGTCAGTGAGTGTTGAATATTTATGCTAATTGAAAAGCCTGGCAAGGTGAAGCCTGGCTCTGCAGATTCATGGTAGGGTAGTCCCGCTCCCTGTCTTAAACTGTGCTGAACACCATTTTCAACTTATTTTCCCAGCAAATGCCCTGACAAGGTTTGGGTGCTTCGGGCAGGGCACTTTTCTCTAATCCCCATTTCTGAGGTTTCTCACCCTAGTTAGGAAACCAGTTGCAGAGCACCACAAATTCCTCTCAAAACGATTATTTCTCAGTGTGGTGAGCCTCCACCTTCCTGAGACAACATCTGTGGCCAGATGAGAGACTCTGTGTCCCGCTCCAGCCCTGCCTGGCCGCCTGGCTCACCCACCACGCACGGGCTTTGCAGGCAGGGGATGTTGCTGCTACTGCTGCTGCTCGGGACGTGCTCTTGCAGCTCCATCTGCAGGTGCTCAGCCAGGCTGTGCCTGCACTGAGCCTCTCCCCAGAGCCTGGATTTCCAACCAGACTACTTTGCTCATACTAGGCTTGCACTGTCTGTTGGTGTCTGTCCCTTTCCATCGGGTTCCTGCCCTCGGTTGCGACACTGAGGTGCTGCTCCTCCTGGCTGCCTCACTGTCTGCCTCTCCACGTGGTGTGTTCTCATGCCTTGCCTCCAAACTCTTTGAACCAGTCTGTAAGATCCTTCTTATCCTCCTCCAGATCTTCCCTGAGATGATTTCTCTAGGACAATGATGGGAAATTCATTGTCTAGCTATGAGGAGAGGAAGGGTGTGGGAGGAATCTTTATCTCCCATCCCTGCTGGGACATTGGCTCCCGATGTGATGTGACCCATTTGCTGAAAACCACGTTTTCAAACTGTCCAGCAGTTGTTGTGCTCACAGCTGGGTGAGAACACTCTCTGCAGAACAGGATCACAAAGCCACAGCAGCAAGTCCTGGGAAGATGGTCCAGGCAGTGTGCAAGGCTCCTGTACCCATCTGCCCATGCTGCCCTGTGTCACAGGCAGCTGTCCCTGGGCAAGGCAGGAAGGGCTATTTGGCCCCAGTGCAAAGTCCAGCAGCAGTTAAAGCAGAGCCTGTGCCAGCATTTCATCATCCCAGTGTCCCTCTTCACTCAGCCCTCCCCAGGGCAGGCGGGGCACTGTGGCAGCCTGTCCCAGCTTTGGGCAGCCTCTTGCTGCTCCTTTGGCTGCAGCTGTTGTGATGGGGGCTCTGGCACAGCTTTGAAACCACAATCACAGGGTTTCTGCATCAATCCAGGTGGTGGACAGTCAGGTTAGGATCTACAAGGAGAGGATATGAGGGCTGAGAAGGCCTTAAACACAAAAACCATCTCTAGATCAGATTGATACCTCAGGAGCAGTACTGACTGAGGTGGGGCCTTTGGGTCTCACATTAGTAAAAACATAAATCCTACAAAACCTAGTGTGGGGTTTGCACAGGCAATCCATGTCCTGTTGGTGGTGCTTTGTGAAAGACCTGCTCTGAGATGGCTGTGGGCAGAGCTTGGCAAACTCTACACAAGTGGGAATGTTGAGATATTGGAGCAGACTCTGGGTTTACTTTCCAGGAAGTAAAAGGATCGTCTGCCCAGGACTGACTCATTGTCAAGTAGGATTTCAGGAGGCTGTTGCAGAGACCAACGCCTGGGATTTCAGGCCCCTGGACCAAGTCTGGTGCCTCTTTTTGGCACAGCCAGGCTGGTGTTGGACTGGCTTCACCTGCAGATTTGCAAGCTCTCCATCCTGAGTAAGCTGGCAGGAAGACATAAAGAGCATCACTTACACATTCCCACATGGTACATCCTGGCAGCCCTGTCTGGAGCAGAGCTACCTCGAGCATTTCAGAGCTAGGAGTGATGCCTTGTGAAGCTGCCTAGAACAGAGGCTAGGCAGAGTTAAAGGAATAAAGTAGGTTTTTATGAAAGGGCTTTCAAAGGATATACCTTGGGCAGTACAAGAGCCTGGCTGTGGCTCCACCCAAGATGAACTCCAAGCCATGAGTTTTCACATTTTTATAATTTCTGGTCCATTTACATATTGGGGTTAATTGTCCAACTACATCTTCAGGTTATGAAGTCCCGTCCTCTCAGTTTGCTCTCCTCAATTTGCCGTTTTTTGTACTTTTTGAGCCTGAAGCTGCAACGGTGTCCCCGGTTCTCAGGCTGGGAAAGGATTGTTTTGTCTGACTAAACTGTGAGGGGATACATATATGTACATATATATGTATATTTACATATGCATATATATGTGTGTGTATTTATACACATATATGTATATTTATACATCTATGTTTTATATGTATAAAAACACATATGCTTTATATGTTAGCATATAAAATGCTAGCACTTTATATGAAGTTCAAAGTCATATACTAATGCAGTACAGAACGCAATACAGAATCCAATAATAATGCAATGCAGGATCTGGAAAACATGAAAGCTAAAACCTAAGGCATCAGGAGCGGGCAATGAGGAAGCGGCTGTTGCAGAGAGCAGGGCAAGGTGGCCAAGCGCGGGGGATCCCTGCCGAGCTGCCCCGCCGCGCCGGCTCAGCCGCGCCCCGGGGTCCCGCGGAGCCGTGGCGGTGGCGGGGAGCGGCCGGCAGGCGGCGCTGCGGGCCCGGCGCGCTGCGGGCGGCGGGAGTGGAGCCGGTGCCGGGATCCCACCTCGGAATCCCGGGATTTCCCCCAAATCCTGCCCTGCAGGGCATCCTACCTGCGGCTACAGGGAGCCTAGCGCCCCGAAACTGCACCGCATCGCACCCTGACCCCTGCGTGCTGCTCATTTGTGCGGCTGGATAGCGGCGTTTGTGAGGGCTCGGCCGAGGGACCGCGCGGAGGATGGAGGAAGGAGCTCGCCCAGGATGGGAGCAGGAGCTCTCCCAGGATGGAGGCAGGAACTCTCCCAGGATGGAGGCAGGAGCTCTCCCAGGATGGAGGCAGGAGCTCTCCCAGGATGGAGGAAGGAGCTCGCCCAGGATGGGAGCAGGAGCTCGCCCAGGATGGAGGCAGGAGTTCGCCCAGGATGGAGGAAGGAATTCGCCCAGGAGCCGCCTGGTTCTCACCTTCCTTCCATTGCCCCTTTCTTCCCCGCTGGAATGCAGGGGTGGCTGCTCGCCCCCTCGCAGGAAATGAAGGACCAAGGGGTGGATCAGAGGAAGGCGTTGTGCCCAGCTAATCCCCTCGAGCCTACATTTGTCACTAAAATGCGTGACTTTGTTCCCAAAGCGTGTGTTTTGCCTTCCCTGTACAGCCAGGCGACTTTGTCCCTGAAATGCTGTGTCTCTTTCAAGAGGCTGCCAGCTATAACTTCAGACATCAAAATGGGATGGCAGAACTGCTCTGTGCCTCACCTGTGCTATCACTTCTCTCTTCTTTGCTTTGTACATCTTCACTCTCTTAGCAAGAACTATGTGAACTCAATCCTTACACTTCTGGCAAATGAAATTTCCTTTTTACCTTTCCCTAGTAGAGGGAGACGCTTTTCAGGTGGCAAGGACTCACTCCTCCAAGAGGGGATGAATCGAGGGCTGAGGCACTGCTGTGTTTTGGTGGGAGTGGATGGGACACCAGAGAGCAGGGGGATGTGAGGGGCAGCAGCATCTCACCTGGACAGCAGGGTTACCAGCCCTCTGGAGGGACAGGGCAGTGCATGGGAAGGGAAACAGAGAGACCTTCCATCGTGGGCTGATATTTTCCCATCTTATATTTTAGAGCATAAACTCTCCCAAGATGGGAGCCTGGGCAGCATCCCCATGCCCAGGAGCAGGGAGGACTCCCTCGTGGTCACCTCCTGCAGGTTTTCTGTCTCCTCGGGCTTGTCTGCACCCAGCATGACCCTCAGACCTTCCTCTTGGCCTTCTTTGTCTCTCCTCTGCTCTTGCTTCAGTTTTCAGCTATCCTCCCTGCATTCCCAAAGGAAGAGCTGGGAGGAGGGCAGCACAACGAGACAAGAACCTGGGGAGGAGTTAGAGAAAGACCAGGATGGCCATAACTTCTTTCCAGTGGTTCATTCTCCTCACATGCCCCCCACAATCTCACTGAATCTCACTGCATCCCAAACTTCTTCTGCAATACAAACCCCTTGCTTGCTTGCTGCCCCCCAGCTCCCAAAATGCAGCCTGTACAGTCCTGTACTTCAGCACTCCCATAGTCTCCTTTTTGCCCTGCCTCCCATTCCAAGGAGAGAAGGGAAATCACTCTCGCTCTTCCAGTTTACAGGGCACTGCATCCTCATACTCCCCCCTGCACTCATCTCAGCCAAGCAGATGAGGACCAGGGGCTGTGCTCAAACATCCAAACTCCTGGGGCAGCCATAGAAACCATAACATTGAATAAAACCTCCCATGAAGCCCAAGCCAAGGGCTGCTCCTTGCACATGCAGCACGCTGAAGCTGGCCCTGATTTCCAGCACACTTGTGAGGCCAAATCCTGATTTATTTATGGCACTTTTCCAATCAACTGGAGTAGACCAGGACTTAGACTGAGACACACATCCTCACTAATGTTTCATATTGCTGTACTTTTTCTTCCAACACGATGGTCTTGTTAGTAGCTGGAAGGCTTCAGAAATGTGCAGAACAGATGCAGGTTATTTGGGATTTCCAGTCTTGGGAATATTTTGTGCACACTGAAGTCAGTGGGAAAGCTACCACCACTTCCAGTGGGTGCTGGAATGCCTCTGAGCTATTTGGCAGAATAAATTCGATTGCCTTAATGAGTAAAGGAGGGATTAGGTTTTCCACAGGATAAAACATTCAGCAGCAGTGAGCTCTGGAAATGGCTGTGTTATCACTTAGGTCTCTCATAAAAACAGATCAAACCCAACAACAGCAGCAAAGTCCTGAATGAAGGAAAAAGGGAACATTTTTTTCTTAAAAGCTCTGGGAATTTGGAGCACTGGGAGCCATCTCAGTAGAGAGATCAGTTTGAAAATGAAGGTGTTTCTTAACCCCAGCTCGTTGTGGGAATATGCAGCCTGGTATTTCTGTTCTGAGCAAATGAGCCAAATTATCCAAAAGGCTGGGTTTGTCCCATTTCCATGACACAACAAGGTCCAAGTCCCACTCTCCAGACTCACACAGCTGTGTATGCAGCAGAGCTCATTTCAGGAGGACCTTTGAGATGGAGATTCCCAGGAGTTCCACAGTGTCCATGGGCTGCTTTTTTCCCACATCATGGGTGTTCCATGCACTCAGCTCTCAAAGGCTGTGCCTCCTCCTTCTCAGCTACCCATGGAAGGCTTTGCTGCACCTCTTCCATTCTATTGTGCCCTGATTTCCCTTTCTCCAGTAAGGAAGTTACTTTTTCTCTCTGCAAAGAGGTCCAGCAGAGGCAAAAAGAGCTCTCCATGCAAGAGCCAAATCTCCTCATGGTGCAATGACAATTCACAGCCTCCTGTAACACCGATAGGTAACAAGAGTGGCACCTGTGTAGTGGGGAGAATACTCCCTGGAGAATATTGGAATCTTGGACTAGATACAAAAGTATCTCACTATGGAAATTTTACATCATGAGGCGTCAGAGGCTGTTTAAAAAAATCATGAAAGCCACAGCCCTCTGAGCTTGTTGCTCAGGGAACTGCACATTTTCCTAATTTGGGAACAGGTGATGGAAAAGGCCCCTTCCATTGTCAAATGCTCATGACTGACCCCAGCCAGGAGAGCGTTTTCCCTATAGTATTTCCCCTTCACATTGTGTTCTTTCATCATTTTAAATCCCCTGCTTGTATTTCTTCAGTTCCCAGATACAGAAAGCAGCTTCAGCTGTAGCTGTGCTGCAGCCAAACTGATGTGCTGCACGTAGGAGGCAGGTGACCCTGAGGTGACCCTGCAATGACTTCACTGGGTGCCTCACAGTAACCTATAGATACTGGTGCTGTAAAAATGGTTTTGTGAGAGGCATAAATACAAACACTGTGAGATCACATATTCCGGGCTGTAACTGAATGCAGACTCTTGGAAGAAAAACAACTCAAAGCCCTCCTGGAAAAAGCTGTCAAGTACAAGCACACTTCATAAATTTTTCCACAACCCCAAATGTACCATGCAACAAACAGGCTACTCTTAGAAAGTGGGGCTGTGAACCCCACAGTGGCTGGGCATTTCTTGTGTTGTTTGTAATCTGTGCAGGATGGGGAGGAGGAAAGGTTATCTCAAGCCCTTGTTGTGTTGATGTCCTTAGGATCTCCATGGGAACGAAGACCATCGGGAAGGAGTCGTGCTTGCTCTGCAAAGAGAGCCTGGTGCCTTTTGTCTGGTGCCACACAGCAGCTCCCCCTGCCCAGGGAGTGCCCAGCCTGGCTGCTTCAGGCAGTCCCAGCAGGAAAACCAACCAGTGACTCAGGAGATCAGCCCACCCAGCCCAGCACTGACACTGGGCAAGGAGGACACAGACTGTTGAACCTCTGTCTTGCTGGACTCAAGTGCCACCAAAGGTCCTGAGAGTCAAACACTGACCTGCCCAATACTTTAATTTTGCTGTCTTTTCTCCCTACTTCTAGGCAGAGCAAGGACAGTCCAAGCAGGATTCCTAACAGCTTGCTCTGGGGCCATCATCCTTCAGATTTCCTTGGAGAAGGTTAACCATCCTGGCAGATGCACCTGCTTGCAGTCAGAATAGCAAACATCTGCTGTGCAGGTGATTTAGTGAGAGTTTACCTGGCTGTGAAAGGTGACAATGACAATTACAGCATGGCCACAGGGAGCTCAGAGCTCCCTACATTCCATCTCACACTTGTCTATTAGTGTCTGGTGACGTTACACAAATGCCTAGAGCAGGCAATCAAAAAGAATTATGAGCTTAATTAAAACCCACCATGACCATTTAACCAGGCATAATGAAGCTCTCCAGGCTGGAATTTGCCCAGCACTCAAACACTTGCTATTTCAAATGAGTTAGAGTGGCCAGAAGTGGTTTTACAGTTCAGGGGAAAACGGCATGTCCAGTCCTACCGTCCCTCTACATCCATGCCAAGGCCTCAGAGCAGCACAGTTGTTTGTGCATCTCCTATCGAGCCCTGTCTGGGCACAGAGCCACCCTCACACAGCCCCTGCCAGGAGCTTGGCCCCAGCTCAGCGTGCTGCACACCACCTTCTGCCACTCTGCATGGTTTTCTCCCTGTTTCCAGCAGTTACTCTCTAATTATTCACTGGAGCAGGGGCTGGATGCTGCGACAGCAAAGCTTGTGCCACGACCCTGCAGAGTCCCTCCCAGACCAGTAAATAGTTGTTGATATTGAAAATAATCCATCTGGGCTTCTGTTCAGCCTCAGAGGAGGAGAATGCAGAGGCTGCACCCGGCCTCCACCTCCATCTCCTGCTCATGCTGCTTTTAATGAGGCCTGGCCGTGCTCCTCAAGGCTCTGTCCCAGCAGCACAGGGACATCTGGCTTGGGAGAGGTGCCAGAGCTTGGCTGTGATGCAGGACCCTGTCCATCAGCAGGGTGAGCCCTGGTGGCTGCTGCAGAGCTGTCCCTACAGGCACTGAGCACGGGCTTGTGGCTCCCAGACCTTGCCCTGTGACTCTGGTAGGCACTCTGAGCTAAAGGTGTCCCTGTGCTCTGTCCATCTCGGGCATTCCCGCGGGTTTGGAATGTTTCAGCTGTAATTGTCCTGTTCTCTGTGGCCAAGATTTGGGACAGATATGGAGTTCTGTGCGTTCCTGCCTCTGGTTTATTGTGAAAACAAAGCGCTGCCCAAGCCTGGAGGTTTGGCAGGGAGTGCCCACATTGAGTGGGAGGTTTTCTGCTTTGCCCAAACTGGACAAGTCACAGGTGTCTGAAAAATTTCTTGTAGCACTTGCTCAGTGTGATGGGGCTTTAGATGCTCACTGATATGGCTGATGTTAATATTAAATTGTGCTCTAGATAGAACAAATATGCCATACTCTGAAAAATCAGCACGTTGATGCCCCAGTAGGGACACCAAAATTTGTTGCTATATTTCATTTACATTTTGTGTGGATAAATTTTATACAGCTAACATGAAGCTAATAGAATTTCTTTCTTGCAGAAAGAAATTAATGAATGTCAGAGCAGCATTTAGAGACAGCATGAAACAGTCAGAGAAAAGCTGAAAGTGAAGTTGTGTCCTCTGAACACTGAAGCTACAAGCTGAAGAGGAGAAAGCAAAGGATGAAATTGTTTCATATGACATGAACATCTACCCTGTGGTGTGAGCAAACCCCAGTACTGAGGGGGAAGGAGGAAGAAAGAGTGAGTAATGGACAATATGCCCTGGAGATCTCCTGTAGAGCACTCAGCTCACAGGGAGAGCAGGAGGCAAAATAAAGCACCCTCAGCTCTGACACCCTCTGATTTCAGAGACCTTCACATCATCCTTCATTTTCCTTGGCCAGTTTAGGAACAGAGAACTTCCTTGCATGACCTGATAAAGCCATTTATTTGTGGTTTGTCTCCAGTGCCCCTGGCTCTTCAGCCTCTCTTGGGGTTGCATCACTCCTGGGCATCTCTGGGGTCCTATGCCTCTTTCAGAAACCATGTTGGCCAGGCTCAACATGGATGTGTTTTCATCTTCCTGGATTACTGGATGGATGCCAAACACACCCAGTCCTGTATCTCACAGTGGGGGTGCATTTCTTCTCCCATCTGCAGGGTGCCAGGCTGGGGCTGAGGGCAGGGAAGGCAGCAGGAGCCTGGCACCCTTCTCCAGAGCTGGGGGCTGGATGGGATGAGGGAAGGGGGAGCTTCCCTAGGGTTGTTTTTTGTCATGAACTTAGGCCTCATAAGTTTCTATTTTAATTTTCTATAAGTTTCTATATTAATTTTTCTCAGTGTCTAGCTGCTTTCTGGTTTTACATTGTGAGATCCTGAGAGGGGGGGACTGAAGTTTTATTATTCTGGATTTTTACAGCACTTTGCCCAAACCCTGAGTGCTGTCATAACAGATGAATTATGTAAAAATTCTTGTGTATATAACAGGTTATGTTGTTTCCTGGCCTCATGATGAGGTGCCTAATTAACCTTGCATCTAATGCTTGGACCAGCTCCATAACTGGTGTGAACCAACACAGCTGCCTGTTTCTTGCCCTGTGGTAGCAGAGTTTAACCTGACAGCCACTGAAATATTCCATGTGTGGAGAGAATTCTGTGTGATTTTCTCACATGCACATGTCACTGTGAAAGATCATTTTGGTGCAGGGCAGTGTTGGTTATCTCAGCCCTTCAGAGGGAAGCAGTTGCCCCAGGGGGCTGATCCTGGATCTGTGTTTTGCTGACCTTACAGTCTGTGCTGGAAATCAGCAGAACCTTTTTGAAATAAATGGTATATATGACAAAAATACAGCTCAGAACACATTTAAGGGAGGGATAGCTCGGTCTTTTCTCTCCTAGCTGTTTGGATAAAGGAGTGAAAATATAGCTAAGACAAAAATAAGACAACCAGGATGGCTGGAGGCCTGGGGGAGAAGATGTTGGGCTGCATTCAGGGTTGCCTGCCTGGCACTTTCTCCCTGACATGCTGAGAGGCAGCTCACAAATGCAAGAATTTGTTGTCTGGGTGTCACATTGCTGAATGTCACTAAAATGTGCCAGACTTCAGGTTTTCTGTGCTAGGTGCAGAAGAAATCGGCATGGCCAAACCACTGCAGAGATGAAGGGCTTTGGCATCGGCTGGCAGCTGCTTTCTCTTGTATCTGGGGCTAACTCTGGCCACTTCTGTGTTGACCCTGCTCATTGTTCAGGGCAGAAGAAACCCAGCCTTGACATAGCTTTTGGGCTGAACACAGGAAAACCTCAAGTATTGCTTTTTTGAGCACAGAAGCTCATTCTATTCACACAGGAATGTTTGTGTGCTTGCAAAGCTGGGGGTGCAGCATGGGAAAGAATGAGTTCCTGTGATGTTTTGTGATGAAAAAGTGGACACACGGTTAAAGAAAAAAGGTCCCATTTTATCCCAGCCAAGCCTCACTGGGGAAACTCCAACAAAATCAGTGATGTTTGGCCCAGAGAGTGAGCATGTTGGCATAAGCATAAAATGAAGCATCCAAATGGTCACAGATGATTGATGAGAATTCTTCATGCCTTTACTGCCATTTCCTCCAGCTGTCCAAGCTCCTTCCACACCATTCTCCCATTGGAGAGCAGGAATTAGCCTCCTTTTTCCTAAATGCTACATTTGGGGAAGACATCTGACTGAGCAGGCCCTCTCTGCAGATGGGAATGGCTTCACATATTGAGGGGTTTCCTTATCAGAAACATGCTGTCTCCAGCTCCCTGGAAAACCAAACAGCTCCCTTGGGCTCCATCTCCCTGGAAAACCAAACAGCTCCCTTGGGCTCCAGCTCCCTGGAAAACCAAACCCTCCCTTGGGCTCCAGCTCCCTGGAAAACCAAACAACTCCCTTGGGCTCCTTTAGCAGGCATTGTTTTCCCTGTGGAAAGTCTGTGTGGGATGGATACAGCATCAAATAGGGAACATCCAGCACCAGCTGATGGGCAGTTTGGTACCTCACCAGCGTCAAAAGGACAGAGTTGCTTTACTTTGGGTTCTCTACTTGCTTGTTATTTTTTCCCAGAGCTGGAGAATGCTTTTACATGTGTCCTTCTCCAGTCTTCACCTACATCTTCAGGTGTTAGGGCAGGGTCCTCTGGGGCCTCTGCAGAGCCACGTTTAATGTCCTGCAGAGACCTGCCATGACTGCTGAGGGAGGAAGAAAGCCTCAGACTTTTGGTGTTCCTGTCAACCTGAGCTTGAAAAATCTCACTTCCACTGGAGCACAGTGCTCCTAACAGGTCTTGCTGATCCCTCATGTCTGGGGAGCAATGCTCAAAGCTGGCTCCTTTGCTCCCAGGTGACCTCTGGCTGGAGCTGTGCCCTGCTGAGGATAGGAGCCAAAAGGAATGACAGTGTTAAAGCAGCTGGGACTTGAGGGTGGATCACCAAAACCTGGGAGGTGCCCTTGGTTGCTGCTGCCTGTGCTGGCCCTGATGTCAGTATTAACCCTCAGCACTGTCATCACAGCTGGATTTTGCTGTCTTCTCTCCTCAGGTTCTGTCTCTGGCTGCTGTGCTGTCCTTGAGCCATCCCCCTGGCCTAGGGCTGTCTCTTCCATCTCCACCAGGATGCTGCTCTTTGGGGACGGAGGAGTTGAAGGAAAAGCTGTGGGCACAGCCACTGCAGGTGCCACTGTTATACAACAGGACCCTGATTGCAAGCTGCTTTCATGGAGTTGGGGAAATCCCCTGAAGCCCTACCAGGCAGGGAAGTCCTGGCCAGTGCAGTGTGAGCTATTCTGCTCAGATGTTAGTGCAGAGAGAGAAAAGTTTCCCAGGGATGAGCCACAAATTCCTGAATGTGCTGAGGTTTTTCTGAGATGAGGTCAGCTCTCACAGAAGCAGGACTGCTGCAGAAGGGGGTGAGCTGATGGCTTGATCCCCATCCTGTGTGTGTTCAAAGAGACACCACAACAGCCCTGGTGCAGAGTCCAGTCCTGGCACACAACCCTTTCCAGCTGCTGAGCAAATACAAGGATCTCTGCCAGCCTCCCCTTTGCCACCTCTCCCTACTGGATTAGCATCTGCAAACTCATCTGGAAGCAGAATATCAGCAGTTCCTTGGGATTTGGTCAGTGCTCATAACCAGCAGTGTAGCAGGCTTAGAGGCAGACACAGAAGCAGAAAGAAACACAAGGAAACAGTGCAGGCAGTGCTGACATCAGACATGTTTTTATTTCAGCTTTCAAGGTGGTTTTCCAGATCTAATTGTGTTCAGTAGTTAATAAGCACATTCATTTCTTTGTTACCCGCAGCATATTGGGTGTCCCTGTTCTTATCTTGGTTCGATTTCTAGGTATTTGAGGGTTTAATAAGGTCTTGTGTTTGTTTAAGGAATTATTGCCCTCCCAATTGAAAGATAATGGGATGATGTGGCCTTGCCAAGTGTTTTTATGCTTCAATAAAATAACAAGCAATTTACACAAGGCAATAAAACAGTACCCTGCCTCCTCAATGAAGAAACACAAAGCCAGGTTTGAAACCATGTCCAGCTCAGAAAATAAATCCACCCTTACTCAATGCACTCCATAAAATTAACTGGTACAGAATCCTCCATACGCTCTCCTTTTCCCAGAAGTTTGGAAAATCAACACAAGATGTGTTTGGAAATCCTATAATGTATCAGCAGAATTTGCCCCAAGACAGGTTGCTGTCTGTGAAACAACAGACTTGATTACTCATTAAGGCTTCCAAAGGGGCATAGGTTTGATCACATACCCCACCAATCCCTTATTTCTTTTCTCTCTGGGCTCTGTCACCCTTTGAGCCCTGCCTGGTTGTGTGGAATGCTGAAGAACCCTCTCTGATGTAAGGAATTGCCTCTTTACCTCCTCTGCTGCAGGGCTCAGGCATTTGAGGACATTTTCCACACTGGCATTCAGAAAATTCTGAAGGCTGTGCTGACCTTTTGCCCTCCAAACAGCTCTGGCATCTCCATTCAAGGGCTGAGAGCATCCTCGAGCCCTCAGGGTGGGCTCTTGTTGCTTTGCCTGCTTCTTCTGTAGTGGCAAAGGAGAATTTTGGAGTCCCATGGAGACTGTAGCAGGGAAGAGCCCTGTTCCCTCAGAAGTGGCTTGACGTGTGTCTTATCTCAGTTTGAGTCATGAGCTTCAACAGCCTGCCTGAGCTCCATCTGAATGACCTCCTGGCCACAAGGATGCTCTGGCCTGCCTGTTCAGGGACTGCCACAGAGGAGAGATTTCAACCTCTGGTGACTAAAGTGGCAAGAGGAGGTCTGAGCCCAAAGTGGAGTAGAACCCCCTTCTTGTTCTCATACAGCCCTTTACTCTTCAGCAGAAAAGGATTTCTGCTGGCTCTTCCAGTGGGAAATGCCACAACAAAACTGAGCTTTGGGGTTTCCTCTGTGCAGCAATTTGTGCTGTAAGTGTTGCTGTTGGTAGTGCAGCAGGGCACCACCTATAAATAAAGGCTCAATTTTGCCTTTGGAGATGCCAACCGAACCGAGGCCCTGAAGCACAGGATGGCAAAAAGGATGGTGGCAATACTGCCCTAGATTGCAGCTGGAGCCAGCAAGGAACACAATCCCCACAGTCCCCAGTGAATGCCCAGCTCTAAACCCAGCCAGCCCAGCAAATCCAAGCATGTGCTGGTTAAAAGTTGGGAGTCAGTCACAGCAGCATTATCCCTGCTGGCATGAGCTCCCCCCAGAGTGCCCCCCAGCTGTGGCCACAGACCTTCTGAGATGCTTTTCAGGCCTGCATCTCCACTCAGCCAAGTGCTAATCCTCTGCAAGTGCTCTGCAAGGTGACCTTTGCTTTGGGGTGCCCGCCAGCCCCTGCAGCAGCTGCTGCTCTGAGTGACCTTCCTGGCTCACAACAATGGAGGCTGTTTAAAGAAATAAATACTCAATCTGGCCCGTTGCAAAGCCAGGTTCACAGCAATCCCTCCTGACAAAAAAAGGTCAGAATCTCCTTAAATAGAAACACACCCTGGTACTAAGATTAAAGCTTTCCCATATCTCTTCTGCCATTAAAATCCCACTTCTCATGAGAAACATCTTTTCTCTTTCCATAAAGGATCCAGCTCATTTGAGCCATCAGCTTGTCAAAGTGTGATGGATTCATGCAGCAAAAGGTTGCTGAGGCTTTTAGCTATCCTTCTCTGGACATGTACTTCAAAAACCACTCTTGACCTGGCATACAGAGCAAATTTCACTCCTAGTCCTGAAGGCTTGGCCAGGGGGATGCTTGTGAGACCAGATCACTGCTCTCTGCAGAAATGACAGGGGTCAAAGAAGTAACCACAGTCTAATTTCTAACAGCTGAGACCTTCGATGCAAGGAGCTGATACAAAAGCAGCACTGTCTGTGCCTCACTTCTTTTCCATTAAAAGCTGGAACACAAACCAGAAAATTAAGGAAAACTGAGTCCTTGCTACTGTGTTTAAACATCATCTCCTCTTGGCTACCCTCCAGAATCTTATTTTGGACAAGTCCCAGAGGTAATGCAATGTAGGAGAGAGGGAGCAAATGCACACTAGGGTCTATTTTTAGTGATTACAGTAAGGCTGAAATCTGTTCCCTCCGCCCAGTCTGTCCTCAGCCAAAAAAAAGGCCCCAGAGAAACTGCTGAAGCTGTACTGAACAGGCTGTGCTCTCTGCTGGGCTGCTCACCTTCCCTGCCTGAGCCGACAATGGGTGTCCCCTGCAAGGAGTCAGGAGAGCTGGTTCCTCTGTCCTGGGTGATTTCAGGCTGCTTGCTTCCCTGCCTGGGTGCACAGCATGTGGTGTGCTGGGAATCTGCTCCCTCCACAGCCTTCTGCTGCTCCCCTCAGAGAAGCAGCCACTAACCAGAGAAACATCAGCTTTCACACAGTGCTACGCCGCAGGGAACACAGAGACCATTTCCCTTCCCATTCTTCAAGAGTGTTTCTACTCTGCAACTTCTATAATTACAAGGAACGCTTCAATGAGACAGGGTATTTGCCTCTCTCCACTTCGTTATCACCATCTGGATTTGCTGCTCCTGCCATCTGTCCCACAGCTGATGTTACAGCCACCCTCTGTGCCTCCACTGCTGCCTGGCGGGCAGCTGTTTGCCCTGGAGCTTGGAAGGGTAGGAGAGGGTGGCACAGGAGGACTTGAGGCACTGATCTCACAGTGGTGTTCTTGAGCAAACTGGAGTCACTCCATATCCTTCCACCACATCCCATGGCTTCCATATCCAGTCTTTCTGTAATTTACACCACTGCGGAACCAGAGTGAGTTTGCTGCTGCAGGGGAATTTGTCCAGCTTTACTTCAACTTTAATGAAGCCTAAATGTTATCCATGGGGAAGAGAAGGAGAGAGAGAGAATGAGGGAATATGTCATTGCTTGGATTGGCAGAATCTTTTCCAAACTGAATGTTTTCCACTGGCCTGCAGTAGTTCAACAAATAATGACATTCATCCGCTCCTTCCAAGCCTGCTTCCTCCATTCACCCCTTCTAGCCCTTTCTCCAGCAGCAATGGCCCCAGAGAGTATCTGTGCAGCATCCACCTCTCCCCAGTTATTGACACAGGTACAAGGGATGGGATGAGAGGAAGAACGATGCTGCAATCTCCTGCACACCTTGGCTGGCCACAGAACCTCAGCTGCCTCATTCCTTTCAGCTGGAGCTGACTGAGTGTTAGGAGGTTTCTCATGGACTGGGGGAGCAGGAGATACCCCTGCTGCTCTGTGTTCCCAGGCTGGTGCCAAGCATGGCAGTGCAGGTGTTAAGGACCCACTGCCAGGGGAATCTGGGCATGGACCATTGCAGGCTTCCAGCACAATTCTGAAATCTTTGTGTTGCTCTCATTTGCCCCTGGGCCACACGGTTGGCTCCAGCACTCTGACTCCAGTATTACATTTGTAAAGACTGACCAAGACCCCCCAGAGGACTCTGCATTACACAAAATGTTAAGAATTCCAGTTCTGCTTCCTTTCCCAGGAGTAATTTCCCTTAAGACAGGATTTTGCTGAGATGTCCTGGGTTGCTTATTCCCTTCCCACATCTGGGTGGGAAGCAGTGTGCCAGCAATCTGTCTGCCTAGCAGCTGTAGTGAAGTGAGTTTTATGTGTATAGCATTAGCAGAACATTTTAGGATTCTCTAGGATGAAAACTACGGCCATATAAACCTAACACCTTGCAGTAAAAACGATTCAGCCAAATGTGCTCTGGAGTGTAGTTTTAATCACCTCTGGGCCTCTTTCTGCATGCAGTGTGTCTGTGATCTGCCCCAACAGCACTTCACCCTCATGAAGGTCTTTGATTTTTAACCAGGCCAGGTCTTTAAGGAGATCAAAAGCTATTCAAATTTATACTTAAATGTCCATAATTTCTTCTGTTTTCCCTTGTGCTGCAGCTGACAGGGCTGTAGATGTTATTTGCACCACTTGGTCAGCTCAGTCAGAACTGCATTAATGTACAGGAAAGATGGACTGTGAAAAGTGAGCCACAGGGAACCCAGTGCTTGTGAAAGAAGTCAGCTTAATGTTTTTCATGGTCTCTCAGCCCCCCACTTTTTCACTGAATCATAAAATTAAAATTGGGTAAGGCTGAAAACACAGGAGTCCCCTCTAGACCTCTGCCATGCCACTGCTGGTGAGAGTCTCTGGTGTTTGCTGTGGTCCTGGTGGGGGATGGCCCCAGAGGGGGATGGATCACAGTCATCCCTGCTGGTGCTTAACCAGGGAGCTCCTCTCTGCTGAGTGTGTCCTGCCATTGCCAGGGTGTTTTTTCATTTCCTCAGCAGACTTTGCCTTCTGGGCTTGCACTGCTGCTCTCTTCACCCCTCAGGTTTCACAGGTAGGATGTTGAGTTTCCCCCTGTGACAGCTCTCCATTCTCTCCTGTTGGGCTGCCCTCCTTGTGGGCCTCTTCCCCCTGCCTGACATTTCCTTCTCCCTTTAATAAGTTGGGATCTGGCTCATGTGGAGGGCTCTGTGGGGAAGACAAATATTTACTCTTGGAGTCACAGTCTCTCGCTGCTGGGCAATGCAGGGAGAAAGGGTTCTGAATAAAACCTTGCTGTTTGCAAATTATATTTTGGATGGGATGCAGCATCTACCTGAGCTGGCTCAGCTTCCCCATGGCTTCTGCATAATCTTATTTTAAAATGTCTTCTGTCCCCTGAATGATATTTTGAAACCAGAAAAGAGATGATAAGAGGAATGACAAAACCAAACCAAACCAAGCCAAAAAACAAACATAGAAACAAAAAAAAAAAAAGAAAAAAAAAGAAAAATAAAATAAAAGCATCAAGGTGCTCAGATATTAATTAAAGCATACAAAAAATAAGCATTAGTTCATACAGAAGAAATATATGGCCATATTTACCATTTCCACTAAAAAGACACAGACTGCTTCAGATAGCTTTTGAGAGGCCCTTGAGTATTTCCCTGTTGTCCCACTTCAATGCCCACATCTGACTTTCCCAAACTCTGATTCTTCCATGCCACTCAAGTCCTCACTCAGCTGAGGTGAGGCAGCTCCGACCAGCCCCATTGCAGCCAGCACAAGGAAACCTGGGAATCAAATCCACCTGATGTTTACCCCAAAGGTAAAAATCCTGCTTTCAAGGGCAGGATTTTCATGGGAAGCTCTTCCCTGGGGAAGTGGTGAATCTGCAAACATCCCCACCAGCTGCACAGGAGCCTGGGCCTCTCCATCTGCACACACACATCTCCATCAACCTCATTTTGGGCGGAAGAGGAGGCTTGCTCTGTGTGGCCTCGCCGCCATCCCATCTTTCTTCTCCGCTCACACACCACCACAGAGGGCTGCAGTTTATCAGACAGAAGTGTCACCGGTGTCTCTACATTCTGTGTCCCTCAAGCCCTGCTGAAAGGCCACCTCAGGCAGGCTGTGTCACCCGCAGTCACACACGCATGCGAGCTCGTCGGGCTCAGCCAGGCTCCGGCTGTGCGAGCGCACGCTCCACACTTGACCCATCCTTTTGGCAGTGTCACCCACTTCGGTCCCATTACAGCCACCATGAATTGGACCCTGTTCACGCTCTGAAACTGCCACAGCTCCCAGCTAAACTTCAGACAGCTACACAATGGAGCCATTCACACGTCTCATTAACTCCGGACTATGCATTGAAAATAACTGTGTCATATGAGTCTCCGATTCAATTTTCCCAGTTTATATCATTTATAGGTACCTTCCTGTTCATAACAGCAACTCTAGTTATGTAAAACTTCTTGTCTGCCAGTGGAGGAAAAGTGGTATGTAGAGCACAATAGTGTTATTAATTGTTGTCATCCCAAATAATATAGGCCATAGAAGTATTTTAAATCCAAGCTCAAATGTGACAGGCATGGAGCCAACTCCTTCAAGACACCAGTGTGCCTTCGGTTCTGTATTTTAAACTTCTTGAACTTGTTTTTATTGTTTTTTAATTTACAACAGCAGTCAAGTTCAAGTTTCCAAGTAAGAAAAGTGTGAAGGCCCTTGGAATTCAATCAGGCTCATACCATTGCCTACACATGGGAAGACACAAGGATCTTCTGCTTATGAGATTTATAGGATTGTATTTCTCTGCCGAGTGCCAACAGCCAGCCTTATGTTGTATTTGTCTGTGCTCTTGTATTAAGGTTTTTATAACAGATGCAGCACAGGGGTTTCTGTGTATCACATAGCACTTGCAAACTAAAGCAGACATGTCCAAAGCTTCAGGAGGCACAATGGAGGGATGATTGCAGAGATGGCTTTGGGGAGTTAGTTTCAGTTTGTGCTGCAGTGGAGAAGCAATGGCAAATTCTAGAACACAAAACCCTGTCCCAAACAGGCAGAGGTACAGTAAATCCCACAAAATGAAGCAGAGAGATGGGACTGACAAGGACAAAGAAAAGAATGAGCTGTCAAGGCTGGTATTAATAATGGTGTGCAGCAGAGAGCGAAGTGCACAAGCCTGTGCCAAGGCAACTTTACTGGATGCTGCAAAGGAAGATGTGAGATGACCTTGACAGTCTGTGTGAGGATACAAGAGCAGGTCAGGCACTTAGAGCAACACTGCCAGCAAAGCTTTGCTGGCAATCATTTCGTGCTTCTGCAGAGGTAATGTCAAGAGGAAGTCATTATAGAAAACAAGGCTGTCATCAGCAAGATATGAGGTGGACATGCATTGGAGCAATGTCAGGATAGAGGGCTGCTAGGACAGAGGACATTCCCGGTTCTTGAGGTAGTAGTTAATGAAATAACAGCTGGCATTTGATGACAGGTCAGATATCTGGGAGAAAGTGATAGCTGCTCCCAGGTCCTGAGCCAACAGAAATATTGCTAGAAGGAGGTAAAAGTTAAAATGTTTTGGAAGAAAAATTAAAGACCTGTTCACCTGTGCTGACCTCAAGTTATCAGCAACCCATGCAGAGCAACGCATCAGAGACAGGCCCAAACATACAGGGGGACACCTGTGGGGAAGCAGATTTGCAGGCCACCAGCAAAGCAACAACAGGTATAACCTGGAGCAGGTGCAGAGGCATCCCCAGCAGGCACCTTGTGCTCTCTCCATCCATGTTCTACACTGTTGCAGTGTGCTACATCTTGCTATACCAAGATTAAAAATTTACAGAGACAATTCCTCCTTGGTCACTCATCCTTTCACTCTGCCCAAACCCCGACCAGCTTTATACGACTCTGATGATGGATTTTTCTTGGAAGGAGAGTCTCAAAATATGGTGTATGATTAATATTGCAGCACATCTTTTCATTTGGTATTAATTTACTGACATTTACTGACATTCACAACCACTCTCACACCTTCTTGAATAAAAAAGATGTTGGGTAGATGGAGGCATTTCATGGAATTCCAGTATGGATTTGGGTCTAAATCATGAAGTACTTAACTAATGGATGTGATGTATTCAATTAACTTGCATTTTTGTACATGAAGCAAAACCCAACACCCTATAATTAAGAGTATGTTGTACTTTTCCATCTGATTCAAAGCTCTCCATCTCACTAAGGTACATGGCTGAAGGGGTCACCTGTGTTTGATTTGGAATTATAAAGTTTGTCCATGATTAAATATGAAAGCAAGTCTACAAATGAAACAGAGAGGGCTTGAAACCTAGGTCTGCTTGTACAGTGCACGTTGGAAAGCCATTTTGAAAGGCATTTTAAGTTTTGCTCTTACCTTCTTGCCAAATCATCAGTGGTTTGACTCATATATCAGAACTTTCAAGCAAAAAAAAAAAAAGCTTCAGATGAACCTATTTACGCAGGAAAAGGTTTTTCAAAACAACTGCACAGGGGCCAGGATCAACATCTGAACATGGGCTGAGTTGTTACATATTTAGAATTATTCCTTTCATTAAAGGCATGAGGGATATCTCACACATCTTGGGGCCTGATTCAGAGTTGTAACATTCTAAACCAGTAATTCTGCGCTGGGTGAAACCCTCTATATTTGTTTTGGAAGCAAAGCTTCCAAAACCAGTTCCTTTCCAGCTCCATGGAAGAGAGCCTACCTTGCCAATGATGCTGATGGCTGTAGCAGCAGCACTGCTGGATGCCATGGTGCAGATCTTCTGCAAGAATAAGACAATAAAGGGACGAGCAAACTTCTTTCATCAGCTTGCTGCTCTGGCAGTGAGCAGGCTCATAAAACTGAAAGTGGTTGTTCAAGGAATTGCACTGAATATTGGAGAGATATACTGGATTAAGAGCCTTGCATGTGCCAACCCTTGTTGAGCTCTTTGCTGCAATTAGCTAACAACAGACCACCAAAGTGAGGGAAAGCCAAATGTCTGTGAACAGAGAAAGTGTGACTCCAGGCAGGGAGACTGCAAAGTGGGGTGGTGGCAGTCTGGTCCTAAAGTAAGTGGATGCCTACAGAGAAAACCCTGCAAGAAGGGCAGCAGAATGGGTCAGAACAAACAACTTTTTCTTCACTGGTTCAAAAAGGACTTTTAATGAAAATAAAGATCTGGACCAGAACATGCAGCAGTGTGAAATAAAACATTTTGTTTGACTTCTTTCTCTTTCCAGTCACTCATGTACTTTCTGCATTCCTTCCTATGCAGGGCCTCAGTTACCACTGCAAGGGCAGAGATGTTGCTGACTTGGAAGCAATGTGGAATTGGGTGCAGCACTTCTGCAAACAGATCATCTGAGATGTACTGTTCAGAGCATTCACCCAGGGAGCCTTTATCCCTGTGATTTGGGGCAGAGCTCTCCCCAGCTCTAAACTTCTGCAGTCACCAGTGGCACCTCTGGAACCCTTGAGAAGGTTTAAGTAGCCCTCTCATAATGTCGCCTCTGCTCCCAGAGGAGTGCTGATAAACTTCTCTTTGCAAAAGGCTTTATCTGCACCTGAGACCTTTGTTTTGCACAGGCAAATGGTTACAGCATGCACCCCTCCCACCACAGATACCCTTTCAGGGTTGGGTTCTCCTGTTGTGATACCCTCCTCAGCATGCCAGCCTGGCAGGCAGAAGGGTGGAGGGACACCCAAACCTTTAAAACATTTTGTGCTGATTTGCAAGAACACAACAAGGACAATTGTTATGGAATATTTGCCAGATGGGAAAGATCTTCACCAAGAACTCTAGTAATCTCTAGTCATGTGGAAAAAAACTTCCTTTATGCGAAACTGTGGTAAACTGATAATAATCTGATCACTTGCCCGATGAGAGGCTGTTGAGCCCTGTTTCTGATCCGGGACACAGCAGTATAAACGAGGCATGATTTGATCAAAGTCACTGGAGCAGCAGAGGGGGAAGCACAGCATGACCGCGAGGAACATCTGGCTTATTGCAGTAACAAAGTCTGGACCAAGTGGATTTCAAGCATCTCCCATTTCCAGCTGTTTTAGTCTATGAGAAGATAGGCAACATCTATAGAGATGTTCCTGAAATGTCTGAAAGAAATAAGGCCACAATACCTTGTGAGAGACCCTACTGAGAACAGTGCTGTACGCACAGAATTTGGAGTAGCAGAGCCCAGAACATCTTACAGTAAAGCACCTAATCAAATCCAGGGTTTGGTCATTCCCCCTCACTCAGGAACAACCAAATTAACTGTGTTAATATGAAAAACTTCATGGTGACAGGTGTTCAACACTGAAATTATTTAAAATGCCAACTAAGATATTTTTTTCATGTGTCACCAGTCTGCATTGCCAAGCGTCTCGTCACAAGAAAGCATTAAAATTCATGCAAAAAAAAAGAGTAACATTTTTGGCAGGGCAGGGCATTGCAGCATTGGAAGAGAGAAATCTTGGAGGAATCGAGACAAACACACAGCTGGGAGCTGAAAAATCTTCGCCAGCCACTCACTGTGCCCATCCCAGATTATTTATTTGCAGAATTCCCGAAGGCAGGAGGATGCCGGGGTAAGAAAGGCGAGTGGGGTGGAGAGCCCAGCGAAAAACGGCTCCAAGCAGCAGCCTCGCAGGGAGACAAAACCAAGCATCCTTTGAATAAGGCCGCCAGCGCGGGGATGCGGGGCGGCAGGAGGAGGTGCGGAGCAAGGCAGGGAGAAGCGGGAGGAAAGTCTGCCGCCGCTGCTGCCACTGACATCACCCCGGGACGATTTACATTTCCCGACGTCACTCACGAACCCCTGCGGCCGCGGGGCACGGGGATGCTCGGAGCAGCCCTGGCTGCCGCCGCGCCCCCTGCGCGCCCCCGGCTCGCTGCGGGGGGGCCGGGGCCGGGCCGGCGGCGCGGGCGGGGCGGGCCGGGCCGGCGGCGCGGGGCCCTTTAAGAGGTGCCGGCGGCGCGGGAGGCGGCACAGGCCGGGCGTGCATGGAGCCGCGGCCCCGCCGCCACCGCAGCCGAGCCCCGCGCACGGCCCCCGGAGCCCGCGGCGCCCCGGCCCGCCGCACCGAGCCCCGCTCCCGCTGACGGAGCCCCGCGTCCCATTACAGCGAGATCCATCGCACGGATCCGTCGCACGGACCCCCGGAGCCCGCCGGGCGGACTGCACGGCGCGGACCCCCGCATCCCACCGCGCCGGGATCCGCTGCACGGCGCCGCTGCACGGACCGCACTGCACCGAGCTCCCCGGCGCGGACCCCGCCGGGCGGACCGCGTGTCCCGGACCCTCCGGCATCCCGCCGCCGAGCCCCATCGCCCCGAGCGCGCCCGCACCGCGCTGCCCACGGCGCGTCCCGGCGGCGCGGCGGGCATGGCCCCCGGCGGCCGGCGCGGGGGTGCCCGGCTGCTGCCGCTGCTGCTGCCGCTGCTGCTGCTGCCGGCGGCGGGCGGCGGGTGCGCGGCGGAGGGCGGCCCGCTGGAGCCCTTCGATGCGCTCTACGCCAGCGGGGTGGAGGCGTACTACGGCGGGGACTTCGCGGGCGCGGCGCGGTGCCTGGAGCGGGCGCTGCGCAGCCGGCGGGAGCTGCGGGCGGCGCGGCTGCGGTGCCGGCGGCTGTGCCGAGCGCAGGTGCGGCTGGCCGAGCCGGGCCCGGGCGCCGGCGGGGACCTGGCGTTCTTCGGCTCGGTGCTGCGGCGCGCAGAGTGCGTGCGGCGCTGCGAGGAGCCGCGCCTGGGGGCCGTGTCCCGGCACCGCGCCGCCGAGGAGGTGCGCGCCGATTTCCAGCGCAGGGTGCCCTACAGCTACCTGCAGCGCGCTTACATCCAGGTAGGCACCGCCCGGCCCTCCTCACCGCCCTCTCCAAAGGGTTACCCGCGCTTCCACACTCCCGAGCATCCCTGGTGTGCCCCCTCTGCCATCTCTCCCAAGCTGTACAGGTGTGGTCCGCACGACGTTGTCTCTGGTGTGTGCGGTCAGTGGTCATGGCCAGTTCCCGAGTGAGAGAATCCTAGATGGTAACGTAGATTCCTTCCAGCTTTGGTTCACCTGTGCTTTTCCTGACTTGTTTTGGGTGTTTTTTCTATTTGCTTTTGGGAAAGGATATTTTTGTTTTAATGTAACACAGTATAATTCTGAAAATCGTCTGCCTTCAGTTTGCAGAGAAAATCCCCCAGAAACCCCTCAGTACCCCCCAATGCCCTCTGCCAGAGGTGTTTCCTTTCAGACAACCTGAACTGATTCCATGTTTCTGGAGCTGGGACTGTAGGTGAAGCTGGAAGGTACATAACCTGTGTTCCAGGGACCTGATGGTCATTGTCCTGATGTGATGTGAAATACTTTGCAGTATTTCTGCAAAGTAACAGTGTGCAGTCAGTATTTAGCAGCTGCTGACATCCTGAGTATCATCCTCCTGTCCCAGTAACTTCTGCCTTATAACCGGTGCCTTCCCTGAGAAAAATGGTACTCTTTGAACTTCCTTGCCAAAAAGAAGAAAAAAAAACAGAGGAAAAAAACAAACCAACCCCCTCCCAGCGACCCACACTATGATAATAGTATTTTTCTTATTCATTCAAGACTTGTGCTCTGTCAAGCCAGCTACCTGTAGTAAGTCTTCCTGTTCATGACTAGTAAGAACAAAAACTCTGGGAATTTTGTTTCATGCCAAGTGGAATGTTGAAAGCATTTCTGGAACATCTCCCTGTGGATTTCTGCTTTATTTGAGCACATTCATAACCTTTTAGTTGCTATAGGCAATTTGATAGGTGAAGACCTGCCTAGTGGTGCACAAGGAGGGTGATTCTGCTGAAATCCATTTCTAGGTGGAGAAGCAAACATCTATGCTAGGCAGTGCTGGTGCCTGTGGTGCAGCTCTTATGCAGCAACATCAAGAAGGCAAACCATCAGCACTCAAACCTAGTGGAAAATCATAGCTACACTGATTTTTCATGCTTCCTTTTCTGTCATTGCCTTGATGTCAGTTTTACAAGTCAGGGACTAGAACTGCATTGGTTTAAACTCTAGTGGCCATGTGATGCATAGAGTTCCTGAAAGAAATCCTGGGGGTGAACTGGAACTGTAATTTGGTTTGTGTGCAGTGCCAGTGCAGCTGATGGTCCTTACTATAAAAGATAGTCTTTGTACTGTCAGCATCTGTGGGAAGTGACACAAAATTTGTCATGCTAAAAAATTAAGGGATTTCTTAATCTGATTTCAAAGCCTTTTTCAGACTCACTGATGTCAATTTCACTGAAGAACTTTCCTCCAAATTAAATAATAGGGATTTTGTCTCCCACTGCAGTAAAATTGATACATAAAACCCCAGAAAATTTTGGGGTATGGGCTGTTCTTGCATGTATGCTTCTATGGAGATGGAGGTTATTTAAAATGGCATTCTGAGCTTATCAAAGCAATGTGCTGAAAACAGCCCTTTTAAAATTTATTTTATGTGTGACTCATCTTAATTTGCTTTTGCAACATCTGGGGATTTTATGCTCATGCTAACACTGATTTCACTGCTCTCAGATGGAGGAGTGGATGTTCGTGTTATCTGCATGGCTGTCCAGGTGTTGGGCATTGGAGCCAAGGGAAGCTACTCTTTGATTAGATTTGTTAGTGTTTTTAATACCTTTTTCTTTAACCCTTTCTGATTCTCTTGGGTTTTGTAAGCAGCACTCTGACCAGCCTGGTCCCTCACAGCGCCCTGCAGTGATTTGTCCACGTCCTCAGCTGGCTACTGCCTGTACCTGAGCTCTGCTCCCAGGATTGCCCTTTTGCTCTGGCTCAACAAGTCTGTGCACAGGAGAAAATACCCCAGATGGGATTTGCCTGCACTTGCACCAAACACGAGGTCTGCTGTCGTGCACTTGGATGTGAACCATCCCCTCATGCCAAGGCTGAGTGCCAAGGCTTTGGCATGTTCCCTGGGGGTTGGGATGCATCAGCTCCACATCCTCTGGGTTGACTTTGGCTGCAGCAACTGCTCAGCATTTTGTCTGAAAAGGGGAGCTTCCAAGTGGGGCTTGTGCAGAGCCCCCCTGCCTTGCTGTGGGTGCACAGACAGGCTGCACAGCTCTGGGGGTGGCCACTTCACCCTCCTGTTTTGCTTCTTGAAACCAAAGAGGAAGTGAGATGAGGTTAAACACCCTGCTGTGTACCCTGCCCAGCTCCTCCCTGGTCTGCATCACGAGGCCAGGATGCTGAGCGCTGGGAGGATGGCAGGGTTTGGTGCCATTTGTGGTTTGAGAGAAGAGGAGCAGCCTGGAATGTGCTTCCCACCTCCCACTCTTGCTGACCTCGTGCTTGTTTGTTTCTCAGGAGGGGAGAAACACATCCCGTCAGGAGGTAGTGACAGAGCAAGGAACAGATGAAAAAAATGGAAGGGTTTGGCTCTTGTGGAGCGCTTTGAAAAACGGTGCTGAATATACATGAACTAATCCTTGCAACACTCCTGTGGGGTCGGAAAAGCAAAGGCTTTCAGTCCTGCTGGACAGATGCACAGCCTAACGTTGGCCAGCACTGTGTGTGCCTCTGCTGTTTTGGGAGCAGCAGAGCCACTCAGATGCCCTGGGAGCAGGCAGGACCCCCCACTGCCTTTTGGTGGCCTGGGAACAGGCTGGGGTGTCCCACTGCCTCTGGTCTCCCACTGCAGACCAAGCACCAGCACAGCCTGGCCCAGTCGGGATGATGTGAATGAGACTCTGCAGTGAATTGCTGGAAAACTGGTGCTAGATTTGGAAGTTTTGGACTTCTTTTGCTCCTTTTTTTCTTCTTTTTTGGGACTATTAAAACTGGACAGTAGCAGCAGCTGTACTGGGCTGCATTGCTCCTGCTTCTGAGCAGATGCTGAAGATATTCCTTCATAGAGCATTGTAAAGGGGCAGGGAGGTGATGATGTGAGTAGGTGAAATAGCAGTGCTATCCATCTACAAAAACATGTTCTATCAGCCTTTGATGTGATCATCCCCATCATCCTATCAATTATTTCCTAATTTATCCATGCTTTTCTGAAACAGAAACAGTGGTCTTCTGAAGACCACCTTTCTATTTCACAGACATGATCTGAGTGTTTCTGGTGACTCTGGCATGATGTGGGGAGAGGCTGTGGTGCACTGCGGGAATGGGAGAGCTTGTGGATTCAGCTAAGGGTCTCTGTCAGCTTTGGGCTCGAGATCAGGCTCCTGAAGTTGACTGCAGACTCTACAGACTGTAGACAGATTGGACTGAACAAGCAGCCCAAGTCCACATGTATTTGCAAGACTACTTTGTGGCTTCTCAATACATATTTAAGTAGGAAGACTCCTCCTTTTCCTAGGATAGCTGGTGTTTTCAGGTAATTTGGAAATAGAGTGGGTGCATCTGCTTGGGGCAGTTAGGGTGGGGTGGGTTTGAGAAGGAGTGGAAACAGAGGAGATGAAAACATGCAATGCATGTAGTGGGCTCTCCAGCCAAAGTGAAAAGGTTCTTCAGTGGGTTTCTGCTGTCACATCCCATGGGCTGGACAGTTTGCCAAATGCTGGTGAGTCTCAGTTGTGTGCTGGCTGCTTGGTCTTTGTCAAAGCAATAACCTCTGGGCTTGGCAGGTGGGTGTGGCAGGAACACTTTGCCCTCTTAAATATTTTATTAGTCACGTCCTTCTTGCTTTGCTGCTGTACTCATCTTGTTTCTGTAAAAACCTAGCCTGCAGGCCATGATGTTCCTAACCCTGGTTTTTGGAGTTTTTCTAGCTCTGAGAGTGAGAGGAGGAGGAAATGTACACAATGTACCCTGTGACAGTGTTTGCTGCTGTGAGCTGCTGACTCAGGAGCTTGCTCTGGATGGTCTGCCATGAACCCTGTGACAGGGCACTACTTCCAGTCCCCAGTCTAACTTCTACAAGTCAGCTTGGTCCAAAAACGAGGAGTAACCTGGAAACGTTGATCACTGTGTCAATTACAAAACCAAATCTTATTTCTCTTCTACTTACTGACCCTCCCCTTGAGGTCTCTTTCCTTTGTCTCATCCTGTTACCAGCCACAGCATTCCCTGGCCTGCTTGCTGGGTTGATGGCTGCAGTCTGTTTTAGTTTTCTGTGGATATTGGTGTGCTGTTGCTGAGCACTTCCTCCCAGTTTGTAAATACTGAGTTGCAGTGGTCTTGTCTCCCCACTTTGCTGAATGCCCCGTTGCACATCGGTGAAGCATGGCAGGAATTGTGCGTATGTAGTCTGTAACCACCAGCCTTGGATCTAGATGAGAAAAAGCCTTTTAGCCTGTGCTTGGGTTTAAAACAATAAATAAAACAAGTCCCCAGCATGTTGGACATTGCTTCTCTCTTAGTAATGCCAGATTGTAGGTGGAGCAAAAGGGGCAAGAGCCTGACTATGTCTGCCTTATCCTGTCTTTGGCTTGAGCTCTCCTTTGCCATGTCTGAGATGTTTTTCAGTTCTGTTACCATCATGACTTCATGTGTTGCAAGCATAAAACAGTAATGTTTAGGTTTTCTGTGTTGTAGGAGAGACTGTTTATTTGTTCTTTAAAGCTATTTCTTTTTTTAAAAAAACAAGGTCTTGTTTGGGAAGAACTTCCACTTTTATCTTCAATGCTGGGTTTTCCACACTGCAGCAGGTGGGGCAGTGCTGGAGGCACCACTGGGAATGTGTCCTTGGGTCACTCTGAGCTGTCCTGCCCACCCACACCACCAAGATGTCTGAAATGCAATAATCACTTGATAAAAGACCATAGGAGAGAAACAAAAGGGACAAGTGTGAGGCCAAACTTCAGAAACACTTGTGATACAGATAACTGCCTGACTTCAGTTCTGCCTTTGAAAACTCTGTATTTATGACAATCCAGACCCAAGGGAGGAGAATTGTGTGTGTAAACCTTGGCCTTTAACCTCTCCAGCCACATTTGGGTGTTTGAGTGTACCAACCCTCAGGACAGTGGTTGTTGAGACACTTCAACCAAATCCTTTCCACCTCGAGTAACTACTCACTGCCCACGTCTGTGTGTTTCACAGGGCCAGGGACCTCTGTCTCTGTGGCAGATCCGTGGGTCACCTACCCAGGGGTTGTGGAGCAATTCTGCATTCACACCAATGTAGTTGCTTAGGGAATTTGGTTTGTTTCACTCAAGGACTGCTGTTTTCCATTAATGTTTTGCTCAGTTTTCCTTCGTGCCACGGTGCTGCATGGACCAAGCAGATAATGGGGTCCTGTCCTGGGGTGGGTGGTTTCACGTGCAGCATCTCATGGGCAGTGACACAGGATAATGTGTAAAACTTCTGACTTGAAAGTCTTTGGGGGAGCAGCTGTTTGTCACCACAGGCACCACCTGTCCTGCAAAGTCTGCCTGTGCAGCTGGTCTTGTTTTTGCAGGATTTATGTGACATCTCAGATGAAGACCTATAGTAAAACTGTCAGATAATCATTATTATTTGGATTTTTACTATTAGTGGTGTTTATTTATCCTCAATCTTGAGATTTGGTATTACTCAGATACTGGATAAATAAACAGATATGAGACTTAATCTCTTGGAACGTCTCTTTATTTAGATTTTCTGAGAAAGCATTCCTACTCCTCAGCAGAGGGTAAATGTTAGTGCTCAGAAAGTTAAAATTATTTAGGACAAAAATAAACTCAGTTTATGGGGATGGAAAACTTTGAGTCTGGATGGTTGGGTCAGTGTCCTGGGTTTAGAGCAGGGTATTTAGTCCTGCCCTAAGCCTGGGACATTGACCCAACTGCCCCTGCTCCTGTTCTTGCTGACCATTTCAAATGAAATGCTTCTAAAATGTTTAGAGTTGAAAGTGTTGTCAAAGAGGAAAAGAGGTGACCCAGTGGTTCAATTCTGCTGCCAGCAAATGCAGACTAGGTACATCTTTGTCATGAAGGTGTCTCAGTGTCTTCACAGGAGTCTCAGTCTCGACTTTTTGGACTTGAGTATGGGCTTGTGATGTACTAAAAATTAGACTAGCTGGTTGTAGGGATTTTCTGCTGGTTTCTTTTGTTTTTTGAGTGTTTGGGTTTGGTTGTTTTTTTGGTTTTTTTGGGTTTTTTTAAATTTTATTAGAGTAAACCCAAAAGCAAAACTAAGGTGTTTGCAGTTTGCCACATCATTTCAACTGGGACTAAATTAACACAGCACTGCCCAGCAAATCAGGACACAACCAGTAAACACCTACTGGTCTGAGACCCACTAAGCTCATTCATACAGCCTAGTAATCATCCATTTGATAGCCAGGGCTGCTCTTTTTGTCTTGCCCAATTCCTCTTTCTCACTTCATGGCTATGCAGTGGTGCCAGGGCTTCAACATATACTATACAGAAAAACATACTAATTATAGACCCAGTGCAGTGGGTCCCAGGCTGCAATATTTTGCAGTCTTTTGGAAAAAACAAGGTAACCCTGAATTCCTCCTTATTTCTTGGCAATCTGTGGTGACATGGCTTGGATGATGGATGAGGCAGGTGTGACTCACATGGTTTGAGTGGATTTTTTTGGGACCTTGATCTAAAGGCCTTCCAGTGCAGGTTAATATCCCAAGTGGAACAAAACTGGGCACCAGCAGTGCAGGAGACTCCTGCTGCTGGGATGGGACCCAGGAACCTGCCCCTTCCCTGCTCTTGCATCTCCTTAGTTTCTTGTGGTTATTGCACTTCCTCCTGCTGGCTGCTCCTTGGCAGAGCCCAGCTGCTGAGCTGCCCTGTCCATGTGCCGTGGTGTGCTGGGATTTGTTAAGTGGCTTTTTGAGCTGCCTGTTAAATCTCATCCATACGTCCGAGAGCTCTGCTCTGGCTTCTGCAGAGCCCTTTTGTTGTCCTTGGCCACAGGAATAACAAACGGCAGCTGATGATGGACTGCATGGGAATGAGCAATGCAACTTAGCCCTGCTAAGCAAACTTGTGTCCAGTACTCTTGAGTTGTGGCTGAGGTTTCAGCAAGGATTATTCCAGTTTCTTGTACAACTGGTGATTTCATCGTGGATGGCACCGGCAGCGGTGAGAAACCATCCTGTCAGTAGCTGTTGCTTTACTGCCAACCTCCTGAGCACTGCTGGAGCCTTGCTAGCAGGGTTCTGGGCTCAAAGCACTGCTGGACGTCTGGAGCAAGGAATTGAGGGGTTATTTATCTTAGTTTTTTTCCTTTGGAGGTGGTATGAATTAGTCATTGTGATTGGGTTTGTTCCCAAGGAGTAGGAACCCCTGTACTCTGCGCAGGGCATATTTCCATGTGTGTAGTCTGGAGTGAGGCCAGGCTGAGTTTGGATAAATGGATGTGAACCTAGAGTGACCCAGCTGAGGGCCCTGGAGTTTCTGTGCTGTAGCTGAGCTCAGGACTTGGCCCGTGTGTTTCAGCAGGAAGGGATGGCAGGAAGGAGGGCACGAACTTCCCTGCATGCTTTTGTTTCCAGCCAATGTATCAGCAAGAAGGTATTGACATTTTTATTTCTTGGCCATGAGCTGGTGGTGACTAATGAAGGCAGGGGGTCTGCCTGTGGGTGGGTTCAGGCAGCAAAGAGCTGTTCCTCATCAGCCTGTACCTCCCAACCAGTCCTTCTCCTTTCCATGACAACTGGTCACTTAAACAGACCCTCCAGGGCTGACGTCAAGGGTCAGGGATTTGGACACCAAATAATTACAGCAACCAAAATAGCATCACTTCCCCACCCCTTCCTTCCCACATGATCCTGCTGAATCCCAACTCATAAATGTCCTTTTTTTTCTTTCTTGGATGAGAAGCAAAGCCCACATGTATTAGCTGGAGCATATGGTAGGGTTTGGCTGCAGCCCATAAGTTGTGAAGGCCAAATATTCACTTGTAGCTTCTTGTTCATTTAAAAAAAAAAAGAGGAGAAAAACACGTTCTTTCAGGATTGGATGAAAGGCTGAGTCTGTGCTGGTGCTGGGATGGGAAGCAGATAGGGTGTGGGATAGCATGCTGAACGTGCTGGTGTGACAGGAAACCTGTCCCCTCGCAGCCATTGAGAGGTGGCCTGGTGGCAGTGGCCACTGTGCCCTGCTCCCTGCCCTAATGCTGTTTCTCATGTCAGGCAGAGTTTGCAGGCACGTGGCTCAGGAGAATATCACCAGCACCAGGTGCAGAGCAGTCAGCAGATGTTACGTGTGGGTTAGTCACAGACTGGAGAAAATTGTGTCTTTGCAGCACTAAAGGTTTGATTAAGGGTCATAGGAACATCTGGGAGGGTGCAGAAAATTTGTGAAATAGAGGAAAATGAAGGGACGTTGTCAGAAATTGACTGCATGCACCACCAGAATGTACCTGGTGTACCCAAACTAAAAAAAATCAGAAACATCACAAAAGTGCTTGTTAGACACCAACATGCTGCTTTTCACCATGGGTTTTCCAAAGCAGCTACAATGGTGGCCTTGATCTCACATCATATCCCTGCAGAAAGATGAGCCTGAGACAGTGCTGTGTCCTGTCAAAGTTAGAGGTGGGAGCACATGAATCCACAGAGCCTTCTGCCTGAAAAAAAAGGGTGGGTAAATCCTGCCCCAAAGTACTGCAAGTAGGGCACTGCCTACACCCACAGCTCTTTGAAGTCAGGGCTGGACTCCCGAGGGTGCAGTGGGGAGACGTGCTGAAGTTCATTGCCCAGGGCTATGAGTGCAGCTTCTTTTGAAGATGGAGCCAGCCATTTTCCTTCCTGGGAAATATCAGTGGGATACAGAGAGAAAGAGCTTGGAAAATATCCTTCAGAATATTTGCTGAAGGTGTTGCTGTGACTGCCCAGGGACTGAAGCACAGTCTGTTGGTTCCCTTGCTTAGAAAGCTTCTTTTAAAGTGGTTTTTTCCAAGGCACTGCCTGTTCTAAGGCTTCTATATATTCTGGGGCATCTGTGACCTGAGTTACTCTGTGACTTTGGAAGCAGATGAGAAACTGCAAAGTTTCATTGAAATAGTCTGAAAGGAAGATTTTAGTGAAAGAGAGGAAGATGTGTCTACTCCGCATTTTTCCTATTTATGGAGCTGCTGGTCTGTCTGTTGCAGGGAATGAGAATGGACAGCAGTTTTCTTACCTGTGGGCAGCACTGATCCTGGGGATGTGTTTGCAGGCTGTTAACCAAGAGTTGTGAGATGCTCTGAGCTCCAGAGGTGGCTGAGGAAAGGCTCTTGTTGTAGAGGGAACTCATGCTGCTTTGGGAGAGGCTTTTAGTGCATGGTGATGCAGATCCTGATCTGTGCTGCTGAGAGCAGGTGGTTGGGGCAGGGTTTGCTGAGTGAGTGGTGCTGGTGCATCTTGTGCTCTTAATTACCCTGGTGCACTCAGCACACTGTGTGTAGGCACTGCAGAGTGCTGCTCTGACTGCAGATCCCATTGTGGGCTGCTGGGGAAGCTGGTCACCACTGTTCCCTTTACTTTAAATATCTTTTAAATGTCTTTTGGCAGCTGGCTGCTCCTTGGTTGGCAGCCCTGCTCCATTTTCTTTAAAACAAGTGTTGCACCCTGGTACCCAGGTGGCTCTGCTGCTTCTGTGGAGTTGTCACTCCAGGGTCAGTCACAGACTCCTGCAGCCAGCTACCTTGGCTCACTGGGGTGCTGCTCAGTAAAACTTGGTTTCAGCTTGGATCCGGCTACAAGGCAGGCAAATACCAACTAAAACAGGGATGTGCCACTTCAAGAAGCAGCTTGTCCACTCAGCTGTCAACTGCACGTCCATTCTGAGCATCCCAGGCTGGGCTGCAAGGTCATGGAGTTCACTGCAGGCATGTGCTGTGTGTGTGAGGATGCAGAGGTCATCAGGCTCCCCCAGAGCTGTTTCCCCAGGTAATGTCCATGTCTGGGCTGTGTCTCCAGCTGAAGCCAGGCTGAGTTCCAGCTGAAGCCAGGCTCAGACTGGCTTCATGCAGCACTTTGGCCTGCATGGGGGAGCAGAAGCTGTTGCACCGCTGTCTGCCATCATCATGACCTTTGTGTGCTCTCCCAGCCACCCTTGCTGATGCTGGAGTTTGCTCTCCACCAGCCAAACTGCAGAATCTTTCTCACTACACCCTGAGCACTCCTTGCCCAGACTCACCACCCTCTAAAGGGGCAGATCCTACCCACACTCCGTGCTTTAATGCTGGACTCAGGTCTCATTCCTGTAGCCTCGGTGGCTGGGGTGTAACAAAAGCACAACATGGGACATCAGTGCCTGGTTGTGCAAGCAGTGTGAGAGGAGGCAGCTCTGCAAGGTGCTGCTTTGTAGAGGACAAGGCTTGTAGCTCCCTCATGGCCTGGGATGTGCAGGACAGTTTCAGTTTTGGCAGCTGGACTCTTCCATGTGATAGCTGAAGCTCTGGGAGTTGGAGTAGGCTATGATTCTTCGAATGTTGCCAAACTGAGATCTGGGCTTAACAAAAGAGATTTTCCCATCTTGGGAGACTCATTCCAACCTGATTACTGTGTGAGTTGTTCAACAAAACAGTCCCCAGAAAATGACTTTTGCACTGTAGCACAAGGCTTCCCACAGTGGTGTTTTTAACTCCAAATCACTGTTTCTTTAATCACTGTGCTTCTGTTTTCCAAATATATTTGTGGATCCTTGCTGGGAAATCTGGCTAGATGACAGACTTGTAAATAAACCATTTTTAGCTTCTAATCCTTTTTGAATCAAACCAAACCAGGTAGAGAGACCTGAATAACCATTCATCTGGACTTTCTCTTTGAAAGTTACAGCACTTAAAGTTGTCACTATGTTGCCAGCAATCGATAGACTCAGCTATCTTGAAAAGCATAGTGTAGAAGCCATAGCGTCCTTCAGGATGCTTTTGGGAAATATTAGATAGTGAAGGTTTGCATGTTTCAGGCTTATTGTTTACATTCCTGTCTCTCTGCTGCTGTTTTACATGGTGGTGTTACAGCTCAGCTCCCGAGTGGTGGAGCCCTGCTCAGAAAGGGTTCCAGCTCCCTTGGGGTCTTCTGTGCTGCTCTTTGGGATTGCTTTGGTATCACAGCCAACCTGTGCTGAATAACAAAGTCCTGCTAAGTAGGATTGCCAGCTGAGCTCTTGCATGCTCTAGGTGTGTGCACAGATGTGCATGGAGCTGGGGAGATGGACAGGAGAACCCTCCTGGTGTTTGCCTACCTGAGATGGGAGGGAGTGCTCAGGTGTAAGAGCCGGCAGTGCTTAGCCCCTGAGTGAGGGATTATTTCATCAGGCTAAGAATGTACTCAAGCCTAGAAAGGCCTGTGTTTGGGAAGTGATCAGGATTGCTGTGCCAAGTGAATGCTGCTGTTGCTATCAGTGCTTTTAAGTGCCAGCGGGTCAATGGCACAGCTGGGTAAATTGTGCATTATATCAACCACTTTACTGTCCATCTTATTTAAGCCACTTAATGGCAGCTTTGGAAGTTATTGTCTGCTGTTGAGGGAGGAGACCTAAGCCCAGACAGCTGACAGTTCAACTGTTTTAATTTTGCTGTTTGCTCTTGAGTCCTTGTGCTGGAAAGGTAAAAATTGTAGGAAGACAAGGAAGGGAGAATCTGCTTTTCTTTTCATAGTGTTTCTTCTGCATCAGGAGGATCATCAGGCATTTTGGAGGTTATCCTGGCAGGTTCCCCTGTTGCAAAACTGCTGTAGAATTTTAGCTGTGCTGTATTGTCCCTTTTATGTGCCAGCAAGCTTGGTTCTCTGCTCTTATGTACACTTAGTGCTTTAGCAGTCCTGAGCACAGAAAACTAGATCTGCTTTTGCTTAGCATTATAAGCCAAAAAGCAGCACTCAGCTATCTCTTGTTTCAGAGCCAGGGTGCTGCTGAGTGCAATCAGAGACTTTGTCCAACCAGTGATGGGCGACAACAGAAGGATGTAAGTGCTAGGGAATTTCAGGCGGAGATATGTACTAAAGGCTGCTGAAAATAGCAGGGTTTGAAGCCTTCTGAGCTGCACACTTTGATCTTGGTCCATGCTGAGGACAACTGCTCTGACTGATGGACTGCACTGTGAGTTGGTGATGGATTTAGCAGAGTCCTCACAGGTGTCTGGATTTGAGACCTGCTGATATTGGCAGTGAAGCTGTGTACAATGTCTAATGCTGTATCTGTCCTTTAATGTGAAAGCACCGAGATGGAGGTTGTAAGGATAAACAGAAGGGAGTGCGACGCAGCTTATTCAGAAAGAAAAGAGCTGAAGTGGTGCCTGTACTTGCTGTGGACTCACATCTGTTCTAATGACTCAAGCTGATGCCTGATGACTTACTGAGGCACAGCTGCACTGTGCATTGAACTGTGTGTGTGTGTGTTGGATGCAGCCTGTTGGGTTTTTGTTCTGCACAGAGCTCAGATGAGATCTGGCAGACCTCGGGCTCAGGCGCAGCAGCCGCCCGATCGTCCCAAGTGTGCTTGATTTGGGGTCTGTGACCCAGACACCAGGACAGTCCAGGAGGAAGGACAGCAGTGGCTGGGTTTGCTCCAGCCCAGCACTCCCAGCCCTGATTTGCCCATCTGTGGAATGAGTTTGATGTGCAGTAATTGCACACCAGGCACTCGGTGTGTGAGACAGGGCTGACATCACATATTTGGGGAATGTCAGAGCGCTGCGTGGTGTCCGTGCTCCAGCAGGAACAGCACACACAAACAGTAGCAGATTAATCAAAGATGTCCTGTTCTGCAAGAGGCCAATTATGGAGCAGTCTGCTCAGAGTCAGTAGTGCTGCCTGGCCTATTAGCTGGGCACGAGCTAACTGTCCCCTCAGAGGAGAGCAGTCATCCAGCTGTGGCAATTCACTGTCACAACTGTCCTGCACGTGAAAGAGGACACGTGGCTGTCAGCCGTGCAGGTCCAGGGCAGGTCAGCTTCCAGCCCTTTGTTAAAGCTGTTCCACAGGCAGCAGAGCAGGGTCTGTGTTCCATACTTGCAGCCAGGTGTTCCTTACTACCTTTGCAGAGACTTCAATACCTTTGGTATGTTTATTCCAGATGTTTCTGCTTGAGCTGCTGCTGCTGTTTCAAGGGCCCGCAAAACCTGATAATATCCCTGGGACCTGGGGAAATTGAGCATTTCAGATGAGTGGGAGTCCAAAATCATCATCAGGCTGCAGAATAATGTTGTCCTTGTTTTAGGCCTTCAAAGCCTGATAGGATCATGGTAAAAAATGTGACTCAAGGGTTTTCTTTGGAGTGGTTCCTGAGTTACAAACATTTTCTGGTTGGGACCTGGACTGAATGTGGAAAGCCAGCTGCCTTGTCCAGGGACAGCAGCTTTCATTCCACAGGACTCATCTGGCTGAGGATGAAGGGTGAAGTGTCCTAAATGTCCTAATGCCCTAAACCCAATCCTATCCCTCTGTCCCACCACTTTATGACCCAATGGGCCGTATATGGCCCAATGCCATAAATCCCATTCTGTAGCTCACCATAAATTACCCTGTGAATATTTTCTACACACATCCCTACTTCTTTCTGGTGAACTTCACCAGCAAGACTCCTACAGTCAGCATGAGCTACTGCAAGGAGAGTCAGACCCATCAGCCATGGGGCTGAGCAGGGCTGACAGCTCATCCTGTCTCAGCTGCACTGCTTGAGGAGTTGCTGAGAGGGATTCTCCCTTTCCAGCAAGGCTTTATCTATTTTTCATATTGCTTTACTTTAAACAAACAAAAAAAACATCATTCTGGAAAAATAATTATTCCAACATCCACTGAGATTTGTTTTGGAAAGCTGATACTCTGCTTGATTTCAAATTCACGAGGTAAACTGAAATTTCAGCTCTGGAGCATATTTCACTTTGTCTTCCACCTATGGGAGAGCTGAAAGAGAAATGTAAGCAAGAAAAGTGGGGCAGGAAAGAGAAGTGGCAAAGGAATCAGGGGAAGGAGTCACGGCATCAAATGTGTTTGGCAGACTCCTGTGCCAAACTGGAGGAGGAGGTCATGGGGATGCTGTTGTATTGAGGGGCACTCGCCTGTACCAGGGTTTGAGGAGCATGAGCAGTGATGGGTTTGTTTGTTTTGAAAGGAGGAGCTTGCCAAAAGGTTGGATTTGAACTTCCTCCTGTAGAAAACTGGAGCAAGAGTTCCTGCTGGGGCTGAGGCAGCCAGGCAGGCTCACTGTGGCTGGGAGAGAGGGAGCTGGTGGCCGTACCTCACAGGGTCTCAAGGCTGCACAAAGCACACAGCTGCTGTTCATGTCTCTCAGCTTGTCACTTTGGAAGGTTTTGAAGGCCATGTAGCTCTGCTTTCACTTCCTAGATCCTCTGTGCCAGGTGTGTGGGAGAGTCAGCACTGTCTTACAGGGGAATTGGTCCTTCCTCAGGAGGGACTCATCCTCCAGGCCAGGCAGGCAGGGAGGTTTAACCAGGGTTATTCTCAGGTAGAGTGCATTGGGTTTTTGCATAGCTGAAACGTGTCCAAAAATTGTTACCGCTTTTTCTCCTAGTTCATAGTAGAAGATTTCATATTTACAATATGATATTGGTCTTCAGCAGCAAGCATAGACACATTTCTTTTCTGAACTACAGGGACATGGATTGCTGCAGAAGAAAATTCACAATGACTGGTGTTTTGATGGGCCCCAGGATAGCAACTGAGAGTGTCACAGCCTGTCCATAAACACCTTTTCTACTATCAAGTGAGGCTTTCCAAAAGCTTTTGGCCTTTGCCTTAGCAAAAAGGATACACTTCCCTGGCATGGGATGCAGTACCCCAAACCCTGCTTTATCCCAGACACGCATCTTTGTATCCAACTACCCAAGTGTTAGTGTGTTAAACAGCTGTGTGATATCTTCCTCAGGGCTGGGCAGAGAGGTTTGTAAATTTGGGAGATCTGGGAGCTTGCTTGTGCATACACACTCATGCACTCCTGAGTGCAGAGCCTCAGGAATGAGTAGAACAGCTGTATTCCTTGAATCTTTCCTAGCTCCTCAGTAGAAGAAAACTTGCCAAAAATATGGCACCCTGAATTTGTAACTGCTCTCTTTGTTCTCATTTGCTCATATCTCCAGAGGAATGAAGTCATTTATTTGATTTGCCCTGCTGCTTCACACTCTTGCTTATGAATGACTGGGACAAGACTGGGAGTATGAGCAGCCTGGCTGCGTGTGGTTTGGAAAGATGTGTTCACTTGCACGTTGGTGTCCAAACAGAGTAGCTGGCTCTGAAATCCTATCAGTAAGGCTTTTGAGTAACTTGAAACCCTTCTCGTAGATGCTTTGAATTTCTTCCACTCTGACATTGTGTAAGCCCCTGTTGAAGTTTCATTACCTCAGCCACCACAGAAAAGCAGCCAGCCTTTTCACTGAAACCTTCCCCACAAAGGTCTGGATTCATTCCCTCACCCCCTTTTTCCTTGAATGCAGAGCACAGCTTATTGTAGTTTAAATAACAGGGGAGAAGGCCAAGTCTGCATATGGATCTGGGTGGCATCGTGCTAAAGAAGTAAGAATGTGTCCTGTCCCCTGGCTGTCTCTGTGCCACTCCGTACTAAATATGGAAAGTGACCTGTATAATTTTCAACGTAATTAGGATATTCATTACTTTCTTTAGAGTAACTTTATAACAGACCAGTCCCAAGCAGCTGCTGTTTCATGGGCCATTCTTGGTATTTTCTGTGCTTTAAATAACTCCAGAGTTTTGTGATGTGCTCTGGTGAGACTTTACCCTACTTTCTCTCTAAAATTTGTTCCAGAGCCTTGTGTAGTGAGTCAATGATTCACCATTGGCTTAGCAGGGCATTGTGGTGTGAGCAGTCAGAAGATTTCTCTATTGCTCCTTCTCTTAGGGGCAGTATTCCTGGCAGAGGAACTTCAGCCCTCCCCAGAACGGTACAAATCCTCCTCAGCACAAATATCCCCCTCCCACATTCACTACTGAGCCCCATCCAGGTTGCTTCTAGCCTGACTCCTCCTGCTATTTGTAACATAGATCAGAAGAATTACCCAGGAATAAAAAAATGTATTTTTTTGCCAATTTTTCATCTCATCTGGTTTCACGCAAGGAGACAACCACAGTGTATGCCACTGCTATGTAGAGAAGCTAAAATATCCTGTTAAAAAATTGAGACAAACCTCTGCCAGCAGCCACTACATGGAGCTGCTGAGGATTTTTCCTTGCTGTGGAATACTGTTAGAATTTGGGGAAAATTTTAATTTTTGCTTTTTTTTTTGAGTGGCCTAAGCCCAAACAACTGAAATTGATGGCAAAACACTGAACATCAAGTGAAAAGGTTTTTTATTTGAACCCCACACTTTCCAATTTAAATCAAGTCAAGTTCCACTTGTTGATGCTTGGAGAGGAAAAGGAAGGACCTTTTTAGACACCAGGCAATGCATTATATGTGTCTCCCCAGACACTCTAATTTTCAGCCTTTTTTATATTCAGACACCTATAAAATTAAGGGATTATTTTGTTTGGCACAAGATCATGTCTATTTTCAGGAGCACCCAGAGCTGCTCCAAATGCTGCAGTTACTGCTGCTGGGGGAATTGGTGCCAGGCAGCTGCTTTTCATTTCTAGAGAATTTTAGGAAAGTTCACAGTGCTTAGCTGATGTTTTGTGTTTAGTAAAGCCTTTGTTTTCTACCTCAAAATTTCATTATTCACATTATTTGTTGCTTAAGCAGCAAGGTGGCAGTCAGGCAGAAATGATTGATGTTATTTGCTCATATGAAATCCAAAGTTGCTGAAGCAAGGAAAGAAGATGAGAAAACTTCTCGGTCCTGAGAAAGAAAAGCTGTTGCTTCTGGCTGTGCTCTGGGAGATCCAAGGCAAGAAGTTTACCTTAGCTGAGTGAATAAGCACAAAAACCCCATCTAACAGCTTTCCTCTTTCATGGTGGTTAAGGCTTTTTTTTCTTTTTTTCCTCTAACTAATGTTTTTTCCCTGTGTAATCTGCACAGAGCCAGTGTGTGATTCTGCTCTGTGCTAGAGGATGGGATGCTCAGAGCCAGGAACAGGTGTTCAAGCTTTTGGAGTTCTTTCATCTCATAGAGCCTGGAGTGCTTGCACTGATGTGGTAGATAAATTCCTGAGAGTGTGCATGTTCAGCAAGGTGAAAGCAGGAAGGAGAGTTCCTGCTCTTTGTCTGTGCCTGTGGTCAGAATCTGCTGGGCATCAGGCACCCACCACCCAGGTAAGATGAAAAGGTGTGAAGGCACTAAAGTGTGACCATGTGCTTTGCCACAGATCACACCATGTCTGGTTAGAATTATTCAGTTTAGAAGAGTAAAAGAGCCCAGTAAGTGGCCTTCCATAGAAAAAGTTAAGAAAAAGAAACCAAAAATGCAATGTATGCCAGCAGGGTGGCAATGGGAAATGGACCAACAGGGCTTCTCTGCCCTGTTCTGGAGAGGATGAGCCTCTCCAGAAATCCATCCCTTTCTTGATTTGTTAATTAATTGCAGTGGTGTAGCTATTGAAACTCCTTTGCAGGTGGGAGGGTTTGCTCCGCACATTTTCATTGCAAGTGACTGCAGAAGGAAAGAGGCTTCACCAGACCACAAGGGGGGCTGAGCTCTGTGTTGGCAGGAGGACAAGAATTATCTCTTCATTAGCAAGCTGTGAATGTTTGCTCTAAACTGTTGTTGTGAATCGACTCCTGCAAGTCATGTCCTCCCCGTGCCAGATGCTGTCAGGCTCATCAGTAAAGCCACTCTTGGCCACCCTGTAATTCTGGTTAGACCTAACCAAACCCACAAGTGGGGTGTGAGGGGAAACAGCTCTTGGTGCATACACACTTGTGAATGGGTGGCATCAAGAGACACAATCTTGGTGTTTTTTAATGTTTCCAAGACAGAGGTTTGCCGTGCCTTTGGGTGGATGCTGGCATTGCCCCGGGTCCCTCCCTGGCTGATATGCAGGAAACCATTTTACCATAAAAGCTGTGGTGCCAGAGCTGCTTCCCTGAGACAGCTGACATTTCACCCTCCTTGCTGAGAAAGCCTTGCTGTAATCTGCTAGATAAGGAAAGAATTTGTATTTCACCTCCAAATACTCTGCTTGCTCAGAGTCTAGCTGTGCCACAACTGCACATTTTTGCAAGGAGAGGGGGAGGCTCTTGTTTAGCACCGATGCTGATCTTACCCCCTCACAGCTTGCTGAGTCACAGATGCAGCTCAGACATGATGTAGGCTGCATCTCAGACTTCCCAGGCTTTTCCACCCTTGCAGACCTCCCATTGTGGTTTCAGCTAAAAATAGAATTGAGGGACTTGATTCATTCTTCAGGAAAAGAGCAGGGGAGTGAGCTGGATTTTCATGTCTTTTCCATGCAGGAGTTGAAGTTCCAAAGGCAAACACTGGTGTTGGCTCCTGGAGAGATGATTTGCTTTCTGCTTCATTCCTGGGGACTTGGGACACTTACTGTCATGTTTTGGGCTGTGTGCTGGCTCCTGTGGCACTTAGAGATGGGAAACCTTGCTGGGCTGGGAATTTGCTGTGGTGCTGATTCAGGGAGGCAGATGGGGAGGATGCTGGAAGATGCCTGTGTTGTGACATGTGACCAGTCTGTTTCCAGGAAGAGAGCTGCTGTGCTTCTTTCACAACTTCAGTGATAAGCAGCCAGCCTGGAGCAGAGCCTGGAAAATGTAGAGAGTCATGGGCTTTTTCTTTCTTGGTTGTGCACAGCTTCTTCATCTTGGCCCTTGAGAAAGAGCAGAGCTCTGGTTTATTATTTTCCAGCTCACAGCCAAGGCAGACTACTCTCATGGAAACTGGATCCTTGGGGAAGGAAAGTTTAGAGGGTGTTGGTTTGTTTCTTTTGCCGTTTATCTTGCTTGAGGAGATGAAGGACTGGGAATGAGACAGGTATATCACCGTCTGAATAATGTGGATTGTCTAGTGTGTTTTGGGATGAATCCCAGTTTCCTTTGGCTATTTTTATCCTAAAAGGTGTCAAGTGCTTATGTACATTTCCTCAAGTGACTTGTTGATGTTTCTCAAGCAGTTGATGCCTCAGCTGAATTGAGGCATGTTTCCCAGCAGGAGGAAACAATCAGAGGCTCCCGAGTGCCCTGGGTGGGAGCAGTGGATCAGGCAGAAGCTGGAGATGCCAGCTGAGGAGAAGGCTGATGGAGGCAGTGGTGCACCAGGGGCTGCCTGCCTGCCCCTGACACACTGATCTTGCTCTACACATTGATTTTCTTCTCTGTTTTCAAAGATGTCCACAATATCAGTTCCCCAGCTCTTTTTCATCCCTTTTCCCATGTCTATACCATTGGGTTATACTGGGTGCCAAGGGGCAGCACTGTATCAGAGGTGTTGGCCTGGCCAACTCTGGGCTCCTTTGACTTCTGGGGTCAGGAGGAGGCAGAGTTGGATGAGAAACAGTTTCCTACCTGGAATTTCCTGTTTGGGTGCTGGGAAGGTTGTTAGGGATTCCAATCTTAATTACGAATTTTCTGTTTCAATTAAGATTCCTCCCAGATAAACCTGAGCCCAATACCAGATGTGTCACAAACAGATTCTAGCCTGCCTTTCTGAAGCTCCTTTCAGTGACAGACTATGGACATGCAGTGCAGTGCAGAAACTACATTTGGATTTTCTAGTGAGAAAACCTATTTGTCCCAGGCTTTTTGTTATTGCTGTTGTTACTCTTAGTAACATTTGTGTGCACTAGAAAATACATGATTAATGGTATTGGGGGAGGAGGAGGTTTGCTTTTGTTTTTTGTTTTTATGAAACTGACAGAGAGAGCAGCTGTATCCAGTTACAGTAAAAGTCCCCAAGAGTGGCCAGCACTGGGCACTCAAGGAAGGACAGAAAAACATGTTCAGAGCACAAACAGGATTCTTGTTTTCAATACACAAAGCAGTTAACAATTGCAGTGGTTCATTAAGAACTAGGGCAAATGATCTGGCCTGGCAAATTTTCTGAAATAAAAATGCTCAAGATCTTTCAGAAATTGTAATTAATTCTCAAAGATCACAGATTTGTGTGAATGCTGCATTGAGAGATACTAAAAAAACTTCTGTAGTCCAGCCATCTGCTTGGGATGGGTACATGCCAGGTTATTATATGTGTTTTTAAAATCCTCCTGAGGAGAATCCTGAATTCCCAAAGGAAAATTACCTTGAAGTTGGGTATTCTTTTTCCTGATACCTAGATAAACATTTTACATGGTACAAACTGAGCCAGTGGCTATACTCTGGTTCCTCACCACCTTCCTTTTCATATGTCAGCCTGCATCTGAAGTGTGTTTTCAACTGCCCTCTGTCTTTTAGATTCTAGCTTGAGAAAGCCAACTGCTTTCCGTCCTGGACCAGACCTTCCAGACTGATTTTCTCTTGCCTCCTGTCCCTGCCCCACCTCTGCTGGATGTGTGTTTAACTTGGTTCCACTTTCCCCAAAGCACAGACTTGGCATTTCTGGCTGCAGGGGGAATGCCAGGACTGATGTTCCTGTGAGATAGGCTGTTTGCAAGGGCAGCCCACATTCTTCAGGTGATTCTAGCCCTTACATTTCTGCTGAAATCAGATCACTGCCAGGGCAGGTGTGGCCTTTGTGACTGTAGGTCCAAGGCTGGGTCAAGGCTGAGTTAAAGGGAAGAGTGCTTGTGAAAGGGCCCTTCCTGCTGAGGGAGGCTCTTCCTTGGCACAGGCACAGGCACAGGCCAGGGGGATGTGCCCACTCGAGCACGCTGACAGCATGTGCAGATGTTTTGGAGACAATGGGATGGACAAAGGCAGCGTTTCCTGTCAGGGAAGGTTCATTTGCTGAGGAAGGTGGTTCCAGGGCCAAAAGAGCAAGAGCAGAAGAGTCCCGTGGGTGGTTTCTTGCAGTGTTTTTCCAGAGGAGATGCTGATTTAATACTTCCTGTTGTTCAGTGGGATTCTGCAGTTCCCAGGGCAGGAGAGTTCACAGTGCTGAGCCCTTGTGTAGTGGTGTGCAGTGCAATGGCCACACGTGCTCCCCGCGCCAGCAGCTGTGGGAGATGCTGGGTGCTGCTGCCCATCAGGCTGGAAAACACTGCCAGATTCGTGAGAAGGGGTCTGGAGGGCAGGGGCAGGACAGCTCTGGAAACAGCTGACATTCAGGGATCCTCCTGCCCTGCTGGGACGGGTGAACAGGATAAGGGGGGGGGGGGGTCAGAGCCAGCTCCACAGCAGCTCCACAGCTCCTGAAGCTGCAGCCACTGGTGAAGACAACAGTTCCCTAGTGTTTTACTTATAAGCAAATTCCCCTGCACTGGATTATGAATTATCAGATCCAGACAGAGGAAGTCTCTCATAATTCTCTTCCTCTGAGGTAACTCAGATTCTTTGTGAATTAACTTGTTTTACAAACTAGAAGCACAGGATACAAAAACAGTGGTTAAGAATCTCCTCCAAGTAGTACTCCAGTGGATGGAAAGTTAATGTAGGTCAGACAGCTGTGCCAAATCCCAGCTATCCAAACTGGGTAGCAGACTTTCTGCTTTCCTATATCCCTTCACATCCTATATGATGTAAGCTCGACACGTGTCTATACCAATCATGTCAGTGGATAAAGCCACTCAGAATGTGTGCTCCTTGGGCTAAAGTTGCCTTTGGAGAGCTGGAGATGTGTTTTCCACACTTCCTCCTCACTCTGTTATCTCCAAAGAGAGCTGATAACCTGTCTTCCCTTCCTCCTGGCTTTTTACTTGCCTTAACCTGCTGATAGACAATAGCAGACCAGTCTGTGATGAGCTGTCACAGAGCAGGCTTATCATCCCACACCACTGCAAAAGTGGCAAGTGTTTGGTACTGTTTGTTTTTTCCTTTTTCCCTTTTCCATTTTCCATCCTCTAGTGAAGTTAAAGTTCACTTGTTTATGGCTGATCACATTTTGTCAGCCTTCCCAGCAGCAAGCAGTGCTTGGCAGGGTAATGCTGAGAATGCACAGACCAAAAATTATAAATACCTTGAAATTTAGGTTGCATGCTCCAAATTTCAGATTTTATAGAGGAAAAAGTATTGCTTCACGTTACAGAAAGGAAGTGGAAGAAGTGGAGAAAATCAAATGCTTCAAGCAAGGTCTTTTCCAGGAATGGAATCCAAACAAATGGTGTCAGCTTGTGGCCTCTGCAGACAGAGGCAATTTGGGAAGGGGGCGTGAGCTCGGCGCTGTACTCCTGTGTCCAGGGACTCTGCTGCTGCAGGGTGGGGAGAAGGGCCAGTGGGAGCTGGAAGATGCTGTTCCCAAAATGAGGAAGCCTCCTTAAAAGGAGGAATTAGATGACAAGGGCCCTTCACATTGATCAGGTGGAGGAGATGGACAGGTGTGGGTGTCCTCCTTAGGGGACCCCTGTGAGTGGTGATGAGTGATGGAAAGGAGGGTGCGTGCTGGGGGTCCCATCTGGAAAGAGTTTTTCCTGTAAATTCTGGATTGCAATGAAACCTAGGTGGGAGGGGAGGTGTGTGTGAGTGACATTTATCCCATAGAGTTTTGGAATGCTCCAATGTTACTCTGGAGTGTTGACTACCTGGATTTGTTGCTTCAGTGTAACCACCAAAGTTCTCACCAGGTGCACACCTGTGAAATGAGGCTTGTAGCCATGGATAAATTCGTTATATTTGGAAATTTTCATCATACTTACATAAACCTGCATAAAAATCTGGATGAGAACTGTTAGAAAGAAATTTTAGGAGGAGATGAGCAGTGACTTAGGGGAGAGATGATAGTAGGGATTATGGAAGAGTTGAACTGATATGTTTCTGCTTGGTTAATTGAAAAAATATCCCAGGGAGAAAAAAAAAACCAACACAGTAAGTTTCTTTCAGGAGCTGGACACTAATGTTTAAATACCCGCTTTGGTTTTGCCCTGTGGTGTGAGAGAGTAACCCCATTCAGCAATATATTCTGATTAATGTGTCAGTTCCCTTCTCTGGAACACGCAGATCAAAGGTTTTTAGAAAATTCTTCCTTCCCCCACGGAGGGCTATTCCTAGTATTATTTTTGGAACTGGGGTTACCAGAAGTTTTCCAGGAAGAAAATTGCAAATCTCAGTGCTCTGTGGGCCATCTGCTTAATTTAATTTTTTTTTCTTTTTCTTTTTTTCTTACACATGAGACATTTTGGAGCCTGCACGTAACCAGACAGTTGTGTTGACTGATTCTGGCGTGTCACAGAACGAGCACCTTGTAGCCTGAACCAGATGTGGGGAGGCTAATGAGGTGTCTGTAACTTGAGTGTGAAAACCTGAAGCTGCAACAAAAATTTGGAATTTGATATCTCTTGAGGTAATGGAAATTAGTGCTTTAGGCAGAAGAAAAAGTGCAGATTTGGGGTAAAGTGCTATTAAAGGCAATGAAGCAGTACATTAATTAGAAATTAGGGATGTTACTTTAAGAGTTGAATACTGGCTAGAAAGTGAGGTCCCTGGAAAAGCTTTCATGATACTTCTTTATATTTGGTTATTTTTAACTGCTGAGAAAGCCTGCAAACATGGAGTTTAAATCCATAGTCCATGTTTACCTGGAGTATGATTTCCTCTCGTGCACTGAGAGCCAGAGCAGTGCTGGTGGGAATTGTGGTCAGAGTCCCTGCAAGGGGTCTGGAGCTCAGGAGTGGGCCACGAGTGGTGACACAGCCACTTTTCCCCACCAGTCACATGTAGATGGAGATGGGGGTGTTAGGGAAAGAAACTATTTTGGAAGCTCCCAAGCTTATCCACCTTGGGATGCTGGATTTTCTTCTGCCTTGGCAGGAGCAAAGAAAACTCAGACTTCCAGCTGCGTGCAGTCCCTTCAGACCACTGTCTATAATTTTGACATGCTTGGACCTCCAGCCCTACAGCTCAGAACTGTTAATGACAGTATTTTTCTCTTCACCTGATCTTTTGACAGCTCCCGTGGAAGGTGAAAGCCTGTTGGGTAGCACAAGTAGCAGGGGCAGAACCAGCCACTCTCATCAGCTGGAGATGTGGCTTTGCCTTCACTTTTCTGGTTCTCTATCCTTGACATGCAGATTGTGGGGCACATCCCACCATCCCTGGATAGCTGGGAGTCTGCAAGCCATCGTCTCAGAGCGAAGGCAGGTCCCCCATAATCCCAGTGCCCATTATTGCCTCCTTGGGAGCTGAACCCAAGGAGTGGTAGCAGATGGGGCAACCCGTGGAGCTCAGGACATGCAGTGCACGCTGTTGCCCATGTTGGTGAAATCAGGACTATCCTGTGCCATGGCTTTTAATCTGGAACTTGCAGTTTGGTGTTCCATGGGGGTTCAGGCTGTAAGGATCTCCCTGTTCTCTTGGGTGGGATTCCTGCCTACTTGCAGCATGGCACAGGTGCTGTGAGCTGGAGCAGGGACAAACTGCTTATGCCTGACCTGGGGCTGCTAAACTCCCCTCAGATATATGAAACTACACTTAAATTTGAATGCAAAATTTTTGTGCTGTCATTCTCATAAAGTAGCAAGGAATGTTTTTATCATCTCTTGGAAATAGAAGGAAAACCCACATAGCTTGGGGTGTCTTGCCCCCAGGCATTGCATGTGTTATAACTATCTAGACAGATAGAAATAACTACTTTAAATCATCCTTCTTAGTTAGGGCTTTTGCTTTCCTTTGGGAGAGGGCTCTTCACTCTCTCACTCATATTCCTTGGAGAAACTTCATATGTTTGTTTTCGTCTTGTCTGTTTGGCATGTTGAAGCAAAATGATGTGATTGACCTTTAGGGTTACAGATGAAGCCTGGTTTCCGATCCTTGTTAATTTAGGATAACTGCAGGAAAATCTCAGAAGCACTGAGATAGATATTTCAGATGAAAGCAGAAGCAGAATGACTTCAAGAGGTTCAGCACTTGGGAAATTTGTAAATATTCAGCTGAGAGGAGCGGAGCATGTGTGTGATTTACTGGGTGCGCTTGGCAGCCTTTGCCTGTTTATTGGAACAGAGCAGGAATAGCCATTATTAAAAATAATGGCTATAAAATGTATCAATTTTTTTTATTTACAAAAAACAACAAACTAACAACAAAAGAAAAAACCCAAAATTTTAAAATTTTTAAATTTTGCCTGTGGCTTCCCTGAGCACATGATTTGGTGCTCTTAAGTCGCAGGGAATGCCAAAGGCATGGAGAGGAGGCAGAGAGCAGAGCGGCGCTGTTCCCGTGGTGCTTCCTGGTGCATCCCAGCCTTGGCCCTGGCTCCCCAGCTCTGCTCACTCTGCAGCTGCTCAGCATTTTTCTCAGGGATCTTGGAACGTGTTGGCAGCACCACGTGGATCACATGAAGCTAGGTCCAGTTCCCTCTCCGAGGGATGGAAGTCTGCCCATCCCTGTTATCTGCTAGAGAGAGAGGATGAAGCAGCAATATCTGAATTCAGCTCCAAAGGGCTGTGGTAAACCAGCCTCTCTCCTGTGCAGTTTGCTGTAATAAACATCAGCCCAGAGCCCGTGGGACAGATGGATAAATCCTCCAGGACTGTGCTGAGGGACCACTCCAGATCACCATGACTCTGTCAGTACAACCCTGAGTATTCAGAGAGGTTGTTCCTGTCAAATGTCCTGGGCTTTGGTTTAAGCATCAGATTAAACCCTGTAAGCATCAGCCTAACCCTGCTTGGTGCAGCGCCCTGTGTGCTCGCTCAGCCCCCGTGGAAGCCGGGGCTCTAGTGGAGTGAGCTGCATCAACCCACTGGAAAGCACTGGGGTAATCACTGACAAGGCTGTTTACATATCAAGTTCCCTCGTTGTGATGCACTGATTTGGCACTTTGTACTCAGCTGCCGGTTTAATGCTGAAGCCAGCCCTTTCCCAAGCTCGGCTGTGAGAGAACCGCTTAAAAATGTGTTGCCTAATTGCTGTTGCTTAATTAACGGTAGGAGCATGCCAGCTCTGCTCTTGGCTGTGCCAGGGAAGGGAGGCAAGCAGAACTGGGAGGGGGAAGATCAGAGGAAGCCTGGAGCACAGTAGGTTTGTGCAGATCTTAATGATCTGCCAAACAGTGCTGAACTTTTTCTCTGGCCTGCAAAAAACTCTTACAAATTTTTCTTTCTCTTGTCCCTTCTTCTCCATGTGGAGCCAAGTCTGAGAGGCAGCAGCTTGGTACGGTATGGGTTGGAAGGGAAGGTGTTAGGCTTAACAAGTCACAGAATCACAGAATATTCTGAGTTGGGAGGGGCTCACAGGGATCATTGAGTCCAACTCCTATGTGAATGGTGTGTCCTGGAGGTTTGTTTCTGCTACCCCCATGTTTGCTTTGAGTGTGTGGAGCGTGGGTGTCCCGTGGTTGCCCGCATCTGGGGTAGCAGTGCAGTCAGCGTGGAGCAGTGCAGCCCCAGCAGAGTTTCCAGAAGGGGCTGGGAGCACAGGGGTTGTTTTACTGCTGTGCACTCAGGGCTCTCTGCACCCGGGGGTGGACAAGCCTGGTGCTTCACCCATCTCACTCTTCAGCTCTAATGTCACATGTTTTGGCATTTTTTAGTATTTTACTATCTTGCACTGCTGGATGTGGGCTTAGAGAGGTAGGAAAGGCTTGCATAATCTCCTCCTCTTCACTGCCTGTGCAGGGGTCCTCTCCTGAAGAGCTGGAGGCTGAGCAGCATTGGCCTGGCTTCCCTTCTGGTGGGAAGTGCCGGCAGAAGGTGCTGATGTTCAGACTCAGTCAGCAGCTCCCAGCAAGCCTGGTTTTAGCATTAATGTCTGCTGCAGTGGAAGGGCCACGTTCAAGCAGAATATCCCTCCGTGGGTGTTGGATGACTGTGGCATGGGTGAAGGTATGAATGAGTGGGTGTTCTGCTGCTGCCTGCAGAGGAATATGTGCAGCTCCTGCCCTTGGAGTTCAGAGAGGGGTTTAGATCCATCTGCAGACGTGCACTGAGCCTCTGCCGTGGTTAAACGGCTCTTCAGACTTGGAAGGAAGGAGTGGAACATAAGATCAAAGGTAGATGGATGAGGCTGTAGGTCTCAGACATCTGCTAAGTGCATTGCAACTGGCTGTGCTGCAACATTAGATTCCCAATGCCTTTGCAGAGGAGAATTCCCACTGCCTGCATTACATGGCAGCCCAAATACACAGCCTGTGCTGTGCTGCAATAGTTTAATTTTTATTCCAGACCAGCTTTTAATCCACTTACTTTTCAATAGGCCTTTTTCAACATAAATGAATGTAATTAAATGTGTGTTTTCCAGTTGGACGAAGGCAAGGTAGAGGAAGGCAGATGGCCTGGAAGGGAACACGAAGACTTTGGAACAAGCTGCTGTGAGGTGCTCTTATGTGGTTTTTGGAGTTCATGAGCATCCAGTGAGGGAGATGCCAGGGGAAACGTGGCTTACACCCATGTGAATTGCCTGGATCAGAATCCTCCTGTTTGCTGCAGAAGTGCGTGGGACTCGTCAGGGGAAGTGGTGAGGAAATGAATGTCTTTGGGACCTTGGCTATTGCTCTGTAGGAGTGTGAACATGCTGTGCTGTTGCTGTGGGTCTGTTGCAGCTGTGTCATCTGATGAGGTGCTGAGCAAAGAGTTCTTCAGGCCAAGGGGTATTGGTGCCTTTCAGTGCTTCACAGGATTTGGTGCACCAGAGTAACTTAGGAGAGACCTCAGAGTGTGTGTGTGTGAAAGGGAGCATCTGGGTATGGCTCAGGTCAGATTTAATTCTCACAATGCTATGAAGGCAATTCTTCATTTCTTGTTCAAGTGTGGAGTCGATTGACCTGGACCAGTGGAAATTACCTTTGACTGGTGGGACAGCAGAGTTCAATGCCTGCCTGTGATCAGATAAAACCTGAAGCTTGCTACATGGACTGAGGAAAAGGAGTCCCACAAATTTGTCCATAAGTTGGAGTTGCTTAAAAGGACCTCTTGGAGCTGAATCTTTGTTTTGTTTGCCCATTTTTCTGGGAGGTGAAGTGGGATGTAGTTTCAGTGCCTTAGGAGTTTCAGAACTAGACTGTGAAGATTTTTTGATTAAATTTCTCTGCAAGCATTAAAGGGAAAAACCCACAGTTTGCCATCAAATCTTCTCTCCAGGACGAGGTTCCTCCCAGCAGTGCTCTCAGAATGCTCCCTCTCATGCTGGTACCAGATCAGTTTGACACTGGAGGAGGCTCAGGGTGCTGCTGGGAGCAGATCAGTGGCCAGCCTGTGCCTGGGGAAGGTGGCATTGGCTCAAGCTCAGCTGCTGGAAGGGAAGGAAGCCTGAAGGTTAAGGAACAGTTAAACTGTTGATGTCCTAGAGCTGTTGGCCACTGCTGGCTGGTGGAAGATGCTGCATGTGCCCGAAGCTCTGCATTTCTTTCTGTTTTCATGCAGGCAATGCTAAGATATTCATGCACACTGAGGAAACAGTGCAAAGATCTCTCAGGCTGCAGAGGAACAGTTTTGTTTCAGCTGCAAGGTCCTGAGGTGTGTAGCATCTCCCATCAGTGGGACTGGGAGAAGGGGCAGGAGCAATGTTTTGGAGGTGTTGGTGGTGTGGGCTGCAGCTGGCCTGCTCCTTCCCTCCCCATGGCAGCTGAGTGGGGACAGGGGCTGTGCTGGGAGCAGCTTGTCCCCTCGTGGTGACAGAGACAGCCCAGCAGCAGTGCTGTGTGTGGAGATGGGGCACAGCTGCTTGGGGTGGGTGACAGATGGCAGAGCTCCTGCCATGGCCTCCTCAAAGCTGCCAGGGGGGACAGGCTCGGGGAGGGGTGCAGGGAAGCCAAGGGCCCACGAGCTGGGGCAGGGTGACCTCTGAGCTGTCCTGTTCCCCCAGTGAGGGCAGCGGGGCTGGGAGGGCGGTCAGTGTTTCCAGTCTTGGCTTTTATGCTTTATTGCTGCTGCTTTCAGCAAACTGGTTTGGCCAGAGGAGTTGTGGGGGCTCGCAGACAATGGCTGCTCACATTTTCCAGCTGTCAGATACTTAATGACATTAACTCCCCAGCCACCTAGTTTTATTACTGATTTAATTTATTTTTTTCTCTCTGGCACGGCCAGCTGAAGTAGTTCCAGCAGGCAGATAGACCCAAATCCTGGCCCCCATCAGTGCCCTCCCACTCTCAGGGACCCTGCTCTGCAGCCTGCCCTCCAGCAGCAAAGGGGTTTCTTGCTTCTTGGAAGCAAAGTGCTGAACTTCTGAGGTGCAGTGGGGACTCCTGGCTTTTCCCTCCCCTGGAGGAGCTGTAAATGTGCATTAACCTGATGGATGTGTAGGAGGGAAGCGTCTCCCCCTTGAGAGCAAGGAAATAATTCATTTTGTGCATGGAAAAGGCATCTGTTCTCTGCACAGACTACTGAAAGCAGCAAAAGCCACAGGGTCTGAGCATCCCAGAGAAGGGGAGGGTGCAGGGCTTTGCCAGCTCCGTGGCCCTGCTCACACACAGCCACCGGGGTCCCTGCACACAGAAAAAAAAGGAAAAATACCTTTGAACTCTGTCCAGCTGCTTGAATTCTGGAGCTGAGGTGCATCACACCACTTCTAGACTGATAACTGATCCTTTTCACCCAGCTTTGACTCCAGGCATACAGTTTGCCCTTGAGATAATATATAATAGATAATACATAATTTCATGTTTTATATTTAGTATAATATACTAACATATAACATATAATTTCATAAAATATATTATATATAATATATAATGCAGGTGTGCAGACAGTTGGCATGCTGTCACAACATGCTGCTGCTGTGTGTGAGCATGCCTGTGTGTTTAGCTGATAAGAGCTGTAATGCTTGAGGAAGCTTTGGCCTGGGAACATCCTGAAGATTGACAGTGCCTTTATGCCCCACTGTGGGGTATACCTGCTAGCTGTGTGCTCTGGATTTTGTACAGGATCTGCATGAGAAATAATAAAAAAAAATCATCTCATTAGATATTTAGGCACACTGTAGAGAGTTTCTAATTGATCTTTGGTACTCCTGCTTTTTATTTTCTTTCTTTGTTTATAATGCTACAGCAGTAGGTAGTCACAAAAAGTCAGTGCTTTAGTTTATTGATCAGTGTACAGGCATGTTAGCAAACCCTCTCTGCCCCAGAGAGCCCAGACTCTGTCTGGGCTGTGGGGTGGTGGAGTGTGAGGGACCCAGCATGGAAGAGCCATGGCACCAGAATCTGGCAAGGTCTAAGCTGTCTTTCTGTGTAGCAGCAAGGAGATGTCCTCTGCGGGTTTTAACTTAACAGCTGAGAGCCCGTGGGTCAGACTCGTGAACGAAAATTCATTATTGAAGTTAAATGCCAGCAAAAGCATCTTTGCTCCCCTTTGTGCTGAAGGAAGTGAACTTAAATTGTTCTCAGAGCCAGCAAGCGAGGATGTCCTTCCCCCAGCCATCAGAGTGGGCAGTGGGACCATCTGGCTCGTGTTTCCCAGGGGCTTGCTTCAGCCTGCAGACCCTTGCCAATTGACCAGCAGTGCAAAGGCAGGAGTGTGGGAGGGTTCCCATGGGGTGGTGAGTAGGAGTTGATAGCTTGTACCTCATAGACCTCCCGATGTGCAAGACAAAAACTCAAGTATAAAGGGCACTTGAGGGCTGTTGTTGCTCCAGACCTGACATTATTCCAGTCCACTTCACCTGAGGCTTCTCCTTTTTGCACCGTTTCATTTTCTGCTTCACTGCCAATGAAAGCAATATTCTGTTTTGATATTATTAGTGCTGGAAAGCCTAATCAGCCCTTTTCTCTCCTTGACAATATCTGCCCTGCCTGCCTGAGAGCTGATCCGCCCTGCCCAGCCAGTCATGCAGCAGGATTTCCCAAGGGCTGTGGCACAGCATCCTCCTCCCTTTCTTGGTGTTTTTCCTATTTACCAGGCACAGAGGACTGTGGGAAAGAGTCAGGCTGACTTTGTCATCCTTCTCCCTCTGAACTGACACATACTGAAGTCATTAACTTGACTATCAAATCTCAGCCGTGGGCTGAAACTCGGCAAAGAAGGTTTTGGGGCAAAGTGTGTGTGTGGAACAGGATATAGTGGATTTTCCTGTAGGAAAACACTTGGGTCAGGAACAGAAGAGGGGTCATCATGATCATGCCTTCAGATTTCTTCACAGCAATGTGATCCATGGGCAGGGCACTCATCCCGGCTCAGATTTCTTTCACTGGTATTTGAGGGCTGTGGTTCATGCTGATCTGCTGTGCCTCTAACCCTTCCTGCCAGCTGAACACATAATTGAGTCTTGTTAGGGTCATTCATTGCAGTGGTCAAGGTGCAGTCATAGAAATATGGATTTCTCCCTGGGAGACTTCACAAGTGCCCCTCTCCCCATCTGCAGATTGGATATTACCATCCAAGAAAGCTGTGAATTAAGTTGTTCAGAAACAGGCAAACCTGGAGCATCTGTTTTTAGGGCCAATTTACCTGGGGTTGTATTTTGGACTCCTCTTAGCAGTAGGAGATTTGCCATTGACTGTCATGGCTCTAAGTTTTGATGTTTTCCTGTACCTGTGTGTGAGTTCAGAGCACCCAGCATGATATATGATAGTTGGGGCAATCCCTGGATCCTGTGCTCCCTCTTCTGCTGTTCTACAGCAGAGGGTAGGCAGGAAGACCCACCCAGCACCAGTGTGGTTGGCAGCACTCTGTGAAGAATGGTGCTCACCTGAGCAGGGCACTGGCTTGCCTGCTGTGTGCCAAACACGTGGACATGGCCATCACTCCACTGGAGTAGGTGGTGGAGTGCTGGAAAGGGCATTTCCCTCTGGAAGAAGAAGGGCCAGAGCCCATCTGTGTGTCAATGTGTCACCACTGTACCCTGACGCCTCTCATGCTTTGCCTGCCTTTCCCTACTGGATGCAAGCAAAGAGAGCTGAAGAGGATTTTCTTTTATTTTGTTTCACCAGCTTTCTAGTTTGAGTCTGCCTGTCACTTCCTTGCTCCAAACTACTTATTTGGCAGGTCAGGAGTGTGAGTCACAGCCATGGCCCAGGATCCTGCCTCCTGCTTTGGCCAGCAGCACTGCAGCTGGGGCAGAGCAGATCTGCTGCTGATGCTCCAGTGTGCCTGCTGCAGGGCATGGAGGCACTCACCTGGAGCAGGGGAGAGGGTAAATTCACAGGTTAATGCGCAAAAGCATTTATTCTGATCTGAGCCCAGACCGTTTTCTAATGTGTTGCTTTCCAAGGAGAGGGCTGTGTACACTAACTTGGTTACTTCAGCAAACTTCTCCTAAAGGCAGAATCACTCTCAAAAGAAAAAGTCAGTGGGAGATGCGTCTACACACAAGCTGACTCTAATATCATGGGCTGGGAAATGAAACTGGATTCTAAAAGGAGATTTTCCCTAGAGATTGAATGGGCTTTGCAGAATTTGTGCTGACTAGGGATAACCTTCCCATGAGGATTGTAGGGAACACAGGTTTTGTTCTCTGTTGGTATCTGACTATGTGACTTGTGCTGGACCTACTGCTGGAAAAAGAAAAGCAGTTCCAGTTGGCAGCACAGTGAAACAGTTTCCTGGAGATATCCCTCCTGGTGTCTGTAATGGCCGGATCATGTGGGCCAGTCCTCAAGGATTCATCTCTTGCATCCCACTGCTGAAAAAAAGCAGAGAAAGTGAATGTGCAGACCCTTAGAAAAACTGCCTGGCAATTTTGTTGGTGAAAATGCTAGTGCCTGCTTCTAATAAGAAAGACTGGGAGGGAGGGAGGGAGGGAGGGAGCTATATTTTGTTTCTGGTATATAAAGCAAACAAAAGCCCTCTTAGGGATAAAGGAGGCTCTCAGAAGTGCTGTAGCCTGCTTGAGACGTGCAGAACTTTGTCCACAACCTTGAGGACTTGCAGGGCAGCTTCAAGCATCGTGTGTGTTGGCCAGACAACAATGAACCCTTTGAACACACTTTGGGTCAGGGTACTGTTTTCTTGGAGGGGGAAAGGGAAGGGAGGCTGGCACTTTGGTCTTGTATCAGCAGCCGTCTGTGGTGAGCCGCAGATGATTTCAGTGGATGGCAGGGCTGGGCTGTGGCTTCTCTGTGCAGGGCTGGCTCCTGAGGCACTCAATCTGCAGCAGCAGGTCTGCTGCAGAGCCATTGCTGTGCAAGACTTGAAGTGCCTCTGCCCCAGCTCTGTGGTTTCAAAGAGAGCTTTTAAACTAACGTGGGAGTCTGTGAAATTACCCTGCTGCGATGTGTCAGCTGTTGACACAGCAACATGACAGTATGTCATCACTTATTTCCTGCTTGAGGGATCATAAAGCCTTTTTGCATGGTTTGGTGCCATCTGTTTTCCAAAAGAGAAACTTTATTGTATTTCTCTTGCTCTCATTGTCCTCCCCCTCCAGACTTGGCCTCTGGTGCCTTTCCTGTACCTCGCTCATGAGCTCTCTGGGGTGAGGTGAGAGAAGGAGTTGCTCACCTTTCAAACATGTTTGGGGCTGCACTGGCCCTGCTCTGAGCCATCTCTTGGACTGCTGTCATCTGCTGACAAAGAGGACTATCCTGTACAGTGAGTGGATACCTAAGTCTGACCTCTTTGCCTGAACAGCCTGGGATCAGCAGGCCAGGTGACCTGTTGAGCATGAGACAATAAAGTGTAATATGGGAAACAGCAGTTGCTTTGCAGCCCTGGTTTGAGCATCTGGACATGTGGGAAGCCTTCAGCCCAAAACTGAAGGGGAGTTTGAATCTCTGGCTGCAGTGGGAAGCCCACCCTGTCCTGGGCAAACCAAGGGGTGCAGCTCCTGAGGCTTTGGTCCTCCCTGGTGCTTGACTCAGAGCAACTCTTATTTTCCAGCAGTCAAAACCTGCTACTGTTGATGTTGGTCTGGTGTAAAATCCAGGCCAGAACTGATGGAAAATTGGAGGTTGTTGTCTCTCCTGCCCCATCACAAGACAGAGCTTTTGCTGCTGCTGTCCTGCACAGCAGAATCTTTTCCCTTTCCCAGGGCAGGGGCAGTTCTGTGCAGCTGCAGTCGGACATACGGGCGGTCTCGCGGCAAATCCTTCGGAGAGCTGCTGAAGGAGCTTGGCTCAGGTCTCGTGTCAAGTAGGATGAGCGAGGAAAACGCCTCCAGCTTGTTTGTGGTCTGGCAGCCAGAGAACTTTCTGCTGCTGTCACTGGGAACCGGTGTTCTTTTTTACATTTACGTTGTTCCTGGATTGTTTCTGCTGCGAGCTGCCACAGCCCAGCACTGTGAGCTCCAGGGAAGCACTCCCAGGGAGCCAGAGGAGAGGGATGCTGCTGTCATGGACAGCATCTGTAAATAATAACCCAGAGAGCTGAATGCAGCACTGATGCTAGCTCTGCAAGTCTGCCCATGCCTCTGTTTGCCAAGTCACCATTTAGGTCATGCAGATTTTATTCTGTGCCCCAGATTTATTTTGGATGGAAAGCCACATGTTTCCAGTGAAGTTACACCTGCAGGAATTTTTGTTTTGAATTAGCTTCAGAAATGACCAAAACACATTTTTCAGAAGTTCTTCATATTTGTACTTTTTAAAGTACAAATCTTTTTTTTTTTTTTTTTTGGTAGTGTTAGAAGGATGCTCTGCATTTTTAACAGTAGTCTGATCTGGGAGCAGATGAATGTTTCTCCAAGAGCTTCTTGGAGTTAGTGTTGTTCACTAAGTCAAACAGAAGAGTTTTGTGGAAAGTCCAAACTGATTCTCTTAAAAAACAAAACCAAAATTAGATGCAGTATTATGGTTAGGTACACGTGCCAGAGGCTGAGTAAATTTAACAACAGACTTGTGACTTAGTCTTCACCCTGTTTAATCCATCAATATTTGGCTGTAAAGCTCTGTTTAGAACAGAAATGTTGGCAAGTGCTGCAGCTCCTGCACTCTCCAGTCTGGGATGCTCTGAGCTGTTGTTAGAGGTACGTGGTGGCAGATCCTTCTCACTGGCTGTGATGGGATTTCTCAGCCTACTTTGCTGCCCTCTGTGACTTTCTGTCTCTGCCTATTTGTGTTGTCACCCTGGATTGTGTTCAACCAAGTTAAAGGATCTTTGTGAACCAGATGATGATTAGCATCCTTACCAGAAGTTTTGTTAAAATGCTTAGCTGTATTTTCTTTTAAAAATCCCTGCACTGACAAATCTGTTTCTTTCAGCTTTATCTTTTCTGCGCCAAGGAAAGCCAGAGTTGGTACCAGTGAGTGAGAGACCGGTTCAATTCTGCTGCTCCAGGCCAGAAAAAAGTCAGTGGCATGAAGTGGGCTAGATGGCAGAGTTCCTCTGCCTTCATCCATGTCATGTGCTGCCATTGGAGCTGCTTGCTTATTTCTAAATAAATAATTTATTTTCTAAATAAATAATTTTGAAGGGTTCCTGAGTTTGCTGATCAGGTTTCCAACAAAATGGAAGCATTTGCAGAAAGCAAAAGGGTGAATCAACATCTGGCAACTTCCTCAGCCACTATATTTTTTGTTCATTCTTGTGGATAAATGCAAAAAAGAATTCAAGTGAAGTCTTTGTGCACATAAAACCCTCAGTGTCCAAGCATGATTGATTAGGGACGCTTGCTGTTTCCCTAATTCTCTTTCTTAATCTTGGCATCATCCGCGTTTTCCGTCTTAGCTGTTTCCAGTGGAGATGAAATGTTTCTTTGCAGAGGGGCAGGAGCCACCCACCCACCCACGTCGGAGGCTCCTCAGACAAATGGGTCAGTGTTCCCTGCAATCACGGGTGGGAGCAGGAAGCCAGACCCTGGCCATAGCTCAGGGCAGCAAAGCCATGGAGAGCCTGACCCTATTTGACTTCTCTTTTCTAGATCTCAGTCTCTATAAACAGCTTTTTATGGTATTTGCCTTTCAAAGAGGAACCAGGGTGTGGATGGGAACAGTGACAAAGAGCCACTTATACGGACTGAGTGAGCTCTTACAGGAGTCCACTGCATAATTTTCAGATCAACAGAAAAATCTTGCAATGTCTTAAGCCCTGACGTGTCCTCTGAGGTTTTTAAATGCTGTCATTCTGCCTCCCAGCAGTCAGGGCCAAAAGGTTTGTGCTCCTGTTTAACAGGGAAACTGAGTCATGGGGGTGCTTAGTGCCTGACAGAAGAATTCCCAGTAAATCAGAACAGAGCCGGCAACTGAAAGCAGAACCCCAGTGCTTGGAAAACACTGGCTTCTCACAGGAGCATGACTTCATGTGTCCTTAGCAAGGGCAGACAGCTCCTCATTTTTTTCACATAGTGGAGCACAGCTCTGCCCCAGACAGCAGGTACTGTCTCTCAGGGTGATGTCAGTGCTGGGGCTGCAGCAGGGGCACAGAGCTGCAGTGCTGTGAGTGATCACAGCCTGTGCTCAGAGGGGCCCCACAGCATCCCTGTGGGACCCACCACTCCCTGGGTATCCTGCTGCATTCCGGTGCAGCTCCCCACAGGCTCTGGATCATCCTGCAGCGGCTGGCAGGGCTCCCTGGGCAGAGGGAATCATCCTTGCCTGGAACTGCACCAAGCAGCTGCTTTCTCCATCTCTCTCAGGCAGACTGAGCAGTGCAAGCAGAGATGGAATAAACAGCTGTGTCCTGCCTGTAGTGACACGTGCATCCTTTAGGATGTTGCTTCCCAGTGCCAGCAGAGAATTGAGGAACTGAGGAGCTGGTGCTTGGGTAGGAGCCCAGGAAAGGTCATCCATCACCACAGATGCTTTTCAGCCCTTGATGTGAAGGAGGTTGTGGAGGGGTGTGTCTGTACAGGGGTTCCAGGAAGCAGGACCACAAGGGTGTGAGAAGATGGAGCTTTATACTGTATGTGATTAACTTCATCCAGGCTGTGGCTGGCATCCCGCCTGGCTCTATCCACATCTGCCCCCATACAGGAATGAGTGCAGACCAAGTGCCCAGTCCGTGCACTGCTCTTGCCCAGGGTAGTGGTCTGTGTCTTATTTCCAGCTTGTGAGGAAGAAGGGTGAAGGTATGCACCTGTAGGAGAGCACCCAGAGTCAGAAATGTGGGATGTGCCACTGATCAGCCCTTGGCAGAGAGCACATCTCTCGGCTGCCCTCAAGGACAGACATGTGCCCACTTCCCATTGGGTCACTCACTCCTTTGGCCACGTGTGAACTGGTCAAACTGGGAGTTGACACATCCCATCCACATCATTCTACTAATTCTTGTGAAAGAAAATGAAAGAAAACCTGCTCCACTGGGAGGACCCACTCTGCAATTCTGTAGGTTCTTTACCAAGCCTGGGTAATAGAATCAATGAGAATGCCTGTAAGCCTCAGTCAGGGGAAGCACAACCCCTAGCTCAAGTCTCCTTGCTTTTGTTCTCCAAGTAGGTTTGGCATAGGTCTCTCCCATTGGATGTGGATGTTTGGCAGCCCTCCAGGATGGGCAGCGGCTCCTGGGCAGCTCACAGGGTAAAAGTGATGCTGCTGCAGCAGCAGATCTTGTGATTTGGTGCTAATGGCTCTATAACTCCATTACTGTGCATTTGCAGGGAGATTTTTTTATACACTAATTAACCAGCAGTTTGATTTGATGGCGATACTCTGGGCTCTATTACAAGTGGGCAATTGTAACTCAGCATCCCAGTGGGGCCCCACGGCACAAAGGAGGGGATTGAAAGCACTGCTTTTGGCAAAGGCTCCTTCATCCCACCTGGGATGGAATGTCCTGATAAGGGGATGGAGCTGCAGGGCTTGTTTCACTGTTTCACTCCTTCGAGGAAGGCATTAGGAGAGCAGCCCCGAGGTCTGGTTCTGATTTGCTGTGAGACATCAGACTCCTTACCTGCAATTCAGGGAAAATGATACCTCTGTGCAGGGGCCTCGCAGGGTTCAGCTAAGATTCATAGGGGAGGGAGGGGAGATGAAATATCTGTGGCATTTTGCTGTTACTATTAATGATGTGGAGTGAAGCCAGGGCATCTCTGCGAATGATCACTGCATTTGCCTCTTGAGATCTGGCTGTGTTTCTGCCCTCCCCTACCCTCTACTAATCAGAACAAAGTTAAACTTTGTAGTAGAAGGGCTCAGAAACCAGCATTTCTCAGTGTCTGAAAGAAAAGCAGCACGTTTCCTGGTGTAATTAGGTCCAGGCTCTCAGGAAATGAAGGCTGTCTAGCTGATAAGTGTTTAGTAATGATTACCAAGCCAAGGCTGGGGAAAGCAAGCAAAGTGTTTTCATTTCAGAGGTAGCAAATCCAGCTGAGACTTGTGGTGTGTGTCATGTATGGAGACAATTGTCCCAGTGGTATGTGGCCTCGCTCACTGGAGCACGAGCCAAATCTGCCCTGGTGTAAGTCCACAGGAGCCTCTGGAGCTGCACCAAGAGCCTGAGCAGCAGAGGACACGTCTCCATACAGTGTCCCTGGGCTGTCAGAGGTGTCATTCACCCAGACTGGTGTCACCCTGCTCTCAAAGCCAGCAATTCCTCTCTCAAATTAGTAACAGTGCTCATCAAAGCTGGGGGAGCTGGAGGAGGGTAAGAAGCACATTTGCAAGGGTGGAGTTACATCCTCTCCAAATGAAGTGCATGTTTCTTCAGTGGTGCTGGCTAAACTGAATGTGGCAATGCACGAAGGTGGGTTCTTCAGCATGCTGCGTGTCAACCCTTATGAAAGGGAACCTCTCCCCTGAAATTTCAGGGTCAGATTTTGCGGGGAACATGTCTGGAGGTTGCTCTGCTGTGAAGTCAACACAGTCCATCCCATGCCAGCATACTCATCCTGTCAAGAACCCTTGAGACCTGATGTGCTCTCAGTGTTCTGGATGAGAAGGTGCCCTGTGGACCCCTTCCCCTCCCCTGTTTCATGTCCCTTAATTTCAGAAGATGCCTTTTGGTGGGAAACCCTACCCCTGTTGTATTCAGATGGGTTTGAGTTTTATGAACATTGAGCATTGGAGGAACTGAGGAGTTTTGCAGCCCTGCTGCAATTCCTCTCGCCTCCCAGATGAGTCAACCTGTTCTCTGCAGTTCCATGTTTTCTGAAAACTCTACCATAGCCTAGTGGTAGGTCTTTCTCTACCACAGTGTACTCTGGTGAAAATAATATACTGATGTCTTAAAATCTCCCAAATCCCTTATTTATTGCAGCCTGTATAAACGAGTTCCAGAAGGGATTACACAACTCCCAGGAGGACAAGGCCATCAGTGGCTTTTAAGCACAGTGGTCCAGAGGCAAATCCTGGTTCAGGAAGCCTGTAAGCTGCTGGGCATTGCTGACTGTGTACCCACCATATATTTATGGCTTGCCCACAAGTGTCCACCCCTGGCCACTGCTGGGGCAAGATTCCTGGGATAATCAAACCTTTGGATTGGACTTGGCAGCCCATGCAGGCAGTGTTCCTGGCAGGACCTCTCCTTTGCTTTTCAGACCAACCAAGATTAAATTGCAGAACTGTGGATATATTTTCTTGCTCCCTTCATCTGCAAACTTTGTTTCCAGTGCAGTGTCTTTGTGCTGGCCCAGGAGTGGAGAAGCAGCACAGAAATCTCTCTTCAAATATGGCAGTTTTCTTCAAATCCACCTAAGGCGTAAGCTGAGCTTGCTTCCCCTTGGTGTCAGTCAGTTCCCCTCATGGTGAGCACAGCCCACCCCCAGCCTGCAGATCTTCTACAGACTTTGCAAAATGGTTGGATTGGAATTTGATGGACTTACTTAATCAGATCTGCAGTGCCCTAATGTCCATCACCGTCATGATGGCTCCCATGAATTCAGCAGCTGTCAGTCATTATTTGCTGGTTTATGACTTGAGCTCTGGAAAAGGTATTCAAGAAATATTGTGTCTGGAAAAAATGTGAATTAAAACCATTTCCTTGAAGACTGTCAAAGTTTTTGGGTGAGGGAACAATGCACAGATATGCTGTGAGTCTGCTTTCTTGTTGAAATTTATGGTTTGTTTGCTTTTCCCTTTGCTGCCCCATCACAGATCAGGGCAGGGACAGATAACCTCTTCCTCAGATAGCACAGTCCTGTTTGCAGCCCACCCTCAGGGCTCTGCACTCTGCTTCTCAAACTAAAGCTCTGGTGCTAATACCATAAACTGACCATGGTGGCTGTCTGAGTCAGTCAGCACCTTCTCCAGGAGAAAACCTTTCTGTTGCTCAAGGGAAAGGTAGGGAGGCAGTCCTCAGGCTGGCACAGGCCTTCAGCCTGTTGACAAAATTCCAGTTATAGCATAAAAGGGCTGCAAAAAACAAGTATCATTTATCAGCAGGTTGCTGTGGCTTCCTGGCTCTGGGATGGAGGTGGAAAACCTTGTGTCTTCTGAGAAGGGCGTATTCTGGGGACACACAGAGCTGTTTGGATGTTGTTAGGTAGCAGCAGACAAGCATATACAAGCACAGGAAACTTTGGCTCCCAAAGGGCATTCAACAGCTCATCATGTCTGACTCTTCTAAGAGGTGCTGAGCCATTGCTAAGCTGTAGAAAGGGAGGGGAGGAAAGTTTCTGCTGTAGGAATTTTTCTGCTTTTCTCGGATTTTTCTGTTGTGTTTTTCTTAAGTGTTTTAGTAATTACTTCCATAGAGATACCAGTGTGGAGACAGCTGGGTTAGGAGTCTGACCCAGTTATCAGCCAGTGCAGCTTGATTAGCTGCAGTGTCCAGGGAGGCAGGATGCTGGAGAAAATTCACATCTAAACTGCAAAGCTGCTTTTAACTGCCTGCCAAGTTTGTTTTGTTCTGGTCTTCCCCTAAAAGCATGAGACCGTCCTCCCTTGATAGCAAAGGATGCCCTCACTCCTCACCAGCGTGTTCAGTAAGATTCACCTTTCTTCTCCCAGGTATCTCCATGACTCTGGAGACCACCTCTCAGTTATCAGTCATAATATCAGATGAAAGCTCATTATTTGTCCGACAGGCAGTGGCCTACAGGAGTGCTGGTGATCCCTGGGGAGGGGATAGTCACATCCTGCTTGTTCCCAGCTGCTCGATTTCATTAGCTTAAAATGCCTGGGCTAATCTTTGATACTTTTCCAGGCGAGCAACCTGGAACCAGGCAACCAGTTAGCTGAGGCTGCCACAGGGATGTTATAACAACAGGAGGAAGGACATGCAAGAAAAAATTCTGCTGTGGAAAGCCTGGCTTGTTTTATACTGCCCACCTTTTAGTACCAAGCACTGCTTCTTGCCATTAATGTGTGAGTGTATTGCTTCTCCCATGCTACTCATCTCCAAGGGAACTGGTTAATTATCTGGCCAGGGAAAACTCTGGGGTGCAGGAGCTTCATGGGTAACCATCTGCACAGATCCCTGAGGGCTGAATACATCCCACCTTTTCCTCATTGAAAATACTGTTTCACACACAACGTAGCTGCTCTCAGAGTTTGTTAGGCAGAACTGAGTTAGGCAGAACTGCACAGGACAAAATGTGGCTCAGAGTTTATTTCACAATCAGTCAGATCGAAGGTTCAGTAAACACAAACACATTTCCCACTGCTTGCTCTGCAGATGAATCCTGCAATGCTTCAGTGTGTTGGAGATTTATATGGGAAGGGTCCTTCCCGCTGGGAAGTGGTTTTGCTATGAGTCAATGCCCTGCTCCTTGTGTAGGATTTGTTACACAAGTGTGCACTGAAGCATTTAATGCACAGCCAGAAACTGTGTGGAAATCTTCATTCTTACATGCCTGGGAAGAGTTCAAGAAGAGCATGTCAGAGAGGGAAGGAAGCGAGAATGTGAGGGTCAATCTAATTTGTTTTTTTAATGCCAAATGGCCCTTTCAGACAGGGTTATCCAGTCAGTCTGCTCAGCATGGACTCATGCACATATAAAATAATGCCAGCATGGCTCAAGTGAGAGATCCGTTAAGAAATATGATTTCTGTCTTCATTAATTGAAAGAATTTTTTTCCATAAAGAATATTGAAGTGATGTTTGCTTTTAAACTTTCAAGTATCTCCCACTTTCTGAATACTAATTCATCATCTAGTTAGCTCATTTGGCCACGCAGCTACCAATCCACGTATGTTTGTGTCCTGAAAATTGCTTGTTGGAATACCAAAAACCCCAAGCTGTTTCTAAATTTCCTTTCTCATGAGAGATTTTCCCTGTGCCAGTTCTGCAAACTTGTTCTGTTTTGGATTTGGGTCTACCAGAGGGATTGGTAGGCAGCAGCACACAAGGTGGTGGTCTAAGAGGAACTGTCCAAAGCAGGCTGGAGGTTGTCTTAATTTTGAAAATGAAAAAACCTCTGAAAAAATACATATGGAGCCTCTAGGAATGCATCATGATTGCCCTCCATCACAGCCCTAGCAGGGATAGGAGGCAGCCCTGTGTCTCTTGAGTTGGGAAATTGGTAGAAGGTTTGGAGAGCAGGGGATGGTGTGGTACTGAACTTAGAGATGGCCTCACACCTTTGGCTCCTGGTACCTCTTCCCTGCACTTGATTAAGGTCCTTTCCTGCTGTGTGCTTGTCTTGCTCTCTGATTTTGGTGGTTCTGTGGGGCCGGTTGATGGATGCCATAGTGGGCTGCAAACACTTCAGGCATCATTCTGAAAATGTGTGACCCATCAGCAGAAGGAAAATTTCCTGATTAACTTCTCTGGAGAATTTCATCCTTCTTATTTGCAACAATAAAATAGTTGAGATAAGGTCAGATGCTATTTATAACCATCTCACTGCTGCTTGCTCCTTCTCTCCTGGGCAGTAAGCTCTGCACAGACACAACCAGGTTAATCCTTCATGGCACTGAACCTTTTATTCCCCTTGTTGTGCTTGCAGGCTCCAGAGCCTCCTTCCTCTGCAGAGCCCAGTGCACTAAGCCTTCAATACAACACAGCAGCAGTGGAGCTGTGGAAAAGTTTAGGAAAACATTATCTGTGCAGCAAACCAGGGATTGTCTGTGAGGTTGGAAACTTTCATTTCTAGGTCAGCTGAATGGTTTGAAATCTTTCATCACAAACTCCATGCCAGGTTCATACACTCTGCAATTAACTGAGGTTATGTGCAGGTAGGTCCATTCCTGAAATGGCAAGAAATGCTGAGGGATCTGACATATTTTCCAATATATAAACCTTACTTTTGTTTCCCTCAAAAAAAAAAAAGTTTTAATTGAAACTATATTTTATTTTATGAAGAAACCTTAATGTCGAAGCAGATTGGGTTAGGACAGTTAGACACACTATGTGTGACAGCTGCCAATATCTGATATTAAGTTCAATGCAATGGGAACTCAGTATGAAGAACAGTCTGAGGTCTTGGTTATATCATACCTGTGACCTCTTTTCTCAGACAGTCAGAATCTGTATTGCTTTGGCTACCTTTTCTCTAAAATCCTCTGACTTTTGCACCTCTTTTATCCTTGGTTTTTTGCCCTGAAAAGCTCAGGATGAGCTGGGAGCAGCTGAATACATGTAGCTGCTCTGCCTACAACTGCTTCCCCCCAAAAGCTGCAGAGTGGCAGTGCTCAGAACAAGCAGAGTGGTGGTGGGAGAGCAGCCCTGGCTGCATGAGCTGACTGTAAAGCTGTGCAGTGCTTGTCTCACAGACCTGGCACCCTGCCTGTTCCCCTTCCTTATCCCCACTGCCAAGCTCCAGAGAGCAAACTTAAAGGACTGTGAGTTTTGGGTCATTGTAGCTGAAGCCATGGTGCTGCTGTGAGGCCTTTTCCCTTGGGAAGGGGACAGGAGTTTGTGCCAGCCTGCTGAGCATCTGGCACGAGAGGGACTTTGGTCAGAATTCATTTGTCTGCAAGGGGTGAAGGCAAGTGTGAATTCAGAACATGAGCCTGCCCGTGGAGCTGAGGCAGTCTGAGGTGTTTGGGCAGGTGAATCCTCCGGGTTTCACTTGAGGGCACCCAGCAGCCAAAGTGGGGGTAAAATCAAGCAGCAAGTTAGACATGTTGCAGTGAGACAGCTTGTTTCTTAAGCCCAGCAGGTTGCTGACTGTGCCATCACAGGTACAAATCAGGATGCTCAGCATGGAGTTTGCTGGCTTAAACATTCCTTGACAGGTACCAGAGTGACAATGAATAGTTGGGTCTGTTAGCATTGTGTTATGCATCACCATGCAGCCCATGAAGGCTCTGTAAAGGATTTTCTCAGTGGTTATCAGTGAGAATTGGGTTCAACTGTCTAGTGATGATCAAGGTGCTCACTCCAGGTCCTTTCTCCAGCCTGTGTTTGTTCCTGCACAATGCTCCAGGCACAGCAGCCTTCCTAGTCCAAGCCACCTCTGCAGGCTGGAAGCCACAATCCCACTGAAGCCCAGGCCAGCACTGTCCCCGCTGGGAGTGAAACTGAGCATTTGCAGCTTGCTGAAATTCTTTCATCTGGGGTTCTGCTGCTTAAAATATTTTTTTTTATTAACCACTCCTAAATCTCATTGAGGGGAAAAAAAAAATCTTCCAGCATCAGAACCCAGCAGCACTTACGTGTTGTGTTTTCCCCTTCTCAGATCTAGGTGTTGGTATGTTAAGATCAAAATGGACAGGGCAGGGTGTTCCCAGGGCTATCTCAGTGCTGATGCTCTGATTTCTTGTGTCTTCTCTGGCTGAAATACACAGGGCTTGGTGCAAAGCTGCAGCAACAGTCCAACAATGTCATTCCAGTGGGGTGAGCAAGCAGGGCTTAGAGCTCATACTGAGGTTGTGAGTCCACATTTGTCATTTTTTCCTTGCTGATTTTCATTCAGCAGTTGTTGTGCAAAGATCAAAATTTCCTTGTGTTACGTGCTTGCACATGCTTATGGCCCCCAAGTTGCTTGCCATCCAAATAAATAAAATTACTACTCTGTGGGAGAAATGCTATTAATTTTATTGTTATTGGTTAAAAACAATGGAAAGTCAGGAACAAAGAAAACAAAATTATTTTTTTCCAATGGCTGCACAGTGAGATTGTGACAGGGCCCGGAACTGAGTCCAGGTGTCCTGAGTCCCAGCCCAGACCTTAAGCACCAAAATATCCTCTCCTTGTGAATTCAGAGTGTTTTGGCAAAAGCTTCCGCAGAGTGTTTCATAACTAATGTCAGAGCTAGATGCTGGACATGTCTTACCAGTTAGGAATTTTGCTTTTATACACACTCACTGACTTAAAAACTCCCCCCAAACTTAGCAGCTCTTGGCTTCTTTGTGTTACTTGAATGTTTCTAAGGCAAATACGGAACATGATAAATTGAAAAGCATTGAGTTGAAGTGTTCTGCTTTGAGTACACTTAGCAAACTCCAAAGGTCATCTCTGCTGCGTAGAGCCAGCAGGACTAGACATAGAGTGAGCCTTGTTTGAAAGGGATTTTCTGTTGTCTAGAAATCAGGCTTGTCCTATTTCACAGGGGTGGATGTTATCCAGAACTAAGCCCATCCTGGGATCTCTGACAGTTTTTGACAGTTTGCTGAAAAGGATCTAGAGCTAAGGGGAAAAAGAACATCCCACAGCAGACTATTGCAGGTTGTGTCTTGAGGGACCACTTCCCTTTCTGAGAGGTCTTCAGTCCCTTTTAAATCTGCACAGGCAGGGCACTGTTTGTGAATAGCCATCTGTGGTGTGGAAGAATGCAATTCCCCCAGGCAGCTCAAATAATGGCTTCTTAGCAGTCCTCTGGATCAGGTCAGCAGCTCACATCTCCAGCAAACCTTGTGCTCCATCTTGACTGTCTCTAATTACCAGCTTCAGTGGCATTCCCACAGACATTCAGCAGGACCTGAAAATTCTCTTTGTGAGATGCTCTGGTCAGTTCTTTATCCCACATCCGATGGTGTCCAGCTGCAATGAACTTTTCCAGAGTGGGATTATGTCGAAATGATCTATTTCAAAATGGAACGTATGTTTCTGAATAGGAATGTCTCTTTTTTAAAAAAAAACAACAACCCAAACTTCTATTCTGAAGGGGTTTTGGCGTTTTATGTGCTGTCCTGGTTAAAAATTTCTTGTAGTCATTTTTCATGCCGCTGGAAAGCCAAGGGATTATTATGGAGAGTGGTGTCCTTTGGAAAACTCCAGATGAAAGACTGGAATAGATGTTGTTTTTGCAGTAAAATCTGGCTTCCCTGCACATGTTGTCAGTACAGAGATAATCCTTAAAAATTTCTGAAGTTTACACAAGGCAAATTTTTTGCGTTTCTGTGGGCACTGCAGCACAGCTGTGCTTTGGTGTGCAGGGGTGTGGGCTGGGATGCTGTGGCTCTCACCTTCCTTTTTGGGACATTCCTGTGTGCTTCTTGGGCTGGCTGTGCCCTGGAGCCACTCTGCCCTGCTGCAGGGTGACAGGATGTGGAGCTCATGCTTCCCTGCAGGTCTCTGTTCCCATTCTGCTGGGTGCTAGGGTTTGTCTGCTGGGTGCCTGTGCAAGTGAGCTCTGTACCATGTCCCATGGATGTGCCTGAGCTTGCTGGCTCTGTCCTCAGGAGCAGCCTTGCAGCAGTGGCACAGGGCTTGCTGTGGGTTTTGCTGTCAAGCAGAGCACTTGGACACAGCCTAGCTTGGGCTAGCATTAGCCTGGCCCTGGCTGACAGGTTTGGGTTGGACTGCTGATGCATCCCAGTGACCTGACTGCAGCTTGCTGGTACCCAGTGGTGTTGGCTTTCTTTCAGAAGCAAGTGTTTTAATGACTTCTCTTTTGCTAGCTCGTGCAGAGGTTTCACCTGACCATCTGTTCTGCTCCTGATACTCCCAGCAGCTGCCATGGATGTGTTTGGCACTAGCAGTTCTGGTTGCTTATGAGACTTTCTCCAGGGTGAAACTGATGTCTGGTCTCATTTCTGAATCTCTAAACCCAAAATAATTTGGTGTATCAAAATAAACCTCTCTTTATACCTCTGCCACCATCAGCAGAGTCTGGCCTTCTGCAGCTACACACAGCTGAGCTTAATAAATGGTTCTCAGTCCCTGTCTCCAAGCAGAAGCCCTCAGCCTGGACATAGCTCAGCCTCCAAGGCTTGCAGAGAGAGCAGTCTTTGCAGCTGCTTTCCCCTCCTCTCTCCATCTCATGAGAGCATTTTCCACCTGGAACTGTGCAGCAGTTTGGAGTAGCTGAGTTGAGAGGATGTGCTGCTGGAACACAGGCTGGATCCCATCACCAACAGACCCTGTTGCAGTGATTGTCTGGCTCTCAGGAGCTCCACCTCTTTCCATTTCACTTATATTGGGCTTTCCTCTCAATTCAGCTTTTTTCTTCAGCCTCTGCATTCAGGTTTTCCTTGGTTATCCCATCATTTCCCAATCCAGAGGTGTCAAAAGGATGTCAGAGGATGCAGCATAACTCCTGTGTTCACCTTCTACATCACAAGTCTCACGTGGTCCTTCTCACCTTGTTACAGCTGAACAAGCTGGAGGAGGCAGCAAATGCAGCTCACACCTTCTTCATGGCAAACCCTGAGCACATGGAGATACAGCAGGACCTGGAGAACTACAAGACCACGTCAGGGAAGGTCAGCTTGATTGACCAGGAGGCCAGGCAGCACATGGTGAGTCTGAGGCTGAAGAGGTGCCCAGCTTAAGTATCAGGAAGTCTGGAGAGGAGAGATGAGGAGGCCAAAAGAGATTAATCTATGAATGGGGAAATTCTTACCAATTCAGCAAAACAAACTCTCCCTTTCAGCATTTTCCCTTCTGAAGCCTGTTCCTGCTTCTTTAGGCACTCTGCTCTTTGATTGCTACATGCCCAGCCTGGTCCCTCTATTCAGAGAACTCTGGGGCCATCCGTGGCTGTGAGCACACACCAACAGACAGCTTTGATGGAAGCCTCCGTGACATCTCAGCTCCTGTGTGTTTCCTCCAGGACAGATCTTGGCTCCTGTGTGTTTCTTTTGACCTGAGTTCTCCCACCTGGGCAGGATACATGCACATGGGTGGCTGTGGTGGTGAGGGTGCACAGTGGCAGGCAGGAGAGTGTCAGCTGCTTCCAGCTCCACAAAGCAAAAGCCCAAGTCAAATGCCAGGGCCACCCCCAGCTTCCTAATTTCACAAGACTCAGCAGAACAGGAGTGGCTGTTGGGTGTAATTAGTGTAGGTGCTCATTAAGGGCCATTCTGAAAAATGAGCAATCTGTTCTCTTGGCATTCAATGTTGTTGTTGGGTGGGAGGGTAAAAACAGAAAACAACAACAAAAATTTTTTTCATATAATGCATAATCTAAGAGTAGCACTGAGGATTCCCTAAGTATGGAGAAGAGCACTTAGGCAGGTTTATTAGGTTCCACTGGTCCAAAAGTCCATCAATGGCTTAAACATGGTTTGGTACAAGTGGTTATATCTGATAGGTATCTGGGGAGGTATCTGTCCCTGTCCCAGTCCCCTTGTACCTTCTTTTGAGAAGCACTGCAGCATGCTGTGCTCCAGGCAGCATGGCCTGCTCACGGTTTGTGCTCTGCCTGCCTGCTTTGCAGGAGGACTACAGTGCTGGGGTGAGGCACTATGACAGGGAGGAGTATGAGCTGGCCATTGAGTTCCTGGAGCGTGCCCTGCAAGGATACTACTCTGAGGATGAGGATTGCCAGCTCATGTGCGAGGGGCCGCAGAGGTTTGAGGAGCACGAGCACCTGGATTACAAGGCTGGTCTCTATGAAGCTATTGCAGGTGAGATCTTTTTTGCATTTTTAGAGTTCTCACCCTTGGTCCTGAAATGCTTTTAGTTACTGAGTTTGGGCCTTTGGCTGGATTTGTTGAAGTGTCTTCCCTCCCATCTCTGCTGCTGGTGAGTAATGCTGCAGGGGGCACCTGGAAGCCCAGAAAGTGCAAACTCAGAGCACAGTGAGCTAGAACGTCTCATTTTGGTCCTGAACAGAAGCTGGGCTAGAAGAATTGCCTTTCCAGATGTGTGGAGCATTTGCAGCTTTCTGCTAGAGCTGGAAGTTGAGGTGCTTCATTGTAAACTGCTTCCATTTCCCCTGCACACAGTCTCACACACCTCCCTGGAATCTAGACATTGCTGGCCTTTGTTTATGTTTTCTGTTTCTGAGAGCATATGAAGAGAGCAGCAGTGTTCTCTTGGCCATGCTCCAAGTGGCCAGGAAAGTTGCCAAAAAGGCTCGTAACATGGATTTTCTCCCCATCCAAAAGGATGGATTTGTCATTAGTGGAGGCCCACCTAATTATGATCTTGACTGAAATCTCTGGAGAGAATTGAACGTTGCTGTGTAATCTTCAGATTTGCATGTGTGGCTCTGAGCCAAAGAGGATTAAAACAGTTCATTCTCAGTGGAAATGAGATTACATTTAATTAGTTGTAAGGGAAGGAAGAGCAATAAATTAAGGTTTGTTTGGTGACAGAAATCTTATTTATCTGCTTATGGTCTTGGAGTTGCATCAAGCCCTGAAATCTTGCTTCTTATGTGGAAAATACTTCACTCAGATGCAGAATGTTTTTTTGGGTTTGCATAATTCTGTTTGTGTTGAGAGAGGAAATCTAATTGAAACAACCAAAAGGAGAAACCACCAGCATACCGGATGGGAAGCTGCCCTGGTGGGGTTTGTTTACCCATGCAAAAAATAGAAGTGTTGGAAAGGCTGTTTTGGTACCAGGGTGGCTGTCAGCTGATCAGGCCTGCTTTTAGAGCCTTGGCCAGGATACCCATCAATAGAGCAGCCTTCAGTGGCAAAGCAAGCCCAGCATCCTTCTCCCTGAAAGCTGCTGCTCTTCAAACAGGACAAACTGTCCCTGTGCTGTGCAGGTCGAGTGCAGCCCCAGTGAGCTGAGGTGTTTCTGTGCTGGCCCTCCCTGAGCACAGACAGGCTCACGGTGTGGTGGTGCTCAGAGCAGGGTGTCACCTGGGGGGACAACATTCAGAGAGTCCCTGCCAGTGCTGAGGCTTGGCTGTGTGTGCCTGGCCATAACAACCCCAAACCCCAGGACCATTCAGGCACCCAAAGGAACTGGGAATTAAGGGAGGGCAGTAAGATCCTTGGTGCAGCTGCTTTTTGGTAGGAAACTAGGTGGCTCCTTCCAGGACAGCATAATCTAAAGTTCACCCCTGGTCCAAGGCACTCAGGCCCAGACATTTCAGTAGGGAGAGGGAACACGTAATATGCCAAGAAAAGAGAGATTAGGTTTCTTCAAAACTCATTTCTCTTTTTAACCCCAAACTGATTTGCTCTGCTGCTGCTTGGGGTTGAAACACTCTCACCTTTTCCCCCCAAGGACAGATACATTTCAGTGAATTGATTACAGTACCAAGAAAAAGCAGTGCTTCTCAGTGATGGATTGATTATTTCAAATCTAGGATGCTTAAACAGGTTTAAATTACAACAATATGATTTATGTCCTTTCCCTTCTTGCTTTTCCTAATATAATACCCTGGATATGCATGGTAAGTCAGATAACTACTCAGACTACCTGTCAAGAGCCAAGGGCACATAGGCACTGTTCTGAGTTTCCACTTGGTTTCATTGCAAATTCCTCAGGTGGTTTTTATGGCAGCTCTAAGAAATGCTTTGGTAGCTGAGCACATGACTATTTTCAAGCCTGTGTTTGTTTCTTAAGGTTTTTAATGGTGTGCAGAGACAGAGCAAGCAAATTAGATTCGTAAGTACATTGCAGCAAAGGCTCCAAAATGGAATCAGATGTCAGTGTTGGCTTTGAAATTGTACAGCTGGTACAATGCCTGTACTGTGGAGTCCCACTAATTAAGAAACTTTGCTAATGGCAAAAGTTTACCATGTGCTTGTGACTCCCTGGGGGGTGTCCCATCTTTGAGAAGCAGCAAACAGGGGGGTTTCTGCTGCCCAGATTTGCACCTCGGACCCTTCAGACTGGCCTTGCTTGGCCGTGCTGAGAACCTGCACCAGCTCCCCTTAGCTAAACCTCCCCGTGCCCTCCGGAGCTTTCTTGCTGCAGGAAAGGAGAGGATGAAAGATGAGCTGAAGGAAGGGAGTCTGGAGCTGGATGTGGCCACCTTGTCTTCACCTCTCTGCTCGCTTTGTGGGCTTGTCTCTTGGGGTTGAAGCGCTACCTGCCACCTGCAGTCCCTGCACGCCACAGCAGCTCCTGCCACACCAAAGAGATGCTCAAGCTCCCTCTACAGTTGAGAGAAGGAGGAAGGCGTTTCTTAAAGGGGGCAAAAATGTAACTACAACTCTGTCAAATTGGCTCTGGGGAGGAGCCTGAGCTCTTTCCCTCGATGCACACTCACCTACCAGGCTAAAGCAGTGTGAGCTGCACATCCTTCAGCTCAGGAGTTTGAACCCCTGTGTGACACTGTTCGCAGGGGCCCCAGGATGAGGCAAGAGGCAAGAATGTTGACTCCATGCTCAGAAGGTTTGATTTATTATTTTATGATATATATTATATTAAAACTATGCTAAGAGAATAGAAGAAGGGATTTGATCAGAAAGCTGGCGAAGTATAGAAAAAGAATGACAACAAAGGCTTGTGTCTGACTGAGACAGTCTGGACAGCTGGACTGTGGTTGGCCATTAATTAGAAACAACCACATGAGACCAATCCCAGATCCACCTGTTGCATTCCACAGCAGCAGGTAATCAGTGCTTACATTTTGTTCCTGAGGCCTCTCAGCTTCTCAGGAGGAAAAATCCTAAGGAAAGGACTTTTCATAAAACATGTCAGTGACACCTCTGTCTGTCCTTGTCCGGGCACTGTCACCATCCCCTCGGCTCAGTCCAGCTCTCCCTCTTTTCCTGGCAGATCACTACATGCAGGTGCTGGCCTGCAAGCACGACTGTGTCCGGGAGCTGGCCACGCGCTCGGGCCGCATCTCGCCCATCGAGAACTTCCTTCCCCTGCACTATGACTACCTGCAGTTTGCCTATTACAGAGGTAAAGCTCTGCCCCGTTCCTCACAGCTGAGCTCTCTTCCTTTTGTGCAAGTTCAAGTTTTCCATGTGTCAGTGAGGCTGTTTCCCCTGATGTCCGCACTACACTGATGCAGAGGCATGGTCTGAAAGAGAAGCAAAGGACACTGGAAATGGTCTCTTCAACAGTCAGGTTGACTGAAATACAATGAAGTATGTTTTATGAAGGTGTTTTAGGTCGTCCGTCAGGTTTTAAAAGCCCAACCTTTAGCTTAAACATTACTATTCTTTAAATAAATCCTGCTTTTTTAGGGTCCTTTCATTTGCCTTTTAATATTAAAATCCTTGGGATTCATATATTTCACATTTTCTGAACCAAACTGATACATTTTCTAAATTAATATATAGCAGACTTATGACAGCTCAAACTTATCCCAAGATGCCAATTTTTGCCGATTACCAAATATTTTAGAATTCACTTTAAAGCTGCAGGAGTTGGCAGCATGGCAAAATGTCACGGGTTGGCATAAAAGATCATGTCAGTTGTGTGGTTCTGTGTGCTATTTTATTATGTTTTGTTGTATAAAAGAGAATAGAAATCTGCTCTCTCAGGCTTTTGCAAACACTGTGCAAGGGTCAAAATTTCTATTAAAACATAAAGATTTTTCATTCATCATCCCAATGAGAAGAAAGCAGGAGGAGTCAGTTCATGTATGGTGTACAGGCCTCTTAATTCCTCTGCCCAGTTAGAGGTTTGCTGTGGTGGGTGAAAACCCCTGGGCCCTGAGAGATGCTGCACAGATGAGAGGCAGTTTGATGCCAGACTGTATCGGTGTCCTGCCCATCCATCTGGATGCAATTTGGATACCATCTGCTCTGTGCATGATGGCAGCAAACTCTTGTTTCTGTGCCTCAGTTTCCTTGCTGCTGGAGTGGTTAAGACAAAGAGGCATCAAAAGAGCCCCGTGAAGTCCTGGGCTGCTGTTTCAGCTGATGGGGAGCTCAGGCTGTGCTTCCCTCCCTGCAGAGTCCCCTCCTGGGCTCTGTGTGAGCCCCCTGTGCCTCCCTGTGCTCCCCTGACCGTGTTGTGTTCCCCCCAGTTGGTGACTATGTAAAAGCCCTGGAGTGTGCCAAGTCCTACCTGCTCTTCCACCCGGACGATGAAGATGTCCTGGAGAATGCAGGTTATTACGAGGGTCTCTTGGAAGGTACAGTGGATCCAGCCACCATCAAACCCAGAAAGGTGAGAGTGAGTGACACCTCAGAAAGAAGCCTGGCAGCTTTCCCCCAGTGGGACCACTTTAAAAAGAGAAGCAGAAGTGCTGTGCTTATTGGTGATGCTGAGGTGGTGATTTCCAGGGTGCAAGTTGAGAGTCACTGGTGTGGGGGAGAAGCTGGACAGGATCTGCTTTAAAGGGGCACTTCGGCCTAGTAAAGCCTGAGCAAGGGCAGGGAGGGCAGTGACCAACAGTGTAAACCCTCCTCTTGGCCAGTGCTCTGGCGGACATGCAGAGGAGGAATGCAATGAAACACTGAGCAAAGGCAGCATCCCTTCAGATGGGATGAGAAATGCTGTCCCAGGGGAGGCTGGGACCTCAGCATTACTCTCAAATCTCTTAGCTTGGAGTTCAGGGCTCAGCCTGTTCTGCAGACAGTAGCTCTGCTATCACAGGGTTAGGCTGGGGTCAAATAACCAAACAGTGTCTGTTCCATCACCCAGCAGGACAGGCGTCCTCTCCAGTCTGGGCAGCCCTTATCTGTGGCCCTGGGGCTGCCTTCCTCACCATAAAGAAGTTCCTCCATCCCATCCCATCCCATCCCATCCCATCCCATCCCATCCCATCCCATCCCATCCCATCATGTCGTTTCTCTCACACCATAAATAGAGTGTTGGCAGGAACTGGTTTTTCCATTCCTTTGGGAATTCCTTGACTTCCAGGCACATCAAGGTGAATTTGATAAAGTACTAAAAAATAAAAGCAAAATTATAAAAAGACAAGAAAAACAGTTGTTTTCCCTCTCACAATGAATCTAGGAAAAGAAACTTAAAGTTGACAAAAACATTTAATTGTTTACAGTGTTTTGAAGTTTTCTGTTTAAAAAAAGGATTTTATTTTTGCTTTGCACAATAGTTTTCTAGGGGAAATACCAGTGTTTTGTTGCAGATTTTTCATTCAAAATAAAACCCTCTGATGGACAATTTCCAGCTGGCTATGTTTTGTGGCCCCCATCCAAGCACTCTGAGTGCATCCCAGGGCCAGGCCATGGGCTCCATGGGGAGAACTGAGGCACAGCCCAGCCAGGGTCCCTGCCCCACCAGCCTGAACTTGCCCTCATTCTGCAGCTGGGGTTTCTCTGGCCAGCCTTTTGCCCAGATATTTTGAGGCTCTCCAAGGTGTTCAGGAATTTCTGCCAGCTTTGGACATGTGCTTTGGGATTCAGGCTTCCCATACGAGTTGCTGAACACCTCCTGTTGTGTATTGAGTGGCTCAGCCTTGTGCCTGGAGTTGCTCCAAGCATCCCTCAACCTAAAGAGACCTGCAGCATTCCATGAAAACCAAACCCCTCTGAAGCAGAGGTGCGTTGCCACTGTCTTGCAGAAGCTGGCCACGTGCAACTGCTGCTGTTTTCCTTCTCTTTGCAGGAAGCCAGAGCGCTGCTGCGGCGCCACAAGCTGGAGTCTCACCTCTTGCGGGTGGCTGCGGCCGGCCTGGGATTCGCCTACACGGAGCCGGTAACGCCTGCCTGTGCTGGGCCAGCACCTTCACAGCTGTGGGACCAGCTCCCCCGGCCCCTCTCCTGTAAATCCAGCCCTGTGGAGCTGACTCAGGAGCTGGGTCTTGCCTGGTCTGTTCCCTATAGGAAAACGGGGATGGCAAAGCAAAGGAGGCATTCCTGGGGGGAAGGAGAGGCGCGTACAGCCTCGTCCACATTTTCAATCTGGTTAACTCAGGCCATTGCCCAAAGTTATGTGGGATGGAGCCAGAGAGGCTGGTTGATGTCCCTGGGAGTCAGGCAGAGCAGGTAATGCCCTGGCTTTGGCTGGAGCCTTAAATTAAGAAGTTTGTCCTCTCTTTTCCCACAGAACTACTGGAACAGGTACGGCGCCCGCCAGGACGAGCACAGGTGAGCCACAGCTGAGCTGCAGCTTAGCAATCCCCATGGTGGGATCAAGGGGATGTGCTCATGGGGTACCAGGCTGCCGCTCAGGGGTACTGCCCACCCACCCAGCACATCATCCTGGTTGAATTAGGGCCCTTTGCCCCTTGCCATTGCAAACATTCCCACAAGAACCTTATTTTAGCTGAGTGCCTCAAAACCAACAATGGTCTAGAGGGAACTTGATTGCTGAGGCAAGTGGTGCTGGTCAGATTTGTTGGTGTCTGTGCTTTGTTGGTGGAAACTGTTGCTCTCATTACCAAAAAAGCAATGTTTGCCACAGGACAGGGTGAGGGCTTCAGCTTCTGTGGCTGTGACATTTGTACAAAGTACTGATTTGCTTGGGGATTTTGTGTGTTAGTTTCCAAAGGGAGCAAAAGTGCAAGCTGAAGAGCTTGTGGCCAAAGTCATGATGTCCCTCTTCTCTTTTGCTCCTCAGTGTCCCATCAAGCATCAGCAGTGAACCCGAGGATGGGCCCCGGCTGTCCCTGACAAAGAAACCCATGCCAAAGGCAGATCGAGAGCTGAAGGAGGGTAGGGCTGATAAACATGTCTCAATAAAGTTGGGATTTTTTTTTTTCCTGTTGCTAAAGACTACAGACTGCAAAGGCTGGCCACTGAGCAATGAGGGCCACTCCTATTTAAAGGAGTTCGAATTTTGTTTAAGAGACAGACAAGTCTTCAGTGCTAACACAGCATTTCTGGGTCTGTGGATCCCAAGGAACTGCTGTGCCCTTAGACTTGTTTTTCCCACCTGCTGGGCTACTCAGTACAGAGCTCTGAGATGTGGAGTTGGGAGGCTGGGTCTTCCTCACCATGGGGAAGGCAAACCAGCAAACAGTAGTCTGCTGTCCAGGTGCTTTTAATGTCAGTGTGTTCCCTGTTGTCCAGGCTGCAGAAGGATGGATGCTGGAAGCAGCCTGCCCTGATGCTTTGCTAAATGTGCTGGATCACACCATACTAGCAACCCCTTCTCTTTGCAGACTAAGCTTACGATTTCATGTCTTAGCTCACATGAAATCACTTGTTTATAAGCCTGTCAGCAGACATTTCATCTGATTTCAGCACATTTTCGGCAGCCACAGAAAATACCATAACATCTACTAAAGACAAGATTTTCCCCTTAACAATTTTGAAAAACAATATTGTAGCCAAGCACCAAAGCAGAATCCTTGCTGCAAAACAACAGGGTCTCAAGCCAGGAGGTGTCTTGTGTGTCTAGTGAGCCAGCTCCACAGCAGCAGGCAATTAAACCTCCCTGTAATGCAATGGGTGGTAGCTCTTTCTGGGGAATTTCACAGCTTTCCCCAGCCCAAGTTGTGTCCAGTTGCTCAGTGTTGTGTTCAGAGTGTTGTTATCCCTTCTCTAGCTGTACATAAAATAGACAAATACCACAGGAAGATACCAGAGATCTTGCTTAAGCCAAGAGCTGGTTGAATTATATTTGTTGGCCTGTTTGCTGTTTATAACCCAGTAATTTCAGTCCTTCTTTCTGTTTTTATTTCTTTCTGTGCTCTTATTCTGGTTTACTTGCAGAATGTTTTTGTTTACAAAAAAAAACTGAATCCATCAAAAAGAAACTGGGATTTTTGTACATCCAGCTGCTGCCTTTTTGTTGTCTTTTTTTCTTTCTCTCTTTTTACTCGGAAAAAGAAAAGGCTGAAGGAGAAAAGCCTATTTTAATTTTGTACTCTCCTGTACGTCTACCCTCCCCTCCTTCCTCCTTTCTGCCAACTCCTTCTCTCCCTAAAGTCCAAAGAATTCCTCAGTTTCTTTGGGGTGTTTTTCACAGAGCACAGGCACAGGAAACAGGTCTGTCTCTCTGCTGGTGCTTAGAGCAGGCAGAGGCAAGGAAAGCAGGTGGGAGTACACTGTCAGTGTGGGGCAAGGGTTCAGTGTCCATGGCAGTGTCTTGTTCCCTAGGAGGAACAAGAAGAAATGTTGGAAGTGTTGAGCAATGCCTTCCATGTTCATCCCTCATGTGCTTATGGCTGGGGAAGAACAGCTGAGCTGGAAAACTCAGCCCTGAGTTGGAGCATGCCAGGAGTTTGGATTTGAGAATTCTGATTCTGATCCAGCTGCATTTGCAATAAGTGTGGTTATCAAGCAACAAAATCAGCACAGTGAACACCAGAAATATCCCATATTTTCCATTTCCAAGAAACCTAACTCTTCAGAAATAAAGCTGTGAGCTAATGACAGAGCTTGTGGGGTTTACGTGTCCTCCATAGGCCAAGGAGACCTGCCAAGAACACAGTTTTGACTCAGTAGACAGGAAAAGTAGAAGTTACAAAAGCATTGTCACAGAGAAGTTTCCTTGTGCCACATGGGGGGAGGAACTCTGCAGCTCTGTTTCCTCTATTTTGTTGCTTGTCTGTGACAACAAATAATTTTCTTCACAGTTTAGATGTATTTCATTTTTTTGCTGGGGAGCCATCTGGTTTATGCTTTTATTGTTACCATTTCTTTCCTTTTCTTTCTTAGAGGAGATGTGTGGAAGAGGCTTCAAAAGATGGTGGTTTAGGGGCCTTGCTCTGGTTTTTGGATCAGTCAAATTTGACGGGGATGGATTGAAACACCTCGTAAAAAGCTTGCAGGCAGAGGGAGGCAGCTCAGAGGGAGGATGTGAGGGCTGGCAGGGACAGCCATGGCAGCTGCTTTGCCTCAGTGGAGGAGGATTATCCTGTGAGTCCTCTGGCTCACCCACTCCCTGCCCTCCTTGGAGGAGAGCAATGCTTGCTGCAAGCTCAGCACCACCTGAGGTTTTCTCTGTCTATGGCAGACAAGAAGCACTGATGGCAGTTGCAGAGGGTGGCTTTGCATGCCAAGCCAGCAGCATCCACACAGCACAAATGCAATGAGAACCTACACTGGTGTTGGCAGCTGGGCTGCAGAGCCAAGTTAGCCACTGTCCCTGTCTCTCCCTCTGTCCCACTGGGGCTTGGTGTTTCCAGTTTGTGGTCCCCGCATTTGCAAGGCAGCTGTTGAGAAGGGAGAAAATGCTGATGCTCCTGCAGCAAATTGATTTCATCTCCTTGTGTTCCCATTGCTTCTGTTTCTTTTGTTACTGATGGGAGGCCACACTCTGCTCTCTGCTGTGGAGCTCTTTGCCTGTCAGCACACCTGGGTGACTTCAGCTGGCCTCCAGCCACTCTACAAGATGTCAACAAGGCCAGGGCACGTTCAGCAGGATGGTTTTGTGTCTCTCCTCAGGGGGCCCTCTTCTCTACAGCGATGTGAAGTTTGTCTACAACTCTCAGCAGCTGAATGGCACCCAGCGAGTGCTGCTGGATAATGTCATCTCGGAGGAGCAGTGCCGGGAGCTGCACAGGGTGGCCAGTGTGAGTGGGCAATGTTCCTGGGCTGAGTGTCACAGCTGGATGTGTGATCAGCCCCTGGAGACCATGGGGTCATGCTTTGCTGAGTGTTACAGCTGATGGCAGGGTGCCTGTGGAGAACACGTGGATGCTTGTCCCCAGTGCACGCCCATAACTGCTCACAGGAGCTGCTGCTCCGTCCTGAGCTGCAGGACAGAGTCTGTGCAGAAAGAGCTCCTTCCCCATGTTATAACAACCCAAAGGATGCTCATCCACAAGTCTGGGTCAGCCTTCTCATTCACCATTGACTGAGCTTGGCAAGGCACTGAGGGTGCCTGAACATCCCCAGTTAAGAGGTGGGTGGTTGATATCCTGCATCTGTGCTCACAGAGAGCTGCAGCACCTTTTCACCCCAACTCACCTGGCTCAGCAAATGCAGCCCTGGGGGATTTGGTATGAGGATGCCATGTACTTCCATTGCAGATCCCTCTCTCCTGACACTCCAGTTCACCCCTCATCTGTATTCCTGTTCTCCAGGGGATCATGTTGGCTGGAGATGGTTACAGGGGCAAAACCTCCCCCCACACCCCGAATGAGAGATTTGAAGGAGCCACTGTCCTCAAAGCCCTCAAGGTACCACTCCCTCCTCCTTTTCCTCCTCTCCCATGCCCTCCCTCCCAGTCTGCACATGACACTGACCTTCCTTTGGCCCTCTCCTTGCCCAGTATGGCTACGAGGGCCGTGTCCCTCTGAAGAGTGCCCGGCTGTTCTATGACATCAGTGAGAAGGCTCGCAGGATCGTCCAGTCCTACTTCCAGCTCAACTCCACGCTCTACTTCTCCTACACACACCTGGTGTGCCGCACCGCCCTCTCCGGTGAGGAGCAGGGAGCCTGGGAGGGCTTCAGCCCTGCACGGGGGGTTTATGAGCTCAGAGCAGCTCTGTTTTGCTCACTGCTTAAATGGGTGGCCAAGGCTGGGCAAAGTCAGCGTCCCACAGCAGCAAAAAGTGGGCACTGCTGTCCCCCAAGAAAAGAATTTCAGGGATGTCTCTTGGTTTTCATATCTGCAACTTTTCCTGTTTTCTCCTCCCTTTTCTCTTGTCTCCTCTTGTCTGTCACCTCTCCTTTCCACCCCAGCCTCAGGTCTCCATTTCACTTCCCTGCAGTCAGGAAAAGGCAGAGCTGTGCAGATCTGAGTCCTCAGATGTTGCCTTTTCTCCTCAGCCGTTCCTTTCCTCCTCTCACCTGTGAACACCACCTGGAGTGGGGTCAGGGTCGGCTCCCACCCCATGATGGGACCTCACAGAACATGGCATTCCCATCTCATCCATCCTTTCTCCTTCCCCCTTCCTCCACATGGCCCTGCCTAGGCCAGCAGGAGCGCAGGAATGATCTGAGCCATCCCATCCATGCTGACAATTGCCTCTTGGACCCCGAAGCCAACGAGTGCTGGAAGGAACCTCCTGCCTACACCTTTCGGGATTACAGGTAGGAAGGAAGGGAAGGGATCTCCCCAGGGACTTCTCTGCCTCTGGCTGTCCCCCACCCATGTCTTAGTGGAGCAATGTGGGATCTGTCCAGGAGGTGGGGGTCAGCCTTGAGACCTCCCCAGTTCTCCCCTAACTGGGGTTTCCCATTTCCTTCCCCAGTGCCCTCCTGTACATGAACGCAGATTTCGAAGGTGGCGAGTTCATTTTCACCGAGATGGACGCCAAAACTGTGACAGTGAGTTGGTGCTCTGGGCCAAAAGCTGGTCCTCAGCAGTCCATGCCCAGGGCTCTGGGCTTCCCCAGACAGCCTGTGGCCCCTGCCTTGCAAACAGCCCATACAAAATTCTGCTGCAAAGGTGCACAGGCCATCTGCTCCCTCCCTAGAGGCTGTGCCAAGTAGGAAATCTGTGGATTAGGGGTTCTCCCCACCCTCAGTGCAGACAGAGGGATGGCTGGTAGTTGTCCCTGGCCTGGAAGACTGCTGAGCTGCCACCCCATCTCGTGGTCAAACATGAGCTGGTGTCTCCATACAGATGCAGGTCTCTTGTTCCAGAATGTGTCACAGTGGTGGATATCAGACCCTGAGAGGGATGTGGCTCAGGTATGAGCCCTCACCTGTCTTTGGGGCCATTAAGGAAGCTGGGCACTCACTCTGTGGTTGGTCAGAGGTCTGGGCACCATGCTGGGGTCTCTGGAAAAGCTGGAGGGTAGATTGTGACTACGTAAGTCCCCGAGGGTTGGTTTGGTTGGCAATTCTGCTCCCGAGGTCCTGCAGGACTCTTGTGGACTCTGCCAAGAGAAGAAAGAAAGGGTGTTTGACAGCCATGCCAGGCTTATCCTGGACCTCCCTAGAGTTATGCCATGGCCCCATTTTGCTCTAGGTGGGCACCTGTAGGCTTTGCCGAGGTTATGTCCTTTCTGCATGATGCCTGCACAGCAGGAGCCAGCTTCACAGCTCCCTATTAACCCCACACATTTTGCCAGCCATGCCCAGAGCTCTGTGTGTCCCCCCGAGCAGCTCACCAGGTCCTGGGGCGATGCAGAGGGATGCCCAGTGAGGTCCCAAGCCCTGGAGCGTGGTGAGCCCAGCTAAGCCAGCGTGTGCAGTCCCTTGCCAGCCCGTTGTGCTGTTTCCCTGCAGGCCTCCATCAAGCCCAAGTGTGGGAGGATGATCAGCTTCTCCTCGGGCGGCGAGAACCCCCACGGGGTGAAGGCGGTCACCAAGGGCCAGCGCTGCGCTGTGGCTCTCTGGTTCACCTTGGACCCTCTCTACAGAGAGCTGGTGAGTCCCTCCATCGTGGAGTGAGGGCAGTTGGGGCATACCCAGCGTCACACAGGAGCCAGGACCATCTTACTTCCTCCAGTCCCAGTACAACTGCTTTCCTCCCATTACAGCCCCCACAGCAGCACTCCCATGATAGGAGCTGGTCCCAGGGCAGGTTTTTCCTGCCAGTCCTGGTCCTGGGCACAAATTGCCCTTGGCCCGTGGGGTGCAGTGCTGGGCTGGGGTGCTGAGTGGGGCGTGGAAGGGCTCCGTGCAGGGCTGGGCTGGCCATTTCTGACACCTAGTGGCAGCAGCCTGATGGATGGGGAGCTCCTGCAGAGCCATCCACAGCTCAGAGTGCTGGGTGAGTCCTGCTGCTATGTCCTCCCACAGGCATTTCAGCAGTTTGAAGTCCATGGCTCTGGGCACCCAAGATGCCTTGGAAGATCTGGGCTGTGATGCCTTTGACCAGGCACCCTCCACATTCTGTTTTAAAAGGCTGCTGTACGAGCCCCTGCCTCCCTTTGGTAGCAATTCTGCTCTGTAAAAAAAAAGATACAAGACTGAGCAAAACTAAATGCAGGGACAATGCAAAACCCTCATTTCTTTGCCTTGTGATGGAGGTGGGCTGTGAGGTTTGGGGAAAAGCTTATTTTCAGACATACAATTCAGTGTCTCTCAGTTTTTTTGCACTACCAGAAATTTCTCCAGGCTTGGTGCCTGTATGGTGGGAGATCAGCCTTGCCCAGGGAGCTGGAAATCAACAACAAGCAGAGGGGACAGGAGGAGGGTGTGCTGTGGCAGTGGCTGCTAGTGGAGTGTGATAAGGGAAATACAGAGCATCAGCTCTGCCCCAACCACTGCAGCCCTGCAGGGAGGAGGGAATCAGGCACTGAGGTGGAAAGGGATTTGATTAATTTTGCCCAGCAAATCCCCAGTTTGAGTCCCAGGCTCTCCCCCATCCTCTCACCTACACTGCTGGGTCTGGGGTAAAATCCTTGCTGTTTGTCCTCCCAGCAGCCTGAGCCTCACTGAATCAGCTGGAGCAGGCACTGAAGTTCTGCTGTTACCATTTCTTCCCTTCCCCTCTTGCAGGAACGAATCCAGGCAGACGAAGTGATTGCAATGTTGGACCAGGAGCATCTAGGACCCAGTGAAATGAACATCAACCCAAGGGATGAGCTATGAACTAGGCCAAAGACTTTTTCTATTAAATATTTATTTAATATTGTTAATCTTATTAGAACCCTTCTATTTTTGTACAGAGATGCTGCATAAATTAACAGGTTAATATGATTGTGGAGTTTCAGGAATGCCTCTTCTGTGTTTAGCACAGCTTTTGCTGGAACCCTCATCCCTGTGCCAGCATCTCCTCGTGGGGCTGACTCTGCTTCCAGCATTCCCTGTTTTTTCTCTAGCACTTCTCAGGACTCATTCAGGCCTGCTCTACACCCTTGGAGAACCCATTTTTTTTCTTTCTCAACCAAAGTAGCTGCTCTTCTTTAGCATCTGCTAGAGAAAATTCTCAGGTGTCCTAATGCACCAGTCTTCCTGCTCCTGCTTCCTGCTGGGGGAAACTGGATCACAAAAACTGAGTTCTGACTGTCTCTCACCATTTGAAATATGCCTTTTAGGGGAAAAAACAAAGGAAAACCCAAGTCCTAGAAAAATGGAGATTTCTCTGTAGCCATGCAAGGCTGGTGTTTGGGCATTAATTCTGAGAAGAGCTTCTGGAAATCAGCTGCTGAGCAGGGCCATGAGCTGTGCACAGGCAGGAAGGGATGTGATTTGCAGCTGACTCTGGTGAAATAGGGTCTGTCACTCATGTTCAGTCCCTTCTCTTGCTGATGGCCTGGGAACATGAAGGATGCTGCTTCACACTGCATCCTTTGAGCTTCCAGCCCAGACTGCTGCTGGGAGAACCAGCTGCTGGGAGTTTGTAGCCTTAATTTCTGGGTTCCTGTTGGAAAGCAGCTTTGGAAGTTGCAGTGCCATGGTGTTGGATGGTCATGGTGCAGCTCTGCACTCTGGATGTCCTGGCTGCATCCTTCCATCCTGGCAGTGCAGAAAGCAGCAGATGTTCATGGTGTGGTAGTGTCTATTTGCTCAGAGGAGTTCTGACCCAACCTGAGGATGTTGCAGTGAAAGCAAATAGTCAAGTAAATAATTCCTCCCCAACCATTACATTTAGTCCAGCGTGTGGGATCAGAGCAGCCCCTATCTCAGTCGGAACAGGCACTGAGTCGCAGGATTTCTACCCCAGACATAAGGGCAGCTTTTATTTTGACCTAACAGCTGCTTCTGCTGCTGGAATGCAGTTCCTAAAAGCCAGGTTTCAGCAATCTTCACTTGAAATTACTGCAAGGCTGCAATCTATCCAGAAAACTACAAGAACCTCTGCTGCAGTTCACATCCTTGAGCTGCTTTGCTCAGCTCCCTGCTGCATTGGCTCTTTTCTCAGCCCTTTTCTCCTCTTCTCTGCCAGTTTTGGCATTCCCAGGACTTAAAAGCTGCAATAGAGAATTGTCTTTTCTCTTTGCTCCTGTAGCTTGTGCCTGTTCAAACCTCCCAGGCTCAGAAGCCCCCTCTTCCCACCCTGTCACTGGCTGCAAAGGTTGTAGACAAGGATTGTCTTTCTGTAGAGACCTCCTCAAAAGCTGGTCCTGGGCAAGATAGAGGGAAACTCTGCATCTGGAAAAATAAATGCCCAGACTGTGAAGAGGGAGCTATTACCACCCAGAAAATGCTGGAAGAGTTACTTGCTGCATCTCCTCCAATGCAGAGGAAAGGCTCTGGGCATTCTTAAGCCACCGGCATTGCTTATTCCTTTGTTGTTATCCCCCTTCCCTCATAGACTGTCGAAAAGATTCTTCAAGGTGGCTCCTCAAAGAACTGCCCACAGGTTTCTGCCTTTGAAGAGCCTTCCCTGCTCAAGTGCCTCTTCTGTAAACACTTAACTCCATCCCCCATTTCAAAACAGCCAGAGGAAAAGCTGGGGAGAAGAAGGGGAGGGCAGCTGTTCCCTTTGGAGAGCTGACCCTGATTTCATGGTCCCTCCCCGTGCACCATGCTGCTGCATCCACAGCTTGACTCTGAATGCTGCTCCCTCCATGGGAGCCTGTGCTGCCATCCCCCAACAGCCACTGCCCAAGGTCATCCTGCAGAGCTGCCCCTCACACAGCCCCAGCCCTGTCAGGGGTGCCACCAGCTGCTTCTGCTGCAAGGAGGTGCAGGGGCTGGCACAGGTCATGGTTTGCTTGTTCCTGTGGTGGTCAGCCAGAGCTGTGTCTAAATCCAGGGAAAATAAACTAAACACATCTGGGCCTGTCTTTGTCTTTCTTCGGTCAAATATTAGAAGGAGAGAGCGGGGAGTTTGGGGTCTGTCTCATTACGGTATCTGTGTTTTTGGGGTTTCCTGCCTTAGACCTGAGAGCACAGCCCCCTCTCCATGCTGGAGGAGTGTGGACTCTGTGTGTGTGCTTTTGGCTGCCTGTCCCTGTGCCTTGCTGTGTATCCAGCTGTGCAGCAGCTCCCGTACCAGGGACATGCTCCAGGCAGTTTGGTGAGCAGGAGGGACAGTCCCTGTGCCCTGCTGGGTGCTCAGGGCCACGGCCACCTCGGTGGAACAGCTCTGCTGCAGGGACAAGGAGCAGCCACAGGGGGATGCAGCATTGCAGGACTCACTGCAAACACGCCCCAAGAAGGGAGAAGACTCTGGGCTGCCTGGGCCATGCTTTTCACCATGCTGCTCTGCCAATGAGACCTGCTGGCAGCCTGGGCCATGCTGAAGCCAGGAAACGGGGATGCAGTGAGTCAAAGGCACTTTTCCTGTTGGTTTGTTTTTCCAGCTCTCTGCTCTGGCAAAGTCTAGCTCAGAAGAGGATTTGTATTTCTGCTGCAACAGCAGAGGTGGGTGCGAAGTTCATTGGCACTCTGTAGCCTCATAGGAGCAAGTTGCAGAGCTCTTTGGGGTATGCACCAAAATACAGCGTAGGTTTTTTTGCATCTGTGGGATCCAAGTGGGATGGGTTGCCACCAAGGTGGCTTGAACTGAGAAGTGATTTTAACTCTTGGATTTGATGTAGGGGCCTGGCATCTGCCAGAGCTGTCAGGGTCACATCCAGAGTGCCTGCAGGGCACCTGCATCCCTGCTAAAAGAAAGCTGACAACAATACTGAATGCATTCTCTCCTCCTTGGTCAAATATGCCCCAGGGATAACCTAGTGCATTTCTATTTTTGTTTCCTTCTACTTTAGTTCATGCTGTTACTCCTCTCCTGACCTGCCAGTCTGGTAATTGCTGCTTCCTAAAGCCCCATCATGAAGCAGCTCCCCAGGGAGGCAGTGCCTGCAGTCACAGCACTGAGCTCAAAACTGATGTGCATTTCAGAGAACACTTCATGGCTCCCAGGCCAGCTCCAAGGCTGGCCCACCAAAGGGAAGCACTACCCATTTTGGTGTTGGCCATGTGTTGCACATTCCCCAATTCTATCACCAGCAACAGGAGCCTTTTGGAGATGGAGGTGGTTGAATCATGCCTTAGTTCCTTGTTCACTCAGCTGTGCCCTCCATAATAATAATAATAATAATAATAATAATAATAATAATAATAATAATAATAATAATAATAATAATAATAATAATAATAATAAAAAATGTAGAGTGGGATTAGCAGGCTTGATTTATGACAGTCATTGAGATAAAAAACAACCTACCCAGAAAGGAAACATAATGGAATTTAAAAGTATTTAAAACAACAACTGAGGTGGTTCTGTGTGTGCGTGTTTGGGTGTGGATGTGGTTTTGAAAGTGAAGCCTGCATGCTGTTAATCCATGCCAGGGGACCTTTACTCCCAAGGAGATTTGTTTTGCTTTCATGTCCAAGTGGGCCCAAGCTGAGTTCACTCAGCCCTTGCACAAAGCTGCTGCAGATTGTGGGGGCACTGGGGGAGCCTGCTCTGTGCCACAGGCATGTCCCAGCAAAGGGAAGTCCATCGTATTTCGGGACAATACAGATGAAATGATGCCTTCATTAAGGACAAGATTGCACTTTGCAGTCAGGGATGCAGCTACAGAGTGTGAAGAGCCAGTGACAGCAGAAGCACCAAGGCTTGGGGAGCAGTGGCTAACAGGAGTCATGACAGCTCAGCAAGGCGCCTGATGGCTCATGCAGAGGGTAGGAGCATGGAAAACACCTTGTGTAAGTAAAGAACCTCCAGGAAAGGCCAGCAGAAAGCCTAAGGCTGAGCCCCCTTGGGCTGTAAATGCCTTATTCCAAGTGGCTGCTGAAAGCTTCTCTCCAGCCAAAAGCTCACCCCGGAAAATAAAACTTGTGGCTACCTCCAAATTTCTGAATCTATAATCAAGGCTGAAATACCTAAAGCTCTTTATGGCTAGTGACTACAGTCTAAAGGAACCTGAACATTCCATAGGCATTAGCCTGAGACACTTTCTGAGGCATTAATTTAAAGCAGCTGAAGCTTGCCAATGTTCTTGCGGAGGCTTAGAGCCATGTGGACAGTCAGTCACCAACAACTCCACTAGATGATGACTAATCCCCATTCTTTTTAAGCTAGGCTATGGTAATCTTATAAAACATTGTGTATTTGGTCTTTTTGTATCCTTCTTTATCTCCCAGGCTCTAGACTGATAGCCCCAAAATACATCAGCTCTGATCACCCTGTGAGCCCCTCTGACAAGCTCTGCCAGCAGCCGACCTGGCTGAAACCACTCTGCTGCTGCCACTCCATCCCACCCCACAGCTGCATCCCTCCTGCTGTGTCCCAGCCCTGCTGCTGGCTCTCTCACCTGGTTATGGACAATTTGGGTGGCACCATCCCCACCGTGGGGTTGGCAGTCCCTGTGCAAGGGTGTCCCCACCTCAGAGGTGCTGTGGCAGTGGGTGGGAGCAGAGCCTGCCCTGCTCTGTCAGCTTTGCATTGCAGCTCCTGAGTGCCTGAGAGCTGCAGCAGCTCAGCCACTGAAAAGAGTGGGCAAAGCAAGGAGATGGAGTTCGTATCGAGCCCTGCTCATCCTTCCTGCTTACACCTGGGCAGAGCCTGGGCACTCACAGGCAGCTGAACATCTTCCCACGAAAAACTGTCATTAAAAAAAAAAAAGATTGTTTCCTCCTGTCCACGCCCTTGCCCAGCCTGGGGGAAAAAAGAACAAAACAGCTGGCAGTGAGATAAAAATGGGCTAGTCCTGCTTTGGGAAGAATTATATAAAAAGAGGAAAGAAGTGTATGTCCTTTGTTTCCACAACTGCTCCTTATGTCTACACCCCACTGTAAGAGCCACCTTTTCCTGGGGGAGGTGTTCCTGCTTGTCTGTGCACTGGGGTATGACCCAGGCCAGGTTCCAAGACACTGTGCTCTTCCCCACGTGTGGATAGCCCCACTATGTGTGCTTCCCCTCCCACCACTCCATTTCCAGACCAGCACCCAGATGGATGAGATGCCTTGGTGTCATTGAGAGGAACAGAACCAACGGGGTGCAGCCTTGCACAGTGAGATCCTGCACTGCTCTTTGCCCCAAGCACAGCCCTGCCTGCCCTTGGGGCTCCACGTGGGCAGGTCCAACAGATGTCACTGAGAGCAAGAGAGCTCCCCAATACCCTCCAGGAGCCCAGCATGTGTGGGCCACCTGACCAACCCCCCAGTGGAAACTGCTGTCTCCACAGCTCTAGAGGGTACCACAGCCAGCCCAGAATTGCTTTTATCTTGTTTTAAACACATGGTGAAAGCTGGGACTGAGTTTGTTTCCTTCTCATTTAGCAAAACTTTTGTTATGCAGAAAAAGAAAAGTCATAAATGTCAGCACGTCCCAACCACCTGGCCAGCATCCAACCCCACCAAAAATAACTGCAGCACACTAGAGGAACTTGAGAAAGCTAAACAGGTGACTCAGAGAGCTGCCTGGCCACCCTCACCTTGTTTCTGGTTGAAAGCACCCCTGAATTTCAGGGGGGAGGGTCCAGCCGAGGTCTGGCCGAGCAGCAGCGTGCGGGGCTGCGGTGGCACAGCGCAGTGCAGGAGCCTGCAGGGCACAGGAGCCCTGGTGGGAGCTGGGCTGGGAGCAGGCACTCTGGGGACCTGTGGGCAAACAGAGCAGGCTGGTGAGCAGACACACTTGGCAAAGGGACAAGTCAGCTAATGATTGTTTCCAGGGATGGTTTGGATAATGAGAATGGCAATTCCAGTAGGTATTTCCTGAAGCTGAGCAGGGCAGGGCAGGGGGAATTTATAAGGGCTCAGTTTAGCTTCTACTCCTCCTTTATTTGTAATGAGATTAGCAGCAGAGATGGCAGGGCACCCTCGCCTGCTGCCCTGATGGGGTGAGCTGATAAGTCACTCCTGCCTGGCCTTGCATGCCAGCCCAGCAGCTGAGCCATGGGGGGAAAACACCAGGGAAAACCACCCTTCCATCACACAGGGCCTTTTCACAACCATCCTAAACTCAGGAATAAAATTCTGCATGGGACTGGCCGGCCTAATGCTGGCAGTGCCAGGAGTGGTGCTGGTATCCCAGGGCAGGATATCTCAGTGTCACATCCCCTCCTTGCAGTGCTTCTGCACCCCATGTCAGCTGGCAACATCAGGTTAAAGGCTTGTCCCACCTTACTGCTGAGATATGAAGCCACCACCTGGCCACCAATATGCCTTGGGCAGCCCCAGTGCAAGGAATGAGTGTTTGATTTGACTGCATTTTGGCAGAGGCTGTGAAGAAGTGTGACTGCCCTGCAGAGCATCACCCAGCTGCTCACAGTGCTGTACCTGGACTGTAGCAAAGGTGGAGAAGAAGCTGTCTTATCATTCCCACCCCCAGAGAGGAGAATGTGCATCCCCTGACGAATTTTGAAAATATCTTCATAGCACCCATGACAAGGTCTGTTCATGGCAAACCCCAAGACACCTCTGAGTGTACATAGCCCTAAGCAGGGGAATTTTGTCTGTAAAACCACTGAAAACCCCCCACCTGTATTTTAAAGACTCATATTAGTTACAGCAACCAAACACACGTGGGCCAAGTGGATCCATCCAGGGCAGAAGTTCCAGCTCCTGTGGGGCACCTTGGCACCCAGCGCATCCTTGCAGGGCTCCCTGCCACCACTGGGCAGATCTGAGGTGATGGCTGAGCCTGATGTCCCTTCACCATGCTGTCACTGGCTGCATTGCCCCAAGCCAGGATGCCCATGGAGACCATCTATGGTGACATGCATTTCTCACTCAGCCCTTTCCATTGAGCCAAATCAATGTGTGCCCATAGCCCAGGGGTGACCAAGATGCTCCAGGGGGCAGTTTCCCAGTCATGTGGTGATTGTGGGGAGCTGCCCCCACCACCACACAGGAAAAAACAACCCACCAGCATCTTAAAACCAGTTTGCAGCCCCCAGGCACCTGGGGGTTGTTTGTTCATCTCCTTTCATTTCAACACCTCATGTGAGAGGCTGGGAGCTGGCATTCACTGCTCCTGTGGTGCCAACTTTGAGATTGTTTTATTTGATTTGCCAACCAAAATGGGTGGAAGGGTGGAGACTGTATTTTCCCCTTTATTTTTGTTTTCAAAAAACCCTTCTGGCCCTGGGTGAGGCAGAAGAAGCTGAGTAGTTTCACGTCTATCTACTCTGTGACAGTTACCTGCCTACAGCGCAGCCTGGCTCCTCCAAGCTGGGTGTGGGTGGATGGCCTCCCTGTCTAGGTGGGGAGAGCTCTCAGCCACCTCCCACAGCATTTTTCTCCCCGCCAAGCACGCTGGAAAAGGCTGCCGTGTGAGCCCCTCCTTCCTTCCTCTGGCCAGCGGGTCAAAGGAAAAATGAAGTCAGCCCGTGGCCCTGGGAGAGGATGGGGCAGGCTGTGAACTCCTCATCAGCAGTGGGGTGATCACTGCTCTCATTTTGCACAGCTGCAGGGAAGGGGTTTGTCACTGAAGTGCCCAGGGAGAGCCCTGTGTGGTTGACACCCCGAGGTGCTGTGAGCAAACACAGAACACCCACCCCCACACCAAACTGTGTCCCAGACAGTGACTCTCAGGGATGGGATGCATCTGGACTTTCTCTGGAGCCTGGCTGCACCCTGGGCTTCCCCAGGTGACTCACAGAGCCTTCACAGCATTTCTGCAAGCAGAGCAGCCCAGGAGGGTTTTTCCATCTCGCTCATGGCTGTGAAGAGACAGATATTCACGAGCATCTTCCAAAAGTTCAGACACGAGCAAATGATGTGCTGTGCTCTTCTGTGCCCAGCAACCTGCCAGGTCCACCCTGCCAGCCACAAGCCCACAAGATGCTGCCACAAGGCTTTCCTGGCATCTTGGGCTTGCCCACCCTTCTGGAGCCTCCTGAGAGGCTGCAGGGAAAGTAAACGTTCCTGCACCAAAGCCAGGCGCTGCAGGGAGTGAGAAATCCTGGCTGATGAGCACACACCCTGCCCTGCTCAGCTGGCACCGTGCATGTCCCTCCCTGTTTGCCGCGGTGCTGCCCCTGCAGCCACGACCCGCACCCTGCTAATGAGTCTTTAGTTCCCCTCGAGGTGGAAGATGCCACATCCTTTCTCCTTTTTCAGACTAATTACACTGAAACAAAGGGGAGATGCACCACACCGGGAATGCTACCGAGCCTGAGTCCCCCACCCAGCGGGATGAGGTGGGAGCTCCTGATGGCACGGATACAGGAACCAGCAGCCAGCCTCCCACTGCTCTTGCTCAACTGCTGGCGCCACCAGGCAAAAGATAACAAACATCTCTCCTGCTCTTGTGATGGGCCTAGCAGCAAAAGGAAATTTCCAGATCAGAAGCTCCTGCTGGGTAGCCCGTGCTCCAGGCTAAGGGGAAGAGCTGCAATCCCATTTTGCTCCCACTGTAAGCACTGCATAGGATTGGGGAGATCCATGTGCTGAACACCCCAGGCACTGCCTTGGTTCTCCCCTGCTGCCTTCAAACTTCATCTCACTTCCAGCACTTCCACCATTCCCAAGAAATGACATGGCTGCTGCTAATTCCTTCTAAATACCTGCAGCTTCTGGAGAAAACCCAACAGGACTTTTTGTTTTCTCCTCCTTCAGTAGTTCTGCAAGCCAATAGTCACCATGTGCCAGGCCATGGTAGTCTGAAGGCAGCTCTGCCTTGCAGGCACACTTGGTATGAACAGGGATAAATGCACCAAAGGGATCATCCTGTTCTACCCTTCCAGAAGGGGGGAAAGGGCAGAGTGCTCCCTGGCAACACAGGCCAGCTCTGGGAGCATCACCTTGACCTTTTCTCTCCCTGTCATGCCTAGGCACCCCAGCCAGCACTGCTCTTCTCTCATTTGCAGTGGGGAGCTCACAGCCAGCTACAGCAGCATGAATGGGAAGAAAATCAGGCTTTAAAAATCAGGCTTAGGAAATTTGCCTGTGTTAGTACAGATGTCTGTCTTGGGCATCCTTTTCTGCAGCCTTACTGGGTTTTATTTGTCTGTCTCAACTCTCAAAGCCATTCCAGATGCCCTGGCCTAACCAGGCATGCAAGGATTAATCTGTGCTCTCCTTGGGCCCAGCATCACCTCACTTCACATGGAGATGTGACACTCAAGAGCTACAGTTTCTTTCCAGCTAGTTTCTCTGGATGGGCTTCATCTCCTGTGAAACACCCTAGCATCTCTCTTCTGCTTCCTGGCCATGGGGGTACTACTGCAAAAATGACAGCAAACAAACAAACAAACAAATAAACAAACAAACTCCAATTTCATTCAGCTCTCTGGTTCCTGAGGCCTCTTCAGACAGCAGCTGGGCTCTGCCTGTGTAGGATCCAGGGTGCCTTCACCTCCTCACCTGCCCATCTTCATGTGGCTGCTGGCACCCCTGGCAGGGCTTTCAGTCATGTCCAATTTCCTCACCTCCGAGGCAAGGCTGAAACCATCTGAGACAGCTGCTGCCCATGGCCTGACTAACGTACTTGGCTTAAAGGTTACTCACTCATATTTACCCCTGGGTGAAATGATAAGGTTCTGGGCCAGGTGGAACACGTTCAGACATCTCTTCTTTGGGGCAAGCTGAGTCTCTGCTGATAGAGTTGTGCAAAATAAAGTTTGTGTGTGGTTCTGGTGCATGCCTTTTTACTGTGAGCCCTAAACCTTCAATGCACAGCACAATTCTGCCTGCTGATAGCTCCTAAACAACTGACTTCCTCCTGTTCAATCACTAATTAAGCAGCAGGAAAACTAGAATATAAACCATAATAGAGGCAACTGTATTGCTACCCAGTCACTTAAAGCTGGAATAAAACTTTTCTCTAAGGAGAGCAAATCTCCCTCAGTGGCAGGCAGAAACCACCACAGGCTGCTCCTCCAGGTAAGGGAAGCCCCGATCAGGATTTTCAAAGGATGTTGTGGGTTTGAGGCTCCCCAGAAAGGGAAGACTGGCCTCCATCAGTGATTTGCTCAGCATCAGCCTGGAGAGGGCAAATACTGCCCTCAAGGGAGGGCACTGGGCTCTGCTCCGGGGCCAGGCTCCTTACACACTGGCGCTGCAGCACCTTCTAGGCACAGCGTGGTGGAGGGGATCCCTTACCTCCTGTTTCTGTGGAAAACATCTCCATGGAAATACTCCTGTTCACCTTCAGCCAGCAGCTCTCAGCAGGCTCGGCAAGGGCTGCTTGACCGTGTCCTTGGGATAAGAAATCAATGCCTTCATCTCACATTCTGCCATGGCACGTGGATAATTTGATGCAATTGTGTAGCCACCCACACCTTTAAATTAATCAAAGAGTTTTTCACGCAGCGCTGTGCAATATTTTATTTCCTAACACCCCTGCACCGGTGTACTAAGGTCTGTTGTAACATTTCTTACCCAATTCCAGCACTGAGGGCTATGCAGCCAAGAAGAAGATGGATCACACGTGTGGAAATCTTCAGCGTTGTCTCCAGAGGTGACTGCCAAGGAACCAGAAGCTGAATTAATCAGAGATTTACAAAGAGATTTGGGAAAACAAAACAAAAACAAAAACGAACCAGCCAACAAATGAAAACAACCTCAGGAAGAAAAAAACAGGAAGAAGTGAGCAGATTTCCTGGGGTTTCACTTAGGAAGCTCTGGAAAAACTGAAGGACATCAGAGAATCTCCTAAAAAACTGGGAAACACCTTGCTAGAGTCCACTGCTCTAGAACAGAGCTGAAAATCCCTTCCAAGGGGCCACCACAACATCTTCAAACCTTCTTCTGCCCAGCTTCATGTTGGTGCTGCTGGTGGGGAAAAGCAAAGTGCAGGTAAAGCCTGGAGATGGTTGCGCCAAATGCTGAACACCTGAACAGAAGTGCCTGAAAAACACCTGTCCATACCTGAGAGCTGAGCAGCCCTCCCACACCTTTGAGTGCAAATTGGTACCTCTTTCCAGGCCCTCTGAACATTGTGGCAACTCCAGCCAGGAAAACTGGGACCTGGAGACCGCGGCAGGGGTGAGCAGTGGGGGTGCCTTGCTGCCGAGCAGGGACGTGGCCCACAGAAGCTCTGCCCATGACTGCCAGCACAGCACCACCTGCCAGCCAAGGTGGGTGCCATCGTTCTCCCTGCCAGCCACGGTGGGTGCAACTCCCTGGGAGCTGCACGCCATCTCCACGGCACAGTCCCGAGCTGCAGCAGGTGCCTGCCCAGCGCTGGGGGCTCTTCTCACATTTGGCCTCCCCAGAGCAGGACCCACATACATGTGCCAGGGCGAGCTTTGACACACGCACCATCCAACTGAGGCGCAGCCAGCTCCAGCCCCCGGGCGAGCCGCCGGCAGCAGCAGCGCGGAGCCGCACCGGTGCGCCCGGGGTGCGGGGAGCCGGGCCGGGCCTGGCGGGGTGCCGGGCTCCCCACCCAGCCCAGCTGTGCCGTGGGAGCTGCAGCCAGGTGCTGCTGTGGGAGTTCCTGGCTGCGGCGTGCGCCCTCGGCAATTACCCGCGGGTGTTTTCTCAGCTGGAAGAAGCGATGTGTATCGCTCTGGCAGGAGCACTCCCGCGGCCGAGGCTGTGTGTGTGTGTGCGCGAAGGGAAGGGGGAGCCCCCCTGCTGCCCCCGGGCACGGCACGCACGGTGCTGCGGGCCCGGGGCTTTGGCTGCGGGGTGCTGCAGCCTCCCATGTGCCTCGCGGGGTGGGTGGGCTCTGGCTCTGAAGGCATCTCTGGGCAGAGGCTCACCAGCTAAGGGCACAGCTTCAGGCTTCCCGCACCTAAGGGCTGCCCGGGGTGGGAGGAGTCATCTCTCCTGCTTCGGCAGGTGGTGGGTTTTGGTCTCCATCTTCTGAATTTCCCATTTGTGCTGGAGTGGGTTGGGATGGGCGCAACACTGGGGGATCCCTGTGTGCACAGCAAAGGGCAGGAGAGCAGCAGCTTTCCCAAGAGGCGGCCGCAGGAAGATTTGTTTTGCAACACCAACAAGTCACTTGCTTATTCCGCCCATGTAGAATAAACAAACAGGAGTTGCTGTTGCTGCCCTTGCACGTGGGGTGCAGGGGGTGAGAAGAGGCGCGTTTATAAACGCGGGCCCACGCTGTGAGCGCCGGAGGTGGCCGGGGGGGACGCGCGGCTCCCGCGGGGCTGGAGCGGGGCCCGCACCCCGGGCTGCGGCTGCGGGGCCGCCAGGGGCCGCCAGGGGGCAGTGCCTGCCCGGCGGCGCCCTGCGCTCTGCCCTCTTTTCCGGGATTTTTGTGATTTTTTTGCCCCGCAAATACCCTCGACAGGGAACCAACGCGGCGGGAGACAATGGACACGGGAGAGTCCTGGCTTCTATGCAGCCAGCTCTCACTTCTCTCAATTTTTTTTTTTTACAAGTTTGGATTCTCCTCTCTTCTCTTATTTTCCTCTTATCTTCCTCTTCTCTCTTGATTTCTCTCTCTCTCTCTTTTTTTGTTTTATTTTAGCCTGCTTCGAGACACTCATTTTGAGACTGCTGGCAGCTGAATAGAAGAGGAAAAGCACCATCTCTTCCCCAAACCAGCTGATTTGTTTCATTGTTCCCCTTAGCCCTACACCAGTTTCTTTGATGCACATAGCTGTGCCATGACGGTGTCCCTCAAGCTTTTGGGACTCAGCAAAGCTGATTGTATGGACAGAGCCACCCTGCTAAATGTTAACTAACAAGGTTAGTCTTCCCTTGGCCTTGATGCAGGCAATAATGAGACTGCATCTCCCAGGGCATGATTCAGAGTGGGAATCTAATATGCCCTTAATGGCTCCCCTGGGACTTTCTTGCCACTGCTGATGCAGAGAGCCTAATCTCCTACCCTAGGCTGTTGGGAGAGACAATGTAAGCATCTCCCTTGCATGCTGTAATGGTTGGTATCAGCCCAGCTGCTGGTGAGTAATTGCTGAGCATGCCAGCAGGCACACACCTCCTGTTGCAGCACGTATCCCCATCATCCGGGCAAGTGGCACAGCCAAAAAGCCACTGGCTGCTGTGCCCACATTACCACAAAGGCAAAGGGCAGGGCACTGCAACACTGGTGAGAAAATCAGTTGAAAGGTCCATGCAGACCCTCCCCAAATGATCTTAGAGCACTCAAACCGAAATCCAGTGGTCCATGGGCCTCTTACAGATGTTGGGGTGGGAGCAGGGTGGGGCATGGCACTGCTGTGACTGCAGTCACCATGGCAGAAGCACACTGGGCACAATCATTGTCCTCAGGTGTAGCAGGGACCCTTCAAGCCTTGGCTTCAATGCTATGGGCACACAGCCACTGTATACTACCCTCAGTGATACCTCTCAGTGCTCATCCATGCCCTGGACCTGTAGCTGCAGATCCCTTGTCCTGCCCCAATTCCTGCATCTCCTGCTCCTTAATCCCACAAACTCTTTGCTTTACTCACCAGGTGGCCCCAGGCACCTGGCTTATTTCATGAAGGCAGAGCTGATATTCCTAAGAATAAAACATATGACAGTAGGAGCGTTTGCAAGGAAGTCAAAACATTTTAACAAAACCAGGTAATCCTCCAAATCCTCCCACAAAAAAAAATGACTTTGACCACTTTGAGCCAAGGAAGTCCATAGCAACGCTCACCCAGCAGCAGGGCAAAACTATCATATACCTCTGAATAAAATTTTGGCTCCTTCATCTTAGGGAAGCAAGCTGGGAGAAAGCCACAGCCAGTCCTTGCCAACAGAGCATAAAGATTATCTTCCTTCCTGTTTATTTGACCTTCATGGCCAGTGTATCCAAATATCAACAATAAGGCTCCAAAACTCCAGCACCCACCTTCTGCTGTGTGCTCAGGAAGACAATTCTGCCATGGGTCACAGAGAGGCAAAACAACTGAGGACCCATAAACCACCAGCTGGAGCCCGGCAGGCAGAGAGAGCAGTTTGCCAAACCTCCGTGGCACAGGCTCAGCACAGGCACAGCCCAGAGGGGCCAGGCAGGGCAGCCCTGCAGGGCCTGCCACGGCTCCCCACCAACCCCCACCCAGCTAATGACACGAGGTGCACATTCCACAGCTCAGTAAATCAGAAGGGCAAACAGCCCAGGCTCTGACTCGGTGCAGGGCTGGGCTGCCCACATGGCTTTCCCATGGAGAAACAGCTTGGGAAGAGGCAGCGTGCGAGGCCAGGTCCTGCAAGGACCTTCCCCCATGGCACAGGCAGCTGCTGTGCCATCAGGAAGGGGGTTTGCTAAAGCACACAGGACAGGAAGAACATGATGAGCAAGACACCCTCCACAGGCTCCACTCGGACGCTTGCCAAGTTTTGTTGTGTCCGGGTAAGCTTCATTCCAGGGGACTGCTAGCTTCAGCACACTTAGGACTGACAGCAGAGGAGGGCATGCACGTCTTCAGAGGTCCACCCAGGCTTGCAAAACACAGCTGGAAGCTGTGGATCCCTGCCCTGAAAACTTTGTGCTTGCCTATGAAGCATCCCAATACCCAAAATTCTAATGGGTATGGGTGGAGGGCAAAAGCAGCAGCTTGGGATTGCTCAGCACTGAAAGCCTTGCTGTAACCTAAGCAACGTAGAGGTTCCCCACTTCAGCAGAGGATGACAGCAGTCAGAAATGACAACCATATTTGAAGACTACCTGTTCAATGGAAACTGAAATCTTGTTTTACATGATCCAATTCACTCATCTAGAGGCAGAATCCATCAGCTGAAACAGCAAATTCTCACAGCTGTTCTAGTAGTACTTCTCTCTTTTGAGACAAACATACTAATTTTTAAAACCACATTCATTCATTCTGCCAGAGTACAACATGGGTGCTGTTACCTCTGGATATTGATATCTGGAGTCAACTACTTCTCTAATAATTTGGGGAAAAGCAACAGCGAACAGAATCAAAGAAATCAGGCAGGCATTCCCTACCCCACGGGAGGTTGGGGGAAGCCTCTTCTTTTAAGACCCTTGAGGGGTTTTCTTTCCACTCTCCCCCTTCCTAAGCATTGTCCTCCAACTGTAACCCATAAAAACCATAAGACAGACATGGGGCCCCTCTCAGAAACCACTGATAAAGCTGGGATGTTAATGTGGCGGACAGAATGAAGCCCCCAGCTGATGGAGGGGACTCCACTCCCATTCCCTTCAGGACAACCACCCCACCAGCTCTGACCCATTTCTTCAAATCCTTGGAAGAAAAACTGAGATGCAAAGGAGAAGGAAATGGCTTTGCTAGGATGCATAGGGTGATGCACAAAGCCTTTGGTGTAAAGGATATTTCCCATCAAAGGTCAGCACTGACCCTGCCTGCTCCAAGCACACACTCCCTCCCTCCAGCAGGACATGGAATGTGGGGCACTAACTGGTGCCCTGCTCAGAAAAAAAATACATAAATCCGATGAAAGGCCAAAAAAGAGCCATGCCAAAGGCTGAAGACCTCACAGTTCAGCAAGAGGCTTAGGGAGCTGACTTGCTGCACCTGTCAGAAAGGCAGCAGATGAATGTGTGATGGCACTTTGGACCACACGCTCAAGACACAGATTCTGTGGGGACAGAAAACTGCACCCACAGGCAAAGGTGACACTAAGCCCCAGCTGCTCAGAGGAGGACATTTCCAAGAAGGGGCACAGGGAGGAAAAGAAGTTGCTTGGGAATTCAGAGTAATTTTCAGTTTTGGCTTTTATTTTCATTCACTTCAACAACAAGGTGTTCAAAAACACAGAGGCCTTGGGGCAGGTAACATGGTCATTGCTACAAGCATTGGCAGATTCTCAGCTCCATTAAGCCATAACACTTTGATGCATCAAAACAAAACAAAATCACAGCTCTACAGGGGAGGGCAAAAGCTACAGCAGTTTAAACTCACTTGAAGATTCCAGTTATACAGAAGTGGGCTCCATAGTGGCAAAGGTTTCTCCATAGTAGAAAGGTATTCTCCGTAGTAGAAAGGCTTTCACAGCATATATTTTAATCATTAGTGGTGCAGCAGAAAAGCTCCATCTCACTGCTGAGTTGAAAAGCAGATACTGAAGTTCTTGTACCGATTCTGGGCACAGCATTAACCGCATTAACCTTTATAGTCAGAAGCTCCCTAGATCCTAAAATGACAGTGTCTTTTGCATCAATGTATGTAGAATACTGAAGCAGCTCAGAAGGACTACACAATGGAGATGCAAAACCTTGGAGGTGAGAAGAGCACAGCCTAATTCACCTCCAGGGATTTGTAAAGTATCTGCTCTAACTCTTTCCCCACACTAACACTGCCCTGCTGAATTAATCATTGCATCAAGTCAAGAGCAGAACGACTCTCATGTTTTGTACCATGTAGAAAAAAAAATAAAGAGCTATAGTAAGTTCTCACACTGAGCATGTTAAATACTTTGAAATCTAGGACACTGCTCTTTGAAGTGTTACAAAATAAAATGATACCACAGGCTTTCAGTAGATGCCTGCTCCCCCCTCAACTGCAAAGTAACACAGTAATCTCAGTATGAAAAATACAAATATGTTCATCGAGTGACTGGCTGGTTGTTACATGATTTGTAACTGCACGCCTTCCGCATAAAAATAATAATTAAAAAAACAGAAAAACAAACAACAACATTTAATTGTGGTTCTGTCAGACCCAGTCTCCCAAGAAGAAATAAAACTGATCGTGAGGCACTGTAGGAAAACAAAAAATTACACATACAAAAAATATTTATATACAAACTTGACAGCATATCCAACTGGCATTACCATTTATGGCTAACCAAAACAGGCTTGCAGAGCCACCAAAAGGCAGTCTTTGAATGCAACACAGATCTGGCACAAGAGACAGATGCAGGACACTAACCATATTGTACTCAAATGAAATCTGCGGCACAGAGCAGGGCCCACAAACAGCCACTGCATTGAAACAGGAATATTCAGCGTACTAAGGTAGGATAACAAGTCATTTAAGCTGCTTTTTTCATTATTTTTACCCTCTCAAAAAAAAAAAAAAAAAAAGGCTTACTGTTAAAAAGAACAAGCCAACTTGAAAGCAGCTGTGCAGAGTCTTGCTCCTCAGCTTAGGTTGTATCCCTTTGAGTATCAGTACTTTGTCTAATAAAAATGTGAAAACACAGTTTATTCAGTTATTCATGCACAGGACCACTGGCAGTCAGAGGAAATGCCTCAGAACACAACTGTGGTAGAACCAGTAAAGAAAAAAACAGAGAAAAATCAATTTCTCATGTAAACATGGCTTACTGCAATCACAGCAATCATAATTCCCAGAAATTCTTTGCTTTAAGGCCTCTTACGGTTATTCTTCTAGTTGCTTGTCACTTAACCTATAGCAACAAACACAACCCGTTCCATACCATTTAAAGATATTTAAAGACAAGTCTGGCTTCCTCCCAAGTAATGTAGCATGGTCCAAACAAAAGGTAGCCTGAGTTTAGGGTAACTGAAGTCCTACAAACTGACACACATCTCTCACTCCTCCATTTAACTGGAGGCTAGGTGGGCAAATCCTTATGCTAAACTAGGCAGGCTGCATGTGTGGCAAAGCCTAATTCTATAGCTTAAATGTCAGTAGTACCACGGCATATGGTTATATGTACAGGATAACAGTATACGGTTACAGGTCAGGCGGGGACAATTCAAGAGTGACCAGTAGGTTTATTCACACTTCCAAGCCTGAGAGAGGCAAACCAGGACATACAGATGAATGTATACCCAAAATGACGAGACACAGCCGGCTTGGTTTTTGCACAGAAGGCGAGGGACAAGGCAAAAGTAGGATGCAGGTACTGTCAGTGCTGGCCTGCCCAGCAAAGTGCATGTGCTGTCTCCGCTGGAGAATATTACACATGAACAGAGCACTCAGCTCCATGGGAAGAGAGGCTGTTTAAGTGCAGCATTCAGCAGACTGATTCCCATATATATTTCAGATTAACTGTCAGTTCAGGGTTGAGTTGCTTTGGGTTTTTGGCATTTGGTTTCTTTGCTGCAGGACGTTAAGATGCTTGGGGTTTTTTTCCAGGGTTTTGGGGTTTTTTTTAGGCTTTTTAGAATTTTATTTCAACCTTCCTGCTTTACAAAGTGGTATAGCTGGGTGAGAGAAACATATTTCAGGTCAGGGCACCCAAAAGGTTTGTGTGAGGATTCAAAAGTTAAGAAAAGAAGCCCTCTCCCCATAGGAAAACACAAAACAAGTTGGCCTTCTCAAGAAGGTCAATGGTAGTCAAGGAAATACCACCCACCTTCCCCCTTTGCTCAGCTCTTCCCCTTGCAAGAGCTGGGGTGGAGGCTGCAGTCCAGGAGCACGACCTAGACAGCACCCAGGGCATGACCTAGCAGTAGTGAGCAAGAAGGTTCCTTCCGCCCTCTGTCCAGGGGTGCAGGACCAAGCAGAAGGAAGACAAACGAAGGGCTGAGCAGTTCGTGGCCGGGGCGGGGTGGAGGGGGGCCCGCGGGTCTCACTCCCCCTCCTCTTTGATGCGTTGCTGTTTGTTGCGCCGGGCGTCCATGTCGAAGTTGAAGTCGTTCCACTCGTCGCGGGGCGGGAAGGAGATGGTCTGGCGCAGCGTGAAGCGCACGGCGTCGATGACGCGCTCCCCGCGCGTCTCGCTGGAGCCCACGCTCACCGTCGAGGCGCCGCTGGGGGTGCGCAGCAGGTGGGGAGGGGAGGAGAAGTCATGGAGCTGCCGGTGGTCCAGGATGCCCTTCCAGATGGCATGGCGGAACTGCTCCGGGATCTTGAGGCTCACCAGATCCTGCAAGGCAAAGCGCAGGGCTTAGCAGGGCGTTCCCAGGGCAAGCTGGGCTCCAGGAGTGAACACAGCCTCTGGGCCACCTAGAGCCACCACAGCTGCTAAAATCCCAGTGGGCACGATGCACAGAAGAAGATAAACCACTGATCCTGGAAGTGGTGGTTCACTCTGGAACAGGCATGTGTGGCCACGAGGCAGCAACGGCCTGTTGTGAAGGCACAAAGTCTATTTTTAAGTCGCACAAAACACTTGTTCATGCCCAAGACGAGGTGACCTACAGTTAGAAGCTTAACTGGACTGCAAGGCCTCCAAGACAACCTCAGGTAGATCTGCTGGCTGTCAGTGGTGGGGGATGCTGGGCTGCTGAATGTCAATGGCCTTAAAAATGTCCATGTTAACTACAAAGCCTGCCAAAGGGTTTTAGAATCCAAACCTGAGCTCCAGTATCCAGAGCTCTGGGTGTGACTCCATAGGAACTGTCTTAAGTACTTTAACATAACCTAATTTAGTAACAGACACATAGCCTTAGAAAACCTGTACTTTGAGGCCCCATCATTTCTGGTGCAAAACATGAGGGTCGCATTACCTAAACTCTGGGATACACAGTATTAGCTTCTGAAAAAATTAGCCACCAACTTCAGTTAATTTGGGTCAGCTTTTCTAATTAGAGCAGCAGCAAGGAAGGCAGCCCATGCTAGGGAGCAGAAGCACCACAGTCTCCCAAAGTCTCAGGGAAAAAAACAGGACAGCCAGCTCAGAAGAGGGCAATGGCCCTGAAGAGGAAGCAGCAACCCTGCAGCAAAAGCCATGCAAGAGTAAAAAAGTGAAAACAACAAACAGGGATGAGATGCCAGTGGCAAGGGAAGATGATTAAGGTAAGGCCAGAAAACAGAAGCAGGGAGGGAAAATTGCAGACCACTTGTGGAGAGCCTACTTGTCTGCGGGCGAGTGAGCTGTAAACTGAAACCAAGCCTTGCAGAATTAAGAGGCACGTGGGCTGGGGCCACTTCAGGGGCTCAGACAGAGCAGGGGAAGGGGAGACACTCTTTCTCTGTGCCAGGCAAGGCACTTACAGTGCTGGCCCCAAGTCCAGCCTCTCTTCACCTCACAACATCTCTATGAGCAACAGCCTTAAATCAAACTAATAATGTAAAAATAAAAGTATACTCAGTCTGGATTTCTGACCTGTTCCTAGAGCAGGGCCAAGAGCGCAAACAAAGGAAACAGTGAGGAGTTACTTACATCCATGGAGTAATGCTCAATCTGATAGATGGTGGTCAGCCCCTGGGTCGTGAAATAATCCACACAGGATGAGCAGCCCAACCTCGCTAAGAAGCTGCAGAGGAGGAAGGAAGGAAGGAGAGAGAAAATAGGATCACCCTGGCTGCAACAGCCCAAACCACAGAAAAACCAAACACTCAGCCAATCTGCAGCAACAGGAAACAAAGCTTTCACCCTTGGCTTGACCTCCTCCAAGACATCCCAGGCCAGCAAGCCACATTGCTGCCACATCAAACAAATGAGGGAGCCCTTCAGCTCAGCACCCAGCAGATAGGCAAGATGCTGCCATGAGGGCTAAGTCAAGAGCTGGTGCTGCACAGACTGGGTCTTGAGGCAGGAGGGCTCACACAGACCCTCCTGCCAGGTCACGTCACCCAGAAGGTGGCTGAGCCCACGGCAGCCTGGTGCATGCACAGAGGGCTTCAGCAAGGCATGGGGTCTAGGGCTCAGACACATCATGCACTGCCAGTCAGAACATTCTTCCCTAAGTGCAAAGGATTCCTCATTTACAGGCAGCATCTTTCAACTGGTTTGACCTCACAAAGGGCAGAGGGGCTTCTGACCCCAGCCATGGCTTGTCAAGGGGCCAGAGGGGAAAAAAAGAAATACAAGAGATGTTTGCAAGACAGCCTGGCACCCTCAAACTCCACCAGTCCAACAGATGCTGCATCCTCATCTTTCTCGCAGTCCTAACATCCCTGATTCTCTCAGCTGCTCAGAGGTGGGGACTTGAGGCTCGGTGCCCAGAGGATGCCAAGAGCCCAGTGGGATACGGTGCTCCAGGATCATTCAGGCTCCAGGCCCAAGGGCTCTGCTGCCTTGGTGTGGGCAGCGTGCCGGGCAGCCTGCTCCCGCTCACCTGACGATGCTGCAGTCTGAGGGGTACGGAGGAGGGGGGGTGCAGTGGGACGTTGAAGGCATGGAGAGGGGAGGAGGCAGCGCCTGCGTGGGGCTGAGGCCATTCATGTCACCGGTCATGGCCATGTGGGTGCCCATCATGGGAACTGGAGGAGAGAAGAAGGAGGAGCACATTGTTACCCAGGCATGCCCAGACCCTGGCTTTGCCCCCAGCACAGCACCCAAGGACAGCACCCGCAGCTGAAGCGGCCTGAAATTCCCTGTAAAACCCTGCACAGGCTCATGAGAAGTTTCAGGCAGGGCCAAGGACCAGATGACAGACTGTCCTTCTGGAGCTCTCCCCTCACAGGAGAAAGTGCCCCTGTCACATCACCTTCCCTCCCAGACAGGCTGGATAGAAACCCTGGCTTGCCCCACCACAGGAGAGGAGCAGGACAGAGCCAGCAGAGTAACCCAATACAGCAGCCAAACAGCTTTGTTTTCAGAGACAGCAAGAGCACCAGAAGGGGCTCAGCAACAGGTGTGGGCAAGAGTCCAGCTGTTTTGAAATAAATTAAAAAACAAAACACCAACCAAAAAAGCCTCTACAAAACTCAGCCCCAGAACCATGTCTGTCATCCTAGATTTACAGGGCTGCTGAGCACACAGCAGCAGCCAGGAGGAACAGAACTGGGAGATGTTTCCTTTAAAATTAAGAACAGTCTTAATTGAACCGAGGGAAAAAACTGCTGCCAACGTTTGCATCTCCTCTGCTGGGAAAGGAAGAAGAAACAAGTCTCAAAAGCCAGAGGACACTGCAGCCAGCTAAATCTGCAGCAAGAAGCAGCTCTGATCACTCTGTGAGGCTCTGAGCAGGATGCTGAAGCCTTGCCCTGTGGCACGCCGGCGAGCAATATTTATTTGGCTCCGCAAGTTTACAGCGAATGACTCCAGGCTCTCCAGCTTAACACTAGCCATGTGCAGATGCCAAGTTTCCTTGTCCAGACTAGCAGGGAGCACACAGGCAACAGGGGAAGAAGGAATAAGAGTTTCTTACTGTTGGTTCCCATGCTGTCGGGGATGGTGGTTGGGGTCAGGGCGTTGCGCTGCTGGGGGTTGATGAGCTGGCTGACCGAGGGCAGCTTGTTCATGCTGTTCATTTTGCTGAGAGGTGGAGAGTTGGAGCCATAGGAGGATTGCGACTGCATGGAGGTCCTGCAAACCAAGGAGATGTTAGGACAGGGATCACAGCAGCTGGTTGTTGAGAGTGTGCACCCAAAGGGCTACATGGCCAGCAAAATCACTGATACCATATGATCATCACAGAGTAAGATCCCTGGAGAATGAGTCAACAGGAAAAAAGAGGTTTCCCACATATTCTCAGCACTTAAAAAAAGCTAAATACCAAAAAAAGGACATTTTTGGTATTTAACTTTTTGGTTGAAACCTTTTATTTAAGGAGAAGTGTCTATGCAAGTTTTTCAGTCGAAAAGAATATATGGAATGCCAGCAAACATGCTCCAAGATTTGAAGAGTATTTTTAAGTTAAACTCTCCCTGTAGTAAAAAACTTTTTCATAGGAACAAAAACTGAGGAAACCATCTCAAACCATCCTGAACACCTCTGAAACCTGACTGCAGAAACAGTTTTCAGATTGGGTCATGCTTATCACCTTGTTTTTTCCAAGATTCCTAGTTATAACAGCCAGAGGCTCCTTGCTGAAGGCAGATTCCATGCACTTCAGGGACCACTACTGAGATGGTCAGAGCTGCCTGGGATGTCAACGGGCAGCTTTTGCTGGTGTTAATGCAAACCTGGTATCCAAACCCTGCAGGCTGCTTGCAAAGAGGATTGAGCTCCTGCTACCACCTGACAACAGCACTATCCTCCCTCAAGTCCATCCAGCCCCAAACTCCACCCAGCATACTGATGGAGTGGGCCAGAGAGGCTTGCCAGACTCCCTGCTGCCCAGCCTGAGGGTCCCAGCTGCAATCCTGCCCTGTAAGTGATCCAGACTGCCAAGACTGAGCCTCTCCTGAATGGCAGCCCAGCTCCCAGATCGAGTTACAGCTGTGGCATCCCATCTGGAGTGGGGTCCTATGTGGGACATGCAGAAAATTATCATTAAAGCTGGTCCAACAGCACAATTGGCATAGCACTGCCATGCCACAAGAGAGCAGGTTTTTCTCTCTCTGACACCAGGGACATTTGTAGGACTGGGCAAAGGTTTGGGAGATGTGCCTGCTCCCCAGGCACAAGTACCCTGAAGCTGTGGTCACCCTGCAGAGCAGAGGCCACCCAGCTCACCACAGAGCCCAGCACTCCTATCACTCTGACCCCATGGTGAGTGTCCAAGGGCACATTCTCATCTCATTTCCCATTGGGAAACTTGTTCTCATCTGGGTATAACTGGTTACACCAATTCCTGGGAACTGGCTTTTCTTCTATGCAAATAAAATAATTATTACTCCAAATAAGCAAAGTGTAAAAGGAAAGAAAAGGCTTATTCCTAGACAATTTATTAAAACCTTCAGCATTCAAGGTCAAGTTCCACACAATTACATTGTCTCCAGCTTCCTGCACTTTCAAGACTTGCAGTGTTGGGTGGAGAAAACATCTATGCTAACAGGCTAGAGTATCTAAGGCCCTGAAGAAATGTTACCTAATTACACAATTACAGGAGGTACAGAAGGGTGTGAACTGTCCTTTGGCAGTGAAGATGCAGGACAAGATCCAGCAAACTTCACAGACTCAAGGAAGTGGAAAGCACAAGAAGCTTCACAAATTAATATTAACAATGGCAGCAGCTCCCAAGGGGAAGTGAAACCGAGCCATGAAGTTCAGACCTGACTTTTCAGAGTGAAGGGAGAGATTCAGATCTGACATTTCAATTCCCCAATTATGAAAGTTGAGGCCAGCCATGAAATTCAAGTCAAGTTGACACCGCCCTTAGCCTAAAAGTCTTCTGGATTTAGGACCAGTGAGTATTTCTACTTCATGGGTTCAGGCACTTATCTTAAGCTGCAGCTGAAATTAACACACACCTGAAGAGTCTCTTAAAGCAAAATCTGCATGATCTACAAGTGAGGAAGTCAATGAACACAGCAAAATTCCAAATCAACTCAACAAAGGCTTCCCAAAGGACACTGAGTTGTATGGTTTGAGGTCAGCAGTGGGCCTATCTTTGCCCTCTCCACCACCAACAGTGATGTCAGCAAATCAGGAGACTACAAAATACTTGCAGGTAAAAGAAAAACAAAAAGCAATCAAACACAAGCCAGCCCAAAACTTTAGAAAACACTTTAGAAAACAAAGGCATACTTTAACATATAGCTTAGGGACTCCATGCGTATCTCATTCATACTCATAAGAGTCAAGATTAACATCATCAAGTTGAAAGGAGTAAAACAGAAAACAAAAGCATTTTTCTTTGTACCCACAATAGTTTCAACTAAGCTATTCCATCACCTGAGCAGATGTTTAAAAGGCCATCTAGCCAAAGAGAAGTCTCAAGGTAAACCAAGATGCAAAATTTTATTGAAAATTAATGTCACACATCAATATAGCAAGAGCCTTAGAAACACAAGAAAATGTTTTTGGTATTAAGCACAAGGACTACATGGTGTTTGAGGACCCATTTAAAAGATATTGCTTTTTTTCCTCGATTTTTAAAAACAGATATAAGAATGTCATGCACAGTGATTTTCATTAAAATTTTACTTACTAGGTCTCAAGAAAGATTAGAAGTCAGAGCATTAACATTTCTTTGATATCAATGCCAATGAAATGCATTTTAATATCAAGGTATAAGGGCTTCAATTAAGAGACTATTATACTTCTTGGAACAGTCTGATACAAAAGGCACTGAGTCACATTCTGCAACTGAGTTTTTTCTCTTCAAGAGGCTATGTAATTATTTAGCAAATAACATCTGTAGTTATGCAAGCTCATATGAGGGCAATCAGTCTCTCATGCTTCAAGGCATATACTGATCATCTCAAGAGGTCAGGAAGGAACTTTCTTGTCCCATATATGAACAAAGTTCAGTTCACAGCCTCGTATAACTCTACATTTTCCCAGCTCACTGGATACCAGCCCTTCACCAGAGGCAGCAAACTGCTGGTACACACCAACTACTGAGCAGAGCAGAGTCCTTGGTTGGCTGGAGGAGCACACAGCCGTGTGAACAGCCTTACATGACATCAGAGCTTCATTAAATGCAATTGGGCAGCTCAGGCTCAGAGTTTAAGATTTCACCCAAGCCCCTGTGCCTGCAGTTTGCTGTCCCTGCAGACCCAGAGCCAGTCAGTGCAGAGACACACAAGTAGAATCAGAGCTGTCCAGTTCTGTGTCTGCCCTCTCTTTCAGCAGCCACACCAAGGCCAGAGTGCTCATGGACAATGCTTTTTAAAGCAAGGCTTCCCACAGGGCTGTGTAACACTGGGCTGTCACTGATGTAGTCTAATAAGGGCACACAGGTGACACAGATGCTTCTCAGTTCCATTCATCTGCTTTGAAGGTCCATGAAGCAGCAGGACACTGAAAAGCAGGGAGATGCCCTTATTCCCCCATACCAAAATGTTTCTATTCTAAAGAAAATAACAGTGCATCTTTTCAATCACTCCAGTGGTTTGAAGGCTTGGTACCTCACTGGGAGCAGGGAAAGGAGGAGCTCCAGCAGTTACTGGGCAGACAGGAACTACAGCACAGGGCCAGAGTGGCAATAATGACTCCCCTTGATTTCAGGTATGGGAATTTCTCAAGGCAGGCCATGGATGCAATCTGCTCTCCAGGGAATGGAGCTGTAATACAGGGAGTGGATATATACCAAGTAGTTGACACAGACTGATATAACCTGAGTACCTGATAAGGCCCAATTAGTCCACTTGATTATTCCTTGAAAGGAAAAGGCTCATTTTCCTGAACACACAGAGATGGGAAAGAAGCAATGAAAAGACAGCTGGGATAAAGTTTTCATTTTATCTGCAGAGGATAGAATACAAAGCAACTCAAAATTGCTTTCAGCTCCAGGTATTTGATAAAAGAAAAAAAGAATAGCACCTTCTAATATAACCACCTGGTAGTTAGAAAGCAAATCAAGTCACCACTAAGATCAGCATCACAATCATCATCCTCTTACAGTCAAGTGGGACAAATCAGAAAGGCTTTCCAGAAAACAATAGGATCCAAATATTTTACATTCTTGTTCAGTGGAATTCTGGGATGTTGTATTGCCCATTACAGTACAAAGCATTTCCTAGAGGCCACACCAAATGATGACTGGAATCTTCCAGTGTAGGCTATGGATGCCTCCTCAAACTTGCTGGTGAACAGGTCCAGGAGCAGTGCTCTAAATACAGATCAGTATTACCTGGTCACAGTACTTCCATGTTGCCATCCAGAAGGAGAAAATGCAAAAATCCAGGAATAAACATTCACTGGAAGAACAGAAAAGAGTGCCAAACATAATCCTCTGTCCGGGCTGCATTTACAGTTCAGGTTCCCACCTCTCACAGGGAAAGGAATCACATTGCCTTTCTTTTCCCAAATAAAAAGGCACAGAACAATAGTGACCTGCTTTGTGATCTCAAAGAACTTCCTAGAATTTCCAGGCAAGGTAACAAGGCGCTTGATTTTAATTAGCTTTACACAAGGAGCAAGGGTAGAGCTGTAACTGTATGAAATAGGCACTGCTAGTGCTTAATTAGTTGTTATTTATAGACTTAACGCCAGTTTTGGGGGCTCTTTTCCATCACCCCTCCTCCACACTGCTATGGAAGAGCAAGTCTTGCTAAGACAATAGAGACAGCCAGAGATGGGATATGGCTCCCAAAGGAGATGTCAGTACGAGTCATCACCTGCTCAGATCCCTGCTCTGCTGCCTGGAAGCAGATGATGTGATGGTCAGAGATAAGAGTCTTCTCCAACTGCATCAGGCATTTTTTCCAGAGACAGAGTTTGATAAAAGGAGTGTGAGAATTTACAAGTCCTTGCTGAGAAAAAGTCTTTTGTGCAGGAACTGCTAAACCCAGAAGCACTTCAGACACAATTAGCAAGACCCTCTGGTTGCAGGATTAATGGGCAAGGTGGACATGGCCTGAGGCCACTTGGCTGAGTCAACTGCAACATGTGATGACACTGCTTTCCTTTGAACTATGATGCTTGTAGAGATGGGGCAAAAGATAGGAGGGTTGATGAAAATGTTAAAGCAACATCTAAACTTCTGAACATCTGTAAGGAGAGGAGCTAGCTCCAACCCCTTTTCCCAGCTAGGGCACTAGGGAGTTTTGGACACTCTACTCTTTACCCTGGGCTGCAAAAGGACATTGGGCACACATGGATATCATTACAACTCAACCACACATTCAACTTGTGCACTTCAGCCCACCCCTTGGATAGAGGCCACAGAGTTGGGAGGAACTCCCCAGTTCAATAAATCTGGATCAAGGTCAGCAGAGCTGGTGCAAAGTCAAAGTCACATGGCCTTCCTTACAATTCTGATGTACTTTTACATCAGACCCTTTAGGGCTGGAAATAAGTGGAAACAATTCATGATGCCAAAGTTGAGGGCTTTTCTGCAGGAAAAAAAAAAAGATTTCTCAGCAGTGCCAGTTCATATAATAATTACCTCTCCCTGTCCAGCAGTACAAAATACATCAGCTACTTATACTAGTGCATGACCAGCACTGAAACAGGCCAAATTGACTATCACAGACCATTTAAACACATATCCTCTGCTTCCATCCCCCCAATCCATGGACACATTTTTTAACTTAAACAAGACAAAAGGCATTTTAAAATTGAGACCTGCTCAGAGAAACCCTGCTGAGTTTCACAAATACAGAAGTAAGAAGAAAGAGTATTAACAGGTTACAAAAACGTTACACCGAGGGGAGAAAAGTTACACCAAGACAGACGACATCGTGGTTCCCGACCTCGCAATGCTATGGGTTACAGCTAAGAGGTCTGTACAAGTGTCTGTTGTTTTTGCAAGGTTTGAGTCCCTTCAGAAGTTTACTCTCACTATTCACTCTGCTGCTATCAGGCTGTGTATTTGCCCCACTGTTCCTAGTCCTGCCAGCTGGGCAGAGTGCCAGCTCGGTTTATGGATATACTGATGGGTTTGGGGGGCTGGAATGTTTTAGGATGGCATCAGTCTGTTTGGGAGGGTCTCTCCTTGAGTCCATGAGTTCACTCCTGAAGCAGGCCGAAAGGAGACTGTAAAGAAGGAACCAGAGAAAAGAAAAAGATGAATGTACAGGACCCTTTGCCAGCCACTAAGAGAGAAACAGTTACTTTCCACCTTCATGATCACAGTATGGGCTTTCAAAGAGGGAAAAAGCAGATGTCTTAGCACCTACAGTGAGGGTATGTAATAGGGAGATTTAGGAAGCTGGAAAGCCCCAGGCACAAGCGAGTGCTTGGCAAGGAAGGGAAAACAACCAGCTGATAGAGAAACCTGAGCTGTCCTAGTCTCATGGGTACAAATAAGGCCCTGATAAGGTTTCCAGTGACAAACCTAGGAGGAATAAAAGCACTCAACAAAGAGGAAAAGGAGTAGCAGCTTCCACTGAGTCCATTTCTAACTACAATCACTTCAAACCCAGAAGCTGGTGCTAGAGAAGGAGAACAGTGCCTACTGGCCACAGTGATTTCAGCTCAACTACTCTCCTTTGAAAAGCTGTGGGATCCCTGGGGCCACCAGCTGATGCAGAGGACACTGTAACCTCAGAGCCCATAAAGCACTTCTACCTGGTTCCTTTCATCTTGGCCATTCTGTAGTGAGAACACTATCCAGGTGCCTGGAGTTCACATGCAAGCACAGCACTACAAAACCAAACCAAATCATGCAAAATCCACGGTTAGCTTTCACACCAAAAGTGAGATTAATGTGGTGAAGGTACAAAGAATGCCTTCCCCACCAGCCCCCCTCCCACAACAGCAAGCACTGGGATCCTTGCAGCTCAGCTGGAGCACTCCAGGCATTGGATAGCTCGGGTCTGTCACAGCTCACTAATGAGGTTAATTCCTTCTCGTTTGGATAATGAGTTGTGCTGCTCACTAGACTGAAAGGCAACCAGTGGGCTCCTAGCTGCAGCCCTGCTGATAGGAAAGAAATGTTTGCTGGGGTACAAGATCCCACTTGGATGTAAGAGCCCCCTTCTTGGTAGCCTTTGGAAGACTTTGTGAAAAACCCTCAACCACAGGAGTTGGGCAGGGTATTCCTTATGAACTTTATGAGCCTCTTCCAGCTTGAAATATTCAGTGATTCTCTGCTGTAGGAAACTGAAATACAGACAGTTTTGAAAACAGTGCTCAGCAGAGTAAAACCCACTACAGGAAAAAGTGTTTTCTAATGAAACCCTTAAAGACTGTGCGGGTACCTCTGTGGGAATATTGATGGCAAACATATTTCACAGCAGGGTAATAAGGAAACATTCCTTTCTCAAAGCATGAGCCACCTCTGATCCTTCTTGCAGCAGTAATCATCTGGCAAATCTATGTTTTACACAAATGGTAGCAGACTATGAACTCTTCTAAATAAATGTGTGTGCTGCAGTTCAAGTAAGGGCCCCAGGATTTGACAGTGAAAAAGGAAGAATAGAAACTGAAAGGAAAAAACCCAACAACTTTCCCACCTATGATCATGAAGGTACTTGGCATAACAGTAAATAGGAGAAAACCATGCACAAAGGAGCAAGCAGAGAGAGGAGATGAGACAGAGAAATACTGTGGTCTGGCACAATGTGGAGCACTGCAGTATTTTGGTCATCTAGTGGGACACAAGAATGCTGATTGTCACCAGATTTGTCCATCCTATTCTAGAACAGTCAGACAGCTGCATCTGCTGGCCTGTCAAATGCAATGCTGGTCCATATGTGCACGAGAGCCATTATACAGTTGTTTTCCAAAATGACAGATTAAATTTTTAAAACTATCTTTCACCATGATCATCTCAACCTTACTTTTCCTACTCTTCAAAAAAGATGAAGCTTTCCATGTTGCAGGAGTGACAGGGAAAACTCTTTCCACACACCTAGACAGCTTCTCTATGTTAACCACTGCCCCAAAAAGTAAACTGAAAAATCCAGCAGCACCTCCACCAAGGTGTGACTCCGGAGCACGTGTCGATGCTGCTCCATTTCGAGAAGGAAGAACCAAAGGCAACTTTCAAACATTCCATTCCCACGGAGCCCTGCTAGGGCCCACAGCTTCCAGCACATTCCAGCTTGGTCACAGCATACACACCTTCCCAGCTCCCACTTTTCACACGTGCATTGAGCTAAAGGTGAACTGGGACCAAAACTTTAAAGTACATCCCTGCATACAAAGTGAAAGGCCAGAACAGACTCAAAAAGGAGTCCCTGTGCTCCTGAGTTTGGCCACTCTGACAAGAAAGCAGTGGCAAGACATCTCCCAGCAGCCTGCTCTCATGCAAGGCTGCTCTTTTCCAAACCATTCCCTACAAAGCAGCTGCTCTCCCCACTCTCACATGGAGACCTGAAGCTCCTCTTTCAGGGTGCAATTGCATCTTAGAGCCTTTGCAGCCCAAACATCCCTGTGCTCTAAACACATTCCTTCAGATACTAAATCATAGCATGGATTACCGAGGAAAAAGCACCAAAACCCAAAGTGCACCTGAGAAACTGCCTGAATATGCACTGCAGCACAGAGGGCACTGCTTGATGGCAGGTTGTGGACAAAGACAACTGCAGCACCTCTGGACAAAACTAAAAGTTATTTTTCTCCGTGCTCCTGGCACCCTTTACAGCTCTTAATCTTTCTCTCCTGCATGAGCACACTCAGCAACTGAGAAAAATGAGTATATAACTGGACAAGTGCCAGGAGACATGCCAAAAAGTTTCATTAAATTAAATGGCTGAACTTCTACAGGCTGGTCTTAAAGGTAACACAAATACCAACCTCATTTGCTAGGAACCTATTCTACTGATATAGAAAAAATGAAAAAAGTAATTACGGCAAAGCCAACTGTCAGCACCAAGGGAAGGCTGTCATCTGCTGCTGTCCATTTCTGCTTACAAAACCATTTCTCAGATGAAATGGCTGTGGTTCAGGTGAAGCTTTGAAGACAAGCAGTAGAACACACAAATGCCACAATGCCTAGGAGCTAGTAAATACAAGCTATAGTATACACAAACAGTGCAGATGACTGATAAAAGTAAATAACAATAATGAGATTTTTAAGTGCCCCCCAAAAAAAAAAGAGTCCAGAGCCCCTGGATGCTCCAGACGTTTTGGCAGAAGGCTTTTCTCACACCTCCACAAGACTCCAGCTGACACTAAAAACACACAGGCCGAAATGTGAACACATGCAGAGATCTGGCAGAAAGCTGTGGTATTGCAGAAGTCCTGAGACAAGGCCAAGGCACTGGAATAAATCCCTACAGGCTCAAGTGGGACTTATGTGGTGCCTTGGCCCCACGCTAACCTCTGCAGAGGAATGAGTTACAGCCACAGCCTCCTGACACGAGATCCCCAGCACTGCCGCTGGCAGCCACCTTCAGCCCGGGGCCATTTGCTGTCACCCGAGACAGCAGGTGAAGCCATGCCCATCAATGACACTGCTCACTGCAGTCTGGGAAGTCATTCTCTGCCCAAGCCTCTGACTGCAAAGCTCTGGGGACCCAGACACCTATTTGGCCTTTCTTTTCCCCATCCTCCTCACACATACAGCACCCAGAGCAACCCCTGCCAGCTGAGTTCAGAAAGGACGGAAAATTTCTCACGAGCAATGTGAAGAGTCATCTGGCAAAGTGCAGTTTGTGACAATACTTCAGAAGTGTGTATAGAATCTTTTTCTGAAATGTCCACTAGCTGCAAAGGAAATTTTTTGTGTTTCAGTTTTGCTCTCGACTTCCAGCTGCCTGTTCCACAGCTGAACTACCTGAAATGTTGTTGCACCACTGAAACACCAGCCCTCCAATGCACTGCAACGGGGTGCAAGCACTCGGCTGAGCTCGTGCTCACAGTCCCAGCTCTAGACACTCTTAGCAAGGTGGTCAGGTGAGTACCCTGGAGAAGGCACTGGAGATGGTTCATGTTTGCTGCCATTCCCATGGAGCAATGGGACAGGAGAGCACCCATCCTCCAGCTGGGATGGGCACACACAGCAGGTTCTGTCCACAGGCTGTCAATGTCTCTGCCTTGGGCTCTGGCTGGAAGTCAAATGAGGCACTGAGCCCATCCTCATTCACCCTCTAAGGCCAGAAGTTGAAATATGTGGGATGAAAGACTAGAGAGGGACCTTGCCAGCAGTCAGGACATGCACTGGGGGAAGCAGGAGTGCTCTGTCCATTGCTCAGCCCTCAACTGAGCACCGTGTCCCTGTGAACACTTGTGCAGAAGCCTTCTGTGTCTCTCTCCTCTCTCCCCACTGCACTGGCACTGCAAGCACACTGGTACTCACTGCTTCTGGAGCAAGTGCTGGTGCTGCTGCTGCTGCTGCTGCCTGTAGGTCTCAATCGTGTGCTGGGGAAGGAACTGCATCAGCTCCAGGGACTCTTTGATCTTCAGCAGCATTTCGTACGTCTCCCGTCCCCTCACCTGGGTCACAGGGAAAGGACAGGGATAGGGGGAAAGAAAAGCTTTAAAGGACTGCATTTACAGACCTTATTGATAGTCACCTTAGAAATGTCAAGTAAATAACCAGAGCAGGATGCAAATAATCTGTTTATATAGTACCCTCACACAATAAAAATGCTAGCTTTGTTCTAGAGGTGCAGCAAATAATGCTGAAGAGTGATAATCTCACACTGCAGGCTGATGAACATCTTGGGGCTGTCATATGGCTCAGTGTGAATCTATGCCAGCCAAAAGCAACATTCTGATCCAACCTATTTAGACAGAAAATGTCTTTACTTGCCTCAGATGTAAGCAGATCTGGTGCTGAATCTTATATGCCCTCAGAAAAGACAGCACATAAATTTGGGAGCTGGATTTGGCTCTCCCTTCTTCTCCAAACACACCATGACTTGTGATTTAAGCAACTAAACATGGCTCATGGGAAGGAGCAAAATGGCCAATTAGAAATATTTCTTGCCCTTTCCAAGTCTGCACTTAATACAGCATATTTCACTTCTATCACTGCATTACAATTGCAACACACATAAAAGCCACAGAAGCATCCACCTATCAGTTTTCTAGAGAAAGGCCATGTGCCACAGACCCAGAAATGACAGAGGAGGAAACCTAGTTATATCCTGAAGACAGTGTTTCCACCAGGACAGAGAGATCCCTTGGGATATTCTCATATGCCTTGCATAAGCCATTCTTAGCACGTAGTGGGATTTTATATATTTTTTATTTTGAATATGTATTTAAAATTAGTAGTTCATGGAATTAAAGAAAATAAAAATTATTCCTTCACACCCCAACCCCATCCTCAATTGTTTTTGAAGCCTAGGTGAACCTCGAGTCACCATTAAAGACACTAGACATAGGGTAAATAAAAATAGAGAGAACTCACTGGCAAGTACAAGAGCTCATCATCTGGGGAACGTCTTTTTTTGATAGATGTCATCTGTATGCCATGAGTTCCTTGCCGAAAAGCTGGAAGAGAAACCCCAAAGGCATCCCATTAAAAAAAGGAAGGGGGAGAGAGAGAAGGGAGGAGCATACAAAGAAGAAAAAAGGCAAAAAGAGAGATACAAGAGAGATGAAGTGCTTGACCAGCTCGGATCTGTAGTGCTCTGAAGGGATCTCTGCCTGAGCCACTCCAGAACTGTCTTTGCAGCTCCTGGCGCTTTAAGGCAGACGCAATTGCAGATGCTGGCTGGCCATGTCACTTGGGGAAACACATCAGCCAAGGAGTGTTGGATATATGACAAAACCCTGGCAAGCCACACTTTGAACAAGCACTGGCTCTTTACAGGAAAATTACAGAAAGTTTTGGTATTACAAGGTTCACAAGCTGCTGGTGAATCAGTGATCCATGAAGGTGAGGCCACTGGCAGGGAGCAGAACTCACTGAGAAAACAAAGCTCCTCTCTAGTCTGCCTCCAGTCATAACCTGTGCCTGCTGTTCAGCCTGCTGCCTTTACTGAGCACAGGGGAAACCAAAGGTGGATTTCCACATCCTGCGTGTCCAGTGAGGACTTGGCTCCCCTTCAGAGCACAGAGAGGCTGCTTGCCAGGGCGCCTGTGATGCACAGCAGGGTTTGTGTGCAGCCTCGGTCTAGATCCCTGTGGCTGGAAGACACCTGCCACAGCACAGAACACTGGCTAGATAAAGCAAAGAATAACAGCACGACCCCAAACAAGCAGTAAAGGTTCAAAAGGTTAGAGTTCCAGACATACAATTGGAAGGTGGCAAATAAACACCCCCTCCACTCACCACTGGCAGGGCTAATCTAACACCAGCAACGCTGCAAGGGAGCCCACGCACCCAGACTGTCACACACTGCTTTGTGAACACCAGCTCAGTTTTTAGGCTGATTCACCCTGGGAGAACAGATGCCTAATGACCTCCTGCCTGCAAGCCCATGCACAGCACCACTGCCCCTGTGGCACAAGCACCCAGAGACACATCTGCCCAGCTGTGCAGCTACTTACGGCGCTTCGTACCATCACCATTCTTTGTGCTGTCAGACACTTGCTGCTTGCGGATGCTGTCCTCGTCTGCCTTGCGGTCTCGGCCTGGGCAAGCACAGATACGGGCTTCGAAACATCGGCGGCCCAGGACTTGCCCACTGGGAACACAGGTGAGGAGAAACATCAGCTGGCATCTCAGGCACAGGCCAGCAAGTCTCCTCAACTTCACACCACACTCTGCACCTCCCATTTCCCAGGTGCTGGGCAACTCCCAGCTGCAAAGATCTAAACAACATCCTATAGCCCCATGAATTAAGCTGTTCCTAAGGATATGGAATGCTGCCCTAAGTGGAAGAGGAGCCAGAAGGGTTACACTCATGGTGCACAACTCACTCTCTGGTTTCCAGGGTCACAATGATAAGGATCGGGCGGCGGTTCATCCCTCCAACGCAGCTGCTGTTGCACATGAAGTTGTACAAGACTGTGGTGAACTCAGTACCGACCTGGTGAGACAAAGGTGGAGAGGAAGAGATGGTGGATGGAAAACTCTGCTTTTTCCAAGCTCTACTCTTGCATTTCCCGAGCTGGACTACAAGTGGACCAGCATGAAATAGGCCCCCAATACAAAGCTTCCTTAAAAGGGATAAGGAGGGTGTTTCACAGCTCATTTCTGACAGAAAGGAAGAAGGGATTCATTGTGATGAGGATAGGGAAAGCCCAAGATCCCAACTCCTTTGACCAGGGTTACAACCCCCAACCCCTTCATGCCAGGATGGCACCAGCTCGAGCTCACAACATACCTGGGGTGGCTCGTAGGGGACCAGCACACTCTGCCTCCCGGTGATGGGGTCTTCTACATACTGGGCATGGCTGTTCCCTTCCACTCTGATCAGGTGGCTGGGAGGTGCAATCTGCCCTAAAAAGGCAAAGAGGAAAAAACCAAGAGACTGTTCAGTAAGGTCATGCACAGGGTGGCAAGATCTGCCATCAAGAGAGATGCATGTGGCCCCAGAGATCCATCAGAGCACACACAGGTGCCTCTCAGCCCTTGAAGCATCCCTTCCCAAGATCCCTGTTGCCAGACACCAAAGGCAACATGGGCTTTTCTCAAGCTCACTCTGGACACCTGTGGCTAAACTTGAACAAGGGCTTCCCAAGATCCCAGAAGTGAGCCAAAACATGAACTGAGCGGCAGCCCACAGCAGTTCTTCCAGCAGATAACTCCTACTGGATTTTCACACCAGCTGAAAGCCTTTATTTTTCTCCCTCTAATGCATATACACAGCAAATTCCTTCAAGTCTCAATTCCTACTCTTCTTCCTATCAATTGCTAGCTCTCTTCTGCTCCCTTCCATCAGTCTTGATCCTTAAAAAAAAAGAACCAAGAAGCAAAAGAAATATGCATTTAATTAATGGTCAGCTTGAAAAATCATGGTTGCTTACAGCAGCAGCAGAAGGGAACATGATCTTCTTGGTTCCTAGGCCACTATCCAATAATTAAAAGCTTCCTTCCTACAAATTATGTTTAGTGTTTCTACAACATACAACTAAATTCTGAGGAGTGGAGCCTGCTATGGGTTTATCTCAAGAATTTGTTTTGGGTATTAACTGTTCATTTCCTACTCAAAATACAGACTATTTCTACAGAAATAATTATTTCAGAATAAGAACTTATAGGGGTTTTTTTTCCTTTTTTAAAACCTCAATAAATCCAGTCCTGTCAGAAAAGCACTTTTTAATATTAGAAACTGTTTTGAAGAAATGTCTCGCTCCACTCTGATTTTACACTTCCAAATCCTTGTTTATTTCTGGGGCTTGTCTAGCTGGCTGCACTGTAACCAGCAATGGGATCCAGACTCCTAAGACATCCGGCTAATTGACACCAAGCGTGTTTTTTACAGTAGGAGATAAATAACGTATGTAGAATAAAACAGATGCTCATCTGAACTTACGTGAACTTAAATGACCTAGTCAAAATGGAACCCAGCTCGTGAGCTTGCAGAAAACCAAAGGGCATTTTACAAACAGCTGCTACTCCACCAACATGAGGAGAAGCAAGTAAAGATTAATACATTTATACTGAACTGGGAGTATTACATGTGGAAGAACATTGCCTACAGTTGATGCTGGCACTTAGCATTACCCTGCCAGAGATAAACAGCCCCTCCGTCTCTGAGGTGTGGATTAAGGACTGGAGATGATATTGCATCCTGTTACTAGATCCCTGTCCCACATGGAAGCTCGTCCCTGAGCACAAGAACAGCTGCTGCTCATTGCAGGAGCAAAAGCAGAGCAGAGAAGGGCTGCCAGAGGGGCAGTGCCTGCCATAGGGACAGACATCCATCCGACCTGGGCAGGCATGACGTTTATTTCAGTGCTTTCCTCCCAAGGACGAGCGTGCACAGGGACAGCTAAAGCATTGATTGCATGATCCTTCCTGCCAAGCACAGGAAATAAAAAGCTGCACAAGGTGTCACAGGGAGTTCTGTTTCCAGAAGGTTTGCTCTGAAGCTGCTATCACATCTCTCAGTGGCCGCTCATCAGCCAAGCAGCTCCGCAGAGGGACTGCCAGCACAGCACTGTCCTCCTTACCCTCGTTGAACTCCCGGCTCAGCTCGTGGTTCGGGCAGCGTTTAACCACTTCAGTGACGTGTTCAGCTTTCTTGTAGACTGGCATAGCCCTGATGACAGCTCCCTGAGGCGGTGGGGTCATCACTTTGATCTGGATGGGACACGTCTTGGCGATCTGGCAGTACAGCTTTTTCAGTTCGGTGGAATACTGAATGGGGAACAGAGCAAAAGAGAGTCAGAAGTTCAGCAAAAGAGAGTCAGAAGTCAGGGATAAAGGCACACCAGGAACACGGAGATGGCTTTGTACATGTAACTGAAAGCACCAGCCACTGGTGCACAGGCACTGCATTTGTTTGTAAAACAACCATGCTTCCAGAGAAGTGACACAACCTCCAGACCTTTACCTGCTGTAAAATAGCAGAGCACAAATTTACATCCTAGCTTCCCCAAAGGCAGAAATCTTCAGATAAAGAGCACTTCATTTAGTTGAACAAATAAAGCCTTTATTTCTCTTGGGCACACACTCCCTCTTGCAAAGGACACCCAACACCCACCTAACAAAACAGATGCTATTCTTTTCACAGCATCCTGTAATCCTGGAAGCACTCAAAACCACAGACATAAAAGTGTTTCATCCTGTTTTCTAAGAAGCCCTCCTACTCTTGCTGAGGGATTAAATAAAAACATCAACCTTGGAACTGAACAGTACTCGAAAACGAGACCCTGATCAATTTGAGAGTTATACCAAATCTCACATTTCAGCCGTCTTTTAAAATCATCTCCTACACCTACTGAACATCTCTGTAATAATCCCCTCACTTCTGAACTCAAACCATTACATCCAAAAATGAGGTAAATAAAATCCAGTATTTTGTTTTTCAAAGGCCAGAAGAGTTGAAGAGCCCAAAGACCAGCCCACAGTGACCATAACCTAGAGCATAACCCAGCAGCTGGCTCCAAAAGGGAGGCTGTGACCATGCAATGAGCACTTGGAACAGAACAAGATGCTCTTATTCACTGGGCTAATTTGGAGCATATTAGATTTCTCTTAAGATGTTCCCCACAACAACAGTAAACTCATGCAGCATTTTTGTGGAGTGTGGAAACATCTGGAAACCTTAGCTCAGCAAAACATCAAGGCTGAAGTAGGTAGTTTTTTTCCAAAATCCCTCGACAAAATAAAGGCATCTGCTTAGCACGGAGCAAGGAAAGTCCCAAGTGGTTCAATACTGTACAACCTAAACGCATTTTCCTGGATATCTCCCATGAAGGAGACCGTCCAGTCTCCCCTCCTGTATAAGGCTGTTCCAAAACACAGCAGGTTTTTCAGAACCCTGCTGCACAGGCATTCAGTTTTCACCTGGCATTCAGACATTTATGAGTGTAGAGCTCTCCCTGTAACAACCTAACCCACAGGAATTGCTGGCATTTCCCCATCCCTGTGTCCTCAGTTCTTGCAGACAAAGAAAAGTGAAAGCCCCAAGGTGGTTGTTTCCTCACAGGAAAAGGGCCCTAGCAGCCCTGGGCCAATAGAGCCCCGTTCCCAGCTGTTCAAACACAGCAGTGACATGCTCATACTGGTCAGGAGCACCCTGTGGCCATGCACCCCACTGGGACGGGGACAGCCAGCGTGTGCAAGGGTGGGTGGCAGATGATGCAGCAGGAAAAGGATTAGCTAGTGATAGTCAGGGATTATTTGCATTTCAGAATGCACACACTGCTAACATAGGGAAAACCAAACTTGCAAGAGACACTGGGTAGGAGAGAGGGATTAAACATAAGCCAAGCCAGTCCCTTCCCTCCTCACTCAACACCATCCTGCCATGTGGCAGAAAAGATGCTACAGGTATTTAAGATACAAAAAAAGATTTCTTTAAAATGCAAAGGCCAAATTGTGCAATGCATTTTATGTGCCTGCAGGCTAGAGATTAAGCCCACAAAGGATTTACCCAGCCCGCGGAAACAGGGAACATGCCAAACAATTACAAAAAAAAAGTTGCGAAACACATCTAGATGGTGATTTGTATCGTACATCTTTTAAACCTGAAATTCCTTATTGTTTTTTAATTAAAAAGCAATTCCTTACTGAAGGTAAGAGTGAGCTCACCATGTTGTCTTTCCATCTCAAGAGGTAGAAAAGTAATCACTTACATTCAAAAAGGAAGAAAACCTGTAAAGCACTGTTTCCTTTAACACATCAGTTTGCTCATAGCACTGTGAAGGTTTCAAGGACAGAAAGCTTCAAAAATCCAACTAATCACTTGGATGCCTTAACACCACTGAAGCATAAAGAATTGGGCACCCAAAGGTGATGGGCTGAAATACAAGCATAAATATTGATGCACAGAGGGCATGGCATATGCCAGGAGGCGTGTCCAGTGTCTGCAGGCATCCAGAGAACTGAACAAATGGAAAGAGATAGACACCCTCAGTCACTGATCAGGACTCCTGGTGCTGACTGTAATTTTACATATAGTACCTTCAAAGACAGAAAGCTGGGGTTACAAGAAAGGGGAAAAACAAAAATCACTGCTTGCAGAAGGACTGAGATGTACTCAAACCCAGCACGAATACTGAGGCTCCCGATCAAAGAGCACAGCCCCTCTGTGAGCAGAGAAAGGGATCTGCTCTTCATCCACCCTTTGGCACCCCAACTGTTGGACCCTTTTTGCTACAACCAGCAAGGAAGGCATTGGACCTATACCCTAAATTCACAGAAAGCAAACAGCCAAGAGCTAATGAGTTATGATGAACAAGTCTATCCAACAAAGAAACACAGGGCAGACTCAAGAGCCGCAGGTTCCGGCCAACAACTTGAACTTGGCATGCCAGGAGAGGAGGGTAACCAGGAGCCCACCTCTGCCTCAGAGCACAGTCAGGACGTGGGAAGATTTAGCAGCAGTGCCCAGCAGAGTCAAAAGAGGCAAAGGGGGCTGAGCTGCCTTTTTGTCACCTGACTGCAAGAGGAGTTCAAGCCTCACAGGCACTGCACAGGGCTTGGGGACATGGCACAGAGCCATCATTTCACATCTACCCCAGGCACAGCCGCCTGTGAGCGTGTAATCACTGAAGAGACAGTCATTTAACACCGGTGTAAATCTGTCCACGGGGTACCTGCTGTCAGACAGAGACGGGCTTGAGTTTCCCACCCCGCCAACTTTGCTGCAACCAGGAGTAACCTGATGCACAGCCATTTACTGGCATAAACAGATGCCAACAACTAGGTCATAGTGACTTCGTCCTGGATCAGTGATAATCGCTATATCCACAGAGGAAGACAGGATATTGTATATAGATTTCAAAGCAAAGGCACTTCAGAAAGAAAACCTGAGGCAGAAGCTGTCTGTGCACTCAGTGCCTGAAAGCAAGGATCACCCTCTTGGCACAGGTGCTGCTCCTCAGTGGTCCCACACCACCCCACCCTGCAGGAGGTGACAGCCCCCCTGCTCACCATTTTGCTGTGTACTGACACTCACTGTACAAGGGGTAAGATCGTGAGCAATTCCCAGAAATCCCAAGCATGACTTTAATCAACACACTTGAGCAGGAAAACTAAATTAATTAGGAGTACCAATATAAAAAATGAGTTTGACCAAACAAACAAGTCTATCAGTTAACAAGAAGTCAACAATCATTATCTAGCAGTAGGAACAAAGCTGTGAGGAGCCTGAGGAGTGCAACACCACTTCCACCAGAGAAAAGACCTGAAAGCCATTTAAAACAAAAGAGCTGAGCCTGGAGATATGTGATCTACTCAAGAGGGAGAGGAAAGAGCCTTGGCTTGGACTTTTCTTTGGAGTTTGACTGCTGCCTGTCAGGAATTTAGCTTTTTGCTTAATAACACATTTTAAAATGAAAGATGCAAACGTTCCAGTGCCTGCAGCTCTGCTCTCCCCACCTGCCTATGCAGACATACTGTATTACCCACTCTTGGCACCTTGGCTGGTAATTCAGTATCACAATACACACGCCAGCTACCATCAGGCAACACCTGTCTGATTTCTTAGTAAGCCCCTTCTACTGAAGGTGTGTCAACAAAGAGTTGAAATGCAAAAACAAAACACTTGACTCTCAAATGGAGAATTTTTGCTAGAAAGGACTGTAGTCTCCTGAAAGGAAGTGCTCAATGTAATACAAGCCTTTACCGAGTACTCAATTCCTCTGCAAAACTGATGCAGTGAAATCCCCCAAACACTACTTTCGAAATCTACCTCTAATATCTGTTTTACCATCTGATCCAGCAGAGGGATTATGGCTCCTAAATCTTTAAAAGGAGTGGGGTTCAGTCAGCTCTACAAATGCTGACGGATGTCAGCTTGAAGCTGATCCCAGAGGTTGGCTTAAGGCATTACAGCTCCCTGAGCCCCTCCTGCTCACATCAACAGGTCTTTCAAATCTTTTGCAAGCTTCTTTCAAGCAGTCATGTTTTAGTTCAACTCAGTTAACTAGATTCATTTTACTTGCTGTTTTCAAAGCTGTCAATCAGCTATGCTTTCTCCCCTACCAAATTAGCTCCCTAAGAAGGGGGGAAAAAAGAACAGGTTAGAAGAGTGGGAATGGAATAACTACCTGAACCAAAGTATTCACAGGTGAAAACAAGGAGAGTCACAAAGAAACAGAAAATGATTTGAACATGTTTTAATTATTCAGGAGAACAAAAGGCAGTGGGAAGAAAGGAAGCTACCAACAAAGAACAAAAAGTGAAATTCACACAACCACTTTAAACATTTTTGCTATGCTTGACCATGATTTACCTTTTCATTTATAAAAAACTGCTGGGAGCGTGTGGGGGCACGTCAAACACACATGTGCACACGCACACGCACTCTTAGGAACCAACTTGTACCCAGAGGACACTCAGTGAAGAGGAGCTGTACCAGGAGTGCTGCACACATGGATATCCCCCTCCAGATTTAACCTTCAGCTCAGCATAACCTTAGCGACATGGCTTGTGAGCTGACTTGTTGCAGCTTCAGTTTGAAGTCTTCTGTCCCACCAGGCTCCAGAGAGACGTGGACAGCTTGCTGCTAGTGGGCATAGCTGGCATTCAAACCATGGATGGGCACGGGCCACATGTCCAGTGACACAGATCCACCAGGTGTGGCAACAGTCCCCAGCCTCACAGCCCCGGGCACCAGGGAGACAGGCACGCCTGCGAGCATCCCCCATCTGCAAGGGAAGCCGTCGTGCGATGCCCCGGAGCACTGAGCAGGAGTGGTGATGCAGCCCCACCAGTGCTTTGCAGGCATTTACCAAATTTCTCCACCCCGGGGCAAAGGAAAAACCATGTCACACTTTTTCCCTCTTGAGGAAGGGCAGTGAATCACCCAAGGGCGTTCGCCTTTGCAAAGACTTAAACTTAATTTTCCCCTGGGGCTCTTCTGCCCCCTCCCCGTCCCCACCGCCTCGCCAGGCGCTCACGAACGGCGCTGATGAGTTATTAAAATCCTTCCTCCGAGCGCTTTTCCCCGGGAGCCGCAGCCAAAGGCCGCCTGTTGCCACCTGTCAGTCGCGGGGATTAATTACCTGCGCCGGGCGGGGAGCGGCACATTCCTGCTGGCCTCGCCCGCCGGGATGTTGACATCAGGCAGGTGGGCCCCGCATCCCCCCTCGCCCAGGGGGGAGCGAGCACGGCTGTGCGGGGCCCGGAGCGCCGCGCACAGCGCAGGGCAGCGGGCACGGGCGGCGCGGGGTGCCCGGGGCGGGCGGCGCTCCCAGCGCCGGCAGCTGCTGCGCCTCGCAAGCCTTAGCGAAAAAATAAATATATGGGTGCGCGCGTGTGTGTGCCGACCTGCTTAGGCAAACGGGCAAGGGGAGGGGTGGCAGGGAGGAGAGCGCAGAAACGTAGCCTGCGGACAGGGATTCAGGGGCCGGCCCCGCCGTGGAGCCGCTCCCCGGGCGCGGGCACCGCGGGGCGCAGCCCCCGGGCCGCTCCTGCGCTGAGCCACCGCAGGGCAGCGGGGGGAACAGCAGCTCTGCCCCGCCGGCAGAGGCACAGCCGCCTCCCGCCTTGGCACACTGACAGCTCCGCGCTCCCCTGCCCGCAGGAGCTCCCTGTGAACAGCACTCCCCGGCCCCACCGCCTGCAAACACACCCCCACTCGGAGGGCGGGATGGAAAGGGGACATGCACACCTGGACATGGTGTAGAAGACTTCCCTGAAATTCCCAAAAATGAGAGCATCTGCTAGATTGTCATATCTGTAGGATAATAAAGATAATTCCCTCAATATGACAATATTCAGCATCTCACTTGAGGCTCCCCAGGGGTTTTAATTCATAACTACTTCCACCAGGATGTATCACCTCTACCTAAAACTTCTAAATAGCAGTTATGATAGAAACAGAAGTAACACTGATAACTTCCCCTACTGCTTTTGCACTATGAAACTATTGTAACTGAAAATTTTACACATGTGGGCTCTTACATTTCAGTTTCACATCTACAGACTTACTTCATCAACAAATGAAAACCTCTTGAGGTTCAGCTTGAAAACCGTTTTAAAACCAATCGACTGAAAGTATCCTGTACCTACAGGAAACAACCTCAAATGGAAAACTTTGGAGGCAAGCTTTACACATTTTTTGATACAAAGTGATAGGTGTAAAGGAAGGCTCTACTCTTTGGTTTTATGAGTTCTCTTCCTTTGCTAGTCTATTATTTAAATCTTTTTGAAACTGATTTATTTAAAAACCAAAATCATAAGACTCCTGCAGTAAAATGGCCTTAGCTTGTGCAGCCAGCTCACACACTGCCCGTGTATTGTGTCCACTTTCTCTGCCAGTTTCTAAATCAAAACTTTAGCAGTAGCAAACAAGTTTCAGATGCTAACAATGTCTAGTAATTTACATTTCCAATAGATTGCTTTGCAGAAGAAATTTTGTGAGGTAGAAGTATGAAATGAGAGCAAATCTGGTGAAAGGCAAGCTGACCTGATGCTGAACATCTTCCTCAAGATCTACATCTGCCAGCAACCTCTTCACTATGAATGTACAGCAAATCAGCAACCTATTTGCCTACCATAGAAAATACGACATTATGAAACATGCACTATAGGAGGTCCACTCTCATTCTACCCAAACTCACCTACAGGCTATGATGTGTTAAATTCCAGCAGAATAGTGAGGGATGAATAAAGTTAGTCTAAAGAATTACTTAATATTGGACCTGGAAAACATCCACTTCAATTATTAAGCATTAATTAGTAAGCCAACAAAATTCAACAGCAAAATTTTTAATCATTACAGTGATTGCCAAAGCAGCTTTGTGGATAACTCCATTGCATTTCTTCCCTCCTTCTACAGGCCTGCTACTCTCAAAGACACGTGTCTACTTCACATCCTCCTAGCAAGAGGGTAACTCACTGCTAACAAAGCACTACACTGGAGTTACAAATATTTGCATCTCTATAAAATACACACACCTGCTTACAGGTAATGCAAGTGAGTGGACAGTACACACATGACCACACGTTTGCCTACATGAAACTAAGTTGATTGTATGACCTCAAGTGTCAGAGTAGCTGAACACTCAACAGTGACATAACCAGCAATAGTCCTTCCAGGCAATTCTACTCATTACACCAGAATGCATACTCCAATGCTGCAGGCAAAAACCTCCAGGACTTGATTTAGTAAAAAAATCTTCAGCATACGCTTAACTTTTGGTAGCACTGTTTACCACTGCCTGCTCAAGCCAGTGTGCCTCTGTGTAAGGGAATTTGTGAGCTCAAACCTGAATTTAAGATCTGATTCAACCTGTATTTTAATGACAATCTGACTTCTGTTATAAAGGACTCAAGAAATGAACTGAAAAGAACATACGAGGGCTCCCAACAGCAAAACCTCCACACCACATACTGCTCCTGACTCACGTGCCTTGGCCTCTGATAACTGAGCACCAGAACCTGTTCTGCTCATGGACTACTTTATTTAAAGTCCAGATTGGCCATTTCAAACCTCCTCTATCTTGGTGGGGGGATTCAATTTTCTTACAGTCATGTGTTCCAGGCTCAGTCAAAGAGGAAAGCTGCAGCGTGTTTCCTATTAGCCTCCCAGATCCCATTTGTTTCAAGTTCACATGTTGCAGCATGCTCCATCCTACCAGCCAAACTCCAAAATCTCTAATCAGCTAGAGGAAACATTGTCTGGAGTAACCAGACACCAATTTTTAGTGCATCTCTCTGTCACTTTTGTCCCCTGCTGAAAGTCAAAGGGTGATGAACTCAACCATGAGGAAAGAAGCACAGCAATAGGGAGCACAGCAATAAAGGTTGCTCAATTAAGATAAAGTGAACAGCAAAGCAAAAATCCCAAAGCTCTCCAAAATTAGTCTGCTCCCACCATTTCTAACCTGGTTTCAAAAACATGAGCCAGCAGTAGAAGTCCCAGACAAGCAAGACAGATCTTGCAGCCCCACAGAGAGCAGATAGAGGCTTTGGGTCCTCTGCAATTTGTGACACAGCCACAGATTCAGGTAGCTCCACCCCAGCTAAAGATCAGGGGAAGAAGCAGGGTACAGGCAAATGCCCAATGTAAGACATTAGTGCAAAACTCCTTTTAGTTCTTCCATCTGCAATTAAGGGGATTTCATTAATAACTCAGAGGAAAGTGAATGAGTCACTCATACAGTATCTGTTACACCAGACGGAAGCCAAGCTGGACAAGAGAACACATTAAAAACAACAACAACAACAACAACAGAGTTGGTCTGGCAATGTAGTCTTTTCAATCAGCAACATCCTAAGCCTGCACATTAGTGTCAGAGTCAGTCTCAGAACTATGAGGCACTCTGCCACAGACTGCCCCAGCCATTCAACACCCTGGGAAGCAGGACAATTTACTAGATGGTGACAGATTTCCACCCAAATTCTGGCTCATGCCAAAGGACAGGCCTACTTGTAAAATACCATAGGGTCAGCACGTTGTGAGGGTAGGAGTATTTACGTCAAATACTGGCCCAGCTTCCTAGCTGGGGCACGGACAGGGTCACAGGAGATGCAAACCAGTCTCTGCACATTCATTCTGATACAGGAAAGAAAGTTCAAGCAATTCCAAGCTAAAAAACAGATTTAGTGTCTTGTGACTTCTCATACTAAACACCTTTGCCCAGATACATTTTCTATCCTATTTGTTCTTTCTTGACTTAGGCTTCAGATTCAATGTACTTTACAAAAAGGGCAAATAATCCCTGAAGAACTTCACATACAAATCATTTGTATTTTTTTCCTTGCCTTCCTATAGTGCTGCGGGTGTTGTGCTGTGACCAAGTGCAGGACTGCTCCCTGACTGTTTCTGGAGTGGGGAACTGGCCAATGCAACCCATGGAGCAGGGCTGGTAGCTAACTGGGAGGCCAAGGGGCTCACCTGTGAACTGGAATAAATCAAGGGGCCACCAACCAAGTCAGTAAATGAGTGCTCTTCTGCATGTGCACTCTCAACGAAGACCAAATGGCTCAGATGGACAAAGGTGATCCCCTTTCTCCTACTCACTTTGCTTCCCCTCCTGTTTATTCCACCTGAGGGAAGGTGTGGATACCTCTCCACTTCATCCTTCTAATAGACTATTAATCACACCGATGGGAGGCAATGGAAGGGAAGACAGAAAGTATTAAATCTGACAGGCTCTCAGAGTGGCAATGCCAGTGAAATGCATCATTAAGGTGAGTAATTTTCCTGTTTACTTCATAGGCTCTGAGCCCCCCCGCTCCTTCCTCCCTGCCTAGATGTGGGCAGGACCCATCAAGGCAAAGCTTTGGAAGCAAGCAGCAGCGTCCCCAATTTCTACATAAATGCTGCAGGCCAAAGAGCAAAGGCAAGTTCCAACTGAGTCCTTGACAGTAATCAAGCACTGCGGCGCCTCTGGTCTTGTCTTGTGCATACCTTGCAAGTAGCATCATGTCTTCCCAGGGAGATTTCACTGGCACAGCACGCAAGCGCCTTGTTCCTTGGCTTCTAGCTCAGAAAAAGAAAGTCCTGAAAACACACACACACGCCCCTGCTTTTCTGCTCCAAGGGAGACCATTTCCCTCTAAATCGTCAGTGCACTGGTTAGAAGCCCTTTCAGAACAAATGTATCAATTTGCCAGAAATCTCTTTTGTTCCTGTGCAGAAAGGATAGTGCCAGACCCTTGCCAAAATGGCATTGAGTCTTCTCTGTTAACGTCCAGGAAACTATCCTGAGTCAGATCTTATTACATTTTAAGCTAAGTGCAAGTACCAGCAAGTGTCTTCCATGATAACAGCCAGGGCCTGTCCCATTTCCTGATCACATTACGCTCGACTTCCAGAATTACATCTATGCAAATATTGTTCTCCTGCTTGTCGAGCATTTCATTGATAATTAAAGTGAAAAGCCAGCAAAGCTTTTCTGTACAGGATGGTGAGCAAGGCAACAAACTCACACAGAGACACCAAGCAGGAACAAATGCTCTTCCCATGCATGAAGACCAGCAGAAAAGGGCCCTCTCCTTCTCCTAGGCAATAGGTTTCAGACTGAACCAAACCGTTTCTGCAAACATCCCTCTGTTTTCTGGAATTACTGATCCAACAAGGCCACACTCTAGATCTGAGTCACAGTGAAAACATAAGGATTAGGAAAGACAAAAATTAAACCTGAGCAATCAAAGATGCAGTAACTCAGATCTTAGGTCAATAAAGCATGACAGCAGCTCCAGAATATTTAGGATGAATGGTGACTAAGTCAAACCTTTAAACCTTTTATTCATACAATTAAGCTCTGGGGATGAATGGCAAGAAAGTCAGCTATTACCAGCATTTGCAGAATTCTGGGATCTGTATTTCACCCAGATCTTCCTCCTCAGCCTTCTCCTTCCATCCTCAATGACCTGGCTAAGCACAGTCCTTGAGTCAACTCATGTGGTTTCTCCTGAGCCTACTTTCAAAGTCAAGACATGATTCAGCAAGGCGTTTAAGCAGATGCCTACCTTTAAGGTTGGGAGCAGCCTTGCTGACTCCGACAGAACCCAAGAGATTTCACTGGGAATATTCACGTGCTAGAGGTTATGCACTCACTCAGGTGCCTTACCGAACTGAGACCTTGATTTTCCTACGTACCGTGGGAAACAATTAATCAAGTTCCAGGCTGAGGAACACAGCAGAGCTGCTGCAGCAGCCATCAGGACATTCTCTGCTCAAAAACACAGCACCTCACCTCCAGCCAGCCAGTGAGGTCAACCCTGTGGCATCTTCTCTGCTAGGAAAATCAACAAGCCCATACCAGGTTTGGGTACTCCTTCATTTTGTCTCATACTCCCTGGAGCTGTACAACTGCAGCAAAGGGAAGAAAGCTGTTCCACAGAGAAGCATTTAGAAAGGGAGGAGGGCTTGCAGTGAGGTCAGAAAATGTTAGCAGCAGTCCTTCCTACCCCTCAGAGAAATAACTAATCTTCAGTTTTGCATCTACTGCCCCCTAAGAGTAGAATGTAAAACCACATCTCAGTGGACATGCAAGCCAAAGGGAATTGTGCAGTAACATGCCACAGAAGAAATGGAAGGCTTGAACGCAGCATAGTCCGCATCTCTGGGATTTAGGCTGCTTTGAAATTTCAGCAAGAAAGCACAAGTGTATAAAACAAGCTTGCATGGAGCTGGATGCACTTCACAGGCAGATCTACAAAAGCCTGCTAGGTAAACTCCAAAGGAATGACTACCCAAATATTCCATGACGTAGTAACAGATCTATAAATTATTGGAAATAGATTACATCAAGTCTCTCAATACTTAGCAATTGATTTATTTCACTTGGTAGCAAAGATAATTATGCCATCTGCATGATCTAACTGGAAATATAAAAGGAATTCATGTGGATTTTAGATGCAAATCCTTGCAACCACAACCTGAAGATAGCTTTCCAAGGAAAACACCAAACAGCCCTTTGTCCCTGCGGACCTCACTACTCTGCACTGCTTCATTTGCAAACTGCAAGCTCTGAAGACCCCAAGCAACAGATGCTTTGTGAGAAGACCTAGCCCATTCAAAGCAAGACTGCTTTCCCAACCAAAAAGCAGTCTTTATTACTGGATAACAATGAGAACAGGAATAGTTCCCTGGGAAATATAATTTTAAAGTCAGATTTCCCAACTAACCACACCCAATTAGTAAGTAATGCCATGTTTTTGAGTGATTATGGAATCCCAGCAGATTTTTTACCAGTTTCAATTCTGTGATTTTTTCTATTGCCACAACAACAACACAAAAAGGAAACAAAACCCCCTCATGATCTTATACAGGTGGCAGGTAACAAAAGGCAAGCCTCTTCCTCACTGAAAAGGAGTAAAACAAAATGGAACAAAACAAGACAGAGTTGCAACATCAGAAGTTATTCACTCACACTGTCTGGCACTCCCATTTTCCTTACAGCTCATATGTGGTGCATCAGAGAAAGGTGCAAAGTCTCCATGAGCTGAACAGGCTGCTGCCCTGCACCATGGTGTGCAGATGAATTCCTGCCCTAGCAGAAAGCAAGCTTTGTTCTGGGAGAGCTACCATCAATCTCATAAGCCTGCACCACTGCAAGTGCTGTCAAGGGTAACACTTAGAAGCATCCCCTTAGCAGCTCTGAAAGTAATGCTATCCAGATGAAAAGGGCTGGAACTAACACTAGCAAGCCATTTTCAAGTGCAGCCCATTGAAGACAATCAACTGGAATCAAAGAAGTCAAGGACTTGGAACCTGCACAAGTTCACTGCCTCTCTAGAATTTTACCAGCCACTATGTAGAAGAAGACACCATTAAACACCTTTCCATCCACCAGCTTCACAACTGAACAACACAAAAAAATTCACAGGGGAGTAAACATTTAGCTCTCCAGCTGCAGACAGCAAAGCACCAGGATGCAGAAAAACCCTAAACAGGATCAGAGATACTACAAAACACACAAAAAGCATGTGACCATGCTACTGCTATGAGAGACAGCAATTCATTATTGTGTAAGGAAGAGTGCAAGGCTCCTCTGCACTAGGCACCGGGTTAGACAGAAAAAAAACCCTAAGTGTGGAGGCAACAGATTCAAACACTCCAGAGGGAAGCACATGGGAAGAAGGAAACTGGTGAGGGAGAAGAAGCCCTAGCCACAGCACACCATCTAACTGACCCTGAAGGACACCAAGGAATAGAGAGGCCCAGATAAACTGTAACTGTTGCCATGTATTTCTTATTTAAATGCAATTTGTTTAATCTCAAATTGGATTCAGCCATCAAAGGCTCTCTCCTGTAGCACACCAACAGTTCGCTCTAAATCTCTGCACCTTTAATCCTTTAATTAGCAAAGAAAAATGTGATCTCAACTCTTCTACCAACCTAAGCTAATTTTCTGCATGAAGCTTCCAAGTCCTGTAGGTTACAGGTTTTAGCTGCTTGTGTAGCCAAGGGGAAAAACACTAAACAAAACACACACCCCCAACACCCCATTCCCACACAGGCTGATATGTGCTTCTCCAAGGAGCAAGCTCCTTGAAAATTCCAACAAGAAGAACCCATTTTCCCATTGCAATAGTGGGCTGGGAGGCATAATTACATCATCCAATTCAGATAAGGAGCCAACAGAGGTTTCTGGGAACAAGGCAATGTTTGCACACAACAGGGAGAAAACTGGAGTGTTAAGCCAGTGCTTGGCTAAGAAAGTGCCATTAGTAGCTTCAGCTATCTTCCTCAGTGATTTTGGGATGGGAGCTCCCAAGCAAGCAAACAGAACCCCAAACGGTCAATCACTTTGGAAACTCCATCCAAAAGAAGATTTCTCCAGAGATGAGCCCTGCTATTTCTCAGAAGTGTCTCAGGAACCCAGCTTTGAAAGAAGGAATAGAAGATTGCATAAGACACCAGAGCATGAGGACAGAGACCCATTTGGGCAGCTTGAAATACATATCAGTTGCTTCCTGCAGCCCCAGCAAGAGCAAACTCAAGGAAGGACAAGAGGGCCACCTAAATTCTTCTTGTCTGAAGCCCTAAACACACTGGAGTGAGGTATAATCTGCACCTGAACACAACCCTGACCGTTTCTCCAGGTCAGGATGAGTTTTGCAGGGCAAGGCAAAAGCAAACCGTGCTCCTGCTGAAGGCATGGTCATGGTGCAGCTACAGGGACTGCTGGCTGTGTGACATGCAGGAGAACAAGTTCAAGCACAGCAAGCCACCCCTGCACAGCCCCTAAACCATCACATTCCAGCTGCAATGTGCCAATGACCCTGCCCATTCCTGCATCCCTACACGGACACAGCATCTGCACGTCCACACAACGCTGCACAGAGCCCAAGGCCATGACTCCCATGGGTGCTCATCTGCCAAGTGTGGACAAGCTGTAGGAGGCCTTCCTGGTAGCTGGCCACATGTGAACAGCAGCACCAAGAGTCATCAGGGATTTGACAAAGGCATGGAGACTTGGGAGTCAGAATAACCTCCCCCCAAAGAGCCAGTGCAAAGTGGAAGAGCCCTGTCGACATCAAAGGCAGAGGACAGGCACATGTGCATCTTGCTGTTCTTTAATTTGCTTCTGTGTTGAGGTCTTAAAGATCAGCACATGACCAGGGCTGCCCCACTTACACAAGCACTTTTGGTGAAGTCACAGCAGGATTTGGTTTGACAAAAGGGCAGAAAAAACCTCAACAGTCTAATGGTTTTAAACACTAGCAAAATACTACCCAGGCAGTACTACAACCCCATCTCTCCCTAGAACAGACCACTAGGAATGCATGCCCCTTTCCTCTGAAAGGATTTTAGAGGCATTGTGTTCACACTCTCTGCCTGAATCAGCCCAAATCAGTTCTCTCATCTCCTCAGCAAGGAATTCAGCCTATTAGACAAGCAAAAAGATCTGAATAACAGTTGCTACATTCCACTAACAACAAATCCCAGTCACACACAGTCTGCACCTTCAACACCCACACTAGCTACACGTGAAACCAGAAATACAGCTGCATGTACATCTCTAGGGTTGTCTTACCAAAAAAAAAAAAAAAAAAAAAAAAAACCCAAAACAATGCAGAGCTCAGTATGATGATGAGAACCAGCAGTGCAATGATAAGAGAACCTCAGCATGAGAGCCTCTATTGCCAGCCTCACCACCCCAGCCACTCCTGAGTCATCTAACTGTTCTCTGCTGCCACAGGCCTTCGGAGGCATTTCAAATGCACAATTAAAGGCAGGAAAATGAGCTCTGCAAGCTGCAAGACGTTCATGCTACATGCAGTTCCAATAGGACACAGGGGATGGGAGATGGGAGTAGCTGGCAAGGAGCTTTGGATGGGAAGCTGCATTCCGGGGTCCAGGCAGACAGCCTTGCAACTGAACCTCTGCACTGCCTTTGATCAAATGTACTACAGAACATCCTTCCACCAACAGTCCTCAGGGTGAGTACAGAAAAGCAGCAGTTAGCGGATTTGCTCCAGGTCACAAAGCAAGCTCATCTCACAGCACCAAGATGAGGAGAGGTTTTTTTCTCTTTTCAGAAAAAAAGAAAAAAGAAAGGAAAAACTGCTCCATGCTCTGAAAGCAGCTAATCAGATTATTAAAGTGCTTAAAAGTTTAATGAAGAAATCAAGGCTATTAAGCAAACATTCAGCTTGATGTCTCTTTTCCTTCTTACCCACCCTTCCTCAATGCATTCAAAATCTCTTTTTGCTATGGTATAACATGTTTGAACAGGTACTGAGATACAAACAAGTCTTGGCCCCATCTCATACAGAATGGATTGGTTGCAGATGTTCTCCTGCAAGCTACATCTTGCCTCCTGCAAGAGCATTCATCTCCAAAACACATCATTTCACCTAGTTTGCCTGAAGCCAAAACTCAAAGGTTATTTAATTTTTAATATTTTTTTTATTAACTCTAACATACCTACAGCTGTGCAAGCAAAACCCCATCTGGTTTTTCAAGGCACAAAGAGGCGAGCGACTAAGTTTAGATAAAAGTAACGAAGTTAGGGCAGTCATCTTTCTGCTCACCTCTGCAGGAGCCAACAGCAATGTCAGGGGTGCAATAAAACAAAAAACCTGCTATATTTCAGAAAAGCCTGACATATTTCACTATCTTCCTAGGACAAGTCAGACATGAGCTCATACAGTGGCAGGTGAGTCAGTGACGAGTCAGACGATCTCCTTAATTAAGCTTTAGGGGCAGATGATCCCTCGAAGGTGTAATCAGATTGGTATGGCCAGTGGAAAAAGGGAAAAAAAAAAGAAAAAAGAAAAACATTTTAAAAGGCTGAGTGAACTGCTACACCCTTGCTGAGCCATGCTGGGAAGGCTGAAGGCAGCAAGCTGCCCTGAGACCCCAGCATGCAGGAATACCTGGCCATCCTACACCACCCCCTGGCAGCCAGCACCTGCCTGTGTGCTCAGTTCTGCCCCTCCAGGGAGCAGAGAAATGCTGACTTCCCCAAAAAGCAGGTCACACTGGGGTCACACTGTGGACACCCTGCCATCCCAGGGGTCCAGTGTAAGGGGCACCCCAGGAGCTGCCCGCTCAGAGACAAGAGCTGCCAACAGCTCTGACCTGTCTGGTGGAGAGGGAAGAGGTCACAAGGCAGTCATTCCCAATCACTAACAGAATCAGTCTTGGCCAGGTGATTTATCAACATTTAACATGCTAACAAGCCATCTTCCTTAAGAGAAAGGCCCCCATGAATTCTGTGTTTCGGAAGCTTCTCTGAAATAAGCTACAAAATACACATCAGAATATCAGTGCACTGAAACAAAATAGCTCCATTAAACAGATTGAGATCAGCAGGGTGACTAACAGCATCAGAGCATTTTTGTTTCTTGACACCAGACATGCAGCATGGAAATGGTTTTCTTCCAGCACATGTCCCTGCAAATTCACGCTGGAACTCATCTCACCCATGCAGCTGCTCCTCCTGTGCTGCAGCGCTCCCTCTGAACGCCAGCAGCACCAGCACAACCCAGCTCCCCATCTTTATCTTGCACAGATCAGACTGCTGAAAAACAACCCCAGAAAGACAGACTCCAACCTCAAGAGGTAGCAAAGGAAATGGGCAAAAATGACTCATCAGAGAAGTCAGCACACAAAGGAAATGCCAAATAAAATTCATATTTGTGAATTCACTGTGGAAACTGATCACAAAGCAGTCAGTCCACATGCCTTTTCTTCATCAACCTTACAGAACTAATAATAGCCCTTCTGAAGATTTTCCTAGGGCCTCACCACTTACATTCTGAGTACCAATACCATAAGAGGTTTTAGTAGGATATCTAGAAGGGCACAGACTCCTTTCTGTTGAAGTCCTGTTTGCTCATATGCCTTTGAGAACTCACCAAATATGGGTCTAAAAAAATGACTAAGAATGAGTTGTATGAGAGGTTTGCAGGAGAAGAGATGGGAGACAAGGAATTCATTGCAAAACCAGCCACCACCCTGCTGATTAACGAAGAGGGATCATTCAGTGCTCAGACACTGGACAAACATCTCATGGGAAGACTCTCACTCTCCCACCCATGGCAAGGCTGATGCTCAAAGGCAGACAGAGCGGATGCACTGCCTGCCCTGCTGCTGGCTCTGCAAACACCCTCCAGGCTGGGCACCAAGCCCAGTGGCACTGCTCACATCCCTTCCCCATGGGAATCCCTTCCAGCCCTGCCTTTTAAGGGGGGGTCCAAGGAGCTCTTGGTGAAGGTCAGATAGCAAACCTGAGCTCACTTTTCTCCCACTGTAAGGTCAGGAGGGAGGCAGCTCCCAACCACTGCTCACACAGTTGAGCTAATGAGCCCTGACAAGTGGTAGGTGAGTTTGTTAAGGCTCAGCACCACAGCACTGGTACAGCCCTGTGCTCTGCCTAGAGACCAGGAACAGACTATCCTTCTACCCACAGCCCCCAGACAGCCTCTGTGTCAGGAATTCTCACACCTGGCAGGCCCAGTGCTGGTAAAGCTCAGTATCTCAAGCAGGGGAAGCAATAACCCAAGCAGCAATTCTTAGCCTGAAGACACATTTCAGTTGCCTCAAAAGCTAGTCTGTAGAAAGACTGATGTCCTGTAAACAAAGCAAAGTAAGAGGCCTGAAAGCTAAAGCTAGTGATAGGGCACACACAGCAAGCAGCAGCATCCAGTTGTCCCCCTCGGGCATCTCACATCAGGGGTCTAAGTGTTTTACAGCCTAGGAGCACAGTTCTGTATTTGAGGGTGGGTATGTGGAAAGGGGGAAGGGGGGAGCAGAGGCAGAGGGAATGACTTGCACAATGTTACCCAGATCACATCTAAATCACAGGGCAGGAGCAGCTCTGAGGCTGGGCTGGGAGCCAAACGCAGGCAGTGCTGCTCCTGAGCAGGGCATCTCCCCTCCAGGGCATCAGCGTGGTGCACCCCAGGGCGCAAAACAGGCAGGGAGGAGAGCCCCAAGGCAGTGTGGCCATCATGGCTAATGGGGAAAACAACAGGGCCACAAAATGTAGACCCAAGTCCTGTCTCATTTGTTTAGGAAAGCCAGGTCAGCCTTCAGGTGCTGTTCTCCTATTTCCTCTAGCACATCTTCCACCTTTCCACAAAGCTGAATTTAGATGGACTTCAGCAGCTAACATGTATTGGCAGACCATAAAACGCTGCTTCTTGTCAGACATGTACTATTTTGCTCTGTTAAAAAAACTTTCACGGAACATATTTAAAAAGAAATAAAACAATACAAATGAGGGAGAAATAGCACTCTCCTCCTATGGCTCCACCAAGCTTTGTTCCAAGGTTTAAGTGTTATCTTGAACAACTGGAAATGGTAACGTTTGTATCAATACTCAGCTCTATTTGCAAGAGGATCTAAGCTCTTACTGGGGCAGCTATCCTGCTGTGTTTACAATAACAAATCTGACACACCTGCACATAGCAAAACCTCATGAAAAGACTTCCATTGCATAATAAAGTTCATGCTCTTTCTATATAGAAGCCAGCCCTACTCAGGACACTTCTCTTTAAAACAAAGTAGGAATTTCTTCACAGTATATGTCCTGCCAAGCATTGCAGCTAAACCCTCAGCACACAGAGCATCACCAATGCAACACACGCAGAATTATTCTCACTTCAGCACGCCTCCAAACTGCTGTGTGCTCTGTATAGAGTTGGCAGGGACATAATATCTATGACAAATGCAGTATTTCAGCTGACCTAAAGAAAGGAATGATCATCTCCAAGGGCAGTCTTTGTCTACACAGTGAGCAATACCTCTTGCACCAGCCTCCCTGAAAAAATTTACCCAAAAGCAACTTATTCAACAGCCACTCAAATAGTTTTTGCTCAACTTTTTTTTTTTTTTTTTTTGGTAAGGTTGAAATATCTTCTAACAGTGCTCAGTTGATGCAGTTTAAGTTACAGATCAATGGAGTGGGGGAGACTGGCAACCTGTTAGGAAACCCTCCTTGCCCTGGAGCTGCTGCCTCCCTTCTGGGCCAGCAGCCGTGACCTTTGGAAAGGTAAGGAGGCAACTGCGCTGATGCCTCTCTCAGCTCTGCCAGGCTGCTTTGCATGCCTAGCACTTGTGAAATCCAGGAGAGCTCAGCAGCTTTTACATGCCAGCCCAGAGGCAGTCTCAGTGTTGAATGCTACAAAAACAAACAAACAAACAAAAAAAAAAAACAAAAAGAAAGACCCCAAAAATTCACCAAAAAACCAAAGCATAAAAAGGACAAAAAAAAATTCCACTCCAAAAACTGCTGGTTCAGAAACTTTGGCACTTCTGGCACCTCCGTTTCCCTTCTCTAAAATGGCGACTCCACGCCTGATTTGCCTACCCAGCAAAGGTGTTTGCTGATTAGGGAAGTAATGTTTGTGCAGCACTTTGAAGATTTAAAGTACTACATTAATCCTACATGTTGTTCTTAGTAGAAGCCAATTTCTAACTAAGAGGAGGAAAAAAAAAAAGAAAAGCTGATTTAAATAGTGACCCTTCCCTACTTCAAGATGTTCACTCATCTCCCAACATCAGCTATTCTTATCTGTAAATGTTTTTTTAACCCTTCCTTCTCACAGTTCTCAGAAACCACAAGTCTCATTCAGCTTTTATTTGAAAAAATGGCTTCTTTCCAGGCTGTGGCTGTTTCTTGTAAAGTTAATTCCTTTGGTAATACTGCTGGAGGCACATTGGTATGTTTGGTGTGTGTATGTACACATTTATATTTTCCCCCTTTTCACACGGTGGTGTTTTTATATATGTGTAGTGAAAGATACCTAATCCAGGATTATGATTCTCTTTATTCCTTTCTCATGAAAGTAGGTGGGGCTTTTTTTTGTGCAAGTTGCACTGATGAAAATTATGTTTAATTATGCTTTTTCCTCTCCACATAGACAAAAAAAAGTCTCCTAAAAACTAAAAAAAGTTTTTTGCACCTAAGTTTTTCCCTCACTTTTCCTTCAAAAATAGCTGAAACCTTAAAACTTAAATTATGAAGAAAAAATTTATGATGCCAGCGAAACTAGAAATTGCTTGTACAAAACAGCAAAGGGACCTTCTGTCCCAGCAAGGGACAAAACTCCTTCCCATCCTCTATTCTAATGCCTCATGGTTTTTCACTTGCAGATCCCAGGAGCAGGGTAGGATCCCTGCAGTGAGCCCTAACTCATCTCCAGTTACAGTGGGAGGGAATCAGCCACAAACATTGCAACCAAGAAGCTAAATCCCAGTGGGGAGAGGAGGCCATTCACACCATCTGACCAGCAGGACAGGCATGCTGGGTGCCCCACGCTGACTGTGCTGTCCAAAGATCAGGGTACACACTCAAAGCAGGAAAGCCAAACTTTCAGTTCCCAGTGCTGACAAGTACCAGTTCATACAGCAAGTAAATAAACTTCCCTTCTCACTGCACAGGGTACAGACTGTCCCTCACAGCACAGTCCTGCACCACAGCTCAGCTCTGTCACCATGGAGGGCACTGGTGCAACAGCACAGAGCAAAACTCCTGCTCACACACAGAGAGGCTATACTGCCTTAGGAGGATTTACAAAACAATCTGGGAGATAAAAAAGCAGAAAAAAAGGCAAGACAGCTTACATCACAAGGCATTTTCTAGAAACTGCTCCACAGGTCTGTACGGCTGCTTGTAAGGAGTAACAGAAGATGATAGCTGGTAATAAAAACAAAATATACATGACAAAGATATAATGGGGAAAAAACACAATTACATTCTAATGGGAACCTAATGCACTGAGATCTCATTTTACTCAAGCATAAAAACCCAAACAGAAGCCAGCAGTCCCCTCCTGACTGGTTCTCACAGGTGAACTGGTTCTTCCCAGCTTTGTGAGCTTGAAAACACCTCCCTGCCGTGAGAAAGGCACCTCCTTCAAAGACAATAGGCCTGGCTCCTCTCTTTCCAGGTAGATGACCTAGGACTAGTTACTTATGCCTGAACAGCCTTGGTGTTAGGCCCTGTAATGTCACACAGAGGGAAACACACCTCAGAAGCTCCTCAAGCAAGAAAACACAAATGCCACCTCTACGTGCACGGTGGCAGCTGACACCTGCCCTGTACCAAGAGCCCACGTGTGCTGCAAGCAGCCTCTTGAGGCAGGCACAGCTGCCCAGGGCTTAAGGAAGCCAAGTCTGAGCCACTTTTCACCTGAGACCAGTGCCCAAGTAGAGCAGCACTGCACCAGCCTGCATCCCAAACTGCATCCCCATCCTCTCCTCCGCTGCCTTCCCCTTTGGATTGCACCATCTTTTCCCTTCCTCTCTGCCATAACAAGTGGGGGTATCACCAGTGAAATGAATGTTGCTGGGGAACTTGCTGGGCTGCAGGCATTTAGCCCCAGAGTGGCCCACAGGTGCCCAGTCTGTCTGCAAACCCCCGGCACAAACGAGCCTCACCAGGACCCCTCTCCAGTGCCCTGTGCAAACAGGCACAGCCTACAGCCCTGCTGACTGGGAGCCTCTGACAATAAGAAAAACCCAAATCCTCTCACAAGGCCATGTTCAATCCCTCCCCTCCTGACAGCTTTAAATACAACATTAAAGGGTGAAACTGGGAAGCTCAAATGACACTGACCAACACCACCAAGGAACCACAAAGCACAGGAATGCTCAGCACAGCCTTCAGGTATATTCACTGAGAGAGTCACCAGCCTTTAAAAGAAGTTCTCTCTTATGATACTGAGAGGTAATCAACAGTCAGGACATACTGGACATGACCGGAGTTACTGAAATGATGCACTATTTGAACAGATTATTTAAGAGAACACTGAACACATAATTAGGAACTGTTGAGTCAAGGCAATGTACACATCTAATTGCCCTGGCACTGCTTCACTATGCTTATGCACAGTCCTCTAATTCATTTTATAGAGACTAGCAAAAAATATCCCAAATTTACTACGTGGATCAGAACACAGAATGCATTTAAAATAAAAATGGAATGAGTCAATCTGAAATAGAAATACTGAGATAGCCCAGCCAAGGAATCTGTTCTCTCAACCACAAAAACCTGTTATTGCTTGTGTGGACTAATTTAAGTGCATTCTTTTCAGCTTCCTTAAAATGCAGCTTTTCCAAATTCACTAACCCCAGTCAGCACAATCCACTTAGTTGCTTTCATGCATGTCACACACACTATTATCCAGCTTTGCGAGCAAAGAGAGTCTGAAATCTGAGCATTTTCTGGTGGTTGAAGGTACAGCTGAGTTTACTGAGAACAGGAAAACCAGTGAGCCTGCCTGGAACACGGATTGCAGCTTTGGAGAGCTCCATGTTTCATAACAAACCCTGAAAGGACCAACCCAGCTCAGCTCCAACCTACTGCAGGGTATGAGAATAAACTGCTAAACTCAGGTATTGCCAACACCTGAATTATGCAAGTCTAGCAGGGCTTGGTGTCTGTCTTCAGCAGAATAAAAAATTTGCAAATAAATTTCAGTTTTCATTTAAAAACTCAGAGCAATTTCTGCCTTCTTGTGATTATCAAGAAAAGTTTTAAAATATTTAGCAGATGCACCCTAAAGGCTCAAAAACCTGGGAGAGAATAAGAAGAACCTGTTTGTCCTTTAAAAGAGTCTCATGACTTATAAGGTGGTATCTTGCTTTTGGGGATGGGCGGATCAGATTCATTTTTTGATAGCTTGCATTTGGCAGTAATGTTGACTTTTACTTACCTTGACATACAACTCTAATTTTTACTTTCCTACTGCAATCATGCTTTCCCCCATTTAACAGGTTCTGCTAGTGGCAGGTGATTGCCAAATATTTTTTAGGGGGAAAAGGGAGTGCAGCTGTTTATTTATTTGAGCTCCAGGTGGGGAAGATCGGCATGCAACTTCCACAAAGCAAAAAAATCTGAGGTGGCACACTTTTGAAATGCCTTGTTTTCTTCTGCTGCAGAAACAGGAGGAGATACTGCAGTGCACAGGCATATGGGCATTCCCCCACAATAAATGAGACACTATCCTGCTGAAGTTCTTACTTCACCCAATTCAGAGGGCTTCTCCCTCAACCTCAACAGCCTACTCTGTCTCATCATTACAAACAATAACTGCTTGTTCCTTTGCAGCATGGTTTTCAAGAAGGTTTTTGTTGTATGAGGGTGCATGCGAGAAACTTTGTTCAATTTAGACTATAAAGGCTTTTGTTTTCAAACACTTCAATAAAGTTCCAATTGTTAAAGATTTTCCCTCTGAAAAGGCTGATTAACCTGCTTATATCCTTACTCACGTTCTGAGGTCATTAATTAAAAAAATAATCAAGGATGCTTATAAAGTCCTCTGCAATCCAATCTCAATTTGTCATCATTAATTAGATCAACATTGCATACAAATGAGACCTAACCTGATTAGACAGCATGTTTTACTGGAATTCCTACTGACGGTCGTGAAAGACTTCAGAGGGAAAATCTGCAATATTTTCAAAGTGAACTGCTCATACATATGGAATCACACTGTCACCTAGCATCAGCTAGTGTTTCTCTTTGTAATTTTTGCCCTTTTTTCTTCTCCCCCACCCCCCCAATTAGGAGCCCATCAAAACCTTGAGCAGAGAAGCTGTCACAGTCATCTCCCTCCCAGCCTATATTACACAAATACTGCTGATTTTGCAAAGGGTGCCCACTGTCCTAGGACAATAAACCTCCCCCACTGCAGAATTTGGAGGAGAAACATACAATACCCAAAAGTTTTAAGAAAAAAATTATTCCCTGTCTGTTTTCAGAAACATAGCATTTAGGTAACCAGCAAGTACACTCTCTACTTTTCCCCACCTCCAACAGAAGTAACCTTGGGATCTAAATACACAAAGTAGCTTAGAAATCTGAAGCACCTTCACAGGTCTCAAATCACTCCATGAAAGCAGCTCTTTGCTTTTTGGAGAAATAATCCATTCCTCTTACCCAGCTCACTGCCTTCACTCCCATGACCTAATCTGACATGACTCAGCCCAGAAGATCAGAGGAGCTCTGGTGAAGCACACTGCCAGCCAGGACAGCAGATCCTCTGCCAGGCACCACCAACCCCTTCCCAGAAGCACACGGTGGGTCAGACTGGTCATCCCCTCCATAAAGGGGAAAATGCAACACAATGGATTTCCTTACTTAATATTGTTATCCAGGGAACTGCAAGAGGGAAAATGGGAAAAAAAAAATAGAAAACTAAACCAAATAAACTAAGAAACAAGGCTTTCAAGTTTTGGACTCTTAATAAGGGTGGGGCCATCAAGTAATTACACTTTTAATAGGTCACTGCAGTGGAAGAAACTCTTCCAGTTGGGTAAGTTCCTAATCCATCATTAAAAAAGACGACAGGCATTAATCAAAGAGTATGAAGTCACATGGCGGGGGGGGGGGGGAGCAACTCCAAGAACTTGCTCTTGCTGAGACGATGGGGCAATCACTCCTGCTTTCATCAACATTTCATGCATGTTTCCACACTTCTCAGGACGACAGTGGGAAGCAGAGCCTTCACGTCCCTCCCCACCCACCCCACTGATAAAGCTGTCGAACGCAGATTACCAACTGCTCAAGAGCTCATGTGAAATGAGTTGGTGGATTAATTAGCAGAAGGGCAGAGCTCTGAAGATGGATAGATGCTCCACTTCACAAGGTGTATTGATTGAAGGTCCCCAGCCAGCACCACAGGACTGTCATAATCCACTGTGAATGTACAGCTCACTGTCAGCTCCGGCACGAGCAGCTAGATCTGGGTCACTTGGCTCAGTGCAAGGACACCTAGACCACTCTCCCTCCTCCCTAGTCAGACAGCTGTTTAAGAGCCCATTCCTTTAGAAAAATACATGGACTTAGACCTGAACAGACTTGCAACATGCATGGGGAGTATACCTTCATCTGCTGGTCCACATCAGGGCAATGAAAAAGTAGGGAAGGCTAAATGAGCCTTTCCCCAGGCTGCACACATCTGATGACTGCAGTCACCAAACAGTAATTTAATTTCTTTTTCAAACTCGGCATGTAATCTGAACTTTGACCACTACCTAGATCCACATTGAAATTCAGCCCTCACTTCTATCCCAAAAAGCCACTATCACTGAGGTGAAACATCTCATTTAAGCTTGCTAGTAGCTCTCTTGCCTTCATCTCTGCTGGAGCAACCTACTACATACATTCAAACCTCGTTTCAAAAGACTGCTTTTCGTAGTTGAAAGGACAGCATCAAACACTCTGGCTCCTTGCAGCTGCGTTAGATAATTCTTTGTACCATACGTATCAAAAGAAAACGTCTTTTCATATCTCCTTCAAAGGACCCTCTCCAGAACAGTTAGCAAAAATCCAAGCCAGCATTTTCTTGCCTTGAGAAATGCAAAGTAGAACTGACCAAGAGTTTCCTTACCTAAAGGGAATTGAAAATAAATATTGTGTGTAGTGCAATAGGAGAAACAAGGACATAAAAACAAGTGTGAAGTACAGCAGAGTATCACTCCCCAGGCTGATGAGTAAAAAATGCAATTTCAACCACACTTAGAAATACTTCACCCTTTTATGCATAAACAAATGAAAATCTAGTTGTGACTGGACCCATCACATTTTAAGCTCACTTAACACAATTTTCTGAACAAAGTTATTAATGTCAGTTCTAGACAAATTTTACCAGAAAAGGCTTTTAAAATATAAGGGACATAACCTTACAGTGATCTGTGGTTATATGGCACCTTTTTCCACATGAGAGCACAAGGGCTCTGCCTTTTTTACTGGCAGCAGTAGCTGGGAGGTTTTTTTTTAGTTGCATTTGCAGCTAGATGGTATCTGAGATCAAAGCAGTTCCTCAGATTAAAAAGAAAAATAAAAAAAAAACCCACACTATTTTAATGCTCTTAGCTTTTGGTAAAGTCTCTCTTTTTTTTCTTAAAAAAAAAAAATTAAGTCCTTGCTTTTATTTGGATAGCGTGGGGCAGGACATTATTCACTGCACCTTCTCCAAGTGCCAGCAGGAGAGGAAGGCAAATATTGAACATCTTTAAGATAGCAATATTCTCCATTGTAAACATCTCTACTCTAGAGCCCTAAACCACAACAGCTGGACTAACAGCTCCAGCAGTGCTGTGTCCTGAGCTATGATGTCTCTAGAGATTGAACAATCAAGCCAGCACCACCAAGGATCAAGAGCTGGGCTTCGGGCTTCAAGCTTCTGCCTTTTTTTTGTTAAGAGAAGTGTTAAATAAAAAAACCAAAACACCAAACTAACAACAAAACTCCACAAGAAAACAATCCCACACCCTTCAACAGAACCCCAAACAACACACAGGGCTGACCCAAGCTGGGGACACACTGGGGCTCCCCCACCAGCTGCAAGAGAAGGACACAGAAAATGCCAGCTTCACACTCCATGGGTCTGAGCAAGGAGCACCACCTCCACCCTGCTGGCACTGCCCTGCGTGCCAAACCTCATACAAACCCAGGGATGTTGGGGAAAGCCAAGGGAAGCACTGAGGCAATGCTAATGCCCACCTCAGGTTTTACTCCAGTGCTCCTGCTGGGCCCAAAAAGAGCCACTCGTTCATCATGCGTGATCTCTACGTGACTGGTTTTTTGCAAGGCATTTTAGTCTCCTGGGATTTAGTGGTATTACTGAGGGTTAAATTCCCACCACACCCTCTCAGAGCAACCAAGATAAATGTCTCCCTTCTGTGTGACACATCACGCCCTGCAGAGGACTCGGGTCACTTTGCTCTTGCACAAGCCTGGGTACGTATTACATGATAAAGTCACTGCGGGCAGGGGGACCAAAGGCAGCAAAGGGATGCTGCGTCCTTACCGTCCATGTTGCTGACTTTGCTGTGCTGGACTGTTGAAATGATACATCGAAGCTGTGAGGTCCTGGGTAGTCTGTGTTGGAAGGGATGGCTGGGGAGGGAGAGAGGGCGTCAAAAGTCGAGCTGGGCTGGGCGTAGGGCGAGGGGGCCGTGACGCTGTTCTGCGCGTGCTCCGTGTTGTACGGGCTGGTGGAGGAAGAGCCATTCTGGATCTGCTGGTCCATGCTGTTCAGGAGCCCCAGGTTCGTGTACTGTGGCTGCAGGCAGAGAGATGCACGGGAGTGTTAGAGGAGCAGCATCAGCACGGGCTGGCCGGACATGGCACAGCCTCCACCATGGAGGACGCACAGCATCATCTCAGCACCCCTGCTCGTGTCACACCAGGAGGGAGATTTGCAAAGGATATCCCCCACTTTACACTGGTGACTGAAACAGAAAGGAGCACAGCTCCTCCATACACTGGACCAACAGCAGAGCTGGAAAAACAGCCTGTGCATAACAGGAGGCGATTTGCAGGGCAGAAAGCCATCACAGAGAGACAGGGTTGCTGTATCTAGCAACACAGACCTTTTCAAAGGTACTGCTGAAACCTGATAAACGCCAGCAGGTCCCCTACAGTGCAACCGGCTCTAACTTGTACAAGGCTACACCACATTCAACAGGCTGATGCTCTACACAAAGGCTATGGATCTGATCCCACTAGACAGGATGACATCAGGACCTCAAACTCAGGTGGTAACTGTGCTGAAACGTGACTCACTGGAAAAATGGTTAGGTGCCACTATCTGCACCTTGCATTCAACTCCCAGTGACCAGTCACAGATGGTAGTGGAGAATTAAAGCTCTCATCAAGTAGAATGGAAACAGCATGGAAGGTTTCTTCTCTTAAGAAGTATCAGTTGTACAGTTAAGTAGTAGTTAAGTGCTACTTAGCACTTTAAAAGCTTTCAAGTACAAACAATATATGAAAGAACTGGAAGACATCAAAACTACAAACCTCTGAGAATAGAGTACAGAAAGGGCAAAGGTTAGATTAAGGAGAGGTTAACAGGAAAAAATACATCTAATACCCTAAATTCAATGTGTAGCCATGGTCCCCCATATCAAAAAGAGGGGAACACAGTTTAGAGAAAGGTGAGAAGAATTAGAAAATCCTTTTAATGCCATCCTGTAATGTGACAGTAGATAATAACTTTTCAGCGTGGAAAAAAGACTATGAGAAGAAAGGTGGAATGCGGCATGATACAAGGTGATAAATTCCTAGACGACATGGAAAAAGAGCAAATTCAAAATTAATTTTCTTGTTCTCTTAAAAGAGGAGTTGGGGAATAAGCAAACATCTTGAGCAGAATTTTGGCTTAAACACACAGTTATTCGTCACAAAAGACGCATGCTTCACAAAACCCACAAATAAACACGGATTTTGTTTTGCCACAAAATATCACAATACTAAAAGCCTAAGTTCAAAAAGGCAGGAGACAAGTTCTGCTTGAGAAAAATCCATCACAACAAGTGTATCTGATTAAAAAATTCTGAACTACCAATGCTTGGAGCTGGGAAACTATTCTGGCAAAAGTTACACAACTGCCACATGTTTTTAATCCTCCAAAGGACATGGCACTGGCCAGAGTGACAGGGCAGCAGGCAAGTGGGATTCAGTCAGGTACAATGGGTTCACAGCCTCATCCCTGTGTATGTCCCTAACTGAGCCCATCTCAGGGCAAGTAGCATCACAAAGGTTTGTGGTGCCATTCCCAGCAGCTCTGGGCTCAGCCAAGAACATAAAGGCACCTTGTTCTGCTGTTAGCTGCTGACACAGCAGAAGGGACTCTGGCTCTTTCTCTGATCCAAGGCTCCAAGCAGCTCATGCCCCTTAACATCCTATAGCTCCAGTCCCACCCAGAGTGATCAAGCTCACCTATCTGTCAGTATTTCAGCTACTCTGCTCACAACTTCCCTCATCTTTCCAACAGTTATTCCTCTTCTTATCAGCCACGAAGCAAAGGCTCCCTGAGTCAGAGCACCAACCACAAGATCCATAACAAAAAGCTTTCTCAATACTGGGAATGCCAGTAGCCCTACTGAAGCTTCGAGTAGCATAACATTCCTCCAAAGACCTGAAAGGGAAGGGCACAACCTATCTGCTGAGCTCTCCTGGGAACTTTGGATAAGCCATTTAACATCCAGCTCTACCAGCCATTTCAGCCTTTCACAGAGGAAAACAGGATGATCCCTTTGCAAAGATGAAGTGTCTTCCATGTGCCCAAAGACTTCACACTCTCAGCTGTACTTCCAGAATGGAAGTTGAGAAATTTAACCCACCCACTGCAATACTTCCTTAGGCTTCTGTTTCACTAGAAGAAGCTAATATTTTCTGGGGGTTTTATTAAGCACTCAAGATGAGGCTGGTGCTCTGGGTCTTCAGGGAGGCACATGGGACCTTCCAGAGATGGATCAGCTCGCAGGAGCTGCGCTGTGAAGGTCTGGTTGGGAGGAACAGCACAGAAAACTTCATTTTGGAAGCTGGGATAGGCTGCAGAGAGAGGGGAGAGTTGGCTCCCTCCCTCACTCTTGTCAGCAACTTGCTGTGTCCTTGGGCAAGGCACCTCTCCTCCCCCTCCACCCTCACCCTACTGCAGGCAGCAAGGTCTGCAGGGCAGGGATTGCTCCTCACCCTGTAAAAAGCCCTGCACTTAATGGGCCTCCTTTGTCTCAGGCCTGCAGGCAGCGGAGTAATAAAAGCAATTACATATTGAGTCCTAATCCTGGGTGAACCAGTGACTCAGGTTAGTCATTTGCCCTCCTTGCCTCAGTTTCCCCCTCTGGAGCAGTGTGGATGTTATTAGCGCCCAGCACCCCTGTTAGATGGGAGAGCTTGTATTTAACTGGACTCAAAGCTAAATAGTTGATGGGGTAGAGAGCAATCCAGACTGGTTCTTCTTCTCCAAAAGGAGATTGCAGCTTTGGCAACACAGATGACAGTTATGTCTCATCTCCTGCAGGCTATTCACTCAACCAAGACCTATTTAACGGACTTTTGGTTCATGTCTTCCCTCGAGGCTAATTCCATATGGAAAGAGCCAGAATTCTGATGTCCTGTACCAGGAAGAGTCTTTTACCTGATCAATAATTTTGCATTTCATCAAAAAACAATCCTCCTGCCCCAGAATACTCTAGTGAGACCTGAAGACTTCTCAAAAATATAGAAGTATCATTCAATTGTTTCATTCCTTATGGAGATTATAATCAGACACACTCCCTAACCAGCAAATGATGAGAAGACAGCTGTGATGAAAACAGTCTCCTACACCAGCTCAGACACACAGACAGCAGAACAATAGTGTTTCAGCTTTCACTTAAAAACTATTTCTCTAATCCCAGGCCACTTAAGCTAATGGGGAAAGATGGCCAAACAAGCGGTCAGCGTTAACAAGACAGCACAGCCTGGAAATGCTGAAGGTGCTGCCTGGGATCCAATTAAACAAAAATAATAAAATAAGTGCCCCATTAAAATGTAAGATATCCTTCAGATATTCCAAGATCCTTTTCATTCCTTTCAGTCCAGGGACCATCTGTCTAAATGTTATCGGCAGAGCAGCCATTCCAGTGCATTTATACACTCACATGCCACAGCCGAATGCCGTGTCCCCATTTGCTCTTTAAATAACTATTAATCTCCTTGCACTTATCCTCATGCTGACACAAGCAGCTGTTGGACTCCCCTCCTGCTGCTTCGAGTCCCGCCAGCCTTTCACCTTCCCCGGCCCCTGGGTCCCTCCCCAGGCAGGTGCTCCATCCCTGTGACAAAGCCACCAGGTTTGCACACCCCAGCACTAAGCGCGGTCTCTCAGGTACGCCCCAAGGCAGGCGCGGAGTTGTTTGCGCTCAAGGGGTCAACACCTGAGCCGCCTGCAAGGTTTTGGAGGAATCTGATAAGGCTCGGGGAGGCACACGCCTTCTGACAACAGGACAATTAGAGGGGCAGCAGGCCCGGGGAAGGCACACGCAGGAATTCACCCCCCTGGCCCCTTGGGTGGGGAGAACAAAGAGAGGCTGCAGACTGTCTGCAAGGCATTGCCCCTCCGGAGGGGGCTGCAGGGCGTGTGTTTGCACACACACCGCTTCCTTTCACCATTCACAGAAAGGAACACGACAGCATTTCATCCAGAAATTAATTCTTGGCAGGTTGGGAGCACAGAATTTAACACATGCTCATTTTTTGCTGTGGGGTTGTTTTAAATGACTGAAATGTAGCCCGACCACTGATTCCTGATATAAAGAGAAAGCTATTTGGTGGAAAGAAATGAATTGCATATAAAGCTGAAAGAATGGATTATCTAATTTTCAGAGCCTTTGTTTGCTGTTTTGTTCCCTCCACCGAGTTTCTGAAACTATTACTATCACTGAACCATTATAAAAACCTTCAGGCAAGTCTAACAGCAAATAATTAGAGCGCTACAATTAGATCTTAGACCACGTATTTCGGTACATCATTTCAACAATGCATTCTGAACTATCAGTTTCACTTCCTACATCCCATCAGCTTCACTTTCGGGTTCTCATGCTAACTCATGCTTGTGGGTTAGGGAAAACATGCTCCTGCTGGAGGGGTTGCTGAGTTAAAACCAGACCGAGAACCGGCGATGGTTTAAGCACAGCTCTGCCGCCGGGAGGGTGGATGTCCCCCGGGAGCACGGGGGTACAGCAGGGCCGGTTGCCAGCGGCTCCGGGGCACCTGCCACCAGAGGGCAATGCAAATGCTCCGGCACGGCAGGGCCAGGGCCAGCCAAGATGCCCCAGCCCACCCAAACCCTTCTCGCCCTGCCCTGCAGCAAGAACCCACCCACGGCTCTCCATTGTGTGAATTAATAAGGTTATGAGAAAGATCTGCAAAAAGACCCTCCGTTGGAAAGGAAGTAACTAATGTAAGTCATGAAAGGCTCTGAAGGGGACTTCCACGCCAAAAAATCCCCTAAAATACACAGCTCCAGCGATTAACTACCCAGTTAGCAGCATTTCAGAGAATTTTCAGAGTTTCTCCACTTGAGAAAACAGACGAAAAGTTACCATCCTCAGGTGTAGAACACCTAGATGCCTCCACCCCTATCAAAACCCTTCTCCCTTATAACAAAAGAACAAGCATTACCATACACACCTACTGACTGCATTTTAATTCTCACCACTGGGTCTATCTATGCACCTGAAGAGTTGTGTCCAACTACCCAAAAGCCTTGCAAAACACCTGGTGCTTATTCTCCAAAGATATGAGATGATGAAACTAATAAACTACCATAGTTATTAGCAACAAGAAGATTTGCACAGCACTTTGGAAATCTGTGATTTGTCCTTAACCACACCAGAATGATGCACTAGGGCTAACTCTTGTAGGACTAGTAAGCAACTTAGAGCAATATTTCAGTGCTGGCCCAGGGCAACATTCAGATTTCTGTTGGAGAACAGCAATCTTAAAAGCAGTAGGAGAACTGTTTCCTATCTAATCAGATGACAGACACCTCAAATATATCCAGAAATATGGAAATCCACCTAAGTTTTCAAACCTTCCTAGCAAAGGATTTTAGTAGGTGGAAATAAGTCCCTTAAGCTCAACAGAAGGGCTTCTATCACAATTATTAACCAAGATATTGCTGACTGCCAGTTGCTCTGATGGCAGCTGATACAATACCCCATGTCAGCACTCTGCCTGTGCCATGGCAGAGCAGTGCCAAGAAATAAAGGGCTCCACCCATGGCCCTCAGCTAAGATCAGGGCTGAAGTAGAGACGGCTCACTCATCGCAATGAAAGCTGTGATTTGCTTCGCCTCTCTAGGCTGTTTTCTCATATAAAAAAGCCTCAAACAAAAAACCAACCAAAAAAGCAAACAAAAAATAGAGAGAGAGAAAGACTGAAAAGTTTACAGTCAGTTTGGACACTGCTCAGTTTCCCTTCAAGCTATCAGGGGAAGAAGTGCACAGCTTGTTTCAACCCAGCTAGGGCACACTCCCTCCAGCTCCCATTCTAAAATGGAAACAAATCCTGTGGGTCTATTTTGCAGAGGCTTTTCCACAGAGCTACTGTGCAGCCCAAGCACTTGGAAACCCTCAGATAAAATGATAATGTGCACCATATACCCAATGTGAAAAGCAAGGGAACGAGTAACTTCAGTTGAACCAAAGATACCAACAGTTATCAAGATTGATTTTTCTAGTATAGTGCCTGGAAACCTATCTGATTTGAGTAATCCCACTCTTGGGTCATTGCTTCTTCCAGGAAGAGAGGAGGCTATTTCCCATCCCAGTGGTATAACAAGTTCCCAGTGCAATGGAGGGCATTGAATTAAAAGAAGCCCTGGAGTCAATCACTCCTGTTCTGGATTTCAGACCTACTGCAGCACAACCAAAGCCTCTCCTCAGCTCATTCCCACCTGTAAGCAGGGAGCATAAATATTTCTGCATATTTCCTCCTATACTATTAAGAAGGGAATCTATTTGATATCTACAGATATGTGTGGAATATGTACAACCACTGTAATTTTAAGAAACTAAATTCTATAATACTTATAAAGAAAAAAAAATTCTTCTTCCAAGAAGAACAAAAACCAAAACCCCATGAGTGACACACACAATCCTCCTGCACAGGTATTTCATGTTAAGTAGTTAGATAAACCTAGGAGTTGCCTGGACAGCTTCCAACACCTAAACACATAAGGAAAGCCTAAGGAAGGCACTCCATTTCAATCAGCTGGGGAGGAGAAAAAACCAAACCCACCCCCCCACAACTACTCTCCTTCCCCTCAAAAAAACCCCCATTAAATGACCCACTCAAATCACTGAAATCCAAGCTGAAAAACTTGACTGCTCTGCCCACTTTACCAGAGCATCCCTTCTGCCCCAGCCATCCCCAACAGCCCTGTGGCCCATGTGGTGAACAGTACACCACAGAAGCTGAAAGGAGAAATCAGCGCACATCAGCCACCTGCAAACACACACAGAATCACACTTGAAAAACAATGTGGCCTGTACACTGGAGGAGGCAGAAGAGTCTGCCATTTTCACTGGGATGAGCTATTCCAGCCGTGCCACATCGACACCCCTTGGGTTCACAGAAGCAGCACAGTTTCAGAGCCCTACCCTGTACGGCTGCAGGTCACATTTCACTGAGCCACAAAACTGTCGAACACAGCAGAACTTCATGTTCAAGTTGGAGTCCACATATGCAAGTATTTGTGGGCTCAGAGAATGAGACAAATGAACAAAAAGCAACGTGAGGGCGAGTTCCTGTCCACCCACAATGGCTGTAAGCTTTGGAGTTGTCTCATTCCCCCCAGCTGTAACAGTTTTCTCTTTCGGCTAAACTTTGAGTTTTGCCCCTTGGTTAATTCATTTAACTCAGCAAGAAGTGTTTTTCAGCCAGGAGCGGGGTGTCTTTTAAAACAAGTACAGCCCAAAGCAGGAATGCCTGTAATTCCTGACTCCTACCACCTGCCACAGGTTCACCTAAAAGACCTTGTCTAATTCAAGGATTATCAGAATGACAGTGCATCCCACCTCACAGAAATATTAAGGCTGGACACCCTACACTGTCTAAGTACTTCTAAATATTTTCCAGTGCATATAAAAATAAAATCCCTGATTTCCCTAGAGCAGCATTTTAGGCTCTTAAAAAAAATTTCTAAATTGGGCTCTTGAAAAAAGTTCTACTTGCGTAGAAAGCAACGGTGTTTCTGAAAGTCAGATAATTTTAGGGTTTGCAGACTATAAAGCTTTCATAAAACAAAAAAAAAAAAACCTTTTAGAAACATAAACCACTTTCATTAGAGTATCTCGGCTGTGCTCAGTTATTTTGAAAATTCAGACAGTTTAAAATAGGAAAGTCCAAGACCCACTGCCAGTGCACACAGTCATTTCTTGTCCCTGAGCCTGTGCTCAGCGATTTATTTGACATGTAATTTGAAAACATACAAACAAAAAAGAGAAGGCAGTAAAAAAAAAAAGTAAATCCTACAATATCATCTCTATGAAATGCATGAAATCACAAGACATTGCAACTCCATGATCTTAAAAGAAATTGATTAATAACCCAAACACTCAGCTTCCTAAAACTGAAAGAGAAGCCAAGAGTTTCCTACGTTCTCCTATTACCAGCTGGACAACACAACGTCAACAAAGATCTGAAGAGCCATAAAGTGCAGACAAATAGGAAAAGCACCCCCTCACACTCCCAGGAGATGTAAACATAACTGAAGACAAAGACCTGCATCAGAAAAACCAGAAAAAGATGACAAGATCTTGGCGAGCCTTTTTTTGCCTGATTTCAGTAGCTGAGAACAATTGTGAGATCCCAGCTCGGACAGCTCTCCAGAAATCCTGTGTTCTGAGTTTGTACAATAATGCTGAAAAGTTGGATAAAAAAAATAAAAATAGAACTTTAAACATTAAAAGGAACCAATTAAAATACAAATGGGAAGGTGGGCAGGAGAAGCAGGGGCTGGAGAGGAACACTCCAGTAGTTGATTAAAGCTGCCTTGTTTCTTAAACTCTTTACTGGACAGTAACCATTGATGTTATCAGTCATCTCAGACATGCAGCATTTTATTGTGTTGAGAGGGCAGCTTAGGCCGGACAGGATATCTGTGTGTCATCCACAGTGAAAGGCTGCAGGCTCAGTAACTAACAAAGTATGGCCAAAGGGCACAAGGACAGTGAATAACCAGGGTCAGAATAGAACCAGGAATTGAAGTTAGCTCCCAAATTCATTATTATGCTCAATAAAATCCAAATGCATCATCTTTTAGACATGAAAGTAAAATACTCCAGCTAGGTAGCATTTTAGTCAGAACAAGAAATTCAGATAATCTGCAAGTTAAATAAGTCAAGCAGTTAAACACACAGGAAAAAAAAAAAGAGAAAAAGAAAAAAGAAAAAAAAAGCCACACACATAAACCCCCCACGCCCACTCTTTGAAGCATGGTGCAACTATGGAATATAAGAATTCATAAGAAGAGTTATAGGAGGGCAAAGGGCAGATTAAAACAAGTTAGAGCAAGCAGAGGAAAAGGGTTACACAGCAGCATCACAGTCCTTATAGATTAAAAGGAAGATCTACTGGATTTTCCAATGTATTTGGCCATTTCTTCTGTCCAAATCAAGCAAGAAAACTCCTGGATGGTGCTTCCAAAAGCCTGGACACCAAACAGCAGACTGAAAAGCCTTCAGGGTTGAGGGGGGAGTCAAGAGGACTGGATGCCAAATTCTGATTAGATCCCAACTACAGAGAACAAAAGGAGGCAGGGCTTTGCCTTCCAACATTATTTTTTGCATGAAAGCAGCTCCTGGGCTGCACCGAGCTGGCACTGCCTGAGCCCAAGGATCTGTTGGGGTTCAGCACAGCAGGATACACACAGCCAGGAGACCTTCCTACCCACCCTGCCTCTGTTAGCTCACATCAGCTTCACACCACTACTGCAGCTTACTCAGAGGTGAGCAGGAACTTTATGTGGTGTTTTCCAAAGATGCCAGGTTGTGCATACATGAAACACAAAAGCTGTTCTTTGAGAGGGGGGAGTGTGAGTGTACACAGACACAACATCCATGCAAAGGCACTGCCTCTTGCACAGTGACTTGACTTCATCACCTTTACAAACATAAAGAATATTTTCCCCAACTATTTAAATCACTTTGCCACATACGCTGCACATGCAGGATTTCCAATGGGGCTTCCAATGTCTAACAGCAAAACTAAACCCAGTTTTCAGCACTTCCCTCCTTGTCCAATACTACTGACTGCAGCAAACACCAGGACACACAGTGCCATGGACACTTATGCAAGGCACAGCTTCAGAGATTTACATTTGAGGAATTCAGCTGTACAGACCTTTCCCTGTGCAGACAGAAAGCTGTTCCAGATTTCTGAGTAACAATATACCTACTAATGTCCATCTGACACCACATTAAACTCCCTACCCCTCCACTTGAACATTCACAGTTCCTTTCAGACACAGAGGACTGACCTAGGCTCATCTCAACTTCCCCATTCTAGTATCAAGCAGTAGTTTCCTGTTTCCGAAGTCCTGGTGACACCTAGCCAGGGCACATTCTGGTTTCCTTTAAAAGAGCTTCTTGCATACTTTCCTGCTGCTGAAAGAAGGTGGAGGGAGACTTACTCATCTATTCAGTTCTAGTCAATCACCACCAGCTCCTGAGGGAACCAATCCTTTGAAGAAATCACAGAAAAGGCTTGCAGAGGCTACTGAGAATCTCAGACATAAATCTGCAGAATCCAAATTTTACAGAGCACTAATTTAGAATTTTTTTTTGAGCCATCGCTCTCCAAATAAGACTTTTGTGATTCTCAAAGACCCCATGACATTACCTAAAAAAGCCAAAACAAATAAGCAAAATTATTAAATACACTTTTCAGTCCTTTCCCACCCAGCAGAGATCCAGTTGCTGACTCAACACTTCTGCTGGCATCCACCTATTCCTATTGTTCTGCTCCCCTTGGCTTCCGAGGCACCACGCTCCAGCCCTGTGCATCATCCCCTGACACAGCTGGACCACAGCTCTGCAGCACAGAGATTTCTGCCTCAGCAGCACAGCCCAGAAGCCCAGCACCTCCTCCCCTCTCCTCGAAGTTGGCAAGATTCTGTGTATTTACTTCCTAGATGTGGATTAAAACTGAAAGATTCATATCTGCCGAGACACAATCCATCCCTTTCATTCCCAGACACTACCCCACCATAAAATATTTCCCCTTCCCTCCCTAAACTGGGCGCCTCCTCCCACTTTCTTGCCCTTGGTAAAAACATTCATCTTCTTGCCATCTCGAGGAAGTTGGACTCATCTCAAATTTCACCAGTCCCCTTGTATACCACTTCCCAAAGTCCTTGGGGGGAAGTTTAATCCGGATCCAAACTCTGGAATCGATCCCAAGAGGCTGCTGGGCTCCAATCAATGCATTAATTTTCAAGCATGCTCAGCCTTGCCACTTGGGTCCACTTCCAGAGTGAGCGGACGACTATGCACAAGCCCGGAAATACATCACACCTCAAGCCATCCACTCAAGATATGAACACACACATCCTGGTTAAAACACTGCTCCTTCAGCTCTTCCACCGAGACCCCAGGTGAAACAGCAGTGGCAAGGGATTTGCAAAAATACAAGATATCATTGAGCACTCTTGGATCGACTCCCAGGTGACTCAATTCTAGTACAAATCAAAAAAAAACCCAAAAAACAAAACCAACAGGCACCAAAAAAAGGGTTTGCCCCTTATATTAGTAGCCTTTACAGAAGTAAAACCCCAATCACCTTAAACGCCATCCTGCTCTTTGCTCCTTGCCCCGGCAGCGAAGCTAACCCTGGACAGCCTCTCATAGGCCCTTCTTTAGAAGAGAGCCAAGATTCTCACCCAGGACCCAGTGTGTTTATACAAAATAGGTTCACCCCTGTTTCTCTGCCCTTTCTTGTCAGTAGCTCACAGCCAAATCATCACTTGCAAAGCCTTGTACGTTCTGGGCTGCTATACAAAAAGCTTTATGCCATAGTCTGCTCCTACTGAAAAGCAGCTCTTTAATTCATCTGACAATTACAGCCTCTTCTCCCAGCACAGCAAAGTTCTGATGGGAAGCTCTGGGAGACTGAAAACTGGAAGATTTCTCAGAAATAATTTAGTATGGCAACTGAAGAAGAGAAAACAAAACAAGGAGATTTTTAAGAACAGCAAGTTTATTCATTGGAGAGACCCATCCACATGCCGGACCATGGCTGAGCTCATGTGTCACTCTAAAGATCATGGCCTTGGAGAGCTGACAGGGGACTGCAAGGATCATGGCACTGAGACTGCAGAGAATCCAGAAAACATGTGCAAGAGGGAAAAAAAAAAAAGCCAAACCTTAACACCCTTGGAGAGTAATTATTTTCCTCTTAATTCTACTTGATACCAAAAGTGACTTAATACTAATCCAAGCCAAGTGGCACAAAGAGCTTTGAGCTCACTTCTCTGCTGGAGAGGATGGGGTGAGCGCTGCTGTTAGAGTACAAGAAGCTCCTCTCCTTTCTGATGATTTATGCAACCTAGCTTTAAAAGAGTTGCATTCATTTTATTGCCTACTCTGCACATTCTCAAGAGGCGTTGGAGGCAGTGCCAGAAAAATAACAGGGTTTAACAATGTCTAGCACAAATCCATCGGTGCAAGAGCTCCTTTCTGAAGCGTTTCCAGATTTTTTTTTTCCAGTGGGAACATTTTGTAAATAGAATTTAAAATTTGCCTTGAGCCAGGCAACACCCGCTTTTATTCAGCCCTCCACGATAATGAAATAAGTAGTTTCTCCACTAGTTATAACTAATGCCTTCCAGAGGAAAAAGTGCAAAGCAAATGGTTTACACCCTCTCACATCCCACATCCACAACTTTCCTGTTGCAGATGCCATGTCTTCATAGATCTACTGAAGCTTCTGTCTCACAGTAAACAGAGCTGCAACTGGAAATAAACCCCTCCACAGAGTTTATGCCTTCCACAAGGCATAACTTGACAAATGCAAACAAAAAGGCTGCCACCAGATGGGCTGAAACACAAGGTAGAAAAAGTTTCTCTATGCCCAAGAAGAAAAAAAAAAAGAAAGAAGCTATTTCACTCCACTTAAAGCCATTAGATAACTATTGAAAACAAAGCAGGTAAAAAGAAAGAAAAATAGCTCCTGAGGGAGCTAGGCAATAGCATAACTGGGCTCATGCTGGAAGAAATCAGAAATTGGGTGTTGGTGACACTGCTGAAGATTCAAATCGGACCAATAAAAATAACTAGTCAAAAGAGCAATTCTAGTCCCCAAGGAAAAAACATTACCAGACCATGGAGATATATATACACACACACATATATATGGATAATTTCATCCTGTCTCAACCAAGGTCAACTTACAGCAAACAAAATGGATCATCTGCTGCAACCACTTCAAGATGTAAAACATCCTGACCACACTGCAATGGCAGCTCTTTTTCACCTCTCACACTGAAAAACTGTATTTGCCTATTAGAAAATACTTCGTTTTTTCTTTTTTTTTTTTTTTCCAAATGAAAAAAGAAACTGAGAAGATCATCTGTCCCTGATTTCATAGTGCTTACTAATCTTTCTTTAGACCATGGAAAATTGTAAAACGAAGCTGCCACTTCCAATCTGATGCCAAGTGTAATTACATGAATGCACAAACCCCAGAGCATGTATGTAACTGAGCAGTACCAACACTTCACACACAGCCAGACTGTCCTGATTTCTGCACAAGTACTGCACAGTTAAAGCGGTGCAGACAGTCAAATGTCAGCCAGTTTTGTTTTTGTGTGATAAAGCACACATTTTATTTTTTCCATCCACCTGCAGGTTACAATCCACTGAGGTCTCATCCCTCCACCTGAACAAGGAGAGGATTTCTCCAGGCAAAATCCCCAACTCACTGCTCAGCATGGGGGTCATATTACCTGTACTACCACAGGAAAATTTTGGTACCCTACAACAGAACAAGAGGCCATCCATGGCAGGACAGACCCGCTGCAGAGGGGGTGGGTTTTTACTGGAAGCACACTCAACTCTTGCCCTTCCCTGTGTTTTTCCGGCAGCACAATCTCCTTGTTTCAGCCAGGAGGGAGGTGGGCACATGGCAAGAGGCAGGTCTCAGCTTCCCACTACCCATCTCTCTGGCCTACTTAACCCTCTTCCCTGGCAAACCCAAACAGGGCAGTAGCATCCATTTAGTCCCTCCAAACAAAATATCAGCTCATTTCCAACTTAAGGCTTGTCTACCTCAGATTAAACCTTTGCAACTGGAATGCAGTTTGAAAACTTCTTGGAAAAAAAAAAAATTACCTGGCTGTATAGGGCCTCTACACTCTTGCAGAAGACCATTGCAGCTCAAGAATAAGACATATGCCTCTCAAGCCTGCACAGATGTCACCACATCACAAAAACTTTAATCCCATAAGTGCAATTACAGCAAAATTGAAGGATGAATGCACAAGAAGCGTAGCTGGAATTGCAGGGATACCATCATGAAACACAACGTCCAATGCATCTCCCTATTTCTTGCTCCTAATGACAGATTGTGCCCAAATATGTGGGGTGTTGATACCATTTAAAAAAAAGAGAGGCCACTGGAAGGCATGGAACTCACATCTGAATCCTGCACAGCTCAGGAAGAGATTTCCTTCCCCAGGGATTGGGAATTGTATGCCTGCTCAGAGCCAGCAAAACTCCAAGATAGTATCACAAATAGCAAAGCAGGAGAGAGGGTCAGGTTTAGCTGAAGTCTTCTACCTTGAGAAAAAAATTAGGCTTTATATAGCATCTATCCAAATGTTTTCATCCTGGGGTAGGACAAGATGTGGGGTTCAGAGGGCAATGCACAGATCATCCTTTCCTACTGGTACTTCTGGGAAGGAAGCAGGTGGGCTGCTCTTCTGGGCAGCAACCAGGCAGCATCCCTCAGAGATTGCTTCCTTTACCCCAGGTTTGGCTGAGGGGCACAGAAAAGGGGCAGCAAGAGGGAAAGAGCCTTTGTCAAATGACAACTATGCCATGTAACAAAATCAGCCAAGGAAAGCCACAGCTTTGTCCTCTGGTAGTTCTCAGCCAAATCCAAGCTGACAGGCATGATAAACCCTCGACACACTTTCACTGCACGCAAATGAAGCTGATGCTCAAAATATCAGTTCTATCTCAACCCCCAGAGTCTTTAACCTTAAACTAAGGCTTACTGAACCAATATCCCACATAGGTGCAAGAAATGTTTCTCTCACTGAGGAGGTCCCGATCCCTCAGGACATCTTTCCAGGCCACCCCAGAGCTCCACATGCCTGCTCCTACAAAGAAAGGACTCACACCCAGGGCACTGCAGCTCAAACACACACCACATGTGAATTATTATTTAAAAGCTAAGAGGGAAAAGAAAAACAAAATCAAAATGAACCCTTCTGAAGAGGCTATCCTAACCCTCAAAGATACTTGCAGTCATATGTATATAACTCTCTTCTTAATTTTCAGCATGAAGGAATGCTGCCAAAAACCCATAAAGCAGTGCACAAGTTCTCTTAGTATAAAAGTTTCCCCTCCCCCACCTCTCCCAAAATGATGATAAAAATCTTAACGGAAAGAGATTCTTTAATTTGTCTCCCACAAAGAGCAGGAAGATCTTTGGGAAGGATGACGGATATAATCAAAAGTCATGGCACATATTTCTTATCAGTGTTTGAACAAGATGTGTTTATTCTTTTGGCAATGATTTAATTTGATTTTAGCAAGCACTCCAAACTCTGCATCATCACTCAGCCAAATTGCAGAGGAACCCAGAGTCGCTAAAGGGAATCTCTATTGCTCTCATCTCCCCTCACAAGGACACAGGAAACTTGGACAAGACCAGACAAACTTGCAGGTTCTCTCCTTCACACCCAATTTTGTGCATGCTTCCTCACAAACGTTTGTACACAACACAAAGTTCCACATGTGGAGATGAGGCAGGAAGACACAATGACCCTCAAAGGGTTCCTATTCATCAGTACCTCATCATCCTATTAATAACCACCCAAAGTCTCTCTCCTTTTCACATCTCCTACTCATAAGCACACGAGAACAGATCTCCAGGGTCATCAAGTCCAGTGCTCTACCAACAAAGAGTTTAATTGTTCTTACAGCTGACCCAGATCAAATGCTGGGATAGATTAAGCTGAAAAGGCAGTTCAAACAGGTTCCACCTCCAGCCTCTCCAGGCTGTGATTCACTTTTAACACCCTTCTCCCCTCTCTCAGCTTTTCCCAAGCAGATTTGACCCATTTGGAAGGAGCCCATGTGGCCGGGGCACTGGGCACCCCGCTCACAGGCACGGGCAGCCCAGGGCCGTGGGCGATGGCGCGAGCTCTCCGCCCTGGCCACACAGCCGGCACTGGGGCTTGTGCAAGGGTGCAAGGGCCCGTTCCCAGGCTGGGAATGCACTCCCAGGGCCAAAGGCACCGCGGAGCTCGGCATCTCCCAGCACACAGCCAACATCCTGGGGTGGCTGGGCATAGCACCCCAAGAAACAGCTTGGGATGTGAGAGGAATCCCTGCTCTTCATCTTAAAACTTGATTTTAATACGGGGGGAATTATTTCCTTCCATTAAATAAGGTCCATTTCTAAACCCAGAAGCTAGTCTATACTAACTTTTTCATGAGTTGGTATGTCTGCCTTGTGACCAACCCAGCAACAGCTCTAAAATCTGAACTGCAATTACCAGTGAAAACAAAGCGCTGCTTCTATTTGCACACTGAGAGCTTTTTATTTTTTTCTTATTTTCTAAGGAATTCATGCCAAAGTCTACTTCTTGCTTGCAAGCTTAAGATGGGTGAGGTTCATCATCACCAATATATTTTAATTGAGCATTAACAAGTCTCCCTCTCTTTTGAGACAAGTCATTCTGCTCTTCCTCAGAAATGAAGCCAAGTCAATGCTAATCGGGTTTTCCTTCCCCAGAGTACAATGCTTCGCTGGATGAACAAAGCCAGTCCACCTCGTTCAAATCCAAGGAGGTAAGAGGAACAGTGAGGGGGAAAAAAAAAAACAAAACCACACATCAGAGCTAAAGCCTTTTAAAAATCTCCCCTGACAGCAACAGTGACGAGTGGCATTTAAGCAGAGCAAAACGCTCCTGAGCGCATCGCTCCTGACAGATGAGCCCAGCCAGTCAACCATAGGGACTCCACAGCCCCTCCGCTGCTATTCAGCGAAAGTTGATCAGATAGCAGCAGACAAATAACACCGAGCAAACACTCCAAGAGGTGCTCTCTGCACATTTAAGAGTTTATAATTAACCCAGGGAAAAAACAAAATTCACCCATTTGGGTCCCCTGCATGGAGGCAGCAGAGGAAGCAGGCGCACGCGGGGGTTTGGGCTCCCTGCAGACAGGGACGGGGAGAGCACGCTGGTTTCAGTTCACCTCTCGCTCTCCCCGAGTCACAGACCCGCCACCCCAGGCGTGCAAGCCTTGAGCAAACCTTCGACTGACTTCTCGCCCCTGCCTCATCTCCTAGCTATGCTCTCAGCCTTTCAATTTCTATTTTGTTTTTTCTCCCAAGTGGCTGAGGTTCTGTCTGCTTTGGGGCTTGTACCCCGTGCCCTCCACTTGAAGCCTTTTCTTCAGGGATATACACACGCGCACACACACAGAGCTTTAGCTGCTTTGCCACTCTGGCAAGTGTCAACACAGCTGCTGTCTCCGCTGGAATGTAAACCAATATTGTCGTTAGATCTCCCTCAACCCCTGGTAACTTCCTCCAAGATTTGCACAGCGTGTGGCAATCCTCTCCACTGCCACCTTACAAAGCATCGACCCAAGCTGGTTAAAAGCAATTCAATTAATAATTTTTAAAAACGAAATCAAAGCTGCACCTGAAGTTTGCGTCCCACTCACGCCCATGAAGTGCAAAGGGCTGTAGAAAGTAAAATGCATCTATTGTACATACATTTATCCTCCTATAATATGCTTCTACAAACACCTTGTGTAAAATATCTTGCTGCTGCATGTTATGAGACAAGGTATTTAACAGCACTGAGTAAAAGAGGTGTTGGTGTGGACGCTAACGCAGCATTTGCAGTGGAGGACCTTTGTTTGCATATTATTTTGCTTTAAAAAGTAACCTAAGACGGGATTTTTAACACAATTTTAGTTATCTCCTAGACACCATCCACTTGAAACCACAAGCAGTAATTTTGGCAATAAAAGACTCGTAAAAGAGTTATAATGCAGACAACACAGCTAGTATTCAAGACTGCTACAGGAATGCAATCTGTGTGCATTGCCCACCATAAAAACTGCCTTGCCTTGCTTCTCCAATGAAAGAAAATTATGTTGGCTGATCGGGCTTCCCAAAACAAACTCGCTGTCCCAAATGTGAAGAATTGAAGTTCACTCTCATTCAGATATTTAGCCCAACAAACTCTGCTTCCCATTGTAAAATGCAAAAGTCATAAAAAAACAGGTGTATATTCCACACCTAACTTCAGGGGTGAAGAAATTGCACGTATTCACTTAAAATTAAAAATACATTAGCGATACCACAGCTGAAACCTAGAGTCCTTACCTCGCTATACTGGGACTGGGCATTGTTTTCCAGGTACAACATGTTAGCAGTCAAATTGATCAACGCTGCTGTTCTTTCTTCTGGCTCCAGGATTTTGACAAACACCTCCCACCCCCTAGAAGACCCTAAAAATATGGGATGCTACTGTGGAGATAACAGGACTCAGAGTGTGCCTCTCTGCATAATTGAAGTTTCCCTTATATACCTAACTATAGGCAAGGAGGAGGAGGTGGGGCTCTCCTGCCTTACCTGTCCAATCTGTCAAAGTGCCACCTGGAGTCCTCCACTCCAATGGAGAGAGGCCTCTCCCAGCTCATTAAGTAGTTAGAATTCCTTATCACCAATCTCTAAAAAGCAAAGGGAAGGGAAGGGAAGGGGGGGGAATGGTCAAAAAAAAAGAGAAAAGAAAAAAAGAAAGACAGGCAGGGAAAAGAAAGGAAACAACTTTCCCCTGTCACTTTTGTACAAGTTTAGGAACTCGGAGAGCTATGGAATTGCTCTAAAGGAGCTGCTCCAAGAAACTTCTCCTATTTATTTTCTGCAAAGATTCCAGGGCTGTTTTTTTTCCAGGCACAGGCTTTGCTGCTACCAAGAACCTAAATATTCACGAAGGGATCAAGACGCAATGCTCGACATCAGTGGTACAGTATTGCAGCCGAGCATTTGGCTGCTGCTGTATGCAGATTTGGGACAAAAGCCCCAAGGAGCTTTCTGAGGATCAATCACTGGTTCCATGCACCATAATCCAGCTACATTCTGTCACCTGTGTGCTCACATCCACACTCACAGCCAACAGGTCCTGTGTTTGCAGGGCATCACTCCAGCTACATTTTTTCCCCTCCTCTGCAGTTGCTTCGAACTTGCACCATGATTTAAAAACAAGTAAAAAACCCCAACTCGTCCACATGGATTCACGGTGTTAAATTAATATACGGGAGAAGTTTTTGGGTGTCGCTCAGTAAAAAACACCTGGACAGGATGCCCACGGCAAACTTTTTAAAAGACAGGAAGAGCACTTAGCCGAGATCTGCAGAAGAGATCCCCACTGTGATTTTACTCTGGAATAGCAGACAAGCCCTCTGTCCTGCCCTGGTGTCCCCCGGGGAGCCGAGCTCAGCGCTGGGCAGGCGGCACCCCGAGCCCCGTGGGGATCCGCCGGGCGAGCGGGATGCACGGCAGAACAAAGGCAGCTGCTCCCGGAGAGCCATCGAGCCGGGCGAAACAGAACACCTTTCCAAAGGGCTGGGGAGGGGGGAGAGAGGAAACCCAACATCCAGATCAGAGCGCGGCCCAGCCTAATGACAGCGCTCCGAACTTTAGCTGAGGACCGGTGCTCACGGAGGTCTCTACCGAAACGCCAGCGCTGCCAGGGAACACCGAGTCTCTCGCTGCGGGCGGCGAGCGAGAGACCACAGGGGCTTTGCAGGGAGGGACAAGGGTCCTGGGCAGGGCTGCCACCCACACACAGCCTCAGCACCTCCCCGCTTTGCCCCGGAGCGGCTGCTGCTCCTGCCACGCCTGGCCCCGGGCATCATTTAACCCCAGCGTCTCCGGGCACGCAGGGAGGGACTGGCGCTCACGGGGAGATGGAAGCGGGCAGGCTGTGCTGCTCACCGGGCTGGCGGCTCCTGGGCTGCCTTGCCGGCACACGGCAGCTCTGCGAATTAAAGGACACTGCAAGCTCACCAGCCTATTCCAGGCTGGAGGGGCCAGCACATTCCTAAGGCTGCCACTAATAAAACGGGGCAAAACCGTCTTCAGGCAGGAAGCGAAACAAGATCACAGAGCAGAGGATTAGAGTGTCCCCCTCCCCTGCAGCAGCCGCTTGCCGCAAGAACCAGGGGTCTGATGTAGCTCTCAGCCTGCAAGCACAGCTCACCGGAGCTGCTGGGTGCAAGCAAAAGGCTGGAAGCATTTCCAGTGCTCCTTCCCAACTCCTCCTCACCAAGCACAGCGCAAGGAGGCACTTCCGAGAATAGGCTGCAGAGAGGAGCACTGAGCCCTCCCGACCTACCACGGCCAGCAATATCCCAGCTCGGGTCGGGGCCACCCGGGCTTCAAACACACCTTCAGTGCTCCTGAGCTAGCAGCAAGAGCTGTCGAGCACACGGCCAGTTTCCCACAGCACAGGAACAACTCAACAGACCACTGCCACAGCCCCTTGCCCTCCTCTCCATCTTCCCCAGCACCACCTTAGACCAGGGACTGTGCCCAAGGTACTTATCTGATCTCACCCGGGATGGGCACAAGCCAAAAAGCCACACCAGTGCTAATCTGGAGATCCAGGTGAAGTTTGCAGGGAGCAGCCACAGCACCGTTAGCTGAACGGGGCTCTTTGCCCACTGCAAAGCTTACACAGAGCTGGACATTCATGCCACCCATGGATCTTCCGTTGTCTAACAGTGAGGGAAAGTTATGCTATGCTCAGATGACCATTTTGATCCCTAAATATTGCCCAGTTTTTCATACTGGTCCATGAGTTCAAAAACTATGGAGGGGAAGGAGACAGCAGAAGGCACATAAATAAATCTCCCAACCTCAGTAGGTCATTGTAAAATCCTCTTTCATAGCTATGCTCTGAAATTCAGAAGATCCTCCTTTTCCAGGTCATTAATGCAGCATTGTTGTGTGAGGTATCTGCATCTTCTGCCCCACAGGTGGCTGGAGGTGGCTGTGGGTGAAGCAACACCCAGATACAGAGAGATACGTGGAAGTTTATCCAAAGAGATCTGCATGTCAAACACGAGGAGAGGTGTATATAGCATGAATAAATTGACATGTCAGCACAAATCCCTGCCCTCTGTACACACAGCCCCAACCTGGCTCAATGTTTCAGATGCATTACCCTGTGCGGTCACCTTGAATCAGATGCTGGACAAGTGGCTTTGCAATTCCATCATCCACCAGGGACACAGAAGAGGACACCACCATGCCAGCAGGGGTGGCAGGAGGTAACACAGCAGGCACCAGACACTGTGCCCAGCAACAGGTGTGCCCCTCTCATCACGCCAGGGACCCAAGCTTTCTTTCACTGGCTTCAGATCTAAATGCACTCTCCTCCTGAGATGCTCTCTTGGCTGGTGCCATGCCCTGGATATTCACACTGGCACCAGTGGCACAAGTGAAAAGTAAAGGCTTGAACCTTTCTACCTTATAATGAGGAAGAAAAGTTCCCAGACCCTCATCTGATTCTCTCCTTTTGCAGGTACAAAATTTTCACATCGATGAGCATATAACAACCTAATGGCAGCCAGGCAGCATCTCTTTGGGGTTCTCAGAGGAAAACTTGATTTCATGAAATATCATATGCTTAAATGGCTGAGTCATAAAAACAAAAGGACACCCCCATCCTCCTCACACTGCACATTCACTTTTCAGCTGTGGGACAGTGATAGTCATAATTTGTTTGAGCCTTCTGGACAGGCCTGCAAGGGAATCATCAACTGTAATGGTCTGAAGTCATGGCAAGACAATCTTTGTAAACAGAGATATGCCTTATCATACCAATTAGCCTAATCAGAAAAAGCAAACAGATTCAGGCAAAGGCCCTCCTTTCACACATTAATAAGAATGACTGCACACTGAGGGCAGATGAACAAGGTTTAACACTGCTTTTAGAGTCCAACAAACTCTCTCCCACTCCAAAAAGAATAAAGTAGAAAACAAAGAAAACAAAGTGTCAAGAGAAGAGCCTGGCACTCATGCTCTGGATGCTTAGTTGGATTGAAAGTAAAAAAGTAGATCAGCCCCAGGAAAGGAAGTCTTCTTAGAGTAATTTACCTCCAATACTGTAGGAAACTAAAAATAATAATTGCTAGTTAGATTTGAAAGTTTCAGCTACAACCCTCCCAGGTCTGACTCAGATATTCTAGAAAGCTTGTGGCAATGCTTTGTGGGTCCTGCTGGTATGCCAAAGAAAAAATAAAATGCAAAGAAGACCCCAAAGTTTCCAAAATGTTGGCCAAGTCAAACTGCTGATTCAGAGTCTTTGTCTGAATGCTCTTTCCCCGTGCTCTTACATGGCTCATCCCAGCTCCTCTCACCAGTACCACAGGCAAGCTCTCAGTAACCCTCTCCCGTCGCAGGGGAGTGCGCAAAATTGTGACAATTAAAAATGCCATTACCACAACTGCAGTGTTAATTGGAGATTGTGTAATTTCTTGTAGAAGGGGGGCGTGTGCATGCACACCTGCCTGCGTGTTAGGCAGTTCATGCAGAATTCCCTGCAGATCAAATGAAAAAAATCTGCTCAGACCTCTCCACTTGTATAAAAATAGCATCTGGATCCACTGCGTCACCACAGACTGTGACATTCACTTAACTCAGAAATGTTTACAAATTAGGACTGAGATAACAGGAGGAGGAGGGAAAAAATAGAACGGAGATTTTGGAGGATTTTTTTTTTTCCTGTTACCTCTGAATAACTGCTGAATGCTCAAAAAACAAGCCTCTGCCAATTGGCTTTGACAGTCTTTCCAGGGCAGATCTTACAGGGATAGATGTGTACTCTGCAATAGCAGGAAGCCAGGTTAAAGAGCCAAAAGAAAATACTTAAATATTTTCAAAAAAAAAAAAACCAAAAACCAAAAATCAACCTGCCTTCTTGAAAAGTCATGCAGAGCTGATCTGCATTGCTCAAACCACAAGGAAGAGAGGGAAAAAAACAATGTGGTCCCTCAAACAGGGACTTTCCTCTTTTTTGTTTTTAATCTAACCATTTATGGCAAGACAGAACAAATAAAGAGATGAGGTATAAAAGGCAGCATCCTACTTGCTGCTGACTGGCTACAGCCTTGTGTGCATCCCAGCACTGCATGGAACTGCAGCAGATCCATATGCAAGAGAGGGACCAGGCACCCCCAGCTCTCAGAGAAACCTCTCTGCTGCACCTGATGCACAAATTTGAACCTCCTAATTCCTCACCACTGACCCAGGGACAGGTCTGAAGTCCAGAAATTTCTTTGAAATGCACTCAAATGTACAAACCTTCAAATTAGAAACACGCCCCGTCTGCAAGTGTTTAGTACTGAGGATCAATCCCTTCTTCCAAGGACTCCAAAGTGCATTTTTTCCCACATTTTAAAAGGGCAGGGTAAAAGGCAGGAGGAGAGCCCAGCTCCTAGCTCTGCCCATGGTGCAGGTCGGCTTCTCCTTCCCAAGGAACATGCCCTCCCCAAGGCAATCCCTGTCACAACAGCCCTGCCCTCCGACCCTGGGTAAACATCTGCGCACGCTGCTTATTTGAGCTCCTACAGTCTCGTTATCTCCTCCAGAACACCCCTAGGGCTAATTAGAGAGTTAATGGCATCGTGTCAAGAGATAACGCTATGTGGTGGGGGAGAGGGAAGGTGGAAAGGAATTGTGAAACAAAACCAGTTCCCTTCACAACCGCTGTGCAATATTGGTTTAGGAAGGGCGCACGCAGCCCCCGGGCCTCTGCCCTCCGGCTGCTGAGCTTCATTTAATGAGGGAGAGCAAGACACTCCTCTGGAGAGATTCAGCTCTCCAGCCAAGGTGATGCAAGGTACCCACACCTGCCCCACTGTATGCACAACCAAAAATCCTGTAACCCCATCAAGGGTCATTCCCACCAAAGTGCAAGCAGTGACTGACCTCCCGCAGCTGGTGTATGACATAGGAGGCGGACAAAGCATACAAATCATTTATAGAAAAAGTGTTTCCGCTTATTCCTGGTGCACCTTTCATCTAATTTTCCCACTTTTACTGTACCCTAGCGATCCTTCACATTCACTATGAAAGCTTAGAGGTAAAACCATCTGGACACATATCTTGGCAAGGCAGCACATAAGCTTACAAAACTAAAAGCCAGCAGATAATTGATAATTTCACACTGATGAATGCAAACCCATGGGTCAGTAGACACTCATGCATGTAGATGTGTCCAGGGGATTCTGGGGGCTCAAGCTAGGGCAGCTCTTTGGTTGGAGTAACAACCCTCAACACTCAAACTGCATTTCTGTCTCATGAGCATCTTTGGATGCTCAGCACAGCATGACTGACCACCCCTAATCCCCATATTTATAAAATATTTTTCAGAAGTTAAGAGAGAGGAAGTTACACAAGAAAATTCATAACAATTGCTCCTAATTGGCATAAACAGTCCCATACCTCCAGCCGGAGACAGGACAGGGTCATGGCACAAACCTACATCCCAGAGACCAAGCACTTCAGCCAGGGAAAGGGAGAAGGAGATAGCAACAGATTACAGAGCTTTTGTTTTCACTTAGAGAAAGGAGCAACTGTTGACAGACCAGGGCTGGTCTTGCACAAGCAGATGAGGGGAAAGTCCCTTATCTTATATAAACTACAGACAGGTCTCGGGAAATGCACAACTGTTTCTAAAGGCACAACCACGGCAGCCCTTTCTAACCGGCCTCTGTGTGCTGCCAACTCCCTCCCACCCAAGCCCTTTTACAATAATCCGGTATTTAAATGAAAGTTACCACTTTGCAATAATTCAAGAAGAGTCTTCTGAGCGCCTGGTTACACCCTGACCCTGCAACCCATGGCCATTCACAGTTGTATTAAAACATCACTGTTATCCGATATTGCCCAGGTGCTTTGGAGCGCAACACGCTTCCCAAGGCAGCAAGCCTGGAAGCCTGTTTATGCCTTTTTTCCTATGAAGAAATGCTGCACTTTGAAGTGCTGGTCTTCCTCAGAAGATTGATCACTTTTGCTTCAGACTTGTTTAATTTTAATCCAGTCTGGACATCACCATGAGGTCCACTACACCCATCCATGCTCTCAAGGAGGAATAAAAGTGCTTCAGAGTACCTTTTTCTTCTATTTAAACAGGCTGGAGATAGAAGTCCACACTTTTTAGAGTGACAGTTATATTTGTTACTGAAAGCTCCTTTGATCTCTCATTAATCTCTGCAAATTCAGCTGCTGATTAGAGAAGAGTTCAGTCAGCAGTGAGCAAATGAACCCAGGCCACAAACCACTCCTTAAATCTACGCTTCACAGAGACAGATTTAATTTTTTGTGACTGCCTGACAATTCATTCCCTCATTAATTTCAGTGCTATCAAATCAGTGACAGTGAAGTGGAAAGCAGATGGTAGAAATTCATTCAGTAGAAAATATTACCTAGTCCAGAAGTCTCCTTGTGAAATATTGGAGGGAAAAAATAATAGTCATTAGGAGGACTGTGGGCAGAATCTGCAGAACCACAAAGCAACATATACAGTGAGACTTTGGATGCCTGAGACTCTCTTCAAAGCAAGAATCCCAATTAATGCAAGAGAGAACTTTTAAAACAAAAGCTACACCCCACAGCTGGCTGCAGCACAGACACTTTGCTGTGCTGGACAAGGAAGGGGAGCAGGACACTCCCAGGGCTGTGCTCCCGGTTTGTCTCAGCCTGGAAGGAGAAACCCCTCCCTGGCATGGTCAGCTCTGCAGTTGAAACAGCACTGTGAGGTGCTTCCCATCCTCTACTCACCTCACCCCACAGAGGGGTACCAAAAAGCTCCACAGAGTTGTCATTTGGCTGGATATGGACAGCTCAATTATCACCCTTACAGCTAACAAGAGAAAAGCACCTTATTTTCCTTCTTCACACAATTTGGTTTATCATTAAAACAAAACAAACAACCCAACAAAAAATAACACAAAACAAACAAAACATCCAGAGGAAGGTGAATTTTGGGGAAAAAAGAGGATTCTATCAACTATATAGAAACCATGAGTGAAGTTCCCATCAAGACAGCATAAGCCTTAAACTTTCTCCAGAGAAAAGCGCCTACAATCTATTGTTTCAAGATCAAGATGCCTTTTAATTAGGTGTTTGTGCAGACCTTTTAAAGATGTAAAATAAGCACTAACACATTACTGCTCCATACTTGCTCAAGGAGCATGTGTAGCACCATGGAAACCTCAGGAGGCAGGCACAGCTGCTTGAGGAAGATGTTTTCTGAAGTGACTGCTTCTTTTGTTTGGAGGCATTTGCATCTAGGCAGAGGACTCCAGTTACCACACTCTTCCACATCAGGTGCTTACAGCACTAGAGTTGGGGAGTTAAAGCCACACCTCCTTAAACAACCCATTTCACTGTGACTCTCTCCCTGTAGGTTTGTGCTTTTCAGCTTACAATTCGTTCCCAAGATGAATGTACAGCAAGATGCTGAAAGGGAAGAAATATTTAAAGGAATTTTAAATATGCTTCTAAAATGATCACACAGCACACAGATCGCCCATTAGTTTTCTTTAGTACCATTGAGAATCTTGGGAAGTGACATTAAAAACAAAACACTTGGTAAAAGGATACTACTCATCAACTGGCTACATTCCTACAAGAAGAAATGTACCCATCCCTGGTCTGCAGCCAGAACTAGGGCCAAATAGCACAGGAAAGGGAAATAGGGAAAAGTTATTTTAAAGAAACAAATATGTCTTTAGAGCCCTGCTACACACAAGACAAGGGAAGTCTTCAGACTCTGATTAAACTGAACATACAGATGCATTCATTCTTATCTGAAAGAACTGACCATTTCTAGATCTGGGTCTGCAGCCCTAAATGTGATGATTGGATCATTTGGAGGGACCTATGCAGCAGAAGATTAAACATCAGCAGGCTTACAAAGCCAAGCCTAAATTAGGAGAGCTTCTGAGTTCAACTGCAAACAGGAGAGGTGCTGGAGGGAAGCTTCCAAGAGAATAATGTCTTTGCTCATTATGGAAATATCTTTGCATAATCTCAACTTTCTTTGCACAGCTAGGGAACGAATAAATAACCACAAAGAAGAGAAACTTGGCAAGCCTCAAACTCTCTCAAACAAAAACCAGACAGTAATAAAAGCTTTGATCACATCCCTGTGCTGTACAAAGTCCTTCCTTCCTTCTCTGCTATGGTCAGTCCTGGAATACTGAGGCATGGAAACGGATGAGCACACAAGCCACTTTGCTGCATCTCCTTATCAAATCAGCCTCATCCTCCAGGTGCAAAACCATTTCCCAACAAAATGCAGGGCTGTGGCAGCTGCCAGAGCCCGTGGCAGCACACATCACATGTTAGCCAGTCCCTGCACAGAGGCACCATTCCTGCACTGCTCACCACATCAGCTCCCCGCCCTGCTGTGGGCACACAGGGACATCCTTCCATCCCACAGTTCCACCACCCCATAACCAACTTTCATTCGCTTCTTCAGCTATTACCTTGCAACAAGTGGAGATCTCTTCTCCTGACCCAGAAAAACACTTTCAAGAAGCAATTTAACACAGTTCAGAGCCTGCATTTTAATATTAAAGCATTGGATGGAACACAGCAGTCATGCAGGACAGGGGGGGGAAGCTTTTTCTGTCTATCAGGTGCACAGCTGGTCCTCACCACAGCTCCCACATGATGGGGACCAGGAATTCTGTGCATGGCCGTCAAATACAAATTACTGATTTCCATGGTGCTAAGGCTGAGAGCCTGCACAAGAGAGCCAGCAGCCACCTTGGGCCAGAACAGCTCCTCTACAGCTTGCTGGGCTGCAGCCTGGGAATGTATTCTGTACAAGGTGGTTTGGTGGCATTTTCATGAGCCTACAGCAGATTAACTATGGGAAAGGTTGCTTGTTTCCATTGGGAAGCATCAGATACCAACTCTGAGGTGTGTCATTGGTAAAAGGACAGAGGCTGAGAGCCTCAACACCTCCATTTCCTACACAAGATGCATTCAGTCTATCTACCCTACAGCCTACGGTTACCTGTGCATAAAGCATAAAGAAGAGCAAAGCCACAGAGCTGAAACTCTCAGTTTTAAAACTATGAAACACACACTTAGCACTTCCAAAATTTCTGTAGCTACCAGGCTTGGGACACCCACAGCCCATGAAGCTATGTACCCAAACCCAAACACAGCCCTACACACACCACCATGCCCAGGGTAGAAACCCTCCCCACAGGCTGCTCAGCACTGCCTGAGCAAGCCACACACAGCAAATCCCCACGATTATTTGCAGAAGATGAAGGAGAACAAATAAATTAAAAAAAAAAAAAAAAAAAAAAAAAGGAAAAAAAAAAAGGCAAGGAATTCTCTCTGCCTTTTATGGGGAGGGATGGATCCAGGTTAAGAAAACTCTGACCAGGCACTGTCTGGGGAGCAGGCATTCCGCTGAACTGGTTAGGCAAGGGGCTGCGGGAGGGAGGACGGCTCGCTCAGGGGCATGACAGGAAGGTATGTACAGGGGGAGGGGTGAGCTGCTCCATCCCTGGGGACAGCACTCCAGCTCCTGCCAGCAGGGTCCCCAGAGCCCTGGCCACACTGCTGGGGTGGTGGTGGCAGAAGATTTACAAACACTGCCAACCCCCTCAAATAACCCTTTTACCGGGAGGCTCTTGCTGAAATCTGTAGCCCAAAGCAGCTTTGGGTCCAGACCAGCATCTCTTAGCATCAATGAGCTTACAGGACTTTTGAGACACGGTAAGGGAAAGCAATTTTGCACCTGGTAGAGCAAGCTGACAGCACTAAGAAGGTGCCAGGACAATGCAGGGGTTACTGCACAGCCACACACCCACTCCTAGAGAGGGATCTCCAGACCTCTCCTCCCTGATGCCCCAGGGCATTTCACCAGTCAGACACAAATAAAAAATTGCTGTAACATTACCTGATTTCTAGCACTGCAGGATACAGGCTTCGCAATCAGTGTTCATCCTGAATGCAGGGAACTGGACATTACCCCACCACACCCCACAGCTGCTGGCTACATCCTTGATCAGAGGACAGGCTGGGGACCACCTTCTTTGGTCACTGAATGACTGGAGGAGGCACACAAGGACACACACGCAGCTTACCTTCCTGGCCATCCACAGCTCCTTCCCACACCAGGGCCATGGCACAAAATGAGCGCTTTCCACACCCACAGGGACCACCAGCCCTTCACTCCAGTTATGCAAAAGAGGCAGATTTTTGCTGGGGTTTCCCAGTCTGCCTGTGGTTCACACCAGGGGAAAGGAAAGGCCACAGCTGACAGCCAGGATGGGCCACCCAGGACATTGTGAAAGAGCCGGTCACACGGCTGGGGAAGGTTGCTGACTGTCTAATGTCATACCAGAGCCTGAAACTTCTTCCTGCCCCCTCCAGATCTCTTCATCCCAAGCTAGTGCAGATCACCAGTTTCTTACACAGGCACAGAAGATTATTTCTTCCTCAAAACAAGTGCATGAGAGCTGCAAGGTCTCAGCAAGAGACAGGGCTACAGCCCAGACGAGAGGGGTTTCTGTGTCACCCAGCCTTCTCCCCTGGGTATCTCCCCAAAGAGCTGCATTTTCAAGGCAATGAACACAACTGATGGGTGTTCAACAGGGCAGAACTCGTGATCATTTTCCAGCCCACTTGTGGGACAGTTTCTTCAGGCCCTGCAGCTCCTTCCCCACTACTAGTTCTGTTGTGAACAAGCACTTGTACTCCCAAAAGTCAAATAATAAAAAAACTAAAAATCACAGGTTCCACCAACACAACTCTTAGGCTCAAGAATGGACATCTTTTAAGACGTTTCATTTTTCAGCCATAAATTGCAAGAAGGTGCAAATCTTATTTTAAAAGCTGATTGGAATTGCTTTAAAGTCCACACAAGGACAATTGCTTTAAATAAACCACTCTTAATTGTTCTACACCCATTTAAATCTCACATGGTGATGCATTTTGGAGAAAAACTGGCCTTGCTCTTTTCCTAAGACAAATGTAATACTATAAAGCACTCTGCCTTGATCTCACTGTTCATCTCCCTGGGCCCCTCTGTTTCTGCTGCATTCCTTTGTGTTTATCTGCCCTCTTCAACCCTTTGCTGCAATCAGCTGCGTGCAGCACCTCGTGTCTAGGAGTGACATGGCTGAGGTTACAGCAGAGACAGGTGCAAGGGAAGCTCGTGCCCCGAAGCCATCCAAAGGAAAAGAGAAGCTGCAGGGGAAGAGAGTTGTAAGGTATTTCAGATTAAAGCAAACACCTTGCCCCAGGCTACACAATCTCTGCCAATGAAAGCTGCAGCCGCTTTGAGCCCCAGAAACAGCAAAGCAAACACAGACTTCTCTGCAAGGGGAGTTGTCACCTGTCAGGGATGTTTGCAAATTTATAGGGAGGTGGTGGTGGTGGTAAGGGGAGTAAAAAGAGCTTTCCTCATTTTAAAAGACGGGCTGTTTGCACAGGTTTGCAGCGCATATTTTGCTTTGTGAAGGCTTTTGTCCGGCATTCAACTGAGAGAAGGTTCTGTCTTCCACTGAAGACAAACTGGAACATTTATTAATGTACATACATTAATGTACTTCGAGCTGCTGCCTTTACAGTAAGGGTGAGGATGGGATGGAATTTGCCCGCTCCCCCTTCAGCTTGTCACATCAGTGAAAAACACTTCTTAAAAAGTAGTCGCCCTGCAGCCTGGCCTCTCTAGAAATGCCTCCTGCAAGGCTGGGCTAAAACTCATCATCAGCAAGAAGTAATTGCATAGAAAAAGCTTCTTGTCCCCTTCCCAGGCAGCAATGCTCAGAGAGAACAAGGGGAAGGGACTTTCCATTCATGTTTCACTGCAGCACGGAGGGAAGGGGAGACTGAACAGGCCTTCAGTGAGCCAACAGCCACCACAGGGCTCTGCAGACAGCCTGGAGAGACAGAAGATGGGGAGGTGGGCTTGTGCTCCATGCCACAAACCCAGATTTGAGTATGGAAGGAGAAAAGTTACTGCTAATGACCTTTAAACTGTTAGGAATTGGTTTTTAGGAGGACATAGGTCAAACAGACCCTTAGAGTCCACTTTGAAAAGCCAAATCTCCTGTAAATATGGAGAATCTTTTGTAGATTGAGGAGACACCATTTCACTGGAGCTGTGCTATAATGGTGGAAAAAACCAAGATCTAGATGCTGATGGAAGGCTTGCACCCCACCCCTTGTGCCCCCAAATGCTGAATCAGAAGATAACCAGATGTGATGTAGGTCACCTCTCCTTGTGCACTTGGATTAGTTCACCACATTATCCAGGCACATACCTGACCTCAAAGCAGCTTTTTAACCCTGTGCAACCTTCATGGAAAGGGAAGAGCAAGGCAGCCTCCCCAGCAGTCACACCAGGGCAGCACTGACAGGTCAAGCCTCCTGTCACCAGGGACTGCAACCAGAGGGACCCAGGAGATCCTTCCTTGCAGACACAATCCTCCAGGTCACAAACACTACCAGGATACTGCCAACACACCACCACTGGGCACATCAAAAATCGTGGTTGATTAGGCAGGGAATTAAACAACAACAGTTTCTCAGGATGGAAGCATCCAGAGAAGCAACAAGAAAATTTACATATACCAACACAAATTTCAAACTATACATTATTTTTACCCTGAAGTATACAAAACCCAAGAAGTACAAAAATGGGACATGAGCAACTTAAACTCCTGAAACACCTCCTGCTCCAGCCTGCAAGAAAAGCACCTGGCTTCTTCAGAAGAACTATTGCTAAGAAAGAGCCAGTCTGTTAGTGCCAAAGGCAATGAGCCAGCAAGCACCAGTGCCTCATCTGCATTCCAGTCCTGAGCCATATCCCTGAGACACCCATGACCAAGACTCATTACAAACACTCTCTAGTCTGAAGAAACTGGAGGGGGAAAGAACCCAACCACAGTCTGAAAACAAGTTTTCACTCATATATGACCCTCAAGAGAAGAAAAACCGGTGAAGAACCTCTGGCCTTGGTCAGCAAAAATGCAATGTGCCCAGAATCCAAATTATTTTAACCCTGAGGTCAAACTAGCTCTAAGCAGGGAGAGTGCAGGGATGGTTGAGTAGCCTGTGCAAGAGGCTCCTCAGCTCTCCTGCCAGTTCAGCTGCCTCATCCCTCTCTCCTGCAGGAGAAGAGCAGGTGAGGAGCCAGCCAAGGTGGGAATGGCCCTGGGGCAATGCAGCTGGAATAGCTCCTGCAAAAACTCCCCTTCTGCCCCCAAAGGTTGAGAGAGAAGTTTGTCATTACTCACCCACATGGGGTCATTCAGCTCGGTGTCCTGCACCCGGACACAATCCATGCTGATCTCAATTTTGTTTGTGGAGCCATCTTCAGATGGGCCATCAATGAAGTTTAAATCAATTGGCTGAACCGAGCATATTGGCCTGGAAAAAACACAGTAATGGAGTTAAAACTGGCCAAGGTCTGTTTCCCACCACCCCACCCCACCTTCCTTCCCTTCCCCTGTGCCCAGGACTTGGCATTATCACGAGCCAGTCTCATGGCAAAGTCAGGAATTACTGAGGAGCAGCCCTGAACAGGACAGGGCCCTGAGGGACATTTCACTCGCTCTGAGGCAAGAGCAGAGGAGTCAAATCACTCAAAGACAGAACTCATGGAGGATTTAGAGCAGTGATTGTTTCAGCATCAGTCATGGCAAGTCAGGAATGGGAAGAGAGTCAACTTGCATTCAGCCAATGGACCTGGCAGGGTGAACTCTGCACCATCTCCACCTCCTCTCCCTCCCTGGCATCAGCAAGGGGCAAACATGCAGCCTGGACACAGGGCGATGAGCCCGCTTCCTCAGGGCAGATGCCAACCACGAGCCATTGGAAGCTCAGCTCAGCCACCAGAGGCCTGGCAGAGAATCAGGGTCACTGCTGCCCTTGGTCCCCCCAGCCTGGGCACAGGGCCTCTGGGGAGCCCAGAGCTGTCAGCCACCACAGACTGACACGTCCAACCACCGCAGCCACGTCCAGCCACCGCAGCCACGTCCAGCCACCGCAGCCACGTCCAACCAACAAGCACCGAAGATTCCAAACTCCCCAGCATCAGTCCCCTGAGCAGCCTAACTATAGAGGCATCCTGCCCTAAAACACCTTGCACATGTTCCACATAAGGGTTACTTACTGTTCCAGGAAGTCCCAGATGTGCTGGATCACCTCTGGGCTGAGGAATTCCCTGGGCTGAGAGCTTTGGGACATGGCTGATCGGTAGTAACTCTCCTTCCAGGAGAAGGGGCTCGGAGTTTCTACAAACCTTAAAAATAAAAAAAAATAAAAAAAAAAAAAAAAAAAGAAAAACACACACAGAGACATTGAATAATCATTGAATAATTGAATTCATGAGTCCAGCTCAATGAAAACCCATAAATAGAAGCTATTGTGTGAAAAAGGAGACACGCTGAATGCCCAAGACATTCACAGCTGTACCACACACATTCCAGACTGCTGCAGATGCTGCATTTAGATGGGAGAGAATTTGGCCTTCCCAGTAAGTTAAATACTTATCAGAGTCCACTGGGATGCTGTGTCATAAGAATCCTAGAGTGGGTAAAAAAACCAAAGCCAAACAAACCATTTTCCCTTTTCCCCCAAATAATCAACTTCCCATATGAAGCAGGTAGTTGCAGTGGGTGAAGCAGCTAAGCAGTGTGGGATTCCACTGTCCCAGGCTGTGTGCCTGTCTAAATGGAATGCCCTTGAATGATTTAGGTGACTTCTACACCCAGCCACTGCAGCTGAGGTCATGAACTAAGTATTGGATTGTGTTTTTACTTGGTTTGGGGGGGTTTTGGTTGTTTTTCTCTTTTTATTTAAAATAATAATATTTTTGTTTTCTTTTTTCTTTTCTATGGAAATAAGCTAAATCACATCAGATTTTATCGGCTTGTCTACTGCCTTCTCACCTCCACCAATTTCTGAGCCCGACCAAGTGATTTCCACCAGATCTGCTAATTACCTTGGCCATTTTTATCCCCTTAAGCTCCCACAAGCCTCACAGAAATAGGTGGGCCCAAGAGGAGCAGTGACAGAGCTGGAGCACTCATGCCTTCCACAGCTGCACATTCTCATCCCACTGGCCAATTTCTAAATTCAAACACAGCAGCTTTTAGACCCTTGTCAAAATACTTGACGGCTAGTAGGGATGTAAAGGGGGTGAGAAGAATTTCTCCACTATATTTGCAGTTGACAAAAACTCTCAGCTCAACTTCAGAGTATGAGGCAGGTGAGCACCTTTCCTGCTATAGGGTAGGGGGTGTCCTACAGAATTCCCATATGAGAGTTATTTCAGCACAATGCAAGTGAACAGCCACATTCCCTGCCAGGGGAATGGCCATGGCTGGAGCCAAGGTTACAACTGGATTCCAAAGAGTCTTGAACTAATATTTGGTTTGGCACATATGGGTCCTCATTAATACAATGGTCTAAACAAATTGTATGGAAGACCCTAATTTTTTAAGCTGCCAAAATTAAGAGTGTTACAGAGGGAGGATCACACTATAGGGCTTTTACTCCACTTTTCCTGAAGTACTCACTTCTGGCTGCTGTCAGAAAGGTATCTAGCTCTCTTTACTGAATTTTTATAGCCTCTTTCATTTTGAGGATGACTCTGGTCTGCAAAAAGCTGGGCTTTCCTCACCTCCGCTGTCCACAGAACTTCATGCTCTTTGAAAAGACCAGATTGTTATTCTAAGCCAAAGGAAATAAAAGTGGCTTAAACCTCCCCTGGAGCCAGTGCTGGGTGTGCCTCAAAATAGGTGAAAGCATCACTTCAGTTCCTCATCCTTTTTGTGATTAGGAGAAAAACCTCCTGCATAATTTAAAAGTTCACAAACAGCCAGAAACAGAAATGAAATGCAGAAATGCAGGGGTAATAGCTCTCCCTTGCTGAAGGGAGCACATGCCCACGCCACATGGAAAAAAAAATCATCACAAATCCTCTGAGAACAGCAGTTATCCCACAAAGTACCCAGACCTACTCCTTTCAGGTTTTCAGTCAGGTCAGACACTTCCAAGAATGCCGTATTGAAACCCAGAAGAACAGATCTGCCCTTAAGCCTGTCATACAAACTGCAGATCAATGCCACCACGAGCGGGAAGCTCTGCAACCTCCTCTGCTGCTAAACCCAGACAGACCACAGGCATTGCTCAATACCCTGTACGCAGCCCTGACCACCAGGAATGGGCAGAGAAACCCCACAATGGGTTCTCTCAAACCATCAAAGTGCTCATTTCTAACAATTACTTGCCACTTATAACAACTGCTTTTGACTTGTACACTAAAAATCACATTTCATTACTGCACAGACAGGAATTGACTTCAAGGAAAAAAGGGTTATACCAAACTAGACCTTTCTCAGAGACCTCCCCTTCAAAAGGTCTCAGTGCGACAAGGTTCCTGCATGCCTCAGCACGCCCCAGCTTTGGTTCACTGCTGGACAAAGTTCTGTCTCAAAAAGGCAAAGTGTGCCAGTTCACCCTGGCGGTCCTGTTCAGATGCAACTCCACAAACCTGCCCCAACCAAGCAGGGCAGGAGATACCAGCTGCAGAAACTGATACAGCCAGGTTTGTTCCTCGACACCTTTGCAGCTAACAGAGCTGTTGGAAAGCATTGCACCAGCTAAGGACACACCTGGTGGATCCCCCTACTAAATCCAACTCTGAATTTCTCCAGAGAGGGACATCTCCAGCTGCATCATCTTTATCCCTGTAGCCAGACAAACTCCTAGCTTACTGATTCTAGGAAAAGCATTGCCAGTTTTTATCTGATGACCAAAAAGGCATGTTTCCCTAAACCAAGCACAAGGAGTCTCCTGGTTAATGTTTTCACAGAGACTCCTTCAACACCCTCTGCAACACCTTTACTACCTGCACAGCTCTATTTCCAAAGGAGGCAGCAGGATTAGGCAGTCAGCCTTGGCAAGGCAGCTGTGACAAGGCCACAGCATTACAGAGGAGGCCCCAGCATTAGAGTAAACTCAGTCTGGTGCACCCTGTTCTCAGGCAGGAAAGAGCTGTCAGAAGGCAAGAAAACCAACCTCAGCTCAGCACAAAGCTGCATGCCAGATAAACTGTATCTTTCACCGTGGTCTCAACAGAATCTAAATCTCCTGCTATTTTCCTGAACTAACAGCCTTCAGCAAAGAGGAGAAGCTTCTGTCTACCAAACACATACTTAGGTGTCTGAATTTCCACTGGAAAATAACAGCTAAAGCCTATGTAAAATCTGTGTCACTACTTTAGTTAATTGTCTTTTCCCACACCAGCAAATGCTGTTTCCGGTAAGATAATTGTTGACTGCCTAAAGGTCATCACAAGACTGCATTGCTTAAATTTATTCTACGAACCAGATGCTTTTTTTATTAACAAGCATTTAAACAACATCTCTTTTACCTACATCTGCTCATCCCAAAGGCCACTGCAGGAAATGGCACTATTGAACACAACCTCTTATACCAAAATACTGACTAGAACAGAACAAGGCATAGCAGTAAGTCTTGTCTAGATTGTCTCAGTTCAAAGTCTGTAAGGTCTCTGCAACAACTGCTGAACTACCTGGCAGGATGCTTTTCACAAACAGAGAGCACTAACTGCACCAGGAACTACAGGGGGATTTACAGCCCCCATCAAACTGCAAGCTGAATAGGACATTGCATCCACAAGCCCCTCCTCTAAAAACCACCAGGGGATTATTAAAAGCAAGTTAAGTCTTCTCCCCGAAGCAGCACCTCACCAAGAGCAGGGTTCCTTTGTGCAGCACTGGCACACTGCTCCTGAGCCGGTGGATCCCAGGACAGGCTTCAGACGGCCGTGCCCTCCCACTGAGCTCCTATTTATCTGCTGAAACAAGAGCTGCCCAGAGTCCAGGTGAAAGCACTTCTCCACAGTCGCTAGGTGGGCCGGAGCCCCAGGCACACTGATTGTTGTGCTGCCTCCTGAGCACTCCCCCAGCAGAGCTGTGTTACAGCCCCCAGTGGGGATGTGCCCCAGCTGATCCCCCTTGCCACCCCACTGATGAGTGACATCTCTGAAAACACGGCAATGACAGCACACACCTGTAGCTGTGCCCACACAGCACTCCACTTCAGAGTTTACAAGAAAAAACCCAAAGTAAAATCAACTCACCCTTCCAAAAAAGGAAAGGCACAGCATTTGTCTCTCAAACTGTGGCCACACCGCTGTCGCCTTTCCCTCCAGCTGAGTGTCCCACCACGGGAGGAAATGAAGCCCTGACTGCTTGGCCCAGCATCACATAAAAGTGGTGGTGAAATGGAGAGAAAACAAGACCATTTCTGCTCCCACTGCTCAGTCTAAGCACATCCTTCCATTCTTCACCACATTACCCCCTTTCCTACCTTCATATGAAAGAGATTAGAGATGAAGCAAACAAGCCACTCAGCACCCCAGGAAACAATGACAGAAAGCCATTAAACTCAACTATAGCAACACCGCAACACTTCTCACCCCAAACACCACCTTCCACTGCAACCAATCTTTCTTAGAAAGGGCTCAAACCAAAACACCCAGGTTTGACTTACCCCTGGGGAGAAGCCACAGGCTCCCGAGAAAAGCAAGACCCAGGTTAGAGACTGAGCATGCACAGCCCAGCCCCTCCTCTGTAGCGTTGAACCTTAAAGGCAGATGCCGCCTGCCTGCGCTCGTAGGGGTCAGATCTGACACGGGGCGCAGCCCGAGCACCGCGGGCGCAAGTGCCAGTCCAGCAACCTCCTTCCAAAAATAAAGGCTGTCGCAACCATGAGCTAGCTGGTTTCCTTTGTGTTTTCATCCGAAACCGGCTTGGTGCTTCAACACCCTGAGCTACTCCGGGGTGATAGCGTGGTTTGTGAGGAAGCCGGAAATTAATAAGGTATATCAGTGAAGCTGCTGGGTTGGGTTTCAAGAGGTCCAAGCACCTCCATTTTTCCATCACTTCCCTCAAAAACTGGAGGTCTGGTTTGGTTTGTGTTTCTCCAGCAGCATTGAAGTCCTCAGAAATTATCAGTATGGTTTATGGGCGGAGAACTTTGTGGTGTGATGTTGGTGTAAGGCCACACTGTAAAATTTTATAAAATAAAGTCTTTCACAGCAGAAATGAGCAAAATTATTGAGAGCTTTCTTTCTGCTTGTTCCCAAACTAGAGTGAGTGTTGCTTTCTGCTTCTCCCTATGAAATGTCTATCGATGGTCTACAATTTTCTGTCACTAGACCTGTAGTTCTCAGTCCGTGGACATGCAGACGGGGTGAGCAAAGCCTTTGTCTGTAAGCTACAACTTTTGATCTTTTTTCACAAGTTACAGTCCCCTAAAAAATATGCTAGTAGAGTACTCAGGAAACTTTGATGCAGAGAGAAGAACTTCTGTTCTTATGAAGATAGCACTTCCACATTATACAAATGTACCCAACATTTGTTTATTAATGATTAATAAGGTCTAAATAATGATATCAAATATGCCTCGTTTTATTCATAGTTCTCAAAGTGCTCTACCAAAGGAAGATACTGTGATTACTCCCATATTACCTGTAAAAAAAGGAAGCAGCAAGCTATAAATATAACCTTGGTCACCCAAGTCACAATGTGGTACTTTGCTCTAAAAGGAACTAGTGATTTTGGGTGTTTACTAGAGAAATTCAGAAAGGCCTTAATTTCTTCCGATAGAGTATACACTACCTCCTGTACTAAGAAACTCTCAAACTTCATTTATCTTCAGGCAACAAAATGCTGATGCCCAGGAATGAAAATCAAGGGGCTGCAGAAATGCCGTGACCAGCTTTAAGACGCACACAGAGTTCAGGGTGGAAGGAGAATTCCATTCCAGACTGCAACCTAATCTTTCTTCCTGAATTTATACAGCATTTAACCCTTAAAATCCCTTAATTTGTGTGCATATTAATTATTAGCCCTCAGCCACCACAGGGTGTGAGCTGGATAGAGATTTAAGTCACAGAGGAGTCGGCAGCTTCAGCTCCAGCAATCCCAATCCACATGCTCATCCCTGCCTTCTCCAGTTACACCTTGAAGTGCATCAAAAGCCGTGGTAAACAATTTAAAGTTCATGAGCATTATGTCTAAATGCCTGAATCTTGGAGTCAGTTGTATTTTTAGTTTTTGCGTGGGGAGGGGGCTCCTTTTCAGATCACACCGTTAAAACTGTAGGAACTTGGCAGCCCTCGTCCTGCTGGAATTCCCCCTGCTCTGCATTGTAACACTGCAGTGATTTGTAGACCTCGGTACCTAATGAAGCTCACAGCTGTGCAAGAGGAGAAGGATGCTGGGTCTGGCAGCACGGGACAAGCGTGCGCCTGGCAGGCGATGTCATCTGGAATTCCCCGACTTGCGGAGCGCTCTTGTCCCCGTGCCTGGAGCAGCCACCCTCAGCCAGCAGAGCACACCCTGGAAGCACCCCCTTGTAACCCTTTCCCAAAGGTTACAGACCATTGGAAATCAAACAGGTTCATTGCTACCCTCTAAACAGGGGGGCAGAATGAAAGCCAAATGGGAGACAGGCAGGCTCTCCACCCCCTCGGAGAAGGTTGCAGTTGAATTTCATCTACCTCTACTGCACCTCATTCTGTGTCTACTTCATCAACAAGCAGCCTCTCTTTGCAGCACGAATTGCACTGTAGAATGCATTTTCCTGCTTCTTTCTTTGCCTGATGCCATATTCCAAGGTCTTAACTCACATGAGCCCAAGAGACTGGCTCCCATGCTGGCAGAGGCAGGTTGTGCTGAACTGAGCTCACAAGCCGTTATTCTCCTTTCGATTTTAAGCTGAGCTTTCAGGTTTAGCATTTTAAAATTTAGACTTCCAGCAAGCTCTTTAAACCCTTCAGATTGTCTTTGCAAGTAATGCTGCCCCTATGTGTCAGTCCTAAAATATAACTTTAAGAGAATGCTGATAGATGGATGGGTTAGAAAGGACAAATGTAAGGAATAACAAACGCCAACACAGGATTCTTTTGAGACAGAATAGAACTTCCACCTATGGTTCAATTTTTTTCCCGGTTCCACCTTTGTCAGATGTTTCACTGATTTGGTCTCTCACAAAAAAATGTGGACAGCAGCACAGGTTATGGGGAGGGGCAGCAGTGAGAAAGTGGTCAAGTCGTGCAGGGATATGCATTAGAAAATGAAAGAAGCTGACTGCCAGAAGGGTGAACCCTGATCTCAGAAGTGGCCAACAGCCAAGGAGATGTAGGGAACATGAAGGAACAGGGAGTGGCAGCAGCAAAGGGCTCTGTGACACTGCTGGTGTCCTATGGCATCTGTCAAGGACAGACCAGGGAGGACTGTTAGCTTCTCCTGTTCTCTAGGCAAAGGGTGCTTGCCCTGCACACACCCTGTTGCAGCTGTGAGCTCTATGGTATTTGGGAGAAATAAAGCAGTTCTGTCTCACAGGAATGCTGAGTGTTCTGCTAGGGTCTACTCTAACAGTGCCTCCTGATCTCCCTGTGACTTAGATTTGTCTCTTGGAAGCGTGTGTGAGATGAATGGAAAGCAGTAGGAAGGGATGCTTCAGCTTCCTGGTTACTCTTTACTCAAGTCTTCAGAGCACAGGCAACACTGACCTAACCAAAAGAAAATGAAACTGGCTGTACAGAGTAATCCTCCTAATTCACCATGCTGCAAAACACAAGGGGGATTTTTCTCCTTTCGTCATGTCCTTTCATCTTGAGTAAGACTGCCTGCAGTGAAGGCAACATTTGCTTTGTGGCAGCCCCTCAAAGCAGCCCTGTGCCCCACACCAGTGCCCTGCTCCAGTGCTGGCTGCACAGCTCCACTGGGAGGAACAGACTCCCTCTGCACTCCCACTGGCATTCCCAGAATGAGCATTGCATGGCCTGCTCCCTGCGAACTGTTGGGAGTGGTTTCTTGAAGCTGAGCAATTTCAGTACCTCCACAGCCCAGGAACCCACTGCATTTCCTATCAACAGCTCATCTAATGAGCTATTTACATATCATCCTCAGCCTGACAACAGGGACCACTTTTGCATAACAGAGATTTCATCCTCAGGGCTTCAGGCAGCTCAGCACTCCACCAGCACCTGAGATTCTCTCTCCTATTTTTTTTTTTCCTTCAGGATTTCCTTCAGCATCTTGTGAACTTTCCCAGACATCTCTTATCTCCCACTCAACTTTTGACAACCCCTTCTTATCCATCCTCAGAAGCTCAGCCATGGACATCCCCTCCTTTCTGCTCAGCCCTGACACCCACTCCCTTTCTCAGCCCTGGCCAAGGTGAAGCACTGCCACACCAATTCCCCCACCTGCCCACTGCAATTGGTGCTTTCTAGTCTGGGGTGCAAACTCTTCATAACCCACAGAAGACCACCTGTGTGGAGAAGCCCAGAGTTAGAATGCAAACCTGGAGCTCAGGACACCCAAGCTCAACCCCCAGCCCCTGGGTGACCTGTCCGGCTTCGTTCTTCCATTCCTAAGGGATAATCCCCAAATTGGTAAAGCACATAGACACTTGTTAATAATCAGTGCATCTCTGGAAAAACAAGACTTTCCAAATTTAGATAATAAAAGAAAATGTAAATAATCAATTTTAAGAAAGCCTTGAACCCAAAACAAATTAAAAGCATTTGCATTGTTTTGTAACTCACTTTTCCAGTCAATCCCTTTCCCAAACCCATTGTAGTGGTGGTGAGAAGCAGTGCCCATCTGGAGAAGGAAGAGTCAGAGCTGCTGGACAGAGATGAGATCTTTTACTGCCGTAAGTGAGAAAGTCTTCTCAAAGGCAGCACAAGTGGGAAATCCAGGCCCAGCCCTCAAAATTCTGAGGTATTTTTGGTCCAAGTCCAAAAATAAGTGCTGTTAGAAAAACTTCACAGGCAAACTGTCCAGAAGCCACAAAACATTTGCAAGTCCCCTTCAAAAAAAAAAAAAAAATCTCTTTGGTCTAAGTACTAGGTATTATCTGCTCTATTTCAAATACCCAGCTGAGAACATGTATTTGGGTCTACCTTTGCTGAAGCTAGACAACTCTAAGTTGACACAGGAGTTTAGTAGGCAGACAGCCCTGGCAGTTTCACAGCAGGATGAATGCAGTGATGCATCCTCCCCTCAGGGGAGGAGAGGACAAGCGCAGCTCTCTGCTGAGGCATCTCCTGATGGGTCAGTGCTGCCTCCAGCCCTGCTGCAACATGCCAACTTCTGCTGTCCAGCTGCAGCTACAGCTGAAGACAACAGAGACCATTTTTTTCTCTCTGGGGTCAGTGCCTAACCCAAAATCACTCCATGACCCACTCGTCCACCATCAATAATCTGCAGCAGGTGCCTGGGGGCACGTGGGGCAGTAGGAACTCAGACACCTCTGCTGTTGCATTCTGCTGCACAGAAAGATGGGGTGACCCCTCATCTTTCCTGGAGGAGCAGTGTTAAGTGCCCAAAGCAGCCTAAACCAGTTAACCATATCCTTTCAGGTCCGCAGATTTCTGCAGTGCCAGGGAATATTAAAAGAAATAAAGCAACAGACCCAGAAATAAAAAAGGGCAAGGTCATTTTCAGGAGGTACCAGTCATGAGAAAAATACAGCTATGACAGGTCTTCAGCACTGCACTTCTGTAGTGATTTTAGATATTTAATAAGGAAAATTGCAAAGTTCTGGAGAGGCAAGAGCCAGAGGTCTCATCTTCCTGAGGCTTGCAAAATCAAATTCCCCTCTTTTGAGATTTGGTCATTAGTATTTTTCCTGCTATCACAGATTGAAATCTACCTGATTTCATTGATTTTTTTTTTTTTACAAGGAGCTTTCAGTATTTCCCACAGAAATGGGACTGTCTTAATTATTGTCTGCCAAACTTTTGCAGTGTTGAGTGCAACCATCATCTCTAAGTTTTCACTGGTCTACCTCCATCATACCAATACAGAGACCACAACACAGAATGAAAAATTGCTTTATTTATTTATTTATTTATTTATTTATTTATTTATTTATTTGCCTGAGAGAAACCCCCAGATGAAGGGTTCATCACGAGTATGGCTGGGCCCCCAAACCAGGGGGACTCTGTGAGTTCCTGGCTGCCCTGCTTGGAAACACGAGTGGAGACTGTGGCACAAAGAGCAAAAGGCTGTGGCCCCAATGGCTCATGATGGGGTTGTGGCCCTGCAACATGCTCTGAGCTCTGTTCAAAGTCTGGCATGGTGCCTGCAGCCTCTTCCCTGCTCGCACCATATCACTATCACTAGTATCAAGGGCACATGGTCCTAAGGACCGTAACACACTCTGCCAAGAGTGCAGCTTCTTTTAAACTTGCTGAGATTTGAACTTTTTTGACATGTCAAGGAGTCAGATCGTGCCTCTGCCAGGATTGCCCCAACAGCTCCTGGGGTTTTTTTGCCAAGTGCTTGATGTGCTGCAGCTGCAACCTCCAGGAGAGCATTGGGCACCCCTGCATGCTGAGCAGCAGGTGCTGAGCTACTGCTGTCCCAGCACGCACAGGACAGGCATTTCCCAAATTTTGCCACTGTGAGGAGGCAGCAGGGAGAGGACAGCCCACATGGGCTATCTCAGTGTGGTCCCCACACCAAGAGGAAGCAAAGCAAGAGAAATCATGCAGCCCATGCTGATTTTCAGCCCTGGGAAACTATGCATTGCAGGGCATTTAGTCATATAAATATAGTGAGAGAAGAGAGGGACTGACAGGGAGCATTAAATACATGCTTCTTTTTTAGAACAGGAGGCTTCTCAGACTGACTGCTGCAAAAGGCTTGTGACATTTTATGTTGAGCCAGGTAAAACGCTTGGCTCCCTAAGGTACCTACTCTTACAAAAACTGCTTCTATCTTTAGTTACACAAACTCCTTATGAACTGCTCAGGGGCCTTATAAAGTCCTTCTCACAAGCTTTCTCTCACAGGCTGAATTTTTAAAAAATATCTAATAAATCAGCATGATAATACAGAAAGTCCACAGAACTCTTCAGAAGCAGGAAACTGTAAACAGCAACATCCTGAGTTTCAGTAAATAATTAAAATGCAGAACAGAAACACCAGCAAAGCAGATGTTAGGTGCAGATTCCTGTAATATGAATTTCGTTGAAGCTCCCCAAACTTGTTACCCCCCCAGCCAGTCTGTGAAATCTGGTGTGTTTTGGATACTGAGCATTAACTGCCACTCCTCACCTTTGCCACCAGTGGTACTCCTACAGGAAAAGGAGCTCTTCTGCTAAATACCATGTGGGCTGCATTTTTCAGCGTGTAGCAACTCTGTGGCAGGGCAGCTATTCCTAAGCCCAAGGGCAGAGAATCCTTCTCTCAGAAATAAGAGCACTTACAAAAACCTTCCTGTGTGTCACAAAATAGCTCCAAGACAGGGCAGATGAAGGACAAAGAATTAAGAGCAGATTATAGTCCTGGAAGACAGGAACAAATGAACTGTTTGTCAGGAGCCCTGCTGGTGTGTAAGGGAATGCTACCTGGAGCGCTCACAGGATCTCTGCTTTTGTAACTATGCCGGGTGCTAAGAAATTACAGGGTTGGCTCCCTATAATTTTATCAATACATTGCCACACCTAATGTGATTTATGATTTTTGCTTGTGATAATCTTAAAGCTGTAGCTTCTGCAGTGCTATGAATACATAGAGCATCACCCTTTTCATCAAAAACAGGAATGATGTTTCCAGCCTGTATATTTTAAGATGAAAATTCACAAATATTAACAGCCCAACAAGAAAACTGTGTAAAGGTATTTTGTTGTTTTACATGGAGAGTTTTAACCCTGCAATATTTGACCACCTAATGCCCATGTTAACTCTCAAAGCCAGCTGAACTACAGTTCCACACTTGTTACCACCATCTCATATACCCCACTGACAGCAATTCCAGCCATCCCATTGATATTTTCCCCAGCTCCTGCTCCCCAGACACTACTGGCAATACAAGCTGAGCCACTGCTGTTTGCAACATCCAGCTCACCAGCACAATCCAAGCTTCTTTCTATGCATTTGTTCAGCCTGCAGTGACTCTTGTGCCTATCAACATTACTAAACCACACAGGCACTGAACCTCCCAGGGCAAGGTTTTGTAAGCAGGCTTATTTTTATGTTGCAAAGAACCTGCTGAAGCCCTGATCACTTACTGCAGGGTTTCCCCCTTCTCACTTGGGGAGGTGGCTGTTCTCTTTATAGCTCCATGCACTAACTGAATTCCCCTTGCTTGTGTGTACTGGTATTTATCACATCAGACCACCTGTGGCATTTAAACACCTGATTGGAAATGACTCAGCAGCAAAATCCTGTGGGGAGGTAATCTGCTACACAGGAGTGATTGTAAACAGCACCAAAAACTCCCAAGTAAGGCCTAAGAACAGACACAGATGTTTTCATGAAGCTATTTGAACTGATGTTATCTGTTATCAGCAGAGCTAGTCCAACCTCAGAAATCTATTACAGCAAAACACTTTCCTTCTGATTATTTCAGTGTTGATCATGGGATACAAAATTTTAAGGTAAAAAGAAGTCAAAATTTGTATGGCAGAATAACCACTGGCTCCTACCACCATGTCCACGTTCCCAGGAAAGTTTTCACATTAGAGCCAGGCACCAAACTGAAAGCCAAGTTTCCTTGATTTCTTCCTCATCCAAGCCCCTCCTTCCTCCTCCATACCTTATTACTACTATTGAAATGTTTTTATGCAGAAGGCTTCAATACTCTTTTGGACACGTGTTGAAAGGCAGAGGGTTTTATTTTTCCCCAAGCTGAAGCTGAGCCCTTTTGCTTTGTTTCATACCAGAAATCCTGGCGTTTGTTGAGAGAAACTTTTGCAAATTAGCTTGTAGCAGAAGGTACAATGTAAATCAGCATGGAATTATAACTTATAACATGTACCATGAACATTCTAAACACCTCTGAACAAATTAACTGCAGGTTCTGCCTGGATCTGTCCCCTCCCAGCCCAAGGGACAGAAGCCTGCAGTGTCACTAGTGCCTGTTGGCAGTGATGGGCACGGGGTGCAGTCCGTTTCCACCTTTGTGCTGTGTTGCAGCATTGACCTTGGCCAGACTCCTGTCTGATCATTGCAGTCTGTTGGCCAGCCCTGTCTGATACGTGTGGGAGCCACTGAGGGAAGCTGAAGTGACACATGCAGTGCTCCTGATGAAAGATCTCTTGGAGCTCTGGAGCTCTGGCTGCCTGGAACTATGCCCTGCTCACCAAAATCCATCCAGATGCAGCACCCAGTAGGTGGTGTTTCCATGGCCCAAACACTCCCCTGCATTCCAATTTCTAATACCCCCTCTGAAGTAATTACTTACAGTTTCCCTCATTGTTTTCTAAAAATAGATTTGTTTTTTCCTACATACCTGGCTGGGGTGTTTTGTTTGATTTTTTTGGTTTTAACAACCTCTTTAAAGCCCAGGACCATGCCTGAGAAATCAGGTTTCCAGCACAGATGCTGCAGAGAGCAGTGGCTTTCAGGGCTGTTTCTGTGTTATTAGCAAGAATTGGGAGGCTGGACTGTATCACATTGTGCTGAGAATACAAAGTGAGAAATGAAAGGAGAAAGAGCAGCTTGTATGAGAGCCCTTTCATTCAAAAGGGAAGAGTGAGCCACGGTGAACACCTTCAACACAGCAATGATGTGAAATCCTGAGGCCATCAATTAGCCTGGGCATGGGGAGAGAGAGGAGCAGAGCAGGCAGGACTACAGTCCAGTGCACCAGCAGGTGCATTCCCAACAGCCCCCAGAGAAGAGGGCTCCTGGGTAAAACACAGCCTAATGACCATTATTTCCAAGAACACAAGTAACTTATCTGTAAACATCACTCCCCCAACCAGGCATTAGCTGGGAAAAAAGCAGCTTTGGGGAGAGATACTAATTACATAGCTCTCAACAGCTGGACTTTGATCATAATTACAGTGCCTTTTTCATCTTACATTAGTGGCTTTCAGCTGCAGCTAGGTGGGCACTTCTTGGAAGGTGGAAATCCCGCCTGCTTCAGATAATCAGCTCTTTTTATGACTCAGACCTGACCTGGGTTTTCTGCAGCACAGGATGAGCTCCCACAGTACCATCCAAGGCAGTAATTCTGGGGGTCAGTGGCCTGGCACTTCAGTGCAGGTGCTTCTGTCGTTACAGCAGCACTTCCCAAGTCCCAGAGCCAGAGCACTGAGTGTGCATATTCCTGATTTCAAGTATTTCTCTTTACAAGGGAAGTAGAAGGAGAAAGACCTTGAGGTCTGCTGAATTTTAGCATCATCTCAGAAGAAGAAAGATGGGCAGACTCAGGATACACCTGTCCAAACAGCCTCACTTCAGTCACAACCTACATTTGCATCCTTCACTTCTGCAAAAGGATGTACATCCCCCTCTGAGCACCCACTGTTCCTTTGCCCCTCTGTCAGCTGGGCTGCAGCTCCAGCACTGAACTCCAGCACACAGCAGTGAGTGGGGTTGTGAAGGAGAAGCTGCTGCCCTGTGACCCAGCTGAGTTCCCTATGATTTTTTGTGATGCTTTGCTTTGATACACACATTTACAAATAATTTAATAGCCTAAATGTGGGAGCTGGGCTATTGAGACAGAGGCTGAAGTGGCTTAAACAATCACACACAGCACAGGGTCGGGGCTCTCAGCTGTTTTTCCTGATCTGTGGCACTGAATTACTGTGTTCTATAGATATATAATTTCACAGTGGCATGTGAAATGACAGGCATAAGGCACATGAACATCATAAATGCACATTAGCTAATGCTCCTCAGTGTGCTCTGCATTCACCTCTTGACAGAGGAAATGTTTTAGCTGGCTACCACGTGTCCTCTTGCTGGACACCCCCAAACCTAAGAGATAAGTAGATGAAGCAACAGCAGTGGGTAAATCAAAGCCACAAATCTTAGAGTTAACTAGAATTTATAACTTCTTCCCCCTCCACATCGAACTACAGGGAAATCTGTGTGGCATGCATCCCTCCCAGCAGTTTAACAGGGTTTAAAACATTTTTCACTATTGTTTTTTTGCCAGCATACCTCAACGTTATCAGTTTGCTGGTTAGATAATTACTAGATGTAATTTTAAAGTTGCAAAGAAGCACACTGATATTAGCTAAATATTTTGCCACATCAAAGCAGAAGTGTTTCAGACTGTGTAGAATAAATGCAATTCTGAAACTGTTGAATTTTGTTAAAGCAGTCAGAGAAATGTCACATAACACATTATGAATATGCAACCAGTGGAGCTTAAAGATGACGACTATCTATGTCTCAGACTGAGAAAAGTATCTTTGGGATCAGCTTTGAGCTGATTTTGACCTGTGGCAGAGCACAGTCCCTAACAATTGAACAAATGCCACTCTTGGCTCATGTAAACAGACATGCATAACAGCTGAGACATGAGACACTGAGCTATATCTCAAACAGGTTTTATGACTGAGGGGTGTCACAAATTCTGTCTGTCCTGAGGCTTCTCACACTGCAATGGTCACATAAAAACTCATCATGCTGCTCAGGCATGTGGTGAGGAGCAGCATTTTTGCTGTAAGGCCTGACTTGCTGGATGAGGCAGATTTACAGGGGTTAAAAGGCTTGTTTAAAAAGTTCTACCAAATACAGCCAATGGATTCTTTTTAATTCATGCTCCAGCTGATTTTTTTGCCTGAGCCACAGCACCAATTTTCAGAACCTACTATTTGGCATGAGGTGGGATACAAACTGGCAGGAGCTGACAGGCTGGGAATCTGTCCCAGAGCTCAGGTACGCTTCCCAGTGCATCTTCTCGCTTTCCAATGTCAGGGTTTTTTCCTCTTTTCCTTTTTCTTCATTTTCAGTTTTGGAATTTGCCTGGCTGGGGCTTCCAGCTGTGAAAACATTAATGTGCTAAAGACTCCACTGCTGTCAGCCCAAACCCACCTTGCTGGGTGGGCACTGCTCTGGTACTGCTTTCTTGTGAATCCCACACTTTGTGCTGGCCACAGGCACATCCCTGCCGGGGTCAGCAGGGCTGGGTGGATTTGCAGGAGGTCAGAGCATGGCTGCATGTGCCTGGCCAGCCCTGGGCTGGTGTTGTGGAAGGTCTCCCTGGGGAATCCAATACCCCCGGCTTCATTCCATCTTCCTGTGCCCCGGCAGCGCTGCCAAGGACCGTGCGCTATTTCCCAGCCTCTCTCCTCTCCCTCTGCTGGCCCCAAACACGGCCCCTCCTCGCTGCCAGGTCTCCACTCTCCTCCCCAGGACCTTCACACAGCAGTGGCACCAAACAGCCGGATTAGGGGGGGATAAAAGACCCCACAAACCTCGTAACAAAGCACAACAGTGGGGAAAAAGCCCAGAGATCACCAAGCTGCCTGCAATGCCACGGGCTGGGTGATGGTGGCCAAGCCCTTTCTCCAGCACAGAGCTGTGCAGCAGGGCAGCCTTCCCCAGCATGCTGTGGAGGATGCAGAGTTAATAGTTAACTCTTCCAGGGATTAATGCCTCCGTAAGACACCAGCCAGGGCTTTTGCAAAACACAGACAGAAACCAGTATTATAAAGGAGCTCAACAAGTGACTGTGCCCAGAGGATTTCACCTCTCCGAACTTTATGACTGGAAAAATACCATCTACATGTCATTTGCATGCTTAAATATAGTATCTTCTATTGGGAGAAACAAACAAACCGACAATGTGATACTGTGACACCTCGTGTGGACATGCTCTTTTATCTGCTGGAAAGTTATAAAACTCGGCGTAACAACAAAGCTAAAATAAGAGTGGTTGTCAGGCTCTGACGCTGGCTGTTAGACAGAAGGAAAAAATATTCCTGGAAAATTGCTCTCTCTTAGAAGGCAGTTTTTTCTTCTCTGAATCTTTTTAATTAATTATATATCCTTTAAATTCCAAAATCTCAGGGCTCAATAGTTCAGCTCATGTTATTCCCAGGAGTTTTTTCACTTAAAGAAACAAACAAACACACGCCAGAAACCTAAAGCCATTCCTGCACTACCCAAAGCACAGTGTAACCTTCTGCTCCAAAACACCAGGGAAAGATACTATCAGCCTTCGTGTTATTTATCATATATTTTTTTCCCCTCTAATGCCAAAGAGGAAAAGGGGATATCTTAAACGGATGCCTATAATTAAACAGTAACCTGTTAGAAAGCCAAAAATAATAATAAGCTCCACTGAGCATGAAGAGGGCGGCACATTTTTTCCGCGTGCAGCCCAGCTGCCGGCGGCCGATAGCAGGAAAGTTAACGATTATCAGGAGGCTGAGATCAAAGCTGCGATAGCGGGGTTACGTCACGCTCGCACTCACCGCGGGATGCAGGGATCAGGGTAGTACGGCAAGGTGCTGAAAGGTGCTGCTTCAAAATTCATTTCCTTCCAGCCCCTCCTTGGGGACAAACTGAAATAAAATAAATAAATAGATATAAAGCCAGCAGGCTAAAAGCAATAAGGTCAAGTGGTACACGAGGTACAACTTTAGAGATTTATTTTACACTTGCGGATGGGTGGGATCTGCCAGGGGCTTGGCCAATGGGATTCATCCAGTTACCCCAGCATCACCACCACTCCCTCCTCGCCAGCTGGGCATCTTCTGCACAGATATTTTCCCCTCCTCTCAACATCCTTAATAAACTTTGGTGTACGCTGGCCACACTTGTTGTTGGGAGCTCATCTGGGGCTTCTCTGAACTTCTGATCTCGCCGGTCATTGGTTGCCTTCCCGCCTGACTTCACAGTTTAATTTTGGCAGCTCTTGCAATTTTACAAACTGCTGTGGCCGCTGGTCATCCTCGTCTCCAGATGGCCGGAGTTTCCTCTGCTGGGTGCAGCGCCTGTGCTGAATTTCATCCTCCTTTAAAAGCTTCCCTTGTCAGCTCTGGGGTTAGTACCTGCTTATAGCTGCCTGGGGAAATTTTCAGTCTCCCTCCCAGCATACACAGTTCACACAGTCTGTTGTGGTCACAGTTTCAAAACGGAATGACAAAATACGGGGAAATTCCTCAATTAAAAATAACTTTTTTTTAAACTTTTGCCTCTCTGCCTCCCCTTCCTGCCCTCCTCCCTGCAAGAAAGCTATCAGATATATTTGTTAATCTTTCCCTTCATAGCTTTTTATTTTGCCCCCAAAAAGTGAGATGATGCACAAACAGAACAATCTTGCATTGTTCTGGTGTCCTCTAAATAACATATACATTTTCCACATTAAAAAAAACACAATATTTTCAATGATTTTGAGGAGAAAGTAAAAGTAAGAAAATAGAAATCATATCTTTGTCAGACATTAAAGCTTAGAGAAATAAGAGTGAAATCCACCAAAACAAACTACCAAAGATGAAAAGCAGATCTGATTTTCCAGAAGAAACAGGAAAGCAAGAAAAGATGGCTTTAATTCTCTCCCCACCACCTCTTTTTCTTCTTTTCTACTCTCTTTTGAGTCACACAGAAAGTCATTCAGGAAAGCAACCTGTTTTGTCCCCCTGTTTTTTTTCCCCCTCCGTGATTTATCCAAATAGTACAGACTGTAAACCTATCCTGGTTTTGTGGGTTTGGAGAATGAATGAAATATGAATCAGGAGCTAAATTAAAATGGATTCCAGCAGGAAAAAAATAGCACCCACATATCTGTGCACCAGAGGGATTGCATCTTCAAGCAGACCTATACGTTTGTGTGGACGAGGAGAAGTGTAAGGGACTGCCCTATAGCTCACCTATAGTGCATATTTTGTGCCAGTGTCAGCACTAACTCCAGCCACCCCTGGAGCAAAAGTCAGGAACCCTCTGAGGTGGCAGCAATTGCCTCTTGTTTTTCCCCTCTGTGTTTTCCTTGTAGGAAATGTTGGTTCGAAGAATGTCACGTGGAAACATTTTCTTTGCTGCCTGTGCCAGGGTGGCAGGAGAGCTATTTCAGACTTGACATTCTCCACCCACACTCAGCCTGATAGCTTCTAACATCTGTGAATTGTGAATCCTGTAAACTCGCAGGGCTGATCCCCAGCCAAGTCCAAGCAGCTTTCACTAAGTGGCACTCACCAAGGAAGAGAGGCTGGACGTGAAGGATATGTTCATTAACTGGAGTTAAGGGCTCCCTACTGCTGGACACTGCTTGCCCTGCCTGGCCCATGGAAGAACAGTAATATCAAACTCCTTTTCTCTCTTAGGATGAACCCTGGAATAAACATCAAACCTTTTAGCTTGTGTTATTGGGGAAGAGGTATGGGAAGTTCCAAATCTGCTGGGGAGGAGGGAGGAAGATTCACAGCAGGGTTTGCGCACACACAAAGCAGCCCAGGGAGAGCTTCAGAGTGGCTGCATCCTCTTCTGCTGCTGAAATCAGGGCTGTGGGCAAATACCTCCAGGGAATGGGCAAAGAGGGCCACACCAACTCATGGTCCACACTGCCAGCCTGGCTCTGGTCTAGGCCTTGAGCATCCACCCTTAACCACAGACACAGCAAGGAAGTGCTCTCCCTGCCCAGACCATTTGAGCGAGAGCTTGGGTTCGTGCTCTCATACTCCAGGACGTGGTTTCAATCTGCACCCATGCATGTGGGTATGGATAACCAACCATGCATGCAGGCAGCAGGCTGAGCTCTGGACCCACTGCTGAGACCTTGTACTTGCTCCTGGAGAAACACCAGGAGCTGCTTGGATTTTGTCTACCATGCCCATGGTGGGATTAGCTGTTACCTCCTCAAGGCTGACTTCATGGAAGAGTGGTCATGCATTGTGTGCTCTCCAAACAGCCTGGAAGAGTTTGTCTCTCCTCATAGGTTTCAACCTAAAAGGCAAAAGAAATGTCATGAGAAAAGTGCTGTTCTTGTGAAATCCTGTTCTACTTCTTCATGGGAGCTGGAGAAGTCTCTCCCAGAATGTCCTGGGTGCAATGGCCAATGCTTTGGGAGGAGGAAATAACTCCCACCTGGAGACAGACCCTCTTCTGATTTTGGCCAGTCTCCTCACCCAGCACGTGCCCAGATCACACATCCCAAGGGCTTTGTGAAGTAAAACTGGCAGCTCCTGACATTGCTGCTGCTGGGCTGTCTCCGAGGGTGGAGCTGCCCTCTGGTTTTACAGCTCTGCACAGCCTTGGTACCCCAGGCACAGTAAATACAAGTCTGTTGCAGCCCAAACCCAAAATCCTGTGGTTCCTGTTTGCAGTGCTGCTCAAGTGTTGCAGTGCTGCAGTTAAGAAGTGGTAGTCTCCAGCTAGCAATTTGCAGCAAAATAATAACTTCTCCTGAAAAAAAATTAATTTAAAAAAGCAGCACCACATAATTCTGATGAGAAATAGTGACTTGTAGCAGGGCTCTCTTCTCACTCACAAGGCACTGATGAGAGACGTTTCTAGCAAGGACATTTCCACAAAAACTTCAAAAGGGGCCACCAACTGCCTAAGACCTGTGCCACCCCTCATGCCAGGGGTTGGGCAAACGCAAATTGCTCATGGTTTGGTTTTCTTTGGCAGTGCATACACCAGCTTTTCCTAGGGAATTGGACATTTTCAGCTTCCCACAAAGATCTGGACATGTTCTGAGGTAGCTCAGAATGTCTATCTTTTGCTTTACCCAGCTGGAAAACAGAGCCATGGAAATGAAGTGGCAGTAGTGTACAAAAGCCCCCTGCAAAAGCAGAGAGTGTCCTGATTTCTCTCCTGCAACCCAAACAGCCTTCCTCCCTCCTGCTCACAGCCAACACATAGCTATGGATTGATCGACCAGGAATTTGGGCAGGGATATTCACCAGTGCAGTGAGGTTGCATGCAGCTCCTCTCAGCTGCAAGGCACGTTGCATAGCACAGTCAGCAGTGGAAACACAAGCACAGGGTGTGTGCCTGTGTGAATTGCCAGTGCCCCTTGCATAGCTGGGAGGCTCTAGGGGCTCCGTGGTATTTGCCCAAGTTCATTTGCACTGCCTTAAAGGAAACCTACTGGGAGATGGAGCCAGAGACATTTGAGAGTTGGGAATTTCTGAGGGGGGTCTGAGCGAGTACATGAGGACTAGTACACTTCATTTAGGGAGAAATTATCTAGGGAGAAATTCTTTACTTTAAGAAGAAATTCTTTGCTGCGTGGGGGGTGAGGCAGTGGAAGAGGTTGCCCAGAGAAGCTGTGGGCAACCCATCCCTGCAAGTGCTCAGGGCCAGGCAGGATGCAGCTCTGAGCAACCTGTTCTAGTGGAAGGTGTCGGGCTCGGGTGACTTTAAGGTCCCTTCCAACCCAAACCAGCCCGCGGCTCTGTGACCCTGGGAGCACAGGCAGGGGGGAGCTCCGTTCAGTGGCAGACCTGAAGAGGAAAAGGGGCTGGTGAGCCCCTCGGCGCTCGCTGCCCCTCGCTGCCGGCGGGGAGCGTGCGGCCGATGGACGTGCGGGCTGCAGGCACGCGTCCCGCAGGAAGCCGGGCTGCCGGGCATCTGTCTGGACAGCGGATTTACAGCCAGCCCGCGGTGCTCCGGCGGGCAGGCAGCGCACCAAGCATGTGTGTAGGTGGGCAGGAATGCGGTGCTTCGCTCCGCTCCGCCGCTTCCACGTCTGCGACAGACGAGCAGCCAGGAAACAGCTGTGGAACACTCTCCCGTTACCCCTCCGCGCACCCGCTCCCGCCTTGGGCTGGCGCTGAAATGACCGGGAGATTATCTTTTAGCAGAGGCAAACATTTATATCCCCGGCAGGAGACTGCGGGGGATTTACGATGGTCCCCGCACCGCCACCCAAGGTCAGGATGCCTGTGAGCAGCCCCGCTCCTGAAAAGGGCACAAGGCAGAGGCAGTTCCCTGACATCTCTGCGCCTCCAGTCCTGTTCCGTGGCTCCGGGGACCTCTGAACCACTTGGAGCTGAAGAAGACAGGAAGATGCTTTGCTCTGAGCCACCTTTGCAACTGCTGGCTTCAGGATTTGCCTGAAATCAGACCCGCCCTTTATGCCAGGGGATGAAACGATTCATTCACAGCTTGGGGTTTCCAGGGGAGTGGTTGTGGTCCTTTGTTGGTTTGTTTGGATTTTTTTTTTTTTTTTTGTTAAGTTAAAATTAATTTCTTTTAAGAGCAAGAAGTGGGATATTTGGGGAATTTTTTTTGGTCAGAAAAAGTTGAAGAGAAGGAACTAAATCCCTCCTACCATCAATAAAATGTTTTTAGCTTGGCTATCCAAGGGAACAGAAAGCCACATCAGCATGCCTTTTGAGCACATTTTTCAACTTTAACTAAATATTAGGGATGTTTAAAGGTTTCAAAAGAATTAAGGTTTTAGGAGTTTTATGAACAGAAGTAAGAAAAGACAACTATTCAGTAACTCCAGTGAAGGGAAAGAGGAAACAGGAGTATGACCCTCACAGGATCTGGAGGATCTACCGGAATGCTGTGATGGTGGGAAAAGCTTCCTTAAGAATTCAGATTTTGCCTCAGGCTAATTTCTGATCCCAGTGCTTCAGAAGTGTCAAATTTCTGGCTTTATTTCAAGCCTTCCCCCATGCACCTTCCATATTGAGAGACAAGGGATGGGGAGGAGAGCAAACTTTAAAAAATAAATTAATAAACAAAACCACCGCAATTCTACACACGATCCTGCCCGTTCCCCCCAGCACCTTTGTCACAAAGCAGTAAAGAATGGCACTCATACCCCAGGCCCCCATGCTGGCACTGCCCTGCCTGGGGAGCACAGACCTGCTGGTGGGGCCTGAGGCACTGAGCCCAGACAGCAGCTCCCCACATCTGTGCAACATCTGGGCAGGTCATGCTTGGTCACTGATGACCAAGTGTGGCTCAGGACTGATGACAGCTCAGTGAGCCAGCAGTCCAGCACAGCACTACAGGCACATTTGGAGAGAAGATGGCAAAGGTACCACTCCCCACAGTGTACCACTCCCCACATCCTTCTCCAGCTAAACCTGGACATCTCAGTGCCAACAACTGTGGGCTTTAAAATACACACCAGCTTCAAGCTGCCATCTCCATGTGAGTACACCTGGAGCTCTGCACAATCCTTATGCTGGCCATAACTGCTTAGGCAGAGGTAGGAAGACACAAAGGACAGGGCACTGTTCCAGCCCTGCTCAACAGGACAATGGGAACTGCTTTCAGAGCTGTCTGGTTGCCTCTGGTGTCTCCTGTGTCACAGCTGTAGTGTCAGAGCATCATCCACTCACAGCAAAGGTCAGTATAGTTTGCAGGGCTAACAGATATTTTCATGAGGCACAAACCACTTCTTGAGTGTTTGTCCCCAGGATCTTGTCTCAGCAGGAGCTCAGATGACAGGGGCTGGAAGACTGACTGCCTCAGAGGGGAAAAGCTCAAGTCTTCCATGTTCTCATCCCTCACCATCACCTACTTTGCAGCTTTTTCAGAGCATGCCCTAGTTCTCTGCTTGAGCAATCCTGAAACTATTAAAACTTTTAAGTAACCCAGAACAGCTACAACAGGAGTTTCCCACTGCCTCCCTTTCTACTCCAACCCCACAGCTTCTAGCAAAGCACTTTTTACTCTTTTCCTGTTCTCCCACATGCTTATGGAGACTTCCAGCTCCCACGGGACACTGAGTGGCATCCTTTGTTTGCTTTAGGCTTTCCCATCTTCCAAGTCCCAGGGCAGAGACTGGTTCTAGGAGAAAGCCCAGAGCACCCATCTCAGCAGGTTAATTCAGTTGTGCTCTGGGCTTCCTGCAAGCACCAACTCTTTGTGTTTCCACGGGATTGGGCCAAGCCAAAAAGTATGCCTAAGGCTGGCCTCACTTCTAATCCATCAGCCTCTTTATCTCACTGACCCTCCCATCAAGATCCTCAAAGTTGTAGTTTCCTGCATCACAGTCTGTTGGTTAAACCTCAGTACAGCCATGGATGTCCCCTCTCCTGGAGACATTCCCACCACTGAGGGCCACACTGTGTCTTCTTTCTCCAAAAGTGGGGGCAGCAGAAAGCTTGACCCTTGTTTTCGAAGGAGATGGCATAGGAGCAGACTTGAAGCTGAACATGTATTTTGGAAGCTGCAGTCTCCATTTTCTCCCCTTTGAGGAGTCATCAATCAAAACTAACTCTAAGGGTAATACCATCAGTGAAGAGCAGATATGAGCACTGGAGAGGTTTCTTTCCACTGTTACTAAAAGCCAGGGCACTTCTCCCTGTGAAGAGGGAGCAGAGGGAAGCAGGTCTAAGAGACTAAATTTGGAATATTGCTCCATCTCCCTTGCCAAGCCTTACGGTTATTCAGGCACACGTGAAGAAGGCAAAACACAGAGCAGTGACTACAGTGATAAATCAGAAGCAAGGCCAAAAGGAGGCTGTCTCTCAGCTCTGGCCCCAGAAGAGCCTGTCCTCGAGAGCTGGCAGGCCACTGTGCAACTCCCACGGGAAACTCCTGCCACCCCAGGCAGGAGGGAGGGAATTTCCCTGCCTGACGTCAGCGCAGCTGCGCCACATCTCCAGGCTGTGTTCCGAGACACTGCGGGGCCACAGCCCGGCCCGACATGGGTCTGGAGGGCAGAGCACCCCAGGACAGGTGGCAGCACCCTGCCATGGGCTCAGGATTGCATATCAAAGGGGTGGCAGGGGCTGTGTAGGTGGAAGGCTTGGTCTCCCCATTCAGCTGCCACACGACATGTCTGGCATTCTGGTAAGAGCTGTGCCACAAATACACACAGTGTCATCACACCCTGTAGGGTCAAACCCGGGTTGGGGACAGGAACCTCAGTGACCACATCCCTCGTGGTGGTGAAGGTCTGCCCCGCCCTGCTGCGCAGTGGAGGAGGTGGGGAAGGAGGGCAGGACTGGGAGCAATTTCCCATCAGTTTTCTAGCCCAGGCTCACGTTCATCCTCTCACCACAGACCCATCCCAGAGTTTTCTCACGCTCTGCTCATATCTTCCAGGTGTTCACATCAGAAGCCTCAGAGGCTGGTTCATGGAATTCCAGGGTATCATCTTCTGAAGTGCTGGTGACAGGCAGCAGCACCAGCCCAGCAGCAAATGAAAGAAGAGGTTTCCTCTACATGAAGCAAAGCAAAAGATTTGCTGAATCAAGTTGTCTGTGTGGAGAGATTAACTCAGAGAGAAAGTTCCTAACAAGGAGAGCATTTACTGTCAGCCTCAATGGAAGGCACAGAAATGCAGTAAACCAAGTTTATTGCTGCATCACTCATCTTTCACAGCCTCTGACTCTTCCTCATGAGTCAGAGCTGAGCTGAATTGTAGCAATGTCATCTTGCTGCTATCAACTCTGCTGTTCCTGCACCTTCCCATCTCCTGCCTGCTCTACAATAGTAGAAACCTCTCTGCCCTTTTGGCAGCTGCAGAAAATAAATCCCCAATGCAAAAGCATTGGTCTCAAAAGAATTTCTCATTTCCAAACAGGATACAACAAAAACTCACTGCTTGGCTTGCAGAGCTCTAGTTCCCAGCATTAAGGCTATGTCTCTCCTGCAATCCAAGGTGCAAGCACAGCTCCTGCAGGCATACCTGAACTAATGGGATTAAAGCCAGTTCAAGAACAGTAGCAATTAAAACAAAAATCCCTAAAGCATTAACCACTAGCGATGGAAGCCCTGGTTGCAAACCTGCGCATCCTCTGCTAAAGCCTGCACTTCCACAGCTCCCCAGCCAGCAGTACCCAGCTCACCATTAAGGTGGGTGTGTTCACATAGGTAGTAATTTCCCTTCTGTCTGTGCTGGAGATAGAGACCCAAGAATGCCTGCAGTTAGGGGCACAGGTCCTTTTCCAGGCTCACAGTTTGAAAAAACACTAGGGGTGGGATGTGCTTAACTCTGCTCGTTAACTCTCCATCCTCCTCAGGATGGAGCACAAAATCCACTTAATCAGTGACAGTACAGTACCTGGACATAAAATAAGTGTTTGGTGTTCCTTAAGTTAATAAAACCTTCTTTCCTGTCTCAGAGCAAAGCTGAGGAAAGCTGAAGAGCCAGTGTTTCATGTCTTTGTGGAGAAGATAACAACTAAAAGAGAATCTCTTGCGTTACCCCCATCCTTGTGCTTTGATGTTAATAACCATACATGCATCCCTGAAAAAACCAAAGCCTCACATGTGATATGATCAAATCTTCGCACCTCACTTTTTCCAAAGTGAAACAATTTCTGCTGTGACTCAGCCTAAGCGCGTCATAGACTGCATCCTTGTAGTAGGCAAAAGATAACTCCCTGTCCCAAACTTCCAACTCAGCCTTCAGCTTTTCAAAGCAGGGTAATTTTCCCACGGCCACGGGATGGCAGAAGCCAGTATTGCTCATCCTTGGGAGATGAAGCTGCCAGAAGTGACACCATCGGTAACACAGCTAAAACCAGAGGTACCCACACAGTTAATCCTACATTTGAGAAGCCCAGTCCCTCCTTCTGAGGGGATCAAATCTCCCCCAGGAAGCAACGCTGTGGGCAGACTGAGAACCAATAGTTTTCAACAAGCAGAACAATCAGTCTCTCAAAAACCTCGGCTGCCTGATCCGAGGCAGAGCCCTACAGGAAAGGGAGTGCGCGTAACAGTGCCATCTGGTGATCCCCGACACCGGGGATCTCTGTCACTGAGGATCCCTGTCACCGGGGATCCCTGCCCCTGGGGATCTCTGTCACTGCAGATCCCTATCACTGGCGATCCCTGCCACAGCAGATCCCTGCCACCGAGGATCCCTGCCCACCTGCCCATGGCATTATTGACAGCTGGGCAGTGGCACCCAAAACTCCTGGTCCCAGTGGGACTGGCTCCAACATGCTCCACAGACCCTTTACTGCCAAGTCTCACTGCTGTTGTCTTATGGGGTAAGAGGTCAGAAACACTCCTGAGCAGGGATAAGGGTGAAGGAGGGTGCTTTTTGTTCTCCCTGCATATTGGCTTTCCTAGGAAGTCCTCCAGGCAGGAGTTTTAGAGAAACTGAGCTGGGTCCCTCTATTCCCCATCCTATTGCCGTCCATCAAAGGGCTGTGTGAGCCAAATCCTGCCTTTCGTGGTGGTCATTAACTTTCCACTCCTTTTTCTAGGGGGCTTCTCCAGATTCACTTAGAGACCATGGTCTGCTTGGGTGTGAAAGCAGAGGTCAGCTCTGTCTTGCAGGAGTGCACTAGCCCTGAAGAGCAAGGGTATTTTAGCCCCTAGGTCCACATTTGAGACAAGTACAGAGATGGGAAATACTTCTGCTGGGTTTTTGGGGGGTTTTTTTTGGTGGTGGTTTTGTTTGATTTTTTCCCCAAGTCACCCTTCCTAAGAGTAGAACTTCAAAGTATGGCACAGGTTGGTCAAACAACATCATTTCAGAAACCTAGAAACCTTAACACCACCTGCCTCCTGCTCAAGGATTCCCAGCAATAACTCCACTAAACCTAGCATCTCTTACAAGTCCTGTGGAGCCCAGACAGAATAAACACCACTCCTTCACCAAAATCTGCTGTAGCTCAAGACAGCACTGAGGGACAACCAAAATGCAAGGGATGCTGATTAGCCACTGAGGATTTATGGGCTGTCTGCATGCCTACAATCCACAATAAATATCAACTAATTGGCATTCCCTGTTCCCTTCATGGTCACTATCAAAGAGATGCCAGCCAGGTCCACCAGGGACAGGTTCTGAAAGAGCAGTGGCTACTCAAGGCTGATGACAGCTTTGAGAAAAACCTGTCACTTCACATTGCCCTTTCCAGCCTGCTGCAAAGGGAGGAGGGGACACCTGTTAAACCTCTCAGGCAGCTGTAGCCCCAGCAAGTGCATCATTAATGGACCAATGGATGTCCCCATATCCCAAGGAGATACAGGTGAATCTTTCCAGCAAGTCTTCTCAGAAGATGAGGAAGGAGAATGCTCATAGGGTCTTTTCTCTGATATTTTCTCCAGTCCCAGGAATGGTCCAGAACTGTTCATATTCTCCTTCTGGGAGACCTGGCTTCACACACCTCTAGCAGGATGTACTATAGACCTCCCTCTGCTCTAATAAGAGTGGGGTGCAAAAAAACAACCCCAAACATATAAACCATTTCCAGAGTCTGCAAAGCTCACAGTAACACCACTCCATGTTTCTTTGCCTGATGCTCTTTATCTGGTCTCCTGCCTCTCAGGAAATGAGAAGCTTATTCAATTGCTTCCAGTTCTCACATCATGAGGTCTCTATTTGAAAGTGGTTAAATGTGATTTAAGTGATATTTCTAAAAGCTCCTTTAAAAACAGATTTATAAATAAAATATGTTCCTGTCTAAGAGCACCTAATTAATGCCTCTTTCCAAATACCTTAACCTGAAGCATTGGCAATCAATGACTAGGCAGACAGGTTTTAAGAAAGTCTCTTCTAAAGCGAATTGCAACATGCAGATTCTGTGTTGTTAAAACAATTCACATGCCTTTTTCACACATGATTTCAAGTCACTAAGGAAGGCAAGACCACACAATATAACTTAATACATAGCAATCAAAAATTTCCACACCATCCTTTAATATAAAGCCATGTCCCTATGTAATAAGTGATGCAACAGACTTTCCCTGCAGTCCCAGTTCCTACAATTGAAGCTTAAGCCCAGCAAAGAAAGAATTAAAATTCTTTGGTTGCTGCTGAATCACTGGCTGCATTGGGTTATTTTCCTGTGCATTAGACTTTAATTATAACTAAGCTTTAGCCATCTGTTCTACTCCCTAATTACAGATGCAACAAATATTTCACAATTCCAACCGTTAAAGAGATCTAAGACAGCCCCATCTATAGTGTGCAAGGTTGGCTTCACTGGGGCCCTTTGCACTCCTTTTCTAACCACTGGGGAAGAGGAGAGGATCCTCTGCACATGAAGCAGATCCTGTTATTAACTGAGGCCTTTGCTATGTCACACCTCTTGGAAGGACTGTAAACTTCCCTGTGCCAGGGCACAGAGGGCCACGGCAGTGCTGCGTGCTGGTGGCCTCTAACCCAGATGTTCCTGTCCCACAAGGACTTGAAAGAAAGATGAGCAATTCAGAACAGCTGATGCATCAGCAGTTACAGCATTGGGAAAGGACTCTGACATAAATTCTAGGTTTTTTTGGTGTGGATGCTAAAGGTGCTTCAACCCTAGCTGCCCACCTGCCTCCTCTTGCTGTGGCTGTTCTCACACCACACACATCCTGCTAGGGTAAGTCCCTGCAAGTGCTTCAGCTTTATCACTTCATGGGCCAGTTTCTCATCCCCATGAAGAAAGGTGGGACTTCAGACGTCCTACTGTGCTCAGCAGCATCTGAAGGCAAAGCCCCATTGTGTTCCATGCCTGCTGCAACAATAATTATCTCAGCAGAGGGTTGGATGAAGACATGATAGCGCCCCAACCATCCAGAGCAGCACATCTGGCCTAGCTGGGAGCATGGTTACCCACTCTCCCTGCACAGCTGGGATAGGCTGTTGGATAGCCCAGGAGGAGAAGCTTGCTGCAGGCTCTGGAGCCTCTCAGTCACCTTCCCCACAGCTCTGCTCACTGTCACAAGACACTGCTGCAGTTGCCCGAGCTGCCACCACCACACTGCCCTGTCCTGAACCCTGCCCTGTCCAGAGCCTCAAGCACACTCGTAGCTGTAGGGTTGTGCTTGTGCCTCCACCAACCACCTGGACAACTGCCCAGTGTTTTGTAATTGCACACGCCGCCACTGACCTCAGCAATCCCTTCACCAGTCATAGTCAGATGCCTGGTGAGCTCCAGAGCTGTTATTCATCACAAAAAGATTTGGTTTCACAGCAGCTGCCTGCAACTGTGTCCATGCCCAGTTGTGGAGAGCAGGGCACGTCCTCCCCAGGTACATGCCATGGGCTACTTTTTGTTTGTGTGCGTGTCGGGGGAGAGCACAGACAAAGAGGACAGGAGAAGAAAAGGTTGAATTCACAGAGCCGAAGTGTGAATGTTTATATTTGTTAGTGTACCAGAAATAACATCGCTTTTTAGACAAAAGAGAAAGCTAAGAAAGGGTAGAGTAACCCAGAAGCTCATACAGTTTCCATGGTGTGATTTCACATAGTTATATTTAAATTATCTCATCTCCTACATCCACAGTAAGTTTTCAAATGATATCCAGTGGTTTCTCACCACAATTACATGTAAGACCCTCTTTACATTTCTAACATTTAGGTATACGCCCAGGTTTTCATTCTGAATATAATGTTAAATTGAATTTTTAAAAAGTAATCAACCAGCACTCCTCTGCTGTGCTTTGACAAGGACCCAAAACCACCACGTTTCTTGTGGTTTCCTTCTAAAATCATTATGACAGGGCTGAGTGGAATCACGAGGCAGGTTTGCTGAGTGGTTTGGTTCTGAGAATATAATAGAGTCCAGAGTCAAAGTATTTATCTCTGACATCAGGGCAAGGGATCACAGTGTTTCTGTGGGTATTCATTACCATGTGCTTGCATGTCCTAGCCTCTGGGTGATTATATATCACACAAGGTGATAACATGCACACTGAGAATAACCCTGCAGGAGACACCATGCATGAAAAGAAGCCACTCTCCATGATGACTTCCTTGAAGTTGGTCCTAGAGCCAGAAAATCCTGCTCTGTCATTCTAGTTCAACTTTAGGCCATAAGGAAAGCAACAGCAGAATAATATCAGTTGCTTCAGCCTCAAGGAAGAAGCAGAACAAAGTCTAGCATTCTCCAAAGACCTCCTAAAGCTTTCCAGAACCGTATGTGGAGTTATGCCCTCGGGCAAAGAAAAGTCTTATTTATCTCTGCAAAGATCCTGAAAGCTGGTGTCTTCCCTTTCTGCCACAGAGGTCTGTTTGGTTTGCACTTTGGTGCTGCATTCAGGAACCATTTGAGAAATGACCAGAGCCAAGAGAAGCCCATGGATAAGAGTGCAACATGAAGTTCAAAACCTAAATATAAGCATCAGAGGTTTAAATGACCCAACACCAATATAAACAGGACACATGGATCCAGGTCTAGGCTGAAACTGTCCTTATTCTAGTCACAAAAGTATTCTCACTGACTTAAGTAAGGTTTTGGCCACTGGGATATTGTTTTCAGTTTAATTAACAGGCTCTGGCTGTATCTTTCCCTTTTTTGTATTTTCCCACTTTTCATGCCCTGGGGAGTGTTCAGCAAGCAAGCAGCCTGTGAAGCAGGTATGCAGAAATCCCTCTTAGCACAGGAGTCAGAGCTGTGAGCAACTTTCCCTGTGCTGAGCCTGACATGGACACTGTGAGCAAATGCCTGCAAGGAAGCCAGATGAGGGGATCTGCTTAAGGAGATTAAATAATTCACTGTGGCATTTTTCAAGAGCTAAGTTAAAAGGGAATCAATCTCTTCATTTGAATTATCCCCCCTCCCCCTTGCATACAAGGATAAAAACCTGCTTTTCTTCCCACACATCATCAATTTTATTCAATATGATTTCTGCTCCTGATCTCCCTTTACTGCACCCCTGAGCCAGCCAGTTCTGTACTGCAAAGCCCGAGAGAGGAGGAAGCAGCACTGTGGAAGACAGGAGCCCAAAGAGGAGCTGCGTGCTTTGAGTCAGGTATGTGTTCTTACTCACAGATATAGCACAAATTCTGAATCAAACCCCTGCATTTTCCCCACCTACCACACCATGTTCACTGAACATCCCAAGCAATAAATTCAACACGTCGCTCTGGGAGATGAAGTTATGCTCCCTGCATAGCAAGGACAGCTGCACTGCACTGAGCATACACTCACAATGTAGAATTATATTGATTTTGGCTGATCTCATCACTGTTGACCTCAAGATGTGTGATACCAGATGAAGATTAATGGTGAGGAATCTGGATGGATCAACTACTAGATTCTGTAGACAAGTTTGCCGTGTCTGTGAGACATGTATGTTGAGTTGTCCTGCCAGACTCTGAGCAGACCCATGGCAAGCTCAGTCCCAGCCAGGTAAGATTCAGTTCAGGACCCAAAGCTGTGCAGTTTTTTGAGTCTGGCTGAGACCCCAGACCAATATACTCAGCACCAACATGGCCATGCCTCAGTCTAGTGCTGGCTTTGGTCCAGGCCAAAGAAGGGCTCACATCTGTCTGCAAATGCTGCATTGCCATCCTCCCCATCCAGCCAGTCTGATCCTGCAGGGCTCTGTGCCCCATCATCTCACTTCAGAACAACCATAGGCTGTAGGAGAAACTCCTGCACTTCACAATGGTCAGAACTGTGCAAGCCAGGCTGGGAAGCCATTCAGCAGATTCAGGCTGTCCTTAGATAATGCAGCTGACCAAAAACAAGTTATTTGAAGGTAAACAAGTCATCCTGCTTGCAGCAGCAGAAAGCATCACAAATATGCAAGTTACAGTAACTTTCCAGAAAAGGAGAGGGAGGAATAGGTGGAGACCTGCTCAGAGGTGATTAAGTGGGTAGAGTCATATGCCCTAACCACAGTGCACCTGCTCCCAGGCTCTCCTGCTCCAGCCCTCGGCACCCTCACCTCGCCCTCCCGCACTGCCACATCAATGCGAGCCCAATGCACCTCTCCGTGCCTGAGGCAGCGCAGGAATTCCCAGCAGTACAGGAACAGGGGCAGGGAGAGAGGCAGAGCTGGGATAGGGAGCTGGAAAGGGTAAGAGGAAGGCCAAAGAGCCCTGCGGTCACTGCTTGGCTGTCACGTGGAAAGGATGAAAGGAACAGCAGCCCCTTTCTGCAAACATCCCTGCCCTGCAAGAGCCATACGGGCCAAGGTTTCCTGCAGCAGGCACACAGCTGGTGTGGCCACCAGCAAAGCTTTCTTGGGCTCCAGTCTCAATGAAATGGAGAGCAACTTTGCCAGGACTGCCTTGCATTTTGGCAGCCAGCTAGCACAGGCGACTGCCTGTGGTTAGAGACTGCCCTACAGGCAAGAGCACCAGATGCCTCTTGTGGGGAATTTCTGAAGAAAATCCAAGAGGTTTGGACCATCTAAAAGTGTAGAAAGAGGTTCATAAGTGTAGGAAAAAATTAATGACTCTGTCAGGGAATAGGAAAGCAGCCCTTAAGCAATGAAAGATGAAAAAGCATGATTATAGCAAACTGTATTCAGCACAGACAGACCCCAGCAGAGAGGGTAGGCTGGAGTCCCAAAGTTAAGGCTGTAGGGATTCTCTGAAGATGTGTTTGAGTACAGGTCTCCTCCAAAGTTAAATATGTAGCTGTAGAAACTAGGGTTGGCAGAAATGGTTTGACCTGTTTGCAGTACAAGTCTGAAATATGTGCCATTCTGGAGCAGCCTGCTGGAAGAGGTTTTGCTACAATCTTGGAAAGACATTGGAACATGAGAATGGATCTCCAAAGATATGGATGGGAGGGAAAAATAAGAAATCAGTCTAGAGATGTGGCAGGGTCTATCCTGACGGGGATACACTCTCTTTGCCCTATCTTCTATGTATTGCCTTTTCTTTCTGATAAAGTTGAGTCGCCAAGAAGTTACAATTTTCTTTTTTTTTTTTTTTTTTGATTAATGGGTCGAGCTGAGGTCAGAAGTTTTAGTAGATACACTATGCCAATGGCTTGAACTGATCACACAGCCATGATCTGGTACCAACCCACAGCCTTCAAAGACTGAGCTTTTACAACAAAGAACATGTGCACATGGAAGAAAATTCTTGTGAATGTCACCTGGTTTCCTTGCAGACTCATGCAGATGTACAGCCCAGGTACAGAGGATGTGCATAAATGTGCAGTGAGGTGGAAAAGAGAGCCTACAAAATAGTCAGGACAAAGATGGTCCTCGGAAAAAATCAAAGCTATGTGCTAACTCAGCTGCCAGTGACCATGAACCTCTGTCTTGAGCATCACAAATGAAAAAAGATTCATCAAGGGCATGCTAAGAAATGCTGGGCTCAAACACCAAGTTTGCTTTCTAATGGAAATGACCTGCTAGATATTGAACATTGTGGGTTATTTGCTGGAGCCAATGGGGAACAAGTCACACAAGATTATTTCATAAACATCAGAACTCAAAATATTAATTCTTGGCTTGCAAATGAATGTCACTTCAATTAAGGAGATGCTGCCTTGTGCTTGCAAACATTGGAGCCCCTGAGGCTTTTATGGGCGTGAGGATCAAAACAGCCAAGCTGTTCTGATCCAGTGCAGTGGCACACACAGCACCACTACAAATGAAAGAAAAAGGACAAAAAAATCTCCTTCTCCAAGAACCAGGCAGCTAAATATTGTGGTGTGACCATGCTACTCTGGTAGAACCAGGTAGGATAAACCACATGAAAGACAACTTGTCTACACTGGAAAGCCAGCTGGAGCTGATGTTGAGAAATGCTGTCACCTGCCACTCTGCAGTGGATCCCAGCTGGCCACTCTGTTCCTGAGCAGAAGTAGCTTTAGCTCTGGGAAGTTCAAAGACAACTCATCATCCTGGGCAGCTTGTCTTCTGCTCTGTACCCATGACCCATGACTTGGACAAAGTCTGTCGTTCTAAAGCAAGATAATTATACCCAACATCATTAGCAACAAAACAATTAATTCCTAATTCCAAAGTGCTTATACAAAGAAGATGAAGATAAGAAGGAGAACAAACCCTTTGCAAATGCAGCAGGGCATTGACTGTCTGCATATGCCTCACTTAATTACCTATTCAAAAGGAACAAAGCATCTTTCATACTGTGACTCCAAAAATTAATTAGTCTCAGATCTCATTAAATAAAGATCCAGTTCGACTCTAATTAAATTAGGCTGCCTTTGACAATCAGCTGCAGTCTAGCTATTGAAGGCAGCAAGCTCCTTTTCCTCACATCTCTCCCAGGTGTCAGCAGAGGCAGGGATGCTGCCAGCATCTGCAGCCCCAACCCTGCCACCAAGCATGGAGCAGGACCAGGGTGCCCTCAGGCTTTGGGGGTAGCTGGCACACAGGAAACCTCTCAGACTTCAGTCCTCTGTTTCAAGAACTAATACCTCAGGGAGAACCAGCTTCTCTGCAGCCAGACAACACCTATTGAGCACTGTATTTCAGCATGTTCTGGTTTTTGTCAGTGCTGTGTTCAGCCCCAGATGTTCCTCATAACCCTGCAAAATCTCTATCTGACTGCTGGAGCAGACTCAGCCTGGGCTCAGTATTTGTTCTCTTCATGATTTCCCAAGCACAAGCACAAGGCAAAGATTCATTTCATGTTCTGGGCTTCAGCTAGAGGATGAAGGACAAGGAGGAGACACAGTTTCTTTAAAAAAAAAAAAAAAAAAGAGGGAGGCTGAAGTTTATTACATCACCTTATCCCCACTGAGGCTGACAGAAAATCTGCCCTCTGAGGGCTGAACCCAGCTTTCAATGCAGGCTTCCCTCTGCACCACCTGGGGATGGTGGGATCTCAACCACAGCAATATCTTTCCTGCTGAGCTGGTGCCTTGCAAGTCTCATTATCCTGCAGCTGATACAGGACAATTCACCTCCCACATTTTCTGCTGTTCTCTCGGACCCCAAAGAGAAACTCAAGGGAGAGGGACCAGGCTCTCCTTGGGTTAAAGTGGTGGGTTACAGCACACCAGCCTCACCAGGACCCTACCTGCAGCACTTTATCATTCTTTAATGTTTTCCAGCTTTGGGAAGCCAGAATAGTCAGAGTAAAGTCAGAGGTGTTAATATTGCATTTAATAACCCAGTGATATATCTTTCATTAGGTACCTAATTTTAAACTGGAAGGAGCTTTTTGTAGTCACAGCTTCCTCCAGTAACAAGTTACACCATGTAATGGCTAAGTGTGACACGAGCAACTCTGATAAGAGGAAAGAAACACACAGCTGCAATTGCAGGCTCTCTCCTTTGGATTGTTCTGCACTTCACAGCCACCAATTTACTTTTATGTTCCAGCTTCTGAGAGAAAGTGAGCAGGAAGCATCTGGATAACCTTCTCCATGTCACTCACTAGTTAGTGGACTCCTCTTCCCCTTTCCCTCACTTTTTTGAGGCTGGAATTATCACCTCCTTAGCTGTCTCAATTATCAGAACTACTTCATGTCATTACTCATCAATTGATTCTTTTGAATCTTGACTAAATTACCAGAAACCTAAATGTTTCCCAAAAATTCACTGGGAAATAAAATGAGCAAGAAACTCAGGGTAAATGCTCCACCTAAATAGCTTTTACTCCTATAACAATTTACATCTCCAAAGAGCAGGAAAATTTATGGAGGCAAGGAGATTATAACTGTGAATAGATCAACAGTGACAAACCACAGATAAGCATTTCTGAGAATTTGCATAATAATCTGTGTGTCAATGAGCTGTCAATAAAACCTGACTGAATGGTAACCTTGTAAAAGGAAGTCCAACTCTTCAGCGAGTACCTACATTAACTTTTCCAGGCAGCATCATCATCCACTTCAATCTGAAATATCACCTCTGCAAAATACCACATGGAGCTCTCCTTGTGCCTTCATCCCTGCAAGGTGGCTATTAGGTGACAGCCAGTGTCCTTACTCATTCAGTAAATGCCAGCAGAAAGGCAAATGGACCTGCTGATTTCCCAGGCAAGCTTTGCAGCTCCTAACCCCACCAAACATCCACGCTCAGATCTGTGGAAACTTGTAGTGTTCCAACAAGTTCAAGTTACCCTGAGCTCCCTGCAATCCGAGAGCTCCCCAAGTGCCCCCACATTAAGGAGATTACACAAAAATGTGAAATGCTCCAGTCATTTGAAATTGCCATGTGATCAGCACAGAGTAAAGGGACATTACTGGACTGCTTTGGATGGTTCTGTAAAGCCTTGTAGCTTGGGATTCAACAGCACTAGGAGATGCACACACATCCCTTAAGAAGTACCAGGCAGAGATGGAAAGGAGCAAAGAAGAGCTGTAGTGGGGCCTTGGCTCAGATAAGATCTGTTTGCCAACCACATCCAGATACTCTTCTTAACCTGGTAAGCTCTTCTTACTTGGTAAGGCATTCTAGGAATCAGTGAATGAAAACCATTCTGTGTAGGGGAGATCTGTGGTGGTGCTGGGGAACAGGACAGGAAATGTAAGCCACTAGAGAGAGACAGACCTGCAAGAACTGAGCCATTTTCTCAAGCACAAGAAAAAGAAACTTGTGTTCCAGTTTGCATCCCTACAGCACACATACAGAAACCTCCAGAGAACAGTTAGGGTGTCTTTCTTCAGGGTCTGGTGCACTGTGACAGTGTCTGAATGCTTTGTTCCCATTTCTCCTTACAAAGGTTTCAGCAGAAGGTGGTACTGTCTTTGCAAGAAAGCTTTAAGGAAGACTGCAATAACATGCTTTTCCTCCCTCTGCCTTTACAACTTCCCTACTTTCCTTTTGGAACTGGTTAGTTCCCACTGCTGCTGACAGATGCTCAGGAAAATTCCCAATTCTTACAAATTTTATGCTGCCTGGTGATAAGGTAGGTAGAAAACATGAGTGCCCTATGTTCTTTAAAGGGAAGAATGCAAGAAATGGTTCAGCCTTCATCAGGTTTAAATTAATCTTAATGAGAACATCTACAAAACTAGGATGTAGGAGAAGTAGCCACGGGGGAGACTGTTTTATTGAACAGCAGAGGATCCTTTTGTCCATCAGGGGATCTCTCTGCTCTGCATATATAATGCTTATTATTACATTGCAGCCTCAATATTATGCAGTAGGGGAAAGAAAGTCTTGGAAAAAAACCCAAACAAAGCCAGCCCTTCATTATCCACCAGACAAAGCCCTAGGAAATCTGACTTCATTGTCTGCCAATCACCAAGCCCAGCTGCTAACTGAAAAATGTTAAAATTGAAAATTGTTAAAATTGAAAAATGTCATGGTCTGTCTCAGCATGGAGAAAGAGAGCCTGGAAAAGCACTCATTTTACAAGCTTTGCTTTCCCACTGGCATGGGAGGGAGCTGGGGGTGGATTTGCTGCAGAGGGAAGCAGCTCTGGGTTCCTGTCCCTGCTGCAGGGACAGGGCTGGCCTGGGGACACTCGAAGCAGATGAGCACATGCAAGGGAACCCTGCAAGACACAAGTGACACGAGGTGGGGTTTGTGATTGCAGCTCTGATTGCAACCACTTGAGCATCACTGCAGTGAAACTGCCTACCTGAGCTGGGCTTTGGGAGGGACTCACATGGGAACAGGAGCCAAACATTGCTCCAGGGAATGGCTGCGAAGATGTGTCTCTGGACCTCAGGGACACCCACCCTGCCACTGGAGAAAGTCATCAGTGGGCACAGGATTAGTTGCTTTGGACAAGCTCCAGTGTGGGTGTGTTATTTTGGATGCCAAGTACCTTTCTAAGGTACTTAGCCTCACTTTTAGTGTTGCATTAAGGGATGAGGAAGCAGGTGTGGGGGAGACCAAGTTCCCTAGCTGGAGCAGAAATGGAGCTTCTGCAGCTGAAAAATGACAGAATGTGCAAGCAGATCCCTAATTCAGAGCAGGCTGTGGGGAGCATTGCTCCACGCTGACTGCTCCTATTTGAGTGGGGTGGGACATGCACAGTGTCTCTGTCTTGGACCACAAGTGAAAGACCATGTTGTCAGGTAAAAAAGCAGACAGCAGAAGCCTTTTTCTCTAAGAGCAGCTCTTGGATTCAAAGCCTTTTCAAAGCCAATGAAAGAGGTACCAAGAGCTCAAATTTACACGGTGATGACAAGTTGCAAGAGAAGGATTCCACTTCTTACATTGTACATATTAGAATTTCAAGGGCTTTTGACTTTGTCTAATCAAAATCCATTTTCACTACAACACTCAAAGACCTTGAATGAAATCAAGATAACTCCCTTGCCAAATTTTCTCTGAGTAAACTATTTCTCCTCACGTGCCAAGTTGAATAAAGAGTAACAAGTTTTAACATTTTTCTCTGCTATTAGTCAGAGAGGAGAGTTAACCACTGAGCCTTGAGTTTCCACAGAAAAAAAAAATCACTCTAATTAAACAGAAAAAAAAAAAAGGATAGTACATTTAACCAAGATTCCTGAAAAAAGAACAGGGGATAGGAAAGCTAAGACAACTCAAGCCAAATCACATTCTTCTATATCTACAGTAAGTTCTGTCTCCATGACTGAGGTGTGGATTTTGCAGAAGTTCAGGCTGAGCTGCAGACCCTGCACATTTCCCACAAAGTAGAAACAAAAGCAAGAATCTCTCACACTGCTTGTACACATTTCTGCCAGGCAGTGCCTCACCCAGTTCTTAACAGGAAGCTTCCCATTAACAATAAGAGATGGATGACAAATGAATGCTTACATACTCTCCAAAACCATTCACTTCTAATGGTTGTATGATATAAACTATGCTAGTCACACAAGTTTTTCAGGGAACTTCTGTTCTGTATGTTCAAAATGAACCAAAATGGTTCTGTGGCACATCTTGCCCCTGCACTGTAGTGCAGGCTGCACAAACTTATTTGCAGGAGGATGCTCTGGCTGGCTATTGCAAATAGCCCACACATGCTCTGGAGAACTCAGGGATGAGTCTGCATCCCATAGCCCCCCTTTTCACAGAGCTTGTGTCAAGTATTGATAGAAAGGGCAGCAGGGAAGTAATCAGTCTTCTGCTTTGGAGGGATGAATGCTAAATTACATCTGATACTCTCAGAACAGCCCCCAAGAGCAACCCTACACTGAGGAGCTTATAGGAATTTCCCACTGACCACCTGCTCTTAAAACTGTAGGGGGAAATCCCACATGCTCTGGGATGAAGGGAGTTCAGTTAAAAACAGCCCTTAACAATTACAGCTGCAGGTTATTTTTAATTGAATTCAGATGATGAATGTGAAATAGATGATTTTGAGTGAGATAAGCAGGGAAATACTTGTTCTTGTCAAGAAGGTAAGGAGCAAGCAGTTTTCCCAACCAACCTGGATAGGAACTTTTTAATCACAGAAAGAGAAATAATGGATCCAAACTATCAAGATTTATTTTAATCCAAATTAGAGATTTGATTTAAAGTGGCTCAAAATCCAGCTCCATTGGATTATTTTGAAACTGTAGCTGAGTCTGTAAATTGAAGGTCTCCAGTGCTCAAAATAGCCCCAGAGTGGGTCTCCAGGAGGTGCAGGTTTGTGTCTCTGCACAGACCTAGAGGGCCTTGGGAAGCTTCTCTGCTCACGGGCTGACACCAGAGTTGGTGCACAGCTCCCTCTGTCACATCAACACCCCGACTGTCCCAGCTGTGTAGAAAGAAGAGGGGTGATGTTCTCACACTCCACTGCAGTTCAGAGCTCCCTACAGCTCCTGACACAACCTCAGATGAATTGATGAAATTGTCTGGGCAATCATTCACCCACAGAGAAACAGGGACAATATTTCCTATCTCCCACTCTTTGTCTGTTCCATCTGTGTGAGAAGTCCTTCCACATGTAAAAGGGGTGTGAAACAGCAAGGCACCCAGAATTTGTGGCAATGAACAGTACCTGTAACTAAACTGTGGCTTTGGTCCTGCAGAGCTGCCAGCTGCTTTTCATGTGTCACGGGGCATTTGGGTGGATAATTGAATGCTGAAATGCAAGCTTTGTAGGCACAATGGATGTCCCTCAGCGCTGACAGAAAATAAGAATAGGTTTGATAGTTTTGGAGTATTTTCCACAGAAGCTGACAAAAACATTCACGAAAGCTAGGGACACCAGACCAACTGTTAACAGAGCAATGTGGGCATGTGCCCAGACTGCCAAGATGGGCATCTCCCACCACCACAACATCTTTTACTAAGATTTTGAGCTTGTTTTGCTCATACACATGGCAGAACTGTAAAAAGAAGACAAAAAAACTTTTCTCCAGTCTATTGTTACATTAAATTCTCCAGTGGAACTTGATCAACGCTCATTTCCAGTGTAATGAAAAGAGCTCACACACAGCTCCTCCCCTTCTCTCAACCCGAGACCTTTGCAGGACATGATTTCCATTAGAAAACATTAACTGTAAGTGCATACATGAAAAAGAAAAGGATGAGCAGAGCTGGGAAAAAAACAAAACAAAACACACCTAAAAGCATACACAGTGTTTTACAAGATAATTGCAGAACAAATAGAAAGTAGAGCCAGATAAATACAGTCAGCCTGTGCCATGTTCTCATGGCCATCTCAAGAGCCTTTAAGACAAAGAGAAATGGAACAGGAGATTTCTAGTGAGATATTGTCTAGTATCTCAAAAATTACAAAAAGTAAAAATTAGAGTGGAAGCACTACTGAGCAGGCACAGGTGTTGCACACACTGTGCATGTTAAGAGTCAATGCCTGTATGCTTGGAGGAAGACAGCTCAGCACAACATGGAACCAACCCATTTCTTAAAAGCACTCCACAGCTGCCACATGGCAAAAAAAACCTCACTCTGACCCAGCCAGGTGGGACTGGGAATCTCCCTGCAAGCATTTTTACAAACCTTAACTACAGCCTGTTCTTCCATTCTCTCTCTGAAGAGATTGAAGCAAGATGGATAAGTTTTATAAAATCATGCTAGGAGAACGAAAGGAAGTCCAACAGTTACTTGCCACAGTTTAAATGCAGAGTAACTGGAAACTACCATCCAAACAACTGGAAGAAGAGATAAGGCATCCCATGGAGCACCATTCCTGCTCCTGCCCCACCCAGGTTATCTCTTGGCCAGGTGAGCCACCTCCCAGAGGGAGAATCGTTGTGCTCCACCCTGGCTTAGCCCTGGGCTCCAAGCAACTGATCACTGTTGGCTTCCCAGGGCTCTTTCAGAAGTGGCAGGCACTTACCTTCTCCCTGGAGTGTAGGCTGATTTGTTAACTAGCTATTGGAATTAGTAATCCTCAGTTGAGTCAACAGTTAAGCAGTTGCTTATATCACCTTACAAGGAAAAAAATATTGACACTCTTATACTGTCAACAGATCAGAAGTAGGCAAATATAGACAGAGATAGAGTATTCAGATAACCTGCCAACCCCTGCCAACTTCGAGCAAAAATATAAACAGAAGGCTCTCTGCTCTATGAAGATTTGCAGTAGGGCAGCAGCTGCATAAGGAGCCCAAGAAGCATTTTCTGAGCTGAGTTTCAGGCCAGAGGAGCATTATTTTGCTAACTCAATAGCTTTGATTTCTGCTTAGAGGAGCTGCTGATGTTATAGGCTTGAGCAGCTGTTAAGGGTGCCTCCATCCCTTTGGCAGAGGCATCAGGAGTTTACAGATTCAGCTGCAGTTGCAAAATAAGACAACAGACTGGAGCAGTCTGGATTTTGAGCCATTTTAAACCAAAAATCTTAATTTAATTTAAAACAAATCTTGGTGTTGTCCTGCTCATTGTGGCTTGCTGACAAAATGTAGACAGACATTCTCAGTCCAGAGCCCATCCCAGATTTCAGGGATACACTACATAGCCCTGCTCTTCATCACTCACCATTTTCTCCCGTGGCTGGTAAATGTCAGAAGATGCTGAGCCAGCAAATGCTTCTGATTACCCTGTCAGAAGCTGTTCCCTTTTCTGTGCCTTCTCCCATTGCTCTGTGTCCTGTAGCCCTTCTTTCCATCTGTATACTACATGTCCTCTTGCAGCCACATCCCTGCAGGCTCCTTTCCTTGGGCATCTCTTTATCACTGGGCCATCTTGTACTTCCCATTCTACATGACCTGGGAGGGACCAATGCTTTAACAGGTTACTTCTGTGGCAGATCATCTTTCCCTACACCAAGGGTCCTTTTACAAAATCTGGCTAATTGTTCTTCCTCCTAGAGCAGCTGGGACCAAGGCTGGGTGAGCAGCTTGTAACCCTTTCAGCAATGAGCTAGGGCTAGTACAAGTGAAAAACAACTTTGTTGTGCAAAGACCAGTTCTTTAAGGAGGTGTAATGACAGGATTGCCCTAAGGGCAAAAATAAACCTCTCCATGTAGCCCCTCACTCTATTTTTTCTTAGTCAACTGAGAGGAAGGCTATTCAATCCCTTTCCTCACAAAAACCACACAGACTCTCCAACAATGACAAGAGGCTGCCTGGGCTAACCACATGCATCCCCACAGCCCCTGCTTTCTAACACCCTCTTGGCAGAGCCAGAGGAACACATCAGTTTCTGGTCCTGTGGGGAGTAAATCTCTACTGGAGGCCTGAAGCCCACACCACTCTGGGATAGGTGTGCATGCAGTAAATTCTGCCTGATGTTCAAACAATCAGCCTCAAGGTAGGGCAGAGGGGCAGACATGCAGGAGGGAGATTTAAGATACCAGCTATACATTTCTCAATGCCTGTGAAGGTTAAGCTCTGAGGACAGACATATTCCAGGTTTAGATTTCTGAGATGGAAGAAGACAAAATTTAGGCTCAGCCCATCAAGAAATGGGCAAAGGTTCAGTCTGAGCTGCAGTTCCTTCTACCTGAACCAGTTTGCCCAACCCTGGAGATGCTACTCAAGATATTAGCTTTGCTGAGGTTCCCACCTGACATCTTTCAAGGAGGGCAGAAGGGCTCAGAGAACTCCAACTCCACCTTGGCTTATAAACCTGCCAAACATGTTTCTTGGCAAGGTAGCAGAGTCATTTCCCCAAAGGCATGGTGGTTTTGCTTTGTCTTTTACCAGGTTCTAGCCCTGTGGTGCTAGCAGTTGTCATTGGGAGACAATCATAAACCAAGAAAGCAAAGCAGGAAAAAAAGTAAATAAATAAAAAACAACAAGAAAACATTAAGACCACAACGACACACAAAAAGGACATGTTGTTGAGCAGACAAAAGCCAAGACAGTTGAAAAAAAGAAATGACTCATTTCTTTTCATAAGTTTTTTGCTTGCTCCAAAGTAAAACCAAATGGTGGAATAAGTAATTTCCATTGTGTTTAGCCGCTCTCTGTGGTTTTCACCAGTAGCCACAATTGTCTGCGTTGACTTAAGTATTATTTATAAGGTACAAGGAATGAGTTGTGGAAAAGTCAACCATGGATTTGACAAACTGCAAGAAAGAGCTTGGAAGTTTTCCTAGTCCTCACTGTGCCTGACACTCACCAGTCCTGGCCTCTTTCTGTCTCTTTCCCTTTTCTGCCCTTGATAAGAGACCTTTGTAATTTCATGTATTCTGTACTACAGGCTGAGAACTCCTCAACATCAGCAGTGACCAGCAACAAAAAGAGGAAGCATTGTGACAGCGCTGGAAATGAAAAGGGAAGAAGGTTGGTTGATTCTCCAGGAGACCTACAAGCATCCAGGCTGCAGTGAGAGTGTCACTCCTCCCAAAGCAGACACAGGTGTGTCAGTGCAGGAGGTGCAGAGATGCCCCAGCAGCTCAGCACGTGGCAGCCTTGGGTAGACAGGACCCTGTGAAGGCAGTGCATGCACATCATCCTGGGCTGATGGCACACTAACACCACCTCTGGAGGGGGCCTGGCCACAGCTCCAGCCATTGCTGGGCACACCCAGGCACTTTGTTTCTGAGCAGGGTTAACACACTGAAATGGCACTTTTCCAGCCTGCACATACTGTCTCCTGTGTCCAGTTGACAATTTTATGTTCTGCCCTCGAAAAACCACCCAGTTCTTCCCATGACAAAAACCTTCAGACCTCACTCTTCCTCTTGCCTGTCTTGGCTCAAGTATAATTTGAATTGAAATTTCTAAGCAAACCAAAACCTTTCATTTTAAACCAACTTTTGAGAACTGCTTCAGAATTCTTAATACTTGCAGACCCAATAAAAGTTTCATTTTAATCAAATATATTACAGAAGTTTTATAGAATATGTCCAGACCAACATACCATACTTCGTTGTAAAAAATCCCCTCATTATTTCCTGAATGTCTTGACACTGTTTCTCCCTCTTAGGATGAATGCAAACACATCTTAGAGTTTCCAGAGGAACAGAAATACATTCTCAGATCCTCTGAACCTGCCTATTAGAACATTCCAGGCTTGCACAGTTTGTAGGAACTTTTTTTGGTTTTGATCAGTACAAGACAGCCCAGCTGCTTCTCTTGACTCACCTCCTAACATGGTGATTTTAGTCTCAAACTGGGGCAGAAGTCAAATTACAGGCAGCATGATTCATGTGCCTCTCACTTCAATCTACCCTATTCTTCTCGGAAAATGAATTACCATTTGCTTTGAAGTAATATTTCTCTCAAGTTAACTTTTATAGGATTTACAACCTGCTTGCTGACTTGGTTTGGCATAAATTGTTGTATTACTGTGGTGATCTCACTGCTGAATGCAGCAGGGTGGTGACAAGGGGAGCTTTCCTGCAGCAGGGCTGTGTGGTCCTTGTGCATTCCTCAGATTTGTTCTAGACACACTCTACTGGCACATAATCACAGAATCACAGAATCAGGTCACAATTAGGTTGGAAAGGACCTCTGAGATCACTGAGTCCAACCTCTCACCAAGCACCATCATGTCAACTAGACCATGGCACTGAGTGCCACATCCAGCCTTTGCTAAAACACCTCCAGCAACAGTGACTCCACTGCCTCCCTGGGCAGCCCATTCCAATGTTAATCACCCTTTCTGTGAGGAATTCCTTACTAATGTCCAATCCAAACCTGCCTGGGCTCAGCTTGAGACTGTGTCCTCTGATCCTGGTGCTGGTTGTCAGGGAGAAGGGGCTGACCCCCACCTGGCTGCACCCTCTTTTCAGGGAGTTGTTGGGAGGGATAAGGTCCCTCCTGACATTCCTCTTTTCCAGGCTGAACACCCTCAGATCCCTCAGCCATGCCTCATAGGAGTTGTGCTCCAAACCCTTCACCAGCTTCGTTGCCCTTCTCTGGACTTGCTCCAGCACCTCAATGTCCTTCCTGAATTGAGGGGTCCAGAACCAGAATGGGCCCCCAAACTGTGGCAAGATTTTTGCTGCAGAGAGATTGACTCTGCATGTCTTAAGACAAGACTAAGGGCTCTGCAAACTTGAATAACCTCAGAGTGATTCTTGTCCTGGATAAGAACTGTAGTTAATCTTGTCTATTGTCAATTAAAACAAATAAAAGAGGTCTAACTCCAAATCCAAGTACATTTGGATTACTTAAACAAGCAGCTTCCTTTTCTTTGAATCTTTTCTTTGAATCTTGCTGTTTCCATACTGATCTTCTCCACAGTTTTCTTGACAAGACTGCTCCAAGCCCAATTTTCAGTATATCCTTCACTATTCTCTTTCTGAAGAAAGATATCCTGCCCTAGGCTACCAGCCCCTTTGATTTGCACTGGTCCCTCGTCAGAATCTAGAGAACTGTCATCAAATTCCCTGGCTCTCTCAAGTCAGCTTTTGGTAATATGTGTCTCGGACATTTTGAAGTTGCATACATAATCTTCATTGGCTCAGCCGTTCTTAAGCCATGATTAATAATCAAAATAATAAAATGTAAAAAAAAGAAAAAAGAAAAAAGAAAAAAAAGAGGTAATTACACCCATGCTGGTAACTAAAGTGAATAGATCTCTTGCACACAAAACAAATCCCTGTACATTGACTTCCTCTGAGTCACGCCCCAATACACCCACACCTCGCCTCACTAAGGTATTTCTCATGTCATCGTAGCCTAAAGCAAACACCTACACTCTCCCGGAGCCTGCAGCAGAGAGAACCCAACCTTGCAGCACTGGGATCAAAGGTGTAAATGCCACCATCTTCCCCAGGATGTCCTGCAATTAGCAGGGGATAACCTGGAGATGGTGGCATGGCCTGAGGTCGTTTTTCTCAAGGGAGAGGGTGTGTGATGGCTTCTGGTGTAGCAATAAGCTCCAGGCACCGGGCCAAGTGCAGCAAAGGAAAATCCAGCTCCTGGCCCCAGTCAGCTCGACCCCTCTGAGGACCACAGTTTGGATGGAGTGAAATGAGGCTCTCACATGATGTGACTGGTTTCAGACTGGGGTTTGCAGAGATGCTTGGACAAACGGGCATAACTTGGCATCCAAAAAGAAGAGAAAGAAAGAGATGGAGAAAGAGAAGAGAGAAACAATGGGGTGTGGGGGGGGGAGGTAGGGAACAGAAAACCCATAAAGACTGAAGTGTTGGAAATGCTTTCAAGAAAACACAGACTATTTCTCCTCTTTGGTTGCTTTTGTTGGGTTTGCATTTGTGAATACAGCCCTGTCTGACAGTTCCAGTTTCTGCTGCAAAGAGACCCTGGGTTAACACTTTTGCAAGGTCCCACTGCATGGGCAGGGTGTTTTACAGATGAATGTTCTTTTTGCTTTCCACAAAGTACTCTTGCATCAGCTCTAGCTGCTGAGGAATGGTGTTTCCCACCAGACACAGAAAATTTAATAAGTGTTCATGCTCTTGGGGTAGAAAGGCAGGTCACGTTACGGTCATGCAGTGCCCTCAGCTTGCTGTGAGCCAGCCTGGCTTGAAAGCCTCAGTGAATCCCAGCTGCCACAGAGTGACCTCAGGTGCCTCTGGGCTGCAGGTTCTTCTCCTCACTGCTGTGTCATACGGTCTCAGCTTCCTGCAGAGCCTCCTGCCTGCCCTGCCTGTCCTCCTGCCAACGCTGCAGCTTGGCTGAACATCACTTCCTAAAGCTGGCAGCAGCAGCCGTGGTCTCCCTGCCACCACTGCCCTGCTGTCCCCCAGCACACCCTGGGCTGCCCCAAGCTGGCTGTAGCTTCACCAAGAAGGTCTGGACATCCCCACAGCAGGGACCCACTCTGCTGATATCTTCCAAATCCCTGCTGAAGCAGGGAAGAGCACACTGGGACTGTGCTCTCCCTGAGGAAACCAGGCTTGTTGAGCAGGGATTTACTGGACCAGGCACCCAGCACCACCTTTGAGCAGCTGCAAACCCCTCAGCTGAGGCTGGAGCTGAACCTCAGTTCTGACATACGTCAGCTGTAGGTTGGGTGGTCGTGTCCTGGGCTATTTTGGACAGCTCAATCATTACTTATGCATGGAAATATTCTTGTAACATCCAAGCCTGAAGCAATACCTTTCACACCAGCAGGGTTAGCAGTATAACCAGCTCCAAACCCAGCAATAGCAACAGGAAGGACACTGAGTTATCAGTCTTCATGGCCAGCACATTATCTGTGAGGCTTTCCAGCCTCAAAAGGTAGGAACAGAAGTTAAAACTGAGGTCAACAAAGTGGTTTAAGCAGCATTTTCTTGTCCTGCAGTGTCTCCTTACAGCTTTGACCATCAAAGCAAAGGCTGGGGCCACTGAACTGGATTTTCAGCAACTTGAGACAGAAGAGGAGTTGGGAGGACCCTTACCTCCTTCCCAGCTCACATGGACATCCTACCACATCCCTGAATTTACAATGGCTGAAAATCCCAGGAGACTGAGAGAGGTAACATGGGGAGCAATTACCCTGTCAGTAACTGTGGGCTGAAGCACTTTCCATGCCAGCCATGTCCCTGCCTTTCCTAACAGTACAGAAAAGGAACATAACCAGCAACAAACACCACGCTGATGTGTTTCAAAATCTTTGCTGGAATACCAACACCCAGGCAAACAAACAGAGCTGAGCATGCTGCAACTAATATCTGCCCCATCTACAAATAAGAGCTCTCCCAATTTCAGTAACCTGCAGTGAGGAATTCAGCCTATGGGTCTGCCAGCTCTGTGCCAGGCAAGCACACAGCAGGGCTTCTCTGCAGCAACCAAGCAGACAGAGACCCATGGAAAGGTGATAGCGATGGCACAGTTGGATAGTCCCGAAACCAGTTTCCCCATAAATAGGCAAATCAATTAAAGGTTACGAAATGCAGTAATTTTCTCTGGGTGTAGCTACATGCTTCTGAGTTTAATGAGCAAGTAAATGAAGTCGGGAGAGAGAAAGCAAAAACACACTTTGGGCTTCTACTGTTTTGTTCCTCAAACCCTACAAAACTCCACAAGCCTTAGATCACACCTGGTGACCCTTTCAGGGCTTTCCAGTTCACACCATCCTGCAAACAGTCACTCCTGCCCATCATCCCCTTAGGCTTGGTGACTCCTGGGAGGAGGGAAAAGAAGAATTGCCTGTCAGGCACAGAAAGTCAGGCACAGAGATGGGATATTGTCCAACCAATTTTAGAGATGGTGTAGGGAAAGGAAAAAGGCTAGGAAAATTGTTTAAAAGCAAAAATCTGCAGAGGGAATTAGGACTGGAAATGGACTAAGTTAAATGTTGCCCCATTTTCTGTCCTTTAAAAAAGGGTTTTGCATCTTTTCTTTTCCAAAGCCAGATAAGGACCTCAAGCATCCAAAGAGGTTTCATATCTCCTGAAGGAGACTCTATCCCTACAAAGGACAGCCACCTGTGTATGATCCTCTCTCTCAAAAAGCAAAACAGTTTTCCAGATGAACTTCAGGAGAACCCTTCATAATGCCCCAACTGCCTCTTAACTTACAACCTGATCTCCCCAGTATCCTACCTTTAAACAATTCCTTGTTGCTTGAGGGGCAAGTATTCACATATGCCTATGAACCTTTGGGCTTGTGTGCCTTGTTTCCTGTACACAGTGAAAATTTCTGCTAATTCAGAGCCATGACTGAGAACTTTGCCCTGATTTCATTCTCTGCTGTACTTTTTTGGGGGTTCCTCCTTCACAGCAGCCCAATTTGTATAATCAGGTGGTACAGTGAATTATTCCAAGTCTTCCCAGCTCTGGGGGAATGATGGGGACTAGGCCATGCAAAGGCAATAAAGTCTTTCTGAATCATTCTACAACAATTTTTTGGCGTTGCATTTGTGGGATGAGATACACCTCCAGAGTTCTCCACTCACCAAAACAGAAGATACTGCCACTTGGGCGCAGTTAGTAATAGAAAAAGTAAGAATAAAATTCCTGTTCCATTAGAGCTGGCCACAGAATTTTCCTATGCTAGTTTTTAGTGCACAGAACCGTATTTAGTTGCCATTTGCTGGTTGAAGTCACTTCTGGGACCACCATTGCTGTGCTACGTGCTCTAGTCCTAAAAATGCTCCAGCCATGGTCAAGGGCTTGGTCCCAGATTTAGGAATGGATGCTCTTGGGCATGACCAGAGATCTGGCATTCCTTCCAGGGGAGAGCAGGAGCCCTCGCTCAGCCCAAGGCCCAGAACTACTAAAATCACTGCTTTCCTATCACAGGCAGTTTTGATAATCAGAATGAGAGAACTCTGCTGCCCTGGGGTGCAGACAAGAAGCATGGTGATTTCCTTGCACAGCTCCTATGGAAAGTAAAGACTGCTTCTGAAGGAAATACTTGGTCTAACCAGGAGAGATTGCTTAAAAGAGTATAAAAGTTCAAACACCACAGTGTAAACTAAAGTGAGAAGAAAATTGTTAAATGAAAAGTTCTTTTAACCAACACCACCAACTTTAGATTCCCTTTTTTAGATCTACTGTAAACTTATTCACATTACAGGATTACAAGTAAACAAAATATTTCAGTAGGATCAAAAATCACAAACCAAAGGACCTATAATTTTCCATTAAAAAACAAGGACAAACATTTTGCTTGTCTTCACAACCATTAAAAAAAATCTGAATTCCAACACTACAATATTTGAACAGTGTGTTTAACTAACGTATGCATCAGCAGGATCAATATGACAGTATTCATGTCCTGAAATAATTTCAGCTTCACAGCAGGTACAGAAGGGAGACTGTGAGTGTCATGGTGAACACAAGACCTGCCCTTGCTAATACTGTGCTCTCCCAAACCAAACCTCAGCTTTACACATTGGACTCCTCCTGGGGTCCATTTACTGCTGCACAACCATTCCATTCTCTGCATAAAGGGACCAGAGGAATTCATATTACTTCTAAGAAAGAACCACTCCACAGCCCTTATTTTAAATTTGCATTACACAGACACCTTTAAAAAGAAGGTGTCGTTAGGCCAGAGGAGCTGGCTCTGCAACATGCTTCTTTGGTAATAATATCTTCCCCATTCTGTAACTTCTGAAATATAGGTATGACATAAACCCTATGGGGGCTGGTATCACGGAGATCCCGAGCCCTGCAGCCCTTCTCATTGGGTGCACAGGGCAGCCACTGCAGCCAACCACCCTCCCAGGGTAAGCAAAGATGCTTGGATACTGTGCTCTGCAGCCGTGCCCTGCCTTCAGTGGTAACCTTAGAAAGACTATCTTTTCAGTTTGGTCATTAGATAATTTACAAAAATATCCCGTGCTGTGATCTCAGCACCAAGGGCACACGAGAGCACAGGTGGAGGGAGATCTGCCTAGCCTCAGGAAGATGCTAAGTGGAAACCAAAGTGGAAGTTGATGATGCCAAGGACCCTTCAACAGTTTTTCTGAATTTGTCCTGCTCCTTGGAGAACATTTATTGCCACTCTGAGAGATCTGAGGCCAGCTGCCTGCCTGGAGACATGCTTCTTTTCAACCAGGAGTGTGCACACTGGTTTTGGGCTGGAGTGAAATTTTGAGTAAAAATACCTTCAAGATAGGTTTGCAGCTACTGTGATGACACAACCACACAAGGATGTCAGGAAATTGGATGGTCTACTTCCCGTCCTCCTCCCACACTGGTCAGGATGTGAGGATCTGAGGTGTGATGAAGTTGCTATTGCCTAATGAGCTATTGCACATCTCCTGACATGGTGCAAGAGATTATGTCCTGGGCTTTGCCTGCAGCAAATGAAGCTTGGCTCTCTTTCCTCACGTTAAATTGCAATTCACTGCAAAGTAGGTGTCTGTGTGTGTGCACTGTTATCATATGACAATGGATATTGCTGGACTCCTCTAAAGGGAGCAGTGCCTGTGTCCTTCCCTAGGGAGCTGCATTTGACACAATAGGCAGGAGCTCAACCTGTTAAATGAAAACTCTGTAAAATGGCGTGGCTTGTAAAACAGGAGGAATTTGGGCAAAAACGTTAGGAAAGGAAAGATCCTGAAAATCTGAACACCAATCAGAGAGAGCTCTCCTGTCAACTGCTTCTATATTGACAGTCTTTTTGAATAAGGCACCTCTGTCTCTCTGCAACTCCATCAGGGAGTTGTGTACCTAAAGCTCAGCGATGGGAGCCAGGCTCATGGATCCAGCTGAGCCAATCCTCCATGATTTTGGTCAAAGAAATGCAATCCTGCAAAGCATTGATAAGAAAACTAGATGCATAAAGCAAGACAGAGGTTGAGCTGCAATTCCCCAGAGGCATTAAACTCCCAAATTCTTAGCTTTCATTTTGTAAGAGACTTTACCTACAGAGAAAAATATGGACTAAGCACTGTCTCGGAACTGGGCTGTCTTCCAGACTCTCTCTCACCTCTCCTGAGAGTGTCTGGAAAAAACCTGGCATTGCAGAACAAGGGATGTTTGAAAGTTGGTGCCTCTGGGTGCTTCTATGAAGCCTCAGGTACTTAAATACCTGCATCTGTGATATTGAATAAATACTAGATTTCATGGAACAATTTTCCTCCAAGTGCATTCACTTCATGTAAAATGGAGAGCATTTTTCCTTAAAAAAGAAAAAGGAGGGTCCTTTCCTTTGGCAAGGTCCTTGGAGAAAGACAATGAAGGTTCACAAACACTCTTCACTGAGGCACATTCACCCTGAAAGTGCTTGTGTGGGCACCATGAAAATATTGTGGGCTTCAGCTCACTGAGGGGTGAGAGCTGTGCTCGTGAAGTGGGTGACTGATGAGACACCCCAGGGAGCAGCTGCTGACTGGTGCACAGTCAGAACAATCCCTGCACTGGAGAACATCTGAATAACCAGCAGGGTGGATACACAGCCAGCAGACTTGGGGTGAATAATTCCACACAAACAAATTCGTAAATCTGCCTGTTTGCACAACATGAGCTCAGACTTCAGGAGAAAATTAGGTAATAAAATTAAATTCTGACTCTTGAGGTGAGAGGTGATGGTTACACTGGATTTTGGAGACAAAAGGAGACATTTTCTATTTGAGGGCCCCCTTTTCCTCTGCCAGGTCCTGACCTAACATACCTCAACCTCAGCAATGCTCTGACAGCTGTTGGGATGGGAAAGGCCATGGTCTGCCAAGTAAGAGCCATATTCCAGGATCACATCCAGGAGGCAGGACACTAAGAAAAAAACGAGCAAGATTCTGCCACTCAATGGCAGCGAGATGTGCAGCACTGGGCACTGTGGCCCAGGGTCATCAGCTCAAGGAAAGGGCAGATCCCTAAAAGCTTAAAGGAGTGGAAGAGGTGGCCAAACACATGCATGGAATTTGCAGCTATTAAGTATCATGAAAGTATCAGGATGGTCTGGGAAAGCACCTGGTTGCGAGCACCAGGACGTGTCCTGTTTTCAGGCATATTCCGAGCCATAAATGGGTACAGCCAGAGGCAGCGCTTGGGTTACTCCAGTCCTCAGCCTTTAGCAGACCTCTGGGCACCTGGAGTGCTCCTCCTGGAACTAATTCCCTCCCATATAAATGCTTAGATACCCATTATATTACAGTACACACATTATAGTTCACTGGCCAGTGCTGGCAGATGGTATGGAAAGCTTAAACACAAGTTCCCTAATTCTCTCTTGGCTTTCAGCATGTGAAAGCTCCAGCTGTCATTGCAGTGAGAGACAAAATGACACCATCTTGAAACTCCCCAAAATCTGACTCCCCTTTCAGCAGCTACAATCCTATGAAATGCTGAATTAGCAAAAGGTGCTACAATATTATAAGCTAATGAAATCACCCAAGACACTGGCAAATGGCTCAAAGGTCCCAAGCCCTATTTGCTGGTAACCATGGCACTGCAAATTGTGTTTGCTAAATACTGGCCCTGAAGGGAAGGCAAAGGTGAGAGGCTTGCAGGAGGCAGGCTATGGTGCATGTTGCTAAGCCACTGAGCAATAACATGTTATGTGTTTCATGGGTGTGATGGCATCAGTCAGAGCAGGCATGTGACTCAGCCCCACCAACAGTGAATAGACCCTTGTAAAGTACATGGCTAAATTCTCTTATTTTCTCCATGGGATACCAGAGGAAGAAAATAAAAACCTGTCAAGAAAAAACTTTCAATTTGCTTTACATTCATAGAAGTATCAAAAGATTAAACTGCTAAGCAGGGTAATTTTTCAAATGCTTGATACTTCCTTGATGGAGGATAACCAGGCCTTTTTGAGTTCATCCATCAATACTCTGTCAGTAGGAGCAAAGTTCCCAGTCACCAGGAATAACCACTTTCAGCCATCCCAAGCTTTCAAGATGAGGCTGGTTTTGGACAGGAGGGCAAGTAGAAAGCTGATCCCTGAACCCTTGGGGCTTTAGGAGCCCAGCTTCCATTAATGTCCCACTGACAAGCAAAGAGCTTTGATGCTATGTAATAAAACAGCACAGAGACCTTGGCAGTCATGAAATAACCAGTAGGAATTTGCCTGGCCAGGCTCTGGTAGTGCTGCAACCAGAGCCCAACAACACGGTAATGAGTTCAGCCTCCCTAAATTCTGCAGTGCTTCATGAGTAATGACCTTTGGCCAAAACCCCCTTACATCCCCATTGGGACAATGGGACTTTGAAAATACTACCTTGCCTATCCTACAGCATAGATGTCAGCCAGAAAAAGAGAAGGAAGGAAAGCAAAGAGCCACCAAGTGTTGCAGAGTATGTGCTCTCAGCTGCCACTCTGCTGAGCCATTCCTGCTCTCTCCAGCACTCTTGGGTTTTTGGGCAGGATAAAGCTCTTTCCACTCATCTTTTCTGGTCACCCCACGTAGGTGTTTCTTGCAAGTATGAGTGTTGAAGAGCCTCAAGTGCTTCTACAGACACTAAACTGCATGTGGTTAGTCAAAATCATAATTTACTTCTACAGCTGACTCCTGGGATGAGCAGAAACATGCTGGGGTCAAGCTGTGCAAATTAACCCTATTAAATTATTCTTCAGTGGCTGCCTGTGCTCGTGAATGCAGTGTGCACATAACTCATGAAAGGAGCTGTGGTGAGAGCAGGTGAAGGAGAGGATGAAGCTCCTGCTCCCCGTGACTGCAGTGTGGTAAGTCTGGGAGGCACCACGGCAAGACCTTTGTTGAGGAGCAGCTCCCCCACTGATGCTCAGAGTGCAGGAGAAAACTCACATCAGGAGTTTCACTTCTGCCTTACAGCCACTCAATGGTCCCATGAGGTCCACAATCAGTGGGTGGTTCCCCTGATGGAATAAAAGTAAATTGTTTTGATCCCTTCTCTCAGTTTCCTGCAGCACATGAAACTGTCCTTTGAAAAAAGTCTAAATTCACTTGAATCTCCTGATTCCTGCATGCATCAACTCTGTCATTCTCCAGCACTGTAGCATAACCTCCAGAAACCTAGATGCGTTTTTAGGTTGCTCTGGGTTTTGGGTTATTTTTCAGAAATTCTACCCTCACAGCATTCTCAACTCAATTTAGGGCACCAACACAACTGGCTCCTCATCTTGCACCCAAAACTATTAGCCAACAACCTTTCTACCCCACCTTTGTGACAGTTTCTGGGACAGGTAAGCACCAAACCTCTCATTTGGAAATTGGCCTATTTTCATAACATACAGCTCAGACTCAAATGCCTGCATATGCCATCAAAGGGAAGTTTGGCCCCATGATGTCAGTGGCAGTGTTCTCATGCTTTGTAAAGGCTCCCTGAGACCTGAGCCTTCAAATGCACATGTACCACCCACAGCAGAAGACCTGTCCCAAAGCTCAATAAATACCCTGTTACACACCCAGTGTTCAGGGTGCACTCACTGCATCTTCCATGGTGAAATGTTAGTTATGTATTACGTGTACTGCTGCTCATATGCGTGCTACCCACAGCTTCCTAACTCCACTTCTTCATTTCTGTCTCAGGAAAGGTCTTTAGCATCAATGAGTGATGCCCACAGATCTCTGTACCTTATAGGTAATGCAAGTACGAAGCACTGTCTGGATGCCTTAAAGTAATGATGAACTAGACGTGCTTCCTTAGAAGATGCTGTACTACAGGTAATTCTTCATAATGTCTGAGAGGGAGACCCTTGGATGCTTCACCTTGTCACCACACCAGCAGCATTTTCTGTGACCATTGCTTGGTCACAAAGACCTTGTGACCTTCTTGCAAAGATCCACCTGGTGAATTGAGTGTTTACAGAGGTAAAGGTTGTGCAAAAGGAAAGTCCATACTCTTCCCCCTTCATTTTTTTTCAGGATCCAGTTCAACCATAACGCATATATACTTTGGATTTTAGGGAGAGAATTGTACTTGGCACAAATTCAGCACATTTTTCAGTCTTCAGATCTTCTCCACTCTTCATCAGATTGCACCCAGCATCTGGATCTGTGCACTCTTTGGAGCAGGGACTCATTGCTCACATACAGATGGCAACTAGCAAACACCATCTCTATAGTACTGCACTATCAGCAACCTGGCAATGATTTTAAAAGAAGACCCATTAAAAACCTGCTTAGTTTTCTTGTGAGGTTTTCACCAGATTAGGACTGCAGGATCCAGTGTATCTTTGGTTAACCACATTAAGCTCTTTAAAAGACCAGTTCCCATGTGACAAAAAGCCCTAATTGAGCACGCAGCAGTCGAGGCCAGCTCGTTGTGTTACCTTGCAGGCACACTCAGTTAATCCTTGTGGAAAGTCCCCTCAGTCCCCTGAAGTCATTGTAACATACACGCGAGCGTGCGTGCATGGGTATAAATAAAAAAATGCATCATGGACCTCGGTCCCCAAATCTGGCCTTATTTGTAAGTGCTCCCTTTGCCACAGCCTTTTCTAGCCTTGACAGGATGGGGAGGAGGAAGGTGTCACCTGTTGGTGTCCTTGACAGATGTAAGTGTGGGCATGCAAGGGGAGACATTTTAGAAAGAGGGAAGGAGGGAAAACCATTCTCAGCAGCAACCAAGGGTCCAGCAGAGCCCCTGATGAACAGTTCACGAAAGGCACTCAGGGTGAAGGGGAATGAGACCAGAGAAAATGCAGAGCAGTGCATCTTTGCTCTGAGAGCAATGGAGGGTGGTGCTAAGGGCAAAGCATGTTTGCCCTAAAGCCCACCTCCACATAACCTGCTCTGTCTAGTGATGATCAGAGTTTGTTAGAAAGTTTCTAAGAAAGCATAAGGGAAATATGGTTTTTGGACTACATTCATCACATAGTCACTGCTGTGATTGTGAGATCAATTCCATATAACTTGCATGTAAGTGGCAATGTATGAGCTATCTTCTGGGGAAATGTTAAGATTTTATGGCAGTTTTGTACTTTATTTATAATTGTTTGTGCTTTCTAAAAACAAACAAACAAACAAAAACCCAAACAACAACAAAACCACAAAAAACAAAATGCCAATGGTTTGGATGTCACATTTTCCCTGAAAATTTGAAAACAGACAGAAGAATTTTTTTTCTTACTATCCTTCTTTACATGAAATTATTGAGGAGAACCTTTTCAAATCATTTCACAGATTCTGGTCTCATCCTTCACCCATTTAATCATCTTATGTGCTCAGGCTTACATGCATGCGTAACCTTCACTGTGCACAGGGGTGAGCGTGGTCAGAGCATCCAGGGCTCTGGACACCGCTGTAATGCAGCCACTAACAGGACTAGGCACAGTTCAGCATCTGGTGTTATGACATTAGAGCAAAGGAGTGGTTCCATGAGTTAATTCCACGAGATATTATTTGCTTATCTTTGGCTTTGACTGCTTTAACCAGAAGTAATTTTATCCTGGAAGCAAGGCAAAAGCACATTGATTTAAAGAGTGCCTTTTTGCCTTTTGCCTGCGTACAGAGCCTTAAACAGACCAGCACTGAGGGTGCACACAAACCCCACTCTCCTGTGTGTTAGCAGTGCCAGAAAGCCACAGGGAATGAAAAGCATCCCCTCCTTAGCTGAGCACTGGGAACCTGTATTTCAAGTCATTTCTGTTTGCAGAACTAAACTGAGCTCCTCTGCAGCCCGGGTGGGAGGCAGAGCAGCCCTGGCTCCTGGCAGGAGCATGAGCTGCAGAGCTCCTGGAGCCCCAGGCCCAGAAGGAAAACCTCCACAGCAGGCAAGGCAGACCAAGGGCCACTTACCCAGAGACCTGACCCTTAAAACATCAGGGACAGCAGCTCTGCTAACCCTCCATGAGCTGAAGACCAGGGAAACAGGAGTTTTGGAAGCTGCCTCAGAGGTTCTGGGGAGCAGGGGTGGGTCCTTCACCCTCTAATGCCCGGAGGGCAAAAAGTGCCAAATAGCTCGTTATTTGAGCAGCATTTGGGCAGACCAGGATGTCCCAGCATGGAGCAAGTTTTGACACAAGATTGCTAGTGTTCCCAGCATGAGGGATGCCCCATTTTCTACAGAAGCACACAGCTGCCATACCAGAACTGGGCAGAACTGGAAAATTATACCATATATTAATGTGGCATGTGAGAGGGTTATGGTTTACCTTTTGTTCTTATTTAATGAGAGAGTGGGAGAGGAGGGGGTTAAGGGAGGGGTGAGATTATGATAGATGAAGAGAACTTGCTTGGCTAACTCTCCATAGCCTGTAGCTACTGCAATATTTATGAAAGGGAAGGTGCACCTTGGCAAGCTAACCTGCCTGAAATTGGAAGGTTTCAGATGAAAGGGAAACCCTGTAAAGTATAACTGAGTGGTGCTTGAGAGGAGCATGATGGCAGGGAAAGAAAATCTATCTCCTCACCAGAGTTTCCATTTCTGAATGCTTTGCTTTGCCCCCCCCCCCAAAAAAAAAGAAAAAAAAAGAACCAAAAAAAAACCACAAAGGAAAGCAACTTGGCCAGGCCTGCCCGCTCCCAGAGCGCAGGAACCAAAGTGCCAACAAACATCAAACTCCCTTTTCACAACTGGCAGAAGTCCTTTGGTATGTGCTAACACTGCCCTGCCTGCAAGGCTGGAAGGGTCCCATCCCCAGAGTGGCTGATTTCTACTGCATTTTCCTGAGTTTTGAGGTTATTTGCACAGACAGGGCAGGGCCCTTAGGTGTCCATTACAGGTCTGCTTTTTCAAGAGGAAAAGCTTGAAGATGCTATCATGAATGGCATTTCCTGCTTCTCCTACAGTTCTTATTGACATAGAAAAAAAGAAGAATTTTCTGTCAATGTTACCAAGACCTCTTATTTACCAAACTCTGTATCAGCACAGGGCTTGGATTATTTTAGAACAAAAAAGGGATGCTGATGATATAAGTATGAATGTCAGGATCCTGCAAAATATTCCCTTGATTACTTTTTAGCACAAGACATGGAAACAACTTTGAAAAATTTCAGGAAAATATTTGATATAATACAGATAATTTTTAATTAAGATCTTGCCTGTGGGCAGACCCACAGTCCTGGCATCTCTTATCTGCCAGCACAAGGCACTCCCAGTATCCTGCGCTCCTATGGAAGGAGCAAGCTCTGTGCACACAGGGATAGGTTTCTTTTAGTTGCTTAACTATTTCCTCCACAAAGAAAATATAGATCTCGTTCTGTCCTCCCACCAAAAAGAAAGGTTTCAACCAGACTGGATGAGTGGCTGTGCTTTCTATTGCTTTCATTTTTAAAATTGTAATTTCCCTAATTTTGATCTCAATCTATCACTAAATACAAAAGAGCGGTCTGAAAGCTTCAAAAGAGAATGGTGTGATTTTTCCAGCAGTTTTCCTTATTGTCCCTGCCTTCCCACGCCAGCCCTGGCGCACAGGGGCAGGGGAGGAGAGTGCTTGGCACTCTGGAGGTTCTCACACCCCTCTCCTGTCTAGACCAGGGCTATGTCTGATTTTCTATCACCCCAAGGCTACAATTTCCAGTGAAGAAAGTATTAAATTCAAAACCATCTGCCCATCTCGGCTCCTTCCGAAAAGTCAAAACCCATCAGAGGCCAAATTCCCACGTCTGGCATCAGAAAGGCTCCTCTCCCATTTGCAGCTCTAACATCATCATTGCCCAACCCATGACGTTAAAGGCTCTCACAGCCTGTTTGGGGCAGGGACAGGCACTCATGGAAAGCCAGGATTTCACAGGGGCACAGAGAAAAGGGTGGGTACAGCACGGAGCAAAGGCGCCGGGAGCCGGGCAGGATTTAACCCATTTAAATTTACCCCTTGTCGGACTCGTTCTGTTGTCCACTGACTTTTCCCTGCAGAGACCTTTGGCTCAAGTTTGCCTGCTGCTGACTGGGGCAGAATCTCATTTGCAGCATTAATCACGGGCAGCTCTCCCCGGGGCTCGGTGGCAAGCCGGGGTCAGCGCTGGGCTGCTGGGAGGGGAGGAGGAACAAGGCGAGTCACTCAATCTGCTGCCTGGTGTCACAAGTGATTTATGGCCCGCTTCAAACACAGCCATTGATCTGCTCTGCTTTCCCCAGCACGCTTGTCAGTGTGTAATAAAGCCAATGGGAATTCCTGGGTGTTGAGTCAAAGTTAAGTATGCTCAGGTTTACTTATTTAAAAAAACACACCTGAAGTCTCCCCATTTGGGAAACAGCTCAAGATTTACAATCCTGGAGAAATTTGCAAGGGTAAGAACAAGAAATACAACCCCAACCAGCCCTTCGGGCAGCTGGCCAATTAATCTTCCCTTTGCTGTCTGCTGCTTGTTCTCCTTTCTGCCTTCAGCAGTTTTGGAAGATCTAAGCCAGGCAGCAGCAGCGACTTCCTCCCGCCTGGCCCGCAGTGAACCCCCGGGATCCGTCCCGGAGGTGAACCCAGCCATCCTGGGCTGCATCTCCCAGAAAGGCTGCTCTGGAAATCACCTGCTGCTCTCAGTGCAGGTGAGCCCTGGGGCCAGGCCAAGCACTGTGTGGGCCCAGCAAGAAAGGGCTCCGTAGAGCCACATGAGCTCACCAGCAAATGTCTGCTCAGCTCCGTGCTGGCTCGAGCTCAGAGGAGCACTGACCTCAGCAGCTCTGGGTCTTGGGGGCCTTTCCAAGAGTGGTTCTCTCCTCACCTGGGATTGCTGCAAGGAGGGAGGAGGTGCAGGGGAAAGCCAGGTCAGGCAAAACATGACTGTGCCATTGGCACTGCAGGATGGTGCATGGTGAGGGATAGCACGAGACACTGAGTTCTCCCCCCACTGCTCCCAGGTCACCTGAGCCACAGCCCACGGTGGGGTTTGCATCCACACCACAGGATGAAGGAGAGCATGGACTGAATGACAAGAGAGGCACCCTGCCCAAAAGGCAGCCCAGATGTCACCAGGCAGTTCATACTGCTCTGCCCTTGCAGGATCTGTCCTTGATCACAACATCTGTGGCTTCTCACTTCCATCAAGAAGGAAACATTGCTCTATGGCATAACATGGGCTATACATTTAAAATACTGAAAGAGTAACACTTTTGCCCACTAAAATGATGTAAGGCATCTTATTCTCTTGCTTTGCTCTTGGTTAAAAAGCAAATAATAAAAAATCCCCAATGAAACAAATTCACATTTTCTCATGCAACCTTTTAAAACAAAAAATTTGCATCTTGCATCGGAAATATGTCAGCAAGCTCTCAAAATTCTACTTCTCAGGAGTAGTTTCCCTAAAAGGAGCATTTCCAATGCATTTTTCTTTTTCTAATCAGAAAACATTGACTGAGGAACCTAATAAGAAAGTAGTTGATAAACTCCAGCAGTTTTTATCCTTACAATATATTCATTTTTTGGGTAAAGAGAATTCTCATTAACAATTACTAGGCAGCAGAATAACGAGATTGCAGGAGCTGCTCCGCAGATCTCATTAAAACTGCCAACCTAGGAGCATGTCATGCTCTATTTCAGAGCACTCACAAATGCTCAGCTCCACTGGAAAGGCAGGGGTGAACCACGGTATCTAAAGGTATCTAAGCCACAGGTATCTAAAAAATATCACAGAATTCCCAATCAGTGGCCATTGAGAAGATGTTGGCTCCAGTTCAATGGATTTTCAATTTCAGCTACTGTACATGTCATAACAATCAAGCTGTGTGAAATAGAGAGCAGCAGGTTCCTAAGAAATATTAACGCCAAGTTTGATTGAGTAATGAAAGAAAATGCACACCTATGGGACTTTCCACAATTCTTATCTGTTCTCAAAATCCCCAAGGGACACACATCTTCCAGTCTCTTTCTTTTTCTGGGATGAACTTCCCAGCACTCTGGGGAGGAGGGAGAGAAGGTGGAGGAATAAAAAATCCCTTTTGAATGAAACATTGAATTAAATGCCAAAGAAATGCTGATATTTAAAACTCCCACTCATATATGGACAGTCTGGGAAAGTCAGCCCACAAGGGTGCTGGATTCCCAGCCTAGTGCATAGAACAGCTTCAAATTTTCCCAATCTGAGCACGGTTTTCAAGACACTCAGTCCTTGTTATTGCATCTTCCCATTTAAAGATTGTCTGTGACATGCAAAGGGACAGGGAGAATTGGGAAGAGGCAATCTCCTAGGAAAGGAGGTCATTTTGTGGCCAAAATCAAAACTGCTAGGACAGAAAGAGGGAGTTCTTGCTTTCTGTACTTCAGTTTTTATTTGCCCTCTCAAGTGACAGCAAAGCTGTCCCTACAAGTGCAGCAGAGACATCAAAAACCCCTGCACTGGGAGTGCCAGCATCTTTTGTATAGATAACAGCACTACCTCCTTTGCCTTTCTGAGGCAGATTTGGTGACTTTTCTTGTCCAGAAGGCAAGTCCCAGGGTGATAAAAGCAGCCAGCTTGTCCTGTTAGCAACACAGACACTGCCTCATCTCTATAGCAGAGGGAAGCTTTTTCCCAACAGACCCTGCCTGGCTAAATCCTACTGTAGCAACCAGCTGGAGTCTGCATGTAAACAGCACACACATCCAAAAGCAGCTGGGCAGCTTGAGTAAATGCTGGCATTCACAGCCAAGCCCTTGGAGCCCTGCTCAGGCACAAAAATTGTCTGCAGTACAATCCTTGCGGTATGGAGCTCTCGGCCTTGTGTCTGAGCCCAGGAGTGGTTCCCCTCAAGAATCCCAGGTTGAACTTGTTGCCAAGAAAATATTCTGCTGGTACGCATCAATCCTTGACTTCAGTGTCAGCATTCTTCCAGCTGGGCAGAATTAGGTCCAGAAGTGTATGGCATCACCTCAGCAGGAAAAGGATTTGTGGGGATCTGAGGACATTCTTTTATACTGGCTGAGAATCCGGCCCTAAATGTTTTACAAAATTTGGTAGAGAACTGCACAGACTGCTGTCAAAAGGGATGCTCATTTTGGGGCTTTAGAGGAAAAACAGAGGCAGATTTGAACCTGTGACTTCCCCAGAATCACACAGTGGAGACCCAGCAAGAAAAGTGCTGCATTTGAAATAGGCTCATACAGTGCCAAACACTTCCTCACACCCTCTCAGATAAAGTGAGAGGAGTTGCTCTTCCACCTCCCAGATCAAGCCTTGAACAAGACAATTAATTTGAAAAGGGCAATTTGATTAGAGTCAATTTTGCCTGGAGTAAAAAAACACCCATTAAATAACACCAGCAAGTGAAAAGGTGCCCAGTTTCCCCTGGGCTTTCTGGCTGTGTCAGTTGGGAGTGTACATGGTAATGGATTCATCAGAGTTAAGGTGACAAGCTGGGGTTTACCACAAGATGCTGTAAACCTGGTATTTTGTATTTTTCAAACTTCACATAGGGAAAAAACCCCAGGATGCTCAGGTCTTGACAAGACTGACAGCAAGAAGGGGAACATGGAGAAGTGACAGACACCTGCCTGTGTTCCTGCCACCCTGAATACTGTCCCAGTGCAGGAGCTGCCACACCAACAAAACCAGTGTTAAATTCATCTCCAACAAACCAGGATAAAGCCATTGATGTAAGCTGGGAGATACTGTCCTTGTGGGAGATACTCCCATGATCAGGCTACAACCAGATTGTCTCACTGGTTCAAATATCTAGAAATCTCACATCTCTACTCTCAGGAATGACCTTAAAGCCACAACTTCTTTTTACCAGTTTAAATGTGGTTTGTTAAATTTATCTGAGAAGCAGATGAGAGCCCTTCCTGGAGGACCACAGAGACAGAGCTACAGCAACAGTGGGTGAAATGCAGAGCCATCACTGCTCTGTGCTGCGTGCTCTCTCCATCCAGGAGGCTGGAAAGTGCTCTCTACATTCTAACTCAGTGGCTGTGCATATCCACCCACCCACGTGGGCTCATTCTGCTCTGCAGTATTCTCCAGGCACAATCTGGTGATGAACAGCCCACATTGACACAGCCTGAGGTACACTGCCACCAGGCACATGCTTGCACATTTAAGCTGGCAGCAGAAGCAGCAGTGCCTCTTGGGACACCCAGTTCAGACCACAGAGGGGAAAACCAGCACCCAAATCACACGGATGCCTTTGAGAGCATCTGTCAGTATTGCCATAGCGTGGTATCTGCTGGACTCATCTAGCACTAAATGGGTAACATTTTGACTAACTCCAGCTGTTTGAGCTGAGGTTGCAGAGGACACGATTAACCATGGCACACAGCACTACTGCATGCCCCTACTGGGCTATAGATCATGGCAATCCCCTTGGAAAAACTTGGAATATCTGCTTGTTGTGCAAATTGTAACAATAGCCTTTGTGCCCTGACTGCATGGTAATGGAGCGTGTTTAAGCCACTGACAATGCTGAGTTCCTTGAAGTTGCTAACGGGTTAAAGCTGGGACATCTGGTGAAACACTAGCCTCAGCTGTTCCTCAAGTGACATCTTCTTGGGTCAAATTTATCTCTTCTTGCCAGTCCATCTGCTCACAGCCTGTCAGTGATAAACACTTGAGAGCCACAGAGCAAGCGAGGCAGCAGACAGCAGTGAAGGACAGCATCTTGGAGTCTAACTAGATAGTGATATGGGAGCAAAAATAGCCCCAGTGCTCTCCCCCTCCCAGTCATCTTCCTCCCGTTGCTCTCCAGGGTCAGGGTCAGGCCAGGGAAGCAGTGTGTGCCACGCTGAACACAGAGCCCAGACCAGGCCACCCAAGGGCTGAGGAGAGATTTGTTTGTTGCCTAAGGTAACAAGGAAAAAGCCAACACACACAGCTCAACACGCTACTGTACTTGCTCATCCTTCCAATGTCCCAGGGGAAAGGTTCACACCTCTGCTTCCAGCTGGTGAATGTTCACTTCCATCTGCAAGGCACTCCAGAGCTTCCCAGTCTTTGCTGGCCACCCCAGGGCAGCCCTGCCCACATACCAGCCCAGAGCAATGCAGCAAGAGGCAGAGGGGGGCTGGAGGCTACCAGGGAAGGCACAGGGGAAATGTGCTGCTCAGTTTCCAAGGAGCTGGTACATTCAAGGTCCATGTCTCCTTGCCCATGTCTCTAGGAAAGACACCTTTCTTCCAGAAGGCAATGACCCTCACTGTAGACAGGACTATAACACACACATACACACAGTGCTCTCCAAAGCACAAACTCAAGAGCTCCAGCTCACCCTGCAGCCTATGAAACAACAAGGTGGGGGTTGAACATGACTTCCCTCACTGCTCCAAGGGAATTATGTATCTGAGACCAGAATGGTATAAAATCTATCCAAAAGGAGAAATACTGCAAGGATTCTTGGAGGTTAACTGGTGTGTGCGTGTGATTGGGCGAGGATTCACTTCACATTAAGGGTACTCTGGGAAAAACAGATTCAATTTTCCTTGGTGTCAGCTGACCAGCAATGACCTCTGAAGATGCATTAACCTGATGGGTCTTAATCTAGTGAATAAATATTTTGGTTTAAAATGGGCAGACACAGCACAAAGACCACAGTTTTGCCACATGAGTTACAAGGGTATATCCACAGTTAAACAAGCACTCTGTGCTCTTATGTGTTGCTGCCACAGTGGTGATGTCCTGCAGCTAGTGAGGATCAGTTTCAAATTGGCCCTTTTCTATGCAATGAGAAGCTTCTACCTTGAGTCACTGGGATTCTTTCACAGCAGTGTCATGGCACTGCACTGTGCTATTGCAATGCACCTGCTCGTGGCCCAGTGCTGCCTCAAACACTGCGAGGAAACATCATCATGACCCCCATGAAGCAAGAAGGCCTCTTGGCATGCTACAAACACCCTTCAAGAGAAAAAGCTCTTTCACACTGCCAGTGCTATGCAATTGCTCTAATGAGCCCACACTGCAAGGAAAGCATTTGCCTTCTCCATCCCCCCAGTTAGCTACATTACCATCACAACCACCCCGCTGTGCCTGCGCTGGCAGCTGGCAGAGCCCACGGTTCAAGACGTGCTTGATGCATTGCTGCACAGCAGATCAGGGCACAGACATTTTAGTGTGCGTCAGACACCACATTTCTCCATCCTTGAAACTGATCCTGCCAGAGTGTGCTCTCTGCAGAGCCAGGACTTTAACCCGAGAGTGCAGCTGCATTTTTAAGTATCATATTAATACAGTGTTGTGGTGGGGATTTAGTTCAAGGGAGGATGGCTCCACTCTGACCTTTGGATCCAGAGGCACGCTTTAAAATTAAAACCTTTCTTCTGTGACCCACCACCAATTTATCTCCATTCATACAATAGTGGAATTCTATAAAGTGTTTGTGTTCCTATCTGGTAGTGTGCATGGCACTTTCTACATGCCAGCAAAGGCCAAGAGAAGAACAATACATATTCTTTATTTTAAACCCAAGAAGTCTTTTATAGATGTGTTAACTCACAGAAGGGAGAAAGATCTTGGTATTGGCCATCTGACATGGTGGTAACCCAGCTCTAATCTTGGAGTCAGAGCCACAGACCAAGAAATTACATTAAACCAACAGTAGAGCAAAGCCAAAAGGCTCCTTTGGGAGCCTGGACTCTGGTGAAGATGGAGCAGTGAGGATGGTGGCCAGGAAGAGGAGCAGCAGCACTGGGAGCTCTGCTCTGCTTCTGCTGCCACGTGCTCCTGATCCACTGTGGAAAGTCCTCTCCTCACCATGCGTTTGCTTCTGGTCCTGCACTGCCCCATCCACGGGCAGCCTGGAGGCACTGTGCGCCCACGGGGCATGCAGAGGTCTCACCATCCCTGCTGTGCATCCTCGGCACAGCCCGATCCACTCCGAGAAATGAGACTTCTGATGCTTTTAATTGTGCTACCCTCTAGTGGCCAATGCCCTCCCCTTGGAGCTCGGATCTCCACTCCTGGCAGAGGAGAGGCCTTGGACTGCAAACCTTCAAGACCAGAAGTGAGCTTGGAGCTGTGCAAAAATGACTTGCACATTTGAAAGGAGACAGAGACCTGGCAAGGTCAAATGCCATCCCAGGCTCCACCACCCCAGCTCTGCTTTGGCCTTAGGAAGGGGAAGATCTCCCTGCCCAGGCTGAGAGGTCTTGGCTAGAGCAGGGTGAAGCCAGCTCAGTATCAGGTGCTTGCAACACGAAAAGCATCACCAAATTATCACTCTTGGCAGGCTCTCCCAGAGAACATGCTTCTTTCCTTCTCTGCTGTCTCACACCAGGTGCTCCAGCAACTTGGATGGCATCAGAAACACTCAACACATCAATAAACGGGTTAGAATTCAAGGAACATCCTTGCAATTACCAAGATAATTGCTACATTTCAGAACCAAACATTACTTAATGGAGCTCAATTATCTTGTGGCAGGGCCTGCAATGGCAGCAACTAATTGCTTAACTAAAGACTTTCTTCTTTCTACGCTGTGTCAACACTCATGCATGCAATCAGGCCATTGATGCAGGGAGGAGAGGAGGTACCTGTCGTGAAAAGAGGGGTTAAGTGGCAGCCACAGCCGTGTTCCAAAGTTTACAGGACAAGTGGCTTGCCTCAGACTTTATAAGGATGTGAAGTAGAACCTCAAAAATCCAGGAGGGAACAAGGATACAGGCTTTTTCTTCCTGTCTCTAAACAAAAACCTCAAATGACTACACAATGTGACTAGTGGCCCTCTTACAAGCCTCTAGGCCCCTGAGGCTCAGATGCATGTCAGTGGCCTTTTCATAGTTTATCAGTCTGCAGAGTTCATAGATACTAACAAAAAGAAAAAAAAAAAAAACAATCAATTGCCTAAAAGCTAACAGAAGACTTTGCTTTGGATACTTTCAAGCTGTTGTTGTTAACCTCTTCACTGAGCATCTCTCTCATATGAAAGAGAAGCAATGGGAAAATAGGGGCACTTTCCTCATTATTTGCCATTTCATCACTTCTTCACAATTCTCTACTACCTCAAGAACTCTCTTAGGCAGAGCCTTTCACTTTGCTTTGACACAGAACTACTCCTTGTCCCTCAAGTTCCTGTTCCTTCTCCCTAGCTTTTTCAGCCTCTTCTCTATATGAGGTGGAAACACAAGAGCCCACATCAGGCCATGACCCTTGAAAACATCAGGTCCTGGTCTCTGCTTTTTACTGGTCATGTCTGGCTTGTTCCTCTGACCAGACAGGGTTCACCACAGAGCCAGCCCCAGGCCTGGTGTCCTGAACATTGGCTACCCTGCCTCCAAGGGCTGTCCTGTTCAGCTTTGCTCATCCTTTCCAGACTCACATTTCTCAGACAGCAATTCCCAAGGCCATTTTGCTGGTCAGTTGCCAGCTCAACTCCCTCCCTTTGAAGCCCCTCCTTGCTACTCTTAAGGACAGTTTTTTCCTACCATTCATCATAGTTTCCACAGAAGCAGTAAACAAGCTAGGGTTGACTGTCCTGCTCAGAGCCCCTCCTCAGGAGCCTTCAGTTTGATGTAAAACTGTCTGTTCTCACCCTGGTTTTGTATGTTTGTCTGTTTACCCTACAGTTACAGTTTACTCTCATCCTCTAAGTTAGTGAACAGTCCTGTGAAGATTTGAGACAAAGGCTTCAGGGCCCCAGATTTTATCTTTCAAATCTCCATTTTCCTCTTTGCTACATAAAGAGCTTTCACCAGCTAAAGGACATGGTTTCCTCTCCAGAACACCACACCAGTTTGTTCTCATTTCTCCCCATAGTTTATGTCCTGTGTATGCTCTTTGCACTCATATTCCAGTTACAAGCTGAGAAAGGGGACAGGAGCCAGTGGGGTACTCAGACCTCATGGACTCAAGCTGGTCACTTAAAAGAATCATAACCCAGCAAGGGAATAGTTAACACTCCCTAAAACCGAGGCAGTTTCATGGCACACAGTTCAGTTTGCTAGCAACGCGCCCTCTCCATTTTCACACGCACGCACGCGGGCTAATTGTTTCACAGGAATAACCTCACCTGCAATTAGACACTGTTTTAAGCCTTTGATCTCTATAACTCTCCAGAGGACAGCAGGATTCCCACATGAAAGTGTTTTATCATTTTATTCCACATTTGGGAGTGACCCTATGCTCCTGGATTTATTTAAAAAAAAAAGTCCTTACCTGATCTCAGCGATTCCCATTGAGCTGAGCATGGCTGGGGCAAGTGGAAAAGCTCCCTTTGGGGGATGAGTCTCCCAGGTGTTAAGGATAAGTGAGTACAGCCCCCACCTGATGGCCTTCACCGGCTCTGCCAGCATCAAACCCATCCCAGAGATGGACATTTTGGGGACATGTCTTGTCATGCTGATTCACTTCCTAGGGTAAATTTATTTCTTTGAGCTATTGTCCAATTCACAGTTAAGGATCAGCACATGTTGTTCCTTTCCAGGGAGCTTACCTTAGCCACAGGATAGGAGACATCTGCATCTGATCCTGTAGCACCAGCTCAGGCCAGAGGGTGCACACAGCTCCTGAAGAACAGGTTGCCAGATTTTGCCTGGCTGGTTTTCTAAGGAAAGGGATGGGGCAGAGCAGGTAGCTCAGAGGCCCAAGCCATAGGTCTGGTCCCAAAGAAAACAAAACGTCAGGGCCTCAAGGCTCTTAATTAACTCTATTAGAGTGATAATCATGGCCTGCCCAACCCCAGGGGAATGGAAAAAACCCAGTGTGAAATGCATATAAAGGTATTGGACTGAAACGTGAATATTTTCACCCACTGTCAGTGGTTAGAAAGCAGTGGAGGGTGGGAGGATGGTGAAAAGATCCTCAGCTGAAGGAGTTTCTGGTTTAGCACCAACACATTGGAAACAACCTAGAAGTCAAAGACATTTCTGTGAAGTGTATATGCTTTTTGCAGGGCTGCTTTCGAAACATCTGAAGATTTTAGACTATATCATTTACAGTTCATTAGTGCACAGTAAAATATGCCCCTAACCACTTCCTTCTTTTCTTCTTAAATTAGATGTGGCTTAAAAAAAAAAAATCTCTTATATTTCCTTGCAAAAGAGCAGAGAGGACAGTGCTTCAAGAGAGCCAGCATTGCTTCCATGCCTGTGTGCAAGAGCTGGGCTCCAGTGATGAGGCTCTTTTCATCTCACAGGGATGTGCTGCCAGAAGCTGGTTCAAGGGAGCAGGAGAGGTGCCTGGTTCCCACAGCTACCAGAGTCCATTCAGTGCCTGGTACTGCAGCTTCATAGAATCATTGAGTATCCTGACGTGGAAAGGGCTCAGGAGGACTATGAAAGTCCAGTTTTTAGCCCTGCACAGGATGACCCCAAGTTGTGTCACTTGGAAGCCTCTTTCTCCCTCTTTGGATATAAAGAGATGTTACAGGAGTCAGGGCAAAGCCACCACTCCGGGGCTGGTGTGAAAGGACACAATATCTGGCAGGTAGCAAGAGGCAGGAGTTACTCTTGTCACTCAAACCATGTGGGTTTGGAATTTCAGATGTAGCACCAGGAAGATGCATAATTAGAGCACCCCAGAAGCTGCTTTAAATTATGAAATTAGCTTAATTTGCCTGCTGCCTTTGGAAAGAAAACTTCACACCAGCTTTTTTCATCTGAGCCTGCAGGCAGGAGATGCTGGCCCCAGCCAGTCAGTGGGAGCAGCACAGCTTTTTCCCCTGCCTTTTGCAGTAGTGGACCCCCAGCACAGGTTGATAAAGGAGGTTTTAGAAGACAGCCCAAAAATGCAGAGTGTCAGGGTGGAGACCTAACGGGGTCCCCAGCTCTGCCTTTGGTAGCAGCTTCTCCTGCCAGCTGCCCAACAGTGCAGTGTTCTTGTGTTTGAGCACATGGCACATGAGTGGCACCAAACTCAAAAACCTTTCCCTGACTAGGCACCAGCTCAACCCATGGTCTCAGCTGTGAAATGTCTCTTTCATCTTCTTTGGTTGTCAAACCTACAGTGTCAGCTCATCACTTATAAAAGCCTCATATCACAAAGTCCCTCTGAAGTGTGGTTTGCCCCAGTCACAAAAAACCCCCCACAATCACAAATAATGTGTACTCAAAACGATCACCTGGCTTTGCTTTCTGGCTTCTTCACTTTCAGGCAACACACATTTCACCCTTTCAAACTTTTCTTTGCTAATCTGGGAACTGAAATCTCACTTTGATGTTAGTGAGTATTGAGATGAGGGCAGAGAAGTGCAAGTGGCTGACTGGCCCTGGCTTAATGCACAACCATTCCCCAGATGAACCACAGGCTCTTCACCCTCCCACCCTGACCCGACAGCTCAGCTGATGCTGCAGCCGCTCTGCACCAGGAGAAACATGTTACTGTCACAGCCTGGACCCTCTGTTACAGTTCCAGAGCTGGCATGTTAAAGGGGAAAGAAAGGAAAGCGTAAGTAACGTGAATTTCCCAATTAAAAATCACTGAGTCGTGACACTCAAATACTTTATTTTCATCTTTAAGCCCAAGAAGCCTCTGGGATATGATCCCTTCTGCATTGGTGTTACTGCATCTCACTGAGGGCAGACCTTGTCAGCTGTTTCATCATCTCCTTTCATCTCACAGGCCCCTGACCTTGCCACGTGACTGGAAGGAGTCAGAAAATCATGGTCTGTGCTGCCCTGGTACCTGCGGGTAGCATTCAATAACAGGTGCTGCAAGCACAGGGCTGCTCCTGCCCTGACCCTCCTGCCAGAAGATTGTCAGGCTCTGTCTAAACTGTACCCTGCTTAACAGAGGACAGTGCTTGTCTTTTTTCCCCCCCTCCTCCTCCACTTGGAGCTCTTATTTCTCACCTCCCACTGCAACACTTATCAGAGAGTATATCCTTCACCTCCAGCTCAGCCTCCCTTTCCTCAGACTGGAAAGTCACTGATGATGGGGGTGGAGGTGACAGCTTGTTCTCAGCTCATTAATCTATCACAAACCTCTGCAGCAGGCTAGCTGCCTCCAGCCCTGATTCATTTCCAAGCACAAAGGATGTTTGTGTTTGATTGGGTATGCTGGATAAATTATTCCAAGCTGTGAATTTCATTTCATCACTGATCACAGACACGGGTTGAAATCCTGTGCGTGAAGTCGACAAGTGAACTTCCATTGACCTCCAAGGCAAGGTGGGACACTGGTCACCCTGAAACAAATAATAATGTAAATTAGATCAAAGGGATATGCAGGAAGAGATCATTCACATCATCCTCATCTTTACTCCTGGTCTGTAGATTCACGTATGAAGGGGATACTTGCTTTCCTGTATCTCTAGTAGCTGTGAAACAGAAACACATCACTAAGGTTCCTCACAGTCCCAGCTCAGATAAACCCCAGAGGTTTCTAACCCAGCCCCAAGATGATCTCATAACATCAGTCAGACCTTTCAGCTTTGCTGGTAGCTCTGATAGCCCTATGGATAAGGGATGCTTCTCCTCTGGACACAGAGAAATCTCTGCCTACCTCCAGCAGAAAGCTTTCCCATGGGCCTCTCACCATTTCTGAATTGTCACTACAGGGCTGGAGGCACAGCTTCAGCACTGCTCATTTTCCAGCACAGGAGACAACTCAGATTCCCTTTCCAAGGACATTTACCCCCAAAACTGATAACTCCAATGCGGACCTCCTCCCAGAAATCAGGAGAAGCGAAAAAAAAAAAAGTTTAATTTCTTATTCTTTTTTTCTTAAATGCCAGTGATTGTTCAGTAGGGTCTAGATGTGCATGCCTGGCTCTTTTTTCACAAAGACCTCAAGTCCCAAAGTCAGACCAGGAAAATCAGTTACAAATTTCAGAAAGTTTCTCTCAGCACCTCTACTGTGCCCAGGCAGACTGGAGTGAATTGTTCAGTCCTGCATGAAATCAGCTGTCAGTTCTCAGCCCTGCCCTGTAGTGCAGCATCCTCTTTGAACAAAGCCCCTGTATCACATATATCATCACACAGGAGAGACAGGGGGAGAAAGAAAAGGGGGGTAAACAGGTGACAGGAGGAATAGAGAAGAGAGCAGGACACACAGTCATGACCTGTGCTTGTTACTAGTGCAGCAATGCACATCTGCACTTCACAGCTTGTGGTCTGTGCTCTGGAGCTGCTCAGGGTCTAATGGCTTCTTCCAGTGCTGTGCCACGTCCTTGCCTGGGCATCACAGGCCCAGGAGGAAACTTTAGGGAAAAGCTGCTCAGCATTAACTGTGCTCAGCAGGGCAGCATGGGCACCGCCTCCCTGGCTGAATGATGGATGGCCTCAGCACTGCAACCTCCACAAAAATGCACTTGTCTGAATCTCTCCACGGCACCTCACTGGCCTCCGGAGCCTAATTCCTGAAATTAGGTACTAGGGCAGAGGTTTTTGGTTTCCAAACCAGACAATGTGCTGGAGAGTGGCCAGAGGCTGTGGGTACACGGAGCGAGGGTGGGGTAATTTGGGGGGAAGCTTTCTGCCTACAGGGAGAGCAGGATGCGTGAGAGCAGGTCTACAGCTCTCAGCTGGAGCAAAAATTACCGGCAGATTATCATCTTGATAGCAAGATTTAGTGCAAGGAGGGCCAGGCCAGGTGAGTCACCCTGCTGCTGCTGCCAGTCGTTGGGGCTGCTGATGGCTGTGATAACCCAAGGAGCACCCAGTGGGGACCAGCAGGGAGATTGCCAGGTTAGTTATGGAGCTGGGCACTCTGGAATGTCAGCAGCTGCTGCCTGTGCCCCTTTGCAGCACCACATACTGGAGAGGACAGAGCCCAGAGCCCAAGACATGCCAGCCTTTGCCACTTGTTCCTTGGGTGGACTGCACCCTGAGCACAGTGCAGCCAATCCTATCCAGGAATTGGGTGTGGAAGCAGATTTTGCTCCACTGCAAGCTCCTCTTCTGGAGTGCACATGAGGAGATGAACAGCTCCCAACCCCAACATGGCAACAGCTGAACCTGGCTCACTGAGCTGTGGTCGAGCACCAGGCACTAAAACCCGTGGTAAGCCCAGACCAAAGATCTTAAAGAACTAAAACAGAAGGGAATGAATTCCCCAAAACAAGAAACAGCCTCTCTGGTTGTTTTCAAGAACACCAGGCCGTGGTGAGACAGGAAGGTCTGGGCTCTGCTGTCCTCAGTTCAGTCCCACAGCAGATGAATGAGCCCAGTCACTTGTGCTTTGCTTCAGAGTTTGCATACCCAGCACCTCACCCATCCAGATAAGTGTCACATCAGGTGTAGTTCTGACACCATGGTCTCTTACCCTCAGTGTGGGTCTAAATAGAACTGGGATGGGCTCCCAAACAGTCCTGCTCAGTCTGTGAGCCAGGGATCACATCGCACCAGAGGGTGTGGAGAGGCCCTTGACACCAAAATGTTTTGACAATCAAATATCCCCAAGCAACTCTAGGCATTGAGCACAGCTGAAGCACGGGTGGCCAAAGCAGCTTTGAGCTGTCCAGAGCTACACAGACACATAACAGGGAGCTCAGCAAATCCTTCCTGAGAAGTGGTGTGAACTCTTGGGTTACTGCTGCACGCAGAGCCAGCTGTCCTCTCTGCACACCCAGTGCCACCTATGCTGGTGAGGCTGATGGGAGCCCCGGTCTGTGCAAGCTGAGATTCTGGTGCACACTGGTGCTGCTGACTGCTTGGTTTTCAGGAGCCACATAGACCCTACAGAGCACAGGAAAGCCATCACCCTCCTAAAGCCCTTCCACACAGCCTGCACTGCACCCACCAGCCCATCCCACAGCAGAAAGAAACAGAGATTGCAGATGCTTCTGAGCAGTCCCTGCAGGCATGAGGCTGCACAGACTCACCATGTAACCAGCAAAGGGTGCAGAGCTCACACTCCCTAGCTGACACTATTGCAACTCCTGCTAAAGAGCAGAGATAGTGGCTGGCCCTGCTTTGCATTGGGGGTCTCTCTCCCATGGATGCACTCTAAGCCCAAGCACATTGTCCTCTTGCTGGGGCTCCCATCTTCCCTTTGCTCCAGGTGGAAGCAGTGACTGGATGTGATGAGGCGCTACTTGGCTTGAAAAATCTTTAGATGTTGCAATTTGTTGCTCAGGGGCTGCAGCTGGACTAGATTAGATTACACTGGGCTAACCAGAGAGATTTTTCTCTGGGTTTCTCCAACTAGAAACTAACCACAAATCATGAAGCAGCAAGAAGATGTAAAGAAATGTTCACATCTGAAATGCTTTTTCACAGAGCAAGTCCAATTAACAAAAGGTCAAAAGAGAAATTAAAAGTAATCTTGGGGTCAGAGGTTGTACAGTGCACTGAGTATTGAAATTACTCACCCTGCTACGGTCCAGCTACAAGATTTCCTGTTTGCTTTGCCCTAATTTTTGGGTGTTTTACAGTGATTGGAATGATAAATAAAACTCCTACACTAGAAAATAACTGGCGGCAATGGAGGTGGGGTAATTTCATGAGTTAACTGTGACAGAACAATGTGAGAGGCATTATGGTCTTATTTTGGTTTCAATTTGGAGGAAAAAGCACACCTCAGTCCTTATTTTATTGAAATGGCTTATTCAACTCAAGAACATATTTTGCATCCCTATTTCCCCTTCTGCACATGGAATATGATGCCGTGCACTCTGCTTGTCATAGCTCAGATCCTGTCTTGCATTTCTGTAATGCCTTGCATGCTGGAGAGTCTTGGCATGCTTGACAAACTGCTGTGTACATGGCCACATACAGACATGCAGCCACTTCTGGGGTGGAAGGCAGCAGGAACTGTGTGTGCTGCACTGGGGGCAACAAGATTCTGTCCTGGAAGGGATGATTTTGCATAGCAGGCCATTAACATCAATCTCTGAACAGCAGCAGGCTCCTGGCTACGAGTTTAGCTGCATCTCAAGGACTGGAAATTTTACTGCCGGGATGTGAACCTGTAGTTCCAGGCAATCTATTTCTGCCTAACCTGCTAGGCTGTCAGTAGCTGTTTTCATCCCTTACATACACTACAGAACAATAACAGATAAATATCAATGTAGATCTCAGCCTCCTTCACCTTTTGGAAGGGGTTATGTCTTCTCAAAGGATGATTTTGAGAAAGGAACCAACATCAGGTGGAAAAGGAGTGAATTTGTCAGAAAAGAATCATCTTCTCTTTCCCACCTCTCATCATCTGCATGTCTCTCTTTTCACTGCCCCAGGAGGCACATCCTGGTGGGTGGGAGGGCAAAGATGGGGAAGGAGGACGGACAGGGCTTGGGCTGTGGCACTCAGTGAGCTGCATTAGCTGCAGAGATTGAAGCATGCATGGCAGTAAAAGTCATGACCCAGGTTCTGTTCTCCCAGTGCCTTCTGCAGCCCTCAGGGTCCTGCACATCCCTCCCTGGTCGAAGAGAAAGCAGTGTGACGACACAATTGACTATCACAGGGGGAGTTTGATACCTGGAGCTGGCATATCCCCACTGAACACACCCTTAATTCGGGCTCCCAATCCTACTCCCATATTCCCAGATTCCAGACATCCTGCAGCTTCTCTGACACCAACCTGGAATCATTTGCCATAGCCCACCTGCTCATCTCTGTCCCCTTTCCCAAAAACCTGGATGCCAAAAACCTGTTCTGGTGGCCAGAGAGAGGTTCCAGCACGGTTCTTGTTGAGGTACCTGCTCATTGCAGGCCAGAACTTGGGAAGGTACCAGTGAAAAGGCAGGTGATGCTTAGCAGATTGGAAGTTGACCAAGGGCACCTGTGACCTGGCCACAGTGCTGCTACCAGCTTCTTCCTCAACTAGGCATTAGTTTACTTGTTTGATTTTAAACAGGCCTAAAAACCAGCTATTCTCAGTGAAAGAGAAAGACAGGAAGATAATTCCTTTTTCCACGCCACCCTTTTTGAACATCATCCTGGTGCTACATGAGGAGAATGATGCCTCTTTCTTCCTGCAGACTGAGGAGGTACAGAGGAAAGTGCAGGGCCTGTGGCCCTGAGCACTGCCTGAGGCACTGGCTGGCAGCTGAAGAAGATCTGGTTTGCAGCCACACACCCAAGTGCTGTGGTGTGTGTCCTACCTCAGCCTGAATCACAGCTGCCAGCAGGAGAGAACACCTGGGTTTGCAGGGAGTGCTGCCTTTGGCTGCACCCAGCTCCTCATGCTCAGGAACCACAGCCCTGGGTATGGTGGAGCTGAAACTCAGGTGAGCATCTTTAAGCAGTGGGCAGATTACAGCTATTCTTTAGAAGGCATTTCCATTTTGGTGGGCTGGAAGTTGCAGAGTGGTTGGCTATAAAATGGTATCATACTAAAAAAAAATCAGTTGCTACTGGCACACAATAACCATGAGCTAGTTGATCCATCCCCGGTTCCCAGTGGCCATGAGGACCCAACAGCCTCCCAAAGCAACCAACTGAATATTCAGTATGCAGGGCCACAGGTGTTGGGTACCCTGCTACTGGAGTTTGCTGGAATGTTAACTTACTTTCCTAAGCACTGATGGAGGAGTGAGAGGCCACTGGTGACCCCATGTACCATCCTGTCTTTATAAGGTGTGGTGGCTGAACAGGGCTGAGGTGTCACCTCCAAAGCCATTGTTTGAATAATGAGCTTGAAATCAGCAAACAGAAGAAAATCAAACTCATTCCAGGCTCTGCCTTTCCTTGCCACCATGCACCATCCCAGATGCTTCCTGTTCCTCAACAGCATCTTCCACCTTGAGACATTTGAGAGAATTTCCCTTCATCTCAAAAAGCAGCATGAGAGGGGGAGAGAGAAAACAAAGCACTGATATCTCAGAGCCACATCTCTGCCTTGTGTATTTCTGTACAGTGCCAAAAACCACTGGGGTGGGCAGCCCTGGGATAGCCGCTATCTCCAGCCCTGACTCTTCTCCCTGACCACAGGCAAATGCAGCTCTGGTTCGGGCCAGCACCTCGTACCAGCCTCCAACGTCATTTGTTCCGTCACCTGGACCTGTTGTTTTCGAATGTGCAGGGGCCAAGGGATACATTTGTTGATAGTATGTATGTTGGTTACTACCAGGACTGCAGTTTTAAGGATTTTCCACATATCGTGTGTCCTGTGTCTGTCCACGTTGCAGCGCAGTGATCCAGACACAACACTGACAGCTGCAGGGTAAATAAATAAAAACAAGAGTATTTTGATCTTGGAAGGGGAGGTGGTTTGGAGGGGAAGGGGGGGGCCAGGGTGTCAGCAGCCAGAACAGGGTGGCCACAGCTGTGATGGGAACAGATGCGGCACAGGGAGCGGGAGCAGGGAATAAAGTTCTGCCAATGCAAGCAATGCTGGAGAGTCTTGGAGAATGGCACGCATATTTGGGACAGGTGGGAAGTGTTTACATTGAAATAAGAAGGATGATGGCCTGACAGAATGCTGGTCATGTTACCTGTGACCCAAACTGACCAGCCACAGCTCTCATGTCCACCATTTCTTTGTCACAGCAGAGCCACTAAATTCATGAAGGGTCCTATGCAGTGGTCGGGCTGCTGCTGCTTGGAAGTGTTTTGTCCCTCTCACAAGCAAGCTGATGTTGCCTCTAAGCCAGCCTTTACCCCAGTCTAGCTTGTGGTGGGCGTCTGTAGGATCCCCGTGCAAGCCTTGAACCAGGCAGCTACAAGGCTGAGAGACAAGGTATTGAGACCTGAGCCAGAAAACCTGCCAGTGTGGTCTCCAGCACAGCTGGAGCACAGCTGGCAGTGCCCAAGGACACTGACTCACCCCAAACAGCAGCTCTAAGCTGGTTACATTGGCTTATTGGCTTTGGTGCTTGGTTTTTGTTTTGGTTGTTTTGTTTGTGGTTTTGTTTTGGTTGGTTGTTTTTTCTAAGTCTAGCAGAAGTTGTTTCTCAACCAATGTTTAAATGATGAAACAACTAGAGTCGTACACCTTTCAGAGTCTCAGAAGCAGCCCAGCTGCCAGGAGGAGCTCAGTGAGGCTCTGGCAAAGCAGGTAAGCTGCTGCTGCCTGACCAAAGTGGCATTTGGGTACAAAGCAGTTGTGCTGTGTGCTCTCTGCTGCTGTCATTAAAGACTGGAGGTTGTGTGCCTTGTTACAGAGGATCTTTGCAATGCTTCACTGAATTTCCTCCATCCAAAGGACTCATCACAACTAATGTGAACAAAATCCTGCTTCTGGCCCTTTATACCCTTTTCATAAAATATTAAGGGCTGGGTTTTTCAAGAACCTAGAGGCAATTTTAAATGTGTCCCCATTTAAAATTAGTGGAGGGCTGGGAACCCATCTCCCTGAGGTGCTCTTGAAACCCCAGCTAAAAGGGTTTAGCTGAGCCCAGCAAAGGCAGACAGCACGGCTCTGTCACACCTGCATTACCCAAGGGTGGCACGGACACATGTCCAAGGTCACTTTATGTGGTTCACTGAAGAATAGAGACCAGAGGATCCACGTCCTAAGCCTCCAGTCTGCCTCCAAGCTTCCCTTTTTCTCCTGGCTGCTTGCTGTCTTGTGTGACCCATGGCAGAAGAAACCCTCCTGACTGCAGCTATGTCACAGGAGGATGCTTAAAGGCAGCTTGCAAGAAAGTTTGAACATTTCTAATCAAGTTGGAGAAAGGTTCAAAAACACAAAGTCATGTTGAGAGACATTCCCTGCATTTATTCACACCCTAGCCCCTAGATAAAAATGGCTTTGTATGTTAAGTTTAGGACCACAGAAAGCCCAGTGGATAGCAAGGGATTATCACAAAAGGGCAGCAAGGCAGTCAAAAAGAGCCTGAGGGACATTTTGTACGAATTCCATGAAGAGAATAATTAATTCAAACTGTACACAGACAGCTCTGGGAGTGTCCACTCTGGAGATGTTCAAAGAGTCCTTTCCTGCCTTGGGCTCACTTTAAATCGAGTGTCCTAAAAACCCACTTCAGCTATGCATTTCTTTTCAGTTATACAGAATGCTTGAATGCCAAGGGATCAGGGAAAACTTTGTTATTAAAGAGCTGCAAGACTTTAACAAGGTACATAGTCATTAGAAAGTTGTTGAGTCATGAAAATACTCTCAATAATTTGAAATTAATGTTTAGTGTGTGCTGTACCATAAAAATGCTTAGATGTCGTGGCCATGGATACTAAAGCAAAGCCTTAAGGCCATGACTACACGAGCAAGTTACCGCAAGGTGAGCGAGGGTGGAATTTTAGAGCACACTTAGAATAAGGTAACTTCCCTTTTCCCAACTCTTGTCCTGGCACCAGGGAAGGAGGTTAAGTCCTTGCTGAACATGGCACAGGCTGCCTTTCGAAGGCTGCTGGCTGAGGGCATGCATGTGGCTGGGTACAGCAGAACAGATAAAGTGCAGTAAATCTGTGCAATAACTGATCTTATCTGTTAGTAACTTTGCTCTCCAGCACAGATGCAAGGATGGATGGACTATGTGAAACAGCCAATGCCATAGAAATGGACGCAATCAGATAATTAAGAGGGTGAATAGAAAGGGCTGGATCTTAATGTGAAGATTCTGTTTCATAAGAACAAATATATAAATATATATATATATATATAAATAAATGCTTGCAAATAACAAACAGGGGTCTAGTTTCCCTATACCAGAGGCTCTATTGACAAGGCAATGCTTCACTTCACAATGACAAACTAACAAGTGTTTCCTTCTCTTCTTTCTTTTCCAGAAAAACACAATTATCTGATTTCAGACTGCTTCTGGTAATCTGTCCTTTCTTTTTCATCTTTGGATTGTGCCAGGCAAAGTTCATTGAGTGTCATTTATGATTTGTGAAACTTATTTGTGGAGTTTGTTCCTGATAAAACAGGCCTTCTGTCACAAATGAAGGATCCATCCTAGAGCCTGGCCTGAGCCTGTCCAATGCTAGGTGAAGAAACACTGTCTTTCTAATCCAAGTTCAGGATATCCTGGAGATTTTTATTTTCAAGACAGTAATGATCATTGTGCTTTTCCTTTCCTTTTCCTTTTCTTCCATTAGTTATGTTAAAGAAGGAAGGGCTGTAAGTGTACTTTCAATCCAGATTTTTACCTCAAGAGTCCATAGGTAAAAACAGGAATGGAGCTTCACCAAGAGAGCCCTGCTACTGCTCAGGTGAGCAGGAGGAAGATCAGTCCTTCAGGGCAGGTGAGTAATCCTGATATTCAGACCATCCCTACAGCCTCTCCTTCCATCCAGATTGATGTTATCAACATTTGGGGAGTGAAAGAGACTCCAAAGGAAGCCACGAGCCTGATGAGTACAGCAATCAGCTTTCATTGCCTCTAACAAGGTAAAGACTTCATTAGACAAGAGTGCATCTTCCTTAGGAAGGGTGTGTTATACTCAGCAATAACCCCCTTCACAGCCCTCCTCTTGCAGGTAAAGTACTCACAATCCCATATTCCAGCTTGCCTCCTTCCCTTGTGGGCTGACCTGTTGGTCAGGGCTGTGGGATCTCACTGGTACACAGCACCTCACCCAAAGCAAAGTTTTAAACATAAGATGATATCCCTAAATCCCTGTTTATATCCCCCAAACCAAGTAAAGTACTTTTTTAAGGTCTGGCCTATACTATGTAAGCTTTGCAGGCATTGCACAACACTTGGTGTTTTCTGGGTGTGAAAAGGGGGAGATGATGAATGGGAAGAGTGGGAGGACTGTGAATGCCCTTTCTGACCAAGGGCAGAGGGGTGTATTTTGGGGCTTATGTTGAAGAGAAACAAGCTGTGGTGGTGCTGCTCAGTGCTCCTTATACTCCTTGTGGAAGCAGGAACAGAATGCAGATCCCAGCCAGCACAGCACCTGAAATTACACAGAAACTGGGGCAGAAATGATGGTTCCCCTGCTAGGAAAGGGTAACTCACATTTCTACTCCTCCCCAGCTCTACACTAAAGAAATATTGTTCTGATGGTGGGTGTCTGTGGGCGTCTGTTTTCTTCAGGTGCTCGTTATATCAGTGTCTCAAGAGTTAACCTACCTGGAAGAAGGGGATTTTAGTGGAAGATCCGGAGTGGTGAACATTATCAGCAGTGTTCATCTGTCACATCTTTCCTGGACTGTACATACCACACTCCACCACTCTGGCATGTCACGGCCTGCCTGGTTACGAGATGTGCTGGAGCTGTAGCCAGCCATAGTTTGGCATCTCAGTGAACCTTCTGATCCAAGAAAATACGGGAAGGAGAAAATAATAGTGCAATTTTCAAAAAGAAAAAACCCTACACAGACCAACCCACCTTATAAAAATCAACCAAAACTAACTCCTAGTCTTCTAAGCAAGCACTAAAATAGAATTTTTCAAATACAACTTTAGAACAATTTGTTTGAATTAAAGGTGAGCTAGACCTTTGACTGCACATCACTAAGGGATGCCAGATGGCTCAAAATCTAGAGTTTTTCTCTGTCATTTTGCTCTCATATCCAGCCACATACGAACTTAAAAAAAAGAAAGTATTTGTTTTCCTGGTTCCCACTTCCCACTTCTGGCAAGAACCCAGCTGGCAGCCAGGCTGCCCTGGAAACATCCCATGTTATCTGAGCTTGGAAATGCAGCAGACTCAAAGTGGAGCAGTCCTTGGAGTTGACTTGGAGAGCCAACACCCCAGTGCAGACACTGGACTGCAGACACCAGAGGAGAGGGAAGGCCCTTGGCCCTATTGTTGTTGTTGAGCTCCTGGAAAGGAGCTAGTGAGAGGAAAAACATTCTGGATAGGTTAAAAAAAACTCTCACAGGAATGGATGATCTCACTTGTCCACACACACACACCCAGATGCACAAATATATATAATTAACTGGAAAATACTGTGTGGTACAAAGGTTTCTTCAGCTTGGGATCATCATAGTTGGGCTAGTTAAGGTTGGTACAGCCATAACAAAGATTACTTCCCACACATCTCCTGCTAAGAGCCCTTCTACCACATCACAGCCTTTCAGTAGGCATTTATATCTGCTGATAGGTACCTCTATGCTTTTCACACAGAGAAAACTAGGCATGTGATACAATTATTGAATGCACATGTAATAGCCCATCTAGTCATCAGTACAGCAGATGGGCTCTACGTACACACATGCTTTTACATGGACAGCCTGGGGACCCCTTTAAATGGTTACAAGGGTGTTTAAGGGACAGGAGACAAAAAGACTGTGCTGTTTGAATACCATAAAGAATAAAAACAAAAGGAAGAATAAAACCAAAAGCCACTGAAGGCAGATCCATCTGGTTTTGCCTCTGTGCAGGAGATCTGTGGTGGGACAAAGGGAGGACCACTGGGGGTACTGTGGGATTTTGGAGTTTCTTAAGCAGCCCCATGACAACCTGGACACATTTCCAAAAAGCAGCTCAACTATACCTCTATTTGTTTTGTTGTTTGGTTGGGGTTTTTTTTGGATTTTTTTTTTTTTTTGAAGGGGGCAATTTGTTTAGGTTATTGTTTTGTTCTAGGAAAGGCTATTTAGCATTCCCACATACTTTCCACTCATGCTGAAAATGAAGTCCTGTCCTTGAATAGAGCTAGTGGTACCCATTGTTTCCACCTCAGAGGTGCACATGGGCATCCAACATTTTCCTTGCAAAAGGCCCATACAACATCTCTCAGAATTTTGCAAGAACCAAAACTTAATAAAACCAAGGAGAGCAAGAAAGGGGGTGTGTTACCTCTGCTTTGATAACTCCAGGAGCAACTCCATGCTCGTAGCATTAACTGGAAACAGTTTATTGCTTCCACTGTCCTGCTAGAGCAGGAGCAGTTCTGTTGTTTGTCTTGCACTGGAGAAGTAGGACAGTGTTTCTCAACAGGAAGGCTTGTCTGGATCCCAGACAAAGAGGGCTCAGGAGCACCAGCCCTCAAATAACCCAACCACTCACTCATCCCAACCCTGTACACATTGAAGAAAACTCACCACCACAGCTGCAGATTTCCATCCAGCTTCCCCACAAAACAGTTAACGTAATCCCTAAGCAGAGATATTAATGTGAGAAGCCAAGAATGGTTATTTTTTAGGTAACAAGAATGCCCCAAATTTTACTGGTGTTACATAACTTTTAGATTCTTGTTCCAAGCCTCAAGCTACTGAAAAGCTTCTCTGTTTTTTAGGACTACAGGTCATTCCTTTCTCTGCGTCCAAGCTGCTCTTCCAATATATCTTTAAACTTCCAGAGAGTGGACTCCAAGTGACAGGAAAAACTCTGTAAGAAAGATTGTCTTCTTGCATATAAATCTTAGTTTGAAAGGAGACAGTATTTTTGGAATTCAAGAGCTAGGGTTTTTTTTCTCCACAATATTTTTCTTCTGCCACTTACAGAAACACTTTCTCTGTAGAAGGAAGTTGCTTGATCAACTCTAAACTGAAGCAGGAGGCACAAGACAAAAGTCTCATTTCTAACCCACATTTTTTGGATGGAGGAGGTACTTTCTTTTAGACTGCTCAGGACTTCGTTCATTTGTCTACATCCAGGTGGGCAGGATTTCTGTTAGGGAATGCTACATCCTCCTAAATACCATACAGCACAATTTTTTGCTTTTTTTGGTCTCACTCTAAAATGCCCTAGGATGTCAGTGCTTCACCTAATTCTAAATCAGGAGGAATGGCTCTCATGGTACAGACAACTCAGAGATGCTTTGAAGTTCACTGACCCATTTTAAGAGTCTTGACCAAAATGTTATTTATTACTGGTTACTCAACAACAACAACAACAAATATAAACTTGCAAGAATGAGTTGGGAGTGTCAAAGGCAGAAAAGTTCTACCCCAAAGGCTTGTTCTGTATGCAAACTCAATGGAAAGAAAGAACACAACACAATGATGAGAAGCTCAGAAAATGGCTTAACATCTCAGACAGTAGACAGGTTTCAGATGGGTGCAAACATACTCCTAAAGCCAGCTCCTCACCCTTGCATCCATCTCCTGATTTATACACTGCTGCTCCAATGGATTGGCTGCTACAGCTCTTGCTGAATGCTGGGCCTATCACCAGCATCTGGAAGCAGCCCAGAACTGGAGAACAGCTAGCAGAACCCCAGCCATACACTCGAAAGTCACTTAGAATCTCACCTCTTTTTTGAATCCTGGTGCTGTGGGCTTTTCATCACTAACCCCCACACAACAGGTAATGATCTCATGCTTGGGCAAAGGAGACACCAAGAATTTGGGGACTTTTTGTGTAACTGATGGTAGCTCTCAGTAGGGTCTGACTTCCTAGAGAAAGGAGATACAATCTTTGCTCAGCATTGTGCGCAGCTGGTTGCACTGACCACACTGAGGCACACCTGTAGGTGTACAGTTCATTAGAAGATAAAGAAGGATATATAAAATTCAAGATGGGGCACTGACTTGATAGCTGGATGTTCCTATTGCAACCCCAGAAACCGCAGAAGACCTGGAAGACACAGAGACCAGCACAGAACAAAATCAGCTTTCTCATCTGTTGATGCTTTACATGGCCACAGCCAACAAAAAAACAGGGAGAGGGATTCAGCTTGCCTTACAGTGCAGGATCTCCATCTAACCTGGGCACTCTGGACTCCTGTTGCAGCTGCTGGAAAAAAACAGGCATCTTTTTAGGGCAGATTAGCCAGGCTTGTTTGGACTGTCAGGTTAAAATGACTCAGCCCCTAGCCACACCTCTTGCTTTTTGCTTGTTAGAAGGGGTGTCTAGACAGCTCAGGTGTAGGCGTTGCCGTGTCCACATCCAGTGGGATTAGTCCCTGTTGGAGGACCACATGCTGTGCCAAGGCAGCCCTCTGACACCACCCTGGGCAGGGCAGAGGGCTGCAAACAGGCAGAAGAGGCTCAGACCCCCATGAGGATTTAGTGGCCTCATTCCTGGATGACTTGCACAGCCACATGTGGCTGCAAGCAAAAAACCAGTGCTGAAAGCCCAGCTCTCCTCTGCTCCTGGGGTATTTTGGTGACTGTGTTGTTCCCCTCTAGGAGCTCTGCAGGGGCAGCAAGAAACCACATGGCAAGGAGGGCCAGTGCTGATGAAGCTCCCAATTAACCTCCCTGATGGATGAACTTCTCCAAGCAGTTCCCAGCATCTGGATGAAAACAGGAACACTGCCCTTGCTGCCACGTGGTCTCCAGGGCAACATCCTCAGCGTGTACACAACAGGACCATCAGGTAGCTGTTTCTCTGTCACTGATCATCACAGCCCTTTATTCCTGGCACAGGATGCAGAGAGATGAATGAGGCTGATACGAGAAATGGCACCACCCTGCTGTAATGGAGATAATTCTTCAGTGTCATTCTCCAAAGCTGACTGTGTGTCTACATACACACAAACACACCTCACTGCCCCTTGTCTCAGTATCTCTCAGTCGCACCAGCACTGCTTACCATAAAAGGTATCTTTAGCTTTGTTAAAATTCATTTTCACTGCTTGTGGTCCAATATTAGTGATGTCCACTTGCAGGAAAGGGCATTAGTCATCCTGTTTATGTTTAGGAGTGGACTCAAATGGTTTGACTGGATAGTAGTAAGTGAATAGTTTTCATAAAAATGTCCAAAGGCAAACAAAAGCCCTGCTTCCATTTGCAATCAATTCCTTCAACGGCCAGATCCCAAGAGTAACTCAAGCTACTTCCAGTGAGAGAATAAACAAGGTATGGAAGATACTGCAGACCTTTGCCTGTCCTAAATGCAAAAAGGACTCCAAAGAGAGAATTTAACAAATGAGAATTAGTGCTTTACACAGCCAGCATTCATGTGAAGTACTTTACACTCTATGATCCAGGTACAGTGATTTCAGTGAGCACCCTGGTGTTTCTACCTGATGCCCAATAGGTTTCCAGTTGTCCAAACCTTGGGAAGCACTGTTAAACAACTTATTTTAGTTTTCCCACACATATCAAAGTTCAAATAGCTGGACTTCTGTTGGTACCCGAGCCTATGATGATGACCATGAACTCAATCAACCAAAGGACTTTTCAACCACTTCCCATATGCATGAAGAAAGAGCAGCCCTGAGAGCCAAGGAACAAGGAATGCACTGACAAGTAGGTATAGAGGGACTTGTGCAGAAATATCTGCATGTGCATGTGTGAGGGGAAAAGACAAGATGAACTAATCCCTTTCCTCGGGGCTATGTCTTTACTCTTTGAGACTGGCACGTGTCTCCTTTGTTTTCGATAATAAGAGGTAATTATATCCGAAATGTTAAACTGTAAATCCATCACGTAATTAAGGGAATTCAAACTGCACAGAACTATGGGAACATTTAAGGATGGATTAGGGACAGGGACTCTGATAATCACACTCTGTCTTTTCCATTCCTTGACTCAAAGACTCAGGCAGTTTACTGCTTTCCCCAGGGACTGTCTATCTCCTCACCACAAGATAAGGGAACCACATGCTGATCCCAGGGAGAATCACTAGTGTACTGCAGTGGAACCAAACACCCTTCAGAGAGGGGTTTATGGCTTGTGTTTCCTTTAATTTTTTTGACCCTTCTTATCACTAAACAAAAGCTTGTGGTCTTCCCTAGATAATCACATTTAAGCTCTAATAAAACCACATGCCTGGATAAAGCAAGTCTTATGCAACTCAGATGAAGCTGTTTTTCCCCAGTGTAATTATTATTGAAGAAATCTATCATATTTTACAGCAAAGCTTAAAATGCAAAGCGCTTAATTAAAAATACAGATGAAGCAATGTATTTCCAAATCCTCCCACCCCTCTACCACTTGTATTTGCAAACACAAGAAAGAAGAAAGGAGGAGCACTGAAAAAAGGAGACATTCTTTCCTCATAGGATCACCAGTGACACTCACCTCCCATGGGCAGTTAAGGAGGGAGCACCTGGGCTTATCCCACAGTGCAGCATGGAAGCCTCTCCAGGACTGTGCTGGAGTGATGGCACTGTTGGAAGCAGGGATTCAAGCCATGGAGGCCTTAAATGCATGGTCTGATGTCCTTCACATCTCTCCCTATTGGCTGCTGCTGTCCAAGCTCAGGCCCAAGGCATTAATCCTTGCTTAGAGTAAGCTTGGCCTTGCTGCTGCTGGGAAGGTGCACATCTGTGCACAGCTGGCCTGGGCTGCCATGCCCAAAGAGAGGAAGGCACCATGTACTTCCTCAGAGAAAAGGGAGGAGAGGGTGGTTTGAGCGCAGCCTCAGACATGGGCTTCTCTAGAAAAACAGGGTCAGACATCAGGAACTAGAGACTGCTTGGGTCCTGCTGGGTCTGTCTTGTTCTTGGTGCCCAGGTGATCTGTATCTGACATTACGAGCAGAAGCAAGAGTAATTTGCACCTTTCTCCACAACAATTCTTTCCAAACATGAACAGAGAGTGATTTTTGGGAGCTGATCTTTGGGCAAGGAATGCCATTACTTACACCACAGTCACTTGGGATAATATTTATTACCGATAGGCTTTCATGGGGCAAGCTCAGGCAAGGGAGATCAAATCACTGCTTCAGGGCAGCCCTTGACTTATAACTGCAGAAATGCCAACACCACAAAAAGTTAGATGCAAAATGGAATATGACTGTACAGGGCTTGACTCAGAAACTGTAAGATTTGGTGAGGTATTTTTATTTTACTTTGGGGTGTACGTGGGTCATATTCTACATAAGTGTAAGGGTTAGAAACACATTATGGATTGGTTGGGGGGGTTGTTTGGTTGGTTGCTTCTTAGACATTAATAAATTAAAAAAAAAAGTTAAAATAGTGTCACAGTGCAAAATTCAGAATTAAATAATGAGGACTGGCTACAAAGTAACTACTGCTCCCACTTCTGCATCCGGCATTGCAAAAATATTGATTAAAAGCTAGACAGCTTTCTTCCACTCACCACATTTGGATCATTAAACAACCCAAATAGCTTCGTATATTAAGTATCATCCAATATTACTTGAAACTTTTTGACTGGCCTGGATTAGTTTCTTTGCTGGAAGAAGAGGGACAAGTACTCCACCCTTTATTTTAAATAGACTTTTGATGTATCATTGAAGTTACTTGGAACAGGGTTCAGGGACAATCAGGAAAGAATTAACTGTAACAAAATCTTTGTGAGGTTAAAAACTGGGCGAGCTGGTCATTTAAACTCTGTGATGGGTCATTTGCCAGTAGCAAACCAACCTTTCCAAAAACCAGCCTAATTAGGTGTGTCTATCCTAAAGGTGTTGCCTGAGGGTTTCTGCTGTTACTGGAAGATGCCCCACTGGAAATGCCTCCATAAAGCTTTTAAGGAGCCACCAACTCGGACAGAGCGGACGGGTGGACTGCAGACTGGGATTTATTTAGTGAGAGGCGTGAAAATCCAGCAATCCAGCCCAGCATTCCCTGGATTTCGTCTCTGTCACAGGAAGGGTTTGCATGTTTCCCGCTTGTGGCTTCTATTTTAGCCCGTGTTCATTGCTGGGATGCTTGGACACAGCTGTGCTGGTTCATTAACTGCCCAGCATGTCACTCAGCCCAAGCAAATGGCTTTGGGGTAGTGTTTTCCAATGACTCAAAAGGAGGGTAGGCCTTTCTGTGAGGAAAGGAAGGTGTTAGTCTAGGAGGTGTTTGATAATCTCCTGAGATACATTCAAAACGAGGAAAAAAGAAAAATGCTCAAGAAGGCTGGGACTCAAATGGACATTCCAGGAATAATCCTCAGCCGTTGAGAAACCCTAATGAGACGTGACCCGAGACCACAAGGTGATCAATGAACCAATATCTCCCTTTATGTTACAGCCAATAGCTGTAATAGAGAGCTCACTGCTCCTGTGGTTTTCCCTGTAGGCTCACAAGTTTGTTTTAGGGTACTAACAGGACACCAAGAATGAGGGAAATGGATCTACAATATCCCCACCCTTTTCTGGTCATTACATCCTGCTCTCGGGTGAGAGCCATTCACAAAATTAGAGCATGCTCAAGCCTTGCCCGCGAATGCTTCGGTTTGGAAGGTGCCCTGCCCTGTTCCAGAAGCTGTGTCAGGGACGTGCTGAGCTGTGCAGCTGCTTCCAGAGAAACAGGGTCCACATCCTGCTGCAAGTGACTCATGCTGAGATCATCCCACTCAGGAAGACACAGAAGGAGCTGTCCCTCTTCCTCCCTCTTCCTCCAGGGAGGACTTGTGGCACGGAGGAGCAAAGCAGGTGCTGCGAGTGGGGAGGTTTGGCGCTTTTTTGTGCAAGAGAAAAGAGACAGCCCCTAAGGAAGATGTTGTCTGCCAGCCCACGCCATGGCATCCATCACAGTGACAGCCCTTGGCTAGGGGCAGTCTGGGAGAAGCATCCCTGGCACGCTGGCACGCCTCTGCTCCTTTTCTGAGCCTGGCTGTAACCCCTGCATTGCCCTGCCACAGTACAGCCTCCCTGCACGGGTAGAGTTAGGGGCTGTGGACACTTGGCTTTAAAGGGAGGAAATCCACATTTTGGCTTTAAAGGGAGGAAATCCATGACAAGCACAAAGTCCCCATCACTATTGCTGCGCTGGTACCAGCCCTATCTCAATAACCAAATGTGGAAGCCACCCATCCTAAATATTTCCCAAGGCATCTAAAACTAGTTCTAGTTTAAAAATCAGATTCAGGCTTAGACAGGCCAGCAAGAAATGAGCCCAGCAGCCCTAAAGCTTTCGGTCCAGCCCCCTGCTGTGGGGTACAGCATTGCTCAGCACAAACCATTGAGAGGTCTATCATTTGTACACTCATGTCTACACCTCTAGAAACACGTATGCTTAAGAAAATAAGAACCCTGTAAGGTTATTTCCCAAAGCATCCTGATCTGCTTATCACTAGGTTGTTCCAGCCTTTGCCCTGCACCGTTACAGTTCTTCCCAAATGGGATCCTCTGTAGTCACTTCCAGGCACAGGCACTCACACATGCCTGCACCACACAGGTTGCTGACTCCTGCTCCTCCAGGCAGTCAGTGCTGTTCCAATTGCCCACTGGAAACCCAGCTTGGCCCCAAAACTAAAGAGATTGACAAAAACACATTTCGCTGCTCTTCCTGCAAAACTCTTGAACTCGTGAAAGTTGAACACATGAAAGCAATCTGAGGTTAGTGTGTAATACAAAAACCACATGAAAGAGATAATTTAGCATTAGACACATGTTACTAGGAGCAGGTTGAAACTAATACAGGTTTTGCATTCAGGTCATAAAATACAGCCCTTACATTGCCTTGTGAGGTGTCCCTACTTAGCATGCCTTGATGGGAGAACAGCCACAAGTGCTTCAATGCTGACACAAGCTGAACACACCAAACACCCTGTTCCTTCACTCTTTTCACCCACTCTGTGAAGGAGATACTCATACCTGCAGGACAGACAATCCAGGAGGAATATGGGTTGAAACCATTTTCTGTTCCCATTCCAGACCTACTGAAAGGCCAGACCAACGAGCTCAATCCAAGCAGTCCAGCAATCTTAGAATTGTTGTTTATCTTTGCCATAACATACCTCAAAATCCTGGTACCAGTGATCCAGTTGGAGTTCCAGAAGGGAAAGTAGGTTGTCCCCAGCATTGCCTACTGCCTGTGGCTCTGGAAAGGAGGGATGAGGGCAGGGATCAGCCTCCAAGCAGCATTAAGGAGCCTTTGTAGGGATCTCTGTTCTGATCCTGGAGGAAATCACACACAACCTGATGTCAGAAACATTTGTCCATGGTTGACTTCTGCAGGATTCAATCATGTTACCATTATTTTTACACCAACCCAAAAAGAACCTGAAGCACTCACTCTCATTGCAGGCCAGAAAAAACCCAACAAATTCAACAAATTTCAAACAAGATGAAGTTCTGAAAATAAAGCTGTGTTACCCCTTTAAAAAGTGTGTTGGCAGAGGAACTGAATTTACTTTGAAAGTTAGTTTGGTATGAAAGAACTACACAGCAAAATTCTAAATCCCTTTAGAGAACAGAATGAAATAAAAGCAGATATTTCATCTCTTAACACCTTGTCAGCAAAATTTTCCTTCTTGGGGAAGACTTTTTTTCTTTTGCAAAATTATTGTGCTTGTTTGCCAATGAAGCTTTTCTAAGAACAACATAGCTGCTTTCTCACCCTGCCTCTCCCGACACATCACCACTCCCTTCTGTAGGCCAAGCAGAAAATTCTTTCCCTTGGGGCCTGCAATGAAGCTCATACAAGTTTTTGGGAGAAAATGCTGCACTGATGTAGAACCCACATCCCTCTTTCCTCTCTCCCCTCCCTTTTAAGTTCCTGACCCTGACTTTCAACTACTGTTCAGCTGGAGTCCCAGAAATTGATTTGATTTGAGATATTTCTACTGATGTGCTTTAAACAAAAATAAACCTATCAAGGGGCACTAAAAATATTAAGATCAATCAACTCAGAGTTAGGCTGAAAAAAGTTCCTGTGTGACCGATGGCCTGACTTGCCAGTGATGTACTGGCAAACACAATTTAATTGATCTTGTGGTCTGCATTCAACTCAGGCTTTTAAGGAAAAATCTGGATGGAAATGTGAATATTAATCAAAACAACTATCACTGAGAAAGGTTCCATAAACATGCTGGGCTAGCAGTAAAGACCACAGAAGAGGACAGTCTGTGTCCTATTTTTAACTCTTTATTCACCAGCTGAGAATAGCTGGAAGAATAGCAGAGGTATCACATACTGACCTTAATTAAGACAGTGATTCACTCTTTCTCTCTGCACACAAATGGAACAGCTTGGAGCTGGAAGGCTGATGTGCAGTTAGAGGTTTTTGGGTGAAGAGGTAACATTTACCATGCAGAGCATATTTTAAGGGAGAATATAGGGTTCCTGATAGATACAATGCCCCAGAGAACACACACAGTCATTCATCTGTTTTTCTGGAAACCTGGAGAAATATGAATGAGAAAGGTATTGATTTTTGAAAAACTGGAAATCACAAGTTACATTAATTTATCACTTTATCCTTATACCAACAGGGTTTTCATCAATCTAATAATACAAAATATTTATTTTACAAAAAACCCAAAACTTGAGACACCAAAAAAATTACTTTTTTCATTCTTCCTCACCTGATTTTCTTGTTCCAGGTGAAATGTCCTTTCAGAACAGCTCCAGAAAGAATGTTTGTCATGTAAGAATCAACACAATATATTTCAATGTTATTTTTGCTTTGACTGGATCTCCACGAAGTTAATTTCAACAACAATCTTTTCTTGACTAAGGAGACCCAATATTGATGGTATATTGATGGTAAAAGGAAATTTTCTTTCCAGTTTTATTATTAGGTTGTTCCAGAGGTTTCCAACTAATCCAAACCAAACTCACTTTTTATAAAACAGAATATATTTTCAAAGATATTTTTCATTATATGTCTACCATTGCCCCACAAAGGTATCAAATGTAATCATCCCACAGCCTATCTTGAATGCCTATCAACTGCTGATAACTAAAATATTTATATCACTTTACAGTCATCATACCAAATACCTTCAGATGAAACAGGGAACTACATCTCTATCTACCACATTGATAAAGAGCTTTAAAGAGAAAAAATGAACAAGAAGCATCCCTTAGAGCTCCTGGGCAATGGGATTTCAAAAGCCCAGCTTTACCCAAGGAACTGAATAACCACACCTGTTCTGATTCCCAAAAGGAAGCCAAGGGCCCTGGGTAGGTGTCAGCACGGAGAGCCTGGTGCAGGACCACAACCAGTTGTGGGTCCTTGTGCTGGGCTTCTTCCACAGTTTGGGTAGGGATAGGAAAAGGGAAGTTTCTCCAACAGAAATGGGGAAATCTAGGAGTACTTCTTGATTGAAGAATCAACTTCAATCATAGCAGAGTCTGGGTCTTACAAAAGTGCTCCTGGAGGAAGCTATATATAGACATAAAAGTAAGCAAAAAAACCTCCCTTGAAATTAAACATTTCAGATCAAGGCTTTAGCAAAATTTCATTGCTTCACATCATCCTGGTGACAAAACTTTTCTGTAGGAGGGAGCAAAGTGGCCTCTATTTGTTCAACTCAGAGCTCAGAAATCAAAGCAGCCTTGTGGGGAAGTGGAGCAAACTACCGATATGGTTTTATTTGAAGAGGTTTGAGTGGTCCTAGGGAAGCAGACCAGAAAGTAGTATTTTAAAAATGTCAATAACCCAATTCAAGGCTCAGACTTCCTCCAAACTTGAGGTTTGATCAAAGAATATTAGAATTCAATCCCAATTCAACAAACACTGAGATGTGCCATGCCCGTTTCTGTTTTTAAGGGCTGGGGAACATTTCAGGCAGAATTCTTTCTCACAGGTGGGCAGCAGAAAGGCAGAATTTCTTACTGTGCCATAGCCAATGTGCTTTTTTTTGCTGCCCAAGAAGAATTCTCTCCCCAGAGAGGAGAGGGTAACAACCAGGGCCACAGGGCACCACCCAGACTGACTGGTAGTCAGAACTGCAAGGTCAGGCTCTGTTACAGGGAACATCTGGGGTAGGACCTGGCACCAGAGAGATGGTTCTTTTCTTCCCGCTCTCCTGTGTCCATTTCACAAATGTTGGTGGATCCTTTTGCCAGACCATGACTTCAAGCCTTTGAGGAAAGAAGCCTGACTCTGACTGTTCATTCCAAACCCCCTGCCCTGCCCCCTGCCAAAGGCTGTGTGCTGATATAGGAATTGTAAACATGGAAGAATAGTTTTAAAATTAACACTAGTCCCAAAGCTTTTCATATGGTCAAACAAAATCTCACATATAAATTCTTCCACAAATTCTTGCTTTTTCTATCCAATCCTACAGTGAAACTGAATGGCAGGGTTTAGCATCAGACAGCAGAATTAGTATGTTGAAGGATTTTGTGTCTCTAGATCACAGTTTGGAGTGAGAATTCTGATCTGTAAATTAACAGAGCCAGAGGGCAGCTATGGTCACGTAGGTCTGGCTTCTGAAAGGATGCCAGCAAGAAGACTGCTCTGAGTGAATATCCTGCAGGAACCTGAGTGAAGTTGATGGGAAAAGCATCCAATCTCTACTGCAAATGATGGAATAAATCATAGCCCTGACTTTTGCCCCAAGAATGGTTTCGTCTGTTAATTTTGAAGACTTATATGCAGTATGAACTTGTCCAACTTCTAACTACTAATTCTTATTACACTATTGCCCAAAGCAGCTTCTGTTTCTGAATTTCTCTTCCTTATATAGCATACTTGAGAACCAGACTTCTCTTGACTTCTCATTTGGTAAGCTAAGGGGATGGACTGCACTGAAAAGTGTTTGCCAATCCTCCAGTCATTCTTGTGGCTCCTCTCTGAAAGATCGCCAGGTTTTCAACATCCTTCTTTAATTGTGGGTACCACAGCTGGATGGAGTGCTCCCAAGGCAGCTGCACCAATGCCAAACACAGCAGTAAAGCAATCCTTGAGTAGAGAGACAGGGAACATCAAGCAGGCATTAGAAAGGCTCCAAGGACTGCTTTAGACCCTTTGGCCACAGCACTGAAGTGAGAGATGACACTCAGCCAATTATGCACTCAAGTCCTCAGTCATTTTCCAGATTGCTGTTTCTCAGCCCAGTCTATTCCATCTGGTACATAGATCTCAGATTTTTCATTTCCTTTACCTGTAGGATCCCGAAAAGAGAAATTATTTGCTATTTCCATTCCACCAAAGGATCCAAACCATGCTAAACTGCTCCTTCTGTCATCTGCTAACACCAGCAGAGTGGAGTTCACCCCTTCTTGTTGTCACTGCCACACTATTAAGCAACACTTATTGCAACAAATGGGTCCCACTAGGAACACAACTATTTGATGTATACTTTAAATCTCTTTATAAATCCCACTTTGAAATTTATAACTGAAACTGTTGGAATCCATCTGCTGTTTCTTATTTGGTACAATTCCATTTGAGTTTATGAAAGAATATGTATGGGAACAAGTTTAAGGCATACAGGAAGTTCTTCCATCAACATTAGTGTAATAATCAATCAGATAGATTTTTTTTTTTTTAAATCCAACTGAAGCTGACCTTAATTAATTTCCAAAACACAGGACTAGATGTCTCTTCATGTGATACATTGCTTCAATATGTTATTCCTTATGTATTCCTTGCATATCCTTGAATTAATATTAATGTTGATTATTAATGATCATAGCAATCTATTTAAAATATTGATCTAAATTTAGATTTCTTTAGCCTCTAGAACTTCCCCAGTGTTTCTTATCAGAAATCAAAATAAAGACCTAGGGAGTTCTTTGGCTTTATACCTCTAGGATTTGGAGTTAGAAAAACGCAGTGAGATTTGCATATGTAACTTTAAAACCTGATTAATATACTCCCAAGTACTAATGAAGTGAAAATTATTCCATTATCCAGAGAAAACATTCATCTTCTGTTTATTCATAAGATACAAAGAAGGTTCTTTTTGTGCCACTATTATCAATTTTATCACAACCAGTCAGCCAATTGAACTCCTATGGATTATTTAGTTTAAACTCTATTATCTTTTTTATTTATCTGATTCTCCAAGTAAGAATGACCTAATCAGAACTTCCTTGAGGCACCAGCATTGAAGCCTAATTGGGTACTGGTGTGCAAAGTAGCAGAAGCAGTTTTCACACTTATGAAAACAAGGAATCCAAGCGCCCTAAAAAGATCTGGCGCACAGCGTTTTTTCAGGCCCCAAATCTACTGTGATAGATACTTACTCTTGAAAAAGCTCTAGGTTGCCTTCTGCCTCCCTGGTGGCAGCCCTGCTCTGCTGCCTCCCTGGAAACAGGGACTGCAGATTCCCAGCAGTCAGCTGCCGAGGGAGATGCTGACCCAGAGTTAAGTTTGTGATTCTGCTGAAGGTCATTTTCTCCCCTGTGCAGGCGAGCACAGCCCGAGTAGTGCATTAGAATAAACAGATGCTATCAGCACCAGCAACAAATTATCTTCCTAGGCTTTGTAATTTCTGGAGAGTAGCAGGTTGCAGCAAGTCAATTTACATTGAGGATGGAGGGAGGGAAGCAGAGGTTCTATTGGCATTAGCAAGGAACTCAGTGCAAGGGAAAAGGAGCAGTGAACTGGAGCTGGACAGTTACATTGTGAAAGAAGCCATTATCTGTGCGCCCATATTGCTCCTGGTGAGGTACACAGCAAACCAGAGGTGGGGATTGTGGAGGTTTCACACCTGAAGGGGATTTGTGTTTTGTGCTCAAGTGCAAAAAACACAGAGAGAGCACGTGCATGTACATGCAGATGTTTAGGGAGATGTAACTGCCCACATGAAAAGCAGTTCCTTGCACCAGGACTTGGGGATATACTGCAGCAGGAGGGGACAAGCCACTCTTGGTTTGCTGTTTCCAGGAGAACACTTTTCTATGGCTGAGATTCCAGTCCCAGAACAAGAGTGGTGACATAACTGCACTCAGGAATCCTTTCACTGCTTCTCTGCAAGAGTGGGAGAGCACATCTCCCTACAAATTTTTAGATGCACAAATATTTTAGCCCACAGTACTATGCATAAGTAACTGCCCATAGATTGGCAGAACTGGCAGGAAGACATGGAAAAACTTTATAACAAAATGGGAAATGAACCTCCATATTCCTAAAACCCAATGTGGTGGCCCAGAGAACAAGACTTGCTCTATTTTTGTGACCTAGGCTGGTCTCTGCTATGTTCAGACAGAGCACACACACCTATTTGTGCACAGAACTGCAAGATAAGCCCAGAAGTTTCTGTAATTTCTCCAGATAAGATACCCATTAGAGGCAAGGCTTACACCTCTGCTTTTACCCATTTATCTCTACACCCATTTCACACCAGCACACAAAGCCTGCACTGCTTTTCCATAGTATTTTCCTCAGTGTTTTGAGCAGAATTCATATGTCTGATTGGGACTGGGGAGCAATGAAACCATCTGCTTCAATCTTATTTGCAGAAGACAGCAGACACTCATTTCAAAACTAGTCTGGCTTTTTCATCACAGTGAAAGACTATTTTAGCATTCCTCTGCTGGGATGGAAAGAAAAAGCTGCCACACCTCTCTGTGCAGGTGACTCTTTCTACCTCTAGACTCAAGGGAATTGTACTTCCTATATGTGATAGCAAAAATTATTTATACCCTTTTTATTTATTACTTAGCACCCTCTGGCTCCAGCCCTGCAGTTTTCTACTGCTGTCAAGAAAATACCTGCAGATATTGATGAGTTTTGGTGATTCATTCATGTCAATCCACAGCTGCCTACACAGTCTAGTATTAGTTTGTATTTGCCCAGCTAAAAAAGGAGACTAATCTTGCCAGTTCTGAAAGACTTCAGTACAAATGTGAAGAGGTAAGCTGCTCAAAAAACTCAGAGACATAGAAATTCCTTTTGTTTTTCTATAAGAACACATTTATATTTTTAGTCTACAAGAACACAAAATTTAGTCATCAGTAACCTTTGTGGGCTATATTACAGTTAAGACAAAACATTTTTAAAACCCCCAGCCACCCACAAAGCATTACAAATATTACCCTGTGTTCCCTTCATCATCCTTTAGGTACTTATGGGTTTCCACCTGTTGTCCTGATCCCTCATTTCCCTTGCCTGACAGAGTGCAAGGAAAATTCTACTACCATGGTTCATCTGATGTTCACTAAAGGTTTCCTAGAGGACATCTGTAGGCCAAGGGTTTCAGTGGAGTGGGACCAATATTTCCTACAAATGATTTAAGGGATTTCTCATATCTTTTCCTTTCCCCTATTAAATAATCAATTCAGAACAAAGAAATACATTCAATAACATAACTCAAAACTAAGAGCTCTCAACAATTTCAGGTTAGTAGCATTCTAAATTCTAGGACAGGTATTTCACACAGAGCTGAAAGCAATTGGTATAAATCTAGATTATTTTATGAAGAGTCTGATGTCTCCATTTCAAACTGCAGGGTAACTGTAATACAAACAAAATCAGGCTGCTGATTCTCTGATTTAGAAGCTTGAAACATTAGAAATTAAAGAATCCAGTCTCCTGACTCATTTCCATGCCTTTGGACTGCTATCAAACCTGGGTGGGTACAGCATCCCATCCTCCTAGCATAATATTTACAATATTCTGCTATTCCTCTCTCAAGCACTGTTGAGGTTTCTTTTTCAATTCAGTTCAAAATAGGAGCCATACTTTTTCTCTCCTAAGGTCTGCTTACATTTTAGGCAAATCCAGTTGAAATGGCTTGTGATTACCTTTCAAGGGCCAGATTGTTATGTTATGCTATGGACAAATCTCTACATTGCTCAACATTTTAAATGATGCTGAAAAAGAAATCTTAGCAGAGGGAGAAGTCCAAATATTCTCCCAAGAAAATTGGGCTAGCATATTTAAAGCACAAAAGTTTCCATAGCCAAAACATTCACATCTGGATGCTTTTAACTTTGTCAGCTCAGCCAGACACCCACTTGTATCTGGGTGTTGTGCAATTCCAGCATGAAACTCAAACTCATACCGTGAATCCAGAAGCAGCAGCCTAACACTCTGCCCTCACACCCCTTCTTTTAAATCTTTGGTCCTAGAGAACTTCTTCCAGCTCTAGGGCTTGGAATAACTTGTTTTCAGACCAAAATTGTCTTCTCCAAACCAAGTCCTGTATCCTGGCTGAGTTAGCTGGATAAATCAGCATAAAACTAAAATAGCACAATGGAAAGTCAGGCTTACTGTTTAATCATGCTTCTATTTTTACCTGGCAAAGCACTTAAGCATGTGGCTGAGATGCACAGAACTTAAGCATATGCTTAAAGTTAGTCCTCTGTTTACATGTAATTTTAACTCAGGGCTTATAAATCAACTGATGTTGTGAATCTGGCTGAAATGTTGTGATTTTTAAAAGAAAACACACAGTGCTGATCTCTGAATATAAAAAGAGATCCATAGGGTCAGAATGCAGAAACTTGTACACAAGCAGGAAAAGCTGAGTTTTGGCAGCTGGGCCAAAAGCTCACACAAACCTACAGAAAGGAAAAGGAATATTTCCAAGTCAACTGTGAGACAGCACAAAGCAGGAAACAAATTTTGGAGTTGAGCATGTTCAACCTTAGTAGAATAGGGATACAAGCATGGTGGTGCAGGTAAAGCCAAGCCTCATCTGGCCCAGCAGTTTACCTGCAGCTCTGCCCAAAACCAGATACTTAACAGACACATGGCACAGGCTGTGCACAGAATGGTCACAGTCCTCCAGCTTCTGCCACTGGCAATTTAGGGACTTGAAGCAATCTCCTACACAGGCCTTTGTGCTTAGTAGTCCCTGGTGAATGGATCCTACAGAATTTTCAGTTATCCTCTCTTAAATTTATTTCATTTTGCAATTTCCAGTATCTGTCATCACTTCCACAATACAACAATGAAAAAGTACTCCTTTCATTCAATGCCACTGTCCATCTAGTTTCTTTAGCAGCCTTAGTTCTTATGTTACAGGGAGAAAGAAAAGGTCAGTTCCCATTCACCTCCTCCATATCACTCACAATTTTATGAGCCTCTGTCAAATGCTTCTCCAGTTTTTAGGGCTCAGAAGCATTGCTTTATTTAGACTTCTCCATTAAAAAAATGACGTTTCATATTTCTAGCTACTCTTACTCCTCTTTTCTATGCTTTCTACTTCTAATGCATTTTTTTTGAAATTGAGTGAACAGTCCTTCATGCAGCCCCCAAGATGCAGGAACACTATGAGAGGATGCACATCTCTGTCTCTCTCCTCTAGGTACTACAGTGGCATGAGTTTTTTATTTTGCTGTCAATTATTCAAAAAAACTCCAAAAGACATTTACAGGACTTCTAGTACTTGTCTGACATTTCAGAAAAATAAGCAGCTGTGACTTTATTAATCATTTTCCTGAGTACAGAAACCACAGAAAACATAGCTACCTAGAGGCAAGAATGGTCAGGATTATTTTCTCCTGTGTTATTTATGAATACTAACATTGACTTTTGTCTGCCACAGTATTGCCCAGTCTCTCAAGATTCTTGAGAAAAGGACAAAAAGCTTTGGTTATCACTGTGACAATAATTTTTTTGGCCTGAATGACTTTCCTTCTCTCCCTACTAATTCTTTTTTCAGGTAGGGCTGTTGAAAGACATGGTTTCCCCTGCCCCAGAAACTCTACAAGGACTGCCCTCCCCTCCTCACTCCCAAAGGATCACTAAAAAGAACACGAACATTTTCTGGTGTGAAAATTGGCTAGTTACAGCTATCTTTTTCTTCATACCTTGCTAAAACTTTTTCAAAATCCATTCAAAACCCCAAGCACACTATATTAAGTGTCACATGCTTTTCCAGATGCTTATTGATTCCTTTGAAGCTCTCCAGGGTATGCAATACATGCCTTTAATTTCCAAAGGCCGTGTTGGCACACCCACAATATATCGTATTTAGGTATGCTGCCACTAAATCTGTTGTAATTTCCTTTCAGTTTTCCTGGTAGACAAGACACACTGGAGTCACCTGCAGGCTTTTTTCATCCCTGCTGGAACACTTTTTAGGATTGGTGTCACATGAGTAACCTCTGCTGGGTAAGGTAACTGAGGCTGACTGAACCCAAGAGTTTCACGCCAGAGCAATTAGAACATTTGGGTGAATATCATTTGTCCTGGTGATTTGCTGCTGTTCATTTCATTCAAGCCTGTTTTAAAAGCTTTTCTGTTAACAAGTAAATTCAGGACCATCCCTTGGGCTCAACCCTTGGAGGACTTTCCTGCTAGCTGTGCAGGCAGTGCCTCTGCTCTCAGTGGGTTTGCTGACTCCACTGCTCCTTTCACATCTGGAGCATTTGCTGGACCCACCAGACTGTCAGTTCCTGTCACATTTGAAGGAAATATTTTACCATTTTCTATGGGTTTTATGAGTCACCCCTCCAACCATTTCAGTTTGTGTTGCAATGGGTTTACATTTAACTTGTAAGAAATTACACTTCTCTCTGATTTTTTTGCTTAGGCATGATTTCCACTTTTTAGAGGACATCATTGTACTGTCCTCTTCCTCCACTGTTTTACTGTAGTAAATTTTTGGGGTTTAGGTGAATTTTGGGAACTGGTATGTTTTCTCCACTATAGAGGCATGGTACTTGCATTCTTAATTCAATACTCAGTGCTATTAAAACTAAATTTCTTAATATTAAAATGCTTTTGAAATAAAAACAGTCTTGGTCTTTGGGTTTTTCCTTATGTTATAATTCCTACTAAAGTAATGAAATTGATCATGAATGGTCACTATTGCCAAGCCATTCTTTCAGTGCAACAGCTATAATTTAGACATGGTCTTAGTCAAAAATTACTTTTCTCTTTTATTGGTCTGCTTAGAAATGTAAATTAAAATTTTTCCTTTATATCCTAAGTAGGATAAATATCCTCCAGTCTATTTTCTTGCATACTCTCCATTGCCTCTGATATTTTAAAAGTATTTCATACATATTTTCACTGCCATGGTCAGCTGTTTAAAAGGATAGCTTTATTATAATGTTTTTCTTGATTTGATGGGGCAACATCCAATTCATAGAGAATAGGTGGCAAACGATGATACATAGAATTGATTTATCCTATTGGATTCTGGTTTCCAACCGACTGCGAGTCACTTCTCCAACGGCAAAATCTATTCCTGTTATTTCCTCATCGTGGGTATCCTGGTAGTGCAGTGTTGGTACTGATCAGCTTCATTCAGCATGATTTCTTTGAGGCCAGTAAAGTGAAATTCACCCATCCTCACCTTACATGGATTTAGTATTTCTAGGAATCACAGACACTTTTGGTCTTGGTCTGCATGTGCCCAGTTTAACCGGGCATTTGCTTAGACTGCTGGATCATCTCAAGATTATTGGTGGCTATTCTGTGCTGCCATGAAGGCACAGAAGGAAATCTGCCATCAGGATGACCGTGTTCTTCACCAGGACCTCATCTCAAATAATTTGGAAGACTCTCTCAGTGTTTGTTTTCATCCGTAGTGCCACCACCGTGGCTGGCCCCATTTCAGAAGACATCATCCATTCTTGAGCATCTCTCCTGTTTCTAAGATGTCTCTCCTCCTTCCCACACCACTTCCTTAGACACACAATGGGTCTCTCATTGCCTGGGACATTTCTGAATGCTGTAACAGAGCTCCTGTTCTTTACCATCCTCTCCTATTAAAATGTTTTGTTCTGCCTTCTTTCTGGACCTCTCCCTTGAATTTCTTGGTGCTCACACAACCAGAACCAGACATGATGCACAAGGAAGGTCATCAGCTCCTCTCCAGTACCCTCTCAAAGGCTGCTCAGACACCACAAGATACAAAGGCCCCAGAGCACAGGCAAACCACTACATCTTCCCTCCTGGCCTTGTATTTCCAGTTATCCATCCCACACTGCACCCCAGCCTGCCTGTTCCTCCTCAGCAGGGCTGTGGCTCTTCCAGCGTGTGTCTGGCTTAAGTAGATCCACAAAGCTGCCTTCTGGCAAGAGAGAGGGGTCACATGGACAGTATCTTTTGCACACATGTTTACTCATTCAGCCTGGAACACGGTTTTACTATTTGCCTCATTGTCTCCTAATTCAAGCACAAAGCAAGTCAAGCCAATTCTCCCAACCAAATATCTTCTAAATGTTTATTGTACATTCAGCACCCAGAAAACAAAGCTTCTTTTACCACACACCTAAAACTAGCACAAAAACAGGTGAACATGAGTTTTCCAGAGAAAAACCTTGGTGCTTATACTTCCCATCACCACAGTCCTCACTTTCCTGTGCTCAGGGAATTTTTCTTCTATTTAGAAGCCAACCTTCTGGAGAACACAATTGTGGTTTTTGCAATATTTTTATTTTCTAAAGACTGACCCTGTGTTTAATTTGCAGAAAGCACATGGTACAGAACAGATCAGGGAGTTTGGCACAGAGGCAGGAGGTACTTTCAACCCTTGGTCAATTAAACAAGAAATGTAAAACCTGGCAAGTATTGCATTTAATCCTCTTTGCACCCCTTAGCCTCCTGCCAAGGATGAAAAGTACTTCTCTTCTTAAAAAGAATAAAAGATTTCAGAACACATCATCAACTCCTCCCTTCAGCCCTCAATACTGACAGTGTTATCTCCATACACAAAGCTTCTCCCCCTTCCTCCAGCTTGGCAACAAAACCCAAGCTCAATGAATATTTTATATGTGTGTGGTTAATGGAGCATTCTGGCTCCAGTCCATTAGGAACTTTACACAACGGTGTATTAACTGCTTCTCAATGTAACATTTTCAGTCTGTCCAAAGGGGATGTGTGTTTGCCAGTTGAGCCAACACACTATTGTTGTCCTATCAGCCTAGTTCCTGTCTTTGGCTGAAGAGCAGGGTCCCCTGCCACAGCAATTTGCCCCCATTGTGCTCCCAGCAGCAACCTGAGAAGATTAGCTTGGCTCCAATCTGTATTTTCCCCTCTGTATTTTAAGGTCTGTGTCTCATATGGGGTGGGGAATGCCTGCAGTCTTTCCCCTTCAAAGATATACACAGGGATAAGCAATCACATCACAGGTTAGCATAAGGGTAAATATAAAGCTGTTGAGATCTTTAATGTAATGGAAACCAGACACCCATATTTTTTCATCAGCTCTGAAATTGGTAGCCTTAAAATCCACCTGATTGATTGAAAAAAATTGGTAGCAGAATGACAACTTTTGACAAAGTAGTTATTATCTTATCACTTTAAAAACCTTTTTTGTTCCTCTGGGCCACCACAGACAGAACACCATCTCCATCAAAACCAAAATCAGCACAAAGACATCTCAACAGTCAGATGGGCACAAGTCACTCCCCTTAAAACAAGTGACTGTAATTCTCCCCTGCACATAGACAGTATCCATGGTAAATGGTAAAAAGAAGCATGTGCTGAATTTCTCAGACAAAGAGCTCTGTGACAGTTAGGGGTCCAGATCTTAATGTTCCCCTAAGCCTCCCAGAGAGTTTGTAGAGTACGTGGGAGCTTCCAAAGTATGAATCATCCCAACCTAAGGCAGATGTCTAGAGTGGGTAAGGTGAATGGCATGGGCTGTTTATCACTCCTCACTGAGCAAAGAGGGAGTCTAGATGACAATCTTAAACTTTATGTCTAAGTTTTAGATAACTAAAATCAGGTGAGATGATTCTCAGCCCCAAGGTTTGCAGACTCATTACTAGGTGAGCCACAGACCCTGACAGACTCAGGGCAGAAAACAACAAGATAAAGAGAAGTGCTGATGTGGAAGGACTGATCTCATTCCTTCCTGCCTGAAAGCAGAAAGAGCTGATGTTTCAGAAGGCAAAGCCCATTCTTTGCTCTCACATCATGGCTGAAACACAGTGGGAGAAAGGGAATGCCATTGCTGGACTTGCCAGGATGCTGTAGTGCCTTCTGTAACATCTGTATGAGGCACTCACCAGCCACGAGGAGCTTGGGAATTGCAGGTCAGGAAGGAAGGCTCAGAGGAGCCAGGGATGGACAGCTGGCCACAAAATAGATGAGGGGAAGGCTTTCAATAGGTAGGGATCACCTCTAGACAAAAGGTTCCTCCTCAGCCAGCAGTGCCTGCACACCCATGACTTACCAAAAATGGGCACTGGTGGAAGGGTCTGGAGCTGAAAGATGTGGGGAAGGGTCACCAAGACACATAGTTGAGGGAAGCTCCATGCAAACTTTGAAGGAACTTCCCATTGCAAGGATTTGGAAGAAAAAGCAAGGGTTTCCCTGAGCACACTGACAGGATCACCATGTCTCAGGTCCCTCTTGAGAAAGGACAGGCATTGCACAAATACAATCAACAGCCATAAATCTGACTGACCAGAAGCTCAGCTGCTCTGAACACAGCTCTGAAGTCAGGTTGTTTCGCTTTCCCAGAGGCACAGGCAGCAAATCAGTCATCCTACCAGTAGATAATCCAGTTACCAGCCCTCCCTCTTCTCCCTCTCAGATCCCTCAGCTCCCCCCACGCCCCTCAGCGCTATCATCAATGGAAAGTTTTAGAGAATTAGCTGAAAACAACCGAAGTGCCTAATTGACTGAAGAAGGGAAATGGCAACTTCCATCATCTCAAAAAGCTGCACCTTTCTCCTACTCATCTCAAAGCTGAATAAAGGAATTAAAAACACAGCCTGGGGCAGCCAGCAGAGATTTACAAGAAGCAGACATTAGTTCTAACTCTAAAGGCTGGGCGTGTGCATGAGCCAGGAGGAGCAAACAGAGAAAGGGAGCAGAAACATACAGCCTTTGCATTTAAAGAGGAGGAAGGAGAAGGAAAAAAAGAAAAATTAAAAAAAACCCCAACCTTTAAGCCCTTCCTAATAAAACAAAGATGATCCTGGCAACATGAAATGCTACCCTACTTTGTTTATTTATCGACACAAAGAAGCAAGTTGGCACCTCAGAGGGTATTAAATCCTGGTTTTTTGCTGACTGAATGACCTCAGCTGAAATATTTTCCATGACAAGAGCCCAGAAGACGCTGGCAGAATGTCAGACAATAAGATTTTCAGAGTGTATTTACATTCTATCCATGGCCCCAGGCTGTTCCAAACCCATAGGCAGGTGCTGCCTTTATCTGTTCTTTGCTCACCTGGCTCCCTAGCAAAATGTTCTGAGACCTGTGGCTCAGCTGCCTTAACTGTTTGTTGCCTGGTGCTCAGAAAGCTTCAGAGACATCTGGAATCCTGGCAAACAGAGATGGAGACACTGTTTGCCCCTCAAAGCTGACCACTGAGTGGTGTGTAAGGCACTCTTGCCAAAAAGCAGAGGGAAAACAGTGGTGATGCAATGATAAAAGGCAGATAAACAGATGAATTCATCTGAGAAAAGTGATGTTTTTTAAAAGGAAAGGGAGAAGGTCTTTCAAGAATGCATTGCATTTTCCATGACTTGGGATCTTGAAACTAGGTCTGGATAGCTCTCTAAGAAGCAACAGTCAAGATCCTGAAGAGGATCAGAGGCAGGGATCAGAATTTTACAACTTCTTGCTTTGAAGCCTGTGCAGGACAATATTCTGCTGAAAAGCAGAGAACAGTCAGCAACCCACATCTGTAAAGCAGTGGACAAAAGGGAGAGAGGCAGGCTAAGCCACAAAGACCCACAGTGTTCTGCCTTTCAACTCCGTGGCACAAACTCCCCACATTGCAGGCTCCCAGCTACATTGTCCCCTAGACCAGCCCCTGACCTGGTCCTCAGCAAAACACTCTGTCCCATCCCTGCAGTGGAAACAGCCTCCTCTTTGCTCAGTTTAATTTGGCTTCTCGTGCCCAGCTCCTCTCTCTTGAGTAATAAGCCTCCAGGAGATGATGAGAGAGGCGACGCCCTTCATACCGCCCAACCAGGAAGAATGATAATTGCACTTCTAACAGCACCTTCTACAAGGCAGCCACCAAAGCAGAGGAAACATGAATTAAAGCAGGATAAAAAGGAGGGGCTTTACCCTCTACCTAATAAGGTATTATTCATGCTTTTGGAAAGCTTCCTTGCAGAGAGATAAAAACAGACATAATGGGTATTCATAAGCAACTGCCTCTGGAAAAGGAAAGGCCTGCCTGCCATCTCACCCCATTGTCATGCTGGACTCACCTTCTACATTCCCAGTCTTCAGCTCCCTCTCCCTTTCCTACCTCCTTGCCATATGTCCTTGTTTAACCTCTTCTGTAGCCAAGGCAGCTCCCCCTTGCCCTCATGCATGGCTCAGGTCTGACCCACTCACACACACCTTCACACCAGTTCCTCCAGTCTCATCACCTTCACCCAACCAAGGAAATTTCTTTTTCCCTTTCTTATTCCTGTCCTCCCTGCAACATTCTTCAGCTCAAATTCACTCCAGGCCTACTGTGTGTAAATCATTTCCCCTTTCATACCTTTTCTCCAGTCCACCAAGTCACTCACGCCACCCCACACCTGAAAGGATCCAGACATCTGCAAACTGTGCCTGTAACTCTATTTCTGTATTTGTCTGGCCTCACTTTTCACCCAGGAAACAAAAATGTGACCTTACCCTCCAACAAATTTATCATAATAAACTTCCACTCATGAGCCCAAAACAGTGGTGAGTTTTAAACTTCTTCACAAAGTAAATTAGCCACTGCTCACTTGCATAACTTGTCACTGTCCTTTTCAGTCCTGTCCAGCTGGTCACCACAGTGTGTGAGCACCTTGCAGCCTTTGCCATTTCTGAAGCTGTTCTATGCAAGCTGGGCAGGACTTGCAATGGTGGGAAGTGAAGTGCAGCTCCAGGCACAAGAACAGCCAAACAAAAAAAACAAAGCCTGATCATACTCCACAAGGATTTTGGGTGAATGGAAATGGACTCCTAGAGGAATTTTCAAAGGATCCTAATAAAGTTAGACATATCGATCCCATCAAGGTCACAGCAATTTGGGTATCCAATGATGTAAGGCCCTCTGAAAGCTCTGTAGGCATCTTCAGGCACTGAAATGGTTTTGGAAACTGCATGGAAGGCATGGAAACTACAGCTGGGTGTTAAATGTTTAACCAGGTCTGTGGGCAGCTCTTTGGTGCCTCTCCTGGGATGAGATCATACACACACATGGACTAAGACCACCACACAAGTAGATGTACAGAGAACTTTTCAAAGCTGTCCCTTCTCTGGCTCTGCATTCCCAGCCATCACTACAGACTGGTTAAAGAACCAAAAACCACAACAATCAAACAAATAAACAAAAATCCCTCAACATCCAATCAATCAACCTGCAGACCTCCTAGGATGAAATAAATAAGCTATGAAGAGCTCCTCTCAGCTGGAACAGCAAGGATAAAAATGGAGGAAAACACAAGACTAACCAGGTGCTGCACATGGTGCCTGCCACCTTCCATTCTCAGCAGAAGCTCTGAGTAATGCCTGCACTCAGTGTTGCTGCCACTGTCCAGCCCAAGGACATCTTTTAAACAATGCCTCACTGATAATCCTGTAAGGATTTTGAGCTCTGTCCTGCGCAGCATTTTAATTACCCACACTGTTTCATGAGCTCAATCATTTACAGAAGGTATTTTCATCCCACTAATTGTAGGTTTCCCAGAGGACTCAGCACAGTATTCCATGTCCTCAGTACTATTAAATGCAGTAGGAAAGTATCCAGACTTCCAGAAGTCAATTTTTTTTCATGCATACATATGTTTCAGGAGAGAAAGAGGGAAAATCAGGTAAAGGCATTAAACAAAAAAGAAGTTTCTAGGCATTAAACAAAAAAGAAGTTTCAGCTGACAACTTTCAAGGAAAAAATCCAACAGACAATATTTCAAATAATGTTACAATAGATTCATTGAAGTCAGCAGCAGGTCTGGAACCTGAAATCTCTAGTGCTAATAGCATGCAGGTATCCCCCTGTGCTGGGAAAAGCAATTTCACTAGTTACTCGGTAAAGGTTATATCTGTATCTGTCACCCTGAACAGGCAAACCATGTCAGAGACCCACACCTTCCAAATGCAGCAGCTAGAGACATGTATTTTTAAGGAAGGAAAGAATGGAGGTTTCCAAGCATATCTGTACAGCAAATCTGAAAGGTAATAACTGTATGCTCCTGCATTCCCTGGAGTGATGGTAGCGTCAGCCCTTACCTCCATGCCAAGGAAATTTAGACACAGCCCAAGGAGGAAACTGCAATTCTAGTGGAAAAAGGGCTGAGATCTGCCAAGTGCCTGGAGCTCACCACACTGGGAGGGGTATGGAGATACAGCAGGTGGGGGATCTATAGCCCAAAGGAGAATCCCTTTTCCAGCTCCTTCACTATTGGGTACCAGGTGCTCTAAAGGGAAGATAACATACAGCCTTGTGTCCCATGATCCTGTAATGGTGGGAAAGGCTCACAAATGATGTCCCAGAGATGAAGGCACTTGTACATGAGCTGGGTAGTGGCAACCCTCAGTGCAGATGCTCTTAGTTATGTGAAAGTCAGGTTTGGCACTATGGCTCATAACAGGAGCTGTGAGCTGATCAGCAATATATTATTGGACTGTTGTATCTCAACTGTGACCTTGAGTCTTCATCAAAAGAAATCTTCACAATGGTGATCTTTGGACTGTTGTGGTATGCAGATCCTGAGAGGCAAGTCTGGTTTACTCTGGCTCTTAGCAAATGAGAATCTGTGTCACAAAACACATTATCACAGTTGGTACTAACCAGTAAGCATCTTACTAGCTATCTCTGCAAAAATACCTAGGTGAAATAGTCCAAACAAGCCAGAAGAGCCCTACCTGCATAAGGAAGTGTCCATGCTGATGAGAATTGGCTGCTCATGGCGTGAGAACATGCAGCATTTTTTCCAGTACTGAAGAAGAGACCTCCTCCAGCAGGTCCTTTTGTTGCTCCTTATAAGTGTTTTTTGATGACAATTAAAGGTGATGGATCTTAGGATTGGGTGGGAATGAAACTCAATGGAGTTCCACCAACCAGAAACAAAATTAAGGATGAGGCAATGCATTGGGAATTTCTTTTGACTTCAGGTGTGTTTCCACTCAAAAAGGTGACATGGATTGCAAGGACAGGACCACCTAAACCAATTACCTCAATACTGACCTGTGGGTCCTGTCCTGACAGCAACTGTATCCTGCGAGAATTCACTTTCACTACCCACAATCCTGCACCTTGGAACTTTCACCTGGCACATCTGGCTGGGGTGGACCTCGGAATATTCCAAAAATGGAGCTTTTACATCCCCCGCAGGGGTACAAAGCACAGTGCAAATGGTGTGACTCAGCTACTGCCTGGAACGTGTAATCAGGATATTAAACTAGATTGTCGTTTTATGGGTTACCTGATTTTTAATTGAAAAAAAAAAAAACAAAAAAAAAGAAAACAAAGAAGCCAACCAACCTACATATTTGGCCTTCAGATGAATTTTTTTGTTTTACGTGACAGCTTTTTCCTCTATTTAAAAATTTGCATAAATACTGTCAAGACAGAACATGCATGGTAAAGAATATGCAAAATCCTGAGCTAAGCCCAGCTGCCTCTCCCACTGTGCTGTGCCAGGACAGAGCAGTGGGGCTAATACTGGGAGCACCCCTCCTTCTGCCTGCCACTGGGTCAGGGACATGGTCCTACTGGCACACTGCCCTTCAAGGGAGACTTTTCTTGACAGACCTCACACAGAGAGCCTACTTTGGGTTCACTCTGCCCTCTTCCTGGTGGTGAAGGGGGATTTGCTTATTTTCCTGTGGAAATTGAGCATGAGATGCTTCAATGTGACCTCCCCTGCCAAGAGGGGAGAGCAGGCAGGGAAAGCACGGCAGGGAAAGCCAAGGATGCTGGAAGGAACATGAGGTTGTGTTTACCCACACAAGGGCACCCCTGCATGATTTCATGCAGAATTAATTCAGCTCGTGCAAACTCCCGTGCAGACACTTACTTGTGGTTCAGGGAGATTTATCTCTGCTAACAGGATTAGGAAAGGTTTAAGCTAAACCAAAAGAGAAGAATGCACACAAGCACATTCACAGCTTAGAAAACAAACAAATACTGAGCAAATCTGCCTTTAGACAGGGCCAAAGCAACCAGAGCTCCCTTCCCAGCAGCCCTTGGCACACAGAGCATGCCATCCTCTTTGCTGCTTTTCCTGCTGCACCCCTACCTTACCACCCACTCAGAACAGAAAATTGCTAGCACTTTACACCTACATGCTGCTAAATAACTTACCTCACTTTAGAATTTGGCCCAAGTAGCCGCACTGGAATATTAAGAGGTGTGCAAAACAGCTAAGATTTTTTTTTTTGTCCCTCTAAGAGGGCAGAGGGCAGCAGAGTGTGCCTGTGCTGTGAGAGCCTTGCACTGTGCTGCAGTGGGAAGAGACAAAGGCAACACAGAAGCACCAGCTGCTACATTCAGCACAAGGAGGCCATTGCTCAAACCAGGTATACCCAAGTATCAACAGGTATCTGCCCAAATCCCTACTAGTGGGAAAACACTTCCCATTTAAACAGTCCCTTGAGAGTGAGGACACTTGCACAGGTTAACTGAGAGGGCATTTGCTGCCTGCCCCAGAAGTACTGCTGCTTTCTCTCCCAAGCTCTGCAGCAGTTCAGCTGGAGGTACCGTGCAACCCAGCAGGGAAAGCAAAGTTTACTGCATCCTCCTGGAAGGGCAGGGTGGATCTCCATCTGCAGGGTGTGGTTGCTTTGAGATGGAATTTGGTTGGGACTTTGGGGTTAGAGCAGGAGTCCCGTGATGTTCATTCTGGAAAGGTGAGGATGTTGGGTTTACATTTTTTCCAAAAGGTTAGGAGCTGTGGTGAGCCTAATCCTTCTGGCATGTCAGCCTGAGCTACCTAGGGGGAAGAGCACCACCTTCTGAATTACCAAGTCAAATTGACTGTAGCAATCAACTGCTTCTTCTAAGTCCCCATCCAAAAACAAACAGGCCCAACCCTGCTTAACTTATGAGATCATAGCCCGAGGCAGTGCAGCTCCCTGAGACATCACTGCCTCACCCATCATCTACAAACATCAGTTGTGCAGGGATGGTATGGGTCTCTCCCTGATTTTACATACACAGAGATCTCTGACCAATGACATAAGCCCACTAGAAATTGCCTGCAGCACCTCTCCAAGGTGGTAGGCAACCAGCAGAGCCATGGAATTAAGGACAGAGCAGTGGAGTCATCAGGAACGTGTCCTGTGTGGATCTCTAACCTCTCCTGGCTGGCTCAAATTGGAAACCTCTTGCCCAAACTAATGCTTGCCATTCAAAGCTGCCTTTTGTGAACCTTGCCACACCAATGCTTTGCTGCTGCTCAGTACTACTCTGGCTAACATATTCATCTCCTCATCATCACCTTAGAACCTATTTGCATTGTTAAACTGCTAGGATAAATTGGTTTTCCCATGATACTTCCAAATCAAAGCTGCTGGAGCTGGAGATCTTTCTTCTGTTAAGGCATGTTACTAACCCTTAATGGGTTTCTCAAATGCATAATCCATACCTTTCACTTCATAAATCATATTCATGCCTGGCCCATCACTGAAGCAAAAAGTTCTTGTTGACATTTTCTTGAATCTGGCCTTTTCATAGCATTGGTTCTTTGCCATCAGTGCAGGAACCTCAACCACTGCTAACAGAACTAACTTTATTGATCCACACCTTACATGTGACAAAACAGAGGTGTGACAAGCTGCAGAGGGTTGTGACAGGTCAGGTTGGGACTCTACCTGTACATGATACCAGAAGGTCTGAGCTGATGTCAGATGGTCTGAACTCTGGACCCCAGACAGCTCTTTAACTACTTGCTACCAACTTTTTTTCCTCCCCATGAGATGTTTTCATAAAACAGAAAGAATAGATAAAAATAACTATTAATCTCCTAAACAGTGCAAAGGTGTTGTAGCTGGTACACCTGATAAGCATTTCATAAGTAACATCATCTTGGGTGTTCTGCTTGACAGCCTTAAACCCAGAAATTAGTTCCATAAAGAAAATCACATTAATTAATTGACAATATGTATGCCACTTCTGCAGGCAAAAAAAAAAAAAAAAAAAAAAAGGCTAAGATGAGCTAACATTATACAGAAGAGCAGATCAAAAGTCAAAATCATCTTGATAATTTGTGAAAATTGGGGGTGGGGAGGTTTAATTTAGTAAAAATCAGTGAAAGATGCCATGCTTGTAAAGGCATCCTTCCTGCCTGCTCAGCACAGGTAAGCTCTCAACTGGTGGACTGCCTGTAGCATCACTCACCCTTCAAAAAAGATGTGGACAGATTACAGAGTCCAAGGAAAAGAAACCTGAGAAACACCATTTCCAGCAAACACATGAGCTGGGATGTTTAGGCAAGGAGACAGCTGGTTACAGGGAGCAAGACAGAATTCTTCAGCTGTGTGAAAGGCCATGCAAAAAAGGCTTCCAATCAGCCCTCCCTCAGTGGCTGCATGAAAAATTCACTTCTGATCCTTGGACCCATTTCTATAATAATTTCATCCTTTATGGTTAAGAAAGAAGCTTGAAATATAATTTAAGGGTAATCTAAAGGTTAAAAAAAAAGGCAAGAAAACAACCAAACTGAAAAAAGTTTGTCTTATGTCATGATTTGGCTCAGACTGGATGGGAAGATCCAGAATTTTTGATCACCACTTGGCAATGTTTACTTGCTTCCCTAAATGGTTCTTAAATGGCACCAACATTTTATCAACCATGTTACCTCCTCCCATTGCCTGTATTTTCATTGACATGGCTTTCTTGAGCAGCTTTCCAAAGCACCCAGGCTGCACAGGGGCATGGAACCCCTCTCCCTATTTTATCGGAACTCAGCATCAAATTCCTCCTTATCACCCTGCAGCACTTTCTAAAACTCAATCTGATTTGCTCTGCAGTGACCTATGCAGGTCTTGCAGTGCTCTCCACCTCCCAGATTGCACTCTCTGTGCCCCAAGCATCAGCATCCAGAGTAAATTTTCCCTCCAGCTAGGAGCTTGGCTTTCTCTCTGAGCAGTCTCATTTTCCTACCTTCATGCACACTTGCATTTCCTTAATCAAGAGCATGAACTTCCATTAAACCGGAGAGCTTAAATGACAAGTGTTAAAGCAATGTTTTTAACCTCTTCTCATTCTGTAGGTGCCCTATTTCCCTGAAGACCAGGCACTGCCTCCAGCCTACTCACAAAGCTGTGCCCTTACTGACACCAGCATCTCATTTTTATCCTGATTTTCAGCTCCTTGTAGACAAAAGAAAAAAATAGCAACTTGTGTGGATCACATCTAAAACCACGTGCATAAGTTCAAAGATAATTAGCCTTTTAGTTGCTTAATGCTGTGCAAAGCACACATTTAACAGCTAAAACTGATTTTAATCTTTGCTTAATTCTTTTGCCAGAGAGTCCCATTCACAGTGAGGCAGCTGTCTAAATATCTCAGCCCCTTGGGGTGAGGAGACAGGGGAGCCTCTTGCAATGCTCCTGGGGTGACCTCAGCTGGCTTCTCCCACTGAGAGCTGCTTCCAACTCATTTGGGGCAGAGGATGCCAATGGGGCTAGGCCCCCAAGGAAATGGTTTATCTGTGAAGGGCAAAAACTGCTTTCTTTCCTTGGTTTGGGTAGCCTGTAATAAAGTTGTAACAGAAATTTGGGTAGTGAGAGTGGCCAGATTAATGCAAAGTGATGACCATATTACTGAGGGAGTACGCGGATTTACAGCCCATTGCCTTCACACTGGCCAGGCATGAAACCATCAGTCACTGCATCCTTCACCCTCTATGGCAGTAAAGAGAGTCTCCCCTTGAGTCAAAAAGTCTCTGAACAGCCAGAGGACAATGGCAAAACAGTCACATGACTATGCCCAAAATTCTGGGGTTTGATATTTTTTCTTTCATCTTTCCTTGTCTAACCTTTGCCATGCTAGAAGCGCCTGCTTGTAATTACACTCCCCAAAAATTGGTAAATAGAACACTTTTAAAAATCATCTCAAATTGCCTTCTGTGGAATGTGATTAAACATCAGCATTTTCTACATCCAGGAGTGCACACACAAACACACAAAGGGGTGACACCAGGACCCAACAACAAAAAATTAACAATTCTTCCCTCTGCAACAGGCAGTACCTTATCCCAAGGTTCATTTACCTCAGCATCTTAATATTCTCCAATATTTAGGGAGGCAAGGCATTACTGTGTAATCAGAGGATACTCCTGCATATGGGATATATAAGGCTAAGATGGGGAGGAACCAAACCAAAGAATATGCCTGTGTCTGTGGTGAGATCAGAAAAATGGGCTTTGCTCCTGCTCAAAAAAGCTGGTGCACTCCTCAGCTCCAGACCAAGGCTAATTATCATTTAAGGATTAAAATGCTCATTATGTTTTGGTTTTTTTGTTTGCTTGGGTTTTTTTTAATTTTTTGCTTGACCAATTTCTCTCTTACTGGCCCTTGGGTTCTAAAATATAGGAAGTGGCATAAAAATTGCATTATTTTCAATAAGTTCCTGACACCTAATCAGGCAAGGGTTTCTATTACAATTGCTGGCTAGCTCTTTTCTCCCCCAGAGCCTGGGAAACCAAGCTCTTGTGTGAGGGAAGGAGATGAGAACCATGAAACAGAGCTGGGAGAAGACAGAAATTGCGAGAGATGTTTGGAAAGCAAACAGTCACAGCACAAGATTTTCCTTTCAGGCCTGTGTTCAGACGGTCTAAACAGTCAGTCAGTCCTTCTGCCAAATATTTCCTAATGGGTGTCTCTCCATGGCTCCCTGCTCAACACCACACTCAGAGACTTACAAAAAATTCAAAAGCCATACTAATGGCAGGGAGTTTTATTTACCTCTCTGTGCAGTTAGCTGATAGACTGCACAGCACTTTGAAATGAGAAAGCTCTAGACAGAGGAGTATTAGAGTTAGTAATGAAAATCAACATGAAGAAAAGGCTTTTAAAATTTTCTATCAGGCTCCCTATAAACACAGTATCTCCAGGTCTAAAAGAGTGTTAGCTTACACAGGAATTATAAATGACCAATCTTGAATAAAAAGCTAACAGGACTCAGAAATCACACCTATGAAATAATATAAAGGCTTGTCTAGAAACAGAGATATAAAAAATAACAACAAATCCATTTTGGACTCTTCAGGCTTGCCTGCAAGCCTTACAGTCACCTTCCTAAGAGCTCACACCCACAATTCAATTAGATAAGCCCTCTTCTCTTGCAAAATCAAACAAACCCTACAGTCTATCACAAGACTGCAGGACAGGTTTGTCCTCACCATTGTTACTTTTTCCAATTTGATATACATTCTTCCAGTTCGCTTATCCAGGAAATTCTACCTTTTCCTTCTGGAGCAAAGCTGGTCATTGCTGGAGGCCTCCTACAGCTCACCAATGGTCTCAGCATTTCAGGATACAGTTTCAGATCAATGTTCTCAGCTGGAAGGGTAAAAACACAAATAAATCAAACCACAACCAAAAAAAAACCACCAAGTCCTGGCACCGCAGAAGAAAGCTTATAGTCATTATATTCATCTGCAGGATGTGAACTTTCCATGTGCTTACTGATTTCTCTTATTAAGCAATCAAACACTGATAGGAATTTTTTTTGCAGGAAATGGAAGTACAATGTGTTCATTAAAAAAAAAAAAAAAAAAAAAAAAAACCAAAAAAAAACCAACACCAATAGAGCAGGCAGCCAGTTTAAGCCATTTGACATTTCAAGAAATTAAGTTATACTGTGGTCCCAGCTTGTAAATTCAGCAAGACCCATAAGAGAACTCCTTGGAGACCTGCTGTGCTTTCTTTTCAACAGTGATGGCCACACAGGCTAATCGAGGGCAGGAGCCACGTGCTCTGTCACAGCTCTCCTGCTGCCCTTCCTCTCTCCCAGCAGCTCCCGCACTGCTCACAGTCTGCATGATCCAGCCAGCTTTCTCCTTTAGCTGCTGAGCATACTCTTCTGGGGAAGAGGAGAGAAAAAAAAAAAAGGATTTGGAAGGTCAAAAAAAATCCAGTGAAAACAATAATAAAGTTTCAGAGAAAACCTCAGACCTCTGTCAAACAGCTGAATGTATTTTGGGGGTGCAAAGTTCAAAGTCCAAAGCATCTCACCCCTGGATGGCAAACCACATTGGAGTTACAGGTATTACAAGTACAGACTGGAGATCCAGGGTCAGGCACTAAAGCTCACAATCTGAATAGATTTATAGGCTGTTTTTGTCCACAGCATTGCCAAAAGGGCAGAAAGGAGGAGGTTGAGCAACAGCAGTACATGGGCCAGCTGTGTGGGAGATGAAGAGACACCCATCATCCTGGAATGGTGGGAACAGCTACCAAGGCTGGTGTGGTTCAACCTATTCCTGGTGGAATTTCTGCTGATAGAAAGGGAAAGACAGTGAGCCACTTCCTGGGGAAACATCCTCTTTACATGAGACAAGGTTGAAGCTGGGTGCAGAAGCTGTGAGCTGCCACCTGTGGGCCTGTGTCCCAACATACTCTCACCTGCTACTGTGGCAGGAGAAACCCAGCTACAGCAGGGACAACACACCCCTCCTTAGTGAGGGGGACAAAGAGAAGGGATGCCTGGGAGCTCCTGGGCACTGTGTGCCTCTCTCTCAGGGGAGTGACACATGCACACTGATGGTTGACATTTGCTTTAAGTTACCAAGGGCTGCAAAGATACAAAGACAACCCAGGTTGCGAACACTCCTGGAGCTCTCCACATTTCTTAATCCAAAAGGCTCAGATGATCTTTGAAAGCTTGCAGGATTGCAGGCCATTGCCACCATTCCCAGTTAAAGGTACCTCTAAGGTGTCACATAAGGTACCACTTTCTCCTGTCCATTTGGGGTGTGCTGAGGGTGCCTTTCAGCCCCCTGAAGTGATCAGTAGTTGCAGCATGTGGCTCTGGACTGCTTTGGGAAGGGCAGCTCCCTCACTACCACTACACTGCATAAATGGCTTGCCTAAGGGCAGCTTCCATACCCAGCTCAGCCTTCAATCTGTTTGTGATCTCAGGCACACAGAAAAAACAGAGTCCTGAGGAGAAAAGGAACTCTTTGAGATCACCCAGTTGGTCAAGAGAGGATCAGGAAGCCATCAGTGCCTCCCTGTCCCCATCATTCTGGCAGAGCCCTGTTCCTGAAAGAGGAACGGTCAGGGATGAGTCAAACCCAGCACATGCTGCCCAGTGAAGAATTACAAGACTATAAAAAAGCCAGCTACAGCCCAGCCTAACCAAGGAGAAGCCAGAACCTTTTGTGGAAGGACCACTGAGAATCCCATCATATTCCATCCCCAGTAACATCTGCTCCATCGTTTGCAATGTGATCGTACAGAAAAGTCATGCTAAGGTAAAATACTTACTGAAAGCACTAATGCTGCAAGCATGCACCTCCATGTAGGCGTGGAAACCTTCAAGTTTCCTTTTTATTATACAGACGGGATCCTTCTTTTCATTGGCACAATAGAAAATAGCCACAAAAATTCCACACACACAGCATCAGACCCTGCGACCAGCCTCGACACGCAGAGCGTCAGTAATAAAACACACCCCTACAGGGATTTAGCACTTTGGCTTGTGCTCAGCTGGGGGACTTGGGCAGGACTTTCACTCTTCAGACATAAAAAAATATTAATTATCATCAGCTCTGTCATTATTCCAGCCCCCGCATCCCCCCTTCCCTGTTAGCAAAAGGAAGAGGAGCCATGTGCTGATGGGATCGTGGGTTTGCATGAACAAGACAGGGCTCTGTGTGTGTGCACTGCATTTGCCCTGGAAATCAAACAGCAACTGCAGCAAGGGCATCCTGGGAAGGGCCCTCAGGTGCCAAAAGAGAAATTCAGGGAAACATTCCTTTATTAAAACAATTGCAACATCTGCTGTAGTACTTCCTTATGCACACATGCAGGCACCCTCCTTCCTGCCCATCACACACATCCCCTCTGCCTCAGACACTCCTGCACTACCAGATGACAAAGTTTTCAACTTCAATCTATGCAGGACCCACAGACCTTCTCCTACCAACCTACCACCCCTGGGGCATTTGTCCTCCTCTCCCCTGCCCTTCCCAATAAACATCCTGCCCTGTGCTGTCCTACCACAGGAGTCCCCAAAGTGTACACACCGAGTGGTTTTGCAGTGGTACCACAACAGGCACTGGAACCAAAAGGGCAGGCCAGAGAGTGCACAAGGTCTGAGAAGGCCAGCCAAGGCAAGGACATCTCAGGTATTCCTGAAATTATCTCCTTTCCTATAGACTACCTTTTAGTCCCTTTCTAACTGTCTCTTCCCATGAACTGTGCTGGTGGTGTCCTGCAGCACTCACTAATCATGGTTAAGTGAGAGGTCATGCACCAGAGTATGAGAATTAGCTCTTTGTCAAACACCTCCCCATAAAGGTGTGCAAAGCTGCTTCCACAACACCTGGAAACTTTCTTCCCTAGGGTCTTGGTTAGATTAGTTGCAAGGTGCAATTCCTGATTTTCCACTACACCCTTCCACTGCACTGTCACTTTCTCCCTTCAGCTCTACTCCACCCACGAGCTAGCCTGCTTTGGCCTTTTATATGGTTTATATCCCCTAAAGACAGGCATGGTCTCTTTCTTAGCTTGCAGTGTCTACCAACACAGGCCTGTGATCCACATCTTAATGTTTCAAGAGGGAAACTGCAAACCCATAACACCAAGGACCAACTATTTTGTCTTTCATTGAAAAACCTGCAAAGAGGCAAGAAAATGCAGACACACTGGTGTACCTCCCTTGTCTCACACACACGCTGCTCCTTTACAGTTTACCTGCATTGCAAATAGAGTTTGGGAAGAGCATGGGACTCCAGGCAGGACCACTGAGCAGGCCAGGCCATCCCTAGACATGCTGCATGGTGCCATCCATCTGTGCTTCCCACAGCTGGCTGCAGAGCTTAATCTGTAATTGATCCAGGTGGACAATTACAAGAAAGATTAGGCTCTAACACAGGATGGGAGAAGAACAAAGATACCCAGGCCTGGAGCCCAGTAGAAAACCTTGTCAGCATCATTTTCACCTTCAGCACTGCTACTGCTCACACCTTCACCTGGCCATGCACCCTGCCATGGTCAAACAATGCTGCTCTTCAGGTCTGCTCAGCCTTTGCTTTGTGCAGGTGTTGGCAACCACACTTACACACAAACCCAGGCAATATCCAGCCTCTCCTGGAGAGCACTGCTCCAAGGTGGTGCCTGGAGGCTACACTTCACCTTGCAGACACACTCTACAACAGGGCACTGAGATGCTACCGCACATAAGGCAGGAGTCATCTTGCTCAAGGAAGACACTGTTGTTATTCTCCATAGTTAGTTCATCCATGATGATGGTTTGTTCCTGCTTCAACCATCTCTTTGTTCATTTTGGGCACAGTAGGAGAAGCAAGACTACATGTTCCTGGTAATTCCCATTTAGGAAAGATGTCCTCTTTCTTCACACAGATGCCAGCAGGCACTACTGCCAGAAAGAGAAGGACATTCTTATCAAGAATCTGACTGATTAAGAAGAAATTTGAATTTCAAGCACTTTTCTAGTTAGACTTGTTTGGGACAAACCACTGCAACTCATTATGCCTCAACTTCTTCATATGAAAGTTGAAGGGATATAAGACTTCTCAAGCTCATAAAAATGTAAAGGGACAAGGGTTAAACGGTTGCTAATAAAGTCCCCACTTGCATCTGTCCAAATGTAACCGATATCCATCTAGCCTTGGTAAAAAAGAGGTCAATAAGCAGACAGAAAACTCTTTGACCTACAAGACAGCCATCCTTCTGTCGGTGAAGGCTTGCAAAATGCTCAAGCACCTTTAACCACCGCCCTTCAGCTTTGAGATTTGAAGAAGGGCAAAAGTACATGCACTGGGCTTATACTGGGAAGCACAGAATCTCTCAGAAACATGACACCTAGATGGGCAAAGCGTTAATGTCTGAGAACTGTTTCTGTAGGGGCAGAAGATTGGACGAAGCTCTGAAAGATCCAGCTCAGCAGCTCAGTCCATTGCCCAAAATAACCAGGGGGTGGCATGTGGGCTCCTCCCCCACCAAGCCCACCAGCAAACGCCCCAGCAATCCCAGCGCACGCTCACCCCATCATCACGCTGTGCTGGCCATTGGTGGTGGACAGCACCCCACCCTGAGAAAACATGGGGCATTCTTGGCACTCTGCACGGCAGGCAAGGTCATCAGACACGATGACAGATTCTCTGCCTGCCGTATCCACAGAGGAATGCAGGGGAACATGATCCTGCCCTGAGCAAGCCAAGTTTGATTAGGGCTAATCGCTCCAAGATCATTCCTGTGAGGATCTTGCAGAGAGGGAGTTGCTTGCTCCCCACAACAAACCCAAAGACAAGATACGAAGGTTTGAGAGGATTTTGGCCATGTCTCCCAAATATATAAAGCAGAGTGGCAGAGCTCACAAGAACAGACAACCTTTCAGTTAGGAAGTACAGTGGAAAGTGACACCTCTCCCAGTGCCCTACAACCCAGCAGGCATAATCCACCACAGATGGACATGGCAGAGCCTTACAAGCATCCCTTGCAACTTGGCACTGATTTGGCCCTTGGAACAGGGAAACTCTGGCCTGTTCCAAAATGATCTGCCTGACACAAGGCTCAAATAGTTGGCAGAGCAGAGCTGGGATCCACCCTCATTCTCCTTCCGGCCACTGAGGACAACTGTCCCTTCTCACTTCAGCAGAGAGCTGCACCTAAATGCATTAACTGAAAGGACATCCCAGTGTCATGGGGATGGCCTCAGGCCACCTCAGACAGCTCTGGGGCACACATCTCATGAAGATTTCCCTCCTTTTGCTCTGCAGCAGCACAGCAATGCCTCAGAGGTCTGCTGAGGCCCATGGGGCTCCAGAGAGCAGAGGCAAGTCAACGTACAAGGGCCCCATAGTGCTTCTGTACCTAGCACTAGAAACTGGGAGCTCCACCTTGGCAAAGATGCCCAAAAAAATGACAGCTAAAGTGCAAATTATATTTATTTCTCCCTGTGTGCAAAATGCATAACAGTTCTTATGTGTCATCTTTCTTCTCCCTGTGATGGAAACTCATCCTGCTTCAGCCAGAAGACAAAGAAAACTACAGAGGCAGCAAACATTAACCAAATCCTGTCCTAAAGCCTCTCCACACATACATTTTCCCCTCCACCATCTGTTTTGCAAATGCAACAAACTAAACTAAACAAGCTCCCAGTAGCTAAATTCCTTGCATCTCTGAAAGCACATGGATCCCTGTGCCAAAGTAAACAATCTCATGGAGAGTTTACATAAAACAAGTGAACTAATTTCATCATAAACAGAGGAACTACAAATTGGTTCAAAGCCTGCCATAGGACATTCTGTGGAAACGTCCCCAGCAAGGAAAGGAGTAAAATAACCCTAGTGGGACGTTCAGTGCATCCTCAGTCCTCATCCTTACCTTCAAACCAGTGTAGGAAGTACAAACCTACTCTTCCCTACAGGTGTCATACAGAATAATGCCAACCATCTTCCTGCTATTTAGTAGCAGTGCAAATAGCAGGTTTGGTAGCAGTGCAATGGCAAAGGTAACAAAGATGATCCATGCCAAAAATCAACAGAGGGAGAAGGGATGATGCAGCTGTGTCACCCTGGTGCATGAGAAAACCAGTTATGGGCTGGCTGAGCGGTGCATCTGGTGCAGGAAGCCCTTGCAGTACAATGTCCATGCACTCATTCATACCAACATGGTGATACAGTGATTGGGGAGGGGAAAGGGGGGTGGGGGGTGTGTAAAGAAGGGAAAGAACTGCATTTCTCTCACATGGAGATTTCTTTTTCCTTGGGTTCATGTGCATGCACCAAATTCTGGGATATTTATAAGTGTCCAACAACCTAGCACAAAACAAATCACCAGCCTGAGAGTAGAAAAGGCTGGGGAGAGAAAAAATGAGCTCCCACTTCCATACAGGACTGGAGGTGGCTTGGCCCTGACTCTGATTTTTCCCAAGTCTCCCTTGGGAAAAGTCCTAGAGTCACAGCTCCATCTGGAGTCTCAGATTTTGCTAAATGCAGGCTGAGGACACCCCCACATAGACTGGTCTAGAAATCTTACCTGGAGTTTAATTTTAGGGGCTCAGAATTGGAGATTCACTCTTTCAATACATCTGCCACCAAATTCAGCTCTTTATAAAGATACACTCTGATGTGTCCTAGGTGAATTCAGATGAAATCCCAAGCTTACACTGAAAGAAGAGCATCCAGATAGACTTTTCCATCTCTTGGGAAACAGATTCTAATTATACCTGTGCAATTCTCCCAAAGAAGCAGCACTGTGCAGCTCAAACTCAACAGCTCCTGTCAGAGCCCAAAGCCAGGAGATTCATCCAAGTCACCCATTAACCTGCTCTGTGATCAATTTTTTTCAAGTCATCCATGCTCATGGCATGTTTCCATTACCAGGACTCATAAAAAGATGTTTTGTGACCCAGACTTTAAAGAGCTGGGCCCTACATGCATGTCCCAGAGCATTCCACTCACCCCTGGCACTGCCAGTGGTGCAAAAGGTGCCTCCCTTGGATCAAAGGAGCTGTGTGGTGGCACTTCTCCCATGGACCAGCACGGTGATTTTCAGAAGCTGCTACCAAGAAAACAAAAAGCAAATGAAAAATCCCTCCCTATGATCACTTCAAAGCACATTGATTTGGAGTCAAAATGCAGCAAACAGATTATTCTCACATGCCCCAGCTCCTGCAGAGACCCATGGAAGCTTGTGTGGCACTCCAAGCACAGAGACTTGAGAAAGTCTGAATCCCAGGGGCCTTGCTAACTATTACAGACAATTCTTACCAGTTACAGCAAGGAATCAGGAAAGATGACATATTAAAGAAGGGCAATAGAAAAAAAGTGGTTTTTTCTTCTCATTACACACTTTTGGAGGTGACACACTGTGGACAGCAACTGAAAAAATAAAATGCTTTCCAATATTCTATATTGTATTGATCATTTGATGGTCTCCTTTTAAATCAGTAGCTTTAAAGGCTCTTATTAAAAAAAATTGCTGAAATAGAGGATGAGTTTGGATACAGTCTGTGCTGGCATAAATAAAAAACAAGTCCATGGATAAGGAGGGAATTAGAGTGATATGAGTACACAAAAATTACTCAAATCAGCTTACAGATTTAATGCATTCTGCTGACAGTGGTGGTAGGGGAGGTTGTTTACTTAATCCAGAGAGTTTTTAGGCATACTGAAAAATAGAAGTAGGGAAGGCTAACCCACTGTTGTTAGATCCCACTGCAATTTGAGGTTTGCCTCTCCATTTCCATGGCTTGGAACATTTGCTTCTGAATGCAAAATTCAAATGAATATTTCCCAGGTGGCACTGTGTACAGTCCCCCCTTTGCTAATGTTCATACTGGAGCAGACAACAAATGGGCAAAACTGGTTTGGAGGGGAGGGATGGAAGCAGCACTTGGTTGCCTTGGAGTTATCCAGGTTTATCTGCACATCACACTGTATGCTCCCTGGTTCTCATAATTAGAGTGTCTAGACAGGAGATGATGCCAGCAAAGTAGCAAGTAAAAAAGGTTTTACAGAGTTTTTCAGAGAAGCCCATCTAATGCAGTGACTACAGAATAATGACAGACATCAGAGTTGCAGAATCTAGCTAAGATTAGAGCAAATTTTGACCCAAGTAAAGGCCTTTTCATAGCCATTCACATCCCAAAAGAGCTACTAAATCAGAGCACCGATGGCTCAAGCACTCAGGAGGGATCAGAGCTTTTGAACCAGCATCAGACTAGAGTTTTCTGTAAAAGTAATTCCAGCTGCCTCAGCTTCATCCAAATACTGGCATTTAGCAGCCTCAACTTGTGTAAACCAGCTTCACTCCACTGAAGTCAATAACAATTGACACCAGCTGAGAATCTGGCTCTCGATGTGGTTTAAATATAGTCTAAAGAAAGAACTTACAGAAGGATTGCCCAATCCCTCATGTCCATTTCCCTCTTGGGCTAAGACAGAATAAGATTGATTTTTTTTCCTTATAATTTAGCTCCAGTTATTTTTAACAACAACATTATGAGCTCACATTTATTATAGAACCTTCCATCCTGCAGCAGCCAGGCTGCCTTTCAGGCTTCACCAAGGAGCACAGAGGGGGATGGACACAGCACCAGGATGGAACAACAGGATGCAACATAGCAGATGCTCAGCATGCACAGAAGACTGGCCACAAACACAATAAATCAGCAAGGGTACTAAGATAATTCAGCTTCAGCATTGCAAGAGTAAGCCTCAGCCATTTTCACAAAGAGGAAATTTAAGGAGTGGTTTCAAATCCTCCCTAGAGCTGTCCATGAGATGGGCATGATGTTGTACAGCAATGCAGGATGTCATGGTCACACACTGTGGCCCCACACACACAACATGAAGGCAAACTACAGAGTGCTGGGGAAAGGCAAGCATGAGTGACCTTTGAGAAAGAAAAAGTAGCTGGGTCACTCCAACTGTGACAAACCAGGGCTCTTTGGTATTGCCCCATCTCTTTGGCCCAAAGGTCCCTGCCAAGCCAAAGGATGAGGGTAGAAGACATGGCAATCCCGGTGCACAGAACTGTGACCCGGCTGTGAGCCTCCAAAACTTTAGCCACCACACAGTGACACATGCACTGGTTGCCAACCAAGGCAGGCAGTTGATTGGTTTTGGAAAGCTCAAGGGTCTGGCATACCTCACCAACCCTTTTTCAACATGAGAGAGAGAAGCTAAGAAAGTACAACAGGAAAAATAGGTTCTCTTGTGTGCTTAAATCTGTGCAGTTATGCTAGAGGTAGAGTGACACCAAGTTTTGTCAACAGTGGTGTAGTCCATCTTATCTGGGATCAGAGTAGGAAACCAGGGCCCACTCAGACCCTACCATATGGGAATGGCTTGGAAACACCTTCCAGATGGTCCCCCTCAAGCCACCACAGAGCAAGGGAAATGCAGCAAATAAGAACTGTGGCCACCACCCAAATGCTCTATCAAAAACATGAACTCTGGCCTCTAAAAAAAAAAGAAAGGAGGAAAAAAAGAGAAAAAAGAAAACCAATACAAACAAAAAATAACCCCCAGATCCATTAATGAAAACTAAAGCACAAGGCAAGGGGTGATGAAAACAAATAAAACTAAGGCTGTAAAATGCCTGGTATGTAAGATGTGTTGAAACTTGCTGCTGACAGCAGCTTGAGCAGACATTCACATGCAGCCATTCATAAGATGCACAGTAATTACCTTCTCCGGGAGGCTGCATTATGATGATTTCTTTAAGCAGAGCACAATATCTCTAGCAACAGGATATAATTACAGCAAAGGATATGCCTCTTAACCTCCTTCTACCCCCCCAGCCAGTTCAGGGAGCCGGGGGCTCTGTGGCCAGGGTGAAAGCAGTTTACCCTGCACTGCTGCACTCGTTACCTAGAGCCAAGCACGCTTCTGATGGGAGCTGGCAGTGGCACTGCTCTCACAGGAACATGATTGTCTCCCCCTTGCCTCTGGGTGAAACACTCCCAGCACTGCAGGACTCTGACAGAGCTGGCAGCAGCCACCAGGCCACCGAAGGAGTTCTGCACAGCCAGCCTGCTCTGGGCCAACACCTCGGCGGTAAATAAATAAATACCAAAAGCAAACAGGCAAGGGAATGACTCAGGACTGGAGCACACTGCAAGCACTGTGAGGCAGCAGGGCTTCCCACCTCCAGACTGGGACCTTCCTGGCCCCAAATACCCCACATTGCAGAATCCCTTTGGAGAGTTGATGGGCTCTGAAGAAAAGCCCCAGGCTCCCATGTAAGGACTGGTACCATGACTAGCACGGGCTGTGGTGTCCCCAGGGGATGGATGCCACTTCCTGGTGATTTGGTGGCTCACCTGCAGCAGCCAAAATGCCAGAGTTGGTCCTGTTCTGCTCCATTTCCACACCCTCCTGCAGAGAAGCACAGGAAATCTTACTGTTTCAGCTGCTGCATTGATTTATGTAGGATCCGAAACAGAGAGAGATGCAGGCAATGACAGAGTCCTAACAGCTGTGAGCTCAGCTGAGGGACTCAGTCTTTCACATTGCCTCCATCCATTCCCAGTACTCACTTCACTGTTCCAGAGGAATCCGGGGAGGTGTCCAACACAGTCAGCGGTGGTCAGTGAATTTTGCTGCACTGGGAAGCATCTCATTGTGAGGTCCCACTTATAGACAAGCAGGTACAAGCCTGTAGGCACCACAAATTGCTTTTATTTATTTCAGTCTTCAGTCCTGGAGGGAAAAATTAAAGAGTTAATCCTTGTCCCCAAACATCTTCACCTCAAACCAAAATGCAGTGCTGCATTTGACCCTAGGCTCTGCTGTTAATAGCCCACACACTGATTATCTGAAAATCAACATCAGAGCTCAACCTTTTTTCCAAAACCAGGAAACCAAAACATGGGCTCTCCATGCCAGATACTGAAAGCAGAGAATCTGGGAAGCTTTCAGAGTCCCTTTTTCAGGATCCAGATAGGTTTCCATTACAAGATAGAGATTTTTATGTAGATGAGAGACTGGAAATCATCTTTTTCTAATATGAAACAACTAAAATTAAAGAATAACCAGCATTTTCCTCACTGGTCTGGAAATTGTGTTACAAGTGAGAATCAGCTTGGTCCAAGTTTGCAAGCTGTGATATCAGTAGGAGAATTTCCCTTCACATTTGCAAAAAGGAAATGAATTTTGCATCCGCCGGATGGCAGTGTAGGGAGAGCAATCATATTAGTCATAGTATTATTGTTTTCCTTTTAAGCCTCTCAAAAGTGATTGCAGACACAGCAATTCATTGCTTATTAAGATCTCCCTGCATTACAACCAGGGAAAAAAAATCTAGGTCTCATTAATAAACCATCTTCTCAATCTCTAAAAGAAGACAGACTTTGATTAGCCAAAATCGTTCAATAAATGATTTGGCTTGTCTGACAAAGTGAAATGATTGATTGGAAAGAGTGCGCTTTAAATAGTTCACTCTTTTTAATAAAAGCAAAGATTTCAGATAGAAATACAAATAGCCAAAAGGCATTATTTCTGCTTCCAGAGAAGATCACTCCTTATACCAGGCTGGTGGGTGCTGGCAGCATACACAAAGTTCACTTCAGAATTCTGACGCTGCACGACTGAATAATTCTAAGCCTGAAACAAGAACATCTTCTGCAGTTTCCCTTGTAAAGCACATTGATGAGCAGGGAAGTCTTTTTCTAATCACAGACACAGTACCACATTAGTTTTCAATTGCAGAAACCAGATATTTGTTTCCTGCATAGAATAAAACTGAATAGGAAAGCTATATGTTAAAATCCATGTAAACAGTATTGCAACATCATATAACCGAGAAGATAGCCCCAGAGCAGTAAGACATGGGAGAAAACAGCGCTTGGGAAGCCAAGCCACCGGCCATCCTATTTCCACTAGAGGGCAATAGCAAATAAGCGACAGAAAACTGGAAGCCATAAGTCGATTGCGATAAACTGGTAAGAAATGGTCAAGTTGCGTTTCCCGGGGCAGGAGCCGCGGCTGCCCGGTGCGCCCCGGTCCCGGCGGTGCCGCAGCTCCCCCGCAGCCCCAGCTCCCGGCAGGTACCGCCTGCCCTCGGCCCCGGGCTCTGCTTCCTCGGGTTAGGCAGTGGAAAATATTCACAGATGGTTTTGGTCTAGAAAACAGCCACAAGTAAAATAAGTACTTTCCGAGGGATGCATTTAAGCATCATCAAATAGGTGGTCAGATGCCGCTGTGAACAGATGATTGATCCAACCTCACACATCATTCAATTCCAGATGTTACAGTGAGAGAGAAAGATGAGGCTGCTGAAGCCTTTCCATCTCCCTCTTTGGTTTACTGAAGGGAAGGTTTGGGGGTGATTTGATCTAACTCTATTAACATTTCTCAGCAGGGGACTGTGAGAGATGTTAAAGGACTTCAAAAATCTAATAAACAAAACTATAACCAGATCCAGAAGCTCAAAGTAAAAGCTGGAAAAAATCAAACTGGAAATAATACGAGTATTTAAAAATTAAAACTTGCAATAATGCCAGTAGTTAATCACTTGAAAAAAATTATGTAGGGAGAGTTTTATTCTCCACCCTTAGAGCTCTTAAAACAAGATTTGCTGTCATCCTAAAACATGTGATGTACCTTAACAGTGAATTATTAGCCTCGATGCAGACATTACAGGTACAGGTCTCGTCTGAATGAGGCAGAAGGTGAGATTAGATTAGTAGCATGATCTCTTTGTGTAATTACAGTCTACAAATATCAAGGTTCTTGTCACAAAGAATTGTCTTTCAACTGTAGGGACTGACTCCCACCCTGGCAAACTCACTTCATAGGCTGAGAGGACTCAACAGTGACAGCAGTTCCAAGGACTGTCACACGGCCTTCAGCTGACAGGCCAGCTTCCCTTGCCCAGTCATTACCAGTCTCTACAAAGAAAAAGCCTTGAGCATAAAGAAACTCTTCTCTACACCAAGCTGTCCAGGATTAACAGACGGGGCATTCTGTGCCCGAGCTGAGGACCGGCTCCTGGGCTGTGGTACCAGCTGAGAAGAGACTTGGACAACAACTGATACGTGAGACTGGTGGAGAAGAGGTATGGGCCAATTTCAACATTTTGAAGTTTTCAGAGAGGCTTCCAAAAGCATCATAGCATTGAAGCATCACCAGCCTCAGCCCAGCCCTTGTGAGCTGCAGGGCAGACAACACCAACATAAACAAAAGCTCAGCCCTTCTCACCAGAGACATGGAGCAGTGCTATTCCAACTGTGATGTGCTTCCAGCCTAACCAAATGCCAGTGCTTTACGAGACTGGACAGTTATGAAACAAGCCAAATGTGATGACAGTGCGTTGGCCTTTTCAGCTACTCTGAGGCATGTCTCTGTGGAAACAGCATGGGAAGGTGCAGGACCGAGGCAGGCAGAGAGCAGAGGCTCACAGCCCTCAGTGCTCATGCTCTTCTGTGGAGGAAAGACTTGCAGATGCTTCTGAGTGTTTTGTCAAGGCTGAAAGGTGTTGCCAGTGGTCTGAGGGAGCACTCTGGGAGACGGCACGGACGTGGCACACTGCACCAGCCAGGGCACAGTTACCCTCTATGTGGAAATGGGAGTGCTGGCCCAGGGAACTACACTTGCCAGGCCCCCAAGTGTCCTTTCCCACGGGGACTGCACCTACCTTCAATACCTCCACATGCTGGGCTCACAGCTTTTCCAGTTTTCTAAACTGGGAAAAAAAAACACCACCAAATTGAAGAAAAAGGATTTGAGATGTAAAGGAGTATAATGAGAATTGGTACTATTTTGTAGGATGGGATATGCCCTAGTCCAATTTCCTCCAAGCACTGTCTCCATGACTCATCTGCAGCAAGTCTCCCTTCTCCTCCTTCCCACTAACCTCAGTCACCTGTAGGAACCCACAGATGTCACCCCCCACTTTCTTCAGGCTTCAATTCTCACATATCTGCTCACATGTGATCTGCCTAATATCTGCAGCCTACCCTTCATAAGGAAACCCCATCTGAGGGGCACTACTGTTTACCCAAAGTGATCAGCAATTAAACCCCATCTCTTAGAATCAGCTTGCAACAAGTCCTGCAAATCCACAGTTTGAACAGCTTTTCCAGGCAGGTCATCTCCAAAGCAGAAGGTCTGGAGTGGCTGTGGCTGTTCCCCTTCCCAGGGCCACAGGCATGCGAGATGTCCCTTTATCCACACTGACACACCATGATGCAAAGCAAACACCATGATCCTGACAGTAAATGCTGGAACCAAGACCAGGCTCCTGCACTCTCCTACCCAATTTGCAGAACAGCAGAGAGGAGGTTATGGGGCAGCAAATCTGATACAGGCAGGTGTCAGACTAACACAGTGCTGGTGGAGGCAGGAAAGTGAAAGCATCTAGGTGGGAGTGGAAAGCCAAATTACAGGTCAAAGGGTTAAGAGAAGAGAGCCCATTATTCATCACTACTACTGTGTTCCAGGCATAAGAAACATTTGGAGATAATTAGTGGGAGAACAGAACAATGCACTAGAGAAAGCAACAATGCCCTGGTTCAACCCAGCAGATGAGCTCCGTGCTCAGAGCAAATTGGTCTAAAATAAGTATTGCTCCATCTCAAACCCAGAAAGGTGTGACCTACTTCTCTGACCCTAGCATCAGCTGGCAGAAAGGGAATTGACAGAATGATTCTTCGTTCCCATCACTGGAGATCGAGCATATTCAGTTCCATTTCAGAAATAAAAGCCAGCAGCTTTTCCAGCTGATTTTGGGTAACTAATAACACAGAACAGCACTCATTAACTAACCTGGCTTGTATTGTAATGAGTTCCACGGCAACAACTAAATGGACTCGATATTAACAGCTGTGATAGTGTCAACGTTACTTAGAAGCCTTAACATTTTCAAATGTAAAATACATCCAGTTTCTTAATTATTTCAAGGGCTTTCATGAAATTTTGCCCCCAAATAGTTGCACTTTTCAAAGCTGCATGCTCTATGCAAGACCTGGGAAGCACTGCGGTTCTTCTCAGATGAACAATCCCAGAGAACCATAGTTACACAACTGTAGTTCTGAAAGTTATTTTCCAAAGATATTTAGAAGTTGCAATGTCAAACTAGTTTGATTTTATTGCTAAATGATTATTTGGTTATTGTCTTTTAGTGAAGATACTCTTGGACACTGAGCTGGCTGATCACAGGGTTCACACTCTAAAGAAGAAATTTATTTTATATTTTATATTATCTAGTATTTCAAGTTTCAATTTTTGGGGAAGGAAGGAATATTTTGAGGTCTCAAAACAAATAAATTTGTCAGTGAACTTGTGGGCTACAAGCACATATTTTTATGTATCCTGATTCCCCACTATTTGCCAACACAGAAAATCTCAAAAACTCCTGGGTTCCAAAGTGTCTCAGTGAAAGTTGCATAGGCACTACCTGTATTTCATAGGCACAAAAATTTCAGTCTGTGGGCAGAAATTAAGGCATCAACATCTAATGAACAACATCTACCCTTTATAAGAGTACATTTCCCAAACCTTACACAAATCACAACTTCAGCTGAACTGGCTTGAAAGCCACTCTGTTGCATGTTGTGAAGAGTGCAGGACAGCCTGGAATGTGGCAGAAGCCTGTCCCAATGGGAAAATGGTCAGAGAAGTGAGCCTGACATCCTTAGCAACTTCACATAAAGAAGAGTAGGCCCCATTGCATCTGCCCTGTGCCATCCTTCTTTGCTAGATGGGCTATTTGAAAATTAAAGCAAATATACATAAATACGTGACTGCAAGGACAGACAAGTGCTGACATGAGTATTGCTGCTAAAAGGAGCTATTACCTCCAGTCCAGGCAGAATGAAGAGGAGTTGACAGCAAAGAAGGGCAAGAAATGAAAGCAGGAGACAAAACTCAATGGTGGGGAACAAATTCCAAGCATAAGAGCAGAAAACAGGTTCTTGTCTTGGAGGACTCTACAGATGTGCATTCCTATTTTCTGCCAGAAACTTCCTGCATCTCAGGACATATCTGGTACAACTTTATAGATCCTGGGGAGCTGATATTTGAAGAGATGACTGAACAGAGGATACCGTGTTCCCAAAACACAGTGGAAGTGGAAGAAGCCTATTGACAGTGTATCTCTCTGCTGCCAAATGGTCAAATCAGTTGTTGCAGAAACTTGGATATATTCCCTGTGCTGTCCACATCAACTGGATAACAGTAATATTTTTGAGAGCAGCTTCCTCTGTTCCCATACCAGCTAAAAAGTGCCTTTGTGAAAAGACCTTCTTCATCCCCACTTTGTCTGATTGTTCTAGTCACAGATTCTTTGGAGAAGGGACTGACTAAGGCTCAGGGCTTGTGTGAACATCACCCAGCACTTGGGGATGCAGCATCAGTTTTGGCCTCTTGCAGCCAACACTACATAAAAGGCAGATTTAGCACCTTCAGCCTGGGATTTAGCAACAAGGTGTTTCAATGGCATCTGGAAAGAAAGCTCTCTGATCACGTAGTAAGGCTGAGTTGAAAGATTTTAATGCTGTTTTAGCAAGACCAACCTCTCCAAGTGGGAAAGCCATTTACTCAATCTCTTGTACTCTTTTCTGCCTTTACCTGCTCCAACAAGATCAGGTGATGCTTCTTATGTAAAGCATCCTTCCGACAAAAGCAGAAAATGAGTTTTGGTTATGGATTTGGCCTGAGCAGCAAAACAGCTGCAAAATGGGTTGGTCCTGAGGCCAGATCCAATCTTAGAGAACAGTGGGAAGCATTCACTGCCCTGACTTTGTGATGGAAATGGATACTTTGCAGTAATTCTGACTTAAGGTATCTCCTCCTTTCAACAGTCTCCAGGCACCTTGTATAACCTGTGATTATTTCAATGCCAGTTCTCTATCAGTGGTGTTGGCCCCACCAGCAACTCTCCATTCTCTTCCTGGTATAAATGGTCACCTTCCTCCCAGCCACATTAACCTTCACTAACTCAAGATTAGGCAGGGGACTTCTTTTCATCTTCTCTTTAGGATGATAAATAGGAACATGACAGGTTTTTCAGAAAGTATCAAGAAGGGAAGCAGCATGTAAGAAAAAAGAAAAATTTTATAAGGCCTTTCCTCAATAGGTGACATTTGGCAGATGACACCTTAGGCTGATACTCAGCTATTTTGTACACAATGTGTTTCCAAAGAACCAAATGTGATCCTCCACTATCTACTTCTACATTTTCAAATGGCTTTGTGGGATGCAAGAATTGTCAGGAATGGCAATAGATGTTATTCTTGTCTCTACTAAATTGAGGGTGCCACCTGCAAAGATTCTTAAGTTCAGAACATTTACACTCCCAGACAGGAGTGCTGTGCCACCTATTAGACTGAAGAGTTGTCATTTGCCAAATGCTAGGATTCTCTTAACTAGAAATAGGCACTGCAGAGAAGCACCAAGTTGCAGTAAAAAGAAGAGTTCTGGCATCAACTTTTATTGTTTCCTTTAAAGAAATAGCAGAGAACTTTAAAGTGAAAGCAGTAATGATTCAAGTTCCCATCTCCTCTTGCCTGCTCTGAACAAATCAGATTCACTGATGTTGGATGTTATTACCTAAATTAAGAAAATGGTAATAGCTCCAAAAATGCATCCAGAATTTGTAATCAATAAATGTCTGAGCGCCTTTCAGAAAGGACAGTATAATTATCTCAGTTTTATGAGTGATTAACTGCATCTTAACAGTGGGATAACTAAGGCACACGAAGAGGAATTAACTTGCTCAGTTGGCTAATGAAATACAAAGAAACAGGGTGAGATATCCTGAATTCCCATCAAGTGTCCTCCAGATAACACTTTTGCTAATATAATCAATTAGAAACATTACATATCACCCATCTTCAAAGAATTTCAGAAACAGTGAACAGGCATCATCAGTGTTAAGCTGCCCTGTGGATCTCAGTATCCCATTGCATCATCTGCTTTGATCATCTTTGCTCTGTGCCCATAACTCAAGTAATTAATAGTTACCACTCTAAGAGGAGTGAGATAATTGACTTATCTAGCAATCACTTCCAAAAGATTATTATTAGAAATAGGTCTTCATTCTAAATATACACATGCCTCTAGATGAGCTAGGCCAAATACCAGCTACATGTGAAGCAAAGCTGGCACTGAGGCCAGCACAGTCCAGGTGTTTGAGCTCCTGTCCTGTGTGCACAAAGCTCATGTGCACCACTCTGCTGCACCTCTCCCAGCCTGGCCAAGGCTTCTTGCCAGAACACGTCACCCACATCATCACCACACGTCACCACACCATCACAGCCTGATCCCACAAGAAACTTCATCATCTCTCTGTCAAATCCCAGGAGCTGGGGTAGTTTTCTCTTGACAACACAGACTTTCCATGACTTGGTCATACTCTCTTGGCTAAAGTCAGGGAATGTTGCAGAAGAATAGTAAAGTAGACCTGGCAATAAAAGAATACAGCTAAATTATAACAGCTTCAGTTTGATTTCCAGGTCATCAGTTCAATGATAAATGTGTAGGTGGTGCCTTCATAGAAAGTCATTAACAGTAGTTTCCTTCACATCCTGTACTCCATAGCAGCCAAAAAAATTACTCAGCTACCCTTCACCTATCTTCTATCTGGCTAAAATAAATAAAAACAATTTTTTTAAAAATTATCTGTGTCGCTACATGTCTCATGTAGATGGCAACAAGGCAGCCATGACATCCTCATTGACATTCCATCATAGAATTCATGACAGGGAAAAATCAATTAGCTCTGAGCAAGCAATATTTCAGTCACCAAAAATAAAGCAAGGCAATCTCAAAGATCTTGAGTTATTACAAGAGAACCTGAGGTAGAAGCACAGAGAGCAGCACAGGTTATTACAGTCATCTGTCGGATGTTTCTACCTTACTTGGATTCCTTGTTGCATGTGGGTTATTTCAGTAGGTTTCCTGTAAATACATTTAATTTAGAGCAACATTAAGGGGGGGAAACCAAAGAAAAAAAAAAATCTGTCTGATTCTGCATGAAGCATTACTATTGACAGCTGACACAGAAGGCAGAGCTGGAGGGGGAAAAAAGCATGGAGGTACTGTTTGTCTCTCCTGAGATATAACAGGCGTGTGAAGGCCTCAAACTCACGTGTTCCTCTACATAGAAATCAAACAAGCTTCAAGATTAGTGTCTCTTCATGTCAGTAGCAAAACACAAGAATGAGGGGCATTTGAGATTATTCCACCGTCCCTAACATTCCTCCTACACAGCTCTAATTTGACTGTATTCATGTCTTCCTCATAGGAGATAAAGTTGCCTTTCACAGAGAAATGCAAAGCAAAGGAACAAGACAGAAAGGACTATCATTAACAACGTCAGATATTTTTTCTACTCAACAAGTAGGACTCAGTCCTGCAGTTACTGTCTATACCTTTTCACCAAAGCACCTCTGATCTGCCTCCCACCGCTGGATGCAAAGGCAGTAAATAATGACTTTCCCACATAATCATTACACTTGGGGTTTTAACCAACTGAATACTAACCTCTGAAATGAAAGCTCAGTTATGAGTGTGCGTATATGTCTGATTTCATTACATTCCTGTTGTTTGACTCACATAGACAGAAAATTATGTGGCTGAAACCTCCAGACTAGTTTTTGGGAGTATGTGGCAAGCCTGAATTGGTAAGATCCAAACCTAGGCAGAGGGAACTTGCCTGTTAGAGTGTGTGCTCACAGAACAGTACAGGCTATGGCACAGCAATAAAGAGACATTAATTAGGCAGGAATTAATTCCCCATGGGTTTAGCTCCATTCCTCTATACATCCCATGTTCTGAATTTTCACATTCAGGGATAATTATTTCCACCCCCCTTTGTCTTATGGGTGCAGTAGCTCATGGATAGCCACCAATGGCAGTTTATGAATGTGGATGTGATAGCTTGGTTAGAGAGTGGGAAAACTAGAGAAGGTTTCCTGGAATTGGCTTGAGAGACTTTGGGGAGCTGAAGATAAACCATGATAGTTTATTATCATAAACAACCTGTAGGTAGTGCTTTCTTACTCTTTGTTTTTTGTTTTTTTCAAAAATTGTTTATAAGAAGGGTGTCTTGTTAATTAACTAATTAGGTGAAATGTATTAACTAAATGACTAATTAAATCTATCCAGATTAAAACAGTTTATAAAAAAAAATTCCAAATATAGGGTGCATTATTATACCAATCAGCCTTCTAATAAGTCTATATCATTTCTTACTCAATAACAACATATGAATATCTCTGCTGATGAGTATGGCCTTCCTGAGGTGGTGTTTTGGAAGAGCAGTCTCCAAGACAGAACTAAAGATCACATTCACACCATGTCACAGATTATTTGCTTTCAATGTAAGACTTTTCCTTTCTGAAAGCCTCTCTGCCCATCCTTTAGCCTGGCACAGAAACCAAGAACACAGCCACACAAGGTGATCAGCAGCTTCTGTCCCAGTGAAGGTAGAAAGAGCACTTAGCACATTCTTAGAGCACTTAGAATTGAGTCCTTAAAATAATTGTTTGACACAATAAACATAGTGATTGACCAAGCACATCCTAATGCCATCCTTGTACATTCCCATATTACAATCACCAACACCAAAGAAGCTGCTTCAGTTGGTAATTGCAAGGTAATTTCAGTCTCCTGTACTGTACTCTGCTTCCAAAACATTAGGGAATAAGCCACCACCAATATTACAAATTAGATGGCAGCATACGTTAGGAATTTGCTGTAACTCCAGCCCTCAGTGACTAGCACAGCTTCAAGTGTAAACAAACAAAAGCTGCAATTTGTGCCAAATGCTTACTCTGATTTTAAATCAGGGTTAGCTTGCCAGTACAAATTACGCCTCCCTTTGTCTTCAAGAAAGCTGGCCATGGACTAGAGGAAGTTAGACAAATTTTTTGTGTTCAATGAGCTGTCTGATTAGATAGATTTTTTACTTCTCCATCTATAACCAGGGGTTTTACAGCATTTATTATATCACCCATCTTCCAACATTACTCAAACACAGATTTAGTCTGTATGCTCACTAGAAGTTGGAAAGACAGAGATTGATCTGCTGGTGCAAATGACAGCACAAATGCCAGTGAATGAGATCAAACTACTGGGCATTTATTCACCCTATTAATGTAAGTCATGAAACTCCAATTCAAATTTTGGGTCATTAAAGCCGAGTGCTTATGATTTTCTTGGCCATATAAAAGCTGAGTATTCCAGATGAGATTGCAGCTCCCAAACAATTCTCAGCATGGATGGACTAAAGAACAGTGAAAAAAAAAAAAAAAACTCAAACTATTACTGACTTTGCTTACCATAATAATGAAGAACTTCCTCATGGGATGCTGCTTTGCACAAGGGCTTGCACAGAGAGTGGGTTTGGAAGCCACAGGTGGGGAATCCCAACCCCAAGCATGGGACTCCCAGTCAAGTGTGACTCTGAAGCTTTCCCATTACCATCTCTATCGTGTTTCTCTTCCAGTTGCTCCATCTGGAGCTCTTTCTTGTTTTCGCCATCTGACATTTCAACAGCCTGAAAACAAGCAAAACAACTCCTCTAAACAACCAAAATGTTTGATCAGATCCTTTATATAAATGAAATGCTAGTGTATGCCAGGCATCTGAACTTGGTAAAAATAAATGAGTGCTTCAAACCCACTATTGTTCTCAAGGTCCCTGACCTTCAAAACATCATTCTATTCTATTTGTAAACAACACAGACATGACAGAACATGTGAATACCACTTCACCCTTTGGTAACAGTATCTATCCCCAGACCTCAAAGTGTTCTGCAAATATTAGCTAAGCCTCTCATGCCTCTAAATACCTCCTACTCTTCGACAAATATTAGCTGAATCTCAACCTGCACCACTCAGCTCGTAGGAGACCAGTGCTGTTCTCCAAGGTCAGAAAGGTTGAATACTCTGGCAAAGGTTATTCAAGAACTTGTAAAAGACTCAGGCAACAGAAATATAAATTTTTAAGTCTTCTAAGTATGCCCAGACCTCTGAAAGTTTGTCCAGACCATCATCCAAAGCTGTATGCTACTCTTGGCAACTCTTAATATTAAACTTCAGACCCAAATGTAGATTGATCCAGATCTCATTTAAACAAGAGAAAGCAACCAGGAAAACCAGAACTCTAATTTAACCATTCATCTTCCCACTACCTTTTCAAGTCTCAGTCATTAATGCTTTTGTGCACACCCAGATAAACCAAGGCATAGGAGGCCTCAGCTTGCATTTAGCAGGGGACCAAACAAGGCCTGGTGGCCAGGAGGAGCACACACCACCCAGTTCATCACCGCGGGGATGAACCCAAGCTGAACTCACACAGGTTTCAGGCAAAGAGCAACTCAGCACAGCTCCACTGGTACAGATGGACTGGTTCCTGACCACAGATGTAGGAACACAAAGATAAGGCCATAGTAACTTCCATATGGTAAACAGCCTCAACTTCCTAGGAGGGCTCCCTGGAGGCAATTCATTTCCAAGGCACAGAAAACGTGCTTGGCTTTGACTCATGTCTGTCTTTTGCATCTTTTGAAAAACTGGTTATGGACATTTATGTAATGCAAGTTTTCAACACATCTTGTTAAAGGGCATCACTCCAAGCTCTGGCCAAAACTGCAGCTTACATTGATTTTGATTCCCTCTGGACCATGCTTCCATCACAGGGTAGGAACACCTTTCCACTGTGTTGTTTTGGATCATCCAGACTTCCCCAGCAGCTCATCTACTTCAGTATTAACAAAAGAAACAGGTAACAACAAAGCTAGAAGTTCAGACCCTGCACACTTCGAAGTTGAAATACATTAAAAAAAAAATCCAACTATGCTTTTATTAGCTATACATGACAATTTATTCCATTACATTCCATTGAATCAGTTGCTCTTCTGAAGAAGGGATACTACTCTCTATTAATATAGAATTGTACTCAGTCTAATAGAATGCCGAGTCAATAATTATAGATAACGTGTAAAGTTGGCATTTTTCCTCCAGAACTTTCTCTTCTATGTTTTGCACTGTCTACAGCTGCATTTCAACCTAAGTTGAAAGCTGATTGATGATGGCACAGGAGAAAGCAATAGTAATAGCAGTCAGTATGAGGTTAAAATTCTCCAGAGGTTATTTTTTTGTTGGTCAGAAGGGGCCAGTCCACACGGGTGTTGGTTTTTGGCCTTTTTACAACATATTGTTGACTCTTGGAGTGCACTGTGACCATTACACAACACTAATAATGACTGCTCCCAGAGCCTTCTAAGCACTGCAGGAGCAAAAGGAGAAGGTTGATGAACAGCTTCACGATAGCCTAAAAGTACTGCCTGGTTCCCTCAGTAAGGTAAAGTATTTTAACTACAGTGCACCTAAAGCTACAGGTAAAATGCAGAGCAAAAAGTAAGAGCTAGGAGCCTGAACCAAACAGACAAATTTGGAGGAAAACAAAACCTGCATCATCACCTTGGGCAGGAAGACTCAACACAAGTGAAGTGACAGATTGTTTCCCTGAATGTTTGCAGCCCAGGATTGGGTACCTTTCTGCAGGTAGAACAGAGGTCCCCACTTCTGGCAGGAGAGGAACCATGCAGGTTTTGGTGGCGTGACTTACAGAGTCAGTCAGACTAGAACAGCCCATTTCAGCCTTCAAAATAGTGAAGAAACAAAAACCCAAGAGAAGCCTGACACCCACTTTCTTATTCTGTGATTAAACTGCTAGAAGGAACTATCCTTATTCTGTGATTGAACTGCTTGACTTCTTCAATCAATATAAGTGATTTTTCAATCAGCAGAATGGGCACACAGGCCAAAAGGGTTGAGAAGCACTTCTGCTCTTTGTAAGAATCCCGTAGGATTGTCTCTCCCAAGAGGTCTGCTGCTGGAGGTCCTGATCAGGCTGGTGGTGTGCTCACTTCCCAGGCACTGTTTCCTATTTTGGGCCCCTCCTTCCTTAACTGCACCACCAATGTCTTGAATCTGGGTACGTGGTTAAACACTACACCCTGAACATGGTCACCAGTCTTCTGGCTCTCCAAGGCCTGAAATGCTTCTGAGGCAATACAGTGGGGAAGAGCCTCACAGTCCTGGAGAATTTACTCTTCTTCAAAAGTAGGTTAGGAAAGTGAATCTGCCTCCTGTCTGAGTAGGCTCCTCCAACTTTTCCCTGGCTCAAGAGCTGCCCTCAAACTTCTTCTTAGCCAGTATAATGGCAAGTCTCCATCTACTTGTGCTGCCCTACTGCAGATGGTATAGCAGAGTGCCCAGCTGGAATTATGCTGGCAGAAGGCACAGGGAGAAGGACAGACAAGGTGGTTGCTCTATTGCCCCCCCCTCACTGCATGGAGCCCCAGAGGCTCCCCTGTGTGACTCCCTGAGCTGAACTGGCTCTGCAGGTTCCAGACTTGCTGGGTGAGTCCCCCCACCCTCCCATGCCCACAGGTTACAAGCAGCAGTGCCAAGAGTCCCCAGTACCATGGGCAAGTTCCCATTCTGCAGAATACTCCAAAAACATAAGCTAAGACACTCTCTGCCCTGAAACACCTTATGTTCAAGCAAAAAAACAAAACAAAAGATAACAAAAAAGGGGTGGCCTTAACAAGGGCATTCAGTTAATCCAAAAACCTGGCCTTTTACTGCAGAGCAATACCACCAATGCTGCCAGTGGTGCTTGTGACAGACCAGTGGAGTCGCGACACACCTGATGTGTCTGGTGCTTCCCATGGGCCACGTGTGCATTCTGAGAGAGCCTGGAGTTAGGAAACCTCATCTTTGATGTTGGGTATCAGGAAGAACAGAGGATCTGCTTTCGAAAGGATGTCTTCATACCTATCCACTTATGTCACACCCCAGACTGCTCTTGAAGCAAGAGCAATTGCATTGCATTCTCATCTTCATTTTCCTGCTGTCCAGCCAGCCAGGAGGAGGTCACATCCCTTCTAAAAACTTCTTTGCTTTGCAGCTCACTCCTGTATATTTCAAAGGAGCTGGCAGCATTGCATTCTTTTCATAGAACCCCAGGGAAGTTCTAACCTCAAAATTAAGCAAAACAAAGTCCTTTGAATATTTTCCAATTAACCTAAGATTGACACTAACGCTTTTCTCCTCATGTTGCCACTATTTGAACAACTGGGTTTCTCCTGCATGCCCCAGCTGTCAGGCCTTTTGGACCATCAAAGATCTAAGTTACTCCTTTCCCAAAGATTACTCTGGTTTTGAAACTCAGAGACTGTTTTCTGCTAAGTTCGCTCTAGGTTGTGTCATTTAGTGGAAGAGATCAGAGAAGTCTCTCAGCAGCACAAATCCAGGGAAGATATCAAAGAAGAGACAGTGTGGCAGGTTTCTCATACACTAGCAATGAGGGCAAGTCAACACTGCTGAAAGCCTTCAGGGTTGCATTCTGCTCCCAGTCTTACAGCATACATATCCAGAGAAACAGATATGACAGAGAATGAGTTCTGAGTGCCTAGAGCCAGCAGAGAGCATAATGGCAATGCCATAAAAAAATGTCAGCATTCAGGCAAGAGGCTGGAGGTAGCAGGCACAGTCCCATTCTGGGGCTTGCAGAAGCATGTTGGCCTTCAGGGGCCTGCAGGCACCGTGGCTCATTAGCCAAACTTCCTCTGAGTTAATGGTGATGCTGAAACACAGGAACCCTCTCATTTGGCTAAAAAAGCAGTTCTGCCAGCAGAATTGCAGGCAGCTTCTGTGCAGCCTGGAACAGAGGGAGGAGAAGGCTCCCAACACAAGAGCAGCACTGCCCACAGACACATAGCCTGCAGGGAGTAGCCAGCACTTTAGAGACAAAATGTTTATGCCCCTTGTCACTCATTGTTGGTTAGGTAAGGCACATCTAAAAGCTGTTGGGCAGATTGCCAAGATGTCCCAACTGCCCAGATGGGGAGTTCCTGAGCACTTTCTGTCCATTAGCTCGCAAATGTCCCTCTGAGGAAGGTAAAATATTGTCACCCACACTTTATAGATAGGAATAACAAGGCACAGAGGGTCAAGTATCCCAGTTCTTCCTCCCTGCTTTCTAAACCATAAACAACAGTAATTCTTTCCTCAGTTACTGGAAATGACAGGCTCCTTCAGAACCAGGGAAGCTGCCCTTACCTGGATCCAAGCAGCCAAAAGCAGTTGGAGGTAGCAGCCTGAAGCCTATGCAGGGCCTGACATGGTTTTAAGCCTGAAAACGTTTCCACCAGCACATCTCTGGGGTCTTTTTCTGTATTCACAAAAATGTTCTGTGCTCTGTATGCTCAAGGAGTTCACCTTCAATAAATAATCTGAACAAAGGGAGTTAGTGCTGGCACAGTTGCATGGGTTGCTTTAGGGACAGTTTGCAGCAATGTCAAACTCACCTTTGTTGGTGGCTGCTACCACTTGCTGGGAAGGAATCCAGCCCCCAAAGGGAACACTCAGTAATATTAAGAGCCAAGAGTAATTTCGTCCCCATTAGTTAATATCAAAAATAAAGGACACATTCCAGTACACAGCAAGCAGTCTTTGCCTTCTTGAATGACAGGTGTGGAAGATCTGGGGTTTCAGATCCTTAAATGCCAAAACAGAAATACATGAAAAGAACATTTTTTTACAGACTAATTGCAGGATAGCATTGCTCAGACAGCATCAGTAGCTCTCAGATTACTACCTGGAAAAATCCTGGGTCAGGGGAGTATTGCTGACCCAATCCAGAGAGCAAGCAGAGAGCCTCATGGAAAGAACTGATGAGGATGTTGAGCAAAGTGGCCAGCAGCCTCCTTTCTGGTTTTAATAAAATGAAGTGACATTTATTTTTCCTGTGTGGAAAACCAGAGAAAACAGCGGGTCATTCTGAAGGAAAAGCAGACTTCTTCATGTTGGGTCAATGGAGCAGCCTGAAGCTGTGCAGAGACTGCTGTTTAGTCTGCCAGTGTACTACCATAGGCTTCAGCAGCAAAGGTGCTCCTTCCCAACACTGCAGTTTAGAGGATGAAGGAAAGGCTGCATTCACCTCACAGCCTTTGAGAAATTATTGCATCCCTATGGAGATGTGGCAAAAGGAATCTGAAACTTAGTAAGGGTCATGAAATTCTACGAGAACAGTAATCAGCTTGTCTACAAGTGCAAGTTTCCAGTCGAGCTAGCCCTTAGCTGATGGCAAAGGCCAGGCTTACGTATCAACTGTGCAGGTTCAGTGGCACACAGCTGTGCTGCACAGCTGGAACCAGCCCTGGGACAGCACAGAGCCTGCCTTCACTTGGGCCACGTCAGAAAGAGAGGCAGGTGGAGGGTACATTTAAACATGATGGATGTTCGCAGAGCAGTGGTAAGGGATCCAGAAAATTCCTAACTTTGCCTCTCCCATAGATGCTTTGCATGGCCTTTTGACAAACATCTCCCTCACCCTCCTTCTCCCTCCTCTTCTCTGCAAAGTACTTTGTTTCTCCATGCAGAAAAAACTCAGGAATAAAAGAACTTTCCCCTCTACGATGAGCCAAATACAGCAGTGATAGCAAAGCGTATAATGGAACTTATACTGCCTAGAAGAGGCACCAGTTCTCCCTTAAGATCCCCACAACCACCATGTTCCTGCAACAGTTTCTAGTTCCTGGCAAAACCTGAACCAGAAAAAAAACTTCACTGCTGAATAAGTGCTAGTAGAAATAAGTAAACAGCCTTGCACTCTGTCATATTCCCTGAAAGACTGAGCATGCCAGCAAAGGCAGCACAGACTCTCAGAGCAGTAAACAACCAAGTGGGCAGAGCAAACAAACATGTAAAACCCCATATGTCAGAAAACCTCTCTTTGGAATAAAGAGGTGAAAACAATTTCATCAGAAAGGAGGAAGTTTTCTCCCCTTCCTTTCTCCCCACTTCCCCAGCCCTTCCTTCCCTTGTTTACTTTGTTTCCCTGTTTCAAACCAAGTCAGAGAACCTTTGGTATTTGTGGAACTGGGCTCTTTCTGTTTAACTCCAGCTGTGCCCACAGCCCACATACTGGTTTGGTAAAACTTGCCCAGTCTGACAAAGTGGTTTCTCAAGCTTGAAATAAAACCATAGTGATTTTTACACTACTAAAATGAATGGCCCTTGACAGGACTAGCAATTATCTATGAATTCCAAAGAAAAGGCTCGTTGCATGGCACAGCAACGTGCTCCACACAGCACTGGGGCAGGGGGATGCAGGGGATTTCTGGGCTTTTGCTCTGGCGTTTCAGCCTCTTTTGAAACATGACATCACTGAGAGCTCCAAGGTAAAAAAAAACCAAAAAAGGTACCCCCAAGACTCCAAAGAGACCCCACAGGAAAACAGCTAAGAGGATTTTTACCTGTCACAGACATGGGGTTGGAAGGAGCTCTTTGCCAGATTCCGGTCAAGGAAGAAGCAGCATCCGAATTCAGAGGAAAAGCCCTTGCCATGAACACCAGCCATGAGGCTCCTTGTGGGAAAGGGGATCCTGCAGTGGTCCCCACCACAGGGTACCTGTACCTCTTTCTTTATGGGGAATACCTGAATACATGGACCCAGAGATTAAGAAGGAGGCAATTTGTTTCCATATGTTTGATTTAGGAGTGGCTGCTTGGGATCTAACACCCTGCTGTTTTCAGAGAGGGTCTGTGGCCTGCAACTGTGTTATCAGATATCAGAGAGCCCCCTTGGGCAGGGACTGTGGGAACAGATGCTGACCTCAGCCAGGCAGCAGGAAAACAAACTCAGCATAAAAGGGCAGGATGCCACAAAATAAGACTCCTTAAGAAAGGAAACAGGGAGAAATCAAAGCTGAAATCTTGATGCTTCTAGGAGCCATGGAGAGGGATAACTGAACAGGATGAGACCTGGCCAGCACAGGGTTGCACAAGGACAGGCTGAGGGTCTGAGCAGCGCCAGCAGGCTGGGCCAGCTGGGGAAGAAGAAGCAACACCTCTGCTGCAAGCAAGGGCTGCTTCCAGGGCGGCAAGCAAAACCTGTGAGTGCCAGCCACACCACTGCTTTCTGTTTGTCTGCTCATTGAGGTCTGGCAGACAGACCCTCCCTTCCCTGTGTGTCTGGTCAGTGCCCAGCACAGCACCAAGAGCCTCTCAGTCCTGCTAGAAGGGAGAGAACAAACTTTGCCTGGGATGAGACTGACACAGGGAAGGTAGGTGGCCAGCCCATCCTGCTTTCATGCCTTTTCAGACTGAACATTTTGGAAAGAAAGTTTGCCTCTGTCTGGGATTAATTCAGCTCAAATTTGTAGTCACTGCAGGCAGTGGGGAAGCTGCAATAGCTATTAGAGAATAAGCCAAAGAAGTAAAAGCAAACAGGGACAAAGATTAGTCCTTGCCCTCCCCTCAAAACAGAGAGTAGGCACAAGGATCCAAATTAAAAAGCAACTGCTAGTGGCCAGTGCTAGCAAGTCACTGTGGGTTGGCCAGCAGCAGGACAGCTGCCTGGCCAGAGCCTGGCTGCCAGCAAGCAGCTCTGGCACAGGAGCATGGCACACCCTGCCCTGGTGTCCAGCACAGCCAAGCAGTCCAGAGCTGACTGGGAAGGCCAGCAGAGCTGGGAGCTGCTGTGAACTGCAACAAGGGGGAAAGGGTGCCCTTCCCCACTGCTGCTCTGCCAGAGGGAAGCAGCCAGCTCACCTCCTGATATTGCTGCTGGCCAGGTGCCTCCAAGCTGCTGGTATTTGTCATTCTTTGGTTGGGGATCTGACCGGCCAAGATACCCAGAAAGACCAAACTGCGGAAAGAAATGAGGCCATTGTATGGTGGAGACAGGAAAAAATGCAGAGACAGGTCAGCAGCCAGCAGTGGCACCCAGGACGGCTGAGATAGATCCTGGCTGGCCTCGCAGGCACGGCAGCACTACCAGGACCTCAAGGAGATGGCAGTCCCATGCCTGAAGGCGGGTTCCCATCGGCTCCCCCAGGCACCGCGCAGCAGCGCCCGCGGTCCCTCCCCGCACGGCAGCGCCCTTCGGACGGGAGGTGGCAGCAGATGGCCACCGACAGCCCGGCCGGGACCGCCGGCATCTCCGGGGACTGCAGCGCCCGTACCGCGGGACGAGCCCTCCCGGCTCCCAGGGACTGGGCAGGACCGGCAGGAGGTGCTCCCCGAGAGCATCCGTCCTCCCGGGATGCGCCGTCTCCCATCCTGCCCGCTGGCTCCCAGCCCCCATCAATTCCACACACACCACACCCTGGAAGTGCTTTGCCACAAGCTGAATTGTTTTAAAAACAGCCTTTATCGAGAAAACAGATGGCAGCAACTAGGAAGCTCTGATTATTATTGATTAATGCAGGATTGCAGTTGGCAATAGGAGATACTGGGAGCAGCAGAAATGACTGTGGATATTAACCAGTGAAAGGGGGCGAAATCATGGAGTAAAAGGAATCATAGAATCATTCAGGTTGGAAAGGACCTCTGAGATCACCAAGTCCAACCTTGGACCTAACACTGCCAAGTCCACCACTAAACCATGGCCCTAAGCACCACATCTACAGTTTTCTTAAGAACAGTTCCAGGGAAAGAGGAAGACATGCTATCCAAGTCTCAACAGGCTCTCAACAGTCAAGAATCATGCTCAGATAACACAAGGATCCACAAATGTTTGGCCTCTGCATCATTCATCAGCTTTCACCACAGTAAAAGTCTTTCTGAAGTTAAAAAAAAAATTAGCAATGGGAATTATTTTCCAGCAATCTGTGATTTCCATTTTCATCTTCCATTTTGAGAAATACGACCAGCCCAGCAGAAACTTGTCGCCTCTGTATCCCTAGATTATACACACACACACACACACACATATATATATATATATATATACACACACACACACCTTCCTCAGACCAATAAAACCTGAAAACCAGCTGGATTTTAGAGCTCCTAGAAGTCATGTCTCCAGATCCACAGATCCACACAGGAAATTTGAGGATTTGGTCACAGTGCACTAAAACAAAGACACAAAAGAGTACAGATACCAGCACAAGGAATGGATTGGGACACCCTGTAGAGCAAGCCCTACCTTTCATCCCTTTTCCAGAGCCTGGTGCCTGGGTTTCTCCAGTCTCTGTCCCCATTCACATGCCAGTGCCACACAGCCAACCTCCAGGCAGTGCATCACTGATTTAACTGGCTCCTACATCCCAAGTGAAAATTGAGCTTGAAAGCAGTGATGTTTGAACTCATTCCTTCAACCATTCTTTTTTATTTTTGTGTGTCAGACCTCACTTCTGTCACCTGGTATCTGCCCTTCCAACAGGAGAGGTTCACACACAGGTATCTGCCAGAAGCAGCAACAGACAAAAACCAGCAGGCAGCTTTCATTTCCTCTGCCCAGAAAAACACATAGCTGCCTCCTAGGAGAGGCCCCTAGGAAATGTAATGGATTGTAGAGTGCAGTACTGAATGGGAACTCAAAAGGTCACTGATACCATAGGCCCAGCATCTCTAGGCATGGCTATCTCCACTGAAAGAATTGCTGGTGTGGTTTTTGGGGAGTTGGGTTTTGGGTTTTTTAGCAGGTGAAGTGTGTGTATTTGTTTCATTTATTCTTTAGATCTCAAGCAAGGAAAAGTATATAGCCTTGCCAGAAATCCATTAACTCCTCTTACCCTCAGAAAATACCATTGCATAGCTAGGCTTGATCACATTTTCTGTCTCAAGGTAACCTTAAGACTTTTAGCCCTATCCACAGTCAGTAGAAATGTTTTCTCTTCACAGTATGTTTACACATTTAAAGGCTATTCACCATGCCCTGTCTCTCCACCTGTAGAAGAACCCTTCAGGTAGAGACCCCTTGATGGAACAGCAACTCACATCTCTTAAAAATTTATTGGCTTTCACGGATCAGTTTAAATGTAACAAAGAGGGGGAAGCAGAGGGACAAATCTTGAACCCAGAAGCTATTCAGGTACTAATGGAAGTCACATAATCCAAAAGTGTGGCTTATTCTGTTTGCTTTTTTTAAAAACCAGATGTAAAATCTGTTTACTGAAGACTGAATTGAAGTAGAAAAAGTAGACTTGCCTGTTTTACAGGTTACTATGGAGACATTTTTCCCTTCATTACTCTGTAAACAGACCATGCTGCACAGAAGTGAGAAGTTCTTATTTTTGGCCATTCAAAAATTGCTTGTGATTAGAGCATTTCACGTGCTATGAACGAGTAAATATCTCTGGGTAATTCATTTTCTTAATCCCAAGTTTGGCCAAGGGAAACTGAACTGACCAAGTGATGAATGTCAAAGACAAATATTTTACAGTTTTACAATTCTACTTTTGAAGCCCCATCAGAAAATCAATGGCTTAACTTGCTACTAAGTTCCCAAAACCTTTGATATTTGTCCTCAGAATAACAAAGGCAAATCCCATCAAGCATAAATACTCACAACCCTTTTTCCTCAAGCACGTTACTAAGAAATTATTGCGAATTACTATGCCCAGCATCAGGGTATGAGAATGAAGGATATAAAATATTGGCTCTCAATCCCCAATGGACCTCAGGTCACAAGTACTTTATTTTCTTTTAACCTTTTTTTAAAATTTTAAATCATTACTGGTAAACTAACAGCCAAACTAAACAGGTAAACTAAGGTGTTCCTTAATCAACACCACAGCAACATTGTTATCTATGGTCCATGGATGTCCAAAAATATGACTTCACCTTTTTTATTTCACCAGCACTCTCAAAAAGCCCAAGACGCAGCACCTGTCCATATTAGCCCTTCATATAGCTTCCTCTGTACCTACTTCTTGACTCTTTGCTACAGTTTGCGGAAACTGTAAAGAATTTTTATCTATTTCTATAGCTGAACTGCAGTTTTCTTCTTTCTGTAAAGCTTCCCCAGAAATCAGAACTAGAAATAGGACAGACAAAGCTGCAGCAATGGGTGAGGATTGAAACCAAATGAGAAAATATAGCAAAATATCAACAAGGTAGAGGCAGATAACCACTGTGAAGGTGGCCCTGGTGGGAAACTTACTTGAGCCTCTCAAACCTGAGTCACAAGTCACATATGGCCACATACACATCATTCCTGTTGCACACATGGACAAAAGGAGAGCTTCCTTTGGAGAGATGGCCACAAACAGTGCTCCCACATAACCTGAGGACATTCATGGCATAGGAACGCAAAGCCCAGGCACTCTTGGCCATCAGAAGTTCTCAGATCACCAAGCAGGGTCAGGACAGAGGAGGTCCCTGTCAGACTCCATGAGGACATTACACATACAAACCAGACCTCTTGCTTTTCAGGACAGGGATAGCATCTGGGCAGACCTAAGTCATCTGAAATCAATCCTGCCAGGCTGAATCCACAAGCATTTGAGGTCTGAGTGCTGCAGGTACTTCCCCAGCAGACAGTGGCATCAGTGCCGACAGAGCCTTGTGCAGAACCTCATAGGTCTTGCCTGTCCTTGTCAGGGGGCACTAAAGCACAGGAGCAGAGAGGAGTGTAGCACAGCTTAAGGTCTGTGGTGAGGGAACCAGAGGATATAGGTTAAACCCAAAGAAAAGAAACTTCCCCCAAATGAATCCTCCTTTCTTTTCCTTTCCAGATGCATAGTGTGTCTGCTCAGTTATTTACTTTGCAAAACCAAAGTTATTCCATTGCTACTTCTTTTTTTTTTTTAAACATGGAAATATGGATGATTACCAGAAAAACAAATCATTGGGATGCAGCCCAGTTGGATATCATTAAGGCAACTAAGTGAGTGTGCCATGTGGAGGAGGAGAGGAGAGGAGAGAGTTACACAGTTAGGGATTGTCTGTTGTCACATTTAGGATAAACATGACAAGCAATAGCTGCTTGTCCTCCTGCTACTGAGGACAAACTAACAACTCACAGTCAAGAAAAAATTGACATCCAGGTTTTCTCAGAAAGAGGTTTAAGGATCTGAAATAGGAAGTTACTTGGAAATACTCCCTTTTCTACCAATATTCATGTAAGCACATAAATACACAAGTTCATTTTTGAATTCCATCATGTTTTTCAGATTTTAAACTTATGCTAAGATACTTCCTTAAGATGCATTTTTATCTTCCTGGATTAAGTTTGGATTAGTCACCTCCTAGGGGAGATGAGATGTCTCTTGGTCTATTCAGCTCTCACAACGGAGATTACCCTCATTTTCACTAGCCACACAAAGCAAAAACTGCAGTAGCCTAAAGCTCAAAAATGAGACCCTACCAGGTCAATCCTAACATTTTTAATTGAAGCAAAGATAACAGAAAGATAAGGCTGGGTCAAGGCTGGGATGACCACACCTATTTTTTATCTCCACATAAAGTACAGGTTTTCTCTTTGTGAGAACACATGAAATATTCTGGCCATCTGGAACTGAGAAAGGTCAAAGTCTACCTCATCTGCTCTGTGGTCCAGGTCTTTCTCCTGTCTAAAAGCTTTCTCTAAGAAAAAAAAAAACTTAGTTAGCCACAGCCTGTTTCTGTTTTTCTCACAAATTTGCCCATATCTGTCCCCATCTCAGATTGTCACAGCATTATGGGTCAGGACACTGAAGCATTCACAAAGCATATTGCAGATGTGAGAACCAATGAAGCACGAGAGTCCAAGCCAGGTAATACAGTGTTCTGTGCCTTAGCTCTACCAAGAAGTATAGAGCAGTGTAATAAAGAAAGAAGCAGTAATATCCAACATGCACATGAATCTTATCTAAACAATACTGTTGGGAAGCACTGTGGGATGCTGCAGTCATTTATAGAGTCAAGCATCCAGGGTTGAAGATTCCAGGATGGAAGAGTAGCCTTTGATCTACTGCCATTTTTCCCTCCTACATTTCAGGATTCAAGGCTTTTGTAATCCCACTTCTGGAGCTACTGATGCTGTTTCTGTCTCCAGTTCCCAACAGCCAAATACAGGTTTACATTGAAAGAACTACCACTCCTAAGAAATTTTCACAGAAGTGTCAAAGAAAACAGGTGTTAAGATCAAATGCACTCACTCAGTAACTTTTACTTCTGGCCACAGCCCACAGCTGAGATTCTTCATACATCAGAGGTTCAGGGCACCAAACAAATTGGCGGTTTTGCAAGTAACAAATAACACGGGTGTACATTGTAGAACAGATGCTTGTGGTCTTCAGGGTGGGACTGGCCAAAGAGAACGATGAATAAGCAGCACTGTGAGCTCATGACTCAAATGCCAGGTCCCTGCTGGCCCACAGCAACAGATTACTCGCCTCAAACCCCATTCTCTTCAGATGCAGCTTGTATATTTTTCGCTAAGAGCAGTACCCTGAGCACCTCAGGGAAGAAGAGACGAGGACATGCAGAGCTGACAGTGAGAAAACACTCTGAATTATTCATATCACTCAAATAGCAAAATTAAAATTAAACTGCCCTTCATGACAATGGAGGATATGCTAACACTGAAGAAATTCCACAGCTACTTTTATGTGCTACACAGTGAACTAAAGCTGGAATGAAACATTTAATGGTTAAAAGGCTCACCTGTTTGTTCCTTCTGTGGATAGATATATTTCTTGTTTTGCCTACATTTTTATCAAGTCTTTACATAACCGCTGGCTCCATACCCAAGGCTATCTTCCTGAATCAAAATCTCTCCCATACTGGTAGCAGAAGAATAGACTGCTCCTAGCTTTTTAACTTGTTAATAATGAACTTCCTCTTGTCTGATTCTCCTTGTCCCCTTCTCCCTATGCGATACCTACCTTGGTAAGTACATGGCTTTTGCATCAGTGTTCAAGTCAGTTTTCTGCACTTGCTTGGATAGCTGTCAGGGCCAGTTTTTGAGGTACGGTCTCCTTTTGATAGCTCCTGACAAGCTGTGCTAGAGGAGAGCTGGTTCCAGAAATACATTTCTCTCACACTTGTTTTTCAGGGTTCTCCACTCAACTGTGTGGTGACGAGAGGCACTCCAGACTGGGTTTAATGCTACCATATGCTAGACAGCATGAGAATCCATACTGCAGGAGAGCAGCCGGTACATCTCCATGTTAACAGAAGCCTGATTGCAAATTGCATTTAGTCTCAACAGCTCAGTTCACTGCACACAGATGCCATGGGGGACTGTAAAGTTAGCAAGATGTGGGGGAGTATGGCTAAATTTTTCAAAGAGAGCCTTGGCTGATCTGATGCCACAGACATTTGGAGCTGATGCCATGGAAGAGAGTTGCTGCTGCTGCATTTCTTCTGCCATAAATGAATAAGAATAATAATGCCATGAGTGGTTAGTCAAATTATACTCTTTCAAGCTGGTGATGGTCTGCTGATACAAACAGCAGCTTCAGCACTGTCAAATGCTGCTCTTATAACTTGACAGCCAGCACGTAAATGAAGTCAGAGAAGAGGAATTTACTCTTTCAAAATAGACCGGCATGAGAGGAAATGGGCTTCCAGTCAGAGTGTGCAATGTCTCCCTAGGCTGGCTGCAAAGGGTACCCCAGCTCTTACAGCAGACCTCACATAACTGAAGGTACAAGACTAAATTAATGAACTGAGAGGAAAGACTTGCCCCATTGGATCCTCTCAGAATGGGTCCAGGAGAAGAACTCTCCTCCACTTGTGTATGACCAAACAAATCAACTTGATAGCTGCTGTCCAAGGCCTTTGCCAAAAACCACCCAGCTCAGCTCATGCTAATGGGCCTTCTAACAAGCAGACCAAGCAGAGAGGCCAAAGATTTCTCACTGCCAGGCCTGAGCCACAGGGCACAGACTCAGGACAAGGTAAAGATGCCTGGCAATATTTGTAGGGATGGTACAGAGGGGTGGTTTCACAATGCAAAGCTCCTAGGCCAGTACTAATGCACAGATAACTTGAGTACTTTTAAACATGACTTAGAACCACATACACCAGTGCACAAGCACCATGTTTAAACACAGCCCTTAAGCCATGGGATAAATGCTTTGCTTCTCATGAATCAGGTGAGGTCTTCTACTCCCACCTCTTTCTCTCACCAGAAAGGATCACACATTTCAGCTGCTTAGATCAGTGTTGGTAAATGAAGTAGACAGTCTCTCAAGGTCTCTTTTCCAGTCTAGCGTGTCTACAAAGCATTCCCACATTCTTCAAGAAAAAGGAAAAGCTTTCCCCACCCCTGCTGTATAGCCAGTCCATAAAATTTATTGTTAGTGAAGGTCACCAAGTCAAACACTGCAGCTGGGTCATTTTATAGACATTAAAAATTCCTGTAGCAATGAGAATAAAGATAAAAGTGATCTAAATCCTGTTCTTTAGGACATGAGCCAAATGCACACCATGGTCAGGAAGGAATTGCTCCCACACATGCATTACATAAGGGATTGCACAGCCTATCAGGTTCATAGTGGGGTTAATTTCTTCCCTGCTTCTCCCACCATGTGTTACCAGAAGCCACAGAAGCAGACAGGAGAATGCTGTATACCCACAGGAGGAGTGACCACCAGCCTGAAGGCACAGGGCTCCAGGTTGCTCAGGCATGAAAGCAATTGCATGATTCCCCAAAGCTCTGTATCGGTGAGGTGGCAGCAGCTTCCATGCTCTGTGAGCTGCTTCATGCAGTTCCAGGAATTGAGTGCTATAGCTCAGTGGAATTGGCTTTACATTTCCGGGCAACAGCACCTCTGCCAGGCAAAAGGCATTTCTCAGACTCTCCCTCTAAATGCATTCCCAGGAATCAAGCTTGTAAATGGAGAGAGAGAGAAGAACCATTTCTCCAGGACGTCTCCTAATAAACCCAAAACAACAACAAAAAAATGTTATAGAGGAACTCAGGATTTGAGACAGCAAGAAAAACAGAAGTCATCTCCAGGTCTGCTCACACCATAGGATGGGGAGTACAAACCTTCTGGCAGGGGGCTCCATGCCTAGGGAGCCAGGAGGTTTCCATGAGAACTCGGGATGATCCAAATATACCAAATATCAATCTTCCACAAAGAAGACTTCTTCCTACCCCCAAAGCACCTAGGGTACATTACTTACTTGCCTAGGCATGCTCAAGAGACCAGGATAAATCTTTCAATCCCAGACCAACAGGAATTTCTGTGAGAAGATAGCCAAGTGCCCCAAGTTGTTGGAACCATCAGCAAGAAGCTTTGTATGAGAAGCAATCCTACTCAAGCAGGCCAGCTGCTGAGCTGGCTGGGAGTAAGCCATGGAGCTGGCTGCTTCTTGGGTGTCCCATGAAGCATAACAAATCCATTTAAGACCTGTAAAGTAGACATGAAAGCGGGGACCAGTTGGAATCAGCTGGAGCTGATTTCTCCCATGAAACTTGTTCCTTGTTTCCAGGAACCATGCTTCATAACATGAAGGTAGAAAATCCCCATCCTTTTATGAAGTCCTTGGCTTTCATTTTTCACTTCTTTTGTTATATGAATGGGTGGTTTAGTGTTTCTTTCCACTGCTTGGACTACTTTGTGAGGCTGCTGACTCCTTTTTGCCCTCCAGCATGGATGGTCATGTTGTGTGCTGAGCAAACCAAGGCCTACAGTGATCCAAATGCTGAGGGTGAGCAATACTGATCTTAGTGGCCAATTCTCATAGTCAGCCCTTTCACTGAGTCACACCTCATTACTCAGTCTTAATCACAGCTATCAGAGCTCTAACAAGGCACCCAGAAATATCAGTCATAGAATGGTTAGTTTAAAGCATAGTTAACGTCCGTCTCATTCCAGCCCTTCTGCTGCGGGCAGGCAACCTCCCAGCAGATCAGGCTGCTCAGAGCCCCATCCAGCCTGGTCTTGAACACATCTGGGGATGGCAAGTCCACAGCCTTCCTGGGCCAGTCCCTCACCACCCATTTAGCAAAGAGTTTCTTCCTGATATTTAAACCTAATTTAACCTACCCTCCTTCACCTTACAGCCATTCCTCCTTGTCCTATCACTACATGCCCCAGAGTCCATGCGCTCCAGGGTTTTCACCCTAAGGAATAACAGCATTTCCAGGAGTAGCCCCTATCCTGAATTCCAGAGTCATGAGGGGAAATTGAGTGGATCCCTGAAGCTCACCAAGGTATTATGGCTCCAAGCAGAGTTGTGGAGCTGCAATGAACTCTCATACCGTGCAAGACTGTTTTCTTATGACTATGAGCAGTGGAGATCAGTCTCCATTAGTGCTGTCTGTAGTACAGAGACCTGCTTTAGTTTAGGCATTTTCAGTAAATAAAAAACCTAAGAAGTCTAGCCCTAGCCTCCACTGTGGAGATTCTCCTAGTTATGGGATCCAACATTATTTCCTGCCCTGAGCCATGCTGCTTCTCCTTTCTCCCATTCACCATCCCAGATGTGTTCTTATCAGTCTCCCTCAGGCACCTGCACAAGACTCTCCCTGAGACCTTCAATTGTTGCAGTAGGTTTTACAGATTTGGTCCTAGCAGCTAAACCAGGGAGAGGAACCAATGACCCTGGAGACTTCCCTGTTCATACCAACCATAGCTCTTGTTTTTTCTGCCAGAACACAAGCCTACAGAAGAGCTTTCCTTAGACTTAGGGAAGATGTATCTAACATGATCTAAAGGGGTGGGTTTTGGTAACACATATACAAGAAAAGAGACAACTGTGTAGCCCATAACATCTTGCTTCAAAAAAAAATTAAGTATTTTCCACACTTTGGAAAAAGGCACTGAAATCCAGTATTGTGGTTAAAAATATCTGCCAGGCCCTGGTCATGTCCATCTGATTGATATTTCCACTTCATAGAGCCTGGACCTGCAATAACCACCTTCATCTGAGAGCAACAGCACCAAAGACAAACCTGCTCAGCCTCACCCATATTCCCATCCCAGCAGAGGAAATTTCAGGAGGATTAGCTGGCAGACAATGAACACAATGGAACTGCTTTTTCTTTTTTTTTTTTTTTTTTAAAGAAGACATGTATAATTTGGCAACACACAGTCTCTCATAGACATGTCATGCAAAGAATCTCCTTAACACCATTGGGACCCCATGAATTTTGTCCTCTAACATCCAGGATCGTGCTCTAAAATATGGAACTTGAGGAGGACAATTAAGCTTATTTTTGTTATTAACAAACAATTTCCAATCTTCTTCTCAAAAACAGCTGAACCACTCTAACTGGAACTTTCCAAAACACAAAGAAAGGAAAAACAAAACCAAGACCAAAATGAGAGAGAAGAATGACCTTTTGCACAGTAGGCATAAGCTGACGCAGTTACTGGGAGCTCTTGCAAACACTGGCCTCTTATGGGAAAGCCTCAGACTTGTTGGTGATCCTGCCATCTCTACCTGTAATGCCATGCTGTAAAGACTGACAATCTGCTGAATGGCCTGTACCACAGGGGAGAATTACATACTCCTGCTGCATAAAGGAACCATTCCAGGCCTGAGTTCAGCTGTTGACTTTACTGCAGATGCAAGGCTTGACTCAAATGAGAGCAATTCTGCCCTGGACACGGTATTGCAGCTTGTCTACTGCACCATCACATCACCTCATTTCACACTGCACAGAGAAAGTCACTCTAAAGATTAGAGTAGGACTAATCTGGGTGCCAGCCAAGCTTCCTCAGCAGGACACTACTTTTTTCAGAATTAAACAAATAAACAAACAAAAAACCCAAATCAACCACGCAAGCAAGCAAAAAAACTCACCAAAAAAAGTGTGCTGCCACTCTAGAATTGATGTCCTTTTAGCTCATTTACTGACCAGACATCAATGTTAAGAGCCATAACTCAATTAGTACTTCTAAGCTTTTACTTGGCCTATACACCTCATCTTTAAAACTTCCTTAAATTTCTTGCATATCCAAACTTTCCCTCTGAATTGTACTCATACGCCAAAGGAGAAAAAAACCAAAAATTAAAAAAATAGCAAACACTACACACGACCTACAAAAGCTCTTATATTGCCCAGCAAACAAAGGCTGTCTGCTTTGGGCTTTTGCTGTTTGGTACCTACAGACAGCAGCTGTTTTTCCCTTTGCCTCCTTCTGTCCACGCCCAGACAGCCACAAAAAAATAGAATGCAAATAAAGACAAGTTGTACCTGGATATCCAGCAGAGAGCAACTCAAAATCCATCTTTTCTGTGGCTTAAGGGTGATGTACCTGCCATGCTTCAACAGAACAACCCCTTGACATCCATTCTGGGAGATTTTTCAATACCAGGAATGCTGAAGGAGGAAAACAAACAGAAAACCCACAATGCAGAACTGATTTCATACTCTCCTGATTTAGGGACTGAACAGCTCTGTCCATTTTACTTCAGGTTTCATCTACACCACTAGTTCAACTCCCCTTGGTGAGTTCTCTGGCTTGGGACTTCACTCTTAGCTTTCTGCTGCCTGAGCAGGTGACCAGACAGCACCTCCTCTATTAAACTGCTCTTACCTCAACTCATCAGGGTTACATTGTTTTTTCTTCTATTGTCCTCTCAACCAGGGCCAGGGGAGCGAGTGGCTGTGGGGTACTTGAGTGCCAGGTGGGGTTAAATCACAACACCCTCACAAACACAGGCTTTCCTGGGGCAAGCTGTCTGATTACACTCCATCTCCAGAGCACTCTACAGCTCTGCTCAGAAAGTCACGGGCCATCCAAACCAACAGCATGGAGCTCATCTCTCCAGGAGGGCTAAGCCTACCTGGGGGTGGCAGAGGACATTCCTCCTGGGACAGCCCCTGGCAATGCTCCAAGACAACAGATGGATGTTGGATTTTCTGCGCTGCAGACACATCACAAGCTCTAGACATAAAAGCAGCTAGCTGGAAATTCAATGGACATCCAAGGGTTAATCTGCTCTTGGTTGATTGTCAAGCACCTGAGATATGACGACAACACATTGGCACACTGTAATTGCAACATATTATTAAGTACCTTCAGTCCCCAAAGGCTAAGACACTTTTGAAAAAATAATAAAGCTAATGCACATAATAGCCTGTGTCTTGTTATTTAAGAAACCTCTTCCCGGCATTGGACGTTGACAGAACGTGTAAATGCACTTTCTCCAATAACTATGCACAAGGAGCAGTTTGATGGAGTGCCAGAAAGCACAATGACTGTTCTACCTTTGCAGTGTACTGGAGATGACATGTTCCCTTTAGAACTAATTGCTTTATTCAAAGAAAAAAAAAAAAAAGCCATTTACTAAATCCTAGCCTGGTCTCTCCCCTTGATGAGCAATTTTAGACTGCACATTGGAGCTTTTGTTTGTTGCTAAAAGACAGGGAGAAAAAGCATGTTTTGTTAAGTAATTTTAATTTCTATTTTTAATAGAAAATAGTTCAGAAGGGTATTTTTCATTATACTATATGAACATTTGCATTATATATTCTGCTGGGCCTTCCCTTATGTGACTCAAGGCTGACAAGTTCAGGCTGTCAAACACAACCCTTTGCATCAAATAAATTACCCTACACCAAGATAGTTATAACTATTGACACAGACCAAGCTATACCTCTGAAAGTCAGAAAATACTCTTTTATTATCCTTGGTCTGCATTTTCACATACATAATAGAGAAGCACTTCAAGAACTGCTTCCAAAAGTCACTGCATTCTTACTGTCAAACTGCTTCCCATCTCCCTCTATTTATAAAAAAATAAATCAGGAATTCCTCTTCTTGTGCCTTCAAGAGAGAAACAGCTGTAATGACTTAATAGACAAATCAATGCCATTTCCAACAGAACTATTTCATTTTTTTTCTCCCTACTCCCAAAAATTAGAATAATTTCACAAGGAGCCCTAGGGAACAAGGCTCATGAAAATTCACAGAGCAGACAGCATGAGGAAAAGTGTTTGGTTATATATTTCAGGAGGCAGGAAATGGGCCTATCTGCTGCTCTGTGAGCAGTGAGAATAATTATGCATGCATTTGCTGCATCCCATAATCATCATCACCACAAAGATGACATTTCATAGCTGAGTTGAGAATGTGTGTTTCCCAAAATTATTTTTTGTTTGGAAGGAGAAATTGCTCCAAATAATGTCTATGGAGAATAGATATAGGAAAGCATAGATTTGAGAGTCGGACACTGTAGAGTCAGAACCCTATCACCAGCTCTCTAAGTAATTCTATCATTAATTCCACATCAGCAAAATGGTAACACATCTGTCTGTATCAGAGTCCCAGGCTACTGGGAATTTCTGTTAGATATTATAAATTGGTACATTAATACGAACTACTCAGACTATGTTTGCATAGGGGAGCTCTTGTGGGCTTTGGTCAGATTTGGAAGGAGACAACAATTCTCTCTTCATTGTTTGATCCTGGTGAAACTGTCCAGGGTCCCAGTCATTGCCTCGCTATAGAAGGACAGGCACTAAGAGAAGCAAGAAATCACAAAGGGTTGTGTTTCTCAGATGCACCTCCCCTTCCCTCAGACAACCCAGAAGCAGAGCTCATCTCTGAGCTCAGTGGTGAGGGATGGGACAGGAGGAAGAAGGACCAGCTTGAGGCACAGCAGGCTCAGCAGACATTCCTTCCCCAGCAGTATTTCCACCCACTGGGTCATGGCTAGTACCAAAGATGCACCAAAGCCCTACTATCAAGGGGATTACTTGCCCAGTTCCTCAGGCTGAACTTGCTGCTGGATTCCTACAGCAAAGAGGAGCTGCCCCAGAACCAGCCAGGGTCACACACCAACCCATGCCTCCTCTGCACTCTGCTTTTTTTGCTGGTTCCAATGTTAGACCATTATAATCAGTCACAGAACCACATCTCATCACTTTTTCCTTACTGTAACAGTGCTAAACCTAGCCCCACTCCTTACTGTTCACCAGCTTGCATGGAGTAAAGATCAGGACACAGCTGGACCTGTAGCAGTTTCTCCATGAAATAAACTGGATTGGTGTGTATGAAGTCATGGCTGCTTCTAATCATAAGAATTTAGGTGAATCATTACACTTGTGTCCCTTCTAGTCCCTTGAAGAAAAACATCAAGATGCGAGGACTACCAGAACTCCAAAAAGTCTTTTAAAAAGCTAATTTCTATTTTCATTGGAGTAGCAAGAAAGTGGGGCTCTGTTTATCACACACATTTTAAAGATAAATGAGTGCAAATAAACCCTCACCTCTGGAAGAGATGTATTGTCATATTAGGCATGAGGACCTTGTTAGCGGGCACTCTGGATTACAACACTCTTTTGCCCAATATTCCAGAGACTTTGGTGCCTAAATCTTAACGCTGGGAACAAGTGCCTGCGAAAGAATAGTTTCAATGCAATGAGGGTTCAAGACCTAAATTAGCCACAAGCCGGCCTTTGACTGCCTAGCACATGCAGACCAGAAATCCTTGCTTCTCTGCTACCTAAATATGTAGCAACTACTTGGAAAATGCAAAGCATACTCTCCAGGTGTCCTGTGCAGTACAGACCACACTGTGCAGAGAACTGCTACCAAGCCAGGACAAACTGCTGGCTGGACAAGAAAGCAACGTTTACCCAGCAATATGATGTCACTTGTGCATTTGGGGGAAGAACAAAAATCTTGATTTGTTCTGGCTATAGATGAGGACACAGCTTGAAATTAATTAATGGTGGGTACATTCAAAGTAACAGCTTGATCCACTTCCAGCAAAATCTAATGGCAAAACTCTGGTGCAAACACTGAGCATGCCAGACTTTCTTCCCAAAGACTTCACTGCTTAGAAGCAGTCAGACTCTCCCTGTCACATTGCTGGGGACTTTCTGAGCAGCCATTCAGACCTGAGCTCCCTCAGTGGTAGGGATTGGAAGAGAAAAAATAGGCTGATGGTAAAAAAATTATTTGTTTAAAGATTTAGATTAGAGAAACAGATTAATTTGGATTAAACATGCATCAAGACCCTCCAGCCAGGAATCCACTCCACAGGTTGTTCTTTCTTCCTACCTGTACAGTCTCTACCATCACAGCATATTGGAACCTCACATTATACCCAGGCTTTGAGGCATGAGGATGTTTGCTGCCCCCTTTCAAGAGATACAGCTCTGCAGAATAAGCCTAAGTGCTCCAATAGTGGTGTTCTGCAGGACAAACCTCTTCTCTTGCACGTTCAGTCTCCATTTTCTGCAACACATTTTTTCCTACTGTTTGCTTTGCTTTTACCCACTGATACCTTACACTCAGCTCAGAAAGCAAAGCTCAGCCAGTCTGCTTTACTGCCATTTACAATCAATTTAATTTCCTGGCTCTGAGGCACCTTTTGCTGGTCTTGTGACCACTGCCACACAATTCTGTTTAAATCCAGAATAATTTGCTGACGTGGAAATTAAACCATTGTTCTTTTGATGCCATTAAACCAAAGTGCTGACAATTGAAACAATCATTCCAGCAAAATGGTCAGGAGTATCCACATTTGCCATCCAGATAAAGAGTGTTCAATTCATAAAAAGCCAAGAGATAAGTTCCCAAAACATCAATATCACAAAATTGGAATCTGAGTGTGTTTTCTTAGAGCTACTTAATAGAAAGAAGTGTCTTTATTTAGCACCTGTCATCTCAAGTTCCCAAAATGCTCTCTCAAAAATTAAGTTTCCTAATAAGCCTTCCTAGCCAGACATCAGGCTCCAATTTACAAGGGGTAAACTTGTTTAAGGTCACCCAGCATGGGAAAGAAGATCTGGGAAGCAGCTCCAGGAATCCAGAGGACCACACCCCTCACTAGCCACTAGACCACACAACTGTCCCCATTTCACTTGAGTCATTATTAAGCAGGATAGAAGAACACTGTGGTTTTATTTTATGTCAGCTGAACTCTTGTATTAACATTTTACTGTCCCACTGATGTTTTGCCTAGAACATTCTGTAATCCACAAATTAATATGTGAAGAACATCCAGTACAGTTTGGAGGAATAAAAAAATTATCCAAATGGCAAAGAAGTTTTGATTTCCAGCAGTTTCATAAATCAGATGTGCTGGAGAAAGAAGGTTCCTTATTTTATCACACATAGCCTTTTGTAATGCCAGCAAAACTGCTGCCCTTCCCAAAACCAAGCAGAAACCCTATTGTTGCGGCAAACCCCATCTGGTCACATGGAGAACTTAAAACCTCATGGCATTCTGTTTCACATAGACAGAAAGGGAGTTCTGCTCCAAATACATGACAAGAGCCAAAAATAATTTTGCTTTACCTATGCACAATATCTGAAGTTTTTGCTGCCTGTTCTTATTCACCACTTCATGTTTTCTGTGATCCTGCCGTTAGCTTCTGGGATAAGGGCTTCTCTGTCCTGCAAATTCTGCCCTATTCTCATTTTTGTTAAACCACTTTGTTAAAGGATTCTTCTGGATGGAAGCAGATCCTCCCCTTCCAAGGAGAGATATGCGCTGCACGCAATGCAGTGAAGGGCAAATCTAAGGCAAAACCCAATTCCAATTCAGAAAGTCCTTCAGCAAAGTAGAAGGAAACTTGCCCAGACTTAGATTGGCCACTGGCCCTGCTTGTCTAGAGTACAGCTGGGGAGGTCAAGGGAGACAATCACTGCTCCCAAAGCCCAGTCCTCCAGCCTGAGCTGGAGAGCCAGCACGGAGGTAGGCAGAGCATAAACCCGAATCTGAACTGAATTATTTAAAATGCGTTAATGTAAATGAATTAGCAAGCATCCCCCACCTGCCGGGTGCCATGGGCTGCTCCTCCCCGGGACCGCCGGAGCTCTCCCGGTGCTGAAGGCTCCAGGCGGGAGCAGAGCACGGCCGAGTGTTAACGTGGAGTGAAGCTGCAGGAAAAACACAGTTACCGGGCTGAAACGAGCCTCTGTAAGGCCAGCTGACACTGATGGAAGGGGGAATGCCAGCAGGGAGCATCTGTATTGCTGGAACAAGACAGCTGGAGAACACGTGTCTTACATGTCAGGGTTTTGAGAAACGTGGCTCCTTTCTGCTCCCCGGCAGCCTTTGCACAATAAAATGGTGCTCTCCCTCTGCCTCTCCTTGCAAACCCTAAGAACAGTGTAAAATTCCCCAGGATGATTTAAGGGAATGCTTAGGGCAACCAAAGCCTGGTCCCTCTGGTCATTAGAGATATTACACCAGTTCACCCAAAAGCAGTTCACCTTAGCATCCAGCTTCCAGCCTGGGTTATCAGAGCCTGCACACCTAAATTCAACTCTCAGCAGTAATCAGAGAGGCTGTCCTGCTGCATCTCTCACGAGTAAACACTGTTCTGGATCACAATTCCAGCCAGAAGTGAATGTGACTGGGCATGTGCCTGGACATCCAGCCCTTTGGATGTTCTTCAGGCACATCTAGAATAGAAGAAGCTAAAATACAGATCAGAAGGTCAAAAGGACGTAGTTTTATCAAGTGTCTGGTAGGCATGAGCACAATACAGCTATCATGGCTTTACCCAGAGAACAGAACCAGTTTGTGGGTCTCCTCTTTAACTTACCTGGAATGACAAAACTGAACTTTGATGTCCCAGACTGAGGCAGCAACTTCCTTAGTACACACCAAATCGATTTTTATTTTCTCTGCCAGTGTAACTTTTTGATCACTTATGACCATGCACAGACTGATGTAGAAGTAATTCCCATGAGACCAGCTCTCATTCTGGGCCCTGGCTGGTATTTTTTCCCAGTGTTATCTTGTCTTTGAGGCTACTTAAGGATCCAGCAGTGGTTGCACACTCAGTGCTGGGCTGCTGCAAGTTTGGATTCTGCAAGACTGTGTGTTACTCCAGAAACAGTATTGTTAAGTGTGGTGGCCAGTGAGGTAGTGCTGGGTTTGCACTGCACAGGGTCAAACATCAGATTACCAGGTATTCATGCTGCTTTTTACCAAGGAGAGCAGAAATTCATGAAAACAACTTTTAGCACTCTTGGGCCCATAACAGAATAACTACAGTAGGATCAGGAAAGTGTAACTGAGTGTTATATGGGATTGCATCTGTAATCACTTCTCCAAATAGGAAATTGCATAATAGAAACTATTTTAATAGGACAAGCACACTGCACCCATCAGAATATACACTCAGGGAAAAGACAAAATATGACCTGCGCCATCTCTGGTTATTATGAGGTCTCAGAACATACACAGCTACCCAAATTACTATGTATATTACCATTGTGCTTGGAGGCTGCACTGGAGACCTTAGCTGCCCTATAATTATACCTGCCTAATATAATCAAAGCTGTTCTCCCAGTGGAAGTTCAGGGGCTACCCCACACTGAGTGACAAACTATGACTGAGTGCAGCAGGAGGGACACAGCTAAGCCCTTCCTCCAGAGGCTTACAGCCTGGGCAGGCAGGGCAGACAGAGACAGGCAGAACAAGGCAAGGCAGGAGGAAAGTTTTAAAGAAATGTGGTATAAGTGGTGGTGATGCCACAAGACTCTGGGGACAAGAGATAAAGACCTATAAGGACATGGCCCAGAGGACTCAGCCTCAGGAGAGGATCAGCACTGTGGAGAGCATTACTGTTGGGTGTTACTGCAATCCATTGAGGGGAGAGAAGGAATCTGGCACTGAGGTAAAACCCAGTAAGTGCCAGGGAAACCCGTGCCAATGACTTTGTAAGGACACAACACATTACCTAGATGAGCAACGGCTGCATTGCTTAAGACACCAGCAAAGGGCAGCCAGCACTGGCAACGCACATTAAAAGCAAGTGCACAAATACTTAATAATGGGATGCAGCCTCTCAGCTCTTCTGCTAATGTCTAGGTGCACAGTCCTTCCAAACATGCAGCTGGGTGCAAAGGAAGCTCCAGCAGAGGTTATGGATTTCTGCAGGCTGATGACACAGTTGAAACAGATGAGCTTGAGCTACTGCTTGCAGAACAGCAGTGTCCAAAGGTCTGGCCCTGAAAGCAAATTCACTGCACTACACTCTGCAAATAGTCAGCAATGTCAGACTCTGTTCAAAAGAGCTTAAGATTCAAACAAATAAAATAAAGACAAGGTCATAGACACATTTCATGGCTTGTCTGTGGTCATGTGTCCTTGATTGCCTACCCAAAAAACACAGCTAAAATCTCCTGAGCTCCAGCCTAACATCTAATCCAAACACCTCACCTTCTCTTTAGCCAGTACTTCCTTCTCTTGAACGAATCAAGTCAGGGAGAAGACACTTCAACATAGAGTACAGCCTTTGCACCGAAAACAAACACACTTAAGAACATCAGCAACTATGTTGCTTCATCTACCATCAACTGACAGCTAGTTTGCTATTTTTTTCCGAGTATCTATTTGCTAGTCAAACCTCCAAAAGAGCTGAAAACAAAAGCACCTCTTTCTGCACACCAACATGTTCCTTCCCCCGGGACAAGATCTGTTTCCCATACAGCAATGATAAACTGTGTCTGTAAAAGCTCAAAAATGCAATTCTTCCTGGTCTTGTCAGTGGCAATCAGTAAGGTCACTGCAGCATGAGCTTCCACTGAATGTGTAAAGGTGTTCAGTTAATCTTTGCTTGCTGAGAACTCAGGGAATTTAAGTAAGGTCAAAGAGTTAAAACAGATCAGGAGACTTCACACTCCCACTAACACAATATTTCCTGAAGACCTGACACAGACATATGTTACTCCACTGACCAAAAAAAAGGGGTTTTTTTTGCAATCAACATCCTAAGCACATATACATTTACTTGGAAAGACAGTAGAACATCTGGACAAGCCACCTCTGCTTGCTCTCCCCCATTATAATGGCAAGTTCTCCTGCAGGAAAAGTCTCCAGCTCTCTTTTGGTTTACAGACCATTTGTTCTGTAGTTATCACAAGGTTACCCAGACATGCTTACCTGCTTCCTCAGGTGAAGACTGGGCAGCTATGCATTGACTGCTCCAGTCCTGGGGACATCACCAGCCATAAATGCCTCCTTTTGATCTGCTGGGTGTGGGGTAGAACTCTTGAGGAGCTGGGCACTGTTCTCACACACCAGAAAGCAACAGATGAAAGAAAAGCAATAGGAAGGGTGCAGAAAACAATGCTGAAAATAGGGGAAGTCACATAAAGAACTGTAATCCCACAAAAACAGCCATGTGGGCCCAGATATCCCACAGATGCCACATAATTGAACTCTGTCCAGGCACATTAAGACACCAGAGGCCTGAAAATTTTGCTCCTTCATCCAGACTCTGTTCCTCAAGGAAGCTTACCACTGTACCCCTTATCCCTCTGTACAAGGGAAAGACCACGGAGCTATGAGGATGAAAATAGCAGGATAGAGACCAGGCAATCAGTGGCAGTAGATGAGGATTCCCATGAGAAATGGGAAACAGTAGGTTCCACTTTGAGGAAGATCTACAGGAGTCATGGATTGTGCCCAGACAGAGGCAGGTGACAGGAAAGCAGCCTCAGTCAGAGAGGCTCTGAACCCAGATGCCTACACATGAATCAAAAAGTTCTCAGAGACAGCTGTACTGCAGGCACTTACTTCAGCAATTCTGAGTATGTGCTCGAAATCCAAAGTTAGTGGCTCTTTTCTCAGTAATAGAGACAACATTTGGGACTAGTGATGAAGATACCACCTTTTATGGTCTTCACCACTCTGAAGGAGGCAGCACTGGAACAGCTCAGCCCAGCACACCTGTCAATTATCCCAGGCAGGACTGGTTATGGTGCACACAGGGATCTGCAGTCCCCACCCAGGTCAAACCCCTGTGCCTAAGAGCTCAGCAGGACAGCACTCAGCCCAGCTTACATCACCAAGATGTAGCTAAAAGGATCTTGACAGTTTTCCATCAGACAAACTTTGATTATTGCTGCTTGGACTGACTCCATTATTTTCTAATGCAGAACAGATTAGAAGGTCTATCTATATATTATGTGATTTTTTTTTTCTGCTGGTGCAGGAATCCATTTCAGTATTTAGAATAAGTAGCAGCCTCAGAAACCCAGCTTTTCTGATCATCTTACAATTGCATCCTTGTAAACAAGGAGACAGATGTTCTGATCATCAGCAATGAGAAAACAGCTTCTAAATGGGACATGGAACACAAAACTGTTCTTGTGTCCCCCCCACAGCTGCACACGTAACAGGGGATTCCCAGCATTGCCCTGCCAGGGCAAGGAAGGAGAGTGGCAGGAGTGAATTTTGCCGGCAGGGTTAAAGCAGAGCAGCCTCTAGGCAGCTCAGTGTTAAGCTAGGGTGAGAAAGCAAGGAGTCATGACCACAGTGAATCCTTGCTCCAGCTTCTATTTCCTCTCTCCTCAACTAAGCAGGGAAGCTGGGTGAAAGACAGGACTGTCCTATTCCTGGGAACAAAACCAGGAACACTTCTGGGGAGCTAAGTCACTCTAGGGAATGACAGCAAGAACTGTTAATCTTCCAAAATAACCATACAGGGCATGTTTATAACACTGATTGCTACAAACAACATCCTCTCCCCTTCTCTTGGTCTAAAAAATTACTCTGCAGACAGGGAGGATGGAGAGGACGGTAAGCAAATGGTCCTGGGAAAACAGCCCACTGAAAATATTTACAAGGAAAAACATGCATAACTTTGGAGACAGCCAGTATGGCTGGCAGACCAAGCAGAATGAATTCTTGCCTTCAAGGTGACTGCTAGGATTTATAAGAGCTTTGTCAGGAGACATCAGCATCCACAGCCTATGGATTCACACAATTTCCCTTTTACAAACACAGAGCACCATGATCACCATCCCCATATACCTGCCTGCTCTCCTGGATAGCGGCATCTCTGGCAACACTAGCCAGGCACCGCTCCTCCACATGCCAGTGCAGAACCTGGTAGGAAACAAGGACAGCTTTATTCAGGAAAAAAGGGCAAAAATGAAACACCATTTTGGGAAGACACAGCAATAATTCATCTGCTTAAATGATCAACAAAATACTTTCCCATGTCACCTTGGCAATCACCCAACAGCAGCGTTCCGTGACCAAGAGTGGTCCAATAGGCAAACATCCCTTTTCCACATTACCTCCCTCTCCCATCCACCAAACCCTGCTCATGGTTTGGCATCAGTGAGTGGCAGTGCCCTAGCACAGCAAGGTCACTCAGGGAACAGCTCTGTAGGGCATCTTGCAAAGTATTTCTTGATTTGTGGTGAGAATTCACCACTGAGCCCAACTATGTGCCACAGTGTTGGGAAGGGACTCAGTGGAATTAACTCTGCTCATTCCTCTTGCATCTCACCCAAAATTTCTGTTCAGAGAGCTGTTTCTGCTTCAGCATTTGTTGAAGATTGCCATTAAATGCAAGCCTTCAAAGGGACAGTCATTATTACACAAGAGCAAAGACCTTGCTGCAGGGAATCCATGTCCCACTAGAAAGTAAAAGCCACTTCCCCAGTCTGTAATTCAGCTCCCACCACACAAACATTTTGAAGTCTGTGTCATACTACAGTGACTCCCAAGGCATCACTACAAGATTTGTGAGCACCTGATCTGTATTTCCTTATCTCCCAGAGATTTTCTTGTATATTAAAAACTTCTGTGGAAGAAGCAGCCCTGTCCTCATCCTTTTGGCTGTTCAACAACACATGAGCAGAAGCCTCATCACTTCACTTTCTTCTTCTGGGCCATCAGACTGAAGGTTACTATGTGGCTATGTCATCTTTTCAAGGGTCAAAGGCTGAACACGAGCTTACTCACTGACCTTCATACCACCATTTTTAACGCCCTACATTTTGCAAAGGATGTCCCAAATGGGAAAATCTCATTCATTATCTGGAAAGCCAATATTTCTCATCTGCATCCTACAGCCAGAGAAGCTGAGTCACCAGCTGCCTAAGTAACTCCCACTTCTCCAGAAGAAAAACCAGCATTTAGATAACTCTCCTCTCAAATCCACTCAAACACGAAGTTGACACAGACTCATTCCTGTTATCTCAAAAGTCTCCAAGAAGGAAAAGCACTTTTTATACCAGTCTGTGCAAAATCAACACTAAAGATGCCTCTGTCCATGGGTGCTCCTTGAGGTACTGCAGAGAAGCAATATCTTGCACATGCAAAGGCTACAGCTCAAGCATGAGATCGATTTCAAGGGTGACCTTAGACCTGTTTAACATGAAACCTGCAGTCTCTGAGCCTGCTCTGAGAGGAGGGGCTGGTGTGGGGCAGCTCCCACATTATTTGTTCTGCTCTAGGCAGACTAAATCCTTAAAGACAAGGAGAAAAGCAGCCTCTCCCACCCTAGGCATAGCCAGAGGGCTCCTACACAAGAGGCCCTGCTCTGCAGCTACCTGCTGCAGCATTGTCAGTAGGCATACACAGGGCGTCAGGATACCCTGGGTTGCTGAAACACAGGTTCAGACCCTCACTGCCTTCCACACAACTCAGAATCAGCAGCAAACCACCTCCTCTCCCCCATTCAAGCCTACTCCATGTCTTTTGGGGGTTTTGGATGTTTTTCTTTTTATAGCTCACCTCACTTCACACCTGTGTCTTTAACCTGAGGGCTGGGACTAAGTTGGCAAAAGTTGAAGTTCAGAAGAGAACATACCCAACAAAACAGGCCTTCCTTCTCTCACCAAACAAACCAAGCTTAAGGCAATTCCTACCCTGCAGGCATCACACCCAAAGGACAACACAAATAGAAACAGCCTTGCAAGCAACAGCAAACAGGACTGAAAGGAGTGTGACTTGGCTTTCCTCCACAGAAGCGTTAACCTCCCATGAGGTCAGATCCCACACAAACATGGGCTTTATTATCAAGGAACAGAAAGAGCCATTGAAGAGGCACCAACACCTGACAAAAAGGTCTCATAGCCCAAACCACACACTTGGTTCTGTGTATCCACTTGTCCCTAGCTCTCTACCCAGTCCCAACATTCCTATACGCCTTAAAGTGCCATCAGCCTCCTGCCAGGCAGCTACCCCTTGGATGTTACAGGTGCTCTTTGTTTCAGGAAATAAGCAGTGAGTTATTTACTATGTTGATTAATTATTTTCTCCCAGATGGTTTTGGAAATTGCAGACTTCATTTGGCTTCCAGCAAGCCCCACAAGAAACAAACCATGACATGAAGAAGGATCCTTGTAGCTCCTACATAAATTTAGGATTTTGCTCATGAGCTGTTGATACAATGGCTATAGAGTGTCATACAGCATTAGTGCCTAGCTACAGAATCATTTGTTACCAGAATTGTATTCTAAGCTCAAGTTCTCCCCAGATCCTATAATGGGTAAGTTAACACCAAAGTAAGGCTTCCAGCTGGGAGAAATTTAATGGTACTGTTTTACCCAGCACACCTCATTAATAATAAGCAGCGCATTGGACAGACAAAAAATACCTACCTTGCATATACTGAACTAACAAGGTCACACATTCAGATGTTAATATTGGTACAGCATCATGCTGAGCTAGAAAACCTCCTAGAGCAGCTTCTATCTCTGCATTACACAGATTTGTAAGAAAGACAGCCAAAAGTTGAAGGACAGTACAGACTGATAAGACACAAGTAATACTCTAATGAAGCTGGGAGAAGCTAGGATAAAAACAAGATAGCCAAACCAGGCAAATAAATCAGATACTCAGGAGTACAGGATCTACAAACCTAGAGAACAACAGAAAAGGTGCTCTGGTAGGTTCTATGGCTTTGCCTTTCCCCAATGGGAACACAAGAATAAACTTGGTTAGGTAACTTTTCTGCATTTAAGAGTTCCTTCAGATCCATTTGCATTTTATTCCCAGCCATATGAAAAAGAAACCCCAATATCAGCATAAATTCTGACCTCTAATTGTACATGACTGATCCCGGAGTATTTGGAAATTGCAACAATCTTTTCTGACATGTGTATCAAGACTTCTGCTAAAACATGTTCAGAGTTCAAATAATGTTTAGGTGACCCCTGCAAGCCTACAGGCCTGCTTCTCAGCTGCTCTCTGGAAAGACAAGAGTATGGTAAGTAGCATTGCTTGGTTAGCCATGACAATAATCAATCCTGTGTGCTTCAGAGTGGAATATTCTACTTCAGAATAATAAGGAACAAAGCAAAACAAACAAACAAAAATTTAAGCTGTTCTCTGCAAAGCATTAAAAACAAAGCCAGATCATGCCAGACTGCATGGAAAAAATACTCTTTGAGGAGAGTTCTGGGTAAGTTCCTGAAGAGTTATCTCCACAGGTAATGCAAAAGAACAGGCATTGCTACCTGCTGGACTGAAGGAGAATTTGAGACCTGCATTAGACCAACATACAAACAGAAACACCATTCTCCTTTCACTGCTGCCTCTTGTACAGGTGAGTGCTAGAAATTACCCCCACACAGTTGTTACAGATGTCATGCTGATTTCTAAAAGCAGAACAGCAGGGAATTAGCTGGGATATCAGCACTTTGTCAGAGTGCCTGAGACTGATTGATGGTCCACAGTTTTGCAATAAACTTTAACTACTAGCTTTCAAACACAGGAAATGTACGTGCCCCTATTTTGCATTAGCATCACTGCTGCTAAATTGAACACGCAGCATATCGGAAAGCAGGAGTAGGATTAGAACCTACACCACCTCAGACCCTCCAGTCAGAGCATCTCAGCACTTCCTACTCTTCCCAGCCGTAGATCTCAAATAAAAAAACCCAAAAACAAAAAGCAAGGACACAATAAAACAGTGACAAAATAAGAAACTGAACCCAGTGCAGATGCCCCAACTGAATGGAACTTCTTGTCTCCAAACCATACAGGACCCTACATTTTCCAGCACTTTGTTCAATTCACTTCTAAGCATCTCCCAGAGGGAAAAGTATTTCATGGTTTAATAAGCATCAGTGTTGGGAAAACCAGCTGACATTTCCCTCTGGGGTTAATGTGGGCTAAACATCATGAGAATTACATTTTGGCTAAGTAATTCTGCTTCCTCTTACATAATTTCAAAGCACCAATTTCAGCTGAGGTCTCAGGCCTCAACGCCTTGGGTATCTTTGCCTGGTTTATTCTCTGTGATATCTGCAAACACAATCCAAGATCTGCTGAAGTCAATAGAGAAGGTATCTTAGCTTAAAAAATATTTTTCTCTATTACAAATCCTAAGGTTTGCAATGCTAAGGGTGGCTAAATTTCCCACTACTCAAAAAGCTTGAATTATGCATTAGACAGTTATTAGAAAGCACCCTAAACAAATAATGGTCACTTCTGGTAACTGAGCATGAGGTATGTTATTTTTAACATGTTTGGCTAACCTCACCTTAAAAATCTCTAGTGACAAGAACCCCATGACCCAAATAGTTCAAACTACTGCATCAGTGTCTACCACTGGGAAGGTTTCTGAAGTGCCCAACCCGATTCTTCTTTGTTACAATTTGAGTGCATCATTTCCCAACCTATCTCCATTGCTATGGAGAACAGTGTCCTTCTGCCTCTGCATGGGTTTTTCTACATTTTTTGAAAACTCTTTTTGTACTTGATTTTAATTACAGTTAAATCAGCTTTTCCCCCCTCCTTGTTCTGAGGTTATGTTTTTAAGATCTACAATTGTTCTCCCTGTTCTCCTTTGGCATCTCCCCATTGTCCACATCTTCCCTGAAATGTGCTCAGCAAATTGTACACAATGCTCCAGCTGTTTCCCCAGGACTCTATAGAGTAAAAGAATTACAGATTGCTCTCCTGACACTACATGAGTAACTAGCTCATGGTTCTTCAGAAATTTAAGATTTGTGCAGTCTCCTGCTGCTTCACAGCAACTCAAGATATCCTCTGTTCTTCAAGATGTGGAACAAGCTGGCAAAGCTCTCCAGAATGACAAGTAAAGGATGTTAAAAAGAATACAAATTTAAAATAGGGTTTCATTAGAACTTTTTACCCTTAGTTTAAAGGGAAAAAAAATTTAAAACCCCAAACCCTCTGCAGACTTTCATTAACTTATCTGTACTGTCAGTGCCAGATCTGTTTTGAAGTACACAAGCCTGACAATACCCTTGGAAGAGAAAAAGAAATGAGCTATTCTCTGGAGGCACTATTATGAATAGCATGTGTTCCTGGCCTGTTTCCTCTGGGCCTATTTTATGAATCAGTCCCCAGGAAAAAAAAAAGAATCAATCCCACCATAAGGTCACCGTGAACTCAGCTTTTTATTTCATCAGGACAGTAACTAACCTAAAAGCTCTGGGCTGCTACTGGGCTTGATCCTGAAATGAAATGGTGCTACTGAAACAGAATTCGGCTGTCTTCCATGCTCCAGAGTCAGCACCATGGGTGTCTAGTTTGTGCTGGAGATGTTGACAGAGGAGCCATCTCTCAGGAGGGAGAGCACCTAGCCCAGAGTGATCACAGAGAACAGGCAGCTTTTCCATTCCAGACTGGAAGTTTTAGCCCCAGAGCATCCCCAAGGCTGACAGGGCACAACACAGGATCTGCACCACATTGCAGCACAAAGCAATGGTTCAGCTGCTGGCCAGGGCAAAAGTGCACAAAACCATTGCTGCGCAGTTCACAACAGGGAAAGTCAAAAAGGTAATCAAACAATCCAAAGTGGGTTAAAATGCAGAGGCCAGGACATAACACAAAACTAAAAGAAAGATGATTATTTGGAAGTCCCCCAAAGTATGTATTTCCACTGCTTTGGTCCTGCAAGCATGTGAAGACAAGCTGCTCCCTCCCAGGTTGTCATGCTCTCTTTATAGGCTTCACTGGCCTTTGAGGAAGCTCATAATAGATTTTTTGAAGAGGAAAGGCTTGTACTGGACTATTATGGACTATTATTAGTCAATGGAAGGAGAAGATAAAAGGAAATGAACTTATTTTTTTTAATTCACTGCCCAGAATTATGATCTAGATTCATCTAATTGTACTTGGATCTAGAGAATTAGTTCCATCCACTGTAACAAATGGAACCAATTGCAAAATTTGGATGTGGGTCAGTATTTAGAATCCAAGCCAAAGGTTGACAGCAGGCTTTGTTACAACTCCTAGTATTTAAGGAGTAAGGGAAGAAAGAAATGAGAAAATAGACACTATTTGGCACAAATTTGGCTCTGAAATTGCTGAAGCTCTAGTTATCAGGATACCTGCTGCTCACCACAAACACAAAATGAGGAAAAAAAAAAGTGGTACCAGCCAGCCTTCTAAACATGATTAATAATAGAGTGTACTAGGAGGAATATTAAAACACAATTTTTGGTCTGGGTGAACCTCTTTCAGTATTCTGGTTGGATTTATTGCCTTACAAATAATTAGGGAGAGCCTAATAGAAGACCTAAAGACCTCTGGGCAAATAAATGAACACTAGCAATGCTTTGATGCCATTTAATCTACTGCTGCTTCCCAAAGGTTCTCTCCACCTCACTCACTACCTCAAAAAACATTATTTTCATCTCCCAGTCTCACAGGGGCTGGAACAGCCACATAATTGTGCTGTGCTTCCAAATACTGCAAGTTGTAAAGTTGGGTTATTCTGCTTCCTAAAATACACACACAGGTTCTGGAGACTCCAGGTGAGCTAACACATTTCAACAAAGCCCATTTTATGCTTCTGTTTCAAACTGTTTTCCAAGCTCACAGCTAGTGGGTAGGAGAAGCACCAGTGGCCGGCGTTGTGAGCACCACGTGCTGACTCAGTTTCCGCTCATAAAACAGGCTGGGAGCTGCAGGACAAGCGGAGCCTTTGTGAGGGGAGGCACAGAGGTGTCACGAGCCTCAAGCATGGCAGCAGGAGCCAGGAACACCAGTGTGGGGACACCAGTGTGGCAGCCACCCTCCCTCACTTCTCGTGGCCCCTTGTCTTCAGTGAGGGGCATCCTCCTCACCAAGCAGCCTTCTAGGGGCACCAAGAAGGCTTGTTGATATCTGCATAGCATTCAAAGATCCTTGGAACCAAAATCTTTTAGAAGCACAGGCTAAAGCTGGAATTTTGAGTCAGCCAGTTCAAACAGTAAACAGGACACTCACTTTTGACAGGGAAGGGATAATTGGTCCTTGGCACTGCTGAGACTCTTACTCTGGACAGAAGAGCTTTCTGCAAACCACAGTTCAGCTCAAACACCAGATACAGGCTGCCTACAGGAACAACTGGCTGCAGATCTCTGCTCTGTGCGCATTAGCCTGTGCCATCCTCCTGAACCAGCTCTTTCTAGGCAGAACTATTTTAAAACTGACCTTAAAATCTCTTCTACAGAGCCAGCAGCAGTAGAAATCCTTGGTTAGACTGGAGGCTGCTTGCTTCCACCACTCACCAGCACTTCCAAGCATTTGCAAAGTAAATTGGCCAAAGAACCGGAAAAGATGAAGGTTTCAAGAAACATTCTGACACAGGACTTGAGCACTGCTTTCTGTGCAGCTGAGGCAGCAAATGTTGACAACACTAGGTGACTGCCCAGCTCTGTTTCACCAGCCCTGCTTGATACAGGGAAAGAGTGGGGGAAAACCACAATAATATTTCAGCTGGTTAAACATGACAGCTTCATCCCCCAAACACTGGGTACAAGGGAAGTTTTGCCTCAAGTGGCTGAAGAGGAATTTATAGCCAGGAATTTATATGATGGGAGCTATGAGCAGGATTCAAATGCCAGCCCTACATAGAAAATTTTTGGTCTTTCTGAACATGGCTACAGAAAAAAAAAACCACCAAACTCCTCCAAATTCTAAAAGAACCCTCACTTCTAAGCTTTTACAGTTTGAGCCTCTTAATCCAGAATCACTTCCTCCCAGTGGGCTCCCCCCCACAGTTCTGAAGTTGGGAGTTGGGACCTGGGAAGAAGTTGTCCTTGCTGAATGTGTTTTGGAGGACTGGGAGCCCTGCAACACGTGTTGAGCTAGGACAAATCCAAAGTGAATTTGTCTTGAGTGGCAATAGTGTTGCCTTAACAGGCTGGTGAGAGTTAAAATCAATCCCTGTATCTACCGGACAATAGCAAGAAGATTAACACCCCAAGCTCTCTCAGCTGGTACTGCTCTGAAATGTTTTTGTCTTTTGAGTTTGATTCTCACCTTGGGTTTTGGTGGTTTTAATTTTGGGGTTTTTTTAATAGGTTGAAATTCTAAATTAGGCACGTAGCAAAGATCAACATCCACACCGATCGGTATTTCAAGTTAAGGTATACTTACTGCGATAAGTCACATCTCCAGACCTGAATTTCTCTTTAAACACTAGGGTGGAATCCTGCCTCAGAGATAAGGTCAGGCTTGAGTCCATCTTCCAAAGAGATCTATTCCAGGCCCAGTGAGTAATGCTGGGTGAGAATCAACAGAGCCAGCAGGCATAAAACCCCCTCCTTCTTTCAAAATTTCATTCTGGAAAAACAAAACACAACTGACATAAACAAGGGGACTCTAATCTATAAAGAGGATGAAAAAATTTTTAAAAATTAAAATATTTGCAAACAAAGATTTTTTTTTGTCTGCTAAGAGTGATATTCTCCACCAGCCCCATGCTTTCTGCAAGCGCGATTTGGACTGAACTGTGGGGCAAGGGGAAGAAAACCGTAGTAAAAAACCCCAAAAACCAAACACCACTGTTCCTTGTAGGAGCAAGGAAAGCTGCTCCAGAGGGAACACCTGTGCCGGGAGAGGGCGCATGGTCCAGCGGAGCCGGAGCCCCCAGCCCGGGAGCAGAGCGGCCGCCGGCGCCTCCACCTGCCGCGCTCGGCTCCTGCGCTCCCATCCATCCCTTCATCCTTGTTTATCCCGCACAGCTGGTCATTCATCATCTCCCATCCCACAGGGGCTTTTTTTCGCTCCGCTCGCCTGGCTCCATGTCAGGGCTCGGCTGCCTTACATGACACCATGACCTACTTTATTTTTTTTTTTTTTTTATTTTCCTCCCAGAGACTAGTGGAGCGCTGCTTCAGTGTGGCTTGCAAGGAGGAAAGGCAAAATTAAGGAGTGCTAGCAGAGCAAACCAAGGCCCTTTTCAAAACTTCGTGGCTGTTTGTGAGAGGTTAGGCAAGGAGAGGTGAGGCCAGTCCAGGCACTCCAGACTGCACAGCTGAAAACAGGGTGATAACAGAAGAATAAGAGAAGGGTCTTGTGCTTTGAGTCTGAAAGACAACACCTGTAATACTGTTCCAAAAAAAAAAATCAGAGTCCATGGAGCTCAGATCAGCTGGTTCAGAGGCAAGGGTAAGAAACAGCATCACAGGCAGCAGCAGTGACTCAGGGAAGCAACTGAGGGAAGGCTGGCTCAGGAAACACAGGCTCATTTCTGTCCTCCCCTACAGACACCATCTAAGGAAAATGCTTAGACCCAAAGCCTCCAAGATAATCAATTACATGCCTATATACCAGAAAAGTCAATCAGCTTAACCATAACCCTGAGGAAATCCTTCTATCTCCACCACTTTCCAGCACAAATTACAAATCTACATTCCTTTGAGGATGTGGATTTTAGTCTCCATATGTCTCCCTTCCCTGGTGTTTGAGAAGAAATTTCCCTAATTCTTCAAGGTATTCAATGCAGCAGACTGTCAGGCATGCCTAATAATTCAGTGAAGGGGTACCTTAAAGAATAATCTGGAAATATCTACTCCTAAAATAGGTAGAATTCGGTCTGTTCTGTGAGGCCAGATAATCCTTCAAGAATTTTTGATTCTCTTATCCATCCAGACTTCCTTAATTCTTGAGCTTTCAAAAGCCTGTCTAGCATGATTTTAAGGGTACATTGCTTTGGTTTACCATGGCTTTCTTGAAACACAAGGATGGTTGTCCTTGGCAGGCAAGCTCAGAGCACAACTACAGCAGGGCAAGCAGTATTAGTCTGCACTCTAACAAGACTGGAGAGTCAAGACAAGCTATTTCCAGACTGGTATTTGCTTTCTTCATTGCTGGAGAGCTTGCAGGACAAACAGAATGTATTGCCATGTTTGCAGGTCAGGCCCAAAGGGTCTGCATGATTTTTGTTCTGTTCCTTTCAGGACCTGGTTTGCAATGGGGCCAATGCAGACATGGTTTGGCAAGAACAGCGGGAACCCTGGCAGTACTCATGTGCCTTGGGATAACACTCAGTGGGAATCACTGGCAGAACTGCAACATTGAACCAGGCAGTGAAAATCTGACCTAAGGAATAGCTCCAGCAGCTGCAGGCATTTATATATTCAGTCAAAGAGCTTTAATCATTACAGTGCCTGCTGCTAGGGAGGAGCTAAAGAGCTTTAAGGTGCAGCACTAAGCTTTGAGAGCTTCTTACTATCAAGTTTAGGACCTGACCCAACTGGACATCTGCTGGAAGTTACTGCCACTGTACTCACCAGCCACTGATGCATTAGACTATGTTGCTGCTGTTCAGGGAAAAGGATCTTGTTTCCCTCACCTCTGAATAACCCCTTCGGGTTTATTCTTGTTGAGCATGTCAGTAGCTGGACAGTAGCTCCAGTAGCTGGAGTTGCTGAATGTCCAACATGTCCTACTTCACCAAAATATGGACCCCATCCACCCCAGTGGTATCCCAGATACACCACTTACCCTGTGCTGTGTCCAGCTGCACTGGCCCACAGGGAGATGCTGCACTTGGGAATGTTCCAAGCACCAAGCCCTGCTGGACAGTCAGCTGCAGACTGCAGCCTCTCTCCTGTCACATACCATCCGTGTCTCCTTCACATGACCCAGAGTGGGTCATATGTTAGTAGGGAAAAAAAAAAATAAATCAAAAAGAGTGCTGACGAACTGATCTTCACTACAGAACACATTTGTGAATAGAAAGCAGGCTCCAGGGCTCACAACCTAAATGCAGATACCAGCAGGGCCTAAAAATATATCTTCAAAAAAACCCCACACCTGAAAACTGCCCCTCAGTGCAGGAGACACTGTTCCCTTCTGAGCATCTTTTTTTCCAGAGCCCTTCTGGAACCCAGCTGCTCTGCATAATCCCTGCTTAGAGACAACACACAGCAGCCCAACACAAGCTGCTCTCAGTTTTCCACTGCAATTAGCATAGGTGGTGTTTATCTTATTTTAGAGCGACCTGGCTCCTCTGGGGAAAGCCCTTGTCTCCAGTTCACTCAAAGACACAGCAGCTGCTTCTCTGCTTTCAGCATGAAGTGTCCTTGCAAATGGCTAGGATGGATGAGTAGAGGGCAAATGAGAGTCACTACCACCTAGGCACTGAGTGTGCACAGGCCCACTGCTAAACACCTGCAATTCTTCCCCAGAGGCCACAGATAAGTTTCAGTGGCCTTGTCAAAGGTTCAGGGAGCTGCTTTCCAAAAGCCACGGATTCCCTGGGTTGCCCAAAACTTGCAGACAGAGGAATAAAACAAGCCCCTGTCAGCTGACCCGCATGCAGAGAATAAACACAAGAGGCAACTGGCCACATCAAGGCACCCTGCACTCTCTATTGGCTCAAACACATGCTCTGGGGCTTTACAGATGGGCAGCTGGCATGCCCCAGGAACTACTTCCCTCCTCAGACATAGGTCAGTATGCCTAGAGCACACCAACACGAGCATCTGTATTCAAACAGGGGCTTTTGAAGCAGATCTCCAGCTCATCCCCACTCATTGCACTTTGGTTCACTTCACAAGGTGATCTTGGAGCGTGCAAGGGGGACTCCTTTCAGATGAAGCCAGAGATACACGCCAGAGCATACCAAAAACCCTCCAGACACCCACATCCAATCCTAAGAACTGGAGAGTAGATCTAATCCAGAGGAAACCACCCCCAGAAATGCCAACAGCACTGACCTCAGCACCATCCGATTTGCCCTGCAGAGCCACTCACAGGGCTCAGCGACACAGAAACCCAGAACACTCTGAGCTGGAAGGAACCCACCCTCAGAGCCACTCCAGACACACTGTGCTCCCATCCATCTGACTGCTTTCCTTGCCTGGTGCTTCACTGGTCAGTCCTCAGAGACAATCCCTCGGCCTTTACTGCTTGCAATTGCAACAGCTATCCAAACAGGGCCTTCGCTCTCCCTGCCCAAGATGTCTGAATAAAACAAAATTAATTCATTGCAGTTATTACTGCTCCCAAATTTGCTTTCTACAGATGCTTCCCCCATTTCACCAGGAACCATTATACTTCAGTTTCAGCTCCAGAAACCATTAACCCATTATGAATGGGCAATATTGACCTATTTTGAAAAGCTGGTTCTAGTTCCTCTACCACAATAAACAATAGCAGCAAAGCTGCTTGGCACTAGCCACCTTCCGAGAGGCTATTCATATTCTGGTGTTTGTGCATGGTTTACGGCAGGGATTCTGCATTGTTTATTTTCTGTTTCTCTGCAGACAGTGGCATTGTTAAACAGCATGTGTCCGAGAGAATCCACCCTCTCCATGGGATCTCCTCCCAGCTATTACAGCACTTCCCAGAAACCTACTGAGCTCTGGAATAAACAAGTCTCAATGGGGGGACTGAGCCCACACCCAAGAACTACAGTGCCATGAAGCCTCCATAGCAATGAAAGTAACTTGGCTTTGCATGAAACCTTCCTTTTCCCTAATGAAAACCCTGTGCTGTCACCCTTCCTAATGATGCTCTCTTGTCCCTTAGAGGCAGAAGACACAATAATGGACTTTTCTCTGACTTGCTCCAGCTATGATATGGGCCACAAGAGATGTTTTCCTTTTCACCCATGAGCTTGGCCCCCAAATCATTTCACCTTGGATAGAAAGAGCAGAGATCAATCTTTGGTACAGATGAACTGGGAAGGGGGATGAGGAAGCAGGGAATTCCTCCCAGCACTGAGAAGCCTTCCACATAGTCAGTTTGATTTTCCACACCCATGCAAAGTTAGACCAAATGCCAGATTTGGGGTCAGGAAGGAAACTCCTCCAAGTCCAATTGCAATGACCACTATGTAAATAACTCTTGTCTTTTTATTTCCCCTCCTGCAGTGTGGGGCTTGATAGATCCTCAGTATCATCTAGCCATTCTGCCCTGGCAAACACCCTCCCAACAGCACTGGAAAGCCTCTGCTGGCACTTTGCCTTGCATACATCCACTCATCTCTTGTCATGCGATACAGAGAGATGCTCTGCAACATGTTATATTAGCAAGGGCCAGGGAGGCCCTGCTGGTCTAAACATCTCATATGCAGTAAATTAGGATTGTGGCAACTTTGATTCATTGATTCAGACAGTGCATTTCATACTCACATTCCTAGGGTTTTGGGTTTTTTCCTGGCTGGCAACAGATGTCCAACATTTCTGCTGCACAAGGGAATCACTGAGCAGTGAAGACATGGGCTCATTGTAGGATCTGTAGCTGGCAGCCCACCTCTTTTCTGGACCAGAGCAGGCTTAGACTGACAAGCAGTATCAAGTACTGTTCTCCATATGGCATGAGAGGGAAATGCTCCCAAACAGGAAGAGAAACACTCAGTCCTACATTTCAAAGATCTTGCCAGCTGACCTCAGATTTGCTCTTTTTGTTGTATTGGCTTTGAAAAGCAGTTACCCATCTCTCTGGGTCTTTCAACATTACCAAGTTTACAAGACATGCACATTTCGCTGCTCTTCATAATTCATTCCCACTACAGCCAATCTCACACACAGTCAAAGCAGAAGCCCTTCAGAAGCACTAAACTCAGTACTAGGTTGCATAAAAATGATAGCTCCCATATGTCCTTACAAACACCATGCCAAACTGTATTGTGCTGTATTTACATTGTGTTAACATCTACCAAATTACCAAGCCAGCAGGAAAACATACACCATTCACATTTCTAAACAAGGCTTAGAGTCTGGGTGAGAATTTAGTTTTTGGTTTGGGGTTTTTTTTAAAGCAATGTCTATGGGGAAAAAAAGAAAATTTTAGCATAAACTTGGCCTGCAGTTTCATGTTACTTGCCAGACCTAAAACATCTGCATCCTGTAGTATCAGTCCACTTGGGGACATTGTTAATTCAGAGGCAGCTAGAGTTTTGGATGGTATTACCCCTGGGAGATCTTCCTGTCCTCCTGACATTTCATGTGGTTCAAAAGAAAAGAATTTAAGCTACCATGACTAAATTTTCTCTCTCTTTCACATTTCAGTTTATTTTCAAGTGGACAGTTCTACAAAACAGGGAATCAGGTCCAGTAATTTAAAGTAAGGAACTGAAATTACACTCTGGAAATTTCCTTCCTATCCAGGGATATTTCCTGGCAATCAGCCCTCTAATTTTCCTGGATCTGGGCTTTCTTTACAGCTACTAGCTGATCAGTCTCAATGCTTGTAATAAGAGACCCTCACCATAGTTTTTCAGATGAGGACCAAGATCACTCCCTAGGGAGACACAAAGTCTGAAGTGCCAAACAACTTTAATGGTCTGTAAAGCCTATTCCTCCCTAAGAGCAGTAGAAGAGAGACAAATAAGGCTCTAGACCTCCTGCCCAGGCCCATGAAATCTTTTTCTGACCTGGCTAACCAGGCAGTAGATTGTATTTGTAGGCAAAAGACCTTTCCTTTTAATCTATATGGCTAAAGGCAATACCTCTTGTTACTTACAGTTGCACACAATAATCAGTAAGACTAATTCTAAAACCTCTCTGAGAAATACCAAACAACCCAGCCCAGATTTGAAGCAGAGGCTGAAGTCAGGATACAGTAAAAGCTACCTGTCCTTTAGAGGTAGCTTCTGGTTCTGACTGTGCTGCAGCTTCAGGGGAATTACGGCTGCCTCTTCTGGTATAAAGAGATGTTCAGCAGAATTTAGGTCACAAAGTGCATCACTGCCCAGGCCAGTCAGAGCTCAACACTGGAGACCACAATGAGGAACAAACCTGAACCAGACTAGAGCTGGGGACATGCAAAGTGGGTCATACTAGACTCTGCTGTACAGAAAAGCTGCATGACCTCAGAGCACTGGTGTAACAAGAGGGTTCCCCACTGAACCACTCTGGCAAGCTTTCATCATAAACTATTTTTTTTTGCTGTTTCCTCATAAGTCAGACTCCTCAGCTTCCCTTACACAGGTCAAAGGACAGTGGCAGCTTTCAGTCTGCTCACTTAGAGTTGATCTAAACAGACACAGAGGAAAGATAAAAGATCTTCTAAAGATTTGCTCAGCTGTCCATTAAACCCAAAACACTAGTGGATCAGTAACAGGCCTCAATTCCTCATGCACTCACTCTTATGTATCATTGCAGGTGTATCAAACTACAGATTTAAATTAATTTGTCATAGTCAAAATACCAGTTTGTAGCCATTATATTGATGGCGGAAGGCAAAGCAGAAGAACGCTTGGAATTCACCATACATGCCTTATTATAACTTTGTTTGTTCTTCAAATATGAGGCTTTTGTCAGCTCTAGAACAAAAGGAACACAGATCACTACTTCCAGACAACAAAACTAATGGAGATGATTTTTAGATACTTCTGTTTGAAACAACACATGCATTTGGTAGACAATGCAAGTGAAAAGCTTTGTAGTCAGCAGCTTGGGCATAAAACCCAAGGGAGTTCCTGGGTGGTCACATCCAATCCTCCAGGCTGCCATATTTTAGACAGCATTTTGGATCATCTCTGCAAGCAAGTTCATGCTCAGGTCTTGGATTTCAACCAGGATTTTGTCCTACTTTTCTATCTGTGATGGTGATGCTGCTGCTCTCTTACTTTGGTCTTCTAGCAGTATACACTGACTATTCAGGGTGAGCAGAGGCAAGGTATGATTCAAGAAAGGATCTCATGCTTGAAGGAGGATTGAAGCCTGTCCATCAATGTTTTTAAAAAGGTCACTCATTTTGTACATCAAAACTCGTGGTTCTTTTGTGCTACTTCAGGCTTAAATTGAAAAAAAAAAACATACAGTAAAATGCCCTTCATTTCATCCACACCTTTCCTCTCCCTTGTTTCTTTGCAGGACTCAGAATCTGATAAAAAAGGATTGCCATAGGCATGGGTAGGTCACATAGATGCTGACAGCCTCTCCCATGCAGGATGGACCAGCTGCGTCTCTAAGAACAAATTCAGCCACTCTGGAAGGGAGGAAGCAAGCACAAGAATTTGCCTGTGGTCCACAACTTATTTATAGCCACATCTGCAGTTAGAGCTCAGGTCTTGCTGGCCACTAGGAAAGCACAGTCTGAGCTTCAGCCATCTGTTTGAAGGTTAGGCAGCCTCCACCTCTGCCAACTCCTAAACTTTAATGAAAATAGGGTTGTTCTTTTTTTTCTTCCTTCCATTAAAGCTCCTTCCAAGCTTAGATTTAAGAGCCTAACAGTAACATTTTAAAAATACCTCAGTGATTTGGGACCCAAAGGCACAGTAATTTCATGCAGACACTGTGGTGAAGACTGACCACTGACCATCTCCTACTATGGAAAAATTTTGGCCACCACCATTCCAAAAGATGGCAAGGAAAGGGCTCATCTCCAGAGAGACAGTGCAGCCTTTGAAAAACATTTTAGTAATACTTTGTCATACACAGCACCAGTGGTGGAGCTGCTAGAGTTCATTCCTCTGGGACATAAATTCTCTTCCTCAAAATGATATTTAAACTATATAGTCATTGTTTTTGAGCAGAGTTCAAGACATTCCTTTTCCCTTAGCATATATGCCTGTTTGACCTAAACTTAGGAGTTGCGAGAACTCTGAAGGACTTTTGGTAAGTGAGCCATACTGTATGTGAAAAAGTATAATGAATTACTCTTGGAGTCAGGGAATGTCCACTGTCTAAAGTTCACATTTCAGTCTGCGCAACAAAACATCTCAGAAAAACCAAATTTATCCTGGAATATACCTGTATCTTTTGTGATGAACTTATTTCTTAGTATCTGAGTAGTCCAGTTCTCTTAACATCTGCCCTGAAGTGGCCCTTCCTATATCTTTAAAAAAAAAAAATAGGAAAAAAAAGAGCAAACACTGTCTTCCCAGAGCATTGGTGGGATCTTACAGCTGAAAGGGCAAACTGATGGGTTGTAAAATTTTGATATTTAATTTCAGTGTAGAAGAGGAATCCCACCCCTCCACCTTCCACAAAACCTTCAGGAAAATGCTTCAAGACCAGTATTTGCTGCTAGCAAAAGGCTCATTGCACATAACACCTCAGGGCAAGTCTCACAAGAGAAAAGGCTCTTCTAGACAAAGATCTCTTCCAACCAGCTGGAAAACAATACGTCTTCATTAATCTACTCAAGACACTGGGACTTTTGCAGAGCTGTGCTACAGATTTGTGCAACACTCCATAGTGCAGACCTCTGGGTTCTGAGGAAAATATGAAAGAAGAGGAGAAGAAGCCTACAACGGAGAATTCTGATTTCTGGTCTTGCATCTTGCACCTTATTAGGGCAGCTCAGGGGAGGTCAGGACTCCCCTGCATTGTACACCTGCTGTATCCAGGGCTGAGTGCCCAGCTGATTCATTTTCATACACAAATCCCCCTTGCTGAGAGATGCTCTTGTTACTCCCTCACTGTCCACCACAGGCAGCATTTGTCAGCCTCCAGCACACAGAGGTTCTCCCTGCCCAAATCAGCTTCCAGTCCTGATGACAGAGAACACAAGGTGCTCAGTGTTCACACACCTGTTCACAGCCAAGAACAGAGCCCAGGAGCCCTGGTTGATGATCAAAGCCCTTATCTCCCCACATGCTTGCTATCAACAGCTGACAGCACATGATCACATCCAGAGCTGAAAACAGACTTGCACCTGAACATGTTTGTTTATCACAACAAAGTTGGCTTTTCCTCCTTAGCACAAGTCTAACCTAGACCACTACTGAACAAACTCAGTGATCTCCAAGGACCACAGGAAAAATAAGTGCTGCTAACAAACAGTTTGATCAATAAAGAAAAGGACTTATTACTTCTGGCATGACTGGAAAAAATGTGTAATGTAAAAATGAATGGTCACAGAAGAGAGGCTTGGCAAGCACTCCATGCCAGCTGAGCAGCCCTAACATCTGGGAGCCACGAGTGCCTCAAATCAGAGCCTCTCAACCATGCTCTCCACACCACAAAGTGTTTCAAAGCAAAGGGTAAGGTGGGGGCAAGGCTACATTTACTTATTGGCACCTCCCAGACACGTGCTGACAGAGTGGGCCAGGAAACCAAGGCAGTGGGAGAGGCCACCAGTCATGGCCCAGCAGGCAGGTAGGGAATTCATCATCCACCTCCAGCAGGGCCTCAGCACAGCCAGGTTTGCTGCCAGGAGCCATCAGTGACCATCAGTGAACTACCACAAAGAAATCCCCTAACTTTTAATGCTATTTAAAAGCTGCAAAGACTTCAAGACAGGGAGAGGTGAGTGGAGAGTCAGTCAAACACCAAAAACCTTGAGTAACTTTAACAACACATATACCTTTTGGCACACAAATTACCTCTCCAGACAGCTTCTGCAAGGCTTAAGCAGCTTAGCAAGCTTGTGAAAACTGAGAAAATATGAAGTGGCTGTGAACTATGATGCTATGAATCAGGTCAGCCTTTTCTAGTGTGGCTACTGCTGCAATCCCAGACTTTGGCTTTGCCTGCAACCCACCACTGAAACCTACCACTAGGCTGCCTGCTCACCTGCAAGGAAACATGGCTTTCGGGTCAGGTGTTAATTTAGACTTCATACAGGCTCCCATTCCAAATTCACTACTTGTTTCCTGTTGCCATCCCACACCTTCACTTGCACAGGCAGGCTGTAAATATATTAGCAACCTACACCATTCTTGCGCAGTTATGACAAGGGCCATTAAAAAAAAATAAAAATAGAAGTTATGAATGCATCAGAGTCTGCAAATCTCTCCCTTCCTCCCCATTCTGCTCTAGGCTTGTGTTTTTGGGGTGTTTTTCCACCCTCCCCTTCCCCTTTCCTGGGAAATGTGATGAAGGAGGGTGGAGTGGCTGGGGCTACGTTCAAATATTCAGCCAGTCTCTTAGCAATAAATGGATCTCAGTCAGTTCTATTATCCGTCTGGCTGTGGCTCCCATTATCTGCTGTGAATTGTAGCAGAGATCTCTGGAACAGCATTCAGGCACCATCATTACTTCCACACCCTCCAAAGACTGCACTGTAACAAGGCATGCTGGATAATACTTGCCATTAGAAGAGGGAACATAAAGGCTTCAAGCTATGACTAACACAGTAAAAGGCTCTGCATGGGGCTTTTACATTCATTGACCGGGGTTTGTTATTAAAGAAAATTCTAGGTTCAAAACCTAGACCTGCGTTTTATACAGCACATCAGCTGACTTACACAAAAAGGTGATTTCATCCCGTTCGTGCTCACTTCCCCACTCCCCTCAGCTAAATCCTCATGGAAGGCTGCAGCTGAAGAGTAGGGAAGGCACAGCACAGGCCTGCCTGGAGCTCAGAGTCCCCAAATGGGGACCATAAGCCCAAAGCAGTGAATTTCTCCAGCCCAAAGTGCCTGGGAGCCTGCAAGGCACCACAAATGCGAGCACCACAGGGAGCATCCAGCAATTCAGAGCTGAAAGCCTCCAAAGCAGCACTCACATGGCTCCTTGTTAGGAACAGGAGTTTTGGGATCCAAACCCACATCTTACTTCCTCCTGCTTTTCACAAGCCCTCCCATTTGTTTTGAGGCCCATCCCAAAAGCCTGGATTGAAATCTAATATCCTCCCCCAGGGTAGGATGAGGGTTTTAAGAGAAAAAAACTTCTTAGGTCTCCCTCCCCTAGCCAGCAAGGCAAGGCCACAAACATGAGCCCCACCAAAACTCATTTTCTTTTGGGTTTCTACCTGGCAAGGGATTGGCTTCAGCTTCCCAGGCACAGAATCTCTGGACAGAGGCTTTCCTGAAACCAGGATATTTCAGAAACCCTCTCCTGCACAGCTTCCCCTTATGCTTTTCTCACTTGGACACCTATTTCACAGCAGGGCTTAATATCTTACTATTACCCATCATTCAGCATGGCTGAAAAATTAGTCATCAACCTAAAAAGTTATTAAGAAACACTTGATACTATGATTGCTTTCCTGTGGAATGAAGCAAAGAGAAGAGGTAGGGGAGGGAAGGTGGGTCAAACCTTGCACTTACAGTAAGGAAAGCTTTCCCAGCACAGGAACAGATCTCCCGGGGATCTCAGCCCACAGGAGACCTCCCAAGATCCCAGCCTGGCACAGCCCCTCCACCACTGATAGCCCTGAGGCAGTTGGCAGAGGCTGCCTTAAGTAGAGCTGCTGCTCCCCGGCAGCACCACCCATGGCTAATGTGCTCCAGCTGAAAGTCATCCTTTGGCCAAAAATTGCTCCCAGGCCTCAGCAGGGAAATGCAGCCTTTCTCCCTGCTCTACCCTTGGGCATTTGGGTACAGGAGCAGGGCTGGCCACTCTCTCATCAGTGCACAGAGCAGCTTGGGGACTGGGACAGCAGCTGGTTCTGGAGCCATGGGCTGTGAAGCCCAGGGAAAGATACGGGAAATGAAGGAAGGAGCGCAAGATGAGCTCCACAGGGTCCACTCGGGTCAGGGACATGCAACTGCTGCCACCAGCAACATCTCTTATCATATCTGTGTGTATCCCAAGGCATGGCTTAGGCAGAGTGGCCCAGTGCCATCCTTGGATGGCTTTTGGCCACCCCAAACTGCTGTCCCAGGCCACCCTCTGCTCTTTCCACCACTCCTACCCAGCGTCCTAGGAGCTCCTCCAGCGCTGTAGATGGTGTGATGTGCAAGCCTGAGCTGGAGACAGTGAATGGCACTAGAAAAAGGCGAAAATTATAATGGGAAGATAAGGGGGACAACTGGGAGCACTGAAAAAGGGCATGGGATTGATCACAACCACAAAAAGCAGAGAAGAACAAAGTATCACACCTCTTCATGGCTATTTTCACACCATGCACAGTCGAACTCAAGGCATCTCCAGGTGGAAGGAGAAATAACCTGTTGAGGAAAAACAAGAACCAGCAGCCTGTAAAAACGTGGCATCTCCTTAGGCAAGTTTTTTTGTGAGGCGGAGCTGAGCTATTGTGTGCACCCACTCAACCCCACCACCCTGAAAAGGCATTTGCTGGGATGGGGCTGCCAGTGGCTAAGAGTCCTTTTGCTCACAGCAGAGCTGGCTGGAATGGGCAGTCTGAAAAGCTACATTTTAAGTGGCTTTCTGTCAGGCAGTGCCAAATATTTGTGAGGATGTTTTGAGAAGGGAAAAAAAGAAATACTCCCCCCATTTTTATGTTAATAAAAACATATTTGATTTGTATACAGCTCATATGCTTCATGAAAGTGCTAATTACTCTCCCAAACAGAGGAGAAACAATTTTTTTTTTTTGCATCCCACCCTTCCTCCTGCCTTACCCTTTTTACTTTTATGACGCAGCATTTATTTAAGTCGGAATTGTGCCCAGCTTATTCTGCCTTTTGCATGGCGCATCCTCACCTCTCTTCCCACTCATAACAAAAATAATAACTTGCAAATCTATGTCAGTGGAAACTTGGAAAAACATTCTGAAGGGAAAAAAATAACTTCTTCAAACATAAAGCACACAAGGACTCCAATGCTGCCCCCCCACCCCTTTCCACAACTTTTTCCTTTGGTGCATACATTTTTCCAAGGTCACCTCGGAGGCTTTTCCTAGTTGGCCATTAAAACAAAAAAAAACTCCGCCTGCCCCAAGAAGCACATGAAGCCATCGCTGTGGCTTGGACTGTTTCCCTGTGTATGGATGCCATGGGAGAAGCGGCAGGGCGGGGTGGTGGGGGGGTGAGCTGATATTTTTCCAAGACTTTTTCTCTCACCAGAGGAGGATGAAGATGGAGTGATGAGTGAGGTTCCGTTTGTCTGGCAGCATGAGTCACTCAGCAGCAGTTTCCGATATACACTTTTTTCTTTTTTTCTTTCCATTACAGAAATTGGTGTCATTTATTCCTTCCTCCTTCTCAAGTAAAAAAAAATAATAATAAATCCTGCTACTGTTATGTCTAATTTATTCTGGGAACTTGTCTGAGGACCCACCAAACCTGGGGGGAAGGGTGATTTGAAACACAATCCAAAATATAATCGGCTCTGGAAGCTTTTAAAGAGACTCCTTTAAGGCTGTGCCAAACCTTAAAGAAGGAAAATACTTCCACTAAATCCCTCCCACCATGAATGGGATCCTGTATGTCTGAGGCTTTTTATTGGATGGGTGGTTTTGGGTTGTTGGTTGGTTGTTTTTTTTATATCAAAGATGTTACTCTTTCAAATAGGGTCTGAGCTCTGTGGCTTTTCGGCAGGCAGTGAATACTTGCTCCTTGGGCATGCAGCGATCTGACACAGCCCTCCCCCACGCTGGGTCGGGTTCTCATGCTAAGATCTGGCTCCTGGAGCTTGAGCTGTTGTTTTTTTCTGGAAGCTGTTTTTTCCCCCTCTTCACCCTTTAAAAGCAAAACTAAACAGAACTAAGCTGTTAAAAAGAAAAAAAAAAAAGCCTCACAGGGCCCAGAAACCCAGCCTGACCTCCTCACTCCTGAAATATCAAAATATTCCCACTGTCTGCAGGCAAGGGCTGGTGCTGCCTGTGCTACCTCCACCAGCTCCTCTGCCTCCAGCCAGAACCAAGGGTGAGGCAGGAGAAGGCCCCATCAGCAGGCAGAGAACACAAACAAGGCATCACAATTATCATCAAGACCACCCAATCAATGGTGTTAGGAGTAATGTCTGAACATACCCAGACTCCCTCTTATTTCCAGACAAAAGTAACCCCCTTAGGTCTTGCTCCAAGTCCCAAACTGACCAAATCCAAGCTGCCCCCCTGCTTTGACTCCCCTGTGTGGCAGAGCTGAGGCAGGCTTTAAATGGGGACAATGCTCTCTGGTCCCATGCGTTACCAGACAGCAAGGATGATTGCAGAGCCTAAGTTTAATTATTTTGATGGAAGAGTATCTCAGGGAGTAATGGAAACACTGTTAAATTTTATCTAGAGCTGGATGCCCTGCTTCCCTATACCTCTTTCCTTCCAGCTACATGTACATCCAGGTCTGGAAATGCATACCACTGTAATTTCTGTTTTACAAGGAACAGCATTAATGAGCCCCACAGCCTGTGGCTTTTTATTCTCTCAGATGCCACATTTAACCTCTGCTCTTCTGCCCAAGTCTCAGCTCTACCAATCCACCCTGTGCTGAGAGGCTAAAAGGAAAACTCAGCAGCAGGGGAAAGCAGTGCTCTAGGAGCAGAAATCTTTCTCTTGAGTTCAAAAGGCACTGGGAAAAGGCTGCAGGGAAAATGTCTGGATGTTTGGTTGGAGTGAACCACATTTTGTCTGAATGCAGACATACAGCAAAGAAGGGTCCTTTCTCCATTGACTTGGAGGTCAGGGACCTTAAGGCACTCTGCCCACAACAGCCTCATTCTTACATGCCATGAGCAACTTCTCTTCTGCATTTCAAGTTCTTCTCTGCTGCAATGTCACCCAAAACAGGTAAGGGCCAGCCTTGTACCAGCAGCTGTTCTAGTACAGGCTGGAAGGCCAGAGAGGAGCTCTGGCACCCTGGGAACATCTCCTGTTTAATTAACATGCTTCTGATAGGGGACAGCTGCAGCTCAAACATTTCATTGCTCTTCCTTCTCCTGGTCCTGGAGGAGCGTGTGCTCACGGGCTGCCCCAGCGTGCAGGCGGCTGCAGCAGCAGGAGCGGCTGTACCCGGAGCTCTCCTCTTGGAACACGGTGACTCGGGGAGCTGGCTCTCCCGCCTGCTGGCTCTCAGCGTGGCCCAGGTGCCTGTGTGTCCCCAGCCAGGCCTCGGCCAGGCTGACCACTGACTCCTGTTTGCTGCTTGGCCACTCGGCTGCTTGGGCCTGCAAAGCTTCTTGGAGACCCCACAAGAAATACTCCCCCTCAGTTCTGATTTCCTGTTTACAAGGACATCTTGGGATGTGCTTCCAAGCCAGTGTTTAATCCTTTCACTCTGTCACATTGATTTTGAATCATTCTAGTTTAAGTGTTATGAGTACCAAGACAAATATTTTTTATGAGTCTCCAACCACAAGTATCTTTTTAGACCTTATTTTTAATTTAATCACAAATAATCCCAAATTTAGCTTGACAGGATTCAACTTCCACAAGGTACCAGAGGCTGCCTGATTAAGACCCAGCCTCATGAAAGCAGTTATTTAATGAAATTTCAAGGCAGCTCTGAAAGGAATAGGTGCAGACCTCCGACCCCACAGTTAAAAAGGTGCATAACCCCCTCTGGGAATGCAACACAAACTGTTCTGTAAGAAAACTGTGCTCATGCATCTTTACTTTCCTTATGCTTTAGTTTTCAGTAGCTGCCAAAATGACTGGCATTTCCCAAATATAGGCAAACGTTATTTACTAAAGGAAATTAAAGTTCCCTCCCTGAACATCCAGAGGATCCTCAGTCTAGGGCACAACCCCAGAGAAATCCAGAGCATGGAGGCACTGCAGACTCCAAGCACTACCTCATCCATCCATGGATCAGTAGCTCCCTTCAGCTCAAGACAAGTTCAATGGAAACTGAAGCCTCTATGCACAGCAATACCATGAAGTTTTCTGTAAAGGCAGCTTGCAGCAGAATGGTCAGTGTGGTTTTTTCCCCTTCTTGACCATCATGATCCAGCTGAATGTGTTTGCTGAATGTGAGGGAACCCAACTTAAACATTGTAAGTTAAAGGGAAGAAAAATAAGTCAACCTCACATCGGGTTTTCCGTGCCAGACCTCACCATATAGAGATGTGCAATTATGGAATTTCCTAAAATACATTTTTACTAGAAAGAGAAGTGGATAAAGGTTACATGGGACTCCGAAGAGCCTCATGAAAGGATACAGGATTTCAACCAAATGATCCACTGAGTGGGGAAAGAAAACCACAGTATCCAGTTTCAGGTGGCAATCAAAGTCTGAGCTCTCAAATACAAATGATAAAGAAGGTATCCACAAGCAACATGTGCCAGCATGGGGTTTTCAAGCACTGATTATACCTGGAGGCAATGGTCCCTGTGTGCCTTGCTGTAGATGGGTGTTGCTGGCATGAGCCTGCTTATTGATTCCCAGGAAAAAAAATATGTTCTTTTAGAGCAGTGTGTTCTAATATAAATTTCTCTGGCCTTCCTCTAAAATGTCAGCACTTCTGGTCAACTGCTCAATATCATCAAGAGAGAGCTGGAACATCTCCCTGCTCAAGAGCCCACATTTCATCCCCCACAAGGCCCTGGGACAGGCAGGATTTCTTCAGCCTTCATTGCATTCCAATGTGCTCACTCACACAGGTTTGTGACCTTTTTAAAGCTCGTGTTTTTCCTTTTTGTTTTTTTTGTCCTGGTCCTTGCAAACCCTAATTACTAATCCAAGGTCGTTATCAGTGATGTCAATTATGCAATGGCTGAGCAGCTGCTCCCCCTGTTGCTGGTCTAATAGTGCCATGTTGAAGGAGACAGCAGAATTTCTTGTGCCATTTAAAATTTGCTATATCATGAGTTTCCTTTCAATTGCAAAAGCAGAAAAACAGCTTGAGTACTTTTCCTCCTACATCTTTACTTCAAGCTGCTTTTACAGTCCTCAGTACATCTTTCAGCATCTCATGCCTTAAATACATATCCCAAGGGTAACAAAGAGGAATTAAAAAAGACTAATTTTTCCCAGATGGTACCCAAAGTCATCTATGAACACAATGATAGGAACTGCTTTAAAATAAACTCCACTGGAGGATTCTGGCTATGGGAGAACAGGGCAAGTGGCCATTCACATGTTTACAAAGTGCTGTGCTGGGTACTAAATGCAACTGCTCCAGGGTGAGAACGTGGAGGCAGCTCAGGAGAGAAGAGCAGTGTTTAGCATGCCACTGAAATGAAAGGGGGCTGCCTGTCTTCGCCTTCAAAAATTTTATAACAGTTTAGATAACTAGAAGGAGGTAGCCCCAACAGCAAACTATCAGTTATCAGTGATTTCCTCCTCTGTGCAGGGTGAGGAGTGTGGTGTGCCACATCGCACCATGTAGGAAGTGTTAACAAGCACTTGCTTTTTCATGGCAGGTGTCTGGTAGCAAATATGAAAAGAGACCCAACTCTTCCCCTTTCACATATATTGCATTTTTTTTCCTTTTTCATCATCTTGGAAGATAGAAGGTGTTTGAATTCACATGGGGTGGCGTCCTCTGTGTCTTTCCTTGCAATGTCACCAACACCAGCACCAGTGGGAAGCACCCATTTGCCAAATCTGAAGTTTGGCTTTAGAAGAAATAATTTCAGTGCCTCTTTTATATAAAGCAATGCCAGCAGGGTGTTGTACAGAGGAACACAACTATCTTTTAGTCTGCACATCATCTGTTCATAAATGGGTATCTCTGTTACTGAGGAGCTACTTGTTTCCTTTCTCTCTCTCATCTCCTTACCTCCCATTCCCAATTCCTACCTTGCAAAACTCCTACTGGTGCCAGGCTAAAGCTGAGCTCTTCCTTGCAGAGTACTAATCCCAAGAAGGAAGACCAGTGGTCCAATTTATTGTCTTATTGATGCTTACACAATCCTATCCCTGTTCCAGTGTTTGCTCTACCCCTTCTTATTGCATTAACAAGGTTGGAAAGCAAATTAAAAAGCCCTGCCATTGTCAGTGCAGCCAGAAGCTATGACTCAGAAAACACAGAGCCTGCAGATCTGGTGAGTAAGATGGAGTTTTTCTCCCCACACCCCACACTTTTAAAAAAAAAATAATCTCATTAGAAAAATAGAAAGACTTCAAAGAATTTGACTCTTTCTCAAAATTACTTGTATGATTAAGGATTTTTGGTGGAGCCACCTTTTCAGCTAACTCTAGTGACAGGCGAGGCTCTCCAGGCTGCCAGCTTTGCATGGTCTAAGCAGCTCCAGAAGCTGATGATGCCCTTAGGGTTTGTGCATCTGGGCTTTAACCATGCAAGATCCAGAACTCTCAATGCCTTCAGACTTTGAGAACTTCCTGCTTAGGCAAAGAGGATGCTGTCAAAACAGACTTCTTTACTGAGTGACTCAGTGCTGCTTTCAGTCCTTGCCAGAAGCCAAGTACAGAGGCATGAGGAAAACAAACACAAGTTACTGAAGCATTTCAGAGTTTTCAGAAAAGTTTGGTTCAGCTTTAATTCCAGTAAAGCTCAGAGAAGGATGAAGCAGAAAAATATTTCCTAACCAAATTCCTCATGCAAAGGCTCTTAGTACACAACACGTGTAAATTTTACAACAGTTTTGCATTCCGGGTCAGGACTCACACAGTTCCACGTCTGGAACAGGCCCATATAGAACTCATGGAAAAATGCCCTAAAGATACCAGGTGAAGTTTTGCCTTCAGCTCTACTCCCACAGCCAACCAACTTCCTGGGAGGTTTTTTTTGGAATTTTTTTCCTTTTTTTTTTCCCCCCCTGTTGTTTTTGAAGCTGTATAATCGCTTTATGGAAGAGCCTGGCAGACACCAAAGGCTGCATGCACACAAGCATGCTTGCTGGGAACTCTCCCCCAGGAATGCTCAGTTTGGATCTTGCCAGCTTTTCATCTAATTCAGACAGTAGAATACCAGTTTTTGAAAACAAAGTAGTCCAAATATATGTAAGTGTGAAAACCAAAGCTACATTTGCCTAAAATTGGAGAAAAAAAAAAATGAAACCCCAGATATGCTCCAGAAAACCCTTCCATGCCAAAGCCTATCTTGGATCTGTATTCACACACTCTTTTGTGGGTTGTTTGTGATTAACATCAGTTTGGCACTGGGGAAAAAGAACCACTGAATACTTCATCAGCTTCTTCCCTTCTGCCTCCCTCCAGAAAAAGGACCATAGCTCAAAGTAGGACACCAAACCAGTAACAGCCACCACCATCAGCCTAAGCTTGTGATAATGCTGCAAAGGCAAAATAGTACAACAAAAACATTGACTTTCCATGAAAAAAAATTAATTTAACCTATTCTAGGCCAAAGAACACTGAAATATCTTCTTCATGACAACATAGTTAATTCCTAACATCACTGAACAGGAAATGGAAGTTCAAGTCCCTGAGAGTACTGCTACAATTATATTAAGTTTAATCTTTTAAAATTTCTCTTAAATGTAACTTTTAAATGAGTCTACCTCATGGGGCTTATGACACTGTGACTTGGAACAATTTAGCATGCCTACTCTTTATTTTTAAACATGCATCTCCTATACATGCATACACACAAGCTCAAATCTGTCTTAATGATACTTCCCTAGTCTTCAAAACTACCAGGAGAGCTACACAGCCATACATGGAGCTCCAGCCTACAAACCCATTAGGAGCTCAGGCTCTGCAGCTGGCCACAGCCACAGCACCAATGGCCACAGCACCAATGGCCACAGCCCAGCCCAGGGTCCAGACACGGGCCCAGCCCTCCTCCCATCAAGCCACCAGCTCCAGAACATCCCTTGGCACACACAGCTGCAAGGAAGAGTGGCTACTGCTCCTCCACATATTCATCTTGATCAGTAGCCTATCTGCAGGCTGGCTAATGCCAACAGACTGTAACCGCTGATAATGGACCTTAATAACAAACTGGTGTGCGAAAGCAGTGCAGCAAATCTCAGATGTTGTTTTCTTCCATCTTTACAGTTCTTCAGAGTGAAAATAGCATTTATTTCCCCCCATAAATAAAAAAAAAGTCTTATTAATCAAACTAGTTAATGAAGCAACTTGCAAGTTGTCTGAAAAATTCACTTGGCATGCAAAGTCCAAGGCTTACAAATTTAGGGAATTCATTAGACTATCTTCCTTATGTAGGACAAGAGGAGTTAACTCTGGCTTTTTGGACAAAATAGAGCCTCTGATTCATCACTGCACCAACTGACTAGCACAGTAAGACCAATTTAGGCAGTTTCTAACAGACTACAGAACCCAAACCAAACAGTCAACAAAATTAGACCAAAAACCTGTGCTTCGGTGGGGAGGAGATTCTGACCCAGCCATAAATCATCAACTGCAGGTTCTTCAGCTGTTGTTTGTGCAGTCCCACTCCCCTCTTCAAACTCACTGGAGATCCAGAAGACAACTTCAATGCATTCTCCCAATTAAATAGCTCGTTTGGACCTAATACAATGTTTATTGACTCCTGGGCCTGTATTGATTCTGAATAGGCTACAGCTAAGGTTTAGTAAATGCCTTGGAGATAAATCAGCATGCAGGTAATAAACTGCAGATCACATAAGCAAACATTACTTAATTATATTCCTATTAATATATTGAGTCTGTAATGAATTTTTGAGGCATTTAATTATCAATTTGACAAGATAATCTAGGGGTAGTTAATGATGGACCAGGAAATTGTTAAAAAAACACAGACACTTAATAAGTCTCCTAACTGACACTGAATTAACTTGCTTTAGCTGTCTGGTTAAATAGACAGCAGTTAATTACAGAGTGCTTAGGCAGTCTCACAATTTTAATATATGACCCTCTTTGCTGTGCAGTAACCATACAGCAGGGGACGTGGGGTTTTCTCCATGTATTTTCTTCTGATGGCTGAATTTATTGGCTGCTGTAACCACTTTTGCCTTCAGTAAGATTCAGCAGTTAGGCCTTTACTATTTACAAATACAACGGACTGTTCCCTCTGTTTAATGATCAGAAACCATTGTGTGTTTTAATCCCTCCAGGATTAACAACAAATAGGGAATTTCTTACTCCTAAGAGGGGTAACAGTTTGGAAATGGAAGCAGCTGCCTTGGGGCTCCAAGTGGTCCCTGGACAGGCAGAGACATAGCTACATACTCTGGCTAGCCAGGGATGTCTGAGTTTTGCTGTCTACATATTCATGAATATCCAAGAAATGCTCTACCTAGTGCAGAAGTGCAGCTCCTTATTTGGATAAAATCCGACACTTCACTGCAACAACGGGATCAGCACTGACTCATACCAGGATGATCACTTGCCATAGTGTTTTGGGTGCATAAAAAAAATTAAGGGAACGGAGCCAGCCAAGGCAGCACCAGAGACAAGCACTAACAGTTCATCCCAGAGGTTAACAAATAAGGGTAACAAGTAGTAATAGCTGTGACACCTTCTCTAGGAGTAGCCTCAAGCTACACTGGGGAAATGCAGCTTCCTTGAGCTGGGGAAGTGGTGGCACTAGCTGGTTTGAAATGTAAAACACTGCTGATAATCCTGGGCTGTGCATGAATAAAACATTGTAGATCCTTAATCGACTGGAGAAAACACTCTTCTTTAAGAAAAAGACATTTCAGGAAGTAGAAGCAGTGTTGTTTGGCTCCAGGAGTTCAGAGGCCCGGAGTCATCAGTCTCTGCTACCACTAGCTTCAAGAGAAATTTTCAAGTGCTGGTTCTTTTAATTTATTTACTTTAGGGAGCCTTTGAGAATGAAGCCTTTTTCCACAGTAATTCTGCAGCCTAAAAGATCTTTCTCCAAAAATAAATAAAAACATTCATGCAATAGCACAAATCCAGGAAGAAGGGCTTAAAAAAGCCACCAAATGTTTTTGCTACTGGAAAACTTGAGCAGAAGCCCCAGGGACCCTTCCTCAGCCACACATTTGCGGGGCAGTGCAATGACACCAGCAGCATCATTCTGCTCCAAAAGCCCTTAGCAGCTGTGGTAGTGTTAAGTAGCAGGGTTAATGGGCAGAGTCCTTCATCACACCCTCCTGAAGGTACAAATTCAGTGGAGACAGCCCTCAGTCTGGGAACTAAGAGGTCCTTGTGAAATCTGTGTCTCTAGTGGCTTTATTAAAGTCATGTCATGTTATGCACAGCTAGGCCAAAAAAGACTGAGCAGGGCTGTTTCAAGGCACAGCTCCCAAGGCACCATTCTCCAGCTTCACCCAAGTGAGAAAAATAAAAGTTTCTCTCACCTCTGGTTGAGGGCAACTTCGGCACCTGAGGGGGCTCTGATGGCTGCTGAGGACACCCCAGCCTTCAGCTTGAGCAGAGCTGTTTAAGTGGTCCTGCGGGCCCATTCTGCCCCAGGAGGGCAAGAAAAGCCAAAGGAATCCTTGCCACCTCCAAAGCACTGGTTCCTATGGGTTTATCAGTGACACTGAGAGAGGGAAAGGATCATGTCTTAGCCTTTTGCACCCCCAGAATCAGCACTGAATTGTCATCTACTGAGCAGTGACCTCTCTTCAAGGGGTCATTTTAGGGCATCACCATCAGATCAAACATCTACTCTAAGTCTCCTCTGAGACAGGGAGCAGTAGTTAAAGTTGGAAGGAATTCAAAGCCCTTCACTTTGTGCTGCAGGTGGGACTTAGGCAAATTCACAGACCATTCGAGCTGAGTTTAACCCCTTGCTCTCTGAAAGAGCAGGCACCACTTTCCCTGCACTGACACCAAGCCAGCGAGGTCACTGGCAGGGCTGTGCTCTGCAGGATACTTGCTCATGCCCAGTTGTTTTGGGCTTCTGAGTAGAGAAACTATTTTGCCAGAGGTGTTGTCAAATTTATCACCAGCTCTGCATGTGGAACTCAGCACATGCATCAGCAACATGCTGTGGTAACTCTTAAAATTCTCTTTTGGTCCCAGCACCCCTTGGGATGTCTAGAAACAGGCACAGTCTATGGTGTTTTTGGATGGGCTGATGGAGCTGTTGGCCATGGCATGCAGCCCTGCTCTGGCCTGGGAGGTCAGAGCCTGGCCCTCAGGATCCTTGGTGAGTGCTACTGTGGTCCAGAGCCAACTGAAAGTTGATGTCCTGCTCTCCAAGACTGTTGCTTCCTCTGACTTATCCCTGTAGGCTCATTCTCTGTGATTTCTGCTCAGAATGGGCAAGACTGCCCCATTTCCTCAGGGCAGGCAGCTGCTGTGCCCTGCTGGGGCTGCAGATGTGGGCTGCGGGTCCACCAGCCCTTCAGCTCTCCTTCCCAGCACAGATGAGCACTCCAGTCCCTGCATATCCCTCCTCCTCTCGCACAGATGGTTGCCGGGGTTTCTCTCTGGCTGCTGCTTTTGGGCCCAGCTGCAGGAGGGCTCTGCTCCAACACAGGCTCAGCTGGGCAAGCACAATGGGAAAACAAAGGCCCGCTCGCTGGGGATCTAAGCTTTTTCAGCCCCATTTCCTTTTCCGATGCTTTCATTTCCTCCGAGTGAAATGCTGCTGAAAGGAGGACACTGAGGCTGTGGCTGCTGCCATAGGCATGGGGCTTGGATGTCACTAGCTGCTGCTTCATCTGGATCAGGGATTTCAAGGGGGCCATCACTCAGCTCCTCCCATAGAGATACTATTTCTTCTTAAATAGGCTTACCCAAGCAATCAGTAGAGACCTGGGCTCACTCTACCTTAGTAACAACTGGCCTTGCCTGGCCCATGTTCCTACAGCTGATCCCAGAAGAGGTGCTGGATATCCTGGTGCAAGTGCAAGCAAGACAGAGCCTAGCAGGGGCTTCTTAATTTTTATCATTTGCTTTGCAGTTTTGAAGGCACCCAGAAAACCCAAGGATACACTTGGGAAGCAGGGAGGAACTGGGGTAGCTTTTGCTTTGGCACTTACAGCGTGGGGCTGGAAGAAGAGGAGGGCATAACGTGGCTTATTTTATAGCATGGCCTTACTGCCACTGCCCCTGACAACGAGGGACTAGGGGAAAGTTCCATGTTGGAGAAAGGGGGGCTATATTACTTTAATAGCTTTTTGGCAGATGACCTTATCCTTGCCGGAGGGAGACGGTGTTAATCTGCGCGTTTGCTAAGGAAGGAACTAACATTCCCTGTCTTTAGAGGAACCTTTAAGCTAAACCAGACCGAGCTGAGCCTCGAGCGGGACATTCCCCGGGCCGGGCTCCCCGGGCCCCTCCGTCCCCGGGCCGGGCTCCCCGGGCCCCTCCGTCCCCGGGCCGGGCTCCCCGGGCCGGGCTCCCCGGGCCCCTCCGTCCCGGCGCGGCCCCGAGAGCGGCGGTGGCGGGCCGCGCTGCGCGGGCCGGCCGGCAGAGGGCACTGGCGGAGCGGGACTGGCTCGGCCCACCTGGAGCCGCCGGGCCCAGCGGCACCTGCTCGGCCCAGGCCCGGAGCGCCCGCGGCTCGGGCAGGTCCCTCAGGGCTGTCACCGCGAGGGCACCGGCTACAGGAGTGAGCAGTGGGATCCTTGGGCAGCCCAGCCAAATCTCTCCTAAGGATGCATCTCTTCCAGAGAACAGGGATGGAAATAAGGCGCCTCTGAGGAAGGAGTCTGGCGAAATGGCACCTCTCTTCCCCTCTCCCATCCACCCAGCCTCTGTCCCATGACCTGCTCTCTGAACAGCCGCTGAACAGCTGGGGGAGATGGGCATTTTTGGAGCTGGAACGCCATCCCCCTGTCCCTTGGCTGACTGGCCAGGGCCCACATTTCTGGGGACCCACCCTCTTGCAGCCTGCAGAGCCCTCACTCCCATTGACAAGCATGTTTGCTTTATTTTAAGTTTCACAAAGTGACACGGGCTGCGCTTTTTGAGCTCAGGACCCTCCTTGGCCTGTTGGCCGCTGTTTCCAGCGCTGCACTTTTCCCAAGGAGGGGAACCAGCCAGCTCTGCCTGCAACCTGCAGCTCCAACACAGGCTCATGCCCACGGGGCAGCCAGAAATAACCATGTGCAGCTGGGGATGGCAGAGGGGTACGCAGGTCCGTGGGGCAATGGCAGCACCTGGTCCCAGCTTGCACAAGGGTTGCGATGGGGCTGCAACCCAGGAGAAAACCCTTCCTTGGAACCCCTCGCACCGCGAACGGCAGGAGCAGCACGTCGCTGGAAGAGACTGGTTTGCTCCAGTAGCCTCTTTACAAGCACCAAGGGACAGCTGTTTGGGGACCGCTGGGTTTTTAAAAGGCCACTTATGAGCTTTAACACTGTGCTGGGGGAGAGGGAAAGGAGAAGGGGGGGTCAGGGAGGGGTGGTTGCATTGACTGCTTAGGACTTAAAGCTGTAAACCTCTTCTTCCCTCTCTCATTGCTGGGACATTTTTATTGGCGAGATGAAGGGAGACAGAGCACAGCTCCACAACTTGCTCTTCTTCTAGAGGTTAATGACCCAGTTAGCAGCTCTTGGCTGCATTTCCCGACATTTTGCAGACATCAAGACCCGTCTCCCTGCCAAGTACATTCTGTTCCCTGGAGCTCGGCCAATGCATCTCAGATTACTATGTAATGCGACAAAGAGGGAGAGCTGGAGGTGAGGGTGGGGGCTGGAGGGGAGATATGGGAGCCCTTGGGGAGGGGGCAGGAGAGGGTGGGAGAAGGGGAAACACCACTTCTAAATTTAACAGCTAAGATGGAAATGAAGCTCCCAAGGTGCATATTTGCTGGATAAAACGTGAATCCCAGGATGAATTGGAGTGATGCTTCTGGGAAACAGATGCAATCAGCAAATAATTCCCCCCTAGGGACTATGCAGGCCTGTGCTTCCTGGATCTGCTGACAGTCAGGCTCTGCTTCTGATGCTCTTGTGCCCAGGACAAATACTGCTGGGGAACTGGGGCTGCTTTCCTGAATGACAGTCCAGTATCCCAAGAGGGATAGGGGCTTAGACAGGAAAATGGGGAATGGGGGGATTGAAGAGGATGAAGTTCTTGCATGGTGTTTTATTTATCTTTCTGCACCCAGAGCACATGATGCCGCTCAGGCACACTGTGCTTGGCAAGCCTGGCTGCTCCAGATCCTCACACTTTCACAGTAAAGGAAGGAAGGTCGGACCATGGGGAAGGCTCTCCTGGCTGTGGTCGTACTTGTGACTTGCAGAGGGGCTGAGCTGCCAAACTGGTTAGTAGCTGGTGCCTGCCATTGTTAGAAACCAACCTGATCCCACACTCCACACATGCCCTCGAGCCTTTCCCCAGTGACCAGTCTGGTGTCCTCTCCCGAGCCATGCTGGGGTTTTCCCTGTAACTCTGAGGAGATCCCATGGCCATAACATGCACTACAATGCCCTTGTTCCTTGTAAACCTTTCCTCACAGGCTTCATGTGTCACGTTTCTGATTAAAAGCACATTGTTTTCTAGTTGTTTCTTTGAACCAGAGTCCCTCACATGTTAACAGTGTTGAAAATGAAACTTGGGGTCCTGACCTGAGAGGAACTCTTGCAATCCCTCTTCTCCCAGGCTGGCATCTCTGTTATAGTTTTCCCATGCTACCTAGGTGCAGTATCTCCTACTAATTTGTCTCTGAACATTTGGGAACCTTCTGTTCAGAGCTCCTTTAAAACTCTTCCAGCTAGACCTGCAGGCCCATCATGTCCTGGGCTGCTGCACCACTCTGATGATATGCCACAAGCCTTTCTCCACTCAGGGCACAGTTTCTGGCACGTGGTCATGCTAGTTCTCAGCCCAAACCTTTGCCAGGTCTGGGCTTTCTTTCCCTCCCACCTTCTACACTTGTGTCAGCTCCACATGGTCTGAGCATACTGCTCATAGACACCCCAGATGTGGACACATCTGCCTGAGCCCTACACTGATGTAGGAGCTCATCCAGTCCCATTCTTGCTGGGACATAGCCATGATCCCAATCCCAGTCCATTCCCTCTGCTGTTCTGCCATACCTGCCTGCTCCCACGTTGTCTTTCTTGGTCCAGCCTGGCCTCTGGGGCACAGAGTGTGTGGGCTCTCATCTCCTGCTGCTGGCCAATGCCTGGCTGAGCCTCCTGGCACAACCCCTGTGCAAGGAGATGTGCTGGGAAATGAGCCTTGAGAGTCACCTCTGACCAAGGTGTGTGGGCAGGCTCAAGAGCAGTGCATGAAGGTGGGACCCCACTGAGCAGAGCAGGAGGCCTGGGGAGAGCTCAGGGAGGGGGCTGACACACACAAGGTGTCAGAGCCTGCTCACAGGACCTGAGATACCCCACAGCCTGGCCCATGCCAGCAGTGCTCCAAGCCCTGCTCTCTCTCCAGGGCCTGGCAGGAGAGAGGTCAGGCAGGGTCTGCTCCCAGAGCTGAGAGAAAGGGTTCCCCTGCATTGCAGTGCAGTCAGGTTGTGCACCAGGCAGAGGATCTGCTCCCCCCTTCAGAGATGGTTGGATGGAGCCAGGCTTCCAGGTAGCACCTCAGGGCTCCCACCCTGCTCCACAGCCTGGAGAGCCCCCTTTGTGCCATCCCTCAGGATGCTGCCTTGTGAAATGCGAACAGAAGAAACACCAGAGGTCTGCCTCAATGGGACTGCTTATCTCCTTGGAGCAGAGCCCTCCCTCCTCTTCAGGAATTATTTCCTTGAAAGACACAAACCAGCAAAAAAACTGCCTCTTGCTCAGCTCCATCTGCCACGTGGGGGCTGGGTGCCGGGAGGCCAGGGTTGCTCACTGCATTTGCCAGACAGACATGGCTTTAGGAGGATTTTTCACTATGTACAGCCTAAGAAAGAGATGAGTTGGGTTTACCTGTACCAGGAGTTGCTCAGGAAAGTCCTGGAAAAAAAAGAAGAGTGTTTTTATGGAGAAGAGCTTCCTCAAAAACCACAGTGAATGCCAGCATCTAAAAATTTGGCACTCTATCACTTCACTGCTGAGCATCTGTCCTCGAGGCCAGCCCCACAGACAGAAAGTCATCAGGGGCCAAAGCATCCTTTGAAACACAAGCCTTGGCTAACCACAAACATGCAACCCTCCCGACTTCTAAGCCACATGTCAGCCTCCTCCAAAGGATGAGAAGGTTCAGACACAGTCCCGTGATGTAGGACAGCTGGGAGGAGGACACAGGTTGCAGGAAGGAAGGAGCCCCTCCTCCCCAAGAGGAGCTGGGTAGAGGCATACACCGAGTCTCAATTTTCCAGCAAAGTCGTCCCAATCCTCTTTGTGCGGCTCATGTTCTTCCCCAGCAGATGCCCAGTTGGGGATGAACCCACATCACACACTGTGCTTGATGCTGCACAAACCCAGCCTACAGTGATAGTCCAGGATGTGTGGCACGCTGCTGAGCCTGGTGCTGAGCACCTTGGGCTGACTTGTGAAAATTTTCCTTGAAATCAGGATGAGTTTTGAGATATACATAAATGTATAGAATAGCAGAGAATATTTATTAGGGTTGAAATTAACATTGATTGATTTGATTTCTGCTGATTAGGTAATTATGAGAACTAAAGGGGTAATCACCTTTTCGACGAGGAAATGAAACAATCATCCAAGCTAGACAAGTCCTGAGTTTCTAATTTGAGCAGGAAAAAAAAAAAACAAACCTACAGGTGAAGAGGAAAGAGCAGCATCTATGCCCTGTTGCCTTTTACTCTTCAAGCAGACATGGGCTGGGACTTTTCCCATCATGGTCATCTCAGTTTTATCCATCCATATGTCTTGGGAGATGGACTGAGCAGAGATGCAAGGGTTAGCCTGGGGAAAGCAATGCAAGGTGCAGATTTTGGCTTAGTTCACACCCAGAGGAGGAAGAAGCCTTTCCTACCCATCTCCACCTCACCAGAAGTATGAACAAATCTAAGTCACTGAACACGAGCCTCTCAGGAGCAAGTCCAGCCTTACTCCCCTCCCTAGACCTGTCTCTTGCACACCTGCAGCCCCTCAGGGGTTCTGTCCCTCAGGCTGACCCCCAGACTGGTTCACTGGGATATCTCCAGGCCTCATGTCCCTGGTGCTTTGGGATTTCTTCCCCAGTCAGCAACAGGAGAAAAGGCCACCAAGGGCAGACCTTGGCCTCACACCCTGTGCCCAGCAATTGCCACCCCTTGTTGCCTTGTGTAGGGCTTGGACACCCGTACAAGTGCCATGATCCCTTGCCCCTGTTCCCACCTGGGTCATAATGGAGACCAGGATGAAGGGACACTCTGGAAAGCCAGCTACCATCAGTCCCTTAAAAACAAAACAAACAAAGGCCTTTTCTCAGCTGCAGTGGCATTAACAGAACTTAGTCCCCCTGGCCGCTCCAGGATGTGGCTGAGATATATCAGGGAAGAGCAGCTGTCAGCATGGATGTGCCTAAAATTAGCTCAAAGAGAAGGTTTCCTCCATTTATTTATTTATTTGCTCCTTAAAAAGTCCCTTCTTATTAGATGCAAATTCAGTACAAAAGCTTCAAGACAAAGGCACTGCTAATATTTTTCAATTACACTGAGAGAAAGGTCACAGCACTTTGTGTTTGAATTTCTACCTGGCATAGAAGCTGTGGCAAAGGGGGGACTCTTTGGAGATTTGGCTAAGGGAATGTATTTGGAAGAGCTGCACCATGTGCAGCAGGTTCAGCCGGTGAGCTGGTATGCTGGAGACCAATGTGTCACTTATTTGAGGTTTTAGGTGCCCCAGGAAGAAATCATGGAGAATGGGTCTCTAACCTTAATTTATTTTCTTTCAGATATACACATGCTCCCTTCCAAGAGGTTTTTTATTATACATTATGGTGTCTGCTTTCATCTGTTTGCCAGCTTATGCTTACCATCCATCTTTCCCATCCTCTGATAATTCCAGGACTCCCTCATCAATTTCACTCCCTCAGACTGTAGGGGAAGAAAGGGAGTGGAAAAATCTTGGAGATACTAGATTCCAGAAAGTGTTTTGTCAAAGTAAATTACCTCAATAAGGCCTTTTGTAAGCAAAAGACAGGAGAAAGAATTCCCTTCTTCTTAGAAAAGAATCCACATATGGCATAGATCCATAGGAGAGCAGGCTTGATCATTTCTGCTGCTCAAGGGACCATCTGTTAATTATAGAGCTCACAGAACTTCATCTCATCACCTCTGTTTGGCTCATGACCCAGAGACTGAAATGGGAATACCTATACAGACATTTGGAAGAATGAAAAATAATAAAAAAGAACTCCAGGGAAAAAAACAACCCCAAATTTCTTTTAATGTACCTAGTCCATCCCACACATCTCAGAAAAATACCTTAATATGTCTTTGTGCATACTCCTGGAATGGGCTTTGCAGGACACAAGTATGCCGTCAAACTCCTCCTGTCACCTTGCTCTGCAGTGACCCACAGACATCCAGGAGCTGAGTCCTGAGGTTGCTGCCTTTGTGCAGAGTTGCTGCTCTCCCAGCTGCCTTCCCTTGCTGCCTTTCATTTCCTACTCTGCTTACCACATTTTTTGAGGTGAGGAATTGCCATCACCATTGCAGGGAGGTGCTGGGCAAGCCTGGGGCAGGGGGCTGCTCCTGCAGGGTGGAGAGGCGATGAATGAAGTGAGCAGTGAGTGGCAGCAGCACCTGGATCAGCCCTGCACACAGTCATGCTATAATGCAATAGGTCTGGTGTAGCCTGGTCAAGTTATGCCACAATCTTTGTCTCCTGACTTGAAAAGTATTTGGACCCATGTTTGTGATTTGTGCAAGCAGGGGAGGCCATGCACTACAACTCTGCACTACCAGAGCATAAATAATAGGTGGGCTGGAGCACTAGCTCTGAGCAGGCCATTCTGTCTACAGCCAATCTCTATATTCAAGGTCCAGAAGCAGAGTTTCCAGACTGCAGCTTCCATTTTTTTTGATCCACCAAGTCAATTGGATGCACATGCAAGCTGCATCCTGAGATTTTATGGCTTTTTAACGAGAAGGTGAGAACTATTTGCACTTTGCATAAGCTCTTCCCTAGAGACAGCAATCCTGTTCAGGGTTAAAGGCCTGCTAGAGCTACCTGCTTGCCATATCTTTATCCTCTTGTCCAAGAAAGTACATCAGGGAGCAGAAAGTCAAGCATCTCAGAGTACATCTGGCTTAAACGACCAGCCCCCCTGCCTCATATCACTCATCCGTCTGCTCTGATGGCATCAATGTTGCTCTGCACAGCACTGAAAGTACTGCTGATTGCAGAGCAGCAGCAGGAAGATGGGAATCATTAAAGCAACTCAGCCAAAGCCCTGTAATTAATTAGTTAGAAAAGCATCTTGGCGTTATTAGAGAGGCCTCAGCAGAGGAAGCGACACCTCTGTTCTAACAGATTCACCTTCCGCCAGAGCTGCTGCTGTGATGTTTGACATTGTGCTGGTGTAAACAGAAATTAGAAGTCAGTGTGACAGGGAGAGGAGCCACTGTCAGGCTGTGCCCTTGGCCAGGGCTGTGCTGTGTGCCGGGAGGTTTCTGTGCTTTGCTCGCAGGCAGAAATCAGATCCTGGAAAAAGCTCAGGTAGGGATGATTGCTGCTCAACCAGGAGGACCTTGATTTCTGCTGTGATTAAAAGCAAACCCAGATTTCCCAGGGTACTGAAAATGAAGCTGGTTATCCAGGTGTTTGTGATTATAAACAGCTAAATGTACGCAGAAATGCCACCCAAGACTCTAGGAACTGGTGTCTCCTGGGATCTAGACACATGCAGGATGCTGCTGTCCTTGGCAAACATGCACAGTTTGGCTGCATGGAGAACTGGGCCATACTCAGAACTGCATATTCATGGCATGCAAATGTTATGCTATTGCAAACTCCCACAGCTGCCATCAGCACATAGTACCATGGCCGTGAGCCCCAGAGATGGAGTAACATCCTATGGGGAGCAGCAGGAGGCTGCAAGATCTATGTGTTGCTGAAAATAAGAGCATCAAAAAGAAAATGGAAACACAAGACTAAAAGAGTCAGGATTGGTTTAAGGAGTCTTAATTTCCTCTGGGGCAGGAGGCCAGGCAGTGTGGCTGGTCCACGGGGCGAGGAGGAGGTGGCAGGAGGCCTGGCTCTCCCACTGACCTGCTGTCATACCTTTAGCAATTCTTTTTTTTTACCATAGGCTAATTTTGCCCTTTCCCCACTTGGTACTGTCAGCCTTTAGGAATTCATAAGTCTTGATCTGGGCCTCCAACACCATGATTTTGGCTTAAAAGTCCAGAGCTATAAGCATATACGTATGAATTATGTGCCTTTTTGAGTGGCCTTGTGGTTTCTGCCTCTTTACGGATCATATTTCCAACCAAGCAGGTCTGATTTTTTTATTATGATTATTATTATTATTTTAAATGAAAGCCAAGAATTTCACATAAACACAGGGCTCTGGCAGCTTGAGTTGGCAGCACTGCCTGCTCTTCATGTGTCCTGCCTGCTTAGACAGGGAGCATCTGAGGCATGGGCTGTCACTGGCCATGTCTGCAGAGCATCAAGCAAAACCTCCCCAGTCTCAGCTGGCTTCCTGGACTTCCCAGGAAGGGCAACTGAGAAAAACCAGCCATTCCTCAGGTGTTTCCAGTGAGGGCAATAATTGGGATAACTCCTGAGTTTGGCCTGAATTAGAGCACAGATAAGCAACAGACTGGAAGTGACCAAGGAATAGGCTCCTGAGGCAGATTTTTGGTGCATCCTATTTTGGCCCTGCTGTTGCAGCCTTGCCAAGGTGCTTTAAGTGCTCTTCAAAGCAGCAGAAAGACTAATCTCTGAGAACTTGTCTGTGCATGCATTTGCTGCTCTCTTTGCCAAGTATCAGATGAGGTCCTGGGCATACTCTGGGCAGAGGTTTGAGAGGAAGATTGAGCTGCCTTGGTCATCCCATGATGAGCAAAAAACTCCAATTCCTCATGTTTTACCTTGCAGATGTGTGGATATACCATGGGAAGCTCCCTGTATGTACAGCTGTCACCAGCTCTGCAATAACAAGAATCATGGCTTTGGCTCTCAGCTCTGAAGCTCATCTCTCCACATTCAAAAGTGAAGATGTTTTGTGAATAAATGAACAAACTGAGATCTTCAAATGAACAACAGATTCTTCCTCAGGTCAGCTTTGCAGAGAAAGCAAATATTTCAGGAGAGTACGGTTAGTGCTCATAGCTCTCTGGAGCCAGCCTGCTAACTCCTCCGCGGTGGCTGTAAATCTGATGGTGGTTCAACTGAAGGACCTCACAGATGCTATTTCAGGCTGATATAATGTACCATAAATGGGATTGAAAGCACCCATCTATAGCAGACAAAGCCTTTCTGGTTCATTCAAACACCGAGGAAACCGACCATTGTATATATGCACAGTTGGGATTCATCCAAAAGTGAGTGGTAGCCAAAAGAATTTACACGTTCCCTGGCTGGGGAACATGTTGATTTCAGAAGGCAGCAAAGGTAACACAAGGATACAGGGAAACTCCCTTGCCTGGCATTTAGGATTTGAATCTCATCCTTTGACTCACCATGAAAGGGAAGAGTCCCAGAAGGACAGAAGAGCCCTCATCACAAATGATATTCCTCATTTAGAGGCAATAAGGTATTTGGTCTCCATGGGTTTCTGGCTGAATTTTAGGGGGTGCCTAGCTAGCTGAAATGATACATCAATAAACATAATATCACAATCAGCTTGTGGAATGCATTTCTATAAATGCTGCAGAGAACCAAAGGGGTCCAGAAAAGTTTGGGGGGGGGGGCAATTCTTCAACTGTCAGTACAGGGACAGCCACCAGCCCCCTGTGTGAGAGGTTAAAATTAATCACCTAACCCCAAATGAGCACCATGGCAGGGGGAGCCTGTCTTCAATGTCTGAGAATATATCTAATTAATGGGGTCAGGGAAGGGTCCCCTGGGGCAGATGGCCACACCAGGGGTACACAGGGTGTCCTGGGAAGCTGTGCCCCTGGCGCTGGTCCCATGTGGGCCACAGAACCAGAGGGATGCGTGGTCTGATCCTCCCTGGCAGTTTCTGCGCAAAATGGGGCCAATTTGCTGGGAAGCTTCCCACTCCCAAGGAGGGAAGAGGTGGGCTGCGAGTTTAACAAACATTTTGGTATTTGGAAGTCATTCCCAGCTCTCATTTAGCACACAGACTGCATTTCCCGTTGCTAACTGGCAGCAAAGAGCTCATCAACATTTAAATAAGAGGCTTGTTAATGCCAGCGTGAGGCAGGTTTGCATGCCAAGGCTGGCTAAGGTTTCGTGCCAAGGATTTTCTAAGAGAGAATTTCTCTAGGAAACTCCTTTAAAAGGAATAATTCACTACTGGTTAAAGAGAGCTAGGGCTTAATTTGAAGAGGTGCTGAGCTAGTTAAGTCAAATGGATGGTGCAAGAGCTGAAAGCCTGTGAAAATCAGACTCCAGCTTTTAAATCAATTAACTGAAGAATGGCATGTGGAGTTTTGCAACTGATTATGCTTTCTGCAGTGCCATAACTGAAGGAAAAAAAGGCTACACATAACCTCTTCCTTCAGTGTCACTGACTTGCCCATGGTAAATACACTCAGGTGGGGCTTTCAATGCACCTGTTACCTGAGTGTGGGAATATAAGGCTCTACAAATGGTCAAATGTGCCTTAGCGCAGGGAGGATATTTGGCTCTGTTTCTAAGTCTCAAATGAGTCCTGTAAATTAAAAAGCATTTTTACTCAGGGACTTTGTTTTGAGCCTTCCATATGGAGATGAAGTCCTCCTCCCAGAGCCACTGGAGAGGAAGGGTGGCAGTTTTGGCAAAGCTGGAGGGTCCTGTGCTATATATCTCTATAGCATGGTTTATTGCCGTTCCTTGTTCCGTCACAGAACAGGAGTAATGTCCGTGGTGTCGGAATGTGCACATGGTAATTGGCTTTTGCTGTAATTAAATGCCTCGGTGCCAGCGTTTAATCAGCCGCCAAAGCCGTTTATTGCCTCATATACGGCTGCACCACGAGCATTACCCCTTAATTAGTTGCTGAAATAGTGATGATTTAGCAGCGTCTTTATATTTATACTTTAAGACAGTAGATTCAGTCCAACACCAACAATATGGCAAGATAAAAAAGCAGACCATTCTGCTATGCAATGATTTGGGTTTATTTATTTTTCCTTACCTCATGGAAAACAGTGTCATGTGTAACTCCGGGTGACACCACACTGGAGGTGGTTAGCACTTGGAAAGCAGTTGCTGTGTCTCTGCTCTGCTCCGTGGCTGACCTTGTGTATTTTCAGTGGGTTCAGTATCCATAAAACATTGCCCCCAAAAACTCTCAGCAGCAAAAGAAGAGTAGGCTTCATTCACCTCCTTTGACTCACCGTTACCAGGACTGCCTGGTTGGGCAGACCAGAGGCAAAGAGCTCCCAGCCTTCCTCACAGGAGCTCCCTGGGGAAAGGAACTCCTTGGCATCACTGGAGTAGTGGCACTTGGTTTTGCAGACCCTGGCAGGTTGTGACACGTGACACTGACAGTAGCAGCAAGTCTCCTAACGTCCCCACCCAAACTCCCCTTCCCCCTTTTCTCCACTTGTTTTTGCGGCCGTGGTGGTGCTGTGTGGTGCAGCCACTTGTATTTTGGGGGGAATGGAGCAGTGAAAGGGTTCACTCACTTGTCCACTCATCTTCTCCATTTCAGTTGTCTGAAAGGAAGAGGTCTGGTCTGATCTTTCGGAGTCCCTCGACAATTAATGGCGTGAGAGAGACCTCTCCAGAAAGCAGCTCACCCTGCCATGAGGAACCTGCCAAAGCTTTGTTGGAGGAATGGCCCTTTGGAAGTGTCCATCTCTCACAGTGAGAGCCCTGCTGCTCTCTTGCATTGGGCTCTTCCCTTCCAAACTATTATTCCAAACCCTTTCCAAAACACCAATACTGCCTGCTAAGACCAGCACTAGGGACAGATTTATCAGTCTTCCAGGTTTCTTTTCCGCTTTGAAAACCCCTGAGGAAGCTCAGGAAGCCCCTGAAAACTTTTCAAAATTGACTAGAAAGCAAAGTAAAACTCCCTTTTTGACACAGAAGTCATACAGGAGGTTAGCCTAGATAAACATCAGGATAAACATCCCAGACCCACCTTTATTCAAAGCCAGGTGGTTAAATCTCCAGTAGCCACAGCTGGAGACAGCCGCTGCATCAGGAGAACGCAGGGGTACAGCTGCTTTTCATCTGACCAGGAATGTCACCAACAGAGCCAAAGGGCCTCCTCTGCCTCCATCCCTCCCTTAGCCCTGGGACAGCTCCCATCGGCACCTGGATTTTAGATACACTTCACTCCCAAAGCTTCCATTGTCTTCAAAGGATTCTGGTAGCCTTTGATTGCAAAAAAAGCAGTGCCAAACGATGGAATTAATAGCTCCCCCACCCTTGGCCCTCGCCTCTGGCCCTCGGCCTGCTAATGCATTTTGATTTGTGTGTGGACAACGTATCCCTGGAACTTTTCCATCGTAACAAGTTTAGGAAAAAGTACCTTGTGCTATAAAGGAAGTAATAATATCGAGTTTGGAAAACTATATAGCAGTTTGAATAGACTTGAAAGCCCACACCATCACACTCCCTTTACTGCCAAGACAAAGCCTGTCAGACTCCCGTGTCCTGTAGGAACAAGCTGCAGTTTGTCCTTTCCTGAGGGAGAGCACAGGCCCTTCCTAAAGTCCCCTGGGGGAGGAGGAGCTGGGAGGGAGGCTGCTGCCTGCGCCTTCTTCCATGGCTGACAAAGCATCCCCTGACAACACATAACCTACTAAAGAAGTCCTTCCTTTTCCCTGGTGGTGGGAAAGCAAGGATGGGATTTAATTTACAGCCAAGAATACTTGGTCTGGACAGTAGGAGAGACTGTTTAAGGGTGAAGACAACACTGCCATAGAGAGGACTGCCAGGGGAGGTTGTGGGATCTCCATATGCAATGTCTTCAAGGTCACACTAGACAAAGTTTTCTTGGGAATGACATGGAGGGAATGGGTTCAGCTGTATTGTGTGGCTTGGGATCTTTCTACAACTCTCAAAAATTCTTTTTACGATAACCACTTCTGCTAATAGGGAGGACAATATTCATCTCATTTAACCCTTAGAGGCACAAAACAAACCTGTCTCAGATACTTACCTAAAGATGCAGCTTCTCCACTGACAGGAGCGCCACCTTAAACAACACAGCTGTCTTCCAGGCTGCTAAAGTTCATGGAAATTAATCCCATCTTGAAGATGTTCTGTGCAGCACTGTGCAGGAGATTTCTGAGAGAAAAGGATTTTTATAAAAAGGTCCAAGGATAAAAAGGGGAGAAAAACTATGGCTATAAGCAGGGTGCAGATATTTAGCATGTATCTGTGGAAAAGCTTGCAGGGATACACTGGACTGGCTACCACATGAAGCATTTCTGTCAGGGGGAGCATTCAGTGCTGCACCAGGTTCTCTGGCTGGAGAGCTGGAGGTCAGCCTGTGTGGGGACCAGTGATATTTCCTAAGCAGATGGGAACAATCCTGATTATTTACCACAATGATAGCCTAGAAACAAGTTTTTAGAAGAGATAGTGCAAAATTCATCAAGACATGGTCAGTATGACAGGGGTCAGCCTCTCTTGGGACACTTTTGTATCCTTACTTCACTCAACAGTACAACAGACTTGAATTAGGTATGCTCAGGAGCCACACAATGAAATTTTGAACCTAAAAGAGAAAAAGGTGAAGGATATGAAGCATAATTGCAGGTGGAGGCTGGAAGAAAGTAAATACCATTCAACTTGAAAAAATAATTTCACACGCTAGCAAACAAAAATGAAATTTATAAGAAGTTTATTGGATTGGTAAAATGTAATAAAAAAGCATTTGTGATACTTCTTCTGCAAAGAAAAAAAGGCATCTGGCGATTTTGCATATTTATTTTCCCTTACAAAACATTTGAAAAGCATAACTGATAAAAAGGATAACAACTGAAAGAGCAGAGCAAAGAGGAAAATACATCTCAATATAATTGGATAATGCATAATAAAAATACAGAAAACACATGCTTAAAACAGCTTTCATTCTCTTACTGTAAAAAGTCATTTTACGTGTTGAATAAAAAATATATGCCGGTTGCTCTGAAAATTGCAGTTTAGAGGAGGTAACTAGCTGAGAACAAAATATATATATCTATATATATTTATAAATATAGAAAATGTGTATATGCTGCATCTGTCCTCAGAACAAATTGGAATAAATGATTTTCAATTCATGCACACAAGTTACCAGAGAAAAAACTTCATTTATTGCTTAGCAGATCGATCCTGTAAGGTGCTGATTGCATTTCCTGAGTGCCCTCAAAGCCTTGTGGAAGTAGTCAGTGAGGGAGATAAGTGGCCTGATGGGTTCAGTGACAAGGGAGGCTACTCAGCAGCTCACAGGAGGTGCACTCAGCAAGTCACAGGAATCAGGAAAATTCCAATGGCAGCAGGATTAGGCCCCCCACAGACTTGGGTAGTGCTTTTGCTCAGCAAGGTGTAAAATGTACCCCCAAGCTCTGACAGACAGGAGACCACTCCTAAAAGCTCAAGTAATGTTACTTCATTAGGATCCGAGGGCATAGGGTGTGCAGCAGAAGCATTCCTCATATAGGAAGTGCTTCCTTGTGCCTCCCCCTGCCCAGATCCCTAGGCTAGTGATTCACATTTAAAAGGAAGATGCTGCCCACACCACTGAGAGCCTGTCTGCTGACACTGGACAAGGAGGAGAGTGGCCAGTCACACTGCCTCCCAACTGCAACCAAGGCAACAACGCAAAACCTTCTCCATCTCACGGGCCAAAACAACAACCACCCTGAAGCTGAAACACCCCCTGAAACCACTGTGAACTCCTGCACATCCAGTACAGATCATCCCCAGTGAGCACACAGGGCTGCAACTGGCAGGGACAGGCCAAAGCATAGCAGCTACATAGGGCCAATACATTCCTGGGGACTCTTCCTCCTTGCAGTCTAAAAGACCTGAATCATTCTCCCAGCCTTTAGGGGGTTCTCCATGTAGCCAAGAGGAATCCTTCTGGAATGACCTATGTGTGGTTCAGAACCCCTTGTATCTGCCCACAGGTAAAGCCAGCGTGGGAGACTGGGCTCTGAAACATGACAAACCTCTGCTGTTTGTTATCTTCTGGAAAGTGACTTCAATAAATGCAGAATTAGTACTCAGGGTCTCTCATTTGACTAGCTAGAGGGAAGGCACTGGAGGCTGCTTTCCAGGCTCTCTGACTGTCTAAAACACAAGCTGTGGCATGGAAAAGTATAGGACCATTAAGGAAGCTGATGTCTCACCAAGGCAGATCCTTTCTAGCAAGACTATGAGAGAAAGCCCAGCCATTACTTGGCTCTGCCATACCTCTACCAATACTCAGTTCTCACTTTTCAAAGAGACAGTAGAGGAGGTCACAGTGGTGCAGTTCAGAGCATCAAAACATCTAATCTTGCCCTTCACTGCATTTCCAATACACCTTGCATTTCCTGTCTGATCACAGCAGGGAAAATTTTGCTAAAACATTATTTTAAGGATTGAAAACGAGAGCATACCAGCCCTTTTAATACAGTAGCACCAATCAAACTTTGGTTCACCTTCAGGTTTTCTCTTCTAAAACTATATAAAAAATGAGTGATGTAGATTTTATAAGAGACATTATTAAGGGAATAAATTCTTCTGGTATGAATGACTCTGGAGTTCTGACCAGGAAGAGATGTTTGAGAAGATATACCCAAGTACCTCTGCTACAGAACAGTTGCCCACTGGAAGACAAGCTGCACTAATGGGATAAGCCATTGCTTTGCTTATCCCCATGGAGAACAGATGCTCAGCATTAGCCTCTTGCTTCTCTTCTCCATCATCCTCCTAGTTCCCATCTCTCTGCTGCCCATAAAGGAGCACAGCAGGCCTCTGAAAAGGCACACAGTGAAGAAAGTGGAATACTTTACGTACTTTTTGTAAAGGCAGCTCTGTCAGTAGCCTACTTGTCACCTTGCTGGTTGTTCTGTTGAGATGCTTGTCAGGAGCTTAGCTACTTAGGCACATTAGAAATACTCCTTTTTAGGTGGATAAAGCAAAGAACTAGATCAGACTTGGGGGACAAGGCACAAAATGTCCATTTGCAAAACTGAAATGGGTTTCCAGCCCACACAGAGCTGTCAGTAAAGCACTGGCAGATGCAAAAAAGAGCTCCAGTTTGGATTTTCAATGGGTACCATCTCAACGCAGTTGAAACTCAAACTACAACCTCCGGCTGTGCATTTCAGTGCAAACTGCTCTTATCTCATGCAGCCCTGAATGAAACATTAGCACAAAGGCAGCCTAATTGGAACAGGATCTTCTCCTCCCTCCCTGTAAATCCTCATCATTGCACACAATCCCATAGCTAATGGCAAAGAGAAAACAGCTGATTCTGGCAAAACACTCACACTAGGACGGCAGGATCAAACCCTAGGCTGGACGCAGACTCACCATGGGGAGCAGCGCTGGCTGTGGAGAGGATGATGCCGACCTTGCTCCCTTAGCAGGCCTTCCTCACTCCCATGCTACAGCAGTGTGGAAAGCTGGAGCTGGAGCAAATGTTGGCAGAGGAGATGCTGGGCTCTGGCTTAGTTTAGGGAACAGAGGGTGTCATTTTTCTCCCTGTATGCCACCAAGGAAGATTATAAAAGCAACGAGAAACTACACTGAATGGCCATCTCCCTTTCATTTTGAAATCTAAGCATTTCCCCCAGTGAAGGCATTCCTGCCATGTAGAATTCCTATTGTGAAAACTTCTCTATATCAGACTGGAAAATATTCTTATTGCATTTGCTGCTTCCAAATTCTAGGTAAGCACTCCTAGACAGAGCTAATGTTTTCATTCAGTGCCCAAGCCAAAGTGGCTCCATACCCTATGGGGACCAGGGAAAGACTACAACTCAACAAATGAAAAGTAAAAATAATGATACCTTGAAAAAGCACATGGTCCTGATTACCAAGAATGCTGAATAAGCAAAGCTACTATGGAACAAAATCAGTGGGAGACATAGGAACAGCCATTAAAATAAAAAATCAGAGCAATTCTGCCCTTTATTTTCTTGCCACGTTATTATTTTCACCTCTCTCTTCTCACAGATGAAGTGGGGCAGGCCAGTTCTTTTTCCTTTTCAAGCTGGCTTTGCTCTCTGGGCTGTCACGCTGCTGGCACAGCCCTGCGGAGACAGGACTTCCCGCACTTCAGGGGAATGCTGAACTGGGGCTATTTTTTAAACATCAAACTATTCCTGTTCACTGTACACTCTGCTTCCAAAAATAAAACAAGCATCCAAGTCTTTAAACAAGTAGACGGACCCTTTAAAGTCTCATAACAATGTTTTAAGCCTGGGGTAGGAGGGATGGGAACGGGAATACATTTTCCTACTAATTGGAAATAATGAAACCGATGTTTGTGGATATGAAATGCTGGGTAATAACAAATCAGAGGTCTGTGGCTGAGCCTGTTCTGCCAGCCAGCCTTTGTGAGAAAAAGAGAGAGCAAGAAAGAATTTTTTTCTTTGCATTGATGAACTTAAAATGAAAGCAGGGGCAATACATGGGAAGGAAAAGGGTAGACAGGTACAGTGTATGGAAATTATTTGCCTGGAGCAACCACAGAAGTAGGCAGAAAAATGGCAAAAATAATGTCTCCTTATTTCTTTAGCCCTGGTTCCTAAAACTAGTTTGGGAATGAACTGGGGGAAGGGGAGGAAGGAGCAGCAATTTGAACACAGCAGATGCTCCAGTTAAACCATATCTTCCCAAAGAGGAACCGAGGGTGGGGGCAGGGGAGATGGCTATTATTAATGTCCTTCCGTATATAGCAAAGCAGACATCCTGCATAATGGCAACACAATACATCAATAATAGCCCAAGAATAGCTTCCTACCGGTTTTTTCCCCCTGACAGTTAGAAACATAAAGAGAAAAATCAAGCTGCTGAGATAAATAGCTGAGTCTCCACCCCCACCTCAAATTGCCTTGGCATATTTTAAGAGATAAATGGTTCTATGAGAAATTTAAATAGCTTTCTCTTTTCTTTTTTGGCAGCTGCAGGAACTGGGTCAGGTGTAGAAATTATTAATTTAGAAGCCTGAAAAACCCATGTTTGAAACTAAGTTTTTTTTTCCCTTTCAAGCATCAACTTTCTTAGAAGCCGAGTTACAAAAAAATAAAAAATAATTGAGGGGTATTTTTTAAACAGAAGTCAGGTTAAAAATAATGAAATAACAGTGCAGGCTGTAGAAAAGGGACAATTTGTTTAACAGTTTAATGGACATTAAAAGTATCCATAGTAGATTGTTAATGGGTTTACTTGCAGAGTGCTGTATTTGCCTAATGGCTTTCATTCCTCTTGATCAAACATAGCACTGGGAGTCTGCCTTGAGGAAAAAGTCTGGGGGGCAAATTCTGTAGCTTTACCCATAGTGCATGTTTCCAAAGAGACAAGAGATTAGTGCAAAGTGACCAGCACCAAACACTCCCATGAGGAGCCCATTATTCTCTTGCACAGGTCTCAGAACTGACACCCCAGGGAGCTCATCTGCTTGAGGCTGTGCTCACTGGTGCTCAGAGCTGGTGAACCTGGTACTGAACCACGGGTAAATCACTGCCTTTCCCCTCCCTCTCAAGTTACTCTTGGCTTTCCACATTGATACCAGGATTTATAACACAGCTTTCTGCTCGATGCCAACAGCCATCTCCCTCCTCATGCCATATGGGGACGGATCTCTTTGCAACCATAAAACCTTGAATCTTACAGAGAAAAACGGTCAAATCCTTTAGGAACAGCTCCGAGCAAAGAAATGCTGATGAACTATCTCACAGGAGAGTACACCAGTTAAGACCTGTAAAAGGTTCAAATTTCCAGTCCTATAAAGAACTCTGACATCTTGAAAGATACCCAGTTGGCAGGCAGCCACTTCCTCTGCTGCACGGCTGATAAAATCCTCCGTTCCTCGTGCTCTGTGTCCCAAATCAGGTGGATACCTGAGAGGGAGGAGGACTCCCTTGTTTATACTCACTGCACCTCTCAGGGCTCATGGCTCATGCTCTCCTTCCCTTAGTGACCAATCAAAAATTTAGAATGGTGACAGAGAGCCAGATGTAAATAGAACTGCAGTGCCTAGAAAGTCAGAGCACAGATAGGATCAGAAGACAGACTGTAATTACAGGCCCTGCTACTTATTACATAGGCCAGTTGGGCTACATGAGCCTTTGGTGGAAACTTCCTGTGCAATTAATAAAGGAGAAACAGAATACTTTTGCAATCACTTTTCTAGCTTTCACTGTGGGGGTCCAATCCTGCCATCCTGGATTAGCTCTGATCATAGACAATCTTTCTCTGCATAAAATGAAGGCATCTGTTCTGTAAGACTAACAAAAAAAAAAAAAAAAAGAAAAAAAGAAAAAAGGACAAAACCCTCATTGCAAACCTACACCATGCACTCAAGAAGGAAAGGAAACTGATCCTGACCCCCCCCAGATCGTAATCTGACAATGTTTTCAAGACATCTGGCAAAAAGGAAGAAGAAAGAAGAATGCTATGAAATATTTAAAATCCTACTTCTGTCAAGAATACATAAGAGAAGAAAGGTGAGTTTGAAAGGGCTGCACTATTTGTAAGGTAAAACCTGAAAGCACCACCTTTTGCATAGAGGCACGAGGTGCCCTTGGCCTGAGCCAGAGCGGTCCTGAGAACAAATACCAGGCCCTGATTCAACAGGGACTGGTGTGACAAAGTCAAGGCTGGGTGTGAGGGACCAAAGCACTGTCCTGCAACACCCTGGCATGTACCATGGGACACATGTTGATAATACAGCAAAAGAGCTGCACCTTTGCAGCCAGCAACTCATCCTCCTCATCTAAAGCTTGAATCAGATTTTCAAGAGCATGAGAAAGAGAACATGCCCAGGGGAGGATTTCTCCTAAAGGCACTTTTTTTACTGCTGAGATTCTCACCAAAGAGACTTCCAAGGAAGGGGAGAGTGCCCTGTGAGATCTCAGATGCATCAAATGACACTTTGCTTTGCTCCTGCACCCAGGGTATTGCCCTTCTCAATCTCAAAACCCTGCTAGTATAGAGCACCTTTGCAGAAAGGTCTCATCTGGGCCTGACCACTGGGCTGATCCCAACCCTATCACAAAAAGCAGGCACAGAAAAGGGCTGGATGTGCCCAGCTGTCATCAGGAGGGAGCCCCCAAGCAGATATTCAGGAGTTCCAATGCTCAGCTGAGCCTTTTTCTTGGTCACATCCACCTGCCTGCTGTACAGTCCTAATAGAAACTGCAACAGACTTCAGGACTGGTACTGGGTATATAAATGGGATCAAAATGATCCTGAAACGCTGAAAAAAAAAGACACTTTGGAACAAAACTGGCACAGCCACAATCCCCACAATGCTTGTGTAAGGGAGAAAGAAAGAATCCCTAGAATGTATTTATCAAAAGCCATTTTATGCAGATTTTTCCTTCTGAATATTTAAAACATGGTGAATATTAAACTTCAGAGATTCTTAATATGTTCCAAAGCCCCACGGACCTTTGAAATGCTAGTTCATCAATATGCAGCATCTAATCTTGTCAGAAAAAAAAAAAATAAAGAGGAGGAAAAAGAAAAGCTATTCATCCTTTGCACACAGAGGTTACAGTGAGACTCCCAAGGAAAATAAAAAAACAACCAACTTCCAGCATCTTATGCAATAGGTTAAATTTACTCTGGTTGGGAAAGTTTCACTTTCTGCAAGAGAGAAAGTGCCTGTACGTGCATAGCTACTGGAAGCTTCTTCTGTAGTGTGAGGCTGAAACTGTGTAGCTGGATTACAGTAAGTAGTTTATTAAAAAAAACAAGGCTTGTGGCTTTGCCTCTTGTTTCAGTCCAATGCAGTCTCAGGATCCCCTCTCCAAATACCAGCAGACAGTGCGCCACCTAAAAATCCATTCTAGTCCAAAATGCTGTGGTTGAAATGGTTTTGCTTGTTTATAAAGTTTAGTGTTTCGTATCGCTTGCATCTGACCTTCAGCAGAAAGAAAAGCTCAGTTAAATTGTGCAAATATGTACCAAATGGGAGCAAGGGAAGGCAGCCAAAAATGCTGCATGAGCTTTTGCAGGGCTGCAGCCTTTTAGGAGCACCAGTTAGATGAACTGGATGAGGGGCCAAATTGATTTAGGCTCCAGGCAGGAGCTTAAAACACCATGACATCCAAATTCACAAAGAAAATGTTCTGTTACTGCAACCCCAAATTTCCTGCACATGAAAACACTGTTTTCTTTCATCTTTAGTAGATGCTCGTTCTGTAATCCGACATTTAAAAATGAACAAACAAACAGGAGTCAGCTGACAAAGGATTCTTGCTGGTGAATGGAAGTAGGTCACTCTGAGTATTTAGCCTTTACAGTCTGGCTTAATATTAGTGTTGTACACAGAACAGTAGCAAAACTGCACTGGAGACAGGGAAAGACTCTAATGTTGTCTTTTCTGTGAAAATTACCATTAACGCTCTGCATTAATGTGCAATGCTTCCCCAGCACCCGATATCTGGTTAATTAAAATAAAAACCACAACCACAAAGCAAACCACACACTAAATTAAACAGCAACAAAAAACCCTTACTGGTCAGCCTGCATTTAAAGACATCTCAGTATGAGTAATTGGGGAGAGAGGAATTTTCCTGAAGGAACATAAAAGAAAATGAAAGCTCTACATACAAGACCAAATAAAATCTTCTGTCTCTCACGAATGCAAATTCTGACTGTCCTTTTACACAAACATATTAAAGGAATATAACTGGAGGAAAAAAAATAAAAGAGGAAAAGCTAATAAAATCATTTTTGAGGAAAAAAAAATATTTAAAAAACAAACTATCCTTCAAACATATTTCTTCATGGTAAATCCCTGCAATCATGTGGTTCTAAATTACATGGTTAAATATGACTGAAAAAGTAAGGCACAATTTCATAATCATTTTAAAAGCAATAATTATAACAATTTTCTTTGATATCCATATGGCAGGCCACTGATACTAAGGACACACAAAACTACTTGATTAAAGATCTGAACAAGTTTTTCCAACTACTAGCTAAGACTCACAATACCTCGGTGAAATAAGTAAGAAACCATCTTTACTGCAAAGATGAGTGCACATTGAGGACATGGAAAAAGTGGGTAAGAGAGAGGCTTGTGGACGAGGGGAGGCAGAGGCAGGAAAGCAGAGACACCCCAAGTGTGATGTTCCTGGGGAGGGACTCTAACCCCTGGATATGTAAAGGTAATGCCACCACTGGGGCTTCTTCTGTTTCCTTCCTCATTTTCTAAAACATCTAAGTAGGATAACAATACTGGACAAAGAGCAAAATTAAAAAAAAAAAAAAAGAAAAAAGTTCTAACTGGATGCTCTTGCTACCGTGATAAACCCAGCGCTTCCACACACTCCATGTGAAGCCCAGTGCAGTGTGAGTAGCACCAGTCAATCTTGCAGCCTGTACTTCTGCTCACTTATATCCCCACAAACACCTGACCTGTGTGTGTATGCCAGACTGCTCTTCAAGGGTGGAACTTAGCTTTTTTTCAGACCACAGCAGAAAATTTCCAGGCTGAAGTGAGAGCTGCTCCTCAGTGTACACCAGGAAACTTACTGAGGCTGTGCTTTTTCTCTTAGATTTTCAGATGCTGGATGAATGTTATAATTTCACATGTGTAAAGTCTGTTCTCTCTCTCAGGCTCCAAATGACATTTGGGCAAGCAACTGTTGCAACTTCAAACTTGAAATGCTGAGGGAGACAGGTAATATTTCTAGAAATGTTTAAGTAAAAATGCCATTCCCAAGCCCAGAAAGGAGATGAAATTCAATCAGTATCTCTTGATTTTCATGGCAGTTGCCATAATGTGCCTGTATTCTTCAGCAATTTCAGGAGAAAAATCCAAACAGAAAAAGACCCCAAGATAAAATGAAGAAAAAAATTGCAGTTGCCACAGAAAAAGACACTGGCAGTCCCTATAGCCAGCCCCTCCATGGCTTTAAGACGGATAACAAAAATTAATCCAACAGAAGTAACACTGTTATTTTAAGAGTCACATTACTTGGATTGTTCTAACAAAGGAAACAGTGACTTCAAAATTAACAAAACTAGTTAAAAATAGGAAAAATCTTGTAAAAAGTTTCAAAGCTTTTTTTATTTCACCAGGTCCAATACTGAACCATTTCCCAAGAACACTTGCTTGGTTTTAAGTAGAATTTTTATCCAAAAATGTTTTCAAAATTGTAACAGAAACTTAATTTACCAGCAGAAGAAACCCAAGAACTACAAACAACTGTGAAAGAAGACATGGGTCTTTGAAAAATAAAAATATTTGTTAACAATTCTGAAATTTATTTAGATAAAAATTCAGTATAATTTTAATCATAACAGCAAAAACAACCCCCAAAAATGCTGTGGGTAACATTGCAAAAAGCGAGAACTTCTCATTAAGAAAATTGCCCTTCTGCTATCACATAATTTAGTGTAAAAATTGCAACCAGCTCTAACTGGAAATAGTGTTCTCACAGCTCTCTTGGTCTGTATTTTACTAACCTCTAGGTTATGGAGCAGTTCCTGCCCTCCTTCCACAACAAACCCTCAGTTACCATCACTGGTTTTTTCTCATGGGAATTCCACCACAGTGGGATGGTTCAGCACCCCTCTCCAAGAGCCCCAGCTTGCAGCACGGAACCTGTGTGAGGTGTTGTCCGCCCAGGCTGCTGAACAAACAGCAAATCCCCACTGTGACCCCACTGCAGGAACCAGACACCATCAGACACCAGTCAGCAACTCAAACCCTTTCTGAGCCACTCAGCTCAAGCACCAGGTGTCTAACATTTATGCTTGACATGGGATTTCTCTCAAGGACCTTCTCTTGGGTCCTGTTATCCCTTGCCTTCCAGACTTTCCCAAAATCAAAAGGAACCAGCATTTATCAAACCTAAGCCAGGCAGCAGCCATAACAGGTCCAAAGAGATTTCAGACAGAGTTGTTGCATATTCTTTTAAACAACCACCATTTCTTTAAAGACTCTTTTTTGTTCATTCTTCTCAGGCACATTTTGCTGATAGGCAGAAAGTCAACTTAAGGCCTGTGTTTTGTTAAAGCCTTGCTCATGCTTGCTATCAGGATGAACACCATTATGTAGAGTGATAAACACTTTGGTACTCCCACACCTCTATGATTAAGTCATTACTCAAGTATTTTGCAGCCATGATAAAAATCTAAGAATTAAAATATTAACACCCCTCCCAAAACCAAAATTAAAGGTGTGTTATCTGATAGGCTAAAGAATTGGTGTGACTTTCTGTTTTTAAAAGCAATGTTCAATGAATAAAATAAGTGACAATAAAACCATCACATTCACAAAATACTAGTGTTAGCCTTGGGGATGTGCTTAAGGATTGGGCTGTAACCAAGGCAACCCAGTCTCCTGAAGGAAGTTTAAGCAGACAGTTTTAAAGCCATTGCTCAAAGATTCAGTAAATCTGGCTGTAGGGCTACTTGTGACATATGGAAGGTGCCACAACCACCCAACACAAAGCACTCATCTTTTAACAACTCAACCTCCTGTCATCCAAATGTTACATTTGATCATCTGTGGTGTTCTCCTGCAGTTGGCATAAGGGTGACACAGGAGCCATTTCCTGTCTTCTGGATAATTTGATAGAAATTTAACTGTGCCCACATCCTACCCAGATCAAACCTGTATGATCAGAGAATAAAGAACCAGTCTGGTCTTAATGGCTTATGTCACACCATGCAATGGCTTTTAAGTCTGCACTTAAACAAACCCAGAGGACATAAATATTTTGCTAAATTAGAACCTGATCCTGGGCCCTGTCTGGCCACAGAAATCATGGGATCAGGCCCGACTTGCCAACAAATGCTAGACAAAGACAAAGCAGCATAAGCAGAAACTGCAGATTTGAACAGAAATGTTGGGGTGATCTTCCAATTCTTTCTGAAAGGAACAGTTTGGACATTACCACAGCCATAGATGATGTGAATTTTTGTCATGGCTAAGAAGGTCCAACTTGAGAAAAGCAATGTCTCTTTGGCAAAAAGACTCCTTCTTTGGAACAGATAAACATGATATATTATAAGTATGTGATAAACATTGTGATGAAGCCATATCCCAGTGGTTTTTAATTGCAGTGCAATTGAGATAAATCCCACCAGCATTTCTTATTAAATCCTGAAGCACCAGCAGGGAGATTTCCATATACATGTGGGTGATGAGAGCCTCTGTGATACAGTATCTTTCAAATATATTTATAGCAATTTTGGAAAACAAAACCACACAGAATAAAGAAGAGGGTTTTGGACACTCCCTCCTTCCAACAGGCAGAGGGCTTTGGTGTCTAGGGGTGAGAAAAACCCCATCATAGTACCTTTGCACAGATGTGTCAGGTCTAGAAACCAGCCACAGCACCTCAAATATCAACACTGTTCAATCTTTGTCAATCATATTTCATCCATGAAGTATTTAAGGCTTGTAAAGTTTGGCTCTCACCTCCCTGCATGCCAGCCCAACTCACCACAGCACTCTCATAACAGAGAGGATTCAGAGCTCGATCTCCTGGCTGGCCGCGTGCATTGGAATGGGCTGAAATCCCAGGCCTACATACTAGCAGACTTTTCTGGAAAGACAAAATGGAGCTCCAGAAATCAGTAGTTTGTGCTAGTCTGTGACTACTTTAATCCCCATAATGTCTCTGGGAAACTGCAAAGCAGCTCTCTCATGCAGAGGGCAGAAGACAAGGAATCATATGACTTGCTCCAGTCCAGCCTACGGCAGGGCCATAAAAAGCCCAAAGGCTCTGAACTCAGTCCTTAGTCTAGGCCACATTCTGCTGGAAGGCACAGCAGCTTGAGAGTCTCATCAGCCACTTGATTTAACACTCAGAAGAGTAAGGAAGATCAGAGCTACTTTTTCTGCCTGATGAACGGCTCATTCTGCACCCAAAGGCATCACATTATCACCTGTGCTTGTATCCCAGCCCCGACCTCCCCTGTTTCTGCAGGGTCCGTTCAAACTAGATTTGCTCAGTATTTGCAGGGTTTTTTGGACTGGTGGTGGTGCAGACTGCGTGTCAAGAAGCGAGCTCAGAAGGACCTTACATACCACGGCTCAGGGAGCAGGAGCCCAGGTGGAACCTGGTGGGAGCCAGGGTGCCAAAAAATCTGTTTATGTCTGAGGCAGTAACATTCTTGCAGGCCAGGGTAGAAATCCAGTATAAAAAGTCAAACTCTTCAGCACAGCCCCTACGGTGGTGAAGGAAGTCTTCTGCTCAATGATGCCACCCTTCTACAAAGAAGGATTCATTTCAAGCTGTGAATTTTGGGAAACTTCCCTGACACTGGTGAAGTTTGCCAACATATAAACCATGTAAGGAACTGAGGTTTCAGACTGGTATTTCTGTATTTGAATTTACCACAGACAGCTGAAGCTACTGAATATCACAGTGCTCTTCCAGAAAGGTTAGTGCTAAACTGAGAAGAAATGCACCATATGCAGGAGCTGCAGTATCACATCACAATTTTTCCTTTGTTTCCTATCAGTTCAGCTCATCTAATTTTTCTTTTCAGCATTAGTGGATATAATTATTCTCTATAAAAGAAGCCTGATACAAAGAGGAAAGCACTGCATTCTTACTGCAGTTTTTCAGTGGGATGCATGAAAAAAAGATCTTGTAACTTACTCTTGAAAAGTTACATTTTGTCAGTTTTATGGTCCATCAGCCTGCAATGTTTCAGTTCTGCTTCTTAATTTAAGTGCAAAGAAAGGTATTTTCCTTGATTACATCTGCAAATAAGATATTAATGTCAATTCAGTGATATGAAAATTACTCCCTCACTATGTAATTTGCACCTTAGTTATTATGGGTTTCATGAACAAGACTATTATAGCTGCTCAGAATGCCATAGATTTCTAATTTTTTGATTTGTTTTTAATTAACCAAACTAAAAAAACCTAAAGAAACCCTAAACCCATGATCATGTGAAAGAAAAGGATGATCAGGTTTTATTTACTTTGGGATATATATTGATTCTGGACTGAAGATGAAAATGCTGCTGCTGGCCCTGCACTCTACTGCCATGGATTTCACAGAGGCAAGTTAAAAGTAGCTGGGATGAAAATGGAGGAAAAAAATTGTCTGCTTTCTGGAATGGCATAGTGAAGGGTTTAATACCATCTTTAGCTTTCTTAGGATGAAAACTTAACATGTATTTAGGATGATTTTTTTGCCATTGTTGAAACAAGACCTGATTTTTTAAATTGAAAAATACAGATCACATGTGTTAACATCAGAGAAATGTGTATCATCCCAAAGCCTGATTCAATCCCTGTTACTGTTGAAGGAAAATCCTCCCACTGCAATAACAGGAGATGGAAAAAGACTTTATTGCTTGAATGTCTGCCCAGAGACCAACACTGCCAGTGGTCCCACTAGAATGGGCTCTGTGAGAGGGTGGCGTTAGATTTTTTTGAGCATCGCTTTGCACTGCAGTTCTATGTAGTAATTTTTATCTTTTTTTTAACCACTGGGATTTCAGAAATGTGTTTCCAGCCCCACATCCCTTAAGTATCTTCTCAAGGGACATGACTGGCTTGTGCCTCTGTTGAATCAAAAGCATGTTGTGTGTGTGTAGTGTGTGTGTAGTGTACAGTGTGTGCAAGCTCACATCTTTCTGTGATTGCTCATACATTGTGAATTGGAAGCATCACTACTGAATAAATTTATGCAATAGCTAAGTAGATTTTCATGAGTAAAAGAAAAACACTATTGAACTGGAAGGGAATGGAGACAAGTAAGGGCCTAAGAAAAGACCAGTCTGTGTCCCAAGGATACATGATCACACCTACACTCAGCTGCAGTACAGTTGCATTTGCACTGTTTGTGGTAATGCTGGGTCTGCTCTCACACCTTTTAGGACAGTGGAGCTACTTCTGCTGGTGACACAGATCCTATTAAAGTCATCAGCAGACATTGAAGTCCCATGACTTCAATGAGAGCTGCTCAGGTTCTCAAAATAACTTGGGAGAAATAACTACTTCAGCCATCTTTCACCTTTTACCTTCATGTACTTCTTAAGAAAAATGAATCAAACACAGAAGCATAGTAAGGACCATGTTCAGACCTTCTTATACAGGCAGATAACTTAGGTGCTGTGACCCTTAACTCCATCAGCTGCAGACAGAGCAGGTGCTCTGACTCACTCACTGCCCTCCTGGACAGTTGTGTCTAAATTAGGTGCCTGTCATGGGCAGTCTGAACATGGCCTCTCAAACTGCCCTCTTGTTCCAAGGCCTTCCAGTTTTACTTTTTTTTTCTTTTTTTTTCTTTTTTTCAATAACAGATTCAGACCCTAGGCTGGAAAGAAATCATGCAAAGCTTGTGCAATATTCCCCAATGGGCATCCTGGGGAGGGTCACAGTTGATACTCAGAGATCAGTGCTGGCCTTGGCAGTCAGAGCCTGGATCCGAGCAGAGTTGCAGGTCTTGCAGAGGATGTGCCCATCCAGAGGGTAACAGCCCTGATTGTCCCCTTCAGACAGGAGGCCACCACAGTCCTAGGAAATAAGTGAACAGGAAGAGCAAAGTAAATAAGAAAGAACAAGATTAAGCAAAGAATCTATTAGTCAAAGAAACTCTCTCCTCACTCTCCACCTTGTAACAGGATCCAGCCTGAGTCACTGCAAAGCATGAAGCTGAGGTACGTGATGTCTTTTACGATTAAGCCATTTTCTGATAAGAGACAATGCTGCAGAGAAGATGGGTTCCCAAGCTCCCTGCTGAATTTAATCCAATTGAAAATAAAAGGAGATTATTCCCTTCACATTTTTGAGGAAGCAAAGGTCTTTAGCATTGGAGAAACATCAAACTAAAGCACATATTTATTAATTCAAAAAAAGGATAAAAAAGAAGCATCACTGGGAAAAAGTTTAGTACCAATATCTGACTATAGGTAATCTCCTTTGGAAGAGTTAATGCCATGAAGTTACAGCCTCTGTTCCCGGAGTGGCAGCTAAGAAAAGTGCCTGCCTGTCTCCCCTTACCAGAAGTGTCACCTGTGTTTGTATTATAATTGGCCAAAAAGGTTGTGGCAAAAAGGAGGAGGTCAGACAGGAACATGGAAACGCCACTCCAAGGCCCCCAAACCTGCTCCAGAGAGCTCAGCCTATAAGCTTTAAGGCTGAGTATAGCTGCTAGGAAAGCTGGGAATCATCCACACTTCGTGATCAGGCAATTGCTTGGCCCAGGACTGCTGATGATCCATGTGTGTGAAAACCCAGGTATCTCAGCAACCAGCATGAGGATGTGCTGTATGATGAATTAGGCTCTACAAAATTTAGTGTAAGAATGCCCCAGCAGGTTAAAAAATAGTGGGCCTAAGTAATGGGCTGATATGTACCCTGAAAGCCAAGGTCAGATTGAGAATTGAACCAGATGCCTCAAGTTTCAGCCTAGACCTTTAAACCTTAGTCCATCCTTCTTTCCAATTAAGGTCATTAAAACCTGCAACTGCAATAAGAAATATATTTGGTCTCATTTTCTTACCCTGCCATCTGGCTGATGTATTATCCAACAAGTAACACTAGCACTGAAGAATTCTTGAAGGTTCCCTAACACAGCTGTTCCCACATGCTAATTGCTTTAAGGTGATTTTTATTCTCTGTCTTCAGACTCTTACCATCAAAATTACATGAAGTGTGTAATGAAACTGAACAGGAAAAGTAGCATAAAAAGCATTGCACAAAACAAGAATGATCATGTTTATGTGTCCATTAAAATTCTTCAACCCAGAGCCATATGCTGAGTTTCCTGTACAATCTTGCTCAAATCCTAACATGCATTAGCTTTCATTTTAAGAACATAAAGATGAGCTACGTTTGTGTCCAAGCTATAATTTATGAAGTTCTCCAGTATTAAGACCTAATTGCCTGAGTCACATTCTTTTGCTCTTCTAATGAACCTGTTATAAACAAGGGACCTGATTTTCCTGTCATTTGTGTGGATATAAATGAGGAAAAATTCCTTGCTTGTTGAAGTCAATGAAGTAATTTGATTGTAGAGCCAGTGTTACAAGAGGGTATGCCTGTTGTGTGGGCACTGTGAGGTGGTGATGAAGTTAAGCCACGCTTAACTTGCTTTCTGTCCCTGCTGTGCCTGGAATACCAACCTCGCACCGGTAGCACTGCACATGGAAGTCACGATCCAGGGCAACAATGCGCACGGTCTCCTCTTGTCCTGGGGCTGGCATGATGGGCTCCTTACACACAGAACACCTCGGGGCAAATTTCCTGAGGGAGCAAGAGACAGGCATAGTCATCCTCAAACTTGGAGCAAAAGTTTTTGTTAACTGGACCAGCCAGCCAGAAATGTGTGAATTTGTACCAACACACACACACATACGTATGTGCACACACAACACAGGCTGGAGCTCTGCACAGCTCCCTTCTTGGAAAAAAACAGGCAGGAGCACTTTAGTCTTACAAGGCAATTTCAGGCATGTAGGATATTAAAGCACATTTATTAGGAGAGGACTTATAGAACTTCTGACAGACAGCAAAGCATTTTGCCTGCCCTAATTAACAACTAAAGTGCCTCTTGAATGACCCTCGATTGTGGCACCTATGCACTGCCACAACCCTCAGCCTCTACGAAAATCCATGCAAATCCCACAGTTAGAAAGATGACCAGGATCTGCTTCAAGAGCATCTCTTGAAAATAAAAATCAAACTATTAAAATTTGGAGATTGGGACAAATAGTTTAAAAGTCTGAAAAGAAATGGTAAAAAGAACTGCCTTGCACTAACACTACTTTATTGAGGTTTATGTCACCCACTTTAAACTTTCAAGCCATTTTACCCACTTATGCACACAGAAGCACATTTCTGGCTGTGCTCACTCTCAGACAAGAAGCATCAGGGCAATTCTGACTTGCTGCATTTTCTAGCTAAAACCTACTGAGTTAACCAACGGGGTGCTGTCCAGGCTTAAAAGGGAACAGGTCTGGGTGCAGACACCCCAATGTTCTCTTCCAGTCAGCCTGACTTCCAATTGTATAGTGACAATAACTCACTGCATGGAGAGACTGACTTGAATCACGGTCAGCTCAGGGATCAAGAAAAGCACAACCTTTTCTTTTCCCCTTCCATTGCTCACCATTTGCCCTTCTGGATAATTCACCCATGTTCTGTATTCCTTCTGGTTTTGCTCCCTTCAGGTCCCACAAGAAGTGGCTACCTCTGCTCCCAGGCTTGGGAACATTTAGCCTGTGGTGATTCATTCTCTATTTTAGTTCAAAACCTACTGGTACCAGTTTCCTGGCTGTAAATTCTGCCTGCAAAAAAGGAAATTTACACCCACAGAGTCTGCTGCCATGTAATGAGAGCCAGGGTCAGGGGCTGTGGAGTGACAGAGGGCAAAGCTTATGGCAAACATCAGAACACAAGGAGATCAAAGGCCCTTCTCTTCTAAAATGCCTAGTAAGGATTGACTCTGCCACCCAGCCTGTCACATGAACCACCTCAGAATTAACTGTCTTAGAAAAAAAAAATCTATCTGTACTAGGAATAAAGAAAAATATTAATTTCACTGGCAGCAGATGAAAGATGCCTGTGCAGCTGTGATCTAATGAAAGAATGAATTAAACAGTGGCTATAACGAGTGCTCTGAAAAATAACTTAAATGGATCATGATATGACCGGAGCTGTGATGGCAATTAATTATGTGCTGCCTCATGCAGGCCCTTCCTTGTGCCATTTAGCTCAAACGTGGTACTTAAAAAATACTTCAACAATTCTTTGTTCAGGCTACTGTGAGTAATTCGTTATAAGACAAATATTATCTCCCAGGATCCTGAGATCATTCCTGCAGATTTCAGGGGATGTAGATCTGTTACTGTGGGGCCTGAGCTCAGGGAGTAGTTGAGTAACAGTGTGAGCATTAGCTACAGTTTTGTTATCAAGAGGATGTAGATGTAGAACACTCAACCTCCAGATCAGGAGGACATGTCATCCCTAATCAATTAAAACTGGGCTGGCCAAAGACATTCTGAGTGTCACAATGGGTCTTGTGCTATTCCCATCACCTTCCCCTCAATCCTTCACTCAACAATTTTTATGTTCTTCCTTGCATTGACAGCCTCCCACTTTCTACTCTCAGAGCCCTGAGGTCTGTATGCAGTCACTGCCAAAAAGCTTCAATGTGGGACATCAGCTCTTTTTCTCCTGAAAGCATGTGAGCCCTTGGCCTGCAGGGCTTTGGGAAGGGGCACTCTCCAAATTGCTGAGGGGTGTGAGGGAAGTCCTTCAGGTGACTGAGTGGTGTGTGAAACTCCTGTTGGACCTGTGCTCAGGACCACATTTTACCTTACACTCAACTGGCAGCAACACAGGCAAAGCAACACAGCAGCTGCCAATTAACCCAGCCTAGCTGAGCTACAGGGAACATCCTCCTGTTGGATTCTAACATGCCAGTTAATTGTGGCTGCTTCCCTTTCTGTCAAGTCAGTCAGCTTCTTTGAGCTTTCAGACCCACACACTGATGTCATGAGGCTCTAATTAAGTCTACCCGCTTAGAAATTAAGAGGTAAATGGTTGAGATATAAACTCACATTTGTCACTATTGATTTAATCTTTTAATTGAGGGGTGTAATGTATCTGTCTTTTCCATACAGGGCAAACATTTGTGCTCTGATTATATCTACCTGTCTTCCCTAGATTAGTTGTGATGATGGGGGTGGTAGTGTGTCAGTGACAGAAATTACTTGCAGCTATACCTTTCAACTTACTTTAAATAGCAGTTTCACTATAAATTATTACCAGGGCTGTATTTTTAGTAGCTTTCAAGAGCTAATTAGCAACTAGAAACAAAAGGAGCTGTGAGCAGCCTGTGGCCACTGAGATCTCTCTAGCAGGTAAGCAAACACCTGCAGAGTGCAGGAGGACAGGACCTCTCTTAATTGCTCAGTGGAAGAGGCAGGGAGGTGGTGATGTGAAAGTGCAGGTAGAGACAGTGAAGAGAAACACGCCCATGCACAGTGAAAGGCAAGGGGAAGGCAGAGCACTTAAAACAGAGGGACACAGAGGTTATCCCTCAATTCAGCTCTAAGCAAAACAGAGATCAAGCAGAATCGTCCCCTAACCAATTAACCTTGTATGCCATGGCTGCTTGGAGCAAAGCTCTCCCTACTATTTAAGAGCCTTGGGAGGAAGTGACATAGGGTTCAGAACTTCCTGAAAGATCAGTCTGAAAAAGGAGAGTTTTTAGGGGCAAAAATACAACAAGCAAAGCAGTGACAGCAGCTTAGGCCTTACTTATGGAAATCCTCAATGCAGTGGATGTTGCCACCAGCATCCACAGTGAAGGGGATCCCATCCAGGCTGCGATGACACATCACACAGGTGAAGCAGTGGGGATGGTAGGCCTTCCCAGTGGCTCGGAGGATCCTTTCCATGATGGGTTTTGCACAGACACTGCACTGCTCCAGTGTATTCTGCAAAGAAAACATACACAACACATGTGAGCACCATCTCAGCAGGACACTTAAAAGGTCAGCTGGGTTGGAGGCTGCTGCTGGTCTGCTTGGAAGCTTTAGGAACCCTCTTTTCATTTCTTCTAGATAAAGTGCAATACAGTCAACAGTTATCAAAGAGTATGATAACAGCACAGGGAGCACAGGGCCTGGGTCAAGCCTTTAGAACAGTGTGAGAACACAAACCAGAGCCTTCTCTCAGCAGCTCTGACAAGTGATCAGAGATGGCTCATCAGGTGGGTTATCTGAGACACAGCAGCTTCTGTAGCCAGGAGCACATGAAGGAGCTGTGAGGCCAAAACTCCTGGGCTATTGCCTCTGTGCTGCCCAGTCTAAGCGAGCTTTTGCAGCGGAGTTCATTAGAGACAAGTTCCACAGAGGGCAATGCTAAACTGAAATGCAAACTCCCGGGGTTACACAGACACCCCCTAATTACTTTGCCAATGCAGATCCCATAAAAATATCTTTATCTTGTATGAAGATCCCTTGTACAAAGATCTTGATCTTCCTCTCTCACCACAGAGAATACTGCTAAGTCTGGGCAGAGAACAAAGCAGTGGCTGCAAGGAAAGCATCCGCAAGGACAGGAGCTCAGGATGACTTAAATGCTTCATTTATCTCTAGCCCACGATGTTTGAGATAAGGACTGTGAAGTGCCATGATCCTTGCTGCACAGGTTTTACATACTAGCCTGCTCCTAAAGTGCTGGAGCCAAAAAAAATTCCCACTTTTCAAGTGGGGTCCATTGAATGATTCATCTCATTTCAACCCTCACTTACCCTTGCAGTTAATTATAGAAACACCAAGATAATTTCGTTTCAGATGGTTGTCTGTGAGCCACACCATCCCTTCTGACACCAACTGGGTAACTCCCCATTTCAAAGCAAGCACTTTAAAAGACACATGCCATGAATGGACAGTGCAAACCACATAGATGCAAACAATAAATCTGTTTCGGGTAATTTCACTGGACTTTAGAAAAACAAACTTCACCTACTATTCTTGCTTGATGGACCTGAAGTTATCAAATAATGTTATCAATCAGTATTTGCATCTTGGGTGAAGTAGAAAAATAAAAATATATCATTACACTATTGATTTTTATTTAGATAGACAGAAATAAGGGGGTGGGAAAATAAAGCAAAAAAATCTAACAGGACAGAAATACAGAAAGCTGCTGAAAGGCAGATCTTGTTGACAAACACAGGAAGGCTAAAGTTCTGCTTCCTCATGCAACAAAACTCCCAGAGAAAGTAGTGCTTTGACTGACTGCATTGTTATTGCTTTGAGCCAGTATTCTCAGGGGCAAGATCCACTCCTTACATGTGCAACCAAAACATAATGTAAGGAGATGAATCACCCAGGAGCTCAGAAGGTTCTACACTCTCATATTTGCTTTCAGACATTATCTCTGGGCTGCACATCACTGGTAAGGTACAAACACAGAAATACACGAGTTCCTACCAGAGGATCAGGAGGATTGTTTTTAGAAAGGTCAATATGAAAAGTCCCGAATTTCAACCCGTACGAGAACTGCCTCATGCATTTGTAAGGAGAACACAGCCAGACTAGCATTGAATACAGGCTGGATTTTGCTTTATACCTTGTAATAATGGGCAGGAAAGAATGACTGCTGGCCTTTCTGTCTGGTTGCTGTCACCATCATCATCATTATAACGGTGGCTGGTATGCCAGAAAAAGCAAGGTCAATAATTTTCTCCATGGAGAAATAACCTGGCAGATTTACCATTTTGCTTTACATAAGCAGATCACATCATCTCAGTCGGCATCAATGCGGTTCTCTGCGTTTTTCTGCCAAGGAGGGACGGCAGGATACCTGAGGATACTGATCAAGATTGTGCCATTTGTAAAGCATTTGCCATGAAACTTTCTGAATACAGAAAGTGTTCAGGTATGGAGCATTTGCCTCACCAAGTCACCGCTTGCCTCATTTCCAACAGTTGGCAACAACAGAGGCCAAAGTATGAGAACAGAGTAAGCAAAACAGAAATTCCTTGGGATTTGCTTCCAGTCTCCACTGATTATTGGTTTAGGCACTTCCTGAGTCAGAGCTTGGCTTCCCCATACTTTGCCTCAAGTGCATGCTTCTCCCATAAACCTTCCTGCCTGATTTTTGAATTCTGATAAATACTGACCCCCCACAACATGACCAGGAATTCTGTGGCTTACTTCCACACTGGGGACTGATCTGTCCAGCAGTTCCCCTGGTCTGCTACTGCAGCCCACCCAGGACTGTGAGCAGAGCAGGCACCTGCAGCAGCAATCCAAGCTGCAGAGGGGTCCAGCACTGAACAGCATGAGCTGGAACTGCTCTCACCACGGGCCAGATGTAACTCCCGCTCACACACTTTGGGCACACAGAGTTTATGCCCACAAGGGATCAGTACAACCATCCTGTCTGACATCCCATGTTAACTCTGATTTTGGTGGAAGCTTTGCAGTGACCAGGACAGCAGGCAATCGCTCTGCTGGATCATACCTTCTGAAAACACATATCTTCTGCTCCCAAATCTCAGCTCGGTCACAGTTTGACCTTCTCACAGCTAAGTAAGACAAGCATTATAAATTAACCAACTCCTGATTAAGCCTTCTATACAATCTGAAAATCAGACCTGAGAAATATATTCTTTTCATCCTTCCAAGTCTGTACCAGTGAGGAAAAACAAAGTCATTAGTTTCAGACTCCAGCTCACTCCCTGTCTGGGAGTGTATTTGCTTAAGCCTCTCTTCTTGCTAGAACCCTGGCTGGCTCAGACCCTTCCCTTCAAGGTGTTACCAGATGATGCCAAAGGGAAAGCTTCCTTGATTCACACCCATTTGACATCAGGTTGCTGTAAGGCAGGATTTGGCCTGTGAAACTACCAGGCTTTCTTTGATTCTCTAATCAGGTTATCCCACATGCCTAAGTGCTGCCCCAGCAGCTAACAACCTGCACAAAGGTATTTCTGCACATTATGAGAACAGCATCCCTGTGGGATTATAAGTTTGGCTTCTTGATTTTGTTCTTTCACGGTTAGTCTAACTCTCCTAGCTTCTCCTGGAGCTTTCCAACCTCCAAAAAGTGGAACAAGATGAAGAAAAATGCCTAACAGGTCTATTTTCCTTCTTTTCTCTCCAACTTTTGTTGCAAGCCTGCTCTGTAATCAACAGGTAGAGCTTAATGCATCTGATGAGCTACACTGAGAGCTAAGGCAAGGCACAAAGAAGAAGGATGAGAAACAGCTAAGAAACATCAATCCTAAGGGTTGTGGTCACATTCATGTCATAAGAATATAGACCACAAATCTAGTGTGGGCTGAGGGTAAAGTTTACCATTCTTTTCCCATATTTTTGGCCAAGAGGCAGGGAGTGCCCTTGTGTCTCCAAATCCAACTAACTTTTTTTGGCTTGAAAAGCATAGCGAAGGAGCCATCCATTTCCAAATGGAAGGCTGGCACAATGTTTAAGGCTGAGTCTGGGTCCATGTCTCTTGAGGGCAGAACATCTATGGCAAAGAAAAAGAATCTCACATGGGGAGAATAATGCACCCTAATTACCAAAAAGAAAAATAACCCCAAGCAAAGATACACTAAAACACAAAAAAAGAACTATAATGACCAGGACATCATAATCATCTTGCAAGTTAAAATTAAGATACTTAAATATGTATAACACAATCAGTGGCAAAGTGGAAACAAGCTGCTTGGGAGCAAGCATCTAGCAAGTGGTGGTTGGAGTTGACCTCCCTAGATCAATACTTGTCTCTTCAGAAACCACAGAAAGCCAAAGGGGGTTGCTCTGCAGATTTTAGGTTTAAACATGGGACACAAAGTAAAAACTCTGACTGGTGGGAAAGACTTCTGGGTTGCAAGAGCCACAGAAGGCTAGAGCTGGGGAGTGTTTGAGTCTCCTCCTGAAAACTTCACATCCCAGATGGCAAGGTGGCAGAGGCTGTGCGGACCAGAGGTGCAGTGACAGCCCACGGGCTGCAGCTCATCCCGCTGCCCTAATGCTGCAGAGTATAACCCCTCCTAACCAAACCTGGGGGACTCACAATATCATGCCAGCACAAGGACTCTCCCACAATGACCCAGCAATGAGTGCAGAAGAAAAGCCACACAGATTAGTCATTGCTTCTTCTGCATTGGCAATTCATCCCAAGCTCTAATGAACATAAATATTGTCTCCTGCACTCTGAACAGCAGACCGAGGAGAGCTCATGCACAGGGACATGAGCATGGTATTGCTTATTCTGCTGGGAGAGGGGAGGGAAGTTGCTGGAATAAATAACATTGGCAACTCATGCACAGGGACACAAACTCACTTTCTGTAAGCACTGCAGAAGAAACACATTTTTCGAAGTGACTGAGCAGAGGAGATGGTTTTGAGCTGCACGAATGAAATGTGGCGGTTGTGCTAAAAACGGGCACATGGTCAAATGCTATAGTTGAACTGTAACTTAGTAAAGTGTGGTAAGTGACTTGCTTTAAATCTTGTGACTGTCCTTCATTTCCTCAGACAGCGAGGAGAACAGAGCAGCAGACATTTTCCCCTTTGTGGGATATTTTTTGAGGCTTGAAAATGTTTCCATACTTAAGTGAAGACAGAACACTTTAATCTCAAGAAGCCTGGTGAATTTATAAACCTCAAATTAGATCAGGTCAATTGAAAAACTGCACTTCAAAATAATTGCAAATGGTTTCATTTAGGGTTTGGGTATGAAAATATATAGTTGTATTATAAATTAAATATAAAACAGACAGTGGTGGAGGGGTTAAGTGTCAAGATGTAATTTCAACACTTTCAAACACTTTTTTGGCATTATTTCTAGAAAAGGAAAACCAAGGCTCCCCCAGCTGCTGTCTCCACAGATGGGTTAAATCTTGGCAACCATAACATTTAAGTCACTAATAGCATGAAGCATGAAATTCCTTCCTGCATGTCTGAGGAGACAGCTTGGGCATGAGTTAATCCTTCTCACTTCACCTGACCAGCTGGACACATTATTAGCAGAGGGTGACACTCCCCTTCTTGCTGCTCTGAGGGTACTTTCAGCAGGGCAGAGCACTGCAGAAGCACGTTGGCTGGTGACCTCCAGACCGTGCTGCCATAGCTGCATCAGTGTGCTGGGGCAAAAGATGTGACTGACCCTGACAGCCTAATTCAGAGACAGTGGTGAGCAGCGAGGCTGTTCTTTAGATGGTACAGCTTGATTTGCTGGGAGATGGAAAGGAAGATATGGGAAAAAATTACATGGGCAACCCTGCAACGTTTACCAGCCTGCTGGGAATGGGGCTGAGCTGTGCTTACAGCTGCCCCTTGCACAGGGCAGACCCAGGCCCTGAGGTTACTGTATTCAGTGCCTTTCAAATCGTTCTTCCATTCATCTCAGTTTTTAGTGGCTTTCCCAGCACAGTAGCAATACCACAGCTGGCATGCTTCTCCTCTGCTGGAATTTGCTTTTCTTGTTAGGAAAACTGAATTCAGCTTTGTAGTTTTGGACTCAGAGCAGCTGGAGGTGAATCTGGCAGAAAGTCCTCTCAGGATACAGGATAGAAGAGTCCCTTCCCCCTTGCCCCATAACTATAGAAAGGCTAGATATATTTCATGGCTTGTGTTAGTAGCAAAGATAACAATGGCATGCAACTGAGTCCACAAATGTGCAACAGCAGAAAGGCCATGATGAAAATGGAACAGTGCTTGAGAAATGCTTCTTAAATGATAAGCAGATGTCAAAATATGCTCTACAGCGAGAGGAGGAAGGAGCTCCATTTTTCTTATCAAGTGAAGGCTGAGGGATGGCTTTTCCATTGTCTGAGGACACCAAAGGCTGGAGAGAAAACTTCGAGAAGGCTGCTGGGCCTGGCAGGCACACATGCTGGCCATACTACCTGCAGAAAGAATTATATGTGTAATGCTGAAGGTAATTAATGTTTGGAGCAGCAGAGGCAGGGAGTGGGTGACTGCTCTGATGCTCAGTTCCAGCTTAGATAAGGCCTGCATCCCTCTCTAGCACCACCAAGCTGAGAGTGATGAAGGAATGTCAGGGTTAAAAATCTGCTCTGCATTATGCTCCATGTCTGACCACAGCCACATTGACTCCTTCCAGCTAAAAATCCACAAGAAGCCCCGTGTTGGAAATTACTTAACTAATTTCTGGCACTCAACCCTGCTCTGACAACAGAGATCTTTGTCCCTTTAAAACGGCAGAGCCTATGAATGTAAGAAATGAAGGAATTGTCCTCTAAACTGGTAGGCTGGAAGATAAAATGCCCGGAGTTCTGGCTTTTAAACCAAATAGCTGCCATAGGCAAAGCATTCCCACGCTCTGTGCGTGGCAGGCACATTTACAGGCATCCTCAGCCTGTAAATAAAATGGCTGTAGAAGTTACATATCCCAGTGAGAAACTGGATATTGTTAGATTTGATAAATACTTGTGAAGTAGTCTGTGTGCCTAAACGGTTACTTAATGGAAACAAGATATTATTAACAGAAAACATTAAATTCCTTTTATCTGTACTGACTTGCACACATCTCAAAAATCAACTTTGGGTCATGCACCACCAGAGAACAGCACCTGAGCTGTTATTCAGAATACTCCAATGTGGCTACAGGCATTTGCAAGAGTAAAGTAGTTTAATACTGGGGAAATGCTTCTAACTTACAGTGGACTTTAAAATAGCATGGAGAATAAAAAAGTCTATGCATATGAAATTTTTTCAGCAACAATAATTACAGTTGCATGGAATACTACAGTAAGCCAAACAATTGAAAGCATCCTTAGCAATTGCTATGTAAAAGAACATTGTTCAATATCCTAGTAATCAGCTCCAGTCCCTTCAGTAATTTTCTAGTGAAGATGCACTTCCAAACCTCCTCGCATCTTGTCTATTGCCACCAGGAAAGAACTGAAGCAGCACAATGTGCATTTTGGTGAGCAGAGCTCACTCCTGCTGTTAAGCACTGCCACCACATCACACATCAGGTATGAACCATGTGAAATCAGTCACTCCACACCGGGATTGCAACTGGCCCAGAAAACATCCAACCAGGAAGCTGGGACAGGCTTTTGGAGCACTGGAGAGAAAAACATCTGTAAAGCACAGCAGCACCAGCAGAGGCAGGAGATGAGCCTGCCTTGGCAGGAAGGAATGATCAGATAAGACAGTTTCCATCTCTGATTCCTGCAATCCAAGGAGATCCTAAGTGTATGACCAGACCTCCACTCCAAGACATTGCATAATACAATGCCTGGCACAAGATGCTGATTTTCGAAGATTTCTAACTTGAAGGAAATCCCTCAAAATCCCTCTCAGAATGTCAGAGGTAAACAGTTTGTTCAAGGCTCCTGCAGCTGAGGCGAACTGGCACAGAGCTACTGCGGAAATCCCTGGGCTGCGTCGCACAACAGCAGCCATGCCTCAGCAGATCAGTATTGCTTCACACACTGGGGTCCCTGCCTAGGGATTAACCAGCCCATGGCTTTGCCCAGTGCAGAAAGATGGGATTGAGGATTTGTTAGGACTCTTTCTCCACTGAAGTGCATCTTGGTAGCTTTAAAAACTATGATATTCTATTAGCTTTGCTCCTGAGGGACGGGGGGAATACAGGGCAGGTTTTGATAGCCTGTGCTTTTATCTATTATCGACACCCACACGTCAGGTGAGAGCACCTACAGACCATACATAACTCAGGGCTCTGTGGAACCAAGTGCTGTGGGGGATAAAGCAAGGCTGTTCCTTATTCCCAAGCACTCACAACACACAAAGCCTTTGTGCTGTTGATGCAGCTTTGCTTGCCCTACGTGTTCTCACCACCAAGTTCCTCAAAACACGACGTGCCTGACCTTGCATGCCGCCCTGGGAGTTTTGCCTAAATAACGGTTCTGTCCTGTTGTGATTACTTTCTGCACAGGCAGCAGAATTACATGCAGCTGGGAGATGTGGCAAACATCGAGCAGATACACTCTCCTCCTTGTTTAGATACAATTGTGGACAACACAGAGATTTCAAGTTTAATTAGCAATACCAAGGAAGCTGTTAGAGAGGCATTTCAAACCGCTTGCAGTTTAAGCTGATTAGAACTTTGTGAAAACAAAACAAAATTGTGTAGCAAATTGTTAGGCTAAAATTCAAGTCAAACTGAACCGCATCAAAGGAAACTGAGAAGTGACTATCAGCAAGAAGTGGGTTTTTTTCCTTTTCTTTTGGTGAGGAATTTAATTTCATAGCCTTTGATAAACCCAATGTTCCAATCCAAGCTTGCCACTCTGGCAAGAAGCTTAACCAAAATAACATTGGAACTCAGAGCTGACGGACCAAAGAGGCTATAAATTGGTCAAATCTGGGCACAATACAAGAAAAAAAAATTCAAAAATTCCATTCAATTTTCCTGTTTTAGAATTTTGATGTAACTGACCATTGACATGGAAATGTTATCTTGACCTTAACTGCTAAAGCTGACTTGCAGAGGAAAAAATGACTGAGACTCTGACATCTCAGTGGTTATTTATAGTTCTCCTCAGTCTCCTCTTTCTCAGTATTTTTACATTTGAAATGAGTTCTTGCATGCCATGAGTTTCCTGAAGGACTGTTTAAGCAATGCAAGCATTTGTGACATAAAAACCATCAAGAAAATGAAACTTCATTGATTAAAATTGAAAACAAATTTTAGTTGGAAATCATCATCAGTAAATTAGCATCCAGCAAAGCTGGGCTTGCTTCGGTTACAGATTTACATTGAACACTACAAGCCTTTTAACTACAACCGGTTTAAAGCCGGCTTTTTCTGCTTCCTGTGCTCTCCAAGAGAGATTTCCTGGAGAAACAAAACAAAACAAAACAAAAAAAAAAAGAGTAAAAAAAAAAGGAGAAAGACAGGGCTACTGCTCAAGAGCCTGGGTTCTTCTACAGTTTGTAAGGAAAAGAAAAACCGAAAACAACAGAATCCTTCTCCTTGAGAATAAAAATCCCTCATCTCTCTAAGCCACAAGGAAAGGTACACAATCTATTTTCCTCTCCTTATTTCAAGTCACAGATAAGGGCATCTCTAAATACCTTCTAATGGCTACTAAATAAATTAAATATTCCAGCTGAATATCAGTTTAACAGTTCCTCTTCTACCTTAATTGCTCAAACAAAGAGAACGCAAAGCTTCTCCTGACGATCTCATACAAATCACAAGATAAGTTAATTTTTTCTAGTGGCAGGGCAGAGCACTGGAAACTAAGGGTGTTTGTCTTCTGTCCCTGGTTCACCAGTAACTCAGAGAATAATTCCATTATTTTCCTCCTCTGTTCTTCATATTATCTATGGAATGGCATTAGTCAGCTATTAGTAGGTGTGTGATACTCTGACAGAAGTCACATCTCTATTGCAAACACCAAAGTTGGCACCTGGAGCTACCAAGAAATAAACACCTCCCCAAACTGAAACAAAATGAAAACCCAAGCAAGAAGGTAATGAGATTTTGCACAGAATTTCATGGAGCTTTCACTGAAACACCTTTTGAGTGCAAGATAATGGTTTTTTTCAGTGTATACGTGCAAGCTGTGAAATACAGGTCATTGCAGCAGTTCAGTACAAAAATAGCTGCTTTTAATAGATAACGTAATCCAGTATAAAGCTTGGAGAAAACTCCCCCAAAACTCTCACAGCACTTGGATGCTGCTGCTACCCAAACTGACAGTGAGAATATGATTTGCCCAAATCCATGATATGTTTCCTAAAGAGTTGCCAAATACATTTATGTCCTTGATGTGAGGAGAATGTCTTGGATCCTTTGGGGCAGTGGGAGACTTATCTGTGATTGAAATATGAGGGCTGAAAGCTTTGTGGGTGCTCTGAGGTCTTTCCAAAGGGAGAAGAGGGAGTTTCTTATTTCTTGAAGAAAGCCTCATGAGTGAAATGTCTATTTTTAAAGACTGAAAGAACACTGGAAACTCACAGACAATCAGCACTGGCCACTGTCAAGAATAACAGAACCCAAAATTTAGTGAGCCAATTTAAGGTGAGAACAGTACTATACTCTCTCCCCTCTACCCCAAGACTAGGAATTTCATTTTTTGGGGGGACAGGATTTCTTCAGAGGTTTGAATTGAATTATTTCCTGGAGCAACATCTCTTCTTCTATCTAGAGTCAGACTCTAATTGGAAATAAATCCAGGCTGCTGACTAAGTCCAGGGTCAAATATGTCACCTACCAGGTACTGAAATTATTTTTAGATGCAATGACATCCCTATACTTTTCATTCAGTTGACCTGGATGTTTGATTCGGTTCCTTGTCTGGGAAAGCAAGTTTAAGCCACCTGCTGAGATAAAAGTGACAAAGAAGGAAGGGATACAAAACCAGAAAACTGAGATGGCTATGTAAGAGGAGACCAGACAAGGCATGGCACAGAAAAGAGAACTTCCCAAAGAGGTCAAGTGAGATGTGAGAAAAGCAAAAGCTGGAGGCCGATGTTCCACCCTGGGAACTCATCCATCACCTTCCTTCCTCCACTGTGAGATAATCTCATCCACAAAGACAGAGATAGAGAAGATGATTTACATCAGTCCCTCTGCTCCTCCAGCCCACCTCTGAGGGTGCTTCTGCTGGAACTCAGCTTGCTGTACAGTTGGGAAAGAAAGGATGGCACATTATTACTTCTAACCTTTCAGAGAGATACCCACACAATAGATCAGATCCTTCCTTGAATACGTAAAAAGTAAACCAGAAGCTTTGTGCTACTCTACTGTTCAAGATACTGCTGTGGAAGTTGGGCAGAAGAGTCCTTGCAACACAATTGTCTGCTGAGCTGATTCAACCTCTTGGCACCATTCCTTTCCTCTTAATCTAGAAAAATTAAGGCTCCATGAAAAAGAAAAAAAAATTTCCTGTTTTTACAGACAAACATGGAGACGTGGATACAGAGATCTTGTATGGCAAAACCATTGTCATGCAAATAAGCTCAAGAGTTTCATCAAGAGCAGACAGGCATGACTGAGTAGGTGGTAATTCTCTGGTGTTTGCAGGGTTAGTCAAGGATGTTCAGAGCAAGAAACATGCACTCTAAAGTAATTTCTTTCCCTTTCATTACCATGAGAAATTTTGGATTAATTTGGAATATGAAGGACACTGGTCTGAGCTGTCAGAAAGGTTTATGTCAGAGCAGAGCAGACCAAAAATCAAGCTGACAGTTGGCATTTCTTTACCAGGTCTTTTACATCACTTGAGGAGGCTGCTCTGGATGTTATTTCAAGTTGAAAAGCACAGCAGCTGAATGCTGTGCTAGTCAACTGTCAGTCCATAGTATTTACTAACCAGATTACTCCTGTGTTTGTGAAACCAACACCAAAGGCTTTCTGCCAAATATTACATTTAAAAAAAGAAACAACAGTTGAGGAAAAAAACCAGCAAAACCCAAAGTGAATGGAGCTGCTGAGAAGAAGAGATTCACTTGGGCACACACATCAGCAGTACAACCTGCAGTGTCTTGGGACAGCGCTTAAGAATCAGCAAGCAAAGCAGAGCAGCAATGGCAGGAGAAACCAACTTGCCCACCCTCACTGTTTTCCTAGTGACACAGTTATATAAGAGACATGCATTTATATAAACACAATGAATGTATAATAGATGTTATATAACATGTCCATTCTCAAGTCGATAGCATCCTCCCAGTGTATGGACTCTTAGGCTGAAATCACAGTGGTTATGGAATATAGAGGAAAAAACAACATTATTGCAGGATCATTCTGATCGGTAACTGTTCCATTCCATTATGGGGATTTTCTTTCCATAACAGTGGAAAAGACCATGCTCCAGTACTTTAAAAGGTCTGAGATCACCTGCATCAATGGTTGTTTCCCAATGTAACTGCTGAATCGCTCATTTCCATGCTAATACAACTTCCAACTTTCCTTTCTGAGGACCAGAAGTTGACATTTCCCCAGCAAGAACTGCTGAACACCCAAAGTAGTCTAACCCTCATGTTTTGCCAAGCAGCTCATGCAAAGTAAAACTGGACCACATCTTTCCATACGCAGCTTCTGATTTAATGGACCTATGAGGAACAAAAGAAGGAAAGCCCACTCTTCATCAGGCTCTAACTACAGACCAGATCCAGGTGAAAATGGACAAGACAGCCTGGTATTAGCAGGTGGCTCGTGCATCTGAGCGATCCAGCTAATGCAGGCCATAAGGACAAGTGCAGGTGGTCTCCTAATTGGAGGATGACATCTTATTGCTGCTCTGGTGGTGCAAAGTGGTCACTCCCCACATGTGCTGCCATACCAGCTTCCAAAGATATGAGGGACAAGGACAGAGGGGCTGGAGTGGCAGTGAAGAGCGGGGAACAAAGAAGTTATCTAGTACTTTTTGAGTCATTCTCTTTCTCAAAGTTTGCTACTGGAGCAGCATAGTCCAGCTCTGCCCTACCTGCAAGTTTTCCTATGGAAAAGTTACTGTTGGCTTCTTCACAGGCAGCATGAAGCCAGTGAGCATTGTCCTGCCAGTTCTTCAAGGGCAGCTAAGGAGCCTTGCTGGAAATCTGGCCTCAGAGAGAAACACCAGAGGAAAGCAGCCATTTCAGAAGCACATTATTAAGCCATCAGACCAGTAGCTACAGGATCCCCATGGAAAAGTTGATCCAGGCACTTTGTATAATTACTTGAGCCCTTCCAGTCATTTATTCCCCTTTGTGGTTGGCAGGGAGTCAGTATCTTCTGGAGCTGCAAAGTCATACGGCTTTTTAAGAAGCCAGGTTTGTAGGTGAAGACATTTCCCTTTGCAAAACCTTTGCTGGAGCACACAATGCTCAGCAGCAATCCAGGCTAATGCAGCGAGTTCAAATGAGCATGGCACGCAAGCAAGTCTAAGCTTTCCATCTGCTTTACCTCCATATGTTTTAACACTTACATTTTTAGATGAAGAGGCATAAAAACAGCTTAATTGTGCATATTGCCTACATTACTGCTGGACTCCACCTGTGGGAAGGAACTGGAGTTTAAGTTTTATTAAAGTTTCACATGTTTCCAGGAGTTTGCTAATTATCTTGCGTGTTCTGTACAGTATTTCTGGCTCCAGAGTCTTTCTTCGCTTTTCTGAAAGAAACCCAACACAAAAATATTTGAGCTGTGACCTGGAATGTGTGACTGAAAATAAGGCATTCACTCCAGGGTTCATCTAACCCCACATATCCTTGTTCTTACCAGGCTTTGGAAAGCACTTTGAGATCTGCTGGTAAGAAAATACTACCTGGATACCAAAGGCTTGTTATAGCCATTTAATTCTCCTGCTTCCATGCACTTTAAACTCCACTGTTTGCCTGGCATTCCTGTGACTACAGGTGGGTGTAGAGATGATCTTTTCAGGACCTAAAGTAAGAATTAATTCACTTTGGGTATAGCCCTCCTTTTAATGACTAAACGCTTAACAGCCACACACTGTGAAGCCTCCTCAGGGATAGGGTGTTCTATATTTTAGGGTGGTTAATTCAAACCACCTTTTCTTAAAGACACTTCAAGCCAGCAGCTTGAGCTGGGGTTTGTTTGTTCAGCATCCTGGAAAAAAACAAAGCAGCCCATATTCTCTGACAGAGAAGACAAACCACAAGATAGCTGGAAAGAAGCTTTTGAAAACAGCAACTTTACCTCTTCTGACCTAGATAGCTGACCACCCCAAGCACGACCTCCAAGTCCTTTTCTTGTGCTCCTTGAACAAAGGCAGACAAATCTCCAGTGGCCATAAATCATTGTTCTTCAGTGGTATCAGCTGGAGTTACTGACATCTGGACCTGCTGTGGCAGTGGTCTAACAGGAGGAATGTGTTAGCTAGTGCCATGTACAGAACACAAGGATCTTGTCAGTATGCTCTGTGCATGCTTCCCACCGTATTTGGGCTCTCTGCTCTCTTTTGGGAGCGTGACAAAAAGAAAACCAAACAAGGCACCACTCCTCCTACCCCAAATCCACAGTTTGTGAGGTTCTTGGTGCTATACCAGCATTGTTTCTGTGCAGAGTCCCTGGCAACTGTTCGACTTAGGATTTTTAGTGATGTACAGGTTTGACTAAATCAAGACTTCCATTGCAGTGCCCAGGCTTAGCCTGAACACATCAAGAGACATAGACTCACCACTTGCTAAGGCTCCCTTAGCTGGCTGTAGAGAAAGCTCTGATCCTTCCTAAGGAAGGTACTTAGCTGCATGAACCTCTACCGCAGGTAAAGCTGGTAGTGTGCCAGAAGATGGCTTTGTTCCTGCACAAACAGACAGCCTCACATTTATTATTCTAGTTCAAATGAGTTTGGGTTGTTCCTCAGTCCATGCCTCTCCATTCCACTACTCTGGCATCTTAATAATCCACTCATTTTATGAGCAGTTTTTTTTTCTTTGTTATTAATAACAGACTACAGGTAAGCATTAAGTACTATCACACATAACAGCTCTGCAGTACCACACTAGAAATCTGTTTCAGCCATGCTCAATCACATGGTTTCTCTTGTAGGGACAGTTGCACTGGTCCCAAAGATGTGGCTGGGGGATGGTTTATTTCAGGGTAACATCACAGGGAGTCTTAAGCAGAAGACATTAATAAGCTGTGGAATTTAATTACATTTCAGGGTTTGTATAATGTGTGGAAGTTACTCCACACATTTATCACTAAATAAGACTTCAGTGTACAAAATGTTTTCCAGCAAGACTTAAGAATTGCTTCAACAAGAGAAAAAACTGCTTTACCTTACTACAGTATAAATTGCTAATTACTCCACCAAGCCCTTGGAAAGCAACAAGCTTACTCTGGCTGTTATTCTATAGATTATATGAAATATCTAAATGATATTTTCAAAGCTACTGGTCAAGTCTACGTCTGAAGCAAGTAAAGGGCTCAGAATCACCATGCAGAGATGACCCTAGGGCTAAAAGCATAGAGAGAGCTTGAAGACTGACTATTCCCCAAAAGACAAAACTGCTGTGTAAAAGAAAGTGCAGTCTTAATGTTAGAGCTTTCACAAACAGAACCAGGAGAAAAAGATGTGAAAGTTCCCTTGGGAAGCAAGTGGGAAGCATCTGCAACAGCTGATACTGAGCAAGGGGAACTTCTGAAACTAATCTGAGGCATCTGTAAATCCATTTCTTAAGCTTAAACTTTATAAAGCTTTTAAATTGTTCAGTGTCTATTGGATGTTACAGTCACATGCTGTAATCTTAACACACTTTGAATTAATGTTGATGATATTACATTAAGTACCTGACTCCTGGAGTACCAGGAGTCCCTAATGATGCCCTCTGTCAATAATACACTGCTGCAGAGAAAAGAACATGTTCTCCCTTACCGGTCCTTACTAGCCTAGGAGATGGGAAAGTGCAGAAGAGAAATCCAGCTAGAAGCTCCCAGCACCCCAAGACCATGGCCATCCAGTCAGGTAAGCCCTCTGAAGTCACTCCATGCAAGTCTCAATGAGCAAACAACATCAACCCATCTCTCAGGAATGTATCACTAAGGCACTCTGAAGCAACTCAAGCAGAGCAAAAAATAGACATAAGGCAATGAAGAATTCAGAAGAGAAGCCAGGGCTGTGAGATTTGGACCCAGAACTGTGTTCAAATAGCTCAGGCTCTGCTACTTTAAGTTAATCAGATTTCTTCTTTCCTTCCTCCTCCTTTAGGGTACCCTCAAATGTTCTGGCACATTTGAGGCCAGCAAGACAGCCTCAATTCTGGATTCTGCATCTAGGAGCTAAGGAAGCACCAAGGTGAAGGAATGCCAGGCAAGAGGAGGAAAAAGGCATTATTTCCCAGTTGGCTCCCAGAGCCCTGACATTAGAGTACAAGAGGTAACTGAAGTGCCAGGAAAACATCTTGGGGGAGTGTGGACAGAAAACCCAGTGCTGAACACAGCTCTGGCAGCCTGGCCATGCCACCCCAAATACCTGGTGTGACAGAGGGGCACAGGGTAGCTCACCTGCCCATCTATATCCTATATGGGGTAAAAGCATTATAAGGGTCCTTTCTCACACCAGGACCCCCTCTCTATGAGGCAGACCAAGAATTCCTTTTCTTGGCAGACTTGTGAAGGACTCTTTACATTTTCCTCTTCCTTTCCAACAGGTGCTGCCATTTGGCACACACAGCTGACACATCACCCACACATAACCCTGAGCTTTGTAAATCCCATCTAGCAACATGTTAGCTCAGACATGCAAGATGACCTCAATTCAGAATGGAAGGAGAGTGACAACAGTAGAACTTAAAACCTTAGGCAAGGATTTCAGAGGGTAGGGTAATCTCTACTGTATGTTTTTATGTGGCAGGATATTTTCCAAAATTACTTGTGCTTTAGATCCCATTCACTTCCTAAAAAAAATATTTTTTCCACCAAAACCTGCTGAAAGAGAAATCTACTGCAGAAAGGGGCAGCTGCACCTTGCAGATATGCACAGCTGAAGATCTTTTATGTAAGACTCCCCCTGACTGTGTGGAGAGCTGTTAAGATGTCAGATCATGGTTTGTTGCTCTCAGGGAGGCTGCTGCAGCACTCAGTCAGAACAAGTTTACGTCTTGGAGGAATTAATTTGTCTGAATAATGTCATCCTGGTTAAACAAAATGTTAGGGAAAATATTGCAGTGTTCTGGTGCACCTCCCTGAACTGATGCCTATATATGGGGATTAGCCAGCATGAAAGGGATCCTGCTGAGTCAAACTGGATTATAGCAGTATTATTTTATAGAGACAGTAGAAAAGAGGAGGGAGGAAGGAGCTAGGGAAACTTTGCAAAACCATCAGCTATTTGACATGTTAAAGCAAACAGCATAGATGTGAAAATGCTGCCTGCTCACACAAGTGCATCAGAGCCAGGTCAGCTGACAGCAATAATCCAAAAAAACGTTTTTACCCCTTTTAGCCCTTCAAGCAATGCAGCTCCCAGAAAGCAAGGTGGACTCCTGTGCTTTCTCACACATCAGGAGATGTGCTTGTGTTCCCATGGTGGCACCCTGGCAGTGGTGGCAATGCTCCTTACATGGGGAAGATGTCCTGAAGAGCTTTGCCAGGCCTTCCCAATTGCCCAAGCAGCACATAAGGGGGCAAATGACCTTGCAGACTCAGCTCTCAGAGCCCCTGGGGAGCTGGTGCAGATGGCAGGAAGAGAAAACATGTAGGTTTTCAATAAAGTCCCTGAGATGCCTCCATTTATCATCACCAGACACTCACACAATCATTTATGTGGTGATTGTTCAATGCTGGCTGGAGACACAGGGCTGGTGGCAATTCACAAATGGGACAAGTCCTTGTACATCTTGTTTGCAGAGCTGGATCTGCAGTGTGTTCTTCAAACATGCCTGGAGGGCTGATGTCCTCTCTGTCTCTCTCTCTCTCTGTCTCTCTCTCTCTCTCTCTCTAGCAAACAGCTTGACCTTACAGTAATGGTATCAATTCTTCTGCCTGTCTTGTTCTGGCCCAGCAAATATTAACCTGTGCGAATAAGAGATGCCCTAAACCAGCCCCCTACACCCTGCAGTGCAAGGACACAAGACTGGGTGAACAAGACCTCTTCACAAATATGTCATTAAAGGACAGACCCTATTTAAGCACATAAAAGCAGCAAAACTCAGGCAGAGGAAGAGGTGGCACATTTTAGGCCAGAAAGAGTTGTCACAGTATGAGGTAAGGCTTGTGCCTCTCTTTGTAGTGCATCTATTCATCAGTACTGGTCTTGGTGGATCAAAACCCCTGTGCCTGCTCCCTCTGGGAAGTGTCAGTCTAACTGAGTGTGGTGGATTGTGCTAAAAGCTGTGCTTTGCAACACTGAGCTGAAGACTGCTGTGGTAGCAGTGGAAAAACACTCCTCCATCCTCCACTGCCCAATGCCAGAATATCCAATGCAATGCTATGCTAGTCAGAGCGTACAGACACATGGTTTGAAGGAAAAATTCAAAAGGATTTGAGTCATGGGAGTATAAAAAAATTCTCAAAAAACCAAATAGAACATATCAGTCATGTTGTAACTTGGAAAGCCAAAATTTCCTCCCAAAGACAGCAGTGAAACAGTTTCCAAGATTCCAGGATGCATCTCTGTCTGGAGCTAATAGAGACATGTTTTTTAATCCAAGTTTCAAGCCCAGTGAAATCCACTTCTGACAATAAGAACCCAGCCAGCTGAAGAAATCACACCACACCTTCCTAACCCACCCTTTGCTCACAGGTAGCATTGTAGTCCATCCAGCTCACCCCTCCAGCACTGCCATGCCCATTGTGGCGCCCACTGCACACCTCCCCGGGATTAGGGCCCTTTTCCACCTCCTTTTTGCAGTCATCTGTATTAGCCTTGTGTTTTTCCAAGTGGGAAGGTGGAGAGGCTGGGAGACTGTGGTGGGCAGACAAGTGCAGTCCTGACCCACATCATCCCAATGAACACTTCCATCCCTGCCTTGACCCTCTCTCTGGCACATCTCAGGGTATTTTCTGCACTCTGGCTTCAGCTGGAGCTGCAACAAGAGCTCTTCTGGAGCAGTCTTTTCTGTCACATCTCCCCTACATCTAAGAAAGGGCAGTTTTGGTTTTGCCCTCCAGCTGAGGCAGTTTTAGAGCTTGGATCCACTCATCTCCAGGGCCCATTTCCTAACTACTTAAAACCACCTGGGTGTATTGCCACACCACTTTCTCTTCCTGGCTGCATCAGAGAAAATGGTCAGAACTGCCTTTTCTGATGGAGTCAGTCCTGAACGAGAGTGAATTAGAGCATGACTAAACAACCAGGCCATGTGGGAGCTATAGGTGGAAGAAAACCTACTTTCTAGGTACTCAGATGCTGCTTGCCTTAAATACACTGAGCAAAGGTGACACCAGCACTGGGGTGATTGCACGAGTTGTTGGTAGGGCTGGTTAAAATATCCTTCCCTAGGAGGCACCAATAACTCTCCACCATCACTCCCAAGGCACATGCATGTCAGCCCAAGCACATGGCTTGTAGCGGGATGAAGTTATCTGGGATGAATTCCACCACAAGCATCAGACCCATTTAACAGCAATCCCCTTGTGCTCCCTTAAAGAAATAGCAGTAAAAACCAAAACAACCCCCCACACTCCCTGTGTGTAAACATCAGCAAAAACTAAGTAGTTTAATATATTTTGCAAAAGTAAAACCAGAGTAACTGCTTTGCCTCCAACACATCAGGAACATATTATTACCACATTGTCTTCAGTGATTATTCAAGCAATGCATTTAAATGTTCAGGGAGAAGAATGTGTGCTAAAATATTGTTATGTAACATGGGGAAAATGACTAATTCTGCCCTTGATCTTTTCCTATTTTGCTCCAAGTAAGAGTCATTAGAACTCATTCTCTGGTCGAAGCAGCAGCACGGCCGAATTCTGACCCAATTCCCCTGGTGGCTTTTACAGTGGGCTGATCCCATCCCAGGCAGCTGAGCTGTTCCAGAATTACTGAGCATAACTGTCTTCTGAATCAGTCCTCCAGGGCTGCACTTTTCCAAAGACAGGTGGAATAAACAATGCACATTTCTCCATGCTCCCTGCTGATGGAGGTCAGAGATCATTTACTTCCCGTTCCTCATGACTTGCGAGGAGTCTGGAGCCTTACACGTGAGCCAAGTGGGGCCAGCTCCATCCAGCAGTTGTGTGCCTAGTTCAGCAACTGCTGATTCACAGAGTGGGATTGCTACATGAATTCCTCTCCTGACAGCAGATGCAGAAGATGAAGACCTGTTCTGTGTATCTTTACTTTCAGTCCATTTGCATCAACAGTATACATACATGACAAACAGACGTGTCTGTTCTTAGAGACAGCTATGAAAAGCTAACATTTTCCTATCCTAGTGGAAAAATAAAATAAAAAAACAAGCAACAGTTACAAAAAAAGAAAATCGAAGTTGAAAATTTTTCCATAGCCTTTTTAAAGTTCTGACCCAATCCAACTTGTATTGGACTGAAACCTGCCCTCTGTATACAGAAAGAAGGTGACACTGACCCTGGGCTGTATTCACAGAAGAGTTCTAGTTACACCCAGTAAGAAAAAACAATGTTGTTTAAAGCTCCAGAAAGGCTCCTGACTTACCCTCCTAAAAGAAAATTTTGCATAGGAAATGCCTAATCCTGCCACACTTTTGAGAATCAGCTTTTCACTAGTGTGAAGAGAAAAAAAAAAAAAAAAGAAAATCTGTTCTTGGGGTTTCCTTTCAAAGCTTTTAGATCCTAGTCTTCAAAACATGTGATTTAAGATTTTCATTTTGGGGGATAACTGGGGTGAAAACAGAAGTTCTCAATGATCTTCAGCTGAAATCCATTTCTTGGGCAACTTTCTCCCTAAGTCACTGGAGAGGCAGGGATGGATTTTAGCTCTCACAGGGCTGTGCTACCGCATCAGGTGATACATCACAGCTCAAGTATCTGCAGTCCTGATCAAGCTGGGATTTTTTTATCCTTCCTATAACCTCCAACTAGGAGCATAATACTGTGCATGATTAGGTAGGCTGGACAAGTCTGTATCTTGCTTAGCTTAGAGTTAAGAGGGAGAAAACATATTGAAATCAAGTATTTGGGATTTATCCAGATATTTCCACAGCTAGAATCCAGCACCTTGGGCCCAACCCTATAATATTGTCTCCCTTTTCCTAAGACTGAGGTTGAAAGGCACTCGTGAAGCTCATTACTACATTAGCCCATTCCAGTGAGGTTTACCCAATCGGCCACAGAGATCCTAATTGTCATCCACTGGACACCTGATACAACACTTCTGATACTTTTAATTAACCACATCCAAAATCAAATTACCAGCTCAGTCCTCAGTGAATCTGACCTGAAACCATGTCCCCTCAGGAACAACGAGGGCTGCTCTAAGTGAAGGAAAATGCATCAGCCTGCTAAGGGATGGTGAGGCAGAAAGTCCCTGACCATACCAGGAAGTTCTGGAAGGCAAACAAGGCTCCTTCTCCAGCTAGAGCACCAGGGCTTATTTTGCAATTAGACAAGAGAAGATAAAGGGACAAGCAAATTTCCTGCTGTGATGGGGCATTTGCAATGCAGTCCCTATAACAGCATCTCATTCCTAGCAGTACCAGTCTACACAGCCCTGGGTTATTATGTAGTGTCTTGGACTGCTTAGAGGTAATAAGCATTCACCGAAAATGGACTGCTATTAGCCACTGGCAAAAGCTGATTATAATAGTGCCAGCACTGGAATATGTTTTCCACCCATTTACAAGAGGAGTAAAATAACAGGAGGGAAAAAAAAAATCACATTTGCCAGTGTTTGGAGCGTAGTGTGCTCTACATACAATTATCGAGAGAATGACAGGAAATTGACCCATTTACTCAGAAAAGTTCCTATCGTGTTCTGCACTATTTCATTTCATGCCCATTTGAGAACAAGTCATTTCTCTTCAGGGCAGAAGATAAATTGTCAGCTCGTACACACATCTCTTTCCATTGCCAGGCACAAAAATATCACAAAGAAACATTTTCCTGCCCTCTGCTTAATTTTCTTCTTCTTCTTCATCTTCTCTAATAAATGGTGCTAACTATAAAAGTCAACAGACTGTAAATAAACTCCATTCTATTCCTTCCTTACCTTATGATTGATTTTTGGATATAATGTATTCCACCCACAAGGTCTCTTGTCTGATTCAACTGCTTTTCTCAGCACCAAAGAAAAATCAGATAACCTTGGTGGAATAGCTTCATGTAAAAACAGAAACATTTGGGAACTACAGTTTTCCTAATGGCACACTGCAGTACAGGCTATAGAGCACATCAGTGCCCAGCTATGTGTCAGCATGGAGAGAGTTCTGGGTATTTAGGCTGCCAGCAGGGCCATTTCAGAAACAGCAGCAGGAAAAGGTGCTTGGGTTATGTATGGACACCTTGGACAGGGCGTGGGGAAGCCCCAGGCAGCTTCCCAGCTTGGACTTACTCTGCCCATTTGAGCCAACCACTTCTCCTCTCTGAATGTGCTTGACAGAGTGCAAAAGAGCAACTGCATCACCATGGACAGGAAATTCACACATAAATTGCTCTCTTCAGGACCTGGAGACCTGAAGACAGCAAGGTCCATGGGGAGAGGCAGCTTGTGCATGTAAGAAATAAAAAGGACATCTGGAAACAGCTCTATCTACAGCCTAAGCTCAGGTTTTGAGAGAACTGAGTTTGTTGCTCCTGTCCTATTCAAGCAGCAGTGCTCAGCTCTGGTTAATATCAAGGACATCAATCTGCAGAGAATCCCATGGCATCCCTGATGGAAATGCCAGCAGTCTGGGTTTGCGAGAACACAGGTGCCTCCTGTGCTGTACAGCTGGAGAACTGCTAATGTAAGGATGAGCCTTGGGCACAGCGGAGCCAGCATGGCAGTAATTCTGTACTCCCCAGCTCCTGTCAGATCCATCAAACACCATTCCAATCCACAGGTGGTTTCTCACACCAGTTTCTTGAGGTTTAAATTAAAGCAGCTCCACAAACCTCCAGTTGACACAACTTTTCCTGCAGCTGGCACACTGGCCAGCACACCCCAGCTTATCCTCCAGCCCTTGCTCTGCAAGGTGCAACTTCTTTCACATGCCCATAGTGCTGAGCAAGACACTGTTCATTTGCTCTGGAACTTTGCATTCAATCTCATCATTTAACACTGTTCTTTCACCTGAATAGTAGCTTCCCTGTGCTCTTCCATCTGGAGCATCAGTTCTAGGAGTGAAAATTGCCAATCATTTGGAGCAGGAAATGAGATGGAGAAGGGAGCTCAGAGCCAGAACCAGCCTCAGTAATTGCAGCACTCTATTCTTATACTGAGTACATCAAAACTCATGTTTTGCAGAGAAACCAGTCATGGAAAGTGGTATTCAGGCTTTGACTATGATGGAGATATGGGATGGAAATATGAAGAATATCAGCTTGGGAAGTGCAAAGGAAAGAACAGCCTTTCTTCACAAACAAGCAAAATATTCAAGGTTCTGCTAATTCACATCTGGACTACTTCCCCTCTCCCTCCTCAAAATGGATTAGCAGAGTAACAAAAGGAGGAATTTCCAGGTCAAGAATCATATGGAAACTATAGTCAAAAGCAAATTGTTTGAATCTGGTCTTCATCCCAAGAAAAAGCTGTTTGCTCCTGCTTAGTACAGAGCCCAGCCTCTGAAACCCAGAGTCTGCACATGCCTACAGGGAATGTGAAAAAGAGGGAGAGAAAAATAAAACAGCTCCCACCTCACAGTGAGAGGGTTTTGTTCCTCTCTGGCCAACAGTACGGACATCTAGACATGTGCAAGAGAACAACAGAGATCATTATCTGCTGGGGAATAGGATTGCTGTTCCCCTCTGTGAGGGTAGCCAGATTCACTCAACTCCCTAGGAAGAACAGTGGACGCATTAAGAGACACTTTTTTACCTTCCTGTCTTCATCAGCTAAGGAAAGAATTTTTCCTGTGGCTAATTACACATTTTAGCACCAAGGTAGTGATTGCCCTCTAACTGCAAACATCTGCCTCCAGCCTGGGGGAGAGCCCAGCTCTGACCATAGTTCCTTGGGCGCTGGCATTGGCCATTCAGGACAGGATGGTGGTCCCTCACCTCCAGCCCCAGTGCACACAGTCATGGGAACATGACCATTTCTGAAATGGGATTCAGCACTGGAGGTGCCAGCTCCTGACTGTGTGCAGCCTCCTGTTATGAGCCAACCCCATCCAGTCCTCTGCCCAGCTGCCCACCCTGCCTGATCAAAGCCCACAGAGGCCTTTGAGTCTGTTACCAGAAGCTGAACTCTTCCCTTAAGGTCAGCTCCAAAGCCCACCACTCCACATATCTGTGGCAATTTTTCCACTGATGGGATACAACTCCAGTTTTCAATGAGGTAATAGCTTGCTGCCTACCCACAAACCAGGCTCGTTGGGCTCACTCTTGGTCCCTTTAGAAGATAACCAAATTCTTCCTAACATTGAGAAAAAGGAGACAGGGCTCTTCAAATGCCCCACTCCCTCACCTTGCTTCCTATTCCTTTGTTTATAAGTGTTGAAGCATGAGGTTCATATTAATGCCATAGCCCTGAAGTTCTGTTGATTGCCACCCAAGGGTAAGACCAGGGATGTGACCCACCCACCACCTGTGCAGGAGGAAGCTCCCTTGCACAGCTGGAGGAAATTTGCCTCCAACTTCCCACCTCACTTCATACATAAATCCTGACATTCCCTCCACATGAAAAAAAAAAAAAGAAGGAAGAAGGAAAACAAATATCTTCTTCTGCCAATACATACATGTGTACACATGCACAAATACTTAGGAAAAACTGAAGAATCTGTAGATGGAGGGGTTAGTGCCAGATTTTAAAATTATTAAACATTATGTACAAAGAAAACATAATGAGCTCCTACGGGATACAGAAAAAATTACCCATGAATGAGAGGAAAATGGATAACCACTCCTGGGTTTGCCACTGGTGAATTATTTAATAATCACTCCCCAGCAGATGGAATATATTTATCTACCCCATTGGAGCACACTTTGAAATTTATTTATACTGCTTTAAAATATGATTATTTATTTAAAAAATAAACAAGGTAACCACATGGGGAAAGGGAAAGAAACAAGTTTAGAGGGGGGAAAAGTATGGCTTGTGCTTTTCAGTTAATTTTAGGGAATTTCCACTAAAATTAACTTGAATCTTCCTTACTTCTACTTTAAAAAACAGAAATTGAAAATTCTTTTGATCAAGCCAGTCTAGATTCTTCACACACTCCAGAGGATCCCTTTATGAGAGGGGGTCTATGTCTCATGTCTTTCACTAGCCCCGTTGACTTGCGCACCACATATCAGATTCAGCTCCTATTAATTTTAAAGAAAACATTTAAATTGGGATCAGTGAGAGCAGGCCAACAACTTAAACCAATTTGTTTTATGGGATCCAGTCCCTTATGTAAGTTAGAGTGACTCTAACCCACGGCTCAAACAGCACTCAGCCTTGCCATTTAATTAGCTACTTATTCTAAAATGCAAAGGGTGCCATTTAGCTAAGTTTGAAAATGCAAAAGGTACCCTTTAGTACCGTAAAAGTGCATAAGTGACCTGCCTGCTTCCAAAATTCAAGTAGCAGTTGTGAGCAAACGGCTCTGCCCACTCTAGAGTAAAGTGTATTATTGATAATTGAAGATTGATTTGGACAAACCTGAGGGAAGGTCCACGAGAGGAAGGAATACCTTTTCTGGGCAAATCCCAAATAATTTCAGACTGAATTCAGGCTTCCAGATTCCTCCTCTGCAAGTCTGTGTGTATGTACAGGTATACATTAGTCACGGAGGGCTGCACAGAAACTCTATTACCCAGCTGGGTACAGATGTTTTTAGGAGCTGGAAATCATCTGGGACAGAGGAGGTCAAGAGAAACCCTCCAGTGTAACACAAGCTTTCATACTTTGCCCAAAGAAAACAAAAAAAACCCAACCCAAGCCCTAAACCACTGCTTCTTCACCAAAGAAAAAACTAGTTGCTGTTGGTGAAACCTCTTCACAAGTTTTTTAACAATTCATTCTGATTTTCTTTAAAACCAGTGAAGTTTATTTATAGATCTCAAATGTGAGGAGTCCCATAGTGAAACCATCAATGGTTATTGGAGACACAGCATTTTCTAAAGTGACTAAAGAATTACATGACTAACTACTAAGAGTTTAGGTCTCATTGTCAAGAGTGGGTTAACAAACCAAAAGCAATCAATTCCTCAGTCATTTTTTGTGCTCACACCTTGCTTCCCCTTCCCAGACCAAGAAAATCTGCAACTAAGATGAATCAAGAATAGGTATTTTGTATAAGATTTTACCTTAAAAAAAAAAGAAACCTGATAGACTAAAATCCAGCTGCAGGCATGGATGTCAGTGTTTTACCAGCTACCTAGTTCAGCAAAAGGGCTGCTCTATAAATAATCCAGTATAGTGAAAGCTATACATCTTTGAAGTAAAAATGGACTACTAGAATACTCTTACTTAGTTCAGGAGAGCAAATCAACGTCCTCCTTGCTAGGAAAAGGCTCAAACACAGGCAAATCCTCTCTTGAACTGGGAGTGCTGCACTTCCAGCAAAAAAATCCAAACTGACCTCTACAATCTCAACATCCTGGAAGAGTAAAAGCAAATTCACTGTATATTATTTCTGGAAAGAGAGAGATCAGATTTCAAATATTACTTCCACTACAACAATCTAACCCATGAAGACAGACAGTACAGATGTGCATGTCTCTGGTGGGATGTGGACAAGGGAGCAAAGTCCTCCCTACATCCTCCTGAGATGGAAAGATGGAAATGTCAAACACCTTGTGTGGCTATGCGCACGTTTATTTTAAAGACAGAAGGGATTAAATACATCTACATAAAGGAAAGAAAAAGTGTTTAAACAACAATAAAAAAAAGATTTAGTGGCATTAATAAAGAACTCCCTTAAACCAGCATGTCACCATTAAAGTAATTAATAGGGCATGGAAGACATTTCAGTAGAAAGTGAGTAGTGCTTGCATTAGAGCCTTTAAAGTTTTCACATGACCTCAAGACAGACTACAGCATTCCTGTGCAAAAGTACCCTCTAAAAAAGAGATGGGGGCATTCAAGTCTATAAAAGAGTGATTTTAAAATTTAAATTATATGGTCTAAGTTTAAAATGCTAAGGTTAAGGGAATATTAGAAGGGCAATAATTCTATCTGATTAAACTTTTATCCAAAGTGACAATAAAATGTTCAAAATGAATTAAGGACTTTATTAACAGATGCAGAGGCTCTATAAAAAGAGTTTGAAATCTAAGTACCAGAGAGGAGAGGTTTTATTTTTTTTTTTTTGTCTGGATGGAGGTGATATTACTATAAAACTTTAATCTTATTGCCATGCCACAGTGAAAGTAAAACTGTCAGAGGTAATAGAGCAAATCAGGACTGCTTTCTCTCCCCACTCTGTTGCAAGGGCCTCTTTCCAGAATATAAGAATATTCATGTTCTATGTATGGCATTGTTCCTATAGTGACAGACACATGTGGACAGGTTATGGGCTGATGACTCACCTGGGCTTCTGCTGGTTGCAACAGTCCCAAGGTGGTAAGTACAGGCAAATTATATGGACCATTTCAAATCAGTACTTAGCAAAAATTGGTGCTGTGCCACCAGGGACTCTAGAGAATGTTCCAGTCTTTCCAAAACAGAATTCACTATTTCAGGACAGTTCAGACATTTTACTTGTTAATTAGTACCTGTATGTAGTAAGAGGATAACAATTTCCAAGCCCTTGAACAAAGGCATTTCACTACTTTAGAATGATCAAGTTTAAGTCAGCCATAAATCTGTGGAACTGGATAAAAAAACCAAGACCTTTTCTGAAAATTATTGCTAAATGCTAGATATGATTTAGAGCACAGCTCAGCTCCATCAGGGCCTTTAGCAGCCATGATTTCGGCCATCACTAATTTTTCCTTCTGTTTTGCGGCTGCTAAATTCTGGCAACTTGGTTGCCTTGGTGATGTCTGCAGTGCCTGTGGCAGATGCACTGGAAGACATCCTGCTAAGTGGTTTGGCTTTTCTGGGAACTCTTGAGCCTTTTGCATGTTGGCAGGAATGCTGTGATGGCCCCCTGTGCCTGTTCCACCGCTCTCCTACCGGCCAGTGCCAGCGCTGGGCACAACCTGGCCCCCAGCCTGCCCTGTCACACCCTCCGTGGGAGGACCCAGGGCTCAACCTCTCTCTGTCCCCAGAGAGCCCCATCCTGCTACAGCTGCCCCCATTCCCTTCTGAGAAGCCCAAAAGGCACCTTTAGGGATTCCCACATCCTCCTTTGGCCCTGCAGCACCCACAAGAAAAGCACACCTCCTCAGAGGAGCAACTGACTGCAAATTGCCAGGGAATCTAGGATGTCAAACAAATATTTTTCTTTTCACAACAGAACATAAATATTTGGCAGCACATTTAATTTTAAAAGTCTAGAAGTTACTCAAAGAGATTGGTGAACATTGCTATGATGTTCATTTGCTTCCTAAAATGTGACCAGTCACAGATGGCTTGCTGTAGGAAATATTAAATAAATTTTTTAAAGTGTTGTCTGGCTTGAACAGAGATTGCATTTACACAGATATCTTTGTTGGTGGAATGCCAAGATGGTGTATTGGTTCAAACATGACCTTAAACAAAAAACTACCTTGTCAGGAGCTAATGGAATATTCATACTTAAAATCTCAATCCCTGATAACATCTGAGAATTAATTTACATTTCAACACTGTTATTTTTCCCCCCCTCTTGCTGTATTTCCCTTCACAAACTAGGGAAAGTATCTGGGCTTGGTCAGCAGCAACTTTTAGGTTTTGGGCACAATAACCATTACTTTTTACATCTTTGAAGCAGTTGAAAAAACTCCTACATAAAAAATATTAAGTGACAGGAGAATCTGGAAGGCCACTCAGTGTTGAAGAGGCAAACAGCAAGGATGCAAATACAATGAGCAGCAGCATTAAACACATTAGTAGATTTACTTCAGCAAGAAAATAAAAATCAAAACAATATGAAGTTTCTTTTTTTGATGGCCAACATCTGTAGGAGCACATTCCTATAGTGACTAAAGACTATCAAATCTGTGCTTTATAACCTCACACCAAAGAGTTCACAAAGATTCTTGGTTTATTTCTTCCCATAAAGCTCTATTTTTATCAAGAACAAAAACCTTTGAAACATGGGCACATAACATGAGAACAGCCACCAGTTTCTAACTGCCTGCACTTCCTGCACTGCCTCAGAGAGCTGCGTGGCAAGTCTGCTTTGACAGTTACAGCATCAGGCTGGTGTGGAAAACCTCCATGGTACTTCTGTGGCAAATGTTTGCCAGGAAACAGCAGCCAGGGAAAAGCAGGGACAACGCTGAGCGGATCTCATCACCCATTTTCAGCAATCCAGATGCCCCATGAGCTCCACGCTCCCCAACGTGCATGGTGCCATCCCTGCCTAACCCCCACAGAGGCCTCGTAGAGATGGGCACACACCGCGGGACCTCAGCGACCACATCAACCTCCCTGCTCCTGTGAAGGCTGCTACCTACCAGTGCACAGTTATATCTTGTCCCCAGCAAATGCCACAGCACCAGAGTTAAGGTATAATCTGGTTTTCCTTCTGCCCAAAATACCCCAGTGGATTATTTATTTCTTCTGTCAATATTGTACTTGGACCATAGCTTTGTAATCAATGCAGATGAAATTAAACAATAGTCTTAAAATTTGCTTTGTTTCTATGTGAGTACCAAACACTCTCCATACTTTTAAAATCAAGACACTTTTTCTCCTGTCACCATTCCCATTTGTTGTACTTCATCTACACTGACATTATTTTGTTTTTTTCCAACCAGAATCTCCCAAGCCCACTGGGGTTTCTGTGTGCGTGATGGCAAGTTAAACAGTTTCCCCCACTGCAAACAAACATCACATGCACACAAATCATGTCCTGGAGTGAAGAGCGGAGGCAGACACTAGAGGGAGGATCGACTCACAGACTGAGCTTTTGCCAGAGCAAATTCCTTGGAGTGTGGCTTCACCAAGGAGACGGCTCAAGTGGCATGCTGCAAGAGCCTGCTGGGCTCCCTGGCACTCAGGCTTGCAAATCACTGTCTGGACTGAAGGAAGAGGGCATCTGGAATTGAGAGTGAGCAAGACAAGATTTTGCCCTCTTCAAGGCTGCTCAGGGAACCATCCCTGCTAAACCCAAACACACCCATTCCAGGACAGATTCAACTCTGTTACTCACAGATACTGCAGCATGCTTTGCCAGCAGCTCTGCACAGGGGCGCTGGTAAAAATAAGCAATACTTAATGGTTTGTTTACTTCAGTGAGTTCCAATTTTTTTATGTCTGGACACTGCAGTGCTTTAACATCACTGCATTAGAAAGGACAAAGCTCCATAATACACAGATCTGATGGAAACACACACCTAAATTACAGACCCCGTTTCAAATACATTACAGCCTTTTCAGAATAATTGTCTTCAGCCATTTGAATTGACAAATAACTATGCAGGGTTACAAGCAAGCAGTAGGACTGCATGGAAAGGAACACTGTCATGGTACCTTCCACCCTCCTGGGTTTTCCAAGAGCCCACACTCAGCTTTCAGATGTTTGTGCTTATTCCTGTCCAGTCTCTTAAACATCAGTGATTGGAAGAGGGGAAGAAAAGAAAGGTAGCTCCTTCACCTCAGATCCTGGCAGGCTGACCTGCAAATAGGTAGAAAACTGGGGTGTGGAAAACCTGAGCTGTACAGCGCAGGATGTGTTTGTGGTCCTGGACACATAATTCAAGCTCAGAACCAGAGCAAGTAAGGCTAGAAAAACCTCCCTAGGTCTGCCCATGCCTAGACCTTAACCATTCCTAAGAAATGTTTGTCCTGCCTGTCCTTGAAGGCTTCCAGCAGTGGTGATCCATGATCTAAACAAACTGCATTTAAACTTCTCAGGGTTAGATCTCCATCTGCAATATGGAGACAACGCTGCTGCCTTTTCCACAGATTTGCTGTTTACCAAGAAGTTTTTCAGAGACAAAGACTTTCATTCACTGACACACCACAGTGAGAGTTTATTACAGTGGTATCTCCAGATGCTGCTTGGGCAGCAGAGGGTGAAAGCAGCAAGTAGTTCACTGAGGAGGTGGTGAAGAACAGATGAAAGAAAAGAGATGAACACTGTAAACACTGGATGTAACTTGCCAATAGCCATCTACACATGACTGCAAATGAGGAAGACACTACAAAGATGTTATTCTTTCCTTATAAGCCATTTCTGCTAACTTGCAAAGGCCACAAGCTTTGGGATACATTCCATAGGGAAAGCTCAACACACAGCTAAAATCCATTGCTAAATGACTTCGCCATCCCCTCTACTGTAGCATGATCCCTAAGTGGATCTATAGCCAGGAACCATAAAATCCCATTAGTCCTGCAGAGAGGGAGACTATTTTCTTCCAAAGAATATACAGTTGGTCAGTGGAATTCACCCTGTGAGGCAAGAAATTCTCTGAATGGCAGCAGCTGGTCCTTCGCAGTATCATCTTTTCAGTCACTAAGAACTCTTCATTTCCCATGGTATAGTTTTTCTAGATTATACATGTCAAATCAACGCTTAGTTCATATAATCAAAATATGAAAAATGCCTCTAATTATAAAAGCACAAGGCAGAGACAAGACTACAATTCAAGTTGTTATGGCTGCCAACACACACAGGAGGAAAGATCTGGATTCTAGCAAGTCATCACAAAAATCTCAAGCAAGCCCAGGTGTGGAGGAGGGCTCGTCACTTAATATGGACAAATTTTTAAATAGGGGCCATGAAAAGGAATGAAAAGTGATCCATACTTAACAAAACTTTGTACCACCAAGACGTCAGTGAATAGTTCATCAGCATTTCATGCCTGATCTTCCAACACAAACGTATCTATTAAAACGCTGTCCAGCACTATGGTACTTTACCAAAAATATCCCCCTTGTGACACTGTTCTCTACCTCCACAATCCATAGCTGGTCTTCCTCTAAAGCAACACTCTAGTCAGCTTTCTGGAAAGTCAATTACACCAAGGTATATTGGTCTCAGAATCCACCACCAAGGTGAGCCCAATGCAATTCTTGGCAGGGCTCACTCTCATGTCTTCCAAGAACACTATGAATTTTCCTTCTTACAGGCTTGATTTGCAAGCTTCTTGTCCTGTCCTTGTTGGACAGCAAGATGAATTGGCCCTGTCTTCTTTAATATGAGCCTCTGGGTCTCTACAGAAGAGTCTCTGTAAAGCATTACCTCATCATCTCACGGTACACTTTCTCCTCTTTCTTTATAATTCCAGTTTAGAAAGGAGGTTATTGACCTCTGCTGACTCCCCCACCCATCCACCCCTGCAAAGGAACCTTTTCCCTTGCCTTGTGACAAAATAAGAGGCATGACCCATCCCCTGTAACAGCTGGTAGGCCATTGAAAAAACAGATGCAGTCTTCCAGAGGGTCAGCTAAGTTCAGCTGTCCCAGTTCTGACAGAAGCTGCTTCATCGACATATTCTCTCACACGTTTTTGTACCTCCTAGACCTGGACTCCTGGAAGCTCCAGGTGCAGCTTATGCAATAGCATCCCGTCCTCCTCTATCTGTGCCCTGATTGCACAAGAACATTTACCAGTCAAAGTAGTAGAGTTGAGCTTACAGGCACTACTCCTCCTCCACCCTCTGTCTCTATTTTTTTGTATCAGCTGTCGCTGGGTAGTATCAATAGAAAGGGCTGCTACACTCTTAAGGGATTTACTAATTTTTCCCTTTTACAAATGATCAGTTTATTAGATGTAACAGATTTCCCTTGACATTATGTTTTTTTCCATGGAATTACCAACTGGGTGCAGACTAGCAAAATTATCAATGCTAATAATCAGTAGCAATAAAACACACCAGTGCGCGAGCCAAAACTCTGGACCTGTTTTGTGGCTGCTATGCCCATGGACCACTTCTGTTCAGGGTAAGAAATACCCAGGGCTGAGCCTGCTGCTGCCTGGCACAGCCCAGCTCCATCTCTGTGCCACAGGAGCTGAGCCTTAATGCTTTTCGATCCACGGGTCACAGGTTCAGCTCCCTGCTGCCGATGACTCACACAGGAGCTCCGAACTAAAACTAGCAACACCAGCTTTTTTCTAGGAGAGGATTGAAGAGCAGCATTGATCTCAATGAAATATTTCGAGGGCAGAAAAATTCCACCACGCAAAGAGTGCGTGACTTCTCTTTAGTTTATTTTATATTTTTGTTCCAGTTGTCATTTTGAATTCAAACTCTTTGGAAAGCAGGCATAATAGTCTTAATGATCCCATTGAGCAGTTTAAATTCAAATTGTGGAGCACTTGCAATACCATGCTGGCAGCACTTTCCATAAATTACTCTCAAATTCAATACGTTGCTTGACAAAAACAAGAATAAAGGGCTTTTTACTTTAAAAAGAAGAAAACTTGTATCATAAAAAAAAAAATCTTTAAATTATAGTTTCTCTTTTCTGGTCCAATTTAAATTGTTACATAGTTGCTAAATTAGTGCTGTAATCCCTGCTTACAAATTGCAGAATTATTTTTAAAAATAGATGTAGTTTTACTGCAGGGAACAACCTTACACTTTAAACCCTATGTGCTGCAGGAAGCTGCTCTTGCACAGCTTTCAACCAACCACACTCACGTGCACACAGGGCGAGGTTTACAATACCAGTCACACTGAAGCCAATACAGTCTCACCAGAGATTTGAATGAGCACAAATTGAGTTAACACTGACATTTTAGAATTATTAGCAAATTTAAGCTTTCCCAGGATGCTCCATGGCACCAATGGCTCTCATTTGTACCATTTCTTAAAAGCATTTCTCTTGTGGTCTGTCCTGAACTATCTTCTCCTACTGAACTACAGCCACTGATAGGCCAGGAAGTTAGAAGATTTTAAGAGAAAAAAACCCTCTAAGATATACCTTTTTCTGCTCACAAAACAAGTAATTGAGGGGGGGAAGAAAAAAAAAGGTGGAGCACTATGATCCCAAGTTCAAAGCTGGGGAACAGAAATAACCAGGGCAAGACTCCCGTGCATAATTCTTCTTCCTTCAAGCACTTCCACAGCTTCAACACTAAGGAAAGATGAACTTCACCTGCAAAAAATCCTTGTAAGTGATCTTTGGGGATGGGTTTAAGATATTGTCCTCAATATCTCACTGTTCTCAGCAGAAATAGGAAACCTCAATCCCTGGGTCTCCACAGGACACTACAGAGCATACCCACCATCTGCCCTGATGCAGCTTGACAGAAATGAGAGTTTCTTTCTCCTCCTCCTTCAATCAATCCTTCACCATTTCTAGCCCACCACTTCTCTGAAGTCTTTCATCTGACTCTGGCTATTTCTGCTTTCTTGTACCCTTCCCAGTCCCACCATGGTCCTCTCCTAGGTCACATTGACTGGGACACAACAGAAGAAATCCTGAGGGACCAGGAGCATCAGCAAGGTCTTGCTGCATTCTGCAGTAACTGCAGGAGCTCAGCCCCTCCCAGCCCTCACCTCAGAGCGCACATCTCCAGCTGCCAACCGCCAGACTGTCAGGAGAGGGGAGTAAGAATGGAAGAAAATTTCCACATCCTGGAGAAAGTTATCTGGACATCAAAGAACACCCCATTCACAAAACAGCAGCATCACTCTTGCCAGACTGGTGTGTCTGGTTAACCTTGTGCTCAGTCCTTATGATAACACGGTATTTGGACAGCAGACAGCTGGCACTGCTCAACATCTTGCTCTTCAGTCTTTTATAACAACAGTTCCACTGATATTACGCTTAGCCTTTTCCCTGCTCTCAGTCCAGTGTTAAAATCTCTTCAACTACTAAGAGGAAGCAAACCAAATGTTCTTTTGTCAGTAATTTGCCCAGTAAGGGAGGGGGGAAATATACTGATAACATACTGCAGACACGGCATTCATCACGTGCACAGCAGCGCACTGGTTACACTGGAAACTCTATCATGGTATTTCAAATGTTAACTTGACTGTCATCATGACTGGGAAACATCTGTCTCCTATTAACACTTTAGTTTTTACAGTTGCTTTTAGTTCAGCAGAAGAGTCTTAATGGAGAAGACTGGTACTCTTTTAGAAATAACATCAATAATGAAAGAATCCTTGGATGCAGAGCAAAACCAGCAAACACATTGGCAACAGAACTCGCTGCACTCAGAAAATGTAACAGGAAATGATAGTGATGGGCTTTTGGGTGGGGGGATTTTTGTGTGAAAGAAAATAACTCTGGTACTCAAACTCCCATTAAGAAAAATATTTCTTTTCAAACAGGTGATTGATTTCCTTAGATGTTAATTCAGACTTTTGGGGAATTTCATCTTAATTGGATCACTGATAAATAAAACCAGAAACAAAAATAACAAAGAAAATCCCTTCTGCAGGCTATTTAGGCTTGGTACTGGCTAACCAGTAATTAAATACAGCTCTTCACAGAAATCTTAATTATGGCTTCACTACACCACAGCTAAGAAGAGTCACACAACAAACTGAGAAGATTAGCCAATTCTAATTGTTTAAAAACATTTATTTTTATTTTTGTGCATAGTTTTTGTGTGCATAAGGCCACAAGTTGCATCAGTGAATTATTAAAAAATAATCAAAGGCTTCAAGAATTTATATATCACAACTAGGCCAGTGTAACTAGGCAAGTATTCGTTTATTTTCTTTATATAAATTAAGCCTCTATGACTTGCGTAAGAGGTCAAGAGTTTTCGACTTGGGAAAACAGGGATGTGTGCTAAAAATCAGTGTGAATTAGGTAGACCAGAAACAAGTTTCACTGAATTAATCACACTTACACCAGCTGAGAACCCTGTTTTCTCAGCTGGCCACTGCCATGAATTAGCTGTGCAGTTTTGGGCCAGTCACATCTGCTGTACCTTCTATGGGAATTCAGCTCCAGAGGAATCTGAGTCAAGATACTTCAGTCCCACTGACTTTCTACAGATCTAGGATTCCTAGTATCCAAGCTATTTTCTGTTACAGGGACTTTGGGAAACAAAAAATACCCCACCCACCTTCAAAAACCAAACAACCAACCCCCCCCCAAACCAGTCAACCAACCAACCAAAAAGAAAGGGGAAAAAACCCCAAACCAAAACAAAAATAATCAGAGGCCACAGTTCAGCAGAATGTGGCTAGACAGGCTAGATTTTAAGCAGGTCATTAACTCTGAGCTCAGGATAACTGCATCACACATCTAAAGGCATCTGAAGACAAAAGCAGTCAGACTGTGCCTCATCAATTTAAGGGTCTCATTCATCTGCAAGAACAACTTGCAAGCCTAGCTCAAAGCCTCAGTGTACTTAAGCATTCATTATCCTACTGAAGCCAATGCAGGCTTCATTCCACTGAAAAATCAATGAGACATATGCTCTAGGACACAAATTCCTCAGGCCTAAAGCCAGAGGATGGCAGAAGCCTAGATCCCTTGCAGATCTCTCTTTCAACACAGCAGAGTCCTGAGCTTTCTGAAAGACACTGAGACATAAGCTCCCAGCACTTGTTTCTTCCACATTCAAGAGTTTAATATGTGCTTGGGGTTTTGGTTTTTTTCTTCTTTACTGCATCAGACTGCCAGCTTCCTGCTCCCCATTTTTCACTCACAGTACCAGCTGCCCAGCTACATATATGTAGCCCCATCAGCATCGCCATCCTTTCCCCTGCATGTGCAGCAGCAGATGGGTCCAGACGTGTTTTGGGTTAACTCCATAACCATGTTTTTGTGGACTGCATGGATAAACATTTAAAGGCCCCTTCTGGTTATATAAAAGGAAGCTATTAAACGTTTACTCCTTCCTCTGTACTCAGAGCTGCAAAGCCCTATCACAGAACATACAAACGCAGATGCAACCAGGCAATTATCGTTCCTTTATCCCTTAAATAGATAGAAGATAAATTTGAAAGAAAATGAGGAACAGAATCCTTCTCCCTTTCCTTTTTTATCCTTTTATCTCCCAATGTAGGAAGTTTACTGAACCCCTGCCAACAATTCACTCAGGCTAATGAAGTGTATAAGTAATGGGATTAAATAATCTTAAACCATTACTACAGTGGCTAATGCAGATGTTTTCCCAAACTAAAGCAGATGAGTGGTGTAGAATGCGTGCTTGATTTAAAAAAGAAGAAAAGAAAGTATCAATCTGCAAGCAGATGAAGTCAATTCCAGCCTGAAGTCAATGAAATGTTTAATTCTAGTTACATAAAGTTGCTCCAATTACATTATGAATGCACCTTCCTAGAGTCTTCAGCGCTTTGCACGCGGTTAAACTTGCCACAAAACAAAACTTAATTTTTTTATGGCGCAATCATTTTAGTGCAAACAAAAATAGAAATTATTTAAAAGGTACATATTCCACCAAAAGACCATTTAGTTTTTAAAATCAATTTAACAAGGCCCATCTATCACTGCCATTGTAAGTAAGACACAATCTTCCCTTTTTATATTCAGTATTTCTGTAACAATCTCACTGTGAAGGCTCTGTAGAAATAGAGAGAAAAATGAAATATTGGTGGCATTTTCAGAAATATTTTAGTATTATTGCTTTAATTATCACTGGAATGACAGAAATGTCATGAAAAACATCAATTTTTACTTTCAGAAGTGTAAATCCAATTATCCAGTGTTTGTAAGAACTCAAAACTGGAAGTTTAAAGAAAGATCTGTCAGTGTTTTAAGAATGTTCCAGCGCTTTTCTTACTCTAAGTTACAAGGATAATCCTTATATACTGGATGCTAAGGTCAGATCAAGGTAAAGCCTCAGGCTCATTATGGGATGCTTCTTTAATTTGCACCTGTGCAACTGGTTCCAGCTACTTGTTATGAGAGTCTCTTAAACCGTGTAGCTCCTCAGAGCAACTGTTAGTTGTTTGCTTTAAGACCTTGTTGGAGGCATGAAATGAAATTTTAGGGTACTGTAAGCTTCAAAAGATATCTAATCCAAAGACCCTTAGTTCAGTAGAAAGTCTTCCATCAAGCAAGGCAAAAGTCTTGATTTTAGCAATTTTAGTGCTTTCTTGCATCCTACCTCCTTAATCTTATTGGGCACACAGTCTGTAACCATTTTGGTATCAGATTTCTCAACACAGAAAGCTGAAAACTACACTACTGATAAAAAATGACTGCATAGTCTGCTCCTTACAGAGATGAAACCATCACAAAACCCAGCTCTTTCTCCTGCTGTGTCCACTTCATTTCAGAGGGAAGTCAGACCAGGAAATGTAATTCACCCAGTTAGCTGAAAAGATCAGAGTTCTTCTGAAGACCATAAAAAAACCTGTTGCTCATGGTACTGCCACAGGGTTGTGAGATTTTAACTGTAAAGCAACTCCACAGCAATGAAAGAAATAAATGTTTCCCATGTCTGTGCATTAAAATCAGGGCACAAAAAGGAACGGGTACTCACAATGTAGCAGGGTTCACAGTAGGCTTTCTTCTCCACAGCGTAGAAAGGTTGTCCCCTCAGCTTGCTGTTGCATTTTATGCAGGTGAAGCAATCCACGTGGAACACTTGGTCCATGGCTGTGCAACCGGTGCCCTCTCCGACAACATTCTCCCCGCAGCGGGCACAGCGTCCTGTCACCAAAGGGAAAGGACAGGAGTCAAAGCAAGGCCCTTGTCCCAGCTGCACAGGAGGTCCCTCCACTCAGCCATGGCTGGTGAGGGGGATGTGGCAGCTCAGTCCACAGAAAAACAATTTGTGCTACTGCTGGCAAAGATCCAGTGCCACTGGAAGGTACTTTGGTGCTGGTCCATATGAAAAGATCTAGAAAGGATTGGCACTGGCTCCCAAAACAGCAGTCATGTCAGCTGTAGTGCTGCAAGCCAGCAATCATTGTAAGGATCTTGAGCTTCAGATACAGACACTCAGCTATCATCTAACCCAGCTATATAGTCATCCTCAGCTCCTCAGTTAGATGGGGTAAACCTGTGCCTTAAGCCTTGCTTCCACATGAAAGGATTTTGTCATAGGAGGCCTCATAAAGCTGCCTGATGGCAGCACAATTTAAAGAGAAGTTTTTGCTTATCTAGCTTAAACCAATTCTCTCAATGGAGCCAATTACTTTTTTTTTTTTCTGTTCAAAGATTAATACAGATTAAGATATTCTGTCTATTTAAAGCACAGAAACTATTCCTAAAGAAACTGATGTGTGGATACTTTATTCTTACCATCCTTCAAGAAAGGTGTATCAGAAACTGCTGGTAAAGACTCTAAGTACAGACAAGCCTTAAGAGCTCTGTTTCTGAAAAAGGTCCTTAGTGTCAGACACAAATGCATAACAAAAAAGTCTGTAGATATGCATGTACAAAAGGCTTGCTGCCTTGCTCAGATTGTTGCTAAAGATGCTATGCGGCAGATAGTTTCAAAGCGAAGACAAGATTTCCTTAGCTCATGGGAAAAACATTTCCCTAGGGAAAACCGTGGTGCAGAGGTGATGGAAGAGGTGGGTAGAAGGCAAACCTTTGCCATTTTTCTCTGCCATTTGGGTTCTAGAAAATGGAGATAGCCCCTGAAGTTCTGACGTCCTTACATTGGAAGGCATTAAGGACAAGGCCAGCCACACTACACAGGAGAACCCCAACAAAGGTAACAAAGCAACTATGATCTGGGGCATCACCCCACTCAAAATGGTACCCTCCAGTTTAGGAATAACTGTGGTGACAGCAGCCTTGGGACCCTGCACTTCTTGAAGGCTTCATGGGTGGAGTGGTCAGTGAGCATGGGAAGGGAAGCAAGAGCTGAGGTACAAAAAGGAAAGCAGACTGAGTTCAATACAGAATTATTCATAAAGGCATATAGAAATAATATGTACCTGATAATATTTACATAATCCAGTAGTGATATAATGCTCTCTCATACAATGGTCTCTTTATTGGCCTTTTCATGCCAATACTTCACATCTTCTACAAGTTAGACCTGTCTTGTCATCTCAAGAGCAGGACTGCCCTTCACTGTGAACTAACAATGTCCCCACACTCATGACTTCTTTCCTGCCTGTCCCACACTCCAGCAAGCTATATTAAGGGAACAAAGCATGTAAGCTACTTTTGGATCCCTCAGGATGTGGCAGGATGATATATATACACATTTGAGATATATTAGGAAAGCTTGGAAAAGAACCCAGATCATTATGATTTGCTACAATGGCATAACTGTAGTTGGCTTTATACAGGACAGACAGTTCCTGACTCAAACAGCTCCCAGCCTGGGCAATGTGGAGGGAGAACTCACCAGATAAATCCAGACAAGTCTGGAAATCCCCCAAATGGAATTAATAATGATGTATTTAAACCTAACTTTCCTTAGCATTTGTTATTAGGGTTTTGATTGTCACTGTCGTGCTTTAATCACTCCACTGTAACTCTTCTAGAGAGGACTCCTTTTTTATTAGCAGAAAAGGAATTCAGGTTTCCCAGCATGGTAGTGAGGCTACAGAGCATGGGGGAAGAATGGAAAAAACCATGAGGGCTAGGAAGAAAAAACCGAAACCCACTCAAGAGAACCACAGGAGCGAGCACTACACTGAGAAGGAGGCAGAAGACACCTCCTGTGTAGCACAGGAGAGCCCTGCTGAGCCCTGGTGTGGACAGCAGAGAGCTGCTCCAGGGCCTTCTCCAAACATCTCGTGTAGCTGGGCTGTAATACGAAGAGACGTCTGGGGAGCAGTTAATATCTCTATATATAAAACATGAAATTGAAAGCCATTAGTGTATTACTTTACACAGTGTTTTTCCAGAGGGAATATTCCGCTGAAGAATTTATTTTCCCTAGTGTGCCATTCTGTGATCATCCGGTATTATTTTTATGAGGCATTTGGACATGGAATAATGTAGTGTCTATGCAAACACTTCTCAGCTTTCTTTGTTAACATCTGAGCAGAACATGTGGGAATCTTTTCAACCCCTCCTTCTCTTCTCACATTCGTAATTTAGCCAGCTCTTGTGTGCTTCAGCATTTATCTTCCTCTTTGACCAAGGCATCTCTCCATTTGCTGAAGAAGCTGTCTACATGGAGACCATACTTCTGGCTGTGCTTGTGCCAGGAGACCTGGGTCTGTTTCCTAACTCAAATACATACTCCTGTAATCTCTGACAAGTCACTCACTGCTTTTGTATCTCTGTCCCCTCTTTGAGCAAAGGGCATCAAGACATCTTCTCTGCCTCCCAAAGGTGCCCTGAGGCTACATTCCCCCATGGCTCTGAGGTATTCCCCAACTACACTGCTGGTGGTCAGATACAAACCAAAGAGTAGCCCAACGTGAATCTTGGCCAACTTCTCCCCTTTATGTTCATTTCCTGAGGCTTTCCTTCCTCTTTCTGGGTTTTTCCACAGAAGATTCCCACTGAGGCAGCAACAGACTTAACCTGTCTACATTTATGAGAAGTCCAGTTTCTGCTATTAAGTACACAGACAGAAATACTCCTATAAACTCTCACACAGGAAAGTTTAAAGAAAGCTTCCTTTTTTGTAAGTTTATATGCAAATTATAACACTGTGGCCTTGAGCAAACCATGTTTTTCATGAGACGTGGCCACTCCAGTGAGAATCAAAACACAAGCTCTGTGCCTAGCAACTCTCCCAACTGACTCACTCACCCAAAAGGTAAAAACAAATAAGCCAAAATATTCAAATTTGGGAGCTAACAGTTGGGTGGCTGGATCCACTTAAAGGCCCATGGGCAAATACACAACCGATCTGGTTTGCAGCAGTGCGATCACTGGAGACTGCACCTTCTGCAGACCTCGGTGTAACCTGGGAACTCACAAGGCTTCTGCAAAAACCTGTCTCTTCTCCCAAGTCCTGCAACTCACTCAAATGTAGTTGAAAATGGCTATTAGTTTCAAGTGTTGGTGAAGGAGGAACTGACAAGCAGACAGGCACATGCACACAGGCAGTGTGATTGCACAAGCCTCATTTCCTTAGAAAACCAGAAAAACCCCACTAAAAACAATGTATCTATCATTATGTCTGATAAAAACAAAACAAAGGTCTGCTTTTCCTCTGTGCCAGTTACCAACGGCGAAGGTATTTGTGGTTGGGCTCACCACAATTAAGTGCCCACACATGTTCCCTATTTTAATATTTTCACACTGTCTCAAATAACCCAGTCCGTTGTGTGCAGAATACCCAAGAGTGAACACAGAACAAGTTGCACTGCTTATTGGGAAAGAAGTAGCAAAAGGCAAAGTTTGCAAGACTCAAGAACAAACAGATTGCACAAAAAAGATTACACAAATAATCTAAGAGAAAAATAGCAGGCAGCGTATTACAGTAGAAACACAGAACAACGTGACCCATTTGCTTTCCACAAGCAGCATTTAAAAGGCAGCTTAAAGACAAAGGACAAAATTAGCACTAAACTGCATGAAGATGAGAAACTATGTCATTTCAACATTCTTCTTTTGCCCCTTCAGCCCTTTTTAGATCCTTTTTCAAGATCATTTCAGCAAAACTAGAAGGCGATATGTTGGCAGCAAGCCTGGGAGACCGGAGTTCTCTATTTTTGCATGAAAGAGGTTCATAACCTTGGCCGTGCTGTGACCTTCCTTCAGCCCAGCCTGGCTGCCACATGGTGGTCTTACCTTGGGGGCACATACAGAAGTGCCCAGAGAGGCTTCCCTGCTGAAAATGCCACAGTTAGTGAGTGCATTACACAGAAACACTTCAGCAGCTGAAAGGATACATCAGCTGCTATACTCTATTCTGAAACCTCCTCACTTACTGTCTTCTGCTGTGTAAAAAATTTGAAATATTGTGAATCTGAAGGAAGAGGGGAAAGGGAGAAGAGGAGCTCATATTGCACATGATACCATGTTCTAACTTCTTATTATCTCATTACTCTCACATGGTTTTTGCCTATAACACCACAGATCCTGGCTACTCAGATTATAGAATAGATCCATTCTGCTGTGTATTGGGAAAACACAGAATTCAAAGAAGGGCCCAACTGCAGGAGTTTACAACCTAATACAAGCAATAACAACCAGGTAGTGATAGGAAATAGAAGGAAACGATCAGACAAAACCAGTCAGCGAGGGGAGCCGTGGTCTCAGAACTCTAAATGTTTCACTGTTGACAAGGAGTCTGTAGAAAGCAGAGCAAAGGAAAAGGTTAAGGAAGAATTTGAAAGAGGACCCGGAGGGAGTTTAAAGGAAGTTTAATGGAATGCTTCTGAAGAAAGGACAAAGACAACACAAAAGAGAATGTAAGTGCTTGAAGGTTGAACATAGACAGCTTCAGATGGGAAGGATGAGTTGGTATGTCACTAGAGACTACTAGAGGAAGAAGGGTGGGAATAGGTCATTACAGGTCATGCAGGTAAAGACATGAAGCTTCTGTTTGATATGAGGCAGAAATGAAACCAGAGGAGAGATGTTTAGGAGTTGGATTTGATGATCCTTGTGGGCCCCTTTCGACTCAGGATATTCTATGACTCTATGACTAAGAGGCAAAAATTATCTGGCCTAAGTTAAAAGCCAGAGAGTTATTTCTGCAGGTAGTTGAGCATGAATAGAGAGAAACTGCATTTATTGAAAAGGATGTTGCAGAGATTCAAGGTCACTGGAGCTTGGATGCAGGTTTCAACTGTGAAGATGAACAGGAAGGCCGTAATCTGAGGTGTTACTCAGCAAAGCTCTTAAGATTTGGCCAGAAACTGGGCACAATCTGGAGATGAGGAATTAGGCACAGGGTGTTCAACCTTATCTGGGACATGCATCACTTTTAAATGTCAGATTAGGGACATGAGCAAATGGGACAAACATCCACCACTGAAGATGGATGATGGAATAGGTACATGTCATACCAATCCTTACGGCAGTAATATTCCGATAGCAATCACACTGGAGCTGAGGATAAAGGCAATGTAACTCCACACAGGTGGCTTGAGATGCTCCTGTTTGTACATCCAGGGACTTCAGTAGCCTTTTGTAGACTGCAGCATTATTTTTCTGTCATACCTACTTAGACATTAAGCCATTGGCAGCACCATTGTGATGTACAGTGACTAACACAGACAATTCAGGCAGCAACTACAGATGCCAAGAGCAGAGAAGGCAGAGAGAAAATGTGCAAACCTCTCCACAAAAGGCTTAAACTCATGAATTCAAAGCATGCATTCTATGTAGAGAAGAGATAGGGGATAATTTTCTGATAAAAGCATCAAAGTAGGAAGGTTCTGCATTTGCTGAAACGTGGGGGAAAAACGTTGATATCTCAAAAAACTCGGCATGATGGAAAAAACTGTTTCCCACCTAACCATACAGTGGGAATACACCACAAGGTCATATCCTCAGTGCCTATCAATTACACCATTTCCCTTGATCAGCTAAGTGTATTCCCCAGCTCTCACTGCAGCCCTGATATGCAATGCAAGAAAGAACTAAAAAAATACAGCACACTGCCTTTTCAAAACAGTACCAAGAACACTTTGAAAATAGATAAATACATTGAACAAAATATCTCACTAAAAGTTCCCCTAGCAGCCTCAAGACAGGCAGTATTTCCGCTGTGTTATTTTTCTAATCATTTCTGTTTAGAGTTCGCCAGCGAATGCATTTTAGAGGTTCATGACACATTCTGCTTTTGGATGGCTTTGAATCAGCTGGCAGTAAATGTGGAAAAATCATTATTCCTAATGAAGAAATATTGATGACAAAACAGCATTTCGAGGACAACGTTGACCATAAGTCAACAATGTAACAAGACTTTCCCCTCTCTCCCTTCTCTTTCCTAGTGACTTTTATCCAAGGGTTTTCAAGCACTTCCCAAGCACATGGGATTCCTCAGAACACCTATGTCCGACAGGCAGAATTACTCCATTTTAAGGGGATGCAGGAGCAGAAATTGATTATTAGTGTTAATAAATTGAAATTGATAACAGTGTTAACAGCAGACCTTAACTTAGTACACCCTAATCAAGGTTAGTCCCAGTCACAGCTTTTGCAACTCAGAAGTACCCAACAGGTTCTGGGTTCTTTGATTGATCCGTTCTTTGATTCATCCAAAGGGAATAGAAGAGGAATCTCTGATCCACGAGGGAGGGTTTATCCTTCTACAGTGCATGGGAGGTATGTGTCTAACTGATTATGCTAGACACAGATGTGTTGATCATATATATCCCAGAGCGCTTCTGATGTTCTGGCACTCAGGGCACTGCAATAATGGTACAGAGGGAAACCCAGAGGCATTTTGTACATTTTGTAGAAAACTGTACTATTGAGTTTCATCTTACCCTTGCCTTCCTTACCTACACTTTTCTTCTTTTGAAGTCAAGACTTTTCACTGAGTGGGAAGCCCTTGGCAATGGTTTATTGTGCCAGGATCCAAGCTTGAAGTGTCACCATTTGACAGTAGCAGGCTGTATGCATCAATTGTCTTACACAGCCTTTGGACATGAGACAGATCAATCTTAATTCCCTCTTCTTCAGCAGACGTCAGAAAACAAAATCTTTCACAGTAAACACAGATTCATGCTGCAATGTGTGCCTGAAACACTTCATAAATTAAATCCAAGGCCATGATTTAATTACTGTGTCCTGGTTATTCTGCTTTAACTGTGTTCCACTTGTACTCCAGATGTACAGGTCCCCGCAGTGACCTACTTGTCATTTGTACTGTACAGCACTGTGCAGTAGCTGCACTCTCGTGTTGTTTGCATCCCTTTCCTCCGACCACAATACAACTTCATATTCTCACTTTGCTTGGCTGTAAAAACCTGACACATTCTCAGTGTGCCCCAGAGGTCCCATGCCACACCACAGAGCAAATGCATTGCAACTGTGCAGGCTCATTCTGCCAACAGTTTACCTTCTCAAACATTTCTTCATGCTGCTCATCACAAGATAACTATCCCAGCTGATCTCCAGGCCTCACAGTGAACCTTTTCAATACCCCAGGGAAGGTAGAGGACTGTTAGGACGCCCAACATGCAGGCAGGGAACTTGAGATCCACACAGGTTAAATAACCCTCCAAGGGTCACACAAGAAGTTTATGATGGAGCCAGGAACTGAAACCATATCTTCTCAATCACAGTCTGGTTTCTTTAACCACAAGGCCATCTCTGAAAAGGCTTGAAGGTAAGAAGGGCCTGTAGCATAAAATCTCCATTTCAGAGGGAGCTCCCAGCACCAGTCTTACTAAAATCCCTTCCGCAGGAGGAAGAATTTGCTCCTTGTGTGGACCAAGGCATCACTCTCTGGCAGCCTGGCTGAGCCACATAGGAACTGAGCACAGAGTTCTGTGCCTCTGCTACTGTCCTCTATTTACAGAGAAGGAAAGATTCTGCTTCCTTCAACACCTGTGTGGTGATGATCCTTTACCTATCTACATTCCCCTCTGCTCCGCATCCTGGGACACAAGAGACAGTTTAGTATGTTTCTGATATAAACCAGATTACAATGACAGGTACCTCCTGAAATTATTGCAGCCACAACATATTACTGCCACAAAATGGAAAGGACCACTCCTGATTTTCCCAAAAAAATATAAAAATTCAGGTAGAACAGGATCTTGAGAAGACCTGGAAATGATCTTAATGCTTCAAAGGCAGCACCAACTCTCTACAGCACTCTTGATAGATACTTGTTTAACCTGCTCCTAAAAACCTCCAACAACAGAGATTTCACCAAGTACTTGGTCAAAAAATCTCAGTGGGTACCTAACCGTACCACCAGTGAGCTTTTCTGCCATCCAACCACAATGCCCCTCGCACCAAGCCAAGCCAATGCCTTTTTACTCCGTTCATGAGGCCATAAAGAAAGCAGAGACAGGCTCACACCAGCTCGAAGGACGGATTGGAAGATGCCCCCCCGGCAGGCTGGTGCGTCCCTGAGCCCCACACACCGGTGAGGTGCCAGTCCCCACGCTGGAGGATGTGCAGTGAGTGTGCCAGCCCAGTGGGGGTCAGTGATGCTCCACAATATTTAAGGTCCTAGACACCTTTTTTGCAGCACGCTTTGCCTTTTTTCTTTTCCCCTCCTGTTGTTGTTGTTACATTGTGTCAACTTTTTGGCACGTGTTTTACCATGTGCGAACGGCTTGAAATAGAACCCCGCTTACATCTGGAGGAAAAAAAAAAAAAAAAAGAAAAAAGAAAAAAAAAGAAAAGAGGGTGAGAAAAAGAGTGGGAGAGAGGAAACATTCCTCCCTTTGCTGATCGATCAAGGAAATGCAAGGGAGAGAGTAAAATGTACTCTATTTCCTTTAGAAATGTTTCCTTTAATGCCGATGAAAGCTGCCAGATGACAGACTACGGCTGCTCATGGGCTCGGGAAGCAGAGCAGGAGCTGTGAGCGCAGGCACGGGGGTGTCCCTGGCAGCCGCAGCAATTCCTCCTCCAGCCCCCGTCTCTCCCGGGCTCTCCGGCACGGCGAACACGGTGCCACGGCACTCCCCGCTTCCCCTCCCCGCCGCTCCCAGCCTGGCCTGAACCTGCCATGGGTATGGTAAAGAAGCAGCTTTATGTTGCAGGTGTAGAGTTGGATTGAAAGGAGTAACATTTCATAATTATTCGTTTTAATTAAACACTTGTTCGTGTTTGGAGGCAAGACTTTCAAAAAACCAGTTTGTACAAAAAAAAAAACCAAAAAAACAAACCCAGCCAACAAATGCTTAACTAAGGAGTGCAATAATTTCATTTGGTAAAAAAAATAAAAAATTTTAAAAATGCATACTTTCACAGAAGTCCCCCACGTTCCTGGGCCATTAATCCTCTCTGATTGCATTCAGTAAGTTCAAAAAGTAACACCTATAAAAACCTCCTTAAAAAAAAAAAAATCAGGCAAAACTTATAAGAGCTGTAAGAAAGTGGGCCTTTTCCATGTTTTCAGAAGCTGAGAAACCTCTTATTTTATTCTACTTTCATAGGAAAATTAAGACTTTCTAAACGAAAAATTACTCTTTTCCTTGGAACACATCACTAATGTTGAAATCTTTTTTTTTTAGTGAGATGTTAGCAGTTTGTGGCATCCAGGGAACAACCTCAGCAGCTCTCTACTCTGGCAAAGGTGAGGCTACCAGCCAAGTCCTAGTGGGGCTGTCAGGAAACCTCTGTCTGGGCAATTTATCCCAAAGCTGATTCTGGGGGGGTTTATCCCTCCCAGGAAGGGGAAAACAAAGCAAAGGGGAGCAGCTGCTGGCTGAGCTGTAGATCAGACAAATTTTGGCAGTTTTGGTGATCCCAGCACTGAGCCACTCCCTTTGCACTCGCACTTGCAAAGCCATATTGCCTGATAAAACCTGGACAGTAAAACCACCAAAAACATTATGGCACACAAGGTGAGCCAACTATGCTTCTATGAATCTCCTGCATGTAAAGGAAAGCAGGAATCACTCTTCCTCCCACCCCCACCAGGGGCCACTGGCAGGGGCGCGTTTCCTGAGCTATCCCCTGGCCCAATGGGCTCGTTCTGTAATGCTGCACCAAATTTCGGGATCCTCTTTTGGAAAGCCACAAAAAAATACCCTGTCATTACAGGAGGTACCAGTGGCAACAGCCCCAGGCAGCAGCTACATGGGGCAGCTCTGCCTGGCCCATCCTGGTCCTTTGGCAGGTGTCTCTCCCAGCAGGCTGTCCCAGCCTGCTCCCTCCCTGGCTCAGGAGACCAGCCTTGCTGCTAGAGCAGTGGAGAGTGATTGCAGGGGCTGCTGCACCTGACCCCGTCCGTAAGTGATGGCTGTAACAGAGCAGAGCGGGAGGCCAGATGAGCTGCTCTCCTCAGAGGCTCGGTGCTCACTGTGCAATGCTTCATGCAGCTTCTCCCAGCCCTTCCTCCAGCTGGGGAGGACCAGAGACTGGCTGTCCACAGGCTCATGCTACTGCTCAGTGCAAATACACCTTAAACATAGATCAAATTCTCCTGAGCTCTCAGCTTTCTTACAGAGCTGAACCGAGAATGCAGTCAGAAGGGACCAGCTAAAACTCACACTGATACACACCGCAGCCTTTATGTCTAGGTCAAAAAATGAGTTCTCTTCTACCTTGTTCCCAAAGCACTGTGGTTGGGTTTGCCATTTCCAGCATGAAAGCAGGATCAAGAAGCCCAAGCAATGGGGTGCAGCTCTGTGATGTTAGGTGCAGGACAAACACAGAGCAAACAATGTCCCGTCCCAAAGACTTTCATCTCCAACTGCATCCATGTTGTACAAAGGCACTTCAAACCACTTCTGTCCCCCTCTCCAGCCAATCCATTTCATAAGCTCAGGCACCATCAGTGTGTTAAGCAGACTCAAGCCCAGCCAAAAACCACATCCATGGCTGGGCATGAATGACTCAATTCACTCTTCCACAGCCTGACTGTGCTCCAGCTGGTATTCTGCAGCTTGTTTCTGCCTTGTGGCATCACTGGGAAGGTGGTGGCATGAATTGATTTTTACCAAAGGCTCATTTCAGCGGTGAAGATGAAATTGCCTGAGTAATGGCAAGGTTTTGAGTCAGAGATGCTTTCTGTGCCATTGGCTCTGGCCTGCCAACCTGGAATGCCTCCTGCATGCTTGCCTGAGGAAAAACATCTGACAAAATTCAAAACACAGGGAGAGAACCTATCTCCCCATGGCCAAAAGTGAAAGAAAAAAAGAAGTGAAGAAAGGCCTGATCTGACAAAGAGTAGTGTCCTGAACAAATGGAAGCTCTCATAGGCCCAACAATGTTAAGGCCTGAGGTTTTCAAAGGTGCCTGGCTGCATTAGAAGAGGTCACACCAAATTTCAACCAGCACCTCATTTATTTCAGGTTTTTTGAAAACCCTGCCTTTCACAATCCGGCACCAGCCCAAAGCTTTCTTGCTATTTTGAAACATGTGCTGTCTGTGTGTTGACAGCAAGCCTGCCATAAATCACATCCCTCAGGCACTGGAAACCACCTCACCTGTACGCTGTGCATCCACTGTTCCTTGCAATGAATTCCATCACTCCAAATTTCTCAATAGCTGGAATCAAGTAATGCTGGGGTTTTTTTTCATTAAAGCAACCTACTAGACAGAGGTTTCCTTCTTCACGCCAAAATCGGAGACCTTTCCAACCAGGTACAAGGTCCAATATTTGTTTACTCTCTTGGACAAGTAACAGGAACTTTACAACCTGGGACAGAGAAGCACTCTGATTCTGCAGGAGATATTCAATATTTGTTCCTATTCAGAATGACCACACATATCATCATCTTAAAATGTGACATTGGTATTGAAAGCAAAAGTCCTTTTAAAATGTCATTTGATGTTGGTGACACCGTATTTACTAGACTGATGTAATTAAGCAGTAACTATAATTCTGCTTCTCCTTTGGGTCATGGGACCTGCTTTTACTGGCCAGGGTGGAAGGAAAGTAATACTGCTAACTCTCTAATTTGAGAATAACCTTCCAGTGGCACATGTTTCATCTGGAGCCCATGATGGAGCACTCATATCAAGTATCCACAGGTCATTATGCTCTCCTGATTGCCACATTCTCAGAGCTTGATACATAAGGATATCAAAATATTCTTGCTTGGCCTCCACTACAAGTGAATTAGTGCAAAATATGAGATACATATTTATAACAATTATTATTTTATTTAAAGAAAATATGTGGAAATCCATCTGCACAATTGCATGTGTCACTCTCACACATCCTACAGCTTTTGATTCAAAATTAGCAAGGCTTAAAAAATAATAAGTTAAAAAAAACCTCACACCATAAAACCAAGCTCTTTAATGGCATTAAGCCTGATCTGTTTGCAGGAGTGGTTTTGACTATAGGGCCTGTTGACTAACAGTAGGAGACAGGAGAATTGTGGGTACTGATCCATTTATCATGATTAAAGACTGTCCTGACATTTCACCTTAAGCTCTCTATGAGGAGGCTCTGATATTGACCGGCATCTACAAAGGCGTGCTCAAAGTACTACTCATCAATCATCACTCATCTTAGTACCACTAAGATGGAAGACTCTTCCTAAATTGGCTTCCATGCTAAGGGCTTCCATACTAAGGGCACCAATCCCTGCCTCCTGAATTATTCACACAATTCATGACCTGAAAATTTTGTGCCAATGGAAACTGAAACCGTAAAAGCTTTTCCTCCTCCCTCCCATGGCTGAACCAATCGGAAAGAACTGATTCAATATCCAGAGCTCATGATGAGTTCTGCCAGTCCAATGCCCTTGAGCAGAAAAGGCCATCCTCATCATCAGGGATTGTAAGTGTTTGCCAAAAACTTAGTGTTGGAAAACGTCCTGAACATGCTGTACCAGTGACGGCAACTCCGTATGAGCAAAGTTGGCAAATCGCTGTGCTCTGAACTTTCAGGGTGCTCTTTACTGGTTTCCTACATTCATGGGAGTTCACTGTGAAACCAGTAAGGGTATCTAATCCTCATTAAACTCTTTGGTGTGACAGTAGGGAAAACTGATGGACTTGTTTACATGTGATAATGGAATAATTCGAAATCCACTAGACCTCCAAATTTAGATCTGACGTAAATGTAGGGACAGTTTATACCAAGCCTGATTTTAGTTGATGTAAACTTAGTCGACGTCTTTTGAATTTATATGACCAAGCCCAGAAAGCCAACACTGATCTAAGTCAGCTGGTTTCCACTTTCACATAAAATGATGCAGCTTTATTATGTTGACAAAGTCAGATGTGATGGGTAAGTCAGAGAAGCTATTATTCCCACCCCAGCATAGGAAAAAGTGTGGGAGACTTTTGTCCCGGTGGAAAGCTACAACTTACAAAAGCCTTCAAAACAGAGCCCTTCAGGACTTCAAACATTTCAGAAATTGCTTGCATTATTTTCCATTGTTCTAAGCATCCCTGCACTGATGAGGACCTACAAAACAAAATGTGTTATGTAGCTTGTTGGAAGTCTACAACCATGTTCTAGACCAGATGACTCCAGAAGGGTTTGAGATAAGCTTCGAAGCCCCATCTAAACTTTAGAATGCCTACAAAAAAGTCTGACTTCCAGTATTGCTTCATGAGAAAGTCAAAGGAACCTCACCATGGCAAAAAAGAGAGAGACTGGCATTTTGGAAATCACAGACAAAAGCCTTATGAGCTCCTTTTCATGCAAATGAGCCCTGTCTGAGGTATTAAGGGTCATGCAATATTCCCAGCTAAGAGTGAGATAAAATTAGTAAATTGCCATGGGGAAACAATATTAATATCTCATTTTACAGTCTTATTTGTGCTGTATATTGTTCTGTTCTCCCCTGTCCCCAAAACACAAGAATGAAGCTACTGCACACACTGACGTCCTAAGAGTTTAGGCAGTATTTATTCAGCCAGACTGATTTTACTCTAGCCAAGCTGATGTCAGTTACAGCATCTTCTTCTCAGCCTGTTGAGATGTGAGCCACTATGTGCCACAATTAGACCATACTCTAGAACATCACCCTGTGAAATGTTTGTTCTCCTAAACAAATTGTTCTGCAATTTCCCTAGGCCAGAACAGCTCTTGTAATCAGACATTTGTTGGATGCACCCCATTCCTACTTGCTATCTAACAGCTGTTACTCATAGTACCAGGACTTCTGTCACTTACATGGGACTCAAGGCCACAGGCCAGCCACCTGGTCTTCTCTGAAAGTTGTGCCACAAAGGGCAATAGACAGCAAGACTGTGTGTGCACATCTTGCAATTGTACAAAACAGAAGGAAGCAGAGTCTGTAGACTTGAAACAGCTTAGTTATGGCTCCTCACCATGTCCTGCTGTAATCAGAGCAAAGAAATAACAGAAAACCCACTGAGGTCCAAAGACTACTTGACTTTCTGTGAAGCATTGTTTTTGTTTAAAAGACCAAGCCACACTTGGATCAATGGGCCTTACGAACAAAAACCCCTTTTCTTACCTTTACAGGCATAACCAGGCCTAGCTCAGGGCACAGATCTCCAACCCCAGAGCAGCAATGTCCCTCTAAGTTTGGGGGTGGCCTCTTTTCCAAAACCTGTCTCTGATCCTCCTGCTGGAGCTCCTAAAATGTGCATTATCGGTGTGGCTTTTTGCGTAAGCCCTTAAGAAAGTATGTGACTCTTCCCAGTGTGAGTGAACAGAGCAGCTTCCATTCCTCACTCAATTTAGAGACAGCAGGACAGAAAGAGACTGAAAGAGTTCAAATGACAAGCTTTCACTAGGAGCTGGCCATGTAACTGACACAGACCTTGTGGCTCTCCTCAGCCGTCTTTCTGACAGAGGGATGCCATGGAGATGGCAACTCACTAGCTGTGCACATCTGCAGTGCACATTCTCCACTTCCTTCACCTTCTGAATTCTGCCTGTGAAGAAACAGCAGAAATAAATCTGACCATGGGCAAGCTCCATTTTTCACTCCCCTCCCCTTTTTGTTGCCATGCATGGAAATTGAGTATACATAGAATAAGAGGTTATAGTGGTCTTAGCATCAGTAGTGGCCTAATGGAACTACACAAGCACAGCACACTGAAGCCTTTGCTTTGCCTTTTTATCTTTAGAAGAAGGCAATGGTTTTAGGTGTGTACAGATAAAAAATGGAGTATTTTAAAATGTCCCACCCAAACATCCACTGTTATTGTAGCCATACCTTCCCCAGTCCTGCCCTTCCACCTTACCTTCCTCCCTCCTCTAAACAACACACATCAGATTTGCCAGTGTTGGAGAGAGTCACACTCCACATGACCCATGTAGGCATCAGAAACTGGCTGAGTTGATGTGAGATGTCGAGATGGAGAATGGGAAAGAAAGGAATGCCATTAGAATCAGACTCCAGGTAGTATCCTGTCCTATATATATGTGTGTACACACTCACATATTTATTTATGCATTTTAGGATTCTCATTCATTCCAGCCACGGGACAGAAATGAGAAGCAGCTGCGCAGCTCGTGGGGATGACAACAAGAACACATGACCAGAATTAGCTCCACGTTGGCAGTGACGTTCGCTAGGACTTTCCTGTCCAGAAGAGCTGGCTTCATATGACAGTCTTCTGCACAGCATAAAGGACCCATGTTAGAGTCCTTTCTAAATGTCTCCCTCCAGTTCAGCCAGACACAATTCCTTAGCTCATGTACTCACAAACTCTGCACTAAAAAGAATAGAAAGTCAATATTGTCATGTCCCAGCCATTCATCAACACAAGTGAAAATTCAAGGTAAAAGGCTTCAGGCTTTCTGCAGTTTTTTGACAGTCACATGCTGAATTCACTTGTCTTTAACAGCAAGCACATAGTGAGGAAATAGAGACATTTAAAAAGCTGGGGTTTTTTTCCAAGTGTAATTTTAAATGACAACAAAAGCAACTAAAACCCCTACAAAAAGTATCCCTTCTTTCAACCTGCACTCACAAAGAATGCAGCACATCACCTGCCCAACCTGCCCCTGACAATACAGACAGAATCAGAACATGTACTGAGCAGATAGTAAGTTATTAACCTCTCAAGATATTGTCTGGAACCAGAGTTTGTTGAGGAAATTGTATATTAAAGTTCAACACTGCTGCTAACTGAACACAGCCTGATTCACAGCTTCAAACAGACTAAACTCTCAACAAAGGGGTCTGCTATTGCCATGGTATTTTACCAAACGCTTGTGTTCAATGCAGAGATGCATTTGTCAAGTGTCAGAACTCATGTCACTACCTGTGCTGTCCCGTTTTGACCCTGGTGCTGTGAACACAGTTTTTCAGAGGTTTGGCTCTTAGCTTACAATTACAGAAGTAATTATTTCTACATCTCTGTGCATGTCTTGGCAGACACACAAGATAAAAAAGGAAGAAAAAAGAAAAAAAAAGGCAAGTGAGCAAGTTCCTAATTGAAAGCTGGTGACAAGGTATCGTATATAGCCTCCCATCTCTACTTTGTATCCACAGTGATCCTATTGCTATTGACACTGTTTCCCTCAATGGGGCTGGCTGACACAGGGCCATGGGACAGGCACGGTGCTTTGCCACTCTCTCCTGCTCAGCTGACACAATCTGCGCTGGCACAGTACAAGCAGGGTGGACATCTCAACTGCAGGTTTCACAAATCAAAACAGGTTTACTCTTGGCTGCTTGTAGCATCCCAAATGTCTGCCAGGGCTGGCTTCTCGTGATCTGCCTGCCAGTTTGAGATGACAGTCTCCTGACCCTAGAGCAGCAGTTGTGACCTTGGCTTGTAGCCAGAGACATGAAAACATGTGTTCATGACATGACATGATGAACAGCAAGGTGCATTTGGAAGCATGAAAACAGTGCAGCTTACTAAAACCAGTGGGAAAGTTTGGCTACTTTTGATTCTTTTCATTCTTTTAATCCTCCCCTACCTCTTTGCACCACTGAGAATCACTCTGTATTGATTATGCTGACATTGACAGCAGAGTTGGAATTTTTTTTTTCGCATCTCAGATGAGAAAGTGGGTTATGATTCATCTCACTGAATCTGAGTCAAAGCAATTCCTTATAAAAAACCAAACAGTTTTGATGCATTTCCATCAGAAGAGAAGAGGATGGAGAAGACTCAGCAAATGAGAAAGTCCTGTTTAATTCTTCTTTTTAACACATTTCACTCTCAGATAAAATCTGTCCTTTTGCCCCACTGGAAATAACTCATTTTGAGTTAATGACACTAAAACACCCCCAAGAGCTACTAGCAAAAGACAAACCACCCTATCAAAAAAAGACAGCATGAGACAAATGCCACCAGAAGAAGAAATAACAAATGCCACACTGTGCCCCACTTCCGTGGAACAGTGATTGCTAGAGTGGAAAGTAAGATTACTATGGTGAATTATCAATTTTCCTAATAGCCTTAAACTACCTAAATGCTGAAGTGTGCTAACACTAGCGGGTACATTACATTAACAGCAGTTAAAATGATCAAGTGTGATCCTGGAGCACATTTTCCCCCCTTTCTTGTTCCCATAGCCTTGCTACTAACCCTGGAAAATAGGGCTTCTGCTCAGCATGCTGGGAAGAGCCCTCAGACTGGTTGTGATTTCTTATCAGACAAGGCTCACAAGTCCATTTTGGTTGATCTTCACATAAAATAAAAAGCATGGCCACAGTTTTAGGTAAGGCATGGAACTTGAAGGAATTCTAGGCTCAATTCCCACTTCGCCACTGGATCTCAGCATGACTCTGGGTGAGTCATCTTAACTCTTCCAGTCAGCCCCTCGCTTGTAAATTAGGGACAGTAATTTCCTGGTCTTTGACATATTTTCAGTTTCAGAACTTGGAGGGATGCACCCTGTTCCTACTCCATGTTTAATTTGCACATATTACAGTGTGACCACTGCAGCACAATGAGCCATAGTGGAACATGGGAGCAAACTGCAAATTTAGTCCACAGAGCTTCAAAGAACAGGTGAGCTGTTCAGTTTTAAAAAACAAAGAAAGGGCTCCTTTCTGTCAGGTCATGTAGACACTAACTCGAAACAAAGAAATTAAACTGTTTTCATGTTACTGGGACAAAGATTTAACCAAGAGTACATTGCTGGAAGGGTTTCTAACTCCAGCTACCAAAACTGAATGCCTGTGCCTCACTGGACAACTTAGCTACAAGTCATGACAAAAGAATGTCTTGAGGCTTTAAACACTCCAAAGCCCTATCTGAAGTGAAAATTATTCCTGTACTATTACAGTCTAGAGAAACATTCTCACTCATTCACAGACACACACATCACAGATCTCCTCTCAAAATACCTGTATGTGAGAATTTAGAGTATATGATATCCCAGATGGAGGAAATTCCTGGTAGCACTCCCTAAAACTGAAGAACCAACCTTCTACATCCTGTATGTCCTAGACTAACAGTCCATCTTCAGCTCCTGGCCTCAGCAAGCTGATCCCCAAGCAGGGGTCCTCCAGGTACCACAATTTGTGGGTTTTAATCAGGTTTTAAACACCACAGAGAACCCCCAGAGACCAACCAGCTCATTTCATGTGGAGCAGGAAACAGCCAGCAGGTAGGTCCCGTTTTTGCTTCTTAATGATCTGAGCCAGCTACTGACTAATGAACTGCAGCTGAAGATTTGATGGCTCACTATCATTTCTTCAGCCCTTTCAGTCCACAGATAGTTGACTTGACTTTGTAAGTTCATAATGAATAAGCTGGATTGTCTTTGAATTGTTTGGCAAATTAAGGTAGAAAGATTTGGTTTGTTTCCATGTAGGACTGTTATGTTATTCCATGTAGGACTGTTATTGTTCAAAGGTTTTTCTGAAAGATGAGCTTTCCTATCCATCTCTGCAGGTCCTAGCATACTAAGGGTCCTCTCACAATGAAAGAAGTATCCACCATCCTGATGGATTTTTTTTTTCATGGCTATGTTAATTTTTAAACATGCTGAAGAATCATGTAGAATACAGCTGTACTTTAGAGACACATTTCTGAATTTCATTATCACATTTCACTCCTCTCAGAAGACAGCAGGAAATTATCAGTTTTTATTTACTAGCTTTCAGGACAAACCTAATTTCATTCATGGCCTGAAACCCAACTCTCTTTCACAGCATACAGGTGAACATGGGAATCCCTTTGATTAAGTGCTACTTCAGAATTCTGAACTTATCCTCCATTAAATAAGCTCTGCATCAAAAATCAGTTCTGTTTAAAAGTAAGAATATGTCTATGTTGACTGCCAGCAATTCAAGCTAAACCAGGGAATTAAAAACACAGAAAGTCATGTTGCTGGCTACCTGTTCCAGCTGGGATTTTATGACCTACAGTAACAAAGGGTAATTGTGGTTTTGATGCAAGATTTAGATCCCATCTGTGAAGCAGCAGTGGTCTCTGCAGAGACTGTGCTTCAGAAATACTCATGACGCAAAGTCTTGACCACTCTTGTGTGGATAAGAAGAGGAAAACAGAGGGTAAATCTCTTGTCTCCTGGGCCATGTGCGTACCAGGTGCTCAGGACTTACAGAAGTGCAACCTTCTCTGATTCCTGACTGCTACATCTGCGGGATCTTAATTTAAAAGATGTGCACTCAAGCCTTTATAAGGCTAAGATACCTGGCATAAAAAGATCTAGGTGCTTATCTTCATAAAGTGTGTTTCCCAGAATTAATAGAGTAAGATGTGGATAGGATAAACATCAGGAAGAATCAAACTTTTGCATCCATTTCCAGTCTTTCAAATGCTTGAGAAGCAACTTAGACCAGCTCACAGCCTCTTGCCTTTCTCGTGGCTGGGGGTAAGTGCACGTAGATATGGTATATTTTGCTCTCCAACTACTCATTGGCTTGGCTTACTCTTTTTCTCTTCTTACTTTGGAATTGTGGGCTAAAATTCGCCATCTAGGTTGCATTAAATTTACCCTTATAAATTTACTCTACCTCACTGTGCAAAGATGCCGGCAGGCAGAGGACTCCCTGAGAAGAAGCTAGACAAGGGTGGCAAGTATTGACAGAAGTGAGACTGAAGAAAGAGGCTCTGAAAGCCATTTACCAAGATAATTAAAGCCCCTGGGGAGCAGAGGGAGGGTGACTCCCCTTGCGGCAGGCCACAACAGGGCCGCTGGATGTTGATGGTGCTGCACTGTGACCTCCCTGAGCAGAGGTTGCTCCCAGGCTTTGTGGCCTGTGTGCAAATGCTGGAATATGGCTTGAACATAAAAAAAAAAAAGACTTGAACGACAATGGAGAAAAGGGTCCCCATTATATGTCTATTCTTCCTGCTTTTGTGAGCGGTTACACAACAGAAAATGACTGTCAGCTCATCAGCTGTTGAAAGTCTAACCTACTATTTTCTGACCCAGATGTTGTTCAAAAGAGGACAGACACCATCTTGCAGCAGAACCCCTGCCTTTAGACAAAAGACACATCACATTACAAGGCAAAATTACAGCATAATTATGCTCTTGTAATAATAATATGCTTCTTTTAATGATAACCTTTTCAGAACAGATCTAAGAGTACAGGCAAGATATGACAACTTTCAGTTTCTTTTTCTGGTAAAAATTCAGATGAAACTAAGTGGCTACTTCTGCCTTTTAGGCTGCCGATATGCCTGACCAAGACTGAAATGCAACACAGACCATGTTCAGTTTAGAGCTTCTAGAACTGCTCAGAGCCATGGCAAAGGAAACAAAGACAGCATGAACCAAAGGAAGTCGTACCTGGACCATGCAGTGTCTCCTCAGCTGAACCTCCTACAACTCCATCACACCCACTCCCATACCTGACTTGGACTGCTACCTCCTAACCCATGTCCTGATCCTCAAGAAGTAAAATCAGGGGACACATTCAACTCTTTGGATACTAGGTCTCTGGTCCTATTGAAGGAATTTTAGCTTATGAATGGAAGCCAAATGGAGATGCAAAGCCAGTGATGGGAAAGGTTGGCAGAGCCTTGGCAGATTCAATATTGGTGTCACTTATCTTTCTTTAATCTTAACTGTGACATTCTCAAAGAACCACTGGAGATGAAGGCTTCTCCACAGGGGATGCACATATGACTGCTGCTGCTAATCATCTCCAGCAAATTCAGCGAAAAAGGAAAAAAAATAAGTTTGAAAAGGTAAAATGATCTACCACAGGCCAAGATGTCAAGATGAGAAATAGAAAAGAAAGGCTCTTCAACCCAATTCTGCACCATCTCTCCCATTGTCAAAGCCAGGGTACACAGAAAATACCCATTAAAAAAAACTATATCTCCTGAATTATCAGCTCAAACTTAAATCATGATTCCTTTACTGCACAAACTGAGTATTTCCCACAGGATGATTTTGGCATCTCTCTTCTCTCCATGCATCCCTACACCACATTGGAACTACAAAAGGAGACTGCTGCATTATCCAATACATGAAACTGGTCATTCCTTTGGTAGCTCTGAGCATTTATGGTAAAATACCAGTAAGAGCTTCTTCCCACCAGTCAGGGAAACTGCTGTGGGGAGTGACTCAGCTGGGACATAGTCCAGAAGGCAACAGGAGATGAGGGGCCCCAATGGCACTTTTCCAGTCTTAATCAGCACTGTCTGCATGGTGATAGAGACTGATAAGCTGCCAGAAGTAATTTCGTTCTATAAGACTTGAAACAGTGGTCCAGAACAGTTGTGATCTCTGTGTGTGTGTGTATTTGGTTGGGTTTTTTAAAATGCAGAATCAAGGGCTGTAATTTCCCATGGTGGCCAACAAACAATTTTGATAGTTTCATTTTAATCTCCTGTAAGTATCCATTTCTCCTCCTTCAACCTTACCCAATTTCCACTCCACTAGGTATTATTTTTTCCAAACAAATCAGACATGCCTGTCTATAATAGCACATTTATCAACAGGGAGGGCTGTGATAGAGAGAAACTATCCCTACTGCACAGAGCATAAGACATTTGGGAATCCTTTCTAATAAAAAGGGATTTGATTAAAGACAGCCAACTACCACAGATCAGCAACTTAATCATCAGTAAAGAAGGAAGAGCAGCTTAGACTCAAAAGACTTTAATTTGCTGATCTGCCAAGGACTTCCCAGGAGTAGTCACTCCACAAGTTACTCCAGAATCCGCAAGGGGGTTGGAGGGGACATACACCAAGGACTAGGGTGCTAAGACTTATTATAGTACTTTGGTCTTAACAAAACTTAGGCAGAATACCCAACATGCATGTTTAACTCCAAAAAATTCACAAGAATTTTTAAAAAATTATTACGCTTAGTGATATTTCCATGCTTAAGCACTGCCTTGCCAATGGCAGCTAGAGGATTTCCCAGCAAGTGGATTGTGCTGTTGTGGTAAGTCCTGGAAAGGCAAAGCTGCCAGGTGTGATCTTGCTGCTTCCAAGCATCTCCAGCATGCTCCTCCTGGCCCCCACCACACTCCCAGGCTCACAAGGAGGACAGTGTGATCCATGCCCTGCTGCCAGCTGTGAGTGCTTGTGTGAGCAATCCCTGCCTAGAACTGTTCCCCCAACTCTGAAATCACTTTCAGTGGTTTCCACCTGGGAAGCTGCAGAGAGGTGCAATAAGCACAGACTGGATGGAAGTGTTGGCTGCCCAGCTCCTCAGCTCAGCTCACTGGGCCTGCCAGACAGAATTTCCAGGGCAGAGAGACAACTTGAGTGACTACTACTCCTCTTCCTTCCCAAGGAACCTTCACCCTGCCCACTGCTGGGCAGATTCTGCTAACTACAGAACCAAGATGGCTTGATTGAAAACCAGAGATACAGCAAATGAACTTGCAGAAGGGAGTTAGTTACACAGAAGATCCCAGAGAGCTGGCAGACCAAGTAAAATGACCTTTCTCCGGCCTGACAGTTCAAATGTAATTATTCCACAAATTATTTTCATGACTTAATGTAACGCCTTGCAGCTTTCTAGCAAGGTTAATTAGATTCTTCAATTCAAAACCTATCTGCTCTTAACCAACTTTTAATATGCTGAAATCCAGTTTTCTAAATTCAAACTAATAAAAGTGATTAGCTGACAGCTATCTGGTATGCTACAATTACCATGGCATTTAGACCTCAGGCACAGGATATTTAATGCAAATCTGAGTCAATGTCTCTGCCCACTTGTCCTTTTTTGGATTATTTGATCAATGTGCCATATGAATCCTGTACAGTCCACACTACCATGCTAAACAACTGAAGAACAAGGGCAGAGATATTGGTTAAGACAGTTAACCAAAGTTGAAAGACTCTTTTTCCCTCCCACACTTAATTTGTTCTTTCCACATGAGCACAAAGTTACTGAAGGCACTGGCTGACAGCTCAAGTAGAGATGAGTATTTAGTTCTGACATAGCCAGAATTAGTACAAATTCCCGGCATGCATTGCCATATCAGAGAGCTTCATTCACTGTGGCTTCAGAGACCCAGGGAGGAGCCTGGGCTGGAGCGAAGATATGAAGATTAGGGCAGCCTACCTCTTTCACTGTGATGCCTAAAGCTTTAGCTTTCATATTTTTTAGATTCTGTACTGCCTTAGTGTGTAACTCTAAACTTCATAATAAATGTTAGCAAGTTCTCTTCACAGTTTAGTCAGACAAAACAATCCTTTCCCAGCCTGAGAACCAAGGACACCGCTGTAGCTTTAGGCTCAAGAAGTATAAACAACAGTGAACTGAGGAGAGCAATTGGAGAGCATGGGACTTCATAACCTGAAGCTGTAATTGGACAATTGACCCCAACATGTAAATGACCAAAACTTATAAAAATGTTAAAACTCGTGACTGGTCATCCATTTTGCATCCATCTTGGACAGAGCCACAGCTGGGCTCTGGTACTGCCCAAGGTTATCCTTTGAAGGCCATTTAATAAACACCTACTTTATTCCTTTCACTCTGTCTAGCCTCTGTTCCAGGTCAGCATCTTCAGGCATCAACTGTACCTAAGCATAAGAAGCAGTTGTGCTCCAGCATTCTGTGTTTGTTAGATAGAAATGCTCCCAGAAGGCTTTATGAGGCACAGCATGCTCAGGGAGCTGAGGAGATGTTCAGCCCAACACACAGCTCTTTGGCCCATCAGGAATGCCAAGGCTGGACATCACCTCAGAGATGAACTTCAGCGGCACAGAGTGCAATCAGAAGATCAGTCAGGTGCAGTTGGTAATTACACATGACCTGCCCAGAGTAGGACTAAGGTTGTTGCTTGATTTTTCCACCATATATCATGCATGATTATTCCATCTTTGATGACGCTACTGTTTATATAAATAACACTGGCAAAACTTCAGAGTGCTCTGAAGCCTCCTTTCCATTTCCTCGTGCTCCTGAATTAAAAGCTAATGGCATGGCATTGGTCTGACATTGGTCTGATCTGATAGCCAAATTGATGACCTGAGAGACTTTATGTTCCCACCCTTTCAGCTATGCATCCCTTTTGGATGAAGAAACTTTGATGCACCACCCTCTCCAACAGAGCAGAGCAATCTTAGTCATACAATATTAGTCTGCAAAATCTGAGCTTTGCAGCTTCATAAATACAAGTGGTAAACAAAACTAAAGCTTCACTTCAGGAAGCAATTTTCGAGCTGTGAGGAAAATTAATCACTAGAACAGCTTATCAGGGTAGGTGGTTGACTCACCATTGCTTGAAGTTTTTAAGATAAGATTAGATTTTTTTTTTTTTTTTTAAAGTCATGATTCAATCATGTTCCTGGGAGAAACTGAGAGTAGGACATTAGGCAGCATGATGGCAAGGTCCTTTCTGACCTTGCAGACTGTGAATCTTTGTTTATCTGCCTACTTTCTTGGGCAAAAAGGAAAACAGAATGGGCTTTGGTCCATCAACCAACTCCTGCCACACAGTTCTGCTTTAAGAAAATTGATGTAATAAGATCTCATGCTTCAGGGCTTCAGCCATTTGCCTGAAGAAGGCAGGAAAAAAGTTTCCCCCTCTTTTCTGCCCAGCTAATGTTATGTTTATTTGGTTGTAGCTTCATGTTTAAAACATCAGAGAATGAACCCAAATGGCTACAGGCAGAGATGAAGTCAAAGGCAGAAACACAGAAAATGCTACCTGGCTATTTTCTATTCAGTTAGCCATTCCTGCTCACACTTCAGATCTGTGATAATCATCAATTCTGATGACTATCAGTCTTTACAGAGAAGACATTTTGGTTATTAGGGTGCAGCCACAGAAGGTAGACGGTACTGATAGAGAATTGGGACTGATACTAACCCCACCTACTAGGGCAATGTTTGTTTGATGAGAACATCTTAATCTTCTCTTATTATCAGATCCTTGCCACTGCAAGATCCTTGTTTGTTAGTGAAACTGTGGTCCCACCCACTTTCTGATTAAACCAGAGCACGAAAGTTCCCTTAAGCCAGAAATGTTTCAGTCCAGCCTAACTGTATAGCAAATAGATCTGGGGACAATCTAGAAGAATTTTAAAGAAATGTTAAAATAAAGGAAGATAAAGAAAAGAACACAAAATGAATGACCTGCCCCAGTCTTTAACTCTACAAACTACAGTTTGTTTCATAATAACATTATTACCCAAGCCTGTAAGAAATTAAGCACAGAGGCAGATACATCGATCTGCCCATCATTGAGGCCCAAGACTTGATTTCAATGCAGAGTTCAGAGGTCTTATCACCTATGTTTCATGTAAAGGCAAGATATAATTCTACACCTATAGATGCCTAAGATAATTATACTCTATACCACTTAAGAAGGAAATTAGATGCTTATCTTTTTCCAGGTAAGAAAGATGACACCGTTATGAACCAATCAGTCCAGATTTGTCTTACTTGTATTAGTTGGACCCAGTTCTGGGTCCCCATGTATTACCAACCTGATTGACTCAAAATGGATTTCCTTTTAATCTGTGCCAGCACAGAGAAAATGAAAATCCATGCCTTGGAAGCAGAACACATTTACACTGCCAGATTTTTTTGCAGCTGCAATGAGAAGGGATGGGGTGGCCAGGCACAACAGCGACCACACCTGAATTCAGACTGGTAGCCTGGAAGCTGGGGACAGATGGTGTGAAAATGAACCAGACACTGAAAAATTCAACTTTATATCCAGTAAGACTACAAACATACAGTGAGTGAGCATGAGATTTATGCTGAAATTACAGAGGAATTCTTATGGATGATTACACTTCCAGCCCAAGCATGGAAAGCACATCCATCAAAACGAGTGTCACTACATTACCAGTGCAGTTGTCAGGCCTCCCATTACTGAACCCAGTAAATACAGAAGAGGACCACGAACACTTGTGACATGGCTCACCAAAGTAGTCATCAGACGGAGGATTCTCCATGTCATACAGCATTTTCTTGGTCAGATGTTCCAGCTCATCCTCAGGCCTGAAGGCAGGAGTGCTTGACGTAGGTCCAGAGCTTGGATATCCACTCTGAAAAAAAAATAAAGAAGAGCCTGTGATGTGGCATAAAAGCATTCACACAGTAAGGGGCTATATTGACTGTTCAGTGTTGAACTTCATTCTTCATTCAGTGTTGAATTTTTTTTAAGATACAAGAGATTCAAGCAAGTAAACACCCTACTTAATGTAATGAAATTGGACTCTGAAGAACATCCAGTGAAGTACCATATATCCTCTTAGAATGGGAAGTATCCTGTGCCTCATAATTAGATGTCTACTGGGTAGCACATAATAATAAACATAAGATTATTCCAAGAATAACTTGATACAAATGTTCTCCAAAACTGAAAAAGGCTTTGGAAGCATTTAAGTTCAGACTTGGTAAAAATTTCCATCGCTTGACAACACAACATAAATAATAATTCTCCACTGGTAGAGTATATGGACAAAGACAGATGATCCCAAGCTGCTAGTTATGTTCTCTTCTTGTTTGTTTCCACACAAATCCTGCTGTTAACTTTAGTGAGATCAGGAGCTGGTCCACAGATTTTTAGTACTAGAGACACAAAGGTTTTAATATGTGTGTAGAACCTGAGATCTCTTGGCCTTCATAAGCTAACAGCTGCATACAGTATTTGCAGCCTGTCTCAGAGAGTCTTCTCCCTGGAAAACACCAAAAGTATGACATATTTTGAGAAGCACAGAAATAGTCTTGTGCCTAGAAGTTTCTTAGAAGAAGCTAAGTTTGGTGTCCATAAGGAGAAACTCAGTCATCTCAGGATTAAAAAATGCTGACACCAGTTCTCCTTGTGTGCACTGCTTTCTTGAAAGACTTGCATATGGAAACTAACTTACATATAAAACACATCATTTCAATAAAGCAAGTGATTTTATTGATTAATTGCTGCCTACATCAAGGATTGGACCTTTGATATGAAACAAGAAAACACTTTTCCATGCTCCATAACTACTTAGATGGCAAGAAAATGTAAAATCACTGGAGAAACAATACATTGACCACTTCTAGGGAATACATCTGACATGACGAATCTTTATTGAGCCAGTGATGTTCAACAGAGAACAGCAGCTTTAAAGCACTGCACTTCAAGAGAATTAACTATATATTTCCATGCTTTTTTCTTTCAGGCAAGAGGAGATTTCAAATGAGACATCAATCAATGCAGAGAATGTCTCAGAACGGCACTTGCCGATAATACTTCAATCACCCCCTCGCAAATGCAAACACCTGCACGCTCCTGACCCCATCATAATTCCTTTTCTAGGGTCCATGCTAAGCTGTACCATCACCCTCCTCACTCGTTGGCCTCAGTAGGAGCCTGTGCTCCCTGGAAGGGCTGAATTTGCTGTGCACCCACACTCAATGCAGCAGCTGCACCCACTGCCTGCCCAAAACCCATTCTGTAGCAGAGTAGCAGTTCATGAGGGAGAGGGGTGGCATGGTCCCCTAGGGAAAAAAAGTGAATCTAGAATAAGCCCCAGGCTGGATGAATTTCCTGAAGGGCTGTGCAAGGTCTGTTTGCCACACATTCAGCCTCCCTGACTGAGAACATAGATTGGACCTAACACACATTCATGTTTTCCCACAGATGTTTTCTTTTTTTTGCTTATGAATTTTTTTCTGAACAACATTTAAGGATTTTGTGCATTTCTTCAGGAATTCTAGTTGCCTAGCAGTTGTCTTGAGCATCTGGAAATGCTGAACGTCCATATACAGAGCACTAAGCTTTTTTGTACAAATGCAACCATGCTGATGTGTTTGGGTTACCAGAATTCACTTTTTCACACGGGGAGGCAGGCAGTATGGTGACCTCCATTTGCCTCTAAGTCATGAAAGAGTCATGTAAGTTCTAGAAGCAGGTATTTGACCCACAACACCCAGACTCCCTTGGCCAGAGCTTTGTGGCTTTTTTAGAATGGCTAGTCTACAACTACTTTATTAGAAATAATATATAACATAATCCTAAAAAAAAAATAAATTATTAATAAGTCAATTAAAATTGTCAAATGTAAGACATTTAGTCTTGGAACAACCTGTTTTTTTTCCTTTTGCTCTCTTGTTCCTAAGAGCTGATCACCATCTTTCCTGAACATATATTTTAACACAGCAAGTGCAGCCAAGGATTTATTAGCTTGAGAAACCAATCCAAGCTTCTTAAGGTTCTATTCCAGGTATTGTACCTATTTCAGTTTCCATGCAGAAAAGAATGACCTCTGCCATTCCATCAACAGAGACTCCTTTCCCAGACTGTGCATGGAGAAGACAGCATGGTCTGAAGCTGATGTTGACCCCCATCCCTGTATTTCCCATTAGTCATCACCAGCCTCTTCTGCTGGGCTCTGTCCACACATCATCTGAAACACTGCCTTTACCCTTGGGCCCTGTAATAGAAATGGACCCAAACAGAAGGCACAAGCCACAGTCTGTTCACAGAGAAGGGCAGTGAGATCCATGGAGCTGAAGCGATTTGCCCGGAATCACACATGGGCTCTAAGGCAAAGACAAATCCTGCATCCAGGCTGCTGGGAGCCCTATGCTTTCCAGCCTCACTCACTGGGGCTCTACCTGGCGTTGCAGACCTACACTGAACACTCTGCAACCCAAAGCCACTGCACCTGCAGGCCACCACAGCCAGGCTTTGGCAGGAGGTGGTTGAAGGCTCTCCCTCTTTTCCATGCTGGCTGCCCATACCTCCCGACTGGGGTGCCCTCCATAACTAATTTGTAAGGGCTTGGACTAGGACCTCTAAAATGAAGGACCAAAATCTGCAGATTTTCAGTTTTGTCTGACTCTCTCTGGTTTTGGAGGCCACACTGCCTCTTCCCCACAATAAATAGGCTGCTCTCATATTTTATCTAATTTGCACTTTTCCAAACCGGGCAGATTTCCTATCCAGTACCCAATTTCAGCAGAAATAATGAATACAACCACAATGTTATGAGACACTTTGACTTATTTGACTGAAATGCTATGCCTTTTTGACCAGCATTTAGTAGTGCTAGGCACATCTTTTTCCTCCTCCCATGGCACATGCTGACTATGTGCCTCCAGGAAAATGCATTTCATGCATGTGAACATGCTGTTTGCTGGGACACACACACATACACAAACATAGAGAGGAAAGTGTATCCTTAGTCCAATATATAACGCTTGTTTCAGCAAAACAGTTTCCTTCCTCCTCCTTTGTTAGGTCAGGGTAAAAATATAACTCTGGCTTTCCTTACAAAAGAGAGTTGTGGTGTTGTTGTTTATATTAAACTTCCTCTATTTTCTCCTGATCTGTACAATAATCAAGGCTGTCTAGAAATTCAATTTGCTGTCTGATCTACCAGTTAACTTCATGCATTGTCTTTACTCCATGCACACACCTCAATGCACACAAATATCCACACCCTTAGCTAGACACAGCTGAAAGAAAAGGACTGCATTGACTTGCAGACCCCAAACACCACTCTGTCTGGCTGACCACAGAAGCATCAGGGATGATAAACTGACCCATGAAAATGGAAAAGAGCCCAGCAAAAAGCTGGCAGGAGGGACTATGCTTTGGAAGCACAGGCACCTAAGTGCCTCCTTTGCTACTGTCATCAAACACCAAGCAACTTCAGGGAAGAGAAGATTGCAGGAGCAAACTGAGGAAGAGAAGAGGATTGCAGTGGCATGTGCAGATGCAAAAGCATTCCTAAATAAACACTGTCCTGCATACGTAGTCGGGATATTAAGGAAAACATAGCACTTCCAGGGTTAAGCCCTGTAGCAGAAAGTATCTTCATGCTACAAAGGAAGTGAGCTAATTGCTTGTGCCACTATCAAAATGCTGCAACAACATCTGGCTCATTTTCCTTATTAAAGTTCAGTTCCTGAAAAGCCAGGTCAAAAGAAGCAGCCGTGTGGAATCACTGCATAATTATTTTGGTACACAAAGCTGATACTTGCTTCAGTGCTTCCCTGGCACATGCTTTCTACTCCAGACCTGTCTCAGATGTAAGGGCTGCCTAAAAAAGGGAGCTCTGCAGTCAGTGTGGTGCATTTGCCAACAAGAACCATCCCCATCCCCACATAAATATTTACCCGTATAGGCAAAACTGCAGCGCAAAATCTGCAAAGACATCTGAAGATGATACTGTGAGGAATGCACCATCATTCAAAATACATTGTATGTGGTCATTTTTCTTGTCCATTTGCAAACATTGTAGAAGAAGCTTCTTCTCTCTGGGAGAAAATAACTTCAATTACGTGTTCCCAGTTACAGAAATGTGGAAATTATCGTCTTTTCAGAAGGTAGAATTAGCTGAATTTTGAATTGAAAGGCAGCCAGAAACATCTTTCACTGATAGTTACTTTCTCTTCATTTTTTCCTCCTGTTTCAACTGCTTAAAGTTAGTCCTTTCACTTCACTCACCAAAACTAATTGTCAGTTAAATAGTATTGCAGCATAATTTTTTTCAATGGTTTGACAAAGACCACATTTTTTTTTTTAATTTATTGACTGTCCAAACCCATCACAAACTTTCAGAGCAAGAAATCCAACATAGTGCCACATCTCTCATGAGTTGTGCTCCCAAGGAAGTATCAAGATTGCCTACAGCTTTAATTCAGTTTATAATTAAGGCCAACTCTTACAGAGGAGATGCATTAGAAAAAATATTTTAATTCTTGATTTATTTTTCCAGTGAAAGGTTACAGCTGCCAGAGTACATAAAGATTCCTGAAAAGAGGATTCTGCCTGGAATCCTTGCAGCATGCACGTTCCTGGGTTTATTCCTGGTCAGAGGATAGCTCATCAAGATCCTCTGAAGAAGCTGCCCTGCATGAAGAGATACCCACTGACAGCCAGTGCCCTCCAGCCCACACCAGAAGACCAAAATTTCAAATGATGGGCTGCCAGGAGAAAGGGCTCTTCTGGGACATGCCAGAGTGGAACACGCCACTGGTTCCCTCGCTGCCTACCTGCCCTGCCCCCCCAAAGCACACCAGCTCTCCGGAATGTGCAGTTCTGCCAGCAGAGCTCTCATTTGTTTAACACTGCCTGGCTTTGAAATAGGACAGTTTTGTAACTGTTTCAAAGCTCTAAAGGATATTTTTCTTTATTTTTAAACTTCATTATTGCAACTGCATTCTCACTTAACTATCCATGCACATTGCCTGTCCTAATCCTGCTAAGCTCTTAGTTTCAGTGATCTCTTGTGGCATTAAGCTACACAGAATTCAAGTAATAATAACAATAAAAGTATTTTCCTCTGTTTTAACTATACAGCCAGCAATTTTGCACAATTGTCTCTTTTTTTTTTTACACTGTGAAACTGGGATGCAGACAGGTAGGAAGGGGAGATATCTTGTTGATAGTTTTAAAAGACAGTAGAGCCAGAATGCAAAATCATTATAGAATTGAGATATTTCCTCGAGTTTTGAAAACCAGGCTGCTCATACAGATGTCTATTTTGACTCCCCAGAGCAGAGCTTTTAGCTTACAGTCACGAACCCAAAATTTTGGTCTTTGTGTAGATACAGAATTCAACAGGCTTACCATATATGCACCCTAATTACTCTGGAAAATGGGTTTAGCAATACTTCTGTCTTAATTAATCAGTGCCGCGGAACTGTTCAAGCTTCTCTGACATAAGTGACTACACAGAGACAGAGCATTTTATTAACCATCAAGCATGGTAACAAAAGAACATCGCTGTTTTGTCCTTGGATTGTTTTATGCTATTATATGTAAACAGACTAAGTAGCTTTTCTTGCTACTATTCATATTCTCACTAATGTTTTGAATCTGGAAGGGCTGGTTATTTTTTCTAGGTATTATAAAAACTGGATACTCTGTAAACACCACCATCTGCTTCTGGCTTCTGCACTGAGCATGACTGTGTTAAATGACACCTTCCACTGCTATTCTGGCGAGTCCTTGCTTCTGCTAGACACTATGGACTGTTTATATATCCAGAGTTAACAGCAGATGTGCAAGATTTTTATGGAGCAACATTGACCATTTCTCATTATAAAATACAAAGCACTGGCTGGTTCTCCAAGTAATAAATATTTTACATGCTATCTCAGGAAACAGCAGATTTAAGCTATATTTCACATATAAAATACTACATTTTAATGTCCCATTGGTGCTTAAATGCATATACAGAAACAAATGCAGCAATGCCTGATCTTGCCTGGGGCCTCTTGGCCCTATCATTACACAAATATGCTTTACTTGTCAAGGCTTATCTCATATGAAAAGGGGAGCAGGCTGTTTTGTTTTGTGTTTTTCCATTAACCCCACTTATTTTGGTAATAGACATGTTAGGCACTTTCAAAATAAGGCAAGAACTCAAGGAACAGCTGGATGGTACTACTGAGAGAGAGAATGAAGCACCATTATTATACCCATATGCAAATAAAGAGATTGTACCATTTTAGCCCTATGTTTTTGGCTGGAAGAGCTCAGTCTGCTCCATAAAATTATATCAGGAGGTCCTATGCTTACTCGTCTATTTGTTTCAAGATCAAAGGCTTTATTCTGCTCCAAGCTGCTTGCCTTGCCGCATCTCTCTGGGCTCAGAGTCAAGCATTCCCTTACTCCTATGGATAATCACCAGCAGTAAAGACCTTACAGGCTGCTTCTCAACTCCCCTCCTCTTCCCATCATAATACTGGGGGCTTCCAAGATAGCCTTCAAAGCACAAATTAGTTAAGCATTATAATTACTGCTATCAACAGGTCAAAAACTGTATTTCAGAGTAGAAGCAATAAGCTTCCATAGGAAGCTCATTGCTTTGATCATGAGCTGCACAGCAAACTGCTGTACAAGAATTCACTTCTTGACATCTTGGCTATAGATCCTGAGGTGCACAGTGCATCTAGGACTCCATGCTTGGGCTGGTGATGAGCCTCAAGACCTGTACAGGGTTCCCTTGTACAAGGGAGGCCCAAGGTGGCACTACTGAAAGACATCAAGCTGTGGGGGGCTCCAGTGGCAGTGACTGGCACTCCAAGGGCTCACTGTGTCACAACCAACCAAGCCATATTCCCATCTAATAGGACAAGCACAGAGACAAACCTAATAAAAATGGGAATGCTTCAATATTCATACTGATGAAAAAAGATGCATGTGCTGACACAGTACTCAACTCACTCAGATGATTCACTGCTGCAATGAAATGACTGAAAGAAGCACCCTCCCTCCAAAGCCTACCCTTCCAGAAGCACCCTTAAAATCCAAGGAAATAACTGAGCTTTGCCCTTTCTGAAGTTTTTCATTTGCACAGCCCTTCAGAAAGGCAGAGCTGAACGGTTTCCACAGACACTGGGGGCTGACACAGCGTGACGGGCTCACGCGCGCGGCCGGCGCGGTGCCCGCAGCGCCCCGGGAGCTCCCCGGCGCTGCCTGACCACCACTCACCCCCGGAGCTGGGGCTGGACCTGGTGCTCAGCACCAGCACCACCTGCCCTGCAGTTCAGCTTCAGCACCCAGTGAAAAAATAGGTGGCCCAGCTGCAGGGCCTTAGCAGGTAACAAAATCAGAAGTGCCATGGCATTACTTGTTTCAAAAGAAAAATAAATCTCACCATTTTAATGGTACTAATTTTGCATGTGAAACTTGCATTCATATTGTATTAACAGTTTAAATATAGCTTTCTTGCCAGAAGCCTGAATAGGCTAGAAAAGATACTTAAAATATGCAAATTGTGTTTCTGTTTTAATACACAAAGAAACCTAAAATCATATCACTTTCCATCACCAAGACAGGTTTTAATATAAGGTTTTTTCATGTGAAAACTGTAACAGCAAACAAATGGTTAACCAAGTGTGTTTAACCCACTATCTGTAGTCTCACTTTTAGTCAACTGTGACATGGGCCATTACACTTCCCAGGACACCAATGACTTAAATGAAGACTACATATTTTGCTTAACATTAAAAGATTATATTTATAAATTACAGTAAAAAAAAAAAAAGGCTTCTCAGACTGGAGCGGGTGTTTGGTTCAACATCCATAGCACTGGAGGGTAGAATACTCCTGAGCTTTATCCTCAGCAATATTCTTAACCAGTCTGATCCTGCACCCTGCTGTTATAAATGGTGTTCATAATGCTTGTCTGTCTCAAGAGAGTTTGAGAGGCTCAATGAACTCTTCATTACAAAATGCTTTGAGCTCCTTGAATGAAAGATGCTGAATGAGTACAAATCATGACTATTAATAATTACCTTTACTAGCCAAGACTGTGCCTCCTTTCACTCACATGTGTCTAGATCTTGTCTTTTAACATTATAACATTTTCAAAACAAACACTGATCTCCCAACATGCCCTCAGTGGTCTTGTATAAATAGAAGTGATAAGAATAATATCTGAGGAAACGATAGTGTGGCAAAAGCAAATTACATTCCTGCTGGACTCAGAAGCTTCTTCCTTATTTCACAACTGGAAGACTTCCCCTTCTTATCCAATTCTGGGATTGGAACTCATGTTCCAATCCCAGAATTACCTGTTCTCTCTTCCTTATGTGTAGCTGCTTTCATTCTAAGAGCTTTCCTGTTTTTCCTTTAACTTTGCAAAGGCCATGTTTGTTGAAGAAGGTACTGGAGGGTGCCAACCCCTTTTAACAAAATGGGCACAAGTTCCTTTGGAAAGAAGATAGGGAGCTCCAAACATGTTGGACAGCGTAAGCACAGAGTACAATCCTTCATTTCACTCTGAGTCTCTCAGGTAACTCAGGGAAAAGGAGTCAGAAATTTAAGAGACATCTGGATTCTGTTCAGACCATCTTAGTATGCTCACTTCTTGGCCAAGGTGCGCTTCAAGGGTGACAAAAAATTTTCAAAGTGACACCTTTTCCAGTGATGCAAGGGAAAAGAGAACTTGCAAATAATAATGAGAAGATTGCTACTCATCGAAGTCAGAGGGAGACCTCATTTGCTTGCACCTCCAGGTCTCGCGGACAAAGACTGTAGAGAAGATTATTTAAAGGATACTGACACAGCTCAATACAAAATGTAAGCAGTAAAGATCAGAGTTCACCTCATCTCTACTTCAATTAAAGCATCTCTATATTTTATACCATCTATATGGATGGTTTTGTTGCTGAATTGCTTTATTGACCTTTAAGAGATGGAAGCTTTACTGCACTTAACTAATTCTCCTCATGAAGAGCCCTGCGCAGGTATCTGTAGGTCACCTGGATCTCAGCTCAGTCATCTAACACCACGTCAAGTACCATTTGCAAACACGTGCTATTTAATTCATGAGGAACAATTGCCCGACCCATCAGTGTTGAGCAGACCACACTGCCACCACCGAGCCCTGGCCTATCTATCTCCAGCCCAAACAAGGACAAGAGCCCCTTCACAAAATTACCAGGCTGGAGTTGGTCATCACTGGTGATTAAACACTTAGAGAACCCTTCACCTTCTGTTACATGGAGGTCCCCACCAAAAGCAGGCAGTTTGCACACAGACCTGGTGCTGCTCCCTCACAGGAGAGTCTGGGGAAGGGTTTGGCAGCCAGCTCATGGCGCAGCTGCACCAAGAAGGCATTACCTGCACTTGCAGGTGATACTGTGATGCTGAGCAACATCAGACAGAGGACAGGACACCCTGGCAGTAAGGAGAGAGGTGGTGAAAGTAAACAGTGCCATCAGGAGCAGAGGGAGTAATACACAAGAAAAGAACGAAGAAAGAGCGAAGGGCTGAAGCCTCAAGTGTCATCTTGATAGCCTAAGCACTGCTGCATTAGAAGAGACTTGTACACGTTTCACTGTCAATTACCTCAGATAATCAGAAATAATATTTTCAGAACAAAGCAGTGCCAAATTCTATACTGCACTTGGAGGAAAAAGGCCAGGGTAAATGCCCGTCATCTAGATTATAATTTATTTCATCCAATGTACTTTACAAAAATGATCTCTCATTTGGCTCACAGCAGTAGAAATTTCTCAACAAAGTCATAATTCTCCTGTAATAGAGTCCAGGGCAGTAAAGTATTACTCAAATAAAAGCTCCAAGTCTCCCTTGAAAAACTGTACCTGCTCAGGAATTTCCCACAATCACACGGGAGGGGAGCTGAGAAAAGGGCAGCAAGAGAAGAGGAATGATTTTTCCTCAGAGAGCAATGCAGGATGAAGACCCAAATCGTGGCCAAATCGTGACAGGGAGCCAAGAAAGTGGTGATTATGTGCTATCAAAAAATGCTGCAGGAAGTTTCACCATGGCTATTCAATATTCAAAGGGTTTCAACCTTTTCCTTTCAACCTGCTGGAACAGGAGTGATTTGGCTGTTCTACTCCTGTTTTGGATCCTATGAATCCTGCTTGTGCAGAGGGCAGGTGATGACCCTTGGAGGGGAAGAGCCTCAGGAGCAGAGAGGTGAAGGTCAGATCTGGAATGAGGGCTCTGGCAACGTGGGGAGGGAGGCAGGGGAAAGAGCAAATTAGCATTTAGCGACACAAATACAGCAATTAAAAAAGGCAAGAGAGAATGCTGGTAGGAAGAGGGGAAAACCACTCACAAGGCAGCATGCAGTAAGTGATTTGAGCCAGAGCCTAGCATCAAAAGGGAGGATGGAATGAGGCAGAGAGGATGGAGAAGAAAGTACAGTCTGGCTAGGAGCTTCCATAGCTGGCAAGAGTCCATGCAGAGAGGGCACATGGAAATATGTACCCACCAGAGGAAGAGTGGCTTAGGGAAGACCAATGTGCAAAGGAGCTATATGAAATGGAAGGTAATAGCACCCTCAGAACAGGGAGCAAGCAGGAAAACAAGGCCAAAGAAGAGGCATCAGTGTCAGCTGATTTTACTGAATAATTTCCTTTCTACAGGAACTATCCAATGCTAACAAAGACCAGCAGTTTTAGTCTGTGGGATTGCTCAGATGCTTCCAGAAACACACACCCGTGTATGAGTGTGTGTGTGTTTTTGATGGGACAACAGATACCCAGGGCAGAGCACTACACCCTCAGTGTCACTTTTGATTCCCTCCTGGAAGTTGTATATGGGGTTTCAATGTCACATGATCCTCCTTTCCACTTCCCCTGCCATGTAGTGTGTGATCCCACATTTGTCACAGGCATGCTTTCTAGCCAAATGGAAAACTACTTTTATGGCCATGATGCTTAAGATGGTAAATGCATAAGGGCTTGTGCTGTGGGGATTGTGCTGTGTGCTACACAAATACCTATGGAATAAAGGGCAAGGAGAAGAATTCTGCTTGGTGCTGGAGCCAGAAGGGAGTATGGGATTCCTTAGATTCAGAGCTTTTCTACTACTTTTCCTGATCCTCTGCTTTCCCTCTCAAAAAGCCCCAGGATCTTGGCAGCCAAACCAGGCTGTGCACTAAGGAAGGGAATCTAACTTCCTCAGCTGCAGCCTCTAAGGCTGCTGTCATCCTGAGGGCACAGTCACTGTACTGACATACAGACCTAGTGATCTACACTGTTCAAGGCATCAAATGCTTTAAGAAACTCACTCTGTTCAGAAGGCCTTGTTCAAGCTGTATTTCTGTGCCATCTTTTGTGTGAGGATGGGGCTGACTCTGAGGAGGTCAGGAAGAGCCTGATGGCTCAATAAATGAGACACTTGGGACAGTGAGTCAAACTGACAGCTCAACAAGATCCATGTTTAGTTGTCAAAACATTCCTCCATGTACAGAGATGCAGCTAAGAGGCTGTCCACATCCATCCCAGGCTGGAGACAGGCTTATCTCACTAATTGGTTGAGCAGTACTGCGTAGAGAATGGAGTGAACTGGCGGAGGTGGTGGCATGTGCAATTAGAGCTGAAGAGGCTGAGGGCTGTGGCTGGACACAACACTGTGCCTGGACCATTCTGATGTATAGGAAAGATCACTTCGCCCATGAACCATTTTCGTGTCCTGTTCAGGCACAACAGCAGCAGCCTCCTGTATTTTAATAACTTAGAAGCCTGCAGGTTGACTGAGCAAAGGCTGAAGGGGAAAAACAAAGGTGTATACATATATAAAGTTTTGCTGAATATACATGAAAAGGATGGGCTAGACACTCAGATAGTGCAAATCAGACTTGCTCCAGGGAACTCGCTGATTTACACAGCAGTAGAGAATCTAGCTCACCATGCCAAAGTGAGCAATGTAATCAGGTGTACATTGGCTGGTTGAGAGGTACTATTTGAGTCAACAAGGCTGTCCAAACCTAGACCAGACTAACTGCAGTCCCCTGAGCCCTCAGCTGCATTTGTCTCTCACAGAACAAATGACACAGGGCTTCCAGGCTGCCAGACCAAGAGTGAACACCGCAGACAAAGACCCCACTCTCTGAGGATATGGGTGATTGAAGCCAGCTTCCTTGCAGGTCACAATCCAGGGTTCACTTAATAAAAAATTAAGTTAGAAGTGTCAGACTGGCTTTCATGGGCTCCTGTTACCAACTCCCAGTTCAAGCTAACATGTTTTTCAGGGCCTCCTCTCTCCTGACTGCTTTTGAGGAGCTGGCTCCCTCTTTTAGAGGACTTTCAGAGGAAGCATGCCTCCTCTACCTCCCTCCTCATCTACACTTGTTCCTAAGAGCCATGCAAATTTCAACAGCATGTCTAGAAAAGCAGTTGAGAACATCAAACACTTTACAGACTCCTTCCTCTTCTTTCTCTCAATACAATGTATTCTCTCCATGCTCCCTTTCTGCCCTTCTGCATTAGTTTTACACTATTAAATAAAGGACTCAGGCCCCCTCCCTGTGACCCTCATCTGAAAATCACTCACACACTTTAGAGGGTTTGCAACACAGAGGATGAGAAAGTGAGGCCAGCAAAGTGCTGGAAGGGATTGCCTGGGGAGAGTCTGTGATTTCCATCACTGAGGCTTTTCAGAGTAGGAACAAACAAATATTTGTGAAGAATAGCTTAGGCAGAGTTGATCCTGTCTCTGAGCAGCAGACAGATCTTCAAGTCTGTTCCAGCTTTGCTGTTTATGCTTCTGTGATTGTGATAGCAGTTGTGACATATTCTGCAACGGAGTTGAGCAAAGCCAGCTGAAAGCCCTATGGATCATCTTCAGGGCTGAAGCTGCTTACAGGAAAGGAAGCTCATATGCAGTGTTAAGTTACTTGGTGGTTTTGTTCCAAACACTAAATCAAGGAAAGTTTGTTCAGCAATGGTACGACAAAGAAGCTGGGTCCTAAGCAGGCCCTGCCCTGCTTTTACCATCTCCAAAATGCTGTATCTCCAGCTTTGACTCCAGGTGCACGAGGCAGCACATTCAGAGCACCCACTGTATGGGCAGTAAATATTTGTGCTAGACAAACAGGCGGCTTCTTTTGTCCTAGTCCTCAGGAATGCCCATCTGGCACTCAGTGCTGAATCTCTATTAAAACCTCCCAGAAGCTAGACAGGATGCAGTGAGTCTGGCCAGAAGCATGAAAATGGCAGGCAAAAAGCATTCAGAAAATCATTCTAGGTGCCCCAGACTGCAAAATGCTCCACATGTCTGTTGTGCAAAAACCCATGTGTGTCCGCAGTGGATTGAAGGAAAGAAGTTACCCCAGAAAGACTGATGCCAGCTCTCCCTGCAATACCACCTTCTGGGGAAAACAAATGGTAGGGGAGCTATCTAACCTACTCATCGCAAAGTCTTTATGCCACAAGACGGTATTTACTAGATTTACTAGCTGGTACCAGACAACATTCAAGCAAGAACAGAAAGTCACTTTCCCAACGCTCCTTGTGAATTGCTCCCATCTGTGCAAGAGAGCAATCCAAAGTGCTTATGCCCACGACAGCGCTGCAATCACACGCTTCGTGTTTTACACCCAAAATAGCGGCAGCCAGACCACGGTGCGGCTCGCACAGCGATGCAGCTGCGCTGATGAAGAGGAGCCACTGGAAGCGGTTCTGGGGGCGCGGGTTGCTAGGGAACGTGGCAAAGCCCTGCAGATTTCCTCGCTGGCTCTTTCCCCTCTTCCCATCTCGCTCGCACTGTGCCAGCATCTTCGCCCCGAGAGTGCCGCTCTTCCTGTCTGAAGTGTGCAAAAACAAATCTGCCAGCAACAATGGAGCACAATTGCTTGGCATGTGTTCCCGAGGAAAGAAATCGCTCTAGCCTTTGATTTTCAAAGGCAGCCAGCTGACGGGTCGGGAAAAAAATCCATTCTCCATTTTCTCCATGTCTGTGTGTTATTTTATTCCACCTGTGCGACGGTTAAGGGTGGGTGGCAAGCCCAGGTGGCACAACTCAACAAGCTGAGTTTGTGGGAGCTGTGTCAGCCTGCAGATGGCAAGAGTGGTGCCCTGAGTGTCACACTGTGTCCCCTGGACCCCTTCACTTCCCCTAACATGCTCCTCCTTGGGAGGTGGCTGGAGGAGCCAGCACAGTTCTGCAAATGTTGCTGGGCACTGCATGGTGCTCCCACTGCTCCAGTGGCCAGCAAGGCCTATGGAAAAGGGTACACAAGCAAAGGAAGAGCTACTAGAGAACTGGGAGGGAAGGGAAAATAAATTTCTGCCTTCTTAAAAAAGAGCTGGGAGAAGGAGAGATCAGTGACCAAGGCAGAAACATAAGGCTTTCCAGTATTAATCAATCTTTAAACAATTTGACTGAATGATTAGGAAATGCAATGCTCCCTACTGAGGCATTAGAGATTTATATTTAGATGTTAGGTGTTTTTTTCCACCCTGCATTATTTTTAGCTACTCGTTGTTGCCAGACTAGTGGTGGCTGCTGTTGGATCGATGAGGCTCTCCTGTGATGGCAGCTGGGTAAAATATGCCAGTAGGAAGTGGGATATCATTCAGACCAGGATGCTGCTTAGAATCTCTGTCTGCATGAGGAGATAGTGGGACAGCAGAGCAGTGGCTGGTTGTACTCAGCCACTTGTACTCATACAACGAGGCTGCAGGCAGGGACAAATGTCCTTCAATACCAACAGGGACTTAATTAAAACCTAAAAGCAGCAGAGATGAGACACCTAACAAGCTTGTGTAACTAAGAAATAACAAGAGAGAAAAGATTTGGAAGTGATTTTGAGAGATTGCTTAATAAAGTATGTGTTTGACCTATTAGACATGTTAATTCTGGAGACAGAGGAAGAAGCATTTCATTCTCCTAATAACAGCACACCTCAAATCTGGGGTGTCCACAATGCCTGTACTCATAACACTCTTTGGACAAGAGGAAACTCACAAGATCCCCAGGGCAGGCCAGAACTGCTTCTACTCATTGCAGGGCTGCATCTTTGAGAAGAACCATCATCTGATAATGAGGGGTTAAAAAGTCCAAGAAATATAAAGCAATAAATATTAAATATTATGTCAAAAGACAAATTTCTTCTTCACTCCAGGTAACTTGTAATTAGACTGCTTTGAGATAGGAGGATTTATGTTTCTTCCTAAGAACAGAGCCTCTTACTCAGTGTGACAGCATGATCTCTTATCTCATGACAAGCCAGGCAAGGATGGTCAAGGTCTCATCTTGAACTTTGCTCAGCAGCACAGCAGCAGCACACCAATATGCAAATATCTTCCATGGAGTCATGTTATGTATCATGTGTCAACCTCTCCACAAACAAGGATGAGCCTCATTTTATGAGGGACTACAAAAAGCTGAATGCAAACGTATGTCTGTATGTCAGCATTCCTATCAAGAAATTACCTTGCACCTCTGCGTCATCCCCCAGAGACCCTAGAGAAAGACCTTAAAAACGAGAAATAGTGCCAGCATCTCCTAGAGAAATTGTGTGAATGCTACTATCCCACCTTCATTTCCCCTTTAATCTACATTCCAAAAACTATATTCACCTGCAGACACATGCTAGGTTGATACATGTCAGGCACACTTTACTCTTCAGTTCGAGCCATATGGTTCTAATAATAGTGACTAATAAGGGAAGAGTATGTTTTCACTTGCAATTTTTCAAATCTCATCAAAAAATGTACAACACAGAACACTGCAGACTGCAGCACAGCACATGTGCTCAGTCACATTTTGCACTGCTCTGCACTTGCTCTGCTAATGGCCCTTAATATTCACAACCAACTCAGTAGCATGTGCAAAAAGAAAGTGGTACAGCTCTGTGTTTGAAGAAATGGTACCTTAAATTAAAACAAGCAATGCAACTGCAAGTTTATTAAAAATGCATTTGGAATCAGAGCCCTGCAGCAGACTTTGGAAATAGGAAGGAACAGAGGACACCAAGTTATCTAATGGGCTTTTGGCAATCATTTTACATCACAAATAAATTTTCCAGTAATACAGAGACAAATGCTCAAGGCCAACCTTGACATCTTGGTCTTGGCATACCTCTGTAGCTAAAATCACCTACTGGGCACTTCCAGGAAAGACAGGCACTAGGTTTCTCACAGAGGAAAATCAGCAAGCAACAACCATAGCTAACTTAATCAAGCTTAATGGAAACAAAGGGTTGTGACTGGTATTAACACTCTGGTCTAATGGTAGGGGATTTCCAACTAATTTATTGTGGAAAACAGTAGCATTCACAAAGTCATCCATAGAGTGCATACTGCAACAGAGCATTTAACATAATAGCCTGGCATCATCTGACCCCCAGATGAAAGAGTAAGAGGATATATTTACACTGCACATGACTCTCCCCTCCAAGAATGCACCTCAAGGCAGTAGCAGCGTGATTTTTTAGCCAGTGGTGTCCTCAGCTTGCCACAACTCCTGTGCCAATGTGCCCCAAAGCAGAGGTGTTTGCAGGCAGGCCTGCGGAGCTGGAGCATGCTGCAGACACATGCTAGCAATGGACAGCAATCCAGCATGCCTCCTTCCACCACTGAGGCCCTTGCTATCTTCCAGCTGCCTCTCACAACTCTGAATGAGCCTGAGGGCCTAGCAAAGTCTTCCAGGTGACTTTTTGCTTATGGAAGAGAAACCCAACAAGGCACAGAGAGGCTGAGCTGGCAGGTGCACAAGGAGCTGCGGCAGACGAGTGTCCTTGGAGAGCCCAGCAATGTGCACGCAGCCAGAGAGGACACACAGACTCAAGAGTCACAGCTGATCTCTGGGCTCAGCTAAAACCATGTTCTCTGAACCCTACAATCCTACAAGGAAGACAGGCTTTCTCCAAGGGACACAGGGAAGGCATAAGGCCGTGTCATTGGCATAGTTTTCAATTAAAAGCCTAACTAACAATCAAGCACTTAGAGAGGTCATTCCAGGGGGCCTATGGGGGACAATCTCCACTGAGGTCCATGTCACACGTCTGACCTGACTGTACACAAACACACTTGAAGAGACCATCCTTTTCTCTAGGGGCTTCAGAATAAAGATGATCAATTTTCTTATCAGATATTTGTCTCATTGCTCAGGATGTCACAAATTTCAGTGCAGCACTAAACACCAATTTCCACCTTACTGCTGTGTTTATTGCCTCAGTTCTTTGAGAGCTGAAGTCTTATTTTTCACCTCATGGGTTAGGAGACCAAAAGACAATAGCAAGGGAAAGAATATGATAACCATCTGCCTTCTCAAGCAATTGTCAGTTGTCTCTTCTCATTCAGGGAATCCAGCTGTTTGCTGTACATGCATATTCCTTTTAATACAGATAAGTTTCCATCTGTGGCAGAGATATTTAGCACAACTTAATTCCAGCAGCTTACATTTGTCTTTTAGGGGTCAGATCTCTTGATACACATGATCTCTACTGAAAAGCATCCAACTGGGGACACTTCTTGTTAATGTTAACATCACAGAAAGAATCATTAAAAAGCCAAGCCTTCTAAAATGGGAGAGGGGAAAAAAAAATCATGTTGCTAATAATCTAAACAGCTCATTTCCAATTATGCATTTTTAGTCCTGATCTATTTTTTCTCTTATCAACAGCTTTCGAATTTTCTGACCAGATTCCTGCCAACACCTGCTCTCTCTGCTCAGTGAGTGCTAGTGCTAGCACATAGTACTAGCTCTAGTACAAGAACTAGCTGATGCACAGTTTACGGCTGCCTCCACTTTGCATCCCATGCACTCTCCCAAAGCTGGCTGCTGTGTTTCCAGCGACCTGAGAAGGAATACTTGTTCCCTTCGTAATTAGGATTCACAGTAAATGTGGGAAGCGAAGCAAAAAGAACACAATGTTCAAAGCTGCCACTCATGGTTAAATAATTAGTCAATATTACGCTCAAATGCTGCCTCCAGTGTTCATGCCAATCTGTACAGGGAGACATTTGTCCTTACATTACTTTGGCGCCTCGTTTCAGTAATTTCTATAAGCTGGCAGTCTGGCCTCAGCAGAGAATGGGTCACACCACTTCTAATTCAGATAGATTACTAAATCTAAGGAAGAATGGTGAGAGATTAAAGGTGGTGAGGTGTTAACAAAGCTTTGGTAAAGTAATAGATTCAGGAAATCCTTTCACCTGATTTTTATAAAGTGGGCCTTGTCTAAAAACAAGGGGCTAATTAGCTGATAACTAATGCAGAACCATAATCCTGTTTTGCCTACATGTTCTGCTATAGTTACACACAGAGAAGTGCTGTTGGTTCCCAATGAGAGGGGATTTGGTTGCTTCTCCTCCTGCATGGAACTTACTTCTTTGCACAGGGATACTGTGGGTCTTGGTGGGATTTCGAAATGCTTCCCCCAGTCTGAAAACTGCAGTTTGCTGAGACACTGCTCCATCTCCATGTTCACATTGTGCCTCATTTATCATGGCTGTATTTTTCCCCACAGCATTCGTGTGTGCTAGAAGGATTTCCTGACAAGAGGAGTTGTGATGGCTTATAGCTGATCTAAAGCTGAACTTGATTCTTTTGGAGTGCTAGGTGACGCCTGAATGAATGCTGCTGCTTGTCCAAATAGGCTAACTTAGAAAGAAAACACAAAGGATTTCATGAGCAATAGGAACAAGTACAGACCAACTCCTGGAATGTTCCTGCGTCACCTGCACAGCCATTCTAAAACTCTTCCATCAAAGGAATGGAGACTGTGTCAACATTTAGCTTAATTGCCTAGCAGCTGCCTAGCTCATACCTGGTTAGGCTGAGGAAGTTTCACTTCCACCTCATGTCACCCAGAGGCAGGAGTAATACAGACATGAATTTTCATTCTGTTGTAAAAGAGAAGCAGGAAGAAAAGCCAGCACTCCTTCCAGCTCTGCTGAACCATGAAGCTTCTGCTGGGAAGCTGTCCATAGGGAACAACATTATGACCTTAGGAAAAATCTTCTTCCAATGCTTTTTACCAAGACTGAACACAGTAAGGGTCAATAAAACAGCCACACACCACAGATGAGGCAACAAATGGTGATCTGCAAGCATGAACAAGTCCAACCTAACATCAGCTCTTTTTCATAACATTGGCTGCCCCTGGAAAGGAAACACTTCCTCCTGATCTTTGCCTGGTGCAGAGCCTACTTTAACTTGGGCTACTAAAAGCATCACTAATAAAACTGAGAGCATCACTGCTAAAACCAAGAGCATGTCCCACAAGCAGGCCCTGCAAATGCATCCAGCCAGCTAAGTACCATTCTAATTTGTCAGACACCTGCTGGACGTGAAGACTAAGGAGCAGTGTGGCAGGACCCAGACACCCTGCCCAGCCTTTAACACCACGTGAAAGAGGCAAGACAGCAGAAACACTGATAAGAGAACCCTGAAATGATTCATTTTGTCTGAGTTTTACTATGCATGCCTGACAGTGACTTCATTAATCAGATAGCTCACATCTGGATTGCCACTCTCCCCTGGCTGCTTCATCCATCCACACATCTTGCTGGGGAAAAGACAGTGAGATGGGATCCAAATTAGAAAAATTATTTGTGATTATTGAACTAGAAAATTAATTGCTTTTCTTCCCCCATTCTGAAACACCCCTCCCAGGGAAATTAGTGCTAAGAAGTCCTTGTGAACAAACACATCAAAAGAAACAGAACAGGCTCCATATGTACCAGCATCCAAAAATAAACTGAAGTCTGAAATCCACACAGTCAAGTGGATTCACAATGTCTATCTCTATGCCACAGTAACAGATGGTCAATGAACTGTTACAAGACAGACCAAGACTAGTTAAACAGATGGGCAGTATTATTTTTATACTGGTTTAAAAGTGAATCTTTAAGTTTCCACTAGGTTATCTGAAATACCATCAAAGAAACACACACAATACCCATCCAGCCAAAACCAAATTCCATGAAATCTTTTGCCCAAAGAAGGTACTGAGCTTCTTATGGCTTTCTGTGGATACTGCCAGGAACTGTGGCAAAACCTTCAGAGTTCAGGAAGGATGGCTCGAGGCTGCACACCCCTGGAAGCTCAGCTGGGACGTCCTGAGGCTGCACAGCTCTGGAAGCCCCTCTGGAAGCCCTGCTGCGCCCTGGCAGCCCCGCAGAGCTCTGTCCAATGCTGAAAGAGCTGTGGCAGCAGCGGTGACATGTGAGCCACAGGGCTCCTGTGACTGCATCCCCTCATCTCTCTTCCTCAGCAGATTTCACCCCTGTAACTAATTCACAAAGCAGTTGAACTCCACAGATCAACTCATGCTGGCTGGACAGAAGCAGCAGCATTACAGAGGGTAAAAGGCAAATGGGGCATTTCAGAAAAGACATGCTTTCAGAGAGTTGTCCATGCTGTGGGAATGCATGAGAAAGACCAGAGACAATCTGGCTTTGCAGACTTCTCTCCATTGTGCAGCCTGTATTACTTTTTCTGCAAATCTCTCACCTACAGGCACATTGGGCAGATGCCCTTTCCCCTTCTCTGGGTTTAAACAGAACATCTGGGTTGACAAGAGGGCAGGACAGACTAAAAAAAATAAGTTAATTAGCAGCTCACAGCACCTTAAATCACATTCAAAAACCTGACCCAACATTTTTTGAAGACACTGACACACCTCACTGTCAGACATGTCAAAGGAGCTGGGCTTTTAAAAAACTACCGAACACCCTCAGACAATCTGAGCAGCCCACTCTTTTCAAGTTGGGCAGAATAACAGTGGGCAGAATAACATTCACCTACTTGCAAGAGAGGAAAATTCTCTAAGTGCCCATGAACTGAAAAAATCATTCTTCCATCCACAAGATGCCTGATTCACATTTGCCCTACACCTTTTTTTAACAGTTCCTGCATTGGGCAGGTGCAGATCAATTAACCCCCACTTCAAACCCATTTTTTACAACTAGAGTGAGGCACAAAGCCTTCAAGTGTGACTATGACTCAAAACCCCCTTCAGCATGACTGCTGCAATCAGATGTGGTCACAATTGTTGGATCAGCGCTTGGTTTTGAAATTTACCATCCAAATCCATTTCTTACATTTCAAAGTGACCATTTTCTTCTCACTGTTTGAAATATTGCTGACTACTGCTATGAAGCTGCAGGGGTTTGCCTGCAAGCCTCAGAAGAGCTTGTACTTGCACTTCTTTATAAAGAAGTTTCACTTTGTGGCTGCATTATCTGTCCAGCTGCCACCAGAAAATAGTGCTAAAGAAAAATGAAACTCTCTTTGCAAGTATTTATTCCTAATTTACTAAAGGCTAACAGTATCTAGTGACAAAATCCAAAAAAGTTGTCATTGAAACATTTCATTTACCTAACAGCTTGAAGTCTCCAGGCTGAAGATTATGTGCACGCACACGCCTGTGTGCTAAGTCTTCAAATAAAGAAAATATAAAAGCTTTGCAGTTCAGCCACTGGGAGACTTTTAAGCATTCACAGCTTCATCTCTTTGCACATGAAATGTTAATGGGGCAACCATGCAGGGCTGGCTCCACAGATAATTGTTTAGATAACAGTGGCTTTGTGATACCTATCACTGGGCTCCAGAGGTGAGGGGGCCTGTCTTGCTTCGTAGTGGATGACTTCTTGTCAGCATGTCACCTTCTCCAGTCAGTTCAGGAGTTCATTACATCTAGATAACACCTTGTTTTCTCTCTGGCACTTGTTTATTAATGCTGCACACAACGTGGTGATTCATCAGAGAAGATGAAGCGGCGTTCTGCAGCAGGCAGACAGCCTCCAGTGGATCCACTGCCCTGGCTGAAGTTCACCACAGGGCTTTAATTTCATTCATTTATTTACTGCAATTCCTGAAAGTCCAGTGCTGTTATAAAACAAGGTAATGGCACCTGACAAAGATTCAGGGCTTGTCAAAATAGGTCTGATTTGTTTGTTGTGTAAACAACATTAGAAGTTTGGAAGTTTAGCATTAAGCCTTCAGTTATTAAAATGGCATTTTTAAATAGGCATGAGTGGAGAGAAATGCTGAACACGTTGTTAGTGTGCCTGATAACCAGCACAGGACAGTACTGTGCTGCTCTGTGCTGTTCCACACACAGGACAGAACCTACTGCAGCTCTCAGGCCAAGGGTCAGAGTTCAGGACTCTCTGCTGTGGCAATTAGTTTCCTGAGACCCTTTAGCAATGACAAAGAAAAGGCTTTGTAGTTTTGCTCAGTAGTTTAAAATAATCCAATTGAGGAATTGGCAATACCAAAACCATGTGCAAATGTAGTAAAGGCTTTAGGTCTGATGTACCAGAGGTCAACACTGTGAAATGCTTTGCACTAAACTTACATTACTTCTGTCCCTTGGGCAAGCTCGCAACATCCCAATTCCACTCCTTCAGTCTAAAACTTTTTTAACATATCTTCTCCATGCTCTGCTTTGGATACTCCAGAGAAAAGAGTTAGTGGGAGAACAAGACCAAGATTTTTCACAAATATAATCCCAGGTATACAGTACACATGTGTATAATATATACAATATACACTAGTATAGTATAGCTATAAAAACACACATCTACCTGTAAGCACATAGGTCATGAATCTGGGCAACTTCATGACGCAAGTTGGAAGTGCTACAACAACAGTGTTTAGAAGATGGAGTCATTTGTCTTTGAGCCTAACACCAGTGCATGAAATTTCACCTTGGTGCTTGCATTTCCAAACTCATCTCAGAGAACAAGAGCATTCATGCAGTGGAGCTGGGATCCTCTGAGACAGCATGGCAAAGAGGAAAGGAAAACTGTGCACTCTGGACACAGACGAGTCAGTGCTGCTGGTTTTTTGACTAAGTGCATGCATGTTTTATGGGAGTGCTGGTCAAGTTATCGTCTGCAGGGAGACTGAAACATACAAGGACACTTAAAGGACCTCTGATGCGACTCAATTTCACTTAAGGGAAAAAGAATGGTGCTTACTATAGTGTAGGTTAAATTTTGGCTCAGTCAAAGTCAGTGGGAGTTTAGCCAAGGCCAGGTTTTAAAAATGTAATTTCTCTTCAGAGACCAGCACAACCTAGTTTGGATTTACCTCACAGTCTGATTTTATCTCTGCAGAATGGGGCTTTTTTGATGGGTAATGCAAGACTGACTGTTCCACTGAATGAACAGTGGAACAAGATACACCAGAAAACTATTGTTATAGCAGAAGACATTAATACTACACTTAATGCGTTAACTTTGATAAACATACAACTGCAGAAGTATTATGCCACCGTTTTAAGTAACATCAGTCTGCTGAAGCTTGCAGGATGAGCCAATCCCTGCTTTTCAAGAATATGGAATGATACCTAAAATAACTTCAACAGTTAAAACCAGATAAAATTCAGTCCTCTCTGTTAAATAGAAGTTTATTCCTGAGACATGCTTTTTAGATTCTATTTTTAATCAGACTTTGGAATTTTATGGACCAACTTGGTGTCAGGGTGGTTGCTAAAGCAGTTATATTAGCTGTTACAATGATATCTTCCTTCTACAGAAAACCATAAACCTTCCCACTTGTTGCATAATGCTGCAATTACTCCGTAAACTCTGCCAGTCAATTTGTTGACTGCAAAATAAAGTAAGTGTCAATGAGAGCCACTGGCCTGCACAGAGGATGAGAATGCAAATGGCAACCAGGGAATTCACCAAACAGATTTATGGAGGAGAGTTTATGGGCTGTTATCAAAATGTCCACAAGATTCAAACTTTCCTCAGCAAATAAAATGTGTAGTTGTAAAAGAGCAGTATTGCAGTGGAACTTTCCACTGCAGGATGTGAAGGAGAGAAGGAAACACTGCTGCACTCAGGGAGGTGATGCTCGCCCCGACTGCCGCCCTCCAGGTCCTAATTCCCCTTCTCTAGCTCCAGTGGTTAAAACAGCCCCTGCTTCACGTGGTGACTGGCCTCTTTTCCAGATGGACAGGAAAATGCCCTGCCTCTCTCAGGGGTGTGAAGAGAAACTCCTGCTCTGACCAAGAAGAAGGAATATGGACAGAATGACAGCAAGTTGGTTTCTATCTTCAATTTCTTGGACTACTGCACACCATCAAAAGTCTTTTGCTTCTTCATACCCTGAAGTTCCTCTTCAGCTGAGCTGTGAAGTTGTTTCATCAACAAACTCAATAAAAACTCTCAGTGACAAGCCTATGAGATTTATGATTTTTGTCATCTTTAAATAGACATCATAAAAAAAATAGTCAAGTTGCTGAATTCATTTGCTGGGAATTGACACTTAGTGATAGCTGCTAGTAAGGGATAATGTGGTGACCTGCTACAGTAATGACCAGATAAGAGCTGGCAGTGAACCGAAAGGGGAAAAGGACTTTAGATCAAACATTTTCAAACTCACGTGCCTGAAGTCAAGCTTTGAAATGCATCTGTAAACACTAAATGAGAGGTCACCTTTTCTGAACTGCTGCATCCCCTCAGCCCCTACCGAAGTCAAATGCATTGTACTATGGAAAATCATACCTCAGGCTGCTTCTTTAGCAGCCAAATACAGATGTGTATTTGTAATGCTGGGTGCCAGAGAAAAAAAATTGTCCTTAAAGGAAAGAAAAAGAAGAAGGATTGCAATGTGTTACAGCTGCAGCATCATACTCTCACTGCACAGTTATTTCTAGTGAGGAAGATCAGGCGCTACCTTGTGTTTGCAATACTCAGGCCTGAGGCCTTGATTTTATATTGAAGGAAAAAAAAAATCATGCTTTGGCAATAAAAATGAAGATTTCCTTGTTTTGGGAAATGCAGAAGACAAGGCACTCAGGTCTCAAGCCCTCCCAAATCCACTCCCCAAAGCAGCTCACCACCCCCAGTGTGGGCCAGGCCCATATTTGTTCCTATCAAACTTGCTATGGAAGAAACACTTTGACAGGACTGGCTAAGCCTGGGCACCCTCTTAGTACCACACCAGCAGGAATTCAAGTCAGGAGCCCAGCAGGTCTTTGGTAGCAACACTGGGGTTCCCACCTAGAAATGGTCTTTGCCAGGAGAAGTGTCTGGAAGGTCATCCCTGAGATATGCTCAATCCTGCTTTTCTGATGCGAATGGGATAGCATCCATGGAGAGTCTCCGTCCCTCCAAGACTTTACATTTCTAAGATTCAATGAACTGAAGCATCTTGGGTGACACCAAGGCACCTGGCTGTTCCCTCAAGAATGTACATTTCTGGCAGAGGGACATGCAATTTGCTCCTCTCGGCCAGCAGGAAAGACTTCTAGCATCCCCTGCTCCTCTCCATGCTAGAAATCAAGAGGGAAAGTGTAGCCAAAAAGGGAAGACAACTGTAGGGACCTATTAGTTACATCCCTCTCTCAACAGGTAATTTCTACTCCCTGTCACTGCCTCTTTCCACACAATCACTGAGTCCCCATCCATGACATCTGGGCAGTTTCAAAGTAAATCACTTAAGGGGAAAGCAACAACCTTACAGGCTAACCCAGGGATACTGGTAAACTGGTACCCGTACCAGCAGGAGTTACTGGCTGAAGAACAGTCTGGCCATGTCAAAGTTCAGGGATTTGGTAACAGACACCTAGAAGGTTAATCTCTCTTGCAGATGGATCACAGAGGCCTGCAAGGCACAGCACTTACATATTCAGCATGACCAACCTGGCCAGCTGCAATCCCATAAGATTTAAACAAAAGGTGGCTCTTAGCCAATAGATTGAAGGTTGAGAAACCTGTGTGCAAGGCAGATGCCAGAGCCCACAGTCAGTGAAAGTTTTTATGCACCAAAGGACATGGCCAGACCCAGCTTTGGGCCTGAAATGACTGTGACAGGAGCGTAATATTTTCTCTTTTCAATGTATTGCTGTTTCCTGCACCATGTGGTTAGAACCCTGCAGGTGACAGTGCAGCTGAATGGTCACACCACATACCACAAAGATTAACTTCTCATAGCTCTTCTTGGGGCTGAAGATGTAGAATCTGACCTTGGCTTTCATCTGGTCAGTCTTAGACAATTCAACAGGGTTGCTAAACGAGGTGCAGAAATAACAATGATTGTCCCTTGCTTGAGACTACTGCAGTCCCTCGAGCTCAGGGCTCGGCTCGAGTAGCCAAACCAAAGTGCAAAACTCATGTCTGTAAAAACCTGTCTCACAGGGAATAGGAAACTATGCTTCATTAAACAGCAACTCAGCAGCTTGCACATGTGCTATGTTTTGTAATGTAACAGATTTAGGAATAACAGGGTCATGTTTGGAAAAGTAAAAGTCAGGAAGATTTCTCAAAGCTTTTGACAAGGAGGTTTGCAGTCATTTCCCTGTGGTTTCTTGTTTCTCTCACACTTAACAGAGGAGATGCATCCTAGAGCTCTGTCAAAAGCCCTCACAGTCATTCTAGCCTAATTCTGAGCACTGGGGTTCCTAAGTGCTGTCCTATGCAGTAACCATTCCAAAGCTGCTTTTGTTTGTGGTAGACATCTATCCTTAATGTCTTGCTTTCTCTGTTTCTCCCATTCCTCAGCTTTGCTTTGCTCTGGAGCAAACAGGGCTTCTGGGCTTTTTCAGTGCTTGCTTCTCTAGTTTGATCAGAGTTTCTGCTTTTTCCTTCTGAAACTTTCTGCCTCCTCTTCTTCATACAGTTAATTTTATCAATGGTTCAGAGGACAAAACATTAACCTCTAGAATGACTGCCAGACAAAGACCTTGCTGTCCCGTTAACAAATGTACGCTTTACTTCTGTCTGTAGCCAAGGATTACAAAAAACTGAAAATGTGCAGGCTCTTTCATATGCAAGACTTCTCTGCCTTTCATTTGCATCTCAGGTGCTGTAAGGAAAAAAAGAGAGAATATTTCTTTTGTTCTTCTAAATGCTGCAGGTTCTGCAGAGTCTTTCTCACAGCCAGCCCTGCAAATGGTAGAATACGCTGCTCATGTGTACAGCTCTGGAGAAATTGTGCACCCCTGAGAGGAAACTTTTCAATGGGGATGCAAAACAAAGTGCTTGACTCCCTTTTTATCACTGGTGCCAATATATCTTAATGCCACCCTCTAGGCCAAATCACAATTCTTAATTTTCACTACAGGGCACTGTCTCCTAAGCTCTGGGCATCCCAAAACACGCAAGAGCAGCTGGGTGCACTTCATTTGAAAAGCAGGTGCACAGGCACAACTGCTGAATGCTGCAAGTATGCAAGAGAAAAATAACATTCCCTTTCTTGGAACTTATTTTCAGCAGTTGAACAATTCACAAAGAGAAACTGTTAGTGCAAATACTCAAAAGGTCAATCTCTAAATAAACAGAGAGAGAGAGAGTGATGAAAGGGGTTCGTTGTTAGTAATGAAGCTGAGATGATCACAAGTCAAAAAAAGCAAAGCAGCAATGAAGTCAGAGCACTGTGAGCATGCTAGAAATTTTGGCAAGATCTCACATGAAGATATGAAAAGCAAAAGTTACGTTTCCCAGCCTAAAATGGTACATGCCCCAAAAATTTCTTCTTTATTTTTCCTGGGGATTTTCACTACTTTCATTCAGTTTAGGAGGATCAACAACTGGTTTAGCACTAGAAATGAGCATCAGCTCTTCCCACCCAAATGCTATATTCATACTAAAGCAAAGGATGAAAACAGATGTAATTTGCACCTATTACACAAATCTTTTTTTTTATCTTCACGCCTGAACAGGATTTCCCTCCAAATCAGATGAACATTTCTCCCTGATAAAATACCAGCAAAAGATGGTGTGTAGTTCACATCAAAAGGAATCTGTACAAAGTCAATTAAGAAAAACAAAAAACAAACAAACAAGATATGACAACACTAGACAAATGATAATAACTGAAGATATTTAGGGAAACTTTGATGATGTAAATACTGTCCATAGGTTTCCTATTTTACAGTGTTTACTTTTGCACTTGCTTGTTTACCAGTCATGTGGCAGTGTCACACTGACTATAAATACATACTTTACAGAAAATGCAGAACTGTAGAAGTTAGAGATCAGTTCTTGGCTCTGAGGTGAAATTCAAATCTGATTATGTATCCCAGTTAAGGACTGGCTTTCCTATAATGAGCTAAGCTCCAAAGATCAGCACAGTCAAATTTTGGCTCTATAGTTTGTAGCTTGACCCTAGGTAAACTTCAGGCAGCACCATTTGTGGTTCAAAACAAACAAACAAAAAAAATCCCTTGATGTTTCTGAGTCATCACATTGCATTAGTTCAATTTTTGAAGGTGAATTTGTCTCAGTCAGTCATAGAGCTTTTGGTGGGATTAATAAGTGCTGTGTGGCTCAAAGGTGACTTGGCACTAAGGACACCACTCCTGTGCAGGGAGGACCTGTGTGAAAACAGCCATGTGCTCACATCACAGAGCTTTGTGCAAGAGGCTGAGAGGGCTGTTTGCAACTGCTTGGAGCTGGGCCCCAAGAACAAGGAGAGCACTTTGGACATTCCTGTGAATATCAAACATTTGCCAAAAGGGCAGGATAAAATCTTTCCTCACACACCAGTAAAACCTCTCTGCCATCTCATATTGTGCTGTATGTCTTGTCCTTTTCCTACTGGCACCCTTCCAGGACAGTGTAATTAGAGGACACATGGCGTGACAAGAGCAAACGATATGTCAAATATACACAGATCACCAGCCCCAGCTGAACAAGTGCCAGTGTCCTAGCACAAGCCAACTAAGGTGCTTAAGAAAGCTAGCAGCTCCCTAGACACTGAATGACAACAGAAAACTCTCCAAAGCCAAGACAGGGACCAAAACAGCTCACACAGTGGTGGGGAGAACAGCAAGTCTCTCAAGAGGCTCATCTATATACAAGGCACCAGCAGATCTGCAAATGACCCAGATAAAGAGAGTAATGGATATATGCAGTGACCTTCCAGAACACAAGACTGCAGAAAGTGGTATGCCTAACAGTCTTTTGGTTTGGGGAAAAGGTAAAAAAAGGAACGACTACTGGTATTACTGGTCAGGATGCTGAAGACACAGGAAAAGAAACAGCAATGAACTTCTGGAATTCATTAGTACTACAACAATATAACCAAGACAAATACTGCTGGACCAACAGAACACCAAACACAATGTTAATCTGGCCCTGGTCTTGACCTGTCACTTTTAAGTTAAAACCTGCTCATGCTGCAACAAGGAAAACGCTGAAGGTCAGCTCTGCAAGGTGCTCAGTGCTTTCACCAGAGGTCAGACAGTTGTACAAGCTCCTTGTTTGTTCGACGACGCAAGAGAGAGATGTAGAGTGAGAGGGAATACGCGCATTTGTGAATCAGCAAGTACTAATGTGTGTTGTGGTGGCAAGAGAGGGAAAGCAGGGAGAGATCAAACAAGCAGGACTGCCTATGCCTTGAGCTACACTGAAAGCTTTTCTTGAGGTTTGCTCTTTCAGTGTCATCCACAGGAGGAATTCTGGGCTTGCTGCACTGTCAGGCTGCCCTAGCCTTTTGACTAAGACAAGGCAGGGGATAAACTTACATGCTGTGTGGGCAGTGCTGTCCCTTAATAAAGAACACAACCAAAGGATTAATTGAGATAATGTTTTACTAAAGGCGGCTGGTGACCGCTGGCTGTCCCCTTTCCCTTGTGCTCTGAAACAAGCAGACAAGGCAGCTGCACTCTGCTGAACAAACACACACACTCCAACCCACCCTATTTGCTCACCGTCCTGTGCCTGGGCATCCCAGGCAGGGAGGCAATGTCATTCTGAAGCATCACTTAAAAGGCATCAGGACTTTAGCTCCTCAGCTTACTAGTGGTGCCCAACAGCTCCCAGGAGGACACACAGACCTGGCCCTTTCCCTGAGAGATTCTCTGAGAGCCCAGTGAAGCGGGAACAAAGGAAGAACCAGAGACTCATTGAAATTTGGATTTGGCGGTTTGGATGGCCTCACACAGAAAACCCCACAAACCTTACAGGTGCCATTACAACTTCCCCTTTTCAGGGGAAGCACAGACCACTGCGTGTCAAAACCTCTGGGTTCACTTCCCCCACTTCAACACCACTCTCTCTTTGGACTTGGGCATGTTAATTAACCCAAACAAGGTTTGTTTTTTGCATCTGCATGATGAGCAGCTGCCTGTTCAGAGGCATTCTTATGGTCCTTCACTGCTTGCACACAGTAATGTCCCGGCTTCTTCCCTAGGGGGAAGATTCGGTGATCCCACCAGAGTTCCTATGAAAGGAGGATGAACCCCCTGAATTGCTCATGCCTGGGGCAAGCAGGTTGATGGGGGAAATCAGTGTGAAACAGCTCATCCACAACAACCCCCAGGGAAAAGGAAGGTAATACAGGGTCCAAGCTGTCAAACCAAGCTGGTGAATTCTTTGTGCTAAAGGCTGACATTAGGCCACTCAAATATCATGTTTTGATTAAAAACAACTCAATGCACATATTCAGCTCAAGGCCGCAGGAGTCAGTACTCAGTGTTAGTACTTTAAACTTCATGAATAGGAGGCACAAAAGAGCAGAAATCATGGATGATGAGCCAACACTGAGGACATGGGTAGAATTCTAGAAGTGTTATTACCCAGCTGATATTTGTCTACACACATGTGCATGCATCTGGGTGTTAATATCCCACAACAAACCGCCAACTAAATGTCAGCAATTGCCAAGTTGCTTCTTTTTGTCAGGTAGATTTTTGTATTCATTCCTGCAGTCCCACAATCTGAGTCCTCATGGTTCTCCCAGCACTCAAATCTCTCAAGCTTCTGCCAATCTAGATCTACCCAGTGGCAATCACACAGGTCTGAGGAAAGCCACACACCTTGGCTGAGGAATTGCAATCTCCTGCAATTCAAGTGAAAAATCAGTGTTGGGGAAGAAAGGCATCTGCAGAACAGCTGAGGCAGATATGAGCTGATGTGAAACCATGAGTAATAAACTCTCATCAGCAAAAGCTCAGAGTAGCTGCCTTGCTCACTGTCATCACAATGCTCTGGACCCTGCATACTGACCCTTGTATATATTCATCACTGAGGAGGAGTGAACAGCTGCCTCTTGTGTAGAGCGTAAGAGAAGCAGGGAAAAAAACTCTGTCCAAGAAAAATAGGATGTGAGACTCAGAGAAATCCTCCTGGGAAAAATCAGGAGTAGGGGGCTTGGAAAGAAAGCTTAGGAAGAAATGTATATCTGTAAAAAGGGCCCAAGTTTTCAACATTATTTCTGTGAGGATGCATGTTCACAGACAACCCCCCCGATACCTGCCTTTGCTCTCTACCTATACTGCCAACAGTCCTTTCTAATGGGGTTCACATCACTGGTGGTGTCTGTTCAGAAACAGCTCCAATCACTCACAGCCCACTCTGAATGCTACAGAAAACCTCCCCAGAAATGGATGGGTTTCCACTGCAGGGTGTTATTTACTTGAGCTGTTCTGTGAAAGCACTCATCTTCCTTCTTCTTTACATGAACTCACACAGGGATATCTTCCTACATGTGAAGTAAAATCTCTGTTTGCTTAGAAACAACGTCTCACAAAAGAAAGTATTGAAAAATGTTATGGCTGGTAAGAAGCAGGGGTAAGGTGTTGATTCCCCTGGAGCTAACCATAAAGTCACTGTTGTACCAGGAACAGGTTCAATGTGTAATTGTTTTAGGGAGGCAGGAAATACAAGAACAGAAAGGGCTACTCTACAATTTACTCGGTCTCCTAGTTGTTGCTTGAGAACCTCAGATGACAATACTATGTTAGCCTCTGATCTATACTTCCAGCTGTTACTAAATCAACAGAGTTGCTCCAAAGTCAATACTGCCATAGTGATATCACTCTGGTCCAATATACACACTGCAAAATGAAAACCTGTACATTTCAACTCAAGAGCCTTCACAGGATAGACCAAACCCACTGCTAAAATGTATTCTATACAAATTCTGTGTATGTGCTTCATATACGAGGTGTCGTATCGGCTGTGGCTTTTCTGGATGTCTGCTTGTTTCCATTCCTGGTTTCTCATCTCATTCCAGCAACAGCTGGAATTACTGTACAGAGATAGCCTGACTCCAGCTGCAACACATCTCCTTCCATAAATTAGTTTGTTTTAAAACCTTCTAAAACCAAATGGGGCATAACATGGCCACCAAATGTCTGATGAACCATCCCAGACTGAAGACCAAAGGAAACTGGTCGAACAATCCTGAACACTGGGCAACAACATTTATCCTCTTCCTCATTTCCCACATTCTTTGCATCTGGTTCCCCATAAAACATGCAGATGCTTCAGTAAAAGGAAAGCTGAGGATGTCAGTAGTCATGCCTGATCTCACTGGCCTTTCCTCATGCTTGGCAACAAAACAAAACAGGGACTTAAGCCATGGCGAGGCACTGCATATTTCTGCTCTAAGCACACAATCAGCACATGGGAGAGTGGGCCACATTCATCCTAAATCCCACCAAAGCCCCTAGATCCAGACAAGGTCCCAGCTCTCCACTACTCCTCAAGGAATGTATATACCTCAACCCCTGAATGTTGATTCATAAAACTGTATGACTTGATTAAATAGCTTATTCTCCACCTCTGAGGGAACCTTTTTTATCTGCCTAGAACAGGTCCTTGCTTTCTGTCTGTCACCAAGGGAGGAGAAAGCCATGGGGCTGCTACCCATATGAGCCTGGCTGAGTTACTTTCTCCCTCTGTGAGTTTGGGGAAATGACCATAACAGCAGAATATTGCCATAAGCTTTTCAGAGGCTTTGTGAAGAATTTAGTTGAGATTCGTAAGAGAGCTCTCACAATATAAAACACTACATAAATGCTAAAAGTTAACTGTTGTTAATAGCCACAGATTTAAGAGAGATCTTTCTTTCATTTACATACAAAGGTACAGAAATATCCTTCATTTCAAATAACCACTGTGCCTGCTGTGAGAGGCTCTGCAAATGATTTTCACTGCCTTTCACACAGAAAATAGGAACACTACTTTGCATTTATAGACTTTAAAACTAATTTGCAGACAATCAAGTCTTGAAACCCCCACTGTGATACAGCAGGTAAACATTACACACGTTTTAGAGAGGAAACTAAGAAGGAAAAAGGTTAAATCACCAAGTCTAAAGCCAGAAAGGAGATATTTGAGAAACAAGACATGCTGGTAAGGTCTATCTAGACGCACAATTGCTCACCTGTTCTTCTTGCTGAACAGTTAACTCTTCTGCTCTCGAGGTTCTAAACATCAGGGTGCACATGCCATATGGCAAGAGTGACCACCACATTTATCTGTATTACCACCATACTTAATCTTCTGCAGATACTTCTGTTGACCACAGAGTGTGCATGGAATTGCATGAGGCCTTTTATTCCATTTTCTAACATGTGTGGCATGTTGACGACTAAAAGTTAACCAAACATTTATTTTTAGAACCAAGTCCAACGTTATAGTGTCTGGACTCATAACTACCCATTTCTCCAACATTAAGATGAGCTACCACATGAGAAAATTGCTAGAATGATAGTATTTCCAGGGCATATTGAGTCACTGTCCAACATCTAAATTGGGAAATAATTTCTCAGCAACTGGCAGCACAGTGGGAGGCAAAGTTTACAGGAACTCATCTTGCATTCAAAAATCCAGGTTTTTACTTTAAAACAGGTTCCTCATCTCTAAACACAGGGTTTTTTAATTTACCAATGACAGAAAAACAAATAGGTTCCATGGTATTGAATTCTTGGCATTATCTAGTATTTAGAACAATTACTAAGCATCACTAGCAGAATCATAATGGTGATAATTGGGGAGGAGCAAGAGCAGCACCATGGAGACTTAGGAACATGTATAATTTTTTAATCTGATCCATCCCAGAGAAGTGCTATGGTCCCTGCCTGGAGGCTCTTCCTGACCAGTCCTTGGAGAAATGACTACAAACCTCAACCCTGCCTACAGCAGGAATTCCCAGCCCAAGTGATACCACCTTAGCTTGCTTCCTCAATGGCCCACAGGAATGCTAATGTGAAAGAGTAAAAAAGTCTCTGTAGCAGAGGGGTTTTTGCCTTTTTTCATTTGCATACACTTATTTTCCCCCCTTGGATGTGCAGGCTCCACATAATGAATTTAAGCTTCTGACAAAAGGCTTTCCTAGATCAGAGGAAGTACAGCTCAGAAGTAATTTGCCAATGCTTGGGATTTGCACACTGAAAGCCACAGATCTCCTGTCCAGTACAGCCTCTTTCCTTGAGAGGAGAAGCTGCCTATGGTGCCTCGGTTAATAATTAACTCCTAAATGGAAGCAGAAGGGTTGATGAGGGTGATGAAGGTTTACGACTGCATGTCTATATCCTTTCTCAAAGGAGAAACAGATGTTTCCAACCACCACAAATTTCCATTCCACAGATCTCTTGCTCTGGCTGTTACCTTGGGGCAGTGACTTCCAAATGCTGTATTAAGAAACAAAAAAATTAATTGTTTTGCTGGAAGGTTCAAGAGAGAGTCTGGGGCAAAGTCAGAGGTTGAATACATTCCCTCACACAGCAGCTCAGAAGGCAGAAGACAGCACTGGAAAATCCTGTCCTAATACTGCTTTTTTTTGCTGGTAATCAGGGTCTCCACGATTGCCAGTTCAATTGGAAAAGAGCCCTGGAAATTCTTCTGCTTTGTCAGCGACATGGTCTCAAGCAAATCCCTGTCTCATCTGTCAAAGTACAATCTGGATGCTTTCACTAGCATTAATTTAAATTTCTAAACAAACACCAGACCCTACCAACTTGTGCAATGGTGAAGAAATTAATTTTATCTGAGATGTTTGGGTTTCCTTCCCTCTTTTATCTCCCACTTCAAATTGATGCCATCTTGATTTAAAAAAAAAAAAAGGCCGGGGGGCATTTTTGAGTGCTGCCTGCAGATATGCATTTGTATGCTTTTTCCATCTTTTAACTAACAAATAGGAGGGGAAAAAAAAGTTAATTTTGCTAGCAGCCTGCTGTGATATAAATAAAAATAATAGGTACATTCACAGATTTTGAACTTTTTTACAGCCTCTGCTGCAAAAAGCAATTTTAATTTATAACCACAGATTCTTGCAAAACATATAACGAAGACATAATAAAATGGAATGTTTATCCTGTGGCTCCCATTAGACCTCCGTTCGATGGTCGTAACTAATGACTTGTTTTTCCACTTTTGTACTGGAAGCCTTATTATTGGGCTGCACAGAGCATACCTTATTTGATTTCCCTAGCAAGGTCTGCACCTCTTGCTGAAGCCTGCAATTAGATGTTCATGAAGTAATATTAAAAAGCTGCATAATCACATCTGTAGTCAAAAATTTAAAAAAAAAAAGAAAAAAGGCAGTAACAAGCCAGCTCTGTTTGTATAATATTATACCAAGTACAATAGACTAATGTTCACTCCAGTGCATGTGTCCTTTTGACTAACCACTTCTATCTGACAACCTTTTTTTGGCAACAGAACACATTGTACTTTTTGGATAATTGACTGTGGAATATAATGTTGTTTATTCAAAAGCAGGTCACACAGAACTGAGCTTCCAGTTGTCTTTATCCCTCTACCTTTCTTATCTTCATGCTGTTCAAATTTCTGCTGAATTTCTTTTAATTACACATATGGTTTTAATTGCTGTTCTGTATTTATTCAGTAGAAGGTGACCTGATGGTGAAATGGTACAGAAAGGTGGGTGGGAAGCTGAATTCAGATTTGAAAACTATATTTGGATGTATTTATTGTGAGCAACGTCATGAAGAAATAAACACAAACATGTACAATCCCAACACCCTCTGGTACCTACAAGGCCATGCTTGCCTGCAGTACAACTGCATTACATCTCTCTACTGAAAAATCTACTAGAGAGACTCATCCACCACTTGCTCAGTGATCTGGAAATTCTACAGCAGCAAAAGGCCTAATTTTAAGCCTAAGCCTTAGAGGACAAGAACCCTGAGGGAAAGTGATGTAGAAACACGTAAAAGTTGTGAAAAATCTAGATGATGGGAAATGCAGTTGGGAAAATGGGTTCAGGAGAGAGTTTTAACTGAAGTATTCAAATGAGGTCGTGCAAGAATTGATGTGTTTCTAAAGCATGTTTTTGGGATGCAGTCTGTGGAAAGAGAGGTTACAAGTAAGTATTGCATAATACGAGGGGGGAAGGATTTTGATGCAGCAAGGAACTGAAAAGCAGCCTTCTAACACAAGCTGCACAAGGAGATGCAGGGCACCTTTCTGATGCTGATCATCAGATCAGGAAAACACAACTGCCACCGGAATCTTTGAGTCTCTGAGACATATGTGAAACAGAGGTTTACAAGAACACAAATGTTGCAGGATACTATCTCACAGAGATTTTTTCTGTCAGCTGAGTTGGACTGCAAAATAAAACCCTCCAGGCTTCCTGGTGACAGCCTAGAAGGAATCCACCAGGAATCCACCAGGAGCTTCCCTGTCCACTTAGGCCATTTTTCTCCATGGGAAAGGCATGAGTTTTCACTTTAAGCTCTACTGCAGCAACAACAGAAAGAAAGCGATTAATTTAATGACCAACCAGTTCTCACAAACCTGGAGGAAAATCCTGAAAAAAAGATTCTTCAGGTGTTGGTAAATTAGAGTCTAACTAGGTAATAATAGGATGAAAATTATGATAGCTAATCTGCTGTATATTATAGCTCAGGTGTGGTTCCATTTTATTGATGACTAAACTAATCCTAATAAGTCAGGTTAAGTTACAGTCGACTCATTTGAGGAAATTTTGTTTGTTTGTTTAGAAATATATTTAATTGGGAGGACGAGTGATACTGACAGTAAGAATAATTCATCTGTCTGTGCTAAACCGCACTGTGGAAAATCCTTGCTAATGCTACATTGATCAGCTAACACACAGCAGCTTCACCCTTCTAATTTGTTTTGTGTAGCTGACTTTAGATGGCCCATTTCAATCTGGACTATTTTGAGGAGCCATGTGAAACTAAGTCACTGCCCTATTAGTGTGGATAAAGATACACATGAATATTACTCTGCTACAAGCAAGACATAGTTCATCTGATATTTCTTCCAGCAAAGAGAATACATTGCGTCTGGAACAAAGAAGAAAATGTGACTGGAAAGTTTAGAGCCCTTAAATTAATTCCCTAGACAAAAAGTTGAGGCATCATACTCATAATACCATGTTATGTAACTTGCTGTGGAGCCAGGCAGCTACTAAGTGAAATAGTATAAGTTATAAAAACAAAATATTGTTGTGAAAACAATTTTACAGCTTTATAATTCACTATTATTTTCATTTAAGAACAAAACTGTCAGTGTAATTGCAGATTCTGTTTGCCTTGCAGGAGTTCTTTCAGCCTGTGATAGGAAACCTCTTTTTTTAAAAAACTTTTTTCCCCCCAAAGGCTGCTATTAAATTTACTATATCATGTTTCTTTATAGTTATTCAGAGGTAAATCTTAACAGGAAGCCCATTATGTGGAGGCCAAAGTTAGTTTAAAATCAGAACATTTATGATCACTAAATAAAACCATATATTAGCAACTACTTCATACCATTAGTCTTGGATGAAACAAATATTATATCAGCCAACATTATAGACTACTTTGTAATCTTTACGACTGAGTATCTATTTTTGGTGGTATCTTCATGGCTGGCAGTGCTCACTGTGCACCATGATAGTTGTCTAACTTGCCTGCTTATTCAAGTACTAGGCTCAAGAGCCTATCTATGCACAACCATCCCTATCCAGGGAAAAATGATTCATCTTTTAAACTGTACACAGCCCCCTACACAAAGCAGTGCTTCAGTAACAAACCATTACTATTTTATCTGTTATGTGTGCCATTAAAAACTGGATTAAGACTGTAAATATGCCTCACGGACGTCAGTGGGAAAACCACCCAAATATAGGAAGATCCACTCCAAATGACATGGCCAAAGTAGGACATCACCCAAAGCATCATCTATGCCGTCACTGTGTTGTGAGCAGAGTGACTTCTCTTAACACTGGCATTACCATCAGGTCATAAGCCCAAAGAGTTTCACACCAACAGGGCAGGCAGAGACCCTTTCACCTCAAACAGAAGAGCCACCAAATGACACAAAGATGTACCATGTCTCCTTGTTCTGCCCTACTCTCCTAATCAATTGGTGCTTAACCTTGGACAAATTTCTCTACCCATTCAGGTTCTGGCTTCATTGCAATAAACTTGACAATGACACAAAGGTTATCTGACAGAACAGCTTCCTCACACGCTCTGGTGCTTTGGCTTTAAAAGAATTACAATGTGGTTGGACTCGAGGGTATTTTTAAATGGAAGGAACCAGCTCCTCCAGTAATCAGCAGCACCATCACACTCAATAGCCAGAGTCTGCCTGCAAATTAAGTGGCACTCACTTTTATGGGTGCTGCTTTCTGTACTGAAAGCTGTAAACCAGTAGCAAGGCCAAGCATCCTTGTCACATCATGCTCCAGTGCAGGCTGCCCCTTAGAGACCTGAGCTCAGGCAGCCCCAGGGCTCAGGCAAGCCCCACTGCCTGGAAACCAGCCAGCCTCCCTGTCTGATGCTATGGAAGTATACACTTACTGCATCTTACGGCCTCAGACCCAAAATTCTTATGTTAGCCTGTAACACAGTCTGGCAGGATCTCTCAAGGTAGACACTTGGTTATCAAGAGTTAACCAGCACAGAAGCAGAGCCCTTGATTAACTTCAAGGTTGCCCCATGCCTTATCATGTGTGGAGGCATTGTCCTCAGCTTATTTTAAGAAGGAGCAAGAAAGAACATCCAGGTATTATGCCAAAAGCCTCTTTCTCAATTATTCCTCTTATATTTCTAACCCATTGTGGCTGACTAAAGGCTAAAGCTACAAAAGCTGCATCCTGAAGCTGTAAATTTAAGTTGGTTTTTCAGTATATGCTGACCTGACTTACTCCGGTAACTGCAGGCTCCCTGTTATCTTTAACTTCAAGGTAATTGTTTGGCAACTCTTTGTTTCACTATTTCAGGAAAACAATTCAAATATATGATACCTAAGAGAAAAAAATGATTAATTGCTCTGTCATCAGCTGGTTCCCGCTAGTATATAGAGTGCTTAAATAATAAAAATATAATACAAAGAACAAAGAGTAAAGTTCTCAAATGAACATGTTAAACACATTTTGAGCCAAGAACTGGGCTCTTTCAAAAGTCTAGGATATAAACCAGACTGTGTCATATTCCTGCAGTCAGGATAAGGACACCATTCTGAAAACACCTCTTTGCATCTCTTGCCAGCACCTATTCACCTGAAAAAACCCACAACAATTTTCATGCAGAGATTTATAATAACTTGAAGTGGAAAACATTATTCTCAATGCCACAGTACCACAAGTCCTGAGTTTCTCATCTTATTGTTAGACACTACTGCCTTCTTTCCCCTCCTCCTCATTTTAACAGAAGCAACAGTATTTAATTTAATCCACCCAGAAGCAATGACAGAGTCAGCAGCTGATATACAGCTAGTGCTGGTTAGAACTCTGAATTACTGTTTTGTGAAGAATGTCAACATTTTGACATTTGTTGCTATTCTCAGGGTAGAAAGGAACTGCATATTCGTCTGGAAATTTTGAAATGTCACACTGAACTCGCAGATTCAACTCTGAATTTTAGAATTTCACATTCTATTTCATTTTACATTGGCTTTCAGTCTTTTTTAATTCATTAAATGCCGAAGTAGAATATTTTAGCTCACCCTTTTTAATTTTACTTTGGTTTGCTTTATTTGAGCATATTAAAACTATGAGAAGCCACTGTCCCACACTGACAGAAAACCAACTTCAATCATTTTTCTGTCTCTCTCCAAATTCCATCCATTGAAAATTTTTGATACATGACTTTTGTGAAGACACTTAGGTGAAAGCATAAAATTTTGGGTGAGAAGACACTTTGGGGGAGGCAAGCAATGCAAAAAAAAAGCAAGCTGCCTGCCTTTCTCCGCAAGTCAAAAGCAACACTAGGAAGGAATATATCCTTGTGACAGCAGGAGGGAATCTGGCAGATTGCTTTTATTCATCTGCAGAGAAGGAAAAGTTTCTAGTCGCTAAATTAACAGCAAACAGCAAAAGAATTAGTCTCAGTTCAAACGCAAGTGCCGGAGGTATCTCTAACTTTATGTGAGAGATGGCAGACTGCAAAAATTATTAAACCAGTGCAAGAGAAGTGCATCAGTCATAGTGAAGGGCACTGGTGAGCAGATGTTTCTGAGGCAAAGATGAAATTTCCAAGAGAATGTCTCCATCACAGGTATTAAATTTGTGGAAAAACTGACAAAAGCTGTGTAAAACGAAAAAACAGCGAGCCATCACAGTCCCTTTAGGGCACTGCAAGCTGCACGAGACCATGTCAGGGCTGGCTGCAGCAGGCAGCAAAGAAATCACCTCCAGCAGTGCGGAAACCACCTGGTGGCTGAGGTCCACTAGTCACGAGCAGCCACCACCACCTAAGGCACAAGCATGAGCTGCCTCATTAAATCCTCCTGGTTTACAGCTGTCTCCCCACTTTTCATGGTGCTCTCCTGGAAAGGTGTGCAAAACTGAAGGGCTGTCTGAAGAGGAGGCCATGCTCCATATGCACTGATGCCTGTACAGGTGTGAATGGGGATACTGCAACCCTTGGCTGAGCGGGTTAAGGAACTTGGGCACTTGTGCCATGTTAGGGAGAACAGACACAGCTACCAAAGGGACACTGCTCCTTTTCTCCTCCCAGCAAATCTGCAGCAAAGAAACGTGGATTTGGATGCTGTACTAAATCAGAGCTACAAGACACTTCTGTCCTCACCAAATTGTTAAATTGCTCTCAAGAGATAAATGTTTCTGTTAAGATTTCCACCATTTTGGAGCACAGCCACAAAGTTGTCTCAAATGGCTTCAGTGGTACCTAGCCTAGATGCTGAAAACATGAAAGGTTCCTTTAGGAAGGAATGTGCTTCCCAAGGCCTATGATTAGAATTAGGAGAATAGCTGGGCTCTAGAAAGAACAGATCTCTCAGAGCCGCCCCTCAAATACATCAGGAGATACATGAGGACCCTAAAAGGTCCACAAATCTAGTTGGGACATATGATAGTGTCTCAAAAATACTCAGACATGACCAAAAACAGTGAAAAGACCGAAAACTATTTGGAGATATGAGAACTCAGCAAGGCATGTCTTAACCAGCCCAGCACAGAAACATTTGGTGATGGATGAGCTGGTCAGTGGTGGGAGTTTACCAGTCCTACTTTGGCCATAGGGCAAAGTCCTGAGAATACTCCACATCAGAAACTGGTTTTGTCATATGTCTACTATGGACATGTTGGTGCCAGAAATGAGCGTACCTAATGAGCCTCCCTGGCCTTGTGCCCTCAGCCCTTTGGGAGAGGAGAAGTTAAGAGAGAGTTAAGACATTTTGACTTGGTCTGAGCAGACACAGCAAGAGCATGAGAAGAACCAAATGGTCTCATGAGAACTCTGCTGCTGTTCCTACACAAGTCCCCACCACCCACCATCCAGAAGAGAAAGCTCCTGAAGTTTTTTGGCTGTTGAAGCACATGAAGGTTTAAATGAGGACATGCACTCCACCAGATAATTTCCTAACTAGGACTTGGGCACTAATGCTAGACAGGGTGCTGCATTAAAGACTAAAATGCCCAGAGGCTTCACATGCATGACTCTCACCCCATAAGAGGCCCAAGGACAGAATGCAACATGGAATTGTGTCTGAGTAAAACTCATTGTTTTCAGTAGGCTTTAAGAATCAGTAGAGATTATTTGCTGTTCCCATACCAATCCAGATTTATTTTGGATCAGCAGCGACTTCAACATGATTAGTACACAGCAAAAAACACAGAGCCACAGTGTCATGAACCTCTTCCTAGCCAGAATGCCAAATAAAAAAAAACAACCTTTTTTTACCCTTTAAAAACATGAAACAAATTTAATGAAAAATATTCCCTCTCACAGTGATGGATCATGGTATATGTTAGAATTAAGGACCATGAACTTTTAATCTGAGATGGATTTGCTACAACATCCTTAATAATTTGCACACAAACTGTGTTCAAGATTAGGCATGCACTTTTCTGAATACATTTAGAAATTGTCTGATATTTTAAAACCATTCCCTTGCAAGAAGAAAAATTCCTAAAGGTCATCTTACATTTTATGTGATATGTATTAATGCTTCTTATCCTTTCTGATTCTTTAACTGAAAGGTCTCAAATCAACCTTGAAAAGGCAAAACACAACCAAATGCAGAATCATGTGTGTGTGTGTGCTGGAAAAGATGTTAAAATTTACATGATAACCAAATCAAATTACAGTGACAATTCTTCCTAACAGATATCTGGCTCTAACAAAGCCTTTTTTTTCCCCTTTTAAATAAAATAATTCCCAAAGTTGATTTTATGAATGAGTTCTTCTGCAAAGGAAGAGAACAGCATGTGGTAAGGCTGGACAACGGCGCTTTAAAGGCAAAGCCTGCCACCAATATGTTACAGAAGATCTGTAAGCTCAGAAGTGAAATAGGTAAGAAAACAGTTATTCAGCAGGTTGGAAGAGAAAGAAAGTTTCTGCAGGGGTTTATCATCGGACGATAGTCTGTTCTGCGGAAGAATTGAAATTATTTTTATAGAGATACTTATGAAGTATTTCTGCCTATGTAGTAGCAAATGCCACGTGCACACACACCAACATGTATATACAAATATAAATAGGCATACATGAAACCCCCAACTTGAGCTAAATTAAATTGTCCCTCCAGCTTTGTAATGCAAATGAGACTAACAGGCTTGTGCTGTTTGTGGTTTGAGATGATTTGCGTTTCCATAGAGATGCTGACTGAACTACAGTTTTTAAATTTTTTATATATATAAGCCTACTTGTATCTATAAAAGTCTAAATATTGATCTGCTATACCTCAGCGTTTCCTCAGTGACTCCACTGGAACCACAACCATTTACACCAGTTACAGCTATGTGCAAATTTTGTGTCTTTCACTACTTTTCAATCTAAGCTCTATACCAAGTACCTGCAGAGTTGAGAGTTTATTGCTTCTCTCCCTGCTTCAAAGGTTCTTGACAAGGAAGGGGAAGAAAAGAGAAAAAGCAGTTTCTTAGCTGCATATAGATAATATTTCAAGGAGTCCTTAATTTCTTGCCCTCTCTAAACTGCCTTGAGAAACATGTTTGCCTTTTAAAGTTCCCACTGTCAGGAAACCTGGAATTCAGGGAAGACCACCTGTGTGCTGTTAGAGAAGGAAATGACAAAGGGACAGGCTTTCTGTTATGTATCAGAAGCTTTTTCCCCTTTCCCTGTGAGCACCCACAAACTCAAGGGCACGGATGTGCTCAGATGTGCCAAGGTGGGCACAACAGCTGGGCATCAACAGCATCATTGCTTCCCCACCTCACCATTTGTGGAACCTCAGCTCGTCATAAACAATGAGGGCCCCACAAAGCTAAAACACCCCCCAGAGCCACATTAGAGATGGCCACCAGCAGAAGTGACAAAAGCGAGGCAGGATCAGCTTGGGCAGAGAATCCAGGCAGACCCACTTTAACATTCTATTTCAAACTGACTTCACTTTATGAGGTCCAGGCACTTGTTGAAGTGGATGGGGGACACCCAGTGTACCAACATCGGAGAGGAAAACCAGAGCCGAGCTCTGTGGGGACTCATTTCCATGTGGTTTCAGTGACAGGTGATCTTTGTACAGAGACACACCAAAAGACAACCTCTGCAATCACTCTGAACCGCAATCAAAATCAGCCTCTCGTGTACCTCCCATCTGCCTGAGGACAGGGAGGATTAATTGTTGAACCAGGGATGTCCAAAAGTACATGAAGCAGCTCATACCCAGCCTCTCACTTCGTCTTGGGAGTGCCCAGAAGAAAAGCTTCCTGTCGAGTGATGCCTTACAGAGGCATGGCCAGGGAGCTCCTTGGGCAACAGCATGTCACAGGGACAAAGCCTCCCTCCCTCCCGTGGGCTGACACCATGCTTTCACATGTGACACCATCTCAGTACTTGAGGCTGACAGTTTTTCTAAGCCCCTGCAGAGGCTCTTTTCAAAGCAGATGAGACGTCCCTATTTCCAGCTTTAAAGAAGCCATATGTAGGGAGATCAGCCCCACACCTCTGACACCACCTTAACCCCCACCACCTTTCAGGGAGCGTCCCAGGCCACGTTCAGCCATGCGGCTCTCCCAGGAATGTCAGCGACCACTGGCATCTCTTACCTTCTGCTGCAGGGCGGGCGGCTGCGGGGCCAGCACTGGGTCAGTGATGTAGGTCTTCTTCGTGCCCGGTGGCTGGTAGAGCCCAGGGGGAGCCTGGCCCATGGCATTACTCGCAGGATACGCCGGCTCGGCCTTCCAGGAGCTCTGCGGCACGTAGGGCGCCTCGGAGCCGTTCCTGCCACCGTAGCCCCCGTAGTAGGGCTCCTGGTAGCGGCCCTGCGGGGGCGCGTACCCGTAGGCGGGCTCGGCCGGCCGGCCGGGCGGAGGGCCGTAGCCGTAGCCGGGCCCCTGGGGCTGCGGCGCTCCGTACTGAGGGGCAGCAGGCTGGCGGGACGGCGCGGCGGCGTAGGCCTGGCCGGGCCCCAGGCTGCCGTAGTGCCCGGGCTGCGGGCTGGGAGGCTGGTAGTGCGGGCTGGGCTGCGCCGTCCTCACCTGCACGTTGAAGGCCGGGCGGCTCGGCGTGGAGGCCGTGGTGTAGGAGGCCGGCACCGGCTGCGGCTTCAGGGTGCCGACGGGAGTGACCGGGATGGGCGCTGGCTGCCCCGGGCCCTTGGCAGTGGACTTCTTGGTGGCGGTGAGAGGAGGCTGGTTGGGGATGATCATCCGCTTGTGGCCAGTGACAGGAGTGGACACGGATGGGGTGGTGGCGGCGGAGCTGCTTGAGGTCCCAGAGCCCTGAAGAGCAAAGAGAGACACACAGGGTCAGCACGAGGGGGCACCGGGTTGAGCAATGAGGGTGGAAATGGGGGTTTACAGAAACATCTGTGCAGCAATTCAAACTGCTTAGGAAAGCAAGAATAACCTAGGGCCACACATTATACAATGGTTATAGCAACCTTCCCCTGCTCTGACAGAACAGGGACGGCACCGCAGCAGCAGAGCAGAACTGCCGTGCATGGCATTTCGTCTCTCCTTGGAGGTTTCTCCTCCGCCTCCAAGCAAACAAACAAATTAAAAAATGATACATGCAAAAAAAAGGGAGACTCGCCAGAGGATAATTAGGGAAAACCCCAAGCATTCCTGTGAAAATGAGTCTGTTTTGAAAAAGAGAGAAAATGAGATTATAGTCTCTATGAAGACATGAAATTCTTTGGGTCCCTAGAGCACTTGTAGGGTTCTGCTCCAATACAGGAGCTCCTTTAACTGTGCAGGAGGCAGCAGATGGGGATAGCCTGTAAGCAGGTCGCAGGCTGTAAGAATGAACTCCAATCAAAGCAAGTCACTGAGGTGTCCCTACCTTGGCTGTACTGGTTGAACACCTGCAGTGACCCCAGAAAAGTTAAATGCTACACATGCTTCATTAAAGGGCAGAAAGTGGATCAGGATTTCCAAGAGCTTCAGAAGTCAGCTCCTACCATGGCAGCCATGTAACCCTGCACCAGTGCCCCAGGCACAGCAATGCTGGGGCAGCCAGGGAAGAGGATCACAGCAAATGCTGCCGCTTCCTGCAATTTGGCCACGCAATGAAGCTTTGTTGCAGTGACGCTGTCTAACAGGCATCATACATCCTTCAGTCTAGTGTACTTGTTTGTCTGGCTTACCTCACATTTAAATGTTCAAAAACACCAGCGTGAAAAGACGTCTTTGTTAAAAAGCTAACAATGTGAAAGCTTCTGAGGAACATGACCAACACTCTTTATGTCTTTTCACTATGTCAGAGAAGAGTAAACTTGAATTTCCAGAGTTTAGGATTAGGTAAAATTTCTTGCTTATCTATTTTCCTTTATTCTAAAAGAGTACCTGAATTTTACACCTTCTACGGAGAAATGCATTAAAGTGAAGAAGACATGCAGTTTGAAAGCACTTAACAGCATAGTTATATGAGCTTATATCTCATTCAAACTTCCTGTAGTAGGCTTGATCTCATCCATGATCTGCTTGATAATCTGCAAGTTCACAGCAGCGCAAAGGCAGACCCGCTCAGCCTTTACCAATGCTTATGGTGCACTCTAAGGCATGCGACACCTTTAAATGACCAACCCTGTATTTTCCCCAGGTGTTCCTGTCTATGCAGGCACCCTGACTTCTACTGCTCCACCACCTTCTTGCTGGGGAGGCATGGTGAGGACTCTTTGGGACATGCACAAGCTGCACCGGGGCCAGAGAAATCCTGTGCCTGGTCAGCAGGTGGCGGCAATTAATTGCTGCCAAACCACCCGGGGGGGCTGGGGGAACTTCAGCCACCTTCAGCCTCCAAGGCTTCCAAACTCATCCTCTGAACAGGGTGGGAGAAACTCATTCTCTGTACAGGGTGGCTGCGTCCTCCAACATTTGGTAACCACCTCACACAAAGAAAAAAAAGATAAGTGCAAGCCACTCAGTTTCTAGTGCGCAGCCTAGCACGTCTACCCAAGGGATAAGGAAGCTCCACCACCCAACTGGCAGCTCTTCCCTGGTAATGTGCAAATACTTTTTTTGCTGATGCACTGGTAAAGACTTTACTCCTGCAATCACACCTTCAGGGCAAACCTCCCACAAGGAAACACTATAAATCAGCAAAAAACCCCAGGCAAATAAGAGCATCAGTCTGTTCTGAGGGGTGTGAAAGGTGTGTATTCAGAAGTGGGGAATAATAAGGCAGCAAACTTCTGCTGGAGGAAAAACACCTCAATGTATTCACACCCTGACCTTGCTAACAGATCCATGACAAGGCAGCACATAGGCAGACTGAAGAGATTTTCAAACTGAGAGCAAGGAAGAGCTGAAGCATGTCTCAGTTGAACTGCAAGGGCAGAGACAGGTTAAGGGTCTGTAGCCCTCCATTAATACTGCCTGATTCTTCTCCTTCTGAAACACCTGAAGGGAAGCTGGCACTCTTCCATCCCTGCATGAGAAAACAACTGCACCAGCACTCATTGCTAGCAAGAAAACTTGCTTTCTGTCAGAATTGTTCTCCCATGTCAGATTGGCATTTATGCCTGGGAGTGCCAGAAACTTTCCCATTTCCTCACCTATTTCATTCTTGTAAATTATAGTAGTTTGTCCACTTACTGTAATGGGATGAAAGGTCCACAAAGCAGCACTGTGTAATTACCACCCAAAAGCATTTTTCTTTTCCGTGTGAAGAGGTAGAAGGCAGATAATGTTATAAAGGCAATGGCCTGTCTGGGGGAGGGGAAAAGACCAAAACAATTTAAGCAAACCCTGCTCATCACATTCTGTATGTCTGAATGCAGACTGGAAGCAGGTCATGACAGATGCTACTAAAGCCCTTCTGATCATATCTCAAGAACTGGGGGACTTCAATCTTACATATAAACATCCACACAACACGTATAAACATCCACATAACACTTCACTTCACTGATGCCAGTCTCCTGTCTGGACTGGAATACAGCTTAAGAATGAATGATAAACCCATCTTCCAAAAAACCCCCAAACTCTCACAATTTGTGGACTGGTACTGAGCAGCTCCTGTGTTTGACACTACAAAGAGGATGAGCTGCAAGTATCCCCTCCTGCACCAGAATCCACTGATGGAAGGTGACAATTTGGGGGAAAAGAGCCCAAAGTCTGCTATCAACTCCACAGCAAAGGCCCAAGCTAACAAGTACCGGCTGCATTGTGGCATCAAACCACAGGCTGCCTTGAGGAGGAGGAAGTTTGCATCAGTAGGAGTCCCCAGAGGCACCCTGCGTGACTCATTCTGAATTCCTCTGAGGGCACTGGGCAAGTGTGTGATGAAAGCTGGGGTTTATGGGGGGAGGTGTAAGGCTAGCTGATGTGGTGTAGTAGAGAAATGGGACAGGCTACAGGGAATTTAACACTACTGGAGCACTGATGATTTATGAAGACACAAGTTGGTTGTAGCTCTTGTGCAAGGGCACAGGTGAGGTATCACCATAAATCCTCTGCCCTTTTGCCTGAGAGAGAGAAGGGTGGCCACAGTCCAGCCATGCACTCAGATGTCAGCCCAGGCTTAAACTTTAAGATTACTAATGGATGAAGAAAAACCTTTATAAATGAACAGTAACTAAGGACAAGATTCCTGCTCAGAGGACAGGGATGTGTGGAAGGACGAGAAAAGGGTACTCAGATACCACTAGAAGAAAGATTTCAACAGCTGTCTGGAAGGCACTAGGAGGATAGGAGGGATGGATGAGGCTGTAAAGATGCCAAGTAGATGGAGTAATAAACAGAAGGCTGGAAGGGGCTATCTATATCACTGAGTACAGTCTAACAAAACAGATGACTGTCACAAACGTTTCACCCAAGCAAATCCATGGAACTTCCATCAACATAACCAGGTAGATTCATCCAAAAGCACATCAAAGTGACTGCTCAGAAACATGAAAACAAGTAGAAACAGGAGAAAGAAAAAAGATAAAGACAAAGAGTGAATTCATTGGAGCACAGGCATCCCTTTCTCCAGCAGCTCCTGGACAGCTCATTTCAAAACCATACTGCATTTGCAAGTGATTATCGCAGCCAAACACACTCTCTGACATCCTCTGAGGGCTGTTTTCAGAGGAAGACAGGCTTTCCTCTGCTTGCCATGCCCTGATGAAACTGTCTGACACACTTCGCAAGTGCAAATTAAAACCACGCTACTTACCATCAACCCCTTCTTGCAAATTCATATTTGCAAAGAGAGTAAACTAGAAACCCCAGGTGTTGATAACATAGAGCCGTTGAGAGAAACTAGAGTAGGAAGGAGTTAAATTCAGAACCTCATCTACCACAAGCATTATAATACAAAATCTTTTTTTTTTTTAATGGGAAAGCACAAGAGCCTTGTTTAAACACAGATGGAAGTACCTAAATGTACTGCCTCTTCTACAAATGAATTATCCAGCAGTTCAAGTAAAGGTGAACCAACACTGACAAAATCAAGTAAAAGTCAACCAAATGTGGGAGGAAAAAAACCCCAAAACACTTCTAAAAAAGTTTAGCATGTATAACCATGAGGGGAATCGTTTTGCTTGGCAAATCCTGCCTTGTCTTTTTAAACACAGAGGAGGTTTATAAACGTTTTCAGAAGTTTCTTGCACCAACCATCACAGGGAAAGTCTATGGCAATGTGATAAAGCCACACTGTCCAAGGGATCTGACTGTCAGAGCTGGGTGTCTGGATTCAAAGCTACCCTGGTGGGGAAACCCAAAATCCTGAGTAGCTTTGATTCTTCATCCTGTAGAAATTATTGACATAGATCTTAAATTCAATGTACATCTACGACTAAAAAGTCATTGCATAGGTGCAAGGGATGAAACCTGTTGTTCTATAGAAATTAACCTATAATTCTTTATCATTTGTCAGGGTTAAATCTTAAAAAGAGTACAGAATAATCACAGCCTACAGCACGAGCATGATTCTCTATGATCAGCTGGAATCCATATGAAAAGGACTTCATTCTTTTACTTTGCACATTTGTAGAATTATTTTTATAGAATCCCTTCAGTTACTCAGGTTTCAGAGACTGAATCAAAAATGCCAATACAAAGTTTATCACATTCTATTCAATTCTCCAGACATTTTTTCATAAAGGTACAGTTGAATAGCTTTAGCCCTTTAGCTGTCAAATTATTACATACAAAGATTACTCCAGCTCAGTGATTTTCAACCTTTATGCTCGGCAGCCCCCAAATGTTTTTCAGAAGAGACAAGCTCCTTTGTGGAGAAAGTTAATCTATTGACAATAAACACGGCTTTTTCAGTTACCTTTCATTGAATTCTTCTTAGTTACCTTAGGAGTGATCCATGGACCCCCAGGGTTTGTAGAGCAGAGGTTGAGAACCACAGCTCTAGCTGGGGCTGCCTTTTTTGGGCATTTCAATCGCTAATTACTCCAGGATAGGAATGAAACAACTCTTCTTCCTCGAAAGGCAGAAACCTGGCAACTACCGGTGGGCTGAACCCAAGATGTGGCGTTCTCAGGGGGCTGCCAGTTCAACGGGCCACTGCAGCATCTCTCCTCCTAACTCAGCCCCTCTCCTGCATGGTCTACTGACACAAGCTGGGCTGAAACACAGGGCTAGCTTGGGCCACCTGAAATCCTTTAAGTAGCACTCAAAGGTGGTGGAAGTGGGAGGCCTGGGTGGGAAGGGCAGCAAATGGTAAAAAATCAACTTGGCTTTTCCTATCACCAGTGATGGGCATTCACCTTGGCTAGCTGGAGGTGCTTAAAGCTCTCTCTCTCTGAAATGTACCTCCACAGGGTCATTTATTCCATTCTAATATTGAAGCCTAAAACAGGGGTGATGAATCATCCACTGGGGGAATCTACTTCTCTCCGGTGACTGTATAAGAAGTGTAAAAACAGGCAAGACAAGTCACTGAATATTTAGACAGCACAAGTTAGTGGAGACAAATTCCACAATAAGCAGGTAATTTTGATGTGACTGTAAGAAGCAGAGATCCTTTTTCCCTGCATTAAGTGCCCTGCCACTCAAGCTCAGCTACAGCAGCACACCAGAGGGATTTCTGAGTGGCAGCAGTTCAGACAATCTGCCAGGATCCTGCTGCACCCTGTAGCCAAGGCATGACCAAGAGGTTGTGTTGCAAGTTTATTTCTAGTGTATGAAGGGGGCTGACATGAATGGGACACCCTTCCCCACCTCCTCTTCCACATCTGTGCTGAACAGTGGCTCCTGCTGGAACTGGAGCTGCTGCTTTTCCAGGAGCAGCATCTGGGCTGAGCCTCCCTTCTGCCTGAGGTAGCAAACCTCAGCTCCCCCTCAGTATGGGAAAGATAACCCCAGAGAAAAATTAAATACTCTGCTTTGAAACCTTGGTCTTTAGATACCTGAAAATGTGAACAGGGATTTTAGGGGGTTTCCTGATGTGCAGACACCTCTACCTCCTGCTGACTTCAAATTCTGTATTTGAACAAGCTGCTTGGCCAGTGATAATGTATGGCCAAGTTCCCCTGAACCTGTCTGAACCTTTTTCTGTCTGAAATAACATCTGGGTGAAAATGAGAAATCTGGCCTCCCATTTGAGACTTGCAGATGCCTGGAGTCCTGGTAGAGCTCCAGCTGGGCTGCTTCATGTCCGAGATTCTGAGTGGATGGACTGCTCCCATTTAGCATACCTGATGCATTTTCAATATATAGCATTCCCTGGCCTTCTTTATAAGGTCCAGGCAGTCCAAGCACACTAAGGACACATCTTTACAACTCTGCACTGCTGCTACGCCGTGCACACAGCTCAGTTGCTAACACAGATTTCTTTTAAGTGTCAAAATGTCCTTAGAACCCAGTCCAAAGTTTTGAAGTCTGGTCCAAACCTTAAACCCCTCAGCCAAAACACATTTATAATCAGATGAAGTTTTTCTTTACACTTTCTTCATTCTCTCATTTCTAGTTTACAGCTGACAAGTGAGTGTCACGGATGTATGGACTGTGCGTGGATCAGCAGCTACACTCAGACTTTGCAGATGTGAGATTCAATTTGCTGGCTTAATCACCAGAAGCTCTCAAGGTATTCAAACAGACTGCTCCCAGGCATTACACCAAAAGAAGAAGAGGAGAAATCTAATAAACTGTTCATCTCTGATTCTCAAATGAAGAGAATACCTTGTGAATGCCATAAAGTGTTACAAGAACACAACTGCTGCTGAGCTTTGATCTGTTTTTCAGCTGCTACCACAGGGGAAAAGGAGTCAACATACTTGTAATGTTTCTGTCCATAACCTCTTTTGTACTCCTTGTGATGGCCCAGCCTGAAACCATGGGAGATGGTGTACAGAAGAAAAGGTGCTAAGAGATGACTCCAATATTTTATCATGGAAAACAGTCTTTCACAACTGACACGTGCAGTTACAGACACACACCTTGGTTCAGCTTTCAGTGCGGGTGTAAAGTGTTTTAGGCAATCTGGGTTTCCACTTTGCAACACTCCATTAATTCCAAAGAGTTTGAACACATCTGAAAAATTTGGTCTCCAAAACACAACAGTGTTATGCCAGGGAAGAATTTCCTTCTCAGTTTCATATTTACTTTTTTGTTTACCTAATACTATCGCTACGATGACTACTCTGAGCTTTTTATTTGCTTTTCCTTTTCTGATGACTGATCATCTGGTATTTATGAGAAGGACTCTCTGAGAGACCAGTTTTAAAAGATGCGCAAACAATTGACCTAAATACTTTTAATGCTGGTGGACAGTCAAGGTCCATAATTCTAGCTTAATTCATTTAAAGGGTTAGTTATTATTTAAACTCTTCTACTTAAGCAATTCAACTTGACCACTTCAAATGCAGTAGTAACTTTATCTACAAGAATATCAGATATCAGCATGAGACATAACTGTCAAAAAGTTACAGAAGATTCCAGTCAAGAGAAGTTAAACATTTTCTGAATTCATCTTGGGATATTTCTGTAATTTCCCACTTTTATCACTAAAATGACATTATTTGCACCCATCTGGACCTGAGCACCATGCAATGGCAGCCCCTTGCATAGATTTAATCAGTGGCACATGGACTGAACAGTAAATTACATAAAGAGCCGTAAAAAGGCACTACATCTCTTTGGCCACACCAAAAGGTAGAACTACTGAAGACAATCCCAGAAGGAGAGACCACAAAAATCCAGCACTGCACCATGTGAAGACAAGTCACCACATGTGTTGAGCATTGAAACAGCTCCTTGAGGAACACCTCCTCTAAGTCTTAGCAATGCAGGAATGTCCAAAACATTTCCATTCACCAAACTGGGCCCTTCTAATGGGCTGAACAAATTCCCTTGCTTAATTTAGGCAAAAATTGCTAAGCCTGACAATGGGGAAGCCCCCACCCCCCTATAAATAAGAACTTTGGGTAAGCAGAGTATTTTTATGACTTCTGCTATTACTAAGCTAGTAAAACTTAAAGTATCATAATTACAGCACCCATAGACTTTTTTTCCTTCCTTTTATAACTTGCTATTTGTAATGGAAAAGAAGTTCCTGTGCATGACAAATATGGGCAGGTTTGAGGGTTATACCACTATCCATGGATGTGCATCATGATTACAAAAAGTGGATTAAGAAGGTATAATGGAAGATGCATGAGTGAGGGAAGAGGTCTGCACCTGCGAGTGACAGGATGAAATTCCACATACATGTAGCCTTCTGGCAAAGTATTCTACAATTTATATGGAAAAGTTACCAATTTTTATTGCATGTTGAATAACAGACACAAAGAAGAGTGCAAAACCGCTATAAAAACTTCTCATTTCCTACTAAATTGCAAAGGAGTTTTAGAGTGTTTATAGAGCGTACAAGCCTTCTTCCTTTATTAATTCTAGAGAACACTAAAAAAGTGTGCATATGCACACATAAAATAATAGGAAATACATATGCAACCAGACACTACTTGGTTTACTTTATGTTACTTATTTGTTTACGATTCCATTTATTTGCTGCATTGCATTTATAACGTATTTATCTTTTTGAATTCCAAAACTCTATTAAACCAGATTTAAAACATTTTCCTACCAGAGGGCATAAACATTTTTGAATGTTAGTATTGTCTCTATTTCCTGTGAAAACCATGTGTTTTCATTCTTCTTTCCCCCACATTTTAAAGCCTGTGCAAATAGCAGTGCAGAAGAGCAGAAGCATCAGTGAACAATTCTGTGTTCATACAACATCTGCTTTCTTATGGTTCACTTGAGATCCAGAACCCACTGTCATCTGCCAGTATTTTTAGTGCGCTACAAAATGGTTCAAGCTAATATGTTGAGAGGTTAGCATGAGGGAAAAAAAACTGTATAGCCACACCAAAAAAATAAGAGTCTAACAAAAAAAAAAAAAAAAAAAAAAAACCCACCAAATAAATAAAACAAAAAAAAACCCCATAAAAGACAGTCGTATGTGACAGAGAGGTTATTTTCCTATTAGATTCAGTGTAGACCTTCCCAAAAGGCTGATGAGCTCCAGCAACAGGTCAAATTTAACAGTTTTCCCAGATGGCTCCTTCTGGGAAGTGGAGTGGAACATTCCCTCATTTATCCGTCTGCCTGGGTTATCACCACTGCCCGAAATACCTTAATCTTTCCACAGTATCACAGACTCCAAGCACGATGTTGAGAAATCTGATTGGAAAGGTTTTCTTCCACCTGCTGTAGCTTTTAAAATTAGTCTCCAGGTATATAAATACATACACCAAGACACACAGAAACCCCCTGCAGCAATTCTAGTCAAAACACCAGGGCAGTACTATAACCAGTCAGCAAGAGTGAAAGAGAGAGCATTAATTTATAGCACAAGCAAAAAAGCCATCTGTACCACAGAAATACTTGGGTATGAAACAATACAGAAAGTTAAGATTATTTTTAAATTCAAGTGTTAACTCAGAGTAATCATTGTTCTGCACTATTTTCCTCTTCTCATAGAACATATAATTACATTAAATGTATGGTAAATAAAATGTTTACTCAAATAACACACTGATAAAAATTTAGAATCACAACAGTATCACTGTAAAAAGCCTGTGTAAAGGAATGTCAAATCCATTGCCTCACCAGGCTTCGTTCTGTTGCAAATGGCATTATAAATTAATCCAGTTTTCCTAAATATGCCTTGAGGAAACAAGACCACAAATAGCCATTGTAAGCTTTAATATAAAAAACCCACAAAAAAATATGAAAGAACAAACAAAACCCTTCTCTTCATTCTTAACCAGAATGCAAGAGCTGTGTTCTCAATGACTGATACTGCTGACTAGGTTATATAGTTTGCAAAAAAAAAGTCAACCTTTTTTGATACAGCTAAGTACTATATTCTAGTTTACTACTAGGCTTTCTCCTTTGCCATGCTCCATTCTGCTCAGTGAGTTTTAGGAAGGAAAAAAAAAGTTCCTAAACTCATTAATGACCTAATGAGCCCAATTAAGTTATGATTTGTAATTTCTCCCACTTACACTGCTCTTGGACCAAAATAACAACCCAAAACATTTGCTCCATGGCTTGCTGACTGGGTTATCCCAGTCACAGCTTACAGCTAAAATACTCTTCCATACCCTCTCAGTGCCTGAATTACATTTTTTAAAAGTGCTTTATATCAAGCCAGATTCTGATCTTGGGAACAGTGGTGTCAGCTCAAGTGTGTCTATTGACTCCAGCAGATTTACTCCAAACATGCTGGCTGCTGCAGATCTGGATTTGGCCTTCTACTGCCTCTGCATTCTCCGTGTTTGTCTCCCCATAGGGAACACAGTGGAGGTTTCTATGCAAACAGTAATGAATCCTACCAATCTGACCTTCTGCAGGCACTAATCGTCCAGCTTTGCCAAAACTCATCACGCTGGAGATCTTGGCAATTCATCCTGCTGCAGCCTGAATGAAAGCAAATGAAACTTCTAACTGAGATTACATACAGCCTGCACTGGATTAAACCTCAGCACCTCCAAGGACTCAGCTCAGCAGCACTGTCCCAGCAGCAGCACTTCCAGCTGTGCACCCTAACCTGTGCACCCAGCCACGAACCCCTCTGCATGAGGAATTGAACCCAAGCATGCTAATTCCACACAAACAGACACATCCTCCCTCTCTCCTCACTTCTTTCCTTGTGGTGGATGTATAAATGCATAGTGATGGCTACTGCAACTTGCAGTCTAACGGATTTTGACATTTTTAACTCCAGAATTTGAAACAGTGACTTCCTAGCTCTGGGGCAGGAGTACTAAATGCTAAAAACCTTTGGGACTGGGAAATATTAATTTTAAATCTGAGATCTTGGCTTCAACAATGTTTCTAACGAGGGCTCAAAGCTCTCCAAAAGTCAGCCGTGGATGTCCAAAAACTGCAACACATTTTGGATCCAAAATGGAGTTTTGTGGCTTTAATTCTCTTTTGTCACAGGTCAAATTAGGCTCCAGACTTGAACTTGAGGGGAGTGAGGGATTAAATCGTATTTAATTTCTAGTTTGTAATGTAACCCATTTCTCTTTTTTCTCTCTTCTGCGGTTTATGATGCATTTGTATTTTACCAAAAAAATTATGCACAGAAAAACATCCTGGCATCACAAGTCATCAATAAATCTTTTTTCCATAACAACCCACAAAAATTCACTGCAGGACCCAATTGTTGAAACACAAAGCAATGACATTCTATAAGCTTTCAGAAGTATCATTCTAACCCTTGTGGACTCGATGAATTCTCTAAATGAGTCACTGGCCTCTCAATGGAATTGTCAAAACTTAGGTTAAGCCAGGTTAATTCCCTTCCCCCTTTAATTTAGAAGTCCAGCTGCAGCGCGTGGCTTTCCAGTGAAAAGGTCTAAATGCAGAACCCATTCACCCTGAACAGGAAATCTCACAGGGCCCAAAGCTAATTTTTTTCCTAAAAGCTAGAGATAAGCCACACTTACGGGAAAAAATGTAATTTCTGATGCCTCATGGGCCATGTGATGTAAAAATCAATATTCCTCTTACATGGCACAAATAATTTTCTGCTGAAGGTTAAAGGATCATGGTTGAAGCTACTATGGTTGGGGAGGGAAAAAGGGCAGCTGTGAGGAATGGGGGATGAGGAGAGCAGAGACTTTAACTGGAGCAGGGATAAGGGAGATGCTGAGAACACTTCTAACCAAGGCAAGTGAGCAGATGTGGCATTGACCATAAGGTCATAGAAGTGTTTGGGTTGAACAGGACCTGAGCATCCATCCAGTTCCAAACCCCTGCCATGGGCAGGGTACCTTCCACTACACCAGGTTGCTCAAACCCCATTCAGCCTGGGCTGGTACACTTCAGAGATGAGGCAGCCCCACCTTCTCTAGGCAACCTGTGCCAGTGCCTCACCACACTCGGGGAAGAGTTTCTTCCTAATATTTCATCTAAACCTGCTCTCTTTTGGTTTAAAGCCCTTCCCCCTTGTCCTGTCCCTACGTGCCCCTGCCAAAAGTCCATTTGGGGTTGGGCTGAGGGTTTCAGCTAGGTGGGACAAGGAGGGACATCCTCCTGCCCCACAGGCTGTCCTCTGGCATGATGATGAGCGCTGCTCTCTCTGCCCAAGGCTACCTGTGACAGCTCCAGCTTCCAGCACAGCATCCTGCGTTACTGCCTTGCTTCCACCAGTGTCAGCTCCTCTGGAACCCACAAAAAAGAGATTTTGCTGGGCATATCACACTCTTCATAATGGCATAAACTACGCTGAAAGCAGAGCAAGTTTTTATACTCCCACCCCTACTGTGCCAGAAGATCACTTGAAAACATCACTGCCTACTTTGTTAGGGACAAAAACACACAACTTCCAGGCTAAAATAGTTCATGTCCAGTTTGTCCTCAAGGATGGGTACAACAAACCAGAATCACAGCTACTCATGACACTGATGCTGATGGCCTACACAAATTTGGTTGCAAGTGGTGAACTCTCTTTAGCCTTCCAACAGCACTTCAGTTCTCACCACTGAGAATATGTCCTAAGGAGGAGAGGATTTGTCTCAGCTGCAATTAATTCCTTTTTTCCATAATAACAGAAAAACCTAATAGCAATTAGGATAAAAATTATGGCAAAAGAAAAACTAAAAAAAAAAGGATAGAGGAAAAGAAAATAAATAGTTTATCCTACTACTACTACTACTACTACTGCAGAGAAATATTTAACTGAGGGCTCTGGACTTCATTTCAAAAAAATGCAGTTTTCAAGAGTGCAGAAAAAGCTTAAAACATAAAAACTAAAGAGACTGATGAGAAACTAAAAAGAAATTGAAATAAGTTTTCTTTAAAGAGAAAATAAAAATTATTTTAGACTGATCCTATGATATTTTTAACAGCTGGAATTGATAATACTGAATTTGGCCATAATTCTACTATATTTAGCTTTGTATCAAAGTCCACATGACTTTTCCATGAGACAGAAGAATAGATATATAGGCTGATAGACAGATGGATAGATACATAAAAAGAAAAGGGAAAAATATAATTAGGAAAGGGAACATTTTCTTGTCTGTTCTTTCAGCATTTTTTTTTAAATTTCAATTTCTACCTTATTATTTCCTATAAGTAGAAACAGATTTTTCTCTCTTTCAAAAAATTCTTAAACAGAAAACCTCCTTTGACAGCTTCAACAGCAGATTAATCACTTTTGTAACCCACAAAAAAAAATTTTTCTGGAAAGCATAACTGTCTGTAAATGTAAATGACAGTATTACTCTCTCTTATGCTAAGACGCCTACACATTCTCTCACTTCCATGACTCAGCACCAGATAAAAGCTTGTAAGATAATAAGCAGCAAACCTTCTTTTGGAAGAATAAAATTAGTTTAAAAAAACACAATTCTTGCTACCCCCCTTAAAAAATAAATCCTTATGGTGTTAAAGCAAATTCTGCTAACATATTCCTCTCCCCAGTAAGATACAAATATCCCAAGGACTTCAGAAACTAGAGGGACAAGCAACATCAAAATCCAAAGACATGCAAACATGAGAGGCTTTTTCTCCAAATGAGCAAGAATGGGTTTGTTTCAACAAACAGGAATTTTATTACTGTTCATCTCCTGCTTTGCTCTAATTTGGTAGACAAATGAGTTGAAATTTTGCTCACCTATAATGAAAATTTCCAGGCACTCTTAAGGCAATGCACTCATGCCAAAAATCACAGAAACCTGTGGGGAAGGGAGGGGAATTTCAGTGGGACTTCCCCTCCTGCCCTGTGGTCCTTGTCTGACTAGAGCTTGTTAGAGCCCAAGTAACTTCTTCTTCAGCCAACCAAATCAGGGGCAGACTCTTCAGGCCAAAATATTCTTATTTTGGATAAATCTTTGGGAAAAGAAAAAGCTGAAAAAGGGGGGCTCAGACCTCTAGAGCTAGGCTCTTGTGATGTCCCTGAAATGAAAGGGAATGGTTTTGATGCTAAAATATTGCCAGTCAGGTTGTGAATGCTCATGGAGCACAGACAGCCCTCTCCTCTCCATGAGCTCTTGTCAGCTCCAGCACACAGGTTAATTAACCAAAGGGTGGCAATCAAAAGAGGGCTGATTATTTACTTATTGAGCAGAGATGCTGATGGATGACTTCCCAAGCCTCAGTACAGTCTGGAGTTCCTCTTGCTGAGTGCTGGTCATTTCCTCTGAGAGCTCCCACCACCATGGGCACCCACCAGTGCTGGGGGGGATGCCCATGAATTTGTACCCCTTGGAGCAGCTCATTCTACCAGGAGTGGAGGTTATCCAGGAGATAAATCAGGAAAATGCTGTCCATGCCTGTAACTTCTGGAGGAAGCAGAGTCCAGCTCAGGAGTACCCACAGCCCCTCCTGAATGTGCTGCTGCTGCTGACTTTCACATTTTTTACACTGAAAATGGTAAATTAATGGAATTAACCACAGAAGTTTGAGTTTAAAGGGAAGCCCCAGGGTAAGGGAAGCCCCAGACCCAGGCCATGGGTGCAGGACTTCTTGACAGCAGGATGCTTTGAACTGAGCCAGAGGTAGAATCAAACTCTTCAAAATACCTTCATGAATAGAGTGCACCTGTTCTGGCAGGAGACTGAGGAGCAGAGCCGAGCTCTCAGTGTGGTGCTGGCAGAGCACACGTGTCCCACACAGTCCAAGGAATGAGCGGGAGCATCCCCAGCTCAGCTGCTCCCTATCACTGCACAGGGAGCATGGAGCAAATGCAGCAGCGTCGGGATGCTCCAGCTCAGCTGGCTGCCAGGGGTTGAAGCACTGCCACTGACAAATTCAGTGCCCCTCATCTTTGTAGAGCTTCAGATTCTGGGCAGGGTCCTTCAAGCACCAAATACTTCTCAAAGAGAGCAACCACAGCTGGGAAAGGCATGGCAGAGGACTCCCATGTACCCAGTGTTACCAAGGAAAAGCCCTGTGAGCACCAGGTAAGAATTTGCAGGCCCAAAAAGTATTGGCATATTCACATTTGTGTCTCAAAACCATGCTCATTATTTCACAAATAACAGATTTCCATGTCCAAATCCAACTGAAAGCAGGTGTAGTCCAGTGGTTTCTGTGCAACCACATCTGCTCATACTCCAGGGCAAACGCCAAACTATTTACTGCTGCTTAAAATTTATTGCATTTTTAGTCCTCCATCCCAAAACTGCTTTTGTTCAAAAAATTCCTTTTAAATCCTTATATGCCAACTGGATAAATCAAATCTGACAATTAAAATGGCAAATTGTTCAGAACCTCAGAGCTTCCACCTGAGGACCTCCAAGTACTTTCAGAATTTAAACAGTCTTAATCACTCCCATGCTTCTTGCAGAAAAGAAAAAAAGAAAAAGCATCCTTTTAAATTCTCTTTTTACAGATGAAAAACTGAAATCCTGGGAGCCCCAAACCGCCTGCTAGGAAGCTGCTTGCCCAAAGACTCCTTATCCAGTAAATCAGAGGCAAGGCTGGGAAGGAAAACCAGGAATTTCAGCAATTCTCAGTCCTCTTGTTCTCGCCACTTCATCAAACAACAGGGACAGCGATGTGATCATGCAGTTGTCAGTGTTTTTCCTCAAGGGGCTGGACAGAAGATGCTGAAAGCATCTGATCCACATGTGAGCACTGAACGGTATTGTTCGACACTGAGAATTCAGACATAAATAACTGGCTTGTTTGGAGTGAGTAAAAGGATGCCTGTGTTTGCAGGAATCTCACAAGAGGGAGTACAGAACCAGGGTGTTCCTTTTCTTTCATTATTACCTTTTTTATTTCTTTTGTAGCAGTGTCTGGAAATAACCCATCAGCCAGAGGAGCTGCTCCCGCTGCTGCTGTGGCAGATGGCAAGCAGGGCTGGAGAGCAGGGCTCTGCCTCAGCAGGGCTGTGTGGGGAATTCTGCAGCGGGAAGAAACAAGGCGAAATGTGCAGGCTGCCGTCTGCATTCAGATCAAGCACTGTCTGTTGCTAGCAGCACAAGTTGTTCTGAAAACAAGAGTCAATCATCTGTAGCCTTATTTCTGTACATTTCCTGCAGGGGTCTCATGAAATAAATGAGAATAAATGTAAGGGCGAGAGTTCCTATTAGGAGCAGCCTCATCAGCATCACCCAGCCAAGCATTTACGTCATCAGCATGCTAATTTAATCAGACCTGAGCAGTGATGCTATAAATGGATTACCATCCCAGCTAGTGTGGTTACCGAGGTAACTCAGCCCTTTGTGCCACAGATACAATCGGCTTAATGATAATAAAAACCTCAGCACAAATGAAACAGAAGGAAAAGCCTGACAGGGCTGACGCATACACGACCCCTTCTCTCCTCTCACCCCTCCCCTTCCCCAGCCTCAGCCGCTCACTGCAATAAAAGTAAGTGCTGCTGCGATCTGTATGCACAACATTCCCATAGGGAACACGCACGTAAATAGAACCCGCGGAAATAATTAATACAGGCCAACAACTGATGTCGTCAGCACTACTTAGTCATTCCTCCAAGCCTGAATGGCAGAAGGACACACAGACAGAAACAGTGCACGGGCAGATTCCAAAGCTCCTGCAAAGGGCTTCAGAGAAGTGGCTGCTCCCCCCTGTGCAGCATTAATTATATCAATGGAGTGCTTGGACCAAGAGCTGACTTCAATGGTGAATCCAGTCACTGCCTGTCCCTGCCAGGGGGGAGCATTTCCACACCATCTCCTGCTCTGCCAAAACTGGAGGTGACCTGAGACTGGGCATTCCAAAGGCTAGGGAGAAATTCGACTGCAATGTTGTCAGTGCAGAAGCAGAGGTGACCCGGTCCTTTGCAGGAGAGTTAAAATGGGGCTCTGGGGCTTCCCCATTCACCCAGCTCTGCAAAACCAGCAGCCTACTCACCTCCCAGCTTAGCCTGGGAAAGAACATTCCTTGGAAAATGCTAGCCTCAGTGGACTAAAAGGCAGTGACCATGCCTTAAAATGGACAGAAGGTCATACTCTTCAGCTCCTCTAGCTCTTTGCCTGATTGAGTACCAAGCTCCCTGTGGATGCTGAATGCCAAACATTTTCCTACTCCAAATGCCAAAGACCAAATTTCCCATAGCATTCAAGATATGATTTTCTTTTTGTCCTACCCAAATCTCAGCAACTATGAGCAAAACCACCAGCATTTAAGTGCTCAGCTTCCACAGCAGCTCAGGCATTTCACCTGCCCTTACTGCCAGTCACCAATGCTTCTCCTGAAAGCACCAATTGTTCCAACTGGTTCAGGAGTGCACACCCATAACCTCAGGTCCATCAGGCTACTGGTGGGTATTACTCCAGTCGAGGCAGCATCTTAAGGGATTAGCATGACACCAACAACTTTTGATGGATTTATCAGAAGTGCAATGAATTCCCATTGCTGTCACATGAACACATGCATCAGACTTGTTATTTTGTAAATGCCAAAATGCAGTTCACACAGTCTTTGGAAAAAATCCAGAGAGACTTCCCAACAGATACAACTGGACATGTACAGAAATATTTGTGCCCTTGCCTTCATTTCACAGATTAAAAGCATTCTGTGTGTGTTCATTCCTGAGGGCAGCTCTTTCCAACTACATGAGACCATCTCAGCAGCCCAACCCAGCACTTCTTCACTGGGTGGAGGTACCCAAGTGTTTGGACTCAAGCACAAGTGAGATCAGCTTTTCAGAAGAGAAAGCCCTTTCTGCATTGGCAGAACCCCAGCAAAGTCAAAGCTGCTTCTGTAAACTGCGGCATGTCCCTTCAATGAGCAATAATAGCAGATATGTCTACAGAAAAGACACATTCAAGCTCATCTCTTGGGAAATCTCACTAAATACTTTCTCACTCCTCCACCATGCAGAAGAACATCAGTCCTCCCGGGAAATTTATTACATACTTCCAGAGAAATAGCTAAATAATTCCTTTAGGAGCCCTTTTAGATCAGATTACAGGAGTACACTCTTCCCTGGAAGAGAGAGAATCCTATGCAAATAGGACCAAATTACTGCGGAAAGTTACGTTCTTGGCTGGAAACACCCGGCTTACTGAAAGCATGGAGCTGCGTGTCCCAATCTACCTGTGCCCTTACTCACCAGCCAGGCAGGTGAGACACAAACAAGCCCAGGAAAGAGGCTGGGGGGGATAAAAACCCTCAAAGCAGAAGGCAGGTGGCGGAACGCCAGAATGCACAGCTCTGGAAATGGCGCGGCTGTTGATGTGAGAAGGAAGCCATCACCTTTGCTTCGATTTAAAAGTCATCATGACAGCTTGAGAGATTGTAACATTTAAGTGACACAGTGACAGCTTGATCCAGTCAACAACCGCAATTCACAGACGTGCTCTAAACACAAACCCCGCTTCCCCGGGCGCAGAGCAGCCGCTCGGTTGGGAAAGGCGTGTATCCAAAAGGAGATGTAACATTAAAAATGTTCCTCCAGGATCCTCACTTGGCCAGTTTTTCTGCATACACTGGTGAGACTTAGAATAGGGCTCTCTCCACCCCTGTGGCACAGAAAGGATACGAGCAGGCTGGTGGATGGAAAGAAAAGGAGAAGAATCGGCATGAATGTCAAATGTTCCATTAATTTCAATGGCAGCTACAGGTGTGCAAAACTTCAGAGAAAGCCCTTCTACCCCAATCAAGTGAATATTCAGCCATGCAATCTCCCTTTACTTATGCTCTTGCTGACAGTCAGGTGGGCTCTGAGGTGGTTGCAGTGATGCAGTGCAATGCAGAACAGCCCCAGCCCACTGCAGGTGTCCCAGCCCCATTAAAAAGATAATCAGGCATTCACTAAAATTTACAGTACACTTCTAGCCTCTTTATGCTTAGGTGCTTGTTCTCTTGGCCAGCAAGTTCCAGCTAATGGTATTTCGGGCCTAATAATGGTGACTTTTTTTTTTTTTTATTTGGCCTGCCCAATGTCCTGCTTATAGATTTTAGTGCTGTGGAATGATGCCAGAGTAACTCTCTTGGCAGATGCAGAACAGTCAGTGCTGGCATTTCTTCCCCTGAGGTGTGGCCTTTTAGGTGCCCACAGCACATTCTGGGAGGGATTGCTCCGAGCTGCTCTGGACATGATTTCTCAACACAGTAGGATTTCTGGGCATTTGCAAGTTGGTTCTAACCCAATGGACTATTTATTTAAATAAATTACACAAAAGGAAATACTGGAGAATATGTCCACAAAAAAAAAAAAAGTCACTAGGCCAAATAGGTATTTCATCGCTTAAAATTGTAATGGTAATACTCTACTGTGCCCCTTCCTGATGCCCAAAGATATGGTCATCCACAGGAAACATCAAAAGAATGATTTTGTTATTGTCATTAAGAACATGACTTTTCAGTGACCCACAGAAGTACAGAACCATAACACATGCTTACCAATGGTCAGCTCTCCACATAGTCTAATGCATTTTAAAAACAAATCTGCTCTCTGTAACCAAGCTTTGGTTGTCTTAAAACCAAATTAAATAAATAAAAAGCTGAAATACTTTCACAGCTAAAAAAACCCTAAAAGTATATTTGATACTTAAGAAATACTAAGACACTGACTATCCTGAACAGAGAAACCAGTGGCTACAGAGCTCGCTGCCTTTGGAACATTTTCTCTGATTTGCAAGTTCCTCAGATAGCAAAGGAAGCCAGAAAATGAAACCTTCAGTAATGGCTCCTTTCCAAGCCTTGATGGCCGTGGCTGGGCACTGAATTTTCTTAGAGAGACAGCAGGGCATCCCTGGCTGTGGCTGTGCACAAAGGCAGGCAGTGCCCGCAAGGCAGCTCAGGACCTGCTGCTCTCAGATGTCTGGGGGGGCTGTGCACTGCCCCTGCCTGAGCCCCCCAGCTCCCTCGGGAATGGGATCTGCTCAAGACAGCCCCTGATGATGCAGAATGACCTCTCTTAAATAAATCTTACAGGTTGAATGGCACCTTCAGTCCAGTCCTCCCTTACAGCAGGACTGACCCTGCCTGAACTGCTCCAGACAGACCTTTGCACAACCTGACCTGGAGTCCCTCCTCTAATTAATGACTTCCTGCTTTTCCATGCCATCTTCTTCTGGGGTTACCTATCCCTCCTATAGCAGTTTTACCCATTTGGGTAACCTAAATCTCTATCTGGGTTTTAAGTCCCAGACATTGTGCTTTCCAGCATAGATGTGTCATTCCCTTTTTCTCTGCAGCTGGAAGCAGACCCTGAACAATTAGGAGGCAAGAACACCCACAGGGAAGAGGTTATTTACATAAACAGGATCACAATGTGTGTGTGTTTATATATTTATTACTTATAAAAAAATACTGCAATCTCTTTTCTTTTCTAATTAAAAGACCCAGTTTGCCCTGCTGCACAATTGCTAAGCAGATTTAAAATGGGGACTTCAGTAGCTATTTTATGGCTAATCAAATGAGTAAATATAATGATCTGCTCCAATTCCCATTCTGATTACACAGTGTAGCTATTTCATTCCCTCAATAAGCTCCTTGCACCCAAAAAGAATAGTTTAACAAGCTTCAGAGCAGAATGTTAGGCTCAATTTCTCTAAAGGGTAATAGAGTGGGAGTGTCTGTATAATTAGCTTTGTTGGGCTCCCTCCCTCACTGTACAACACACTCTATACAGAGCTTTCACTGTCTCTCCAGGTCTTCATGCTAAAGCAGAAAAATAATGCAGAGTACATTAGAATCATACTGGTTGCCCAGAAGAGTTTTGAAAGACAGAAAAAGAGCTGGAGAAGTGCTGGCTAATTCTGCCCAAAAGGGCTCAAGCTTTAATTTAGCTTTAGCAATAAAAGCACACATGTTCATGTACATGGCTTATTCATCTCTAATGTATCGAACTCTTAGATGTTTCTGGAAGTTAAGATCTGCCAGACTACTAACACACTGATCAAATCATAGTATAAATCACTAAAGTACACTCAACAATTTCTTCTCTGCATAGAACCTGAAATTAAATTAACAGCATATAATCTATAATGCAAAACATTACCTAACACATTTGGAAGAGTTTGATGCTGAATTCCCTTAAAGAAAATAAAAGTGTTTGACATACTGATTTTTCACAGCAAGAAACAATTCTTTACATAAGCTGGCAAAACTGTAATATTTTTGTGCTTGCAGAAGAATTTTCAGATGGAGATTTGAAAATCCTTTCTGAAGTCAGACAGCCAGGTGGGATATGTTATTATTACCACCTCTGTTTTACAGATGGAAAACTTAATGCTAGAAAAATTAAAAATCTTACTGAAAATAAAGGGACATGTCAGAGATCAGCGAGGAAAGGGAGAACAACAGATCCCATCTTGTTCCAAAGTCCTGTGGCTGTATCAGACCTCTCCCAAATCAGCCACCCCGTATCTCTCCTCTCACTTTGTATTTGCAAGCTAAGTGCCCATGGATACTGTCTTTGGAAACTATCACACAAAGTTTGGCAAAGAGGTCAAAATCCAGGCAAATTGTTTTATCCTGTGATGATTGGGAGAAAAAAAACCAAAACAAAACAAAAATAAAACCACCAAAACAAACCAAAAAAAAGCAGGGAACTATGGAAGTTACTCTCAAAGTCCCACAGCCATATCACAGACTTCACCTCTAATAAATAAAATCCACAGTTAAGCCATTGTTTCAGAGTAAATCAAATAAAAGTAAAGCAAATAAAAAATAAAATAACGCAGGTCCAATAGCCACGTCCCCTTTTTTTTTTTTTTTTTGCATATGAGCTTAAGTTTGCAGTTAGATAGCAATACTTGACCAGAAACAAATGAATACTGCACCTACATTTTTCACATTCCTCTGAAATAACTAAGTATCTCTGGAGCCTTGAGCCTTGAAAAGAGACAGCTAAGACTCAGGCTGGTACAAACAGAAGGAATGATTATTCTGTCATTTCCAGTGCTAGAAAGAAGCAACAGGAAACCACCCTTGTGGGAGGCAAAGGGAAAATAGCAAGAATAAGGTGGGTCTGCCCCACCTCCATTGAACTTCTTTGCTATGGGATGTTTTAAATTCCAGAGATTTACATGAGCTCATAAAGCAATTGGATGAACTGATGGAGGAAAAATCCCTGACTGAATATTAAGGAAGACATAATTTAAATCAAGCCAGTTCTCTGTGAACAGCAAATTCTTAGATAAAGGGAAATATTCTGGGGCAGTGTACGTATGAATTTGCACCACTCTTGTCTTCTTTCCCAGTATTTATGGGGAAGAACACTGAGCTGGAGTGACCACTCATCTGACACAGGGTGGGCAAGGTCAGGTTCTTAATGTCAGGCCTATATACCCTGACATATGAGAAAAAGATATTGAAAAGCAAAGGTTTAAGTTCCAGTTTCTCATGCTGACAGGTTATTTTTCTAAAAACCAGACTTTAGCTACTTCTGTCTTTAAAAAACCGCCAGCAGCTGACCAACACTATGACGATATGAGTTGGGACTAAATGTGTATGAGTGAATACACTCCAGATTCAACTTCCCTCCAAGCTCAGATGCAGACAACAAATTCTACAAAAAGAGCATTTATCTGAGTCCAGGATACCAACATGCTTTCATCAAATGAGCCAAGCCAGAGATGAAGCTGAGTCTTCACAACAGCATTTGAGACCCTCAAGAAAACTTGCCAGCTAAATAAGATACTAAAAATTGGAGGAGAGGCTTCCAACAGTGAAATTGCAGTGTCTTCTGCATACAAGTGCAATTAATGGAGTCAAAAGCATGTGATGGAGCCAGTGCTGGATGCACTGCTACATCCCCACACAATGCATCTCCAAAGGAAGTGACAGTTCTGAGCACTAATGTCTACTATCTCCCTTTTACTATTCTGCACTTGTGTGCAGGAAAAATTCCCAGCTGTTGGGCACAACATTCCACTTGGAAAGCCAGTTCAAGCATCTTTGCAGAACAAGAGGATCACCCTCATGTTTCCTTGGGTCATTGGCTCACAGCTCCTCAGAGGTGTACGAGCAGAATGAGGGACCTGGAGCTTAAAAATGGAGAACAGCACGTTGGTATTGTTGACTTTGCCAACTTAGCCACACAGAAAGGTGACCTTGGTGTTGTTGACTTTGCCAACTTAGCCACACAGAAAGGTGAAACAGCTGCACAAAGTTGCAAGGCTGTGCTCCACCTAAGACTTGAAGAGGGACACTTTATTCCAATCCACCCATGCTGCTGTGACAGAAGAGTGGAGAGAATAAAACCCCAGTGGTTCAGATGCAAATACTAAAGGTCACAAATCACCTACACACCCTCACTGCACCAGGTACTGGACATTCACCCAAACACCACATACTGAGCAGGTGGGCAGAGAAATGGGAGTTTTCCCTATTTAACAGAAGAGCAGCCCAGAGGCAGAGATTGCTCAGCCAAGGTTACACAACAGCAGGTAGAGGTCTGGCAGTCTCAGGGACACAACACAGGACTGAGAACAACTTACCTCCTCCTCCTCAGGCTCAGGGTGGAACTTGGTTAAAGGAAAGTCCAGGTTAGTGATAGATGCTTCAGACTGAGCACTGCTTTCCTCCCTACTCTTTCAGATAGCCTTACTAGCTTAAGTAAGTTAAAAGGAAATAATTATCAAGCTGATGCCAATCAGTCCAACCTCACTTATCTTATAGTCAAAGCCCCAAACTCCTACCTAGCAAAACTCTGACAAATGTATCTGAGAACCCTGAAGGGTGCAGCAAGGAAAGCCCCTTCAGGACTCAAGCTGCTATTTTACATCAAGAGACATTTTTAGCCTGTAATTTTATCTCTTCCATCTCTCCCCATTGCTTGAAATTAAAATAAACATGGACCAGGGCCTAGGATTTTATTTTATCTGTCACATATTGCTATCATTAAACACACTTGAAACGAGTGGGTTTAGTTCAAATAAAACTGTCTCTTCCCTCTCCCTTTCTCAGTTCAACAAACATAAAATAGGAAACTGCACTCCAATATATTCAAGAAGCAACACACGTTACATCATGAGTAGATGATCCATCTGGCAAGCTGACATGGTAATAAGTTTGCTTAATTGTCAGGTCAGGCATATTACAGACCCAGTCTGTCAGTCCTTTTATTACAGCTCTGTCTGTACTGGGGAATTTCAACCTCCTCACACTCCGCATGTGTAGACGTGGAATGCGTCCATATGGTACGAGGACATATGCATGGACACATATATGAAGTGTCACTCAGAACAAGGAGATTAAATTAAAAAAGGAAATGCTGAAGTCAAATAGCTCTTAGCAGCTGTATACATTTCAGTCTGGAATAATCACCCAAAGAAAGCAATGAGATATTTACATTTAATTTATTGGAAACTGGGCTGGCGAAAGCACTGATTATAGGGGATAATCCAGCACTGCCTCATAAGGAATACTGCCAGAGATCCTCAGATGTTCCCTCCATTTATATTTTTTAAGCGATCGGCCCATCATTTCGTTTTTGGCTCCATGCAGCTCCAGTCATGCAGACAGTCTCCTGAGATTGTCCATATGTCCTCCTGAGAAATCACTGAGTACATTCAACAAATGATTGACTTCATCAAATGGATGCTTTGCCTTTAAAAAGCCCGCAAAACAAAACAAAAGCCACCTTTTTCCTTCTTTGCCTTTGTGCCTTACCACATCTCCTACTCTCCATTAATGAGCTCAATTCTGAAACAATTTTATTTACAGGAAGGCTTTAAGGTGTTCTGAAATACCATTCGTAGGAAAGATGCCAAATACAAATTGTATTTTCTAGACCTGCCTGCATTTGTGATTTTACATGAGCACGCACACATATGTTCAATATCCAAACAGCAGGTGTTCCCTAAAGTTTTATTGCCATTAGTTAGAAATGACCACATTACTCAACAAAGCCAAAGCCAAGTCTTGTCAAAGGCAAGTCTTGCCAGAAAGTCTGATGATTTCCAGCATTAAACAGTCCTGCTTTGGGGTGCTGGCTCTGGCTCTTCCAGATATCTCCAAAACCTAACAGTGATCTACATTTACCCAAAAGAACCACTTAACAATTCATCCTCTGTGTGATGTCTCCACAGCTTTTCTCAGGAAGCAGAGAGTGCTGTCTCGAGCACGGTAGCAGCTGTCACTGGGGCCTCATAAAACACCGTGATCTTTGTGGTAACCCTTTCCCACAGCCAGATCCCTTGTCTTGCACTTTGGACATCAGCTGCTGATGCAGATTCCAGTCCAAATCTTTCCAGAAAAAGATTAAATATAATTCAAAACAATATCTGTACTATTTCTCTGCTGAACTACACAATGCTCAAAAAAATCCAGGTGAACAACTGTTTTTATACAACTTTTTAGGACTGTTTAGCCACACAGATATTCCATGTAATGCACAGCTGAGCTTTCTGCAAACCAGCACAGTAATCAACCCCAACATCTTCTCATCCCCTCTTGATAATCACAGCGTGAAGCTGCATGTGCATCCTGGCTTTCTGCTGGATGGAAAGAGAACTGTGCCTCCCATCTTTCTTCAATTCTTCTTGGATCCCAAGTTAATGATTTGGGAAGACAGCATCAGAATTGCCTGAGACTCCAGGATGACTGGAGTGATTGCTTATACACAAGATGGAAATTCTTCATGGTTCTGAGCTGCCTGGCGCAGGAGTGGGTTCTCATAGACGCCTTACAAATCACTGCAGAGGGGGTAAGGTACTCAGCCTCTTGTCAACCCAGAGAGAAACAACCCTGCTACTTATGACAAAACTCTAAGCAAAGTCTGTGACCTGGCTTATGCTGGCAATCAGGTGAGATGATTGCAACAATCCTGCCTGTGAGGCACGTAATGCCATGAGAACTGCACAACCTGCCCTTGCTTTTACTGTACTCATGCACATGAAACGACTTCCTTCCAAGTGAAGAATTCATTGTAAGTCTCAAAATATTTTGTTTGGGCAGGGAGGAATCAGTATCAAACTGCAAACATTGGCAGAAGTATTTATAACTGCTTCAAAATCTCCTTTTTCTGGCCAGGTCCTTTTTTCTTGTTTAGTTTTCTTTTTTAAATCTGTGGGGGAAGACAGTAATACCCATTGGACCAACACATGATTGATTTCCCATAGAAACAGCAGTTAGATAGAGTGCTCACTTTCAGCAGTGAAGCAGCATGTTAGTTTTATCTTACTGTAATATTTTTTTTCATTTCATCCTCTTTTACATACTCATAGAAGTTTCCTATTCACTACTGAAACACCATATGGTGATAATATATGCTAACACAGGCACAGTGACACAGTCCACAAGTCTGCTATTGAGCAAAAGTTGACAACATAAGGCTGAGAGAATTCTAAGTGCTTCCAAGCCACAATAAGTACGTCACCTAATTGCATTTTACTGTGATGCAAAGAAGTCTGAGTCAAGGAAAGAACTTCCCTACAATGAAACTGTAACAGCCTGGAGTAATTCACAGTTACTTGAAGAGCTAGAGCAAGGATCTGTCAATTCATGGCTTTCAGATAGAGGCTAGATGTGGGCTGGGGTTTTTTTTAGCAGCTTTAATATACAGAAAGAGACAATGCATTTCAGCATCACAGTCATCTCTCAAAAGGTTCCAGACAGGAAGGCCAAAGGCAATCAATAAGAGAAAATATAGACACTGCTTCTCAAACCATTCACAGATGCCTCTGCCCCTTATTTTAATGAACGAGGTTTTGAACTAGAACATCTTGGAACAATCCTGAGATATATTCAGCCTACAAATGCATCAGGTTTATTTACACACTGGTAGGAGACTCTAATGTAGAAACTACAGGGCCAGGTCTCATTTTCTGTGGAGCTCGAGGTCCTTACAGGTGACCCTGCCTGAAATGAGGCTGTGAATACACCTAATCTGCCTTTGGAATGGCCAGCAAGGGCTCCAGGGAGAGGTCCTCCCTTCTGGCAGGGCAGACCCTCAGAAAAACAGACCATGGATGGACAGGATGGACAACAGTTAGTACAACACCATCCCAGAATGTCACTGATATCTGTCCAAAGCCCTGTTTTACAATGAGCTGCAAGGTCCCTCTGTGCCTCAGCTCTCCATCTTCAGAACAAAAGAACCAAACTTCTCCCACCCCAGGGCACAACAAGAATGAACACACGGAAAGTTGCAAGCATTTGCACAAACAGGCAGCAATAAGTAACAAGGGCAAACTCACAAAGGCCATGCTTTAAATGCCAGGCCTTCCCAGTGTGTTTAAGCATTCACCTTTCAAACTTTATATAGAAACTACCACTGCAGAAGGCAGCTGCCCTCCTCTTCTACAGAGAACAATTCCACAGGAACTCCCATCAACAGGATCTATACCTGCCCTGCAATGGTCTCTGGACAGATTCCAAGCAATCTGAAGGCACACCAAGGTAATGCCCTCCTTGCTGTGAGCGTGATACACGAACCACAGTCGTCACTCCCATTTTGGTGGAAATGGCCTGGGGAATACGCCCAGCAGAGTCCACAGTGGGAGCAAAGTCCCAAGTGATGTATTGCCATGCAGGTGTTTCTGCAAGTTGCTGTGCTGTTCCCTTGGCGCTGAACTATTTCCTTTCCCTAGCAGGGAGGGAAACGCAGCTGGTTCCTCCTGTGCACAGAAGAGAAAAACACAACACAAAAGGAACAGAAACCATAGAGAGCAGAGCAAAGGAAGCCTGATTTCCTATGGACTTGTGTCTTGCATCTTGAGCGGACTCTGACCCTTCCTGTTCTCATCTGTTACCTCTCCTGACTGCCCCTCCGCTTCCCTTCTCCCCCCAGTATTAGCCTTGGCATTTGCCTGTGTGTGTCAGCCAAACAATCCACGTTCCAGGTCAGAGATCCTGGTTACAGCACAGTCTGGAAGAGCAAAAGTTCAAGTTGCCTGCAGGACACGCAGCAGGCTTGGCGCTCGCTGCGCACGTGTGCAGCGGGGCCGCCCCACGGGCCAAGCGAGGACAGCCAGGGTGGCCCCGCTGCACACCCTGCAGCTCCCCAAGACACAGATCTGAGGGATCCCTCCTCCTCAGCCACAGGGTTCTTCACACAGATACCCTTCCCACAAACCCACTTAAAAGTGGTCACAGAAATCAAACCATATGCGGGGAGCAGCCAACTGCTGGACACCATTTCAAAATGCTCCAGTTATTTCCTTGGCAGGCGCTGGGCAGAAGAGTGGCTGCCACACGTGGGGAAACCAACCCCACACCTGAGACCTCTTTAAATCTTTCTAACAGGGGGTGTTCTCACACACGCTCTGCCCACCCGTTCCAATGGGGTATGAGATGAAGATAAATCCATGACAGGGTGCCCACGGTGCGGCCTCAGCTCCTCTGGTGACTCAGGCACAAACCAAGCCATCTGAACTCCCAGTGATAAGGTTCCTCCCCCGCCCATGAGACAGCCAGTGTACTTCCCCATCTCACAGGGCTGCTGTCATGGTGGTGAATCTGATGCCACCGAAGCACTCGGATGCATCGACCCATGCAAGAACACGAGCAGAGGCTGCGTCCCAACAAAACACAGGTTCCTGCCCCAGAGGCAGCTGCTCTTTGCTGGCTGGACACACGGACAGCTCACGAAGTGCGCCGCAGCCCTTTGAGGAGAGTGCCAAACTACACCGAGTGCCAAAATGCGAGGATGGGGAAATGATGACAGGCTTCCTGAGATGATGGCTTACAGCAGCTCGGTCCCATTGTGGGGAAAAAGATAGAAAACAAAACATAACAATAGGTAGAAGGCCTTGAAAAGCTGTAAAGAATAAGAACCCTGCTCTCAACCACTCAGAGCAAAACAATCACAAATGCAGAATGAGAAAAAGACCAAATTATGCAGTACTATTTGCTTTTTATCACTGTTCCCAAAGTAAATGTTTATCTTTATCCATATACAAATTTGAGATGCCTGCACAGATTTTAAAGTCCAATACATCCAACACTAGTCGTCATCTAAAGCTTTAGCCAAACACGTAGGCAGAAAACCAATATGGATGCAGAAAAAGAGAATGGGAAAAATGGAAAACCTTACTGATATTTCTGTGAACTTGGTAATTTATCAGAAAAAGAAACAGCAGGAGTAGTGCTGATTTATTTTCACTCTGATGATAGTACAAGAGGAAGAAATAATACCCTGCAAAGGTCACTCTTATCCTGTTCATCTGTGACAGGCTGATAATCCGGGATCTCAGAAAACTTTCTTTAAAAATCTTCACGGACATGCTCTTATCAAAAGGATTAAGGTTTAATACATACCAGCAGATGCAACCGATTCAGGCATCTGCTAATCAGAGCAGCATCAGTTGCTGCACGCACTGGCTGGAGCTGATGACTGCGGGAAGGTTTCCCTTCTTATAGAGAAAGACCAAATCCAAACACACATTAAATCATCTCTTGGCTATGCCTCCCAACTCACACGTTCATGGCTGAGCATCCCCGTCCTGTGCACGCTCCTGCCTGCAGACATATCAGGGATGGCAGGACAGATGGGCTGCTCACAGCCAGTACACCCAGAGTGGTCCTACCAGAAAGCTCCAACCCAGGGACCACCTCAAATGCCACCCACGTGGGGTGGGAATGTCACTCTGCCCTTGGAGACAGGAACCACAGCAGGAAGCGTTTCTGGATGTAGGGGCTTTGCACTTTGAGTGGAGGGAGGAACACACAGAAATTGCTCCAGATGGGACACTTCCTTTCCTACTTTCAGTAATCCACCCGGATTTTCCAGACAGCACAAAGTCAGCGTGCTGCAGCCAGAAGCAGAAGCACAGCTCTCAGAGGTGACTCCATCGTCAGAACAGCCCATGCAATTCCTGATGTCCATGACTATGAAAGAAGTGTCACAACCCACTGAGAACAGCCACAGCCAGCACCCTGCAGTGAGTCTGCACAGCCCATCTGATGCTGCTACAAGGGCTGGAGCTCACCAGCCCAATGTCAGCTTGGGCACACCACTGTGAGCCACTGTCATCCAAGTCAGCAAAATAGCAGCACTCACAGCCTTCAGGAAAAGCAGTGTGTAGCACAAAAGCTCTGGAGCAGCTAGGATGGTCCTACTAAAAGGTCATCAACCCTTCAGATGGATAGTGGATGGTTCTCAGTTTCGGCAGATGAACCAACTTCCAATATGCCCCTTTGTACTACAATAAAGAGATTCAAATGCCTACAAAGCCCAAAATGCACAGACCTCAAAGAACCAATACAAAGAGCCCTTTTCAATTGGGAAAGCACTGCCTGGCTACCAGGCTGTGCTGCTGGACACTGAAGACTCTTTGGCAAAGACACGCAGATGCCCAGATGTGCTCAGACCAGCAGAATGAGGCCAGGAAACTTTTATTTACCTCAAATATCACATGTGAAGATGGCAGAAGTTAAGCCATTCATTTCAGCCCAAACTGAACATCTGAAAAAGCCATATCCCCCTGAGTCCCGTAACTGAGGAACCATAAAACTCTCTGTCACATAAATGCTACAGGAGGGAGGAATTCATTCTGAACCCACCAAATCAATCTCAATCTGCTTGTACACCTAAATTTTCTTTCTTAAAAGAAATAAATACATTCCCGACAGTAACTGGAGTATCATACCCTGTGGACTGCCCTTCTAAAATCCTTTAGGTACAAACCAACCCAAGCAGCCAGGCTCAGGCAAGTACCAGGAACAACGAAATCAACTCTGAGCCTGGACTATGAAATTTGCACAAACTGTTTGGAGTTCAGATTCAGTGATCTGTTTTTCACAGAGCCTCACAGCCCAAACCAAGAGCAGTCATAAGATCTTTCTCAAAGCTGGGGGAATGTACTTTTCCTTGCTGGGTTGGAAGCTTTAATCATGGTTGGAGACACAGCTCTGCATAAACCAAGATAAAACACCTGTAGTCTCAGCCATGTATTCCTGACACAGCTATAAGTGGGGCACTACAGTTAGAAATTCAGAGGGAAGAGACCTCCTAGGAGTCTTCAGCAATGCTTCAACATTTTGCCTTGGTTTGCCATCATACAGCTGAAACTGTTCAATCCTGTCCCACCACTCTGCAAGAAAGTATGTCCACTGCCTTTTCTCTGCTTTTACTATCCCCCAATGGTTATAAAAAGAAGTGACAGGATAACCACCAGCACTGTCAAACATTTAAATCCCTTTTAAATTCCAGTCATTACAAGACATTATTCCCCAGAATGTTTGAAACTTAATGAAAATGTATCACTGATTTTTTAAACTTCATTTTCTTTACATTTTTATTGTTCTGTAGCTCACATTGAGAATGAGCCTCTTTTCCTTCAAAATAGTGCACACTTTGGCTTAAAGTGTTGGATAGTGACAGGCGTCTAGTACTGGGGGCAATGACACAGAGGCAGGGACACAGGCATGAATCCTTAGAAATCTTGCCTAACTCTGCCTTCATGTTCCCCACCTGTTTGCACAACCACATCACCCAAAGGCCTTCAACCCAGACCAAGGTTCCACATTGCTACATGCCATACAGATGGGGAGTAAGAGGCAAATCACACTGAAGAGGTTGCCAAGCTACAAGGACAGAAGAGATTTTGAGAGGAAGGAGAGGGGAAACACTAGATTCAAGGTCATTTAGCACAGCAGTGGTTGCTGGGAATGAAACAGGTCTCCAGAGTGCCAGCCCAGCTCCCTCTGGATCAAGCTGCCTCCAAGAGCTGCACACAAGCAGATTTCATCTTGGCCATAGTGCATGGTCAAGCAAGACTTTTTTGCTACTTAAATACTTCACAAATACTGGCCACAGAGCATCTGCTTTTAGAAAAACGTTAAATACCATCAGACCAGGTACATCCTATTACCTGGTACACCTCCCGCAAAGTGCTATTTTACCAAACAGACATTCTGTTGGAAATTCAGGACAAAACTCAAGAGTTTCAGAAGGTAGGTGTCCAATTCCAGACAAAGCAATCATCATTCAATACATAATTCACAGCAGGGACAAAGAATCCTGAGCTTACGTGTGCTGCTATTTCCAGTATTTCATTTTCACAGTCTCTGCTGGAAGCCCTTTCTCCAGAGTCACAAAGTTTTCTTGTTTTTTAGAAAATGCAAACATTTGTTTTATGGGCTGAAATTTGGCATGTTTGGTTTGGGGTGGTTTTCTCTTTTTTTGTTAAAGTCTTGCTGCATTAATCTCTTATGCAAGGATTAAGCAGAACAGGTAAAAACTGGGGAAAATACCCTTTAATAGAGGAGTCAGATAAACACAGCACTCACTGGGCCTCTACTTAGGGGGTTCACACAGTTTATGATTTGCCCCTACTCCCATCCATGGAAATTATGCATCTAATATCTTGTCTTTTACTAAGGAAAGATGCAGTGGGCTCTCTGCCTCTGAACTTTCCAATGAGTTACTTCAATTTAGAAGGTGTGATATGTACACAGAAGCAAACTGCAACTACATAAGAGGCTCTCTGTACTGTACTCATCACACTAGTACTTCCAAACTGCAGCAAAGGAGAGGAAAAAATTAATTAAATTTTTTTCATAGTGCATCTGCAGTTCTTCCAAAAACACCCGAGGCAAGTTAAACCTCATATGCCACTGCAGTCATGGCAATTTTGAGATCATCTTGGTCATCTTGTCCATTTCAATTTACTGTACCAGAGGGCTAGAACTGGTCATGCTGGTGAAGGTCATACAGATCCTTTCTAAAACTTCAGTTCCAGGTGAATTCTTTGAATACAATCTCTCCTACACCACCTCACATGACAGAAAACATCCTTAGATGCTGCTCTGTTAAGGCTAAAGATTATGATTTAGTCTTGTAATTTCCTGTGCTTTTAGGTATGTGCAATTTTGAAAGGAAAAACTTGCATTTAATCACTTCTGACTGCTTCTATGATTCAGTCAGAGAGACTTTTGCTTGCAAGACATGGATTCAGCCCAGGTCACCTTTGCTTTCCTACCCAGCTGCCTAGAATTAGGCAGGACCATGAGGTACCAGGAGGGCACTGCTGACCACAGGTGACCAAACTCTCTCCCTGCCTTCTGCTAATGGTGGTCAGTTTCAGCTCATGGAAGTGTCCTTGTCACCCGCCCAGCACACAAAAAATGTTACCAGAGCAACACCCAGGTAAGCAATGCAGGGATGGTGCAGAGATTCACACTCACCCACAGCAAGGGCTAAGGGACAACGTCTGGAGCTGATGCTGGCCCACTCTTTCTGAGAAACATTACATCCCTCGGTGCCAGGGGCACCCCTGGTGCAGTGTGTTTGCAATCTTGAACTCTTACCAAGGATCAAAAGAGCTTCCCTCTGTGTGAATTCATGCCAACGGGCAGCGTATGTTAAATAAACTGCTTGTCATTACCCTGCTATGACTCCTGCTCCAGTGAGAGAGGACTATGTTATGATTTATCTTACATTGCTTTAAAACTGTCCTGAAGATAATATGAAAAAGAAATGTAACAATAAAATTTCTCTTATTCCAGAACAGGAGTATCCCCAAGGGCAAGGTATTCCTATAAAATTATTATAATGCTTTAACCACGTAAGCACAACTGAAAACGTCTTCTCTAAAAACAAGTCGTAGCTCTTTTTTCCTATCTGCAGCCATTATCCTGATAAATTTGGGAAGGTCAGCTAAGGTGTAATCCAATAAATGTGCTGATGTTCTGAGTAAGTACCTTACAATTTGCAGCCTAATCTATTATCCTACTATAAGACCATCAAATGACTCACCAGTTTTAATACTTAGTACAGATCAAACAAAGGAAAATATCAAAGCTTTACATTCTAGTTCCACCTTTCAAGGACTTGTCTGAGTACTCTTTAATTACAGCAGATGATACATCCAACTCTGGCATTTTCTTTCTCTAACAACTCTAGTTAGAAGCTGCTGTAGCAGTACTTTTCACAGGACATCATTACGTTAACCAAGAGATGCTGAGAAGTTGGACAGACTGAACAAATCAAGTTGGGATTTGGTCCCAGAGATGGAGTTCAGCTTCTTCTGCCCACCAGGTCACACAGTGGGAGCCTCACCATCCAGGTACTCCTGGGTGCAGGTGACAAGTCTGCAGAGCCCTCCCCCAAGCTGTGGCAGAAAGCCATGGGAAGAAGCATGTGCACGAATGGGAATGAGCACATCATCTTGGAGGGCAATGAACTTTGGAAGTCGGATCAAGTCCCAAATTTGGACTATGACTTCAAATCCCCCAGAAACTCAAATACACCTGCAGAAGTTTGCATTTGGACACTGTGATTGGACACAGTGACTTTTAAATTTTTTTCTTTTAATGGTAAAGGTGTAAAATAAAAGTGAAAAAACAACCTATTCACAGCACCCCAGATCCCAAAGGAAGAAGCATCAGGAAACAGTCAGCAGCAATGTCAGCAAACTGTAGATGCTCTGGGAAATGGATACAGAAGTTACATGTCCCCACAAAGATGTCAGAGCTGACTGTGGGCATTGCTGAGGAAAATGGGAGCACAAATCTCCTTCACCCAACTCTAGCAGTGTTTTGAGTCTGTAAAGCATTCCCCAGTAACAGTGTGCACTGGTGTGTGTTCGGTCCATGCAAACAAACTGAACATGGGTTATTCACCACAGTGCCTCAGCAGAACTCATCTCATTTATCACAACAGAAACCCACTGGGAAAAGGGCTGAATTGTATCTGGTTTACATTGTTGATCGTTTTGACTGACTAACAAAAATTAGATTTTTTTTCAAGGACAAGTCTGTAAGTTTATGCAATTAACTGTGCAAATGCCACTAAAATTAAAGCCGAGTTTATAGAGAGGTCCCTGCAGAAAGGATGGAAACCCAGGGCCTCTGTGTGCAGGGGAACACTTTCAAAAGAGCACAAATCTGATTTTGCTCTGCTTTTGCTCCATTTGCAGACTTGAAGAAGAGCAAATCTAAAGAGATTCCGATCACTACTTTAGTTCTGCTCCAAAGGTATCACATCTCAATTACTCAAAAGAAATGGAGCAATGAAAAGCACCAAAAAAGACAAACCAAAGAGAAGGCTTGTATGGATACTGAGTGTGCACCCATCACTACTTATCCCTTTGATACTTTTGACTTTTGGGGCTTTACTAAGAGAAATAGAGCATATGTCTAGCTGTATACAGCCTACAGACCCAAACACACGTAAGAAATGAGACCAGTTATGAGACTAGGAAGGAAAGGCAAGGCACAAACATATCTAGGATGATTTTATGAGATCACAAGAATTGCCCTTTTAAAAGTGCCACTGGGGTGTCACCACTTCCTCTGATAAATAGATGACATCTCACCAGAACTTAAATAGCTCCACTCAAGCACTACCTAGATGAGTGACAAAAATTAGCCAAGTCACTGTCACCCCTGCAGTCCTTGTCTAGACACAGCAGAGAAGTGCGAATTCCAGTCTGCCTTGCTGGGCTACAGCCACCCTGACAGCTGAGCTCCGATCCAAGCCACTCCATGAGATGGGGATATCTGGATCCTTCTGGCAGCGCGACAGACAAAAGTTAACAGAACAGAAAAACAACAAGAAAATAAAAGCACAGAAGTCCTTGTGAACCGAGAAGGCTTTAATTCACGAGTCATTGTTGGTTGAAAGTTGAGGCAAACGAAATGCCATTTTTTGCAAGTATTTTTCTAACAATCTCTGTGGCGATCTGACAGCTGGGATCAGAGGCCCTTTGCTCAGAGGTGCGGCAGCTTTTGAGCCGGTGCCCCCTCAGAGCAGCTGCACCCTTCTCCCCATTGACAGCCACATCTGGATGCTATCAGGAGGAACTGGCTGGCCTTCTCACAACAAATACCAAGCACTTAGCAAATTGACTCCAGAAGTCGATGCTGGCCCCTTTCCCACTCTGTGTTTACGCAATGTGCAACTAACCTGTTGAGTCCGAGGTTTGTATGGAGAGCTGCTCTCTAGGTCGGCCAGGATGCTGGTCAGAGAGTCAATTTCTGCATCTAAACTGCACCGCCTCTCCTCAAGTGTCTTGCCACCAGGATTCACCTTAAAGAAGAAAGAAAAGTTCCGGTTATTCAAACCACTTGGCCTGGCACATGGTTTCTTACTGTCCTCACGGAGCTGCATCCATGCCCAGCAATAACTCTTGGGTTGCAGGGACAAACATGCTGAAATCCTATAGCTCCCTCCAGCAAGCTTCCATCTCACAGGAATTTATGCTGCTTTGGGGCTTTTCTTCACGTATTTGCCACAAGGGTCCCATTGTGTAAAACTGACTTGGAGGATTAGCAATTCAACAATCTGCTGCTAAGCTGAATAGGCAGGACAATCCCCACACTGTAAAATGGGAAGATGTGTTGTAGAAGGATACCTGTCTGGAAGGACAAAGCTGGGGACAGGCTTGGAGCACCTGGATCCCGGGAGCATCTCTTCTGCCATGTTCTCATCTCAAGCAAAACACAAACAGAACAGAGCTACAAACCACAGCAGACAGTGACTGGACATGTACACCTATTCTTATTTCAAATCAATTCTTGTTAGTTGTACCTGCCTGATTCAACACTTCTTCACAAATTTCATCTCGAAAATGAGCTCCTTCAAGGAGAACTGAAAAAGTTCAATCCATTTCTAGCAGACTGGAGGTGAAGGGTGGTGATTTGCAACAAGCAGTCACAAAATAACATAAGTAAGGCCCTTGTGACAAGGCTTTTATGCAGGAAAGCCCATGGCCAGAGCTAATGCCAACATGCAGCCAAGGACCCTAATTCAATACATTTTCTTTCTTTCTGCTTTCAAAACAGCCCAGTCCCATTTATACCCAGGCTGGTAGGGACACTCTCTTGGAAGGGAAGAGACATGAATTTTCACCACCACCACCCACCTCAAAAAGTAAAACCCAGAACTCAGTACCACAGCAGAGCATGTGACACTCAAGCCACTGTTTAAGGGCAGCACTGCAATCACTGCTAGAATACGCATTTTTAAAGAGGACTCATTCACATGCTTTGTTTTTGATAAATCAACCTAGTCCAAAACCTCTAGGAAGGACCTTTGTGCTGTACAGCCCAACCCAAAAGCAGGACCTCTCAAGAGGACACAAAGTAGGTAAAGGCTAGGAAACATCCTTCTCAAGCTTTCAGTGCTTTGGGAACTAGGCAGCTCCACTAGGAATGGGAAATTTGAGAAAACCAGCTGAGGATCTGTGCCATGGACCAAGTAGGTGCTAGGCCCACTGAGCCAGGCCACCACAGAAACCAAAGTTCTTGAGTCAAGTGAACTATTACACTGAAAGTCTTTTCTCAGCCTGAGTTATTTGTCTCCTGTTCTTTCATGTCTTCCTTATCTGCAAATCCCCTGGACAAGACAGAGTCTCTCTGCAGACATGCAACTAGAGTTCAGTGCAGAAGAGCTCATTCAGAGCTTGAAAATGTCAATAATAAAAATACTAAAGAATTACCTCACAACTCACCTAATTTCAACTGCAAAAACTGTTCAGACCATACTAGCACCTTCCCACAGACAATCTAGCTCTGTTTGCCTTCACTCTCACCAAGTTACGTCAATTTTCCAAGCCAAAAATTTGCCTTTTCCTTTGGCTCAGTGGCTGTTCCAGAGAGTTTTCATTTAAATTTCATTTTAGGAGCAGTCAATCATTACCTGTTTTAAAGAACTCCCCAATCATCAATCTGCCACCTAAATGGCAAGATGGTCAAAAAGAGACAGGCTATGCAAAGTAGGCAGCCTCTGATCTGCCAGATTTATACATGCTGGGGCATTCATTTGTACCTAATGACTATTAAATCTTATTGGATTTCAATATATTTGGCTTGACTAATAAGAAAATGGAAGCTCCAGTGTGGCTTATGCAAGAACACATCATTTAAAAGGCCGAGAGTCAGGTTAGAAAATACTTACAAACTCGGCTCTTCTTGCCTATTTTTATTATAGAGACAAAGTCTTTCCATCCAAATCATTGTTCAAAACAATAAATATTTTTCACAGGAATTAGCCCAGATCATTACTCCTGGCTAACTGCAGGCACCTGGATTTTTAAATCTGCAGAAGTGTAACTTTTTTTCCACTTCATGGCTCTTGTTTGGTTTTTCTTCATCTTCCAGTTGTTGGCCAGTAACTGCCACAGGCTTCTCAGACAGAAAATCTGTGATTGCTCCACTCCAGAGAATTTTGAAGCTAAGCAGCCAAAAGTCAGCCTGGAAAGGAGCGGGGAGATGCAGAGGGCATCCAAGGCCCCAGCACGTGAGGTGATAAATCAAGCCAATGGTAGACCCAGGAAAAACACTAGAGTCCACACAGGACCTGCTTGGTACCCTGACCCTGGAGAGAAGGCATGGTGGCAGATGAGACAATCAGCCAATTTAATTTCTGCTTCTTAGCATTTCTGGGCCATATTATTCCCAGGTTCTCATTCCCCAGAACAATTATGCAATAGCTGACTAGCAAATGCTGCAGAACAAGTTATAAGGTTGTAAAAGTTAAATGTCCTTAGGAAACCTAGAAAATAAAATAAAACAGCATCGAAGCATCTCTATTGATTCTGAGCTCTGATTTATTTATTCAATTAAAACATAATCAACATAGATTAAGAGCCCAACTCTAAAATGCAGGAACATAATGCAGTGCAACAGTGCCAACAAATGACGCTGCCGAGGTATGCCAGGGCCTACAGGGGCAGAAATGGACTTTAAAGACATTTAAGAAATGGCAGTCCTCACAAAGACAAGTTTCGGGTTGCTTTTTCTTCCCCATCCCCACAAATCTTGACTTTTCTCTCTCCCTACAGTGCTCAGTATTCAACCGAAGGATTTGCTGTGTGGGCAAACCGGAGCATTTGCAACGCCGACTTCAGCAAGAGAGGGTTAAGTTATTCCTCTTCCCATGCTCTTTGTCACGACGTTCCTATAAAAGTTTTACGATATTGTTCTGGAACAAAACCCAGCGCCAGGTCCCAAGGCACAACAGGTTCGCACAGACGCGGCTCTGCTCCGAGGAGCCCGGGCTGGTTATGCTCAGAGCCCCGCAGATACAAACACCGGAACCAGAGGGAACTGCTAATTCTATTTCTGTCTGGATTTATGGCATTGTTGCAGACATGTTGCTTTTGCACCCCCTCTTCCAGCCAGTAGAATATGGAAAAATGGGTTTAAAAAGAAAAAGGATGCTATCTTTGGCTCAGCCAACGTGAGTTCGACAAAAAGCAAACATAAGCCAACCCAGTCCAACAAATTAGTCGTGCCAGAGACTATCCACTCACGTGAACTTCTGCGACGCCTACACTCCTATCCCCTGGCTCAGTCTCTGCTCTGAGTCAAAATAGAGAAAAACAGCAGAGAGCTTCACTGCTTGGCTTGTTTGTCTGCCCCTGAATTCCTGGTGTGCAGCTCAGAGCAGCTCTGATGGTAATCCGCTCCTGAGCCACATCAACCTACTCTGCTCTGATACAAATTTGCTTTACTTTTAAAGCTAAGCCCACAACCCAACAGCAGTCAATGCCACAGGTCCCCCACACCGCTCCAAGGAACATTCATTACATAACATAACATGCAGTGCAGAGGTCAGCGCAGGGTCTCAAATTTTGCCTCACTGTGCTAAAAGGGTTGTAAGACTATTCACTGAGCTAAAAGACATGAAAAGCACAATGATTTCCCTAGATGTCACCTCTTCCTACAACCCTAGATCACCTACCCTTATCATATTTTGAAGCTTTCAGCAGAGGAACAAGAACGTCTCTCATTTAACCAAGCCAGCTCCTTGCAGCGGGCTCACAGAGAAGAATCTGGCTCCCAGATGTCCTTCCTAGCTCCTGCTCCAAATTCCTTTCCCTACCCAGGCCCAGCCTTCTCTCTTTTATTCTGTTTTCCCCTCTCTCCCTGCCCTGTTTTCTGCCCTGCAGGGTTGTAGCTCAGGCTGGGCATTAGCCCCTGGGATGAGAGATGCAATGTGGGCTGCCAGGTTGGCCTCTCAGCCAGACTGCTGGTGCCAGGTGGTGCTGCTGTGTCGGGGAAACATGGAGTGTGGCTTTGCAGCAGTGACCTGCTGACATGGGTGGCAGGCTACAAGTAACTCCCGAGCCTCAGAGCGTATTTTCTACCAACAAAAAGCAATGGCCAAACTCCTGAATACTTTGGGTATTTGACTTTGCTCACCATAGTGCAAATTTGCAGCACCAATATCCACCATCACTCCACCCACCTCAAAAGCCTTGTCTAACAGAGGTTGAGCTCAGCACATTTGCATGTTTCCTGAGTGCTGTGGCCAGCTCATCTTCTGAACTGTGTCCCTGGAAGGTGAGCTGTCATTCGTGAGAAATGTAGCGCTGGTTTATCTGTGGAGACACCTCCAAGACAGCAGAGCTGCAGCTAAAGACACAACCTTTCTTGTAGCAGCAGCTCATTTCACATGCTGCGCTATCACAGGTCACTGATAACCTCCTAACTCACAAGTGAAAGACTGGAGATGAACACCAGGCATATTAGGAAAGGTCACAGCTAATGGCTCAAAACAAAGCTGGGAGCCCACAGTGCCTTCTGCTCCTGGTAGATTTGTTTTAGCCTGAGGTGCTTGGGAGCTCTCTTTGAGCTGTAACACATCAACACTTTTTGCATTTACACATCCAAGAACAGGGAAAAGCAGAAAAGCCTTCTGGGGCAAAGGAAGGACAAAGGTCACAAGAGGAGCAAGCGGAATTTAGGCAAATCGGGAGTTGTGAGCAAGTTGATAGTACATAAGGAATTCTGCCCTGAAAGACTTTACTCTCTTTTCCCCCAGTAAAAGCCAGTACATAAGGAATTCTGCCCTGAAAGACTTTACTCTCTTTTCCCCCAGTAAAAGCCAGTGAGGCACAGATGAGGTGGTAGAGATGATAAATTCGGTGCCCACTGCCTGCTTCCACCAGGCTGCAGCCATGGCAGCCACCCACCAGGCTGGGATAGGCATTGAGGGGGTGGGAAGAGCAAATAAAACAGGAGTGAGCCTCTCCTTATACTCCATGGCCTTGGGCACTGGGCTCAGACAGAGATGCAGACAGAGCAAGAAGGATGCAATTCTTATTTCCTATTTTAGCTGGGATCAGGTGAGGGACAGAAAAGTGTTTGATGTCAACAGTATCCACTGTACTGACAAGAAGAGACTGTGAGAAATGTTAACCAGGAAGAAGAAAGGAAATGATTCAGTCTTGATACACTTCAGGCTGGGACTTGGGTTTAGTTTTTCCTTTTTTTTTTCCCCTTTCTTTGCACTTTCCCTAACAATATCACTGCCAGAGGCAAGGTTCTTTTCAGATACACACCCCTGCTACCTCGTCTCTTATTCATTCTTCTTTCCAAGGTCACAAAAGCCATCTAAGGCCCCAAAAGGCATTGCAGTGGCAAAAAAGATGCATACTGAAGGCCATCTATCAGGAATATGAAGCACCCTTAAGAGTTGCTGTGTCTATTCTTCCCTAAGCCTACAGACAAGTGCAAACATTTTTTTTCAAATTCCCTAATGTAAATTTAAACAGTCCCAAGAGGCTGCCCCCCCACGCACGCACATGGAGCCAAGAGCTGACTGCAGCATCCAGGGCAAGGGGGGGCTGAGATCCTTGATTGATGCCTAATCTCCGTTCCAGGCACCAAGGAGGGCTGGAAAAGAAGTGGTGCCCTTTAAAAACAGAAAGATTGAGTCTTTTGAAACAAATCTGAAATGATGGAAGATTTCAGCAGATGTGACCACAGTGATTTCACCAGATGTGATTGTATCAAGGATCTAATAGAAAAGAACTTCCCTGCTGTTCCATCAGGCTGAAGCCAGGCCTGAAATATCCTTTTGAGTCTTTTGATGACATCAAGGATGAAAGCCAAAGGGAAGTAAGGTTTTGATTTATTTTTTCCCCTTGCTCTTTCATTTTTTCAAGGCACAGAATAGTTTTACCTGGTTTGTGTTGCTGGATATTAGCAGGACCAAAGGAAAACACTTCAAAAGTTTAAAGAAGGCACCATTTGGTGCCTTTCAGATGCCACTGTCATTTAACTGAGCAATGTTTCTTTGACTCCAGCCGCTTCTGAAGATTTCACTGTAAAGAGGAAGGTCAGGCCTACCTGGAATAGGGCTTGAACAGGGTGGGGGTGATCATCTACTAAACACCAGCCTGTATGGTCCAAAAAGGGCCAGTGAAAGTGCCCAATATCTTGCCTTGGCAAAGTTCATACCAGCAGCTCTGCCACAACAAACTGCAGAAGGCACAGTGGGGTAAAGGAAGCTGTGCTCAGCCACACCTACAGCAATTAGTCTGGGGTAGCCACAGTCCCACATTCAATTCCTCCCATCATGGAAAACACAAATAGTACTGGGTATCCAGACTGAACTCACTTCTGAAGCAACAAGGGGTGGTAAAGAACTGCACAGGCTTTCAGCTGGGGCAAACAAATAAGCAGATGAAGGAAAGTTATTTGTTAAGCATTGCTAGGAGACACCTTGCAAAACCTTAACAACTGATTTAAAAACTCACCGTGGTGTAAGAAGCTTATGAAAAGGACAAATAATAAAAATATTTTTAAAAATGAAAAATACAGATAAAGCAGATAACAAGAAAGCATGAAACTAGGAGGCATCAGTCCCAAAACAAAGGAAAGGGGGTAGGTGTTTTGTCACACAACAGGCTGCTAAACTGCAGAGCTATTTCTGCTGCAAGACACTGTGGTTGCTATGAGTTTACATAGATTTCAAAAGCAGCAGGAGAAACTCATGGAAGAAAACTCCAAGACACATAATAAATATAAAATGTTCTGTGTTGCCCTTTTACATTTTTCTCTGGTCACTAGAGATTGATTTGGCTCTGAAGACATTCATATGAAGTCTCCATTTGTGCTTTCTATCCACTTTCTGACACCTGCTGGGAGTCACATCTGCTGGAGGATACATTCCAGGTAAATAACTGACCACAGCCCTAGGTGCCAGGGTTTGGCCCAACACCTGGAAAACCATTCCTTCCTTTCTTCTAGCAAAGACAACAGAAATTACAGCCATCTGCACTCAGCCTCCTGGGATGCACAGATTAAAAAGAAAGCAAAGACTTTGTTGTAGTTATGAATCTGTATGATAATAAAGATTTATATTTCCCTAGAGATCAGCGTGACAGACACTGTTCACACAATACCTAGGAAACAACCCTGTCCCAAGGAGTTTATAGCTGGATACCAGAATGCAGACAGAGGGGTGGGAGCAAGGTGCTGAAACTTGGAAATACAACCAAGTTCCTCCAGGCCACCAGAAGAAGACACTAATCCCTTGGGCCAAGCTAGCTCCTTAAAGGGCTTTTCATTCTCTGCATTTGCCATCCAAGACCTGACAAAACATGCCAGAAGATAACAAACCCCTGTCCAAGCCATTCAAGCTCCAGCTGCAATTCTGTTGCAGGATGGCCCTGATTTCCCATGACATGGCTGGGTCTGAGCCACTGCCGTGGCTAGCAACTGGACTGTGGGTCAGTGGGGCCCGTGGTCATCTTCCACCACTGTTTAATAAGCTCTTGCTCCCTGCTTGTCCTGAGCAGGGCCCCAGTCCCCACACCAGCACACTGGTGGGGGCAGGATGCCACCACTGTGGATGAGCAGTAGAGCAGTCCAGGATTATTCTCCTTTCCCAGCAGCGCCTGCCCCTAACAGCAGAGGGAAGATTTTGCCACAAACACCTGTGGTTAGTCCAGAGTTCTCAAGAACTGGCCATGAATATTAGATGAATGAGCAGAGATAAAAAAGGATGGAAGGGCATCACAGAAGTTTAGCCAACAGGATCCAAGGCCTTGGGGTACACTCAGCTGAAACCCTGGATCAAACACCAGCAGTGGATGACTGATTGATCTGATGGGACATGAACAATAGACCACAAGAAGATCTGCAATATTCCCTGTCCCTCTGCCACCCCTGAGGACAACAGAAGGCAATTATGCAACAGGAATAAAAAAGATGCAGCAAACAGAACTCAACAAATCCTCCTTGCAGCCCAGGAGTGCGCTTGTATGTGCCTTGAAAGTGGAGATGCCAACACAGAGGTCCCGTGCTGTCCAGTCCCTGCTGCATCACAGGCTGGCACCTCTACCTTGGGCATTTAACCTGCACCCAGCCTTTGTGGGTTCCTCACTGTTTTGTTTTGCTCATGGAAGGAAGCCCTGGAAATATTAAGGTTGGCTAAATGGGGCTTTTAAAAGTGCAGTGCTTCCCGGGGCCTCTGCACCAAAAACCAGCAAAACAACAAATGCCCTTCAGCTGACCAAAGGGTCTTCATGCTGTGGGCCAGAGAATACGTGGGGAATGGCACCACAGTCCTCAGCACATGAAAGCAACAGGATGGATTTGATAAGGAACAGTCAGGGGATGAAGAGAGAGGAGGAGTCCCACGAGCCAACATCTGCCAGAGCAGCAGACCCGACAGTCCTGAGAGTTTACTTAACATGTCTGATCAAAAGCTTTGGGAATCTTGTCTGTGTTAAGTGCTACCAGATGCAAAATCAGCAGCAGGATGAGAAGTGTATTAATAAACTAAGGAGGCACATAAAGTTATTTGAAAACTGAATGGGGAAGGTGGGGAGAGAAGGGGGGGAATAAAACCAGTTTATTTTTCCATTAAGGCAATTAAATATTCTCCGGGTGGAGTTACAATTACTTGTCCTTGGGAATTAAATTGAATTTGTGAAACACTCCTGTTCATCAGTGGAATATACAATAAGAACTGGGATATATAATTTTTTTCTTTACACTTTGGGCAAGACAGCACTACCTGTCTGTCCACAGGGCAAGAACAGCTGGCCATGAAGTTTTTTTGACCCAGCATGACTTTCACTGACTTTAACTAACTTAACAGCAGCAGGGAATATATCCCTTTTCTTTTAATTAATGCAATTACATTAGGACTCATTATTGACAATTATGGTGACTGTTAAAAGTTTCCCCTTTCTTTGCCCACTCCCCCACCAACTTAAAATCTGCTCCAATATCATCACAAATTAATGTCTAATTAGCCATCAAGCAGAGCTGATGTTCCCCACAGAGCATTGCTGCTTACAGAAAAACTGAGAAATAGGAGAACGTAGAGGATATTTCATCATCTGCCTCCAAGGGGAACCATAACCAAAGAGCAGCCAATCACCCCAACACAGCTGCAAAGTTTAATCAATGTAGAAACCAAACACCTCATTAGGTGTCCCCTGAAATAACAGAAGACCTTCCCACTGCCTCACATGACATGAATGTTACATTTTTAAAAGATCCATTGGTGATATGAAAGAGCAGAGACTCCCTGCATCTTCACACCCTGGCCAAGTCCTGATCTTCATCTTTCTTTTCCTGGCATAAGAAAAGAGGTAAGAGGAGGATGCCTTGGACAGCATGGCATGCATCTGACAAGCCACAAATTGCACACACCTGCACACAAAGCAATCTGTCACACCCAGCCCCACCACTCTGCATTCATATCCAGAGGGGAAAACCACACCAAACACCACCTCCCACCAGGCACAAGGGAAGCACAGAGCTGAAGGTGATTTTACTTCTTTCAACGCTTGTGGTGAGTCTGACATACTGTGTCCAGCATGGGAGGCAGTAGCTTATGAATTTGAGATGTCCCAAAAAAGCAGAAACAGCTGAAAAGGAGACACGTAGAGAACTCACTTGGTTTCACCTGTGAAGGAGATTGAGTAGCTCGATAGCAATAACTAAACGGTTTCACAGAATGAAAATGCCAGATATCACAAGGCTGTCCAATCTAGCAAAACAGAAAAAACACACAGACGTTGGGAAGCCAAAGCTAGGGAAATTCCATTTAGAAATAACAGATATACTCATTTATGTGCAATACTGCTGGCAATTAAATGTTAAAACAAACTTCCAAGATTTCTCCACCCCTTGATGTCTGTGGATCAAGGCTGGATGCCTTTGGTCTCCCTGGGTGACCAGGCAAAGCTTTATGATCTGCAAGAGGCAGAAGGGCACAGCTGACAATTTAATGGCTCAGCCTGGCCCCACCTCGGCAGAGGTGAGAAACAGCTCTGCCAGTCCATAAAGATCTACTGACATCATTTTGTGTTTGCACCAGTTTAACTGGAAATTAAATTTACATGAACAAACTCTATCCCACACAAGACTGCATATTGTGACAGTTAAATAAAGAGCTTTTTAAAAGGCACACGTCTCAGGCAATTTAAATCAAAAAAGATAGGTTTTGTTAAAGCTACCAATTTCAGAAAATTAAGGTTGACTAAAACTGTTTTTAAAAACTCCTTTTGGAATTTAATCACATATTGGAAACCCATATGCAGCTGTTTGTGTCACCTGCAAAAAGACTGTATAAAACATAAGCATATGCTTAATTTTACACGTGTGCTTAAGTTCTATCAACTTTAATGAAGTTTAAGCATACAGCCAAGCTTCTCTGAATATGAGAAAGCATTCCTGAGCATGGGCTGTGAAGCTATTAGGAAATCACCAATGAGAAAAAAAGAAAAATTAAAACTGGCTGGTCAATTTTCACAGCCTGAGTAAGCACTAGGTCCAGAAATTAAACATATAAGATATTTCTGAGTTTGTTTGCTTGTTTTGCTGTAATAGGAAGGGGTGAGTGCCAAAATGTTTGCAAGGATTCCCAGAGAACCTGGCAAAATGTCAGCAAAATGGATGTATAAAACTACATGAAAGTCAATGGCTTGGGTTTGGCTTCTGAGGAAATGAATCATGTTAAAAATCTACTGTGTGTCTCAAAGCTGAGAAGAGGAAAATCTGGACTCTGTCTCAACCTACACATTTTTGGGGTGGTCAGTGGCTGCAGTTCATGGGGCAGGCAGGCCTCAGCTGGGCAAACCCCACAGTCTGATTCACTGAAGAAGGTTCTTGCCTTCATGAAATTTGCAATCTCATTTTCCAAACCATTAGGCTCACTTCTATATCCCCTTCAAGGCTGCCAGATGTGTGTCAGGTATGGATTTGGCTGGCTGACCACGGGGTTTTATTTCTTTTTTAACAACAACTGTCTTGTTCAGACACCTTACATGCTACACATCTCCTAAGTGGGAACCTCAGCTGAAGAAAAGGGACCCAAATCACACAGAAAGCTGAACAATAATTTGTGCTGCCCTAAAATGGAATCCACTGTGCAAATCCTTCCTGGGTGAGCCCCGAAGTTTGATATTGCCCTCACACAGATAAATGAATGTAAAGTGATGTCTTTCAATTATAATTCATGCTTCAGAAAAGCACACATTAGACCTCAGGAAAACAGCATTTGACTGTAATTCTGCTGGGGTCAACACGCCACAGAAGCCAAACTTCTGCCCTGAAAGTGTGTTCCTTGCCTTAGTGTCTTTAAGAAGCTCACCCGACCGCAGAACTGAGCACAGCCGCTCCCTGGAGGCAGCCCTACCACCACCCCTGGGGGACCCAGTATCTGCAGACCTCGGCAGTGGCATCCTTCAGGAGCACAGAGAGGGGACTGCAGGGCTGGACTGGAGGGATTTGCAGAGCCAGAGACAGGGGAGGAAGGGGCAAGCAACTCAGGAGCTGAGGAGGAAGGCCAGACCTTTAACGAGACAAGACGTGAGACAGTTTCCATGGCAAAAGAGAAAAGTGGAGATGGAGATGGAAGGAGCTGTGCCTCAGGACTGCTGAATGAAAGGAGTTTGTAAAGCACCTTTGTTGCTTACTGGCTTCAGCAACACTTGGGAGTTACAACAGCTTTCCCAAATATTTATATTTTACTTCTCTCACCATTAAAACCAATACTAAAGCTGTCACATGGTGTTTTCCAGATGCTTTCCCTTACCTGTTGTGTGTTAAAGCTAATCAACATCCTGCATTTTAATCAGCAAATCAAACTGGAAAATCCAATTGTGGAGAATGGTCCTTCAAAGATGGAGTTTTAAGGTAGCAGACACTTAAAATCATGTCTGGAACAAATTCCTTCAGCTCTGGCTGCAACATTTGTCCCTGGTATTTCTACCATCTTCCAGCTTGCTCAGTCACTGTGCCACACACTCCTCACAGAGGCAACGTTTTCTAACAACAAAACCACCCTTCATGGCAGCTGAAGCTGTTTTTCAGCAGTGATGGAAACTGAAAAACAGAGACAGGAACCTGCATTTCAGCCACTTCCATTCTTGGAAATTAGATGCTCTCACAGCTTCTCCATATCCACATCCCATTGCTGCCAGATAAAATTTTCATCAAAATAGGATGAAGTTTGCCCTACTCTTTGAAAAACTCCTGGGCTCTAAAACCGAATTTAGGCCACAACTGGATTCCCCAACCACCAGAGTTCTATTTCCTTTTATCTTGTTTGGCCAAAGTTCCTTTCTGCACTGCACAGCATCAGAGTACTGAAAGCACCAGACCCAAGGTGGGAATCTGACTCTGCTCTGTCACATTCCAGATGACCACTATGCCCAAGATGCACGGAAAGACTGACTTGCTAAACCACCTACTCCAATCCCAGCCACCTTCAAAAGAGAGGCATAATATTTTGTCTGCTGCAGTTTTTAGCATTCTTTCTTGTTACTGACTGTCTGTTTTAGTTTTGCTGCTGCATTATAGTTCCCTAATGCAACACAGGCTACCCAGGATCGGAGACAAGAGCAACCCATCTTGCAAGAGATTTTTCCTAGGACCTGTTAAACCAACAGCAGACTTGAATGACACTCAGATATGGGAAGAATGGAAAATTCTTCTGCATTGGTCATGTTATCTCACTCTGTCACATCACACAGCTCATCTGCTTTGATAGGAGAATTCTCAGATCTTCATTATCTTTTTATTTTCCCTCTGCTTAAATAATTCTACCTTAGATACAATTATGTATTTGCTTGCTTTTGGTCTGTCACCAGCCAAACTCTGACAGAATATAATTGCTAGCTTTTTCTGCATGCTCTCCATGCCTCCACTGTTACTTTCCACATTCGTGTGTCTATTACCCATGGGTATAAACCAGGTTACAGATTAAACTCTCTGCAGGTGCCTGGTGTGGCTGAGTCCATCAATTTCAGTGTGCCAGTGTCCCTCATAGATGTGTCCACAGGACCAAGGAGATGCCCACCAGGGTTTATAGTCTTGGGCACAGCACTGGGGGAGCCCAGGCTTCTGTCTGGACCCAAGCTGGCACATGTGTGCCAGCTGGGATGGATTTACTAGCTGGGATGGACTTACCTTGATCAGCTCTGACCATCATAAGCAGCAACACTTCTGACCTTTCTGTTTCCTCTCACAACTTTTTAGAAGGTCCCATACCCATATTTACACATGAACTGTACCAGGCATTTGCTTTCTTCTGTTCCTTCACCTCATCACCTGCTGTATGGCAGATTACCAAGAGCTGCCCTGTCTCATCTCTGAAAGCATCTCCCAGCCTCAGCCACAGAGCTCCCCTGCCAAAGAAGGCACAAGTGTGCAGGTCCTGGCACATCCTGTGTGCTGGGTAGGATTTTCATCATGCTTATTACTGTGTTATTTAATGTATTTGTTATGTTATTGTTATTAAACAATAATATAACAAATACATTAAATAACACAATAATAAGCATGATGAAACTAATGAGCACAGTTAACTGTTTGGGTCCTTGCTTACTTTGTAGTCCTTGCCGAGAGGTTCAGCTATTAAAGGCTGTGCTGCATTATAACATTGCCAAGATATTAATAGCCAGGCAGGGAGATGAATGGCAGGCTCACACTGCACAATTAAAACTTTTCCAGTTTACCCTTTCAGTAAAATTTGTGGTTTATAATAAGCATCTTTGTCTATTCTGAAGAGAGTAAGAATTGGAAAGTTACATGGATGGGAACAGAGGTTCATTAAAGATTTAAAATAGAATGTGGTTTGGCATTGTAAAATAAATGTGTATAAGATGGGATGCATCAAGAGCTGCCTGAAAGAAGTGCTCAGTGTTCCTTTTCTCTTGTGATCCTGGATCTACTGGTCATGCTACCCACAAAAAGGGAGGGAAAAGCAGCAGGGATAAAACATGTGTGGCTGAGCTTGCTTCCAATAGTGTGAAAATCTGCTCTATATCCCCACTCATGATTCATTTCTCCTACGTATATCTATAGGGTGTAAATATATATATACACACTTATAAGAAATGCATGCACTTTATCTCTCATGCATCCCAATATTCAACATATACAGATGTTATATTACTGATTTTTCTCACCCTAGAACCTAAATCCCCCTATTATAGAGCAAACACTTATTGACTTGTAGAGAGCCAGTGAGCATTTAAACATTCAGAGAACATACATCTTATTTGTTTAAATGTAACTTAGAGCACAGCACATTCCTGTTTCTCAAACACACAAGGAAGGCAGGAAGGACACAGATAAAAAGCATTCCCACAAAGCCAAGGTTTGAGTAAAAGGGTTAACATTACCAGGTAATTTATTTATCCTGTTGGACACAGCTTCAATTTAGATAAAAGGCAGATGCTTATCACATGGATTTTAATAAATCAGGTTAGAGGTCACAGAAATCTGTAAAAGCTGGATCTCGAATGGCAAGCAATGCACACAGAGTGTGGCTTTATTTACAGAGTTTCTGGGAGTTACTGATCCCTCCTGAGTCAGGCAGCCCCGCCAGCAGCGAGAGCTGCCCTGTGGTACCAACATTCCTTGCCAGCAAGCACCTACAACCAGGCCACTAATCCTGATGATTAACAAAATCTAGCACTAGAGGGAGGCTGAACACATGTTCTGCTCTCTTTGGCCTTTTCAGCTTCTCCACACATTAAAAGGCAGGTGATTTAAAGCAAGCCCAGCACCAGCAGGCAGAGCCCAGCCATTGAACAGGAGATGAGCTATTTAATACGGCAACCCCTAACGACAAAATTCATGCTCTTTCCTCCTCAGCTATTTGCCAAGATGGGCACCCAAAAATCAGAAATGAACTTTTAAAAAACAAACAAAAAAAAAAACACCAAAAGAAAAAGCCCAAAAAACCAAAACCGATTTCTGTATCATGGCTGTTCCTTCAGCCAGTGACTCAGAGCCCACAGAGGCACCGCCGCTGCTCGGGGGGAGCAGAGTCACACGCGAAACACCTGGCAGCCTCTCCCCAGCAAGGACGAGGCTCTCACTCCTCACACCTATCAACACATTCCCACCCTCTCCCAGCTCTGAGTGAGGAGCAGTGAGACAGGGCTCCTCGGAACAGCCTCGCGGAGGAAGGCGCGCACGCCTCCAGGACGCGCTGCAGCTTCTCTCCCCTTCCAAAACTCCTTGGCAAGAGGAATTTGAGCCCTCTGGATGATTTTCTGCACATCACAACAGGATGATACCGCTGGAGAGCTCAGGAGGTCTGAACGTGGCCATAGTTCCCTGCCCATGTAGCTGCAGCACTGCAGCCCCTCCAAACATAGATGGTTATAACAAGAACTGGTATATTAAAATTCTTTATATTGCACTTCATGCAACTATTCAAAGTCCAATTTTTTCTTCACTTTAACCCCCAACCTTAAGCCACTTCTTCACATCTGCTTTGATATATCCTAAACTGTTCCTATGTTCAGGCACTGATGGTGTTTAGTCATTAATTTCCAGTTATTACAGTAATGAGGTTCTGGGATGTAGCAGGCAGAATTGCTCTGGGACACAGGAGATCTCAGTCTTATTTTTAGCCTGCTACTGGTCAGCCTGATGACCTAGGCAAAGCACTTTCCCTGATCCAGCTTCCTAATCAGGAAGAGAGTGGTATTTCTTTTGTCAAGTGTTTTGTGGCCTGTCAATAAAAACCCCACTGATAACAGCTGGGGGTTGCTGGGAAAGAGGTGCCATCCCAGCTCAACACAATTCTCTTCCCATGCTGTGGCAGCATCTCAGATCCCAAAAGAAAACCAGACCCATCTGCAGATGCAGCACGAGCAGGTAATTAGTAGAGATCTCTAAATGGATGTTTGCCCAAGGTGGCCCTTGGCAAGTTGGCAGCCAAGGGTCACATCTGCTCTGAGCCCCCCAGATCCTGCCCCAACATGAAATGCTGGCCTCTGACCCTCCCCTTTAAAGAGAACCAGTCATTTCAAAGGCAGAGCACCCATGACTGCTGAGACACCTTCCCAAGGACAGGGCACGGGACAGGGACTGGCTTTTCACACAGCTGGGCAGCCCTGCCGGGCAAGGAAGGAAGGAATTGCCAGAGCCTCGAGTGAGGGTCCCTCTCTGTGAGCAAACAGGGTGCTTGAGAGGCGGCTGATGAGAATTTCTCACTTTGGCTTTCCCTGGCCTGGGCAGATGCCTGTTTTGAAACTAGAAGGCAAAAACAGAATAAAAATCTGCCTCCCTCCCTCCCAGATCTATCTATTTCCCTTTGACAAACAGTGATTTCATTTTTCTTCCCGTCCAAAATTTTTTTTTCTTTCTCTTTCAAACTGAGCCCAGGCCAACGTGGCAAAAGGCTCTTTGCTCATGTCCTTATTTGTCAAACACGCCACCACCACGCCCTCACCACCATTCTGGGAACAAGTCCTTGCCTTCCCCCGCTGCAGCCAAAGGGGAACTTCCCAACACAACTCTCCCCCAGCCCAAACACACTCTTTTAAAAATAAATATTGCCTCTTTTTTTCCTTTTTTTTTTTTATTTCTAAAAAAAAACAAAAAGGCATTCCAGTTAATAAGAAAAGAGTTTAAATTTCCTTCCCCTTTCCTCCCCACAGCCCTGCTGTGAATCCGAATATGACGGATCTAGATGGGAAAACAGAAATTACAAGAAAATGCCAGATCTATCACAAAGGTATTTTATGATCCAGCCCTCCTCTAATTTCCATCAGAGCATAAGTCAGATACTAAAGTACCTTTTTGGATCTGATCCTAAGTGGCCAGTTCCACTGTCCAAATAGAGATCCAGAGATAAACAGGTCTATGAAAACTGGGTATTATTTTAACTGCTGCTCTTAAGCTACAGCTTAAACTGTAATAAACTGTGCAGCTTTCAGCCCTCTGGTAACAGTAACACAAAAACTGATAATAAACTAAACATTTATCCTGCTGTCCTCATCAACTTAACACCTAGTATAAAAAGCTTTACCTGGAGCCCCACAGCACACATACTTCATAAGCTGTCATCAGCACTGCACTACCCAGAGAGAAATTTCTGATGTAAAATGGCTGATTGGATAGAGCAGAGGAATTTCAAACTCTGGAGGGCTCTTACTGGGTCCAAAGGGGCCAAACCACCCAGACAGCAGCCTCAGGTCTGGGCAATGCTCAGGAACTGGGTCATGGGGAAACTGAGGCATGAAATTAAATGGTGTGGCATTGGAGAGCAAAATCAGCCTCTCGGAGCCCAATACAACACATGTTTATGAGATCCCTGATTCCAGACCACCATGTCCTCACAGCAGAAGGAACACAGTCACCATTCATTCTGCTCCTTTAGCACAAGAACGCCTGTCCAGAGCTGAGAAAATTACTGTGTTTGATGCACAAAGGCATTGGGCAGCCTTCTCCAGCACCACCTGCCCTTTTCCTCCTCTCTTGGGCTTTACATCTTGCTTCAGCATGACTTTTGCTGCTCCTGAAAGATAAGGAGCTGATCTTGCAACACAAATTCCTGCTGGCTCCTGCCTTTAGCCCTGACTTTTGCCTGCTCCTGATCTCCTACAGAAAATGGAAGGGAAAAGGGAGAGGAATAGGTGACCTCTCTGATCACAGATGAAAGACAGGGAAAGGCAGGGAGCTCTGTCTGCTGCATAAGAGTACATTTGGGATGGTGGCAGGCAGGACTGCTCAGGCACAACTGCTCACCTTCCTCTGAGCAGGATACCATGCAAAGGAATCCTGCTCTAACCAAGCTCTTGCTAAAACCCAACACTGAACACAGCTCCAGCCCCAGTTTCCCAAAGCCAGAGAGAAAGGGTGTGACAAATAGCAATTCCATGAGTTCAGAGGGAAGGGCTGTCCTGCTGAGTGGTTCTACCAAGGAGCACATCCCCGTGACAGCCTCAAGTGGCCCAGGGACACTTTTGGAGCCAGGACAGGAGGGAGCTCCTTTCAATAAACACACCAGTCCCTCTCCTTGAGTGACCTGGGAAGGGGGAAGCCTGCTCCTGAGGAATGCTGTGGGGCACCACAACCCCTTCCTGCTGCCCAGGCTGCTGTGCAGGCACCATGCAGGCAGTGCCCTGCCTCTGCCAGGAGCCTGCTGCTCCACGGCTTCCCAGGGCGCTCTGGAAGCTCCCACGGGGGCCTCTCTTCTCAGAGAGATAAAAGACAGAACAACACTTGCTGGGGAATTACTTCATTCCCCCAAGGCTGGGAAAAGCCATGCTCTGCTCTTGGCAATATCCATGACTGCTGCAGCCTTTCCTGGCAAGGGAGAACACAATCCCCATTAACCCCTTCCTGCTTAAAGGCTGCTTCCAACACTGAGCCCATTGCAGGAAAGCCTGAGCCTTTGCCATAGCATCTGAACACCTTGTCATGGGCAAGAGATCCCACTAAGCCCATGAGGGAGGGGAATGTTTTTTTCCCAAGGCACAAAGCAGACAAAGTGAGTCTAGAGTTGGTGAGAGGTTCAGAAAGTAAGTCAGGTCCTTCGAATTGTGTTTAATGCCTGCCTGCTGGTCTCCTCTCAGGGATACAGGATTGCCACTATCTTCCAGGGCCATCAAGGGCAGCCCCATGTCTGTGGATATGTGGTTACACAACTCTCAACAGCCCCAAACCTAGACCATGCTCTCTTTGTTCTCATGACTTCTTACAGAAGGCGCTTCCAGATCTTCGGAGACCCAGAGCTTAGAAAATTTCCAAACACCAGCACGGAGGTACTTCTGGCAAGCTCAGCCTCTTCTGCTCCTGCACCCACACCCACACAGAGCTGAAATACAGGCTTATTCCCCAAGTGTATTTCAAATTTGCAACCAGACCCATCCTCAGCCTTCCTTTTGCTCAGCTAACAAGACAAACTCTTCTGGTCTCCTCTTGGGAGATCAGCTCCTCACTCCTTGATCATTTTGACTGCCTTGTCCCAGGAGTCTAAATGCATTTCTCCAGAATGTGCCTGAGCAAACATAACCCTGGCACTCCAGGCAAACCTGCAACACTGGCACAAAAGTGTTCCTATCTTGCAAAGGTGTTCAAGGTCTATCCATATCCACTTTGGACATGCCATCATCCCCTGATGCATCTTAGAAGTTGCATTTTCATCCAGGTGGCCAATCTAGAAGATCCAAGCCAGCAAAAAGAGGGTGAAAAGGGTCTCAGTGACATCACTGGAGCCTGGGCCAGGGCTTATTTGCTTCACTTAATTTTAGGCATCTAAACAAAGCACTTTCAGGATCAGATTACTGCCCTAAAGTCTCTCCACAGTCCATGGAAGGAGATGGCCATTCCAGAAAACAATTCATTCTGGGAAGGTTCCACTCCCATCCGCCATCACAACGACATAAGGCAATTAGTCTGCTAATTCAAGCCGGATGGGAAAAATCCTTTAATAGCCCAGCAAGTTTTGAATGGAAATACTCCCTGCTTGGGAAACTCAGCTTGCTAAAGCTGACTTCGTTATTCCTGACCCATGATTTTTAACCAGAACTTTGCCACCTCATTGTATTATCATTCATTCATTCCCACAATTTCTGGATCAGTTCTGCACAAATGACAAATTTCTTGTCTTCTTACCTGTACATTGTAAGTAACATCATCCAGAGGGGGTGGGGGGGGAAAGGCACCTTGTGATGATGTGATGCTCCCAAGGTCATCCACAGGAGGGGGTGGGGGAGGAAGAAAGTCCCCTAGGAGAGAGAATGGGAGAATTTAAACTCAGCAGCATTTCCCCACTTCATGACGTGGATGATCAGGAGGAGCTCCACAATACTTTTAGCTCTGCCCATCAGTTTTGTGGCACAGGACATAACACATTATTTGACCATTAAATGCTCAGCTTCACCCCTCAGTGCTTCAGGAAATGGCTACGGAGCTCAGTAACATTGGCAAATGGCTTAGGGGTGCTCAGATTCCACAGCAAAAGGTGATGTGCCACAAAGCCTGAAGGCAACAACAAGCAGCTCCACAGATCCAAGTCACATCTCAAACCTACCACAGGCAACCACAAAACTTGCACAAATGAACACCCTGTGTCTAACCTTGCAATGGATCCCATCCAATTCACCGCCCTCATGCGCTAAACTATGCCAGCACTTCTTGATCCCTATAAAGACAGCATCAAGAGCTGTCCAAAAGCAGGGATTCCCTGCTGCAGGAGACACATGGAGGGCTGGAACTGGAGCCCAGAATCCAGGCCAGCCCATCTCCTGCAGCCCTGCTGCTGGCAGGCAGACACACTCTTTGCATCTTCCTCTTCCTATAGGGACTTCAAACCTTCATGTAAAGAACTGCTGGGAAAATCACAGGCTCTTCTCAGTGACAACAGCCATGAGATGGGCCAGCTGCAAGCACACATGAATCCACCTCCCCTAAATCTGGATTTTTACATGGGGGCTGATGTACAAAATTTCTAGAATACAACCTGTTCATGTTTACTTTGCAGAAATGCTGATGGGAAGACAAAGCAGCAAATACTGGCTGTGAAGCCATCCAGCTTAGCACAGAGATGGGAGGTGGGAGCAGAGAGGAGTTTTCCTTGAGAATTTCATGGGATGTGGGACCAGAAAGGAGAAAGAAAACAAGGACAGAGCAGCAGGACACCAAGCTCTGAAAGCACCTCCTAATGGTGGAAAACGAGCATTTGCCATTAGGACTGGATTTGTCTCCAGGGAAGGCAGCTGCCTGCAATTTGGACCACTTTGGTATGTTTTTATTTCTTCTTATAAAGATTGATGCTGCAAGTAGAGCTGTTTGCTGTTGGCTCTTGTGTGTGCAGCATCTGGGATGGAAGGTTTCAGATTAATAAAAGTGTGATATCTCACATATATAGGAACTGTTGCTTTTGGAACAAAATATGAGCTCCCTGCTTGACCCTGCAGATCTCCATGCAGCAGCACACTGTGTTCAGGCCAGAGGCCCTCAGCACCACCCCTAAATGCCAAGGAGCAGGCTCCAAAGCACTCAGGAAGGTGCTGAGCCAAACCCCTGTGACCTGCAGCCTTCTGGGCCACCTATGCCCAGGTTTAAAACCCTAGGCTCAGCCCAGACCAGGCACAGGCACCAGCTGGGCAGCACTGCCAGCACAACACTTTCAAGCTCTCTGCCATGGGAAGCAGATGGGTCTGCAGCCCTTGAAAGTTTTTCCCTTCTATTTTGAATCACTCTCTGAAAGACACAAACTTCCCCTAGGACTTTCAGAGATGTTGTTTAACAGGAAAGTAATTTCTTCCCATTTTCCCCAAAATGAGCATGGATAGGACTCAAAAACCCCCTTCTGAATCCCTAAGAAAGTATTGTCCAAATACAGATGCTCAAAGACAGCTCAAAAACAACAGACTGAAAACTCATTTGACAATCATGTTGCTCCAATACATAAAATCCCATGAAACCCACTGGCTCATGCTATTATAGAGTTCAGGATTGATTTTTAAAAAAATTATGTCCAATAATATCTGCAGTATCTTCCTCACTGCCCTACAATTAATCCAATCTTTTATTTCAAATAATGTGAAATACAATACAAAATAAAAAGAAAAGTAGAGAGATTTTGAAATTAATATCTAAGGGGTTAGTTCTAAAAAATGCTGGGATATTTGAGTGCTTCTTAAACTTTTCTCCTTTGCTCTGTAAATGACCCTCCAACCAGCCAACGTGATTTTGCAAACAAATTCAACTCCAGTGAACACAGACTTCTCAAGATTATGCTTTAGATGATGTTTTTCAGTCTGTCCTGGCTCCGATGCCTAAGACTGATCTCCCTGCACAGCACATTAGTCAGACACTCTTGCTTTATTACAATCCTTCAAAACACCTAAGGAAAATCAAGGTAGAGAATGTGCTGGAGGAGATGAGACAGGGAAAGGGGCAGGTTTTCTGCATAATCAGAAGTCTGCATCTAACAATGGCCGTTAGAATAAACATAAACAAAATACCATTTTTGCCTCCTTGGAAGACCCACTCCTCTTGAAAGAAAAAAAAAACCAAAACATTGGCAAGATTTTTCAGAAAAGGAGCAAAGGACAAGAGCTCTCTCCTAGAGTTTGGAAGAAAACACTCCTTTGCAGGAGGAGACAGCTGGCTCCACCACATCCCAGCCCAGCTCTGCTGTCTCCATCCTGTGTTAGATAAGCTGCTGGCTCCACTCACCCCACAAGTGGGAAGGTTTTAGACTGGGAAGCAGAGAGCAGATGCCTGATGAACTGGGGGGACCTTGCAGATGTTTGGCCTTTTCCTGGTCCTCTGTGAACAGATGGACCTTTCTCCTTCACAGCTTTAGTTATTTATTCTGCCACTGCGCCTTCCTCTTTCCCACACACAGCCACAGGACCCAGTGCTGTTCCCACTGCACTCACGGGAGAACATTCCCTTGGATGCAGAAGGGAAAGCTGGCCCTGCATTATTATTATTATTATTATTGGCATTGCTGGAAGTGTCCCTCTGGCAGAGTGGGAAGCATGCAAAGACCAAAACCGTGTCCTCAGCAGCATAATTAGATTGTAGATGATGTGGGGAAGAAACAGGTCTAGGTTTGAGGGAGCAAAAGAGGAAAAGAACCTGAAAGCCAGCTGACACTCCCTTCAGGCACAGTGTCCCTACAGTGCACCTCTGGGGCCTTCTCTCACACCTGGAGCTTTGCAAGTCAGATTTCACTTAGAGCTGGGCAAGCTGTGGGAGGAGGCAGAAAAGTCCATGTCCAGGCAGAGCACATGAGTGCCACCCACTGCTGACCACTTCCAGTGTAACAGAGCGAGGTGGGAGCCATCTGGGCAAGGGACTGTCCCTGGTCTGCACGGATGCAGCAGCAGCCACAGCAGAATGGAGCTCTGGGGTTACCAGAGCTGGTGGAGGACACATCCCACCCTGAGCACCCACCCTCTCCTAACTGATTTAACCAAGTGGTCCCTCTCTGAATAAAGAATAAGATGGGCAAAAGGGTCATCAATATTGATTATTGTTCAGCACCAAGACCAGCATTTTGGTTGACTTTCACTTGACATCAACCCGAACACTTGGATGTATTCCAGATTATGGGAGTAACTGCACTGAGTTCTGTCAGCAGAGAGGTATCAAGGCACCTCCAGAAAGCAATCTGTACTTCAAGGCAGGCAAAGAGACTTGCCTTTCCATGGCAAGTCTCTCCATAGAGGTAGGAAATCACACCAAGGCACAGCCTGCCTTCAGCTCTTACACTGAGAAATCTCCACCTGTTACCATATGTTTAAGAAGAGAAAATAAACAGTCCCTGTTGCACCAGCTACTCATTCCCCCTTCATACAGCTGTGCAGAGCATGAGTCAACCCACAAAGGAGCTGTGCAGTGAGACACATGCCCAGCTCAGTAACTTCAGATGCAGCAGTGCAACGTGCCATGCAAGCACAGCCCTGGGCTCCTCCCTCAGCACCCGTGCAGCTCCAGTGCTGCAGCATCACCCGCTGCAGCCAGCAGGGACGGGACTGCCAGCCCGCTAATAAAGCCCCACCCTCGGGCCCACCCCGAGCAAGAGAAAATGGTATGGTGTAAATACAAGGAACTAGGCAGAAAGGAGGAGAGTCCAGCGTGGTTATGCTGGGAAGCAATAGCAGAGCCACTGGCAGAAGTGACGCCTCCCAGGCCCCAGCCTGGCTTCTGGCTTCAATCAATTCTGTGCCATTGCAGATGCACTTGCAAGGTTTTACCCCTCTCCGCCCCAAAATTTCCCCTCTTACACATTCTAAGGAGCTTTAAACATTTCACCATTACACTTTTAAGTACACAAATATAAAATTGTTCAAAGCCTTAACAGACACCTACATCAGCACAGAACTGTCAGGGTGAATAGAAACTCACAAAATTTTTGCCACTGGCTGCCTGATGCCTTCTGGGTACAAGGACGAGCTAAGAAAAACATCCTGCCTCATACAGCAAGCACATTCTCACTTACAGGCTAACCTTTAAAATTTTAAGTGCACTTCATTTTTTGCTGGATCAGGCTCATGTCTCAAGTCTTTGTTTTCAGGAGATGTATCTGCCAGCCAACAAATGAACTGTAGCACAGTAACTGCGTCTCCCCTTGACAGACACAGTTGTTTAGACATGAAGATTTGCGGCTTTGAAACTTCTAGACTTGAAGAAGGGCTCACATGTTCAGTAAAAGAGATTCTTTGGGGGAAAAACACAGAGGAACACGAAAAAGCAAAATATCATAACTTTTCAGGGAAACAATAAATTAATGAAACCTATTAAACAAAACAACTGGGCTTACACTGGTCATCCCAGATCTCTGGGGGACATCTGAGGATGATATATGTCAGATGCTGATTTCAATTTTCTCCTTTCAAGCAAGAATAACCCTTTCTGACTATAATCATGATAATTTCTGATTCTGAAGCTGGTTCAGAATCAGTTTGAATCACCTGAGAAACACAGTTTTCAGCCCTGACGCAGAGACCAGACTAAGGATAGTGATGGAGTGAACCCCCACTGCTGTGTTTCTGTTCCAATCCAGACTCCAGTTGGCAAAGTACTGAGCAGACAGAGGCACTGCTTGGTCAAGTATTTACCTTCTACTGCAGAAAAGTTTTTGACATTGAAACAATTGAGATTTGCACCTAAACCCTAATTCATTGAGCACTAGGCTAAAATCCTGTTGCTGGAGGATGCCATGAACCTGTAATCCACGGTGACCACTGCAGAATATCCCATTATTACTACACGGTCTGGGAAAATTCCTACTGCAAAGTGACACCACAGGATTTTTATAGAAAACCTCGGCTAGATGTGACCTGGTGTCTCCTAGGTGTGAACATACATCTTACTAAGTTTCCCAAAGTAAATGTTTTCCTGTAGCACCTGTACTTAACACATCACTAGGCAAGGAAAACACACAATTAAAATCATGTTTTGGCCCCAGCCATGTTGTGAGGAATCACTGACACCACGTCTCTGCAGGGGAAACTGTTGCATGATGACAGACCAGCTCCACAATCCACCTAAATATACCACATTGGCCTGTGATCCCTACAATAAAGCAGCTCCAACAACCCAAAGCACTGTTTAAATTACCACTCTTACCAATCACTAATCCTACCATTTGAACTACTTGTGCTAATCAGCTACTGTATTAATAAGCATGAGGAAGAAAAAAAACCCCACACTGGCTAATTTCACTCTCAGCATTTAAAAAAGGAATACTGAGTCTGTCAGGTAGTTGCACTGAAAATTTACTTCACCACCTGCTAGCTGAAATATTGCTTTTATGGATTTACATTGTATTAAAAGGTCACTGGCTGTTTAAGTCTTAAACAGTTTTAATCATTCTAAAAGTCTCTTAACAGTAAGAAAAGGAAGCTCAGAACAAACAGCAGCAGGGATTCTAATTAAAAGGGCCAATTCATCTAATTTTATTTGGGGTTAATTATTCAGGATTCACTCTCTGATGTGTAAGGAATAGCAATTAGTAATTTTAGTGATTTGAGGAACATTGGAGGTGTAATCAGTTAAAATGAGTGAGTGTTTACAACACAAGATGTTGAATTAGTTTCTCCCAGCTGGAGAACAGGAACATTAGTCCCCTACAGTTCAGGACTATGCATCGCAGTCCTGCTTAAAATATTCTCTTTAAATTAAAAAAAAAAAAAAAAAAAATCAAAACCCACCACATGCCAACAATCATCTGGTAATTTTGTTTACTACATGGAAAGTCAATAGGAAATGTGTACCATGGCAGCTTACTCATCCTCACCTCCACCTTCACCCTGCTATCCAACTATTTAAAACCCTGGGATTCACTGGAAACAATTCCCAGCAATTTTCCTATCTGTACAACTCCAGTCAGACTACCACCCTCTTGCCACACTGCCTTTCACCACAGCTGGCTGAGATAATGGAAGAAGCAGCCTGTGAAACTTTGAAATGTTAATTAACCTCAGTGGTTAAATATACAGAGGAAAAAATGACCGTGCGATTAGCTTAAAACCTCTAGGTACAATTCCTCCTGCAAATGCAAATCCAAAATAGCTCTGCTGGAATTGCTCTGGACTTCTTCCAGTGTTACTGGAGCCAGAATAAGGTACTAAAGCTTTCAGGAGAAGCAGATGAGACTCTGGTGGGGACAGAGGAGCCACATGGGAGAGTGCCAGTGGGGAGATCCAGCACTGGCTGCTCTGACATCCAGGTCTGAGCTGAGGCAGCAGCTCAAAAGCCATTTTCTACTCCCTCTCAAGAGGTAACTGGGTTTCACCAGCACTCAGACATGGCCAGTGGGACTGGACCCCTTGCAAGCTTGTGTCCACAAGTTTATGACTGTTATAAAAGGAGCAGCACTGGCATGCTATGTCATGCTCACTGCAACTGATGCAGCTTTTAATGAGCAACTTAATTTAGTACAAACAGATGCTGTCTTTAGTGTCACAGAGCTTTCACTCCAGCTCTGGTCACCAATGTGGGAAATCCCCTCCATCCCTTCACTCAGAACTCAGTGACCTCCCTCTCAAAACACCCCAAAGACAGGAATTAGCACGAGGGTAGGAGATAAGGATTCAGATCACCAAATTATGCAAAATCTCAGGTGCTTCACCACAGTGGATGGCCCTCATTGTGAAAACAATGAGTTTTTTTGATGAGACACTGTTCAGCTGGTGGCTGCAGACACCAAGTGTTACCCTCCTTGGCAAATGCCAGCCAATGCTCCTGCAGCCCCAGTGGTGGCAGGGAGGAGCAGGCAAGCACAACCCCGTACTGAATTGTCCTCCCACATGCACATCAGTAGAACTTCCTACACATCAGGCCTACAAAGCACAAAGCCATCTACAGAAGGCTGCATTTTAATCTTGAGCTTATTTTTCCATACAACTGTGGGGCAGAGCACTCCGAGCAATGCCCCACACCCACCTCTCTGCCATAGATGAGACCATGGAAAACACAACAGCCCTTTACCAAAGCTTAGCGAAGGACTGAAGTCGAAATGATGCAAGAAACAGTCCATGGAACCTTAAAACTTCATAAAAATCTCCGCTAAAATAGAAGGTGGAAGAAGAACCGTAAGGTTTAATAAAAAAGCTCTAAGCACTCTTCCCTGTCATACATTTCTTTTAGGGTATTGGGGATGTCACTTAACCCCACTGTGTCTCTGTCCACCAGCATGAAGAGCTTTCCTTGGCCTTCTCTGCAATGTTTATTTGTAGAAGTGAGCATGATTTCATCTTACTTGTGCAGTAACTAGTACAATGAGATCTCACTTTCAGCCGCAGCTGCTCAGTTCCAATAATGGGGACAAAAGTTGTTCTGGAATTTTTTTTTTTTTTTTAAATGACAGAAAATAGAGGAGAGACTTCCATGTAAACAAGTGAAAATCAGGGCATTGAAGTCAGAAGAGAAAACCCTGTCCTGGAGAGGAAATGGGCTGCACTCCCACATACCATCCTTCTCCTCTGAGGGTCAAGGGTCCGTGAAACAACTCAACGAGGGAAACACCACCTCACTCAGAACAAACTGGAACAGGTTATCTATCTGTTTATTAGATTATGGTGTTAAACTCATTTGTTCATTGCTAAGAGCTTCTGACAAGAGTTGACATATGCATTAATTTATTAGAGGGCTGTTTTGAAGGAGTTGAAAAAAATTAACTACGCTACTGGATTAGGATCTCATTTTCCCTGGCTGCTGCTGCAAAGCACAGTGAAAGTGAGTCTGTTTATTTGGTCAGCCTTCTCCCCTGAGGCAGCAGACAGGGAAGATGGGGACCATGTCCTTAAGACACAACATATCTTATCTTCAACCAAACCCTCTCTGACCCTAGTGATGAAATACAAAACATTGCACAGATCACAAAAAAAACATCTCTCAGAGCTCTTCACCACCAAGGGACTTCCTCAAGTTCTGGAAGCTGCAGCCAACAGTTTTAAGCCATGCTGGATTTATCTTTGCCTATGCCTGTTTTTGTATTGTTTTCCCATTTTGGGGGCAAGCTGCAAACTGAGCAGACAGAGGTTGAAACCCACGTGCCGCAGCCTTGGCTTGAGCCTCAGAGTCAGCAGCGGCCGGTGCTGCAGAACATCTGGAAGGACTGGATCCAATCTCTTAGCCCAGCATGCAAAGGAGAGGGACAACAGAACCCACTGCCATAAGGAGACCATTCCTGGAGGAGGGGGTAAACCTCCCTTCTGAGCCTTCTCAGATGAGTCTTCTGCTCCTGGTTTGAGAGACTGGAGCAAAACCAGCAAGCAGGAAAGGCAAGTGCAGTGCTCAGATGAGCTGATCAAACAAATCCCCATGGACTAGTTTTCAAACTGGGTCACTCATCCTCTGGGTCCTCCCATCCTCTTTTGCCACCCCTCCCTATGTCACACTTACAAACATCCAGACTTGGAAGATAAAAGCAAAATGTGCCTTCATCAAATGTATCTCAGTTCACTGTTTACACCAATACCAACAGTACTGGCTTTCTTCCTTCCACTGCAGCTAGTCAGTGCTACTCAGGAGCAGAAAAGCATCTAGATTTTCTTTGTGCTATAAAATTAATTGCCTTCTAATTGACTCCTGTAACACTGAATAGTAAATTACATCCTTAATCCCTGAAGATAATTAAAGATAAAATTAAATGTTAGATGCATAGAATTCATCTGTATCGTATTTTTTTCCAAATAAATAGCAATGCTCCATATCCAAATTTTAGTGATGGACTTGGCAGAGTTAGGTTAATGGCTGGACTTGATGATTTTGAAGATATTTTCCAACGTAAACAGTTCTATGATTGTAACTGCACAAATAAATGTATAGAAATATATATTTATATGGAATAGTGGTGGTTTGGTTCCTTTTGCTGGTACCTACTAGAAATGTCCCATGTGAACTGGCTAGAACATGGAGCAAAATCAGGATTAAAATCAAAAGAAAATAAAAAAGAAGGAGGGTTGTATCTTATATGCTTGTATGCTCTATATCCTTTCTACTCTATTCCTTGATAGCAGAGAAAGCAGAGAAGAAAACAAATGATGCAGACTTTCTCTTCTTTGAGATGAATTGTACACTAAAACACTGATTCAAAACCTTTCTGTACCAAAGACAATTTTCCAACACCCTAAAGTTACTATACCCATTTATACTTGCAGTTATTGCTGCAATGTGACAAGAAATGCTTTAAAATTTACACTTTTGCATAATTCAACAAAGTAACTGGTTAGGGAAAAAAAAAAAACACACTAAACTGACCTTTTAGACAAGCAACTACATGCATGTTTCCATATTCCACAAAATCTCCTACCAAGAACCACCCTATTCTTCTGTCTAGTCAGAGCCCAGAGCACTCTGGTGGGGAAAACAAGAGGAGACAGAGCATTTCCCATCAGGAGCTCCTTAAAATGAGCAAGGAAGAGGTGAATAACAGAGGTACAAAAAGGACTTCCCAAGGATGAGAATCATATTCCCATTCAGGCCACTGATGATAACAGAATTCACTCCCTAGAGTGACCCAGGCAGGCTGCCTATGCTCAGAATACAAGCAGGGATAAACAGTGCCAGCATGGAACTTGGGCTGGGTTTGGGGGAACGTGGCTCCCATCCTGCATTCCCAGCAGGAATGGCCACGACACTCTAGTAACCCAAACAGGCATTTTAACCTTCTGACCATTCTGAGAGAGCAGTCAATTAAACCAGCAGTTTTACTGTAACTCTGCTCAGCATATGGTGCCTCCCTTCCAGAGAAAAAGTATTAGGGTCTGGCATCAGCCCAGAGCAACTGAGAGGGTGCCCTTGCCATGAAACACACCACACCAAAAGCACTATTTGCTATAGAGAAACCTGGGTGAGATCACTCCCAGACTGAATTAAAAGTTTTCTATTTAACTGACAGAAAACAAATTACTGAAATATTTGTGGATATTGTTAAAAGGAATAATGCGGAAGAAAATTAAAATCCTCTGCTAAGATTGTGGTTTTGTTTGAAAAGCCAGAGACTTTATTCTTAAAATAAAATGTTGTGGAAAAAAATGGTAACAAAGTGTAGTAACATATTGCTACAGTTTCTAGGCTGGTCTTCGGAAATCTTCAGTCTGAGGTTTGGTTTTCCCTCAGAACTGCTACTGGGACAATTTTAGTTAAACAAAAAATTAAATTAGGCTAGGTGGGGAACCTCTCTCGATTTTCTTCTGTTCTAATTTCTTTTTCAGCTTTGCTACAGGAGAGTGCAAATCTATCCTTTTCAGATTAATGACTGATCTTCATTCTAAATCCCCACTCCAATATTAATAACCTCTCAGAAAACAATTAAAATGGATATATTGTTTGAGTGTGTGCTCAGCGAGGACGAGAAGAGGATAGATCATCTCTGATGACAAAAGGCTCTGTCACACTTGGAGGGCTGCTGATGCCAGTGGTGATGGACAGTGATCATCCACTGTCACATACACATCTCCTCGTGCTTCCACAAGCATGTGCCTGGAGCAGTGAAGGGCAAGGAGAGAGTGCTGAGCAGCACAGGGGAAGAGGGGATGGTCCACCTCACCACCTCACAGGAACTCCTTTATCAGTGAGCTGGAAAGAGCAGTCCTTTTCCTCCATCAGACAGAAGACAATGCAGGAAGAATGATTTCCAAGGTGACATTATCAGCAAGTGCAAACGGCCAGAGAGACACCAGGAAGGTTCATTGTTTGGAAATTATTTTAATGCACAGAAATGCCCGGTGTGCCGAGGCTTTATGATGAATCATGAAGCCTACATCATTCAGAGTTGCTTATCAGCTCTGAGAATTTTGCAGCCAACATCTCTATCTTCTTCATGAATCACAGCAAAGACAGTGCCCTGGTGCTGTGGGCTACAATTACTCCTTTTGCCTTTTTCCAGTCCCATGTGAAGCAATGGGAAGGTCGTGGTGCTGCTTGCCAATGTGGTATTTTTATAGTGTAACAAGGGGAAAGCACATTCTCTGCTCTGGCAAGGGTGCACACAGAGATATTTAAGGGTGCAGAGTTTTCTTAGAGGATGGTCAGAGGGCTGGCATATCTTCCTATGAAGACAGGCTTAATTGTTCAGCCTGGGGAAGAGAAGGCTGCAGGGAGAGCCAAGAACACCTTACAGTCCCTAAAGGGGGCCTACAGGAAGGCTGGGGAGGGACTTCTCACAAGGGCATGTAGTGTTAGCACAAGAGGGAATGCCTTTAAACTGAAAGAGAGGATATATGGAAGAAATTCTTTGCTGTGAGGGTGGTGAGGCACTGGCACAAATTGCCCAGAGAGGTTGGAGACTCCCCATCCCTGGAATTGTTCCAGACCAGGTTGGATGGGGCTTTGAGCAACCTGGGATAGGAGAAGGTGTCTCTGCCTACAGCAGAGGAGGTGGAATGAGATGATCTTTAAGGTCCCTTCCAATCCAAACCATTTGATCATTCTGTGATATGATTCTATGACCATCTTTGGCATAGAGAGACAAACTTGAGTCACGGCCTGAGTGTTCTCCTAGAGAAGAGCAGAAACACCCTCCTTTGGTGTTTACATGAAACCCAAGAGAAGCAGGTTTTGAAAACTCACACTGCAGTTTTGTAATGCATGACTTGCTGCACGCAGTCATCCAAGGTGACTGCTTTATGCAAAAGCAAAGCTCATTCCTAGAGGATTTAAACAATGACAGTCAGATTTCCCTGATGAAAGACACTCAAGTGAGTAACAATTTCATTTAAAGAGAAAACTCGGTATTTTTGGGCACCTGGGCTGTCAAGAAAATCAGAAGCAATTGAGAATGCATTTGAGAATATTCTGAAATTGGCCACTATTTGTATTTCTACACAAAGGACAAATTCTAGATTTAAAAATACAGGCATGACCTAGCTTTAAAATCCAGTAAACCATCTGGCCAAAACGTAAATGTGGATGTTAATGATCTCTTAAAGAACAGGACTCTCTACTTCCACAAGACTATGAGATTTACTCTATATCCTTATCAGGCAATACATATCACATCATGCCTTGGTGATTAGCATCTTGATTGATTAAAATCTTTAATTCCATTGAATTTAGAAGGCTAGTTTGAGACACACTTATACAAAAGACCAAGGCTGGAGCTCATCACAAGCACAGAACAGGACACTGTGACTGCAGCATTGATATCTGCTCCCCTCATTCTTCAAAATACTGCAGTTAAAATCATCTAGCCAAGAGAGGTAAACAAAGGTGTGTGTCAGGTCAGCCAGCAAAACCTTTCAAGGCTCCACAGTCATCATGAGAAAGCAAATAAAAACAACTTTGGCTCTCATTTACTATATATTTAACATTTGCAAGAGAAAAATCAGATGACTGCTTAAAGCTTGGGATGATGCATGCCATATTCAAGCTACTCCTGAGCTTGAAATGTTTAATGTTTTATGTGATTTGGAAATGGTTTAAATTCCCTGATGAATTTTTCATGCCCATACACAATTTAGCCTTTATCAAAAAGATCCCCTTCAATTATGTACTCTGCAGAAATTCTTTGGAAGGATTCTAGACACTTTTTTCATTTGTTGGTTTTGGTTTTTTTTTTTTGTTTACTGTTTTCAGTTTGCTACGGTCTGTATAAAACACCCTCATTTGGCTATGCCTGCTGAAGTTATCTGCGCTTCACCTTTTGTGCTACTCACAGAAAATCTCTCCATGCTCCCTCTCTCCATGACTTTACCTTAACTATGGAGAACAGGAGACAGAAGAGCACTGGGGTGAGGCTAAAAAGCTGCAAACCTCTGGATGGACCCAGCTCTGCTGCAGCGCACCGTGGGGAGCTGTCCATGGGGAGGGGCACCCTCTGGGCAGCAGAGCTGGCAGCAGGCACGTCATTCCCAGAGCAGGAGAACAAGCTTAATTAGAGCACTGCCATGTGCCAGCTATTCTTGGAGGCAGAACAGCCCCTCAGGAGCTGTTGCAGGAGCGCGAAGCGAGGACAGCCCTCGGACCACTCCAGCCCACGTCAGAGGCATCCCCAGGAACACAAAGCCATCCTCCCCTGCCCTGCAGCCCAGGCTAAAGATACCAAACTGCTGCTGCTCTCGCTCTCTGAACACCTTCGTTACGCTGAGCACACATCCCCCAAGGTTCTGGGAATATTAACATAAGCCACCCACAAATATTATTTTAAAGAAGTGATTCCCAGAGTCCTCCTATTTTTGGAGAAGCATCTTAAAAAAGCTTCCCTAATATACTGGAACAGGCCCCATATTATCTCTTCATGAAAGGAATCCAACTGTTATGCTTCTAAATTCACTGGTAAGCAGTTCAGACTTCCTTTTATATTGTAAGATTTCCTTCCCATAAGACGCAAGATATATTGCCTCAAGGGAAAAACAGCTTTATGAAGAGGAAGCTACCTGTGCCAGAATTGTTCTCTTCCATTATCCGTAACATCCTTTCTCCCTCCCATTGTTTCAATAAAGTTGGTCACCAGAAGAACCTGCAGCAAAAATACCAATGCCCTCAGAAAGTATCTACCTGCCAAAAGCCCCAAAGCACATCTGCTGTTCTGCAGCCTCCTTGATGCTCAGAAAATCTGTTTGCTATGCATGCCACATATGCAGCGCTGATAGAAACGTGACTTTGCTAACAAACTTACTTTTGGCTGTTCCCACCAGAAAAAATTGAGGAATTTTTTTGAGGAATGGATGGCTCACCAGTAATCTTCCACCTACATGTATTTTTGTAGCATTTCATTGAATAGAAGGATGATAAGGAAAAATACCCAACCAACCAAACAAAAAAAAAAAAAGCCAAAAAAAAAAAACCCAGAGAGAGGAAACACGTTCAGTGGCAATCAGCATTACAGGGAAGAAGAAAAAAAAATTTAAATCTGCTGTCTGATGTTCCTACATGTGAGCTAGAGAAACATTCCCCTCCTGCATGCACGTGCTTGCATGCAGCAGGGGCTCAGTTACACTCTTAAGTTCAAGTGCATTCTTAAATGTTATGTCCCACGGGCCTTCACAAAGCATGTATCAAATTAGGCATTTGCTGAAATGCTTTGCTAAGCAAAAGGATTGGTTTATGAACTTTCCCCAAAGATTCTGCTGAAATGAGGCTAAATGGTTGCAGTGGTAGCTCTCAGGAGATCCCCAATTCTTCCCTGAAGCATTCATTTTGCTAGGATTTCCCTCTTGTACATTCAGCTTTGGGGAATCACTATGGGAAACTGGGAGCAGGGAATTCCCAGCATTAGAAATTACAGTATTGCCCAGGGTAGCTGAAGTAACCACAAATCCCTCCCAATTGATTCAGATCCCACCAGAGTCACTGACAAGTGTTCAATTTTCATTAAAAATCTCCTCTAGAGGGTATAATCTCCCCAAATTTAAGCAGAGGGAAATCCAGGGTTCCCTAAAATCAGAACCCACTTTATCTGGGACAAAAGGAATCTGCTCTCAGGAGGACTGGAGTTGCTAAAAATAAGCAAATATTCCCAGTGTTTCTGCACTCCTCTCCCTGAAGTGAAATGATCAAGAGGATTAATTTTAGAGTATGTACAGTCTTTATGTGAAAAAACCCAAGCTGCATCTTAGCTTTTAAGCAAAGACCAGATGGAAAGTCTATCATTAGAAATGCCAAAGGGAGAATACGCTCAAAGTTCGCTTCAGGATGGAAAGGTCATTTCTAGTCATCCTTGTTTTAAATGTTCTCAGAAGCACTCAAGCTTTTCATAATAAGATGGTTTTCTTTTAGTTTATCAACCTGATTTCCTTCAAAATAAAATATAAAAAGATCTCCAAAATAAAACAAAAATCACCAAACAAGACAGAAACTTGAAAGGCAGGCGCCAGCTCTCTCTTTTCCCTCTCCAGAGCAAAAGAGTCATTAAATTTTTAATGAATTATTGTTTAGTTGACAAGAAATGCCACAAAAATGACCTGCTGATTCCACCCAGGGGTGTTTACTTAGAGCTTCACAGGGAGATTTATGAGATGACAGGCAACAGACGACGTGTCAATGGAGTCTGAGAGGCAGTGCTTCCTTCATCAGGTACCAATGTCGATGAAGAACACGTCAAGATGATGAGAAATAGATCAGGTTTCTCCACTATGTTAAAAGCAACATCCCAAGCCCCCAGGGAGGGCTTTGTGCAGCTGCCCCATACAAATCCACCAGCCCACCTGCACTGAAAGCACAACACTCCTGATCCTAAGATCTGAGCAGCTCAGTGAGAACCCCCTTTGGGCTTAAGATGCCTTCTCAACATTACCAGCACACACAGGGTGACTAGGAAGTGACAAAATTGTGATCAGTGACATTCACTGGAGGCAATAGGATGACCTGAAGATAATACAGTGCTTCCAGCGTTACTCCACTTGCTAACTCATATGAGAGCTACAAACACAAAGCTCCCCCCTGAGACTCCAGCAGTCCCTGATCTCCACATGCCAGCCAACCGTGAAACAAATCCCATGTTCATGAAGATCAGCCCACAGCTGAAGCACAGGATGTGAATAAGCCCCCTGGGCCACAGCTTCCAAACCTTAACAGGAAAATATTCAATCAAAGAAAGAAAACTCCATTCTCCTGTTTCCCAACAGATATTTTAAAAGTACATCGATATGGTGATATAAAACTGACATTTTCACAGTAAACACATTTGTGTCCCGGTGCAGATTATTCCCAATAAAAATTGGAGCTACTGGCTAAACCTAAGAGTGTTTTATTTCCTTACAGGCTGAGCCTTTTCTCAGCTCTAGTGGGCCACCCCTGACAAGAAGTATCTGGCTTCAGGTCTTCCTCTGTACAAATCCTCTCAGAGGAGCCATCGCTGACCTAACCAAGCAGCAGCTGGGCTGTGCAAGTGTCAGAGGGAAATGTGCCCTGCAGTACCACTGAATGAGGGACAACCAGACAAAACCAATATTCTATTGCCAAACAGCATGCTAAAGCATTGGGAACAGCCAACAAATGCTTTGTTGTTTCTTGGCCACTTGCAAATGTTGATTATTCTGTATGAAATAATTAACAAACAAGGACAGAACCCTCCAAGCTCTCTTTAGAAACCTTCTTTTCAAAATACACCCTCATTTTAATCATTTACCATTTGCAATAGAGAAGGAAAACAAGGAGGTAAGAAATCTAACACGATCAAACCTTCCCTAGTTCCCACAAATAGACATTCACTGCCTTCCAATAGTCTTGACTAATCATTTTAATAAGCAGTGAAAAGATTTCACAATTAAATGCTTAGAGAAATAAGATGCGTCTTCCTGCTCCTTCTCATGCCTCATGAGTTTTCCAGCTCCTCTCATAAAGAGCTTTCATTACTCTGGGCATGATGGAGCCAGAATTGCTGCATGAGAAAGCTCTGATTTCAGTTTTATCTCAGTCACTGCCCAAATACCCAGAAACTTCTTCACAGCTCTTGGACCCCAGGAGAAAAAAAAGCCCAAAAAAAGCCAAAAAAAGGGGGAGTTTCAGTCCTAAGATCAGAACCACATTAGCTAGACAGGTTTTTCAGACAAAAAACCCTCTGGCCTTAGTGTAAACTAAGCATATTTGGTCAAGTAGCAGTAGATCAAACAGACGAGGAGCCTCACAATGCCCTTCCTGCAGCCCCACATTCGTGGTGACAACTGCACTTTGCTCTGATGAAAAGTGACCTTTAGGCCCTGACATTTAGGTCCAGATTCTCCTACTTGTGTCACCTCCGCCTCCAGTTTCACAGGTCGAATTCACAGCACTTCAAATAGTTGGCAACATTCATCAAACATGAGCCCGTGTCTTGCCCAACAGAGTCTTAAAATGGAATATTCCCACTCCACAGTCCCATGCCATGCTGGATGGTCAACTTACACGAGGTACTGGATGTGCCATATCTCTTTGGAAAATCAACATACCAAGTGAAAGCTCATCTCCCAAAATAGTCACCCTGCTACTTTATTTCTCTTTTATTTGTTTCCCTACTGCAGTTACAAAACACATTCTCACTGAGGCAAAAGGGATCATTAGCCAGAGCGCTTTTGGATGCAAAGAGACAGTGCTAAATGTGCACCAGAAACAGGAATATTATATGGTCTTCCCACATGAGAAAGCATAAAAAGGCAAAAGGACCCTCCATTAGCAGCTCTCCATGATTTTTCAGGAAAACACCATATATTCAGAATGGAATCGTGGTGATTGGGAGATTTCTTGTTTAAAAAGTCCAACTCTGTTTGCAGGAAGTATCTCAGCTGTGGTCACGCATCACATCCCTTGTGTCGGATTAGCTGCTAAATTTAAAGTATTTTCTGTCTATCCAATAAGTATGGTTTACTGGCATGGAGAAATGTTTTAATTATCCTAAGTTTTCAGGTTCAGCCAAACCAATTGTTCCTGCAGCTAAGTCTGAAAGACTCCTGACCCTAATAAGGGATGTAAACAATTGAACAAAACCTAGAGATCTGGCAGCCAGAGATCCCCCAGCCCTTGCTGCCCCAAGGTCATCTCTCCCTCTTGAGGGCCCATGTCCCATTTTTACACACACACACACAGGCTGAGCGCCTGATGCACCAAGAGGAGTCGGTCAAGTATTCTGTCACACACACAATTGATTTTTCGGCTGTAGAAAAGGGTTACAGAGTCAGACTCTGCAGGATCACTGTGGGCAAGGACGGGTTAACAAGAAGAGATCAATTGTGAGTTTAATTCAAATCTAAGGCACTGATGGAATAAGCAGAAGATGAGGAAGATACTGCAATGCTTCATGCATTAACTGCACGGTATCCTGGCCATGCTGATACCAGAGGAGATACAGAGCAGCTGTGATTTTACCCAACTCACACTTCCCTCATGCACTGCCTCTTGTCTTTATAAAGTGATTTTTGCCTAAGACAGCTGTGTCAGACCTGAGCTCCCAGTGTAATTTTCCCCCTCTGCCTGTAGAATTAATTCAGTAAGCCAGGTTCTATTTCTCCTTGGGCACCACACAAAGAATTACAAATGGCTCTATTTGTGCCCAGCTGGTACAAAAGTGATGTCAAAAGTGCAATGGGAAGGAAGAAAAGGCCCAATTACAAAAGCAAGGTCTGTGAGATAATCTTGGTCCCAGGACAGTGAGATATGGCAATTAGAAGCATTTCATCTATCTGTCAGATGGGGTCATTCAATGAGCTTGTTATCCAGAGAAAAGGTGGCACCTCAAAATACCAATTACAACTTTCCAGACTCAAACTGTGCCTCAGCCTTTTCTGCCCCCTGTGCCATCATCCCTAACATGACAGGAAGGTCAGAATGAGCAACAGGAATTCAGTTTTCAAGAAGAAGCCAAACTGCACTGCAGATTAACAACCAATTAGCAGTTTTGAAGAAGTTGTGCGCTCTGGCTGGGGGGCTGCCAGGCTGTGCTGAGGAAGTGCTTGGTGTTGACTTCCCAAACTGAGTCACTTCTGTAAGCCCTGGGGTGGTATTTATAGAGTTGGGGGAAAATTTCCAGGGAACATCACTTACTGGTACTCACAAAAATAGCAAGGGAATTCTTAAATTACTAAACTTTTAAGGAAAAAAGTCTTTCTTCTTTATGACAAGACAGCAAAGCAGCAGTCTCTATGATTTTCTTGGAAGAAGTCACAATTAATAGTGTTCCTTATCTCACTTTTCTTTGACAGTAATAGATGTTGCTTCTAAGATATTCTGTGCAGCTGCAAGGTTGGGGTTTCTCTCCTCTCTTCTACAGATTATTTCCAGGATAAGACATTGAAGTCAGCCTTGTCTCCAAGGCTCCTTAGCAAGACTTGAATGAACCCAGGTACCAACAACAACTCAACCACAGCCATCCAGATCAGCCCAAACCTTGTACCCAACTGTCCAGGATCCCCATTTGGGGAAATGGCTGTACCCTTCAGTAAACCACATGAATCTGCAAGTAGATCTGTTACTGATAGTCAAACCATCACCTGCAGAAGTGAGCTGGTCCCCCTGCATAAACTAGACATGTCCTGGTATCACAGAGCACACAAAAGCAGAAGAAGGGCATGGACTAGTAGCTGGATCAGTGCCTGTTCCTCTCCACACAAGCAACAGTGCCCTTATGTCTTCTCAGCCAGAGACTAAGCCAAGCTTTCAAAAAGATTTTGTCCCTGCAATAGTTTTAAGGATGCAACCACAAAATGGGGCCCTCACAACCATTTTAGAGTATTTCACTTTCTTTTCATTAAACACACACATATTTATGGCCTTGCTTAGCAAGGGTGGGCAGACCATGCCAGGCCAGGTCCCCTTCCCTAAGGAGCCAACATACCCCACTGGGGAGGATGCAGACCAGCTGACCACAGGAGGACAACTTTTGGAATGAAAATTTTGAAAATATAAGATACAAGCACACATACTTGTCCCCATCCCACACACAAGCTGCAAATGCTTCAATTTATTACTTTGACTTCCGGACTGCTCCTACCACTGCCCTCCCTCTGAGACCTGGGGCCAACATTGGCCAAATGGTCCTTGAGAAGGCCTGAGAGATGTTTCCCTACATGTCTTACACAAACAAGTAGCTTAGATGGGACAAAAAACCAGGATAATGAGAAAAAGGCTGCTGGCAGGAACTCAAGCAGCACCTGCCCTGCCTGGCCTCTCAGCCACTGAGAGCAGGTCAGGTCCAGCTCTCTGCCAAGCTGTCAATCATCACAGCTCACAGTCTGTGACAATCATGAGACATGACACCCTGTGCAATGCAATGGAGACCCTACAAGTTTGTTTTGCACATGCCACTGCAGCGTTGGCAGATACAGCAGCACGCTTTGGCTCGCAGTGACACGGGAAGCATTCAAAGCACTCGCACAGAGATAAGAGGCTCCCCTCATCTCCTGCCTGAGACACACTGACCTCCCCTCCTTCCTCCTTGGCATTGTCAAAACTACAAAAATCTGTCCCTTATGTTTTCAAAATGTGTCTGCTTCACCGAGTTCTCCCCCTTTTTTTTTCTGAGGCCAATTAAAAATAAAAGTTTACCAGAAAGACAACAAGGGGAAAAAAACGCGTCTGATACCATTGGATCCAGCCTGTAAGGATCTCACACATAAAAGAATTATGTCCCTGAGCACTTTCCAACAGACTTTCAGAAAATTTCATCTTTCTACTTCCCTGGCTGGATAGTCTGTTTGAGTAATTTTCTCTTTCTCCTGGGGCTGGTTGCTAAGAGACGCGCTATTACTTCTCCCTCTCTTATGACCCGATTACTGTGATCAGCAAAGACAGCGCGCAGACAACAGCCTGACACGGCTCATACAAGAACATCGGCCTTGTTACAAAATGATGGACTGTATTAACACTCCGCAGCCCCTTCGCTCGCCATGGCCTTTGGAGAGTCTCCAGGCACAACTGGGGGCTTTTACTTCCCCAGCTTCTGAAGTGCACATTCAAACATTTTAAATCACAGGACTGGGAAGGGAGAAGAATTGACTTTTACCTCCTGTGCTTCACTGTCTGACAGCCAGAATGGTGTTACTGCATCCTCACTGAGCAACTTTCCTTTTCTTACCCTTCCTAAGAAGTGGCCTAGGAATAACGATTACACCTTTTCACCTTCTTGAAAAATAAACTTTGCAAATACACAGCACAGTTTGGGTCAGAACCTTCCCTTGAAGGGTCTGACGGCACGTTGCAAAGCTGATTGTGACACTTGAGGGGCTAAGAGGTGAGCTGGTCCTGCAAAGAGCTGGATTGCTCTGGATAAGGAAAGCAGATGGAAATAGATCCAGCTGTAGGTGTCCAGCAGTTCCAAGATGCCCAAGAGGCTCCCAGTTCCTGCAGCAGCAGCCACAGCCTGGCACTGTGTCCTGTGCAAAAAAGAATAGGGGATGGAGCCAGTGGAGGAGATAGGAAATTTGGAGCACAAATTGAGAGCTTGTACTGAGGGGTACACGGGGCAAAAAGTTGAGGAACATTGATTTTGTTGAGAACCAATGAACTGGTTTTCTAAGAATGGGGCCACCAACCTCAGACTGTTAGTCTCCACTTAGTAAGAATTCAACCCTCATCGCTTCACTTTTTGTAACATAAATTTCAAACTTCTATACTTTCTTCTATTAAACCTACTTTCAAAAGACTGTGCTTACCCACACTGTTTTGGTACCATTTTCATACTCTTGAGGGCCTCCTCTCCTCCCACCAGCTCATTCAGGACAATTCCTGCGTCAGGACCCCTGGGCACACCCTCACACCACAGACAGTGCAGAGTATTAAGAAACACCAGTTGATAAAACTTCTCAAGTGGGTCTTGTAACAGAGATGACCCAGAGCACAGGTTCCTTCCTCATCTCCATGTCGTTTCCCATAAATTCAATGCCTGGCACAACAAATGCCAGCTGTCATGACAGTGCAATTTCTACCCCCCAGCCCTTAACAGCAGGCTTGGCTTTATGATTGGAGTCGTATCTAGATGAAACCAAAACCTTTCCTTAGTCATTGTCATCACAGGAATTAAGACTTGGATGAGACATGTGAGTCTTTTGCACTTCAGCTCCTCAAATAGTTTGGGTAAATCCCCAGTTGAGCCCCTGGAGCATTCCTGCACTTTATTCCCCAGCTGTGACTTTGCAGTATGCGTGCTGGTTAAAGAAGAAGTCAGAAGGGGAATTTTCAGATAGTAGGAAACTTTCTGCTTATTAGGATCTAGAGCTGATCCCTGCTCATCTCCTGCAAAATCACCCTCCCCGGGCAAAGCAGAGCCACAGGATTCTCAGTCCTGCTCACCGACCCTCAACTCCTGTGCCAAGTCCATCTAAACATGCTTTGCTTAGCAACAAACACTTCAGGACTGGTATATTTAGTCCAAATTGTAATTGTGTAGGATTCACTGCTAGAAAAGCCTGCTCCTTGGCCACAAGTACAGCTTCTGTGGCTTCAAGAGTGGCTCATTCATTCTTCCAACCTTTTATTACACCAACCTGTAATATAATCCAAAGACATTTACTGGTTGCTCTGATTTAGCAGGACTCAGCCTGGCAAAATAAAAAAGCTTTAGGCAGAGAAAAGGAAAAGCATACATATAATCCTTTACTGTAATAGTTAGTTTCCAGTATTGTGTGAAGAACAGCAAAAAAAAAAAAAAAATTACTAGACTATTAACTATTGTATAACAATTGTTATTATTTCACTGACTAGCATCTGGAGGATGTTAACATTTCAGATTAAAATAAAAGGGAAGAGTGCTGCCTGCTTGAATTCAAGCTATTTCTGCATTAGCATTGCTCTTTTGCTTTGACTGGGCACCACAACCCTGTAAAACTACATACAGGACAAACATTATCTGTTTAACAGAAGGTTTGATATGGTTGATGACAGACGTTTGCAATTCAAGTTATTAAATGATACTTCCCTTCCATTTCAGTATGTCAGAAATGTCTTCTCTTTCTCTTTTTCCCTTCCCTTTTTTGCCCGTTTTCTTTATCCTACCCAAACTATTGTGGTTCACAGAGCAGGCCACTGCTAAGATGAATCACTATTTGTTGTTTGAAATAATGAAGTAGAAAAATTAAATATAGTATCTTGGAAGAACAGACAGACAGGAGAAAAGAAAATGAGAAAAAATAGTCAGGGCAGAAAAAAAAAAATTAAGAATCTACCTGCTGAGAAATGCAATGTTTGCTTTATGATACCAAATAACTGAGAAAATATAAGCTCACTCATCAGAATGAAACCCAAGGCTAGGCACAACTTCAAGTAGTTCCCAAACAAGAGGCAATGTGTTCCAGAGCCTGTGAAAATTTAATATTTGTAATTCTAAAAAAACATGGTCAGAATACTTAATAAAACCTGGTGGCTTGACTTGACATTTTGTGAACTACAGATAAGTATACTAGTTCAATAACAGTTTTTATGCACTTGTTTTATGCTGCATTCTTCCCAGGCCTTTCCCTGAGCTGGTATTTCAAAAAAGAAAATGCTCATCCTGAGAGCAAAGCCAAGACACAGTTCTATGGATTTGTCTCTGGCAAAAAAAAAAAAAAAAAAGCAGATGCAGACACTGTTATCCAACAAAACAACTTTTGGGATGAATGCTTACAAGACAGAAGGCCCCACACAGAGCCAGTTTATTCCCACTGGTGAGACTCACAGGTCCTGACTCTGGTCACTGTGCTGGGGACAACTGGGCAAAAATCCCTCTGCCTGTAACTCAGAAGTTATTGAGTGGAGCAACACTGCCCAGGCACAAAGGCACCAGCTTGGTCCCATTCCTCTTCAACATGGCCCAGCTTGCTTGGGGCAGTTTAAATCCAGTTTTACACAAATGAGAGCCACCACTCATTTCCAACTGCTTTCACTCGGTTCTTAACCAACAGGAGAGAAGATGTGCTCGAGAGAAATCAATGGACACTTCCCAAAGGGTGTCCCAAACCGGTTCACAGCTGGGAACCCCCACTTCCCATTCATTCTGCAGTGTTCAGGGGCTTTGCTTGTGCCTTAAATGCTTTTGTGTGAAGGTAGCAAGCCCACCACAAAGAGGCCTGGAGTTTCAAGATCATTTTCACCAGCTGCGTTTTCTAAGAGCCTGTGGATGATGCAGCTCCAACACTAATGAATAAACTATTGCTTCATCTGCTCCATCTCATTCAGCACAAGAAACACATAGAAAAATGAGGGAAGGATTAAGAAAGACTTTAAAAGTTTATAATATGCCCTTTAAAAAAGCTTTTTCTAAGAAACAAGCACTAACGTGGGGGCTGTGGTCAGGCCCAGTCAGGATGACTTGCAACAGCAAGGTCACCTCTTTATTCACTCCACATTTCAACTCCATGAGCTCAGTGCTGTGAGGGATGGGACCACATCATCCACAGCAATTGATGGGACCAGAAAATTGTTAGAGCACTTCTCAGCCTATCTTTTTGTCCCACCACCGAGACACTGCCTCCGCCATGAAGCATCAATGATTATTTTTCAGCTAGTGGCAGAGATGAGGAGCAAGAGAGGGACCAGCAGATCCCACTGCAAATACTCTGGTACTCCCAGGACTCAGTTCAGAGTAACAACGTGTTCCCATGCCTCATCTGGGCACTAGCAATGGTCCACAGGCATAACTCCTAACATATGCAAGACAGCCTGCTCCTGCTAGCTGTCCGGTTCTGGATAACTGCATTATCTGAAGCTAGTGTTGAACAATGCACATGCATTGTAATTCTAAAAAAACATGGTCAGAATACTTAATAAAACCTGGTGGCTTGACTTGACATTTTGTGAACCACCACAGCAGCATGGATGAGACTGTGCCTGCACCCCAGCCTTCCTCCAGCAACCAGCACAGCATTGCAGAAGCTCCTGAGATACTTCAAGGAGCAGGTACAACACCCCTCAGCCAACACAGCCCTCCCACAAGTGGGAACTCCTCCTGCTATGGAACAGAACCAGCACAGGCAACCAGGGAAAAGAAAAAAAAAAAAAACAACAACTAAAAAAAACACAGAATCTTTCAGGTCAGCCTGAATTTATTCTTTCAGGGCTCTCAATACAAATAATGAATAGACTCTGGACCTTGTTGGCTTCTCTGAACTGTCAAAGACTGCAGAGCAGGGAACAGCACAGCTATAACACAGGGTGTCTAGTCCAATAAATCCATACCCAAGCTTCAAAAATTAAGACAGAGCTACTGATAGCAGCTGCTGTAAACAAAACCCACTAGGTATATCTGCCTGGAAAAAAAAACCCTAAACATAACAGCAAAACAACAAACAGCCTGATAGTTCATGGCCCCAGTCCCCTACAGACATAGCAGAACATAAATCACCAGCACTCAAAAGCTTCCACACCCATAAAGAAGAGGAGGGCACAGAGAGTCAAGCTCTGGGAAACCTGGATCAGCTGGGCTCAGGAACACACACTGGTGTCCATGGCATAGCCTTGCCCTGCAGCTGGTCCTGCTCATTTGCCCACTCCTCCAACCAAGGAAAATGGAAGGAGATGGTTTTTTAAAAAGGCAGTTAAAACCTCAAAGGCCTTCCCATGAGACCTGTTGTTCACCATATCTGAAAGGTGCCCAAGGAAAGGGAGGAGAAAGGAGGATATTGCTTTGAGTCTCATCCCTTTGTTGAGTTGCCATTATTAAATCCATATGAAGTGTTTCTGCAGATACTATATTCACCAAAGATGGCAGTTAGAAAGAAAGACATCAGCACTAATAAATACTGAATTTAGAAGTACCCAACAGCATAAACTAATGTGGCTAATTTTGTAAAGCATGTCCTGAGAGCCCCACAGTGTGACACAGAAGCGCCTCCAAGCCCTGGGCAGCCCCACAAACAGAGTGACTGCCCTGTGAGGGATGCTGCTGCACATCCCTTTCTAACCAGGGCTGGCACTGCAGCATCTCAACTCCTGTGGGCTGTCTCAGGCAGCTTGAGGAAAACACATGGTCCTGCTCATATGAACAGACATTGCAAGAATAGGACAGATTTGGTTTTTAGGGAGTGGAAAGAATCATCTTTGCAGGAGCAGGTGACCTCCTGGGAGCCATTCAATGATCTGGCACTTCCTGGTAGGCAAGGATGGACTCATTTTCTTCCCTACCACCATGAAATCATCCTAGAAGTGACTGTACACAGTGGCAGAGGAGGTGGATTCAATCCCCAGGGAGCTGCACCAGTGCTCACAAATGCTGGACTGGGAAGCCCAGCCCTGAAATCCAGCTGAGCCTCCCCAGCTCACCCCTGCGCTCCACCTGCTTGAGCACAGTCTTGTTTCTGCTGGACTTGCAGAGCTTTATTTGGAACCAAGGGGGGAAAGAACTTTTGTGGTTACCAAGACAAGATTCAGACCAAAAGGATCCAAACCAAAAGGCAACTCCCACTGCAAAGTTTGTCACTCACTGCTCCGAAGCCAGCCAGTGGCCCTGACTCAGGCTCTTATGAGTACCTCTGGCTGACAACAGATTTTACACATTTCTCATTTCTGAAGCCCCCAGTTCTGGCCTTAGAAGCCCCAGTGCCAGCCCAGCAGCCCCACAGTAGCAGGCACTAAGCCAGCAGATCAGCTATCACCAATCTCACACCAGACACCTCTTTAGTCTGCCCTTCAGGGTGAGGCCCCATTTTCTGGAACTAAGGCAAAGATGGAATTTGCTTCATCTGCAAGCTATAAATCCTTTCTATCTCCCTGAGCCCAGCAAAGCAGTGTGGCAGTGTTTCCCTAATGCTCCAGCTCTGTTGAAGATGCTGAAATACCAATTTAAGTCTAAAAGCTGGAGAGCAAGAGAGAAGTAAGTGGCAGGAAAAGGAGGAAGGGCAACCACAGAAAGGTTTGGATTGGTAAAACCTTGAAAAACAATACAATCCAAAGCCCCTGCCATCAGCTGGAATATCTTTCACTAAACAAAAGTTGCTCAAAGCCCTGTCCAACCTGACCCTGAGCACTCTAAATGATGGGGCAACCACTGCTTTCAAATGAAACAAAATTAATACCAACTCCTCAGAAAAAAGATCTTAGTTTCTTTAAGAGATTTTTGGTGTAGGACAAAACCCATTGTGCACAATGCTGGACAGTGTCTACTGAGGAAAAGAGGGAGGGGGCAGGCAATACCAAAGACATGAGCATAGAGAAAGAAGCCAAATATTTGAGAAGCAGACTGTCAGGACCCACAGCTGGTTGATGCCTCATCTATCTCAGGACTCATCTTATCCCAGCATGAAGAGAAGATGCTGTCAAACTTCAGACACATCTAGCTCCATCCAAAGACTACCCCTGACCCCAGTTAAACTCTTAGAGCTTCTGCTCAGATGCATGGACATGTAATTTTGATTTCCAGCCTAATTCCTCAGCTGCCAATTCACACTTCCTGCCAATTCACAATTGTTCACCTTGTAGATAAACATCTTCCCCAAGCTTGTCTAGCTCTCCTCTCCTCTCTCTGTGGGGTAAATACAGAGTTCTGTAAGATGATGAGCACCAGCACTTCCCAGGAACTGTGATGCTCACACCTCGCAGGATCAGGCAAGGTTAATCCCCTGCAAAGCATCACAGTGGGGAGTGGCAGCACTAAATCCTCCAGAAACACAGTCCAGACCACAGCAGGTGCTGGAAGGACCTATCCAAACAGGCTGAGCCTGCCTCTTGGGCGGCCTGCATGGCCGAGATCTGTGCAGAATGCTAAGCAGGGCTTGGGTCTTATTGATGATGATTACCATCACGATCATTACTTCTACCACTACTGCAGTCATACCCAGGGGCCCCCAGGCAGATCCCTGCAAGAGCAAGACATGGTCTCTGCTTTGATGAGTGGATAAATCTGGTGTGAAACAAGCTGCAGCAACTCAGCATGGCAAACAGCACAGAGGGGGGCTGGCAGCACCAGGAAAATTGCTACTTCAGTGGTCTGAACACATGCCTTGAGTGCTTCAAATCACAGTAAAATGTTCCTGGTTTATAAACTGCGGGCTGCTGCCATTTCACTTTGTTTCAGTCATGTAACCATTTCTAACCTTCTGTTAAAGTTCCATTAAGCAGCTTTTAATCATCACCTTCTGGCTGAGTTTTGTGCAGGTATCAGGAAATAAAAAATAAAATTGAAGCCAAGGTGAGACTAAGGAAATGCTTTGGTAGGAAATGAGAGGGAGAGGAGGGTACACACAGCACTTGCTCCACAGTCTTTCTCTCCAGCGTCTTTCCCCTCTACTTTCAATATGATCAAGAAATAAAACCACCAATGTGATCAGCTGGACAGACCCTCTACGTACAAGCAACACACCTAAAATAATAATAAGAGCCACAAAGCCAGAGGATGCACATTCCTAAGCATTAAGAGCAAAGAGCTGAAGAAATTACCAGGAACAGAATTTGCCAGCCCCCCAGAGAGATTCCAGATACTACAAAGGCTGCAGGGAGCCAATTCCAGTGACACTGCTGGGGCAGCCAAGGCTGCAATGAGCAGAGCCACTTCTTGACTAAGAACAGCAGCAGGACAACCCTTCCCCAGAGCAGTGCTGCTGCTCCCACCCATCTCCAGCAGAAGGATGCATGGGAAGCCCATGTGCCTCCAGTTAAACAGCTTTGGCAGGGCAGGAGGGATGAAAACACACTGGGGTTCAAGGGGATGCTGCTACTCCCCTACCAACAGACTCAGAGCTAACCAGGTGGGAAACACCTGCATCCAGCTGAGGACAAACTGAGGCAAAATGGCAGTGCCCCTGTAAGCAGGGAACCAGGGGGGCCTGGAGGCATCTCCCAGGCTGAATTATTGCTGGAGAAATCAGGGAGGTCATTGAATAAACAATTAGGGAGCCTGGAAGAGAGAAGAGAGCCATAGCAAGTGAATGAAGCACTTGGGGCTAGCTATTTCTCACTGCCCCCCCAGCCCTTGCCTGCCAGATCCCCGGAGCCTCGTGTTCTCAGAGTTATATATGGGTGGTAATGGCTTTGCACAGGCTGCTGACAGCAACCGGCAGCGTGTCACCCTCTGAAGTGGATTAGCTAAAGCTGCAGGCATGTTGTCACATCACCAAGCCTACCTCTGACCAGGTCTTGGCCAACCCTTAGCTCTTCCAGGCCTGTCAGATCATGATGGGATCTCTAAAAGCCCAGTGTCAGACAAGACAAGGGACTGGCACTGAAAGTCCTCTGGAAGCTCCCAAATGTCTCCTGGTTCCCAGCAGACCCAGCAATGCCTGACTGCTTGCAGGACCAGGAACTCTGGCTTACATGAGAAATGTTTGCCTTCCACAAATGGCAAGAAACACAGGATTTTTTTAGAAGGTGATAATGTTCCTAAGTCACATACAATTAGACCTACCATCACTAAAACACTGACAATTAAGACATACTGACCTTTTTCACACAAAAAATTCTGACTGATCAAGAAGAGATTTCCTAGAAAAAAAGGGCCATATTCCATTATTATTTTTAATTGCAAGAGAATTAGAAAAATAAGAACTTCCACTTGACTTGAAGGTGACATTTTCTTTGCATTTCAGAAATGGATTATTTTTTACTTTTTAAATTCCAAATGTCTTTCTTTTCCTATTTCTCACTAGGTTTTCTTATGGAAGGCAGCAGAACAGGTGCATATGACTTTGCTTTTCCCCCTCCAACACATTTTCTTTTTTCGGTCTGAATTCTCCGAAGTTAGAGCGGCAGACAAAAAATACCCAAAACACTCATCAGGCTTTTCCAACTTTCCTATAAAATGTCCTTAACTTTAGAAAATCACTCAAGTGTAAGATTTAATATGCTGCTTTGTTTTTCTTTCTCTTTTCCATTACTTTGCAGTGTTCCTGAAAATGTATACACTTCCAAAAGATAGAGCAGAAAGAGGAAAAAATATACAGGTGATATTTATCTTATTGTACTCAACATAAAAGAGAAAAAAGTGATGAAGGAACAATGTAGAGCATCCCAAACCAAATACAAAAGCTGGTTTGGCCATTTTCTTGAAAACAGCTGAGCTTTTCTTTGGAGAAAGACTGAAGAGGAGGAGGGGAAGAACTTCCCTCCATTTCTACCTACAGTAAATCACCAGAATAGAAATGTCATGCTCTGTCAAAATAGCTACCAATCTCTCCTAAAATCCTTGGCTTTCACTTGTTTCTGCTGCAGTTCCATCACAAACTCTCCATTGTCAGCCAGGGGCATACCAGGTGCTCCAACTTGCAGGTTTCCAGTTGCAAGTTCCAGGGGTGCTCCCAGCCATGCACTCCTACTCCCCTCCATGTGTTCACAAGCCAGGAACCCAAATCCCACCCTTGCTGCTCAGCTTTATCCAGAGAGGAGGACTTTCACAGCAAGAAGTAGAGGAAGGCTGACACACAGTGACTGGCAGGCATTTGTTTTGCTGACATAACCACTCCAGAAACCATTGCAATGGTCATCTAAATACCTTCCCAATTATTTAATATTCAAGAGTGTTCCATAGTAGAGGGAAAGAACTAAACTGAACTAAAACTAAAACAGTCCATGCAGCAGACTGGAGAGAAAACACTTCCAGACTCACTGGCCAAATTTATGCCCCATCACTTCCAATTACACTTATATTCCACAGATCAACCCCTTGTTTGTAAAGCATTCCCCTGTGCTGGGGTGAAAGAAGCAATACTGAAAAGGGTTGTTTGAGCCCAAGCTCCTTGAATCATCACGTGCCAGCAGGGACCAAACAAGCAAAACCCCTTGAAAAGTACAAGTCCTGGACATGGGCCATCTGCTTTCAACTAGAACTGAGAAAGATCTGTCCTCAAATCCTCCCCCAGCCCTGCACTTCTCAGGAGAGTAGCTAGCCAGAGCAAGGGGAAGAGATACCTTCACATCCTTCTTGATTTGAATGACCTGACAAGGGGAGGCTCTCACAAACTCACCAACAAAGAGCAAATCAAGAACAGCCTGTGTTAGCAGTCAGTTCCTCTGAACGAGGCAGTTGTGGTTCCTTCCTAGAAAATAAATACTCACCATCACCTCCTGGTTGCTTGTATGGGTTGTACTTTGGTTTGGGGGCGACCACAGGCGCAAACTTCTTTGGGGTCTGCTGGGTGGACACGGAGATGCTGGGAGTCCCAAAGGTGTGTGTGGTCTCCATCCTTGCAGTAACGTGGCCAACAGGCTCGTTGGTACTCTTGGGTGGCAGCCAAGATGGGTGGGACATGCTTCAGGTCTGAGGAGACACAAAGAGAGTCACACAAACATTAGGAATTTAGGCTGGGAAAGCAACAGCTGCAATCTTACTATTCTTCTGGTTTGTGAAATCAATCCTACAAAACCTTCAAAACATGTTTAACTGGTGCATGCTTAACTTCAAATATGTTGTTCCTAACACATAGGACTTTAGATGCAAATTTGTCTTTCTCTCCCCAGCAGGTCAGAATTACTGATCAGGCTATTGTTGGTACCTGCAAAAATCATTGCTATTTTCCTCTTCAAACCAGAACAGTGACAGGCTGATACCCTGAAGCAGCCCATCAATCCCACCCTGCATTCAGCACAGTAGTGATGTATTTGCCTTTCCCTGTTAGGCCTTTTTGAGTACATTAATGTACAACAGTGCAGGTGCTCTGGGGACAAGTCTAGTCACAGATAGGCGTACGCACTTCCAAAATACACTTTTAGCACTTTTTCACATGTCATTTAGGACCCCATGCCCCAGTGATTTTCATTCAGACTTATAAGAAAACAGATTTCAAAAGTAGCTAATCATTCTTGATGCCTCCATTTCTGAATGCCCAGCTTAAGACATTTTAAAAGCATGTCAATTTTGAATAAATGCCAGAATCTCACAACCCCTGACAACCAAGCTCCTTTTAGACTTGTGTAACAAAAAACAGAGGCAGCCCAAATCATTACTTATTTATGAAAATCTTGGCTGTGGCCTCTTAAAAGCCTACATCACTTTTGAGAACTGGGTTCAGATGCTGCTGAAAATGTTGCCCATAAAAATCCTGCTAATTCCAATGAACAAGTGTTTTTCACCACACACAAACCACACTCGCTGGGTAGCCATGATAGTCCTACAGTACCATCAGATGGTCCAATGGAGCTGGATTTGAGATTTGATGGAGAAATGAAGATCCCACACAGACAAAAGTCAACGCTAATTTTGCAGCTCTTGAGCACCCTGTTGCTTCTGCCCGTACGCTACTTTGTGCATGTGTCAGAACCCCCTTAAGGCTAAGAAAACCAGCAGGCACCTGTGACCCCATCAGAAAAGATTTGATTTCATCATGGAAAAGGATCAGTGCCAGAGACAGGATCAAGATCTCCACATGGTAGTACAAGGTAGGCACCTCCAGCTAAGAGCAATGACTGTTAAAACTGATGGATACACAAGTGCGCTTATTCCAACCAGTAAATTTACTTCAAAGAACAGTTTCCTGCTTGAGGAGTAATTTCTACTTTAAGCCCCAATGTCTGGCCCAACACTGGGAGGTGACAATTTTTGGTCATCTTCCACCTGCATCACTCCTTGCGTGAGAGAGGAACTGGCAAGTGCCAAACATCAGTCCTAACACTTCTGTCTCTTCCTGGCCATGCAGTCTGACTGCTCGATGTGCAGACAGTGGTTTCACAATTCCTACCACCAGTAAGTGAACCTGCTGCACTAGGCATCCCATACCACTGAAAGGAAGGCACTGGAGCTGCCTAGAAATAAGGCAGACAGGAGCCTGGCAGGAGCAGCCCGGAGATGTATCCAAGGCTGAGCTGCAAGGACGTGACTTTTCTCCCTCACAGGCCTGCTGTCCAACCCACAGTAAGAGTGCAGAGCATCATTCTGAAAGCAAGAAGTGAAAGGCAGGTCCTCCCCACACGGCAGGAGAGGAAACCAGTCACAACAGGGTGGGGGGGGCTGAAGGCACACAAACCATGGTCCCACTGCCTGGCACTTCCCATCACCAACAGCAGCCCCTGTGGACCTGGAAAATGACTCCCACTCCAGCAGCAAGATTCACCTACATTGCTGTCTCCTCCTCCTACATCCTTCAAAACCCTAAAAGCAGCAATAAAACTCAGACAACTATCTAGGTCTTAAGAGCAGAAAGCAATGAGGGCAGTCAGCCTTAAGAGCTAAACAGGACGAGCCTGCACTCTGCAGAGTTATTACATCCAAAGATGACTACACCTTACCCATTGCTAAAAGCATCATGAAGTTTAACTCTGACAGGTTTTCTGGCTTGACATCTAATATGAAAGAGCGTCCTGCTACAGTGAAGCATCCTCAGACCCTGGATGTTACCTCCATGCTGATTCAAAGCCAAAGAAAAAATCCCATTACTGACTAGATTATCACCATTCCTGTTCTGGAATGTTCCTTAACCACCCCCAGGCAGCATGCCTTGGTCCCACTGAACTCCCATGGTCTGCTGGGCTGATGACAGGGATGGGTTGTGTGATGCACAAACCAAAAATATCTGCTTCAGTAGCCAGGTTGCACAGCACTGAGCACAGCTGAGGACAATGAGAGAATTTCAACAAACGAGCTTAGAAAGCAGACTGCTCCTATGGACAGCTGGGGAGCAGGGAGACCACAGGGCTGTAACCCAGCTGCTGTCTGTAAGTGGCACACAGCTCCCTCTCAGCTAACCTCTAACGCCTTTTTTTGGCCATAGTGGTATTTTCTAATTGTTTCCCTGTTAGCCTTTTCTCTTCCTCCTTCTCCCCATCTCATTTTCTGCTATGCATTTACTGCCACTTGTTTTTGCTATCTGGGCCCTGACAGCGTTTTCAGCAAGTTCCCTTTTCCTCATCTATTCCAGCCCCAGCTCCCCAGCCTCAATTAAATTTAGCCTAACTACTCTGCAAGATCACAGAATAAGAAAATGAATTAATTTCTTTTTAAAAGATGAAGCCAAACTTCTGGACTTGCTATTATTCTCCCTCCATTTTGGCTGGTAAAAGGCCAAAAGCAAGGAAAAACATAAGGGACAGTGGCTTGCAGACAAGCACAGCCCACCTTTCAACAGACTTCTCCATGGTGGAGCACCATGGCTAATCCACACAAAGGCACCAGTGCTCTCTCTCCACTCCCTGCAATACTGCCTGGTTTTCCATCAGAACCTTCTTTGGAGCAGAACATTTGTGATGTGCCCAAGTAACCAAAATAGCACAGGAAAACCTGGTCTAACTAATTCCCTTACTCTGAACTTACTCTCACCCATGTCACTGCCTGAGTGTCATTGTAGTGCCTGTGCTTGGACAGGAACACCCAACAGGTAACAGCAGTGCTTTTGTGGCTAGGCAGCAACACAGCCAGCAAGCACACATTTCACTTTTGAGCTATCTTCTTCCATTAAAAGCTATTTTTCACCGAAATGTTGACCTACAGATTAAATCTACAGCTGCCCCCACATTTCTGCTCCAAGCAAGTAATTTGTCAGGCACTGTTTGCATTCATTGAGCCCCTTCCTGGCAAACCTTGGTAGATCCAGCCATGCAACAATTAATTCAGCAAGGCTGGGAAAAGCCTTTGTCAGCAGAGCCCATGTTCCTGGGAATCCCCCCAGAGGGACAGCCACCTCTTGCTCCTCTGTCAGTGCCACACCTCTGCCTGGGCTGAAGCCTTCTGCATGTCTGCCTGCCCCCCTTTCACAGACATCCTTGGTCAGCTGTAGCTCACAGCTCTGTTCCTGATTTGACTGCTACAAGCTTTTTCTGTGACTCCTTACTCACTGACCACTCTGGCAACACCCCCTTCCCAAATTCGCTGCCTCATCTACCCTAGAAAATCCCTTAAATCTTCTCTGTGTCACAGCTTTGAAAGCCTCTCATTGATCATCTTGACTTACCCTGAACCATCCCAAACTACCTCTCTGCAAAGCTTCTTCTGAGCTAAAGATTATTTGCTATAAAGCATATGTAGCCTCAACTGAAACAATGCAAGTGTTGGAGAGCCCAACACAGCATTAGGTAAATTGTTTGGACAAAAAATTAAGCACCGTAATCACAGCTTCTCCTTTATGTCTGGCTTAAAATTTAGCTAGACCCACTTTCAACTATTGCATTTTGTAATGCTTCTGTCATCTGCATTACAGACTTGCCTCTCTTCCTTATGTAGATCCTTTTAGAATGCAGCCAGATCATTGCTTAAATCAAACCAAAACATTTAAATTAAGTATCAATTAAACTCCCTGTAAAGGGCAGATTTCTCTTGATTCCTCATGTATGTTTACTCTGAACTCTCTTCAATTTTCCACCTACCTTTTCTAAAATGGTGGCTGATGGCGTAAGACCATTTTAAAGAATAGTAACTTAAAATAGAAGAGGTAAAATGATGAATAATATCAAAAACAAAAACCTGACTGAAATCAGCTGTGGACGCCTGAGGTTCTGTTATCCTTCCTTCCTTGGAAGCATTAGTCATCACCTACTTTTGGAGGCAGAGGATAAGACCAGACTAACCATGATAAATAGCATTAAGAGCAAAGAGTGAAATCACACTGCATAAATAAGGGAAACAGTGTGCTCTGGTTCTATCATTAGGACGATCTTAATGCTGTAAGTTCAGAAAATTCTAACCATGAAAGAATACACCACAGCAGAGGAACTGGAATCCACGAATCCCAAGCTGAGACCGCATTATCTAAAAATGTCAGACCAGGAATATCAATAGCAGATAATACCGTGCAGTAATAACAGCCTGACAAGGTTTTTTCACTGCCTTTTACTTTTTTCAAATGTGTGGGCATAAGAGCTTGTTTTTGCTTTTAATTACAGGATGTCATTCACCTTTGAGAAGCGAAGGTAAAAAACTGAGGGTTTCAAGTCAATTTCTCCTTACATGTGATAAGCAATGGAAGGGTAGAGTACCAATTTGTCTACTTTTGAAATTCTATGTACATCATCTCTGAGACAGACCAGCTTTTCTGTGATTAGACTGTACCCAAATAAATCTCCATTTCATTTCCATATTTGTAACATGGACCAAATACTCCTTGGATGTTGACGGACTTCGCCAAGACAGAAGATTTTGTCCCTGAGTTAATTAAGCTAATGCTTTGTAGTGGGTAGCAACAGTATTTAACAAAAAATGAGCAGCAACCGTCTGTGCTTACAGACTGTCTGCTCTGTCTTCCATCCCACGCCTTCCTAAATTCACTGGCTTGATGTAGGTCTATGATGTTCTGTCTTAGTATCACCCATGCACAGTGAACCATTAATCCTAAGGCCAAAAGATTGACCAGATACAGGGAATTAGGACCTTATTTGTTGACAGTCGATGCAACTGAAAGTTGTGTTGGGGCTGTTCTCTGATACACAGTACAAGCACCACCTTCCCATGATAACTCAAGTTTGTCTCCAAGTGTAGAAAGGCAAACTGCATCCTCACCACTCTCTCGTCTCTCCCATCCAAGTAAAAGAAGTCCAAGAGAAAGGTTTTGACTTTACATCACCTTCCAAATGAATTTTAGAGAACAGCACTAGAACTGAACAAAGGGGACATCCTTGACAATGCAAAAATCATGCCACCCATTGTCCCTTTCTGTTAGAGCTGCAACCCGAATGTCTGGATGTCTCTCCTCTAAACTGACTTGTCATCATTTTTCTGCCTGAAATTCCCCAAATCGCAAACATCAAATGCCCTGCTAAGATGCAGTTCTTTGCTTTGTCCTTTTCATCTCTAGTCTTTTAAGTAGTCAAATGCAGTGACTGAGGATGACCAGAGAGATTTGCTCTTTACAAACTCCCAAAGCTGCTTGTTTTTCTTGGCACTGCTCCTCTCTGAAGGTTAAATGAATTTTTTTCATCATTTATGGCACATGATCTCTAGCCATGCTCTTGTACTTCTTGGGGCCTTCAAAAGAGAGCATAATGTCAAAATTCAGGTCTTATTAGAGGTCTTTAACCAAGCATAGGAAGCGCCATCGGTACTTACAAACTCAGCACAAGCTCTCCCGGGGTGCTTTTCCCATATGGTACTACTTACTCTCATCAATTTTACATCATATGGCAATTTATGTGATTTGGGGAATTGGGAGTCCTTGGGAACTCCCTTAATCATTGCTGATCTGCACAACATCTCTAACTGAATTTAACTCCTGCAATATTAACCAGCCCAATAATGCTCCTCCCTCAAGCCCCTCCAGCAGCAAATTGAGTCCTGACCTACATCATGAAGTTTCAGGAACAACTCTGAGCACTGGGAATCCTTGCATGGTGCTGGTGTGACCTCCACCACCAATGAGCAGGGACGCTCCAAGAGTCAACTGAGCCACCACGAGACTTTGAGAGGTGATGAAGAGGAATGGAAAACACCATCACCCTCCAGTGACTGCCCTCCTGACCCTAGGAAGCTTGACACAGGTGGGCTCCAAGTTCTTGTGGAAAATACCTCCTCAAGATCAGGTTTCTTTACTTGCACCCATTTTACATGGTTTATGCACATTTCCTAATGCTTTACTGTAGTCTTTCACAGCAGGTATCAGCTGGAGCAAGTTCAAATCTGTCTCTCAGATACATAGTTTATTTCGATTGCCTGGGTAAGGCAAGGTTTTGTATCTCCATCCCAATTCCCTCAAAGTAAAATAAATAAATGAGTAAATGAAATCAAAGACACTTCAGTTAAACAGGACTGAGAGCATTTACCTATTTCCTGCTATGGGGCATCACTAATGTAATCAGAGGAATTAAAGCAAAAAGAAACCTAGTTAGAGCACTGATGAATTATTCCACAAAGAATATAGTCTGGTAATATTTCCTTCTGGCTTTAACAGCTTCAATCAAACTTCCATGGGATCCTCCAGAAGACCTGACTTAAATTCAAAGTGCACCCTGGTATGAGGAAGTGGTTGGCCCAGATGACATCCAGAGATCCCTTGAGGGATCAAAATCAATTATTTTGTGACTCAAAAACCCCAGACTGACAGCTGTGACTTTGTCTGCAGTCAGAAGGGTTTTATGGAATCACAAACCTGCTGAGTGGGACCCACAAGGATCATCAATCCAGCTCCTGTCCCTGCCCAGCACCATCCCCAAGAGCCACACCAAGTGCCTGAGAGCATTGCCCAAACTCTTCTTGAGCTCTGCCAGGCTGGTGCTGGGACCCCTTCCCTGGGGAGCCTGCTCCAGTGCCCAAACATCCTCTGGGGGTAGAACCCTTTCCTAATATCCAACCTAAACCTCTCCTGACTCAGCATCAGGCCATTCCCTTGGCTCCTGTCACAGCCACCCCAGAGCAGAGATCAGTGCCTGCCCCTCCTCTTCCCCGCATGAGGAATTTGTGACTGCAGTGAGGTCTCCCCTCAGTCTCCTACCAGCTGAACAGACCAAGTGCCCTCAGCTGCTCCTCCTGCAGCCTCCCCTCAAGGCCCTTCACCATCTTCATTACCCTCCTTTGGACACACTCTAATAGTTTCATGTCTTTCTTACATCGTGGTGCCCAAAACTGTCCACAATACTCAGCGTGAGGCCAGCCCAGTGCAGAGCAGAGCAGGACAATCCCCTCCCTCGCCTGGCTGCTGAAGCCCCCAGGACACACTTGGCCCTCCTGGCTGCCAGGGCACTGCTGGCTCATGTTCCACTTGCCACCAACCAGGACCCCTAGGTCCCTTTCCATGGCACTGCTCTCTAGCCTCTCATTCCCAGTCCGTCCATCCACCCATCCATCCAGAGTTGCCCCATTCCAGGTGCAGAATCTGGCACTTTTTCTTGTTGAACTTCCTGTGGTTGGTGGTTGCTCTAGCCTCCAATTTATCGAGGTCTCTCTGCAGTGCCTCCCTGCCTTTGAGGGACTCATCAGCTCCTTCCAGTTTGCAGCAATATATTGTATTCCACTTAAGATATGCTAGCAATATCACCCTACTGGCAATGCAACATTATATTCCTCATTTTCTAGTTGCAATAATTTGCAAATGAACAGAGCTTGTGCCCGCTCTTTTATTAACCAGTACTTGGAAAGTAACTTTTTTCCCCTAGCTGCATCCACAGTTCATTTATTTTTCATCAGATCCATGCCAGTTTGAGATGTGACTTTCTTTGTACACTCTTAAGTCACTACAACTCCTACAGTATTACTGAGACATAAAAGGAAGACAGCAAGTGTGTAGTGGAGACTGCAAAGGTGAGATGGTAAAGAACAGTCTCTCTGGTACAAAGATGCTTGACAAAAGTTAATGTCAACACGCAAACAGTTCATCAGATATCAATCTAATGTCGCAATCATTCCTACTTCAAAACCCTGCTTCTGGGACAATTATGGAACCCACCCTTAGATTTCCCTCTTAGTTCATTTTTCTTACATCAGCTTCACTACTGGAAAAGGTAGAAGGGCAAACTAAACATAAAACTTCTTTTCTTTCCCAATATAATTGCATTAGGAGTTTTGGGATTAGATGCCGGCTATTTGAATTTGGCTGCTGCTGCAAAACACATGCATAAAAGCTGATGAATGAGATCTTCCTTTTACAGCCATGTCACAGCCTGGTGTCAGATGACAAACTAGGCTTTAAAATCCCAATAATTTGAACTTGACTTGTCCATGTGAACTGAAACAAAGAGATCATACTGGCTCCCTGGAGATAGATAGATCTATCTAATCTAATACAACTCTAATGACTGCATTGCAATTTCACCAGAGAGCAAGCTGATTCTTGGCTTCTGTGGCATGAGACAATCCTCAGCTACTCCAAACATAATCATATTGGATAAAACACCAATCCAAGGCCTCAGCTACTTGTGGTCACAACAAACCCCAAGGCAATTGTAACAGAGGAGGCAGACCTGCTGGACTACTCAAACACATTTTATTCCTCAACCTAAGGACCTAAGCCAGGAGTTAGCTCTGAGCCAGCCAGATTTCTTCCAACTGTTATAGCCTCTTCCCCTGATAACTTGACCTACACATTTGTGAGGATGTTGCTGTACCACAAAGAAAAGTTTGAGATGGATGTTTCAGAAATTTGTATATAAAATTTAGGAGGAAATATATTAAAAGAGACAGAAAAACCAGGAATTATGCAGAAAGCTTATTCTGGGAGTCTCAGATCATGAGCTCCTTTATACAAATACTATTTTCCTGCATACAATTTATTTTCAAGACCTCTTTGCCAAAAAAAGCTGCTTTATTCCTTCTGTGCCTGTATTCAATGTCTTGTCTATAGCACAGCTCAGTGCTTGGCTTCCTACTTCAGCAAGGGACTGCCAAGCATCACAGAGCTTATCCATCAAATAAAATTATTAAGGGACTGGACTTCCCAACTGATGGAGATGTACTGAAATCAGGCATATCAGGAGTCACACTTAAGTGAAAAGAAAACAGGACAACAAGAACTGGCAAGGTTAAGGCTGTTGGAACAAACTCAGGTACTTTGGATGCTGGTGCTGGCTGTAAACAAGGAGGAATTGTGCAGAACTAACATGCAGCTCAGCTGTGAGATATCAAGACCCCAGTGGGACCAAATGGGACCAAGGCAGCATATTGACACACAGATAATTGTATTAGCTTTGCAGAGCAGCGTGTGTGGCTCAGCCTGGGGAGAAACAGCAGGGATGTGAGCTCAGTGGGAAACTGATAGAATGAACAAGGAAACAGTGCTGATCTTGAGGTCTTACCCAGCAAGGCTGGGTGTAGGGGGGGGTTGTATTTATGATGGGGCTCCCTGCACTTCACTCCTCTTCTAAAACAGCTGTGATTGCAGGAAGAGTCAAATGTTGCCTCACCTAGAAGAACACACATCTGCTACTGGCAATCTGAACCCCAAGCCATCAAGGGGATTTCTGTGAATGGAAAAGGAGCTGCATCTCAGAACACAGGCACAGCACAGGCCCCATTCAGGAAGGAAGCATGTGTGGGTCTGTCACCACCAAAACCTTCTGACAGCTTATGGAGCTGGCAGTAGAATCCAGACTTTGACACTGTACTGCATAAAAATCAAGCAATTAAATCAATTAATGGGCAGGAACAGTGTCCAGGATCAAAATCTTTAATCCTGGATTCTCTTCCTCCTACCTGATCCACTTAACTTTTCAGATCCTAAGCCATCCTGGAAGTCACAGCCTCAGGTACCACAAATCCCTGGATGACTTTTTCCTGAGCCTTGCACAAAGCTGTGTCTTGGTTTTGGTAGCTCAGGTTATAGCACTTTGCAAATAATCAGGGGAAATAGCCTTTTTCCTATGGCAAATCCTGTATCTTAAAACACAGAAGAGTGATAGCTGCCAGATGACTGGAAATTGACATTGCAGAGAGATTGCTAAAGGAAGCAGGATAGTTGAGTGCATGAAAACTATAAGAAAGGAAGTGCACAAAACTCCTTGTATAAACAGTCAGGAAAAAGACTACATTTCTCTTGAGTTTCACAACAACAGGTGACTTGACACCATCAACACACAAGCACTGTCTTCTTGTCTCCCTTCTGCAACACAAAGCAAAAACAAAGGTTTAAATTGCTTCCTCCTTAAAGAAGCTGAAAGCCTGCAGTACTGTCAGGAAAGATAGAGCATCTCTGCAGGCTACCAAGTTCTGCTTTTAGCAGGAGACTAAATTATCACCAACTCTAGGTAAGGCTTACTGTGGCTTTGTTCTGGAAAATCTCCAAAATGAAGAATCCCTTGCTACCTGGTGACTTGTACTAGTGTTACACTCTTTTCCCAAAGAAAATGCTTTTCCAGCTCTCCAGCTGAATCTCCCAATCCATTATGCACGTTCACAGCACTTTATTTGGCCGTCTGGGGAGAAACATTTGGCTCTGACATGTTCAGAAGGCCCCTGGCAGTAGTCACAGGCTGCCATTGGATCACTCCTTTGCCTCCTTTCCACCATAAACAGAAGCCAAAGCTCTCCCAGCCTAATCTTGTGGGCCATGTGCTCTCAGCCCATGACTGACCTTCCTCTGGACTCTCTCCACCTCTTCAACATCCCATTTCAGCTGGTGCATTCAAGACTGGTTAACAGCCTCAGCAGTAGTGAGGAAAGGCCAGCAGTAACTCATCTCAGTCTACAGTCCAGGCTCCTCCTGAAGCAGCCCTATATGGACTTTGCTTCATTGGCAATCACAGCACACACTGGACTCATATTTGACTGGGTGTTCACTGCCTGCTCCCCATCCCTTTGCCAAGAAATAAAGAAGAATAAAAGGCATATTTTGAGATAGTGCCTAAGCTGGAGGAGCTCCACCATGCCATGGCTACATGGATAGAAGTGTAGGTCACAAGGTGGTGTTAGCTACCCCTATGCTATTTGCAATAAACATGACATATAACATAACGACATTCAGTTCATTAAGAAGACAAAGAGGGGGCAAGGGGTGTTCTTAAAGCACAGGAAAATGCCTGAAGGGGAATATTAAAAGCAAAGGCAAAGCTGATTGTGACACTGTAGAGTGCATGAAGATAAAGCCCTGGTTTTGTATCCACAGAGCATTAGTTCTGCTCTGAATAGAAACTTATGACAGAAGACAATGCTTGAAATTTGATTTTCAATTCAACTTTGAAACTCATAAAAGCACCAAGCACCAACCCAAGAAACTGCTGCTCTTCCCTTTTAACTCAGTGTCCATTCATTCAAGAACAGTGATATGCAAAGCTCTGGGTGATAATTCCCCAGCTGGTGCAAACCACAGTACCAGCAATGAAGTTCAACCCAGCCAGGCTTCCACGTTAGCCTTGTGAGTTTGCTAAACAAGCTCATCCTGCTAAAAAGCCCACCCCAGTTGCTCCACTACTATCGCTTTGCTGCCTTCTGGTTTTGACCATCCAAATTAATCATTTGTTCCCCTTTCCAAAAATCAGTAGGAAGTTCTGTTGTGACTAAAGTGTTTTCATACTAGACTGGCCACATCAGTTCCCTAGATGCGGAACAGCTCAAATCTGACAGTCTCCAGGAAAATATTCTGATTTTCTTTTACCTTCACTGCATTTTCTCCCAAAAGACTGGCAGGGGGTGATGGAAGAGAAGAAATGAATTATGAGCAGAGGGTACTTTTAGAGAGAAGAACAAAACTTATAATGTATCCAAAGATTTTTATATGCTGCTGCATTTAGCCACTGCTGGCAACCACTTGTTTTTGAGCTGTGCTAGGGCAGGCAGCTTGGTCCTGGTAAGTGCACACACAGCTCCATTTATCAAATGCCCTTCAGTAGTTGCTACCACTATCTCTCAGGTCTGAGGCAAAGCATGTTCTCTCACACAACCAAGCATCTGAAAGGCATTTCAGCATGCCTCTGCTGCGTAATGTACGTATTTCTCTTTCCAAGTAACACAGCTGCCAACACCTTAATCATTCCTTGGGGACCTTCAACACATCAGCCCTTAAGTGCTTCATTACCTCCAGCAGCTCCTGCAGAGCTCACATCCCAGGTGAGCCGTACACAGCTCCCTGTCAGCTACAGAGAGCAGCCTGAGCTGCAGGAGAGCGGGATCTGTGCAAATCAGGTCTAACAGCCTATCTTCCACCACTCTGTTTCCGCAAGTTTGGCCTCGTTTGCTGCAAAATATCTAGGACAAAAGGCAAGCATCAAGAAACCACATTTGAGACTAAAATCACTGTGTGTTTCTTTTCATGAGATCCTGTGGGAGAGAAGTGGCTTCCTGCTCTGCATAGACACTAAGGGGCCATGGAGACCAGTCAAATAACTTCACTAAAGCACCTGAGCTGTGTGCACCTCCCCAAAACCTTCTTGTTTTTAAGTTAGAAACTGCTGCCTCAAGTCACAAAATATAGTGTTTTGAAATTGTATTGATATGTTCTTGGCACAAAAGGAAAATAAACTGCAAATGCAACCAATACAGAAACTTGAGCTGCCCTTTGTTTCTGCAGGGCTTAAAACACTAAGGGGAAAATCTGTGCAACAAAGTCCATTGATCCATGGAAAGATGCAGTCTGTTAGGACTGGTGCACAGATACCTATTTTGAAATTAGCTTGAGCATGTGAAGGCATAACCTACCCTTTGAAGCTTCAAGATTGCTCCATCAGGTTCCTCAAGATGACACTGATGGAGACATCATCACAAGGAATCACTTCCAAGACAATCTTCTTTTTAAAACAAGATACCCCAAGGCAATTTTTTTGTGAAGCACCTTCACTAGGGAACAGCTTCAGCTGCTCTCTTCATGTCAGCCCCACTGTGCCTCCTCTACAGCTCCCCCATCACGCAGAGCCCTTCCAATTGCAGTTATGATCAAATGGCTTAAAATAATGTAGGAAGGTTAATTAATCATGCAATGAATACAAACTTACACACATAAGTATGCATAGACATGTGCACATCCCTGATTTTTTTTTTATTCTGCATCATTAGCGCAGGAAACTGGTAGAGGCAAAGAATAAGGAGAGAAACCAACAGTTGCTCACATGGATCAACACTTCCAGACTCTCTCTTTTGCAGTTCATCTCACTCATACTTGTGGTTTCAACATGTGATTCACATTAGGCCCCCTCTGCTCGCCATTTGATGGTTCTACTAAACAGATGTGAATTTATTTAGTCACAGAGTCTGCTCTTTACACTGCCTCTTTGTAGAACAGATGGGCTTTTTTTTTCCCCTGTTCAACAGTGTTCAGACAACGCTCATACCCAGTGCACAGGTCTGCCTGGCAATTTCAAAGAAAAAGGAACAGCACATGAACATAGGCACGTTCTCACAGGAGTTCTTTTCAGCAGCCTGGACACACCACAAGAGGTGATAGCCTTGATGGAGAATGCCAAGCTGCAACACCAGGAACACCCAGACAAGACCAAGATCCTCAGGGATCAGCCCCAAAAATTCAAGCAAATGAGTGATGCACGCTGCACCTGGCAAGGTCCAGAAGACACCTACCACAAAGCTCCCCTGTGAAAGCTTGAGTGGAGGGAGCTGAATGAAGGGTAGGCTCCTGCAGCATTCATGGGGACATGAAAACATGGCATCTCCTGGGACTCTTCAGCTTGGTGAAATAGCCTGGAAAAGCTATCCGCTCCCTGTGTGGGCATTCTTCTTTCTGCACTCAGAGAGCCTTTGGCACTGGATGAAGCAGAACTGCACAAAGGCCCTCTAGAGCAGAATAAGACTGCCCACATGAGAAGCACGCTTGGAACAGCTATTGCACTTTAAATTCACACCCTGGCTTTGTTTTGCAATGGTTTCCCTGTGCAGAAGGGCCCTGGGCTTCAGATTCAATTCCTCCTCATGTTATCAATAGCTGAGCACTGCTGCCATCTGAGCTTAGGATGTGGCCTAAAGAAGAGGCCAAATCACAACCTTGGAGAAGGATGAGCTTCCCTCTTCCTTTGCCCTATCCTGTATATGGATGCACCTCTCTATTCTTCAGGAACACAATACTCATGACTTCACCCTAGCAAATGGCCCTGCTATGTGGGTAAATCGTCTCTGCTCTACCACAGAAACCAAGGATGTGTGTGCATGGCACACAGGAATGCCATGCCCACACTTGTGCAAACATCTAATCCCTCTCCAAAGCTGCAGTCCTGTCCCTCAGACACATGCACTGCCCACCTGTTACAAAGATGACCTCAGTTTCTACCAGAATATACTTAGGACTCAAGACTAAAGATAATAATTTTATACACACACACACTTTAAATATGGTTATATGAAAATTTGGTTTTCTGGAGAATGAAACTCCAAATTTCAAAAGGAAAGTAAAAGTGGAATTCTCTGCCTGAAAGGCAGCCGGGACACAGCCATTAACACCCTCCCTGGGGGCCCTAAAGCTGAACATTTCCAAAAGCAGAAAAATGTGTGGCTTTCTTTTGGGGGGGAATGCATACAATTAAGCAGTATTAAAAAACTAGTAGGTATTAGGCAGAAAAATATTTTCAATAATAGAAGGCTGGGACTGAAAAGGACAGCTGAGACCTTGCAGGGCAACAGGCACTTCCAGCTACAAAGCACTTTGTGTCTTCTGAGAGTTTTTCCTTTCTTTTTTTCTTGGCAAGCTCTGAAACACCACAGTATAATTTTCATTCCTATTAATGATCATGCCATCCAAATACCCTGTGTATGGACCATACACCAGCACTTCATTCTTTTCTACATCTTAAGCAAAAGCAAAAAAGCAAAACACTGTGAAAGAGACTTTCATAAGCATAAAGCAAATTTATGTGCCCAATTCCCAGAGGCTGGTTGCTTAACCTTCAGTATGAGACTTCAATAACTTTGAGCATTCAAACAACTTTCCTCCATGTGAGACAAAGGAAATTCCCTCCTGCTTTGTCCCACCTGCTCTGCTGATGGGGTTGGTGCTCCTGCTGGGGCAGCACAGGCATCAGGAACTGGGCTCCCAAGCCATCCCTTCAGGAAGTGTGGAAAACCTTTCCAGGCATCACTTTTCATCTGCATCCCACCTTCCCTGTCACCTCCACCAAGGCACTGAGGACAACATTTAGCCTCTCCTTTACAACATTTTGAGCTCAGAGACAAGGTGTGGTCTGTAAGAGCGAAGTGCACAGAGCCAAAAGGCATCCAAAATTTGAAGTATGGACACTGAGATCTCAGTGGAGGGTTAAAACTGAGTGGGAGCAGAGCTGGCAAAGGCTCATGATGGATAGCAGTGAGCTGTTCAGAAGAAAATTAAGAAAACATTTTGAATACCCTCCTAAAAGGGAACAAATAGGTCCAACACTCCAGCAGAAGGGGATTTTTTGCATCTCTGAATGATAGTACTTCGCTTTTATGGCCTGAGGCTGCTTGGGAAATTCAAAACTATTTCTCTGAAGAATTGACTTGGACAAGCTTTATGGCTTTGATCAGTTAACTATTTTTTAATGCTAATCCACCCCAGTGATATTTGTCCTCCTTTTCCCCATGTGCACAGAAGCACAGACACAGACAAATACTACACAAAAACAAACATTAGCCAGATGAACAGTCAGGAACAATGACATCCAGAGCCCATAACCAAACACCAACTCCATTCTGTTTTATTCCTTTCTATTCTAGCAGTTCAATATCCTTTGGCCCAGTATGACCCACTAACTGAAATTTAGGAATCAAATTTTGGAGCCCAGCAGGTATAATGCTCATGCAGTGATTTGGCCACAACTACTCTCACTCAAAAAATGTAAATAATTTCCCCTAAAAGTTGGACTAAAACACATGGTTGAAAGGCCTTATTGGAAACCTAACACAAACCCCAGCAAGTAGCTCAAGTCCTCCCCATCCTCCAGATTAATAAATAAAGGTGCAGAAGTAGTGATTTGCTGACATCTATGAAGCAAAGATTAAAACGAGCCAAGAGAAGGACTGAAATTACCAGACACCCATCACCTCACTGGAATTGCTCTAAGCTCCCCCACAATCTCAGGTGTAAAATCCAAGCACCAAGCTAAGCAAAACTTCCTTTATAAGCTCAGTATACAAATTTGTCCTCTTGTTTAGGGCGCCAAAGTCTAAACGTGCACCCAGAACACGCTGGCTATCTAAGCCATTATTCAATTATCAGTCCTACTGGTTGCACCATTGTGATATCCCATGATATACACAGCAAAAAAATGCCACTACACAAAAAAAAAACCCTGAGTAAGGGACAGTCCCTGCTCTGCAGCACCTTTCGTATTCAGGCTGCTATCTGAACTTTGCTTGCTGTCTTTAAGTAACAGATTCGGGCAGTATTTCCCGTGGCAGAGAATTACACAGGCTGATTATTCTCTGTGGAAAAGTGAAGAAATCCTGGAAGCAATTTTCTGTCTCAATTGTTCCCAGAGTGCAGGAACAATCTCTTAGCCCTCTTCCTATTTTCTGCTCAATGCCATCCAGGCTCAGCGGGCAGAATCCATCGCGACGATGCCGCAGGTCTGGGTCCTGCAAACACTCACCCAGGTGAAGCCTCACACGTGAGCAGCCCAACAGGCTTCAACCAGTGTCAGCCTTGACCTTGGCCACAAAGGTTTTAGGGGACAAAGAATGAGACAGGTGAGAATTCAAAGTACCTGGGGAATGTTCAGTCCTACGTAGGACAGGGCTTATCTCAGCAGAATAACACAAATGAAGCGTTTCTGATGCACATTTCTTAACCTCATTCTTTTAAAATGCACTCTCAGGCACATGGTGTGATTCTTAGGGTGTCCCGTGCAAGGCCAGGACTTGGACCTGATGATCCTGATCCACCCTTCCAACTCAGCATATTCTATGATAATTTTAAAAAATCAAGGAAGATCAGCTGTACTTGAGAATTGCACATCACAGGCAAAGCTCCTAAGAAGAAGATTATTTTCTCAAACTAAAAATTTCATTACCCGGGGAGGGGGTGGGGAAGGGGAGGGGAGAAGGACACATATTTTCTTCAGGTATAAACCCCCACACTTCTAAGACAAAAATCTAAGAGCTGATGTCTTTCTAGCAGAGCCTGAAACCATTCCTGTGCAAAACCACTACAAGTCTGACCCACAAAACAGGGGCAGAACTGAGTACTACATACTAATCTACATCCCTCTGCATATGCTGCAGCAGAGCAACTCCAAATATGAATTTTTCAACATTTTGGCAATACGTACTATTCACCCAGGTACATGCCCACACTCAAAATTATTCAATCAGAACCTTATTTTCCACCCAAGTGAATTTTGATATAAAATATTCAATTTGGTCTAATCAGTGGGGCTTAAACATCAGTCAAAATATTTTCTGGAACTGACTCCATCAGTGCCAGAGCACAAGAAAAACCTCTTTAAATAATCTGTCTCCAAAGGCAAGTACTGACTTTTCAATTGTGTTATTATTTTTTTAATAAAAGGAACATTAAAATTATTGTTACTTTTTAGCCAATGCTGCTGAGGGAGGGACAGAAAAGGACAGGGGGGCTGCTGCAGAATCACACTGCCAGTCTTAGTATCACTTCATTTTCAAATGAGGAATTTGGTAGTAAACAACCTTTTCCTTGTACACAAACATTTTTAATTTCATGCCCTGCTAATCATACATCTGTTAGAGCTCCTTTTCCACCCATTCCACTAACGATAATAAAAGAAAAATCATCGCACTAAAAATGTGGTTTGTCTGAAATGAAAATTGAGTAATAATCAACGTTCCTCTGTGGGATGAGGAAACGCAGCAGCACTGGCCCGATGGAGGTGGCAAAGACATGGTTTGAAAAGAGATGCCTTCACACATGCCTCGCCAGTGGCCCTTGCTGCTGGCAGCCCCTCTGCGCCCCTGTGTTTGTGTCCGAGCCCTTTTGGGAATGGTTCACCCAACAGCTTCTCTCAGGCTTCCCGGTGGTCCACACCAGGCACCAGCAAAGCCTCTCCTGCTGTCATCACCTCACTCACCAGCACCTCCTTCCCCCGCTTTCTTCCCCTCTGTTTTCTCCTCACCTCCTCTATCAGCAGGATATGAATGTCACAGCACTGCCCCCATCTTCCCAAATCTCCTTCCAGCGGTGAGACCCAGTGGGCCTCAGCACATCAGACTTCAGATGTGTGCAGCACCTTTACCTGAGCCTTCCACACACCAGAGCTCACTGATGTGCTGCTCAAAAGTGCACTTAAATACGTGATCACACCCCTGAAAACAGCTCCTTATCATCTCTTCAGTAACATTAGTGCAAGTGTTGAGGTTGTTATTTTACAGACATGCCCAGCTGAAATTCCAAGTTAATCAGGCCCCCAGAAACACCCACAATCAAGACCATCTGATTTGGCCTGAGAAATAATTTTTTTATGGTAAGACACCAGAATGAATTGCCCAAAGAAACTATGGATGCACCATTCCTGGAAATGTTCAGAACCAGGTTGGACAGGGCTTGGAACAACCTGATCTAGTGGAAGGTGTCCCTGCCCATCACAGGGGAATTTAAACTAAAGGATCTTCTTCTAAGTTCCCTTCCAACCCAAACCTTTCCATGATTTTTTGATTCTAAGATTTACTGTCTTGCACTGCCCACACTCCTCTTTTCTGGACTGCTGACACACAGCTTTTGCCTTTTTAGACTCCTCCTATTCCCATAGCTGTGCTGGGCCAACTCCAACTCAGAAATATTGCACTTGTAAGACCTACGCAATGGTAACTGAGAGTTTTAACAAGCAGTAAGAATCCAACTGAAGCCTTAGGCAATGTGGCACAAAGACATTCTGGGCAGAGGTACATGACTCTCCTACACCTGGGACTCCTCTCTGGCCTCCAGTCCTCACATTAGCATGCTGAGCCCTCTGCTCCTTCCAGAGGCTGTTTTCTAAAGCATGATTATCTACATAAGCTCTCCCTTGTCTTCACCACAAGTGCAGTTGTTTGACTAATCGGCTTTAAGGAGACTTGTGAGTTAACTAATATCAATTAATTACTCCTATTTTGCAGATAAGTGAACAAAAGAATAAAAAAGGCGAAGCATTCTGGTCTAAATTAATGGAATGGAAATCAGAGCCCAAACCCACTCCTTGGCCTGGGTCCAGAATAATCAAAGGCACTGGGAGAGGACCTTGGCATCCCCAGGCCCCTGCCTCATGCTCCAGAAGCAGCACCAACCCTGCCCTGCACCACCAGCCCTCCAGCTCATTGAGGATGCACAGGCAGCCTCGAGATCTTTATTTCACTTGTGCTCTCATGCTAAAGCTGCAGGGATTAGAAATGCTACAGTACAAGCCAGCTTTTTATTACTCAAGAGAGTTTTAGCCCAGCTGCCCAAATGCAGTTACCCCAGAGGCATCAGCACCACTCCACCATGCTGACAAGGGAGACGTGATCCAAACCAGGCTGTACCTAAGATTAGGTGACCATGACCACCAAGAACACAGGCACGGACACATCCCTTCTGTCCATAAACAAAAGCATTCAGCTCTGGATTCTTCTGACCTCTAATCAGAGTGCATTCAGTCAAAGAGCCCTGCCAGAATTAACAGGGAAAAGAGAGGGGGAAAGAGTAAAAAAAGACTTTGTCGAGCAAAAGTACTCTTAGACACATTTGATGTAATAGTCATATGATTAACAAACTGTCATATCAAAGTTTTCTGCGAAGTAGGAACACTTTGACAGTTCATATTTTAAAAACTGACATTTTGATTCATTACTGTAAATAGCACTCTGTATTAAATATTGTGACAAGGCATACAGTGTATTTTTTGAGCTCTATAACATTTAGGAAGTACTGAATTTTTTTTAGCCCTTTTTTTTTAAGCACGTATAATATCAAAAGCAGTTAAAGCAGAACTCCAAGAAAGCTTCTAGAGGAGAGAATCATGATTTCTGAAATAACCTACTTCTCTGCCGTCATCTCAAGCACTGTTGGGAACTTGGGCCCACAAGGATCTTAATGTACTGTTTGCATAATAAAATAAGGAATTGTTTCACAGAACAAAAGAGCTATAAGGAAAGTGGCTACATTAAATAATGTAAAATTACCCACTAGCAAATCATCCTGAAGCTGGCGAAGAGGGAGAGCACTAAAAGGTGCCGAATTACCGCTCAGAATATCTGAGTGCCAGCTCAAAACCGAGATGAACCACACAACGTCCAAATGACTGCCCAGATGTGCATCTTGCTGATCCCCCCAGCCTTCAGCCATGTGTTTGGCCCCCTTCTGCAGCCCAGCCATGCCCATCCCAGACGGAGGCAGTGCTCCCTCACTGCTGAGGTGGGCAGGAGGGGCTGCCCCATCCTTGGAGCTACCAAGGACGTCATGGACAGAGGTCCCACTGCAGGGATGCTGTGACCACCAGAGCCCACCAGCTTAGACAACTTAATCCCCTTACAGCTCCCTGCTTATGGATCCCTTTCTCTGGATCACCAGTACCAGGCAAACAGGACTGGGGCCAGAAACAATACTGTCAATGTTCTGCATTTCCTGAAGAGCAAACCACTCGATGGAGAAATCAAAAATAACAGCCCAAGCTACCACAAAGATCTTGCTAGAGCAGCAGAGGAAAACCAGAGGCTGCCTAGCTGTTTGCAAGAAGCTCAGGTGTTAAGAGGACTGCAGTCCAGGGCTTTGGAAAGAAAAATGGTTACTATTATCACCGCTTGCAGCCAGCTGCAAGTGGATCTCTGGGCTCCGTCTCCTGACAGAATGGATACACTGCCATAAACATGAGCCCAGAGCCTACCCCAGGACATGATGAGGCTGTCAGGCACCCCGAAGATGGATCACAGCACTGTTTCAGCAGGGGCTTGATCCAGCCCAGCCTGCCTTTCCCCAGGAGCAGCTACATACTCCTCACATGCTGGAAATCTTGTGGATGCGTCTGCATGCCAGCAAGTGTGGCAGTAGTAGTGGTCTAGCCAGACATCCAAAACATATTGGCACTGCTATAATTTGTCCATTCACCAATATGTTTTCCTAAAAACGCCCATATGCTTTTCCTGCAGTTCCCATATGCTTTTGCAAAGAGAAACAAAAACATTTTGTTAGTCGCGAGGGATTGATCGCCACATATTTCACAGAAGTCAAGTAGAAAAACAAAAACAACAATAAAAAAAAGCAGTCAGCTGCTTCCCCTCCTCCTCCTCCTCTCTGTTCATGGAGGGAACTGTGAAGAGCAGGAAAAAATTCAGCCCACAGCAAAATACACACACCGCTCATTTTTTTTTGCACTGCAAGATATTCTAGGAATTACAGGAGGAATCTTCATTAAAAACAAGCTATCAAGGATCTGGCAGCCAGTGGCATTCCAGACAGCAATTCAGCATCGGGTGCTCGGTGCTCGCTCGGGTCCTCGCCGCAGGCAGCGCAGCCCACAGGAATCCCCAAAGGATGGGAGGACAGGGTGGTGAAGAGGTTACAGCCCTTCCAACTCACAGCACAGCTCATGAGAGGCTTAGTCTATCTCTCCGTGTAGGTATAAAGCCCCCTCTCCCAGGCAGGGCTTCCCAGGGAGGTGCTGCCTCGCACACAGATGCCAAAGCGGGCGAGGGGAGCGGGCAGGCTGGGTTCAGCTGGGAGCAGGCACGTGGGTGTGCAAGTATGTGTGTGTCAAGGCTGGAGCATGTGGGAACCATAGCTGTGTAGTTAAAGACTCATTAAGAAACAGCAGACCCAGGGCCAACGTTCAAAGAGGAGCAACGCAAAACATTTCTCTGGAGAAAGATTAGCGTGTGTTCTTCTTTACACAAATAAAATTAAAGAGAGACTCATAATATAGACAAATCAATTAACTTCTGAAAAGTCAAGGGCACTGCATGCAAGAGCAGACAAGAGGGGAAAAGCTTTGTTACAGGGCCACCAAAGCAGTGCATAGGCTTTTTTCCCCAGAAAAGAAATTCAGCTATTGCTGCATCCAGTTCTGATGTTGGTCCCAGCTGCATCACGCTCATTGTTACAGGGACACAGCTGCTTCCTTCCCAGCATGGCCATACACATACCTATATATCATTGTGACCTTATGCACCAAGGGCTGGGGATCATCTTTGCAGAGACCGTGGAAAATACCTGAGGGCAGAGGTCAAAAGACTACAGGAGTGCTTAAATCAACAGTTCCAGCCTAAAAAGAAAGAGCTTGAAGCTGGCTTTCTATATAGGATACCCTGAACAGCACACACCCTTCTATCACAATAAAACTTTCTGTGATGCAGTCCCATGTTCAGTTCTCCCACAAATTTAACCAGGAATGCTCTTTGCAAAGCTAGTGTTTTCTTGCAATGATCTAATCTCACACTAAACCTAATGAAAGACCAGATGCAACAGGTCAAGAGCCCAATTTTTCACAGAAATGAAGCTGAAAATCCAGTCAAGAGAAGAGAAATCAATCTCTTGCACAGGACACAGAGTAAAAAACCAATTTTTCAGACACAGCTTGCTTCACAAAATACATTTTATGATATGTTTTTGTCTTGAGAGGAGTTGTAAGCACTTGAAAATCTGACTTCACCACTCACAAATGCATTGATGTTGTTGCTCAAGTGCTGACTAGAAAACAAAACTAATACTGTCTCATTTAGTTAACATAAGGACATCTTAAGTTAATTTAACAATGGCCTTCTTCCTAGATTTCATATTTATAGCAACCCACTGGGATGGTTTATTAAACCTAGCCAGGAAAGCTACCACAGAAAGAGTGAGACTAGCAGAAGAGCTACCATTAATCTTCCATAGCCCAGCAACTGGGAAGATCAGGCCTTGAACCAGATTCTATGCTCTTGCTATTAATCTCCTGTCCTCTACTTATTAATTCCTGGTCTGTCTTTGTCTGTCAACATTTATTAATGGCCCAACTGTTTGCAGTAAACAGGATACTGAAATCTCATCTCCACCTAGACATAATTTACCCACAAAAAAAACCACCAAAAAACCACAAAAATTAGACTCAAGAAGAGGATAAAGGCAGAAAGCAGGGACCTACATTGTGTATCAAAAGAGAAGAATGAGAGTGCAATTAAATTCGGTGACACAACAGAGTGAAGATTCACTGTTCCTAATTTTGGCCTGTCTCATGCTCCTCAAGTCAGGCAAACAAAGAAGCTCCACTGGTCACAACCACCAGGGTAGTTGGTCACTCATTCTCTGCTTCTCAGCAGGGCTGCACAAGCTGCTTCCTTCCCCCCTTGCCATGACTTTGCAGCACCTCCAGCACCTTTCTGTCTCCTGGGGTGGCACAACTGAGAGAGGCTGGAGGACAGACCCACTGCCCTGACGCTCGTCCTGCTCTGCCATCTTACCCTTCCATCAAACCATTCTGTCATGGGATGGGCACAAAGGACAGTTTGTGTCCCTCACATAATCCAGCAAGGGACTCCTACAATACTTTGGGGTAGTTCATCATGGTGATCCTGAAGTCACAGCTGAGTATCTCCAGTGAATTTGACAGAATTGGAAATTCTGAAGAATGAATTAATTTGCTCCTCACATTAATTTCTATTTGTCCACTGAAACACAGGTAGATACAGCTAACAATACAGCCAGCCCTCCATCACCAGCTGGGAACATCCACAGCCTGCAGGGAGCCACATCATGGATGGGGAATGAGTTCAGGTCCACAAGCAGGAAAGCTTTGTTCAAAAAAGAAGTCAAAGCAACACAACCCACAGGACCAAGCAATTGCTCCCAGGCAACACTCCCAATCTGCAGGAGGGCCTGCATGTTTGCTAATTCCAAACTTGGACCCAGAAACAGTAAAACCACCTCAAGCCTCCTGGGCAGGCTGGCATCCCACCACCCCAGGCTTTGGAGAAACGCCCATCAGCTGTTGAAGGACCAAACATGGTACTGAGCTCTTCCCACTGTCCCTAAACTCAGCAGTTGGCAAAAGCCCTGGGAGTTGATCCATTCCTCACCTGGAAGCAAGGCAGCCCTGTCAGGCACCCAGTCAGACGTACAGACAGGCACTTCCAAGGGACTTCTGTGGGTGCAAACAGAAAGGTCAGAATCAATGTTTTGCTCACTGTAAAAGCAGAAAGTAAATCAAGCTGGCTGTAATGCCTCGCCAAGAAAACAGCCCCAAAAGGGCATGTAAGGCCAGCTGCCCTCCTGTACAGAGCAGACCACAGCCTTTTTTCCTCCCCTCTGACACAAGTCATGTGTCAGTCTGTCCCTGTTTTGACCCATATAGGGGTTTTTCACTCATTGGCAGCACATCTTACATCTGAGCAAGTGTTGGGGTAGCTGAGGTTTATTTGGAAGAGAAGCTACTTGTTTTAAATCACTGCAGAGCTGGTGAAAGGCACTGACGTAAGGGCTGCAGGTAACAAAGTCTCTTTCAAAGCCTGACCAGACGCCCTTCTGCCTCTCATGCTTAAAGAACCTCTTCTTCCCAAGCCTCAGCCACCGCTCAAGGCCAGGCATGAGTCACTCCCACAGCAGCGGCTTTGCCATGCGAGCATCAAGGAGCACCAAAGCAGAGATGGGATGCATTAAACACACAGCCATTGTGAAAAAAGAGTCAGGGTGGGACAGCCCAAACCCTACCTCCACCTTCAGCCCTGGTTTCCTTTCTGGGTGCCTCCAAAGACACCCAATTAAAGAGAAAACACAGGTTTTTCAGGTTACCACAAGCTTTTTTCAACCAGGAGTCTTTAATACTTCCAGTTTATTGATATCTGAGCTTACTCTGATGTTTTCAATTTCCTTTAATCTCAGTCCTGGAGAAGAAATGAGCAAGTTTAAAAAGTACTAGTGATGACTAGCAAAAGGTCCACCTTGACACACCCCTGGTGTCCCAGCTCACCATGCTCCTGGTGTCACCAGGTGACCCCTGGCTCCTCCTAACTGCATCCTCACCCCTATTTTCCTGACATGAGCCAAGGATCAGAAGTCATTAAAGAGAAGGAGAGACACTTCTAGGCAGTTGCACATATTATTTTTTAATGAAGCCAGGGTAAAACTCAACCCCACCATCAGCTGCCTTGTTCAGGAGAACCAGGACTGCCAGGGCAGCAGCTTTGCCCTCCTGGTCTGTGGCGAAGGAAGGGCAGCAGAATTTCAGCAGTTGCTTCAGATCCACACAAAGTGCAAAAAGTGGAGAAAAAATTTGCTGAGAACCTGCCCACACAGACACTGGATATTCTTTTCATATTTGCCATGACAAAAAATTCACGTTAACATTTTTGCAAGCACTGTAAGCCCGTATCAAGTATCAGCAAAGAAGCAGACAGGTGTCCTGACCACAGAGGAGACAGCATATGCAAACAGTTTGGAATTTATTACTATTATTTTTTAAAGGAAGAAGCAAATCCCAGAGATTTTTCTGTGCATGATACATTTTCTGCTCCCTGTTTGATGTTGCTTTCAGACTTCAGACTTCAAATAGCTAACACTAACCTATGTCTCAAGCCTGCTTTAAACTGATGCCCCTTATGTGACCAGAAATGAATGCATGGTGAATCACTTATGCCACACACAGTGGGGGTGATGAGCAGGGCCCATGTCTCCTGACTGCTGAATGGAACTGAGAAAGTTGGGGGAAAGGAGATCCCCGCTCTCTGTACATCAGAGCCAGATAACCCAGCGTAGAGCCTTTGCATTTTCAGAGCTCCAGGTCACCAGCCCAACCACAAATCAGAGAGAACCACCCAAGCACTGGCATTTTCTGCAAAATGTGCAGAGAGATACGTAATCTGCATAGGCTGCACTTCCACTCTCTCTTGCCTGCCTTTAGGAGATGCTTAAGAGAAGCTGCATTTTAATTAGCAGCCCCAACCAAGGGAATCTGATCTTGACAGTAAGTGAAAGGGAGCAACCCAAAGTTACAGACTTCAGGCCCAGCTCTTCGCTTCTCTGTGGACATTACTGCTTCCAGAAATTAAATCACAACCCCACTTAACTTCACAGAGGTTGCAATTTGCATCTAAAGTACTGCCTAAGCCTCAGATGTAATAAACAAATACAGCTCCACTGAAATCCAAGGAGTTATTTTGAGTTTGTCTGGTTACAGATCTGCAGACCCATAAACATTACAGCTCATCCAACCTCCAGCTAAGTATCTTCTAATAGAAGACCATTATCCTTGTCAGATGGATTGGGATAACTTGTTTAAAGCACTCTTGAATAGTCATTAGGTTGTTAGGTTTTGGTGGTTATATTTTAAGAATAAACCCCAGCAGCTATTAAACACTGGAACAAAGCATGTTAACAGTCCACAAACAGAGCTGGAGTGGAAATATAACTATGGTTTGGGATTTTCATTGGGAAATTGGTGAAATGGAGAGAAGAAAGAAAATACAAAACCTAAGCTGAGCTGCGCATATACATATACGCTGAGAAATCAACTGCATTATTTGACAGGTAATGAATGAAAAAGAAACACAAGAAAGAAGGAAGCAAAATCACACAATTCTATCCTCCTTCTGAGTCTTATTAATATTTTGGGTATAGTGCACAGACAAGACGATGGGCAGCCAGGGAAATACAGATACATTTTGCTGGCTGTCACTGTCCCTAGTAGCTGACCTCAGGGGGGACTCCACTCCCTGGAGCCTTCCTCACCTCCTGGTAATAAACCATCCCAGTGGCAAACCTGTGCTGGCTGTGCTCCCCAGGAGCAGAGCAGCACTCCTGAGCAGTTTCACAGACCTCTGCCCAGGGATGAACACCACTACACGCATGCCATGGACACACCACTGTCTTCTTTAAACCATCTCACCAAATGAACTGGTTCCCTCCAGCAAAAGGCCACTCCATCCGCTGCAACCAATCTCCTGTTCAGATTGCTGCTTTGTCACAGCTTTGCTGAGAAAGGAGAATTCTGTTTTGTTTGGGTTTTTTGACTTCTCCTGACCGAATTATATTGCCAAGAATTAATTAGCAGCCTAAGACAGGGAGAAATAGAGGGGTCTCACTTCACATTTTACAGAAAATACACCAACATCCCAGGCCCTGCCATGGGATGTGCCAATTATGAAAGGCCATCAACATCTCACCACAAAGAAGTCCATTTTAGCAGCTCCTCAGCCTGTGAACCTTCTGAAGGGACAGCCTTGACCAGGACAACTCTGGGTCAGCCAGGTAGAGGGGCAGCAGGGAACATTTGAGCTCTTTCCTCAACTGACTGTCATTTCATTAATTTACCACTCAAGCCAGAGAAGTACTCTGATCCACACATATCCAGACTTGGATCTGAAGACGTGCTAAGAGTGTAAAAAGGGCATTATAGTGCTAGCCCCTATCTCACAGCCTTTGGGCTGTAGAGTGGCAGCAGAAGGGGGTCACACATCCCAGCTGCTCTTCTGGGCTGGCACGTCACCACACCTGCAGGTATGGCTGTCACACCCACACAGGTGTCTGCACCCACCACAGCTCTCTCCTGGCTCAAGAGGGAAAGGGCAGGGAGTAACACAGGCACTCCACACACACCCACCATCAGTGTGTGCACAGGGGTGCTGGGAGACATGCTTATTTAGAGCTCCACAAAGTGCACTCCATCGTAATTCCCTCCTCCTCTTCCAGTCCTGGATGCAGCCTTTAAAATCCATAGCTCCAGACAGCTAGCCCACACACTGCTATTCCAGCTCAGCAGGGAGAGCATGAACTCAATTTTGCCAGTCAAACTGGAAGGAATCAAAAAAAATTTAGTAGTAGTATTTTTTAAAACCAAAGAAACATGCCCCCATCAAATCAAAGACAAAACAGAAGAAATTATATGGAGAAACAGTCCCTGCTATTGTTTTTATGGCCAAGAGCTGCAACCAAAGCCTGGGTAGCTCAGGGGCAGGAGGAGAGCCATCACAGTCTGCCACTGTCATGCAGCATGGCACTGTCCTCCTGTACCAAAGTGCCACTGAACCCTGACAGCAGCTCCTGTTGGAGAGGGTGTTTGGACATGCTGCTCATGGCTCCCCAGCCCTGTTTGCTGAGCTGGATCTGCAGAGACAAACATCTGGGACAGCAACCACACATGCTCCTCTTGCACTACAAATCAATAGCTACAAGTACGCAGGGACACCCAGCACATCCAGTACCCAAGCAGGAAGTGGCTGCCAGCCCCTCACCCAAGCCCCTGCCACACACACTGGGCAGGTTTGCTCCCTGCTTGACAAGGACCTTCTTTCCACCAGCCAATGTTGGAGCTTCCCAGAGAGACCAAAGAGAAAGTCAGGCATAGCTCAAATAAGCACCTGGATCTACAAACAACAGATTAAATTCTCAAGCTACAAAACTATGTTTTAGCAAAAGTGCAATTGAACTCCATGTACTTGTTACATTTCTAAATATACTCTGGTTGTCAAGACAACAAAGAGACTGATGGATCTCTAAAGTGTACTGTATCCATTTAATTGTCAGCATTTCAAACTGACTCAAGGAGGGAAAAAAAACTGCTGCGTGATAAGTCTAATTGTCATGGTTACCACTGGCTAACCCCATAATAAAAATATATATATTCTGGCTAAATGTGCCAAGCCATGTGAGGAGCAGATGGGAGACATTCTCATTACTGCAACAGCCTCCACTGGAAAACTAAACTTGAGGAAAGATGCGAGAGACTTTACAGAGATCTCAGACACAACAGACACCGTGGGCTGCATCTTCCCAGGCGTTTGGCAGCAGTTCCTCGGGCTTTTCCGCTGTGCTTATCCTCCCCAAGCGTGTTGGGACAACCCATAGGGCTGGGGCTGCCTCACTTGTTAACGTTCTGGTTTGGGGAATTTCATCCCTCACCAAAGAAAGCCTGATATGTGAGTTGCTACTCCTTAAAAGCCTCTGACAACATCCGATCAGCAAGCCCCTGGGCTTTGCACTCCCCCCCTCACCCCCCTGCACTCTTCTCTCCTGATGGCAACAGCCAAGCCCACAGAAACGGCTGTGCCAGGAGGCTGCTTCAGCCTGGATCTTCTGCTCTAAACCAAAGACTATGTCCAGGCTTGGGGATGAGAAGACAAGTGGAAAGAAACAGGCCACTACTGCAAATCCACCAGCCTGAGGCAGAGTTGGGAAGCATCAACGACCCCCAGCCAGCCTGTGTAACCCATCTGAGAAGTGTGATCCAGCAGTGTGAAGAACTCCACAATCCACATGAGGTCCCTTCTGAAAGGGATGCTTCCCAAAAAGAACCCTTAAACATTGCCTTTTGACATGGATCAACTTCAAAATAACATCTGAGTTATCTACCTAGATATGCAACAATTGTGGCTTTCCTTCATTGATCAGAACTCTTTCCATACATTCAGTATTCACTTGTCTTTCATGAAACCAAAGTTAAAGCTGCAGGAGAAAGGCATCAGTGTCATCCAGGTATGAGAACCAATGGAAAACAATTTGCATTCACCTGGTGAGCACTGACTTAAGATCTGAACTCAGTGAGCCTTATGGGTCCCTTCCAAATCAAAATATTCTGTGATTCTGTGATTTCAACGAAAGGGGAAGTTTCTAATTAGTGTGAAGCTTACCCAACATTTTTGACAGAAGCTATCTCAAAGTTGAATCATCCTTAAAATCTCCCCCAAACTGTTGCACTCCTTCATACAGATAAAAACTCTGCTTCTCTGCTGTCAGACACTTTCAGGGAAACCATAAGGTGTTGCCTAAAACCATCTCCCAGAGAGCCACAAAGTAAAATCTGGTTGGAAAACACTGCTTAAGAGAAATGCCACTTTCCAGGCGCCTCAAGCAACACATCTGAGTTCATGATATTTTCCCTGGAGCTTGCCCCTGCTCATTAGCAAGATGAACAATTTCTGAATTCCAAATATGAGATTCTCAGTGATGTAAAATGAACTTTCGTGCCTACCAATACAGTCACTGTGTGGTTCACCTCTTGTGCAGCTTCACAGAGTGGTCTGTGCCTGGAGATGGGCAGTTAATGTCAAAACAGAAGTAGCACAGAAGAGTAATCTCTGGGGCTTGTGTGAGAATTATTTCAAATAGTACTTAAATTAGGACATTAAAAACGAGTCTTAGGCACAAAGAAGCCTATGGTCTAATGTAAGTCAAAGTGACCTAGAGGCAACTGGTTTTTCACAAGTATTTGGGTGCACACAAGCTAATGCAGCATTAGCATTTTGTCCTCAGATAATTTCAAAACTAAGCATTACCCATAAGGAGTTTTAAAGAGATTATAGTCCTGAAAGCTGCATCCAGATCTTAACTGGAATCCCAAACAACCAAAAGCCTAAAATTATGCTTCTATTTCAACACCATGCAGGTGCGGGAACCTAAGTTTGGTTTTCCTGTTACTGCAAGTGCTCGCCTAAGGCACCATGCTTTTACAGTTATGGCTTTGGGACAACTGTTACATTCTGCACCAATAAAATACGTGCTCTCTGGAGCAAAATCCCCAGGATGACTCCTTTGCTTTGGCACAAATGGACTCATTTGGTTCAGATAAAAGGATGTTCTCTTGCATCATTTTAATTTCTTTTTTTTTTTTTGGTCAGATAGAGAAACAGTTAATTTTGCTAAATGAGTTCTCTGTTGCCATGACTTCACTGCAGACAAACACAAAGCCATCAAGCTCCTTTTCCTTGGGCACTGTTTTTTTAAACAGGTATTTGATCATCTCAATTCTCTTGCTTCTTTTCTCAACATCTGGATTCCCAGCAATATCCTGCAGTCAGACAGATACATAATGGCTATAGCTACTCAGTAAATTACAGAGATATTCCTGCACATACTCTTACCCTCACAATCCACTTCTGCCAGCTGTGCCAGTGCAGCCTCTGTGACTCCACAAGCAGGGCAGCACTGCCTGCAACAGTAAGCAGCAAATCTCTGCAAATGAAACCCTAAATTTACGGGATTAAACCCTGAAAATTGTAATTCCCATGCTCCCACCGAGGGCTAGCCAGCAGGTCCCTACTCACCATCAAGCCAAGCTGTTTTGCCCCGGTCCAAAACCAGAAGCCTAAAGTCCTTCCCACTGCCTCAGTTTCTCCAGTGGATGAAAAAGGCTGCACATGCATCATCTGCCTCCACGGAGTGTTATGACATTGGCTGGGTAAATATTCATGGAGTACACTGGGGATTAAGAGTATTATAGACTTTACTGAGGGAGAGAGCTTTTTCTTTTTTAATGTTAGCACTGAATAGACAGACTAAGTAGAAACAGCATTTGTAGCCTACAGCCATTATCCTAGTAAATGGCTTATTACAGCATGCAGCCTACCAGCTCACCTCCAACCAGTCTCGCTTAAACGCATGTAGGTGGAAGTGCTGCTCATTCCAAAGAACTTTCTTTTTCACTGTCTGTGTCTGATGGAGACTCTGGATAGCTGGGCTCACAAGACAAGGCTTAGGATATAAATATTTCAGTACAAGCTTGTTGTTCAGTACCTATTTACAGCAATCACAGAACAATTAATTACCTCCCATCTAAGACTAATTCCCGTCTCTCCCAAAAAGGGGGGTGAGTTTTGTCCCAAGACTTTCAATTTCCTGATGAGTCACAGCAGACACACTACAATAAGCTCAATACTTCAATCAGACTGTTTCTTATCCAGATATATTCAATACATTACTAAGATGTGGAGTGTGCTATTTTCAGGCATTGTATGCATAATGATTTCTCATCTGAACACACGCCTTCTCCTGGATGAGACAGATGAACATCCTACACCTCCATCCCTTCTGCCCCCCCAAATCCTATAGGTAAATAAACACTGAAAAAGCAGAAAGTAAAGAATTGCACATTTGATGCACTGATTTCTGTAACACGCAGCCCTCTCTCCCACTTCGCTAGCTCATTCCCTGCCCTTTGGCAAGAAAATAACTTATGTGACAGCAGCATCTGACAAGCAGAAAACATTCACAGACTGCACAGGTTGCAACAAGTCCACAGCATCTTGCTTTCTTCATTCTAGGGCCAAGAATCATACATTTCTTGTTCTGCCCCAAGGAGCAACTCTGCATCCCTGTACGAATCCTCAGTTGTCCCCGGTTCCCACGCCACCCATGCACAAGCTCCAAGGCTCCATCAGGCAGGCAGGAGACACTTTGCCCAACCTCCAGCAAAACAGGTTATGGGGATCAGCAGGTGCCCTGTGGTCCTCATTATTTACTCAATTTAACAGACTTAGATATAATTTATTGTGTCAATTGGGCAATTGTTCCCATCTGGGTCATTTGAGCCTACAACAGGTTGCACTCCACCTCAGCCTGACCACAGCCAGCTGAGGAAACTGCCTCAAAGCAGCCTGTGAAGAGCAGAGCCATGGCCACATCTCCCTGGACCATGTGCAACCCTAGGTTCTCACAAGCAATGCAGTTAAAAGCTCCCAGACACCAACAGCTGCCTAAAAACGTGTGGCTATGATGACAAATAGGTTAAAGAACATGCCTGCGTGACAGACTGGGTAGAGGTGACAGCTGGGCTGCTGGTTGTGCCATCAAGGATATCAGCTGCTATAAGAGCAGCCACAGCACAGACACCACCTCACAACTACCCCTGTGCCGATTGCTAACAGCAGTTTTCCCCCGGGCACAACTGGACTGTGCTAGCAGGTTCTGCACAAACAGCAGCAGTGCCAGTTTCTGCCAAGCCCATGCTGATGGCAAGTGACTCCAGCTCAAATGCTCTTAAGTCAGAAAGTATTTAGGTGACGTGTACCAAGGTGTCACATTTGTCTCTTCTGTGGTGAGTGAACCTACCATCAGCTATGAAGATCTGTCACAGCCTCTTCTCTTTTTTCCTCCTTGGAAAAACTTCCTCATAAATTCTTATTTTATGCCAACAAAAGTGCAGAACATTTTCAACCCTCGCAATGCCCTCAGCCTCTGGTGTAACTGTCACAGCTGCACAGAGGATGTGGTCACCAGTATTCCATTCAAGGCAGCAGATCCCCAAGGCTCAGCAGCTCCTCTGGTGCTGCTTTAAAAGTGTCAATGTCTCCTCATCTATCTAAAACCTGAGAGCACCTTAGGAATGTTCAGATAGCCTCACAAACTCTGTGAAAATGAAAAGGGTGAATGGGGAAGGATCATTGGATCATTTCACCTGCCCAAGCCCAGCTTGGAAGGACCAAAGTAAAAATATAGACTGAGCTGTGTTTTAAGTTTAAAACACAGTAAATATCCTCTTGAGTAGGCTCAGTTAGGTCATTTCAATTAAGGTGAGAATATTCACCTATATTTTATTGATTTCCATTAAATACACTATTATCTCAGTCTGGGTGCTTATTGGACAGGCACCAGGCTTCACAAGATCTAAAATGACATTCCCTTTGAGCTGCAGGTGACAGAGCCAAACAGTCCTAAATACACACAAGACCCCATCCGGAATCTCAGCACCTCTTCATTTTTGAGTACCTGTGGTAAAACTTCTCGAGGAAGTTTGCACTGGGCTATCCAGTTCTAACCAGAACAGAAACATCTGCTACACTCTGCAGTTTTCCTCTCCTGTAGATGGCAACCAGCTTCCTTGGAGAAAGCATCAGGCAGGAGCAGAGACCAAGAGCTGATGGCTTTGGCCATGCTGCAGAAGGTGCTTGTGGAGTCACTGCCCCAAGACTAGTGCCAGTGACTTTCTTAAAACTAGCGTTATGAATAAAGAGAAAATATAGGACCACCAAAAAAAAAATACCACCTCAAAAGGGATCATAAATTATCTTTTTTGTTTCTTTTGGAGAAGAGTACTAGTGGGATGTGGGTCTGCAGCCTAAAGAGACAAAAGAGGAGACTCAAGCTCATCTGATATTCTTAAAACATGCAAGACCAGGATTTTCCCATGCGAGGCAAGTCCACGTGTCCTCCTGAAAAGCCATTTGGAAAGTTTCTAAATGCAGTAGGAGAAAAATAATCCTGCTTGGTCCATGCCTGTTTCTCCCTCTCCTCCCATTAGCGCATGGGGAGAAGGTTGGCTTAGAGCAATACAACATTTCAATTTGAATATGAATCACTCCTCTGGTGAGAAAACAAAACAGAGACCCATTTCATATGAGCCTTATCTGAAGATATAATGAAAATCAACACATATAACAGGAGCAATTGAAATAAAACATGGTGAAAATACTGCTTCAGACAAACAAACAACAACACTTTCCCCTCTAGAAGATCCCAAAGTGTTTTACAAACTCATAGAGCCAGGAATAATTTCATCTGCCACTGAAACACGGCTGTCTCTGAATGGGTACTCAGCACCATGTTTTAATTCATGATGGAGGGAAGAATGTCATCAAGCAGGAATTGTGAGAGAGTTCAGGACAGTATGATCTTCATTGGGAACTGAACCATTCTTCTGGAAAGTAGAAGTTGGGTTTAATTTCGATTTTTACAATTCAGTGTGCCACCATGTGAGGCAAGCACCTAAACATGCACAAGATGTTGTACTTAAAATTGAACTGACTGGATGTATAAAGATGGAAATCCAACTCATGTATGCTGGTGTTTTCCAACTTCTGACTCGAAAGAAAACAGCAGCTAGGTAGATGATTAAAATTTCTGAACCTGCCTGGTGATTACAAATTAATTTCTTATCATCCCACAGAGCTGAAGGGTCAGGATTTTCTCGCCCTGGTTCAGCCCAGATGAAGTTACAGGTAAAATGCTTCTCCTCTCCCCAGCTCCTCTCCAGCAGGCACAGAAATATTGAACACTCTTAGGAGCAGGCTGGAAGCAAGCACAGCATTACCATTCACCACTGCTAATGAATGTCAGTCTTGCACTTCAGCTGTACTGAAACACTGACAGAAACTTCATTTTCACCCTCTCTCCTTTGCCCTTTGGCTCTTCCCATCCACCTGCTGGGCCTGTGGCTCACCTCACTGGCAGGCATGGGGTTCTGTCACGGAGCTGGCCAGCAGAGAACTGCTCCAAACTGAGGCCTTTCTCCTGCTACTGAAACATCAACAAACAAGAACAGAAGTCCTTCAAGGGCAGGGGATCTGAGCAAGTGATCTGCACATTTCCAAAGCTAAATGTTTACTTCTCCTCCTGGCAGCATCTGGAAGCTTGCAGACTATTTATCTGCATCTTGGAAACAGCTATTTAGTCCTGCAAATACATCAACAATTCACCTTGACTCAAAAGAATGGTTTGCTGAGCTCTGAGGAAACAATGAAAAAAATCTTCTTTTTCTTACTTTTCTGCCAAATGTCTGTTAAAGCTTTTCTAAAAGGCATTTACTTAATCTTTTCCCACATTACATTATATATACAGTCACTATTCCAGAAAGAAAACAAAACAAAACTTGGTGCACCAATGCAAACAAATCTGGTTTTGGCCAGATCTGCCTAAACCAAAAGCCAGCTTCCTCTTCTACTGGCTCAGGAGCAGAGACCCAAAGCCAGACAGTTCCTAAGATTGCTGAGAGGCTGACTTTTGGATAGGCTTGTTTAAGTTTGTCTTCAGTACCTTGAGACCGTGGGACAATTCAAGTGAAAATGCCTTTAAAATGAACATGGATTTGAACAGCAATTTGAAAAACTACTACCAAACCATTTTTCTCTGTAGCAGTGACAACTCTCCAACCATACAATCATATTCTTGCCAGCTGGGAGACTTGTCCTCATCTTGATTTAAGCAGACCTAATTCATTTCAGTTTTGTTGGGGAGGGGAAAAAAAAATCTACAACTCCATAAACAAGAAAGGAAAATTACAATGAGCTTAACATGCCATATAGGTAAAGGGAATTGCCAGGGGATTCAGGTAAAAAAAATTCATCACTGATTCATCAAACAAGTCATTGAGATGTCTTAAGAACAAGCTATTAAGAGAAGTCACTCTTCCTCTCCACCTTTTATTATTAGCTACTGCTGGACGTGATCTTTTCTGCAAATCTCAAGACCATCTTGAAATGCTGGAGATTTCAGGAAGTGAAAAGTAGTTCTCAAAATGAATTAAACGGCTTCAAAAATCTTCTATTAAAGGTTGTATTGTGCTTCTTTCTCACCACTGGGTATTTCAGATGAACTACCCACTATAAAAAAAAATGCCACCGTGCAGTTCTAGTTGAGGGCCCAGGTTGGATGGGGCTTTGAACAATCTGGTCTAGAGGAAAGGGCCCTGTCCTGGGAAGGGCTGGAAGATGATCTTTAAGGTTCCTTCAAACCCAAACCATTCTATGAGAATCCCAAATTTGGTGATACAGGTGCTTCTAAGTTGTAGAAACTGAGCGAGAGAGAAGTTACTGAAACAAGGGAAAGAAAAGGTGTCCAGTGCCACTGGAGAAAGCCACTTGCAAAACCCCAGGAGAACCAAGGCTCCCCGTGTGTCAGCTCTGCCACAGCCTCGAGAAGGGCTCTGTCAGGGAGCTGGCACTGCCTGCAGCCAGCAGCCTCCAGAATCTGCTCAGCCTGGCAGGAGAGTAGGAGGTGAGAGTGCTGGCAGGAGCAGGCGGAGCAGCAGAGCTGGTGGAGATCATAAATGGAGGAGTGTTGTAAAACACGGAGGTGAGCACAGGCTGACGCTCACCTTCACAGCTCCCCCAGAAAAGCACGGCTCTCTGTCAGACTCTCACAGCTTTGAAACACATCCAGATTTTGCTGGATCAATCCAGGAACCTCATTCCTATGCATGTTTGCTCTCACACGCAAACACGGCGAGGTTTTAACCACACACATTTTGCACAAGTCCCGCAGGCCCAAACTTTCAGGTTAATCAGGAAACTCGGTCTTAAATGGGATTGTAAACCAAAGGAAAAAGATTATAGATAAAGGCAACAACCACAAAGAACTGCAGAGCAGTTTGGGTGAGAAGGGAGCTTTAAAGCACTCCAACACTGAGGTACTGCAAAAAGAGGACCTTTTCTTAAAACAGGACTTACTTAGAAGGACTGCACCAATAGATCTTCCAAAACTGATTTAATCACATGAAAATATGGGCTGGGCTCCCTGCATTTAATATCACTCCTGAGTGGAAAGTTCTCATCAAAGCTATAACATATTCAGTTCCAGTAGAACAATTAGGTGACATTAGGTAGGCAGTTGTGACTCTCAGAAATAAATGACCGTGCTATTTACCACTATGTGCTATGCCTTTAAAAGTTTCCAAAAGTAATGGTCTGTTTCTGTGCGTACTGGAATATTCAAGAGCATTTCATATCATTTCTCATATCAAGAAAAGAGCAATTAGATCAATAATGAAACAGGAGAGCTCCCTTTTACTTTCTGCGGTTTGCAAAGAGGTTCATGTTTCTGTGTGAGCACAGCTCTTGTTTTAGTGATGTGAAAGTGTGTGGTTTGTGCGATACTCAGTTTCTTCTAATATTCAAGTTTCTGTTGTTACCTACCTACAATTTACAGTAAAGGATCTTTTATTCTCACACCTCTCAATCTCAAAATTAGATCAATTTTCCCAACAAGATTTTATTACCCATGCAAACCTTTAACAAATACTGGAAAACTTACTGACAACACACTCTTCGTTAATACAGCATGAAACCACCCAAGACATCACAATTGCTGCCAAGTCTACCTGTGCATGTGTCTGTCTATACAGATACGTGAGGCAGCAAACACAAACCTTACTTTGGGGAAAAGGACTATTTTTATGTTTAGAAAAGCAACTAGAATTCCATTGAAATTCATGCTGACAGGCCTAAGCCACCAGATGCAGTGGGTAAAGATTATTAAGCAACCCTTGAACCACTGTCTATACATCACTATTGTGTTATTTGTTGTGATTAGATTGCTACTATTTTCAAAAGATTTCAAAAATTTTAAAATTTGTCCCTACCTCTGCAAAGCACAAATCTAATTCTAGCAAAAATTTCTGAAGAACCCTCCAAATGGGAAGGACACTGCAATTACTGGGGATGGGTAATCTACTGTCTCTAGCATCAAACCAAACTAAGCCATTTATAGCATTTTGGCCCTCTCCACAACAGACAAGAGCATGATATTTTAGCCAGAAATGTTAATTTCCAGATAGTTGTTTCTGGCCATGTTTCTCTACTCCACAATCTTTGACTGTGCTCTCCCTGTGGCTCTGAAAGAAATGCATCTTTGTCAAATATACTGAAGGTTCTAAAGAGAAAATTCTCCTGCTGCTACACCACAAACATCAATTCAACAACAAAAATCCAAAACCAACTAGAATACTAAATATTTCTGAAGAAGCAAAGTAAACCAGCAGCAGCAATGTTTGTTGAATCATCTGGTTGCCTCTGTAGTGTGAACCTACTAAATCACACACTAAAGAGTCTCCACTTCTCAGTGATGCCCTATTCTGCATCTCTCTGGGCCAGCTTCGTAGTTTGCATACAAATATTGTTACTGGTCATAAAATCATCATGCCCTATCTGGCATTAATTTAATAATTATGCCATTACAGTGCACTACCCAGTCACCCAGCTGCCTTGACTTAGATTAATTCAAGCAAGACAGGACACAAATATTCAAACTCCTTGATGCATCTTGCACCCCCCCTAAGGAGGACTTGGCTTTCAGCCAGACTGTATAAATCCCAGTGGGATTAGTCAATTTTCAAGAGACTCCTTTATGGGATAAGTAAGGAGGTCAAGTGCTGAGATCTATAAAAAAGGACATGACGGGTGTATATAATCCCCCCCAAGACATATCCCTCCAACTCTTTACAGTCAGCAACAGGGATGACTAAATGCACACAGCAAAAACCATTTTAACCAAGGCCATGGAAACAAAACTAGCAAGTGTACTATTTATCATGCTATCTTAACATGAAATCAATTTATCTGATTAGATCGCCCAATATGGCAAAAAAGACATCTTTGGAAGAGATGAGCAGAAAGGACCAAGAGACTACTGCTTACCTGGTTCTAGCTGAAGCAGAACTGCTGAAACCTGCAGACTGCCCTGATGCTCCTGGGAAATACCAGCAGCTAAATCTGGACTATCACAAGACTCTTTAGGACATCCTTCTTAACTATTTGAGCAATGCTCAATAAAATTAAGGTACAATACAATCTGCTGTAAAAGTGCCCCAAGCTAGGTGTTGCCACTGTGGGCAGCTGCAGGTCTGCTGTTCAACCAAAATGTTTAAAGTAAGGGTGAGTAAGCCAAAAACATTCTAAATCACAGTCACAATTTATCATGGTGACCATGGAGCTCAAGCACGCCAAATTTCAAAGGCACTTGGTTTCTCCACTGCTCAGTCTTCATGCAGGAGACCTGACTGCATCCTGCATCCCTCCAGCCTCAGATATTTCTCCAATTTGGATGACATTGTGGGATCTGATTTTGGAATACAGGTAAACCCAGACTTGACACAGCAAACAGGCCTAAGAACAGTTTTGTTTATTTTAACATGAACTCTTGACACACCTCAGGAGAGGCATCACTGCCCTACCCTTCACCAAAACCCCAGAAAGGAGCTCAAGCTGCTGCTGCAGCTAAACCCAATGCTGGGAATGGCTACAAACATCTCTCTGGAAACTAGCGTGACAATAAAACTTCTGCTGAAGTCACACAGCTCTCAGGCAGCTCGAGATGGGCTATCAGGAAGTGGGACCCATCTCAAACCAACCACAAGCTCCTCGCCAACAGATTCCCATCAGCAGAACAGCACCAGTCATTGCCCTCATCTGGGCACTCGGCCATGAGAAAATGTTGGAAAAGCCTCTTCTGTTTTTCTCCTCCCTCGGACAAGTTCACGAATCAGCACCACTGGAGATTAACTGCCTTCCTTCATCAACAACCTGAGTAGGATTTGGACCACTGACAAAGATTGCTCCTTATCCTCCAGACCAGTTCGTGCACTCCCTATGGATCACTAACAGAGTTTGTCACTGGCTCTGAGTGACCTTGGCACAAACAGTAATTCTTGTCTCTCTAAGCAAGAATTTGGGAAAGCAGCCTGTATTGGACAGGTGTGTCTGGCTGAGATTTGCAATCAGATGCAATGCATGGCACAATGTGTGACCTGGAGAGATATTACCATCGGCTAACAGCAGCACAGATTTCTTTCTTCCCTGTCCCTCATTAGCCTCAGAAGCTGGCCTTGCCAGCAGCAGTCGTGCAAGCTGAGACAACAAAGCACGTTAATGATGGGCCCCATCATGTTCCATATTAATTACTGTAGCTAGTAGTAAACTGTTGGTTATAAATCATATTTTGATAACCTGCCCTTTCTTTGACAAGCAAGCTCCAATGTTTAATGTTGCACTTAATCCTCAGATAATACCCCAGGAGTCCTCACTGTGCCCAGCAACAAATCAAAGCAACCTTCAAAAGGCTGGCACGGGTCCCCTTTTCCTACACACCCCAACCTGAAACTATCCCATTGCAGCAACTTTGTTATAGGTCAGCTCTAAAGGCTGAGTTGCCAAAATCAGCGGCACACTCAGTTCTCGAGTGTCCACAGGGCTGTCCCAGCACTTCTCTGGGCTGGCAAAAGCCATGTACATGGTATACACATATCCCAGCCTTCCAGAAATGCTGCACTGTCAGTGCTCTGCAGGGTAAAATAGCAGGGCAGTGATCCCCAGAATATCCCCACATTCAGAAGAGAGAAGGATTACTTCTACCTAGGACCGAAACAGTCAACTAAGATCTATCCAAAGCCATCATATTCTTATTTTTGTTTCTTTTTAATTCAGTGACATTTAGCTAGCAGAACAGCTGTTAGCAAAGGTCTAGGAGAGGTGGAATCCTATTTTCTATATAAAGGATTATGTTTTGGAGGAAACTGCAATTTGACAAAAATACCTATTTGGCAAAGTACATTTTAAAAAGTGGAAAAATATGCTCTGCTTTTTCTAAGGTATCTAAGGTGGATCTTTTCGAAAGATCCACCATGGCTCATGAAAATGAGCCCAAGTTTTAGGAACAAAGATATTAAATTATTTTGCAATGTACATCCAGGGAAATAAGGAGGAGGGATGTGGCCTCTAAGAAGCAGCCAGGTTTGCCCATCACCTCCCACCACCATCAAAATATGTGAAAAAAAAACTCATCTCGGGCTTCCCACAGAGCTGCTCCAGCTTTTACTGGTAACAACTGGCTGGCTTCAGAAAGAGCTGGATCAAGCCTGACATAGTCAGCATCATCCTTTATTTTACTCTGAAGGCACAACACCACACCAAGCAAGAACAAGATGTTGCACTTGCAATTTGCAGTGTTGAAATCCCAACAGCTCAGGAAGAGAATCAGCAGTGGTAACCAAGAATCCCATCCTCTCCTCCACGGACGGATGTGAAGCCCTGCGACCTCACTCCAAGCTGCAAATTAAAAGTGCTTGCAGCAGTCAAGGGTTCATTCTTGTTCTTCCACCACTGGTGGCAGATGGTATATGCTATTATTAAATCTTGATTTCCAGCTTATAATAGTAGTCGTATGAAACCTTCTGCACTAAGACAAGAATTCACTATTTTTATTTTGAGAAAAAAGCAGAAGTCTTGCAGTTAAGTAACTCTTCTCTTTTAACAATTTCTTTCAAAAATTTGTAGCATACTTCTCCTAATTGGAAACACACAGAAAATAGGATATGGCCTATTAGTTAAAGGTCAATGCACATTTAGCCACCTCTTTTGAAACTGATGGTATTGTCATGACAGCCATAAAAGCTGCTTTGAATTTTAGTTCCCTAGAAAGTAAATATAAGGAATCCCAAGGCCGTAACCACAAGTGCCACAGCTCTTAACACTGATGTCATGTTCAGCTGAATGTGTGCTGCAAAAGTCAGGATGGTAAAGCTTCAAAATCAGCTCATCTAAGGGAAGGACACGGTAATTATCCCCCTGCCCACTGCCCCAGGCATGTAGCACAGTGCCTCCATTTGATGCAGCATCAAGAGCAGAAGTGTTTTATCCACAAGCATTTAGTGTGGGGCTCTGTGGGGCTGCTGGGACCATTCAGGGGGGTTGCTGCAACCAAATATGTATCTCACACTGCTGTATGTTGCACTTGAGTTTGCAACTGCTCCTTCCAATTCCAACTACCCATAAACGTTCCCTTCTTGTTCTTTTTTTTAGGAACCAGTTCAATTCATTTGTATCAATTTGTTTCTCTATCAATTAGCCAGGGCATAGGGGGCTGATTTTCAGCCCCTCTTCCAGTGTGTTAGATGTAAGGGGACAGTGTAATTAATAGATGTCAGGCACAGTGCCCCTTCATGCATTGATTTCCTCCTGCTTAGGAAACACTCAGGGAGAACACAATCACCCCTGGCTGTCAGGGGTCTTCATAAAATCCATAGGCTTGGATTCACAGGAACTGCTAATCATTTTGGATGCTGAGAAGGGGGAAGGCAGAGTCTGATCTTTGTAAAGCAGAGGAAATTTCTTATTAACTGCAGCTCCTGAGTGTACTTCAAGGGGAGCTTACAAGAACAGAAAAACTTTCAGAGCAAGAGGCAACTCAGGAGAACCCTTTTGGTCCCGAGCTGTATCAAGGGAGATGGGAACACTCCCACTGACTTCAGAGCCTCTGCATCTCTGAGGCACCCAAACCAGGGATTGCTGCAGCCACCCCAGTTTGCTCCCCCACTGACACACCACATCACAGTCATCATCTTTCCATCACAGACAATACGGGTTTCATCAAGGTGTCTACATATAAAGTTGAACTTTGAGGGGAAAACAGCATTTTATGACTATCCACCTTGGTTGTTTCCTTTTAAGGTTTAATTTTTCCGTGTCTTACATAAAGTTCTCAAAAAAAAAAAAAAAAAAAAAAGAAAAAACCCCACCCCACAGCTCTAGGGTTATTTCCCCCACGCCACAGCTCTGTCCAGGAATACACAGGTAACAAACCACCAGTAGGACCAGTATTTGGTTAAAATATCCTCATTTTTCAAATGCTAAACCTCACCGTACATACCACACAAATCAAAAGCACAGAAGACAATCTACAAGCATATCAGGAAATCTTGCTGGATATTATGCTTACCTTTGTATAAGTAATAAAGCATTTTTCACTGTACACAGAGACTCAAACCCAAAAATACCTACTCAGAACTGCTCACTCTTAGCTACTCCACAAGGCACAGGAGACCAATTCTACTTTAAAAGAAAAAAATACCCTTTCTTCTATTTGCTGAGTCTCTCTGGAGACATAATGGCACTTTGGCAGGGCAGCATGTTTAATAAGAGATGATGGGGAGAGAAAGGTTCTCCAAGAAAGGAGATGGCAGTGCCATGTAGCCAGCACACTGCAAATGTTGTATTTCAAAGCAATACAAATAACAAATTATTACATCCCTCTCTTTAGAAGGCAGAAAACACTCCTCATGCAGTGTTTTCTTTAAAATTTTGCCCTATGTAGGCATCTAGACAGTGCAGTGACCTGGTCTATGACACAGAGATGCACGGGGAAGAACTGACAGAAGTAAAAGCTGTTCTAAAACAATACCACATGCATGTGGTCCTGCACCAGCACCCACCAGAGCACACATCTGCTGGCAGCTCCACCCTGCAGCCTGCAAGGGCTGAGTGCCTTTCCCACTGGAAACCTTTCTGTGATGCTAATCTGCTGCAGAAGGAAAATCACTAGAGGAGGACACCCAATAGCTTCCAGCCAGAACACAACACGCCTTCAGCAAGACTTTTGATTTTCACAGGCACACACTGAAGTTGTTCTTCACAACAAAGAACAGCCTGTCTGTTGCATAACTAACCTTAGGCTGCATTAGATAAGTTGTGCCTTCTCACAGATCAACTGACCTTAAATAATGTCCCCAGTGTATTCAGAGCCAATAGGTTTTTCTCTTAGAGCTCAACTGACAGGTCTTCTCCTTCCAGCTATTTCTCCAGAAAGGCACACAAAGAAGGTTTCAAGAAAAATCTCCTGCTTACTGTTCCAAGAGCAGCTTTCCAGGCCAAAAATGAAGGCCAAGATCTTAGCTCCAGAGCTGCATCTCCCTTTGAAGGCTTCTCGAGCACTTCACTGCAACAGCAACAAGTGAGAGCCTTGGCAGGACGGATGTGGGGCTGAAGCAGATGATAACTGGAAAACTCAGCCTGTGTCTGGAAAGCTTGCTGCAGTTCTGCCACTGAGTCAAGACAGAAGGAAAACAGCCAGCCATGCCAATGAAACACTGCTTTGTATTCTGGGTAAGGCAAAACAAAGGTCTGGTGATGAGGAGCTCTCACGTGTCATGCAAGGGTCAGCAGCAAAGGCAAATTCCACCATGGCATTTCCGTTCTGTCGCCCAGCCCATTGCTTGGAGTGGATACAGCAGGATCTTTCATTGCTTGTCCAAAAATGGCATTTAACATAGCTGTGCAGCATCACCCCACTGCCACATTCCACTCCAGAGGAGGGCTGTTAGTCCCTGCACAAAGATGAAGTCACAGGACATTGTGTCACGAGCAGGTGAGATCCTTTAATATCTTTTTTCCAATCCCCATCCTGGGTGAAAGGTGATGCAGGAGCTCTGCAGCTGCCCCAGAGATAGAAACACATGGGAAGAGATGGAGACAGTGCCAAATCAAGCAAGCCTCTGCACCCCTCCTGGCAGGTCGTTTCATTGTCCATAGAGAAGTCTGTACATTCCCTGAAATGTCAGAAACAAAATGCTCTGCAAAGCAGGCCCACATCCCTTTGGGAACACAGGCACCAAAGCAACTGCCCAATAAAACCATGGCAAAGGCAGAGGCACTAAAAGCCTGGCTGTTTTCTGACACCAGCTTAGCTGTCATACAGACTCCTCCTGAACAGCAGTTTCCTGCTTAAAAATCACAGAGCAGAAGCCTTCCCTTCTTGATATGTGTTGCTCCACTCATCCAGCTGATAGCAAGACAGATACAGCACAGACATCCAGCAATTCCCTGATCTTTTCCAACGGAGTACATTAGAGCAGAAGCCCTGCCTCACCCCTTGCAATTAGCCAAGCTGGGCTTCATTGATAAGGCTGTGTCCTACAAAAGAGCTGTGTCCTTCCACATTCAGGACATCACCACCTCTTGCTCTGAGCACAAGAGCCCAGACTTGTGAGGATTGCTCATGCCAGGGGAGGTCCACAGCTGCTGAGGAGCTTTCTAGTAAATCCAGCCCTGATGGCAAAGAAAAGGGCTTGCAGAGCAGAGTTACAGGAATCTATTCCTCCTGCATTAGTCAGCATATACAAATACATCCTCTTGCTTCATTAAATTTTAATTGGAGTACACATGAATAGGCTTCACTGGTTACTTAATCAAAGGGAGTCTGATTACGAGGTGCTCACATGAAAAGCTAGAAAGCAACATCCTTCCTCGCTTTTCTTTTGGATTTTTTTAGGCATCCATTGTCGATTTCTTCAGGTCAGTTGACATTTTAGGGCTGCTGCAAAGAACCATGAAAAGTAGCCACAAAGAGTAAATAAAGCACTTTGAAGGGAAACAGGACACAGATCATTAGCCCTGCATTCCTCTTCATTATCCAGACAAAATTTAAATGCAAAATCCCAGAGCAGATGTTGCATTAGCAAGCTGATCAGCAGTGCTAAACACAAGGATGGCTTTGCTGCTGTGTGTCATGCACGTGTGGCTGGACTGTCTGGAGTTTCATTCTTTTAAGTGTCCTTAAGTGTCTGAAACCACAGCAGATCTGAACCTACAAAAACTCCTACTCATAAACTTTGGGATTTCCTCAGTAATCGCATTCTCTGCAACACAGATGCTTATTTGTTCACACACGCCTTCCCTGAGGTTAGAGAAATTTGGCACATACTTTCCTGCCTGCCTTGAATGGGACAACCATCTCCCAAACTTCTTCCTCACTAAAACCATGAGCTGTATGACCAAATCCTCAATTTCCATAAGATCCACACAGTTGATACAGCTTGAATTGACTTACAGCAGTTTGCACTGGCTGAAAAATCTACCAGCAAAGCAACTGCAGTTGCACGAGGCACAGCTGGGGACGGGAGCTCAGTGCCTGACTGCATGAGAAATAAAAAGCAGCTATGTTGTTCTGCACAACTCTGTTTGCTAAGCGAATCAACAAAAACAACCAAAAACAAACAAACAAGGAAAAAAAACAAAAACAAAAAAAAGCTTTCAGCAATTTGAAACCACAAGAGACAACTCACTGGCCTGCTCATGCACACTTGCTCAGAAGTGTATATATTCTGTACAGTGACAAGTTCTGGCAGCCAGGGACTGACACACTTTCTATGGCAATGTCCTAATACTAGAAAAATTTGGTCATAAGCTAAAAATGTTACAGAAATAGCACAGGATCATAAGTTATGAGCTGAGTCAGAACTCTATCTGCTACTTGACTTTTATACTATTTTGTTCTTTAAAAAAAAAGCCCATCATGCTGTGGGATTTTTTAAAAAGCAGTTTGCAGCTACCATCACTTATGAAGAAGAATGAGCCTTTGTCGAGGGGGAAGAAAGCAATTTAAAATGGCAAAAATCGATCTGAAAGGAAGCAAAGGACAGATCCCCTCAAACACCACAGCCCTGTGTGTAGTAAGCCCTTCACTAACTCCACAGCCCCTCTGAGTGCCAGTTCTGCAGGGCAAGGGGCTGCCTCTTCATCAGGTACATACAAGGACTCCTCCATCAGAACTCCAGGGATGTTGATGGGATTGTACACAGTAGTACAGTGCCCTAATTCCCAGGAATCCTGGGTGTACAATGCAGTCTCTCCTGCATAAAAGCATTTTATTTGCACTCTGCACTTGTAAATCACTGGTAAATAATTAACAGACAGCATAAGTATGTAACAGAACTGAGTCACAGGTGTTAGCAAAGGAAAACTGCTATAAATGGATATGTCACAGCAATAAGCCGCCTGTTCACCTGTTGGGTGCCGGAGGAATTAAACAATTTAGTTTTTATAAATTAACCCTTGACACACAGAACCTTACTAGAAAGCCCATCCATATTCCTTCTCTGCTATTTCTGACCATTACTTTTCCTCTATTCATAGTTTGGACAGTTTTTAAATGAAGAAACAATTAAGTTTCCCAGGCTTCTGATTGCTGGGTAGAGCTGTGGGGTCACACACGGGTCCATTAATTGATCCCAGGGAGGGAAAGGGAGATGGGAGCAAGAAGCCTTGCCCAGCATCCCACTGGGAGCTGCCAGACTTGCTGGCTGCAGCAGCAGGAAAGGATTTCTCAAGTATGAACACAAAAAGGTAGCACAGGAGGAATCTTGCTCCACGTCTCCTCTTTAGGTTCTCCCTCCCTCCTGCTGCCCCTCACATCCTAGAGGCTGCTTCTGCAAACAGCCCAGGAGATATTCTTTTCCCTACACATAGCAGGAAGGCAGAGAAGTCCTCCTGCCGGGTGTGACACTGCAAAGAACTGCCATGAGGGCTCTCCACACTCCTAAGATCACCAAAGTCATTTGGCACCACAACATTTCAGCCCCAAATACACAGCTGCTGGAAGGGCAGGAGGCAGAAGCCTGCTAAACAACCAGGAACGGGGAAAACACAAGTCCTCAGAGAAAAGTGAAAGACCAAAAGCTGCTCAATCCAAGGCAGTGCACTGAGGAAAGTAAATCATCAGTGTCTCGCCATTCTTTGCTGTGGGTCCCTCAGAAAACACAGATCCTCTGCCTCGTCTGCAGCTCTGCCTGGAAACAAAACCCAAAAAGGACCTTTTCTGACAACAGCTTCAAAATGTTTAAGCTCATTTCACCATGTTTGGTTTGGTTTTGAATACGGTAACATACAAGCAATGAATTCTTGATTTTTATTTTTTTTTTAAGTACAGCTCCCATAAGCTAAAAAAGTAAATGGGAGCGCTTTGCTTCCTGGGGTATGGAACTGGAACATTTTTCTAGCACCTAATAAAACATTGTTTGGTTGATACTAACCATTAAAATATGTGTTTCAAGTCATGTAATGTTCCCTGTGAAATTTGCCTTTTTGCTCCATGAAAAAAAGGGCACTGAAAGGAATCCTGCAGCCATAAGGATCTCACTTAATTCATGGAAGTATCATTTTAAAAGCCTCACAACGTGATCAAAGCACTGTTGAGAACAGATGTTCCAGGCTTTACAAATTCCAGCATAAGTATTTTTTATGACATTTATCACTGCTGAATTCTTTCAGCCATATTTTTCCCCACAAGAAGCATGTAAGCACTTTCCTCCTCGGGGAGGATATGTTCACATGTGGACTGGTCTCCAGCCACAGATCCTGTCATGCCAGCACCCCTCCCCATCTGCCGTGGGGAGAGCTGTGCCCTGTCACCAGCAGCTGTGGTGGCAGCCAGATCACAGCAGAGCTGGGCATGCTGTTCCTCACTTCACAAGGGGAATTTAATGTAGAAATCAGTCTCAATGCTCAATGTCTCTCAACCCTCCACCAAGACAGTCTCACAGAAAAGTCACTGCTCCACTACCCTGACACCAGAGTGCAGCCTACAGAGCCCTCCAGAAGCTGTCTTTTTGTGACCAAGGCATTCACTATCATCATCCCTCAAGGCCACAGCAGGCCACCACTGCCCTGACAAGCTCTGAGCAGCCTCATCCCACCTTAAAGCCAACCCTGCTTTTGCCAGGAGCTGCACAAAGACCTGCATGACCCTTTCTGCCTAAAGCGCTGGATGATGATAGATCTCAGGTAGAAGCCACAGAAATGCCCTCGGCCATGTCAACGCCCCAAGAAAACACCGTCCCTGGTCCTGCAGCTCCTTCCATGGATGTGGAACGCCCTGGCTGTGCACAGGAGCTAGAAGGGTGCTCCCCTGGCTGTGGCAGAGGACACTCAGCACTGCCCAGCTACAGGAGATGCTCAGGTGCCTTGGGGGCTACTAAAGCCAGAGGAGCTGAGCCAGAAGCAACAATGGGGAGCTGCAGGGCTGTGAAGGAACCTGCTTGTTCCTAAGACAGCAGCAATGAGTCCCCATTCCTAGAGGTGATCATGGAGGCAGAGAGCACGTATTTCAACTGCAATTCAAATCACAGTCAAATTTCCACCAAGAGCAAAGTTCCCACAAAGTTTAGCTCTCCACAGTCAGTTTCTGTGTATTCACAGTCTCAGGAGCATTACCAAGTCCTCTGTTGACAGAAAGTCTGAACACCATGCAGTGCTGGGCAGTTTCATGAGAGTGAGCTGTGTACCAACAAAAGACTCACAACTACCCCAGAATCTGAAACAAAACTTATCTCTGAATAACACTGGGGTTTTTACCCCTTTCAAAATAATAAAATAATAAAAAAAGGGATCTGAAACAACCAGCTCCTTTCAAATTTCACACATTCACAGAAGAGGGTGTTTGTGAAGAGGACCCCACAAGCATGTCACTTCTCTAATATGTGCCCAATTTAGTTTCACCTGTCTCCATGTGCTCCCTTCCCAATTCCTACAACCTGCTTGCACATCCTGTTTCACTATGAACACAAGCTTCTTCCCTGGGGCAGCAGCACTGCCTTCACTTCTCCTCACAGTGAGCCCAGACACTAGTCAAAACAGGAGCAAAAACACCAGACAAGTTTACCCATCTTGCTTATCCAGACTGTGAGCCCAGCCAAGGCATCACCAGGGCTGTGGCAGATCCTCAGCCTGGGCTCTGGGTACCACCAAAATGACAGAGCAACAGGCCCACAATTAAGTCACCCATTAAGAAGAGGGAAGAGTGACCTCTGGAAAAGCAGCACAAGGCAAAGGAGATCTCCCAGAACAAGGGAGGAAATGAGGAAAACACATGAAAGGGGAGGCACCAAGATTGCAGAGACAGGGAGGATGCTGAAAGTGAGCACAGATCTTGGGAACAAGGACAACAACTCAAGCAAATGCCGAAGGATGTTGGAAGAGCAAACACAAGCAAAGAGAGGGTCTGTAAAAAGCCTCTACCAGCACAGGAATCACAAGCAATCACAGCAGCAGTCTTCCTCTTGCCAATTCCATGTGTTTTTCTTGATGGACCTCCTAGTCTAAGGACTTCATGAGTTGCTTAAAACTTATTTACTTTTTCATTTATGAGGTACAACTTTGCATTTTAAGTACACAGAGAAAATGTGCTGAAAATTTAAACACTGACACAAAATCTTGCCATGCTGGCAACAGAGACTTTGTACAGGCACGAGCAAGTGCTGGCACACAAACAGGTGCATTCACATCTACACTGCAGCTTTTCAGCAAGAGGACTGCTCCCCTAAGAGTCCTCAAAGTGAGAAAAGAAAGGAGGAGGGGTGTACAGCACTGTCACAGGCCATGCTCTTCTGCTCCAGCCTTAGAGACAACCAGCACTGACTCAAAGTCTGTTTTCCTGCAGGTCCCGTCCAGTCCCTCCCCTCATCTGTGGGAGCATCACCCCAACAGCTGCAATGCATCTTGGGCTGCAGCCACCTCTGGGGTGTGAGCCTGGGCCCCCCCAGTGACAGTGCCATCAGCCACGGACAAAGGACAGGATCTGCAGAGCCCAGGGTGCAACGAGGGAATCTGAAAAGGGCACTCCAGCTGGCACCAGAATGTACTGGAATTGTTCTGCTGAGTTATTAGCGTCACAGCCCTGCTCCAGACCAGAGTCTGTTTCGTTATCTTGCCTCCCCACTCCAAGTGAATTTGTTGGGTGATTTTAAGAAAGAGAAAAAGGCGGTGACCAATTCTCAGGCCTTCTGATTGAGACACCAAAAGAGAAAAAGCATTCTTACATTGCTTCCCTCTTGTTTTTATAAATAAAAATAATGTATAGCCCTAACTGGATAATAAATACGCTCAAAAGCTGTCCTTAAGTAAAAGCTTTTGATAACAAATTGCCTGTGCTAACCGCTATTTTACTGTTGAATTTTTTATTGTTGCTTAAGCACTGCAATTATGCTAATAAGCCTGAGAGGATGGTACACTAAAGCATTGAATGTGACAGATATAATACTCAATAAAATGTTAATCTTACCTGAAAATTGGAATCAAACAGCCTTATTAGTATTTATGGATATGGCACCTCCAACATGTTTCTCTTAAGAGGAATATATATATGCAATAGATATTTCCAAATATACCCTGCTATTTCTCATGCCTCCACAGAATTTAATTCCAGGTGGTTATTACCCCTGCTGCTAATTGCCAGTCCCTTTTGGAATAAGAAATGAGAGTGTTGCCTTCTGGGACAGGCAAAACTCCTGCACACTGGAGGGCTTTTCCTTTGCCACCTGGAGGATGGCAGCTGTGGGGATGGGGACAGCTGTCCCCCCCTCTCAGCGTGGCCACCAGGCTTGTGAGGGTGTGGCACGACACAACAAAGGCTCTGCTCTGCCACCCTCTAACCTATTTTCCCCATATCCTCTCCTTTTATATTCTGTTATTTACAGGTGCTGGAGAAATGACTTCTGGATTTTAAGATGGTCCTAAAGACAAATTTATTTATTTTGCTCTAAGACTTTTCAGCCACTGCTGACAGGGAACCAGACCCATCTGCTCCACTGCAAGTTACAGCACTGCTGATTTGGACCAAGAGCTGCTGAGCTCTCGCAGGGGTCTGGCATGGAGGTGCTCTGTGACTTTCCACAAGCTGCACTGTTTTTTGTACCTTTATTTCACCACCTAGTCCCCGTCTGCTGGGAATTGCTTTCTCAACTGATGGCATAGTTTTTTTCACCACATATAGGCTTTCTCTAGGGGAATTTTTTGTCCAGACTCATGGGTTTCAGACCCAGCCTCAGGGCTCCACTGCCATGAACTTCCTGTGAATAAAATTCAAGTGGTCTTCAGCACCTTCACTTTCTCATCTCTAGAAGGAAGAAAAAATGAACTCAGAAGAGCCACATGCTTCAGACAAACTACACTTACATTCATGACCAGCTCTAAAGAGACCATTTGTACACAATGGACTGTGTAGCCTTCAAGTGCTGCAGGTTAATGCCTAAATAGCAGCTGCTGGTTTCCAGCTTCACTCCTCATGCTGCTCTCACCCACAGGAGTCAATTCTGCTGACAGGACAGCAGAAACATCAATAACCACTCAGATATTTCCTGACAGTAAAGCAAGATTCTTACCACTGGATGATGCACGCTTCCATGGCGGCAAACATTAGGTGGGAGATATCTAAGAACTGTTTTCATGAATAGTCACAGCAGGGAAAACCCAAATGGCTTTCCATTGAAATCTGGGATTCCCAGAGGGCTCAGAGATCACAGCAGGTAACCCACAGGACACCACTCAAAACACACATGGGCTCTGTTCAGCCAGGTTTGCAACCCACGCTGGGGTGCACTGAGGTCAAGGATGGAGTGCAAAGATGGGAACAGGGTGCCTTTGCAGAACAGAGCTTAGAGCAGCTCCACAAACCCTCACTTGCATTGAAAGGAGCACAGCACTTGGAAAAAAAAAAAATCAGTTGCTAAATCAAGGGAAGCTACCAATTTACTGAGCTGGCACCTCAAAGAGCCAGGAGATGCATCTAGGGCTCCTCCACCCCAAGCAAGCCCCAGCACGAGATGCCAGACACCAAATTTCAGAAGCAGACAACTGAAGCAGGCACACAGCTACAAAGTGCTGTGAGACCACACAGCAGCCACTCCCAGAAAGGTGGCAGGACTCATCCCTGCCATGTTAAGTGAGTCTTGTCATTATTTTCAACCCTGCAGGGAAATCTAAATTGAACTTTGGCATACTGCTTTCTTTTGCTAAGCAGCAATGCTTGAATGTTAACTCCAGTCCTGACAGGCATATTTATGGACTATTCTTTGCAAATAATCTTACCCTGACCAGTCCGAAAGGTCAGAACCATAAAAAAGAATAACAATTAAAAAAAAGCACAAGGCTGGAAAACCATCACTACCATTGGCACAACCTCTCAGCTTATTAACCGTCCTTGCAACAAGGTGAATTGCAAGGTCTTGGATTTATTTGATTGATTGAGATCAAAAGATCATGGGGGAACACAGTAAATTGCATCTTTCCTCAAACACATTTTGCTTTCAAGATTTGAGCAGATAGTTGCAGGAATTGAAAAGCTCAACAGGAGGAAAAAATAAAAGAGAAAAAATAAAAAAAACATGCACAAAGGTGACTTCAGAAAGGCATCCCTTATTTTCTTCTTGACACCATCTGCATTTCTTAGAGCTATTTGCAAGTTTCTTCCATGTCCCCGTACCCCTGAGACACAACAGCTTATCTCTGCTAAGCAGAAGATGATAAGGAACAATAAGATACTGGTTTAACTCCAGGGCAGACATCAGTGTTTGCTGACATTATGGATGAAATGTAAATTTTAGAGAAACCAAAGTCCAACAAGAGGTTGAAGAACTTCCCACTGAATTTCAGATGTCCTACAAGATAAGAGAGGTATCTAACTGATCTTCTTCACTGGACCAAGGAAGACAAAGCACCTGAACACCCCTCTTGTCATAGGATGGCTTGGAGGCTGCCTGAGCCCAGGCTCCATTTGTCATCAGCAGCTCCCAGGGAAGGGATGAAGGAGGAAGAAGCAAGGGAACTAAAGGAGCAGACATCTTCAGGACATAATTTCAAGACCTAGCTGGTGAGCCAGCATTTTTAAACTCAGGAAAAGCCTGCTGTGTTTGCTGTCAAGACAAGACAAAGAAACACAATGGAGAACATGAACAGAAGAGCAAGAGAAGAAAAATGAAACTCTCCTCCACTTCATCAGCCCTGGAAAAAGAGAGGAAAAGTAATGACTTGGTTCCTCTCTCTGTGTTCCACATGATATTTGTGGTTTGCTCAGTATACCTATATTTGTAGCATTGTGTTCTGATGTCACAATAAAACAGATGAGATTACACCCCTGAGAGTAAGAGTAAATCCCTTACATGGACCATGGAAGCAACCCAAACTCCCAGAACTTACTACAAAGGAGCCAGAATTGATACAACTTCCTGTTTTTACCACAAGTTTACACTACATGCCAGCAACAGAGGATTAAACTTCTTCTTTCCCCTGAGCTTATACTTCCCTCCATAATAACATCCCCATTCAGGTAACAAAGACACCGAGCACCAGCAGTAATTGCTGCTGCCTCAATTCTTCACCAGACCATGCAGCACATTGTGCACAGATATACCCAGCTTTGCCTTTCACCTTATCAGCTTTGAATAAGGTTGTTGAGATAAGAATTTCACACATTCTCATTTCTAGTTATCAGTGGGTTAGTAGAACTCTCCAGAAGTCAGCTAGTCTATTTTTCCACCACGTGGAAGGATAGGTTCTCCTAAAAGCATGTCTGCTATTGCTCTTCCAGTTCGTTCTTAAACCTTTCCATGACTGAAAGTGCCTAACTTCCTGGGGGAATCCACTCCAGCACTCAGCTGTCCTGACTGTACATCATTCACTGACACCTCAGCTAAATTTCCTTGCTGCAACCTAAGTTTATAATTTGTTTTATTTACAGTGGAGAGATTTAGTTAATTCCCTCTCTCCACGACAAGTTCACTATTTCCAAAATTTACAAGTTGAGGCAGTGCTGCTTGTCCTCTCTTTGCCCATCTGCTTCTGCTCAGAGCACATTCTCAATCTCTGCATGTGTATGTCATTCCTTACCCCAAGAGAGAAGGCACTTGGCTATCACGAGGCTGTTTCAAGGGAAGATGCTCACCTCCAAAGGCTGATGCATTCAGGCACACACAGTTACAAAGTACTCTGAAACAAGAAAAATAAAAGATTTGTCTTCAGGCAGGCAGAGTCCAGTCCAGGAGTAAAGGAAAAACCAGCAACTCTGAAGTGCAATTTTCTGCACCCCATTATTTAGCACACAAACAGATCTTCAAAAGCAACATCACTGACTGTAGATACATCATGCACCACCGCTCAGAGTTGGCCACATTTTCTCTGACAACCATCATAAGGGTTTGATAAATTTTTGTTCTAGGAAACAAAGTGTTCATGGACTTTGCAGTAAGCTCTGCCAAGGTATAAGCAATACCCAGCATATGTCCAAATCAGATGGCTCTGACTCCAAACTTTTAAACTCTGTGACGGAGGACAAATTTTAATTACCACTGATGACTTTATTTACAGTGTCACTGAAACCAAGAGAGGCAAGATTTCCAGTCCACTCTGAGATTTAAATGTGTGTAACTTATGGGCTAGATCCAGAGGGTAAAAGTCAGGTCTGATACATGGCTTTTGTATTCACAATATACTCCTTACCTGATCTTCAGGATGTTCTACCTAGCAAAATGAAATCTGTCATGAACCCAAGTGTTTGGTGACATTGTAGAAAGGTAGAGAAACGATCTACATGAAAAGTGCTCAGAAACACAGGGGAGAGTTCTGAATGACAAAAACATCACAAATTTCATGAAAGATAACAGGCAACAAGGGAGAGCAGCAATGATACATTTGCCATCCTACTTGTGGAGGCTCTTAGAAAAACAGAGTTGGATGGTAGCAGACAATTTGCAACAACAGCACCTTTCACCAGCAGATCACCTTTTGCACCCAATCTCATCTAAATTCCTGTCTCCCCTCAGAAGGAGCTGCTCCTGCCCCCAAAGGATCAAGTGGCTTTGTAACGATTATGCCTTTTCCGATGGCTGAAGCCAAGAAACCCTCAATTTGTCACCTGCTGTGAAAACAAGATGCCTGTTGCACATCTAAGGATATGCCAAAGCAAGAACTCAGAGTCTTGTCTTTTGCATGGATTATCCATCTGACTGTACTTTTGGCTACTGCCCTTTGTCCATCTCCAAGTTGTTGCTTGGGATGGTTTTTTTCATCCTTTGTAATCCTACCCAGCTGTCCTGGGCTTTTGCTTTCCTTCATCACTTGCACCCTTAGCAATGCCAACACTTACAGCCAGCCAGCCCAACTGCTGTCAGCACAGGAAGGCGACACACTCCTGATTAGCACTGACTGGAGAGCAGAAGTGCTGTTTCCAAGGCTAAAGAGGAATACCTGCACCAATAACATCCCTAAAGCACCACATAGTAGCTGAGGAGACTGAGCAATAAATGCCTGAAGGTGAAAAACTCAAAGTAATCTCAAAATGCATGTTGGACAACTGATAAAAGACTCTAAATGCATGCCCATCTTTAAGGGTGAAAGTAGCTCCAAGGACTTCAGCAAGATCATCTGCAGCATCAGACACGTTACCTCCCAAAATACTAGTGAGATAAGGATGTTTAGCAAGGGATAGAGATATGAGGAATGCTTCCACCAAGAAAATACACCCATTTGTACAGCTGAATTACAACAGCTGTTGAAAACCATGGAGTAGCATTGAATGGCAGCCCAGGACAGGGAGCCAAGACAACTACCACATGCAATTGAAACTGCCAAGGGATTAAGTTAGGTCAAATGTAATTACACAAATTGGATCCTGGCCAGAGTACTGGCTTATTCAAGAAAATTAAAAGAGGTGTTCAGAAGTTTCAGAGATTGAGTCCTCCTCCTGTTAATTATTTGGTGAGTCAGTCAGTGAAGTCTCAGTACTCTGGGAGGCCATCTGAAAAAGGGGAAAAAATGAGGCATAAACTTGAAAGGCATTAGAAGCGATTAGCAAAAGCCTTTGTTCTCCATGGCAATCCTGGCTGCACCAGTGCGCGAAAGCCTTTCATGTCCATGCTGAAAAGTGGCCTCAGCTCCTTTGATACTTCTGGGAGGAAGCGTTTAAATTTACTAATATCCCACTGACAGAAGTTACAGACAACAGTTGAGGAACTTCTGCATAACTCAGCCAGATCATACCCAGCTCTCAGGCAGCACTCCTGCTGAAGGGAGGAATGACAACAAGACACAAAGAAGTTCACTGACACCCGGAGCAATGTCCACTCTACATGCTACTTCTGTAGGAAAGCCAAGCCATGTCAAAAAGGAGGTCGCAGCCATGTGGGACAGTGGCTTCCTCCCCCTCATTCAGTTTTCAGAAGAGGGAGAGCATGCAAGGCAGGCAGTGCTAAGGAGATGAGAAAGGAAGCTTTGTGGTCTGGCAGCTGAGCATCACTTGGAAAGATTAGATCCTGTTTATGACTCTGCCATAAACCTTCTGAATGATAAGAGCAAAGTCACATATATCAAAATTTCCCACATATTTACTGCTGTGCCTTTTGTGGCTGAATGAAGATACAGAAGGACTATGTCCAGAAGAGACAAGAACTAGCAGGCAGGGATTGAGATTCTGTGTTCAACCTTTAATCAAGACTTGTACTATAACCATGTACAGCACTACAAAACATGAAGTGTTCTGAAAAAACAGGCCTTGTAAGTCTCAGTTTTGGCACCTGAAAGAAGTAGAAGCCTATGCTACCTCTGTATCTGGGAGTCATCATTAGAGATGCACTCATCGCTGTCTTTGAAGCAGCTGGATGCGACAGTAAAAGCAGTACAGAATTGGAGATTAACCTTTTTTGGGTAGCTTATTCAGTGCAACGTTCAGATGATGCACATGAAACAAACCATTTTTTGACTGACATGAAAAAAACCAGAGAGATAAAATAACTATCTTCTCAACAAGTGCCATACACGAGGCATGTCAAGTGACATGGCTTCATCCCACAGTGACAGCAGGTGAACACACAACTGAAGCCTCTGCCATATTGATTTAGTGTGCTTTTTTTTTTTACCCCTTTAACTTTTCATAAAACAAGCCAGGGAAAGGCAGACATTTCACAGCACAGATTGGTGCAATTTGTATTAATGGCCCAAGCATGGATGCAAGCAGCAGCTCGCTTCTCTTTGTGTGGAACAACCAACAAGGAAAAGTCTGGTGGGACAACTGCTACCACGGCACACCTTGCCCCAGCCCAGCAACACCTCCTCCTCCAATGGCTTTGCAACAAGCAGGGCAAGAAAAAGAACACAGGGAAAAAAATCTCTGCTGTCTTGCCATGCTGTGCAAAATCCAGAGGCAAGCAAATGTGGAAAGAGTTTGCATTCTGCACTGACCACACACAAGCTGTCATTCTGTCAAAAGGTAATCAAGTGCTCTTCCAGGTAACAAAAGTACCAATGTCCCAAATTCCTCATCCCTGGCACTCCTCTGACAAGGTAATCATTCCCTTGGAGTCCTCAGGCACCCTACAGATAACAAAGATTTCTTTTGCAAATAGGAACGAAACAGCAAGGCAGTTCTTCCCATTTTTCCCCAACACCTTCCAACCAGCCTCCTATGAAGCAAGTCCACTGCTTGCACTGGAAAGACCCACAAATAAAGGCAAGTCAGACCAGAGCCACGACATGGCCAGGGCCACAGCTGGGCACCACCACACATCAGGAGAAAGCACAGGGCTGATGGCACACACACTATAAAAAAATAGATTTTTCAGCACAAAGCAGGGCAGCCTGAAGGGTTTCATGCCAAAGAGGGACCTACTCTCATGTTGGCCAGGGTGTGCAGGGGGACATGCCCCTGTGGCAGCAGCAGTGATTAACCAATACTGATAATGGCCTCCAGTGCCTGAAACAAAGCATGAGGAAACAGCACAGCAAGGACTTATGCCAAGTGGCAATAAAGACAGAGGCAGGGCTGTTGTTCAAATAAGATTTTTGGGTTTTTGCCTAGGTTACTTGTTGTTAAAAAAAAAAAAGGTTCTGCATGCAGGGACATCCTGTTCACTGTATTAAATTAGAGGGATGATTCAAGAGGGAACAGCTTTCAGCAGACAAGGGGGGAAAAATCAATTTCAGGTTGCTATGGACAACTGGGCTGTCTCCTGTAAAACGGAATCGGATTCAGCTCTACAAACCTGAACACTAAACATTCCCTCAAATACAACACACACACACGCTAAATTAATGAATACAATGAAATACAGACTTGTGCCATCTCCCAGGTTTTTTGGCTGAATGAAGGGCGCACTCAAATCTACTAATTGCCACTAAATACAGGACTGGAGTTTGGCTCAGTGGTGGCTCTCTGACTGCCAGTCCAACACTCCCTTACAGGGGAGAAGCTCTTTAACAGCCAAATAAACCAGAACAGTGCTTCACCTCACTCTGGGCTCTTCCATGGGCTCTGGGCTTGCAGTGGGATCTAAAACCATGCACTGCTGATCCAAGCTCCTGAAGAACTCAGCTAGAAGGGGCGGCAAGAACAGCCTGAGGCTTTCAAGCATGTCCTGGCTGATACTGGACAGAGGCACAGGCTGCTCCTGGTCCTTGAATACCCTGAATAGAAACAATGTCCTCCACCTGAGCAGCTGATCTATGGTCACAGCTGCCAGTAGGAACCTCATGTGGAAGGACCACTGGGGACAATGTGGTGGCCACGGTCCAACAGGTGTCCTCTCCCCACGTTTTGCACTAGAATAACTTCAAACAGGTTTTAAGCACCTTCTCCACTCCCTGAAGGAAGAAAAGCCTTGGTGAGAGAGGCTGGAGCAGAGATGATGCATCTGATTCTCTGCCCTTTCCCAGTAGCTGTTAAGAAATCAAAGAAATCCATCTAGATCAATCTCCCCATGAAGGCAACAGGAAACATTCCCATCCCACGATACTGTAAGTCTTATAGAGCAGTTAATGATTTTCCAATGAAATGTACCATCAAAATATAAGATTTTATTAGCAAAATCAATGATGTGTGCAGAGACAGTCCCTCGTGTGCCTTAAAAAAATAGTCTATGAATAAACCTGACAGGAATAAAGAACATTGTGCAATTATTACAGCTGTTTTACAGGATACTCTAGTAACGACAGCCCATACTTCTGGTAAGACACCTCAAGGCAGTACCACAAAAACAAAAAACATAAAAAGAACAGAAGCACAGCATTCCCCTACACTTGGAGGGTGCATTGTGTTTATTATATTACTTTTACCAACAAGAAGACAACATCCTGGAACCAAAACCACCCCAACGCTTAAAGAAATATTTATCAGTCACCTGCCTTTTTCTCCTTCTCTACCAGTTCAGTGTTTCACTGCATTAGAAAAGCAACCAGTGGAAATTTACACCCATCTAAACCTAGCAGAAATGGAAGCAAGATAGAGAGGCAACTTTTCAGCACCCACAAAACTCATGATGTTCCTAAATGATGCACACAGATCAGGTAACTGCAGCATCAGAAAGCCCTCTGCAAGCAACACACCCATCTGAGGACACAGGACTGGAGTCCTACCAGCCTGACGGTCTACTGTTCTCAACTGGCAGCTATCATCCACATCAATGCCACCATAAAGAATTCAAACAGTCAAAACATTAAGGGACCCCAAAACCAACACTCACCAAGCCCACAACCTGATTTTTTTGTGAAGCTAATGAACAAGGAGCATCATTAAGTTGCATTTATAGCCAAATGCTCAAGAGTGCACTTATATGAAATAGTGCCAAAAAAACACTTGACAGTTCTAACCCAAACCTAGACACAAGAGCCTAAGGTCCACTCAGAGGAAAAAATTAAGTCTCTATTCCACTTGGCTTTAAACAACCTCTGGATGCATGTTGGGATGGATAGGGAAAGAGTAACAAGAATACCCAACAGATGTTTCCATTAGCATAGATTTGCCATTCATCTCCCTTTTTTCTACCATCAAACTTCTTTATAATCCTTGCTGGATAATTTACAGTGCTTGTTGCAAAGTACAGTCTCTAAGAACAGAGACAGCAAACACTTGACAATGTAGAAGTTCAAAGAGCTGAGCCATGCATGACCTGCAAGCAGATTGTTGCTATTTCCCCACGTGGATAAAAGGGCTTTGCCTTCATGCAATGCTGGAACTTGTCATCATGAAACACCCTCTATTACAACATGGCCCAGAGGAGCTACTATTTTGGGTCCTAATAACGTGCTGGGTTTTACAGGAAAGAAAGAAGGCAAGTAACATGGAACAACCCAGCTGTCAAGGAGAGAAACAGATGGGATCCTCACAAAGCTACACAGATTGCCTTAGTCAAGTGCTGTCACAGCCCATCCTCGAGATGGGAAAGCACGGTGCAGGAGCTAGATGAAAGGAGCTTGTGAAATTAAGTAGCATCATCACCTCCACAAGGCCTGTGAAGAGACAATAGAGAACTGCTTTCCAGGCACTCTGATCCTAAGGCAGTAAAACATGACTCAAGGTTGTCAAACTGCTTTTTTTCAAATGCCTTTTGGCTGAGCGACAATTGCCAATTCTCCCACCTGTTTGGCCCCCATGAAACACAAAGAGCATCCACAGAAGCACAAGCCACATCTGTGGTCTTGGAAAAGCTCTCCCCTGGGTAACAGGCACAAGCAGGGCTGGCTGGAGGTGTCCCTGCTAACATGACCCCAGGTATTGGCAGGCAGGCAAGCCACCAGTGCACAGGTAACACCAAGATTCACCCTGCTGTGGTTTCCAGCTCCAAATAGGGCTTCCAAATAATCTAAGAAACCACAACACTTCCTAGGGCAGTTGAGTTCCCAGTGTCTTGGCACCCTGTGAACCAGTGACAGACCAGGAGAGGGGAGGGATTGGCCTGAACTTCCTCATCCAATCTCTCAAAAGGGAGCAGCACCCAAGAGAACAAACCAGCTTTGGAAACCCCAGCCCACTTGGAGATATCAGGGCCCATATCCAACAGATAGAGAGAGAACCTGTGCGTTGTACTTCCAGCCGGAGAACAGCACAGCCATTCACACCCACAGTGATTCAAACAACACGGGCTGAAGGCAGATGATGAATGAAGTAACAGAATCGATTGCCTTACCCCCCCTCCACCTCCCACTAACCGGAAGATGCTATTCAGGGAAAATATAATTTAAAGGCTGAGGCTAATGATGAATCGGATTGATTTTTAGATGAAGAAAATAGACGTAATTGCAGTCTACCTGCCTGCAGCTTGCCAAGTCAGAGCGAGCCTCAGGAGAACCTGGCCCCCTCTCCTGTTCCTCGACCCACCTCTGTCTCCCATCAGAGCAAGAAAAAACCTCACAGAAAAGAAATTCCTTTACACAAGACAACTGTGTGTGGCTCGGAGCCAGCTCAATGCTGGCTTCCCTATTCCTGCTCAACAGTACAGAGCCTGAATTAATGGATATGGAGAGGGCCCACTTTCCAGGGAAAAGTGAATTCCAAGTTTGCAGCTGGGAAGAATGCATCGTATGTCTGGTATTCACGCTGCGCCCTCTTTTCCTCTTCCTTTTTTTGGCCGTATAAGGAGCTGAGCACAGCAGGCTGGACCAGTGAGTGCAGCGCTGCCTGCTCAGCACCGTCAGACCTCAGACTCTGTTTGTCTTTACTGGAAATCCAATGAATCCATCTAGGAAAAAGGCTAGTGCATACACCATGGAGCGTCAGGCTCAGACCCCGCAGTCTGGAGATGCAGGATCCAAACAAGAGGCAGCTGAATGAGACCAGCCCAGCAAGGGCTCCTGCAGAGCTGCAAACACATGCACTGCACAGGCAGTAATTACCTTTATTACATTGCAGGGAAGGGGTGGGGGGGTGTTAACTTAAAAACTAGAGACTACTGCAGCTATAGTCCTAAAGGGTTGTTTCACAGGTTTGCAGTACTCAAGTAATACCTGCACAGGAAATAAAAGCCAGCCTGGCCTGGAGTGAACACACCTGGGGCTGGGAGGATTACGTGCCTTTGGCCACAGAGAAATACATCCTCTCTAAGACACACAGGTTATAAACAGGAGTGTGGGATTGCGCTTTAGAGATGCAAATTGCTGGGAATTTTTCCTAGAGTCCTGACAACCCCTGAGTTTGAGTCTATTGCAGCAATTTCAGCAGTAGACTGGGATTTCCATATCCCAAATGCAATTACAATATTACCTTCCAAAAACATAAACCCTTTTTGCCATTACTGCTTCTTCTGTAAACAACAGACTATTCCTGTGGGCACCCAGGGCACTGCAGGAGTGAAAAGGAAAGGAAAAAGACAGGCACCACATAACCTTCCCTTTATGGAGAGTGATGGGTGGTGCCCCATGGGATGGCAGTACCAACCATCAGAGCCCCTCATGCTTGGCCCTAGGATGTAAGTGCAGGAGCAGAAACTCACAAGCACCCCCAACCCATCCAACCACCCTGTTTTGCCCTCCCACCTCTGTCCAGCAAGTGAAGTTCCATCTCCCTTCCTGCACTAGCAGCTCTGGGCTGCAGCTCCCCACTGCCACCCTCTCTTTGGAGGTTCTGTCCCAGCCCCTGCAGCTGCCTGCTCCCTACCCTCCACCTCCACAGAGCTGCCTGCATGAGGAAAAGGGAAGGACAGTGGCCAGAAACCCCTCATGACATCTGGAAGCAGTCTTCAGCCTTCACCTGTGATATCCAGATGGAGTCAGGGATGCTCTGAAGCACAGAATGAAGCAGCTTAGATGAAGACACACAGTCGAAACTCAGCTGGGGGGAAGGGAAAGTTTCTAGCCTCATTAATAACAGCCTGAAATTAAAAGCAGAGCTTGTAGTACAGCTGCAATTTCAGCTACCCCGCTGCTTGTGTTAACAGTGTGGCTTTATTATGGTCAGGGATTAAAAACAGCTTCAACAATTAAAGGAGGGAAAAGAAAAAAAAAATAATGACTGAATGAAAGAACCACCACCACCACCACCAAAAATCAGTATAAAAAAAATTCCTGCGGGCTGGAATGATTAGCAAAAAACACTTGTGTGCTGTGAGGAGCATGAGTGAATGCTTCCTTCTCCACAGAGACCCACACAAGTATATCTGACAAGTGTATCTGTCCCCCACCTGTGGGAAACCACACAGTGCCCTGTGGCTCAGCACCAGGGATGTCACCTCCTGCCCAGGAATAGGTGGTCTAGAGTCACCCTGTTCCAAGCAGACAGCTTAGAAACTTCCTCACTCCTGCTGTCTAAATAACACAGCATTAAGAACAAAAATGGAAAGAAAATAGTCTTGCAACAAATGACTAACATGCCTCAAACTTCTCAGGAGGCACCAGTCTCATCGAGCTGCTCAGAAGAGCTGAGAAGCAGCATGCCCATGTCTCTTGGAGGTGAGCTGGTTGCCTCAGGCTTCCTGAAGGCATCCACCCCACATTCCCTGGCCCCTGCCCTGACACCAGCTGGATAAGCTGCCACTGGGAAACCTCAGTTTGTTGTGTCTCAACACGACAGTTGATGCATTTGAGAGCTTGGCCAGCAATGCTGAGATTGACCCTACTCATTCTGCTTTGTAAGAATTAAAAGCAATGTCTTCACAAGAGGAAGACTGTCTCCTTTCTCTTTCATCACCTTCCTGATAAAAGTATTCCCTGGAGACATCACCTTTAGGGCAACCACCTACATTCACTGCTAAACTACTGAGGACCAGAAGTCCCTTCAGGTCCAAGCTCACACCTGCTTTTTCTCAACAGTGTTTCTGTGCCCTCACAGGTCTTTGCTTCCGTTTTTCCTGTCTACTAAGCAGGGGATATAAGAAGGGTCAGCCCAGGAATTCTGGAGTTTAGGATTTCTTTTACTCCTTTTACCTCATGGTCACTTTTGCCTTTGAACAACAACAGAAAGAGAGCCCAGCCACAGCAGGAAAGCATCAGTTTTGTCACAAACACAGCCACTCCTACAGCTCTTTCTCCACTGCAGAAGGTTAAGCCTTCAAAAATCAATCCAAACTTGGCCCATCCACCAAAGCCACCACCTTTGCACTATGTGGATATTAACCCAAGGACCACAGGACATTCCCAGAGATATGCTCTGGGCAAATTCCTGCATCTACCACAGAGCTGCAACGCTCCAGAGCCAGCCTCCTGACACAATGATGGTCATCTTCACCAAGACAACAGATCCCGATTCCTCCTCCAATGCTTCAATGAGGACACACTGGACAAATCTGGTCCTCATGGCTGCTGCAACCCAGCAGTAAAAGCAATGCTGGGAACACCCAACAGATCTGAGCCCCATTCCTGCTATGGGATGAATGTAGAATCATTTTCCATAAGGGATTAGAGTCACATCCCTGTCAAGGAAACTATTAGTTAACAGAAAAAAATCTTAGCCATTTTTGGAGACAGAACCGTGGACTCGGAAAAATTCTTGCTGCTGCAATGAAGGACAGAGACATCCAACCCAAATAAAGAAGATCCATCATTATATGACAATGGCAGTGCTCAGACATCTGCCCTCAAAAGCCAGCCAAAAGCATTTTACACTGCTCGCTTTCACAAGCTCAGAAATTCAAGCTAGGCTGTGCCAACCCTTTGCAATTCCCTTCACTGGAGGGTACAAAGGACTTCAACAGAATTGCACTTGAAGCAATGTCTGTAAAAGTATCACACCTAAGGTCCAAGTCCCCAGCAGCCACACAGCTTCTGCAGCATGTCCAGGGCAGGTTTGGTATCTTAGAAAACCAAAATCTCCTTTATTTTTACCCTGAAGTCTCCAGTATTCCAAAACTATTTAAATTAAAACTAACAAGCCCCACAACACACTTTCTCAGACACCAGAGCACTTTCTAAATGCCAAGGTGACGACAACCTAAAGTCACCATGGCTTAACAAATGTGGGTGATATGACTTCTTGGTGGTTTCAGTTCAGGGGCTTTGCCTTGCCTTTTCAGCGGGCTGGGAGCACACATGGCCAACACAACACAGCCACTGTTGAGCTGTGAGAATGAACCAATCCCAGGCAGCCTCACAGCCCCACCATGGAAAGCATTATATCCTCTCCCCTGCTTTGCAGACAGGAGAAATGGAAGCTAGAAAACAAACAGCCACCAAAAAAACCCAACCAACCACACAGGAAACAACAAAACCCCCTGAAAAGGGTATAGGAAAAAAAACAACAATGCAAGACATGAAGTGTGGAGCTGCACTGCCCAACACACTCACTCCTGGATGGAAAAGAAGGGGATGTTTGAAAGATGTGGGATGACACCTGCACCAGGTACAATCTGGCAGTGGGTAAACAGGCTGTGGCTTAAGGGAAGTGCACAGAAGCAGGAAGGACTGAGGACGTGCCAGCCAGCAAGGAAGGTGTTGTAGCCACAAGACATGGCAAAAAAAAAGAAAAAATAATCAGATTATTCAGATCCTGTCCTTAGAAACAGATGCTAGAGTTTTTCTCTTAGTTTTTCTCTTACATAGGACTGCACTGTGAAAGACTCCTCTTCTCAGCCCAGAACTTGTGACCTTCCATGTCACAGTTTTTTGTATGCATGTCTATTCCTGCACAGACAGATGGAACCAACACTATGGCTGATGCTAAACTACACTACTCCTCCTCTTACAAAACTGCTTCCAGTTCCAGTAGGAAGATCCCCATGTGCTCAGATGGCCAAAATCAGACACGCGCTGAGCAGTGCCTTTACCTAAGAGCTTTACTAACATCTGAAAGAATTACAATAGGCCATCTGCATATTCTTCTCCTAAAATGTACCTGGTTCAAACCCAGTTCTCCCTCACCTCCTCTGACATATTCACCATTAATAGTTGAGCTGCTGGTGACACCCTGAGCAGATTCAAGGTATCAGTGAAATAACCCACTGCAGCTCCAGGTGGAACCAACATCGGAACCAGTAGCTCCCATAAACTACAACAGCTCTAAGACTTACGTTGGAGAGCTACTGGAATTTATTAGGTTAATCATGCCAACATCACAAAATCACAAAGGGCTTAAACTTTGTACCTGTACAATGCAAGAACAAGTTCGTTACAAATGCCATTAACAATAAACCGTAACAGCATTTCCAGAGAAGGAAATGTGGGCACCTACAGTGGGTTGTCAGAGAGACAAAGTACTAAAGTCAAGGAAAGAACTCCGGTTTGCCCCTTTTTCCAACCTGTCACAGACACATGCTCCCAAGAACCCAAGCCTTTCCCTTTTAAATGAGGAACCAATCACCCTTCTAGCTTTGGGTTCTGTTCCCATTTTAGCCTGTGCAAGCCATGAGGCACCAAGGGGACCTATGAGCTGCTGCTTCTCAGAGACACCAGACACACCTGAACAACAGCTCTCAGTAGATCAAAGCTGGCACTTTTCAGTTTCTGCCAATTCCCTTGATTCCCAAAAGGAAGTCTATGACCCTTCTAGATTGACAAGCTCATTTTTGTAATAAAAACATAAAGGTCCCTTGCTGCAAAGAAACATGAGCAGTCCAGCTAGGAGATGCCAGCACAGCACAAACAAGCCTTCAACACCATATCATACATGGAGCTGGAAATCCCTGAGATCCTGTCCTCCTGTTTCTAAACTACTATTTGTATTAATTTGACTAAGTGAGGATTTTAAACATTACCAGAAAACTTTTCTCAGTAAAAGGAGGTCATTCAGGCACATTCACAGGAGTAGACTTCCTCTTTAGGGTGACCTAAAGTTGGAAGGTTTTGCTCTAGCTAGCACTGGAGAGAGGACTTGATCAGAAAAGCACCCTAGGTCACTGCTGGTCTTGGCAAGGCTGGATAAACTACAGTAAGGGCTAGAAAGAAGATCTGCCTAGTCTGGAGGCCAGGGGTCCAAAAGGCAAGCCAAAAAGTAACTCGTTCCCTATCCTAACAAACTGTGTTTTCAGTTGGAAGTCCCTTGGCAGCCTTCCTGCCAGAGGATGCTGCAGGTCAAGACAAGGGTTCATTCCTGGCCAGGCTGCGCAGGGACACGAAACACAAGAACAGACAGTGCTCTGCAAACATGGGCTGGAACTCTAGGAGAACTGCATCTGCTGGGCTGTCCTCAGACAGAAAGGGATGCTGCTGGCCAGGACTGGTGTGCCCCAGGAAGCATCAACCTGAAGATAAGAAGGAAGAAGGGCAAGGATGGGGTAAGTACCAAGGCACAAACAGGGGAGCCAAGGCAAGTCGTCAGGCACCCAGCTGCTCCACACCTGCCTCACAAACACCTTGGGTTCCTTGCTTCTGTGAAAATCAAGAGCAGTGGCATTCTATAAAAAAATGTCACTTAAACTCCTTATTAAAGGTAATTTCCTCTCCCACCCCTTTTCATTAGCAACATTCAAGCATTCATCAAATGATCCTGTTACATCCAGGCAAAACGTTAGTCTTCTTACAAAGAACCTATGTATTAGCACTGTCTATTGTTCTAACTACAATAAGTTGTACTAAAAAAATCAATTGAGAAACACAGTGTCCCATTCACCTGAATAGGAGTTTACCTTAAATAAACCTATCACACTGGGAAATCCATAAGTGCTTGGGAACAATGCTCATATGTGGAAAAAGATGCAGCAGTAACCACATTACTTTTCCCTTCTAGGCAGTAGCTTTCCACTTAAATTTTATACAATGCACCTGCTTATTGTTCTTATTACACAACATTGCATTCAATTTAAATCCATGCTGCAAGTATCCCACTCATAGCAAAGAGACTTCAGAAAGGAAAAAAAAAATCACATTAAAGGGAAGCAATGTACAGCAGCACATTACACAGCACCAATTCCAAGCAGGCTGCCATTCTGATCACACCAGATGGCATTTCAACTCCAACAGTATCCTTCAGTGAAACATCCTTGCTACAGCATTATTCTTGATGCACAGGGTCCTTTTGAAATTAATGGTACAAATTCTCTTTATCATTTCAAAAGGACTGTGTTGCTCAGAGTGCTTTACCTTTTCATATCTTCTTTTCCAATAACTTGCAAAGGAATAAGGCCAAAACAGGCCATTCTTTATGGCAAAAATAAAAAAAAATAAATAAATCAGCTTTCCTTGGTAAGGAACTACAGAATAGGGCTGTGAATCCCAACTCAGGAGAGCCTTATGTGTCATTCCAGATCTAGGCCAACTCAAAATCGCTTAAGCTCCTGATTAACTATAATACGTGCTTAAGTTGCTTTGACTTCCGTAGGACTTAAGCATATACTTAGATGCTTTCCTGTACAGAAATACTCTCTTAAATCAAATCCTGTTTTGTAGGGTGGCTACACACACACGTGCAGCTCATGCCCCCAAGAAAGCTCTGGCTGCCTGAATTTTGTGCCTCACTATGGACCAAAGTGGTTCCCCCAGAGCTTTAAGTAAAGCTCAAGTCTGGAAGTGCTTTATCGCAGATAGGAACTTTGTAAAGGTTCAGCTCTCAGTTTGAGATTTGGTAAGTGATGCTAAGACTCATGAGGAAGCCTACAACACACCAGAGCTGCAGATGTTTCCAAGAGGAGAAAAATCTCCCTAGACCCAGCTCCATCTGCTATAAATATCGCTGTGGACCAGCCACAGGCTGCGAATATACAGCAGAGAGCAGAAGGACCTTTCACTGGTCCCTTCTGAACCACTTCTCCTGGCGGGGTTATGCCTCAAAACACCACAAACTTTTGTCCACAAGACACACCACAATTTTTTGACACAAGACATACAGAGTAACAAGCAGGAAGTCTCTCAGCATCAAATGGCACACCAGGTTTCAACCCCACTCCATGTTACCTGTGAGGAATGCAGCAATTTCCCCCTAGCCTTCTACCTCACTAGGCATGGGCAACTGCTAAACTATCCTGAACCTACCCTACTACCAAGGAGCTCTCATGTTTCAAAACAGAACCTCGGCCAAGAAAAGCCCCTTTGCCCAAACCCTCCCCTCACCAGCTACTCTCTTGCTATTAGAGTTAATTGCAAGCACATCCTTCCTACAGCTTGGCTGATAGAAAAGAACTCCTGCTATGTAGGGGCTTGGTTTTCCCATCTTGCCTATTCTCAAGGCAGTGCAATAAATTATTATTACATATGAAGGCTTTGCAAACAACTAAAGCATCCTGTGTGCCTGCACAGGGGCATGCTGTTTCCTGGTGTGATCTGAAATAGCCAAGATATTAAAATCCCACAAAGAACTGAGTTTCTAATGGAAAAACTGACGTGCCAGATGTTGATACTGATAATTACTGTGGCAGCCTGGAGCAGAGCCCAAAGCCCTCTAGGTTAGATGGCCTCACCACTCCCTGTTCCTCAATGACCCACATTACAGTCCAGCTGCTCCCACATTCACCCACCTCTGGCATTTCTCACCCAGAAGAGGATGTTCTCCAAGCCCTAGACCTTCCCTTCTCTTTCAATGACCATCCAGCCCAAACAAGGGATCAAGCTCTTCGGTGCTGAAGATGGCACAGCAAAACATCAAATTCCACCAGACCAATAGCCCAACCCAACCCTCCGTTTGGGGAAGCCCCAACTGAACAAAACTCAACTCAGTTCAGCAGCACAAGATGACTGTATTTTACCTCTTGAAATCCTCCTCTTTCTTATTGATGCCACCCAGTGAAAATATTGGGATGAGAAAACTCTGCAGATTCAAGATATCAAAGCTGAAGATCAAGTCCTTTGCCAGGAATCAGGAGAGGATCAGGACAGCAAACCACAAACTCCCAGCACACCTAGAACTTCTCTATGCCTGAGATTGGCGTCTGATTCAAACCCAAACCAGCCTTTAAAACTACTTCTCCCCAAAGTGGTGGAACAGGCTGCAGAAGCAGTGGGGACGCCTGATCCTCCTGCTTTGTGCAAAAAGCCAAAACCAAAGGTGTTGCTTATCCAGGCAGCTGTGAGAGGACAAGCAACACTGTTCCCTACTGCAACACAACTTCAGGGCTTTTCCCCCCACTCTGGGACCTCCAGCACCCTGTGACAGGGAATTCTGCATCTCCAGCAGCCTGGGGGCTCATGGAGCTGAGAAGTTTCAACATGCACTCCCACACAGAGGGGAACAGGTTTGAGCTGGAGGGTCTCTGTGGGAGTCTTGCACTGAATATGAAATGTACAGTAGTGCCGAGCCTTGTTCCAACGGAAGGCTAAATGCCTGTCTTCCCCTCTCAAAACAGATAGATGTCAAAATATCTGCTGATCAGACAAATTACAGAAACAGAGAACACATAGTGACTGCAGGGAGGAGAGCCACTGCTGCAAGCCTGCCCCAGAGAAGTGCAGGATCACAACATACAAAACAGAGCACCATCCAAAAGCAAAAAGAAAATAGAAAAGTGTACTGCCTGCCATTCAAATGGGGATTTCTGTTACAGAAACACACCAGGAGCCTGTCTGCCCTCCTCCCTCAGCCTCTGCAGGGAAAGACATCATCTTCCTCCAAAGGTGACAAGAGATGAAATAAAAACAGAAGGGACAAAGAGACATGAGGAGAGGAGTGGCAGGACACTGCAACTTTTCACTTCAAAGCAACAAACTCCTTCTACCATCAAGTTTATTTGAGTATCACCAAAGGGTAAGACTTGAGAAAAACACAGGTACATTCAGTACCTACCCTTATGCTGAGTCTCTTGCCAACCTTTTCAGTATGTCAAAAAAACATTTTAAAAACCCAGTGGTTTTCAATAGTTCCTTTCTCCTGTGGTTGCTGCAAGAAAATCTTGCAGAAACCATGGTAGAAATTAAATACTTTAAAACACAAACGTGATTGCACACATCTATTTAGCATGAAGCAAAACTCAAAAATTGGTTTTCCCCAAATTACAGTGTAAAATTTCAATAGAAGGGAACAAATTTCTTTGAAGTCAGTGCTGTCCTTTCAAGCTGACCTTCAGTCACCTGAATCACATGCCCAAGACCACCAACACGATGCAATTTCCATCTCCAAAGCTTTGGTCTTATAGGATTTATTGTTTAAGCTGCAAGGGAAGCACATTACACACTGCTGACAGTGCATTTGCGCATGTGAACAAAGATGAGGGTGAGGTGAGATTAGGACAAGCTCAAGGGAATTAGCTCAGTGGGTTATTTATTTCATGACAGCACAGATTAAAAGGGCTGACTGTCCCTTTGGCCTTACAAGCACTCATGTGAGTTACCAAGCACGTTTTATTGGAGGGAAGGGGAAGAGATGTTATCATCCAGGTAAATATCTCAATAAATGGTTGAGTATTTGATGGACAGCACTTTGCATGTGATTAGCATGAAACCTCCCAGGATCCCCAAATGCCAAAGAAGGAAATGCTCTTTTTAAACCTTACTGGGGTGGGTGGGCTGGATCAGTCCCAGCTGAGAGGCAAATCAGCTGAGTCAGAGGGATGAACTACCCAGCCAGGATATCACAATCTTCAGGCAGGGCCAGCCTTGACCAGTATGCTCCAGTTCAGCAGCAACACCTGCAATTGAAGCCTCCCAGTCCCAACTGGTACAGACAAGCACCCTGCCCATGCCCTTTCCTGCTGGACCAGGCTTCACTGAGGCTCTCGAGGGACTGAGCAGCAGATTGAGTGGTAAAAGCCAGACGGCCTCATTCCTACTGACCCGCTCACACCGTAACGTATTTCTCATTTCCGAGTGACTGGCTGTTCTCTCTCAGTCCTGGTTAATATTATTTGTGTTTTAATGCTTTCTAGGAACCATTCCAGCTTTACATCACAACAAATACCACCGGGTAGGGGAAACACTTAATCTGGCTGGCCTCGCTTTTGGTACTTCACTTTAGGAACTGGTCCAAGCAGTGAGAGAAACAGCAGAGCCTGCCCCACAGCCAGACCTCTCCCCACATACACTCAGCCCCACTGCAAGTCTGAAGGTGCTTTCATCAAGGCTGAATTCTGGACCTCCTCCAGAATTCAAATCAAATAAAGAGAAACCCACAAAAGCTTGAGATCAAAGGACTCTTTGGGTTCTTTTTCTTTGCAGACACATTGTGTATTTCCCATTTTCTTCCTCTCAATCTCACCAGCAGCACATGTTTCTGCAGCAATCATTGCCAGAGTAAGTGCCCAACTTACTGGCTGAGCAACTGCTGTACAACCCCCAGGGGGAGGCTTTTGTCACCACCTCATGCTAAGAAATTGCACTGAACTGCTCAGTGACACCCACCTCAAAACTTTCTGAGCCACTTCTTCACAGGCCATTATTCCCACCAAGCTTTTAAAGCCTGCTTGTAGTCCCTTCCTGCCCATCCTCAGGTCCAAATCATGAAACTCATACTTTACAGCAGCCAGAATGACTTTCAGGTGTGCCTCCTGCCAGAGGAAGAGCTGTTCATCCAGAATGATGTTCTCTTGCAGCCCAACTGGTTATGGAAGACTTTTTGGAGTGCTGTTTCCCTTCTCAGCACTCACCCTGCTCAGTCAGGAGGAAGCAGGTAGGAAAGATGAGTACACAAGGCACATCCCACTGTGGAGGTCTGGGAGCTGCTGCTTCCCAAAACAAGTTTCCTCTGAAGCTCAAACCAGACCCCAATCCAATGTACCTGTTTGCACAGAGTGGCGCTATCCTTGCACCAGTTTCAGTCACAACTCACTTTACCTTCTTCCAAGAAGCTGTTTTCTTGCTGAGCAGGGATGTAACCAGCTCAGAGACTTAGAAGTTAGCTCTTCGTCTGCAATTCCACATCTCTGCAGCCTGAGCATTATTTTCTCTCACAAAGAGGAGCCAAAATAATTTTTTTTTTTTTCTTTAAAGAGAGCAAGAACCCAGTCAAGGGTATCTGCTGTTTAGGACAGGAATGACAAGCTCAGAAGGTGAATTTTCAATGTCATCACTTTGCCCCAGGGAGGGGAGAGGGGGACTCACAACACGTTAATCATTTACCCACAGATTTTCTCAGGAGCTTGTTACCCACACCCAGCATCTCAGGAGCACATCTGCAGGGTGCAGGCAAAAAGGAAACTGGGGAGGGAAGAGGAAGAAATACTTTAAGTCAGCAGGAAAGTGTAAAGAGCTTGAAGCCAGGGGTTATCAACCAGACAGAATGACCCAGTTATGCAACTGAGAGGAGAAGGAGGATAAAAACATCAAGAAAGGCTGAATACTGTAAGGTTCCCAAAATACAGAAGGTACAGATAACTGGCACAAATGACCATGAGAATTACACTGAAATACAGATTACACATGATTAAAAAAAAATCCTCAAGAAACTTAAGGTACCTCTTCCCAGCAAACCCACACAGTGCCAAGGAGCAGCAGAGAGCATCTGAACTCCAGGCAGCACCTGGAGGTCACCATCCATTTATTCTCAGGGAGTATTCCAGTTATCCCCTACCACCAAGTGAAAACACTGGTGCACAATAAGTTTTTTTCAATATTTCAGTGTTATGGAGGGGAGGGAGCTTTGTGTTGTGCTATTTTTCCTACACCAAAAAGGTACTAGAAAGCTTGAAAGTTCAGATCCTAAAAGGCCTGTGGGTTTTATGGGAAGCAGGGGTTCTTTCTAAATGTTTTACCCCTAGAAAAAAGATTTCCCATTTTCTACCTAGGCAGTAGTTTTGAACTCTGCACAGAACAATCTCTGCTGCAATAGTGATTGTTAGAAGTGCTTTGACAGACTTCCATCACCCCTTGAAGGGTCCAGGGCCAGGTTGGATGGGGCTCTGAGCAGGCTGGCCTATTGGAAGGCATCTCTGCCTATGGAAGGGAGGTTGGAACTGGATGATCTTTAACATCCCTTTCCACCCAAACCATTCAAAGAGTCATGGATTAGCAACACCCTTCTTCCAGACTCCAAATTAATCTGCTGCTCACATTAGCTTTCATTTTTTTCCATCAAATTAATATTTACTCCTCTTACATATTACTAAGCAGTGGACTGAATCAGGTCATCTCATTTTTGGGAGGAAGAACCATTTGCACTACCTTGTTTGCACAACAGAGCCACTGACTCTGCCACATCCAGCCCCAGCACACTGCACTCCCCTCCACTCCTTTCTGGGCCAGGCCAGCTTCTAATCATTGTTTTTGTGTAGATCCCACAATCCCACCCACATGCAATGTAGTAAATGCTTGCTTTGGGTTTTTGGTTGGTTGTTTTTTCTCTTTAACCAAGTGACATTTTTCAAACCAGGTGACTTTTTCCACTTTAAATGTTAGCAAAGTGGGGGGTGGGGATGTGGTGAGGAAACTAATCAGTTCATCTTTCTCCTCTAGTTTGATGCAACACTGCCCTTACTCTTACACAGCAGCAGCACTTTTCAAATACAGTTTTCACCACAATGTTTAAATGCTGCAGAGAAATTACCTACTAAGATGTCTAGCCTATACATTCTCTGTTTTCCACCACCTGTCAATTACCACTGTTGAATGCATCAGAAATAGCTGCCCTCTTTTGTATTTTGCCAGGCTTATTCACATGAGATACCACGTCCCTACTGCTTTTAAATGCCCCAAGGGACAGAGCAGCTCAGGCATCTGGAACACACCAGACAAATCCTCTAAAGCCACTCTAGGATGATACACAGAAATCAGGAGTGCAAGGTTTGGGAATAAAACTTTTAAAGTTCCTTGTGTTGTCAACGAAAGTCAGCCACCAACCCAATGAAGGTAGCAACGCTTGGAGATTATGGTGCCACATCACCTCCTCAAGCTCCTGTAGCATCAGAAAATGTTTGAAACATGACAAAACCAATTTTTGTCCCCTCTCAGGCACATCAATGACAATAGTTATCATTTTTAGCACAGTTTATCTTCCTGCTCAAGCACAAACCACACAGTGGTTGGTATTGTCAGAGAAGAGCACCTCAGGTTTGCCAAAGTGAGCAGTGGGGAAAGTGAACTTCCCCACATTATAGAAGAGAGGGAAATAACACAGCTCCTGGCCTCAATGAAGGGAGCACAGAGCAACTTTAACCATGGAGACCACTTAGGGTGGCCAGGACAGCAAGCAACTGCTTGGACACTGGGAAAACAGGAAGGGGAACCACCTTATATCCAGAATGAAGTGAAAGGGTTGTTCTAACATCCATCTCCTACACATGGATGCAACACTTTGGTTTCCTCCCTCTTTGGGAGCTGTCCTCACAGTTACAGAAGTTTCTGAAGAGATGCTGCTCTCTCTCCTACAGCACACATCAGTGTTTTAAGCACTCACCACCAAGTCCAGCTTTACCCTTCCCCTTCAGACCTGCTCTGCTCCTTTCCTAAAAGGAGAAAAAATAAGATGGGGAGCACACCAGAGGTGACACACTGTTTGTGTGAGAGCAGCAACAAGCCCTGCTGCAGCACCCAGGTGTGGAAGAGGGAAGACAAAGCTTTGCCACTGATCCAACATTTTCTCTGATCTGCATGCCAACACAAGTGGGCAATTAGCCCAGTTACAGATCTCACACCATTTGGCTTCACTTTCTCCTGGGAAACAGGAGATGGGGTGGATGTAAACACCTTACCAAAGAAGCAGTGGCAGTTGGCCACTCTGAAGGAGGAGGGGTGACACACAACCATGGCAAAGCAAAACCCGAGCTCAGCACTCCCCACTGTCCCAGCAGGCTGCAGGGACAGGCCTTGAGCACAAGCCCAGGTTCTGCAGAAGAGCATCAGCCACCCCCCCAGCACTGCCTGCTCCCCTGACCACAAGCTCCACGAGGGCTTCTCACTGCCCAAGGGGCCCATGACCGCTGCCGGTGTCACGCTGCCCACCAGAAAGGCAACACTGAAATCCATTCCTGTTTTCCATGAGCTAAGCAAAACAGCCTAAATATTACCCAGCAGTGCCAGCCCTTGTGATGGGTAAATGCTTCTGCGATCAGGGGGACATCTTTATTTAAATGGCATCTGTATGGCAGGTGCCATCAGCCCTGCCACCCAATCCATTTGTGTCAAACCCTTACGCAACCGGTGCAAATAAGCCCTGTCACTCACCCAGCCTGCTCGCACAAAAGGATCGTGTGCCAAGCACGCTGACCCCTCTATTAAAATCACCATCATCCAGCTTTTTATAGAAAACAGCTGATCTCCTAAGGCCTCTCTGCCACCATAACCTGAATTGCAGAACTTTCAGGACCAGCCACACAGCTCGGGATCCACCCCCCCAGGTAGGCAGCGGCTTCGGAACGCAAAAGGCTCACAGAAAATACGCCCAATGCAAATCACTTTATTTCTGGAAGAACAGAACTTTTTCCCCCTCCATGTTTTAGCTTACTCCACCTTCCAAAATAGCCTGAACTTAGTCAAGAAAGGCATGTTCATTTTGGAATGAAGCTGCACGCACACAAAGCGCTCACAGAAGAGCTGTGGCAGAACAACTTGTTCCTCAATAGCTATTCTGAACCACGTCTCAGTAACAGATCCAGAGTACATCTCTGTAAACGAGACATGTTGATCTGACAACCTGGTTGAAGTGGTGGGTAGAAACTTAAAACTTTTACAAAAGCATGAGCTCTCACTGACAACTCCCTTGAAGTAAGGGCGCATCGATCCAAGAAAAAATAAAACAGACATCATTCACTTCTTTTCTAGAGACCTGCTTTGCATCTTCAAGTATTCAAAAGTTATCAGTCCAGCCCTAGTGTTGGTAAGACCAGCTTAAAAACCAATACAATCAAAATTACCGTGCTGAAAGTTTACCTCCAGTTTGGGAAAAGAAATTTCTTTTTCCAAAACATTCCTACAGGACCACAAGGCCCAGAACCTTAAGTTCATTTCAAATGGAAGACAAGATATTAAAGGAAATTACAGATTTAAGGAAGCAGGGGCTGGCAAGGACTTGATTTATAGCAGAGCTTACAACAAGACCACAATCAATAGAAATCACTGAACATATTGAACATTAAGGCTAAGACACTGAATATCTCAAAACTCCATTTTGCTTATTATTATTTGTGATTGCAAGGTCTCAGATCAAAAAGTGGTTCAGAAGAATGACCTTTATCCTCACTGCTTTTACACAGCCTGAACACCGCTTTTCTGAATGAAAAATTTTTCTAAAATAGTGTGGTAGTATTTTTCTTTTATGATTTTGTTTCCCCCATTCAAAATTTCACTCAGCACTGCAAGTACTAGTTAATGCAATGCCTTTCCACATGCTCTGTTTCACTATCAGGCTCTCAGTATTCAGGACTCCAGCATAGTGAGAAAATCTTTGGGAAGCATCATTTAAACAAAATAAACTGCAGAATTTTTTCCCCTGAAAAGGTCTCACAGGCTTAGGGTTTTATACAACAGCTTGTTTTCACAAACTGCATATTCAGGATCCGGTTGAAATCGGTGTCTTGTTTCAGCCACCCTGCCTAAAACATGTACTTACTTCCTTTACAGCAACGTGAATTTGTTCACCGTGGCCAACTCATACCACATCCCTATTAGATGCATATGCATATATATATATATATATATACAGGCATGTGCTGTCTCATCTAAGCTGGCCATGACCAACACAAGGCTCATTCAGCCAGGAGGAGGGTTCCTAAAGCCTTATCTGCACCCGGAGTGGTTTAGTGTTACTGGGCTGAAAGGAAACAGAGAGACATCCTGTTTATAGGCTGTAGAGCCCGATGGATAAACAAGTGCACCTCAGTGAGAGGCACAGAGGGGCAGGGGGAGGGGAACAAAAGGGCAGAAAGCGAGGCTTAGCGGCTGTGAGGACCGAAATACCAGGCGAGCTGGCTGCCTGGCAGCACGGCCGGGGGCTGCAGAATGTACAGAATGTGCCGCCCCGCCGGGGCTGCCGACCCTCGGCGCCCCAGCCTGCTCGTCTTTCAGCCCAGCGCTGGGCCACTTCCTGGCACCCCGAGAGGCGACACCGGAGATGTTCTTCCACACCCTCCTCTGCTCTCCAACGCACGCCCACACCACCGAGCCTTTCTGTGCGTTCTGTGTTTCATCTGCCAGCTGGGCACGCTCAGGGTTTTTGCAGTGCCACAGTGGGAAGGGCGGTGAGCAGCGTCAGTCGTGCCTCTCTGCTGGCCACCCGGGGAAGCCAACAGCCTTCTCTTGGCATCTGCTGCTGGCCACCAGCAGAGGTGGACCCTGGGCTGGAGGGACAGGGTCTGAACCAACCCAAGGTCACTGCTGTAAGCCCCATCCCCAGCTACAGCAGGGAGAGACAGTCCCAAGACATGTTCCTCCCATTCCTCTTGCGTCAGGAAAACACTGGAAGTCCATCACCAGGTTAGAAGGAGGTACCAGACTTATTCTCATTTTAATTATCACTTGTATTCATTGGTCCGGCATGAGGGAGTGGGTCAGGGACAGAACTACGGGATGGATGCAAGAAACAGGACATCTATAGAAAAACCCTACAAACAGCCCTATGCTTCTGACATTGTTCTGTCCATCCTTAAAGAGATAGAAAAATGTGAATATCTACCTTGGTCCAGACCCAAGAGCCCCTTGTGCCTCTAGCAGGCATAAACCCACAATACTCCTCTCCTAGACTGCCCTTGACGAGGAGGCAGAAGCCCCCTGGCTGCTCAACACCTGCCAAGGTACCAATATTGTGACCATGGTGACTCACTAGGCCACTTCCATGGAGCTCCAGGCTAGCTCCACCCTCAGCAGCACACTTCCAAATAACACCTTAACTCCACAGACATCTGGCCATTGTTGACAACGCCCTAACAAACAAGAGGCAAACTGGGAAGTGGGGAGGGAACATGGAACACCTTATGGGCTCAGACAAATAAGGAGCCCAACAGGGATGTTTCCTACCTGGCCAATCTTCATGTGAAGTATCTAATCCCACTTTCCACACCTTTGCTGCTCCACTGATCATTTTTCCCCCTTCACTAGAGAACATGGGGAATGAACCCACATCCATCCTCACCCAGCACAGAAGAAAAGTTTGGGCTCCCCTGTTTCCAGTTACAGAAAGCATCTCATGCCAACCCAGATCAAGGCCCAAGTGTGACTTCTCACATCTGTTTCCTTTTCTGTTTTTACTGCCTCATTTTTCTCCGCAGGTCCAGAAACTCTCTACAATGGAGGGCCAAACCTCAACATGTTCTCCAGCCCTTCTAGTCTGAAAGACTCCACCCAAACCCTGTCCAAAGCATGAGTAAGAAAGAATTATCCCTGTGTGTACAAGCAGAGCTTGCTGGTGAGTGATGCCAGCATTCACACTCTGAGCACTTCCATCACAACATGGCTGGCAAGCCAGTGCTTCACAACCACCACGAAAACACCACAGTTCTGCAAGGACACACAAGAACAGGACTTGCTCACACTCTGACAAGAACTGAGGATGAGGCAGTGCTGCCAGGCCCTTGGCTCATGAATTGAGGCCCGGGGAACCTGAGAGCTGCTCCCAAAAGAAAGTCCTGAGCACATAATTTCTCACTTGTTTCCCATCCTACTCTTTGTCTTCTGCAACAGAGACACTTCTGACTCATACCAGGCTTCCGCAGGGCCTGACACAACAGGTCGACAGACTCTCCTTGAAATCAAACAATAGCAAGCACAAGGTGACTGTGCCTTGGCCAAGAAGAACCCAGACTCAAGACAGTCCTCAGAGGTACAACTCCAAAGTAAATAAATGTTGATGAACTCCTTTTCTCATCAGCTCTGTGTAGTTCTGATGCCTTTATTTTGCCTTCCTTCCAGCTGGAAAGAAAGTTCATTGAGAATGAAAGCTAGTGACTCGCAGTGAGCAGTGACAGATGCTGCCTGCCTGCATGTGTGAAAAAACTCTGACAGGCAGAAATAACACACCTCACATGTCTTGTGGTGGCAGTGAAGCAATAAATATTCTAATAGACTACTAAGGCTCATAGTAATAATGCTGAGCTCCCTTTACAGAAGCCACTCCCCATGCCAGATGACATCTGCCATGGTATAGATGTTCCTGGAACAGGGAGATATTTTTAAATCCCTCAATGTGGCACAAAACTGTGAGTGTATCAGCCAAAATACCAGCCATCACAGCGTTTAAATATAGCCTTGCACATACCATCTATAGATGGGAACACAGACAGATACATGGTATCTAGCAGCATTGCAAACAGACATTCTTCTGCTGGTCCTTGAGGACTTCAAAAGAAACTTCCCAGCCAGCAGCTCCACCGGTGTCATCCCACCCTGTGCAGTTCTCCATCAGCTTCTGTTCCTCAAGTGTGTTAAGTGCTGCATCTCAATTCTCATCATCAAAAGCCTGTCCCTGCACTTCCCACGTGTCCCCTCTTCTACAGGGCAGTGCAGGTGACAGGCTCTCCCCAGCGCACCCCTCTGTACACACACCTTCCAAACCAGAACACACGGGCCCCAAAACTTCCTCTGTGCTGTGAAAGGTCCTGAGGCGGAGTTAGAAAAATCTTCAAGGCAGTCCAGTTCACTCAGGGACACCTCTGACATGTACAAACTCTAGGCACAGTTCCTATCAGAGGCAGGAACACAGGTGCTAGAGGGAAAAGAATTTGCAAGCTCCAAACTAGCAATAGCTCCCCATGGAGCACCTGTAATTGCTTCCCAGGAACTCTGCCGGCACCCTAGCTACGGTAGGGGAAAAGGAAAAATAAAAATTGTTTTTAAAAGTGGCTTCAGGTCCTACAATGCATTCTCTCACGACTATGAAATGTGCATCAGCACTTCAAAAAGAGCACCGCAGCTGCCGTCAGACCCAGGGTGATGTTTAAGCTCTTGATACAGTTATCTGCTTAATAATAACCCCAAAGAGTGCTCCTTGCCTGGCTGCCTGCCAGACCACATGCAGACTCTCTGCCCTTTCTGCCTTTTTTAAAGTTTTTTAACTTTGTCAGACATGGAAATGTTGACTCTAAGAAATTCAGCCTCTTCTCTGAAACAGATTAGCTGAGACTTCTTCATTGTTGTGGAAAGCATGACTTGGGTGCCGGGGAGGGGAGACAAAGGGGAAATCTCATGTATTTTGCCTTCACGTGTGCTTTATTTTCTCCTCTGGCAGGAAACAGTGAGAAAGACTCTGACCCAGCTGCCGTCGTCAGCTGCGTTGGAAGTGATTGTATCAGCTCCACCTGCTTAATGTGGGTATTATTCAGGACTGCAAGGACAATGATTTGAGGCAAATCAGCAGTGACTGGTGTGTTCTCGAGGGAAAAATGCTACACCGGTGCACGACACAAGTGATCCACAACAGTGGGACAGCAGCGACAAGGTTGGGAGGAGGAAGCAAAGTGGGAGAGAGGGATAAACATCTCCACCTGTTTTTCTAGGGGAAAAGATATAACAAGGGGAGCACAGCTTGTTCAAACATTTCAGAGTTTGCACAACATTTTTTTCCAGCACTCAGAAGCAACAAATGAACTGCATCAAGAGATCCAGCAGCTATAGCTCAGAGAGGAACATCATGTCCATATCAAGCTTTCAAAGCCTTATAAAATGCAAGATCAACACGGTTTCTTTATACTCAGAGAATAACGACCTTGACAAAACAGGCTGAGGTGCCACACTTTGCCATTCACACCTGCTATGGATCTGGCCCTTAGGTGTGGTGTAGCTCCACTGAAGCAGGTCCTGAAGATCACTCCTCACAGCTAGCTACCTGTCAAAGTAACAAGGGAGCCTCTAACAAGCACGTGGACAACAGCACAGGCTGAAGCAACTGCTGCTGAAGCACAAGAGAGGCACTTCAATGGTGTTTTTTAGAAGGAAAAGATAAAAAGGGAAAAAGCATACCTTTGCAAGTTCCAGCACAAGAAGAAAGCCCCAGGTCACTGCTGTAGCTAATGAGTAGGGCGACAGTGGTGCTCAGCAAGACTGTTCAAAACATCCTCATGACTTTTTTTTTTTTAATCAAGCAAAATACATACAAACAGCATTGTGTCCGCAGCAGGCTACTGCTTTGACATCCACACAGCCAGCAAGACCCTGTGAAGTTTTAATAGGCAGGTCAAGCCCACAAAGACTTTGCTACCACCCTCTCCTGCCTCCACAACGTACCCCATTCCCCAGTGGTTTTACTCTGAGAACTTCACAAGCTTCCACCAGAACTGATGCTCAGAGAGCAGCCTGCTCGCAGACAAAGCACGCACAGCTCCAGCAGGAGAGAAGAAGCCCTTTCGCTTATTCTGCATCATATTCCTCCGGGATGCAAGTAAATAACAACATCTCACAAAAACAAATTGCATCAGGCATGGGACCCCTGTGACCCAAATGGGTGAGTTTTCATAAGAATTTACCACTTTTACCTCCACACAGTCAGAGAAGTGGAAGCAAGCCAGGAAGAAGGGCGGCATCGCCCTTTGCAAACACCTAATGAGCCCAACCGAAAACACGAAGCCCAGCACCTTTGGAGACATCCCCCTGCACACCCCAGCAGGGCAGGCGGCTGGAGATGAAAAAGACCCACCAGGAAAGCTCTTCTGTAGGAGCTGATATTTCAGCTACTAGAGAAGTTTCTGTTTAAACAGACATTAATTGCATATGCTCAGGAATTTCTCAGCTTTACCACTTAAAATACACCCAAAGCCGCTTTGAGGCTCTTCCTTTTTTTCTCTCCCGCCTTTATTTGCTCTGTAAACACATTTGTGTGCACCCTGGATCCTGTAACGTTCTGCTGCAGAGACAGCACCTCCAAAACAGAGCAGCAGCATACACATCTCACCAGGGACTGCCAAATGTCCTGGGTCCTGCCCCTTCTCCCAGCACAGGATAAAGATGCCGTTGGTGCCATTTGTACCAACAGATAACACTAACAGGAACAATGCTCACAATCCCGGCCGGCTCCCTCACAGGCTGAAACTCTCCCAACGAAACCCTACCTGTGAGCACCCGGGTTTGTTTATTAAAGTGCTGTTGCAAGTTTACCCACAGATCAAGGCCTTGATTGTGGCAGGTGGAAGACGTGAAATAACTGCAAATACTTTGTAGCCTTTTGAAGAGGCCGCTGAGGTTTCAGTGATACTTCCCATCCCATGCCAGGCAAAAGAGCCTCCTGTGCACAAATAGGACCATGGCCAACTGCTACAGCAGGGCTGCCCATAAAGCTGCTCATGAAGACACCAGGAAGAAGAACAGGACAAATGGAATCACAAAACTTGGATCAATTCTTCATCTTACCATATACATATCTACACAAAAATGTTTATATACACCTGGCAACATCTGTGCAGCTTTGGGCAAGCTTTGACCCTTCCTGGTCAGTAAAGAGACAGTAAAATCAGTGCTCTAAATACACCTGGAGGCAAGAAAACACCCAGCAGAGTTCCATCTCCACCCCATCACTGCGCACAGCAGGAAACTTCAGCAAGGACACACCAGTGAAACGCCCCTGGAGCCCAAGGGAGCAATCTGTGGCACCAGCCCAGAGGAGCTCCTGGCAGATAGCCCACGATACTTTCTATTATGTCCTTTAATATTGCCTTACATCTCGCACATCTGTTGGCCTCCCTCCCCACGGGGAAGGCTGGGAGTGACTCCTCTTGTCAAACAGGTCTGCTCCATGCCTCGAGCAACACGAAATCTCCTGAGAGCAGCCAGGAATCTCTCTCCCCTCTGAAATCACCTCCACCAGGCTCAACCTCAGCCCACCCAGAAAGTAAAGTCTGAACCAAAACTCAGACACCCTTGGCTGGGCTGGCCATGCCACCACAACCAAGCCAAGTGAAGCAGCCTCTGCAGCACCTCATAGAAGGGGGGTAGTAGAGGGAAGTCATTTTTGACAATGAAAATGTAATGGAACATTTTGTATCGATCCATTGTGGGATGAGTCATGCTTAGAGTGACTCGCCTCCTCTTCCCCTTACTTTCCCACTCCCAAATTATGGACTGCAAGAAATGAGCAGAGATAATAGGCAATTTCAGATGTTCTGAACTCAGGTTTCTCTCCTGCTGGAACAGCATGCCATGATAGCAGATGGACTGAGCTCCAGAGATGTCCTACACGTTCCCACGCCTTATACTGGCTACAAAAGAATTGTGTCTAACTAATGGGCAATTAGGAAAGAACTAGAAGGATGGGAGACTACTTTGTGGAAGAAATGAGGAGTCAGAAGGAAGATCTGAACAGGATCAACAGTAAAAGGAGACACAAAATAGATGGGGATCAGACACAAGCCCCAGAAAAAGATAAGCAAGCTGGAGGTAGATTTCTATATATGCACACGCACACCCCAATCTCTGATTTGCTGTCTGAGTCCCTGGAGGACTAACTAACTTTGAGGGTATAAAGCAGAAGATGACAAGCTGCTTATGCACTTGCCCATTAATGTTTGGCAGTGGGACACAGACAGGATGTGACCACCCAGCACCCCACCACATGGGGCATTCAAGCCTGACCAAGAAATCTTCCAGCACTGGACTCCAGCCAGGACCAGTACACTCCAGAGAAGAAACTGGTACTTCAAACCCTGGGAGATGACTAATTGCAGTAGCTGAGTTATGGCATAGCTTTTAACACACAACGAAGAGACATTAAGGTCATCTTGACTCTCATCTACACCATCCCCTCCCACAGCAGACTTGCTGCTCTTTTTTTCCTCCTACTCCTTTTCTCACTTTCTTCCCTCCTCTTCAACATTCTTTCCTTTCAGGTCTTCTCACCTCCCTCCATACCCATTTACCTTCCTCTCTCAATCCACTCCTCCAGCACTTGAAAAATCCTTCACCCACAACTCCCACGGCAAAAGCCCTTCTCTTCCAGGAATCTGCTTTATCTGGAGTTTGATCTCCAGCAATTACCTGTGCTAACCCTTCCACAGACCTCAAGTGCACATTTGTCTGCCTTGCTCTGCAGAATCTTTAGGACAAGGATTGTCATCTTCCCCCACTTGTAAAGCACAGGATACATTTACTGAGCTAGTAAGTGATAAATAAGCCACCTCAGCATTTCAGGGTAGCTCAGTGTGGGTTCTCTTGGTGTTTGCCTTCCCACCACTGCAAACTAATCTACCTGTAAGACTTTTTCTTCCTTATCTCTGTTACAAGGTTATCAGCTGAATTTATCTGCATTTTTCAAAAAAAAAAAGCTGAGACAGGGAGGTGGGGAAACAAAGGGCCTTTACCAGCCCAGTTCAACCTCAGCTCAATCCCTGAGATGTAGAGGAGCTTGTGGGAGCATCACAGGGAGAGACCACAGCCAGAAGTAACTCACTGGGACTATTTCAAACCCCAGGTCTCACTTCTATTCAGTCTTCAGTAGGTTTTTGGACAAGCAGACACACATGGCTGTTTGCTCAGGGAGCAATTATCAAATCTACATCCAATTTCATCAGCTGAGTGTGTGTGTGTCTGCCTTTGGAAGGAAGCTGGAAGAGAGATGAGTAGACTACTGAAATGGAAAACCAGGCTAAGGAAATAGAAATTACAAAGAAAATATTACCCACAACACACAGGGCATCTAGAGGTGACTAAGAGGTAGCCTGGGCTTCAGTGAATAAAAACATTAAACAGGGAAAGCAAAACCCCCCACCCATGTCAGAGCCCATGCATGGAACTGGGCTGGTTGGCTGGCAACCACAGCCATGCAGGATGAGGGATTTGCATAACAGGTGGAGCACTTCTCAGGAACCAAGGTGATTCCTCAGGAATTACTTCTCAGGAATCAAGGTGCTCATTCAATTAAAATAAAAGGGCAAAAGTACTTGCTAGACAGCTCACTGAATTGAGATAAAGAACCAGCTTTTAGCATCATGCGAACCTGGGTTGTCTGGGGTTTCTGCTCTCTGGCTCCTTGCACTCCTCCACCACACAGATCTCACCCCATCTCCCTGCACACACCAGCTCCTCACCTACATGAGGACACTGCTCCAGTCACTGCAGCATACCCATCCCCAGTGCCCTCCCAGCCTTCAGAAGTACTTCACTGGGGACATGCTCAAAAGCCACATCCTTCCCCATCCCTGCAGCTCTAACAGCCTCTACAAGGTTATCTGGTGCAGCTTTCTGACCCTCACACATCTCAGGGGAGAATTAGCTGATAACTAACAAAGCACTGCAGGAATCATGTGTGTCAGGAAGCCCATGTGATAACAGCAGTGTGCCAGGAGAAACCTCATCCAGAACTGTGGGAAAAATTACAATTTCTGTTACTGGTTCCATCTGAACTCACCAGCAGCCCTCAAGACTACACAGCACAGGAAAGCCTCCAAGTAACTAAAAGCAGGGCCATTTAAATCCCCCATGATTAGAGATGGTCACCAATTCAGCAACAAGCAAGACACAATGAAAATTAAGAACAAAAGTCAATCAATCACCTAGAAAATAACAGCAGACCATGTAAAACCACCAAGCCAACAAGCACCCCTTCCTTCACACAGAATGCACATAGCAGCATTTCACCCAATAGGGATGGAAGAGCTGGTGCTTAATGCTGACCCTGGAAACTTGCCCAGAAGTTTTTATACCACTCAGCACCCTGTGCATAAAAGGGCAGCAGTGGTGACACTCCTGGTGAACTCCTGCTGGCCAAGCTGTCTGGCAGGTATAGTTTAAAAAGCTGGGTTTGGAAAATATTGCCTTTTTATAGCTTATCTCAGTGCAGACAGCTGCCTCACACCTCTAGAAATAGCAGGATTTAACAGCCATGTTTGCAGGGACAGATTTTAAAGGTTCCATCTTCTAAGAAACAACCTACACATTCAGAAACAGGAGGCCAGATTTGTTTTGATACTGGAACCCCCTTCCATATGCTAAGCATACCCACGGATTTGCAAAAACCCTGCTCTGAAAATGGGATGTTCATTCAGCAACAGGCGAACAGTAACTGGCGTTTGCCTTCCTATAGAGTCTGTTCCCAGCACAACCAGCAGCAAAGTAGCAATGTGATTAGGCTGATATTGCCTTTTGCTGAAAATTGTTGGCATTTAAGAAGTAAAATAGTGGTGGAGGAGAGCATTAAACACTGGAAAAACAAGACTAATAACTTAAATACAAATACCCCACAGGCAAAGCCAATCAGCTCCTCTCTGTTGTTCCCCTTAAGATGGAGCAAGTCAGGATCAGAACCCAAAGCATTGTTTTGATTTGTCTGAGGTGATAAGGACTGAGCCAAGAGATTCACTCCTGGGTCAGTCCCACAGCTGCAAACTCCAATCCCAGGAGTCTGGAGGAACTTCTTCAACCTCCTCACCTCTATCATGCTGGTGAGTGCAATAGGGATAATATTAATTTCCTACCTTTTAGAAATAAGCTTTTTTAGATAAAAAGCACCAAATTCCCATGCATTTAACACTGGAAGTGCTGATGCTAAGAATGTAAATGACTCCAAATCTAACAGGGCTCTGCAGAATTTCCATGGTACCACCTTTCACTAGTAATAGTTGGACCAGTTGACTACAGCATCTTCCTCATGAAGAAATTTTTAATTTTTTTTTTTTTTTAACTGAAGGAAGAGGTACTAAAGACAACAACCTACTGTGAAATGACCAAAATTCCTATGCAAACAACTCATTAGCAGTGTTCAAATGCAATTTAAATTACCAGTTGTTAAAGTGCTCCTCAATTTCATGGTAAGTTTCCAAGCAAAATTACATGCTATGTACTATTTAATTGATTGTTTTCTACTTCTTAACATCCATTTATTCCCTCCTCCTGTCCTTTTCTTAATTTCAAGGGATGATAATGACTTTTCAGGGAAGAAAGGGGAACAGCAAATGGAGTTGAAGAGGGATTCACCTGAAGAACAAGGATGTAGGAGGGAAGTGGTTGCCAAACAGGCAGCTTCACCAGAACTCATCCCTCTGATATTTTTGCAGCAGGGGTATGAGACAGCAGAGCACAAGGATTCTTTTCCTCTCCACCACAGGCAGCCTGGCTTCTGAAACCTGATATTTCTTTAAAACATTGTCCTTCCCCACCAGGACAAGCAGTAAGTACAGTTAACTATCCCAGGACATCAGTAAAGCAACAAGAACAACTCCTTTCCTCCTCCTGGGCACGTTAGTCCTTGAACCAACACACCCACTGGAGGCAAACAAGTTGTTCTCACTTGGAGATCTCATCCCAAATGCAAATACCTAACTCACAGGAGCAAAGTCCCCCCCAAAGCTGACTGAAGAATTAAGCTGTGACTGAGACTTCCTGCTGTTTGAACCAGCTGGTACAGGAGAATGTGTATGATAAAGCTAATAACAACAGACATTTCTTAAAAGCCTGCACTCCACTCAGATCCCAGGAAAGAGCAGCCGTGCAATTAGGTGAGGTGCCATCTGGAAATTTCTAATGTAATGATACGTGTTGAGATCATGTCACACACGAGCAGCACAGATCAGCTTTATGAAATACTCAATGCCTCTTGGTTTACCTTTAAGCAACTGATGCAGAAATATTTTGTGCTCAGAAATGTATGACTTTATTAGAGTAAGCGAGATGGTTTAACAGCATCACTCTGCCCGAGGCCACAAAGCACCCACCTGTCTGCAGGAGCTGAGCACGAACCATCACATGAATACAGAGATTTGCACTTTTCCCTAATCTGCTGCACAGTGCCCTAATTTCTGTGCCTGCACACAACAATATCACTACTTTCCTCAGCATTCAGGCACAATTTAGTACTAAAGGGATCCAAAACCTTTGCCTAAAGAAATGCAAAGCATAAGATGTGCAGAGGTTTGTAACCTTCACCCCTTCCATGTCCACATGTGCCAGTCCCATGCTATCTGGGGCAGCTTCTCTTACCTGCCATGGGGCACATACACCCAGCCCTCAGTGCATACTGAGCTCCCTCAGAGCACTCAAATCACAGTGCTGGTGTTACCTCTTTGCCAACTATGCCATGCCAGCTCTGGATTGATCAGGGCAACAGCCAGGATGAAGGATGGGCCGTGAACCCAAACCCTCCCTACACGGGAGCTAAAGCTAGTCCTTTGCATTTAACACATCCTTGAAAGAGACAGAGAGGCTTAAGAAAGGCAGGCATGGAGCTCTCTGAACGCTCTTGAGGGCCAGTGCCATGGAAGGCTTCTCAGGCTGCAGTGTTTACTAGATGCCAGGCTAGAGGAGGGGGGAAAAAAAAATCTTTAGACAGCTGTATTAATTTACAGGTCAGCCCTTAATGGCTCTGTTCCTGGAGCAGGAGAAAATCCTTTGTGGATCCTGGATAGCGTCAATGGTCACTGAATCTGCTCAGGTCCTGGAGAAACACCAGATGGAGAGCCCTGGCAGCCTGCAGTCCCAGCAGCGGGCATCGCCTCGTCCTCCAGAGCTCCCCCAGCTCTGCCAGCACCCACCAGGAAAGAGGGGCACAGGCAGCGCATGGAGAGCTCATCCTGCACAGTCTGTCCAGCTCTCAAGTCACGTCCTCGCAGGGGTGAGGTGTTGCACAGAGAAGGATCAGCACGTGAACATTTCCCAGACGTGCCAGACTAGCCCTGCCCGGAGCACTGGGTTACGGCACCCAGGCACTGCTCATCCTTGTCTTCCAACAAACAGCACGTCCTGGCGAGCAGGAAAGGGAAGAAACTGCGAGGGGAACAGAAGATCATCATTTGCAGTCCCACCGTGCTGTTCCCAAAACTCCAAGCTCAGCCACAGGCAGCTGGTGAAGCCTGGATGTGCCACATCCACGTGCCACCAGAAGCACGGCCATCGCACAGGGGCACGTGCGCACAGCAGAGGCAAAGCACAGCACACAAGGAGCAACACAGATCATGGTCCCACTGCCACAATTCCACAGCTTGGCACCAACATGCACAGCAGAGGATGAGTGTCTGCTGGGGGAGTCCTTGGGCCAAGGCTTCAGGTGCTGTGACGGCTCCCTACATGTCCCCAGGGCTCTGTTTCCTGAGCCATCACCTGCCCTGCCCATCCAGGCTGGGCACTCTTTAGGACAGCAGTTCTTCCCTTTGCACCAAGCTCAGCCCAGCCAGGCCCTGACCCCAAAAGCTGCAGTAATCCAATCAGCCCTTTGAAACAACAAAGATTAAAATACAGCTGAACTCTACAAACCCCCAGCATGTCTCAGCCACAGAAAAAGCTCTAGCAGTCCTTCCTCACTGTTTGTGGCCCAGTGTTTTCTACCACACATCCATCCTCATGCTAACTATCTTTCCCTGTTCAAGACAATCCAGACAATTTTGTACCTCAAGGACCTGCTGCAAATCCACATCTCTGGAAAAACCAAGGAATATTAAGCCCTATTTAAAAGGGCAAAATAAAATCCACAAGAGGTTTACCTTTCCAACAAAGGTCTTAAATTTAAGATGGAGAGTATGAAGCAACAGGTCTGAAGAAGCCTAAAAATACCAGTTAGCTGAGAAGATACAAGCATTACTAACCAGCACTGGGAACAATAAAAGTTTCACCAATGCCCCTTCCAAAGTAAAAGGATGAAGTGCAGTGCCTCCCATTTGAGGTGCAGGACTGGCTGCTCCATGACCCCCAGAGCAGTGTTAAAAGCACTCTGTACATGTTACATGCTCCAAATGACAAGAGGAATGCAGGATGGTGGATCTCTGCTCCAGATTCCTCAGCATGGTTTTAGCAGCCATGAATAAAACAGGAAGCAGAGCATCTTCCAGGTTCCCCCCACACCCCTGACTGTCTGGATGAACTGCAGCTTCCTTTCAGGAAATAGAAAGGAAAGAGCTGGAGGAAGGGGGGAGGGAAAAAAAAAAAAAGAAAAAAAAAAAAGAAGCAGCCAGCTACAATATCAGACAGATTAAAAACTTAACACTAAGGAAAAATACAGAACAACCGGAAAAAAACAGACACTCAAAGTTTATCCAGTTACAGTAGCTAAACTTCAACTAAGAGAAGAGAGTTAAATATTAACAACTGAGAGAAATAAATCCATGTGTTATACAGCCTTTTATCACACACTCTTGCTTAAAAGACAGAAATCACACATAAGCTGTGTTTTCCTTGCTGACCACATGAATATATCCTCCTTTACTCTACAGTGCTCTGCTGCCTTGCTGCACTAACAAGTGAAACTAAAAGGAAAAGCGTGACTGAATGGGAGCTGGCTTAAATTATCTTTATACTTATTCCTGAAGAAACATTTTGCCTTTGAGACCAGTCCACTAAGCCAACTCTCTCTGCTACAGAAGGTTTCATTGGGTCCCTTGCTTTTGATCCACATGCCTGCCTCCACCAGCAATGCACACACTTTGATGCAATACATCTGACTAAACAAAACAACAAAAAAAAATCCCAAGCTGCTTGCTATAACAGCAATGATGGACTTACCAGCATTCAGGCAAGCTCCTTTGCTAACATGCTTCCCTCTCGAGCACATCAAATTTGGAACAAGGTCCAGGAGCAAGAGAGAACTGAAAACTGACCACAACAAGCTTCCAAAACAAGAAAGGGGGGGATAGGAAAAAAAAAAAACCTTACTACAGGAATTCAAATCCTGCTTCCACCAGACCCTGAGTCACCTCCCCTCCCTTGCAATAGATCAGAGCAATGGGTAAACATTTCCAAATATGGAGATCAAAACTCCAAAGGATGTCAAAAAAAAAAAAAAATCACCCTTCTCTCCCTGGCTTTGGCACGGGGATGACTTGCCCCTCTGAAGCATGAGCTGAGCACATTGCCTTTGCTGACCTACAGAGAGCCTGGACATGAGGCCACACATAATCACCTTCAACTGTGCTTCAGAGGCTCCTGGCATGATGGGTGACACTGCATCTCTGTCCCCTCCTAGGGATGCACAGGAAAATTCAATGGGAGCAAATCCAGGAGTTGTTGCTGCTCCACCCCTGCAACAAACTTCTCTTTCATACCTCAACTCACCAGCAGAAAACCTCCTAGAACTACTTTTTAGAGTGTTCTCTGAAGGCAAAGAGGCAGATTCAGGCTGTGGCTACAGCAACATCAGTGTGGCCCAGGAAAGGCAGGCTCAAGTATCAGTCACACCACAGCCCACACTGGCTGCTCACCTGGCACAGGGAAATCTCCCCTGACCTGGCTCATCAAGCTAGTGCTTCATAAAGAGCATGCATTTGAACTTGCATTATGAAAAAAAAAACAAAACCACAAAAACAAAAGATAGCACTGCAGAAAGGCCCAAACTGAAGGACAAGACCCCTGCAGGTACAAGGACCCCCAGGATGCCAGCACCCATCAATCCCTGCTGGGACACACAGCACTGTATCCCATGTCAGGTGGGAATCGGGGAGCACCCACCCTCCCTACCCCTGGAAAAGGGACTTGAGTGTCAATGCTCAAACACACAAACCAAGTTTAAGAGGCATTTTTTTAGAGGGCATAACTGCAGAGCCTGCATGCACACCAGAGCAACATCCCCATGCCAGCACTGCCTCAAGCATCAGTCCTCAGCAGCAAAGGCTGACCTGCAGGCAGCAGGAGCTGACTCTGCCTGCCAGCATGGGCCAGCAGCCTCCTGGTAGCTGCAGCCATGGCTCCTGGGGCAGGCAGCCTCTCAGGAATGTGCACAGCAGGACATTTTCAAGGCAAACAGGCTGCCGAGGCAAGGCGATCCAACCAGACCAGAATGATTCCCCAGCACCACCCACAAGATGCTATTGAATTTATAGGGAAGGAATTCCAGAGCTGACTCTGCCCATGTATGGCCAAAACAAACTGTAAAAAAGCAACATTACAGTACATCTGGCTTTCACTGGTACTGAGGCACAGGCTTCGGGAGGAGCCGAAATCCTGCAGTGACAGAAGCTCTGCAGTTACCTCCAGGAACTGAGCAGTGGTCTGGGCCCGTGGCAACAAGAGTTTAGCACCCACAGGTGACAGAAAACATTTAAACCATTGCTTTAAAAGGTAACAAAGTTCTCTGCCTTTTAGAATACACCCACATTTAACTCAGTGATCCATTGCTACCACTGCAAAAAAATCAACCTTGCCAGGCAGCACCAGCACACGTTCATTGCACAGGTGGTCATAAAGGCAGCTTTAAAGAGTCAGCAGTCCAGGTGGCACTAAGTGGTACACCAGGACAACCTCAATGCATTGCAGACTGGGACTAGCTCTCCATGGGTAGCTGATTAATTATTTTTCCAAAAGCCCACTAAACCCCCCCCCCCCACCAGCCCAGCCAGCAGCAGGGTGATCTGGAGATTTCTCCACGGTCAGAAACAGGAGATACTCACAAAACCAATGTAAAAAGTGTCAGGTTTGTGCAGGTTTTACCAACTCTGATTCAAATTTTGCAGCAGAAAAAAGATGGGGAACACCTGGAAGAGCAAAAACCCCATCACAGGCACACACCAACCCTTACAGCTCTGGTGTCCCACCAGAGCTGAAGAGATCAAAGCTCTCCCTAAGAGTTAAATGCCACCACCTTGCCTGCCCTGCCAGCAGAGAAATATTAGCTGTGTCAGCGCAAGAGGCAGAGGGCTTACGGAATGGGAAAGGAATGCAGGCTGCAGTGGCACACATGGTGGGGACAGGGACACGGAACCCAGGGGAACGAGGGCTGCCACACTGCCTCTGCCTTTGAAGAGGGGTCAGGCAGGGCAGGGAACGTTTTACGGCTCTTGGGGTTGAAATCTGGGACTAACGCTTTTGTGACCTTAGAGGGACTCCCCATTTCAGCAGTTAAGAGCGGGTGGGAGCACAGGGGCCTGAGCAGATGAGGACAAGCCATTCCCCAGCTCCTGGCAGGCAGCCCAGCACTGCTCTCCAGGGTGTGTAAGTTATACCCATCAAACCAGGAACGAGCACATGGCTCCTCAGGCTGCACTTGCTGATGGGAGACCCACAATATGGCTACTCCCCCAGCTTGACCTCCCCAGGACAGCACTAGGGTCTCCCCTCCTTTTCCCAGCTGAAATGGCTTTATACCTTCTCCCTTGCTACTGTGCTCACTTTAAACAGAGGCATCTAAGCACCTGTGTTCAGCAACTCTGCTTCAGAACACCTTCCACCCCAAAGAACACAGAGGAGGGAAACCAGAGGGATGGACATATCTGTGTCCAACCACAGCCTAACCAGGAGTTCCCTTCTACACGGCAACACAAATCCTCCTCCTTGCCACAGGAGAAAGATTGGGAAGTGAAACCTTGGGGGTCTGGGAATAAAATCTGACTTAAGCCTCCTGCACAGCAGTACAGATGATTATAAAGCAGCCACTGGGTCAGGGGTGGCTAATTTAAATGAAAAATTACATATTACATAAGCAGGATGACTGAGAATATTTGATTCATAAAAAAGTCTTGAAGGGGCAGAGAACAGAGGGACTGCTGCAGAATCACAGGGACACAGGCCATGTAATGCAGACAGCAAGGACCAGGGATGCCCAGACATACAGATGCACAACCATGCACACAAATGCCTACTCCTCCACCATGCACAAAGGCAGATTTAGGACTCGCAAGCTGAAGTCCTGTGCAGTCAAAAGCCAGCACAAATGTTTGTGACAGATCCACAGGCAAAGGCAAAAACCGGGTGCAGAGGAATAAATATAGAAAGAAGTCAGGCAGGCAAAGCAGGTGCTGGCTTGTAAAACCTTGGCCAGAAAGGCTCCCCAGGAGGTTGAATCTGGTAGTTTTGCAACAGCTCCACAGAAAGACAGAAGAGACAGAAAGAAAAAAAGAGAACATGAATGCATATGCATTCTTTAATCGCCATATATAGTATATACAGACATTTGGTATATACACCCCCGGGCCCTCATATGCCACTGTATAGTATATACTATATATGCATTGCCATCTTTGTTTCCATGTGCCTACACTTGCACAGCCTGTGTCTGTGTGTGTGTATGCATTTCTGGTGTGTGCATTTGCCATTACCCCCACGTTGCCTCTCTGTGCATGCTATGACACCACACATCTCTCCACAGAGCGTGTCTAAAGCCTCAGCACCACAGCCTGGCATGACTTCTGGACACTCACAGCCTCTCACTGCTGAGCCCTTCCCCACCAAGCCTCTGGGTGTAAGCACCACCAGGGAAACATCAGCTTGTCTTGTATTTTCCAGTGATCCCACTCTCCCTCCAAGCTTGGAGAGCCATGAACAAGGTGCCACTGTCAGAAAAGCCTTCTTGTTCCTTGTGCCTGTGAATTGTGTTTACATACCAGTTCTCACGCTGCACAGCCTTACTGGTGGGATGAACTCAGAGCAGGGCGTATGGAAACACGCAGGGCTCCACCAGACTCACGATTCTGGGTTTCTTTCCCAGCCCTGAAAAGAGAGAGACTTGAGTAATGCACACTGGAAGGGCTTCCCAACAGCTTGTCTCCAAAGCCAGCAGTTTAACCCACACAGTTTCTGGGAAATGCAGCATTTTCCTTCCCAGCTTTCTCAAGCAGAAGTGTCCATACTCCTGGACTCCTTTCAGCACCTCCAAAAGCAAGACCTACTACCCTGAACTGGGCCAGTGACCAGCAATGACCAGAAATGTCAGCTGCCAGAGTCTGGCCAACAACTCACACCTCCTCAAGTCACTGCTCTTAATGCCATTGAGAAGGGAAAGGGATAAGGAAATGCCAAATGAGGAATAAAATAAGAGTACAGGGTGAACCATCATTCTTTTCTGGCCTTGGACAGAGTGAGGGAGCTAGAAGGCACCATTTAAGGCATTTTTAAGTTCATGGGGTTACCATTACTGTAAGCAGAGCTACACCAGCAGCCCTCCCCAGCAGCACAGCCTTTTCTGTCTGGAGCTCTGTACAATTCCCAGTGGGGACTATCTTACCCTTTCCTGAAGCTGAGAAGCAGACACCACCTTCTCCTGATGTGACTTACTCAGTGTTGTGCTTTCCCCTTCTGCAGATGATGAAGTTAGAGCAGAGGGGACAACCAGGCCACGTGGCCACCACTCTGCATGTGGCATGGGACATGCCAGGACACATGTCAGGGTGCATCCTACAGAAACCAGCAACATCTGAAGCACACACTCCTTCCTGTCCCCATCAGCCCCTGGCCAGCATCCCATCCCAGCCACATCCTCGTCACTCTAGAGCCCTATCTCTGCCCATGACAAGTACAAGCTTGTCATTGCAGCTCAGCAGAGAAAGCTTCTGCTATTTGCTGCTGTCACTATGGAAAAGCTCAGTTCAGACTTATTTGTTCTACCTGTGCTGTTCATGGCGGTGCACGTGAGCCCACAAATCCACAACACACAAGTAGCAAAATATGTTTGTGGCTCACGGTCCAAGCCCCTCTTCCCTGTCACAAAGTGAGATGGCTTCCTGCCCTTCCACACCCCTTGTCCCCCATGCAATGTCTGAGGCTACAACAGCCAGGAGAGTGGCAGAGCTTTTGCCTCTCCCAAGCAGAGGCACATGTCCATTGTGCCAAGAGCACACTGAGCTTCATTCTGACCCAGCTCAGTCCCATGGTCCCTGCGCTGGCACCCAGCCCTGATTCACCACAGGGACAGGCAGGTTTGAAAGTCCCCAGGACCATCAGAGCTCCCCTAAGGCATTATGAGGACAAAACCAACTGAAAATTCCTATGGCCTCTCCCTCTCACTGCAGGGATGAAGATGAGTAACTGCAGAGGTTTATTGCTGATGAACTCAGCCAAAGAGCAATTTCTCTCCATCCATCAACGAGGAGACAAGAACAAGCAAATATTATGGTTGTGCATGTTTACTTTTCATTTTAAAATTATGTAGAGTTACATACAATTTAGGTCCTTCCCACAGGCTCCTGGCAAAATGCCCTTCAGTCTTATCTGCAAAGGCAGGAGACAACAACACTCCCCTCTGATTCCAACACTATTTCAGTTTGACCCACAACAGCCCCCCCAGGAACTCCAGGTAAGACAATACTTATTGGGACCCAACCTGTGTTTAAAAAATTTTGGTTCAGGATTGTCTCTCGCCAGTTTAACTCACAAAATGTTTACAAGATCAGTGATAGGATTTGGCCAGTTGAACTGCATCTTCCTGGCTTTGCTTCCCACATCAGCTGTCCCTGTCACCTGCAACTGGGCTCCTGCAGCAAGGTGAGCAGGACACCCCACACCCTCCTTGAGGCACCTAGCTGAAAACCTGCTGTGAAACCACCCTCTCAGCAGCAAAGCAGGCACTCCATCCTGGCAGCACATCCACAAGTGAGCAGGACAGGGACAGCCTGCCTGGTCACAGCAATACTCACCCCAGCCAGTCTATCACTCCAGTAAAGACAAAATGATCAGAAGCAGTTCATTCACTCACTGGCTGACAATACAGATGTTATATTACTGGCAGTATGAATCAATGTTTCTCAAGAAAAAAATAAATATGAACTTAACACACAAGTACAGAAAGCAACTTTTTCTGTTTGCAGATTTAAATCTAAAACTAGTAGTTTACAACACCTGAATTTAAGAATCAGTCCTGTGTTATGGCTTGAGTTTTCTTAGATTGTTCAGATTTTTCAGGAACGGACAGTGGAAAAACCTCTGCAATAATTCCAAGTTTTAAAGAGCAGAAGTCAGCACTTTCAGAAAAACAGGCATCCCTAATATAACTCCACAGTGGCCACGTAGAAATGGAAGTAACCAGACACCAGAGTTCCTATAAATGAAAATCTACCTGTGAAAATGACTTCAGCTAATTACACTTCTCCCAGAACAGCCTGGTTTGAATGGCATCTGTTTTTCTGACTACTCAAAAGATACACTCACTTTTAATCTTCTTTACACTTGAAAGTGTCACCAATATTTAGAGTCTATTTATTACTATTATTATATTTTAAATCAGCATAGCTGTACTTGTTGAAGCCCAAGTGCAAACACCAGTTGAAGTGGGATAAAGCGGTCTCGTGCTGGGATCCTTTGTTCCATTCCTTCACGAAGCAGATGGCTCAACCTGACACCCACAAGGAAAATTGTCATTTTAACTGTTCCAGTCACCAATTTTTAAACACAGACAAGCTCTAGCCAGTCACCCATCAGCATGAACTGACATGGGTCCCCCCCCTTTGATTGGCAGGTGCACGAACAGTTCCCTAGATGCCAGCCTCATTCAATCTGACCTTTTCACTTTAAATGAAAACCACTTAAAAGCCTGCCCTGTTCTGACATATGTCTTTTTATGTCTTTCCCACTCTGTGCCAATATATGTGTTATTTGCTGGCCAAAGTTCCCAAACTCAGAATTCTCATGTTATCTCCTCCACTGCCAGAGCCCTGACCCTCAGGCACTCTGGCCACTGAAAGCACTGAGGGAGTTGCCTGAGATCTCCACATTCTCACACATTGGAAAAATCAGACCCCTTCCACGCAAACCTCAATTTGGAGTCCAACTCTGACTTAAAATTCAGCTTATACGCATTGGTAGCTTTACACCTGAACACAGCCATACCTAGACAGGTACCCATCTTTCTGCACTGGGACAGTGACACGTGCAGGATCTGGCCCTAACAGTTTTCCGTGTTTGCATCTGTTCTTCTCAGGTTTCATGGATTAAACTGCTTGATTCAACAGTACACTGCTGAAGTTATCTAATAAAAGGATCACACGAGACAACAAAAGCTGGGGACGTGTTTCCCCTGCTCTGCTGCCAGCACAGCACCTGCTCAGGGAGTCACCAACACAAACAGCCTGGCTGCTGCCTTTTGGGGTGTCAGATCCTGTGCTGGTGAAAAGCAGTGACTCTGTGAATGGTTTCAGTCTGCAAGTAAGCACACACCCCTCCTAGATAGCACTCAGGACAGAGCTGCTTCCAATCCCACTACAACCCCACGTGTCAAAATTAGCTATAATGGGGCTTATCACTTCCGAGCTCCTAGCCCAGCTCTCGTCCTGGAGGAAAGCTGATCCTGACCACAGCACAGTCAGCTTGGGTAGGGACAATGTGCTCCAAAAGAGAGCAAACTCCCTGGAAGGCCCTATGTGCTGCAGGGTGCAGAGCCTGGTGCTAAAAGCATTGTCCCAAGGGAGCCCCAAGGTCCTCCAGCAATGCACAGTGGGCTTTGTGACCAGGACACTTATTTTTGTCTTTGCAGTCCCATTTGATTTTCAGGTTTGTCCTGGTGTTCATTAAACATGACTAAAACAAGAGGGAGAAAATGAGTTCGGAGAACAGGGAGGAAAAGAGAACACTTCAGCACAGAAGGGATGGGATCCAACTTCCACTGAAGGGATGGCATCCAGCTGTCCCAGAGATTGCTGTATTATAGGAAATTAAAAGATCACCTGGAGCAAAACAGACCTAAACAGCAGCTAAGGAAGCTGTGAGACAGCCCTACCTACAGCATCCCACAACCCAGGAGCCACTCTGAGCTGGAGCTACTGGGCCACAATGGTCAGGAACCAACCCAAAAACAGGACCAGCCATGCTGCACTGCTGTTATTTTAAATGCCCAAGGACAGCTAGAAAAAAAGGGTGGCTAAGGAACGAGAGGAATCAGCATGTCCGTGCCAGAAAGCCTGCAGGTCCCATGCTGGAGCAGCCTTTCAGCAGCTCCTGTCACTGCCAGCAGCACTGCCTGTGATTTACATGTCTGTAACTGACACCAGGATTGGATCCCGTATTTTCAAGCACAGACTACTGACCTCACACTGCTCACACTCCCTCAGCTTACTGGAAGATTTTCAAAACAGCCTCAGTGAGTTTTATTTTGATTTTTCTTTTTTCCCCCACTGTTTGCTGTCTGCATTTCACTAAGCCTGGTCAGAGACACCCTGAGCAAGAGGGGGGCACTTTCACTTTCTCACTCGAATGCACCCCAGCTTCTTGATCAAAGAAGAACAATCGATCATGCAGTATCAGAGTACCACAGATCCTGGGTTTCAAACGATGGATAACGTTAACAGAACATAAAAGATGCCATTCCCTCGCTCCCCAAGGAGTGGCCATCCTCCCCAGGCAGCACCAGCAGAACAGTGCCCTAATAAACCTCTTGTGTTTAAGGTGCTCGGTCAAGAAAAACACACTGACAGTGCCCAGAGCCCAGGGAGCAGAGCAGTGCCGTGCCCCAAGGCAGGAGCCCAGCCCAGGCTCTCCTGCAGCCTGCTTTTAAGCTGAAATCTCCTAGGACAGAGGTGGCACACATTTGCTGTGCCCAGTCTAAGGGGTTTATTGCAACATTTTATAGTAAAGCATAATGTTCCCTTAACCATTTTGGTTTTAAATGGCCAAAATTTGAAGGCAGAGAACACCTTCTCCCAGGCTTGCTCAGGTCCCACCACAACGAAACCCTTGGCAGCATGGCAGGCCCTCTTATCATGGTCCTTCAAGCCATTTGTAAAAGAAACTTTTAAAACTTGGAGCCTTTATGACCAGACAGTCTTCCTGTTCAAGGCTTACATTTTTGACCAGATAATTTGAAAATAGCAACAAATAGCTGGCAGACAACTGGATTCCACACTCCTGTGCCCATGTGGTCAGACTTGGTATTTTTGAAAACATTATAATCCATAGAGATGTCTAAAAAAGCACAATCACCTAGGATCAGTAAATCCCTCTGGTTTAGAAATGTTTGCCCCTCCAAGCATTAACCATCTTTTTTCACTTTCATACCTTAATAGCAAAGGTATTTAAGTCCAGGACTGGCCTGCCCCCATCTCAGACTTAAAACAAATACCTCCAGGTAGGATGAGCATGTATTAAAAACAAACAACAAAAAACCAAAACTTTCTCAGTGTTGCGGCTCCCTTTTCCAAAGAGCTGCTGGGAGAGGCCAAAGAAGCTTATTCCTTCAAGAAAAAAAAAGGAATAAGCTTGGATGGGGCAGAGAGGCCCAGGTAAACGTGGTCATGTGGCAATTACCCAGCAGCATGAGGAGCAGCCTCACCACTGACTGCACCTCATAAAAACATTTCTGTTTTCTACAAATATTTTTACCATCACAAATAGAATAATAGGAAAAAACCCAAGTTTTTTTTTTTTCTTTACAAGAAATGAGTTGCAAGCTGACGTTTCCCTCAGAAAGCTCAATTTTGAGAAAGGACCCATTTATTCCAAATATAGATAAAAATTTCTGGAGCAATTCTGAGAAGCTGTAATACCTGCTCTTATTGCATCTGAAAAGTAGGAGGGCCAGAGACGCCTGTGTATGCATCTGCCTTCTGAACAAGAGAGTACCATTACCTCCATCATAGATGGGGACCTAGACATGCAGAAGATATGTTAAAAGGCTGGTTTAGTTCCTAAATTAGCCTGACTTCAGCTGGAAGCCAGACTCCTGACTGAATCTGGCCCTTATGCCAAAGGAATCAAAAAAGGAACAAATAGTAGGGGCAGCACTTGAGGCTCTGCTTTATGCTTTTCCTCCATGTGATGGAGAAACTGGGCTGCTCCCAGAGAGTCCCCACTCCAGAGTAGGGATGGGGAGGGACAATAGCAAAGGTGCTGCCCTTTACTTTGCTGTGCATCACAACCTGTTGTGACCATCACACAGAGCCCTGGACCTTCTCTGCAGACAAAACTGCTGCCCCTCTCCTTCCCCAAAGAGCACCTGAACATCACCACCACCAGCCCTGCGGTGTGCAAACCCCAGCCTGACACCAATAACTAGAAAAAAAGAGAATGAGAGGGTCTCCTGCACTCACAGCAGCACAACAATGGGAAGGAAAGGCAATCCCAATGCCCCAGCTGAGCAGGACCATGCACATGCTGTCCCACAGCACAGCTGCCAAACACCCAGTTATCCAACACAGCAACCTGGTGATCTGCCTGCAGAATGACACAGCTCCATGCACTTCCCCTGCATGCCAGGGAAGGACTTGCTCCCCCAAAATGTGACAGAGCTGGGGACAGCACACCAGGCCTGGCACCCAGCCCTATACATGTTCCCATCCTACCAGCTGGGACTTGGGCACAAGAAAAGGGAAGGTGGCAGAGCTTGGATACCCCCTTCACCACCTTGTGCAAGAGAACCAGCACTCAGACTTCCATGAGAATTCTGTGGAATATTCTCCCAAAGGAGCTTAATTAATTGTCTGTAAAAGGAGACTGTGATTTATCACAAAACTTTTCAGCACAGTAAGGGCAAGTATTACCATTTCTTTACTCTCCTTAAAAATAGATGATAAAAAGGATTTAGACCTTCCCTGGCATTGTACCTTGACCTGGAGAAGCAAATACACTGGACTTTTACTGCATTCCTTTATTATTTGCCTAGAGCACCAACAATTACAACAAAATTGCATCCCTGAACCTCCATGATTAGGTTCACTTTGTCTGCGTTCCTGTTTCTCAGTGAAAAGAAAGCAGCTTATGGTTCGCAAAGTGGCAAAGTTAACAATTACACATCTCCCAGCAGCCTTACTGGAACTCATCAGTGCTCACAGGGAGAGATTACACTTCTTCCCATGTACCTGATAGTTTCTCAGCACAAAGTTTTCTTGGCTACTAATTTTCTGTGTTCTTCCAAGAGTTTGCGACGTGATATCCTACAACCTGCTACACCTGGGCACCATATTCCAGAAGAGTTCAGATCTACTCATTTGAAACATTCGCTCCAGCGTGTGATCGCAGCATCGCACCAAAGGAACAAACCGCTCGAGACCAGGAAAGGGCTCTTCAACCTTCTTCTCTCTTGCTGTGCGATTCACAGGAGCACCTAACAGCACAACACAACCATCACACCTGTCTTCACCTACTCCTACCCTACCATACTAAGCTTGTCAGCAGGAATTTTGTCACCAACATTTGAAGCCAGCATTTGTTACCGAGCCAAGTGTTTTTATTTTTTACTTGGTGATGGGGAAAAACAGAAGGGAACTGCGGAGGCTTTTGGAGGCAAAGATCTCTCCAGGACTTGCCAGACAGTACTTTCAAAGACAGAACCGGCACAGAATCAAGGCAATCAGCATCCAATGTGCAAGCAAGACCAACTCCATGACAGCCATCAGCCAGGCTCAAGAAGCATTAGTGACTGCAGTTGGGAAAACAGAAGGCAGAGGAGGAGACAGACAGACTAATACTGCTCCTCTCACAAGAGGTACAGACATATGGTCACCACCCAAGAAGGAAACACAGAATAAAATGAGGGGGGACCTTCGTGATCAACTGCAACATCTCAGGCATCAGTGGCCAAGCACAAGTCAGCACATGCCAAGACTGACCACACAGCAGAGTGTGAGATACCACACTTGGCCTTCAGCCTAGAAACAGGAGACACGCGTGGGAGCGGTGTGGGAAGAGCTGGCAAGCAAAGGCTATGACCTATCAGGGCTGTGAATCTGCATGTTGCACACAGGGGCTCACAGCAGCCTCGCAAAAGCCATTTGCCCATAGCCACCATATATATAGTTCCAACCCCCAGAAACACAGCTGACCTGATCACCAGGTCTTTATCAGCATTCACAGAGACCACAGAAGGTCAAGAGAGCCATCACCCAGGAACAGAGAACAAGCACAGCGAGCTCAAAGGGAACTTGACAGGCCAAAAATGACTGCAGTCACAGAGGACCAGGGAGAACTCTCTCATGTCACCCTCTTTTTCTGAGGCGTTCAGAAGCAACAAAGCCTCTGACCTTTGATTAAACCACGCTACTTTCACAAGAGGGGGCGGCTTAGGGGCTCAGGAGCTCAATAAGAAACTATTTATCTCAAGGTCATGGGTTCATACCCTCTTCAAGTTCTTTTTTCTTAGTCAATTAAAACAGGAGACTTGATCTGCATTAAAAAACCCGTTGCTAAGGGCACAGCCAGATACTGCCTCATCAAACAGGCAGATTAAGAAAATAACAGCCCCTTTGCTGCTCCCTGCACATGCCACAGCAGAGCACAGAAATTTTGGGAATGATCCCTGTGCGAAGTGAACACAACTCACTTTTGTACTCAGGGTGCGAAGGCAAAAGGGGGCATTGCAGATGAGCGGGCACGGCTACCATCACCAGCCTCTACAGCAGGTCAAACACATCCATTTCCAGAGCATTATGAATGGAGCTGATCCTGTCCCAGCCTCTGAACTTAGTCCTAAGAGATTCCTGCCCACCCCAGTACCATTCCTTTGAGAGGATGCATGCTCAGCCACTGACTGCTGCCCAGACAGCCATTCCTCCTAGCCCAGCAGGAGCTCAGAGGCCCAAACCCCACCATGAGGTAATGGTGAGGATAAACAGAAGGCTGGAGACGTGCTTCTGCCTTTCACACACAGAGCAAACAGCAGCTGCAGAGCTCGAGCCCCTGCTTCCAGGGAGCCCAGCCGCTTTGGACTGGATGTCTTTCAGCCCTCAACCCAGCAGTGCCATCAGCCAACCCCTCCAATTTGCACAGAAAGAGCACAAACATTTGCATGGACAATCAGAACCAGCCAAAAAAGGAGAAGACCATCTGACCCCCTCCTGCTGCAGGTACAGTCCTGTAAAGGCAAAACTTGACAGAAACCAAGACTGGGCAAACAGAAAGGAAAGGGGGCATTTTCCACCGTAACAGCACACCCAACTCAACACATGAATCGAAGTTAATGTATATCTGAAACCAATTACTGATAGAAACTAAACTATCTAGGAACTGGGGTTCCTGGTAGTGAGCACACACACATACATTCAAAACTTTTTCTTCTTCTTGCTGGTTTTTAGCCCATAAAAAGCCAAGATAAAAACACACTCTGGCACACAGGGTACACACATTCACTTCTATCGCCTTTAACGGCTTCCGACCAAGAAAGCACAACCTTGATCCCAAATGTCATTATTAACTTCATAACATTTTTAACAACCCTGTGATTCTTCTATATTTATCGTTTGGTCCAACAGCAGACAAAGGATTCAAGCACAAATTCCCTGTGCAACAGGATGGAGCTGCTGGCCCCTGATGGGGCCCTCCCATGTGTCAGGGCCAGTGCAAAGTAACACACGCACAAGCAAGGGGTTTGGAAACAAATAGGAAGTCAGCACAGTTTTGTTCTGTTCACCAAAGATGGTAATTATTTTGGAAAAGACTACATACCCTTTTGGCTTTTAATTAGCAGCAAACCAAGTCCACTCGGCTCCTACGAGCAAGAAACTATTAGGGGTTATATGGATCCCCAACCAAGGTAAACAAATCTGTACCAGTCCTTCACCCCCAGAATAACTTCTGATTATCAAGCACAGTTACCAGGGGAATGAATAGCTTCTCCTGCAAGCTCCTCACTCAATTAAACTAATGCAGACAAAAAGGCTGGGCAGCAGCTGCTAGCAGCATGGGCTAGAGTCAGATGCACACACTTGGTGCAGTGAAGGGACTGCAGCAGGGTCAGAGCAAGGAGGGACAGGACAAGCAGCCCACAGCCCCTGTCATCACAGAACACACCCAAGACTTGTCCTTGAGGTGCTGAATGGCAAAATCTGGTGAGGTCTGTGCCCTGAGGAGACTCCAGGAAGTTTAACTACATGCAGGTATTCAGAGCCATCATTTATATTCCATGGAGACCGAGGAAGAACTGAGTGGGGAAACACCTAAGGAAAATGCTTGATTTATTAGTAATCCAGAACTACCCTACTGCTGTCCCAAGCACTTCACTTATCAACCTTATAATTACAACACTGCCTAAAAAATCAGGACAGCCACCCAGCCAGAGCAGAAACAGAGGCCAGGAGAAATGAATATGATCCTCAGTCCTTCTTGAAGACTTCTTGAATCACAAACTGGAGAGTCCAGAGACAACTCCAGAATAAATCACCACTTCCTTGTACTCAGAGGTGTTAAAGCTTGCAACTAAATGTTGACAGTTGGGGAAAGAGAGGAACTCAAGTAAAGGATACAGTCCAACCAGGACTTCACACACAACCCTTACAGAGGTAGACACATCAGCCCATGGACAAAGCCAGGCAGCAAACAAAACCCACAGCTCTCTCCTTTCAAATGGACTTGAATACAGTGGGAGCGTATAAACATATTGCTAAATCCCATTCTCCCTCACAAACTAAAGGAAGCAGTGTCTTTGATGTCAATGGAAGCCCAGGCAGCCCTCACACAGTGGCAGAGCAGCCTGAGGCAACAGCAGCAGGTGCCCTGCTGAGCCGAGCCCACACAGCCACCAACACAACACGGCTCCAATGGGATCTTCTAGCAGGTGTTACTGGAATCCTGGGCATCTCTCTAGCAAAGTGCAATGATATTTAACTTCCTTATGGGCTCTGGAGGCTGCCAAACATCTGTTGGGATTAGCTGGTTCATGTTTGAGAAGTGCACACAAACACTAGCGTAAGGAAGGGACTGGCCTATTTATGGATGCTGGACCAAAACCCAAACCCACACACAGTATTTGCACATAGGGCTGTATCTCCCCTGACACATTTCACTGGTTTAGGATGAAGGCACGAGGTGTCCCCTATAGCTTACAGCCTACTTCTGGTCGACGATAACTTCAGTGAGTCATACTGCTCCCCTCCTCCACTTTACCCCATCCAAATGCACAACTGACTTTTGCTAACAGGCTGGGCCAGGAGCGCCCAGATGGGGGTTGCCCTTTGCAGGGGAAAACCACCTTCCCCCAAGCTCCATCCCACACTCTGGAGTGCTGCAGATCGCACCCACAGCCCACAGACCTTCAGCAGGCTCCCAAACACCCAGCTGCAGCTGATCAGCCACCCAAATTCCTCGTGGCAAGGGACTTTACAAGTTTCATGTTTCTCTTGGGTGTCCCTCCCTCACACTGAGGCCTCCTGTGAGTAAGGGCTGATGAATGAGACAGGGAGTATGCACAGCTCAGAAACTGCAGCAGTAAGCAGCCATGAGGGAGATGAACTCCCTGGGAAGGATGAGAAGAGCCCAAGTGGGTTCCAGATTGAACCGTGCACATTTGTTACAGGGACATAAGTGACAATGGCTTGCAGTGGCAGAGCCACAGCAGCCATACGTTCCCGTGACCCAGAACTGCTTTGCACCAAGTTGCAAATCCTACACATACAGCTCTGCTCTGTCAGAAGCTACTGCTTCCCTTTTCTCCACACATTTCAACACGTATCAGGTCTTTGTCTTAGTCACATTCCGCTAACAAGCACTTTTTACGTCTTTTTGATCTTTGCTCATAATCAGTCACTATGTTCACAAGTCAATCATTCTGCTCCTCTCAGCATTCTTCATCTCCCAGGGCAGGACCTCCTCCGACCCAGAGGTCACCTCATGGGTGCAGCTTGTGCTCTGTGCTTGGCTTCACAGGAATTTGATGCACACTGTTTGCCAGATTCACAACTCTCCTCCAAGTAGCAAAACAAGTGCCAGGCCCAGCCCAAGATGCTACTGGTCAAATTTGGAGATATGGACAACACAAGAAAATCTTGGCTATGGGATATGGAAACAAAAAACAAAGGACAAAAGGAACCCAGGAGTATAGCAATACCATACCCAGAATTACTCATGTCCTTCATTAGATGGATAGGTCTTGTCTTTCTGGAGATCAAAAGCACCTGGAATCACTTTCATTCTCCATCAGGTAGAATGTGCACAACTAAAACACACAAAATATATTCCCATTCTAGCAGGTGCTTCTACCAAGGGAGTTGAAACTAAATGAGATGATATAGTGACTTTCTGATAACACAGCTACCTTTGCACATCCAGCTCCACCCATGAAAGTGGGCACACCCTTAATCAGGCATGAATCAAACCACCTGAGACACAAGAAATTTATCAAGAGTTCTTGCAAAAACCCATCAGGTTGCTTGTGCCTCACCGCACTTCAAGGGACAGGGAACAGCCAACAGAGGCAGGCAGCTGCCCTGAAGCCAACAAAGCTGGAGCAGACGACTTTCACTTGACTTCTGGCATTTGACAGCATAACCCAAGACCTAACACACCACCTCAGGTGTGCAAATGAATAGAGATCAGAGGCTTGGGCCATGGCAGCCAGGGAAGCAGGGTGATGTGGATCTGAGTACAAGAGCCCAGAGAGTGGCCTGACCCCAGACAGGGTGGGGACAAGCAGCACAGATGATCACTGTAACACACTGGAGCAATCCTCTGGATCCAATCCCAGGGCAGAGCACAGAAAAGCGATACACCCACCAGTGCAAAGGTGAGGTGATATCAAGCCACCCACCCTGCATCCCCAGAAATCTGATACCCAGCTGTAGGAACAGTGCCCACAACACACTTCCTGTAGGCTGTGTGTGCAATGAGGGCACATGGAGTAACTAACTTCATCTAGAATGACTTATAAATGAACACACCCTGCAGGGATTCTCGTAGTAAGGCAACGAGCTCTGCTCTCATAGCTCCTTCTCTCAGGCTATGATGTAGTCCTTAAAAATTTCCCCAGCCTCCACACACCCCAAGTTCACAGTTCTCCCACACAACAGAGCAAAACACGCCGTGCCAAGCCATGGAAGGAGACACACAGGCACTCTGTGAGCTGCCATCCTTTCACCCAGACACTTCAAGGACCTGGGTGGGGGCTGTGCTTTAGAAAGACATGCTCATTTATATTGTTTTAAGTCCACCTGCTGCTCTGGCCACGTTCCCAAACCTCAGACGCAAAGGGAGACACTCAAAGAGGCACTACATGCCAAGAACCCCTGCTCATTCCTGCAGCAATGCAGTGGTCCAAGGCATCATCCAAACTTCCAAAATATGGTTCTGCCCCACAGTCCTTCACTTAATGCCGCTGCTAAAGTCTGCAAATGTCTGCACAACTCACAGTGGTATCTCCTGCTCTGTATAAGGCTGACTCTTCACTGCAGTGAGGCTCTGGTCACTCTGCATGCTACAGTAGGAAAGAAGCCAGACATCTCCCCAGTAACTTTAACCCTACTGCACTTTGCTGTTCCCCATCCATCTGCCTTGGGAACAGGTTAGGATTTGGGTACAAGACGGTGCTAAAACACTCGCTTATCTTCAGGCACACAAGTAACTGCAGAGTTCAGCTGGATTACTCATACACTTGAATTTCAAACTTACTACGCAGAAGTTCACCAAGACCTCCTTAAATGGCAAAGATGCAATGTCGTGTTTTCCAAGCTCGTCTCTGCATCCCAAGGAACTCAAAAAAAGAAATGGATTCTCTGAAAAATCACCAAAGTGAAACTGTGCTAAGGAAGGCATAATTCTCATTCTCCAAAAAAATAGCCTGCAGAATCAGAAGTGATGAATAAGCTTTAAAAGAAGCTCCAACCATGAAAAATGTCAGTCACACTTCACATGGTAAAACAAGTCACTGAGGAAGCATCTAACAGATGATGTGAAGTCCTCATTATTTCTACTCCTTGAAAGATGTTTTTATACATAAATACCCCCAGACCTTAACCATCTCTGTGGCTCATTTCTGGACCTCCTCACCACCACATTTCAATTCCAACAGCATTAAGCTGCTCTAGCCTCCAAATGCCAGAGGCAAAGACCAGCTTCCACACTAAGCTAGGTATTTTAATACTCATGCAAGGTAAGTACAGGCTTTGCCCACACTCAAAGATAATGATGATAATGCATAAGAGGCAGGTACAGCAGGAAATATGGGAGAAGATAAGCATAAGTGCAAGGAACAGTTCAGAGTAATCTCCAGAGTTGAGCAGAAAGGATGTTAACTTCAGTCTGTAATTACAAACAATTCTTCCCAACCATTTCTTTGCTTTATTATCAGTTATGACTGCACACTTAAGAGAACAACCCTGGTCTAACTCCTTTTTACTCCATGATTTCAGTGTCAAGGGTGATGTGAGACAGCTAGTTACATGCCTCTCCAAGCCTCAGTGTCCCACCAGTAAAATGGCAAGAATAATTTCCCTTCGCATTGGGAAGGCACTACGAAAATAGTTCCTCCAACTTCCAAAGCGCTCCAATGAAAGAGCAAAGAGTGCTCCAGAAAAGCACAATAGAAAATTAACAACTCTGCATTCTGTCTCGAATTTGAACAGTACATGATAAAGAAGACTTGGGGCCACACACTGCACAAAGAGAAAAGCAACTGAATGGATGCTCATTAAGCATCACCTTCCACTCTGGGCACAAAGAGTAGGTGCTCTGGCAATTAAGTGGCTATATCATAAAACCTGATTGCATGGAAGGCTGAAATTAGGGTTTCAACGACCTTCATTCTGGCATGTCATAGCTTTGGAGCACTTGGACTTTGCAACTTTACAACCATTCTTTTAACAAAGTTCGCAGCACACAACAACTACAGGTTTGCCATGTGGCTGCCACAATCACTATCCATTTTTTTCTGGGGATATCCAGATTACAGGCTTGTCTTGGCCACACTAAATACCTTGAGGTATCTCTCTCTCAAGGTTTGCCCAAACCCACGACAAGCAAATCAAGTCTCTATCTCAAACAACAAGGCGTGTCAAATCCAAGCCAGCTGATGTCCCTCAGCAAAGAGCTTGAACAGGGACTTCACTGACACCCAGGCTAGTGAGGCAGTGATGATGCAGCAGCTGGAGCTACAACCACTTATCAGCTGCTAATTCAATCACTCTCCCAGCCCAGCCGCTGCTGCCTGCACTATCTGGGAGACTCCTTGCTTTCATTCATGCCTCACTAAGTGGAGTAATTCAAATCTGTTAAGGTGAGGTAATAAACTGCTGAAACAGAGATCTCCTTAGGGTACGTGCACACAGCACGTTGAAAATGCACACGCACATTACTGACACAGAAACCACCCCAGCTGGTGTACAACCACCACAGCCACTGCAGCAGGACCACCCACAAGCCACCTGTAACAACACCCCAACATTCTTCATCCAAAAAAGAAACCTCACCACCCTGAATTCCATGCAGCAGCCACACCACTGAAAAAGCCCTACAGGAGATACTTAAACATAACAGAGCCAAGTTTAAGGGAAGGTTTGAAGCTGGACCATTTCTAACCCACTACACAGCGCAACCCTACCCACCCCATGGGGCTCCACAGATCCCTTTTCAAGGCCTGTGGGACAACCTGTCAATTCAGTCTCCTCCATCCCACCTGCCTTTGCCCAGCTGTCTGGGCTGGTCTCACAACTGAGCAGCTGGGCCATGACTCCTCGGCAGTATTCCAGCCCACAGCCCTAACACAGGCTCTCCATGTGAGAAGAGATCAGGAGCAGAGGGAGAATAGAAGATGACTCCAGCTCCCCACAATGAGATCAAATGGCCAAAGAAAAAAATAAAAAAAATGAGAGGGTAGTTACAAATTGATGCATAAACAAGACCTGACTGTGCAATTCAGAGCTAACAGGGCAGTTTACTAAATGCTAATTAAATCCTTAGTGCCTGTTACTCCAGTCATGGAGATCAACTTATTTTTAAATTAAATATGCAGTAAATGCTTAGATGAACTTCTATTAAATTTCACCCAGCGAGTGAAATATGTGGGGCTTTTAATAGACATTAAACAAGATAGTTATGGCAAGTTAGCTGATACTTTATTACGTAAAGATAATGGCCACATTAAATCTGAACTAACTATTCCACTGGCAGCAAAATCATCCAAGATTTGGCAGAAGTTTTCCTGCTTTGAAGCATCACTGAGCAGCAGGAGCAAGGGGAGGAAGGCAGCCAGGAGTTTAGAAGGTGCTCATGTGCATAAACTCTCTAAGGCACAAGATAGGATCCCTCCCATCCAGATCTGCAAACCCCAAAGAGGGGTCATGGGCTATTACCCAGCAACAAAACTGGCATAAGCAGAGACCCTCATGCACCCCTCCCTGCTCTCACACCAACCTAAGCAATTTATGGGTTTGCTGAGGAATCACAGTATTCCAAAGTTCCCTTATGCCATCAAGGGCAACAGAAAACATCCTAACAGCCTGCAACACTCAAACGCTTATAACATTGTCTAAGAAAAGGTTATCAGCAGCCCACAACTCCACCGATGTTTGTTTTCCTTCTCTGAGCATATTGTGATAGTTTGGGAGTTCTTCTGACTCACACGTGTGTGTCACTGTCACCCACAGATCCCAACAACAGATACTGACAGTCTAAAATGACAGAGACTTGCTGACAGTGACTTAAAAAAAGATCATTTTCATGCCAGCTCTTGCAGTTGCTCAGAACCTGATCGAAACCAGCTCTTGGAGATCAAAACAGAATCTCCACTGAGTTGTCTCTACCGATAAACATAATTGCAATGATTAAGTGTGGGTAACGGGTTTTAGTTTTTTTCATGTTTGGACTGGAAAACATTGCCAGCCCTACATGGCCTGCCATGCCCAGGAGCAGGATGAATGAAAAGAACCAACCCTGGTAAACTCTGCTTCTCAGGCAGGCATAAGCTCTCAAAAGCTTTAATGTTTTGTGGGGTTTTTTTCTGGTCTGTGGTTTTCGGTTTGATTTGTTGTTTTCTTTTCTCTGTTTGTTTCTATTTTGCAAAACAAAGAGCTTCCTAAATCAGAAAGAGGAAAACACTAAGTTCTTCAAACTTAACTGATGCTCTCCTCCAATGCACACACAGACACTAAACACAAGATCTTCCCTCCAATCCCTCCTCTGGAACCCTTGTTTGTAAAGTTATTTCATGTATTTTCCTATGTATAACCCACACTCTTTAAAGGCATTGTTCCTTGTGAATCTGTGCATCAGATAACCCACATCCTTTCATAATTTATGGTTTCCATCTCCTTTGCTCGTTCCTCCTCTGCTCTGGCTGCAATGGCAGTAATCTCTCTAGCTTTTCACAGAACTACACTGATACAAGAGCGAGAGCAAAGGGAGATGAGGAAGCTACTGGGGTGTGGAGGACCTTGTCTTGCAGACAGGAGCATCACTGTCACACTCACATGTGCACACAGCAAACACAGATGCTGAATCACAGACTTCTGCTGGGTCACATGGACTTTGTATTCATCTTACTTTCCTGAAGGTTTCTCCCCATCAAAAAGAAAGTACCTAAAAAGCACATCCATATTTAAAGAATCATAGAATACCCTGATTTGGAAGGGACCTACTCTTGGCCAGTGTAAATTTTTTCACCATCCTGATGCCATCTTTAAAACCTCTCCATGCATTCACAGGGACTTATCTCCAGCTTAGCAGGGCTGCTACAGAGCACACCAGAGCCTGGACAATCAGTTAAAGGTGAAACCCAGCATCTGGGGCCAGCCAGAGCAGAGTGTGCAAGTGTTTCTCAAAGCCACGTCAGGGAGAGAAGAGCTCAGTAGGAGAAAGGCAGAGCTATGGGGTAAGGCCTTCAGAAGCTTGAGGAGCAACAAAAAGCCACTGAGAATGTATTGTTCACACAACCACGATGGGCAGAGCAATAGAGAAACCACTGCGGGCACCCTGAGGGTATTTGTTTCCACAGACACACGGAAACTGTTCTTGGAACAATTTGTCATCCACCCAAGCTACTGCTTTTCTCTATCTGCGTCTATCTAGTGTCAGCCAGAGATGCTTCATGGAAACCTACATGAAACTGTTTCTTCTTTCCAATTAGATGTTTTTGATACAACAGGCACCACCACAGGCTGGTACAACTCTCCACGTGCCTGACACTCACACAACCATCCCATCTTCTTTCCAGACTTGGCTGAACTCTTCTTCTCAGAAACATTCTGCATGATCAAAGCCACCATTAGTTACACTGAAAAGCACTTAACTTTCTTCATTTTGAATCCACCACTTTCACCTTGGTTTTCATTTTTACAGAGGAACAGACATCCCTTTTCCACAGCACTCACTCTTTCTCTGACACCTTTCTAACCTGCATCCTTTTAATAGGAGTGATCCCATACTATTTGTAAAATTCCCTCAAGTTTTCCAGCTCCCTGCCATTCTTACTATCCCTCTCCAAAACTGCATACAAAAGTTTGATCACAAGAGTATTACTTAAGCTTTATAGTAAGGCAGGCGGATACAAGCAGTAATTTTAACGAAAAAGGCAACAGCCAGGCTTCAAAACAGAATGAAGTCTCCACTCTGAGCATGAACCCCCACACCATAATTCCTACTAGGAGTTATAATTAAAAATACATACTGATGATAATATATGTAAAAGCACTCCAGCTCCCCTGAGACTGCAACCAACACTATTAGGTACCTTGCAAAACTCACTAGTCCAGCTCTGGAGCTTCACCCCTGAACATCCTAGAGAAACAAGTGCTTTACAAGGGATACACACCTGAATCTGCCATTACACTGCTTGAAAGCCTGAATTACACTGCACCAGTTCCTCATTGTGCCCATTACCTCACTAGCACAGCACAGCTGAAGGTGTTTCTCAGGGTAATCCAACTTGAAAATACAATGTGCTCTGCAAATTTCCAGGAGATAAGACAACTAACCAACCATGATTCCCAAGACCCGAATATCACTTCTGACCTGCCAGTCTAAAGCCAGGCTTTTGCCCGTTTTTCCTGGTTTCACAGCAGCACATCATCATGTGCTTCACACTGACAACGTCATTCAATACTTTTATCCCCTAAAGCTGGGTGACTCTCCACCCAACATGAATAAGAGAAAGGATTCACAGAGCTGGAACCCACACTGAGATGGGCATCCTCACCAGCATCCTGGCCTGACATCCAGGCTGATCGCCAAACATGTTCCAAACGTAAAAATCTCACCTCTGTGAAACAGGAATTGGAGTTTTGCTGCCAGCTCCATACCAGCATCTCTGCCCCACCAGTACCAACCACACCAGGCAATCAGGGCTGGCAAGACAGAGACAGCTGCACAGCAAGAAAAGCACTAATTCTCACTGACCCAGGCACCATGGAGACTGAACATCAGCAATTCAGAGCAGCTTGGAGCTGCACCTAAAGATGCTTTAATGAGACAGTTCTAGCTTCATTTTCCTGGACACATCTTTCATTTCCACCCTGGAGCTTACCCAGACAGCATACAAGGGCTGCAGGCCACCAACCAGGACTGCTGGCAACATGGGACACACACAGCCAATGTGCCCACAGCCACACAGGGTGGGAGTGACTTTGACTTTTGGGAAGCAGGTCTCCTACCCACCACACAGCATCTCCCTACAGGACCATTACTGATGGTAACTTACTACTGCTGCTGCTCTGCTGGACCCAAGTGTCCCTGATCTGGCAGGTTTTCCCAGCCCACACAAGCTGAGCCAGGTGGAAAAAGAAAACCTGAATAAAACAATTAAAGGAAAACCATCTATGGAACAAGGGCAACAGGCCTGAAGGGCCCATTAGCAGCACCTGCATCATAACAAAGTTAAAGGCAGGATTTGACAGGGAGGGTAGGGGTTTGCTGACAGGTGGCTCTGTGGCCACCACCCACACAATGAGCTGCTGATAGCCCATCCTGCAGGGAAAAAGCCTCCAACAAAGGCTAAACAATTGAAATAAGGGAATAACAAAGCTAATAAATTTAGGAGCAATAGGCTGTAAGGTCATAGGTTGGACAGGGTGAGACAGACCAAGCCAACAGAGAGAGAGTAATTTTCAACAATAAATCTTTATCCACAGACACACATATTTTCCAAGGGAAATCACAGAGTATTATTTAGCCTTGTGTAGGCCAGCCCTGCTTCAGACAAGGTGGGGATAATTAGAAAGTCCCCCACATCCCTAAACTGTCCTGCTGCACAGCAGGCTGAACTACACCCAGGACAGCAGCCAACATTTTTCAGCAAGAACACAGCCACATTATTAACATAGAGATGAAATGCTGTGTCCTCCAGCTTTGCATGTTCCCATACTTTCCTAATACTTGGTGAGCTGGCACCTGCTCTATCACCCAGCTCCCAGGAACTCCCCACTCTCGCAATTCTTACCCCAGAAATCATTCCTAGAATGTACAAGCACAAACTCTACAGGTAAGTAAGTTAGAAATCCTGGAATGTGTGCAAAAACAGTTGTGGCTTCTATGTGAGACCTTTCTTTTTTGCACGGGTCAAAATCCCTTTGTGCAGAGGGACCAAGGTGTTCCAGATGTGCAGGGAGACATATCAGCAGGTTTTATGGCTGCTGCAAGCTCCTTTAACTTTTGTGTACCAATTGCCTAGCAAAACAGAAATAAACAGACAGGAAACTAACTCAAGAACAACACAACTGGGCTAAAAAGTCAATTCCTACTGGTGTAGGAAATAGGAAACAAACAAAAAATAATCAAAACAAAGCAGGAGAAGGCAACTCTCGCTTGTTTCACCAGCAGGGCCAAGCTGCACCTCGAGGTACAGGAGGCAGAGCAATTAGGCAGGAGTTGCTTCATCAACGCCTCCTCGGGAGCCCTGCCGGCGTCTAGCACAGCCCCGGGGCGCGGGGAGTGCTCCTGAGCAATGGCAGGAGTAAGGTTTGCCTGTTCAAAAGAGAAGAGCAAGAAAGGGGGAGGGCAAAAAAAACTTATGCTAAAAAAAAAAAAAAAAAAGAAAAAAGAAAAAAAAAAGCCGTGGGTGACGTCAGGGTGTGGGAAACTTTTCCGTCCTTACCTGGTGGGGAAGGCAGGGCCTCCCCCGGCATATAAAAAGCTGCCGGAGCTTTACTCAACTTATTATTTACTACGAGCCGCGGCCGGGGGTCGGCGGGCGGCGGGGCGGGGCTGCGGCAGCCCCCGCCCGGGCCAGGTGCACCTGCGGCACCGGCCCGTCCGCTCGGGGGGCCCGGCCCGCCTCACCCCGCCCGCCGACACCGCCCGGGAGCCGAGCACCGGGGCCGCTCTGGCACCGGGGAAGCTCCCCCTGCCCCGGGCCCGGCGCTGCCCCCGCCCCGCGGCCGAGCCCACGCCGCACCGGGCCGGCCCCTCCGGCGGCCGCGGCGCCCCGGGCGGAGGGAGGAGCCAGGGCGGCCCCCCCGGGCGGCCGGCGGCGCTCCCCGCCCCGGCCGGGGGTTCCAGCTGTGGCACAGCTGCCTCGGCGAGCGGACGGGGGTGGGGGGAGGAAGGGGGCAAGTTATTATCTGCAACAATACCTCGGGGGAGGAGGCAGCGGAGGCGAGCGCGGCGGCGGCGGCGGGAGGAGGTGGCGAGGGGCGGGCCGGGGGTGGCACCGGGACCGCCCTCCGGGGCCGCCCCGCACCGCCCGCCCCCGGCCCCGCCGCCGGCCCCTTCCTTCCGCCCGGCGGCCCCTTCCGCGCCCCTGCCCCGCGGCGTGCCCCTGCGGCCCCTCCCGCGCTCCCGGCTCGGGAACCCCCGCGCCGCTCCCGCCGCGGCCCCCGGGCAGCCCCTCCCGCGCTCCGCCCCGCACATCCCTCCCTCCCTCCCTCCTCCCTGCCTCCGGTCCGTCAGCCTCCCCGCATCCCCCCGGCCGCGACGCTCCCGCCTCCCGCATCCCTCCGTCCGCGCCCCCCCCGGCCCTTACCTCCCCTGGGGCGCAGGGAGGGGCGGCCGGCGGCCCCGAGCTCGGCGGGACGGCCCCGAAACAAAAAGCGAAAGCGGCGGCCGCTGCCTCCCGCTCTGCCGGGCTGCCGCGCTCTGCCCGCGGCTGACGTCAAGGGCCCAAATTCCTGCCTTTCCCTGCAGGCAGATTTGTCCATGTAAGGGCTGGGGCCGGGGCCGGGGCCGGGACGGCCGCACGGCGGGAGGGGGCTGCGCTGCGCCGCGGCTGGGGGGGAACGGGCGGCAGCGGCTCCCGGTACCTGGGCGGGGGGGAACGGGGCTGGAGGCGGCCCCGACCCTGTGAGCATCACCTTCCTGCTCTGCATCCCGCAGCCAGGAGAGCTGTAGGCCCAGAAATGCACCCTGTGCCTTGCAGGATCCAGCTTTTCACAGGGAAGTTTTGTCCAGGGCTCCTTTTGAGTCTTAGATGCTTCTCCAACCAACTTTTAATCTGTTGTTCTCCAGCTGGGGCAAAGAACAACGTGAGGGGAGGTGAAAAAGGTGCAGGGAGTTCCAAAGGAGCTGCCTGTTCACAGTTCAAAATAAGACTTGTCGCGAATACTAAGGAGAGGGGGAAGGGAAACTATTTTCTGATTGCTTTCTGTTTGATTGTTTTGTGGCTATTTCTAAGGACTGCAATTAAAATAAATTGGGATGTTGAGTATGATTGTTTTTATAATGGAATGTTACCCTTTAAGTAGTTGTTCGGTATCTGCGTCTGCCCTGAAGAGAACGGAAAGGCAGAAGGGTTACATTGTGTTCAGGCTGTGAAGGGGAGCCTTGCCAAACCTTACTCATTTGGAAGGAGATTTCTGCGCAGATTTGTAGGCACTTCAAATGTATTTCATTTTTAAAATAAAGGGCTCTGGTGTGTGCTTTCAAGATGATGTTTACATCTTATCCCATTACCAGCTTTAATGTCCACAGTCAGTGCTTGACAGCCCCAGGAGGGCAAGATTGCTCATTTGGACACAAAATAAAGGACAGTCAGTGCCTAAAATACTTAAGCTGTAGCAGAAAATTGTGATTCAGCCTCTCTCCACTTTCCGTGGCTGCCAAAACCAGTGTACTTCCCAGAGACCCCAAGAGATTTCACCCCACCCTGGCAGACCCCCTCAGAAGGGAAAGCATGGCATTTCCAAAATTTAGTCCTCATGCAAACCCCCCTCTAGGGTTGATTTGGTGTCTCATGCTGGCCCTGTGTACCAGAGGTGCTAAATTCCCCCCAGGAACAGAGGCCTGCCAGGGTCAGATTGTCTCCTTCGGGGCACTGCAGCTACATCTGCATGAGCAGCCATGGCTGCAGGTGTTTTCTAAGCAGTGGGACTGTGACTAGAAGTACCCCAGCCTTGTCCTAGCTGCCCAGCTGGTGTTAACCCTGCTGAGATCCTAAAGCAAAGCCGAACGGCGCCTGAGTCACCAGGGTGCTGTGCCGTAGGTGTTACCTGGAGAGCCAGCAGCGCTCTGTGAACCTGGCCTCTTGTGAAAGACGGGCACGCCTGATTCCCTGATGGAAGAGACTGCAGCACCAGCTCCAGCTGAGCAGCCAAAGCCTTCGCCTGAGGCCCTGTAAACCCAGGTTCAGTTCCCTCCTGCAGAACCTACAGTTCACCTGTCTCCTGACAGCTGAGTGTTGGGCTGCGAGGCTGTGCTCCTGCATTGTGCCCCGAGGATCAGTCACAATGGGATTTTCCTCCACCAGGAGCAGGTGGTCATCACCAGGGGTTTCCTGGCACCCATGTCTGTCAATCTCAGCGTGGTGGAGCTCGCGATGGAAGATAGACACAGGAATTGTTGCCTGTTTTGGTTTTCTTTCTTCAGGTGTTCTTGCAGAGCTGCCACAGCCCTTGTGTTGTGTCAGCTGGTGTCTAGGGGAAGTATATGAACACTAAAAAAAACCCCTTTGGCCCAAGATGAGAGATAAGTGTTCTTCATTTAGTATTTCAGACAAAACCAGTGGTCAAATATTTTCCTGGTCCCGTATCCAACAATTATTGCTTCTTTATCCATCAAGCTTTTGAAATTTTCCAGTGCTGTTAACAGGAGATAGAATACTGTGCCCATCCGTAGCAGCGTCGTTTAAATGATCCCAAAAGTTCTAAGCTTTGAGCCTCCAGAGTTTGAGATAGTAACTACTACTACCTCCATTTTGCTGGTAGATGAACTGTGACTAATCCTCTGCAGCACAGCAGCAGAAGTTTGATTTGCAGCCCATTACCCTTGTAACGTGCTGCCCAGAATGGTCACTGCCTTGTCAAACACAGCATGAATTTTCTGGGTTTTTTTCAGTTTCCTATCATGACCAATATCATACACTTTGGAAATGAAAGTAGAAAATTCAAGGTGTTGAGCCTGGCTGTGAAAATCTGCTCTTTGCCTGGAAAGAATCAAAAATACTGGCAAACATACAATCATTCCTTTGGTAATATCTACCGCACCCTGCACCATAGCAGCAAAATGAATTAAACAGCAAAAGACTGAAATGCCTGACATTGCATAGGCCAGTCAGGTGGCAGGAATACAGGAGTCAGCCTGGGCCAGTATTAATTCAAGGAAATTAAGTTTTTTAGTGTTTAAGGTGCATGACAAGGAGATTGGAAACTTGGCTTCTGCTCCTACTTTCCCTGTATTGTGTGACTTTAACCAGTCAGTTCACCTTCCCATGTCTGGAGGAGCTCTGAGAAGCCCATAGCACAAGGTTTAGAACAGGGAATGACACAACCATGAGCTCCTATCAGACCCCATTCTGTGCAAAATTTCCAGAAATCAGCAAGTGAAACCTTGTTTTTCAGAGTTTGGGTCTCTCCTTTTCAGTGAGATTTCATATGCAAAAAATCACAAAACAAAAATCACAGGATGGGAAGAGCCCTTAGGAAGCCACAGGAATTCCACCTCTCAGGCAGTAAAGCAGGAGCAGCACTGCCTAAACTGACAGGGGTTCACCTACCCTGCTTATAAGAATACCTAGAGGATCCATTCCAGAGCTTTACAGTTGGATATGTTCGCTTTATCTCTAACCCAAGTCACTTTTGCTGCAAGTCAGCTCTTAATCAGATGAAGTTGTGAGGAACTGAGATATTCCCTCACTAGCAACAATTCCAGAACAACAGGAAAGTCACTCACCTGGTGAAATAATTCTTCTGTGGGTAAAAGCCAAAGAGGCTGGAAAACACACTAAGCATGTGTTTTTGGGAGAGCTGCCACCTAATTTAGAGACAAAGATCAGATGCAATTAGTGTTAGATCAACCCGAGACTCCTCTGCCCCAATCCACAGCGCTCCTCACCCGCCTCGCCAGGAGGACGCCAGTTTCCACCAGGACATGCAGTGTCACACTTGACCCTTCAGTCTCTAAAGGGCATTCTTGGAAGCACATGAAAAACCTGAGCTCACAGCAACAGCATTCCTGTGGCACTGGGAAGGAATGAGGAAACACCAGCATGGATGCTAGGCAGACGGGAGAGAAAAGACTCATCCTGCAAGACTGAATTAATTTCCCAACTGGGTGCCTGCTTCTGATTGAGAGATACACGTGTGTGCTGCCTGGTAGAACAAATCTAGAAACAGCAGTGGGGCCAAGCTTTGTGGTCCCCACTTTGCAGGTATGTTTGCACCCAGACAGGAATGCAAGACATAGTACTGAGCAGGCTTTAGTGAGTCTCAGATCTCTGACAGCAATTGAGACTGGGCCAAAACCCCAATGGAATCTTCACTGGTGAGAAATATAGTCGCCAATTAACTCCCCAATTTACCAGGAATGGTAAAGTTTTGTAAAACTGCTGTATTTCAGTGCTGAGAAGTACAGTCAAGCAACGTGCTAGTGTAGTATACTTCATTTTAAGGACATGCTTAAGTCCAATTTGAGCCCAGAGAGATTTCAGCTCAGATTTAAGGGTTCCATTGAACAGGGTGAATTTAAGGATTGAAGTGTTTTGCTAGACTGTATCTTTGGTTAATGAGGAAGGGGACTTGCTAGTGCCTAGAAGAAAGAACTGCCTGAAGCATTTTGGCACATCCAAACCATTACTAGCACTACTCCTTTCTTCTAATGAATGTTGATGAAATTAAGACAAAGAACTGGTAAAGAAGTTGATCATTTCATTAACAATACTCACTGTGTGGGTCTCAGTTTAGTGGGGGGAAAATAACAAACTTCTAGTATCTCACCAAAACAATGTGTAATAATTAAAGCAGAAGCCACTAGACTTTGTATTTTATGCCATCCGGTATCTTGCACAGATTCTCACTAATGGTAAATGTCTCATGTCCAGATTTACACACAGAAATAATGAGTGCTTTGCTTAACAGGAAGAGAACCAGTTAAATACTTTATGGAGCCTACAGTGAATAAACAAAGTACCCCAGTCTTAAAAGAAATATTTGTGGTAACAAAATATTTTGGGGGACATTTTTGCATGGGTTCTGACCTCCCTGTTGAGAATCAAAGTGAAAATATTGAATGTACTAAGCAGATGTCTTCTCCTAGTGACAGCAAGATGAGCAAAGACAGCTGGTTAGAAGAACAACAACAACAAAAACACATCATCATTCCTGCTTCAGCTCCAAAAAATCTTGGACTTGTTGTCATGGAAGAAAGCTATATATGTAAGAAGCCAAGAAAAAGACAAATATTATTGAATCTGGTAGCATTTTAGTGAATGTGCTGGAAATAACTTAAGTAGGAAGAAAAACTGGATGCACTCCATTGTTTATTAAAAGAATGCCTCTTCTTATTTCCACAGGGACCTATAGCCTATATAGGCATTAACACATTTGCAAGATACATATTTTAAATATGTTTCTTCATTCATCAATCTTAAGGACTCTTCTGCTAAAGTAAATAGAGTTTCAGCTCATGGAAACATATACAGCCACAAAAATATTATCTCTGCAAGCTAAAAATGCCAACTGTGGATTTTGTCTGTAACTCCTTCAATCAGGGAACATGGGAGTATTGCGGAGACACCTAGAGAGATCTTTAATATTAGGAAGGGAGAAGATTAGAAAATTATACTCCCTTGGTAAAACACAGGATAAATAATTCACAATGAAAAAAAGGAAAAGAAAAAGGAAACCAAAATTAAAATATGAAGAGCTCTTCTGGATGAAAATCAGTCTGAGCTGTGTTGAAGAGATCCAAGAGGAATTTTTTGGCAAGATTGCAATATAAGCCATTGACCCTCTGGCCACCCTGCTCAGAGGTAGCACATTCTCTCTTGATAGTTTTCATCTGAACAAAACTTGATTTCTCTGCTTGACCCCTGGACATTTCCATTTCCCTTTCTGTGCTTTTGGGCAGACTTGAGCGAAGAACAGGATTGATGAGAAGAGTTTAAGAAATCAAAATCTGTGCAGTTGGTAATGGCAAAGACAAGTAACTTGAGGTTGATGTTGGGCTATTAGGTAGCCCAAATCCCATGGTGCCATCAGACAGTGCCCTATGCAACAGGGCACTGGCTCAGGAGGTGTCCTGCTTGGAGTGCTTCAAAGAACCTACAGAGGTCCTAAATGATTTAAAGCCTTGAAGAAGCAAGAGGTTAATTTGGTTTATATTAAAGACATATACAAAGAAAATTATGTAAAGAAAGGTATTTCGTTTGGAAAACAACTCCCTTGAGAATTGAGAGCTGTGACCAATCTGACGTACCAGCTTGTAAACAGAGGACAATGATGTCAAAAGGAGAGGACATGGCTGCTGGGTCTCCAGTTTCTGGCTGCCAGCTTTGCCCTTTCTCCACCAGGTGATTAGGCAGTAATAGTTTTTGAAAGCAAATTGGTTTATTTACATAATTTTCTATCCAGAAAAGCAGGGTTAAGTATGCAGCTCTGCAACAGAACAGATGTGGGACTTAGGGAAAATTGCAGCTTGAACTGAGCTGGAAAAGCTTCCACCATTTGCCAATATCTTGGAGTCTGGAATCTTTCTCATCTCTACTGTGACAAAAACAGAACTTTTCAACATTTTGGAGGACTTTCTCCCTTGTAACAAAGGACAAAAAGCACGCAGTGAAAAACAAATCACAGTGCCAGAAGTGACTGAGAATCAGTTTTGCCTGTTTTAATTCTCCACCTTGCTAGCCTCAGCTCCAACACCTGACCTACAGACGTCCAACCAGCCCAGGAATAACCATGCCACAACAAAGGACCATCTCAGCCAGAAATAGCATGCTGACTCCAAGAAAACATTTCCTAGAGTATCTTGCTAAAATGGATACACTCCCATACACACTACATGAAAGGAATCATGTCTGACAAATAAACATTTCTTAATGAGAAACATTTGTCCAACATGTTTCTCCCCAGTACTCTGGAGCTTTGTGCCTCAGTGCACCATCAATAACAGGAGACAACGGCCCTTCCCTAGGCTCTGGGAGATCACTCTGGGCTGTGAAAGTGATGGACTCCTTACCTCCATTAGTTACCCTCAGAACTCTGTACACCTTATAGCACATAAGTCTGGAGTGACTCAAGAATTTTTATAGACCCATTTCAGCCCACGTTTGACCTTGACCGAGAGCGTCTCTGCCCACAGGCTGCTCCATTTGCTCCCTGCCACTTTGGGACACAGAGGCAATGCAGGGCACCTCAGTATCCCTGAGCTCAGCCATCCCTGAATGCTCATTTCCTCACACCATCAAAAATTTGGATCACCAAGGAGACAGCCCAGCCCTGCTGCCAGTGAGGTGACAGATCCCTGGCACCAGAGCTGGGCTCAAACTGCTCATGAGCTGCTTGTGGCTGGAGAGGAATGTCTGCAGAGAGCTAAACCAGATTGCTCATAGATCTCTTCCAAATTGTCTCTAATTTAGTGGACAATTTGAGAGTAAATGTGTGCTGGAAGCATCATCTTTTCTTCAAAGTAATATCCTGAGAACACTGAGTTCATGGCTGCACTGGAGAAACCTTAGGATCTCACTGGTGCCTTGGCAAATCCTTAAGATGTCAGAGCCACCATGTGTATTCTGTCCCCTCTCTCAGAACACTTTAAGAATCTATTTGATGCTACAGACACACCACAGTCACCACAGCTCCAGGAATGTGGTGAGGTTCCTAGCAAGGGCTGGCTGAGTTTGTAAGCCTGAAGCAATATGCTTACAAATACCTGATCTGCACAGATAATTTAGAGATAGTCAAATGGCTCCAAAGCTTCACAAAAGCTGACATTTTGGTGCCACCTTTTTTTCTTAGTCCCACACCTACTGCAGGGAAAAGAGGGGAAAATATTCAATTGCTATTTGCATTATCATGCCTACATTTCAGCCACAAGGTTCCAACATTTGCAGAACTTCTGGAGGCCCATCTCACCTGTTCAACATCTCACCCCTCCCAAGCATAGACTGAAAAATGTCACCTTTCTCCACTGTTAAATCAAAAGCTGTCTACACCCATATGTCAGCTGTTTACCACCCTCTGTTTCCTCCCTTTGGGCAGCTGATGAGGGATAATGACCTATATCCTCGAAGAATTTGTTTTATTTAGCATTACAGAGAAGGAGGGCTTAAGGCAAACAACGTAATTATATAACCTTTCCCACCCTATCTTATTACATAGAGATAAGCTTGCAGCTTCACCTTTGGAAACACAGCAGCTCAACTCTTTGAATGTCCATGACTTCATCTGGGCTTTTTCCTGCTCTGTTTTTGTCCTAAGCACAATGGTTCACATGTCTGACAGTTAAGATCTTTCACTCATTCTTTACATTAGGGTAGGAACAACAACCTACTCAGCCTTGCTTTAGCCACACTGGTGGTGTTCCACAGATTCCTAGATGACATGGCCATGCTGCCCAAATGGTAGGAAGGCCCTGATGAAGAAGCAAATATCACAAGGCAGCGTTTGAGAGCACCCAGACTCTGTGCCCAGCGCCCAGAGCATTGCATTGTTTAATGCTGTTGGCGTTGAGCACCAGCTGCAGGCTCTGCACAGGGATCTGGGGCTGGAACACACCCTGCATCAAGCCTCACCCCACAATGAGACAGGCAGGCAAATGAGAAAATTGGGCCCTGGCCCCTTCCTGTGATTAGGTCATTATAATGGGTAAATATTTTCCTAGATAGACAGCTGAGATAAAGAACTCCTGATGTCTGAAATGGAGTTTGAACAAAACTTGGAAGGACTATCCATACCTTATAGTTCTTTACAATGTGCTTTTACCAAATAAATGCCTTTTCCCCCAAAAGAACCCAGGGAAATTTTTCATTGAATAGCAAGAACAGCATCTAGTCTACAGCCAAACTGTTCACCAGCAAATATAGGGAATGGATTTAGTGACAGGTACCAAGGGTTATTCCCAGAGGACATTACAGCTCTACACCATTCAGTCTAAATATTTACTGAGGAGTACAGAAAAGTGAATGGTAGAGGCAGAGTCCCAGAGATTGGCTTAGAGGTATCTGTTTAATAAAAGCCTGTTTCTGCAGAGAAAAATTATTGTGATTGTGTTTTAATGAAAGTCAGTGTTCTCATGCTATAGCAAATAGTGATTATTCATTCTCTATCCCTCTACTCTGCATTATTCATGATTTTGTGGCCTCTGCTCTATCCTCTTTCTTGGTATTCCAATCTCGCCCTGAGTTTTCTCAGAGTTTGGGAGCTTTTGTATCAGATAAACTGGTTTATAAGGTAGTCTTTGAGGAACAAGTCTCACTTAAATCTCACATAATATCCAAGAATGTTCTCCGGTATTTGACCTCTTTGTGGATGAAACAATACTCTTCAGACACAATAACCTTGGTGTTTCAAAGCTGTAACCAGCACCTGTGGAGTTTTCAAACAAATAGGCTCAGTGTTCTTTGGTGAAGTCTTCCTCACTGCTCCCACATTTAATTGCTTTGTAATTATACTTGTAAAACCTGCAATGGGATTACACATGGGGGAAAGAAAAATAATTTTTAAAATCACATTTCAGAAGAGAGGGGATTTATGGGAGCTGCAAGACAAAGAAAAACCCACCTTTCTTTCTTTCTTCATTGTTGTTTTTGGAAGGCAGCCATCAAAGTTTCCTTGTCAGTAATACAGGGATTTGTAAACAGAACAAAGAGCTTCCTCACACCACGGCACATTATATAACCCCGCGCCGTCACTGTGTGTCTTCGCAGGCAGTTCCCTTGAACTTTGCATCTCGCTCCTCCTGAGAACAGTCCATGCCAGCTTGAACAGATGTGGTTTCCTTTAGGAAAGGTTTTCTGTTAGGGTCATTCTGACTTCCCTTTCAGAGTTTTCCAGCCTCATGTGCTCTTTGCTCAAGGGATTACTGTGGTGGACACTAACTCCATGAGCTACTGTTAAGCTTCTCCTCACCTGCTGGCTGAGCTGAATGAGTGCTGAAATCTCTGTTCCACAGAAAAATCTGACATTTCATGCTTTCCTGAATCAGACCGGAAAGTTGCAATTTCCTGTGAACCCAAATTCTGAGAAACATTTCAGAAAGCTCAAAATGGCCCCAGCACAGCCTTTTGTTTGGGTGTTATCTACAGGTTTTTATGAGGCTTAAGCTGGCTTTAAACACATCATGTTCCAAGTGATCCCAAATGCAACCAGGCAGCACCCACTGTTCCCAAAGTCACTCAGGGAGCTGCGGTGTCTGCCAAGGCTCCTTTGCAAGAGAAAGGCGACACAGAGCCAGAAGTGGTTTTCTCTCACCCCGTGCATTATTCTAGTATTGCCACTGCTTCAATTCCAGCAGTGCACTCACAGACTTCAAGCTTACAAGCATTTTAATTCTTATTTTCCAGACTCCTTGAAAACTAAGGCTTTTATAGTATATCTCTGAGGATATAACTCAGTAGCTTGTACAGCCCTGGCATGATATTTCCAACATATCAAGTGCATATTCAATGGCACTATTTTAAAGTTTATTCATTTAAGATGTTTTGAGTAAATCAGAGCACAAGACCATGCAGCCCCTTATTTTAGTATCAATAGAGCTGATTTTTCATCTCTGCTTGGTTAGAAGAGTTTTGTAAATCAACAAGGAGAAGACATTCTACAGCCAATGCACATCACCAAATGCAAAAGTTCACACTGGTTAAACTAGGGTGGTATCAGCTCGTGTGAAGGCAGCTTTGAAGCTGCAACAGCATGGTGGGAAAAGCAGCCCTGCCTTGTGAACAAGTGAGAAAAAACAAAAGCTGCTGCTAGCTGGTCTTCATGGAAAATGGAGTTAAAAAAAAAAGAAAGAAAAAAGAAAGAAAAAAAGAAAGAAAAAAGAGGTGGAGGAAGGAACAGAAGCATACTTCGAGACCAAATTCTCATCAGACTAAAAATCAGTGTAACTCCCACATTGCAGCACTTTGCAGGTCTAATAGACACAAAGCTGTTCCTTCACCCGAAAGCCAAACATAAAAGTCACGGAAACCCATCATGCCAATTCTGTGGCTGCTTTCCGGAGCAGAATCTCTTTAAATGTCAATGTTCCCTTTGTTCTGTGCACCCTTTATAATGAGTCTATCATCTGTTTGGTAAAAGATCCAGTGAAATATGTAATAAGGTTATCTCACCATCTCTCTCTATTGTAAAGTCATATCTCCTCTTCCACTCATTAATTATTGTCTTCCATTTCCTGTGTCAGATGTGAATCAGAAAATAGGGACTCAAGGCTTGCAAGCTTAGCAACTTACCATATATTAGCTGAGCTGTGGTAACTCTCCATGTGCTCCCTCTTTGCCTGCAATAAACAAAACCAGTGTGACTTTGCTGTACACAGGCCTGCAGCCGATGCAGTTTGGATTAACCTCCTTTCATTGTCAGCTAGGCTGACAGTGATGGTGGCCATGGCTCAGTTGATGTTCCGTCCTCATATTGCAAGACTTTGCCTTTAAATGCTGGGAGCAGAGCTCTACCAATATAACTATCTGGAAAGCTACGATGATTTATGTGCTGTCAACATACGCTAAAAAAAAAGGACAGAAAAACAGCACAATTACATGATTATCAGCCAATGCCCCTTGGTTTGCAGTTTTTCAACCATGAACTGCTCAAACTTTGGATCAAGAAGTGAAGAAATCTGTTTCTCAAGTGCAAACAGGGAAAAGTTATATGAGTCTTATAGCAATTTCAGGCAAATATATCACAGAAGCAGCATGCTTAGCCTTTTTACTGTGCTTCTGTCTGAGGTTTCCAGTAAGATTTCCCTGATATATAGTAAGAGTCAAAACTCTAATCTCTTTTAGCTCTTTTTTATTGTCTCTGCAGCACTAACTTTGAAAAATGGCCTTGTCCCCAAAGAACTGCACACAGTCCATGTAGAGAAGCTGTTAAAATAAATGCTTTACGTAAAAAATATTGCAGACGAACTCGGCTCTGAGGGTTTTAGAGCTACAACATATAGATATAAACCAGAGCAGCTAAGTATGAATGGAGGTCATACTCCAGTAGAGAAGAAGGGAAGTCTCCTGTCTGACAGTTGTTGCACACAATCTCTAAAAGCAACAATACCTTCTCTTCTCTCTCAGGAGGGCAGAGTTTTAATAAATGACTATTCTCATGTTAATGTCCTTCTGCCTTCCTCCTCACTGACCTCAATACACACCATGCTGATTCATAAAGTTTCTTCTTTCACTGGATTTGAGTGCTTTCTGGAGACCTTATTTGTGCTGTTCTGCCTGCAAGACATCTGGCTGATTTATAGAGACTAAGACACAGACGAGCACAATGTTGGCTGCCCTACCTGAATATTGTGTTTCCTACACATTGTGTTCCTATCTCTGCCCATGCCGTGGTCTGATTTTTGATAGTCCGTGTATTGTTCAAAGAAGAGAGCAAACTTTTCAGCCTCTCAGAAAAGCTTCTGGGATCCTCAGGAATAAAAGTATGCTTTTCCACCTGTATTCCTCACAAAGCAGTAATATCTGTGTCCAGATACTGATTGAGGAAATTCAGGCAAGGGATAATGTGCAAATGAGAACATGATTCAGTGGTGGGAAAAATACGGACAAACACCAGGTGCCTCAAAGGCTGAATCACAAACAAGACAGTGAAAAAGTCTAAGAACGCAAGAGATGATGGAGGAGCTTGACTTGGCATTTATCTGTTTATTCCAACAGGATATGCAGATTCCACCCTTCTGACATCACTGCTCATCTGCCTCATCAGTGCCTCATGACACAACTCCTCTCCATAGCACTGAGTCAGCACCACTGTGTGATCTCCTCTTGGCAGTGCAAGGTGTGGTGAAAGGCTGCCCTTGATGGTGAAAGCATAGAGGGATCTCCAGACAGGTCGCCAAAGGAATTAAAAAACGCATCTTATGAACACACAGCAGTGTTCTATGGGACTGCTCCCACAGCAGATGGAACAATGATTCATACAGTGTGTTCAAACAAAGGAGCAAGGAACACTTGCACTTCACTCCTGGAGCTCCAAAAAACTCCAAAGTATATTTTCCCCTGTAACTAACAGGTACAGACTGATTGTGCTCGCTGTGCTCTTCTAGAGGCCTGGACTGAAAGAATATTCCTTAAAGCGTCCCTGGAAGTGCCCAAGGCCAGGTTGGATGGGGCCCTGAGCAGCCTGGACTAGTGGGTGGTGCCCTTGCGCATGAAGAGGGGTTTGGAACGAGATGAACTTTAAGGTCCCCTCCAACCCAAACTATTCTATGATTCTGTGAACGCATCACACACATGGAGTGCTAACCCTCCTCTCCCCCAAACAAAAAAAAAGCTTTTTCCTATTTTGGAAAAAAAAAACCCAGAACAAAACAATAAAATGGAAAGAATCTGAAATACTCATAATAATTGTTGACTTACAAGAGGCAATATAAAGAGGAGCTTTATGTCAGAAGAAACTCAGCCACATGAAAACTAAAATATTGGGCCACTACCCCCCAGTCTGATCTTAAACAGTCCCTGAGTTTCTAAGCACAGCCCTAAAAACATCTCGCGCTGCACCTCAGTGTGTCATTCTGTACAACAGGGGCAGGATTTCTTCCTGGAAAACCAGGTCCAGAGGCCAGGAGGCTCTTGTTGTATTTGCACATACTAGTCCCTTTTGTTGGGGGATTTAGGTCACAAGAGTGTAGGAAGGGCAGCTCTGAATCACCTGGCTCTTGCACGTGTTGTGCAAAGGTTTCTGAACTCAACCTCCTTTCAAGACACACCCTTTGTTTGTTACTTTCTCTTAGGGCTTTTTCGCAACCCCATCCACTGCCAACACAAACAAGGTTGCAACATCTCCCTCCCGTCTGTCTTCCTCTAAATGTCAAGCAGCTACATAGCACTGCTCACTTGCTTAACTGGGCAAAATACCTGCTGTGGCAGCCCTGTGCCTTGACTGCCTCCGGGAGAAAGTTTCTTGGGAATGGTAGGTGACAGAACCTGCAAGTCGGTCTTAGTCACATTGATACCAGATACCAAGAGTCTTGCGAAGGTAGGACACGCGGCTGGCTTTGCTGAGCAGCCGTCAAGCATCTGTAAGGCACCAGGGGAGGCTAAGAAGACGAATTATCAGGGATCACAGTGGCTACTAGAAGTTGTTCCTGCAACTGTGGTGCTTTGTACTTGGCTGCAGTGCATACCCTGTGCATAGAGAGCAGGGGAGAGAAGTTGCTGCCCTTTGAATGTCATTTATCGGTGTGAAACAAATTGTGGGACCTAGCTCCACTCCTAATATTTGGGATAACTAGAGTAGATCCCTTCTTACTTAAGGGGCACCACAACAAACACTCTGTGAGTGCTGTTGGTAAGCAGGAAGGAAACACAGGCACTCTGGAGACCCTCTTAATTCCCCAATCTTGTGCACAGTAGAAAGTAGATAAATATGTGCACTGAACAGAGGGTATCTAGCAAGCCCAGGAAAATGGAGAACGCATGGTGCCTCCGCTCAGCCCCTCCGCACAGCCATCCCAGCACAGCTGCCCAAGGACTCCCCGCGGATGATGGAATGCAGGTCCGCCTCTGTCCGTGTTTTTGGCATGGCCTCGTGCTCGCTCAGATGGAGCTGCTGTGTGCGTGGGATGGGACAGCCTCCTGGTGTCTCCTCGCTGCTGGCCTGTCACCAGCCCCAGCCCCTGCCCAGGGTGGCACGCCAGGAGCCGGGCTGTGGGTGGTGCTGCTCGCCGGCTGGAGGCGGCTGCTTCTATCAGCAGCCTTCATCAGGGGGATTTTCTCTCATTTCATTCTCAAGCTTCCTTCAGCCTTGGATTTGCATAAGATCCTGGGTTAGGACTAATCTGATCCCAGGCTGGGAACATTGCATCAGGCCCAGCGAATCCTCCATGCCAAACTGTCTCGGTTGGGGTGTGTTGGCGCTGGAAAACAGAACCGTGCAGGGACAAATGGCAGCTTGAATTTTCCTTAGTAATAGGAGGTGCCTGGCTTTGTATCTCATTTAAATTCCTGTGCTATGTGGCAACTTCCAGTCAAGTTTCTATTTGTTTACAGCCCTTGTAGCCAGGTGCTTTCCATGTTCACTCCAGGTTGCTGAAACAAGAAGCATGTCCAGCCTCCAGGGCTAATAAGAGCACATTGTCCTTGGTGGCAGGATGGAGCACCTTGCTTTATCTATGCGTTCCCTGGCAAGCAGAAGTGGTGGAGAAAGAGATATATCTCACTGTCCAGGTAAAAGTATGAATTCAAGTCTCAGAATGTAAATAAATATGTGGCCATTGAGCTGGAGGAGTTACAGGTGACAGGTTGCAAGTGTAGCCATGGCACCTCCTGAAGGGTTGTTCACTGTGGGCATATGGCTGATTGGCTTTTCCAGGTCCCACTGGATTAAATTCAGGAACCTACTTGGGAAAGTGGGGGTTTCTCTTAAGGTTTTCACTTGACAGAAGAGTTGAGGATTAATAGTGCCAAGCGTCTGATATAGTAATCACCATCTGTCATGCTCACCTTTCCATCACTGCTTTATGGCCAAGAAGATGGCCTGAGCTCTTTCTTTGCTGCCAGATTCACTTGCTTCAAGAACAATTTGGCATCCTGACCTGGAGCTGTTTTTTTTATAAAATATAGACACAGGCATGGCCTACTGTAGGAGGTACTATGAGCATGGGGCTGTGATTGACACTGGGGTGCAGACTGCCCGTGGCCCCAGATCCCTCAAGACAGGGCTGAACTGTTGTAACACATTGATTATCTCACTGCAATATTTAAAAATATATACTTCCCACTAAAATGGTGTGCTCCACTTGCCAACTAGACTCAATCTAGATCTGTCTCAGTCATTTCATTGTCCAGTCCCTGGCAAGCCAAATCATTCTACAATCTCTGAAACTGAAGACACAAAATCACCAAAGGAACAGTGCTGATTGGGTCAGAGGTGCAAAGATTTCAGCTCTCCACTCCATGAGCCATCCTTCAGCTCATAGCTGGTACAAATGGGTATGTATTTGGCAGTTCAATCACTACTGTCTCCTTGGCTGGAAATGTTTTTTCTGATATTAGAGTATACACAGGCTCAGCCCAGATGCCAATCATGAAACTAAATGTGCAGTTGTAATGATGGGCAAAAACTGTAGTGCTTTGTTTTATTTGAGCAATGCTCAAAAGACAAGATATCCTGTTTAGAACATTAAAAGCTACCCTGTACTTTGTCAATTTAAAAGCAACACAGTGGCTCTCCCTCATACCAGAATGTCTATTCCCTAACAGCAGATTCATTGGAATAATAGGAAAAGAAAAACAATTGCCTTTTTTTGTTGTTGGCTTTTTTTTAAAGTTTACATTTTACTCCTAAATCCAGAAATCTTTTGGTTCCAGTAGGAGTTGTGCCACCTTGCTACTGAGATTGGCTCTCTGCACAGGCCTTCAGTAGGGGATTTTACTCCATTGAGAAGTTTTCTGTTTTGTTTGGGGATGTTTTTGTCCTGGTGACAATTTTGGGTCATGCCAAACCTCCACGTGAGCATCTCAGTTACACAGCTGCAGCCCCACCTTTCTCACAGAAACACCGAGAGCATTCCTCCCCCTCACAAAGAGAGTAAGCTCTTTGCCCAGAATAACAGAGGCTTTCCTGGCAGCAAATACCTATTCCTGTAGTCACCCAAAGGAGAAGACATGCTGGTGACAAGCCCTTTCCTTTATTTCTTTCTGTTCTTTCCATAGGGAAGAATATCAATACTTACCCAAATCCTGTTTGGGCATTTTTGTTTGTTTGGTGTTTTGGGGTGTTTTTTTGGGTTGGTTGGTTGGTTGTTTTTTTGGCATTTTGCTGTTCCCTTTCCTGCAAAGCTGGCTCATGAAGCTGTGTCCCAAATGTCTGCAGTGTGGCTTTGCAGTGTTGTGGTCAGTGAGCTGGCCCAGGTAGCTGCTCCATACCACACACCCTTGTACCAGGAGAAGTCAATGAAGGGAAGAGTCTGACAGTTTGACAGCTGAGGAAAATGACTGCGTATGATGATTAATAAATAGAGAATATTTATGAATGCCTTCCTCTGGGAATCAGGCTAATAGTAATTATACTTTTCTAAATCCTATCTATAAAGTCATCTACATTTGGGTAAACAGAGTCATAGAGATTCTTCTGCTGGCATAAACACAAGGCAGAGTCCCACCTCTCAATCTTTACTTCAGACTCCTGGATGCCAACCTTCCTTCTCCGTGAGGACAAAAAGAGAAACTGGCTCCAGAAAATATAGTCAGTGTTTACATTTTATTGAACCACTAGACATTGCTGTTGGCCACATCATGAAAACAGTGCAGCAAAGAGAGCCTTTCATTTGCCTGTGCTTGGCAGAAAGTGTCATTCTTTGGTTACTCAGCTGAAGTTGACAAGTTGCCCAGTATTTTTATTATCAGGTTGTCAGCTCAATCTCACTACTGCCCTCTTAATTTATTATTTTGTATTTCAAAATCACAGGTGTGACTCATTGCACAGCCAGAGGTTATAATGAAGTATCCCACTCATCCTTTAGCTCACCCTTTGTTCAAGACAATGCAGATTGCAGAAGGTTTCTGAGGAGGTAAGAGGATTGCAAAAGAGTCAAAGACTCCTCTTTTATCTAGCCTATGTGTGGGCAGTGAAACTGCCTGATATGAAACCAGTTGGGTGCAAAGGTGGGCATGGAGGTTCATTTGTCATTGTGTCGAGGGTTGAAACTCAGAAGATAGAGCAGCTGTCATTACAGATAGGCACCCAAACTTAAATCACCTCACCCTGAGGGTGACTCCAGAGAGACAGTCCCAGCATAACACACTTCTCCCAAGATTTCCTCTATGCTTTAGTTTCCAACAGGACAGAAGATGAAAACCAAGCAGGCATTTTTCAATTTAAAAAAATCTTATCCTTGCATTTTATGACTTAAATCTGGAAGCGACTCTAAGAGCAAGATTATGCCAGCATTGTGCAAATATTAATCCTGTGGCATTAGAGTTTTTGAAATATAAATACATGTTTTTTAGCATAAAGTGACGTATCATCCATGTTTCTCCAAGGAGTATCTGGGATAAGTTGCTGGGAAGAAGGAAGAAGGAGCACAGTTCTATTGGAAAGAATGTCTTGATGCTGATTATGAAAATGACGTGGAAGTCATGGGCTGAATTAAATATTTTTCCATGGTGGAAAATTGATGGGAAAGCTTCCTGGTATCAACAGCTCATGTGAAACAGAGGAAGAGATCCTTTTATCACTGAAGAAGAGTGTCAAAATCCAGAGCTATTCTGAATCAATTTGCTCTTTTAATTGTCTTGTGCAGACGTCTGTCTCTGCAGCAGAAATGCTGAGCTCATGCTACATGAAAACCAACAACATAAGAAACTTGAGGAGATACAAACAAAATTTGCTCATAACAGAAGGAGTTACAAAGCCACACCCCCCAGTGTCCTGGCAACTCGTTCCCCCCAGGGTGAAGGATGCATGTCCTGCAGGGTGAAGGATACAGTCTGAGTACCCTGGGGCACTGACAGGCAGGGGCAGAACTAGTGGGGGACTTGGCTTTTTTAAAGCTGCAACATGGAGCTGTGGCAATGCCAAAAGTGTCTCTGGTCTGCTCTGTCTCATTGCTGGGGGGCAGGAACTGTGACTCCAAGTCTGTCCACTGGCAACACAGAAAACTACACCAAGAGCACTGGTTCAGCTCTGCCATATCCAATTTCTGTCAAGTGTAGAATAATAGCTACCCAGCGAGCTGGGACATGCTCCACCAGCATCAATAGGGCTGTGCTTCAGAGCATCCCTCGAGGTAGCAAAGAATTATCCCCATTTTATAAATGAGGTAACTCAGGCACAGGGATTAAAGCCAGAATGTTCCAAGCTGGCTGCCTACTGCTAGGTACCTACACCCATATTTACGCAACTCGTGGCCTGATTTTCAGAAGGGCAGGGCAATGAAAATTTTGGCCTGAGGGGTTTGTTCACACACAGTTTACTGGTAACAACGCCCAGGATGGAAGCCTGGTCTCTTCTACCTGTCTTACACCTTAACCACTGAAAACATCCTTTCTATCACTAGCCAAGAGCTGGTGGAGGCTCCTGAGTGTCCCCATTCGCCATGCAGAGGTTCAGAGTTAGCAATGCAGACTGGCTGCCTACGTGCTCTCAGCTAGAGACTTTTAAAGAGCAACAGCAAGAGTAAAACTGGTGAGATTTCTTTGCTTCCTTCTCAGCTCTTCAGAGGCCAGGCAGCTTTTGCTTGACTTGCAGTGCTTTGCTCAAACAGCACATCTGGTGTGTAAACCTCTGTTCTGCCTCACACATGGCATCATCTTTCCCCTCTGTCCCTTCACTATGTCCTGCTCAGGACACATCAGCCTGGCAGAGCACAGATCGAGTGTAGAGCCAGTAAGAGACCAGTAAGAAAAGGGAGAAAACTGGCCAGATGGATATCTGAGCTGCTCAAAAGCACAGGCACCAACAGAAGCAAGTTAATCCAAGTGCCCCCTCACCTCTCTTCTGCACTCTCTTCCTGGTCTTTAACTGAGCCTCAGAAATAGCCCTGATTTATTGGAAACTCTTGAGAAGCAAGAAAATAGAATAAAAACCATACTCCCATACTATCAACTAGCAAAACCCAGGAGGCAGAGCACTTGCTGGCTGGCTACAATGGAGCTTTGCAAGTGTCCCTGCTAAAATCATCCCTGCTGGGGGCTAATGTGATGCTTGTCTTAGCTTGTTAGAGAGTCTTGCTGTCTTTAGACACGTACTTGAAAAACAACGCTGGTGGTTGGTGCTACCTGAGGGAAGAAGGACAAAGGACCTCGGCTGTCTCTGTGGAATGGTCGCTGCTCAGGTCACCTCCAGCCTGACCTGCAATACCAAGTGCACGCTGCAAATCCATTGCTGTCAGCCCTTGTGCTTTGTCTCATCTACGGAGTCCCAGCCACCTCTGACCTCTTCTTTCCCTCCCTTCAGGCCATGTCCTGCTCACCAGGCTCCCGCTCAGCTGCGCTGTAGCTTCCCCCCACCCGGAGGGAGGACAGGCGAGAGGAGGTGACAACCTTCAGCAAAGGTTAAGGCTGGAAAAGAAGGAAGTGTCAGCTCAATCAGGTCAGCTCAGCCAACCAACTGCTGCTGTAATCCCTCTGCCTCAGGTCCCTGTGCTGTTCTGTTCGTGCTCTGAATGCTACTGTACGAGCAGCAGCCTTGTCCCCATGGTACTGTCAGCCTGCAGCATCCAGACAGGGAGATGGGGAAAAGGGGTAAAGAGGAAGCAGCTGATCATGAGAATCTCCCAGAACTGTTTCCAGATCCTTCTTTTGGAGTGTGTTTTGGGAGCATGGACTTCAAGATGGACTTTACTCCTACTGAAGTTCAGAAGGCCAGACTTTGCAGTTCTGATTTCTCCAGAAGAAGGCTGAGAGCTAGCTCTGAATAAATTCCTAGGCTGAAGTTCATCTCCATATTCACAGCAAACCTAGAAGTTTTGAGAAGGGGGCAGGGGGCTGGGGGCAGTGACACAGCCCCAATTCCTTCTGCCCAGGTCTGAGGTGCCTCTTTCGGGTTGGGAGCAACTGAGTCTCACCAATCTGTCAGCAACCAGGAGGAAGCTGGGGAACAAATGCCTCCTATTCAATAAAAGTTGGTGCTGCATTTTATATGGCAGCCAGTGCATTATTCTGTGGTGAAAACAAACCCTATTCTTTTCTGCCAGATAAACACACTTTATCCTATAAAGAGCAGCATTTCTGACTGTTCAGCAGCAGCCAAACTCACGATGGGAAAAATAACAGGTGTTTGTAAGACACTCCCTGTTTATTCACAGTGCTTAAAATAATTGCTTTAAAAAAATCCAACAGAGATTTAATTTTCTATGCTCCCACACTTAAAAAAAACAAAAACAAAAAACCCCCTAAGCTTGGCTCATAGTAGTTGAAGGCAATTCATTATGAAAGGGATGTTCTTTCTGTTGTGGTAGCAGAGAAACCTGCTTATGAAAGCTCCTGAGGAGCAGAATAGTAAAGCAAATTCCTGCCTAGAACCAACACTTCCCTGTGCTTTTCATCAAGCTCTCCAGGTGGAAGCTTTTATTATCAAAACATGTGATTTTATTGTCAAAATGGGATGAGCAGGGATTAAGCTTCTCCAGTGGGTGCCCATCGCTGGCCATCTCCAACACTGCCTTTTAGGAGGCAGCAATGGCCTTGCGCTGGCTCATGCCCTTCCCTCTTGTTCTGGTGGTGGGACAGGAGATAAGTGCACTGCTCCAGGGGGAAAAGAGTGTCTCAGAGGCACCAACCTTTCTTCAATCACTGCTTGCTTCTCCGGGAAATAACTGGCAGTGGATCTTGATCAATAGATGGCTTTCCAGCACAATGGGCTGACACATGGTGCTGGAGGAAGAGGACAGAGACTCCCTGTCTCCATCCACTCTCCCCATGCTTGCTTACAGCACAGATGGGGGACATCCCTGAGCCACCCAGAGGGTGAGGGGACACTCAGTGCATGGCTGGTGCCAGAATTTGGTCCTTGTGGTGGTGAATGGGCTATGGATAAAGGCCCTGCAGGAGCCACACGAGGGAATGCAGCATCATTCCCGTGGGCTACAAGCTTCATGAGACAACAACTGTGGTGGTCCTCTGACCTCAGGACTTTCCCTTCCTATGGGTATGCCTCTTCTTGAGTCTGGCCCCTTGCAAGCTGTTGGGATAAGTCACAGATGCTCAGTAGCTCCCTGGGAGCCTGGAAAGAATAGGAGCAATAGGAGCCCACCTAGCAGCACCCCAGGGCTGTCCCAACTCCCAGGTGCTGCTCCTGGTGGCTCCTGGACTGCCATTCAGGTCACAGGCGGGTGTAGACACAGCCTAACCCTTGCCTCCAACACAGGACCGAGACATCCTGATGCTGGCAGTAAAACAGAGCCACGTTTTAGATTTTGCTGTTCCCTCAAAGGTGCGGGAAGGGTTACACAACCCAAATCGTCTCCCTGGGAGGGCTCACCTGTCTCTAAGCAGTGGATATAGAGACAGGCAGACGGGCTTTGTGCAGACGAGGGGCTGGGCAGGGCTTGCAGCGGGGACAGCGCTGTGGCTCTTATCTGTGCCGCGGCAGCGTTCCCAGCTGGGACCAGGCTGCCGTGGCACCGCCGGGCTTGTCACACACAGCAGCCTCTGGCCCGAGCAAGAGAGACAGATGAAAGCCAGAGAGAGAAACAGAGGCACAGGGGAGAGCAGAAATTTCCCGGGGGCCAGGCAAGAGAGTGGCGCGGGTCGGGGGGACTCGGCAAGGCGCGACCGCCACACGGGCTGCGACAGCGACGGGTCCCCGCCGCGCAGGGGCTCCTCCAGCAGGACTGGGATGAGGCAGAGGGCAGCTCCCGAAAGGGCATCCCCACAGGCAGAGAGAAGCAGATGAAAGAGGGCGGCTGCAGTGCGAAGCGGGGCGAGATGAAAGGGTTCAGAGGCCGGAGGAGCAGAGGCGGCGGTGACTCAAAAAGCAGAGCCAGAGGCAGCGGCAGCCGCCGCGCGCGGAGCGGCCCCGCGCTGGACACAAAGGAGCGCTGCAGCAAAGCGCGGGGTCCGAGACCGGCCCAGAGATCAAACCCATCCCCAGCCCAGCCAGACTGAAAGTGTCTGAGCAATAAAGGATCTCACGCTGCTCCGTGCCGGCAGCTCGAGGCCTGCGGGGCGAGGCAGGGCTTTATGCACACAGATGAAGTACAACCAAGTCCTCTGCAACAGCTGCACTGGCCTGGGGAAAAAGCACAGAGAGGGGAAGAATAGAATAGAATAGAATAGAATAGAATAGAATAGAATAGAATAGAATAGAATAGAATAGAATAGAATAGAATAGAATAGAATAGAATAGAATAGAATAGAATAGAATAGAATAGGTTGGAAAGGACCTCTAAGATCATTGAGTTCAACCATTAACCTGACACTGCCACTAAAGAATGTCTCTGAGCACCACATCTATGCATTTTCTGATCACTTTGCAGGACACTGATTACACTACTTCCCTGGGCAGCCTGTTTCAATGTTTGACAACCATTTCAGTGAAGAAAGCTTTCTTGCTATCCAATCTAAACCACCCCTGGTGCAGCTTGAGGCCATTTCCTCTTGACCTGTCACCTGGGAGAAAAGATTGACCCCCCACCTGTCTACAACATCCAGAAGGTGTAGGGAACAAAAAGGTCCCTCCAAGCTTCCTTTCCTTCAGACTAAACAACCCCAGCACCATCAGCTGCTCCTCCTTAGACTTGTACTCCAGAAAGACAAGTACTTCTCCAAGCAACAAGAAGCAGAAAGTGCCCTTTCTTAGGCAGGGTCTTACAGAAAAACATCAAGAAGCAAAGCTTGTACCTTTGCTTTGATACCCATTAGGCACCAAACCCCATGAAACCTTATTCAAGAATAATCCCACACGAAGTGGCATTTCCAAGGCACCCAATGCCTTTCAGCCCGGGATCTATCTGTCAGCATGCCCCCGGGGCAGATCTACGTGCCTGACTCTCTCTGCCAGGCAGGCAGTCACCGACCCTGTGCAGCGTTTCATCTCCACTGGAGCGATACTGGTGACTCAGCACTTCCCCTGCAAGGCACTGCGAGGGCCCTGCTCCAGCGAGGGGATTATAGCAACAACCCAAGGATAATAATGGTGTGGCTGAGCAGCAGGGATTTATGAGCAGGCAAAGAAAGTGAGAATTATAGGTGTCCAGTCCCTATGACAGAACCACCATATATTTCCTCCAACAAAGCGTGTGACAACAGCTCCATAAATTCACATAGTAACAGAAGCGAGCGCCAGCTCATCATTGCAGCTATTTAAGGAGCCAAGTAGCACTCTGCTTATTGCAGAAGTTCACAGTTAGTTAAAAATAAGCATTAAAAAAGTCACTTTTGGGCCCTGGCTGAATAAGGCTTTTTATTCATGATGCCCAGCATTGCGTTCTGCCTCTTCTCCTTTTATGCCTAGACAGACTCTTTGGCAAAATTTTGTGTTAGGTACTGTCAGCTTCCTTCTGAAGGAGATTAACTTAGGATGTGCCATAAACAATTGTAAAACTTAGCTGTGACTATGAAATACTTGATCCTTTTCAATACCAGCAGATCTGAAATGTGCTTTAAAAATTCTTTAGCTCCAGCCCATTAAATATCTAGGGAGAGCTTTCCTGAGATGTAATTGCTGAAGAGAATAACCCCAATATCCACAACATGCTGAATAGGGCTTTTTTTAATGCTGTCTCATGATCAGATTATTTGCAGTACCTGTCAGCTAATGTGCTGTTTTTATTGCTAATTTAACACTTCTTCCTAAAGGGAGAAGGGGGAGAGGGTGAAAACAACTCTTCACAGTGAACTGGAAATCAAAAAATAGCTGTGTGTTTTGTTGTCACTTCTGCTACTCTCTTTTCTGACGTATAAAGAGAAGCTCACTTTAATATGACTAACTCCCCTTTAAACATGAGAAATATCAAGTTTCTCTGAATCCCATGGCTTTTATTCTTTCTTCTTGAAGCTTTAGGAAAAATTTGAAAGAGACATCTCAGCTGGAAAGAAAAGTTGGAACTTTCTTAGGTTAAGGCTTAACATCAGCAGTGACTGGAATGTAATTTTCCTGTAAGAAAAAAATTTGGCATCTCAGTGAAAAACTAAAAGGTAGGAAATGGAAATTAAGGCTTGCTGTCTGTGAAGCTGCAGCTCTAGGGCCCCATTCTCCCCCAGAACCTGCTATCCTGCTCAGACTTGGATTCCCATGCAGCACCTCACACTCCTGCCCATTAATCCCCTTTTCCTGGGAGCCTTTCCTGAAGTCAGGACAACAGGTTGGAAACCTGTCCTTGGAGCCTCATGAGGACTTGGTGTGTGTGTGTGCACTAAAAATTTGCTGAGACGTATCCCATGACATTTTCCCAGGGTCAAAATTATTCATATTAGCAAAGAGAGAGGAGATTCTTGTTTGGTTGGTTTAGTAAGAAGGTGATGTTTTGTACAGAAATTACATAACTTTGGAGGAAAAAAAAATAAAGTTTCTCAATAGCCAGTTTAAAAGAAAAGTGTTGAATGGAAAATTTTCAGCCAGCCCCACGGAGACCCCTCCTTTATCTCCAGGTTTGGAGGAGCTGCTGCCCTGCTCTCTGTGGTGGCTGGTGTCACGTTGCACGCTCCTCCAAGAGCAGCAGATTGCTTATGCATTAGTTCTTTTGCATAATAACAGCAGTTATAGTGGGCTCGGGTGTTTGAGGGTTTTTTTTTACACACATTGTTTGCTGCTAACAAACTCAGGAAGGAAATTTACAGTCTTGAATGGGGAGTGAGGTCTGCGAGATGTCCCCAGCAGGACTGAGCTGCTGAACCTTGCAGTGACTCAGCCAGCACAGGAAACGTTTGTTCTGAGCAGCCCCATCTCCTTTCCTTCTCTGCTGCAAGCACAAGGTTTATAAACAGGTCATGGTAGCTTCTTTTAATTTTGCTTTTGGGTTTTTTTCATTCTTTTTCTTGGAGTGTTTCATTGCTTTCTGTGTACAAGGTTATTTACTAGAAATAAACAACATTATATGGACAGCATGCTTGAGCAGAAAATCTTGGGAAGGGGATCCTCAGCTTTTGTGGTAAAGAGCATCTACTATTCTTGGTTGGATGCTGTCGTATTGGTTATGCTGAATTAAATGCCCTTGTTCTCTACCTCTGTTCACACCTTGGAGAGCAAATAATGCCCACAGAATTGGAGAGCTCCACATGAGAGAGCAAGGCTCAGACAGGAGGATGCAGCAAATATGGAGGACAGAGAGAAAAACCATAAATAAAAGATCAGCATGGGGTTTCATGCAGAGATCTCTGTCTACATTATTATATTTCTATCTACATCATTATATTTCTATCTGTTCAGCAAATTCACCCCACCTCATTGTTCCCAAACCTGACATGTAACAAAACCAATTAAAATACTTGTTAACTTAAATAAATAAAGAAAGACATGCAGAAGATGTGACTGTTCAAAGTCTAGCAGCTTGTACTTGTGCATTTTTGTCTCCTCATTAATCTGTTTATGAAAGGGGTTTGATTAGTTCCATATATTCAGCTTCTGAAGTTAATACCTTAGTGGTCTAAAGTGTTTGTACCAAAGCTAACACTGAATTTTCTCTCTACTGCAATAAACATGTAAATATGAACTGATTCATGCATACAAACAATTTCCAAGATTGAGTTCAATAACAATTTTCAAATAATGTTTAAAATGCTGTGCTGGGGAACAGCACAGGGCACCTGTTAGTTTATTCTGGCTAGGGAGACTTCATACACCCCTGTATTTCTCTAAGCATGTTTGTGTCTGGTACAGAGACTCACATATTTTTAGTCATTGTTCTATAGGATAATTCAAAAAATGCAGCAGCTCTGTCCCAGCCCCATAACCCAGCCCTATCTGACCCAGCCCCATCTGCACTCACACGATCCCAATCTGATTTCTGCTACCCGCTCCTCTCTGCGTGTTACAGCGCAGCTCAGCTTTGTCTCAGAGCAGGCTCCCACCCCTATCAACACTTCAGCATGTGCTGAGCCCCATTCCCATGGCCAGGGAGGGTTGGTTTGCACACAGACAGTTAAGTGCATGTATAAATATTTACAGAGTTTGAGGCATGGTCTGCCTAATTAGGTTTCCATAGCAATTAGCCCAATATCTTGATTAAGACCTGAGGCTGCTTTTATTATAATAAAAAAATAATACAAACCTCATTATATTGAGATGATGAAACCAGAGCACTCTTACGAGAAGAGAGTAAATGTTGGCTCAGCAGCAGGGAATGGACTTAGCAGGGGCACAATGATAAAGCAAATGAAGGTGACGTTCTGCTGTGTTGGGGAAATACTCAGCATCCCAAGACACAGGTTTAAGATCTACTGAGGAATTAGGCATCTTTGCTAAGAGCAGCCATTGCCCTGTTTTTCCTGGATTTTAAAACTATGTTTTGTTGCTGTTTTTAGCTAGCATTCTTGGGAAAATGGTGTTTGCTCACATGATAGAGAAATGCCTATATCTTTGTCTTTATCTCAGAAATCTGTGAGCAATTTTCAATATTAGTAGAGAACCCACACTGAAAGTGCAAAACACAGGGTCAGCAGAGCAATAACTTCTTTGCTGAGAGAGCATTTTGTGTCTCAACAGTTGCTAATATTATACATATTAATTACTGTGAGCAGCAATCCATGAAGAAATTACATCTACAGAGCGGTTGCACTTCTGCTGTAGGTCTGCAGCAGCCATAAGCAGAGAGGTCAGTGCTCCTGGCTGGTGGGACAGAGAGATGCACAGAAAAACTCTCCAAGCTTGTCTCTCCACCCTACATCTGCACTGAGTGGATAGGAGGGGCTGCCACTAACCCTGTAAAAGCTCCAGCAACAAGTTCCTTCTTTACAGATACTGACAGCACTTCCCACTGAAACCAGCCTTAAGCCAGCACTTGACCAGTGTTGAGTATTGTCTTTGTCTTGCTTTGTTATTTGGACATCATTATTTTTCTTCCTGCTTCATCAGTTTTCCTTTTTCCATACGAAGTTTCAATACAAACTAAAACAGTTCTATATCCTTTTATGAAGTTTTTTAAAAAGGGAAGATGCTGCAGAGTACTGTTAGATCCACAGCAAATCTAGATTAAGCAAAATGGCAGCTCATTAGCTTTCATGGACAGGCATTTAAAGTACTTAAGAGGGGACATAGAGCACTGCCCTTTACATTTACTTTGGCACTAATATCAGATTAGAAAGAGAAAGGTTATTAAGTAAAGGTAATTTTCTGCTTTGTAGAGAGAATCTTTCTGAGGTACAGCCTGAGGCACTAAACTTTAAGAAGGTTAATTGTCTCATGGTGGAAGTCAAGCTATTACTGTTATTATGGACAGTTAGGAAAAATTCAGCCTGACATCCAAAGCCCAATAACGAGTCTCAAAGATGGAGTCCGTTGGCTGATAGCCACAGGCCTATAATTAGAAAAGTTGGCATTACAAAAATACAGATGAGGCAGTGGTGAGCCCTGTCTGTGCAGATGTGGTACAGCAGCTGGAGCCAGAAAGCAGCACAGGAGCTGAGCCTAGGGGAAGCCCCCGAGCTGGGTGAGTGGAGGATGGCCCCAGGAGAGATTTCTGAGGAGGACATGATGCTGAGCCCTAGTGAAGCCAGCCTGTTACTGCTCATTCTCATACATGACAAAACAAAGCACTGGCCCTAAGAGCTGTAGAGGTTTGGCTGGGAGCTGGCACTTGCAGCTGATTCCACCCTCTCAAAGAAGTTGACATTCTGTCCAAAGTGCCCAGAAAATGGTTAAAGGTTTTAATCCTCCTGGCTCTGCTCATACCCATCCTTCACACCTTGTTCAAGCCCCCTCAGTGCCTCTGTGTTCCCTTTTCCAAAATGTTTTAAGAGAAACTGCAGGAGCAAGAAGCTCAATCGTGCCAGGATGTAACTATGAAAAACATGCTGAGGGACAAGTCAAGGCTTCTTCTGCACCTCTCCCAGGCACAGGTGGGGAAGACTGAACATTTGGATGTACAAAAATACCAAAATGTTCATATATGTGATTCTGGCTCAGACTTACAAACTACCAGCAGAAACCTCAGCAGGAAGCCCCCTGCAAACATCCTCAGGAATAATGTTTTCCTCCATTTGCAAATATTTGATTCTGGTGGGGAGGCTTGAATAACAAAACTCCACCTCCTGGACAGCAAAGTTCTAGCTCAGCAGCTCTCTGTCCCCTCAATCACATCCAGACCCAAAGGAGAGGTTCACTTTCCAGCTCCCAACTTTTCCATCGCATTTTTAGCCCTAGACTGGGGATTTCTCCTCAGGTGCAGGAAAGCCTTTTCACCCTGAATCCACCTCTGTGCCACTCCAAGTATTGCCTTACTTGGCTTTCAGCTCTCTGGGTCTGTGGAGGCAGGAGATGAGGGTTTTCCATCCCCACAGTTCTGTGCTGTACCAGGGAGGGACCTCTGTAACCTACACTGTGCTGGCAAAGAGCTCTGGGATGTTTTACACCCTAAAACCCTCATGTGTTCCAGAAGAAGACAGCTATTTCTTCTGTGTTTGCATCAATATTTAAACACCTCAGCACACCCTGCTGACAGCTTAATGGTAAAAGTCAGCTTGGACATTTTCCTACCCCGGGTTGATTTCTATCCTCCAAAGCCCCCAGCAAACAATGTCTCTGCTGGTGCTCTTGTGTGAAGGAGCTGTCACCAACCACACTGCACAGATGGGACCAACAAAGGGACACAAATACAAGGAGCTTGTCCCCAGATTCTGTGACACAGCAACCTGAGGGTCCCAGGGCAGCCTTCTCTGCCAAAGGTGACCACAGCTCCAAAACCAGGATGTGTGGGATCACAAGCAGCTCTGGACATGATAAACACATTAAAAAAAAAAAACAGACTGAAGGCACAGTATGAGTCACACAGGTTACACAGGAGGAGCAGTGGTGCAGGGACTGATTTAAGACAATCTCCTGTTCCTCACTCAAGCACTCCAGTGTGCTGCTGGGAGTGTTTGCCCTCAAGACCCTGATTTTGAGCAGTCTGCTGATGGCTGGCTAAGGACAAGAGGAAGGTGTATGAATGTGCTTCAGTGACATGATGTGATTCTTCCACAGAGACATATTTCAAGTAATCCCACTGGACAGGACAGGCCAGGTCAGTGGGATGGCTGTGCTCAGGAACAAAGTCAGTCCAGAATGGACAAAGAGTCTCTGGGACCCAAAACAGTGCATTCCCTCAGAAAGAATTTTGTGTAGAAAGACAAAACAGGAAAAGAAGAGGAGAGGCTGACATGATCATATAGGTTAGGCAAGGAAAGAAGCTGTCCTGTGCTCCTTCAAAGCCTAACATGAAGATGACCCCTGAGCTACATACTTCAGCTGTGAGGTGACTGATGTCAGCACAGACAGGGGCTGCCCCTGCTGGGGCTGTCTCAGGGCACTTGCAAAGGTACCCCTTGGCAATGGCAACAGGGAAAGAAACTGGGGAGGACCTTGGGAAAGGCTCTTTCCTTGAGTAAATGAACTCTTTGGGGACCTAGCCTGCTTTACTTGTTCCTTTCTTGAGGCTTCTGTTTGCTGAGCTTGGCCCTGTGCTGGTGAGTAATCTGTCACATCCCCTCCACTGCAGTGCCACTGAGAAGAGTACCAGAACCCAACCACTGCAATTACACATTCTTGATGGTAGCCACTAAGACCTAGGTAAGCCAGAAAAGCTCCAGGATACCTACTGATTGTAGCACTCCCTGAGTAGGGAAGCACAGCCTCACACAGAATTAGGCAGATTGTAAGTTGAATCAGAGCTGCCCTACAGCTTTGGCCTTGGTGGCTGTCCTACAGCAGGGTCCCTGTGGGTGAGTGCTGGGGTGACCTGCAGTGTAAACCCTGCTAGGGCTGGAGAAAATATTTAGTAATTAATGGAGCTGAGCCCTGTTCTCCTCTGTATTCTTTGTGAGAACAATTGAGCTATCTCAAAAGAAAAGCATAGGGTCAGGGAAAAATTCTCCTGTATTTGGGGTCCAGTGGTAAATATTCTGTGCTGAACTGTGCTGATTCATACCAGTGAGGGATCTGCCTCAGGAATGCTATCTGGACAAGACAGCACAATTAATCCCTCCCACTTCAACCCCTGAAAAGTGCCTTTCATTGTAGGACCACAGCTTAGCAGAGTATTATTTCACTGCTGAAGAAACCAAATCATGAGTTGACACACTGGTTTCCTGGAGCACTGCAGCTTTTTCGTAATATTCCCAAGGAATGAGGGCCAGTGCATGGTGTGAGTTGATCACTGCACTCTCCTTTGTCTTGGAATCCAGGCTGATCAAAGCCCAGGTCTCTGGACCTCCAGTCCAACACCATGTCCAGTGCACCCTTCCCATTGCTCATTCTCAGGTGACGAATCTTCTCCCTGTGCCTACAACTGCTCGTCCAAGTCTGGTTCCCCTGCTGCCTACACAGCCAGGACCTTCCATCCAGCTCAGGACAATAAGGGCAGGATGAAGACATGAGTTGTAGGTAGCAGTTTCCTTACAGCATCTTTCCACTGCCAAGGAGGGAGAAAAGATGGCCCACGGGCCACGGAAGTTGGCAGAGTCCCCGTGAGGCCATTCTCTGCTGGCCAGCCCTCCTGATGTGCTGTAGAACAAGAACTGGCCAGCACCCACAAGGCAAACCTGCTGCTGATTGCAGAGAGCTCCAGAAAGGTTAAAACACTCTCCCCTTTTCACTCTGACATCTCTGCAACCCCTTCCTCCAGCCAATGCTCCACTTAATAATTAATTGGAGAAATATGCCCCTTACCAAGCAGCAAGCAGGACATTTAGATCCTCCTGAGAAAAGCTAAGTCTCTATTTCTGTAATGACTGGCAGCAGGAGATGGGAGGCATTTACAGAAGGAGGGTGGAGTGCTGTCGCCGCTGAATCAGGCTATCAACCTGTTCTTGCCAACCACTCCAGGGCTCAGTGCAGGGAATTTTTCATCCCTTCAGCATCTGCTGAGCTGGTCACAAGGTGCAGGTTACACCACAGTGGCATGGAGACATCAGAAAGCAGTACTTTCCCAAAGAGACAGGACAGAGAAAGACCAGATGAAGACATGCGAGGCCCAAGCAGATCCCAGGTCAAGCTTTCCCTGCTGACATTGTGCTTCTGTCTCCTGTTCCAGCAAGACCAAAGTTTGTGAGATTTTTGCTCAGAGAAAATGAAAAATTTTGCCTTCCAGATCATTACCTTTCCAGGGAAACCATCACAAGGGGCCTCTTTTCTCTCCTCAATGCTTTCCCATGCCATCCAACTAGGCAGCTCTGGCCCTGGCTGGGGTGCCTGGGGTGTTTCTATTCTGCTTTGAAGCTGTCTCTGCTTACAGGTGCATCATGTACCATGGTCCAGTGAGTAGGACATCACTCTGGAAGTACAGGGAAATGAGATGTGTACTCCTCCATGTCATAAGGGGGCCTACAAAAGGGCTGCAGAGGAACTTTCTCCAAGGGCATGTAGCAATGGGGAAGGGTGGTGACTTTAAACTGACTGAGGGCAGGTTTAGATTGGAAAGAAAGAAGGGGGGTTTTATAATGAGAGTAATGTAAGACTGGAACAAATTGCCCAGAGAATTTGTGAATGCCCCATCCCTGGAATTATTCAAGACAAGGCTGGATGGAGTTTTGAGCAACCTGGTATAGTGGAAGGTGTCCCTGCCCCTAGCAGGAGGGTTGGACTAGGTGACTTCCAACCCAAATTATTCCATGATTCTACAATATGCAATAGTTTGTTCAAGTCTCAGATGTTCACTATATCTCCCAGATATGAATTTTCACTGCCAGTATAACGTGAACAAGAATTCCTTACAGGGCAACCTGAGGTCCCCTGATCCAGAGTGTTAAGTGTTATTGTCATAGTCAACTGAACTAGAGATAATAGCTGTATGATTAGTTATATTTATGGCACAGTCCTTATCATCACTCATTTTATGTGTGCTCTTCTCACCAATCCATATTTACTGCTTGGAACATTTTGGGCCCTTATACAGCCTCATAAATCCCACTTAATTTTGATTCAAGATGGGCAACACTGAATCCTAAGGTGTTAGCTAAGCAAAGGCCTAGCAAAAAAACCTACAAGAGCTTACATCTGATGGAGAGTGTACAATTCACATGCTACAGAATATCTGTGTGCTGGGAAAAGGTGTGGTATTTAGTGAGCAACTTAAAAAGGTGGAGCTAGAGCTATGTGAAAGGTTTAACTGACCAGTTCATAACTAAGTTACAATAATTCAAAATATCCCAGCCAAGGTGCTGGGAATTGCCTTTCATCATTTGTATCAGACTTTGTACTCAACAAGGACAGAGAATGAAGCCTTTCAATGTTATTTTAAAACTATTGTGGAGATATATTCCTAACCTTCTTTTTCTGTTTGCAGGTAACTAAGGATCCTGAATTCACAGACAATAGGATAAATGCATAACTAAATGTAGCAGTGAAAGCTTCCAGAAACAATATGATTTTTCTGGCAGTTACAAGGTATTAAAAATACATTAAGACATAGTGGAAGAGACTATTGATACTCACTGGAGGTGATCTCATGGGTATAATGGAGGTCATGCCAAGTCATGACAAGAAATTGCACAACAGTGTCTAGTTTAATTTCTCCAGTACACACTGTGCTGAACCCTCACTGTTCTCCACCTGTCCTGAAATACCTTGTTTTGCCATAAAACAAGAGAATATCTTGTCATTTGCCACCAAGCAGTCATGAGATCTCATAAAAGAGAGACTTTCTCTACTTACAGGTTCAGTGGCTTTCATGGCTCTATGGTGGCAGGTGGTGAGAGATCAGAGGAGGAGCAGAGCTGACCTCTGAAACCCCATTTCCTCCCACCCCTCCAGAGAGGGACACGCTGCCCAGGAGTCTCTCCACACTGCTCTCCAAAAGTGCCTCTCTGTTTACTCTGGAATGGCACCAGACCCGTATTCCCTCTTTCAGTCCTCTCTGCCTACCCATGTGGCATATTCATGAGCCAAAAAAAACCAAGTTCAGGGTAGATCCCCGCACTCTAAATGTGGATGCAGGCACCCGAGTCCTGCAGGCTGGGATTTCTGCTGGAGCAAAGAAGGTTTGCCTCCCCCAGTTATCTTGTGATAAAAAGGCACTTCCCCCAAGAATGGCTCTTACTGAGGCAAAGAGAGAAACATTTGATCCTTTCAGGCAAGTGTCTTCTTATCCAGTAGGTTTGCCTGTGAACATCTGCTTTAGACACACGCTGAGTGCTTCCACCACTGTTTGCACTTTTCCTTGCACTGTTTGCACATTTTGATATCTGCCCTCTTGTAAATGATCCAGCTGTCCTCCATGGCCCCTCTGACCATCCAGGCAGTCTTCCCTCTATGTTAGTACATATTCTGCCCATTTACTCTCCTTGTCCCAAGGACTGTCTGCTGCACTGACCACATCCTACAGTCCCCACCACACTCCTGAGCCAGGCTCCTGAGGAGAAGCTGCCACTTATGCCCAGCTGTAACAATTTTGCAATAAAGAAGAACCCAGGAACTGGCCAGTGTTGCTGAAAACCATTTTCATTTGGGTCAGGTCAAATTTGTGAGTCTGTGTTTGGGATAAATGGCTCACAAGCCAACTTTGGACTTGCAGAGTGCATTTTGAAAACCATCATGAGCTCTATTTCAAAACAGAGTGAGAAGAGAGAGTATCTTCCATTATAAAACCCAAAACTTCACATTGGCTGCTCTTTCATTAAAGGATTTAAGATGCCATTGTTTTCTGATAAACAGCAATTGGGATGTTCCTGAATACATTTCAGTGCTGGATACATTTGGTTCCTTCCTTTCTTGGATGCCTTTGCTTTTTCCCTGATAACAAAAGCTTTCTATCTGGGGCACCTTATGCAATTTATCCTTTTGTTTCTTCCACCAACAAAAAGGACCAAAAAAATGACTAAGACAACATCATGACTGGGCTGCAGTCCCAGGCTGGCAGTCCCTAGCTCTGATGTTTCAGGCAACAAGGAGATTTTTCAGGAAGTAATTTCCAGGGGAGATCCTCAATCTGCAGTCCCCAACACATGTACATTTTCTCTGGAGCTTTACAGGTGCCACTAGTGCCTTCATTAAAGCAAATGCAGCAAGGTTTGGGATCAGGGATCCTGGTTCCACAAGCTGCTCTGTCCCATATCCTTGTACCACATGGGATTTAGAGAAATGGTGATGCAGATGAAGGAGCAGCAGCAGCTCTGGTCCCTCTGAGGTACCTTTAGGACCAACACAGCAGCAAAGACCTTGGTGCAGGCTGAAAATCTGCCCAGGAATCCAAGCAAGCATTAGGGTAGCAGTGAGTGCTGTTGCCAGACTACACAGACACTGGTAGCCAACCCAGCCAGGTCCACACCAAGCATTTTGTTAATAAAATCTCTGGTTATGCCACACTGCAGAAATAACTCCCAGCCAAGGGCAGTTCCGCAGGGAGAGGATCACCGTGTGCCTGTGCATCAGCTGAAGTCAGGGCACGGTGTGCAGATGGCAAGGAAGAGCAAAAGAAAAGAAATGCCTGTGTTTTACAAATAGGGGAACTGAGACACAGATGGAATAGGCAGCTAGTGTACAATCCTGAGTACATGCTGAGAAAAAGGAATGCTGCAGATAAAGCCAGGGACTGAGCAAACTCCCCAGAGTCTAAAGTCAGGGCGCCAGTCATGATGTCAGCACTACACACATGCACACACACAACCTCTCTGGCATCTGCCCTGTGGGAAGCAGGGAATTTAATATTTATCTCTTGGAGCTTTTCCTGACAAATTAAATAATGAATATCTGTACAGCCCTTTAAGAGCCCTGAACAGAAGGCTCCATCAAAGCAATGTATTAATAGTTTGTTTGTTTTTGAAAAGGGGAACAGATGGACAAAATCTTGGAAAAAGGAAGAGAGAGGCAAGATGTGATTCTGTGTTGTAAAATTCCTTTCCCACTTCCAGAAGTGACTAATACTCTCCACTTGGTGCTATTGTACAACAGAGACAAAAGGTAATGTGTTTGCTACATTTTTTTTTCTTTTGGTATGCTTAGAAATCTCTTCATCAAGCAAAGCTCCAGACTGCTGGCCCCACTCTCCACTGTTTTAATGAAAACCTGACATAGAGTTGCCAGTTGATAAAGCCTTTTTCTGGCATTCTTTTTTTTTTTCTTTATCTCCCTTGTTCTTAGGGAAGCAATGAGGCATTGTCAGGCACAGAGTGCCTGAGTGCTGGGTTGCAGGGGGTACCTCACAGCAGCTCTATAGATTTCCACTGACAGATCACTTGGCACCTCTCTAGACAGACTCAAGCTGTCATGCCTCTTCCGATGCTGCTTGAGGTCTTTCTTATTTCCGCCACTTCAGTGCAGTGTCCTTGCGAATGTTTCCAGAAAGCAAAGCCAGCTTGTCCTGGGTTCCTCACTGATTTGCTTTTAGAACTGCAAAGAACCTCTAGCACTAAACTTTGAGCATGCCTTCACCTACAGATTCTCTAATGAAACAGCAATGGCCACTTGAAAGCTCACAACAAGAGCAGGAACAGAGCTGAATTTTCCTGCTTCCAAGTGCCTGTGCTTGAGCTGAACTTTGTGTTTGCACCAAAGTATAGACAGGAAAGCCCTTTCAGTTCAACAAAATACAGCAGGATCCAACAGCAAGCAAACACCTTCACAGCTGTTGAGGTGGCTTCCATTAATACCCATATAGCTCCTAACAGCTTCCAAAGTAATTTTTAAAGCCATAAACCTGCTTCAGCCCCATCCAGGCCTTTAACAGGCAGGTGAGCTGCATGCTAGGTAAAAAAACATATTCATCTCCACAGGAGAATTTGAAGTGTTACAGCAAAGCATGGGTTCCAGGCAGAAAGGGACCACACTGAAATATCTTCCAGAAAATAAAATTCCAGCCAGCTGTATTTATGATTATGTTTAATTACCAATAGATCACATATATACATGCCTGTATTTTCACATATGTTTATATGCAAGATTGCCACAATCTAAGTTGAAAGGTTTCATTAAAAAAGGCCAGAAGATGAATGTTGTCAGAACCTTTTTCTGTATCACAGCAAAACCAAAACCTCAGTAACAACAGGACTCTTATAGCTTTTCAATTCTTTGCAACAGAAGGCTCAGCAGAAAGTGCAAAAAGCCAGTATAACTCCCCAGGATGGAGGGCAGCAGGAATCATACAAAGGTTCCTTCTCTAACAGAGTTCCTGATGGCCATGAATATCCCGGACTCCTCTTAAGACACCATTCTAACACCCACATGTCCTGCCAGGGGCTGGAGCACAGTGCTGACTGACTGGCTGACAGACAGCCATCACTTCTATCTCTTTACAAGGCATGGAGTTCTGGGAGTCAGCAAGTTCTCACTGCTGATTCAGATTTGATCAGATGTGGCTTGAGATGGTGCAGCTGGATCTGAATATCTTTGCTATTGAATGTACAAGCTGGAGCACAGAACCAGATTTCCAGACTTCACTGAAGCACATTAATTACCTCTGCACAAGGTTTATGCACATCATCACAGGCAGAATTTGCCCAGTCACTCCAGAGGTTAAAAGGAGGAGGGAGAGATGGAGGCTTTGTTCAGGAACACCAGAACCATAAAGGTGCTGTAATCGGTGATAATCAAAACATCTTCATGTTTCTCATCACATGAAGATTGCTGGTGCTGGGAAGAGGGGTGCTTAACTGTGTGCCCCATTCCTTCCAACCCTTCCTGCCATCCACACAGTCATACGCTGGAAATTACCTGTGTAAGGAGCATCCCTGGGCTCTGCTGACACTGTGAAGAGCTTGGCATTGCCAGAGTGAATCCCACGGGAGAGGCAACAGCGGGATCATCACAGCCCCAGCCCTGCTGGGCACTCGGGGAGGAGCAGAGCGATCCCGAGGAGCACAAACTCCTTACAGCAGCGTGCCTCCGCTCTGAGCTCGCTCGCAAGGAGATGAGCCGTGGTGCCCTGCAGGGAGGCTCCTGCCTCTCTGCAGTGAACGGCATCGCAGTAGGGGCAGCGTTCCCTCCCTTTCCACCCTGGGGCCGATTCCCTGAGCTCCAGCCAAGGAGCTATCCTGGGGAAGCGGCGCTGGGGCCGGCGTTCAGCACCAGCGGGACGGGGAAAGCTCAGCTCGGACTCAGCCCCAGAAACCTGCGGGTGCGGCCAGGGCACAGAGCGGGTCACCAGCCCCGGGGGGACAAACAGGGCACGGAGGGGAGGCTCAGGCTGCCGAGTCCATCCCCTGCTGCTGGAAGTAAACACATCCCAGGACTTTACCAGGTTCATCTTCAAGCTGCTTCAGGTCATTGGGTTTCGGTCTGGCTTTGTACTCCCGGCAGTTCTGCTGGGAACTGCTTTCCAGCCTTTCTTCTGGAGCGGGGCTGCCCAGGGCAGGGCAGGGCAGTGCTGCCGTGATCTCATGCTGTGTTTTAACACACAGAAACCATGTTTATACAGAATACAGCTCGAATAGCACACGTGTAGGGAAGCAAAGTGCAAGTTCTCTTGTGCCAAGGCACTGGAGCAAGCAAGCACCCAAGTGGGTTGCATGCACGCCAAGGATGGAATGAGTGCTTCATGTACAGCTACTTACAGATGCACCCCTGTCCACACCAGGGTCAAAGGCTTGCTACAGCAAAGAGCTTTATAAAACACAGAGATGTGAGTCCTGCTCCAGAGTGTTGGTGCTCTGTGTGCAGGTCTCCAGGGATACTCAGCTGCGAGGCCAATTTTGCTGTGCAGGCTGGAGAGAGCTGCCCATCATCTGTGTCAGCAAAGTGGGGATTCCTGCACTGCGAGATCCCTGCATGAAGATCATCGCTCAATACCAAGTTCTTTGCAGTTCCATTTCACCATCTGACTTCTACAGCAGCCAGTGCTCTATATAGAAATGTCATTTGCTTCATCTCACAAATCCACTGATGAGCTGTTACAGGCCCAGATGTCAAGCTTTACAGCAGGAAAAAAAAAAAAAAGGTATTTGGGGTAGTTTTGTATTTTGTTTAATAGAAAAATAAATTAGGCACTTCTCTGTTAGAAATGCAAAGACAGCATTGAGCTAGTGGATGGATCTTCTCTAAACAGATTAAAAGGACTATCTATAGCAGCAGAAAATAAAATGTTTTGGTTCTTCTAATCCTCAGGAGGAAGGAGCAATGGGGAGAGGGCAGGTACTGGCATGCCTGGAGGAAAGGATGGACACACATGCTGTAGCTTAAAGTTGCAGCACTGTCAGCCCAGCCTCACAGAAATCAGGCATTAATTAAGGCACTAGAAGAATTTAAAGCAAAGGAAAATACAAATACTTTGACGTGGCAGGTGTGCACTCTTACTTGTGCTTTTTCCCTCAGCCAACATATGCATTAGAAAAGAAACTTTAATAAAGAGACTTAGCTGTGAATTCCAGGGGCAGGGTCCCCTACAGAAGACAGAAGGATGATAAAAATGGGAGGAGCTGTGTGTGCTGAGAGATACTTGCTGTAACAACTGCCATGGGATGAGAAAAGCAGCAATTAATTATGATCATATTCTTTTTAAAACTTATTTTGCTTTGAGAGTTCACTGTTAGTAAAGGAGCCAAAGGTTTTATTTTTAGAGTATGGCTTTTGTTTTGACATTGCCCAGTCATGATCACACGAAATCTCTGTGTAACAGGGGATGTAGAAGGGTGTGTACAGGGGGTCTCTGGAATAGCTCCAGCCCATCCTCCCCAGGTGTCATCCAAATCTCTGAGCAGACATTTTCATTTTCCCTGCACAGTCCAAGCATATGCAAAAGGGTGGGAAACAACCTCCTGCTTCTTCTACAACTGAGCACAGCGATATAAAAACCTCATTCTCTCTCCTTTTATGTTGCCCATAAAGCTCCAAATGTTGCTCTTAAATGGAGTCCCCCTCATGCATATAATTGAGTGAGTGATTTCTCAGCCACCTGCATTATGATTTTACTGGGCCAAATGTTGCCCATTTCCTCTGTTAAAGCACTTTTTGCTGAGTTTTCAGCTGCTGCTATGCATGAATTTTCCAGAGCAAGCGTAGACAGCAAGCGGTGTAGAACAATTAACACTTCCAGCTGACCTTATTAACTTCCACGGTGCATCAACAATGTAAGATTCAGATTGATGTCACTTGCTGCTTTCTTAGCAACCCTGAAAATCCTGTGCACTTTCCTTTCCTGAGAGCCTACATGCAGAAATAAAAGCTCGGCAGTTGCAGAGATAATTCATTACCACCACACTGGAGTGAAGGCAGTAGCTGCCTGACAGTGATGCGTAGGAAGGCTGGCTTCCTCCTGCTCCTGCCAGGCTGGATTTTCTGATGTCTAATAATGCAGCTGAGCTCAATTTGCAACCTGAGCTGCAGAAGGATTTCCCCTTCCTTTGTAAGGCAGGTCACAAAAACAGCAAGAAAGTAAAAATCTCCTTTACTTCATGTTTAGCTTATTTCATTTCATTTGCGCTTTATTTTTTTCTGTGAATTGCTTACTAAAACATCGTATGGGCATCGCTGTCCAGCTTTCAAAGGTGTTTGGAAAACGGAAGAAAACCATAACAATTTCTGTTCTACAAGTGAGGAAACTAAGGCATCCAATGTCATAAGACATCCCAACACTTGCACAGTTCAACAAACAGCTAAGTTTTCCCCAGTTCAGGGTTCTAATGGACCAACACCTGCATTGTCTGATACCTGGGAAAAATGGAATAAAATGTCGACAGTCTCAGATTTGACAAATCCTTTTTTATCCCCTGTTGAACATTATGCTTTGAGCAACATTAAGGTGCAAGTGCTGAAAAGCCTCGCACCTTAATGTACTTCTTGTACTGAAGAAATCCTCCTAGATCATTAACACCAAAAGTTGTATAAAAAAACATTTTTAGCAGTATTTTCTCATGAAGACTTGGTTTAGCTTCAAAACCTGCTTTTCCCTACCAGGTGGTTTCTAGGGGAAAACCAACCAAATATAAAGAACAATTTAAACAAGACAGACTCTTCTCTACATGGTCACGATACCTTCATCAAGACAGGCAACTCAGGGCAAATCAGACCAACTGCACCCACAAAAATAAATAATCCTGAAGTCTCTGTGCAACAGTTCACTTCCACCCCATGCTGGCCACTCACTCCTCCTCTGCCCCTGAAAAACCCTTGACCTGCATGAAATCTGGAGATTAGGGGGTCTCTCTTCCCCTGGTCTCCAGATGGACTTTATTTCCTACCAGGTTTTTAGCCCAAGGGTGAATTGCAGCCTCCTTCTCCCCTGGGGAATAGGCCAGAGAGTTTCAGCAAAGGCTGGGATTCACCCATGGGCCTGTCTCAAAGCAGGTTGCAACATCCAGCCTTGGATAGTTCCCAGGCCTCTACTGCTTTTCCACTGAGAAAATTTTTTAACCTGGAATGTTCAGTTTCATTTCCACCAACAATCAGCTTTTGGACCAAATAAAATTTTTCTGTGGTGTTTTTTTTTTTTGTTTTGTTTTTTGACAGGGAAAGGGAGTGGTGGTGGTGGTGGTGTTATTTTTAAATTTTTTTTAAATTTCTTTTTTATTCTCCCATGTCTAGATGCATTTTTATAGTTCATAAGACTTTGAAATGCCACCCTCAGTACACCACAACCATGCCTTAGATGATCTAGCTGTATTCATATTTTACTATCTTCCAGGCTAGTTTAAATGGATATTTTGATTCTGGCAAATTCACAAATTAGGTAGCAAGGGGTAAATATGCAGTACTTAACATGCAAAGCAAAATCAAGGACACATTGATCTTGGTTAGGCTTTACATTCAGTGTAAACAAAGTCCTGTGAATTCCATAAAGAAAAGCTAAAAATTAAAGAGCGTGACACTTTTTTTTGTCCAGTGAAGATTTTTTTTTTTTTTTTTTTGCATCTCTCTTTTAGGGTTTAACTCCTTCCTGTTGCTGTACAGACAATTTCTTCCAAGTTGGGTAAGGTTTATGGAAAGAGCTGTCACCCCTTCTAGCCTGACCTAGTCACCTTCTTTCTGGAGAAATAGGTCACAGGCTATGATAAGTGAAAAAGATCCAGTAATCCTGCCTTGTCCTCTTCCTGGTGGTGCAGAATTACATCCTATAATCTGTTTTCCAGGGCAGAGCCTATTATTTTAAGAGACGGGGCACAGACCAGATGCTCCAAGTTTCACTGACCCAGCACGTTGTCCTGGGTGTCATGAATTATTTGGCTTCTGTGGACAGTTGATTCCTTTCCCTCCTGAAATTTGCCACCCAAGACCTGCATGGTCAATACCTGCTGCTTCTTAAGATGGGGCAAACTGTCTATTCATGAAGCACCTGGGTGCACAGAGCACCCTTAGGTGGCACTGGTTAGGGGGCAGCTGATTTCTCTCTTGGAGGAGGAATTCCCCAAGTATTTTTATCCTGCCCAATGTAACTGAGGAAACCCACCAAACCCTCTGGGAGTTCTTGACCTCAAGCTGGGATAGTGATAGCTGCAGTCTAATATACGCCTCTCCACTAACACATGGGATTTATTCTGTATTGATTTTTAGAAATACAGTACAGAAATGGGCCTTCCACAAGTGAAACTAATTTGCTACGGCTTCTTTTTCCAGAGACCACCAAAGCACAACAGCCACTTTGTGCTGTAACTCTTAAGCTGTAGCTCTAATCCATCTGGAAAGTTCCACTTTTGACAGAAGTGGCCAAGGAAGGCAGCTACTGGTTCACCCTCAGCAGAGCTGAGTCAGAAAGGGACTGTGGGCAGCCTGTGCCTGGCAGGGTAGGAAGCAGAAGAGACAAGTAGTTAGATCCTTGAGGGCTAGAGGGTTATTTGGAGATAAGATCCTGTTGGGTGACTAACAGAAAATAGGTAAAAAGAGATGTAGCTTTTATTCTGTGATAACCTATGCAACTTAAAACCAGAAATTATTTCTTCAGCTTGAAAATCCAATAGGGACGAGTGTAAAACAGGAGGAAGGCAAAAGGAGTAAGATTGAGGAGGGCATGGGAATTATCATGCATGACATAGCACCCAGGGTGCGAATACCAAGCACATCTGAAGATGAAAAGCTGGGTCTTGTTGTCCTTTCTCACCACGAGGAGGGCCAGGTCCAAGCAGGAGCACGTGACACGGGCAGGAGCTGCGAGCCTACGTGAGGACAGTCAGGACTTGGCACCAGGAGCCACCACCAGATAAGGAAATGCAACCAGCAAGTAAAGGCAGGACCTGGCAGCCAGTGCTGCCTGCTGGACCCAGCTCCTCAGCCTCAGATGGGGTTTGCAGAAAGCACCAACACTCCTGCAGCCTTCATGCCACTCTCCTTGGAACAAAGCGTGGGGGCATTTGGGAGGGTGCACAGGGAAAACAGCCATTTACTGGTAGGGGTATTTGCACCATGATTTGGTAGCCAGCTGGGCTGGGAAAACAGGCACCAAGGACCCAAGACAGTGGTTTGGATTTTTTAAGTGAGGAAAAAAAAAAAAAACCAAAAAAGAAAGAAGACTGTGCACAATGGCCTCTGAGCAAATGAACCACGAGTACTTGCTCCAGCCCTGCCCTCCCTTCCCCTACCACACCAGCTGTGACTTTGCCTCTTCACAGGCATCTGATGGACCTGGCACCTCATGTTTTAGAGAATAAAGCTAAGTGAAGGAAGGAAAATGAAAGGAATTCTTTTTTTCAAGCAGGGGACGGGAGCACAGCCCCATTTGTTACTCTGGTCCAGTTTGCAGCATCTTGTTTAGTTTCTAGAGTGATACTTACTTGTACCATGGCCTGATTTTTTTTTCTGAGAAATAGGCTTTATAGTTACTGAGTTTTGCTCTTTACCAAGACTAGATGATCCTAGAGATAACAGCAAGCTGGTGGTAGATCTGGACCCGGCTCCTGTGCATGCTCTGCTCGCCAGACTGATTCCCTTTCCTTAGGGCAGCAGCCATGCAGGGTCTAACACAACTAAAACAGCAAATCACCAGACAGAACCTAAGCCCTGGAGCACTTAAATGCACTCTACTACCAAAACCACTGAGTCCCACTGCTCCCATTCCTTAGATGGGAGCCTCAGGCTTGTCCCTACATCATGGCAAGGCTGCCAAGAGCCTCACCAGCAGCCAGTCCTGGAGATGCACTGGGCAGGCTCCTGCTGAGCTGCCTCTGCCTCTGTAGGGCCACAAAGCCCCTGGGACCAGCGCAGCAGACAGGAGGAACCATATGAAGATGAGAGGTCTAGCCCACACCAGCAGCGCATTTCACACAAAACCCTAAACTCTGATTTGGTTTAGCTGCCAAACTACCAGATTTCTGCCCTAACCACAACTACCAGATGCACCTCAGGTGAAACCCAGACCTTCATAGTTTCCCAGAACTTCCTTCCAGCTCAGACACCACCTCACTCAGTGAGTCTTGGGTCACCTGGTAGAGGTACCATGAAATTACAGTTATTACATTTCCCTGTTCTTTCCTGTCCATGTAGTCTGTGAGGCAGCCTGCTCCCCTGGCAGTGTTACCAGAAAAGCACCCAAGGGTAAATAAGTACAAGTACCAAGACACATGGGGTATGTAACATATATTTGTGGGAGAAGTTAGTTTTCTTCCCAACACACAGATCCATCTCCCACTAGGAAGAGGAACCAGGAGACACAGAGGTTTTGGGGTTTTTTTTCATTTTTCTTTACCTCACTGGCCAGTCCAGCTGATTTTTGTCACTTGCCCTTGTTTGTGTTGGTGGGTGACACCAGCCCTTAGCAGAGGGCTGAGAAGAGCACAGTTGCTCTCTCCTCCCCCAGCACCTTGTGCTCTGACTGCCCCGCTGGGACACACTGTGGTATTGTGTCCTGCCCTGGCACGGGTGGCTGCATGCAGATGCCACTGCCATCCAGATAATCAGCAGTTATTGCTGTGACAGTCTCTGAACATCACTACTCAGAGGAAAATTTTGGTGTGTTTATTAGGCCAGGGTGGTTTCTGAGAGCACAACTGGGGTTGGGGTCCCTCATCCCCACAGCCCAGACACGAGAATGTGAGTGCCTTGCACCTGTCAGCAAGCCTTATTGCCAACAGAGAGGAGCCGTATTTGATTTTTTTTTAACAGCTCAGTAGATCATGTCAGCAGACAACAATGTGCTCACTCCACAAGACACAGAATTTGACAGGCAAAACAACCTGCCAGTTACTTATCATTAGTGCAAATGACTGATTTTTCGGTTCACCGGCAGTTCAGAATAATCTGAAGGTTTTATTTTGAGTCAAACTGAAGAATTTTTTTTTTCCAGAACTTTCAGCTCACCTTGATGTTTCACATTCTACTCCAATCTCTTTTATTTAAAACTTTTTATTATCTTCTAAAAAGTGCAAAAAACAAAAGAGAGATGCTTCATTTGATCCGGAATTATTTCCATTATTTTAACTTCCAGCTTAAAAAAGAAGTGGGGGGGAAGGAATTCAAGAGTACAGATTTCTCACAGTAAAATTATGGTCAGTTGAAACCCTAGATTTTCTTTGAGAAAAACCTTGTAATAAAAATTTTGGGACAGCCCCTTGGCCTGTTTCTGTCCTGCTTCCCCCACCCTTGCCAGTCAGGCCGCAAAGCCCATCACCCACATTTATTTTTTGTAGGCTTAGAGATCACAAGTCAAAAGGGAAAGAACTGCTCATTTCCCATCACTCTTCTCCCTCACTCCCAACAGTGTCCAAGGTCTTTTGCACATCAGTGAATCCCATTCTGCCTCATCCCTGACTATTTCAGCCATCCAGAGCCAGCCTTATGCCATCCACTGGCTTGGAAATAAAAACGCATTTAAGAGTCAACCAAGGGAAGAAAAAAAAAAAAAAGAAAAAAAAAAAGAGGCAGTAGGTGTGCAGGCCAACCCTGCAGGTGCTTCTGCAATTGAGTCTTGGCTCAGGGCAGTAAGTGTTAGTGACTTTTAATTTCCTCTGTCCCCAGGCATCCTGGATAATATCACTCAGATAGCTCCAATTCAACTCCTGACCTGGCAGACAGTGCTGGGTATCCCACCGCGCTCCATTGAGTACACTAAGCCTCACATAAGCCCTCTAAGCCACTGGGCTACTTTGGTGAGTCATTTAATGACATGGAACATGCTTTTCCCTACAACTTTGCAAGGAGGGGAGGAATCTACGGCAGGGAATTAAAGACCCCCCAAACAAATTTTAAACACAAATTGAATTTTTTAATTGGACTGGTGTGCTGAAGCATATTCAGATCCTGACCTCAAACCAGATCAGGAAGGAGAAGCAGGCAGTCAGTTGGCTCTGGAGATTTGTAGGGGATCATAGGTGCCTTTAATAACCAATACTACAAGTTAATAGCTTGGTTAGGGATGGGAATAGACTAAAAATGATACCAAGGAGTTCAGTTTTAGTCCAGTTTGCTTTGAAAAAAAACAGCTAATGTTTTTTAATCTGATCACAGTATGATCACAACTAGAACAGAAGGTTGGAAAGACCCCCAGATTACTATTTTTAAGCTTTTGCTATTGCAAACCTTTTCTTATAATTGTGACAACCTGTTGAATTTTTTCAAGCCATATCCTTGTGCAGGGCATTCTTACATTAGTTGCTCCTACTGGGAAGAAATTTCAAACTCTGCAAGAAACTTGCTCTTAATTATCAGCCCAAGACTCTGTGGTTAGCAAATAACATTCTCCTTTAGTTTAGTAGCTATTCTTCTCATTTCTTTTGGAGAAACCCACTAAGAGGGTCCTTACCTGAGTGGCAACAGAATCATGAAGTCTTGAGGGGGCAGATATCAATCAGCTGCATCATCATGACCACAGTTTTAATTGATTCTATTGATCAGCTGTGGGTAACCCTGGAAGAAAAAGTGTTGGACCATTATTTGGTAGCTGTAGTGCTACCTTGCACTGCCTCTCATTTCATCCCTGTGCTCTGCCTTGGCTGCACATTTCCAGAGGTGTCAAAGGGAGCTGAACCAAGTTAGAAGTTTGCCTTATCTTCCTGGAGCTGCTTTGAGAATCACAGGCTCCAGGCAGGAGTCTGATCTAAGTCTCCAGCTCAGCACTTGCTGAAGGATCAACAAGAATATCTTTGTGAGTGTCTGAGAGCCACTGGGATGCACAGTGCTCAGGCATTTGGCAGCTGCAGGGAATCCTACTCTGATGTTTATTCAAGTCATGGCCTGAGCACCCAGCACTCCAGTTTGCAGACAACAGGAACCAGGGGCAATCGGCATTTTTGAGCATCTTCGATCTGCTAACTGACATTTTCTGAAGATGAAAAGCTTTTGGGTTGACTGCCCAAGAGAGAAAGCCCCCTGCCCCCAGATAGTTCCTGCATGGGCCTTGGCAGTGGGCCCAGACAACGTCAACAAGCTTTGAGCATGACTTATAGCACTATCTGAGACAGTGAAGAAAACAGAAACTCCCATGACAGCATTCACATTCAGGTCTTGTTGATGAAACTACCAGTCACTAATGCCAAAAACAGCAGAGATTATTTTTTATCATGTGGGCTTCAAAAGTCACATCAGCAGGCAGAGTAGCATCTTTCACATAGCTCCTTAGAACACCTCTCTGCCACAAGCCTACCCCTCACACCCATCTGGCAGCAGGCTCGCCCATGGCGAGGCACAGCTTCCTCCTCATTTCATCCTCCTCCAGCACTCCCATTTGCGTTTTGTCCACTTGTTGCATCCTGTCTAATTCCTGTTCAGGCGTTCATCAGGGAGGGGAAGGTTGTTTTTGCTACTTGCCTGTGCTGCACCCAAAGTAATGAGCCCAGAACCTTTATGTGATCTCCTACCTGATACTCTCATTTAAGGTGGGACTACAAGGAAGACTTTCCTTTATTCAGCCTTGACAACCAAGTGGAAAACACACTATTTCAGACAAACAAAGGTTATTGGGAAACCTACTGGAGGGTCTGTCCAGAACATTTAATTTGACAAGCAACATTGTGAGTTTGGAGTTTACCTTCCCTCTTTCCGCGCTTTCAAACCAAAGTTCTGTGCATCAAAAATATCCTTTTGAAACAGAAGTCAAAATGCTGCCTGCAAAGCATGGGAAAATATTTGGTACCAACATCCCTACTCTTGCCTTAACCAAAACTCAAACCATATAAGGAGCAAATAGGCTTGGCCTCTGAGAAGCAGTTTTGAGCCAAATTTACTGCTCATTCACAAACCTAAACCAGTTCTTCATGCAAAGCAACGCAACCACAACTTCAGGTCGGTTGTGACCTTGGCCTTATTCAAAACAAATGAAAGCTTAATGCTCACAGATTTTAAGTCCTAATCCACAAACATCCCAACCCTCACTTTGTTTGCTCAGTATTAAAAAAATATGGGTTTTACTTTTTTTCCCTGCATCTCTTTTCAAACAAATCCTTCCTGCCTTTGGCCAAGCTGACATTGTGTGTGTCCTTGAGTGTGTTCAAAAGCCAGGCAGAGCGTTCCTTTCTCATTACATGACTTGGCTTATCAGCCCTGCAAAGGTTTGGGTTTCAGGTGTGGCTCTGTGCCAGGTGTGACTGGCCACACACCACTCACACCACACCAGGGGCAGGGGCATGGAGCGTGTGCAGGCTTACAGGCTGTCCTTCAGAAGCACCAGGAAACTCTGCTCTCACCTGCTGATCCTCATGGACAAACTAACGGCCTCTAGCCTCAGAAGATGGATCAGGAGGAATTAAATTATATTTAGCATGTTGATTGGGAGGTATGATGTAATTTTCCCACTGAAAGCAGGGATAGGGTCTCATCTGTATTTTGATTTTACTGGTCTGTGGCCAAAATCCATAGTGAAGAAAGGCTGGTAAAACTCGGCCATGACACTTGCCTCATCTAATGTATTATCAAGAGCATTAATGCAGAGATTTTACCTCCTAAAGTGGACTGGAAATTATTCACAAGAGGTAGGCCACCTAGGAAATAATTCCTAGACAATGTGATGAGCTGGTGTGCTAGACAATGCCACTGCAGAGAGGTTGCATCCTGGGATACCCATATAAACAGGACTACCTCAAATCCATTGAGGTGTCCTCTTACTGCCAACTCGTAACAACAAACTGGTAACTCAGCTTTCACCTAATAATTTTGAAATGACCTACTCTATTTACATATAAATGTAAAATACTGTACGTGTGAAGAGTTTTCATTTATGTGTCATAATGAAAATGGACTCCATATGCTGTCTGGGTGTTCAACAAGTCACCCCCCAAGACATTCTACCATTCTTTGGTGTGCTACTTTGCATTTACCTAATATTACTCAGAGGTTACTATTAGAATAATTGAGAACATGCATCTCCAGGAGGGCTTGCAATGAACAGTCCACATCTTTTCCACCAGCAAATCATAAGAAGTAATGCCCTGGAGTTCTTCAATTACCCAAACAGGTGTCCCTTGGGCGGGCTGAAATTGCCAAGCCAGCTTTTGCCTGTACTGGATTGACAAGTGGTGCCATTGGCCAAGGAGGTCTTTCTGCAAGCAGAACAACTCTTGTGGAGAGCAGGAAGGGATGGAAGTGCTGGAAAGGAGGAAAAGCTCTTCTGGAGATGTGATGTGTGTAAGGAGAGTGCAAGCTTTGAGAGGGCAGTGCAGCCACTGGTAACTTTTGCAAGTTCCTACCATCCCTTCCATTCATTGAAGAGTCTCAGTACTCCAGAGAGGCTGAAAATATTTTCAGGCTCTTGGCAATTCCTGAGAAGGTCATTTTGGCCAGTTAATTAATGCCCTGCAGCTCTTTGTCAGTCACAGAATGAATCCATAGCCCTGAATTCACAGGCTAAATTAATTTCCCTGATTCATGGCCTGGACAGAGCTTGTACAACAGAGGTACCTCAGGTGCCTGTGGTGCTTCTGCAAGTTTTCAGCTGACACACCAGTGTGGCCACACCTTCAGGATTTGCCAGTGGTTTCACAGGAGAATGTCCTGAGCACCCAGATGGTTACAGAGTCCCTTCCCACACCTTGGGGCAGGTTTAGCACTCCCAAAACCTTTCCCTGCAGATTTGGCGTATTAAGTCACTTTTAATACAGTTGCTCATATGGCTGTCCCGATCAGAGTTTCCTGAGTCTAAGAGGGTTTAGCCCCACAATAATCCCACAAATTGGGGCACTCCTGCTATTCCCATTGTACTCCTACTGAATCACAGCACTGACGTAATTTGCCTGGGACGGAAGATGAAGTCTGGGGCAGAACAGGGAACTGAGCACAAGTCCCTCAAATTCTTCAAGCCTGGTCCATCCCAATGGCTTGCCATATTTGTGAAAACATCTGGCAGGGCTTTAGGTGCAGTGTGTAAGACTTTCACTTGCTTGAGCAGGCATGGAAGTGCCAGCCATACCTCTGTGGGTGAATGTGCTGCAGCAGGACGGATGGGAAGCCATTGCATCACAGCCCAATAAAATTCTGCAAAGCCCTCAGGAGGAGAGCCTGGTGCCAGGCACGGGATCAGCAGGCGAGCTGTGGGCAGCCAAGGAAGCTCTTGACAAGCAGTATCATGCAGCACCTGATCCCAAGCCCAGAGCAGCCACTGTCTCCAGCACGCTTTGAACACCCTTGTTCAAGTGATCACTCAACACCAGAGGCATTTGTGAGAGATCTGCTCTGTGTGTGGTGATGTCCAGCTGGCAAGAGATAACTATTAGACTTCTGCAGTGCCCTGCACACACTCCAAATTAAGCAAACCCTGTGTTTAAAGGCATAAATCAAATCACAGCGCTTTCTATTCCAAGATGAAGATTTTAAAATCTGGCTTCAAAATGCTCAATTGGAGGTGCAGAAGCCACTTAACAACTGAACTGACTAGCAAAGCTCCTTGAGGCTTTGAGATGCCCATACATTCAGAGAGCAGTCAAAGATAATGATGCTCTTACTCCATTATGTAGGGGCTTTGTTTCCTCACGAGGAGGGTGAACATGGGATGAAAAGCTGTTAAAACTGATGTAAAGCATTGAAGTACATTTGGGCTCAGCTCTCCAGCAGCAGGGCACTAAGCACCAGGGTGGGCTTCTACTTCTTATTTTACAAAGATAAAAATCCTGCCTGGAGTTTGTACAGCTGGAAGATAAATGGAGTCAATGCACAAAAAACACCGACCACTGGCAGAGGCAGAGAGATAAAAAGTTGCTAGAATTTGATTGCACCCATTATTAAAACTTATCTTTAACCATCTCTGTCTATTGATTTCTAGCCAACTATTAACTAGCAATGACCTTAGTGGCTTGAAAATAACTTGGGAAGTCAAGTAAACAAAGGGGAACCCAGCTGCATACAAAAACCAAGATATTTGCAGAGACCCTCTTTGCTTCTGCTCATTGCAATAAACTTGTGCTAAGTATTTTTCCATTTAAACATCTGAGTCAATGATCCAAGAAGCTGAGGGCGTGGACAAGCAACTGAGTGTACAAAGGAGCAGAAGGAAGGAATAGGAGTTAATTTTAATTGTGTCTACAGCCTTGAATTGATGTAATCTCAACCAAAGTCAGAAGACAAAGGTTCACATTTTAAGAGCTTAGCTCCACTGGCTGCAAGCCTTCATGTATATTCAAAAGAAACATTAATTATACACAGGTCAATTTGACTTTTTCAGGACATGATATTATACTGTACCTAGTGCCAAAGAAAGCCCTTTCTGTTGTTTAAAAACCTCATGAAAATGGGCAATAGGAGTTCCTTTTAGAAGGAGAAACACAGTATTTCATCATACACCTCTGTTAGCCTTCCAAGCTTTTTCAGGCCTCAAGATTCTTCTTCTGACAATCTAAGAATTTTCACCCCACGTCCTTTCCCTCCACCAGCACACGTACTCTAGTGTCCCCCATATTTCCCTTTGTTCAGTGCTTCAAGATTCCCCCTGCAGTCACCTCCCACAGCATCCTCAAAACTGCCCCTTCCCAAGACACTCAGCTCCTTCCCATGCCCTGTAGGGATCATCTGGGGAAGAAGCAGCGTTCACTGTGGTTTGGTTTAGGCTATTTGTGCTCTGGCTGGACAGTCACCCACTTGTCCAAACAGCACATATAACTTTTGAAAACTCCCCAAGTCCCTTATACAGAGCACACTATTGCCTAGCCATTGATTTTCAAGGCGCTTTTGTAACAAGGATTATTTGGGTTGCCATGTTTAGGTTGGCTGATCAACTGGTTCTACAGTTTCTGAAAGAACACAATAAAGATACCAGTGTTACTATTTTGAAAATTATTTATATTCTTATGCACCACATTCTATACTACTTTGGTTTTGGCCTTGCTTAGTATTGTGGCCAGGGCAGTAGTTCCTAAGAAAATCTCTCAATCTCAGTCTTGGAAAAACACTGTCAGCATGCAAGCCTGTTGATTTAAATCCCATCCTGGATCCAGCAGCTGATCTGTGTGTGAGAGGAAAGTGAATTGTGGAAAATAGGGCTAAATGTGGCGACTGTACAGATCAAACTGGGAAATTTCAGAGAGAAATGTGGGATACACTGGGTTTTGAAAATCAAATGTAGGTTTGTTTCTCCTTAACGGAGAAGAGAGCTGGGGACATTCGTGTATCCAAGTTCACACAGGGCACAGTCAGACAGAGTGGAGCAGGAAAGCCAATGTCTCTTTAGTGGTAGTCCCATGCTACAGAATAAGATCTTGCAAAATTCTGGTGTTTACAGTTTGTAGGGAAATCCTTTAGAAGGGCTTTATGTGCTTTCTCGTTCTCACCATATGCAGGCCAGGCCTGGAGGGGCAGCATAAACAAAGTAATTTGAGGCCAGAAGAGGAAGATGTCAAAATTATTCTTAATTTGAAACCTAAACAGAACTCTAAATATTTTGGCAATTCAGCCATCAACACAGAGCATTCTTTTTGGACTGACACTCAGGTAATCCACCATCCATCCTTCTCAAAGAACTTTTGGAGGCTTTGACTCGATTGGGTCACATTTGAAAGAGCGGTAGAAATTTCAGCAACAAGAAGTGCCCACAGGATTTGGCAGAACCCGTAGAGAACAGGAGGTAGAGACCCAGAGGAGTTTCCAGTGTGGAAGGGCACGTGGTAACAGCCCTTGGGGACCAGCTGCCTGGCCAAGCAGCACGTGTGTCCTGCCTGGCCAAGCAGGGCTTGCCCAGCTCTGTCCCAGCTACAGCATTACGTTATCTTCCGTGTCACGGAGCCACAGGAAGAGCAGTGTGAAAAGAGCTGGGCTTATTATGATAGAAACAGAAGTAGGATGAAAAGGCCAAAGGACAAAAATCCACAGGAGACTTCAGTAACTCTGGTGTTCAGGAAACAACAAGGCTCTTTCCCATCCCTTCATCTTCTTCCTGTGAAGGGTGAGATTACCCACCCTAAAGGCAGGAAGACACATACACCTCCCTCACCAGAAGAGACATGGCATTGTAATAGCAGGGCTATTTTTTCCCCAAGGAAAAAGAATGAAATCAGCTATTTACACTGGACAAATTACAAACTCTGGAGAGCACACGAGGCACACAAAGAGAGCAGTTGTATCACAAATAAATAGGTGGTGGGGGGAACTTATTGATTAGCTTTGTAAACGCAGTTGCCCAATCAATAGCAATTTCTGGAAATGCCTGGTACTTATTTGGTGCAGCTTGCACAATGAGGATAAATAATAAGAGTACTTAAGGGGCACGTCTCCTGACACCACTGCCGAGCCCTGTGCAACACAAAGCCAGAATGTGGTACAACAATTGCACAAGCCAGGACTAATCCACTCTGCTTCTAAAAAAAGAAAAATTGCAAGCGCAAATCCAAACACAGCCACACTATCAAAATAAACACCTGGATCCCAAAGGTATCCCGACAAGTTCCTGCTGTTCTTGCTGTAGTTGGCTGGCACTGAATCCAGGATGGTATGAAACTCACCCATTCCCAAGTATGCCCAGCTGGGAAGCCATGGGTCCCCCAGGATTCCTGCTCTATGGGAAAAAACAGACCCTCCCCTCTTCCCTGAATGACCAGGGTGCTCCTAGCCACAGTAAAGGCCCCAGATCTTGGACTAGGGAAAGAAATGAGGTACAAAGCAGCTTGCAAGAACAGTTAGCCTGATGCAGCCCCTCCATGCCAGCAGCAGGCCCTTGCCTCTTAGAGGCTCAGGTTGGACATGCTGAGCTCTTTCCATGCCTTCCTCTTCAAGGGAACCCAGCCCCGATGGGGCAGGGAGGGTCCCAAAGCAGGCAGGACCCCTGAGGCCACACCACATGCTGCTTGCACAGCAGCAGCTCAGCAGGAAGCCTGGAGGGTCAGCATCTCACCAGCCGGGCTGCAAGGAGCCCCAACTGACCCTGCCCCAGGCTCCTGGCTATACCACAGCCCTGTGCTAAAAGTAGCACCTGATGGGAAGAAGGGAAAATCCACCTCAGCTCCCCAGAGGCTTCTCTACTTCCCTTCTTTACAGATAGGAAGTTTGCTCACATTGTAACATGAGATCATAGCACAGGAAAGACTGAGGAACCAGACGCTCGTTTGAGCCACAGCTTTTTCACTGCAGCTGCCAAGGATAACGATGTTTGCATGAAACCTGTTTACAGGCACTGCTCACAGCCCTCCCGTGAGCTGCCTGTGCAAGAGCCCATGACCAGCCCATCATAACAAAGACCTTCACCCACCCAACTTACTTCAGCCAGCTGCATCACTCCAAACAAGATGGGACAGGGAGTTTTCACATCCACAGCAGCCAACACCGCCCGTGCAACTGAGGGCTGGAGGAAGAGAGGGAAAGCCGTTTGTAACATAATCCCTTATGTAGTTTTTGGTGCAGATTGCTGCCAGCTGGGTGGGGAGAGCAGGGGAGCTGCTCTTCTCACTGGACAAAGCCCAAAGGTGTTTCACATTTTCCCTTAGGGCCCTAATGACTCTTCCCCTCTGCAGGTGTCTCAGGACGCAGGGGACTGGGGCAAATGCTGAAATCTTGTCTTCCCTACAGGAGAGGTCATTTACTCTATCCCATGGTGAGGGACTCCATGGCACTACACTTGTTCTTGAATCATGGCAGGCTGAGAGGAGTTCATGTGGAGTATGAGTGACTCATTTTTCTGTTCCTAAAATGTTGGTATTACTCACCAGAAAAATCCCCACATATTCTGAGGGATTTCAGTGCTTTTTGTCTTTCATTAACAGCTCATCTTGTTTGCTTCCTCATCACGGCGTCCTCCTCATAAGAACTTCCTGCATCCTTTGTCACCACCTCACAACATCATCACCACAGCCAAACAGCTCTTGGAAGCTGGAAAAGACATCAGGCAGCAAAGGATCCCTCTGCCACTTAAGGAAGGCCCCGTTAGCCTCCCTGGCTCCACGTTCAGCAGTTAGACACGCAGGTTGAGGGTTGCATGGATTTTCCTTGCGACTCAAAGCAATTTTCATTTACAGTCCAGAGGTGTGTCCTCATTACCAAGGGTGCATAAATGAAAGCCTCCAGTTACCCTGCACAAACAGGATAGGAGTCCTTACATGAATTCCTGTGTCGCCTAGGAGGGAATGCACACACACTGCCTTTGGATCCTGACATAGCTGGTGTGGGGAATTAAAGGCATAACCGAGTTATTTCAGCTCTCTGTGCAGTTTCCCTAACAGTAAAATGTGTTTGCTTTGCACTGACCTTGAGGCTAAACATAAATGGAGGCCTGGAGTTGCTACACGCAGAAGACTGTGCAAAGATAAAGAAAATTTCTTGGGGACCTGCAAAGCAGCGAAAGGGAATACATTTAACTTAGGAGTGGTGTGGGCTATGTCTCCACTTTCCCTCCATCCTACAAAATCTTAAAATTGCCTTTCTTGCTTTTTGTTGTAAATAATTGATGTGTGAAATGCTGACTCATAAGTCTGGGTTACAGGAAAGGAAACTTTGTTTCTTGGTTAAAAAATTCATTTCACAGCATAGGCAGCTTCCTCCAGGGCTGGCTGGCAAGCCCTGGGCCACCCGGTGTGCGCCCTGCGGACAGGGATGATCCCTCAGGGGAGGATTTCCCAGGCAATGTGGTTCTGCCCATCATTCTGCAACAGGGAAACCCAAACATTGCCCCACCAGGAGCCTGGCAGTCCCGTTGATGAAGTGGAGCACAGCAGAGCTCCCTTCCCTTGGTTCCAGAGCAGAGGTAGGGCCCTTGAGTGTGCCAGGTCATGTTTCTCTGGGCATCACCTGGACCCCTGTGGGCTTTTACCCACTCTGCCTGGGCAAGAAGAGGTTGTGCTGGGGCTGCCATGTCCACACGCTGTTCCTTCTCCACAAACAGCAGACCAAATTTTGGACTTCCCCAGTTATTGCTGTACCAAAGTAGCAGAGAAGAATGTCCCCAAAGCTCAGTCTTGAGCATAAATGACTTAATTCCTCAAAGACCTTGCCATACAAAGGAATAGAGGAAGTATTATCTGTACGTCATAGGAGAGAAGACACTGAGATCCTTACATTTTTTTTCAGCACCTGACCTGCAGTGATTTCCACAGCAGCCAGGCACTTGCACTCCTGCAGTGAGCCACACGCCAGTGACTCACTCAGCGTCAGACAGAAAGTCTGCAGCGCCGCAGCGAAGACAACTTCACTCTCCTGGAGCTCACAGAGGCACTTCTGACACCTGGGGTGCCCTGACACTTCCCCTCACTCCCTTCAAGCAGCATTATTTCATCGTGGCTGCCAGGCACAATTTGCTGCTGGAATTCAGTACTTTTATCTCTGCTCTTTGATGGACATCCCTGTGGCATATTTGACTCATCTTCTTTCTAATATTGTCGTGATAGAATTCAACACCCCCTCCATCCTCCTCAGACGTTGCAGGAAAGGTGGATTTGGAAACTTCTTTCTCAGAGCAATGGTTAATAGCAGCTCCATTGTGCCTGACAAAGCCAGCCACAGTCTGTGCCTTCTGAAGCCGTAGGAATGTTGTTGCTGTAGCTGTGCCTTGTGTTGGCAATGGCGGTGCGAGGTGCAAAACAGGGAACCAGCCTCTGTCCCACAGAGCTTGCAATCCTAACAATCATCCATACATTGAATGTTTACTATATAAATATTTAGCTAAAGAAAGCGTCCAAGTCACATAAAAGCTCAATGGATTGAAAAGGTCAATAGAGAAGCAAGTTTTTCAGGAGATTGGGTTTATCCATGGAATAGCAATGTGCAGAGCTTCCGTGTTGTATTTAGAGAGAATCAAAACCTCACAGAGAGTGAAAAAACTTCAGATGTAAACCCCTCCTTGTGCAAACCTTTTCTGAGTAAAGTTTCCTCCACTTATAAAAGGAGAGGGATTGAAGAGCTCCATGAGCTGAGCAGCATTTGCTTGTGCAGGGCTGACAGCCCTGGGAAGTGCTCAGCTCTTGTGGTACAGACACATATCTGAGAGGTGAGGCAGACAGTGAGTCACTGTGCCTTGAATTTCACATATCAGGACAAATTAGTTAATTGAGGCTACACCAACAAGTACAGGTGCTGCTCTGGATGTGTGTATGAGACAGAAAAAGAGATGGCACTTCAAAGGCAGCATTAGGAGAAAGACCCAAGTCTTGCTCTTCTTTTGTGAGAAAGATTTCCTTGAGCTCTTGAAGCTTATGGGAGTAAGGAAAAGATGTTTCTCCTTACTCCTGATGAATGCTTTCCTATTTAAATTATAACCAACTCTAGAGTGAAGTGGGATGCTTCTATGCAGATTCTACACAATAGCAAGCTGGGTTTTTATTAAGCAAAATTCAGATCACTAGAAAGTGCTATGCACTCCTGCTACACCAAGACAAAAAGGGACTCTTACAAATATGGTAACAGGGCATGTTCACAAACCTACACCTACATTAAGGGCTCTCAAGGACCACTGAGGAGCCTGCATCTGAAGGCTGTGAGACCACACTGTGGCTGGACTGGAATTCCTGCTGCTCCTCCTGCTGTCTAAGCACTGTCCTCTATGGCTGCTTCAGAGGGCAATGGGAGGCAGCTGCAGGATCCAGCAACCACATCTCTGTGGTGACAGGACAAGAGAGACTTGATTGCATAAAAGAATGAAAGAAAAAAGGAAGAGCTTCATTTCCTCCTGGTCAGGCCATCTTTGTTAACCAAAATGTTTGGGGAAATTTTGGGTACAAGCTGTGGGCATGGCAGTGGTGGGAGAGACTCTGAGCAAGGGGAGGTCCTGGGGAGCAGCCAAACCAACAAACCTTTTTTGTGCTTTTCAGCTGTCCCAGGGATGGGCCCTGACTCTGTCATTCAGTCTCTGAGGACCAGGGATCTTGGAGCATGAGAGCTGGCCAGACTGCCTTGGGGAGACATTCTTTGTGCAAGTGAGAGCTGGGTCCTGTTTGGAGACCTTTGCTCCCTGAGCCAAGGTAGAATGGCTGGGGTCTCAAAATGTGTACACATAACAAGTATCTGTGTGTGTGTGTATAAGCACAGACAGGAGCATATGTACATGTGTGCTTTTATGTTTATATATATATATATATATATATATATATATATATATATGTATATATATATATATATATTTATGCACTTTACCTTTCAGGTTACCTGGGGCACACAGACCTTCCAAAAGGGATAGCTCACATGGAAGGATGAGTCCAAGAACCAAAGCAATCAAGTCCAAGAACCAAGCCAAGAACTTCAAAGCAATCAAACTCCTGTGAATTTTTACAGCTGGAGGAGAAAACTCTGGATATGATTGAACACCTTGTGCATCTTTACTGAAATTGACTTTTGGACACACCATGGTGAACCAGCACTAAAGCAGCACTGTGACAATGTGTTTCAGCAAAGCTCAGGTTCTTTTCCCTCTGTCCAGCTGCAGTGTGGCCAGGCAGAGCTCTGGGTTATGTAAGATGGGAATCAGATGACTGATACCACTCTTGCTTCAGTAAAGACAGATGCTGCCAGCTGGGCATGTGAGCAGCCCTGCCTCTTGAGTTTGAAATTAGAGTATTTCAAAAGAGAGCATAAATATAATATTTAAACATAAATATTTTGGGGTTTAATGCTGCTGATTTCGGTTTATTTAAAATTTATTTATTCTTGCTGAGAAAAACTTGTGGTTAGTGAGCTTTTACTCTGCACTTCCTGTCTTATGCCCTGTCTTGTTCCTGCTGTAAATACCTAATGCGAGATAATTCAAAACAAATTGGTTATTGTCATGTTTTCAATGGCTGTCAAGGCATCACAGCCTTCTTTTCTTGCTGTCATCTCACTCCTGTGAAGCCTGGACACGTGAGACTTGTCTTAGGGAAATCCCAGTGTTTCCATTTTTTACTGCATTTGGGATTACCTTTGTTTGTAGCACACTGTAGTTTTGGTTTCCTCTGTGTTTATGAAAGATTTTTTGAAAAGAATTCTGGTCAGCATCAGACACAGTATCTCTCAGTAGGTTATAAATTGTCCTGTACAGTAAAGGAGAAAAACTGATTGTTCAGGAAGGGAAAGGACTGGGATGCAGATTCCTTGGCATCTGCTCCCAAGCTGAGCAATTTACTGTCTGTGTTGGTGCCTTGCACAGGCCACTTACACAAAGGTCAGGCACCCCCAACAGCCCCTCATCCTGTGGTAACTCTAAAGCACCAACATTAATCTATTAAGGTTTACTCTGTAGAACTTCCAACACACCACATCAGCACAACCCTGGGGCTGCTAAAGCCATGTACTCTTCATTGGCTGAAGCTCAAATAAGCAAGCAGCACCTAGGAGGTTGATCCCAGCAATTCCCCTTCGCTGCTCTCTAATTATTGTTGCTGCTCCCCATTCCAACAGCTTCCAGGGACCAGGTGGTTTAATGATCCTGGACACCTTAGCAGTGCCCAGGGACCTCCCAGGCCCTCCTGCAAGTGTGGCCTTGCTGTGACATGATAGGTATGGTCCAAAGGGGGTGCAGATGGAGAGTAAAATCCAAGGAAACACAGAGAAGACACTGGTCAGGGTGGTACCAAGTTTTTTGAGTGAGTTTTTTGGCTGTATTTTCCAAAGGGAGGGCTCCAAGGAGGTCAGCAAGATGCCCCACAGGAATTTTGGGATGCTGCATCCAAACATGTGTGACTGCATGCCCAGGCCCCCATGGGGGAGCTCCTGTGTCCCAGGGAACACCTTGGCCAGCAGCACCTACGGGTGTGCAAACATTCCACCTCTGGGAAACACGCTGAGCTACTGAACATGCCTCCAGTTATTATAATGGAATTATAATGATGGGTAATTCTCCGATTGCAGCCTGGAAACAATGCTGGAAATCTCACTTGGAGACTGAAAAGCACGCAAAGGTCTCCCTTTGCTCTGTTAATTCCATTTGAGCTCCGCTGAGACCCCACCCAGCTCGGGCAAATCAAACCACATCCATTTCCTCCATCCCTGCATGGTCTAGCAAGTGTCCTGAAGGGTCTGGTGTGGATTTGCAGCTTGTAAATACTGCATAGCTGGGAACCTCTCCTACAGAAAGCAAGAATCCTCTGGAAGATGTCAAGAAGACAAGACTGCATATCACAACCATGTAACAAGGAGGTGGTGAAATTGCTGTTGCGTTAGAGCTGAGCAACACATGATTGCTTTGTCCTGCAACTGTTTTCAGTGTTTAAATGTTTTCCCCTACATGCAAATATAGGTGATGATAAGCATTTTTACAATGAAAATGTGAAAAAAAGCTCTATGGGGGCAATCAACACTGGTTCATTTTGATAACTTTGAAGTGTTTTGTATTCAGCCACGTTAAAAAAAAAAACTCATTAGCTTAAATTGTGAAATCAAAAGTAATTTTAAATGAAATGAATTTTTCATTTCGGAAATGATAAAAGGGCGATTTCCAACCCTTAAAATACAATTCAAATTGAAAAATTTGCCCAGTACAACCCTTTCAGGGAAAATGTTTTGTTTCTCATATATTAGCATTTTTGGGTGACAATACGGTTCATCAAAAACCTCTGCACCTCAATAATCTGCATCTAGGCTTCCCCTGATTGCATGGTGACTGTGCGTTGCCTAATTGTGTGTGACTAATACAATTTCATGTGCATTTCCGTGCACTGGGGATTCATTGTTGCCACATACTACCATTGGGAAATCTCTGAGCGTGTGTCTATGAAACAATGACAGGGAGACAAGAGTACCTCCTCTGGAGAAAAGACCTAGGAGGAGGCGGATGACTGGGAGCAAAAAATTATCAAGGCAGAACAGACAGAAAACAGAGCAGCTGTGCCTCTCCCTGGTTTGCAGGGCACAAAACCTGCTCTGTCAGGTGGGACTTACTGGGAGAGTGTTTGAGAGGTCCTCTTTGGTGATGAGAACAATGAAACCTCAGCAATGCTTGAGAAAGGAGGGGAGTGAAAGAGAGCTTTCCTTCTTAGGGAGAAATATCCTGGGTCCACAGAGTCAGGTGGACCACGAGTCCTCAGCATCATCAGGAAGGCAGCCTAAGAGAGACGTGATGCCCCAGGGATGGAAAAAGAGAGGAGGGGTACAAGGTGGCTGCAAGGAAGCTGCTGTCCTCAGTGAGAGCCGGCTGCCAATGGTTATAGCACCCCTCCATCCAAGCTCAGTCTGCATGGCTCATGCAGCAGGTACAGAGGGTACAGAGCCCTCTGACCAGCACCCAGACTCCCAAAATGGGCGCCTTTCCAACCCCTTTGTGTGGCAGCACCCAGGCTGCTGGACGGGTGGGTTGGTTTGTGAACAGGTACTTGTCCCGTGGGGCTGCAGGTCCCACACCTCCATCCTCTGCTGTAAAACCCCTGTGGTGGTGGAGGATCCCCAGGGACCAGGCATACAATGGAGAGGGGGTTCCTAATTCAGAATAGGCCCTGGAGGTATTTAAGGGATGTGTAGATGTGCTGCTTAGGGACATGACTGAGTGGTGGCCTTGGCTGTGGCAGGCTGATTGTTGGACTTAATGATCCTGGAGGTTTTTCCAATCTAAATGGTCATACCATTCTGTGATTCTATGCAGAGAAGAAATACACCTCATTAGATATGGAGGTGATGCTCGTGAGCTCCTTCACCAGGAGGCTGAAGTGAGTCACCATCTCACCAGGAACACCAGGGAGTCATGCCCTGTGGCTTGGCAGAGGGGATGTGTTCCTACATGGTGGCACATCCTATCAGTGGGTTGGGTGAGTGAGAGGGAACACGCAAACATCCTCCCTAAAAAGGCAGCAACTTGTTTGGTGCAAGTCTTACATGTGTTCAGAAAACATCTTCTAGAAAGTGTCCCTCTGGGAATTAAGGTATTTCTTCACCTACTTTTGGGATGTTGGAAGTGCTAAATGGCACCTGAGGCAGCCACTTCTAGATTTACGTTTTGGACTTGATTGCCTCAGTTTCAGCTGCATGTGCCTGCACACAGCTACCCTGCACAGGAGGGGTAAATCTGAGTGTAGATCCAGTTAAAAACACAAGGCATTCAGAAGCTACAGAGAGGGGAGCCCTACAAATACTTGTGAGCAAGGGGGTGCAAACAGCTTTGGGGATGCATCTAGTTTTTGCAATGTTGATAAAATAAAAACAAATGAAACCAGCAAAAGTCCTGAGTAGTTTGCCACCCACTACTGCTGATGGGGAGAGGCAGGAAAGCCCTTGATGGAAACTTTAGTGAGAGTGACAGGCTTTTCACTCCTGGCTGCTGTCCCAACCAAGCTGGCTGCTTGTGCAGGTGGCCACGGGCCACTCTCCTACCCAGCCTGTCCCCTCTCCTAGCCACAGAACCTGGAGAAGGGCCCTCTCCCTGGCCCCTGATTTTAGGCTTCACAGGAATGTAAATAGTGTACATGGCAATAGGGATGCCATTATTTTTATAATTGCTGCAAATGCTGCCTGAAATAAAAAAAAATGAGATAAATAATAAAACCTGTTCTGCAAGCAAGATGACAGGAAAAGGCCTTTGTAATCAAACAGGAGGGACCCATCCCTTTTCCTCTTCTACCAGCCTCTACTTCGTTGCTTACAACATTCTTCATTGTCTCAATTCAGCATTTTCTTCTTCTTCCTTATCCTTCCCCATAGAAGTGGTATATTTAGTCCCTCCTTTCTACCCATCCCAAGTGCCCACAGTCACACTGATTGTTTATCATCCTCTTGATCCCCAAAGCCTTTCACTAAGCCTTTGGATGGCTTCTTGCTTTTCAGATGTCAGAGTTCTTTGAGGCAAGGGCTCCCCTTTCTGAAGTGCCTGCTCTGCTCCCAGCACACAGCACCTCTGACCCTGGCACTGGTCTGATTGTCCCTGGCATCTCACAGAGGGGTTTCAGAATCCACCACAATAGGTTGGCTAATGAGCTTGTTGCTACAGCTGGGCTGGTCTCCTGGGACATCTCTGTGTGGAGGGAGTTCTCTTTGAGAGAGAGAGGATACACAATTTTGGATTGAATACAGTGCTCCAAAAAGGAAGGTGACTCATTGAGCCTAATCATTAGGGTGTGTGATGATATTATCTAATGAGGAAACGCTTGATGATGCTTTTAGAGACTGCAGAGAGCAGTGAACTGGCTGTAGAGGAAATCAGAATGTGAGCACTTTCGACATAAACAGTGTTCAAGAAATGGGATCTGAAATGTCTTTGGGGAGAAGAGCAGAGCAATTTCAACACCCTCAAGCTTGCACCAGGGTGTGTTGCTGCTTCTGTTTAATCTTAGTTGTTCACGTAATTCTCTCCTTAAATAACCAGCTCTCTAGAATTCAGGACAAAGGAGTCTTGCCTAAAGAACAGATGTCATCTCTTTTTTTTTCTTCTCTTGTGTTTGTTGTTATCGTATTTTCTCTAAGTTGAACTGCGGATGAGGTTTTAACTAAAGAATGCTCTCAGGTTGGTGTAGGTTCCAAATCTAGGTTTAGTTAGGCATAGGGAATCTCCAAGAAAAAGAGAAACATTTCACCTGTTGCTCTTCTGTTTTGCTCTGGGCTTTTTCTTTTATTTATTTTTTTTGGTGGGTTTTTGTTGTTGTTGTTGTTTTTTGATTTTTTTTTAAGAAATCTCCTTGAAATTTTTTGTTTGACTTCCTCTAAAGAATCTTCAGCTTTTTTGCTACCTCATGAAAACCAGAGAGTGAAACTGTGTAGAAACACCAAGTTGCAGTCCCCATTCTCTTTTTTCTAAGCTGAGAAAGATGAATGAACGAGCTGCCTGACACATTTCTCACTCCTGGTGCTACTTGTCTAAGGCAGCTGTGATATACCTGGGCAGTCTTCAGTAAGGGACCACAGTGGTGAGTGTTGTCATGCCCCAGAAAAATCAGTCGAAGGAGAAGACTCTAAACACCTCAGAGAAAAGCCTGTTTAAATGTATTCAGTAGGTGGGAATTTGGCCCTGGTTATTTTATTTAAGTTCTCACCATCTGATAAACTAATGTGTTAATCTAGAAAGCAATAGTGCAGAGGGAATAAAAATAGCACAAATTAACTCTTGTTTCTTCCCTTAAAACAGCAAGAAAGGTCTGCCCTTCCTGAAGCTACAACACCATCAAATTAGGATTTCTTTGCACACAAATTTTCAGTCTTATTTAAAATCCATTACAGATAGTGGTTTAAGCTTGTTCTTCATGTATTGGAATTAAACGAAGCTGACAGAGCACATACAGCCTCCTGCAGCCCTTTGACTAAATGATGTTAAACTGGTGTAATAGATTTGGATACTTCTCACAGGCGTGGACTCCGACCATTGCAGCTCTGGGTGCACATGAGATTTCAGCTCTAAGTGAGAGAAAATGAAAGGAGAATAGAGCCACGATCAAATGAAGGTGAAGGTCTTGTGTGAGCCCTGTGGCAGCTGTATCTCTGATGCAAATGTCTGCAGAAATATCAGGAAACCCTGATGCAGGTGTTTGGGAATCCAGACATAGTTACACCAACCCTTTTTTCTTTCCATTTTTTTTTTTTTCTCTTTCTTCTGCTCTAACTAAATACATCTCTGGGCTTAACAGCACTGTGTGGGCTAAGGCCAGGCTGGTCTCACGGCTGCAGCTGTGTGTATGTGCGTGTGTGTGTGTGTGCATTCCTTCTCACTCTCGTAAATGTGCAGCAAAAGTGTGAAAAAAGAGCAGCTGGCACATCTGAGAGAGAAAATTGCGGTGGAAACATGGCACATTTTTTAGATCTTGGTTACTGTGACAGAAATTGTAAGAGCTCCCATCCTCTTAGGCAAGAATTAAAGCTCAAGTTAAAAGCCTGCCTCCCAGTCCCCCACGACCCCAGGGCAGTGACATCCTGAGGTGTTCAGAAGGCACAGGCTGGGGTGTTTCTCTTCTAATTGATTTAATCTACCCATCCCTCAGACCTGTTTTATTGTTAATAACCACACAAAGACAGGAAGTGATGAGGACACTCAGCATTTCTGCAGAAGAGGAGGCCATCAGACACCACATATCTGGGTCTCCTTGCCGCGGCGTCTTTGCAAACCATTTGACGTGGCCATCAGGAAGGAAGGATGTGCTTCAGAGGTGGTAGCCGAAAACTTACCACAGCAGAAGAGCCAGTCTGAACTCTCTTCATAACAGATCCTTCTCTTGAGTGCAGCTGTGCTTGTAACAGAGATCGGCTGAGTCAGGAGAGCACATAAAGAAAAGCAGGAGCTCAGCTCTTCAGCTGCTAACACATCCCACACAGAAGGGGACTAGGTCCTTGCAGGTGCTGCACAATCTTCCACTGCCTCCTTGCAGTGCACCCTCGTAGCTGGGAAGGAGAGACAAACTTTTACAACTCTCACCACGGAAAATTCACTAAGCAGGTTGGTTTAGGGCAGTGTTAGAAACTGTGGGACATTCCCTCCATCAGGGAGACTTTAGGCCCAAAGGTTTCAGTTTTCTTTTTAATGCATTAAAGCTGGGCTGACCCACGGGACCCGAACGTAGCCATTCTCAGGAGGAAAGACAGCATCCAACACCTGAGAACATCCCTTCCTTTTATTTTCTCCAGATCTTGATCACAATGAAGACATGGTATCCCCCTGACCAGGTACTGACAGACCACCTGGAGGAGGGTGAAGGAGCAGAGCCCTCATGGTTTGGTGGTACGTGCCAAACCCAGGAGATGGCCAGCAGAGATGTACCCCAGCAGCAGCAGCCACAGCCTTGCCTGTGCCTCACATGAATCAGCTGCTCTGGGCTGTGCTCCCCAAAGCAAACCCACTGCTGTGCACAGAACTCACCAAGCCACTGCCACCCCCGAGGGTCACCTGGCCAGGGGACTTGGTGATCCTGCTCAGGGCCTCTGCTGGTAGGGCCCACATCCAAGACAACAACATTATAAGATTATTCTTCCCAATTAGGTGAGGACAGCAGAAGAGTACATAAAAATAGAATAAGAATAATAAGTTTAAGAATTATAAACTTAGTAGCCTCTCAGCATTCCCCTCTTCTGTGAATGTGATTCAATGTTGTAGTAGAGAAAATAGCACTTAACAAACCTGATTTAGTTCTTTGAGGAGATTACAAAGTTGCCTGATAAAAGTAACTACGCAGATATGCTATACTTAGATTTTCTACAAGGGGATTGAGCTAAAACCATGACATCCTGCTTAAAAAATAGCACAGAATAGTATGAACCAGAGGATATGTGAGACAGATTGAGAGCTGGATAACTGACAGATCTCAAAATGTTGTTGTCAGTGAGGACTCATCACCGAACAACAAATTCCAAGCAGGTTTGGGACTCAGCCCTGCTTTACCCCACGTTTTTTTATGATCAATCTGGAAGACAATGCAAAAGGGCCACTGACAGAGGGCACTGATACCCACCTTTGGTGGCAAGGTGCTTGGAGAGGCAGCTATGCCAGGGCATGGTGACTGCTGGCTAAGCAGGGCTCACTTGCTTTCATTCCTGCAGTCCGGGAGGAAGGAAAAGGGGAGGATGTTCATTATCAGCAGGACTGGCTGCAAGTGTAGCAGAGCTCCTGAAGGAGGGCTGGAGGTCGTTGTGGATGAGTGGTTCAGTGCAGACACCTCTCCTGGCAAATGGGGGCAAGGGCTGCCTGGGATTAAGCACACAGGGAAAGTGGTAAGTAGGATCAGGGAGGTTAATTTTCCTCCACATAAAGCACTGAGACTAAAGTGGATAAGATAACACAACCAGGCCTGGGGCTCACATTTTAATATTCAAAAGGTGGTTAAAGTGAGGGCAGGAAAGAGCCACAGAAATGAATTAAGGAGTGCAAATGCCTTAGAGCAAGATACTGAAATTGTTCGATCTGTTTCATGCACCCAAAGGGGGATGGAGGGGAATACTGAAGGGTGAGTTAAGATCAGCATATAATTAATTCCATCGGATGAAAACAGAGAGTGCAACAGGGCTTTTCAACGTAGTAGAGAATAGCATAAACACCAACCACCACTGGTGAGAAGCTGAAACCAGACAAATTCAAATTAGCTGCAAGGTGCACGTGTTTAGCAAAGAGGTGATCAACCACTGGAACAAATGACCAAGGGGAGGGGCAGCTTCTCCTTCTCTTGGTATCTTCAGATCATGACTAGACACCTTTCTGGAAGAGATGCTTTAGGTGAGCACAAGTAAAGGATAGATGGCTAAGAGTAATTGTTAGGCACTCTGTGGATCAGTCAGACTATAATCTAATGATTTCCCCCCACCTAAACTCTCTCAGCCCTGATACCAATCCCTGATATCACACAGAGATGCCTTGTTCATCTGAACAGCACCCTAAGTCACCATAATTCACCTTGTTGCTTAGTGAACTTACACAGGAAGCCTGTGCAAGAGCTTGATTGTTAAATAATCCCTGATTCCCACCCAAATATCTTGACTTCAGACACCATTTTCCCTGAAAGAACCAAAAACTTGCATCTAGGTCATCCAAATTTTCCCCCAGAAACAGCCTCTGGGTATAACAACAGCATGGCAGATACAGCATCAGATCATGCATTAGCGTATCTGCTTGTGAAGGTCGTGCCTCCGAGGCATCGGCGTGGGCTGGGAGAGAAAGGTTCACTTCTCTCCCAACGTGGACACTATAGATTGATGGTCTGACCCTAAAGCTTTTGATCTCTCCCTCATCCTTCATCATTTAGGCAGTTCATCCTGTACAGCACTATACAAGGTGGTCAAGAACAGAAAGTGAAGAAAACATGCTGCATTTTCATGCCCTTAGCAGGGCTGGAGCAGTAACTGGGGAGAAGGGGCTTTTTGTTAAAATTCCCCTTGAGTTGTTCACATGGGCATGCAGACTGCATTACTGCTGAATCACTTTTTTTTTTTTAAAAACAGCACATTATATGTGTGCAAATATAGCACTGCAATGGTCTATAACGTGTCACCAACACATGCAAAGAAGGGGGAAGCCATTCAAGTGTGACAATTCACTGGGCCTTTATATCTTGTAGACCTGAAGAAAGTTTTACCTCCTGTATCCTGTTCGGTTAAATGAAACCCGGAGCGGGTACCAAAGTTAAAAATAGCTGTGTAGTTTGTATAACAATATCTATATACATTTTAATATAAATTCAACCTGTCTCATCTTTTCAAGTCCCATCTGCCTGATGCCCCTCAGCAATGACCCAAGGTCTGACAGTCTCTGCCTTCCTTCTCTGCTACCCTAAGGAGAAAACCCTCCAAACGCAGCAGGCTGAGGACCTCGAGTTTTGGGTAGTGTTCCTTTAGCCCAGATGTGCTGGCTGGGCCAGTGACCACAGGGCTTTCTTGAAGCCCTCACTGGCTGGTGAGCGGTGCGTGGGCTGGCACGTGCTCCTTTCTGTGCCTTGGCTCTGTCCCTGAGGACCCCTCAGTTTAGGACTGGGGTGCTGCTGTCTGCATTCGTGATGAGTAAGCTGTAAGTCCCCAGCCAGCTCTGCTGTGTCCAGAGGCACTATACTGGTCATGGGACCCACTTCAGGGGGGAGGATGGTGTATTCAAGCACCTCTATGTCCTAAAACAGACATATGCTGTTCTTGTCACCCATGAAATCCAAAATGTGTATGGGACACATGCTGCAGTCACCGTGGACCCAGTTTAGGGCACCTGGTTTAGCTGGAAGTCAGTGAGACCATTTTTCCCATCCATTCTGGTTCTTCTAAAACTCCCAGTAGGCACAATTGCACCGCCCAAGTTGTGTGTGCTAGCCATGCATCTGCACTATGGACTTTGCTCAGGGGTCATCAATATCCAATGCCAGATCTCACAGAGCCTATTGCCATGAGGTAGACCTCATTTGGTGGGGTTAGTGTGGAGCGGTTTGGGGTCTGACACAAATCAGAAGCCTCTGAGTTCTGCTTGGGTGGGGGGGAAGGCACCCAGAGCATGACCTGGGACAGAGATGAAGAAACAGAATTGCTGCTGGTGCACAGCAGAGTCTGGTTTCCGTAGGACATTCTGCTCCCTGCTCAGCCCCCTCATGCTCAGGACCTGGGCAAGGCAGGATGTTCTGCTCCACAGGGTGGTTTTCCTCCAATGTGCTCAGGCAGGATCTGGGCCCTTCGTCCCACCTGTGCTTGTGCCAAGGGCCAAAGCACAGCACAGCACTAATCCAAGGCTGGTTTCTGGGACAGATTGTTCAGCCAGCCCCTAGTGCTTAATGCATGATCTCACCCAATGGCCTAGTTTTTCTAGTGATAGTGCTTTTCAGGAGCTTTGCAAAGCCTTCTACATAATCTAAGGGGTATCAAGATGGGAATCCATCCCTCCATGGTAAAGCCAAGCACCACAAAAACATCTTAGCCGTGAGTAAGTGGCGGTAGCTGATCTGACCTGCATGGCAGCTCTGACAGAATAATACCAACAGTTCAGCACTTGAGCTCATTATTCAAAATCTGACTTGCTAAGGTTGGGCAAACATCATCCTCATTTGACACAACCACTGCTGTGGGAAGGCACGTGGAAAAAGTGCCACAGGCCAGTGGACTGGGGATGAGAGGGGGGAGGAGAGCTGGGGACCATGCCTGGAATCTCTCAGGCTGCTGCCCCAACAGAGGGAAGATGGGTATGTGGCATTTTCCACTGGCATGCAAACAGCTGAGTCTATCTGATATCTGGCACACAAGTGTTTGGCCGGCTATTTACCAGCTCACAAACAGATAAATATGCAGAGGAGGGTGCTCACAGCTTTCCCACAAAAGGGAAGAGTGAGAAAGAAAGAGACATGGCAAAAAAAAAGAAAAAAATAAAGAGAGAAAAACAACCCTAAAAAAGAGAACAGGAGTGAGAGTTGTCAGTGCCCGCAAGCACTCACAGGAATAATAGCAATAATCACTGTCATCCGTAAGAGGCTCTTGCGCCAGGTTCAGCCTCTCCCCCTCCCTCTCTCCCCTCGCCTTGCTGTCTGAGTCACTGGATCTGAGTCACACTCCTGTTCTATTCCTGTACCCTTCCCTTCAGCTGGGGATGTAGATTTGTTTTGGCTGGAACGATCTGGGCACAGGAGGGACCATCTGCTGCTAGTTCTTGCTTGCTTTGCTCTTGTTTCTTTCCCAGAGAAGGGAAGTGAGTGCTGCCATTGCAATAATTCACAGGGAGCATGCTGGGAACATACACCCCTTACTGTACAGCCAAGGACTGCCATTTGTCATCTGAAGGCTTGTTATCCGTGGCTGACCCTGAGCAGTTGTCTCCACGTGCTTAAGCAAGCAGCTCTGACAAAATCTCTTCCCTGCATATCAGCTCTTTCCCAAGGAGGGTGTTTTTCCCTTGGTCAAACCCCAAACTGTTTTTGAGGGAGCTGGGGTGGTTAGTACAGCCTCCACAGTGCTGTGTTGAAGGAGAGGCACACGGAACAAGCTGACAGCATGCAGGGACTTGCAGTCAGCGTGCACAGCGCATGTTGTGACGGAAGGAGTGCTCCCTTCTGGCTTTCCCATCAGGAGCAGCAGCCCCAGTCAGTGTATGCACTCTGTCTTTTGCTGCAAGAGTAGTAATTGGCAGTGGTGAGGAAATGCAAATGACTTAATGCCTAATCCACCACAACCAGTGTCTTGGTTGATTCCCGCATCCACATCCTGAATAGGAAAGCCAGCAGAGGGAAGGTGTGTGAGAGAAGAATTTACCAAAGAGCTGAACTGACAATGGACTGGAGGATGGGCTGAACGAGCAAGAGCACAGGTCTGGGAGAGAGCAAAGTCTCACTACAGGCATAGCAGGGCTCTCAGGAGTGACCAGACCTTCAAGAGGCTCTGTGTCTGAGGCATCTCTCTGGAGGGGTCTTTGAAGGATACAGCAGTTGGAGACCTCCAAAGGAGAGACTGTTCCAGCAAACTGTGCTCAAGCATCCCAGAAATTAATGCCCCATGATGAAGAGTTGCCTTTGGTAAGCTTAATCCCAAGGCTGTGCAGCGAAAGCTAGTATTTGCCAGACCTTCTTATAGGAGAGACAACAGAAGGAGCTGCTTCATGCCTGAAAGAAATATAGCTGTCCATTCAACAAAGCCTGAATCCTGAACCCTCTGGAAAACCAAATAAACATCAAATCAGCTTCATACTTTTCATTTACAGTCCATGGGGCTTGTGAACTTAACCTAAGGTCACAAAGCCCTGAAGCACTCTGCAGAGAGCAGTCTTGCAAGCCCTGAAGACAAATCCATTTCCAGAGACACCTTTCTCAGTCTCATTCTTCACCATGCCTCCTGAAAAATTTAGACTGGATTTCCCAAAACCTGAGAGTTTTAAAAGGCTTTAAAAGGCTTTCAGCAGCCCATTCCAGAGTGAGGAGTACTTAAATGCCTGCAGATCAGGGAGCCCACTGACTGATGATAGCCACCATGCTAATGTCATATCCCCCAAGGATCAGGCAAATTGATTCTCTGAAGAGTGATCTGGGCTCTAATTTCAGCACAGTAGCAGCTCATTTTGGGGCAAAGATGCTCCAAAAGCAGTTTGTTGTTTGGGACATTGCTCAGAGGGGCTGAATGTCAGCACATGCAGAACCACAATTTCCACTGGTCCATGTGTCACATCGGCATCTAAGACACTTAAAATGTTAATGTCCTTAATGCAGAGGGAAATCAAATTACCACAAGGATATGACTTAAAAGGTCTGGGCCAAATTCTCTGCGGGTGGAGAATGCCTGCATCATTCCTAATGGAGCTGTGATGATGTGACTGACCCTCCCCACAAGTGGTGGCTAGACACTCACATCACAATTCCACCCAAGCTAATTCTAATTTGCTCTGGGTCTGAGTCATCTGCCCAGCCAAAGACAAGATGCTTCACCTTCAGTGGCTGAGATGGGCACCTGGTTGTTAAGGTTTGCCTTGCAGGTGTGCCCCAGCCAGGACCTCTGGCTCTGAAGGCTGCCAGCACAAGCCACCAAAGGACGGTCCCTGCCTCAAAAACTTTTCAGAGCATGCAAATACCAAAGCAGGTGCTTCCTGATCTCTTTAGGGGCTGGACACCAATTACAACAAACAGGGAGCCTGGCAGGAGAAGCTCACAAGAGAGACAGGTTAATTACCCAGCTCTTTCTAGGGTGCTGGTTTATTATTTTCAGTGCTCTTATTCAATTCCAGATAATGCAAAACCACCTGATCTCCAAAGAGGCTTGTGTTCCACCTCACAACTGACTCCTGCTCCCAGCATGACCCTGTCCCAACAGAGAAACCCTGACCCCACACGGTTTCTGGGACTGACTGTGCCAACTTGCCCCTCAAGACTTGCCAGTTTCTCACAGCTGGGATTTAACTCAGATATTTTTTTCTGTTTTCCACAGTCTTTTCTGAGGCAATTCTCTAAAAGGGGTGATGCAGTGTACAACACTTGATCCCTTGCTTTGCCATATCCATTTGAGATGACCACCCACTTCAGCTTTGTTCACTCCAAGAGACATGGAGGGGAAGCTTTGACCTATACCAATTAAAAAAGCACATTAATTGCTGTTCTAGTTGGGTTCCTCCCATTCTTGCAGATGTTTCTTGTGTGCTCTCCACTATGCATTTTTTTAGCAGGAAGGACACCCAATTCCTCCCAAAGGTACAAGAGAAACCAAAGATCAGTCTGGGGTCTTCAGCAATATTGTTTCCCCCTTAATGCTCCTTTCTTGCTTTTTGCATACTCCCTCTTCTGTCCAGCAGATTTTATTCCTTCCAAACCTCCAAACATGAGGTTGGTCACAATCAGCCCGAGGCAAAGGGTGAGCAGAGACAGCTGATTGTTGCCAGTCTGCATTTTTGATCCCAAGGACCCTAAGGATGATGTCCTCCCCATGTCTCCTTTTCCTAGGCATGCATCAGAACACCCTGGAATTGCAGTGCATGCCAGTCACTGAGATTTACAGCTCAGCAAGTTTAACCTTAGATTCTCTGAATAACGTGCACACGTCTTGCTAAAACTGGTGCATTCACTGAAGGCTTGACATATTATCTTATGCAGCTGTATTAAAAACACTCTGCCCCTTCAACCATAATAGCCCAGGCACACATTACAGCTCTAACCACATTTCATAGCCCAGTGCTGTCCCTTAACTGCAAACCTCCCATCTGCAGATCTGCCACGTCTCCGGAGTTGGGTTTGTTTCTGACTAAGAGATCTTGAGCAGCAAATGTAAGATAGGAGAAAAACACAGGGATTGCAGACCAAGAGAGGTACAGGCATTTAGTAGCAGCCCATCTGCCCTGTGTTTGCTTCAGAATTTGCCTGATAAGACACATGTGTTGACTAGAAAATGTTTATTGTTACTGCTGGCCCTAACTGATCAGGTGTAAAATGCACACCCTGCTTTCCCCTTTGCTGAGCCCTGACAGCCTCACTGCAGAGGGCTCCTCCTGGCCAGGATTGCCTGCCTATAGACAGTCCTGGTATTTTGGTCTCCCAAATGATGGGGCTAAGGGGATCCTCTGAGAAAAAGTCACCTTCATTGCTGCTGTACTATCCAAAACCCTGCCCTGCCTCAGCAAGGCTGGACTCACCAGAGAGTCCAGATTCACAAGGCATTTTCAAAATGTATGTGAATCATCCCGTTTGCACATCAGGAGTGATAACATGCAGGGTCAGCTGATCTCTGAGAGCAAACACGGAGATCTGTGACCCACACAGCCAAGGCAAAGGCTTTTCCCCAGAATGGCACACCACGCTGCTCCTGGACACATGGATGCACCTCTGCTGTGAACCCTGCCAAAACCTGGGCCGCAAAATGAATTTGAGTCTATGTGAAGCCCAGGTTCAGATGTGGTGACATGGGAGGGAGCCCCACAGCAGCTCTGGCTCCTGCTCTTTCCAAACTCCCCATCCAAAGCAAAGAACAGGTTATCTTGATTTTTACCATCTGATGCACATTAAGAGGAGAAATTTGATACCAGTGTTGCACTGGACTTGTGCAGGATGCTCAGGATTTTGTGGTACAGCACTTATAATTTCATCCTTCCAAAGAACAGCCCACAAAGTGACTGGAATTTATTACAACAAGATTAAACAACAACAAGAAGTTTTTAGAACAGACAGGACGAAGATGAACACACTTGGAAATCTTGAACACTGTGAGTTGTATCCATAGTCCTGAAACAGCAGGGATCAAGAGGAATTCCTCCAATGAGACACAGTGATGCAATCCACCTCTAAGGCAGGACCAGTGCTTGGGAATCAGCAAAACCAGACCCTTTGTTTCTGAGCGATGACAGCTTCAAAGTTTAAATGTTTGTAGAGAGATGTTTTCACCAAATATGATACGCAGTGATTAAAATAATGAGCTGGAACAAGCTGAAGTTATAATTGCTCCTTTTCCTCCCCTCCCCTGAGTTGGTCTGAGTGCTTCGTTAACTACCTTGATGAACCAATCAAGAATTGGCTAAATCAAGGAAGGAGCAAACAAACCCTGGGAGACATCCCGACAAGAAAAGACATAATCTGGACACTGAGCTTTGAAGGCAAGCTGTATAATGAGAGCTGACTATATCTCAAAATCCATGTTAGCTTGAATGAACTTATGTAATAAACATTTATCACAGAACATATGTCACTGAGCACCTGCCAGACTTCAGGAATAGAGCCAGCGCAGCTTGAATCGTATATGTATTAAAAAAAAAAAACAACTTGGCGGCAGGAGGCTGGCAGACGCTTTTACTAGAAAAATCAGAAGTGATTTTGAGAGGAGCAGAAATTTCCTGAAACCTCTCTCGCTCCATGTGGGAATATAGCACTTGGAAAAAGCAAGAGGCTGATCAAGCTGTGCTGAGCGGAGGGAGCGGGACGAGCTCCTCTGCTCATCCCCTCTAGAATTTGTCCCTGAATCCCCACTGCTCCCCTGCGTGTGCTGCTGCCCGGGGAGGAGTGTTCTGCTCAAGCAAAAAGGCAGCACTGGACAGTGCAGGGCAGCTGCTGGAAGAACACCAAGCACAGGGCTGAGCAGGGCTGGGAAGTGAATTTATGGTGAGATGAATAAAGCTAGCTTCACTTGGAAGTAAAGCCAGCTCAGGGGGAAAGTTAGCACCCAAATCAAGCAGAATGAGGTGGTTGAGGGATGAAGTGAGAGTGTGGGTGGGAATGACCATGAACTGTGGGTGAGAAGGGGGTTCAGAGCAGCAGTGTTCAGTAGAAGTCACAACAGCAGAAAGGGCAGGGTAGTGCAGAGGCTTGGGCAGGGTAGTACGAACCTGGTCTGGGATTTTCTTCTGCTCCCTGAGAGCAGACACAACACAGCAAGGAGCCAGGGATAGGAGATGTTTCTGTCTGATACAATGGGGATCAGGGCAAGAACAAGGCTGTGCCAGGCATGAATCCCTTAACTCTAGACACAGGCTGGGTATGAGAAGATGGAGAGAGATGTGAAGCAGAGGTGACGGAGCCAGGTGAGAGGAGAGGAAGGGGACTACCTTGCCTTACCACTGATGGGCATATCTGCACCACCTGTGCTTTATGCAGAGCTACCCTGCTCTGTCAGGCACCCACAGCAGGGCATCAGTGACAGCTCCATCCCTGCTGGAGGTGACAGACCTGGTTTCCCCTGCAACACAATTAACTCAGGCCACGCAGGAGATGAGTGGGACTGCGCTGCTCACAGGCTGTGTGTCAGCAGTGCTGGAGCAGGTGTGGGTATCTCTGAAGGGCAGTGCCTGTGCACTGAAGCCAGACCCTGAATTTCCTGTCTGTTTTATCACACTTGCAAACCGACGGTCAAACCCAGCCCTGGGGAGCAGGTTCTCCGGGAAAGATGAGCAAGATTTGCTTTGCAGCAGGTATCCTCGCATTTTTTTTCAAAAACAAAAAGTTGTTATGGGCTCTTCCTGCCATATGGCTTCAAGCCTGATGAACTCTGCAGAACTGTCTCAGTCTGAGGAAGGGGAGTGAGTGTAAAGAGCACAGAGAGTAGAGAAGAAGTGTACCCCAGGAAACAGGTATAGGCTAGCTGAGAGGAGAGGAAAGGATAGAAGAGAAGAGAGAGATCAGCTGGTCAGACTGTCCAAACTGCACCTGAGTAAATCCAGACCCCATTCCCTCCTGCTATCTAACTTCAGCACTTCTCTGACTGCCATAATCATTGCATCTGAGCACCATGGGTTGTTTCAGTGCTTTTATCATGTCTTTTCCCTGCTGCAGGCGTCCTTGCTTCTCCCTGCAGCTATAAATGAGAAACAAAGCCTTGGGGGAGGTTAGCAGATGATTTCCAACTGACCTTTTGGACTGCTGATCCTAACTGAAGTGACCAGGAACTTGCCACTTGACTATTAACTAACCATCTGCCCTGTGTTTGGGCTAGAACCAAGGGCTTGGAAGCAGTCCAGCAGGTGCCATGGAGGGTTTTGCCTAATCCCATTAATTTTGGAGGTCCTATGGTCAGATCCAGTAAGTGCAAGACTGAAAGGAAGCAAGAGGAAGGAGACAGCAGAAGTGTTGGGAAGGGTGAGCAAGGGCATGTTGGTGCTGTCCTTCTGCAGGGAGCTGCTGGCTATTCAGAGGAGCCTAAGGCTGAACAGCCTGGCTCAGACTCTCAAGGCATGCATGCCACTCATTTGCCTCTCCAAACAGCAGATCCCAGCTGCTCCATGGGAAGACAAAAGTCTATCTGGAGAGAAAACCCTCACTAAACACCCGATGGTACAATGCTAACGACAAATGATTCATTGTTATTGCAATTCTCCCTGCTGCACTGAATCCATGGGCTTTCATTAGTGTTCTTCCAGGCTGGCTCTGCCACAAGTGTGCAGTACTTACCTGGGTCACAGCTCGCTTGCTGGTCTTTGCTAGTGTCCTGGAGTCACACCACTTGGGCTTTTGCCCCTTCTCTGTGGAAATGTGAATGCTGATCCTGTCAGTGTGTCAGATTCTGACCTGTACCTCACCACATGAATTGCTTCAATAAAACCCTGCTAAAGCAGAACCGTGATGATTCATGGATGTGCATATCTTCCACAAGTGTTGAGTGTAGGCTAAGATTACAACAGATCTGGCATTGAAAACTGCTTAGATTCAGGGTCTTTTTTGTTTAAAATTAGGTTTTTTAAAAAAAAGTCTTGTTGAGAATTTGTGGAGGAAAATCATACTTTGAACAACTACAAAAAATATACGATGCAGAAAGGGAGGAGACACCTTTCTCTTTCTCTTCCCTCAGCTGCCAAACAGCACTGTTCCCCTCGGCTTCCCCTCTCCCCATTTTTGGATGAAGAATGTCTGTTTTGAGTAGCCCAAACTAAGCAGAAGTTGAATTTCCCCAGGGGGAGCCAAGTTTCCTCCGTGAGGAGACGATGTGGTCACCCAATGGCCCCTTCCAGCAGCGCCCTGCTTGTTCTACCATTTCTAGAATTGGGTGATTAAAGGGTAAAGCCTTCCTTTCTGCAGTGCTTCACCACTTGGAAGATGCTTTACTCATCTGCCTAACCATAACCTACATCGTGATAATTAATGAGTCAACACTTCTTTCTGCACATGCCAGTGGCTGGAAACAGGTAAGGCACCGAGATAGGCAGGAGGGTGGCGCACCCACACAGGTACCCCCGGGGCTGACTCTGCACTCCCACCAGCCTGAGGAATCTCCACTGGGGGTTGCACACGTGGGATGGACACAGCTCATCCACCAGCTCTGACAAAAACACCCAGCCCATCAGCCCAGCGAGGAAAGAAAGAGGCATTAAAGCGAGAGGAAGTGGAAAAGATCAAGGCGAGAGTGTAAGACAACAAGCTCACCACCGGAAAACAATAAAAATAAAATTGCTCAGAAATAGCATAACTGACATGCAAAGGAGATCAAAACAGGCCCTCAAAATATCTCTTACTGGGGGGCAGGGGGTGCCTATGGTGGACACCACGCGGCAGACAGAGGATGTGCTGCGGGTGGCGGGCAAGCGTTGGCTGCTTCGTGGCCACGTCCACATCCTGCCTGGCTCCCCAGATTCTGACCTACAGGTCTCTGGGGGCTTTGGTCTCCTGGGAGATGAGCAGTGCTTTGTGCCTTCCCCAGGGCACCAGGGCACACGAGATGCAGCTGATGTCTCTGAGCCAAGGGTGGCGTAGGGGCTCTGTTGGGAAGCAGGTGCTATTCCCATTTGGCTCACCCCACTTGTCCAGCCATTCCTCTGATGCCAAGAAAAGAACTTGGGCCCTGCTCCACTTGCCCCAGCGCAGATTCGGAGCATGTGCTGTTTACATCAGCAAAGGGACTGGGAAGAAAGGAAAGGAGAACCCAGTTCTTCAGGGTTTGCTTTGCTGGAAAGGACAGCTGCTCTCACTTGCCTTCATGAGAGCGCTAAAGTCTTAAGCTGCTGAGGCATTAAGCATGCTTTGACCTTTAAGCAGAGATAAGGCTCCAAAGTCAGCATTGTTTTGCTGTAGGTTGCTCCTCTGCTTAGAGCTGAGCACACTCCAAAGCCTTGCTGTGCTGTGTCCTGATGTGTTTCAGACCGCTGTGAGCACAGCACCAGAGAGCAGGACCATGTCCTGTGGGCCCATCTCAGCTCTGCTTTTTCCCAGCAGTGTGAGCAGTAGAATTCAACCAGCTCTGCTGCCCATCTCTGAGGAGGTTCAGTCTCCTGAAGCTCCAAGCACAGACTAGACATAACAACTGGGGCACTGTCCCACCGCAGGTCCAGAATAATATGTCTTTCACTCCCTACACAATTTTAAAAAAAAATTTAAAAAAAAAAAAAAAAAGAAAAGAAAAACAACAGACAAATCACTCCAAGCATGGGTAGGTCTTCAGAGGAGTCCTTTGGGCTAATCTGCCCAAACTTGCAAGACCTAGTTGCAGGTTGTTCTGGCAACTTTCCAGCTCCCTGTGAATCAGGGAACATTGGGACTGCCACTCAAGGACAGCAAACTGTTTAAAACATAATACCTTATTCCCATCTGGTGCACTGAAATGCATGGATGCCCATGGACGTGTTATTCTTCATTCCCTCTACAACAGAGCATGTGATGCAGAGTTTTCTCCAAGGAGAAGAAGGGTGAATGAACACAGTCAGGGAATGTCATTGTGTTTCTTGAAAGCATAAAAGGCAGGGCTAAGTACTAGGGATTAATTATTATAGCTGTTTAATGATGCTAGGGATTTTTAATATTATTGTTATTTCTGTGTGTTAGCCAGGGCCATGGCAACAGGAGCACATGAGGGCCACCTACCTGGGCTCTGCCAAATGAATGTTTATATATGGGTTACAAAAGTCACTGGGACAAAATGCTGATGACCATGGGACATGGCTGGGCAAGGGTCCACTTTGGCTGGCAGCAGGAACTCCGTCCTGTGGGTCCAGACATTCTTGACCAGAGTTGAGGGAATTTCTGGTGGCCTTGAAACAGTTACCCAAAAATGGCCTGTCAACCTCCTTGGTCCTGCAAAAACGCTGGCTGCATCAGTGTTTTATAGAATGAAATACCAGTTTCTGGACTTAAATTTTGCTGCTCTGGGTGCTGAAATGAGGGAGCTGGACTCAGCTCTTGCTCCTTGAATACCAACTCATGTTACAGTAAAGTAGAGTAACAGGGTCCTAAGTGTGAAAGGACAATTTTTTTTGTTTTTTGATTCCTGGTTTCAGTAAGCAAGAGAGAATTATGCCCATGCGTTGAAGGAAGTTTAATAAAGGTTTAATTAGGTGCCTCAATCTTGATTTAGATGTTCTCACTTCTAGTGCTGGAGCTTGGAGCTGTTAGTCATTAATACTCATCTCAGGTAACTTCCACCACCCTCAGCCCCTCACCTGACGCATGCACACACTTGACAAAGATTGCTGATATCCTCTCTGAAAACTAATGAAATCACAGTGTGATATTTTGATTTCAAGGGCATCAAAGTGATGCAAAATGATGGAAAAGGGAGGCTCTGATACCACTGACACAACACAGCTCTTCTTGTCTCTAGATCTGAAAGCACCTTGAGAAGGAGATCCGAATCACCCCCTGCCTCTGTTCAAGGGAAACTGAGGCACAGCACTTTGCAGAGGTGCAACCTGCATGTTTGGGATGGAGTCCAGCTGCCCCAGCCCCAGGCCAACCTCACACTTACTGACCACACTTGCCCCTGGAGCAGAGATGGGGTCTGCCATGGGCAGGAGATCTGTGTGTGTGTGTGCTTGTGTGTTTGTCTGTGGGTACATAGGTTTTACAGAGAGAAGGATCCCAGACACAATAACAAACAGAGAGGAAATCAAATCAATGGTCAGCTGGGAAAACAGGTCCTGCCTTGGCTACTTGGAGTTTAAAGGGCAGCAGTGGACACAGGAAAACACTTTCTAAAGGCTGGAACAGCAGCCAGATTTCTTCCTGAGATTATTTCACAATATTTGTAGTTCTTGTTTGCTGCACAGGAGATTGGGTAGCAGAAAGGCCTGATCCCCATTTTTGCACTTTTCAACAGAGAAGAGTGCTCCTGACCTGCAAAAGGCTTCAGGATTCCTTCAGTAATTCACAAATTGTTGATCTTCAGCAGAGCAGAAATGGGAAAAGAAGTGATTCTATATGTTTCAATAGAGTATTGTGGAAAATTGAAGGATCATTAGCAAATCTTCTGCATATGGGGCTGGCATATACAGCTACAGAACAGAAGGCACAGGTCTCTTCAGGTTATTAATAAAAGCAGCAAACATTTCCTTTGCTTACTAGCCTGAGCATGTCCCATTTTTGTTATGGGAAGAACGCCATGCCCTGATGAGGATTATTGCAGGCATCACTTACACATGTGGAGATCCCACTGCCTCTGGAAAAGCTTCACCCGCTCCCCAGAGATGCCCTGGATTGCTGTCAACCTGAAGCTCAGCTAATCAAAAGTCTTTTTTTTCCCTTTCTTCCCCTTTCCCTTCGAGGCTGGCTATGCAGAGCTGCTGGAGCAGACACAGTGCTCCCCTGAGGTGACTGCCCCAGGCAGCTCTGGACCCTGGGATGCCCGGACAGCCCAGGAAGAAGCGGAGCTCGAGGGAGAGGCACAGCTTGCAGTGCGAGCTGCAGTCACAGCTGCTGCGTGCCCGTGGACGCCAAACCTCTCTGGGTATCACAGCAACCCTCTCAAGATGACTGTGCTGGTGAGAAGTGTGATAGCAAAAGCTGTGAGGCTTTGTCCCCGGAAAGTAGTGGGCTCAAGGCTCCAGGTTTGTTCCAGCCTTTCCCCCTCCCCCAGCAGCACTTTGACTGAATCAAAGTGAACAGACTCAGCCTCTCAGCCAGCTTGGAAACTGGGGCACAAAGAGAAGTGACTCACTCCATAGCTACCTACCAGTCAAAAACTCATCCATGGGACAGGAGCCTTGCAAGAAAACACAATTTTCCAGAAGCAAGGGCAGCAGTTTTCGTCAGGCGCTCAAGCCCGGGGCAGCCCCTGTGGCTGGCAAAGTCCTCCTGAGCCCACAACCCCACCCTGAGCCTCTCCCAGCCCAAGAGCTGTGCAAGTGCCCCGAGTGAGGAAGAGGAGGGTGGCATGGTTTGGAGGCTGCTCCCAGCCTGCCCAGCTGGCAAAGCCATGCCCCGCTTTGGCCTTGGGCACCCGAGACATGACTTGTTCTCAGTAGTGCCACCCCAAGCAAATGAGCCAGGACTTCACAGGAATGGCCTCGTCACAGAGCAGGGACCTGATTTCCTCATGCCCCTGTGGTCCTTGCACCTTCTTAGAGATTTCAAGGTCATTTGACGTCCATCACTGAGACAGAGGTGTTTTGGTATCCTGAGTCTTACCTGTAAGGCTTTGTCTCTTCTTGGTTTTGGTGCCAGCCCAAGTCTCCATTGGTGCCAAAACTGACACCATCAAGAATGCTCCACTGCTGCTGATTGCTCTGGGAGCCCAGGCCTCAGGCTTTTTCCCTGACAATTCTACCACTAGATCAATATCTGTGCTTGAACAAGAGCAGAGCGCTCAGAGATGCCTCCAAATGCAAATGGGACCCTTGCCAGTAATGGAGAACCCATCACAGCTCTCCAAAGCTGTGCCAGTGTTTAATTAAGCCTCCTGATAGAAACACATTTTATACCTAATCTGCATTTGTCTGGCTTCAGATTGCAGCCGCTGGATCTTGTTTTGCCTCCCCTAATTGGGCAGGTTTGGTGTCATTCCACTCCCATTCCACATCACTTCCCAGTAGGACTTCCCTGGACCAGGGTAACCCCAGGCATTACTTTTCCCTGCCCAGAAATGTTGCCTGGGTGGAGGGTGAGGGTTTCAGTCTCTTATTTGACATTTCAGATGCCAGGCAGCCCATTCAGAGCTGTGTGGGCATGGGTGAGGGATATCACACGTTTCCCCAGAGTCAGACTGACCATGCATTTCCTCTGGATAATCTACATGTGCCCAATTTGTTCCCCACACCTCAGACATGTTGGAGTTCCCCTCCAGCTCTTGCAGAGATCAGGACAAAACTAAGAGTGGACTCAGTGCCCTTCACTTGGTTTACTTCTTCAGGAGCTTGTTTTTCTCTTTTCCTTCTCTGCACCTTCCTGGACCACCTTTTCCTTTGAGGGATGGAACTGGTGCCCATTCCAGAATCACTTGGCAGAGGGACTGCAGCTACTTGGTTCACCCTCATGGTCTGGTCCAGCTCCTGCTGTCCTGCATCCCTTCCTAACATCCTGCTCCTCCCACGGGCAGCCCCTGCCTCCTGCTGTCCCTGCCTCTGCCTGGTTTCTCCCACGGAAACAGAGCCCTTCACCCTCTGGCAAAACTGTGTCCTCGGGGGACAGAGGCTGTTCATCAGCCTGATGGATTGATGCAGTCTGCCTTCCTCACACTCATTGGTTCAGGTTTCCTAGAAAGCCCTTTCCACTGGGGGCTTCCTGAGAGCAGCAGGTGGTGTGTCCATGCAGGAGTTCGTGTGGGTCTGTGGGCTGGGGGAGCTGCCCCCAGCCCCTGCTGCTCCCCCCAGCAGTGTGAGAGCTGTGCCAGCCCCGTGCATCCGCGCCCAGGGCTGCGGGGATCTCGGCATCTGCAGAATGAGCATCTGGGAATGCGCATCTGATCCTCAGGCCACGTGAACGGGGGGCTAAAAATAATAACCAACTGCCACTCCATTCCTCAGCAGCATCTGGGAGAGTTTGTGCAGGGAGGAGCAGCCATCAACATCTAACACTTCCCAGCAGCATCCCTCTGCTTTGCCACCTGGGTTTATGCATGAGAGAGGGGTCAGAGGCTTCAAGCTATTTTTTTTTTTAAGGGTTTCTGTAAGGGATGGTTATGGAGTGAATTTTCTTCTACTTTACCCATCAGCTGCTGTCCTGGCCTGTTGAAAGATGCCCCAGTTTTGCACTTGAAACCTCATTTGCCCTTTGCAGAGGAGCTGGCAAAAGTGCCCAGTGCATCAGTGAAAAGGTGACAGTACTACAGAAGGAAGGCTGTGAAGACCATCCCTGTGAAGGTGGGTGGAGACCACCTTTTAGAGCAGTCAGTGCCTGCCCCAGCAGTGATGAGAAGAGTCCAGCTGTAGCAGATCTGCAAGATTGCAGGTGGCAACAGCCACTGCCTTGGCAATGTATTTTTGTATTTTTGGTCATCACCTTTAGCTGTGCCCCTCTTTGCAGTGGCACTGAGCAAATGTGGGCAATGGTGTCAAAAAAGAGTGACCTGTGGTGGCAGCTTTGTTTAAGCTTGCTTATTTTGTAAGATTTCCTGCCCTCACTAGTAATACAAAAACAGCTTTACCCAGATATTTCTTTCAGTGAGCAAATACCATTTTCAACCAAGAAACAGCAGCAGCATATGGATCAGGTGCTGCACATCTCAGGGAGAAAGCTCAGCAATGTCCAACACAGCTCACACCTGGATTCCCTGTGGTCCTACAAAAGGGCTGGGCAGCTCTGGAAAATCAGAGTATGATTAAACCTCCCTGTGTCTTGTTTCTTCCACTTTATTAAAGTGGAAGAAACTTCCACTTCTTCTTCTTTATTAAAATCAAATTAATATCCACCCTGTATTTCTTGACAGAAGGCAGGCAAATCCTGCACAGGGATGCAGACAGCAGTACAGGCTGGCTGTGGTCCTTGGTGGATGCTGACTCAGCCCCATGAAAGAGGTTTGTTTTCCTTCTTCTCCATCCCTCAGCCATCTCTGCTGCCTCAGGAGGCACTGGAATGAGTGAGAACTGAGTAGTTTCTCTCACGACCTACAGATCAGAGGAATGAGCAAGTCCTAGCAGCTGTTGGATAAGGAGAGAAATGTTCCCTTGTGTACCAGGAGGGACATGAGCAGGGAGGTATCAGTAGCAGAGCATTTCCACAAGGGGTTTATTGCAGATCCCCCTGACTCCCCAAATCTAGTGCTGGAGCACTTCAGGTTTGCAGATAGGATAACACCTCCAGGGCTGGGCAATTTATGGTTTGTGGGCTGCCTGTGGCTCACAGGCTGTTCAGAGCTGGTTCAGGCAGCAGTGGCTGTAGGTGGGCAGCTCCATAACCCACACCCCTGGCTGGAGGCAATGGGAATAAACCTATCAAAAATGATTTTCTGGGTTACACAGCCACTGGATGCTTGTCCCTCCTGCCTCCATAGAGAGCCAAATGGGCCCTGGGAGCATAAACCCCTCCCAGCATCATAGAGATGGATTGGCATCTTTGGGATGACTCCATTGCCATGCAAACAAGCATGAAGATGCCTCTGCTGTGGCCTGGTTTGTACCAAGAGAAAGATCAAAGCACTGCCTGCTCCACGGAGCAGTGGGGTGTGTGGGATGGTGGGAGGGAAGGGGTGCATTGCCAGAGGGACTCAGGAGCACCAGCCTGCTGCATTTGTCTTTCCCAGTGGGTAGGGAAGTGCCTGGCTGGACTGAAGCTGCAACCACGACCAGGATGTGTCAAGACCATCCTTGAAATCCTTGTGTGGAATTGGATCTCCTGGGAAGTCAGCCAGGAGCACAGGGAATGTGATGCCATGGCAGGTAGTGAGTAGCTTGACTCACAGCTGGGCTGGGTCCCCAGGCTGCCACAGACTCCCACCTTGGGTGGGTCAGGGTGCAGGTGCCAGGCTCTGTGTCCCAAATTCTGAGGCAGTCTGGGTGCCTCACTGGCAGAAGGCCGTGTGGGGCAAAAGACAGCAGCAGCCTGATGGAGGGGACCCGGCTTGGCAGGGAGATCAAGGCACTGGGAGTGGGAAGGAAAAGGAGAGGAACCAGGAATGAGAACTGGGCTGAGATGGGGTGTGGGAAGACGAGCTCAAGGGAAACATCTGAGAGTCTTTCTGTGGGAGGATGAGATTTGGATTCCCCTGGAGCTGGCAAATCCATTGAGCCCTGATCCAGATGTTTCCCATGAAAGTTCTGCAGCATCCCCACCCCTGGGCTTTGCTCTCAGAGGTACCCAGGGGAGCTGGGGAAGGACAGCAAGAGCTCTGCAAGCTTTGGCACCTCTAAGCTGGTAGGAAACCCTCTGGAGGAGAAGCCCCATCTTCTTTGCCATTTGCCTTGTACAGCCCCAGATCCAGCTCCTGGATACTGACCCCTAGGGAAGGAGACAGACTGGAGAAGCACAAGGAGTACCCAGGGCAGTATCAGAGCACCAGGGATGGAGCAGCAGGGCTATTAAACATAGCTCTGAGTAATGTGGTAGACCCTGGCGTGCTTAATGACTGGGAGAAAAGAGAGATGAGGTCAGGATGTGCAAGTGACTGTAGCTTTTCTGCCGCATGTGGTCAAAATGGATGTATTCCTCCACCACTTTTCTCCTCATTCTTCCAGCCTCCAAAAACATTCACTCTTTATTTGTAAGTGTAAATCTCTCTGCATTGGGAAATGTGCTGTCAGCTCTTGGGTTGGAAACCCTACGCCCTTCCGTGCTTCCCTGGAGGGAGGTGAGCTCCCTGCACACCTATCTGCTCTCCCATCAGCTGTGAATCATGGACCATCAATGGCAGCACAAGCCAAGGGAGAGCAAGAGGTAATTAAAATCCTCAGGGGAGTGCTGCAGCCATCTCTCTGTGCTAAGCCTATTGAGGCTTTCAGTTTTTCATTAAAAAATCCCCGATTTCCTATTGAAGAAGAAGGTGGAAAATTTCCAGCTACGTAGTCCCCAGCCTGTGGCCAAGCCACAGATCTACTGTTGCTTCCTGGTTCCAAACTCAAGAACCTGTCTAGCTAGGGACTGATGCTCAGGGCTGAGCTTCTGGGGGTGCTTCACCACAGCAGCCCAAACTGTGGCCAGCATCAACACCTCTCTGCTGCACCTTCCTGAATCCAGATCATCCAGTCCCTCCCACAGTGCACCCCAGGAACAGCTCTGCATAGATTTACACCTCTGCACAACATGAATCACGTCCAGCAAGTCTTGAGCTGACCCTTGCAAGGAGCTCCTGAGGCATTGCATGAAAATTATTTATGGGTGGTTTTTATTGCCTGTAAAAGGATGTAGAAATCGGGCAGCGCCCTTGTGGTTTTCTTCTGTCAAATTATGATCAAGGCTGCTATTTTGCAGCCCAAATATTTAAGAGTGAGACAGAAATCTTTACAAGGGCTACCACATTCCTTAGGTTATCTCTATTGGTTCTGCCTGGGCCTATAAATACTAGAGGGACTACCAAAGTCAATAATACATTTGCCTGCACATATGTTGCTCCAGGGGAACTCCTATTTCCTGCACCACGGAGGTCAGTAGGTCAGGGACTTACTTGCAAATCAATAGAAAATTACCTTTCAAGTGACACCTGCATTAACCTTTGATTCTTGTTGGTCTAGATGAGGTTAAGGCCACCAGTCCCTATAGGGAGAGTCTTCCACTGCGCCTGTGATTATTTGTATTATGATTTATTTGCATTTTCTGTTTCCCTCCTTGATCTTTGGAATTGCTGGCACAGTTCCCACGCAGCATGCAGAGCCATTTCCCTGCACATTGGTTGGGAATGGCAGGAGATACACAAGGCTGTGCTTTTTGCTGACAGGTGTCAGAAACAATAAGGAAAATGTACATGTTTGGAAATGAAGAGAAAACTAAAACAAACAAGAGGAAGCAATTATGAAGACCCAGTTGTCAACATAAGCTCTTCTATCCAAAAGTTGGGTCCTGAGCTCAGTCATTAATGACAGCCATAGGTCATTGAAAGTGAATGAGTTGTAAAAATCAAATCTACTTGTCATTACAGCTCATCTAGAAAGAAAATTGCGTGACCCTACAGCCTCCAAACTGGTGTGAATCACTGGTTATTTTCATCAGGGGCTGGTTCACACCTTGTATCTCTTTTAGCTTGCATGAAGAAATCAGACTGGTCATTTCATGTTTCAAATCTGCTTGTTCTTTTTGCTATCTGTCCCCGGCATTGCTGCAAGGCTGTGCTGGTCTGTCAGGAGCAAAGAGCTCAGCAGAGCATCCCGAGCTCACCTCATCTCTCATTCTCCCATGGCAGTGCCAATGTGTCACAGCTCAGTATCACCTCCCAGCTCCATCTCCCCTGGCCAGAGCTGCATTTAGCAAAGGCATCATGGTCTGCCCCAGAGGTGTTCTTGGACCCTGTGCTAGATGCCTTCCCCATCAGCCAGTTAATGTGGGAATTTGGGTGAGACCCCTTTCCCTCCCACAGAAGTTCTAAGATTACCTTTTCTGGGTATTATTAGGCTTCAATTATCACTCAGGGACTCCTGGACACAAATCTCTTTCCAACACTTCCGATGCTGTTTCTCACTGTATGAGGTGACTACATCTTTTGTTTGCTTCTAATTCCTCCTTTGCACCCCCGAGGAATGCTCCTTGGTGGCTTTGCTGCTAGTGGAAATCCTCCTGCAGAGCTCTCTGCAGACACGAGGGAAGTGCTGATCATTGGAAAATAGCTGACGTGTCCCGAGCACCTCCTGCAAGGGCTGAATTCCCAGCCAGCCCCAGCCACCCCGTCAGGGTGTGCAAAATGCCCAGCCTGAGATAACACTGAGCAACACTCAGCTGGCAGGAGGGCACTGTGTCCTCAAGGCCACCGTGGTGGTTTGACAAAAATCCACTGGCACAGGCCACCACTCTGCCCCTGCCACCCTTCTTTGGCCCATGGGAACATCCCAGGTGCAGGGGGGACACGCAGCTCTCTGAAGCTCGACTTTCTGTTGCTCTGGGCATGTGCATTTTTGGCCACTGACTTCTGATTGTCACTAGGGACCTGTGGGTGCTTCTAGAAAGCAATTAACAGCCAGAATTAATATGGGCAGACCATAGGACTTGGCACTCTGCAGTTGGCAAACACTCCCTACCCCTCTGGCTTACTTCAAGCCCTGAACCTCGCTGATTGTATCCTGTTAACAGGCTTTAGTTCTGGATGCCGTTGAGAGCCTGCCAAGCACAATCTGTAGGATGTTTTAATTGGAGCAGAGAACAGTAATAAAAAGACCTTTGCCCAGGCCCTGCAGATGAGGCTAACAGGAGGGGAGGGCCGTGCCGCTGTTCGGTCACTTCCCTTGAGCTGTCCTTGTTAGAGGGAACGGACCTGAGGTCCCAATTTACTTGCCAGCCATCTCTTCTGCCTGGCCTCTTTGTGCACAGCAGAAATCTGTTCTGACCACCCAAAACCACCCAGGCACAGCAGCACTGAACAATTTTCTGTGGCTTCCTGAAGCCGGGGGGGCAGTGGCACCATGCAGGCTCTCACCTGGCAGGCTGGAACACCTGCCTGAGGGTCCAGCACAGGGATGGGAGGTTGAGACATTCCCTTCCTTCACCTGCCATGGGAACAGATATCAAGAAGCATCTGGAGAAGAGCTTGCAATGTAATGTCCTCCTCAGTCCACTTATATTCAAGTGATTTCACTTTTCAAGGACCTTTCTGGGAATCTGAGGCGACCAAATCATCACCTCTTTAGGCCACTTTAGAGACACCCACCCTCAGCACCTGGAACTGAATCACAGAACAGGGCTGGACCAAGTCTGTGCTTTGTCCCAGAGGATTTTCCCAACAAGGCTGCTGATCTGCAGCTCTGCTGGTAAAAGCTCCAGCACTGGGACTGCTCTTCCACCTGGGAGCCTTGGCAGGCAGCAACTGCTTCCTGCTTTCCACCCTCCTTTCCTTTCAGTGTCTGCTTTGAGCTGCTCGGTGTTCCTGCTGTGCAACATCACACAGCACCTGCATTGTGCTTCACACAGGGTTGCATCTGCACGGGGGTCAGAGGGTGCCCCTCCAGTCTGCTGGCCACATGCTGTTCAGTCAGCAGGAGAACACCACGGGGACAGGCTCGGTGTGGCAGCAGTAAAATCAGCGCTGCCACAGATTTCAAAGGAGCAATTGCCAAGGACCAGCTTGTCCACACAGTCCCTTGAGGATTGGGATATGTGGTCACTGCAGGCTTCACCAGGCCCTGCAGGTTCCATTTGGGCTGGAAACAAGGTCAGGAAGAGATCATCCTAGATTATATGACAGCAGGTCAAAAATCTAGTCTTGGTCCCCCTCCCGTAGCCCAGCCCTGCCTGGGCATCCCTACTGGGGGCAGCACAGGGACAGGGGGTGGATGGGGCTGTCTGGGGAGGGGAGGGTGGTGGGTGTCAGTGTGGGAGCCCAGGGCACGGCAGCCCACCCCTGTCTCAGCCGGCCCCGCGCGGCACGGTGGGACCTGCCAGGGGGGAGCACAGCTCAGGGCTTCGACTGGGACCTCAGTTTCACTTCCTGCCCTGTGTGGGGAGAAACCATTAAAAATATCTGACTAAGGCAGACTTCTCTGCTCTCGGTATTACTAAACCCTCCCAGCTCCCCAGCCCCCTGCAGTGACAGTGGTGTGGGCAGAGCTATTTCACTTTCCCCTGGTTTGCAGGCTCACAGGTGGGCAGGCAGGTGTACAGCACTGCGCACCTCCTGGCCTCTCCCAGCCTGGCTGGAGCACAGTCCTTTGTCCAACAGACCTGGGGGCTTTTCCCCACGATCTCCAAGACTCACAGCTTAATCCTCAGAGAGATCTGAGGATACCAAGTCAGGGTGGAGGATGCTGAGGGCCATCAGTTGGGATCAGGTCCCAGGGATGCTCAGAGCAAGGGAGGGTTTGGGACCCTGCTTGCCAGGCACAGCAGAGCTGGGCTGCACAGCTGCCTCCTGTGTGGGGCTGCAGAGGGGGAAATCTTGACAATCTCACTGTTAGCCATCAGAAGATTGATCACAAACTGATTTCCCCTTGGATTAGTACGGTTACTGTGAAAGATACAAGCATTTTAACATCTGCCCCTACAACTGCAATATTTGTTTTAATGACCACGTTGACTAATGCACACAGTGCTTTACAAATCTGTAACATGCCTTTTCTTGCCAGAGTAGCTTGCACCCAGTGCACATACAGACTTTGCAGCTCAGAGGAACAGTGGTTTGTAATTTGATGTATCCTCCTGCACACGTACCAGGTCCTGGGGTGCAATTAGATGCTCTCTTTTGCAAAGGCAATAGTAATTAATGCTTCTGCAGAAGCCTGGGAGTTGGGAGTGGGACAGGACACGTGAGGTGAGTTAAAGCCAGGGTTGAATGGCTATCAGAAACTCATATCTGAAACAATCAAGAGAAGGCACAGCAGGTCACCTGGAAAGACTGTTTTTTCTTGTTTTTCCACTTTTGCCTTACTAAACCTTTTTATTGATTTCACTGCAGATAAAGACATGAATACTACACCTACATGGTCTGTCATGAAGGCAAATGTTTCATTCCATGTTTCCAAACTCCAGACACACTGACTCTTGGGCTAGATCCACTTATCTTGTGCATTTTCTGCCTGTCTCCTGTGCCATTCTTCCAGTGCACTGATGACTGATACAAGATCCCATAAAAGGTTGGATTCCATTTCAAAACAGGTGAGATTAACCTGTGGCAAAATATCCACACACCACCTAAGATCTAAATCCCTTCAGTTTTGTTGCTACAGAATATTTGTGCTTTCACCCTTTTGGTGAAACCTATTGGTGAAACTAGGTGAAAAACTGTGGGTGGGAATGTGCTGATATTCATATTGGGCTGCAGGTAAGTGGAAGCTGCCATATTTCTCCATTAATAACTTGACAGGTACTGTTGAGCTCTGCTCCTGGAAGCTCAGGTGAGATGGAATTCCACCAGAAAGGCTGAGCTCTGCCTGCAGATGCACGGGGACACCTGAACGCTGAGCGAGGAGCCATTTGCAGAGCCAGATCCAGGAGCAGATGTGAAGGGTGGATGGAGCTGCCCACCCATGTCACCAGGGCTGCTGGCTGGGGCTGATCAGAGCCATTGCCTCCCTGGAACGGGCTGTGCCTGGGGGAAAGCCCCGACCACTCTCCCACTGCTGCCACCTCCCAGGGCTGGCACCCCGTGGGAAGGCACTGTGGAGGAGGCACCCAGAGCATTATTTCATGGTAGAAGAAGAAGCTGATTAATAAGCTCAGAGGTTCTGGGCTGAGCCCACTCTGGAGAGAGAGAGGATTTTCAGTGAATCCGTCCTCATTTTTCCTTGCAGGAGGGACATGATGGATAGCAGCAGTGGTGGAATCACTAATAGAGTAAAATGTTTCCTGCACAGGTGAATCCCTGAATTTAAAACCCTGGGGACAACTTGTTTGGGGGATGCTGTGGAGCAGGAGCTGAGGCAGAAAAAGCCCTTCAGAGAGAACATGCAGCAATGCTCTCCTGGAAATTAAATCCTGAGGGGATGTGCCTTTGGAGGCTGGAGGGCACCTCATGCGTTCAGCAGTGACTCCATCCCCTCCTGCACAGGCTGCTCCTTCAAAGCAGAAGAGACTGATCAGAGTTTGGGGTCATTTTTGTACAAAGTAGCCAGGAATTAGTGAGAAGTGGCTATTTTCAAAGTTTCATTTAAAGGAGTTGGGCATTTTGCATATGAGTTCATAAAACACAGGAGAGATCTTCCTTAATAACACAGATTTTTAGGAAATGTGAGGCTATATGTGCTGTTTCCATCACTCCAGGGTGCTGCAGGTGTGTGGAGTGCTTAGGATGCTTCAGGGAGGAAGGAGGAAAAGAAAAGCTTTTGGGATTAAGTGGTTTTTGTTCAGCTAATCAAAGCTCCTCACTCAGAGTCAGGACAAAGCAGCCAAGACCTCTCCTTTTTTCCCATTATCAAATGAGAGAGGTTTCTGTTGGCTGTCATCCCACAGGAAGCTGCAGGTTGCTGTTGCCCCAAACCCTGGGCAATCCCATGCTCCAGAGCAATGCCCTGTGCTGAGCAGGGCAGCTCCTCCAGATGTTGGTGAAGGACATCTGTAGCCAACTCTGACTCTTCACAGGTCCCCCCGAGCAAGAGCTGCCTCAGGCAGGTGTGGTCCTGCCTGCAGACCCCAGACCCAGCTCCCAGTGTACCCCAACGCTGTGCTGCCCACGGCTCCTGGCCATCGGAGCAGAGGCTGAGTGTGCCTGCGGCTGGGTGAGCCCTGGGTGAGTCCAGGGGTGTCTGGTCCATGCAAGGCACTCTGAGCTGGTGCATCACTACCTCCTCCAGCCTTTCCAGGGCAGCAGGAGTGGGAAAAAATGGGTTAAGGGAATGTGAGTTTGTGTGTGTACACGTGGGTGTGGGACAGAGTGTGTAAACAGAGGTGAAGAACACACCGTGGGAATGAGGATGGGGGCTTGAAAAGGAAAAACTCCTCCACCACAAAGCAGAATTCCTTCACCTGTTTTTCTCATAAAGCAGCATGAGTATGTTTCTGCTAAAGCAGCCTCCTTTCACAGCAGCTGCATTATGAAATTACTTCTTTTTAACAAATCCGTCTGCCTGCTTTTTAATAAGCAGGGCTTTCCACCATTGTATATGTGCAAGGTCTGACCTTTTCATAGGAAAAAACATTCATAACCAAAAACTATAAATAGAAGCCTTCAAACTGGAGCAGATCAAGATGTAGGCTTGTGACTTTTTAAAAAGAAAAACAAAAAACCAACATAATGTGGGAGGGAGAGAAACAGGCTCTTTTAAAAAGTCATAAACTTCTATTATTGCCTTAAGCTTACTTAATATTTACTGAAACATTTAATGAAAGACTTAACAGTAAGGCTTACAAGACTTCTGTATCAAAGCAGGTATTTTTACAAAGGAAAGGAAAAAAAGATTAGAGGTCTGTTAGTTTAGGAAAAAGGGCATTTCCTCCAACTACGTAATGAAAACTTTATACAAGGTTTGCATTTCTAGGGTAAATTAGGTTTTGTATTTTGTTCATGTTCTGGCTCTGCAAGCTCTCATAATATATGTGTAACTTTGCTCCTGAGTACAGACACTTAGCCTTCAAAGGGACTACTCATGTGAGAAAAGCTGATCATTCACTGTTTCCACTTCAAGCCATATTTGGTCCTGTGTTTTAAGTCCCAGATGCTGAAGGTAGGTGATTACATAAGAAACTCAGCTTTCTTTTAAAAAATGGGGGGGAAGAAAAGAAAGTTCTAATTCTTGTGGTTGAAGAGAAAGCTTGAAAACATGCCTTCCACAGAGCTTCAGAGTCAGAAGGCAAATAATAATGAAACAAATCTTCCACTTAAATCTGCTAATCACACACATTTCTTGATTGGGAGCAATATTAGTTAAGTGTATGACAAAGGAGTTGAAGGAAGGGGAGTACAAAACAACCCACAGCAGCAAGTCACAGTTGCCACATGCAAAGACCCTTGGTGGATCTGCTCACAGTAAACACTCAGGTACATCAAAGTGAATCAAGAGAAGGCTTTGGTTAACATGCATTTAGCTCATCTCCTGTATCCCATGCCTCAGATTCCAGGAGATGCATATCTCCTCTGATATTTAATACAGCACAGAAAATAAATCAACTTGCCTGGTGCTGTCAGCATGAAAATAAAAATAAGATGTTAGCTGTAGCCACTGAAGGGTGCAGTGGTAATACAATACTTCAAGTCTCTCTGTTCCTTTTTTATATACTTCAGCAGCCTAAGAAACAATTACACTGATCCATATTTCATCAGGCATGGTGGGCTGAGCATCTTTTACGATCATTGTGGAGCTTCCCAAGTTACAGCTTCCTTATAGAGGTATCCTTTTGCTGGAACAGCTCAGTGCCAGGATCCTTCCTCCTGAGAGGCAGCACCTCACCATCACTGCTCCACAGCACAGCACAGACACAGCCTCCCCTTGAACCCACACCTCCAGTGGCACTGCCCACGTGAGGAACCAAGTGATGGGGTTTGCCCAACGCTCACAACAAAGAACTTTGTATCTTTTCCGCTGCAAGGCATTTTAGGATGAGTTTTATGTCACCACTTCCCCGATAGCTATAAATATTTCTTTTCACATGTTGAAAATGGGAAGCTAGGTAGAGATCATAGAGATGAGAAGAGGCCGGCGATTCCTGCCGAGATTTCCGTGGGCACGAGCACGTGTGCACACTCACTGCACGTAGGGTTTGCCTCCTAGCTTCATTTCTCCCAAATGATGATGACCTGTTAGCCAAAAGCCTCCCAGGCAGGAATGTTTGAAATGTTTTTCAGAAGCTGCAATTGCTGCAGACATATCGAGACCCAGAAGTCACGCAAATGGTACACAAAGCCTTGAGGCAGCCAGAATAAAATGTCATGAGTTCTGCCGGGGTGTTTGAAGAGAGGGGAACCCCACCATCCACGTGCAGAAAAGTGGGGCATGCATTTTGCCTAGCACCTGCTGTGTGTCTGCTCTCCCTCGCTTGGGCTGGATGCCAAGATGGAAGAGGGGCTGTCCTTGGAAGAGCGTGAACTCTACTGGAGATGCCTGTTTTAGGAACAAAAACATTCCTTTCTGCTGCCCTTGGAGTGGTCATTAAGGTGAAATCTGGGCCTGCAGAAGCTGATGGTGAAGTCCCCATGGACTTTGGTCTCGTCCAAATTCCACCCCTTGGGTTTGACTGCTGTCCAGCCAGTGCCTGAGCCTGGCCTGCTGCCCTATGCTGAGTTTCCTCCTGCAGCCATGGAATGGGGCCTAGGCTCTATCTCACCAATAAAACAAACAGAATTACATGATGCAAGGGTGTTTGAGTCGTGATTTTCATCAGCGTTTCCTTTTCACTGAGCTCAAAGTCTAGCTTGAATGCAGCCTACTATTTCAGTCCCCAAGAAAAGGCTACATAGAAAATAGGTTTTGAATCAGATGCTTTACATAAACCATGGGTTTTACTAAAAGCTGATCCATTCTGCTCTTTTTCACTCCTACAATAGCGACTCAGCAGGGAGGCATTAGAAGTTTCAGTACTTTCATCTTGTCTCAGAACATTTAAGGTGGAGAAAGCAGGTAATAATAGTAGTAATAATAATAATAATAATAATAACAACAACAACAACAACAATTAAATCATTCACCACAACTGATTTATTAGAGAAATTTTGCCGCGCGTGGACATGATAAGTCATCCAAAAATAGGTCATGATTTCCTGAAATGTATCTGAAGTGCAGGATCATTTGCCAAGTAAACTATACCAAAAAAATTCCTCTCGCTGTTAGTCGACGGCACTTTTATTTTGAGTTGTTTTGACTGAGTAGCAGCATGGTTCACATGGTGAATATCTCTGTCTTGATTGGGAACCAGGGCAGGCACCCAGCTTTAGCCATGTGCCAGATGTCTCCTGGCTGAAGCCAGCCATTAATGCATGTTCAGTCTAAGGACACACAGAGGTTTTACTTTGGTGACCAGTCTGTGTGCCAGTAAGACAGAGGCCTTTTGGCTTAGTGCTGTCCTAAGCCTGGAGATCCTGCAGTGGGGAACAAAAGTGACATTTTAACTGCCATTCCTGAGATTCAGATGGATTTGGGGGAACTTGTCCCAAAACAGCCAGGTAGGGGTTATGAAACTGTGAGGGATGTGGGAAGATGAAACAGAGCCCTCCTTTTGTTTGAACAAAATAAACTGTGATCTCACTTTGCTTTGCACCCAGCCTTACTTAGTCCTGGCTGATACACCTTGTTTTATTGTCCTGGCTGGAAGTTTCCTAAGCCCAGTGTTGAGTTGGTGGCTGGGATGACAAAATTCTTTGTATGAAGACCCTCTCAGGCAGCTTACAGTAGACTCAAGCCCACTGATGTCAGCAGAAGACCTTTCAAGGTGTGTGGCAAATAACGTGAAATTCCAGCAAACAGAAGGCAAGAGAAGCTTGTCAAGGCCATCACAAATGAGATTTTTGTCAAAAGATTAATCATCTGTCCCACTGCTTTTTTTTTAACTCATCCCACAGTATGGAGCAAGGAGATCGTTGCTGATTTGGACCTCAGGGTTTATTGTAATCCTGTGCTGCGTGTGGGAAAGCAGGAAACTTCCCTGCTGTGCTTGGAATTGTAACTCTATAGAGGTGTTTATACGTGTGGGACCTATTCCTTTATGAGAAGTGGGATAAATTAGACTTGAACAAAGGCAACACCACATCCACCCTAGGGAATTCTCTGCCTGCCTATCACTCTAATGCCCACTCCATCACCCTAACTGCACTAGTTAAAGAAAAACACACTCTTGATCAACATACAAGTATGAAAACGCAGGCTTTTCTGCTTTCTAAAGTTCTGACAGAACAAAGGTGATTGAAATGGGTGGTAAATTAATTTCTGTGTGCATTAAGACTCTTTACACAGCTTGAACAGTATAAAAGAGCTTTGGGTTCACTCAGAATTAGCCTGAATAAATTCAGAAGGCCATATTTCTTTGTACAGCACATAATCATTTCCAAAGCATCTGTCATGAAAGGGGATGATTGAAACAGATTTCCTAGCAGATAATTTCCTGCCTGTCCCTTGCACTTTCATCTGAGGGAACTGAATGCAAAACTCATGGTCACCAGTGTGAAAACTCCATTGATCTCAGTTGACTTTGGTTCAGCTCTGAAAGATATGAGAACAGACACTGAGAATCTGGGTTTCTGGAGCTCAGGGCAGCACTGTCCCTGTTTGACAGAGCACAGTGAGGCCAGCACGCAGCAGAGCTCCTTCCCACAGCCATCGTGCTGTGATCCCCATTCTTGTTCAATCCTCTCAACACAGCCAGTGTGACATGGGGTGATGGCAATGATTGTAACCAGGACCTGTGATCTGGGAAATGGATCTCAGACTCACACAGTTGGAGATTACACGAGTAATTCACTGTTCAGGTGCTGTGGCTCAGGATGGGAAATCTCCTATTCAGCTGGACCTTCCCCATGTTTCCCACTGTCACCCCTCCCCTGCTCCATCTCAGCAGATCACAGCAGGGTTAATTAATTTGTCTCCATGAAGCACATAAAGATGTGTAGTGAGTGTCTAGGGAAGCCTCTCACATTGCTTTCTTAATAAAAAATGCTCTCTCATATCACAACAGATGAATCTTCTTTCCCATAGGAGCTGGGACAGCTGATGCAGTGGGTAGAACCCTGGTGCTGGCTGAGGTAGCTGCTGCTGACTCGACTTGAGAATGAGATTGTCAGTGAAATGAATTGATGGTTTCAGTTCCAGATCTGGTGGAAAAATTAAGAAAAGAAAACAAAAACCAACAACAACAAAAAAGCCAACCAAAAGTGGGTTGTGTAATTCAGTGCTTATTCTCAGGAAGCCACAGCTCAGAAGGTGAGCATGGGGACTCATATCTCTTGCTCTTCAATACCAGCTCATGTTCCCCAGCTGCTGGAGGCAGGAGAGGGAGGCAAGCACACAGGGCCCCAAAAAGTTTGCTGCTGTGTGTCCCTTCTCTGGGAGAAAACAGCAACACCAGGGAAAAATAGTAACACCAGGGAAAAATAGTGAAGTGGAAAGCAAACCTCCACCCTGCTGAGATCCCATCCATCCCAAGACTGACTGAAATGATTCAGACATAAATTTTATCATACCAGAGCTCGCTGGCATTTTCATTCAAGCACAGCATACAAGGGAATTTTGGTTAACCCTCCCATGGCCTGAAGATGTAGGAGGAAAGCCAGATTCATGAGAGCTGTCAAGTAAACATCCCTGTATCTCCAGCCAGTTACACCAGTGTGAATTTCACTGATGCCATCTGAGGAATTGCGGGCAGCTTTCAAAGGTTTTTAAAATGCCCACCACAGCCCTGTGAGAGAAGTAAAACACCACCTCTTCCAACAAAGAGAGAGAAAGGGACACTGGGGACAAAGAGTGTGAATTGAGGAACGTGGTGGCAGAGCAGCGGGGAGAAGGCAGGAGCTCCTGGCTGGTGGGAACACAGCCTTCCTGAGCAGGCAGTCAACAGGACAAGGAGCAGGAACAATGAGCTAAGCACTGCAATGGAAACAAACACCTTTTTTTAGGCTCTCTGCACCAAGCTGCTGCTGCTTTTATCACAGCATTCATTTGGGAAGAAAGCGGTGCAGCAAAACAAAGTGCACACAGAAAGCTGCACCTTGTGTCTGAGCTCACACCAGTTACCAGCCAAAAAATCCAGTTGCTAAATTATTTTATTTAATGGTTTGGGATTGCAGTGATCTTGCATGATGTTAGATCTTTGGAAACTGGATACAGCTGAGTTAATCCTTCTGAGCAGGACATGGGTGATCCACAAGGAGACTGAGGAGCACTGGTTGCTAACTTCTTCTGGAAGGACCAAGCCAACGTTTCCACCATGCAAGTCTTCCATGGAGGCTGATGAGCTATTTTACAAACACATACACACGTGCACATGAAACCTTCTGGCAAAAACAATGGTTGTTTTGCATGCCAAATGTGTCAGTTGCATTTCGTTTTACGACTGAATTCATTCTCATGTCACGAATGCAAAAAAAAAAAAAAAAAAAGCTTAGTGACTGTTTAAATTTAGGGCATTATTTTTTGAATTCTAGTGTAGAGGGAACCCAACAGTTTGCCACTCCACCTCTGCTTTACGGGCAATTTCATTCTGTTTGTGTTTCCAGAGCCTACTTCAAAGCACAGATGCGTTTCAGGTAAATAATGACAGCTTCAGAACAAGTTTTCCTTGTAACACAAATCACCTCACTAATGAAATCACGGGAAAAATTCAGAACAACTTGATATCCATCTGCCTCAAATCAATTCCTTCTATTTATATGCTATAAGTAGAGGCCTGATTCCTCCCACAATCAACTCAGGGGTGAAACTCCCACAGATTCCAGTGGGAATGGGGTCAGCTCTTTATGCTTGCTTGGTGACCATTGTGTGACTGTGGGTGAGGATGCCCTGGTCCATCCAGAGCAAGGCAGAGAATGCGCCTGTGGGTGCAGCACCAAACAATGGGGTCAGGTTCAGAAGAATATGAGGCACCTTCCCTCAGCACAGAGAATAATTTCTATAGTTTCCACATTTCCTTCCTGTTCATGTCAGTCATGCACAGGGAAAAACAATGAAGTAAAAACCAACCCCACATGGAATAAAGTAATAGGAATCTGAGAACGAGCCACATGCTGAAAAGAAAAGTCATCATGTCCAAGATTGAAAGTATTGACTGTCTGGACTGCCAAATAAATCAGACTAGCCCTGGGGACTTGAATCTATACCTGTACTTACCTCTTTACCTCAAACCTCAAGGGCAAGCTTTCCTTTTTCTTTGGAAGTCTGGAAATGGGCAAACGATGGAGCTCCTGGTCGTCTTCATGCGCGCTGCTGAACCACTTTGCCTCCCTGCAGGCTGCTGCCTGCTTCAAGAGACACTCCTCTCAGATCCCATCACCCTTTCCAAAGGCTCAGCTGTGCTGTGAGGGGAGCTAGATGTCCACTTGGCTTGGCAACAAAGAGAAGAAATTGTACTTGAACCTGGAAATTTACAGGAATGCAGAGCAGCCGTGTTGCTAAGCCAGCTGCAAACCTGCTTTGCTCGGGGCTCTTCCCTTTGTAGGGTTGAAGGAATGAGGCACGTGTTGCCAAGTAGGACATCAGTGCTACAAACAAATGGAAGGCCCTTATCCCACCAGCAATCTCGACCTGGTAACGGGCAGGCAGCTAGAGTAACAAGGAAGCCCAGCTCCTTCCTACTCACTGCGAGGGGAGGCGGGAGGATACAGGTTATAATTAGAGCCACCCACAGCAATTCTGGGGAAGCTTCAGTCTATGGATTGGGATCTTATTGTTAGTGCTGCCAGTTCACCATCTGCTTGGACTGGGCCAGTTCAGAAATCCAGTGGCCAGCACTCCCAGACACATCTCTTGCTTGTCTGGAGTTAAGCAGTGCTTTAAGGCACCCTGGTGCCTCCAGGAGAGTCACAGCAATAGGAATTTTTGTATAAGCCTTTACCTGACTGTCCTCCTAATCTAAGGATTAACTTCAGCTTCGGGGACAAACTGCTTTTGGAGCCCTCACTCCTTTTTTTCCATTGGATTATGAAATGCCAGTGGCTCATCCAAACTGGATCTCCCCAGTACAGCTTCCTGTAGCTGGAAAAACACCAGTTCTGCCGAGCACTGGGTGCTGCAGGTACAGCACATTCCACGGCATCCCATGCAAAGCTGCACAGCTGTCTCCTTACAAAGCCCTTGAAGCAGAGTGAGGACAATCAGAGCCCCCCCAGTTCTCCTTCCAGCTGCCATGGAGGCTGGCACACGCCCTGGCCCAAGCCATGCTTGCAGATCAGCTCTGTCCCCAGAGGTCAGGTCCAGCAGGATAAGAGTCAGTGTGGAGGATAAGGAGCTGATGGGGTCTTGCACCCTCTTGGTACAAGACCTTAACACCTCTGATTTGGCCCTAATTCTTGTGCTGCTAGTTCACAGCACAGGTTCGACAGCCCACATATGAGCCCTCAGGCATCATCTCTGGCCTCTTGCATCTGTGTTGGTGTCCTTATCCTTATCCCCATCCCCAGGGAGGAGTTCCCTTTTTTCAGAAATCCTATGGGCCCCCTCAAAAGCAGCATAGGCCCCCATGCTGCAGATTAAACCCCACCAGTGGGAAGATTTAAACCACCTGACTGGGAAAGCTAAGCCACGTCAAACCCTTGTGAGAAACAGGACCTGCCTAGGAGAAATGAGTCCCTGACAGAGGCAGCACAGCTTAGGTTGCTACGTTTGGTACTGCCCTCTTCAGAAACACCCTGAATTCTGGTGCTTTCCCCAAATCCCTGCTGCAGCACCCTGGGCCCAGCTGTAAAAGTCCCATTTTTTGCCATCTTGCCTTTAACCATCAGTATTTCTAAGCCTTCCTGCTTGCACAAACAGGCTTCAAACCATGAGTCCAGCCCTCTCAGAGGAAAACAACTTAAATTCTTTTTTTTTTCATTTCTTTACCCCTACTGCTGTGATTTATTTAAGGAATTACTTGAGGGCTTCAGTCAGGACTTTTGGGTACTGCTCAGCCTGGGGAGAGCAATCCCAAAGCCATTTCTGCACCAGAGCACTCCAGGCAGCCCTGTGATAACACACGCCCGTGCCCTGGCCGTGCCGAGGGGGAGCCTTTCCAGGTGAAGGCACAGTGAGAGCTTTCTTCCAGGTAGATGGGATAGAATCATGCAGATTATGAATGGTGATGTGTCTGCAGGGGGGTGGAGACGGGGTGAAGGAGGCGTCAGTGTGTTTTGGAAATGCTTTGAAATGTATTTGTGTGTTTCTGAGATGAGCCTTACAGAAAATACCTGAAAACTGGTTTTGCTTTTCCTAAAGCATTGGCTCTCTCAGGCAGCAGCTTTGCCAAAAGTCATTAATCACATCTTTATTAGCAAGGGCGGGGGAACAGTGACCTCAAACAACCGAGGAAAACAACTAAAACTACACTCATTTGAAGGACCGCTTTGTAAAATATCTTCTGGCCAGCACATGCTGCCGTTGATGGGTATTTAAATTGCTCTGAGTCTTTGAGATATACTGGGACTTCTGCACAGAACCAGGACAGGACCCGGCCCACGGCTGTTTTTGACTTAACTCTTTGTCTTCTGGAGTAAAAGGAGAGAAAACGAAAGGTTTTTTAAAGGTCCTCATGTTTTTTTATTAAACTGAGGTGCATCACGTAAGTGGGACAGGCTAAATGCACTTTCCACTTCCCAAGTTCCAGAATTCACAGGTTCACGGATCTCATGATGTGAATGGCTTAAATCCAGAGGGAGCATTGTGGTCACTCAATTCTTCCAGCCTCAACAGCCTCTTTGCCTCAAGTATCCCAGCCTGCTGCAAACAACATGGCACAGGGTCCACCACATCGCTCAGTAACACGCTCATTTTCCCAGTTAAAAATGCAGACAGCTGGATGAGCAGCTGCATTAGGTGGGGCCAAACCCACAGCACAGGGACTGCTGCTCTTGGGGTGAGTAGGGCTGTGGGTACAGCCGTGTGCCCCTGCCCTCTCCTGCCAACACTCCGTGTTTACCGCTCGCTCCCTGCTCTGAGACGGCGTGTCAGCTGGGGAACGGGGATCGGGGAGGGAGTGGGGACTTTTGAGGGGATTTCTGGAGCCTGCCTCAGAATGCATTTGTTGTGGGGCAGGCTCTCAAAGGCGGTGTGGGCAAGGGGCAGGTCCCCACCTCGGGCGGGATGCCAACGGTGCATCGGTGCATCGCGGTAGGCACGGTGTAAGCCCAAACCCTGGAAGGCTGTTGCCACTGATAACACCCATCTGCTGTGGCATCATGTCCGTTGACATAGCCTTAATTAATGATATTACCAACTTAATGAGGAGATAAACCACCGATCCCAACTCCTGTTAAGAAATTGTCTTAAATACCAGTCACTAATCGCTATGGAGAAACAGATAGTGGGCCAAAATGCACACCTGGAGTAAAGAGGTGTGGCTCCCGTGTTTTCTGGTGAAGTTGCATTTGTTTACTCCAGGACTGACTATGAACCATCCTGATTAACACATGGCGGGTGTGCGCTGGGCGGGAAGTTGTAAACAGCCACAGCCTTAAGTAATGGCACTGATCTTGTGCAAGACCTGTCATCCAGATGGCAGCAGGATTGATGGCTGTGGAGATCAGCAGGGTGCCAGACCCGGCTGCAGATGTGCGTGGGAGTGCACCAACCCCAGGCTCGCTCTTTCCAGACCCTTAGCTGGGGCAGAGGGGCTCTCAGCCACCGCTGAGCCCTGGCATGCTTCACACGGATTGTCTGGTTGACGTGGCTTCAGTAATAGTGGACATCACCGTAGTGGACATCACCGTAGTGGGGATGTCCACTATGGTGGCCAAGAGCCTTTTGGGCTGTTTAATTGAAGATGATTTGCCAGTTGTAACTAGATCTCCTGCCACCATTAGTGTGGTGTGGATGTAACTTGTAGAACAGGGAAGGGACCTGTTTCACTGTACTGATTTGATTCTTTGGCTGTTACTTTATTTCCTTGCCGTTGTTATTCTGATCTAGTGAAATTAGAAAGGCATGAGCAGCCTATTTGGATCTGAATGTGTGAGTTCCTGCCCTGCAGAGCTTTCAGTAGAGATTAGATTGTGCATGCCATTGTGTGGGGGAGATGTGCCATCAGGCAAAGGAGGAACAAATGCAGGCGGGGCGGGAGCAGAGAGGCAGGAACGATGCGTCTGCATGAAGCTGCCTGCTGCTCGTGGGGTGGTATCTCCATCTCACTGATGGCTGGTGAATATCTCACAAAACATTCACTGCCTGTGGTTTCTTCAGGATGTTTAGCTCCTGGAATGTGTGAGACAAGGCAGCCACATCTTCCTCACATTAACCTTTTAGAAGTTGTCCTGGTAGAGCCTAAAATAAAAACTATGCATAGAAACCTATGCCAAGTCTCATGTTCCTGAGCAGACTATAGGGGATCCTGGTCCTTAGGAATGAATAATCCTCCACTTTGCTGGAAGGGTAGATACGCACTCAGTTTGCTGGCACCCAAATAAATCTTAAGGGATTCCAGGGATTTCTGTGCCTACATGACACCCAACACAAACATCAGGAGCAGACAAGACTGGCACACTGTGCTACCAACCATTCACCTATTTCAGCTACTTCACTCTAGCCCTCTGTGTTTCTATTCAGGCAGACAGTTTCCTGTTGAAAGGAAAAAAAAATAATGGTGTTTGTTTGTTTTTTTAAGTAATCATGGGCATGCATATATCAGAGAAAAAGAAAGGACCTATCTTCTTCTTACATCTCTATTATTTCTATTGTTCAGGTATGCCTCGGGTACTTTCCCAGGCACGTTGCCTTCTGTTTTTAACATTGCCATCTGGGAATCAGATACTGCACATCTTTTGTGGTGCTGTTCAGCAGGAGGGAATTTGTTATTGCTCCTCACAGACAGTTCTGCCTCGATGCGGACGGATAGCTCAGGGAAGAGGGATGCCATGGGCTTTGTGGCCACTGCATTTCAGCTCGGGGAAAAGCTATGGCAGTGTGTGCACTGCACAGCTTCAGATGAGCTCAGAGAGTTCTCATAACACCTGGAAAGCAGGTGATGTCCACGGGGTCCAAACCTCTCACTGTTGGGAAGCTGTTTGCTGAGTTCATCCTGCACTGCACCCTATTCTCAATCTGGCACGCTTACTGAGTGTGCCTTTAATAATAATTTGCTTTTTGTAAATCCAAGGAAAGCAGAGGTGATCTCCACACAACAGGCACAGACCAAAACAGACTAACTCCAGGGCAGTTGGAGCTTGGTGCAGGAGCAGATGCAGAACTGAGCTTTGTGGCTTGGACCCATCTCTTGAAGTTGATTCTGGCAATTTCCTGATTCAGAGCCTTGTGCCGTAACCACAAACTCTCCATATCCCACCCTCTTTGGTCTCCATCTCTGTCTGGTCCTTTAACTAAATACTGCTCAATAAATGCTTACAGATTCAAGAGGAGAGGCTGCTAGTTCAAAGTCTTGCATTATCTGGACAGCTGGAAAGGAAAATTAAGAGCAGCAAGAACCAAATCAGAGCCAGGTGAAAAGTCTGGCTTTGAACATTGACAGATACCTGCCTAAGACATATTTCCCCAGCCTCTGTTCCACCCACTGCTGAACACAAAGAGTTGCTTTACCAAACTGTGCAACAACTTGGATGTTCAGGTGTGTTACTCTGCAGTGGGCTGCTCCTGACTCTGGTGATATCGTGATATTATTGTTCTTTGTAACAGAGCAATAATCTTTCCAGCCTAGAAAGCAGAAGAGCTGCCACCTTGATGTTCTTACAGAGTTGCAGGTGAGAGGAGTAGAACAATACCCCTATATCACAGTGAAGAGGACATTGTGGAATATCAAGAAGCAAAGAGCAAAGGAACTGTGACAGAGTGTGCATGTGCGTGGTTTCTTCTTTAAAAATAACCTCTGCAGACTTTCTTTTTTTTCTTCTTTTTTCTTTATTTTTTTTTTAAGACACAGTGGCTAAAAATGTCCTTTCAAAAATATATAAAGCCTGAGGCTGGGTCTGAAAGCACTTAATGAGGGGTAAAAGTGGTTGAAAAAAGGAAAAAGAAAAATTCCCATGCTATTCCTAGCACTGACTCCTCCACTTCTGCATGTAAACTGTAGCTGGATCACACCAGAGCACTTCCACCAATACCTAGCCCACTTAGGACAGACAACTGGAGAGCAGAGACTCTACTGAGACTTTTATTTCCTAAAGGCACTGGGCACCATCATGTGCATCCCCCAGCATGGCACAGCATCTTCAAAATCATGAGGGCATGACAAGGTTTAAAGCAAAACTGCACCACACAATAGGATGAAACCAGTTGTGGACAACATGATGGAAAAGCTGTTGGGGAGCTGAACTGAGTGGAGTTAAAAGCTGTGTCTGCTATTCAGCCTTTTTAAAATGAAAACCAGGCCTTTCAGACAAATCCTATTATGTTCAAAACTTTTTTTGGGAAAAGTGACTTTGGATGGGATAGATTTTTGGTGAGGTGGTTGACTTAGCAGATTCTCTTACCAATATTAATATCATGATATGAATAGCACAAGTTCTGCATGGCTTAGAGAGCAGTGAGATCAAAGTTCTTCCAAATGAGCAGTTCCTGAGAAGTCACATTCCCAGAGGAAACCCTCAGGGAGTGACAGGACATCTCTAATTTTCAATGCTTATACCCAGTACACGAAAGGGGACACAATGACTGATGTGGGGAGGTGTGGGTCACTGGCAGGCTGAGCCTGTGTGTTCAGGCAGCCAGAGCCCTGTGCTAAGGAGACAGGGATGCCTGTATGGAAGGAGAACACCTACCCTGGAAAGCAGAGGAAGTCAGGAAAGGAGGCTGGGGGCAAGGTGGACATGCAGCCCAATCTGAGTGTGACACTGCAGAGCGATGAGAGTGAAGATAGGAGATGCAGACTGAAATATCAACCAGTTCTGGTTCCACTGAGAGTCTTGAACAGAAAAATAATTTGCCCTTTGCTGGTCTCTGCATTTTAAGAAGAGAAGTTAAGAGACTTGAAGAACTTAATGTGCTAAATTCATCCAAAAAATGAGAGGTGGTGTCATTACACTGTGAAAGCACCGTCAGGACAAAATGGGGGTAGGAAAAGTTTTTAAGTGGGACAGGCAAGGTCCCCCAACAAGAATATCACAGGCCAGAAAGTTCAAGTAAGAAAGTAGCATGCATGGTATCAGTGAAGACACTTACACTTTGGAATGAACTCCAGAGGCAGGATTGGATCCACCTTTCTTGATGCCATCAAATCCAGGCTGGCTGCCCTCCTAGGAGGTCTGATTGAAATCAAGCTGTGCTTTGCCAAACATGAGTTAAACACAGAGGTGAGGGAGTGATAGTCAGGGATCCTAAAGTGCTGCAGCACAGGAGGGAGTCTCCAGCCCTCCCTTGCAGCCCTGAATTTTGGGACTGACAACCACAAAGCTGAATAAGAAAAATATTATTTAAAAGGCCTGTTGCCTCTTGGAAGGTACAAGAGGGTGAGAAAGCAAATGAAAAAGCCTGGGGGTTCTTGGTAACTACTTCTAAACTGATACAAACATCCTCAAAACCCCTCAATCCTTTTTCTTTTATTGGCCTTTCAATGCTCTAAGTGGAATGAACTGATTATTTCATAGATGTTTGTTAGTAGTGATCTTTTTAGCATGCTGGAAAATTGCTCCTGTTTGGTTTTGGTTTGGGTTTTTTGAACAACTATAGTTGGGTTTTCACTCTTTGTTTGCAAGTATTTGTTTAGGACTTGCTGAGAACAAGTTAAACACAACAAATGAGCTCTGGACAGAGTTTTGAAAGAGATTTATTCTGTGGTCATTCCTTCTCCTCTGTCAGGAAGCAAGTCCCATATGCAGGCACTGCTTCTGAGAAAGTTTTTTCCGTATTCTAACTACCATCCTTGTTTGGTAATGGTTGCAAGGCACTAAGTTGAAGACCAAGGGCCCAATCCAGAAAGACAAAACGAGGTGCTTTACCCTTAACATTGCCTGGCAGGTAGTTCCCATACTGATGTACTGTTAGACATGGAGCTGGAGGCTACTGAGGAAAAAAACATCAAGCCATGAATTCCCACAGAAAGTCTGTGGCAAACCTAGGATTAACACCAAAACCACACGGTCTGTGTGTCTAACAAGCCAAGAATGAATAGGACAGGTAGTAAATCTAGAAGAGCAGTGCAAAGGTCAAAAGCTCAGGAAATAAAGAGCACTGAAAGAATGAACCAGAAATACAGCTGCTGAAGGAAATAATTCATGCAGTGTTGATCATTTCAACCCCATATGCTTGTAATAATTTTGACAAGCATTTCATTTTATCTGTTGTTATTAAGAAAATTATTCCTTTAAGGGCAAAACCTAACTATATTTTTCAGGTCAACTTGATTCTGGGAATCAGTCTCACTTGCCTGTGGTTTTTGCTATCGGGCCAAACTTAATCCCTGGTGTATTTCTCTTGACTCGGTGGAGTTATGTTGAATATCAGCTTGGCCTAAGGGCCTTTAGTTATATTGCCAATGGGTTTCTTTAAAGGGATATTTCCCTACTTTGAATGCAGTGATTCCGGGCAGTGATTTTCATTTTGCAACCTGGAAGGACTCCTGCATATCTTAATGAATCTTTAGTTACTCTGATCCTGAAGAAACCTTCTTTGGCAGCAGATGCCTTGTCTGGTGCTGGTCGGGCTGCAGGCAGGGGTGTGCATGTGCCCGGGCTGGTCTGTGGATGGCAGCCTCGAGAGCAGCTGCCAGGTGCCTTCCCCCCGCAGAAAGAGCCGGGAAGAGCCACAGGAAGGGACCTGAAATACACAACAGTCCCACAAAGCAGCGTGAATGCTGTTCACAGTGTTTCTGATTGACAGAGGAGAGGAGCAGCTTATCTTCCGCTGAAACCTCTGCACCCAACCCTCCAGGTGTGTGTGTGTGTTGGGAGGTGAGCCAGGATTCTGATTACCGTGGGGAGCAGCTCCTGGTATGCATCCTTTACTCAGAGAAAGACAAAGGCAAGACCAAAAATAAGAAGGATAGGCCTTTCAGCATCCTCCACCCTGGACATCCGAGGCTGAGACAGGTCACGTGTGAAGGCAGGTGAGCGCACACGCGGTGTCTCTGCACAGACTGCTGCTCCTTGTGAATCTGTGCAGGAGAGGCTGTCACGAGGGAGCTTCTTATCTCATGAGGTCTTGGAGAAAAGGACAGATCTGCAAACTGATGGGTGCAGGGCAGTATCACACCTGCTGAGATGGTTTAGTGGCACTCCCCCTGCCCTAAATGTCCCAAGTGTTGCCTGTTTCAGCTTGCTTTGACAGCCAGATTACACCCCAAGTGCTCCAAATCACTTGAAAAAAGAAAAAAAAAATTAAAAAAGAGGACAAAAAAAAAAAAAGAAATCTTTTTTGATCTTGCTTCATACAAGATGTGAAACCTACTAATGAACCTGAGTGTAACCAGCCTCCGGTTATTTGCCTGAAACTGAGCAACACATGAGGCTGATACTGCAGTTCTCAAGAGAGATTTGTCCCTGGGACAAAAGAGACCTGAAAGAGACCTGAGAGAGCCTGGAGCTAGGTTCAAACAGGCTGGGAAGCGTTATGCAAAACAGCAGCACAGAATGTAGGGTACATTATGTTCTTGTGAGCTTCTAAACTGAAAAATCTTCCTGTAGGGACTGATGATGGGCATGTCACTGAAAAGCCAGGTTTACCTTGCTTTGCAGAGGACCCACATTCTTACTATGACTGTGTCTGGTCAGAAGACACAGAAGACTTTTTAATCTTGATGACTTGATATGATGGGACAAGACAAAGTCTGAGCTCTAGGGTTGCTGTGGGGTGCTGCAGCACACAAGTGTATATCAGAGGAGAGCAGGGTCTGGGGGAGCAGGGCTCAGGAGTGAGGTGCTTCTGTCCTTCTGCTGCTGCTGTCAGCTTTGCACAGCTGTGACTGGGATCCAGCAGCCTGTGGAGCACAAAACTACTCAAATAGGGTTTGGATCTACACAGCATCACATTTAGTTACCGTGAGGGAAGAGAGCTGATGTGATTTCTCTACAGTACAGCCCTTGTGCAGAAATGGTTGTTGGTCCAATCATCATCTCTGGAGATCCCAGCTCTCCCCCATCCTGCCATCTCCATATGTCTTCCTTGAAGACCATCTGCCTTGGCATATAGCAAACTAAAGGCAAATGACACAGTCACCAACCTCCACTTGTTGCTCCATCTCCATCTCAGGGAGACCAGCTCTGAATGTGGTTCTCCTAAGGAACAGTGGGAAAACCTGGAAGGCTTGGGATCTGTGTCATCCAAAGCAGGAACGGGCTGACTCAGAGAGCAGAAATCATTTGCCGTGGTGTCTGGAGACCTCTGAACAGCTGCAAAATCCCAGTACTGAGATCTCAGTAAGGTTGCAGTTGTGATTGGCTGGGCACATTGCCAGGGTGGAAGATTCCAGGATCTGCATCCTCCTGGGAGCACCTAGCAGCCAACACAAGCTTTATAAAGACACCTGAAAATCCTTACTTCAAGCTTGTCAGCTTAACATTAATAACTGGGAGGGAAAGGCTTTGGAGCCGCTGCAGTGCAGCCTGCGAGGTGAACCAGAAAAGCAAAATGGAGGAGAGAAGTGAGTCAACTCAGAGACAATCAGCCGTGCCTTTTAAAAAGCATGACTGGAAACGTGCTCCCTCCCAAAGACTGGCTTGTTTTTGCAGGATCATACACACAAAAGTACATACACAGAGCAAAAGTAAAAATAGCGAAGGGGATGATCATTGCAAACTGCACCAAATAACAATTCGATAATACGATTTTAATTAAGAAATCCACGGCACCAAATAAATTCAAGATTTGGCACAATAGCAGTGTCCAATAGCCATAAATAAAGCAATTTGCTAATGACTGCACATTCCATCTCATTTTCCTTGATGTTTTCCATGGCGTCACTCCTCTGAACCACAGGTTTTCTTTTAATCTCATCTCAATCTACACCACTATTAGGTGCTGTGCTTCTTCCTTGACAGCACCATATTTGAATGGCCACTAACCAAAGCCAGGGAAGGTGAGGCTGGAACACAACCTTGTCTCCTGCAGGCTGAGCCCTGAGATGGCTGCTGGTCACGCCCCGACTGCACGAGTCACTCACACATAATCAGCTGTGGCTAATTCAGAGCCAGAACCACCCCCGTGGCCCCTAACAGCTTCTGCACTTGGGATTCAGTTGGCTCCACAGGTTTGACATGTCATGACAGAGACATTTCTTCTTCACACAGCTCATTTTGTCCTGAGCTAATGAGAGATTAACTAACCCATAGCAGCAAATCAGCTGCTGCTGGTCTAGGGAGGGCATCTCAGGTTCTCTCCTTAACGAGCTTCACATTTGGCTTTTCTTAGCTGAGGGAGAGCTCATCAGCACAAACATCCTGCCAGTGACACGGTCCTTATCTGACAGATGGAGCCCAAGGAGAACTGTTTGCTATGACCTAATGTTGTTTGCTGCTTACCTGGCAAGACACCAGTGAGCTGCTTCTCCCATGCCCCGAGAAGTCACTAAACAGATGCTCGTGGCTCCCAAACAAAAAAGTCTTCTCTCTTCTTAAACAAAGTCAGGGTTTACAGCAGATCAAAAGCACTTTGGAGCCACTTTGTCTCTTCGGCCGCATGCGGGGTGTTTGTGGGACCCTGTTTCTGCATGGGGTTGTCCCCTCTGTGCTGCTCTCAGAGCCCAGGGGAAGGCAGGACTCAATGCCATTTACTGTGTCCTGTTGGGAGATGATTAACCCTTTTGTCATCACTAAACGACAATGGGAGCATCTTCCTCTTTTTCTCAGTAATTAAGTTTTTTGCATACTGGGACTATATGCATGAAACAAGGAAGTTTTCCAGTAGGTGCACATCCTTGAGTCTTTCAGTAGAAAGCAATTTGAGTGTCCATAATCACAGAGTATCTGACAAACCACAAAAGAAGACTTCTTAATTTTAACTTCTTTTGGCCTAAGATGGGTAGGACCTGAAGTCGGGGTTTGACAAGCTCAGAATTACTTTGCCATTACCATAAAATCCCAATCCAAAGGAGCTTTGCCATTTGGTGTTGCTGAATCTTCTTCATTCCTCTTCAGGTTTCCACCGCAAAATTCTTCTTATTCAGTCCTATTTTCTTATGCAACTTTATAGACTGTGGTAGATGGAGATAAGGAGGCCGAGTCCTGAAATGATCTGTCTGTTCTATTTTGCAACCTCAGTGACAGCAAATATTAATGTACATGTGTTCACTGCCCAACTTGTCTGACCACTCTGCACAGACATTTTGGTGACAAGCAAAAGCCGTCCACACAGTGACTGATTCTCCAAACACCACAGAAATACGGTTAATGTTGTTGTGATCCCCCAGAAATGCTTTTCTTTTGCACAACTCCTGCTTTTTTTTCTTTTTTTGCACATTGAGGTCCAGCGTTTCTCTGGTGCCTGGCTCTTCCTGGACTGTGCCTGTGTTACACAACTGTGCCCTTCAGACTGAGGCAAGGGATAAAGGTGTCCAAATTATTAGGAAATCAGAGCAGTGAAAGGTCAGGGATCTTTCTATTTTCTCTCAGCTTGGTAGGTGGTTGCTGAAAAATCACAAATGCACTTTGAAAATGAGGGGCAGCGAGGTGCAGCTTTCCAAGCACTCCTTGGCATTCACGTCCGTGACTATACAGGTATGGCAAAGCGTTACTAATCTCTGAGCTATTTAGAAAGGAAGTATCTCTAGGATCTCCTCATTTTTTCTTCCCTGTTTCTCAAACACCATTGAGTCACGCTGAATCTCCTCCCCTCCTGAAAAACTGCTTTGTAGAGCTCCCTGAAGAAAGAAAAATGTCCCTGGACAGTGAAACAAACAATCCCAAAGGGGGTTGATCATGACCTAGTAACTGGGTAAAAAATCCTGGAGACTCTGGAAAGGAGAGGTCAGTCCAGAGGCTGCCTGAGGACTCAGCTGCTCTCGAGCCCCAGGGAGGAACTCTCTTATCAGGGCTTGGAGCCCAGCTGGAGACAATCTGGACCTGACCCTTCTCAAAGTTCACGTCTGTTTGGATGGAGGGCCCTGATTCAGACAAATCTCTGCTTTCAGACAGCCTCTTGGACAACAGGGCTGCCAGTTGGCTTTGCAAGGCTTTGCTGGATGTCCACTTATGTCTGAACTTCCCCTGTTTCCTTCCCCTCCTCTCCAGTATGCCTGTCTGCATCTGGCTTCTCTTTCAAACTTAGCCCCAGATGTGTTACGTTGCAGCTCGGTTCCCTGGTTGCTGTTACAAATGGCAAGAAATTCTAACAGAATTCCCAAAGAAAGCCACGCTGAAGAAAGAGCTGAGAAAAAGGGAAACCTCACCACTGCTATTTAATTTTTTCTGAGCCCATACTTCTTGTGTTGCTAGAGTTTCAGAGAAAAAGGAAGTGTGTACAAAGGCTGCCTTGAACAACAGGGGGATGCTGGCTCAGGCACTGAAGAGTGAAAAGAAGAAGTAGGCACTGTGAGAGAACTGGTAAAGATGAGGTGGGTGAAAGAGGAGCTTCAACACCTGGTCTGTGAGCAGTCAGGATGGACAGACATTGAAAGAGGCTAGGCAGTGCTTGAAGAACAAACATGGAATAAAAAACCTTTGCAAGGAAAAGGAAAAAAACCAGGGATTTTCTTCACAGTAGGATAATTCTGAAGGGCAAACACCCAGGGACAGCGCTCCTGCTTCCAAACATAACCCGATAAATAGCAAAGGAAGACGGCCAGAGTTCCTGAGTCCTGGTTTTAGTACAGCACTAACTTCTCTACCAGAGCACCTTCCAATTGCAGGTGCTGCAGGCAGCTTTCAACAGCGAATGTAAAAACATGGAGTGGGGTCCTCAGTACCAGGAATAGGCAAGTCAGGCTTGGCTCAGGGGGATCTAAGAGCATTTGGTGCCTCATATCTCTGGCCAGCTCCTGACCATCTGAGAAATGGAGCACGTCTCACCTGCCACAGACGGTGTTGGGAGGTTAATAATGGCATTGCATGTCTGAAGCCCTGTGACAGAAAGCTGCCACGTAACACCACGCTTTATTTTACCCTAAAGCCAAAGTCTCCTCCACCCAAATAAATATGTATTTGTGTTGCCTGCCTCCCATTTTTAATCTACTAGTGATTCTTACCAGAAAAATAATAAATAAAAAGCTCTGGCCGTGCAAATGTGCCAAGAGCTTGGCTAATCAGCGGGATTCTAGTCTGTCACTACAGATTTTGGCTGCCTTGTGTCAAGAAAATGAGGCAACCCCATTCCTGGGAACCAGTGTGATGGAAAGCGCTTCCAGCTGATTCGGATTGTTTATTCTAGGTGAAAGTTTGCAACATTTCCATTTGGTTTCACCACTGTGAGCTTTGCCAAGACTTTTTCCTAAGCAAATGAATGTTTTCTCATTTCTCTGCTTGATCTCCTATTTACAGTTGCTCCATTGCTTTTGTTACTCTGGTAGGTGTTTACGTGGTCAAGAATGGGTTTCAGCTTGCGAGACATGCAACGCTTTTGTCTCCTGCTGACACTAGTTAGACTGAAGGCTACCATGAGCAAAGGATCTGTAGTCTTGAAGAAGGACAAATCATGCCAGAAGAAAAGCCAGAACCTGGGCAGGAATGCATTAAGTATTATTATTACATTTGTATGCAAGTATTTAACCTGTTAGTGCTTTCACGGAACAAGGAAATGCATGGAAAATACTCCTTTCATGGTTCTACAGTGCAGATTAGCATGGCATGGCTTGTTAGCCAGTACCTGCAGCCTTGCAGAGCTTTGGCCTAAAGAAATAAGGTCAGTCCAGCCTTGTTAAGAGAAGTTGAGAAAACCATATACCCATTTCTCCCTCAGTTCGACCCAGGCCTGCAGAGGGGCAGAAAGTGTACTTCCAGGAACATATTGGTCTGTTTTCAGCCTAAAACAACTGTTTCCTCATTCTTTTTGTTCCTCTCTGTCATTTCTTCTTTCTGCAGCACTATAACCAAGTTCCACTTTGAAATGAATCACTGTTCTAATGCTCATTAAATTAAGGAACTGACCATTCTGGTAAGACTCATGCTGACTAATTGCAGGTGTTGGTTAAATTTCCCCAATAAAACTTCTACAAAATCAAGGCATTCCTAGCTGCCATTCAAATTCTGGGTATCTGAGGAGTTTAGAAGACCCAGTTAGGCTGATTTTCTAAAGGAAAATCTCTCATAAAAATGTCCTAATCTATTGCAGCCTGTCTGAGAATTTGACCCTTATTTCCAAATTCAGCAGGGTCATTCACTGGCCAGATCAAGGCCAGATCTTCTGACCAGTTCACAGGCTGAGCCAGGGTTTATAATATCTGTGTCTCTTAGAAGGAAGTGCTCCTGGTATTGCAATGAACAATTCATTCACATGGTCAGATCAACATCTGTGCACTCTGTTAAAGAATCATCATTAGGATGTAGATGCTGGAGTTGGAGTTGCTTCAATCAGACAACATGTAATCCCTAATAATCCCAGTGTCATCAAAAACTCAAACATCATCTGATCCCTATGACATTAATCATGACCCAGAAAGTTCTCCACTTTCCTTTTTCCTGTGGTGCTCACAGGGAAAATAATGGATGGACTCAGAAATACCCCTTCTCCAGGACTACACACAGATTGGTTGGGGGGGGCAGTTTGACAAAAGGTGGTCTTGCAGTGATTCACAGTGTGAGCCTCCAGAGACAGTTTACATGAAGCCCTGGTTTGATGCCACATTTCCTAAGGCAGCTGGGTGACAACTGTGCTCCCCACCTGTGCAATGGAAGCAGCAGTCTCTTCATACAATGCTATTGCTTGCCCCACATTGGAGAGAGGAATTTGAGGAAACTCTGCCACTTCCTGAAAGTTTTCACAAAGTGTGTCAGGGGGAGGCTTCAGTCTCCAGGTCCTGCTGTTTAATAATAAACCTGCTGTTTATTTTGTGGAGCTCATTTCCTAGACAGAGTAGCAAGAAGATGTCATAAATACCTGTGTGCTGCACACACCTTTTCCATGGTACCCTGTGTCCCAGGCACCTGGCAAAGGCAGCTCAGCCCCTCTAAGGCTGGGGAACTGTGGCACTGCTCGTGCTGCAGTGAGGCAGAGGCACATCCAGGCACTCCTGGCTTTCTAGCACCTGTGCCTCAACCACAAGGCCAAATTAGTACTGAAGGGACCTGTATTTTACTGTCCCCTTCTTCTGCATTAATTAAAACACATCGCTGCACACTTAAGCAATTTAAATGTTTTGGAACGAGTCTCAGGACGGCCAAGGGCGTTCAAAGTGAAGGGAAGGCTGGCAGCTTGCCCTCAGCTCACTGGCTTGCCTGTCTATCACAGGCACACATCATGCATTACAAAACTGTGAGATCTCTGCAGACCCAATGACAATAATACAGTTTAGGGAAAAAGCTGAAGTCACAAATCTTCCTGGGGCTCCATCACAGGGACTGGCTGACAGCATCTCTGCTGATCTGTTTGCAGTTTACACATTTTTCTTTACATCTCTTCTCTATGAAAAGCTGTCGGGAACTGCAATTGCAAGAGATAACACCAGCACCAGGCTGTCTGATGGAAAGCCCTACTAGACCTGAGTTTAGCGTACATACCTTGCTCTTGAGGACTTCCAGGGAGATATTCAGGCGAGAAAGAGCAAAGCCATAGCACCTCAAACAAAATCCAAGGCTGGCAAAGACTGTGTTGCCCTGAAGGTGATACTGAAGTTCAGGGTATATGGGAGCCTTTCTCCAAAGGTCTGTTTGCCTTTCTGTCACCTATCGGTCAATGGCAGGAGGAGGCACCTCAAGTGACCTCCAGAGCAGCTTGTGCACTCTGGACTCCAGGCAGCAGACAGCTGACTACAGTCTAGAATGGAAATGAAGGACTAATTTGCCCAGGGACATTCCCTTTTGTATTTTAAAGTAATGCAAAGTGTCTTTTCACTTTCAGCTCTGGATTTGAGGCCTAAGAGGAGGAGTCACTGCCATTAGATCCACATCATCACAATTGTAACATCAAAACAAGTGTTGTATTAAAAATAAACACAACAGGCATTCACTGACTTGATTAAAATGTATACATATGGGTGAGGTCATTTTAATAAATGCCTTATGCACAGACATCTGCATTTCTTACCATGGCCCTAGGCTTGGAGAAGGAGCACTGTACATCCACAACTACCTGCTCTTATGCAGTTGCATCAGCCTGAGCTCTCTGGCTGTTTAGAACATCTACCACAACTGCCCTTATCGCATCCCTGTGCATTGACCTCCCCTTAACACTCACAAAGGCTACAAAAAACACAGCCATGGTTTACCACATTAGCTGGATATCTCTGATCTCTCTCAGGCCACCATGTCAAGGTCCTCCATCTCCTCTATGAATCTTTTGAAGACACATTCTGATGCTGTTTGGAAATAACTCACTGAAGATATTGTCCTCTCTGTGCGCCTGGAAAAAGCTCCATTAGTTAAGGGAAAGTCAGCTGGACTTTCCAGAATGACACAAAAAACTGCAAAGCCAATAATGTCCATATTCACACTGATGAAAATATTCTGTATGTCATTGGGAAAAAAAAAATTCAGGACTGGAAGCCCTGGTCTTATGTGCCTTCCTGTGCTGAAGTTTCTGCACCTCCCAGTATGAGCTGCCAAGCCTCTAGAGCTCGGGTGAACAGTACCTTCTGCAGCAAGCCCCTTGAGCTGGGAGCAAAGCTGGCAGCACAGTGGCTTCCCTACAGTTTGGGTACCTCCTCAGGAGTGCCAGTCACCCCAGGCTGCAGCTCCCAGTGCATCTAGGCCATGATCCAGAGACAGCCCTGCTCTGGGACAGGATGTAGGAGGGCTGTCCCCGACTGACTTTAGTCTCTTGGTCACCCTGCTGTGGATATCCCACCTGGAGAGTCCCTGCTGGCTCTGGAGCATCCCTGGGCTGTCCCAGCTGTCCCTGTGAGGGTACCAGTGCTTCCCAGCACTGCAGCAAGGAACGCAGCTGAGGGGGTTTGTCCTCTGACCGAGGTGTCTGCTACAACCCCAAAAAATTACTTTTGTGCTACTCATTCTTGCTGATGGTTCTTATACTGCTGCCCAGAGGAAGCTTCAGCCCGCTCCCTCTCCCTTTCAGGCAGAAACAACCACTGCCTGCCACCAAATAAAATCTCACCTTCCTGAAGAGGGAGGAGGGAGGGTTGCCCTTAATATAAATTGGAGTCCAGTGGAGCTGTTTGCTCACTTCATTTTCTTCCTGATGCCTTAGAGCTGGTTGGAAATGTCTGTGCTTGTGATACTTCTGGATATGTTCAGCAACGCCCAGGCAAGAAAGCTTTTGCAAACTGAACCACGGGAGCCACGAGCATGGGGAAAGGGGACAAGGGGACCTGTGTGCCACTGCCCTGGGGCACTTTATGAGGCTGGTAACTCCCAGGGAGTTTGCTTGCAGAGGGTGTCACAGAAGTCCCCACCTGCAGTACAGGAATGACACCCCTGCCCTGAGTGCTGAGGGAACTCTCCTGAGCATGATCTGTGCTGTAACGATGGTGATGCTCTGGGGCAAGAGGAGCACAGCTGGGGACCCAGGGCAGCCTCCACCAGTGATGTGCTCCATGGGAACACCAAATGTGTGCCCAGGCAGAAAGGTCAGGGCGCTCAGGGCTCATGAAGAGGCCGTGTGACAATGCCAGGGGTGCAGAGTGGGTGCTGGAAGTGGGGCACAGCACCCCCAGCTCTGCCAGCAGCACTGTGCTTCCCACCCAGCCATGGGACGTGGGTGACAGCCAACAGGCTGGGCCAGACCCTGGGCTGATTTCCCTCCTCTCATTCCCACAGTGCTTGCACCAATAGGCCTTGTCCCAAAAAGTTTATCCAAATCCTATTTGCATGCTGGTCCTCCAGACTGAGGCTCACCTTCTCTGCAGGATACACCTTCTTGGAGGCTTTTTACTGGTCTCTGCTATGGAATGAGCCATAAATTAGCCTGGGAACAGCTTGCTTTGCTGTGCCTGTGTATTTTCAACCTCAGTTCCATTTTAATATATGATAATATAGACGGTACTGTCCCCAGCCAGGATCCAGAAGGAGTGAGATGATTAAAAATAATTCATCTTACACTGAATTAAACAACTGAGAGCCTCAGGAATGGTCCCATCTGAGTTTGGTACAAATCACGGGTGACAATCTGGGTCAGTTTTTATTGGACCTGCACCTTTTTGCCAGCCCTAAATCTGCCAGCCATCACAAAGGTTTAATAAGAAGAGACAACAAAGAGGCAAAAAAGGTCAATCTCTATTTGAGAAGGAGATGGAAGGAGCAGGGCAGACAGGGCAGGGGAAGGTGGCGTGTCCTGGCAAACATGCAGGAGGTGATGTTTCCCCAGGAGAGGGACAGACAGCAATGCCCTGAGTTCTTTGGAAAGCAAACAGGCTGCACCTGGAGCCCATGCTGCTGTTTGCTGAGACTCGGCAGCCTGGACCACTTGTGGTTTCCTCTCTGAGTCTTGCCTCTGCCCACAGTGACATAGAGAAACTGAGGGAATGGAGGTGAGACACGCCTGGCACTTTCTGACCAGCTGAGGCACTGGGGGCACAGGGCTGCTTTGCCCACCCTTCTGTTGGGAAAGTGGCAGCAGGTTCCCCTTCCAGCCACCTCTGCTGAGTCACAAAATCCTCTGTGCATGCCATCCCCAGTGTCAGGAGGTCTGTGTGCTACATTGCTCTACCTTGGATTGAACCACCCCACTTCCCCCTCCCGGAAATAACTCGAGCAAGAGTGAGAATGACTCATCTGTGCATATGAAGACATGTATATGCACACACACAAATATATCTTCTGTGTTGAGAGCCTGGGGCAAAAATTTCACCCAGCTTTTGAGCTCCCTGGTTCACATGGTTCTGTGAGGTTTAATGAAAAAAAACCAAAACCAACCAAACAGTAAAAAACACACCAGAACAGTGCCAAAATAATAAAAAAAAAAAGGAAAATTAAAAATCATATCCTGTTACCATGTGTCTAGCTTGAAAGGAGGCCTTCCTACATGTCTGTGCATTTTGTCCCCCATGGTCTCATACTAGTGTGACTGTTTAGTGAGTGGTGGGTTGGCTTGCTCTGCTTCCAATCCAGCTGTGCCACATGAATCCCAGTCACTGCTATTTGCCTAGGAATTGGATAGATGGTTTCTTTCCCTGTCCTTGCAAACAGCTCCTTTGACGTGGTTCCTGGCCAGTGATGCTGATAATGGACGTGACACACATGGCTGTGCCTCACTTTGAGGTTGAGTGAAGACAATCGTTTGCCCAGATCATTCCTGAATTCAGCTTTATAAACTCTTCCTCCTCCATAAAAGTCCCTGGAATGGTGCAACATCCCAACAAGGGCTTGTGAAGCTTTGTAGCTGTGTCTGGTCTTGTCCCATTTTCCAGTGGGTTGCATTGAATTCAGCGTGGAATGACTGCACCAAGGACATGGAAGCCTAGAATCACAGCTAGGTTGGCAAAGGCCTGTGCCTAAGATGATCAAACCCAACCATAAACCCAGCACCGCTAAACCATGGTCCTAAGTGCCAAAACTACACATCTTTTAAATACCTTTCCTGTTCCCTGTGCCAGCCCTGGCCAAGCACATCTGAAGCTACAGATCCCCATCACAGCTGAGGCCCCCCGTGTGCTGCTCCCACTTGTAAGCAGTGGAAGGCAACAGAGTTGGACCCTTGGCCACCAAAGCTCAAGAGTCAACATCAGCATTCTGTGGTGGCAAGCTCAGCTCGGTGAGCCCTCCCCTGTGCCTTGGCAGGTGGGATTGTTACTGCCCCAGGCCTCCCTCAGCCAGCAGAGCCAAACGTGACAATGTGACGGGTCTGGAGAAAAGGGAAACCTTTTAATTATTCTGCCAGAAAAGGTGAGCTGGTAAATGGGTCTTGTTGCCCAGGGGTTTTGCAGCAGGGAAGAGAAATCAGTCATTCACCACAGTGTTGTTGTGACGGGCTGTGACAAACATCCTGAGGCAGCTGTGTCTGGGCACAGAGTCATCAGATGGCACAGCCTAGGAAGAGCAGCTGCTCCCTTTTGTTGGGTCAGAGACCCTTTTCCACAGCAGCCCCCTCAGTGACCACCCGTGCCCTGGCAGTGTGACACGATGCATTTCATCAGCTATTGGGAGGACGTTAAGCTCAGTGACACCCATTCCAGCCAAGCTACATTGTTTAATAAAGAGCACATAATCACAGACATCAGCTGCAGAAGATTAAGGTTGCTTTCCCCCTCCAGTGTATTTTACCTATGTCTATTTTGCTACATTTTCTCTGCATCCTCAGCCTTTCCTCCTCAGGACTGCTCTTGCAGAGTGAGTGTGTGAATGGTACAAGTGCAGAGGAAGGAAGTGGTGTTGCTGATTCAATAGAGTGTGCTTTTCCTTCTGAGTCAATACAGAACAACTGTCTCACTGTGCTCAGAACGTATTAGAACAAGAAGTCTGCCTCTGGTGTGTGTGGGCTTGTGTTTTAATCTCTCTGACCCAGAACATGGAAAGGTTGCACAGAAGGGATTTTAATTATCTTGAAAGTTACTAAAGTCCAATTAAAAGTGTGGAGTCATCACAGCAGGCCACCCATCCACTGTATCAGTCTGTGGGCCAATTGCTGCCATATATCCAAAAATCACAGGGCATGAACCTGCTTCTAGAAAACAGAATGTGTCGGGAAGCAGTATTGTTAAAGGCTGTGACATTTTTGAATCACACAAGATCCTGCCCAGAACTGCAGCTGGACTCCATGAAGACAGCACCAGAGACAGCTGCGAGGATGGGGAGAAAATGTGAAGGACAAGGACATAAAGTTATAGAGCTAAATTTCCAGAATTTTCTGCAGTAAGTAGATCCAAGGTAGGAAGCCTGCAAGAAAATCTAAGATTTGCAGAACCACTCAAGACAAATACTGAAGAAATGGAAATTACACAGCTACTAAATTATGAGTTCAATTCAGACTTCATCCCTCAGGCTATCAGGGTGATATCTGGTTCTAACAAGAAGAGATGATTTGCTGGTACAGTGAAAACTAAAAGAAGAGAAGTTGGAAACAACTCCAACTTGGGAAAAAAAGTCACAGCAACCATAGTACCCATGAAGAGGATACAGTGGGAGCTTTTAAGTGAAGAAGCCAAGACACTGCAAGAAATTGCAGGGATATATTGAAATCAGTTCCTGTGTAAAGGGCTGGAAAATAGTAAATGTTTTGATTAAAATTCTTGTTTACATTATTATTTAAAACATGGAACAGCCTCAAATTTCAAAGTTTCATGCACATTTCTCACAGGCCCAGGCTGGAGGAAATGCGGGTAGTGTCTTCTTTCATGATACTTTCTATTAAGCTCATTTCACCTCAAAGGTTTTGGTGAGTCTGAGCCCTAAACCAAAAGCAAAACTCAAGCAGGCATAAAGATAAGGCAATGGAAAGTGATTGCCCAAGCCACTGTGAACTGAAACTGCCATGTTATGCACAGTGCAGGTGTCAGAAACACATTGAACATACATTGCACATTCTGGAACAGCAAAGGACTCTGGCTTCCAGCTATGAAGTTCTCATGAGCAGAACAGGCTTCTCCACAGACTGGTGATAGCTGCCCATGCAGCACAAGCCATGGTCAGGGAACCTGACCCCAGCTGCTGGATGCCCACCAGGGATGTCAGTGCCCTGTATGTGCAGCAGTGAGGAGTGTTTAATTCTCTCCTGTGCTCCCCCAGCAGCCTGCTCTTCATGCTATTGCAGCGTTTTTTCAATTGGGCAACAAAAAATCTGTCATGTACTGGGTTTGTTTTTGTTACTCCTGGGCACTAGAGGAGTGGACTAGACACATCTGGGATTTTCTTGGGACAGACTTCGGCTCATTGCCCAGTTCTTGATTTCAGGGTAGGGATCATGGGCTGAGGGATTCCACTGCCGTGGACTGGCTGCCTAGTAGAGCTCTGTCTCTCTTGAGTACATCTCAGACTTTTATTGTAGAGTGCTCTTTTGTGCTAGGGAAAAGAAATTACCAATCTGAGTTTCATGCTGGTTTAAAATAGTCTAGGCCAAGGCTGTCTCAAAAATTGTCTCAAGGATACAGCTGCAGGCTTCAAAACTGATTCAATAGCTCGGTGTCTTTCTGTAAAGTGCTTTTGGTGCTCTGCAGGAACAATGTGGTGCGTGAAATTAAGTACAACTCTTTGGCAAATAAAAATTAAGCTTCAGCTGAAATATACTGTTCCCAAGGCTTTCTTAAAATGAAGCAAGGTGGTCCTCGACTTGAAACACATTGTATTTGTACTCTTACCTTCCCATTCCTTACTCCCCACTGAACTCTGCTCACTTGTCCTGCTCTTAAATCACATTTTGAAACACCAGCCTGTGTCTGTGCACAGAGACACAAACACAGAGGCAGAGCCCTCAGGAAAGCTGTTCTATTGCAGCACTTGGTATTGTTTCATGATATGAATGTGCTGCTCTGTGTGCTGCTGCCCACAGGCTGTGGCAGGAGCCCTGCAGGGCTGGGATGCAGCCTGGCCAAAAGTCATACCGAAATAGGTGAAAATGCAAAAAGAGAAAGCTGACCACAGCTGCTCCTCTGTGCTGCTGAAAGCCATAATCTGGGCAGGCTCTGTGCCCACTGCTGCATCTGCCCAAAACCTTGTCTTCACAGGGAGGCCAGCGGTCCCCCAGGTGAGGAGTATTTCAACTCAAAATAGGATGGCAATCCTTTCACTGTTAAAAAAGCCAATGCACTGAAACACCATAAACATCCCCCAGATAACAGGAGTGATCTGGGTGCTGGTTGAAAAAAAGGAAGGAAGGAAGGAAGGAAGGAAGGAAGGAAGGAAGGAAGGAAGGAAGGAAGGAAGGAAGGAAGGAAGGAAGGAAGGAAGGAAGGAAGGAAGGAAGGAAGGAAGGAAGGAAGGAAGGAAGGAAGGAAGGAAGGAAGGAAGGAAGGAAGGAAGGAAGGAAGGAAGGAAGGAAGGAAGGAAGGAAGGAAGGAAGGAAGGAAGGAAGGAAGGAAGGAAGGAAGGAAGGAAGGAAGGAAGGAAGGAAGGAAGGAAGGAAGGAAGGAAGGAAGGAAGGAAGGAAGGAAGGAAGGAAGGAAGGAAGGAAGGAAGGAAGGAAGGAAGGAAGGAAGGAAGGAAGGAAGGAAGGGAGGAAGGAATATGCTTTTACCCACAGGAACAGCTTTGCCATCCAAAAATCCAGTGCAGGAAGCTGGGCAGACAGGCAGATGCAGAACTTCCCAGTGGGTGGAGGTCCAAGACTGAGCCTGGGGCTGGAGTAAGATGAGCACATTGGGAGTGAGGGAACTGTCCAGCAGGACACAATGAAGGAATAATCCAAGGATGGGAATAGAAGAAGATAAACTGATCTGGCAGTCAGACAAGCACCCTGCTTCCAGCAATTTACAGTAAAAGCATTTCAGGGCTTCAAAGGGCCCCCAGCAGTTGTTTCTGTCAGTGTCCCAGGTTCAGCAGGTCTCTGGAATGCCTTTCTCACCCACATTCAAGAGAGTTTGGCTTGTTTAGTCTAGCAAAACTAAGGAGGAGAGGGCATAGCTTTGTTTTCTGTAAATACACCAGGGGCTGGGGTAGGAGAAGATCTATTAAAGCTAAAAGATCTTTTTGGCATGAAAACAAATGAGGGATCAGTTGCTGTATGAGAATATTTGGGATAAAAATTAGGCGGTTTCTATCTGGCAAGGAGTTTGACAACAGCTGCCTGCAAGGAGAGGGGCCTTTGGGGAATGACAATATTTTGAGGATGAAGCTCGAGTAATTTTTGGAGGGGACTATAAAATGTTGGATGAGCAGGTGACTGAGAAGTTCTTTATAACTGGAATAGGGGCAGAGAAATGGCATGAGAAACAGAAAAGCAAGAACTGGAACTGAGGTCTGTGGGGGAGGCTCATAGATAACAGAGAAGAAAGCATTTATGGGCAGTGGATAAGCCTCACTGTAAAGGACAAAAGAGGCCAAGAGCTTTTGGAAGTACAGGTGAAACATCTCTCACCTTGTCAACAACGTCTAGGGAATTCTGTCTCCAGTGAAGTGGCCTCTGTTTATCCATGTACCACCTGCCTGGAAGGCAGTGCTGGTTTGTAAGCAGATAAAATAAAAAACACAGCATCCAGGGAATTTCTGTCTTCCGATTACTGCTGTTTGGAACATCAGAGATGTTTTTTCTAGGTGAATCCAAAGGATTTCCATCAACTCTGAAGAACAGAAGAAAAGAATATCTGATGTCTTTCAGCTAGGACTTGCCTATCTGTACCCATCTAGTTACAAGCATAAAATCCTCTGCTGAGGAGAAAACCATGGGTCATGGAAAGCTCTGTGCATGTGGGAGCAGGGAGTTTTTCCAGTGGGTGCTATGCACCCCTCCATACCCAACCTTATCATCTGAGCCATGGCCTTGGAATAGGAAACACAGGAAACATACCATGTCCAGGAGAAGGATCCCAGATAGCAATGCCTCTTCTGTGTCTCAAAGGAACCATCTTCTTTATGGCAAAGAGAAAGTCCTCTGGTGGAAAGATTTTTGAGGGTAAACCATAGCATTTTAGAAATCAGAACCTGCCTAGGAAGGAGAAGGGTTTCAATGTGCCAGCCCAGAACGAGTCCCCCAGCTGGGAGGTGTAAGACATTGAAGTGTCTTACATTTTTTGATGTCTGCATTCTTTAAAACACAGATCTGGGGCCAGGCTGCACTGGGGGTGGGAGGCTGTGCAGCCAAACAGCCTCACATACTGCTGTGGAGAGAGCAGTGTGCCTAGAGGTATCAACCTGTGAGTGGGATGCAAGGCAAAAGCTGGGGAACCCAGGCCTATATCTGTATCCATGTTTCCACATACACATATACCAAAACATGTATACACACACAGGGAAAACAGAACAAACCAGGACAGTCCATTGCGCTGGGTCCTGCCCCGGGAGAGGGCCAGAGAGCAAGCGAGGGGCAGACGTGAGCGCGTCACCACGCCTGGCGCCACGGGAACACCGGCTCCGTGGGACAGCGCCGGCTGAGGAGCCACCAGAGCAGGGAGCAGCAGGGGACACCCAGGCAGGAGAAGACCACGAGGCAGAGAGGTCCTGGAGGTGCAGGCACACGGGCCACTCTCCTCCCCTGGAATCACCCCAGGGTGAGGAAGTGCCTGGAGCCAAGGTGGACTCTGAGCGATGGCCCCGAGCCCCTCCATGGAAGAATGGATGGGACAGAAGGAGGGCTGCAGGGTGACTTTCCCACAGCTGCAGCAAAGGCCAGAGCCAACCTGCAGCCTTGAGCTTGGTGCCAACCCCAATGCCGGGAAGTGGGAGCTCCTGCACTGCCTGCAAAGAGCAGAAATGAGAGAAAGAGAGACATCTTCCAGCCAGTTTAATCAAAGATAATGAAGAGATCTGTTTCTCAGTTAGATATATCTATTTTGATTTTCCAAAAGAGCACAAAGGGCCTTGGAGAAGAAACAGGAACATGGGCCCTCTGTCCCTGGCTTACCCTTTAGTGGCGCTCTGTTTCCTCGTCCATCCCGGGGCAGTGGTGCTGAATGCTGATAAGGCCAGACTTGGACCAGCCTCAGTCAGACAGTTGGTGCAATTTGACTTTAGATAATACTAAATGATTTGTTTTTAGCATCGCGTTGGGGTGAGTTGGGGTATTTGTTGTTGTTGTTGTTGATTTTGTTGTTATTGCTTCTCCCCCTCCTTCTATTCCAACCAATTAGGTTCAATTTATTTTGGCAGAGGACATGATTAGTGGGGCTGGGCTCCAGATGGTTGGGCGCTCAGCCGCTCACCATAAATAACTCTGGATGAGCAGTGCTCCTGCATGCAAAGCTGGGACACGAGAGGCCCAGGTCGCCAGATGAGAGCATCCCATGGCTGGCATGGTGGGACCGTACCTGAGCCCTTTGGAAAAGGCCCTGACTGACTTTTCCTTAGATATCTCCAAAAAATGGGTTTGTTTCCACTCTCAGGCAGTCACTGGCAGGGCACCACTCGCCCAGCTGCTCCCCCCTCTCTGAATTAACCTCCCCTCACTGGATCAGCCCAAAGCTGCAGCTGAGCCTTAGCAAGCAGGGAGAACATGTCTCTCCCATTTCACCTTGCAGCACCTTTTGGTCTGTCTGAGGATCATCTGATCTGGCTCTTGGTATGGATCCACAAGTGACGGGGAGCATTCTGTAGGGCTGATGAGCCCAGCCACACACCAGTGTGGAGTGGGACTGAGCTGCCATGTGTCCCACAGACACAGTCACAGTCAGGCCTGCTGTATTGGCACTGTGGCTGCCAGACCCTTGGACATCCCTCAAAACTCTAATGGGGCTCTTTGGGAAGGGGACAGTACTGTATCAGGTAGAGGCAACCTTGGTAAAGAAGCAGATCCAGCAAAGAAACATTTGTCAATTTTTTTCAAAATCTGACACTTTTCAGTGCTTTTTGAACAAATAATGTTTTATCAAAGCAATGCCCGACTCCATGTTGTTGTGAAACCTGAACAATTACCTTCTGTAACACACTCTAAGATCCTCAATGAGATGAAAATAAAGCCAACAGTTTATTGATATTGTTCTATCAATATTTAAGAAATACTCAGTGAATTGCAAACTGAATAGCTATTCAACATTTTTACATTATCTTAGTCAAGCAAGCATTTGCTGAGAATGTCTTATGCTTTAGGAAAAAGCTGGTTGTTGATTTAGTAAGTAACAAAGAGAAGGTTCCATTCTGTACAATAAGTCTACCATTAATATAATGTGACTATTGTATTGAAGTTAAGGGGCAGACAGTACAGCAAGGAGGAAGTAACTATGAAGTGTTAAAATGTCTTTGAACTGAGCATTGCAAGCCTTTGAACTGAGCTCTTTACCTCCCACCTCTCAGTGCCACAAGCTGCCCTTCCCTGGTGCGTGTCAGGTTGCCCAGGGAGCCTCAGTCACTCACAGCAGCACAGACACACCTGAAACTGCCACCTGCATATGGGGAAATAAACCCCAGTTCAGCTCTCGTCCATAGTCCAGCTCTGCAAGTTCACACCTCTGTGTTGCAGGGTTTGCAGGGGCAAAACCCTGATCCCTGTCCCCCACTGAGCACCGTCCCCAAAAGACTCACGAGATGTGCATGCCTTGACCATTGAGCAATCTCAGGCTCTGCTCCCTGGACTTTTTGCATTGTAAATCTCACACCCAAGCTCCACTTGGGTCTGGAAGATCTCTGCAGTTCTTTCAGAGTTTCAATCTTTTGGGGGCTATAAGGTAAGCCAAGCTCTTGCTCCTGGAGAGACAGACATGTTGGAGAATGTTCTGTCTCTGTCTGCAGGTAGACAATGCATGACCAGCCCTCTGTAAGATGAAGATGCCTTTCACATGGCCTAGCTGCAATTTTGGGCTGCAGCTAAGCTCATGCCAGCCTTGTGCAGAGGAAGCCTGGTGCACAGACAGCTGTTCCTGGGCATATCTTTGCTCATAACAAGGGAGCTCACTATTCCTTCTCTGATCTTCCTGGACAGTCTTTTTTTTATTGAGGGGTAACAGGAGGGACCAATATCAGAAGAGATCCACCTTAGGGAACGCTGGACAAAGCTGCTTCCTTTGCACACGATCCAGCACATGCTTACTCCATGCACAAGGCAACTGTTTAGCAGTGTTGCACAGGTGTGGAGTGTTTATACAAGTAATGGAGCTGGTGTCATTGCCACATGCAGATGGCTGGAGCTGCAGTGAGGTGCTGGTGCAAGTGCTGTAAATGCCAATACAACCAGTCATATGTGGCCCATCTTGCCCGGAGCACAGGTGTAGCTGTGCCACTCCAGTGATTTCTCACAGGGAACAAAGATAAGATTGTCTTCCAGTCACTGTGTTGTCTCCCATTGGAGGTTTTCTGCAGGGATGTTGTAGAAACAAACTTTAGGTTAAACAGAAGCACTGATACCCCTGGGAGTCAGTTGTAAATCCCATGGCCATGGTGGGTGTCACATGCAAAGAGGTGGAACAGATGTTCATAACTGATAAGACTTGTTCTGGTCTAGCTTAAAACCTTGAAAATTGGAGATAAGGCAAGGCCTCTGCATGTAACACTGAGCAGAACCCACAGTTCACAGAGGTGTTCTCAAACACGTTTACATACAGCTCTATTTATCTCTGGACCCATTGCAAATCCATGTGTACAGTCACCCGTATTTTGCAAAATGCCTGAGAGAAACATGACAGAATCTAAAGAAGCTAGAGATGGAAGTAATCTATCAGATCTATTTGCAATCTCTCATGAGCCAGGCAGCATTTTTCCCTGGGCTATACTCATTGCTTTGCCTCGTCTTGTTTTTAATCACTCAAGCAAAGAGACTAGAACAGCCAGGCAAAGTTATGTCATATTGCTGCAGCAGGGGCACTGGGGAACGTTGTATCTCTGATCAGAACTGAGTCCCACAGTTGTACAATGTATACTTATAAAGCATGCTTGATGTGGTTAAAAACATCCTATGCAGAAATGCATTTAATTTCTGCAAGGATTCGTCGTCCAAGAATTTTTAAGACCTTGCAATAAACATAGCCAAAGCCATCATTCAACAAATTGAAATCACACTTGTATTAATGTGGTTGCTATATTCATATACAATTTAACCCTCATGACTTTATCTTGTAATCCAGTAAAGTGTGCAGGTCAACAGAAGTTGTTATCAGAGACTTGACTGAGCATTTCTTTTCCATCATCTCCTCCACCACTTCCTTGACTTAAGGCACTTCATCCAGAGATCCCTCACTTAGGCAGACCACATTTCCTAACACATCCCTCCTGGTCTCCACTGAGAATCTCTTTCATGTATTAAGTGAATTCAGTGCTGTTTTCTAAGGTCTCCTTATGGGTCTGCCCTTTGGTGGTGGTGACTTCTTCCAGCAGGGTGATGTTCCACTCGTGCAAACAAAGAGAAAGAAACGACTCAGAAAAAAATGTGACTGTAGAAGTAATTTGTTATCATTCAGGGTCCTAGTTTTCTTCCCTTGAAAGCATAAAAGAGGAAGGGCCCCTCCCAGCAGCCCAAAGAGGTTGCAGCAGAGGCAAGTTGCAATGTGCACGCCATGCTGCTGTAGCTGGGCTCACACAAAGCATAAGGAATCAGTTCTTACAGCCAGAGACACAGGTCTCTGAGAATAAATACCCTGTGTATTTGCTAGCTCAGTTGCATCTAATCAACAGACATGTTTTTTTGTTAAAGTAACCCAGGAGGCTTCTAGGGTCAACAGAGCTAAACAAAACAACCAGCAAAAACACTGTGGTCTAGGAAAGGGCAAGATTTTTTCAAAGCTCAGCTCCCCTTGGTGGTATGGCTCCTGTATGGAGGGATGAAAGTGTTTAAGTCATCAGAAAGAGCAGGCAGTGACCTGCAATAAAATACATGGCCTGGTGAGATATGTCTCATCTTGCTAATGACTTCCAGAGCTGGGTCAGCAGATGCCACTGTGGGGAACACCATCATCTGCAAGGCAGCAGACACAGCTCTGCTGTCTTGGCATGCCTCCATCCTCACTGCAGCCCTGGGCACACCAGCTCCACGGAGGCCCAGTGAGGGCAATCCAAATTTTTTGAAATAACACCTAGCAGTGGGTTATTCACAAATTCAAGAGAACAGTCCCACCAGAAGTCCAGTCTTTCCTATGAGCTGCAGAACCCTGAAACCAACAGTCTCTCTGAAACTGTTTGGCTGCAGTCACTTACCCTTTTTTACCAGAACTACATAAAGGCACCAATGAAAACAGAGTGAAAATATGTGGACATCTCAGACGTGCAAAAAAAAAAAAAAAAAACCCACTTTGAGATTTTGCTTAGTCAAATACTGGAGCTAGAAATCTCAGGGCAATTGTAAAGTTTAAGCCAGCAAGCTTATCCTATATTTTTCAGGCAAAGATGGCATTTTTCTGCCCTTAGCACATGGCTCTGCCTAATAAGGATACAGAGCAGGGCAGCCCAGAGCCAGCCTGATGCCTGGCCCAGTAACCATCCTCTGGCATGGAGGAAAATGGCTGAGGATTGATGGGCTGGGAGCATGGTGCCAGACACATCCTGCTGCTCCAACTCATCTCAGATCTATCTGGATACCCTTCCTCCCTGCCCAGCTGGCAGATTGTGCGGACTGCAACGGAGCAAACTGGGGCACAGGGCAGAGCTTGCTCTTTTGTGCAACACAGGAGCTAATCTCATTGCTGCAGAGTGAAATTTGGTTTCATGAAGGCTTTTGAGCTTAGGCCCACGTGTCCCAAACAAAAGACTGTTTCCAAATGGCCCAGAGCCTTCTCCAGGTCTTGTAACACTGGAGTGTTGGAGGTCTGAGACCCGCACTGCCAGGTATAGCCAGGTTCATGGCCCTCAGGTCCTCCCAGGCTGGGACTTGGCATTGCTGCCACTTGCAGAGAAGCACTCTAGGTATTTCTCCCCCATTAGCATGTCCCTGCAGCACAAGTCTCATTTCGGCACGGCACGTATTGCTAAATCTGCGCACCTTATAATCCTCACCCTCTCTGGAAAGAGAGAAAACCCGATGCACAGCAGAGATATGCCGCGCACAGCTCTCCCCACCAGCAGTGGCCATCTCAGCCAGAGCGGCTGGGGTACATCTCAGCACCAAAATGCACCCTCTCCCTCCAAAATTAACAAACTTTTAAACTGTGGGCCTTAGATGAGGGGGTGGGGAGGGTTGGAAATGGCCCCGTTGCTTCACGCTGCACATCAGCAACCGAGTTCACTTCACAAACACAAGGTGCGCTGTCAGAATAGCCCGGGGCAAAGTTTGTACTTTGCTTGAATTCTAACTTTTGTTTACCAAGGTAATAAACCGGTCTTCTCTTCCAGGTGTAAATGCTATTATGAAAAGCATATTTGTGTTTCATCTCACCTCAGATGTACAGTATGTGCTCACATCCTACACAGTGTGTACAGCCCACATTGCTCCAGAGCCAGCAGAAGAAAAGACAAGGGGTAAAAATAAATAGCCCCACTTTGTCCTCAAAAAAGAGTGTGTTGTGGAGAATCTAGGTGTTTAATTTGATCTCTTTGCCTACAGACCCTGTGTGCAGCCTTTGCTTTACTCTGTGAAGACTAGGCCAGACCTTTCCTGCATCCCTGTGGTCTTCCCCATTAGTGCAGCTGGGCAGACCCAGTGCAGGGAGCTGATGGGGATAAACTGCTCATTTTGGTGCAGACAAGCTGATCTCTAAACAGTGAGGTTTTATTTACGCTAAAATAGTTGGGTTGCCAGCTTGGCTCCCTCCTCCTAAAACTGCCTGCATCTCCATCGTGCTACATGCGTTGAGATGTGTTGTGTTTGGTGTAATCTCACTGAACCTGATGAGAGAGGAGAAAGAGGTGGGGGGAAAAAAATAGAAAGAAAAAACCCTGGCATTGTTTTTTTCTTGCACTTCACCTCCTGTTCCTGGTGTCGTGCCCACTTGGCAAGATTTAGAGATAGCAGATGAGCTCTGGATAAAAATGACCTAAATGTTTCCTCATCCCTTCAAACCTGTTTGGTGGCCTTCTGTCTCCACACCACTGGTAGCCTGGCCTGGCCACTGTGGCTGCCACCTGAATGCTACTGAAAGCCAGTGCCACGAGACTTGCAGCGACTGAAACAATCACAGCCCCAGTCCAGACACGGATCAGCCAGCACAACGTGGCGTGGCACAGCACGGCGTGGTGGGAATGGGCAAGAGCACTGCCTGCCAAAGCAGTGCACCCCACCCTGGCATCACTTTGCTCCTCTCACACTGAGCTTGTAAAATTTCACGAGATGACATCTTGAAAAACTAAGTGTGAAATGCCAGACTTGGATGGGGCCTTCCCAGAATCTGCCCAGCTGCAGGTCAGCAGTTATTTCCTTCCTCACCTGTTGTAGCCCTCTATGAGCAAATTTCAGAGGGTAATAACCACACAATTTTATTTTTTTTTCACAAACTATTTATTCTATTAAAAACCTGTGCCCATAATTTCACCTGTATTACAGAAGAGCTGCTTCAGAGTGGCAAAGAAAGGGTCTGAAGAAGACCACAGAGTGAGCAGTGCGTGGTGCCTGCTGTGCCCAGCGCTGGGCGCTTTCTCTGAACGCCTTTGCTCCTGAAATCAGCAGCCCCACGGAGGGAGCTGGGCTGCCAGTGCCACACAGGTCTGAGCCTGCCCTGGCCCAGACGCCTTCCCCACCCCGCTGTTTACACCAAAGTGCTTGCTCCAGCACAGGCTGAAACTGAGCCCTGGCTCCTGCACCCAGCAGGGCCCCGGCACACTCTGCTCCCCTCGGGCAGTGACAGGGTCTGGACCCCTTCGGTGCTGCATGGACCTTGCACGGTCCTTCCAAAGCCAGTGCTGCACTCAAGTGAACACAAGGCAAAGAGCTGTCGTGCAGATGGAAGAACGGAGGTCCCCAGCTGCACATGCTTATGCTCCTCTTTGCTTCCGGAGTCACAGAAGCTGGTTTATGGTTTGGGTATTTTTAATGTCCACAAAACTCATTGAAGGTTCTTAGCAGCTTTTGCACTTTCTCTTTTATTTTTCTACCTCCAATATTCCTTTATGCTTCCACAGCAGGGCAAGAAGGAACATTGCTCAGAGGAATGCAATCCTCCCTATCCATCAAACCCAAGCATGACCAGCAGCTCTGCTATCCCTTCCCACAAAACTTCACACAACCACATGAGCTGAGGGAGAACACCCTCAGCAGCAGTGACTTTGAGCAGCCTCTTTGCAGCAGTGGAATGAAGAGCCCACATCTGACCCATCATAACCCAGGAAAGGGGAGCTCCTTTCTACTTAGGAAGGGAAACTGGCGCTACCCAGGGAACTGGTGTGGTCTCAGCTCCTCATAAGGGACTGATTGTGAGCGAGCTACTGGTGGAGGATGGGAACATCACGGGTTTCCCCACGTGGTTAATTCCTGCCATGGTGCCTTCTTGGATTCACCCACCCTCTTGAGCTGGGTGGGGCAGAGGAGGACACGTCTGGGTCCACCCATGCGCTCCCAAAGAAGGAGCGACGTGTCACCCCAATTTGGGAACAGGTGTGTTCAGTGGCCAGATCAAGGCACGTTAGGAGACCTAGAACTAGTTTGACATAGGCTATTATTTCATGGCAGCTCAAGTATATTCCACATGTCCTTTAAGTGCTCCACAGCACAGTAATGGCCCAGGCCAGCCTTTCCAATCGTGTTCTCCTAACACGTCAGTTTGGTTCTTCCAGAACAGGGAGGGAGTGGCTTTTTGCCAGCGTTATGTAAGGAGCAGAGCGATTGCGTAAGTTCAGTTGGTCGCAAAGGTGTAAAATAGGCTTTATTGGTAATTGCTGCACCTGGAAATTTCTCCAGAGGCATCTGTGCATATTTTACAAGGAACTTGTCCTTATCTAGATTTGGGGTCTTCTGGAATCCTTTCTTCTGGATACTTCTGTTCTCAGAAATGCTTGTGCAAAGGTGAATGTTTACTTTCATGCAGGATTTGATAGGAGGTTGTATGTCCCTTCACCAATGCTACATAAAGTGCTTGAGTTGCTCCACTGACCTGCGATTTGTGCAGTCAGAGGCAGGTGCTTGTTTTAAATCAGTTCCCAGGTACAAACCTGGGACATTTGATAGGCCTGTCCAGTCCTCCTAAGAGTGACAACAGGACCGTATGACTGCAACTAAGAAGAATTGCTCTTCTTGAGATCTTTCTAGAGAATTAAATAGCAAGTAACACCGGTTAGAAAGACAAGTTATTTGACACAATTTCACAAGTAGGAAAGATCATTGCATTCCACATGTCAGTGTGGGATAAGACCTTGTGTATTTTAGGAAAAGTGAAATAGCATTTAAAAGTGGTCAGAATGTGGCCCACTATAACTCCAGCCACGGAAAGAGAAATGGCAAGCTTCACTTTCTTTCTCTATCTTCTATACGTTTAGCATTAAGTGTATGAAAAAGGCTTTACAAAACCAAGGCCCGATCAGTAGCTAATGCATTCCCAGGTTCAATAACAAGTACACTTTGTACATCAGAGGAATGGCAGACTGCCCAGAGCTTTTGGGCAGATGCTGTTTCTAAAGAAATTAAATGCATGAATAGATAATAACCAAAGAAATCCCTGCTGGAATAGAGAAAGGACAACCTCCTTCTGATAAAATCAAGTTCTTGCTCAATCATTCCCCACTTGAACACGAAGACCAAATTGAGTCAGTCATGAAGGTCCTGGAGTCTACAAATAAATGGTTGGGTTTCTTTTCTCTTCACCATGCTGTACATTATCCTGAGAACTGGCAAAACACAGCAGGAATGACTTCTCTGTCCCTACCAACAAGAGGGACATTGCAGCGGGTCTGCTAGGCTGAAGGAGTTACCCAGTTTTTCCTCAGCTGGTTACCCCCAGTCCTCTAAGGGCAGAAGGGAAGGAGGAAAGTGTGTTTAACCTGTGTCCTCATCATGCAAACAGAGGATTCAGGTGAGGAAGACCTGCAGGACAGAAAACATGAGCAGGGCACCAGCAGTGAAAAGATGAACCTGAAGCTGGCGAGGAGTGGGTGAGCTCTGACATGGGAGGCATGAGGTGAGGGTCAGGGTCAGAGGAATGGAGGGAGCTAACCTCAAACCAAACCACCTGGGTTTTTCAATCCTTGATTCCGGTCATGGTGCAACACAAATTCCTCAGCTGGCTTCCCCCACTACTGAATCTAGCCTCTGTGCTGCTGTCAGACCCTGTCCTCATTGCCTGACCACCGCTGGCTGGTCTCACTGGAAGTCCTGTGGGAGGCACACAAATACTTGGCTGTGCTGCATCAACTCCCTGGCAGGGAGAGTTCATACACAGAGGGCTCAGAGAGGGGTGGGTAAAGTGCATATGGGGAAGCAAGAACCAGCACCTGGGTGTTGGGATGAAGTAGTTGATGTCAATGTTGGTGTGACCAGTGCCAGCTGCTGGTACAGGGAGCTGGTCAGAGGCACCTGCTCTGTGCCTGGGAACCAGGCTGCTGGCACCACATGAAGGACCTGGGAAGCTCAGAGATGTTTGACCAAATCTTTTCCAAGAGACAGAGTCCAAGTCTTGCTTCTCTTCCCTCTTGTTTCCCATGGTCCATGGGGATGGTATAACCTCATAAAATCTCTTCCAAGGCTACAGGCCCTGGATGCAAAGGACAGTAATTGTTCTGCCCAGGGTCTGGCTCAGGAAAGCAAGGGACAGAGCTTAAGATACAGCTCAGAAGTGGGAATCTGGCACACTTCTGTAGCTGAGAGGCAGGTGGAAATGCCCTGAGCAAAAGGTGAGACACCTTTGGATGTCAAACAAGTGAGACAGTTGCTCAGCAAGCCCACAGGCTCATGCTTTACTTCCTGGTGAGGATATCCTGGGGACTAGCTGTAGTGTGATTGCCAAGGCAAAACCATGGTATAGGTGACAGCACAAGGCCAGGAACATTTTGTACACAGGCTTGGTGCTCCATCCAATGTTGTTCTTGACCACTGGGGCCACTGGGGCCACTGGGAAGCTTCTGAAATGCCTCACAGGGAGAGGGAAATTCAGTGCAACCAGTCATCGAGGATAGCTGCAATATCTAATGTTCCTGGATCTCACTCAGTCTCTGAAATACATTTATGGTGTACGTGACAGGTGGTTTATTTTCAATACCTAGAGCATAGAAGGCATGTGAGATGATGTGCTGTCATCTAGAACACTTTATTCTTGTTTAGTGCCAACTATGTTACAATATCATTTTGATGTCACCATTTCCTCCCGCTGAAATAAAAAAAAAAAACAAACCAACATTGCTAGACAACATTTCCCAGCAGGGAGACTTCTGGGTTTGTTTTCCATTACACCTGCTTTTTTATTACTTCATTGGCTTGTTCAGAAGAGAAGGATAAAGAAACTAGAAGAAAAATGAATACATTCCTATATTTTTTAATCCCTTTAGTTACAAAAGATCTGAACAATCCTTTAAAAAATACCTAAGTGTCAACACATAGCTGATGTCATAAAGTATTCATGGGGGCTGGGATTAATGCTGACATGTTCTAAACTGATTAAATTTGAGAACCTGATGACTAGAGTTGGATTTTCATTATTCCCCTGATACGGGCAGAAAGTTTCAGAACTTGAGAGTTTCTAAGTATCCAGCACATCTCTGTGGAGCTCAAACAAATGGCCTAGGAATAGCAATAACAGGTGGTCCCCAACCATGGGGTTTTTAAGCTGCATCTCTCAAACCCAGTTACTCCCATGCCACACTTTCATCCTGATTTGTTCCACAAATGTGCAGTGCTAGGCTCTGCAAGCAGCCATCAGCTCCTTCATTCCTAGCAGTCTCTCAGGGAGCAGCTGCAGGTGCCAAAGCCTTTGCCAGCTGTGGAGGAAGAAAATGGTGCCTGGCAGGGCCAGCCAAACCATTGCCAGCCCCCAGCTCTGTGGCTGTGGGAGACACACACATTTCTGAGCACCCTCTCTAGCTATTTGTGCTGGATTTGCTACAGCACTGCACACGGGACTGGATGCAGGCTCCTACCTGCAAAGCACCTGACACAGGTGTGGTAAACCAGAGTCTCCAACACCTTTGGGAGATGCTGCTGCACACAGAGAAAGTCTTCCTCTTAGAGGAAGTTTTTCCATGGAAAATATTGTCCCTGCTGGAGCCTGACAACCCAGCCCCAGCTCCAGGCCTCTCTCAGGAGATCTGTCCTCAGGAAGAGTTTTGGTCCCAGAAGAGAGAGCTCTGCAGAGGATTCCTCTGCACAGTAACCTGTTGTGAGGGTTTGTAAATGAGCCCTGCAAGAACCCAGCTCTCCTGGGCAACACTTCAGAGTGCATGGGCTGAAAAAGGCCTGAACTCTGCAGGGAGCCCTGGGGAAACAGGTCAGAGGTTGAGCGTTCGACTGCTGTGCAGCTCCAGCCCCAAAACTCAAGGCCAAGAGGAAGGGATGGAGCAAGGGAGCCTGGGACCATCTTGGATCATCTTGCTCAGGACCTTCCTCACTCAGTAAAGCTGTCCAGCACAACCTGGCAAGACAAGACTGAACCTTCCCAAGAAAAAAGATGTTGATCTGGGCTCCACATGACAACAACATGAGAGAAACTCCCCCAACCTTCCTTCTCCCTTACTCCTCCTCCTCCTCCTTCTTCCCTTCCTCTTCTCCAGCCCTGGCAGCACATCTCTGCAATGGCCATGTAACAACAGCACCCTGGCTCTTGCCCAGCAGGGCTCCCACTGCATCTGGCGTTTCTGGGCATGGCCCTCGCGAGTACACCCATCTTAACTGACCCACATCTTTGCACAGGCTGTTTCTGGGGCAGCGTGAGCGTGTTTTGCTACTGCAGCTTGCATCGCCCCTGCCCTGATAGGGCAGTTTTCCAGGCAGGGCAAACATTTCATCATCATCTCCTTCATGTTTCTTTTTCTTTCTCATTTCCCTTTTTTCCACCCCCATGTTTTTTTCCTTCAATATTGCCTAACCTCCACCTGGGTGCAGGCGGTGGGGTGAGCTCACTGTGCGGAGCCCTGCCAGCCCCAGGGTCGTGCAGAGCCAGCCTCCTCCACCCTGTGGGAGCCAAGGGGACTCTGGTGGGAGCCATGGGGCCTGAGATGTCCACACTGAGCCCCTCCACCCAGCGACACAACCCTTATGTGTCCCGCTGCACATCCCAGCACGGCACTGGGTGGAGGGAGCTTGGCCATTTCCATCAGCATCCCTGATGAGGAGACACAGCTCAGCAGAGAGCAGAGAAAAGCGTCAGCCCCACCACTGTCCTCCACTTGACTGTGGGAAACCAAACCTTGCACTTTCCTGGGGGTGTGGGAGGCACACAACGACCAGGGTGAGCTGCTGCCTTCCTGCACCTTCTCAGCCCATACCTCCCAAGAGACACAGTGGGAGCTCTGGTGGCAGACCTCACCAGGAAACGGTGCTTTCTGCAGGAAAAGCTTTTTTTTTTCATTATTTTCTGTTTCTGCTCTTATTATTTTTTTGAGGGGGGAGGGGAATTGAGCTGGGGGATTTCTCTAAAAGTATATATTACAGGGGAAGAAATATCCATTTTCTGTCTAATCGCAAGAATTTTCTTGATGCAGACAAATATCACTTCCCAGAGGGCTGAATTGCTTCTGCTTCCTGTTGCTGAGAACTACACTTTGTTTGATGGGAGTTTGATGAAAACCTTAAGTGGTGGCAAAAATGGAAATTTTGCAGAGATAGCTGCTGGAACCATCTGAAAGGTCATGCTTTGGTGATGAAAAATAATTTTTAAAACCTTTTTTTTACATCAGCTCTTTCAGCAGGATGGCTTTGCAAGGGGAGACATGGGTTAGGAAAACAGGATGACACCACTTTCCTAGGGACAGACGGAATGAGGAAAGGTGGGGAAGGAATGAAGGTTGCCCAGTGCTAGACACAGGCAGGAAGAGAGCCCTGAGACTGGTGGCTAAGAGCATGGCTGGGGTTTTGCTTGGGGACTTTTAGTCTTCTAATTCTAGATTCAGTACCAGTAAGTTGCATTTTTCCCAAAAAAATATTGGTAGAGTAATTCAGAGTGCTACAAAGGTGCTATGCAAATTTCTGGTGGGAAATACAGCTGTCTCAAAACATTGATAGCCTGTGGTTTCATTTATGTGGTGGATGTTAATGTGTCTAATGATTCTGAGGAGAGATGTCTGAAAAAATGAATTTGGAGTTGTTTTGTTTCATGAGCAGTTCTGAAAAGTCAGGAAGGAGGGAATTAGTTCAGATTGCAACTAGGACTATTAATTTAAATTACAGAAAATGTGAAAGGTGAGGAGAAAATGCTGTGCTTTGATTTGGAGCTATTTACAAGTAAAATGGAGGGGAATTTTAAACTGAAATAAACATTGCAAATGTACTTTCTTGGAATTTTTTTTCTCAGGACAAACAATTTAGTTCAACCAGCACTAATGCTCAAAACTATTTGTCACCAAATTTGCATTTTTCACACAAGGGAAGTTTCAGGTGAAATAATTGCACCCATCCCCAGCTCTGAGCCTGGGAATTGGGGATATCTCCCAGCCTTTGCCATTGTGTGAACTAACTCAACTGGACATTCATACCAAACCTCTCACTGCTGAGGATTCATCTCCAGACCAGGCTTTCCATATTGTGTTTGGGCAGCTGTGCCCTTTTAACTTTTTGGCAAGGTTTCCCCCAGAGTGGTGTCACATAGAGAGAGCTCAAGGGGCAGCTGGAGGTCTTCCAGCTCTTGGCTGAATCCACGTGGGTCACTCTCCTTTCCACAATGGCAGAAGGCACAAGGCCATTCCCTAGGGAAGGTCAGGGAACCCACCCCAAGTCATGATCCCACACTGAGACAACCTGTTCTGACCCCACAGCAACCCAGTCATGGATCCAGAGACAAAAATGTCACTGCCAAACCCTCAACATGAGGTCTTCATGGCTGCAGAAAACCAACCCTTTGGGCTTTGCACCCTGGTGAAATTCCTTTTCCTGGTGGGGGACACAGAGGCCACCTCCCTGCACCAGGACCCAGGGCTGGTGGGGATGAGCATCCTCCCAGGGGATGAAGGCAGTTGGTCACACACCCCAGCCTGACTGCACCTTGGCCAATCCTGTCTTTCTGAGGGCCCACTGAAAACGGCAGTGGTCAATAGAAGAAGGTAGCCAAGATTAGGAGCAACATTTTTCTAAGAGGTAAGTTAAATAAGAGGAAATATTTTTTCAGCCAAAATGACCTGAAAATCTGGTTTGTAGCTGTGTATATTAACTCTTTAGTGGCGGCAAGGTTTGGAGACACATCTAATGATCTTCATGAACCTTTCTGAAGGGAATGGAACAAAGCAGCTTGGGAAATGGTTCCTATTTTCTGAAATGTCTCAAAAAACACATTAGGGTACCTTGAATTTCCTATGTTCCAGAAGCTAGGCAATAGAATGTTAATAAACCAGACATTTTTAAATCCAACCTGCCATTTTTTCCCATCACTTTAATCATTCCCTGTGACCTGCTGCCCAAACAATGAAGCAGTGTGCAGGGACCTGAGAATCATTCATTAATGTTTACAAGACACTCAGATAGCAGGGGGAGAGAGGAATAGAGATAACACGTATGAATAAATGATAGCAATAATATGTTCAGTCTCTGAGATTACTCATGCTATAAAATCTGAGCAAGTGCATAAGTTTTTACAGGTTTAGGCCTTAGCTTGGTCCAAAGATACTTTCAGGTAAGTCTGTTAGGTCCATGAATGAAGCACTCCCTGGATCCACTTGGCTGCTCTGGGTAGGAAGAGGGAAGCTGTCAGATATCAGGAATTTGGCAATATCACCATGCTACTTAAGTCATGCTAGTTAACTGGAGGAAGATCATTCACTAAAAGACTGTGTTGATAAATACCACAGAAGTGTGGAGCTGGGGAAGTCCAGAGGAGCAAACATTGTTTAGGTTTCACAGTGCAAATCACTCTAGGAACAGAAAAATGCCTTTCCATTTTTCCTGATCCCAGACATTCCTTGGAGCATAGGCCATGGCTGCTTTATTTTTAAAATCAACAAGTTCTTCTGAAGAAAAAGCATTTCTTGATCTTGTGACTGCCACAGCAGAAAGCTCCATCCCCTCGCAGTCAGGCAATGTGCTTCCTGCCAGCTGGACTCGCTGGCTGCCTAAACCCTGCCCCAGCGAGGCACGAGCTGCCTCTTATCTGCCAGCCTGGGCTGGAGCAATAGGATTGAGACATTGCAAGATATCATCTGGGAAAGCAAGATAAATCCAGGCTAGCTGATTTGTCAGTCTCTGCCAAGCCTGCAGCCAGCACATGGCCCCGGCAGCTCCGTCTGTGCCGAGCCCACCCAACCCTGTGCAGCCTCACCTGGGCACAGGGGCTGCCCTGCAAGGTCAGGGGGAGCCTTCAGCCTCACCAGGCTGGGTGCAGCAAGGCCACCCTTCCTAACAGGGTCGTCATTGCATCCTATAAGCACCCCCAAGGGTCTTATACCAACTGGATTACCCTATCAAAGCTGGATTGTGCAACAAAAGCAACTTATTTCCCCTCATCATGAAGTTGGTTACAATGTGAAGGAAACACCAGTACTACACATTTAACAAGAAAGTGTGCTTCACTCCAGAAAAATGCAAAACTGATACTTCTTCCATTCTCTGGCTGTGTTCTTGTTGCCCCTTATCTCAGTAACACATCACAGCACGCTGTGCCTGAAGGCTGTGCCCCATCACCAGCCTGCACCAACATCTCATAGTTTCAACTTTCTCTGCGTTTTCAGTCTAGTTCTGTACTGGCTACTTTGTACCAGTTGAAACACCTTATCTCCTTGGCTGGACCAAGGTCTCCTCTGTGTGTGTTGCAGTTTAGCAGTCTGGCATGTAGAAATGGCAAGTTTCAGCTATCACCAGCTGCTCTGTGTCTCTGTCCAAGACACACCATGCTTCTCTCCAACAGGATTTCTTTACAGCCTGGCTTAAAACTCACCTACCTGCAGCAGGGTATAAGCCCTTGCTTCCTACTAAGGATGTGTTCAAGCTGTTCAAGCCTTTGTCCCCCTGAGTAGGCAAGCAAGTGGGGAAATTCAGCCTGACACATGGGGCTGGCAGAAGTGATGTTCTGAAAGCCCAAGGAGGCAGGAATAGCCAGAAGCAACCCAAACAGGGGGTGTGTATGAACACCTGCAAGGCTGGTGCTCACACTTGAGGCAGTCATCTGTGGTCTATACAGGTACTTGCAGGGCACAGCCAGCCTGCCATGGACTGCTCCTTTAGTTGAAGGGCCTCTTTGGAGCGTCTCTTTTTCTGCACCCATTACAAAAGCAGCAGTTATCCAGCCCCTGTGAAGATGCTCTCACTGGTGTACCTGCCCAGGTTCACATTGCAGCCCAGCGGCAGGTCCAGAGGAGAAGCACCCCACACCATCCACCTGCCCCATTCTTTACAGCCACTTGTCCCCTCACCAGCTCTCAGACAGCAGAGGCTGTCCAAGTTTCCAGACTGAAATTCTCAGTATTATCATTACTGTTATAGCATCTAAAGGGGACCCAACCAAGAACAAAGGACTTGTTTTGCTGGATCCTACACATCTCATGTGCTTGAAGGAAGTTTCTCTGTCTGTGAACACACTCGTCGAGTTCCTGGTCTTGCAAACTCTTACAGGCATTACCATGAAACCTCTGAGAAATTACAGGGAAAGGAAAATGACCAGGCCCTGCAGAAACTGCCTGTTCCTGTCCTCAAGTGTAATTAATCTGTCCATTGGCTTAAGCTGTTCAGAAACACCTCCTGGAAGATGAAGGCAGGACAGGGAGAGCTCAGGAGGTGTTCATGACCCATGGAGAGCACTACTTAGCTGGCACAGGAGCTCTGCTTGTTGTGGTCTTGTGGAGCTCATGCTGTCCTAGAGGGTGGCTTGTGTTTTCTGTGTATTTGACTGTTCTCAGTCAAGGAACGAGTCTGAATGTCTCTGTTGAGAGACTCCCTCTCAAGGCTGGAGTTTCCTTGTTTTGCATTTCTGCTCATTTCACAAACATATTTACATTTCTTGAGCACTGTTTTCCATGGATCTCCACGCCTGTGTGGAACAGCTGCAGCGCTGACCCCTCCAAAGCCACATCTGCAGAGGGACTTGGAAGTCTGTGCCCTGCCTCCCTCCCAGGCAGCGCTGGGCTCTGCAGTGACCTGCTGTGAGCCACCACGTCAGCGGTGCTGTGCCAGCGCCTCCATGCTCTGAGCACTCTCCAGCCAGTTCTCTCTGTCTCAGAGCTAGACCTATCTGTGTAACAGACCTGCTCCCTCCCGAGGGAAAGCCCTGCACTGTCGTCTTTTTGCCTTACCCAGACAGGCAGACCGATGAACCCTTGAGATACTGGGAACACCGGCTACTAACTAGGTTGGCCAATGCCTGGGATGTCTGGGGGCTTCAGGCATCTTAGCTGAGCTCTTCCTGCTCAAGAGAAGGCTAATTAATCAGCTCTGCTGTTCTGGCATCACCCAAAAGTGAAAATACTTCCTGGCAGGGCAGCAGGCACAAAATTAGCTGCTGCATTAAACTGCCAAATCTCCTTTACTCCTTTATTAGTTGCATTTGGTGATGATGAGGAGTGAGGCATTAACCGGTCCCTGATGGATAAAGAAACTATTACTCTGCTTTCTCTTTGCAGCTGGGAAGAGGAAATAGGTTTTATTACCGAGATTTCCTTGAAGACATTCACTTGACTTTGTGGCATCAGAGACGGAAGAGAAATGAAGAACACAGGAATCTTGGCACAGCAGGAGAGATTGTGCACGGATAATAACAGAGAGAAGCACCAGGTCAATTGGGAGCTGAAAATATGCTTAGGTGATTGAATCCTTGTGTTGGGTTGAAGCTTTGACGATCTGCTGGGCTCAACTAATTCCAGCATTACAGCCAGAATCTCTGTGCTGGCACGAGGGCCTAAGCCAGGGAACTTGCTGGGAAGACACATTTGGGATGGATGAGAATAGAACAGAAGAGGAAAAAATAGAATAGAAATGATAGATTATTAATTCTTAATTGTTTGGTTTTGTTTGGTTTTTTTACTCAAGATTAGATTTAGAACTTACCTATCCTTGTTTTAGGCCTAGATCCCAGCTAGCATGACATGACTCTACTGGAGGAAGGTGCAGATGGGAAGAGCCCATGCAAATCACAATCCATGCCTTGAAATCTCAGAGGGCTCATTTTGGAATGAAATACTGAGTTTCCTAAGGGATAATCACAAATTCTTGAGTTTGCTACTCATTTGTTACCAAGACAAACACAGCCCAGACACAGATGTCCAAGAGACCTAGAGCAGACCGGAGCAAAAGGGCAGAGCTGGTACAGAGCTGACCTAAGCATGGTGGGGGACCAATGGTCTGTGAACCAGCATTGGGAGGAAACTGGAAGAAACACCCTAACCATGTGGGGAAAGAGGTCTTGTGACAGGCAGGCAGAGGCAAAAAGCCAACCTGGCCAAAGAGGATGTGGTAACCCAGGCCTGTGGGGACAAGGCTCCAAAGCCCAGCAGGTCCCTCCTGTTCTTGGTTACTGAGGGACCCTTCTCATCCCATGGGCACATGGAGCCTGGTCAGGAGGGTTGGGAAGAGGAACTACATGAAACCATCTTGTGCCATCGCTTCTGACAATGAGGGGAGGTGACATGGGCAGGTGGGGCCGGTGGCCAAGGGATATCCTCCTGGACAGGGTGTATTTGAATTCCTAGGAGGAAAAGTTCAGGTTTCTGGCTCAGGAGCTGCCCCAAATATCGGCATGGTGTAGTGAGATGAGCTTGTCTCAGAACAGGCAAACCAAGAGGTTGGCAGAGGCCTGAGCTTTACTTCTGGTAGCTCTTGCTGGCTGCTGCTCAGGGCACCGCCCCCAACTCTGCTGTACCTTGAATCCTCTCACCTCCCTCCACCTCACTTTCCACATCTACAAAGTGAAGCTAAAGCTAATTACAGCCCCTAGAATAGAGCTGCATCCCTTGGCTTTACCAGTGTTTCAAAAGCACCCAGACATGAAAGGTGCTTGAGAAAGCAGAGTATTGTTATTACTAATAATTGCAAAAATTAACCAAATATTTGTCTAGCAACATCCATCCCCACTGCTGCTTCTTACATAAAACACACACATGCTCTGACTGCCAAGCCAAAGCCCCAGAATCACTACATCAGCCCTACGGTATCGAGAAGGGGGGCAAAGTGCCTTGGGTCTAAAAAGGGTTGTCTGTTCCAGCAATTAATTTAATTGTCCTAAATATAACCCAGGTATAGTGCAGATCCAGATTGCTGGCTGACAACAAACCCAAACAGGGCCCAGAGGCTGTGAGGCAGCAGGTTAAATGCTGCCTCTGAAGCTGCTGGGCTGATCCTGGCACACGAGTATATTTTCTCTTGGTATTCGCCGCCGCTTGCTGCCGTGGAGTTGAATTCTCGTAAAATGTTTATCAATGCCTGGGCATCTTCCAAACCAAGAAAGGGTGCGTGAGAAGTGTCCCCTTGCAGTCAGCAGAGACTGGATTTCATCACTTGTTTTAATTCCCGTCTTCATAATTTTATTGCTTTTTTTTCTCCTGTTTTCTAATAAGCTCTTCTAACACCTAATGAAATCAGTCCTTTTTTCCTTCTACTTACCTCCCCCTGCTGCCATCGCGATTACCTAGACTAGAAAAATACAGAGCACGGGGTCCTGCAGGCTGAGGTTTTAGTGACTGATTTCAACTGACGTGAGCAGAATCGGCAATGAACTTCAATGTCATGGAATTTTGATTCCTCCCTCTTCCGTATTGCATGAAATATCTGAAGGGGACAAATGCCAAGGAGTGAGAAGAATTCTTTTGGGTTGTACAACCAAAAATGAAACTAAGAAAGGAGCCATTTCCAGAGGGGGGGATGCAGTCAGCTGTGCAGTTGTTATCTGTAATAGATGGCATCTCTCACTGACGTGATCTCTATTATTCTCCTATCTCAGCATCTCACAGGCTTTAATGGATTCTTCCCTCCAGCATTTCTTCAAGACTCTGCCATTGTCCTACACACATTTTACTAACTGGGACCAGAAGTACCAAAAGGCCAATACCCAGCTTCCCTAACCTATGCTGGCACTCAAGTTCCTGTTGGTCACTGTCTAAAAACCCATCTGTAATCTGGGCACTACGTTATTTAACAGGAAATTCATTTGCAAAGGTAAAAAAAGTGCTCTGTGACCACAGAGAGGCAAACAAATCTCATAAAATCCAAGTTTGTTATTTCCTGCTCTGCTTTCAAAACAAAACACAATAATTTTAGCAGACAATTAAACTCTCTGATTTCCAAGGGAGGCAGGCACACAAATACTTTTGAGGATCTGAGCCCACATGATTATGTAAGGAATTAGTAGGAGGGAATTAACCCAATCGCTGGAGCATCCTTGTGGAGAGAATGTCATCCACACTCAGGGCTGCCATATGGGAACATGTCAGAGCAAAATGTAAAACTCAGAAATACTTAAAATTTAAATCAGCAAAGTGCCAAAAAATGTCACAGCATTGCTCCATGTCAGGACAATATCTAGCCTGTCCCCTTTCTGCCTCCTGCCACACCGCTGTGCTGTCTGTACTCCAAAAAGCCAGGAAAAAAAGCCCAGCATTGCATGTACTTCTTCCAAGCATGCGGGACCTCCAGCGGGGCAGTTGCCCGTGGACTGGTTGTCTGTGCATTACCCTCTGTGCATGGACAGAGGCTCTGTGTCAGGGCAAACAGTCCCTGGGCACCCATGAGACATTTGGCAGGAGGACTAGGGGTGCTCCATGCCGAGCAGACGCAGGGATGTGGGGACAAGGCAGCAGCGGGGCAGGATTTCCACCACCCAGCACGGATCTCGCATTTCTCCCTCCACCCTGGGGCTGCTCATTAAATATACTGTGATATTAAACCAAAACTACTTTAAAAACATAAAAATAAGTAGGAGCGAGCAGGATTTGGGGAAGGAATGGGGAAGGTTGTGGGCTTTTCCCCAGGATGCGGTAATGAGGAGCATTGGGTGAAGGCAGTTCCAAGGTGGGCTCCTTGATTCCAGCCTGAATGGGACATAAAGGAGATCTGGCTCCTTTCCCATATTTTAACACTGTCACAGTTGAATTTATCACGCTGAACCCGGTGGAGTTGTTTCAGGAATGAGGACTGGGGCAGCAGCAGACCTGGGAATGCAGAATGCAGACACTGGGAAGCGAACCTCCCTGCCTGGGATGGACGCAGCTCCCAGCACGGCTCTGACGATAAAAGCAAACCTTCCCAGGCAGGCAAAGGCTGCCTCGACTGTCACTTTAATTGAAACCTTCTGCAGTCCTATACTTCACCTTACGTTTAATGATTCACCTCTTAAGCAGCCCACTTGTACCTTTGTAATCTTTGGGAAGGTTAACTTGTTGATCCTCGAAACTTGTCTAGAGGGAGAGAGGCAATTCACAGGGAGGCTCGGAAGGAAAAAAGTACCAAGTCTTCTGATGAAAAGTGTTTTTATTGAGGGAGAAGGAATAAGAAATTAACTGCAAAAATAAGAAGAGCCGATGAGACTTTGGAAAGAAAAAAGAAAACAAGAAGAAAAAAAAAAAAAAGGGAAAAAAAGTCAATAAAAGAATAGGAGGGGTGGGGGGAGCAGTTGGGTTTAGTTCCCAGTTCCTGGGAGATGTTTTATTTCTGCTTTATAGGAATCAAAAATATTTTTGTCATTTACCAAATTAAATAAAAATAATCCTAGCATTAAATTATTTTTAGTACATTAAGAGTTACATTCTTATGGGCAATAATCTATTTGTAACACTGTAATGGAGTAACTGGCAATTTCATACAGCTTCAGGATCGATTTTTTCCTATTTGCCATGTACCTATGCAAATAAATATCCCATTTGATTCATGTCCATATCGTAGAATCTGCCTGCTTCTTTCTTACTCCTTTAATATTTAATTATTTAAAACAAGGAGAAATCTCACGGGAATTTTTGTCTCAAAAAATAGCTGACTTTTTTTGTCATTCGAGAATAACAGAAAAAAGATGTGAAAATCTAATTCTTTTTAAGTCCTAAAACTGAAACTCAAATAAGGACGAGGAGAAAAAAATCTTAAACCCCAGAAACCAAACTTCCTCCCCTCCCTTTTTACATGAATATTCTGAGTTTTTACTGTAGCTATTCATAGTCATACCTAAATGTAGTCTATAAATCTACTAATATATTATTTAACACTCTAACTACTGGTATAAAAAATTATAAAATATTCTGTTGGCAATACATTTAATTGAATTCTTTTTAGAGACAGCTTGTTACTGCCAGACATGCTTTTAGAGATAGTACGGAGAAATAAAAGAATTCCAGAAGGCAGTAAAACAAATATTCACCATTTTCACCATTACTTCCAGATACCCTCCTATCCAGTCACTAAATCCTTTAAGTCTAAATCAAAGAGTTTCCGTGAACAAAATTGCACAGATCATTTCAAAGAATATAAAAATTACGTCGATGTTTTATTTGAAGAGAGAAATTGAAATTCACACAGTACTCTACTGGCTGAGAGTCCGGGGAGTTATTAAAGGAAAAACAGAAATAAACTAGGCTAGTTTAGCCTGAACTTTCGAGGCCTGTTTCAAAACAATCAGGGTCAATGCAAATCCCTCTCTTAATTACAATGTGCTTGTGCCTTTAAAAGTTTGAGGCATTGTCCTTCTTCTCAGTCTCTCTGCTGATTTTTAATATCAGGTATATCTACAAGATTCTCTGAGACGTAGGAGTAATAAATAATAGTATAAACCATTCAAAGCAAGCACTGCCTTTTATTCTTTTTATTAGTTTTTTTCCCAACAAAGCAACTTACACATTGGGTTTGAACTACCTCAGCACAGCTCCTAATCAGAGAAGTATCTGTAGGGGTTAGTGAGGTTTTTTTCATTGTAACGTCTGAACACAGACAGATCTGCTGAAAAGGAAAGAGGTCAGTAGTGCTGCTCAGCCACGGGCCACGAATTTTGAGCTTCCACTGGTCACACACTTCAGTTTGGTGTGTGTGAGGATGACAAGATTTGGGGACAAGCAAGGGATTGAGCCGGGGATGCTGATCAGGCGAAGGCTCCCCCACCACATCCCCTGCCTGGGGGCTCCTTACCCGGCACAGCCCCACTGAGGCACGGACAGGCTTTGGTCCATAACTGGTTAAAAATCGACTGGGTCCAGGGTGGGGTGGGAGGTAATTATCTGCAGCTTGAAAACTTTAGGATGAAGTTCCCCTTTTAAATCTCAGATGGGGCAGAACTGATGTGGGGCCGTGAGTGCTCAGCGGAATGGGGACAGTCCTTACCCACCTTCCGAGAAGTGCTGTTTGTGCTCAGCCAGCTTGGGAGATCAGGCAGGAGACAGGCAGATATCTTGCTTCTATGTGGCAAGAAAGTAATCTTTGACAGGCAAGTCTACACTGTCTCCTGGCAGCAAGCAGACATGCCAGTTATTTGGGCAATTTTGCCAGAATATTATCCTGGGGGTTGATGTGCACACAGCGTGGATGTACACCCCTCCATCACCAGAGCAGCTCTTCTTGCAGAGTATTCATCTGAGAGCGATTCAGTACCCCAGATGGGACGTCTGGACACGGCACAGGGGTTAAAACGTGTTCTCAGGCCGTGTGGGGAGCCATGGCGTGGCATGGAGGCACCGAGGGCCGGCCAGCCACACACCCCTCCACAGCCCCTGGCTGTCCCTCTCTCCCTCCAGACCTCATCCCTGGGTCCTGTCCTCCAGGGCGCCCCGTGCTTCCCTTCCCAGCAGCCATACAGGTGCTAGCAGATGCCAAGTGGTATCTGCAGCCATCTAAAGCCTCTGCACGAGACACGAGGGGAGATTAGGCCAGGGGCTTGTGGCCGGTGGGCTCAGGGAGAGGCCAGGCCGGGCGAGGGAGAGCTACAGTCAGGTGTGCCCAGGGCGTGCTGGGACAGCCAGGTTTTACCACAACATTCAAGTTTTTCCACTTCCAGCCCTTTCCCTTGCAGTAAAGACCGAGTCAGAACACAAACACTCAAATTTACAACAAGAAAAAAATAAAAAGAAAGCAAGAGAAAGGAGCCCCGATGAGCATTGCAGCCCCCCGCTGCCTGCCATTCCCACAGGCCCAGCTGCTGCTCCCTCTTCTCCTCCCGGTCGGAGCCCATGCCTCTTCCGATACCCAGGAAAACATTTTGTTCTGCGTTAAAGGCTAAAGCTAACACATGACCAGCGAGAGGCAGCAGTTTGTTTAGCTCTTGGAGTTTATTTTAATTGCGGCCTTGTTTTGTAATGAGGACGGCTGCAGCAGGGGGAGCCTGCTGGGATCCGGGGGGCTGTTCCAGAGGAGTTTCCTTATCAATAAAAAGTAGACTCAACTATTTAAATTAACAACAACTGCATGGCATGCATGCTCAGCTGCTTTGTTTTCTGTGAAGTTAAACTGTATGTATTTGCTTATAAAGGATTTCAGTGGCTGGCTGGGATCACAAGTCCCCTCCAAGTGCCACCTTTTACATCCCCAACCTCCACCAGGGAGGAACGAAGACAAGAGAAACGGGCCCCGTGTTCATGCTGACAGACATAAAACTGCCTGGTAAACCTTAGTAGTTTGTTATGATGATGCATGAAAAAAAAAGGAGGAAAAAAAGTAAAATCATGTGATTTTTATGCAAATCAGATGAATTGGACGGTTTAAAAAAACCTTAAATGTCAGGTAGATAAGATCACATACACCTAGAGCAGTGTCATGATGTTCTCTGTACATTACATTCATACTGGAAACCAAAACGTGTTACAGAAATCAGACACCCACAAAAAGCTCTGAGATTGCACTGAGAACAGGTTCCTGCAAAGCACCGGCCTCTGACAAAAAAAAAAAAAAAAGGCAAAAGAAAAAAAGTAGGTTAGATTAGAAAACAAGATAGCTGAATTCAGGCAGGGACTCGGCTGTCCCTGCGCAGCCTGGCCTCGCTGCATTCGCATTAATATGCACAAAACTCCTTTTAAGTAACGTTCATGCGGTGGCACCCAGCTCCAAAGCGGGCAGGCTGTTCCTGAAACCCATCCTCACACAGTGGCACCCAGCTTCAAAATGGGCAGGCTGTCCCTGAAACCCATCCTCGAGGGCTACGGGGAAGGAGAGAGGTTCACAGGCTCTCTTCTGTCAGGCTAAACTTTTCTCTCTTAGACACATTATTTTTTTCCCTTTAAAAGTCCTGGCAGTTATTTTTGTGTGGAGATGGGGAAGCCTTATGGCCTGAAGGAGTTAATTTCAAAAGAAAAAATTATAGTGGGGTACTGTTTATTTAAGCAGTGTTTTGTAGAAGACAAGGCATTTCTTTCCAAGGGTGCGGTTCACCTGGGAAAAATACGCACTGGCCTCAATATACCATAAAAACCTGCTCTGTGTCCCCTGGAGGGAAACGACCCAAGCCCGGGGACTCCCCTCACTGCCAAGCAGCACCTCCAGCTCTGAGGCCCTTCAGCACCCAGCTGCAGCTCCCAGGGATGGCTGAATAATTTCACACTGCTCCGTGACCTGAACGCCAGCACACAGGCAGAGGGGTTGTTTTTCATCCCAGGAGCTTTGCCAGGGGAGGACATGAAGAAGCTGGAGAGGGACAGTCCGTGGGAGGGTGCGAGGCACCTGTGGCAATGCCCAGCACCGCTCCTGCCTCTGCTCCTGCTCCTTGGAGCTGCTCCAGCACGACCAGAAATGGTCCCCCTGCCAACTCCAAGGGGGACCATTTCCCAGCAGCATCACCCTCGCTCCAGCACTGCCACCACTTTGAGGGGTGGCACTCGGGGGTTCAAACCTTTGCCTGGGTGAGGAGCTCTCTGCAGCATAGAGGGTGGTTTTGAGAGGGGGCTGCGTGGGGCTGACCCCCCCAGCGGGGTTGCCACAGCCTCCCACAGGCAGGGCCGAGCTGCTGCTCCTCCACGTGCCACACAGGCACCTCGTGGGTGTGCAGGAGCCACACCGAGCCGCTGAGAAACGTCCCACAGCTGACATGGGGCTGCCGGTGGCGTCGCACACTCCCACCAGCCATCCTCCCCACCACGGGGCCGCCGTCGTCCCCCTAAGAGAAGACACTTGCTGTCGCTTGTGGAGGCAGGGGAAGCTGCCCCACCGGGACGTTGCCACCCCGGCAGCCACCGGGCAGGTCCCCAAAGGAAGAGGGTGTCAAGGCCGCACTCAACAAAAATTCCTCTGGCCAACGGTGGGAGAGGGCTCCCAGGAAAATGACTCCATCCCCAGCTCCCTGAAGCCCCCAGCGAGGCAGCACAGGGACCACTGCTGCTTTTGGGGCAGCAGGAAGCAGTGGGGAGCAGAGGTGGGTGGCAAGTGCCCGTGGGTAGCTGCAGCCGGGCCCTGAGCGACAGCGAGGGAGTAGGAGAAGGTGTGACACCAGAGCAGAAAGGCCAAAAACTCAGCAAAGGCCGCTCAGCTCCCAGTCCAAAAGGGATGCTGCTGGCTGCTCCCTATGTCCCCGCAACGAGGCGGGTTAGGATGGAAACTCTGATGCAAGCCCGGCTCGGCTGTGGCCAGGCAGAGTGAGAAATCTCCCCCGTAAGAGTGCTACTTGAACGGAAGCTGTGCTCGACCTCGGGTCTCCACCAAAAATCCCCCAAGCGGCAGCCCCCTCGCTGCTGCTCCCGAGCGTCCCGCGGGCGCTAGGCTCGCTGGGCTCCGGCTAAAGCGAAAGCGTCACACACTGCAGAAAAATGACAAACAGAACAGATCTGTCGCTCCCAACAACCCCCTTTCTTTGGGTTTCATTGCTAGGGAAGAAGAAAAAAAAACCAAATCAAAATCCCGGAACCGAGTTGCTACTCTTGGGTCCGTCCCTCCTTCGGTCACTTGCAGACCCGGGAGCCCCCTCCCTGCCCCGGGCCGGGATCGGAGTCGCACAAGTCACACGGCTCCAGCTGCACTCACTCCCTGGGAATCCCAAATTGCATTTTAACTACAGAGAAGCCGTCTCCCCAGCATATCTGTACCACCTCAAGTGTCTCGGGAGTACCATCCCTGTCTTGCCACTGGGCTATTTTTAATGACGAGTCGTATTAGCAGAAGGGCTTTCTTCCTTATTTATTACCCCCCACCCCCCGGCCGCCCAACCTCCTTGCTTTAAAATGTTTCGGCTCAAGAGCTCAGCTGAGAAATCAAAATAAAGGCAGCACCCGGGCACTTTGCGTTCGAGGCGGCCGCTCCGTGGGCTCGCCAGTGCCGGAATCAGTAGCTCCGAGCAACTGCACCGGTGGACCGAGGGCACCGTGACCTGCGGTGGTTATTCTCGTAAACAAATTTCTATTAATCACCAGGGCCCGGGAATGCCTTCACAGCCCAGAGCGTGCCTTCCCCCGCTCCCCACCATCCCGACCGGCGGCTTGCAGCCCAAAAACCCGTCCGGGAATGCAAAATGAGCGATCTGAACCACCCCTAAACCCAACCCTTGCTGCAGGCCCCCAGGAAATAAACACGCCAGGCCGGGGCACAGACGCAGAAATCTCCAGAGATTTACATCCACGGAGCTACATCTGCACAGAGGAGCGGGGAAGGTTGGGGTGACAGGTCCCCTCCTCTGCACCCCCTGCGACACCCACCCGAGACACTGATTGCAAGGCTTTGCATCATTCCCCCCCTCCCACCTCCCAGCAAAGGCCTTTGCCCAGCAAGACGCAAAAAGTGCAGGAAGAAAATCCCTTTCCAGAAAAGCCAAAGCGATTTTGCATCCCCAGCACAGTACAACAATTCCATACAAGCAGAATATTTATAGACTTACAGGTTATTTTGCAACAATAACAAAACAGCTACACAGAATTAACCCACCACTTGAGTGTCCTGGAAAGGAAAAGAGAACACGGATGGAAAAAAAAATAAAAGAAGAAAAAATCATCAAAATGGGTTTGTTTTTTCTTTTTTCTTTTCTTTTTTTTTTTTTTTGTCTGGAGAATTCTGGTAAAGAAATAAAAAATAAAAAAAATTAAAAATGAAACCAAGTGAATATGGGGAGTTCATGGGGAACAGTCTTTAAGGAAAAAGCTTCTTTCCCCAAGAGTAAATCCCACTGGAGGCCCTGAGCCGAATGCGGCTGTTTGCAAAAAAATTATTCTAAAAACAAGCTGAATGAGGGGAAAAAAAAAATTAAAGAAAAAAAGTAAAAATCCAGAACAATGCAGCTGGCTCCTGGTTTTGCTCGCTGGGTTGTTTGGTTGGTTTGGGGCATTTTTGGGGGGGCAGGATGTTTTAGAAACGCGAAAGTGACCCCCCGCCCCAAAATAAATAAATTAAAAAATAAACAAAGATAGATTACAATTAAAAATACATATATATATATATATATATATATATATATATATATATAAAATAAAAGGCGCATTTTTTTTTTCCAAAATCTCTTCGCTCGTTTTCGGAAAGGTTTGGGAGGAAAAAAAAAAACAAAAAAACAATAAAAAAACCAGAAGCGGAGGCTGGTGGTGGCAGGGGGGTGTGATGTGTGTTTGCACCGCCCGGAGCTGTGCCCGGGACCCCCCGTTTTCCTCTCCCGCCGCCGTCGCCGCTGCCGCCGCCGCTGCTCGGTCCGCGCCGCGCGCGCTGCTCCGCGCCCGCGCGCCCCCCACGTCACCGACAGCACCCGCCGCCACGTGACCCGCCGGCCGGGCGCGACCACTGCTGGAAGGGGGGAACGGGGAGGGGGATGAACGGGGGGCGACACCGTGAGACCCCCGCCGCCGCCGCGGCCGCCCCGGGATACGCGCCCCCACCTCGCCCACCCTGTTGGCGGCCTCCCCGGTGGGGCGCGCACACCGGGAGGGGAGCGGCGCCGGGGAAGGCGCGGAGGGGGGAGGTCCGTGGCCCTCCCCATGCCGAGCGCGATGGTAGAGTCCGCAGCTCAAATTCCGAGAATTGGGCTCTGTTGATTCTTAGAACTGGGGTTCTTAGAAGTGGTGATGCAAGGAGTTTCTAGGAAAGCCCGGAGACCAGGTGATTGCTGCTTCTATTGCCGCGGCCGATTTTACCCTTTAATTCTCTCGCTCGCTTTTTTTTTTTTTTTTTTTTTTTTCTCTCCATTTTTTTCCCTCCTCTTTCCCTCCCTGCCCCGCTCCGACGCTTGGCGCGGAGCCGCCTCTATATATTTCTACCCATTTTTTTTTCCTCTCCCTCCTCATTCCTTTCCCCCCCCCTTTCCCGCTGCAGGTGCCCTTTATTTTTTTTTAATAGTATTATTATTAGCATCTCAATTTAATTTTTCCCCTGCTTTATTTATTTATTTATTTCACATACACATTCCCCCCCTTTTCCCTTTCCCGCTGTCAGACGAGAAAAAAATAGGGAAATAGGGGTGCCTGCATGTCTTTAACGCTGGGAGCGTGTATAAGGGGAGGGGAGCGGGGTGGGTGGGAGTGTCTCCCCTCGCCGTCCTCTCCCGGGGATTATCGGTTATCTGGGATTATTGGCTTTCCCGCACGCGTGACGGCCGGGTGGGGACGGGGGGGACGGCGGCGGCTCCTCTCTGCACCTGCAGCCGCTCCGCGGGCGCAGGACGGCGGCGAGCGCTGGCGGCCGCCGGGTTTGTGGCGTGACTCGGGGTCCGCTCTCAATGGCTGGATCCTTCGGTCGGGGTGTGTTATTTTTTTTTTTGCCCTTTTTTTTTTTTTGCCCTTTTTTTTTTTTTTTAATTTTCTTTCTCTCTCTTTTTTTTTTTTTTTTTTTTTTAATTTTTATTTTTGGTGTGTGCGTGTTGTGTCGCTGTTGTCGTTTCGCCGCCGCACGAAGCCGCCGCGGAGCGGGGCTGGCGGCAGCACGGGGGCTCGGCGGCACCGGGCACCGGCCTTTCCGCGCCAGCCCCCATTTCTCTCTGTTTCTGTTATTAAAGCATTATTATTGTTATTCTGTCCCGGCGCAACCGCAAAAGGGCTGGTGCGTTTTGCAACCTGTGGCGGGGCTGCGCCGTGATCTGTCAAGCCAGCCCCGGGCTAAGAGCGGGCGGTGATGGAGAAGACTTGCGGCATTTCCCTGCCCGGGGAAGGGGGGAGCCCGCGGGGAGGCTCGGCCGCCGCCGGCTGCCGGCCCCGGAGCAGCGCGGAGCGCCGGCCCGGGGCGGCGGGGACCGCGCTCGCCTCGACGGTGCGTGCGGGGCGGCTGCCGGCCGGGAACCCAACCGCGATGCAAAACTCGCGAAGGGGCAAAAGTGTATGAAGAGACTCTGAATATCACGCGCAGGGCTGAAAATAATAATAATAATAACAACAACAACACCCGTGGGGATGAGCGAGCGTCCTCCGCCGGGAGGAAGGCGGCGGGCGGGGGGAAGCGGAGCGCAGCCCGCGAGGGATGCGAAGGACGGGGTCCGGGGCACGATGCGTGCGGAGCCCCCCGCTGCCCCCAGCGCAGCCCTTCCCCTGTGTTTACTACCGCGGCGGACTTGGCGCGGGGACAGGCGCTCGTAAATCTGCCGCCGGCAGCCGCGGGGCTGGCCCCCGGCCACACGCTATTCCTGGAGCGAACGGCCGCGGGGAGCCGCGCAACCCCCGCGCCGCTGCGGCCCCGAAACCGCCGGGAGCGGGCGGGGAAGACAGAGCGCTGTTTGTTTTGGTTTGTTGGGGTTTTTTAATGGTTTTTATTAGGTGCGTGATCTTGTGTTCGCATTTTTTTTTTTTTTAATTTTTTTAACCTCCCCCTCCCCCCCTTTAAAAATAAAAGGCAAAACAAAACCGAAAAAGCCCAACTTTGTTATGAAAACTTTCGTGGTCGGACGGCAGCGACCTCTCCCGGCCGCCCCCCACCCCCACCCCCCCGCCGTTCCCCCCGCCTGTAGTTTGCAAAGTCACAATATGAAATGTTATGAAATCGCCTCTTGGGAAGGAGGGAAACAGAAAGCAAGGCGTTTGCTTAGAAAAATCCGCGGCAACCTCTCAGATGTGCCTAAAAAGCTGCCTTTAACCCCCCTGTTGCATTTCCAGGGAAAAGGCAAATCTGGGCTTAAAATCATGAGTCAAAATCAACAAAAACAAACCCATCCCCGGTTAGTTTTTTCCACTGACTTCAGTAGGCGCAGGATCAGTGCGAAGGGAGGCTGGGGACAGACGGATGAGGCTCAGTGAGAAGCTGCTACATAGGTCCGACATCTCTGTCTTGGGCCAAATTGCTACTTGTGCCAGTGGAAGTGTCAGCAGAGCTGGGTTTGGGATCTGGCCCTTATTCGATCTGGGAATCTTATTGATTCTTCTCCCGAGCGATTAAATGCTTTAAAAATTATTATTTGCCATACTGTTTCAAGAATTTAAAGGATAAGAGCTTTAGGAGCAAATGCAGGCTCCTTCCTCCGGTCCTTAAGTGTGTTACGGTTCAAAAATTGCTCTAAAAATATTTTAGGGGAATCCTCTCTTTATATATGCACAGAGAAGGAGAACCAAAGATTCTGTTATTTTCTCCTAAGGGTAGGATTGCAGGTTTAAAAACTTGCATTATTGATGGCAAACGTTTTGCCCCATGAAACATATCACCAAGCCATTAAAATATTCAAAGGGTATCTAGAAATTTTCCAGAAGAATGGATTATTATATTGTTCCAGTAAGGAAAGAGTTCATCTCTTGGTGTTCAATTTTGATTGCCAAAACAGATCAAAGATCTCTTGAGATGCATTTCAATTCCAATTTCCAATCCCCCTCAGTTCTGACTGTCTGAGTCAATATTGGGAGAGGAAGTAGAGGTTAACTGGTTAGTTATTATTACGAAGGAAGAAGTTGGAATGAGAAGTGATTCTTACAAATCCCACCCCAAAAACAAAGCAAAAAAAAAAAAAATCTGTCAAAAGGCTTTGTGACACTTTTTAGACATCCCTGTTTGCAGTGCAGGGAGGATTCAGCCGGCTGTTGGATGGTACAAAAATAAACCTAACAGAAACATTAAGTTTTTCAAAACAAGGCTGGAAAAGCTCATAAAAATAATGTTGCTCAGATGCGTTTTAAAAGAAACAGAATTACATCGACAAAATTATATGTTTTCCAGGTTTGGTTGGGGTGTTTTATTTTCCAAGGGGAAAAATTGCTCCTGCAGCAAAGCGAACTGGTGCCATCTAGTGTCACCTCCCGCCGCTCCGCGCGGGGCTGGCGGGGCCGCCGGCCTCGGGAGAGTGGGAACATGTTTATTAACTGCTCGTTAAAAAAAGAAAAAAAAATGCTTGCCAGCTTGGAGGAAGGTGGCAGAGGAAACTCTGGATGCCACTGAACTTACTTAAGGAGCCTAATTGGAAACAACCGAGTGCTTATTAAAGTCACTGACATTTCCATATGGAGCTCTCTCTGGGTCTGGTCATGAAATCACATGTGAAAATCTTTCCGAGTTGTGGTGTTAATCTGCCCTTGAATTTTTGCCTAATTTAGGATGTATTGTAAAGCCATGCTTTTTTTCTGGTTTTTTTTTTTTTTTTTTTTTTCCTTGGGCAGGGAAAACTTTCAGTGTCCAAGTGCAGCGGCCCAATATGAATTTGTAGGAATAGTATTTGGGTTTGGAGCACATTTTTTTCTTAGTAAACAGTAATGTTATCCTCAAAACCCCATACAAATACAGGTGGTAAAACTTTGTGTGCCAGTCCTATGTGGTAGGACTGTCCTCTCACTTTATTTTTCCATGAAAAATAAAACCTTTTTTTGAAGTCTATAGATGAATAAAATGAAGCTCTAATCAGTAGATGCATTTCTCAGTGTGCAATTTATGTACCTTCATATATTTATGGTGTTAAGGTTGAAGAACTGTTTTGTGCTTGGTTTAGTCTGCATTCTGCAATACCTGGGCTGGGAACTTCACTCAAACAGCTTTTACTGGTTCAGCTGGAGCCTGAAATGTTTTCATTTTTCGGAGAAGTTGGTAAAATCTAAATTTGGTGGAAGGTTGCTTGTGTACTCATAACCTTTTGCTCCATTTTATAGTAGCCTGGGAGTCTATAAACAGGAGCCCGTATGCCGAGTGCCTGTATTCTTCTCTAGATCTATTTTTAAACCATTCTTCTGTTTGGCAAAAAGTGACACTTGGTTTCCATGTTTACAGCAGGCATTGGCAAACCTCAGGAGTTCACAGTTTGCAGTTTGGTTAGATCAGTATCCAAAAGTCAGCATCTGACCAGTGAGCTCCTTCAGACTGCAAATTTAGACTCCAAATGTAGTCCTCCTTTTTCCTTTTTTTTTCTTTTTTCTTTTTAAAATCCAAGCTAGATCTTATGTGTTAGCATCACTGCAGGATGCTGGCAGCCAAAAGACACATACCCCTAAATTGGAGCAAGTGTGTAGTCTTTAGGACTGCTTTAAAACACCAGTAATCTCAGTGGAGCTTCCCATCTAAACCAGAGACAGAACTAGGGGCATTTGGGAGAGGGACAGGAAATTTTTGATCTATATTGTTTTCCTTCCCCTCGTTCTCCTGGTCACTTGCTGCCTTTTTGCTGTATGCTGGGTACCCATGGGGAATGTTGGACCCCTTTTTATGGAGCAGAGAGCTTGAGACAAGCACGCTGTAGGACAGGGGACTCTGAATGGCTCCTGAAGAAGGTGTCCTGTAGGACTAGATACTTTTTGAAATTCACTTCCTTAAATCTGTTTGGCTAAATATAGGGGCAAGGGGGTGTCTCTGCCCTGGCCAAGGTACCCCAAACTGTGCATGTGTCTCATCCCATCCAGGTGGGATGCCAGAGCAGTTCCTTACTGCCAGAAGGAGCTGTGCCACCCTCAGCCCCAGGAGGACACAGACAGGGAGGGTTAGGTGCCAGCTGATAATTTTCTGTCCCAGAGCAGGGTAGGGATCATCAGACACCTCCTTGGAGCCCAGTGGGGCCAGGGAACCCAGCTCAGCTGCTGGGGACACCCGGCACCAGCTGCATACTGGAGCTCTCGGGTCAGCATCTCGGTGCAGGGCTCAGTGTTGGCAGGGCACGGAGTCCATCTTCTGTTCTCTGGAGCAGCTCCCTAGATTTCAGCCAGGACACATGGTTCCTGCCTTCCCTTGAAAAATTAATGTGCCAGATTGCTTGGGGTCGTTTGAAATGCTGAGGAAGGCTCGACTCCTTGCTTCCCAAGGGCATGCACTGCCTCTGCCTCACAGCCAGAGCTTGGCTCCGTAGAGGGCAGGGGAGTCCTCTTTTGTAGGAAAACATTGGAGGCAGTTTTAGCGTGCTTACCCCCTCCCTCCTCTGCATTTTCTTCTGCAAAGACCAAAACAATGTGAGACTTGAGCTGGGCCAGCTTTCAAGGGCAATCCTTTAAACCCTCTTTTGAAGTATGAACTATAAAGTTCCCTGCGGCGCTCGAGAAAATATGCAGTTTTCCTGGTTCCAAATGCTGATAATAAACCCGTCCAGATAATGCATTGCATTTCCTAGAAACATTTGTTTGCTGGCAGGAAATTGGATCAGATTGAGACCGCTCGATAGAGCGAGTGCGATCCGCTCACGGAAGGGTACGGTGGAAAATACGACAGGGCTTGCACTGGTGATGCTGCTTTTGATCTGTGCTGACGCTGTGGACTTCTCTCAGTCTCTTCTTAGGTTATTATTAACCCAGCCACGTTTTGGCCTAGACACTAACCACAAGCTACTAAGCTAATAAAACTGCTGTGACAACTAAAGGACACTTAGTGCCCCTGGATTGCGTGGTATCAGAAAGCTGAGCTGAGCACTCACACACCCGCGGCCAAAAGCATCTTCTTCACCGTGGCATGTAGCACCCATGGCTTTGCTGGGCCAGCCACGCACACCCCACCTCATTTTCTTGGTTGTCCCCCGATCCCTGTTCAGGAGAAAGCAGGCATTCCTTGGCAGGGTGGAGAGGCAGCTGGCAGCATGCCCTGGCAGGGAGCGGGGATGTTCCCATGGGGCTGGGACCCTGCAGGGTGCAGGGACTGGAGAGGAGGAGGGCAGGATGGAGCTTCCCCTGGGCGGGCAGTTTCAGAACACTGTGTGGGATGAGGCTGTGGGGAAGGAAGACTTCACCCAGTCACCCCTCTAAGGTGATGTGAGTGAGTCGGCGCTGCAGGCTCTGGAGGGGTAGGAGATTGGGGCCCAGGGAGGGGGAGTGTTTGATGCCCTCCTCCCTGCCTATGCGGTTGGGGGTGGGAGAAGGGTTAAGACCACGGGGTATCACCGTGCAATGAAGGACAGGGGAGCAAGGAATTCCCCCCTGTGCACAGAGTGGGAGGAGGATGAAGGAAAAGGGATTTCCTCTAACTGGGAGAGTAGATCAATGGAGAGGCATGGCAGAAAAATGGATTGGAAGTCCCTGGTTCTCCCCTCTGCCCTAGGGTAAGTGAGCAAAGAGGGTCTCCCCTTTGCCTGGGGTTGAGCTGAAAGAGGTTCCCCCACATGAAGGTGCACTCTCCCTGTGCTCACGGAGCTGCAAGGAAAGTAGAGCCAGCTCTGGGCTCCTTTCCAGGAATGGGTTTTCTCGGGGAGGTGCCGGCAGGGAAGGGCTGTTCCCTGAACCACTGGGGCAGACCCATTGCCTTCCTGGAAGGCAACAGCAGTGACTCTCCTGTGTGGCCACCCCCAAAATGAGCCCTGTGCCCATTCCAGACCTTCCTCTATGGGCACAGACAGCCCTGGCACACAGCCTCGAGCACTGCCAGAGAGCCCACATCTGCAAGGTACTGGTCAGGAAAACTGGAGGGGGGGTTGTGGGTTGTGGGATGATGCCCTGGCCCCAGCTGAGCCTGGAGGAGCCTCATGGAATTTGAGGGGGGTGTAGATGGCAAAGACCATGCTTGGCTGCAGTGGTTTTTTCTGCTCCCCATCACTGGTCTCTGGTCCTTGTTTGCTGTCCTGTTCTTTCTGGTCTGAGTATCCTCCCGTGCTGGGGTACAGAGCTAGTGCTCTGTGGGGACTGGAAGGGGCAGGGTTAACCCAGCTCAGCGCAGCAAGAGGAAGGAAAGTCCCTTTCCCTTTGCATGCCCACATCCTGCCGCCAGGAGCTGCTTGGGATACACCTGCCCAGCTCTTGGGGCTGTAGACGTTGCAGCAGCACTGTGCTGGGAAGGATAATTTGGAAGGGTGGGGAGGGAGCTGTGCTGGGGTCCAGCTCTGGGAGAGAAGCTGGGTGTCTCCCTGGCAGTGCTGTGCCCTCACTGTGGATAAGGGGATTTGGCGACAGTAGCAGCTTCTCACGTGATGCTCAGGGGTACAGAGTTCATCTGGCTGTTTGTAACTTTGTTGGTTTACAAGTGGGTCAGCTTCTCACCTCTGTGACCCTGAGGTGACTCCCCAGAGCCTGACTGTGGCTGAAGTTGGGGTGCCAGCCAGCTGCCCCAAGCACACACATCTGCTCATGTGGGCACAGGGATGTGCGCTGGGCTCCTTGCAGAACACTGTGAGTCCCTTGGCTTGCAGTTGATTGTAGAGTGGCTGGCAGTGAGCATGTACGGAAAGGTCAGAGCCTGCAGTATTTGGGAAATGAGTCACTTTTTGTATGCGCATAAAGTTTTAAGCTGGCTGGGCTCAGAGTGGCTCTGAAGATTTGCGTTTGATGGCTGGAATAAAGCTGTAAGACATCCTCTGGGTTTTGTCGTGATACCTTGCCTTAAATCTCATCTCTTCATCCCAGTGGCTCTGGGGATGGGAGGGGAGCTTGGGCTCCAGTCCTGCACATCTCCTGCAAGGGAGAGGGGAGGCAACACTTGACAATCCCTTGTCTCACCGGGATTATTTGGCTTCCTGCAGTCTTAAGAGTCTAGGGGTTGGTCCTCAAAATGGTGTGATGAAGGTCTTGGGTTTGTTGGCTTACTTATTTATTGTGCTTCTACCTGCTGAGGCAATTCTCTGAGGACATTCTTCCTGCATTGGTGCCAAGTCAATTTGGTTTGGTTTAAGTAAATTTTGGAGGATTAGTATGAGTTCTGCAAGGCAGTTAACTCCTGGGTTTCCTTACTCTTCTGTCCCAGCTACATTGCTGGGTGAAGCCAGTGCCTGGAGACACAGCTTGTGGTTTAAGGGAAGGCTTTGGCAGCAGCAAGAGGAAGGGACATTTGTTCTGCATCCTTATTGTCTCCACCACTGGCTTCCTATGCAGTCCTGGCCAAGTCACATGTGTACTTGACACCTATATCCTCCCAAATCTGTTGAGCAATCCCATCCCAGGGCGTTTTCACCAATGGCTGGAGCATGTGGGTTTCTGAGGAGAGTGGCAGCAGATGTTTGTGTGTATGTCATACCTGTTAACAAGGTGCCAGGAGTATGGCATGGCTTGAATGTGGCACTGGACAGGAATTCAGTTTTGGCAGGGGAAGAGTTATCTCCGAAAGAAGTGGTGAGAAAATTCTCGCTTGACTTCCTTTCCCCACCTGCCTTTAAGTTCCTGAGTCATGGAAATGAAAATCTCCTTGGCATCCGCCCATGGTTTGGGCTGGAGGGTGTGGAAGAAGCTATGATTGGATTCTCAAAGCCTGTGATTGTGATAAGAACGTACTGTACCGGAAGAAACAAATGTTAACCTTGCTGGAGAGTAGAAGGTTTGTTATCTCTAGCTTTTATCCAGCTGATACTTGAGGGAAATAGCAGCCTTGTGACCTGCCATGCCAATTCATAATTACCAGCTAATGTGGTGTTTGTTTTCTCGTGATTTTTTTGTAGGTTTGAAAGAAACTTTTGGACTGTGAATTGAGGCATTGGGTATGTAAATTTAAATTTTGTGTTTTCCCTCTTAATCTGTCTCCCCCTTTCCTTAATGCAATGTTTCATTAGACCCAGCTGGAATTTGGTTTTGGGAGAGCAGCTGCTCTGTAGAAACTACTGTACCTTCATGTGCCACTGGGGAAGGAGGAGTCAGGATTATGGGAGGGGATTGATCATCGAAGAATTTAACATCAAAGATGCACATTCCAGCCCAAACCTCAGGGAGACACGGGCCATCCTGGGTGCTGCTTGGGAGGACACCTCTGAGATGTGTCAACAGATGTTGTGTTGGGAGAAGGCTTCATATTCCTCGATTAACCCAAATCTTGCTCATGGGCCATGGTGTGGGTAGCAGCCCAGCAGGTTAGATGAGTTCTACTCCTCACCAGTTAATTGGGAAACTGTGGACAGGTCTTCTCCACAATGACCCCCACTTGGGAGCAGGAAAGTAGTTTCCTGGGTGAGGGCTGGTATTCCACTGTGGGCTGGATTTTCCACATGTTGAAATCATTCAGCTTCAGTTGGGACCTTAAGGCTTGTTTTGATTCCTGTGGCTGGATTTACAGCCAGACATCACACAGGTGAGGAGGATGGCTCCTGAGGGAGTTTGGAAGGCTAGAAGCTTCTAATGTTGGAAACATTATGGAGATGAACCTGAGTGGGCGGAGTGGACTGGGGTGGGGCTGCTATGGGTGAGGCAGGGAGAAAGAGGAGATGGTTGGCTAATCATCAGGAGGGTCTGATTGCCTTCACCCACCAGCTGGATGGGTGGGATGAGACGTGCCAGGTCTCACTGTTGGGAGACAAGGGACCTCACTAGGCAGCCAGGCAAAAAATTGGTGTGGTGCAGCACTGTTTGCCTTGGGACCAAGGAGCTGGTACTGCCCCTACCAGGAGCAACTGGCCATCTGAGCATGTCCCAGAGCAGCAGCCGTCTCTTCCCTGGGTTTAGGGTACTTGCCTGGTTGTTCTCCATTCCCATCTTCCTCTGATGCTTCTGTCTCCCAGACTCAAGATGGCCTCGCCGGCAGACAGCTGCATCCAGTTCACGCGCCACGCGAGCGACGTCCTCCTCAATCTCAACCGCCTTAGAAGCCGGGACATCTTGACTGATGTTGTCATCATCGTCAACCGGGAGCAGTTTAGAGCCCACAAAACAGTCCTGATGGCCTGCAGGTGAGAACAGGCTCCTTCCCTGGCTCCCTCCTTGCTCCTTCAGCCTTTGGCCTCCAGAAGCACTGCTGCAGTCCTGTGGGGGCTCGTGGGATTCACAGGGAATCCGAGACAGAAAGAGAACTGAAAGGGGCTGCCAAGAAATTTGTAGCTGTAATGGGATTAGAGCTGAGACTGCTTCCCTCTGGTGTGCTGCCCTCACCTCTCTCCTTGTGTACCCACATCTGCCCATGGAGACCAGCAGGAGCACAGCAATTGTGAGGCACATCCCTGAAGGCAAAGCACAAGTGTGCCACAGGGACACATAGGAGAGGAGAGGGAGGGCTGGATGTTCACTGGGGGGACGGAGTCTTCTGTGACCGAGGTGTCCCCTGCCGCTGCTATTTTTAGAGCTATTCCTCTCTGGCTCCCAGACTGCTGGCTGCACCCACCTTAGTTGATTAATTTTTTTATTTTTTTATTTTTAAAGCCTGATGGGGTCTGAAATCCCTTTGCAGCTCCTAAGATTGCTGGAATTGCTTCCCAATGAATGCTGATTAATGTCCCACCATTGCTCAGTTGAATTACAGCAAATGCCTTTCGGGTTCTCTTGCTGACATGGTGTAAAGATTTCAAAAAGCCAAGCTTTGATATTAAAATGTCTGAAAAATGTTTTGCCAACATTTCTCCTTTTTTTACTTTTCTGGTTTAAAACTGTGTGGATGTCCCGAGAGGCTTCTGAAAGAAATGAGTCATAGTGGAAGGGGGATGGTGGTAAGAACAACAATGGAAAAGAAACAAAAAAGCTGGGGAATTACTAAATTGAGGCAGTGGGGAGTTGTTGATCAGGTGAGATCTAAAAGCAGGCTGTTCCAGTTGGGAAAAGTGCAGTGCAGAAGACGCTTACTAAGCTGAGAAACCAAGCTTGATAATAAGGGTGAAGCTCAGGGAATTCGGTAATTGCCTCCTCCTCCCTTCCCATTCACAAACCCCCTCTGTACTCAGGGATTTCATACAAATTCTCCTTTTTTTCCTTTGAATTGTCATAACACTTGTCCTCTCTACTGTGTCCCCTCTGCAGTGGCCTCTTCTACAGCATCTTCACTGACCAGCTCAAGTGCAACCTGAATGTTATCAACCTGGATCCTGAAATTAACCCTGAGGGGTTTTGCATCCTCTTGGACTTCATGTACACCTCCCGCCTGAACTTGAGGGAGAACAATATCATGGCTGTGATGGCCACAGCACTCTACCTGCAGATGGAGCACGTGGTTGACACCTGCCGAAGGTTTGTCAAGTCTAGGTGAGTGCAGTTGGTGAGCTTTGAAGAGCTGGGGACTGTGTGTTTGGGTGGGCAGGGGAAGAACTGACAAAGTGTCTGCAAATGTATCTTTAACAGCTGAAAATGACTTTGTCTCCCTCCTAAACAATTACTTTGTTTTCCCCAATTCCAGTGAAGCAGAGATGGTGTCTGCTGTGAAGACCCCAAGGGAAGAGTTTTTGGCTGGACGGATGCTGGGCCACCCGGAGGTGATGGCTTATCGGAGCAGAGATGTCTCAGAGAACGGCATGCCTCTTCAAAACGGGTCCCTCTGCAATGGGAGGGCCTTTGCACCCGGCTTGATCAACAGTTTGTCTGGATCCCCCATTTCCTACCATGGATACAGCCCTCTCCCTCTAAATAGCTTCCTGGTGGATGATGAGTTGCGGGAGATGAGGATGCCTCTCTCTGAACTCTCAAGGGCAGGTGCCTTCCCCAAGGAGAGGATCCTGCCGTGCGACAGCTCCAGGACAATCCCCACCGAGTACGTGAGAACCATTACCGACATCTCTGCCAACATGTGCCACGCTACCATCTATGCTCCAAAAGAAGGTGCTGCTGAAGAAGCCAGGAGTGACATGCACTACAGCGTGGCTTCTGGGCCCAAACCTGTCATCCCTTCAGTCCGGAACAACCCCTACTTCCCCTGCGATAAAGTGGCCAAAGAGGAGGAGCGGACCTCTTCAGAGGACGAGATCAGCCAGCACTTTGAGCCCACCAACACACCCCTGGACCGCAAGGGACTCATCAGCCCTCAGAGCCCACAGAAGTCAGACTGCCAGCCCAACTCACCAACTGAGTCCAGCAGCAGCAAGAATGCCCGTATCGGCCAGAACTCCAGCTCCCTCTTCACCAAGAGCCCCACAGACCCCAAAGCCTGCAACTGGAAGAAGTACAAGTTCATTGTCCTCAACTCTCTCAACCAGAACACCAAGCAAGACAGCGCTGACCAGAACGAGATGGGAACCCTCTCTCCTCGTACCTATGTGCCCATGTCCACTTGCCAGCAGTCCATAGAGCCGGAGCATCTCAATGTGCAATCCCCCACCAAGATAAGCGTGAATGGTGAAGACTCTACAATCCCACAAGCGAGCAGACTCAACAATATTGTTAACAGGTGAGAAGATTTCCACCCCCCCCATGCTGCTCCCCTCTGAGAAACAGGACTTACTGCATTGTTGGTGAGGGTTTGGAAGTGTGAAAAATCTGTAGCATTGGGCTGGGAAGTCCAGTCATGAGCAGATGGAATCCCCTGCTTTTTGTGGAGGGCTGCCAGTGACATTGTGTGCCCACCATCCCCCCTGTAGTGGTGCCAGCAAGGACTGGCAAAGGAACTGAGAATGTTGGGTTGTGAATCCCTGGGTAACTTTGGCAGCTCTGGATGATTTCTGGAGCCTGGATTTGCCTAGCCTGTGTTTCCACCAGACTCCCTATGCCTCAAGTTTTTTGTTTGCTATAAGAATTGGAATGGCCAAAGTATCAGGGAACTATTCTATCTTGTGGACCTGGATGTTCCTAAAGCCATATGAGGTCATTTGGTGATGGACATCTGAGGGTTTGAAGCTTAAGGATATGTTGTTGATCAGGGCTATGCTGTGCAGCTCACCACGAAGATATCCCCATAAAACATGTCTGTCCCTTGTGTTGGGGGGTGCGAACACCCTCGGTATCTCGAGCACAGCAAGGGCCGTCTCACAGCTGTGTACGTTCCTCTCCTTCCACAGGTCCCGGGATGGGTCCCCTCGGAGCAGCGAAGGGCAGTCCCCACTGTACATGCATTCATCAAAGTGCAGCTCCTGTGGCTGCCAGTCCCCACAACATACTGAGATGTGCCTTCATACCCCTGGCTCAAACTTTGGAGAAGAGATGGGGGAAACCCAGTCTGAATACTCTGACTCCAGCTGCGGTGAGTCTTGCAATGTAGGGACCCATCACTGAGTGCTCTGTGATCAAACACACAGTCAGACCTGTCCCAGATGCTGGTGGATCCCACAGTGCTTTACAGCCAGCCCCCTCTTAACAGCTGTGTGCATGCATATGAGGGACACATGCACATGGGAATAGCTGCCTTCCTCCCCTTCGCCAGCACCATCCAGATACCTTGTGCAGGGAGGTAGTCACCTGCTGCAAACCTGGCAGGTAAGGACAGGAAACAAGTGCACCCCACCCCACCAGAACCACAGGAGAACGAGCCTGACAGATGTAATGACCCGTAATGGGGATTGGGCAAGCTGGCATGTCTCATGCATCCGTCATGATATCTTTTTTATCAGGGAGCCCAGTGTGCATATCTGGGGAAGTGCAGATAATGAGGCTTGCAATCTTGTTACAAAATCCCACAAGCCCAAAGACAGGTATCTGTGCACTCATCTGCCTGTAGCTCAGGGAGCGGGAATGCAGCATTGCCACCTGTAGTATGGGCAGAGATCCAAGGAGGCAGCCTCACTGTGGTAGCAGTCAACACAACATTTAAGAGTTGGGCATCCTCCTACTGGGGGAGTCTTGTGATTTGGATGATGATCATCTTCCCAAGCTCAGGGCAACCTCTGTACCTGTAAAGTTAAAAAGACCTCTGAAGGTGCAGGAATTGCTCCAGAGCTGAGCATCCTTCAGAGGATGCCTGATCTCTTGAGTGCTTTCGTGGACCTCTCTGGAAGATGTCCAGGTGACAGGCTGGAAGCAGCCTGTGTGTCACTAAAGGAGAGAGAAAGCTCTAAACTAGAGCTCATGGTGACTTTGCTCTCAAGCCATGCATGTTGTTGCTTTGTGCACAAGGCCAGGAGGTAACAGCACAATGCAAGCACAACTGAATGTGAACACCTACACTTGGCTGCTTGTTCCAACACTTGCTCTGGCTGCCCCTCTCCTCCATCCCAAATCCATCCCATAGCCTACCAAGAAGGTGACCCATGCACTGTCATCTGATTGCTCCTCTCTCTGCCCTCCCAGAGAACGGAGCCTTCTTCTGCAACGAGTGCGACTGCCGGTTCTCTGAGGAGGCCTCTCTCAAGAGACATTCTCTGCAGGTCCACAGTGACAAGCCCTACAAGTGTGACCGCTGCCAGGCCTCCTTTCGCTACAAGGGGAACCTCGCCAGCCACAAAACCGTCCACACAGGTGCAGTGCTGGCTGTGGGGACACCTTTGGGGAGGCTGTGGGTTGGTGAGCATGTGGGTGCTTATGGCTGGGTTTGTGCCTAGTGCAGCATCCTCTCCTCTGTTTCACAAGCTGTCCCTGATGGGAAGAGCAAGGTGCTTTACTTGGCATTGCCAGGGAGCCCTTGGACAGAGCACCAAATCTGGGAATGGGGGAAGATACCTGCCCTTGCAGCAAGGTTGGAACTCAACCTCCTTTGCTGTAAAGCACTGGGCACCACTATTTTTAAAGGTGTTGTGCAAAATTCATAACTGGGAGCAAATGCGTGGCCTCCAGGTAACTTTGTGGTAGACTTAAGCAAAAAAAAAAAATTAAAAATAGTCAAAAGAACATTTAGGGAGAAGTCAGAGATTTATTTTTACATCCTAGAAATCCAGGTCACATCTAGCTTGGCATAAACTGTGCTGATGGGAAAATCTGTGAATGGATGGACTCTGTGAATCAGCACAATGAAAGCTGAGAAAGGAAGAAGATATTAAGGGTTTTATCATTTGCTGACAAACCTAGGGCTTATTTTATTTCATGCTTTTAATGCCAGTTCACAAGCTGGGGAAGGGAAGTCTGGGCTAACGACTCTGTTCTGCTGTTCTGAATTAGACCCAAATTCTCACAGTCTCAGCTGAGCTCCAGGAGGGCTGTGCAGGGAACTGAGACAACACAAGTACCACAGCAGTGTTCAAGGGTGCTTACTGACAGCTCTAGGGAGATGTAGGTGCCAGCTGCTGTCCCAGGGTCAAGAGGAACAATGCTGTTAATCCTTGCTGGCAGAGCTGCCTGACTTCCTCTCTTGCCCTGAAGGCTGCAGCTCCCAATCCAAAAGAGAAAAGCTGCCTCCTGAGCTCACCCTGCCCTGTAGACACCCTGCCCAATGCTGTTTGTCCACAGCCATCTCCAAAAGGGACAGGAGTCAGGGCTAGTGCTTCATGCCATGGGGTCTGGCACCTGAAAGGACTGAACTCTGGGGAGCACCATGGATGCTGGGTGCTGAGCACACCTGTAGCTAATCCCTCACCCTTTCTTTTGGGCTCTGCAGGAGAGAAGCCGTACCGCTGCAACATCTGCGGGGCACAGTTCAACCGACCAGCCAACCTGAAAACCCACACACGCATCCACTCTGGGGAGAAACCCTACAAGTGTGAGACTTGTGGGGCCAGATTTGTCCAGGTGCGTGTGACCTCTGGGACCCGCAGTGCCTGGGGAGGTGGGATGTGGCTAGATGTTCTGCCCAAGACTGGCAGATCTTCACCACCAAGACTGGTGATGCCTCATGGCAGAGAGGAGGGTGATGATGACCCAGCTTGCTGCCTTGGGCAGCTCTTCCCATGGTGTTGTAGGATAAACATGGACCTTAAGGTCCGAGGGGGACAGTATGGCTTAGTAAGGAAGCCTGACTGCTGGTTGTGGCTATTCTGCTCCATTTTGTCTTAAGGACTGGAGGTACCAGAACTCAGACACATGGCCCTGACTCCCAGCTATAACCCAATAGACCAAAAAAGCCATCTGGACAGAACCCCATTCCCACAGGGATACCCTTGCTCCCAGTGGGATGCCATCCTTCCTGGGGCTGTTCTGACGCAGAGCTGCTCTCTGCAGGTGGCCCACCTCCGTGCTCACGTGCTCATTCACACCGGGGAGAAGCCATACCCCTGTGAGATCTGCGGCACGCGCTTCCGGCACCTGCAGACCCTCAAAAGTCACCTTCGAATCCACACAGGAGAGAAACCCTATCATGTGAGTGGCCCTGCTTTTTTTGGTGGTGAATCTCAGCTTGGGCTGGGGGACAATACTACCAAGCCTGAGGGGCTGTGAAGGCACAAGGGCATTTGCACAGGCTGGTTGCAGCATCCTAATGCCCTTTGCCAGCCTCATGAGGCCCTGCATCAAGGTCACATCCCTGCTTCTCGTGCCCCATTTCCCTCCCAGGCATTAGCTGATGCTGATGTGGTATTTTTTCAGGCGTGGCTGTGTTGGAAACACTGACATGCAGCCCAAGCTGGGTACATCTTAGCTGCTCTTTTCTTCCACCCATCTGGAAGAAGGTCACACTTCTTCAAATAGCTGTGGCTTAAATTACAGCTGCCTGTGGTGTGTGGGGATAGGGGAAAGGAGCAGACAGCCTGGCCTGAGCTCCCCTCTGATGGTGATAATCACACCCAGCAAGCAGTATGCCCTGCCTTGCCTGCAGCCCTCTGGGCTCCCAGCTCTTTGCTGGGGCTTTCCTGGCTTTCACCATCTGCTAAAAAGGGAATCCAAGAAGGGGTTGACATCCAAACATCCTGGAGCCATTCAGCTCAGCAGAGGTCAAAACCAGCTCCAGAAATAGCCCTGTAGCTGGTTTGATCACCTAGATATGGAGCTTGGTGCTATGTCTATCTCCTGGGGGACTTTGCCCTTTGTGCATCCCATACACCAATACACACTGCTGAAAGCCTGGGATGGGGTGCCCGCAGGCGCTGCTCCTCCCACCGTGTTCCCATTTTCCCCTTGCCCGCCTGTATAGTGGGTGCAGCGTCCTGGGGCCTCCGCTGGAGCGTGCCCTGAGGGGAGGACGTGTCCCCTGCCACCGCGTTTGACACCCTCTCTCTTTGCCTGTCGCCCACAGTGTGAGAAGTGCAACCTGCATTTCCGCCACAAAAGCCAGCTGCGGCTCCACCTGCGGCAGAAGCACGGGGCCATCACCAACACCAAGGTGCAGTACCGCATCTCGGCCAGCGAGGTGCCCCCGGAGCTGCCCAAGGCCTGCTGAAGGCACAGCGCTGCCCGCGAGGAGCTCGTCCTGGGGGGCATGGCGGGGAGAAGCTGTCCAAAGGATACCTGCAACACTTTAAAAGAGAAAAAACAAAAAGAGAGAGAAAAAATATTCATCACATGATGGAGTGCCTCTAAACCCATAGTACAGATAGGTGGAAAAACATTAGAAATTAAAAAAAAAAATTACAAATACACGGGTTTTATTTTTCCCAGTTATGTGAAACAAAAAGAAAAAATAAAATTATTCAGATCTTACTGTATATAAAACATAAAAAAATTTACAATAGTCATTTTAAATGTCTGTGCAGTGGAGTGTTGATAAACTCTGGAGTCTAACCTTCACAGCCTTTGCCGTTTGAAGATGAGGAATGTAATGTTGATTTATGGGAACAGATTTTTTTCTTTTGTATGCAAAATGTGTGTTCTTTTAAAGAGAAAGTATGCTATTAAAGAGAGGGCTTTAACTTTTTTAACCAAAGGTGAAGGAATCTATGGCAGAGTTGTAAATATATATAGATATAAATATATAAATATATATATAAAATAAATATATATAGACCTTTAAAAAAGCTATATTAAAAATATATAAAATGCATTAAAGGCTCAGTTGGACTCTGCAGGCAGAAGCCACTCTGAGAATCTTTATTATGATAGAGCACTTAAGGAGATATTTTAAAGTATTGCATCTGTACAAGTAAGAAAATATTTTGTCTAAATGCATCTAAGTGTATTTGTATTTTTTTGCAAGTGAAGGTTTACAATTTACAAAAAAGTGTGTATTAAACCAACAAAGCTGCAGAAGGAATTTAAAATAATAATAAAGTGTAATTTTTTTGTTCTAGTTCTCAGTCTGTATATATGTAAAATGTGGTTTCGCACGGTGCCTTTCTTTTCAATGGAAGTTTTCAGTGTATGGACTATATTGAGCTCAGTTTCTTCAAGGTACAGCCTGATGTTGCAAAAGGAGTTTTGGTGGAACTCTTAAGTGGGGGAATGTTTTATTTTTTTTTGTTTTGGATTTTTTTTTTTGGTCTTATTTTACATGCTTGTGTTATAAACAATCTCGGGAGACAGGGTTTGGGCTGTGTCTAAACTGCATTAATGCGTTCTGTAAAATATAGCTGTACAAATAAAAGAATAAAATGAAGAAAAGTGATGTATGATGGAGTGAGAGCTCTGTTCTTGCCTGTCCTTCTCCTTAAGCACCCTGAAGCCTGGCTGGTGCCTGGGGAGGGGGCTGAGCATCCCGAGCCCGGGTGTGAGCTCTTGGCTCGGTGTGGCTCTGGCCCTCTATTGAAGGCAGGGCCTCTTTCAGCTTTGAGTGAAGGTGGTCTCTGGCAGGAGCAAGACTCAGGTTTGCCCTGGATCCTGGTGGGGACTGTGCCACCCCCTTGGTGCTTTCTGCATTGTCCCTGAGTAGCCAGCAGGAACAGGGCAGAGCCTGGGAGAAACCTTTGCTAACCAGCCCAGGGACAGCTCCAGATGGCTGAGTAGTTATTTATATTTCCTGGAATCCAGTGCACTTGCCAGAATTGCTCAGGGAAGATGACTGCGTCTGCTCCTCTCTTCCCAGAGCCTGGGATGGGGGGACCTGCTGTTCTGCCTGCCTTGTGGGATGATTCAGGGCAGCAGGGTCTGTAACCCCATCCAGGACCTCACTGGCCAAGGGCCTCTGTTTCCAGCCATTGCACGCTGGCTTTGAGCCAGAGCTGAGACAGCCCAGCCTGAGGGAGTCCCTGGGCTCGCCCTGGTGGGCAGAGGAGCTGCTTTGCTCTGCTTGGATGTCTGTGATGTGCTGGGAGGAGCTCGGAGTGCCCGGGCCCTGAGCTCTGTGCAGGCAGCCCAGCAGCTCTGTGCTGTTCCGCTGGTTTCAGAAAACCAAAGAGTCTCAGGAAAAGAGTTTCTCTGAATTACACAGACAGGACTGGCTGGAACCAGCACTGGTGTGGAGCCTGGCCACAGCTCAGGACGGCCCAGGGTGGGGTCAGAGTTTCATTTTGAGTTTAGTTAATTCATGGATAACTTTTTCTCCGGGCTTGCCAGATGATTCACAGTGGGGGGACTTGGAAGCACCAGCAGGAAGGGGAGGGCCTGGCTGTTTGCAGGGTCAGGAGGGGCTGCGCTCAGGAGGAGCTGGGGATGAAGAGAAGGATGTGTTTTTCAACACACCGTGGAACAGAGGTGGATGTGAGATAAGCAAAGCAGCTTTGCATGGGAAGAAAATGCCAAGAAGAGGGGGAGCCAATTTGCTTTTTTGCAGCATCCTTGCTGCTCTGACTTGGCCTTCTGATGGTCACAGCAGCCTGAAACAACTATTGCTGACATCATCTGAACCTTTTTAGGATCAGGAGCTATGAAGATGCTTTTGGGCCCTGTAAGTGGAATCATGATGACTGAGAACAGCAATGCTATTCTTAGAGAAGTTTCACCTGAGGAATTGTCTTGCTTAGCATAGCCTCTGGATCTGGACAGGCTGCTGAGCTGGATAGAGTGGCTGGTCCTCATCTTTGTGAGCTTGTGTCTTTTAGGTCTGCTGTTCTTCCTTATGACATCTTTGAGCTCTTGCTTTTTGTGCCCATCTAAAGGCAATGCAGTTGCCTTTTCCTGTTTGCCTGTAAATAAACACATTGTTTCAGGATAAAAATTAAACATTTTAACTTCTACTCTGGTCTTGCGAGGCCCCTCCCTGAGTACTGTGTCCAGCTCTGAGGCCCCCAGCACAAGGAAGACCCTTTGGAATGAGTCCAGAGGAGAGCCACTAAGCTGGCTGCAGGATTGGAACGCATCTTCAGTGAAGACATGCTGAGAGAACTGGGGCTGTTCAGCTTGGAGGAGGTTCCAGGGACACCTGAGAGCACTTTACAGTACCTAAAGGGAGCCCACAAGAGAGTTGGAGAGGGACTTTTCACCAGGATACAAGTGGGAGCACAAAGGGGAATGGCCTTAAGCTGAAGGAAGGTTGATTTAGATTAGCTATTAGAATATTCTTACCCCTGGTGGTGGTGAGGCACTGGAACAGGTTGTCCACAGAAGCTGTGGATGTCAAATCCATGGAGTGTTCAAGGCCAGGCTGGATGAGGCCTTGAGTAACTGTAATCAGTGGAAGGTGTCTCTGCCCTTGGCATGGGGTTGTAACAGGATGATCTTTACCATCCCATCCAGCATAAGCCATTCTATGGTTCTGTGACCCCCCGGCTCCTCTGGCTTGTCTCCCAGCAGCCCAGACCTGCTGGCATGTGAAGAAACCCCACCAAAAGGCGAGAGCTGAGCAATGAGCTGGAGCCAGCCTCTCTCTCCCCCTGTTTGGTTTGGCCAGGCAGGACAGCTGCCTGGCAGCCTGCAGCAAGCGCCTGCCTGCTGTGGGGCAGGCATTTCATGAAGTGAGGTCTTCCCAAGCATCCTTCTGGGCAAGAGCCTATTTTTCACCCTGAAGGCTGAGGCCAGCATGAGCCCTCACCAACTTGCTTGTGTTAGACACAGGGTGGTGGAAAAATGACCACAAATCCATCATTGCCTGAGTGTTAACTATAGCAAAATCTTGTTTTCCCACCTTAATCCCTCACTTCCTTTCTCTTTCTACCTTTCTCGGGTGGGTTTTAGTAAAGCTGGCCGTCCTCACAGCAGGGTTTTGACACACTGCTCTCATTTGACAGACATATTTAGGTTTCTCCCCTCCCTGTCAGGACCTGCTTGCCTTTGAGCTCACCGCCTCTCTGGTTACTGCAGTTGTCACTTTTGGAAGTGGCTGGGCTGGACTGACAGCTCCGCTTGCCCCAGAAAAGCAGCTGTGCAGCCATGACCTCTATTTCCTATTGACTTGCTCAGCTGCACTTGCAAAATAAATACTGTATTTTCCTGGAGCATGGTTTCCTCCTCCTGACGGATTTTATTTTTTTTTTAAACAGTGATGTCATGCCTTTTCCGGGCAGTTCAGCTGAAGTGATAGCAATCCACGGTCATAGGCCTGCAGGCATCTGGCACGGATGGTGTTTGGAGAGGTGAGGGAGGCCTCACACACAGAGCTGCCCTACACTTTATGCCTGCTTTATACCCACAAACCCTGAACTGCTCGGCCCTGCCCGTGTCCGTGCTGCTGGGCTGTTCGCCCTTGGAAAACCCAGCTTCAGAGACAGGCTGCCGTTCAGAGGGAAGGTCACCGCCGAGCCTATGGAATGGCTGCTTGCCAGGAAGGCCCAGCATGGAAACAGGGGTTCAAACGCCCGGGGAATGAGCAGGGCTAGGGGAGGGGATGCTTTATTTCTTTTGGCAGCGTTGATGAACGACCCCCGGGGCGGGGGCCGGGGCCGGGGCCGGGGCCGGGGCGCCCCGCTGCATTCTGCCGAATGTCCACAAGAGGGCAGTGGAAGACGGAGTTTAAGCACGCAGTCCTGGCATCATGGAACAGTTTGGGTCGGAAGGGACTTTAAAGGTCGCTCAATTCCAACCGCGGACAGGGATACTTCCCACAAGACCGGGTTGCTCAAAGTCCCATCCAGCCTGCTCTTCCAGGTGTGGAGCATCTGCAGCTTCTCTAGGTTACCCATTCCTCACCATCCTCACAGTAAAGAATGACTTCCTTATATCTAGTCTAAATTGTCCCTATTTCAGTTTAAAGCCATTCCCCTTTGTCCTGTCCCTGCATATCCTTGTAAAAAGTCCATCACCGACTTTCTATAATCCTGTTTAGGTACTGGAAAGTGCTATAAGGTCTCCCCAGAGACTTTTCCAGGCTGAACAGAGATGATGTTAATAGACAGTTATATACAGAGATAAAGCAGAGATAATTATTTCTTGATTTTATGTGCTCATCCATCTGTACCCGTCATCTCTTTCCTTGTGCTAATAATTCCTCACATCTCAGGCCAGCATCTCTCTGTATGGTCCCAAACACAGCCCTGACTCCTGGCAGCCACTGCAGTAGTACAGGTATATACCCTGGTATTTAACTCTCATATTATACCTGGTACATCACTCTTAGGTCAGCCTGTTCAGCTTTGTTTCTGCACATGTTTGTGCTGGTCTTTCCCTTGTCTTTACCATGTCTTTCCCTTCCCCTTTCTCTTCCCTCTCCCTTTCCTTTTTCCCTTCAAGGCAGCTGCTGTCAGCCCTATAGATGCCATGGCAGTATCCTAGGTGGCTGAGACTGAGAATAAATCTCAGGCAGCAGCATCAGAAATCCTAAACACAGCTTGGGCTCTCAGACAGAGACATTTCAAAAATTAGGTACTGGAATTTCACCTCTGTGAACTTCCACAGCCTGACTGCCTTCCCTCTTTGCTACTGGAGCAGAAATCCCAGGGGCTTGTAATTGATGGAGAGGCAAATTCTTTTGGGTCTGTGCCCAAGTTTTACAATAAAAACAGAAACCTCTCAGGGCTGTTGTAAGTCTGTGTACAACCCCAACATTGCTGCCATCTCTGTGCCCCATTCCAGGGGTACATGGTACCATTCAGCCAGAGGCTCTCTCTTATTGGGCTCTTGGTTTTTATTATTACTCAGGCAATGACTGACTACTCTTTCTCCACTCCTCTGGATCTCCTGGGCCAGGAACCTGCTCTATTAGATTTCCAGCAACCTGCTGAAGCTGTGGGGCTGTAGCAGCTTCCTCGGTACCCCACAGCACCAGCTGCAAGTCCAGAGGCAGTGCGGGGAATGCCACCGCCCTGGCTCCCAGATCACCGCCCAGCCCTACAGCCTGAGTGCTAGAATATAAAGAAAAGCAGTATTCCCTGCTGGCAAGGCAGTGATCCAGGGCAGAACTGTCCTGCTCGTGGAAGCAGAGCTGAGAGTGTGGAGAGTGTTCCGTAGGTGATAGCGAGGGAGATAAGGCGCGATGGGAGCCGGGCTGGCGGCTGCGGTGACAGCAGAGGGCACGCTCGGCTGCCGAGCACACGCACAGCCTGGGCACCCAGACCCGGGCACTGCCGGACTGCTCTGGGTCCCTGGAGCGAGCTGGAAGCGTGGGGGTAAGGAAGCAGTCGCAGGAATTCAGAGCAATTCAATCGTCTGCTAAGCCACATGCCCTGCAGCGCTGCGGCAGAAAGAAAGGAACAGAATTGCCTTTGCCACAGCCGAGCTAATGATGGATTTATCTGGCTGGAGAATGAATGTAAAAAAAAATTCAGAGCGCACTGATCCCATAGAGGAGCTGGGGGAAGGGAAACTGGTAAGTCAATCTGCAGCTCACTGGCTGCTCCATGCCTGCGCCAGTCATGAGGATATCTGGAGGTCTGCCCTTACCCCTTCCCCAGGGGTCCTCTGCGGGAGACAGTCCAGACTTGTATGGAGCAGATGGACTTCCTTCCTCCACTCCCTTGTGGCTGGTTCCTTCAGGTCAGCACAAGGTGGTTTTCTGAACCAAAGCACATGGTCTTTTTCCTTTAGATTTTCCTTGAAAAGAAACAAAATTTTTTCAGAAGGAGAACATCAGAGGGATTCTCACAAACAATACCTGAGAACTTTGGTCCATTCAACACTATATCTGTCAACAAGGCTCAGATCCCATGGGAGTTCAGTTTCTCTCCTTTAAACAGGCTATTATTTCTAGGGGAACAGTCCCATCAAAGCTTTGTCTCTGGTCCTGCCTCACCAACCTCACAACCTCAGCTGAATCCCAAAAAGGTAAAATCCCAAAAAGGTGGATGTCAGAGGCTTTCTGAGGCTGCTCTGGCTCAGGAGCTTAGTCATGTCCTGATGGAGGGCATGACTATAGAGAAGAAACCAACCACACTTTCCTCAGATGAGCTTCTGAAATTCAATAGGACAAATCCAAGGCACTTCCATGTGGTCACCATTCCCCTGTTGCTGGGGAACACTGATGGAATTCCTCCAGCCTCCCTCAGGCAGAGGGGGGAACAGAGGGATGGCCACCCAGCTCCAGTGCTGCACAGAGAGATGGAGTCAGAGACAACCTCATCTTCCAAGCCTTGGCCCCGTGTGCCTGGAAAAGCTATAGAAGGCAGTGAACATCCAAGCCAGGAATTCCCAGTGTGACTAATGGTCTGTGCTTGCCTGGAACTGGACTGTCAGGAGCACAACTTCAACAACATTTCTCCAACCCAAACTCCCATAGGGCATTATCGCTCTGTGGCTGGATGCCCTGTACTGCCAGGTGGTCAGGGAGGGTTGGCAGGGCAGGATTGGGCTGGGTAAATGCAAAAATGAAAAACAGGGTGTGGGTGAAGACAGGGAAGGAACAGTTCTGGTCTGAACATCTTTAATGGAGCTGTGTTCATGCACACAGAGGTGCTGTGGGTAGCTGGGGAAGAGCAAGGTGCTGAGCAGTCTGGGTTTGGGCAGGACATCAAGAATGGCCTCTCAAAACCCCTTAGGAATCAAATCTGCTATCTTCCCCCATTTGATGGCAGCAGGACCATACCAGCTTCCTGAAACCATCCCTGCCAGCCCACCTGGGACCCATCCATCTCCAGCTGAGCTATGCAACTCTGCACCATCCCATTAGGTGTGTCTAAGTCCTTTCTTTCATCACCCTTCCCCACAGGAAGTTATCAGGAAATGACAAAGAGGGGAACTCATCCATTAGGTTGTTCCTGCACTGTGCCAGGTCGTACAGCTCTCATCTCTGTGTTGGTGTCCAGATGGGTCCAAAGGGTGATGAAATGTAGCAGAGTTCTCCACCCTATGCAGCAGTCCAAGGCTGCACTCCAGACCATTGCAGTGCTCTAAGAAATACAGGTGCTAAACTGATCCCTCTGGCACTTCAGGGCAGATCCATCACTGTGGAAGCCAAAGGAGGATGGTAGCTGTGGAATGATGGGAGTTCCCAGTGTCCCCATCCCCTTGGGGTGACACACTGAATGACAGAAGTGGTGCCAGCCTGGAGAGCTGCCTGCTGTGCAGTGGCAGGGGATGTTAGGTAACAGTTTTCAGTAAGCCACAGGGGAGTCTGAAATAACCCAGTGCTGTCTCCCATTCCCATCTCTGCTCCTCTCCAATGTGGAACCCAAGCAGGCTGCACTGCCCTGGGCTGTGGGAGCTGGGATGAGCTGGTGCAGAGTTGGAGCCTTCTGCAAAGCTGGCCCAGGCTTGCACTGCAGCATGGCACAGCTGGGCTGGGCTGTGCCGAGCAGGAGAGCCTGGGGGCTACAAAACAACTCTATTCTCACTGCAGGTAGAATAGGAGAGCCCAGCTTGCTGCTACTGGCACATCTAGAAAAGTGGCAAAATTACTGTTGCTGAGAGAATCCTTTCCTAGGAAATCTCTCTTGAAGGCAGGCAAGAGATCCAGGATAGATTTGGTGCCCTGGCATCTGCTGCCTTGGCCATTTGCCATGGCCAGGACTGGCTCTGCTTCTTTGCCCACAGGAGGAGAGAGATGCTGGTCCAGCTGCTAACACAGGATCTTGGTGGAGAGAAAAGCTCTGACAGTCACAGCCCTTAGGGACAGTCTGCTCTTTTGGGTCCAATCACTTCCCTTGGCCTTGGTTGGAGGCTGTATCCTGTGCCCAAAACAAGGGAATTTGTCTAAGCCAGAGCAGGGGCTGATTCTTCTCTATCTATTTCCCGAGAGCAAGACCAATGCTAGAAGACAGACAGGGTCCCAGGAGCACAGAGCTTGGCCTGTCCACATCAGGCAGATGGGGAAAAACTGGCTATAAATGCAGCAGAAGTGAGCCCAACCCTCAGGGTCTCATGGGCTACAAATGAAGGCTTATTCTCTCATGATTTTTATTAATTTTGCTCCACAATTTGGGAAAGATGAAGAGGATGAAAGCTATGTGAGGCTGCAGAGCTGCACTGCACAAGGGAATGGAAGCACCATCCAGAGAGGGCAGTCGCAGTGCAGCCCAAAGTTCTTCCTGGTCTGGAACCAGCAACCAGCACTAATTCATCATGTTGGACTGTGAAATGGAGCAGGAACACTTTGTTTCACGTTTCACACTCCCTGGTCAGCTTCAACAAACCCAGACAGCGGCAGGATTGAAAGTGGGGCAGGGGATGCACATTAATTCATCATGAAACAAAATGTCATTTTGAAGGCTTCTGGAGACCTTTTCTCAGTACTTGAATTCTTGTCCCCTCAAGCCTTTGACTTTCCTCAGCTGGAAATTGAGATAGGAGAGATTCTGATACCCCTTTTTTGACAACAGAGGCCCTTTCCAGCACATCCTGCTCTGCTCCTGCCAGCTGGGAGACAGCTGAGGAGGCTGATCCTTCAAGGGGTTTGAAGCAGCTTTTCCCGTTGTGGGCACCAGCCATCTCACAGGAGAGGCTGGAGGGATAGGGAAGACTGTCCCACCATCCCAGTGGGATAGGTGTATGCCAAGGGACCAGCATGTCCAGAGACCCTGAGATGGAGACAAGGGTCCCCGCAGGCTGAACCAGGGACCAGCACGCCCCGACCCAAGCCCAGATTTGTGATCGCTTCCCGGAGCGGCAGAGCCACGGCAGGAGCCTCCCCGGAGGCTCCCGCTGCCCCGGGAGCTGCCCGCGGGAGGGAGCCTGGGAACAGACCGGTGCCGGAGAGACCCACAGGGGCAGGGGAGGCAAAAGGACCCCCAAGGGCACCTCAGCACCCCCACCCCCTGCAGGAGCCGGAGGCAATCGCCCTTCAGGAGACCCTTTGCAGCTCCCCGGATTCTGGAGCCGTTTCTCACCGACGGGGCGGGACCCGGCTCCAGGGCGAGGGGCTTTGGCAGCGCGGCTGCTGGGGGGCTTCACCCTCCGGCGCTGGGTCAGAGCCGCGGGTGGACGGTGACAGCCGAGACCTCCCAGCGCCGCTCCGGTGGGCTTGAGGCCGGGGAGGAGGGAGCGGACGAGCAGGGTCGGCAGCTCTGGAAGGGCGGTGATTTGGGCACGGGGACTGGGGGCGGCCAGAGGGGAGGGGAGCTCAGGGGGAACCGTGGAGGCTTGGCCGGCGCCGGGCAGAGCGGAGCATCCCCCATCCCGTTCCCCCCCCGTCCCAGAGACCCACCCCCGGCGGCGTGGGGCGAGGGGGGCGCCCCCGCCTTGACGTCAGGAGAAGGGTTTATAAAGGCGGCGGGCGGCGAGGAGATCCCCAACGCCGGAGCCGAGCCGCAGCGGAGCCGCCAGAGCCTCCCGCCGCCGCCTCCCGCGCCCGACCCGCCGGCGAGATGCTGTCGTGCCGCCTCCAGTGCGCCCTGGCCCTGCTCTCCATCGCCCTGGCCCTCGGCACCGTCTCGGCCGCCCCGTCGGACCCGCGGCTCCGGCAGTTCCTGCAGAAGTCGCTGGCCGCCGCCGCCGGGAAGCAGGTGAGAGCCCCGCGACGGGGCGGACACCGCGGGTACCCCTCGGGCGCCCCGACGGCCGCGCTGCAGGCTCCCGCTTCTACAGAGACCCCGATTCCCCTCCGCAGAACCTCCGCTCCCTCACACAGCCTCTGGCACCCCTGCTGCAGACCCCTCCCGTTCCTCGCCAGACTTCCCAATGTCCCTGTTTCAGATGCCCGGTTCCTTGCTGCAGACCCCTCTTTCCCCGCAGATCCCCCGGTTCCCCACCGGGGCTGAGCCATTGACAGGTTGGGCAGATGGTGCTGGGAGGTGAGACAGTCCAGCTGGGTGCTGGTGGTCGGTAAGGGGCAGGCACTGCTGGAGCACGGGGCAGAGCTCCTGGTGAAGCTCCCAAGGGTTTCTGTGGGTCGCAGAATGAAGGCAGCTTTCCCAGAGCACAGAACAATGGTCTTATCCATGCTGGGTGACGGCCGAGGCTTGGAGGGACTAGAAGAAAAACAAGTCCCAGTGAGATGGTGACAATTCAGCCTCCCCTGCCAGCTCCCCCAGAGACCTTTCCCGTGTTACTTTAGCAGCAGGCTCGTGGCATCCTCGCTGAGTGCTGGAGCCGTGGGAAGAGAAGGTAAAGACGAGTTCATTCCCTGTCATCCCCCTGACAGGACAGCAGCTTGTTCCCCACACCAGGTAGATGTCATAGACACAACTGCTGCATAGCAGCTGTCAGGCTGGGCTCTTTGGAAAGCCAGGGCTCCTCTTCTCCTCCTGCATCCTGAATGTCTCTAATCTGGCCACGGAGAACTCTTAGAGGAACAGAGTGGTGAGCCCAAAAATCAAGGAGTAATTGTGGTCTCTCTATCTCTTTTTCCCTTTCTGTCTTTTGTCCCCAAGGAACTGGCCAAGTACTTTTTGGCAGAACTGCTTTCAGAGCCAAGTCAGACAGAAAATGAAGCCCTGGAGTCTGAGGACTTGTCCCGAGGGGCTGAGCAGGATGAAGTGAGACTGGAGCTGGAGCGCTCGGCTAACTCAAATCCCGCTCTGGCACCCCGGGAACGCAAAGCAGGCTGCAAGAACTTCTTCTGGAAAACTTTCACATCCTGTTAGCTTTTGAAACCCACCTCTCCTTCCCATCCATCCCTGCCCTGCCCTGAGCAGAACCTTCACCACAAGAGGCGAAGACTGTAAATACACAATCCACAGTTATGGTGAAATTAAACAAGGAAAATTTGAGTTTGATTTCCACTTGTTTTAATAAAACTTTCTGTTCCAATTGTACATGATTTGCTTGAGTTGTGATTTCTGACTAGTTCTTTGATGACATGCCCTCTGCAACTCTTTCAAATGTACTATTTTTAATTCTCTGTTGCAATAAAATTTATGTTTCAAACGGTGATGCTGAGGCTCGGTGGTCAATGAGAAAACTGAGGTCACCTCTCAATCTGCTCATCTTCAGAACACTGCCTGTCTCAGGGCAGACAACACGGTCCACATCCACACGGATGTACATACACACAGTGTATCATAATGTGATATTTTTTCTGTGGTCTTACTAAAAGAACTAGAGCCACAGTGATATTTTAGATAACAAATCCCTACAGTTGTGGCTGAATCAAATCCACAGCACTTGGTGCTTCAAGTCGGTCTGGAGGATTTACACCCATCACCAGAGGGATCAGTAAAAATCTCAGCTGTGTATTTTGAGTAATGGGGATGGTAAAAGTAGTTCATGGTTCAAGTTTGCACCACACATCTCATTCCCTTCTCAGCCACAGGCACTAAAAGGTTTTCTTACCTGGCCTATTTTACTCCTTGCAGCATTCCTGACAAACACTGTTCCTGGGATTCCTTCAGAAAGTTTTCCTTTGTTCTGCCGTGCAGGGGGAGGTTTCACATCCCTGTAAAGCTGAGATGTTAACCCCATGACACCAGCCCCTCTCCGTCTAATGAACTGGTCACAGCAGTTTTTCTACCCGCCTTACCATCTTGAAAGACAATATTCAAGTGTTCAGCAGGGTAGAAGATAGCATTGCGAGAAAAACGTTATTTTCTCAATGGAAGACAAATTTTTCGTGCTTTTGCACAGTCTCAGCTTTTTGGCTGTGCTGGTTTGTGCCACACACTCACAGGTGAATTGGAGCCGTAGAGCAAACGTCCTGCGCAGGGGACAGGTGCCACTTCGATGAGAAATTCACCATTCAGGATTAAAAATAAGTATTTTGTAGCCATCATATGTGGAAAAAGGATGAAAAACGGGGAATTTTAGAGGCGTTCATGGGTGGAGGGCTCAGCATGACTCTAGTGAAGGTGGATTCCCCAGCTGAAGGCTTGTTAAGTTGCCTCTGGTCTGTGCTGAGGGTAGCTCTCTGCGGGGCATCATTCTTGATGGCTCATGGACCATTGCTTTCATTCTTGGTCTGCACCTCCTTTTCCTGTAGGCAGGGGCTGCTGGATACAAGCTGAGGGGAAGGTGAATCCCTTGTTGTAGCCAAGTGTGAAATCCCAGCCCTGCTACAGAGCTCACTGGGCTCCTCTATAAACAAAGGCAACAGGCAAAGGCAGCAGGGACCTGCCCAGGCAGGGGAGCTGCTGGTATCAGCCCCTCTGAGGGGGCCAGAGGCAGGGCTGGATTCTGCCTTCCTTCCTTGAGCAGGGCAGTCGTGGCTTAGCCTGTGCTGCAGGCAGGGCTAAGGGCTGCTGTCGGCCCAGCTGGATCCTGCACCTGCTGGAGAAGCCTTGCTGTGGCACGATCCTGTGTCTCCCCGACTCCTGGGAGCTTCTCTCCTCCTTCTTTGGAAGTGGGATAGGTTTTGTGCAGTGGTCTGGGGAAATGCTTGCTCCACATGCAGTGCCTTGGGGTTAGGGGCTCTGCCCTCTTTACCATAGCTGGGTGCACTGCAGAGTGGGCAGGGCACAGTGGTCCTCACACCACTTTGTGGGGACAGAGAGAGAGCCTTACCCGCTTTGAACCCTGGATTTCTGCAGCTGGTGCAGCTGTGGAGGGTGCAGGATTAACTCACTCTTGTGGGATGGACAGGGCTGCACCGCAGGGAAAAGCCTCCAAAAGGATATTTGAGAAGTGGCAGTAATTTAGATCAGTAATCAGCCTCAAAAAGCAGGCAGGGTAAGAATAGGAGCCTGCTTGAAAATGTGGAGACAGACTCTGTGAAGAGACAGTAATGGTCCCAGCTCACATCTGATTCCTTCACTGCTGTGTAGCATCAACAGAGCAGATTTTAGAGGATTCAGTAAAGCATCCCTGACGGTTCACTCTTGTGTTGACTGAGGTTCCTTTTAGCTTTCAAGAAGAATCTAATTTTTCAGTGCTGAGACAGCCTCAAGAGAGCAGCTAGAGGAACAGGAGGGGGGTGGAGGGGCCAGGGACTTGAATATTCTCATGCACAGAGTCCATCTTTCAAGGGATATAAATAGACCACTACTCGCCTGAGGCTTTTCCCCTTGTTCATAGTGCTCAACCCATGCTTCTGAAGGAGTTTAATCCTGCCAATTGCTGGAGTGAAACTCATCCCAAAAAGGGATCTGGATGATCCCCAGTCACAAGCAGGAATTAAAGACAGTGATTCATAAGCTACACCAGCCTGTTTCAATACAGCTGATGGCACGCCATGGCAGCTTCTGGGAAGCTTAATGAAGATGTACTGGTGAAGGCAAATCTCCAGTTCAGATACAGAAAGAAAAACTGCTCCTTGTGTCAGCTCAGGGGTTCCTGGAGTCTGGGGAGCTGGCTTCCAAGGCATTAAATGCAGTATCACCACATGTAATTGCACTGTGGCAGTGCCAGCAAGCCCAGGTACTGGGAGCTGTACAAACACAATGAGGAGATGGTCTTGCCGTGCTGAGCTAAAAAGATTAGAAAGAAAAAGAAAGATTTCTTTTTCCCTTTGACATGTGGGAGTTATGGGCTAAAGAGACTAAATAAGTCTATTTAATCCCTAGACACGGAGCCATGGAACAGTGCTCCATGCTGGGAACACTCCTGCTGGGCAAGGCTGAGTCTGGATGGGCACACAGGTACAGCACACAGGCTAGAGCTGCCCAAGAGCAGAGCAGTTTCTGGGAGAGGTTCTCAAGCCACATTCTCTGCAGGTCAGAGAGGAGGCTCCATGGAGGAATAGCCTCAGCATGGCTCTGGGGGAGGTTAGGGGCTGTGGTGATCCACACTCAGATGATTCATCTCCCCTCTTGCACTTGGTGCCACGGGCAGACCCAAGTAATGCCCCTCCAGCAGGTACCTTCATCAGCAGGTGATTCATCTGAGGCAATGCAGAGAAATGTCCACAAGGAGCAACATAAAAAGGCTTGAAACTGCTGCCTGAAGAGTTGCCCTTAATGAAAACCAGAAAAATTGTAAAAGGCCTGGAAACACACATGACCTGTGGGAAGTCAGTGAGGAGCTTCTCAGCCATCCCCAAAGGCAAAGTCTCCAATGATGCCAGGGAGTGTCTCTTGATCTAACAAGCAGGCCAAGATTATTTTTAGTTCTAACTGGTAAAAAAGAGAAGTCTACTTTGGTCCAGAAGGCTCATTGGGAACAAATAGCTTGAAGTGATCCTAGCTGTGCTGGGAGGAAGTACCTGTGGGACCCAGATTTCCTATCCTGAGCCCACTCTGGCACCATCTAACTCCTTTTGGCTCTGCAAAAAAGACCAAGAACCTGGACCTGTGGGCACAAGTCCCCTCCCCTGAGAAGAGCCCATAAAAGCTCTGTGGTGCCTTTCCTTTACTTTGTCTCTGGGGCTCCTCACAAGAATTGCACCAGCTGATTGCAGCTACTGGGAGCATCTCTGATTCCCAGACCTCTGCTTGCTCCACAGGAAATTTCCCTTTCATCCCACCCAACCCCCAGCATCTCTGAGAAGCACCAGATCTGCCCCCAGTCCCCACATGGGTGAGCATCAGGTGCTTGGAGAGAAGCACTCACTGCTACAACAGAGTCCTAATTCTCAGCAAGCAAAGCAGCAGGATGGTTATTGAGCAGGGTAAGAGAAGATATACCTAGGCAATAAAAGTTATTATAGTAAAGGAACAGACTGTACTCTTTGCTCACTGAACACCTGACTCTTTGTCAGCTTATCAACAGAATAATGCAATAAAAGACACTTTTATTCCTTTTTTCTTCACCTTTGTCTTTATTTGATTAGGGAGTTATTTGGGTTTTTTTTCCCCAAAACCCAATTACACTTCTGAGAATAGCTGTTTGGCCAGACACTGGGTATCTCAGAAAACTTTTTGTATCCCAGTCTTAGAAAACTTACCCCATAAATAACTTGTAGAATACAAGAAAAAAATTAACAAAGTCACAAAAAAAATCCCCACAAATTCAGTTTTCTTTGTATATATAGTAAAAATGCCAGTTTGTGCCATGAACCATTACTTCCAGCATCATTTGATAGAGAAACACACCTGGTCATTCAATAAATAAAATTAATTTAATGAAGGTCCCTAGTACTTTCTACAAAGATATTCCTGAGAAAACATGAAATAATGCAAACCCAGGCTTTGTTTATCACCTAGACTGGCTGCTGGACAAGAAAGAGAGAGTTTCTTGGTCTCACATGCAACAACAGAGCATCTCTCCTGATGCTCTCCACTGCTTGCCTCCCCCTCCCTTGCAGCTGGCTCTTGCAGGCAGCAGCCTGCTGTGCTCTGTGGTGCAGAAGGATGAAATGCTTCTGGCCTCCAGCCCTGGAAAAGCATTCCCAGGAGGAGAGCTCAGAGATTCTCCAGGCCCTCCATACTCATCCACAACCCCTGTTAGGAGATGTCCCAGAGCCAAAGTCAGTGATTCCCTCCCAGCTCAGCAGTCAGCCCAGTGCTGCTCTGCCCGAGGTGGATCATTTGCTCCCTTACACAGAGCCCTGTTCTCTGCCTTCAAGGAAAACCTCTCCTTTTGCTCATGACAGAGGGAGGAAAAGGATCCCTCTGGAAATCGGCTGTCACATTTGCAAAGCTCTTTTGTAATTCTTTTCTGGCAGCTCTTTTTTCCTGCTTTGCTTCTTGTTCCTGGCAGGGTTTGTGATTCTTCCCAGAGGCTCAAGCATGATATTCCTCACCCTGTGTGCCTGGCCCCCACAGCAGCGTGCTCCCCAGAGGGTGCCAGCCCAGGACTGGGGGGCTCTGCAGCCAGCAGAGAGAGCCAAAGAGCACAGAGAGCCCCGCTCCAGGCCCGTGTGTGCCCACATGCTGAGGATGGGGGTCCTCTGAGCCAGGAGCTGTTCCACCTCTGGCTACAACCTCACCACAGGGAGATGGGCTGCAGGCAGAGGTCCTGCACAGAGGGGTTTTCCATGGAGCAGCACTTTGGGGGGCCAGAGCTGTGTCAGGATGCACGCAGTGCTGTTGCACTGTCAAGGATTTTTTTTCCCATACTAAGTGCCTGCTTCTCATTTCTAAAGGACATTTCTCATGTCACAGTTGCCAGTTTTTAACATGCCAGAATAAAGTTAAATAACATGATAATAACTTAAGTGTTCTAGCTAGGGTAAAATGCAGTGGGCTTTGTCCTAATGGCAAATTTCAAGAAACTGCTTGCATGTAAATCTTCTTCCCTTGGCATTTTTTGGTTTTCATCCTCTCCTTATTCACTCAGATCTTCTGAAACATCACAGTCTAAGCAGCAGTGGCAGGGGCAGAGGAAGGAATTAGCCTGTTCAAAACAGCTGGGGATCTTCCTGAAGAACATATGAGGATGCTGGGTCATATTGCAAAACAGGAACCCGGCAGGTCAAGAATTTCTTCAACAATGTGTTTCAATGAGAAACCTCAGCATGGTTCAAACACAAGATGTGAAGCCTCTTGTCAGCACTCAGAGATGTACCCTTGAAGCCAGAGCCCACCTGCTCTCAAGGAGGAAATTTCAGTTGTGGATATGGATAGGACTAGCCAGACATTGCCTCCACATGCAAGTAAGCAAGGAAGCAGGCTGGTTTGCAGAAAACACAATCTCTTTAGACTGAAAGATATAATCCAGTTAGATATGAACCCTGAATTCCAAACCCTGCTTATCTCCTCAGACAGTGATGACACATGTCATAACATCACCTCCACCATCAATTCCCTTATTTGTCACATTAGCAGTGGTGATACTGACACCAGCAACAAGGCAAAGAAAAAATTGAGAAGATTGTGAGACAGAGAAACAAAGTAGAAGCCATGTCTGGGCACATTAATGAGTTCCTTTAGCCAGCTTTCAATCAATCAAGTTTATCAACCAGCAGCAGGAAGAAGATAAGAAATGAGGGAAGGAACAAATCATTCTGTGATGTAATTGTGTCATCCTGCAAGCCTGTCTTCCAGGAGAAGAAACTTGCTCAGGAGGCCTTGGTGGAAAAGCTTAAGGATGGAATGAACAACCTCTTTACCTTAGTGCTAGAATTCCTGAATGGATGCATAGAGGAAAATCAGAAACTAACACAGCCATTAATGTCCTCATGGAGGGGGTGCTGGAATCTGACCACATGCTGATCTTTTGTGCTCCAAGGCAGCCTGATTGCTGAGGGCAAGGCAGAAAAGTTTTCTGAGCTGATGGCCAAGTGGCTGTGAAAGATGACATGGCCTCTGCCAGGTATCATCGGCAGCAACCTGAATGCAATCCTGCTGGATGCCCACATGCTCATGAGGACTTTCCAAAGGAAACACTGAGGCAGCACACGAACAAACTTCCACTGCAGACCCTGAAAACTGTTGCATAACTTGTGCAAGCTGACAGAAGTGAGGATGCTGGACCACCTCACCCTGACTCAGGATGCAGCTGGCTCTGAGGTGGAAGCTTCCCTCCAAAAGACACACAGTCCTACTGCCAAGCACAGGGCAAGTGAAACAACTGTAGGAGCAGGAGAGGAGGTGCCCAAGGCAGCTCACAGGATTGCAAAGCACAAAGCAGGTGATATTTCAGAAATAATTTTCTACAAAATTGTCTCAAAATAGGGTTTGAAGGTCTAGAGGAGTTATATATGTGAATGTAAGAAAAAGTGGCCTGGGGAAAGTTGGAGTTTTTCATAGAAAACCTCTCCCTGTTCTTGCAGAGCTGTGTGAAGCAAAGCCTGGCCACCATCCAGACAGAACAGGAGACCAGAGAAGCTTCTTCCTTCTCCTCCCTTGGGGAATACCCTAAGGTGGAAACATCTCCTCTTAGATCCATAGAGATCACAGGAGGGTCCACGAAGTGGAAGGAGTTGAAGCCATCCTGCTACCTGGAAGACTGCAGCAACAGCCATTACCCTGTAGAAGCAACACAGCCCTGCAAGCTGAACAGACCACAGATTCCCTGCCAGTCAGGTCCCCTCAAAGGATGCCAATATCATGGTTATCCCTGGAGTGATGTCCCTGGGGGCAGGAAGAGCCACCAGCAGGAAAAGCACTGGCACCTCAGAATTATCCAGGTGTCCCCCCACACACACATCCGTGGGCAGACGGTGAGAACCACAAACCAATAAAGAATAAACTCCAGCATGAATAACCATGTGAGTTATCTCTTTTTGCCATTTAAAAAAAAGGAAGGTGGGTTACACTGATACCTCAGGTCAAAACTGAGCACAGAGCACACAAACCTGGCCAGGGCAGAGAGCCTGCTGTGTGCTGACCCTTCCTGGACAGCCTTCACAGGAGCCCTGCCATGGGATTTTCCAGCATTCTAATATTCATAGTTAGCAAAGTATCAGACCAACCGTGCCCTGGTTCCCAGATGAGGGAGAGATCAGGGCATCCAAACAGTTTCTTTGCCTTCCTGAACACCGACCACCAGCTGTCCAGGAAGCCTGCCAGAGACAAAGCTTGCGAAAGGAAGCTCATAGGAGAAAGTGATTTGTAAAAGTTGTGGGTTTCTCTTAGGTAAAATCAATACATTGACTTTCAAACCCACTTTCACTTGTCAGACTGAAAGAGTTTGAGAGAGCAGAGCTGCTATGGACGACTGCAGAATGCCAATGCCTCACCCTGCCCATCCATCAGCTCCACTTTTCTGAGTACACTGCTATTCTCGTGTAAAATCGCCTTAATTTGTCTTTAACACCCCTCTTGTCTCTAAGTTCTTTAGGTGGGAGTCCTTAGCTGTGTGTCAGATGTAACAGTAAGCACTTCAATGATGCTCACTAAATTACAAGGCTTTTTTACTAATAGACAATTCAGTCAATTACAAAATGCTATTAAGCATTTGTGCTAGGGCAGAGCAGCTAGGTGCCTGGTGAACTTGGCAAACCAATATTTTTAATTGAAATAAGAAAAAAAGAACACACAGGCTGATTACCAGCCAACAAGAAAATTACCTCCCAGAGATCTCAAAGTGTAATTACCCTTTCTGAATGACCAAAATGACTGGTTTGCTGCAGACTATAATTCTCTCTAATGCTGCTACAAAATCATGGCCACCCTCTCACCTATCCCATTCATCTAGAGCTGTACCTACCCAGAGGCTGCTCAAGTACTCATGAAATCATGCTTTGGTGCTCATGTGTGGTTTCTGCCTAATTTTCTGGCTGTGTAGCTGGAGGATTCACAATGAGGACATGGCTGATGCCTGCAGAGGTTCTGTTCTTTCATTCCTTGCTGTTCTGTCCTTGTGACACCCCCTGTTTTCATGCTAAAGGACTTACCTGGAGTGGAGCTGTGTCACTTACATGCAGCATAATTGGCTGCCCTGTATGTGGCCCTCTAAGAGCAAATTCATATCCGTGTTGAACTCTCAGGTCAGGCAACTGGATGTGCTGTTCCAGGCGGCTCCTCCAGTGCTGTGCTCCCTTTTTCCTAGTAGCAAGTGCCCCATGAGCATTCATTCCTGGAAATGCTCTCCACAGATGCCCAAACACCATTCCAGTATAGTTACCTGATAAGTCTGCCTATCCACTGCCTTGTGACTCAGTCCACACCGAAATTTGCCCAGTAAGAATGTTCCCTTTGCAAAAGCCTCCCTGGCCATGGGCTCTCACCAGGCTTCCCCCTGCCCCACACAGCAGCTGCAGTGCTGCATCTGGCTCACTGCTCGAGGAAAAGCCATTCAAAAGCTGACAGAACCAATATGGTGAGGCCACACACTATGTGTATCCAGGGGGCACGTGCAGACCCCTTTTCTATTATGCTGAAGGCCTGATCCATTCCTTAAGGATTCCAGAGACTGTAGGAAACGGGGGAAAGTGAAATGTTTGGAAGCTTTGCAATATTTGCCTGGCAGGCAAACTATGCATTCACGCTATCAGAGTGCCTCAGAGCCCTTGCCAACCATCAGAAGCCTCCTGTAGTGGGTGCAGAACAAAGTCAGAGCAAGTGAGAGTCCCTGTCCTGCAGATACTGCATGTGATGGGAGATAAACACATCAGCAGAGATGCCCTGGAGTCCTACAGGAGCAAGCAGCCTCTCAAACACTCTCAGCAGCAGTGTTCTCTCAGGTGCCCCACAGCACAGCCCCAGAGCAACTCTCAGGAGTGCCCTGAGCATCCAGATCGTGATCTCTGCAAGTCATTCTTGCTTGCAGCTCCTTGGCCCTGGCAGACAACAACGTGCAATGGGGTATCATGGGTCAAAGTGCTTATTCTGGAACTGACACCACAGGAGCTGTGAAGCAATGGTTAAGGAATGGCTCGTAACACACAGGATGATGCTCTTGCCAGCTCCACAGGCTGAGCTTTGCTGGATAACAATTCAGTTTTCCCCTCTCCTGCCTCACAGCCAGACAGTCCTCCAGGCTGTTCACCTTCCCCCACAGCCCTGGGGAAGAGAAAAGACCAGAAGAGCACCTGGGTCACGAGACAAAGAAGGAGAGCTACAAAGATCTCATAAGGGAAAGCTGACCTGGTACCTTTTGCTCTTTCCTGGTTCACTCCTCTTCCATTTGCTGGAATCACAATCAAACAGTGTTCTCAGGAGGTAGCAGGGTCAGGAAGATCAAGGAATTATAAATAAATACAGTATAAACAAATCAATCAGAGGGATAAAAACATTAGACAGAGACACAGTAATTAAAAATATAATAATCCAGATAGTGGACATTTATTTAAAATGGTGCAATTACAGCTTTTAATCATCCCAGTTTAAATTAACAGCAGCAGTGAAGTGGCTGCGCAAATGTGTTCTCTGTAATGAACTGATATTAGAAAGCCAGCCTGGTGATCTCTCCCTCTCTCAGGCTAATTCTCCCTCCTCTCATTGTAAAATAACCTTTTGGTGTCATTTTCTTGTAGAGTCTTGAAGATGAAGACACAATATTGGAGCTAAATTAAATCCCCTTCACATATTTCTCTTCTTTCAAGCTGTAAAAATTGCTGGTATCAGTCATTCAATCTCTAGTGCTGACGCAACCACACTTGAGGAGAACATCTGGGGGCCCCAAGAGTCATTATAGGGAAAATAAAATCCTATATTACAATCAGTCAGCAATTAAAAGGCAGGATGCAGGAGGGCAAATCCTGCAAGATGCTGAGCAGGCTTGATGGGGAAATCAAATGTTAGACCTGTGAGGCTCTGGGGCTCTTTTCTTCTCAACTAAATCATTTGAGAGTAGGTTAGAAAATTTCTACATCTGCTCCTGCCCAGCACAAATGGTCTTGGAAATAGCTTGTGTTAATCTGAGTCAGTACTGATCCAGAGGCCACAGGTTTCATACCAACTGGCCCCGTCTGCAGGGCTGTGGGGCCAATCTTGCCTGGCTTGGCGGGTCCCAGCCAGGCCTGGGATTCAAACAGCCATGGTGCGATGAACGCAACACGCAGTTTGCCATGTGAAGCCCAGGTGGTTACAGTGGGCTCAACTCAGGCACAAGAAAGTCGGAGACAGGAAAGCTCTCTGCCCCTGGAATGGTTCTGACTTAGGAACATGAAGGGTCTGATCTGCCTGGGCAGCTGCCATGGTCTTTCTCTCGCACGTGGATCTTCACTCCCCTGCTGATGCACCTTTCCTGCAGAAAGCCCTGTGTCCACCAGACAAGATGCTGATGAGCTCACTGCAGTGGTGGAAGGGAGCAGAATTACAGACATGTGGCAAGTAAAACTGTTGGGGGAGAATCCTTCAGACATGGCTGTCCTGAAATGGATTCAAACTCGCAGCCAAGGAGAGACAATTCTCCAGTGCCTGCTAAAGCTCTGCTGCTGTGCAACCCCTACTCTGCCAGCCAGCAAGAGCAGCTCTGCCCTGAGGCTGCCTTCACTGTGGCTCTGTGTCATCCTCTGCACAGGTAGAGTCACAGCAGAAACCAACCCAGAAGTTCCTGAACTCAAGACTCAGCTCCCAGCAATGTCCCACAACTCCTGTTGGTGACAGCACAGTGCTGGTCCTGCTCACAGTGTTGGGATGCTTCACACCTCAGCTGGATTTGCTTCAAGACTGCAAGAAAAGGGACAAGAATTAATAAAAACAACATTACAAAATCAATTTTGGAGGTATGGAAGGATTTCTGTGTGGGAAATGACTACCATGCAGGAGAGTAGATGTGCGCCTCTGCGTGTGTAAGTCACAGCTTCTCCCAGAGCTGCTCACCCCTTCCTGCATTCTGGCCATGGTCACCAAATATGATTACCTTCCTGCATCCCCTGTCCTCAGCACATGATTAAAATCAGGAGCCCTTTGGAAAGAGAATTTGATCTCATTAGCACCAAACCTTCCTCTCTTTCCTGTTTACCCGAAGGATGTGCAAACATACAGCGAGAGAGCAAGAGTCACACAGCCCTCGCTGCTGTGGTGGGCACTGCAATTACCTGGCATGCACATTAAGATTAATAAATATTAACTTTACTTATGTTTATACTGTCCACTTAAAATGGAAACAACACACTTTGCTACTTAATCAAATTAGAGCTATAAAATTATTTCCCTTTTAAAACGTTCATTTCTGTTTGTTTGGCAATTAATGTTGATGATTTGAGTTCCATCTTCAAAGCATTTTGAAATACAGAAAAATGGCAGAAGTGCAACAGGGCTTTAATGGAGTCATAGCACATCAGGTAATAAAGCATAACAGACCATTTACTTTGAGTACTCTAATTATTTGAGAGCTTTTTTAAAAACAGAAAATCGACATGTGAAAACTGTAATTTCACTTGAATTAATTTTTTAAAAGAAGCTGGAAAAACCAAACAAATCAAAAAACAGAAAACCTGTTTTCAAAATGTTTCTTTCCAGTTCCCTGCAGCCAGGCCAAGTCCCAAGCTGACACTGAGGAGAAAATTTTCCCTTTTATTTTTCTCTAGCTTTTCTCTCCTCAGGGTGTGCATGGCAGGGATGACCAGTTGCACGCTGGGTCCTCACACAACCCCTCCTGCACCATCACTGAAAACATCTCAAGGAATCAATTTACCTTCCTGTAGGTGAAGGTGCATTGTCCCACCCCTCTCTGAGCTGCAGGGGACAAAGTCACTGTCATTGCCTCATCTGAGACACAAAAACCCCTTCAAGATGTTTAGCACAACCAACAAAGTATTTATCAGCTGTTCCTCAGTCTGGGACACAACTCTCTGGTGAGGCAGAGTGCATCTCCCACAGCTTTCTTGCCTCTGCAGAACTAGCAAGGTTTAATTCCTCTTCTTTTCAAACCAGCACCAAAGCAGCAGCAGCCCAACTGAGGCAGGATGGGACCTCTGGAGGTCTCTGGCCCTCCCCCCTGCAGAAAGGGTCCAGCTTTACAGTTAGATTGTGTTGCTCTGGTTTTGTCATGCTGAGTTTTTACATCTCCAAAGACAGAGATTCTCACAGTCACCATTTGACCATACAGCCACAGAGAAGACAAAATTACATGGAAGACAAGATTACAGGAAGAAAGGCTGGTTCCAGCAAGAAGAAGCAAGACCACACAAAGAAGAGGGAGGAGCAGAATCTGGCCCCAGATCTGGTGGCCTGGTTTCCTGAAGCACAGCTGTTCCCCCATTGCAGTACATGGGTTGCTTCACAACTAAATCTATTTGCAAGGCAGTACAAGCCAAGACAAATTTGCCCCCAAAGTAATAACTTTTCAATTACCTTCGTTATGCCTTGCTCAACACAACAGCACAGCACCTCTTGAGGGAGCAGCTGAGTATTTCTCTCCAGGGTGCACATTTATTATTTTAAGAATCATTTAATTTTCCATCTGAACAAAAGGGGCAAATGTAGGTCCTGAATGACTCCAGGGCCCTGTTCAATACATTGCTGCGCTATCCATCACAGCAATTACATGTGGTAATTCATCTCTGAGAAACTTCAGTGCGCAGATCTGAGAGCATTTGACATATCTGGCATGGCTCAAAACTCTGGGAGCCCATGGGAAAAAGGGATCATGACTGGGAAAAGTTTCAGTACTGGGACTTCTGGCACACCAGCAGCCTGCTGCCTGGCTCCCAGTACCATTCCCAAACTCTGGCTTCCCACAGCACACACTCATCCCTGCAAGCCCCATTGCTGGAGCCAATGGCATTCACAGTATTTGTGCGGGGATGTTCCTCACAACAGGTTCCCTGTTGGCTTTGACAGTGAGAGAAATGTGACTAAACAGCACCACAGCAAACAGTCCATCAGAAACACCATTTACTCTCTGAGGTCTGTGTGTCTGTTGCTCTCTGAGTGTCCATAATTCACTGTCTCTTCATCAGTGACCTGCAGGGCTTGAACTAAAACGTACCAAGGGATAAATAGAAAAGTTACAATTTCCATACCTAAAGGAATTACCAAGACAGTTCTGACCTTATAGCTGAGATCTCTCCAGGCTTCCAACCACCCTCTGCCATCTTTTGCTTCCCAGTATCCATTTAGAAAAGGCTGCCTGGGACAGAGATGCTACTCCTGTGCGCTGTGGGCTTGTCTTTGGCACAAATCTAGCCAGGATCGGATATTCAGGATATTCTCCAGATTCTCTTTACCTGGCTGCCTGTCAGTGGTGAGAGCACAGTCCTGGTCTGTAAGGCTGGGCCCTGAGCACTGCACACAACTTCAGGGTGCTTGTTCAGAAACTCTCTCTGCCAGCTGGGAGTGGGTGGGCTCCAGCCAGCTCCTCAGAAGCAGAAGGAACAGTCTCAGAGGAAGTAACAGAGCTGCGGCCAGACTCAGAAAATAATAAGAACCTCAGCTTGCTTCAAAATGCTTCAGCTACAGGTACATGCCTCATGCTGGGAGGCCACTCTGCATGACTATGTCAAGTGCTGATGGCTGAGGACAGGAATCCCCAGACATTCCCCTCAGTGCTGCTGCCACTCTGTCAGCACTCAGCAGTGATGAAAGCAGACTGCAAACTGGGCACACGAGTGGTGTCCTGACTCTCTGATCACACATCTAAGGAATATTCCCTCCCCAGAGCCCACCACACAGGCTGGGGTCACCTGTCACCAGGCACAAGAAATGGCTGCTTCATTGGATTTTCATTGGGTCCCATTTGCCTCTTTATGGGTGTTCGCTCTCCTGTCTTGCCCAGGCAGGTCAGCCAAGTGAGCATCCTCACAGATCCCAAGGAAGGGGTGGCTTGAGTCCTTAATTAAGGAAAAAGTCAGAGCCTGGGATTCTATTTCCCTGAGTCCCAGGAAGATTAAAGGTAGTGAGTCGAAAGTCTGGTTGCGTGTTGGTTTTTGGTCAGAGAAAGCCAAACGACAGAGAAGCAGTGGATTTTAGTAAAATCTTAAGTTTAGAAATATTAATTTGACCCTTTATTTTGACATTGTGGACTACGCAGTTCAGAAATCTCCACCCAGATATCCAATGAGCACTCCTGACTGAATGGACCATATATTTTCAGGAAGGTTTCCCATCAGTGTTCAGGCTGTTGAACACCTGCAAACCTGAGAAGTCCTGGCACTGCTGCAATTTCAATTATAATTCATAACAGCCTGTATGGAGACTTCAATCCCCTCAGCCAGGGTACTTTGGCAGACACAGAATGTCCTGCAGGCTGTATTGGAAAGGCCACATGAAAGCCTCTGAGATGCAGACTCAGAGAAGAAAATGCATTAAGTAAGCTGGTACACACAGCCCAGATGTGCTCAAAGGAAGATCCACCCATGAGGCTGTGGCAATTTGCATCCATCAGCAAGGAATTGCTGCTCTGAGGCAGTGGGTTTGTTTCATTTTCACCTGGACAGCCAGGTCTTTCTGTAGCTCTGCAGGAGCTGATGGAGTTCAGTGGGTGCCTGGGGACCAGCAGATCCTCTCCCTGAGCCCAACCCTATTGCTACAGAGGTCCCTGAGACTGGCATTGATCCAGTAGCATTTGCAGGAGTCCAACACTCAGGACAAACCCCAGAGAGAGCAGCAGAGCTCCCTTTGCCTTCATTTCTTCTTCATTGCTACAACTGTTGTGAAGCAGATGTCTGGCATTTTCCTGGATATAGAACATATCCAGGTATGAACCTGCTCCTGACTCTCCTAGTTTCTGAAGAGCAGAAATCAAGGTGAATTGAAAGGGTAGATGCGACAAGCAGATGTGCATAATGCATCAGTGAGCTCTCCACAGAGCTCACGTGAGGTGACCTGAAGTTTGGCTAATTGGAAAATCATCCCTGCCAGGTAAAGGGCTGCTCCTGAATTATCATTTCTCAGAGCATCATTACTAGCAGGGGAGCAGAGAACAGATACCTCAAGTGTTTGCATTCCTGGTTCCTCTCCTTTCTCTATCCAGCTGGTAAACAATTTATTTCTTTACAATTCCCTAGATTATCACAAGTCTGGAAATGCCTGGCTGCTGTGTCATTTCGCAAACAGTCCCTCACAGTGCCAGAAAAGCATGTGTCACTTGGCTCAGCGAGGAGCGAAGCATGGCAATGCTCAGATGTTGTTATTATTCCCAGTATCATGCCCTATCAAATTGTCCAAGGAATGTGGCTTTTCCACAGCCCACCCGAGGTGGCACTGCTTCTGCTGGACGTGTGTGCAACTGGGAGCCATCTCCTCTGCCCGCAGGAACAGGAGCAATCCCCTGCTGCTGCTTGCTGCATGGTGTGACATTGTGTTTGTGGCTAGAAGGGCAAGAACAGGTCTGAAAACGAGTTTAATTTGTAATGTGCACCTTTTCTGCCGACGATGAGGTCCCACATCCTCTGAAAGTGACACGTACCAAGTAACAGATGTCCTGTATGCACAGCTCCTCCCACTGCTGAAGGTTTTGCCCTGTGTACCAAAATATTTGGCTGGGATTTTTAAACCAGCACCCTGTTGTCTGATACAAACCAGGCTATCACATTCAGGTGAAGGTTTCCCAAACTCTTTTTAGTTTTACAAGTGGATTTCTTCTCCTCTTACCACCTTGGTGCACTTCTGCCACAATTCATGGATGGCTCGGTGAAGCAGAGTCAGGACACAAGGGCCTTCACCAACAGGGTCCTTCAGAGTGGTCGTAAGAGCCTCTTTGCTGCTCTACTTAAACCTCTGCAAGGGCTAAATCAGGATGAGTGCAAATACAAAACATGAGGCATGTGTAGCTCTCATCTGCCTCCATCTCCCTCTTGAAAAACAAAACACTTAAGTCTAGTTGTGTGGACTGGCTGTCAGCTACAGGGATGGCAGCAGGGTGAGTTGCAGAGCAAGGAGCTTAGCAGATTTTTTTAGCAGTGTGGGCTAGGCTTTATCCAAGAATATCAGAGCATGTGAGCACTGCCAGACACATGAAACAGGGAGAACTACTGTATTTTGTTAGCACTGACAGACCAAGGAGCTGTGTAGAGATGCTGATCTCCCAGAGTCTTGCACAGATAAAGATGTGATAGAGTGAACTTTCTTCCAGCATCATGTTTAGAGGATGGTCTTTGTTTCCTTTTGCTGATAATTGGAGTATAGCCACTATAAACATTTGATACCATGCAGGGTACACAGAAATAACAAGAAAATAACATGCCTAATTAGCCTCGTGGATTATTTTAACCAGCTCCCTCTGGAATACCCTCATTGAACAGGGTTAGATTTGTTCCCTTCCCCCTACAACAGATCCTCACATTTAATTAAACTGGAAACCTGGCTGTGCCTGGCTCAGATGGAGTGTTTTACCACTTATATCGTCTTTGCAGACAAGAGACACTGCTGCTATTGCACAAGTGGAGAGGTGGCTGCTTTGTACATTTCCTCTGGGAGGCTGCAGCTCCAGCCACCTCAAACGGTGGCAGATGAAGGCAGAAATCCAAGATTAGAAGCACTAATTTCCATGCCTTTATAGGCAAAACAATGCTGACATTGATCCTTGATCTGTTCACCTAATTGGAGGGGCTAAAAAAAAAAATGTCAGGAGAATGGGACAGAAGAGATGGGTCCAAGCTCAGACCTCACAAGGATAGTGAGCTTCTCCAATAGCTTATTCCAACAATGATGTCAGGCAGTGTTTGGAGGAAACAGGATGGCCATCCCTTCTACACAAGGGTATTCCAGGCAATGAAATCAATATAATTAACAGCCAAGGTGAAATTGCACTCTACAAAATCCTCTCTCCCATTGCCTGATCAACACATTTTCAAAGAACACACCATCAAGTCCCTCCAGAGAGGAAGGGATCATCCCATGAATAAGACAAGATACTGGGCTGAAAACTCAGCATTTCATCTGGACTAGCCCCTGATAAGCCCCCTTAAAATGGGAACAACATAATCTTTTCCCCCAAAATATTTATTTAGATCATAAATTCTTTAATGTCCAGACCTTGACCTTATCCTTTTTTCCACGCTGTCCCCATTTGTCACCCATTTTATGCTGTGTCCACCCACAGCCAGAGACTGTCTGCCCCAAGACAAGCCTTGCAGAAGGCTGAGTGGCATCCTGGAGCTCTTTCTGCTACAGTTGGATTTGGTTTCCATGTTAGACTAGCAAGAATTATGTTTGAATCACATAACTGTACGAAATTTTCGCCTTCTCAAAAGTCATTTTCTTCTGACAGGCTGAATTCCTCCCCTGTGTCTCTTCTTACACTAATGTGGAGCTTTTCAGACAAAGACTTCAAACTAATTGTGAGCAGCAGCAGGTTAATGTGATCAAAGGAGCTAATAGGCTTTCATATGTATTTACATGATTTAAGCTCCTAGATTCAAAGACTGGATCAAGAGATTTGAGATAAATTGCATGAGGATTATTTGTCTGCCTGTTGTGCAGCAGAGAACTTGTTTCTGCTCTGTTGGAAAAGTCAATGGAATATTTGCCTGGGCTGGGAAATTGAAGCTTTCTCAATAACACCCCCCAACTTTCCTCATCCATCATAAACACAGGGAAACCTGGGTAGTGGCATTACCCTGACCAAGCTCCTTGTGCAACAGAAAAGAGAAACAACCTCAGCTGTGGCCAGGCTTTGAAATGTTGGGAAGGTGCTCACAGGCAGACTCTTTCTGCTGAGCCAGGAACACTGAGGGAAACACAAGAGGAGAAATGAGCAGAGGCTGGAGACATGCCAGGAAATGTGAGGGTTTTTAATTGGAGGACTTGACAAATTTCACCTAATGAAAGCAATGGCTTCTTCTGGCTGTTTAAAATTAGTCAGGCCAAGGAAGAGGAAAACGCCCTGATGGAGGGATGCTGCTCTAAGCAGGGCCCAGGCAAGGCCTGACAGGTCTGTTCTATTTATCTTGTAGAAAAGTGAAACAATTTGAATCGGACAAAATGAGAGAAGCCCATGGCACAAAAATAAAGCAGTTTTGGGTTTTTTTTTTAATATAAGAGGCATCCATATCTCCAAAGTATGCAGGTGAGGGATGTGAACTCTGGTTTCCTTCTTCCATCATGCCAGTAGAAGAGCAGTGTGAGAACCCCATATTTTTTTCATTGAAATTTCACAAATCCTTCTCTTCTTTGTTTTCCCCCAGCTCTGAAGTAGAAAACCATGACGTTTTAAAGTCTTCCAACATTCTCAGCTTGTAAAAACTGTTTTAATTGTAGTGTCTAGTTTTACTAAATTCAAGCTGCTTTTTGGTTTGACCTTTAAAGCTACATGAGAGGTATACACATCATAAACAGTGAATTTGTTTTTGAATCAAAACAGATGAAAAATGAAAATCATCCAATGCCAGCATATGAATACAGGATAATTTGAGCCTCTTCTCCCTAGACAATATTGTACTGAAATTGATATGTTTTGAAAAAGATTTTCATTTAAATCAAAATAGCCTTTTTTCATCCAAAACTGTAAAGCTTTTCTGGCCATCTCTATTAGGGGCACAGCTGATTATCATCTCCCTTCTCTGGGTATGACTTTACTGAACACAGTGGAACCCACACCTGCAGCTGGGATGTGACAGGAAGCTGTGCCTTTCAGCAATGCGGGTGCAGCAAAGGGGGACAATGGGATTGAGGAGGGGGCAAAGTGTCCCAGTGCCAGCAGTGTGGCTTTGTAATCTCCCTTCATGCCCCCTGTGTCTCAGTTTTTGACCAATTTCTACGTACCAGTAACAGTGCACTGTTACTATTGTGACCTTCTGAAGCTGCAGAGCTTTGCAAAGCTCTGCAAGATGTCCCCAGGAAACATGCTGCTTAGCAAAGCCTTTGCATGGCCTTTTTATTTCACCAGCAGATTTGTGCTTTGGTTCCAGAATAGCACTGTCTCAAATGAGAAAAATAGTCTGAAATTTGTCATCTGCTTTCAAAACAGAGAGAAGAAGAAAAGAGAGAAGGAGAGGAAGATGTGCTTTTCTGATATCCACACTGCATGGAGCACAGTGCTCCACAGTCCAGCCCCAAGACTTCCCAGCATCCTGCATGGGCAGAGGGCATTAGGCAATGAATTCCTCTTCTAACATAATTGTAATTTCTTCATAGAGATACACAACCTTTGGAGATGAAAGCCCATTTCCTGGAGCTTTCCTGGGAGCACATTAAACGTGCTGATCCTTTCTGGGGGAAGAGATAGAAGGGACATGTCCTGGGAGATAGGGAAGAGGCCAAAGCCAGTGAGATGGGAGCCTTGGTGTCAAGCAGTGTCTAAAATATCTTCCTTGCATCATATTGGTTCTTTAATTGTCACCAACCACGGAGGAACTGATTGAGCCCAGCAAGGGTCCAGAAAAATAGATAATTTCTCGCAGGCATCTAAAATTCATGAACGCGGTGGTGGTCCTGTCACACCATTGCCATGTTGTTCCACGGCCCAGAGTCTCCCTTGAAGGGCAAAAATATCCAGGGTAATTTTTTTTTTCCCTGAGAGCGGAATACATTTGGGTTGTTAATGCAGGGCTCACACTTCAGGCAGATCTCAGCGAAGGGCCGAGAGCTCGCCTCGAACGGCGTGTCGTAAATTAACTCTTAATGTGATGAATGCATTAAAGGGCTGTAAGGCCTGAAGGATGTGCTCGGAAACCCGACGGCCTGATTAAGGCCTTGATTCATGAGAGCTTTACGCACCATTTGCGCAGGTTTCCTCATTGGAATTGTTACTTGGAAAGAGCTCTTGAGTGGCTCCTTCCCAGAGAAATGGGGTCAGGAGCCCGGACACGCGGGCTCACACGTGGGCTCGCAGGCACACGCGCCCGCAGGGGCAAGGACAAGGAGGGGACGCGTGCAGAGACCCACGGGCACTCGTCACACGCTCCTGTCACTGTGCTGCTGGCCCTGAGCTTGGTGGAGGGGCCCGTGGTCCTGCTCCAGACTTAGAGCCAGGCACTGCCCGGCCCACGGCCTCAGGGATGTGTCTGTGCATGGCTGCTGCAGCTGGGACCGGGCCAGAGGCTCCCCAGCCGAAGGGCTGCCTGCTCTGCTGTGCTCTGATGCTCAGGCCTTGGGGCGGCAAACCCTGCTGGGCTGGGGGAGAGTTCACTCTCTTCACGGTGGCTGGTCTGGGGCTGCGTTTTGGATTTGCATTGGACACAGGGCTGAAAATGCAGAGATGTTTTTGCTATTGCTGGGCAGGACTTAAACAGAGCCAAGGCCTTTTCTGCTTTTTGTCCTGCCACGATGAAGAGGAGGATGGGCAGGGAGGAGACACAGCCAGGCCAGCTGACACAAACTGACCAAAGGGGTATTCCAGATGGTAGGACATCATGTTCAATATATAAAATTATGAGAAGAAGGAGGAAGAGGAGGATATTTGGTCTAATGGGTGATGAGGCCCTGCTCTTCTTGGATGGCTGAACACTTGCCAGCCCATGGGCAGCAGTGAATTAATTCCTCATTTTGCTTTTCTTGTTTGATCACTTTTTGCTTTCCCTATTGAACTGTTTTTATCGCCACCCATGAGTTTCCTGGCTTTTATCCTTCTGATTCTCCCCTTGATCCTGATGGTGGGAGAATGAGTGAATGGCTGTGAGGGCCTTGATGCTGGCTGGGGTTAAACCACAACACCTCAGAGAGGGAAACCTCTGTGGGAATAATGAGGTGATGCTGAGCCAGGGTGGGGTTGAAGAGAAAAATACAGAGAAGTTATGGAAAACACGTCCAAGAGGAAAAGCTCTGGGAAATGACCCATGCAGTGTGGGGCTGGGAGGTGGGGATGGGATCCCTTTGCTTAGGCCTCACCTATACAAATCTGGGGGCTTCACATTTACAAAAAGATTCAGGCATCTCATTATGCATAAGAACTGCACTGGAGCCTCCCTGGCAGGATTTTATCTCTTTCCTGTCTTTTCCTGGCAGGAAAGAGAGGTGGAAGCCAGCTGCACTGGTGCAAGGGTGCTGCCTGGGCTGTGGGGCACAAACAGCATGTGTCCCCAAGGGGCTGTGACCAAGGCTGTGTCTCTGAAACCAGAAGGGACAAAGCAGACTGCCAGCTCTGCTACCTGGGCTCCTGCTTGGGAAATCTGTCCCTTGAGGAGGTAAGATGTTTAATTTCCACACTGGCTGCATGAAAGGAGCTGTATGGCATTTTCTATATCTCACAGATCTATAGAGAGGAGCAGTCAGAAAATTGCTGGAGGAAAAAAGATAATTCATATTAAACATGTCATTCCAGGGGGATCTGGATGAATCAGGTTTTAAGTGACACCCCACGCTGATCATGACAAACATCCCACATGCAAAGCAGCCTCAGGAATTGTACAGCCTTTACTTGAATATCTTACACTGGGAAACAAGGAGAGTTTGCTGAGCTCTGAGCAGTGGGGTAGTGCTGTGCTCCTTGCTGCTTCTGCCCCGTGCTGTGGATTGAAGGACAGCCTCAATAACACCTGCTCTTGCACCAGCCCTGCTGACACTGTCAGAGTCCACAGTCTCCAGGCAGCATATTCAGGACGTGTTCTGCCTCTGTGCAAGTCCTTGCCACCTTCTACCTGGTTTAGATTGGTGTCCTGCTAGTTTCAGTGAGGATGCTGTGGGGTGCAGTTAACAAGTGACCTTACCTGAAACCTTCATGATTACATCCTTATCAAGCCTTCTCCTCTCCCTGCTAAGAATCCCAGCTTTTTTATTGTCCCTTCCTATGGCAGCTGTCCCATCTCCTCCACTACTCCAGTCTTCTTTGTAATTCCTCTAAATATTCCACATCAGCTCCAAGACCAGGGCTGTCCACAGTGCTCGAGTGCATCCCCAAATCCACAGCAGGGCTTGGACTCAGGGTCTCAGCCCCCAACTCCTCTGCCAGCTTTTTTGAACCCAGGGCATGGCAGGTGTTACCATTAGTTTGGGCAACAGGAACAGATCTAGTCTAGTCCTTCAAGTTCTGAATTATCTTGTGGTTTATACCCTAAAATCCCTAATCCACCACTACAATGTGCTCCCTTGTGCTGAAGGGAAAGGAATTGGAGGAAGTTGCAGAATCTGTCCTCTGCATTTCACCCAACATGCCTGGATGTGCACAAAGCCAGAAGCTCTTTTCATCAAAATTTAGTGATGACATTTATCCTGATTTTAATTATAACGTTCTTCTGTGAGTCTGCTGTTAGCGGGATAGAATAATGGCCCGTTCAATCCAAGCAGTCTGCTTGATCCCAGAGATGTTTAATCAGGCAGCAGAAACTGTACCTGAAATCATCACATTAGCTATATACCAACATCCCTCCTCTCAAGATGCTGCAATAATAAGTCCCTGTTCAACAGGAGGAGAGTTTTATTTGAAGGGCATAAGGAAAATGATGGATTTTTCTGGGTTTAATCTCAGTATTTTTTGTTATCAGCACCTGCTTCAGTCTCACAGCCAGTGTCTGCTCCAGAGCCCTGGCACAGCAAAGGGGCAGTGGTAGTGGCTCCTGTGCTGCACCCACTGCAGTCATGTCTGACCCCAAGTACCAACAAGTGAAAATGAAGAGGAAAAACCAGCCAAAGGATAGGGGGAAAAAAAAAAGTGATTGCTCATTTATGACATTTAGGAGGGGTTAATTTTCAAATGTTCTCTCAGAAATTTGCTCAGCAGGCAGATACAGGGATGCAGCAGCCGGGAGTGGAGAACTGGCTGTGTCCGGGCTGTAATTCCATGTGCCAGGAAGGATAACCACACAGCCCTGCTATTCCTGAGCACCTTGTCAGGTCTGTCCAAGGCAGCTCCCATTTGGGGTACAGAGTGTCTGAGCAGCCAAGAGAGCAGGGCTGAGCCAGCAGAGGGGTTTGCCTGGACAAGGAGTGATCCCCACATCTTTGTCCTGTGCAGCCCGGGCTCAAGGTCCCTGTCTTGCTCTCCTCTGCCCATGCAGCTCAGAGTCAAGCAGAAAAAATAAGAACCTGAACAATGGCAAAATGAAAAATTCAAATTAGTTTCCCAACATTGGTTGTAATAACAACAATAAAATAATTTTTTAAAATTAGTCTGGCAATTTTTAAGTAAACCTCAGAACTTTGAAGATGGAGGATTATGTTCACTTTGAGAAGGTACAAGGTGATCAGGGCATACTGGAGGGCTTGTCCTGAGAGCTTGTTTACAAAGATACTTTTTTCCATCTTTTTCCTTCTTTTTTTTCTGGCAGCATAAAGCAGTTTAATCACTGTTTGCCGAGGAACAGCCACAGGAAGCTCTGCTCCCAAGAGCAACAACCAGAGACATTCAATTTTGAAGCTGCCAGTCAACAAAAGGGCATGAAGTTATTAGCTCTGAAGGCTCCATTACCTGTCTGTTCAGACCCCAGATACCATCTTTCATAGATTTTTCTGGGGATTCCCATTTTGATTACAGCTAGAGGCCAGATTACTGCTAGGCAGTTTCCAAAACGTCTCCAGAGGGGTAGTAAACACAATTTAATGTTCAGAGTTAGTGCATTTTGATAAAAACAAGCATATTAACAAAGTAAATGTGCACAAGGATGTTTCCTTCCAGATATGTGAGTGCTTTTAGGACAAGCAGATGAAATGCATAATGATGGGAAATTTTGTGGGCAGATGGGGCTGTTTTGCTTCCTGTGTCCCCTGTGGTCCCCAGACATCCCCCAGAGCATCCTCTGCTCAGTCAGGGGATTCTCCTCAATTCCCAGGGCAGGTTGATGCCAGAAGTGCCCTTCAGCAAAGGATGGGTCTGCAGGGGCAGGATGAGCTACACCTCATAGGAACAGCAGGAAAAGTCTGATTTGAGCATTGGGGAGAAAATAAATGAGGGTTTGCTGCTTCATCCCTGCTCCAGCCAGGACTATTTCAGATTTTACAGTTGAACTGCAGGAGGATTTATCTCTCAAAGAATTACTTTGAACACCTTTAAAAAATGCAGGCAGAGGCCACAAAATGATGGTGTCAGACAGACAGAAGTCAGCAGATAACAGGGTGAGGAGTGAGAGAGGGGTCAGTCCCTGTCCATCTGCCTGTCTGCCTATAAAAGTAAGTGGATTAAATCAGGAAAGTGAGCAAAATCCCCTGGAGTGGCAAATAAGGTTTAAACAGAGCAGCTTCAGTACAACCTCCAGTCTCAGTGGTTAATAGACTGGGGGGGCCTTTTTAGTACTTTCTTCTTCAGTACATCATTTTTATCTTGAATAATCACAGGTTCCTTGGTCCCCAACCCTTCCCTTCGCAGCACAGCATTAATAAGAGTTTCTCAGCTGCAGAAGCTGCTCAAAGCACAGCCTTCCAGCTGAAGTACAGGGCTATCATTTTACAATTTGCCTGTGGGTAATGGAGTAAATAGAATGGAGTTCAGATAGTCACGATTTAAAAGCAAAAATATCTGTATTTATGGGCAGAAAAGAACGTGCTCACAGCTACCCTCTGCTGTGAATCTCTGCATATCAGAGCCGGGTGATGCTGAGCAGCTGGATGCAAAGATGCTGTAGTTAACAAGTGGTGGTGGCATCTGGACAAGATCAGAGAGGAGGGTGAGGATCACAGGGAATTGCAGAAGCACCAAGGCAGGCTCGCCCACACTGAAGGCAGCTCACTGCCTCTCAGGACTTCAAACAGGATAAATTCACAGGGGGTCCTTCCTTTGCTTTGCATGCAGCAGAGGAGGAGGAACAATGTCTCCAGGGAGCAATTTGGAAATGGCACCAAGCCTGAAATCCTCCTCATGCTCTGACAGACCCCTTTCTCTTTCCAGTGCCCATGGAGTAATTAGGGGAACAGACAGCTAGTACAGGCAGACAAGGACAAGGCAGCATCTGGGTACAGAACAGCCTGAAACCACAACCATGAAACTCAGCACTGGAACTGGCTGCTCCCCTCTGGCCCCCGTGCTCTGGGCAAAGTCTCAAAAGAGCCTCCTTCAGGACCTAGGAGGAACCTCTGACAGCACCACCAAGCATTACAAAGCATCAGAGAGCTGTAATCTAGCCTTGCTGACACATTAGGCAGAGCTGCTATCCAATTTATCTCTACTAATCTGCTCTTATATAGGTCTGTATGATAGAAATCTCCAAAATGAAGGGAGAGCTGCCAGAAAGCTTTTGAATTGACTGTGGGTTGTTCAACTGTTTTAGCACACTATCATCCTAAATTGCCTGCTGCTCAGGCTGCCCTAATGGCACTTCTGTACCAGGCAGAACTGGAGGCTGCATTCTCCTGTGCTTATGAGAAACCAGGACATTACGTGAAGGGGGAATAAAACATCTCCAAGATCAGTTGTTAGCACCAGGGATGTTTTATTTGTTGGTCCATGGGAGAAACTTTGGAAGAGCGGTAGGGATGCCCCAGGGGCTGAGCAGTCAGACACACAGTCATAGCCAAGGGCCAGGAGCAAGCCCTGGATCATGAATTCATGGAGCTGATAAAACACTGCTGGCAGCAGAAGGAGGCTCATTTAATGGGATTTGGCCATGGTTTGGAAGGATCTGTCCCAGCATAGACTTTAACTGCCATTCAGGGGCTGAGTTTTGTGAATAATTTGGTTTTATGTTTTCTAGTTCAGGGAAGAAGACATTCGCCACACCTGCATGGGGTCTCTCCTGAGCATTGGCTTTATCAGAGAGCAACATTGCTAAGACCTGGGTATGTAGCAGCTTTCAGGAACCTCCCTCAAACCAGTTTCTTGGAAACTTTTTTATTAGGAGACAAGTTGGACCCTGGCTTCTGGAAGCCTGTTTGCAGGCAGTGATATAAACAAAGCTGTTGAGTCAGAGAACTGCTGCCTTGAGGAAGGGTTTTTCTCTGAAACTGGCAAAAATGAACTGCAAAAATTCTTGTTTTGAAATACATCTGTGATGAAGGAGGCAGTGAGGAAGGGAGGCCCCTCTTGCACAGGGAGTAACAGGTCTTCACTCAGGCTGAGTGGGGGGCACTGTGGGTCTGCTTGGAGCAAGGGTCAGAGTGACTCTGAACCCTTCTGCAGAAGAACAACCTCCCACTCGTCCATATCTGTCTGTTCCAGATATCCCCAGACACAGTTTTGGGGCAAGCAAGGCAGTTCCAGCATGCTCCTTATGCAGAACGGGCACAGCTACACAGAGGGTACAAGGGAGCTTCCAGACACTCACAGGCATTAGAGACAAAGCTCCAGAGATAGCTCAGAAAGGAATGAAAGCACCCTGGACCCAAGATGCTCAGTGGACAGCTCAAGACAGGCAAATCCCTGTGGCAGGAAGAGCATGTCCTGCTCTGCAGACATGGCTCCTCCAAGTCTCATTCAGCCTGTGTGGTTGTGACTCTCTTCACTGCTCAGCCTGGCCAGACCATGCAGAAGGTTAAAACAGGGACTCTGGGAGGCAGACCAGTACTCCTGTCTTGCTGCACTAAAGGCATTGTGTCACAGCTGTGGGTGGGAAGGGGCAATCTCCCAAGTTAGGAGCAGGAAGAACACAAATCTGTGTTGCACCCCATCGCCTGATGTGCTGGGCTACAAAGGCATCCCACATCCTGATGGTAAGTTTCCAGATTTTTGTTTCCTGCAGCCCTCAGCCTTCCTCTAATTCTTGTCTTAGTTAAGCCAGAGCACATTTTAACAGGAAGACATATGGGAAAGCTGCAGTAGCTGCAAGGAGCAAGCCAATGCCTTCATCTATCTCCTTGAGATCCCTCCTTCTGTCGGAGCAACAATCTTATTCACAACTCCCTGACTTACACAGATCAATAATTCTCAAGCCTCTGGTGCCTTGTCAAAATATGGGGCCTGGGGACAGCAGCAGAGACATCTCGAGCTCACAGAATATTTCATGAAGCTGGTACCACAGGAGGACGGTGCCTCTTGCTGCAGGGATCGCCACGGAGCGCCCCGCCCCGTGTGCTGCTGCACTGAACTGATGAATTATGTGCATTATGTTATTTCAGAGGCTGTTGTAGTGGAGAGGAAACAAGAGTGTCACATTAGCAGCAAAGGCGGGTCATCAGTGTAATAATTGAGTACAAGATCTATCCAGTGGGGGGGTAATAGAATAACAAGCAATCAACAGCAATACAGGAAGAATAAATTAAGCAGCGTGTGTCTGCTTTCATCCAGGCACAATTAATGTCATTAGTCCTGAGAGATCATCTGGCTGTTCTGCAGAGAACTTGTGAGACAGGTAACTGTGCCTGCACCCAGAATGCAGCTCCAGCCCCTGGTCAGCTCCTGGGGCAATGGGAGCAACAGGGACGTGGCTGCATCCCCCTGGGTGTGCCTTCCCTCTGAATGTTCCCCTGCCCACCTGAGCACAACAACCCAGCAGAGTTTTGGCTGAACCACTCATGGCAGCAGTTCCCAGGGAGTTCTGTGACCTTCAGGCCAACAGAGCTATGAATGTCCATCAGCTGGTAAAGGCTGTCAACAAGACCAGTAAAGCTATGGCAAAAAGCTCTGGGTCAGATACCAAACCCCAAGGTATCCAGAGCTCTGAATTTTATTCCCAGCTTGAAAGAAAATATATTGTTCACAGGGTGAAACAACCTGTTTACAGCCTCTTCGCTCCCAGCCAAACAGTCAAATTGCCTCTTGCCTGCAAGTTATATTTGTCACCTTATAAATTAATCACTTTCAGCCTGTTCCTCAGCTAAAGCTGTTAAGATCTGGAGAGTCTAGGACAGTTTAATCTAGAGTAAACAACTCTGCAGGAGCTCTTCTTATTTCTGCCTTGGTTTTCTTTTTTACCTCTAGCACAGAAAAAAAAATTGGTTGTATTAATACTTTCCTGATGTTTCCTCTCAGGAGCAAAACTTCAAAGTGATTTCACAGTCTAGCTCACTCCTGAAAAGAAATAAATCACGAAGTCAAAGAGGCTGGTGGTGGAGTGGTGGCAGGGATTGTTAAAAAAGCTGTTTCCAGCCTTCTCATTCCTACCTCACTGATTAATGCAACAAAGGAGGAAAAAGGCTGCAAACCAGCACATACAGCACATGGGCACAAGGGACAGAGGGACAACAGACAACAGAGGGAATTCTGACAGCAACACAAATCATCCCTTCCCCCCACAAAATAAGGAAAGAGGACCTGGTTTTTAAAATTATTTCAGTCTCTAACAAAGAAAGATGCTTTGAGCAAAGGGGCTCAAAAAATACTTCCACCACACGACTTGGAAAAAAGACTGGCTGAATGAGGCTGCAGTTTGGACAGTGGGATGTAGGATGCATTTGGTGGATGTGGAAGCAGCCCCCCTTTGGTCACAGGTGATCATGTAAGTGGGATGCTCTGAAGAAGACCAAAGGTTGCCTTTTGTTGTGAGCCAGAACCGCCAAAGGGGTGGGCTGTGAGAAAGCTTTGTGATAAGAGCTCAACTAATGGGTTGAGCAATAGCAGGGCTGAGGCAGAGGCTGTACTGATTAGTGTACTGCCAGTGCTGAGGCCTCCCACACAGACAGCTCTGTCTGCCTTCCCTTCCTTCACACACTCAAGGATGCCACATTCATTAGTGTGTGTCTGAGCTCAGCGCCCTCCATCCCTCACCCGGTGTCCTCTGCCTGTTTATTCAAGCTTAATGCCAAGGCAAATAATCCTCCTACGAGGCACTTTTTCACACTCCTAGCAAGAAGCTCTGTACTCCGGGTTAAAAGAAGCAACCCCCATCACTGCCTCATCCTCAAGAGGGCTGGGGATGGCAGAGTCAGAGCTGGCTGCCATGCCTGTCCCACACTGAGGGATGTGTGACTTCAAGTGCTTCAAAGAAACATCACCACCACCTCCAGGCAATGCTGAGATGCCTGCAGGGAAACTTTCCTCCCATCTTATAGCTGACTGACTTTGAAAAGATTGAGTCTGGTCCTCCATCCTGCTAGAATTTGGACTGATCAAGGGGTTTGAGCCAAGGCAGTGAGGGGTCACGGCTTAATGCAGAACTAGTAATGCTTTTAAAGGGATCATGATGTGAAATTCTCATCTCTACCCAGCATGGCCTGGGGAGTCTTATGTGCTGCATAAATGCAATGGGGCATGCTTGAAAGATCCCCTGCCCCAGCAAGAAAAAAGGAAAGGGGACATGTGCACCGGGCCATGGGGTGCAGAGACACCGGGCTGGGGGCAGCAGGGGAGTCTGGGTACTGCTCACCTGCAGTGTGCACACTGAAGGGCATTATTAGTGCTCAGCAGAGACCAGGGAGCCTGTAAAGCTCCCTGCAGACCAAGACCTCCTTCTGTTCACTTCCAGCCTCCTTTTACTCAAGTAATATCCAGAAAGTGTAAAATTATCTGTCTCCCTTCATTCACTGCCCCAGCGCATCCATCTCCCACCTGGGAACAGTGTGAATGCGGCTGCTGACATGTCATTTCACAGAAAATCCTGAAAAACATCCGCCCCTGGAGTTCTGAGATGGATTTGGGTCAGTCCCAGGGAGATTTTTACTAGGGGAGCTTCAGAGTCCCCTGCACCAGTCCTCATTAACGGAGGCTGCGGCGCCGGGGAAGCCGAGGCTGGGGGGACCCAGGGAAGCCGAGGCAGCTGCTTCCCTTGTGCAAATCCAAGGTTTTGGGTACAGGCAGGGCAGCATTTTAAAGACAAAATGGTGCAGGGGCTTTGGGGCAGCAGGAAAAGAAGGGGATAGAAGAGACAAGCTGGACAGAGAACAAGTGTCATTGGGGACGGTTCAGACAAGGTCCTGGAGAGACATGCGGGGGGGGAGCCAGGGCATGATGGATTCAGGAAGGAACATGCTCAGAGGATGTTCTGGCTTTGTTTCAGCATCCCAGGCTCCTAGAAAAGATCTGCAATAGCATCACAATGGATACACAGCAGCCAGGCTCATTTCCTCGCTCTGATGTGTCTTTATGTAAGGGAGCCCAGGATGCACAGCATGTGCTGGGGATCTGGAGGTGGGAGCCCCTCGGAAATGAACCGTGCTTTCCTCTGATTGCCACCTTCAGCAAGAAAATTGTCCTTTCAGTTCTAATTAAAATTTAAAAAAAAAAAAAGGAGAAGATCAATATATGTGTGTGCATAGATATAGAAAGCAATTGCAGCCCCCACAGAGTGAAAGGAATAAATAAAGAAGTGGGAGAATGATTCAGTAGCAAAGGCTGGTTATGTGTGTGCCCATTAGCAAAACTTGGAGAGGAACAGGGCTAATGACATTGAAATAATAAAGTCATTAAAGTGAACAGCCAGAGCCGGTGCTTACACCTGTAAGTGCTGCTGAGTCTTTGAGTAGATTAAGTTCATTTTAGTGACCAGGCTGCCTCTTCTAAAGTAATTATTGACAGATCCATGAGCTGTTTGCTTTGCATTTAGTGATCAATTAGTATGCAAACACTCTCGCCTTCTCAGCCAAGCCTGTGGGATGTTTCTGTAGTTAATTATTTAAATACTTAGGTGACAGGATAACGGATTTCAGGAATTTTGTTGTATTTAAAGCCTGGCTGTGCCTTGTGATGTGGAAACAATCTGACTCTCATTTTAAAATTTCCATCCCAGCAAGAATTTGCTCAGTTAGAGAGGGGAAGTATCTGCAGATGCGTCATTAAGAGCATGCAATAAAATGGAGCATTAATGCAGTGCTCTGAGCTGGGAATGGGGAGGGCTGGTTTGAGGGGGAGGAAGAAAGGGGATGCCAGGAAAACCAGGAACTTTCTGACTCAATGCTGCAGTTAGCAAGGATTTTGAGGAAGTACGCATGTGGTGGTTGTAAGAAAAGGATCCTGAGTAGGGTCAAACACAAGCATTAAGTAGAATTACAGAAAAACTTAACTCTCTTATTTCCTGCTTCCTGCCCCAGTGTGACAGTCTTTGAGGGGCTTTGAACATGACCAGTGTATATTCCTGAGAGTGTTCCAGGCACTGGAGGACAGTGGGAGCTGTGACATTCTGCTGCTATCCCAGCATCCAACACAGTGGGTGTGACAACAGCCAGGACCATCTTGTTAGTCAGGGATAAAGCTGCCCTGACCCAGAACTGCCCCTCTCAGACTGCCTTGCCTGTCAAAATCTGTTTTAAAACAAAACCTCTGCCCCTTTTTTTGTGTTTGAAAAGGAAGAACCAACCAATACAGCCCAGCAGCCCTCAATGTAAAGCTGAGGCTGCACTGCAAGCCTTGGTCAGTGATTCGCAGGCCAGCCCTGAGAGATCACCCATGCCAGGGTGGCTGTCTGCAGGAATCTGCTCTTTGGGAAAGAAGGCGCTGCCATCCTGGGGGAGGATGTCTCATGACACCACCTTGGGTGGAGCTGCTGCTGCCAAAGGGGGGAACTCAGCCTGAAATGCCTGTCATGGAGAGACCTCAGAGAGGAGTTGAAAGAAGCCAGATGATGCTGAGCCACCACCTGCAGCCCCAAATGCTTGGCCATTTCCCTGTGTCCCCGCCCTGGTATTCATGCAGAGGCACCTGCAGGTCTGTCCTCCCCATCTCTTCTAGAGTGGACATTCAGAAAGCTGAGCTGCAGGTTAGCCAGCTCCTGCTGCAAGCCTTACCTTGCCCATCACCTGGATGAAGGCACCTGGCAGGGGACAGACCCACTCTGACCCTGCCAGAGAAAGGTGGGGCCATGCAGTCCCACACCACAGCCCTCATCAGCCCCATCCCAGAGAGCCACAGAGCCCCTCTCCCCCACAGTCTGATGGATTAACGTGGCAAACCACAACCGAGCAAACTCTCCATATCCCATTATCCATCTCCTAAACCATCCTGTCCTCCAGTGCAGCATTCTTTGCAAAGCAAAACAGCATTGATTTCAGTGCCAGCTCTCCAGCCCTGTTATTTATTTAGCATGAAAAGGCTAGTTTGCACGCTTCTTCCCTCTCTGCTTATCAGTCAAGGGATGTTTACACTGTGAAAAGCATCTGTTAAGACAACAGCAGCTTTCTCCATAGTAATTTATTGTCCTCAGAAAAAGAGTGGGGCAGTTTAGTATCTTGTTAATGAGTCTGTCAAACTGACTGTGATGGCTGGGGAAAAATACAAAATAAAAAATGGAGTTTATATTGAAATCAATGGGAGTCTAACTACTTTTTTAAATGACATTTTTCCCATTGGGTGTCGATTAAGCTGTCAGACTTAATAGGCCTGTCCCAGAAAAAAAATATATCTTCAATAAATAAACGGCCTAGATAAATACATTAATAACTGGTATGTACTGAAGACTCCTCTGCTGGTACTTGTTATGTTTTTTTCTCCTCTCTGAAGTTTACATAACTGTCTGAGAGCTAAAAAGCATTTAATTCTCTCCTAGCATATGGCTATTAAGTAGGATTTACTGTAAAAAGTGCTTTCTGACATGTGGCTAATGAAGTCTGTGTATGTCTCAGCTCTGTAACAGGCTCTTGAACTGCAGCCATACTTCCATGCTGCTGAGGACTGAGCAACAGTCTGCCTCTGCCATCTACCAGCTCCAGACTAATCTGGCAAGTTTGAGGAGCTCCTCATCACTTTTTCCTCCCTGGTCACTGCTGCCCATCCCTGCCTTTGGAGGGCCCTGGGACCAGTGTTCCTAATAAATAAAGTGAGCAGCTCATGGGCTGGCTGCCAGGAAGAGAAATCACACTGAGGATTTTGGGCACCTCTGGGACCTCCTGGGTCCAGGATTCCCACAGTCATAGCAAGGCCAGCACCTAAAGAAGGAAGTCATCAGGATGCATGAAATAAACAGTTTTGTCCGGACTTTTTATCACATTCTTTCATTTTCCTGCCCAAAGACTTGATGGGAAGAGGCTCTCTAGACACAGAGATGTAAAACCAAATCAAAGGCTCTACCTTCTCTGGGTTTAAGTAGCAGCAGGCATCCCTGAATTTGCTAGAATTACCTTGGGTATAAAATCACAGCTGAGCCTTGAATTTTGCAGACTCTGTGTCCATGCCAGCACACAGCCGTTGTTGCAACAGGCTCAGGACACATCCTGCTCATCTTTCAGGGTTCTAGGGTCTGAGTCCCTCCACTCTGGGTGTTTGGAACTGCCCCATTCACACGTGGATCTGTGGTGCTCACTACTAAGATGTCCTTCCAGATGAGAACGTTTTCCCAGGCTCTGTACAATTCAAACAAGCCACTAACTGAGCAATCACCTGCTAGAGTTGTGCTGCCAAAAGCCCTGTGCCTGCTGAGCCCTCTCTCCCAGGACCTCAGATTCTCAGACAAGGACCTTCATGGACCCTTCCTACAAAAAGCAAGTATCCTTTCCTACAAAGAGCCACTTCTTGCTCCTCTTAGCAGCAGTTTTTTCAGCAAATAACTCTTCTGGACCAAGTAAATGTCTGTGTTAATTCTCCTGTCTGAGTGACACATAAGGTCCAGCTGAGGTCCATCAGCCACTCCTGGGGGTCACAAGGCTGGATGGGGCTCCTGAATCCAGCTGTCAAGAACAGCCAGCCAAGACACCCGTGCAGGGATGCTCGTTAACACCCGGCCATTCCCATTAGAGCAGAGATGACTGTAAGTCACGGCAAAAATAGAACCTCCCATGGAGCGGGGAGCATCGCTCCCCGGCAGGGCTGATTAGTTCCCTGAGATGAATCGCTTGCCGTGGGGCATTGGGGGTCCCATGTCGCAGGGCTCGGAGAGGTGGCGGTCCCTCCCCCTCCCTCCTCCCTGCCGGGGCTAAGCTGCCGTTGATACAACTAAGTAGAGTTACTTAAATATTCACAGACTCCTTCCCCCATGGTGTTTACAACGAATTTACATTTCCACAAGTACTTTGATTTCACCACATTTCCTTTCATTCTTCCCCCAGGGAAAGGCCACCAGGGGAGGTTTCTTCTCCTTTGCTTTTCAGCAAAGCTTCAAGCCCTCCCAATTTCAATTTGGAGTGTTTCCTTTTTCCTTTCCTCTCTTCACTTTTCTTCAAAGAAAGAAAGCAAAGAGACAACAGAGGGGAGATGAAGGAGAGCCTCTAAAACCACCAAAGTCCTCCCCCACCTCCAAAAAATGCCACATAAAAACCCCCCAGCATTCCCAAGCATCCCAGGCTGATGAAAGAGAAGATGTACAAAACTTCCAGAGCTAAACCCATCGCTCGAAAACACTCCTTCCTGTTTTGCACCCAGCTTGGGCAGACCCCGCGGCGTGGCCGCTGCTCTCCGAAGGGCTGTGTCCCCTTCCTTGCTCCCTCGATTCCCACCTTTCCTGGCGGGCAGCAGGCGCTGTTGGGAGGCAGCAGCGCTCCCGCTCGCAGCCGGGCTCGCTGGCACGGCGTGCTGGCTGCCAAGCCAGCTGGCCACGGCGGAGCTCCTGCTGCTCGGGCAGCTGCCGGGGTTTGGCTCCCAAGCTGTCCGGGCAGGAGGAGCCGCTCTCCGTGCCGGCAGCCCCGCTCTGCAGGCAGCCTGTGGCCAGATGCTGCGTGGGTCTGCGCTGCAGTAATGACCATAATTAATAACAATAACATGCCTGCAAACCATGATGACAGCAGGCACTAATCTTTCATAATACTTTTAAGACAGGAAGGGGAGAATCCTGCCATACAAGTCCTGCTCTATATCCGTTTGGAGCCAATACTTAGAGGAAGCAGAAGACCTCTTAAATGGCATGCAAATTTGTTTTCATTGAGCCAGGTTCTATCAAAACCTTCTGTCTTTACGCTGTCACTGAATTTACTTTGTCCCAGTCTGTGTCTATTGCATTAGGCAGCAAACATGGTCCTTGAAGGCAGAAAAAATATTCAGGAAAATGGCAATTTTATATGGTTACAGCTGCTTCACCAAGGTGGGAGTCAGAGAGGACTTACTGCTGTGCTGAGCATGAGGCAGTTTAGTGCTGCTGCTTCTCCTTCGGTAAGGCGTTTGACTTGATCGCCTGGGAGCAGGGTGGCAATGGTGCTACCTGTACCCACGGTACAGGTGGAGCAGTGCACAGGACACCAGCTCCCAGGAGCACAGCAGCTCCCCAGGGATCAGGCAGGCAGGGCTCAGTTTCCCCAGCCCTGCCGTGTGTCAGTGCAGAGGGCAGAGCTGTCTCCCCTCCCCACTCCACAGCCTCCCCGTGCTGCTGTCTCACACCTCCCCATGCTGCTGTCTCATTTATTTCAGGGTCATCAGCCAACTCTCATCCAGGAAAACCTTTGGTATGTTAAATTCCCTCCATATGAAAGAAGGATAGAGCACAGGCAGCTTTGCTAGCTCACCTCACTCGCTGCCTCCCCCAGCCTTTCCCTCCAGGGCCAGCTCCATTAAAACCAGTTCTGCCCCCACTGTGAGCCTGATGTTTCTTGCCCCACAGCATTGTTGATGTAGCAGAGTCAGTTGATGTGATAGAATGTGGACAGTCATTTCCAGACTGTCCCAGGAGGAAAGGACACCTTGGAGAACCCACACCATGGAACTGCTGCTCCCTTCCCCTGGCTCTTTGGAAGCAGCTTTGGAGAGGGGTTTTTTGAGGGACAACTCCCCACATCCATCTTTTCTAGCCCCACCCTATTTCAGGGGCAGAGGGGAGACAGCACTGTTCCTGTTCTAATTCACGGCCCTCTGCCTCAGTTTCCCTATTTGTGACACGGGGCTTGGATGACTACTTTCCAATCCCTGAGGATAAATTCGGAGCTTTTCATAACCGTAGACAACCTGTGGGTGCCTGGATACAGTGGCAAGTGTTTGTGAAGGGAGTGGAGCTCCAGGGGCAGAGGGGTTGCAACACAAGCATCACAGAAACAACAGATGCTCTTTAGAAAGTGCTGCTGCAGTGTTTGCTGACCCCTGCAAGGAGTGAGTGCAGGAGGTCCTGTGAGGTGTCAGAGCTGATGGTCCCCTTCACCCTGTTGTGTCTCAAGTTACAGGACTCGCTCCCTCAACAGTCTGGTGGTTCAGTGGCTGGGTGGGCTCTGCTAGAGTGGAAACATCTCCCAATTACACTAATGAGGAGCAAGCTCCCCAGAGGGATCTGGAGATGAGGCGCATCGTTTTAAGAGGATTTTAATTGGCCTGGGAGTCTGAGGGCTACTGGAGGTGCACAGCAGCCAGTAGAGGCTCTCCAGGGTCCTGCTCCTCTCTTGGTGCTGGAGGCAGATGGGAGGCTCTGCACATCGGCCGCTGTCATGGCTGGGGTGGACACTGGGTGACCTCAGAGATGACACAGAGTGGTTTGCAGCCACCTTGTGCATCAGGACTCTCCGAGGCACCTGGCAGAGGCATGGGCTCTCCATTGCCCTGGGGACTGGAGCTCTCTATTCTCCCGCATGGCAAAGCACTGACTCCAAGCACCCGTGGAAAATGGAGCCTTGCTCTTCAGAGGGTCTTCTCAGCATGTTTGCTCCCACAGAAGCTGCCAGGAGAGCTGCTTTAGCTGCTGCCACTCACAGAAGGGAAAATCCAGTGTTTTATCCTGCAGAGCCCTCCCAGCCTGTGTGGCTGATGAGAGCTGCCTGCTGCTGTGTGTTGCAGGGGCAGGGCTGAGGAACCAGACACGGGTGATGGAGCCAAGCCTTGGTCATGCAAGGCTGGGGCTGCCCTGTGCAGCCTCTGAACACCCAAGAAGGAGAAGGGGAGCTCTTTCAGGGGTGACAGTGTAGCAGTGTCACAGGGGAGACGTCTCTCATGGACAGCTACAAAAGCCTCACCTGCTGCTTGCTGTGGGGGATAGATGCTTGCTCAACATCTTTTCTCCTGGGCTGGTGCCTCTGCAGGGGTGTAGATTCCTATCCCTCCCCTTTGTGAGCCCTGGATCAGCTGTCCCAGCATATTTCTCCTCTCTTAAGTGCTGTCCCTTCCCCTCATCCCATGCATCCCTGCTTCTTCCTCCCCAGCGAGAGACAGTGAGGGTGGGGACAGCGTCATTCCCCATCCCGGCAACAGAGACAAGAGTAGTGGTGAGATGAGATGGGAGCAGGACAAGTGAGATGTGCAGGGGTAGACAGCAAATGCAGGGCAGAAGATCCTGGCTGTGCCATGCCCTGCCTGCTACACCTGTGCTCCCAAACACTCTTCTGGAAGCTGGCTCAGCTGCATACCTGGATGGGAAAATTCCCAGGGAGCTTCTTTCATTCACAGTGTGACAGCTCTTGCCATGCTGAGACACAGAAGCCTGTTGAGAGGCTGTGAGGTATCATCCAAGGCAAGCCTTTAGTGTTTGATTTATCAGAAAGGTGACCTTGGGAGGACCAGTGTAAGAAAGATATGAAGAAAAGATGGTTTTCCTTGACGAGCACCACAAGGTGCCAGTCTGGGAGCTCCTGCTGCATTACCAGCCCCAGTACAAGATGAGGGTGGATGGGTGGGCTGGTGTATTTGTGCAAAAATAATGGTTGTACTTCAGTGCATAGATAACTGCGGGGTTCACTGCAGATGGATGGATGCATGGATGGATGGATCCACTAAATAGCAAAATAATGCAGATCCTCAGAAACAAGATATTTGAAAAGTCTTGGTAATGTCTGCTGTGAACTCACTGTGACTGTCTGCTTTGTCAGTCTCAAATTCAGAGAAATGGGAAAAGCTTTTATAAATCTCCTTCATATGCCAAAGGGGTAAACAAAAAGGATCGCCTGCTCCTGTAACTTGGGGTGAACTTGTCCATCAGGTGATTGGAAATCTGAAAGTAATAGAAGCTTTAGAAAGAAATGCCATTATCTATCAGCTTTGCATTTGTACTCTGTGTTAATCCTTTTTTTTTTTTTTAAGTCAGAGAAAAGCAGTCCTTCATTTTGGAGTGATTTTCGATGTATGAGAGATATTTTATAACACTGCAGAAAGTGACCAATCTGAAGTGAAGGATGAATATTATTCTTCCTGCTGGGAAAATTATTAATAGAACTGTGGGAATTGTTCACCCTATCTTTATTTCAGGTACAGAACTACTGCATCATGCATCAAGTTTAGTATCCATATCTGCAATACTAACACAAGCTTTCTCCAAAACAGCTGTAGGCAAGATCAGAAAAGCTTAGGTATATACATGTACATATCTATATATAAATGTGTAAGTGTATAAAATTGTCCATACTTTGAACGTAGGTAGAATTTACTCATTCCCTCCAAGTAGAAGCACTGAAAAAAACTCACAGAGCATGACAAGCTCATCATCATAATTAACATTTTCTACAACAGTTTAAAGGAAATAAATTCAGTTTGGTTTCTTTGGGTTTTTGTTCTTACTTTCAAAAGTAACTACTTGCTGTCTTAAGAAAAGCCTACAGATGAGGCAGAGACAGAAACTGCTTATTTAGAATGTTCCTTATTATGGAAATGTTTGACTACCCTTTTGGGATTGTTTCAGAGGAATTAGGCACACAAGACTGGAAAGGAAGAAAAGGGACTTCAAGCCACATCCCCAGCAATTGCAGCCCCAGGGCAGCCACGTGATGCAGGAGAGTCCCCAGAGCATCTCATCCACCTCCCATGTACACAGCACGTCAACATCCCCTTGAGATGCTGGAGCTCTGACAGAAAACAAACCCACAGCTCTCAGGTAGCACAGGGAGAGGGAGCAAGAGGTAGCAAATGTGTCTCCAGATGTCTGAAAATGCAGCGGGTTTGCTTGGGGAAGTTCAGAGATGCACGGCTCAGGAGATAAGACACTGGAGCTCTGTACCCACAGCTATCACCGCCCAGGTCTTTGCTCAGCTGTTCTGTCCTGAGCCCACTTGTGTGTGGCAGGGGTTGTGCTGTAGCAGGACCTGCAGCCTGGGGCAGGAAGCACTGGTAGATGGAGCAGGCAGCATGCTCCTCTTCCAGGTAGAAGCCACTTTGTTAAAAATGCATGACTCATGGAACAATCTGCCTTCAGCCCCCAGCTGCTTGATCCTCAGTTGCTCCTCTCCACCTGGCCACAAAGCTTTCCAGTACTTGGTGCTGCTCCCCTTTGCCCTGCCATCGGCTCACCCCCCAGGCTGCCCGGTGAGGAGATGTGCAGAGGTCTTGCCAAAATATGGCTTTTGCCATCTGTGCCATCCGCACAACAGATGGACATGCTAAACACTGGTCCTTAGTAAAGGCCCATTTGAGCCCTGGATTTTGATGAGCTGTCTATCAAACCCATTAGCAGCACCAGCTCTGTGCACAAAATTAAGTCATTGGTAAGCCAACACAGTGATGAGAATGATATAGGAGCTGTGGACCCACTGCTTCCTCTGGCAAGGGCAGAATTTGACATTTCACAGAGTCAGATTGACTGTGACTGCTGCCAGGACATGGGTCAGAGTGTGGACCCTGTGGTGGCTTCATCCACAGAAGTTATGCAGCAGCTGCAGGAAGGAAAAGTTGTGGTGTCCTGGCTCTTTCCTTTGTGTGTCCCTTCCCACTCCCATGGCAAGAGCAGCCCAACCCCAGTTTGTCATCAACAGCCATGATTTGTTCTTAGCCTACAAATGCAAGGCTTGAAAGTTCAGGAGGAGCTCGATTAGCAGAGACAGATCCTCCTCCAGTGAAGAGGATCCGTGGCATCAATATCAGTGACTGTTTAAGCATCAGTCAATACCAGTATGGCCTCAGCTCTGGGACTGTGTCACAGACCTATAAATACAACTGTGTAATCCAAACTCCTGACTTCAGGAATAGTCACAAAGGCTGCAGGAGCCTGCTGTAAAATCCCAGCCCACGGAACAGGAAGCTTTCAAGCAAGGGGACATGGCCCTTTCACTCACCCTTTGTGCAAGGAGACTGACTCATGAGTGACTTCATCCCCCACGACATTCTTCAGCGGCACCTCATCTGCTGTTCCTGCAGCCTGGAACATCCCTCTCGTGTTACTCTCCCTACACAGACCCCTGCATCTCCCTCCTGCAGTCATGCCCCAGCTGAAAACATGCATTTTTCTGCTCTTGACTCAACAGAGCCAGTAACAGGGTGAAGAAGCAAATAAGCTTCCGTTCTGCCTTGCACATTAGCAACAAAACATGACTGACTGCATCCTGATTGCAAACACTTTATTCTTGGTGACAGCATGGCAGAGGCAAAAGGATACAGTTGGATTCGCAGAGCCCAAGATGAGCTCTGCAGAACTGATAATTAGAAGAAATCATCTTTTTGACTTGTGAGCTGAGCACATTTGAACTGAGATCAGTGAGGAGGAATAAATATGAAAACCAATTATGTCATTTGAACCAAGTCACTTCCCTGATTATAATCACCTCCCTGTATGGACATAAAAAAGGTGAAAAAATGCCCATGTCAAATTATTAAGGAATTAGGGTGACCAGACTGCACTTAATGACTCTGTTGCTCGTAGAATTTAAGTGAAGTTGTCTGATGGGATTCTGAAGTCAGATGTGCACCGAGAGGGATAATTGGAGCATCAGAGTGAGGATTTATGGTACCTTTGTGGTAGAAGTCTCAGCTCAAGTTGTACCATGCAGCACCGCTACAGCAGGAAATCTCCCTGCTGGCACGGGCTGGAGAAACAGCAGCAAAGTGTTCTACAGAGTTCCTGCCATATGGCAGAGTTCCTGCCATGAGGTTTGACTGTGGTGAAAAACAGAGTTACACAGCCTGATGGTCCAGCACCACTCCTGGCATCCCAGCAAATAGTCCTTGACTGGAGCAAATGGAAGATGTGGAGACTTTGCTCAGAAAGAATGTGAGAGGTCAGGTGAATGCTGCATCAAACAATCAGCTGCAATCTTCTTGTGAATGTGGCTGAGATCCAGGAGGGTCAAAGTCCCCAGACACAATCCCTGAAAGTGGAGATGATCCCAAAGGATCCATCTCAAACCCATTTGTCACCAGTCTAAGGCTAGATCTGAAAGATGTTGAGCATCCATGAAGAGGTACCCATTTTCCTCCCTAGAAACACATTCACATTTCTTATCTGTCTGGTCCAAATTCACCAATATTATGTCAAGAATATTCCTATACACAGCTGTGCGGCAGGCAAAGGAGAAACCCTGCCAGCAGCATGCAGCCCTTTCACCAAGATCCAGCACCCATTTCACCATCATAACTCTCTGGAAAGCCTGGAGATGAGATAAAAACTTAAGAGCTGTCTGCTTTTTCTTGCTGTTCTGCATGAACTAAGCCTGTGCTGAGGAGCTTTCTGAGCAGTGTTTACACACTTACATCCACTAAGCCTCAGCAGCTTTGCTATCTCTCAGTGGAGATGTTTCAAGAAATACATTTTTGATCCTTTGTTAGCTATCCACTGGAGGTCTTGTGGAATCTAAATTAAATACCGTTAGGAGACCTTTAATCTGCAGTGCTTGCAGTAAAAGCAGATGGTCTCTCCTGAGCTCATTCACCGAAGGCTCTCCCGGCACGCTTACCCTCAGCACTGCAGCTCGGAAAGCCAGCCAGGAGCTCAGCAGGCTGGAATTGGCTGGGTTCCCCTCCCGTCAGAGGGGAAAAGCCAGCCTGTGCCAGCCAACAGTCTGAACCAGTATTCCCTCACAGGAAGGAAATCAAGGAATTTGGACAGCTCTTCCCAGCGGACTGCCAGGACCATCTAAGAACCTATGCTGCTGTCTTCTGCTCGCACAATTCAGGAGGACAGCAGTACTGATGTCTGTCAAAATGTTTAATCTCCCTGGCTTAAGCTGCCTGTCCAAATTTGAAACCTGGCTAGATTTTCCCCAGACTGCTTGTAACTGTGCCTTATCCTTTTATTAAGATGAGGAGGATTATTTGAAGCTTTTGTTCTTTACAAATTCCCCCGTGCAAAGGCAAGGTGGCGCTTTAGATGAAATCTTCATCCCGGGCTGCTCAGATGAGAGATGCAGTGCTTTCCCACAAAGGATTTAGTGACATTGGATGCTGAAAACTGGTACAGCATTGTTGGGGGGGTGGTGTGTGATGATCTAGTCCCCATGATTGCTGCTTTCTTCCTTAGAGTCTAAGAAGCTGTGTTACTTCAACCCCGCAGAATGAGTCAGAAATACTCATTTTTGGTGCTAGAAGCATAAAAATAGGCAAATTTTCATGTTAAATGGAGGACAGGAAGAGAGTTCCCTCTGACAACTTACAAACCTGTCTCCTCTGAAAGCCTTTTCTTAGCTGCATCACTTGCTCTTATTTCAACTTGCCTTAGTGATTTGCAGTCATTAAATCACTTAGCTAAAACATGTATAAATCTTAGTGTTGAATCCCTGCAAGCTAAACATCTCTGGGGAAAGTCTGATCTGGTCCCCCCAAGAGGGCCATAAAGGATATTTGCTCACTGGTTCACAGACATACAGGCCTGCTGAAAATGGGCAGCAGTGACATTGGCTGGGCAATTTTATCCTCAAGAAAAAGGATAAATCTGGGAGGTGGGTCCCTCCCAGACCAAGAGCTTTAGAAAGCACCCAGCTTCACTCATGTGTTCTGTCCAAGGAGCAGGGCATAGCCATGATATACATCCATATCTTATGCCTCCTTGAATCCTGTAAGAGACAAGGACTGAGTGTTCTGGATGGAAAGGTAGATTAGGATTTGCATCTGCAAAATTGTCAGGAACTAACAAAACTGCAGGTGTGGTATGGGGGAGCAGGACCTCTACAGAGAAACACAAAGACCCAGGAGCAAGGCACGAAGCCCCATTCCTGCAGAGCAGGTACTGTGGTGAATCACTTCCTCAGCCAGTTTTTCCCAAGCATTGCTCAAAAGAAGAAAAATGCCCCTTTTGTTGGTGGGATATCCATCTGGGAGGTGTGCCAGTTTTGCCTTGGCCTCCAGGGATTTTCTTAGCATTGGCGAGCATTTGAGGTTCTTAGATACCTTTTTGAAGTTGGGTCTTCATTTCTCTGGGTTTCCAGCCTCTCTCCTTTGTGTAGCCCTTTCAGACTGTAAATGTTTCAGAGCAGGAAGTCTCTTTTATTATGTACAGCACCTAGCACCGCAGAGCCCACTTGATGATGCCATCAAAAGCCTGCTACATACCAGCAAGGGCAAAGAGGGATGCCGAATCAAAGGAGCCCTCATTAGCAAGCCAGGCAGGGAATGCTGGAGGAGCTGCCACACTTCGTGACACGCTGCATATGCACCCTAGAAGTCAAGAGCTCCTTTCAAAGCTGCCTGACGTCCCCCTGTGATCTGCTTGCAGGATGTTAACAGGGCCAGCAGGGAAGCAATGTCTGACAGACAGAGCCACTGATTGCTGTTGTAACCTAGAGTGCATCAGTAGAACTGGGCGCTGGGTCCATCCCGCGCTGTTTGCCCATGCTCAGTATTCTCATGCTGCTGTGACAGAGCCTCCCCTCCTAGGTAATCTTCTTGGGAAGTTGTGGTGACTTTGGCTTACTCTTTGGGAAGTCGTTCTGGGGAGTGTAAAGGGAAGAATCCCGTAAGCAATTAGCAGGAGGAACACGTGCATTGCAGATGGTTAATCTGCCTGCTTTCATGTGAACAAAGGAGAAGTCCCTTGAATGAAAGGAAACGGGTAACTTTAATGCAGGCTACAGTAAATGCAAATTAACTCCACAAATAAAGAAGCTTTTCTTTTTGGAGCCAAGAAAACATTTCTCAAAGTCTGTATTTTAAATATACAATAATCTCTTTTATACCTCAGAAAGCTGTCCCTGCCGTGAGCAGTCTGATATCTCCCTTGCAGACAGTAATCAGTCCATCACCAGTGCTCAAGGATGAATATTAATATTTGATTGTTCTCTTGTATCCTGGCACGTCCAGTTGCAGGGCTGGAACCAGACTGACTTCCCCTGCAGCCTGCAACCTGCCTGGCCTCAGGTTTTGGCTGGAGCCCAAAAAGGTGTCTCACATCAAGCTCTGGAGCATCCAAGGACCTTGGTATGGACCTACTGCCCTCCTATAAGCTCTAGGGTGTATCAAACTTTTGATCCATTATGCTGTAAAGACCCTGTATCAATTCAGCAGATGCAGGGGAAGAGAGTGGAGCCACAGGCTGAGCCAGGTGGCCCAAGAGTCTGGGGAAGCTTTGCTTGAAGGTATGGCCAAGAGCAAAAGCTCCCAAAGGAGTAACCCTGGCCCCAGGCAGCACTCACCAGCACCTTCACCCTCAACACTGCTCGTCCCACCTCCAGCCCAGTGTGACACAGAAAACAGGCACTTCAGATAATGCAGGAGAGGTCATGGAATACCAGTCTCCAGCTAAAATGACTAAGGTGGTCCCAGCATTGGCTCTTTCCAGCTGAAGTTTGAAAGGGAGATGAAATCCAAAGCAGTGTCAGGCTTCTCAGCCCTCTCAAGCAGAACAGATTTGTAAATCAGTGAAGCTGGTGGTGCTTGTGAGGATTTGGTTGCAGACAGATCAAAGAAAATCCATCCCAGGAGAGAAGATTTGCAACAAGAAGCAGAGTGTGTGTGTAAGACAGGGAGGAGGGAGCACAGTGGGGGTAGAGGAAAGGAGGAAAGGACACAATGCAGAAGATTACTTTAATTTCCTTCTCCTTCAGGCTCTTTATTAACACCCAGCCAGATCTCTCTCCCTGGCTGTTGCAGCAGTGGTAGGGGCCAGGCTAAATGTGATGGCAGAGGGGTGCAAAGCATCTACACATCCTGCTTCTCTCACAGCAGCCATGAGATCAGATGGGGCTGGAGGGGACATGGGAATAAAGGACCAGTGACAAGCTTTTGCTTTTCGTGACCAATCCAAGTGACCTGCTGCAAACACAGCTCTGAGAGGTGCTAATATGTGAAGATGTAATTTCCTGGCCACAATTGCTCAAGCCTGCACATCAGCTACTGCCAGCACAGCTGTGCCAGTCCAGCAGCCACTTGCCTCCAAGGCTTGCCTGCAAGGTGGCACTCATGGCCTGATCCTAAGCAGGACACACAGGGAGGGAGGAGAAAGCCCACAGAAGCTCTGGCTGGTTTGGGGGCATTCCAGATTTCAAGGCAAGATGTATTCTATTGCCATCTGTTTGGCAGTTGTCTGGTGTCAAGGGGCAATTCTCTTTATCTCTCTTCCTGAGTGATCATAATCAACAGGGGACATCTGCTGATAAGAGGCTATTGAATGTCACCCCATGACTGATAAGAACTATAGCATCCCATTGTGAGATGCTCCGCCCAGAGGGAGGAGCCAAGCGTTCCTGCCCAGATATAATCTGGAGATTCTGACACACCAGTACAGCTCTTCTCCACTGGACTCCCCAGAGGAACAGCAGCTGCTTCTACTTCCACAGATCTGCAGAGGAAGAATACACCCCTTTTCTACAGGACTCCCCTGCTCCAACAGAACCACACCTGACACTCCTGAAGGACTGCAGCCCCTTTTCCAACTAGACTGCTACCAACACCCTGGCCAACAGGGTGTCAGGTTGAGTTCTGACTCTGTCAGTGTTGTTCTTGTGTATTGCATTGTTTTATTTTATCCTTTTGTTTTTTTCCCTTCCCTATTAAAGAACTGTTATTTCCTGCTCCCATATTTTTTTTGCCTGAGAGCCCGTTATTTAAAATTCATACCAATTCGGAGGGGTGGGGAGAGTTTGCATTCTCCATTTCAGGGGAGGCTCCTGTCTCCTTTAGCAGGCACCTGTCTTTCCAAACCAAGACAGGGGGTTAAAGTCCATCCTGAGGCTGTAGAAGAGGGGATCTTGTAAAGAAAGCAGCAGCCAGTTTCAGCCCTCAGGTACAGAGCTGCTGCCCCAATGCTGCCAGAACTGCTGCTTCTCCCTTAGCTTCCTGGAGAGACGAGGCTCAAATGGACCAGCTGAACCTTGGAGTACCATGCTGCCAAAGGGCTGCCAGTCCCTTCACTGATGCTTTTAAACCTTCAGGCCATTTCTGGAGAGGAAGGCATCCTAGAGAAGTGAAGTCCCCACAAATATTGTGAGCTAGCAGATGTGACTAAGCTGAGGAGGGGCTCCTGCTATTTTTACCACCAAGGCAGAGCAGCTGGAGCTCAGCCCCTCAGTCCACAACAGAGAATACACACATATACCCACAGAGATGAGCACACAGGCACAGAGCCATGCTGGGATGCACTTTCACATCTTCTGGATGCCAGAGAGTGCAATTGTGAGAGATGGAGGCGCAGGAAAAATGGCTTGGTACAGGCTCAAAGACAGCTCGAGGTCAATTCCAAAATAAGAACACATATAAGTAAAATAAAGCCAGGACTGAGGGAGATGATGAGGAGAGGGAGCACTTTCCAACTCTCCTTGAGGTGCCTCAGCGGGTGGGCAACTGAGCAAGCGCCTGGAAGCCTCCACTCTGTCAGGGGCATGGGAAGTTAAAGCAGCAGCAGCGAGGCAAGCCCTGGAGTATTAGTGCTAATAGCCAGCCCAGCCAAATTAATTCCAATCGCGTGCAGCCGACCATGAAAGCGTTGTTGGTGGCAGCGCTTCCCCATCCGCTCACATTTTCGTGAAGTAATTAAAGCCATTAGAATGTAAACCAGCTCTTTTGGCTTGGGAAGGAAAGAAAGCAGGAAGGGAAAAGGGAAACTGAATGACAGTTTAGCTAATTCAGCTAATATTCCCACTATTTCCGTATCTACTGATTAGTTCCCATTCTACAGCCATTTCCATTCCGATGCAAAGGCTCGGGTCCTCTGCAGAGGTTCCTACACCTCCATGCAGCAGCACACCCTGACCCCAGCTCAGCATTCCCCCATGGAGGATGCTGGCAATTGGGCTTTCTTTCCACCAGCCCTCACCCCTCAAACATTCACATCCCAGGGTGCAACTCAGTTCTCTCCCCCACCAGGAATATGTGGAAAGAGGAAAGATAGCAAACAGGCTTTGTGCTCAAAGGAGAGAAACCCCACCATGAACCTCTGAACAAATGGACATAAGCAGTAGATTTGAGGCAACCACAGTGCTCTGGGAAGTCATTTCATGTCTGAAAAATGCTGCACATGGCATTCAGCTGCCACATGAATCGCCTCAAGTGATGGAGCTACTTCTTCAGTGTCTTTATTTACTGGGCAAGCAAAGGGAAGCAGCATTGTGGATGGCAGATGGCCAGAGCTGGCACCTGGGGCTTAATTCTCTGCCTGGTGCTGGCCTGCTTGCCAGAGGCCAGGCAAAGTTCAGGGCCAGCAGCACCTGTAGTGAGGGTGGTTTTGTGGCATGTCCAGGTTAGGGAGAAATGAGCTTGAAAGAAGAGAAGCAAGAGAAGGAGATGCCAAGCAAGGTGCAGAGGATTGCAAGGGAGAGATAAAAGTAGCAATTCCAGGAGGAGGAAATCTTGCTGGACCCTAAGGTCAGATGGCAGCTGTATCTAAGCTGGTCTCCACTAGTGCCACTGGGGCTGGGCCAGGGTTAGGGCCAGAATAGCCCAGGGCCCTGTGATCCTCCCTGGACAGTGGCTGGGAACTGCTGTCTCCATGTGCATCTAGGGCAGATGCTGCCTGCAGGGCTGGCTCTGCCTAGGGACACTTCCTCACACTATCCTGGTTAGACAGAGGTGGAAAAGCTCAGCTTACAACAGCAACTGTCCTGCTCATACAGATTTTTCCTACCTTCCACCCACTTTGTCCCTGCTGAAGCAGCCCTGTGCCATGGCAGCTGTCTCAGGCTGCAGGGAGGACCTGGGCAGCACAAGCTGTCAGTGAAGCCTGAAAAGCAGGACCAGCCCCACGAGCTTTCTGTGTGGGCTGGAGCCGTGCACAAAGTGCTGTGATGGATGAAGAGGGCACAATACAGTCATTCAAATACCTGCAGAGAAGTTCTCTGTGGAGGTGCTCTGCCTGTCTCTGGCTCTGGAGTCCTTCCCTCATCAGCCTGCCTCTGCTCCGTGCAGGCCATGAGGGGGTGTGGGTATCCTGACACTTCTTTTCAAGGCAGAGGAGTTGAAGAGCATCAGAGAGAGATTTTTTCAGTGAACAACAGCAGTAATTCCCTCTTTGGGAGGTCTCCTTGTAGGAGACCAAGGGGCAAGTAATATTGGATAGCAGCTATCTGGGGGCTCTTCTGAGCTCAGCCTGTGCTTCACTGGACCATCTCTCTCTTGGTGGACTTTTCTCAACACTTCAGAGCTAAAAGCCTGGCAGCAGCATGCAGTCTACAGGACCCAGAATGGTTTAACTAGCTGGGCCTGTTGAATCTCTCACATTGGCAGGTTGGAGCATGAGACTGAGAGTTCAACTTTCCCAACGGATCAGTCTACATGAAGGATGATTTTCCCACAAACAAGCTGGGCTAGGAGGCTTGTGAGCACTGCTGCAACCAGCTCAGCGGACTGATTTTGCATAGGACTGACCTAGGAGCACTCACATGGACTGTCCTGTGTGCCAGCACTGAGACACAGCTGTGGGTGGCTGTGGAGGGCTACTGGGACTGAGTGCAGGCAGGTCAGTGACAGGATCTGGACTGAGAAAGGTACTCTTTCTGTATACTTTGACAGCAAAGAAAAAATCCAGTCAGGAAACTAAGGAGCAAATTTACCTCTAGAATTACTGAGATAGCAGGTACTAGTGCAAAACCAAAGGGGTTGGCCCAAGAAATGCAGTATTATTGATCCCAATGGGAGCAAGGAGGGCCTATAGTGCAATCTGCAAACTGAGATTCCCACCAGTAGCTGCCCTTGCACACATGCCCCAGAGATCTTGGAGTAAGAAGCACGGGGAAGCAGCAGGAAGAAGAAGGAGCTGCATCCAACTGGCAGATCTTTGTAGTGGGATTCCACTCCCAGCTCCCCCAGTGCAATCCCACCACTGCTCTCACAAAGTGTGCCTCAAGGAGCACAGCACCATGCATCCATCACCCCGGCATTCATTCCACCTGGGCCTCCTGGCGCAATGTGGCGAGCAGCACTTTCAATCAGGCAACATTAAAATGAGAGAGATTCACTTTTTCATTGACATCAGCAAAAAAGAAGAAGAAGAAGAAGAAGAAGATGACACCAATTGAACCCAATGGGCTAAATAACATCTTTCATTCGGTTTTCTATGGGCTCCCAAAACTATGGGAGAAAATTGAAATCTGTCTCTTTCTGTCTTCTTTTCTTCCTTTTTTTGTAATAATTCCTGGTATGCAAGGCCTTGTGCCAGGGCTGGTATTGTGGGTGATGAATCCTGAGTCAGGCGGCGGGAGGTTTCTGTCCTATCAGCGAGCACTTGCCATGGTTTGGGATAATGTGCCTGCGGCTTGTCAGGTGCTGATGGGGAGCAGGAGGGGTGGGGGGATGAATGCATTTTTGATTGCTATAATTGCCACAGATTGGATGCTTGAGAGGAGCTAATTAACAAGGAGGCTATGGGCGGATTATACTTGCAGAACAGAATCCCATGCAGATCCTTTCCCTTTGTGCCACATGTATGAGATCATTGGTAGGTGATTATGGCTGTGAATACGGTGCTAATTTACTTTGCACGTCTGACGAAAATCCTGTACATAATAAAACGCGGAGGCAACTTAAAGTAGCCCAGTTCAGAGGGGAAGGACAGCCTTGCTGCCAAAACACTGAACCCAGAGCTAAACTCCTGAGGTCTCCTGCTTTCCCTGAGTAACCGTGGCTGTGTGACAGCTCTTCCCCCTGCCTCAGTTTCCCTCTCTACCAAAGGGAGAAGGCAAGCTCATAAGCGTGGATGTTTGCAAGGCGCTGCACACCCTGTCAGAGAAGCTGCTGTAAAGGATAGAACAGAAATATCATCATGCCACGGGAGCAGATCAAACAGTGCAGCAAAAATAGCAGCCAGAAAGCTGTGCACATGGAAAAAATACACGTCTTTGTGAGGACTCTGGCTCTCTGAAGGAAGGAGTGTAAGCAGTAGCTCCAGCTGTTTCTGCAGCCTCGGGATTAGAAAGAACTGGCAAGCAGGAATAGCTCTGTCGTGCTGGTCTTGCTTCTCCAGTCTTGTTTTACCAGCATATCTCCTACATTCTCACGGCTTCCTGGGGCCCTGAGGGAAAAAGGAGCAAAGGTTTCTCCTTAAACGTAGCCCTCATCCAGCTGGAGATGTTTGGGCTGGGGTTTAACCAGGCTCTGACTTCAGGGCAAGGCTACAGTTGCTTTCCCCTCTGGTATCTGGGCACTCATAGTGTCTGAAAATCAGGAATTATCCTGTAAATTCTGTGCCAACACACAGCTGGAACATCACCAGCCTAGCAGGGAAAAGAGTTACTGGTGGGGGATGATGAGCATCCATCCATCCATCCATCCATCCATCCATCCATCCATCCATCCATCCATCCAAATCCATCCATCCGTCCATCCATCCATCCATCCATCCATCCATCCATCCATCCATCCAAATCCATCCATCCAAATCCATCCATCCATCCAAATTCATCCATCCAAATCCATCCATCCACATCCATCCACATCCATCCATCCATCCATCCATCCATCCATCCATCCATCCATCCATCCATCCAAATCCATCCATCCATCCATCCATCCATCCATCCATCCAAATCCATCCATCCATCCAAATCCATCCATCCATCCATCCATCCAAATCCATCCATCCAAATCCATCCATCCATCCAAATCCATCCATCCAAATTCATCCATCCAAATCCATCCATCCACATCCATCCACATCCATCCATCCATCCATCCATCCATCCATCCATCCATCCATCCATCCATCCATCCATCCATCCATCCATCCACTGCCCCATCCCTCTCTCCCTCCCTGCAGGTTTTAAGAGAAGGCTGAACTGCAATACCCATCTTTATTTGGAGAGCTGCTGAAGGGTTGGCCCAGGGTCCTTTCACTGCTGTCTGTGCCAGTGGAAGTTAGGCTGGGCAAACCTGCTGGGCTTTGGTTTTTCCAAGCAGTTTTCCAGAACACTTTGCTGGGAGTCAGGCAGCTTGATGAAGTACTGGTAGACTTTTTTAGAAAGTTGCAGTATTCCTCACAAATAAATTGCATCTTTACATTCAAAAATGGAAGTGATATTTATAGTATTGGATAATTTTCACTTGAAATATTTTCTGCATTTTTCAATGGAATTTTTTTTTTGGGGGGGAGCATTAAAGTCAGCATTTTCAGAAGAAAAGAAACAAAACTATTTTCCAACCTTTTTTCCTTTAAAGTCAGCATTTTGGATTCCAAATTATATGCAGGGATTTAGACCTTTTCCTTTCACAGATCATTTTACCACAGTCATTTTTTATTAAGGTTACTGTTTCCATAATAATGGCTACCCATTGATTCCAAAATGAAAATATCACTTGCAGATCTCCTAATACACTGTTTCATAATATTTCCTTAGTTTTATTTCATTTTGAGCTTATTTACTATGCTCTGGATGATGACTCTTAGAAAACAAAACTCCACAGCCAGCCAGCCTTCTCCTACAGTCAAGAACTACTCACCTAAATTTTACATTTAAATTAATCAAGACCAAGAGAAAAAACAATCTGTCTGCAGGTTTTAAAAGACTTTCAATGTTGGACTCATTTCAACAACAGGAAAGGGTTTTCTTCCAGACAAAAAGCCCAAGAGGTGTAAAAATGGATTTCCACTTCTGTCATGACTGAATTCGAGGAGAACAATCCATGAATGAGAAAGAACTGTTCTGCTGAGGGAAGAGGCTGCTGCCTATTAGCAATCTGGCTGCTGGAGTCCAGGGAGATGAACTAGAGAGGAAATACTTCATTTATTGAGAGACAGGATTGACTGTCTGTGAATGCTTCTAGACAAGTTAACAATTGAACCTTGCCTCTGTGCAGCTCCTCTGTTCCTACAGGGATGAGCACAGAACAGCCATGGACTGTCTCAATGCAGAAAAGAAGAGTAGACTAAGACATGAAGCAGCACAGAGAAAGGAAAAGGCAGCCAGGATAAAACCCTTTTCCAAGAAAGAGCTCCAGTTTCTTGCCAAAGCAACCATTTGTGACACTCTGGTCCAGGTCCCAGTTTTACTGCTGGCCATTTTCTGACAACGTCTCAACCCCAGGTTTTGCTTTGGACCATTTCAAACAATGTCCCTCATCGTGCTGAAATTTCTCTCTTTGAACAAATCCTCCATTCTTCTTCTCCACCCCTTAGCAAAATATTTTCCATCCTTCCACATCAAACTCTGGATATTTGCCTTTGGAAAGTTGGAGAGTGGAGCAGATGAAAGGCAAGGATCAAACTCAAACCCATGGAGTCACTTCCAAAGACAATGTGGTGGGAAGCTCAGCGGGGTGGGGGTGATGGGTAGAAAGAAAGGGGACACGTCAGAGGATGGCATAAGGGTGTTGGCCTTTTTAATCACTCACATTGAAACATTGGCATGATTGGCCCTAATTTCTATGCAAAATATGTATCTCTGGTGCTGAGGAGAGACAGGTTGTCACAGATGTGGAACAAGCAAGGTAGAGATGCTGGCAGAGCACACTGCTGAAGGATCAACATTAGCATATTGGCATTTGGGCTGACGCCTTATCTTGGGCTGACTTCTGAATGAAAAGCAGTTCCAGGCTCTCTCCTCCTGGAGTGGTCTGTTACTTAATTATTAAGACTGACTGTGGTCCTGTTGAGCTCTGCCTTCCCCCAGTGAGTGACCAGAGAGGCCAAGTCCTGCCCTGGGGAGGGGAGGGGGCGGTGGTGGAGGCACAGCCTTGTCTGCTGACAGCACTGCTGGGTCCTGAGGCACGGGGGTGGCTGATAAGGGACAGAAGGGGAGCAGAAGAAAGGCCCAGTGATGAATTTGGCAGAAGTGCTATCTAGGCATGCAGGCTGGCAGTGCTGGAGTGCACAGATAACAAAGCACCATCCTGGTGCAGAACCTGTGACCACCTCCCCCTCCATGCCAGGGTGCTGCTGTCCCTCTGTCACTGCCCAGCCTCCCCAGCCCCAGACAGGGCTTCATGAGCTCCAGCTGCTGCCCCAGCCCTGGGTCCCTCCCTCCAGCCCCCCTGTGATGTGTAGACAATGTTCCTCCCTGCTGACAGCTCTGCCCGTGAGATTCTGCATTTCCAAAGGGCTCTTGTCCCTCCCATCCTTAAACAAAGAGTCCCATTAAATACTATAAAGTATTTATTGGCCAATGAGTAAAATGAGTGGGTTTCTTTATGGCTGCAATGATCATTAATGAAACTTTAGGGTCCCTGTTGGGACTATGGAGCAGAATAAATGACCTCTTGCTAGTCATCATGTCCCTGGTTTCTAGGACTCTGCACCAGAAATGATCCAACTTCATTTAAGGAAAATGAAATTAAAAACAGATTAAAGTAAAAGCACCTCATGCCCCTGTTCTGATTTAACTGTGATGAAAAACAGACCATGGAGTAACTTTATAATGGGAGGAAGCTCATTTAAATACTCCCCTCCCTACAGAAAGAGATTTAAGAATTAAATGAATGAGGAGATTTTCCTTTTAATGAGATTAGCCTTTTATAATTGCTCATTATGGACCACTCCAGAGATTTGGAAGAAAAAAAGTTATACAACATACCTGGAAAACACTGCATTAGAAATCAGCCAACCCTGCCCCTTCACCATCAGTTCCAAAAAGTGAAATTCAAACTAGTTTCTACTTACAAGTCACTCATCTCAAGTGGCTCCAGCTCCTCCAGATCCTCTCTGCAATTACTGGCTTTGTAAAGAAAGTGAAACAGAGGTTTGAGATTAGCAAGCCTTAATACATTTGCTAAAAATTCTCCCCTTTTCCCATGGAAACACATTTATTTTTGACTGTCAGCTGTCTGGCAAAGCCATGTGATTTCATTTCATCTTTCCAAATTTCAGTCCTACCTAAAATAAAGGCTGGACAGGGCCGCCCCTTCTGGCTTGGAAATGCTGGCCTGATTCAGAGGCACTATGGGGAGGTTAGACCAGAATTTTTTGTCTGAACTTGAAGCATTTGGCTCTGAAGTCCCAGCTTTGGTCTGTACAATAATACCGGAGTAAGGACACATACACATGTATAATTTCATCTCTGACTGTGATTTATGTTTATGTCAGGCTCTTTTGGACGAGCTGAAACTTATACTCAGGGCAGGATTTTCTGACAAAGTGGGACTGAGCAGCTGTTTGCTCCATTCCTGTTGACAGCAGGAGCAGTAAAGGAGATCAATGGCTCTCTTTGTTTCCTCCATGTGCTGGGTATTCACAGCAATCAAAGTCTTGCTCCTTCTCCTTATCTCTCCACCTGCAGTGGCTGCAGAGGCTGAGCATTTGGCCATGCTGGTATGCAGGGTTGCAGGATGGATTTGCACCTTTCCCACTGGGGCCTCTAGATGCCTTTCCCATCTGTTCCACTGAGGTGTGAAAAGCTACAAACTGCAGGAAGAGACTCCTTTGCCTGCAATCTGGCTGCCTTGGAATGGCCATGGCCTGCTCTCCCTGCAGTCAGAGGGGAGATGGGTGCTTCCAGAGGATGCTTTGCTCCACGCCAGGAAGGGGTTTCAAGGCAGATGGGGTGATGATGTGGCAGGACACCACCTTCTCTTGTCCTCTCCTGCAGGACCAGCTCAGAGCAGACTCCTCCTTGTCAGGGCCTGATATCCAGAGAGCTGGATCCTGGACCAGGATCCACGTGGTTTTGAGAAGGCACAATTGAGTGCAACCACACAGGCCCACTGGCTGTGTGGAGCCAGGCTGGGTGCCCACAGCCATGCCCTGGGATGCTCACAGGGAATGGCCAAACCAGCTCACCAAGGCCATCAGCCATTTGGGCACTCAGCGCTGGTCAATGGGTCAGTGGCTGCTTGCCTGGCTGCCAGAGCTGCTCAGCCCTTTTCTGTCAAATCATTCGGCTCTCAAGGCAATATTTTATTCCAGTGTCGTTTTGTTATCAGAAATCAAGTCCATTTCTAGAGCTGTCAGTATTAGTTTACTTTGATTTATACTTTCTTTCTATATTTCCCAAGCCAAAGAGACACAGTTTTCCAAGCATCTCTGCTACCCACTGACTGCATTCCCTTGCAAATCTGTGCTGGTACCAGAACCAGGCAGAAAGGGAAAAGTGTCATTAATGAATCCAACCTCTCATTCCCATCCACCCACCATCAGATACTCCCTCCCATCTCATCAGGGCTTTGGAGATAAGAGGAACTCAGCCTAACTTTGGCCTTTCATGCATACAAATAGGCTTTTTGTTAATATTTGCAAATAGCTTCTCAGAGGAGCAAGGTATTTCCCAAGCCTCCCATCTTCTGGGGTTCTCCAGGCAATGGAGTGGGACGGATGAAGTCATCAGCACAGCCCAGGGATGAGGTCAGAGACAGAATCACAGATATTCTGCTAAAATCACCCAGCTGATGGGGAATTTAGAAGCCCTGTGAGGTCTTGGCAATCCAGAGCACTCTGTGAGCAGCCTCCTGAATGGACCCGGGCAACTTTATCTGGTGAATCAAGAGAGGTGTTTTTGTTGAAAACCAAACCTTCAGGAGGGCCATAGCTATTTGAGAATTCAGGTCAAATGCAGCAAAGAGTCTTGGTGGAGACAAAAGGACAGTATTTTGAGACAGAATGTCAAGACATATTCTCTGCCTTTCTCCCCCCATTACAAAGTAATTTTTTTTCCTCAAAAATTGCCCTAATTTTCTGGAGACACTAAAACAAAACACAGACAAAGAAATCCATCTGCACAGGATAGAGTGAAGATGGGGGCTGAGTGAAACCCACATTTTCCTATCTTTGCTTTCACATGGGGAGCACAGAGGGCTCAGTGAGAAAGGGCTGCTGTTGCAAAGAAGAAAAATAACCCCTTTTATCTCACCCAGATCATTCTCCACAGACAGAGCCTGACCTTCCTTCCCTCGCTGTTTGTGAGACAGCTCCTCCTCTGGAGCAGGTAAGGATGGAGTAGCTGGGATAAATTCTGTCAAAGATCCCTGTAGCTGAGGCTCCAGGGTGTCCATACAGGCTGAGTTTGGAGGCTCCAGATCACCTTCTTTTTTCAGGTAAAGGGAAGGGATTGTCGTGTTCATTGCTGGGTTGGCAGTGTCCTAGCCCCTGCCCTGCTCCCTTAGGTGGCTGCCTGACTGATACCTGTGGCCCCAGCCCCACTGCATGGCAAAGGAGAGCTTTTCACTCCTCCCATGCCATCACCCTGGCACCATCTATGCCTGCCAGAGATGTGGAAATTAAAATAATAAACAAAGCAAGCAACACTGCATGTGGAGGCTAATGTACCATAATGCTCTGAAACACAGGCAGCTGCTGCCTCATGCTGAGCACAGAGGATGTGTTTGAAAAATGTATCTTCCTCCGACAGCAGTTATTTCAACAATATCTTTCCCTTTTTTTACTTCAAATAAGACATTTACTTTCCCCCAACTCATAATCTCCATATGGAGAAGAGCAGAGGGCAGTGGGGAAAGGCAGAGAAATTACACTTTTTAACACAGTGGGATTTAAATCATAGGAAAACAAATGGAATTTAACTGCCTGGCTGAAGTCACATTCGTGTTGTGGGTATTTATGGCAATCATCACTAACAACAGGAAGAGATTAGATATTGCTGAGAGCCTGAGTGCTGGCTGGGGAGCAGGGACTGACTCTGTCAATGTGTGTGATCTCAAAAGCAAGGACAGGATGTGTGCCTGCACACACACATCCCTGCAAGCACCCACGTCTGGGGGGGATTCTGCTTGGTCCCTGTGTTCAGTGGCCATTCCAGAAAGGCCTTTGCTGCACAACATCAATTTCACACTTTAATCTCAACTTCCCCCTGAGATTTGATGAAAAAAGTGGAGCTCATTTTATCGGAACCGGCAGAGAGTGACTACAAGATTAACTCCAAATGTAGATGTGGGTGTACCTCGAACATCTCCACCAGCAGAGATGTGTGCTCATTTTCCAGCTCGAGTGAGTCTAAATAGGAACTGTAATGGATATGGAGAGCCTTCTGAGATTGGAAAGGAGGTTTATCTCAGATCTGAGAGCAAGCTGTTTGTCTAGTTGATGCATGCAAACACCGCTTACATTGCAATGCAAACATTGCAATGTGTTGTACAGAGATCCTCACCTCTAGCAACTGGCCCAGGAGCCAGGTGAGCACACAGCATCCTCACCTTGTCCCTGCCCCCATGCTTGGAACAGGTCAGGACCCAGATTACCCTTTCCCTGCAATGTAGGTTTGACCAGGGATGAAGCACCTAAATACTGACTGCTGGTATTTTCCTAACCTGAGCATGTCCCCCCAGCCAGCTGAGCTGAACCCTGACGGGTCAGTTCCCCAGCAAAACCATCTCATCCTCACTCTAGGAAAATAAACCACAAACAGCCAGAACCACTGCGTTGTTTCAAAGGATAAAATTCACTCAAATCCCCTTTTCCAATTCCCAAGCAAACATGTCCATATTAATAAAGCAAAGTGCTCTCACCCAGAACAGGTCTGGCAGGGAAAAGCATTTTAATGGACTGACTGGGAGGGAAAATTGACTTGCAAGAAGAAGAGTCCTGGCTGGGTCCCCTGAGCCTGGGAAGGGGCACGGTTTAGAGACCTGTTTTAATCAAATTGCTTTTAAAAAGCAGAAAGGGAAAAGCTCTCTGACAAACCTGACCTTTGGGCACCTCAAAGATGAGGGCACAAAATGTATTATACACTGACTCAGGGGAAATAAAACAGGGTGGGAGTAGATGGAGTCTCATCTTGGGAGTGGAAAGTAAAGGAGGGAAGAGGACAGACAGATCATCTGCTGGCTGGTGGTGCTGGATTCAAACCCACCTCAAGGTTCTAAATGGGACCCATAAGTCATCCCCAGGGGGAGCAGCATCAGCATCCTCTTGGACAGCTCCCTGCTATGGACCTTACTCCACATTTGGGGTTTATTAGTGTTGAAGGCTCTGCAAGGAAAGAGAGCCATGAGAACTCACTGCACCTGGGAGGAACCAAACAAAATAATTAGCAAAAACATAATAGAAAATAAATTAAACATGCACCAAAGGAATGGGAAATCTCCACTGCCCACCTCTGCCCCTGAACAGCACTTCACAATGGAGAGGCTGGAGACAGTGGCTGATTTAAAACTCTCTGGTGCAATGTGGATATTGAAATCCCAGAGGCACCAAACACATCTGCCCAGATGGGAAAATCAGAAGTTACAGCACTTGGGTGGTATGATAAGTAATTTTTTTTTTTTTTTTGCACCCTGGAAAACAACTCCATTGTGGGAGGAATGTGTCAGTTGTAATTTTGCAACTTAATGAAATAAATCAACCAGATGGAAAGACGAGATGAAGATGAGCCCACACAGTCTCGTGGGAACACAAAGGCCACATGAAGCCAGCTGCTGGGAAACCAAGAGCTTGTCTGGAAGACTTGGGAGCCCCCTTTGTGGTGATGACAATGAATTTCCCAAGTGAGGAAGCATCTCTGAGCTTTCTCCAGCCACTGGCGCTGAGGTTTCAGGAGCGCTTGGTCACTGAGCCACAAGAGGGCAAGTGCTTGCTCAGCTGAGCAGGGATATCAGGGCACTGTAGATAGAGTCCTGCTCCTCCTCACCTGCCAGGATGGCTCCTAAGGGCAGCCAAACCTGAAAACCTAGGAGGCTGAAATTTGTAGGATAAGCAGGGAGCGGCAGCAGGAAGAGCCAGAGCTATGCAGAAAGGCTGGGAGAAATGGCACAGCTTAACCCTGCAAAGCTGAGGAGACACTGCTGGCACCCTCCTGAGCACAAGTCAACTGAGTAAACCCAGACCTGAAGAGTCAGAGCAAGACTTGACAAACCCTAGTCACTTAAAGGAGGCAGAAAATGCCTGGCAGTTAAATAAGGAGCATCTTTCCACAGCAGAAGCCCGAGACAGAACATCCTTTGGCCAAGGATACAGAACACTGCCATCCTAAAATAAACCCCAAAGGCCCACAGCACCCAGCTCTACAGAAAGGAGACTTTACAGCAGCAAATGGGTTTCCAGAGGCTCCCTCATTAATTTTCATGGCACCCAGAATGTGGTTTTAGAACAAGCAGAATCATTAATGTTCAAAGTTACCCAAGCACTTTCGGGAACACAAGGCCCTCTGAGAGTCAAAGCAGGGCTGACAAACTGCGGAAGAAAAAGCCAGAATTGAGAAAGTGCATTCTTCAGGGTTCAGCCAGGCTTGTCCTTGGAGGCAGGCAGAGGGAGAAAAGCAGGAACCTTGGAGAAAAGGTCCTGTGCCCCTTGATGGCTCTGCTGTTTGGAAGGAATAAAATGTAAAAGACACTTAGCTTTTAAAAGGAGAGAAAATTGTCTAATTGCACTAATTCAGAGCTGCTCTGCTTCTGAGCCAGTCCTGACTTTCAGGGAGTGGGACAGCAGGCAATTAGGAAGGGTAAAATATTCACAAGGGGTAGAGCTCACCTCTGGCTGACAACACTGCTCTTGCCCTCAAAATCACATCTGGGCTTCAGTGACATTTCAGCTAATTAATGAGAAAGCCAGCCCAAGTCTCCCTGATTGAGGAATTGGTCCTGGACAGACATAAATCAGTATCCCAAAACCATCCTGAATTATCTCCTGGCTCACCAGGGAGGGAGTATGGAAGCCTTATAGCTGCAAAGGCAGAGCCTTACATCTGTCTAGCTTTCCTCCTCCTGTTTTTGCACCCAGAGCCTCATTCCCAAGCACCTCAGTGCTTTTGGGCTGTCCCATGCCTGCAGCCTTCTCCTGCCTGCCCCCAGCTATTCCTAACCCCAGCCACTTCTTTGCATCTCCAAACACAAGACCCAGCCATGGCAAGCTGAAGGACTTTGCTGTGCCAGGGGATACTCTTTGGCTGGCACCACATCCCTCTGATCTCGCCCTGCTGGAGCAAGAGAAAATAAGTACCATTTGTTAACATGCCAATCGTTCTTTACACTGGCTGATTAAAAAATAATTACCCACAGCCATTATTGAGCACTCTTGCAAATGAGCTGTGGGAAGCTGTGACCGTGTGCTTAGCACACAGTGTGTCTTGCTTGTTTCAATATTATTTTAATTAAGTATCTGGGTAAAAGGCCTTTCTAATGTAACTTTCTTTTCATAAGCAGAGAGCCGGGCTCTGAGCTTGGCTGAGCGGTGACGGAGTGCTGGAGCCCGGCATTGCTCCAGGCTGCTCCCACTCTGGTGACACAGTGGGACACACTGCTCATTGGAATGCAAGAGGGCTAAGCTTAGGCAGACCCATGATGGGAAGAGAGCTCTCTTTACCCAAGGGATTGGTCACAGCATGAGCTGGGATAGCTCTGGCAGCCCATCACCCTGAGACCGACCAGCTGGGACCACCTGGATTGGTCTGGGATGTGGACAGGATGGAGATGATGAGCCAGGACATCATTTGTGGATGAGGGACTTTGGGCCACCTGCCCTGCTGGCATGTGGGACCAGAGGAGAGCTGGCCCTCTCAGCCAGGTGAGAGGAGAGGATCTCAGTTAGGAAAGCTCTGCAGGAGCTTCATCCCACAACAGGACCACCGACCCCCGGCACAGCTTCATTTGCCAGGGACTTCTCTCTATTCTTTCCACAAAAGATTTTGCAAAGGAAAAAACAGAAGAGGTGGAGGAAAACCCACGTGTTCTGGTCGCCCATCCACCTCCTGTAGCTGCCTTTGTGCATGACTCAAAGCAGTCACATCAGACAATCCCACCTCTTTCTTATTTACATGTTTTCCACTTTCTGCATCCCAGCTGGAGCTGTATTTAGCAGAGCACGTGGCCACCATCCATTATTTTGGGGGGTGTTTGCTCTTTCACATCAGCTTACATTCTCTCACGTAGCATTTAAGCTGCAGCACTGGTGTCAATTGTCTGTTGTTTGCAAGCAAATTAACCTGGCACGCAGATTTCAGATCCTCAGCTGGTGTAGGATGAACATGGCACTGGAGAAATTTAATTACTGTACAGGTTCAAGCAGCACAAAACAGCCCCAGAACTTCCTCTTGATCTTCCTCTTATCACATGAAATTGCCTCTCCAGATATTTCTAGCAGGATAAAAAGAAAGCCCTGAGCAGGTGCACTCTGAAGTCCCTCTTAGACCTGGCAACAGGGAATTGAAGTTGTTGCTGAGGCCTGGGTTGGGTTCCAGGGTCAGATTCTGTTTTGGGGGATGCAAAACCTGAGGATAAATAAGATTATTGAACACAAAAGGAAATTGTTTCACTATGATAATAATTAGCCATTGGAATCATCTTCCCAGTGGCAGATTCCCCATCACTGGGCACTTCCAACATTCAGCTGGAGGCAGTTCCAGGCCATCTTATCTGGACCATGCTTTTGCCAAGAATGTTGGACCAGATAGTCCCTGAGGTCCCTCCCAACCTGGTATTCTCTGATTCTGTATAGGAAGGTGTGGAGAAAGGTGCAGCCTTAAGAGGCTGTCATCACCTGGTGAGTTTGCAGCAGGATGGATAAATGATCTCTGACTGATTCTTTGGCAGAGTCAGACTGGTCGTGTTCTACTCCTGGAGCAACACAGCAATAAAACAGCTTTTTGATCAAATGGACACTTAACATTTCCCCAGACAATTCCTCTCTGTGAGTTGAGAAGTGCAGTAATTCCAATAGACACTCCAGCAACCTGAAACTCTGAGCTTCAGATTTTGAATAGACTAAATAAAAATCAGAGGGCTTTTCTCTTGCTTCAACAAAAACATATGTTCTCACCAGACGTTTTTGATGGGAAAAAAATAACACATTTCCCAAACAGCTCTAGTTACTGCAGACAACTTCATTTCCCATCTCAGACACTGCTGTGGCAGGAATGTAAAAAGCAGAATTGATTAGACCAGATTAGGTTAGATAGGGAGCCTGGTGATGAAAAGCTGCTGCTGCTCTCCTCGCACCCATCCAAGGCCATTAGCAACCTCCATCCCTCTCACCCAGGGATGCTGCCCCATTGCTGAATTCTGCTCTAAGTAGCTATTCCATGTCTCTCAATTTCTCCCTGCAGTCTCTGTTTTCAAGCACATTTTTCCCCCATGTGTCCTTCCCCCACTGGAGGTGGAGCTCCAGAAAAATGGCAAAGAATTTCTGTACACATAATTCAACAACACACTTTGGGATCCCTTGGGATAAAGATTGCTAGATTGGTCCACTTTACTATCAGAAGGATGATGATGACTATCCATTTTCCCCTGAAAGCCTTTTTTTTTTTTTTTTTTTTTTGTTTGTCTGTTTTTCTTTTTTCCTTCTCTTTTAATGCAGTAACACCTCCTTGTAGCTTCCCCCAGGAAATCGATCCTTTTGGTGTAGCTTCACACTAGGTCACCCAAATAAGCTGGAAAGGGGCATTTTACCAGCCCCTCCTGTCTTCAGCATAAAACTACTTTATCTTATTTGCCAGTGCATTAAGCTGGCTGAGAGTGGAGCAGGTTGTGGATGCAGGGCAGTTTGCTCTAACTCTCTCCTTCTTTTTTCTTTCCTTGGATAATTTCACGGTCCATTACTTTCCTGTAGCTGCTTCCCACAAACACACAGGCATCACCACGGTGTATGAGCTTCCCTCTCTCTACCACAGGCACTGGGCAGAATGCACATGTAGCTGCCACACCTGCTCCAGGGCACAGGAAGAGCAGCTCAGCCTTGTCCAGAGCAGGATCCCCAGGGATGCTGATGGCTGGAACAGCCAGCACATGCTACAGGGAGGTGAGGAAACACTGAGCTGAACCACTGGGTGAGGACTGGTCCAGGCTGGCACTGTCCCAGCACAGTCCGGTTTACATGAGACCCATCTGGCACCCACTGCATAGAAAATACAGCAGGGAGAAGGATTAGAGGGGTTTTTCCTACCAGTGTTTACCCACCATCCAGCCCTTCAGCTACAGCAGGAGCTGGAGCATCCCATCACAATTCCTGGCCAGAGCAACCTCTGGGATGCCCCAGCTCACCCTGAGAAGGCAACAGGTCCAGTGCCCACAGCGCCCTGCCCTTGCAAAGAGAGCAGCTGAAGCCTCATTAAGACTCTTGCTCTGGAAGACACAATTTGGTGTCTCTTATTTTTAAATCACCTGGAGAAAAAAAAAAAAACCGACAAAACAACCTGTGCATGAGGATTTTGCAGCTGCATGTCACTGCTCAGTTCTGAAACGTGCAGATTTGGGGAACCACTTGCCAACAGTGAAGTCTGTGCTCAGAAGATGTCAGACTGAATTTTCAGGGAGAGGCTTCCCTGTCCCTGATGGGAAGGCTGGGGGCAGCAGGGTGAGCAGCCCCCTGGACAGGCATGGTGGGGGTGGAGGGGACTGATGAGACTGGTGTCTCTCCAGAACAACAACTCTTACTTGGAGTACACTTTCTCCCTCTGACAACTGCACCTTGGGAAGAAAAAAAAAAAAAAAAAGAGGCCAGAGCAGAATGTGAATCCTGCAGGGAAAGGATAAAAATAAACAAAAAACCTCTCCAAACAACCCTCAACAAAACAAAGGAAGGTGGGGGTGGGGGAGAGAGCTGATGGGTCTAACACACAAAGAAATGTTATTCACAGGCATTATTGATTAAGTTTTCCTTACCAACACATACATAAATACTTATCTCTCAAACGAATAAGAGGCTCTGTAATGCTGGAGGGAAGGAGGAAAAGATTATTGAAAACATGAGGGTCAGAGAAGCATCCGGCTGCAACAGATGCACAGAGAAGATAAACGAAGATGTCTTTGTCAACACATCGGTCTGCCAAAGACCAAACGTGATAGAAGGCAGCGACTTTCAGGCACTGGAAACCATGCTTGGACTTTGATAACAATGAAATAGAGACTGTGGAGCAGATCCTCACCTGGGCTAATTCAGTGCCAGAACCCTCATCACAGGGCAGCCACATCAATTTACACCACTTGAGGATCCTGCTGGCTCTGGACAACGCAGCCCATTAGCAGCAGGGCAGAAGCAGAGATTTATGACAGCCTCTGTAGGGCACGGGAGAAAAGAGAAGAGCAGCAATGAATGAAATCGAGGGAGAAACAGAGGAGTGGTGGCTCTGACCCACGAGCCCCCCAAGCCTGCCTGACTCCCTGGGAACCAGCCCTCCCCAGCCTCACCTGCTGCCACACGGTGGAGCACACAGCTGTTCCTGGGATGGCTGGGACATGGGGGAGTTGTGCCAGATCCAGTGACACTAGACCTGGCCCAGGAGCCAGCCCAGTGTCACCTGTGTCACCTTGCAAGCCCGGGCTGGGACCCACACACACCCCTGCAAATGAAAGGGAGCAGAGAGGAAGGTTTGGTGCTGAGCATTTCATGATACCAGCCCAGAAGCTTTTGAGCCATCTGAAAGCCATGAGGGACCATCAGGATAATCTGTTCAGCATCCCCATGGGATCACCTCATGCACCCTGCCTGGAACTCACATCTCCATCACCATGGCTTTCTCTCAGGGCAGCAGGACTGTCTGAGGGATGTTTCCAACCCACTCAGCACAGCTCAGGTCTTACCCTTCTACAGTTACATCTCTGCACCTGCCACCACGCAGGGCAGAAATGCCTGGACCATACAGGCAGGACTTTTGTTCAATAGGACATTGCAATGAGTGTGTTGACAATGAAGTTAAGAAGGAGTGAGCTTCCCCCAGCACAGTGGCTTAGCAAAGGGGTACTGGGCTTGCACAGGTGCATGAGTGCAGGATTGAGGGTGCATCTGCAGCTGGAGACACTACAGTCCTCCCAGAGAAGCTCTGGGACTGCAGGGCCAGCCATCAGGTTTGCCCAGCTGTTCCCAGAATCGGGTCCCCCCAAGCTCTCCCAGCAGGTCTGAGGATTTTGCTGTTATTACACACACAGAGACAGACACACAGACACACAGACACACAGACACAAACAGGGTGTGCTCCTGCCCCCTTTCATGGCAGCAGCCACAGACAGGCACTGGGCTCTGTCTGTGATAATGTCCCCCATGCAGCTTTCTTCTGCCTGTGAGCAGGGACACAAGGTACCCTGAGGTCACAGGTTTGCTGTGACAAGCTGCCAGTAGACAAAAGGAGAAAAAACCAAAAACTTGAGGTCTTCTCCTGATTCCTCCAGCACAGGCAGCAAAGCTGCAGTTATCCCAAGGAGTGGAAGCTCAGGAGGTGGAGCAGGGCAGCCTCTAGTGGCTGCAAGCCAGGAAATGTGGTCCCCAAACCCGTGCAGAGGGATGTTTGCTCCCCACAGCATCCACCTGAACAAGCCACAGCCTGTGCTGCTGGACTGCCCCGTAGCACAGAAATATGGGTCTTTGGACTCCCCCTCCCTCTTTTACACCCCTGCCTCCCTGCTGCTGCAGCCACCTCTCAGATGCCACTTCCTGCTCCTCCAAACTCCTCTGACCCCCTGCTCTGCCCAGAGGTACCAAGAGACCTCACGGATGTGCCACCCATGTCCACAGCACCTGCAGCTCATCCCCAGCAGAGATTTGGCCTTGCAGCTGACTGTGGGTAGCAGCTGTTGGACCTGCAGCTGTCCAAGTGCTGGAGCTGGCTGTGACAGTGAATCCATCCAAATTCACTCGTGTTCCATCTGCAGAAGCCTGGTCTTCTCTACTGCAGGATGCTCTGGCCCCAGGGGGTGCCCAGGGGCCTGCACTGCAGGGGGAAGTTTTCCCCAGGAACTCTTCTGACCAGTCCTAGTCCCAACATTGCATCATGGCCAGGATCACAAACGCTTCCTTTGCTGTCTTGAACTCCCTCAGCCAACAAAACTTTGTCTACCAGGTCAAAGATTCATGCTCTACAGCCATCCCACAGCTTCATCCCAGGCCTTCAGCTTCCTCTCCCACAGGACATAAAAATGAGTAGAACAACCAAGCAGGACAAAAATCCTCCTGGCTGCCTCCAACAGCCTTTTGGCTTCACCTCAGCATAACCCCACTCCCTGCCTGATCCCAGCTCTACTGAGTCAGAGCTCTCCATTTAATGTCTGAGCACTGGGGCAGGGATCAGGAAGGCAAACAGCAATCAGGGTGCTTGTGGGACACATCAAAGGACAGACACCCAGACAGACGAACATGAATCTGCAGATAAGGCAGAAGGGGAGTTAGTTATACACCAGTGGGGGATGGTTTCTTGCCATGAACAAGAAACATTTTCCTGCCCCATGTTTCAGGGAGTGACTGGTACCAGAGCACAGCATCAGTGTAACAGGCTGCCTGACTGCTGGCTGTCAGCTCTGCAAGCAATTTACACACAGTTTGTGTCAACAGTACAAGCCTAAAATGAAAAAGGGCTGGGGAGGGAAACAAGGCAAAGAGCTTGATGCTAAAGATGCATGTACCTGTTCTCACTGCAGCTGCTGAGGAACCCACATCTGCCAACAACCTGCCCCACTACACTTCCATTGAGAGGAGAGCTCAGTCTGTGGCATAAGATTCAGGACCATGGCAAGGGTATATCAAAAGTAGAAATGGGGAAATCCCTTGAGCGCTGCAAATATCGGCAGGTAAATCACTCATGAGTGCAAGGTTTTCCTCCCCACCTTTGGCTGTGACCATTTCACTAGGAGATGCAGTCTCCTAGCTAAGCAGCACAGGCAGCCATGCAGAGCATCAGAGACTTTGCTGCTGCTCTGGACATCAATGGAAAGCTCTTTACTGCAGCAGAGCCAGGCTTTGTAGCTCCCAGAGACTCAATATTTAAGTTAAGGGATGAACAGCTCCCAGCCTACACATGTGTATGCACATTGTCATTTCCTAATGAAGAGATGCTCATTAGAGGGTCTCTGCAGAGGAGGCCCTGATCCTGCACAGTGTCTCCTAGTTAGGAACAGAAAGCAGCCAAACTCAGTTTTGAAATACTGAAAAGAGAATGAAGCTGACTATTGGTTGTGACTGGATTGTCACAGGGCTGAGAGCATCTCCTGTGACAGCCTCAGAGTCCAGACAAGCTGGGCTACATCCATGGGACATGAATCACTTGGCCAGAACCAGCCAGGGAGCATCAACATATCAGAAAAATTTTTGCTTCTTCCTGCTGAATATCACCTTGTTTCTTTTGACAGTTTCTCCCCTTTTTCAGGTAAAAGAACAGCTAGAATTTCCCCCAAAGACCACTGGGATTATTTCTTAAAACCCCAGCTCCTTCTTGTTGCTACTTCATAACTATTCTGTTCTGAAATAATCTCTGCTCTCAAAGGTGGGACACCTTGGAGTGACAGGTGACAGCCACCCACCTCAGAAAATGCATCATAGGCAAGTCAAGGCAGGACAGTGCCCAAAACAGCACTGAAGAAGTTATGGGGGAGGAGATGAAAGCAGGACAGGGACAAGATAAAACCTTTCATCCTCTGCATTCACCAGGACATTTGTCTCTTCTACATTCAAGCAGATCTCCTCAGCAGCACCTGCACCAAGGACCTGAGTCCAGCTCCTCCTGGACAGTGTGGATGAGGACAGCAGCTGAGTGGAGTGGGAGGTGTTTCCAGCCAGACTTTTGCCTCCAGGAACACTCAACATTGTCTGTGCTGGCTACTCAACACTAAGGCAATGGCAAAATTAATGGCTGTGCCTCTGAACGAGATTTAAACATCAATAATGAAGAGGGGGACAGCTCTGCAAGGCACATTAGCAGCCATCCAGAACTTCACTTGGCTCAGACAGGTACAAAATGATGTCTGCAACACCAGGGTCCTCTTGTGATGGGCATCCATCTGTTGGGAGTGGGATGGAGATGTGAGGGAGCCTGGCATAATCTTACCTCAACTGTACCACACTGATCCTGTCTCCCCTTCACTCCCTTCCCTCAAAGCCACAGTGGGTCAGAGTATTTGGTTTCTCAAGAGCATGGAAAGATTGTGTTAGACCCAAATCTCCCCTGATGTTGCACTGCTTTCCATCTCACACACAGATTACACTGATACATCCCTAAAATTTACTGTCCTTCCAAGACCGTGTGTTTGGCTGTTTGAAAGCACAGAAACATTTGTCTTGCTCAGAACAGGAGAGGGGCCAATGCTGTTTTGTTTCCATCAGAGCAGCTGTCAAAGCTGTTCAGAGGAGGAGCAGGAGTTCCATCTATCTCACCCCATTCTTCTGATGGCAGCATTGGAGCACAATAAAATCAGAAATTTGGGGGTCAGAGGGTCTGGCAGCTCCCACAACATCTTCCCTGACATCAGCACCAAGCCCCTTCCCCATTCAGTGAAGCAAATAACCCATGTGCCCGTTCCTCTGTTCCCTGTAAGTTCAAGCTGCAGAGATGCTGCAGACAAATGAGCTCCCCAGGAGGCTGCTCAGTCCCAGCTCACACAGCCAACACCTCGGTGTCCCCAGACATTGAGACACATTCATTATCTGTACTGCACTGTGGCAGAGGTGTGCAAAGGCAAGGCCTCCTGGCCTGAATCTGACAAAGTATCCTCTGAGCTCTCTTTACTCATTTTCTGGTTGCTGAGCTTCTGAAGTCAATCTCTGGCCACAGTTTTCAAGCTGTGCTCTATGATTATGAGGCATGAAACATCTTTTTTTTTTAACTAAAAGCTTAGAGTAACAAGAATGTCTGAATCCAGATTCCAAAGCTTTGGAACAAATGCCCATTCTTGCAAACATCACAATAAAATTATGTGAGCAAGCAATACTTGAAATAACACCCAATTTATCTTCCTATTTCCCCTGTGTGATTATGGCTTTCATTTTGCTGGGGTAAAGAACCTTGAAAACAAATGAGTCAGTTTGATTTTTGTTTCATGGAGGAGTTCATTTCCTGGCTCCTTTGCTCACTGGCGATGTTCAGCTGACGGTCTGCAGTTCTCTGAAAAACTGAAAGACTTTGGAAACTTTGGGCTTGGTGGGACAGGAGGGGGAGTTCCCAGAAACCACTTACCACCCTCCAATTCTGCACTGGCATTCCAGGGCCTCTGGTCCCTGAAGCAAAGGAACACTTCCCTTCCCAAAACATTCCCACCACTGCACTCAACACCAAAGACAACTGAGAGCCTCAAAGTCTGACAAGACTTACCTGACAAATTTAAAGTGTAAATTGCAAATAAACCACCTCAGCATCACATGGACTGCTATGGGGCAGCAGTGGAAGCTTGCAAGCCCTAACTGCTGCTGTGTAACCCTGACCACTGCCAGGACACAGCCACAGAGCATCATTTACCTACTGGAAATTAAAGAGGACAGAGTCTTTCACCTCATCCTGAGGAACAGCCTTGCACCCTTGGTCTCAAGCTTCTTGACTTGCTTTGTAAGGTGACTCCACCAGGTGATGGAGCAGTCCAAGGACTGTGGCACCTTTCCCTTCTCCAGACCTTTGGCTGTTTTCCTCCCTCCGCTAGGTTTGTACTGCAAACAGGAGCCCATCACCCTTGCCAAGAGGTTAATTGTATCTCAGAGCCAAAACTGGGCACCACTCTCCATACCTGCAGGAGCAGCCCCCCACATCTCCAGCCAAGGAGGCACTTGAAAACCTCATTCTCCTCTCCCAAATCCTCAGCACTTCTTTTCACCCTTGCAGCACAACCACACACTCACACAGTCTTGCCCAGTCCCATGAGATGTGGCCAATTTTGCATTAAAATGGATGTATGTACATAGGAGATCTGATTCAAACACTTCCATTAGATTTAGTCACTGGCTTCCAAGTACAAAATGATGGTGACACCAATTCCTCCTCAGCCTGAGTGACTAATTGTCACACAGATGCAATTAGGCTTAGTTAAATGATCCATGTCCCTTCAAAATAATGGTCTGTTGAACTGCATTTGCCCAAAATAACCTGGGATTGACTTGACAATCAAAATATCTATTTCTTCAAAATTAATGCAAACCCAGAGCTCCTTGTTTCTTCATGGTGCAGCAGCAAAATGAAAGGGCTTCCTCACTGTGCTTGGGGGAGGGTGGGCCACCCCAGAGAGGTGTGAACAGACAGTGCAGGGCAAGAAAAAAGAACCACCACAAACTACTGCTGCAGGCAGAACAGAGCTAGAATAGAGCTGGATAGACTGCTCTGGCCTTTAGGAAACCTCCATCCAGCATAAAAAATAGCTGGAATGCAGGAAGATGGAACAGACAGGCATCTCTGGTTGCCTCCACCAGATTGCTGCATAGCACCCAAGCTACCAACGTGATCTTTCCTGGCTGCACTCTGGGGGTAACATTCCAGTTCTGGGAGTTTCCCTCTGAAGAAGGCCTGCAAACAACAACAACAAAAAAAATCTGTGGCCCTTGAGTTGATCCTGCAAAATCCAGAGCCCCTTCAGTCCTGGGAAGGGGAAGAGCCACCTCATGGAAACACCTTGCAGAGAACACAATGCTAACAGGGACTGCATGACACTGCCTGCCTTGGGGACAGGGACACTCAGGAGATGGGAGCAGAATTCCTCCAGCATTCAGACAGCAAATTCCAGAGCAATCTGCACTTCCCCACCAATATCCTAACCCAGTTAATAAGGACCAACCCTCGAGTTTGTTACCTGTCAGCCTCCACAGGGAGCTCCTACTAATTAAGTGTAATGGTTTCATTGGAAGAGCCCACACAAGCCTCCCTAAGAAGCAAGCCCCAGGAATGAGCTCCCCCATCCCTGTGACCCCATTCCACCCCATAAGATGGCTTTTCAGCACACCCACTACAGTGGAGTCACCCACCTCCGTGGGACCCCGGTGAAGGATGTCCTGGCAGTTCAGCTAATTTCTACATCACCCCCAAATTGTGCCAATGCAATTTCCATCCTCCCTGCACAGCTCACTGCACCCAGCCCTGAAAAGGGAATGACAAAGTAATTACCCGTGTCAGTGGAAGCAAATATTCCATCCTGCCTGTCTCAGTCCCCCTCCCCACCCCCGAGGGCTGATGGCAGAAGGTGCCACAGAGCCATCTAAGCACAGCTTTTAACTTGTCTGCCTCTGCATCCCAGTCACCCACACTCACCCTTCCACAGACAGAGGTACAGGAGGGGGGCTTTTCAGGGACTTTCCCAAGTGGATTCTCACCTCTGAGGCTGTCGAGTTCACACCTTGGAGACACCAAGTTGGGTCTTCCACCTTTCATGGGACTGAAGAGGAATTTAACATCTTTGAGACTATCAGCTGGCTAAAGGTGCTGGGGTGAGAGACAGAGGGGCAAGCCCCTTGGCTCATTCCTGGGACGGGAAGCTGGAAATGAGAGATTTCACATTCAGAGCAAATTACCACCTGGGAGGTAAGAAGAGTCACTGCCTCCTCCTGAAACACTGCTCCATCCCACACAATTTCCTCCTCCTGCAACTGCTGAAATCAGCGTGGACTGAGGACAGACATCCTGGGGGAGACTGACCCTTATATCTGTGTGCTGGATGAGCCCTTGCCAGCAGCAGAAGGTGGGGAAGGGATCCCTGAAGTCTGTGTGATGTTGTGCATGTGACAGAAGGGAGTCAGACCTGATGATGCCATTGGTCTCCAACTCCTGTTCTTTACAGTGAGCTCAAGCAGCACACTCAGTAATGCACAGAAATAGCAACTTACTACTGGGAGAGATTTTTCACCAAACTGTCATTTCATCTGTGACTGTCTGGGCTGATCTGCAAATTATGAGTGTAAAATACCTCTGAAGAGATGTGGGAATAGAAACAGTTCTCTAAAGTGAAACTAAAAAAATCCCTGGCCTTTGAAGGGATAGTGAGTTATTCATGCTAGTGCTCATAGCATGTTATAATCACTCTCCCCCAGCATCCCCTCCATGTCACAAGGAGATTCATTACTTTGTATTCCTCATTTTTCAATGAAGAAAACTGGCCTATTACTTCTGTTCTAGCAAAGCCTCTCTGCTCCACAGGTGCCAGCAGCTTTAGCTCTTAGGCTAAATGGATCAACATGCCCACTTAAACTCAGGATGGTTGTTTTCAGTTAGCTCCTAAATCCAAGGCTTCCTTAAAACACACACAGTGACTCGGCCAGGCCTCCTAGCTCTGGGTCTCCAGCCCGTGACACCCTGGGGCTGCTACAAGTTCCCAGATTCCAGCAAGGAGAAAAACCACAGCTCCAAGCACAGATGGAGGTGGGCAGGAAGGTGTTAAATCAGGAGCTGCACTAGCTCTCCCCCTCCTGCAGTGGAGACTTCATCCTTTATTTATGGGCCAGCCTTCTCTGGATACAAGACATTTAAATTTTTCAGCAAGGTCTATGTCCCATCACCCAGGGCAGTTTAAATTTTCACTCATCATGCACAGACATCCAGCAGGGGGATAGTAATTACAGCAGGAAAAGGATGAAAATAAGAGTCGGTTCTGCAGTGATTATCCCCCATGTAAAATGGAATGATGTACATTTTACAGGGTGGAAACGACCAGCCTGTTGCACTCAGCCCTGCCTGAACAGAGCAGACACTTTAAAGGAGCTCCTCATTAAGGTGTTGTCTCAGCCAAAGGACATTGCTGCTAGAAATAGCCACTGAACATGAGAAAGCCCCAGGTAGCAATCAGCTGGTTGTGAGCAGGATGTGACCAACAACATCTGATTCCTCACCAAAAGGCAGCCCAAGAACAGAAAGTTTTTTGACACAGGGATCAAACAGAGTGCAACAGGGGATGTTTCCATGTAGAGTGTTGACATTTAACTCTTAAGGGCCCAAATTTTCAAAGGCTTGTGAAAACCCAGCTCTGAGACAGCAGGAGAGTTGTTACAGTCCACAGGAAGTCCTCAGGCTTGCTGCCTCCTGTCACCAGCCACCACTGCCCCAGCTGCCAAAAGAGATGCTGATCACCAGACCATGTCTGAGCATTAGGCACGCTCAGACAGATTGGCTTTATGTGTCAGAAAAGGTTTAGGCTCCCAGCAGAAGCTCCTGGGCAATTTGCACAGCTCAATATAACAATTTGCTCGTGGATAAGGTAATGGGAGAGAGGAGAAATGCTGTCTGAGTGCTGGAGAGGAGAGCTGCTCATTGCCTTGCCATCAAGGCATCACTCCATGGTCATTTTCCCAGGTTTTATTTAAGTGGCTGTTATTGCTGGGGGAGAAGAGACAGACTGTGAGCTGCACAAAGACACAGCCCCAGCCAGGAGGGAGGGCAGAGAGCACAGGGGCTCCAGTTCCCCCATCCGAGCCCAAGGGCTCCGACCACCCCCACAGAGGGGCTGCTGCAAGGACAGAAATGGATCTCCCACATCACAACCCCCACTCAGGAAACCCAGCTGCTTTTCCTTGCATTCAAAGCCACCCACCCCCATCCAATGGAGCTGCACATTTGCCCCTTTCCCCCCTCTCCCAGACACTGCCCCACAAGAGAGGGCTGCACGTGGTCACCAAGTGTTGTGGGTTCCCTGAGAGCACAGCCCTGAGGAGCCCTGCACAGAAACTTGTGCTCACTGGCCACCATAGCAGAGGGAAAGGGGACTCCCCTGGGAACCCACTTGGCACTTCCAGAAGGGGAGGCAAAAACTTTGTTTGTTTTTCTTTCATGCACTGGAAGGCCTCTAATTGCACTAGACCTTCTATAAGAAGGATGTAATTAAAAGTGAATGGCTCCAAGTCTTTTATCATCATGAATATTAAATAAAGATAAACACTACATCAATATTAATTTAAGCATAAACAGAGAATGAAAGGCAGGACTTGATCCCAGCTGACACTTCAGCATTTTATAGATGAAATTACGCAGCTAGGGGTGAATAAAAGACTCCAAAAACCAACCAAACAAAAAAACCCCACAAAACATTTCTGACCTTGGCACAAAGCAGGTGGGACAGGTTGGAAGTGACAGCCACTCCATGCTGTGCCCTCTTTCATCACCCAGTTCCCAAAGTTAGTTGCTCCAGAGGAAGGTACAGGACATTCCCAGGCTGACAGTTCCAGCTGTGGCCCAGGAGCTGGGATTCAGCTCAGCTTTGCTCACAGCTCTGGTGCACAAGTGTTTGCAGGAGTCACTCCCCAGATGCCCAGTCCAAGCTGGATGCTCTTCTTTACTTCACCAAGAGCCCATCGTGCTCCAGTGCTGCTGTGGGGTGATCCAAACCCTCTTCACTGGGCCACCCCTCCCCTTGCAGGCTTCTAATATGTTAAAGATTTTTCTCACTTGGAAACGGATCTAAAGTCACATTTTCCATCCAGCTTCTCCTTCTCCATCCCTGCTCACACCTTTTGTTTCTCTTGTCAGCACTTCCCCAGCACTGATGAGACATGAAGCATATCTCACCACCAGCACCTGCTGGAGGCAGCTGGATGGTTCTTCAGTCTCTTGTTCAGGCTGCTGGTGCCTCATCAGCAACCTGTCTGTGTGGGTTTGGTATCTTTATTACTGTTTATAGCACGGTAGCACACAGAATCTGCACCCACCCACGCCAGCCATTGACAGCTTATCCCCTGCACATTGTGCCCTCTGGCCTGCACTCATCACAGACTGGCTTTCCCCAGGGACCCCAGGCTGAGAGCTGAGAAAAGGTGTGTGAAGAAAGACACCATTAAGGAGAAATCAGGCATAGCTGGCTTTCAAGGAAGGCCTCCTGGGCAAGGCAAGCCTACATCCTTCTCTTGCAGGAGGTCACAGGTGCCCCCACCCAAATGACCAAGCTTTCCTCAGGACCAGGCACACCACACCTCACCCAAACTGCATCCCTCAGCTTCCTGAGCTGCTTCTCACACTCCTGTGTGCCCCAAGCCTGATGGAAACAGCAGAGGAGGGAGACAGAGGAAAGGAATCATGGGGGAAGTCTTCCTAAGGTCCAGGATAACAAAACTTCTCTCAGCTTCTCTGTAGTTACTTCTGCAGTTTTCTAAGTGGTCTGAAGGCAAAACCAGTGCAGCTGTGTCAGACCAGCAAACACCAGTAACCCCCAGCTTCCAGCCATTCTCACCCTGCTCTGAGATGGGAGCACAGCCCAGAGCCATGGCCCATATGGAGCTTTCCCTGAGGTGTAAAACTGATGTTTAAATTTCTTCTGTCTGTGAGCAAGGGCACAGAGTGTCTGGGTCCCTGCCTGACAGTGGCTCAGGCAGACACTGGCTACAAACCTCTCCCTTGCCCAGTCTGCCCCACCTCTCCCTGCACTGCTGACGTGCTCAGGGAGCTCAGGTACCTGTCCTCTGCTCCACAAGTGGCCACATCCTGACAGCGACTGAAATCCCCTGTGTGCAGCCAATTGGTGATGCTACAAATGTTCACTATCATTTCTCTCTGCTCAAATACACTCCCAAAGAGCTCACTCATGAATGAATAATGCAGGAATTGCTCTTCACAAATTCAGCCCAGGGCACCATCCCTCTCTGCCCAATGCTGCCCTCAGGACTTACAACTTTCTGCTTTTCCCAAACCCATGGCTTATCATCAGCTGAATGTTTATGTCTTGGAGGGGTCGGTTGGAGCATGAGTAAGAGCTAAGATGTGATTTGAAAGAGATTGTAAATGTGGTTGTCCCGAAAAGCACGAGGCACAGCAGTTGTTGAAGATAACTAAGGGCCCATTGCTGGGTCTCATATATCCAGGTGAGTTGTTGAAATCAGCCCCCCACACTCTGTCTCCAGCTATGTGATCTATAAGCCGTGTTCACCTCCAGCCCACAGAACAGATTATGCATTTCCTGCCGTGCTGCACAGCCCTAACGACCCGCGAGGGTGATTAACGGGCTGTAATGAGGGCAGAGCTGCTGCTGGTCGATAATCCTCCACGGCAAGACTCACAAAGCCCTGGTGAAGAACGACAGCTCCCAGGCTGGTCCAGAGCAGCGCACAGAGGCAGGCAAACGGCTCCCAGTCCTCTCCAGCATCCCTCAATCCCTGAGTCCTCTTCTGCTCCCCTGTCTGTGCATAGCCAGGAGTTTCCAGCCTTCCTATTGCTGCCCCAGGGGATGGCCAGTGGAAGGGTTGAATATCCAAACCTTCCTTGGGTGGGAGTGCTGGGTGGGCTGGCACAGCTGGCCTCTCAGTCGGCCCGTGAGAGGCAGCAGTTTGGGAAGCACATTTGCCAGTTAGTGGCACGATGGCCTCAACATTTGTATTGTCATTGTGCCCAATGGCACCGAGAGAAACTGAGGTGGGGGATGTCAGGCCTCTGCCATGGATGGTGCCCTGTGTGAAAGGGCAAGGCACACCCCCAGGTGTGGCTGTGGGGGCCTGGGGGTCCCCTCAGCAGTAACACAGTGACACAGAGACCCCTCTCAGGGTCTCTAGCTGGTCAGAGTGATCCCAAGAAAAGTTAGAAAGTCTCTTTTCCCAGCCCAACTCTTGAAGAAAGAGTCAGGGTTCTTCATTTCTCGGTCTCAAGGTTGTTTATTGTATCTTATCTATAAAATTCTTTCTCCTGTCCTGCCCAGGTCTGCTCAGCAGGACAGTTCCAGGCACTCTGCCTGCCCCCGGGGCAGTGTTATGTCTTTATACTAAAAACTACATGTACAATGTTTGCAATTACTTTCCAATACCTATCACCTGTGTTAGACAGTGAGCTTCTACTCTAAACCAATCTCAAAGTGCCAACATCACAGCAGAATATGGAGGCCAAGAAGAAGAAGGAGAAAGACTGGACACGCCCAGATTTCTCCATCTTGCCTCCTGAACCCCCATTCTAGAAACCCCAAAATCTACTTTTTCACCCCGTGATAAATTCACTATCATTCTACTTAAACTGTTGTGGCTTGTAATCCTTCATATCAAGGTTGGTAATTGGTTTTTTCCAAGGGCTAAATCAAAGGCATAGGGGTCTTAGGCTCTGTGCCAAGGTGTCTGAGCCCCCTGGGCAGGATCTCGTGCCCTCCAGGACAGCTAGAGGAATTTCCTGGGCTCCCACATGCACCAGTGCCAAAGGATTGCAACACCCCCATACTCCTGCCTCGCCTTCCAGCCTTAGTAACTCCTCAGCAGCCCTGCTGCCATGTCCCACCCCAGAAATGGGAAGCAAGAGGGATGATCCCTGGAGGGACTGAAAGGCCCTACAAACATGTGGGTTTCCGTGCTGGCAGCAGCAGTTTCCCCTTGTGGCCAGGAGGAAATGAGTCACTTGGCACAGATGTCTGTACCAGCTGCCTCATCGCTGAAGCAGCCCCAGCACCAGGGCTTTCCCAACAGTTTTGGCCTCACCAAGAAGCAGTGGATGTCACCACGACATTTCTCTGTACACCAGACCTTCTTTGGGTAATTTTCTTTCCAGGCCATGTTGCTTGAGATGGCCAAAATTGTGAGGACATCACCAGCCTTAAAAATGCTTCCTACCACAGGCACAGACAGGGGTCTCAAGCATAAATTTGCATTGTTCATGGCACACATGGGCAGTGTCCCCAGCACACAGCAAATTGCCTGCCAACCTCTGCTCCACCAAGGACCAAATGGCACCCCCAGGAGCCACCACTCATGACAAATTGCTCCCCAGTCACCATTCTACTTGGTGCCATTGTAACCTAGGCCCCGTGGAGCGGGTGGACCCAACACAACACTCTCAGGGATGGGATTGTTCATTGCTGCAGCTAACAAAGGCCTGCAGGCTTCCACATCCATCACATCCTCACCACCATGTCTAGAAGTAACTCCAGCCACCCAGGGCAGAGGGCTTCCCCCGTGGGGAGCTTCAGGAGGTCTGCTGGTCCTGAGGAAAAATGCACATTCCATAGCAGGAAGCTTTGGGTTCCCAGGGCATTTATTCTCAGGCTTCCCAAGAAGAGAAAGAAGCTGCATTTAGGGTAGAGAATGACCCACCTGGAGCAGGGGCTGCAGACCTGAATGCTGGTAGCTATGAGCTGCAGGGACCTGCAGTGAACCCTGGGCATGTGAGCAGGGGCTGCTGCTATCAGGACCAGCAATGACTTGCATCATGGTCCAACACCCACCAGCTTCAGCAGGGCCAAGCTTTTGGAAATGAAAAGAAAGAGAAGGAAACAATGCTCTGGGATTTTTCTGGGTCTTTTTTTTTTTATTTTTTCCCAGCAAAGCAAGGTCCTGCAAACAAACTGTTGGGTGAGCTCAGGCAGCTCACGTTATCTGTGCTCGGGAGCACAGCTCAGCCCCCTCCAGTGCCACGGATTTGCTATCATCCCCTGCCACCCACATAATCTGTCACACCACACTCTGTCCCACTGCAATTTCACAGCTGCTCTGTCAGGGGGAAATCACAGCAATTTGGGCTTGTCTGAAAGCATTACAACTGCACTCTGCCTCTTCAGAGGACGCTGGTTTGCACAGAGGGATTGGTCATGGCGTGACCCTTGCAGGCTGCAGAGCTCCCCAGTGACTCACTTGTCACCAAGAAAAGTGCTTGGACAAACAAAGGATGCTGAATCTGGGCACCTGGGGCTGAAAAACTGAGTCCTTCTCATGCCAAGTGCTCCCCTGAACTGGGGAGGATGTGGGGCAACTGGTTATGAGGCAGGACCAGGTTTCAAAGCCTATCCCTTTCCCAGGTTTTCCCTGGATTGCTCAGAATAAATTTCAGAGGTCGTTTTCTCTCTAAGGTTTGCAAGTGTGGCTCTGCTGCTTCCCTCTGTGGGTGCCAAGTGCCTCAGCCCTTCACAGGTCTTGTGCCTGTGCTTCAACAGTGGTGAAGGCTCAGCCAAGCCTGGATCCTGTCAGGTGGATGATGCCTCAGCACCTCAGGTCTCACTCTCAAAAGCACCCATGGGCTTCCCTGCCAGTGGAATACAAAGGGGAGCGATGACAAAACATCCATCAAAGTCAGGCCCAGCACACACAGCTGTCAGGAGCCAGAGACGCAGCAGCTGGGATCCAGAGGAGATGAGATATGTTTGACTTGGCCAATATATGACACAACATCCTGATTTCTCTGGTTTTATTTCAATGTTATATGCATTTTTTATCCTCTGTGCATCCTTCTGGATGCATCCCTCGGTTTCAGCAGAGAGGGGAATGTCTGGTCGCTGAAACAATCCTGATCACTTTGTGCCAGTCGTGAATGTGCTGTGACAGTCAGGGTGCCTCCCGTGACCTCACAGTGGCATGTAGAGGCAGAAGGTGGGACAGAAAATGGGAGAAGGGGCTCAATATTTCCATCCACAGCATTATGGATCTGATTTTCTCTCACAGCTGAACAAAGCATCGATTTATAGAATAACCACTGGGCTGTGCTGAAAGTGCACTAGATTTTTATGAGGTACCTTCCAGTGGAAGCTGTGTGGTACCTGAGCAGGTCACCTCTGCAAGGGACTGTGGCATGAGCCTCTCTGCACGGCGAGCGCCAGAGGAGGGCCAGCACAGCCCAGGGACAGGAGGGAAGTACCTGTCCCAAAAGCCTCCACGTTTTCTCCTTATCCATCCCAGGACAGGCTCGCCCACGGGAACTGCTGCCAGGAGCGCTTGGGGAACCCGGGGACCCCAGTGTCGCTCCGCGCTGTCCCCGCGCAGATGTTCAAGTGCCATCTAGTGGCACTGGGGCCCCGTGGGACACACGGGCGTCCCCAGCTCCTGCAGCGAGCCCTGCCCTGCCCACCGGCCCCGCACGCCGCTTCCCAGCCGCTCTCCCCTCTTCTGCACAGACACACCCTTTGCCACCACCCCACAGCCTCTTTCCCCACCTTTGTGTCGCCTCCTCCCCCGATCTCCGCCTTCCTTCTTTCTCCCGCTGTCTCACAAGCCCCTTTCCCACCCACCCTCCCTTTCCCCACGCGGGCTCCGGCCGCCTCTCCCGGGCTGTCCCACCGAGCCGGAGGCTCCAAGGGCAGGCACTGCAAAGCCACTGACGGACTCGCCTCCTCCCAGGCTCACGAAGCAGGGAAATGGCTTTGGTGTGGGACTGTCGGCCCCGGTCACACCCCCGAGTGTCTCTGTTGTCACCCCCATGGTGTGTCCCCCCTGTGACACCCCCAGGGTGACTCCCCAGCGCTGGAGCTGCACAGGAGCTGCAGCAGAGGGGCTGTAGGTCCCCCAGCTGCTCCCCAGGGGTGGTTTCGGTGGGACCGTGTCCATGGCAGGAGCCACGAGGGGGCTCCAGGAACCCATCAGAGGATGGGGGAGAAATGCCAGGAGCAGAGCCTGCATCTCCTGCAGGACTGAGGAAAGATGTTAGGAGCAGAGCTCACATTTCCTGGAGAATGAGTCTTCTCCAGGGTCCCAGGTGAAAGAGGGCAGAGGAGATGCCACAGCTCAGACCAGGAGCAGGATCTGCCAGCACTTTTGTCCCTGTCACATGCACCATGACAAGCAGCAGTGGACACCTTGCAGAGTGCCCAGCACTGAGACAGGCTGTGCTGTGGGCTGTGCTGGCCTGACCCAGGGAGCAGCAGGGTCACAAACTTTTGCAAGATACTGGTTTTCGGTGTATGACCATTTATTCCAGTCATAGATTCACCCCACAGTCGTGTTCCTGTGAGTCCACACTTATCCCTCACATCTGTTTTACCCCTGTCTAACTCCACTCAGTGTTGGGGTATTATTTCAGGGAGGTGAATTTGACCTCAACATTAAAGAAATGCTTTGGACAACACTGCTGAGCTCAGTCCTTGATGAGCATCATGGGCATGCAGAAGTAATTCCAGAAATGATCTCTCCAGGTATGGAGGGCATCAGTGAGAAAGCAGGTCAAGGCCTGTTTGCTGACCTGTCACAGTCTAACTCCTTCCAAAAACCTCAGCATGCCCACTCTGGTCAGTGCATGGTGAGACCTCAGGTAATATTTTTGCAAGTGCCCCAGTAAGGTGGGACATGGCCCCACAGCCCTGGCATCACTGGTAGCTGTGAGCCAGCTGGATGTTTCAGGTAAGGAGCAGATAACAGCACGCAAGAGTCCTTGTCTGGACAGCACCAGATCCTCTTCTGGGGACCTTTTTTTGCCTTTACCCTTCATGGACACTTCACACAGCTGTGTCAGTGGCCAGGCCTGGCTGTGCTGAGCCCTCCTCTCTATCAGATGAGAATAACACTGGAGCAGGCATTGCAGCCAGAACAGCTTCTGCACCACCTTCCCTTTGCAGGTCCTCATCTGCCTCCCCACCAGCAGTCACTGCAGCACAGGGTTTATGTTGCTACAGAGGGCAATCAGGGCTGACCTGCTGTAACCCAGGGAGGCAGTGCAATTAGCCAGGCCAGCTCATTAGGGCTCCAAAAGGACTCATTTGGAGATCAGAGTCCCTTCCTAGAGGATTCAGCAATGTATCTTTTGGGGCTGGAGTTTGGAGCAGGAGGCAGTGGGGATGCAGGAGGCTGCAGGTAATTTTAAGCACTTGGGTACAGCAGAATTGAAGGGGTGGCCATGCAGCCATTGCCCCTCAACTTTCTTTAGGAGCCCACAAGGTCTCAGGTAAGATTTGGCTAGGAAAAAAACTGAGTGCTGAGCTGGTCAGCATGAGCTTTCAGGGAGATGTGATTCTGCACACCAAGGGGGTTGGGGGGTGGGGACAGGCACTGGATCAAGGAAAACCCCTGGGATTCAGGAGCCTAGCAGAGAAACCAGCTCAGAGGGCTGCTGATGGGATCTGCAGGGTGCTGCCCCTCGGGCATCCTCTCCTGCCTTCCAGAGCCTACACGGTCAGCATGGATGCTCTAAGCCCATGGTGCATCCACCAGCATGGTCCAAAAACCTGCAGAGCTTCTGTTACCACTTTACACTTCCCAGTCCAGCCTTGAAGTGTAAACACTGACTTTGACCCAAGGTGATCTGTCTTGAAAGAAGTATCAGCAGGCAAAGAAAATCTGACTTCAGAATTAATACTGCCCCTGAATTAGAGAAGCCATTCCAAAAAGCTATAGAAGAGTGCTGTGATGGAAAAATTAATGCATAAAGGACCCACCCTGCAGAAGAGGCAGGGAAAAAATAGATCACAGTGTATTCAGGGCTCAGACAGGACCACACTTGCCTGCAAAAATAAATCCTTGCATTTGACACGTTGCTTACATATTAATTAGTTTGATCAGCTTGCCTGGGTGTGTTAGCATGAGTGAGAGCTCATGTCTGTTCAGTGATAAGCTGTTAAAACTTTCCAAATAGAGCTAGAAATTATGGCAGACTGAGATCTTCCCTTTACTCAAGGCCTTTCTCCTGTTTTTCTAGTGCTTTTCCACCCATGTTTTTCTATTTTCTTTCACTGTGTCTCTTAGGTACCATTTCTTTCTCAGTGCAGAACCAGAGACTCAGGAACGAGAGAAGCAGCTTCTTCACGGGAAACCAAGAAACCATAACCCCCCAAAATACAAAGACAAGAAATGGAAAAAGAAAATTTTACTTTTTTTTTTTTTTTTTTTTTTTGCTCTGTCCCCTTTCCCTTCCAGCTTCTCTAGGATTGCTGGAGGGGCAAAGCCTGTGCAGAGGATGGAGGCACCATCGCCCCTTTAACGGCAGCGCCACAGCCTGACATCAGCGAGCTGCGAGCCCCGGAGGGCCGGGAGCTGCTGCTCCCGGAGCGGTGCCAATACATCCCTGTTTCCCTGCCTCTTCCCGGCTCGTGTTTTTGTGTGCCTTTCAACATGCCGCATGTGTATCCGTGCCTGCCAGTGGATATCTGCGGGGTTTACATTAACCAGCTCAAGCTGAAGTTGGTAAACAGCTATTAAAGTTTTGCTCCTCGTGCGTCCAAGGAGATTTCTGAATGAGGGAGTCGCTCGCATCCTTTGACGTCCTACGTGCCATTCCCTTATTTGCAGCCCAGATGGATCTTCTTCCCACTTAGCTATGCAGACAGAGGAGTTTGGGTTGGTTTGTGCCTGGCACTGGGAGGGGAGATCAATCTCCCGTGGCTTAGCGGGAGCGTTCATGTTTTTACCTGTTTCCTGAACAGGAGAGAGTCGGGCCAAAAACACTGAAACTTCAGTGTTTAAAGTTTTCACTCCTGAGCAGAGTCCACTTCTAAAGCTGCTCTTTTGCCCTGGGACAAAATACTGAATCTGGCAATTCCTCAGTTCTACAGGAGGATGCAAATTAGGGCTTGATTTTATTCAGACTGTCACAGCTCCAAAGTTTCTTGGAAGCCAGATCCCCATCCCAAACGCTGCTCGGCACTAAACAGAGATGCTGAAAGCAATTCTCGAGCGCCGATCTCAGTGGCAGCACCACCACTAAAGCTATTTATCCCGGCACAGGTTTTTGGTGGGTTTTTTTTTTTCACACATTCTTGCCTTCTGTTTTTGCTGGAGCCTCAGACCCTATTGAGAGGCAAATTTTAGCCATCTGGCAAAGCAGGCTGTGAGGGGGGAGAAAAAAAAGAGAGAGAGAAAACACAATGTGCACGGGCACACACACATACACAAAACTCTGGAGATTAGGGAAGACAAAAACTCCGCTGAATGCTGGAGCGCAGGGCAGCCCCGCGGCGGAGAGGAGGGAGCGGCGGGCGGGGAGGAGGGCTCGGATGCGGGCAGGTCTGCCTGCCTGCCTGGATGTGGGGAACGGCTGCAGGCACGGGAAGGCGTGACCTGCATGGAAAATGCCAGACAGCTCCAGACGCACACACACATAGGCGCACACACGCTCGCAAATCTCCGGACAGAGATAAGGCGGACAGCGGAGCGCTGGGAAAGAAGCAAAGCCGTCCCCCGCAAGCGAGCCATCGATCGTCCGCACCAAACCCGCCGGGAAACTCTCCCAGCAGCAGAATGAGGTGAGTGCCCCGGCACGGGCGAGCCCCGGCTCCCGCACCCCGCGGTCCCCGGCACGGCCGGGCAGGGGGGGCGTCCTGCTGGGGAGGGATTCTCGATGATCCCCGGTCCCTGAGCGAACAGGGCAATGCTCGCGGCCCGGCTTCGTGCCGCAGCCCGGCTTGCACGCCGGCATCCCGGCAAAGCCAGAGGGACATCCCGGCATGGGCACCGCTCTGCCACGGCCGAGGGCAAGAGGCACAGCGAGGTGGGACCTGCTGCGCGGGCTTCGGGTTTCTGTGCACAGCACGGTCATTTGTCACCTTCACATGAGGTTAAGACTTTGCTGTCATGAGGAGGAAGTTTGATGCTGTTTTGCCCCCCCTGCTTCGGAGAAAGCAGAGCTGCACAAGAAAACAGCCTGTTGAAATGGAGGAGGTGATGCCCATGACACCAGCTCAGCATCCAGCCCCGTGCATGTACTCTGACCAGAGGAGTAACAGTTTTTCCCTTCACACATTTTTGTGGTTTCAGAACAGCTGTCAGAAAAGGGCATGTTCAACCTCACTCTGCTTGAAAGAAAAATCAATCCAAATTTCTCAGCTCCCATTTACTCTTCTTTGTAAAGAAGAGCTGAGAAAAGTGATGGCGCTACACAAATGAACCCCAGAAATTTACCGCCCTGGTTTTGAAAGAACACAGACAGGTTAAAAATAATCCACTAATGCAGCTTCAATTTCCTCACCAGCATACCTAAATCAAGCCCTGATTTTGAAACCAGGTGTACATGTGAGTAGTTACAATGTCTGTCCTACAAGCCTTTGCCAGGCCTTAGTGGCTATTTTAGAAATTTTAATGTTTAATGGCTCTTATTTCCTGCATGTTTCTTTTCCTTTGTGTGCTCCACTATGTGTAAAGTGTCTTTTTGGGTCCTATGCAGTAGCAGAGGCTTTTGTGTTCACACCTCCAGCATGGGTGGTGTTCTCTCCTTGTGCAGAGGAATACTCAGCTCATGCTCCCTCTCATGTTAAATGAAGCTCGAGGCTGGTGTGAAGTCAGCTGGACCACCACAGATTTACCTGTTCTCTCTGCCCTCCTCTGGGATAAATAAGTTGGTAACAAGTTGGGACAAACTCTTCAGACCGAGATTTTTTAAAAGATGGGTTTGATGACAAAACATCTTTATGAATCTCAGCCTCTGTGTGGAGAAGAGAAGAGAAGAGAAGAGAAGAGAAGAGAAGAGAAGAGAAGAGAAGAGAAGAGAAGAGAAGAGAAGAGAAGAGAAGAGAAGAGAAGAGAAGAGAAGAGAAGAGAAGAGAAGAGAAGAGAAGAGAAGAGAAGAGAAGAGAAGAGAGAAGGAGTGTAACATTGAAGGTTGCAAAGCTGAGGCCTGGTTCCATCTTTGCCCAGCTGCAAAGATGTGTGCTATTTACTGAGAGTTAATGATCCCAATTTGGCAGGATGAGGCTCAGCAGTAATAGTGATAATAATAATAATGATACTTTGCAGTTATTGCCAAGATGCTTTCACTAAATCGATTTAGAAAGCATCATTATTTTATTAAGCATGCTTATGTTTATTCTTCCATTAAATGAAGATTTGCCCACCAGAGCTCCATTAGTTAACGGATGTGTTGCCAGTGGCTGCTGCTCCAGCAGCTTGGGAAACGCCGAGCTCCTGATGGCACTTCAGGCTGGCTGGGAGTGTGGAGGTGCCTTTGCATCACCTGTGGCACCTGTGGCACCCACCTCTCGAAGGGGCTTTCCCCTCATGGGAGCCACATGCAGATCCCACCTGCACCTCCCAGGGGTTGCCCGTGGTGCCATGGTGCTGCACCTCCTCTTGCACAATCCACTCGGGCAGAGATGAGCCTTCCACAGCCATTGTCCCTGCCAGAGTTTCATTTCATCCCCTCCCATGTGTGTTCCAGGTACCCCCTGGCCTGGCCCTTCTGTGCCTTGCTGCTCTGCGTGGCAGATGCCGTGGAGCTGACAGACATGTTTGGGGAGATCCAGTCTCCCAACTTCCCTGACTCCTATCCCAGCGACTCGGAAATGACGTGGAACATCTCTGTGCCTGAAGGATTTAAAATCAAGCTGTACTTCATGCATTTTGACTTGGAGTCATCCTACCTCTGCGAATACGACTATGTGAAGGTGAGCTGTGACATCTCAGGGCACATGGTGGGATAGACAGCAGAGCTGCCTGGCCAGCTGAAAAAGAGTAGTACTGGAAAAGCTGTCTCCCATTTTATTGGGCTCAGGAATTTTCATCCACTGCACCAACAGTGAGTGGGACACCAGAGCCAGAGCTTATCCAGAGACAAACAAATTTCTGAAAGTATTTGGGCACCTAATTCTTACCCTACCCAATGGGATTTTCACACCTCTGGGCTGATAAAACACCTGTGGCTAAACACCAGTTTGTGCCACTTGTGCCAGCAAGGAGAACCCCTGAGCTGGGCACGCTGTCAGGCCATGGCTGTAGGTGCCTCTTGCAGCCAGCCTGCATCCCTGGCCATGCCTTGCAGGCTCTCGGGACACCCTGTCCAGCCCCACAGGAAGCAAAAGGGAGAGGTTAGACCTGAGCTTGAGGCTGCTATGGAGGTTTCCAGGGAGCTGTCATGGCCAAAACCTCAAAATATTTCTTCTCTGCTGGGTGGTAACCTACCCAAAACTGTGGTGGCCACACACTGCAGTGCCCCAGAGCAACCTTGTCTGTACACCACAGGTTTCTCCAAGCAGGGCATTCCTTCACATCCAGGACAAGGATGGCTCTCCATATCTCTGAAGATGTTCAAGTGTGGAGCTTCTGGCAGATCAGCAGTAGCAAGCGGGTGCTTTCTAGGTTGCCTGGATGAACACACCTCACATCATCACCCAGGACAAGCTCCACCCTGCTCATTCATACAGAGGCAGGTGGAGCTTGCTCCCAGGTCTGGAACCATAGAAATTATTGTTGCCAGATAATTGAAATTATTGTTTTATTCTTGCCCTAAAAAAACAAAGCAAACATTTTTGTGCTTTTTCCTCTAGGATCTGTTGCTCCCTGCTTTAATTTCCCCTTTGTGCTGGCACTCACCCTGCTACTAACAGCTCTCATTGAGGTTTGATTAGCTCTTTCTGCTTCTCCTGGATCTTCTCCAAGCACAAGGGCCCAGGGACATATATAGAGATATATTGCTTTAAAAACCCAGTAAGATCAAGGAACAGATTTCTTGGAAACTTTCCCCATTCCAAGCTTTACCCCTCCTCCTGCCCTTCACCCCTGCTCTTTTTTCCTTTTTCATAAGGCTCCCTGTTATTTGGCCATGGTGCCAACTTGGCACCACAGCTCTCCCTGCTGCTGGATTTCCATAAGAAGGAGGTATTTTTCACAGGGATTTAGATCTCAGCTGTATAAATTTGCTCGGGGCTGTAACTCAGCTTGCGGAGCCTCCACCACAGAATTACATTTGGAAAGTGATGAAAATGGATGGATTCCAGGAGATCCAGAGGTTACTCTGCTGGGTAAGGCTGCAGTCTTGATGCTGCTAAACCACTGGCTTAGAAAACATTAAGGGGAGCAGTGAATGAGTCCGTGGCTGTTTCCCTCCTTGGGTTTGTGTGCCCAGCTCTGTCTCCACCAATGCAAGCTGTAAAACCAGCATCAATCACCTCCCTCTTTGAGGAAGGCCGCAGTGCATGGCTATAGAATATAACTGCAGACCCACCATGTACAGGTGCTTCTCTGTAATATTCTGGTGGTGACAGTGAGGAAGCTCAGAAACGCAGGCAGAGAGCTCAATGGATTCCCCATCTATGAACTTGTACCATTTGTTTCTGAGCTCATGAGCAACTTTAATCTCTGCAGCACCACATGCCAGAGACTTGGACAGGTTAAATATATGATTATGTGTCTCTGTGTGTGTGAAGAAACACCTTGTTTATTCAGGGTCTTCATCATCTTGACTGCTGTAAGAAGGAGGTTAAAAAGGGGCTGAGCAGGTGGGGACTCAATTCAGGACAGGTAAAAAGCCCCTGTGCCCTGGGCTTTGCTTCCCTCACTCCCTGGCTGCCCACACAGCCAAGCTCTGAAGCAGTGTAGAAGCTCATCCCAAGTGGCAAGCTCAGGGTGATCTGAGCTGTAAACCCACACAGACCTCTGCCTTCGGGGTGGTCTGCAGAAGGGAACACTTTCCAGAGCTCTGAAACAATGGCTAATTAAAACAATAGCTGTTTATTTATATATATGCACATGCACGCGTGCCTGTGTGTATAGATGTAAAAAATGGACGTGGCTCCTATAGAAATGCTCACAGCATGGGAGGCTTGTTTGTGCAAATGGGCATGGCAGAGAAGGGGAGTTGCACTTCAGTGAAGAAGTGAGCCAGGAGGAATGAAGGAACAGCCATCCCCAAAATACCCACCTGGAGAAGCCCCCCATGCAGGTAGAAAACTCCAGTCACATGCTGGAGAGCCAAACTCTGGGCCTCAGCACGCTGGATACAGCCTCTGCTCAGGTGTTGTGGCTCCTGTCAGCCACCTGCCAGGGGCATGTGGACACAGATGGAGCAGCCAGCCACCCTCTTCCTGCTCCTTCCCTTTGCTGGGCTGCTCAGCAGGCTCTGCCCAGCTCATCACCATCCACAGGGAGCCAGTCTGGGGGTTCCTCATTTGCAGAGGGCTTCACCATGGTTTGCACACCTGCAGCACTGGCCCAGGGCACCCCAAAAGCCACAGCCCTGATTAGAAAATCAGGATAAATGACTTGAACAGTGTCACTGAGGAGCACAATGAGAGGGAGATGGGCATCCTGGCTTCTAAGGGCCATCATGAGTAAATCCCCAAGCTTATTATAGAGATCTGAGCCTGGGGAGCTGTCAGTGGGCTTTTGCACATTGCTCAGTCAAGCCCTGGAATAAAATCAGCCCCCTAGAGCTTGGCAGCCAGCTCCTTGATTGGAATGAAGATGGGGGTCACCCTGTCAGTGATCGATGGGGGCACTGGTGTGGCACATGTATGACCAGGGAACAGGCTTGGTTTTTCATTGGCAGTGCATGTCCAGCCTGGGGCTGCAAGAAGGGTGCACAGGGCCCATGTACACCTTCCTCTCTTCAAACGAGGGAGAAAAGGCACAAATGAAGGTTTGGCATGAAGTGGGGGTTCAGGAGGAGAGCATCCTCTTTTGGTCCTGTCAGCCAGCCCCAGCCAGGGGGTCATTCATTTCCTGGGAATGTGGGCTCCCAAAAGGAGCCCTGTGAGCCCCAGGAGGCAGCTGGGAGTAGGGAGAGCCCAGGGCTTTGCTGCTGGTCCTTCATATCCTGATAGCTCTCTGCAGAGGTGTCTGCTGGCACTGGCCATTCCCCTCTGCCACTGGGGACAGCGCAGGGGGAGGAGAAAGACCAGGCATGGGAGCAAGTCATCAGCTCTTGCAGGACCCCAGCATCCTGCCTGGGTCTCTTTTCACCCCCAGCCCCTCCAGGGAACAAACCTTGCCCATAAATAGGGCATGTGGGTGCATCTGCCATGCAGGGGGGACAGTCTTTGGAGCCAAGCCAAACCCACAGCACAGGAAACCAGCTATCCCCCTTGGTCACCCATAGCAGGGCTGCCACCTATGTTCCCGTGGAAATTCAGGGCAATTTCATGTTTGCAGTGTATGAAAGGACCCTAGATGTATCTTGGGGAGAAGATCTCCAGGAGACTTAGATGGAGGCTTTTGCAGGGGCTGTCCCTGCTTCATTCCCAGCAGTCAGTAGCAGCAGCATTGTGGAAAAACAGCCCCGTTGCTCTGGGTGTTGCCTTCTTGCCACACTCCGCGGGGCCGCTCGGCGGGGGCCGCTCCGTGCCCTGCCCTGGCTCTGAGCATCTCCTCCCCATGTCATGTTCCCAGTGTCTTCAGCCCAGCACTGCGATTCCTCTGCCTAATGAGCCATTTATATATATTACAAGTGGTATGTTTGGCCTTCATCAGTCCAATTAGTGCATTCCTGGAGGGCTGCAGAGGGGGGCGGGTGGCGGCTGTGTTTCCTATTGCCGACTGCTGCTCCTCTCCGGCAGCAGACACCAAACTGCCCGGCCAAATTCCCCTCGGTGTTCCTGGCATTTTCATTAACCCCCTGGCTGCAGCAGGCACCTCCAGAGCATCAGTGCTCCCAGGCATCCCCAACACCCCATGCCCTGGGACAGCATTTTTTTCCTGCCAGCCAGGGCATCCCAGCTCCTTCGCCCAAGGGGGGAATACAGAGGGGCCCCGCAGCTTGGGACACCCATCAGCCACAGCACCCGCCAAAATGCAGAGGGATGGAGCCACAGCAGAGAGGGACTGCAATCTACACCCATCCAGAAGGGCAGAATTCTTAATGAGGGACCGAGGATACAAGAAAAAACAGGGAAGACAGCAGGAGGCATTGGCACGGGTAAATTTAAGGCACAAGGGTGTCGCTATATTTTATTTTTCAAAGGAAGATTCTTTCAGCGTATTTTTATAGGGAATTTCTCTGTGGCAATTGATATTTCCCTCAGGGACACATCTTCTCTAGTGAAAACGTCGACATCGTGACCCGAGAGGGAGAAACTCCAAACAAACAACCAGGATTTAATTACCAGCCTGCTCGCTGGATGTAAATGATCTACAAAAAAGTATACAGTCCCCAGCAGAAGCAGCAAATATTAACCAGGGATGATGACCTCTCTGTTTAGTTTACTGCTGAAGGGCTGCCTCTGCTCCCTGTGGCTCAGGGCATGGGACCCGTCTCAGATAAGGGGCTGTGGATACCTCCAGTGAGGAGAGCACAGCTCTCCCGGGGCCCATCCTGCTGCTCCAGGGCTGTATCCAGGGATGCTGGGGGCAGTGCTGGGGCCGGCCCCATGGCTGCAGCATCCTCCAGCAGAGGCACAGGGCATTGGGAAGGGTTTCCAGCACTTTGGGAATGCTGCGCTGCAGCTCCTGCGCTCCCTGGGGCTGGAGGCAAGGAACGGGAGCCCACACGGTGGCTCTTGAGTCCTGGCAGAGGTGACAGCCACCAGCCCCACACAGAGCAGCTGGCTGGAAATTCCTCCTTCCCACAGATTTCCTTAAGAAAAAGCGTTTTCTGTGGAAGAGGCTGTGTTCCACGTGCTGGCACTGCCAAGTCTGTGCATCAGGGCTGAAATGCCTTTTTCCTTTGCTTCTGATGATGGCACTCCTGTTTTTCAGTCTGAAACACTATTTCATTTCAAAACAATCTTTCAGATTTAAAAGCAATTCTAAAGCACCACAGTATATTTCAAAGGGATTGAAACCAGATGGAGCCCAAATTACTTGTTTTCTTTTTTTGCCCCAGAACGCTGTTACACAAAAAAAAAAATTCAATTGGGTTTTTGTCCCCAAAGCAGGGTGCGTGTTTTTTCTCGAAATTCCCAAAATTTATCATCGGAAAGTGTCTCTCTTTTCTGGCCAGCTCCAGCTTGTATGAGAGGATGGAAAATATCTGGAGGCAATGTCAAGGCATGCTGAGTTGCCATTTCCATGTTGGCTTTCCCTGGTGTGAACGAGTTTCCGCCTGTTTGTTCAGCTCTGGGAAATTTCCCTTTCAGCCCCAGACCCTCCCCAGCAGGCACATCCTGGGGGGCTCTTGGTGACAGGGATGGAGTCAGAGAAGGATCTCTTCTTGCTGAGGCCAAGCAAGCCAGGGGCAGCATTCCAACACCTCCAGGACCCCGTGGGCCCCCTGCAGATGACTGTTTTCCCCAGGCATGTGCTGGGGGGCTGCAGACTTCATCACAGCCTCAATAGCGGTGGCTTGGCTGGAGCAGTGGTGGCTGCCTGGTGGTGCTCATCACATTCCTCTGCCGAGGCTTATTCATATTCAAATCCCTGGGGGAAAGCAGGCAGGGTGCTGGGAACTGCCTGGGAGAGGTCGTGGTTGAGACAGGGGTTGGAGATGGGATGTGTACGAGAAGGAGGTGGATCAATGCTGGAGAAAACAGCAAGGAAAAAGGAAAGGAGAGGGCTTCCAGGGAAAACTGAAGGTTTTTCTGCAGGGATTACAGTGCTTTAAGGCACAGATAAGGCTCTGTTTTAAAGGGATGCACACAGAGACTACTGAATGTGCTGATATGACAACAGGGAACCCTGGCTCATTACTCCCCTTCCTCAGCCCCCTGGGTGCACAGTCAGAGAGTCCTAGCAGTGCCTGGAACCACGGCTCTGGAGCCAGACAGACAGCCTGGGTGGGAGGGACACGACCAAGCTTGTCCTAGGCAGCCCAAGGGACAGAAATTACAGCTGCTGCTTTGAGCTGATGCAAAACCAATGGGCAGGGACTCCTCTAGGCCCCTCACACAGATGGATCAGTGTTTGAGCCATGGGAAGAGGTGGGGGGGAAGCATCTCAGGTGCCACCAGCTCTGAGTGGGAATGACACAGCTCAGGACTGATTTTCACATCCCCTCTTCTGCACTGCCACCCTATGATCTCATCCCACCTCCCAAATGGGGTCCCACCCTGCATCCTCCCCTTACACCCCCCAGCTCTTCCCTACACCTTGGATGCCACCTGCTCTTGGCATCTGCCTCAGAGGCCCCTCCAGGCAGAACAGGCAGACCTGAGTCCCTGTGCCCCATGGAGACACTTGTGAGTCCTGGCAGGGGACAGCCTGGGCAAGCACAGGCAGAGGTGTGAGCTCCTGGATAGAGAGGATGATTCCAATCCCAGCCTGACCTCCCCAGGGAACACACAGCAGGCTCTCCAGGCTCACCTCTTCTTTCTGCCAACAGATTGAAACTGAGGACCAGGAGCTGGCAACCTTCTGTGGCAGGGAGACAACGGACACAGAGCAGGCTCCAGGACAGCAAGTGATCCTGTCCCCAGGGCCCTACATGGGGCTCACCTTCAGGTCTGACTTCTCCAACGAGGAACGCTTCACTGGCTTCGATGCCCATTACACCGCCGTGGGTAAGCAGCATTGGAGCCTGCAGGGCCAGCCTGCTAGGGTAGGGAACCAGATTTGCAGGGACCACATCTCAGGTCAGCCGTGGGTTCCCAGGCTAGAGGAGAAATCATGTGCAACCCTTGGGCCACCCTTGGGTGCTCATGTGAACCGCGGCGTGGGTTAACAGATTTCTCGTGTTATGACAAATGTTCCCACAAAGAGTGACATGTGGAGACCTTCAGGGTGACCTTCTTTCCTTGTTAACTCCATTCTAGATGTGGATGAGTGCCAGGAGAAGAGTGATGAGGAGCTGGCTTGTGACCACTACTGCCACAACTACATTGGCGGGTACTACTGCTCCTGCAGGTTTGGCTACATCCTCCACTCCGACAACAGGACCTGCAAAGGTACCACAGGCACAGCCCACACACAGGCATGGGCACACAGAGGGTCCCTGAGCAAGCATCACACCTTCCAAGCACAGGCAAAACAGCCCTTTTTTTGCTGCCAGGAGGGATAAGGTGCTTCTTCCCCTACAAACCAGTAGTCTGGGACTCCTTCTCCCGGGGCTGTGTTCCTCAGATAAGCTCTATAGATCTCCTCAGGTCAGAAAAATGAAAAGCTGTAGTCCCTGCTCTGAACCTGCATCATGTAAATTAGCTGGGACTAGCTCTCAGCCCAGGGCTTCTGTGCCACAGGCATATTTGGAAGTTGGTTGTGTGAGATTCTCCTTGCATGGACACATATTTGGGATCCATGTACCCATATTCGGAATCCATGGATGCACCCAACAGACCCCACTCCACTAGGAGAATTCCTGAGTATGGTCAGGGCTGGGACCTGACTCTCAGGGCCCTGATGGAGCCATGGCTGTGTTTCAGTGGAGTGCAGTGACAACCTCTACACCCAGAGGAGCGGGGTGATCACCAGCGCTGACTTCCCCAGCCCCTACCCCAAGAGCTCGGACTGCCTGTACCGGATTGAGCTGGAGGAGGGTTTCTTCATCACCCTGAATTTTGAGGACAGCTTTGATGTGGAAGACCACCCCGAGGTGACCTGTCCATATGACCACATCAAGGTGAGCTGGGCTCTGGACTCTCCTCCTCTCGTACTCACCTTTTGTGTGCCCAGTGCTCTGGTGATGGGATCAGAATCACCCCAGTCCAAACAGGGATGATGGAATCAGCAGGAGCCTTATGCTCTGTTGACCCCATGTCTCTTACCACATCTGCTTGTCACCTTTCCAGCCAACAGTGGCCCTCTTTCCGTTCACATCCCCTCAACACATGGTGCTTAAGCCCCGCTCCAGCCCCATCCTTTGGCCTCAGGGATCAAAGAGCCCCCTCAAGTCACTCCCTCATCTTTGCCTCGGCAGATCAAAGCAGGCCAAAAGGAGTTTGGACCTTTCTGTGGAGAAAAGTCCCCAGGACGCATTGAAACCCAAACCAACAGCGTGCAGATCCGCTTCCACAGTGACAACTCTGGAGAGAACAGGGGCTGGAAGTTGTCATACACAGCAATTGGTAACTCCTGCTGCTTTCCTGTTTGTGGGGCTTGGGAATGGGAAGGGCTTTATAAAGGTGGACAGCATGAATTTGGTAGCCCATGATCCTGTCTCCAGAAAGGATCTGTTCCAAAAATCACATTAGGAGAGGCATAAAGTAACATGGAGCCTTCCCTCCAAAGGATTATTTTTTTCCCCTACAACAACTGGGCTCTGAAACAAGACCATATTGCAGAGCAGAGCAATTTTGGGCAGGATAATTGCACAAGCTACTGTTATTAGCTCCCAGATTTGTAATGCTCCAAGACAGAGAATTACAGACTGAAGGAAAGACATGGAGCCTCCATGCCTTCTAAAAGAGCCTGGCTGAGCCATGCCAGTGTAGACTAAGGGTAAAAGCAGGGCAGAGATGCTCAAATTCTGGCTGGTTGGAAGAGCTGGGACTTAACATTTGCTCCATTTATTCCTCTGTTTAGCCTCATTTGCTTTCTATTCAAAGGAAACCCGTGCCCACTGGTGCAACCACCAATCAATGGGAAAATTGAGCCTTCTCAAGCCAAGTACACCTTCAAAGACCAGGTTGTCATCAGCTGCAACACTGGATACAAAGTGCTGAAGGTATGGACTGACAACATGGAGCTGGGAATATGGGTAGGAAGAAGAGGATACTTCCTCTCAAAGCCATTGCATCTTTGGGAGAGTGAACTCAATCACACATCATCCTCATCCCCTTCGCAGGGGCGAGGAAAAGACCTCCTCTGAGAGCCAGCACCTTTCCTTTCCAAAGATGCAGAGGAAAAGAGGAGATAGCCCTTCCCTGAGCCGCCCTCTCAGCATCCCTCCAGAGCCAGCATCCTCACAGAACATCAGGCCTGCCACCCCTGCCAGAGAAAATCAGCAAAACCTCTGAGGCAGCTGCCAGGGCTCTGCCTGCCCCCCACCTCAGTGGGCACTGTCTCAGCAGCCCTGCAGAGGCCAGCCTCCACTGACTGAGAGGTCCTTGGGGACTTGGGGACAGCATTAGTGAGTCAAGGGGGGCAGGACTTTGGCAGGCTCTCTCTGGGAAACAGCTGAGAACCACAGAGAGCGTGGCTGACTCATGGGGTGGCTGTCTTCCATCCAAGCCAGTAGCCCACTTTGACTTCCAACATGGACTTGGGTATTTCTCTGATCTCCTCCCAGTCCCATCCCTCATGCAGAGCTGCCTCCTTACCCATCCCATCATTTACAGCAGGAATAAGTGACTCCAGTTCTTTGGCTTTCAGCATGCCACTGAGTTGCTGGCATCAAGAAAACTCAAGTTTTTCATTACGATTTTATTGCAATTTTTAGCTAAAAAAGTCCTCTTCCAGGGGATGCTAGCTATAACCTGACTAAATCACCGAGAAATTCCCTTTTTATTGAGAGATTTATTTCTTTGCCTTGAACATTGATAGGTTCTTTTTGGTTTTGGTTTTTTTTGTTGGTACCTTCTGCACAGGATAATGTGGAAAGCGACTCCTTCCAGATCGAGTGTCTGAAGGATGGCACATGGAGTAACAAGATCCCTATCTGCAAAAGTAAGGACACCCTTCCCTACCCTGCCAGTGTCCTTTTCCTGCTAAAATCATTTCATGCTAATGTGAGCTGCCCTGCCAGAGTGGAGTTCCTTACTCAGAGACACAAACCCAGCCAGAGAGGCTACGTAACCCTGCAGAGCTCTTTTGGCTTGTTCTTGGATAACATAACGGGGCTCAGGCCAAATGCCACAAGCAGGAGATTGGTGCTTTCATTTAGATTACTCATATAACTTGATTTGTGAGCCACTTTGCTGTCTCCCTGTCAAAGAAAGAGCAAGTCTGGCTCTTGAGAACTGGCTCTGTCAGGTAAGCCTGGGACAATATGGGATAATCTAGTTCCTGGTCCAAATTTCTTTCCAAATGGAGGTTATTAAAATGCAGGGCATTAGAGAGGTCCCAGGTACTAGCCTAAACTGAGCACTGCTCAGGTAAGTGAGAGGGGAGAGAAATATGCCCAAATATTTGCAAGCCTTAAAATGGGAGAAATGGAGAGAAGAAAAGAAATGCCATTTGAAAGGACAGGTGATAATTTGAATCATCTCATCTGGGCAGACGCTTTTAATAATTGTGTATCTTACCTTGGAAGAAAGAGTATTTCTGGAGTTCTAATTCATGTTTTCTCAGGCCAAATGGAAACTGGGAGGCTCTCAGACTTGCTAAATAGATTAATAATTGAAATGGCTCCTTAAAAGCTGTGGGGGTCAGTGATGCCTCTGTCCTACTGGGGAACTCCTCACTCCTACACTCTCACTACCACAAATTCCAGTTGATTTTATCCAACTTGAACAGTGATCAGAGAAAATTTTGCATTGTCTAAAACTTAGAACAAAACCTAGGTAAATATTTTTAACACCAAAAATTATTAATTTTTTGAGAAAATGGAAATCATTACCTGCATTGTTCCAGCTGGGCTGGAACTAATCCCTTCTTGTGTAATACGACTCACGACACTAAATTTCTAAGACCTCTTTGGAAAGCCAAGAAGCCCCTAAATGGGCAATTTATACCTCCAGACTGCAAAGACTCCCACCTCCCAGGGATATCTGTGCGAGGCAAGGCACAAACAATGCAGAAAATAGAAAACTTTTCAGCAAAGTGGATAAAATCCAGCTCCATAGCCTGGAGAGGCTAAACAGAAACCTGTGACAGCTTCTCCCAGCCACCACCCCCAGGCTGCCCTGGCTGAGCAGAGTGAGGGGGTCCACAGCAGGGCCATGGCTCCGCTGGCATCCACGGCACCCTGGCACAGCTCACTGGGAGCTCATTAACGATTTCTGGTGTTTTGGGGGCTGGGTTTCCTGCATGTCTCTCTCTGCTCATCTACTAATTGGGCTTTCTCTCTCTGCTCTCCTCCTTCCCCTCTGCTTTCGGTGCAGCTGCAGATAGAGCCGACAACCAGACAGAGGGAAGAGCCGGCTCGGAGCAAGTGGCCGCGTGAGGCTGGCGCCGGCCGTGCCGCCCCGACGGGCAGCCTGCCTCCATGCCCCTCTGATCTGTCCAGTACCCAGGGCAGGTTCCCTTTCCACTGGCCTGGCTGCCAAATCCATCTCTGTGGCTTGTCTAACCGGCATGGCACTCCTAACCCCACGCCTGGTGCTTTCTTAACTCCGTCTCGTCTCGAGAAGGGTGAAGGAAATGGGCGTCGAGCCCCCCTTCCCGCTGACACACTGCCCCAGGGAAGGGGGCCCGCCTGGCCCCAGCAGCACTGCCTGGGCACCACGTGCTGCTGCTGCTGGCTCCCAGCATTTCTGCATCCCTCCCTCTCCACTCGGACTCCTGGGCCGCCCTGGCTCCCCTCCAAGGCAGCCCTGCAAGGACTGTGGCACGGCCGCCCGGCTGCTGGGTTGGTGGGTTGGATTCAGTCTCCCACTGTCCTTCCTCAGTGGCCCAGCATTGCAAATAAGAAACACTCTTTCCCCTCCTCTCTCCAAGAGTCCTGGTGCCTTTCAGACCCTCTGGACAAGGAGGCCTGGAGGATGGGTTGGCATGGCCAGCCCTGTCCTGCAGGCACCAAGACAGGGGCATGGATGGTCCTTGCTCCCCACGGCTGGCCTGGCAGAGGAGAGGACAGCCTGGCCTCAGGCTGACTGCAGCTCAAGGAGGTCAGAGCCTGGAATCTGTCCCCATTCACATTCCCAGGAACCATGGGCACACGTGCTGTGCTCCCTGGGCATTGGAGGCTCCACTAGGAGGATGCTGGGATGTGGACCAGAGGCTGGGAGAGGAGGAGGAAGAGGAGGAGGAGGTGTGTGTCGGGGATGTCAGTTCACTTCTGGTCCTACAAAGACAGAGATGCTAAATGGCCCCTTTCCTGAGGAAAACTCTAGAAAGGCTCACAGAAAGAATGCCCTGCCCTCACCCTTTCAGCAGGACCTGGGACACTGGTGCAGCAACACCTCTCTGCAAGAGCCCATTCTCCAGGGATCAGGCCTGCCCAGGTCAGAGGGACACACAGGGATGAGATGGGCTGTGCAGGCCAGTGAATGCTGCCCTGCAGCCATAAACGGTCCCATAGCAGAGATGGTCAGGATGGTCCCCTGATATTCATTCCCTCTTTCCTGCAAGGAAACAGGTATCCAGAGTCTCCACCCAGCCTGCCTGCACCTGCACACTCATCCCATCACTTGCTGTCTCTACAGACAGTGGAGGGGACCCTGGTGAATGGTGAGCTGCAGTATTTTGCCATAAATCAGGCTTTTTTCACCCAAGGAATTAGGCAATCCTGAGCAGTGGTACATATCCCTGGTTCCAGCTACTGTGTCTAGTGAATTCTCTCTTTGTTAGCCTCGGTCAGTTAGAACTGCTCTCCTTCACATCCTGCAGCACATGGGAACCACCAGACCTCACATCATCCCTGATCCACAGGACCTGCTTACTGCAAAGTCCCTGTTTCCCTACTCAACCCCTCATCCTAAGCACAGCAAAAGCCAGCTGCAGAGCACTGCATTTCCTGGCAGGATCAGACCCTGGTTCCTGCCCTCCACTGGGGCAGGTCACCCAGGATGGGGTAGGGAAGGCTGCACAGCATCCTCTGAATGTGCTGTAAACTGCCCACGTGGTAGGGAGGCTCAGCTCAAGGAGGTGACTCCTGGATTTGGCAGATGAGCCCTCCCACAGCCTGGGGTCCTTCCCTGGAGTGTTGGCACTAAGCTAATACAGGGGACAAGCTGCAGGGAGAGGCTGGGCAGAGCACTGGGGAGAAAGGGAACCATGGACAGGCCAGGGGGAAGGGCAATGCCACCCCAAAATTCTCCTCCCTCCATCACATCCTGAGTCAACACCAGGGACTAGTAAAGCAGAGCCATCCCTGCTGATGTCTTGGGGGATGGAGCAGGTAGCAGGTTTGGTCTCACCCACATGTACTGGCCTCATCCCTGCCTGCAGACCAGCCAAGCACACTCTCCACGTCCTTCATCTCCTTCTGTCATAGGACAGCCAGGACCCAGGGCTGTTCCATCAGCACTGTTTGGTGAGCAAGACCAGGGCAGGAAGGACAGGGCTGTGCTCTCAGCAAAGCCTTGTGCACAGAGGAGCACCCCTGGTGCACAACTGGTGAATCACTGCCTGCTTCTCCCTGCACACTTCTACAATGCAAAGACACACTCTGGGACCATCCCACAACAGACCTCACCTGCCAAGACAGGCTTCTTCCCCTCCCACTGGTGCAGCAGAGAGATCTTGATCCCTCATGGAGGGGCTCCCAGGCCCGAGGTCTCCACCAGTGTGAGTGGTGTTGGTCACACAGCCTGTGGGTGGGACATGCCACCCATGTCCCTGGTGCCACTCGTGCTCTGTCTGTGCAGGGTGGCCATGGGAGGGTTTCACACAGCCAGGCTGCCCTGCCAGGACAGTGCCATAGAGAAAAGGGACACAGCACCACACAGGCCCTTGGTGTGCCCCACAAGACCACCATCCCATGCCAGAGCCCAGCGCTCCCTGCCTGCTGGCTGGCTGAACGCCCCAAGTACAGCACAGGGTCCAACCCCCCTTCTGTGTTGGCTTTCAGTTGCTGACTGCAAAGCGCCGCCGGAGCTGGAGCACGGCTTTGTCACCTTCTCCACCAGGAACAACCTGACCACCTACCAGGCAGCCATCCAGTACCACTGCCAGCACCCCTACTACCACATGGCCCCCAACAGCACCGGTGAGCAGTGGGGCCAGGCCACGTCCCCACGGCACAGCCAGGGTGGGCACGAGGGATGGAAGTGGGGGGAGCTTGGGATGGCAGCTCCAGGGTGTTCTGCAAACAGCTGCAGGCTGTGGATGTAGCCTGCACATACCAAACTCTGTGTCTGCCCTGCCTGGACTGTCAGACTGGACAAATCCTGCTCCACAACCAGGTAGGATGGAGTTGGCCCTGCTGGCTGCTTTGCCTGAGTGTTTCACAGCCTCGGCAGAGCAGTGTGGGTGTTTGTTTTGCATTCTGCCTTCTCATCCTGCCATCTGCTCCCTGCAGACTACAAAACTTTCTGTGTCTCTGTGAAAGGAGCTGCTGCTGGAGAGAGCACCAGGTCCAGCAGCCTCTGGAAGGGCTCTGCAAGGCTCCTCATCCCAGCACCCAAATGTTCAGCACAGAACAAGCTGAACAGATAGTGGTGGGATCATATCAGACTGAGTTTTTCCTGCCATCCCCTTGGTCCACAACCACAGAAAAACCAGAAAGTGGTTTATCAAGCACCACAGTTTTCTGTACCCTCCAGACCCAGTTCTGGACAATAGAAAGGGTGCATACACAGCCCAGCCCTTCTCCCTTCTGCTCCCTCAGCAACCAAAGCCAAAAGAATTCTTCACATTCTTGTATTCCTGCTTTTATCTCCCTGCATATGGTCCCAGCATCACATATGAATTATCAGAATGGGCATTGGCAGCATTTTCATATGGAGGCAGCTGCCAGCAGAGGCTGTGGCTATAGCACAGCCCTCCAGACAGCTCCAGGCAATGAAACTGAGGATGGAGACATGTCCCTGCATGGGGGCAGAGCTACCATGGCCCCAGAAATGGAGCTCAGGGGGCATTAAAAGGGAGGTCTCATCCTGCTCTGGAAAAGGGTTCAAGGGGCCCTGACAGCTGGGCAAGGTCTCCTCACTGGAAAGGACAATCCCTGGTGCCAGGACCGGAGCCCAGCTAACACTTTGTTCTCTTACAGCCACCTACACGTGTGATGCACTGGGGCAGTGGAGCAGTGAGGAGCTGGGGACCAAGCTGCCATCCTGCAGACCAGGTACCGTGCTGGGGTGGCTTCACACAGCCAGGGGTGCCGAGCAGGGACACACAGGGAGGGGATGCTGCCGTGCAGGAACCCTGCTCCTGCTGACAGTGCCAGCTATACATACCCAAGTGCCACAATGCATGGCCAGGAGGGTGGTGGGGACAGAGGCTTCCTGCTATCCCAGCAGGCCCAGATAGTCAGGGTGCAGTGGTGGCACCAGGGTCACATCCATCCCAGCTCTCAGGGCTCCCCAAGCTCCCCACTCCAGCACACAAAGAAACCAGCAGCCCACTGACCATGCTCAGCTGCTAGCATCCTTGGAGATGGTTTTAGCCAAAAGCAGAGCATTACCTGGCTGTCAGCTCCTGCTGGCAGTGTGTACACATCCAGTAGCAATTATCACCTCTTCAAGCCTTCCAGAAAAAAACAAACTGCTTTATAGGGAAGGAAATGTCCCAAGTCTTTGAGCAGTGGCAGAAATGCTTGCAGCCAGCAAGTTTCCAGGCCAGGCACCTGCTTGGGATTAAACAAAAGTCTCTGTGAGTTTCTGGCCGTGGCCAAGCATGGGGCCAGACTGGCTGGTACTTCAGGGGCCTGGAGGCAGTTTGGGCGTGGACTGCAGTGGGATGTGCAGGGATGGCTCTCCAGAGAGGTGCAGGGATCTGACTGCCCTGCAGCAGCTGCAGCTGCAACCACCCTGGGTTCAGACACGGGCCCAACCCCCTGGAGGGTATCTGCTCTCCAGCCATGCTGAGACACTGCAAGGCTAGAGGAAGGACTCCTAAGATTCCCTGCATCCCACAAAGCTCCAAGACCAGGGCTGTGGCTGCTCTTGTTGTGGCAGCTGCTCTCTGCATCTCTGCTTGATGTTTCAGCCTGAACTAATTTGAGCTGGGAGCATACGGGGACAGCTTTGGGGCCATAGCTGTTTTCATGGGCCATTTCCAGGCCTTGTGATTAGTGACAGGAGTCAGAGAGACTTCAGGAAAATGGAAAATCCCAGAGAGAGGGTGACGCTCTCCTGAGATCGGCATCTGCCGGCAGCAGCTGGCCAGCTGCTCTTCAGATCTTCCCGTGTCTCACGCACCTCCCCATCAATAGGAACCTCTTTTCCAGGAACCTCTGCTCCATGCCTGCCTCTGCCATTAGTGGGAGCATTTGCAGCCTGGTCAGCATTTTTGATATGTAATTTAATAGAATAAATATTTGGCTGGATGCACTTCCTCTAAAAGCATCTCCCTGGGACGGCCATCGGCTTCGGTGCAGCAGAGCAGCTGGGCTGGGACACAGGAATTCTTTTCCTGAGCATGTTTTTTATTCCTTTCAGCATTGGGAAAGACAGGGGTGTGGAGCACATGCAGAGACACATTCACCATGTTCCCTCCCTGCTAGAGTTACATTTTTCCAAGAGAGAGACCCCAGCCTCAACAAATCCACAGTAGCAGCTTCCAGTGTTCCTGTCCTGGTTCCAAGACTGATTCTCACCCCGACCCCACCCCCCTGAGGGGTCAGAGCCTCTGTTTGTGAGGGTTTGCATCCTCCCCTCCCCACAGCACAGGTGGCATTGAGGCAGAGCCCCAGCACTTTCCATGGAGGATCTGGGGGGGTTTTTGCAGACTGAGAGGGATGAGATCAGCACCTGAGTTCCTGTGATTTGGGACAAGCCCAAATAGGCTCCCACAACCTCCCAGTGATATCAGCATTCCCAAGCCACCTGAGTCTTGTTCCACAGTGCTGCCACAGGCAGGAATCAGCCCCGCCACCAACAGCCATATCCTAAGGCTTAAATTCCCTAGGGACAGGATTGTCACTCCCCACCCTGTCCAACCTCTCAGAGCCACCTTCAGCATCCTGATTCCCTCATCTTCCTAACGCTGTGCTTCTGGGAGCAAAGCAGGCACCATGTCAGGGCTCTTCAGGCATTAATTCTGGGTCTGTTGAAGAGCTGAGCAGACAGCCTCTGGTTTGGCTGCCTGAATTGTGGCTGATGAGATGCAGGAGTAAAGCCCATGGTGCTAGGCAACATCCCATGGCTGAGCCTTCTCCAGCCACAGCAGCTCCAGGAGGGCAAATGCCATGGCTGTGAGAACACAGACCTCGTGACAGGTCTCAGAGTGAGGGGTGAGACTGGGTTGATGTCAAGCTCCAGTCCTCCCATCATCATTCCCCTGGGTCTCTTGGCACACTGAGCAGGAGTCAGGCAAGTGCCTGAAAGGTCTGGGAAGGGCTGGGTGAGCTCACGGGTCACAGTGAGGCTGTAAGATTACTCATTTGGCCTTTCTGCTTCTGAAGTGGTGTGGATCTAGCCAAATCCCTCCAGAAACTGAAAATGGAAAGAAAAACAAAACCAAAAAGGACAAAAGAGAGTGTTTGGTTTGAAGGTAACCAGCCACACGGCCCTTTTCATTTGTTCCCTAGATAAATAAGCTGTAGGTAACTGCTGTCCCTTCTGTCCCCAGTGTGTGGCCAGCCGGCTCGTCCTCTGCCTGGCATCATCAAGCGCATCATCGGCGGGCGGAACGCGGAGCCCGGCTTCTTCCCCTGGCAGGCCCTGATTGTGGTGGAGGACATGTCCCGCGTGCCCAACGACAAATGGTTCGGCAGCGGGGCCCTGCTCTCAGAGTCCTGGGTGCTGACGGCCGCCCACGTGCTGCGGTCCCAGCGGCGGGACAAGACCGTCATCCCCGTCTCCAAGGAGCACGTCACCGTCTATCTGGCCCTTCATGACGTGAGGAATAAGATGGAAGCTGTCAACAGGACAGTGGAGAGGATCATCCTCCATGAGGAGTTTGACATCCAGAACTACAACCACGACATCGCGCTGGTCAAGCTGAAGGAGAAGGTGACCATGGGGAAGTATGTCATGCCTGTCTGCCTGCCCCAGTTTGAGCACGAGCTGGAGGGGCCTCAGCCCAACACACTGGGGCTGGTGGCTGGCTGGGGGATCTCCAACCCCAACATCACAGTGGATGAGATCATCAGCTCAGGCATGAGGACCCTGTCTGACATCCTGCAGTACGTCAAACTGCCCGTGGTGCTGCACGCCGAGTGCAAGACCAGCTACGAGTCGCGCTCGGGCAACTACAGCGTGACCGAGAACATGTTCTGTGCTGGCTACTACGAGGGGGGGAAGGACACTTGTCTGGGAGACAGCGGGGGAGCCTTCGTCATCCAGGACCCAGGAACGAGGAGGTGGGTGGCCCAAGGGCTGGTCTCGTGGGGTGGCCCGGAGGAGTGCGGCAGCAAGCAGGTGTACGGTGTGTACACCAAGGTCTCCAACTACGTGGACTGGGTGGAGCAGAAAACAGGCTCCTCAGAGAGATGGACATTTCTGGACCCAGAGCTGGAGAGATGAGCGACTAAGCAGCCTGCTGCCACCGCGGCTCCCTTTCTTCTTGTTGTTATTGTTTAATGTGCTCCAGACTCGGGTCTTTCGCAAGCAATAGCCACGATACTCCACGCATGCCAAGCCCTTGCCAGGTCATTTGTTTCGCTTGGTCCTGCATCCCTTCGCTCGCATTCTTAGGAAATGCTTGCTAGGGAGCTGGAAGGAGGGGCCGAAGGACAAGATCTCAGCTGGTGTCCTCTGCATGTGCTGCCCATCTGCAAGCCTCACCCACACTCCAGGGAACTTCCCTCCGAGCCAGGAAAAAGGCACAGCGATTGAGGCAGCGTTTCCCTGACACCAAAGCTTTGTGCTGTGTACAGGGAATTGTCCCCACCCCCAGGACTCTCTGGCCAGATCCTTCTGTCAGAGGATGCAACTACAGAGCTTCAGAGCCTATGGACAGTGCAGGAAACCCATGTGGGCAGGCCTGGACCTCACAGGTTCCCCACGCTGGTGAAGCCCTTTTCTGTGCAAGGAATAGTGAGAGAGTCCTGAGAGTTTGCCATTATTTTTATAGGCAAATAAACATCTTTCGTGGTAGCATCTCAGGTGATATCCACCTGGCTCCAAAGATGTGAGGATGCATCCACATTTAGCCCTAAACTTCAGCCACAGCTGCCAAGACAGCACAGCCCAAAAGGGATACCTGTATCCCACCATGTGGGATGAGTGACCCACAGAGAACACGAGGACACAGAGCAGGGCTTGAACTCAGCATCACCCTGACCTCCAGCCACAAAAATTTCTCCAGTCTTCTATCACCTGAAGCCCTCTCCAGTCCCACCCTGAGATTAGCTGAGATTAGCTCTGTGGTTTCCAGCCACAGCAGACCTCCCAAGGAAAGTTTTCCATTATAAGACAGCTTCACATCAGCTCTATCTAAGCAGCAGAATCATTTCATATAAAACACCCTTTCTTGGTTTTCATCTCTTTCTCAGGGGCCTGGTTAGTCCTGCATGACAGTTCATTCATTCTTGCAAGAACCTAGTCCCTTTTCACTGCTTTTGAGGCCGCTTATTTAGCTGTTTTACAGGTTACCAGTGGTGTTCAGTGTTTGTTCATGCCTCTTCGCAGGTGTCCAAGTCCTTCTAGACTGACTCAAACCCACCTAACACACCAGAAGTATTCATATCTCCCCAGCTCCCCTCCATGGCCCATGCACACAATCCCAGCAAGGAGCAAGGTCAGGTGAGATGTCCTTCCTTCAGCAGGACCTTCTCCTTCATTTGCCTGCATAGCTGTAAGCAACATGCAAAAACTGCCTGCTGTGCTCTCTGCGTGCCTGCAGCCTCCTTCAGGACTCTCCTTCTCCTCCTCCTCCTACTTTGGTTTTTCCATGAAAGGAAGAAGCCAACAGTGGATGAGCCACTCTGACGTTTTGCTATCCAAAAAGCCATTTGTAGAACTTGTAGAGGAGGAGAAGGCCTAAGGAAGGTTGAACTTACAGATACACTATGAACTGTACTCTTGGCTATGTCATGTAACTGCAAGGTATTTTTTAATATATATGTATTTCCTTTTTTTATATATATTACAGTCTGTAAAATACCTGATGTCAGATAAGGATGGTTCTCTTAGTCTTCCTCCTGAGAACAAAATAAAACTTTTGTATGTACTGAGCTTGTGCCCTGTGGCTTTTATTCCAAGAGGATCATGGTTAAGGCTGGTTGCTGATATCTGCCAGGCAAGCCTGAACTCCCAGGAGAATCTTCACACCATCCCTCACTCTGACGGCTGCTCAGCCTTGGCCTGTGCAGCTTCTTGGGCTGAGACAGACCCTGAGCAGCCCCTGAATACAAATCACAAAAAAAGGGCGACAGAGGAGATCCTGCCTTCAATTATTTATAGCCTTAGCACATCACTGGCGATGGGGGTAGTGGCAGGAGCAGAGGGCAGAAACCTGTTTCCTGAGAATAGCAATTAAGTCTGAGTTCAATTGACATAAGGAAAAAAATATGAGGTATGTGACTTTTACTTTAAAAGGTGCGAAAAATCAGCCCATTCCCACTAGTTGTTGGACTGAAGGAACATGTCCTCGCAGCAGAGGACCTGCAGTGAGCTCAGATGAGAGCTGAGGCAGGGACAAAACTCTGCCGGACATCTCTGCATCAGAGACGGTGAGAATCTCCACTCTGGAGAGAGCTTAAAATAATGGGGGCTGTTTCCTCCCATGTGCCTCCCTCCAGGGCTGGGAGCTGGGTTATTGATCCCTGTTTTCCTGTGGCACAGAACTGAAAAACAGCACCAGGCTCCTCTGCACTGATGGCAGGGAGGAGGACGGTGGGTCTGGCTGGCTCACAGGTCTGCTAACGCTTCCAGAGACATCACAGGAGTAGAGGAGAGGACAGAGAAAAAGCAAAATAAAGGCCTGGTCCCCTGAGCATTAAACCATCATCTGTAGGATCTGAGCCTAGACAGCCCTGGGGCACAATTAAAAATCTTGCTGCCCTTTGACAGATCCGTGGTGAATACAGACTCAATAGCTCTGCCGGGAAATCCCCGACCCAGCCCAGCCCTCGCCCCCCGCTCACCGAGCTGCGGCTGCCGAGTGCCAGCCCCGAGTGACCCACGGGCACTGCGGTGGCTGCAGGGGGCTGGGGACAGGCAGCCGAGAGGAGAAGCGAGACCAACAATGGGCTTTGCATTTCTGGCACCGCGCAACCTGCCAGCATGGTGAGAGCTTCTCTCCGGGGAGACAGGCGTGGAGACAGCTATTTATCAGTCTGGCTGTGGTGAAAAGCCAGCAAAACATCCCTGGGTGAAGTTTTGCTGTCCCTGGCTGCGAGTGCCAGGCATGAGCTGAGAGCCGGCTGTAGCAGAGCCCAATCTCAGACAGACTGGGGGGGCAGACAGGGCCTGCACAGGAGAGCATCCTTCTTCCCTCATCCCCTGGGATGGGCTCGCTGCTCCCATGATAGCTGGGGGCCTGGCCAGGCCAGGAGTGCTTGCTCTGAACCCAAAAGTGCCAGGAGCCACAGAAAGCAGAATTCTGAAGGCAGTTTGCTAAGAAACTAGTAATGGCCACAACTGCATGTTGGAAAGGGGTAGGTATCCTGGAGAGGACCACAAAAATGAGGCCATGGCTAAGAAGCACAGGTGGTTCTGAGTACTGGGTTGGAGATGAAGGGGCTGCATGAGGGAGGGGACATGCTTGCACAGGATGAGGACACAGGCAGGCAAGAAGGCAGCAGCAAGGAGGGGACGAGGGGAAAAGGAGCGTATTCTCACAAGGCCATGGAAGGGGGAGCACAGTGGGTGTATGAAAGACTTCCAGGGGAGCAAGAGGTGGGTGTGCCCTCGAGAAAGAGCAGAGAGACTCAAGCAGGAAAACAAGGACCCCTGCAGGGATGTGGTCTCCACCAGAGCTGGCATCTCAGGCAGAGGCGAGGGAGTTCCCACCCGGCAGCTGGGGGGCTGGGCAGGCACAGACAGCCCAGACACGGTCCCTGGGGCTGGGAAATCCTCAGCATGGAAAGAGAGGGCTATGGGCAATGGCAGCAATAAACTTGGCCGTATCCTTGCTGGCGGGGAGGGGCGGGCTGCTCGCAGCGCAGGAGGGAAGGAAGCTGGTCCGGGCTGCAGGATGGCACTCATCAGAGCCACTCACCCACGGCCCAGCCCCGCACCCACGGAGGGTGGGCTTCGGGGGGACCATGCCATAGGGCAGCAGCTGCCACAGAAAAGGAGGGAGGGCATCCCCGATGTGGGGAGTGCTGTCCTCTCGCAGTGCCGGCGGGTCGCCGGTCCCAGCGGTTCCCGGTGCAGTGCCGGAGATCTGCAGCTCCATCTGGTGGGTACACGGCCAGGGCTGCTGAGGCTGCGGAGAAAGCGCTGGTGAAGAGAAGGTAGGTGGGATAGAAGCAGATTAGAGCACTTAAGAAACCAAATCCACACGGCGTCCGGACCACACAGTGTTTTCTTGTTATATTTATTTTCTTAACCAATCGCCTGCAGGTTGTCTAGCTGAGAATAAAGACAAACCTTACAGTAGCAGAAAAAGCAGCATAAAGGGCCCTTCAGGATACAACAGGGAGGAGAGGACAGCACATGGGAAGCTGCACAGCCAGGAATTGATGCTGTGTGAGCCACACTGAGTTTGGTTATTTTTTTTCCTTCAGCCTATCATTCTTCCACCAATTCAGTCATGAAATCTTTGATATCATACCTATCTTCAGCATCAAATCATTTGCAAAGCCAGGTGAGGATGGATACAGCTGCCTCAGTGGTTCTGCAGATCTGCTCCTTGTTGGACTAATTTGACAGAGAGGTCTAAAATCAATTTCAGTACCCACTGGCAGAGCACAGGAAACAGAGAAGTCCTGGACTTAGAGTAAGCACTACTTGCAACTAGTAAAACATCAGTGTGCTATCAACATCATTATTCCCATATTAAATCCAAAGCACAGTGCAGTAACAGGTACAAAGAAGAACATTTTCTCCATCCCAGCTGAAATCATTTGTGGCCACAGGACATGCTGTGCCCACAGGTAAGTTCTGCAGGAGCCCAGCTGCCCTGCAGGGAAGGTAAGAGTCAGAGTGTTCAGCTGCATGGGGACAGCAGGTTTCTTCCAGCCTTATGACACCCACCAGGTCCCTAAAGCCCCGAAGGGTGAAGTAGCAGAAGGCAAGAGTCTGCATCTTCCCCTTTGCCCAGACCCTGTAGCCCAATATTTGCAATTTCTGCATAACTGGGGCATAGACTTTGGACTTGCTGCCACAGTCTTCTTGCACTTGCCAAGTTTGGCACCCTTTGCCCCCTCTGCAGGGTACCCAGACAGCCAGCCAAAGGCAGGGCAGACTGGGCATGTGCCTCTCTGGAAGCAGAGCTCCACTGGGAGATAAAAACAGCCCAAGGCTTCCCGTCGAGATGCCCACACACTCCTAGAAAAGGCTTTTGAGACATTAAAAAGCACAAATGCATTCCTGGGCTGAGGAGAAGGGGATTGTTTTATCTTGCAAGTAACAAACCTCATTCTGTGCATGGGCTAGCTGGGAGATTCATCCTCATACAGAGTATGTCCCATAAGAATCCCTCAGACCCATCAGTCTTCCAAAGGCTGTTGGACAAAGTGCCTGGCCAAGGCATCCCAGTGTGCTCCCATGCCACCAGGAGCTGGGGAGCTTGCTGAACCAAGAGCAAGGGCTGGCCTTGGGTATCCAATTTTCCAGGCAGTTCTCCAGCTTCCCTAGCCATTGCCCCAGCTCCTCTTTGTGATCCCCAGGTCCCTCTACATGATGGTAAAATAAAGCACAATGAAGATGATCAGTGCCACAACACAGAGCACAGAGCTGCCAATGCAGCAGCACCATTTCCAGGAGAAGTTGCTGTTGGAGGGTGAGGGGTGGTGGGTCAAGGCTTCATGGGGCCTTAAGCCGTGGTGTTTTGGGGTCTGAGATGTCCTGGATTTGTTTTTACTCCGGGCAGCCCCTGCTGGGGCTGACTTCAACTCAGTGCGATGGGTCCTGGCCTTGTCCACACCAACCAAGGGCTTGCAGTCATCTGATCCCAGGGATGACCGTGACTCCGTGTGATGGGTTCCAGCCTGCCCCGTATTTGTTAAAGACTTCCAGACATCTGATGGCCAGCCCAGCCATGGCTTGCTGCTGTGCATCCTGGCCTCATCCTCATCCATCAAGGGTTTCCAGGCCTCCAGCGCCGGGGCCCTCTGTGACCTGCTGCAAATGCCAAGCTCGCAGCCCTCGCAGCGGGCACGGTCATGGGGCCCTGCCACTGGTGTATCCACCACGACTTCCAGGAGGTCAGAGCGCTGGACAGGCTTCTTGTAGAAATACTGGAGGATCTTTATCACCAGGTTGTGCAGAATTGCCTCCACAGTGTCCGGGCTGAACTGAGGATCCTCCAGCCGGGAGTCAGGGCAGCGCCTGCATTTCTGGCGAAAGATCCGCATCCACACCGTGCCCCAGCCTGGGCTGTGGTACATGTGGAACAGCACGTGCACTTTGGCAGAAGACCAGTTATGGAAGCACTGGGAGCACTGAAACCTGTCAGGGCAAAGAGGAGACCAGCTCATCCCAGGTGCCCCATGCTGAGCTAGAGGCTTTCAGCACGGTCAGTAGGGACGAGGGTTAACACAGACTATGGACTAACTTCACTCATGCAAGATTTACACCAAACTGTCCTCCCCTAACAGCATGATGCCAGTCTGGGAAATTCACCACAGATGTGAGTTGAGGGCCGGCCCCAGCATTAAAGATTTCAGAAGCCAGGCTGTCCTTTGGGATCCTGGCCCCACTGCCAAAAGCAGGGGCCCTTGGGGTGGGAAGCATCAGGTCCCTATTTGGGACTCCAGCCCCTCATCCGTGCTGGCTCATCACAGCTCAGCAGAAAGCCAGCATCAAGCCCAAGACTGGGTAAGACAATAAAAAGAAGCAAAATAGAAGGAAGGTGTGGGTGGAGGGTGCAAGGCAGGTGAAGAGAGATCTTGAGGAGCCACAAGGTGTGCAGCCCACAGCTCCTCATCTTGCATAATCTGCATGGGGGCTGGCAACCAAAGTTTCCATTTGCTGTCACTCAGGCAAGGTGTCTGAGCAATGTTTAGGGTGGAAATGTTTGGGATGAGGCTTCTTATGAGTAATGCAGAGCCACAGCCTCCCTCTGCCCAAGGCCCTGCAGCCTGGTGCAGGTACAGGGGCTGCTGAGGCATCCCCCCATGTCCCAGAACACAGTGGTTCTCCCTCTCCTCACGCTCTGAGTGCAAACCCAGAAGATTTGGTTCTAGTGAGGTATAACTCCCCGTACTTGCTGAAGGAGCTCTTTTCATCTTAACAACGACATGGAGAAATTCTGGCCAAACAGCAGCTGCCCTTTGGACCTGCTGAACTATTCTCCCCTCAGTTTGGCAATAACCCACCAAGCTTCAAACAAAACAAAGAAACCCTTCACAGCCTCATCCACCTCCAAACTCCCCCTCTTGCTCAAAAAACCCGTTTCCTTCAAGCAAATTTTGAAAAAGGAAAAGGTTCACATGGCAACCCATCAACCCTGACGCCCTCTGACAGGGACTGCCAGCAGCCCCCTACCTGCCAAGAGCACGGCGCTGCACAAACTCCTTCCAGCCAGGCCTGCAGGCCTGCAGCTGCAGGGCATCATCCTCCAGAAGTGTCCACAGATCTGTTATGTGCATTTCTTCAATCTTCACTGCAAAAATGCCCTGCCACGTACTCATAGTTCCACTTGAAGCTGGGGGAGGGGTAGCGACCTAGCTTGCAAGTCAAGCTTGCAGCTTCTGGATGCACATGTGCAACTGCCTTTTCCCTATACTCTTCCTCCTTGTACAATGTTTTTGTGCTTGGAGAGGGGAACCTTTGCTCCTACACCAGCAGCACCACCCCATTCCAATCTCTGAGTCAACAGTCTCTGCTGACACTGCACCAGGTCTTGGCCAGGTGAAATGTCCCCTAAAGTAAGGACAAGGTGGGTTTCCTCAATATATGTACATGAACCCCTGACCTTGGAAAGCCACCATGCTGCTCTGTCCATAGGCAGAAAGACTGGAAACAAAACCCCCTGCCAGGCTGCCCACACCCGTCACATGGCAGTGGGGAGAATTTAAGAGAGATTTGCCCAGTTTAGGAATAATGAAAGTGAAACCCCTCAAAAATGCAGGACTCAGCAGCTGATAAAGCTCCAGATAACCTTATCTATCTCAACAGCTGCCACCAACCATGGGCTATTTTTACCTATTTTCAGCCAATTTGAGCAGAAAAAGACCTAACATGAAACTTCAGGGCGGAAAGTTGAGGAGGACAGCAGGGTGCATAAAACCAAAAGAGATGAGGTGTGCTCTGAGCTGAGAGCACCAGGGCAAGGTATAAACAGCAGGGCTGGGGCCGCCTGCTGCCCTTGCCTCCCAGCTCACCCCTCTTGGGGGGCACAGGTCCCCCAGGAAATCCCATGGAGAGCAGTGCAAGATGGAAAGCAGGTTAGATAAGATGCCAAATGATAACAGGTCTTGAGTTTGAGAAAGATCTTGATAAGGCAGGTTTAGCTCCAGGCAGTCCATGTAGTTAAATCCCAGGAACCACAGCCTGGCAGGGAGGGTCTGATCTTTGCTGCTGGAAGGGAAAAGCCACTGCCCCTCCTGTGACAGTGGAGGCAGGAGACCCCAGGAGATCCCAGGGCAAATCAAACCTTCAGCTTCCACATTTTCCTTCTTTGATGTTCCTTCCACTCTCAATGACACCTTGATACCATCACCTGGAGCAGGACTGAAAGGACAGAAAGTGCTTGGAAGCAGAGAAGCCAAGACAAGGTCTTCAGGAGGCTTATGAAGAAAGCCCTAACCTATGGATAGACCCTGAGACACCCCCTTGCCAAGACCCTTGTCATGGCTTCATTGTGTCCTGCTTGGGCTGGGGCAGTGAACTACAAACAGGTCAGGGAAGGAGGGATCATCCCACCAGTGTTTTCAATGTTCACAGAAGGGAGCTGGGGGACATCCCTGGCTCAGGACTGGTACATGATCTTTAAAGCAGCAGATCTTTACAGCCTCCTATCATTCCTTTCCCTGGGGCCCCCATGTCAATAGGTTCATTTTAGAAGACCCCTTCATGTATCCTGCCACAGAGGGGTCTTCAGAGCTGCAAATCTCATGGTGGAGCTAAGTAGGGAAAGGGTTGGCCTCACAGCTGGCACCATGGCCAAGCATGGCATGGGGACCCAGCCAAAAGCACAGTGACCAGCATGGAGCCCCCACCCTGCAGCATCTGCCTGTCCACTTGACCCCTTCTGTGTTACTGTCCAAGATTTACCCTGGAGGGGTTGAATGCAGGAAAGACCTAAAGCTTTTGACACCTTCCCTTTACATCTAGGGCATGCCTGTGTCAAACATCTCCAGCTGTTTTGAGGAGGAGAAGCACCCTGGGGACACAGCCCTAGCTCCTGACACTCTCATATTCACCCAAACAAGGATCTGTGGTTTCAGCCCAGCTCTTCCTCCTCGAGGCTGCTGACACAAGGCATTCTCCCCACAGGACAGGCACCACTCCCCACACTTCCCACCCCAGGGGCCAAAACACTGCCCCTCTGGCACACTGCTCAGTGGGGATACAGTGGCATACCTCGTTCCTGGTGTGGGAACGGGTCCCTGCCTTCAAAACCTGGCTGTGATGGAAACCAGAGTCCTGTTACGTCATGGCAACACAACTCAAATCATGACCCACAGTGTGCTGAGCCCTCACAGTCATCTCTGACACAGCCGAGTGCTGGTCCCTCTATTAAAGCTTCTGACTTGCTTTTACTAAAGGGACTTTCCTAGAACAGCCCACAGAGATGAAATTGCTTCGACATCCTGTTCCATTTCACACACACACCTCCTGGCTCTGCCCAAGTACCTTGCTGCTTGTCAGTACCTGCCTGGAAACAAAAGCTGTTCCTACAGGATCTCCCCACAGCCTGGCCTCAGCAGGGAGTGGGGACAAGCTCAGTCCTGCACACAGTGTGACCTCGTGGGGCTGGCAGCCCTTGCCAGGGTCAGACCCTGCCAATCCTCTTCACTCCAGCACACTGGTCATGGCTTCTCCGTGGGATGCGTGAAGGAAGCACGCAAGGTGCAGCCTCAGTGGTAATTTCCCTGCTGTTTTTGCACAGCACAGAATTATTTTTGACTTGAGCTCCCACCCCTGGGTCAGCCGCCTCTGTGTGCGCGGGAAGGTTTCCCGAAGTTCTTTCTCCTCCTCTTCATCTCTCACTATGTGTCAGCCTCCACATTCCCCACTCTTCCAGCCAAGGGACAAAGTGCCCACATGGCCTATAAGGACTCTTCTTGGCCCACGTGTGCCCCATTCCTGCTGGGACATCCATCCCTTGCTCTGGCATGGGTCACCCCAGACCCTGGTGGCTCCATCCTGCCAGCAGTCCCTGGAAGGGGCAGAAAGGGGCATTCAACCCCAGATCCCATGCAGGACTGCAGAAAGGAACATCCCCTCAGCAGCAGGGATGCTGTGTCCATGGGCACATAAAATTTACAGGACAGATAAACTGACATCTAAGCAACGTGGCAGAACCCTAAACACTCCTCACTGCTTGCTTCATACTGAGGCTTTGTCCATTCTGAAGACTTCCCTCATTTTTTCCTGAACGCGCCCAATTCTTTTCCATCAGTCATTTCATTCTTTCAGGAAATTTTTGCTCTTTTCTCCGGGTCATCAGGGTGTATTCAATTTCTAACCTGCCACCCAAACAGCCCCTACACCCTCTTTCAGTAGCATCTTGCTTTCCTATGAGCCTGGCTTCCCCAGAAAATCTCTGTTGGATGTGTCTCCTGCACAAACTATTGATAACTGCTCATGGGATAGAGCTTCTTGAGAATCCATCCACCCACAGTGACAGAATTTCCCACTTCCTCATTTGCTTATGAGAATGTTATGTAAGGCACCACAAAGATAGCATCACTCCTGCTTTTCCTGTGGTACCCAGTCTGTCACCCTAATGAAGAGAAAATGGGGATGGTTTGACACAAGTTCCTGCTAAATCTGTGTTCTCAGCCCCAGAACTGCCCTGTCAGTGTTTGCCACTTGGTGGTAATTTGTTCCAACAGTTTTCTGGGTACTGAGGCAGGTTGACTCATCTAGAATTTCCCAGATCCTCTTTTTTCTGCTTCCATTGAGCAGATGGTGAATTGGACATTCATATCCTCCTGGGACATGACTCCATGACAGCTCTCTGGCTCTCTGTGCCTCAGTCCCCCTCCAACCTTGATGCATTTGACAATGAATAGCTGTCACCCCTAGTCATGGTGAAACCCACCAGCTCTAGGGACAAGCAGTGACTACAGGTTCTCTTCCATGCTGGACTGTCTGCACAGCTGAACTCTTGGAGCAGAAGGGTCCACCTATCTAAGGGTGGATTTGAGGAAAGGAGGATCAGTTCCTCAGGAAATAGAGCTATGGCCAAGCTGGACTGTAGAGAAGGCATATTGCCCCATCATCCTGGACTTCTGGGATGGAGAGGGATGCTGAGCAATGGAGAGAGATTTAAGTAGGCAAATGGATGTAATGATATGGGCAGGTATCACCTCACATGGGTTTAGGCTCCTTGTTCAGTGATGGTCCTTTCAGCCACAAGGAGCAAGCTCAACCCCCTCCAACAAGGCTCTGTGCCAGTGCCATGGGCAGAGAGTTTGGCCTTGGGACAGAGGAGCAGGCAGGCACAGGGCTCCTGCCTGGCCCTCCAAGCCCCATGCACCAGGATCTGGACTGTGAGCTCCCTCACTGAGCATCACATCCTACCAAAGAGAAGAAGAGAGAGGAGAAGAAACTCTGGAGGCAACTCAAAGCAAAACTAGAGAAAGCAGAATGAGGGCGGTTGGAGGAAACACAGATACACTGTAAGCTACAACAGCTCAGTGGCAGGTAGGGTGAGACTCTCGGTGGGACAGGATGGAGGAGATGTTTTGGACCCAGACCCCTCAGGACACACCAGAGCTGTGCAGCCTGGCCATGGTTAGGGGTCCAGGCAGCCTACCCTTCCCACCACCAACCACAGCACCCACCAGCTCCCTCCAGCCTTTCTCTTCCAGGAAAAACAGTCACTTTCCCAGATAGCCAAGGCCACGGTAATCCTCCCACACCACAGTTCCTGACAGACCAGTCCCACCCACAAGCCATCTCATTAATCCAGTGGACAAATAACCCACACACCTGATGCATCATCTCCAGTCCAACCTCTCCTAATCAAAAACTTTGGAGACATCCCAGTGACCAGGACAGTGCTCACTTGAAACTGACCCTGCTGTCCTACAGTCTGACCACCCCTTCTCCTCTCAATATCTGCAATGCCCTGGTGGGTGCTCAGGAACAGTGATTGGCTGCTTCATGGCATGGCTCTCCTAAAAGACACACCTTCAAAGTGCAGGAGAGGATTTCCTTTCCATCTTCTTCTTCATCCACCTGTCCAGTTTTCCCAAGACATGGTTTATGAGTTCAGGTTTCTTGAAGAGATGCTTGCTCACATGTTGTTTCCAACCACCTTTAATCAAGGCTGGGGTGTGTAAGGAGCCAGGCTAGCTCTCAGGCATCATGTAGGAGGTTTTTGCTTGCTTAGGTATAGCCCAGGCATGTTGCCAGGCATCCAGCTTTCTGCAGGTGCTGACAGGGACCAGTCCCAGCTCTCTGAGGTCTCCCAGAGGGCTCTGGCCATTCCCCATCATCAAGACCCTAGTGTGGGACCAGGCTGAGGCTCTGCAGAGGTCTCAGCAGGTGTGTGGTCTCAGGGGGCTGACGAAGCATTTTGGCACTGAGGTGGTGGCAGCCACTCCTCAGGGGAGCGCTGGGTGCCCGTGGTCGGAAGCCGCTGCTTCAACTGCCAGACCAGAGTGCACAGGAAATGCAGCAGCTCCAGCACCCACAGCCTCCCCCTGGCTGGTCTGGGGTCCCAGCACAGCAGAAGCTGTGGCACAGGGATGGGGGTCTGAGGGGATGTGTGTCTGTGGGGAGGGTGGTATTTGGTACAGTAGCTGTGCAAATGTGGGGGTGTGCACACAAATTTGTCTGGTGACTTGTTTGCACATCTGCATGTTTGTGAGCATTTGCGTGTGCTTGCACATGTGGGCACACCTGATTCCCCATTCCCAAGAAGAATACTGGGGTGTGGGGCCTGACACCCATCTCAGGGCACTGCTTGGTCTGGGGGTGCTCAGGCACCCCATGCCAGGTGAAGGGGAGTATAGCTCATGCCTGTTACTGCTGGGCATCCTGTGCTCCAAGCAGGGATGGGAGATGGTGTCCTGGAGCATCCCCAGCACTCAACCAATGCATCTTGGGGCCCCAGCCTTCCTCCCTGCAATGGGCAGGACTGTAGCCAGGCTGATGGGAGGGGCACAGCACTGCAGCAGGCTGGACGCTCTCCCATCCCAAAAGGCAGTGGGAGATGCTTTTACTAAACCTCCAACCCCACTGGATGGCTTGGGAGCCTGTGGTCAGCTGCAGACCACCATCCAACTAGAGACGAAAGGACTCAGCTCCAGCTGTACCTGCAGGAGTCATAGCTGCAGCCAGGGAGGGCAGGAAGTGCTGAAGATCTGGCAGCTCTGCTGCCCGAAAGGTAGGATGGAAAATATGAAGCAGGGTCCACCCTCTCAGCTATGTCAGTGTCGTGTCTGACGGGAAAGCAAAACGCAGAAGTGCTGACTGAGCTCCCACTTTCCTGCTGCAGCTGCCTCCTGCCTCGTTTTCTGGGGCCTGCTGGCCACAGCAGGTCCCTGTCAGAGCTGCTGGGGCAAGGAGCAGGGCTGCTGCTGGCAAAAAGCCCCAGTGGGCTGAACCATGAGCTGGCATGAGTTATGTGAGTTATGGGTAGTTATGGCACTGCCCGTGGAAACTACTGGGAGCCTTCAGCAGCACTGGGGACCAAAGGGGACACCACGTCCACTGTCTTACCCTGAAGAAAGATGAAAGCTATCCCAAATGGATATTTATCCCATCTAGTCCCCTCTGGAAGTTTCTCATGGACTTTCCAGTCCCCAAAGAGTACAAGATACGGTGCCTGGCTTGCCTCACCCCTTCCCCCAGCACCCAAGTTGGCTCCCAAAGGCTGCACTGGTTTTACTGGGGGGTAACGGAGGAAGAAACCTGCTGACAGTGCTGCCAAAGTGTAAGATGCAAGTGACTCTTCTCAGTTTTCACTGAGTTTCACACTCTCCTGGCAAGCCTCTGCTGCCTCCAAAGCCACTCCTTACTGGGGTTTCTCCTCTCTCAAGCAGCTGTCACTTCTTTCCGCTCTGGTTTCTGGCAGGTAGCACATCTCTTTCAAGAGAGAAAGTGGAAGTTTGAAGCCAAAAAAGCTGCACTGAGCACCACGGTATGAGCTTTGCCCTGGCTAATGGCAGCCAGACCCCTGGCACAGCAGGGATTCTCATCCCCACGGAGTGGGTGAGTGCCCCAGGACAAGCCTGATTGAGGGAGAGTGTTGGCTTTCAGCTGTGCCTGGGTGACCAGCTCAGACAGGGGCAAGGAGAAAAAGAGCATCGACCTCTCGAAATTCTTAAGAGCAGCTTTGTGGAAGAGCAGCTTGCATGTGTCACGGAGAGGCCCGGGAACCACAACAGATGCTGCCACCTCCCAGCTCTGCCCTGCACTGCAAGAGCCGTTATTTGCCTGCCCACGCACTTGCCATCACGAGTCAACAAACTCCTGGATGCAAAACTCTTTATTCACCCCCATGGCCATATCTGACTCCCACCTGGGGAGGGAGGGACACAGGGGCAGATTACCCCTCATGCAGAGGAGGAAAATGCCTGGAGACAGGCAGAAGAAGACCAGCTTCCTGCTTCCCAGGGGTTTCTGAATAGGAGTGTACAGGGCAGCCTCTGCTCCAAGCAAGAAGCTTGCAAGAAGCCTTGGGCTCCCATGAGCAGCATCTCACAGGATTCACTCCAGTTCTGACCTCCAGCACTTTCTTCAACAGTCATGCTTTGATAGTTGGCTCAGACTAGGGCAAGGAAGCAGCATGGCCATTCCAGAGAGCACTGGGTGGAGGCAGAGTACCAAGGCATGCTGTAAATCACTTTTGGGACAGAACCTGTTGGCATCACTGCTCTGCCTCAGCCCATCCTCCCTGCCCAGAGTGAAGAGGCAGCACAAGGAGCACAGCAGGGACCTTCCTCATCCTGTGGTACCCACCCCATGGCCACAATCACACTGTGGCCAGGACTGTTCAATATCGACTCCAGCAGCAGCATCTCTGTGGCTTTAGTCCTGGTACGCTGGATTTTCCCGGAGTTAGGGGCTGGGGCAGCCTGTTCATGCCCACACCCTGCTGAGGAGGGACCCTGACCCTCAGCAGGGCTGTGATGGCAGCTGTCGAGTCCTCTCATCCCGGTGTTTCTTGCCACGCTCCGGTGTGACAGGTTTCTCCTCAGGGAAGATGATGGTGGCGTATTCAGTCTGCTCAACTGGCTGAGTCTTGGGGGGCACTGGGCTGCGCTGGTCCCACTGAAACTCCAGCACACCATAGTCCACTGTGGATACAAACACCACGGGGGGCTTCTCTTCCTTCTGCAAGGTAACCCCATCGTGGTGGTTCAGCATCCAGAGGTACCCACCATCCCCAGCACAAGCCAGTTCTTACAGCAAGTGCCAAAATCAGCTCCGAAGCCTCACGGGAGAGAGAGAGTGACACACAGCAGAAAGATGCACAGACCTGGGGTAGAACAGGCACAGAGGAACCACATCGTGAGCCTTGGGGTCTCAGCTCTCCCTCTGCAGGCAGGCTGGACTCTCTGCCTGCCTGGCCACGGAAGGCAGGGCTGTGCTAGGAGCCCCCTTCCCACCTCTCCATCGGGCTCTAAGGTGGCATGGTGTGCAGGAGAAGAGCCTCGGGCTGAGTTTGCTCTGCCCAGAGAGGGGAGAGCAAAGGGCAACCTACTCACTGCCTTCAGCCACCTAATGAATGGGGTTGGAGAGAAGATGGAGACAGATCCCTCCTAGAGGTGCCTGGCTAAAGAGAGAGGAAAACAGGCACCAGCTGCAGCAAAATAAATTTTAGCTTGATATATTGGAGGGAAACATCCTCCCATTCTCTACAGCAACACAATCCACTGTCAAAGAGAAGCCTGCTTTGAAGAAGAACTGGATTAGAGAGTCACATCCTATCTTGGGTAGTTTTATTTTGATTTTGTGATGGGGCTGTGCTGCTGCAGGTGCAGAAGAGCAGTTGTAGCTGTGCAGAAAAGATCAAGCAGCAGCAGAGAAGACAGAAGAGATGCTTGTGAAGAACTGATAAAGGAAGGCCCAGCACCCTCCTTGCCCCAGCAATGCCACAGTGCTCTCCTGCAGCACAGCAGGGTGACAGAGGCGGAAAACTCACCACTGGCATGTTTTCACTTGGTGGTTTCTGCACATCTGCAAAGTAACACACTTGGTTAGAGGAGGTTTGTGTGCCATGTAAGCTGGCCCAGCCCCACCAAAGAGCACCGGACACCACAGTCTTTTTACCACACATCCTCCTTGTCCACAGGGTCTAACACCCTTAGCATTACAAGGACAAGTGAGACACCAGCCCACAGTCTAGGGTTTAATTTGGGATTAGTGGAGTGCAGCAGAACTCTCTGTGAGTCCTTGGGTGCCTGTGGCATTTCTGAGGTGATGCCCTGTGCTGCAGAAGGGTGAGGTACTCCAAAGGTACCTGGGCAAGGTGCATGGGAGGGATTCAAGTGCACCTTTAAGGCACAACACTAATGAGTGCTGTAGAGCCACGGCACATGGTCTAGGGGCTCTACAAAGGGCAAGCAGGGCTCAAAGCACCCCTCTCCTCCCAGCATGGAGACATTTGTCCCACAGAGGTATGCCACAGCTGAACCAGTCCATGCACCCCAGGTCCCAAACTGGGTTTGTGTGGCCTCCAGGGGAATCATACCTCCTCTCTTGTATGTGAAGGTGAGATAGCCGAAGATCAGCAGCACAACCACTCCAGCCAGCAGGAGGATGCCCAGGAGCAGGGCCTTGATGTGCTCTGAGGGGTTGCCTTCCTCCACCTCTGGCTCGTCAGTAGCATTCACCTGAGGGGCTGCTGCAATAGGCATTCAGAAAAGGGGAAACAAAACACCGGGTCAGGAGTGTAACGTGGCCTCTACAGTCCTTGTGAAAGGCAGCAGGGGAACGTGGGGGCTGTCCTCAGAAAGGGCTCAGTTCCAGGTAGGCTGTCATAGTCCCATTTGTCCTCCAGGGTGCAAAGGAGACAGGACAGGGCAGGGCTGTGCTCTCCTGACCCATGTCAGGTCCTCTGACAGCAAGCTACTGCCCGCCTTAACCCCTGATGCTACAACAGGCTTGGGACCCATCCCCATCAGCTCAGCCCCCAGACTGACCTGTGACTATCAGCTGGGCCCTCTTGCTCTCCATCACTTTATCAGGCTCATAGAAGGTGATCAACCCACAGTAGTAGGAGCCCGAGTCGTTCAGGTGGAGGTTCAGGATCTCAATCTCAAAGACAGAAGTGTGGTTGATGAGCCGGTACTTCTCTGTCTCTGTCATGGGCTTGTATCGGCTGATCTCAGCAGTTTTTTGGGCTTGGCTGTGGTTGGTCTCCTTGTACCAGTTGAGGCTGTACTCTGAACCAGAGTCACTCTCCATGGAGATATTGCAGAAGAAAGTGGCTTTGTCACCTTCAGGGAGAGTCAACACTTCTGGAAAGAGGGTCACTGTTTGGGAGAGAGGATACAAGGAGCAGACATGGTTACAGCAGGCACAGGTCTCAGAAACAGGCACACCCTGGGTGGGAGCCAGGGATGCAAGCCTAGTCCACATCATCACTCTGGGACATGGCAGGTACATCAGACCATGTCTCTGCCATTCCAAATGTTTGCCTGCTGGCTGGAGAGGGACTCTCAGAGGTAGCAACTGTACTGCGAAATGGTTTCAGCAGACCAAATTGTGCTCTGGGCTACCTAAAATTAGCACTGAACACCTGTACCGGGGAAAACAGACTTTGGGGGTTGTATTATTTTTAAATATATGCTGTATGTTCATGTCTGAGTCATCGTCTCTCCAGCTCAGGTTGACTCTGAAAGTGAGCATAAGGACAGAGTCCCAGGCTGGGGCAGCATCCTGTGGTGCAACCCATCACATGCCTGGCTGCCTGCTGGGATGCTCTGGCTCTCTCCACTACACATTGCTGGGAGCTCAGAGCAGGCAGGGGCTGCCCTTGGCGCAGTATTTGCCATCTCCAGCCTGAGACTACCTGACAGGGCAGAACAACCTGGAGCTTACAGAGCCATCCCTTTCCAGGGGCCTGTCCTCTCCTTATGTGTACGTGGGAAGCCAGGTCCTGGGGTTCCAGCTGGGCTTGCCAGGCTGCTCCCAACACAGAATCCAGCCAGCCACAGCCACAGGCTCCTCTGCTTTAGCACCAGCCCTGCTGCTTCACCTCATTTCCCTGGCCATTATCCCGGTGGGTTCATCCATCCTGCATGGTGGGAGTGCTGCAAACACGGGCCAGGCACACAATGTCCTGCTTCAGCCAGCCCCACACAGCAGAACTGCTGTTGTATTAATTTCTGTTCAGAACAATGAAAAGAAGCATTTTTCACATGGGTCACCCAACCAAGCTATTCAAACCACCATGGCTTTGAAAGTCTTTGTCAAAGGAAATTTGCCTTCCCTTTTCAGAAATTACCACCAAAAGCAGCCCCAGGGCTTGCACACAGAGTCAGAAAGTCCCTCCTGACCCTCCAACTCTGGCCTGAGAACACAGGAGCATAACCTCAGCATCACCAACCAGGAAAGGAACCTGGAAATTCGGTGAATAAATACAAGATCAGATGGAAAACTGGGCTGAGAAATGAGGGTTGAGACTAAACAGGAGGAGGGAAGGAGAGAAGTGCCCCAGTTCCCACAGGCGGCGCTGGCTGTGGCAGTGTCCACATCAAGAGATGGAATTTCTGCCACGTTTTGGATTTCTTTTGTTTAACAGGAAATATTTGGCAGGTTCAGGGCTTTATTTCCTAGCAGTCCTGCTGCCAACAATGAATGAAGCATTTGGAGGACTTCTGAATGTAGATGTTGGGTTTACATGTTTTCCTGTATCTTCCCAGCTCCAGAGGTAACATCTGCTCCAAGGGACACTCAGCCCTCTGCCCACCCTCAAGGCAAAAAATACATGAATCCACCAAAGAAACAGTGAGCTGGAAGGAAAGGGAGACACAGCTGCATCAGAGCTCTCACTCACCCTGCCCAGACTCACACCTTCCCTTCAACCTCTCCTTCTCCCACAAAGTTCACCCAGAGAAAGGATCCCGGATCCTACAGGATCAAGTCCAAACCAGGAGCTGCAGCTCGAGGGCACAGACTGAAGCCACGAGAGCTAGAAAGAAAACTCCACACCCCACTGGCAAACCCATAAGCTCAACGCTAAACTCCAACCGCCGTCACTGTGTCACAATACAGCTCTGGTGTCCTGTCCCCTTCTCCATCCTTTAATCCCATTTCTGTCCCAAGAATCCCCAAGTCCTTCGCTTCAGCTGCACATACCCAAAAGCTTTGGCGTTTCTGCCTTCTTGATGCCAGAGCGAATTTTTAACTACAAAGCTCCCAGCCCTTAGACATTTTCCACCAGCACCAAACGACCTGGCCATGCCAGTGAGCCCGCCACACTCCTGCACCTACCCTGGCGGCAGCAGGTCAGCATCGGCCCACAGCAGAGCAGGATGGCACAGAGGTCAACCAGGGCCACCTCCACGCTGCCCCACAACTTCTTCGAGGCCCCTGGAGCCATGCTGAGCCACTGTGTCCCCTGCCCAGGCAGGCGGGAGGTGCTGTGCCGTGTGCGCTGTGACGCTCTTGGCTCTCTCCGTGCTTCCTTCCCCACGGTGGCAGCTTGTTCTCTGTCGTACACAGCGAGGGCTGGGTGGAAATGAAACGTACCCATCTCTGCCCCAGAGGGAAACCCGGGCTGCCTCCCGCCCCCAGCTTCCTCCCCACAGAAGCAAGGATCAGCTGAGCCAGACCTGGCCCCTTCCCCTCCCTGCGAGCTCCTGGCATGTTCCCATGCAGGTACCCAGCTGCCAAGCAGTGGGGACAGCTTAATACAACAGCTGTTCTGAGCCTGCACCCTTTCTGGGGAAAGCTTCCAGAGATGGACGAGGCAGGCACCACAAGGGACTTGTCCTCAGCTCTGAGCCTGGCCCATAAGTAAAAGTTGTCTTGGGTTCCTAGGCATCCACAGGTGCTCCCACTGGGTGCCTAAGGCAGTGTGGTTGTGGCACATGTTGCACTGGGTAGAAAGCATCTGAGAAACCACAGGACACCTATTGGTAGGCTGCTCCCACCAGGATGGGATAGGCTGGGAGATAAGGAGGGGGAGGAGGACAAGTTTTGCCTCGTGAGGTGTGTTTCTTCTCAGATTTGAAGAGAACAAGGGCAGGTGCCCAGGGCCAGGGTGCTGTTATTGGGGCAGAAGACTTCTGTAATTTTTTGCCATCCACGCTCCCCTCTCACCACACTGACTAATACTGGCATAGGAAATAACCAGCGGTGAAAACACGCTCCTCCACTTCTCTAAAACACAGCCTTGGTTCCCCACAATTTTGAAAAGTTTCTGGGGAAAATTAGTAACTGAAAATTAATAAGAAGGATGTGATTCTAATGATTACATCATTATTTTTCCAAGCTTCCACAAGCAAGCTGTGGGGCTGGGGCTTTCTCACCTCTCGCTTTCAAATGTGTCCCTGGCAGGTGAGTGGGCTGGGGCAGCCACCCCTAATTTCATAGACTCATGAAATCATAGAATCATTAAAATTGGAAAAGACCTGTAAGACCATCAGGTTCAGCCATAAACACCATACCACAAGGATGGCCAAGGAGGGGGTTCTAAGCTGGGGCAGACAGGGCTCACCCTGGGAGGGTGGCTCAGTCCACCCTGTCTTGGTCCTCTTTTCCAGTCTCCTCCTGACATTGCAGCATCATTCCTTTCTCATGAGCTGCTGGCACTACTTGAGCTGCAGAGCCAGGCTGGCTGCTGTGACCCCTTGTCAGCTCTCTATGCCATCTGGCCAGAAGCCACCGTGCTGCCTGGATGGGTGGCAAAGGGAGTGCTCTCCATCATGTACAAGGGTGCACGTGGGTTTTCACTTGGATATCACCTCTCCCTTCATGATTTCCTGGATTCCCACTAAAAAAGTCCGACTAAACTAAACTAAACTGAAGTGAACTCCAGGAAAAAAGGAAACTGACAGCAAGGACGCTTTTCCCCCTTGAGGCTTTATTTCCCCAAATGGTGATACCAGGCACTTGAACCAGGTGTGGGGAGGCTTGTTTGGCACTTGCCACATGTTTTGGTTTCTAGAGGTGGAAGATGTGATGGGTATCACCACCAACATCACAACTCAGCAAGCCAGGGATAGGCAGGAAAAACTGGCTCATCCTCCCCACCCTGTGCAGCAGCAGCAGAGGGCTGATTAGAATCATAGCACAAACTGCTCAAACTTTCCAACACACACCTGCAATCGGTACAAACTGGTACCCAGGCGGGGAGGCTGCTGTGTCCATGAGAAACCAACAACGGCAAGATGCCTTTTTCTCTGAAACAAAAACCCATGGTGATGAAAAGAATAAAAGAAAAGATCAAGCTGCTAGGAAGCTGCTGTGGAGGAAAGTGAGGTGAGCAGCAGTGCCAGCCTCAGGTGTCAGCATTGCAAAGGAGCATGGCCCCAGCCCCACAGCAACCCTGGGGCTCCAGGCAGGCTTTGAACCCTGCCTGCACCCTACCAGACCAGCACAGCTCACCCTGGCTCCTCCACCAGGTTCTCAGCATGAAGGAAAACAGCCTGGCTCCAACCATGATGCAGCTCCCTGCTTGTGCTGGTAAATCTGCTCCAGCCCAGTGGATCTTGGAGTTTGCTGAAATGGTCATAAAAAGGTCCTTTGGTGCTTAAAAAAATATAAATTATTTCTGTGAATTGGAGCATGGCAAATTGCATAGGACAGTCCTTTTCTATTTGGCCACCAACAGATGAAAATGAAGTCTAAAAAGTAAGGACAAGCAGAAATAAGTGAGAAGACTGTTCTTTAAGAAACAGCAACTTCAACAAGCACATGTCACACCAGTTCATTGGAGCATAAATGTCATAGCTTTTTTCCAGCCAGAAGCTGATGAGCTCCATCAACACAGCTGAGACCCAGAGGAGGACCTGGTCTTCTGCAGCCACCACTGCTGGGGCACACAGCTGTCACCTGAGCACTCACCTCAAAGGGTAGAGAGTCAGCCCCAAAATGGTTTAAAAGCATCTGGGGTATTTAAGGAGCACTGAAAAATTGGAAGAAGAAAAAGAAAGCTGTGATCAAACATCTCAGATGAGCTGACTGACTGAAGCCCAGAGCTGCGTGACCTTGAAGTCCAGGGAAAGCATAGCTTCCCAGGTGAAAGAGGAAACACAAACTGCCACAAAAAGATGCTGAGGAAGAGAAGCCCACACTTTCCAAAGATCCTTCCCCCAACAGTTTAACTGAATTCACATCTGTGGGTCTGACCCAGGCGGGAGCCGAGTGGCTGGGGTGAGAGAAGGAAACGGTTAATAGTGTTTGCAAATAAACACAGAGTCTTGAGGTCTTTCAGATACTTCTCAGAAATTATGAAGGTCTCTGCAAACGATTTGCATGAGCTGCAACTTCTGACCCTGTGGGGACAGGCAGCGTCCTGTGGTTGTGAGTAAGCAGCGGTAAGCAGTGAGTAAGTACAGGGATGGAACAGACACAAAACTGTTCCTTTAACAAGCAGAAACCTGCAGGGCCTGGGCAGAGAAATGGTAACTGTGACGGGAAGGTGCCACACGCGTATGGCAAGGGACCAATGTCACCTCCAGCATGGCAGTGAGAGCTCTTGCTGGCGGACAGAGCTGACACCCAGCCCAGTGGTACTAAGGACTCTGACAGTCCATCTCTAGCAAGAGGCGCTGGTAAAGTCTGTGGAAATTAGGAGCTGCTCCTGCTCAGGGTCTCAGCAACCCAGCCATGCTCAGAGCAGGTCGGGGCAGGATCTGGCACCAGTTGGGATATGCCTGTGCATCCCAAGCAAAACTCTGGCAGTGGTACCCCTTTCCTCCTGGGGCAACCTCACACCTCCTGTACCCGAGGGGCACCTCCAGGCACACCTAGCCCTGTCACGGTTCATGGCCCCCTCCAGACTCTCATCTGTGGCAGCAGCACCACTCCACAGCAGCACTGGCTGTGCCTTCACACTGTTTCCATTCGGAGCTGGGTGAGGCACACAGGGACCTTTCTCAGCCGTGTCATCCGCTGCACGTGGGAAGCACAATCGATCGCAAAGATCGCTGCTTGGAGATAACCTGCAGAGGAAACAGAATGTCAGCTTCTCAGCAGACGCTGCAGCACATGCAGCCTTCCCTGTGACACACAGCAGCTGTGGGCAGGGAAAAGGGAACAAGGGGTAGGATTTGAGGGAGCAAGAATTTTAGGCCTTTATGGAGGATTTAAGAAGTTGCTGGAGGAAAGAAGCAAGGCTGGGGTCTCCTCCCTGATGTCTGGGATGTGTTGTACAGAGGCAGGAAGGGAGCCTCGAAGCCCTGGGCAAGGCTGAGTGCAGGGGCTGTGGCTGCTGGCTGGTTTGGGGCAGAAGGGGGGCACTGGGGAAGCACCCAGTGAGGCCAGGCTGTCTTACCCCACTCTCACCCCATCATACCTCCAGCCACACTCCAGGCAGCAACCTCTTCAAACCACTTACAGAATCACAAAATTAATCAGGTTGGGGAAGACCTCTGAGATCGTCACATCCAACCTATGACTCAACACCACCATGACAACTACAGTATGGCATTAAGTGCCACATCCAGTCTTTCCTTAAACACCTCCAGGGACAGTGACTCCACCACCTCCCTAGGCAGTCCATTCCAAGATTAATCACGCTTTCTATGATTAAGAAATTCCTCCTAATGTCCAACCTAAACCTCTCCGGGAACAGCTGTGCCCTCTCATCCTGTTGCTGGTTGTTAGGGAGAAGGGGCTGACCCCCGCCCGGCTGCACCCTCCTTTCAGGGAGTTGTAGAGAGGAATAAGGTCCCTCCCGAGCCTCCTTTTCTCCAGGCTAAACACCCCCAGCTCCCTCAGCTGCTCCTCACAGGACTTGTGCTCCAGACCCTTCCCCAGCTCCACCGCCCTTCTCTGGACTTGCTCCAGCACCTCAGCGTCTTCTACAAGCCATTGCAAAATGTTACAATTATTACAGTTATTAAAATAGCCTGCAATTATTTAACACTTATTTACCACCTACTTCATTGTACAAGTCTTATTGCAAAAAAAAAAAAAACAAAACAAAAAACAACAACAACAAAAAAACCTTTCTTTTCTTTCTCTTCTTTTTCTCTTTTTCTTTTTCTTTTTTTAATACCAAACGACACCGCAGGCTGCAGACGCGCAGCACAGAGCTCCGCACGGCGCAGCACGCAGCCGGGCCCCGGGGCGGTGCCCGGTGACGCGCGGGGCGGGCGGCGGGAGCGGCGGAAGCGGCGGCAGCCGCCGCGGTTGTCCCGGTAACCAACGCCGGGGCCTGCGGGGCCATGGGCGAGCTGGGCCCGGACGAAGCGGCCGAGAACACGTACAGCCTGCGGCCCGGCCTGCAGCAGCGGTGAGGGGCCAGCGCCATGAGGGCTTGGACTGGAGCGTGTGGGCTCCAGTGGGAATGCGGAGCTGCGGCGGGAATGCCGGGAGGGGTCCCTGGGCGTGAGGGGCTGGCGGGAGGCGGTGCGGGGTTAAGAACGGGGAGCGCCGAGGGCTTGGGGGGCACCGGGCTGGTGGGGCTGGTTTCACCCCTGTTGATAGGTGTTTGGCTTTTGGCAATATCTCCATTTTAGCGAGGCTTTTTTTTCCTATGGTTTGTCATCTGTCATTTTTCTCTAATACATGAAAACTACATTTTCCCAGGTGGCATTGCGTATGTTTCTACACATTGTGTGTGAACTTTCTGGGCTTTCTGTTGCACTTTTTTTTTGTTGCCATGATAGATTTAAGTCGTCCACAGTAAAAGAATGCATCCGTGCAATACTGAAGGAGAAGCTGGCCGATGTACAGTACATCCCAGAAGAAATGCCTGAGCTTACAAAGTCTTTATCAGACACAATAAAAGACAGACTGAAAGGTAAGGATGTCTGCTGGAGATGTAATTTCTTTTCTTGACTTGTCCTCTCCCTTTTGACAAGATGCCTCTCTCTTCCTTTATTCTTGAAACATATTCCTTCCCATTGACTGACTCGAGTCTGCTGGCATGAAGCAATCTGTCCTATATATGCACCTTCCTTGCCTGTGGAACTGGAGACCTAGTTCGAGCAGACAAGATTTGTTTTCATATAGCTTGGCAAGTGTATGATGCCAAATGTGGAGGGTCTGCAGGGGGAAAGAAGCTGCATTGGAGAGAAGAAAGAAGTGATGTTTCATTGTTTTTTGATTCCGTAAACAGAACCATTCCTGCTCTTTTTCTGCTGTGAGTTAGATCAGAGCTGGAATAGCAGTGGAGATCAGAACAAGGCTCAGGGGGCAGAGGGAAGGGGGAGAGAGGAACGGTCAGCCAAGGAGGGATGTGACTACAGCCTTACAGCTCTGGAAAATGTTGTGCTGCTGCACAGGATGCCCTCCAGCATTTTTGAATTCAAGAAGAAAAGTGCAGAAACCACCAGGTGTTTCCTGAGTTTTGTGCTGGAATAAGTATATGGATGTGTGTGCTGGCATGGACATTTTTTTTCCTGTTCTTCCTGGGGACACGCTGGTGCTCCACCTGCTGGGCTGGCCTGACGTGTTGGCACAGCCGCGCGGTCACCCTCGGCAGGAGCCGTGGATTTGTGCTTCTCCCAGAATTACACATCTCCTTTAAAGCCAGCAGCAGCAGCTGTAGTCCCTGCACGTGTTCACACTGAGTTCCTCTGCACGGGGCTTGGCTTCAGTAATGTGTAACCACAGTGGCAGCAGCCTGAAGCTAGGCTGGCCCGGGGTGGCCACTCTTATCAGCTGGCATCTCTGATAAGCATTGACGTGTTGGATGTTAGCAGAGCCAGCGTGCTGTGCTCGGTCCTCCAGTGGAAACAGGGTGCTGGAGTCGTCCCGGGACACTGCTTTGTTGGAGACAGGCATTGGGATCTATATTTGATTTCAAACATGCCTGTTCTGATTTGGCTTCTGGAATATTGCCATGGCCTGATTAGATCTGTGCCCCAGAGGTACTTTTTACTGTTGTGAAACAATAGCACATCTCTGAAGGCACAAAAATAACACAGCTATTATGTGGCCTTTAATACCACTCAGAAGCAAAGGAAACACCTGTGTGGCAGAAGAATCTCACAATACCTTTGCATCAAAACAGTTTTAAAATCAGACAGTTTTTTTTCAAATTGCATTTTGTCCGCCAGCAGCCTCATTTATGTTCTTTCCATGTGGCCAGATCATGAAAGTTGTCAAAGCAGAATGCTGACACACAGTGTGGCTGCTCAGGGGTGTCTTGTGCCTTAGATGCATCTTCTGATGGATGCCAACTACCCTGTTCACCCTTTGACTCCAGCAAAACCGTGGTACTCCATACTAAGGAAAATGAAGCTTTGCAAGGCAGTCTGTCCACTTGGCTACTTGCGTGGGCTTGTACAGCCACTTGCTTTATAGCCAGAAATCTTTAGCTTTCAGGGTCGTGTCTTGGGCTCATAGTTTTAAAAAGTTATTGCTCTCACTATTATTTTTTTCTCTCTCCAGAGGAGGGATTTGACAGGTACAAGATGGTGGTGCAGGTTGTCATTGGAGAGCAGAGAGGAGAAGGAGTGAAGTAAGTTTTGCATCTTCTAATTGTATTTCTAGCATGTTTTCTGGGTTTGGGTGTGGTTTTTTCCTTTGGAAGCTGCTTCCACCTTCCCTTTCTACAGAGATCTGTCTGCAGATGATGAAGTGTAAATCACTTTCTTTTCTCTTTAGTGGCAACTTGAGTGCTTAGGTTGTGACTGGTTGAATTAGCCAGTGATAATTGGTTCTATGGTGGTTCTTGGCAAGGTGAAGGAGTGTGGTAGAAGCCTTTTGTGTTGTATTCATGATGAATTAGGGTACACCCCCCTATCCATTCCTAAGGCCCTGCTGGAGCACAAAAGCCCTGGTAAAGCACTTCTGTCTAAAGCCAGAAAGCTTCCGTAAGCACATCATTTACATTTTTCCGAAGTTTCAATTTCTATAATCCCACTGCAATTCTGCCATGGGAACCAAGCCTAGATTCCCATGTGGGTGCTGAGCACTTGCAGTCAGCTCCAGATGCCTGCAGTCAGATGAAAGAATTCCTCTTGGCTGCAGTAGTGGGCTGTAGCTTTCCATTACTCGTGGGTAGGGAGAATACAAAAGGGAACAGCTTACAAGGTTTATGTGCTTTATCTGCTGGGCTTATCTTTATTATTGTGCCTGGTATTCCAGCAGAAGATAAGTGCAGCAGAGCTGTAATCAGATCTGCTGCCTTCCTGTTCTGGAGGTCAGAGAGAGATGCCTGTACCTGCTGCTCAGGCTTTTGTCAGGAATGTCTGTCTGCAGGCAGGCTGCTCCACAAGCACCGTGCCAGGGTGAACAGTTCTGTGTTCAGGTGGTCTGATCAGAAATGTGAAGTCCAGCCACACAGGCTGACAGAGCAGTTGGGGAAATTTTCCAGTTTGCAACAGACAGGAGGCGAGATTGAAACACAGTCACTGACATCCTTAATGCAAAATACACCTTAGTACAGTCATTCATACATTATGGGACTGTGCCCCAAAAGGAATCCTGTCAGCTGAGGCTCACTGGGGCAGGCAGGGAGTGGGAGCCTTGCAGCAGGGAAAAGGAAATGTCAGTGCCTTTAGACAAGGCAGCAGCAAGGTCTCTCATGCACTATCCTGTTATGGTCTGGTTGTTTGTGCTCAGGATAGGGCTTGGGTGTAGAAGTCCATCGGGATAGTCAGAGAGCAGAGGGTATAGATACGGAAAGACTTGAAGAGGTCGTGGTCTTGTAGCATGGCATCTGCCAAGGAATACGATAGCTCCCTATAAATAAATGGGGAGTATGTACCATGAGGGTGCAGGAGGTGAAGGACAAGAACAAATAAGCTAAATTAGTCACTGATATGCATAGGCCAGAAGTCAAAGATTCTTAAGCACCATGGCAATGAGGTTTCAAGCCCTGCTGCGCAGTGAAGGTGGCAGGGTTGAGAGCTGATGAGTTTGAAAGAGGAGCACATACAGAGGGGATTACAGCATGTGGTAGAATTCAGCAGTAGAAAACTGGGCTTGGGATTCAGGAGCACACTTCCCAATTCCTTACCTTTAAAGCAAATTCAGTTTGGTTTTCAAGGGAAGTATCTGTGATCACTTAGGTCATTACACATGAACTCTGGGTAATGTTCCTGTCTGGCTCCTTTGTCTAGCATGGCTGCACGATGTTTCTGGGATGCTGACACTGACAGCTGTGCTCACGACGTGTTCATGAACGTAAGTATGGACTGGATTCTCAGGGGAAGTGCAAGGCTACTTGCTTTTGTATGAGAGGCAGAGTGACCTTAAATATGGAGCAGAAAAGAAACAACTACTAGAAGGAAGGAATCGAGATTATTGAAACAGCCTGATTTACATCCTTGTTCACAAAGCATATTTAGCTATAACAGCCAACATAGTAAAAGTTCTCCCCTGAGTAGGTGACACAGTACAGTACAAAAGTCATTGTAGTCACACCATTTTACTGGTGGGGAGAGAAAGCACAAGAGACAAAGTCTTCTCTTACATACTTTGCTGAACTGCAGCAACGTGGAACATGGCTGAAATCCAGGACTGAGACAAAGTCAAGGTTTTACATAATGATTATTTTATTTTAAACTGACAGCTAGATACCTGTGGGTGTGAGGATGGAGGAAATTGAGGCACTTCTGGCATTCAGATGCACTGACCTGGGTTACACCACAAGTGAGGTGAATAAGAAACTTAAATAAAAGACAGAAAATTGCTATATATTACCATACAGTTATGATCTGGTCTAAATGTTCTCTGATGTTTGCCTGTTCCACTATACTAGTAAAAAGCTGGCCTTGACTAACACAGAGCCTTTCTCTGTTTTCCCCAGGACAGCCTGTTTTGTGTGGTGGCTGCATTTGGCTGCTTCTACTATTGAAGGTGACAAACATTGCACAGAAGGATGGACTTTGGGGAGAATGCTTTGGAGTATTTTTTATTTAAGTGCACAAAAGCATCATATTCTTCCTTTAGTACATAACACAATTAACTGCTCTACGAAGCACGTCCTACACCTGTTCTACACACTACAACATTCCCTCTTCCTTGTGGATATTTATATAGCTTTAAGCACGATATTATTATGTCCTTTATTTAAATGGCTCTTTGTTTTTTATGTAGTGTTGGTTTTGTCCTAAAAGTGTTTTGCCAATAGCCATTGCTTCTAAGGCAAACTCAACTTCTGTCTGGAAAGGGTTCTGTTACTTTTATTTTTATTTCTATGAAATTCATGAAATATTTATAAGAAAAACCATAATAAATCTATGTATTTAATATTTATTCTCTTGTGGCATTTTCTTCCACTCTACAAGATGCACTATCCTGGATAGCTTGTCTGCATTTCTTAGGTGAGCATTTTGACAATTCTTTGTAAATTAATCCATAAAGCTGATCTCTGATTCTGGTTATCCAGATTTGTTCCTATGACTCCCACAACAATTGGGCTATGAATCCCAGCTGTGTCACATGAGATGGTATTAATTGATGGAAAGTCGAGGTATTTAGGACATTAGGTCAGGCCAGCAGCCCACACACCCCATGACTGCCAGAACTCCTCCCTGCAGTAAGTGCTCCTTGGTTTGGTGCAATTTGGCACCCGTGGATGCTGTGAGTGATCATTGCTCCTCACTCTTCAGCAGATACTGCAGTGATTTCTCAATCTCTCTCTAATTGTTGTGGAATATGAGGGTGGATGTTTGGAGACCAACTTTGCTAGGACTCCAACCTCACAGAGGCTGCAGTAGATCTGCAGAAGAATGCTAAATCATCTCATCTCCCCAAAAGCTGGAGGGCCTGGTGGGTTGCTGAGACAGTAGGTGCCAAGAGAGTACGTCTTAGCAAGCCCATTGGAAGATGGGATGCTCTGTGGTGATGCCTGTTCTCTCTCTGCCGACAGGGCGAGCACAGCTGAACCATTCCAGTGGGATGAATGGCTTTCTGAGTGCCAAAGTGGGGTGAGGTGAACCCTGAATCCCACCCTCACCAGCTGTTACAGCAGAACACATCCTCCCCATGCAGCTCTTGGAGGCCAGGGAAGTAAAAAATTACGATGCATCTTCTAGAATCCCTCTTTCAGTAGTGCTGGAGGCAGCACACTGCTGCTTCTCTATTATATTAGTTTGAAATATTTTGGTTATGAGTCTTCCTCTCCTTTTCCTCTGGTGGGAAATGAAGGGTGTCTTCACTGACTGCTCTGTTGCTGCCTGTGGCTGTCACCCACTAAGGAACCTGCAGAGAGATGCGACAGTGCTGCTCTGTTTGTGCACAACCTGGGAGCGTCACTTTTGGGGAGCAGCAAAACCCTCCACACAACATTTTCCAGGTGCCGGTACATATCACCTCAGACTTTCTTTGAAGCTTTTATAAAGTCATGGCTCTTTAACCTTGCACTTGCTCCATTTTGGAGGTGTTTAATGGCTTGTTGACAACGGTGTTGTACAAAGCAGGTGAGCAGATTTGAGTCTGTAATCACTCAGCCTCACCACCCTTGGCTGTGGTGTGGGTCAGGTAAGGGATGCTCTGTTTCCTCTGGAGAAAGATCGAGCCACTGCTGAAGCACTGCACATCCGTGTGGACAAGCAGGGCAGCTCCCTCCTTCCAGAACCTCCAGAATTTACACCGGATACATCCATACACTGGATGAACGGAGAAAAGATTTCATCAGTCTCCCCTCCTCACGACAGGAAACAGAGGGGCAGACACTGATCTCTTCCCTGTGCTGACCAGTGACAGGGCCCAAGGGAATGGCCTGAAGCTGTGTCCTGGGGTTTAGGTTGGGTATCAGGAAAAGGTTCTCTCCACAGAGGGTGTTTGGACACTGACCAGGCTCCCCAGGGAAGTGGTTATGACACCAAGCCTGGCAGAGCTCAAAAAGCGTTTGGGCAATGCTCTCAGGCACTTGGTGTGACTCTTGGGGATGGTGCTGGGCAGGGCCAGGAGTTGGACTCGGTGACCCTTGTGGTTCCCTCCCAGCTCCGGATATTCTGTGACGCGCAGAGCCGCGGGGCAGCACCGTCGCGAGCCGGAACGGAGGTTCCAGGCGCGGATTCCCGGGACGCGGCTTCCCCGCGGCGGGCCGGTCCCTTCCCGTGGTTCCGGGCGGACACGCAGCGGCTCCGCCCGCGCCCCGCTGGCGTCGGCGGGAGCGGGGCGGGGCCGGGAGCGGCGGCGGGGCCGGACTCACCGGGCCGGGCTGCGGAGCGGCGGCGGCGGCGCGCTGGTACGGGGGCGTCCGGCGGGAGCGGGGGGCTGTCACCGAGGGGGCTGGGGGGGCAGGGGACGGAGAGCGGAGCGGTGCCTGTCACAGGAGCGGAGGCTGTGGAGTGGGCTTAGACTGGCGGCACATGAGGGCACCGCTCGCTCCCCCTGCGGAGCCGGTCAGGGATCCCGCCCCGGGCCCCTCTCCCGGTGCCCGGGGTACAGGCTGGGGGCTTCGGGCCGTGCTGGCCGGTCGGGACGGGGCGCGCTGGCTCTGGGCAAGAGGGCAGTGTCTGCTGGGGTGGTCGTGATGCGCTGCATCCCGTTTGTGGGGGCTTGGGCAGAGGCCGGCGCTCGGGCGTGATCCTCCGAGATGGCAGGACTGGCAGCCGAGAGAAGGTAGAGGCGGATCATTGGGAAACTTCTGTAGTGCACCCTCATTGCCTGGAGCGCGGCGGCTCCGGGGGACATCCCCCCACCCAGGGGACACAGGCAGGGCCTAGGGAGGACGCTGAGGAGGTGGCCCTGGCTGCGGCGGAGGAAGGTGTGACCCAGCTGCTGCGTAGGCACACATCCTCTCTAACCCTCTTTTTGTGTCCACCGGAGTCCTGGCTGCACTGATTAATGGTTTTGTAATGGGACTTAAAGTCCTCAGGAATTCCGAGAGCTGTGATGCTCCTCTGTAGTCCTCACTCGCTGTGGAAGGAGGTGCAGGATGCTGCAGGTGGCCTTCTCTCTGTCCCCACCCTGTCATGCTGGTGCACCAGGACCCTGGCAAAGGTTGGGGTGGCCAGAAACAGGTAATGCTGGGTTTCCATCTGCAGGACCCCAGGGTGTGAGGACAGCCACTGTATTTGATTTTGAAATTTAGATAACAAATATCCACGCATTATTTCCCAAAGAAGTTTGCCATATATACACAATTATTAAAATTCCTGATTTTGAAGTTTTTCGCTGTGAGGTCTGGATTGTAACACTCCTTAAATCACTGTACCAAGAGCCACAAACAATAACTGTTCCAGCAGGGAATTGGTATTGGTGGGTAAACCTGCTAAAAGAGGTTTACACCTCCAGTCTCAAGAAGCTCTGTTGCTAATCCCTAAAAACAAAACAGTGCAGAAGTCAGGTCAGAATACCCACCTATTCTCACACTTCATTGTGCCTGACAGTATTTTTTTCCTGGTATTCTGCATAAACCCTGTTTCTGCTACTTCACTCACCCAACAGAGGCTGTCACATGTCGAGACACTCAATGCCCTGAAGGGCTGTGAACTCACAGGGGTCTTGACAGTAGTTTCTCTTTTTTATGTGTATTACGTAGCAACACTATCTAGGTGACTGCACAGAACTGTTGTGGTTAGGCAGAGTTATCTTCAGCCATTTGGGACTTTGTTGGTGAGAAGCAGCATCTTTCCATCAATTGCTTGGGTACCAGAGCTTCTGCTTGAGAGAATGTTATCAGCCTGCCTGGACCAGTATTGGATGCAAGGTCTGGGGGGTTGTTTTTGCAGGTATAGCAAAGGTGTGGATGCTCTTGGACTAATGTGTGGCACTGACTGGACAGGAATCCCTTTTATATGTTCCTATGGCTTTTAACACACTGTGGGACAGCTGCTTTTCTTGATCTTGACCCAAAGTAGCTGAAGCAGCCTGTGTTTTACAAGTGGACAAGACTGTACCAGATCCTGCAGGAACCTTTTTAAGGGGCTCAAGGGCTTGACCATCCAGGTACAGCAGATGCTGACTGTGGGGAGCATTGCAGTCTGTCTGGAGGCAAGCAGGCTGGGTCATAGCCAGCAGCACTCTGTTCCCAGGCAGATGCTCTGAGTCTGGAGACTGGGATACAGCTGGGCCTGGCAAGCCTGGGCTGGGCATGAAGTTGCCTTGGAGATTGGGCAAGTTTTTTAAGCACTGATAGAAGAGAGATCCATGATGAGTCTTCTGTCATTAACCTCTCCCAAGTCTCTGTGTCTCCACAGATCTCCACGGGGATACACACAAGTAAGGCTAATTGGCAGATAAGGAGAAGAGGGGGAAAAGGATTCTCTTCGATCTATGATCAAGGAATGCAGAGGAATGTAGAGTTGCTTTGGTACTTTATAGCCTGGCAAGGGACCTATCTGAAGTGACAGGACTTCTGCCTTTTCCCTGAGGCTCTTGCTTACATGCTGTCCATGTGTCAAGGCAATTCTCTGCAGACAGGTGGCAGAGTGCAAAGTTTAGTGGTGTTGCCTGCAGATGAGTCAGCAGAAGAGAAATATCTTGTTCCTGTAAAGTGCAATGATCTTGTAGGCAAAGCAGCACATGACAGTCACATCTGACTGTGCCAACGCCTCCCAAGTTCAGAGGGACCATAGGACAGCTTGGAGCAGGCGGTGCCACCCAGGGAGCTGTGGGTGTCCCAGGGCCTCCCTGGTCCAGCTGCCAGTCCTGTGCTTTGGGTCCCTGGTGGGAATTGCAGCAGCCTGGGGCTGAAGCATTTACTGAGTTGTTGCAGCAAGCTCATTTTCAGTTCAAGTAGCAGCATTTATTTTGCTTCACAGGTAAATCTGCAAGTGAAAAGCAGCAGAGTGGCAGAAAAATCCTGCTACTGATGCAAGTTTGCAGTTAATATTCTCCAAGAAGTTCTTCAGAACATAAAAATAAAGGCAGATGTGCCAGGTCCTCATGCCATCAGTGTGCTTAGGGTGTAGAAAGATCTGACCTGCTTCTCCAGTGTAGTGTGATGCTGGAGTTCTCTGACACCGCCAAGACTGGAAAATGGCAGCACTGTCCATAAAGATGCAGACAGCGAGGTAGAGCTTAGGCTAAGCAGGAAGATTTGCTATTCTGACCTCTTCCACATGCCAGAGGTGCCAACTTTGGTGTTGTGGTTAAATTCCAGCTCTGAAGATGGTGTAGTTAACTGACACCAAGGGAGAAGTTTTAAATTCCTTCCCTGCTTTTATTTTGTTTTCCTTTCTAGTAATCAATGTTTGTCCTCTTTCCCCTCCCAGAAATGGCTGTGTTTCAGTGGGATTCAGTGATTCCCTGACAGGAAAAGCAACTCTTTTCCCATCTGGCAGTCAACTGCTCCTTGCAGAGCCCATGCAGGTCTCTCTTTATCTTGATGAGTTAGCTGGCAGGTGATGCAAGGCCCTTCTTTGATACAGGATACACCAAAGAAATAAGTTTAAGAAAAGCCCTGAGATTGTGATATACCCATAGCTTTTCCAGACAGAGCACTTCCAGCTTTGCTCATTTGGAGCAGTATCTCCTATTCAGCCATGAACTCAATAATGCAGGAGGGTGACACCTTAAAATAGAACAATGTTAATATTTTACAGCAAGGCTCTTTCTTCTGGTTATGCTTGGTTTCTATCTGGGAGTGTTCAGAATGAGCTTTGAGAGTTATCTTCTCTTTCCTCTTCCCCATCTGCTGCAAATGTAATTAATTTTAGAACAGGCAGTGTTTTATGCATTTGGGGAAGCAAAGCCGCTGGATCCCACTGCTGGTAAATAATTGTTTGGGATGCAATTTTAGTCACTTGGGTCAAAGTGAAGCATTCTAAGATTAGTAGGTTTATTGAAGTAAGGTGTGGTGTGTTCCCCGTTTTTTGTGAAGCCAAGCCTGGTTATGGGAGGACTTCCCAGAAATGCACCATTGACAGGACAGAGGTTTTAAAGTTCTGAATAGTGGTAAAATTATTGTTTCATTTCTGCGTTAATTTGAGTAATTAACAGAGCTGTGTCACTCATGAAGTGTCCAGACACTGCAGAGGCTACTTCAGCAACATCTCATCTGTTAGGTCAGAGCAAACAGAGCATATTTATCCCACCCTTGAAGCTGGTTTCTCACTTGGTACATTGGGTAGAGCTGCTGCTGTGTGGCTGATGCTGTCTCACCACTGCTGCTGATTTAATGCACAGCAAATAATAGAATCTCTCAAGTTGGAATCCATTCACTTAAGTTGTTTTTCGCCATCATTTAATTGACTCTGTACACCCTGAGAAATGGAAAAGTTAGGGTGAATGGTTGGGTGTGAGAGGAGGTGGAAGAAGCTGTTGGAGTTTTCTCCTGAGCTGGGACATTGCTGCCCTGTACTGTAACCTGCAGTTTTTTGCCTGGCCATGAGATCTGCACCCAGCAGCAAGGGGCTGGTGATAATTCAGCAGAGACTGTACTTGTGTGAAGTCTGGTTACTTCACTGCACACAAGTACTTACTGGATGGGGGAAGAGCCTCATCTGGTTGTGTGTGGGGCTGCTGTGTCTGTGCTTCAGCACCAAAGCCTCTGCTTTTGATGTTTTGCTGGGCAGTGGTTCAGAATGTCTGCATTCAGCATATTAACAGACCTTTTAATTCTCTCCCAGGGGAGGGAAAGAAAGTGGTCAGAGACCAACAAGTGACTTGAAGCACAGTGAAATTATTTTAACCAAATAACAAGAAAATGGGCTGCTGTTTCCCCCCAGTGTTTCCATGAATTCTGAGGTTACTTGAACCAGAGACAGACATTTGCTGCTTTTTTTGAACTTCATGGTTTCTGCTAGGACCAGGGTGGTAAATGACTGACGCAGAGTGTGCTTGCAAGATGACACCTTGCAAAATGTAAGAATGACTCGTGTCAAACCCTGTGTTTTCACAGAGGCACTGTGGAAGCTGCTGCATTTATGGCAGGGATCTCACCTGAAAGTCAAATGCTTGCTTAAATGTTTAAAGACTTGGATCTGAGGGTTCCAGACTTTTTTGCCTGAGGTTATGTTTGCACTCTCCCATATGTTTGCTCTCAGGAAATAGTAATTTAATTACAGGAATGGGGGAAACGGCAAGCTTGACTCACAGTGAGTGCTGGATGGCTCATGCAGTTCTGGAATGTCCTTGTGGCTGCTCTTCACTGTCACTTTTATCTTCTCCACAATATTTTTTTGGCTCCCTACTGACCTAAGATTCTCTTTCCCTGTTCTTAGTACATTGTGGTAGGTCTAGCAGAGCAGCCAGGGATACTTATATATATGTAGCCCCAAACCAGTTCAGCTGTGGCTGACCCTAAAACTGTCCATAAGGTATCATCATGCTGATGCTCAGTTGGGAGGGAGAGATATCTGCATCTCGTTAAACTGCATTTGACTTGTTACTTTGGAGCATTCCTTAACCTTGAGTCATGTGTGTTGAGTAAGTCCAATCACTAAATCTGCTATTTAGCAGCTCTTTCACAAAACGCACCCTTCTTGGCTGCCAAACAGCAGAGCTTTGCCAGTGGCCCTTTGAGGGCAGTCACAGCTCCTCACGCAGCTCATCCCAAGTAGAACACTCAGCAGAGCCCCTCTACTGCGGAAAAAGGTGGTATTCAGAGGGGTATCTGCTCTTTGTCACACCTTGCACTTGCCCCACCTAACATTCCAGCACACCCACTGCATGTGGGTGGGGAGACGTTTTAAATTCCACACCACTCTTATTATCGTGGAGTTGAAGCACGCACCTTAGGCCGTTGCTGGGCGGAGGGGTCATGCTGCTTTCCAGGCCAGAAGTGCCACGTGCAGCCCTGGAGAGGTGCACACTTCAAGTCAACAAGAGAGGAGATAATGCTGGTTTTTAGTTTTTGCAACTCTAGCACCCATTTATAACTCCTGCAGCAGCTGGAAAGGGAATATTCACTGCCATACCTTCCTATAAATCCCTATTTTTGCTTCAGCTATGTGAAGCACGAGTTACTAATACTCCAGGCCCTTCTGGAAAGGTACAGTGACTCCAGCCCAAACCAGAGATAACTTCCTGCTGTATAACTGTCACCATTTCTGTCCCAAATTGGTGGTATGCCTGTTCATCACAGAAGTAGTTCAGCTGAACGACCACTAATTGCAAGCTAGTACATAAAGTGCCAGAAGTGTGGCCTAATGTGGTGTCAGCAGCTGCTTCACCATCTGCTGAGTCACCACTGCGGTGGGGACAAGGGACAAGAGGGGAACGAGGTGGCAGCTGTCCCAAGGTGGGCTGTCCCCACTGGGGAGCTGCAGCTTGGTCTTACACAAACAGCAAAGCAAACAGCAAGCCTGTTTAAAGTCATTTAAGTTACGAGCCCTTCCCTTGCCTTTATCCTTCTGCATAGACCTTCCTTCCTCTCTTCAGGACTATACGGGGAAGAGAGGGAAGAAGGACGGTACACTGCACACCCACCAGCTGCCCTTGGGGGTGCAAAGGGTAAGGAATCCAAATGAGAGCTGGTCAAGGGCTAAATGTGAGCTGGGCATGCCATAATCCTTAGGTTGCCTTTTAGATGCGAAAATACCATTATTAACCTCATAGTAATGATTTATAATTTGCATTGCAACTCTTGTTTCGCTGTCTCTCCAGCCAGCTGACTGCTGCACACTTCTCTCTGCAGAACAGCTCTGAGTTGCATTAAATGACTCAGTATTCCCACCAGGCACTGTTTGTCAAGCCTTGGCAGCTGATGCCAAATACAACTGGCTAAGCCCCTTGTGAGGTGGCTGTGTCTTTGCACTGACCTTCTGTGCACTGTGCCTGCTGTTGACTGATTCTGTTTTGGAAGAACTGAGAAATATCTCTTTTCTTTTTTTTTTCTTTTTTCCCTCTCCTTCATTTTGTTCCAGTTCTTTCTGGACGTGTCTGGCATGATGGAGCCGCCGACCTCGTCCAGGCTGAATTCCCGAAAGAGAAGAAAAGATGGATCGGGCCCTAATGGGGCAACAGAGCTGGATGGAATCCCTCCAAAAATGTCCCGACGCTCCCTCGTAAGTAAGCAGAGATAAGAATTTTGAGAGCCTGTGAGATGAGGACACTGAGCTGTAACAGCAGAAAGATACAGGTGGTGGTTTATCTGTGGACAGAGAAAACAAGGCAGGGGGCAGGGGATAAGAAGCAAATGACAGTAGCTCTCCTTCTTGCAAATCCAGTTTGGAATCTTGCTTTGTTCATACTAATAACATACTTACAACGTGGGCTTAAATTAGGTCTGAGGCAAGCATTGCTAAGCTGCTTTTGTGGTGTGTCCAGCTTGTCACTTAAGCTGAGCCAAAGAGGCATGCATTTAGATAGCCGTAGAGAAGCAGGCATTTCTCACAGGTGGGTTTTAAGTGACCCACTGGCAGGGAGAAATATTCAGGAGAAGCACGTAACAGCTGCAGGAGGGTCTGAAGCCTGTAAGCACCTGCAGAAGTGATCTGTTGAATCCATGCTCTGACACACGGGGAAGATCACTGTTCATTCGATTTTCTTGGTCTGCAGAGGGACCACATTTGTGTTGCTGGTACTTTGGGAGTGCCCAGAAAAAAAAACAAACCAGCAAACAACCAAAAGGATTTCTTTTCTAGGTCAGCCTTGGGATGGCTTTAACTAGCTAAAGCCAGTGGGATCTTTTCTGAAGGGGGTCTGATCCAGTTAATGCTACTGAAAAGGGCTGTCTTTTACTTGTCCTTGCCACAAGATTGCGACAGTTAGCTTTTTATAGTTCTTCTCTGCCCTCTTCCTGGAGCTGTCCTGTGCATCACGTGTGCTCTAGTTGTTCTTTTCTTATCTCTGTCAAAAGCCAGCTACCATCCCTGCCACGTCATACAGGGTCATGGTCCTTGGAAAAACGTGGTGATGTGTTGCAATCTTCCTCCTCGATGACAACATTTTGCTCTTCAGGAGGGCTTCAGCCCTGTCACAGAGCATTGACAGTGGTGATGAAGTAAGAGCAGAGCCAGCAGTAAGAACTGGAGAGGCAGGCACTGGGAGTGGAGGCTTGAGCTGTTGTGTGACTTATCCCACAAAACATTTATGTCCTTCACTGTTGCCAAAACCCACTCTGTCCCTCGCTAAAGAGCTCATGTATTGCAATAAGAAAAGAGAAGTGTGCAGGTTATTTATTATTCTGTGGGAGTCACTTGCTCTTCAAGTTGCTGTCTGTTCTCTGTTAGAAATAAAGCATTGGCAAACAGCACATGACAAGTAATATCCAGCTACTTTCTAAGCTTGCTGCCTGTTTTTTAGCCACAGGGCAAATATAGTTGTCCTGGTGAAAGATTTATTTTTTTCTTCTTTTTGCAAAAGTTTTATTTTTTATGACAAGAATAATAGTGTTGCTTAACTGTGAGATTACCTTGAAGCCTTTTCCACTCTCAACTAAGCAGCTGTTGGCAGAATGTTCCCCTGAAGCAGCAGGGCTCAGCAGCAGATGGTGGTAACAAACCTGCTGACACATAAGCCTGTTGTATTGTGCACATCAGGTTGAGTTTTGACCCTCACTGGCCCTGCAGGGGAAGGGCAAGATTCTGGCAGGACCTTTTGAGGACATGTCTCTGTGTTCCTCTGATAATTTTGTTGGGGCTTTTTTGTGCTTTTATTCCTAACTTCAACTAAACTACCAAGAGTCTAGTTTTATAGGGAAGTCCTAGACTTAATGGCAGTGATGAGAGGAGAGACCTGCAGGCCTTATCTGACAGTAAGGATCCTGGTAGAGGAGGTGCTGTGTGAAATGTGGAGCCCTCAGTAACTTAAAGGAGATATTCTGCAGTAGCAGCTTGTTTGAATGTTGTGGTCAGTGGTTGTTTTCCTGTGCCTTTCACTATAAGCACTCTAATAAGGATTGACACTGGCCAGAATAGCAGCAGTTTTTCTGGTTACAGTGCTGCTGGACGCTGCCCGGATTCTGCAGTGGGACAGGAAGCCAGAGAGGAAACTTCAGATTAGCCTTTTCAGCTTGAAGGTATTATTGTAATAATTTGCAAGCTTGTTTCCTAGTCTTTTGACTTGGGAACAAGATGTCCATTGCAGCCCTACACCTTCCAGCTAGAAGGAAATTCAGCTGTTTGTTTTGTAATGGGAAGGGCAGATGTTTCATTTCCATTCAGAGCAGACCAGAAATGATGGCTGCGCTTCAGCTGTTGATTAAATGTACTGCTATTGTCAAGCTAGCAGGCTGGAGGGGTTTTCTTGCAGCAGTTGGAGTTATTCTGACACAGATCAAGGTCAGTCTCTCACTTGTATGGCTCAGAAATGGTGACAACACACACGTGCTCTCGGAGTTAGTGCTGCAGTTGGTATTGCTCTTCTGCTTGTTCAAATACTCAAATCAAGGAGCTGTTACAGTTTGTACATCACAGCACAAACACTCAGCAAGCAGAGTGATGGTCTTGCCAGAGTGGGCACAGCTGGAGCTGTGACAGTAAGGTTTGAAGCTTGGCTTGTGCTGCTGTGAACTGCTGTTTGTCAGAAATCTGAGTTTAGCAGCTGCAGCTCTGACCCTCTGATTTTCTTGCTCCAGCAGAAATACTGTCTTCTAAATTCTACTTTTCTCTCTCTCTTCTTCTCTAAATTCAGGCTAATCAGCCTGCAAGGCTGTTTTGAGGTTTTATACTAATTATTCTTTTAGTACATGTGTCTGAATTATGCAGAGGCAGTGAGTCACCTGGCGACTAGGACACTGTGATGGCAGTGCTGCCACTACAAACTGCCCTCACTTTTGCACTGTCACAGTGAAACTCTCCTGGCTGTTTAGGGACTGCGGGAGCCAGCTCCGTTCTCAGATGAGGTGGAGATTGACTACAGCAAGCCATACATCAGAGTGACCTATGAAGAAGCCATGAGAGGGACCCCTTGTAAGTAAGAACACAGACTGGAAGGGAATTGTATAAATGTTGGGTCTGGGGATGTGGGTATGATTGGGATATCTCTGGGACCAAACCAACCTTGTGTGTTTGACCAGGTTTACAGCCAATGACAAAGTGAGTGCTTTGGTGATTAGATAACTGTTTCCATGGGAAATTTGGCCTGTCAGTACACCTGAAATTCAAGTTTGTATGTGTGAGGAGATTACAGATATTTGTTTTAAACTCTAGCTGAGCCTCTGACAGCCACAGAACTCCATACTTTCTGTACTACTTTGTCTGAGGTAGCTTAAAGTTAAGCACTTTAAAAGTAATCTTTTTTAAAAGTCATATTTTCTGAAACTTGAAACAGGCAAGTAAAACAAATTTATATCCTTGTCCAGAATGTCCCATTCTAGCCTGGATTTGAGTTAAAGTCAGTGTCATTAAACACCACAGGCCAGCCCCTCAACAAGAATGTGTCCTTTTCTTCTCTAAACCAAGCTGGGAGAAACACTGTTCTCTTTGCAAGTCCACAGGGGAGGCAGAGGCACAACTGACTCCTGAAGGATGCCAAACAGAGTGTGCAGACAGTGCTGTCTCTTACCTGGCCTCTCTGTTGTGACTACAGAGACAATAAAAATGCTGCACTTCTATCTACCTGACTGAGAGATGAACCAGCTCAGATTTAGACCTGTCTGTGGTTTCCTGCCCGAGGTTCTGAAAATCCAGTGCATTTCACAGTCTGCATTAATTTCTCAGCTGAAAATCTCCAGAGTCTGCACAAAGGTCTCTGATTCTACAGTGGTGGCTCTCCTGCATGCCAAGACTAAAATGCAGTGCACACTTCCTTGTTGCTGTTTGTGTCGGTGCTCAGGAACTGTAACTGCTGTGGGTACAGAGGAAAGATAAGGATGTCCCAGCCAGTTTCCAGAATGTGAATGAATATTCATAAAGGTCTGCTAGGACCAGTCCTCTTCTGGCATACAGAAAGCTTTTGCAGTAACAAATCTCCTTGGCTCTTCAGAGCCTTCTGGCATCTTCAGATTGAGGTCTTAGAACCACTAAAAAATTATTCTAAGAGGCTATCCTCAAACTGATTCCTCTGCTTTGCTTGAACTTAACAAACCAGACCTTTGCATCAGCTCCTCTTCTTGCTGCCTCCCAGTCTCTCTCTCTGGGTACCTCCAGGGCTCTGCCCAGACCTATGGGCTCTCAGATTCCTGTTAGGTCTTCTCTCTGCCCTCTCTTCACTGCAGCTTTGGTGTGCCTCTGCTTGCCACTCCTCTGAGTCTGTCTGTCTGTCTGAACTGAGCCAAGAGAGCAGCAGGCTGTTCCCAAGTGTGTCACAAACAAAGACTGTGGCTTTTGATTATCAGCAGCAAGAGGACTGTGGTCCTGTGTGGTCCCAAGATCAGAAGCCTCCCACTATTACATGGCAGTGCTGGACTATCTCACTTTACCTCTGTGCTGCCCTCGAAGAACTGAGCTACAATTTCCTCTCAGGCAGAGGTGGCCTGAGGGAAGTCTTGTTGTTGTTGTTGTTGTTGTTGTTTATGATGATGATGATGATAATAATAATAACAATGATAATAATAACAATTATTATTATTATTATTATTATTATTATTATTATTATTATTATTATTATTATTATTATTATACATCATTATAATCATCTATGGGTTTAGCTGATAATGCCAGTGATTCAGCAGAATTTTGTCTGCTTTTCCTTGAGTAGTTCAGCTGTGTTTTTGAATAAAGCCATACACTGCATGTTCCTGGGAGAGCTGATGCTGCTGGTCCCTCAACCAGACTGTGGCAGCAGGCTGCAGAGGGGCATGCTGTAAAGGTCTTGAGACGCCATCCTGGCAGGCAGGAGGAAATCAGGCACCTGTGAAACATTTGGGCCAGTTCCCCTCTGGCATCTCACTGTTGTGCAAAACGTTAATTCTGCATTTGGATCTCCACAGAAGGGAAATGTTTAGAGTTTGCTTTTCCCTTGGTCTCTCCTTCACCTTGTTTGGGTGATACATGGTAGACTTTCAGTGTGCCTTTATGTGTGGCTGTATTTCAGCTCTGTGCTCAGATGCATTTGTTTCCACATGGGAAGGCAGAGAGCCAGGCTTTTATCTTCACAGTTCTGTCCTGATTATGGTGCTGCATTTTGTAGCACTTCCATGACTTTCAGAAGGTCCTCAAATGTGAGTATGAGCAGCATCTGCTTCTCCAGGAAGGCATATTCACAGCTGTGTCTCTGTTCCTTTGGCACAGTGGATCGCCCTGTCAGAGTTTATGCCGATGGAATATTTGACTTGTTCCACTCTGGACATGCCCGGGCCTTGATGCAAGCAAAGAACCTCTTCCCAAACACATACCTCATTGTTGGAGGTAAGGAGTGACCTTGTTGACTTTGGCTCTTGCAGGAGTACAGTTTAGCTCTGTCTGTGGTTGTGCATACTGGGGTTTAGTCCTTGTGGCTTCAGTGACTCTCGCTGCAGACGCTTGTCCCAGATGTTGCTGGAGTTATATTGCAAAATGTTGAGGGCTGGATATGTCTGCAGAAAGATATCCTCAACCAAATGAGTACTTAAGGAAAAGATTTTGATTGTGCTGTTTTAATTTGACCCCTCTATTCTGTGGCAGGTACAGGTGAGTTGCACATCTGAGTATCAAAATATATTAGCTACAGTTGAGCATCTACTTTTGACTCATAAATGAGTCAGCTAAAGTATGAGTCCCTCCTATGGCTGCTTTGTTCACCTGTATTGCCCTGCAAGTCACTCCTCAGCTCCAGTTTCCTGCTGGAGACTGCTTAGTGTCAAACAGATCCCACTGGGAGCATGAAGATCACAGTGGTTTCTTGGGCATATGCCTGGACACCTGGAAATCAGTTAGGCTTTCCTTCTCAAAACAGAAGTTCCCATTTTGTCTGTTAGGTCATAAGTCTTCAGATGATGCCAGGAATGTCCTGCTGAGTGCCTGAAGGGATCAAGTAGAGGTGTTTTAGCCAGGCTCCTTCAAGAATATAACAGGAAAAACGATACCCCTTTTCTGGCTGCTGCAGTACATGGTGTCTGCCCAGGCAGTGCCTCTGCTCGTCCCTGCACCCACACTGAGGACACATCAGGCTGTGCATGTTGTCTGTCAGGAGCTGACCCCTGCTCAGGCTGCATAATGATGCTAAAGTATGAGAACTGAAAATACCTTTAACTAGTTTTCTCAACTCCCATTGTCTTCGGGAAGCAAAATGAAATTCTGACCCTGCCATAGAATGATTATAACATCCTTGGGTGTTTTGTTTCCTTATCAGAGTTTCAGTCATTGCTGAGAGCATTCTAATAGTGATGTGCCTGCAGTTCTTGTGTGCTGCAGTAGTGTCTGGAAGGGGAAGGGAGGGAGGAGAGCTGAAACAGTTGCTCCAACCTACAAACTGCCCTGAACTTAGAAATCTTAAAGGCTGAAAGACATCCCTATGTACATAAACACTACAACAAACAGGAAAATAACTTCAGGTCAAACTACTGACATGTTAAAGTAGCAAGGAGTGTAACTGACGTTCTGTGCCTCTGGGAGACTGGTGAGGAGAAGGGCAATGAACTTGCACTAGGACTGAGACAAGAGGCCATATTCCAGGAGACCATTAGCTCCAAGCAGAGAAGTCTCCCCCACTCTTTATCATCTGTTTGTCTAGAATGTATAAAGAAATCCAATACCAGTGAGACTGGTAATGCCTTGTTTACTTTTGAGTCTGATAATCAAATAGAACTCCTTCCTCAGTATTTTACATTGCAGATTATGAAGCGTTGTTAATTTACTTTCTCATAGAACATAATAATTCAGCTTGATTTCCTGTGAACTCCCCCTTGTTTTAACGTAAACTTTCCTAGAACTAGACTGTGGTGTGGCATTTTATGAAATCAGAAGTTCAGGCAATAAGTTTTTTCAGATTCCAAGCCTGAGACATTCATTGCTTTAAACATGGATTTCTGAGCAGCAGGCCCCCCAGGTGCCATTTCTTATAGAAGAATGGTCTTCTCTGTTAGCTGGTTTTCTTCATAAGTGTTGAAGGCTCTGGAGACTTTAAAGGCTTGGGGTGTGGGTCCCCAGCTTGGGCAGAAATTCTCCAAGCAGCCTGCCAGAATTGCTCAGGAGTTTAGTGTCCTGCAGCGCTCCCTGTTCCTGGTGTTTTGTGGCTGGAAGAGCTGGGTTTGAAACACCAGCCTCTGTCAGCTGCTGGCATTGTCAGGTTCAGCAGAGTGTGGGCAAGGTCCTTTTATTGTAAATCACTGGGGTAAGTGCCTCAGATTGTGTTCTCTGCCTGTTTCTGCAGTCTGCAGTGATGAGCTGACCCACAACTTCAAGGGTTTCACGGTAATGAACGAAAACGAGCGCTACGATGCTGTGCAGCACTGTCGCTATGTGGACGAGGTGGTGAGAAATGCACCCTGGACCCTCACACCCGAGTTCCTGGCAGAGCACAGGGTAATTTGTGACATCTGATCTGTTTGGAATTTCAATTAGCCTCTCTCTGTTTATAGCAAGAATTCATCTTTGGGGGTGACCTCTGCCTGAGCAAACTGTTTCTGTTGAAGCTCTTTAAATATAGAATGAACTGGGTTATGGGAATTGAGTGGGTTTCTTGGGAGTGTAGAAGCATTTGCTGAGCTGGCATATAATGTTAAAATAACGTAGAGATTGTGACATAATGGAAAAGGTTCTCGCTATTTCAGGAGAGGTTGGTGCTGGTTATAGATAGGTGTGAAATGCAGTAGAGAGAGGATTACATGGGTTAGAAGTGATTTCTGCGCTATGTCTGGTCCAGCTCCCTGCCTACAGCAGGAGCAGCTTAGATATACATCAGCTTCCTTGCCGCAGGAGACCAGACAAGCTGTCTTGAAAGCCTTTTATCAGCTGGTGAGATAAAGTGAAAGGAATCTCTTAACATCTGTTGAACAGCTTTGGGAGGTGAAGGAGTCTCCAGGGGCGCTTGCTTAGTTTACCGTTGTTGTCCTTAACAAGCCATTTCTCTGTGGAGCTTAAAGCAGCTGTGACAGTATTCCCAGCCTTTTCTTTCCCCTCTGTCATGTGCTTACAATTCACAGGCAATTGCCACTGAGCACTTGGGACTGCTCTGTGTTGTGTTGTAACAGAGGGAACGTCCTGCTGTTCTCTCTCATACCCCTGAGTGGAGATGTTGAGCCGAAAGTTAGCATCTTTCGACAGCAGCTGGAGATCTGCACATTCCAGATAAAATGTTGACTAGCTTTTTTAATTTTCAGATCGACTTTGTTGCACATGATGACATCCCCTACTCTTCTGCTGGCAGTGATGATGTCTATAAGCATATAAAAGAAGCAGGTGGGTCCCCCTCAAATTGTCCAGGACTTCTTATCAAAAATCTTCTGTAGTTTCTCTTGTACCTCTGTAATACAAGATTATGCCACTCTGGCCTGCCCAGGAGCCTCTGGTGGCAGGAAGAAGCAGTTCTGGACCCTGTTTCATAACACCAGGACTGTTCCATGTCCCAGCCCAAGCATGGCCCAGCATTAATTCCTAATTTCAGTCTAGTTATTTTGATTGAATTAACAGCAACCTCTTGAAAACATACACATTTTGGCTTAGAGATTCTCACAAATGGGAGGTCTCATGAACTTAGCAGAGGGACACCTGTAGCTGTTTGCTGTTAAATTCACTGGGGATGCAGCATTTTTATCTCTATCCAAACTCAGCCATCAGAGTGTTATATTTCTATCCATTAAAAAGTAGGACCCCTTGTCCTGTCCTTGTCCCCACACTATTCTGTATGCAGTCAGTATATAAACCAGCTGAAGTGAAGACCTTTTCATTAGGATACCTGGTATTTTGACAGGGTTTTGACATGCTTTGGTCTTACTTAGGCATCCCAGAAAGGATGGCTCCTGTATTGTACATTTAAGGACAAAGGTGTGGGAACAGCTAGCAAGTGAGCTCTTGACAGAAGTTGTTTCCTGACAGAGGTGGCAGCAGCTTTTTGCCATGTGTCTTGCTCGAGCTGTTCTGGGTCTTCTCCCCAACTTTAGGCATGTTTGCACCAACCCAGAGGACCGAGGGCATCTCCACATCCGACATCATCACGCGCATCGTGCGGGACTACGACGTCTATGCCCGGCGGAACCTGCAGCGGGGCTACACGGCCAAGGAGCTCAACGTCAGCTTCATAAATGTGAGTTGAAGTGGGTCTCACGCCACGCTGCAGGAGCCAGAATCTTGCTAAGTGTGAAGGGAGTCTTGTCTAGGGATAGCACAGTCCTGCCACGTGCCAGTGAAAGACCTGTCTGCAGAGCTAAGTGGTGGCACCAAACCAGAGTCCTTGGAGTAAAAATTAGACTTCCACCCCTGAAATCGCCTCAGGGATCCACTCAGAGGAACTGGGGGGTTGCTAATGCTGCTGTCTTGTCAGAGATGTCTTGACGATGTCTTACCTATTGAAAGACCTGGAGAGAGGGTGTGTGGCAAAATATATGGTTTTTTTGAATGAAGAGTGAGTTGTTCTTGAGAGGAGCTGCTGTCTCATCTCTGTCCTCTTCCCCTAGCCACGTCCTTAGGGTAGAGTCATTTGTTAGGATAAATCTGATGCTGTTTCCACTGTACTGTTCCCTTCCTGGAGCTGCAGGAGCAGCAGTGCTTTGGTAGAACAGAAGGATATGCCCTGATTCTGTGCTGTGCAGCTCTAGCCCTCAGAAAGAATACATGGCAGAAGACATTTTTGATGTTGGAAGTAAAGCTGTAAACATTTTTTTTTTATCACTCAGATACTGTGCCTGTGAACAAAAATGAAACAAGAGACGTAACGGCTGCTTGGCCTCTCTTTGGCACATAACTCTGCCTCTGTTTAAAAACACCCAGCAGAAAGACTGGTGCTGTTGTGATATGCAGAGACCTACAGCAAGTCACTCGAATCTAATCTGTGTGCTGTATAAATATTTCCCTCTTCCATGCACTCCTCTTAGATAGTGCTTATCTCTCGCTTTAGTCTTGCTTTGTGTACTGTGCCAGTGCCTGCCACAGTGTCTCACAGCCCCACTGTGTCTGCCATGTAGTCTAGGAAAGAAGTGTCATAGAAGTGAAGGAGGAGTGTCACCAGACTAATGGAGATGCTGAGTCTCAAGCAGCAGTTCAGTGTAGTAACAGGGAGCTGAGATGGTCTCCACTCAAATCTGGTGAGCTGTATTCTAATCCACTGCTCTCTGTGCAGGAGAAAAAATATCACCTCCAGGAACGTGTGGATAAGGTGAAAAAGAGGGTGAAGGATGTAGAGGAGAAGTCAAAGGAATTTGTCCAGAAAGTGGAAGAGAAGAGTATTGATCTCATTCAGAAGTGGGAAGAGAAGTCCCGGGAGTTCATCGGCAATTTCCTGGAGATGTTTGGCCCAGAAGGTGCATTGGTAAGAAGTTGCTCTGGGAAAAGGGGAAAGGGAATTCTAGAGGCATTAACAGATATTGTAGGGCTTCTACAGAGTCTGCAGAGGAAAAGTCTGGCGTTGGTTGCAGTGCTCAGTGTGCTGCCAGTCTCCAGACAAGTTGTACCAGGCTTGGGCGGCCTGTTTTCAGGGAGTACTCACCATTGCCAATGAGATAACGCCAGTTACATTATAGAGTGAAAAAACTCCCCTGTCCCACGAGCTGGCCTGTAAACTCCAGTTTGTGCCCTGCTGACCCCTGAGCTGCCAAGAGGATGGTGGTCTGAACCTAATTGTTTATGCCAGGCTTTCCTGCACTGTTTGGTGAATATCACAGGTATTTCATGATAGAAGTGCTTGAAAATGAGTGGTGATTACACTATGTGCAGTTTCGAAAGCCCAGAGTGATGCTGGGCCTTTTTCTGCTCTTAAATAGCATGAAGTTGTGAAGGAGCACAATTCAAAATGCTTCACAGGCTGTTAGTGTCCTTTTCCATGAGTGTGTAACCCATGCTAACTGTCCTCCTGCTTCCCTCACCAGAAACATATGCTGAAGGAGGGCAAGGGCCGGATGCTGCAGGCCATCAGCCCAAAGCAGAGTCCCAGCAGCAGCCCCACACACGACCGCTCCCCATCTCCCTCCTTCCGCTGGCCCTTTTCCACCAAGACTCCTCCTTCCTCCCCTGCCAACCGCTCCAGGAACGAGTCTGCAGTCACCTATGACATCAGTGAGGATGAAGAGGATTAACCTACCTGCCGGGATTTGCTGCGGACCTCTAATCACTGAATCCTAAGTCCAGACCCACTGGGGAACTCTAAATGAGCAAGAGAGCCATAGGAACAGGGCTGATGGGTGAGCACAGGGCCTTGGAGGCACCCATTGCTCATAGCAAGGGCTGCTGCCTGGAAGCACATTCAAACCTCCTCTCCCTTCTCCCCAAATCCCCTTTTTATTGTTTACGTTCTAGCGGTTTCCAGGGTGAAGATGGTTTTTATATTTTAAGAAAATATTTGTTAAAAGGGCAAGGAATAGCACTCAAGTGTGGCTTTTGTTTTGGTTTCTTTTCCCTCGTTAAACCTCCAGGCAAGAGGGAGAGTGGGAAGACCCATCTGTCTCTTCTTTCCTTCAGCTCCTCTGTCTTACCCCCCCCCACCCGCAGGCAGTATCTGTGCCACTGCCAAACGAAAGACCCCTCAGTTCCTCAACCAGCATGACCTCGAGAGCATGCACAAAGCAGTGGTGTAATGAGGCTTCTAGGAAATAGAGACATCCCTGCTGGGCTGGAGCTGATAGGAATCTATCCAGCAGACCCTGTAGTGCTCGCATGCCTCTTAACTGAGCTTCCCAGCGTGTTGCAGTGAGGACGTGCTGGGCAGGGGTGCCAGCTTGGCACGCAGGAGTTACACCTGGGAAGGACTTGCAGCACTGTAGAGTGGCACACCCTGTACAGTGCACAGCATTCACAGCTCCAAACTGTCGAGGGGCTGCAGGGGAAAGGCCTTCCAGCTAATCTTAACAAGACTGCTAAATCCTGAGCTAAAATTGAGCCCTCAGTCGCTGTTGGAGAGAAGAGAATGAATCTTTGCTTCAGGGCATTTGCTGTTTTGCATTTCCTTGGGTGTGTGAGAGCCCAGGTAGGAAATGAATGTGTCTAGTCTTTTGAGAAGTTCCTTGTTCCAGTCTGTGGTGTGTTCCACATTTTAGTGTCTGTCCAAACGGTCCCTCAGCACTGTGCTCTGTGTTTGTCTGTGTTTCAGTTGCTGTGCTGTAGGGGCTGGAGAGTCCTTCACACTGGTGCCATGAAGTCGCTGCTCTAAGGGCAAAGCAGCCAGTTTGCTGCTGATGTCAGTGTGTGCAGCTGGACAGATGAAGGGCCCCAGTTCTGTGTGACAGTTACCTGGCTTGTGCAGTACATGCACAAATCCATGCCTGCTCACTCTGCTCCATGAGGCAGGATGGAAGGAGCATCAGAGAGTGCTGCAGCTTTTTAAGGTTATTTAAATACATAATACTTGTGTGAGTCCATGGTCCAAGATGTGCCTGCTGTTGTGTCTGTGATACACACTGAGCTTTGTGGCCTGTGGCTCCCCAAGAGGACCTGCCCTCCTCATGGCTGAGCAGAGCAGGTCAGTGCACCCTGTCCTGCAGCCAGCACTGGAGAAACTGGCCTTGCTGTCATGTAGCTGTGGAGCTTTTCTGCCAGGGTTTGCCTCTGATACCCACTGTCTCTGGGTGGAGCTGCTGGGCTGAGTTGCCTGTATCCTGTGGCGCTGGGAACAGAGGACAGCTCAGAACCCTGTCAGCAGTGCTGCCGGGAGGTCACCAGAGCAGGATGTGAGGCTTGGGGAGCAGCACATGCAAGGAAGATGCTCATCAAGTGCTGCTACAAGCTCTGCACACCGTGATGCTTCCAGAGCACATGGTGGCCCTGGGGTAGGAACAGGCTGCAGCTTCTTTCCAGCTTTTGTCTTGATGGTCTTTTGTCACGCTGCCCAAAGGGCTTGACAGAGGTTCTGCTTCTCTTGAAGCAGTATGGGAAAGGGTATTTTGGGGATCACTAATCTGCCACTTGGACCTCTTCCAGCAGGGATGTGCACAGCTGTGGGAGCATGGCTGGCTGCCGTGGATTTTAAACTGTAAGGAGCAAATAACAGTCACATGGTAGAAGCCAGCTGTTAACCCTCTGGTTTATGAGTGGTAGAACACTTCCTTTGTATCACCCACATTGTCTCTTCCCTCATCTTCCCTTCCTCACCCTTCCTTCAGTATGGATGTTGTGGTTGCTTCCCTGAGCCAGATCACAAAGGCCAGGCTGCTTTAGAGCCTTACTACTGTTTTAAACACAAGTTATGCAACAGTGTTCTGTAAGTTTGGGTATCTGTGATGTTCTGGATTGTGGCTTGTTCTGCAGAGACCTTAACATGCTTGGTCTCTCTGCAAATTCTGGGGTGCTTGGTAAGAAGCCAGCCATGGTTTTACATGTAGCTTGGAATAACAGAGCTGTTTCTTGTAATCAATAATCTCTGCTTCCTCCTTGCACTGAAATTAAATTGGACACTGAAATCCCAGTCTAGTCCTTTATTTTTCCTTGGTTTTGTTTTCTCCTGGATTGCTGGACCAGTCTTCTCCAGCACTGTCATGTTTTATCGGGAATAGGTAAGAGCTTGATCTTTCAGCAAAACATGAGCCAAGTTCCCCAGGGTCATCTCGTTCCCACAGAAACACCCAGTGCTGCTGCTTCAGGGCTGTTCTGCACAACTCTTAAGCCATCCCTTGCTCTTCAAAAGAAGCATCCAGAAGAGGCGTCAAGTAAAAGGTGCAGTGGAAAAACAAAAGTTTACTAGCATGCAGTGAAGAACCCTGTGGAGTTTGATGCTGCCAAATCTAGAGGCATCTACTCATGTGAAGCAGCCCTATTTTGCTTCCTCTGTAGATCTGGGGTGTGAGCCCCTGGGAAAGGATTTTCTGATGGCAAAGAACAGCAGCAACAGGACAGATTTGAGAAGGACCAGGGATTGTGGTAGAAGCAAGAGCATTGGAGAATACTGCAACTTTTTTTAACATGCAATCTGCTCATTTGAAACCATGGTCTGAGTTGTGCTTCTGGCATTTGTAATGAGCACTTGGGGTCAAAAGATTACCCAGTGGTTTCTGCAAATTGTCATTGCTCCTGATGTGCATCCCCATGACTAGAGCAGATACTGGTACTGGACCGAGGCTGCTTAATTCCCAGTGTTAGAAAGGTGCTTTAAGGCTCCTTCCTTTACCTACCACCTAACTGGCAGGTGTGGATGCTTCCTGTGCACTTACAGGAGCAGCCAGTCCCACAGAAAACAGCCCCCAGGGACAGGTCAGACCCTTCCTGATAGCCTGGGAGAAATCACCATTGGCCTGGGCTCGCCTTGGCTGTGGGACCCCAGCCAGCAGCACCCAGAGCTCAGTGTCACAGCTGCATATTGGGCATCCTGTGATGGTCACATGCCATGGCTGTATTAATCCGGGCTCCATCCTCCTCCCCCTCTATGGAGTCATCTCCCACCCAGCCTAGAGATAATATGAAGCCAGTCACCAATGCAAGACTCTTGTAAAAATTTATCTTTACTCAGTGCTAGGCAAGAGCCCCTGGGCTGGAGGTGGCTCCACAGACCCCCTTGGCTTATGGCTTTTAGGTTTCAGACCTTTCATTCTGTCCCAAGATGCTCTTTCCCCTTCTGCCTCTTCTTCTGCCAGCAGCTCCCAGGGTGAGGGGAGGGAGGAGAAGGTTGTGCAGGGTAGACCAGCCCCTCACCCCCGCTCTGCCCCTTGGCACCCCAGTTTGTCCCTCCTGCTCACGCCTTGGTGTCGGCGCCTGTGGGTGCGAAGCTGACGGGCTGGTAGCCCGGCTTGTCATCCTGCTTGCGGTAGTACATCCGCGTCAGCACTGCCAGGATGAAGGTCTGCGGGATCAGCAGCTGCACATTCATCTCTGGAACAGGAGAGGGGTCTTTTGAAGCTGCCCTCAGCCACCATGCCCACCCTCCATCCACGTGATGGAGGGGCCTGGCTGGGGGCACGTGGTGCTGCTCTCTCATCTCCCCACTTACGCTGGGACCTGGCCTTGGAGGAGAAGGGCGGTGAGCAGGCAATGCTGCCGTTGTTGGCCAAAATGCTGAAGATGGCAGGCTGGAGCGCCGTCAGGAGGAGCAGGATCTGCGACCACCAACACCCCATGGTGAGGGCTGTGCCACTGCCTGGCTCTCAGCCTTCACCTTCCCCCTGTCCTGCAGCCAGCAGGGCTCTCGCCCAGCACTGGCTCCTGCCCCACTATCATCCCTCGTGCTGCAGAACCCCATCAGTGCTGCAGAACCCCCTCACCTAGGATGGAACTGGGCAGGACAGGGGCTCACCTGGAAACAGACAAACTTGGCCTGCATGTTCTGCTCAGCCAGGTGCAGCCGGGCCTGCCGGAAGAGGATGCCCAGGCCCCACAGCCCAAAGAGGGCAGAGGCACCAACCAAGGTGTTGATCCAGAGGGCCACGCTCTCCCCTGAAATCTGAGGGGGACACACAGAAAACATTACTGGGCTGACAAAGTTCAGGTGGAGGCTTCCTGTCTAGGTCATCAACCTGCCCATCCCTGTGCTCTGTCACTCACGTCAGCAGGGTTGTAATTCCCATCGGTGGCCAGGATCAGCCCCAGGAAGACAGCGACTGCCTTGAAGAAGGCGTACTGGAAAGTCCCCAGGATCATCAGTTTAAGCTTTTTTCTGTGAGAGAAACCAGTACCACTCTGAATGCCCCAAGTCCCTGCCCAGGGAATTCTCTTCCAGCCCAACAGAAGCACGGGGTGAAAGCCCTCCAGGGGCAGAGGTTTATCCCAGCTCCCCCTCACCTGGTCATGGTGATTCGGGGCAGGCAGGGGCAGCAGCAGCAGCAAGGCCCAGTGCTGATCACCATGGGCACATCCTTCAGGGTGCTGAGCAGTGCTTCCTTCCCCCCAAAGCCCTCCACCATGACCATCATCAGCAGGTAGAAGCAGACAGCGAAGTACCTGGGGAGGAGGAGGAAGGCAGGTCAAGCCCTGTGGGGTCCGTGGTGCCCTGTCCCAGGCTGGGTGATACTCACCCCGTGGTAGCCATCTCCACCACCGTCATGGAGCGCGGGAACCACAGGCCAAAGCAGCTGACCACTGACACAACCTGGGGGACACGTGAGCTTGGCACACTGGCACTCCCCCCTCCTGTGGGCTGGCACCCCTTGGGTGGCCCTGGCCCCCCAGGGTGATACCCCCCAGCACCCCCAGAGCCCAGCTCACCGTAGGGGCTGAGCTGCTCCAGCAGAGAGTCTTCATCTTGATAGGGCAGCGGATCTTGCGGAAAAGGTACGAAACCTCTTCCACGTAGATCACAACCGACAGCAGCGTCATGATGGTGCAGAGACCCAGGATCATGAGTTGGGCCATGTCCAGCTCTGCCAGGGAGGGATGAGAAGCTGTCTTCATCCTGTCCAGTCCCCCCTGGGGCTACTGCTGCAGGGAGCTGCCCCTCGACCCACCACTGCCCAGGTTTAGGAAGCTCTGTGCCGCGCCCTGGACATGCCGGTCTATGCCAGAGCTGGCCCTTCTGTGCCACTGTTCCCTGTCCCATGACACCTGCCCTAGTGCTGGCCTTCCTGGGCTGTCCCCATCCCTACAGGCAGGACCATGGGATGGGAGGCTAAGACCTTGGCAGCATCCCAGTTTCTGACTTCTGGGGCTGCTCCGCACCTGCGCTCGCCTCGGCCACCCTACCACCTTCATCCCTGTCCTGCTCCCGCCAGCGACAGCAGGAGGGTCCTCCCCACCCCGTCCCCCCACCTACGGTGCAGCAGCTGCCGGGAAGTGGGCGGCAGGGAGAAGCAGGCTGCCGGCACGCTGAAGTTCCTGATCAGCATCTCCACCAAAGGGCGGGAGAACCTGCGGAGCAGAACCGGGAGTGCTGCACGGGGCCGCAGGGACACGGGGACACCCGGCCCCGCAGGGTCCGAGCAGTCCCCCGGCTGGTTTGCCTCACCACCAAGCGCCTCCCTTCCTTTAAAGAGGGAACGAATCATCCAAAGTTCCGATCCAAGAAGTTGGACTTGCCCGGCTGCAAAGCGGCACGGGAGTCTCCGGCACTCACCTGGGGTCATCTGCCAGCTCCAAAGTGGGATCCATCCTGTTCGGCTCCCCGCTGCCTCCGTCCCAGTGGCTGTGGAGCTGCTCCTCGCTGCCTGCCTCAGCTCCCCTGGCCGGCCCACGGGGTCAGAGTCCCCAGGGCAGGGACCGCGGGACGATGCCGCGCCTCGTTCCAGTTTAACCCGAGCCCGCAGAGCCTCCCTCCCTCTCCCGCAGCCGCGGGCACCCATTGGCGTGGCCCCACGCCGTCCCGGCCCTCCGAGTGCTTTGGCCACCAGGTTATCGACCCGGGAAGGCAATTGTCACCCGTGCGGGCACGGCCGCGTGTCCCAAGGCCTGGGGTGGAGGGCACCTGTGCTGGGGTGACACCGCTGCGCCCCCGGGGAGCTCGGACCTGGGCTGGTGCCCTGGAGGCTCCGGGACGTGTCCTCATGTCCCCTCCGCAGCAGTGTCGGGGTGGGAGGTGGTGCCGCGGGGCGGTGGGGAGCCTGTCAGCCCTGCTCTGCTCCGCGGGCCCTGCCTGGGAGGACTCTGGGGGGCCCAGCTCCAGGGAGCCGGGGTGAGCACGGAGCAGCTCCCGGGGCACTAGAGGGCAGGGCTGGCCAGCGCTCAGAGCCCCGGCCTGGGGAGGGGACCAGGGGGCTGGAGGGGAACAAGCTGAGTGGGGGGCTTAGGCAGGGGACCTTTGTCTTAGGTGGATCCCAGAATCCCCATGGGTTCCAGGGGTGTCCACAGCTCCGGGCGTTCTCACAACCCTTCAAGGAAAATGAGCTCTGGTTTATACTGGATCCCCTTGGAAGTGCTATCCTTTGCCCCTCCGGCTTCTGCTGCAGCCAGAGTTGCACCGGGGCCCCAGATAGGTGCTCTGCACCCTGCTGTAGGAGCAGGATGCTGCTGTTGTCGTGGGAATGGGATGGTGGGGAGAGGCCAGGAGGAGGGAACGGGTGTGGATGCTTCAGAGGGAAGGAGTGGGATGAGGGAGGAGGCAGTCCTATGGGGACTCTGTGCATATCCAAGGTGCTGTGCACTGCCCTTCTCTCAGCCCCATTAACCAAGCCCTGTATCCCTGTCCCTACACACTGTACATACTCTTTCCTGCTCTATATGCTGTACCCTAACCTGGCACACTGCATGCTGCACATCCAGCCCTCTGCACTCACATTCACACACACAATTATCCACACCTTGCACCAGCAGACCCCTCACCATGGCTGCTCCTGGTCCCATGGTGTGCATGGGACCAATGGGGGCCCCCCACCCAGCACCCCTGTATCACCAGCATTGCCTACAGCTGAAGAAACACGTCAGCTCCCGTGACATCTGCTGGCCTTTATGTGACAGTCACTGCAGGCTGTGGCATGGCAGTCCTGCTCATGCACCTGGTGTTCATGCCCCTGTGGTCCATCAGCACTGGGATGATCTGCACGTATCCCTGGCCCCAGGGAAGCAGAGCCCAGCCCCAGCAGGCTGCCACACGTGCTGCAGTGCCCAGACACGTGCAGGAGCCTCTCGCCCTGCCTGGCGGGGCCCTAAGGCCAGCACCACCCACGGGTGCCCACTGCATGGGGGCACGTGCCAGTCCCCTTGCCCACCACACCTGTGTCTGGCTGTCCCTGACTCACTGCTGTAGCACCCTGATGATCCTTCCTGCCACTCAGGTAGTACCTGAGCCTGACTGAGCCCTGGTCCCCTGTGTTCCCAAAGCACAGCCCCCCCCGAGGTGCCAGGTACAGCTGTGGGGCATGGAGCAACCTGCCAGCCCGTGAGGGGGATGCAGAACACGGCTGGGCCCCAAGTCCAGAGCAGAGGGCAGCCCCACACATTGATGCTCTGCATGGGTGAGCCCCAGCACACGTGTGCAAGGAGGGCTCCCTTGCTGCACACACTCCAGTGGGGCTGGATGCACCAGTGACACCCACAGCACTGACCCAGCTGCACTGAGCCTCAGCCCCATCACCGTGCCCAAGACCACCATGCATGGGGCCAGGACACACCCACACACTGTCCTGCTGTGGACAGTTATTGGGGCTCTGGGTGCCACCACCCCAGAACTGTCCCCTGGGGACACGGAGGGCTCTCACCCCTGCAGCCCGAGGGGCTGAGCCCCCCCTGCACCGGCAGGACAGGATGTGCCTGTTCCTTGCTTGCTTCAACCTGCCCCAGGAGCTGGCGGAAATGGGTGTGGAGAGGGGGAATGCAGTGGGATGGGATAGCCCAGAGTCCCTCCAATTCCTCCCTTATCCCAGCCCCTGTCTATGCCTGGGATGTATGGTCCTGCAGCCACCAGGGCCCACGGCCACCCTTGTTCCTCAGTCAGGGTTCTCCGCAGAGGCTGCTACCATGGCCAAAAGCATCCTCTGGCATGGGCCTGGGGGGCAATAGATGGGTCAGGTTCCTACCAGTTCTCAGACCTTCAGGATGCTCCAGGACAGAGCAGCCACAGGGACTCCCTTTCCTGCCAAAACCCCTTTCAGCAGAGAAGGAAAAAAGAACACAGAGATGGGAGCCATATACCCACCAATCCAGGGCAAGGGGTGGTTTGAAGGTTGGTGGTCCACTCAGCATCAGGGTGGCTGTTTAGCACCAAGGAGCTGGCAGAGAAACCTGCAGCAGTTTTTGCTCATTTAGCTTTTTTTTTTTTTGCTCATTTAGCTTTTTTTTTCTTATTTTAAACAAAACTCTTTGACCATGGAAATCCTGCTTCTCTCACCCCCGTCCCCCCCACAAGCAGACCCTCTCAGTATGCCAGCTCTCCCACACTGCTGCTGTGTCAGCATTCCCCAATACTTGGAAAAGCCCTTAAAATGCAAACATTTGTATGGGGTTTAGACAGTTTTCCACCCATCTCTAATTCCCTGTGGTTATGGCCAGAGGGGCTGACCTTGGTGGGCACAGCAGGCTCCCAGCTGACCATCACCACCTTCCCCAAGGCCAGGACATGGCAGGAAGAAAACTCCTCATTTATGTCCTTGGTAGGAGCTGGTAGGAGACCAAAACACATTCCTTCTCATACTCTCCTCTCCCACCCAGAGCCTGAGGCCACGGTGCATGACTGGGATGCTGGGGAGTGAGAAACCCATGCCCGGCTCAGGCTGTGGCACAGCCAGACAAGTGGACAATAAAGATCTGCACCCCGAGCTTTTGGTGATCCATGGTGACTGCTGTCACAGGACACAGAGGGACAGACCCTGCTCAGTGGCACAGGGCAGCCAGGGTGCTCCCTCTCCCAAGGGACCTCCCACGCTCTGCCCAGTCCCTGTGCCAGGCAGGACCAGCCCCTAGAGCACTGGCACCCATAGCGTGGGGGGATGTCTGCTACCCGCCTCTGGGGAAAACCACACTCCACAGGCACCTCTTCAAAGGGATGCTCAAGCTTTGCATGGCCACAGATGACCCTGTTCCCCACACTCCTGGGGTTTAGGAGAGAGTCAGCATCCCCACCCCGCCAGTTTTCCAGCAGCACTCTGCCGAGCCACTGGGAACAGGAGGGTGGCACAAGTCGAGAAATAAATAAAACACAAAGGTCTATCAGACTTGTTTGTGAGAGGGCAGGAAAGCCTTTTCCAGGGTGCTGGCCCTTTGAGCCCACCTCAGCCCTGCAAGCACCTCCCTGGTGAGGAAATTGCTGCTGAGAGTTTGGTGGAAGCGGATGAGGAATGTGGATCCTGCTGGCAGTAGTAAGACTGCTGCCACTATCTGCCTTCAACATTCCAACACAATCCACAACTGCCCAGCTCAATGGCCTTGGCTGGACCCCTGAAGATCTGTCAGTGTCACAGCAACACTGGCCACCAGGCTGGAGAGGGATCCCAGAACTTTGAGCATCCCCCTGCAATGGTCAGCGCGGGGCAGTGACAATGCCCCCAGCCCTGGCCCCAGCACAGCAGGAATGGGGCTGGCTCCCCTCTGCCCCAGGTCTGGAGCCACCCCACTGATAGGGAGGGCAGGGAGCCCTTCCCACAGCTGGCCCATAGATAAGGCCCATGTGTTCCCCACTGATTGCCCCAGGAGACAGCTGGAGGGGCAGGAGCCACCATTCCTTGGAGAGATGGCCAGGAGGGGCAGTGGGTGATGAGGGCAGGGGGCTGCTGCAGGGCTGTGAGACACTGGGCCCTCTGGATCCCTCCTCTGGGCAGGTGAAGGTGCTCGGGCTGCCCTGACAGCACAGCTGGGGTGGGAGAAAGGGTGGACCCCCTGGCAGGGCAACAGCCCTCCACAAATCCTCCCCTTCCAGTGGAGACCAGTCCTCTGCCACTGGAAAACACTTCCCAGCGCCCTGCAAACCCACAGGGCTGCATCACAAGCTTGCTGCATGGCAGAGTCAGGGACCCCACTGTGCCTCAGTTTCCCCAGCTGTAAAATGGGGCATGAGTCCTGCAGCATGAGAGTATAGAGGGCTCAGTCTCTCATTGCTCTGGTGCCTGAGGAAAGATCCATGCCAGGTGTTATTTAGAGAACAAGCTGGTATTTTAGAAGAGGGGATACTGTCCTGGAAGCCAGCTGGCTGCCTCCAGTCTCTGCCTCAAGGTCACCAGGAAAAATGCTGGCCTTGGAGAGGTTTGGGGTAGGAGTCCTTCTGGCTGCAGCTTCCCCTTCTGGGCAGGGAAAATCCCCTTTTCCCAGCACGAGGCAATCAGAATAATTCCTGTGAGAGACCCCAGCCCCCACATCTCCTGCCTGGCCATGGGTGATGGGACACTCCCAGGAGGTGGCCATGGGACAGCGATGGTGGGGTGAGAGTGGCAGAGGGCAGCACACAGGGGAGCACAGGGCAGAGCTGGGGACTTTTGCTAACCAGAACAGCTCACTGTTTCACCAAAATTCAGCCCCAGATGTCTAACCTTCTTGGGAAGCAGAAGTGCTGCAGAGGGTGTGTGGGCAAAATCTCCCCGTGCTCCAGCTCTCAGAAACACTGCTCTGCCACAGCTGGGGGACCAGCTCTTGTGCACAGCCTTGGTGACACCCCCAGGGACCCTCCTGTCCCTTCCCATACAGGTCTGGGTGCCACCACAGATGCTGCCAGCCTGACTAGGTTTCCATGCTGCCAGGCTGGGAAGAGAAGTGAGACATTGGCACAACCAGGATGTCACTGTGTCTGTCCCAGAGCACCTAAAGGGGTCACCCCACAGGGACGTGGCTTGTGAGCCCTCAGCAGCCCAGCTGCAGCTCAGGTCAGCAAGACACCTCTTCCCAAAACTGCTGAGATCATTTGACCGCGTGCATATGTTCACAGAAAAGCCACACATAATGTATACACAGACACCCATAAACGTGTACGTGACTTTCTACACTATCTAGGATCTTGTACAGCGCAAATAAACTGCGATCAGCTGGGATGGGTGTGCCCCCAAGAGTGGAACTCTTCCCCACAGCTGGCTTATCGCCCATGCCATAGCCCCCGTCATGCTTCCAAACCATTCCTGGGGTACTGGCCCACCCAAGGGTCCCCTGGCCCCACAGATGACCAAAGGGGCTCCCCCGGGCAGGGGGCTGCCCTCTGCAATGCCCAGCATTCCACAGGTCATCGCCCAGACAGAGAAGAGGAAGAGGACGGTGGGGCCTGTTCCTGGTTTGGGAGGAAGGGGAGCCCACCATGAGAAGAAAGAAGCCCAAGAGAAGCTGGAAGAAACCTTTCTATGATCTGGATCGAGGCCATCAGAGCAGCTTTGATGGCCCCAGCCTTCTCCTCCCGTTTCAACAGAGCCTCACAGATGGGGTACCTGATAACACCCCCAGCTTCTGCCCAGCCCTTCTGGCCCCCTTTCTGTTTGCTTTTCCTCCCAGCAGTTCCATGTCCGATGGTGCTGCCCTGGGCCAGGAGGGAAGTGACCAAGCTGTGGGGCTCAGCGTGATGAGGGCTTTGTGTCCTTCAAAGGGGACGAACAAACGGCCAGCGGTCCCAGCCTGGCCGGGGGGATCCTGCGGAAATACCACGGCCAGCACTCTTGGGAGCTGCTTCCTGCCTGCTCCAAGGCTTTGGAGGCAAAGAAGTCTTTTCCTGCCGCAAGGTAACATCTGCATTTCCAATGTGTGTCCCAGTGACATGCCACTGGTTTCTTAGAGCCACCCCCAACCTCTGAATGAAAAGGCACCTTGTTTGAAAAACAGAGGGGTCTTTTTCTGCTACAGCTACCTAAAGTAACCACGTCACTCCTGATGTTTGCTTTGGTGAAGGATGAGGTTAACACGCCCTCTGAGTGGGCTGTGAGCGTTTTCTTTGGTCAGGAGCTTTATTTTCATACTCGTCTGTCTTGCAAGAAGCTCACAGGGGAAAATGCTGAGGCTTTAAAAAGTCAGATGGACAGTAGAGACACTGTGTTTGTGGAAGGGAGGTGCTGCTCCCCTGATGACCCTGAGCCTTCCCAGCTCTGTGACACTCACCCACCAGCCTTGGCCACCCCACGGGGTCACCCATAAGCACCTGAGTCAGGCATAGGAAGTAGTCCCACCTGCTTGGGGAAGGCCTTCAGCCCTTGGTGGGACTTCTTCAGCTGTCCCAAGTGATTCTGCCTCCCAATGCAGGTGGGAAAGCATCCCGAGTACAGCTCAATGGGAAAAAACACCTTCCCTTCCTTTCCTGTCGCCTCTACCAGCACCAGATCCACAACAAGGTGCTGGGCAAGCACTCCCACCTGCTGCTTGCTCCCTCCTGCTTTGGCAGGTCGGGGGGCAGAGGGATGGGAGGGGATGGACATGCCTGGAGAGGTGTGGGCACACTCAGGCTGGGAGCATGTGTGGGTAGGGGTGTACATGTGTACGCACATGTGTGTGCGCCCCAACTTGTGACGTACATGTGTGGGACACGTGGGTTTGTCCACCTGGCTGGCATCCACACCCGTGAGCACAGCACCCTCTGGGGTGCAGGGAGCTGAGGCAGAGGTGCTGGGGGCCCAGCATCACCAGTTCTTGCTGGCAGCCAAGCAATACTCAGCCCTGGACAAGCCTCTCTCCTGGGTGTCACTTCTTCCCCAAGTCCCTGCTGTGGGACAAAGCACAGGGACAAGGCCTTTCAGCCCCAGTCTCCAATGATGAGGAAGAGAAGGGAGGGCTGGAGCAGCACTAGGAGGGTGCACATCACCCTGGGCCCCTTTGCCATTTTTGCATCACTGAGTAATAAATAAAACCTCCAAATTCACATCTGCCATGAAAGCCACCGGGATGTGCTCAGGCAAAGAAAGGGGCTTTCTCCAGAGAAGGGTAATGACAGTGAGCAAACTCCACGATGGCATGAGGCTGAGGAGGGAGCCTGCACTGGCACAGGGGGCTCAGCAGCCTCCAGGGCAGTTCTCGTGGACATCCTGAGCCAAGCAGAGCTAAAGGAGAGTCTGGTGTTAGAAACAGACCCTGCTGACCATGCCTTTACAGACCACAGATGACTAAAAGTCAGGAGCTAAAACCAAACACAGCCCACTATTCACTGGAGGAGTGGGGAAGAGAGCAGGGGAAGTTGTTTCCATTAGTTTGACCTGAGAGTTTTTCTAGCTGCAGGAAAGACTTTGACTCTCAGGCCACCACAAGACAAAAATACAAACTGATTTTTTTTTCCCCTAGGGTAAAATCAGCTCTTCCCACTGAGCAAGAGCCCAGCCCTGCCCTGTGTGCATCCCAAACGATGCCTGCCAAGACAGAGGGGGACAGGCAAATTTTTTCCTCCTCCTAGCCTGCCATGGACATTTGCCCTTGAAGGGGACCTGGGGGGACAGTGCCTGCCAGGGACAGGAGGCTGTTGCACGGCAGACCAGCAGGCGTGGGAAGGTCAGCAATTTGGCTGAGGCACAGGCTGCTTATTCCAAGAGCTGGGAGGGTTACAGTCCTTCTCCAAGCACACACTTCCCGGGGGATTTGCCCTTGAGGCACTGACCTGGTTCTCCTGTCCCAGGGAAAACAATTGCAGACTCACATTTACATAGACCATGTCTGTTGCCTGCCCATGCCTGGCAGTGGGGGCTGGCTGCAAACTGCAGCCCCTGGGTTTCAGCTCAGCCCCTGGGATGCCACAACAGTGCAAGAGAAAGGCATGAGCCCCCAGAGCCGTGTCAAGAACCTGAGCGAGGAAAGCATCCCATCCCTGGCTGCCAGAGACAAATTAAGGTACCCTGGTTAGAACACCACATCTCATTCTCTGCTCCATAAATAAACCTACAAGGCACATGGCATCCCCTGGGTCCCCGTGGCACAAAGCTGCACACAGCAGCCGGGGGCAGGTGTCACAGCTGCCACCAATGCAGAGAGGAGGCAATTAGCAAGTAGTGAGAAAGCTCCTGCTCTCCCTGTCCAGCCCCATTGTGCTAATCCCACCCCAATTAAAGCCCCCTCTTTGCTTTCAGATATTGCTATGAAAGATTAATCCACCCTAAAACAAGGTATTTCCAGCAGGTCAACAAGACAAAGCCAACTCTCAGCTTGCAAAAGGCTCTGGCACCTGCCTGGGAGCATTTAATTACCCTGACAATGGTATCAAGAGAAGAAGGGCCATGAGACCCCTTCAATCACAAATCCGCAGAGGAGGCTTTGCCTGCTGCTCCCACATGCCTGGGGCCAGCACCTGCAGGCTGTGGCCTCTCCCCAGGAGCAGAACCATCATCCAGCCCTCTTGGGGACACCTTTTCTCCCTCAGAGCCTGCAATGCTGCACACGGTACTGGCTTTTTTATGTCGGGCTTTTCCTTTGTCCTTTGCACTGCTCTTACACCAATAAACGCACATTATAAAAAAAAGCAAAGGAGGGGACGGTTCTAATCTCTAAGTCAACATGTGCCCTTATCACAGAGGGTGGTTCCCACTGAGCAGGCTCACACTGTCTTGTATCCAAAAGCAGCAACGTGTGCACACGCTGCAGAACAAATCGGAGGCAAAACTCTCCGGGGCTTTCCAGGCCCTTTGGGAGCACAGGAGTGAGCAGCCAGGGATTCTCGCAGGACCAGGTCCTGCTAGAGAGGTACAGCAGGTACTGCAGGACCCCGCCGGGCAGGCACATGTCCAGCATACCAAACAAATCACTCCCACCATATCTTCATGTCCTTTCATGGCTCTGTCCAAGGCATTGCACAGAGCTGTTCCAAGGCTGTTAAGTAACAGTAACTTTCCTGCTGGCCTTCTTGAGCAGAACACCACATTGTATGCGTCTTGTTTTCTAGGATTTTAACCACCAAGTCTGGAAAGGAAAAACCCCAACAAGCCCTCAGCTGTAGCAAATGCTGATTCAAGAGAAGTGCTTACAAAACTGCACGTGAAGCACTTTGGAAAAGTGACTTGCCTGGAGGTGCACTGAAAAAGGAGAGACTGTGCACAACACTCCAGATACAGCACTCCAGATGAGCAGGAGCCAGAACAAAGCGGACCAAGAGAATTCATGACAGGCCCCGGTTTTCAAGGAAGAGACCCACATGACTGTGTCCCAGCTCCTGTGTTCTCTCCCCGCTGATTTCTTTTCCCTTTCCCCTTCCCCTAACTCAGACCCTTGGCCCCCTTGTGCCGGGGCCAGTCCATGGGTAGCCATCAAGCACACGGGCTTTTTTCGGCAGTGCAGGGTGAGACGGACCTTTGATGCGCCCCAGGGCGGCCACGCAGCGTCCCCCTGCTTTTCAAAGGCCGCTCCTCGGCTATTGTGTTCACATCCTGAGCTTGTTTGTACACTTGCTGGAGGGCCCGGCCCCGCAGCCCCCCTGCCACAGCCGCAGCCGCCCTGACCCGCAGATAAAAGCAGGGGCTCCCGGGGCAGGGCTGCTATCAGAGCAGGGACACACGGCACCGCCGAGGCGCAGCTGCCAAGATAGGCAGAGCTCTGCCAGGCCGACCCTGCAGGGGTGAAGGCTCCGGGTCAACAGCAGCCCCTCAGAGCTGCACCAACCCTGGCTGCAGCCAGGCACTTGGCTCTTGGCAGCGGCGGTATCAGCGCCCTGCACCAAGGGATGTCCTGGCACTGCTGCTCTCCCCCTCGGCTGCCCTTGGGGAGAGCCAGCAGCTCGCCAGCAGAGGTAACTGCCAGGCAGCAAGCAACACTAAAGCTGCCATAGTTCTTTGATCATCCTTCATCACAGAGCGGGATAACAGTCCGCCCTCCTCCCTGTAGGTAAGGTGGGGTGGTGCAAGGAGCACAGAGGGTTCCCCACGACTTGGTGTTAAAACCCCAGTGAAACAGAGTCTTTGCAAGCCAGGAAGCCCCGTTAAAAGAGCCAGACTGTTTTAGTCCCACTGGGGCAGTGTACAAGCACGAGCCTCTCTGCTGGGCCTCCATACCAGCCCCTGGCAAGCAGAGCAGCAGTAATGAGCATCACTGCATCCACATCCCTCCTTGTGTGACAGGAGAGATGGGGCGATGAGACTCCACATTGCAGGAAGGAAAAAAAAAAGAAAAAAAAATCCCAGAGGATTTTGAGGGGGTGGTCCATGGGATATCCCAGGTCAGCAGCTTTATAGGAGCAAGAGCCCACACTGTCCTCAGCCCCACATCTCTCCTCCAGGTGCTTGGTGCTCTGTCTCCTCTCCAGGCCAGCTGTGGAAAATGCAGAGAGCCAGGCCAGCCCCAGGTGCTTCCCCAGGAAGGATGCAAAGATGAGTGTTCTTTTGAAGGGACAACAATGCTGTGGCCAGCTGTAGCTTTACCCACTGCGCTTTCATTCTCCCAAGTGCTTTTCCCTCACCTCCTCCGCAGCTTGTTTGCTACAGGACAAGAAGAGACAGCAGATCCTCTCCCACATGCCAGTGCTGGTCACGGTCCCTCTCCTTCCTCAGCCTGCATGCCAGCACGTGGCAGGGCTGTGGCCAAGGAACAACAGATCCCAAGCATCACTGTGGGTGCCTGGATTGGTGGAAGAGAGCAGGATGGAATGACACTCTCCAAGACAGTATGATGGCGTTTCCTGAGAGGATCATGCCCAACTACTTTACACACTTTTTGCCAGCACAGTTGAGAAATGCAGCAGCAAAGGCCAAAATATGTGCTCTTCTGGAGGATGGGGATACTCGTGGTGCTGTGAAATTCTTGGCTATTGCACTCTTGGCTTGGTGAGACAGGAGCAGAGAGGGCAGGCTCTCCTGGGAGCCCTGCCTGCCGGGTTAGGGTAGTAGACAGGTTGCAGTATGATTCTGACACTGAAAAACATTTGATTTCTCAGCTTCCTGAGACCTATAATAGCTGACTGCACCCATGAGGTGCACGCCATGAGGTGACATGGGAGCACAGACAGTGTATCCCTTAAACCCAGCAAGGCTGGAGCTGGCACTGCCACTCCTCTGAGTGGCTGGGATCCAGAGGAAGCAGTTGCCATTCAGGGCAGAAGATCAAAGTCTTTCTTTTGTCTCCAGATGCCTGTTGCCTCTCTGGCCCTGCACCTGGGTTGCCTGGAGTGCCGCACAGCCCTTGTTCCATGGAGGGCACAGCCAGTGGGAGCCCTATAACCACTTCCCACCCCACAGACCACTGCATGTCCCACAACCCTTGGCCTCAGCCCAACAGCAGATCCAATCCAGCACCACACTCCAGCACTTGGTTCTCAGCTTTTCCATCCCTTCCAGACTGAAGAGCCATGTTAGTTGCAGTATTTCTTGCCATAGAACTGTTCAAGTCACCTCACAACATTGTTCAGGATAAGCTGCTGGAAAAACAGCTTTTCACAGAATATTCGGAGTTGGAAGGGACCAACAAGGATCACCAAATCCTGCTGCAAAACTGAAGTGAAACCGTATTTTGATCACATGTTCTCAGCACCCCAGAGGAAGGACACTGGCACATCATAAGATATTGTACAAAAGCATGTGGAGTCATTTGAGTCGAGTCAGAGGACTCACAAACCCCCCAGTTTGTGAGTACAGAGGACACATGGACATCTAAAATAGCCAAATAGTTTGGCTTGCCAAACCACAATGAAGAGGAACACCCTGATGCTGGGAAGACAGATCAGAAGTCAGCAATAACCAATCCTACATCCTCTTTTCCTCTTCATCTATTTCCCAGTTTTTTGCTCTCTGTTCCTCACAAAGATTTTTGGTTGTTCTGGGCAGCCTGAGCTTCTGGGCTCGGTATTGCCAGCAGCACAGGCATCTCCGTGTGAACAGCAGGTGTCCCTGAGAGAGGTGGCACCAGCCACCAGGCACCCATAGCCAGCCAACTCCCAGTCACTTGCAAGGTGAAGGGCGCTCCACTCCTCAGGGGTACACAACACTGCTTTTGAAGAACCCTCATTTTAAGGCATTTTACCACCAAAACCAGCTGAGGTGCAAAAACGCCCGAGTTTCTAGAATGTCAGCTTTCTGTCTCTTTTTCCTGCACATGTAGAAATGGGGAACTGACCGCCGAGCACACGCAGCTGTGATTGGGGACGGAAAGCACCTGCAGCAAGTGTCTGCAGGGCGGCTTGGGGCGGCACCTCCCCCGTACGGCCGGAAGGGAGGCGCGGGGCGGAATCGATCGCTTTGCCGCCTTCCCCGGGCAGCGCGGCATCGCTCCGGGCAGCGTGCGGAGCCTGGGCGCCCTGCAGGTGTCCCTCCTTTGGCGGAGCTGCGTGTGGAATCGCCGCCCTGCGCCTGGCACGGTGTGCACAGGTAAAGGAAGCTGAGGGCTTGGTGGGGGGAGCCCAGGAGGAACATAAAAAAACCAGGGCAGAGGTGCGGCTGCTTTCCCCGGGTTACACTTTCCTGAGCAGCAGGCTGCATCCAGGCCGTTGTGGTGAGAAATGAGCGGAGCCTCCGGCCTGCAGGCCTGATCTAAACTCTTTCTGAACCCGCTTAAACCTTGGGCTTCCACCGAGGCACCAGCCAGCACCGTGTACCACGGGTCAGTCACATGGCAAGTGACAATGGATTTCTCTCCCATAACTGGCATCATCACAGCTGGTGAGGGGTGAATCTAGAGAAGAGAGAGCCCGGGCACTGGAGCCCAGCTCAGACCTCTTCTGGTAAACAGCTGGCAGGTCTGCCAGCACGTTTTGCCTGAGAGACACTTTACAGACTTGTCTCCAGGCCTCCATGCCGAATTTCAGGTCTAGTTAATCCCCCTTTTATCAGCGCAGGAATGTATTGCTTTCACCAAACATAATCCTCTTTGCAAATCATGTGTTCTGTCAAACTAAAACTTTCTGCTCCCATCCTTCTTTCTTGGGAAAGGATTTGAGGCAATAATCTGGGCCTACTGATTTATTTTTCTAATGAGCAAGGGACAGATGAGCACAGTACTGCAGAACATGTGCACACACGAACCTTCAAGCGTTCTGTAGCTGTGACATGCTTTTGAGGGATGCCCTGAGCTGAAGGACTGAGGCTGGAAGCAGAGACCTTCTCTCACAGTCCTGATGCAGGCTGTCCATACTTGTGTTTAGAGGCTGGAAGTGATAATACCTGCCACGCTTCCTGTAGTACAAATGAAATAGCAATCTGTGCAGCCCAACACAAAGGAAAAGCACCCCGGGTGTCTCTGCCCATTCAGATCTTAAAAGACAGCCCTGAGCACATGAGACTTGCTGGGACCTGAGGGTGCTGAGAGCCTCCCAAGCCAGAGCAAGCCCTGTGTCTTGTTTGCACCACCCAGGGAGGAAAATATTTTTCCTGCCCTCATCCCTCAAAACGCTGAGAGGGTGAGAATGCTAAATCTGCGACCTATTCCTTCTTCTACTGCGGTACAAGCATGCCTTCCCATGAAGAGTTATTAACCTCATCTCCCTGTCCCACATCCAGCCCTTCCTGTGGGGAAACTGGGACTTGGTGTGCAGCTAGTGAAACAGTGGCTCCTCCACTGTACCAAGGGCACCTAAAGTCAATTTATAAAGCAAGCAGCGTCATTCTTTATAAATGAAGTAGGTCATAGTGAGGAGGGGACCAGTCTCTTCTACTATGCCTACAGTGAGAGGATTAGAGGAAATGGCCTTTAGCTGAGATGGGAGATTCAGATTAGGTATTAGAAAATTGGTTTTCAGCATTTCAGGCACTGGAATAGGTTTCTAGAGAGGTGATGGAGTCGTGTCCCCTGGAGTGCTTAAAAGGTGCCGGGTCACACGGTTTAGCGGTTACAGTGGTGGTGCTGGGTTCATGGTTGGACTGGATGATCTCGGAGCTCTCCTCTACGATTCTGTGCTTCCTTACGTTCCCTCTGCGCAGCAAGGCCGGGCAGGGCACGCGGCAGCCCGAGCCGTGGGGCGGGCTGAGCGGGCGGCGGGACACGGACCCGCGGCAGCAGCGTGAGCAGCCGCAGCCGGGGGAACGTGCTGGGAGCGAGCGATAGGCGGGGCGCTGTCCTGCCCATCGGGGCGTTCCGGGCGCTGGGCCGCGCCGGGGCCAATCCCGGCCCGATCCCGGCGCGCGTTAACACTACGGGCGCCGCAGAGGAGCCCGGCGCGGCGCTGGAGCTGCTGCGGGTGAGCGGGCGCGGGGCCGCGGCACGGCGGGAGCGGAAGGCCGGGGAGCGGGGCGGGAGGCGAGCACGGACGGAGGGACGGAGGGAGGGAGGCGGCGCGGGAGCCGCGGCGGCGGCGCGGGGCCCTGTTGGCGCCCGGGGCCGCGCCGCATGCGGCAGCGCCCGCGACCTTGACGGGCCACCCCGCTCGGCGCGCACGGGGCAGACGTGCCCGCGGCCGGCCGCCTATCGCCCGCCGCTTATCGGGCGGCCCGCAGCTGGGCCCTGCTGGCGACACCGGAGCCGCCCAGCCCCGCGGGGTGGCTGCTCAAACGTGCTCGCTTTTCTGTCTTTTTCTTCTCTTTGCCGTATTTCTCAAAGATCGGGGCCTGGCTGGAGGGGCTCGGGGAGGCATCGCGCTCCCGGCCAGCATCCCTGCCGGGTGCGATGCCCGCAGGCCCTTTGTGCTTCCCTGCCTCTTCCCTCGGAGCAGACCCTCCACATGCTCAGCCCACTCGTGCCCTGGTGGGAGCCTGCGGCCTCAGGTTGTCGCTTGGGGAAGGCTTCTCAAATCTGTCGGGGTTTCACCTCCACGTGTTCTTGCCCTAAATAAAAGGTGAAATAAGCAATGGCCACTGGTAACCTTTGATCTCCAAATAAAACCTTGCAGATCTCCCGGGTGTAGAGCTAATCCACGTGCACCTGAAGACCAAAGCACCTATTAGCAGCGGCGCCTGAGGGCATACTCAGGTTGCTTGCTCCCAACCTCAACACCTGTGGTCACTCGCTAAATTGCAAATCTTTTTCAGGAGGAAATGGAGAAGTAAATCAGTTTCAGTTTACCTTTCATATATGTTTGCTGTTTGCAGAGAACTTAGAATTTTAAAGGTTGCTGAAATTATTTTGGAAAGATGCTCTTAGCGACTTTCAGAGACTTGTCAAGACAAAAATTACCTTCACAAAGTTGTAGAGAACATAGGTGTCTAGGAGGGATGTTCGTATTAGAAGTGTTTTGTCGGGGTTGGAGTTTGTGCTGCTTTGCCTTATGTGACTTCTCTTTTCCAGCTGGACTCTTCCTGTCATTGAGACAGAGCCCAGGAACCTTAGATATCTAGAGTCCGTGGTGGCAGTTGAGTAAATGCCTCTTGCCAGCACTCCCTAAATGGAGATGTCCCCACCATTAATAAGACCCCTGGCAGAATTTAGCCATTGGAGACTGTATTCCTGGTTTGTATGCCTGTCAGTATGCCCAGAGTTCAACAGAAAGAGTTGATTGGAGCTGATCATTGCCATGGGAACTTCTAGGTTGTATTCAAGGTTCATGCAGGTTCACTAATGTAGTGACTTAGGTGGAAGTATGCACAGAAAATCCATGGGCAAGCAGTGCACTTGTGGCAGTAACTGATCTCAGGTGTGTAATGTAGTGGCAGGGGAACAGCCTAACCTTGTTGTATTCTGAACTTCTAGGGCTTTGGTGAAGTTGATTTGCATTTGTCCAGAAGGCAATGGATCATGCCAGAGCAGCAATCTCTAACTTGGTAAGACATGGTACCTCAATGCTGTTTGTCTCTTGGTGGGCTGATGATACTGCAGAAGAAAGGTTCAACAACATCTGTGTATGAGATTATATGTATATACATATAATATGTAATAATAATATATATATTATTATTTTTATATTTTTCCATGTAGTTCGTTGTATATTTGAATATACATGAGCTGTAGAATTGAGTATAGCTAAACTGTGCAACAGGTGGCTGTGTTGATGGAACTGTATGAAAGATATTTGATGAGTAGGGTGCTATATTTATTTAAAAAAATATCATTACTTATCAGTTTTGGAGAAGATGAATCCAAAGCAGCGTTAGGAGCTGCTGTGTGGGTGGTGAGCCAGATGTCACTGCAAGTAGCTGGCCATGATAAGGAAGTGGCTCAAACACTAGTGCTGGTGGGTTAGCTGCTATCATGTTTTGGGTCTCTGAGGGCTGTTAAGAAAGGGGGGGCGGGCCTTGAATAAAGTTGCAGAAGGAAGTGCTGCTGAGGAAGCCATTCAAATGCCTACTGGGACAATCAACATGTGTTCTATTGTTACTTGGGGGGTGGGAGTTCAACCACAAGTCCAGCTTTTGAAAGCAACCTGTGCTTGAAACAAATGTGCAGGAACTTGTTCAGCCAAGCCTGCTGGTCCTAGAGAGCTTGGATTGTGAAATGACTCAAGGCTACAACTGAGAGTGTGGTGGTTTGGTCTCTAAACAAGAATGGATGATATGTAGGGTTGGGGCATGTCCTCTGTGTGAGGACATGCCTCAGGTGTGAGGGAAGCCAAGCTGTGGAGCAGCTGAGCTGGGAGAGTGTTATGACAGACTGCAGTGTTGCCCTTTCCAAAATATGAGCAGGCAGCCACTTCATTGTGGGTAGTGTGGGTGGAACTGGAGGTCTGAAATGACATTGGTTTCTTTTGCCCAAGCAAGCAGATATCTGGTGTCTTCACTTCCAGCTCTGACATATAGTTTGAGAGAGAGCTGAGAACTGTGGATGAGTTGCTGAGGTTGTACCTGGGCTTGGGTGCTTGTTACCAGCTGCTTCTCCAGTACACAGGAGAGTGCTGCTCCCAAAGCTGTTCCTTTGGCCTTTTTGCCAGTCTCACTCTACTCTCCAGTAGAACCGTGGCTGCAGGCAATTTCAGCATCTCTAATGGAAGCAGAGTGGTTCTGCCAGTGCCTGGCTATGCCTGGAATTGAGTTAATCTGAGCAGCTGCCTTGTGCATGGGCTGCTGTTCTGTGGGAGGCTGGGCTGTGCCTTGCACCTGTTTAGAAAAGCGAGCTCCAGACTAAAAGCTCTGCTTGGGCACTGGTAAAAACCTGTCAAGCAGTGCCAGTTGTTGGTGGGTGCAAGAGGTGTAGCCTCAGCTTTCATGTTAGCTAGCATAATGCCCAAGGGTCATCTCTCTTCAGTCTAGCTGCTTTGTAATACTACCACATGTGTAATAGTGTAATTTAAGGGTAACCATAGGGCAGTTTAATACAAAATTATCCAGGTGCTGGATGAGAGTATTTACATCAAAGTGGATGTGGCTCAAAGGCCCATGAACAGTTGCTTTCTGTTTCCTCTGTGTTCATCAAAGTGTATATTGTACACAGTCAAGTCTTATCTGTGCTCTGCTGATTAAAACCAGGAGTTTTTGCTTGAATCAGCCTCAGCCGTGGGGTCACGTGGGAAATGCTGGTGCCACTGGCCGCTTCATATCTGTAAGACTCCAGGCTAGGCTGATCAGTGTGACTCCAAACTCGTGCAGGGTAAATGGAATCTAAATAGACTCTGGAGACCCTGAGTGGGTCTGAGTCTTCACTGTGTTTAAAGCATCCATCTTGACTTACTGACAGCCCAAATGGTCGCTGCAGTGGAGCAGTTGCAGGTGGACCAGCAGTGTTTGGGCTGGAGCACAGGTGCAGCAGACTGCAAGGACTGCGGGCTGGTGTAGCCAACTCTTCCATCTCTTGACTGCCTTTCCACACAGTTTAGTGGCGAGCCAACATCATACACACGCTTCAGCATTGCCCGGCAAACGGATGGAGACAACAGCCACGTGGAGATGAACCTGGCTGCTGATGAGGAGGAAGGAGGGGAAATTGGGAGAGCAGAGCACCTGCATGCCAGCATGCCTCCCCCACGGAGGAATGGCAAGAACCTCTGCTTCGTAATCATGGCAGCTGTCCTCCTCCTTTTGATTGGTAAGGAAGGGTGGGAGGCAACTGCATGAAGTGGACGCCAGTATTGAATGTAATCTGAATTTATTAAATTCCAATCTGTATTGTTTTCCGAGATAATTCAACAACTGGGATCCAGGCCACAGCCTCTTGTCACTAAGTATGTCTAGATCAGACTTATGGTACAGCACTGGCACAAAGAATTCTGAAGTTTGATTGTGGAGAACTGTGACTTAGCTGAAGGGAAAACTGATCCATGTCAAAGTTTTGGTTTTCCCACCATTAACTCCTAACACTGCTGTAGAGATATAGGTCAACAGATGAGTACAGCCTTTGGTACTTGTCTCTTAAGGTTTTAACAATGCCATTGGCCTGAAGTGAGCATTTTCCTTTCCAAGTGGTGCTGGAGGGACTCTGCCAAGTGCAAGATCAGATTTACAGTGCCCCTTAAAACATGCCAGCTCAGGCAAAATGTCAGGCTGCATATTTGTCTGTCGTTGGGTAAACCAGCTCATCAAAAATGGTGAGAGCAGAGATGTATCTCAGCTCTGAAGCTGTGTGGCGGGGTTCAGTCATCTTTCTGCAGCACAAAGAAATACCTGTTCTGTCCCCAGGGTTTCTGATCGGCTACTTGAGTTATCGTGGACGCATGCAGAGGGTTAACAGGTGTCTGGATGGAAGCGGCAACTGCGAGATGACTCCTACTGCATCTTACTTCTCAGATGATGGAACAGAGGAAGAAGAGGTTCCTGGACCACGCATCTTATACTGGCCTGAATTAAGAAACATGTTGTCCTCTAAACTCTCAGCTACACGTCTTGAGGCCAACCTGAGGTAACGGTTCCAGAAGGTTTATCTAGAGCTTTGAGAGAGGCACAGCCTGTGAGCAGAACTTGGGCTCGTTTGGAGAGCAAGGGTCTTGTGTAAGGTGGCATGTTTTAAACTCGGGCTTAAACGGCTTTACAGGCTGCAGTGCAGCCTGGTGCTGAAGTCTAAGCTATATGTATATCTGTTCCCTACAGACAAAGAGAAGGTAAGAATTCTTTTGAAGCCGGCAAGGCTGAAGATGAGGGCACTGCCAGCCACGTTCATGACCAGTTCACCAGCTTCCGCTTGGATGACGTGTGGAACGATGAGCACTACGTTAGGCTGCAGGATAAAGGCAGGTATGTTAAAGAAGAGATGCACATCTCATCCATATAGCACATGGATACCTGTAGTCTTGAGCAAACGTGTGATTTCTGCTTAAAATGATGTGAAAATTGTGAGCCAGTTACCACTCTGCAAAGTCAACCTCAATCTAGCCAAGCAATAACTGCTCCGGCCTCTTTTCAGGCTTTCTAAATCCAGAGGGTCTGGATGTTTCCTGGGGGAGCTGTTTCCTCCAAGTATGCTTGGGAAGTGGAGAGAAAACAAAATTGAGTGAAAACTCAGCTGAAAGGCAGATTCCCTGTGTCTAAAACCAGCATAGGTGACTCTATCTTGTCACCCTGACAGGGCTGCACGCCTGGCAGTGGCTCCTGCAGTAGCTCAGGAGGGTGTCAACAGGCATTGTGTTGTCTGACAGCTCACACCCTCGTGTCTTACTTCCCCTTTTTATCAGGGGCAATGAGTTTGCTCAGCTTCTCTTAGGAGGTGACTGAGAGACTTGGAAGCAGATTTTCTTTCTGCTACTAGTCTTAGAAATCAGCCTTCATTAATGTCTCTGACCAACTGCAGAGATTTTTGCTTGGAAGTGCTGGGATGAGTCTGCCTGTTTCAGGCTCCATTGACTTGATGGGAATTGTTAGAGTGCAGACTGAATACAGTCAGAATACTAACTCAGAGTACTGAGCTAATTAAATTCTTGTGTGAAAGAGTTTAACGCTGTCTCTCTACATTTAACAGTAGCAGGAACCGAGTGTCCATTATAGAAGATAGTGAAGAAGAGTTGGAGAGTCCTGATGCATATGTGGCATACAGCAAGAGCGGCACAGTTACTGTAAGTGATTGCAGGAGAATCCTGCAAATGTGTCTGTACACTTAAAAAATAAGTCCCTTTAAAACAGGTATAAAGCCCTCCCCAGTTAGGAGAGCTGGGTAGGATGGTCAGAGTGGGAGAGAGGAGTGGGCCCACGTAGTATTCTTACTGCAGCAAGATGCAGGAGTAACTTTAAACTTCCCTGTTGGAATCCAGACAGGTTCCCTTGGCAGAAGTGCTGCTCCAACAGGCGTCTTGCACTGGATCAGTTTACATTGCTGAGCTCTAGCTCCCTGCTGTTAACAGGAGTCACAGTTACAGTGACTGTAGGCTGTTTCAGGTATCTCACTGATTAGGACTGCTGCATTCATAACCAGTGTGTCTGTTGCAGGGCAAACCTGTCTATGTGAACTATGGACGGAAAGAAGATTTTCAGAAGATACAAAATTTGCGTGTTTCAATGAATGGAGCTATACTCATCTTCAGAGCTGGAAAAATAACCCTTGCTGAGAAGGTAAGCAGTGTCTGCCCCAAAGCCTGGCTAGACTTGGCAGCAGGAAGCCATGCTTCCTACCTTTGAGGTGCAGAGGTATGTCATTTTTAGGTCTGTAGAACTCATGTATGTAAGATTGTTCTGCAAGCCTGGTCTTGCTTGTTTGCACAGAAGCTCCACGTGCAGGTCTGGACACTGAGGCTGAGCAGAGTTTGTTACTGTTCATGGTGCAATTCTTCTTGGCCTCGGGCAGTTTGCTGGAGTAACCAGACCTCTGGAGTGGTGGAGCTGGGAGCCAGCCTGGGAGCAGAGCTGGCTAATATCACTAGATACAGCCACAAGGCTGCCAGAAGCAGGACAGCCTTGTCTCCAGGACACCTCTTGCTGCTGTAGCCAGATACTTTCAAAGTCTGGCTGCAGTGTGCCACTTGGGCCCTTGCTGGCTGTTCCTTGGACCACGTAGCAGTGCTGGTATTAGGTCCAGCTGGTGGCCATGCGTGCTGCTGTAGTGTTCCCTCTGTAGAGAACAGAACCAAATAGCCAAGCAGGCTAAAGGATCCAAGTGTTTCTCTATGCAAGCCTGTTCCATATCTGACCTAGAGCTGCCCCTCAGAAGGGTGCTTCTGGGGAGGCTGGGGCGAAGGACCCTTTGCAGTTGGACTCAGCCTTGTCTGCAGGCATCTGAGACAGGCAGAGCCAGAAAGTGCTTCTAAAAAATGTGGTCACTGGCTCTCCAATCCCATTCCCACTTTCCAAACTGGTGTCTAGCTGTACAAGACGGTTTGTACCAGTGGCATACCAGAGCTGGGTTGTAGGTGTGTTAAACAGGGACCTGGCTAGTCCACTCTGCCACCATTTTCCATGTGAAGATGAGCCTCCAGTGGCTGCTTGTCTTGAGACTAACCTCATCTTGGGAAAATGGATGGGGCATAATCAAAATTAAATAATACTACATTTTAAGCTGCTCCAAGGAGCAAGTATGAGCTGAAAGAATCATAGAGTGAGACACTGTGGTGTGTCCTGACTGTTCAAAAGGATGTTAGACACAGTTTGCCTGGAGTAGGGCTGAGCTGCTAGGATTCAGCTGCCTTGTGTATCTGTCAAGTAGCTGTTAAAATCTGTGGTGGAGTTGGGCACTGAGAAGGACAACCTTCACACCATTTCTCCATGTTCTTGCCTGGACTCCCCTTGCTCACAGTGCAGATGTACATTTAATGTTTCTCTTTGCTGCAGGTTGCAAATGCCAGAAAGGAGGGAGCAGTTGGTGTTCTGATGTACGCAGGCCCCTCAAATGACAGGAAGGCAGATTCCTATGTCCCCTTTGCACATGTGAGTATGTAACTGGTTCCCCTGTTTGTTCTTGAGAACCTCTCTGGCTGGGGGCTGCAGCCTGGGCTGTCCAGCAGTGCCCTTGTGTAGAGGAAAACTGTTGGACTCTGGTGAGACTTGAGAACTCCTATTGCTTTTCACAGGCCCACCTTGGAACTGGAGACCCTTTCACCCCAGGCTTCCCTTCTTTCAACCACACCCAGTTCCCACCAGTGGAATCTTCTGGACTACCTCAAATTCCTGTTCAAACTATCTCCAGAGAAGCAGCAGCCAGACTGTTTGGGTAAGTGTTTCTGCTGTCATGCAGGCTGAGGTGCTGTGGCCTCCTGTCAGGACTGAGGGTGGTGTGAGGTGCCGTGAGACAGAGCTCTGCTGCTCTCTGCTGTGTGTGGCAGGGAGCATGTTCTGGAACTGGCTGGAGAAGAGTCACTTGTGTCCTTGTCTCATGCCTTAAAGATTGCACTTAACCTGATGTTGGATTCCTCTTGGCCTCTGCATTCAACCCCTCCCTGCATAATTAGTGGTACAGAACTGCAAACTCTGTCCGAGGCAGGCCCTGAACAAGGTTGCACCTGCAGTTGCAGGTGTGCATTTTCCACACAGTAGCTAAACGAGGTCAGAGCTGGATAATGAGTTCAAAGGAATCTTCTTTTTCTCTCAGAAAAATGGATGGATACAAATGTCTTGAGGAGTGGACAGCTGATATCATGGGATGTAAGGTGACAGTGAGCAGCAGCAGCAAGATGACAGTGAAACTGACTGTGAACAACGTTATGGTGGATAGGAAGATTCTGAACATCTTTGGTGTTATCAAGGGATTTGAAGAACCAGGTAACAGCAGCTGCATTGTGGCTCAGTTTTGAGAGGAACCCTTCCTCTTCTGTGGTCATTGGAATGGGACAGCTGCTCCCAGACAGATGACAGCTTTCTCAGCAGAACCAAGGCCTTCCCTGAGGATCAGAGAGAAATCTGAACCATGCTGCCAGGGAAAGGCTAATGAGAGCACTCAGTGTGCCAGATTCAGGGATCAGACTGCAGACTCTCTTCCTAATACAGAAGCTGAAAGCTGCTCTTCTCATAAATGGTATTTGCAGTCTGAAGCTTGCAGCTCAGGTCTTGATCTTGTCTCCTTTACAGACCGGTACATTGTGCTCGGAGCCCAGAGAGACTCCTGGGGGCCAGGAGCAGCCAAGGCTGGAGTTGGCACTGCCATCTTGTTGGAACTTGCCCGTGTGATCTCAGACATGGTGAAAAATGGTAAATATTTGTGAACAAAAGCACGAGGGTGGGCGGTGATGCAGGTCTAGCTCTCTGTGTGTTAACACTGGAGAGCCCAGTTGCAAAGCAGTCCTTTTAGAAGGTGTAGGGAATCTGACAAAGCTTCCTGATAAGGTGTTTCTTGTCCAATGCAGTTTGTCTGAAATGAGCATTCACTTCCGAGGGACAGCCTGCCTGTATCTGGTATGGCTCAATTACCAGCGTGCCCTTGGTTAACACGGGACACAAACCTTAAACTTAAGCTGTCTGTTGGACAGCCAGGCCCAAAGTGGGAAAATGAAGTGTCTGACCAGCTGGGGCAGTGGGGAGACTGCATGGTGGCAGTCAGTGTGAGCACACTTGTCTCCAGGGTTAATTTTGGGCTCAGGCAGCTAAACAAAACAGAGTTGAAATGCAGACAGCATTGTTCTCCTGCACAGTTCTGCAGCATGTGGGGGCAGGGTACAGTGTCCGTGCGACGGGCACATTTCTCTGCAGCAGCGCTGTCTGAGGAGCAGGCAATTCATCATCCCAGGCCTGCAGTGCTAATCTGCATCTCCATGGGGAAAGGGCAGACCTCTGAGTCTCTCTCTCTCTTTACAGATGACTACAAACCACGGCGCAGCATTATCTTCGCTAGCTGGAGTGCGGGAGAGTACGGAGCTGTGGGTGCTACCGAGTGGTTGGAGGTATTGGTTATTTCATAGAGTTCTGCAGGATGGCTGTGCAGTTTTTCCTGTGGATTAAACATTCTGGTGTTGGACTGCTACTTCTCATGATTCAAATACTTGTTTTGTTCCAGGGGTACTCCACCACGCTGCATGCCAAAGCCTTCACTTACATCAACTTGGATACTGCAGTCCTGGGTAACCTGCTACTCTTTCAAGTACTTCTTGAAAGTGGGTGGGACTAGAATAGCTTCAACAGACATCCCTTAACCTCTAGGAATGGAGGCTGTGCCAAGAGGTGACTGGTGGGTGTTTGGCTGAAGACTGGCATGACTCCATTTATTCTCCTGCTGTCATTGAAGCTGGGAGGCTGGTACAGCCTAAGCCCTGAGGAGTCAACTCTGCTAAATCCCAGTAGACTGTCCTGTGTCTATTGAAGGTCCTTTGACAACTGTAGCTGCAGATGAGGGGTGGGCAGCTCTAGCTGTAGTGGTCGATTGTGTCAGTTATATCAAATACCCTTTCATTTTTTGCAGGCTCCAAAGACATCAAGATTTCTGCTAGCCCATTGCTGTACTCAGTGCTGGAGACAACTATGAAGAGGGTGAGTTAAAGGGCATTGATCTGATCAAGGTGACTGTGGTTTTAAGGGGGAACTGAAAGCAGACAGAGCTGTGCTGGATCACTTTGCCCACTTTACAGGAGAAAGACCCATTTAGGAAAAAAACTGGGATTCTGTAGGGGCCCTGTCTGAAATCAGCTGGGCTCTGGGAATTGCAGTTTACACATGCAGAATCTAAAATCAGCAAATGCCACAGTTCAGTGGCAGATGTGCCAGTGTGGAGAAAGGTCAGGGTAGCAGGCCTGACTCTGGCATCTGCACAGCAGTGTAAGCTCCAGGATGGAGCCAGAAGCCCAAGCAGATGTCAGAACAAGTTCAGTGATTCTCATCTCTGGGCAGGTAAAGGACCCCGCAAACGATTCGAGATACCTGGACAAAAGAGTTGGCCTTGACTGGATAAAGAAAGTGTAAGTATTGTAATTCATCTCTTTCATCTGGAGATAGCAGATCTCCCTAAAGGAGCAAACAGTATGGATTCTGCTGGAGTGTCATACTGCTGTCTGGGGTGGGCTCTACCTTCTGACGTGTGGTTAGGCAAGTGTTAACAGTACAGCACTAACTGTGCTGCCCCAAGCTGGCTGAGGCAGCCCAGCCACCTTCCTGCAGGACAGGAACAGCCTTGTCTAGAGTTCTGTTGTCTTAGAGCTTCAGTTGTAGAGCTTGTAGCTTTTCTCCTGGGGTGCCCAGACTAGTTGGTAACTGCTCAGTGCTTATTTTCTGCAGCGTTCCTCTTGATCTGGATAATGCAGCGTTCCCTTTTCTGGCCTACTCAGGAATCCCAGTGGTTTCCTTTGGTTTCTACGATGTAAGTAATGTGTGCTTGCCTGGTGTGCTCATTCCATGCAGAGGATATCTGATCTCCAGGATGGCAGGGCAAAAGGTGCTGTCCATGATCAATGTCCTTGCAAGAACCTCTCAGAGGGAGGAGATGCAGCCTCTGACCTGATGGCTGTGGCAGTACTTGCTGTCAAGACTGCTCTGGGACAAGGCTGGCCTACAGCCTCTGTTCCAAAGTACTGAATACTTGCAGGTTTTTGGGGAGAGGGGTCACTTGCCTTTCTAGAGGCTCAGATGTCAATGAATCAGAAGCAAAAGCAATAGAAAGAGGTCAATCTGTTGCTGCATCAGTGAATGACTGTTTTACAGCCTGCTGCTCAGCAAGCAGAGGGCATTGTGGAAGTGATATCATTGCCCTGAGTAAGTACTGAGCAGAATATCTTGCTGGTCGATGGAAGCTGTCAGGGATGAGATACAAGAGCTCCATTCCCTTCCCAGTGCTTTGGAGTTTTGCCATTTGAGTCTTTGCTCCTAAGCAGAACAGGGAGATGGGATGGGGTGGAGGTAACAAGTACCTTTGGGGGATGAAAAAAGTAATTGGAAAAGCATTCTTGGCTAACTTCAATACCTTCTTTTTTGCAGGAAGGTGACGAGTATGCCTTTTTGGGCACTACTGAGGACACTTTGGCTAACCTGAAAAGGAAGACTGCCAACTTGTATTCTCTCATGCGTACTGCTGCAGAAGTTGCTGGACAAATAGCTCTCAGGATGACCCATGACCATGAGCTCTTTCTGGACTTAGATAGATACAGTGATGAATTGCTATCATTCCAGGAGAAGCTTTGGCACTTCAATGGCAATGTGAAGGTTAGAAGGACTCTGAGTTCACCAAATCCCTGATGATTATGGGGCCCATGTGCTAATAAGGCCCTGTGCCAGTGGATACAGCAGGATGGACACCTTTCCCCTTTAGACATAAAAGGGTAGTGAAGTGTGGCCAGAATAGACGTTCCTTATAGAGCTGTGCAGGCAGAGTAGCTGTGGCAGACAGATTTAGCTGATCTGGATGTCATGAGCTCTTGAGGAAATGGATGTGAACAGTTTCTTCTCTGGTTATCATTCACAGCATAGTGCAGCTTTCCATCTCATTTGCACCTTTGCTGAAAATCTACAAGAAACTGTGGGTAGGGAGTGACCTCAGAAGAGCCTGCCAGGAACTTGTTCTGCTACTTGGCTAAACTGCCAAGAAAAAAAAAAAGCCCAACACTTTCTCTTGGTAAGAGAGCAGCAAAAGAAGAAAATCAGGTTTGCTAACAGCTCCTCCCTTGCAGGAACTGGGGCTGACCTTGAACTGGCTGTATTTTGCCCGTGGAGACTTCCAGCGAGCTGCAGATGCACTGAGAAGAGACATCGAAAACAGTGACAGGGAAAACAGGATTGTCCGCAGAGCCCTGAATGACAGGATGATGAAAGTGGGTATCTTCAACTGGTTTTTCTTCCTTCACAAAGGAAGACAGTGCTGGCTGGGATGGGCCTTTCCCTAAGGGGTCATGGGCACTGTGCAGGCTGGTGTCTCTTCCACTTGCTTAGTGGCAATGTGATGGCTTGCTCATGAGAGAGGGTCTGGCCCTTGCAGAGCTGCTGTGGGAAAGGGCTCAGAGGGGGTCAGAGGTTGGCAGCTTGTTTTGGGGCAGATCGGGAAAGAAAAGCTTGGGAGGCGAGAGTATAACCCTCTCTTTGCCCCTCTACTCAGGTGGAATACGACTTCCTCTCTCCATACCTCTCACCAAAAGATGCTCCCTTCCGCCACATCTTCTTCGGCAGAGGCAGCCACACCCTGAAGAGTCTGCTGGAGAACCTGGAGCAGCTGGCAACCAACAAGACCGGCGTGGATGTGAATGAGCTGAAAGAGCAGCTGGCCCTGGCGACCTGGACCATTAAAGGGGCTGCCAATGCTTTGGTGGGCGATATCTGGAATACAGACAATGAAATATAGACACGGCAAACACCACCTGGATTACCCGTCTAAGGTACAGGAGAGCTGTGTGCTCTCACAGGGAGCACAGCTTCCTTCCTGGCCCTGGTCCCAGCAGAGGGCCTTGCTGTGTAGATCTAGTTCCACCTATAGCAATACACACAAACTCCCTGTACCTCAGATTAGGCATTGGCATGATTTTTAAATGGCAGCTTCTTGCAGATTTCCAGTACCTTATATATCGTAAAACCAAACCAAACCCCCTGGAACCTAAGTGAAACCCATTCCCTAACATGGCATTACTTTCCTGTAGATATTCTGGCAACAAAATGTTTTTGACCAAAGCTGAGCGTAAAATTTAAATCTCACCTTGACCAGTTCATAGGAGGCAGTTTTAAAGTAGTACTAAGATTACCATGAAGTCTCCTCTGACCAGGCTCCCACCTAACCTCAGTCCAAACCAGTCGTGTACAGCTACTCCAGTGTACTTAAAAACTAAGAGCTCAGGTGTTTCCTGAACTGGTACCTTGAGTGGGGAGGTACCTCATCTAGTCAGGCTTTTAACTGCTGGCCACCTAAACCTAGGGACAAAACAGGGAATGGATTCCTCTGGACATTTGTAACAAGGGTCCCTTCTCTGGCAGGGAGCTGCAGTTCAAAAATTAAACAATGTAGTAATAGCCTGCAAGTGCTGGATTATCAGCAAGCTCTGAAGTGCCTGCCTGCCTGTACTCAACAGCTGGGTCCCAGTGACATCTTGCAGGCTTGCTTCTGCCAAGGCAGATATCAATACCCAGGGAAAATGACCCAAAGATTATCCAATGTCCCCTTGATATCCTCAGCTGGCACATCAGCAAGTCCTGCAGCAGAAATGTCTTTAGACTGGCACTTCAGACCTTGCTGCTTCAGGGGCCTTGTGTGAAATCAAGTCTCTTGCTGGCCAAACTCTGTTTGACTGATGTCATTTTGCAGGTTGGCTCTTGTTTGGCACTGAGATATTTATTTCTTTATTTATTTATCAGTGACAGTGTTCACTATAAATGGTGTGTTTTTTTTATAGAAGATAATTATCGGAAGCAGTGCCTTCCATAATTATGACAGTTATACTGTCGTTTTTGAATAAAGCAGCATCTGCTATTACAATCAAACATGATACTGGAACTTTGCATTTAAAGTAATCAAAACAAGACCCTCAAAAAGTTTTGGAAAACTAGCAGTTAAGCTTTCTGTGGCGAAAACACCCCTCTGGAAGAAAATTGAAGATGCAAACCTGGTAGTAGTGAGTCTCCAGGTTGCGCTCCAAAGCAATCCTTGAAATGCTGAAAACCTGGGTGGAAATTCCAATACTAGAAATTTGTCTCCCGTGTGGGGTCTGTGCCCCTCTGTGGGCTTCAGACTCCTTCCTGCTCCCCTTTCTGGATGCTGTGTGCTCTCACAGGGAACACAGCTTCCTTCCTGGCCCTGGTCCCAGCAGAGGGCCTTGCTGTGTAGCCCTACTTCCACCTGTGGCAACACACAGAAACTCCCTGTTCATCAGATTAGGCATCGGCACAATTTTTAAATGGCAGCTTCCTGCAAACTTCCAGTACCTTATGTATCATGAAACCTAACTGACATTATCGGGGGCAGTGTCTCCCATAATGTGTAAAGAACAAGGTAGTTTTTGCCTACCACAGTGTTATATCGGAGGCAGTGACCTCCATATGTTGCACTATGGGTGTACGTAATTATCGGGGACAGTGTTTCCCATAATTGTTCTATGCTTATCACGCAATGTCATCTGCGAAGCTTGATGGTTAGTATCTAACATGGATTAATTTCCTGCAGTCCTATTATTTCACTCTCCTGTGGTGATGCAGATACAATCTTCGGTCTGTTATGTACGTCCTTAGACACTTCCTTCTCCATAGGCTGAACTGTTTCAAATAGCTGTGCTGTCTTGAATTGGCTTCCTGCCTTCAGTCACAAGAGTGGTGCTTGAGTGTTTAGTAGAAACTAGGCAAGTTAGACTGTGTGCTCTGTGGTGTTGTAAACTTCCTTCAAATTAGTTACAAAGACCTGAGGAATTAAAGGTGAATGTAGGGCTTGGGGCTGACAGCTGTCTGGAGGGCCCTGGTCACTGCTCTGGATGGGGACATGGAGCAGTTTGAGAGGCTGGCCACACCAAGAGGGTGCTGCTGTGTGTGCATGGGCTTCTCACTCTCCAGTTCTGGATGGAAATTCCAGTCTTGCCCCCTTGGGTGTTGAATGGAGGGAGGAAAATCAGTGTCAGCTTTCTGATGGTGCCGCTCTGCTGTGTGACCTGGGGCTGAGCAGTGCTGATGTGTGGCACCTGCTAAACCGCGCTGCCTGTTCCCAGGGGCTGTTGCCTGTACTTTGCAGTTTGATTTGGCATTTAAACCTAACCCGCGGCTTAGTTTTAACCTAAACTCTGCAGTTTGATCTGGCATTTAAACCTAAGCTGAGCGAGTGACCTGAGCCCCAGCAGTAGTCCTTGAGGGAAAGAATACTGTTCAGTTGGAGCTCTGCAAGGACGGGGCAGGGACTGGCCCCCAGCCTAGTTACTGAGCTCAGTGCTCACCAGCTTGGAGGGCTGGATTTTCATCAGTCTCTAGAAACCTGATGCCCAGGCTATTGCAACTTGTTGTTCTTCCTTAACTTCTCTTAACTCTCTAACTTCCTACAGCCCTGTCTGTGTTAATGTTTTCTCTGACATTCTAGTTTCTAGTGACATTTCTCTGGATGGCATCTAAGAGCTGCTGTCTGGGAGTCCTCACTGTGGTGTTTGCATGCATCTTGATGTCAAACTTAATCTTGTGCTTTATAGCCAGCAGAGAGAGACAAAAGACAAAGCTTGTCTCCTGGCTAGGCAGCACAGCCGTGACTACTGGGATGTTGGGATGCCTTGCTCACTTGTGGCATCTGACTGCTGTGGGGTGCTAAACTGTTTCTGGATTTACCTGCTGTTTGCTTGAATAAAGTATTTTTGAAGCTTGAACACTCAGTTTCTCTTGTGGGGTTCTGGATTACGTGCTGTCTGCATTAATAAAGATGTTGAAGCTTGAACACTCACCTTCTCTTGTGTCTTCTTGAAAGCCATGATGCTGTTGTGGCATTGTGGCCATGGGTGAGCTTGGGCAGTTGGAGGGAGGCTGTTGTCCTGTTCCATCAGGGCTGCTCTGTAGCAGCTCCACTATCACTTAGTTGATGTGCAGTAGCAAATTTGAACTTCACAGTGCTGCTCAGCTGAGTCCTGCCTTGTCACAGACAGCTGCAATAAGGACTCTGGTAATGAGGTGGAGGAGCACAACTGCATACAAGCCCCCAGACCTCCCCCTCCTTTCATGTCCTACTTGCCTCCCTATCACAGCCTGTGATGTATGGGTGAATGATGGGAGAAGGATGAAATGTCAGGTGGCTGGAGGAGCCTGTGGGTGGCTGTGTCCCAGGAAGCCAGCACTTGCTCCTGCCTTGTTCCTGCTCCTCCTCATCCTGGATGTCCTGTGGGCCAAGGTAGAGATGCAAGTATCGGTACTGCTTAGAGCCCAGGACACCTCTGGGAGGGCAGGAGCTGCCTCCTCAGCCCCAGATGCCTGCTCAGGTGAAACTGCATTGGTTTGGGGCTTTGCATTTAAATAAGTTGAGTTTCTCTCTGCTGTCCTCCCCCATTCCTCATGCCGGTCTCACCTTCTGCTTTACAAACACCACATTCCCTAGAAGTCTCACTATTTGGATGAGCGGCAGCTTCTCCAGGATCCCAGCTCGCGCTTTATGGGCTGTCCCGGCATAGCTCTGGTCCCTCCTCTTCCCCCGGGGATGATTTACTTGTTGGAAGGACGTCGTTTCCCGCAGCTCCTGCCCGCGCCTGGCAGGGCTCTCTCCCTGCGGTAACTCTGCAAAGTGTCCGGAGAGGCCGGGCCGGGGCTGCGGGCGCCCTGCTGCGTCCGGGCAGCGCCAGCCCCGCCGGGGCACAGGGAACGGGGAACAGCCCCTTCCAACTCATCTGGGAGCAGGGATTTTGGCAGCGCAGGGCAGCCCGCGTCCCCGGTGCAGCGGATCGGTCCCGGGCCTGGCGCTGCTCCGCGGTGAGTCTGTCTGTCCGTGCGTCCATCCCCGTGCTCATCTGTCCGTCTGTCCGTCCTCGCCCCTGCTGTTACGTAAAGCGGCGGGGCGGCGCCTTTAAGAGCGGGGCCGGGGGCGGGTCGGGGGCCGTCCGGGCTCCCGGCGGCGGCGGCAGGAGGAGGCGGGGGGGCAGGAGGGGAGGAAGGGGTGGCGGAGCCGGAGCTCCAGGGACGCGGCGCGGGGGGGCTTCCCCAGCGTGCGGGGCCGGGGTGGGGCCCGCACCGCGTGCACCATCCGGGGGCAGGGGGCGAGCGGGGCGCCGGGGGTGCCGGAGGGCGGGGGGTTGAGCCCGGCGGTGCCGGAGGGCGGCGGGGTGGCCCCGGGGGTGCAGGAGCAGGGCGGCTTCACTCGCGGCGTGCAGGAGGCGGGGCTGGGGGCGCTGCCCCGCGGCCAGGAGCTGGTGGCCGGCGGCGGCGAACCGAGGGGCGGCGGGGGGCCGGGCCGGTGGCACTGGGTGCCGCTGGGCGAGCGGACGAGCCTGCAGGAGTGGGGCGAGCGGCCCGGGCCCGTCACCGCCCTCGGCAGCCCCAAGCCGGGCGCGGAGCCGCGGCGGCCCCGGGAGCGGGGGACGGCGCGGGCGCGGCGGCGGGCGCGGGGCGCGGAGGAGGCGGCGGCGGGCGGCAGCCCCGGGGCGCGGCGGGCGCGGGGCGCGGTGCGGGGCGTGCAGGAACACGGCCCCAAGGTCCGGCAGGAGCAGGGCCTGGCCCGGCGGGCGCAGCAGGAGCGCGGCGGGGGGCGGCGGGACGCGGCGAGCCCCCCGGCCCGCGCCCGCTGGTGGGTGCGGCGGGGCCGGCAGGAGGAGGGAGAGGCCCGGGGCGGAGTGCAGGAGGAGGGCGAGCTCTACCCGGGGGAGCAGGAGCACCCCGGCGGCAACCCCGGCACCCGGACCCCGGCACACCGCCTGAGCCGCAGGAGGTCCGCCCGGGTGTGAGGCCGCACCCCGTGCCCGGTGCCCGCTGCCCCGGGCGTGATCCCAGCCGCGTCCCGGACGTCGCCGGCGTCGATCGTCGCACCCCGCCCCGGCAGGTGTGCGGGCTCGTCTCGCCTGGCATGCCGGCTGTCTGGAGTGCCGCCGTGCCCGTCCTCGCCCTCCGGTGACGCTGCAGACTCGGCGCAGGATGCGGTGGCAGTGGCGGTGAGCGTAGAGGTAAGGAACGAGGCGCGACCCCATGGTTGGGGGTGCTGCGAGGGGCAGGGGGGGTTCAGGGCTTGGCCCTGTGCTGCTGCCCGGTTCACAGCTGTGTGTGCCGGTGTGTTGGCACCGTGCCCCGCAGCACTGCGAGCTGCGGTGCTTCCCTCGGGGCCAAGCACTGCGGGACTGCTCAGTCCCGGCCGGCAGCAGGCCCGACCTCCTGCTCCAGCTGCCAGAGCAGAGCAGGCAGCAGGGTCTGGTGTGAGTGGGTGCCTGGTGCCCTTGAACTCTCCTAATCACAGCGGAAGCTGGGGGAAGGTTTTTTTTTTCCTGGAGAAAAGGCAGCTTTGCTCTTCCTCTTCCCTGGGCTCGTGGGAGCTGTGGCACTGAACAGAGGATCCTTGTCCTCCGGGGCCAGCCCTGCGCCTCGGGGTGTTGTACTGCGGCCGAAACCCCGAGCAGCAGTGAGGTGCCGGGAGCCTCTGACCTCTGGCCCAGCATGCAGCATCGTGGCTGCGTCCAGCCGTGTTGTGGCAATTTTTCTCTGAACAGTCCAGGACCGTTTGGAACTTTTGATCTTTGTTGGTTTTGCTTTTTTAAATAAAAGTTTTAAGTTAAACTTGGTAAGGTGGTGCTGACAGTCCAGACAAGGATCCCACCATGCTAGGCAAATCCTGCTCAGCTTCTCATAGCATGATTAGACCCCTTACCTACTCTGAAGCAGCAGCTGGGAAGGAGGTTTGGAGGTGGCCAGAGGAGCCCAGGCAGGGACAGTGTCTCTGGTAGCAGTGCTGGGGCTGGGCTGTCTGGGCAGGACAGGCTGGGGCAGAGCCTGGCGCTGGCACTTCCCCACACCCTCGCCTCCCTGGGGCCGCTTGGTGCAGCAGGTACACTGGGGTGTCCCAGTGCTGCTGGGCTCCGGCACCGGCTCAGTACCTGGCAAAGAGTGTCCCTCTTGCCAGGTGCTGTGGGCTCTGGAGGTTGTGCATTTACCCCTCTCACTCAGCTGTTCATTGAGCTGGCTCAGGGAAAAGCTTTCAACAATTTTTTGGACTATGGGCTTTGCAAAGGTCTCCTGAAAACAGGACCTGCCTCGTGAAGTGTCTTTGAGCAGGTCTGTGTTACCAGGCACCTCTTTAGGGAGAGGGTCTGGGACAGACCCTGGGTGCTGCACACCCATCCTCAGCTGTGGCCCTGCTCCCACTGCCAGCCCTGAGCCCACAGGTGCCCGCGGGGAGGGGGGGGGGTTAGAAGCAGCTTCCGCATCCCCCATCAGGCCACGCCGAGGCCTGGGGGTGCAGGGTGGGAGCTGTGCAACCTGTTATCAGCCCCTGGAGCTACCAGAGCCTCCTTAGCCAGGTATTTGTTAGAGCAGGGTGGGGTGCAGTGGGTATGGCTGGGGGGGCTAGCAATGCCTTCCTCCTTGTCGGGCAGCTGCCAGCCGGCTATCCCACTGTGACTCAGCCTCCCTTAGGCAAGGGGGGCTCCTCATAAGCAGAGGAACAGCCCCCACAGGACCATGAACTACTGTGAGTTTGTAGGCGAGCCTTGTCCTAACCAACTGCAGGCTAGACTTGACACCGTGCCTCAGTTTCCCCCCAAGAAGTCCCATCCTGCCCATGGGGCCACCTGGGTTTTAACTTCAGCTGTGTCAATGAGGGATGAAAGCTGTCCGGGGCAAAGCATGCTGGGGAGCATTGCTCACTTGTATGGGTTTTGGGGGACAGGAGGAAGCTCTGCTTCATACACAGACCGTGGCAGGATAGGAAGACTTAGGAGAAAGTCTTGTTCCATCCCTTTGCTGAGCAGCCCTGGGGGAGAGCCGCTGCTCCCACTGCAGCCTGGCTAATTAGGGTGCTGTCAGTTAGTGCTAATGGCTGGCAAATACTGAATGCTCTGGCTAGGATGCTGTGCTGCTCTGGTGCTCGGGAACTGCAGAGACGGAGCCTTCATTCCCCTCTTCCAGCTCTAGGGGTCCCAGCCCAAAGGGGAGATGCTGCTGTGTGGATGTGGCTTTGTGCCAGTCTGGCCTGAGACCTGACAAACTCATTTTGTGCCAGCTACAGCCTGGCCCAAGGACACATCCTGTGCTGGGGTGGAGATGAGGGTACTGCTGGCAGCACCCCCGGTGGAGGGGCAGGTTGGACCAGGGCTCAGGGGGCAAAGCAGGGCTGGGGGCAAAGCTCCCCTGGGGGGCAGGTCCACAGAGGCTCTTCCAACTGCCTTGGCAGAACAGGCAGGACTCTGGATGCAGAGACACTTCCCATACCGTAACCCCCAGGAAGTCTGGAGTGTCTGAGGTGGACAGATGGGGGTGCCAGGCAGGGATGCCCATTCTGAGTTCTCCCTCTTTACCCCAGGGGGGACCCTGTGACCGGCATCACCTGAGCCCTGACGTTTTGCTTCTTTGCACACTGTGGTTCTCTGTGACACGGGCTGGCACTGCTAAGGGATCCCCCTGTGCTGTCCTGTGGCCCAGGTGACATCAGTGTGGGGGGCTGGCAGGCACAAACCAGCCTTGCATCAGGCCAGGGTGACAGGGTCCCTACAGTGGCAGTGGCATCAGTGATGCCAAGCCCGCTGCCCTCTCCACCTCCCCAGCAATGAGGGTGTCAGGGACTGTTGCTTTGCCTGTTTGTCCCCCAAAACACTGCACTGTGACCCTGCCTTGGTGGGAGAGCTTGGGGCTGAGGTGAGGATCAGTTATGGGGTCAGCAATTGCCCATGCCGGCGAGCTGGGAGGTACACGATGAGCCAAGCCCGCCCCAGCTCGACCTGCAGAGCGGATTTAGGAGAGGAAAGAGGCTTAGGGAGGGGATTGGGGCTGTGCCGGGATGGGGGGGCCCCCCCACGTGCCTCTGTCTTTCCTTCCCACATATCCACTGCTGCAGTCAGGGGCTCAGAGCAGGGGACGCTCTGTGCTGGGGGACAGGGTCAGGCCATGGGGCCAGGCTCTGGGAGCCCAGAGATGGCAGCGAGGAGGAACCCGGCACCTCGGCCTCCCCGGCCACCCCTGCCACAGGGATCACCAGCCCTCCGTGCCGGCCCCCCGAGACCTCCTGCTTGCTCCATCCAGCCAACCAAGCAGCATCAGGTGCCAGCACCGAGGGAGGTAAAGCACCCACTGATCTGGGGGTACGTGGGGTGGCACAGTCCAGCGAGGGGCTGGGGACAGTCCCCGGGGAGTTGGGTGGCAGCAGCATCCCGCAGGTAGGCAGGATGCAGGCGGCAGCCCTGCTGGCGGGAGCGGGGTGTGTTTGTACGCGTGGATGTGTGTGTGTCTGCACACCTGCGCCGTGGCAGCCGGGCTGGGGAGTGTGTCACCGCAATGTGGGGCCGCCCTCGGGGCCCTGTCAGGGCTGAACAAGCCAGCCCGGGGTGACGGTGCGGCTGCCCTGCTGCCGCCGCAGTCAGTGAGATCACTTCCAGGCGACACAGCTGCCAGGAAGGCGGCAGGAAGGTGGCAGGCGGACTGTGACAGTGAGCAGAGTGATGTGATGGAGGTAAGTGGGGGACCCTGTCCCCCTCTGGGAGCTTGTTTTGGGGACCCACCACTTTCTGGAGCCCTCGGTGCGGGGTGGTGGGCATAAGGGATGCTGTAGCACTGGTCCCAGAACTGTGGGGCCAAGTGTGGTGTCCCATAGGGCTGAGGAACGCCAGTGTCCCCACAGAGGGGAGGGACACCTTGTGTTCAGTGTTACTGTCACACACTGGAGGGTAACCACTGGAGGAAACCCCATCCAGTGGTTATCCTTGTGGTGGGTCCCCCCTCAGGGTGGGAATTGCAGGGAGGTGAGTCAAGGCTGGCAGGGCACAATGCCATTTGTCCCCTTGTACGGTACCTAATCATTTTGGTGTCAGTTAAGCCTGGGCAGGCCAGGACGCCGACGTGTGGGGGCGGTGTGACCCAAACCTATGCCCAGGGCTGTGGGGACAGGGGCCGTCTCTACTCATCCCCACAGCATCACCTTCCCGGGGCAGGCTGGTGAGGGTTTGGGGGCAGCACAGGGCGGCTGGCTCCGGAGGGAAGGTGGCATAGCACGTGCATCAGTCACCGTCCCGTGGCGTGCCAGCGCGGTGACGCCGGCGGGCCGTGCGCGGGGGCGGCTCGCTGCTCCCACGCCGCAGGCCCGGCCCGCCTCGGCTCCACGGCTGAGCTCACCTCCGTGGTATGGCAGGAGGAGTCGCCAAGGGGCTGTTCCCGCCCGGTCCCTCAGCCAGGGCAGATCCCCCCGGGATTGCGGGTGTTTGTTTCTCTGGAGCAGAGAGAGGGGAAGGGGGGGCGGGACACGCTCTTGCGCCCTGCCTTGGCACGTTCGCAGCCTGCTGTCACTCCTTTGGCTACACCGGCATCTCAGGGCTCTGTGGAGGAACAGTGATGGGTCCTGGGGGTGCTTCTGGGGGTCAGAGTGGGGCACCATACCCTGTGGCGTTGGCATGAGGAGCAAACTGGTCCCTGGGGACTCTGCTGTGCCCCAAAGGACAGGCAGGTCACAGGGGTCTTTGAGGGGGCTGCAGCCCCACAGACGCCCCCACCCCCGATTTCAGCCTGCTTGCGGCTCTGGTCCGGGGACTGTGCGAGGGACTGTGGCTGGGCAGCGCCGGGGTACGGGCCGGTCCCATGTGCAGGTGTGGGGGTTCCCATCCAGGGAGGTGGCTTCCTGCTGGGAGCTGTGCCAGCTGCGGCAGCGCCTGGCAGAGGTCTAGGAGACCCCCAGCCCCCTCCGAGGGGGTGGGGGGAGAGGATTGATCCTGGCGTGGCCTTCGGACCCCCATCCCAGCGGCACCCCCCGGGGCCTGGCTGCTGTGCCAGCCCTGCCGTGCTTGCGCCAGCGCTGCCGGTCGCTGCGGAGCAGCCATCTTCCCGGTGCATCCCATCCCCCTCTGCCTGCGCAGGGAAGCGGGCGGGATGCTGGGGATACTGCCAGCGCCAGAGCCCCCCCGTCCCTCTGCAGGTGCTTCCCTACCCATCCTGCCTGCTGTAGAGCCCCGGCTGCTTGACGATGGTCCCCCCTCATCCTCCTCCTCCGCCTGGCTGCCTGGTGCACCGTGCCGGCGTGCGGGGAGAAGAGGGCTGCGAGCGCGGCGATGCCACCACCTCTGCACTCAGGAGCCGGAGCAGGGACAGAAGGTGGGCGGGTGGGCTGCCGCGCCAGGAGGAACACGGTGGTGTCAGGCTGGGATTGGGGAGAGGGCAAGCGCTCAAAGGGCTGCCCCCCTTCTCTTTTCCCTTTTCGTCTGCATCCCTCCATCCATCCTCCAGCCCCCCAACCCCCACCATTGCCGTCGCGGTCACCTTCACCCTCTCGCTGTTTTCCGGAACTGCAGCAACTTTCTGCCATGTGATCCCAAACCCGGCTCCAGCCCTCGCCGCCCCCAAGCAGACGCGGGCGTATCCGCAGAGCCCCCCACTCGCCGCTGCGCCGCAGCCGCCGCCTCAGCCATGGGCGAGAGATGCGACTACCAGCGCTTGAGCAGCGCCGAGGAGGAGGAGGAAATGCACGGCCCCTTGCCCCACAGCTTCTCGGACAGCACCGGGCAGCGGGCCCTGCGGCTGGGCAGCAGGCGTCCCACGCCACCCCCCCGGCAGGACATCGCCCCGGGCATGCCGTGCCGGCGGGTCAGTGGGGGGGGAATGGGTCGAGGGAAGCAGCGGGGGCACCTGGCTGAGCTTGATGGCCCCAGGATGGGCATGGGTTGGCAGCTGACATGGAGCACAGGGGGTCCCTGCATGGCATCTCCCCTCTGGAATGTGCTGTACCCCGCAGCATCCGGGGCAGCATGACACCCCCTCCTTGCTCGGCTGTGCTCACGTCCTGACCTACGGGAGAGGGGCTGCCTGCTGCTTCTTGCTGGGGAAACTGAGGCATGGGGGAATGGTGTGAGGCGGTGAGGTTCAGCTAAGCCTGGCACAGCTCGTGGAGGGGGGGCAGGGTGCCCAGCGTACGATGCTGCAGCGCTGCAACCAGACGGTGGCCCTGCAGGCTGCCATCCCCACAGTGGAGTGTCCCTGGCGGATGTCAGGCTTTGCATGGATGTGGGGAATGTGTGGGTGCAGGGGGCTTGAAGTATAGGACAGGTATTGTGGCATCATTGGGGATAGATGCGAGGGGGGGGAGGGAGGGCAGAAAGGTGGGAGGACTAACCCCCCACGTGCCAGCTCGGACGGGTGTGTGCGCTGCCAGGCGAGCACGGAGGCGACGAACGTGCCACAGCGGGGGTGGGCACGGTGGGCGCGCAGTGGGCAGGCGGCTCCAGGTGCGCGCCGGGCGGAGGCGGGAGCGGGACGGTGCCGGCGGCGGCGCCGCGGTGTTTGCGCACGTGCGGCCGGGCAGGGCGGCGGCCGGGGGTGCGGGGAGGGGACGTGCGTGGGGGGCGGCTGCGGTTGTGCAGGTGGCGGGAGGCAGGCAGGGGGATTGCTCCTGTGTGGTCCTGGGGTGCACGTGAGCGTCCTCACCACGCACCGTGCATGAGCCTGGGTGCACGTAGGGTGCATCCCTGGCGCTGCAGGGATGGGTGTGCATGGCCGGAGCGTGCAGGGCACCAAGGGCCGAGCAGCACCTGTGCGGCGGGTCTAGGGGATTTGTGACTTCCCCAGGTTAGGATGGGAGTTTGCCCCACTCAGAGTCGAGGTTGCAGGGTCACTCCCTGTGCGTGCGGGTCAATCGCAGAGAGGGAAACTGAGGCACGAAACTTCCCCTGGCATGGTGGGCAAAGCTGGGTTCCCCTTTTGGAAACCTGTACTCCCCATGTGAGCACTGAACTGGGCAGCCTCACTTGGGATTTGGGGGTGCAGGAGGCAGTGCACTCGGCGCCAGTCCCGGTGGGTGCCATTTCTGCCTGACGATGGTGATGCTCTGTCAAGGCAGGACACCCCCCACCCCCTGTGTCCCCTGAGCTGGGACAGGGGAAGCTGGCGCGTGGCAGAGGTTGGTGCCGAGGGCACTGTGCCCAGTTGTCCCCAGTCAATGGGCTTTTTGTGCCCGGTGCTTCTGCTGCTGGGTGCCAGCTGGGATCCCAGTAGCAGTGGAAGCCCCAGTGGAGACTCCTCCTGGAGATGCACTTAATTCCCTCTCAGCTGCTCCCGTGGAGCAGGAATGGCCACGGTTTCGGGGGCCAGGCAGGCGGGGGCTGAGCAAGAGGTTGCTGTGGGTCCTTCCTCTCTCACGCTGTGGCTGCCGGCGTGGCCAGTTGTTCTCCCTAGGGAGCCCGGAGCGGACGGCACTGCTGGGGTTGGGTGCCAGCCCCACCAGGGAAGGGGAGCAAGCCCCAGGGTGCTGGTGGCGCCCCACGGCAGAGCCCCGTGGGGGCTGGCAGCTGGGCAGCGGATATGTTTGCCGAGCCAGAAACTCCCCCCGCAGTGCCCATCGCCCTGGCATCATGCCTGTGGCCTCGGTTGGGGAGCAGAGAGCCGGATGTCTCTTCTGCCTCCCTCCCTCCCTGCTTCCTAGGGGGGAAACTGAGGCCTGGGAGCGTTTCCCAAGGCCGGGGCGAGTTTCCATGGCAATGGGAGCGGGGGTCCGGGCTCCCAGCTGCCGGCAACCGCCGAACAAGGGAGAAAGCGGGACATTGATGCGAGCCCGGCCCCTTGGGCGCGCGTCCCAGCCCAGCTGAAAATAACCCTCCTGGGCAGCGCTGCGGGCAGGCGGCCGGGACCGAACCCCTCTGCCAGCGAGGGGTCCCCAGGAAGCGGCTCCAGCCAGGGGAGTGACCCCAGCCCTGCCGGCCGCCACCCCCCGCCCCGGCCCCGTTGCGTTGGGGAAGGGGAGGGCCGGCCGGCCAGAGGATCGGGAGCCGGATGGAAGGAGGGGCAGAGCCACAGCCCGCGTCCGGCCGACGGACAGCCCGAACCCCCTGGCCGCCCCAGGGGGGGGCTGTGGGGCGGTCGAGCCCGGGGGACATCTCTGTAGCGCAAATGAAGGGACTGCGGGTGTCCCGGCTGCAGTGAGCGGGCTCCGCCGTGGGACGCCGGCACCGGGGAAGGGACATCAGCAGTGCCAGGGGCTGGCAGCCAGGCAGGATGGGACGCTTCCAGGCTTTGCACCGATCGTTCCCCTTCCTCACCCGCTTCCGCCTCTACCGAGTAAGTGCCGACCCTCGCTCCGTGCAGACCCTACGCTGGCCGTCACCTGGCTCTGTCCCCGTCGCCTGCGGGCAGGGGAGCCGCAGCTCCCTTCGCCCCGTGTGGCCCTGCATGCCCCCATGCGCCCCCGTGCCCAGCTGCTCGCCGCGCCCGCCGTATTTTTAGCCCAGTGCCGAGGATTGTAATTGCGGTGACGCGGCCGAGGGAGCCGAGCACAGCGGGTGAAGACGCCAGGGGCCATGTCGTCTCCCAGGGTAGAGGAGAGGATGGAGGGGGCTGCCGCGCTGTGGAGCTGGGATGGCGGGTCCCAGCCTCCACCCGCTCTCAGGAGGAGGAGGCAGAGCCATATCTCATTGTAGAACGGTGATGGTTAAAGTAGGGAAGAGCCAGGACAACAGGCAGGGATGGGGAGTCGGGGGGGCAGGGGGAGGATGGGCTCCAGCCTTTCCTCTCTGTGTCCTGGCACAGCTGGGGGCTGATGCCAGTGGCTCTGGGGTGTCCTGTACCTCAGCGCCGGAGCAACAGGACCCTCCAGAGGCCCAGATGTTCCTGTCTGCCCCCTCCCCGTGTCTGCCCAGTGAGGTGCCACCACCCAAAGCAGAGGAGACCCACTGTGAGTCTGTATTACAGCTCAGCCAAGTGTGTGGGCATGCCAGGGGGCCAAGGTGGTTGTCCCTGCTGGAGACAGCTGTCACCTCCCTGCTCAGCCCTTCCAGCTGAGCAGAGAGAATTGGGCAGGCACTTCTGTCCCGAGCTTTTGCCTCCTCCTGTGTCCTTGGCACTCCTGACCAGGCAATAGCCTGTGCTGGAATGGAGGGGTGGGCTGGTATTTCTGTGGGCAGAACAGGGCAGACTGGGGTGCCCTTCCTGTCTTTGGGGGTCCTGCTGATTGGGGTCCCTGTCCTGGGCTCCCCCAGAGAGATGGTGACAGGCTCAGGAGATGACTCTACTAGTATCCCTCACAGCAGCACCCAGCCCTTGGTTCTGAGCTCCTCTGGGTGACTCCCCAGTGGGGATAGAGCAGAGGGGAGTGGAGCAGGGTTGCCCCTAACCTGATGCTGTGTCCCAGCAGAGGCTGAGCTGTAGCATGCAGGCGGAGGAGGGCACGGACTGGCTGCTGGAGCTGCTCACTGAGCTGCAGCTGCAGCAGTACTTCCTGCGCATCCGAGACGAGCTCAACGTCACGCGCCTCTCCCACTTCGAGTACGTCAAAAATGAGGATCTGGAGAAGATTGGCATGGGACGCCCCGGTGTGTACATGCCCCCCAAACCTCTCCCCTTACCCCTGGCTGGATGTGCAGCATCTTTTGGGAAGCTCACAGGAGCATATGGGGCTGGAGGGCACCCCTACCCCAACTGGCTTGTGACAGTCACTGTGTCCCTGTGTCCTGCAGGCCAGCGGCGGCTGTGGGAGGCAGTGAAGCGGAGGAAAGCCATGTGCAAGCGGAAATCCTGGATGAGCAAGGTAGGGATGGGAGAGGGACAGGTGTGGCAGAGAAACTGAGGCAGACAGGAAGATCTGGAACCCTCCCTGTACCCATTCAGGGTGCCTGCTCCCCCATGTCCCTGGAGGCTGACAGGGAAATGGGCAGAAGCCGCTGCCATCCATGCCCTGCCTGTGTGTGACCCAGTCCCCCTCAGGCTCCTGGGTCACTTCTCATCAAAGGATAGCCCCGCTGCCCCAGCACTTGGAAAATTCATGTTATTTGCCCTTTTGTCAGGAAATTTCTTTGCAGCGAGTGAACCGGAGAGCCTTGCTCCAGACAGCTCTGTGGGCAGCAGTGGTGCCCAGGACACTGCCCACCCTGCTGCCTCACAGCAAGGGGGCAAAGCCTTGTACCTGCAGGCTGAGGCACACTGTGACAGGGGACTGTGGGATGCTCACATATGCCCTGATACCATCCCATCCAAAGCTGGTACTGCTGGCACCCTATGGCACCTGGCGCCCCAGAAGCGCAGAGTTTGGCAGAGCCCAGTTTGCCAGCTGGGCACTGGGCCATAGCCTCTCCCCTGCGTGACTTGTCTGTGCTGGGACATAATGAGGATGGGCTTTTAATAGAAGGCTACTTCTATTAAAGAACAAATAGCAGAAATGCCACCTCCCACCCCAGACACATGCTGGGCCCAGCCCCCGCGCACCCTGCTTCAAGACTGGGATGGACCCTGTTCCATGGGGCACATCATCCATCCCTGCTGAGGGAGATGGAAGGAGGGCCCATCCCTTCTGAGTGGTGGCAGCCTGCACGCATTACAAAGCCCACGTCGCTGCAGGGATGTGTCACCAGGCTCAGCCCAAGCTGGAGGTTTCCCTTGGCTTTGTGCCCAGGCACATTGTGTGGCCTCAGCCTGGCCAAGGAGTGCCCAGGGCTCTCTGGCTACCGGCCTGGTTTGCTGTGGCTGCTGGGGAACTGCTGCAGAGCTGCTGCAAGAGAAACAAGCTCTTCCCTCCACGGGAATCACAGCTCAGTGTGCCGGCAGCAGGAGCAACGGAACCCTCTCCCACAACCAGCCTTCTCTGGGTTATGGGTCCAGTTATGGGCCATCACTAGGTTCCAGTGTGTACAGCTGAGGCAAGGAGGTGTGCCAGAACTTCTCACTTACAGACCCAAGGGCTTGGGGTGTTTCCATGCCATGTTTCACCCTCCTCCATGTCCCACAGGTGTTCAGTGGGAAGCGCCCAGAGTCAGAGCTGCCGCCCCAGCCCCAGAGTACCTTCCGCAAGCCTCCCACACCACCACCCCCTGAAGCTGGGGGCCCACACTCCCTCACCTGCCTCGTGCGGGAGCGGGACCTCTCGATCTTTGAGAAGCTGGGTGACGGCTCCTTTGGTGTCGTGCGTCGCGGCGAGTGGTGCACACCTGCTGGCAAGACGGTGAGGGGCTGCTCTGGGGGGTGGGGAGCCAGGCAGTGGGACCACAGGGGAAGACACTTCAGAACTCATCCCTGCTTTGGCCATAGCTGAATGTGGCAGTGAAGTGCCTCAAGACAGATGTGCTGAGCCAGCCGGAGGCACTGGACGACTTCATCCGGGAGGTGAATGCCATGCACTCCCTGGACCACAAGAACCTCATCCGCCTGTATGGCGTGGTGCTCTCCCACCCCATGAAGATGGTGAGTGGCGGGGGATGGGGCCCACCCCAATGACACCCCCATGGAGAGGAGGTCCCACATGCTGGCATGAGCCAGGCCAGGCTGGGTCTCTACCCCAAGCCCTCTGCTCGCATTCCCAGTGGGGCATAAGAAGGCTGGAAACCGGCCCAACCAGGGTGGCCTTGGATTTACCCTCTTGCTGTCCTCATCCCATGGTGCAGGTGACAGAGCTGGCCCCACTGGGCTCCCTCCTGGACCGCCTGCGTAAGAACCAGGGCCATTTCCTCATCTCCACACTGTGCCAGTATGCCATCCAGGTGGCCAAGGGCATGGCCTACCTGGAGTCCAAGCGCTTCATCCACCGTGACCTGGCTGCCCGCAACATCCTGCTGGCCTCCAATGAGCTCGTCAAGATCGGGGACTTCGGTCTGATGCGGGCGCTGCCCAAAAATGATGATCACTACGTGATGCAGGAGCATCGCAAGGTCCCCTTTGCCTGGTGAGCCTTGGGGAGGGGGAGACCTGGAGGGGCAGCACCCATGGCCTTCTGATGCTCATCTCCTTCCCCCTGTAGGTGTGCTCCTGAGAGCCTGAAGACACGCACCTTCTCCCACGCCAGTGACACCTGGATGTTCGGAGTGACCCTCTGGGAGATGTTCACCTATGGTCAGGAGCCTTGGATTGGCCTCAATGGCAGCCAGGTAGGTGTACAGCAGGGACCTGCCCCCTCACCTCACCCTGCTGGTGCTGAGGGGGATCTGGGACACCCTGACAGCATACCCTGTCCAACAGATCCTGCACAAGATAGACAAGGAGGGTGAGCGGCTGCCACGGCCTGAGGACTGTCCCCAGGACATCTACAACGTCATGTTACAGTGCTGGGCACACAAGCCCGAGGACCGACCCACCTTTGTGGCCTTGCGAGACTTCTTGGTGGAGGTGGGTGGGCAGGGAGGGGGACAGGAGCCCCAGCACCCTATGCTGCCAGCTTGCTCAGGCATGGATAGAGTTAAGAATATTGCCAAGCTGGGAGGTGACATGGGGAGCTCAGGCCAGGCAGCCCTGTGGGCTGGGAGGTGGAGGGTGGTGACATGGTCACAGCAGGAAGCACCAGGTTTCTGCCTTGCCATCACACACCCCAGGGATGTGACAGCTGAGGAGGGGCTAGTGGTGATGCTGTCTCTCATGTATTTTTGGGGTTTCCCTGCCCTCCTTGGAGCTGGGCCTGGCCTCAGAAGAGGATGGACACGAGGGGCTGCATCCCCTATTCTCACCCACTTCTCCCCCAGGCTCAGCCCACCGACATGAGAGCACTGCAGGACTTTGAGGAACCAGACAAGCTGCACATCCAGATGAACGACATCATCACGGTCATTGAGGGCAGGTACTGCATGGGAGGTGGCAGGTGTTGTAGAGGGGGATGCAATGCCTGCCAGCCTGCATTGGGATAGGGAATGGGGAGACTATGGTATGTTTGTGGCTCCCCAGGCAGCACAGCGTGGTGGGGCCACCCCGGTGGAGGGGCCACGGCTGTGCTGTGGGCTCCACACTGCCCGCAGTCCTGCCCACACCATCCCTGCTGACTCACCCCACTGTGCCCGTGGGCTTGCCCAGGGAAACTGCACGCCCCAGGGCCGCTCCCTGCTGATAGTTTTGGGGACCATGCCGCCAGCACCCGGAGACTGCTACTGTCATCGGGCTGGGAGAGGCACCGTGGGGCTTGGTACCATGCTGACAGAACCTGCTGTGGGCTCCTTGGTCCCTGCTGACCATGCCAGGGCACAGCCACCCCTCCACCACCCCAGGCACCTGGACTGAAGTAGGGGGCCCTTTTGTCCCTGCATCCCTATCCCAGGATGTGCCTGTCACCTTCCAGCTGGGGTAGAGAGAGGACCTCCCAAAGGAGTTCTGCGCGCCCGCACTAGAGCCGGCCTCCCAACCCCGAGGGGAGGAGGAGGAGGGCTCTGTCCCCGTCCCTCCCTGTCCCCCGCCCCGGGCCGGCTCCCCGCGGTTAGTCACAATCTGGGGTGAATCAGGCCGGGTTTTTGTGTGTCTTCAGGGACCGGCTGCTCCCGGTCCGCCGCCGCGGGGATGACTCTTGCCCAGGGTCTGGCGGTTTAATTGCAGGGAGGGAAGGGGAGGGGAAGCAGCGTCGGCGGAGGGAGGGAAGGAGCGGCGGAGGGCGGTGCGGCCGTGCCAGAGCGCCTACATCGTCCCTGCCGCCGCATCGCGGCCGGGCTGCGGGTCCGCGCCCCCCGCCCCACCGCCGGCCCCAGGTGAGCCGCGGAGGGAAGGGTAGAGCGGGAAGAGGGGCCGGAGGTTGCCCGTCGGTCGGGAATTGCCGGGAGTGGAGTACAGCCGGGGCGCACCTTCCCTTGCCTCAGCTTCCCCGAGGGACGCCGGTCCTTGGTGACCCCCGGTGGGTAGGTTTTGGGGGTGCGGACTCAGGGCACACGCGGTGGGTTCAGCAGCCGAGGGCTGGCAGAAGCCCCACCGACTGCCGGTACTTCCGGAGGGGAGCCCCCTCCCCGTGCCTCAGTTTCCCCGGCAGTAGGCACCCCCACTGTGCTGCTTGTGAGGATGCTCGAGCAGAGGTGGCGGGGGGTAGGGGGGTGGCCTCCTGCCGGGGGCTGCATCCGGCCCTGCCGAAGCCGCCCGGGGCACCGTAAACACCCCCCACCCCTTTTCAAGCCCCTGCCTGTCGTTCGGCGGGCGCCGGCTGTGCGTACGTGTGTGTGGGCAGGGGCAGGGACCTCCCTGAAAGCCCCCCGGGGACCCAGCCGCTCGTGGGAGGGGGCTGTCGCGGGGAGAGGAGCCAGGGCAGCACCGGAGCGGGTTTGTGCCGGGGGTCCGGGCTCGGGTTCGGTGGGACCGAGGCTGGGAGCAGTGAGAATGGAGGGATGGCCCGGCTGCAGCATCCTTTGGTCGGGATGTGGTAGCGAGGGGCGCAGGGAGGGCGAGTGGAGGGGACCTCCCAGGGAGGGGAGCTGTTCCCCCAGCTCCCCCAGCCTGCCGCGGTGAGAGAGGATGCCCGGTACCGGCTGGGCTCTGCCGGAGCTCGGCTGAGGGGTCCCCACGCTGAGTAAGGCGGCTGGCTGGCGGCAGCGGGAAGGTAAACAGGAAAAGGGCTGAGCTGGTGGCCGGGGGTGACTCACAGGTGACTCCAGGAAACTGTGGGGCCCGTGCCAGCCTCACCAGGCTGGCACCCGCACTGCCACTGCCCCCTGCCCACAGCACACACCCTGCCCATGGGGAGTGGAGGGCCCTGACAGGCAGGGGGGTGTCGGAGCCCCCCCTCCATTTATTTGGTACGGTGCTGGGTGGGGTACACCACTTGGGATGCCTTTCCCTGCCCCATTCCTGTTTCCCCCACCAGTCCCTCTGGGTTAGATGACCACCTCATTCCCCCCAGAAGTGGCTGTGTCCTGGGCAACTTCTTGGGGACACAGTGGGGACACTCAGGTGGCTCCTGAAGACTGACAGCCTAAGCCTGCCTTTTGCCCAGCTCCCCCTGCCTGCACGAGTCTGCACAAGGCTCATTGATAATGTAGGAAAGGAGAGCTGTGGGCTCCCCTCCCCGTATGGGGGGGGAGGAAGACCCCGCAGTCCCCCATATGGGCCCCCATCAGATGCCAAGCGTGTTCCCTGTGCCATCCTTTAGTACGTGGGGCACAGAGGGATTGGTGACAAAGAGCTTGGTGCAGGCATCACCCCAAGGCTCCTGTGTAACTTGAGGCAGCAAGGAGGATGAAGGGGCATATCTTTTGGGACACAAGCATGGAGCTTTGTTCCCCACTACTTGCATTCCCTGCGCCTGGTGGTGCAGGGACCATGTGGGGTGGGAGCCAAAGCGTACTGCCCTGTAGGGTTGGGATCCTGGGCACCCAGGGTCCTTCCCAGTTGTGTCGCCTCATGCCTTCATGCACTTGGACAAGTCATCTTCCCTCCTCCCCATCACTGGGGCAGGCGCGTGTCAACCTCCCATCCCCTCATCAGTAACGAGGTCCTTTTTATTCCTTAGGGCCGAGAATTACTGGTGGCGGGGTCAGAATAAACGGACCCTAAAAGTGGGCCAATTTCCCCGAAACACGGTGACCTCGGTGGCAGGGCTGTCAGCCCACGACATCAGCCAGCCACTTAAAAACAGCTTCATCCACACAGGCCATGGAGACACCAACCCGCAGCACTGCTGGGGGTTTCCCGATAAAATTGATGAGTAAGAAACTTTTTGTCTTCTCTGCATCCTCTGCCTGCTCCCTCCCTTCCCCGCTGCCCACTGGGCTTGGGAGCAAGACGCGGCTTGGCTACTGCCCCCCTTTTGCCCGTGAAGCATCTCTTTCTGCCCCCGCTGTGTTGGGAATGGTGGCTCTGGGTAGGGTCCCTGCAGCTGGACTAACTTCCTTGCCTCTTCCTACTAATGGGTTTAGGGACATGGGGGGCTGCTGTGCTTGTGGCTGTCCTAGGGGGGAAGACCTCTGTGGCTGTCCTGGGGCAGGGAGACATCAGTAAGCACCACCCCAGAGGTGGCCACATTACCCCAAAACACTTTCGAGGTGTCCCAGGGCTGCTAAATGTGTGTAGCTTGCAGCCTGTCCCCACGCTTCTAACAGCATGATTCTTTTTGAAAAGCAAGACATGAAAAAAATCCGCTGAAATGATTTTTTTCTCCACCCTGCTCTATCAGAAGACACCTGGCTGGACTGTGATGTGGGGAAGGGGGGCTGCGTGCTTGTGCTCCAGTGTCCCACATACTCTCTGCCAGGTGGGATTGGTTGTGCGACAGTGAGCAGGAGCACCTTGGCAGGGAGCATGTGGGGGTCTCTTCCAGCACTAGGCGGGAGGGATATGGGAGGTCAGTGTGCTGGGGGATAGGATAGGATTTCAAAAACTGGAAAGCTCTTGGTGTGTAGGGCCAGCTCCTACGCTAGGCTCAGTCCATCCCCTGGGATCATGATCCCGACTGCTGTTTGTTATCCCAGGCCTGGGACAGCTCTGCCGGTTCCCTCAGTCCCAGCCTGACCCCTCCGCAGCCCCCCGTGTCACGGGCTGTTCCGGCGGCCCTCGGAGGGCTGAACCGAGGCGCCGTGCACGCGGATCTGGCTCGTGCCCCGGCAGGCCTCCCCGCGCCCCACTGCGTGGGCACGGGCGCTGGGTACGTGCTGCCCGGGCTGCCGAGAACGCACCGAGCTCGGCACACGCCCAAGCCTTCGGGCTGCGCCGGCTCCCGCCGGCTCCCTGGCTTGCGACGGCTCGCCCGGGCCTCCCAGCACCCACCGGCACGCGGTACCGGGGCATCCTGCCTTGGGCACAGCATCGCCCCGGGGCTGAGGGGTGTCCTGGGCGCCACACACTGCGCAAGTGCCCTGCACGCCGTGCCCTGCTTGCAGTGCCCTGGGCACAGTGCAGGCAGCCACGGATGCGCGTGGAGCCGGAGATGGGTGGGATGGCACTGGGATGGCACCAGGCTCTGTGCCGTAGCCCTGGAAGCCTCTGGGGCGTGTTTCCCCAGCACTCACAGGTATTCGCCAGGTGTGGTTGTGTGGTGGAGGAGCTGTGGGGTGTCCCAAGGCACAGGCCTGGTGAGCGAGGAGTCCCACGTGGCCCCTGCTGACTCCCAGGCACTCCCCTCTCTCCCCACAGGCTGTACCTGGGAAATCCCTTGGACCCTCCTGATATTTTAGGTGTGGACCCAAGTGCTGCCAGACCTACACAGCTTCCAGGGAGGGCTAAAAGTGAGTAGCTTTTCTCCTTCCTTCTGCCCATCAGCTGCATGAAGCCTCCATCCCTGTACCCTGCTGCCAGGGTGATGGGCTGGACCCTTTCCTTTCTGTCTTTCTGCTGGCACTTGCCTTTTGCAGAGCAGGGGGAGCTGGAGTGATGGGGCGTGTTGTCACCTGGCCATACACCACTGCCAGCAGCATGGGCAGCTGGTCATTCTGCCTGGCTGTACTCTGCTCTGCTGCCCTTTGTTCAAGTCCATTGTCCCCTCCTGGCCTCCCACAGCTGGGCTCCCCAGTGCGGGGGATCTCAGCGGAGCTGCCACAGGCAGGGAACTCAGATGCTGTGCGTATGCCCCAGTTCCCCTGAACCTACAGTTTTTCCTTGAGGGGACTCCCCACCAGCATCCTCCCCATGCCCCACCAATGAAGGGGGACGCAACAAAGCATGCACCCCATTAACAAGCACCCTGGCTGCCGCTTCTGTGTTCACCCTATGCTTCCCTTTCTCTTGGGTTCTGTCTTCTGCAGGGCAGCCTCCTCCACGCCCACCTCAGCCCACCGTCCTGCTCACCAGTAAGTTGGGCTTCTTTGAGTGCTGCTCTCCCTTCTTCTTACCCTCTTTCTTTTCTCTCTTACCTGGGTGGCCTGGGGCAGGTGCCATAGTATGCCTTGGGAGCAAAGAGGGCTGAAATTATGGGGTGGTTTGGGGGCTTGGAGATGTAGATGCCCCTTCTTGCACCCTAGGGATGGATGGTTAGACCCTCACCATCTGTATGTGCCCCCTTCTAGAGCCTTGCTACGACCCAGTTAGTGAGGAGGAGGAGGGTCTGCCAGGGGGTCTCCGGAAGCTCTGCCTGAAGAAGCCAGGCACAGGGAAGGGTCTGCGACCAGTCAAGCCATCAGCACGAGTACCAGGCACCAAGGTGGGCGAGCGGCAACCCAGACGGCTGGCAAGCGAGGGGACAGCAAGCAGCGAGGTGACTCTCATTGACTTTGGGGAGGAAGTTCCCCAGGGTAGCCCCTCTCCAGTGGGAGAGCTGACAGCCCTGTCATTAGCTGAGCTGGCCATGGAGGCCTTCTCTTTGCTGGACAAGACCCCACCACAGAGCCCCACGCGGGCTCTACCTCGGCCTCTCCACCCCACGCCAGTGGTGGACTGGGATGCCCGGCCCTTGCCCCCACCGCCTGCCTATGATGACGTGGCACAGGATGAGGACGATATTGAGGTCTGCTCTATCACCAGCCCCCCGAGCCGGCGGGGAAAGACCAACTATGGCTTTGTGGATGAGGGTGAGAGGGGGCCAGCACTGGAGGACAACCTCTTCCTGCCCCCCAAGGAGACCAAACAGCCCAGCATGACCCAGACCACCGAGCTCTTCGAGGAGCTGCAGCAGGAGTGCATGAAGAGACTCAACGTCCCTCTGGGACCGGCTGCGCCAGCTGACGACAAGCCCCAGATCCCTCCCCGTGTCCCAATCCCGCCCCGGCCCCTTCGCCGCAATGAGCCCGGGCGCTGGTCAGGGGACCTTTCCCCAGCTTCGGGGGGCGAGGAAGACCGACCGCCCCAGATCCCCCCACGGGACCCGCTGTCCCGGCCCACTTCCCGGACACCCAGCCCCATGGCTCTGCAGGTGGGCTCCCCCCAGCAACGTGCTGCCCTCTGCTCCTGCCTCTCCACCTCACCAGGGAAACCCATGCCCACCACACAGAGCTTTGCCCTTGACCCTAAGTATGCCACCCCCAAGGTCATCCAGGCGCAGGGCAAGGACTGCTCCAAGGGACCTTGCATCCTGCCCATCGTGAAGGATGGGCAGAAGGTCAGCAGCACTCACTACTATCTGCTGCCCGAGCGCCCGGCCTACCTGGACAAGTATGAGAAGTTTTTCAAGGAGGCTAAAAGCCCTGAGGAGGTGGCAGCGTCCCGCCAGGTCACCACAGCCACTGTCCGTCCCATGGTGCAGCAGCCAGTGTCAGACTGCAAGGCCAACTTTTCCTCCAACAACAGCAACCCTGGGCCCAAGTGCCTGGTGAAAGCCTCCTGCAGCCTCCAGAAGATCGTTTACGACGGGCCAGATATTTGCCGTCCTGCTGACAAGATCCGGCTGGTAAGTGTCATCCCCCAGCATCCATGAGAAGTAGGCTTACATGGGCAAGAGCTTTGCCCACCCTGTGCCTCAGTTTCCACAAGTTCAACCCCAGGGGATTGGCTACAAGAAAGCCCCAGGTGTTCAGGGGGACATAAATGTCACTGCAATGCCAAAATGGAAATTGAAGGCCGTGGGGAGGAGGAAGGAGTCTGCTACTATGGTCCCCTTGGTCTCTCTAGGCTGGGGATATTGTGGCCCACCCAGATCCAGGGGAGATTTAAGATCCCAGTGATGAGCATGATCCCAGCTCCAGGCTGATAGTACTCCCTGAACACAGAACCAGGGATGGAGGCAGCTCCAGTGGTCTCCTGTTTCAGTCACAGGCTTCTTGCTGCCCAGGGGTGGCAGCAGACAGTGACCACCAGCTCCCCCCCAGGTGCAGGACACGGTGCATGGCGTGACCACCGAGGAATGCCAGGCAGCCCTTCAGAGCCATGGCTGGAACGTCCAACGGGCTATCCAGTACCTGAAGGTACAGCGCACCCCTGTTCCTTTGTCCCCGCTCCATCAAGAGTGGTGGCACCCCTGTCATCCCTCTGGCCATGCCCTGTCCCCTTGCAGGTGGAGCAGCTCTTCTGCCTGGGGCTGAAGTCCCGTGGTGAGTGCCAGCAGGTGCTGGAGAAGTTCAACTGGAACCTGGCACAAGCCAGCTCCCACCTCCTCGGTCCCTACAGCGCCACCCGCCAGAAGTAGGGACATCCATGTTTTTGGGGGGGCAGTTCCCTATGCCACACTGCTCTGGGCAGACTGGCACTATCACCCCTCCTGAGTTCATGTCCTGTCTTCTCCTTACAGGTGGTGACAGCGGGAACAGGGCGAGCTGTGTTGGATCCAGAGCAGGCATCTCGCCATGGGGCCAGTCCCACCGCCTCTACCCATACAACCTGCTGCAGGACTCTGGACTGAGCCCCAGCTTGAGGGTGGAGACACCCCAAAAGGGACCCTACCTAGTGCCACAAACTTTCCAGGGTGCTTGTGCCCTGGCCTTGGCAATGGGCTCCATCCCTGGCCCCTTGTTGAATTTTTTTTGTAAAGAGAAATGTAATTTTAATATATATATAATGTATATATATATAAAAATATTCTATGGAGAGGCTGAGAGTACTTATGGCCATCTCCCAGGTTTATCCCTACCAACACACAGGCACAGGCCACACATCCATGGGTGCTGGTTCCTTCCAGCTGGGACTGTGACCCTTGGGATCTGCTGTGAGATGAAGCTCGGGAAGGGATGCACGGACTGTGGGGGTCCCCAGGAAGCTGTGCACCTATAAAACCTCCTGCTGAATCCTCCCAGGCTGCTTTAGGGTGCAGAGTTCTCCCCATCCACGGCTGTTGGAGTTAGTCCCAGTCTGTCCCACCCCCCGGCCCAACACTTGAAGGCTGGGCATGGTTGTGCCTGCTCTGAGTGGGCAGTGTTTGCCTGCAGGGGAGCCCCCTGCAGCCGGGCCCCCCCTGCCCGGTGCCCCACGGCTGCCACCTGACTCATGCCCGGGCAGGGAGTGGCGGGACCGGCGTCGCCCCCACCCACGTGTGGCTGTTGTGCAACCGCGTGCCTCTGCTGCAGACGGAGCCGGGAGCAGTGGAGGGGTGGCTCCTGTGGGGTCCCAGAGCCGCTGTCAGTGCTCACTCCCCCCTCCAAGTGGGTATCAGAGTCCCTTAGCTGGGTTTCCTGCAGTGCTGCCTTCTAGCAGCATCAGGAAGAGATCTTGGGATCAGGTGGAGGAGGATTTGGTGCTCAAACCCACCAGGTCCATTGATAGCGGTGGTACCTGCTCCCCAGGATACTCTGCTCCAGAGCTGGTGGCTCCAGAGGAGAGACCCTGCCATACACAGTGAAAAAGGGCTGCCTTGGCATGACCGTGGATCCATCCCTGTGGCAGACGGTACCTGGCCACATCCTGTGCACCCACAGCTCCCTCTGCTCTGGTCCCCTGGCCCTCCCTGAGCGTGGGGACAGGGAGCTGGTGCTGCTGTGAGCACAGTCACGCGTCGCTGCTTGGGACTTGGTGCTTCTGTGTTCCTGTGTGAGGTGCAGCCACCATGGCAGGGCTGTCAGTGAAGCGAGGAAGGCAAAACACCCTCACTGACTTACTTCCCTCTCCTTAAGTGATCCTGGAGATGCGTGAGACCTTGTGAAGAAGCAAACACATTTGCTGCAGTGGCCTCACTGGATGCATTCATGCAGCAGGGTCCATCCAGCCTGTCGCTGGTGGAAGGTGACCTGCAACCCAGGGCAATTCCTGGCCCCGCCACCTATGTGGGAACAACCCACCCCCAACTCCATCCGGGTTTGTGTGGGCGTTTGCCGCGATGTGCAGATAATGCCTGGGACCGGCAGTGCCCAAGGGGGGGACAGGGCAGGGTCAATACGTGGGACCCCAAGGCATCAGCGCTAGCCTGCTCCTTCCTTCTTCCTCCTTGGTGACAAGCCAACCCCTGCCAGAGGTTATCGGCCATGCAGCCAAGTGTGGAGGGACCTGACAGCAACCGGGAGGGTGGATGGGGGTGCAATGCCCAGGACTGACCCACCCCTCCCTGAGATGTTTGGGACCCCTGTCCCCGCCTGCTGTCCCAGTGCCATTCAGACCAAGTGACTTTGAACCCCCCAGGGTGGCTCCCCAGGGGTTGGGGACCCCAGCCACGGGCTGTCAACAGTGGGGTCAGCCTGGGAAGGACCTTAAAGGGTCCCATAGCAAAATAGGTGTGGCCCCCAGCATCAGTGGGTCCCCCAAACTGGGACGCTGCCACTTTAGCGCAGGCTGCGAGGACACAGAGACGTCAGTGCCCCAGGCAGGGCACGTGGTGTCCCTGTCCCCCCCACCTGGAGGAGTGCTCACCGGTGGAGTCACCCGTTGCACACTCCCTTGAGAGAGTGAGAGCTGCAGCCCTGTCGCCTTCCTCCCTGACACCGAAGGAGCACTATGGGGTGCCGGGGCCTGTGGCCGCTCTGGAGCTGGCTGCTGTGGGGGTTCTGGCTGCTGCCGGGTAAGTGCCAGGGTCCCTTGCATGCTGACTAGGTGGCTGATACCATGTGGTGATGGGCTGCAAACAACGCTCCGGCAGCTACCACGCTGCAAGGTCGAGCCCGAGTGGCCGGCCGGGGTTTGCCCTGTCTCTGTCCGCGGGTGCCAAAGTTTTGTCACGGTCCCCAGCCGCAGCAGGGGAAGGTGGCGGGAATTGTGGATGGAATGGAGAGACTCACCCTCGGGGAAGGTCCCTGTCCTGTTCTTGGTGTTGGTCCTCCCGCAGAAGGGAGGAGGGGTGGAGGTGATGGCGACTACGGGCTGGCTTTTTCCTCACCTGCCTTTTGCACAAGCCGGGGAGATGAAGGGGCAACCGCTTGTCCCCACGCTGGACCCATCCGAGTCGAAGTCGGGCAGCATCTCCCATGTGGCCGACAGCACCAGCGCCGAGCTGCCTTCAGACCTGGCCATGTGCCGGGAGCTCCCCGGAGCACGGGCAGAGCTCCCCTCTCCCGCCGGCCCGACCGCCGCCCCCGCGGGCAGCCAGAGCTCAGGTAAGGCCGGCAGGCAGCTGGCCGCGGGCAGGTTCCTGCCTGCTGGGGCCGCGGTGGGGTTGATCCAGCTGGAGCTGCTTTGTCTCGCTCCACAGGCATCCCGGTGCCACAGGCAACAGAGAGAGGGCTGGTCCCAGCTGGAAGTAGTGGTGAGCAGGAGGGACTTCCCAGCCCGGCAGCTCTCTCTGGGGGTCCAGCAATACAAGGCAGCCCCCAGGCAGCGTCAGGGGTCGGGGTCTCCTCTGCAGGTGCTGCCAGCCAGCCAACCAGCATCCCTCCAGCTCCCACCACCACTTGGCACATGCAGCCTCTGTCCTTCAAGACAACGGGGCACACAGTGGGTCTTGCCCTGGGTGCTGTCACTGTGGAGCAGACACCAGTGGCAGCACGGACCACAGAGCCATTGCTCCCCCAGGATGAACACAGCACAGCGACAACATCCCCCAGCACAAGCAGGAGCTCTGCTGAGCCACGTAGTACTGCCATGCTCCCGTCCCAGGAGGTCATACTGGGGCTGGATGAGGCCACCTCACCTTTGGCCACAGCTGCCAGCATCTCTCAGGACAGGGCCAGCCCCATGAAGATGGCAGCAGCCGCTGCCAGTCCCCCGGACACAGCCGGAGAGGGAGCCTTTTCTTCTACCACCACTGACACCAGCAAGGCTGCTGAGCCACGGGCAGGTGCCTTACCCAACGCTGACCACAGTGCCTCACAGGACCCTCCTGGGCCCCCCACTCAGCTGCCTCCAGCCCTTTTGCCCCAGCCTCCTGATGAGGCTGTGCTGGGCACAGGAGAGACGCTTCCCCCCAGCCACAGCACACCCCCGGGCACCGCTGGACATGGGCTGCCTGCAGACAACGCTGCCCACCAGCCCCAGGCCACCACACAAGCTGTGGGCACACTGACTGCAGTGATGGATGTCATAGCTGGAGAGCACATCCCACCTCTGGGAAGCACCAGTGCTGAGCTGGTGTCCATCAGGAATGAGGCCAGTACCAAAGCCACAGCAGGCACTGCCATCCCAGAGACTGAGGACACACCAGGAGGGCTCAGCATGAGTCTGTCCCCGCCGGCAGCTCTCAAAAACCCTGATGGTCCTTCTCCAAGGCCCTTTCCACACTCCATGGGCTCTCTGTTCCCTCAGTCCCTCTCAACAGGCCTTGGGACCACCCCAGCAGAGGCAGCTGCAGGCAGATCTCCTTCAGCCACTCCCAGCATGGCCATGCCCTTGTCCCTCACGGGCACCACTGGAGCAAATCCAGACAGGGCCCCTCGAGCTGCTGCTGCTGCACCACCACCTTCCATCGCTGCGCTTGACATTGGGACTGTGCCAGCTACCCATCCATCCTCCTTTGTTAGCAGCACTCCAGGTAGTGAAGAAGGGTTGGGATCAGCATCACTGGCCGGTGGCAGTGCCACCACAACGCCGGGGGACACCAAAGCCACCCTGCCTGTGCCCGATGCACACCCCAGCCACAGCCAGCCAGGTCCCACAGCAGGCTCAACAACCCCAGGAACTGGCATCACACCCAGATCTGCCCTAACCCCAGCGCTCTGGGCTGGGCCCCAAATTGTGGAAGCTCCAGGGACAGAGATGTCATCACCCAACGCTGCACCAGGCACTGGCAGAGCTGTATCAGATACCCCTGGGGGACCCAGAGCAGTCACTGTCCCCATGGCATCACAAGCAGGTGACCCCCCTCTCCTGGAAGGCAGAGCCAATGTAGGGATGGCTCTGGAGGTGTCCCCATCCAGCATCCCCCAAGAGACGGCAGCAGTCACATCCCCACTGTCCCTGGCTGCCCCACTGCAAACAATGGGGCCTTCGGGTGACCCCCAGCCCAATGGCAGCACCACAGGGCGAGCAACGGGCATGGGGTTCCTGGAGGTGAGCACGGAGGAGAACCCAGGTGCCAGTGCAGCAGGGCCAGCTCCCAGCCACGCGATTGTCACCACCAGGCCATCACCAGAGCCACGTGCCACTGAGAACAAGCCCACTGCTGGGATCACCTCACTGGCTGTTGGCCACACAGATGTGTGGGAGGCTACAGCTGCATCCCAGACAGGTGTCACAGGCACCACTGCCCATGTGGACACCACCAGCTCTGAGAGCAGCACCGAGGGTGCAGCACCCTCAGCCAGCACCACCAGCATCCGTGTTCCTGACTCCAACACCAGTGGCACAAGCCTGGCCACCACGCCGCCCACCACACCACCCACCAGCACGTTCCCCAGCAACACCAACCTGCCAACCACCTCCACAGGCTGGGAGACCTTTGTGACCAGTGTCACCACAGCCATGCCATCTGCCACAGCATGGGCCACCAGCACCAGCAGCGCCCCATCCCTTGCAGTAACACACAGCGAGACAAGCGGAGGTGGGCAGCCTGTCCCACCCCCAGCAGCACGTACCCCCGTGGTGGAGACAACTCTTGGACCCTGGGGCATCCCTGGTCCCAGCACTGCTGTTGCAGTGTCTGGTTCCTCCCTCCCCAGCCTGCACAGCCCAACAGAGGAGGCCACAACAGCCCCCTTGTCCCTGCTTGGTGCTGGTGCAACTGGGGTGGCAGCAGCTGGACAGACTCCCACCGAGTCAGCAACAGGCACCACTTCTCCTGCATCCATCGGCTACCACGACATGGGACAAGCAGCGAGCACGTCACCTCCTGCCTTCCTGACATCTCCAGGGGCACCTGCCTGGAAGGAGAAAACAGCCGTCAGCACAGGCAGCACCACAGCCACTGCTGCAGGGAACTGCACTGCCACCACTGCCACCACTGCCACCACTGCAGGCAGCACCACAGCCACTGCTGCAGGGAACTGCACTGCCACCACTGCCACCGCTGCCACCACTGCAGGCAGCACCACAGCCACTGCTGCAGGGAACTGCACTGCCACCACTGCCACCACTGCAGGGAACATCACTGCCACCACTGCAGGCAGCACCATTGCCACCACTGCCACCACTGCAGGCAGCACCACTGCCACTACTGCAGGCAGCACCACTGCCACCACTGCCACCACCGCAGGCAGCACCACTGCCACCACTGCAGGCAGCGCCACTGCCACCACTGCCACCACTGCCACCACTGCCACCACTGCAGGCAGCACCACTACCACCACTGCAGGCAGCACCACTGGCACCACAGCCACCACTGCAGGCAGCACCACTGCCACTACTGCAGGCAGCGCCACTGCCACCACTGCCACCACTGCCACCACAGCCACCACTGCAGGCAGCACCACTGCCACCACTGCAGGGAACATCACTGCCACCACTGCAGGGAACACCACTGCCACCACTGCAGGAAGCACCACGGCAGGAGGCACCACGGCTATTGTGTCGACATCCCCAGTGAGCCCAGCCAAGGAGGCGGGAAGTCTCCCAGGCACCACGGCACCAGTGACACCACCAGCCACCTCCAGCCCTGCCACCACCCTGTCTCATGCCTTTGGGACGCAGAGAGGACCATCCACTGAACTGAGCACATCTGCCCACACCACCACTGGGCACAGAACTCCTGCACCTGAGCCCCAACCCTCCCATGAGCTTATCAGTAAGTAGATTTTCCCAAGGACAAGAGTAGGAAAGGGCTGTTCAGCCAGTCAAGCATTGGGGTGGATGAGGGTACCGCTGGTCTGGGGTATCTCATCTGCATTGCACATTGGGCTGACAGATTAATGGAAAGAGGCAAAATAGGACATTTGAGAGCATCCCAAAAGTGAGTTGAAAATTGGGTTACAATCCATCAGAGCACAGGCACAGCATCCTGGCAGCAAGCAGGTGGGTTTGTCGTGGCTGTAGGATGGATAAAGCAGACATTAATGATTTCACACCTTTTTCATTGATCTCCTGCCCATGGCAGAGCCAGCGACTTCACTCTACCCCTTTGGCATGGAAGGAGGGGATCAAGAGTACGTCCGGAGGATGGTGGATTTTAACTCACCCCTGTTCAAGCCAGAAATTGGATTTCCCTTTGGGAAGTCACTGCGAGACGCTCTCTATGTGAGTGCCCCCTTTGGTGAGCATATAATAGATGTGCTGCCTTTTTGCTAAAAAAACCCAAACCTTGAAATGGAGCAGAAACCAAATTTCACCTGAATATCTTTTTATTTAACAGTTAAAATGGTTAGTTTCTGCTCACCCATGGAGGCTAAAAGCTATCCCAGTCAGCAAATAACAAGTTATTTTGGTTAGTTTACAGATAACGGACAGATCATATTTCCACCCACGGACAACTATGTCCCATCCAACCCCAACCCCCCTCCCCAGGGCTTCACTGGCCGGGAGAGCTTGCCAATGGTGGCTGCCTTTTGGGATGATGCAGACTTTTCCAAGGGGGTTGGCACCACTTGGTACCAGGTGAGGGCCACCAGAGGTGTTCTGGGAGAGTCCAGTTCCCAGCTCACTCATTTAATTCTCTCTCTTGCCATCTGGCAGGAGTACTCTACACTCAGCTCTACCCGAGACCCCGTTGTCCAAGATGTGGAAGCAAAGATTGAGAAATACCTAAAAATCCCCTATGTGGCAAAATGGACCTTGAAGGTGACGTGGGAGAAAGCTCCAGCATACCCATCCCAGAGGAATGACACTCAGGTGAGCAGTGCAGGACCCAGGTGACAGAGAGGAGGGCTGGTGGCTGTTTAAAGCCTCAGTCTGCTCTGCAGGGAGAGCAGGGGAGGCTCTGGGAGCACTAAGGGGGTGCCTTGGGTTTCTCCAGACAAGCACCTACCAGGCAGTGCTCAGCACCGATGGGAACCGCTCCTTCGCCCTGCTGCTCTACCAGGACGGGGGGATGCGCTGGGACTACAGCAGGCTGGCTGCACCCAACGTCCTGATCGGTTTTTCCAGGTGCTGCACGTGTGCCACTGCCTTTTGGGGCAGCAGAGATTTGTTCCAGCACCGTGTTGAGACTGTCATTACCCCCAGGAGAGCCCAGCTCCCACTCCTGGAGCAATCCTGCCCCATTTAAACCCTTTCTCATACAAACGGCAGCAGCTCCCACCCCAGCTGCTCTATGGGGGGAGGAGGAGGGTTGTGTTGGAAGGATGACCTCAAACCTCCTCTCTCCACACAGCGGCAATGGCTATGCCCAAAACAACGAGCTGACTCAGAAGCCACCAGCTGTCAAGTACCGACCAGACCAGCACAGCAGCACCGGCTCCGGTATGGTACCAGGGGGTCCTTGGGGGAGGTGAGGATGGAAGGAGCTGTGTGCTCTGTGCCTGGAGCACATCCCCAGCATCCATCCCTGAGAGGTGATGGGCCAGCAAAGCCACTGGGCAAGAGCTGGCCACCAAGAGCAGACTGTTTCTGTCCCATGTCCTCCTGTGGCTTGCCACAGCCCCGCTGGCTCTAGAGGGAGCCTGGAGACCTCGTGTGAGGTCAGTGGCCAGGGACAGCTGTCCCACGGGATCCCTCAGCGCAGGGAGAGACCCTGGCTGAGCAGTGTTGTTCTGTGGTTGCTCCCCCAGATGTGCGTGGGCTGTGGATTTACAGACTGGACAGTCGCTCCCGGGTGAATTACAGGCTGCAGTGCCTGGCGTGGCTGGACATGGAGCCAGCGCCAGCCACCTGGAACAGCCAGCTGCCGCCCTGCCCCTGCTCCCGGCCCCAGGCAGAGCTGGATCCCCGCTACCACTGGAGCAGAGGTGCCAAGGACAGACCCCCAGGACCAGCTGCAGGGTGAGGGGATGGTCCCCTCTGCTCTGGGGGCAGCTGTGATCCCCCCCCTATTTCAGGCCCAGCAGACACCTCCGTGAGGATGCTGCGCACTGCCTCCCCCAGCCCAGCTGGAGCTGGGGTACGATGTCTGTACCAAGGTGGGAGCTTGCTCGAAGGCTGGCAGGAGAGAGCATGGAGCCCCCCCTTCCATGTTGCCACAGGTAAGTGGGAACTGGCATTCCCTCACCCTAAAATACCCCAAGCACGGGCAGAGCAAAGGCCCTGACACAGCCCATCGCATTCCTCCGCAGACACAGAGCTGGAAGCGTTCAACTGGTGCTGCCGGCGTGTGGGGAAGCCCCTGTTCTGTGCCAGGTTTGCTGAGAAGAGACCGAGGGTTGACTGTGAAGGATATGTGCCACCCACCCCTGGTGAGTCCCCAGGCTTTGCCTCTGCTGTGCCAGGGCACGGAGCTGTGCATGGACCCCATGCTTTAGCCACACTTTGCAACATGCCAGTGGGGACTGCTGAGCCACCACTGAGCAGCTCTGGGGCTGCTCTCCTCCCTGAAATGACACCAGCATTTGCTCTTCTTCCTCTGCCCAAAATGTCTCTGTCTCCTTTGGATGCCAGCTGGTGCCTTTGGGGACCCTCACATCACCACCCTGGATGGACTCACCTACACCTTCAATGGGCTTGGGGACTTTGTCCTGCTGCTGGCCAGTGATGCCCAGACCAGCTTCGTTTTGCACGGGCGCACAGCACAGACTGGCATGGCCCGGGCCACCAACTTTGTGGCCTTTGCTGCCCAGTATATCTCCAACACCACCACAACAGTGAGTAGGAGTGCCCTGGGTCTGAGTTTGATCCTCTAATGGGAGAAACCTCTGGCAAGTTGGGCATCACCTCTGCATCACCTACAAGTGGGTGGGACCCAAGAGGCAGCCCCTCTTCTTTTCCTGCCACCTCCCACCCCTCCAAGAAAGTAATATTAATGGAGAAATGGACTAATATTCACCAGGCACAGGTCTAATGCCTCCTGCAAACAGGCCAGCCAGGGCTGGAGACTCTGGAGGAACATGGTCTGCTTCACCTTTTCCATTGCACACTCTTTGTCCTGACACTAGCACAAGCGACTGCTCTTCCCGACTTTGCAGAATTGCTCCCCACACCCATTTAAGTTCATTAAGCAGAATGTCCTGTGTCACCAGGAACAGGCATTGAATAGCATGAGGAGGGGGCTCAGAGCTGGGAGCCCCCCAGCACAGCTCTCCATGCTGTCAAGGTCAGCTGAGCAGTGGTGGTGGCCTGGGTGTGTCCCTTGCCAGCGGTGACAGGCAGCTCTCTGTCCTCTTCTGTGCAAACATCAAAGCTGCTGCACCATGTGTCTGCTGGGGTGAAGAACAGACCAACACAGGCCCCAGGCTGAGCCTCTCTTCCTGGGCTGGAGGAGGACAGAGTTAATAATTGTTCCCAGCATGGAGGGACAGCAGGAAGGGACAAGCAGAGGGGCTGACTGGGACATCCACCACGATTTTCAGGTTGAGTGGACCTTGGGGAGCCAGGATGACATCCAAGTCCTCCTGAACAACAAAACCATCCAGTTTTCCTATTCCCAAGGTGAGTAGGTTCTACTGTTAAATGCTAAATATATATGGGGGGGACCAGAAATGTCTCCATCCCCTGGGACCAGCCCTGCCCAGTGCTAGGGCAGCCATCCTGAGATCTATTAAATGTCTTTCACCTGCACCTGTCTCTGGTCTGGGTGGGGTGGATGGGGAGCACTCCAGGAATCCATGGTTGTCATTTCAGGTCCCAGCCTTGCATGGACTCTCTCTCTGTGCTCTCCTTCTCTTGCAGACCTGGGTGAGGAGGTCTACTACAGCCCTGGTGTCCTGCTGGTCAACACCTCCTCTGTCACAGCCGTCTTTGATGGGACCGTGGCTGTCTCTGTCTCGGCCACCTCTGGGATCCTCAGCGTGGTCTGCAGCCTGCCCCACTGGTACCGCAACAGCACCAGGGGCCTCCTGGGTGAGGGCTGCTGGCAGAGCCGGGGGGCAAATTCTCTTCCCACTCTAAAGTAGACTGGAAAACTGGGGCATTGTGCTTGTGAGGGCAGGGGCACCTGGGTATAAACTAAACACTGGCCAGCAGCAGAGAGGAGGTCAACCCTGGCATGGGGGATTCCAGCGCTCTGGTGATGCTCCACCAGGTGTGTGGGACCATGACCCTGCAGATGACTTCCAGATGCCAAATGGTACCAGCATCCCTGTGAACAGCAGTGAGGAGGAGATCTACAGCTATGGGATGACCTGTAAGTCCAGGATTAGGATCCCTCTTGATGATCCTCTGCTTCCTGCACCTTCTGGCCATGCTTTGGCTTGAGATATTTAAACATTTGCCTGAGCAAAAGCAATGTCAAGGGAGGGTGTTTGGTGTCCTCACTGCTCTGTGAAAAGGAACCCCAAAACAAACCTTAAAATGGCCGGTACCCATGGCGTGCTCTCTTGCAGGGGCTGTTGGGGAGCACAGCCTGTTCACTCAGCCTCTGGACTCACCAGCACTGAACTTCACACCCTTCTTCTTGTCTCGGCTGCGGCAGGAGAACGAAAGCCAATATGAGCTTGTGGCCTCTCAGTGTCATGGCAGCAAGGAGTGCATCTATGATTCACTGAGCACAGGGAACTTGGCCCTGGGCCTGGCCACCCAGAGCCTTGCAGCCGACTTCCAGCAGAGGAAGACAGCACTCAGTAAGTGGAGCACATCCTCACCTCTGAGAGGGCATGGCTTGGATGTAACCGGGCAGTGCCCTGCTCCTTTCCGGGGCTCTCTTGCTTCATATGAGACAGAAGAGAAGTCAGCAAGGTTTTGGATTTGCACTGCCCAGCTGGCTTGTCTCCAGTCCTGGGAGATGCCACCAGCAGGACAGTTGCCATCAAGGTTTTGGAATTGCATTTCCTGGAACTGCATTTCTGGCTTCTCTCCAAACCTGGGAGATGCCACCATGCTGTGCAACATAAGGGCCTTGTTGGTGGGCAGCCATGACAGCATCTGCCTGGGGTCCCATCTTCACCAGGAGGGAATCAGAGCCAAGGGGTGACAAGGCCACATGTGTGCTGGGCTGCTCTTTCCTCAGATGCCTTCCCTCCTGTCATCACTGGTGACGCATCAATCACAGCCTTCAGGACAGAGAAGGTCACAAGGCAGTACCATGCACTGGGGGCAGGTGCACGCTTCACTCCCCATCTCTCACCAGAGCTCAACATATCGGGTAAGGAAGGAGAGATGGAGCAGCTGGGATGGGAAGGGGTGGAATGGAATTCCTCTGCCACCTCTAACTCCTACCTCTCCTCCTGGCAGAGAACGGCACCCTCACATGGGAGCCCCGTGGGATAGTCCCATTCACCATCAACCTGGAGGCTGTTGGCTCCAACAACATCTCTGCACTCCTCCAGCTCCGCTTCACCCTTTGCAGATGCAGCAGGAGCCAGGACTGTGACTACAGCAACACTGTCGCTCTCAAGGAGTCTTCCCTGCAGGTAGTGTACCAGAAGGTTCCTCTGGCCACACACTGTGCCTGTCCCCGTGCCAGCTGTGCTGGCTGTCTTCTCTGTCCAGCCATCCTCCTGACGTTCCCTAAGCCAGTGTCACTGTCCCCTCCCCAGCTGGCAGCCTGCAGATGCGAGAGCGGCTACTCAGGTGCCCTCTGCCAGAACCCTCCGGACCCCTGCTCCCAGGGATGCTTCCCTGGTGTGGGATGTGACCCTTTCAGTGGCTGTGGCCCTTGCCCAGCTGGCCTGACGGGGGATGGAGAGCACTGCTCAGGTGACAAGGGTTCACACCGTGCCCCTGGGGCCCCAGCCAGGGTGTTTGTCGCGGTGCCATGGTGCGCTGTCCCAGCAGATATCGATGAGTGCACGCAGGGGACCGAGTGCCCGGGGAACAGCACCTGCACCAACACTGTGGGCAGCTACATCTGCTCCTGCCTGGCCAGTGAGCAGGGTGAGTATGGGGTCCCTGGCAGGCATGGTCCTCGTCCCCATGACCCCCAGGCTCTGTGGAGGAGAATTCCTGAGGGACCCAGGCTGGCCAGAGAGGAGAGAAGGGGGAGATGCTTGAGCTCTGTGCCCAAGCCCTTGCTGTCATTATCAGAAGGGACCAGAGTCCAGCCACCACTTGTGTTCCCAGGCTGTCGATCTCACTAATCTGCTGGGAAGAGAAACTTTTCCCATGCAATTTTTCTCCTTGAGAAAAAAATTCTCATCCCAGCAAAGTTCAAATGCACATGTGGAGGTTGGAGGCTAAATCAAGCCTTATTTTCAGATTGCTTTGGTGGGGTTGAGTTGATGGCTTTTGCTCTTGCTCTAATGCTGGGATTTAAGAAGGGCAAATGGCTCCAGCTGAAGGAGGGGGAGTGGGGCTTTTCCTTGAATTCACACTAAAACTCCTAACCCATAAAAGAAAAACAAAACAAAACTTGGAAGAAAGGCCTTATGGAGCAGCCGAGGATGGCTCAGAGAGCTGGGGCTCTGCTCTGCAGCCAGCTTCATGCCTTGACCACGCTCTCCATCCCACAGGTGAGAGGCCAGGCTGTGGCTCAGACTGCAGCGACCACTCCTGCCCTGAGGGCTACTGCAGCAACGGGGGACACTGCCACCTTCACCCCATCACTTGTGCCCCCACCTGCTCCTGCCCCCCAGCTTTCACCGACCAGCGCTGCCTGGTGGCAGGGGGGGATTTTCAGCCACTGCCCAGCTCAGGTGGGTACCTGTGCCCTGTGTGGGGTGAAACCCAACCCCACCCACCCTGCTCCTGGGATGCCAGAGCCACCACTGCGGCTTTCCCCCAGCAGGTCTCCCTCGGAGAAGCATCCAGATGAGGGTCAAGACACTGCAAAACGCCACTGCTGAGGAAGTCAACAGCACTGTATGTCACTGGAGGGCGCGGGCTCAGAGCAGGGGACACACTGACCTACTGGGCAGCTTGGCAGCTGGGAGTGGGCATGCCTCTCTGTGTGCCCTCCCATGGGATCTCTGGGGCTCCAGCAGATCCACAAGCCCAGAGGGAGGAAGCACCAATTTCATTATGATGGCTGCAGCCGTGGCCCCGTGCCAAGTCCCCAGCAAATGAGCCAAAGGCCAGGGCAACCCTTGGGGCTTGGCCACAACTCCTGCATCACTCTTCAGCCTTTCCCCATGCTGGTGTCATTCTTCCTTCCCCTAATCCCTTCCTGCTCCCCCTGCTGCAGGTCTCAGCCATCCTGGACTCCCTGGAGGTAAAGGCTTTCCAGCGCAACACCAACATCACCCAGATGTGAGTCAGATGTGAAGCAGCCTGTGACCACTCCAAGGATCGGATGGGGCAGGGCTGAGCGTGGAGCCAGAGTTTGGGGCACAAAGGGCATTTTCCCCCAGCTCAGAGTCTGTTTTCCAGCCCTGGTGCTGGTAAACCCTTGGAGACACAAGTCCACTCCTGCCTCATCCCTTCCTTACCATCGCCCAAATGGGAATACTGAGGCCCGGTGAGGCTCAGTCACTCTGAGAGGCAGCAGCAGCTCCACCAGCAGCCCTCTCTTTTCCCTGCAGGACAGACAGCGATGGCTTCACCTTCGTGGTGGTGTCCGAGTTTGCCTATGACAGCCGCGGGACCGTCATCCGCTTCCTGAACGAGGAGCTGCCCGCAGCCATCACCGGCGCCTTCAACGGGCGGCGGCGGCGGCGGGAGGCGGGCACGGGGCTGCTCTTCCAGCGCCTGCACCGGGACAACATCACTGACCTGGTGAAGCGTGAGTTGCTCCTGGCACTGAGCTGGGAAGCACCCTCCTGTCCCCATTGTCCCCATAACCCTGTGTGCCCCAGGGATTGGTTCACACCCCTGGGGAAGGCGGGTGGGCAGCCTCCCAACCCCAGGCATAGATCCAACTTGGGGAGGCTTGGGAAAGCATCAAGGGGTGTTGCTGCAAGGCCGAACCCACGTGCTTTCCCTCCCCAGTGACAGTGGATGAGCTGAGGGACTATTTCCCCTGCTCCCTGTACGGCTACAAAGGCTACCAGCTCCACTACATGGGCACCATCGGCTTCGTCTGCATCTCCCCCTGCAAGATGGGCTACTGCCAGCATGGTGGCCAATGCCAGCACCTGCCCGAGGGGCCCACGTGCAGGTAGCAGCAGCCCTGGGGTGGGCAAGACCACCCTGCTCAGCTGCTTCTCCCACAGCATCACAGCTCCTCCCTGCCCATCTGCAGCTGCCTGCCCTTCTCCATCTACTCTCCGGCCGGCCTCCGGTGTCAGTGGCTGGCCATCGGCCTGGCTGCCTTCCTCGGCATCCTGCTGGGAGCCCTGGCTCTGCTCTGCCTCCTGTTTGCCATCGCCTGCCTGGCCCTGCGCCTCTGCCGCCGGCACCAGGGGTGAGCCATGGGCTGGGCCTGCACAGGGCTGGCTGCTGGGCACGTGGCAGGCTGGGTGTCAGGGAGAAAAACTGATCAAAAATCGCCTTTTGAAAGATCCACCACTGGTAGAACTCATCTGGTTTGGGCAGGGGGACCCGGCCCTGGGAGAGCGGTTGGGCGACCTTTTAATATCTTCCAGCCCCTTTTCCAGACATCTGTTGCTCAGGGGTGCAATAGCGTCAGTGGGTTGAATGTTAGGTTTCCTTTTTCCCTATGTTAGGTAGTGTTTGCATTTCTTCCTCATCCCACCCAATACTTGGTTACAGATGGGCTTTCTATTTAATTTTAATTTGCATACCACCCAAATGATTTCCACTTCAATTCACATGGGTCTGGAAAGAGCTGGCCTGGAGCAAGGAAAAATGGTTTAAGAATTGGACCTTACTCTTCTGCAGAGCAGGGAGTTAGCAGAACAATGGCAAAGTGCAAGGCTGGGGTAGAAGAACCAGCATCTCCTTCTCCCCTCCCCAGCCCTTGGTCCTGTGGAGGCATCCACACCCAGGGGATCTCCCTGGCTCTGGTTAGAGCTGTGTCCTGCCCCTGCTCCCAGCTCCCTGCCAGCCCTGGATCTCTGGGAGGTTCCTTAGTTCATTTGCATTTATGGCAAGGCCAGACACGGTGTGTGCACAACTTGGGCTTTTCCTCCTCTTACAGCCCCATCTCACCCCTACAGTCACTGGTCCCCTTTGCCTTCTGACCCAGACAGCAGCATCAGGCAGGGGTCCTCACAGCCTCTGCTGACAGGTTCTCCCTATTCTGTTCCCCCCTCTCAGGGCCAAGGAGACCTTGTGGAGGACACGGCCCTTCTCCTGTGAGTACATGCCTGTAAAGCTCTCCCCTCTAAGGCTCTGCTTCACCCCAGTCCTCAAGCTCCACTCATCTTCCCTGCTCCAGCTTTAACGATGGCCGGAGAACAAGCAGAGCCCACCGTCTCCCACTCCTTGGAAAGGCACTGGAAACTGCAGCTCCAGGCCATTGACCCCTCAGTCCAGGTCTGTCCTCAGGTTACTCTTTCCATGGGCTGTGGGGTTGGGAACTTTGGGCTGGGCTCTGAATCCTGTGCCTCAAAGGAGCTCAGGAGTTGTGCCTCATCCTGAAGCATCACCGATGCTTTGGCCGGCACTGGGATCCGCGCCACCGTGACAAAGCACAGAGGCAGTGCCACGCTGACAGCATGGCCTGTTCCTCCTTTACAGATAAGAATCCAGAGACCCCACATTATGCCTCCAAGCCAGTCCCCCCAGCAGCCCTAACCTGCCACCAGTCCTCTTCTGGCACCTCCAGGCTCACAGAGGAGCCAGACACTGCTGCCTGCTCTGCTGCTTGCTCTCGAGGTCTCCAGCAGCAGCAACACATGGAAGCAGGGGACGGGCAGCTGCCTTTTGGTTTCTGGGAGGATTCTGGAGGAGGTGCTTTTTTGAATGTGTGTTTATCTTGAGTGACCAAAGCAGGAGGATTTCACCTTCCCTGAGGACCTGCAGAGACCCCTGGGATCATCCTTGAATGTGCATGCACCAGGGGTGTGTGCTACTGCAATATAACCAACCATGCAGATCCCCTGAGAGCAGGGTCAGGCGGGGCAATGCAGTGACTGTAATCCCTTAGGAACCAAATAGAATAAACCAAAAATGTGGGCTTGCTGTTAAATTATCTGCACCTCAAGCGTCTCTGCTTCACTATCATTGAGCCCTCAAGTCCCTGCTTTCTGCTAGTCCCATCCACAGAGCCAAAGTGAAAATGGATGTAAATTTTTTGGTGGCTTCATCATCTCATTCTCCCTACACACCTGCAAGTCTCCTCACACTGCTTTGGTGGACACTGCTTACAGTGGCTCAGATCACGCAGGTTGGGCTTTGGCCCCAACAAACGTCCCACAGCCTTTCAACCCTGGCGAGTGGGAGATGCTGGCCCAAGGAGGGTATATCAGACCCCATCAGATCCCCAACTCCCAGCCCATTCACTGCCCTAGGCCCTGGCTTAGCTGTATGTCCAGTACTAAAGCCAGGAACAGAAATATCCTGTAATCCTGCTGCTCCAAGCCTGCCCCGTCACTGCTTCCCACCCCAGTTTGGCAGAGGACATGGCTGCTGCAGGATCAGTGATGCTCAAACCCTTCCAAGGTCTTACTGAACAAACAAGATTTGACAATGATTTAATTTTTTTTTAAGAAAGGAAGATGCTCTCTTACACACAAAAAATTATTTTTCTGCCAACATTTCTGATCATGGGGTTGCATTTTGCCCTCACACACCCAGCAGACGTATTGATCTGATTCTGGCTTGATCTGGAGAATTGTCCCTTCTCCTGAGCACAGGGCCCAGGGACCACTCAGGGAGGGATGGCTGGGAAACAGAAGTGGGGGACAAGACAGGACAGGCTCACAGGACAAGCCTTGCGCACCCTGGTATCTAAGGGCTTGGCCACAGTCAACCCATGTGTGGTGTTTAACCCTTTCCCAGGGGTCCAGCCTCACCCTGCAGCATGGGAGCACAGTGGGACGTGGGAAGGACAAGGGTGGTGTGTGCAGTGGGTGCCCCCCCAGCTGCATCTGGGAAAAGACAACTAAAGCAACTGAATCCTTGGGACAAGTCTGGGTTAGAAATGTGAACTTGTGCCAGGGCAGGCAACTGCAGGCACTGGCCCAGTGAGCTGCCCTCTGTGGTGGGCAGGGGTGATGGGTTCTGTGGGGGGACACAGGAGAAGAGCAGATCAAAGGGCTTGAGGATCAGCCACGGCGCAGAGCGTGCTGCAGGTGTGAAACCTCCCAGTTACTTGTCCTCTCCATCTGCAAAGAAGAAATGAGATTTGCTCAGCCACCTTCTCCCTGAGGGGCAAGCTGGGAGCCCCAGGGCATTTTCTTGCAGGGGCACAGGAACAGAGGGAAAGGAGACCCCACAATCCTGCTCACCTATCTGCTCATCTGAGTCATTCTCTGCCTCCTCCGAGGAATCTGTTGAGGGTTGCAAGAAAGCCCACATCAGCTTACACCATGACCACATTTGCTGTGGTCCTCCTCACCTCCCAGTGCCATTACCTCCAGACTATGCTGCTGGTTATGTGCTGAGTGAGACACCCACACAACCCCACACAGTCCAGGGCATGGCACAACCTACACGTGAGCACCTCAAAACCCTTCCCTCATGTGCTCAGGCTCTTGCTGCCTTAACCACAGGGAGGCTGGGACATTCCCACTCCCCTCCCAGCCCTGGGCATCAAGACAGCACCACCCCAGTGCACATGAGCTGCAGACCCACCCATGCTGGGTGACTGGTATCCATCACAGCCAATCTTCGGCCTCTTCTCACTGTAGCGGGCGCAGAGGCGGGCACTGCCCGCCCGGTTACAGCACCAGTCATACAGCTTCAGCTCCTGGTCTGGGGCAAAAAGGACAGTGAGGGGCTGAAGGGAAGGGGAGGGAGATGGGCCGGTTCCAGGCGAGGCTTTCCTCGGCTTTTGGCAGCTCCACACTCCCTCCAAGGGAAACAGCATGTCAGGAAACAGGCTGGCACAGAGATTAAAATTATTTACAGGCTGAACAATGCCAGCCTCGGGCAGGGGATGCCAAGGTTGGCTGTGCTTACCACGGTAGGGTGACGCCTGCCTGGAGTTCCTCCAGTACCTCTCCTGCCGCCCCTCGATGAGCTGGCTCTGGCTGTCGTACAGGCAGCGCACGCCGGCGCCGTGCTGGTTGGGGGAGGCCGAGTGCAGCATGGAGACACGGACACCCCACCTGCCTGAAATGGGCAGCAGTGAGCCTCAGACAGCTCTGCCCAGCCAGCACACCTGCCTCAGGGCAAGGACTGGGCCAGAGCTGGCTCCTTGCTATCCAGCACTGCCACCACATCACCCACGGTGCTACAGGGGTTTGGAGGAACTGATGGAGACCATCCGAGTCAGGGGGACACCCTGGTCCCCAGCATCTCCATGCAGGTCAGACCAACTCTGGCCAGTCTAATAAGACAAGAAGAGGTCAGCTCTCAATCCTCCTCGCTTTTCCTGTCTCTGAAGGGAAGGCCAGTCCCCCTCTCCTTTTCCTTAGGGTCACCGGCCCACCCTGCCAGGTGGGACCCCGGCCACCCTTGCAGGAAAGGTGGGGAAGGGCAGCTTGGGGATGGGGTAGCAGCATGTCCACTTGCCTCCACGGCTGGTCTTGAAGCGTGGGTCCTGCTGCCCTTGCTGCAGGGAGCAGGGGCAGGTGGGCAGGCCCTGGCTCCATGCCCGGGGCTCCTGCTGCTGCCCTGTCCACGCCAGGCACTTCAGCCGGTAGTTGATGCCCACGCGGCTCTCCAGCTTGTAAATCCACAACCCACGGAGGTCTGAGCAGGGAGAGAAACCATGAGCTGTCACCTTTGGCCAAGGGGACCACAGGGGCTGTTCTGTCTCAAAGTGAGAGTCATGTGGTGCTGATGCTGGAAACTAAGTCCACGTTGACCCCCACCCTATGTTGAACAGCCACTCAACAGAAGGGAAACAGGGGGAGAGGCTCTTGTCAAAGAAGAAAGCCTTGGAACAGAGTCATTGGCACAAAAAGTGACCATGGGCACAGCAGGGATGTTTCAGCCTTAGGGCATAGTGGGTACCCAGGGGAAATGTGCTTCAGGGGGAAAGCCTGGCCTTGAGAACTCAGTGGGAGTGGCAGGCTGGATTTCATTCCCTGGGAATATTGCCCTCCTTGTGAACCCACCCCAGCTGTGTGGCACTACCTGTGTTGTAGCCCCTGAACTGGTCAGGACGATACTTGGCAGCTGGAGGTCTCTTGGTCAGGTCATCGTTGTGGTAAAAGCCATCCCCACTGAGTGAAGAGAAAAGAGGAAAAATCAGGGGTTGCTCTTCCCGGGTGGAATTATCCCAGCCCCAGGCCCAGCCCCAGCCTGCCCTTCAGCCATCCTGACCCCGTGCCAGCGGAACTGCAGCACCCACATGACAGCTCTTGGGACAGGAGGGCAAAGGCATGAGCTGCCCCAGCCTGCTTCCTCCTCTCTGTGGGGTACAGTCCTTTTGGGTGCTGCAAACACTCCTGCTGCATCAGGGCTTGAGCCCACAGCCATCTGGAGACCCCCATGAGCAGCTTCCATGGTTTCCAGCATTTGCCAGGCAATTTGGAGGAGAAACCCACGAGTGGTCACACACACACAGGCACACACACACGCCTGTGCCGCCCGCGCTTCCCATCTGGGCCACCTTTTCCTTACCCAGCTGCAGCAAGCAGCTAATGAGAAAGCCCTGGAGACAGCATGTACAGGGAGAGACGTAATGCGAGCAGGCAGGAAGCCACTGCTCCGGCCAAGCACGGAAATCCCTTCCCTCTGCTGGTGCAAAGTTCAGCAAACATCCCTTATTTCCCACTCCTTCCACCCAAACCGCCAGGATGCTGGGGGCCCAGGACTCCAGAGGGATTTGTGGATCTTACAACAAGCACAGCCCAGCAAGACAGCATGCTGCAGCATGATCCAGTCCCTAATGGGGCAAATTTGTTTGTGAGGCCCCTATATGTTAGAATATATGGGCATGCAGACCACATCTGGGCTGTCCTCATCCTTGTAGGGCACTCCCTGGGATATGGGGGAAGGTTTCAACCAGTGGGAGCTGTGGGTGGCATGCATCCCAGTGCTCAGAGGAGGCAGGCATGGGGTGTTGAGCTGCTGTACCTGGTGTAGCCGATGAGCACATTGGTGGAAGTGAGCCTGGTGTAATCCCACTGCATGCCTCCGTCCTGGTACAGCATCAGGATGTAGGACCTGAAGCCATCAGTGGTCAGGACAGCCTGGTATGTGATTGTCTGGGGAGAAGTGTTGCAGACAGGTAAGAAAGTGAGTGAAGGTGTGGGGTTTAAAATTCAGGGTGTGGGGCAGTGCTTGCTGGGGAATGACCAGACTGAAGTCCAGAGGGAAACAAGGCAAGCACAGCTAGGCCTGGTTCACATTTCACATGGAAAATGTGATGGTTTTACTTTGAAACTGTTCCATGACAAGCTTCAAATTCACCCAATTTTATGCCTCTGAAAACCAGCATTTCTGGTGTGCAATAAACTCCCACCACCTTAAAGAGAAAGGTTATATGGAATGGGGAAAGTTCAACTAAAGGTGTCCCTCAAAAAACCTGAAAACCACCAAAACATGGGCACAGCCCAGTCCTTTTTGGCAAAATTCTTCAAGACCGGCCTTTGTCACAAAACTGGTTCTTACATTCAGGCACAGAGACGGTCCTTGCCTGCGGGTCTTGGTGTTTTTGACAATTCAACGGTGCCTGTGCTCCATCAGCCCCTTACCTTCCGGGTGTCAGTCCGTGCTGCGTGGACAGGTGCCTTCTCCCAGGTGATTTTCAGGGTCCAGGCTGCAGAGTAGGAGGACCTCAGGTACCGCCGGACCTTCGCTTCCACATCACGGACAAACGGCGGCTTGGCCGTGTTGAGGGTGGAGAACTCCTGGGGGTGGGAACACCAATGTCAGCTCCCAGGGGGAGCCTAGGCTGGGGTCACGCACAGACCCCTCTAGCCAAAGTGCTGGATGGCATTTGGATGGCTCAAGAGGTGACATAGCACCAACAGCTCTTAGGTTTGGCTCAGAAAAGAGAAAAACTATTAACGGGCTCCATTAATTACACATCTCAAGAGGCATCCACAGAACAGATGATGAGTTTACAATCAAAAGGTGTTCCGTGCAATCACGCTGCCAGGTGGCTTCACTCACCTGGTAAAAGGTGGTGCCAACACCTCTGGAGAAGTCAGCGTTGTCCCAAAACACAGCGATCATGGGGACCTCTTCGTGGCCATTGAAGCCACTGGGAGGAGGGTTGGGGTACATGAGGATGTTGTTGTCCGAGGCTGGGAAAATGATCTGTCCATTGTCTGTGAACTGAGCAAAGGGATCCTTCTGTCAGGTGAGGTCAGGACCAGCAGCACTCCCTGGCATGGGGCATGGGGGTGGCAGCCCTCCCAGTTCCAAGTCCATTTTGAGCAATGCCCAAGGAAAGCCACCACCTGCCACTGCTGAAATGGCCACAAAGTCACCTCCTGCTGCAAACAGCCCAGAGCAGCACCCCAACAGCTTCGGCCCCGCAAGAGTCCCATCCCAGGCACCTGGTCCCTGCTGCCTCTCGCAGGGTTTTAGGTGATGGCCAATTGCCCAATGAGTCAAGCCCAAGTGGACTCACGTAGAGAGAGCTGTGCAGGGTTTTCCCAAATGGAAATCCAGTCTCAGGCTTGAAAAGTGGAGAATTAAAATCTACTCTTCTTTCCACGTACTCCTGATCATTTTCCCTTGCTCCATACCCATAGAGGGGCACAGCTGGAACTGGAAAAGAAAACAAACAAACAAACAAATAAACAATAAAACCAAACCACATTTACAGCAAAGCTTTTGGTCTGTATCAAAAATTTAAAAGGGCTGAAATTATCTTGCTTCTACTGGGACAGAACCTGGGCAGCAGAAGAATGGGGGGACACTGCTTAAAGCCTACAGGGACACTCTGTATGTCACCCTCCCTTGCAGGAGCTTGTTCCCCCTCCTTCCACTGCCTTACACAAACACAGCTACCCTAAACTTGCTATGATGGCCTTTGTGGCCACTGTCCCCTGCTTCAACCAGCCCTGTTGGGACACTGAATGACTGCCATTAGGAGGGGAAGAACATTGTACAAGGACTGTGGCAGGGGACAGCACAGAATTAAACACCCACAGCTCTTTCTAGAGACTTCTACAGCCTCCAACTCCCTATTTAAGTCTGTAACAAAAACAATTGGAGGGGATGGGTTTTCCAGCTGATGGGACTGTATAAAAAGCAGGCTCAGCCTGCCAACATTGCAAGCTCATGTGCAGGGGCTCCTCGTGCGGTGTCTCTCCCAGGATCCTGCCTTCAAACAGATCCCCTTTTTTCTGGGCACTGAATGTCCCTGAGGGTGGTCCATCAGGAGACTGGATGTGTTAGTCCCACCGAGGCTGCTCTGCGAGCATCACGTACCTGCAGGGCTGGGCAGCAGGGTTGGGGCAGCTGCTGGCACTCCTGGCGGAGCTGGAACCACAGGGGACGATGCACGGGAGGTGACAGTGGCTGTTCCTGGCCCGGGAAGCACCTCCCTGCCTCTGGGCAGGGGGGCTGGTGGGGCTGGGCCGGCCAGGGCCGGGCTGCAGGATGTGGCTGGGCGTGCTGTGGCTGGGGACCCGCCCTGGGGTGCCCCCCGGCCTGGGAAGGCTCCAGCAAAGCTTGACCCAGAGGTGGCAGGGGCTCTGTTTGCCGGGCTGGTGGTCAGCTCCCTGCCCAGGGGTGGCTGCAGGGCAGCGGGTGATGAGCCACCGGCAGGTCCTGGCCCCAGGGTTTTTGCTCCAGGACTGCCAGCAGTGATCCCAGAGGATCCCAGAGGAAGGCCAGGGAGCCCTGGGCTCCCACCAGGTGGAGAGGGAGTCTCCATATGTGCCCCGGGAAGGAGACTGGTTACGTCCCCCTGTCCTGCCATGGTTCTGTGGAGCACAGCACTCCCTTCTCCAGGAACAGGGCTGCCAGCATCCCCAGAGGGAGGCAGGAGCAAGGCGGGTCCCCCTGGCACGGCAGCCCCCAGCTGTCCCTCTCCCCCTGCAGAGGACCCCACCACCGACTCACGTGCCGAAAGCCCGGGGCTGGCAGACACCCCCTCTGCAGAGTTTCCTCTCTCTGGAGCAGAAGGCGGCACCGGGGCAGAGTTGGGGGATATGGGAGCGTCAGGGAATGCTTCTCCCAGAGGTGCCGGCATGCCTGAGGCCACCTCATCTTCAAGAGACCAGGACTGAGCGCCTCCAGCTGCTTCTGGCAGCCCCCCTGGTGAGCCTGGCAGCAGGGGGCTGCTCCCACTCTGGGTGCTTGGTGCAGAGTCGGGGTCCCCACTGGGTGCCAGCCCCGAGCTCAGCCCCTGTCCAGGGAGAAGCAGAGAGCCAGCCACCGAGGGGGTCATGCCATTGGAAACACCGCTGCTGTCTGGAGCCGCTGGGACCAGACTGGCACCAGGGGAAGGTCCCCCATTCACCAAGGCTCTTCCAGGCGCTTCCACCACGTTGACTTCGCTCAGTTTTCCATTGGAAAGTTCGGTATTGGCACCACTTTGGGTGCCAGGGGCAGACACAGAGGCTTCTTGAGGGCCAGCAGCCTCCAAGCCTGTGTTCAAGCCAGCACCAGCTGCAGCAGCTCCAGGAAGGCCTTTTTCATCAGCAGCCTCAGCCGTCCTCCCAGGTGATGAAGACCCCTCTGTAGACAAGGAAGATGGAGACTGCAACACACCTCCCGTTTCTCCATCAAGGCTTTCTGAACCAGCTGGTCCCATTCCAGTAGGAGCCTGGGACTGCCCTGTGGACCCTACATCACCAGCCCCTTCACTTGCCCCTGCTCCTGCAGCAGGAAGGACCCCAGTGCCAGCACCCAGAGCAGGCTGGAGACCTTCAGCAGCACTGTCTGTGTCTTCAAGTGCACCCAGGCTGGATGGATCTGAAACCAAGGATGCTGCCACATCACCACTGGGAGAGGCTGAACCAGATGAGGAACCTGCACCAGACAGTTCACTCTGAGGGCTGACAGCTGAAGGACTTGTCTCCATGTTGGGATTTTCACCCTCTGCCTTTCCTGCCTGAGCCACATCCCCTGCACTCTCAGCCCCCTGCACCAGACCAAGCCCTGGGCCAGTTTCACCTTCTGGAGAGGACAGACTGTCAGGGCCAAGAGCTGCAGATGAGATGGGTTCTGCTTCATCACCTCTTGACACAGAAGGTCCTGCTGCCACACCACTGGGAGAGGTAATACCAGATGGGGAACCAGCACTGGGCAGTTGATCCATGCCAGCTGCTGTTCCACTCCCTGCAGTGGAGCTCAGGGATGGCTCAGACTCAATCCCGCTGCCTGCTCCTTCCAGTGCTGGCTCTGCCATGCTGGCTCCCTGCCCTTCTGCTGCTGGCAGCCCCACATTTGTGCCAAGCTGGTCCCCAAGGCCAGGTGAGGGGGGTCCTACTGGTTCATGACCTGCTGAGCTGGGGGTGTCCCACGCCAAAGCCGAGTCGGTGTCTGGCCCTGCGGCCCCAGGGAGTCCTGCTCCCACGGGAGCACCAGCTGCTGCTGCCCATGGCTGTGACCCTCCAAGCGATGGGGACCCAGGTGCTCCCGGGGCAGCACTGAGGTCAGGGCTCACTGGTGTCTCTGCCTCAGACACGGGGCCAGCGACAGACCCCAGGGCTGGGGACACACCCCCAGGAGCACTGGCAGATTCACTGGGCAGGTCCCCTGGTCCTTCAGGCCCCGAGAGATCAGACTCCATTCCAGCATTGCTGGAAGGTGCAGGACCAGGTGAGGACATTTGTCCCAGTGCTGAGGTTCCTCCTGTTCCTGTTCCTGTTCCATCCTCAGGTGCTGATGAAGGGAAAAGTTCAGCATGCACGGCATCCCCTGTTTCTTCTGCTGGCTGCTCTCCGGTGTTAGTGAGGTCCTGCTGAGGGCTGACAGCTGAAGGACTTGTCTCCATGTTGGGATTTTCACTCTCTGCATTTCCTGCCTGAACCACATCCCCTGCACTCTCAGCCCCCTGCACCAGACCAAGCCCTGGGCCAGTTTCACCTTCTGGAGAGATTGAGGACAGACTGTCAGGGCCAAGAACTGCAGATGAGATGGGTTCTGCTTCATCACCCCTTGACACAGAAGGTCCTGCTGCCACACCACTGGGAGAGGTAATACCAGATGGGGAACCAGCACTGGGCAGTTGATCCATGCCAGCTGCTGTTCCACTCCCTGCAGTGGAGCTCAGGGATGGCTCAGACTCAATCCCGCTGCCTGCTCCTTCCAGTGCTGGCTCTGCCATGCTGGCTCCCTGCCCTTCTGCTGCTGGCAGCCCCACATTTGTGCCAGGCTGGTCCCCAAGGCCAGGTGAGGGGGGTCCTACTGGTTCATGACCTGCTGAGCTGGGGGTGTCCCACGCCAAAGCCGAGTCGGTGTCTGGCCCTGCGGCCCCAGGGAGTCCTGCTCCCACGGGAGCACCAGCTGCTGCTGCCCATGGCTGTGACCCTCCAAGCGATGGGGACCCAGGTGCTCCCGGGGCAGCACTGAGGTCAGGGCTCACTGGTGTCTCTGCCTCAGACATGGGACCAGCGACAGACCCCAGGGCTGGGGAAACAGCCCCAGGAGCACTGGCAGATTCACTGGGCAGGTCCCCTGGTCCTTCAGGCCCCGAGAGATCAGACTCCATTCCAGCATTGCTGGGAGGTGCAGGATCGGGTGAGGACATTTGTCCCAGTGCTGAGGCTCCTCCTGTTCCTGTTTCATCCCCAGGTGCTGATGGAGGGGAAAGTTCAGCATTTGCCAAGTCTTCTGTTCCTCCAGTCAGCAGCTCTCCATTATCAGCAGGAGATACTGAGGGCTGAAGGGCTGGAGCACTCATGTCACTCTGGGTATCTTCGTAGGGACTGGCATCCCCTGAACCTTCTGCCTGTGCCGTGTTCCCTGCCCCCTCAGCTCCCTGGCCCTGGATCCCAGCAGTGGGCCACGCCAGTCCATTGGGTGCAAAAGACACTGGGCTGGGGGCATCTGAATCTGAACTCAAGCCAGTGCCAATTCCATCGGCTTCCTGGGGAGCTCCAGCTGGCTCTGACTCCCCAAGAGATGGAGACACGGCTGCTTCTGGGCCAGCAGTGAGGTCAGGACTTGCTGGTGTCTGTGCTGCACCATCAGCTTCAGGCAGGGTGCTGGCTCCAGCCTCTGGGGCTGGGTAAGCATCCCCAGGAGCGCTGGGGGTGTCTGTGGGGGATGTCAGAGCATCAGGAAGCAGCAGTGGCTTTTCTCCAGTGGGGGTCGGCCATGGGGCAGGCTGGAGGGATGGACTGGCCAGATCCACAGCTCCCACATCCTCTGCGGGCAGCGCAGTGGCCGAGACTGGGAGATTCGTGTCACTCTGTGCCTCAGTGGCAGCCCCTGGTGCCGGCAGTGAGGTGGCAGTGTCCTCTGTTTCCTCAGGCGCCGCCGGTGCCCTGCTGGCTACAGGCGGCAAGGCTGAACCAGAAGCGTCTGATGAGATCCCGGGAACTCCCTGCCCATCCCCATCCCCACCATTGGACGGTGTCAACGAAGTGTCCGGGTTCACTGCCTGGCCAGGGAGGAGGGAGGACTTCCCAGGGTTTTCCGCTGTTCCTGATATCACTGGGCTCTCTGGAGGTAGGTGGGATGAGCTGGCTGTGCTGAGTTCACCATTTATTTCATCTCCTGGATCTCCAGATTCTGAAGCCAAGGGACTTTCCTCACCAGCTGGGGCCATTTCTCCTGCTGCCTCTGGGTTAATGCCCTCAACCCCGCCCACTGCTCCATCCTGCTGGGTTGGAAGCAGCTCCCCAGCATCAGGAGTGGAGCCCGAGGAGTTGGCACTGGCTTCACTTTGAATATCTTCAGGCAGGATCACACCTTCCTCGACTGCTCCCTTGGCTGTGGTCAGCCCTTGGCTCAGTGGCACAGGGACACCAGCAGTTGGCTGTGGCACCCAGGTGACTGCCAGCGCAGGGGTGGTGTGGAGGGATGCAGTGCCAGTACTGAGGTCTGTACTGACGTCCTCCTTCACATCCTCAAGGACAGGGGTGGTCCCCAGAGGGACATCAGGAGTGACCTCTGGTTCATCACGCACTGCTTCTGGGGTGACAGCGGGGTGCTGTGCGGTGATGGCAGCAGCAGTCGTGGCCGTATTGGGAGCAGCTGAATTTCCCTCAGTACTCTGAGTCGTGTTCAGAGCCTTGGTCTCGTTCACCAAAGCTGGCACTGAAGGGCCGTATTCGCTCTTCGCCATCCCTGGGTCCATCTCAGTCCAGGGAGGGGAGCTCTCAGCATCAGCTGCTGTGGGGCTCACCTCTGTAGTTTGGAGCCACTTGTCCTCTGTTGTCATGGGGAAAGCTGTCCCCACAGTAAAGGACCCATCGGTGGTGACGGGGACAGCAGTAACAGCCCCAAGCCCTGCAGAGAAGCACAAAGTGGAGTGTTATAGTGGGAGCTGGCAGCCTGCCAGGCTCAGACACCTCTCCGTGAGAATCACGAAGCTCCCACCATTTCTTAAACCCCTTCTATCTCATCCCACTGCCTTACAAGGGCCTGATTTAAAAGCCAAGGAGTGCAGTCTGGGCTGCCTTGGGTACAACACTGCACATTCCATCCCCAGCATCAGCAGCTGGCAGCTGAGGCTGAACACAACTCATGGCAGGTCAGAGGGAGACACTGGTACAAGCATGGAGGAAAAGCACCGCTGAAACCCAGTCCAGTCATGCTGGGGATGATATGGGATGCCTGGCCACTGGGTAGAGCTGGAGCCCAGTAAGTCTAGTTGATAGCCCTGGGGGTGTCTGTGGAGCTCTGCCACCTCAGGGAAACCCTCAGCCCTCCTTCCATCACTGCAGGGACAGCTCCGAGCACAGTTGCTTCTGCGACAGCCTGGGGGGGGGTTCTGTGTTTTTTCACCTTTTAGGTGTCTGAGGGGCATTCAAATAACTTTACACAAAACCCTTTGTCAGACAGGAAAACCAAGGCTTAGGGAAGCCTTCGCTGACTGCAGATGGATTCTGATCTGCTGCACTTAAAGCAGGTTCAATAAAACTCTCCTGAGCTGGGCGCCTGTCTGCTCCTGTCCCCATCCCTCTTGCCTCCAGCTGAGTGAAGGCACCAGGGGTTCCCCACCCCTGGTGCCCTGGAGGAAATATTTTCAAGCTCCCAGGACCAAGCCCTTCTTACAGTTCTCTCCTCCTGCTGCCAAAATTTAACCCACATCAGGAGCTCTTCAGAAAGGTGGAGACACCTGCCCACATCCCAGACGTGTCTCACAGAACCTGCTGGCACCCATGGGTGACGTTTCACACAGTCTTATTTTCAGGACAGGGACACAGGCTTTGGGGCCACCAAGCTGCCACTGCTGGCTCCGTGAGGAGCCGGGTGGATCTGCTGACGCTCGGCTTTAAGGAGCTCCAATTAGGGGAGACGAAGGGCACCCCGATGGCAAGATCCAGCAGGGCTTTGCCACAGCCTGACAGCCCCAGCCTGTTCCCAATCCCGGTGCTCCAGTTCATCAGGTTCCCCCTGACAGGCAACCAGATCTCCCATGAAGCAGAGGTGCCTCCAACCTCACCGCCAGCTCAGCTCGTTAGTTCCCAGATAGCTCGTGCAGGGTCATTAATGAATATTAGCTCCTGTGCCAGAGCAGTCCTCGAGGGGTCCATCCTCTGCTAGACCCACATTCCCTTTCCTGGCAGGCTGCTTCAGTGTCATCTTCCCCGGCTGGAAAAGGCTCTTTGTAGCAGCCCCCTCAGCCAAAGGAGCTCAGCAGCTTCCGTCCCCATCTCAGGGAAAACAAAGTACATCAGTCACGTCACCCCAGTTTAGTTCGGCCCACTCGCCCTGGTAAATCACTGTTTTACCTTAATTCTTCAATGTGGAGCAGGAAACGCCATCTACCCCACACACCCATTCATGGGAAGTTTGTGCAAGAGGGGCCCCAGCATGGAACACCAGCATTTGCTCTTCCCTGGGATGTGGGAGGGATGGGAGCATCCCTGGGTCCTGCTCTGCCAGCTGGCTTCCCTTGGCTCCTTTGCTGGAGGGGCACACAGCTGCCTGCAGGCTTCCGGGCCAGGCTCTCACCTCTCCCACGGCTCCACGCCTGCAAGCAGCCCCTCGGGGTGATGCCTGCCCTGTAAAATGCTTTTCCAGCTCTTTGGCTGCAATGCCTTGCAAGGACTGGTTGTAAGAGGAGTTTCCAGTACAGTCAAGAGTGGAAAGCATCTCACAGTGTACCTGCTGCACCCTGACAGGGCTCAGGGAGCACATAGGCTACAGAAAAATATAGGACATACCGTGCAGAATCCATGCGCAGCATCCCAGCAGGGTGGAGAGCGTCCATCCCCTGGTCCCCATGCCTCAGGCCTCCACACAGGCAGAGCACCAGGAAGCTCAAAGGGAGGAGAGAGCAGCAAGGGGCAGCTCCCTCCGTCCCTCCCTCCCTGCCTCTCCTGCAGAGCTGGAGTCCCACAGGTGCTCCTGCTCCTGCTCCCTCCCATTTATAGCCATGGCAGAAGGAGGCAGGTTGCCGACGTCCTCTCCCGCCCCCGGTCCCTTCCCTCCAATGTCCCTGTCACCCTTCCCTTCCGGTGGAGCCCTCCCCTTCCCAAGGGCTGGATGCCCTGTTCAGCTGGGGCATGGGCTGGGTGTACCCAAAGCCCACCCTGCAGGGACCCACGTCTCCCCAGGGACCTGGGCTGCCAGCACCAGAAGGTGAAGCTGAGCCCAGAGCCGTGTGTGGCACTGCCAACAGTGGCATGGCAGTCACCCCACTGATCCCACACAACCTGTTCCCCATGGCAGTCACCCCACAGACCCCACAGACCCTGCTCTACATGCAGGGTATGGGGCCACAGAGCAGTGTGTCGTGGTGACAGGGCAGTGCCAGCTGGTGTCACCATGGCTGTGAGGACACCATGGACACTAAAATCACCAGGTGAGCCACGTCTCAGCCCAGAGCAAGGCAGGACACAGGTCTCCACTTGACTGCCCTGGAGCAGAGGCAGGTTATAAAGCAGGGAAAAGCATGGCTGGGGTGTCAGTTGAGCTCCACAGTGCTCAGCTGCACCTAGGAGCACTGGGGATCCCTCTTCAGAGCCCCAGCACACCCCAATGGGGTTTGAAACCTGCACCTCAGTCTGGGCACAGCAGTGCAGGAAGGGGGTAAATGGTCCAGGGAAGCTTCTCTGCAAGGTTGGACCAGCATCCCCAGAGGATGGAGCAGGAAAAGGAACAGACCAAGACCCCCTTCCCTGTTGTGGGGACCCCCTGAGTCACTTCACCCCTATGTCTCACCCCCATGTCTCACCCCCCTCCTCCTCCTGGAGCAGCAATTCCTGCACGCCCCCTTGAAAACTGCTGCCAGCTCCCCTGTGAACAGCATTATGCAAACTCCCACCACTACATGGTTTTGTAGTCAATTAAACACTTCTTAACCAGAAATGCCCCCAGGCAACTCCTGCAAAGTGTTACGAGGGGTGTTAGGCAGAACACAGTGTCCCGCTGGAGTCGGGCAGACAGCGCGTCAAGTGACACCCGGAGCCAGGAGCGGGCACTGCGGATGGGGAAACGCCAGGAGAGGCCAAGTCACGGCTCAGCAAACCCGTCCTGTAAAACCCACGCAGCCCTCCCGGCAGGGGGAACCGCGCACAGCCCATAAACCGGGAGCGCCGCTCACCTGGAACTAAACACCCGCCCACCAAAATGCCGCCGTGGGTGGGAAGCTGGGGGGGAGAGTGCACGGGGGGTCTTGGAACCAGCACTGCAGGTCTGGGGTAACTGACCCATCAGTGACCACCTGAGCAATGACCACACCAGGGCCGATGGAGGATTTGAGAGATGTAAACCTGCCCTGGGAGAGTGGTTCCTGCCCGTGCTGACGATGCTGTATCACTTGGGAAAGCAACCCCAACAGGGAATACATGCTGACGCTGGGGAGAGTTGCTCCAGATGGTGTTTGAGGTGCAAAATGTGGTGGGAACCACAGGGATTGTCGCAAACATGCTGCTCAGCATAGAGGAAAACAACTCAGCTGAAGCAAGGGGCCAGCCCCAGCCTGCCTGCAAGCTCCAGTCTGTGCTCCACAGAGGCCAGCACTGTCTGGAGACCCTTGTGCCTGCTCCTGATGCCCACGCTGTCCACCAGAAATGCCCATCTCCCAGCAGAGTCACAGGGCAGACAAACAAAACTCATCCCTTTGCTCAGGCATTGGCACACTCTCCCAAGAAAGCCCAGAGCCATCAAGGGATGCCTCATCTTGAGGACAGTACCCTGTTCCCACTCTGGGAAGGGGCTTTTTATTGATCTTTTTGCTGTGTCTGAAACCAAGATTCTGGAAAAGCGCTGGTTCCTGTAAAAGTCATTAATCCTCTGCTACCAAAGACCAAAGCATCATGTGGGCACTGGAGCCCTTCAGGGCCGGTAGCCAGGGGGCAATTCCATAAATCCCAGCAGCCAGGGGCTCTGCACCATCCAGCATGGCAGAGCACGGCCCAGCACAGTGCCTTATCAGCTTTCCTGGAATTAATGGGCTGGTTGTTCCAGTCCTGTGGAGAACACACCATCTCCTACTGGCTCCCCTCCAGCCTCCTGGCAAGGGCATTGGGAGAGGGCTCAGGGGTGGCAATGGGGGAAACCAGGTTATCCATCAACCCCACAGGTTCTGGATGACTTGGCATGCTGGGTGTGTTGCAACACCCTCCTGCCAAAGAGTGGGAGCTGGGCTATAGCCATCAGCAGGGGTGAAGGGAAGGGGGACACTGGAAGGGACACCTGAGTCACAATGGTCCTGAGACACACCCCATGATGCTGCCAGGTCCTCCAAAGGTGACAGTCACGTTGGGAAGAGATTTGTTCCTTTGGACAATTCTGAGAGATTGGAGTGTATTACAGCAAAGAGGCTGAGAACTCTGTTGTGGACTGGGAAAGCAGCAGGACTTGGATCCAGCCTCCCAAGCCCCTCTGGTCAGCAGTCTGTGTCAGGCCAGCAGCCATGGGGTAAAGGTGGCACCTCAAGGACAGCAGGCACAGAGAGTATGGGCAGTGTCAGGGGCTTGTCAGAGCTCTGTGCCATCACTGCCTGGCCAGGTACACCACTCCAAGGGAGCCACATCCTCCCCCTGTGCCCCTCTTCTCCCTCCCAGGTGGCAGAGGGGACCAGAGCATCTCCTCCCCCCATAGCCCCCAACCACGATAGGGGGGGAAGGCGGCTGTGCCAGCAGGGAACAGTGAGTACCCTGGTCACCTTTTCATCCCAGCACTTCAGGACCTTTTCCTCCCTTTGTGACGCAGTTTGGCTCCATTACCCCGGCCCTGGCACCCGGCCATGTCCTGGGGTCTGAAGTTATGGATTCAACAGCCGGAGAAAACAGCCCAGTGGGACGCGACGTGGGAGGACTCTTGGCCCGGCTCCAAGGCGTAGGCAGACCACAAGGATTTCTTTCCCAGCACCCCACCAGGCAGCCAGCACAGGGACTCCTTCCAACAGCCTTTGCCCTGCTCCTTGCCCAGCTGCCAAGGGACCTCTCTCAGTCTCAACGGGTCCAACAAGCCCACAAAAGCCAGGCAGCATCCTAAAGAGCAAAGGGGCCACCCTGGAATGCAAGGGGCACCCCAAATGGGAGCATCCCGACAAGCTGCCTGGGCACGGCCTCCAGCCCCAGGCCAGCCTCTCCCAGGCCCTGTGAACTGGCAGGCAGCTGGGTGATCCCACGGTGTCTCTCTCCATCCTGTCCAGCTGCTGGCTCCTTCCCAGCCAGCTGACAATCCAGGCAGCCTGAGAGAAGTCCCCAGGTTAGGAATCCCACAGCCCCACACGCCCCCTCCCAGCCCTCCCTGTGCCGGGGCAGTGAGGGCTGCCAGTGAGAAGCAGGGATCAGCCAAAAACAACCCCTGACACGCAACAAGGCTATTTTGCTAATTATTTCAGTTTTCAATCTCCAGGAGAGGTGGCTTGCTAAGGCTAATAATTGCTTCAGTTGGATTTTATCTGGCTAATTAATCAGTTAATAAATGACTTTGCTGCAGGGGCACAGATGTTGCAGCCATCTCCTTAGTTGAGGACTGGAAAAAACAGGGAAGGAGCACAGCCCATGGGATTTCCACAGCCCCACAGTGCTGCCCCTGCAGCTGTGGGGTGTTATGGGGCAGAGAGCTCCAAAGCAGAGACCACCATTCTGCCGGGGTGCCGAGCCATCCTTGGGAATGTCTGCAGCAGCCCCTGGTGGGAGGGGACAGCACTGAGCCCATCTCTCCATTCAAAGCTCCGGGGACTGTTTTCCTCACCAGTACCTCCAATAGCTGAAAACTGGGAAAGACAACTTGGAAAATAGGAAGTCATCACTTCAGCACAGAAAAGATGGAATTTCTATTTACTGCCCAGCATGAGTGTTCTCCTCTGTCAGCAATACCACAGGTGAGCCTTGGGCACTGCAGAACTGGGAGCTTCAGGTCTCCTTCCTCTCATTCCTCTGTCCCCAGGGTGGCTTTGATGGCTGAGCCAGCTCAGTCCCAGATGTAAAAGCCCAGCCCCGTGGGGTCCCCTTCTCCCAGCCCCCCAGCAGAGCTGGAGGAGGAACCAGGTCTGGAGCTGGGTGGTGGGAGGGCTCAGGGTCTTCAGACAGACTGTGGGAAGGGGCAGGAGGGGACTAGGGGTACAGAGTGAAGGACAGGAAGCCCCAGGTTCAAGAGGAGCTGCATGGGATTCCCCAGGGGCCTGCACACCATGGAGTGAGGAGCTGGCAGCAGGTGGCTTGGCAGTCCAGGTTAGGGGCAGCAGTCAAGTCCTCCTCTTCCCTCGCCATGCCAGTGACAGGCCAGCACACGGGAATGCTGTCTGCAGGTCCTCACGGAGCTGGGGGGAAAGAACAGACATCAAACTGTGCCAGAGAGCTCCCTGCCCTCTGTCCCCACAGAGAAGGGGCCTGATCCTGGACTATGGCAGCCAAAGGAGGGTCTCCCCTTCATCTGAAAGGGCTCTGGATGACATTCAATGCAAGATGCAGCCATTCCCCTCCCTGAGTGAGCCACAGCTGGCAGATGCAGTCTCCTCCTGCACACCTCACCTTGGACAAGACCAGCTCCTGCACCGTGGTGTTCCCCAGGTCCAGAGGGGTGGCTAGCCGCAGTGACAGAAAGAGGTGAGATGCACCTGGGGATTAAAAACAGGACTCTGGTCATTGCCCTTCAACCCTGGGCTGTGCCAGAGGACCTGGGGGTGTCTCCCCAGGGTTGCTGGCACAGACATAGAATGTCCTCCCAGGTTAATTGTGTCATGGACACACTACACTGCCAGAACAAGCCTCTCACTGTACAGCAAACCCCATGGAGCCAAAGCACCAGCACCCAGAGCACAGCAAGAGGAGTGGGGCTCCAGGGCCCCCTGCACTGGTGCTGCCCACGGGTGCTGATGGCCACGGGCACTGCACTTACTGGTGTTGGACGAGCCAGAGGGGCAGGCTGGCGGCAGCGTTGGCACGGCTGGAGGTGTGCTGAGGGCAGCAGCCTCTGAGGTCTGGGCTGAGCTGGTGGCAGGGGAAGAGGGCTCAGTGCCTGGGCAAAGCAATGATAGGTTAGTGCTGTCTGCAGGGATACAGGATGCTCCTGCAGCTGGGGACAGGCCTAGGTGAAGCCACCCAGGTACATGAAATTCCTATGGGGATTTGTCACCCTGAGCACATTCCTGCCTTCAGGTGCCCCCCAGTTGAACCCACCCAGCTGCACTGGGTGTCCCAGATATTGTCAGGGTACCTGGAGTTGACTCCATAGTTGAGGGGAAGATGTCAGGAGTGGTCCTGTCTGGGTAGCTTGAAGAGGGAGTGCCCATGGGGTCTGATGTGCTGATAACAGGGCTGCCTGTGGTGTCTGCCAGGGTTGCCAAGGTCACTTCTGTAGATTCAGCTGAATCTTCTGTAGTTGTTGTGGGAGGAAGCACAGTGGAAGGTGAGGTGTTGCCAGTCTCTGTGGATGTGCTGGACTCCTCTGGGATGGAGGCTTCTGTTTCAGGGCTGGAGGAAAGGAGGGTGGCTGTGGCGGTAGAGTCAGTGGTAGGCAGCAGTGCTGAGCTCTCCGTGGGGGTTGAGGAGGTAGGGAGAATTGGGGACACAGTTGCTGTCACACCCATGGCAGTGGTCTCTGCAAAGAGTTGGGAGAATGAGATGCACAAGGGTTGGTGGTGAAGGGCTGAGTCCATGGCTATGCTGGGCATGGTGCAGCATCACCACCACAGCGAGCTCCCCAAGGAACTCAGAGCTGCACATCAGCCATGGAGCATTGGGAGGGGGAGTTCACTGTCCTGCATGGATCAAACACACAGATCTCTTCAATGGGTGTCAGCCAGGCAGCCAGGCTGACCACATAAATCCCCAGCCTGACAAAGCAGGAACAAGCCATGGCCATTGCTGGTTTCAGGGCAGAAACTCCTCTGGGAACCAGCCCTAAGACCCATTCCACCATCTTCACCCATCCCTGGAGGAAGTCAGACAAACCCGTCAGACAGGAAGAGCCAAGCAGGAACTGGTGACCGTGAGCCAGTCTGGAAGTGCAGCAGCAGCAGTTTAAACAAACCCTGTGCTGCAGATAGTCAGGAACTGATAGCAGTGGGTGTAAATAATGGCAGGGGGGAAGCAGCCCCACAAAGGAACAAATCCCAGCTTGCAGCTCAGGATGAGCAGACGTGCTGTGACCCACAAAAGCTCTGGGAGGGAGGGGGTGGGGCACAGGAGGGCTGTCCTCTCTTCCACTATGGACTGTACCAGAGCAATGTGCTGTCCCCAGAAAAGCCCAGGGATCTGTAACCCTCTCCAAAGGATAGGCAGGACAGCCTGGCTACCTGCACCTTTGTCAAGGGGTGTCTGCGAGGTGGTAGCTTTGGGATACCAGATTGGATTCCCCAGTGATCCCAACACAAACCCAGAGAGTCTGGGGCTCTGCTTGCATGAGGATGGGAAACAGAACCACAAGCTGCCATCTGCATTCAGCCAAGCCAGCCAGAAACTTCCAAAGCCCCTGGCAGCCAGGCCCTCTCTGCACACAGCAGTTGGTTAAAGAAGGGCAAAGGTCTGACCCTAGCCCTTGCCAGGTGAGCATCTGCACAGAAGGGCCTCATCCTCACGAAAGGAGAAGCAGCAAGTCCACCTTTGCTTCCCATTTAAGGAACAGGAAACAGCCCCAGAGGATCCCACCCCCCTGCACCCCATAGGTGCCACCCCTCCACCCTGGGGAATGATGCTCCCCGCTCACCACCCACCCTGCAGAGAGCACTGCAGCTCACTCAGCCCTTACCCAGAGCCAGGTGCAGCACGGCGAGGCAGGTGAGGCTCAGCAGCAGCAGCAGCAGCAGGGGCCAGAGCAGGGGCAGGGCCAGCCCTCCTCTCTGCCCAGCCATGTCCAGGTGAGCAGGAGCTGACAGACCCCCACAGGCACTGCTCTGAGTGCTCCCCACAGCCCCAGCACTGGGGTTTCCAGGTCTCCTTCACCCAGCAGAGGAGGAGCATCCAGGTGGGTCCTTTTACCCTCCAGGTGCTGGCAGCGAGGCAGCGGGTTCCACCTGACACGGACACTCCCAGGGACTGGTGCAATGCCCAGCAAGCATCAACTGCACGGCTGGACCCAGAACAGCCACAAAAAGTGGGCAGGACAGGCCACCAAGGCCACCACTACTACAGACCTGGCTCCCGTGGCCGTCCTCTGCCTGCTGTGGGGAGGGTGACAGCGGAAAAAAGCCCAGGAATGCTCCAGGCTGCCCGGAACCCCGCACTTCGCCACGGGGGTGATGTTTGGTGGTGGCTCCCAGCACCAACGCCCTCAGGAGACAACAGCCAGCTCTGTCTGAGCCGAGGAACTGGCCAGGGAACAGGCACGCTCAGGAAGGGCGTGCCCCAGGCTGAGGGTTTGTCCCCTGGGCTGTCTGTGCAGGCATCACTTCCCTGTGTCACAGCGTAGCACGGCCCAAGAGCACTGCTGGGGCTGCTTCCTCCTTCTGGGTCAGGGACAAGAGCAGGCCCTGGGCCAGGTACTGGCATTCCACAGGCAGGCAGGCAGGCATGCTGCAGGATTGTCAGGGCGCAGCCACCCGGTGCTGGGCAGCTGCACGGGGGCACTGCCAGGGCACAGGCACTCAGAGGCCATCGCCAGAGTGCCGGCACTCTGATGAGGTGCTCTCACAGCACAGGCACAGGGCCAGCGTGCAGGTACTCTGTGAGGATACAGAGGCTCTGCTGGGGCACAGGGACACCAGGAATATGTGCATGGCAGGGGTACTGGGGCAGGGTACAGTGTCCCTGTCCTGGTTGAGGCGCACGGGGTGGGCTGTCAGCAGGGTACATCTGCAGTCCCAGGATAAAGGCTCCTCCAAACAGCCACCAGGACACAGCCACAGTGACAGGACAGAGGTGCCCAGTAAGCAGCACTGCCAGGGGACAGCTACCTGGGGGTACAGTCACACTCCTTGGGGTACAGGGTACATCGATTCCCCACATGGGGGGGTGCATACATACAGGCTCAGTGCTGGGGGCACAGCCACGTGGCAGTTCTGTCACACCACAGCACAGGTCCCCAGCCTGGGACCCAGCCACTGGCCTGCAGAGCCTGGAGACCAGGTGGCCCCTGGGGGAAGAAGCCAAGTGCTTGGCTGAGCAAGATGGGAGATCCTGTGAGGATTTACCACCCTGATCCTGCCCTCCAGGTGCCCTTTAGCTGCACTCACCTGCAGTGTCACTGGGGGTCTCTGGTTCTGTTGGGGTGGAAGTACCACGGCTGGTCCTAGGCGTGGTCCCAGCTGGGTGGCTGGGGACAGGGGTGCTCCCAGGGACCTCTGTGGTGGTAACAAGGGAGGTCATGGTGTCTGATGGGGTCATGAAAGGCCCATCTGAAGTGTCTGTCACTTCTGGGGTGGTGGAAGAAGAGGTGGTGCTGGTCCCTGAGGATGTGCTGCCAAGCAGTGTGGTCATGGCTGGCTCTTGGTGGGGGCTGGTCCCAAGAGTGGTGCCCACCCCAGTGGAGGAGAGAAGAGTAGAGGTGGAGGGAGGCAGCATGCTCATTTCAACTCCAAATGAGCTGGCAGCCAGGGCCGTGCTGGTCCCCACAGACATGACAGTGGTAGCTTTGTCACAGTTGGGTGTCATGGCCATGGAGGTTGGAGTTGGTGTGCTGGTGCTTGTGAGCCCCAGCCCTGCTGGGGGGGTGCTGGGTCCCAGCCCTGCTGGGGTACTGCTGGTGGTGGTTTCCAGCCCTGCTGGGGTACTGCTGGTGCTGGGTGCCAGCCCTGCTGGGGTACTGCTGGTGCTGGGTGCCAGCCCAGGTGACACAGGAGTGCTGTCAGCTGTGCTGCCCCTTGCCTGTGGTGTGGTGATGTTGGAGGCTGCCAGGCTGCTCCGCTGAGCCGTAGAAGCACTGGATGTGAAGGCATCCATTGGCATCTCTGGGGTGGAGTTTGCAGGATGAGAGGAAGGGAAGATGGCTGCAGTGCTTGAGCTGGTGTTGGACAGTGGTGCCGCGGTCTCTGTGGGTGTCAAGGAGTTTGGGAGAGTCAGGGATGTAGGGTTTGTCATATCTTTGAGAGTGGTCCCTGCAAAGAGGTGGGAGACAGCACACAAGGGCTGGAAGTGAAAGGCTGGGACCATGGCTGTGCTGGGGATGGTGCAATGAACTTACTACCACCAGGACCTGCCCAAGTCTTGCATCAGCCATGGATCATCAGGAGTGGGGATTCCCTGTCCTGCACGTGGATCAAGCACGTGGATTCCCTGAACAGCAACATGACAATCAGCCAGGCTGACCACATAAATCCCCAGCCTGACAAAGCAGGAACAAGCCATGGCCATTGCTGGTTTCAGGGCAGAAACTCCTCTGGGAACCAGCCCTAAGACCCATTCCACCATCTTCACCCATCCCTGGAGGAAGTCAGACAAACCCATCAGACAGGAAGAGCCAAGCAGGAACTGGTGACCATAAGCCAGTCTGGAAATGCAGCAGCAGCAGTTTAAACAAACCCTCTGTGCTGCAGATAGTCAGGAACTGATAGCAGTGGGTGTAAATAATGGCAACAGGGGAATGCTTTGTGGAACTTGCCCCACAAAGGAACAAATCCCAGCTTGTAGCTCAGGGCATGTCCATGAGAGACCTTTTGCAAACCACAAAAGCTCTGGGAGGGGGTTGAGGGGTACAGCAGGAGGGGATATACAGCTGTAGTTCAAGGCTCTCAAGAGGTACAAGCTGCAGGGTGATTCCCAGTGCTCCACTCAAGACTGCTCTTACTTTGCATCAAGTGCAAATGTTGTGATGGCATTTGAAGGCCTCCAGGCCTAATACCTCCCAGTGGGGAGGGCAGGGCCATTTGGTGCTACTGGGCAGGTTGTAGCAAAGGCAATGAGCCCAGCAAGGACCAAGACTCAGCAAGGGGTCCAGCTGAGCCTAAGGTCTTCTCTCCCCAGATGGAGACCCCCATCAGAGCCAAAAGAAATAGTGCTTGCTGCTTGTGTTCTATAAAGCACTGCCCTGTTGCTCACGAGGACAGCGATGTTGGAGAGCAAACAGCACCCAAAGTGTTTCACCTCTGTCACCCCAGGGCCACCCACCACCCTGGAGTACCACGCTCCTCACTCACCCCCCACCCCATGGACAGCTCCACATACCGCTCAGCGGGAGATCCAGCACAGCGAGGCTCAGCAGCAGCAGGGGCAGCCCTCCCGTGCCCCGAGTCATGTCCAAAGCCAGCACCCCAAGGCCTTGCAAGGTGAGGGACCTGAGGACACAGGGCGTGGGGAAGGTGCCAGCAGGGAACTACGCTGCCGAGTGATGGCTGAAGACAGTCGGAGCTGCTTCCTTGTTCCCGGGCGGACGGAGGGGAGGCACCAGCGGGCACTGACACCCCTCCCGGGGCAGGTGCAGCGCCCTGGGCGCGCCGGGGACATCGGAGCGGCACCTGCGCCCGTGTGCGGGGGGCGGTCCCGGTCGCGGAGCCGCGCCCCTCGGGACACGGCCACGCCCGTGGGCACGCCCTTCGCACCCGCCCACGGCTTGTGTAACACTGGGGCCGCGTGGCTGCCAGGTAGCGATCGGGATCGGGATCGGGATCTCTATCGGGATCGGGATCGGGACCGGGACCGGGACCGGGACCGGGACCGGGACCGGGACCGGGACCCGGAGCCCAGGTATGGACACCAGGAGCGGATCGGGCCGGGGACCGTAACACCGTTACTCCCCGGTTCCGAGGACCGGGATGGGCAGGGGACCAGCATCCCCCGGGCTCTGGGGGCGGGCCGGGGCCCGGGATTGGCGGGGAAGCGCGGGAGCTCAGCTCGACCTGTGTTCCTCCGGCAGCGCAGCCACGCTGCTCCGGGCGGCGCTGAGGATGCGGCGGGGACGAGGGAAGCGAAAGGCCGAGGTCACGGAGATGCCGTGCGTGTCTCGGAGGAGGACGGAGGGAGAGGAGGCGATACAGGAAGCCCGTCGGAGGGCGGCCCCGTCCGTTCGAGAGTTCAAGTACAACAAAAAGCGGGTTCGCCTTGTCTCGGAGGGCTCGGACCTGAAGGATGATGCTCGGTGCATCCTTTACTGGATGTGCCGGGATCAGCGAGTGCAAGGTAGGAACTAGCTGGTGGAAGGGACTCCCATGGGTGGTAAAAGCGCCGGTCCCCTCCTTCGATAACTTTGATGCTGGCCCCACTCTCTGGGGGGAAACTTCTGTGGAACCCCATCCCCATCCTGTCAGTGAAGCACCCTCCTGACGCTGCCCTGTGTACTTTCCCCCAGATAACTGGGCTTTCCTCTATGCCCAGCGCCTGGCCCTCAAACAGGAGCTGCCTCTGCACGTCTGCTTCTGCTTGGTGCCCAAATTTCTGGAGGCCACCATCCGCCACTACAGGTTCATGCTGAGGGGCCTGCAGGAGGTAGCAGAGGTAGGGGATGTCCATGCTGGGTGGGACAGGGTTCTTGGGGAAGGGGGGAAGGGGGGAGGCAGATCCATCCCTTCAGCAGATGGTTGTTGGGTGGGGTTTGCAGGGCCATGAACTGTCCCACAGCCATTTCCCTGTCTCTGCAGGAGTGTGCAGAGCTGAACATCTCCTTCCACTTGCTGCTGGGCTATGCCAAGGATGTGCTGCCCACGTTTGTGACAGAGCATGGCGTGGGTGGGCTGGTGACAGACTTCAGTCCCCTCCGCCTCCCCCGGCAGTGGGTAGAGGACGTCAGGGAACGCTTGCCAGAGGATGTGCCATTTGCACAGGTGGGTGCCAGCACTCTGGGAGTGGAAAACTGACTGGTGAGATGTGGGACAAACTTGTCTCCTATGCCTGACTTGGGCAGAGGGCATGTGTGTCATGTTGTCAGGATTGTTTGCTTCTCACACCCTTCTCCACGGCTTTGCTCCCAGGTTGATGCCCACAACATCGTGCCCTGCTGGCTCGCCTCCCCCAAGCAGGAGTACAGCGCCAGGACCATCCGGGGCAAGATCCACGCTCAGCTCCCCGAGTTCCTCACCGAGTTTCCCCCTGTTGTTCATCACCCACATCCGCCCTCCTGCCCAGCAGAGGTACCAGCAGGAGACACTCAAACCCATTCATGGGCAGGTCTCAGGGTGTTTCATAAGTCCTTTGTGATCCTGGGAGGGGTTGGCAGGGAATGAGGACAATGACCTGCCTCAGGTCACACACAGATGGTGTGGAGATGAGGATGCCCTGGGGAAAGGGAGGTTCCCACCTCATTCATTCAGTTCCCACATCTGTGCCATGCATAGGCTAGTTAAAAGGAGGAAGCTGGCATGGACTGGGGTCTTTGCTGGTTGGGGACATAACATTCAGGGCAGCCCTTGCGAAAAGATTCTGCGGGTGCACTCACTGCTTGGTTGCCACCCAGCCCATCGCTTGGGAGGCCTGTTATTCCAGCTTGCAGGTGGACCACACCGTGAAGGAGGTGGAGTGGGCGACCCCTGGCACAGCTGCAGGGATGGCTGTGCTGAAGTCCTTCATTGCAGAGCGGCTGAAATCCTTCAGCACCCACAGGAATGATCCCAACAAGGCGGCTCTCAGCAACCTGTCCCCGTGGCTTCACTTCGGTGAGTGTCCCAGGCTTCCCACTCTGCAGCAGGACTGAGCATTGTGGCTTGGACTGGCAGGCAGCCTGACTTGGTGCTTCCCCATGTCCCCAGGCCAGGTTTCCACCCAAAGAGCCATCCTGGAGGTGCAGAAGCACCACCGCAGCTACAAGGACTCGGTGGATGCGTTTGTGGAGGAGGCTGTGGTGCGGCGGGAGCTGGCTGAAAACTTCTGCTACTACAATGAGAACTACGACAGTGTGCAGGGTAACATCCTGCGTCACGTGGGCAGTGCTGGGTACCCAGCGGGTCACTTCAACATGGCAATCCCAGTTCTGCTAGGAGAAGGGCTGTAGGGGCACTAATGTCCCATCATTTGGTCTCTTCTGGAGGTAGGGCCTCCAGGAAGCTGATGAGTGCCCTCTTTGAGACCAGTGCCTCCAGGGCACGTGCCCTCAGTAGCCTGGTTCTCAGGACAGGTTGGTCAGTGTTACTCCTCATCTCTTGCTCACAGGTGCCTATGACTGGGCGCAAACCACCCTGAGGGTCCATGCCAAAGACAAGAGGCCTTATCTGTACAGTCTGCAGGAGCTGGAGCAGGGGACCACACATGACCCCCTCTGGAACGCTGCCCAGGTACTGCCCTACATCTTCCCCACAAAATGCTGAGCTTTCTTCTGAGGCACGGAGGTGACCTGACATGGCCTGACCCTCATGGTTGTCCCCATCCCTGCAGCTGCAGATGGTCCGGGAGGGCAAGATGCACGGCTTCCTGCGGATGTACTGGGCCAAGAAGATCCTGGAGTGGACACGCTCCCCTGAGGAGGCCCTGCAGTTTGCCATCTACCTCAACGACCGCTACGAGCTGGACGGGAGGGACCCCAATGGATACGTAGGCAAGCTGCAGGCTGGGGGCGCGGGGTGGGAGGCCTTAGCTCTGGTGGCCAAGGCTGCAGGGGGGGCTCTCTGCAGGCAGCTCCGGCCCATTCTGCTTTGCACTGCCATCCCCTTGCTCTGTGGGTGCCCCCGAGCAAGGGGGAGAGCTGACACTGGTGTCCCTGTGCGCGGCAGGCTGCCTGTGGTCCATCTGCGGCATCCACGACCAGGGCTGGGCGGAGCGGCCCATCTTCGGCAAGATTCGCTACATGAACTACGCCGGCTGCAAGCGCAAGTTCGACGTGGAGCAGTTCGAGCGTCGCTACGGCCCCTCGCACTCCCAGTGACCCTCTGGGCGGGGCAGATGGGCCTTTGCCCAGCTGCCAGCTTGCAGGGATCACCCTGGGATATTGAAGGGCTCCCTGTAGCAGCAGCGAGCTCCAGGGTTTTGCACCCACTGCTCCAGGGTTTTGCACCCACTGCTCGAGTTGCCACACCGGGGCAGCTGCTGGAGCCCTTCTGCTGCGACAAGGTTGCTGGCAGCTGTGAGAGCCCATCCTCAGCATGCCTGTGCCTGTCAGAAACCTTTCTACAGCCAAGGCCTCAGGAGTAGCCCAGGTTACCATTGCTGCTGGTAACCACAGCTGAGATTTGGGCTGAGGAGGGTGTTTCTAGGGAAAAGCCCCCAGGAAGAGGCTCTTTCTGGAGCCAGTGCTGGGCTGTCATCTTTCAACAGCTGTTTTAAAGTTTACAGTTTCTATCACTTGTCTTGATGGTGTTTATGGGGAGATGCACAGCACTGCTGTGAAGGGAGAGCTGGGTGGAGTGGAATGGGGATGCAAGCATGGACAGGGCAGCTAAGGCCAGGCCCCTGGACCCCTCTGCCAGCAGCAAAGGCAGGCTCTGGAAGGGGACAGACATTAGAGAAAGCCCCTCAAGCAGCTTGTACCTCCTGAGTCCAGTGGGCAGTTTGCAGGGTGAGGCCACAAACCAGATGAATTAGTCAAGGGGTAGTGACAATAACCCCCTACCAGAGACTGCATCACCAGCTACATGAGCTGTCTCTTGTATTGCTCCTTGCCATCAGCAGCACTCCCTGCCTGCCCCATCACCTCAAGGTGGGATACACACCATTACCCCACCTGAAACAATGTCACAACACAACCAGACTCCTTATTAACATCGTTTATTAAGGACGGTATTTTAATTGCTGTGCTGTGCAATAATCCCATTGTGAGGGCTGCAGCTGACGGCCAGAGCAGCCCCCAGCTCTCCCTCCCAGAGCTCCCTGTCGTGGCCAGTTCCAGTGTTAGTTGTAGTGGTCAGTGCTGGGCAGCAGTGTCAGTGCTGGGCACGGTCTTGCCCTGGAGACCTGTGCCAGGTTTGGGAGTCCTGTGCCAGGTTTGGGAGTCCTGCTGCTTCCACACAGTCCATGTAGGAGGGTGGAAACCATAACTAAGCCAGAATTCCTTCCCTCTTCTCAAAAAGTACTCAGTGCTTCTAGAAAGGGATCTGGGCAGCCTCTCAGCTGCTGTCCCATGACATTAAAGTGCTTCAAAGAAAATAGGGGGGATGGAGGTGTGCTGCTGAGGCGACTTCAGGGAAGGGGGTCCCAGATCCGAGCAGCAGCAGGAGGGCTCGGCTTGGGGACAGGCAAGACCAAGGCAGACCAGCATCTGGCAGCCCCAGGGCTTGCAGAGACAGAGTGAGCAGAAGAGCAGCTGCTCTGCTGGGGAAAAAAAGCAGAAGCAAGACACAAGGCAGTAAAAGCCTCAAGGCAGCAAGTGGGAAGCTGAACCCTGCCTTCAGGACTTGGTCAGGGTGCTGCACGCAGGGGAGAGATGCAGCAGCCCAGCCTTCAGCAGCAAGGCTTTTAGCCACATCTGGACCCAGCCTCTTCCCCTCTCCCCAACCCTGCCACCCCCACAGGGAGAGCCCATGAAGGGTCACATCCCAGCCTCGAATCAGGGCATGTGCTGTAAGAGCCACTGCCCCTTGAGGACTCCTGCCAGTGCGTTGCTCTCTGGTCCCTCAACACCCTCCTTGCACGTACACAGGCCACACCATCCTTCCTAACACCCCACATCCCACCTGTGCTGAGGTGGTGCTGGGACATGCCATGGCTAAAGCATCCCCCCACGATGCAGAGGCACCTCCTCAGCTGGGCACAGAGCTCACCTTGTCCCACTGGGTCTCACCCTGACCTCCCAGAGCTGTCACTTATGGCAGGTGACACAAGTGCATCAGTGAGGAACCAGTCCTTGGCAGCACCCCAGTGCCAAAACCCTCTTCCCCTGGGTATCCCCATTGCAAGCAGGCTGCCTGACCATCCCACCACAGCACAGCTGGGAAGCTTCAAAGCTTTGCCTGGCTCAGGGACCCTTCCCTGCCCTCAAGGGAAGCAGGAGATCCTGCTGGGAGAGGGGGCCAGCTCCATCCAGGGTGAGGAGCCAGGAGCTGGATAGCCTTGGAGATTTTATACTGGTGAGTCCCGAGCAGATCACATGCCCCCTAAGAAGGCATTTCAAGCAGCACCTCCTTGAGGGGAACACACGGTTAAAAACACAAACAACCACATTAAAAAAATAAAACCAAGTCCGGCACATTAAAAAAAAAAAAACAACAAACAACTAAACAGAGGCTTGGGGATGCAGCTGGAGGGATGAGCCTTCACCTGCATCCTGACAGGTCTCAGGCAGAGAGGCAGCTCCACACAAGGCAGGTTCTGGTGCCACCAGAGTAAGGTCCCATGTCATCCTTAAAGGAGGACATATCTCCCTGGTAGGACAGAGTGGCAGCATGAGGAGGAAGTAGGGTCAGAAGCCTCACCATATCCCATGGAGGCAGTTTTCTATGGAGCCATGGGGATCATCCTGCCAAAAGTCCATCAGCACGTCCACTTGTGCAGCTGCTCCAGGGGCAATGTCCCTCTGCAGCACAGGGAAAGCTGGCATTTTCATCATTGCCACGCCCTCTGCTCTGATTCTGGAGTGAGAGCAACTGCTCTGCAGCAGTGTCCCACAGCACATTTGAGAAAGGGAGCTGTTAAATACACAACCAACCCCAAAACCCACCCTCCCTCCATGCACACAACCCCCAGCAGCAGAATGGAGGATCACAGGACCGAGACCTGATTCCCTCCTCCAAGGAGCAGATGTGACCAGAGCTTCCTAGTATACAGCTGATGAGCAGCAAGTGCTGACCCTTCAGGGAACCCTGCTCAGCTCAGAGCAGGGCACAGGGATGGACAGCACAGCCCTGCTGGGTCCAGCATGAACAACTGCTCGGAAAAAGTCCCTGTTCTGCCTGCAGGACAGGCAGGAGCAGCTGTCTCCAAGCAGCTGCCTTTGCCCAAGCAAAGGCATCAGGGAGTGGGAGCGGTACCTGGAGCAGATCCACATGGTGGAAAAAGCTCCTTTCCCAGCCCAGCAGTACTGCATGTGGGAAAAGAAATCCCTTCAAGACAGTGCTCCAGGCCTCCCACCAGTCCTCATCCCCAGTCCGTGTGGCTCAGTCTCTGGTGATGAAGGCCATGCACATAAATAAACCCATGATCTGCTCCTTGGCTGCAACATGCTCATGTGGCTGCCACGGCCTCCGGCTGCTGCAGCTCCTCCTCGCAGTCCGAGCTGTCGGGCTCCGTGCCCTGCCTGTCCATCAGCTCTCTCCGGGCTTGGAGGCGCTCGCACCGGGGACAGCGGCTGCACTTGAAGCAGGATTTGTGGTAGCAGGCTTTGCACTCTGTGAGGGAGAGCATGGCTGAGTGCTGGTACAGGCTGACAGACTGCCCGACACTCCTCACCTCAGGTCCCTGCACTAGCTCATGAAGCTTTGGAAGCACAGGAGGGAGGATTTCTGCTCTGCACAAGGTCCCTCCCCAAGCTTTCCTGATACTCCAAGGAAACAGTGACTTTGCCCCAAGTTTTCTCTGGCACTGCACCTGCCAATCCAAGGCTTCCATGTTGTCAGGAGCCATTTTAGAGGCTGGTCCCAAGATGAAGGGCCAAGCTCTACTCAGCTCTACTCACTATTAATACTGGGTTTTATCAAGGCTGTCCCCTGAAGGGGCCTAGGGATTTCTTAGCAGGCAGGAAAGGCGCAGAGATAAAGCCTTCAGGCTCTCTCTGCTCTGCAAGCACAGCTCCAGCCATCCAAGCAGGGCAGGGGAGCTGTGTGCAGGCTGCAGCCTGTCCTGTAACTGCAGCAGGAGGGAAGCCAGGGCTCCCAGACACCCACTCGCTGCAGTGACAGCCCGACTGCCCACAGCTGCCAGGGCAGGCAGCACAGAGCGAGGTCAGGAGGGGACCTACATGCTTTACCACACCAGCAAACCCTGTGACAATGGTGATCTGCTGCTGTTGTAACATTGCAGACACAGACCATGCACAGGGGCACTCTGGTCTGGCTGGCTACAGCTCTGTACCTCTTGCTAGCACAAATGCCACTCAAACTGGAAGCAGACCATGGTGGCCCCAGGGTCTGCCCCCTCCCTGTTTTTCCCCAGTATCTCACCTTCACATGTCCTGCACTTGTTGAGCTCAAAGGGGAAGATGATGTCATCCTCATTCTGGCAGAACTCACAGATGAAGCCTTTGGCTTGGCACAGCTGGAAGGAAAAACAACGAGGAAAAAGCAGATAAATGCTTATCTCCCTGGCAAGTAGGACAGAAGGCAGAGTAGAGCAAGACAGCAGGCCACAGTGCCCTGCTCTAGCCATGTGGGACAGCCCTTCCCCAGCATGGAGCTCAGGAAGGCTGAATCAACCTGTGTCAGGGGCGGGGGAGAGCCAAAATAGGGTAGCAAATATCCCATTTATGCTGCGTAGGAGCTCTGTGAAGCAGGCAGGAACAGTTAGCATTGAATCAGTTAATTTGGCAGCTGCTCTGCACACCAAAGCCTCCGCATCAGTTATCTTTGCAGCAAAGCCTGCTCCCAAGGCTGCTCCCAAGGGTCCAGAGCCATGCAGGAGGCAGGAGAGGAGGCCTTACCATGCACTTGTCAATGTGCAGGCTGCCTGCCTTCAGCAGCTCTGTCAGGCGAGGCATCAGGTCCCCTTTCTTGATGGCACTGAAGTCACTCAGCGAGTAGAGGTGCAAATCCTCTGTCAAGTGGCCAGGCACTGTGTCAAATGAGTCCAGGAGGCTGCAAAGACGGAGAAACCAGAGGTCAGAGTGAAATTACTCCAGTAAGACCCCTCCCTTCACTCCTTATGCTTTCTCCCCCCCTCCAGCCTCCCCTCTCCTCAGAGCTCAATGCACAAGCTGCACAGATTCCCAGTGCAAATTGCCTGGGGACAGACCCAGGACAGCAGAACAGCCCAGGACTCACTCTTTAGCCAGCCGGCACGTCTTGAACATGTTCTTCATGTGGAAAAGCTGGATTCGCAGCAGCTGGAGAGGAAGGGGGCACAAAGAATCAGTAAACAGAGCATGGTCCTTGGCCAAGCAGGTCTGCCCCATTCTTTGTGCTGCTGAAATAGCTCCTGCTCCTCAGCTGCTGCTCTCCTGTTTCCAAAGTGTTTACATCACACAAGGCAAGGCAAGCACAACCATCGTCATGTGCTCCAGGAGATAAACTGAAGCCCAGCTGGATACCAGCCAGAAATTCCTATTTGATTTTCCTAGGAATTTGACATTCCTATGCCACTGAAGAAATCAGAAAAGGTAAATAGAAATACACAGCGATGAGGTTTTAAGCGTCCAAAACTGAAATATCTGCTTTTCCCCAGCTTCCCTGAAATACAGTTGGCTGCCATCCACCTCACCCAAACTCCACTCAGGAAGGCACGGAAAGGGTCTTACCCTCACTTGGTTGAGAGCCTTCACTTTCTGGTACAGGGCAGGATTGATAGCTTGCACGTTGAAGAGTGGGTCATTCCAGATCTTGCTCAGCAGGTCTTTGGAGAAGTTGCTCACGTAGTACTTGCTGAAGTCCCACTTGCGCAGGATGCGGCTGGGGATGACAGTCTGGGCATTCTCATGGCAGCACTGGCAGAAGTACTTGCCCAGGTACTCGCAGTACCGCAGCCGCTTGATGTAATCTGGCCAAACCCAGGCAGACAGGCAGGGTCAGCCCAGGCACAGCCTCTGCTGCACTCCAAACACTGCTCAGCATTTCCCACAAACAAGGAACCCTGCCTTGCTGGCATCTCCGCCAGTCCAGAGTGCTCAGTACTGGGGTCTGCAAGCACCCTGTGACTGCAAAAGCCTTTGGGACCAACAGTCTAGTCTCGTGCAACCACATGTACCTACATATTCAGGGAAGAGCTCTGCAGCTGCAGAACTTGCTGGGAGCTTGATGACCCAACACGACTCTGCCTTACAAGAGTCAACATCTGAAACGCTCTCTCTAAAGGAAGAGCTGAGTGCTCTTTGCCTCCACCAGCTCGGTGACCTTCTAGAAGAGAAGGCTCCTCTGTGGATGGTGCACACCAATGTGCAGGCAGAGCTGGCAAAGGCAGTGTAGCACTGCTCCAGGGACCTTATGCTGAGCTGTACCACCACCCACTCACTCAGCATCTTCCCACTTGTGTGCAGGTTCTTCCCCACCACTCTCCAGCTCAGGTCAGGCTCCCAACACTCACCAGGATCAGTCCGGATGCCACAGCCTGCACACCGGTAATTCTGCTTGGCCACAGCAACCTTTCTCCTGCCCAGAGACAGAAGACAACATGCATGACCCAGCCCTTTTGGTAGCTGGCATCAGAAGATGGGTACCAGCACAGGCCTGTGAGGTTTATGTGGGAAAAAGGGAAAAAGCCCCACTACGTCCTGGGTCACACCAAAGGCACTAACCCCAGGCACTGCCTCCATCTCACCATCTCACAGTGGTGACCACTGTGGATTTACCAGGCTCAGAGCAGGGAAACCCCAGCAACCAGAGGATAAGCACCCTTGGTGTGGATGGAGAGGGATGGAAAGGGCAGGTCCCCTGAGAGCCCCCAGCCACACGGGTCCTTACGCTGGGGCCAGGTGAACATTGAAGATGATCTGCGGTCGTGGCGGGGCCCACTCCAGGTTTCCGCGCACCCGAATCCTCAGCTTGTAGATGTCAGCATGCTCTCCATCGTCAGGAGAGATAGGCAGAGAGTCAGGGATGGGCAGCAGCTGGGAAAGACGGGCAAGAGGGTCAGATCCCTATCTTGTAGGCAGTGCACCTGGCTGGACTGCCAGAAACCTGCAACTGCAGCCCTCTGGAAAACTGCCAGGCACCAAGTTGCCCCTCCAGCTGAATTGGGGGTTGAAGAAGGGCTGTCCCCCAGGGACCTGGACACTGCTGTAGGAGGCTGCATCCATCTCCAAAGCCCAGTTAAACCCCCTCCTCAAGCTCCACAAAGGGAGCACTGGGACAAGCAAAGCCCCTTCAGCAGTGCCCTGAAGTCAGGGGTTCAGGAAAGATCAAATGCAATCAATGACAGGAACTCACAGCCTTACCTTCTGTGGGGCATCATGCTCAGGGACCAGCCACTCCAATTCAGAGGCAGCTGGGAGCTGCATGCCCTCAAACTGCTTCAGCAAGCCCATAGCCACCGCCTCTGCCGAGTTTGAATTGAGGAAGGAGTGGGATCTAGACAGCAAAGGAATTGTTAGTACTGGATCTCACAGCTGTGCCTTCCTTGCAGCCCCATGCCAGTCCCAGCCCAAGTCAAAGATCCTCCCTTCAACTTTGGTACCTTAATTCTGCACTGCTACGCAGGCTTAAAATTAATACACATGATTGATTTCTGTCTTCACAAATGTTCCCATGCAAAGCTGGCTAATGGCACCGTAACAACTGTTCAGAAGAACGAGCTCAAAACTCAACTCACTTGACAAAACCTTCTCCTGTTCACAGGGGAAGCTGCAAAGTGACAGCCAGTGCCTGTGTAAGCCAGAAACAACTGCTCTCCCAGTATGAACCTACCCAAGCAGTAGCTAGCCATGGACACAGCTTTGTATTTCACCACACAAAGCAAAGGGGTCCCCACAGAGGGAGGGAGGGAAGGAGGAGGTGAGGGATATGTACTCCAGTGCAAAACAGAAACTGATGCACATGGAAGAGCAGAGCTGGGCAGGAAAGAGAACGTGGTACCAAGATGTGCCACCATGAGGTTGAAGACGTACATGGAGTCCATGGAGAGAAAGGACTTCCTGCTGGAGTCCGGGTTCCTCTTGATGTCTGCATCTGAATCACAAACAAACAAGGTGGAACAAATGGGACGGGGCCAGGGATGCACTCACTTCAAACCAAAGCTTCAAGGTAAAACTCATCAAGCTGATCAAAAGCACGAGAACTACAGCATCAACTTCTACCAGTGGCACTGAGCAGCAAGGAGGGGTGCAGTCTAATCAGTCAGCTGTCAGAACTACCATGGGAAAGGCATGGTGGGGTGCTGTGAACAGCCAGCCTGAAGTCTGGGGGAGACAAGTGGCTGCTGGTACAGGTCATACACCAACAAGTCCCAGCAGTAACATGGCCTGAAATAGAACACACAGAGAACACAGGAGCCTGGAGAGCAGGACTGTAGGGTTAGCAAGAAGGTTTACTAGCTCTCTACACACAGTATAGATGCTGGAAGGGATTAGCAATGGGTTGCAGGGCCCTTCTCTCTACTTGATTGTAACCTGTAAGATCAGACATTGGCCATGGCACAGTTGGTCAGTGACTGCACAGCCAGGGCTGGCAGCCTGTGCCCAGCACTGCCCTGACATATCAGCACCCCTGCAGAGAAAGGGCCAGCAGCCATGAGGCCAGCCCTCTGCAGAGGTTACAGACTCAACTCCTGAGGAGGGAGGGTCCAAGATAAGGTGCAGGCCACTGCAGTCCTGCTCCCTACCCCCCTCAATCAACTCCCAAAGAGCCCTGGGCCGCCCCACAGCTCAGGTACCAGGCAGTACTCAGTGGTACCTTCACCACTCATCATTCTTTCACTCCAGCAGGTTAAACCCTAACAGGGAATCCATGTCAACAGCAGAAAACCACTATGTCAGGACAATTCCAGTCGTACAACGCAGACAGAAGCAGGCAGAAAACTGCTTCATGGCGGATAAGGCTCCCAGAAAAGGGAAGAAGGTATGCAAGGGGAAAGTACTACAGGTCAGGACAGACCAAGAGTGGCCAAAGCCACAACCTTCATCCCATAGGTCTGCTGGTTTGTACCTCTGGGGAGCTCTAGGAATGGTCTCAGTGACCACACCACCCTCAAACAAAAGCCTGTAGCTTCCCCTACCCCAGTGCCTGGCATGGGGAGGAACAGCTCAGGGTCCATCCCTGCTCCTGTACCTAAGCAGGGTGACTCACACAAATCTGCAGAGAGTCCACATGATCCCACCAGGCCCCAACTGCACACTGAGGCCAAGGGAATCAGAGCCTGTAATGGAAGGGAATCACAGGCTGAGCAAAGAGTGTCCCCCTGCCCCAAGCTTTTATACAGAGAGCAGGACTGCCCTAGCAACAAAGTGAGCAAGTCCTGCTAATTTACAGACTCACACTTGGGATTCAGCTTGGACATTTGACCTTCACTGTTTGACATCCATTGCTAAAACAGGCAAAGGAAAGCATCCTAATGTTAAGGAATCCACATACCTACGTCATGCAAACTGAATTCTAGCTGCAGAAAACAGGAAATTCAGGCAAACAGCCTCACAACCTTGTAGGGCACCAGCGAGACACACCTGCCATGCTCTGGTGCCTTCTGCTCTGCGCAGAAAGGTGGTCCTAGACTAGGATGAACACGAGTACATGGGGCACACACAGCACAGAGTGGGCCAGGTGCTATGGGTAGGCAGAGCCAGCACACTCTGGCATTGACATGATCTCAGAGATGGCAGAGGGAGCCAGATCTGACTCTAGGCTTCCATGGGAACGAACACTGGTATCCTGACACCACTCGCTTCCCAACATTAACTGTAAACACTCCCCACATCCTCATTAGCTACCCAAAACACCTCTGCTGCCAATGTTATCACGTGGGATAGTCCCCAGGAAGTTTGTGAACAGCCCCCAAATCTAAGGACATCACCCCACACCCCATGTGCCAGCTTCAGCCAGGATCATAGCCTGGTCTGTGAACACAACAGGCCTGACAAGAAAGATCTGAGCACCAGCAAACTCAGCAGGAGCAATGTGCTGGTGCTGAACACCTGACAGTGGAGATCAGCAGCAGCCCAGCAGACTGTTCCCTTGCTAAAGCAAACAGGGAGCATGAAGGTCATTTAAACACAGCCAGCAGACCAGACCTAGTACTACTGTAAACAATAAAAACACTAAGCTGCATGTGATCCCAGTGACCAAGACCTCCAGCATGAACAAACTGCCTGTGCCCTGTCTGATCTCACTACTTCTCACTTCAGAACTTCTTTCTAGAAGGATTCCACTCCAAGTCCAGTCTGAGCAGAATAGGAAGGCTGTGCTTCAGATCAAAGCTATGGCTTGCCATCTCTGCCAAGTCAAGCAGGATAATGCTCTCCAAGGCATGCGGGATGGAGACCTGGTCCTACATTGAAGAGGACTCAGCCTTCCACATCCACAGAGCTTCACTGTCCTGTGAAGTCCTACCCCAGGCAAGACAGGTCTTCACAGAGCAGGGATTTTGATATATCCAAAACACTGCATGGCAAAATGCTCTGGGGGATGGAGCCCACAGCAGAACTCCTCTGAGTCCGCTCTACTCAATCCTGCCACATCATCCTGCCACAGCTTTTCTTGCTGACATCTGGATGATACTGGAACTAATTCCCAGTTCTGAAACCAGGCAGATTTGGAAGAAGTGTGCCCTGCACACACACACACACCTCACACACGCGCGCGCGTGCCCAGGGAGCACTGCAGGGTACCTGAGAACAAGGAAGCCATTGACACTGAGAGGCCGTTCCTGGACATTTGAATCAGGTTAGATCCATCGTTACCATCTGTATGACATGGTGATGACAAAACAGTTGACTTCAGTGCTTCAGCCAGGCCAGACAGAAAGGGCATAAAACAAGAGCAGCACTCATACGAGGAGAGCCCAGAACTGAATTCACACACTCCTCCCTGGGCTACAAAACTGAGCTCAAAACCTCACCCTCATGGACTGAAAGGAGAGGTTGCTGTTAATAGTGAGGAGACAAGAAGTTTAAAGCTGAAGACTGGACAACTCCATCTTCTTTTTAAAGTAAGAGAGATGGAGGTACTGCTGAGAAGTAAGTCATCCACTTCAGAGCATGAACAAGGCTCTGAAGGCCAGGGACTTGGGCTGGTCTCCTGTGGGTGATAAGCTCAGCCACCCAAGCTGCCAGGAGTAGAGTATTACAGGTATTGCAGTCAGGATGTGACCAATACCCACCATCCAAGAGGTAAGTGGTCAGAGCTATGGCTCCTTCTGCCTGGGGAGGAGAAGAGAGGATGGCAGCTCTCCCACCTCTCTAGCTGTGACCACAGCTATGTGTACCAGGCAATGAAATGGAAACCACCTACCAGCCAGAGGCACAGAATGTGACAGGGTTACAGAAGATTTTGAAGAAAAGTCATGCTACCACATGAGGGAAACTGATTGCTCTGCTTATACTTAGAATTCAGCCATTTGGGGAAAAGCCATCCTGAAGACAAGGTCTTCTTCAGCAGGACTTACCCCAACACAACCACACCAGGAAGCCTGTTTCTATGAAAGAAGGTAAGACAGCCATTCCCTCCTACCTCGGATCTCATACTCTTCCACATCCTCGGCAGAGCCAGAGTCAGAGAGCCGCATGGAGCCGTGGGAGCTGAACTGGGACCCACTGTCTGTCGCCACAAGACCTGCAAGGAAGGCACCACAGCCAGGTCATCAGTGGAAACACTCCAAATGATCACTGACAGCTATGGGAGATGGGGATAGCCAGGTATGGCCAGGAAAGGAGGGAGGGAGCTCAAGGATGGAAAACACTATGGGTTCAGAATGAAATGACATTCCTTTACTCAGTGCCAGCAGTGTTATCAGTGGATGGTATCTATCACATTATGGTCTTCAATAGCAGCAGTTTCACACATCTTGGCACCACCTTGGTAGCAATTTAACTGTTTCCAAGGAATGGGCAGGAAGGCAGGCAGCTATAGGATAGGCAATGGACAGAAAACCCACATCCCACTACTGATGAGCCCAAAACACATCACCCACTGTCTGAGCCCAGCTCCTGGCAGGCTGGGAACAGGTGCCTGGTGCGGATCTGCTGGCGCCGAATGCGAATCTTTTGTTTAAGCTCCTGGATCTCCTTGTCACTGTCTTCCTCCTCCTCCTCCAGCTGCCGGCTCATCATGTTGCATTTCATCAGCTCAATGGCAGCGATCAGGGACTCTGAGATGCTGAAGTGGGCGTTCTCCTGCAAGAGCAAAAGCATTCAAGGCTATGCCTTGGACAAACTAGGAAGACTTGGTAAAATTTTGTTCCCCACCTATGCCAGGAAAGAGCTTATTACTCATGGATGGTGGCAGAAAGATGTTAATCTCTGTCAAAATGTGACTCTTCTACCAGTACCTAGAAAACAAAGCCTTCTTGGGCATCACAATACTCATGAAATACAAGAGGCATCCTACAAAGAGGATGTGCAACACATCCACGCTGGGGGATCAGCACACAGCCCTGAGGGGCCCTAAGATGTTGCAAAGCTGCCATGTATATGACAGATGGACAGATCCCAGCTACCAGACACCACCAAGGAGCTCAGCCTTGCAGTTGTGTGCACAGCTCTACAACAGGCAATACCATGGCATTATCCTCCCCATGGCAGGAAGTATCCCTGAACCTGCAGTAAGATACATTCCCCAATGCACACAGGCTGCTGCTGCTGCTTCCCTCACCTTCTCCAGGTCTGCACAGCTGCCAAAGTCCTGCTCAGAGAGGTAGCTGATGAGGGACTGCCCTTCAGAAGGTCTCCTGAACATCCCTTCCCCCGAGCTCAGGTACTGCCCAGAGTCTAGAAATGCAAGAGACACAGGTATGAGGGAAGGATCTGCTATCTCCGTGCCACCAAGTCCTGCCAGCACCCTGACAGCATCCCACAAGCAGGTGCCAGCACTTGAGGGAATTGCAGCCCATGGAGGAACCTGAGCAGGACTGAGTGTCCCCCTGAGGCTGGCAGTACTCACCATACTCCATGTAGAGGGAGCTGGGTGTGCTCAGCTCACTGCTCTGCGTGGAAGCAGAGACCGGCCCTCTCCCTCCACTTGGATCACCATGGGACTCTGGAAGGGAAGATGACACCAGGCATACATCAGTACCTCAGAGGTGCCCTGTCACTCCACAGGGTGAAATGAAAGGGGCTTGGCATCACACACGCAGGCACAAATGGATGGAAATAAAGAGAGACATCTTCCTGCTCCATGCCACAGCTGAGGGCAAGCCCAGGAGGAGACAAAACCAGAAAGGCATTTCAGGCAGGAGAAGGGAATGAAGGAGAGAAGATCATGAGAGACATGGAAGAGTCATGTCCTGAGCCTTCCCCTGTTTACCCCAGAGGAGAGCTGGGAGACACAACAGACTCCATCCACCAAGTACCTCTTGCCAGCCTTTTCTTCCTGAGGGAGTATTCTGAGGGCAGAGTTATCCCCCAGAACAGAGAACAGGAGACACAGGGAAACATGAGCTGCCAAAGGACCGATGGGATCCCTGCCCTGCAAAGCAGCCTGGACACCAGTGTAAGGAGGCATCTGAAGGACATGCTCCTGCTCCACTGTAAGCCAGCCTCCCCACACACAGCACTGGAGCCTGGGTGCAGTGCTCAAGGTGACCTACACGGGCTGTGGGCAGGGCTCTGCCCCTCGCTCACACTGCGGTGCAACTCCTGCCAGACTGAGCCAGTGGAGACCGCCAGGAGCTGGCCTGACCACAGACCAAGAACAGGTGGTGCTCTACAGGGAACCATGGCCCCAGGGAGCACCTGGATGGAGTGCCTGGGTGACAGAGGACTGCTGAAGGAGACTGAAAGCACCCTGCCTGAGTGGGAGGAGCATACAGCTCTGGATACAGGGCAGGTGCCAGCTGACAATCCTGAGCACAACAGAAGGGCAACCATGTCCTTTCAACCTCCTAATCACTTTTGCTCCCAGCTTTGTGCCATAACCCTGATGTGGCTGGAGGCTCCTGAGCCCACCAATACCAGCCTCTCCCTGTCAAGGCCATGAAGCAGCAGTCAGCAGGATGGAGCCTGCGATCAACCCACCCCACAGGCTGGGAGACAACAGACTTGTCAGGGTAGGAGGCTCTCACAGCTACTCACTGCAGCCTGACAGGGTGCTCTGCAGCCACCTCAACACAGAAACCACCTCATGGGGTTGATGCCTGGGGATGCCACATACAACAGAGCCTACTGCTGAAAGGTAAAGCGAGGCAGTGCTCAGCATCATCTGCTGGAGCAGGACACAGGGCTGGACCCATCTCTCTGAACACCCATCATCCCCAGGGAGGAGCCTTCCCAGACACAGAACCCTCAGCAGCCAGATGTGAGCTCAACAAACCCAGTGCCACTGTTCATTGGGTACAAAACAAAACAGCCCATTTTGTTGAGCTGCTGACTTTTTATGCACGTGGGGGAAAGGGATGGCAGCACCCCAGCATTTCTGCTTGGGGTAAAACCCGCCCTGAACCCAAAAGAGCATCCAGGAATCTCAGCTGCGGGTACATATACTGGAAATCAGTAAACATCAAACCTCCCTGTGCAACAGATCCATGAAATAAAAGGAAAAATTAGATGTCCAAGCCCATGTCTGGTTAGCTGCCAGTTCACTAAGTAAGAGAGGAAACCTCTCCTGGCTTCCAAGGCAGTGGGTGGAGGCAAAGGCAGGGGATGCAGCTCAGAGACTTGGTGGCCAGCACTCCCTAACGCCATGCAGGGGAGCTGGAAACACTTCTGGGTCTGGGCCACTGCTTCCACCAACCAAGCTGGGATCTTCGGTCAGGCCACATGCATAAACCAGACCACACTTCAAAGCATCAGCTGGGACACAGCAAAGAAAGATTTTTTTTTTTTTTGTTTTCTAAATGAACACTAATGGATTGATGGCAATCCTGAACTTGATGCAATGATCACTAATGAAGGGCTGTTATACTGGCTCCCAAACCTGCCACTGGATCTTCTATTATAATGGTGATATCCCTGAGGCCTCCTGGGCAGACAGAGGAGGAGAAGGGCAGCGTTAAGGGAGAGAAAACAGAGACAGACTGGTTACTACTCAGCAAGGACCTCCACTCCTCCAATGAAGGCAGCATCAGGACAAACTTTCACAAACTGGTTGTCCCCTCACACCCCACTCTCTCCACCCCCATGTACTCACTCATTCAAGACCACAGGAGAACCAGGTTACCAGTGGGATGACATCCTACCAGTAGGATGAGCCCAGGCCCCAGTCCCATATCCCAGCCAAGCAAGCCCAGTGGAGAAGAACAGCTGATGCCACAGCACTGCTGCCATTTTCTAAGATTTTAGTAAAAGCTGGCAATATCAGTAACAGTCCAGCCCAGGGCATTCTGGGGAGCAAGATGTCATCCCATCATTCCAGTGCAGAGCTGAAAAGCTAAGGGAAAAGACCAACCACTTGCCCACTGTCCCCCTCTCCAACATGATCCATGGAATCAAGGGGGTGGCCAGCATCAGCCTTCTGGTACCAGGGACTCCCACGCCCAGAAGCCATCCCAGAAAAGCTGTCCCATTACCATGCAACTTCCCAGAAGTGACGTTGGTGTCAGAGTGCGAGCGCACGTGGCTCTTCTTGAGGATGCCCTGTGGAGCTGAAGACTGTCCCTCCGAGAAGCTGGACCGGCGCAACAGGCTCAGGCCCCTGCTGCCACCTCCACTTGCCCCCTGCTCCCCCAGGGATGAGACTGAGTCCAGCTTCTGGGAGCTGCTGGAGGAGAAGAGTTTAGAGCTACTGCTCTTGGTGCTGCTGGTGCTGGTGCTGCTGCATGCCCGGCCCCGGCGGCCCAGGTTCCCAATGGCCAGGTACTCTGGCCCGTCATTAACGTCACTCTGTGGATCATCCTGACTCCCTGTCCAAGTATCCTCGCTCTGGCTGGTGGTGCTGGAGCTCATCTCGCTGGCTGGAGAGAAGGGGTCTTTGGGTGAGGGGACGTGGAAGCGGGTGACAGAGCTGGGCTGCTCCAGAGGGGACCTTCCCTCGCTGAAGGAGGAGGACCGGGTGGACGGGCAGCGCTCCTGGGGCTGGCTGGAGCTGGAGCTGCCACAGGAACTCACTGGTCTCCTGTCTGGACAGAGGCAGGAGCATGATTTCACACACTGGAACAAGGATGTCTCGCATATCCTATAAGCTTGTGGCTTCATATCAACATGCCTACCCATCACAGGCAAATCCCTCCCTCCCTCCCGCAATGGGCAGAAGTCTTTCCATACCCATCCACCCCAACAGACACATAGGCAGATAAAAAGGTAAAGTCTTTTCTGGGTCTACCCTGAGCTCCCCAGCCTACCCTTGATACCTGAGAGGCCAGAGGAGGCTGGATGCTGGAGGCTGGAGAAAGACCCAAAGCAGCGCTGCTGAGTGCAGGGGGCAGCAGGGACACACGGGGATGCAGGGAGGGCAGTCAGGCTCTGACTCTTGGTCACTGGAGATGGATTGTCATTCTTCCTGGTAAGCTGAAGAGAGGTGGCATCATCAATAAATCACCATCTATGGGGCTACATGTCTAAAGAGCAGCAACAGAAAGGGATCAACCTGCAAATGCCTGCTCACCAACCACAAACGATGCGGCAGCCCTGGGAACACAAGGGTGGGGAGGGAAAAACACGGCAGCACAGAAGGGAAGCAGGTCTTTGTTCACAGCTGCAGGACAGATTCCCACTGGGAAATTACCAGGCTCTCAGTGAAATGATCCAGGCAGCCCAGCGCTCCCGGCAGACGGCTCTTGTGTCCCTCAGCACTGTGCTCACACATGTCCCTTGTCCCAGCAGAAGGGTCTGACGCGCACAGGGATGGCAGTGACGTGCCGGCCAGCTGAAAGGACACAGCCCCCATTTAACAAAGCCTCACTAATTGCTCTCTTTTGGGGACTCTGTGCAAAGAAGGCAGCTGCTGTTTCTGTCCTCTGGAGAGGGGCAGCTGGTGCAGGGCTGCACGGGGGGTCACTGGCATGAGCAGGAGTTGGCACCCAGGTGTCCTGGGGTGTTGCCCACCCCATCAAGAGCGTGACTGTCCCTCATGACCAGGCAGCTCTGCATGCTGGGCCTGAAGCCTGGGACTACTGGAGAGGGCTTTAGAGGTGCCTCTTACATGGAACTGCTCCTCAGGTCCTCTACTCAAATCCTTGGTGCAAGCCTGAACCAAGGTGCTCCACTACAGGCTCCACACAGCCATCTCCCCCACCCTGACCTCTTACAGGTCACACAGGCAGGACAAGGAGCAGTTCCCCACCCTCCTCCCCTCTTGAAGCAACTTTTACTAGTTCCAAGTCCAGCTCCTTGTCCAAGTGCTCCACATACTCTGAATGTGACCTTGAGGGAGCAGCCACAGCCATGGCATCTGGGGAGAGCCAGATGTAAAATCTGGGACCTCAACTCACCATGGAGGTGTCGATCTGAGCCAGAAGCCTGGGGTTGTTCTGCTCAACAGCTTCCAGGCACTGCAGCATGGCCGTGACATGGGCGTCACTGAGCAGGAAGGCAGTATCTGGGGAGGAAAAAAGGCAGCTCAGGGGAGTCCCTCTCACCTACAGAGTTTGACACACCAGTTGCTCGCATGCAAACCAATTTTTCTGCTGTCCTCCCTCACTCCCACACAGCTTGGAAAGGCCACCAGTTAGATATTTTCCTAGTAAGAAGGAAAATGCCCATTGCTCTTTACCTGTGTAGAACTTCCTAATGTACTGCCGGTTCCCCAGGAGCGGCCTCAGCTGTGCTGACAGGCAGTGGCACTGCAGGCTGTGCTGCAGCCACAGCTGTGCAATGGCCTGGTCCCCTGGGCCCTCGGGGTCACGCTGGCCACTCTCCTGCAGGCTGATGAACTGGAAAGGGACGTCAGGCACAGGTTAAGGCAGGCAGAGGCAAGAAGGGGAACAGGGCTTGTTCCACCGCATGGCTTTGGTCCCCTTGATAACAGCAGCTTTCACATGCCAGTCACTGTCAGCAGGAAAGAGGGCATGTCCCAGCAGCTCCTCAGCCACCAGGGAGACAAAAGCACCAGGCAGGAACAATGCTTCAAAGGTCAGCCAGTGACCAAAGTCCTCTGACAGCCACCAGCACAATGAATTTCTCTAGCACGCTCTCCCACCCATGAGCCATGTCCCTGACCTGGAGCAACCCCACGCTCCCAAATCCAATCTGACCCCGGTGGTGACGGTCATTTTCCTGCTGACACATTAACTGGAAAAGGCTGTGGCAATGCCTGAGCTGCTGCAGCTTGCAGAGCTGGACTGGAGTTACACCCCTGTTCCCCCAGCAGCAGGCTGGCCACTGGTGTTCCCTGTGTCCAAAAGGGCCTGAAACAAATGGCCAGCCCTTGGTGCCCATCCATGGCAGGAACCACAGATGTCAGCATGGGGCAGCTGAGGACCAGGAGCCATATGCCAGTGGCTGGCACAAGTCAGGAATGGGAGAATAAATGCATGGTGAAGCCAAAACCCAGAAATGGGACAGCCCAGACCCTTAGAGATCTGCAGAGACACATGAATTACCCCTGTGCACACACAAGCACTGCTTGTGCCAGTTCCCTTGGTGATGCATGCTGCACCCCTCCCAGCAGCACTGGAGACTGACCTGGGAGATACAAGCGGCCAGTTGTCTCAGCCCAAGCCACACTGAGTTCCCAGGACACAGCCTGTACCCAAAAACACGGCTGTGTCAGCCTCACCAAGCCATGGAGCAACTTTACTCCCAAGAGCCCAGGCAGCACTGTCCCACGGGTGAGGCTCCAGCCCAGCTGCCCTCTCCTCTCCCAGTGGGCACACAAGGCCACCCCCAGAACCCACCTTCTCCAGGTGATGAGCAGAGCCCGGACTCAGCCAACGAATGTCCTTCACAAACTGCCAGTAATCCTTCTGTCTGCAGCACACCTGCCCAGGACAGGCACAGTCAGGTGCCACCTCCCAAGTGCCAGTTAAACGAGCACATCCCCGTTAGCCCCTTGCTGCCATGGGAGGCCATGCTGTTTGCCTCGGCTTTATTCGGACAATGAAGGGTTTTCTGAGTTATTCTTCCCCTTAGAGAGGAACTGCAACCGAGTTTCTGTTTTCCTCTGCACCCTATTGGTTGTAAGTGCAGACCCAAAAAGTGTCTCTTCACCAAAAAGCTAATTATTTTTACTTCCATCCCTATTTCCTCTTTCACAAGTGACAGAGGAATGGCTTCTGTTTTGGTGGTTTATTTGGTTTGGCGGGGGAGTAGTTTGTTTTATAAGACTAAAAAAATAACGTGGTAATTTTAGTTTTCTAGACTGAATTTGGTTTTCTGGACAAACAAATTAATTAAAATTAATTCAGAAGTTAAATAACCTCTTACCCTTGTTTTCTTAATGTGTACATATGGATTTTTTCACCTTTTTTTTTTTTAATTCCCAACTGTAGGCAAAAAGGTTGCCAAGAAAATAAAAAGTAAACAGAAATGTTTTGCTGGAGCAACGATGAGCCATCTTCTGTTAGGAAGCTGTATTTTTATGGGCCTCCTTTTGCAACTCCTATAGCTTGACTGGTGTCACACATGCCTGATCAGAGGAGACATTCCTGAGTGGAAGAGCTCTCTTTGCCTACAGTAAAAGCACTGGGGAAGGTAACACACCATCCTGCTTTGCATGTCTGGCATGAATGCTACCAACAGACAGACTAGCATAAATCATTTAAACCTCACTTCCTGAAGCCTGTGAATAGCAGGTTTGTCAGAAGGGAGCACTGCACTCCTCACATGGACAAGGTAGCTCCTCTCTCTATCCATCTCCCAGGGCAGGTCCCTGGTCCATACAGCTGGGGACTAACAGGAACAAAGCAGCACCTCAACTAATGCGGTCTGCAAGCCTAATAAATCCAGGCAGCAAAGCTCCCTGCTCAGACAACCTGCCAGTCTGGCTCTTCCTGGAGGTTTTTTAGCTTGGGTACAGCACTGCACAGGTGCAGTCCTCCTGATCTGGGACCCAGCTGGCCCATGCAAGCTACCTGGGGCTCCTCAGTGCTGTTCTCTTCTCTTCTCTCTGGGTGGCAGAGCCACTGATAGGAAGCCTGTCGCCAGGCAAGCCCTAGAGCCTCGTTCAGCTTTCCACTGTCAATAAATTGTGCTGGTAATTGCAAGCTGAAGGGAAGATCTTTAAGCCTCTGCACACAAGTGGGAAAGAGAAATTCTTCCAGGCAGCCATGGAAAGGGGGAAGGCTGGGTGAGCAACTGCAGACACAACAAAAGCCTGGAAAGAGTGATCCCATTCACACAGAGCGCGGTGTTGGCTGCCAGCTCCTGTTACTAACACAGCTAAGCAGAAACAGTGAAGATGAGAGGTTTCTCTTGCCAGGCCTTGCTGGGGACTTGTCCAAGTGCAGATGATATGGGGCTGACTCACTGCAAATGCAATTTAATCACTTGGCTGCAGCAGAAAGAAGAGAGGGGCTGGCCTCAGCACAGGGGGCACAAGTACTTAGAAAAACCATATTGAAAGTAGATGAGATAGAAGGAACGTGCACCCAGGTCCCTCTGACAGCCACAGCATTTACCAGGCAAGCTCGGCCCCTGCTTGGATCACTTCCCAGCCTGTTACAAGCACTGTGCACACTCTGCTACAAGCACAGGAGTGAGCTGCAGCACCTGCTTGTGACAGGCAGACAGACAAACAGTTGTGCTGGCAGGACAGAGCCATACCTTGTCATGGATGAGCCCATGGTAGAGGATGCTGTGCATGTCTCTGCAGAGTCGTTCCAAGCCACCATACTTGGACCAGACATTTGGGTTGCTGATGGACACCAAACCTTCCACTGTGGTCTTCAAGTTGCCAAGGAGTTTCCAGTGCTCTTTCCTGCACAGGAACACAGCAAGATATATCAGAGCTACAGCAAGAGGAACTGCCCAACAGGAACATGGTATTGCACTCTCTCAAAGGAAACTCTGCTCAGGCTGAAACCTTTGGTGGTCCAGAAACCAGCAAAGGTGAGCTCACCAATATTCTCTTTTTGAGACTTGTTCACTACTGCCAAACTGATTAGCTGAACGAGCAAATTAATTAATCATTAACTATTGGCTCTACTTCAAGCTGCCCATTCACTTCACTTCCTCATCACCACTTCCAGTGCCCACCTAAGCTTAAACCACACAGAAGCCAACCCATCCCAGCAGCAAAGCTTGTCACCCTGACTGCACCACAGCTCTACCAGATCGGCAGTGCATGTGGCAGCACTTGTATGTTCATCTTGTACTTAAACTAACAGGCATGGGGCTTCAACTCAGAAGAGACTGAAGAAAAATGCACAGATGTAAATCAAAGGCAGCTTTCTGAAGGAGATACAGCTTGGAAAGACACAAAAAAATGATCCAGCTCTGCTGAATTTATGGGCTTTTCCCATCCCTGCCCTGAGCACTGCAGATGTTCTTTGGCTGTGGATGTCCAGAGAGGAATCAGCAGTCCCTGGTCAAAGAGCACCTGCAGCCACTGAGCTCGGAACACCAGCAGCTCCTCCCTAAGGTATTTCTAACACTCAGAGTTAGGAAATGCAAGTGAAAGCTCAGCCACGCCACTGATATTCCAGTCAGTGAGTCAGGGGAACTCCCTCCCATGTTATTTCAGGCTATAAAAAGCAGGTGATGCACACAAGGATGTGAGGGTAGCACACACAAGGATGTGCCTTTCCAAATGGTCGGTCTCATTAAAGGACTTAAGCATCTCAAGAGGTAAAAACCAGGATCCATGGCTCTTTCCTAGCATGGGGAAACTAAGGGTAAGCAATCCTTGAACAAAATAATCTCAGAATGTTAAAACACTGAACACAGAAGCACACAGAGAATAAGCCACATAATTAAAGCACCTTTGCAGAGGTGATCTGGAACCCAATAAAAGTGAATTAAATCCTGGTAGGACAGTAAGTATCCTACGGGACTTGTTGGCCCAAAGCAGTTCACAAGTTGGACACACAAGACCTTTCTGATACCCAAACCCCAGCTGTTTCTGGGCTGGAACATGCTGAAAAGCACACAGAGAGACAAGGCTAAAGACATGAGGACCTATATAGTTGCCTGCAGGTGGCAGGGAAACAGAGAGCACAGCTAACCACATTTCAGCTTCGACTGGACTCTGGGGCCACCCTGAATTAGCAGCAGGGTTTCTCCCCTCCCACTGACAGAGCCTTGGTTTCAGATGCTAGGAGGGATGGAGAAAGCCCAAGTTCCCTTTTCTGCTGGTGTATAGAGCATTACTAAGAAATCTACTTTTTTTCCTGAATAAGGAGGATTTTCCTTTGCTAGCGCTATAGAAAGCCTGGCATGGGGTAAGGCCAATTCATATTACATCCTGAGAACATCCCAAGTTACAATAAGGGCAAAGTGAGTAATTCCCCAGAGGGTCACAGAACAAGACCAGAGCTTCCCCTGCAAGAACCACACATGCTTCTACTCTCCTGATGCAGCAGAGCTTGGTTCCCCCAGCCAGAAGGGCCAAGGGTACTTGCAGGGGCCATGGAGCAGCAGTGAGATCTCAGCTGCATCCCTCTCCCCCCTTAAAGACAACCTCTGATCCAGCCTCCAATTTTAACCACCAGCTCCACAAACTTGGCACTGGTCTCCTTTCTTTACCACAACAAACTCCTTCTTCAAGTACAGCAACATCAACTTGCCATTGGGAACTGTCCCAAACATAACTGAACCTTTTCCACTGGAGTGATAAAACACAGAATACAGAATATAAATAAACACAGAATATTTTTTGCTAGCCTTGTAGCAAAAAATGGCTTAATGCCGCCACTGCTGACTACAGGGAATGCTGCTTGCTCTTCCAAGGCTTCCTCAGCCCCTCCATGCCAGCAAGGGTAGGAAATTCTCTTGGTCCAAGTCAGCAAATGTGACACATAGCACAGGCAGGGAGCCACGCTGCTGACTTCTCAGTTTAAAATAAAACCAAACCTTGATTACTTTCTAAAACAGAATCACACAGGTAGCCAGTGTTCAAAAATGAAAAATAAAAATGAAGCTCATCTTTCTTGCAACCATCATCTGCTGTGTATCTCCGGTGCTCTGCAGGAGGCACCCAGCAATGGCTGCTTGAATCCTGACCTCCACCTGGAAGACTCTTGATCCTTCTTAGCACACTAAAGAGGTTGGGCTAAGGATGCTGAGGTTATGGAGGGACTTCTGACAAATCTCCAAGGACACTCATTCCCATGCTGGCTGTCAGTTCCTCCTGCAGAAACCCAAGACTCCACTAAGCTGCCCTGCGCAGAGCCTGCTCCGCCTCGCTGTCCCCAGATCTCCCAGACAACCAGCAGCCCCTTCCCTGGACTCCCCCGCCCGCTCCTCGGCACTGCTGGGAAAAGGGATTAAAGGAAGCCAGGCTTCGTGCAGTTCATCTGCAGTCGCGGGGAGTGGCTGACAGGCAGAGGAAGCCAGAAGAGCTCTGCCAGCCCAGCAGGGATGGGCAGGAATAGCTGAGCAGGCTGGCTGGAAAAGGGACACGCAGGGGAACTCGCATCCACGCTAAAAGCTGGCACTGATATAAAATGGGGACACAACCACAAAAGGTGCCCCCAGCAAACACAGCCCAGGGGTGCTGCTTGCTGACGCATTCTTGATCTGCACCGGCAAAGGATGAGGGAAGAAAATAGGGATTGTAGGTGTTTTTTAACCTTCCCATGGCAGATAGCTTTACCTGCTCATCTAGCTAAGTCTCTCACAAGCAGATAACCACAACCTGTGGACCCAGGGTACTGTCCATTTGGCTTCAATCTGCACAGGACCTGCCTGTGGTGAGCATACAGGCAGCCAGAGGCAATGACAGACAGAGCAGATCCCCACAGCAGCCCACCCCCCTGAGAGCAGATGCTCACATCCCTCCATTGCTCACAGCACAGGTTCCCTTTAGGAACCCTCTCCTCCGGCCCTCTTATCCCTGAGGGTCTTGCTGGTGCCAGAGACAAAGGTGGCAGCTCTCTGCTAACCTGCCCAGCTGACCACTGGCCCATCTGCTCCCCCCAGGACAGCTGTGTCCCCTGCACCACACCAAGAGCCCTGCTCTCTGCCCAGCAGGACTGCACTAACCCTCCTGCCTCCAAGGACAACATCCTCCCTGGACATTGGCATTACAGCCCTGCCACTTGATGCATTTCAGACCTGCTGCTAGGAGGAAAAATCCAGCACAAGATCCTCATTGTCCTCTCCTGTGCTGGCTCAAGGATGGACTTCAGCAAAATAACTTTTGCTTCTGCATTTTCTGTAATTCACAAGAAGATGGATCCAGTGATCTCTATCTATTCCCTATCGGTAACTGCCACAATCCAGTGTGAAATGGCACCTCACTGGCAATAAAAATGCTAACCACAACACACAAAGGACAAAGCAGTGTAAGGCCCATGCTGGATCCTCCCCAAGGCATCAGTGCCAGAACAAGCAGGCTCCTGCGTGTGCCAGCACCAGCGGGGGATGAGGCCGTCCCTGTTCCTGGGGGAGTGCTGGGGGTGGCACCACCCCAGCCCTATTAGTCACCCGATGGCAGAGTCTGGTAGTGCAGGACTTGGGCTTGCAAAGGCAAGAAAATGCACAAAGATGAGCTTGGAAAGGCAAAGCAGTGAATGCAGTCAATTCCTTTTACCTTTTGGAACCTGCTGAGTTTGAAGCATTAGTAAAGAGGGAGAACAGCTCAAACTGTGCAGATCAGAAGGCACCCCAAACCTGTGCTATAGCTTTAAAAGCACCAGTAACATTTTCCCAGCTGATATGGCAAGCAGGAATAGAGCGACTGGCTGAGCCCCTCAGATAAGGAATGCTTCTCTCCCATATCAAGTTTCAGCTGCTCCTTCCTCCCCAGCCAACACCTCCAATTTCCACCCAGCATTCACTCTGTGCTTGTGAGTGCCAGGGCAAAACCAGTGCACCTGTAAAAACCTGAAGTAAATAGGACTCGCCCTCAAAACACCTCCAGGAAACAGCCTCTGCTGCTCAAAAATGCTAACAAAAAAACCCCAGGCCTGAAGCACATATGCAGACCACATAGCCGAGGTCACTGTGCTCACCACCAGCCATGTGCATGCACAGGGCCTCGCCTTCAGGGATAAAGAGGTAAATAAAGAAGTGTCTGTTCAGCACCTAGAAGAGGGGATGCAGATGACTGCCAGGAAGAACAGGAGACAGCATCCCAGAGCAGCAAGCTGCAGAGCCACCTGAAGGGTGGCAGCACGGCGTTAGGGTGGGGTGGTTTCACCCTTAAGCTCAAGGCGTGTGAAGCAGAAACCTGGCAGCTGCTGTGCTGGCCATGGCTGATGGGGGACAGAGGGGGGACAGAGCACCAGGAACTGAGGTGCCACATCCGTGGCCATCACTGCCCCTCCAGTGGCCAAGACTCCTTCCCACGGCAGTGAGCAGAGATGCATCGCCTCGGGTGGGTGATGGCTCTGACAGCCCGGCCGGCTGTGTGCTTCCTCCCACGAGGCACCGAGCCGGGGGCGATGTCACGCTCTGCAAGCAGCGATCCCACTCACGAAAGGTTTATTCATTCCCCGCTCGCCTCCAGGTACCCCCACACACCCACGGGAGCTCTCCAGCAGCATCCCCCGCGCATCCCTACTGCTGGCACATCCCAGATACACTTACACACGCGCACACACGCGGGAGTGTGCCCCCCCCACGCGAGCACACGGACAGCGCCGTGCCGCCCCCAGGCGCACCCACGCCGCCCCGCAGCCCGGCGCTGCCGCCGCGCCCCACACCCGCGCCCCGTGTCCCGCCTCCAACGGGCGCCCCCGCGGGCCGGGCTCCCGGGACACCCGCACCCGCCCCTCCCGCGCGTGTCCCGCCGCGCGCGGCCCCACCGGCTCTCCGCGTGCCCCGCGTGGGGCCCGATCTCCATCCCGGGCGCGCGCGGCCCCGCCGCCGCCACCGCGACACCGTCGCGCGGGAGGGGCGAGCGCCCGCCACGCCCCGCCGCGCCCACGGACTACAGCTCCCGGCGCGCACCGCGCCTCCGCGGCGCAGCCAGTGTCGCGGCGGACTACAGTTCCCAGCGTGCACCGCGGCGTTCGGGCGCCATGACGGGCGGTCCGCTGCAGCTTCCCCCGCCACGGAGCTTAAAGCCCTGGGAAAAACCGCAATGATTGCTGAAATAACTCTCACCAAATCCTGCCTTGGACGTGATGAGGAAAATGCGATGGCAAGGGAGAAAAACCAAACAAACAAGGTGTCCCATAGGGACAGCTCATCCCTGATCGCACCTGCAGAGACAGAGGGCTCTGCTCTACCGCCCGCTGTAAGGAGGATGTGAAAAATACACCCCAGTAAGATGTGCCTTCCACCGAAATGCACTGAAATGAAACTTCAAAAAGGAAAAAATGATGCTGCTGTCTTTCGACTGAGAATAGTCAATGACAAATTATTATCAGAGATAAAACCTAGATACGTCTCGAGTTGTCTGATGCCTCAGAAACCAAAACCAGGCATTTGTAAAACAGAAATTCCCTATGACTGTTTCTTGAAATGATAACTACATGCTGCATACATGAAAAAGAACCCCTTGACCTGACATTTTCTATGTGGTTTATTTTACCAGCACAGTACTTCCACAGCACATGGGCATCAGACTGTGCTGACTCCCACAGTAAACATATTGGAGGAAATCAAGTCATACAGGCTACTGCGATTGTTAGATGATCATGCCTGGTGAAATGGAGCATACAGATAAAACTAACAGATCTTTGTAGCTCTCAGTGCCACGTGGAAGCTTTGTCACTTGGCTGGATGCTGACACACTCCTGAGAGCCACAAAACAAACCTAGGGCTGATGTTTGCATGGTTGCCTTTGTGATCCCCAGCCATTCTGAACACAGAAAGAAAATACTCTTCAGGATCACAACTTGTGCCTGGTTTTCAGTTGTGCTGAGCAGCAGACAGCTGGCATCCTGTTTGTACGATAAACACAACTTGTGGATATGGTAAAATCTGGATTTTGTCTGATTTCCACTTGTCACAAGGACAGGTAGCATCTGCCACCTTTGCAGTTCATGTGTTTGTTTGGGGTAAACAGAGCATTTGTTTATTGGTGTCACACAGTGCCCAGATGGAGCTCGACCCTACAGCCTCATGGGAATCTGACTTAAAGCTCTTTCAAAAATTCATCTTTTGGCTCCCCTATTTTTAGTAGTTTGTGCTAATCTGGCAATAGCATATTTGCTTTAGAAACATAGCCTGATTGTAAGAACTTCCTACTCATCATCAATCACTTGTCATCCACTCTCACCTGGGGGAAAATGTTATCAAAAGTTTTGAAATCTGTGGGTCCAAAACTCCATGTCTGAACTTCTGCTGCCTGTGGAGAACACAGAGAAGAAAACAGGGTGGAACTGTCAGCCTCCAGCACTGTGGTCACGAGTTTCTCCTGCCTGAAGGGAAAATCGCTCACTAGCTGGAGGTGTCCTGTGACAGTAACTGAGCCATTCTCTTCTAGACAATAGGAAGCAGCAAGAGGAACATTCAGAAACACATTTTCGGCCTTATTTATAAAGAGATGGATAAAGAGTGTGTAAATGGAGAGAGCAAAGCCTTGTCAGCAGTCTGTAGTACAGGACACAACCGAGGACATAAAGCCTTAACTCTCTGCTCTGATTCTTGCCTTTCACAGTTACACTCCTGGAAAGATCTCACATTTTTAAGTCCTGCACAGTATTTCAGTGCAGGTAGCTCCCAGCACAGAGCTGTGACAGGGATAACAGGCACTGGAGGTCGTTGTGTGTCAGGTACTCGGAATATTGCCCTCAGCATAGAGTGTTTATTTTAGCAAATGCACATATGGAATATGTGGGCAATGAAAGAAATGTGGGAGTGTTCCTGCTGGAAGGAGGTGTGTGCAAGGTCGTGTATGGAAATAATTATCCCTGCCCAAGGGCATTTGTAACACAGTGCCTGCAGTGTCGGTATGGAGCTCCCCCTCTGGAGGCAAGCAGGCAGACCCTAAAACAAGCTGTCCCTTGGTCATGCCACCTTTGGGACAGCAGCCTAAAGAAAACTCGGGGAGGTGTGGACTGTAATGCCAGGTGACCGTTGTGAGCAGGAGAAATAGATGTGGGTTTTCCTTTCAGCATTTACTGCCTCGCTTCTGCAGGAAGTTCATCCTCTGGGATCACCCTGTCAGTCCATCTGCTCCTTCCTTTTCTGTCTCTGGAACTCAGTGACCAATTTCAACCAACCATGAGCAGGATGTAGAGATTCCAGAGATAATTACTATCCCTTAATTGTAATAGAGTGTCAAATGAAGAAAGTGCTGTTGTGTAAAAAAGGCTTTTTACATGTAACTCATTTAGCAGCAGCCAGCTGCCCACTAGGCACATGTGTACAGCTGACCCACCAATACCACAGCTCCAAGGAATGCAAATATACAGGGAGCAGGGAAAGGCTCTGCTAGAGTCCTTGTTAAAAAAACAATTTCTCTTCTGAATTTCTCAATCACATGATTCTGACCAAAAACTAGCAAAGATAACAACTCTGAAAAGAACCCAAAGAGAACAAACTATGGACACACTGTTCTGGGTTCAAGTAGTAATTTTAAGCTTTATGTGGTATTTTGAAATAAGAACTTAGTTTGAACTCTGCTGTTTGACATTTGAAAACATAATCGTGCTCAAAACCACCCTGCATTGGTTTTGTTGTTCACAGAACAGATTATTCTCTCCATTGCATGGGGGTCACAGGCAAAGGCATCTCATAGTCAACTTCTCAGCTGGACACCCTTCCCTGCCCTGCAACATAGAATGGTTGGATTGGAAGGGACATTTAGAGGGCATGTGGTCTGACCCTTCCTACCATGAGCAGGGACATTTTCAACCACATCAGGCTGCTCAGAGCCCCATCCAACCTGACCTTGAGTGTTTCCAGAGGTAGGGCATCCACCACCTCCCTGGGCAACCTGCACCACTGTTCTACCACTCTCATTGTAAAAAAAATTCTTCTTTATATCCAGTCTAAATCGACCCTCTTTCGGGTTAAAGCCATCACCCCTTGTCCTATTGCAACAAACCCTGCAGAAAAATCTGTTCTCATCTTTCCTAGAGGCCCCTTCAAGTACTGAAAGCCCATTATGAGATCTCCCGGAGCCTTCTCTTCTGAAAACCCCCAAATCTTTCAGCCTGTCTTCGTAGAGAGGTACTCCATGCTTCCAGCCACCTCCGTGACCCCCCTCAGCTCCCAGCAGGTTTGCAGCCAGCCCAGGACACCGTGTCCTGCGGCACAACTGCGCTGTCCCCAGCCGCTGCACCCTGCCGGCAGCTCCGCTTCCCGGTGCCCCCCGCCACTCCCGGGAGTGCCACTCGCTCCTCCCAAGGGCACTGGCCCTGCAGAAGCCGCTTCTGGAAGCGGCCGCCAGCACCCAGCGGGACCCGCGCCGCCGGTATCGCCCCCCGGCCACTGCCCCCCGGCCATCGCCCCTCGCCATCGCCCCCCGGTATCGTCCCACGGCCATCGCCCCCCGGCGCCATCGCCCCCCGCCATCGCCCCCCGGCCGCTGTACCTGCTCCTCCCGGCCGCCAGGAGGCGCGGTGCCAGAGGGGCGCTGCGCTGCTCCCCAGCGCGGGGGGCTGTGCCCTGGGCTGGGCGGAGCTGCTGCGCATGCGTGGGCCCGATTGGGGCGGTCCGGTCTGAGGGAGGCGGCCATGAACGCGTTCGGGGCTGCGGCACCGGTCCCGGGCTCCTCGGCCGCGGCGGGGTCCCGGCACGGCGGCGGCGAGAGCGTGGAGAAGATCGACATGTCGCTGGGTGAGGAGCGGTGCCGGGGCGGCCGCTGTAGGCGACAGGGCGGGGGGCTCGGGCTGAACCAAGTGCCGGGGACGGGGAGGGGCGGAACGAACCAACGGAGCTGTGCCGGGCACCGGCGCGGGCGGAACCAACGAGAGCGGGGGGGTGGGGAGGGGAAAGGACGGGACCCTCCCACAGCGACAACGCAGGAGGGGCGAGGGTGTCGCCGGGGGCTGGGCACGGGGGCGAATTCCGGGCGTGCCGCCGGGAGCAGCGGGGATCCGGGGTCGCGATCCTTGGCAGGGAAGAGCCGGGACCCCTTTGTGTCGCTTGGTGGTGTGAGCAGGCCGCAAAGCGGGGCACTGCCTGCTTTTGGCCCGGTGAGGCCCTCAGTACTCGGGCCTTAGGCTGGGCGGCCTCGGGGAGCGTCCCAGGGCCTCGCCTGGCGCTCGCAACTACAGGGATGAGTGAGGTTTGATGGTCTCTCAGCTGGCCTGGCCTTTTTATTCTTCTCAGGTTTGGAAGTCGGCAGTGGCAAGTCTCCCGTGTAACCTCTTTGCAGTATAAGACCGGCCACGCCGAGCATGACGTCACCTCTACAGCGTAGTTTGCTGTGACAATCTGTCCCGTTGTCCCCTGCCCTCCTATTGCGGGGTGTGTGTGTTAGGAAGTTGACCAGACTCGTTACAGACCTGCAGAGCTGTGTCTCTCCAGCGTGTCCGAGAAACTGACATCTACACTGTATATACTTCCGTGAGGTATCTCAGAGAAGTTGTGTTCTGGTACTCTGTACTGAGACCCCTTAACAGTCAGGGGCAGTTTGGTGTGTTCGAGGGCTGCATCTTCCAGTTTACTTTTATTAGGAAAAAAAAATTGTAATTGGTTTTGTACACTCTCAATACTGCTTTGTGATACTACCAGAGCATGACAGATTGGTGCTATCAGGAGACTTTCTTCAAAAAACATATTTACAGTGTGACCTGAAATTATTAACGGTGGACTTAATCTCTTTGTGGGCCACCATAAAATAAGAGGATATGTACAATTCTTCCCTCTGTAAATAATTCAGTGGAGTTCTTTGGGCAGTGGAGATAACTTGTGAAATAATGTTTAGAGTTTCTCTGAATATAGACTAGTGCTACAGCATTCATAGAAAACTAAATCTGTTTTTACCCATTGCACACAATCTTTGTTTTCAGGGTTGCTAATAGAGTTATTGATTCTGGCTTGTTGTATTTTCATGTATTCTAATGTTTCCTGGCTGAGTTAACCTTTCAGTCAGTCATTGCTACGTGTCCTGGCCATTAGCTAGTAGCAGACTGCAAAGGACTGTTGCAGTGTCATGAGGATGTTGTTTTTAAAGTGGTGTTGTGAAATGGGTGCTTCTTTGGGTGTGTGAGAATGTTGTCACCCCAGCTGCTGTCCCCAAGTGAAAGCTCTGTGTCAGATACAGCCAAAGAGAAGATGCAGTCCCACATCTAGTGTGATATCAAAGAAACTGACATGACCCTAATCTAGGAAGTCTTAAGATTGAGATCATGATGTTGAGTAAATTCTCATATAGTGATAAAGATTAAACCTGTTTTGGTTGTGTTATGTGCAGCTGAGCTTCCAGTTTAATACTGCTCCCAGATAACTCTGCTGTTCTAGCTGTAATTGTGGTCTCTAATCTCATTCAAGATAGGACACTGCTTCAGTGTGGCTCCTCTAACAAATGCCTGAATTCCCAAATGTCCTTCATTTACCCAAATAAGAGAATAGCTGAAACTGAAGTATTTTTGTTTAAAAAGTTGTAACCTTGTGTACAGAAACTTGAAAAAAATTGATTTAAGATGAAGCAGATGAACTGTGAAGCATGAATCCATGTTTGAAGTGGCTTTGATTTTATTTGTGTATAAAATGATCATTTGGAATCCTTGTTCCAGGGACCCCTTTGGTCAAGAAGATTGTGTAGATATCAATCCCTAAGTGACCTGTATCAGTATTCTTGTTAGATTTTTGCAGCAAAGTGAATTGATGCTCTCTTAGCTTTCTTTTGACAGGATGCAAACCATTGGATAATAGTGTTGGGATTTTTGTTGTTTATGTTTTTTACACTGTTTTCTCTGTTCTACCCCTTGTGAGTCCATTTGAACTCAGCCACAAACACAGTAATCCCATTTCCATCTTTCCTTGACTGACAAAAGACTGTCCAGCTATGTGGGGAGGCTCCCTATTGAAACATGACATTTTTTATCAGTTGTGCTCTCATGATAAAGATGCAGTAAACATAGTTTGACAGTTTCCTTTAAGGTGTTCTTGTAAACAAGCTGGCAGTCAGATAAAAGCTGCCACACCTCTTGCTTTACTCTTCTCTCCTGAGCTGGCTACCAGGTCAGTGAAAGCAGTCAAGCTGGTGTAGCATAATGTGTGTGCACTGGACAGACCTGCTGTTTGCTTTTCATCAGCTTGTTTCTTACACATATTTTTGAACTGGTTAATAACTTGTCTGGGATTGTTTCCCTGGACAGTAGATAAGGTGATTGCTTTGGATTGTAGATTCCTGGGGAGAGATGTCTTGCTTGCCTTCTTCCCCCATCATTTCAGTCCTGGTGAACATCTGAAGATAACTGATGGCTTGAGTTGTGTCTGTGTGATCTTTTTTAAGTAGCTTAGGATGAAAGAACTAAGGCTGGAATTGACATTTTATCCGTTTTCTGCAAAGTCTGGGCATGAGATTGGAATTCATTTTAGTACAAAAACTAATGAAGTTATTCAAATGAAAATTTAGTGCTGGGCTGAATGCCATGGTCTTACATGTGTCTCACATTTTCTGGAGGTATGCAACTGCTTCCCTTCTGCTGGGGCATTGTATTATAAAGTAAATTCTGTAAGACCTAACAGGGACTGAATGTTTATAGTGCTAATGTTTCTGGAACCTTAACTTGTATGTGCTGACTTTGCAGGGTTGACTGGTCTGACTCCTGTGATTCCAGGCTGTTTGGGGGTTTTATTCAGTATGTCAAATTTTATGCACTATGTCAATTTTTCTTTTTTTCTTTTTGTAGATGAAATAATCAAGCTGAACAAGAAAGAAGAAAGAAAGCAATATTCTCCCAAAATAAAAAGAGGGCTTCAGCAAAATCGAGCTCAACAGTTCAGTTCACAAGGCTCCAAGTGGGGAATGCAACAGCAGAAAGGTGTGTATGCCTAACAGAACACAGATTCCACATTATCTTTGTTGAGCTAAAAGTATAAGGAAATGTGTGGATTGACATGGTCAGTTCACTTGTCTTTCAAATAATGTCTTTTGATTGTAATTCAGGGATATTTTAAATCTATTTATACTTGGTTTTGTTTCTGATTCAGTGTGAGAAAGTAATAGAAATGTTTGGCCACCAGGGAGCTTAGATGCTTGAAGGACTGTCTTTCACTCAAAAAAGAATTGGCTTGCTTTCTGATTCTTCAAATTAATTTTAATTTTGGAAATTGTGATGATACCTTGCCCCTTCTCAGAGAAGGACAGAGCAAGTGCTTATGCCAAAGTCTTTGTACTGGGAGATGTGGAGGCCTTGCCAGATCTCAGAGCTTTGTGCAAAAGAAAAGCATATTCATATTTGCTGGGTAGAATTCTCTTTACAGGGCTCCCCAAATTATCTGTTACCATAGACTGTGATGCTGGCTCAGGAATATTTAAATGGATAGGCCAACTCACACTGTGCACTTTGTTGTAAGAGCTTGAGATGCAAAGAAAGTACTGTGTCAGCCTTCTTAAGCCAGTGTTCTTACAGTGGAGTACAAAAAGGAGAAGCCAGTGTTTTAACAGTGGAATACAAAAAAAGGGAAAAAGTCATATAGGCAGAAAGTGAGGAGAGGAAAAGTGCACAATAACAGCTTTGCTGTAGGTTCCCCTGAGTAATTCATGGGTTTTTTGATAAATAGGAGAAGTTTGAAAATTTTTCCCAGGCTTTAGTTCAGTACATGGAGAGCTCCTGCTTGAAGTGCAGACTGGTTTTGCTTGCAATTGGTTTTGAAAAGTATCTATTTAGTACAGGATGATCAAAATGTGGAAGAATACTGTCTGATAAGAAAGCTTACCACCATGAGCTAATTAGGTGTTTAGGTTAATAACATGCAATTTCTTGTTTAGTAGCATTCCTTTAAAACAAAGGCAGATCTGTCTGGTGTACTCACAATGATCCCTGTATTATCTTTGTCTTGCTTAGTGTTTGTTGTAGCAGCAGCTCCTCCTTTGTGTCTTGGACACAAATGTCTTTAGGGATCAGTGGAATGTTGTGTTACTCAGAGCTCAGAGGAGTTTTGGTTTCTGTGCAGGCCCACAATTACTTGTACATCTCTAATAAATTGGTGACAGGGCTGGAAAAAAAATTACATCTCTAAGCCCAGGTGTGAGGGTATTTGTGTGGGTGAAGAGTAAGTGAATTTAAGTTGTAGATTATCAAACATGTAGGCTCTGTTTATAACTGCAGTTGTCAAATCCAATTGTTTATCATCAAAAGACAACAAAAGAAACAAGTATTGGGATTTAGAATTTTAGGAGAAGCTTGTTCTGTAAACTTGAAACTCTAAATACTGCTGTCTTAGGCAGTTACTTTTCTCTACTGGAACCTTACCAGCTTCTCTGCCGGTGTTCTAGGAAAAAGCAAAGAATTTCTGTGCAAAATTGCCAGATTCAGGACATCTTGAAACATTGTGAATAGTTTCAACTGCTCCCTCCTATGTAGCTTGCCACATTTTCTCCCAGTGCAAACAAATCTCTTTTATTGTTTTTGAGCAGAAGGTGTCATTAAATAGTTCTTGTGAGCATTCTAGTTATTAGTAGCTTAGCTGTAGGTTTATTGCTACTGTGTTGCTATTGAAGTTACTCTGATAAGTAGCAGAGCCTCTGTGGGCATCTGCAGAAACCACAAATGGATCGACAGTGTTCAGTTCCTTGTGATTTTAGACGTGGCTGCCAAACTTTCTGGAGAGAAGCGAGGAACTTGAGCTGGGATTCTATTCAGCTTTTGGGGTAAAAAGCAGAGAGATGAGCATTGTTCATTTAAATAAAAGTTGTCCTTAGTGATACACAGAATGCAACTGCACAAAGCCCTGTGCAGCCTGAGCTGGCTCTGAGCTTTTCATTTATTTGAGCAGAGGTTGGTTTATAGAGCTCTTTCAGCCTAAGCAGCCCTGTTTCTCAGCTTTTCTCTTGGAAAAGAAGAGCATTTGCTAACCAGCCACGAAGTGTGTGTACACAGCACTTCTCCATGGCAAATTGATCTGAGCTGGATTCTGACCAGTGGCTTACCTCATGTCATGGCTCATGTCTCGTGAGAAAGCACAGATTTATTATCAATGCTGTTAAGTCAGATATGTTAAAACTAAATGTGTCTGTTGCTGGAGAGCTGACTCCTCAGTCTGAAATTTGTTTTTAAGTCTGAGGTTCAAGAGGCAAGGGTGCTTGGGAATATGATTGAAACATGGCCTATATTCACAATATGAAGCTAAATGACTCCAGACTGGGTTCATCAAACCCTGGTAACTGGAGATACTACAGACCTCAGACTTACAAGCCTTTTATATTCAAAAACTGCTTTCAGTCCTCAGTTTGGCAGTACTGCCATGCAGACTTCTAATTGAAAACACTTCAAATGTGATATAATTCATGTGCTGTTTAATGTGCTTTTGTGGTACAATTGCTATGTTCTTTCCTTCTAAGTCATGTCTTGGGAACCACTGATTTAAATAAATAATCTTTGAAGCTGTTTTGGTTATTTTTCCTTTTAAATTAAACTAGTAATTTGAAGTTTGCTGAATGGGTAGGAAGCTGAGGGACTCTGGTTTGGTTTTGTTGTTCAGTACTTGATGAAATTCCATTTCGGAGAATTTTGGTGTTCTTCTGTGCTAGAAGACTGTTAAGTTCTCCCTGCAGACCTGTCAAATAAGAAATTTTCAGCAGAAATTAATGCAATTAACTACAGTAAAACTGTGCTCTGTATGAGAAGCTGATCATTGCTGTGCTGGGGCTTGGGCCAGACCTGCCAAACAAATGAGTGACCAAATTGTCTTCAAGTATAGTGGTGGCCTCTGCTCTAAGGCTTGAAGTGTGCAGCCAAATAACTTATGCTGCCTGCAAGGCATCTTAAAGCACGAATCTTTTCCCTTCAGGGAGAATTGTTGAACTTTCTGTGCTCATTGCAGGTTACGGTAAGAATCGTTTGGGGCGCAGAAAGAAGATAGCAGGGAAGAAGCGTTCTTATGGAGTCATAACTGGCCTGGCAGCCAAGAAAGCTGTGGGTTCACACAAAGGAATCAGTCCTCTGAACAGACAGCCACTGAGTGAGAAGGTAATTAATTAATGCAACCCTGATGATTCGTGTCAGAACAGGTTAAAAAAATGAAACATGAGTGCTTCAGAACAGTGCTACTGAAATATAAAATGGAAACAAATGGTGAAAGCTTTTATCAAATTGGGAATGTGTTGGCTAAGTTCTTGTTTGTTTTGAGTGGGCTGGATAATGACTAGGTGTGAAAATAGTTTCTAACACTTAATTGGGTTGCTAGTCATGAGAGTTGAAGTACAGAAGTATTTCTGTATGAGTGTGAAGGGAGTTACTGTATTTTTACAAGGAAAATTGGTTTTCATACTGACCAATAATTCAGCCAACCTGCAGGTGCTAAGCATGTGCTGTTACAAAAATGCAAGTTTTTGCAGAATAGTAAACTCCATCAATAGACTCCCTTCTCTGCACTTCTCCAGTGCATTGTTGCCTGCTTCATCTCATTCAGTATTGTAGAATGGGGATTACCTTTGGATTTCTGACAAAGACTAATTTTAAGACACGTGCAGCATGGATTTTTGTCAGTTTAAGGAGACATGGTAGCGAAAAAATAGCTGCTAAGGTATGTTGCTTTTTGTTTTCTCCTGAGGATGTGGAAAATATAGAATTCATGAAATTGTAGAAGGTGTTTTCAAATTACACTAGATTGTGAAAGGTAGGCAAAGCCGAGTGTATTCTAATCACAGTTTGTAAATGGGAACTGAAATAAAAATGTTGGTGTGCGTACAGCATACATTATGCTGAATATGTTTATTGTTTTTTAAGAATGCACAGCGGAATTACCCGGTCTTGAAAAGGAAAACAAACCTGCAGAGACAATCTGAAATGCAGAGAAAACAAGCTCCTGCCCTCAGGAGGCCTGCCCTGCTAAACAGGAGGTAAATTACCAAGCCTGCTTTCTGAACACTACTTGGCAACTTCCCATAGTGAATCTCGTTTGACAGGACTGAAGCTGAGAGAATACAGTAGGTACTGGAGTAGCAATATGGTCAAGACCATCTTGTGTGTGAAGTTGTACAAATCTGGAAGCCAAGAATGTGCCAAACATGATCTCCATACAAAGCCAGATGTTTGTCATAATGCAGACCCCTCAGGAAGTACCTCTGTTTTTGAACACCTGGTATTCTGCCTTCAGTTAAATCACAGGCAGCCTATATTCGAGCAACCTGATCTTGTGGAAGGTGCTCCTGCCCATGATGGGAGGTTGAATCTAGGGGTTCTTTAAGGTTCCTTCCAGCCCAAACTATTCTGTGTTTCATGATTCTGTATGGAAATGGCCGCTGTGGATTTTGATAGCTCAGAAGTGTTAGCCATGGTTTAGTGAACTTTCTAAATGTCTTTGTGGAAGCTGGTGCCATCTGCAGCTTCAGGAAAGCCATTGCATGTTTTATTTTTGCTGGAATTAACATGTGTTATAAACTAACTGAAGTGGTCTCCATGATAGAAGGTTTCACTCTAGGACAATATTGTGAAAACTGTAAACAAACTTTCTTTATACATAATGATTTTAATTTTTTTTTTTTAATCTAACCAACAATGTTTAAGTGCTGGAGGATACTGAGCAAAGTGAAAAGCAGAATTAATCACCATATTGTCCTGTGATCTATGCACATTTGGCTTCTATGTACCAGCAGTGATTTCTCCATTTATGAGTAATGTGTTTCATTCCTAGTGAATGAGGAGCTTATCCCAGCTGAAGCATTCAGCCTCGAAGAGGCAGCACGAAATATGTCCTTATGGATGTTTTGGGCACTTTTCTGACTTCCATAGTAGTGTCTATAAGGTATTCCCTGTGGAACCTCTTATAACTATATTTTTTTAATAAATATTACAGGAATAACATGCCATCTACATTTGTCAGGATTGGAAACAAACTAAATCAGCAGAAAGATACTCGTCAAGCAACTTTCCTGTTTAGAAGGGGCCTGAAGGTAAATACAAATTTTGAAAAGAACAAGGCAGCTGGGCCATATGTTCTAAGCTAACCTGTAACACTGATATTATTGAATCAACTTCAAATATCAGATCTGAGTAGAAACTTCAGGTGCACAGGGAAATAGCCACAGGTTCTTCTAGGGAAGTGCACTGGTTCTCTTTAGTTATTGTGATCCATTGAGTCTTGCTTCACATTCCAGTGTAACAGAGCAATTCTGAGGGGCATAGAACTTGTCAGTGTTTGAGGGTAGTTGCAAGGTGTTAATTTTTCCTTTCAAAAGTTAATGTTAGAAAGCTCTGTCCAGCTTTTAGAAGTTGCCTTCAGGTGAATAATAGAGCAGAAACACATTTCAGAATCTGATTATGGTTTGGTTTGCTTTTTTTAGTTATTTTGGGGCTATTTATTTAAATTATTTTAGTTACTTAAGGATTTTTTTAGTTATTTTTAGTAGGATGGAGAGGTTAAAGTGTGCACAGTGAATGAAAAGTGGTGGGTTTGGTTTTTATTTGTGCCCTCATTGTACATCTGTCATCACTGTGACTGTAATTAACTGTTATCTTCCTTCCAGATGGTTTGCAAAATTGCAGGCAGGATCAGGAACTAGACAGACTTTTCTTGCTAGTGTAGTAACATTTTGATCTATCTTAGGCTGACATAGTCCTCCAAAATGTTGCCATTGCTGAAATGGCAGTTTTGTTCAAATAATTTTGTGTTCTTAAAGTAATTTCTTTTCAAGGTCTTATGAAATTAATAGGACTCTTATCTTTGAAGTCCCTCTGAAAGTACAACCCTGTTTGTGCAGTGTGTACAAACAGCTTTAAACTTCTGGTTTTGAACTTCTAAATTTCCAGCTGCTAGAGTAGGATTTGAAACAGTATTCAAATCTGATGTCTGTACTGATGTGTTTTCAGGTGCAGGCCCAAGTGCAGTCAACAGATGATCTTGATAATCAGACAGTAAAGAGAACTCGTCAGTAAGTATCTAATTTGGAAATCTTCAGCTTTGTAGCACGTAAGGTTCTCACTTTAGCTCAGACTTCCCGGATATGATAATAGAAGGGGGTGGATTTTTTTCCCCTCTAGACACATCAACTAGAGTGACAGTGGTCCTCCCCCTATTCTCAGTTATTTCCTAAATTATCTTCTAATTTAACCAGGAGGAGTTGGTTTGCATAAGACATTTGCAGGAATGAGGGGGAAGATGGTAAGAGGATCAGGCTAATCTCTAGTACTCATGAATACTGCATAAACTAGAAGAAAAAATTCAAATGTCAGTGTTATCCTGAGCTCTTGTTGTAATTTTCCTTTTATTTAATATGCATATCAGCCTGTGAAGCAGTTTAGAAATGAAAAAGGCAGAGCCCAGTGAGGCCACTTGGCTCTTCCCCCATATACTCTTCCCATATTATTCTGTGCTTGCTGGGCTCTTTGCAGGGTGTTTCTTGGGAACACAGAAGTCTGAGGAAAGCAGCAGGTGCCACAGAGTGCAGTCTGTCACCTCTTGAATTTGCTGTGTGGGCCATTTTGGCCCCATCTGTGGCAAGGAAACGGAATGTTTTACAAAACTAAACTCTTGTTGTTCTGGTGTACCTCAACAGCCTGTGATTTAGTGTTCTCCTGAATAGGTGTAGGTAATGTAAAAGGTACAAGAATCAATAGCCAAGTGTCAATAGCATGGGATTTTGTACTAGCCAACATGCCAAAAGCTTGTACATTGTTTGCTGGCCAATATTTTTAACATACCTTTAAAGATACCCTGACTTAAATCTCTGCACAATTTTTGTAAGTGATTTTTTGTGTTTTCAAACTAGATGGCGAACTTCTACCACAAGTGGAGGGATCCTGACTGTGTCTATTGACAACCCAGGAGCAATCATAAGCCCAATGTGAGTTTTCAATTAAGCTCTTAAATGTTCTGAATATAAATTAAATTGCTGCTTTGAACCATTTAGTGCATTCCTTGCAGGTAGTGTTTCAGGTCACCTCAAAGTCATAGCTTCTTGTGAAGGCTTTTAAGCCTGGCCCCTTTCTGAGTGTTTCTGAGCAGTGTTTGAGTAATATCACAGCTGGATCTCACATGTCAGCTCCCATTTAGGAGCTTAATGTGGTGTATAGAGTGGAAGAGTAGTGGGCTGGTAGATTTTCACTTTGTCCCTTCCAAATCAGGCCATGTCACAGCTGTTTTCCACCTCTTGAGTGGAAATGAATGAGCACCTACTTGATGAGTAATGGTAACAGTTACTCCCTGATTCATAAAAATACTGCTGGACTTGTGCTTAAAGAGAGCATTGCTGTATTTGTGTTTGGGAAGTTGATGGCACTGTTGTTTATAGGTAGTATATTTTAAAAATGTCTTGATTAGCATTTCCTTGGTAGGGTTTTATCAGTAAGGAAGACTGTACAATTTTTATTTTTGTATTTATGGGATTAATTAACCACAAATTACATGTTTGTCAATAGAATTGCAGATAAAAAATAAGATGGTTTCCTGCTGGGACTTTTTCTGTCTGATAACAATGACAAATGGTCCCTTTTTTAGTTCTGCCTGACTTACCTTCTTGAATTTGTGCCCTCCAGCTTTTCAGCCAGCCTGGTCAAATGGTTTGATTAAAAATTCATACCTCTATCCAGCATTAAGCCTTTCTCGCATAAAACACATGTTCATCGTGTCCTTTGTAACATTCTTCTTTCACAGTTCCCAGAAATTACGATTAACTCGTAGTCCTGTGCCACCGTTTCTGATGAAGAGGGACCAATCTGAGGAGAAGAAGATTCCAAAAGGGGTTCCATTGCAGTTTGATATAAATAGTGTTGGAAAACAGGTAAGTGCAATTTTTCTCTCATAACTGTGGAAGTAGTTTCAAGACCAATAAAAGCCAGTGAGGCACTTTGCTCCTAGACTCCCAAGTGACAGAAAGAGAGAACTAGTGACTACTTCTTGTTTCCACTTCCAGTCTTTCTGCCAACTTGCTGTGTAACTTCAAGCAAGTCGCTAAACTCACTGTTCCTGTTCTTCTAGTTCATGCCTTGCATGCCCACATGATTTAAATGGGATTTAAAATGTTGAATATTTCTAAAAGGCTTCTGGTGTTCCTGCTGTGCTTGCATCAGCAACTGTGAATAATTCAGGGATGAGCTGCTTTCAGCTGTGTGACCTGCCTGGAACCCTGGCAGCCAAATTTATAAGGCAACTTTTGCTGTCCATCTAGGAAAAAAATCCTAAATGTGAGCATGTAAGAGCTTGAAAGATGAGCACAAATATCATGAAGACAGGTGATTTAGTGCAGCAATCCTAATGCTGTCATTGAAGGAATTCTTACAGTGTGACAGAGTTAGATGCTGTTCTTGTAATCAGCTCCTTAGTGCCCGCTGTAGAAATCTGCATGGAGTCAAGGCATTAATATGCATTTGTTCCATCCAGGAATAAGAACTATGTCGCAAAGTCTGCTACTTTAGTGTAAAATTGATTGAACTTCTGGATTAGACTCCTTCTTGCTGGTTTAGCTGGTTGGACTGGAAAGCTACCTGCATTAAAATGGTGAAAATATTGCATTTGTTGAAATTGCAGAGAATCTATGTGTGGAAATGTGTACTGGAAGTTCCATTTCTCAGTCTGTTTGTCCTCAGTTTAACTTAGAATATTTTGAGTAGGCCTTGAGTATTGACATTACATACCATGTAATGTCATGTTCTTAATGAACTCTGAAAATGCAAGCTCTGATGTGTAGTCCAATCTGATTTTCAAATGGTGTGGGAAGTAACAAAATATCCAAGTGAGACAACTAAGGAGTCAAGTGATGATACAGACTGAAGAAAAAACTGTTCTCTCTCCATTACTTTGATTAAATTAACCCAACACCTTTAAAGTTTTGGTTAAATTACTTTATTTTTCAGACAGGGATGACATTGAACGAGCGATTTGGGATCCTGAAGGAGCAGAGGACAGCACTGTCTCAGAACAAAGGAAGCCGTTTTGTAACAGTCGGCTAACCTGGCAGATGGACTTGGGCACTGAGCCCACCTACCTAAGCCCCTGAAATAGAAGTGGGCAGAAGAATACAGCATATGTCACTAGAATTCTCCAGACATCTTGCTAAGATGGTGGCAGAGCTATCTCTCTTTATTACTTTTACTTGGAATGGTAAAAGACTTAATGCCCTGAGGGAGAAAAAGTGGAGAGAAACTGATCCGACGTAGTGGCACCATCACCTGGTTGGAAAAGATTCTGTTGCCCAGCTGAGTTCTTTGACCCCTCTGTTATGGTAAAGATTGTTTAAGTGTTTAATTACAAACCCCATTTTAGGGTTTTTTAGGGACTGCCTTTGAGCTCTCTTTCAGAGACCAGTTTAGCACAGAGCCTCAGTCCATGGATACTTTGGTAGCAATGTAGCGGCATTTTCATGGGAGCATTGGTTCTGTACTTCTTTGTGCTTTTAAAGTTCCATTTTTTTTCCTTTCTTGAAAACTGTTTTGCATCCTCACATTCACAAATAAAGCTGTTAGCTGAAGACCCAAAATTTGTAACTGGGATGGAGACTATTCTACTCTTATCCTTGAAAGTGGTCCAGATCATATACCATATTGGAGGAATACTGCCGAGGCAGTGTGAGAGTCCTTTGTATTCCAAATAGCTCAACTTCATCATCCTCCTCTGTAAATTGAGTTTATCCGTCTCCTTTTCTTCTTAAACTTCTGCTTTTTATTTCTTTTTGAAAGGTTTTTCACAAACTTAATGCAATAACTTCGTGTTTTTGAATCATTTGATAGGAAAAACTATAGCCTTCCTTCACAAGGAAGTCAGCGGTATGGTAGAGTTTCTTGCCCTCCCAGATACAGGATTCTCATCCTGCATACCTTGCCCCAGAGTGTTTACTCTAACTCTTAAAAATAGCTGGAGGCAAGCAATCTTGTGGCACTTGTTTGTTTATACCAAAGAGAGGTAAGATGTGAAGCTGATCCAAAGTGGTCAGACATCTGGAAATGGTCTGAAACTGAGGAACGTTTCTGGAGCAAAGCCCTCACTTCGCCAGCACATGTAATGCATTAGGCAGGAGCATGTAGCCACCTGCTTTAAGCATAACTTTGAGCATCAGAATCTGCAGGACAGTAACAACTGGGGCATCCTCAACCTGTATTTATATAATCCCTAAAACTGAGGCACCTCTTCAGAATTGCTTCCAGACCAGGCGTTGATGATCTTGGCACTGCTTTTTGTTGAGGAGGGTTAGGAACAGTCAGGTACAAGAGGGGCTCGCTTGCTGCATCCAGGAATGTTTATGGTGTTTGAAGCAGGTTTAACTCCTTTTCACATTCTTGAAGAATTTATATTTGACAGAGTTGGTTTCCTTGCATTTTTATCTCAAATTCCAAGTTAACTAGCATATACTGGCAACTTCAACCTTGAAGAGCACTTGACAGCAGAAGGGCTTTTTTTGGTATAATTTTGAAGTCAGAGTGCACTCTGATGCTAAATAGGACTTAAACCCTTATTTTTAATGTTGAAAAATATACCTTAGCAGAGGCAAACTAAATGTAATGGTGTTAAGGTTTCTTTCTCAATTACTAGTAGGAATTTCTTTTTTTAATAAATGTCCCACTGTTAGAATTTGGGTAGGTAAAGAATAGTCAGTCATCCTGTTTCAGTGTTTACGTTTTTCATGTGCCAGGATGCAACAAAAAAATTCTTTTGCATCAGCCTAGATGCAAAACATTGATGCAGTGCATCAAAAGTGCTAGTTTGTATTTAATGAGAAGATGCTTATACGCTGTACCTTTTGGTATTTTTTGGAGAAGTTATTACATTTGATCTATTCTGAAGCTGTTAAGTTTTTTTTTTTTTTTTAATAAAAAGTTACAGGTTTTATATTGTCTTGTTCCTGTTATAACCACCTGGGCAATATACTGGTTATGTGAATTTTCTGATAGCCTGTAAGGGGTTCTTATTGATCAAATTCTTATTAAATGTTCTGAAGAACACAGCAGAAAGCAACCTAACTTAAAAGAGGGTTCACACTCCTTGCCCACCTTAATACTCTGACAAGGGAGCACTTCTTGGAGTGGCCCTGTAGAGGCTCACTTCCATTTGAATGTGTCAGCTACTAATTAATGTTTCTGTAGCACTTCCTAATTCAGTGATTCGGTGTGGTGACAGTACCAGATGTGTCAGCAGCAAGCAGCGATTGCTGCTGTGACATGTCTTGATAGCGAGAATCGCTGTCATCAACACCTTGCGCTGCACGAACAGCCCGAGCAGCTCCGTGGCTGAGTGGGTGTGCTGTGCCAGCAGGAGGCACAAAGCCCTGGAAATGCTGCTATTAATTGTCAGTGCAGGACAAATACTGCCTGTAAATATATTTGATAAGGTGTTAAATATTGTGATTGTCTTGCTACTTGATTATTGATAGCCCTTGTTCTTCATTATCAGCTCACGTGTGTTGGCTGCAGCATCAGGTGGGTTCAGTAGCAGCAGCAGAGCAAAATGGCATTTATTAAGATGTAGCAAAGGTTGTGGCCTTCTAATGTAGTCAATCCTTAAGTTAAAAGACGTGAAGCAGTTGTTACATTTCCCACTTAGCGGAGATCTGTGCGCTCTGCCCTTGTTTTGCTGCTGGAACGGACCCGACACCCAGCAGCTGTGAGCGATGCTCACCCAGAAACCATCCTGTGACATCCCACGTTGGCGGGAAAACTATAATTTTTAACAGTTCCAGCAGGTGTCCAGGCGTGTCCGGGGCGGCGATCCCCTGGCACGCCGGCTGAGCCGAGGCGGGCGGGAAGATGCGGCCCCGAGGAGAGGCTGGCCCGGCTCGGCTCGGCTCGGCTCGGACGGACGCGATGCCCGCGCGGTCCCGGGGCCGCCGGGCGGTGGCCGCGCATGCGCCCCTGCCGCGCGCTCTGGCATGCGCTGTCCGGCCGGGCTGTGGCGGGGAAATGGCGGCGCCGGAGGGCGGCTCTGCCGCGATGCCCGCGGCTTGTCCCGCTCCGCCTGGTCCCTCGGCTCCCGGCTCCTGGAGCCGCTCCTTGGACCGAGCCCTGGAAGAAGCGGCGATCAGCGGGACCCTCAGTTTGAGCGGCAGGAAGCTCCGGGACTATCCGCGGGCCAGCGCCGCCAACCACGATCTCAGCGACACCACCCAGGCTGGTGAGGGACGGGGCGTAAGGGGGGCGAGGCAGCGGGGAATGGGAGCGGGGGCTCTCGGGGGCTCTGGCCGTCCTGGCTGCCCTACCAGCCCCTCTCTCAGGACTGAGTCTGAGGTGACCAATTTGCTGTCTCTTCGTTAAATTGAAGCTGGTTTCGCCTCCTCCCTTCGCTCTCCGCCCTTCCTCTCCTCGGCTCTCGAGGCAGGATGGAGGAGCTGTGGCAGGGTTCTTCCTTTGCCCGTCTGATGAGATCTCTCCCATTTATAGGTTTTTTTTTTTTTACTTTATCATCTCTGCTGTAAAATGTTTCCCTTATGGGGAACTGTTTTAAAGAGTGTTGTGAGGTTTTTCTCAGTATTGCTTCTCGCTGCTGTTGTTTCAGCTAGTCTTGTTCTTGCTCTGGTACATCTGTATGTGAATGTGTGTGTATACACATACGTGTGCACCCTCACAGTCTCTCATTTTGTCCTGCTGACACGGGAAACCAACTTTCCAAGAAAGGCTGTCAGGTGTGTGTATGCTAAAGAAACTATTTTTTATAAGCTCTATAAGCTCTTATGCTTCTATTATTGTAATTCAAGCAACCATAAGAAGATATGAAAGATACCATGAATATAATCATAGCCTTTTCTTTTTTCCTCCCTTATAGCATGGCTTTAAGGATATTAAAGATTGTTAATTACTTTATAAGGTATAATAAGCATTAGGGCTTTTGTTCTCTCTATTCCTTAAATGTATTCATAAGAATAGACTAAAAAAAGTATACTTTGACTGTAAAGTACCTTGATCACAAGTGAAAACACATCTGTGTTTGCATATTACTGTACTAACTAGAGAGCTGAGAGCTGGGGAATGAGAGTTTGTGCAGATGTAGAAATCTTCTTAATACATGATATAGATCAGATTTAGTTTATTTTGATTGTGCAGTTGTATAAGTGAAGTCAGAGTAACTTTAAAAGGTGTCAGGATGCCATCTGTTTGAAGCTTTGAAATCTAGACTTTTTCGTCTTGAGTTGTAGCTTGAAAGCTTAGCAATAAGCTTTCAACCTAACTTTTTTCAAGTTGCCATGTTTGTTTGTAAGTGTGCTGGTTATGCTGTCATTTAAGTAATTCAAAATGGAACCTTCTTTAAAATTGTCTTGACTTCATACTCTGTCCTGTCACATCCTACTTATGCAAAAATCTGTCACTAACAAAAGAAACACTCATGAAAATTCAAGCAAACCTTCAGACAGCACTAGTTTGCTTGTCTTGAACACAGCTATACATAGAAAACACTTCTTGTTGAGATATAAATTTTTGGGGTGTTTTTTTCTTCTTTTGCACAAGTGCAGTTGCACTATGCATGTATAGTGGACTAATCTGTAAGCCAATGCAGCATACACATTTGTGAGGGGTTTGGGCTTTTTGTTTATAACACTATTCATTTACTGTACTCTTAAAACAATTTGTGGGAATTCTTGTTCCCACCAAGGTTCCCATCTATTGTGATGAATATTTGCATTGTAGTTGTTCAAGAAGCATTAAATGCTAATAAGCAGCAGTGCATGCCATACACTTTTGTGCATTTATCATCACAATGAACCTTAAAAAAAAGCTAGAACTGTTCTTAAGTTGTAAAAAAGCAAAGCTTATTGAGTGTGTGTGGGGACACACATTATGTTTAAATTCTCTGTTTTGAAGGCTGCTGTGAATAACTTCATCTTGCACCCTTTTTTTTAGCGTGGTCTGTTCTATGACTTGTTTTTAATAACTCTGGACACGATTTTGTTCATGGGAGGAGACTTAAAATTCTTTTGTACGGGACTAGCCACAAATAATATGATACAATGTACTTGTGTGTTAGGTGTTATAAACACTTACAGTAAACACTTTAAACAACACCCCATGCTGTAGACTCCTAAGAACCTTCCTACACACTGTGCCACAGACTCCAAGCACATGAGGTGCTGCATGTCTGTGTTTCATAAAAATGACTGGAATTGCTCCCAAATTACTAATTCAGTTACAAAAGTGAAGATGAAACGACAATGTGCAAACCTTCCTCCTCATGTGCCTGAATAGACACCTCTCTGGTGTGAATCATATACTGATACAGCTCATTCCCATTCTTGTAGCAATAAAAGTAACTGCATGTCAGTGTAACCACATGGATGCTTACGAGGTGGGAATGAATCACATCCCTCATTAACGTAACTACCCTGCCCAGAAACCAGGATCTTACTGCCCCAAGCCCTGACAGAGCCCCTGGCCTTGCCTGGAAGTGGCTCTGGCTGCAGGTGAACCAGCAAACTGGGTCAGCAGGAACAGGGTGTTAGAGATCAGAGGTTTGATCAAGTTCAGTTGGGTGCTCTGTGCGGATTTTGAGGTTGTTGGTGGGTGATGTCAGCTGTAATGTACATTTCCAGATGTTAAATCAATGGGAAGATTACATTTTTTTGGACCTTGTATGGGTTCAGATTTGACTAATACTAGCCCTGGTGCTCAAGCTGTAATAGCTTCTAGGTACCATTCTTAACCTCTCACTAAACAGTCACCACAGCAGCAAAACCAGGTCAGGTTTGCTGCACTTTGTTTTTGAACTTAATACAGTATTTCTTTTAGGTGGAAAAATTAAGTTCCTCATCAGTCATTTTCTTCAGTGCGTAAACTTTTCACTGGAAGGTGGATTCTCTAGTCATGTCAGAGCCTTGGCTGCTTCTGGGCACTGCTGTCTTCCAGATGATGGAAACCCACGTTTTTTTAAACCAAGATCAATGCTCAAGGTTACTCTCAGAACTAAGCATATAACTTCAGCAGCTGGTAAAGCAGTAGTGGGTTTCTAGTTGTTTTGTACTTTGACTGGAATTAAGATCACCTATAAAATCAAATTGAAGATGGGATAGTCTGGAGAGCTTTGGCATGGATTAGCAGGAAAGTAACTCTCTGCAGTGTGTGATGCAGTTGCCCATCTCATGTTCTCATATGTGAGAGATGTGCAAGAAATGCAGTATAGTAATAACTAATAACCTAGATATTGAAAGAGTGTCTCATTCCTTTCTGTTCCTCCCTTACAGCTTAATTGGACTTTTAGAATGTGAGCAGGTTTACAAAGCTCATTGATGATGATGAATGAGCAAGTTTCTTCATTATCAAATGAAGGATATGCCTTCATACTTTTTCTTTCCATTTTCTTTCATGCTTTCATTGAACATTCATTATCTTTCCCCATTTTATCTGAGTTATAACCCATTTGTTCATTCCACTCATGTTCTTGACCACAGTATAGGAAAAAGAAGGGCTATAAACCACCTGAGCTAAATGTGAAAGGAAGCACAGTTGCATTTTGCCAGCGTTAATGTAGATTCTGATGTCATTATTTGACAGCTTTCCCAGTGGCCTAAAGCATACATTGAGCAGAAAAGTTATTTGTCAAACCCTCCATGACAGCTGTAATTACTTAAACCACTCACTGTCTCCATTTTTAAAGGAGAAGATGGGAATATGTGGGTTTATGCAATAAAAGAAATGTCTGTTGTATGGAAATTGAGTAAGATAATTACATGCAGCTCACTATGTCTTGTTTCTGGAATATATTAGTAGTAAAAAAGGATAAAGGACTCTGAACAAGAAGAATAAAATGGTCTGCTGTGCCTTTTCAATGGCTTTGCCAATAAGGCATCTCTGTAGTTTTATTCTTACTAGTTCTCTATAGAAATGGTAAAATCTGACCATAGTGTCAGTAAATTTCCTATATGCCAAGTGCTTGTATGCATCTAGAAGGACTGCGGTGAGTATGTGCGAGTTCTGCGCTAAAGGGTCACACTGATGTTTTTCATTCCTGCTAGAAGTTGAGTTGATACTGCCTAATGAAATGTAAAATGGCTTGAGAAGCACAGCATGGCTCAGATAGCACTGGCCCTGTTAGCCAGACATTTGTTCTTAAAGCCACAACAGGACAGTCAAAACCAGCCTAAGTTTTTGGGGTTTTTTTAATCTCTTTGGGTTACTGTATTTTGAATGTAAATTTACTGTGATCTTTAAGGTAACTTGGAAGGAATTGGGATTATTATTTGTTCAAATCTCAGACTATTTGCCACTGGAGTTTAGGGTTTTAATACTTAGATCATCTAAAGTTTCAGTATTAAAACCCAAAAGCTGATATGTCAGTAGCGTCATTCAGATTCTTGTAATTGCATTTGTGTCCTTGTCTCTACCCTTACCAAAACCCAAAGAGAAATGCCCTGTCCAGAGGTTCTAGTAGCTGTAGGAGTGGGAGGGAGAGAGGATCACAACCCTTCCCCTGACTTTGGACAGTAATCCAGCTTGTTCCATTCAGCTGCATTTTTTGATGTTAGCTCCTACTTGTGTCAGTCCTTATTTAATTTGATTATTGCTCCCTTTTGTTTTTGTTCTTGTTGTGTTGTCTGTTATTGGGAAGTCTTGATCTCATGTGGTCTTTTTATAAATACTGGCAATTCTTGGCCTAATGGAGTTGTCTGGGAGCGATGCTTTGGTAAATTGCTAAATTGAGGTCAGTTCTCTGGCTTTTTTTTTTTTTTTTTTTTTTTTTTTTTCTTTTTTTTTTTTTCTTTTTCTTGTTACCATGAAAACATAGAGAGCAGTAGACTGTGGTAGTTTATCGTTCATTTTTGTTGGATGTGTTGTGATTGGATGGAGACCTGAGGACTGCAGTAATGCTCAACTGCTCTTGACACACAGGAAGTCTTTTTGCCTCACGTTTTATGGAACTGGGAAAATGCAGTCTGAGCTTGTAGCTTCTAATCCTTGTGGCAAGAAAAGCAATACGTGACATTCAGAATGCCTTTGTTTAGGGAGTTTATGTTTTAAAACAAACAATAAAGTCCTACCATCAAATTTTACTACCAGTGAGTTCTTCTAAGTGGTGCTCAGTGGTATTGCATGTGTTTCTAGTTACTTCCCTAGTCTTCCTCTTCCTTGACTCCATCATGATCAGATTTAATTTTTTTTAATACTGTCCTGACTGCATATGCCCTTGTGGTTATATTTTTGGAGATAACTGTAACTACATAAAAATAAAGAGGGTAGGGATTAATAGTTGAATATATTGAGCCCTCTAGTCACATGAAGGACAAATTAGAATTTAGGGAAAAAAGAAAATGTCTATGTTTCTTTCATGATGTTTCCAGCTGTGTTCTCCTGTGGTTGTACCCGTGCTTGGAGGTAGAAAATTTATCCTGGGTAAATACTCCCTGAAGACTGTCATAAATACACAGCCTAATGTGATTCAAGTTCTATGCTGATGCCAAAAGGTGAAGTTCTGTCATCTCCTGCTACACAGTCAACACCATCAATCCTAGTGCCTACCAGCAAGCTGTTTCGTACTTACCTGGCTGAAAATCCAGCCAATAACTCTGTGTATCAAATCCTTGGACAGCTCACTGGGTTTTCACCTGCATGTGAATGCCAGCAAATGGAAAGGATGGAAGCACTGCATGGATGATGGGAGTGAGAGGATCTGTTTCGGCAGGTGTGTAAGCTTAAATTGACTCGCAGCAATTGTGAAATTACACCTTGACTCTGTTTTGTAACCTTTTGCCACTGACCTGCTGTAAATTTGCTAATCGTTTTCTGCCAGACAATCTGCTGCCCTTTGACTTAATGAGCGTAAGAATTTTTTATTCTACAATATGGCTTACAGAGTTGGATTTCATTCAGTGAAACTTTACTCCTGATAGGTTTAGTTCTCGTGCATCCATTTGGCAAAATACATTATTTTATATAAGTAGTTTTAAACTGATGGTTAAGGTTTAGAATGCAGTAGATGTAATTAGTTTGTTCAGTGGAAGAACCGGCAGTAAAGAATTAGTTACAACAAACACTGCAAATTATGTAGCATGTGTTAAAAATAAAATTACATGGTAGCTAACAAAAAGTCTATAACTTGATTCAAGGGTTCTTCTCTCTGTAATAACTAATCAGGCTTGGATCTCATGGTTTCTGATGTTGGCCAAACAGCTTGAATAAATTGCAGTTGTGTATTCATCTGAAGCCATGGGCTGTGCAGAGTGCTTTCTTCTTCATCTCCTGTGGCCCCCTCTCCAAAGTGGAGGGCTGGAAATCGATTCATGAGAAATGTCTGGTGGTTTGATTTATCAGAGCATCAGAGTAAAAAATATTGCCTTAGTTCCCTGAATTACAGATACTTAGAGAAGATTCAAAGGGTACATTGTGGTCTTTTCTTTATAGGACTGTTGTGCCTAAGTTAGTGCTTTTGTATAGGTGCAGGAAGAGGGTTTAATGTTTCAGCTTGAAGTCCCCAAAACTGTCCCAGTCGTCCTTGGCTTCAGCCTCACTTACAATTCTACACTACAAACTGCTGCTTCCACTGGCAGCCCACGTGTCTTTCTGGAGTGAGGAGTCTTTGTTCTCTTCTGGCTGATAATGTTACTGATTTGAAAGTTAAAGTATTTACACTCATAGCCTTCTCCCAATGAGCTTCAGGCACTCCAAAAGAATATACTGAAACCCCCCCAACTTGCTATGCAGCCCAGGTGTTGGCTGCTGGAACATATGGTTTGTAACCATAATGTGCTCTGTGCAGAGGGCAGGAGGATTAGGGAGCATCTATTCAGTTCCACCCACCACCCCTGCATTGTTCAGTGACCCATGTGAATTTTAGTCTCTTTATTCAGCTTATTGTTGAAACTTAGCTTTGAATATAGAAATGTGTTATTGTTGCCTTGGGCTTTTGGGTAGTGCTCCAGACTATTGAAAAGTTTTCAAACACTATTTTTCATGTAACCTCTGTGCAGTGAAGCATGGTAATGTTACTGCATTTTATATGTATGAAGCTTGGAATGGTACAAAGTTTGAAAGCATCTGTTGATTTGGAGTACCAAAATTTAAAATACTTAGAGCCTGAACTTACAGGCATTATTTTTAAATGTAGCTTTTAATAAGTTCAGATGTCTCGGTGACTCCTTAGAAATACTGGGAATCAAGCCCAACAACTAGAAAAAGTGTGATTAATTAATGTATTTTTGAAAGATTAGTTTAGAAAATTTGCTTAGTATTATGAAGGAAATATGTGGCACTGGCAGTATACAATCTATTTTTCCAAAGCAGTGTTCACTACTTTCAGATTAACCCTCCCTTTTTCTTTGTGTAATTCCCTGGGTTTTTTCTCTCATAGTTTTTCAACAACACTCTCTTTTATAAGACTTTGACTGTGATCAGTCCTGATTCTGGCTGTAATTTCATCTTGTCTGAAAAAGTCTATTTGAACAGAAAAAATGGGAAGAAGAATGAAAAGTGGTATGTGGTTTTTAATTAAAGAGATGGGGACAGTATATATGCGCAGGAAACAAGCAATTAAAGTTCTGTGGGTATCTCTGATGATAGATTTCATCATCCTTGATTTAGCTTGATTTGGCCATGTTACTTAAGTTTTTAACTGAGTTTTCTCTTTACAGAATATCAGTGTGTTTTCCAGGTTGCTTTCCTGATGCTGAATTCTAAATTCAGGGTGGGTTTTAGTCAGAGATGCAGTCTGAATTCTCTAGAATGGTCAAGTGGAATAAAGCTGGCATCTGTGTGACTCTTCAGGACAGTTCAAACCCTTACATTTCTCTTAGGTGAGCCAGCAAGATAGCAGGAGGTTGTCATTCCCTGGAACCTGTTTGTAGGGTGGGATGCTGTGCTTCCGAGTTGTACAGGTGTCTGAGGGCAGAGGTGATGGTTTGATCAGATCTTAGGTTCTGTGTTTGGGTGTTCTGGAGGTGATTATGCTCTACCAGGTGATTATGTTGTACACAGGTTCCTCCCTGTGTCCATGTCACATGTCTTGTTCCCAGCAATGCTTGTTACCTCAGTTCTGTCTCTTCTGCCCATGTTTTTTTTCGTCTCCTTTATCACAACTTCCATGTCTTAATACTTTCTTCTTTTCTTGTTAATCCTGGCTGGTCTCAAACGCCTCTCTCATGACCAACTCCAGTCTTCTCATTCAAGTTGTTAGCATGATAAAAAGAGGAATAACTGGTATCTTATTTGGTAGAAAATATCTTTTGAATCAAATCAGAATATTAATTTTAGGATGCTGATGAGACAAGTAATAATTTGAACATGCTTAACTCATGATTACTATTATTTATGGTCACTTATATTAATTATCTTTTAGTTCAGTCATGGATCAAGGCTTCTACTGGTCTTTGAGCTGGTGTCAGTCACGCTGTTCTCAGGGACTGAGAGTCACTGAGCACAATAATAGCAGGACAATTAGGAGCTTGTCATTACACTGGTCCCCAGCTCAGCTATGGAATAAATGTTTTTATAGAGGGCCACGACTGAATGTGCTTGTGAGCCATAAAATATCTGCTGTTTCCTTTTATTCTGCTGGCCTACAAAGGACTGGGGAGATTTGTGCTTAGCAAGGTAAAAAATTATCTTTGGAACCCATCTATGCTAAAACAGCAGGTCATCAATTGGAGCTGTAAACTTATTGCAAATATTCAGATGTTAAATATTCATGGCACTGTTCTGCCAGGTGCAAATTGTGTCACATCATTCAGGGATGGCTGTGTGTCAGAAGATTGTTATAATTACCATTAAATGTTAGTGTGGAAGTCCCAGGAGCTTCACTGTTGGTAACAGTCATCAAACCTTCACTGGTGATTAGCTCAGAACTGGTGGTGTTGTTCTGAGCATGGTGAAGGAAATCACAAACACACATTTCTAGTGCTCATGATTTGGCTGTGAATTATGTAACTGAGTAATACAGATGTGATATTTTAAACATCTGTCATCTCTGCTTTCACAGATATGGTATGGCCCTTCTCTCTTATCTCCCCACAGCCTGTGTAGACTTTAAGAAGTTGTTAAAGCCAAATTATTTCTATTAAATCTGTTGATTAAAATCCAGGGAGTGATTTTTGCATTTGGACTATTTCTGTTGTTTGGGGTTGAATTTCTTTGGGATTTTTTTGCAGTCTCTGACTATTCATTTGCCTCATGTTCACATGTTTTGGAGGCTGTTGACCCTCTTTGTATCAAAGCCTGTTATGCTAGTGAGGTTTTGGGAAAGGGAAGTGGATTTCATAAATATCAAATGTATATTTTAACAATGCTCATAATTTTTGATAGGAAAAAATAATAGATGGATCCAGAGGTTTGCACATGGACTTACAATCTGACAATAGTTTTGGCTCCATTTTCAAAGCTTTTTTAATGTGTCTTGCTTTTTGAAGTTGAAAAAGTTGTTTTTTGTTTTTTTTTTTACTTGGGTAATTCCTTTTGTACTTGAAGGAACTTTTATCTAAGGGGCTGGGGAGATGAGTTCATTTACTGCACACTTCCCCTCACTGCAACTTTGTGAAGCAGTCCTGGAAAATGAAACCCTGCTCTGCTGGAACTCAGTCAAGTATTTCAGGAGCAGCGGGCAGAAGGCAGTGTCGTGTTGCCGAGGAGCAGTGAATGCTCTCACACATCTCGAGTGTCTGCCCGTGGCCCTCTGTTAGCAAGGGTGAGGCACTTTCTCTGTTACTTGGAGATTTTTCCACTTGAAATTCTTACATGCTTTCAAATGAACACTTTTTAAATTACAGTTTTATATACATGTACAGCTAAAAATAGCAGCAGTTGAAATAGTCATTATGAAATAGAATAATAGAGATCTCTGGAAGTGGAAATTCTCATCGTTGTTGTGCAGTGTGGGCAGTGACTGCACAGCTTCTCTTCTGTGGCTCAGTGTTTGTCAAGAATTCTCCTAGCAAGGCAAAAAGCTTTCATTTTGCTCAGCTTGCACTGAGCTGGTAAAGATAAAAGTTGTCACATGCAGAAAACTGTTTCACTGAAGGACCTGGAGGGATAGAATCAACTAGCCAAAAATTTTCAAAGTGACTACTGCAGTTTGAGTTTAATTTTCATGACAGCTTCTTAAGAACAGTGTTTACTGTTTAACCTCAACTTAAGCATTTCCCTGAAGAGGAATCAGTTTGTTTTGGATTTGAAAAAAAAAAATTCATCTGTGGTCAAATGAGTTTGGTTTTTGTTTTATAAAACACGTTTGCTTCCAGCATTCATAATGTTAATTTTATTTTGTGTAAAGAAGGGCATACATTTCACCTTAAATGCTAACTGGAGAATGTAGCAATCATTTTGATAGCCTTGCTACTAGTTTTTAGCAAGCTTAGGGTTTTTTTTAAAAAAATTGAGGATGAATGAAATGGTGACTACCAGTCCTGTAGCCCTTGATCCCTGGGCTGCATGGTGTGTTTTTGACTGAAGGTGGCTTTTATGGTTTCCCAAGACAAAATTTATTTCATATTTTAAACATGTATTTTGGCAATTGCTGCCATTTATCTCCTCGTTTGGCTGTTCCCTCTGATAAGGGATATTTTCCATGCATATCCTATAGTGTTGTTTTATTCCTTGACACTAAAATGGCTTGTACTGAACAGATGACTTTGTAAGACTCCAGCTCTCTTTCTAGAATTCTGGCAATAATTGTCCTATTGAAATTGAAGCACTGCTTGTGTAAAGTGTAACAGGCTTTTTTTGTTAAGGATGATGTCAGCATGAGAGATGGCCTCAAGGAGCCATTAAAAGAACATAGGACTTTTGACTGTTGGACTTTATTGACTTTTCTCCTCAGTAAAATACAGTTCTGCAGAAGATGGATCAGTGTCTGCAGTGGTATGAGACGTATTTGTTGACTTTACTGTCCAGTCTGATGAAGCTGTATCTCAGTGCCATAAATACAGAGGCACTCTATTAAGAATGTCAGAGAAATGCAGTAATAAGAGGCATAAAATTTTATAGAAATCCTTGCCTTTCTCTGAAAGTAATTGGCCTTTTTATGTGAAATTACTCACTTTGCTTTTTAGGACCTTTGAATTTTCAGTTCTGGTTTGTTTCTAACTCTTCCCTTAAGACATTTTGAAATGTATTTGCAGCTAGCAATTTTTCTTTATTGTCTGTCTATCTGTTGCAGACTTTATTCTATCATTCTTAATCTGTTGTGGGGAAAAAGGACTTTAGTAATACATTTTGAACTGATTGGTGAAATATATAGGGGGAATATGCAGAATTAATGTGACAATAGGTAAATAGCAGCTGTTATATTAGCTGACATACTTATATGTGAAAATGCTTGTAGATGGAGAATTTTATGTCCAGTATTAAGACGAATTGAAGCTTTTAGTAAAATAAATAGATAAATAGTAGAAATAAGAAATCTTTGTTAGTTGCATTTTATATTTCCAGCCCTCCTGACTGACATATTTCTCTTGCTTTTATTCCATGCCAGGTTGTCCTTCCCCAACTTACAGTTTATTCACAGAGCTATTAGAATGTATGTATATATTTTACTGATTTGAGATGAAAGCCAGGGCAGAACATCCGGCAAAGAGACAGTACCACAAAATCTTCCTCACTCATGATCTCTCCAGGTGTGACTCTGACAGCCATGAACAGATTGTTGAAGGTCATTTATCAGTGTGGTCGATGTAACTGGAATGCCTGAGCTGGGTGTGGAAGGACCACCTTGGACAGTGTAAATGTATTCAGAAGGCGCTGTGCTGCCTTGCAGGCTTTTTCTAGCCTGGCTCTAGTCCTTCCTAGAGGTCCTTGACACTCTTCTGTCACCAGTGGCATTACCTATGATTGTGTATGCTCTGCATTAGATTTTATATTAACCTGTGGTTTTCTTTGTCCTGGTTATCTGACCCTTCCTTCCCTCCCTTTTATGAATGAATAACTGAAGGTTGGCTGTGGATTTTAAACTACAGACTATGGTATCTAGCATAGTATCTGAAACTTTTATTGTGAAATGGAGGAACTAGTATTTATCATATTCTTGATTTCTTGTCTGTTTTGTGAGAAGCTGTATGTGCAGCATAGTTCCTTGCAGGAGTCTTTTCTATTTTTCATATCTGCTCCTGTGCATAGTCTTTGTTCATACTGGGTGCTCCATGTTTTCCGTGTAAAATTGGAAAAGAGAGAGAAACGGGTTTGAGGAGATGATAATGTGTGTGAAGACCTTCAAGGCATCTCAGTGCTGACCAGTCTCAGGACCATGAGAAAAATGTGGTACTTTTAGCTAGAACACAGAGCCTTCTCTCCTCTTGCTAAGAGCAGACATCTCCCAGCCTTTACTCTGGAGGTGGCAGCCTGCACTGTCCTTTAGTGGAGTTTATTTTTGAATACAATTTACCATGATGTGAGGACAAGCAAAACAGCATTAGCAAGCTTTTAAGTAAAAACAAGATAAAAAATATGTATTAAGAGACTTGACTTTCAAATTCAACATTTCAACTCAAGCCTGCAAAAGAATGTCTTCTACTGAACTTTTTTGCAGCCCTTTGCCACATTTGTTTCTTTTTCTGCATGGCAGCTCAACTCCCCTCTGCGCAACAAACCAGATCACTAAGAACAAGTTGCTGTAAGTTATGAACTGACAGCCAGCTTAGTTCTGCCCCTGTGGACATGACAAGTTATACTCAAGTCTTGAGCCATCAGTTGTCTTGAAGTGTTCATGGGAAAGTGAAGAGATGTCATAGAAAATGAGGAATTGTTCCCTGATTGGGAGAGTCCATAGAAGGGAGGTATGTTGATGGTTTTGGTAGGAGTATGTTCATATACTGGTATTTATTCTTCATGGTCCTGAGTGTGAGAACTGAGAAAAGCAGATGTCCTAGATAAAAATAGATGATGAAGAAATACAGAAGAGGTAAATTTTGGGTTTTGTATGCTGGGAATCAAAACAGCAAATCTGAACCATGTAATGATTTTAAGTGATTGTGTTGCAGTGAGACATTTACAAAACAAGATTAGTCTCCTTTGTTTTAGCCAAGATGGTTGCATAATGCTACAAGAAAATGGAATGCTTAAGTAATGAAGACTTTGATCTGATTCAATTCAAAGTAAGGTCAATTTAGAAAATCCTGATGAAAGAGTTTCTTTCAAAAGTTGTTTTCTTACTTCTCCTTTTCTCAATTCTTTGTTAAGGCAAGACTTCAAGTTATTTGTCAATGTGCTGATAACAGCTAATTTAAGGAAACTGTCCTGCCAAAGGAAGTCACTGCCCTCATATATCCACTAGAGAGACAGTTCATGTAAGTCCTCCCTAAGTTAGCTTCAGGCAAAATTTGCAAGAGTAGTTTAAACAGCTTCAGAAAGCATGTGAGCTAACTTGACGGTTTTTCTGCCTGATGTGAATTGGGAAATGCTCATACAAGCATTGCAGAATTAGTAGCTTACAGCAAAGGGCTGGAAGGGAGGACCCAAGACAGGGGATAATTTTAAACCAGTAAAGTCAGATCCCAAAGGGTGGGGATCTCCAAGGCTTTCAGATGTCATTAAACTGTCTTTGTTATACTGTATGAAAGGCTAGACATGAGGGTTTCATACTACCATTTGACTTTTTTGTTTTTCTTTTTTCATTTTAAATCAACAAGGAGTAGTTTTGGGCCAAACCCAAATAGCTTCTTTTAAACCAGTTTTATCAATGAAGGGGTGTAGGCCGCCATACCAGCTTTGTAGGTGTAGTCCAAAGGCTGCTTTCCTTGGAGATAAATACTGTGTCTAGGTATGTTCTGCATAAAAAAAGCAGAGGGGCCTGCACTGCAGCTGGACAATGAGGAACTGAGCTTCCCTGATTTAACTGGCTTTGGTGCGCTGAAGGCTCCAGTTCATTTACTCAGTGATAGATCTTCTGCAAAGTTGCTTCTCCAATTAGTTTTAGAGCTGTTTTCAAGAGAAGCATGATTATGCTGTTGGGTGAGTGCCAAGTTTAGTGAGGAAAGGGAATGAAATTGCTAGAAGAGAGAAGACGAGGGGGGCTGTCACTGGGAAGTTGGAAGTAGAGCACATGTAAAAACTTCTTTAACCGCAAACCGCATGTGAAGGGGTTAGAATTAATTCCTGTTTTCAGACATGGATAAACAGTTCCACTTTGCATCATCTCTGCTGTAGCAGTACATGAATTGCAGTTTGTATTCTGTCTGTAATCTGTCCTGTTATTTACTGGCCAGTCATAAGGCCCAGCTGGCAGGTCACCTGACTTCCTTCTGCCTCCCTTTTAAAGCTACTGAAAATCTGCCCCTGCTCATCTGAAAAGTGGTTTAATCTCACTCTCAAAGTGTTTGCTTAGCTCCACTGTGTGCCATCCTTAAAATACCGTGGTGTGTACACAAGGACATACCATGGTTTGTACTGAGGTATGTATCCATCATGAGCAAAACTTGGGTATAAATCCCTGATCACATTCCTGTATTTACTACTCTGAAAAGTCCTGTTTTATTAGAAGTGTTTGTGAGTTAAGGAATCAAAACAAAACAAAAACAAACAAACAAAAAAAGAGGGCAGTTTCATGGTTATTATTAATCAGCTAGTCCAAATCCCAGGTACTGCCAGAAGTCCCAATCTTGTTCTTCTATACTCATAAAGCCACATTCTCGTCCTCTCCCTTGTGTTGATGTTAGAGATTACTCAACTGCAGCAGGAACTGGATCATACCTCAGAAGGGCTGAAGACTTGTGGCTTTGGCTTTTTTCAGGATTTGTTCTCAGTAATGAGACCCAACTGGCAGTGTGGCTGCACAGGCTGGAGTGCTGGTGCAAGGGAGAGGATGGGAACACATGGCCAGTAAGGAATCGCTCCAAGGCTTCAAGTGGCTGACTGTGAAGGCAGGGTCTGCATTGAGTAATGAATAAACAATAGTTGATGTAACAGTTTGATCCATTCAGGCTACAGATTTTTCTGCACTAGAGCCAATTAGAGGAAAAGCAACTGTTGGAATATGGAGTTGTTGGAATATGAAACGTTTTCAGTTCCTGCAGGGACTGGAGCTTGTCACTCTTGCCTGCTCTCCAGTAGCTACACAAGAAGAACTATGTTATGGTGTTCTATAGTTGTCACTGTTTGGTTTTTTGTTTTTAATAAACAAACAATATTTTTCCTTGCAAAAGGAAAATGAAATCCTTTTGCAGGGGAAGTGGCATTGTATTCCGAGCTGTTACTCTTGCTAGAATGTTCATCCTCTTCTTGCAGTACTTAGGTGGTTCTGCTCTAGCAAGACATCATGCTTTCCTTGGAAATGTGCTTTCTTGTCAGTGGTCATGCAGCAGCTTAGATTAAGGGCAGGACTGTAATATGTGCTTGTGTTTAGTCAGTTTTTTATGGTGGCACCTGTGAGGTTTTCCCTCATATGTAAAAGAGAAAGCTAAACTACAGCAAATATGCATTAAAATCATGTGAAGAGAAAAAAGGGAAGGAGAATGGGAATTGGTGTTTAGAATCTTCTGTTTTCCTCTTTGATCTCAGGTATGATTGAGTTTTCTTACTTAGTATAATTAAAGATCTTTTCTAGTCTTAAGAGCAAATGGTGAATGTTGCAGAGACTAGGCCAGGTAAGAGGGTTGTCCTTGCTTTTTTTTTTTTTTTTTGTTTTTTTTTTTTTGTTTGTTTGTTTGTTTTTTTTTGTTTGTTTGTTTGTTTGTTTTTGTTGTTGTTGTTAATAGAAAAAAGTTGCTAAAAAGGCCTAGTGTAGTTCAAGGAACTCGGAAACCAGATTCTGCAAATCTCCCTTGTGTGACTGTTCTTAGTACGCTTCTGAATTAGAAAACAAAAAAGCCAGCCAGGTTTCATGGGTAATCTGGGTGTTGAAGGGAAAAAAAAGGTAAAGGCTTTGGCCATAGTTCTCACTTCATTAAACTTGCTTCAAGCAAGGGATTTGTGGGAGTTCTTCAGAGAAGTGAGGGGTTTTCTTGTTTCTTAAAAGCTTTGGCAAGAAGCTTTGTTATTTGTATTGAATATTCCAAAATAAAACTGTAGCCAGAGGAAATAGCATCTGTGAAACTTTGATTCACACATGTGAAACTTGACAATGATTTGGCAGTGATTTGAAGCAGGTTTTATAAAGGACAGTTAAGCAGCCTTGGTCAAAAGCTACAAACCTTTAGCACTCAAGGCAATCCTGAGGGCCCATTTCAGTGTGTGTTTCATGTTGTGCAGTGAATTCTCAGGTTGGTGGAGCAAGTTTTGATGGTCACTCTGCATTCCAGGTGTAACACCACCAAGTCAACATTTGGAAGAATCTACTAACCTTCGCCTTGTTTGCTGGAACTGCAGAAATCACAGCCTGTGCATGGTGCCAAAAGCAGCAGGTTGGAGATTCTCAGTTACAAACTGTTAGTTCATGGAAATGGTTGAAGTGCAGTTTAATGCTGCTGATGTTGCTGCTAAGCAGGAATGTGATCATGCATATCAAGCATGGATCTGCTGAGAATTGAAATGTGATTAGTGTCTCAAGGACAGATCACATCTGAACTTAATCTTCCTTCATGAAATACTGGAAATTGAAACTGGAAATTCCATATTTCCTTACAGGGCTACAGTAATAATGCAGGTGAAAACAGTCTTTGTTACATCTGTTCTGTGGGTATCTGGCTTGAGCAGTGGGGCTGTCCTTGACAGTTTACCTGGGAAAAACACAGAAAGGAACAAATGCATTTTGGTTCAGTGAATGCCACCTTACCTTGATTGGTTTACACAAAGAGTATCTTGATGCCTGGGGAAATAATTGGGAAAAGTTCAGGTTTGACAGGGCTGGCAAGTAGAAGGTGAGTCAGGAGATGACATTTTTGAGGTTTGTTTTAAATTAGGGTATGGCAAAAGTGGTAGTCTTGTATCACAGCAGGCAGGAAGAGGTGAAGTCACCCCTCTTGTGTCAGGAAATCCTCCAGGTGTGAAATGAAGCTTGAAGGATGCCAACATTTTCAGTGTTTAGAAAGAAAAACACTCCCAGTAACTGAGTACAGGGTCCAAAAACATCAGAAGTATATTACAGAGGTATTCTTTTATGATGGTTTCTGGTTTCCTGGTGCAAGAAAAGTCAGTACCATAACACCAGTAGCTCAACTGCTTGGGGCTATGCTTTCATTATATTAATTTTCTCTTAGTAGCTTTATGGGAGTGTTTCCTAAAAGTCAGCAGAATCACAAGGATTGCTGCTCTTAGGTTATCAAGTTCTGAAGTGCTTGAGAAGTGAAAAAAAAAATCATAAAACCAGGATAAAGATGCATGCATTTATTTGGCTAAGAGAATGAGTGACAAGCTAAAGGTGGAGCTGAGGTTTGTATAACAATGTGCCTCAAATCCATTTGGAAATGTTGTTGTTCTAGTGGAGTTGATTCTAAATGTCAGCATTGAGCCATCAGATGACATCAAGTTCCTCAAAAGACGGTTTTAATGACATTATCTGAGAAGTGGCTGTACCTAAGCAGTCACTTTCCAGGGAACAGTAGCTGTAAATGAGCTGTTCTAGTGAGCTGCTTTCTGTATCATCAAGGCTACATCACCCAGTTCAAGGATATTCTGCAGTGCAATGGTGGATTTGTTCTTATCAGTGTGAAAGTGTGGAGTTTGCTTCTGGTCTTTAAGTAGTGTATGTGGGAAAAAAAAGAAAGGCGGTTTAAACAGTTTCAGATTCTGGTATTTCTTCTTAAACAGCTGTATCTTCTCCTCCTAAAGCAGTTAGTGCTGCCTTTTGCCTTCTGTCGCTATACTGGCTGTCAGCCTTCTTGTCATTGATTGGCTTCTTTAATTATTCATAAGAAAATATATTTTCCTCTGTCAGCTGCAGGCTCATATGTCTTAGATTTGTCTGTTATTAAAGGAAACTGTGAATGTGCTTTCAAGCTACAACACATGTCTCACAGTTTTTGGGAAAAAAGAACATTTGCTTGCCATAGAAATGAAGTCATTCTAGCCGAGGGGCAGTCTATTCACCATTGGGATTCAGATCAATTCACAGATACCAGGGTTGTTGCATCACTGCAGCAAGTTCATTGCTGACATCACACAGCTGCAAAGGGGCTGTTCTGGAGCCATGTTACATCATGGGTGGGAGCCCACAGCTGACAGTGTCACAATCTCTCATACATCAGTGTTGCCAGCAGGTGTTGTGGTGGTTGCAGACATTTGGTTTTGAATAGACAGTCAAAATCTGGGCTTTGCTGGTTTAATTTAAAAAAATAAAAATTCGAAGTGTGTGGGGAACACGTTCAGGTCTCTGATGACAAAAAGCAGATTTTTATTAACAAAATTCTGTATCAAAGCCCAGGTCTAGAGTGTTGGCCTTTGTCGTAGTTAATTGGAATGAGAGCAGAAGCCGTATTCCCATCACAACAGGATTAGTGGACTGATCCCATCAGCATCTCATGATGAATTGGAATTCACCAGCACCCAGCTGGTCTGAGTGCCAGCAACAGTTGAGCTGCAGCTCCCTCTCTTTGTAGTCTACCTAGTGGGTACCCCATATGTTGAACAGTGCATCTTTGTACATCACTGATTGTCCTTTGGAGACAAAATTTGTGTTACAGCTGAAGTTAAAAATGTGTGAACACAGACCTGCTAATGTTTGATGTTAGAGGAACATTCTTTGAGCACGAGGAGTTTGCATTTAATGCCAAATGATGCAATTTGAAGCACAGTGTATCTCTAGTCACATTTAACATTGGATTTGCTGACTTTCTCCACAGAATCCTAATTAAGATGGAAAAGGTCAGTGATCTGACTCTGCTCTGAGATTTCATTTTGTATCTGTACTGTTGGCTTTTTTATCTTTCACGAAGAGCTTAGTTCCAAAGAATGCTTCCTCTTTGCCAAAATTCCACATGATCTTGCCTTCAAGGAAACACATCCATTTTTAGTAAACTAGGAGAGCCTTTTCTTTTAAAGAAGATTTCTGGTAACAGTGATTTTAACCCATGAAATGTGGACACAAATAAGTTAATCCTAGTTCAAATTATAACAGCTATATTTCATTCATATGATTATTCATAGTGAAATTCAGTATTTGTGCTTTTATGGGGGAATTTGTCATTTGTTTTTTGCAGTTTAAGGTATGAGAAGCAGCAAGGGTGTGCACCTACTTGCCAAAGACAATAACCTGCATCACATCGATTACTTCTTGCTTGTTAAAAAATATGAAAATTTAAATAATACCTCACTGCAACATCTGTTGCTTTCTCTAAGAAATAGAAGTCTTTGCAGAAATTTTAGTTTATGCAATAATTTGTGTAAACTGTCTTCTGTCTTCTGGTTGTTGAAGTTATTTCATGCATACAGTACCAGAAGAATATGACCAAAACAAGTCTTAATTGGCAGGGTATTAATTAGGTATTTTAAATAAAATACCTTCTTTTTTTTCCTTTACCTCATTTACATTTTCTCATTTGAGAAAAACACCAGCTTATGCTGTGCTGCTGGGCAGCAAATAAGTAACCAGTCACTGGAATGATTTTATCTTCCAGTTTTGTTATAGCTGTGCCCCTCATTCAGGTGTTTTGAGGAAGGTTATGGGTGAGAGGATGGAATTGCTGAATTGTTTCATGCAGTAACTGCTGCACTCTACCCTATTTCTGGTCACATTATTTCTGGCATGGGAAAGGATTCCAGAGAAATTGAACAAAATGAATAATGTCACTGTATCTTAGGGATGATGTGTTCTGAACTTTAGGAAATTTAAGTACCTATTGAAGGTTTGGGGGGGACAAAGCAAGGATTGCAAATAACCAAAAGCAGTTCTTGAATTTGCAGGTTCAGAATTCACACTATTTTGTCATATGTTGCTTCTGTCTAATTCTCAATTCAATTCCCAATTCTCTTTTTAGCTTACTTGTTCTTTTCCTACTACTTGCCTGTTTTTATGGTCCTGGCCAACCTTCCCTCTTGGCTCCCTGTTTGGGCACATGAAATCACAGATGCTGTGTGTAAGATGGCATTCTCATGACCATAATGAGTAAAAATGCTCTAAATTTATTAACATAACTTGTAACTGGTTAGACCCATTTTGCAAGATTTAAGATACTGTGGCCTCAAAATTCAGCTGATTTAATCTGTTTCCCACTGCATGTCTACTGCTGAATAGGAATGCCAAGTTTTAAAAATCACTGTAGATTGAGAGAAGTCTGGAAAAACCTATTCATTGGTGCTAACCAGATTTGGTGTCTCTTTCCTATCACTCTGAGCTCATTTGTTGCTTAAAAGAGTGTATTTTCATTTCTTAATACCTAGTGTTATTTTTGCAGGGAGTTATTTCTGTAGCAATACTAAATCATAGTTCAGAGCATGTGAAGTTCTTGATTAATTCGTGCCTTATGATCTGTACAATGTGTAAAAAATAGTTTTTAGATGTTCTTTGGTAAGATAAAGTGAAACAAAAAGCAAATGAGAATTCTCATATTTGTGGTTAAAACCTTTCCAAAACAGAGTAGAAAGAAACTTTTTGTCACTTTTCTGCCAGAAAATAGGGCTCATTGCTTGGGATGCCTGTTTCTCTGTTAAAATGGGTAGAATTCAAGCTGTGTGAAGGAGGAATAAAGCTGTGAGCAGAAGGATGATCCTGTGTTGTGAGAGAAGTGGTGGAATTCAGAAACTTTTACACCTTATCCGTAAACCATTGTTGCAATAATTCTTCAAGTAGATGGTTAAACATCCAGTCAGTGTGGGAATTTAACTGTGGAAGTAAAGCAGAAGGGACCTTAGGACATACTAGAGCACTCTGGGGGATGGCTAGTGCAAAATAAGCATCCATTGCATAAATTATTGGAAGTGTATTCTGTGTTCTGCAGGATATATACAATTACTTTATTGACTCCTTTGTTACCTACAGATTCTTAAGCAGGTTGTGATCAGTTCAATTAATTTGCTGCTTCCACTTAAGCTGGAGTTCAGTGAGTGCTTTAAAATGCCAAGAATAGTCTCTGCCACCAAAGTGGGGATTCTTCTTCCTGCACCAAGATTTTTTTCCTGGTTCTGGTATAGGGTTTTTGGGAGAGATGATCAGAAAACCACTGTATTTCTGATCAGTTTCTCTCACACACTCTGGCAATGCAAAGCACCAGAGGTAGGAAAATTCTGCTTTGGCAGTAGCAGGAAGAAGGATCCATCAGAATGATATTTCTTTGCATTGATGCATTTATCTGATGTTTTATCTGGATTAGCAAATGGTAAGATCAGGGTGTTTACAGAGCCTGTCTTAGCAATCTGTAAGTGCAAGTTTTTCTTCACTCTTGGAAGAAAAGGGATAAAAGGAAAAAATGTTTTCTTTTTCACAAAAAATAGAAAAATAGGGCAAAGATCTCAAACTGCTTTCTGTCATAAAATAATAAAACTATTCTAGATATACAATGCAAACTTATTGCTGACTTCTATAATTTTGTAGTTTTAGCTTACACTATTAGAGCTGTCGGAAACATTTATTTAAAGTGTTGATTTTTCAAAATCAAGTTTGGACAAGTTGAAGCTGAGGTCAGGTTTGAGCCTGATACCAGCTGGAAAGAAGCACTCGGTATTTGTGTATTGGTGGGGGGGAGGTAATTTTTAATTTATTTCTTTTTTAAAATTTTTATTGGTGAACAGACAATGTTCCCCATTAACTTTTTGTATTGGTGAATTAGAAGTTTCCATGACTTTGATGCTTTCTTACCTGTGTGTACCCTGCTGAACTTTATATCCATCACAGCCCCTACTGTAGTGAGCTTTTGTCATACCTGGAGGTTGGGTAATGCTTCTATCAGAACTCAGAGCTGGGTGTGTCAGGAAGTGGGGACTGTAGGTGTGTGTCTGTGGGAACTGCCCTTTGGAATTTATAAGCAGCAGCTTTCCTTGACTTTTAAAGAAAAAAGAAGCCTTTGCAACTGCATTATTTATCATAATGCAGCTTGTGAAGGAGTGTAATGCTCAGGGATATTTTGTGCCCATAGACTGCTAATTGGAACTGTCCAAAGAAACATACAGATTCTTCAAGTATAAACATTTGGTAGGTGTTTTGGTTAGAGAAGTTTAACCAAAACAACCTTGCCAAGCAGGGAACTTAGTGAAGTTCTAAGGCAGCTTTATTGAATCTTCCTTGTTTCTGTCCCTTCAGACTTGTCCCGGAACAGACTGTCGGAGCTTCCAGCAGAAGCCTGCTACTTTGTCTCCCTGGAGACTCTGAATCTGTACCAGAACTGCATTCGCTACATCCCAGAGGCTGTTTTGAACTTACAGTCGCTAACATTTCTAAATATCAGGTAACAGTTGTCTTACCAATTTTGCTTTAGCATGAAGAAAGAAAGCTTTTGCACTCAGCCCAAACATACTTCTTTTTGACAGAGCATGGCCACTTATCAGAGCACCTGAAAAGGCACCAAAACCTCACATTGCTTCATACTGTGTTCAAAAGCCTCTGATCAGCCTTGATATTTGATTTTCAGAGTTTGTTCACACATAACTAGATAAAACAAGTCATGAAAAACAGCCTCATTAAACCACTTTTGTAGTAATTACATAAAAACTGATTTGATCATCTAAGTGGAGTGTGCTTTTTGTATGTGTCTTTCATTGCATGAATATTTCTCATTAGACTTACGATCATTTTGTTTTCTTTCTGTCCAAAAGTCGAAACCAGCTTTCAACATTGCCAGTACACCTCTGTAGTCTACCGCTAAAAGTTTTGATAGCAAGTAATAATAAGCTGGTTTCAATACCTGAAGAAATTGGACGGCTCAGACAACTGACAGAGCTTGTGAGTATACACTTGATTTCCAACTATTACTATTCTGCTCTTGGTCTAAGGATGATCTGTGTCTGCCACAGTGTCTCTAACTGTGTTTGGGTTTATACAGAGGTGTTAGAAAAGAGTTTTAAATACTCTGAGATTTTAGAAGAATTTTATGTGAGGGAAAAATGCATTGGAGAGCAACTGATCTATGTCAATTTAAATGTCTTCCCTATTCTAGAAAGGAAGGCCTGGTGGAATTAGAGTTCTTGCTATGTTTATTTCTGACATAAAGCTTTTATGTAGCCAATTGGGCTAACTTGAAATAAATTTCTAAATGCTTTGTTTTTTAAAGCTTTTATTTCCCTTTGTGTTTAAAATGAGAACATACTCCATGTCAGCAGTGAGATTGAATGACTATACAGATCTGAGGTGTTACATAAATAGCTGTCTTTTATTTTTCAGTCCCTAAATACACTGCATACTCTAGTCAACAGAGACTTAGACACTGATAATTCATTCTTCGCTCTTCTTTGTAGGATGTGAGCTGTAATGAAATACAGACAATACCTCCACAGATTGGCAGTTTGGAGTCCTTGCGAGACCTGAATGTCAGAAGAAATAATTTGGTGCGTTTACCTGAAGGTGAGAAAATGGCGCTCCACTATAACAGCAGAAATTTCAAACACTTCCCTCTTTTCAGTCCCTTTTTCTTCCCCTGAGAACTAGAAGCAGCTTAATTGTTTTGTGAAACACATATTTTTGTACCCTTGCTTTTTTTCTTACCCTCTTTTAATCTTCTGAATTGTATGTTTGTTTTCTATCTCCAGAGCTTGCTGAGTTGCCTTTGATTCGATTAGATTTCTCCTGCAACAAAATAACAACAATACCGGTTTGTTATAGGAACCTCAGACATCTTCAGACCATCATGTTGGAAAACAACCCTCTCCAGTCCCCCCCTGCACAGGTAACCTGCAGCTACAAAATCAGATGACTAGTTCAGCTAACGAGGGCAGAACTAAGTTATAAATTGAAGGATTATATTACATATTTGTTATTTAAGAACAAGAGAACTTTAAATACATTCTATTGTCTACAAGTATTAAATATGCAGCACAGCTTGAAAAATCCCTCTTCTTCTCATTACTGTATTAATAGTCTCTGCTGTGGAATATTACAAAAATTTCACTAATGTTGGCTTGAATATTTCTGCTTTCAGCAGAGGAGAGAGGAAACTGTTAGGCAAGACTAATTTTCTGTCGCTCAAATGTAAAAATTTTGACTGAGGCCTCAGTGCTGCAGTTTGCTGATCCACTTTGCAGCAGAGTACTCAAATTGGCCTTTGAGCTACAAACTGCAATATTGTTAATGTCTAATTTGATTTTCAGTGTGGGTATAGGAGCCCCTGAGTATTACAGGTTCTACTGTGAGCTGCTGCATCAGAGTCAAGAGGGGCACTTGCTGAAACCGTAGTTTCAGTAGGGTTTTGCTTTCCTTGTGAAAGCAGAGACAGCTGTTACTGCCTTCATTGACTATAAATTTGAGCTGGCTTTGGCAGTCTGCCACTACCATTCAAATATGGGCATGGGTGGGATGCATCTGTTCTGATGCCAAGGGTATAAATTCTGGTACTTGTAAATGCTCATGTCTTGTTTGCATGATGAAATTTCAGCATCCAGCTGACAGAATTGCCTGCAGACCAGATGTACTTGGAGGACAGCTTCCATTTGTCTACCACAGGCATCCCATGATGCTCCACTATAGCTGTTCCTCTAAAATGCAGTGATATTAGAATAAAAGATACATTGATTGATGGAAATGTGCTCATTTATTATTAGTCTCAACTACAACTTGAATGTCTGTAGTGTCTTTTGAAAATATATTGTCAACTTATACTTACTTGATTTTTGAATTTGTTTTTTTTAAGATATGTATAAAAGGAAAAATTCATATATTTAAATACCTGAACATAGAAGCATGCAAGATAGCTCCAGACTTGCCTGATTATGATAGGAGACCCATGGGATTTGGATCATGGTAAGTTTTGCACAAGCCACATTGCCAGTTTTAATGGCGTTCAGGAAAATTTTGTTAGTCCACCTTGAGTTTATTAAAGAAAACAGATCAAGAATTGTTCTTTGGCAAGTACATTGAGGAAGCTTTGAAAAATATTGTTTCTGGTATTTCATGGTGTATTCTAGTAAGGTGCCAGTGTGTGAGAAGTGGTTCAGGAGATGACCTGGGCAGTGTCATGGGAAAGGCAGTGTCAGAGCTGATTTGCAGTAAAAAGAGAATATTAATAAACAATACAGGGGGCATGTTCCTGTGTTGTTAACATCTATGTTCAGTTTACAAGATCTTAATATTTTCCACAGACTTACTGAATCATATCCCAGCTGTGATTTTTAACCTTTTGTACAGAATTTTATAACAGCCATGCTCAAACCGCAGGTGTAAATGCTGATTTCCACCCCATTAGTAAACTGTTATTTCTGGCAAGCTTTCACTTGGCACTGCTGCTTGGCATTGTAACACAAATATTGGAACAGTCAGCCATATCAGCTGCTAAATTAAGATGTCTAGCAAAAAGCAGGAGTTAAGATTTATTTCTGTTATGTGATACAAAGAAAGGCAGTCAGTGAAGTATGAAACTGAATATATATAAAAATTATTTCTGTCATCTTTGAAGGTAGTAATAATGTGTGGAAGAGTAACTTGCTGAAGGATATACTGCTGCCTTAGCAGCAATAAAACACAAATCAGGGGGCTTCACAATAAATCATCATGAGTCAGATTTATGAAGCAGAATTTGCATGAGGGGTGACAGTGATTCCTCATCAGCACTGAATGTCATAAGTTACTGTTCTAGATGAGGTCAGCATATGAACATGTCAAGGGTTAATCAATTTCCAATACAAGCTGTTGCAGCTGGTTTCTGCATAATACTGAGGATACTGTCCTTTTTCTTAAAGGAAAAGGCTCTAAATGAAAAAATGTCATCTGTTTAGCTCTAACATAGTTTGTTAATTTTTAAGAGAAATTGAAAATCAGGCGGGCTGTAGGCTTACTGATTAATTGTTGTCTGTACCTGTATATTCCTGTGGAAATTTTTATAAATTGCTTTTGTGAAATGAGAAGAATGAATATATTTTAATCATAGCTTGAAGTTGTAAATGTGAAAATGAGGGCAGAACTAGTTGAGAATGCTTTCTCTATAATTTTTACCAGACTCAGCAGCAGGAAATGGGCTTCAAATGGCTCTGCCTTAGCTGTATTTCTGTACTCAAGAAGAGATAAAAGTTGGTGGTACAATTATTTGTTGTACTGTGCTGTTTAGGGCATTTAGTGTTCCAGGTGATTCTTTCCATCTTCATGTAGCTATGGAAGAACTGTTGGTGCAACAGAGCACATATTAGGAGAAAATTGTGGAATGATCCTGTGAAAGAGAAAATCCCCAGTTGTTATATTTTTATTTAACTTGAGGTGAAAGAAATAAAATCCTTCAGCTGTGATAGAGTTAATATTTCCAGGCAAGGCACAAGAGCTTTGTGTTTGTTATCTTCAAAGGTAACCAATAGAAATACGGTATCAGTCAGTCCACCTAGACTTTGTTGCTGGTTTATCTGATCAGCTTGGTGTAATACCATGCAGGTTGAGGTTTTGAGTGGTAGAAACTCTTAAAGTTTAGGGAAGTCTGTGTCATACTGTCAGTTCACATTTGTCAAACATTTTTAATAGCAAGGCTGTTGATAATGCTAAGAAAACAAGATGCTCCTAAACATCATAGCAGGACGTGGGTTGGAGGTTCTAGCACAGCTAATTGATTGTTTTAGCCTTGTCAAATGATATCAAACTGTTTAACCAGAGTGAGTCCCTGTATGCTTCAGTCCTTTTCTAAACGTAAGCTATGGGAAATTTATCTTGTAGCAAGTTTTGTTTAGCTGCAGCAAGCCAGTCTCATTTGCAGCAGTGAAACTCAGAGCAGCTCAGGTCGGTGCTTGAGGGAATGAGATTGAGAGGAGGCAGAAGTGTCAAAGCTGTGTAGCAGTTGTTGGCAGACTGGCACAGTGTGGAGCTAGAAGGTTTGAAATACCAAGTACTCATGGGTGAACCAGTGTAGTGAATATTCTGGGACTTGGGGTGACTGTTCTTGCTTACAGAAGGTAAAGATACAGATTTTAGTGTGACATGGAAATGGCAGCAAGTGCTGTCTTTCATTGTTGGTCTTAGTAGGCATTTGGCTTCTCCTCCTTTGAATTCAAGCCTTACACAGCTTCCTGTAAGCTGTAGTTAACCCAAAATGGTCTGATCTCTCCAAATGGCTAATGGTTGTTCCTTGTGGCTTGTTGGTCAGAGAGGAATAAAAATCTCAAGTCTCAGCTGATTTTAGGATGGCTTCTGTATGATTATAAGTGTGTAACATGTGTAGTATTGGATAGGTGGGTTTAGTTGTTAGAAAGGAGAAGTCCTGGGCACAGTGTTTATGTATTTTTGAGCTTCCAGCTAATTTTTGTGTTAGATGTAAAGCTTTTCAAATTCTCCAATTGAAAAGGAAGGCTAAAAGAAAATTTGTATCAAAACACTTCCTCATTTTTGAGCTCCTTAATTTGCAGTAATTGTTTAATTTACAGCAAAGTGCTCAGGAGATGCTGAAAATATTGATTCATTTTAAAATGGAATTCTACTGCAGATGGATTTTTCTTTGACCCATGTTTTAAAAATATGTGTAAGTTCTATGAACTGTTAGTGTAATTGTGGTTCTAATGTCAGTTACTCAAATTAGTAGCTCTTTTAACTACGTTGGGTGACTTCATAGTCATTCTTTTTTCTTCTCACCAGAAGAGGGGAGTTGGTTTTTTCTTTGTCTTTTTTTCTTTTGGATGGTTTATTATGCAGATGATCTTTCTGTTCAAATACAGGGCCGTAAAAGTGGATTTGGGCTAATCAAAACTCCATGCAGATGTAAGAGCTTGTCTTTTAGTCTACATCTGCATAGAAACAGATGCATAGCTTAATGTGTCTCATCTGTAGCCTCCATCCCTCCTGGTACTTCTTTCCTGTTTCATGTCTATCTGAAAATTAAAATAGGCCTTGAGAGTAGTCTGTTGGTCTTCTATTAAGATGGTGGTGATTATAATAATAATAATAATAATTTGAAAATAAATATTTCCTGAAAGTGAAATTTCAGTGGGAGCAGCAACTTGAGAGCAATGCCAGTGAGAAAGTGACCTGCAATTTAGTTCCGATGGGGTGAAGCAATTAGCTTCCTGAAATTCATTCTTCCTTGTGCATTATGTAGTAATTACTGCTGCAGTTCTCCCTGGGGCATCGAGTGCCAATAGGACAGTTGAGCCATTGTGAAATGCCATCTGCAGTGGATCAGACAAGTCCCATTGTCTCTTTTACTGTAGCTATCTGCAGCAGTTGCCAGAGTTGACATCTGTGATTGCTATACTGCTAAATTATGTAGTTTCTAAGCCCAGAAATTTAAAGAACTGTATGCCTGTTTGGTTATATGTATTGTAACACTGGGCACATGTCTAATGCCTTTGTCTAGACATGTCGTTGACAAAGCTCTGTAAATGAAAACTACTTCTACAGTTATTACATTATGATGTATCTGAAATACTGTTACTTACTGCAGTTTCTTATTTAATTATGACACAGAAGACATTTATGTAATATATGCTGCATACTTTTGAGTAAAAGTAGTATGTTCTGTATTTTTAGTGATTTTATACATATTTATGCTTATTTGTGTTAAAGTTTGTTTGACAGTGGTTTTCAACCAAAACATTTGAGTAGTAGAAAATGAAAGTTTGACTTGCTAAACAGAAATATGAGACCAGTTTGCAGTTTGCTTTGTCATAATTTCTCTTTGGGAAATGTTTGAAGAGTGGATCTCTCCTTTGAATCAGCTTAGCTCTGAAGGCCAGGCAGTGGCAGGTGACAGCTGACTGACAAGGATGGTGAGCTGTCAGCACGTGCCTCCTGCTCTATTGTAGCACGTGCTGCGTGAGGTTTTCAGAGATGCTGAGCTTGTGAGCACACTGCAAGTGTGCTTGGTGGCTTATTCTGCTGTTGTTGTATAATGGCTGAGAAGCTTTTGGTGGTGTTTCTATCACAGTAATTAAAACTGTGTGTTTGACAGCCACGAGGAGCTCTATTCCAGTCGTCCATATGGAGCACTTGATTCTGGCTTCAATAGTGTGGACAGCGGAGACAAAAGATGGTCAGGAAACGAAGTAAGTGTTGCAGCTTTATTTTTGTTGAGTGCAGTATTTTACAGTAAAGATAAATAAATGAATGTGTCTGGAAGCCCATTCCATAGGTAACACACACGTGCTAGTGTGCAGGTTGCCTTGAGCCAATATTACTTGTTTTATTGGAGAAAAAGCAAGGTTAATTTTATATGGGACAGACCCCAAGTTGGAAGTATTAACAGAAATGTATAAAAAGTGCAGGAGAGGTTAATTTACTGGAGCATAAAAAATTAGAAAAATACGGTTCCTCATTTTAAAAACTTTGTAACAGTATCAAATTACAATGCTGAGTCAACTGTTATTTTTCATTAAAAGATGTTTCAATAAAATAAATCTGAACATGAAAATTCAGCTTTGGAAATCAGCTGGAAATTTGTCTTCCTTTGTCTAAAACATTAAAATCTGTTTGCTATTTACAAGGAGGAAAATAGGATCTCTTAGCAAAAAGATTGTCAATTATTATTTACAGGAAGAAGTTCCCTTTTCCTCTTGCTACATCTAGAAAATAGCCAAGACCTAAAGTGCCGCAGTGAGCTATACTCCATACTTGCATTTCTAACTTGATTTTAGAGAAGGTGCTAGGATTTTCCATCCTGGCATGTTTTCAGTCACATGCAGGTACTGCAAACAAAACTGTAGGTAGCTGGTTTCTAAAGAAAGCTCAACTCTATGTTTTTTTAAAACAATACATTATAGCTGTCTTTTGCTTTAAATTAGTGTTTTGTGGTTGTAAAACAGGGCAATTGAAATACAAATCAAGGACAAATCAAGAAGTAGTAGATTACAAAATTATGTTTCTGAGAAGAAATGTTTCCAGACTTCACTGTTTTTTTTCCAAAGCCAACAGATGAGTTCTCAGATCTCCCATTACGTGTGGCAGAGTTCACCAAAGAGCAGAGAATGAGAAGAGAAAGTCAGTACCAAGAAAACAGAGGGAGTGCAGTTGTAATTAATGGTGGAGGTAAGTAGTGACTTTTGGCTAACAGTATTTATTGTTATCATTATTAAAGTACCAGAATGTTTCCTACAGATAGTAGCTTGTTTAAAGCTTCTGGAAAAAAAACAGAAAGGTCTAGGTGGAATTACACAAAAACAATGTTGTGAAAGTTTGGGTTTTTTGTGAGTTTTTTTTAAGATTTGAAACTGAGATGGGAATTTAATGAAGCCACAGTATATAGGAATGTAGTTTTGGATGGTTGCAGTAGCAGAGGGGGTGGCTTTGGCAGTAACAGTTGCTAGATTGTGTGGTGAGGCAAGGAGAAGTCTGTTTTAGACAAGCAGGAAGGGGCGGGGGAGTAAAGAAGAATGTCTGCGAGAGTCTGGAGCAAGTTTGCGGAGAGCTTTAGGAAAAAAGAAATCTCTAGTGCTCTTATACTTTCCCCTGCATCCCCAGTGCAATATTTTCACCAGGGGCGTTTGCTCAATGTCATGACTCTCAGAATCCCTGGGCAGAATGTGGAAAAGCAGTGACAAGTGAAAAAATTGCCCTACATAGAATCTCCCACACAAAGAAAAATCAATACCAGCCAAACTGTGCTGTTTCTTGCTCTCGTTTCAGTGATTCCTAGTTTCTTTCATTCTTCTTTTAAAATAAAATTGCAGGTGCCTTATATTGTTTTAGAGGAATTTTGTTGTTTTCTGTAGTGTTATTCATTGTTTCCACATACACTTGTTATATTTATTGTATTTGCATCCAGAAAACTTAGACATACTGCTCTCTGTTTTGTTGTAGTAGTAACACTAGTAGAAGGATCTGTCATATGCATTCTGATTTTTCTGACAGAGAACCAAGAGAAATTATTCCAAAATAATTTACACAGGTCATTGTGGAGTGTTGATATTAGCTGGAATACTTTGATATATAGTTTTTGGTTTTGAAAAGGAAATCACAGTATTTACTTTTTCAGTCATTGCAAAAGTATTTGCAGCCAGCAGTATAAAACTACCTCCTTGATGCATGTTCCTCGTTGCTTTTTGAAAGGCATACATTTTATAATTATTTCAAAATTTGTTGAGCTGATGTCAGTGGGCCTGACAAAATCCAGGAGCTTTCAGGCTGAGCTTTCCCAGATGGCAGAAAAAGCAGGGCCTTCGCTCCTGACTGTGTTGCATTGCTGGGTTTTGTCCTCTCTCATGGGTTATTTGATTGTGGGTGTTTTCTCTGTGTATGTTTGTCAAGTGGAACATGATCTCGATCAGATCGACTACATTGACAGCTGTCCCACGGAGGAGGAGGAGGAGGAGGTGAGGCAGCCCAAGTGCCAGGACTCAGACAGCCTCAGCTCCCAGTTCATGGCGTACATCGACCAGCGGCGCATCTCCAACGAGGTGGTGCTTTTCCTTGTGTTCATTCAGTTCACACACCCCAGCAAAGCTCTTGGGAAAACTCTTCCTTGTTAAGTCATTTGGATGTTACCCTTCTGGAGAGAGTCCTCAGAAACTGAACCTATAGAAACAGATTTTTAGCCACATCATGTTTTCTTCTGTGCTCTGTCAGTCTTAATGAATACCTATGTACACCATTACACAGTTCAGTGGCTCACTGTACAGACTACATGAATAACTTGCCTGAAAAAAAATATTTGTGGCTGGTCTGCTTAAACAATAACTATGGTGCTGTGATTCAGATGTGTCCTTTCAAAGTTCTGTGTGTTTTGAAGGAGAAGGATATTTGCTGTGTGAAGAAAAAAAAAAAGGGGGATCTTTAGCTTTTATGTAGGAGCTTGGTCCCTATCTTGTGAACCTTTTATTACTGTTTAAAATCAGTCACACAGATATGAGATGCATTCAGTATCAGATCACAGAAGCTGAAGCACAGACACAAGAGCAAGACTTTTCTAAGTCAACTGTAGGCAATGCAACATAAAGACTCCTTGCTGTAGACCGGGAAAAAGCATTGGTCAGCATCACAACAGCTATTCCTCAGGGTCTATCTAGTCATAAAAATTAAATTGCTTTTAGCTGAAGGAGTAGTTTCTCTAAAAAGACCGTCCAAAATATTGTACTGCTTAGGAAGGCTGGCTGCAGTATAACGGCATGCATGCAGGCATGAGTGAAAAATGGCACAGTAATCTTGAAAGGTTTCTATTTTCTTAAATTAATGGGTGTCAGTGGAAGTTTTAAAATAACATGAAAGGCAATATGTCCCTGTTCCCAATAGGATAAATTATTTCATTGCTCAAATTAAACCGAGAGTCTTCTTATTAATCCCATGATTTGCTTTCTTAGTCTTTCTGGGACCTGTCTAGAATGTCATAAAAGACCATCAGCTTCTTTATTCTATATTTCTGAGAATCCAATCTTCACTACTCTACACTTGTAGAGTTAAACTCCAAAGAATGTATTTACTTTTCAATACAAATTTTATACCTACATGAACTTCTCTGCATGATTCTTAATACTGGAGGTTTTAAACTCCTAAAGTTACCAGCATGCATATTTAGTCTTGAAACTATATTTCTTTAAATTGGAGAAAAAAATAAGAGTGAGCTTGCTTGGTTGGAAATGAACATCCCTGACTTGTGTTTTGTGCTTCGTTGTCAGGTGTTTTAAATACCAGTAGTTACAGATGTAGCTCTACAGAGAGATTGTTTGGCATTAATGTACAGTTTTCTGAATAAATTGCTAGCTTAGTCTTTTGTGGTTTTTTTTGCTTAGAGCTCACCAGTGAAGCCTGTATCCATCAGAGAATTTCAGAGAACAGAGGATTCAAGACGACATTTGCATCAAAACAGGTAAGAATTACTGTGGCAACAATGATTTTATCCAGAATTTCGTGATGAATGCAGAGCATGTATTTACTGAACATGTTAGAAAATGGCATTGTTTTCTGTTGCTTTGCCAGAAGTGTGTGTATGGCACTTTTTTGATAAGTTATTGCTCCAAATTAGGAATTGGAATTCTAATAATGGCACTGAGCAAAAGGCATAACTGTTCTATGCCAATACTTGACTCAAAATCAGTTGGTTAAAGAAATCTGCAAAATTAAAGTGCATATTTTTAAACTGCTTTAATATCTGCTTTTTGGGATTTAATTTGTGCTTTGATTGAATAGTTGATTTAAGCTGTAGTACATAGAGGACAAAAGGGATACACGGACTTGCTGGAAGGATAGAAATTCTATGGAGTATCTGATGTGTCATGAGGATGCATTCTTGCTTGACTCCTGCTGGTTTTGGTGTTGTGGAAGATTAATTTATTTTAAAAAGTACCTTTCTGGGCCATAATCATGAGCCTACATCAGCAGAAGGGATAGAATGGGAATCAATTCTGAAAACAAGTTGCTTATTTTGATGAAGTATGTCCATGCTCTTTAATGATTACTCTTTAGTGATTACTTTAATGATTATTGGAGAGAATGCTTATCTGTAAAATAAAGGTCAGAATTGGAGAGAGTACCAGTGAGGGCTGGTTAGGTTTCTGAAAAGAATTTTGGATGTCTAGTTAAAAAAAATAAGATATGCAAAGAAAAGATAAAAACAAACAAATTTTTACAAATGAAAATTGATAGAACCTTTATTATAGTATTGAAGCATTTCAGTATTCTGTGGACTGAAAGTGAATTTGCAGGGACTCCACAGAAAACCAGCCCAGTTGTACTTGGAATGTTTGGGGGGTGGGGGAGTGGTGGAAAAGACAACTGCTAGTCCTAAGTAGGTCATTACTTATACTGTCAGTTGAAATTATTAATGGATTCTAAAATGATTTTGAAAGAGCAAATTAAACCAAGATTAGTGTATAAATTTTCCCAGAGTTTTGGCAAGATTTTGATAGGCATTCTGAAATGTGCAGAAAATGTACAGATACAGTAGCTGTACTGATACAAGGGAGGGTAGCTATTTCAGCATATGTCAGCAGTCCTTATCCTGTCCACAGGTCAGGTATAAAGTGATATAGCAATTCTGCCATGCTCTCCCCCCAAAAAGTGAGTGCTCTTGGTTTGAAAAGTTGATTTTTTTTTACTTGTTTGTTTACTTTTTCTTAAATTTGAACATTTGTGGTCAACATGGAAATAATTAAACTTTACAAACACTGGTTTCCGTGATAAATCTGAAGGAAATAGGAGAAGGCTGTTAGCTGGGGAGAGCTGCTGTTTACGTAGACAGATGTTAATGGTAAAGGAAGTTGTAGCTCAGTAAGCTATCCAGTGATTTCAAAATTTAACTTGAGGATAGCAGCAGATCTCCATGCAGAAGTAGTTAATCAGCGATCTGAATGAATTGTAGCTTTCACTATGCTGCAGCAGAGTGAAATTATTAAGGAACTAAAACCAGATCATGTTGTTATTGCCTTCAAAACTGTGTAAAAACAGCCATATGACAATGAGTAATTTTTTGTATTTTAAGCTTGTATTAGTCAAATATTTTATTTTGTGGCAACCACAAGCTGTAAAGTGCTTCCACAGTAATTCTGTGCAAATGCCTTGGCAGCCAGCCTTTTCTTTTTTTTTTTTTTTTTTTTCTTTAGCATGCTGGAGCCATTAAAACTCTGAAAGTTGGATGTAACACAGACTTCATCTCAAGAGTACTTATATTAGTTGATTCAATTAAATAAATGCAGTTTATGCCTCTGGAGAGACTGTGGTGCATTCCTGATGCAACAAAGCTGTGTGTACTCTGCTCTGAACACACTCCTTGGCACTGAGCTGAACCCAGTCCTGTCTGTTCAAAACAGCGCTAAGTAATGAGTTTGTCATGTGCTTCAGTGCTAATTTAAGTAACAGAAGAGACCTGTAACATCTGGGTCTTCCACATCTCATCTTCATGGGGAAAAGGCCCTGAGTGTGCACACAGCCAGCTGGACTGACATTTTTTGGAAATGCGTGGTGAAGTGTGTCTGTGTTCCGTGGCTACCCCAGGAGCGAAGGTCGCAGAGTTTAGGCTGTCAGGAGTAAGCTCCTTGATTTCCATCAACTTTGTTTCTAGGCAGCAACATGTCAGAGTACATGCTGTAGGCTGTGGACCTTGAGAATTGTTTCAGTGCTAACAGCTGCCTCTGGCAAAGGACTGACTGCAAAATTTCTCTGTTATTGTTGATATGATGGATAGGAGCCAGATGGGTTCTTGTTTACCTTGTGGCTTTGAGGGCTTGTGTCACTGACAGTCACCTGATTGGTGAGGTGAGCAGATTTGTGCTGAAAATACCCAAGGGTCCTGATGTTTAAAATAATTCTGTTCTTTTTAGAGCAGAATAAAACCTGCAATAATCCAAATATTGTCCTAAAAGAGAGAATCCATCTTTGTGTATTTTAAAATCATGGTTAATTCAGCAAGTTTTGTTTAATTACGAACTGCAGTTGTGATCTGACTTGGTATCACAATGTGATTTCTTTAGTCCAAATTTCACTTTTGTGATTATCTGAAGTTAATTGTTTGGGCATTTCTCTCACAAAAACAGTTGTAATCTAGAGTAGAATTAATATGACAGTAGTCTGTGTGCATCAGTGGCCAAATCCCCTTCCACCTGGTGTCTTACCTGCAGGGATACAGATGAATTACGAAGACCTGAAACTCTAAATTTGATGCAGGACAGAGAGCATCAAGTACTAAGGAGTTATGTGGACAGGACAGAGAGGTAGGGAAAAAGAAATTGAGTGTTTCTGCCGATTCATTTTATTATTTTCTCCTCCCTCAAATAACCATACTATGCAGTTGTTCCTCTCAGTGAGGATGATGTGAAAAATTCCTGGTTTGGTCACTCTTAGAGAATGGGTATAAAGTACTGAAGTATCTCAATGTAGTAGGCCAAGTGTACAACCCCACTGGTACATCTTGTGCTGTAAAAAAATGTTATTACAATTCAGAAGAAGAAATAGAAATGACTCACAAAATCTGTCATTCACGGTGTTAAATCATCATCACAGCTGTTAGTAGACAGTTACTCTTCTGATTTCATCAGCTACTTGTGTGTTACTGACAATTCATGTATGCAAAATTTTTAGATTTAAGATTAAAAGTCTACTTACTCTCTGTTTTTGCATTTGTCAGACCCCTGCCTGATTCACCTTATTTTCTCTCGCTATCAAGTCACCACACCCAGGTAACACACAGAATTCGAATGGTTTTGAATGAGCTTGATGTAAAACCAAACTGATGTTACCCATAGGACATGGGCTGTTTCTCCATAACCCATCTGCAGCTCTGGCCTCACAGCCTGATGCCCTGTTTGGTTGCAGGTGCCTAACGCAGACTCGGAGCTGCACCGCCGGCACATCGAGCGCACCCGCCGGGAGGCCCAGCTGGCTGCCCTTCAGTACGAGGAGGAGAGGATGAGAACTAAGCAGATTCAGAGAGAAGCTGTCCTTGACTTTGTTAAGGTGCCTCCTTTCAGTACCTACTTCATACTTTATCTTTTCGAAATCCCTTAATTATAATTAATTGCCATGCTAATTACTGCTTGTATGTTAACGCTCCCGGCACTTTATGAAGAATTTGGACAAATACCATTTAAGTCCATTAAGTGTTGGTGCTGTAGCTTAACAGGCAAGGCTAGAACTGGGGAGGAAGATGGAAGATTTACCCAAAATGTGATTGTTGCAAATTTCACCTCATACTTTCAATTTTCATTTCCATAGATGTGATGGGATTGGTTTAAGAAAGAAGAGGCCTTTATCTGAGAAGGCATAGAGGCAGTTTAATTTTGAAGACAAATTTGGCAGGGAGGAAATAATGATACACACAAAAATATAATGCTGCCTGATCTATTTTGCTATTTTGTGATAATAAAATAAGTTTCTTCTGGGTAAAGCGTGGGTGCAGACCTATGGTACATCAGGCACTCACCCTGAACACTGTGTCTTCACTGTCTCTATCTCTGCACTCATGTCTTCTGCTTAGCATGCCAGTTTATTTATATGATAGTTGATTTAAATTTGTTTTACTGTTTGCTGCTCTGGTCACTTACCTGAATTTTGCCATCAAAAATTCAAGAAATGTTACAGTTAATATTTATTTTGTGTTTAGAGCGGTCTGCAGAGAGGCAAAGCATGGTTTATTGCTTATATTTCATGTATAAAGTTAGTCTAGAAAAAGGTCTTAGCTGCCTAAAACTGGGCTTTTCATTAGCAACAGCTATTCTTAGGCCTCTGGCACTATTTTGTAGTAAAGCTGCTTATTAAAGATTCAGCTCAGTCTTTTAGTTAAAGATTAAGCTTATAGGATGCATGTTGTTCGTTGATGAGTCTCCTGGGGTTTTTGGTTTGGGTTTGATTTTTGGGTATTTTTCTTCTGTTTCCTTTGTTGTTCATGACCACTTTATTCTCAGCAGTTAAATCCCTCCCGTGAGTTGTATTTTGGGTTTATTATGCATCTTTCATATGCATAGTTTTATATTTTTGTTTGTTTGAATGTGAAATAAAGGCTGATTTCTTACTAACATCAGGGAAGTTTCAGCTCAGTGAATCCAGTGCATGTTCTATTTAAAAAACTGAGACCTCTGTTTTCAAACACTTATAAGTTATGCTGATTTGTTGGGAGCTTTTGTTTCTCTGTGACATTATTTTAAGTTTTATCTTTTCTTTTTCTGTGTAGCAAAAAGCCTCCTTAAGTCCTCAGAAACAAAGTCCAATGGATAGTGAGGTAAGAGTCCAGTAAGAGCATTAGTAGGGATGTCAGCACTTAAATTCCTAGCTCTCCATCAGAGTTCTTCTCCTCATTGTGGAAAATACCTCAAAACTGGGTTACATAGTTTTTTCACATACTATTTAGCCTTGGGTTGGGGTTTTTTTAATGCGCTCAGCCTAGTATTTTCTTCTGTTCGTGTAGATTGCCTGTCCAAGTGTGCTGTTTTATTGTTTTTTGTATGTTTTCCTGTGTTCTCTTTAGAAAATAAATTTCGTATTCTATCCTAACCTGCTCCTTGTGGGCAGTACGGTTTATGTTCTAACAGGAGTACTCAGATTAGATCACCAGTTACCCCAGAAATATTAAGCTTTAGAATTTTGAGGGTTGTCAGAAAAAGGAATAAATATTTTTTACGTTTTTTGCTACTATAGTTTTACAATAATGTAGTATTTATCATCAAAATCAGATCATTCACTTGGTAGTGTTAATTAGATAAAAGCTTTTAATATTATAACAAATATGATAGTACTTCAGCAGTATTTTCTCTTTTTGTTAGAAAATTAGCAAAACATGGGGTAATTGAAATAGTTTTTTGCTCCTTTAACTTCTTAATGTTTTTCTTTTCTTAATTTATTCTTTTAAAAGGTCCTTTGTTCTACCAGAGTCAGCACTGTGAATGCATAGTGTTCTGTATTTGCTTGACACAACACAGAAAGCAGAATAATTGATTCCTTAAGTAATATGACTGGACTGTAATTCCTGGGTCATGATGCTGTGTATTCCTACAGAGTTACAGATACTTCATGGATTGTTTTAAAGAGCCTCACAGTGCTATAAGCGAGCAGTACATGTTCCAAAATGTCTGTCTGTTCACATACCATGTGTTTCTGACATTGTGTGTGTTTCTGACATTGCTCCATCTCTCCCACCTCCCAGTGTCCCTTTCCATCCAGAAGGTCTCAGCATACTGATGATAGTGCCTTGTTAGTGGTAAGATCCTGCACGTAATGGCCTTTTTCTGTGGCACATTCTAGAGCATAGAAATGACAACATGTAATGATTGTCTCAGATTAGACCAACTGTTTTAGAGCTAATCTAAATAGCATAAAACATGACCATCTCCTTTGAAAAGTAGCTTAGCTTTGAACTATGATGTTATGAATATGTTGACACTTTTGCTGTCAGACATTTGCTAATAATACAATGATGTTTTTTCCACAAAATAATTAAAGCTTATATTTTATTTGAGAGCAGAAGACTATTAGTGGTAGTAAAGAACAGTTTCTAGAATGAAAAATTCATCTCTAGTTGTTCTGGTTTGATTTCTTTGCCATTCAGCTTGCTTCCTAATTGATGTGCTCTTCAGTGTCAAGGAAGGGATTTTACTGCTTAGTACAGCCTTCTACTTTAGCTTGTCTGTGTCCTGCACATGGGGGTTAGAAATACTTGGCACTAGCAAAAAGTGTTCTATTTATGAATGCTACAAATCATGAAATACTCCTCATACAGTTTTATTGTTTATTAGTGCAAATGTCTTAAAAATAATCTATTTTGAGCATTTATCAAAAATAAAAACAAGTGTGCACATATTTCATGTTTTATGCTATTTCTTCCTTTTTGGCATCTTAGCAATGTAGCATAACTAAAAAATCTAATTAATGTCATAATCCCTGTCTAGAAAATTAAAAATACACCTGATTTGCCTGCTGTTGCATGACTGCATGCCTTGAATTTATTTTCTTGATTTATGTGCTTCCATTATCTGCCTAAATTTTCTTTAGGCAGTACTCTTGGTTATCGTGTCTCTCTCCTGAATGTGTTGGTCAAGGTATTTACTGTGTCTTTATTCAGACTTTTTGGGTTTTCTGCTTTTGTAAGACTAGCACTTTGTGGGTGAGGAAGAAAGCTTAAAATGTTAGAGAGAAATTTAATAATAATTTGGTTGTTTAGAGAAATCACTATCAATGAACATATTAAAATGTACTTTCATAGTTAGGTCATAAAAAGCAGGAGAACAGCAGTAGTTTGGATTGAGATGATTCTCTATTGTCAGTGAATTTGTTTTTGGAACGTATTTGCAGATGCCTGTAGGAACCGCATTTCTACTTGATTTTGTGATCACAAATTAAGATACAGAATTTTCAGAAGCTACATTGAAACTGGCTTCCATTGCTGTTTGTTTCCTTTCTTGTCTTTAACCAAGTTACATCCTTTTACTTCACAAAAAGAGTGACCAGGCTGGCAGGGAAGGATTGAAAGCAATAATTTCTCTGTTCATTTTTCATTTGGTTCCACACATTTTTCAGCAGCACTAAATTATAATAGTATATGAAATGCAGGGGTTTGTGATCTGTAGCTGTCTTCAGTGCTGGAAATCCACACTGTGCCTGATGATCACATATGCCAGGGCAGCTCTTTCTGGCAATTACTGTAACTGAAACATTAGATCCATACTGGCTCATGAATTTGTACCATCTTTTGTTTAAAGATAAAAACTTGTTCAGCATCAAGGAAATGGTCATCAGATTGCTTAAAAAAAATTATTAGAGTTTACATTGCTTTTACCTTTTTATATTCTATTGTGTTTCATTTGACATTTCCCCTATCCTTATGTGTTTGAAATTTAGCTAGGTCTAATTTCTGAGGCCATAAGGAAAAGCTTTTAAAAGTCCTAAATCTAATATGTAGTTAGAAAGCAAGTAAAAAGCAATTAAAGGCAGAGCTTTTATTTTACTGCTTTGCTCTTCAGGCATTGCTACTGCTTTAACAAAAAATTGCAGTTGTGAATCTCCTTTTTAAAATCTTTGGTATTTCTTTTGGTCATCTTTTTGTTGTCTTTAATCACTAATTAAAATTAAAATGTATTCATGTTGCACAGGTTACTCTGACCATTTCCTTCTGTTTATAAACAATGCCAGGACAGTTGGTTTGAAGTCCCAGAATGATTGCCCATACCTTCTGTGGATGTTAATGGTTCCCTTTAGTTGTAGTTCTTCCTGCATACCTGTGATTTGAAGTGGAGTCTGGCTGTAGAGCTTCGTTGCACACTCTGGTGGATTTCTTTGGGTTGACCTGTGGTAGATAACCAGACTAAAATGTTGTTGAAGAAGTGAAATCACTGGCCTCTGTGAAAAAACAAACGTTTTATGTTAGTCAGAACCTCTTGCCGTTCTCAGAAGGATAGTTCCATTTGTTACAATGGAGATTACTTTTAGTGCTGGTGTTAAGCTTTCAGACTTGGCTAATGACTCGGTTTCAGCCTTCATTGCTTCTAAATCTCATTTTTCTCCTAATAGTTTCTTGTTTTCTGCTATACTGTCCATTACAACGTTGATGCTGTCAAAGGGGGAGAAAACCCCAACACATCCTCTCTCACTACTGCTCAATTTCTCTGTTGTGAAGCCCACAAGGTACTTCAGAAGCATCAGGCAGCTGCTGTGACCTCTTCCTCTCACAACCTTTGTGTCATTGCTGCCTTATGCTCCCTTCCTTCTGTTGTTTTCTTGTTGTGGTCTCAAATGTGGCCTGAGTCTGTCATATTACTGTTAGCATATAGGATCTCTGAAACATTTGAAGTTATGACTACTTTTAAGTTAAGCACCAGAGTGTTAAAAATAATACTGGTATGGGTAAAGTAAGCAGGACTTAACTTATGCAGATTTGTACCCTGGAGTTTTCTCTCAGACCCTTGGCATTCATTTGCGTATTCAAATGTTTAATAACTGAATTCTCTTAAAATATCCTTATTTGGTTCATGCAGAGTTCTGGTTGGGCTCTCTTTTGGCTCTCCCTGTATCTGCAGTTGTTTCTGGCACAGGGAAATTTTTGTAACTTCAGTGCTAGACCTAAAGACTGCGTGCAGCATGTGCAGAGGGTGGTGTAAGTCTGAGCTCCAGCATCCTGACTCCTTTAGTGTTGTGGCTGCCTTTTCTCACAGTTGTTCTTTGCATCACTTCTTCCTTTCTTCCCTCTCTTTCTTTCCTCACTGTCCCTGACAGAATGGCTTTGAGCCTCTCTTTGTGTTTGAGATTGACAGTAACACCAATACCATTAAAAGGAGGCCAGGCACTCGCAAACAGGTGAAGAGCATGCAGTGTGTTGGTGTTGTGGTTGTCCCTCCCTGTGCTGTGCCGTGCTGTGTCCCCTTCCTTGTGCCCGCTGCTGGGTGTGTGCATAGTGACCCCTTCTTGTTGATCTCTGTCGAGCTTGCCCTGCGCTATTCATACAGGAATAAGCAGATACATTGATGTTACAGACCACCTAGTTCTCGTTTATTTTAATGTTCTCATGTGCTAGCTAATGTGTTGTCTAAGTCAAGTGATATTTGAAACTCTTAAAAAATAAAAAAAAACCACCACTTTGGCTCTCCCCTGCTCTGGAGAAAGAGGCAATCTTGAGGATCAGCTGTAAGTCTGTACAGGGCCTAAAAACATTTGTGTTTAAGGCTTGTCCTGAGTGTAAACCTTCCCTTCTAGTCCTTCTGGCTGTGCTGTTCTGAAGTGGCAGAAAAGTTGCAAATGTTTTAAAAACTAACTCCCAAATGTTCACTAACTGTAGAGTTTGTAGGTGTCATTTGATGTTTTTTCCTGTGCTGAACTGTCACTTTGCTATTTGAATGCAGAAAGCATAGTGAGCCATTCAGTCCTCAGATGTGGAAGTTCTGACGGTGCTTTCAGTGAGACACAGGATTTGGCCTTCTAGATCTGCCTGTCAGTGACAGATGGGGACATCTACAGCCCCTGTTCTATAAACAGGAAAAGTTATTTATTTGGCTGGTTTTGATATTGGTCATAATCAAAATGTGGCTGCACTTTATTTGTAGCAACACTGTAAATCCTGGCACTGACATCTTCCCCAAGAGTGAGATTCTACAATTCTACCCACAGAATCTCATCTACTTTGTGTGTAATCACAAGGACCAGTTGTTAGTGTTTGTGGCAGATACCAAGTGTGTATTACTGAGCCTCTTGTACATGGGTTTCCCTGATTGTTCAGACATGCATTACATCCTCAAAACACTACAAAGGAAGATATTTATTTTTAGTGATGGCCTAGAATGGACTGTTGTAGGGTAAGATTTCTTTTTTTCTGACGACATAGGTTTTGCTAAAGAAACTTTTGCCTCACTTAGTGTTCTTAATTCTGTTTTTAATGTCACTGTATTATATGTAAAAGACCTCCCAGAAAGTTCAGGAGGGTAGGAAGGCTTTAACTGTGGTCCAGCAAGTATTGATGTGCTGCTTGTTGAGTGTTTCTAAGAATGTGATCGTGATCACCTCTTCATTTTTACTTCCACCTTTGTGTACAACCTGTCAGCTACTCACTAACTCTGCTACTGCCTTCTCTTTCTCTCTGCATTCAGTCACTCTCAGGGTTGAACCAAGAAAGCTGTGCTACTACCCTGCCTAGTGCCTCTACCTTCAGTCCTGTCAAGGTATCTCTTGCTATTATCATTCACCACTAGAGCCAACAAAAAAATCTTGGATCCACACATGGGTTTAAACAGGTGTTAGTCTGTCAGCATCTAATCAAAAGTTCAGGTAGGGCATGAACTGATTCACCTGATTAAACTGCAGTATGTATTACCTCATCTTAGCTTTAGGCTGTGTCTACAGGAGGCCTGATCTGTAAAACATGGTAACCAGTCTCTGCTCCAAGGGGTTCTTAGTTGTCTTTGATGTTGCTTTTTCTGTACTCTTGATCAAGTTGAGTTCATCAAAAGTACACTTGTATTCTTTGCCTGTTTCTTTCTTTTCTGTGGAAACTGCTGTGCTGAGTTCATTCCTCACAAGAATTCATTAGCCTGTGTAAGCACTGTGATGAAACCACAGTGTGTTTCACTGGGGACAGATGTTCAGTAAATAGCAGTTCCGCATTAGCAAAGGTGTCAAAGAGGAGTATGCTTGTCGGGGCTGCTGTATTGCCAATTCTGCATGTTGCTTAATACCTGTTTTTTGCTGTCCCCTTTGCAAAGAGCACTTCTCAGTTTGAGTTGGAAGGAAAAGTTAACAATGATCTGTTACTGTATAGTCAGTGCTGTTTCATCATTCTTTTTCCTAAGGAAAAAGAGCAGTTGTGTCTTTTCTGTAAAAGAAAAAAAACTTTGTCTCTGCAGAGATAAGACTTGAGAAATAACCTACAGTGTTTTTTCTTATTTCTGGTTATTTTTCTGAAACACATTTAGATGGATGGAGCTTTTCTTAAAACACAGCAAAGTAAAATGTGGTCAAAGCTTTTCCAGATTAGGACCATTCATACTCTTCTGCTTTTTTGTTCACAGAGTGATGACAGATCTACCATCTCCCCTGGCTCACCTACTGCTCAGACAGGTAACAGGGACAGGAAAAACAATTCTGAAAAATAAGATCAAAATGCCTGCTTGCTTATTTGTCCTATGAAGAAAGGGGAGCATCTGTTCCCACCTCTCTCTGTGGCACTGCTGTGTATGAGAATTTACCCAGTTACTTGGGTGTCCTTAGAAAAACACAAGGGAAGAGACAAAAGGGATGAAGCACATCCTTAGGCAGAGCACAGGGTTTGGCTGGTTTAGGCCTTCATAGACACTTTGGCACACAGCTGCATTCAGCAAGAGTCAGAACAGTTGTTGGAATTGGTATGTGGAATGTGCTTTGCATGCAAGTGTCCTTGGAAGTGCCTTTTCCTGCTCTGCTTTTATCATGCATGGCTGTAATTTATTTTGTCATCATTACATTAAAATTTTTGGTTTGTTCTTTTAATTACCACATTGCTGTACCCATTTCCTATTTAACTCTAACCATTTCCTTCTTCCTCCTTCCTTTCCTGTGCCTTTCCACATTTGTTTAGTCCACCTTTCCCCTCCATATCCTGGCCATGCAGCCCCGCCTTCCTATAGAAACCCTTCCCAGCGACCTGAGAGTTTCCTTTTCCGAACAGCTGTCAGGGATGGAGCCAAGAAAGGTAGGTTATATAGCTCAGAAATCAGCTAGTTTTGCTACATTATATTGACATCTGCATTACCTGGGGCTTGCAGTGTTTTGTTACTTCAGGTCTTTATCATCAAACTACTTCTAGAATTCCATTTGTAGACAGATGATATCAGATATGCTGTGAACAAACAGGGTTTTGTTTGGAGCTGCCCAGTATTCTTTTGTCATACCTGTACGAGTGTGAGAATTTTCTCATCTTGGTCTGCACTTACACCTTTGCTGCACAAGCCTTCAACAACTTGATAATTCTTGCATTGCCCAGTAGCCCGTAACAGAATTGCAATTTCTGGGGAAAGACAGAACCGTTTCAACATACTGCATGTGGCAGAACTTTGTCGTCATTTGTGCATGACTTATCCAACAGAAAGATCAGAATCTAAACAGTGAGGGAATTGTGTTGACCTGTCATTTAGGTTGGTAGAATATTAGTTTGATTAATTATCAAAGGTAATAAAGAGATTTGTGAAAAGGAATGTAACGTACCCATTCTGGAACTTTGTGTGCAGTGCAGTAGCAAACAACACAAAGCCAAACTGTGCTTAGTGATTTTCTTTCCTTCATGCTGCTGTTTTAGCTGTTGCTTCATCCTCTACCTGTGCCTTGTCTCCTGCTAATGATTCTGCAGACCCTCGCGTGAGACAAAACTCCAAACAGCGGGAGGAGGAGCTGGAGCTGATAGAGCAGCTACGCAAGGTCAGTGCTGCCAGGAGCCAGAGCGTGAACATAGCAGGAAATGCGCCTTGTGACCCTGCTAAATCTGCCTTTTTCTTACGGACAAGTTTCTCTGAACCAATATGGGCCACAGTTGACCAAAATGAAATGGTGTGGTACAGTCTGTGCACTTCTTTCAGATGGGTGCAGTGGTGTTCACTTGGTTGTTTGTCGTAGGTAGAGTCAGCTTCAAATTCTGTGTAATAAACTATGTCAAGTCCTGCTCTTAACTGTCTGGTGAACTCTGCTTTTATGTGTGCTTCCTTTCTTCCTTATCAGCTTTCACACTTGTAAGGAGCTCCCTGGAAAATTGCCTTTACTGTCTCCTTTTAATGTCTATTTTAAAATTCTTTTTTGCTATAAAGCTGACAGATGAGCAGATGGAGTGCGGAGACTGCTGCCAGTCATGCTGCCGTCATGGTTTCCTCATGTGCTCTAGATCTGTCTGTTGATTCTTGCCTTATCCTTAGTTATGTGCAGAACACTTAAGCCACTAATATTGCTAATAGTTATGCTTTTTGTCTGCCCAGGGGCACCACACTCCTGGTTTGTGCCCAGGTACAATGACAATAAACAGGAATATTGGAAATGCTACATGGCATTAAGGAACTGCACTGCTTTGCCCCAGACTTGTTTCTGCAGAGCACTTGAGGTGCTGTAATTAATTGTTGAATTTTCCCAGTAAATAAGAATATACTTACTGAAGCTAATCTTAAAAACCATAAGCATTCCAGATAGAGAAAATTCCCTCTCTGTGGGAGGAAGTTTTGAAGTAAGGACAGTTTTCTTTCTCTAAAGGAGAAAGGCAACTACCTTAGATAAAGCTTGGTGGTGTTTGCAGACGCTCTCTTATGCTATCTCAGATTGCTTTCTATGTAGTCTGTCTCTTGTTCTGCTCCCCCAGGTAAGCTTAAATTTTTTTTTTATAGTTAAATTTTGTACAGTTACAAGTTAGTGATATTCACACTGCATTTTAAATGAGTTTGAAAGCCTAAATTGAATTTTTATTCATTCTCTTAAACAAATGCTACCTTCTTTTTAAAGGACTGCTTATGCCAAATGGTTCAGTTTTTATTTTAAAGGCAAAAATATTGTCTTGACTTTTGTTAATTGTGTTGTCCTCCAGCCCACAAAGACAATTATTTTCACTTCTCTTGGCAGAGCCATTCTCTGAGAATATGTATGGTTAAGAATACTGTTCCTAGAGCCTTTTTTCCATTATTTTTGAATAATGGTTGTATTAGTCCACTGTGCTGTACAATGAAAGCTGTTCTTCGTTGAACTCAGTTGCTCCCCAGACTGTGGCCAGCCCTGGCCGCAGTAATGCACAGGGCTCTCCTTAGGGTTATTCAGCAAGCTGGTTGGAAACGCCATGAGGACAGACAGGGCTGTAGTGCAGGAACTCAGCCTCATACGAGCTTGTGCAGACTGAAGCAGCAGGAAGAGCACAGCTCTGAGCTGCCCTGTGTGTCGCTGTTGGTTTCCCACAGAACATCGAGTCGCGGTTGAAGGTGTCACTGCCCAGCGACCTCGGCGCGGCTCTCACCGACGGCGTCGTCCTGTGCCACTTGGCCAACCACGTGCGGCCCCGCTCTGTCCCCAGCATCCACGTGCCCTCGCCTGCTGTTGTAAGTGTGCAGCAGTGACACTGCCTTATGGCTGTCCGAAGTGATAGCCTGCAAAGTCCTGTCATCCAGAGAGACACTAAAATCAGCATTCTCAGTGAATGTACATGACAAAAAATAACCATCTGTGCTGTTTAAAAAAGGTCTGTAGTGTCACTAAATGAAATTCTGCTTGGGTTTGTTTCATTTAAAGGAAATTACTTCTAACAGCTTGTAAGCAAATGCTAACATTTTCGTGTGCTCCCTAAGCACATTAACTTCAAAATTAGTGAAATACAAGACAGTTCAGCATGAAAACTAAAATAGGATATTTTAAAAGATCAAAATGACTGAGAAGTTCAGGAAAACATAGTAGGGAATTACAACAAGTAGGATCCCACTACACAAGACGGTGAAACCAGGCAGAGACCAAGTTGAGTCCTGTGTCCACAGCACTACAAAATCCTCTGCTTAAGAATTTTAGCAGAACACACTCTAGATACTTGGAGAACAGCATCTCCTGGAACAATACAAATCTTGTCATGCCTTTGTGATAACAGGGAAAAAAAACTGTCAGGGGATGTTGAGAGCAGGGAAGTATTGCAGTCTGTTTTGTAGAGAAAGCACAGAATTAGAGAGAAGTCAAAATCTGTGAGATACCAACAGGTTATTTATCCAGTTTGTGTTTGTGCAAGTCAGAAAGTTCAGTGAAAATATTTAGGACCAGCTACTTGAAAGTAATATGGACAGGCAGATTGCTTGTTTTGCACCTTTAAATTGTATGAATAAGGAAAAAAAAACAGAGATTGTTTCTTGGGGAAGAAGTTGAAATGTGCACGTAGTCTTCATTTATCCTTCTTTTGGTGTGAGTCTTCATGTTCATTGGAATCTGAGCTGGCACTTCCAGGGCTGCCAAGTGTGTCATTGTGTCCCTGGGATTCAATGTGACCAGGCAGATGGCCCCGTTATTTTGAGACTGAGCTGGACACACCAACACTTTAGGCAGATTATGGAATCATTCCAAACAAAGGCAGGGAGCCACTGCTCAGGAGCCTTGCATCAGTGAGATCTTTTCAATGGCCTGGTTTGATGTGCAGTTGAATGTTCTGTGTTAGGAATTAAATTGTGGCTTTGTCATGTGAATCCCAAGGAGGAGGCAGCCTGGAGTCGCGTGGCTCCAGGAGCAGAAGAGGCATCACGTCATGCCCCAGGCACAGTGTGATCTTTGTACTCCCTTGGTCCTTTGGGAGCAAGAAGCCAGTGCTGGCCTCTAACCTGCTCCTTGGTGGGGAGCACAGCACAGGAAGGGGACAGAGGAAACCCCATCACTTAAAAAAGTGTTGAACACCTGGAGGCTGCTGCCTGCTGCTCCAAAGCATGTTCATAGGAGCAGGGAACTTGTGTCTCTTGAACCAGCAGAGAATAAGCTTTGAGAGCAGGAACAAGACAGAGCTGTGGTATGTCTGAAGAGGTGTGAAAACTGACTGCAAAAAAAAACCAACCTCAGTTGAAAAAATGCCAGTGCGTACAATTCCGACAGCTCCGTTAAAGACATCTACTGTGTTTAACTGACAAGCAGCAAGTTTCATTTCCAGTTTTCTGACATTATTTTTTTATTTCATCTAGCCTTTATTTTTTTACCTCTTTGTTAATTGAAGTATGGTTTGATATTTATATGGCTTTGCATTATAGGAATCCAAAACGGACTCCAGATTGCTTTATGTCATGAAATTGCTCTGAAATCACAGCATGGAAACCATGGATGTGCATTTCATCAAAAGACATTTTTAAAATTATTATAATGTAGTCACTAAAAGTGTTAGCCAGTTTTATATAATACTGTGTATATAAATATTGCAGGGCTTAGAGCCTTTTTTTAAATCATCCAGCATTCATAACTTAGCTTTTCATAAAACAGCTTTGAAAACTGGGACGGTTTTCTAAGAAAAGCAAACTTCAGCAGAGCCTGCTTTGAATTAGACAAGCTTATATCAGCGCAGTGTTTTTGGCAAAGGGATTTATTAACAGTTTTCTTTAAAAATATTTTAAATCTTTTAAAACCTTGCCAGTTAAGAACACTGTATGCCTTTGCTTCTTTGCAGCCTAAACTTACAATGGCAAAATGCAGACGAAACGTGGAGAATTTCTTGGAAGCTTGCAGAAGGATTGGAGTGCCTCAGGTATGTATTTCTGATGTCCTGATATAATGTTTCAGATGCATTTTTGCCTGGTGCTTCAGAAAATAAAACTTTCTTTGGAATATTGGATTAAAACAAAATTATTAAAATTTTAAAAGTTTGAGGTACAAGCTATCCTGCAGTATAGATCAGACTTACCTTGCTTACCTTATTCTGGTCTTCCAGAGCAAAATGAAGCCAGGTACAGTTTGTCAGAGTGTAGCATATAGATTTTATATTTTCATATAGATTCACCTAAATACTGTACATCAAATTTATAATAGCTGACGGACTTTGAGTCTGCCTTTAGAACTGGCAGGTTCTATAAAACCAATTACATTTTCTCAGTATTAGGTATGTGACAGCTTAAAAGTGGGATAAAATCTGGATGATGGTTTGCATGTGGTTTCTTTTATCCCAAAGCTTTTCATGTTCCTTCCCAATAATTCTCTTACATAAATGTCTTTACTGTCTTACCATCAAGTCACAGAATTATTGGCCTTTCACTGATGGTAGCTGTCTTTGCATAGTTCCTACTTTTGTTATGTACCAATGGTAGAAGTCTGTCTTCCTTGTTCCCTTTTGAAACTTTTAAGATCTAGGAGGTGGACACATAAGAAAAAGTCCATCTTATCCTGTCGGTCCCAGTTATCCTGTTTTATGCTGTCCTGTCCTTTGCACTTTGTCTTATTCAGCAGCTCTCTCAGTACAAATAGTTTGAATATATTATATTTTTCCTGATTTCCCTTCCAGTGCACTTAGTGATTTGGGTTTTTACATTGCTGAACATTGGTGTTTCTATTGTAGGTGCTGGTTTCTTTTGTATTTTGAGAGGGAGAAGTAGACCCCATGACTCATTTCCCAGCTACATCTAAAGTCAATTGTTGAGTCAGTCATGCAGGATTTTCTGGTGTTTTCAGATCACTTGCAGACATTTGAGCCACTGGGATTTTAGGATGACTTATTTATTGAGCTGCCTGGCAGTTTCACATGGCTCAGTGGTGAATTGTGTTAGAAGGGGCTAGGGAGCTGTAAGTGATCCTTAATGCTAGGAGATCCTGCACTGCTTTGTCCCCTAAAAACCTTTGGACTTTCAATCCCAGCAGAACTGCACAATATAAATTCATCTGGGGCATTGTGCAATTCCATCCCAGCTTTCCTATTTATAGCTCCCTCAAGTATGAAGATGCCATTTTTATGGGATTGCAGTACAAAGAAGATCACTGGAATGACCACAATCAAAACCAAACAAACACAAAGGCCAATCAAGAAAAAGTCCCCTGTAAACCCAGGCTACTCCATCTGCTACCCCTGCTGTGTAGGGCCCTCCTGTTTTTCTCATATATCTTGTTTTAATGTGAAAGAGTTCAAGGAGCTCTCTCTGGGAAAACCTAGTAAAATACCCCCCCGAACCCAGAGCTGCTCTCACATGTCTGCGTTACATCTCTGCTGTGATGTGAACATAAGATACCTGTGTGGTACCAGAATGGCATGGCAGCCTGGTATGTTTTTCTTGAAAAGTTGCTTGCAGGTTTTTCCTTTCATTTCCATTCTAATTACAAAAATAATAGGCTTTCTGAAAGCATGGATCCATGTAGGAATACTTGCCTTTTAAGGGGAAGGCTACTTTCAGAAAGGGCTAATTACAGGCACCACAGCAGAGCAGCAATTTCCTTCATACTTTGGTGGTTTTAAAGCCCTTGGATCAAAGGAAACCCTGAGCTGAACAGGTTGATCCATGCATCTAGATTTCACTGATTATTAGCAGTTACTTGTGGGAAAGGGAGACGGGGAAACACACAATGGGAATAGTTACAGAACATTTAAACTCTAATTAGTAATAGATATTTCTGCAGGATGCTGCATTCAAGCATCAGTTACACATAAATTATTCCTTGTCCTGCTGTTTTCATTAAGTTACACGTGGAGGCTGAACTGTGGTGAGTACTCAATGCCAGCAGCATCTCAGATACCTGTAACCTCTTCACTTCCAGAGGAGAATGGGTTTCACCAAGGCTTGTGTAAACTGCTGTTTTTAACAACAAGGAATAATTACATGTGGGAGCTGGAGAGGTGACAGGCACCTCTCTGCACACTAAACACTGACATTGAGTTCTTTGCAATGGGAGTCTTGCAGATTTCTATGTGAGAATTAACCAGCTGTGGTGTGCTTCTCAGATGTGTAGGTTGTAGCTGAGATGTCTGATAACTGCTTCGTGGATGTTGCTATGGCTAACTGACTGACCTTTTTTTTCTGTCTGTTTTCCCTTCCTGCTCACACACTCTGGACAGGACAATCTTTGTTCCCCTTCTGACATTCTCCAGCTAAACCTCAGCGTTAAAAGAACAGTTGAGACTCTTCTTTCCCTGGGGACAGATTCAGAAGAATCCAGTCTTGTGTCCCTTTCCGTTCAGCTCTGGGGCTTTGTGGTGTTTTACTGTACTCTAATGCTAACGCTCTGTATGTTCTATCGCTGGGTCTTTTTTCTCTAGTGAAGCATAGTGGTGCTGCTTCCTCCCTCCATCACTCCAGTGCTTGGGAACAGATTCTGGGCATTGCCAAGACTGTGTGTCTGAAGTGCTTTGTTTCCCACGGATGGGACAGAGGTGACAAGTACAATGTACAAACACGTTGGTGCACCCACAGCACCGTCCGTGACCCGATTCCCATTTGTATTTGCTGTGTCACGTTGAGCAGATGAAATGCCTTCCAAGGGAGCAGGTGCTGTCCCTGGGCTCCAGCGAGGGCTGAGGTCAGGACATGTGGTGCATGCTGTAGTCTGCTGACCAGTGGTGTAGTGAAAACTGCAGTGCCAGTTTGTGCCTCTGTTCCCCCATCTGTGTAATGGGAAATGCAACCACTTTGGTAAATTGCTTGAGGATTATCTGATGAAAAATGTTTAACAATGTGAAGTATTTTTTTCAATGTCAATGTTCTTGATGTGATCTCACAGTCTGAGGAGACATGGTCTGGTGTCATTCACAGAACTTTATAACTGGTTTGGTTTTTTCCCCCCAGTTCTTTATCCTGCTTCTAAGAGCATTTGATTTCTCAAATTTATAGACTCTACCGTATTACTTTGATTCAGGATTTTCAAAACAACTGTCAGTGAATCTTGAGCTACTTGAACATTATAAGAGTTCAAGCAGAAAAAATTCAGAGAAATTAAGCTCTTCAACAGCTTTAAGGGAAAAGTTTTCTGTCAGAGAAAGAAAAATCTTTATGATCCTATCAGGTGCTACAGAATGTCACAGCATTTTACTGTGATCTGGATAAGACTTACCAAAAACTTGTTGAATTGTCCCTTGATCTTGGGCACTCCAGCCCAAGCTAGTTCCATGCTTATTCCCTTCTTCCTCTTATCCTGTCATTTTCAGAAGCACTTGTATCATGCAATTGCACAAACATAAGGCCTGGCTGCACAAGCACTCTTCACTGTTTTACAAAACTCAGGTAGTCTTCCATAAAGCTTCACAGCCTTTCCCTCCCCAGGGAAAGCATCCTGGTGCTTTAATGCTTTAATGTCTCAGGGACACCTCAGAACTTCAGGGCACTCCCCATGTGTGTAACAGACCATGTCTCCTCAGAGTGGAGATCCATTCAGGGAGCTCTGCTCAGACACCAGTGACAGGTAAGTGTTCAGGAAATGGCTGTTCCAAATCTGTCTTCAATAAATTTCTGTTATATCTGCAAGTGCAGTAAATGGCTTGGAAGGCCAGTGCAAGTGGTGTTGGTATTCCAGCCATATCCTGGAACACCTCTGAAGCACAGTTTAAGGTACACAGGAGTTCAGTTGCAAAATGTGGTCACTACCAGTAAAAATGTGTTATGTGTATGTGGGTCTCACAAACTCTTGTACCATGAAGTGAGCTTTTATCAAAGGAGCAAGTAAGAGCTGCTGCCTTCTGTCCAAGTCACACAAAGTGTTCTGTCCAAGCCAAATATCACTGAGTAAAGAAGGGACTTTTGACAGGGGGAGATTGTTTTACTTTTAAGTAAGCTATTTTTGCACTGCTTACTGGTATGAACTAAAATGAACTCAGTTCCTGTGGTTTTTAACTTCTAATGAACACTGTGATAAAAGCTGCAAGGGGTTTTACACTAACAGTGCCTTCCAGTTTTTAAATTTTGTTTGTCATTACTGTCTGTGGTATGGAGTCATTCCAAAGCTTTTCCTCCCTTATCTGTTTGCATACATAAGAAAAAGATAAGGCATATTTACTCAAGTTTACAAGTATTTTCTCAAAAAGCACACTTTTTTCAAAGTAATATACATTTGCTGGAAGAAAAATGTATTATATCCTGAGCATATGGCTTTCTATGAGAATTGCAGTCGGGGCTCACTTGTTTTCTCTCTGCTCGGAGCTTTGAGGGAGGAGTGTTGGCTGCCACTGTTTGTGCTGAAGGATTTCTTTAACCTCAAAAATCAGTAAAGACTCAAGGAGTGGAGAAATGCCAGTTGATGTGGAAATGACACTTGAAAAATAGTCTCTGTAGCTCTATAGGAAGGACACACTTGGGTTGTTTTCTGCGGATACAGAGAACTGTTGGACATGTATCCTGACTGTTGTGGAGTGAGGATGGCCAGGAGGTGCCAAGGACTTCTGTAGGAGAAGGCTTTAAATACATCTTAGACTGAGAATAGCACAACTGTTAATAAACACTTTGAAACCTCTTTTTGCATGTTGTGTATTGCTGTTATTCCTCAGGATGATTTTGGGGGCCACCCACTAAGTGGGGGCACTTTGGGGAGGTGAGTGAGTGGTAGTGACTCATTCCCTGCTCCCCAGCAGGGCTTCCCTCACGGCTGTAGCTGAACAGGCTTGTCCCAGGAGGACTCTCTCCAGAAGGTGTGATGTGGGAAGGAAGCTGTGGTTCCTCTCCTGCTCTGTGGTGTAGCACATTGATCGTATTGAAGCAATCCCCTCCTCAAGTTCATCTGCTTTGGTGTAATAAACTGCTGCCATCTCAGTGTGGGCAGAGATGGAGGACAATTTGCTATTCCCCTTTTCTCCCACAGTCCTTTTTCAAATTCTTATTTATAGAGTTTTCTATTAAAAGAACTCAAGAGATTAGCCCAAGGCCACCTTTCTTGAGTAGTCAAGGTCATGGTTCCTTTGTCACAAGCAGAAATCTCATGTCCTACCCCTATGTGTGTGTGCTGCCTGTCCATAACATTTCATATTTCAGTCACCTTTTGCTTAATTTTTTTTTCTTTTCAGTTGAGTGGTTTTCATCCATTTTGTTTTTGTCTTTGTTTTGTTCCCCATTCAGGAGCAATTATGTTTGCCTCTGCATATTTTAGAAGAGAAGGGTTTGACACAGGTAGCTGTGACTGTCCAGGCGCTCCTGGAGCTGGCACCCCCAAAGCAGCAGCCACTTCACCACTTGTCTGCTGTGTAAAGACCTCCGGGACCTTTTGGGTTACCTTGGCTAAGCAGAAGGACCTGAAGACTTTACTGCCCATGCAGTGCATCCAAACACACAGAGCTCTGTTCTAAGGAAATGAGTTTCCGTGATTCCTGACAGGAATGTTTTACTTCATTTCTCCATTTTTTTGGAGATCACAACAGTTTCCAGGAACATTTTTATTACCAATATTTTTGCCCCTTATTTAAAAAATGAGAGTTCACTGGGAGGAGGGCAGGGAATTCTAGTAGCTGGCTGTTAGAGCCAGCTGTAGAAATGGACCTTGCAGGATGAAGAAATGGGTTGAGAGTCTGGAAAGCAATTCCTAGGGGAATTTGTAAAGGAAAAAAAAAAAAAAGGTTGTTGCAGTGGGCACACAGAGAATTAAATTACTTTCCTTACCCACAGGGTGCAAAGAAATGGAGTTTCTTTGCCTCCAAAGAATGGCTATTTCTATTATAATACTTTTTAAATTGCATCACACAATCTTAACCTGCAGTGTTTAATACCAGGGTCGAACTTCACACAGCTGTCACTTGCCTTGGTAGGTCCTCATCACTAAAAGTTGAAATAAAAAACCACTTTCTTTTTCCCCAGTGGAAAAATTACTGCATGTTTTCTCTGCCAGACACACCTTAGTAAAAGATACTAAGTCAGATCTGTTCAAATGGGAATAATCCCATCAGCATTCTTGATTGGTTCACTTTCTGTTTGGGTTTTAACATGTCTTTATCTGAACACTTTTCCAACAGCAGTGAAGGGAGATTGCCCCTGTCCTCACATCCCCTTCTGGTGGTTTTGTGGGATCAGCAGAATCCCGTACATTTCCCTGCAGTGGGAACAGTGCCAGCCTGCCCTGCTGGTCATTAGAAGTCCTCCCAGCTAACACATTTATGAGGGGCTGAAGCATCCCCTGCAGGCACAGAATGGATCATGTTAAGAGCACAGTTCTCAAGTTCCCCAGGTGGGCTGGGTGTTGTCAGAGCAGCTCTGTGCTAAGGCAGCTGAAGGGTTAGACAAGGCTTTCAGTAAAGCCCTTTATTAGTTGGAGTTTATGTAGAGAGATGTGCTGGTTTTACAGAACTGCTGTTACTTGATTCCTCTTTCCATAACATAATAATGGAAATTCACAGTACAGAAGTGGGAGAGGCAGCTGACAAATTTTGCATTTTCCTGGAAAGCTGATGTGCAAAATAAAGACAGGTCTATAGCTCTGGTCCTAGTGACAAGGCCAAGCTTGCTACCAGATCAATTAACAGTTCTTCCCCACCCCCCCCCAAAAGGCCTCACAGAACCCAGTTTCCTCCCATGTGGTTCCTTTTTCCCTGAACATTATGCTGCTAATACATGGTGCATGTTCTGACAGCAGCTCCAGGCATCAGCCATATTCTGTTTGGGATATATTTGAAGCAGAACACGCTGAGTGGATTTTATGTAGATAAAGGAAGAAGAAATGGAAACAAATTAGCTAAAAGTCATTTTTACAGAAGTAAAACCTGCTGTGGGAATGCCAAGGACTGGTCTTAGCTGCATTTTCCCTTGGATTCGAAGTTTTGTTTCCATTTTGTTTTGCTTCATTGTATTTCTTTCAAGGGCCACTGTGGTGATTGTTGAATCCCCTGTTTCTCATAATTATTCCAGTTGCTTCTTATTGGCATTGGTTGGTCACATTTCAAGTGAAGAACACCTGGGAGGTGTTTACGAGTGCCCAGCTGCAAAGAGAAACCTCCTCATGTTGGGCAAATGCAGTGCCCTGAGCCCTGCAGGGAATGGAAGTGCCAGGAACTCACAGTACCCACAGGAAGAGCAGCTCCACACAGGCATTCTCACCACCTTAAGTAGTTTTTGTGTTTCACTTGATGCCATTGGTGAGGAGCCTTGGTCATTCCCACTGGGTTACACAGAGGTGTCTGAAGCGTCTGCTGCAGTTTGCTGGGGGGAAGATGCTGCCACTCACAGGCAACACCACAGACACAGTCAGTGTGTTCCTGGTGTGTTTGTCTCTGCACCTCATTTGAGAGGGAGGCACTGATTCATCTTGGTGTCCAACATGAGGTCACCTATTGTTACAGCAGCAGTTGCATTTACCAGCACACCCATCATGGGCTATTTAAATACCCCTGTTTGAAGAAAACCATTCCCTTCATGGAATTGCAAGGGTGTGGTGATTGCTCCCGCACTTAGGGAAAGTGAAACTTAACAGTATTCAGGTTGGTGGAAATTTTGTCATTTAATTAACAGTAGTTTTTAATGGGGTGGGGGCTTGAGTCTGGCCTGCAAGAAGAGCCATTTCCCGTTGCCATGTGTGGCTCACAACCTGAGTGGCTCATGGCCAGCTGTGGCTGGAGGCCAGGCAGGCAGAAGGTCCCTGGCACCAGGTACTTTGTTGTGAGCCACATTCACTCTGGAGTTTCAGTGTAGTTAATTGTGTTAGTTTGACATTTGTAATCTTAGGTTTTCAGGCTGGCAAGCACTAAATCTTGTCCAGATGCTTAGGACAAAAATCCAAACCTGAAGTTTCATCATGTGGTTTATTTAATGTGTTATACCAAACCCACTTCAGTTCTCTCTTGCAAAATGGGTTGGGATTTTTCAGTGTAGTTATGTGCAATTTTGGTTGTATCCCATGAAAAGAGTATTTGAAAGAAAACCTGTATAAAGTTCTATTCTGTGTGTTAAAGCAAAGAAGAGATGCTCTTTCCTCTTTGGAGCATTTGTGCTGGAGGATGTGGGAGGGACCCACCTCAGTGTTCTGTGTTGCTTGTGTTCCTACACTGACTCCATGGTGCCACACTCCATCCTCAAACCTGGCGAGCCCTGGGCACTGTCTGAGGCTCTGCAGGGTCACAGACTCCAGCTGGAGCAGCCCAGGCACTCGGGAGCCCCTAATGGCACTGGGGGGCCAGGGCAGAGCAGCTGGGGGATCCCCTTAGGAGGAGAGGCTTTTGTAAAGGCCCTGCCCCCTGCTTAAATCCACCAGGGACAGCTCTTCACAGCACCAGGGCACCTCTGTTGTTCTTGGCAGCAGCAGGATGGCAAATGGTATTCTTACCCCTTTATGACTATAAATGGTTCTTTGAAAAACTGTTTTAGAAACAGAGGACTTGTAAGGTGAATTTGGACATCAGAAAATTCTTTTGTATAGATATTGTGATGTTCTACAAAGTGATCTAATTTTGTTATTTCTGAAAACAGTGTAAACGTGTAAGTAATAGAGTAAAGGATTTTAAAGCTTCATCCCATGCTGTATGTCTGTAAATACATTCCATCACTTCTGTTACATATAAATGTGTCTGAATATTGTATATTTTAAATCGCCTGTATTCTGCCAGTAGTGTGAACTTCTAGCACATTGATAATATAAAAGGAAACCATGGGTATTTGAAATAAAGTTCTAAAACTTACATGAATTGCAGTATTTCTTCCTGCTGTTTTTCTGTTGCACCAACAAATGTCACATCCTCTGTCAGGTGTTCATTCCCCTTCTACATCATCCCAGTTCACAGTTGATGGACCTGCTTTGATTTTCTATTTTTCATAGTTAACCAGGACAGGAAAATCACAGTATTTTTACACATATTTTGCAGCCACATCAGAAGCTTTTTCTTAGGTATTTTTAACCTTCCCAGAGACTGATTTTGTACAGAATCCTTTGCTCATCTCTCCATAGCTCCTTGTTTTTTCCTTCTCTACGTAAATTATACATTCGGGGTTTGGAGTTTCCTGCTGCCAGTCCTATTGCTCCTTGTTCTCATCTTTTGCTTTTGGCCTGTCTTCAGTTTGAAGTGTAAAACTCTCACCCTCCTTCCTGACCCTGCTGCACTCCAGTGACAACCAAGTCTGCCTGATAAAGCACCAGCCCCTTCTGTTCAGAGTTCTGAGCCACAGGCTCTCTGCTCGTGGTTTCAGCCATCTCACATGAACTTCAGAGCTTTTGGCCCAGTTCAGGTCAGACATGAGGTTTGGATGTGGCCAGCACGGGCTGGTCACAAAGGGCAGAGCCAGGCTCTATGGGTTGAGATCATCTCCCACATGGGGAGATGATCAGCCACAGGGCTTTGTGCACAGACCTGCATGTGGACTGACAGTGGTGTCAGGAGCTGGGTTAAAAAGCAGCTCTGCTCCCTGCCTTCAGCCCTGTCCCACTGCGCAGTGGCACTGGGTGGGGTGGTGGGGACGGCTGTGACAGACCAGCTCCTGGAGGCAGCATGGCTGGCTGCCTTTTCCCTTTGTTCCTCCCCTTGGTCAGAAGGTACATGGAGCTATTCTGTCTGTGCACTGACACTGTGCAGGACTGTGGGAATGGAAACCTGCATGCTCTGACTGCACTTGTGTTTACACTGCAGACTTGCCCATGTTCTCCCTGCTGACCTGATGCCAGCGCTGGAGGCATGGAGGGAGGGAGGGAGCCCAGCTGGGGCTGCCTCGGCCTCCCCACCTGGCCCAGAGCCACAGCCAGTGCTGTGGGGGCAGCAGAGGAGGTTCTGGGTGCAGAGCATCCCATGCTGCTGAGTTACTGGGCCGGTAACAGGATTACCTCCCACTGTCTCATTTCCATAAAGCACTTCACAGGGGATATAGTGTTTCTAACTGCTTTGATGCAAATCCCCTTTCTGCTGGGAAAACAAGGCTGTACAAGGGCAGCTTTAAGATCTTTAGTGCAGCTTCACCATAACTGTGTCTACAGGAACTGCGTTCTCCAGAATTGCCCGAGCTGTTGCATGGTTTATTTTGTCCTGTCAGACATACCACAGTGCCCTGCCCAGCAGCAGTCCCAGAGCACATCTGTGGCCACTTTCTTTACTTAGCTCTTTTCTTCTTTCCTCCAGATTTTTCCTTGCCTGTTTCCTTCTCTCCTTTTCCCTTCAAATACTTCTCAAGCTCCTGGTAGGGGCCGAGGAATCTGCGGACCATTGTACCTTTCCACCAGGCCTGCACCTGGAAGTGAGGGAGAGAGAGGCCTGAGGGGAAATCACTTCCTGGGGTACCTGGTACAGCTCAATGCCTGGAAAGTCTTTCCTGTGCTCCCCAGCCATAGAAGGGAACCCCCAGCCCATGCAGCAGCCTTTGGGCCTGTGCTGGTTGTGCCAAAGGCATCCATAGCTGGGCTGAGGGTACCTGTTGCTGGTGGCCAGGGAAAAGCAGGGGCAGTACCCCGTGACCCTCCCTGTATCACCTGTGCAGTGATATTTGCAGGAGACTGGCTGCTCCCCTTTCCTTTCCCAAACCTGCAGCCAGATGCTGGCTCTGAGTGTGCCCAAGCAAGAGGAACAGGCTTTGTCCTTTGCTTGTGCCACCACACACCAGCCAGCTTTCCTGGGCTGTTTTCTACCTGGACAAAGCCTGTGGCACAGATTATTAACTCTCAGCTGCTGCTGCTGGAGCAGCACTGCCTCAGCTTTTCTCCCCTTTACCTTCACAGCACTCTTCAGCTCCAGGGCTTCCTGCTCTCTTTGTTTCCTCTTGGTCTCCTTGTCTGTCCGGTCAATGATGATGGTTGTCTGGAACGTCAGGCACTGCAGGAAAGCACAGGGATGGCAAAAGCCATGACAAACACATCCCCCTAAACTGCACAGCCAGCTCACTGGCTCACTGCAGGGCTCACTGTGCCCAGCCATTTGCCAGGACAGGGCTCACCTGGACCCTGGTGCAAGGATTCTTTCCCTCTGCTGCCTACAGGTCTCATCCTTGCTACACACTTCCCACAGCCCTGCCAGGACTGCTCAGGCCCATGGGTTGTGGTGTCCCTCTGCACCAGGGAGCCCCAGGGCAGCCCAGGGATAATGTGTGAGTGGGGGCTTTCCTCCCCACCTCCATTATTTGATCTTTCCTAAATCCAGATGGCAAATGTTGCTCATTACCACTGTCAGTCCTCAGGCACTTGGAGCTGCTGCCAAAGTGAAACCTCTCACGGCCTGGATGTAATTAACCCCCTGATCCTGTGCTGTAAAATGGCTGGCTGATGGCTTCCCAGGCAGCAGCTGGTGGTGGGGAGGACACTTGGTCCCCCAGGCCAAGCAGCAGATGATCTACAAATGCACTTGGAACACTGAGATGACAGTGTACAGAGTGATAAATGAGTCCACAAGCAGGGAAACATCCAGCTCCATCCCATCATTTCCAAGCCATGGATGGTAAGGAATGTTTACAAGTAAATTCCTTCTGGTTTGAAAGCATGCATTTTTCTAGGTGCTTTTCTCTGTTCTGTGCTGCTGTTCTGCTATGATCAGAGCTCAGCAGTTAACCAAGAACCCAGTGGGGCAGGAATGGTTCTACCTAGAATCAGCTCCCTGATAACAGGGCTCTGTGCAGCTGGGAGTGTGTGTCTGCAGGAAGGCATGAGCTTCCAGTCTCAGCCTGTCTTATCCTGATCTTCCTAGAAGGAGCAGATTTGTTCAGACTCAGACAGCAAAGTAAGGTGAGGCATACTGATGGGATGGGACAGTACCTCTGCCCCTCACAAAGGCTGTCAGTAGCTCTCTCATTACGTGCTGGTATTTGAAAATAGCTATAGGGGAATCATCATCATCCCTCCTTAATGTCACAGGTGGCAAATAGAAGATGACATCTCAGCCATTGTCTTCCCAAGTGCTATAATCACAGCCTATGCCTCAAAATTACTGATTTTTTTTTCCTGTGGTCCTGGTTCCTTAGCCAAATGAGTGGAGGAAAAAGCCCAATGCAATTTTGCATGGCTGAACATTGAGATACTGATGTCTTACCTCCTTGGCAAATCTCTGCATTGTTTCCAAGTTCTCTGTTTTTAATGCTTTAAGATCATCCAGTTCTTGATCTTTTGCAGCAGTGTCTTTTTGATACTTCTCTATCCAGTACTCCAGCCTCTCTTTCACCTTCTGCGTGGGGAGAGTGGTGCTCAGCATGGTGCAAAGAGGGCACAGGTGAGAGGTTTGTTACTATCACATGGCCTGCTTTCAGGATGGGGGTGAGAGTCCTGTAAATTGTGCATGGTCAGTGTTTCCTTCTCATCTTGAAAGCATCAAACCCCTAAGACTACTCATAAATTACTGCAGGGCAGTAATTTTGTGCAGTCAGTTCTGATGAAGCAAGTGACAGCCAGAAGCCATTTGTTGTGCGTATACAGAAGGAGGGGGGCTGAAAAAGATCAGTTTGTCAGTGGGAGAGCTTTTATCCTCTGTCTGACTCCCTACCCACTTTCTGGATTAAGCTCAGCACACCAGGAATAAGGTCCCAGGGGACAGCACTTCACACTATTTCAGGTTGTGAACTTTGCTTTGTGTTCATGAATGGGGCAGGTGTCTCTGAAACAGTCACCCAGATGACTTCCTCCTATTCACCAATAACTTCTCCATAGCAACCACCGTGATTGCTTCCATGGAAAAATAATCTGAGGAAAAGCATCAATCTCATTACAGCATCACAGCTGGACTCACAAGGGGGATGGAGGGCATGGTGATCCTCCTGTCTGCGGGCCCCTGCAAAGCCAGCAGCTGTTGTCTGAGCACTGAGGGGCTGCTGCTGGGCCGGCTGCTGGAGGTCAGCCAGGCTCAGCATGTGCTGGGGCAGTCCCCTCGCTGGGAGCATTGATCTCACCAAAGCTCTGGGGTGCAGAGCACACTGTTCCACTGCTCACAAGATACAGCACTGGTTTGCACTCAAATTACATTTTTTAAAAGCTATTATCTCCTATTAAATTCTGTAGTGGCAGTGACCTCAGGTACCCTGCAGCAGTCCAGGTTTTCTTCTTGTTATGCCATTTATGAGAGGCTTTGCAGCATTATTCACTGTCAAGTTATTCACTGTTAATGATAGGAATGCTCTGAACCTCTGAATCAACACCACAAGGACATTCATGCTGCTGAAAATGTGTACAATAGTTGTGGGTTAGCAATGATCTGACCCCAGTTCTTCCTCAGATAAGGCTGGACTGGCAGCTTGTGTCATTCCCTCCCCGGTGTCCCTCCCCTCTGTGCAGCCCTTACTTTGGGCTCTTCACTGGAGTGTTGGGAGCCCCAGCGACTGCCAAGTAGGGTCTAAATAAAATTTCAATTAGCCAAATACAACTATCTGAGAAAGGAAAAATCCATAACACCTGAATGAACAATGTAATTCACTACATGAACCCTAATTTTAAGGAAATATATCTGTATGTAGCAAATCCCAAGCCTTGGAGAGCTGGGTTAATTAAGATTTGAGGACAAGTAATCATTCAAACTGCAGCAGTCATGAACCTGGTACATTTGATGGAGCAGTAACTGTTTTCCTTTGGGCACTAATCAATGATATGGTGTTTATAGGCTGCTATTTTAAGCATTGGTTGACAGTCACACATACCTGATACTCTTTCATGAGGAAATTTTCAGTCTCTGTGTGAAGTTGAATCTCCTCATCAATTTTGCTCTTCAAATTCTGTGATCAGAGCAGACAGAACACGTGTGAGACAATGTTGGTGTGTATGTGTGCACACACTGCTGCTGAAAGTTGAGTAGAAGTACTGGAGCTCTGTATAGTCCATAGACATTTTTTCCACTGAAAAAATCAGCCAAGGCAGTCCTTGATCCCGGGCCATCCATGAAAAAGGGACAATTAAATCAGACCTTCATCAGTCAAAAAAAAAAAGATGCTTGCAAAACCAAAACAATTTTCTAGTCCGGATCACCTTATGGCCACAGAAGCAGCTCTATCTGTATAATCTGCTGGGAGCTCAGGTTGCTAATACCTTTGTAACCACCCCTTTGGATATACTTCTGGGGTCTGGTCTTCTGGCCATGGCATTGCTTTAAGCATTCCCTGTCTCCTAAAGCCGTGCCATCCTTGTTGTTGCTGTTTGCAGCATTATACAGAGAAACAACAGAAGAGATAAAGGTGTCTGACCCCAATGAGTTTCTGATCCAGTTCAAACAGCTGTGCTGGTGACTGTAATGGAGAACAGAGAGGGCATCTGGGGAGTGAGGGAGGGCTCTTCCCTTAATAGATGGAGATGCCTTCCAGTATGGGCCATGGGGAAGGGCTTACCTGGATTTCCTGCTCCAGGGCATTCTCTGCACTGCTGCACTTTTTCTGGGTTAGTTGGATCTGGAGATCTGTGTTTTTCTTCATGTAGTTGCTCTCTGTGTCCACTTTGGCCGTGGTCTCTTGAAGCTTATCTTTGAGGCGATCAATAACTTTATCTCGGCTCTAGTGGAGACAAAAGCAGCACAAAAGCAAGCCTGGAGACTGAGCTCAGCTCACCTTTCTTAATCTCTCCACTCCCTGATAAGGTCAGAAGAGACAAAGCTATAGGCTTCACTTTCCCTGAATGTTGCTCCATTTCAAGGAATATTTCAAAGGTTAGTTTGATCTGTTACCCATCTAGACAGCAATAAACCCACCAGCAAGGAGTGATTGCCTCTGGAGAGAGCGGGCTGAGGAACAGAGTGGGACAAGAAGGCAGGCCTGCTCTCTGATCAAGAAATGGATTCAGTCATGCTTAGGATAAACATGAATAAAAGCCAAAGAATTTTAACCACCTAAAGTTAGGCTTTACTTTTACTAACACCTTGCATTAGACTATCTCAGTGAGTAAGCATCTGTAAGAGGAGGATAATGTCTCAGCCCCACAAAAGCCAAAGTTTGTTATTCTAAAGTATACTCTGTTCCTTGGATTTTTTTTTTTTTTCTAGTTATGCAGGAACTGTATGAACACAGCCTTAGGAACAAGTGCAGATATAATGCTGACTTGCTTATATTTTCAAACAGTTCTTTCTTGAAATCTTACCAGGTAGATGGTGCCCACTTCATTATGAAAACATACACCCAGGGCAAGGAAGCAGTGTCAAGGAAAAGCTGGCTATGAGGTCCCAGCCTCTCCCCATGCCTAGCTCTGCAATGGAGCTGAGCTTTCCTGGGGCAGAAAGCTCCGTTTTCTGTTCCCTAGAGTTCTCCCATAGGCCAGAATCCTGAGTGGTTTTTCCAGCTTTTGGAGCATGCTTAGGAAGCAAAATGCATTTGCTTGATCATGGATTGCTGTTTAGTTTACTCCTTTTTAATTAATTTATTTGAATAGCAGATAAAGGTTCATTACCCTGAGGTTGGAACTTAGGACAAATGCCTGTAAAATGAAGACTTTTCTATAGAGTTAAAAAGGTCATCAAAGCTTCCTGTGTAATTATGCAAGATCAATGTGAGTGCACTCAACTGCTCCATTACAGCCTTTCTCTTTGCTTCCCTGCCATGCTGTGGTGGGTTTGATATTCATCAGCTGAACATGAAATACCAAAGTGCTGACATTTTTGAAGCCCACATATCTTGTCTCTGAAGCACCTCACATTCCTTAGCTGTGTAAATATGGAAAAATGCCACAGGAAGAAGCCAGCTCAATAGTGCTGTGTTTGAAAGCCCTTGCAGCATGACTCATTTGGAAAAGGTCTCCTTATAAGAAGAGTTTGGACCAGTTAAAAGGAAAGTACTTCCTTCTGCACCCCTTGTCATACATAGGAAGAGTAGAGTACATTTATGAGGCTCAGGATAATTGGGGCCTTGGCTGATGCTGTTTTGTGGGTTCAAAGATGTTCACATGGTTTTGAGCATTTCAAGCACCAGATACTATTTTTATGGCCATTGCATCATATGACTGCAGATAGTTACAGACATGAGCTGTTTGTGCCTCATTAAGGTTTCTGGTCATGGCCTTTATTTTCCCTGGCATGGAATTTTGGTGGCCATTGGGAGGAGTTGTGTTCCTGGTCACTAGACAGGGGATGTGAGCGTACCACTCTATTTTGAGATTGTCTTCCTGGATCATAGTGGAATCATGTCTAAACGGAAGAACCAGCAGAGAGACTGAGGAGATGCTAATTAAAAAAAAGCAAACCCACACCTTTTGTGGCGCTGAGGCTCAGGGAAGTCAAGCACTGCTGATGTCAGGGTGTTACTGCTATCTGCTCAAGATCTGCAAACTTGCCAGAAAATAAGGGTTCAGCCTAGGTTACGAAGTACTCCGAGAGCTGGGGCAGAGCATGAACTTCTCACCAGGTTATTTTCTTTTTCATTTCACATTTTATTAAAGAAAAAGGTGCTTTTGATTCTCGTGCCCCAGGCCTCAGGCGGGATGGGGGCCCATCTGCTCTGTTGTTTTCTCTGGTGAATGGCGTGTCTGTGGTTTGGATTTGGTCTGCAGTGTTGTAAAACATACTGGTTAGAGGTGGGGAGTCTGGGGGCTTGGTTACACAATCCAAAGCAGACAGGAAGTGAAATGCAAAACCCACTGGTGGTTTTCAGCAGCATCTGCCTGGCCAAGGAATGCCAGCTGCAGGCGTGAGGGCAGCTCCTGCTGCAGGACCTGCAGAGCCAGGGCACATTTGGGATTTAGCTGAAGGCAGTAAATGCAGCAGTAAATGCCCACTGGCTGTGGGTACCATCTGCAGAATGTACTGTTCCCTGAACTTCAGGGACAATAACTGGGAAAATGAGTTAATATTTATTCATTCTGGTTTATCATAGCAAAGGTCCACACCAGGACACGGAATGCTTTCATAGCTGATGTAGTAAATCTCTGGGCTGCTTATTTGGGATGACTTCAGCGTTGAATCTGCCAAACCAAATCGTCCCTCGTGTCCAAAACTATCAGAAAACTGGCAGAGACCAAGATCAAAACCCAGGAAATAATTGTCAGGAGCCAGTCTGCTTCACAAGCAGGTAAACAAGCTGATTTTCTCTGATCTCTCAGCTCACAGACACCAGCTCAGGGGCCTGTCTGCTGTCACCTGGTGCCACTGGAGTCATCCCCACAGCTGCTATTTGGCTGCAAAAGCAGCTGCACTTAGCTGGAAACCTTATCCACACTCCTGTGTTTTCATTTACTTTGATTTATCTCTCTTGTAAGTGCCACCAAGCTCTTCCACAGCAATTAGTGTTTACAGTCATAAAATACAGCTGGTTACAAAAATAGCCCACAGGAGTAAACAGTCTGAGGAATTCTCCAGCAGTCTAATGCTGCCCATTTGGCAGGGGAAGGAGTGCTGTGCTCTGTGCTGACAGAGGCCCTGCTCTGCCTTGCTCCCACACTGAGTGCTCAGAGCTCAAGGCTGCTGGCAGCTGTGGCATCGCAGCTTGCAGGGCTGGAGATGTGCTTGGATCCACTCACCTGCTGCAGGCTGGGCTGGCTCCCCTGAAACCACAGCAGGCAGCCCTGTAGGCACTTCAACAGGGCTTTGCCTGCATCACTGTCCCAGCTCCAGAACACCCTCAGGGAATGTCTGTGCCCAAGGGACAGCAGGGCTGGCTGTCACCTGGCATGGACAGAATGCTTCTGCAGCCCTTGGCCAGCTCAGCACCAATGCCAGCAGCTGCAGGAAAGCCCCTGGAGGGGCACTTTGCTGGCAGAGGGAGCAGACCTGCTGGCAGCAGCCAGCACTCCTGTGGAAAACCCTGCCCTTCTGGAGCCAGCTTTGGATCTAGTGCACCAGCTCCAGGTCCTGCAGTGCTCCCTGGGGCTCTGCCAGCAGTGAAGCTCAGGACCATCACAAAACTTGTGCCTTCTGCTGTAATCATCCTGTGCATATCTCCAGTAGAAACATGCACCAGTGGGTATGTGTATGTGTTTAAAACATTCCACAGAACACTCAGTTGATGCATTTGTCCTCCTGGGAGAGGAAAAGGGAAGTAACACTATGGGTTTTAATCTTACTACTAAAAGCATGACTGAGTGATGCACTGATACAGTGGGTCTGGGTGTGTTATGAGAACTGACAAAGAATTAAAGTTACAGATCTGTTTTCACTGGTACTGTGGTGCAGTGGCTTGGCTTTCTGTTTAGTAGCTGTAACATTACTGCTTGTTATAAAATGATACCACTACCTGCACACATGTATGACATGAGTACACCACAAAACCTACAGGACATAAAAAGTCTTTGGGTGAAGAACAATGCAGGAGTGCTAAATTTTATATTCCTAAATTTTTATCTTAGGCTGCATAATCCTATATGATATTGATATGTTTCAAAAGTTGCACAGGCTGCTGTTACTTGTCTAGGAAACCAGAGAAAGTATTTTTACAGAAACTAGGAAATGAACACTGCAGCAGCAAAGAGACCCCCTGCAGCCAAACCTGAGCTACCAGTGCTGCTCCTGCACAGAGAGGTAAGAGCAAAACCAGATGTACCATTTCAGCTCCTTTAGAGACATCAGTGCTTTCCAAGAGAAAACAAAATAAAGAACATTTAGCATTTGATTTGTGTTCCATTAGACAGAAAAATGAGCTTAGCAGGCTAATACACTATTAATTAGCATCTTATTAAGAGGTAGAAAGGCTGAAAATACAAATTCACAGCAACATGAGTGAGACAAAGGCTGTGTTTTTCTTGTTCCAGGATTAGATTTGCTCACTTTTGTTTTCTCAGCCATGTAGGTTTTGTCTACAGGTCTGTGCATTATTATTGCTGTTCAAAGTACTCCAAAGTCAGTGAAGCTGTATTTTTATTTTTAATTAGTTGGCAAGGTGACAAATCATGCAAGTGTCTGTAAAACTGCCTATGGGAAAATCCCATATGAAGCAAATATAAATTATTCTCCCTTGAGAGACACAGTGAGACACCATTATTTTTGGCACAGGAGGAAAGCAGAACTTTAAAGCAGTCTTGTCTTTGATTTATCAAAGCTGAAACTATAAGGAAGCTCAGAAAAGGACTTTTAAGCTTGAAATATTAAAAAAAAAAATCCCAGATAAGTGCAAATCCCACTAAATGAGGCAAAACCCAAGAATTAGCACTGAAAGGACAAAAAGAAGACCCACCCTCTCAGCATGGGAGCTACACACATTTTTATGACTGCAGGAGGTAGGAGAGGTGCAGGGCAGGACACAGAGAAGTGGCCCCCTGACTGTGGAGTGCCAGGGCATTGCTGCTGGTACAAGACAGGATGATTACAGCCCCTGGGAAGGCATTAAACCAGGACTGGGTAGGCATAGTGTGTGCACAGACATGGTGAGGTTTGTAGAGCACTACAGAGACGGAGAACTATCTCATAAAATCCACCAGTCTGGGAGTGGGAGAGCAGGAACTTCCCAGGAGCCATCAGAGTCTGACTGAGAAGGCACAGTGTGAGAAGCAAATAGGTTCCCCCTGTATTTACAATTAAACTTTCTACTGTGTATGCATCCAGGCTGCCAACACAAAACCTTTGTGTTCTACAAACCAAACTTCACCAGCATGTCTGGAGCTTAAAATTCCTCTCTGTAGTCAACTATATTCTGGCAAAACTCAGTGACACCAATTCTTTCCTCAGATGCCCTTGCTGCCCTCTTGCTGACTACTGAACCAAGTGTCAGATTCTTGTTCCTTCCCCCAGCCCCTGTACAGCTCTGCCCCAGCTTGCCTCCTGCTTGTTTGCTATCGCACATCTGCCTCAGCAGGGCCATGCTACATTTCCATGTTGAATGAGCATCTAGTCTGAGCTGTCTAGTGAGCATCAAAGTGACCAGTGATAAGCTATTCAATTGATCTGCACTTGTATAGCAAGTTTTATATTTCCAGAATGCCCCATATTTACTCTGCATGCACACACCCTTTGCATGATGCAGACAGAAGGGCTGAAGCTTTCCAGAAAGATTAAGTTGACAGCATATGTGCAATAACATTGATCTGCCCTTGTGTAGGCATGTTAGGGACTTTCTGATGTCTGGAAGCCTAGAAAAATAGATTAATAGAATGACACTTTCCCCAGCTGAAAATGTAGGTAGAAAAATGGCCTGCCCCAGTGATAGGTGTCTTTCTCACTCCCTTTGGCACACTTCCTTCTGTGCCAAATGATCTGTCATGACTGAGTATGACAGGACCTTAGATACTGTTATCTGCAGATAATCTCTTTCTTACTGATTGCAGTATCTGTGCCTTGTCACTCCCAGCAGTTTTTGGGACATTCTAATTTGACCACGGTCTCTCACAATAATGAGCATTTTGAACTCCCATTTGAAAACCATCAGACACTGCTCTTGAAGTCATTAGTAGGCTTATTGCATATACAAATCTTTTTTGTAATTATTCTGCTTCTGTACTCCTAAGTGGTGGCTCATTGTGTATGGCCATAGCCTCCCTGAGTGCTAGGCAGCTTCCTAACAGGCTTCCCCCTGGCAAGATGCCCAGTGCTAAATGCTCTCACCTGAAGGTCTTGACCAGTTTGTTTCTTGACTTCTTGCAGCTGTTTCTGGAGTGCCTTTATGTCCTTCTTTCCTTTTTCCTCCCTGAGGTGGGAAAATACAATCACTTCAATATATCAAAAAAGACAAGAGCTGTTTACCTAGAAGGAGAACTTCCTGTCTCCTGATACATTGTGGTAAGATAAACAAAGACTTCTCACCAAAACTACCAACTTGGTCAGTAAATCCTGAAAGAAGAGGTGCACAGACTGAGCAAAGGAGATGGGAACAAAAGGAAGAACATGCCAAAAAACCAGGGGATGCACTTATTGAAGGCCTGGAATGGATTTGAGGATGATGCAATTATTATAGCAGAGATGGAAGATGCCTGTCATTGAGTCACAGTTTCTACATTTAGGCAAAAATGCCTGAGATTCTATGCAGAAGCAAGCCTGAGCAGCAGAGAGTGCCACATTTTGTTATTATGTATAAGAGAATGTTGTTTCTTTCATATCAGACCTAAAATCTTCCAAAGAGCACTGCCCCAGGTTCTGAGATCCATGAAGGGACCTGAGCGAAGACCAAAAGCTAGAGAAGTATTCATCTGTCTAAAACAAAACAGATGCAGTAAATATTCTAGGTATTATTATCTTATTTCACTCAGAGTGCTCTCTTAGATTTTATGCTTATGATTAGTTTTAAAACCACTAAATACTACAGTTGGTCCCTAAAACTTTGTATCCTATTCCAACCTTACAATCACACATGCATTTCATTTTCAGAGTCCTTATCTGGGTGACTGATGAACAAAAGCTCCTGATGAGGAGTCTCCCATCATCTCACTGCAGGTGGCTTTCAGAACAGTGTATTTACACAAAACAAGGCAAGTATTTATTATCTTGAAAGACAGATCAAGTTCATTCCATGAAAAGAATGTATAGTACAACATGGCTAGATATGATTGACAGAAGGGGATAAAAAGGATTATGTCCCTTCTGATTATAATTTGTCTGCTCTTTTCTACCTGTCAGTATTGGATAGTTACTCCACAGCCAATCGCTAATCTCATTCTTGCTTTCTGTCCCTTCCATGGATAAACAATAAATCCCTTGGTTTTAGGCAGTGGAAGTGGAAGAGTTGGGTTTCATGCTTGAAGTCACACATTGCACTGAAGCTGGGGCTTTTCCCTGGAGGCAGATCCCTGAGTCACCACAAGAGCAGTTCCAGTAGGTTGGACTCCTGACAAATCATGACTGAGAGCAGCTTTGCTGTGCACCCTCAGTGATGGGCCCGAGCTGCTACACTGAGGTAGCTTTAAAGTGTTGAAATAGTTGTCTGACAGTTTTGGGTTGAATCAGAGGTTTGCATGCTAAAAAAAAAACAAAACAAACCTCTAGAGCTCAAAAGTTTGAGCTCAGAAATCACCAATTTGAGCTGAGATTATAACAAATGTGTACCCTGGAAGATTTGGGGCAGAAGAGAATCACAGAGCAGTGGCTGGTGGATTAGCCTTAAATAAGACACCTCAGTCACCATCTGTGCTAACCCGTCACTGCTGCTGGGAAAAGGGAGCCTATTAGCATATGGATCAGAGCAGATTCTCCTGGGCATCAGACAACCTAAAGGCCATATGTTGCTGGCCCTGATTTGAACAGATTCTCTGCTGCTCTGGCTTTCACTGGGGACAGAAGTTAAAGATCAAGGAGCTCCTAAATGATATTATGTTTTAATTGAAATGAGGCACTGGTGTCCACCGTGGTCAAAGCTCAGGCAATTCCTAGCTCAGATCAGTATCAGACCCATCCACTGTTTCTTTCCAAAGGGAAAAACTCGCAGTTTGCAAAGCAAACAGAATAAATCAAGTTTTAAAAGGTATCCCCTCTGTATTTTAGTTTTATAGGGTTTTATTTCCTTTTCAGTATGTACTCAGTGGGAATGGCTTTCAGCATTTAAACAGGGAAGAACTGAACACAACACTGACCTGATGAGGACATCATAAAACTTGCCCTTTCTTGCCTTCTCTCTCTCATTAGCATCTGTTAGGCAACTAAATGTTCCCAATTCCTCCATCTTTTTACTAGTGACTGTGATTACATCACTTGCATACTGCCTGCCAGGAAGAATAGGAACACAACAATACTTTACAGGTGCTGGTAGTACAGTGTTTGGCACTTTTATCCATTACTGTTTGCAGGAAAATGTAGGGAAATAGAAGATCCCTTTTCTGGTCTTGTGTCCCATCAAACCCAGGAGTGCTTCTCCTACAGTATCTACTTATTGTACATCTGGAAAACTCAGTGTTAGGAGCTGCTTGAAGTTTATAATTTAAAATGCTGCCCAGTATGCTACTCTGGGAAATTGCAAAGAGACACAAACATCCATGCTGTGCCAGACTGTTGCCATTAAAAAGGCTGCTGGCCTGCAGTAGTGATGACAGGTGAATCTTGGAAAATGAGACCTGGCCATGCAATTCGTGGGCTTGTCCAGTTTATTGAATGTCATGATGCATGTGGCATTTACAGTTTAGCTGCATTGTCCTCATTTATGTTAGAATCTTCCTTAAACTCATTGTTGAATTTATGACATTAAATGACAGAAGCCAGAATGCAAAAAAATGCATTCAGCTCCATAATCTCTTTCAAACCAAAGGCTGCTGGTATTTCTGCAAATCAGGGCACTGGTTTAGGTGCAGGAATAAAGTTTGTTTTAAAAAAGAAAGGAAATCTTTAATCTTTATATAGATTACCTTTTCTATTATGGCTATAACTGCCATAGAAGCTCTGTGTGCCCTGCAGAATGACTGAGTTCAAAAACAAGGCTCAGATCTCCCTTTGCATGTGGGATCAGCTAAAGGAACCTGACTCCAGGTACCAGAACATGAGCACTGATTAGTGCCTGGCATGATTTCTACTCAAGCAACCATTATCAACAGGGTGGTGTTTTACAGCTCCATTCAAAATAAACTGCTGGTCATTAGGTAGCACCCAGAAGCAAGCAAAGGCTGGAACTAAATGGTCTAGGAAGGATACCACTCCTATCCCTACAGGAACTCCTTTCAGACAGAGACTGATGTACTCTGGCAATAAGAGAGCAAGAAATTTGTATTTTTGCTTTCAAGACAGAGACTGAGAACTTTACAGCTCTGAGCATCCCTCATAGGTTCTTCACTCACCTGTCAGCATAAATTTTTTTGAGCTTCTCTAGAGCCCGAGTGATGTGTTCCTTGGGCGCTTTGGAAGAATGCTGGGTGCTTTTTTGATCTTCACTTTTCCCCTGCTGCTGCTCTTGTTCGGTGTTTTCCAGGACTGTTTGCCCACTCTCTTGCTTTCCTGACATAACCTCTAGGAAGTTAATACCCAGCTCCTCCTGGATAATTTCTTTTGTTTGCTGGATGGGAATGAAAGGGGATAAGGGAAATAAGAAAATAAGGGAAGAGGGAAAAGGGAATAAGAGAAACCTGCTTGCACATTGCAAAGCAGAACTAAACCTTCTGCAACATTATGTGATAGGAAGGAAAATTAGTAATTAACTAGAATGAAGCTATACTGAGAACAGCTGATAGTGCATGTTACATTTTGCAAAGAGTGGAAGATCAGAAACATTTATGTTGGTTCCTTTTGAGCACACAGTGTAGCTGATTGAAGTTTATGGGCTCAGAAGTCCTAAAATGACAGGACTAGAAAAGGCCTAAAAAGGTGAATTCATCCTCTCCAAGAGATGATGGTTCAGACTGTTCTTAATCTGACATGTTCTTAATGGTTGCCAGCAGTGGAGACTACACACCCTCCTGTCAATGCCAGCACCTCACAATTTTCTTTACCATAAGCAAGTTTTTTCTACTCAACAGTATTTGAACTCCTGGCTTGTTGTCCTGGTCTCTAGACACAGAGAACAAGTTGTTCCCTCCTTTTTTGCAGCAGTTTTTACAAACTGGAAGACTTAGTCAGTTCTCCTCCTTCTTCTCTCCATCTTAGACATTTCCCACTGCCTGTCACCACAACCTTTCCCTACAATACAATTGTTATAACTAGAGCTGTGTGGAAATAATTGCAATAGACTTTCTGTCTGCTATCTGCTTAGCAGGTTTTTTGAGAGAGTAACATCAGAGGAAATATAACATGAATTCAAAGGATAAATTCAAAATATTGGCATCTCTCTCCTTCATGGAAAGGTATCTTGTGATTGAGTACAAATTCATTAAAAAAGGAAAAGCCCCCAAAAATGCAAAAGGACACTATAAAATCAGCTAAGCTCTTGCTTCTAGGAAATTCTCTGCTTTATGTGTCATGGATAAAATGCAGGTGTATGCACATTAAAAGAGAACATCTTCTTGCTTGCCTACCAGCATTTCTGTGGCTGAACACTTCCTAACAGCACTGCTGACTGCAGCTAACACAGTCTCTGCCAGCCCCATCCCTGTCTGCAGCTGCCTGCTCCCCACCCTGGCTGCTTGGGGAAGCAGACAGAGAACTCACTGTGATGAAACATTTTCCAGCAAAAAGGAAAAAAAGAAGTTATTTTTAGCAGCACTAGTTCTCAGTCCAGATCCTTCCACAACCACACACACATTTGTGCCAGCAGAGCAGAGAAAACAAGTGGTCAGGGCAGCAGCTGTGGATGCCAGGAGTACTTCCAAAAAGCTACTTGTCAGGCAAGTCAAGCGAGGCTCTGTCAGAGGTCGGAGGTGCTGCTGCAGTCTGTGAGGGCACTGCAAGGGACTGCTTCATCCTGAGTGTTTTGGACAGCTCTGGGTTGGGATGGATCAGGCTCTGGCAGTGCATGACTCATCAGTGACTAGAGGAGGAGACTCAGTGACTATGTGCTTAATTTTTGCACTGTTAAATTTACATTAAATGAATCACATACAAAACATACACTGTCCAATGAAAATTGCATTGTTAATTAGTAAAAAAAAAGGGCTTACATAGCTGGTTGGTGACAACTGTACTTCAGAAAGAACTAATTTTGCAAACAAACTGCTTTAATATCATGTAGATTTTATGAATGTTCTGATAGATGTTTTTTAATGTCTGGGAAAGTTCAAGACAGGCAATAACTGAGTTGTCTGTAAACAGTAGATACTTACACACTAATAATCAACACTAATAATATGTAAAAGCAAGAAGTTTGTAAACTGCATGTGTTACCATCTGTGTAATCTCCTAAGTGCTTGTCTGTTGCCCAAAATTCAGCAAATAGAAAGGCTGCCTCTCTCTGGGGCATGCACTGTGTGAAGCAATGTGCAAGAGCATCCAATCTGGAAAATCAGTGAGGTGCTGGCCAACACTGTGATTAATCCTCTCAAAAATGTCATCAACTGAAATTCAGATCTCAGTCTTTGAAGATGCCATTGATTTGTCTGCCTCACAGAACTCCAGGGTACTTTGCAAATACAGGTCTTGTACAAATACAATGAAAACAGCAAAATGTAATCTGAGAAACAGGGAGGAGTAGCAAATTACAGAGCACCAAAGTTAGCAAGTAGCTTCCCTAAGCTATTTTCTTGTTTCTAAATTGTTTCCTCCTCAAATTGTTTTGAAATCTTTAAGAACACAAGTAGGGTTTCTAACCTGTGAGAAAGTTGTGTTCCAAGATGTGACTTGGTGAAAATGAGCATCTGTGATTGAAGAGAAAAGCAAAGGTGTTTTCTCTGTAATTTACTTGTTCCTTTAGTAGGTCTAGCAACCTGAGTCTGTGCGTCTGAAGAGGACAACTCCCGCTGTCCCAGAGATATGCTCTTTCTGTGTGTTTTGCTGCTGGCACATAAGAGAGGGAGAAGCATCCTCTGGGAGCAGCTGAGACCGGCTCCCAGGAGTCTTTCAGGAGAGCAGTGCCCTCTATGGCACAGTCTCAGCATCGTTCCCGCCCTGAAATTCACTGTAACTCCAGTTGCTGCTGCGGCTTTGCCATGGGTTTTTTGAAAAGGTAATATGGAAAGGAAGCACATAGAAAATTTTGATTTAATTTCCTCTGGCATTTTTAAGTGGTACATTAGACACAGTGAACATCATTAGATGTCAAAACTCAGATCCCGGTTTGTATTTCCATCCTGGTTGTGAACTTTTTTCTTGAGTTCATCTTAAAAAGGTTTCAAACCTGCTAGAACTGGAAAGAGCCTGCTGTGTCACTTATAGACCACAGTACTTAGAGCCATTTACCCCTCAGAATGGTCCCATCCTGATTCCTGTGTCCAACAGCTACAAAAAATATCCACAACACCTTCCTCCACAGCAACAAACTCCTGCCTGAGCATTAGGAATTCTCTGTTTTCCATATCTCTGCCCAATCAGCTTAGCTATGACACCTATTAGAAATCAACTAATAATTAATGATTGCTGAGATAGGGTAGTTACTAATATATTTTGAAGTGCATCTTTCTTAATACATTGTGGGAACAAAAGGATCTTTGGCATGGACTTGGAGAGGAATAGAATTAACCTGTCTTTGAGTACTTTGAAATAACCTATACATTTCTGCTTTTAAAATAGCTCTGTATCCACAAAGAACCTACATATGTTTTGCTTCCTTTTCCCCAATTCTTTGCTTATTGTCTAACCACTGAGATTTTAAAATTATAATCTTAGGAATCTCATCTTGGATCAGAAGAGTCCTTTGCACAAATTCTTGACCAAGACTTCTCAGTGATGCTGCAATATAAATATTTAAATTAGGTCACTTTTATTGTGTTTCTTCACCCAAGAGTCATAGAATCACAGAAAATATATTTGAGTTAATTTTTTAAAAATGCTGGTAAAAGATATAAAACCAAGACAAAGAAAAAAATATACGTCTTTTTAAGCAGTGGCACATACATGGTTGATGTCTGTCTTGTCCTTATGTGGAACTGGCATGATAAATCCAAGAATTGTAAGTTGATCCACACAGCTCTCCAGCACAGCACTAAACATCAGAGCTTCCAGATGAGTGATTTTTTCCATTTGTTTAGTCTCTGTGTTCTTGCTAGAAGGAACAAAGACAAAAGATACCAATCAGAAAAATGCTGTGGTGTTAGTAATGTCAGTAACTGTAGTTTAAACTAAAGGTAGACCCGAAATAGCATTATTTGCAGCCTTACATATACTTCCTTGGCTTTGTTTATAACCTTCCATACATTGTTTATAAGAGGAGCTGTGCTCTGCTAATGGCTACATTCAGGGACAGTAGGAATGTTTAGCTTTCACAAAACAAAGAGGTCCTGGTCCCTCCTACAGCAGATCTGGGTAGACAAGCTGAGAAGGGAATGGGTATGGAGGGCACAAACTGGGTGAGGTGCCTCAGTATTCAGTTCAGGGGGGAGCAGTGGTTCATAGTGACTTTGGGAAAGGACAGAAGGAAGGTGCCTTTTTAAAAGAAAAATAAATCTATGGCCTATAAAGTCTCAAGGGTGAACCTTCATGCTCCAATCATTCCTCAATATTACTGTGTGGCCTTCACACTTTTATGATCCCAGTCCCCTCTCAGTAGGAACTGTTAACATCTTAAGATGCTGAAAGTTAAACAAGAACCAATATCTGACTGAGTAAACAATCTTTAACTTTCTGTATTATTTTATTTTAACTTGCAATTCAAACATGAAACTGCTCTGACATACACTTATGCACCCCTTTGCCTTGCCTACAGATGGAATATTGTGAAAGCATATCTAAGGAAAAGTGAAAATTCACTATTAATCCAAAAATACCTAAGAAAGCACCTGCACAACAATGGGAAAATTCTCTGAGAATGGTAATGTTTTGATATGCCATTGGACAATCCCTCCAAAGCCTGTACATACAAACCAGGTATTTCTTGTACAACATGTAGCACAACTGCAGTCTGCGATGGCTGAGATCCTGAGTGTCATTGCAATGGAAGTATCAACAAAATCTTAATTTGGCTGCTCTACCTACGACTGGATTTGTGCCATCTGTAAAACCCTTGCATAAACGTATCCTAAGCCTGCAAAATATTACAGCCAAACCTGTAAGCATGCCAAGGAAACACATCAGGCAGTCCCTGTTAGCACAGGACATGGCCATAGCCTAGGAAAATTAGAGGTTTGCATGCAGCTTTGCTCTGCATCACTGGAAATCAGTCATATTTCATAAGCAAGTGTTTAAAAAGATTCATACTTGCTATAACATTTCTGTAGCAGTTATCATTTGCCCTCCTCCTTTTTTGTTGTTTTTTTAAAGAAAATATGTAATTTACAGGTGGACCATGAAGTTAATTTCACTTGTCAGAAAAGAAGAGCCACTTTTCAGGGCAGGTTTATTTGATGTCTGTTGGTACAGAATCGGTAAAACAAACAAAAGATTCAAACTCAAAACAAACTCAGATTTCACACATTTATTTCCTGACATCCCTGTATATTGCAGGAAATTGTTTAATGCAACACGTGTTGAACTGTGCTGGAAGAGGACATGGCTCTCCCTGGGGATGAGGTTAGAAAGTGTGCACAGGGCAGGGACTGGGATTGCTCTCAGTAAATCCATAGGAAGGGCAGGTACCAGGGAGAGACACAGGAATTTAAGTTAAAGAACAAAACCCCTCTGGGTCAAGGGAGAGTAAATTCCCCTAAGCCAGGCAATTGTGAAAAGGTTTCTAACTCCTGAATGGATGAAGCCTTTCAGCCAAGGTAATGGTAGGGCATCCTGATTTATTTCAATAAGATTGTTAAAATCATGGCAGGAAAAGAAAACAGCAAAGTAATGATTCTGAATATTATCAATGTGTTCACTATACTTGTATTGTTTGTAACCACTTACATCTAATTCCTCTGAGCAGGGCTTTTGATGGTCACCTAGGACAAAGAAGGAAGTGATTTCATCCCTTTGCTTCTGAGATTTTTTTCTCTCTTTTATCTTAATTATTAAAAAATGTAACAACTTGAGATAGGAATCTGATAAAAGCATTAACAAAAAAAATGGTAAATGATCTGTATAATACAGTATACCCATCACTTTTCTAGTCAAGCTTGGAATCAATTATAGAAGTGGAGATGCAGTATTTTTACATCAAGAAAGTCAGGCAGTGTCTTTAGTCAACAGGCACTAATAAAATATTTTTCAATGTTTTGCTCATTTTTATCTTTTTCAGAAATCCATGATCCATATTTTGAGTCTAAACAACCTAAGAATAATCTATTACATGTGAAGTCATAATGCTAAAAATATGGTGAAAAAAGATGTGTTGGGAGATAGCTGTGACAGATGATTACAGCAGCATTTTTGGAAGAAAAAATAACACATGCAGCTCTCATAGGAAAAAGGGACTTATTTGGAAACAAAGGAGGATGCAACAGCTTTTCCTCTTTTCCATTAGCAGCTTCTGACCAGGAGAGAATTAATTCAGGATATTAATTTGTTTCAAGACAGCTGGCAGCTGGAATGTTTCTCTGAAGGCCCTTTGCTGCTTTGCTCCTCCCGTGTATCTTCTCTTACATCCCCATCCTTGCACAGCAGATCCATGTGCCAAAGCCAGTAGGATCTGGGCTTATGTTAAGTTGGACTTGAGAAGGAAACCACTGTCTGTGAATTAGCAAACACTAAGATATCAGCTGCTTGCTCTGGATTTTAGTGTCAGCTCAGTGCCCCTTGGACCACCCTGCACTGCTGTGTTTGCTGAACTCCCTCATTAAACTTTATTAATAATAATTTAAAAAAAAATTATTCCCCCATGAGTTTTGGATGACATTCTTTCCCTGCTGATATAAAGGGAAAGAAAAAACATATCAAGTAATAATTTCTAAAGCAACTGTATAAAAGGTCTGGCCTCCTGCTCCTTTGGGGATTGCAACTCCCTCTGCTGTGTGAGAGTCCTGGATGTTCACTTCTCCCACCCTGCTGCCTGATAAAGGAAAATGGATTCAAGAGCAGCATTTTGTGCAGCATTCCTTGCAGTGAAAAGACTCCAGTGAATTCCAGTGATAAAATGTATAGCTGAGAGTGTCACATCTCCTTTAGGTCTGTGTGGCAAATGATTGGCAGAGAGAGGTTCTGAATATTCACAGGAGCAGCAGCTGAGCCAGAAATCACAACTTCATTTTTACCAAAGAAAGGTCTCTTGAAAAGCAAAATAGGTGTGGCCTTACCTTACACAGCTCTGATTCCTGCTAGAAATGTTAGGACAGCAAGGTTCATTAAAAAAAATAAGGGGGCAGGGGGAGAAAGGGCAAGGAAGGGGGAGGAATGGAGAGAGGAAGGGGAAGGGAAAGAAAGGGATGGGAAGGAAAGGGAAAGGGAAAGGGAAAGGGAAAGGGAAAGGGAAAGGGAAAGGGAAAGGGAAAGGGAAAGGGAAAGGGAAAGGGAAGGGACCATCAAGGTTCCTCAAGGTTTCCCTTCCCTTCACCTTCCTTCCCCTAAATCACTTCAAGCGCTCTGAAAATGCACCTGAATTTCTGGCAGTGTGAGGGAAGTGACAGAAATTGGGAGTGAATAACCCTGACGTGAGCAAATGGGTAAGTACATGCTTCCAGACCTTATTTAGGAAAATAAAGGAATGTGAGACTTGGTTACAGGGATTTCAGTGTCGAAATATGTTTTCTGCCTCCAAGGCGATATCAGAAGTAAAATAAATGTCGAGATGATACACTGACTCAGGGTGAGAACTTCGGACGACGAGCAGGGCCCGGAGCCCACCCCGAACACCAAGAGCTGCTCTCTTCCCCCGCGCTGCCTCTCTTCGGGCCCCTCGGCTCGTTCCACCGCCGCGGCCCGTTTTCATTCGCCCTGCCCAGAGTGGCTCGCACTGCCCTCAACCTCTCACCGGGATCTGCCCTCATTTCCCCCGCTCCCGGTCCCGGTCCCGATCCCGGCCGCTCCCGCCCTCACCGGGATGCGCCGCCCGTCTCCATGGCAACCACCACGCTCGGGGACCTCGCGGGGCTGCCCGGCGGGTGCCTGCGCAGCGGGGTGGGGCCGCCCCTCCCGAGATCGCTCTTGCGGGGATCGCCCCCGGGGCACGCGTGCACAGGACACGGGACACGGGACACAGGACAGGGGACACGGCACGGGCGGCACCTTCCTCAACTCGGCGCTGCTCACTCCGGCAGCGATCGGGACGCCCGCTCGGGTCCTGGTGGCGTATTTCCCGGCAGGCAGCGCGGCGCGGCTCTCTTTCGCCGCCATCTTGGGGCGCTGCGGGTGAGGCGGAGCGGGGCCGCGGGGCCGGGAGCGGGGCTGGGGGGTGCTGCCCCCGCTGTGGGGCCGGCGGCGGGCCCGGGGCTCCCGGGGCGCGGCGGATGGCGCGATCCGGGGCGGAGACAAGGAGGGATGGCGCCGATGTACGGCGGATGGTCCCAGTCGCGGGTTGGGGCCTTCGGCTGGAGCGGAGCTGAGGCGGCTGCTCTGGGGGGGAGCGGAAGCTCCCGGAGCTCTGGGTGGCTCCCGGGCAGCCCCCGGGTGTTCGGGGTCCCCCTCGCCGGGCCGGGTGGAGATGCCGGCCCGAGGCTCATGGCTGTGTGTCGTTTCCAGGCCTGCCGGGATCGGGTCTGCAGGAGGACACCATGACCGGGAGGTGAGTGAGTGCCCGAGGTGGCTCTCGGCTTGGTGCTGTTGAAACGGTCTTGGAAGTTTGTTGAAGCAGTAGGCATTGAGCGGTGTTCCTCTGCCCAGTGTCCTGCTGGGCCCTGTTAAACGCCCACAGTTGTGTGTCTCTGTTCTGAAGTCTCTTGAGCTGGTTGTAGTTGCTCTTACGATGTGCTGCGCTCTACCTGGCCTGTCAGAAAATATCAGTGTGAAATTCATGGGTTTCTTAATCTCCAGTGTACAGTGGAGCTTTGGCATAGACTTTCCTTGAGTAAAGGGAGCAACGTGTTTTTCCCATGAGTAAATTTTCTATTGTGCCACCGAATTTTCTTAAGGATGTAGGGATTAAGTTTGTAAGTGAAGGGATTAAATGTGAATACTCTGGAGTTGCCTGGAGAAGCTGTGGCTGCCCCATCCCTGGAAGTGTTCAAGGCAGAGCTGGATGGGGCTCTGAGCAACCTGATGTAGTGTGAGGTGTTCCTGCCAGCCCAAACCATTCGATGGTTCTGTCAATCACAGCTTTATTGTCTGTGGTGTTTATGTCCTGTTACACTGTGGCAGGTAGAACCGGGTATCTCAGCTGGATCCTGCTGTATCCCGGGGCAGGTGCTGGATGCCCCTGGGCCAGATGTGCTGTCTTGGTGTGTGGGACAAGTCTTACAATGACTTTATGTGGGCAGTGCCCGAAGAATTGCTGGGGAGTTTGTGCAGTGTCTGTGTCCAGTGGATGTCAGGCTGTTGCTCTGGCTGTTCACTCCTTTAAAGCTACACATCAGGGGCAGCTCATGCCTTGTATAGCAGTTACTGCAACACAGGAGACTTTCTGTGGTGTGTAGAAAAAAAGTAATGTTTACTCATCAGAGTTAGTAGACATTTGGAAACAATATCTGCTAATGCTGAAGCACTTGAAACTTAGTATGAAGCCAGTACTGCAGTGCCAGGAGTTTATCACAAGCAGAATATGGAATGTTTTCACAAATACTTCATGTTCCACATACTCAGCTTTCCTCTGTTCATTGAACATAAGTATTTGTAGTGATTTGTAAGTTGGCTGTTTCCTCTGCTAATTTCTACTGGTGTGGAATTAGTTTCTGCTGAACCAGCCTGTGATTTGTTTTTATTTTTGTTACTTTGGAGTGAGTTATAATTTGCAGATGTTTTCCATGTCTTTAGGCTGTGGTGCAAGGCCATTTTTGCTGGCTACAAACGTGGCCTCCGAAACCAGCGGGAGCACACGGCCCTTCTGAAAATTGAAGGTGTTTATGCCCGTCAGGAGACAGACTTCTACCTGGGCAAGAGGTGTGCCTATGTGTACAAAGCTAAAAAGTAAGTAATGTTTTATACTTGTGCTGAATTAGCCAATTCCTGTATTGGCTTTGTAAGTGTTAGGAGATAATGATGTTGCATGATACGTTAGAGAGCAAGTGGGGTGAGAAACAAGTTTTGCCTAAGCTTGACAAAAATTGAAGGTGGATTGATGGAGTAAATTGAAGTGAGTAAATTTGTGTTAAATACTTTAAACTCTTGAGTTACTTAAACAGTAAAGTGATTTTGTGAAGCCTGGATGAATTTGTAGTCTGATTTTTGTGTGCCCATGTCTGAGCAACGTCTGTTACTTCTGCTCTGCTGCCATTGGTAGACACGACACCTTGGGAACAGCTGCTTATTACTTCCACTTCCTTTTTTTCTTGAGTGCTGTCAGAATTACCTTGAATAAAACTGATCAAACTGGTAACTTGACCACCATCATTTCCAGCATGGTACGTGGCTCTTCATTTAAGGCAATTTCTGCCATCTATCCCAATGGTCTATTCTTATCCTGCCTTCAGTGTGTCTGGAGAAATAAGGTGTTGGCAATTTCATATTGTTGATTTTTACGTTTCATCATATTAGCAAAAGTGTTTTCCAAATTTTTTAGCTTTGTAAGCTGTTAATAGTTGTCTGGTGAAATTTCTGATAAATTACAAGCTGTAATTACACCTTTGAAAGGTACAGTGAAAATCCCAGGCCGGGAAAATTTCACAAGTAAATAAAAGTGGATGTTGCTCTAGTTAAAGATGGCTAGGGAGCTTAAATTATTGAGATGCCGTTGAGAAGCCGCATTGTCACTGCTGGTGACAGTAGAGCTGTGACTGTCCTACTGAGCTGTTCTTTGCCTCCTTTTCCCCAGCAACACGGTAACCCCCGGAGGCAAACCCAACAGGACACGCGTGATCTGGGGGAAGGTGACGCGCGCCCATGGGAACAGTGGCATGGTGCGTGCCAAGTTCCGCTCCAACCTTCCTGCCAAGGCCATTGGACACAGAATCCGGGTGGTAAGTGGAGGTGGTTTAGCAGCAAGATATTTATTGGCAGTTTTTGGGGTGCCTTTTTAATTCCACATAGTATGAGGGAGCATTTGAATTCTGGTCTTGTTCTGTTGCTGTTGGGTGTTCAGTATGGCTCAGTGACTGTTTTGGAGCCTAGAGAGGCTTTTTCCTGGCTTCCTGTACTGAGAGGGTTTGTCTCTATGTCAGGGGTTTGTGTGCTTGCTCAGGTTGTCTGGAAAGGCTCTTCAAATCCCAGGACCCAGCTCCTTTCTAAAGCTGCCTTGATTTCTTTTCCACTAATCTGTTCTGTATATTTTTGCACCCTTCTACTCCTCTACCTGTTTGATTTTTCTCTTACCTCCCAAATGTTTTAACTGGGGGCAGTGCTGTCCTGTCATGGCCCCTCCCATCTGTTCCCACTGCTGTTAGCGTTTTAGCCACAGGGCTTCAGTGGGACTGTCCTTTTAGGTCTCTCACCCAGAGTTGTGATGTAACATTTTCATAGTGATGTTGTCAAAAGGAGTACAAGAGGGGTGCAGTCCTTCCTGTCTTACTGCTGTGCCTTAGAAAAAGCACAGTAGGAGCAGCACAGGTAATTCCTGAAATCCAGAGCCATGGGAACTCTTGTTGGTGCACAGGAGGGCTGGCTGCCGTGGAGTCTGTGCCACCAGTGCAGTGCTCCTACAAGTCATTCTCACACTCTTCTGTATAAATTGGGGATTGCTTTAATAGCAGTTGAAGAGATTTATGATGTAGATTGTAACTGCAAAACTCGTGTTTGATTACAAGATTTCTAATGTGATTGTCTGGTTTTGTGTTTTACAGATGCTGTATCCATCTAGGATCTAAATTTTTATTCAAAATAAAATGGAGAATCTGTTTAACTTTTGTATATTTCTGGTTTTATTGCCTCCACCAATTTTAAAAGATCTCTTTCTCAGTAGTGTATCCAAGTTGACGGCACGAACGGAGACACTAAATCCTGGCAGGTGCAAAGCCTCTTTCATATCTCACAGTAGTAGTTCTGGTGGAATCCCTGATAATGAGCCCATGTGTACCTAGGCAGCATGTATGTCTGCTTTGTGTAAATAATTTAAACACATTTGCATTGCATGGCTCTGTGGTGCCTGAGTGTTTTCTTGGCCAGCCTTATCCCAGCGTGTCATGTAGGGCAGTGAGCATCTTCTGCACTTCCATAGTTTTTAGTTTTGCTGAACAGTAAGGTGGGGAAAAATGAATTTACAGTCAAGAAGTGCAAGGCTCAGTTTCTTATCTCTGAAAATCCTCCCAAAATACTGGGTAGTTCAAAGGGAGGTTTGAGGTTGGGTGCAGGTTGTCATGGTTGCTGCTGATGTCACAGTCCCAAAATGACCTGTGGATACCCTGTGAGAGCAGTTCCACATACACCAAGTAGTTCCATCATTTTCCATGCATCCTAGTCGGTCAGGTAGGTGAGTCTGTTGGTTCAACCACACCTTGAGCCCACTCCAGTGCAGTCCCTCCTTCCCAGGGCATGAGAGCTTCCTTCTCCTTGCCTGGCTCTGCTGCCAGTGTGTGTGTCATGGAGCCCTCTGAGCTGTTGGCTTTGCAAGTCTCCTGCAGTGGGCTGGCATTTCACAGCTAATCCTCTTCGTTCTGAAAGAGGCTGAGTAGTTGTGTGTGCAGAATATATTGTTGGGTAAATTGAAACGTTACTGTTAATTGGAATTAAAAAATGCGACCAAACTACTCAGCTCTGGTATAGAAATTCTTTTGCTGGATTTGAAGACCTAAGCCTGCTGTCAGTGCTATCCTTTACAGCAGGAGAGCCTTTGCCATGGAAAGCTGCCTTTTTTCAACGTGTGTAGAGAAACTGCAGCTTATGAGATATTGGGCCAGGTAGGGCTTTTAGTCTTCCACAACTACCAGTAGGTTGGACATGTTGGATTCAAAGAAAGATGGATGGGATTTCCAGCTTTAGGCATTACAGAGGAAGGAGGCGGAAATTTAATGAGCAAAGTGAACTGTAACAGGTTTGTAGGCCTGTGGTCACTCGTATAGTTGGGTTTTGCTAATGAGAAGGTAGTAAGTCCTGAATTTGAAACAAGATGCCCAAAAATACATAATCATCCCTTCTCTTTCCCCTGTCACCTGACTGACAAGGTACAAAGCCTTTTTCTGGGAGGTCCAACCCCAAAAAGCACATGGCTGCAATTTGTCAGTCTTTTTATCAAAACTGCTGTTTTCACATTCATTTGGTCCCACCCCAACCCAGTGCTGGCTGCTCAGAGCAGCAGGTGTTGCCTGTTTTGAGCCTGTGCTGTGCAATTGCTTTTGCTACTTCCACTCCTTTCCCCAGCAGCACAGTAAACTGACGTGTGAGAGGAAGCTATGGCATCAAAGGAGTCAGCCTCCTTCGTGGACAGAACTACATGGGATTTCCTCAACCTACTGGACATGCTGGGGAGCCGGAACGGACGGGTGGGTGTGATGGAGGTGGACCATGCTGAGTCAAGAGCTCCCTCATTGCTGGTGGATTTTACCCGGGACCTTTGTGGCACAGGGGACATCAAGCACAAACCACAGCAGGCAGAGAATGAGGGAAAGGAAGAGGAAGACCTGGTTCCCCCACATCTGATTTTTATGCTATGGCAAGCCAGTGTGTTGAAAAGGCTCATGCAGTGGGATCACCTGGAGGAAGCTGTCCGGGATGTGAGGAGCCTCCTCCCCTGCCTGCCGCATGTGCTGGTGCTTGTGATGATCCGTCCTGACTCCCAGGAGCAGCTGGACCAGGCAGTGAAAGCGCTGAGAAGAATGCAGTGTGTGCTGGATGGGGCCTTGCAACTGACTGTAGAGACTGCAATTTACAGCCCAGGCCAGCCTGGAGGTGTGCTGGAGGCAAAGAGAGCTGCCTGTAGGGCACTGAGAGAAGCCTTGAACTGCCATGAAGGTAACTGGGTAACACAGCTAGACATAGGGATGAGGGATACAAAAACAAGCGCAGGGCAGAACCTAAGGGACAGTGTAGACAGAAGTGGTGCTTGTTGACTGGATTCGGATACAAGTGGGAAGACAAGCTGGACCTTGCAGGCAATATGAGCCAGAAATGAGAATGAGGGTTTGCATGCTGGGATTGGGATGGACAATGTTTCCAAGCTAAGAGTGTTCCCTCTTCTAAGTCAGATGGTGTTGGGTCTACCTTGCCCCAAAACACATGTGGCAGTGGAAATGGCTGCTCACTGTAAGAGCTGCAGTCCTGACTCCCTGCTGGAGCTTTCTGTGGTGATGTTAACTGCTCCACAGCCTCACTGACACTGACTTCTTCATTGGAGAGATGTGCCAGCCTTTTTTGGGGGGCCACAGGCCTTAGCTTTGAGAGGATGGTGTCAGGTGTTCTTCTATCATTTGTGTTTCTTCCCCTAGAAGTCGACTCCCAGGAGCCATTTGTTATTTCACTCCCGGAGCTCAGATACTGCCGAGTTCTGCCTGAACGTAGGCAAGAGAAGATATCGAAGACAGATGGAGAATGAATTCCTTTGGGCAGCCAAATCTCTCAGGTTGGTTTTAGCACTGTCCTGCTGGATGTCCCTTTGCAGAACACTTCCTGCTGACTTGCTTGTCTGCCCAGACCTTCTGCATGTATGAGATTCAGTGTGTGGCTGCTGCCAGAAGGGGACAGTGTACCCTCAGCATTACACTGTCCTTGCCACAAAGCTCAGAGTTCTTTGCTCTGTTGGCTGAACAATGTGCCCCGGGAAACTTTTATTAAAAATCACTGGGTTTCTGCTTTGCATTAAATGCCTTGATTATCAAAATGTCCCTAAGAAACCTGTCCCTAAGAAAGCTGTCAGTAGAGAGGGACTCAAAGCAGGCCAGAAGCCTCTAGATTTGAAACTGTCCCAAAACTGAAATAGAGAAACTCAAGACTAAGGCCTTAGACTGTGTTTTGTACATGGTTTGGACATAGACCATGTCTTTGGTACATGGTTCTCATCAGGAACAAAGCTCCTGAAACCCTCCCAGGTTCTTTGTAGCAGGGAGTTGACCTTACATACAAACATGTTCACATCCAGCAGATTGGGTTTCTGGAACGGGTTATTTTGGGTGGGAGGAACTGTGGGAGCAGTAGAATATTTTTAAGTCCAATTACCCACATAATAGCTGAACTCATGTCCCATCCTCTCTGGGCATGGCAAAGCACTTTAGGTAGCTGCATTTTTTTTGCATGGGAGTTTATATATTTTTTTTCTCTGGTGTTTTTTGTAGATCTTTTGTCATCCTAAGATCTTCATTGTCATCAAAAAAAGGATTAAACACCTGATATTTATCTCATTTCTCTGCGTCTGTGTGTATCTATAAGCTTTAAAGTTTTTATGTAAGACTGCAAAACTTTCTGAAGCTACAGGTTTGTGCAGTATGGTACAGAAGGGGTGGGATTTGAGGGCAGTACAGATCCTGTAAACCAGTGTTTGTCAGAGAAAGGATTCTCCAGGTTATTTTTCAAATTCAGATTCTTTTCAGATCCTTAAGGTTGTGGCTTTATGAAGCAAAACAACCTTGCTGTAAGTGTTTGGGTGGTGCTGGTGCTTAGCAGACTTTTGGAATGAGGTGACCCAGTTGTTCTATTGTGGAGGAGAATTTCCACGAGCATTTCCACAGGATGAATTCTGCCTTTCATTACTGAGGACACTGATTTTTGTTTTTTGGTGAAGCTGATGAAGAAATAGTTCCCTTGAGTCAGAGCAAGACATGTACATGTTCAAGCTGTTTGTGAGTGAAGAAAGTCCGGCTTTTAAAGATCATTATATTAGGACATCCTTAAAGCAAGCAGCCACAACAAGGTCCTGTGTCTCTATTATTTCCTGTAGCATCTGAAATACACAGATAACCACCCAAATCCAGGCATAGTCCATGCAGGTCTGGCAGCATGTTTGTACTTTGTCCAGGCACTTCTGTGCAGGGTGATGAGGGGCACTGTCAAGATGAAAGGGGAAAGAAGCTCTGAGATGTGGCTGAAATCCTGGCCAGAGCTTGGGAGCACAGGAATGCCCTGTAAGGGCAAGTGATATAGCCACAGGAATGTGTGGCTGGGACAACGAGGAGCGTGGTCACCCACAGAGCTGAGGAAGAGAGGAGGCAGAAGGCCATCCGTGGGTGCTCTCAAGCTGCACCCTTGCTGCATTCTCCACTTAATCCTGGGTAGATACAGAGAAATCTTAGAGTGAAGAGAAGGGCCTCTTAGAGAAGGGCCCCTTTGTGGCCTCTTTCAGGGCTGGCAAACCAGGCAGATCCACACTGACCTGCTCTGCTCATTCCAGTAACTCGAGGGAAGCTATGGATCTGCCCTTTGCCTTATAAAAGGGAGCAGTTCTGAGAACCCGGGAGCTTGGCCATGCCAAGAAGGGGCTTTGTGAGAAGGAAGTAGGAGAATGCCCAAGGCAGGGTTAGGGAGGCAGGAGGGGCTGTGTCTGCTTGCAGTGGTCCCAGCTATTGCCCCCCAGCTTGGTGAGGTCTGAGGTGATTTTTAAGAGGAGCTGCAAAAGGTAAGTGCAGAAAAGCTGGACTGTTGGTGTCGAAGGTGTGTGTGTGTACTGGAAAAGAATGGAGACTGGTGGCTGTGAACAGCTACTCTTGGGTCCTGTTTTCAAACCAAAGGTAAAGGTCCAACTGAGGACAGCCAGAAAAAAAGACGAGAAGAGGCAGCTTGGTCCTTGGGTCTGATTTCATACTCATTGCCACTTCTTTAACATCTTCCAGTGGAGGATTCAAGAGTGGAATAGGCTGGTAGGCTGGCTCCATCTGTCTCTAAGAGGGCAGGGAAGGACATCCCTCTCATTGTGTGACCAGGATTGACCAACACTTTGGGCTCTCTGTACATGGCCCTGTGCTAGGTTTCCATCCTCCTCTTCAGCCATACCTTCCTATGCCCCTCTGCCATCCAGAAGGGGACAGTGACTCAAGTAAACATGAGGAAACTTAGGACAACTGCAGAGATGGGCAACTTTTAGAGGGACAGAATTTTGGAGAAAAGAGACAAGAAAAAATTTGAGGTTCCCCATTAGGAAGCCAGGCTGTGTCCCAGACGTGGAGTGCCCAACTTTATTTGCTTATGGTGTGTAACCTCCCCTGAGTGAAGCCCAGAGGGCTGTGATGACTTGGATGGATCCAGGCCAGGGCTGAACTGGGACAGGCTGCCTTGGGACCAAAAGGGGGGCTGCCTCAGCTGGCCCTGGAGGTGGTTGGATCTGGGGCAAGGGGACCTGGGTGAGAACAATGTTACCATCAAGTTTGGTTTCAGTTGAGGCTGAACTCATCCCTGAAGGGGTTCATGTCTGGTTTGATACAAAGTTCAAGCTCCAGTGGGTGAAAAGCGGGAAGGTGTTTGGGTTCAGGGGCCAGAAAGATTGAGAGGATGTTGGGGAAGGTCAGTGGCGGAAATAGGAAGAGCCATGGAGAAGTGAACAGGAGGCAGGCTAGAAGGGAATCAGTGGGACCAGGATGTTGGGGGCAGGAGTGGGGTTTGGGGTATTTTCTTCTCTCACAATTCCCTCCTCTGCTACTTCTTTGGGCAACCCAAGGAGGTCTCCATGGATGAAGAGCTCAGTGAGTGCTGGTGCCTTGCAGCAATGCCCTAGAAACAGCTGGTAGTGCTACACAAGTAAAACACATGCTTTCCAGCATCTAGTAAGGATGTGTTTTTCAAAGTAATAATTGAAGCAAGTTTGGAGAACAAATCAGTGAAAGAGCAAATGTACAAAGGTTTGCTGAGGCTTAGCTTGTCTGCAGCCAGTTCCATCTCCTGCCTGGTTCAGAGGCTTTTCCAAGTGTTCCTGTGAGCACCAAAGCTACTGAAAGGATGAATTTAAGGAGCAGGGCTGGGTCATCAGACATCAGGCTCAGAACAGTTCCTACAAATTCCTTTTTGCTCATTCAGTCTCTCTGCTCTTCTATCATCAAAACTGGCACAAGAATCCTTTATCCCTGTCCTCCTTTTACTCTCTTCAGAAGAAAGGTTAATCTTGGTAAATGCAGGCTCTAATGCAGTGGACCTTTTTTTGTTGTTTAGGCTTCAAGGCATTACTAATACACTTCACTCCTTTTTTGAAATCAAAAATTAATAGATGTTTTGTCTGCTCTGGACAGCTAAAGCGTAAGTAAGAGATGTGATGACCCTCACTTAGGGCTGTCTATAGTGATTCTCTGCAACTGTGACTGTTAGATTGATGTTTGATGGAGTGTTTTCTAAATTCAGGTTTTCTAAATACATCTGAGTTCTTGCTCAGTTCCTGACAGGGCTCTGAAGACATTTTATGGAGGACTACAAATGCTGCTGAGCTCATGACTGCCTCTGAACTGTTTGAGTTGTACCTCTTTAAGTAACACAAAGGGAGTTGTATGTGTTAGATCTTACCCCTGTTAATGAGTAAAGAAATGTAAACAAGGTTGTTTGGGTATTGTGGGTGACATTCACCTTTCCAACCAGCCTGTGCTGACAGTGTTACATGTGTACCCAAAATAAACTAAAGAATTCCAGTGCCTATGAAGAACAGCTCTACGTGGTCTCAAATATTAGTTTTTAGTGGCTGTGCTGGCAGTTTGAACATCGAGGCCACTGCAGAGAAGTAGCCAGTGGTGTACCTGAGTTAGGAAGAAAACTCCAATTTTTTCTATACCTTCTCTGCAAGAATTATCTTCATAAATCTGGGGAATTGCCAGCTAGAAAGCCAGCTTCCCAATGCCTGAGGCATCTTGGCGTCTCTAGGCAAGTCAGTGGCATAGTGCTGCTCTGGAAGAGCTCTGTGAGAGCCATGCTCTAATGGTCTGCACATCAATCAAGCTTTAACCAGTACCACCACACCACAGGCTGTGCTGGCAGCTCACAAGAAGTGTAAGCATTCTATGGATTTTGTGGCAGTTTTCCAGAGAGATGAGGATTTCTGGGGACTAGCATGTGTTCCTGTCCCCTCCTGCTGCTGACACAAGTCATGATGCTGATTATACCCTGAACTTTTGTCCATAGGACCATGAACAGGCTTCTGAACAGATGAGAAAAAAAATCCTTGTAAATACAAAATCTGGGCAACACTAAGGCCAGACCTGGTTCCTGAATTATGTCTGACTTTGTAGCCCTCTCATGTTGTCAGCTACTCTCAGGGCTACCACACTAGCATGAGGCATGGGCTCTTACAGACCCTGATCTTTGGAAGAGGAGCCTAATCTCTCTGTTTTACCTTCCCCTTTTCACCCTGTCCCATTTGCTTATCAGCACTTGTCCATGAGTAAATTACTTTTGCTATGTTCCAGGGCAGAAAGTCTCTTAAAGCCCTCATCCATGATACTAGCCTGGGGCAGTGTTTGCTAAGCCTGCCATACATTCAAATATTTTCCTTGAATTAAAATTGGTGCCACACTGTGACCTTCCCGAGCTGCCACGCCACTCTTGTGCCTGTGGCACATCCCTTCTACTGTGGCTCCTGATCTGCTGGGCTTTGGGGACACCTGGCCATGAGTATGGGGAGGCAGCAGGCATGATGGCTCAGCCACGTTTGTGGCTGAGTGAATCCTAGCACACATGTTGGGAATGACCGATCCAGGACAGACGTGGATTTTGGTTCTGCTGTCACACCCAGTACACTCTGAGGCTCCTCCACTCATCCCACAAGAGATGGTTTGGCTCCAAAAATCCTCAGAGAGCAACTGGCCAAGGTGACTCTGGCCGTTTACACCTTTGAGCTGTTTATTCCTTCCCAGGTTCTTGCGATAAGGCATTACTGGTTTGGAGGAGCCTGCTCTGATATGGCATAGGGGAAGTATTTACTGCATGCCATGGATTGGAACTTCCCCATGCAAGTGTCAGGGCTGGGCACAATGGCTTTCATTCACTGTTGGCTGGCAGAGATCCATGTAACAAGTGCCAGGACTGAAGCCCTGACTAAAGCTCCACACATATCCCTGGAAACATTAGTGCTTTGATGGGATGTAGTGATGTTGATGCTTGTGGGCCTGTGACTGCAGGCTCTGTTTTGCATGGAGGTGGCAGAGGGGAAGTCAAAGGGCACTGGCTTGGTAAGGGACTCAGAGATGCAGCATGTGGTGTGGGGGCTGCAGCTCAGGTATGTGCTTGTGACCAGTGGGGTGGGGATGTCCTTTGAGGGTGTAATTGTTTTCCAAAGAGGAACCTTTTCCAGGGGTGGCTATAGCCTGGCCAGGCTGTGCAGCAGCATAGTGCACGTGATGTCAGAGAGGCCCCTCTATTGCTGCTCTGGGGTATGAGATGCCACACCATAGGGGACACCTTGGGGATGATGATTGTGAATGCATGATTCGCTGCTCCTCTATCATTGACTACATGCTCTCTACAATTTGCAGTTTTCAGTGTGTGTCCCACTCTGTAGCCATCACGCCTCTCCTCATCCCCTCTCACATTTTAAGCCCCTCCACAGCGCAGTTTTTTGTGAATTTTATCAACTCCTCATTGGCAAGAAGACCAGCCTGTGCGAGGGCTCTGAGTCCGGTCGTGTGGCAGATCCCGGGGCTCTTTACTAGCCTCTCTGCTGTGCCCACCCGGCAGCAGGCAGGGGCTGTTCACCCCGCGGGATTGTGCAGGTCCAGGACGGGGCTGGAAGCGGGGGGGGGATCCTTGATACCCTCTCGCCCTGCTGCCCCGGGGTGTTGCTCTGTGCGGGGCCGGGGCTGCTGCCCGGGGCTGCTGCAGGGTGCCGGGGCGGGTGCGGGCCAGTGGGCGGTGCGGAGCCGGAACATGCGGATGCGGGCCAGACAGGGAGCACGGCGGGGGATGGCGGCGGAGGACCTGCAGGAGCTGCGGGTGTTGGTGGAGCAGGCGGGCGGCCGGCGGGCAGTACTGCTAGTGGCCGAGGTGGCAGAGGGGGCCCCGGCGGCGCCCGCGCTGGCCGCCTTCGCCCGCGACCTCCTGGACGACGAGGCGCCGCGCGCAGCATGCCCGGGGCCGCTGCCGGGGTGCCGGACGCGGCGGTGGCCAGGCGCCGGGGGCCGAGCGCTGGGAGCGCGGTTGCTGCTGGTGCTGTGCGGCGGCGGGGCGGCGCGGGACCGCGGGACGCGTACTCGCCTGCGGGAGGTGGTGCGGGACGTGCGCGGCCGCCTGCCCGCGGGGCCGCCGCCCGCAGTCGTGGGCGTCCTGCTGCCCGGAGGGGACGGAGAGGACGCGGCGGTGCTGGACGCGGCGCTGCGGCGGCACTTCCCGGCGCCCGGCACGGTGCAGGCGGCCCGGTACAGCCCGGGCAGCCCCGGCGACTGCCGCGCCGCCGCCTGCCGCGCCCTGCGGGCTGCCCTGCAGCACCCCGCAGGTACCAGAGTCGGGGGACCCTTTCCTCCCTCCCTCCCTCCCTCTCTCTCTCACCCGGGGCCCGGTTTTTACAGTGGGATTTGCTCAGTTTTCCTGTGGGATCTTCCCCTTCTCAGCGGGATCTACCCCATCCTAATGGGTTCTGATCTCTCCTCATGGGATCTCCCCTACAGTGGGGTCAGGCTTTTCCCATTAGGATCTGACAATTCCTGATGGGAGCTTCTCCTGACCCAATGGGACCTGGCTTTTCCCATTGGAGTTGGACCACTCAGTACTGATGGGATCTTTACACATGCACAATCCAATCTGCCTTTTCCCAATGAACCTTTCCAGTGGGATCTGCCTTTCTGGTGAGGTTCCCAGACCTGGCAGCCAGATCAGACAAACTTCCCAGCAGTTTGGGAAACACTAGAGGAGCTCATGCATAACAGGGATTTGGCAGCTGACAGCCGTCACATTGTGGCCATTCATGACATGGTGGCCTTCCATGCTTATTGGGTGTGTGTTCCTGGGGGAAGCAGGACTGGGATGTGGCCTGTGCTGTAGGGTGCAAGCAGAACCTGACCTTCCTGCAGGAGGAGGATGCTTGTGCTGATTTTGCATAATGAGTAAGTAACAAAAGCAACTCGTTATTTGCGTGTAAAACAATATGTCAGGGTGAGGATGGCAGGATAAAAGCTGGGTGTCAGCCAGGCCTGAGGAGCAGCATTTGCCCTGGGGTGAAAGGGGAGTTGGGTTTGTGTGTCTGTGCAGGGTGATGGGCAGCTGGGGAGGCTCTGCTCTCACAGCTGCCACATAAAACACTTAAATATTTGGCACTGTTTGTCTTGGACTGTTTCCCTTTCCTCCTCCCTTCTTCCATTTTTTCCCACTTTTACCTTGCTCCCCAGCATTTCCAGGGGCTTGGGTGTTTTGCTGTCTTGCTGGCTTTACCTTGAGGGATCTTGCCACTTGCCTTCAGCACCAGAGGGTTGACAGGGTCTCCTGGGATCCCTGGGACATGGGGATGATTGGCTGCAGTTCAGGTGCTTCTTTTTATCAGCTCAGCCCAGAATCCTGGATCTGAATGTTGAGAAGCTTTGAGGTGGCTGGTGGTGAGGGCACAGGGCTATCTTCTGCCACCTCTCTACTGAGACACACAGTTCTTTCCAGCTTCTCTCCTTTCACATGCTTTTGTCTTCCTCACATTGTTCCTGCTGCAAGAATTTCTGGTGTGCTCCCAGACACCTGTGAATCCTCCAGTTCTGGTTGCAGTAGTCTGGTGGGACAGCAGCTGCAGAGGCAGAAAAGCATCCCTGCATACCTTCTTCTGCCTTGGCACTTTGCTAGTGCTTGGCTCAGTGTATGTATTTTTGTAGCTGGCTGTGGAAAGCAAGGGGCAGGAGGAGCTGGATTGGGTGTTATAGCCTGCTTGTGTGTGCTCACTCACTTCTGATGCTCTGCCTGGTGCTCTGAGTCATGTAAGTGTCCTAATGTGTGTAATGAGGACACTCATCACCTTCAGGGTTCAACCTTAGGCAGGGACAACTCCCTTCCATGTTTCTTTGAGCTTTGCCTTCCAAAATCTCCACCTGGACAGAGGTATCCCAAGCGTAGCTGTGCCTCCAAAGAGCAGTGGAACACTTAAGGCAGTGCACCCCAGGCAGTGCACTGGAGTTTTGTTTGTTGACTGCCAGAAAGACAGTGAGCCCTTTAGTGTTGCAATGGCTCGATAAAGTGAAGGACACTGAAGTGGTTTATCATTTGTTATCTGGTCAGGAGGTGAAAGGCTGGATGATATTTCAATGGGGATACTGAACTACTGCTATTGGAGACCATATAAAATTATGCTGCTGTAGTATTTTACAGACTGCTGCAGTGTTTTACTAAAATGGTTGGAAAGTCTGTAGTAACTTTGTTGTCTTCTAGAATAATTACCGTACATTGACTACATGTTCTCTGCAATTTGCAAAAAGTTACAGCTGCAGTTTTCAGTGTGCTGCTGCAAGACCCTGCGTCCAGCAGGTCTCCATGGGAGGGAGAATTGCTTAATAAAGCAGGGAGCAGTAAACAGGTTGATGTGGTAGAAGCTGTGTGACAATGCAAAAGGAAAACGTCCTTCTGTGGGAATTCTCTAACTGTGCCTGTCAGTCCCTAGCCTCGCCATGTGTGCCAGCTGAGCTGCTGCCAGGTTTCTTGCTCACTCTCGGCTGCCACATCCAGATTGGCTTTGGCTGTGAAGTGACAAAGTACAAACTGACACCAGGGACAAATTTCCAGGGTAGCAGAGAGGTTTCAGTCAAAAATAAGGACTGCCAGGAGTTGCTCTATGCTTTCCAGTGGTGGGCTTTATGAAGTGGACCTGGATTTGTTGCTAGGACCTGGTTTTGTTGCCAGGCTCATGGAGGGAGAGGTGAAGAAGCAGCAGGGCTGACCTGCTACCAGTCTGAACTCATCTTCTCTGGTTTATTCAGAAGACATGAAAGACAGGGAGAGGTGGAGGCTGCCATCCTTCCTGCAGTGCATTTCTTGGAACCAGAGGAGCTGGAGGAACAATTACAGAGCAAAAGCTGAAAACAACATTCATGAAGGTATGCCCAGCTCCCTCCCTTGTACTCTGTTGTCACTGTCAGAAGTTCCTCATGATTCCCTGGTGGTTTTGGTGCCCAAGCCCCTTGCTGGTAGCCTCTTCCAGCTACTTCCAGCTTTGCAGTTGACCTTGCTTCCCTGGCTATGGTTTAGCCCAAACCTGGAGACAACCAGCACGTGTGTCTGCTTTGTTGCCATTTCCTTGTTCTCTGACCTTTTGCTTGTCTAAAGAAAACCACGCTGAGTCTGGTGCGCAAATGCATCCCTGGAAGCACTGCTGAACTCAGCTGCATTTTGTTTGAATGTCTGGAAGCAGAACTATTCTCTGTCTATCAGTGAATTGGAAGCACCCTGATATGATGTGATGTTTTCTGCGAACATGGGTGGAAAGAGTGTTCCCAAAACATTTGCTTTTAGGGCTGGCAGAGAGAAGGGAGAGGGCAGTCAGCCGTGGGCTCTCTGATTCTAAAGGAAATTGTTCAGGTAACACATAGCATAGCATTCAGTCTTTGTGCATGGTTGGCACTTTGGCTTGTACTTCCCAGCAGTGACTTTTTTTTTCAGGAGGGCCTCATGCAGGGGGCTACAAGACTTGTGGTGTGGAGATCCAGGTTGTACTATGAAGCACAAAGAGGAGGGAAAGCTCCTTCACTGTAAAAAGAAAGACTAGACTAGAATATATCTTCACTTGAAAGGGACCTACAATAATCATTTAGCCCAACTGCCTGACCACTTCAGAGCTCACCAGATTTTTAAAGGATGCTATTAAGGGCCTTGCCCAAATGCCTCTTAAATATATAAAATACTTAAAGAGCATAAGAGTCAGACAAAACAACTGAAATGAATACCCAATTTATGCAGCTTTGAGACATTTGAGACATATGAGGCTTGTGAGACCTACTCTCCATCAGAAAACAGAAGTGCCTGATCTTGCTGTCAGTGCCAGGCAGGCAACACCCTGGTGCCATGCAACTTGTTTTGAGAGTGCTGAGACTTCAGGAGGCCAGGAGTTAGACCCTGTGCTCCTTTGCTCAATTTACTGAAGCAATGTTAAGTTTGCAAAACAAAATGAAAATTAGTTTTGAAAAAAAACCCAGCTATGCTTAGGTTGTGAGTATATATCAATTGCTTGAGCCCATGTTTTTTTTTCATCTTAAGTTGCATTTTTTGGGAAGAGGGGTTTTCCATTCAGGTCTGCCTTGACCTCTCTCTGCTCCCTGCAGATGACCTGCAGGATCCTGAGGAAGAAGTGGCTCTGACCAGCCTTTCCCCCAATGGAAACTGTGAAGAAGCTGCTGGAGGCACAGGTACCTAGAACTGCTGGGCATCCAACAGTCCACATCCCAGACCTGCCCAGTGGATTTGGAGCAATTGGAGGAGGAGTTGGTGCAGGCCCTCTCCTCCAAGGGCCCACAGCTCCAGGGAAAAGCTGCTTGGCTGAACTCGTCAGGGTCTTTTTAGCTTCCACCAGCACAGAGGGTCTGTGCCAGAGAGCCATTCCCCACTGCCCTGGGGACTTGGAGCTGCTGCTGGACACTGAGCTTCTGAGAAGCCCTTTGGGATGTACCCCACATCCTGGACAATATGACATTGGGACTTTAAGTGTGAAATGCAGCCACCTGTTTGAAGAATGAGAAATGTGTTCTAATTCTGAGCAAAGTTCCCTGCTGAGGTTGCTGGGACTGGCCTCCCTGGCAGACTGATTCTGCTACCTTGTTTTCTTACTTTATTGGTGCTGGGAAGTTCCCACCCTCTGTGATCAAAACTCAAACCAAACCAGAACAGAACAAAACCAAAAAAACCCAAGCAAGTAACACAGCGGCTTGGACACTGCAGTGGGACTAAATGTAAGCTCTGAGATCTACCAGGTATTGAAGGGCTTGAATGCAACAGTGTAACATGAATAATGCAGTAACAGCCCAGCTTGAGGGGCAAGAATAACATGAAGGATACTGATAGTACTGGCATCTAGATCAGAGCGGGGTTTGGGAGCAGGACCTGTCCCTCTGGCTTGTCCTGGTGCTCACAGGCTAACTGAGGAATGTCTGCGTGGCAGGTGGGTACTGAGGTGTGGCTGCTGCTAGGTGGGGCTAGGGGAGAGGGCCATCTTACCTTGAGATCTCTACAGGCACGGCGGCACATCTTGGAGGTGGCGTGCAGCACAACAAGAGGTGGCTATTTCATAAATAAATATAAAAATATAAAACTAATCTATTTAAGTAGCACCAAAGGGATGCCTGTAGCCTGTGGGGCAACACAACTAACCAGAAATCATTGGTTTACAAGGAATATTACTCTAATGCTAAGAATATATTTTAAATTCTTCACGCACCATAAAAGAGGTCTTGTTTTATTTTGAGCACAAGCCTGGGGCTGGCTTTCCTTTAGGAGTTTCCTCCAGCTCAGATCAGAAATTTCAACCTGCCTACCTCTACTTTGGGTTAATTGCCAAAGTGAATCCTCTGTGCATGTCTGTCCTCTCTCTGGCTTCTTTCCCCCCACTGGCAGCAGAAGTGTCTGGAGTCCTGCCAGCTCTGGCCAGCACTCTTGCAGACCTCAGCAGCTTGCCTTTGGCATCCCTCTAGCTCTTACCTGGAGCAGGGCATGCTGCTCTGCAGAGAGGTCACTGACCCACTCCTTCCAGCCTCCAGGACTTCTGTGCTTATGACCTCTGGAAAACACAAATGTAGCCAAGTGACTTGATGTGGGTGGCTGTGTTACTGGCCCCAAATTTCAGCACTGAGCACTCAGTGCATCTTGGTTAGATTAAGGTTCCCTCCTGCTCCATCCCTGCACAGCCCAGGTCGCTGCACAGGTCTGTATTTCCCAGTAAAGCCCTTGGTTAGGTGTGTCAAACAGGATTCACCAGGAGGAATCTTTTTTTTTTTGCAGCATTTAGCCTCTGCTGCTAAGCATTCTCCAATGAGGAGGTGGTCCAAGAGCACAGACTGGCAGTTAAACCTCCCTTAGTGCTGCAAATCCACTGGATTTATTTACTGGTAATTTTTAGGTAAATCATGCAAGTTTATCCCGACAAGAGACTGGTGGAAGTGGATGAACTGCCTGGGCCTTAGGGGGTGTGAGCAAGAATACATTTGACCAAAAGTATTGTTTTTCTGTGACTGAAGAATAAGTGACTTGAATTATTATTATTTTTTTTTTTAGCTTTTCTCTTTTCTCTATCTGTGCACTTGGAGGTGTAAGCAGATAGTTTTACATGTTTAATTGATTGAATAATTTAAGGGCATATTGCGTTCTTGTTGAATAAAGACACCTAATTTCCAAACTGGAATGTGCTTATTTGTTTGCCATGTTGTTATTCTCTAAGTAGCATTATGTATCGCTTAACCTGTATTTATCTTGGCTTGAAAAAACTGGCTATTGGGATGGAATGGAAGTGACCCCAGTGTCTGAAATGCAGATGATCAGAACTGAGTGCGGCCCAGGTGGGGCAATGGAGAAGGCTGGACATCTTCCCAGTTGTCCAAGAGCGGGGCAGCCCCTCTTGGCATTGTGGGTAGGGGTCTGATAAGCTTTCATTAGTAACTTTCATTAATAACTTTCACTAACTTATACCATTATGCATCCTCAAGAAATTCAAGCCCTTCATAGAGTATTTCTTCCTATTCAGTAGCATCAAGGAGAAATGAAGGGTGCCGAGGTCTGGGCACTTCGGTCTCTTGTATAGCAACGTTGCTCCTGAGCTGGATTTTCCCTGGTGCAAATTCACCAGCCTGTGTATCCCGTCTGTCTTGTGCCGCAGAGGCGGCCGGCATGTGTTAAACCCATGGGATAAAATCGCTGATCCTCGCACTGCCCGGGACACGCTGTGACCCTGCAGACGCCCGCCCACTGCGGGCGGCCTGACCCGGCGGGGGAAGCAGCCGCTCCTCTGGGCACGGCACAAACGCGGGCACCGGCGGGGCCACTCGTGGGGAGCTCGCAGCTCCGGTCCCGCTGGCGCAGGCAGCGGTGTGGGGTCTGCGGGCGCGGGAGCCCGTGGGGAGCCCGTGGGGAGCCGGTGGGGGCAGCGGGGGAGCCCCGAGCGGCCGCGGGTGCCCGTGAGGGGCGGCGGATGGTACGAGGCCCCCGGCGGCAGGGCTGCCCCGCTCCCGCCTGCCTGGTTCTCCGCCGTCCCGCGCAGGCGATCACACGGGCACCTCTCTCGGGCGCAGCGCGGAGCCGCCGGAAGAGGCCCTTGGCTGCACTTCCGGGCCGGGTAGCTGTGGCGGCGGCGGAACTGCGGTTGGGCCGGACCGGACCGGACCCGACCCCCCCCCCCCCGGACCCTTCGGACCTCCCCGAGCCCCCTTCCGCGGGCAGCCGGGCGGCGCCATGATCACCTCGGCCGGTGAGGCAGCGGCGCGGGGCGGCGTTGTCCGCCGGGGTTTCGCTGAGTCAGGGCCGTGACTGAGCACCGCCGCGGCACCGCCGGGCCACCCGTCACGGGGCTCCCCCGCCCCGGTCACCCCCGGACGGCAGAGAGAGGCCACCCCGGTGCCCGGCGGTCCGGCACGACAGGCTCCTGAAGCCCGGTGCCGTGTCCGTCTCCCTCCGGTGTCTCACGGGGGCGGTGCGGGGGTCCCGCGGTGTGAGCGGGCGGGTTCCGCTGCTTGGAGTGAACGGAGCATTTGGGGTGTAAAACCGGAGGGCACTCGGGAGGTGCAGCAGGGACTGGAGAGGGGGAGGAGGAAGGAGTTTGGAATTCAGAAACGCAAATGCCTTGCGGAGGAAACGTCGGTCTGAGGAGTGCGGGATAATGAAGCGTGTGAGGAGTTGGATGTTACGCGGTGTTTGTGCATCTGCTGGGAACTTGAGAGTGTAAAAAACCATGGGAAGTATTCCCAGAAATACTCAGGCCAGAAATTAACATGCGGCTGGTTGTGGCTTGGAGAGAGAAACAGTGCAGAATGAGACAGTGTCCAGGGAGCTTTCTCTTCCTGAACCCTTTGCTTTGTTTAAGTCTTTATTTTAATTGAGGAAAAGTAGGAATTAATTTTAGAGGCATTTAAAATATGTAAAAATGGTATGTGAGAGCTAGGTATGTAGGTGGTATGTAGGAGTGAGATTGTGTTCTCCTGACAGACCAGGTAAATGCAGGAACTTATTTAAAATAATAATAATAATAATTAAATCCCAAAAAAAGCATTTCGTGCAGAGATGCAGGAAACAGCTGGGAGGAGGTGGAAGTGGGATGGCTGCTAAATCAGCCTTCTTTGCCTAAGAGCCACATTGGTGTTCCTTCAATTCCTGTTACTGATGGATGTGTGTCTAACCTGGTCTTTAGGAGCAATACTGGGGGATCTACAACTTCATTAGGCAAAGGGATAAATGTGTTCTGAGAAAACTTTTCAGATCATCAGACCTCATTCTTTGAGGCTTCCCTAAAGTTTGGTGTTACTCTTCCTGTTAATATCTGAAGATCAGATTATTCCCTTCCTGCTGCCAGCTGCCCTGAAGGCTGCACCCTTCCCAGGGGTCTGTAGAGCAACCAGTGAGAAGCCTCCAGCCCCCCTTCAGGAGCTGGCTGCCAGAGCTCCCTGTTCCCAGCCCCCTGGTTTGCTCATGTCTCAAATGTGGTGCCCAGCCCTGGGCAGGGCTCTGGCCAGTGGGTGCCAAGGGAAGGGAAGGTGCCCCATGGATCTGCCAAGAGCTGCTCTCGCTTACACATCAGTGTGAGGTTTGGGTTCTCTGCCTCCCACTGCAGCCAAATGATATTATTGATCATATTTAATCTTAAGCCTCTGTACTGTTCAGATTCTATGTTTATACATTTTGGTTTGTACCTGCACATGCTCCTTTTAGATTTGTCAAGAGCTTTTGGAAGCCCATTTCAGCCCTCCAAAGGCTTGTTGGCCTTTCCAGTTTCATGCATTTTTTCCGATTTAAAGAAGTGAAGCTGTACAACAGATTAAAGATTTAAAGCAGTGAATTGTGTTGGACTTTGATCAGATCATATTCCAGCCCTTTCCATTGCATCTTTGCAATCTGGCAATGAAACCACCTATCCCTGTTCTTCATATTATCTCCTATGAACCTCTCAGTCATGTCAGTTAAACAGTATTTCTGTAACTATACAAATGTTCTGGGACAGGATCAGCAGTCAAAAGCATAAAGCTGTGAGGTACATCTCCTCTCATCCATGAGGCCAGTTTCCTTGGCATGGAAAAATTCTTTGTTTTCCCCTAGGAAGGATCACCTTTTATAAATAATGTACCTTTTCAGTTATAAACCCTGAGCTATTTTATGCTCTATTTAATACAAACTTAAATCTGATCTTTGAAGTTTTAAAATCAGTATTCCAGAGACAGCTTTCTTTCCTGTTCTGTTGATTTTGACAAGCTTACTTCTGATATGGAGAAACCAAAAGTAACTCTGATTTTGTTTTGCAGCTGGAATTATCTCTCTTCTGGATGAAGAAGAGCCACAGCTCAAGGTAAGCCCTTACATCTGAGAGTAAATAACAGCAAATGGATTATGTGAAGAGCTTAAAATCAAAAAGGAGCAGATCTCAGTAATTTCTGGTTGGACAGCAGCAGGTGCCACTATAGAGGCACCAAATAGTATCTTGCCTGAAAGCTGAAAGAAAGGGCTTAAATAAATGATAACAGATTGAAAACTTCCTTGTTTTGAGCATGGATCAAGCAAAACTCCCTTCTCTCTGGTGGTATTGGGGCTTTGTTACTTAAAATTATTTCAGAGGCTTCATTTTCACTATGTAAAATTCAAAGCTGAAGAACAGCTCAGGTTTTTAGAATAATTTAACCAATGTAGAACAAAATCACAGTTATAGTTTTCAGTTGGAAAAAAAATCACAGTAATAGTACAATAAGAAGAAAACAGTGACAGATTTTCCAGGGCACAGAGGGCAGGAATCCACAGAACACCAGCATTCAGAGAGGTGGTGTGTTGGTGGAACATGCACTTTTCAATATTTGTAATTCCCTAATTGTCTTTCTTGGACACAGGCATAGGTAGTAATGGACCTGAATGATCCCTGATTTTGCTGTGAGCTGATTACAAGTTGATTGAATTGTTTATCATCTGATGTACTGTGTCCATGTAGATAAATAGAGTTGGCTGCTGTAGGCCACAGGTTGATTCCATGTGCTACACAAAGGCTGTCACAATTTTGTCTATCAGACACATCCACCAGTCATTCATCTGAGAGAGGCCATGGAAAGGAATGCTGGAGTTCTCTTACCTGTGAAGTGAACAGCTCTGTATTTGCAAAGGACTTGCAAAGATTAGTGAATGCTTGCAAAGATCTTTTAAAATAGAATTTGCTGTTGAAATGGGTCAGTGTTCATAATATTTATGCTAGAATGTACTTCATTTTTTCTGGGGAAAGGTGGTAAATGCATTTTTAATATAATATAACTTTACCTTTTGCTTTTTTAGGAGTTTGCTCTTCACAAGTTGAATGCTGTTGTCAATGACTTCTGGGCAGAAATCTCTGAGTCAGTGGACAAAATGTAAGAGAAGACACTTAATACTGCTTAAAAAGAACATGAGATATGAAGTGGGTGTAGTTCTGGTTTCTTGACAATGTTTAATACAGCATGTATCTCCATATTTCCTAGAAAGCTCTAATGTGTGTGCTTGTGGGGTTGGAGCTGTGGTCCCAAAGATGCAATTTCAGTCAAGCTTGTACTTGAGTCTTGTGGCCTTAAAGAGGTCTGAGCTCACACAGCTGGTGCTCTTCTCTCCCTCCTCTGCAGTGAAGTTCTCTATGAAGACGAAGGTTTTCGGAGCCGCCAGTTTGCTGCTCTGGTTGCTTCTAAAGTTTTTTACCACCTGGGAGCCTTTGAGGAATCCCTGAACTATGCCCTGGGAGCTGGTGACCTCTTCAATGTCAACGACAACTCAGAATATGTGGAGACGATCATTGGTAAGGAACTGTTATTGCAAAGGAAAAGCTCTTGTGTTGTCAAAGCTGCTTTAATTTTGATATTTTACTTGGTTTAGCTTTTTTCTCTGTATTCTTCTTGATGTCTTTGTGTTCATTTAAACCAATGCTGCAGCTAATTTTACGCAGTTTATTTGTACTTTCTTGTATTTTGGGATTCTGTAATGGAACTGACCTTGGAGTTCTCGAGTTCTTTTCCTTTTCTTAACCTTTCTTTTTTACTGAATTCCTAATAAGAAAATTGCTTTGGTTGTTTATTGTCCTTTCTCTCATTTGTGTGCTGATGTTATTATCAATTTCAGCATGACTTTGGAAATAATTGGCTGGTAAGTGTAGCTGCACAGCTTATTGAGAGGGGCAGTTGTGTTTATCGATGCACAATAAGATGGCAAGTGAGCAGTTGACTGTGGGTATAATTTGAATACCTTTTAAAAATCTCATTTGCTGGAGTCTCTTGCTTTTTACATCATATTTTACAGGATATGATGGAGCTGGACTGGCTTTCAGTCTCCCCAGCTGGTGTTTGCAGTGGAGCTAGGAAGTCTCTTACTGCTGTTTTCTCATTTATTTAACATGATAGTTGAGAAAAGATCATATCTTTGGTTTAATTTTCAAAATGCCTACTTGATTTCAGCATTAAAATCAGAGTTTGTTAGGAGATAAGAGAAGTGTTTTCCACTATTATCTGTATATGACTACACAAATGTGTAATTTCCCATACTGTACTTGCTGGTAGAACATGTTCATGCACATGCTGGTTTCTTCACCTGTACAAAACTGCAAAAATCTGAGAACTTGACTTTTCCCCCGTATTTGTTCATACCTCTTCAGCAAAATGCATCGACCACTATACCAAGCAGTGTGTGGAGAACGCAGAGCTGCCGGAAGGGGAGAAGAAGCCCGTGGATGAGAGGCTGGAAGGGATCGTGAACAAAATGTTCCAGCGGTGCTTGGATGACCACAAGTACAAGCAGGCCATTGGCATCGCTCTGGAGACGCGCAGGCTGGACATCTTTGAGAAAACCATCCTTGAGTCGGTATGTGCAAGAGGCAGGAGGTGCCTGTAGCTAGGCTTTTCCAGGTATGCATCCAGAAGTCAAGTGCAAGATCTATGTTGCTGGAACTTGCCCTGTTTTGTGTGAACAGAACAAAAGGTAAAACTCAGGGGTGTTCAGTTCAGTGTGTCCATGGAAAGCAGAGCCACTCAGGAATGTCAAGTATAGAAAGATCCCCCTACCTTTAGGAAATCCTTGAGCTACAAGTTTATGGGACAATATTCCCAGGAAGCTTGCTTGGCCATGTGCCCTCTTAAGGTATTCCCTGTCAGCTACTGGCAGAGATACAATACTGGTATAATGTAAGAACAGCCATTTTATTTAGTTGTGTCTATCAACTGCTATAATTTGCTGTGAGAAGGAATCCTTAGGGCTGGGTAGGTGATTTATTAATGTCAAACAAAAGAAGAAACTCCAGTAGGTGGGTGAGCTGGAGGTGTAATTTTCAGTGACTCTGTGTAGTCTTGGCCTCCCCTGACTCCAGGATGGCGCACCTTGGCTTTAAAATCTTTTACTGAGGGTTTAAGGTAAGTCTTGTTACTATTAGTGGCAGTAAGAGAAGGTGGCCTATAGTCATCTGCAGCAGCTCATCACTTGTGTGCAATTTTGTTATGCTGTAGTATCCCAATCATATGCCAGACACATAGCTTGAATCCTTTAAATTTTACTGGTTTTCAGTTTGCAACTTTTATGTATGTTTGGATGTTTCCCATTTCTGTGTATGAGTGATAATCATAAGGCATCCATCTTACTTTCATTGTTCCTTTCTGAGGTCTAGTAACCAAATCATTTTCTCAGGCTTGATCTTCTCTTGGGGCATGGTTTGACATTTTATGTCAGTGCAGTGAATTTCACTGCATTCAAAACTGATTGTTTGAACAAGAAGGGTGAAGGGAAAATAGGTATTGTACTTTTAAGTTAATATTTTGCATGTTTTAACTTCTGAATTATATACTGGTCCTGCATGATTTTGATAGCGTTTTTTCTTTAAACTGCAATACACTTGTATTTAAGCTTTTCTGAAAATAGGAAAGGAAACTGAAGATTTATCTGCGTGTTTCGTCTGCTTTTTAAAATAGAAAAAAGGTAGCTTTATTTTCCTCTTTAAATCCTGCTTGTCAGTCTAAACCCATGCTTGATATCCCTGAATTTTGTTTCAGAATGATGTTCCTGGGATGCTGGCCTACAGCTTGAAGCTCTGTATGTCTTTGATGCAGAATAAACAGTTTCGTAATAAAGTCTTGAGAGTTCTAGTTAAAATCTACATGAATCTGGAGAAACCAGACTTCATCAATGTGTGCCAGGTAAACTTTTCCGTAAAGATAATAATAAGTTACTCTTGTTTAGGTATATTTGGCATGACATCTACCTGTTCTCTGTCTTTTGTTCAGTTAAATGAAATATCTTTTCCTGGTTGCGTGCTTCCAACATATATCAGTGAGACCAACTTGAAAAAGAGATGTAAAGATTGCATGTTTGGTCAATTTATAGAGAAAGAAATCCATTCAAAGGCAGTTTGAGGACACAGACAACTCTGAGAATATTTTAAACCTATGTAGGGAGTATCAGATGATATGTTCACAGCTTGGAATTTTATTTAGTCCTCACAAGAACATTTCCAGTGCTTTGTTTTTTTGGTAAGCCATTGTCTGAAAGTGTTTGGACAACCAGTTGTGAAGTTACTCAGATGTTCTCAGATCTTTGCCAGTCTTTGTATGGCATGTACACATGACTCAGTATTATGCCTGTTTCATTTCAGCTGAGACATCCCTACAGAATGACTGGTGCTTCTTCAATGTGCTTTTGAATTTCTGTGTCTAGTGGGACAAATCTTGTTTTTCTGTGAAAACTCTTCTGAGTTTTCTGTTGTCTTCAGTGAAAGAGAGAAGAGTTTTCTCTCTTTGAAGGGGATGTTCTGTGGAGCAGCAGATGAGGGCATTGGAGTGCAGCCTTGGGTAGTGTTGCTTTCTCATTCTGAAGTGTCTAATGTGTTCTCCTATTTTTTTCTGTTCTTCCCTTTCTCCTGCTCAGTGCCTGATATTCCTGGATGACCCACAGGCTGTGAGTGACATCTTGGAAAAATTGGTGAAGGATGATAACCTTCTCATGGCCTACCAAATTTGCTTTGACCTGTACGAAAGTGCGAGCCAGCAGTTCCTGTCTTCTGTCATCCAGAATCTGCGCACGGTTGGAACTCCCATTGCCTCTGTGCCTGGATCCACCAACACTGGCACTGTCCCTGGATCGGAGAAAGACAGGTGAGGAGATTGACTTGAGAGGTGGTGGACTTGTGTGCCTCCAGTCCTGCTCTGAGGGAGCCTCATATTCCATGTATGGATGCTTTTTACAAGCTATCAAGTTACTCCCCTTTACTGAAGTATAGGGAAGACATGCTATTTTCTCAAAACAAAATTGTGTATTACCAAAATCTACTGGTTTTTAAGGGGATTTTCTTTGCAGTTGAGATAAGCACTGAGCAGTTATACTGGGGTTCAGCTAATGAGTAGTAATTAATTAAGTAAGCTGCATGAGTTGCTTGGGAATGCTGATTCTATGTGGTCTTGGCAGAAACTTGCAGATCTAAGGAAAGGGGGAGTTCAGGGAAAAAGCTCATCACAGCTATGTGCAAGTTTGGTTTCACGTAACAGCTTATGGGAAGAGTGAGCTCAGATGGTACTGTGGTGTCAACAGACCCTTTTGTACTTGCAGTTCTGAAGAGCTACTTCAAATCTACTTTCAGTTTTTAAAAACATATTCAGTAGTCAGTATCACAGATCTTAACTGCAGGAAGCTGCTGTTAAGAAAAATCCAAGTAGGCACTAACCATTCTGTCATCTTTATTTCTTCTTTTGGTGACTTACAGGAGAACTGGCCAATCTGTGCTAAGGTTGCTGCGCAGCTCAGGGGCAGCATGGAAGAAATTTGTTCTCCATCTGTTGTGTAATCACCATAGAATGTTTAGTGGTACTTTCACCACAGCTCTCATGTCTGTGCAAAACCTGCTCCCAGCACTCTTTGATAGTGTGTGGTGGAGAATCCCACCTAGATCCAGCCTGGTTGAATATAGGGGATTATCTAACTGTGGAGCTGAGTATTTATACTTTTGAATCAGTGACACAGGCATGGCAAGCATTTTCCTCTTCCTCTCTTCTTTTGCAGTGAAATAAAAGGAAAGACACAGTATAATTTATGTCAGCCTGTGAAGCATTAGAATAAGGTGCTAACAGTAGTTTAATATGTTTCATTTCCTTGTCAACACTCTAGGATCCATGCTAAGAGTGACAAGCACAAGGCTTCTAGGGAGGATATAATTATCCTTGATGCCTTGTTTGTTGACCTTGTTTTCTCACCTGTGTCTGTCCATTCCCTACAAGCATCTTTATTTTTGTTTTCTCTGTAGGTGAAATAAGACAGTAGGATTTCCCAGGCCTTTGCCTTCAACTTCCCTGAAAATTGAGTGGAGGGGGAGTTTTTTGCTCAGCAGTAAGCTCCAGATAGTCAGCCCTTGTTCTATCAAACTCCTCTTTTCCAGTTGTCATCAACAAATCCCAGGCTACTCCTTCAGGACAATGTTCAGCCATAATTACAGTTCCTGACTTGTTGCAAGTGATGCATTTTTCATTTCTGTTTTATTTCAGTGATGCTATGGAAGCAGAAGAAAAACCAGGAAGCACTTGTGCAGCAGGAAGATCTGCAGAAATTGTGAGTGCTATTTCTGAAACTTAGTTTTTCTTACGTGTTTTCTTTGGATGTCATGGATTTCTATATTGGTTTGGCTAGAGACAAGGTGACAGATGATCTCTGAGGGCCAAAAATCTGACTTAATGTCCAGCAATTCAGATACTGAAAGCTGTGTGAGAGTGGGAAATGGTCAGAGTTCAGTAGGAATTACTGAGTTCTAAAAAAGGAGACAGAAAGATCTGGCTCATGTATTGGCTTTTTGATATTGAAATAATTAACTCATCCCAAAAGAAAGGGCCTGAAATTAAACTACCTCTGAGAACCTTAGGGAGTGAATTAGCTTGTTGCATTTTTTTTCTTCTTTTACAAACCCAACTGTAGTTCTGGTTGGATAGAACTGATGCTGCTCTGCAGGAGTGGCAGGAGGGGATGCTGATGTAACATAATTTCTTTTCCGTGAAGGTGTAAGTTACCTCGGGCTTACATGGTACTGCGTTGCTGGCCCAGTCGGGTGGAATCTTTTTGTTTAGTTTCTTTTCCCAAGTAATGGAGAAAGTGAGTTCAATTCTAACATGCATATATAGTTGCATTTCAGCATATAGAATAGTTAATGCAGTTTTGACATTTCCAATGCTGCAGACAAGAAGTGTTACCAGAGAGGAAGGTAAAACCCAAGATGAGTTTTTTGATTTTCTTCTTTTTCCCCATGGTAAATGTTTGCAAACAAAATTTGGGAATATTTGAAAGATTCTTGTAGATCACTTGAAAATTAATTAAGGGCAAACAGAAGTGTTTCACACAGAAAACAAAAGGGATTGAGTTTCTTGCCCCAGCAAGGAACCTTGACAGTGCTTTTTTACAGGAAAGGTGTCTTGAATCAGTTTCTGCTGCGTTGGCTTTGCTGATTGTGCCAAGTACACCAAAACAATCTTTGTGGCTAGAAATGTTCTTTAGCTTAATCTTCCACAATTAAGAATGCTGACTACAAAGAAATAATTGAGGGAATTAGTTTAAGGGCTGAACTACTCATACTTGACTGGTCTGTGACCAGCTAACAATGTCAGGACAAAGAGCTGCACTGTATTTTTCACCCTGCTCAGAATGAACTTCAGTTTCTACAGATCCATTTTCAACTGTTCCATCAGGAGGAAGGAGACTTTTCTCAAAGAGTTCTTGGGGATGAATGTAGCTGTTTCCTAGTTCTACTAGCTGTTGTTCAAAATAAAGCTTGTAGCTCACAAGAATGGTGCTGCAGCTCAGCACAGGCTCATGCAAAGTATTGTAGCTTTGTGTCCCTGTCTATGAAAGCTTCCATGGAAATACAGGTTCATTTATAAAAGGGTTTGTCTCTGGCAGGAGACTTACTGTCTCTGTAATGCCAAACAGCAGCTTGCAGAATGTCAGATGTCACCCATATTCTTTTGCTTCTAATGAAAGAATACATTTCTTTTTGAAGAGTCTTCTCCCACCTGCACTGCTGTGCACAAAAGATTTCTGGGAGGCTTGGGCTTGTGCACCAAGGACAGAAACAATGACTTTTTAGTCCTAAAACCTGATAGCTTTTGGAATATGGTGATGGGGACATACCAGTGTGGATTCTCCTGAATTGTATTTTAACAGAGTCATAGTTGGGTTCTCATGGAATTTTTTTTCCTTTTTGCTTATATGTGAAGAACCCAGAGCCTAAGGACCAGATCTCAAAAATGATTAAAATTTTAAGTGGGGAAATGGCCATTGAATTACATCTGCAGTTTTTAATACGAAACAACAATACAGATCTCATGATCCTCAAAAACACAAAGGTAAGAGACTTTGTTAGATACGGTTGTCTTGGATTTATCTGTTTCATCTTGTGTTGGTTTTTACCATGTTGCTGTTGTTTTTAACGATAGGCTGCTATTAGCATGTTGACATTTTAATTAGGGGTTTTTTAATTGGGTAGAGCAACTCATCTTTTTCTCACCCTTTTTTTATTTTGATGGGTTTGTTTTTCGTCTGTTCAGTAAGATGGGAAAAATTTACCCTCCAGCTCCATGTCAGATCCATTGCAAATGCTGCTGGTTGGGAAGGGAGGAGTCAGCCAGGACTATAGGTTACAATATGTTGGTATCTTAGTTGAGATGTTAGGTAAGCCCTTAAGCTTGGCAAGGGAATCCTGGTATGTAGTAAAAAACCAATATTTCCACACTGGAGACAAAACCAATCAGATACTGTAATGTAGACAGAGTTAGTGAATGGATTAACTTGTTTTGGAAGGTGTTACTCAAGGGTGGGCAAGTGAAAACTTACAGATAAACTAGAATCTTAAAAGCTTACTAGAAACTATAGGAGAAGTTTTTTATTTGTGAAATAAGATGTACATCATCAGGAAAAGTAGTAGGGGTTGCTTGTTAGTGGGTTCATCTATTTCAGATGACATTTCAAATGTATTGGAAAATCTATTCCCTCTGCTGATGAGGTGTTCAGGATTCTGCAGTAGAGTTCTGGGAACAGCCTGGGAACGTCAGCAGCACGTGCTATGAGTGCTTGGTTCTAGGAAGCAGAGTGGGGTAGTTCTTCAGTCAAGTGGCAATTGGAATAATCACATCTCTGAAAAAAACTCACATAAAGGATCATTTTGCTTGGGAAAGATGGCTAGAGGATATGTTAGAGTGTATTAGCAATCTATTAGCTGATTACAGGGAAATTGCTGGTTAAATTGAGGATCATTACAGTCCATTTTTCTACTGTACTGGCAAGCTTGTTAAGTGACCTTGGGCAGATCTTTTGCTGAGTGATGCTACTGATTGTTCTTGTTCTTTCAGGATGCAGTGAGGAATTCCGTGTGTCATACTGCAACTGTTATAGCAAACTCCTTTATGCACTGTGGGACAACTAGTGACCAGTTCCTTAGGTAAATCTATGGCAAGGAAGCTGCAATGACATTTAGAGGTGTTTGAACAACATTGTTGCCCTCCTTAACTTGATACATCCAGAGTGGTAACTGCAGAACTCTAATGGTGTTAGAGAATTGTTTCCTTTTCTGTACCCTCACAAACTGGCTTTGTTTGACTGCTAACTGTATGAGCAGCTTGGAGGGTGAAGGTCTGGAATTTCTCTTCTCTTTGTTTACCAGTTAGAGAGTTTCTGAGATGTATCTTCTTATGGTTGAGACTGACGGTACTGCATGACTTGTAGGAGAAATACTAGGGCTGACCTTACAAGGGACTTAAGGAAAGCTGCAGAAACTCTGCTAAAGTTTCTCCCAGAGAATTGGTGGGCTGCATATTGAGCAGTTCTCTGTCTTTCACTGAGATCACCCATGTCTAGAAGCTTGACTACAATCAGGCCAAAATCAGGACTGATGAAGGGGAGGGAAATGTAAAGTGGAAATGTGTTTAGTTCCCTTCTCTTCTGAAGCTGCTTTTTAGTTTGAAAGCAGTCTTCAGTGTTCTTAAACCCTGTTTGTAAGATTAGGAGCAGGCTATATGAGAAACTTTGTATAACCTTTCTCTTTTCATCTTTAGAGACAATTTGGAGTGGCTGGCCAGGGCCACTAACTGGGCTAAGTTTACTGCTACTGCCAGCTTGGGTGTTATACACAAGGTAACATTGCATTCATTTCTGTCTGCTCAGTGTAAATGCTTGGCTTGTGAACACTGAAAATGTGGAACTGGGGATTCTGGATAGTGACTGCAGTCCAGTGTACCTGGCACAGCTATAACATATTTTGTGTCCTTACACTAAAAGTTCCTTACTGTAGTAACTTTCAGTAAGTTTGAATAGTGATGTGTGGCACTGATATACTGATTTTAGTGGAGAAAATAATGGCTATAACACATGTTTAAATATTGCTTTGCTGTTTTTTCCCATTTCACTTCCCACTGTCTTCCCTTCCTGCTGGACACTGGACATCCAGGGTCATGAGAAAGAAGCATTACAGCTAATGGCAACCTACCTGCCCAAGGACACCTCTCCAGGCTCAGCCTACCAGGAGGGAGGAGGCCTCTATGCCTTGGGTCTCATCCATGCCAACCATGGCGGGGACATCATTGACTACTTGCTGAACCAGCTGAAGAATGCCAGCAATGATGTGTGTACTGGGCTCTGCAATGAGCCTTTGCTTTGTTGCGAATATGCAGGAGGGTGCTGGCTGGTTTAGTAGTGGGGGGGAGAGGTAATTACACAGCAGTGTGGTACTTAAACCTCCTTTGGCTCTTAAAGATTGGTTAAAGGTTGGTTTTAACAACCTGTTGCTTAAGGTTTAGGTAAGATTTTTAGGAAATTCTTACATACTTGATAGTGACTGTATCTTCATCGTATTTACTGCTTGTTATATCTGCTTTGTTTTGCTAGTGGACCTGCAGCATTCAGGCACTGTTATTGTTTACAGCTTAGTTGTCAAGGAAATAAGCCACAAAATGTTTCTGCTGACATGACCTGTAGTTTTAATGCATCTTGCACAATAAGATACTTCTGCACTTAGTGTTTGTAGACCTCTACAAAAAATACCTTTTAAGTTGGGAATAGATCACTGTCTCAGCATGTTGCCTCTTTCTCCTTGTGGAATCCGATTATTTTTTAAATTCCATGAACAAATCCTACTAATCTTACTGCAAATGTATCCATTGTTAGAGCAAAAGAGGTTATAGACTCTTTTTAAGTTGGGTACCTTTTTACCTTTTTATTTAAAAGCTATTATTAGTGGTTTTTATGCATGGCACAGATTTATGATTTTACAGAAATCACTCAGTGGGGGAAAAGATTTTGAAGTTACTAAAAAGTCTTCAGTGCTATGTGTTAAGCTTCTCTTACTTACTGTTTATGGGCTATTGTACTGTTTTTCTTCAATTTTCTGCCTCTTTCTCTGCACCTGCTGCCTGAGACTGTGAAAGTGTATTTCTGGCAGGTCAAGAGATCATTTTGGGTTGGTTTGGGGCTAAAAGGTTGCAGGTTTATATTGATGGAAAGATGTCTGCTTCAGCTGAAGGCATACTGTTCCCTGCTTTATGACTGAACTTACATGTGCTTCTCTAGATTGTGCGACATGGTGGTAGCCTGGGCTTGGGGCTGGCTGCCATGGGGACAGCACGTCAGGATGTGTACGATCTGCTGAAAACAAATCTATACCAGGATGATGCAGTGACAGGTAAATGTTCTGTTTTCAAAGCAAATAACCATCTGAGGCCTTATCAGGCACCTGGGATTTTTTTGTCATGTTTTTTTTCCCCCACGTTTTCCGTTAGCAGCATAGATTGTTTCTAGCTCTGTTTTGCTTACTGACCTTCTCCTAATCATTATGGTTCTTTAGTTATGTGTCAGTAATGTTCAGAGATCCTGTCATTACTGGCACTGTGGCAAGTTTTGATAAAACAGGCTAGGTCTTTAAACAGCCCCTTTTTTGCTCTGTTCTCTTCTTTGTCATCTGCTTTTTCTTTAGTGTGGCTGTTCTCCAGAGCCATGTGCTTTTTTGAGCTGAGAGATAGGCTTGGGAGAAGCTTGTGGGAGTTACTGCTGCATTGGTGGGGTTCATAGGAAAGTGATCTCAGCAGCTCTTGGTCCAAGGAAAGGATAATGGAACTTGGTAGAGAAAAGTACTAAATTGTGGTTACAAACACATTTTGCCATGAATAATGGAGTTGTTAGGCATGGTGATGTCCAGAAGTGATCTATTGGCCTACGTCTGGTGTGATTCTCCAGATACAGTATTTATTACTTTTGGGAACAGAGTTGACTTTTTTGCTTCTCTCCGCATTTCAGGTGAGGCAGCTGGCCTGGCACTGGGGTTGGTTATGTTGGGATCTAAAAATGCCCAGGCTATTGAGGACATGGTTGGCTATGCACAGGAAACCCAGCATGAAAAGATCCTGCGAGGCCTCGCGGTTGGAATCGCTCTGGTCATGTATGGGAGGATGGAGGAGGCTGATGCTCTCATTGAGAGTCTCTGCAGAGATAAGGTAAATTGAGCTGTGACTTAATCCCTGACTCTTGCGTTACATGTTTGACCTCCTGTCCATTTGTGAATCTCCAGCTGTAATGGGTTGGCTCTTTTGAACCAGAGAAATTTTTACATTGGTCTGAAGTGGGACTGTTTCCCAAGTTGCTGCACTCTGATCAAAAATACAAGAACAACACTACTTAGTTGTGTATTTCTTTAGCCTTATACTTGGTCTTCATAGTCATGTGAGCAGCAGCAGGGAGTAGATCAGGATGTAGTGGTTAAAAACAGGCTGTAGCTGGGTCATCTCAAGGTTCTGGCAGTGATTATTGCAGATAGCAAGTAAAAGCAGAATGACACCTCTGCCCTATACTCTTGGGCAGCCTGCAGCATAGCAGGCTCTCTGTCCCCCTGAACTTGGTAATGACAAACCTGCTTTGGTGATTGTCCTGTTACTTGTTCCAAATAAACAGTTAAGCAATGAGGCTGACCTGTGACCTGTTTGCAGGTTCAAGACACAAGAGTGGAACAGATTTAAAGTTAGAATTACTGAGTCACCGTTTGGATGGTTGTGAAATATTGATGCTTTCTCTTCCAGGATCCAATTCTCCGGCGTTCTGGCATGTACACTGTGGCTATGGCATACTGTGGCTCAGGGAACAACAAGGCTATCAGGCGCCTGCTGCATGTGGCTGTAAGTACTGTGGCCTTAGGAGCACATAGGAAGAAATTTGTGGTCAGGAAGCAAGCACATCACTTTGTCAGGCTTTGTGTCTGCAGTGTTAATATTCTGGTCCAAATTAGAGATTGTGAAGTGATGAAAGCTTTACTTAGTATTATGAGTAGAACTAACAGGGCCTTCTGACGTTAGGGTAAGGAGACTTTCAGACTTTCAACCTGGTATCACAGGAAAGGAACCTATTAAAAATTAGATGTGAACCTAAACTACCTGGCTGATATGTTTCCAGTGAATAGTGGGCTGGAGAAAAAATAAATTAAGATGTAATGGATGTGGTCTGTCTGTTCTTTGATCATCTTGCAGTTGGTGTGCAAACACGGGTGAGCTGTTTGGGCTAAAGCTGAACATGATTTTCACTAACTTTCTTTATAATCCTGTCTTCTTGATTAACTGACATCTGGCCTGAAACATGGTCCTCAAGTGTTTTAAATGTATTCTGAACATCCTGTTTTTCCTTTTGTAGGTGAGTGATGTGAATGATGATGTGAGGCGGGCAGCTGTGGAGTCACTTGGTTTCATTCTGTTCAGGTAAAGTGTCTTCCTTGGTCACTCCTGCAGCTTTCAATTTAATGTCTGTTACTTTTTTAAAAAATGAATATGCTACTGCTTTCACAAAGTGACTCAACTGCTAACTGAATGAATTCTGAAAAGTCAAAAAACTGAGATCGGTTTAGGATTAGAAGCCTTCCTTAATGTTCAGCAGATGTTTAATGAGTCTTTCTGTGGGTTTCTGGACTTGCGGCTTAATTGTCTGAACAGAGCTAGATGAAGTTGACAAATAGAATAAAAAATTAATATTTGCAGGATTGAGAGTTAATTAAAAATTAAATATGCTGTGCTTGTGCCAAACCTCTTAAGGGCAGCTGTACTCAGACAAATATATCTACCTAATGGCTATCTAAAATATTGTAACTTTGATTAACAAAAAAAAGCTGAAGGAGGACCTTAAAATAGTCTTTGTTTTTTGAGTATCCACTGCTAAATCGTGAAAAGTTCTTGGGCTTACATTGTAACATGAGCCCATCACAAAATCATCACAATGTTTCCTTTGGTTGTCTAAAGTGAAACCTATTGCTGAAACAGTATTTTGTAGTGCCCTACAGGTCCCTTGGGTAAGGGGTGGTCGGGGAATTAGAAGGCCCTCCAAGGACTGCACCTGCATCTGTTAATACAATAATCTGTGTAATCTGAGCACTGAGCCAAACTGCAGCTTTTGATTATGGCTGAGAGGAGTTGGTGCATACTTGGGTCCATAATTGTAATTTAAATATTGTTTGTCACATCTTCTTTTGGGTTGGTAGCTGTCCTTAAAAGCAGGATGAGAGGTTCTTAAAGGTGGGGTTAAAACTTGGGTTACTGATGTGAGCAGTCAGCTTTTCTGTACCAAGTTGTTCTCCACATGGAAGTGACTCTGTGACGTTCTGCTCTATCTGAAGGACAATTGAACTTGGTTTGGAAAGAGGACAGATTCTCTCCGTGGGCAGCAGGTGTCTCTCAAGTGCTTCTGCTCTGTTACTTCCAAGTAGCACAGCTCCTTCCTTGCTGTTTAGGGATCTCTGCCTCTCCTGAAGCCTAGGGATCTGTTTAGCTGACTACTGTATCTGTGTACAGAACAAAAATTCCATGCATGCCTTCCATAGTTTCAGACATCTTTTTTCAAAACAGGTTGTGACAAAGCCCTTTTGAGCTCAGATTTCAGTCAGTTTTTCTTTTCAACAAATGCAAAACACAATTGGACATGGATATCTCTTACCAAAATGAGAAACCTTCAAAGCACTGAGCTAAACCATTTACCATGTAAATGGTAAATGGCATCTTGCTGGAACAACATAGTTCAGGGTCTGTTCTCTCCATATCCAGCAATGAGGAAATGAGTGACACCATCTTTGACTCCTTCACCTGCTGTACAGTGGTTCAGATGTTATCCTGCCTCTTCCCCTCCCTTTCTGGAGACTTGCAGTCCAGAACCTACTTGTGCAATATGGAGGAGCATTTCCTTGTAAATTCTACTGTCCAGCTTTCTTGGTAGTCAAGGACTAACACTTCTTAGCTGATTAGCACTGGCTTCTGGAGGCAAAAGGTTTGTGTTAGGCTGTGGTAGTTGCCAACACTTTTCACTTGATAATTGGTTGTGTGCTCTGGCCCAGCTGAACAATGCCAGTGTACAGAGACATAAAGACCAAGGGAGTTGTGAGTTTGTCAGATTTCATGGCTAAAATGACATTTGTTTCTTAGGACTGTTGTTTGTTGAAGTCTAACTGGATTTACTTGTAAAGGCCACTAACACAGCATTGAATACTGGCAAGAGTCAGTGATTTGTCAGCTGCTGGGTATACAGAGCTTTTGAATGAAGTGTTTTGGGGGTGAGCAGGTCTGAGACACAGTGGGCTATATCCCAGAAATTAATCTCATTTTAAGTGAAGGAAACATGACTGAAGGTCCTATGAAAAGAGTTCTCATTGAATTCTTTGTATGTGGTTCCAGAAAGGGAACTGTGAAGTCAGGATTGAAATAAGAGAATACATTTGTTTAATGTGGTCTACATTTTTCTTGGGCAGTTCATGGCATTCATGAGGTTGAGTGTGCTGGAGGTGTGAGTTTGTCTGCTGGATGGTACACTTCAGCAGCCTCAGACTTGTGCTTCTGTCTGTTCCTCCTATAGGAAAAGTAAAATCCATATAAGGGTGGAGGTTACATAGTCAGAGGATGATAATTTCCTTAAAAGCACCATTGCTTGAACATGACAGAACTACAGCCCACAAACTCACATTGTGTCATAAATATCCAGTTTGTTTTCTCCTGTTGTTACAACTATCTATGAATAAATGTTCTTCCTCTTGGTTTTGAACTAAAAGTGTCGTAAACATCACAAAACTGCTAATTTTAGGTAATGCATCTGCATAGCAGAACATTCTGTAAGGCTTTGCTGTCCTTGTTTTCCTCTGTGAGTCTTCCTTGCTATCACATGCATACAACCCTGCACACACTCACTCAAGAGTCTATCTTGACTTTTATTGCTGATAATGAAAACAGCACAGTATCGAAGGAAAATGTGATAGAAAATAATGCAATAAAACATGTCATTTAATTTTTAGAACAATAAGGTTTTGCTTGACCTTGAAGATTACCTTTTATATTTTTTTAAGCATGGTATTTTTTTTTTCATTGAGCTTTTGAATTACTGGATAAGTATACAAAAGAATGCATGTGGCTTTTTTCATTATTCAGAGTTCATGAATCAAGGTTTAGATAGAATATTCTAGTCTAGGTTCTTAAATTTTACCTAAGAATTGCAAGATTAAAATCTCTGGTGTGTTATGAAAGATAATAAATCACCCAGTTAAAATCCCTGGAGGGGTTGGGGGAGCAGGGGTTAGTGCTGCTGTTACAGTTTCACTCTGGGATGTTGGATGCACACTTGCCTGGCTGTGGGAATGTCTGCAGGCAAGTCACCCAAGGGAGCAGAGCAGTATCAATCACATTGCTTGAGTGCTGAATATGTTGCAGGTCCTATTCACATAGCACAAAAACTTCCTTGTCCAATTATTGGGCTCCCCAAAGCTTTCCAGGGGACCCTGTGTGTAGAATTGAACCTTAACCAGCAGAGTTGCTGCTGTTAATTCTGTTTTTCCGACTGTTTAGAAGTAGTCCATATGTTCAGGCTGGGGATGGAAAGCACAGCTTGCTGGCTACAGGACTTGGTGTGGCTTTTTTCCCTTCTTGGCTTAGTCCCATACAAGTCCCTTACAAGAATTAGTAATGGATTTTGGAGCAGATCATTTTCATGCCACTATATTAAATTATCAGAAAATGTTCTGGTGCAAGGGAATTGTTTCATAACTGCCTCCTCTTTTCTTCCTTTTGCCATCTAAAAAACCAGTCAAAATTGTGTGGAGCAAAAACCTGAGACTTTACATCTTCTCTCTTTTTAAAAATGGCCACTTCTTACAGGAGGCACTTCTAAGTAAAATGTTATTGTAAAGTGATGAAGAGGTACTAAAACTGATTTGGGTGTTTGGAGTTTGCAGTGTGGATGCAGAGCTGAACGAGAAGCTGTGTTGTGAAATAGGAAGAAGAGAAATGATGTATTGGCTTGGTTACTGTAAGGTGTCTCTGTTTTCCCAGTCTTGCTCCTTTTGCCAGTGATCACAGATAGCAAGCTTACCTAATTGTTGATGTTTATATACTGGTGGTTCTTTCTGCTGAAATGGTTTATAAAATATTTATGATTATTGGAAACAGCATTTAAATCGCCTGTGATTTTGGTCAGCTTTTAAAAATTATTATGATGCGATGGAAAACATGATCAATTTAAAGTGTTTTGCTTTTTAAAAATGGAAAGACTTATTTTTATCATAATTTTTAGCACTTTAGATCATGAATTGATCTTTGTTGGTATTGCAGAGTGAGATGTGATTGGATTATGTAGTCAGCCTTATTTTTACATTTTTTGAGCAGTGTTGCAGAGTGTCTAAACACTTCGTGTACAAAATGAGGAGGTAGATGTTTTATGGATAGAACAAATCTGATTGGAAGAAAGCTTCAATGTGAGATGGAACAGTGCTTGCAAGCATGAACTAAAAATGTTTAATGCTCTCATAGGAGTTGTTAAATCCAGGGGAATGAGAGTCTTGGGGAAGTGGGACTTGAGTTGTAGGATGCTGCTTTTGTCTTCATGCCATACTGTTGGGAAAAGGCTGAGGGCAGGAGAGGGAACAATGCAGCCTCTAGAGAGTCCCAAAAGGAAGATGTAGTCTCAGATGATAAGTGCAGGCTACCCAAACATGAAGAACTCTGCATGGCTTTTGTTCAATTTTTCATTTTAGGATGATGCAAGTGAAATAGTAATGTTTCCTGCTTTTGTATGCTTTGTGTTTACTTAGCCTTTGGTATTTTAAGGCTATATATTTGTTATAAGGCAAACAGATCAGATACTTGGATTTTATTCCAGGAAGACTGGGACAGTTTGTTTTCTTTATACCTTCTAACCTACCTTTGTCCACAAGGCAGATAGCAGATGATCTGGGTAATTGAGTGTGAGGCTGACAGTCACTCTAATGTGATCTGCACCAGTGACTTTTTCAATGTTTTAATTGTGGAGAGGAATTTAGTGAAATGTATCTGCTTGTTAATTCTTGCATAGGAAAAATTAAAAGGGTTTTGTTTACAATCCAACACATTCTATCTTGTCATATTCAGTCTTCCTGGTAGAGGAGAATGAAGGTCCCTTTTTAAGAAATAGTAGCAGAAATCTTACTATAATCAGAAGAAGCCTTAGACTTTCACTGGCAGGGTTTAATGCATTTGAAAATTAGTTGCTGTTACCTGTGTAGAGCATTTGTAAAGATGATCCTTCAGAGAGTAAAAAACTCTTTAATTTTTGAGAGCGTGATGTTGTTTTTCAGAGGTTGGAAAGGACCTGGATGCAAGGAATTGTAGCTGTGTCTTGACAAATAGGGTTGACATGAATTATTAAAAATAAGAGTAAAAATGGACACTTTTAGTAAGCCATCTTTCCTATTTTTGTACCTAGCTTCCAATTGTAAAATGAAAGGGCTTCTCTGCAGGGCAAAAGTCTTCCACTGGAGTAAACATTGTTTCTCAGGGGAATGGACGCTGATAGTAAACACCATGTTGTTATACCAAGGCAAAATTATGGAAGTTATGCCTCTCCTGACTGTTGTTTTGCCATGTTAATGGTTGCCTAGGGAGCCAAAGGGGAAGTGAAACAAAGAAGGGCTTCATAGGCATCTTTATCAATATAAAGAAAAAAGTCTAAAGCTTCATGGTAATATTAACTCAGTGCTGAGAACTGGCCAGAACTCTGGGACTCTTGGCTCCAGCTTACAAGGTAAAAAGCCAGAAGAGCTCTGGCAATGTTCTGCTTCTCTGGGTTCCAATATCCCAGGTTGTTCAGCATGCCTTTACCACACTTACTCTGCTTGCTCTGCTTTACTTTTTAAGTCTGATGTTACACGCAGCAACCTAGAAAAAAAATTAGGGGAGTTATGTTTTTGTTTTCTTTTACCAGCTTGCAGTCATGTGGATGTTTCCACAGTATGGAAACGGTGCAGAAAAGCAACACTTTCTATGAAACACTATAAAAAAATCCTATGTGCCTTTTGTGTGCAGGTGATACAGCACCAGCTTGTAGCATCAGCCTCTCTTCTCAGTGCCTTCTACTTAACACTTGATTTTAGCTGTATTTGCATTTGAAAATTGATGCTACTATGGCCTAGTGTGATATAGTCAGGAGGAGTTTTATACTTGTAGCATATAAGATAACTGAACAGTATGTTCAGTATGCCTGTAAGTTTCCTGATAGCTAAAGGCCTGCAGCTTATAGATGGTTTAGGGCTGGCTGCACAAAGTGCATTTTACATCACATCACTATAGCTGGGATTAGCTGGATTTCTTGCTTCTCTGAGTGAATTAAAAGTTGGGCTATTTTTTGGTTGATTTTTCTGATTTGGTCTGTTTTGTGTGTATTTTGTTACTGTTTTGTTTAGTTTGTTGTAAAACAATCACTTTATTTGCATTTCAAGACGCTTATTCTGGTAGGCTTCGAACTCCATTATTTTCCTCTCTGAAAGACTGCTGAGTCCTTATGTGCATGTCTGTGCTGTAATTTTTAATTCGATAGGCAGACAGAACATTGACTGAATGTCTCCTAACGTATTTTAAATAATTAAACAACAAAACAACCACCATACTTGTCCATTGTTCTTCTAAAGTGTTCTTCCCATAGTGCTTGGATGTTGCAGATCAGCTTTGACTTTTATCTTGCCTTTCAGTAGTTTAAAAAATTAAATATGCCAGATAAAGGTCTTTGTGATAATGAGAAAAGTTGAACTAGGTATGTCTAAATTATTATTTTATGGACTTTATTATTTTGTTATTTTATTGCCTCTATACAATAATAAGTTGGAGTTATTATTGTATTGAGACTGTAGAGCTGGCCAGGTGGCTGATTCAGTGTGGGTCAGGTTAGGAAAGAAGTGGCAGCATTTTGCTCCAGAGAAAGGAATCCCTTTTTTTGTTTGTGTGTGTTAAGGGGGAAGTGCATGACTCCTTCCTTCTGTAACAATGTCTTGTGTTCTACAGCCAAATGACTGCAAAGCTTTATCAGTTATTATACTCTATGAAAAAAGCTGTAAAATATTATAATGCTGTGAAAATACTCTCACTTTGCAGACAGCATATAAAAGTATATTTTATAAATTTGTGTTACCTAAAGACAGTACTCATGGATGTAGTCCTGAGCCTCCTGTTGTGCTTGCTGATGCCATAAGAGCAGTGTTGTCTGTAGTTACCATACAACAAACTGGTGCTTTCTTTCAGGAGCTTGCAGTGACTCTTCCATCATGTCTTACTAATGAAGGTGATTTCTTTGTTCAGAGCTGTTCTTGTAGATACAGTTGCTAAAGCAAGAACTCTGCTGTCCCTTATGTTTTCTTCCTTCATAGTTCTGTGTCTTCATTTTTTTTCTTGCTCTGTCCTGCTTTTCAAGGCTGTTACCTGAATTCTCAGCTTGTTTGCTTTGTAAGTGGACAAGCTCTGAGCAATATCTTGTTGCACTTAGCATGTTAAGTGGAATGTTTTCCACTTGGAAAGTGGAAGCATGCAATGTGCATGCTTTCTTGGCTGATGTGTTTCTATCTATGCAGAAATTTTCTTTGCCTTTGGAAAGACTGGATTTTTTATCAGTCACTCCTCCTTTAGATTGAGGTTTGTTGTTACTGACTGAACTCAGTAACTGGAACATGCTGAGCTTCTACTTACAGTTACTAAAATTGAGGAACCTGTATACTGGCTTGAGAAAATACATCTCTTTTGGGTGGGACTTTTTCAAGGACGATTTCCTGTTGGTGGATGTCTAAGCAGTGATTGCAAAGAGGCCTTGGAATCTTTCTCTGTGTGAAATTTAGGGCAAATTAGTCCTCGTGTAAGACAGATTGCAGACTTGACAGCTATACAAGAACAGGGTCAGACAGAAAAGAGCTGAGTTGCCTCTCAGTTTTTCTATGTGCTGTTAGCCAGCTGTGATGTTTCTTCTGGAAAGGGAAAATATAAGTTGCTGCACAAAGTAGGTGATTGCTGCCTGCCAAATGAACACTTTTTTTGTTTAATTAATATGGATTTATTTAAGTATCAAGAGAGTTTTCAAAGATGACTGCTTCTTGCCTTCTGACTGCTGGACAATAACCCCTCAGGAATGGTGTTTGCCTTTTGGTGTTACTGCTCGTGAAGGTGTCTTTTACAGCTATCACAGTCCATCCATTCTGGCTTTTAACTACAGAATCCTCCTAAACAAATTTTGATTAAGTGAAGAGGAGGGAGAGCAGTTAGAACTTACTCTGATTTAAGGGGCTAGTGATTATCACCAAAATTGGCAAGAAGATGACAACTTACTGCAAGTACCACAGATGTATTTTTAAAGCTTTCGCCTGAAAATCTCTGGCAGTTGTTACAGTAGGCTCTGTTTTGAACTTGCATATGTTTTAAATTAAATATATATAAATAAATGTTGGAGGGACACGTTAGCTTTAGTACTTTCTGTTCTGCAGATGAAAAAAACCTAAGCCTTTTGCTGTACATAATTTTAGTGTAACCGAAGAATGCTGAAAATATTAAAAATGAAAACAAAGCCCAAGCTGAAAATTTTACTGTAAATGGAAACTATGGAAAAAATGGTGAGCTGGCTGCTTGATGTAAGAATTCCAGTACTTTTGGGAAATCAGATTTCTTTTCCCAAAGAGCCTGGAGCTGTCAGAAGTTTCTGATTTCCCAAATAAGACTCTGGTAGCTTTTATGGATTGTGAGGACCAATTATTTCTATTAATTTTGTGCTCATACTAAAGTCTTGAGCATGTTTGAGAGAGTGCAGTTTGGGACCTGTAACTGGCCATTAGTCCAATTAAATAATTTTGAGCTCAGCTAATCTGTGAATATGTGCAGGTGTAGCCAGTACTGTTGTATCTGCTGTCTCTTAAATATTTGCTCTTATTTTCTTGTGAAGTAGCTGCTCTGTGTGTGATTTCTTTACTTCCTGTGCACTACATTGGATGAGGGGAGGCTTTCACTGAAGTTTCCATGATCATTAAAAAGGAAGCTTGTTCATATAAATTATAGGGATGTTCCAGGCATTGTGTATCCTGTTTTTCTTATGATCATTGATTTGTGTGTTGTGTTATTTTGATTAAATAATTCATTTTCTTAGTATGAAAAGAAAAAAGGGCAGTTTTCAGTGAATAATCTGGCAACACTGAGCTTATGCATATGTAATGGAGATGAAATTCAAGTGGGTGAAATTCTGCCCATCATTACAGTAAAGGGATAATTTCCATACATGGAATTTTTAATCATGCCTTATGGAATGGGCTTGTACATTGGTCTCTAGAGTGAGTGATTCTGGTTGTGTTTTATACACCCTTAGAGAGCAAGGAAAGCTCCTATGTGGATACTCAGTCTCAGGAGAGGAATGTATCTGTAGGAGGGAACACAGTGAGCTTGTGTGCTGCTCTGTTTAGACATTTAAATTGAAACCAGTGAGCTTGTATCCCTCTGCTGCTTCCATTGTAGAGCATCAACCTACAAAGTTTTGTCTTCTTGCCAGAGCAAATGTTAGTGTAGTGTTTGTACAGAAGCACTTTTCTTATAAAGATGTGCTTTGAAGAGACTGAAGGTGATGAGAACTGAAGTCAGATACTTAAACTGATTTAGCTTTTATTTATTTCCCTCTTCCTTAGGCTACAGTTCTGCATAAGTCATTTGTCACGGAATGAAATTGTGGTTGCCACCATGGGGTTGGGGTTAAAGTAGAGGAGACTTTGAAGGAGAGGAATTAATATAAATTTATAAGATATTGCTCACATAAATAACAGAAAACAATAGTATTTATACCCTCTTACAGTGCAGTTATCTAGAATAATACATACAGTAATGCTGTAGGGACATGGCTGCCATTCCACTATACATAGCTGACTTGTTCTTCTGTTTTATCAACCTCATTCTCGGTGAGTAGCAACGTATCCAGCAGAATGGCTGATGATGCTTGGATGGGTGAGCTCCTCAGCTTCATTGGGCTCTGGTACATAATGGGATTAATCCCATTTCTCATCCCATTCATGACAAAGAGCTTGGAATTTTCTGCTACAGAGCTTCTGAAAGAGATCCTGCTGGAGCGCTGCCGAAGGGCCTTGACAGGCTTTGTGGTCCGATAGTTGCAAGTGATGTACCTGCTGAAAGCCTCCCTAAATGTTTTGTTGAAGAGTGTATATACAAGAGGGTTCACTCCTGAGGATACATACCCTATCCAAACAAATATCTCCAAAAGCTTTTGAAAAACCTCCTTGTTGCAGGAGTTGCACAGAACTGAGCTGATGTTTGTTATGAAGAATGGGCACCACATCAGCAAGAAAAGAAAAAACACAATCCCCAGAACTTTTGATGCCCTTTGTTCATTGGTTATCGTTTGCATGGACTTCCTCCCAATCGTGGATGTCCTGCCGATAGGCATGTCACTGGACAAAGTCTGGTCCTTTCTGGAGCCATTTAGCATGGCCACCTTTTCTGGTGAGGAGGCAGGTGTTGTGTCACGCTGAAAGACTGTGGACACTGTTGACCAGGTGAAGCGCTGAGGCGGCTTGTTGATCAAATAGGCCTTTTTGCGCAGCACTTGGATTGTCAGTAAATAAGTGACGATCATGATAGCGAGGGGAATGAAGAAGGAAGCCACTGATCCGTACAGCATGAAGTCATGAAAACGATCAGGCATCAGGAGACACGTGATGTTTGTAGAGTTGCCATTTCCATCCTCAATGCCTCTGATAGGGACTGGAATTGCAATGCCTGTAGGAGAAAAAACAAGTGCTTCAGCAGAGGGTAATCGCTTGCAATCGCTTCACTGGGCCTGAAGCCTCGGGGTTTCTAAAGATAGGTAATTCCTGAGCTCTGGAGCAGGCACAGGAACACAACGTGAAGTGTGGAGAGCATCACGTGGGTAATTGGGCAAACAGAACTTTGTAAGACTTGGCAGGCTGAGCTTTAACAGAGTGCCCTTTCTAAGGAGATTGGGCCTAACTCGTAGAGATTGAGGAAGCAGTATGGAGTTGCCAACTTTTCAAGGGTAAAACACATTAATTGCTTTGACTCTGGTTATGAGAATTAGTATGGCTTTTCCTCCAGTGAAATATGTTTCCCTAATGCCATCTCCCCCCTTTTTTTTCTCTTCCCCAGGGTAACCTTTGCACTCTTTGAAGGGCAATTTTGTAAATACATAAATCTTATCTTTCCCCCTTCTATTAACCACATCAAGTGACTGGACATGGACAGCTGATTTTTTTCACCCTGTTCGACTCTTTCATATATACAAGTAGCTAAATAGTTGCCAGAATTATGCAGTGTGTGTTTGAGATGGATTTGTTGTTTAAAGTCTCCTGCATATTTAGGACTGTTTAAATGAGGCTGGCTAGCTCTGTAATTCACCACTTGTTTAAAAAAAATGTTAACAGCCTTGTCTTTTAAATGAATTTTTTATAACCACTAAATTACAGTCAGCACTTCATTTGCCAGCAGTCTGACATTACAACAAAAACAACAGGTTCCTTGCTGTCTGGTGAAGGTGATTTGTGAAGTTTTCTGATACCACTTAATGAGATATAGGGATTTACTGTATTCCTCTGCTACTTGGCTTACTGAAGTTGGTTTAAAGCAGCAAGAGCAAAATGTTACCCTTCAGCAACTTGATCCCTTTCTTAATTAGAAGTACACATTCAGATACAAAAAGCTTTTAAAATAAAGATTGAACCAGATGAACCTTTGATTTGGAGAACCTAGCTCAACTGCAGGGTAGTTTTATGTTAGATAAAAAGAAATTGAAAAGTACAGTGCTGTTTAATGGCAATAAATCACACATTAAATGGTCAACTTGTGAGTGTCTTGTCATGCTCAGTTGTTTTTTGGGGGGGGGGGGGGGTGGGGGGGGAATGAGTTGGTGATAGAATAGAGGTAGCATGTTTTCTCCTATCATCACAGCTCTTCCAGAATTTTTTTCAACTGAAAAATTTGGGGTTTGCCTTAGCCAAGAAGGTGGCTTCACCCATTCTCCTATGCATCACTGGCCTTAATAATGCAGAATAATTTTGTTTGGTCTTGCGCACAGAGCATACAGCACTAAGGCTGTCTGGAGCATGTATTAAATTATTTGAATTAAATGTTTTCACTTCCTTAGCTCATTTAACAGATTAATTTTTCAGGCATTAAAGACAGATGATATGCTACGTGCACATCACAGAAGTGATGGAAGTTTGTATGTTGGTATAAACTTCTTCATTTAAACTATTCAGGGTTTGTTGTTTTGATTGTTTGGGGTTTTTTTGTTAGACATTAGCTTTTCTATATGCTGTCTCAGCCTTCAGTGTTAGCCTGGATGTTACCAGCCACTGATTCATATCTTTGCTATAAATAATTAACCCTTTTGTACTTCCTTTATGCGAAATTTTACCAACATCTGTTCAAGTCTTCAAGTAGTGTTTGGGACAAAATATAGCACCACGGGAACATGAAATCTTGCTTTCCCAGGAGATGCACTGTGCATGCAGATATTGTTTTCTGATTTTTGAGCTTTCAGGACCATGAAGAGGAGTGATGATTAATACTCTGACTCAATCCTTGGCCCTTCTGGTGAGCCTAATAAGGAGCAGTGGTTCAGGCAAATTTTTATGATGTAGCTATGTATGATCCAAGAGGTGGACTTTGACCAGCCTGAGTGTTATGCTCCTTCAATCAATAGTACTTGGTGAAATTTTCCATTTCCCCCACATTTCACCTATTGTTTTGGACATGAAAAGCTTTTGTGTTCCTTTTTCAGTCTCCAGGCCCCACATACCTATTGAAATGAGCCAAACCACGATGATTTTGATGATTGTTGTAGCCCATGAATTGTACTGGCTGGCCTGGATTGGCTTTTTTATCGCAATGTAGCGATCCAGGGAGATGGCACAGAGGTGCATGATGGAAGCTGTGGAAAAGAGGACATCAAGGAACAGCCAGATAGGACACAAGGCAGTTGGTAAAGGCCAGGTATTGTCTGAAAGAGAACAAACAATTCATTAGAATCTAAGCTTTTTGAGAACTTTCAGTATGTCATTTTCCTGTGGCATCTGTATGTTTGAAAAATTCATAGTACTACAGGAACTGAGCTTTGTCACTGCCTCAGATGGGTTCTGTCTTATATTGTAATTAGCTCCTAACTGGCATGGTTGCTGTCATCATATTCGTCAGGCTACCTGTGTGCTATAAACCTTTCCCTGTCTTTTTGTCCTTTTGTGGCAAGGACTCTGGATTAAAAAGTTTATTAAAATGGACCATGACTGTTTGGTTCTTATGAGCCTACTGTTAAATTATTATTTTCAGCTGTTTCTGCTTGATAGTCTTGTGATGCAAGGTTACATTAAATGGAGGAGATAACGAGTCATAACCAAAGGATTAGTTAGTCATTGTAGAACCACTGTTGAATCTTAGGAGTGATATTGAAGAATCTTGTTTACACATCTTTAAAATGAGTTTGCTTTGTTGTGTCACTTGGCCATATACACTTGAATGCTAATGTGACAGAGTAGGGCTGTTCTGTCTCAGTAATGATTTTTAAAAAATTGAACATTTTTGTGCATGTTCTTTTTTTTGTTTCCCCAAGAGCCATGGCTTGGATATTAAGTCTGGCATCCTGTTTCTTAGGGTAGTTACTTGTCCTTAATATTAATCTTTATAGCAATCATAGGGTCTGTCCAGTGCACTAATAAAGGTTTTATAGTGTTCAGATTTCCAAAAGGCTTGTGTTTTTTGAGAGCTGTATCTCCCCTATCAATGTCTGCAATACCAAATGAACTTTAATGGAAATTTATTTAGTTTTTAACTGGTCTATTTCCTCATTACTGGTCTATTAACTGATTATTCTTTAACTGGTCTATTTTCACTCAGAAGTAGCTTCTCTTGCAATCCAGTGCAAGCAGTGTTCAGTTTGAGGTGCACTTAAGTGCTGTGTGTCTATAATGATGTTCTGTAGTCCCAGGGAAGAATGTGTCAATGAGGAAGATTTTTCTGTTTCTCATAGTAGAAGTTGATCTACTTAATGTATTTTCCTCCCTTATAAAATTCAGCCATACTCAATCAGTAAGTACATTATTAGTATTGCCAGGGAAATCGGTTCTTTGTCGAATGATGATTAGGGGGGGAAAATTGTATTTCTAATAAATCAAATTGGTTTTAATTTCCTTGGTCAGCATAAATAGACCTGTGTGCTGAGAACACCAAATGAGCTGGACTTTTGTAATGTTCAGTCTTATCAGTGTAGTAACATTGCAATCATTTGAGATTAAAATATTTTTCCGTAACGTGACTGATTGATGGAAATGATAACGGTGCTGCTTTGACTTGAATTATAAACTCCAGTGGATGGAAAATTTTATGAAGACAAACAACAAGTACTTGTCTGCACTCTTACCTATGCTGGGAAACCTTCTGTGGTAAACAAAGAGAATGCATGGATGGGGCCCTGAACTGAACCTCAGCCATCTCCAAAGCAGAGGACTCCAGGTGAGGATGATGTAGGCAGTGAGGCAGAAAGGGAAGAGGCAATCTGCCTTCAATTTATTAACCAGAAAATTTTAGCATCTACCATTATAATTTCCTAAAATAGATTCTATCATTGAAATTATGCTTCAAAAAACTTAGTCTGTCAGGTAGGTATGAGAAAATTGTAATTAGCAAATTATGAAACATTTACTCATCTTTAGTTTTCATGCCTAGACTTTTAGCTGGCAGTATTTTATTGGGAGCTAATAGGGATTGGATTTTCTAATTTTTTTGTTTTGAAATGCCTTGGTTACCTGACAAAGATGCCTGCCTGAAAATTTGTCTGGTTTCTCCAGCTGTCAGGTGGTATATGTTAAAAAGAAATTCCTTCTTCCTACAAACCTTGGATTAGATCCTCCCAGCACTGCAGCAGTTCTGCTGTTGAAGATTTTGCATATTTTGAGTCAAAATAAGACCAAATACATGGTTTAAAATTTGTCTTGCACCTTTAGAGCAGTAAAATGAGCTTTTACCGCAACTGTCTACCTTTGATTAATCTTTATTTAAGAAAAGCTTTATTTATAGGAAATACCTTAGAAATGTGTAATCCTTAAAACAAAGTACAGTATAGAAGAGCTGCTCTTGCTGTAAGCCAAAATGTTTTTGGTAAGCTTGAGAGAAAGCACAGCTTGTGTACATGTATAAGTATGATTGAGAGAAGTCTTTAAATAGACTTGGACACCATTTATTCTTCTGTTCTAAGGGCTGCAGAAATGTGTTACCTGTAAAGGGCCTTCTTGTTGTTATATAATGATGCTTTTGCTGAGATGGAAATGGATATTTTCAGTCACTATCTCCTTTAAGTCTAAGCTTCAATCTTCACACTGGTGCGTGTGTGTGTAGCTGCATGTGGAGTGTTCACCCTCACGTTCTTGGCTCTGTGGGCTGCCAAGGCCTGGTATCTCTAGGCTGTTCTCTAGGTTTTTTAATCAAAGTGTTTTTTTCAATTAGTCTTACTTTCTGATAAATCCTTGATATCATTAGATTTGAGATTGTGGAGAGTAGTCCCCAATTAAAGTCTTCTCTGGCAGTTTACACAAGCGAGAAGGGAAAATTTGTTGTGGTTATCATCAGTAATGGGGGAAGATTAGGACTGATTGCTTGTGATAGATTAAAATAATGGTTTGCAACCTAGGATAATGAGCATTGCTTTCTGATTTTAAGTGGATGATTATTAGGAGGAGAGAATGTATTTTAAAAAATGGTACATGTGTTGTCTTCAAGTAGCCCATTGCCCACCAAGCTGTGGACAGCAGACTTCTTGCTGCAGGCTTTGCAAACTGGAGAATCTCTCAAGTTTGTTTGCTAATTTCACTATTCAATGAATTTCAGTAGTTCTGAGTGTTAGAAATTTGGGTAACTGTTTTGAAAGCTAGATTTCAGAGAATGCAGTTATCTCCTAGTGGGTCTTCCTTTTTTTTTTTTTTTTTTTATTTTTTAAGAAATAAGAAATATTTAGCTTGCTATAAAAGCTATGAAATGTTTATGTGTTCTCCTAAATTAAAATTGTTGTGCATGCTTGTACCAGGGTACATTTTGGTTGCTCTTCTGAGAATAAATAAAGTGCTGCTCATGGCATTACACCTGCAAGTGAGTTTACAGATTGGTTTATTTACTTATTTTTAAAAGGGGCAGCTCTTTATTACAGATACAGTCCATTTCTGGAGATTTTTTTGTGAATGTTCTGTCAGGGTGTGGGGCCAATGCCTGTAGCAGATTTTGATTTTGAACACCCTGTGACCCATTAGTTTGTACAGTCAGGATCTTAATGTGACTGCACTTCTGTTCACACCTTTTCCTTCAAATCTTCCCTGCATAATTAGATATCAATCCCAAATCGGAAGCATAATATTTGTACTCTGTATCTAGAAGCTGCACCCAGCTCTTTCATTATTATGGAAACATTCCTGTGTGGAGGTGCCAGGAGGCTGGATTTAGTTTGCTGTCTGGCTGTCAATGACTTCTTTGTTCATGTAGATGTCTGGCTAATGTAGCTTCAAGATTTAGACTTGTTATGTATTTAATGTCTGTTCTGTCTTCATTCCAGTAACTCCTCATGTTTTGCTCATGCTTTGAACTTCTATAAACACCTCAGCATCTTCTCCCAGTTGGTGAAGAGGCAAAGCAGTTTTTCTGGTTGGCTGCCAAAGAGAGACTTGTGTGCAAGAAATTTCAGTTTTAACCACTGTTGTGTGGAAGGCGGGTTGTGGTCTTAATTATAATTGATTTTACTACATTCTGGTAAATTTCCTGCACCATGAAAGACGTTTTTGTTTGACTTTTGAATTAAGATTCCTAGCATGCTTTAAACTGTTGTAACCAGGGTTTAGAAGTGGATTAATTGAGAGATTAAGGAGCAATAGAGTCCTTATGAAGTTATAAAGGAAAGATTTGTTAGTCTAGCAGAATGAAAATAATAATAAAATCCGAACCAAGGAAACTCCACCACTACCAAAAACCTACTCCACAAAATCCAGGATTTGCCTTCCCTTTATATTGATTGCTAGTAAACACTAGTATTTTTAGGGCTAGTAGCTTTATTGTTGTTAGTGATGAGACCTGTGGCGGGCACTAAGCAGTTACAGCATCCACGTGTAAGTATGGAAATGCATATCTGCTTCTTGCCTCCCACTCATGTGCACAGACATGACATACTAATGTTTTCTATAAGTGACTGGGTTTTTTGAGTTAGAAATCACTGTCTCAGTTATGTGCATTCAGTTTTCTTTTTAGAAACTATTGCTTTGGTAAAAAAAAATCCCTATTCTATGATCTCAACGCTGAATTCTGACCTCCTGTTCACAATTCTGTTTAGGGAAAAGAAGTCTGTAACACAGAGAAATTCTCAAGGCATTTAATGAATGAATAAACACATTTATTAATAAAGTGATACCAGTTTTCTGTACAGAAACTACTGATGGTCTTTCTGAAATATAGTTTGATTGTGTTTGCTTGTTGCTCAGGCAACTCTTAGAGTCTAGCCTAGGAAAAATGGACTCCTGCAGCCTTTCTTAGGACCCACTGTATCTTAAAGGTAATTCTATAAATCATTAAGTTTCTTAAAAAACCTGTCTTATTGATTTTTATTTTCCATTTATGATCTGAAAGGAAACCATTTTAAATGTATTTGTAAAGAAAATTTAGCAGTAAAAGAGAGAGACATTCCCATAGAGTTGCCTCTAATTAGTTGTCAGAAGCAGTATCTGAAATAAAGCTGTATGTGAGGGGCTATGGAAAAATCATGCTTGTTCTGCAAGAACTAATGAGAAAAAGAAAATGTCACATCCAATGTTGGTTCATGTGAAAAAGACCTATTTTATTTCATATGAAGCAGACAAAATGACAAATATGTATCTCAACATTAGGTACATGTTTTGAGGCTTCCTTGGCTTGACAGATGATTTACTTGTGATGTCTTATGAACCTGTGGCTTTACCCAGGGTCAGAGGAAATCAGTTTCTCTGAAAGCAGTGCTGATAAAGTTTGTCATCACTGCCAGGGACAAACTCTGACTGACCATGTAAATATATGACTGCTCATGGAGTCAATAGTCAGGTAAAATCAAATGCATTACTCATAGAAAGTTAGAAACCTGTTCAGTGTACTAAATAGATACCTAGCCTTGATTTCAAGTTCTTTAAGAGAATACTGCCTGCAATTAGTGTAATATAGTACAACAAATACCAGCATTGTGCTGATGTTGTTAAAAATTATATTACACTGTACAAAATGCAATTCCCTGTGCTTCAGCTCATATTTGAATATTTCTAAGTTTTGAATGATTTTTGAATGTTTTGTTTCAAAGGAAAGAATATTCACATAGTTGTACTTCCCATAAAGACATTAGGCTGTATTAAGTTGAGAGGGAGAGAAGACTTAGCAGCTGTCATCCAAGTGATTTTTAAAATTGTAATGCTGGAAAGCAAACTTTTCTGTTTAAATTAGATCTCCCAAAAGTGCACCCCATATGTAAACGTGGTGAAACAAACATGCTGCACTTACCAAATAATATCATAAGAAGGGCAATTGGCATGACAAACAGACCCACGAGCAAATCTGCCACCGCCAAGGACGTCAGAAAGTAGTTGGTAGCATATTGCAACTTCTTCTCCAGGGACACAGCCAGAATGACAAGTATGTTCCCCCCAATGGTGGGGATTATCAGCAGGAGGATCAGCAGTGCTGCCCAGTGCACTTTGTTTCCTTGTTCCTCACTTGGGTAGTCCTGCTTGGGTGCTCCTGTTACTGAGAGAGGCGACAAAGATCCATTGCCAGCTCCAGGTCCGTTCAAGGAGTGTAAAGGATGGGACATTTTTGTGTGCAGAGGAATGTCTTCAGGGGCTGTGTTTTGTGCAGGAGTTGCGTACGGTGTAAGAGTTCTCTGTTCCTCTCTGGTCCAGGATGGTCCTGAAGATAGGCCAGCATGGTCAGTATAGTGAACTGGTCATCTGCTATTTTGAGATACTGTAACCATGTCCAAGCTGGTATCCAATTTTTTTATTCTATGCCTTGCTGGGCACAAAAGAGTTTTAAAAATGCAGGTCCTGTCTTGTGTCCATCTCTGGTTGGTAGGGTTCAGGGGGTCTGGTCTCCCCTTTATAGCGATGCTCAGATTTCAGAAGATTAAAAGGAAAAAATCAGTAGCTGTCAAAAATAAGCAGTGCATTAGCTTCCTTTTTTTTTTTTTCCCTGCAGCAGTAAAGAGTGATAGATGAATCTGAATGCAAAACAATTCCCTTTAGGTGTAGTCTATGTAGATTTGCTCCTTCTGAGTACAAACTGGTGCAGAGGCAGATGCTCGAGTTGTGTATGTGCAACTCCTCCTCTCCCGAGTGTCTAGTCTCCAGCAGCATGTGCGTAGGCAGACAGCAGTTCCCATATTTCCCCTTATTAAGAATCCTATTTCTCCTCAGAGGGTAACCCCAAAAATATCTTCAGAAATTATGTATGAGGTTTCCTTTTTAATCTCAGCACTTCCTAATTTATCAGGTGAGGGTCAGGAAGTTGCAGACAATAAAACACTGCTGACAGTCTCAAGGGGACCATAGAGATTTATCGAACTGAGACATCTAAATTTACTCCTTACTTGAAGGGGTCGGGGTGAGTAAAATGCTTGTTTTTGTAATCCGAGCAAGCTTTCATTAAGCACAGCCCGTTCTCTCCCTCTGTCTTTCTCTGTCTCTGTCAACTCTGCTAAAGACTTAAGGCTTGCATTTCCCCTTTCAAGCAGAGACTCAAACAGCTGTCCCCACATTAAGCTGAACAAATACTCAGTTACTGAGAAGATTTGATGTGTTGCAGTTTTCAGGTGAAGAAAGCCTTACCTCTTTCTCTTGCATTTTAGTAGAGTTCAATTTGCATCCAGGAAGATCCTTTATAATTTTCTTTTTCATCATATGGTGGAAGTTGAGATTTTTCACTACTTTCTGGAAAACAAGTTGTTCATTTACTTTTGACTTTTATAATATTTCTGAAGCTTGTTTCTTTGTGTGCTTTTTTTTAGCACATTTCTTCTTATAATCTTCTTATCACGAAGATTAAGAATTTCAATTTGGGGAAAACTGTATATCCTCTCATCCAGGTATTTTCTCCAGCTCTGAAATGGAGAAGAAGAAGAATTCTTAGCACATGTAAAAAAGGATAGAAATAAGGTTGTGTTCGCTTTTGCTGTCCTTTAACTTCCATTCTTTGTTGATTCTACTTAGGTGATCAGCAGAGTCTGTGTGCAGTTCTCTCTTTGCTCACAAGCAGAGTTCGCAGTTCGCTGCTGCCCTTGTTCCTTGAGGGACTCCTTCCAGTGTATCCAGCTCCAGTGTTTGGAAAGCAGGGAAGGGACTGGGTGGGGGGTTTGGCTGGAAATGAGACAGAGAGGGTTAATTGGTTCACTGCTCCAGCACTACAGTGTGTGCTCCCTGGAGCTGTATCAGGATGTGCAGGTCCTGGAAATGACCCTTCACACGACAACATTCTGTCTCTGCACTGTAGCGTGTGTGTCTGTCTGTCTGGCTGGCTGCTGCTCACTCTCTGGGCTCTCTTGCTTGCTTGCTGTCTGGATGGAAGCACAGTTAACCCTAAAAAGTTCTGCAGCCCTGTAAACACTCCAGGGTTTTTTCTTGCCTAACTTTATAAATGTATTGTCTAGCACGCTTACTTTAAGTGTGAGCCCTGTTACTTTAAAACTTTCCTTCTGCAGCTGCTTTTTATTATCCTGAGTGTTCTCTTTTGTTACCTTCCAACTTTCAGTCAGATGTGTGTATAGCCTCAGCGTCATCTTATAGTTCTGCATTAAAATGGAAATAGAGTTCACTTCCAAGGACATTAGCTGCAAAATTGGGTAATAAGTCCTTGAGTAAAGGCCAGAAGAGAGCATGAGATCATGGTTTGACCCTCTGTATGACACCAGCCATTACATTCCATGAATTGCTAGTGCTTACCAGCCTTGAGCTGGAAATCAGGTCCTCAGTGAACTGTGCATCCATTCATATTTCTTTAAAAAAGAAAAAAAAAAATCTGTCTCTGGGATGCAGGTAATGTGGGGCCAAAGAGAGAAGGCTGCTGTCAGAAATGAACAGAAATACTTAATATATTCAGATCATACAATAGAATTTTCAGTAGCTTTCACTTGTTCCTTACTTTTCCTGTTTAAAGGAAAGTGTCAATGAGATTCCATGCTGTATTCATTTGCAATTGAGAATTGATTTTTTTATTAATCAGGAAAGTATATATTACAAAAATAAAGCCAGCTATGGTAATACCATTTCCTTATCTGGACACCTCCCTATTGTCACCACTGACAGTACTGAGAGAGCAGAGCAGATGAAAACATTTAAAAAGTGGAAATTGAGACAGGACAATACTTTATTTGGTTAATGAGCATTTGGATTCAGTTTTTCTTAAGCTCCACTATGTCTAATCAAGTTCTGGTTTATATTTTATAAATCTTGAAGGATATCCTGACATTAATCTAACTGTATTTGAAGTTTTTACTGCAGATGAATACATTTATATTTAATTGAAAAGGAAATTATTCTTAAAATACAGATAAAACCAATTATCTTAGGAACTTGCGGAAGATGATACAAGTTTAGTGGTAGATTGTCTTGCAAGCATTTTTACCTCTTTGTTACATTGTTTAATTTCAGAGAGATTAAATACATACCTGCCCTTTATGATATTTTCTGAACGTTGCCAGGTTTGAATCATTTGAGAAACATATCCTGCTCTCTCTGTATTACAGACCTGCAACAAGTTCTTCTCTGTATCTTCTGGCCAGGCTTTTTGTGCAGCCCACTCTCCTGCCCCCGTGTCCAGATGTGTTAATGATGGTAAACCTTAAATCTTGCGAGACCCCACTCCTGGCCCACTGTAAACTGAATATTTGAACCATAAATAGATATTATATTTTTATTTCCCATCTCTTGCTGTTACTTCTGTTTTCAAACTGCCAGTGTGATTTTATAGAGCCATGTCCCCATCAGATATGAGCTGTCTCTGGTGAGTGCTGTTCAGTCAGTACATATCATTCAAATTCACTTGCTGTGCTGTGCATGAGATAGTTGCAGGAAATTCCTGTTTTGGGAATAGCTGGGATCATTTTTGTCCAGAGACAGACAGTGTTTAGTCTACACTGAATATATCAGTTTGTTGCATTTTTCTCTGCAGGTTTTCTGTTTTCTAGATATTTCCCTTTCTGTTGCACCTCCCCTCCTTTAGAAATGACCACAAACTGTGCAGTTAATATCTGCATTTCTCATTTTTTAACTCATTCATGGATGAAATGAAACCTCTGTTAAGTTTTGTTTTTTTTTAATTGCCACTGCACCACTAAAACAACTTGTGGAAATAGTTCTGTATAAAATTATTAATTCATGACCAATAGTTTTAAAAAGTTATAAATATTTCGAATATTTTGAAATATGACTGAGGACACTTAATGAGGAATTTAGAAGATATATTTGACATTGTTCTTCAATTCTGATGTTTCATTTTTCAATGAGTTGTATATTTCTTAAATATTTAGACTAAAATATAAGTGCATGTTAGTGATGCTTCAGATGCTTCTATTTTTAGCCTCAATCATGAGACCAGTGTGATTTTTTTTTCAGTATTCTGTATCTTTACTTACTGATGCTACTATATATTTACATATATATAATTTCATGCTCAGAAATTGCTGAAATATAAAGAAAAATGTCAGTACTGCATTAACCTTGAAGATGTGCAGCTTACAGGATTGGAGATAAGGTACTCAAAGGATGGGGTTTTAACTGGTCTGTGATCTAAGACACTTGAAGTGGAATATGCTCCAAGATATGGCAGTCTGAGCTTTTAGTTTATCTTGTTGCATGCCTCCTGGGGAAAAAAGATTACAGTGGATTGTTAAGAGCCAATGTAGCTAACTGTGATCCTCAACTTTCAGTAGCCCAATAGGCCTCTCGAAGGCAAAGCCTAATGGGAGATACAATATCTGCAGGTGTTGCAATTATAAAGTCTTTCAGAAAAAAAGCAGTTTAGGTCAGCACCAAAAGGAATCTGACTACCTTCTGTGTCCAGCTGACCTGGGCGGGTTTTTTTCATATTAGTCTGTGTTAACAATCAACATCCTGGTTTTCATTCTGTTAATCTTTGCAACGGAGGCTTAAGAAAAGTTTTCTTTCATCTCTCTTTGGAAGTAATGAAGAATTCAAAATTATCTTTGGTTTCTCAGAAATTCTAAGCTACTTACAAGCTAAGTATCAGCTTTTTAAGGAAAGAATATGATATTTATTTTTTTAATATATATGCAAGAAATAACAGCCCCAGAAAGGCGTTCAGAATTGAGGCTGGGGCAGTTGGGCTGGAGTCAGGCAGCTCCTCTGTGTTTTCATTGGTTCCAGTTTCTGGGGAGATTCAAAATCCATAGCGTAGGGTGTTTGTTTCTTGCGGAGGTTCCAAGAGCAACTAATTGGTGAGTAAAACTAATAAAATGCCAGCTGTTATGTTTTGCTGAGAATCTCTTATTGCTGTCTTGGTGCATCTTTATTTTTCTTTATGATTTTGTTTGACTTCTGAAACAAACCAAACTGGATCTTGGAGGAAGTCCTTCATCTTCAGCCCATTTATCACAACAGTAAAACTGATCCTGATGTAGGGTGGAAACAAAACTAAAGCTGACTACACTGTTGAAGTCCCATGGAAGAAACTTCTTGAGATTTTTGGCTTCTTTATTCATTTAGTTTCCTGGTAACAGAACAAAGTTGAAGCTAGTTATGATGTTGGGTTTTTTTTGTGTACAGGTCTGGGTTCACTGACGTCTGTGGTTTCATGGCTTATGTAGGAGCAGCTGAGCAATTTTCAGATAAAATGAAGGAAATAATTGGGCCATTTTTTTGTCATCATTTTGCTGTTGTAGTAAAGTGTAATTGCAAAAGCACACTGCTTGAGTAAAACCAGTGTTAGGAAAAAAGGAAGGAACCAGTGCATTAAAGATAATTTGGTTTTCAAAAATAGACATTGCCTATCTTTCTAAGATACACAGTCCAGTTTGGAGACATGCCTTAGGCTTTAATGTAGGAATTTTAAGATGAAATTACTGGACTGTGTTATGGGAAGGTCATGCTAGAGGACTATGGTACATTGCTTCTGTCCTCAAAATATATTAAATCTACTCCAGGCTTAGAATTTTTACTGTGACTTTAAAGAGGGGAGAAAAAATTTGTGTCTGGAGATAAAATGTCCGCCCACTGAATCTCCAAATGTTATTCTGGTATTTCATGTGATGTTATTTTCTGTGTTTAACTTGCAGAAATGACAGATATCTGCATTAGGACTGAGTAGGAGTAGCGGGTTGCTGAGTGTGAGTTGTGACAAACCATTTCTCTTTTTTAGGAGTGTTAAAATTTCTCACACTCTTAATTATTTCTCTCCATCTCCCACCAGAGGTTTCCACTCTGTAACCACACTGATTCAGCCATCAGCAGTCAGCAGAGTGGTAAAGGTCTCCAGCAGGGAGCCAGAAGGGTGGACGTGGTTTGGGAGCTTCTGTGGGGCTTGGTACCAGTGAAGCAGAAACTTCCTCCATCAGCAGGGGCGCTGTCCCTCTTCCCTCTGGATTGTGCTGAAAGTCACATCAGCAGCACTGAGAGGCTGTGCTCTCAATGAAGGGCCAGAGTAAGAAGAACATGGTCATGTTTTAATCATAGTCCCCAAGTGGATTACCAGATGGAAGTAATACCCATGGGAGCACAGTTGCAGCCTGGGACTGCTTATGAAGGCTCTTTAACTTTTCTTTTGATCACTTGACAGGATTGGTTTGGGTTTTATAAATTTTATGGAGTGCGGGTTAGGGTTTATATGGCAGCACTGTGTAGGACTTTGTAATTACAAACATCTCAGCACTAAAGGAGTAAACAAATCTTACTGCTTAAGCATTGATGCCAACAAGGCTCTTGTGCTCTGAGGTCCTGTTTCTCCAATACACACTTTTGCAAGACTCTTTCCTACTTTTTGATCTGCCTTCTAGATCTCTCTTAAGTAAGAAGACATTTTTTGAAGATTAAGGTTTTGAGAAAACTGAGAAAAGTGGTGGGACCCATTAAATTGCTGTAACTCACAAAGTGGATTTATGGAAGGCTTCCTGTCAAAATGTTTGACTGCTTTATGGATAGATTTGAGAAAAAAGTATTTCAAATAATTGCCACAAATAAATTGTCTGGCCAAGAATGCAAAAAACAATTAGAGTACATTAATCCTGATTTTATGATAAAAACTGTGTTTTTAGAACTTCTGAGCCTGCAGACACAAATATGTGTCCAAGTTGGCAATTCTATAAAATCCAGTTTTCTGAACAGGAATTTAATGATTAATGCCTCAGAGTGCATAATCACATCTTTGCCAGAAAGTGTTTTTCTCTTCTTAGGCTCACAATCTGCCTGTTTAACATTATCTGAAGTAAGGCAAACACAAAGGTGTTAAGGGTCTTTGTGCAAGAGCTGAAGTATTCTGTGCAGCTGAATGTTGGCCTCATTTATTTTAGGATATGTGTCTCCTGGTCTCCACATCAGCTCATTTTTAAACAAACATTGTCTAAGCTGTTATTTGAGCAAGAGACTGATAGGTATTTTTAAATGTGTCTTTTAGTTTGTTGTCTTCACTCATAGGGCATGACAGCCCTATGAGTTGCCCAGCTTTTCTCTCTTTCTTAACATTTGTCATCATGGCTTCATCTTAGAGGCAGCAGTTTCCAGCAACTTGGTGTTTCCTTCTCTCTTGTGGGTTTTTTTTGCTGCTGTCGAAGGCCAGGGGGGCTGTAAGGTGATATTGGTAGGTGGGATTCTTTCCCCCTGTGGGTGCTTTGCGAAGATTCAGATGGAAGTGGTGGGTGGGAGAAGATGTGGGTGCTAGCTGTCATTACTGCTGAGGCACGTCCTTATGAGTAGCCTCTGAAGCCTGGGTGCCTTTGGGTCCCTTGAGCAGTTCTGGAGGAGGACTGGAGCCTGTGTGGTAGTGCTGCCTGTCTCTGGTCAGCTGGAGTAGGAGAGAGGAGGTCAAAGAGGAGTTCAGGACCAGTTGTCAGAGAAGACCATGGGAAAGTGTTGAAATGGGACTAGCTAGAGTAGAAATTGATTGATTATGTGTGTAGAGTATAACTGAAATATGAATGGGTTGTTATATGGACATGTCTTCTGTCCCCCATCACAATGAAAGAAGAGAATGAACTAGATTGTTGCTTAAAGTCTTTTTCATTAGTGTTTTCTGTGATTCAGCTATTCATTTAAATAAAACCCATGCTGGAGTATATTCTATGGCTTTTCTCTCTCTTGGGTTGTTGAGTGCCTTGACAGGTACTGCTGCCGCCCTCCACCCTCCATCTTTCAGTGTAGCAAATGTAAGAAAGGAAGCTAAAACTAAGGTGCTCTTGCCTTCTTCCTAGGTACATTTTAATCTGAAATCACTTTACAGCAGAAGTAAATGGCTTGAAAGACTGCTTACAGGATTGTTAATGTGACAATTAAAATGCTAGTCTGCGCTGCAAGACACAGTGAGATACCATGAAGAGCCTGATGATGTTCACTGTGTAAACAGATATAATGAAATCACTTACAATTTATAGTTTTACATCTTTCTTCTTCGTGAGCTTTTACCTTCCAACTGCATTCCTGCATTGCTCTTCTGTTCATCGTGCCATGAGACTCAGTGTCCTGAAATTGGCAGTATTTGATATTATGGAGTGGTTTGTGTGGCATTAAAATTAAAAGGGATAAAGATGACCATGAAGACAGGTAGGAAATCAATATATTAACACCTGTGAGTTCTGCACTACTTCAGAAATACTCAATATTTACAAAGCTGTTTGCATGAGCAACATATGCTTCTGGCTGTGGGAAATTAAGGCTCTCTTTCATCTTCCAGCACTGGGCTGGAAGTTTTGTTGCTGTAGTGACCAGCAGGACACTGATTCCCAGCTGGTGAGGCATAGAGCATATATACTCATTTCAGATCTCTGAAAAGGCAGCAACAGTCCCAGCATGACACAGTAAGAAGGCAGCAATAGACATTGCTCATAAACTGATTGGAAGTGTGTGTTGTATCAGCATTTCCTCCCGTGCTGTGATTTTCAGCAGTAGGTGGGGGTGAGGAGGAGCTGGCAGAAGCCATGATTGCAGAAGGGAGTTTGGGACCACCAGCCTTGAAGGTTGATTGAATGCTGGAGGTGAGTTTTGTGTCTACTGATGGGAAATTTAGTACTGTGTCTCTCATGGAGGGTAAACCTCTGCTAATGGAAAGCCTGTCAAAAAAGCATCATTTCTGGAGATAAAGACTTCAGCCTCAATAGATGCATCATTCTGCTGGGTGATCTTTTAAAGGCAGAAAATAAGCACTAAGGAAGGCTTCAGTAGTGGGAACTGTGTGTGATTATCTGCAGTGATAGGGAAGTTTATTAATGTGTTTATTAATCTGCTCTCTTAGCTCATGTGTTCCTCCCCTCTGGTTAAGTTTTAAGAAATGAAAAAACATACAGTGTGGAGGAACAATTTGAAATTTTCAGGTATGAACAGAGTGAAGTCACCATATTTTGAAGCACAATACCATATTTTGAAGAACACTAATAATAAACAATATTCTTTTTTTGCCTTTCTCTAGGACTCCAGAGCAGTGTCCAAGTGTGGTTTCTTTGCTGTCAGAGAGCTACAATCCCCACGTGCGTTATGGGGCTGCCATGGCTTTGGGGATCTGCTGTGCAGGCACTGGAAACAAGGTGAGGGCCAGAAAGGAGCATCTGTGGCCAAGACTCTTCTTGCTCCCTCCTGTGACAGACACGTTGTGTGCAGACATCACACATGCAGATGGGTTTCTCACACATGTACACTACCAGCCAGCTGGAGTACAGCACTACTTTAAATTCTTTTAACTTTTCTGGGCATAGAGTTTCTTTTCCTGCTTGTACAGAATAGGTAAATTAGAATTTTTTTATACATTACTGCCACATTCTTGGAATTTTGTCTTCAAAACTTTTCTTAGAGTTTTCTTACTGTCAAGTTGCCACTGAACTTAAAATGTATGTTCAGTACTCCAAAATCAATACTCCTTTACCCTTGGAGTGCCAGTGACAGGGAAACAGCAGGTGTTTTGCTTAACTTCTAGTTCTTTTCATCTTTCCTGTGATACACGATTCATGGAAGATCCATGTAGTAAAGCCAAGTGCCATGAAATTTAATTAAATATATTGTAGTTTCAGGAGTGTAATTAACAACCAGTACATTTTATGCATTTTCACTTTATAAGTTATCAGTGAGTGTTAATTCTCATGGATGGTAACAGACCATTTATAGTAGGATTCCTGCTTCTGCTGGGGGAAGTGAGCACTCATTGGAACAAACAGCAAATAAACTTGGGAGTAACCTCCCTCTCCTTCTCCCACAAGTGTATAATAATCTGTAGTGGTACAGAATTGCAGTTTGAGAACAGGTGCACAGACAAAGTAATATGTCATGCTTCTGAGTCTTTGATAAATCTCCTGCTTATCTGTCTCATCTCTTCCTGTATTAAACATTTGGTCTGTGGCTCTTGCGTGAGCGCTCCGAGTGCCGCTTGTGCTGCCAAAAGCACAGAATGCTGACGTGCACTGCCTGCCATCTTTAGTAGCTAAAGCATGCAGATTTGAAAGCAGATCTGAGAGTCCTATTTTTATCCAGGTCGCTTTATTCTCAAGTGGAAGGTGGAATCAAGGAGTTAGTTATTTTTAACCTGCTGCATCTGACAAGTTAATTTAAATGGAAATGCTTTTAGTTGCAAGAATGAGTCTTGTTTTATTTCCAGATATATTGTATGATGACCTAAACCATCTGATTACACAGAGACGTGTCTTCCAGAGCTTCTATTAGTAGGTTTTGAAGGCCCAAATAGATTCCGTTTTGGAGATCAGAAAGTTCAGCTTTTTGTCATAGTGGGTGTTTCATCCATGGTACTGAATGCTTGCCAAAGAGTGAATGAGTCACCTTCAGGTGAAGAAGTACAGCCTGCAACATAGCTCAGATGGCAAAAGCAGTCTTAATGAAGGCATGATGTTATTTTAGAAGCGGTTCTTTGAAATAATGTTTTGTATAAAATTAAAGCCTCACCTAATGGAAGTAACACCAAAGAGAGGTCTGAACTGGCAATCTCTTGCACTCTGCACTCAGCTGCATTTACTCATGTTTAAGTATGGACATAAAGGCACTCTAAGCAAGAGATTACTTAAAAGAGGCTAAATGCTACAGGTTCTGACAATAAAGTGTAAGGCCAAGAATTTGGAAGCTAATGTGATGAACACATCTGTTGCTTATGCCTGTTATTTAACTGTTGCCCTGTTTCTGCAGGTGGATCTTGTCCCATCCTTCCATCACTTGTTTTTGGTGTTTCTTTTCTTTTTCTTCACAATTTTTAGATTAAAATCTACAGAAATACAGATTTCTGCTTCATTTGCCAAGAACAGGCAAACTATTTTTTAAAGTATATCTGATAGCATCAATCTGATAACCTTCCATTGGAGAATTCAATCCTGGCATTCTAAAAATAGTAGTATTAACTCTGTGACCATGTATTTCTTCATTTCTTTTAGGAAGCAATCAATTTGCTTGAGCCAATGACAAATGATCCCGTGAACTACGTGCGTCAAGGAGCTCTGATTGCATCTGCCCTTATCATGATCCAGCAGACTGAGATCACCTGCCCAAAGGTAGTGGGTCACACCTCACATACCTCACGTGCCTCTTAGGTGGGAAATTGTCTTGAATGCCAAGTCTTTAGTGCTTGGCACTGCATGTAAGCACTGGCAAGAGACTGCACATGTCTTGTAAAGAGCCAGAGCTGAATGTACAGTGGGAAGCTCCTGCTTGGATTAGAGTATGTGCTCTGAATGATGGGAACATCCCTGATGGATGGCAGCATTCTAACCCTGGGCAGTACAAGAATAAATGCTCTTCCTTAAAAGCTCTAAAAGCATTTTGTAATGATAATAAAGTGACTGTAAAGACATTGGTTTTGATGACAGTAAGCTTAGTTTTGGATGTGGTCACCATGCAGAGAGGTTCTGTAACAGCAATGTTTCCTTTGTAGTTCATTGTTCACATGAAACAACTTCAGAACTTTCAGAACAGGCTTAGTGAGTTTATAGCAAATACTCCATATTTTAATGGAGTTTTCTGCTCATAAGGTGACAAGGGTTGCATATGCTGTGTTTAGCTTTTAAAAGTAGATTCCCTGTGAGTGTGTAACAGGTGATGATATGCAAACATTTGTACAGACTAAAAGTCCACATTGGAGAAGCTCTGAGGTTCCACATTTCACCTGCTCTGGTGAGTGCTGAGGCAGAGCAGTAGCTGGTACTTTTCTACTCATCTGCTGCATATTGGTTGCTTTTATTGATGTCATTTTAGAAATTGAACTGTGGTAAAAACAGACACCTTTTTACTGCATTTGGATGAGAAGAAGGAAAAAAGCCTTTGCCCAGTGGAAGATTTTACTTGGGAAAGTCAGAGAAGGGGATCTACAAATGCAGGTGTTTGGGTATTTCTAAGTCTCAGAACATGAAAATTTGCTGGCAGACAGTTTGTTCCTTCAAATTATTTTTTTTTTTTTGAAGAAAGAAAAATGTTAGTTTTCACTGAGCAGAATCTGGGAATGTTGTTTATATTATCAGAATTGTAGTTCAAGTGAATAAGCCAAGAATAGTAGTTCACTTGAATAAGCCAGTGGAGAACACTAAACTTCTGTTAGATCCCCTTGTCCTCCAAGATGCAAAGTTTCTGTAATGTGAAGCTGAATTATCTCTGGAAAGAAATTAATTGTTGTTTTTATTGTTTGTTCCTTGGTCAGGTGATTGGAATGCCCGGCCTCAATACAGGAGATCAGGTTTAATCATTTTGTGTTGCTCTAGTACTGGACAAATTTATATAGCTCTCCTGTGACTCAGTTTCCCAGCAGAAAGAATTAATGATTTATATATGAAAGGACATTATGAGGATTGATTCATTTTACTTTGCAAAGCACCCTAGTCCTCTTGGGATGGGAATTGCAGTCTGCTCTGAATTAGTCAGCCATCCTAAAACATTAATCACTTGCTGAGTCTGCCTGTTGGAGTTTCTGGCTTTTTGAGATGATAGGTGAAAGACTCTGTTTGTCCTAAAGAAAAATGTGGGTAAAAAAACATAGATTATTTGAGGTGTGTAATAAGGCAGATCTCTTCCCCCAAAGAGGCCTGAAAACCTTGACTTTCAAGTCATGTGTGATAAAAGCGTGGTTAAAATAGTTGGGCAGTAAATACAGGATAAGATGTATAGTTTGGGAGTCAGTGGCTTGTTTAAAAATGGGGCCAGAAGCTGAAACAGCTTAATGCCAAATTGTTGCCTGGTATAGATACAGAAGGCAATTAATTGTCTAGTCATAGGAGCACTAGAAGTACTAAAAAACAAACAGAAACAAAATTCCAGATTAAAAAATAATAAAAAATACCTGAAGTACTGACACAGAATACACAAATTTTGCTTTTTATAAATACCCCAAAAGTTGGTTATAACCATTATTGTTTCTTGCTCAAAAGAAAAAGAAATATTTTGAGGGATGTGCTTCCAATTAAGTTATTTATTATCCATGGGAAACTTTTTGGAGATCTCTGCCAATCTGAAAAAAAAATTACTTAATTCTGATGTGAAGGAGTGGAGTTCTTCAGAAAAGGAGCCATTTTTAGATTGCCAGGACATATTTTGATCTGATTAGATTCCTGAGTGACATGCTGGACACTGTGTGCCAAAGGGTGTGGATGGTTGTGGGTATTTGCATTGCTGAATAAGTACCTAGGAAGAGCAGTGGGGTGATTTTTGTATCCCACAAGCTGTACAGTCTTGATGGGGTTACAGAGAAGCTAAATTTTATTTATCATCATCTCACTACTTCTAAATACTTGGTGATGCTTTGCTTGTGAGAGATGGTGATTTTAAAAAAGACTGTGTCATAGAGCCTGGCCAGCTTCCTGTCATTGCTGCTCAGTTTTGTCTTTTCTGGGATTTGATATATTTTTTTAGTTAACTTATTATTAGTGAGCTTTGGGTTAGAAATACTTTCAGTTCTCTGCTGATCATTTGGGTAAGATGGTAGCAAATAATCTTCCTTAAATAGTTCAGGATTTTTTTGGGAATAAAATGCTGTCAGAGTTTTGAGAGCTGAGCATTGCAACACCAAAATGCCAGGAATAAACAGAGATTTAAGAATCAAAGTATTTTGGTTTAAAAAAAAACATTTTTATTGTGAGAAAAGGGTAGATGTATGCCTTTGAATTAACTTCATTGTGATCTTCCCTTTGTGTTTGTCCTCCTCTTTGTTGTGCTCAATCTTTGTTTAAATGAATAATTAATTTTTTTTTAATTTAAATAGTTTAAATAAAGGGTTGTGAAATAAAGAATTGTAATTACATTAACTCCTTGAACTAGCAAGTTGCTTAAGGACCAAAAAGGGATAGCAAGTGCTGAGTAAAGGTGGTTTCGTCTCTTTGGAGTTGAGACAGTTCCTCCATGTGCAGCCAACATGATTTTTCCTGACCTCTGTTGATCGATTTAAGAACCATATTAGTACCAGATATAAAATATTAACGAGTTTTTGTAAAATGGAATCCAAAGTTACAGATGTGATGAGGTCATCATAACAGAAATTAATGACAACATCAGGATATGTTTGTGCCCTGTTTGTGCAGGGCAATGAAGTCAGCAGTTTTGGAGACAAACTACATGTTGAACTACTTGAAAAAGTAAATTCAGTTCCTGGTTTTGTGTTAGGATAGTCATCTTAGCAAAATGAGAAAATAATAAACAAGGTCAAGCCTTTTTCTCCATCTTCCTTCAATCATATTGGCCCATTGTCTTTAAGATGTGAAGAAACCAGGACCAGATTGCTGTTGGGATTTTTTTCCCCCCACTTAGATGAAATGATAGGTCTTGCTGGGGTACAAGAATGATTTTGCAATGTTCTGGTAGCACCTTTACTTTATGAAAGCCCTCTACTATGAGATGGTTCTGCACACTCTTTCAAAGGGCAGGTGTATGCAGAATAACTTTGTGGTGTATGCAGAATAACTTTGTCTTTTGAAGGAGATAGATACAACATGCAAACAGTTTAAAACCTATTTTATTAGATTTTATTAATGCTCTTGTTCTTAAGAGCTTGCATTTGCTAGAAGCATTGTGTACATCACCTGCCAATATTTCCTGTCATTAACTGTTTATAAAATCTTGTTCTTGACAATCTCCTGGGCTTCATGAGCATGACCATTGACTGGTGGAGGGAGAAGTGGTAAACAGCCTGATAAATGACAGCCCTTGGTGGAAGGAAATGGTGTTGTATCATTTTCATATCTCAGAGTCTCTGTTGTTTCCTCACTGTTTCCAAGGTTCTGTGTTTGGCTTCATTTGAACTCAGTGCCATGCCATTTTGGCCAGCACTAGTTATCAGAATGGGGTGTGTGTTTTGTTAGAAAGAAGAAATGATTCATTGTCTATATTTTAGTGTTCCTCCTGGAAGCTGCCCAAATAAATTTCTAGGTAGCTTTTCCAAATGCTGTAGAATTTTTGAAGTGCTTGAAGATTTCAAGGAAGCAACAAAGCTTGTGGGTTTCATAGCATATTAAATAAACTTACACAGTAGCTTGGGTTGTGCTTGTTGCTGTGGTTTGAAGGAAAAATAATAGCAGATAAAAGGGCTTTACTAGACAAACTCTGGCAGGTTTTGCTTCAACAGCTTAAGAAATGGCAGGCTGTTGACATCTTGCTCCATTTTGTAGGAGGTGAGTGCCCCAGCACCTTATCCTGAGAGGGAAGCATTGGCTCCATGTGAGGTTAATTCCTTCCTGAACTGCTGCAGCCAGAGCTGCCAAAGCAGGCTTTCCCTTGCAGCAAGGAATGTTTTCAGCTGGGACCTGATCCAGTCAAAATTCCCATTCCTGTAAAGCATTTGCTTTGTAGGAAGCCTGAACAAGCATGTGGGCCTATTATGCATTTGAGTGTTGAGAACTTTGGTCTCAATCCTTGGTCTGGGTTGGCCTGGCCCCTAAGTCTGAGCAGGATAGTCTCTCACCTTTCATAGAACAATTTTCCTTCCATTGACTTTAAACTCTGGAAAGGGCACACTTAGTGCATTTTCCAGGCCTGGCAGGGATCCTTGGCTCACAATACACAGGTATGCAGAAATTATATGAACACAGAATGCTCTTGAGATGGAATTACATATTTTGTATTTTTATAAGAGATGGCATGAGGACTGTTTCTTACTGCAGCTGTTCAGTGCTTGTTCATTGAATGCCTGCTCTCAGCTGATCTGCTGTAACCTGTCCCTGTCACCTGGAGAGGTGGCAGTCGACATGCTCAGGTAGAGCAGCCAGGTTTCTGTCCTTGGTCCCTTGTCAGTGTCTCAGACACCTCTTTGCCCTGCACAGGGCCCTGGTGCCAAAGCTGGCAGGTTCCTGGTGGGCTTGTAGCCTGGGTGTCCTGTTTGTGTGCTCTGTTAATGGACACGTGAGTAGGTGCTGAGGAAGGTGTATTGGGGAAGGGGTTTCACAGGGGCAGTGCACCCTGACCAGGGAGGTGGATGATTTCCCTTCCTAGCCCTCTCTCACCTTCCCAAGTGAGGTGTTCCTGCCCTCTGTTCCAAGGCTGCTCTGTCAGTTCAGACACCAGTGTGAACATTAGCAGTTCTGCTGAATGCTTTCTCACTCCACCCAGGGTTTAGTTCTCTGAAGATTTGATTACAGTGTAAATTCTGGATCACAGTCCACCAAATGAGTTTTGTAATATATGTCTGTTTTCATAAATATTCCAAACCCAGAAGCTGAGCCCAGAGTGAAGGGAATGATGTACTCTAAACAGAGGCACTGGAATTCTGCTCAGCTCAACAAATAGTTTCACATTTTACTTCTGTTTCCCAGTGTGTCTGTTCCAAACAATACCTGAAGGCTTAGGTTCACCTGGTCTGCATGTGGCTGCCTTTGAGGCTCTGTTCCAGGCTGCAAGTGCAAATTAAGGTGTTTTTCCAGTGTACAAAGAGGTCAGGTGTAAGAATCAAACCATTTACATTGAACATGTAAACCTCAGTGTAAGCTTTTATAAATAAAAATTGTGAGAGCTTGAAAAAGCATAAATGTTGTGAAACAAGAGCAGAGTTTGGTCTGAATACCCAGAATAAGCCCTGCATTGTGTGTGCAGTATCTCCCTGCCACACATCTGTCTGTATGGCTGCCCTGATAATTTATGTTGCTCCTTTTTCTTAGTTTTAATAATTGCAAAGTCACCTTCTTTGGGGGACTAATAACTAAAAACATTTTCATGCAAAAAGGAATTGGTGAGTAGAGAACTAATATTAGCACACAAATTGTTGGACTTCGGTGGAAAATGGAAATAGCTGCTGTTTTCCCCTGACAGTTCTAATAAATGCATCCTGCTCTTCCAGAGAATTGTTGTTTTGTTCAGCTTTGGTGCTCTTTAAAAGTGCTTGGTCGCTCTGGTGCTTCATGGTAGTGAGACCGTCCATTGGTGTGAAACAGCCATTTTAATGCAGTCCTGTTTAGCAGGACAGGACTTGCTTGTATGAATGTTAATGTCTTCTGGTATCACCAAGTGGCTCAATCAGGTTGGATGCCATCAGTGCTGAATGAGTTGAGGTGACAAGTAGTATCACTGGGTTACTGGCTGAAGGAGTGAAGGCAGGGAAGATGTCACCTAGAGAGTGTCTGTTCATTTAGGACCCCTGTGTTGTAAGTGGTGTGACAAGTTACTCTGCATTGAAATCTCTTTTGCAGAAAGCGTGGTCTTACTCTGAACTGTGCAGTGTGCAGGGCTGCCAAGCAGTGCTGCAGCTCTTGGTATAATGCTCATGGGTTGGAGAGACAGTCTCTGTCTTTTGTTTCCAGCCCAGATATTGGACATAATATCTCAAAGGTCTGGTCTCAATTTCTTACTGCCACTGGTCAAAAATTGACACATGAAATGCACTGCTAGCATTGCCTTGGCGGCAGGATTACTTCATGGCTCAGATGTGCTTTTACAGGGGAATCTGATCTAGTGCCTTGCTGAGAAACCCCTGCAGTGTGATTCATCCCCTCAGACAGCTCTTCATTCTGTTTCAATATTTATTTTTTACATTCATGAATCCCAGTTTAACAAAATGTTATTCTCAAGCACGGTTCTCATGTCACTGAGTCAATTGTATGAATGGATGTTTTTTCACAGGTGTGAAAGCTTTCTTTAATGATTCTCACTTAAAAGGTAGGAGTGCAATAGCAAAATTTGCTGATGATGCATCATAGAGGCATTATCAGTACAGCAGAAATATTGTGCAGGAATAATGGGAAAAGTTGGAGGTTTTCAGCAATGGAGGAAATGGAGGAAATTTATTAAAATGCAGTGTCAATCACATAAGAACATATAATAGCTCTTACTACAAACTCATCAATTGGTCTTTTATTCCAGTGACACCCTACAGATTCTTAGGGTATTCCTATAAGGTTTGCAAAATGTGATTTGGAAGGGCACATCTATCCTGAATATTTTAATATCAGTATATGGATATCATCAAGTGGGGAAAATCTCTGTTATTAATTATTAATGGAGGGATTTGTAATACCAGTGACTAAAGGTGTTGAAAATGCAAATGTCATTGTAGGGTGCAGAAATTGAAGATGCTTCTGCTAAACTTGGACAATTTGACTCGTGCAGTCAGTTTTATAATCTCTCTCTCTTTATTTTATTATTATTATTTTTAACCAGGTCAGCCAGTTCAGGCAGCTCTATTCCAAAGTGATCAATGATAAGCATGATGATGTTATGGCAAAGTTTGGAGCAATCCTGGCACAAGGCATTTTGGATGCAGGTAATTTCTCAAACATTTAAAGCTGCTAAAATTCCTTAAACTTGTCTGGTTGCAATCACTGTAATAGCAAATTCCATTTGGGAGATGTGCTGGTTTTCTGCCTGTCATGTCATAGGAGCAAGAAATCTCAATTTTCAAGGAATTTTAGCTCATTAAAGGAATAAACCTTGTTTTGTAGTTTCAGCTTGTATCAGCATATTTCTGCTAGAGGAGACTCAGCCCAGTCATTGGGGCTGAATTCATGTCTAGAAGTCTGGACAAATATTTTTTCTCTAAGTCTGTTTTGTTGCCGTGAATGTTGATTTATTATAGCATGGTAGGTTGCTTCTTTATTTTTCTAAATCATCACCTGCTACAGAAATTCAGAAATAAGTGCTGTCCAGTCTTCATATTTTTCTTTTTCTGTTAAAACTTAACATAACGAGTATCATATATAAGTTTTTATATATATGTCTTTAATAACTAATTTTTGCTACTTTCATGATTATTAAAAGATGTTGCACAAAGGAGGAAGCACAGTTAACTGCATCAATGTTTTTTCAGAAGACCCAGTTAGTTTCACAGACTACTGCTACCTTTTTCTAGCAAAGAAAACATCATTTCATGAATGCTAATGACTCAATGTTGAGTCAGGAATAGGATTCTCTAAGGCCATCAGTATTTCACAAGGGCTGAGTTGCAGGGCCTATTAAGGACAGTTTCTGTAAGCAAAGAGGACAGACAATGTTTTGAATTTTTCCTTCTGCTGAGATAGCATTTGTACAGTGCTGTGTCTGTCAGTGGCACTTCTTTTGCAAGTTTCCAAACACAATTTCTCCCATCTGGTCTCTTGTGCTGAGACTTCTCTTGCCATGCACCTCCTTATCCCCTGTAATAGGCAGAAAAAAGCTGTTTTTTTCTGTGCTCTTGAGATCAAGATTAGTCCTGAAGTCCACAAGCAAAGGAGCCTCAGAATTTGTCTCTGTGCTGTGGCTCAGGCTCAGCACCCTGCAGGGGGTGCAGTGTCTGTGTGAAATCTCTGCACCTCCAGGCTGTGCCATGGGGGAGAAGAACGCGGTGCTGCCTGCACCCCTCTGCATGGAAGCAGGTTCAAAAAGCTTCCCTGCTGGCCATGTCAGGCTGCCCTGGCACAGAGGACCAGGCCTGCTCAGTGACAGGCACCACCTTCCTGCCTCCTGGGTGCCCCTCCTGGAGCTCAGGCTGAGCAATGTTCTTGGCACAAGACTCTCAGAATAATTTTGGTTGTTCCCATGCTCACACTCAGTTCCTGGGAGGCCAGGGACTAGCTGGTTCTGGGATTTTTCTCTCAGCAGTACAGACCTGTTTTGAATTCTGACCCTTAAGACTAAATAATAAAAATACAACTAAAACCTTATTTGCCTCCTGTGTCACCCATGTATTGTATAATGATTTGGAAACCAGAAATGTCCTGTTATAATAAACTTTATGGTAATTTGTGCCAACTTTAACCTCTTTTTCTTGCTGAGATACTCAGGGAAGGCTGTGAACTCCTTTTCTTAACCTATTGCCACTTTCATTAGAGCCTCCTAAAAGAACAAATTCTTTTTATCCCTCCTATATAACTGGAAGTGCTTATCTGAAACAATGAGTTATGGAATTTAATAATTACCAGGAAGAAAATGTTCTTTGTGTTATCTGCCACAGCTGGGGCAGTTGAATTTAGTTTTTTGTTGTGTCTTTTTTTTGTGGGGTGAGGAGAAAAGGCCAGTTCTCTTCCAATGACAGGGTTTGATTAGAAGTGCAAGATTTCTAGTGTATGCCTAGGAAATGATGAGCTGGAGGTGGAATTTTTGCTCTGACAATGAGGCAGCCATGTAGGCTGGTAGTTTAATGGAAGGAGTACCTTGGGAGCACTGAAGTAGAAATGAAGAATTTGGTCTTTGCCATTGCTGGGGCATTGAAGAATTTGATTATTGCCTTTGCTGGGGCATTGATAAGCCCTAGCAGCAATATTTTTCTTTAATAAAATAAGAAAAAAGTAGACACTAAATTTAACTTAGTGCTTGGGGTTTTCCCTAAACCCCCCTTGCCCCAGTGGCAGTGTGAATTTTGGGAGATGGACCTTATAGTACAAGGATCCCTGAAATTTTTTCTTTAGTGTTTTTTGAATTTTTTTTTCCAGGCATCATGTTACAGCTGTTATTCATCCAGCCAAAGATCTGGAATGTGTTCCCTTCCAGGCAGTCAGGGCTGCTATTTAATCATGAAGATAAATCACAATTGTGCAGTATTGTGTCTCCCCACCTTTCCTGCTCCCTGCAAAGTCCTGGGAGTGAGGGTGGACTGTTTGAAGGTATAAAACAGCAGAAAAAAGTAGCATGACAGCATTTTTTGAATATTAAATCTGTTGCTCATTCAGGAAATTGCAGAGATTGGCTAATTCTAGGTTTTATCTCAATTATAGTTTAAAATTCTGAAAATTAAAGTGCAAAAGTTTGATAAAGTCCAATTAAGCTGCTTGTGCAACATTCACGGGGCTGCTTGATTCAGAATATCTGCTTATAACCAGGGCCTGGTCCTTACACAGTGATGCAGTAAAATAAAATTCAAAGTGAAGATGAGGGAGAAGACCAGAAATTTGAGTGTGCACTGCTTGACATGTTTAAGGATAGCACAAGACCTCAGGCAGTCTCCCCACAGTGCTGTGGCAAATTCAGATAAAGGGCAAGAGATTGCTATCAGAGGAAACACTAAGCAGCAGAGCAGACCTAGCAGTAGAAGAAGACAGGACCATATCTTAGTCTTTCTTCAAAGATGTAGCAGGAAGGAGTTTTCCTATCAAACAGCAGGAGAGATATTGCTACACAAAAGGAAGAGAAAGGAGATAGAATGTAGGCAGAGCATCCTACAGGAGGCCATTAAAATGTCCCACCTTGCACTGCCTCTGCTGGACTAACCCTGACAGATGCCCAAGATGACAGTACTGCTTCAGTCATGGCTTTCATTAGTTTTGGCAGCAGAAGAGAATTCTGTTTGTCTTTAAAACTCAGACAGCTCCATTGCTGTCTGGCCCTGCCTGAGGTGGCTGTTTGTGCAAGCCTGGGAAAAGCTACTCCATTTTGGGATTTTCAGCTATGAAGTGGCCTGAGGAGGGGGTGTTTGTGTTTTAACAAAGTTAACCTCCCTGCACCGGGTCTTGTCAGCAGTAATGGACTTGCCTGGTGCCCTCTTCAACTCAATGCACTGTGTTTATCAGCAGACAGAAGATCAGATTAACACTTTCTCACTCTGTCTGCAAGTCTAGTCTTTCAATTTTGTTTCTAGCTGGATGTTTCTGCACTGCATCAACATATGGAGTTGTTTGGGTCTCTACTTTGCAAGTACCAATCTAAGACTTGGTTGTCTGGCAGAGATGTAATTTTTCTGCAAAGGCTGCAGGAGCTTGTCTCTGTGCAGCTTAGATTGATAATGTCTAGAAACAACTTCTGAAGTTGCTGCTGTTTACATTTTTTTTTCTACTGAGATGGTGTAGGATAAAAACCTAGGCATATTTCTTCTGAATAACTGATAGTTCAGGGAGGCAGTCACAGAAAGAAAAGTTTCTGTCTGCTCAGCTGTATATGTACTGTGTTCCTCCTTAGCTTTGTCTTGGTGATCATTTATATGCCATGTTTTAAAACTTTTTATGGCACAAGTTTGTCTTTTCCTCTCCCTCTCACTGCCTGTACTTTTGTCTAACTTGTATCCTGGCAAAATGAGCGTGGAAGAGGGGCTGTATTCCCTGATTGTTTGGGTACTGTAGAGCAGTGTGGTCACTGTGCTGTATATCTGTTTTACTGAGTAAGCTGAGCTCACAATAAAGGAGGGAAGTGTGTTCCAGAGGAGGAAACTGGCAGCATTGTGGCCTGTGCAGGCCTTTGACAGCAGCTGTTTGACATTCATTGCTCAGGTGTCTTTGTGGAATACCAGGAATTAATAATTCACTGACTTTCATGATTCCTTACAGGGGGCCATAACGTAACCATTTCACTGCAGTCAAGGACAGGACATACACACATGCCTTCTGTGGTGGGGGTTTTGGTCTTCACCCAGTTCTGGTTCTGGTTCCCTCTGTCACACTTTTTGTCACTGGCGTTCACCCCAACCTGTGTCATTGGCCTTAACAAGGATCTTAAGGTATGTCATGAGAAGAGAGAAGAGACTGGAAAGTTGCTTGGAATATTTGAGTGGTCTGCAAGGCGTGGTCATGGTTTTGTTGGTTTTCTTTGCATGTTTCCGACTTGTTTGTGTCAGAAAAGGTATAACGAGAAGAAATCTGAAAAACAGGCTTAAATTGTGGAGCTGGTGGTGGGAATGGAAACAAGAAAAATGTAGAGAGCTGACCTCTTTACTTCAAAATAGCTTAAAAAGAAAGGAACTCTAAATAGAGTATTTTGGCAGAGGCCACCCCATTATCACTCTTGAAGGTCAGGGTCATTTTTTTAAAAAGTGTGTTGCCCCCTCCCCCCCCCCCACCAGCCTCCCAGATAAATTATGTGATGTTCTCCCCTAGGAAAGCTAGCAGTGGGAAAAGAGGATTTGTTTGGATTCCTTGAGGAGTAAACATTAAACTGAGCAGCCATGGGTACTGCACTTTTCTTGTGCATCTGTTCTTCCAGCTATCAGCTGTGGTACAGCCCCTGTAAAGCTGTGTACCATGCTGGGTCTCCTGTGCTGAAGAACTAAGCTAGGAAGTTCCACAAAAAAGCTTCTGGATGTGGCAGCATGGGGGTGTTTAGGAACTTCGATTGGCTACCAAAAGATACTTTCTACCCTTGCTTAGGTAACCAAGAGTAAGAGCATGTGTGTCACTGGTAACTCTCCCCCAAATGTACAGGAAGGGAGTGTCAGTGCTTGGTTTGCCCTCGCGTGCATTGACAGAGCAGATCTTCACTTAGATCTTAAACCAATTTTGTGTTAATACACACAAACACAGCAACAACATCAAAACCACAAAAGCTTTGAAACAATGAAAACAAAGCATGGTGTGAATAGGATAGAGTGTATGGAGAGGGCTAGGAGAGCTTGCCAGAGTCAAATTATAGAATAATTAAATAACATTGTTCTAGTTGAACCACTGCCACTGATAACAGCTCCTCAGCTTCCGGAGAGGGAGAAGGGGAAGCTTGTATTCTTTAGAGGATCTGTGTTTGTCTCTGCTGGAAGGAAAATCAAGCTAAAGTAATTATTCTGCTGTGGATTTTTCCCCTGCTTTTCTAGTTTCTAACATTGTTTTAAATTCTTTGTCTTAGATGCCAAAAGTCCAGTACAAGTCCAACTGTAAGCCGTCCACATTTGCCTACCCCCCACCTCTTGAGGTACCAAAGGAAAAGGAGAAAGAAAAGGTATTTGAGCTGGCTTTCTGTGTAAGGACTAACCTCTTCTCCCTCCTAGTATAAACATTGACTTTGGTGGTACTACTAGGGAATCTAAAGAGCAAAGGAAAAAATGGCAGGTGCTGTAGTCTCCAAAAGAGAATTCTAGGTAAATTTTCCTGCTGTGCCTAGGACTGTTGATGATTGTGGCATACAAGTGCTTTGCTACTGAATTGCTGCAACCTCCCTTGTCTGAAGGGGTCAAGCAGAAGTATTGAATAAAAAAACTGCTTTGCATGCCCTACTGACTGGTATGTGCAGCACCCAGCACAGCAGGATCCTATTCTGTGACTTGAGCTTCAAAATGCTGCTCCAGTGCAGCTGTTGAAAATATTAGGTGAGACACTTCTCAAATAGTCCCATATGGAAGGAGCAGTGGGCCCATGTGCTAGAATAATTGCTGTCAGCTCCATGGATTGCAAAAAGGTGAGTGTGGTACTGAGAATATCTCAGTATTGGAAGGGAGAAGATGAGACCTGTGGGGTCACAAGTGGGACAATAGTGGAAGCAATTTGTCTCCTGGCACAGGATGGTAAAAGCTGTTGAGCAGAGCACAGCAGCAGGCAGAGCAGCCCTTAAGGAGCAATTGTGGAGCAATGGAGACCTCAGGCATGTCATGCTGATGAATGACATGGTGTGAAAACTGTAAAACATCTTACCAGAATTGACTGCTGGACAGGACAGATTTCCAGGCCACCGAGGAATCCAGAAATTAACTCTGATGAAAGGCAAAGCTCACTGCTTATAGCTGTTTTCTTGCCTTTGAATAGGATGTGAATTGGACAAATCTTTTCTCTTTAAACTTCCCTGGCCAAAAGTTAAAATGTGCCAAGAGCCCACATTTATTCTCACCAGCAACATGACAAATGCTGTTGCTCCCTGACCCTCTCAGAAAGTTTCTGCCATTTGTTCCCAAAAGACTCCAGCCTGGTGGACTGAAACTCAGTATACTGTGTTGGGTCACTCTGAATGCCTCCTCTGTTGCCATATCCAGGTTTCCACTGCTGTGCTGTCCATCACTGCAAAAGCCAAGAAGAAGGAGAAGGAAAAGGAGAAAGAGAAGAAGGAAGAGGAAAAGATGGAAGTGGTAGGTGCACACATTGAAACTTAAATGTCTTCTTCCCCCCCCCCCCCCACCCTTATAAATGTGGAAGGTGTGTCATGAAAGTTGACACACACTTATCTCTGTCCTCTTGCAACCTGTGTTATGAGCAAAGCACTGACACACATTGCTGCAGACACTGGTTAGCACCTTCAGTCTGTGTGTGCACTGTTAGAAGCAAGAGGTACTATTAATTGTGAATCTGTTACTTCTGACAAATAAATTTTCCTCAGTGTTGCTAAGTAACTGACTTCCTGAATGGCAAAAGCTTGTTTTGACAGGTTTATGTGCCTTTAACTGCATGAACCTTATGAGTATTATTTCATTACCTGTTGGTTTTAGACCCAGAGGAATCTTCTCTCTTATCCAAGTAATTTTCTTACTAATGCAGAAAAGGCTTAGTAATTTCATGTCCTTGGACCTCTGACCTTTTCAAAAGAAGTGTTGTAGCAGTTGCTTGATCGTGTCTAATACACCTTGAGAGCACCGAAGAGTTAAAACGTTCTGGTTTTGCACATGCTTAACCTCCTATTCTGAAACATTCACCTTTTTGGCAGCAGTCTCTTACATGCTTTGCCCGTCTATCAAAATGCCAAACATTTATCCACACCCAGCTCAGAACCACCTGAGGTTTGAGCACAGGTTCCATATGCTGCTCAGTAGTTATGGTGATTGCTTTGGTCCTCTGATGATTTCTTTCAGCTCATAGACCTGACACTGGAAGTTGTCATCCTCAGCTGTGAATAATATGTCATCCTGGAGCAAGCTGAGTAATGGAGAAATGAATTTTTGGTGGTTGCTGTAATTTGCAAAACATATGGCAGCTGAAATTCTTGTGGTACTGACAAAAGACCCTTTCTTTTGTGCCCTACTCATAAATGGAAATATCCCAAGAACAACTGTAAGCTTAAAGTGCATTGTGGACCCATAGAATTCTTTAGGTTGGAAAGACCTCTAAGTCCAACTTAACCCCAGAAATGCCAAGGTCACCACCAAACCATGTCCCCAAGAGTCATATCTACACATCTTTTAAATACCACCAAAGATGGTGACTCCACCACTCCCCTGGACAGCTTCTTCAAGTGCTTGACAACCTTTTTGAAGAAGAAATTTATATTAATAAACCTCCCCTGGCACAATCTGAGGTCATTTCTTCTTGTCCTGTGTCTTGTTACCAGGCAGAATGACCCCACTTATCTCCACCCCCTGTCAGGGAGTTGTAGACAGTGATAAGGTCCCCACTGAGCCTTCTTTTCTCCAGGCTGAGCCTCTCCAGCTCCTTCAAATGCTCCTCACAGGTCTGGTGCCTCAGTTCTGTTGCCCTTTTCTGGACACACTCCAGCACCTCAGTGTCTGTCTTGTAGGGAGGGGCCCAAAACCGGACACAGGTTTCAAGGTGTGACCTCACCAGTCCCAAGCACAGGGGACAGTCACTGCCCTGGTCCTGCTGTGCACACTACTGCTGACACAACCCAATGCCATTGACTCTCTTGGCCACTTGAGCACAAGTTGCCCCATGTTCAGTCACTGGCAACCAGCACCCCCAGGTGCTTTCCCTTTTGGCCTCTTTAATTTAAATTTTAGTCTAACAAACCCCACACATGTGGCATTAGATCAAATGTCTGTATGCAAAATAACCTTCCCAGACCTACATAGGTATGACCACGTTGTAGGCACTGAATGTCATGCAGCTGGCCCAGAAAATTCATTATCTCATGCATGCAAGGTATAATCTCTGGGTTTTGGTTTTGTTCTCCTTTGTCAAGCTTCCTTGTCACCAAAGATTGCTTTTTCATTGAATTATTCTTATGGTTCTATGTAGTAAGCAAAATGTGCTGAATAGATGCATATTTCTTCCAAAATTGCTACAATCTACATTTAAATGCAGGTGTTGAGTGGAAGCAATATATTAGAAGGGGTTCACATGTTGTGTCCATGTGTGTGTCCAGACTTTTAAAAAGTTTCCTTGGCTGAATCGAGCAGAAAAATAAGGATAGTAAACAGGGAGCTTGCTGCCACCTGCTGTGTTTGAACTGAGTGTTTTAGAGGTATCATTGGGTTTCCCTCTTATGCCTGATATGTGACTAGTAATCCATAGCTTCCAAGGGACCTGCACAGCAATGAGCAGCTGCTGTGCCAGAGAAAGTCCTGTCCGCTGTTACTGGGCATGCCAGTGGTGTTCAGTGGTGTTCCCAATAGTTTCCTTTTGGTTGTTCCCATCTTTTCTGCGAGTGGGAAAAAATGACCCACCTTTTGAAGTATGTAAAGCATAGTGGTTTTTTTCCTTCTGCTTTTTGCCTCTAGCTGCTGAGTCATTGATAAGGGAGGGATTCACTGTAATTCCCTAGCAAGTTGCTGAGGTTGAGTCATTTTGGGTGAACTGCTGTCACTACCAGTGCTGTGAAATGTCAGTGACAGCTTTATAGCTGCAAAAATACAAGGGCAACTTTTGGCAATTTTCATATGCTCAGCAATGATATTAAAGAATCTTCAGTTGTGACAAAAAGTGGTGAGTGAGTTTACAGAAAAAGGTAGAAGAAAGGGAAAGCAGAGGTTAAACTGTTCCACTGCTACCTCTCGCTGAACTTGCTTTCATCTGCAGCTGAGAGTGAGGCATTGCCTTCTCAAGAGCACTTAGATCCACGCTGGCATTTTCTGTGCCAACTGATAGATAAATATTAGCATGTTCCTCAGCAAAAGAATGGTTTCTCACCACACTGTGGAATTGCTGCCTGACTGTACATTGCCCTGCTGAACTGTGAAAGGTTAGAGGTTACTGCTGAAATCATGTTGATCTTCTCTTCTCCCTCCACAGGATGAGAATGAAAAGAAGGATGAAAAAGAAAAGAAAAAAGAGCCTGAACCCAACTTCCAGCTTTTGGACAACCCAGCCAGAGTCATGCCTGCTCAGCTCAAAGTTCTCACTATGACAGAGAGCTGCCGGTACCAGCCTTTCAAACCAGTAAGTGTCACCTTCCCAGTCCATGTGCTTGGCAGAGCTTTCCCAGTGCTGGGCTTGTGTGTAAGGCCCAGAAGTTCTGTGTGTACATGAGAACTTACAGCTGGTGCAGCACTGGAATGTGTTGCAGAGATGTGCAGCTTTGCTGTCGACATATTCCCTTTTTTAATGTCCCTCTCTGCAAATGGTCACAGGCAGTTCTAGTTGGGGGAAAGTCAGAGCTGCTGCAAACCTTTTCACCATGCTAATGCTGCTTTATTTTTCTTTCTTCTTGTACATGTGTCAAATGCACAGCATGAAAATCAATCAGACATACTCTGTGTATTAATGACATTGCTGGAAACATAAAGACTGAGCCATGATCTTGAAAATAGAAGTTTTACAGGTTCAGTGTCAAAGGAGTGAAATACACTAGGAATTGTGCTGGAGCTTTATTGCCCTGCAGTGGGATTTATATCTACATGGAGGGCTTTTTTTCATTGAACATACTACCTCCTATTGAGTTACATCTGGCTTTAGAAAAGTTCCTTCAGCTCCTATAAACATAGAGAAGAGAGAGCATGTGATTGTCAGATGGAGAAAGAAGAAGGTCTTTGAGCACTCAGGCCAAGGGGTAACTAACTTCTCAGTGAGATGCTCAGATATATTGCAAATCTGATAAGATGGCTCCTGAACTCTAAATCTCCTGAGTCAGTGTCTTCTGTCCTTTATTTTTGTTCAAGAAATAACATGCTTGACTTAAGCCCATTTCCAGGATTACACATGGGAAAATGGTGTTCAGTAGTAGTAATACTTTTTCCTGGAAAATAGTGATGTTTTTAATAAATGGATTTCCTGGAATTCCATCAGCACATTGGAATCCTCTGTGAGCTGTTCCCTTTTGAAACATCTCCTTTAGCAAAGCAGTGGAAGGTTTTTTAGTTTCTACCCTTTAAAACGAGGTGACCCAACTGCTGTTTGGATTGAGAAGATCTGCTGTGTGTTCCAGTAAGCGTCCACTCACTGAAATGTGTCTGTTTGCTTCAGTTTCAAAAGCAGCAGAGTCCTTGGTAGGGGAGTTCAGTTTCCTGCCTTAAAGCCCCATAAATAGGTTTTGAAGAGAACAGTGCAGTTTTTGCTGGGAGTAGGGTGTGTAACCAAGGAGCCTCTTGGAAAGGAGCCGTTCTGGACCTTTGCTCTGCTTTGGGAATGCCAGAGTAAAAGACCTCTTTGAAATGCTGTTTATAGCCCGAAATCCTGCTGTGGCCAAAGCCCTGATCCCAGCCAGGCGTGACACAGCACTGCCTCTCTGCGCCTCGTGTTTCACTCCCGGAGGCGCTGCAGCCTGCCAACCTGTTTGGTTGTGATCTTTGTCATTAATTCCCCTTTGTTTTTGTGAGGTTCTGCTAAGAGGATTCCTCACTCAATGGAAGCTGGTGATCAGATTAGTCTCTGTTTCAGAGAATCTCCTGGAATGCAGCTACACAGAGAGGCTTCACTAAGTATTGTAAACCTGAAAAGATGAGCCTTATAAAGCAATTACAGTTCAATTCGTTTTCATGTGGAAAGCCCTAGCCTGGGAATGGGGTAAAGCTCTGAATCCAGATGTCACTTTCTATTCAACTGAGACATAGATAGAAGAAATATAAAAAGTAGCCTGGCTAGACTCTGCCTGTTCCATGCCTTGATCAGGCAGAGGTGCAGGTGAGTGTCAGATGCTTTGCTCTCTGAAACTCATTCCTGCTGAGGAGTCTCATATGGCCTAGGAGAGACTCTGTGGCCACAAACACTCCCAATGAGGCAGAGGCAAGCAGCTCTAAATGCTCATGGCACTTGTCTTGCAGCTTTCCATTGGAGGCATCATCATCCTGAAGGACACCAGTGAGGATATGGAGGAGCTGGTTGAACCTGTAGCAGCTCATGGTCCAAAGATTGAGGAAGAGGAGCAAGAACCTGAACCACCAGAGCCCTTTGAGTACATTGATGATTAAGGCCTGAGGTACAGTGTAGTGTGCAGTCTCCTTTTTAAATCCCAATGAAGGAAAAGCCTCTTTGTACCAACTGAAGCAGTTACCAGCACTCAGCACTCTTGGTTTAGCTCTTTGACAACTTCTCTGGCAGATTTAGAAAAAAACTCTGTTCTAATTTTAAGAGTTTGGCAGCTTAGGTGTCCACAAATTCATTCTTTTTGGTCAGGTCTGACTCAGTTGTACTGGATCTGCTCTCTAATCTGGCAGGCTTAACTACTCTTGAGTAGAGCCTAACTGGGCAGAGAGCAGTGCAGGGGTCACAGGGACAAGTCAGCTCTTGAAAGATGGTCCCAGAGGGGCAAGAAGTTTATATAACAAAGCTGTTATCTACTTGACCTCAGGGTGCCAGGATTTGTCAAAACAGAATTACTGTTCTGCTTCCTGGAGTTGCCTTGTCTTCCCAGCAGTTCTTAGCAGAATTTAAAGGCACTTCAGTGAGGGACTCTGAATGCTTGTAGTAGATCGTTTCAGGCAATAAATGGTGCAGTTCTCAGGTTCCTTGGTTAAACTGCCTGAATGGATGTGCAAGTTTCTCACTGAGAGACAGAAAGCCAGTTGCTTTATTTCCAAATATGGGCTGGCATGTCTCAGGGCTCCCACGAGCAGAGATTATGCCCTTGAATTGGTGGATGGGCAGGAAAACAAACTCCTTGCTAAAAACTATAAATGTTGTGTCAGTGACAGGCTCAGGTGAGTGTGTGGGGCCAACCACGAGAAGCCTTAATTAAATAGATTTGATTTTCTGGTTTCTCTCTCTCCCTCCTCCAGGGTCATGTCATCTAAAGAAGACACCATGCTTGATATCAGAAAGACAGGCATGAAGACCTTCCTATTGAGATCTGATGTTCAGTGCATGCAGCCCCAATCTGTGCTGAGCTGAAGCTGATAGTCCGTGTTTTATGGCTGAAGAACAGATATATGCTATTTAGTGTACTCTTTCACAAAACCTTGTTTTCAAATAAATATATTAAAAACTCTTGACATAAAACTTGCTTAAAACAAAAAAAAAAAAAGGAAGCTAACAACTTTTACTTTCCCCAGATGTTAAAAACTAAACTCAAGTTGTGCATCCTTGTCCAGCAGAGCTTGATTGACTGCTCCTCTGTACAATCATCAGGATCTGTGCACACCTCTGCACTTGTTGAGGCTGAGCAAGATCACAACTGCAGCCAGGCCCAGCCATGGCACTGATGCCACAGAGGGCAGATCTCTACTTGCCAGCAGCTGCACAGATGAGGTCTGCTTCCATATTCCCTGTGATCTTTCCCCTTGCTTATCCCGGTATTCATGTGATGATGTGGGGCTGACAAAAGGGCTCAGGGTGTTAATGATGGGGAAATAGAGGCATGTTTCTCCTTGTTTCACAGAAACCCTTTTCTTTCTTGTGTGTTTTCGCTGCTTTCGCCAAGTATGAGCGAAATAGCCGATATGAGCAGGTTACATTGCAGGCCTAGATGGAGTGGACCCAGACATGTAACTTGTCACACTGATTGGTATCATTTACTAAGGGGGAATTTTTGTCAGGGATGTGGAATGAGGAGCAGTCAGAAGGAAGGAATGGTGAGCCACCATTCGCTATCCAGCCGGCTCTTCATCTTTTGGGCTGCAACACTAAAAAAGGGTGTCTCAGCAGTAAGCCAGGGACTGCAGCCCTGGTCTGCTGCCAGCAAATGCTGGGTGAAGCTCCATCATTGGAAAGAGCACAAAAATGCAATGAGGTTTTTAATGTATCTCTGTGTGGGGAGCGTAATTTTATCCGTGTGAACATACCACCATCTCACGTGCATTGGTAATAATGGAAGATAAATCTTGCATGTAGTGCTTGGGAGCTTCTCCAGCAGATGGCCTATTTTGTTGAATGATACTATAGCAATGGGATAGTCTGCCTTTGTTCTCTGCAAAGCTAAGAAATACTGAGCAGAGATGTGGGACTGAAAACCAGTTTTGAGTCCTTGGCTTCAGGCAGAAGTCCCTCAAGTTGAAATGTCTCAGCTTACTGGTTGGAGCTTGCAGTTCTCAGCATCACTCAGATCTGTTCTCCAATGGAGTGGAGCCAAGAATGAACCTGAAATGGCTACAGACAATGTTATTGTCAGTAAAACTGGAAACAAAGAGGGAACCACTGCTTCAATCCCATGGTCAAAGACCTGGTATTGTGGTGTAAAAAACAGAAGCTGGACAAATGTACATTGGTGAGTCTCCTGGTGCTGCAATTCCTTTTCAGTGGATACCTGTATCCCTTACTCCAGCATGTTCTGCCAATGCCAACCAATAATGGTGTGTGATTTTTCAGGTAATTTGTTAGTAATGCCTTGTATTGTAAAATACTGTGCAGAGGGAAAGACACTGGGAGGAGAAAACCCCTCATTTCAGGTTGTTCAGCAACCTGACAGAGGCCAGATATTGCTGGAGGATTTCTAAGGTCCAAGTAGAAATGCTGGGAACGGCTGGCTCAGAAGGACCTAAAGTCCTGCATTGGTGCTTTGGCCAAGCTGTGAACACTGTGGCTTTTCATGGGACTTCTGGCCACACTTTTCTAATTGCAACATATTTTTCAGGGTAATCAAAACATACCTGATGCTTGCTGCAGGTCCTCAGTGAGGCTGTGTAAATCTGTATGTGCAGAGCAGCTCCTACCAAGCCACTGGGTACTGCCTGGAGCACCATGAAGGACTCCTGCTTCTTGTGCTAAATTATTCACTTGTGCCTGTAAGATCCCTACTGCTCTGGCAGTGATGTTTCCCCAGAGCTCCCTAGCACAAGCAAATGTAAAAACCTCACTCCCAAACTGATTTCTGAGCTGCTGTTCCGGGGCCACGAGGTAAGGTTGCACACACAGATTATTAGAGGAGATTTTGGTGACTGTGGAAGAAAAAGGCCATGTGTGCCAGGCTGGGGACACCAGGAGGGAACTGGGAATTGGCCTCGCTTCCCCATCTCTGTCACTCTTTGTGGTTTCTTTTCTCCACTGTGTAAAGGACTGAGAACACTCATAGAAAAGCATCCACTGTTTTGGCTTTCTCCCCCAGCTCCTGTTTTTTCTTCCTTGGACAGGAAGATGCTGGTCTGTGTCTCATGAGACACATGTAGCTCAGACTGTTTCCTCACAGGACAGTGCTCAAAAGACTCCAGTCAGGACTAGAAATGCTCCTACAGAGTGCTTTTGAGAGTTTGTGTTACAAAATGTCCAGGTGATAGAATGATCCCATACATGCAACTTTTTAGCTTTTTTTAATCTCTACATAATTCCTTAGTTTACTAATCAGGCTGCTGAGGGTGCTGCTCTGTGACCACTTGAGATCACATGGTGCTTGAACTAGTTGCTGAGTTTTGCTCAGTTTCCAGGGTGCCACTTAGGAAATTTGGAAATGGCCAACCTGTGAGTGTTGAAACAAAAGAGGCTTATACAGCCCTGAAAGGGTTCTAGTAAACCTCTAGGAATGTTCTAGAGATATAACAGGAAACCTCCAGAAAGACTAGAAAAACATCAATGAAATGGCCAGGAAATGTCCAGAAATCTGGAAAGCTGCTGGAAAACCTCTGAGAAGGCTCTGGAACCCTGTGGGATCCTGCCCTGGTTCTAAGGGGTCTGACCACTTTCTCTCAGGCAGATGAAGCCAATAACAGCGGGACTGGCTCAGTGCTTTGAATAATGTCATTTGTTTCAGTGACTCATTAGTGCTGAGGAAGTGCTGCTCTCCTGGGCCTGTCTGGGGATGCTGCAGAGGGACCCACCCTGATTGTTTGTCAGGGGCTAATTGGCCCTAAATACTCCTGACTTTGCCAGAGGGAGAGGCGGGGGTGACAGGAAGCTGCTCTATCCCTCCTGACTAATGGGTTCCATCTCAATTAACCCTTGTGCAAATTAAATCACTTCTAAAGCATGCTGCTCTGACAGATCCCAGAGTCCCTCCAGGAGGCCCTGGACATTTCCTTAGGCTCCCTTTTCCACTGTGCAAGCCCCCTGCTTGGCACCATGCTGGGACTGAAGTGGTGATGGAGGTATTGGAGGTAAAGGCAAGAGGTCTTCAAGAAGGGGGCTGAGAGCCCTAAGCCCCCCAGCACTGCTGTTCCTCCCATGCAAGGATGCAGTGGCCTCATTCTCTCACCTCTCCCCATCACCCTCCCTTATCTCTCCCCTTCCTTCCAGGGCCAGGCAAAGCTCTTCCTCCTTGCCTTTCACAGTGAAGGGTGGGCACTGCTGATAACATGATGATGTTGGCCATTTATCTCCTGCATCCTGGTGGCTGAAGCACCCTCCACCCTCACCCCTGCCAGATGCCAGCCAGCCCCAGGCTCTTCCCTCGGCGTTGGTGATGGGTTGGGTTTTCAGCCCAACTCTGGGACCACCTTGAGCCTGCAGCAGTGGCAGGATGGGAGAGTTGGCAATCATGGCCATTTCAGGACTGTGCAAGGCTTGAATTGTTTGCTTGTAACCTCTGATGGGACCAATGGGCCTGAAGGCCTTGAACCAAGAGTGCTGATCTTTGCCTAGGTGGTTTTATGTGGAAGCAAGGGTCTTTGGTCCCTCAGTGAAAGTAACTGCTTGGGCAGACCTGGTTCAATGTGTTCCTCCAGCACTTGTGGGATTAGCCTGGCCCATGCCCTGTGTTTTGGGAGGAGATGCTGCCCCAGCCTCTGGAACTGGCTTGACTTGGCCTCTGAAATCCTGTTCTGTGTGGGCAAATGTTCCAGCTGGCAGCAGCCCAGATCTGGAGTTTTGTTTTGAGCTCCATACTCCAGTTCCTGGCACTGGTTGCACAGCTAAAGCTCTGGGTTTTGCTTAGAAGAAATACTGTGCCATCAGGTGAGCCATCAGTGTCTCTGCCACTAGGGAATCGGTGTTACCCACATATGGCAGAGAGGTGACTCAAGACCATAATCCCAGACATCTCTGCCCAGTGCACTTATTCTGGTGGGCCCTGCTGCCTGACAGGGTTTGGTTCAGCAATGTGTATGTCTGGGTTTTTTTCTTTGTGTTTGCAGAGCATGAACAGAAAACGGGCACAGGAGGGTCTACACAGTAAGGGTCCAGGTGCAGCAGGTCCTGGGGAGAAGGGCAGAGTGCCTGGGGGGACACCCTGGGCTCGCTGCCCACTGCCTGGGTGCAGGGATGGCTAAGGGGAAGGACAATGGTTTAGTGGCAACAGCATCCCTGGCCAAGGGTATAAATAGCTGCTCTGGTGACCCAGGGAAGAATGGCTGCACAGGAGAGGTTAATTGTCAGCAGAAATTACGGGGACATTGCTCCTCCCAAGATAACCTGCAAGGGATGAAGCATGGAACAAATTTTTCCCCTTCAGAGTGAAGGAAAAAGGGCCTGAAATATTGGTACAGTGTCTTTGTTCTCAGTTTTAGGGTGGCTCTCCCATTTCATTGTTTTTTTCCATTCCGTGTCAGTGAGAACCAAGATGGATTAACTTTTCGTCTCCCCACCATGCCCTCCCAGAGGAGGAACTGAGATAGCTCCTGCAGGGCTGGGCAAATTCTCTGTTTAATTTAACTTCACATCAAGGTCTTTTTTATTTTTAGCTTAAGCATGAAATCTGGGATTCGGGGGTGGACAAGAAGCAGCTGAAAATAATTTGCTGGAAACATCTGCATTGGACAGCAGAGTTCATGGGCTCCTTCACAGATGAAACCTGATGCTGCCTTGTCTTGCAGGCCTGGAGGTTTTGCAGTTTCCTCCTGAGTGGCTGGGCAGGTGACCGTTGGTCTGTGTTGGTGGCATGGGACAGGTGGCCATTGGTCTGTGCGGGTGTGATGAGGGCAGTGAGGCTCGCTGGACTGCGGATGTTTCTCCTGATGCTGAAGCTCTCTGTCCTGCTGTTCCTGTGCACCCAGTTCCCAGACTATTTTGTCCGTATTTTTTCCTAACGGAGCAACTCTAGCTCTTCCATTCTCCCATCCCCCTGCCATTTGGGGCTGGAATGCCTTGCTGTGAGTGAAAAGCAGCTCTCTACACCGAGACGCCGGGCAGCACCTAGCTGATCACATTGTCTTACAGCGTGCAGCTAACATTTGATGGAAACCTGATGTTAGTGTTGAAAAGTTCATTAGCACTGTTAATTGAAAAGGGACAAAGCCTCGATAAGGGCCTTGGCCAATCCTCCCCTTTGCTTTGGCGGGGCTTCCATCAGGTAAGGACTTGTCAGACAGTGCGGTCCCTGCACGCCTCACCGCACCGTGCCAGGCCGGGTTCAGCCTCCTCCCGCCCCGCTCGGTCCCCGCAAAGCTCCGCCCTCCTCGCCCGACGTCTCTTTCAGACGAAACTTCCAAGCGGGAAGGCTTTTCCCGGCCCAGGGCGGAGCGGGGGCACAGGAGCCCTGGTTGAGGCCGTTCGTCATTTCAAACCCGAACAGCCCCCAGGGCCCCCCGGAGCCACCTCAGGCCACCGCTGCAGCTGCGCCGCCGCGCCGCAGGGGGCGCTGCCCGCCCCACGGCCGCGGGCACGGCCCGTCACGTGACGCGCCGGTCCCGGGTGGCGATTGGCTGAGAGCGGTCACGTGCGCGGGACGCGACGCGGGGGCGGGGCCGCGGTTGCCAGGGCGACACCGGCGGCGGCAGAGGGGAGATGGGAATGGGACAGGTGGGAATAGGGGAGAGGGGGAATGGGGGACGGGGGAGATTGAGACAGGTGGGAATGGGGGAGAGGGGGATTGGGAGACAGGGAATGGGGGATAGGGGGAATGGGGTACGAGGGGAATGGGGGAGAGGGGGGAAGGGACACGTGGGAATGGGCGATGGGGAATGGGCGGGTGGGAGTGGGGGATAGGGAGGATTGGGACACATGGGAATGGGAGACAAGGGGCAGGGAGGAGTGGGATTAGGGAGAGAGGGGCTTAGGGCAGGGGAAGCTGAGGGACAGGAGGGATTGGAGCGGGTGGGAATGTGGGCAGGTGGGACTGGGGCAAGGCAGAATGTGGGGCAGGAGGGACTGGGACAGGGAGGATGTGAGGCAGTGGGATGTGGTGCCGGTGAGAGTGGGGCAGGTAGAGCGTGTGTGCCTGTGTGTATCTATCTGTCTGTCTGTCTGCCTGCCTGCCTGCCTGCCTGTGTCTCTCCTGCTCTCCGGAGATGCTGTGGCTGAGGGGCTGTGCCGTGTGAGCCCTGTGCTCTGCTCTAACACCCCGTTCTTTGCCATTTTCCAGCTGTATCAGCGATGAGAAGTAGCAGCAGCCCTTAGCAATGGGTGATGTTTTAGCGTGTGAGGCCGAGTTACTTGGACTAGTGAAAGAGGTTGGTGTTTTCTCTTATTTCTTTTTTTTCTTTTTTTTTTTTTTTTAATGATTCTTGCAAGGTGAGATTTCTCAGTGTTTGCATTCAGAGCCAGGCCTGAATTCTGGAGTTTTTATCTGGCTGAGTGTTGCTACACTCTGAAATGTGCTGACTTCTGTCACACTCTGTCAGTTCAAAAGGCTCAATGTCCATTAAATGCCAGCAGTAAATTTTCTTCTTTGGTTGAATGAAATTACTGGCTAAACCAGGAGGCATCATTCTTTCAGAGATGTCAGTTGTCTCTAGGATGCAGGAGGAAATTAAGAGATGGTGTTTTCCTGCCACAAGGTACCAGTTCTAGGTTTATCACTTTGCAGTCTTTGGCGTTTGTGGACCACCCTGCAGAGAAACTTTGGCATTTCATGGGCCATTCATTGAAGCATTAATCACCTAAAAAAAGGATTACTCACTTACTGAAGCAATAATCATCTAACAAATGTTATTCCTCTATGTTTTTATCTTACAGTATTTGGATTTTGCTGGATTTCAAGAAACAGTGGAAGTATTTAAAAAGGAATGTAAAATAAAAGGGAAGCCCCTACCTAAACCAGCAGATGTTTCCTCAGAAGATTCATTGCCTGTTCAGGTAATGCATCATTTACACTTACTTTGAGTAATAATGAAAACAGAGGTCACTAACCACCCTGTGAGTTATTACAACAGTGAATTGTCTGAACAGATTCTTGATTATTTGAAGAAATCTCCTGGCGGTCTTCTTCCAGCACAGGAACCTTCAAGTTTGGGGTTGGGGTTATTTTTTTTTTTCACAGCTGCAGTAATTTTGAACTTAAGACACTGGTTTTGATTTATACTACTTTAAGTTTTTACTGATATGCTTGGAAATGTGGGCTTTGCTTCTTGTGTTGATGGTTGATTCAGGCTCTCAAAGATACTAAAGATACATGAAGAAAGAATATTTGGGTGGTCATTGAATGGTGGGACATTTGTGAATAAAACTTTTAATTGGAAGTGTTCAGGTGGCACTGGAATTCTTCATTCACTAACCTACTGCTAAGAATATGTGGCTCTTTTGTGTTTGGATTTTCACTTGATGCTTTTCCCTTTCACAGGAAGAAATGCTTACAGCATTTGAAGATGGCGATCAGAAAGTTTTCTTCCAGCTCTGGGAGGAGCATATTTTATCTTCAGCCCATGACAGTGATCCAGTTGCTCAGAACCTGGAGTTCTATCTCCACATCTACTTTGCCACCTTCCTCTTGAAACAAACTATGGGAAAGCCTGTAAGTTTAGTTCAGAATTCAAACCTCAGATTGCTGTTGTTTATTTTACTTCATTTATTTGTCTTTACTGTGGATGGGGATGGGATATTTTCTAAGAATCATTCCAAGAGTATGTATCCAGTTTGGCCACAGTCTGCATTTTAGTTCAGCCAGATCCTTTGTATTGTGGAGTACAGAGAGTTGGAGCTGTCCTTATCCCAGAGTTCCTGAAGTATTTCAACTCGGAAAATACCAAAATGGCAATACTTTCACACTTGTAATTATAGATCATAGCAGATTCTTAAAATGTTTATTTTGCTTGAAGTTTGGACTGGAACTTTAAGTTGAAATATAGTAATTTCTGATTAAATGGCAAAGCTCAGTTTTGACCAGCTCAATATACCATGCTGAGAAATTTGAATCCCAAGATGTTATAAAACAAAATCTCTGATACATGGGACTTTTATGATGAAGAGACATTTAAGTAGCCGGGATTCAGCCAGATCAGCCAGGGCTTAATAGCTCCTGGCCTTCACCTGTCAGCTGCTTACAGGAGTGTTTAGATGCCTGCAGTCTGTTTTCCAGCCTCTAAGGAGCTTTTGTTCTGTTATGTGTGTCAGCTCCACTTCCCACTGCTGTGCAAGTGGATTTTTTTGTTTCTGCACTTACCTCTGAAATAAAGCACGTCTAAAGTATGTGTTTTCTCTCTGCCCTGAAGGTAGCAATGGCATTTTTCTTTAAAAGTCTAGCCTGAAGTGAAAAGGAATAATTTACATGTAAAAAGCCATTATCTGTCTCTTCTTTCTTTGGACCTGGGTGGGAGAAACAACAGCATTGGTTTACATTTTCCTTTATGACTGGTGAAAGCATACAGCATGTTCTCTAGTTAAATAAATACTGGCTTTTAGATAACAAATATACTGGAATTTCAAATTGGTATTAATATACTTGAGTCTCTTCTTTCATTTGCCAGCTTTACAGAGCATTTAGAATGGTAGTTTTCTAAATTAAAAATGCTGCTTTATTTCCTAGGACAAAGCTGAACTTGACGAAAGGATTTCTTATTTCAAGGCATACCTGGAAACAAAAGGAGCTGCACTGAGCCAGACTACAGAGTTTCTTCCCTTCTATGCTTTGCCATTTGTTCCAAACCCCATGGTACATCCTTCCTTTAAAGAACTTTTCCAGGTAAGTATCTGTGTGGCAGAGATGGTTTTGTGGTGACTTACACTGACATACCTACACAAATTTGCTTGTAAAGCATGTATAGTATTTTTTGGAGTTTTTTGCTCTGAATGCTTCCCTAACCACATGGACAGTTGTGCTGGCCTGGCTGAGCAGCTGTGAGCAGCCACTCTGGTGCAAGGAGATGTCTTCAGCCTGCATTGCTGCCACACTGCTTTTGATACCAAATCAAAGCTTAAGTAATACTTGCCCTACAGCTGACTATGGATGTACCAGCTGATGAGGAGCTCCAGTTTAACACCAAAAAAGGCATATCCTGCCATTTTCCTTTGGGACTAGCTATAAATAATGAGATGGACTGGTTGACCTCAGAGATGGAATATGACTGCTCTTTTTTAATTATACTTAGCAGCATTTTTTTTAATGTGTTATCTAAGATGAGATCCTCAGGTTTATTCTGAGTAACCCAGTGTCCAAGCTCTTAGTCCACACTCACTCATATTTTCTTGTGGGAATTGTTCAACTCATTCCATGTTAGTGTTGAAACACAGATTGTTTTATGTTTGAGAAAGAGCAGCAGTGAGTCACTAGTTTATGAAGCAGAGTTCTTATGGCGTATATTTTTCTCAGGCATCTGATGCTTTATATAGCTGGAGTTCCTGTCTGTTTGTGTAATACATCTTAAAAAATCATATGCACTCCTCTCTGTAGGAGACAAGGTTCCTTTGATAATATACAGTGTCCTGTGGTATACCACTGTCTGGATACTGAGTTGGTAAATGCAACAAGTAAATTCTGTACACTCTTCAGCATGGTGAAATAAGGGCGAATCTGAGCTGTGAGAACAGCATTCAACATATATGTATACAGCAGTAAATTTAGGGAGCTCCTGGTACTTGTTGGAAGACAGCTTTTTTTTCATTGGCTGGCTTTTCCTCAAGCAGAAACCAACTTCACTGAAGGCTTGAAATAGAAGACATGAGTATTTGGTGGATTCCTAGCTGTAGTTTGGCTTTTTCCCTTAACTGTTTTTTCCTTGTCAGTATGAGACACTACGTCAGGCAGAGGACAGCATTCCAGTTAATGCTCCTAGTTTGTTCTGCTAGTCTGTTTTTCCTGCATTGCCTGTTTTTCTCCAAATCTTTATTTTAGAAACATTGTACCCACCAGTGTCCTGTCATGATGCTTGCAGTAGTTACTGACAAAACTTAAAATTCCCAGATCTTGTTAGGAGCAAAGGATGAAAACTGAGCAGTGCAAAGTTACCAATTTTGTACTCTATTCAGTACATCTGAAAATAATTTTTTATCCTTTTCTCAAGTTGCTTGTCCTTTAAAGGTGCTTTTACTTTCAGGGCAGTTGTGTGTGTATACAAGCCATCAACACTATGTGACGGTTTTCTACTTTACTTAAAGATACATTGTGTTTCTAGAACTTTTATCTAGGAATACTGCTGAACTCCCCTCTGACTTCTGTAGGCTTTCATGGGGAGTGAGCATCAGTAACAGTGAAGGGAAAAATCTTTTAAATGCAGTGCTTGCTGCCTTGTTTACTAGTGGGAAGTTGCTGTGATCCAAGCAGTACTTTCTGCAGAGTGTACATATTTGGTGAACTGTCGTTATTTGTTTTTCTTTTCAAGGATTCTTGGACACTGGATTTAAGGACAAGATTGGAAACGTTCCTGTCTCTGGCTCTCAAAGCCAGACAGACTCCTCGGCTTCTCACTATATTTGTATCCTTCTAAGAAAACACTTTGCAGATAATTAGAAATACTGTAAAGAGGCAGTATAATTTATTGCAAGAGGGTGCTGCTAAGATTTATTGCAGAATTGCAGTAACATTGCAGTTCAGTGTTTTTATGACAGGAAACATTGTTTATATTCCACATTCAAAAATAAACTTTTGAAAAAGTTATCTAAAGACCATATACAAATCAATATGAACCTACGTGCTTATCATGTGATCATTCTTTGTTTCCATCTATAAATACAGGATACCCAAAGGCACCAACCTGACCTGACTTCTTTCTTAGCATTTCTAAAGCTGTTAGTCTTTTAAATTAGCCATTTCAGGGACTAGCTGAAAATTTTCCAGGGCTTTTAAGGGTTCTAGAAATTATTTGGTCACTCATAGGTCAGGTGAAAGATCTCAAGTCCCTAGGCAACATTATGAGTTGTGCACTTAGGAGATTTTTATGTATTTATTGTTGATTTATGTATTCTGTAGAGCATCAGGCACTTGCTGTTGGCTGGGATAGTAGAAATATCAGGCTTGGTTGAGATTCTCATTCTGAGTTTCTGGAACAAACATTGAAAAGGTGCACATTTTCCTGATCTGCTTTTACTGTGCAACAGAAGGAGAGTGGACAGTGCAACAAAGGTAAATACTGGGCTGTGGTAAGGATGTTCTGTAAAATTGTCAGGGGCTGTGAAAGTAGTGGGAGGTTTACCTGCAGGGATGGGGAAACCAGTGATGCATAGCAGAAAGTCCTTGGAAATCCAGACCCCAGCTTTGGTAATAGCTATTTGAGTTCAGTGAGGTTCAAGCAGTCAGTAAGTATCAGTAAGTATGGGCTAGCAATGGGAAAGGGCCTGGTAGTGGGATTTGCATTAAACATCTATTCTGTTCTGAAACATGGTAAAAACAAGTGGAGAACTGCATACAAACTGCATACCAGCTTTCCTTTTCTAGTTCTGATGAAAGTAACTTGCCTCAGATTCCTTTCCCTTGCTTCCAGATTTTGTCTCATTCAGTTGTTCTGATGACTGTCTGATGATCTTAGACAAAGTTGTTTCTTGTTCCTATTTACTCATTTAGTTTAAATAGTACCTCCTAAAATAGTGCATATTGGTACATCCTGAATAAAAATGTGTTCATTTAAATGTGACTGGCTGATGTGTTGCATTTTGAGGTAAGCTGCTTACACGCACTCTAATGTGTGTGTGTGTGACTTGTGGTCCTTTAGAAATAATCATTGCAGCACAGAATCCTGCTAGATGCTGGTAACACTTGAAACAGGTACCTTTTAAAAATCAGTTTAATTAATAGAACTTAGGTTTTCAACTAGCTTTCATTGACTTTTTCACTTAACTTTCTGCCTATACTTTCAAGTTAGGGATTTATATGAGACCAGTTGGATTCTTAAAATTACTTTTCCTCTTGAGTTTTTTTATCTGTAGGTTTGTCCTGAAGATTTACTTTTTGTAGATGGAATTAGGCAGAAAGTTAGGTATTCTCCCAGTGTGAGTTCCATGTGTTTTCTTTGTTATTTTGTGCTTTGTGTTGTTGCATTAGACTTTCACTGAATAATAGAAAGGTCTTTTGGATTTTTATTTTTCAGAAGTTACACTTCTTCCTTGTGGAGGACTTTTCTTAAGGCAATAATCCCATGCTCTTATTAAAAAGAAGTAACTATGCAATTGTACCTGACTTATTTGGGGCCTAATTAGTTTTAATTTGGGCAGGTTCTGTGCTCTGTGCAGGGACTGTCATGGAATTCAATCATGCAGGTCAGCCTGAATTTGCAGATCTGTTATGTGCATTGAAGGCTGAATCAGTTTGGGTTTTTTATAAAGGTTACTTGAGGACTGTCTCATATGAAGGTTTTGGATCCAAGAGGTTTTTTTTGTAGTATCCTGCTCACATCACTTGGGATCCACAGCACTTAGTCGCTCCTGAAGAATATTTACTTTATCAGTGAAGGGGAAATGCAAAGGAAATTTATAGGGAACACATGAATGAAGAGCAGTATGGCAGAGCCCTGAAAACACCTTTTGTAAATAGTTACCAGTCATAAGTCTCACATGCCGAAATACTTCAAGTTTGGGTGGGGTGGTAAAAATGCTTTTGAGGGTGGCCTGGAGTGTTCAGTGTTTACCTTGCCTGCATTACCTGCTACAGTCCAGCTTCTTACCCATTTGCTAAAAAATTTCAGTTCCTGTATGACTTCCAAAGCTATTTGTGTGGCAGTTGTGCTTAACTCACAGTTCTCCCATATGTTTTCAGTTTGGCTGGAAAGGAAAAAATTGCAGAATGGTTGGCATCTTGCACAGAGAGCTTCAGACCTTCTTTATGTCCTTTCTGCTAACAGGAACTGAGGGGATGAGGTATTTGGAAGTGTGTTCAGCTGCTGTTCCCTTCACTGCCTCATTAGAAACCTGTGGATGAGTTCACAGCCACTCTTCCACCGTTTTGGGGAGGGGGAGAGTCGTGGAGGTGCGTCAGGCTTCTGTACTAGAGAAGGTGGAGTGTGACCTACCTGTCTGTGAAGATTTGCTAAAGTCTATTTATGTAGAAAAATGTCAGTTTAGAGTATGGGTAGTAATTTTTAAGCAAGAAGGAGACTCCTGGTTCTCCTGAGAGCAAGATTCAGTGTCCAACAGCAGCTCCTGAGACCTGCAGCTTCTCTGCTCAGAGCTCTGCTTGTGTGCAGGAACTCAGCTGGCTGGAGTCAGTGCTTCTGGACAAGTATGGGGAGGTGGGCTGAGATTAGACCGAAAGAGACAGAGCAAGCACAAGTTCAGGAAACAAGTGTTTCAGGTGTAGGTAAGTTGTAAAGGAATCTCTCACTTAGAGAGAAAAAGTTATCATGGAATTAAGTGCATATGTGTAGCTCTTTGGCTGCTTGTAGGAACTGGAGTTAGAAGACTTGGCAATTACACACATGAGAGAGCAGGCAAGAATTCTGGTAGAAACATGCAGTAGTTCAGATGATACCCAGTGCCAGCATCTTCATTTGGCAGTCACAAGCTTTACTGTATGTTGTATCTTCCTGCACCAGGAAATTAGTCTTCTGTGCTGTATTTTTCCCCCTTTTCATTGACATATGAATAATGTTTCTGGTAGGTGTTTGGTCCAGAGCTTTTTTTTCCTCCTTGATAAGCTTATCATGTGTACAAAGCATTTGTCAGTGCTGGGAGTTGTGTCTGGGAAAGAGAGAAGCCACAGTGTTGCTCTGATTCCTGTAATGGTGCAGTTTGATCCCTGCTGCAAGATGGCATAAATGTCAGCTGAAATGCCTTTGAAAGGTACCATTTTCTTTTACCAAATCTGGACTGGGATGGTAATGATTTAACATTTTGGACAAGGAATTTAGTACTAATTTTTACCTGGGCTGGTAGCTCCCTGATTTATCTAAATGAATGCTGTTAGAGGGATATGGCAGGGATGCAATGAGGGAATGGGGCAGCACAGGACCAGCTCTTCCAGCAGCTGTCTGAACTTGGAACAGCTGCTTGCCCTTGTACAGTGATGAGAGCTTCCTGCTCTTTCAGAAGGAGAAGCTGTTGTGAGACTTTCCCCTTTTCAGTAAAATTCCTTATGTGTGAGAAGATAGTGATACAAAATTGCAAGCTATGCCAAGACTGTGATTCCTTTCTGACACCCTTTTCTCGGTTTGTTATTTATAATCCCTGGATTTAACAGCCAAGAGGTAAAATTGGACCCTGTTTCTGAATTTCCAAGACGAGTGTTCATGAGCTGCATTGAGTTTTGGTTATGTAGTTTTTTCCTGCTGACTGCAGTTGGAAGACATATTTTCATCACTGGAAATTTTACCCACTGGGCTATGAAAAGTAAGCAAACTCTGAGAAGGTTTATGCTTTGTGATTTGGTGCTTCCAATTTTCCTCTGAGTGAAAGTCACGCTCTAGATACGTCCATTGGAAATTTACGAATTGAATGTGTTATGTCACAGTTAAATAAAAATATATTCCCATTTGCTCATCTAGGCAACAGAATAAAGTGCTGGAGTAGCTAGTTTTGTGCAGTGGTTGCTCTCAGAATCTTTTTTTAGTTTAGAAAAATGTTCTTGTTTTGAAGCTGTATCATATTAAAGCTGTGGTAGCATTTTAACAGTAATGGCTGTGAAATAAAAACAAAATCAAAGTTGAATTATTATCATCAAGGCTGAATAATTCGGTTGTCTTTGGAAGTCATCTTAACTCCACTGATTTTTAAGTTAATATTGATTGAAATTGAGATTAGTATAATAGCTTACAGAATTGTAAAAAGCTTAGTAGGATTGCTTAATGTTACTGTTCTAGTGGTGTTTTGATTATTGGTCTGGGTTTTTTTAAGTGCATTTTGCTGGATTTGAGCAGGATCTATGGTTTATCATTTATCAGTGAGATAAACTGTGTCATATTGGTCTGTTTAGAACACTTTACTTAAACCCAGAAAGATTTTCAATCTGTGAGACGGAATCCTACTTTTGACTGAAACTCCACAGTCAAGCTGGTTCCTTCCCACTGTTTAACAAAACCTCCTATGGTAAATATTGTGTCTGTTTGCAGATGGGCCCCATGCCACTTTCACAGCACTAAAGCAGTACTGGCTTCTCAGCAAACTAATTTAAAACATAATGTTCTAGCAAAATACACAGCATCAGCTGTAACAATAGAATTATTGTGCCTCCCTTCATGGTTTTGTCTGGTCACAGAGATCTGCACTGTGGACCACAGCTCTAGGTTCAGTGCCAGTTTCATGCAGAACACTGGCTTGGCTAGCTCTGAGACTGGGGTGGAGTACACAGATTCTGGTACTCCGTTTGCTTTTGTCTCAAAAGTAATTGAACCCGAAGGAACAGAATGTATCAGAAATGTAACTTTTTTTATTATTCAGATAGAAATGAAAGACGAATTTTCAGAAATTTAGGATATTAAAAGTAAGTGATAGAGTTTACCATTAACCACTGAGTAATGGATCATCCTCTTCACAAACGTGTTCGGTGATGTTTATTGCCTTGTAGTTGTGTTGCTACTGTAACTGTGAAGCAGTTGGTTCTTTGGACAGTTAAGGCTTAATAAATACTCGTAGGTGTTGTAATGAAATGGAATCTTGCTAGAGGCATGAAATTATCCTTGTAGGCAAATTCCACACCTCAGAAAGTGAGGTTGTCCCTTCAGAGCAGTAAAAAGGCTTATGGGTTCTTTTGTCCTTTTGTTTGAATAGGTGATGCTATTTCTTTTTTTTTATTATTCTCTTGACAGAAATAATGCAACATCTTCACCAGCAGTTAGTGAAGCGTGAGCACAGGTACATGACCAACCTGAAACGATTGCGCAAGTTGCAGATGGACTACCGTGGTCTCCTTGAAGTCACTGCGGAGCTGGTGGATTCTTTGGAGGCCACAGTCACTGGCAAGATGGTAAGAGATGACCCAGATGTGCACTTGCTTCCACACCCCCCAGAAAATGGAGACCAAAGGGTGAATTAAGCTTCATAGTTATGAGCATTTCTGTTAGAGCTGTGGCCCTGTACTAATGAAACACGGCACTTTGGGTGAGCTGTTCTCCCATTGCCCTGCTGAAGGAGGATAAAAGAAGTGCAAAAAGTGGACTGAATTGTGCTGGCTCAGAAATCTTGAAAAAATTATCACCGTCTCACAAGACATCTCAGGTCTCTTGTGCAAGTCCCCTTTTGAGCTTTGGCAGCAGCAGTTGTTAGAGGGCATTTTGGTGATTACTGGTTGCAGTCCAGCCCATCAACAATTGTTGTGTATTTAAAACTTCAGTCAGGTCTGTTTTAAATTCCATGGTAGTGGAAACAATCTTCTTATCCAAAATTTTGATAAGGAAAAAATTTGCTCTTTGTTCTGCTAAACTTCTTAATTTAATTGATAAAGGAAACAGGGAGATAGGAGTGAATGAGTTATTCATCATGTGAAATGAGCCACATGTATGTAAGTGAAGATGGTAGAACTTTCTTAGGAGTATTTTTTGTATGAAGTTGATTGTCTTTTTCATGTGTTGTGCTCCTTTGGGAGCATAAGTTCTGTGTAACCTGAAGGTTGTTTTTATGGCAGATGTTAGTGGCCTCTAGGTGCTTATAAAGGAACTGTGAATTGTTAGCAGGGAGAATGACCTGGCTTTTCCTGGGCTGCCTGCTGAAAAGTCAATATGTACCTTCCTTCTGTCATCAGCATGAGCACCATATGGTTTGTTACTCTGCTCTGGTGTCACTGCTGCTATTACTGCATGGTGGATTATGCTTTACAGATGATTAGGGAAGGTATCTGCTCAACAATAAAATTACAGTCGTTCATTTGCTACCTCCCATTTACACCTCCGTGCTCTCCAGGCGATATCCAATTCCCCTCTGCTGTCGGGAGCCAGACGCTGGCTCCCTTCTGTTGCGGATGTTCTTCAGTCTCCTTCGTGAGCCTCGTGCGGGGCACTCGTTTGGTGCTTCCCAGGTGTGTCCAGCTGAGGGTGCTCTTCTGTTAGGGATCCTGGATTCTGTCATTTCTGAATCCAAGGTGGAGCTGGTACTGAATAAAGTGATATTGAACTTACAGCGTTCTGAATTTGAAGGGCTTCATTGTCCTGCTGAAGGTCTGGGAAGTGTCCCCAGTTGCATTTCTATAATCTCGGTCCTCTCATCTCTCTTCTGGGGAAGGTACTAACTCTCCTGAAATAAAGCTGTTCTGTTGAAGTGTGGATTTCCCAAAACAAAAACACTAAACCCACTCAGATGTTTTGCATTGAAAAACAAAGTTCTGTACTGTGTAATTCATATTTATTCTCCCTGCTGTACAAGACAGTTGTGTAAGTTCTGCTCTTTAGGTAAACACATCAGCATTGTTTCAAGCTCAAAACTGCTTCATTTTTTAATTTGATTTGATTTTGAACCTTTTGATTCACAAAATTCTTTATGCAAATAGAGGTGTGACAAAATGTGGTTTTTGTCTAGACTCTCTGAAACTGTTAAGCAGTAGTCTTGTGAATAGCATAACAATTCCCAGATAAAGAGAATTTACAGTTTTTAAAATTTCTGTACAGAATGCTAGTTGCATTATATACCTTGTGCTTGTGTCAGTGAGCCTCAGGTGTGTGATTTCTTACTCTTTAAAAAACCCAAAGAAACAGCCTTTAATATAGAAACACTTGTCTGGTAGAAAGTGTAAGTTTTATGTAATCCTGTTCTCATTTTGTTTCCTAATTTTTAGATTACACCAGAGTATATTCAAAGTGTTTGTGCTTGCTTGTTTAGCAATCATTTGAAACAAACTGTAGCACACAACATTGACTTCACAAGGCCTGGAACTGTAAGTATAAGTGTTTGGGATTTTTACAGTAACTGTCTTAAAAGACAATACTACTTAAGTGACATATAGAACAATAAATGTTCTGTAATGGGAAAGACAAAACATAATGTGTTCAAGCTTGTATAAAAATATGGCAATACATTGTTTTGTTGATCTCAGATGCTGGTCAATGACCTGGTTGTGTAGTTATAGCTGTGTAAGTATGGTTAACTCTGTTTTTGTGAAGACAGTAAAATTTGTGTCTGTTAAAATGCTAACAAAATGCTTTAAATAAGCATTAATCATAAAAGTGCATCAAACTGTTTTACTAAGAAAATATTGTGTACTACTGTTCTCCAAAGACAAGCCAAAATCATGAACTGTGCTTATTGTTTTTGCCATGGCAGGCATTCATGTGTACTTAACTTTATAGCAGAAGAACTTAGTGAAGTGTCAAAGGGAAAGCAGAAGAAAATAAAATTCCTGCTTCTTATTCTAGCCAAGTTTTTTAATAACAATGATGCTATGGGTAGATTTTGTTCTTCTTGAAAATTTGCTACAGAAAGATAAGGAGATAATACAAATGCTTCCTTTTCTCTTCTACGTGCTAATATTTTCAGAGGTAAGTATTATTCCTCATTGCTCTTCAGGCTGTTCTAAATGCCCTCACTTTCCTGTTAATGGTCAGAACTCCCTTCTCTGACCTGCCATGAGTTTAGGAGGTGTACTCTTATACAGCCTGCAAAAGCTGCTATTTCGGGGTTTCAGGAAGGAACCAGCATCTGTTTGTCTGCTACCTCAATATTGGATGCTGTCTGCTGCTCCCCTCTCCTCAGATTGATATCATATCCATAGCTTATCTCATCTCCCATCCCATATTGTCCCTCCTCCCACCCCATCTTTCTTCTATCCAACAACTTTCAGATGTCTTTCCTCTTTCCTTGCCAGTGGCTTTTTGAGATAATGCTTTAGGTACCTCAGCAGTCTTCAGTATCTTTGCCATCTGATGTTGAGGTGGTGTGTGTTTGTGTGTGTGTTCTCCTTCCCTGTTCTGAGATCACCCATTCTGTACAGCCACGTGGCCTCTTCTCTCTGTTCCTGCTCTCTGCTTGCATGAGGACTTCTCTTTTTCTCCTGTGCTTTCAAGGTGCTCCATTTGCCCAGGGTTTTGCTTATTATTTCTATTCTTCTTGTCATACATTGATCCTCCAGTCTCTTGAACCCTTTTAGGAAAGGGGCAGAGGGAAGAGTGTCATCCTTATGCAAGGTTCTGATTTCTGCTTCCCTGAAAGTGTCTCTAAAAGCATTTCTGCTCCAAAAGCACCTTTGCTACTATACTTACGGCGCTATGGCCACTTTGATACAGTCTCCAGCTATGCAGATAGGTTAGAGAAAGAGGATATGTTGGTAGTGGATTTTTTTTCCCTGCTGGAAATAATTTTTTGTTTCCCTTAACTAGGTTAACCTGAGCAAAGCTGTGTTCTCCTGGCACAGTTGTATCTATTTTTATACTAGGCTTTGCTAGCAGAACTATTTCTGTGTGACTTTGTGGCTCATTTAGCCACACTATTTGAGGTAGTTGCTGTGGGAGCCAAGCTCTCTAGTGAAGGACCAGTCCAGTTATAGCCCTGAGACTGTTTAGATTAAGGGTTTCTAGACTGGTTTAGGTCACGCCTTGACATTGAGGTTCTAGCAGCTACTGTGGTTGAACTCTCATGTTGTTTCTATAAGTAGATCCACACAGGCTCTCTGAGGCATTAGCCAAGTTTTGGAGGGCTAATCACAGTCTTTGCATATAGACATTAACTGCATAATAGTCAGGTTTCTTCATCTTATGCTTTTGTCCCCCCTTGATCATATTTTCTTGTTTATTTCCCATGTTAAAGGTTCTGGTTTTATACATGAATAGCAAACATGTAGAAACACAAATGTTAGAAGAAAAAATAGATATTGTCTTATGAAAAGAAAAATAAGATTCCTTTCTCATCCCAGAATATTTCTAACCACTCCCTGCCTTTGTTGATGCAGGAAGCCAGATGAGATGAACTAAAATTCTGACTATTTGCCACTAGGCCATTCAGGCATGCCATTACTTTTTCTTCAAGGATTCAAGTACTTCATTGTTATACACTCAGATGTTATTGTTCTACCCTTAAGTGGTTTCAGATTTTTGCATAAGTTTTGGAATAAAGCTGGAGGCACTGTGACCCAGACTGAGTAGTAGCACGAGTTCACAGCATCTGTGCTGGATTTGTGTTGGAAGATTCATTCACTTTTTTGCCCATAACTACTTAGAGCCACTAGAGTGTGATCTTTCCAGTTACCCCATTTCACAAACCTTTTACTGTAAGGGGCAGCCAGCTGCATAATTACAGAGAGAAGAGACTAGCAGAGGGCCAGCTACTTTGTTCATCATCTTACCTCATTCTGTAGGCAAGATATGTGAGAGGCTTAAAAAAACAGTCATTGTCTAAAGAGTTTTATCAGGCATTAAATATGGTGGTTTGTCAGTTGTTAGTTGGTTTTTTTCCCCCTCCTTGCCTTGGCTGTTAAGCTGAAGAAAACATTTATTTGAGGAGTTAATAGATTCCTGACGTTTTAGTGCTCCTTTGGATGAAGAACTGATGTGGGTAATGGTAAATTTGAAAGTATACTTTCAAGTACAGTAATCTATTACAGGACTATCACAGTCCCTTATATTTTTAACACTCTTGAGATAAGTAGTTTTAATTTTTTTTTTTACCATTTTCCTTTTCTAGTCTTGATTTGTCTGGTGGATAAGAAGCAGGGGTTGTAGTTTTTGATGCCTGCAGTTTTCAGTACACATCATGAATCCAAGAGGATTCTGACTTTTTATCACAAACACAGTACATTCACACTCCACCAAAAGTAGCACAGGCTCAAATCTGAAACCCAAACCCAGTTTTTTTTTGATTGAAGTAAGGTGTACACCTTCCTGGGAATATTTTGGATTAGGGATAAAGTAATAAGTTTCTCTAAGGTTTGGATTACAGGCAAAACAGGAACTGCTTCTTCAGATGTGCACTTTCTGTCAATAGTAGAGATAGGTGTAAACCACTGGAGAATCTTTCCATGACCTGAAAGCTGTAAAATTGTTTGCATGTATTGCACCTGTGTTATGGAATAAACTAAATGCCCATTAGGTTTTTACTGCTATTCATTCTGATTATATTTACCTGTAGCTACAGTTAGGTGAATTAATGTCCCTTGCAAATTTTGGGTCTCTTTTGATACCACTCTTGAAGCTGTGGAAAACTAGTGGGGTGGTTTTTTTAAGTTCTGTCACTGGACAAAATTACCAACTCCTCTGGAAAATTAAACTGTCACTTACAAACTGTGAACAAGGAAGATTTTTTTTCTTTTTTTGGGATAGTTGCAATGACTACTATGGGCTCCTATTTTTCTTGTACTCTTTGTTTTTTTCCCTCAAACGTGGTTTTTACTGCAACTGTGCACTTGCCATCAAGCTGTAATAATTGGTGGCAAGTATTCCATTTCTTACTTACGAAATTTCTGCACCAGCAGACCACATGAAGCCTAGGATGAGGGTAACAGAAAGTTTTTATTTTGTTTTTTTTAATCACTCTCTAAACCATTCAGAGCGGATTCACCAGGCATTATTATGCAGATGTTTGCTCTTTCATTGAAAAATAAAGTGCACATTGCAGCAAACAGCATCTGCCCTTAGTGAGCTTTTCTTTGGATTACATCATCAGTTTTCTGCATCTCTGTCCATGGGATTATTTTACATGTTCCCATTTATGTAGGGAAAAGAAGAAACAAGCCTACCTCTTCATGTAACTTCAAGGAGAAGTTAATATTTTCCTGCTGATACAGTATATAATGCCCTTTTCACAATTTGCTGCAAGGTTTTTTGTTTACATGAACTCTTTAAGGGTAAGATACTTCCTTCTGTAGGGGTTTCTACAAGCTTTTCCTATTACTGTCCTCAAATCATAGAATAGCCCAGTTTGGAAGGGACTTTGAAAGGTTGTCTGGTCCAACCTTTTGTGATTTCCTTTAATGTTAAAACTTTAATGTCATCTCTTGTCTTGATGCCTACTACATCCATTTTCATTGCCTCGGGTCGTGCATGTGTTGAAATGTCTCTCATCATGATGCAGTTTATCTCCTGGTTTCTTTTGCTCACTTCTTGGTCTTCATTGATGTCATCCTTTGCCTTAAATTTAATTTTAAATTGTGTTTTCCAGGAACTCTCTGTATGTGTGTATGGCACCATGAAAGTTAAAGTAATCATTCACATCAGGGAATTCTAAGTATCATGGTAGTAAAAAGAAGAATGTCATATTTTAAAATTGGTTAAAGAATACAAAGAACTTTATTTTCTGCTCACAGTGAAGAGTGGCAAGTTTCTTATGTCTTCTGTGTAAGGCTGTATATGTCTGTGAAAGAGCTGCCTGCTAAATAGGGTGTTTATGTGCTTATTCATCTGTACAAATGTGTCCTGTAAAGTAAGTACTGGCAGGTTTGCACAAAAAGGCAAGTAATTAATGTTGGTCTTATTTCATTGTGTTGAACTGTGTACTTTTATTTTTAATTAAGACTGTTCTTTTTAGATACAAAGCTAAGTATTATAGCTAATTAAGGAGAACATGGCATATTTTGTACTAAACTACTCAAACCATGAATTAGCATCATTCTTTATTTTAGTAACTACATACTAGGTTTCCCTCCAGAGACTTTCTTAGTTTATCCCTGGAACCTTTGGGATAAAGAATTGATACATTGCTGAACACCTTAAATTGTCTCTGTCAGTCTTTGTTATGTGCTGGTCAGAAACTCCAGTCAAAGCAAGTGTGGAGAATAGTGGTAGGGGCTTTCTCTGGAGCTGAGCTTTCTCTGATGCAGCCATGTTCAGGGTTTCTCTCTTGGCTGTCTCAGTGGAGCGAGCAGCACAGGTCATACATTCCTGTCAATTTGTCTGTGCTTTGTGTGTAGCTGTTCTGACTCTGACAGTGTAACAATGTGCAGACTAGGTGTGTTTGCCAGGTGTTAAGAGGAGAACTTCCAAGAGAGACGCAGCAATTTCAGTTCTAAGACATACAAGTATGAGGATTGGGAGAACATGTTTATACTTTTCTTTTCAAATCTGATAGTCTGTTATTTTTTAGCTAATTTCTATTGGTTGTTTTTTTTAAACTGTGCATTTCTCTGTGATTTATTTCTGTTAACTTATTTTTTTAATCTTCTTTATTTTAATGTGTGTCTGTTTGCCTATAAAGGGATATTACTCTATGAGCCCTTGTGATGACGGATATGTAAGTGTCCATCTTTATTTCCTTTCACGTTGCCTGCTCAGTCTGTCACAGTCTGTACTTCTCTTTATTTCACAACGTGCAGCAATTTTCCCTGCATTTTAGCTTGTCATGACACTAACTGTGTGGTTTATGAAGAGCCAGAAAATGTACAGGGCTTGGAAATTCTGCATGGGGAATGGAATGGATGTTCTGGGTAACCTTATGGCTTCATAGTGCACTTAACACAGCATGTCAGCATAAGAGCAGCTTTGTCCACAACTATCACAGGAAACACAGCTTCTTACAGCATGCAGAAAGCAATTGTTTCTTCCATGGGATCATCTGTGTATAGTATACATTCTCTCTGAAGTGTGCCAAAACCAGCTGACCCCACAACACCTTTGACAAAGCAAATAAATATTATTGCTCAAGATAATTCAAGATGATTCATGCTTTTCAGAGGGGTGTTGTATTCTACATATTTGTATTTTTTGTTCCTAAAGTCAAACTTTGTTTCAGTAGTAAAGATTATGAAATTCTCTCACACAGTTAAAATGATCCTCTTTCACTGAAAACACAAAATTATATTCTCTGTACTGCCTGTGACTTCTGTAACCCAGATGGAAGTTTGTATTCTGGCAATACTACAAGTACACCATAAGTATCTAATTTTGCCCATAGTCAGTGCATTCTTTGTGAAGAAAGGAAATGAGTCTACTTCTAAGTAACTCAGTATGTAATCAATTCATAAAAGTGATTGACACCAATTCTGAAAGATGCCAGTCATTTAAAATAATAGATATTTATATTTTTATCCCCTTTTTTACGTAAAACAAGATTTTGTCTTTCAAGAAAAGCTGCCTAAATTTCAAACATATTTCAAACACCTGGAATTAAAGTAAACCATTGTGGGCATTCAACTTTCCACTTAGAACAACATTTTATTTTGAGAAATAGTCATAAAAGTATTGAATGCAATGGACTATTCCTTACATACTTATATTTATCTTGATGTAGAGAACACAACCCACATCCACCTATGGTGAAAGATCACCTGTATCAGTCAGCCCGTTCCCATTGGTGACATGAATGTTCATCATGGACACTTTTTGCTTGATGTTAAGCATTTTGTTCCTTCATGTAATTCTCTGGTTTGAGATTGAGAAAGGTTGATGACAGATGAATCAAATTATTTTTGCTAAGGAAAAACTTTTTCCTTATACAGATTAGTATAAAGCATTAGTTAAATGTAACTTTATACAATGTAGAATGTATTAGCTTGCTATGCAGAGTTGTTTATAAATTTTTTTGCAAAGCTGTCTGACTCTGATTCTGAGGTATTTCTTGAATATATGGGTAGCTTTCAGCTCCCCTCACTGTTAATGTATAGTATTTTATACTTCTTTGTGACATTTGTGTTGTCATTACATTATCACACAGTATTACTCTGTGACTTTTTAATGTACACATCAGATGTCTTAGAGAACCTGTTTTATATGGCAAGTGGGAAGTTTTCATAACAGCATATCTCTAGTGTAAGTAGGAAAAAAAATAATTAAAAACATTTGGAGATCTTCTTATGAAATAATACTTTGCATAGCCCCAGTAGACCTGCCAGGTTACACAAGCTCAGGGTCTAACCCTGTGTGGAACAGTCTTCTTGTTATTAATGTGTAACAAATGAACTCAACATAGATTTGTGAGTTCTGATGATTTGTAGAAATCTGCTCAAATTTTGGTTTTACTCTTCACATATTCATCACGTATCTTTGATTATTAATTCTGAATCTGCATTGAATTTGCACTGAATTCTTACAGCACATTTTTAGAGTGGGAACTGAGGACAGAATCTGACTTTCAGCTTTGCTTTCAGCATATTATGAATATATACATCAAACAGCAAAGGGGATATGGTTTGAATATAAGGCTGCAGTATTTGATAAAATCAGTTGTGGTTTTGGCTTGCACATGAAGTGCGTCTGCTTTCTTTTATAAATACTGATTTTTTTTTTTCCCCTTTGAACTTCTTTGGTTTATTCCATGCTGTTCATATTCATGCCTGTCTTTGTTCAAAAATAAAGGGATGCCAGCTGGGGCTAATGTGCATCGTGACAGAAGTATTTGACTTAATGTGGCACCTGGTTTGGCTTTGGCAAGAACCAACACAAACATAAGTCATACCCATGATCCTACCAGAATGAGCTATGCTTGGGCTGTTTGTTGTGTTTCTTTTTCTTTCCTTAAGAGACTGAGTTTCTGCATGTCTTTCAGTTATGACAAATGATCCTCTCTCAAGATAGGTTTTGCATGAAATGTATTTTTTTCAAGATGAAGTCTGTGAGTGTTGGGATATAGGAACGTGTTTGCCACAGGTTCTTCACACTCTGCCTTTCCTTGGCTAAGCTATACTGTCGCTCAAAAGGTTAAAATTATGGTTAACCTGTTCCAGGAAAGACTGAGAGAAGGGCTTGGGAAAAAAATAAATTTTGTAATCTAAGAAAAATGAGAAGAGGAGCTACTAAATCCTTTCTGTTTATGGTGACTGTGCTATAAGCATTCAGTTGTTTAATAGCAAAATAATAGCTTGTAGCTCTTGCTCTCTGCCATTCATTGGTAGATTTCAAAACCCAGCTTGTTCAAGAGATTGATACCTGTATCTGCTTTTCAGATGAGAAAAATTGAGGCCCAGAGACATGAAATGAGTTTGGATTCTGTCTGCAGTTGGTGGCTGAATCAGGACTTGGAGTGTATCTCCTGAGCCAGTGCCTTACTCAGCATGCCACAGATACAGATTAGTTTACTTATGACTAATTGCAATCATGCAGATGAAAAGGAAGAAAGGAAACCTCTGCCTGTAACATGTTTGCATTCTTTCTGCTTATCAGTGGTGCTGACCATAGTCAGATTGAGAAATGACAGTGCAGTGAAGAACAAACTAGCCCCCCAAAACTTTCTTCATTCCTGTTTAGCCTTGATAATTGAACCTGATGTAATATGAACTTTATCCTTATTGCTTTCCCAGAAGCAACAAAAGCCTGGAAGAACTTCCTTCCTCCTGTGCAGGTTCTGGACTGATAAACTGGGTCCAATCAGCAAAGTGACCAAAAGTTTTTCCAGCTCAGTGGTTCTGCCCTCAGAGCCCCAGGGCAGGGTCTGCCTCACTCTCTGGTGCCTTTTTGGTGTAGGAAGAATACAGAAGGAAACCATTCTAAATACTTTGCTGTGCTCCATCTGCTGGCTTAAAAAATTATTTGGGAATTAATAGGACCTTGTCCCATTTGATCTGAGTGTTTTTCTAGTTGAACTTTCTGTAGTTTGAAATTTTTTAAAAGTTTGTAAAATCCTACACTTGCCAAAAAGATTTTTTTTGTGTAGAAGAGTGATACGTGTATATTAACCAGTTATCCTCTGGTTAGATTTTGGTTGGAGCACGTTTTTCTTTCTAAGACAGCAAAGTGTGTAAAAAACTTTTATTGAGAAGCAGAGAATCTTTATATGCATCTATATAGCCCTAGTGCCCTGCTCTGTTTCTTTACACATTGTTATTCTCTGTTTGACCTTCCGTCTCCAAGGGCTCTGCAATTTCTTTTGCATTCAACTGCTATAGTCACTTTCTTCCATTTCCCCTAATGGACAAAGGAGAAAGGTGCTGACAGAGGCAACAAAAGTGATTTGTGATTTCATTGCACATGCAGCTACAAGATTTTAGGTTTTGACTGGTAACACGGTTTTGTTTAAAAAAAAAACTCTTTATACTTATCAAAAATGCTAAGGAAAATGAACGAGGGCAAAACAGTCTAGGGGCAGATATGATACTTAGACAGAGTTTTGTATTGTGTAAGATTAACTGTGATGTGAGAACTGCTGGCCCAGACAGTTTACTTTTGAGGTGTATGACCTGTTTATTGTATATAAGTCATTCATTGACATAATATAAAATGCTTTCCAATGTGCACATAAGCTTATTTCACATCTAATAGAGCAGTTCCTTGTTTTACAAGGATACCCACGAGGTTGTTTTCAAGAATATGTCAGTTGGTGTAATTCAATATTCTCTATGGTATTTCATGCTTTTTGTCTCCTAAATCCCAGTTTTAAATCTGACAATAGACATTGATTATATAATTTCCATTGAAAGAGGCTCAGTTAGGAGAGAAGACCAGTTTTACAGGCATAAGTGGTAATGAGAGATTTTTAGCAGAGAGATCAGCACAAAGAGATGACATTGAATATTCTGCAAATACAGCATGTAGTTGACATCAGAATGCATGACATGAAGCATTCTTATGCCAGAATTGCTGCTTCTTTGCTGACCTACAATTAAGTCTAGCAAAAAATACTCACTGAGGCAGACAACTTTCATGTGGAAATTTATGTGGTGTTGGTGTTCCTTGTTGCACAGTAGTGCCTGCACAGGCACTGTGTCACCCTGCACCAGAGAAGAAAGATCCAGGATTTAATTATAATATCCTAGGCAGAACCACTAAAAAATGGCACACTATTTCATATTGGTTTTATCCATACCAGAATACATAGTCCTGTCTTTACATATTAATAATTATATAGGGATATATTTTGGTAGCAGCAGGCACTTGATAACATTAGTGTTGGAGCAAAGAATTACAATAAATTCATATACAGGAATGCATGCTGGGTCTCCAATGAAATATTATTGCAATTTTAAAGGTATAAAAATTTATGAAGACAGTGAATGTTTCTATTCTTTTTTTTTTTTTTTAATGGTTCAAGCAGAGGTAATTTGTGGACTGTGTGGGTGAGGATAATATAGCAAGATCATAACAAAAGAGATTTTGACCTGTAAAACACTTAAAGGGGAAAGAAAGATAAACACTGAAGTGCTCTTTCTTTAGCTGTGTTTCTGGTTTACAGCACAGGTTTTTGTAGGAAAAGAACTGTAGAATCTTAGTGAAAGAATTCACTTTGGACCTCGTTAATAACATTATGTGAAATTTGGATTTATATGCTGTAATTTCCTTTTTTCTTTCTTTTTGTGATTCAGGCATCCACACTGTTAAGAGCATCTTTATCCTCCATGTAAGTATTTGTTGCTGAGCTCCAGTTCTGTCTGTAGAGAAGAGGAGGGGTTTGTAAACTGAAGTACACACTGCCAGTTGTGCTCAAATGGGACTCACTCCTCCTCTGTGCTTCCTCTGACCTCGGTGAACATTGATGCAAATATTGTGTGATCTGTGTTCTTCTGCTGAGCAGCTTCAGTAATGTTCTCATTTCAGCAGAATGTTGTTAATCCAGTAAATCTGCCATTCCACACATGAGAAGTTGTTGCTGTATTTTTAGTGTTTCCACATATTTTGGTCCTATTGTTGTAATTGGTTTGATTCTCACAAATCTAGGAAGTGGGGAAATCACTAATATGGATTTTTGGGTGCTTTAACTTTATTTTTTTTGTGTCTGACTTAATAAATTTTGGCTTATAATACTGAATAGAGATGGCATATTCAAGGTGAAGTTTTATTAAATTTTTGAGACACTATTTTTATCCTGTTGTTTACAAGATAATGGGGCAATTATACATAGGACATAAAATTTGTTTTGAAAAGTTATAGGATGGGAAGATACTAAAACATTTTAGTGGATTATATTTAAATATTAAGATTGAAACTGAGTGGGAGCAGTTTTCTTAAGGGAAACTTCTATTGCAGTGTTAAATTTCAAAATAGCAAGATAGTATTGATAGAAAGTAGTCCTGTATTAAATCTCATGTTAAGTCAGCATACTCCAGGCTGTAAAAATCCACTCAGCCCACACCACCTCTGCTTTGGAGAAGACATTTCTGTGTGCATAAGGGCTAGGAGATGGAGCTGCAGCTTTTTACTGCATCTGTTTCTAACTGTCCTCATGCCCTTGTGGCCCAGTAGGGGAGGGGGGAAAAGGATGTTACTGTACTGTTTTGTGCCAGTAAAAATCTCAGATCATCAGATGACTGGTTGTCAGTTTACTGTTTGCAAGTTATGATGGTAAGCAAGTTGCATGCATAAGTAATAAATAACCCCAAATTTAACAAGTCTGTTGTTCTAACACTATAATGGTAAGAAAAGTAACAAAAGTGCGAAAATGTGGAAGTTCTTTTCCTGAAGCAGACTTGCTGTTTTGGCTCTTCCCACCTGAGTAACATCAGGTGCACTGAATGAGGAGAGAGAGTTTTGATGAATGTCTTTTCCTTTAGGAAAGTGCAGGATGTGCCATTGCTGCCCTCTCTGGATTATGAGAAGCTGAAGAAAGATTTGATTACAGGGAGTGATCGTCTCAAGGCCCTCTTACTGCAGGCTCTGCGCTGGGTAAGGACAGGAGGCATCCAAACCAAGATCCCTTTTGCAATAAGATGGTTGTTCTGGTGATGAGTTCAACCTGACAGGCAAATTCCTGTTGGTGAAGCTTGCTGAGGCTGTTGAGATGGTGAAGGCAGCCCAGGCAGGAGGTGCCTATTTGTAGTGTAGTAGTGTCCTTCTCATCTGAGGGGAGACAGATTTCTCACACACAAGGATTTCCCAGATTTCTGGGATATTCAGTGGAAATAATTTCTGATGTGCTTTCAAATAAATTGTTGGTTTAGGCAGGTCCCTTTTCCATATATCCTTTTGGTTTATATTGATATAAATACTGCTGTATCCAAGACATGCCTGACTCTAATCACCAGTTTTCCTTTATAATCGAGGTATTTTACAGGAACCTACCTTTTGGTTGACTTGGGTCATGTAATGACATTTCAAAAAAATTATAGATGACAACAGAAAGTTACATTTTCCTGCTGAAAAGGAAGTTTATGTCTTCAAAGTGACAGTCTTGAAAAATGATAGTAGTGGAATTCTGATCAAGTTTCAGTGTCTGTTTTCACATAAAAACAATCTGTTTGTTCTGACCAAAGGTACTTCTTGCCCAATGCTCTGTCTCAGATGTTTAAGAAAAGTACCACATGTGTAACTATTACAGAGGCTTTTTTAACTTTATGGGAAGTAATTCTGTATCCTTCCTGTATGGACAGTGATGACAGCTCCCAAGTAACAGTTTTGTACTGGACCACAGAGTTGAAGTCAGGTCAGCTCATTTCATCTCTTTCCTTAGGTCACTGGCGTTGAATTACCACTCGCCATGAAAGAGGTTCTCAGCTATAGAGTATCAGCACCTTTAAAATCTCCAGGGGTCATAAATCCATAGTTTTGGCTTTTTGTGGTTTTTTTCCTTGTTTATTTATGTTGTTATTTATTTTAGCGCTTGACGACATCGTATCCTGGAGAACAGAGAGACACTATCATGCAAGCCTACATCAGTAATGACCTCCTGGATTGCCACAGCAACTGTCAGGTCAGCTGAAACTGAGTTGTCAGTTGTCCAACTTCTGTGTGATATTGCTCATTTATGTCTATGAAGTGCTGATCATAAAATTTCCTTATTTATTGCTCTCTGGAATAGGAGAAGAAAAAAAAGGTAGTAGTGCCAAAACTGGGTGATACATTTAGCTTCTGCATCCCAAAAGTTGATGGCAAAGCTTTGCATTACAAGAGCTCTTACTGTATACACAGATCTTGTAGACAAATGGAAGTTTATCACCTCTCTGTGCTTCACTTCTGTGAGTTGAACCGAAGCATGAGGCCCTTTAAGTCTTGCTTATCAGATGCTGTGTCTCTTTTTGAGTGATTGTGTATTGTTAAATAATACACTCAATTCATTTCACTGATCTAAGATAAGAACTAAATTAGGACTTCAGTCCCAATGCCGCTATGGAATGTGCCATTGTGCACCTGCAATGATCAACTGTGTTTCTGTGAATTTGAGGTAGATTGGCACCTTTCTTTAGAAAGGGGAGTTCTGATGTGTTGATTTTGAAAAGTTGTTTCAGTCCCTGATAACCCAGTACTGTTGCTAAGAAAAGCACAACTTTTTTCATTGGTTGTGGTGACTTGTGTGCATAATTGAGTTTCCCAGGGGTTGGAGGCACTGAGCCTACTTGGTGTACTGTGGCTTTATTGTCTTTGCAACAGTCTCTTGTACCACTAGGAAGCATAAAGGATTATTAAATCAACCATCAATTTTTTCTCCCTCTAAATTTCTGTAAGAGGGAAGGTATGTGTAAAGCCTGAAATAAAACAGATTAGAAATCATGTCAATGTGGAGGTGTTGGTAAGTTACTGAGATGCTTCCCACGCTTTTCATTGTCAAAGAAAAGCATCCCTATTCAGGTAATATTACTGCATTTAAGTTATCAACAAAACTAAGTTGTTTGGTTTGTGGGAGTTTTTTGGTCACTGACTGGATATTAATTTTAGGTACCTAAAATTAATAGGTACCTATTAATTTTAGGTAGCTTTAATTGGACTGTGTTGGCTCAATATAATTTCCACTCTACACCATAGAGTTTAATAGTGTTTTAACAGACTCAGATGAGAAGCTGTAATTTGCCTATTGGTTCATTTAACATCTCTCCTTCAGCCCCCTACCAATAAAAAAAAAAATTGTACATCATATTGACAAATGAGTATGCATTCAAAGGATTTGGTTTTTTCCTGTGTAAGTTTAATGAAGCTTTTAAAACATTATGGAAGACTAACTTTTGTGTTTTCCTTCTTTGTGATTTATTAACATCTGCCTTCTTTTTCAGAGAAGTGTCCTCCAATTATTATATTCTAAGAGTGAGGTAGTCAGACAGTATATGGCAAGGCTCATCAATGCTTTTGCTTCACTGATAGAAGGTAAAAGATTCACTGCAAAAAATAAGATAACATTTTCATATAATGCTTTCTTATTGGTGCTTCACAAGTGCATGTCAGTGCATGTGGTAATTTAGAGCCTTATTTACACCCTTTTTCTAGTGATTCACTATCTTTTGTAGCATGCATTCAAAACAGCTTTTCAGTATCTGGAAAGTTTTCATTTTGGCACTGTATATTCAATATTTCTGACTTGTTTTGATGATTTGTGATCTGTGTGGGAACTTACTCAGATATTGCCTTTAATGTAGTCTTCAGTTTCTACATGAGGGTTAAAGAGAAAAATCCCCATTAATTGGGTTTCCTGTGGGCAGACCTGCTACCAGGTTGTGCAATAGTAACTACTGTGGCTCCTGCATTTTCCTGGTCCTCACCTGAATAAATCTTTGTGCATCACTGCTAACAATCCAGATGCATATATATCCAGCTTTGGATCTCTGCCTGTCCCAAATTAGTTCTTGGTTTGCTGCTATTTTTGGAGCTAAGTATTGCTAGGTGCTGAAATCTCATTTGAAGCCAGTAGCAGGAGGGCACCTGACTTTCCCAAGCTCCTTGGACATTTCTGTTCTTTTTCTTGATTGTACAAGACTGCTAGATCAGAAAGCATATACTGAAAGTGGGTTCTGTGGTACTGATTTGCAAGTGTGGACCTCTAATACCCCAAGTGTCTGGATTGAATGCAACTGGTCTGCTACACAACTTTGTGCAGGTTTGTTTGGATCTTGGCACAAGTTTGTGGCTTGTCAAGAGGAAACTGAGGTCAATCCTGATTACTTTTCCAAAGAGAGGGAAGTTTTCTGTCATAGCTGCTATCTCAGCATCTGTTCTTTCATCGCTTTTTGCACCAGGTCGTGCCTACCTTTCTCAGAACCCAACATTGCTGCAAATGCTGGAGGACAGACTGAAAGCTGAAGACAAGGATTCCCTTACATGGGAGAATGTTCTGGGGGCTCTGCAGAAATTCAGCCTCAGGTGATGAAAGCACAGCCTGTGCTGGTGACAGCAGGGGAGGAAATGCAGGCTAGTTAGGCTCTGTTCAGGGAGGAAAGAAGAGCACTTGATTTTCCCATAACAATCATCAGAACCCCTGATGGCTGATGAAAGCAATGTCACTTATTATGGAGGAGAATTCAGTTTTGCTGACTGAATTAACCTGACTTCCTACCAGCTGTCAAGGCCCAAGTAAATGTACATCTCCTGCCACAGCCTTGTGTGCTTTGTATGTGTTCCTTAACTGAAGAAAGTGAAAATCTTAATGAAGAAAGCTCTGACAATCCTACATGGAAAAAGAGTTGTGTTACATTCCGAAGCATAGGGTTTTCATTATCCCTTCTGCAAACATTTTTCAGGGATTTCATCTTTATCCTGTTGACCCCCTTTCCTGGAGCTGTCTGTGCACAGGCTGTCTTGTTTCTTACTTTTGCATTAGCAGTCTTCCTCAGTGCCCACCACAAAAGAAATACACAAAAGCAGTAAAGGGCATGCTTTATTTATCAAATAAATATGATCTAAGGAACTCTGTTTTCACAGCAGTCAGGAGGAATACTGAAAATTTGGAAGTTTTTTATTTTCTAAAAAGTAACAATCTTCTAGAAGGTTAATTCCAGATACTTGACATAAGGGAAACTTTTTTCATATGTGGTCAGATGCTCCCTTGTTTTGCTTAGTCCATGCCACAGACCTGCTGCAATATCCAGCACTAAGAAACATATGAGCTTTCAGGACCAAAGCCAGCAAAGCACCTGCTTTGATCTTTGCAATTTAAATATAATGCCTCTTGGAAATAATGTTATGAAAAATTCTGTTCTTCAGTAAGACTTTTCTACCACTATATACTTCTTTTTTTTTTTTGTATTTTAAGGTGTAGAATTTTTATTGTAGACCATGGTTGGCCATCTGGCACTTTATTCAGCATAGTCTTTGAGGGCAACTACAAGTTGAGTTAAAAGAGCATGAGATTTAAGAATCTCTAGAGAAAAGTGCAAATAGATTCAAGCAAAAAACCTCATTTGTCAAATTGGCAGTACAAAAGTACTACAGTGCTATGGCTACCTGTGACAGAAGTAATTCATTTGTTTTATGGATCTGTTGTGTATAGCTGCCTTTTTAAACCAATTAAAAAAGACAATTGAAAATGCCATTTTAGCTGGAGTAAGAAGCCCTAGAAAACAATGAAGAAATTTACCTCAGCAGTTCACAGGTTTAAAAAGAACAAAATAAAGCAAAAACAATCCCCCCCTCCGATCTATCCAACAATGTTTTAGTCCTCTAACCATATGGGAATCTGCATCTTCAATTTCTTCAGGCTTTGTTAATTACTTCGTTTAGTGATTCTACCAAAACAGTTAGTTTAGGGATTTTTTTTTTTTTTGGGCAGGCTATTGTATTTTTAATATGCTTGTACTGGCCCTAAATGTATAAGAAAGCTATTTATGTTGTGATCTGAATTTGTGATTTGTGATCTGATTTTTTTTTTTTAATCCTAGGCGCACACTGCAGTCAGCAATGATCAAAGATGGGCTCATTTTCTGGCTGGTTGATGTTCTAATAGACCCAGATTGCCTGTCTGATTACAACCTGGAGTACTGTGCTGCCTTGCTCATGAATCTTTGTCTGCGGAGTGCAGGTGTCTTACATTTTGAGTTACAACCTTATTCCAAGAATTAGAGAGGGAAGATTGTGAATCTTTTTCTCCTGTTCTACCAGGATTCTTTCAAGTGACTACACTCAGCAGCAGGAACCACAACCAGAGATATTTGACTGTTATAACCAACGCTTTTGAGCACATCTGCCTTCCAAGAATTCCAATTATGGGAATTCTAAAGAATTAAGCAAAGAAATAAGCAATGGCACCCTATAAGATTTGATTATTTTTTTTAGTAGTATGTGATGGCTGCCATTGCTACATTCCAGGCCCACTTTTCAAAGGACACTCTGTGTCCACTTACAGATTCTCTGTTAGAGATTTCTTTGTAAACAGAAAGAACTGGGTTGAGGAGTAAGGGCGAGGAGCTTAACCTTCATCTTGCTTTCACTTCTACAAAGCAGAGATTCCCCCCAAGAAAATAAGATCCTGTCTGTGTCCAAGAGATTTACAAAGAGCATTAATTAAATTTCCTTTTAAAAAGGAAAGTGAGGTAAGGGTGAAAAATCATCTGCTTCTTGTAAGCAAAAAAATGCCTTTGTTAAATTTTTCAATCCCCTTTGTGTTGCATCCTGTCCAAGACTACAACTGCATAAATCTAGAGTAATTTCACTGATTTCAACTCGGTTATGCTGAACAGCATTTGTCAGGAACAAGAAACAGTATTGCTCTGTGCAAACTATATTTAATACTAATTCTAAAAAGTAAGAAAGAAACTTGCTCTGATGTGTTCTATTTTTCAAGCATGTTTATGTGTTCTGCTTTTGCAGGGAAGAAAATATGTGCAAGTATCCCAAACCCCATGCTCAGAGTTCTTTCTGGTCTTCTGGACCACGAGAATCCTAAGGTATTTGTATATCAAACTTTGGGTTAATGAAAAGGTGGAAAGAAAAATTAAAAAAAGAAGAAAGGAAAAAATGTAAAAAGTAAATTGGTTTTGTTTCCTTTATTAGATCCTTGTTAATTAAGTTGCATGAATTTTGCCTAAAATTCACAAAAGCATAGATTTTATTTTAGTAAGCAGAGGTCTTTTTAGACCAGAAGCACGTCTTGCTTTAACAAACATTGGCAGCTAAGAATGGCAGCTGTGGATGCACTTACCATGCAGTCCATGTGCCTTGACTGCAGTTTCTGATGCTTAAATGTCATGCACCCAAATCAGCTCAAGCTTGACTGTTCATGAGATGAGCAATATGTGATGCAAACCCATTATGCAAAACATCAGGTGCAGGGGAACACATTTGCTGTGGTTTTAAGGAATGCTATAAGAAAGCAGTAGACTTGTGACATTCATGGAGCTGCTTTGGCTTTCTCATTCTGCCTGAGGCTACAATGCTTGAAGCCTGTCTTGAGTTCATACTGGCAGGAACTTTTGCCTGTTCTTTGTCCTGCTTTTTGTACTGCTATTAGTGTTTGTCAGAAATTAACCTTTTTTCTGCTTTTCTCTCTTTCTTTGCCTTTTTTTATTCTTTCTTATGACTAGGTTAGTTTGCAAGAATACATTATCAGAAGCAGGGGGGGCTGTTTGGGAAATTGGCATGCAGCACGCTGGTTTAGATCAACCATATCACAATATATTTGCATCCTAAAAGTTCTCTGTTTCCCATGTGGGAATTTTTGCAAGTCCAGTCTAGCCTGGTTAAACTCTTTGAAGTATAGTTATTCTATACTTTTGGTCTCATATTCTGATAGTCAGCTGGGAGAAATTGAAGAGCTTTTCTTCATGGTATTACTATTTCTTCCTCTTAGATCCAGTCATATGTGAATGGAGTACTGTACAGTATTCTGGCCATCCCTGCTGTCCGAGAAGAAGCCAAAGAAATGGTAAGAAATGCTGCTTTGCAGAGCATGAAAATCAACATCTCTGCCAGAGATGGCCCAGACAGAGCACAGCAGGGCTGTGAGGTGGGAGCCAGGGCATTTTGAGAAGGGAACCCACAAGAGGCCCTTTCCCTTTGATCCTCAGGGAAGTATAAATTATTTCTCAAACACTTCTGCCATATTTCCAGATCTTTTTCCGAGGAGTGGAGTCCCAGTAGTGTGAAGGATTCTGTCTGAATTATAAATTAAAGGTGTCATTTTAGAATTGTGTGTCCTTCTAGCATTTTGTAGACTCCTTGTGGTCCCAGGAGATGCTTTCATCTTACCTGCTACTTCTTCCCCTTATTCTGCACCAGTGAGTAGCCACTAGAAGGACTTCTTGCTGCTTTTCCTTCTGCCTGGTATAGACATGGTTATCTGGGGAAGGAGCAGGAGGAAGATTTCAGAACTAGGAACTGATCTCCTGTGGAAGTTAGTCTAATGGTAATGACTGTGTTTCAACTTCTGTGTTTGAGGAAGCTGTTCCTGGGAGAGCAGCATGTCTTTGTATCTTAAGAACGAATCCAGAGAGTTATGGAGACATAATTGTTGTCAGATGTTCTACCTCACAGAGGACAGAGGATTGGAAGTGATCATAAAAGCTTAAAGACACAACATCAAGGCTATAAGGAGCCATAAAGAGGGAAACCAGGTTTAAAGTCCCAAGCTGGTTCTGTTTTCTCCTTTCTTTCTCTGAACCTTGCACTGTTGTCTCTGTGGATGCAAATTTTATGCTGTTCTGATGACTATTGTGTAGTGAATTCAGAAGGCAAAAGCAGCAGATCTGTTGTAAAAATTTGCTGTTCATCATGGACATGTCTCTGTTTAAGCTTCGAAGCAATGTAGAGAACATAGATTGTTCTCTCTGCAACACTTGGAGCTGGACACCATGGTTTGCTTTACACTGCCTCTGTTTTCCCTGACCAAAAAAAAAAGTTATTTTAGCTAACAGATCTCTGTCACTGTGGTGACATGAGACACTGATCTACCAATACTTTCTGCTACATCCAGGGAATGGAAGAAATTCTGCGCTGCCTTATCAAGGAAAGAAATGAAGAGATGATTCGACAGATGGAATTTGTTATCAAGCAACTCAATTCAGGTCAGAACACAGGCAGCTATCAGAGCTTGAAATCCTTCACAAAAGCCATAAAAAAGCTCATGTTTTTACTTGGCATTGGAAACCTCAAAGAATAACAATAGTGTGATGGTCTTAGAGAGGGTGAATAATGAATGTCAGGATTTGAAAGTAATGTATTTTAAAATTTCCTTTATGTTGTAGTAATAAGGAAGAAATAAAAGGCTGAGTAAGACACAATTCCAAAGTTTTGGGATCATAAATAAAATTACCTTTGCTATTTTCTTTCATGCCAGTGGTCTGATGGTAATGAGAGACTGCTGCCAACTGCACAAATGCAGTAGAAATTTATAAAATAGGATTTAGGGACTAGGTCTGTCTATGCTCATATCTTGCTCTGTTGAGGTGTAGCTTTATGTGAAATGGCTCATCCTGAATAGGGAGCAGAGACCATCCTTTTTGGAGAGGATGTTGATGGGTCATGAGAGTTGTAGATGCTGTTAATACAGACTGAGAAGGTGGAATATTTATTCCATTTCCTTTTGCCTGTGACTGAAAGGAAAAATGAAGAAAGAGAAAACAAATAATGGAAAGGAGATTAGTTCTGATTGCATCTTTCTGTACAGTAAACATAGAACAAGTTGAACTGCTCTGTTTGGCTTTAAGAAAGAGAACACAGCCTGTCTTTTTCTTTATTTTTTTTCTTGTTCTTTTACCAGCTAGAACTTTTACAAATTCAACCTTGTAAAAGAACAAATAAAATATTTAAGTACTGTATTGCCACTATACAATGTTTTTTCTTCAGGGTTATAGAATCACTCCTATCTGAAAATGGCATTTTTAAGAGCTTTTGTCTGAGTCATTGATGATTCAGATTTCCAGTATAAGCTGGCCACTCTTTTCCTGAGGAAATAATTTTATCCAAAACTTACAATAAGTGTTCTGCATAAGAACTAACTTTTTATGTACAAAAGCAGTATAATATTAAAGTATTTTTAGGCAGAAGTAGAGTCTCTTATTAAAAAAAACTTGAAAAATAGACAAACTTGCAGGTGCACACACTTTCATTTAAGTCTTGTCAGTAAATACAGTGAGGTGTCACTGTGGATTTTCTGAGAAAGTAACTATTCCAGAGGGCTTCTATTTCTGCCATTTTCCAAAATATGAATTGATTTCAGTGATTTCTAGTAGAATGCTTATATGATCAAATTATTCCAACAGCTGTCCTGAAAAGGACATGAGTGTATGAGAAGCAGGTTAAATCTTGCTCCTGTAAAACTGAGGTAACAAGATCCTGTTAAGTTGTACATGTGCAGCTTAACTGACACCATTTTGTTTTGCTTCTTTCTAGAAGAGCCATTCAATGATAGTATTGTGTCTGATGATGAGGAGGAAGAGGAGTATGAGGAAGTAAGTAAAGGCTTTCTGGCCCCTTTTACAAAGATCCTTAACCTTCTAGAAAGAAAATATTTCTGTCCATAAACCAGATGTTGGTTTTCTGGTTTTGCATATGGTTTTTATGTTTACTTAATTATTCTTGCATTAACAAGAAGATTGGATCTGTTTCCATTACCTTTTCTTCATTTGAAGCCCTGCTCTTTTATTTTAGCAACTCACCACCTCTGTGACAAGTAAAGGATTATAGCTTGACATAAGTGAAGAGATGAGGAATTACTGTAGAAGTAGGAATCTTGCTTTCAAGCAGACCTATTGGATGCAGTTAAAAAAGAAATATTTTTACCAGAATAGTTTATAAACAGGTTGTCACTTTTTCTTAAGGTATCATTATCTATTCAGAGTGCTTTATCTGCTGTTTAAAAACTTTGAAATATATTTAGTAAATTACTAGAATATAAGAAAGGGAAACAGTTATTACAAATAAGGAATAAGTACCATGAGAAAATAAAATAAAATAAGCATGAGAAACGATCACAGTAAATATAAGCTGATTAGCTTTGTATTTCCTTCTCTGCTAATAAATGCATTCTACACCAGTATTTCAACATGTTTTAAGTTGTCTTCATAGAGCCATGGGTGTAGACAACACAACATACTGGATCACCTAAATTAATAACCAAAGCAAGATGTAAATCTTGTGAGGGAAATGTTATACCCAGTTTTCACTGCTGGTGTTGCCATTTCTGCATTGCCAGGAGTGCACGGTGAAAGCTTGAAAATACAGTGTCAGCAGTTACGTGGGAGTTTTATCTTGAGGAAATCTACCCCACTGCATTTTTATTTTATTCAGAAGTCTTGCTTGAGAAATTTAAAAAAACAGCTATAGTAGATGTCCTGGAAACAGTATTTGTGCATACTTAGGTGTGTGTATGTGTGCAAATACATTCATAGCATCTGTTTGGCCCTGAACAGTGACATGGGGAGTGAGTGAACTGCAAAATGTTCTTGTATTAGCAGTGTTACTGCATAACAGATTCACTGAAAACCATGCTTTTAGACTAAATATAAGATTTTTGTCCTGAACCAACAAAGAATAAGACAGATAAAACTTAGTTGTGTCCACATTCTAGTAGCTCATAGCACATTAATGGGAATGACAGTGACTGAGGAAAACCAAGTCTAAAATTTTTCCTGTTGCTGCAGCATGACAGAATACATTTTCTAGTGCACACTGACCTTTTTCTGTTTTGAGAACAGATGAAAATGCAAGTATCCTGACTGCAGCAGCTGTGGTATACTCTCAGCTGCTATGGGGTGCAGCATCATGCAGGATGCAGCCTTTGCCTGGCAGTATCCAGGGAAGCCTTGCACTGGTTGCATTATTTATCCAGTTTTTGTGTTGTGGCACAATAGGTGGTGAACTAATAGTCCCTTTGCCTAAAGTTTGAGCTATGTAGAAATTCCAAGTTTAGAGCTAGAAAATAAGTTTTATTTAACAATCAACTCTCCCCTTCTTATTCTAAGGGGAGAGTTCTAAGTGAGTTCTGAGGGAATTCAGTAAACTTTTCTTGTAGGAGTAGATTATTGTGATTGTTTCACCTCCTGCAGTCCTGAAGTCTGTTTTTTATAATCTTTCCACTCCTCCAACTGAAAATCAATGCTTGTGGTGGAAGATGGGCTTCCTGGAGATTAATCATTAAAACTTCCCTTTGCTTAAAATGCTGGTTAACACCTTTTAACTGACATCTCTAAGCTTTGAGTCTCTTGGGTGTATGGTGAGAATCCAAGGTGATAATACCTTTGCTTGAACTTCAGCATACTTTTTTAAAGGATACTGTGTTTTGTTGTGAAAACACGTGGATAAGCAGCTCCTTCCTGGAAAGGTGTGGCATTGCTGCTGCTTACAATTCCAGCAAAGGCTCTAGGTCAAATCCTTTTGAAATGTATTTTTGCCACTGGACCATCATGTGATTAAAATGGACTTCTGGCATTTCTTATTATTTGACTCAAAAAACAACAGTAGGATTTTGTGTCCAATTCCAGCTTTTCATTAGCTTCACTATTATATTAAAAAGAAAAGCCAAATTTGAAACTGTTTTTAGTGTAACATTAATTGCAACACATTCTGCATCCTGATTGCTGCTGGGAACTATAATTCCGTTCTGCTACAAGGACATCTGGTTTCTTAGTCCTTCAGTTTAGAAAATATAGTTTACAAATATAATGGCAGTTATGCATAATGTTGTTACTTTGTTAAATAAACAAAGATTTGTTGACTCACTACCTCAATGATTGGAACTCTTTTGTATTTTAGAATTGCAGTGAGTTATTGTTCTCAATGGCGTTCTATGATAACATCTGATGTTGTGATCTGGCAACAGAAAGTTTTGGAAAATTTTATCCAAAATCTTGATTTTATGTAACTTTTAAACCACTACAGACTGAATGCATTTCAGAATGTGTCCATATATTGCCAGTGTTGCCAATTTAGTGACATGCTTTCAGACTGCTTACTGATGTTAGAATTTGTTGCTCAATACCTTTATTTATACCTTTACAACTTAAGAAACAACAAAAAGACTCTCATGCAGCCCTAATTTGCAGATTTTGCTCCAGCTTTAATTATTTACAAGAGCATGCAATGTTCCCAGTGCTGTTACTCTTACCTGTCATGGGGTTTTTTTTGCTTTTATCTGTGTTTAATTTAGAGTTGATGAATTCTCTCCTGGCTTTGAGCAGATCTTGTGGTAATGGCTACTTTCTCCTAAACGCTGTGGCTAAGATGCAGTTGAGCCTGTTAGAGGAAAATTCTGGGATTTCTAAGGGCATCATACATTCAGAAATTTAAGATTCTGTACTATGTCATGCTGGAGCATATAACCATATAAAAATGTCTGTATGTGTGCTGTTATTCAGAAATAAGTTGGCTTTTATGTTTGGCTGGTAAGCTTTAAATTAACTAGTGCAGAGCTTAGGATACATTGGCTCCTGGAGTACATACCCAGCCTTGAGATGTCAGCCTTCTGGGGTGTGTTGACACCCACAGTCACAGTGTGTATTTCCTGGTGCTCAGTATTCTCTTGACTCGTCTGTTAAATACTAACTTAATTTATCTTCAATATTTGATCTTTGCGTTCATTTCTTTATTTGACTTGGATCATCTTGAAAAGCTGCTTGTTAAAGTGAATGTGTGATATTGTAGCTCTGATTCCAAAGCTTGGTTACAAGCTGGAGCTGGGTGAGGTTCCTGTACAGTGAAGATTTATCAGACACCCTCTGATCCGCTGTCACTCAGCACCTGGCAATAAAATCAGAGAGCTGCCGTGTGAAAATCCACTTCAGCCACAGAGCACATCAAAAGGAAGGGCTTAATCACAGGGCTTCCAGCCATTACCTTAACGAGCTTGGCTTCCAACATCTGCTGCAGCCTGTGAGCAGTGGGGAACAGGGCACCCATTGTGTTATTTCAGCAGTGGAGTGATGGCACATGGGCAAAGTCCTTATTTTGTACAAGGAGGCAGAGGGGGGACACTTTCAGGCTTGGTTTCCTGGCAGGTTAAATAATGTCAGGGAGCAGGATTGGCTGCATTAACAAACCTTGTAAAAAAAAAAATATCCCCCATACCTATTTATAGAGCTTATCTTTGCAGCTTCCCCCCCCCTCCCCATTAAAAATACACTATATTGTGGACTTTGGAGTGTGGTTTCTTGGTGGGGGGGTGAGAGGTGATGGGTTGTTTTTTGCTTGATACAGATGATTGTTGCCTAGTCTTCAAGTGTTTGTCCTTTTGCCATCATCTGTGTTATTTTTCACACATACCCAGCTTTCCAGGTAATTAAGAGCTGATTGTGACCATTTAAAACTGAGTCTAAATCTCACAAAAGTAAGACTGCTTTTCATTTTTGTTATGCTCTGGAGTTCACCAGAGTCCAGTGGAGATTGTTTTTAATGGAGTTTATGCCAGACACTCTACATAACTATGCAATATACCTTTTTAGAATGATTTCTTTACTTTTTCTCATTTACTGTTTTTGACAGTCATTTACATTTACTGTCACAACAGGTTTCAAAAGCAAAGACCATTTTCTTCATCTGGAGTGGGTCTGTCTTTGCAGGACAGAAGAGAATTCTTTCTGGTAGCAAAACACAAGCAAAAAATGTCTTGTCCTTGTACTACTGGTTTTGGTTTGTTGGAGGAATCACTCAAACTTCAAAATTTCCTGGCTTTTTTGATGTGTAGAAGCTGCAGAGCTTCCATGAAAGATGAATCACCCATAGCTATTCTAGAAATAGGCACCAGAGAGTGAATTCTTGGTAGTTTTTACTTTAAGTTGGTTACATTTGGGTTTGTGGAATAAAATCAACAGAGGGTTGTTGCCTTGTTGTATGATCTTTTTATCCTGAAATACTGATTCCAAGCTTTTTGTACCAGCTCTTGGGTTTGTTTTTTTTTTAATTGCCAGCTTTAAAGTTTCCTTGCACCCCTGAGTTTCTTGTTGCCTTGCAGGAGGACAATGACATCCTGGAGCCTGATCTGGACAAAGATGAGATTTTGCTGCCTCAGCTGGGGGAGCTTTCAGGAGAGAAGCTGCTAACAACAGAGTACTTGGGAGTGAGTACCACTCCTTAGAATCTTAAAATAAATTAATTTCCTGGTTAAGTGTTTTATTTCAGCAGTTTCACCACTTTCTTCAATTTGTTGCTTGAAGAGGCAGATGCTACCTGCAGAGCAGTCTGGATCTTTCACAGTCTGTGCATGAGCTGCTGCTTAGGAGAAGCAGAAGCAGTGTGAGAAAGGAGCTACCCTCTCACAGGGGGTGGTCAGGCTGTGGCTTAATAATAAGCTACAGGCAGCCTTAGGGTTCTAGTGCTACACCAGTGACTCTGAGCACACAAAGCAAAGTACTGAGCAGGTTAATAACTGGAACATTCTGCTGGTCTGAAATTATTTTAGAAAAAAGAAAAGTTGAAAAGTCAACTGCTCCTGCAGGCGTTGTGCTGGATCAAGTATTGTCTGCCTTACTTCAAGCAGCAAAAAGCTATTAAGTAAAAAAGCATAAAGTTTGTATGAATGCCATTTAGTGTGCTGTGACTAATTTGAGATATTCAGAGGGCTGGAGCACCTCTCCTGTGAAAACAGGCTTAGAGAGTGGTGGTATTCAGCCTGGAGATGAGAAGGCTCCAGGGAGACCTTATTGTAGGCATTCAGTCCTAAAAGGGTCTACAAGAAAGCTGGAGAGGAGCTTTTTCACAAGAACATGTAGGGATAGGACAGGGGGGAATGGCTTCAAACTGAAAGGGAGTAGGTTAGATTAGATACAAGGAAAAATAGTTCTTCCCTGTGGGGATGGTGAGGCTCTGGCACTGGTTGCCCAGGGAAGCTGTGGCAGCTGCATCCCTGGAAGTGTTTGAGGCCAGGTTGGATGAGGCTTTGAGCGACCTGATGCAGTGAAAGGTGGCTTGGAACTGGATGTTCTTTATGAACCTTTCCAACCCAGCCCATTCTATTATAAATGTGCACCTTCTGAATTCAAGAATCCGGAATCCTGACAATGGAAAAGTGACCTGAGGGAAGATGTTGTGAAAGAGCTTTCAGTGATTCCAGGAAGTTTTATGCAGTGACACCAGAAGGCAATTTAGTTTCTGCTGCAATGTTTCTGAAGAATTTTCTTTATGGCTTCAAATGTTTTTCCACTGCATTTATTTTTCTTCCTTTCCTGTATATCAGATAATGACTCACACTCCAAAAACTAAGAAGAAGCAATTTGCTGGTGTGCATCAGAGTACAGATGAGCCTCTACAGAGACCTGTGACACCAGGTTATCACAGAACTGCATATCTAATGTAAGTCCAAACAAATGAGACCAAGTTAGTTTTTTTAAGCTCTTTTAAAAAGCATAACAACAAAAGAAGCCCATAACAATGCCTAATAGCTAAACCTTCTCTATCTAAAAGTGCATTGCCATTGTCATTCATTGCAGATCATTTCAAAAAAAGGAGCAAAACATAGCAGGCAGAGAAAGGTCCACTGGCTGAGGTCACATTCTAAAAATAGTTGAATGAATATATACTGATCAGGTTGATTTAAATTTGTATTGTATCCCACATGTTCTTGCATCTTCTTGTAAAATACTCCATTGGAAAGTTGCACCAAACATCTACAATGCCTGGGATCTTCCACTTCACAGGCAACAAAGTGTATTTGCTCTAGGGAGGTTTGTTAGAGGACAGATGAAAAAGAAAATGGATAGAATAAAAATCTTGTTATGTTGTGTTTCCCTGCTTTGGAAATACAGTTTCCATCAGAAGTGTGTATGACACTTTGCTCCTGGTGTGATTTGGGTCAGAGTAGAAGGCTTATTGTAAAGGGAATAAAGGAGTCTTACCATGTAGAGCTCCTTGAATATTCTCTGCTTTCTGTTAGAACAAGTATATCTTAATTTCTGACATGAGATTTGTCCTGTTCACTGTCTTGACTGAGGAAGTAAAATACCAATGAAATCCCAAATTTAAATGATTTTTTAACTTTCAGTTGCATAGTTTTGGATTTGATCAAGTCTGGGTAGCTATGATACAGGCATGTTTATTGTGAGGATTTAATGTTTTTGTTTCTGTGGATATTTAATCTGAGACACTACAAGACTAACCAAGCATGATGAGAGTACTCAAGACTCAAAGGATTGGTATGGGTGTGTTAAAATGAGTGGGTAACCTGAAACACAACAATGTAATGAAATTACAGATGGTTCTTTGAACACATCAGTCCTGAAGATTGTCCCATGCTGTCCCTCTGCCACTCTTTGCTTTTCTGTCCATATTTTCTATTTCCTAGAGTACTTTTCCTCCTCATTTTAGTGTGGAAAATGGGTAAAGAAGACAGTGAGGACTGATGTAGTTGCACAGGTGTAGGTGACTTTGAGTGAAGTCTGTTTTTGGACAAGGAGTGGTCACAGCCTTATCTTGCCTCCCACTGTCTCATGCTGGAATTAGCATTCCTACATGCAGGTGACCTGAGTGGGAGCCCCCCTGAGTCATCCAAATATACCTTTTTGGCAGGTGTACCATTCTTGTGGGATTATATGTTTTAGGTCACCAGGGCCTTGGAACAGACAAGAGTAACATACCAGATCTGGGCATGGACAAAATCCCAGAAGACATTTATTTTTTTAAAAAACAAGATGAAGGAAACACACACTTCCAAAGCAGAAGAATTTTTTGCTATTCCATGGCAGAATTTGCCTTAAAATCTTAATCTTTATTCTGAGTACTGGCCTGGATAAAATGGCATTTGTTTGGACATGGCCCTACTCTGCCTGGTATAGCCTAAATGTGGATTTGGAGTTCTGACTTTGTGTCTTTTCTTACAGTGGCCAACTTTTTGCACCATCACAACATCCACAGTTTTTGCAAGACCTCTCCTCATATATATTAAAAATGTGTGTTTGTGTGTCAGAAGAAAGCAGCAATTAATTAATATGTTAGTAAAATAGTGATTACCTAATAATTTTCATGCAGTTCTCCAAAAGAACTGCAGGCCTTAAAAATCTAGACTGATTAATCTATGCCTAAATATACATATACTGGTTATCTATGCCTAAATATACATTGCCACTTTCCTGTGGGGTTAGTGTTAGAGTTCAAGGTCCCCCTTACCCTGCACAGTATTTCACCCAGGCTGGGCTTGGAGACCTGGGCTGATTCTGTGGAATTGGCTGTTAGGGCAGTGTTACAGTCGAGTTTTTAAAGTTACTAGAAATTCCTCTGCCCAGATTAATGTGCTAATGAGACCACATGCCAAAATCAATGTTGTGCATTTTATTTGATAATAAATATGAGAGAGGGAAGGAGAAGAAGGAAGAGAAAGAAACAGAAAAGAGGTGGGGGTACAGAAAGAGAGTGACAGAGACAGATGAAAGAAAGTCTCACCGCTCCAAGGATCCCAAGGATGCTCTGTTGATCCTCTCCAGCTCTGGTCCTCTTGGTGGTGAGGGTGCCCCAAAAAGCACAGAATGCAGTGGATGAGGACATGCTCAGCCAGGTGGGAATGCCCAGGTGGCTCCCCTGGGGGGGCTGCTTGACTCAGGCTCTTGCAGCAGGCTCTGCGGCTGTTGCATCACTTTGCCTCTCCTGCAGTGCTGTGGTGCAAGGCCTTAGGCATGAATCTGAGGGATGCTTTGGGGGTCTTTGATGGATTCTGACACCCCCTCAGCTGCCTCCCACATCAGTGTGCCGTGGATGTGGCCCGTGGGGTTGGGGTTACACTGCTGGGCCAGTTCGTGTAAGGGAGGATGGGTGTTCAGTGCCTCTGACCGGAGGCTGCGCCCAAAACCGCCTGCCCCCCTCGTTCCAGGGGAATCTGTGTAAACCTGGCCTCTGTGGCCTCAGCCCAAACCCAGCCAGGGATGATTCTCTGCTGCATTTGGCTTTCTTGTAGATGCATTCCTTGCTCTCAGCCTTGTTTGCTTCTCCCTAGACCTGAGGTGATTGAACATATCTTATCTTATCTAATCTAGCCTGTTTACTGGCACAGTTCAAAGTTCCAGCCAGGCATCTTCAAGGAGGGGGGCCTTCTGTAGTTATAGGTTCTTTTTGCTATAGGGCAAAATTCCTTCCTAACAATGTTTAAGGCCTGAACCATTTCAGTCCCTGACAGGCAGCCTTACATCCTATTTGGAAATTATATTTTCAGGAATAAATCATCATTATCACTGGAGTGTCTAAGCATTACATTCTTGTTTTATAAGTGGAGAGGAAACCAAGCTTGTGAAAATGAAATTACTTCATTCTGGGAAGTCAAAAAAATTGTGTCAAACCCATGGGAGTGGCTTTTATTTCCCTGTGTCATGTACTGCACTACAATTTTTGCATCAGAAATAATCTCTGGAAGTGATTGCTGCCTCTCTTTAGCACCATCACCCAGGCAGGCTGTTTACTTAAGCGTCCCGGGGTCCTGGAGTGACTCGAGTCTTGTATTTGGCACAATTTGAATCCTCTCAGTTGAGCAGCTTGTGCCTCTGCAAGACGGCTGCAGGTCACTGCTGGATACAAATTAAAAACACATTTCTGTCATGCTGGTTCTGGGAGCTCTTGGGCTAAGAGAAGTGTTAGTTTGATGGTGTGAAGCAGTCTTTACAGATTGCCTTGCTATGCAAACTACAGAGGAGAAATATAAACTGCAGAAATCTAACACTGTGAAAATACATGAAAATTAATTTCCCTCCTGCTCTGCCCAAATGGTAGAAATACTGTGAGTGTTTGATGCAGGAAACAAGCAATACCACCCTGAATGAGAAGTTTGTCCTTTGTACCTAACTAATTTGTGTGCAGGAAACTGCAATGAGTAGAGGAGGACATTCTCAAACTACATTTTGCAGCAGAAAAGGACAAGCTTTGACGGCTTTTATGCTGTTCTAATTTTAGTAGAAATTCATTTACTAAAATAAGGAAATACTCATTTGGAAATTTTTGCAGGAGGAAGACAATAAACACTTAGCTGCCTTAATTTGAAAGCAATATCTGAACTGGATGTATTTTGTAGTTTCAATAATTTAAGTGGCTAGTATCATGTGAAATCTCCTGAAAAACATTAGACACTTTTGCCCTGGGTACAGCTTGTCTACCAGATATAATCCAGGACAGTTCATCTGAATTATCTGAAGTCTTGTATTCAGCAGAGGGGTTAAACTACATTAAAAATTTTTGTAAATGCTGCCATTCAAAATTGAAGTGAATATAACTTGTTTGAAGTTCTTCATGTGAGACTCAATGTAATATATTCCATTTAAAACATCATGAAATAGGAAGCAATTGAGGAGATACTATAACGTGTCTCTTTGAGTTGTTGGTTCATACCTCCAAAAGGGAGGGGGGGTGAAGATCTTTAGTGCTGAATAGAAGTATTCACACAGAAAATTAATGCAGAATAGCCACTGCACATGAAACAGCCATTTCATGCTAATTTTTCTATGACTTCCCAGTGCAGACAAGGCTCTAGTTACTTCAGATGAATTGTCATGGGATCCCTGTATGGACAAGCTCTTGCTGTATGGAGCTGAGGGAGTCAGGAAATACTGGAAAGCTGCCTTCTTTTTCTTTTTTTCATTTTTCCCTCCTTCTTTAAAGACTCGCTGGCTGAGATCACTCAAGGGGGCCTGAACTACTTAATATTCTGCTAGCTATTTCCTTAGAAACTGATTTAGCTGTGAAATCATTAACTGCCTCCTTGGACTGCATCCTTTTTACTAGAAGTGTGGTTCAGTTACCTTAACCTGATATTGGGCAGGGAAACTTTCCCTGTCTGCCAACTTCTTTCTTCTTTTCACACGCTTTTCACACCCTCTCACTTGTGCTGTGTTTTATTGCTTACTAGTAAGCAATTGTGGCCCTGTTCTGTCCTTCAGCTGATTCAGTTTCCCACTGATCCACTTCACTTGTGAAATCAAGAGTTCTATTTGTTCCCTACCTTGTTTTAAGTCAGTGTTGCATATTGCTCTTTAAAGTGAAATCCTTGGAACATTCAGAGGCAAATCTTAAATCCTTGAAAAACTAAGTATTGAAGATCTCTCAGGCCCATTTCTACAGTCTTTTTCTTTAAGTGTCATGGTGGTATTTTGGGTCTTCAGACTGCAGGGAGTTATGGTTTTCTTTCCTCAGCTCTTTTATTGCAGTAGGAAAAAATGTTAATTTCAAATATGTTTGATGTCAGCTGGTTTGGGGGAGCTACAGTCAAGTAGTTAAATTATATCCTTAATACTGGTTTGCAATATGAAATTTAAAATAATTTCAATGTGTACTATGTCATTACAGGCAATTAGAAGAAATTAGAATTTACTCTGATTAAACTTTTTCTACTGTAAGCATTCACCTTGCATTCTCCTTTCTCCTCCAGGCCAGAAAACAGTTCCAGTTCCTGTCACGACAGGGACGAGAAGCTGCAGTCTCTAGCGAGTGGTGCTTCTTCCACTTGTGGTGGGAGACAGTCCAGCATTTCTGACTTCTGCATTTCCCCCTCATGTAAGGATGGTCTGTGGGTGCTGTTCTTAATTGCTGACATCTTCCTTGGCTGAGGCAGGTGTAGGGGGCCTGGACTGTGTGTTGTAGATTGGGGATTCTTTTAGTGTAGTGTGGACATGGCCCTCTGGCCATTTATAAAGCCTGGGTCGGTCTGCAGGAGCTTGGGGCACACAGCAGGCTTCAGCTCCAGCTGAATGCATGGCCACAGGTGATGTGTGGCCAGCAGACACCGATGGTCTCGCTTGCCTTGCTCCATCTTGCTTCCTGCGGGAGTGCCAAGGATCAAACCCAGGGCTTCCGCTGTGTGAAGGATACTCTGCAATGTCCCCTGCCCAGGGAAGGAGCTGCAGCCAGAGACAGTGCACTTCCCAACAGGCAGAGCCCCTTGCTTGATCAAATATCCCTTGTTTGGATCTAAATGAATCACTGTCTGCTGGCACCTGCAGGCTCTGCTGGCTGGATCTCAGTGTTAGAGCTGAAGGCAGCTGCAGTTATCTGCTGAGATTTGCAACTGCATTCAGACCATCCAGGGCTGTGGAGGATGGGCAGCCTGGTGCTGTGTGGCTGCATTGTGGGTGGTGCTGCTAAAGATTCTGCCCGTGCAGCTTCAGCTAAAATGAATGCAAACTCAGCTGGGCCTGAGAGCTCAGAAACATGTGATGGAATTTAAAAGGTTATAGCCTTCTGAAATACTCGATTGCTGAACTTCTGATATCCACGAGATCCTGCAACTTTGGATTTTGGAATTTTAACCTTCCTGGAGGGATTCATTAACATTTGCAATTACAGATCTAAGGCAATTTGATCAGCAGTCGTAGATAAAGGATCTTGCAGCATATCCGGGACAGAATTATTAATAAGTTCAGGCAAAGTGTGCCTTTTCTTTTCAGAAAAATATGCTTTGAAGCAGTAAAGGAATAGCATACTTTTTACTTTCTCTTCTATTTTTTCAAATTTCCTAAAGGAAATGAAAAGGATTCTGAGAAAAGTAACTGAGGTCTTGCAGACAGGAATTCACTTGCATAATGCCTAGAGCTGATAAATGTAACATGCTGAAGGAGAGGAGGACAGGAGCAGGAGAAACCCCTGTCCACGATGGGCACTTGGGTTCTTGCTGCTGTGCAGCAGTGGGAGCTGCTGTTCTCAGCCTCACTGTGCACAGTAACACCTTGGGTACAGCTCAGGGGGTTTGGCCGACCAAGGGCAGCAACTCACACCAGCAAGGGTTGTAAACCAAGTAAGAGCATACTAACTTGGCACTTTTCCTGCAGAGATGGAAAAAAAGAGCATACCTGTGCTTTGTAAAGGAAATTAAGCCAAGTAGTTATCAAGGGTGTTCCTATTTAGTGTTTTAAAGTGTAACTGGATTCAATTCCTAAAGCATTTTGCAGCCATCCAGAGCCCAAGTGAACAGATTTTTGTATCTTTCCAGTGAGATGCATACACTCACCTCTGTCACTTTTGCTGTGCTGCTGATGCTTCTGATAGTTTGTTTTGTAGAGATTTGTAAAGAGGTTTAAAGAGGCAGCCTGAGTCAGTCAGCAAAGTAGATGTTGTTAGTTTTTGATGAATATTGATTTAAAGCATTCATGCTGAAGATATTTCTGCCAGCTTAAATGTTTCATTTTGTAAGAACTTTGTTGTAGCCTGTGTCTAAAACATTCTGTTAGCTGCTCTCAGTCAAAATTGTATGCAGGTGGCTACTAATAAGACTACTAGATTATATTCTTTTCCTGTAGAAAAATCTTTGAGGTCAGAATATACAACCTATTGCTAGTTTATATATATGCATTATACATGTAAAAGCACAAATAATTTTTGTCTGTGACAGAGGAAATTTTTCCTAGCATTAATGCAGGCTATAAAATAACATTGAGCTACTTGAAAGATGGCCTAAGGTTTGTTTTGGGTTTTTCCAAGTAGCAGTGACATATGTGCTTATCTTTCTTATCTTTTGGGATTTAGAAATGAGATGGAAGAGAAGAGAAAAGAGAGACTGCACTGCTGGACTCCCTGGTTGTTATGTCAGTGACAGGACTTTATTCTGCAGGATGATAATTGAGCTGGGTCTTTGAACATCTCCACTTTTCCAAAAGGCAGTGGGGATAGTCATATATAAATTGAAAAGGCTTTAATTTAAGACAATGGAAAATAAACCCTTTCTTTTCTGTTGCCTTCTAAGATACAGCAGGGAACAGAAATGTGTAAATATAATGGTACTGCTTCTAGAGGCTTTCATGATGCTCTGCTACACATCTCTGCTGTGCAATAAATGTGCTGTTTATTGACTTCTGAGCTTGGTCTGATGGTCATTCTGCAGTACCAGGAGCCTGCTTATTTCAGAATATTTGTTTCCCAGCATCACATGAGTACCTTGGGACTCAGAGTTTCATGCAGCCAAGTCACAAAATTAATAGTAAGAGACAAAGAGTGAAAAAAAAACGGAATAAAAGCTTCATGTGAACAATTAGCCTCCTCAAGGGACTACCAGAAGGAGGCTAAGTTTAGCCTCAAGGAACCTTGATCCTTTTTGTTTTCCAAAAATGAGCATAGTTCTTTAATGTCCTTCTGGAAATATTTGATTGTTCTTGAATTGGTCTGATTTTGTCTGGGTCCATCCTCTCCCCCTTTATCCTTTGATTAAGAATCAATAATTCTTGCACTCTTTTATTTTTTGTCTCCTGTGGGCAGAAAACTTGTGGACCAAAGATGAACCCTGGTCATCTTCCTACACGTACTATGCTGAATGCCAGACAGAACATGTGCTGGGCAGCAGAATGCCTGTCTGAGAGTGACCTGATCTGCATTCTTATCAGCATGAGAGAGCAAACCAGGACAGCAGCCTGTCCTGAGCATAGCAGGAATGGAGCTAGGGATTTTCCCTAAACTTTCATTGAACTTGCACATCTTGCTAGCCTTGTGGCTCTAAGCAAACTGAGTGTCCTTCACTTCCCCATTAGTGTAAGGCAGAAATTGAGTCTGACAGAAGTGTAAAACACTTCTTTTTGTCTGCAGTGGCCCTGTTACTGTGGATATGTACAGACAGCTACAAGGGGTTGTGTTATTGTGGCTTTAATGAGATACTGGATGAAGCTGATGTGTGTTAACTGCAGTTCTGCATGCTCCTATCCCATTGCAAGTGCACAGTGTAGCCAGTTTTATTTTCCAACTGCAAAGTTGGAAAAAAAACTGGCTTAAATTGCCACACTTACAGCTGTTTTGCTCAGGTGATGAGCCCTAATACATTCTGCCACACAAACTCAGTAGGCTGCCAAAACCTCAAGGTTTCCTTCATACAGCAGGAGTTGTGACTTGATTGAATTTCTAATAAAACTGTAAGGAGACAACTCCTCACTGAACTGTGTTTCTTTTTTAAGCAGCAGTTGAAATGAAGTCATCTGAAGTATTTGCATCAGGCCATAGAACGGACCAACACATCCCAGCTGGTGATACCTTATCTTCTCAATCTGCTGACTTCACTGAGGACAAAGTAAATGATCAATCTCACAGGTATGCTTTATCCAGAGAATACCTAAAATTGTGAGAGGAGTCTGACAGGATTTACCAGCTAATTCCATGCTGCTGTAAAGACAATCTGTGAATTTACTTGATGTGTGATGTAGTCTGGCCTGAGACAGCTGTGGTGGTGCTTGCCAAACAAAATACCCTTTGCTGTGCCAGAGGCAGCTGTTCAATTTCTAAGCATCTGGTTCAGAATGAGAGAAGTCTCAAGCAAGACATTATTAATGAACTTCACATGTATGCTCAATGCAGCCCTCTGAAAATAAAACTTCCTGATTGCTTCCTTAGATGACTCAACACTAGTCCATGAAAATCATTTCTTAGTAAAGAAATAGGTAGGACTGTGAGAACAGGACAATAATTAACATGCAGAAGGAAGAAAAATGAAGCATTTAAATGGGTTAAGAGTGCTTAAACATGCTGAGCTGCTAGCACTGCTAACCAGAGTCCTTCATTTATCCACTAGATGGGTACAGCAAAGAGGGAAAGTTATGAGATCACCCAGCAATGGGTTTCAACTCTTCCTTGAAATTATTCCTGTAAAATGAAAGTTTATGCTCTCCTTATCTGCTTATCCTGTTCACCTTAAGCCCTCTGTGAAACCTTTGTCACGTGTACAACTGTGATCTTATATCTTGGATGAGAACAAGGAATTAATTAGCAATTGGACTAAAGTCTACCAGTTTTCAGAGCCTGCATTTGTCCTTCAGACATTAACAGCTTTTTCCTATAACTAATTGGATTGGGCCAAGTTTTAAACAGCGTAGACAAATTTTAAAAGCAAATATGTTCCAGAACTAAAACACAGAATGGGTGGAGATGTGTTAAAGGAAAGCTTTTACAAGCTCTTTATGCACCTGATTTTTCAGGTTGGTTATTTGTGTCAATTACAGCTTTAGCACTTCAGAAAGATTCTGTCTAGAACTTTGTTTCCTTAATGCCTACAGATGCCAGTGTGTGGTTTTGGGTTTTTTGGGGGGGCTGGTGTGGCTTTGCTTGTTTGGTTGGGGTTTTTTCCCCAGTTGCACTGTTTCATGGTGACATCTGAGAAATTATACGTTGTCAACAAACTGTCACTGGTTTCAGCTGAAGTGATTAGTAGTCATACCTCTGGGCCAGCATTACTGGTTTTATTTCTGTTGTCTGTTGTAACAGTATCTAAGCACATATTAGAAATACAAATAGACCATATAAATTTATGGCCAGTTTGTTTGCTCTGTGGTGGAGATAGGGATATTATTTTTCAGGCTTTGCTTCCAGGAAGCAAGTAAAATTGGCAGCATCTTGTTCCTCACCTTAGTGAGATGCCTTGCTTCTCTACATAACCTGTTATTAAAAAGGTGTGTTCCCAGTAGTTTTTAATATTTGTTCACAAACATATGTCTAAATCTCAGGATGGGATTTATAGAAGTGAAGGCACAGGTGCAGTATCCTGCAGAGGAAGATCATATCTTTTCACCCTGTGTTTCCTCAGCATGCATGCAGTAATTTGGATTTCCAAACACAGCCTTGAGTTACAGGTACAGGAATGCAGCCATTCTCAGTCAAAGAGAGCACAGGGTTTTCTGTGTCAAGAGTCTTTTGTTAATATGTTGGTGTTGCAATACCTAGACCTGCCTTTTCATTCTTTCACTCCTGGATGCAGACTATAATTTGTTTGCAAAACAAACAGGACTAATAAATCACTTCTTTGCTCATAGTTTTGTCCACTGTAAGAATTGCCTCCTTCCTGGAGGCAAATACCTGTTTGGCAAATGCCAAGACCCTCCTAGAAGAGGTATGTATGAGAAAAGGAGGGCTGAGCTGGGCTGTGGAAGTGGTCACTTCTCTTTCCCCTCTTCCTTAGCAGTGTAATTTGGGAACTTAACTGCACAGAGCTGAGTGAAAGGATGCAAAATCAATTGGCGAGAAGAATGAGACCTTAGTAGGGACATTTCTGCTGCAGCTGTTTTATTTCCACAGGAGCAAATGGTTGTTCCAACTGGTGCAGGTCAGACTGAGTTAAATGACAAAATAAGCAATAAAAATGACACTGCTGTGTGGAGATACAGATGTTTAAATATCTCCGTGGGCCACGCACGCCTTGAGGTTTTATCTACCAGTCTTATTTTTTGGTGTTGTTTTACCAATCTGTTTCTGCTGCCATCTGCCACCTCCTCCTTTGAAGCTGAGACAAGTATTAACACTTGTAATAGTCATAGGTAGATGGCTGCAGAGCAGTTAGCACGTCTCTGCCCTAACAGCTGGCATGTACATATGCAAAATGCAGACAATAATGCTATTTAAAATACAAAAGGAACACTTGCTCAAATCTCCCTGCAAGGTGAAGCAGGGCTATGGAAGGGCTAATCACTACTGACTCAGCAGCATTCCCAGGGGAGGAGAGGGGGAGATTAAATATCTTGAAAATCCCCCTAATCGAGCCTTCTGATGGTCACAAAGGTTCTTTTGATGGAGGTAATAACACGAGGACTTTCTATTTTGAATCGCCGATTTTTAGATGGCACCTTTCAATATCTTGCCTTTGGCTCTTTTTAAATACGATGAAGTTTTCATGTAGCTGTTTAACCTTTAGTTTAACTTTAGTTTAACCTTTTCTCCTTTTAAGAGAAAATCGAATCACTAGTGCAAACATTAATTTAGATTCAGAATTAATTTAGAGACTTGCTATTTCCTGATAGCCTCCATTTTTTTAACTGGGAAAAACTATACTTATGCTTGGGGCACGGAAGGACAGTGTATCCTCACACAATTATTGACTAAATTTTAAAGAATGGTATTTTTGCAGACTGTGAAATAGCAGCACCTGCTTTATGTTCTCAGTGTGAGCAAGGAACCTGTGTGTTTAGGGAATTTATTTTAGAGATGCCATCACAGCTTTTTGCTCTCTTGACAAAGCCTTCAGGGCGTTCTACAAATCTTATCTCAGACAGGAGCCAGGGAGGCTGCCCATGTCTGCCAAGATTGCCTGTACCTGGAAGAAACTGTGGTGTCTGTGCCCTAAAAGGATGTGTTCCTGTGCTGTAGCAAATCTGTGTACTTTTTGCACCCCAGAACACGTTACTGGATGTGATAAACACAACAGGAAACAAGCTAAAGCTCAGCTCCTGGTTTGCAGGGAATTTGACTGGCCCTGTTCACTCCTGTTGTGCCAAGAGTGAGGTTTGGGTAGGATGGACAGGCCGAGAGCCAGGCTGGAGGCTGTGCAGGGAGCACGCAGCCCAGGCAGTGCTGTGGTGCCACCTTCCTTTCCATTTGCAGCCTCCCTGAGGTCTGAGCACCTGCCAGGCTGTCACAGCACGTACTGCAGGTCTCACTTGGTTGCAGCCTTACTATGCAGAGGTGTTTCTCCATGCCTTGCTGACCCTTTCCCTCTCCTCCTCCAGTGACTTTGCCCTCGCCTTCACCAGCAAACCCAAGATCCCGCGCACTCCCGACGGGCAGAGCAGCAGCCCTAGAAAGGGAAAGGTCCCAGCCATTGCCCCCCAGTTCTCTCAGTCTGGACCCCAACAATCAAAACATCCAAGCTCCTCAGGATCTACAATGAGCAGACAGAGTAAGTGGAAAATGCCATCGTTCTGTTTGTCATTCCTTGGGTGGGAAAGGAGGGAGCGTTGTAGAAACTCTTCAGGAATGAAGTGGTAGGCTACAAATGTGCCAGGAGTGTATGACATTGTGCTTGTCACCTGCAGGATGTACAGCCATGTAATTATATCCTGCTGAACACTGCTCCTCTTTCCAGGCTGTCATGTGAGCAGTTAAAAGACATGCTTTTTCCTGTCTCTGGGCGGAGAAATGTGACCCAAATTCTCAGAAGTTTTTGCAGAAGCTTCTGAGTCTCAGATGAGACCTTCTCTAGATGTCATCAGAGTTTTTCTTTTTCTTTAGACACTTGTTCATCCCACTGTGTAACTTGAAGTCGGATCCCTGGGTGTGTCTACACTGCAGCTGAATGTAGAGCAGATGTCAGGCAGCTCAGGAGATGGCTCAGGGCAGCTTGGTAAGCAGGGAGCCCAGCACAGTGTGCTGCTGATGGCAGTCTCCTTTCTGCTGGAGACTGCTGCTCTAGAGCCAGGTGGCCATGCTGTGGCCTGCAGAAGTTTATAAAAAGTACTTCCTGTGTGGGGGTTCAGAAGAGAGGGTGGATTTGACTTGAGGATGGAGGAAAATGATGGACTCTTGCTTTGAGCCAGGCAACACAAGCTCAGTAGAGAGGAAAAATTGATCTTGGATGCTCACACATCAGTAAACACGTGTGGTGTGTCAGCTGTAGAGTTTTTTGGGGTGGAGGGGTAAGAAAGATGCATTCTTCAGTAATGAACAAATTTTTCTCAGGTGTGTGGATAGGAAAAGCTGGATTCTAATACAATTCTGTGTCCATCATCAGTGAAAATGGAAGGAGCATGGCATGATAACAAGTTTAGTGATGATTATTTTATCACAATGCAACATTTGCTGTATTCTTTAGCTGTAACTGTTACCTTGAAGCATTTGATAAAGACATAGTAAGTCAATACCTTCCCAAGAAACTCGAAATGTGTGTATATCATTAGCTAGTCATTACAGATAGAGCAAATGAAATGAAGAGAATTTAAATAACCCAGTCAAGCAGTAACAGAGCTGGAAAGAGCATGCTGAGCCTTCTGTGTTGCTCATTCATTGTTCCACACAGTTGCACATGCAGAGAAGTGGTGTGGTTTCCTTCAGGGAGTACAGGTGAGGCATTGGAAGGGAATGTTCTTGGTGGCGAAAGGAGGTTTTGACCTGGAGGCTCCTTGCTTCAACACTCTCGTGCTGAGGTAATGCAGCTCTTTCAGCTTTACCTTTGCTGCATGTGCCCTGAGTTTTACCTCTGACAGCAGTGCTCTCTGTTTCCTGTGACAGCAGCGCTGTTCTGCCCTGATTGGAATTGGTGTTAACACCCAAGAGTCTGTCCCTGGTTCCTGTTTCGGTTCATTTCCAAAAGCATTGGCCCAGTGAAAAGAAGCCCTAGTGAAGGAAGGAAAAGTACAGAGAGTGTGTGTGTGTGTGTACAAAAAAATCTTCTGCATGTTCTAGTTTCTCCAGGGCAGCTTTACACTCCTGGGGAGAGTGTCCTAGGAAAGATGTGACAGACCAGTTGCTTTCAGGAGGCTCCGAAGCAAGATCCTTTTCCAGTGGCACAGTGTTAAATGTGTTTTATTTTTAAATTGCTCTAAAGTAGATCACTTGGGGTTCTCTGTGAATTCAGTATATGTGATCTGTTAGTCCAGATACCTGAGCTCTTCTAACTGTTATTGTTTTATTTGTTTTACACTGTACCTCTTCTCTTTGCTGGGAATGTATGCTCAATGTATAATAGGCATCCCAACTTGCTATGGTCCATTTACCATTTCTCCCAATTTTTTGCTTGAGAATCCAGGTTATCATTTTCTAACTGTCCACAAGACAGTGTCAGCAATTAAATGTTAAGCTCTTCCTGCTAAAAATAGCAAATCAATTATTTTGCAAACAACTAATCTGCCACTCACTCTGTGTACGTGTATCCAGCCTTGTCTGCTGTCAAGAGCAACAATTAGTTCTTGTCCATCCTGCAGGGACTTTCACACAGGTGTTTATAGATGGGAAGAGTTACATGAAGGTTGTAAGGACCAGATTTTTTAAGGACTAAAAAGAGTTTTAAGCACTTACACTGAAACTTGAGGTTCTCAAAGGTAATTCTCAGCTTTTAGAGATGAAGGGAAGAGATCTGAAGCAAGTGAGCCCCTAATGTTTCCCTAGTAAAGCTCTGTGCCTACTGCTCCTTTAATTTCCTAGCTGACTCATCTGTAGGTCAAAAATGGTATCAGATGCACAGATAGCAGCAATCAGTAGATTCCAGCAGCTGCTGCCTCCCATTTGTCTGCTGCATAGGTATGTAGGATTTTATATATCAACAGACTCTGTTCCAGTGGAAGACTAATTTGTGGATTTCTTAGTATTTCTGGAGAAATGCAAGATTAATAGCTGATGGACATGATGAGAAAAAGATGGCTTTCTGATTTTACTTGCTGCATCCACTTATTTTAGAGGCACATTTTTAGCTTGATTTTAGTATTTATTACAGGTGTGCTTTCTGGAAACAAGTTGATTTTATGTAAACCTACCTGAACTAGCCAGAAGGTTCCTCTTGTAGCATGGAGTGTGTGGAATGCCTGAGGAATGCAGAGGAACCCCAGGTTCTTAGTGCAGCTACAGGCCTGGGGCCAGATTCCTGCCTGAGATGCAGCCCCTGCTGTTAGCTGAACTCTACAGCAAAAGCAAGCTCCTCCAGATAAAATCAGCTATACTGGGATCCTCTGTGATTTCCACTTCCAGGCTGGTACAGGGATGACACTGGCAGCATGGTTGGAAAATAATAGAATTCAACAGGGAGCATAGGCCCCTCCAAATTTAGACCTTTTCAACTGTGTTCCATGTGGACATGGTTGTGTGGTTTAATCCACTCTGATCCTTATTCTCTGTCTGTTCAGCTCTGCATGGGTGTGCTGGAGCTGTTTGCCCTGTACCAAGTTCTGAGGCCCATTGCAGCTAGGGCAGTACAAAACTCTCTACCAGAAGAATGGGGAATGTTTTTTGTCAACTGGGCCCTGGTGATGCCCTTTCAGTTGCTTCAATATTCCCTGAAAAGGGGCTGCCATAAATGCATTGTGCAGTTTTGAGTGCAGCATCAGGAGTTAAAGGAGTTAAAGTTCCTTTCTGCATGTTTTTTGTGATGTTTATTTCCCTGTACAAGTTGCCCTCAGGCAGCTTCTGTCTTGTAAATAAATCCTGCTTTCAGCTGACAGACCCTTTCTGGATGTTTTTCTGCAGGCAGCCAGTCCTACAGGAAGTGAGAACAGTTCCTTTCCTCGAGAATCACCTGTCACATTGCTGAAGGACAGAGCCAGCTTCCTGAAATGAGCTTTACTGGTGACCTGCAGAGGGGAGCGAGGCTGTTGGCACTGCAGGCCTTGCACAGGGACTGGGGATTATCTGATGGGATGTGTCTGTGGGCTCTAAAACTGCCTAAGACAAGGGCCTTGTTATTAGAATTTGAGGTCTCAGCAGCAGCCCAGGACTGACACAGGAGATGGATATTTTCTGATAGTTTGCTCTAAAGTGACATTGCCACCTTGAGAAGAAACTCTTGCTCTCTGCCTTCTGTGCCAGGGTAAATGGTCTTTGGAAACAGAATGTAGGCTCAGCCCAGGAGTCTTACCAAGAAACTGTATTTTTTACTTATTGCTCACTGAAGCAGCCTGCCAGTTGCTTTATTTTAAATTTTTCCTGTGTGACTGGGTTGGGAGGTGTCTGTGTTCAAAGGACCTGGTGAAGAGGGACAGTGTCTGCCACATGTGCAGAGCCCTCCAGCCCAGGGCACTCCTGTGTGGGCTGAGATCTTCCTGACCCTGAAGAGGAGGTATTTTATCAACTTCTGGTTGACCTGTAGCAGATGAAAAACACTGTTACAGTGCCCAAGGCACCATCCATGCTCACCTCTGAGGTCTTTCTCTGCAGCAATTACTCCTATTACTTCTTTCTGCTTTTTTTTTGTTCATTCTATCGTTTAACATCTGTGGAATAAAAAAATCTCTTTTTTCTTTTTTTTTTTCCCTGAAATGAAGAGCTTTGCTTCTTAATTCATAGAAGAAACCATGACAATGTGAACAGATCAGAAGCAACTTTTCTCTTTACATGTAACTGTGCTCCATCTTCTTTGGTGTTTGTTGGCTTTTTCATGTTCTTCACTTCAGAGCAATGACTGTTTATGTCTTTATGGAATTTGTGCTGGTCTTTGGTGCATGTGAAGTGCTGGCTAGACAAGAGAGATCAGGAATCCTTCCACTAAATAAAAAGCAGCAGTTAGTTCTGCCAGTGAATTACAAAGCTGGTGCTGTTTGTTGTTCTTTCTCTCAACAGTAACAGTGACCAGGAAACACTGAAGTCTTCACTGGGGGTTGACTTTTCAGTTACACCCCTTCATGTGACAGCTGCTAGGACACATAAATGCAGTTTACATTGAGACTTGGCTGCTGCTGAGGCAGAGATGTACAAAAAGCTGACAGTGTATTTGCCATAGTCAAACTTGAGAAACAAATGTTTGAATGAGTATGAAAATGGGGAAGGTGAGGCTTTGGTTTTGGAGAGCAAACAAGTGGAACACAGCCTGAAAGGTAAAGCAACTGCTGTGGTGACGGTGCCTTCCCCTAAAGTAAAGAGTTGTAAAGCCATTTCTGTAAAGCCAGAAGAAAGCTTTGTGGTTCTGACAAAATATTGAATTGGGCCTCTTGCTCTGTGGTGGCAACTGAAGAGCCAAGGCCACTGATGTCATTGCTTCAGGCCCACTGAGATCAGTGATGACGCTGATCAAATGTCAAATGTGTCAAATGTTTGCAGAAAGGGCTCCCACACACAAGTTCAGGATATGGATAGACTTTAAATCAGAATGAGGGTCTTTTGTAGAAGACCTCCTGTGGCTTAAAATCCAGTGGAAGTTACAGTTTACTACTCAGCAACACCAAGCAGGCAGAGCAGGGGTGTTGCTTTAGCTCCCAAACTCCGCAGGACACGAAGTGACTGCAGACACTTGCTAGCTGTCACACAGATCCCCATGGACAAAGGAGTCACAGACAATCTCTGACTTGTGCTTTGCTTCATCTGCCTCCTCTCAGAGCTGATAAACACAACTAATGGGAAAATGTCCTCCGGTTCACAAAAAGGCAGTAATGGAAAACAGTCATAAAAGTTCACCTCTGGCTTGCCAGGGTAGGCAGAATTTCCTCTGAAATTCTGGGTTTTTTCCAGCACTGTAGCATCAACAGCCAAGTTGTGAATGAAGTGCTAAGCAGTTCATTTGCATACATGAATGACAGAATGCTCCAGTAGCTGAGTTTTATTTCTCTTACAGCAGTGCTGTGTTTCATTGTTTCATGTTGGATCTCTGCTATGTTCATGCTACATCTGATTGTGTAAGATGAAGAGCAGCTTTTGAAAAGTGTTGAGAGCAGACTAATTTTTTTTTTGGGGTGGGGAGCAACAACCCCAAAACCTCACTGATTCTATGAATTGAGGTAAAACTTCACCACCCGTTGCCAGACACAAGGTGGTTGGTTAGGTGTGGCAGCTGCTCCAGCAGATCAAGATTCATGAAAACCAAAGTGCATCTTGCTGAGTTGGACTGAAAGGAAGCAACTGAAGTGTGTGTGCTTGTGTGTTTCTTGCTCAGGCCTGTTGCACTGCAGAACTCTGTGTGTATATTTTCCCATGTTCTCTTAGCTGTGTGAGTATGGAGTTTGAAATCCAAGACTATTTTTATGTTAATGCGTGAGAATCCTAATTTTCCAAATACCTGAGAGAAGCTATGGATGTGCTTAGAAATAAGTTATCAGCTGAACAGTAATTTGAGAGGCTGAGGAAGTAACATGTCCTCCTTTCCTCTGCCCTCACAAAAAAGCCCCTGTGATGGCAGTCAGGAGATTTGAAGCTAATAAAAAATGTCAGTTCTGCCTTTGTTCATAGAGCTGCACTCTTTGGGGTGGAAAGGTCCCTGAATGGAGGTCAGTAGCACACACATAGCAAATTCAGCACCTCACTCTGAAAAGTTGTTGGGTGTCTTTTGCATGTGCCATGAAGAGGGAGCTGCTAGATTCAACACCCTCCTGAGGAATTCATAACAGGAGCAGTGGAAATTGCTTCCCCTGTGGGAGGGGTGTGATTGCAATTAGAGTGGTTGTAATTTCTTTCACAAAAAGCAATAAAATTATTGCAAACAACACACAGATCTGCAGGGAAAGTTTTTCCGGGACCAAAGTCTTCCGTGGTGCTACCGTGCCTTTTGGATGGAACTACTGTATATTCAGTGTCCTTTTGTTTATGCAGAGTGTTATTGAGTCTGTTCAAGGCTACTGAAGTTTGCATAGAGGGTTCATTCTGTACTATCTTTCCATAACTAAATAAAAATGCTCCTTAAGGGTTTTTTTCCTTCTTTCCCTTTCTGATATATTTGGTTTGGGGGTCATGCAAATTTTTTTGTATGAATTTCTTTACATTTTACTCTAGTTTATTGACAAATTCTGTCCCCAGCAGTTTTTCTCTCCATCTAAGTGGGAAATGCAGCTCCCTTCAGTTCAGCCTGGCCTGCCTCTGCACAGGTAATGGTGTTTACTCAGAAGTGTTGCAAAGGAGGCATGAACCACTCATTGTTTGTGGTCTCCCATGAGCAGAGCCCAGGCATGTGGGATGCCACCAGTGACACTGGGTTGGTGTCAGAAGTATTATTTGTTGTACTCTTTAGTGTGTAAGGAAAGACAAGCAAGGAAGTTCTCTGGAGGGAAAATGTTGCTGTGATGGGGAGGGACGGTGGTTGTTTGATTTGGCTTTGAGTTGTCCCTTTAAACAAAGTTTCACTAATCTTTATAAATCGTGGTGGAGTTGGCAGTGCAGAGATAGGGAGCTCTGCATGGTGTTCATGCACATCTTGGCACGGTGGTAGGCAAAAAGCAAGCAGCTGCCTTCCTTGCAGGTGTTAAAGAATATCCAGACTTACTGTTTAGCTAGGGGCTTGAATTTATCTTTGAGACAGAGCCTCCTGGCAGTTTGGACCATCCTCACACTTGCTTGCAGTCTGACTGAATAGTGGAACAAGTACTTTCCCAGGAGAGGAAATGTGGGAGAGTTGGGGGGTGCTCCTTGCTTGAATCTAAGGAAGGAGTGAGCCCTGCCAGGCACCCCGGACACCTCCTGTGCTCTGTGGGCCCCTGAGCCCGAGCAGGGGTGTGGGCATGGCAAGCACAGAGGATATCCATAATTACAGCCTTGCAAACCTCCACTGATCCTGTGGGAACCCAGTGCCAAATTACCTCTGGGACTGAGCTACGTGGACTTCTCCGGGCCAGGCTGCACTTTCCCAACCTATTCATAGAAATTGTGAAAGGAAGGAGACTCTTGAGAGTTTATTGACAGGTGAGAAATAGCAAGATGTTTCAAGACAAACACAACAGACTAAGACCAGACTGTTCTGGCCAAGCTATGGCAATCTGCTGCTAATGGATTTCAAAAAGAAACCAGCTTCTGGGTGCAGAAGGTAGAACATTGTCCTGCTGTTATCAGACCTGTAATTCTATAGCCTGACATCTTGTCAGGAGTTGGGATCTGACATTTCAAAGCAGATTTCCTCCCAGCTCCAGGCTGCTTTCTGCCCTGCAGTGACATTGTATTCAGTAACAGCATCATGATCCGAATTTCCACTTTTTGAGGACCTGGTGCTCTCCCAACAGCAGGCTCAGTGGCACACCCTAGGACATCTAATGACTTTCTGGAACATGTCCTCCTTTTGGTACAAGCTCTGTCAGCAGTCCTTGGCATATAGTCCAAGTTTCCAAGAAACTCGGGCACTAATTGATGGCAGTGAAAGTGAGAATACTTCACATAAGCAGAAAGAAATCCAGGTGACAACTTTAATGTTTTTTTCTTATCTTCTTCAAGTGCTATTCTGATATAATTTTAAGGCAACAGATTTGGGAGTGTCAGTTATTTTGTTCACTCTGCATGCGAGTAACCTGGGACTGCATTTAATTCCAAAAATGGTTTTCAATATGCCTTGCTGGCTTTCATCTTAAAAGACTTTTAAAGTGTTACTTCGTTTTATTTGTTTTTCCTTTAATAATGCTGAGAGCCAATTCTTCTGAGTAACCAAATAAACAGGACAAATAAAAAGCAGTGAATACCTGAAACAATAAGGTTTATTCTGTAGATATTTATGGTGCCTTTTATATTAGGCTGTAACTGACAGCTACAAATGCTGAGGCCATTTGAAAATCAGACCACCTGCAGAGGGATTTTAGGAGTTCAAGGACACCTCCTTCTACCGATCTCAAGGAAAAATTCTGGCCTTTGTAAATCCAGATTTAGTTCTCCTCTGAAGAGTGAAAAAGTCGAGCTGGAGTGAGGATGGGATGAAAGTGCTGGAAATAGCAGCTGTGTGCCAAGTGATAGAGTTCCTCACTTGGGCTGCCGTGTGCCGGCCGGTGTCCGAGCCCTTGCTGGATCCGGCTGACTGTTGGCAGAGGTTGAATCCTTCCTGAGAACAAATCACTTTATTGTTCCAGTCTGCTCATGCACTGCCTTTTGGGAGCGTGGTTCATGTTGTTGCAAGAAGCAGAACCATTAGCACCAAATGAATTCTTTGTCAAGCAGCACAGTCTCCCTGAAATTTTTACTCTTTTCTCCAGCAGCCTTCCCCCAGGATCATATTTGCAGGGGACTGGCTCCTGGTAAGCAGATGACTTTTTTTGTGTTAATTCTGCAGATCGTGGCCTTTATGATTTTCCATTAAACTGGATCCTTTCTATTTCTTCCTCATCCAAGTGAGCAGCTGGGCAATGAAATGTGGCAGCTCTGGGACTTGAGGAAAACAGTTCTGTTTCGATTAAGCCCCTTCCACCCTCAAGACCTGTGGAAACTGGGCTGTTTGAAACAGCCAGAATTTCCACCCTGACTAACTGTACCAAAAGCTCCATGCCAGCATTGCAGAGAGGACTGTGAATTTCCACAAATCTCAGACCACGTTGGGGCTCCTAAGGTTCTCTGAAACCTCAGTTACAGCAACTAAAGCAGTGCCAGCAGTTGTGTCACTGCTCGAGTCACCCAGAAATGGCAGCAGTGAGAACCAATTTCATCTCGAGTGATTTGGCTCCTGGGTCATGTCCATGAACAGGGCAGAGACCAAGGCTCCTTAACCACAACCAGTCCAGGTGATCTGACACCTTTCTGGTGACAGTAAGACATTTGTATCTGGAAAGCCAATCTGAAAAAGATATTTCCTTGCTCTACATCTTATTGTTTCATTATTCATTCCTAGTGAGATGGCAACATCTCCTGTGTTTCAACCCAGCCCAGCTTCCCCCAAGCAGCTCTGAGGAAGCAGCTACTTTTCTACAAGCACTTGCTCCTTGCTGGCAGCAGGGGATTGTTTAAACTCTTGCACAAAGCTGGTAAGTTTTGTTTAGGGGCCTAAAATAAGTTTCAGAGGGAACTCCAGTACATTCATAAAAATCTGTCCCTTTATTCTGCAGCAGTGGCCTCTCTGAACAGTGTCCTTGTACTTTCCTGTCTCTGCTTCCTTCCCTCTCTCTTTTTGTTTTGTTTGAAGTGGGGGGGTTGCCTTATTTTTTCCTGCAATGGGAATTATTCCATGGAGCTGGATCATGTTCATGCATTCCAGAGGCAAAGGAGGCTTTGAAAGATGCTTGTCCCTAACTGGAATTCTGGGAAAACTGGTTGGGTGTTTGTGCTTGCTGGTTGTAGCCCCTTTGGTCTGTGCCACAGCCTCTTCCAGCAAACAGACCTGATCCAAAAAAGATCCCAAGTTCGAGTCTCTGGTATTAATAGGAATTCCCTTCCTTTTGTGCTGGGGCTGATTAAAATCTCTCATTACCTTCTAACGTCAGTACTTTATGCAAAGCCATTTCCTAGTAAGAAAAGTTCAGGACAACTCAGCCCTGAAGTGTCACCTGTCCAGAGGTGAGACCCCTGGTCTTCCTTAGACACCCCTCCAACCATTTCTGGGCAGTAGCAACGGGACAGTGTGAGGACACAGTGTGAGCTGGCATATTTTGTTTCTTCCTCCCAACACAGACAGTTGTCCTGGCAGAGAAGTAAACTCTCAGGCTGCCTTATCTTCTGCAGAGCTGACTGGTCCTGCAGCTTGGCACAGGTTCTGGTGTGACCCACGTGCTGCCTTGAATTAATTTTCTCTGGGCTATGAGTGTGGTTTGTACCGGGAATACCCTGTCCTTGCTGGAAAATCAGCTCCTGGGGAAATATGTTCTTGCTTAGGCATGTGGGAGATGATGTGGGGGTGTTATCAGCACAACCTTTGGGGTGTGTGGTGAGTTAACCCTGGGGGGCAGCTCAGCCCCACACAGCCCTCATCTGCTCCCCCCTCCCAGAGCAGTGGGGGGCAGAAGCAGAAGGGCAAAAGTGAGAAAATCTGTGGATTGAGATAAAGGTAGTTCAATAGGTACAGCAAAAGCTGTGTGCACCAGCAAAGCAAAACAAGGAATTCAAGCCTGTTTCCCACTGGCAGGCAGATGTTCAGCCATTCTGGGAAAGCCAGAACAGTCACTCCATCATGCATAACCCTTATTTGGGAAGACAGACATCGACAGTTTTATTGCTGAGCACTTTGGCACATGGCTGGGCTATCCCTTTGACCAGCTGGGGTCTGTGCCCTGTCCCCTCCCATTGTCTTGTGCCCCCCAGGCTGCTCACAGCATGGGAAACAGAGCTGGCCTTGTGCTGTGTAAGCAACAGCTAAAACACCCCTGCCTTATCAGCTCTGCTCTGCTCCCAGATCCAAAACACAGCCCCACAGCAGCTACTGGAGAGAGAAGGAGCTCTGTCCTGGCCCCAGGCAGGGCAGGGGCGTCTCCTCGTTGTGCTTTGCATGGGACTGGCCACTGCATGGGAGGAGTGGAAGCACAGTACAGCTCAGGAGAGGCAAAAGCTCCTCTGAGCTCAGCTGGGCACCAGAGGAACTGGGTGGGAGGCAGCAGGGGCAGGCACCCGGTTACTGGACACAGACCAGTTAGAGAGTAGAAACTGTGGGTTTTCCTGAACACTTTTGGGGAGATCTGAGATGTGGCATACAACCCTGAAAGGAGACTTGGTCATCTGCTCCATCTCCAGGGAGTTGCTGGCAGGGACCTTTCAACCACCAGCTGTGCAGCATGGAAGAAATCAATCCTGCACTGGGAGCTGGTGCTAGCTTTTCACCACTTCAGGAAAGGTTCATGCTACTGCAGCAGCTCTTCCAAGTCAGGCTGTCACTGCCTGACTGTGTCAGAGCTGTTGCAGGCTCCTTTTCAGCCCTGTGGACCAGGAGATCAGTTTTTTAATCACTGAGAGCTTTTCTTCTGTGTCTCATCATGAACCGATGCAATAGATGATGCAATAGATCTGTAACTCCCCAAACGGCTGCGGCTGTGCCTGGCTTTCCGTGCAGACCTGGGCTCTGAAACAAAAGGATGGGGAAAGGAAAGAAGCTAAAACCTCAGGTTTGCTAAAGTAGCACCAAATCAACCAGGCAGCTGCATTTCAGCCTGGATTATTATTTAGAGCTATTTGAATTCAGGATTCTCTTACAGCAGCTCAAACCTGGAGTTTGACCTGCGTCCAGGTGTGTATATCCCAATCAGTTTGTATTAGGCTTCACCATGGAGAAGGTCATACAATAGGCTTGGTGCAAGAAAGGCTGAATCACTCTGAAATTGAGGTCGTGCCTGTAAAGGTTCCGGAATGGAAACTTTACCACCACACCTACTTTCAGAACTTGCACATCACAAAGAAGTTGAGGGATACCTTTGTGGTGGGTCGTTGTCTCAAATGCAAATGTAATAGTTTAAAAGTGTCTCCTTATTTTAACTCCTTCAAGCAAGAGAGAGCTTTGCAGCTGCCCCGAGGGAGATGGGGAGATTGCAAGAGAAAAGCAGGGGAGATATGGGGCTTCCCCCTGAGCCTCCACTGAGTGTGGGCTGCAGGGCTGGGAGGCTGCAGGGACCAGCAGCCCAAAAAGGTAGAGGGTGAGTTTTAGGAAGGGTCCTATTGTTTCATCTGGGGGTCCCATTTCTTGGTGGTAGGGGTGATTCTTGTGATCCCTTACTGCTGTCTCCTGTGTTCTTGCAGCAAAATGAAATTATTTGGGCAGGATGAGAGTGCAAGAACTGCTCTGTGCATAGGGAGGGTGCAGCTGGGGGAACAGCAGCAATGTTTTGCTTATGGGGCTGCTGAGATTGTCTGGAGACTTAAAATGTCAACGTGATCAGTTGTTGATCCTGATCAACAGCTTCTTATTTTCTTTTCCAGGCACAGTTTGAAGCTAACATGCATGACCCTGAGGGTGAGAAATAGATGGTGTTTGTCTGGACAGCCACGTCTCCCCCACTGGTGTGGACCAGGAGGGAAGCTCCTACATACCCTTAACTTCACAGTGAAATTGGAAAGTTTTGATCCTGCTTCTACACAAACTTAGCCTATGCTCTGCCCACATCAGCTAAAAGCTGTCACGTGGGATCTGAATTTTCCTCCTCATCCACTGAACGTGCAACCCCCACCAAAGGCCAAAGGTTGGGGCTGTGCACGCCCAGGTTTTCATTTGGGGTGCAACGTACCAGTGCTACACATCTCCTCATGCTCTGTTCCTTTTGCTCTAAACCTGAACTTTACTTTTTCCTGTTGGAAAATAATGGAGTGCAAAGTACCAGTGCTACACATCTCCTCATGCACTGTTCCTTTTGCTCTAAGCCTGAATTTTACTTTTTCCTGTTGCATTGTTTTGCGTGGGCAGCATCTGGTCAGGTTTCTGTTGCATCAGTGAGTTTGCTGGTACTGGGTTTTACTCAAACAATGTGTTCTGCCACAAAGGAGCAGGTTGGAGCAGGTTAGAGCTGTCCAGCCTGGCCGTGCAGGAACCAGTGACGAATAAAGCTCCATAAATACGTTATTCTGCCTCTCCCCTTCCTCCACACATATATCAATTGCTTTTCCAGATTATTGAGAAAAGAATCTCTGTGTTTCCTGGGTGTGAAATGTGTTGGTTCTCCCTTTGCAAGCAGTGGAGATAATGTTGCTGGCAGAGCTACGGCTTGGCCCAAGGCTCTGCCTCTGGATGGGTGATCCCAGGGCCAGCAGGAGCAGTGGAGATATTTGTGCCAGCCCTGTAAGCAGATTGCTCCACTGGGATTCAGGACCAGCCCAAACCAGAGCTGGCTGCAGGGTCAGGGCTCCCCTCCTTCCCTGCTGACCCCAGCACACCGTGCCCTCCCTGCAGGGCTTGGGTGTGGGAAATGCTCACTGGCCCTTCCTCCACTTCAGCAACACCAGCCTGGGAAATGGGGTTCCTCTGGGCTCTAGGAATCTCAGGGCTCTGTAAATATTCAAACCTCATCCATGAACTGTCCCCTGTAGCAGCCACCACCTTCCTTCAGCATCACAACATCTGGCACAGCTACCACTGCCCTGAAAGCTGGGTCTTGTCCTCCCCACACACTAGGATCCATCCCCCTCCTCCTTAACAAAACCAGGCAATGTTGGAAGGATAACTGAGGAGAGAAGGAGAGGAAAGGGTTTCTGCAGCCTGATGCAGCAGCACTTGCTCTCTGCTCCAAGGCAGTTTGTGAGTCTGTGGGCTGTGCTCACCACAGCATCATGCACAAAACACGTGCTTCCCCTGGGGCAGCTGCTGCTGGTGTCCACACACAGCTTCACCCCACACTGCCAGGAGTGGTTTACAGGTGACCTTTCACAAGTTAAGCACACCTTGCAAAACCTCATGCCTCATTCTGGGCTTATAAAACTCACTCATTTATTGTGGTGATTTCATTTGCAGTTTCATTTCAGGAGCTGAAGAGGGACTTCACTGCCAGGGAACCCGAAACCTGGCGAGTGTCCAGAGGGGAGGGTGGCTCTGATGCACATTTCAGCCCTTCAGCTACCACATTCCTCCCACCAAGATTTTGAGATTTCCCCTCTCTGGCCCTACTTGTAGAAGAGGACAAACAAACCCTCCAGGGAGAAATGCCTGGGCAAGAGCAGAGGTTTGTCAGGCAGTCAGTAGCAAACCCGCGGTGGAGATCTCCCTTGAGCCTGTTCAGCTCCCTCCTGCAGTGGAGCACAGGCAGGGTTGCAGGGTTTTCCCATTAACCCTGTTCCCAAGCCCAGGGCTGAGCTTGGGGTGGGTCCAAATGCTCTACAGGTGTAAATCAGCACAGCTTCAGCTACACTGGTGACCCTGCCATGCTGCCCACGGAGTGAGGGCGAGTGAGACCCCTTTGTTCCCTTTGTCCCCTTTGTCCCATCTGCACTGAGAGCTGCGGTAAAGGTGATCTCCCGACAGAGAGAAGAATCTGTTTTGTCAGGTATTTTGGGCATTCTGGCAAACTGAGAAGAAAATGACAGGTGAAAAACACAGCAAGAGGCAGGAAGGAAAGAGGCAGAAGATACTCGTGCAGTCTCATGCCCGGAGGTTGCTGCACATCCCCACTGTGTCACCCAGGGTCACAAGAGTTCACCTTGCTCTCTGTGTCCCCTGAGGCATGCACGCCTTGCTGGAGAGGCCCTGGCAGCTGAAAGGTCCTGGTGTTAGGCTGTGGCAGGTTGGTAAGGCTCCTTTTGGGGTACACCTGACCACCACCCTCCCCTACAACTCCATGCATGGACTTTCCCAGGCTCCAGCACCTCACCCCTGGCCATTAGACACAAGACTCGGGGTAGGGCCAGCACGTCCCCTGGCACAAGCAGGGCCCAGTGCAGTGCAGGGGTTGGTGCTGCCCTGCAGACAGTGCAGCTCCAGCCCACTCTCTGCACAGCCCCGGCCCTGAGAAAGTGCAAGCGGCTTTTCCAGCAGCTCCTCTGATGGAGGGTTCTGCAACGTTTTCAGGTGAGGGGCGGTTTGGATGGTGGTGCCCACGCCCCTGCTGGTTTGGGAGCTGGGCAACAGAGAAGCCCCTTCTCCGGCCCCATCCCCACACAGACAGAGCCCCGCTGTTGGTCAGAGGAAGTTTGGTGACGGCAGAAAGGAGGAAAAGATTCCTGACAGGTTTCATCTGTCCAAGCCAAGAACGGTCACATTAGAAACTTGTAAACCTTTTTCTTCTCAAATACATCTATTTATTTTTTTAACTGCTGGCCGTTGCTCAAAGCGACCCGGTCTGTGCGTCCATCCCATTCGGTCGAGCTCCTGCCTGTGCCTCGCCCTGGCCCCGATCACTCCGGGCAGCTCTTTGGCTTCCCGGCCGTGAAAGCCGCTCTCTCAGGGAGGGCGTGGATGTCTCCCCTTGGCCGGGAGCCGGTGCCGGCAGCGGGCGCTGGGGGGGGCTCGGCCCGGCGGCGCTGGAAGACTGGGACAGTGTTCGGGGCCGAGGGCTCTGAAAGGGCTCAGTGTGTGCCGAGCGTGAGTCAGCCGGGCCGGAGGGCAGCTGGGAGCCGGCGAGCAGAGCAGCGGGAGCTGCCGCAGGAGGGGCCGGCTGCCCGGGGAAAGGCGGCGAAATGGATCTCATTAGCGTGGAGTGGAGGCAAAGGGCCCGAGGAAGGAGGGAGGCTGAGAGGTGGTGTTTCCAGGGGTGGAGGGATTTGAGAGAGCCTTGCATCACACCTGGGTGTCTGGGTGCGGTCAGGGATGAGAACGGGAAGGGGGCAGCGGAGGCTGGGTCTGTCTGCATCCATCACTGGACTTTCATGTGACTTTGGGTGTCAAACAAAGCCTGGGCAAGGGCTGGGAAAGCCCTGGAAAGATCCTTGCGGTCCTTGAGATATGGAGCTGTCTCATGTCACATTTTGGTGCCCCGAGCACTGGCTTGCAGGGCTGGGGCTCCATCCTGGCTGGTGTAAAACATCCCTGGAGCTGCTGGTTTTCTTTGGCTCAGTTTGGCTGTGCGCTTCCTGCTCTGGCTGACACACACCCAGGCGGCTGCCGGGCTGTGCCAGCACCTTACACATCCCCAACATCAACTCCTGAGCCCCAGGGATGTGTCACCTGCACTGGCAGAGCCAGGAGGTGGCTGCTTGTCACTTCCTGGAGCAGGCAACCTTGCTCGTAGCTCTGGGCAGTCCCAAAGGGAGAATGGCTTCCTGGTGGACCCAGTTAGGACCTCTGTGCCTGGCTGCATGTGAGATGAGAAGTAGGGAGGGATTTCTGATTGTGATTAGATGCAAGCATTATGGAAAGGTCTGGTTTTATCTCAAAAGCAAACAGCGCTGCACATGGTGGTGCTACCACCCAGAGAGGTTCCCCATCATATATCTGAGGATTAGGTCCTACTGTCTTCCAGGGGTATCATGTGCTCGTCTAAGACACCAGCAAAAGAAGAGTAGAGGCCCCTTGGGGTTCAGTTTGCCCCTGTCCTGGAGCCCACATCTGCTGGGGAGAGCAGGAGGGTACCACTGGTGCAGAGAGTGTGCAGAAGGCCCTTGCAGTGGTGGTTGATCAGGAGATACATCCTAAAGGGTTATGCTTTTTATGGGGATTTAGCTGACTGGACTGTAAAGGACTTGAACTTAGATGAAAAGTCAGACTTAGATATTTCCCTTTTGCACAAATAGCCATGGCCCAAAGGCAGAGTGAGCAAATGGCAGCTGATGGCTCTGGGCAGCCTGGCCACATCCCTGTGCCTCCAGACCTGCAGAAAACCACCCCAGAGTCTGGGAATAACCCTATCAACTTGCTGGCTGACATTTCAGGGCTAGTTCACCCACCACACTTCTGGTTTGTTGATCTGTGGAGCCCCGTGGCTGAACTCTGCAGCCACATGCTCAGTGTTGGCACCATGAGCTATTTGTGCCAGGGAGTGTCCCTGCCACCTCACCCCAAGGACTGATGGGCTTTCCATCCTGCTCCTTCCACGATGCCCAGTGCTCCATCATTCCCAACCTCTCTTTAGTGTTGGTCAAAGCTTTGGCCCTGCAGGAATGACCTCTTAAGGTGGTGCATTTCTGTCCTGTTGTCACCAGTGACAGCAGGAGGATGAAGGGAAAGTAAACCACAGGAGCTCAGTGTGATGATACAAATGGGCTGGAATTTGTATGGAGAGCCATCAGTTTGTCCTCCACCCTGTGCAGGAACTGTTTTCCCATGGTGAGGCAGGGATCAACCCAGCAGCGGTGTCTGGAGCCTCCCTGCACCAAGACGCTGGAAATGCCAGAGCCACGTGAGAACCGTCAGCCCAAGGGATGGCACGGGGCTGTGGCTGCGCCTGCTGTGAATCAGGGAAGGAGCTGGATCCATGCATTAACTCACTGGCCATCTCAGCTCACAGCATAGAATGACTTCACCGTCGGGTGAGCATCCCACCATGGAAACCAAACCTCAGGAATGCGTCTGGGTGTGCCGACTCTCTTCTCCTCTCCAGAGGGCTCTCTTATGTCTCAGCTACTCCCAGGCTAGCAAATTGCTGTTGTCACCTCTCCCACCAGCTCCCTGAGCTGGGCAGGGAGCAGTGCCATGCAAGGGTCATCCCCTGTGCCCAGCGGGTGCCTGCCCGGGGGTGGCACTGCGGGTGCTGCCCTCCCTTCGTGCGCGTGCAGGGAGCTTTGCCATGGCTGCAGTCCAGTAGCCCCAGCCAAAGAGGGGAAGTCTGCACTCCACATGCCCTCCTTCTCCCTGTTTCCGTCTCTTGCTGGAGACAGATCCACCAGTGGCTGTGGCTGTAGCTGAGCCCAGGTTTTGGCGCCGAGCAGCAGCCAAGTGATGATTAATGCTGAGCAGAGCCACAGAGCCAGGGACGTCTGAGTTGTCTCTGCCTCTCTCCTAAACCAATTTGGCCAAAAAAGGCTAATGTGAGCATTTCTGCATCTGCCAGCCTAGGAGGGGGCTCGGCCAGAGCTCAGGGTCTCAGCAGGCATGGATGGAGCTGTATGTTTTTCCACTTGGGCTGGAGAGGGGCTGTGGGCAGGCAGCCGCCGGGCTCAGGTGACTCCTGAGCCGTCCTTTCCATCTGACTCATGAGAGACGTCGCGAGTGCTCTCCTGCCCAACGGAAAACACGTCTCCTGTCTCCTTGCAGCTCATGGCTTCTGGGCCCATGCCAGTCCCCAGGCAGCACAGCTTCCCAGGGCTGTGCTGGCACCGGGAGCCCTGCTCTTCCCAGGCTGGAGCTGGGAGAACGGCTCCATGGGATGATGCCCAACCAGGGCTTTACCTTCGGGCTGTGCCCATAGCTGGTGTGGCAGAAAAGTCAGGGTGGCAAGGGCTGGGCAGGACAGGCCCATGGTCCCTGCAATGGGCAGGAGCATCTCTACAGGCAGGGCTCCTGATTTCACTGCTGGCATGACACTGCTTTCCTAACACCCCTGATTTCCTCTTCTCCACCTCTTTGGAGGGTGTAGGATGGAAATGACCATCTTTCAGCACCAGGACAGGTCTTTCCCTTCCCAAGGCCAAGCACCCCATCCTTCTCCTTCGTTTCTGGGTTTGGGCAGCATGAGAGTGTCTCCCACCTCAAACCCCACATTCATGTCCCTTAAGATTTCTCCATTTTATGTTCTCATGGGCTTGTTTGTTTCAGTGCCTGGATGCCATCCTACCACAGGTCCTCAGGAAAAACCCAGACCCTGAGGCTTTCTGCACAAGGGAAACTGAGGTACACTGGAGTCAGCACTTCTTGCTGGGGCCCACTGAGATGGGAGAGACAAGTCACAGCTCGTGGTTCACTGTGCCCAGCCACATGCTGTTTGCATCACGACCCAGAGCCTGCCCCCTCTGTGCCCACTGCCCAACCTGCAGCACTGGGCTCCCCCTGCTCCTCTGGGAAGGGAAATGTTTTCCCTTTCCCCTCCCATTCTGCTCGCCAGCAGCCAGTGAGTCCGGTTTCCCCTGCGTGCTGCCGCCAAGCGCCTCTGGAACCACTGGAAAATGCATAAAAGGCCTGGGCAAGGCTGCGGTGAGGGTTACTCACAGTCACAGCTGGATCCAGCTGCTGCTTTAAAGCAACAGCACAGCCACACAGGGCTCCCCAGGACACCCAGGTGTCCCAGGGGTTTAAATCCTGTGGGAAGAGAAGGCAGCATCCTCACTGGGCAGCAGCCCTGAGGCTGGGGAAAATGAGGAAGGGGCAGCCCAAGGAAGGAAACTCTTGGGTGGGTCCGGACCTGGGATTTGCTCACCCAGGTTTGCAGAGCGCTTCCCTCTGCCCTGCTCCCATGGCTCCTGGCACAGGGACCAGGAGACCACTTCCCTGCCAGCCCCAGCTGCATCCCACAGTTGGGTCTGCAAAGGGCAACAGCAGCTCTGGGGTCCCCCTGCAAAGCAACTTACATTCCTCCCCTATTTTTGGAAGAAATCATGCAAATCCCAGAATGTTTGATTCCAGGCAGGACAGAGGGTGTGGCTTTTGGCTGTGGCTCAAGGTGTTTCGGTAGCCCCCAGTGTTTCAGTGTGTGAGATGCTGAGGCCAGTGGAGTGGGATGGAGCAGCTGGCTGTGGGAAGGCAGAAAACTTCCTCCTGCATCCTGGGTGCCAGCATGGTCCTGCTCTGACAGAGGCAATGGGATGGAAACAGCCATGGGGCACTGGGGTTAATGAGTAAAATAACTCACGCCGCCCGGTTTATGGCTCTGTTAGCATGGGCAAGCAGAGGGAGCTTTCTGTGGGGGTGGATGTCTTTCCCAGTGTCCCACGTCAGACTGGTCAGTCCGTGACGTCTGCTCCACCTTCCAAGACGCAGCAATAAATCAGGTTAATAATTAATCCCAACTGCCTGGGGAACCTTCCCTGGGAGTGAGGCAGAGCAGCCCCGCTCACAGTTCCCAGCATTCCACGTGAGAGCCGCAATGATGGGCGAGTCTCACGGGGCTGCTCTTTACCACAGCATCATGAAAGGTGCTTATAAAACAAACATGGAAGGAGAAAGGAACATTCCCTGTCCTATCACATCCAGGATGTTTGCTCCTGAGTGTGCAAATTCTTGATGTGGTGCGAGTCAGGCTCAGCCAAACAAATTGCAGCCTTGACCTCCCTCCCTGCTCCAGGTACACCACAGGTGAGTGGTTTAACAAAGAAAAACCTAAAGTGTGACCACCCTGTGCGGCTGCTCTCGGGTCAGCCTGAGCCCTTGGTCCTGCTCCAGGCACTCAGAGGTTTGGTGAGAAGAGGGCTGGTTTGTGTGTCTCCGCAGGGCAACGGGACCTCGGCTTGTGCGGGAAACCCAGCCCAGGGACCACAGTGTTGGCACAAGTGGTCAGGAGGTGTGAGAATTCCTGGAAGAAGAAGTGAGGGTTTTTTCTGTGTATGTATAATTTGCTGGAATGAAAATAAATCAGAAAACAACACTCACACACACCAAAAGAAAAACCATATCAAAGAAACCAGTGCAGCTTTCCCCAGTGAAACAAATTCCAAACCATCAGTGGGAAAACACTGGCTAGGTCAATCTGCCACTAGCCAGTCTTCTGGGATTACATAAACTTAATAAAAAAAGCTCACTTATTTCTTTGTACTATTTTTTAAAATAAAATATTTTAGTTCAGGTCCACTTTGAAATTAAAAGAGGATTCTTGAAACAAAAAAAGCATTGTGGTTAGCTTTGAGAACATCTAAATGAGCCACTTGGGTATCACCCCAGTCCTTGTCCTTTCCCTTCACCCAGACAATGTCCTGGAGCCCCGTTTGATGCCAGCTCCAAAGCCCTGTTGTCCCCACAGGTTGCCCCTCCCCATCTCCAGCAGTGCCACCAGCTGGGATAATGCTTGGGTGGGGGGTGAGTGTGTGGCTCTGGGACCGGCTCTCTCCAAATAGGTCATAGGAGCCATCAGATGTGGAGATGGCTGCTGCCAGCAAGAGCTGGTGTCACCCTGGCTGTCACTCGGGTGTCACTCAGGAAGATCCCTGTATTGCCTTCCCCTCGACATGCCTGTCCAATGCAATGACAGTGTGTCCAAATGCTATTCCTCACAGGTGCCCTGCCAGCTCTCCCACGGCTGCAGTGGCCTGGCACACCTCAAATGTCACTGGTGTTGTGCAAGGAAGAGGAACTCGGCTTTTCCATGCTCAAGCAGCACCTGCCACCCAAGAGCACTTATCCAGAAATCTGCAGCTCTGCCCATAGTGCCAAAAAGGCACCTGGTGCCTCCAAATTTCAGTCTAATGGCTCAGACCTAAGAAATACATGGTGCTGCAGAGAAGGAAGGGCAAGGCTACAGATTCAGCTGCTTTGCTGAAGGCAGGGCTGGGCAGGAATGACAGGGATATGCTGCTGGCTGAGTCTGCTGGGGTGAATAAAAATATTCAGGTTTCTCTTTTTTGTGTTTCATTCTCAGCAGAGTGGTTGTAGCTGCTCATGTGAAACCTGTTCTTGCTGGGTGTTTGAAGTAAGATTTTTTTAAAGAAATATGCTTTTAGCTGGATTTTGTTCTTCCTGCTGCTTTTCTGCTTTCCTAGGGTGAATCTGAAAAGCTGAACACTTGGTTTTGTGCTAAACTTTTCTGTGTAATGATGAAAAAAAATCATAAACAGTACTGCTTCATTTTCAGGTTCATTCTTGAAACAGGAGCTGGTGGTGCCAGGGATGCCCAGGACTGTGTTTATCCCAGGCATCAGAAGCCCCAGACCTGATAGAATTCGAGCCTTTAATGATTATCAGAGGTAAAGCTTTCTGCAGCCTTCACACAGTGCAGCACTGTCATGCAGTGGGATGTGCATCTTTTTCCCACACAGGTGAGGGTAGGGGGTTATTTGAAGCAAAACCCTGCACAGCAGCATGGAATCATCCAGAAGTCCTATGCTTGCAGCCCTACAGCTTTCCTGCACAGCAGCAGCCCGGAGAGGCAGGACGCTGGGAGCAGGGCTGGTGCAGCTTCCTGCCCCAGGCTGCCAAGAGCCTCCTCACCCTGTGGCAGTGCCCCAGGAGCCTCCTCACCCTGCGGCAGTGCCCCAGGAGCCTCCTCACCCTGCGGCAGTGCCCCAGGAGCCTCCTCACCCTGCGGCAGAGCGGAGCAGCACAGCCTGCAGGCTGCAGCACGGCCAGCCCTGCACCTGCCGGCAGACTGCCACACACCCACGGCTGCTGGGTGCCCTGGGATGGCAGCAGGCACCCCGGGCTGTGGTTTGGGATTTACTGCAGCTCCCTAAGAGTGGGTGCTGCCATCCCTGTCCCCATCATGGTCCCAGGGTAAATTGCAGGGATGAAATGGTTGTTGTGCTCTCAGGGCATTCCTGTTCACATCCCTCTGTGCCTGTTTGTGCAAGGGCCATTCTCCAGTGGGGTCCTCCTCCACTGTGAGCCCCTCTTTGCAGAGCAGGGTGAATTCCCAGCCATGGACTGGCATGCACCTGTAGGGATGAGGTGGGTCCTTCTCACAGCTTGTTCTGGTTAAGCTGATGCTCAGTGAATCTCATGGCCCTGATTTTCTTGGCGCCACGAGTGCAGCAAATACAGACTTTCCTACAGGCACTGGGAACAGGCTAAAAAGGAATCAGGAAAGGTATGTATGGACTTTTGGTGATGATAAGGACATGGGATGCTGTAGAGCTGGTGCAGCTTGTTTGGGCAATGTTTCCTGGGGAGCTTTCACAGGCCCCAGGACACAGAGCTGCAGGGCACCTGGGAAAGTGATAAGCTGAGATAAGGAGAGAGAAACAGATCTGGAGAAAGCAGTACAATATCTTCCTCCCCAAACTGAGCTGGACGTGGAGTTTTCTTGGGTATCACCTCTGCTGTTTGAGTAGCAGAGATTGTGTGGGTCCCTTTACATGTCCAGTCTTTGAAAGAAAAGCCTTTCCCATGAGAAGCTCAATGTGTCCAGGGGGTTGTGAGAGCTGTAGGAGACCCTGACCCTCATCATGAAAAATGCAGAAGAACTGTTCAGAAAGGGGCTGGGATATCTCTGCTGGACAGGAAAGGAAATATTGCAAATTTCCTGCAGGCTTCCCAGCCTGGCTTCATGGCAGACATGAGCAGCTGGTGGGATTGGAAGGGTGACAAAAAAGGGAGATATCAGAAATTAGAAGGACTGATTTTTAGGGCTGAAAAACACCTGCAACTGAAACGTTACATTTAAAAGGAAAGGAAGGTCTTTAATCTGCTTCTTAGTGGGCAGTGGGATGTCCCACACTGATTCAGCTCCAGCAGGAATGCTGGGGAAACCGCATCTGAACAAGGACTGAAGGAACAGTTTGAAAGGACCCCTGGCTGTGATGCTATTGGAAATTGACCCATGAGAGGTCCCAGCGTGCTGAGCACGCACCTTCCTGCTGCAGCAACTCCCCGTCAACTCCCTACACCCCCAGGTGTGCCGTGGGTGCCGGGAAATGTGTGAGTCCTGGGCAGAGCGTGGATGCCTGGGTGAGACTCGAGTCCTGGGCAGAGTATTGGTCCTTGACAAGGTGTGGACCCTGAGTGAGATGTGGGTCGTGGGGGAAGAGTGGGTCCCAGGAGAGGTGGGTATCCCAGGAGGCACATTAAAGACTCTGGGGCAGAGCTAATGCACCCCGGAGAGGGCGCCGTACACGAGGAGCCGGACTAGGACGCCCCCGAGTTCCCAGATCCTGATGAGTGTGCCATCAGCAGCGGGGAGGGTCCTCAGGGGCACGTGTGGGGTGTCACCCTTAAACTCCTTGCCCTGGGAGCACTGGGGAGGTGTCTGTCTGCCGGGGCGGGCGGGGGGGACGGGACAGAGGGGCAGGGCAAGAGTTAAACCTACCTGCTCTGCCATCCATCTCTAGGCTCCACCTCGGAGAGAGAGGGGAGGGAAAAGAGAAAAAGTAGAAAAAGGAAAAAAAAAAAAAAAAGAAAAGAAAAAAGAAGAGGAGGAGGAGGAAGAGTGCAGAGAGAAGCGCCCGGACCGCGGGCAGCCCGGCCAGCAGCGGAGCGGCCGCCCCGTCCCACTCCCAGCATGTTCCAGTGGTGAGTGATCTCCGGGGAGCGGGAGCCCGAGCCCCGCTCCCGCACCCGCACCGAATGCCGGCATCGCTGGCTCCGTCCCGCGTCCTCCGCTACCGCTGCCCGGCACTGCCGTCCCGACGCTGCGTCCTGCCGGGAGCCGGGGGACTCCGAGGAGCTCTCCCTACCGGGTCCCGCTCGAGAGTCGCCCCGGGGGTGGCTGGCCGGGGAAGGGCAGCTCTGATGGGGACGGTGGGCATGCGGAAGCGACGAAGGACGGAGCGGGTCATTAGTCCCCTGTCCGTCTGTCCCCATCCCAGGAGCGACCCTCCCGCCGCCGCGGCTCCGCGGGGCTCCCAGGCAGGGTCTCGGTGGCCGCGGTACCCGGAGAAGGCTCTCTGGGGGTTCGCTCCCCACACGAATTTCTCTCCATCCTGGGGCACCGGAGCTCCGGCCCGGAGGGAGGCGGATGGGGGCAACGGGCAGGGGCGGCCGGTTGGTGCCCCCCAGTCCCTGGGGTTGCCTTTCCCAGCTTTTCCCTGAAAGAGCTGGTTTGCGTGGAGGGGCCGGGGGCAGCAGGGCTCCAGCCCTGCCCGGTGGAGTCCCGTCCCACGGCAGCGCCAGCCTGGGGGCAGATGCCCTCGCCCGGGACAATACTCGGGGTTTCGGCTCTTGCCCCTTCCCCAGAAGCGTGGTTTTACAGCCTTGTATTTAAACCAGACGGCTTTTATGAGGAGGGGACGCGTCTCCGGGCACCCGCATGGCGAGGCTGCGGCCCCGCTTGGTGATTGCACTCAGCTATTGCACAGACTACTCCTGGGGACATTTGGTTCTTTCTGCCCAGCATCTGCCCCTTTATAAGATCCCCTCTCCAAATCCTTGGCGCTTCCAACAGACAGGACTCTATACTGACGGTGCCTCCAGTGACTGGGTCTAACTGAGGGGACAGCAAAAGCCCCTATCACATAAATATATAGCGCTGGCGGATCAAAGAGGTTTTCACATGAATCCAAAGTGAATGGGATAGGGATAGAGAGGCCCTGTCTCCCGGGGCCTCATCTGCCCTCGAGCATGAACACCTGAAAGGGATACTGCCCACCTCTAATTTGGAGTTTATGTTTAACTGCCTGGTGGCAAAGCCACCTCACAGGGAGGCTTTTGAAGTTTCCTTGGTGGATAAAAGGGAAGAGGAGGAGCATGTTAAGACCTTTTGAAAGCTCTGTTGATGGCACCGGCACCAACACCAACAGCTGGGGCAGACAGACCTGACTGGCACCGATGGCAGCCCCCCCAAATCCTTGGTTTGATATGGGAATTGCCTGCGGTTGTGGCTCAGGGTCCTCCCAGTCCCCACCACTTTCATGGCAGAGCAGGGACAGGGTTTCTGCAGGGCAGGGGTGGCTGTGGGTCTCCTGGTTCCTGCTGGACCTGGTGGTACCCGGTGGTTTGCAGTTAGACTAGTAGGAAAAATCCCAAATAGATTCTTGTAACAAAGCAGGAATTGCACTGGTGAGAACTTCAGGGGCCACTGAAGGAAGGAGGAATAAGTTTCTGTGCTGTTGTGCAACACCTCACCTATAAACATACCCAGGCCACTTGACAGTCTACCTCCTAATAAAAGCTGGAATTGTCCCATCAACCCTGGGTCAGAACCTTCTGTCCCAAGGAGAGTAATGGGGGTCAGTGCACCCATGCACTGTTAGGCAGAGTCTGCCAAGGCTGAGACCATCTGTGCCAGTTAGTGACAGCCCTACCTATGCAAATTGTTAAAATTTGTATCTGTAATTCCCTGCCCTTTGGCTTCTGGGGAACATCTGGCCATCCTTCAGGCTGAGTATTTTATCGCTTGTTGTCCTTGGATGGTGGGGAGTGTAAGAATGTGGTGGGACAGGACAGGATGGGATGGGATTGATGCAAATGAAATTACTGTACAGGGTGACAGGGGTTATTTCTGCAGCAGAAATTCTGCAGCATTTTATTGCCGGGTATGGATGAGAGATTTTAAACATTGTTTGGCTGTGCTTGGAGTAGAGTTGTATTGGAACTGAAGGGTTTGTAAGAATAAACTCAAAGCTGTGCAGGCAGGGCTGGAGAGGGTTAAGGAATGGTGAGATCTAATCAGAACTGCTCCCTCATCAGTCTCAGATGAGTGGCCACATACAAAACCGGATGAGGAATATCTATCCATTTATCCTTAATTACTTATTTCCACGCTCGCTCCCACAGTCCACACTAGTGATCACAGTTTTCCCACGACAACGTCGAGCTCAAAAGTTCTTTGTGCTTCAGAGCGAAGCCAGAGACAGGAGCTCCTGAAAGCCCCTGGTTCCCATCTGGGATTGCTGCATTTCAGGGTGAGTGGAATTCCCTAGCACAGTGTTGTCTCCTGCCCTGGTGAGTCTGATGACCTATGGGGTGTCCCATAGGTGTTTTGGTGCAGCCTGAGGCCCAAAACTCCAGCAGCTTCATGGTGGTTCTGATCACAATCCAATCCCCAGGTCTAGGACAGTTTCGCGGCTTTTTGGGCATTTTTGTTATCTGGAAAATACTTGGGTTAAAGGTTTCAGATTTCAGCCCCAAACTCCTTCTCTGGACTGTCCTGAAGTGAAGGTGCCATCTGCCTGCTAGAGATGATTCTGGATTTTTCTGGCTCTGACAGGAGCAGGGGGCTGAGGGCTGTCCCCAGTAGGTGTCACCCAGGCTGGGATGTGCTTCTGACATGAAATGGACAGGCACAGGGTCATCCCAAAGACCACTGCCACATCTCTGTCAGCTCCACAACCCAGTGGCAGGAAAAAGGGGTTCAAGGACTGCCAAGCACCTTGCGTCAGAGCAGACAGAGATGGGGCTGCCCTTGGGAAGCTGTTTGGAGTGGAGACAAGGAGCTCAGCTGCCATCCTCCCATGCCCAGGTGGCTGGAACACGCAGGACTGAGGTAGGAGTAAGTTGATAAAGTGTGTAAGCTGTGGAGGGAAGCTGAGCGCTCAGGAGCTACATTGTGCAGCTGGGCAGAGAGGGCAGTTCCCCTCCTCTGTGGCAGTGAGATGAGAAACCCACCTTTAGCTGAATGGAAAAGCAGGCTAAGGAGGAATTGTGCATCAATAATCTCCAAGTGCAGCCTTCCCGCAGTCCCAAGGATCTCAGGAGGATCCCGCTCATGCTCCCCATGAATTCCATCCAGGGTTTGTCCCTGAGCCAGCAGCTTCCCAGGGCTATAGGTCTGCAGCAGAGGAGAGCTGCAGGATAGCCCCAGGAAGAACTGGGTTTGGTCTACTCATGCCCTGCACACCCTGGATGTGCAGACACCTGGTTTGTCACAGGCTGGGAAAATCTGCCCACCTAATCTGCCCTGCATCCGTTGCTCCTTATCACCACAAAGGAAGCAACGGCACCCAAGAGCTGCCCAAATGCCCAGGAGTGCCCCCAGAAATACTGGTTCACAAGGTGGTGGTAGATTTAGGGATGTCTTTTTCCCACTGAACCATGAAATTTTACTCAAGTGGCTTTCTTTTTTTGTCCTGATGTGATGAAACAGCAATGCTAGTTTCATGTTGATTCTTATAGTCTTCCCAGCTCTGGTTTGTCAGTGCTGTGTAACGTGATGCCAGTCTAGGCCATGGACAGTATGTCTGTCTTGGAGCTAAGGCTTCTGTGGAAAAGATAACTTCCTCCTGCTCTTGTCCTAAACTACAATTTTCAGAAGGCTGAAACAGCAGTTTCCCTTGGGACTTTCTTCTGAAACAGCTGCCTTGCTGAAACTCTCACCCTGACTTCTCTCTCTCTCAGCCCATTTTCATTTTTTCTGTGAACCCTTCCCTGATCTTAGTACTGAGGTTACCAGATGACACTGCAACCACCCTCACATACCTTGTGCCTGTCCCTACAGTTAGGTACGGCCCCAAAAGCACCCCACAAGCAGGATGCAGCTGGGAAGAGTATGCATTGAGGTGTCCTGCAGCTCTTCCCACAAGGTTTTGCCTCCTCAAAAGGTGATGGAACACAGATTATGAGTATCCCATGACCTCTCAAGGAAGTGCTTTTGCAGACAAGCCTCTTTAAGCCTGTATATTCTTCTTCTCAACCCCTTGTCTCTTCCCTTTAGGAAGAAGACCATCTACAAAACAGTTTGTCTCTCCTTCTTGCTGATCGTTACAGTGACGGTGCTGCAGCGTGGAATGGCCCCAAACCAGTTCATGCAGGGCCAGCAGCAGAAAGAACTGCCCCCTTCAGAGCCCTTGAAATCACAGAAAAGAGACAACGCTTTCTCCATCAGCAGCAGTTTCTGGAAGACCAAGAAGGAGAAAGCTCCTGTGAAGGAGGAGAGCGTGACAGCAAAGCAAACAAAATCCTGGGATGTCACCACTACCAACTGCTCGGCCAACCAGAACTTGAGCAAGGTGGATTGGTTCAAAGGTCTGGAGCCCAACTTCCAGCAGTTCTTGTTCTATCGGCACTGCCGCTACTTCCCCATGCTGATCAACCACCCAGAGAAGTGCAGCGGGGATGTCTACCTGCTCATTGTGGTCAAGTCCATCATCACTCAGCACGACCGCCGCGAGGCCATCCGCAGGACCTGGGGCCAAGAGAAGGAGGTGGAGGGCAAGAGGATCAGGACGCTGTTCTTGCTGGGCACTGCCTCCAAAGAGGAGGAGAGAGCCAACCACCAGAAACTGCTAGATTACGAGAACCACATCTATGGAGACATCCTGCAGTGGGATTTCCTGGATAGCTTCTTCAACCTCACCCTCAAAGAGGTCCATTTCCTGAAGTGGGTTGACATCTACTGTGACAACATTCGCTTCATCTTCAAAGGCGACGACGATGTGTATGTGAGTCCCAGCAATATCCTGGAGTTCCTGGAGGACAAGAAGGAGGGAGAGGACCTCTTTGTGGGGGATGTCCTCTACAGGGCCAGGCCAATCCGTAAGAAGGAGAACAAGTACTACATCCCCAGTGCCCTCTACAACAAAAACATCTACCCACCCTATGCAGGGGGTGGGGGATTCATCATGGATGGAGCCCTGGCCAAGAGGCTGCATAAGGCCTCAGAGACACTGGAGCTGTACCCCATCGATGACGTCTTCCTAGGGATGTGCTTGGAGGTCCTTAAAGTGTCACCTGTTGGGCACGAGGGCTTCAAGACTTTTGGTATTGTGAAAAACAAGAACAGCAAGATGAACAGGGAGCCATGTTTTTACCGGAGTATGTTGGTAGTTCATAAACTGCTGCCTCCAGAGTTGCTCCAAATGTGGGACTTGGTCCACAGTAACTTAACATGCTCAAGAAAACTCAATGTCCTTTAGCTCAGTCTCTCTGGAGAGCTGGGACTGCAGGAGCTGGGACAACTGATCCCTGCTCTGGGGTGGGGTGCGCCTCCGCTGGTGGCACACAAATCCTTCAGGGGCACTGCCCTCCGGGGTGAGGAGGGCAGAGACACTGTGCTCACGGGCAGAGTTTGTTCCTGTACTGTATTGTGGTTCACGTATCTCCAGCTGGGTTGGGGGTTGCTGAAAAAGAGGAAAAAAAACAACAAAACATGACAAGTCTAGCACAAAATGGAGAGAGGGCAAAGAGGTTTGTGCTCTGCTTTAGGTACCTCTTCCACAGCAGCATGATGAATGGAGAAGTGGAGGGAGGCAGGGAGGGATGTGGCACTGGCATTTTTTTGAGATGTTCAGGGTCTGGCTATCCAGGGTAGATGCTCCAAGGGAGTTCTGCCAATAAGAAGTGCATTGACCCCTCCTGACTCAAAAATCATGGGATTTTATTTGTTATTTCAAATTTCTCCTCTGTGTAAGGTCTTGGTAACATTGACCCTGTGCACATTGGGTTCACCCCCACCAAAGTACTCTGTGTCCCCATATGCAGCTGGGGAAAGGGGCTCTTCTCCGAGGCTGGCCCTCAACAGTCCTGAGTCCCCATCAGGGTTTCAGCCTGGCAGCTGGGGAACTGGAGTCCTTGTCCCTGTCAGAGGGACCCAGGAAACGGTGGCTCCCAGCACCAGCCTGGGCAGTGCCTGGCTCCCCAGCCCCTCTGCAGCCTTACTGCATGTGTCTTCAGAGGAATGCACCCAGCTGAAATTCCTCAGGGATTTGTTCCTCCTGGCAGGAAAGAGACTAGGCCAGCTGCCCTTGCCTGTGGCCAAGGAAGAGGAGGAGAAAAGTGGTGGCCTCCCATGGAGTGCCCCAGGGATTTGTCACTTCTGGGATCCAACTTCCTGGGCATCCCAGGGGGTGCTGTGGGGAGACACTCTCTGGGCTGCACAGCTGCCTCCATGGCTCTGCCTTGCAGGGGGACAACAGCCCCAAAGGCTCTGTGTGCAGCTGCTTCAGGTTCAGCCCTGGTTTGTCAGCAACTGTGATGTTCCAAGATAGGTTGGTGACATTGGTCCTGCTCTGGCATGAGAAGCAGGGTCCAAGGGGACAAAGTGAAGAAAAGCTGGTGTTTCACATGTCTTCTCCTCTCAGGGTCATTGCAGTATTTATTCTACAGGCTGAGATGCAGGAGCATGACAGGAATTAGTGTCACAAGACATGGCCTTTTTTCTTTGGGCTGAAAGGGCCACGAGCTCTCGAGGGGAGCCCTGGGCTGGTTGCTTTGGTGGAACCACCCAACACAGAGACATGTGGCCACACAAGGGCCACGGATGCTCTCCAGCCACTGACTGCAGGTATGAGCAAAGGCCACAGGAATGTGCAAAGCCACACATGCTCACACACCTGCTCCCAGGCACAGGCTCTACACACATAGATGTCCCTGTGTGTAGGGCTGGCATGCCCAGATGTCCCCGCAGGGGGCTGGACACAGAGCCACATCCATGTCCCTGACCACACAGAACCAAACACGGGCACAGATGCCCTTACTCTCTCTCCCTCTCTGGTGCCAGACATTGAAAGGAAAAAAGTTTTACTACCTCAAAGGTCCCCCTGTGCAGTGCCTTTTTTTTTTCCCCTTTCTCTTATTTTCTTAATGTGTTTTGGAAACAGGCCTGGTTCATTTACTCTAAGTACATTTCCTCGGTTAGAAAACCAACAAAAAAGATCATAAACCAGTCAAAAAGGGCACCCACACTCCAAGCCACACCACTCTTAAAATGTCCCTGTTCAGATGAGATTCAGATTTGAAGAGAAAGAAGTGAAAGAGCCAGTGCTGCCTAGGGCTCAGCTGGTGCTGATACTGTGAAACTGGATGTACAATGCACCGGGTCCCTGGAGCAGCAGGGCAGAGTCCTGAGGGCATTTTTGGTACCCACTGGGCTTAGGCAGCACACAACTCTTTCTTTTCCCTTCCCCTCCCTCCTTCCAACAGGAGTGAGTTCAGAAACACTTTCCAAATTGATACCTCCATAATTTATGTCAGGTACAGTACTTTAGGCTGTACACTTATCCTGGATGCAGGGTCAGCTCTCACTCTCTGTAGCAATGTGTATGGAGAGCCAGGGCTGTGTGCAGACATCTCTCAGTGTTGTTCTTCACCTGGTGGGACCTGTACAGAGAAACCTTGTAGAGTTCAGTGAATATTCTAGTTTCTAAATAAAGGTTAAAAGAAGAAGAAAAAATCCTCCAAGCCTTCAGCTCATGTCATTACTAGTGAATTTCTGCTGTGAACAAAAACCTGGCAATGTACTACAGTGACAAAGGTAACTCCTTGGAATGGGCATCTGGGGACTGAAGCTGCCCCGTTCCAGTTTGGCACAGCTTTCTTGTGGAGCCGGGCATGGTAACAAGGCTGGTGGGTATTTTCTCTCTTTCATGCACTCTTCCTCCTTCAATTCAAACTAAACTTCAGATCCTCCTGGTGCCCCTGCAGGGAGGAGCTTCTCATGTCAACCTCTGTGGCAAAAGCCACCTCAGCAGGGCTGGAAACTCACTGGTTTTGTTGAGCACTCTCTCCTAGGGCAGGAGATGGGCACCTCCTGTCCCTGTCCCCACAGCAGGACCGTGCTCACTTCCACAGCCAAAGCAGCACCGTGGGGTAACACTGCCCCTGGTCACGAGGTTTGAACCCGGCTGGGGTGAAGAGGAGGAAAGCCACAGGTGAACCCGTGGGTCTCACCTTGGCATTTAGGCACTGAGGGGCTGTTTCCAGGGCTGGTACCCAGCTCGGACACTCCCGGTGCTGGGGAGCAGAGGTCAGCGAAGGGGACCAGGACACGCTGTACTTGGCAGGTTGGGCCATCCGTCACTGGGGCTGGCTTCCCCCGGGCACCAAACATTTCATACGCACGGAGAAAACACAAATGCGCAGTGGATCTAATCATGGATACTTCTGCCCATTCCCTCTCCAGTGTGACCCCACGCTGCCACACGCCACTGCGTGCCACGTGTCCGGCAGTGGGAGCAGAGCCCCGGCGCGGCCGCCCGGCGGTGCCCTCAGGAGCGGCCCCCTCGCGCCGGGCGGGAAGGACGCGGAGCGCGGGCCGGTGCTGCCCCCTGGCGGCCGCGCCCGCCCCTCCGACCATTTGCCGCCGGGCCGCGACTCCAAAATGGCCGATGGCAAAGGGCAGGGAGAGCCTGGGCAAGGGCCGGGGGCGATGAATACACACGGCACACAAACCGCACAGCTCTCCAGCTGAAACGACCCCAGACACCACTGGTTAAGTTTTAGCCACAGGAAATGGCCTTCGGCAAGGCTCGACGTTGGAAAGCCAGGGAGAAATGGCCAAAGCAGAATGAGAGGCTGGGAAGGTCCCAGCAGTGGCCCTGTGCCAGAAGGGTGGAAGAGTCTGACCGCGGCCGGAGCTGGAGCTTTTAGCAGGGCAGGGGTTGATCCCACTAAGGAACCCCCTGCCCAGGAAGGCTCAGCTACACAGCCCTGTTTTCTGCCCCCACCGGTTTGGGAAAATCAAGTACTCAACAGCTGCCACTGCAGGGCGGCACACTGTGCCTGGCTAGAAAAACCAGCCAGTGACCACTGCCACAGGACTGAGCCCTTCATCCCCAGGCAGGTGCCTGACCTTGTGTGAGGAAGGACAGCAGGCCTGAGTTTGGTTACAAACAAGCAGCCACATAGCCCAGACTCCTGCTTATGTATTTGCTTCACACTTAGGGGCAAGGGGAGATAATTTGAAATGAAGCGCAAGAAAAAATACTTACAGGAGAGCAACTGAACTGCAGGGCCTTAGTACAAGATCTGATTTACTTTGTTTAAAAAGAAAGTAGAAAAGCAATTGGCTAGCAAGCACCATCACAGCATCTTCACTTATTAAAAAAAAAAAAAAGGTTGTGGTTACAGAGCTTACCTTGGCCATCATAATCCTTTCCCCTACTTCCTGCTAATAGCAGGCATACACTGCTGGAGCAGAGCAGGACAGAAGCTGCTGCTGTGACACCAATGACCTTAACCCAAAAGAGGGAAGGCTACAGACAGCCTGTTTCTCACAGCCTGGCTTCATTTAGTGGCACAGAAGTAACACGAACCAGTTTAGGTCCTTTAATCTGTCCAAGACAGGGTGCTAAAGCACAAATGATAAAACATTCTGCATTTTTACAGCAAAAATGCTACAGAAGTTTATAGGAAAAAAAAATTTTTGTACATGGGTAAAACATTATAAATTCAAGACAACTCACAGACAAGGGGTAAATTCCCACATCTATCACTCTTTTGTTTTAAAAAGTTCATTTGAACAGGCAAGCAGTCAAAATGGCTTGCTCTCTCTTCCTTGAAATGAGAATTTTATCTTCCAAGTGGCTCACAGTACTGCTTCGCTTCTTGGAATGTCCTCCGAAGGCTCCGCCAAGATCAAAGGAGAATAAAAACCCCCGGAGTCCTTTCAGATAGTCTCAGAGAGCAGGAAAAGGGAAAGGAAAGGGGAAGTTTATTCAAACTTGATCTTCTTCCCTTGCGGCTTGTGATCTCCACCTCCGCCTCTGCCTCCTCGGAAGCCACCTCCTCCTCTACCTAGAAAGAAAATTATTGCAAAAAGCAGAGTTACCACTATAGTATTTATATCAAATGCACACAAATAAATTGCAGTGCTAAATCTATACTACTGCCCTTCCAAACCCATCCTGGCACAGCACAGAAAATAAATTCACATCCAATATTCTATGGTAGCTCTACACCATAATCCCAAGATGCTTTTGGGTTCATTTTGGAGCACACCCCCTCCGAACAGCAGCATTTGCTTCCTCTTACCTCCAAATCCACCTCTGCCACCACCTCTGCCACCAAATCCACCTCTTCCTCCTCGGCCACCTCCTCTGCCACCACGACCACCAAATCCACCACCACGCTGGAAGTCACCCTTTGGTTTGGCAAAATCAAGGGTCACTTTGTTTCCATCTATCTCTCCATCTTCCATGGCTTCCTTAGCTGCTTTGGCATCTTCTGCAGAGCTGAAGTCCACAAACCCAAACCTAGGAAACAGGTTACAAGAGCAACAGTCAGTCACATTTCAAGAGCTGCAGCACCACCTACAGGTTCCTGACAGAAAGCCTTTCGGAATCAAACACCAGCACTTCTGCATCCCACAGGATGTGTCACTTGTAGGACAGCAGTGGCTAATCACAATCGATGGAGCCCCACTGTGAGTTTGCCAGTACTGTACAGGTAATTTTCTTCTCGTGCGAATCCATCAGCTGCCACGGAGATTTGTTGGCAGGAAGGAGCTCATTGAGAAGAGGTGAGAAGTGAGCACGTGCTGCCCTCCACCACCAGTGGACCCAAAGCTCTGCTCCCACCCCAGTTTCATAGAATCATCCACATGAGCATGAGAAACACCATGCATTGCAGAGATCAGCTGAAGTGAGGTACTCTGTAGCACCTGAACCCAGCCCAGGCGATGTTTAACCCACCCTTTGGATGATCCAGTGTCTCTGTCTGTGACTATTCTTGCACTTATTGAGCCTTCAAATGATTCTCTTAACGTCTCCTCTGTGGTGTCCTCAGAAAGGCCTCTGACAAACAATGTTTTGCTTTGCTCTGTGAAAAGGAAGCACATTCAGAAGTTATTCAGCCTGAGCAAGGCAACCTGCAGCTTCATAACATCAGATCTAGCTTGCATTACTGGCTCCCAGAACAGTTCTCAGGAATAAAGGGATGGTTTTCAAGAAACAGCTCAAGCACCTGGAGTCCATGGAAACTTTTTCAGTATTGCAGTTAGAGCCTGACATCAAAGGATTTCCATCAGCCAACCTGATATTGCCAAATTGAGTTTGCCCCACTCCTTTTTTAAAACTAGATGCTTGCACCTTATCAACAATGACAATAACTAACTGTACAGACACTGCTGGATCAGCACTTGACTATCTAGAGGAATTTGACAACAGTTTCATCAGCATTTCAGATAATCAGTCATCATATCCAGCACACTTCTTACAATGTTTTGCATGTTTGTTATTTTTAAAAGCAGCCCCAAATTTGCCTGGATAGTGCTCTCCTGCCACAGCTGGAGATCGAACATGAAACACTTACGGCTGAATCCTCCTCCTCCTCGCGCGTTCGTGTTCCCTTTCTGTGCACTGAATTCTAGTCTGATTGTTCTGCCTTCAATCTCTGTGTTGTTATAGGAATTCAATGCCTCTCTGGCATCCTCAGTCGTGGCAAAATCTACAAATGCATACCTGTGTGGAGAGGAAAATTCCAGTCAGCCTGGGAACAACAAAGGATACCTTGGAGGCAAGTGACTTGCAATGCCAGGGAGTCAAGTGAAAGGCACAACCTACCCTTTAGGCCTGCCCTGGTTGTTCTGTGGCACCTTGATGGAAGAAGCTTTCTTAAACACTTCTTGGAGAGTCTCTTCTGTAGCAGCATACGAGAGGTTGTTGACAATTAGGGTCTTCGACTCTCCTATGGGGAAAAGTCAGTGCTGTTAAGTGCAGGCTTGGAGAATGAGAGCTCTTAGTCTCTAGTTACCAGACTCTGTCAAGGGGTTAAGAGTACTTGTTGCCCTTTCTTCACCTCAACGTGAGGCACAAAGCAAAATCCAACCCTGTTTTATTCACCAAGACCAGTTGCCCCCGTTGTCTGAAACACTCAGAAGAGACAAAGTGCCATAGGATTCAGAGCACAAGCCAGGCAAAAGATCTGGTATCTTAATCTTCTTGCAGTACTTTAAATTGGCATACCCCCAGGAACTTCTGAGGCAAGTGGAAATGAATCGTGAATGCCATCTGTATGCATGTTATCAGTATGGAAAGTACCTTTCTGATGTTCTTGCTGGCTCTTCTCACCAGTGAAGTCAATGACCACGGCACGACCCTCGATTTCTGTGCCCTGCTTCTCCTCCAGAGCTTTGTTTGCCTCAGCTTCTGTTTTAAATTCAATGTAGGCCATCCTACAACACAGAAAAGAATATAAGCAAATGCCTCCTTCTGGGAACAACAAAGTTTGCTAATGAGGGGGGGAAAGATGTACAAGAAAAATGCTGCAGAAAGTAGGACAACTAATGCAGCAGGTTCCTTAAGGCAGCCAAAGGACATGTAAGCTTATCAGAATATTCCAAGAGCTAAAGGAGCAGCAAACACACAACAGTCCTCTCAGCTACACACCCTTTGCTGCTTCCATCCTTGTTCATCACTATCCGGACTTCCAATGCATTTTCAAACACCTCCCTGATGTCATCCTCGGTTATGCGGTAGGGCAGGTTCTTCAAAAACAGCGTTCTGGCATCTCTTTCTGCAAAGACAAGTTATTTGCAGGTTACCAGCTAAAAATCCCTTCTCATCTACGCTGCCACTTCAGTGAGACTCAGCAAGTTGATCCAGCAGAAATTAACAGCAAGCATTCACATTTTCAGAAGCTGCAAAAGCAACTGTAACAAAAGTTAATGAAACTACTGTGCTTCTCTTAAGGGCATCAAGTTCAAAAAACTGGTCCTAAAGTTTCAGAAAGAAATGTATTTTTTCCTCAGCCCTCCCAATATGCACTATTTCTTGGTATCACTTTTGCAGATATTCCAGTCTGAAGTTGTGTATCTGTATGTAAGCATTTTAGAAGCTTTGAATTGGGCCATACCTTTTTTGTCTTCTTTCATAGCTTCCTTGCTCTTTGCTTTTTCCAGTTTGATTTCCAAACCCATTAACTTCTTTCCATTCATCTGGAGAGCTTTATCCAGATCCTCAGCAGATGAGAAGTCCACATAGCCAAACCGCCTGAAAGAACAGCATCCTTGAGGTCTCTGATCCATCTCTGGCAGCAGAGACCACAAACACAAACCTAACACCAGAGAGGTCCTGGCTGGTCAAGTTCCAGGCAAAGTTAAACCCTCACCATTACCAAGCAACCACCCCAGCATCTTGAGGGGAACCAGCACACTTGGACCCCTGTGAACAACTTTGTGCCAAATAAAAGAAAATTAGCACCAAAATTCTACTGATGAACTCACTTGGAAGAGCCAATTCTGACATCTAAAACTTCAATATTCTTCTTCCCAAAGAATTCTCGGAGGCCAGTCTTCAGCTCCTCAAACTCCTTGGTGCAGACCAAATTTCCAACAAATACAGAGAAAGCTGATGTGGGCCCTTTAGATGAAAAGATAGTAAAGTGGGTTTTTTTAAAGGCAGCTTTTAAAACTGGGAGCCAGAGTCCAGGCAGCTTTAGCACATCAGTTTTTGTTTAAAAGTGACATCATATTTCAGTATTAAGTCCCTTATAATCATCATTTGTGCTGGGAAACCCCACCCCTGACATCCTGGACCTTCACAGCTACATTCCTCATGCAACAGAGTCCAATCACAGTCCAATAAACATGCATCATTTGATGATCCCACACCACTTACCATCTGTTTTCTTTTTCTTGGGCTCTGGTGCACTTTTACTGGTCATTTCTTTCTTCCTCTTTCCAGGTGCTTCCTTGACAGGTTCTGTGCCAGAAAACAAAGCAACACTGAAAAATACAGAACTTTTCCTAAACTGAATCAACGCAGAAGCATTAATCTTTACACCCGTCATACACAAGACCTCGTTACTCAGCAGTGTTAAGATTTTAAACTTTAACTCACTTTCATCTTCACTTTCCTCCTCGGCATCCTCTTCATCCTCCTCCTCTTCATCATCATCCTCATCGTCATCGTCCTCCTCATCTTCCTCATCTTCAGATTCTGCTGCCTTGGCTTTCACTGGTGTAGCCTTGGCTGGAGTGGTTTTCTTCACTGGAACAGGGGCTGTGTCCATGGCTTCATCTTCAGACTCTGAAACACGATGAGCACAGCATTTAGACAGTTCCACATTAAGCGCCTTTTGAAACTAGGAAAACAAAATGCTGTTGAGCAAAATGTTTCTCATGCCTCCTGAAATTTGTAGGTTCCCAGGAAAAAAGTTTAATACACTTAAATTTGACAAAAGATGTCTCTCTCCCTTGAGTTTTATTGCATTAAAAAAAAACCCAAAACCTGATCACCAACAGTAAAAAGTTTTACTGACAATAGGGAAATTAACACCCATTCAGCAACATGAACAGCAACCAGCTAAAACCAGCTGAGGACACACTGCAACATTCCCATTATCCTTTAAGTTACCTCCCTCCCCCAGGCCCCTCTAAGTGTTTAATAATAAACATCTTATACCGTCCTCTTCTTCATCGTCCTCCTCATCATCCTCTTCATCCTCATCCTCCTCCTCAGATTCCTGCTTTGCTGGCACAACTGCAGGCTTTTTGGCTGGTACTGCTGCAGGCTTTTTGGCTGCAGGCTTCACAGGCATTGGTGGTTCTTCTTCCTCATCTGCACCAAGAGTACAGGTCTTTACTACTAAGGTTCAATGAATGAGTGGTATAGGCAAAAAGTACATAGAGTTTCCCAAAATTTTGTCTAAAGGTTCAGGAAAGAGCATTCAAGAAACTAGGAGATGTTTTACAGGCTGTGTGTAAGGCAGCTGCAGCCCAAGCTCTCCTCCATACTTCACCCACTGCCGACCTCTCCTTCCCAACCCCTCTTTAAATGTGTACTCACATTTATCAATGCATATTTCAAAGGTAACTTACCAGAATCTTCTTCATCATCCTCCTCCTCATCATCATCATCTTCGTCATCATCTTCATCATCTTCTTCTTCACTCTCCTCCTTCTTGGCATTCTTTCCATTTTTTGCTCCTTTGGTTAGGACAGCAGCCTTTTTAGGAGTTGGAGCAACAGCCTTTTTGGGCTGTGGAGTAGCCACAACCTTCTTTGCAGGTGTAACAGCCTTTTTTGCAGGAGTAGCAACTTTTTTGGCAGGAGTTGCAGCCTTCTTGGCTGGGGTAACAGCAACTTTTTGTGGTTTCTTCTGGGGGATCATCTGAGAGACACATTAGTGTAAGACTCATGCTGGCCTGTTTAATCTACCATCATTTCTTTATCAGACAAATATACAGCAAGTGAAATCTAAAGAATATCCTTCAGACAGTTTCTGTTAAGTTACCTTAAATGCCCACCCTGATGAATCAATAAAGCTCAAACTCAGCTTTTTCATGCCTTCTGGAGCCTACTTATGGAACATCAAAGCACCTCTAAATTCCTGGGTCCTGAACCAAGACCAGTGGTGTATATTAGCATTCAGCATCTTGGAATTTTTACACTTGCACATTAACCACATGTGACAAATGTTATACTGCTCATTACTAGGGTAATTAGGTACCCACTTGCTTATCAGCTTTAAGACCCCAGCAGTACTTCCAAAATCCTGGAAGTACAGACTTAGCAGTTGAGCTTGTTTTTCCCCACACTGCTTTAGCCTTAAAAAATCCAGTTTATTCTTTAGCCACAGTTTAGGGAGGAACACCGACAGTTTATTGATACCCTGTTACAATGTAACCCATAAACCTCACGACCCTTCTATACCACGTGCATCCTTTCAATTCAATCTCTAGATCAATCACCTCTTCTCCGCTGCTCTCCTCTAGGTCAGAGGACTCCTCTTCCTCACTTTCCTCGAACTTTTTCGGGGGAGGAGCAATTTTTTTCTGTTTTATCTGATTCTTCGGGGTCTGAAAGAGAGCGGGAGCAGCACGTTTAGCTCTCGTGCTCACCCGGGCTGCCTGCGAGCGCTCGCTCCGGCGGGCAATTGTCCCAAACACGTGGCCGCCCTCCGGCCCCCGCGGCGCTCAGGGGGCCGCCCGGGGGTTGCGGGGTCGCGCCCGCCGGTGTGCGGGGCCTTCCCGGAGGCCGCCCCGGGAGAACCGCGCGCTCCCACGTGCTCGCGGTCCCCGCGCCCCACGTGGCCGCACTGTGACGTAGCCCCGCCCCCCCCATCCCGCGCGCGCTCGGACGCGGGGCCCACCCGCGCCCCTCACACGCACGGACCCCCACCCCGCCGCCGGCGCCCGCTCCCCTCCCTTCCCGCGCCCCGGCCGCGGCCGGCGCACGGAGCACAGCGGGACAAGGGGGGCTTGAATCCGCTGCCTCCGGGCCCGCGGCCCCTCCCCTCGCCGCCATCTTCACGGCGACCGAAAGCAGGCCTGGAGCCACCGCGCGGCCCGAGCGCACGGCGGCGAGAAGGCGGCCCGGGTCCCTCCCCGATACACCGCCGTCCGCACCCGCCCGCCCCGTCATGGCGGCATTCGCCCGCTGCCCGCCCGGCGGCTGCGCCCCCCACGCCCTCACCTTGGTAATCTTCACCATGATGGCGGCGGTGCCTGGCGGCGCAGGGGCGGCGGCCGAGCTGTGTAGGGAGCGGGGCGGGCGCGTCCGGCGGGGCGGCGGCGCGGGGGGATCGGGCCGCGGGCGGGCGGCGGGAGCGGTGGGGACGCGCGGGCGGCCGGGCCGGGCACTGACACGAAAGAGCGAGCGCGCGCCCCTTCCGCCCCCTTTGCTAGCCCCGCTCCAGGCTCCGCCCTCGCCGCCCCCGCCCCGACCAATGGCCGCGCGCGCCGCGCCGCCCGGCCAATCGCAGCCCCCGCCCCTCGAGCCGCCGCGCCAATGGCCGGCGCTCTGCGATCGGCCAACCGGAGGGCGCCTTACAGCCCCGGGGCCGTGCGGCGGGGGGCGAGCGCGGGGGGACGCACCGCCCGCCCGGGAGGACTCGGCCTCAGCCAATGGGACTGAGGCAGCTCCGCGCCTGCGCGCTGATTGGCCGGCGTGGCCGGGCCAAGGGCGAGCACGTGGCGGGCGGCGGCCACGTGGTGGGGCCGGGCGGGGGTCCCGGGGGTCCGGCAGAGACCGGGGACCGGGCAGAGATCCGGGGGTGTGACGGGTCCCGGGGGTCCGGCAGAGACCGGGGACCGGGCAGAGATCCGGGGGTGTGACGGGTCCCGGGGGTCCGGCAGGAACCGGGGACCGGGGACCGGGCAGAGATCCGGGGGTGTGACGGGTCCCGGGGGTCCGGCAGGGACCGGGGACCGGGCAGCGACCGGCGCCGGGAGGGACGCTGCCATGCCCCGGCAGTCCCGGCTGCCCCGGCGGGCCCTGCGGCAGCTCGCCGCCCGGCGTGCAGCTGTGCCCGAACACGCTTTTGCCTTCCGCTTTGGGACTGGGTTCACCCCAGCGCTATCCATGCCACCCATTCCGCCTGGCCCCGCATTCCCTCCCCGACCCTCGGGAGGCACTAAGCACCCGTGAACAGCTCGAAGAAGCGTCTGTAGGAGCCGGTCAGTGTGCTGCTGCTGCTGCTGCTGCTGCTGCTGAGGTTGCAGTTGGCACAGGAGCGCTCTGCAGGTGCCAGTCTCCGCTGCTTCAGGCTGGGAGAAAAGGCCCAAAGTGGAGAAAAAAATAAGCCTGTGCTTGCCTGATGGATGCTTTTGAATTCAGTCACTGCAAGAAGACACCACCTTTCTCCTTTGGAATTTTTCCCCAGTGGCTATAAAGTCGGGGTAGAAACGACCCCAGGACAGAATCGGAGCCCCTGTTTCACTTGTCACTCTGCTGGCAGGGCTGGGGGCTGCCCTACCCCTGCCTGCCACAAAGCAACCTCCATTGCTGGGGTTTCCCCACTGCCTTAACTCTCTTACCACTTCAAACTGGGCACCCAGCCAGCTCCTGGGGGCTCCTGACTCAGGCCTGGGTGACTCTAGCAGTTTGCTCTTCCAAGGCCTACTTGAGATAAGCACCTGACTTAGGGAACATGAGATCCTAGTGAACCCTAGAATAAAAATGCAGACTCTCAATGAATGCCTTCCTGCCCGGCCCTGATGCCCTTGAGAACACACCTCAGGATTGTTCAGTGCCACCTGAAGCAGGGGACACACTGTGGGTGAGGGAATATACCTGGCTTCTAGGCTGTCCTAATGCCTCTTTCTCCTCTGCTGGGTAAGGGAGGCAGTTTCTGGGCAAGCTAAGCCATAGCTTAAGGGCACCTCACTGAGAGGTGATGGGATCAATCAGCCTCTCCAGGAGTAAGCCAAGCCTGTGGAGAGCCTGCTACCATCAGCCAGTATGGGGAGGGAAGGAGCTGGAATGGAGAGGGATTCTGCCCCTGTTCCAGCCCTGGACACATACCTGCCGGGAGATGGGGATCCTACCTGGGAAAACCCCTTGTGTAGGGCAGCTGGACCCTGTCTGTGAAATAGCAATGTCTGGCTCATGTCCCACTGCGTGCTGCAGGAGCTGTCCCCAAGTGGGGACACTGCATGGGGGAAGCAGTGACACAGACCAAGTGGCCCAAGGGCATGCAGAGGGATGGAATGGAAGACAAAGAGACCTGCAAGTGATTTTTAACTGTCTGAAGCAAGAGCTGATTGCACTTTCTTCACCATGCATGTGGAGCAACAAAATCGAGTACCCTGACTGCCTGAACAGCTCTGCTGCCTGTGCTGGGGCTGGCCTTGGTTCCTCCACGTGCTGTGGGAGGCTGGTTTGTCATGAGAAAGGTACAACTGTTGCTTTAGCCGGGGGCAGTTCTGGCAGCTGGGACACTGCATGTGTCCAATAACAGTGCCAGCAGTGGGATCTGCACAGGGCCGGGCTGGCAGCTGGCAGTCTTGGTTCCCAACCCTGGCAGGGGACTTCTCAGTATGGCCTGTGTTCCATCCCTTTCCCCGGCAGTGTGTTGGAAGGTTGTCCTTGCCTCTGGCATCTCTGAGGCTGCAGCAGAACCCAGCGTTTGGGGGAAGGAGCACAGCACCCTGTGCAGAGGAGTGAGAGCCAGCACTGCCCAATCCATGCTCTGTGTCAATCCATGCTCCATATCAATCCATGCTCTGTGTCAATCCATGCTCTGTGTCAATCCATGCTCTCTGTCAATCCATGCTCCGTATCAATCCATGCTCCATGTCAATCCATGCTCTGTGTCAATCCATGCTCCATATCAATCCATGCTCTCTGTCAATCCATGCTCCATATCAATCCATGCTCTCTGTCAATCCATGCTCCGTATCAATCCATGCTCCATGTCAATCCATGCTCCATATCAATCCATGCTCTGTGTCAATCCATGCTCCATATCAATCCATGCTCTCTGTCAATCCATGCTCCATATCAATCCATGCTCTCTGTCAATCCATGCTCCATATCAATCCATGCTCTGTGTTAATCCATGCCCAGTGTTAATCCATTCTCCATGTCAATCCATGCTCTGTATCAATCCATGCACTGTATTAATCCATGTTCTGCATCAATCCATGCACTGTTATCCACGCACCATTGAGCAGGTCTGGATATGGCCCAACCCTGCCAGCTGCTGTTATGGCCAAAAAGGGCCCAGGATACTGCAGGGAGGAAAGCAGCCAGGACATTGCAGATGCCAGTGTTTAGGCTGGGCTGTTCCCTGTATCCCATGTGTGACCAGGATTTTTCAGCCCTAGCAGTGGGCAGGATGATGCCAGAGTGGAGCAAGGCCAGCCTTTTTCTCGGACACACCACATTGCAGGGCTGTCCCTGCTGTGGCACTGCACAGCCCAGCTCCTCTGCAGGCAGCTCCAGGAATTTCAAGGCCGAGGGAAGTCTCACAGAGAAGCATCAGTGAGAAGGGTAATTTGGCCAAAAGAGCAGGTTTGGTAGCTCTATTTGTGCAGTAAATATACTTCAGGTCGTTTTATGGCTGTCTCTTGTTGTTGCATGTCTGTGGCTTGGGAGTGTTGATATAATTCCTCTGCTAAATTTAGAATTTAGGTTCAGTGGAGACCCCAGGAGGGATTTGCCATGGATTCTCAGTTTCTGGCATAGCAGACCTTCACCCCTGTGCTTTTCCCGAGCCTTGCAGTGCTGGGAGCCCCTTACCCGCTGCTGCTGCTGCTGCTGCCCAGGGCTGGGGGGAGCTGGGCTGCGCGGCAAACGCGGCCCCCAAAAGCCAGGAAAGTTGGGTGGCCAGCTCGAGGGGGACCCCCGCAGGAATCGCAGATGAGGCGAGTTCCCAAACTGTTCAGCCTGCCGCGGCTGCGTGTTTCCACTAGATGGTGACAAAGGCTGCGTGTCCCGAGTGAGAACCCGGGGACACCCGGCTCCCCCCGCGCCTCCCTGGGCGCGGCTGAGCGGGACATCCCGCCCTGGCTCCTTCGTCGCTCCCGGGACATGCCGGGGTGCATTTGATACTCGCTGGATATGAGCACCAGCCAAGTGCAGTCGGGAGAGGAAAAGTTTCACCTGTGGCTGGTGCAGTGTCTGCTGCTAAGAAATTGTCATGGATCTCCAGCAAACACCCAGTGAGTGCTCAGAGAAGGGGAAACCAGCTAGAAAAGCAATGGAACGTGTCCCTGAGCACCCCAACCTGACATCCCCTGCTCTGTGGTCTGAGCAGTGCCCTGATGTGTATGGCATGGCAAAGGTGAAAAAAATTTAAAAAGCCAGAAACCAACCAAAAAACAAAAACCCACCAAAAACCACTATAAAAGCAAATTTACAAATCCCAGGTCTAGGTGCTGCTCAAAACCTCTTGAACAACCCCGTGTTCCACTGCAAATCCTTTTCTCTTCTTGGTGCCCACCTCACCCCACCATGGTGCTCTTATGCCAGCAGGTACCACAGCTGATGGATGGTGACACAGCAGCACCAGGCACTCAGGGCTTGGCCTCTCTCTTCCCAACTGCACAGTTCCCCAGGCCCTGATTAATGCAGGACAGAAAATGAGATGGGGCTGTGTAGCAGTCTAATTAAGTATTTTCTTCATTATCCCCCTGTCTGTGCCAAGAGGAGAGTCCTCAAGGATGATGAGTATGAAGTGGGTGCAGGGCTTGCTGTGACAAATGGCACTTAATTCAAGTAGTCACAGACAAGTGCACATCCTCTGCCTTGAAATGGGCAGTCTGGGACACGCTGGCCTGCAGAGATCAAAGTCGGCAGTGCCTGGCAGAGTATGGGATTTCTTCTCTGGGAAGTATCATTTCTTGAGGTGGGATGCTGCAGGAATTGGCATGGGCCCCTGGAGCCAGGCATGCCCATTGTCACTCTGGCAGATGCTGGGTGATAACCCAGCACATCCCTGTGCCATTTCCTGGGGTTTATGGACAAGAAAGCCTACAGGTGACTCCCACTGGGAGTTTTGTACTTGCAGATTTAGTCTCCACATGTCCTCCAAGTATTCCTTGTAGTGATAATTTCTGGTACACTGCAGAAAAGAAGGGTGTGTTTTTTTCCAGAAGGAGCCAATTCCCCTAAGATGTCCCTTCTGGCAGGCCAATTCCTCTCCCCAGCACCCCTTGCCTGGAGCTGGCAGCAGGATCTTGTGGTCTGCCTGTGAGCCCCCAGCAAGCCCACAGAGCCACCCAGAGCCCCCCAGCCAGGTGGACTCCCCTCTGGATCTGCTCAGCAGGGGAACACGTGCAGCCCTGGAAAAAAGGGTGTGTGAGGGAAAAGTGGGACCGTAAGAGGACTTGCAGTAGGTGTGAGATAAAGAAGGCAAACCAGGATTGGGAAATGTGGAGCAGTTTGGGTGGTGAGAGGAGACCTTGGGAGCACCCTTCTGTCTCCATTGGAATAGAGAAACTCCAAGTGAGAAAGTCAGTGAGATGGGAATTTGAAGCAATGCATGCAAATCCTTTATAACCCAGGGGAAGTCAGTCTGGAGCAAAGCTACAGATGATCCCAGTTCAGCAATTCCAGGCCAGCAGCCAGAGCATGTCACAGTTCCATGCAACTGCACATCTTCCTGCATTGCCCTGCAGCCTTTGGGAAGGCTTTCCAGGACCTTTGTGGAGACAGCCCAGAGGAGGAAGCTCCTCTTTGCATGGGCTTTTCTGTGCATCCTATTCAACTCCCAGAGCTGGGGCAATAGGGAGTAGAATCCAGACAAGCACTGGGTCTCCAGGGATGGCTGTCAAGGCATTCAGGTAAAACATCTGCACACTCTCGTGGCTCAGCACATCTGCCCCTTGGTACAGCCCCATGGAGCAGTGACCTGGGGCTTTGTCTCTGTTCCCATTTTACCTGCTGGAAGCTCCCTCTGCTCCCAGGCCTGTGTTGGGCTATTTCCATTTCACAGCAGCTCCTGGGCACAAGGCCAGTGGAAGGCAGACGCTCTGCCTGGAACAAATCCAAACCAGGGGATTTTTTTTCCTTTTTTTCCTTTTCAATCAAAAAAAGAAAAAAAAATTGAATCTTTGTTGAATTCAAACTGGAAAAGCAGGAGTCTCTGCTCACTCCCCTTATAAGGTCACCAGTTTGATCTCCATATAGACCATTCACTTAAGAATCAAACTCAGTGATTCTTGTGGGTCCTTTCCAACTCAGAAGATTCTGTGATATCAGTTTATTTTTTGTGATTGTATCTGAGTGAGGGGGTCAGCTCATCCCTGCTTGGGAGCCACATGCACCCATCACTCAGCAAAGGCAGCATGGCATGGTGAACCTGGGGCTGCCCCGTGTCCTCACCTCTAGCACCAGAACAGAACCAAATAACATCAGGGAGAGCAGAGCCACACACACACAAACACACACATGTCCCCAGTATAGCAAGTCCCAGCCTCTGCCAGGGAGCAAGAGCCAAAACTGCTCTAGGAAACAGGCATCAGTGCCAATGGGAAATGCCGGCTGGCTTCTTAAGCTCAGTGGAAAATGTTCTATTATCCCCCTGAGAGCTTCTGTCCTGTGCTCTCCCAGCTAAAGCTGGCCACTGAGCCCTATCCATGGAATTTGCAAAGGCCCTGTCCCAGCTTGCTGCTGAGAGGGAACAGCCACCCCAAGGGCTCTCATGGTTGCATGATCCAGCCATGGGCTGAGCTTTTTGGAAAGGGTTACTTTGCACTTGACTGTGCCTGCAGAGTTGAAGGACCTGGGCAGGTATCAAGGTGTACAGACCACCTGTGAGCCTGGGAGAGGTCAGAGCTTGGGAGTCAGGGAGACTGAGCCCATCCAGATTTCACCATCCATCTGCTCCCCTGCTGCAGCAAGCTCCATCAAAAGGAGGTCAAAAGTAAGAGCTGAAAGTGCTTTTCCAGCCCAGACCACTCTCAGACTGTTTATGCCTCATCCCAGCAGCACACTGGGTTGTTTCAGTTACCAGATCTCACCACAGAAATTCCCACTTGCAGGATGTGAGATGAAACCATTGCTTTGAAACTTCCTACGACCATAGTTAAAAATAAGACTCAGAGCAATATTTTCCCCACTGTTGGTGCCTCAGATCTGAAAAACCTAGTCCTGAATGACCCAGTGGTGTCTCATTTAGCTGGGCAAGCTGTGATCATGATATCTGCATCCTGGGAGGGAGGCAAGAACATGGTTTCTTGGGGAAAAGTCCTCTCCTTCCCATCCTGTGCAAGCCATCAGCTCATCTCCCTGTGTACGAAAAGGCAGAGGAAGCTTCAAGCAGACTGAAAATTACACTGAGAATTACACTGCATCTCTCCTGCTCAGTTTTAATTGTAGAGCAAAGAAAGCAGCCCATCGATTGATCCCGCTGGGTAATTAAATGCTTAATGCTATTGACTATAAAGACATTATGGTTCAGCAGCCCAACACTAATGCATTAATAATCGCTTATATCATGGCTAGGAAGGGGCACGAGCTGCTCCTGAGGAGCACGAGAGTTACATGGGATGGGAGCACACAGTGAAAAACCTCAGGGACTGAATTAGTGCCATGACAGCCTCAGGAGTGAGAGCTCATCCCAGGGAGCAGGGGAACAGGGAAGGGCTAGAAGGACCATGGAGGAGGGGGCAGCCCATACCCCAGGGAAGTCCCCCTGGCAGTGGCAGTGGGAGGGGAGTCTGGGCTCTGAGCATCAGTGCTGCCCCCAGCACAGCTGTAGGATGTTGTCAGCCATGGGATCAGGAAGATGAATCTGAGCAGTGCAACCCTTTTATAACAAGCCATGGCAAAGGCCCCAGAACGTCTGCCCACCTCCTGCCGGGCTCTCCATTCCCAGTAATTAGCCGTCTGCTTTAGCCTATTTATTATGCGCATGATGGGCAGCACAGGGCAGAGCCTACACATTGCCTGGGATTAAGCACATAAAAGTGAGCTGAGTGAGCACTGCTCCAAGGTGGAGAGGCTGATTTGCTTGCTGGGAGAAGCAGAGTCAGCCCTCAGAACGTGCTGTGCCGGTGGCTATAGCGCCCTTCCCCAGGGGAGGTCTCACCAGGGAAGGATGGAGGCTGCACTGCCTCCCACCCGCAGGGACCTCAGAGCCCAGCACAGGGCAGGAATCCCATGTCCTGTGGACAGGGGGGATGCTTAAGGGCCATTTATAGAAGATGGAGAAGGAAGGACCTGCAGCATCACAGGGAGAGCAATCCTTTTCAAGACCATCCTTTTCAAGACCATCCTTTTCAAGACCATCCTCTGCTGAGTTCTTTTCCACCTCCCCAGGATCGAGGCGTTGTCTCTCCAGCCATGGCACACTGGGCTACCCCATCTGCAGCCACTTCAGGGACACAGCAGACATGGCCTAAAAAGCCACCAGAGGCAAAATTTCCACCTAAGCTCTCCAACCCGTGTCAACAACCCCCTGCCCAAGGATAAGGGGAGCCCACATAGCCCTTCCTGACCTCCAGCATGAAAACCAAAAGCAAAACTTGCAATTTTCTCTGAGCAAATCCAAGGACAGATCATGCTGTCAAACCCTTATTTGATTTGTTTTTCTGGTGGCTCTGCTCCATTTGCCTTCACTACATTCTCTGCCCTGTGCCATAGTCCAATAATGCAGCATCTGCCCAATAAAAGGTCCATGAATATAATTTACAAGTAGTTGGCACCTCCTGCCTTGTCTGGGAGGGCGGGCTCCCTGGGTACACTGCAGATTGGAAAAAGTGGATTGGTCTGGTCTTTCCTGTTGTTTTAAATTGTTCTCCCAATTTCTGGCTCGAGCATGGTGACCAAAATCATCACTGAGGCTGAAAAGCTGAGTGTTGGGACATCCTGAACGGGGCTGAAGATCCCCAAACCTGTTTCTAGGAGGTTTGGAGATGAAACCATGGACGATGCAGAGGATGCCTCACTGCTGACCTCAGCCTCTCCCAACACCCACCTGCAGAATAAAATTGTACCAGTGTTAGCCAAAGGACCTGTTCAGTTCTGTAGCTGCTGGGCTGGGGAGATGTTGAACTTCTGGGGCAAGGAAGCAGGAGAGGAGCTGGGAGGAGCAGCAAGAAGACGCAGAGAATTCCTCCCAACAGCTGAGGAGATGCTCACAGATGCAGATAGATAAGATAGGAGATGCTCACCCTTCAGATCAATCTCAGCTCCAAGGGTAGGTGGTTTCCTACTGCAACCACTGGCTTTTGGAATAGGGTTAAACTGTTATATCTCCCAGCTATGTCTGCCCAGAGACAATCAGCACAGAGACAAAAATCTTACTAGGAAGAAAAACCTTTAAATGTTTCTACTGTTACACTCACCCCACCCCACTGGGTGCAAATGGGTGCTTTTCAGCCCAATTATCACCACTTACTGTGTTTTCTTTCTTTTAGCTTTTTGCTGCTGTACATCTAATTCAACCATCCTTGACTGAATCGGTAGAAATGCATCTTATCTATCTCCCTTCCTCCATGGGAAGGGCCTGAAGGAGTCCTCACCCAGCCCTCATCTTGCAGATGATGCTCTAGCACAGCACTTGCTGATGTGTTTCAGGGTCCTGCCAGATGGACTCACCGCCTGTCGGTCGGGATTGCCACAGAGAAATAGGAACGAAACCCAGCTCCAACCATTTGCTTTTCCATCTGTGCAGGGCGGTTGTTGAAATACAGAGAGGTTTGGAGCTGACGCCAGGATAAGTTTGGAGAAGTGAAGAGCTGGAGAGAGATGAGGATCTTCCTTTATCCAGAGCAGAAATCACTGGAAAACACCAGAGGAGCAAAAAAGTCAGCCTGAGCCTGGCATTGCCGGCTGGCTCCCAGGATGGCTGGGGGCTGTAGGTGTGGGAGACAAGAGCAGAGCAGGCAGCAGCAATATCCTCCCTGCTCCTTATTAATACAGCGGTGAGGCTTGATGGGTCTCCTAAATTATAATGTCTTTCTTGTCATTAACTTGATTTCCTTCTGGTGACAGCAGCAGCAAATTGGCCCCAGCTGCTCTGAGCAAGGGATGAGAAATTAAAATGAATTAAACAAGCCAAGTGCTGGAGGGGTTGGTGTGCAGGGGAGGGGGTGCTTTGGGCCAGAGATGGATGAGGAGGGGGGATGGGATGGGATGGGATGGGATGGGATGGGATGGGATGGGATGGGATGGGATGGGATGGGATGGGATGGGATGGGATGCAGTCATGGAGGTGGTAGGAAATGCCAGGAAGGGAGAAATGGGCTCAGGGCTCATGCTTCTCCCTGCAAGCAGGACTCTGAAAAGCAGGTGCCTGCCACAGTCAGGTCTGTCTGGGGAGGGGACAGGCCTGTGCGTGCTGAGGCTGCTGCCATGCAAGAGGACACATGGAAGTCCCTCAGGGATTCCCCCCTCCAATGAATCCTGGGGATGAAGGAGGACAGTGCTGCTGAGCTTCTTTGCAAGCTGGTACAAGCAGTTTGGTGCAGTAAGGAGTTTTTATCATCTGTCCTGGAAGAGGCCAGGCACAGGAACTGAGGAAAAACAGATCTATGTCTGTGTCTCCATTTTATGCCACCTGTTGGCAGCTCTTCCCCCTGAGGCACTGCCTGCCCTGCCAGGGCATGGAGATGGTCTTGGAGAACGGTCCATCAGTCTCTGCCAAGTACCTGCTGGGAACCTGTGTCCTCCCATGCTGGCAGCCCCAGGCTGATTGCTGTGTGAAGTACAGCTTTTGACCTGGCTTGTAGCCCCAGGGCCAGCTGGAGCCTTCCTGTGCCTGATGTGAGGGGTGGGCAGGAGGGGATGTCTCATGCTCAGTCTCAGCATCCTTAATGTGAGATGGTCATTAATGTGACACAGTCACTCCACCCGCCCAGGAAAGATAACAAGAAGGATGAGTTTGGCCTCCCAGTCCTCTCAGACAGCTTTCTCCAATGTGCCACATTAAATAGTCCTGAGCTGAGAAGACAAACTCGCCCTGGCTGCCCTGATAAGCACAAAGAGTGATAAACCCACGTAATTAAAGTCTGCCCCTGTAATAACATTGCAGCAGAGACAGCTGGAGCCTAGCCCTGAGCCTGGGTCCATACCTTGGGTTTTACTTGTTTTCATTCAAACTTAGTTTGGAGAGATTCAGCCCAAGCCAGGAGGGAGGGGAAATGCCATCTGGGCATGGTGGAGTGGAGGAGCAAGGGCTGTTGTTCCCTTCCTGGCTGTAGCACAGAGAAGTCCTAAGCAGAAATAAACACACTCAAAACTGTATTTGAATAGGAGCTGACCTTATAAAAAGCACAGGGTTCATAAGGAGGCGTTTCCCCTTGAGGTACTACACCCTTGCCCTTAGAAGCCTGGGCAGAGACAATAGGGACTGGTCAGGGACCCGTTTCACTGGTCCTAAATATATAGAACACTAGATAAAAGTTAGCTTTCTTCAGTCTGGGCTTCCCAGCCTTCCTCTTCATGCTGGAATTTGCTCCACCCCAGTGAGACCTGGAGGGCTGATGCCTCCTCATCCAGCACATCCCACCCAGGGCACCAGAGCAGCCCCTGGGATGTGTGTGCTGGGGACCCTGAGCACAGCCTGTGGGGCTGTAGGAAAGCCTTCTGCAGACTGCTGTCCTCCAGGTCAGTCTCAGGGCTCTGAGCCCAGTGCCCCCAGTCCTGCCAGCAATCACAGCCAGCTGTTAGCAGTCCCCACAGCCTCAGAGCTCAGCCATCCAGCCGACTTTAGTCCACTTACTGCCGTGCTAATTATCTTCCTTCACTTTCATTTTTTTAACCAAAATGTCCCCATGAACAAAATTAAGCATCACACAGGCTTCTCTGACATAAATTCTGCCATCTTTAGCAACCACAGCTCCTACAGGAGAAGATGTGGGCTCGCCCCCCTCTCTCTTCTCACCCATTGTGGAGGGGTTTTAACCCTGCCCCAGCTGATGCCTGTGAAGGTGCCACTGGCTTTAATTGTCCCCTGACTGTGGGGAAGGACAGACGGGGAAGGACAGGCATGCCATGCACAGCGCCCTTCCCCTCGCCGTGCCAGCAGGACAGTGGGATTTCAGACATGGAACAACACACAGTCCTTCGCTTCTTGGAGATGCCCTTTGTCCCTCTGGCTCCAGTGTCTTCCCCCCTGTGCCCTAAGGTCAGGAGAGCTGGGCTGCAAGGACCCTGACACTTCCCTGCATATGGCCTCATCCCTGCAGGGCTGTTGGCTTTGCTGTGACATGGAGGACACTGTCCCTGGTGCAGGTGACAGCCACAGTGCACCACTGCTGAGTCAGCCTGAGCATCCAGAGCTGCACCTGAGCCCCTCCACCCAGGCCCTTGGCTGGGCTGTGCTCCCCACGCTGCCTTCCCAGCCTCCCTGCAGTGCCTGCCTGCCTGGAAGCTGATTGATTTCTGTGAGAATCCTGGCTCTTGGGGAAGCCACTGAGGAGCCAGGCAGGAGGATGGGCTGCCTCTGATATGGGCCTAAAAACTGAGCCCAGAGGTGTCCCTCAGGAGCAGAATCAAATTCTACATATGCACACTAGGGGCTGAACTAGAAAACATTCAAAGGTCCCTTCCAACCTGAATTATTCCATGATTCTGTGATTTCTTGCTGTCTTTCTCCCTGCCTATCTTGTGCTGCCCATCACCATCTATAGGCACTGTGTGTTGGCTCTTCACCACCACCACTAGCCTGGAATAAGGGGAACAAATGAAATATGGTTCAAAAACCAGTCTAAGCTCAAACCCAGCACAGTTTCCTGACATCAACATTATCCTGCTTCCTCCTTCCCTAACAAAGGCTGGGATCTTGGTGGGAAAGGCTGCTGTGCTGCATCCATGGCTGGGTAGCCCAAACCTGCCCCCCTTGCCCAGCCCTAGACAGGAACTGCTCATTCCCAGGCTCACAAGGGCTTTGCCAAATTCACACTGTACGAGTTTTCCCCATCCCATGGCTGTGTGAAGGAAAGGAAAAACAACCCTCCTCTTGAAACCATTTTCCCTTGAAAAGGGGCAGCAAAAAATCTGCTGGCACACTCTGGAACCATTTATCATGGCTACAAATATACAAGGCAATTGCTGTAAAGCTTGAGTTTGGCTCTGTAAAGGAAAAAAACCCCACCCCATGCTTGTTGCAAATAATCACAGTGCAAAAAAAAAGCCTTACAAGGCTGGGGCAGCCTCATAGATGAATTGCTTTTTAATCCCCAAAGCTATGGTGATAAATCTTTTCACTGGAAGCTCTGGAGACACTGTGTCACTCAGGGCATGCAGCAGCGTGGGGGGAAGCAGCTCCAGGAGCTGAGCTGGCACGGGGGGCAGGAGGGCTCTCCTGCAGCCAGGAAGGAGCAGGCGATTAGGCAGGAGCTGGCAGTTGGACACAGAAGCTGCTATAAGTCTGGGAGGACAGATGGACAAGTTTTGGGGAACAGCTCTTCAGAAACAAAGTGTTTGGAGAGGAGATGGTGGTGTGGAGCCCAACCTGACCACGTGCTCCATATTGCAGGGACAGAGAGATGCTTCTCCCTGCTCTGAGCAAAGACATGGAGCAATGGCATCCACACACTCCCTGCATCTCCTGGCCCCTCAATTTACCTCTGCTCTGACCCATCTGGGGTCCCTTGGGCTCTCAAATGTTTATTTGACCCCCAGGCAGTGTTTTGGAATGCTCCTTCTGCCCAACCATCCTGAAGCACCAGTCATTGCCCCTGGCCAGTTACAGGGGTGGGAGCAGTGGGAACAACTTGCCCATCCTTGCCTTCCTTGTCCCACAGGGCCCTTTGCTTCTAAATCTCCTCTCTGGGAGGAATAATCCCTCTGATTTATACTGGGAAGGCTGGCCCTGAGGGCTCAGGGCAGTGGGGAGCATCATTCTTGGAGCCAACAGCTCTGTAATTCCCTTCCTGGGGGCTGCAGTGAGCCTGAGGCAGGGAGGAGTCCTCAACCACTGCCTTCCCAGTGGTGGAGAGGTGTAAAATGCTCTTCGTGAAACCATTCTCCCTGAGGAGATCAGTTCCTTCTTTATTAGGTTTCATGCATTCATTAATTACAGGATTAAAGGACTTGCCCAGCAGCCTTTGATTCCAGCATCTCTTGGGAGCCCGGCTGGCATGTGGTACCCGGGAAGTCTCCACATCATCCAAACCCAGCCAGGGGAGCAAAGTCTGCCCATACATCTCCACCCAGGAATTGCCACCAGCCATGCTGCAGCTACCTGACAAGCTTTTGGGATGCTTTGCAGGGTGATCCAGGCCCAGCTGTGCATGTGGAGTGGGTGGTGGGGCACCATCACCCAGTATCAGAGCTTGGGCTGCATACTCCCCTTGTGTGTCAGAGAGGAGAATTTGGGGTCACCAAGGAGGATGGGGAGTCCCAGGTCAGGAGATATTTGGGCAGCTGGGAGCACAAGGCTGGGTAAAGGCAAAGCCAGTGCCTCACCTTTCTGGCTGCTCTGGACTCCATCTCAGCTGTGCTGCAGCCAAGGATCCTGTAAAAAAGCCCTGGGAACAAAGACTCTGACACACTGTGACATGCCCAAGGCACTGGAGCTGCAGCAGCCACAGCTGTATCCCTGCACAGCCTGCCTGCTCAGGAGCAGCAGGACAAGTTTGCCCTCGTGCAGCACGAGGGACCCAAAACTCCACCCAGGCGTCTGTCACTGCATTATAAAATACTATTGACTGCCTATTAAAAGGCCATTCCCAGGAGATTTGTGGCTGAGGAAGCAGCTGGGTGAAGTGAGACGGGGCAATAATGGTCATCAAGGAGGCATCAGTCACATCCACCCACGCAGCAGCCACAAGGGGCCCCGCATGGCTGCCAGGGCGCTGTGCCCTGCCAGGACCATCACCAGCAGGAGAGAAACAGAGGATGAAACAGACAGATCTCAGTGTCCTCGGTCACACTGACATCCTCCAGAGAGAGGCTGCAAGCAGTCAGCAGGACCCTGAAACACAAAGTTACTGCAGCCCAGTGCCCACCCTCACCCAGCAGCACCCACCAGGACCCCTCAAGGGCCAAGGAAGAGCTTTGCCCATGGCAGTCCCGGCTGTGGGATGGGGAGCAGGGGAAGCCAGCTGCACTGCCTCTGAACTGGGGGCTGGGTAGATGGGGGCAGGAGGGAGTGTGCAAGCCCCAAACCTTGCCTCTTCTCGGTCACTGGCCTGGCTATGGTCCCATGCAATGTGCTTAGGAGGGGCTGGAGGCAGAGTGGCAGCTGCCAATGCCCTGCTGGGGCTTGCTCATCCAGTATTTCTGCCCAAGCAAGCCCATGCTGACCAGAGGCATGGCCATGTGGTGCTGAGCCAGGGGAGCCTCCAGAGCTGGCTGTGAGGAGTGCGGGTTGAGTGAGCAGTGCAAAACAAGAGCTCAAACTGCTTGGGCGGTCCCTCAGCTCCCATTTCAGATCCTCAATATTTCATCCTGCAGGACCTGGTGTACACAGGGAAGGCAGCAGCATTGATCTCAGACGGGAAATCGATGGGTCCTTCCAGCCTGGGAGAGCATGACCAGGCAGCCCACGTTCCCTGGCATTTTTGTGACATTTTCCAAGCTGTGTGTCTGGGGAAGGACTGATGGCCACAGCTCCAGAGGCAGCTGTCCCTCTGCAAAGGCCCCAGCCCTAGCTCAGCCTGAGAGGCCAGGAAGGGTGTAGGCATCCCACTTGTGCCCTCCCTGCCATGCCATCAGTATCCTTGGACCCGCAGACCCACCACAGCAGCAGAGGCTCCAGGGAGATCTGCTGAAACAGCCCTGGTGTCCATCACCCTGGCACGTGGCTCATCCAGCACCCTCCCCAGCAGCATGGCCTGGGTTTGTTCCCATGCTGGGAGCAGAGCTGGGTGCTAGGGGACACAAGCAGGGCACAAATCAGGCCAGTGGCTTTTTTAATTCTCAGTGAGGCTCAGCCCATGCAGGGCAGGGATGGAAGAGGGCTCCCCACATTCCCACAAGGTCAGGTGGCCACGGTGGTCAGAGGAACAAGAGATTGGCACCTAGAACATGCTGGTCAGGGAGAGGAGAGCATATTCATGTGACACAGACAGTTATGGAGCTCTGCCTTGGCACTACAGGCAGCCTGGAGATCCCTTTGTCCCATATATTCCCCCCCAGATCCAGCTCTGGAGGGAGTAGCCATGGTCCTTCCCTTGCCCTCAAAGAGCTGGGAATGCAGGGCATGAGAAAGGCTGGGAGCAAGGACCCTGCACCACTGAAGAGACGTGCCAGAAAATCAGGGTTACATTGGTGCCAGACAGCCCTGAAGAGGTCTCAAGGGAGAAGGCACCCACAGACAGGCTTTCCCCATGGGATTTTTCCAGAATCCCATGCAAACCTCTCACATAGCCCTGGATCTCAGCCCAGGTGCAAGCACCTCTGGGGACACCCATCCATCCCTGTGTCCCCAAACAGCCTGGGATGCCTAAGCCCCCATCTCCAGTACCTGCAGGTGCACCCCACTGGGCCAGGAGGTATGGAATATTTTTAGGGATTGCTGACATACCCCTGACATAGAAGTCAGCTGTCCCCACACCACAAGGGATGCCCTGGCCTTGGCCAGGCCCGGTGCTGAGGAGAATGGGATGCATTGCTATGCATGCAGGTCACTGCCACCGTGGCCCTGGCGCAGTGCTGCTGACACACCCAGCCTCTCCACGCCGGTGGGACAGCACAGAGAGGCAGGGACACCCCTCGCTCCTGCCGCGCTCCCCACCACAGCATGAGCGCCACAGTCAGATGGAAGCCGGCGGTGAGGAAAGCTGCTCCCGGACTCCTTCCCTGTCCTCCCACTCTTCAGCAGAGGGACACTGCGTGGCTGGTGGCCTGGCCCCTCTCCACGTCCTCCAGCTCGTACTCCTCGGCGTCCGAGAGGGGCAGCGCGCCGGGCGCGGGCTCGCACTCGGTGCTGCGGCTGGCCGTGCGGGTGACGCTGGGCGAGTGCCCGCGGGCCCAGGGCGGGCGGCGCCCGGGCCGGCACATCGCCTCCCGGAACATCTCCCGGAAGCGGCTGGACATCAGGTTGTACAGGATGGGGTTGGCAGCCGAGCTCAGGTAGAAGAAGACGCCTGAGATGATGTGGATGTACTGGAACATGTGGAGCATGTTGCTGGTCCAGGTGGATACAAAACTCCAGACGAGGCGGTCGGTGTGGAAGGGAGCCCAGCAGATGCCAAACACCACCACCAGCACGACTGTGGGGAGACAAGGAGCCAGTGTTACTGGAGGCATGGGGATTACCAACCCCACTGAGATCTCCAGTCCCTGGCCAAGCACTGACCCATTTCAGCTTTGGCCATAGCACAAGAGAGAGAGGAAGAAGGAGAGGGGAAAGGTCCCCTCAGAGCCTTCTGGACATGTCATGGAAGGGCTGGGGGTCTGAGCAGGATCTCCTCCCTCCATCTCCAGCCTGTGCTGCTTCAGGCCCTTCTGTGCTGCACTTCTCCACTCTCACTGTGGCAGGCAGCTGGCCCTGTCACAGCCATGCAGCACAGCTGGGGAACTCACTCCCCAGTTAGCATCCAGTCTCCGGAAACCTGCCAAATTCACCAGCAAAGTCCAAGGAGCACGAGCTATTTGAGACCTTTCCTTGTGCTCTGGTTTTGATTTTGTTTTTTTTTTGTTTTATAACCCAGCTCTGCTGATGGAAAGGAGAGGGTGTAGGTATGTATATGTACAGGTAGTCCTGCGGTCCTCTGCCACACCCATGCCACAATGCATCTCTGAGGCATGCAGGGCAGGTCCCCCTTTACCCCCAGCCCAGCCCAGGTGCATTGGAAAGCAGAGTTACCACTTGTTTGGAAGGTGGCAGAGAAGCAGCCTCACCGTGCTATTGGAATGGGCTGGGCAATCTGCCATGGCTGTGCCATCACGGGACCGGGAGCGTGGGGAGGTCAGCGTGCTGGGGAGGGGCAGCTACCCAAGGGCAGGCAGCTCCCACCCCTGGGAAGGGGCCAGAGGCTCTGGAAACCATGCTGGAGAGTGGAGCAAGAGTGAAGAACAGTAGGAAAGAGGATGTTTCAATCCAGCCTTGGGTCATTGCCCTGTTAGAGTCACAGAGGCTGTGGGGCTGGGCAGAAGTGCTGCCTTCTGGGAAACCCCACCACTGCCATCAGCATCCGAGGTCTGGGTGGAGGGATGGGGAGTGAGTTCCCCCAACCCAACCCACCTCCTTTCTCTTTCTCAACCTGCACTTCCCTCGAGGAAGGGATATAGTATGGCTTGGAGGGAGCTGGGCAATCCTTACTGCTGGACTAGAACCACCAGAACTGCCTTTGCCCCAGCACCTCACAAGCCAAACCCATCGCTTTCCTCTGGGATGACCCAGTAGGGGTGCTCTGGACTGCCCATGACTCAGTTTCCCCCCAACACCCTCCCAACACAGCCTTGGGAGATCGTCCCTGGCTCTGCCCTGCCCGGCACCGACTCACACAGCATCTTTGTGACCTGCCTCCTCTTGACTTTCTTCTGCCCCTGGCAGTTGTGGCAGTTGCGGCTGCTGCTGGATTTGGCTCCCAAGGCTTCCAGCATCTTTTCTTTCTTAAGCTGCAGGCCAATAAGAAGGTAGAGGACACTGATGGTGCCCATGGGCAGGAAGAAGAAGAGGATGGTGGTCACCTGGATGATGAGATTGTAGGTCAAGCGTGGTTTCACCAGGGTACAGATCTCTGAATCGGGCACCCGCCCCCGTCCTGGCACGTAGAGAGGCTGCAGCCCGTGGAGGCTGGTGTTGGGGATGGAGCAGATGACTGACAAGACCCAGATGGTGACAATGACCCTCTTGGCGTGGTTCCTGGTCACCACGTACTTGGCTTTGAGCGGGTGCACCACGGCGATGTAGCGCTCCACGCTCAGGGCTGTGACGTTGAGGATGGAGGCGAAGCAGACGGCCTCGAAGAGCAGCGTCTTGAAATAGCAGCCGCTGGCCCCCAGCAGGAAGGGGTAGTTGCTCCACATGTCGTAGAGCTCCAGAGGCATCCCCAGCAGCAGCACCAGCAGGTCGGACACGGCCAGGCTGAACAGGTAGTAGTTGGTGGGAGTCCTCATGAAGCGGTGCCGGAGGATGACGATGCAGGTGAGCGTGTTGCCCACAGCCCCCACCAAGAAGATCAGCAGGTAAATGACACAGACTGGGACAAAGAAGTTGGACCGTCGAGGGCCCAGGTACTTATCCCGCAGCTGCTCCTCTGTCAGGTTGGCATCCTTAGGGTCAAAAAAGGTCTCTGGGTGAGTCCTGTTGCCGAGATCAGGGCTGATGGGCTCCACAGGGAAGTCTTGCTGGGGCAGGGGGAACTCCGAACTGGAGCAGTTGACGAAGGGATTCATGGCTGTGGAGAGATGGAGAGGTTTGTGGGATGCTTTCCCAACTTCTCGGCTCCCCCTGCTCCCTTGTCCCTCTCCCCACTGGTGTCAGGGTGCTGGGATTCTGCTGATCACCAGGGCTCTGCACTCCTGCATCCATCCTGCCCCAGACACCGCCTTTCCTTTGCAAAACCACGCAAAACTTCCACCTAAACTGCCTCAGGCTTCCCAAGTGCTTCCTGCCCCATTTCCCATCCAAAAACAACCCTGGCAGCTCCCCGGTCCACCTCAGCCCCATTGCCCCATCAGGGGAATGTCAGCAGGGCTGTCCTCTTTTCCTGCTCTGTAAGCAGAGCAGGATACAGCCCCAAAATTCTCTCCTGCCAGCATTCTACTGGATACGTAGAAGGGCTGGCAGGGCAACCAATAAAACAGCCAGAGGGAAAATTGATTTTCCAACATGATAAAGACTTACGGCTCGTTGGGAAACTCCAGATGAACGCTGAGGTCCCACCACCCCTGCGCCGGACAGGGTTCAGGGCTGGGGAGGGAACGTGGGAGGGGATGGAGACTTCACTGCCTTAAGAGGCAGGCAAATGAAATCCTGCCGCTTCTTTCCCCTCGGAGCTCAGCTCGGAGAAGCTTCCTTCCCTTATCCACCTTCTCCCTCTTGTCCGCTGTCAGCTGAGCGGCTGGGGGCTGTGCCGGGGGCTTCCCTTCCCACCGCTGGCCAAACAAATCGCGGTGCCGAGACCCTGCCCCTGCCTGGGGCTGGGTTCTTATCTGCAAAGCAGCGCTGCCAAAAAGCTGCCCTTCAGAGAGAGGAAATAACGTTAAGGTAATAAACTCCATCGACTCTGGGAGTCCCAGGGGAGGGCAGCACAGACGTCTCCTGCCCCTCCGGCAGCCGTCGCAACGCCGGCATTTGTCATCTGCGTGGCCTCGGTGGTGAGTGAGGCATCGATCAGCCCCGCGGCCGCCCCGGCACCGTCCGGCACGGGAGCCTGTGCAGCGCCCGCTTGTCCGGGCTCATCTCGGGGACATGCAGATGGACCCAGCGGCTTCCCGAGGTCTCCCGCTTGCAGACGTGCCATCCCTGGGTCACCCGAACCACTCCCCCGTGAAGCAGATGGTTCCAGCCGGCTCCCGTCACACTGGGGTGCGAGGAAGTTGCTGCTCTCGCAGCATCGACCCGTGCTCCGCTCAGCGTCCTCCCCGTGCCCGGTGTCTGTCCGTCCCGCCTGCCCTCCCCGTGCCCGGTGTCTGTCCGTCCCGCCTGCCCTCCCCGTGCCCGGTGTCTGTCCGTCCCGCCTGCCCTCCCCGTGCCCGGTGTCTGTCCGTCCCGCCTGCCCTCCCCGTGCCCCGTGTCTGTCTGTCCCGTCTGCCCTCCCCGTGCCCGGTGTCTGTCCATCCCTCCCGTCCTCCGTGCGGACACCCCCGTGCCTGGGAGCTCCTGCTCTGCCGTCACACACATGGTCATGTCGCACACACAGAGACCGACTCACGGTTCCTGAGCCCCACGGACGCGTGTCAAGGCTGCTTGTCCCCGCTCCGCCCGCTGCTCCGCTCTCCTCCACTGGACGTGCTGGTCCGGTCCGAGACCCGCCCGGAGCCGAAGCCCACGGGCTCCCGCTCCGCCTGCGGGGTGGGGGCTCCGCGGCTCCGGCTCTCCAGCCCGCCCCAGACCCGCAGGTGGGGAGGGGGCGGGGGATGCGGGGTCGGCAGCGCATCGTTCCGCTGCCACGGCCGGGGCACTGCCACCCCGCGGGACCGGGAGGCGCCCCTGGGCACAGGGACACGCGCGGGCCCCTTCAGCCCCTCCGAGGGTGGCAGGGCGCAGGTGGAGCCGGTCCCCCCCGGGATGACACCTTGAAGGGCTCTGGCATCCGGGACTTACCTCCTCCTCCTGCCTGTCCCAGTGCATCCCACCCTGCACAGAGGCTGAGCTGAAAGAGCCCCAGCAGGGTTCTTGGAGAAGGAACCTGGAGAGACCTGCCAGGGGAGCCCTGCTGCCAGCCCCATGCAGGCCGAGCCCCAGCACAGCTGGCTGCACTGCCGAGCCGGGTGCTCGTGGCCAGGATGTGAGGAGCCACCTGGATCTGGTGGCCTCCAGCACCAGGACACAGCCCCTGGGTCTCGCATGGCCCAGTGCTCCCAGCAGAGCACACAGCAGATGGAGCAGCACCACTCCCTCCTCCTTGACTTCGCTCAAAGAAATTCCAGAGCAGGTGAGAGATCACAGGACAAGGCCAGCAAAGCCCTGGGCTGTGTTGGTAGCCCTGACCTGGCCCTACCTCTGCTCCCTTCAGCAAAAAAAGCATCAGTCGGAGGGGAGCTGGCAGAGCAAATGCTCCAAGGGCACAAAGGGTCTGTGGCTGCCCTGAGCCCTGACTTTCCTCAGGAAACCATCTTTTCCCCAGAGGAGAGGAACTGCTGAAGCCAAAGGCCTGGAGGGTAAATTAGTGTAAACAAGACATTACTCAAGGGAAGAAATCAACAAACTGGAAACAGTGTCTGAAACTGGGAGGGAGAAGGAGAAGAGTTGCTGTCTGCTTCTATGGAAGTGAGGAAATGAAACTTCGTCCCCTCTGGGGATGGAGACACAGTAAAACAGGGTTATGGCATAGTGCTGGTGACAGCTGGGACAGGACACAGGGACAGCAGCAGGATGATGCTGGCAAGGGCTCAGCAGGAATGTTTCGGCAGATGCCAGGATGGGTGACAGTGCCAGGGAAGTGGCACACGTCAGGTCACACCCCCTGGGTGGCAGAGATACAAACAGTAAGTGATGAGACAGGGATTTCTTTCTCTGCCTCCAGACCTTGCACAGGCTGTTTTCCCTGGGGAATGCCCGAGGTAGGGAACAGATCTGTGCCACTGCAGAGGCACAAGGAGCCTCAGCATGAGCCCACTTCAGGGATTACAACATGGAAAGAAGAATTCTGCTCGCTTTCATTCCCGCTCTGTTTTCTGACTGCCCTGATGAGCACAGTCACACACAGCCAGGTCCCAGCACAGTCCCAGGTGCTCCCCGAGCTCTGGGCACTGTTACAGACCCACCTCCCCATCCTTGGGGCAGAGGCTGTTCCCTGCACGCAGCCACAATTCCTTCAACTGTTTTGTTCCTCAAGGCAGCCCTTGGGGAGCCCCCTGAGCTCTGCACCTCTGTCCTTGTCCCTGCAGGAACCCTGCACTCCCAGGAGGATGAGGGGATGTCTGCAGGCACTGGGGTGTTTGGAGGTAGCTTGGATTGGAACAAAGCAGTGGAGATGTTGCTGAGCTCTTGATGAACTTCAACATCTGCTTCCCTAAACCCTCCTTTCCTTCCTGAGGACAACAGGCATGTAAGGAAGGATGGTTTGCAAGGAGCAAGGAAAAGACAAAGCTTGGTTCTCTCCAAAATGACCCTCAAGTCCCTCCATCCCCACCAGGCTGCCAGAATTCCAGAATTCCAGGTGGTGGCAGACCTCTCTGTCCCATTTGCAGCCCCAGTTTTTCTGGGACACCAGAACCACGGGACATGGGATCCTTCTCCCTTTGCCTCCTCGTTTCCGTCATCATTCACATCAGCCTGTTGGATTATCCCACAGAACTGGGGCCTCAATAGCTGCAGATTTAATTAACACCCTCTGGTTCTGAACACAAAAAGCCACCAAGCCACAGAGTAACATTGCATCCAAGAGGGAAACTGAGGCACAGACAGTCCCTTGTCCCCTCTGTGCTATCCTGCAGCAGGCAAGAGCCCCTGGGTGGCATTCTGCTGCCCCAGAAGGAAGCAGATGAGCAGCCTCTTCTCAGGGAAGTGCTGCAGCAAATTTTCCAGGGCAGGGATAGCCAGCACAGACAGAACAGGGTCATGTAGATTTTGGGCAAGAATGAGCCCCCTTCCCTTGGGGAGGAAGCAAATCTTTTGGCCATGAGGATGCAAAAGGGGCTTCTCTCTCTGCTGGGAGCTGCCTACTCAAAGCTGCCCCTTTTTGTTCACCTGGAGATGCCAAGCCTAGAGGATGCATTTCAGAGAGCAGGAGGAAGCTTTTTTTAGACCTCAAGGCCAGGAAGGGCCACACAGACCCACGGAGCATCAAACAGGCCCAGATTGGATAATTTTGCACAAACAGGTCAATGGGGTGGCCTTTTCAAAGCAGCCCTGCTGTGTTTTACCCAGCAGAGCCCATTCCACCCATCCTTGTCTGTGTGGGACATCCTCCTGTAATAGTTTTTTAGCCATCACTCTCCTGTGCATCTCCACCCACTAACTCTCCAGAGGCCTTTTTCACTGTGTAACAGCTGTGCCCATCCCCAAAAATCTCACCTCAGCATTTTTACCTTCTCTTCCCCTCTCACACGGCCTAAGCAGGTGACATCTCAACCTCTCTCAATACTGGCAGTTGTTTCCAGATCTCCAAATCCCCCTTTCCTGAGCTGGTCGTAAACTGGCCAGCACCTTTTCCAGAGTGCAGGCATCTGGTAAAGGAACAGCAGGGAGCCTTTGCTCCCCTGGGACAGCACCCTGGGCTGGTGCCCTACTCACAGCCTGGCATTTCTCCCTGCAAGGTCTGCAACCAGAGCCCCACAGATCATCTGAGGAGTAGCTGGGGAGGGACGTTTCTCCTCTGCCCCAAACGAGACTGAAAGAAGGAAGGAAAAAAATATATAGACCATTTCAATATTCACTGGGATGAAAGCAATCAGCTTTCTGAGGAACAGCAAAATTGGCCTCTGCTCCACAGCTCGTGTCCCCTGGGTCTGCAGAGGGGACAGGGAAGGCAGGCACTCTATTAGCAGGTATTCAGGCTCCATGGCAACCATAGTTTTGCTAATCAGGGCCGGCACAGACTTGAAGTGCTTTTTCACCTGGCAGGAGCACTGGGCTTTGGCCATTAAGCTGAGTTAGCCAGGGCTGCTGCCTTGGCCGTGCCCCCTGGGCAGTGATGGAATTGGATGAGGGCTGGCTGCAGGCCAAGGCATCCTGACAAGGATCTGCACAGTTCCAGCTCTGTGCCCACCATTCAGCATGAGCCTGGGAACCATGGTTTTTGTTTTTTTTTTTTAAAGAATTAATCACCCAAGATCAAAAAAGGGTCAGATTATTTCACCCCAAGCTGTGGATGTGTCTGCTGGCCAGGGCTTTGCTAATAGCACGTTGTTTTCCTGTCTGTCCCTTTCCACCTCTTTTGGCTCCTGTTTGATGCTGCTCCATGGCACCGTGCAGGGTCACCAGAGGTGGCAGAGCCAAGACTGGGATTGCACCCAGTGATGGAGATGGCATTTTGTACCTGGAGGTGACAGATGCAGCTGCAAGAAGGGGATGTCTTGTAGGCTTTGGTCCTGCACTACAGGCAGAGCTACCACCACATTTTCCTTAACCTGAAAAAGCCAGGCTGGGGGAGGATGAGAGGTGGCCCACAGCAGGTCCCAGGGCTGCAGCAGAGTGCTCTGCCAGCCCCAGCAGCAGCAAGCAAGCTGTGATGGAAATCCCTCCTGCCGGCTGGGATCTGCTCCATGACAGAGCTGCGGCACACTCTCGGCACCTGGCCAAAGCTGCCCTGCCTTCCCTCAGCAGCAGAGCCAAGCCAGGGGACACCCAAAGGAGCATTTTGCCAGCTGAAAACATCCTGGCCAACACATAATGAGCTTGGGACCACCTCATCTACAGCAAGTCCACCTCCAAAATACATTCAAATGGAGCCTGGGTCTAGGGCATTTTATCAGGCACCAAGAAGTCCCTTCATGGCTTTATTTGTTACTTTCCAAGTCTCCTCCTTTTTGAGCTATCAAACCTATGTAACTACAAGGTGCAGCACAAGGATGGGCTCTCTCCCCTCCCTTGGTTCAGAGCCACTTGGCACTCACAGGTTGATTTATGGTGGCCCCCAGGCCTCCCAGGACTGATTGCCAGGACTTGTTACATCTCCCACTGGGCCATGGTAGATATTAATTCCTTGCCTATGCACAGCTCTCAGCGCCCTGTTCATGTCTTTAAATGTGCCTGGGAAGAGGCTTTCAGCTGGAAGGAAAAACAGCTGCTCAAGCCCTGCAAAACCTCATTTGCAAAGAACACTGGGTGAGGAAATGACATCTCTGGGATGGGATCCCATTTGCCATGCAGTGACTCACTCTGCAAGCCAAGACCAAAACCTCCAGTCATAAAGAAACCCCAATCAGCCACAACAACATCCCAATGAAGCACAAGCATGGCAGCAAATAGAGATGCAGGATAGAGGGGGAAACTCATCACAGGACCTGCAGCATTTTACATGAATTTATTTGTGAACAAGCATCTCCCAGGTCTGGCATGGGACAGGGGCAGGACCGTGGGGGTGGCAGGGATGAGGATGTGAGAGCCTTGTTCTTCATGCTGACACCTCCAGATGCCAATTTAATCATCACATTAATGACACCACAATTTTCCTGATTGCTTTGTTCTCTGCAGTGCAACAGCTGGCAGCTGAGGAGGGGGGAGCATCTTACACTGGTTGTTGGAACTTCTGCTGCTCCACTGGAAGGAAAAAGGGCTGGGGTGCACCTTCCCTATGCAAGAATACCACACTCTGCTCTGTGGCCTGTGACAGGATTTTACCCTGAGCCTCAATTTCCAGGTACCAATAAACTTCAGGGCTGTACTTCTCCACTCTTGTTTTGCATCCAAAAGAAATTCCACTAAAAAAAAAATAAAGAGGGACACGTGCAGACTTTCATTTTTTCCATCAGAAAGTTTATGCTGCATAGAGAGAGAATTAAAGCTCAAAGAACATCATGAGCTCTCAGAGATAGTAATACAGAAACTTCAGCATGAAATTCTTGTCTAAGTGGAGGGACTGAGTAGAGACACGCTCAGCCTGATTTTCCCACTCTGAAGGAAACTGGAAGGAAAGATTAAACATCCCACCTGCACCCACTAAGAATAATCCCAAACCCACATCTCACAAGTGCAACAGGTCCAGCCAGTCCAGTTCCCCTCTCCAGCAGGATGGTGGTGAGTGGGTGAAAGCCATCAGGCTGGCACAGTCATACCACAGGAGAACTCCCAGTGCTGTGCAGTACAAAGCTCCCAAGGCAGGGAACGGGCCCTGGTGTGGCAGCACGGCTCTGCTGCCACCACCTTTCAATCCCAGAGCCAGCAGCCTCTCCCTTCTGCCCCATCAGCCCTTCCTGCAGGCTTCCCCCAGCCCTGCCATAGTCCTGGCACCAGCTGGGCCAGGCTGGGCAGCACCTGGGCAGGGACGGGCTGGGTTAACCCTACACTTGCCAGCCCCCCAATGCCACCCTCACCAGTAGCTCTAGAGGAGAGGGTTGGAGACAGCTCTGCATCCACATACTTCAACTGCCCTGTCCCTCCCCATCCCACCAGTCTGCTCTCCTATGCCTCAGTTTCCCTCTGTGTTCCTGCCTGCCATGGCAGTTCTAAGGAAATTCCTGTTTTCTCCTCTCTTCCCTCCTTGGGGTGTTCCCCAGATGGACAGGCAACTTTCCCCAACTCAGCTGTCTCACCACAAGGCTTGGGACATGCACACCCTGCTTCCAGCATCTCTGGGACTGCTGTGAAGAGTCTGGGGCACAAACTCAACCCATAGAAATGTTTTCTTCCTGATGGCCATGGTGGGGTTTCCCAGCCAGGCTTGATGGCCTCTCACAAGTGTCTTGGCCTCTCATTGCTTCTGTGCCCCAAAGTCCCCAAGAGTTGAACATTTTCAGCCACTTCACCAGGAAGTCAGGATTAAATTCCAGGTCTGGCTGGGATTTCCTCTCCTTGTCTGTGCCAGACTGCTCTGGCAGCAGTTCTGAGTAGCAGCCTGGCACTGTCTGCCTGGATTTGGCCCAGATCCCATTTATTCCATGATTTTCCCTGGCCCACAGCCTCTCTACTTCTTGTTAACACTGTGGCAGCCTCCTGCTTTCAGCCCCAGCCTCTCATGTGCCCAAAATTTCCCTCGTGCAGGGGAAGGGCTGGAGCCCCCAGACCTCCTGGCTGATGAAGAAAGCAGCAGTTTTCAGTGGAAAGCAGGATTTGGAGAGGACTTTGGTAGATTAGACACGTGGTCAAAATATGGCACCTAATTCACTCAGGACTGGTTTAAATCCCCTTCCACATGGCTGCCACTAATGATGGGCTTTAAATAAACGAGCAAACGCTGGGCAAATGGGAGGGACTTTCCTCTGACATCATGAAGCATTGCCTGCTATATTTCTTCTCTGACTCTCCCTCCACCCATCTCCCATCCCCATCTGGCAGGTTATTTCCATCCTGCTCCCTTTTCCCACCAACAATGTGTCCAACAGTACCCAAACCTGTGGAACGACGAGGTGCGAATGGGAAACCTTCTGGTGCAGCGCCACGAGCCGACGTTCCAAAAGCACCAGGAGCTTCATTTCAAACCCTCCCTTTCTGCTGCTTTGCGTCTGCATTAATTTAGGCTAACTTCATCCACCATAAAGGATCAGAGCAGAGATGCTTCACCGCGCTCTGAGTTTGGACGCGGTGTCGGGAGATGGCTTCAACTGGGGGAAATCCACTTGTCAGAGCGATTGTTGGGGCTGCCCCGAGTCTGGGAACGCCCTCTTTGCTGCCACGGCCGCTGCTTTCCGACGTGTCCGGCCCCAAATTCCCCGCACAGGGGCCTGGGCTGCAGGAGAGCTCTGGCAGGGGGTGCAGCCCCCGGCCAGGGATGGCTCACGGAGGGACAGACCCGCGGGATTTCTGCCCGGGGTGTGGCGGCTGGAAGGAGGTTTGGGGGCATTTGCGAACCGCTCAGAGGGGTGACAGTCCCGCTCAGAGGGGTGACAGTCCCTGCACGGAGGGGTGACAGTCCCGCTCGGAGGGGTGACAGTTCCGCACGGAGGGGTGACAGTTCCCGCTCAGAGGGGTGACAGTCCCGCTCGGAGGGGTGACAGTTCCGCACGGAGGGGTGACAGTCCCCGCTCAGAGGGGTGACAGTCCCGCTCGGAGGGGTGACAGTGCCGCACGGAGGGGTGACAGTCCCCGCTCGCCCCCGGCCGCGCCCACCATCCGCGTCCTTTGGGCTCCCTCTGCTGGGAGCGCCGGGGAGCTCCGGCGTGTCCGGCAGCCCCGGGGCCCCCGGCAGGCCCCGCCGGGATGGGGCTCCCGGGCAGGGCAGGCAGCGATGGGGATCCGGTGTGGCGGCTCAGTGCAGCCCCCGGCACCCCCAAGGCGGGGCGCGGTGATGGGGCACCCTGGGGATGTGCTGCCGTGGTGACCCCCTGGGAAAAGGGGGCCCTGGAACACATCTGGGTTTGTCCACGGAGAGGTGCGCGGGATATCCTGGAAAATGGGCAAGAAGGAGTATTACATGGGGGAAGAAGGGATGGAAAATCTGGAGAGAAAGCTTGCACGTGGCAGAGAGCCTCTCTTAAGACTCGGGGAGCAGAGCAGGTTCCCCCCAGTCCCATCATATCTTTCCATGTCTGGCCACTTGTGGTCATTTATTTTCCCCCTCTCCTTTACCCAGGGGGCTTGGGGGAATCCCCCCCAGTTTAGCAGGTACTTGACCTCTCAATGTAGTCACAGTTTGGGAGTGGCCAGAGCAATGGGGTTGATGGGTTGGAGAGGGAAGGCTGATGGCTGAGTGGGAGATCCAGACAGAGGGCAAGATTTTGGGAGACCTGGGCGGTGAGAGTGGGACAGAAACCCCTTCGGTGCTCGGTACAGCCTGGGGGAGCTGTGCTGCCAAGCCTCCACCAGGGAAAGGGACAAGGGGTTCGTACAAGTGTCGTGTGTCCACACGATGGCACCAGACCCGGAGCAGTGTCCCCAGCCATGGTGGCATGGCAGGACCCTGTCCCCGAGCCCTAGAGCTGCGTGATCCTTCATCTGGGAGCTTTTTTGGCTGTGCCCCACTCGAGGGTAAGAGTTGTGCAGCAGCTCCCTGCCAGCAGCTCCTCTCAGCATCCCTCCAGCTTTGGATGTTACTGCCTCTGCTGCAGGTTAAAACAGGGGAGAGGTGTCTAAAACTTGATCTTTTATTCTCTGCTTCATCCCCCGGTTTCATCTTCTGCTTTCTCTCTAAAAGCCTCACCTGGCTCAGGTGTGCACAGAGCCGCCCTGACTGGCAGGGATTTTCTGCCAGGGACAGAGCTTCCCACCTCTCTACCCTTTGTGGGGGACAAACCACAGCCCCCTGCCCTGGGAAAGAGGGAGGCAGTGGGAAGAGGTGGGTGCAGGGGAGCTGGAGCTTGAGGGTCCTACATTGTCCTCCAGCAGCTGACAGGGCACCTGGGGGCTGCTCAGTGGGGACCAGGATTCCTTGCCTGGGGTCTGACAGATGAGGGCTTTGACCATCCTGTGCTGTCCCATAATAGTCTGGGTGAGGAGCAGGAGCCAGGATAGAACCACCACAGAGGGTCTGGGAGCATAAGGACTGTGATAATGGTGACCCTGCAAATACCTGAGTTAAACCACAGGCTCTGTGAGGGTCCCAGTGGGGCCTGAACAGGCTCAGTGCCAGCAGGACTAACCCTAAGCCTCCCAGTGCGCAGTCAGGCTCTCCTCAAATCCCCAGGGCAGCCCTTTGCTCTGGTCTGGCTGCTGCAGGACAGGATTCCTTTGGCTACTTTACCTTATGACCTCTTCCCCAGGGAAACAGGATATCCTTCCTATCCCCTCATTGCAGCCAGATTTTCCCCTGAGTCCCATCAGGTACCAGAGAATCCTGTTAGCAGAGGATAAGGCCACCAGAGGGGACTTTGAAGAGCCCAGAGCAGGCCCAGGGTCCCTCAGATGGAGCTCCTGCTTTGCCCATGTGCTATGGCGGGGTAGGTGGGGGCTTTCCACTGCTCTCAGCTTCACCTGCTGCAAAGTTTTACACAGCTTTGCGGTAGAGTTTTCCTTGTGATCCAGGAGGTCCCACAGAGCAGGAGTGCACATGGAGGTCCCTGTGCCATCAGCAGGACAGGAACGTGTCCCAAATGGGGCTGTGAGCCCCCTCCCCGCCGGCTCCATGCCCCAGCCACAGCTCCAGCCCAACCCCTCATCTCCACAGCTTCAGCAGAAAGCCTGTGCCTGCTCTTTCCCCAGCTGCTCCTTTCCCTGGGGAGCCACCTGAGCTCCCCATCCCCATGTCCTCTGTCCCTCTGGAGTCCCGCAGCCCCCAGCCCTGGGAAGCTCAGCAGCTGTTGAACCAGCAGTGAGCCAAGATCCCGTCACAGCAAAGAGCGGCTGGGTGCAGCCTCACACTCCTCTGTCCGCCCGCCTCCATCTGCCAGCTCTTGTCCTACATCTTGGCTGGCAGCACCATGTGAGCAGCATCTGTCCCTTCCTGCCCCTCTGTCCTCCCCAGCCTGCCTGCACAGGATGGACATTTGGCTCAAAGGTCTCCACAAAGCTTTGGAAATAACACAGAGGCTGAGGGCTCACCGGGGCAAGAGAAGACACTGCAGGACACATGGTTTGGCCAAACCCAGGGTTCCACCGTGAGATGCTGAGCTATTAACCCTGGGAAAGCCCCTTTTCTTCTCAGCATCCTTAGGAGGGCTCAGGCCGAGTGTCCTGGCTTTCCCCATATCCCTCTCTCCAACCGAGCTGGCTGCTGCCTGCCCCCTGTGGCTCTGAGTAGCTTTGGCTAAATCCCCGTCCAGAGGAAGCTGCTAATCCCCATGGCTTCATGGCCAGTGGGATCACCGGAGAGGGCAGCAGCCTTGGGGGTGGCAGGGTGGAGAGATGGGGCAGGTCCCCAGGGAAAAGGGGCAGTGAGGGGCAGGAGCATGAGCAAAGCCACTGGCTGTGATGGTGCCTGGCCTGGCCGGGGTCCCAGAGCCAGTTGCAGGACAGGAGCAGGGATTTGTGTCTGGGAAGGAGCAGCTCCATCGATTTCCAAGGAGCAGATGTCAGGGTTTAGGAATAAACCGCCTCCAGCAGGAATGCAAGCTGGGGAGATGTAAAACCCACGGTCTCCGAGTCGCCGCAGGGACTGGGAGCAGAGCAGAAAATGGGCTTCAGCACGGAGACGTGGCTGAGCCCCCCGATCTCCCCTCCCTCCCGTGCCCACTCCCCACGGAGCCCAGCCCCACCGCAGCCTGTTTCCACGGGGAAGTGCGTTTCCCGTGGAACGAAGGACGTTCCCGACGCAGTCAGCTTTTCCGTCAGGATTTCTAAAAATAATATCTCGGGACAAGCCAAAAAAAAAAAAAAAAGCAAAAAAGCTTTATTTTTCTTTTTTCACTCTTTTAATGAGAAGCTTTTGCTGTTCCCCTGGGAGGACACCACCCTCGCCGCCTTCGTGCCCGCCTCCCGCCCGGGGGTACGTGGGGGGAGCTCCGCGGTCCCGGCCCCAGGACCGCCCCCCGGCCCCGGGGGAGGCCCCGCATCCCCCCCGCCGCACCGGCCGTCGCCATAGCGACAGTGACCTCACACGGGGATGGGCGAGCGGACCGGTCGCGTAGCAACAGCTCCGGTGACATCAGAAGCCCGGTGCGGTTCCCACGGCAACCCGCGGGGCAGGGAGGGAGGCAGGGGCCGTTCGCGGGGGGACCCCGGGCCGGAAGGGCCGGGGCAGCGAAGGGGTCCCCCCACCCACTCCGCTGCCACCGCCTCCCCGAGGTCCCCCAAGCCCCGCGGGAAAAGGGTTAATGTGAATAAATCAGCATATCTTAGGGACGTCACCCCCAGTGCAGCCAACGGCGTGGGGAGGGCAGAGCGGGAAATGAGCCCCAGCCGGACCTCACGGGGGTCTCGGGGGGCAAAAAGAGGTAACGCACACCCCTCGACCCCGAAACTCTCAGCATCGCCCAGCAGCACCTCAACACCGCCCGGGAACACCAGCCCCACCCCGGCCCCCCCTCGCTGGGCAGGGGACGGAGCTGATGCACAGTGGGGGACACGGCAATAGCGGCTCCTGATGGAGAAGCACGGAAAGGTTTGGGCTGGGCGCTCCCAAGGTGGAGCGGCTGAGTGCACGTCCTGGGCGAAGCACTTGGAATGAGCTGCTTGCTGCCCCCAGGCAAACCCACGTGCACCCTTCATCCCCGGGAGCTGCATCCTTCCCCCCACCCCACTGAGGGCACCTCTCACCTCGGCAAACCCACTCCAGGCCCTGCACACACTGCCGTGGCTCCCAGCCCTGGATGTCCCTCCAGCCTCAAGTGAGGCCAAGGAAAAGGACAGCGTTTTTGGACCCTCAATAAACCTCTCGCCACCCTGTGCTACCAGTCCCCGAGTTGGGACGGTGAGGTGACGCTCAGAGAGGCGCCCGGTGTCACCGGAGGCTTTTGCAGAAGTTAATCCCCAGCGTCACCGGTGTCCCCAGTGGGATTAGCCACTAGATTGCACTCTTGCTTTGCGCAGGGCGAGGGAGCTGCAGGTACTTGGCAGCGGGGAGCGGGATGCTGGAGGCAGCCTGCTCACCCAAGCGCTACCCACCACGCAAGACGCAATTCCAAACGGGACGCGCTGCAGCAGCTGGGAGAGAGCCAGCTCCTCCGGCCCCGCCGGCAGCCAAAAATAACCACGGCAGGGTGACTTTCAGCGGGGAAATGATCTGCATGGCTCTACGGGCAGGGCGCTGCATGCTGAAATGCTGCTGCCTCCAGGGCAGCGACTGCTCATCCCTTGGGATGAAAGTGGCAAGGATCAGGGGAGGCTTTTGGTGGGGGAAGAGGACCGGAGCTGTTTTGCAGATTGTCTGGACACATTGTCTGGACACATTCCCGTCAGTGGGATAAACACCCCTTCCTGGGACAGCTGGCTCCACAGGAGAGCACCTACGTGCCAGCCACTCACCATCCCTGGGAGAGGCTGGATTCATCCCCATGACCCAGTGCATGCTGCAAATTCCCCTCCTGCATTTATTTCCCTCTCGGTCACTGTGACTCACGCTCTCCATCTGCCTGTTTACAGGCTGTTTTCCCAAGGTCCCTGCGGAGGCAATGACTGGTTGGGAGGAACTGGGCTATTTGCCCAGATCCTTGAGGGAAAGCCCCCAGAAGTCTGGGAGCAGGAGGGAAGGGGCAGGGGCTGGACACCTGGATGCTGGGAACGCTCTTGAAGGGACAGAGGCCACTGTGTATCCCACAGCCTGGCTACACCCACAAACTGGCTACACCCAGGAGCCCCGGGCAACGCCGGGTCTGCCACCACCAGCCCTGCCTGGCATTGCCCTGGCAGCCGGGTGCCTCCAGGGCAGGGGTGGGTACCACCCACACGGCTCCAGCTCCAAAAGGTCAGGTGTCACCAGCCTGGACATGGTGCCCATACTGTCTCCCTTCATCTCCCACCAGGGGAGGTCTGGTATGCCAAGCCCTCTTGGGACAGGGATGTGACTCGAGTCACAAAGGAATGGAGAACTGATGACAAGGGAAGGGCAGGAAGATGGAGGGAACTCCCAAGGGCTGGCAGGTCACCCTTGAAATAGCTCCCAAGGAAGGTTCCCAGTGTGAGCATCCCCTCTGCGCATCCCGGCTCTGCTTCCCTGGGGATGCTGAGGCACAGGGGAGGGGGAGCATTGCAGGGGGAGGCTGCGCTTTGTGGTTTCACGGTGCATCTGTGCCCTTTGAATCCCCATGGGAATGTGGAGGTGGTAAAATGTCACCAGCTGGGCCACAGGGAAGGGGGCCGGACGCATAAAACCCCAACAAAGGGTGGCCATTGTCTGGGGAGAGGCAGTGGGGGGCCAGCGGGGGAGCCCGCTGAGTGTCCCTCGCCCCCAGCCCCCACTGCCCCACAGCTCAGGTGCCGATGAAAAGGCAGCTTTATCCCCCTGGGCCCTTGGTGGGAGGTGATGCAGATACCCGGCATCCCAGGCTGTGGTCCAAGTGTGCCCCCCAGGGAAGCAGGGGGAGGTGGAGGGGAGCACGGTGTGCTCCAGCCTCCTGAACCCACTCCACGCTGTTGAAGCTGCTCTCCCTGCTCTCCTCCATCCAGCCCTCCATTCCCACTTCCTGGCAAGCCTGACCTGCGTGGGCAGATGGGAAGATCCCATTCAGACTGGAGAAGCAGCCCGGCCCACCCCCCCCCATCTTCTCCATTTCAGGGCCTTTTATGGCCATTGCCTCAAGCAGGGCGCCGGGTCGCTGCCAGGCAGGGGGAAGGGACACTGGTGGGGTCACCTGAGGATACCCTGAAGGCGGCTCACCCAGGCAATCCCTGGCACTGGGTCCTTGTGTAGAACTGCAGCGTTTGTGGGGGCACTGCATCCTGTACACTTCCAAGTTTACTTTGTGCCTGCTGCCGTGCACTGAGGCAGATGGATTGAGGGCTAGTCCCAAATACTAGATTGTTGCAAACTGCACAGTGGAAGAATTGTAGCACAAAAAGCCCCTTTCCCTGCCATGGAACAGGGCTGAACAGCCCAGTCAGACTGGGTGAGGTGTTAGAGAGCTGTTGGGCACCGGGCGGGTGGAGGAAGGTGAGTCCTCACCTCCATCCCTGGGCTGTTGAGATCCCATGCTCTACCCTGGAGCCAGCTGCACAGAGGCAGAGGCAAAGCAGTCCCCCAGCCCCGGGATGAAAGGTGTTCCCGCAAACATCACCTGTCATTTCCTCCTCCATGGCAGGAGCTATGGAACAGGTTCTTCAGCAGCCCCCTGGCACTGGGACAGGACAGGGAGAGGCTGGGAAGGGAGCCAGCCGAGACTTGGCACTGCCACCCAGAACTGCCCTGCACGCCGTCGGGAAAGACGCACCCCAAACCCTGTCTGTGCCAGGGGGAAGCCAAGTTGGATGGGTGCTGGAGGGAGCTGTGTGGGCCACTAATCTTGACCAACATCCCCTGGAAGGCAGCTGATGGGGAAAACACGGATTTAGTGTGTTCACAGTGCTGGGACCCAAATCTAGCCAACAGCCGAGCCAGGTGGCCAAGGCTGCATCCTACTCCATTGGCTCGGCGGTGAGAAACTCCCAGCTGTAAACCAGGGTCCCAGCCAGGGTTGCCATTCCTGTTCCTGGGCCAGGGGCTGCTGGAAGTGGGGGGCAGATGAGCTGGCAGCTCTGCAGCACATGTATCCCAGTGTGAGCCCAAGTGTGGGAGTTTACGGGGCTTTGACGCAGGAGATGTGTGATGGGGGAATTGTTGCCAGGCTTGGGGAAGGATCCAATCGCACCAGGGTGCTCTCAGCAGATTAAGGATTGGAAAGCTCTGGTAATTACTTTGCAGTGTAAAAATAGGCCTGGCTTTATCCCTCGCCCTGATCTCCCACTCCTGCCTCTCCCTGCCCTACTCCTTCCCCCCACCCAACAGTGAGCAGATGCCATGCACCCTGTGAGCACGGCAAGAGGGTACAACACAGCTGCTGGCCTGGTGCTGGCATTTCTGGGTGGAGGGGGTAAAGAAGATGGAGAGGGGGTCTGGAATGGGGTGGTGACAGCAGCACAGCAATGGCATCTGGATGGCACGTGCAAATTGTGAGGATCAGGAGACTGGAAGAGGAGCTGGGGCACGCACAGAGGCGTCCCCACATACTGCGAGGCTTTGTGCCAGGGAAGCAAGAGCCTGGAGACATCAGAAGAGCAGATGTCTGGTCAGGAGAGGACCACATCTGTGGGACCATCTGACACAAAGAGGGAACATGGCTCTGGCACTGGCCGTCACCACATGCTGGTGGTTCCAGCAGGACCCAAGAGAAGGCTGCTCCATGCACAGGGTATGGAGCAGCATGGATTGACTCCGGGCAGTTCCCTGATCTCTCATTTCCCTCTACTGGGATCTGAGAACACGTGGTGGTTGGAATCACAGGGACAAAGCATGTGGAAAACACTCCTAGATATGCAGCCCCACCTGCCTTCTCACCTTCCCCCGCAATAGCTCTGGCCAATCTGTGTCTCACGGCAAAGTCAAAACATGAATTCTCCCTCTGGTCTCCATCCTTGCACAGTGGTGTACTCCTTTGCCAGAGCCTGGCTGGCCCAAGCCAAAGCAAAAGCTGCTCCCTGCACCCTCCCTGTGAGGCCTCCGCAGCACCCAGCATGCAGGCAGCATTGCAGGCAGCACTGCAGGCAGCAGAGCACGCAGGAGCCTGTAACCTGGCAGCGAGCCCCAGCATGTTCCATGCAGTCCGTTCAGCCCTGCGGGCTCCCACCCACCCCGGCCCCGCCGGGGAATCGGCTCAGCTGCATCCAGAGGCTTCTGGGTGGGGGGCAGCAGCTGCCAGCCCCGTGCCAGGCCGTGCAAACCTCGGGCTAGTGGAGCAGTGCTATAAATATCTCCCCTTGCGAGACCCGGTCACGCAGCCGAGATCACGTAAGGGGAAGCGCTGCCCTCCTGCAGGTCTCGGAGCCTCGGTGCCTGCGCAGCACAGCCCCTGGAGTCCCCCCATGTGCTGGTTCACAGCCAGGGCACTGGGGTGCAGAGCCCACAGGTGGCTGGCACAGCAGTGTGTGGATCATGTGGGCAAGCACAGGCGGCATTTCTGCCATCAGCACAGAGAGTGGCAGATACCAGCCCCACGGATCCCCCATCTGCCCCCCAGCCACCCCCAACCCTCCTTTAAAAGCACAACACCCCTAAGCCCACCTGGTACAGTACCACAAATGCCCTGCATAAGACCCCCACGCACACCTACACATTCACCCCTTCCTGCTGTACTCCGGGCACCCTGCACCCCCTGACCCAGATGCAAATCCTGCAGCCCCTCTGTACCATTAAACCTGCGGCAGGATGACTGGGGGAGCAGAAACCCCTCAGACGTGGGGACGGCCGCAATCCCTGTTCCCTGCAGAGCCCCCAGCCCTGAGCAGCCCCTAGCCCGGGGAAAGGGGGAAGTGCTGCCCTGGCACACCCAGCCCTCGCACCACGCACCGTCGCCCCCAGCCCAGTTTGCAGACGATGAACGCTCCCCTCCCGCCGGTACTTTTCCATACACACCCTGCACGGTCCTTTGTTCTGTGCAAATCCCGGATCCGGCCCGCTCTCGGCATGGGGGTTGTATATACCCCCTGCCCTCCCCGCATTCACCCCACAGCCAATCCCCCCTAGGTGCCCCCCTGCCCTCGCAGGGGGCGCGGGCGAGGGTCCCGGGACTTGGGGGGCTGAGCTCGGGCCCGGCCGCCCCCGCCCGCTTGCCTGGCTGCGGCCGCTGCCTCCATCGCCTCTGCCCGGAGCCGAGACACCGGAGCCGCCGGGGTGCGCAGACGCCACGGGGCAGCGGAGCCTTCCAGTGGTACCGGAGCCACCCGGGGCACCGGAGCCTGCCAGGAGTACCGGAGCCGCCCGCGGGTACGGGAGGTGCCGAGCTGCCCGGGTGCGGAGCCACCCAAAGGTACCGGAGCCGCCGCGGAGCCGGGGCCGCCGGAGCCCGCCGGGTACCGACCCACCGCGGGACCCTGGCCGCCGGGACCGGTCTCGGTGCCGCCGCTCTCCTCCGCTCCTCCCCGCCCCGTGCCGCTGCCTCCCGCTCCCCCGGGCCGCCACCGCGGGGCCCGGCCGGGGGGGCTGCGTGCTCCCCGCCCCGCTGCCGGGGAACGGGGACCAGGACTAAGGCTGAGGAAGAACCCCGAATCCCCCCCGCCCTTCAATCCCTACTGCAGTGGCAGATCGGGGCTCACACACCCCACTTCGCTGCAGGTCTGCCCCGCTCCCCGCCCCAAATATCTGCTCCTGCAAGCTCTGCCTGGCCCCCACAGCTCCCCCCACAATAATGCCGTCTCCCATATTCCTGGTCTCTGCTCCCCAGCGTCCCCCTCCACCTACGTGCAGAGTTCTGCTCTGAGCAGACCCCTTTCTTCCACCCATCTTCAATCTCTGCTTCCAGGGGTGCTGCTGGTGGGGTCTCCCATTTCTGGAGTGTAGATGACCAACCCTTCCCCCCCCCCACCCCCAGCCACAGATGCCCCAGCAGCAGATTCAGTCCCACCACGAACACAGCCTTATTCATGTGTCTTCCCCCAGGGAAGTGGGGCTCCCTGCGTCTCACAAAACAGGTCTCACCTCCCTTTCCCTTTGCCATAGGGACCATCTGTGCTGTAGGGAGAGGCTGCTCTGCTCAAGGATCTACAGCTGGAGCAAGCAAGACCCCAAGATGAGAGTGAGGTAGGATGTCAAGGGGGCATGGGGCAGGGGAGAGGGGTGCAGAGCCATCTCCTATACAAACAAAAAGGGTCTCCCAGTGTGCACTGTGGGACATGCTGGGGCTGTTATGAGGACAGGGAGGTTCAGCAGGTACTTGAGGAGCACAGTAAGGGGTCACCAGTCCCTCCTCCTCGACCCTGGTCCTAAACTTCCCATACAGCGATGGAGGGACGCAGCCAACTGGCTGGGGAGGGATCCCAACAGAGCTACAGCAGTTCCAGCTTAGGGCTGTGCTGAGAAATCCAAGCACACCAGACAGACTCTTTGCTTGCCTTGGCTGTGCCCCCCGCCCGGCAAAGCGCCCGTGGGCAGCCACGGGCCACCCGCAGATCCAACCTGTCTCTGGCCACCCACCTCCTGAGCCCAGTTCTGGGTCACTGCCACCACCCTGTCCCTGCCCCAAGTTGCTGCAGACGAGCTGATGCTGATCCATTCTCTCCGTGGTGGAGAACGACTTGCCGGAAGGAAGGGAAGCCGAGCTGCTCTGGCAGGGACAAGGCAAGTTAAACCCCCCTCACTGCCTGTTTTAGTGGGGAAATTTGCAGAAATCCAGCGTTATCCTCGTGGTTTGGGGCTGGGGCAGTGCCCAGCTGCTGGCAGTGCCTGCACAGCCTGGCACAGCCCTCCCTGGCCACCCGGTCGCTGTGCTGAGATCGTGCCAACTCGCTTCACCCAGGGCGAGCAATGACAGCTCCCTGCTGAGCATGGCTGGACTGGGCAGCCCAGCAGCCTTCTTGGCTTTGCCTGCTGGAATGAGCTGAGGAGGAGGGCTGGTGCCCCGGCAGGGAGGAGGGGCTGTCACCAATCTCCTGGTGACACTTGGCCAACTCACTGCTTCCAGTCTCTGCTGTTCCCTTCCAGCTGCCTGGGCTGGACTGGAGCTGCCTGGATGGAGATGGCTGCCCAGCGAGCCATGCGTCCCCAGGCAGTCATTGGGGCAGGGGACACCGTGGATGTGAAGGGGATGAGTGTGGCAGCTCAGGGCTCTTTGTGGGGTGAAAGAAGTTGGATAACAGCGGTGGGATGCGGGGTGGCACCACACAACAGTGTGCAGGAGGGAAACTGAGGCACAGCGGCTGCACCCAGGGGCAGGTGGCCCTGTCCAGTTCTTTGGAGAGCAGTACCCGGGTGGAGTGGGCACAGCACTTCCTGGGAGGGCAGCAGAGCTGATGGCAACTGAGATAATGCTGAAAATACGCCAATGGCTTTGTTGCCGGTGACAATGGCCTGCAGTATTTTTAGCTGTTGTGTCCTTAGCTACAGAACAGCCTCTCCGGTCCAGCTGCTGCCCCATCCCACCCTCAGTGTCGCCGGGTCCCCATGGCCCCCCAGGGCTGCTTCCCGGCGCTGTGGAAACCGTAACGTTAGAAACTAAACACAAACACGCTGCCACCCCCGGCTGAGTCACAGCACTGCCTGCTCCCCTCGCCCCTGCCTCCCCCTCCCTCCTGCCCACCCCCAGCCCCTAAAGCAGTAGCTGGTGTCCCCCAAGCCAGCCCCACTCTCACTTATGGGATATTGCCTCTCCCAGGGCAAAGCTCAGGGTTGGCTCCACTTGCTCCTATCTCAGGACTTCAAGAGATGGGGATTTGTGAAGAAAACTCTGCAGGGTGGCATCACCATCCCCAACCCTATGACATTGGGATGTCTCCACTGCAGAGAGTCAGAGTGGTCCCCAGCTTGCCAGCATGACCCCAGCCTCAGGGATAAAAACTCAGACAGGAACAGGCAAGGCAGGAGCTGCTTTGTACTCTGCGTCAAGGGCCAGGCTGGGGTGCTGTGCCTGGCCCCCTTGTCCCACTGAAGGGGGAGAATGGGGTGTAGGAGCAGGAGGAGTTTTGGGGTCACAGTGGTGGTGAGACATGGGAGAATGAGACAGCTCTCCTTGACCCTCAGGGGTGGTGTCAGCACCTGACTCCTGCCAGACCCAGTATATTGATGGTCTCATTTCACCTTGGGGGGGAACAAGGGATGAGTGGGATGCCATCCAACCTCCCAGGGGTGATGGGGTGTCCCACTGCTGTGCTGTCCCAGCTCCCATGGGAATTCTGGGCTGCTTTTTTGTGAAGCTGGCAGGCTGCTGTAAGGCAGATGGGGCTGTGGCCCCACAGTCAAAGCCACACACACTGGCACGGCTGCCCTCCTTCCACGACCCACATCTCAGGGCCTCAGCACCCATGGGTGTTCAAGGGCTGGGAGAACAGCTGCACCACCTCTTCCCTAAAATAAAGCCGTGGCCAGCAGGGAGGCTGGGGTGGGCGGCTGTAGCTGTGACTATGTTAGGATGTTCTGGGGCCGAGGGCAGATCACATCGCAGGGACGAATTAATTAACACTCGTCAGTTTTGGATGATGTCCCAGGCTTCTTTTCTATTTTCATTTTAGCAAACTCCCAAGTCTGCTTGGCGCCTGCCGGGTCCCGAGTCTGGTGCTTGGCGGGTGGGAGCACCCATGTAGCTGCCTAAGTACCTGCAGGTGCTGGGGTGGCATCATGGACACCCCAATTGCTCAATGTCTCCCTGCTCCCCAAAATTTGGGTGCTCTCTCTGACCCTGGGGGCCAGTGCAATCAGAAGCACTTTTCAGGGCCTGATGGAGCCCCTGCTTTCCTGCTGTTGGTTTCCTTAAATCTCCGTCCTGCCTGCAAGAGGTTCACACACACACACCTCATGCCTGGCTTGCAGCCCTGAAAATTATATGGGAGAGGGATTTTTAAATAAAAGTTGTAAACACTCTTGAATAGTACTTTTATTACCCCAAAATGGTGTGGGGATGAAGGACCAGGGCTGTGGGGTGCATGTGGGAGGGACTGGCCCCACGTGAAGGAGTCTGGGGGGTGTCAGTCCGTCCAGCTTTGAGAGCAGACACGTGTCTTAGCTGGGTGTGAGCAGTACAGCTGCTAGACAGTGTGTGGGTCTGGGGGTGCTTGCATGGAACAGGCCAGGCCTGCTGTGCTGGGGCAGGGATGTCCCCACTGGGGCACACGGCACTGCTCGAGCTCAGTCCTCAGCCTCATTTCCCGCTGACGAAACCGGCACTTCTCCTGTCAGGCCTCTGCCTCCCCAGTGAAAGAAAGGGTGCGGCGGTGAAAACATGCCCGTGCCTCCCGTGCAGGCGGCCAGGGAGAAGCCCTGCGCCAGGCAGCCTCACCCGGGCCCCCCCACCCCCCGACACCTTTAAATTTAGCTCTTCCCTCTCCAGCTGTGCGAGCCAGGCTGGCGGCCAAAACCTCTGCAGCCGAACACGCCCCTTGGAGAGCAGCCGCTGCCTTGGCAGGCTTGGAGCCCCAGGAAGGGCCCTGCGCTCGCTCCCCATGCACCGCCATGTCTCACACCTGTGCTCACCTCAGCCTGTGCCCCGGGCAAGCGGGAAGGGATCACAGGCCCAAGGTCCTCCCAGGGAATTTGGGGCAGAGCTGAAAACGACTTCCCAGGCTCAAGGAGGGAGATCCCTGCTAGCAATAAAAGCCAGTCCAGCCCTGCTACCCCAGAGGAGCAGGGAATCCAGCAGGCATGCCCTGTGCTCACCTTCTCAGTGCTGCCTGACCGGCCGAAACTCGGAGGGTGCAGCGCCGCTCACCTGCGCGCACACACGTCACCTGCCTGTGTGTGCGTGCTCAGACACGGCACACGTGTGGCACAGGCGGCACACAGAGCCTCGTGGCTGTGCCAGCACCTGTGGGCTCACCTGGGCACCCGTGGCTCGGCTGGGCACCCACCTGCGAGTGTCTACAGCCCTGCACGGGCGAGCACACACGCAAGCATGGAGGCGTGTGTTAACACGTGGGGTTGTGCGTACGTGTGTGCGCTCTGGGCACGTGTGTGCACACACGCGCAAAGTTCTGGGCACTGGGGTGCACACACGTGTGTGCAAAGCGCATGGGGCTCACTGGGAGTGAGTGTGGGTGGGCAGCACTCGTGTGGGCTGGCGTGTGCTGTGCCCAGGCACCACCAGATGGTGCCCTGCCTCCGTGTCACCTTCTGGGGAAACAAACCTGCTCCCTGTGCAAGGACATGGGGGGTTCATGAGGGGACACCTCCCTCTGTGCCAGGCAGAGCCCCCCACCATAGCCAGGGGAGAGTGACAGCCACGGTGACACCCGCCTGTGCCAACGCTTTCTTGGAGAAGATCAAGGGGCTGGATCAGCACCTTGGTGGCACTGGAGGAGGGGGCTTTGCTGCAGGGGCTGGGCTGGTGGCAGGGAAGCAGACACAGGTCGGAGAAGCTGCAGGGTCTGTGTATGATTTGGGTGGGTAGGCAGCTCCCCCCTCCTCTATTGCATCCACACACTTTTGGGTGTCAGTGACCCCCCACCCGCAGTGACCATAAACCTGCCCAGAATGTGAGATGCTCGAGTCACACCTGCAGGCGTGGGGTGGGGGCTGCAGCGTGTCCCCATCCTCACTTCGTGAGGCTGAGACCCGACCAAACTCACCACAAGCAGCCGCGGCAGAGATGAGAGAGAAGGCTAAAGAGGGGGGAGCCGCAATTTCTGGTCCATTCCTCTCCCACCTCTATGGGCGGCTTCTGTCCCCCCATCCCCTGCCGGTCTGCCCCATGTGCGTGGGTCACTCCCAGGCTCCCGAACAGCTCCCCGTGGGTGCTGTGTGCCCCGGGGAGCTGCCATCGGGCCGGGCGGGAACATCGGGAGCCTCCCCGGCCCCGCAGCTCCTCCAAACCGGCTCTACCGGCCGAGTAGGCCAGACCTGCTGGGGAACCCCGGCGGGTCCCCTCCCCAGCGCCTGCCTCTGCCCCATCCCCACAGGCAAGGGGAGCAGGCCCAGCGGTTCCATGCGTGCTCCTGACCCGCGGCTGGGAAAGGCTCTCGCTGCCCGGGAGGCTCCAGCCGTGGGTGCCAGTGCTCGGCTGTGTCACCGCTTCACACAAAGAGCCCGGCACAAAACCGCCCTGTGCCCGGACTCACCGCATGCTCCCGCCCGCCGCAGCACGGCCCTGCCTGGGAAATCCCCGGACACGCACGGCCGGGAGTCCCGGTACCGGCGACACCCTGTCGACGGCTGATGTCGGCTGTGCAGCGCTGTGCTGAGCACAGCTGAGCCGTCCCGGCGCGCCGGCACTGGGCGCGCACCCCGGTTGCCCCCCGAACTGGGACGGGCCCGCGGGCACGGGGGTGCGGGGCACGGGGACCCGCGGAGCGCGTGCGGGTCACACGGAGCTGTGAGGGCAGGGGCGGGAAGGAGGTCCCCGGGGAGGCCACTCCGCACCTCACGCTGCCCTCCGTGTTTTCCCTGCAGCCTTTTGTGTGCGCAGCGCCGAGCGCGGGGAGGGCGCCCGGCGTTCCCCTTCCCCCTCCTCCTCCTCCTCCCCCGATCCCGCCCCTCCGGCCGCCATTTCGCAGCGCCGGCCTCACCCGCGCCCTCTCCACATCATGGAGGACCGGCGGAGGCAGGAACAAAGAGCCCCCGTCCGCCTCTGCCCCGCGGCCGGGCACGCGTGTTCCCCGGTCCTCCCGCCCCGCGGGCACCCCCCGCTATGCCCGGACTGCGTCTGACGAGGGGTGTCATTTCAGACGTGTCCTGAATCCACGTGCGATGAGTTTGTGGCGGTCTCAGCCCGGCATAAGCAGCACCTCCCGTGTAGCGGGGCTCAGCCGGCCGTCCGTGGTCCCCAAAGCACCCGTGCGTGGGAGGCTCGGAGAGGGGCTGCGTGTGCACCCCTGTGTGCAGGTGTGTCCACGTGTGCACAGGAGCGGGGCACCGTTGTGGCAGTCTGTGCACATGTGATGGGGCGCATGGGAGAGCGCATGGCACATGTGGTGGGCTGTGGGTGCCTGGTGACAGGACAGCCGGCACAGGTGGCCATGTGCTCGGGTGTGACAGTGCAGGTGTGTCTCTGCACATGTGGCACCGTGTGTGCTGGCATGGCTGTGAGGGTGCCAGGTTGTGGGGTTGTGACAGCAGGAGTGTGTGCAAGCGTGCACATCAGCACCAGGGGGGTGTACGTGGGAGCCTGTGCGTGGCTCAGGGCGGTGTGAGTCTGCATATCTGGCACACACAACTGGCACCCGTGTTGTACATCCAGGCTGTGTTCCCCATTTTTTCCCTCAGTGTGAGGGCAGAGGGGTGAGTCTGGAGGCAAGCAGAGGGGACTGTGGTGCACAGCACAGGGCACCGCCCCAGCCTACAGGCAGGCTGGACCAGACCCCCATGGGTACCAGCAGCAGGGTCACCAAACAGAGCGGTTCTGTCTTCTTCCTCTCCCCAGTAGTTCAGTTCCAGCTGTGCCCCACTGTCACTGTGCCCCAGTGTCACTGGTCACACTGAAACCAACATCGGGGCTGGGAGGAGAGCCTGGGGTCCCTGCTGCCCCGTCCTGTCCCCTGTGCCCATGGGTATGGCCCCAAGTGCTCCAGGGAGGGGCAAGGAGGGAATGGTGGCATTGGAAGGCATGTGTGGCTGGGAATGCAGGAGGCAGTTGGGATGCTGCTCCCTGGCCCTGCCCAGTCCTCCGTGCCATGGACCCCATGCAAGGGCCTCATCCTCTCCTCTGAAGCCCATGGCATTCCTGACTCCTCCCTTCGTATTCCACCTGGTTTTTACTCTGTTCCCCTTTTCAGCTTTATCTTGTCCTGGCAATGACAGCCCTGTCTCTTCCACCTCCCCCTACACACCAGTCATTCCCAGCTCACCCTGGCTTTGGGCACCAGTCATTCTTTAAGCTGGGTGCACCCCAAACATGTCCCCTTGGATAGGGCTTGCATTGACCCCCTCCCCCCCAATACCCTTCCAAGGAGAAACCAATCCTAGCAGCAGCGCAGGGCACAGCTCACCTGCAAATGGGCTGGGACCAGTGCCTGGTGCCATCCTCAGCCTCACAGCCCCTGGTTTTGCACGCGTTAGTCCCCAGCCCCTGTTGTGCCCCACTACTCCACCCCATGGTGCTCTTGCTGGGTGCCAATCAGGGCTGTCGACCCATAAATCCACCTTCACCAGCTGAGGGTACAAAACGCCAAGGCAGAGGACGCGCTGGTGCCACCCTGCCCTGCGTGAGCTGTGCACAGTGAGCAGTATCCTGATCACGGCTCCCGGCCCTCCCTGGCGCCTTCCAGCCACCAGCATCAAGGCACTTTGTCGGCATTAAATATTCAGTTCTGTTCTCATCCCCTCCCTGCGAAGGAGCTCAGCATGGCAATGAACCCGCTGGCCTGCCTGTGCCCTGCCCCGCCGGGATGCGTCTGGGCCATGCTGCGTGCCAGCCTCCTGCTGCAGCGCCTGGGAGCACGGGAGAGGAGAGCCACATCCCCAGAACACAGTCGGGTGGTGGCCCTGGGGACCAGGGTCACCTTCCCCGCTCTCCAGCTGCTCTCCTGTGCTGCAATACAGGCTTCAGCTGTCCCTGCATCTCTAGCCCTGGTTCGGATCTGTCCAGGAGCAACTCCCTCTTCACTATCCTCATGCCTCTCCACCCCTCAAGTAGCAGCTGGCCTGTTCACCCAGTGGCCTGTTGAGCACGGATTAATTGCCATCAGGCCCCAAACAAGGTCACTTGAGGGCAGTGGGAGCTCCCTGCAGGCTGCAGCAGAAGCAGGCTGGGTGGCGGGTGGCTGTCCTCCTGTGGAGATCCCAAGGGATGGCCAGCAAGCAGCAGAGCTAATGAGTGTCTGCAAGGAGAGAAATATGATTGAGGGGGCAGCCCTGAGTGCTAGATGAGTGCTGGTGCTTGAGGGTCCTTCTGTGAAGCAGAGCAACAGCAAACCCTGACCCAGAGCCAAGGCTGGAGAAGGACCTTGGTGACAGAGATGCGTGAGCATCCCAGCTTTGGGAGTCCAAGCCAGCGCCCCGGGCTGTGAGGGAGGAAAGCTCACCAAAAGCTGCAACCTCAGTATCCACCAGGGCAACTGGGAGCCCAGGGCAACTGAGAGGCAGGACAGAGTGAGGGCAGTGGGAAGAAACAGCTGTCACAGTGTGGCAGGGACTGCGTTCTGCTGCCTGGGTATCGCAGGGCAGGACAACAGCAGGAGTGATATTTTTTGAAGAGAAATAAATATTATAGTAGGGGAAAGAGAAGTGAATTCTGGTTGAAGAGAGGCTGGAAAGTGCCACACCACATGCCACACTACAGCTGCCTACAATACCCTGGGAGAGGGATAGGCAAGGGACTTCTTTTCTTTTCACCTTCAGGTCCATTTTCAGGCTTCCCTCTGTGACCACGAAGACCAGGAATGTGCAGTGTGTGGTGGAAATGAGAGCTCGATCCTGCTCACGAGCACAAAACATGCAAGGGACCAGGACACCAGGTCACAGCAATGTCCCCTCGTTTACTTCAAGGCAGAAGTTCCCTGTCCGCAGCCGGTGGGGGGGGAACATCCAGAGCAGCACCATCCTGGGGTGCACAGCCGGGAAGGTTTGGGACCCCCCACGAGGGCTGGGAGAGCCGGATGCAAGGCACGGCCGAATGAGCCCGGTCCCAGCCTGGCGGCTCGCGGGTGCCCCAGGGACAGAGGCGAGCCACCCCTGCCATTCCTGCAGCGTGGCATCATCGCTGCGCACGATGCCGCTGGAGTAATTGCCGCCGGGCTGGGTGCCAGCGCAGCGCCCGCCCTCAGCCCCCGGCACAGGAGATAACTCAATCTGCCCTTCCTGCCTCCTCCACACGACGGGGGGGGCCCGCTCCCCTCTGCTCCGCCCAGGGACCCCTCCGGGGTGGCTGAGTGGGGAGGGGGGCGATGTGGGGCACTGGGGCAGCCTCCCGGCGCTCAAAGGCCGTTCCTTGCATCCCCCTACCCTAATTTGAGGCATCTGCTTGGCAAAGCCCGAGGGCTTCCCGTTGCAAAGGCCACCGGAGCATTTTAATAGCGTGCTTTTGCCTGGCTTCCTTCCTGGGAATAAACCACGTCCTGGCGATAAGGAGCATAAAACCCCAGCGTTAAGGGCCAGCGGCCAAAGCTGCGAGCAGGCAGAACTGCGCCCGCCCCCCGCCCCGGCTCAGCCTGGCCGCGCTGGGGGGACACGGCCTCCAGAGCCCTGCCACGGCCGAGCCCCTGCAAAACAGGGCACGATAAAAACCCATTTGGAGTCCGAGAGACAGCAGGGAAGGGCGGAGGGATGGCTGGCTCCTGCTGGGTGGCTGCTGCGGGCAGCATGCCTGCCCTGTGGAACAGCGTGTTTGGGGGGCCGTCTCCCCGTGCCCTGCAGCCCTTGCTTGCCCAGAAGTAGCTGCCACTGCCCAGAGGATTCAGATCTCAGGGAAGTGAGCTTGACCCCCATCGAGTGTCTCTGTGCTTCCCCTGGAGCACTGCCTGCATCCTGGGGACAGAAAGGGACACTTGTCCCAAGCCGTGTCCAGGAGTCACACCTTCACCAAGCAGTGAAGGTGCTTTGAGTCCTCACTGCTACAGAGTCTGAAGCTCTTCCCAAAGTGTATTTTAATAATTAAACTACATTTTAGACTGAACAAAGTGAAGGAAGATTGTCCCATGAGGCACTGTGAGTTACTCACTCATTGTCCCCAGCCCATGGGCAGCTCCAGCTGGAGCCTCCATCACCCCAGGCACCCCACTGCTGAGAGAGCACAGAAACACAGCGGTAACACCAAGGCCAGAGGGGAACTTTCTGGAAAACTACGTCAGATAAATCTCTCTCAGCCTAAATATTGATGGGTGGATTCTGCAGGGAGTTTTGGGCAGTTGTGCCTTTTTTGGAGGGAAAATAGAGTGGGGGAGCTGTGGGATGAGCACATTTGGTGTCACCTTGCTGCCTCTGGGTTGGTGAAACTTGGCTTTTCTGGGGTGTGTGGAGTGCAGGCTGTGGCTGACAGGGGTTCAGGGGCCAGCCTGTGGCTTAGGCACAGCCCTCAGAGCCCCATGGCTGTGGAACGAGTCTGTCAGGGCCCATCCCAGGTGAGGGGGCTGGCAGTCATGCCCTGGCTCTCCAGGGAGCTCCCCTAGCAGCACAGCTCAGGTGTGAGCCCTGATCCAAGCCCTTCCTGCAGGAGGGGTGTGCTGGGTGCACCATGTGTGGATTCTCCCTGTGCAATAACAGCTTGAGCAGTGGAGCAGCCTGATTCTGTGCTAAAGGAAGGGAAAACCTCTCTCTCCCTCCCCCAGCTGCTCATTTTTGCCAGCCCCGTTGACCTCAGCATGTTTGCAGGTTGCCACCCCTCTGTCCACAGAGTTGGAAATGTGGTCAAAGTTTATTAGAAGGACACCAGCCACACACACACATGTGACTCTGTGTGTGTGTGTTTGTGTGAGCATTTGTGTGTGTATATAGGCAAAGTGTGACGGCGTGACCTTTATTTTCTTGGGAAGCTGCACTGGAAGGCAAAGCCAGGAGGGGAGGAAGCAAACAGGCAGGAAGGGGGGACGCAGTAGGTGTATTTTCAGCTGTGCTCTGCCTCCTGCAGCACGGGAAGGCAGCTAGGAAGGAGGGCACAGGGATAAATGGCAGCAGCAGGAGCCAGGGCCCAGAGAGGGGCAGAAGGGATCAGCCTTTGCACCATACTGGAGGAGCAAAACCAGTTACCATGTCCCACTGGAGCAACAGTTTCGCCAGTCAGTGTCACAGGCACCTGGCCTATGTCACCCAAAGGTGCTTTCAGGATTATTACAAGCCAGTTATCCTGCAGGGAACAGCATGGGGGCTGTTCACATCCCATCCTGCTGGATTCCCATCTTCCTGGCATAAGGGCATTTACCCCCTGGTGCTTTGCTTGTGCCAGAGGGAATCTGCCTGTCAGGGAACTTCCAGCAGGCACTGGGGCAGAGTGTGTGGTGATGGGGACCTTCAGCTGCTGTGACTAATTTTCTTCCCCATGCCATGCCAGGCTCTGGCCAGGCTTGTCCTCTCCCACCATACCAGAGACTGCTCTGAGGACTGGGCTCTGCTCCTGTGTTGGGTAGGTGACATCCCACTCACCTGTGGCTTGGTCTGCAGGAAGGAGGCATGCTGCTGGGCTGGCCACACTGCTGTGCTTGGTGGTGGCTGTCACTCAGAGCTGTCACTCCCCGTGTCCCTCCTGTGGAGTGAGGAAGTGGCAGAAGCTTGGGTGTGCTGTGCCCATGGGTACTGGCCTCTTTTGCTCACACACACACGTTCCTCCTATTGCATCTGACAGGAGGCTGCTGCCTCCAGCACCTGATTCCCCCGGGGACAGCCACTGCCTGTGCCCACTGTTTGGGTCACCAGGGTGCAAAGAGCAGGGCAGAGTGTGGCTGTGATGGTACCTGGGGGATGTGTGGGGCTGTGGTGTTTCTCTGGCACTCCTGGGCAGGCAAGGACATCATCCTCTGCTGCTGCCAAGGGACTGTGACAAAGGACTGTGCAAGAGGACTGTCTGGGGACAGAGCAGAGCAAACCAGCCCCTGCTCTCCAGGGGGATGGCAGGTATCCCAAACCCACTGCTAACCCCAGTACCCCAGGCATGTGCCTAAAGGAAGATACCAGGATGACTTTCAGGAGACCACACCAGCACCACATCCTTATTCATTTCATGCTTGCAGCCAGTGCCACTTTTCCAGGGCAAAGGGGAGTCCCCTCCATCCGGGCCCTGCAGCAGTCACACTGTACCTCGAGGCTGTTATGAAGCCTTACATGGAAGGACCCTGGGAACAGAGACTGAGCTTAGAACAGCCAGTATTGGTCCTTCCCCAAAACTGCACCTACTCTGTCCCACCACCAGCCCCCCCCCAGTCACCACTGCACTTTGCTCCCAGCCCCTTCCCAGAACAGCCGTAGGTTGTGGCTGTGCTGACAGAGGTTGCAGAACCAGTGTGGAGACCATGAGGCTGTGCCATTCCTGGGGGGCAAGCCTGGGAGCAGGGGGACACTCAGTGCCCAGCCCTGCCCAGATATGGGGACAAGGACCAGCCAGTACCAGATGCCAGAGCAATGCCATGTTGGAAGATTCCTGCCAAGGCTCTCATCAGGCACCGCCACAGTCACAGTCTGGTGACTCAGAGGAGAGAGGAGAAATTAAGACTCCTCTGCCCTCCCACTGGTTTCCTGGCTCCTCTAAATTTGCATAACAGCCCCTCAGCTGTTCCCTGGGGCCAATGGGACCCCCGCAGCCGCCGGGCCCCCTGCGGCAGCCGCGGGTTCCTGCGGTCAGCCCCAGCTCTCGCTCTTGCTCATGCAAATAACTGCACCAACGGCTCCCTGCCTGCACGTGGGGGCTGGCGAGCGCCCGCCCTTGGTCTCCAGCCAGGGCTCGTGCCCATCCCAAGTGCCACGGGGGACTGCAAGCCGAGCCGGAGTGCCCGGCACTGTGGGGCTGCTCACTCACGCTCCAGGCAGCAATCTGGGCAGCAGCGTCCCTCTAACAACAGGGGTGAGGAACGGTGGCTTTATGTGTGGCTGTGACCGATGTCTTCTCCATCCTCTGCTCACGCAGGGCTGGTGGCTTTGGCACAGCAGCGCCACGATGGCATCCAAGTTCACCAACGGTTCGCTGGGTGACTTCCCACGGGGCAAAGGCCCCTCGCACTTCCCAGTCAAGCCTGATGCCTCCCCAGCACTCCTGTGAACCCAGGAGCAAAGAGCAAGCCCAGGGGGGATAGCTCACCACCACATACCTGAACCCACTCCCCAGTCTCCCAGCTACAGCCTGAGCCACCAGTGTATCCTCCCCAGCCCAGCCTGGGGGCCGGGGAGTCAGGGACAAGGACAGGAAATGACAGCCCAGATCCAGTGCCTGGGATGCTGTTAGCTGGCTCCAGCCACCACTGCTCACCCCAGGAGGAACCTTTCTGCTTCCAAAGACACGGCACAGCTTTGGGACCGCAGCAGAGCTTTTGCCAAAAAACAGAGCTGAGGCAGGACTGAGCTGGGGGCTGCAGGGATGCAGGCAGGTCCCAGCTCAGGAGGGCTGGTTGGAGACAGGGCAGTCACTGCCTGCGGCCACTGCTCGTGGTACTACTTGGTGACAAGGCAGCTGCAGAGACATCCCAGGCCAGTCTGGCATCCCCCTAAAGCTGGTAGCTGAGCTGTAAGACTGTTTAGGGCCAAATTTTAAAGGTTTGGGAAAGGTCTGCCCGTAGGCACTGGGAAGAGTCTGGAGGTGCCCATAGAGCGCCCAGTGCGGGGCAGCAGCCACCCGTAGTGCTGATCCCACCCCCTCGAGAGACCGTACAATGCCAGACTCTACGGAGCCGCTCTGTGCTCACCCCACCCTCAGCAGCAGTGACACTGAGCTGTCCCCAACGAGCCCCGACACATCCACCAGCGGGCAGCATCCCGGCTACAGCAGCCCTGTCACCTCAGCCTGATCCAGTGCCACCAGCACAACACCGTCAGCCCCACCATCGCAACCCAGCGGGTGCGAGGGAGGGAAGAAGGAAGACGGGTATAGTAAAAAAAAAAAAAAAAAAGGAAATAAAACAAGAAGTAAATAAATAATAAAAGCCGACCAGGTCAGACCCGGCAAATCGGCGAGGGGGCAAGCCGGGCACGTTTATTGGGCTGCAGGGGGGAGGATGAAATACCTGCCGAGGGGGATGCTCGGGTCCCGGGGCTGCCGGTGCAGCGAGGTCCAGGGCTCCTCCCGGCGGCGGCGGCGGCTGCCGGCGGCACGGCACGGCACATCCCGGCACGGCACATCCCGGTCCGGCCCCGGCAGCTGCCGGTGCGGGGCTCCGGCGGGCTGCGGCGCACAAAGGGCTCCGCTTTTAAAGCCGCTGCCGGAGCCCCCCAGCCCCGCAGGGCCCGGATTGGCGGGGCTGGCAGCACTGCGGGGGGAGCCGCGCAGCGGGGGGAGCAGAATTAAACAAAAAAAAAAAAAAAAAAAAAAAAAAAAAAAAAAAAAAAGGAAAAAGAAAAGCAAACAACGGAGGGGAAAGTGCAATCCAGCCGCAAGCATCGGAAAAAACAGCCCCGGGGATGCCCCGGGCACGGCCCCGCCGGCTCCTCCCGCCTGCGGGGCGCTGGGGGGCTCAGAGGGGTCCCGGGTGCTGCGCGGAAGGGCCAGGTGGGAAGGGCTGGAAACCGCAAACCTCTTGAGGAAAAAACTTGTAAATGCCGGGCCTGGCGAGACGGGGTGGGCGGGTGTTTCACTCCGGTTGTGGGCGACTCCCGGCTCCAACCCCTTGCCGGTGCCCGGCCCCTCTCCAGCCGCCGGGCTTCAACTCCGGGCTGCCCCAGCCCCCCCGCGCGCGGTTCCATCCCATGGTTGAAGCTGGTTTGGGTTTGCTTGGTTTTTTTCGGGGGGAGGGTGTGTTGTCCGGAGAGCTGTGTTTTCCCAGCTCGTCGGCAGGGGGTATGCTTGTACCGAATAATCCAGATCTTTTGTCCGGGATGCTGGCCCCCATCCTCATCCCATCCCATCCCGCTCGAGGCTGCAGACAGGCCAGGCCCCCGCGGGCTGCCGGCCCCCGGGGCTGGAGGAGAACCTGCCTTTGCTGACACCAGCACTGGCACGGTGGAGGGAGCTGCTGTTGGCTGCACCCCACAGGGTGAGAACAACTCTCTTCACCCTGTCCCACCCGTTGGAAAATGTTTCCAGCCCCACCAAAGCTGCTCTAAAGTGCACTGGCAGAAGGGGGATTCTGGGGCTCAGTGGCTCCAATGCAGCACATTTAATGTTTAGGATGTCAGGACAGGGATGCTCACAGTAGTGTGTCACACCTTTTCAGTAGCTGCATGTTTGGCCCAGGGTTATCATGCCTTCACAGGCTCTGGGCATGGGACTGACCCAGCTACAGAAAGAAAAACCTTGCAAAATCCCACCCTGATGGGAAAAAATTCCAGCCTCATCATGCTTCAGCCTTGACACTTCGCTGTCCTACTCTTGAGTCCAAAGTCTTCCTGACTAGTTTTCTTGTAATAAATTTTGGAGTTTGCATGTGAGGCATCAGCCCTCGGTGCTGGGTACACCTTCTGTCAGGAGCAAAGCTACAGGGGTAGGACAGCAAGCAGTGTCCATGTGCAGCTGGGAATTGTGCAGGTACAGGTACATGCAGGGCAGGGCAGCTCCAAGGCCCTGCTCAGACAGCATGGATGCTGTGGGGATGGCTGTAGAAAGGAGAAGACTCAGTGGGGAAGTGAGGGGTCCTGGCACAGGCAGGAGGGCAAGTGCCTCTGGGAGCACCAATCCAAATCCCCTCATGTGCTGTGAATTTCTCTTGCACTGGGCTTTGTTCATAGGGCAGGGGTGAATGCCTCACACGGGCCCCCAGCCCATCCTCTTTGCTCCACTGCCAAGCTCCAGGCCCCGGGCAACAATGTGTCAGGACAGAGAGCCATGAGCAGTCAGTAATGACCTTTCTTGTTGTTAATTGGAAAACCAAATTAACTTGGTGACTCCACTCTCGAAGCCGTGCACTGTGGCTGCCGTCTCATGCCCTCAGGAAGAATTTCCCCTGGCAATGCCAGTGGATATGGAGTTGGATGCTCTGGCCTCTTCCCCTCTCCACACATCTGCTGGAATTGTCTGACTCTGCCTGGGCAGGGCAGCTGGTATCCTCTGGCAGGGGGAAAAGGGGAAACTGAGGCACAGAAGTCAGGCTGGCACCTGTGTCAAGACTGCTCACCGGCCAAAAAAAAAAGTTCTAATTCAAAGCCAGAATCCAGGAGGCCTCAGCACTGCTCTTGCCCTCCAGCCCCTGTACTGGTTTCCAAAGGGCTCATCTGCACACTGTGAGGAACCCACACCAAGGCAAGCTGGCTCCTGAGGCTGTTCATAGAGGGGCAGACACAGCTGTGGCAAGTCCATCTTGAAGATCAGTGGGTATATAGAAAAAAAATAAGGCTACATCATACACAGGCTGCATCCTGTCTCAGTTTCTTTGATTTGTCTTTTCTTTTCTTATATGGAACCTGACCTGACTCTGGATTTCTGCTGTTCCTTTGCAGGTAGGTAAAACCATAGAGGGATTGTGGCTGGCTGGCTTTGGAATTAACCCCAGAGCTGAGCAGTCTGGGTTAGCAGTGCTCGGGGCTCCTCGACAGACAGCGCTAATGATGACACAGCATTGTGCTCACAACTTGTTAAAACCCAAACTTTAACGAGATTGCTGGGTATTTAAACCCACACAGCCCTGTCACAGTGCCCATGTGTGGAACCAGAACTGCTCAGAAGTGCAGCTGAGAACTCATGGTGGCTACACAGGTCTCCAGGCTGCCAGCACTGACACAACTGGGACAAGGCATGGTGGGCACTGGGTGTTTGAAGGGTCCTGGGCTCTGCTTGGGTAGGGATGCAGGCAGGGAAGGATGGCATGTTGCTTTGGGATGCCCTGTCCATCCCCAGGGCTCACCTTGCTGCTTAAACCTTCCCAAGGCTGTTGGAAGTAGCTCAGCTCAGGCCGTCCACATTAAGCTCACCCTTAGCCATGCATGGCCCAAAATGGGCTGGATCCCAAAGGAGACTTATGCCACCAAATCCAGCTGCCTTTTCTCTCTTGGAGATAAATCTCTCACTACAGCCCAGGCAACGGGGATATAACAAACACAAATATTGAGCAGGAGAAGTTTGGCTGCTCCAACTTTTTGCCTGGAGCTGGCTGGAGCATCCTGGCAAAGCAAACGCCCCTGCTAGTGTTTGTTCCAGTTTTGCTGTGTAGCCCCCTATTTTTGTTAAGCAGGGTCCTGGCCAGTTCGCTTCGCCGCCCATCGGAGCAGCCCTGAGGGGCCAGGCTGGCTGCAGGAGGGAGATGTGGAGCCAGAAAGGCCTGACCCCACCCCAGCCCTTATTGCTTCTTTCAGCAAGAAGAGTAACAGCATCATGATCCTTGGTGACATGGAGGGACTGTTTGTCATCAGGAGAAATGCGCTGGCAGGCAGCAGGAGGAGAGCCAAAGGCTACAGCCAAGCATGAGGCAGATGTGGCTCCAGCATGCCAGCACCACGTGCTGCTGGTGCTTGGGATCCTGCCTTCAGTGCCCTCGTGGGCTCGGGCATGTGTCGGGCAAGGCTCCCCTGCACAGTGCCACACACACGCGTGCCCCGCCTCCACGGGGACACCACGGGTGAATCCGGCAGTCTGGCTGCTTGTCCTCAGCTGAGAGCAGGAGCTGAACCAGAGCTGCTGGAGCACGGGAATGCGGTGTCGTAGCAAGGAGCTGGGCTGGCATCAAGTTTGGGACAGGCTTCTCTCTAGTACCAGCTCAGCTGCTCCCTGCCTGCAGTGATGTCCCAGGGACTGCAGCTTCACACATGTTGTACTGATGGAGTGGGATTCCTCCCCTTCAACACACTGCAGCCAGGTGCTTGTTCAGGCAGCCCTGGCTTGCAATAAATTTGGTGCAAGGATTCAAAGCTGAAATTGCTCTTCTGAAATCCTCCCTAAACTATCAGAGGAGGAGTCAGGTCTGTTCAAGGATTTTCAGTCAGACCCTGGACCAGCATCCAACTCCACCCACTGTTCTAAGGGATTACAAGGCTGAAGCAGCCAGGAAATCAGTTTCAAGATGGTCTTTCATGTCCCATGCACTCCTGGGACTGGGTTCAAGAATCCATGACAAAAATTTAATATAAAAGGGGTGGTTTGAAGTTTGGGGTGGGAGATAAGAAAGAGCTGGAGCCCAGGAGGGAGCCTGGCCACCAGCCCTGGTCCTGCTCATCCCTAGTGCAGCCCCTCTGGGATGAGCTCTCTTCTCTGCTCTAAACCTGATAGCTGTCTTGTACATCACTTGGCAACGAGCATGTGTGAAGCATTTGTCACATTACAGGTGTGCATCTGGGTCTAGACACAAGGTCCAGTCACTGCTCCTGCTTGATTCCTGGCATCACTCTCCTCCTGTTGTTTTTGAAGCAGTGTGGATGAGGACACTCACCAGCCTAGCCTCTCTGTAATGTGCACACGTGTTCCTGTGCCTTCAGCAGCTTCTCCTGGGCTTTCCTCCTGCTCCACTTAATTAGGCACCGAGGGAGAGGGACAGTAACCAACAATTAGGTGAGCTGGAGAAGTGCCCTGGTTTTCTGGCCTCGCTGCTCTAAGCACTTTGGGAACTGCCTTCCCCCGAGAGAGGAGAAGGAGAGGGAGGGAGCCAAGGCTCTCAGAAACATGGAGCAAAGCAGCATCAGCTGGGAAGAGCAGACAGTGGGTTAAGTTGTGCAGGCATAATGGGATGAGGCAGGAGAGTCCCTGGGAAGGAGTGAGGCAATGGGTTTTGATTCTGGCTCTGAATCAGTGGGGTTATGGTATTGTCATTGGGCACCTGGGAACAACAGGAAGTGTAGGAGTGACAGGTCAGTGTGGCTGCCCAAACTTGGCTCTATGGTCCCTTGTCACTGGCATGGTCAGCTTATGTGGCTGTGATGTCCTGAGAACTGGCTCTCACCCTTGGAGCTTGTAAGCTTTGTCTATCCATAATTCTTCTGTGATCACAGGGGCATCCCTGGGGAGGGATTACATCCTCTGCCGACTGTGTGCCTGGCCCAGTTGGAAACAGTTCCGAGCAGCCTCTGCCTCTCTTTCTTTTGCCAATTCAAGGCCTTGGAGCTAATCTCCAGTGTTGCCAAGAGATCAAGTCTTGGCCCTGCTGGTAATGGTGTGATCCCAAAACATTTCAGGAACAGAGAACTTGAGATGCTGAGCCAGATGCTGAGCTCCTGAAGGAGACAAAAGGGGATGGGGGATCTAACATCCCCCAGGTGAATCTGTAATTCAATGAAGGCTATGTGGGTGATTGACAGAGGTGAGACTGTCCCAGAGTGACCTGGAAATGCAATGGGAACCAGCTGAAGTGCAGCAGTCTAAGGCTTGGGAGCATCCAGCTGCCCTCCTCACTGGCTGGGAGCTACCCACAAGGTGCTGTGGGAGCCCCAGGAATTTGCTGCTGCAGGACAGGAGGAGGATGCTTGGAGCCCTGGTACCTGCACCCCACTGGAAGTCTAAGTGATCAGAGACTTTCTTAGTCCTGGTCTCTCTGAAAGGTTCACTGTTGGCCTTGCCAAAGCCAGAGCTGTCTCTACATCTTACCAAGAAATTCCAGCCAAGATGTTATTTGGCCAAAGTCCTGGAGGCAGGATAAATCAGTCTGGATTTGCAAATACCAGGCATGTGTGCTCAGACACACCCCACCAAGAGCAGCCATTCCTTATCTGCATCCACCTCTGCCAATCCCCCTTTGCTCAAGGTTGTCTCAGCCCTTATTCCTGCTCCTGGCTCGGCTCCCTTAGCTTCAAATGTCATTAGGCTTTAGCAGCACCCTCTCAGGAGGCTTTTGAGAAGGGTTGTGCCCCATTTCCACTCAACTGGGGAGCTCTGGCAAGTGACACAGCATTTAAGGAGTGCATGCAATAAAAATCACTCCTTTGTCCCCTTAGCAAATGGCCTGGCAGTGGCAAGAAACTGGTCTTCCATCCACAAATCACATACATCTCCTCATGGGCTGACTCTGCTTTCTCTTTCTCTGGAACTGGTCGTGCATCCCCAGGTCCCCAGCCCTCCAGCTGAGGTCACTGGATATGAGACTCCCATACCTGCTGCTGTGGAGGGGAGAGTTACCAGTTGCTGCTGTTGAGCTCTGCCTCACAGGGAAATCCTGTGCACTGGAAGATCCTGTACCTGCCAAATTTGTCCCTAGAAATGCAATATGAAATGATCCACAGAACTGGTCCCGTGCCTGGCTATCACTGCTGGCGCCTCTGACTCCACTCATCTGCTGGGCTGGGTCCCAACTGTCCGTGCGTGATGCCACCAGCAAATGAATGACAAGGGGCACAGGTCCAGCCATGCAGAATGAGAGAGGCTCTGGGGGAAGGCTGGAGGAGAGGAGTCCGTCTGGGTGAGACACATCGATCGCCTGTTATCTGATACATTATTCATACCCAACCTGGGCTGCAGCTCAGCAGAAAGTGGTGAGCACGCACTTCTCCTCAGGAAATATGCCCGTGAGAGATGAAGAGCCCTGGCCTCCAGCTCACCAAACACCCTGCTAGGCAGTCACAACATATCAGCCTCCCTTTGGCTTTTTGTGCCCACATTCACTGGTGCTCATCGCACCAAAGACCGGCCAGTGAGTCCCAGTACCCACTGTCACATTGTACCAGGGAGTGTTCCTATCCAGGACTGGTCTCTCTAAGGGCAGAGTGGATTTTCTTTGCTGGGACACCCCAGTCCTTTTCACAAACATATGTGACTCCACCTTGACCCACAAGTTAAGGATGTTCTGCTTCCTAGCCTGGACATGAACACAGCTCTTGGCAGCCAGAGGTGTGGGTCCCATCATACTTGCCCAGGGTGACGTAATGGTGACAGAGAGGAAGGCAGGGGCATACGATCAGGACGTGGCTTCACGTTGGGTGACATTCAGTGTAGAAGTCCCAGCCTGGATGGGTGCAGTCCCAGGGCTGATCCCATCTGGAAGACTTTGGAGAAGATACTAAGGAAGGGACCTTCCTCGCAAGATGTCCAAGCAACCAGTGCACCTGGAGAACCCATCCCTGGCCAGCTGGGGTTTCTCTGGGAACCTGATCCTGTTCCAGTGGGATGCAACATTCACATGGACTTCAGCCCAGCTGTCTGGGGGGGCCATGGTCAGGGCAGGAAGGCACAGTGGTGTGACAGCAGGATCACCTGTGGGACCTGCTCCCCACCACTGCAGGAATCCCTTGGAAAGCAAGGCAGTTGCATGCCCCATGGGACAATCACTCACTGTGACATTTGGCATGATGCCACCCCACTGCGGAGGGACTGTGGCTGGGAGGAGAGCTGGGGTGGGGTGTGTCAGGCTGGAAGTGCTCTGGCATTTGGGCTAGGGAGGGATTCTAATGGGGAAAAATTGGGTTGTGAGGCATTAAAGACAGGCACACTCTACATTTTGAGAGGTGCCCTTAGAGACGCCTTGCTCTTGGTTTTACACCCTTCTGCCCACAGCAGCAGGCAGGGGGGCTCACACCCACCCCTCCAACCCCACAGGCATCTCCTGTGATGCTGCTTTTCTTCCTGAACACATTTCTTCCTCTTCCCAGCACTCAGGGATGTGCTGCCTTGCCTCTCTGGAGGTTTTATTCTGCAAATAAACCAGCCAGGCCTGGGACACCGGCTTTCTCCCTGGAAATATCACTGCTGTAATTCCCAGCAGACCCGAGGTCGGTTCCATATGGCTGTGGGCTCCCCGCTGCCCGGCTGCCTCGCTGCTTCTCCCTGGTGCAATATGGCACCTCAAAGCCCAGCGCCAGCACTCAGGGATTAGCTCGCTTTTTTCTCTTGTTGTTATTGCTTTATTAGCTAAACCTAACGAGGCAGCATTTGTGCTGGCCCTTGAGGGCAGGTGGCCAGGATTTATGACTGCAGCGCTGCCGGGTGACCTGGAGTAGAATCGGGCATTCAGTGCTGGGGAAAAGAGACCGGCACCCGCATCCCTGGGGATGCCGGGAGGACCGGGACAGCTGCGCTGCCCAGCCACTTTTGCCGGTGCCGTGTTTGCCCCGAGGGAGAGCTGCCGCGGGCCGGGGGCATTCGCTGGCATCGCTCTCGCCGTAGCTGGCAAGGACGCTGTGCCATGCTGAGAGAGCACCCGCATTGCGAGAGTCACAGCTGGCACGGGCACGGCGCGGCTCTGAAGGGGCATTTCACTGCTCAGACGGCCGCTGCGCATGAAAAGGGCATTGTAGGGGAGCGTGTGTGGCTGGGGAGCAGCTGGCGTTGGCAAAGCATCGCCGCGTCTTAAAGGGACACAAAGACCATCGCCTCCTTCCCCAAAGGGCATGTTGGAGCTGGGGTGGGGGTGGGGAGAGGGCAAGAGATTGCTGCGGGAACAGTGGACATCACTATGGGGCCGTGGGCACAAAGGGGACAGACATGTAAGTCCTGGCTGTGATTTGGGGCAGATGGGTCCCTGCTCCAAGCACCCAGTGTGTGGCATGAACAGGGGAGTTGCTGCCCTGTGCCACTTCCCACCATGGGGTGCCATGGGGTGCTGCACCCCTGGAGCGGTGGCCCCAGGTCTGCCCAGATGGTGAGGATTTACTAAAAACACCTTCACTCCCCTTCTTCTAAGCCAGTCACAGGGAGCCCCTGGCCATGGTCCCTTGCAGAATCAGGGCATCTGCCCCCACAGCTGCCACCGTCCCTGCTGTGAACACCTCTCCCATGCCCTGCCCAGGGGTGCAGCGTTCCCCCTTCCTGTCTGCCTAGGCCTGGTTCACTTCAAGGGATCACAGAAGTTTCGTCCTGAAACTGGTTTTTGAACGGGCTTGGCTCACCCAGCATGAAGAGCAGGACGGGCAACGCTTTATTTCAGGCGGCGGCATAAATCAGCCCCTGGCTGGTGTCGGGCTCTGCCAGACGTTCCCCTGGGGAAGCGGAGGCAGCCGCAGGGGATGTTCCTTCAAGCCCGGGTTTGGAGCTTGGGGCCTGAGTACAAATCCACGGCCACCTTCAGGTTCAAAAAAGGGACCGGGGACACACAAGGGACATGCAGGACCCTCCGGCAGCAGAGGAGAGCGGCCAGCTGGATGCTGTGATGTTTCAGCTCACCACCGCCAGCTTTGCTGGAGCCAGTTTGCCAAAACAGGGTGCATAAAGCAGCTTGGGAATGCTTGGAAGGAGGCACGACTTCCTCTGAGAAAGGACCAGAAAGAGACAGGGACTGCAGGAGAGTCGGGAGGCAGCGGGGTGCAGGGGAAGGAGCCACAAAGACAAAAAAGCACTTGGAAAAGTCCTCGGCAGCCAAACCCACGAGCCCAGACACGCCGCAAAGCACCTCTCACTTGGGAGCCGCTGCTTGAAAAGAGCCTTTGAGGAAAAGCTGGGGAGCACAAACATGTTTCTCCTCCTTCCCCTGGAGGGAAAGCTCCCGCTCCACAGCAGGGTGCTGCGCCCTGTATGGAGGAGGACACTAGTGGGGGCCTTGTCACAGCATCCTCGGTTGGGAATGGGGGACTGGGGGTGAGCAGGAGAAGTAGGATCCAGACTTTCCAAGTGGAGGGAAGGGGGGATTCTGCCTTGCTGCCTACCCTGCTGTCGTAACGGAGCTGCCGAGAGCGGGGTGAGAGGCTCGGGGGTGGCCGCCCGGCCCCCCGCCCGCCCGCCCGCTCCCGGCAGTGCCGCTCTCTCGCGGCAGAGGGCGCCCCGCTCCACGCTTGCGAGTGGCGGCATGGGGCGGGGGGACAGGGGACGGGGGACGGGGACAGGGGACGGGGGACAGGGGGCCGCTTCCCAGAGCACACAGCAAACTCCACTGCCTCCCGAAACAGGAGCCTTGCCACTGCCCCGCAGAGGGTGAGGTGGTGTTGTATTCCTGCTTCCCTGCGTCCCTGCATCCCTGCCCCGTAAAGGGTGATGTGGCCGGCAGCTGGCATCTTTGCTTCCCTGCATCCCTGCCCCATGGCAGGACACGGTAGTTTGCAGCTTGCATCCCTGCCCTTGGCAGGTCCTGCCCCTGCCACTCCAGCCTTCATATTTCCTGAGGATCCTCCAGAGCTGGATGAGGCTCAGAGTGGCACTTCAAGGATGTTCTGTGGAGGGAACAGCTGTGATGTCCACATGGATGAAGAGACGCCAAGGGGAGATGGTAGAAGGTTAAACTACTATCCAAGTGTCAGGGAAAAGGTGAGGAGGGGTGACAGTTCCTGCTGCCTCCAACAGAGAAGCCATTGGGGCAGCAAATGAAGACTGAAGGTGGAGAAGCAAAATGGGTAAATGGGTGGTGTAGGTCACTCAAGGAGTCTCTGCAGGACTCCCCACAGCAGGAAGAAAAATCTGTGGAAGTCTGTTAGATACAAAAGCTTGGACATCCCTGTGCTGAGAGGGGGCAGAGATGAGAGGACCATGGTCCATCCTGTGGTTCCTGTTCCTGCTCCTGCACTGTCTGGGCTGTCCTGCTTCCCTTCTTGCTCAGTCTAGAGCAAGAAAAATTAAAAGCTAATATGATTTTTTGTGATTTTTTTTGGTTTGGTGTTTGTTGGTTTTTTGTGGTTTTTTTTTTTTTTGTTGTTGTTTTTGTTTGTTTGGTTTTTTTCTTTTGATTCCTAAAAGAAAGCAGTTGCTCCTACTGAGGAATACCTGTCCCATCTGGCTTCCGAGTCGCTAATTTTCATTGCATGAGCAAAGGACCAAGAAATAGACCATAAAAATAACTGCCTCCAGCTGAACCTCTCTGGGAAGCTGGGATACACAAAGGAGGTGAATTTAGGGGAGGCCCGTGACATAGGATCTAGGCTATAAACCACCTCCTTCTGCTGCAGGGACAGAGGCTGTGCTTGTGCAGAAGAATGATCAGTGCTGTAATTCAGATGCTCCTGCAATTGTAGAGTGTGTCAGCACTGGGAAATCCCCAAAGCTCATGGCCAGATTAAGAATTAGCTGCAGATTGTAGTGAGATGGATTGGCGTCATGGCACGGTACCCTCGGCAGTCCCTCAGAGCTGCTCCTGCTGCTGTCTGATGCCACCAGTTCCTGCTGCCTACTGGAAGGAAACACTGGGGAAGGAACCAAAACAAGAGGATGAGGAACTGGCACTGTGCCCTCAGACTCTGTCCTGATCCTGATGGCCTGAGCCCTGAGCTGATTACCAGCAGCTTGATCTCTCCTCTAATGCCACAGCCTGGTGCCCGTGCAGGGCTGCCTGGGGGCAGCTGGTACACCTGGCTGCCAGCTTTTATGGGTGCAGTTGTTTCCAGCCTGGCTTTGCTGGCTCCGCATTGTGTTTCTCACCTTCCCCAGCAATGAAGTGCATGGTGCAGGGATAGAGAAAGCATCATGCCAAGCCACCCTCACCTGAGTGCCCAGGCAGCTTGGCAAGCCTTTGGCTGGCAGCCTGAAGGCCAGGGGTTACCAGCATTGCTCAGGAATGAGAAAGGTCTCCTGGGGACAGCACTGGGGTGACAGAGGACACCATGGGAAAAGCCACTTTGCAGAAGGCAGCGCTTGGGAGGACAAGGTGTCACAGCGAGGGAGCAGCACACTCGAATGCAGGTTGTGTGTCTCCCCAAACAAGAGCCCTCTCACCTCTGTGACCCTCTTCATCCTCCTGTCCCCCTCCCAAGGCTGGGATACAGAAAATTTTTGTTGTGGTTTTCCTTACACTACTGCTGTCAGAAAATTTTTCTGTACAGGAAACTTTGCAAAAGTCCTTGGGGACACACTGGAGGGGGTAGGGAGGGCTGTTAGACCCCAAAGCAGAAGGATCTCATAGAAGAACAAGCAGACTGTCCCATGTGGACTCTAGAGCCCCAAACTGCCATCTCTGTTTGCCATTGCTGTTTGCCCTGGGCTGCCAGCCTTTCCTGACAAGCCGAGGCACACCGAGCCAAGCCAGGCTGGGATCTAAATCACAAAGCTTCCCGACTGCCTGCACACAAGGGAAGAGGGGAGGATGCTGCTTCTCTCCTCTCTGTGCTCCCCTGGTCTCCCTGAGCTGCCAGGAGATGCTCTGGGCTTTTCCTCTCCCTAGCCTTTATCCCCCTGGCTGACTGCCTGTAGCTGCAGCTGAGAGCCCATCACCTTGGCCTCTTGGCTGCAGGGCTATGAGATTCCCACACATCCTTTGCCAGCTGAGTGATTTCTCCTGGAAATTACACCTTTTTCTTGTCCCTTTTCTTGCCCCACAGTCCTGCCAGGTGGGTGTTAAACACCACACACACTTCCTGCTCCCTGTGCCACAAGGTGCCCAGGGCGTCTTATCCAGCACTGAGACACCTTGAGGACCTCATGGATTTGGGACCCTCTGGGCACTCAGACAAATGGTGCCACAGGCACTTAGGGAAGAAAGATTATACTTAATAGAAGGAGAATTAAAGTCTGGGGCTGAGAGCTAAAAACTAAACAGAGGTGCTTAAATGGCCCAGGAGCTATAGGACATGCTGTGGATTCTCCTGGAAGAAAGGATGTAGTTGTGAGGCCAGGTGGAATTTTGAAGTTGTCTGGTAAGTCTTTGTTGATGTTGACACACAGCAGAATGGTGAACAACCTACTGGATTGTTCAGAGAAATTACACCAGGGTGAAGACCATCCTGAAGGTCTGGCACATCCACTAGTTAAAAAAACAAAGAATGAAGGTTGCTGAAACTGTAGGTAATAATCTGACATGAAAGGAACCACACAGGACACAAAATAAAGTGACTTTGGACCTCGTGATGACAGATACAGATGAATTAATTGCTGGGCTCTAAGGCAGGTGTTGTGCTGATTGGTTGACCTGATTCTGCTTGTTCTGGGAAAAAAAAAAAAAAAAGCTGTTCTGGCTCATTTAAGTGTAATGGTCCATAGGGTTAATTTTTCCAAAGGTGAAAGGAGAAGAGGAATTCAGATTGGGAGGAATAATTTTTAAAAATGTGAGAAAATATTATGAGCTCTTCAGAAAGAGTTTTTCATATGTGGCATGTCACTGTGCAAACAGAGAGGAAATGGGTCTGGCTACAAGCCCATTCTGATTCAGTGGTACATTGGAAACCAAAGAGCTACAGATGACAAGTGGAAGGGAAGAAGGCCTGACTAAAAATCAGTCAATAAAATGGAAATTCAAGATGTTGATTACAAATGCTAAAATAAAACAAGCAAAAAAGTCCATACGGGGCCAGGGTGAGGACAGCAGAAGAGAAGTGCAGGGAGATGGAGAAGAAAAGAAGCAACAGCATTGATACAGTCTCCACCTAACACCACGGAGATGGTAAAACTGACAGTGATACATAAAAGCGGATGTGCTCAGTAAGTAATATCAGGAGGGGATATACTTGTATCAGATGAGATATCATATAGACCACTGGAATCTTAGAGCTTAGAATATTAGAACACATACAGGAGTAAACTCACAAGCCCAGATGAGTCCTTGGAGAGCTGGCAGAGGTGTCCTGCCCTACTAAATCCTTATTTGCAAGAAGATCAGAGAAATGCTAATGTTTTGCCAGAATTTATAAAAAAGGCAAATGAGATCACTGGATAAATCAGACCTGTTAACCTGGCATCATGCAAAAGAGTGGAAGAAAATCTGAGCATTAGCCAACACAGAGCTAACAGAATATAAATAATGAATTGCCCAGTTTTTGTGGCAACGATATTTGGGTTTGGTGTGTGAAGGTCACTACATGACCACAACATTGTTGTTGTGAATATTTTGACTGAGAACTCTGAGATGCAATAGGATAAAGTGTTTCCTGCAAGAGTTAGCTACAGGTGAGCTTCAGGAATAGATGACCTCTGTTGATACACAGGAATCTTCCCCACAGATAGGTGGATGCTCCTGAATCCTTCTCACGGCTGGCGCATGGCGGAAGGATGGGTACTGAGATAAGGACATCACAGTCCTGCTCAGTGGTTTGTTACTTTGGTGAACTCAACCCATTCAAACAAACCATCTTAGCAAGTCAAATGCAAGGAGGAAGGAGCAAACTGTGGACTTCAGTTACCAAGTGGGAGGATGGAAATGGAGATGGATAGAGATGGTCAGAGCAAACAACTCAAGCAGAGCTCCTGCTGTGATATGGGTGTGCAAGGAGTAGCACAGGTTTAGGATGTTTGAACGGAGACTAATGACATGGCTGATGCAAGTCATTTCTATGGTTTTCAGTTCAGTTCAGTTCAATTTTGTTTTGTCTTGTTTTGTTTTTAATGGAGATGAAACATGGGAGAAGAGGCAGAAAAGAATCACTGCAATGAAGCCTGAGCATGGGAGAGAGCGAGAGCACACATGCCTAGTCTGGTTATCTAAATGAAACAGAGATTAAGAGGTGTATGAGTGCTTTCCTAAGGCCACGGGAAAGCTAATTTCAGTTGTTGTAGACAACACCAAACATTTACAGAGGAGAAACCGACAAGACAAACTCTTCAGCCTGCTGCCGACATGAGGGGTGCGTTCTATCAAAGTTAAACCTCCAGCCTTTTCTCATCACGTTCCCAATCTCTCTGGCTTGGCAGAGGAAAGATCCACCACAGGTTTTGGAGACCTCACCCTGGGAAACAAAACCCTCAGACACGCCCTTTGATCCCCTACAGCAATTCAAACGTACATATTCATCTCAACCTACTCCAAGCAGGTATCCCACAGCACATACCTTGGATACCTCTCTCTGCTGGCCAACTTCACACTCCTATCAGTTCCTCCTCAGTCGAAGCATTAGGGCCACTTTGCGTATCGTTATCGGTGCTTGATCTCACAAGTGTCTTAAGGATGGTGATGTTCATACAGCCTTTGTTAACATCTTATGAGAATAGGCAATGCTAAAATATCCTTATTGCTCCTTCTACGCCCACATTAATCTAGCACCTTTACACTTCAGAGATTTATCATTTTATTGCTCCATTAACAAAATTGTCCACCATCTTCTTCATCTGGGGTCCTTTGACCCTTTTCTTTATGCTGAAAAAATCCTTAACTAGGAGTTAAAGTTTTTTAAATTAAAACTCTCTCAGGAGCCTAATTACCTCCATTTCAATTCTAAATGCTTTCATATAGGCAACAAACCAAAGGCCAAATTCTAAAGCCAGGGTAAACTCACATGAGAAATTATCAGGCTTCCTCCACAAGATGCATGATTAATCACCAGAACCAACAAGCTAATGAGACTCTATGGGTTTATCTTCAGATCAAGACTTGGTTCCCTCCTGGAAGAGGTGTTTGCTTTGGCATCCATTGAAGCAGTAAGTGGGCAAAATACAAGGGCCTGCGGTGTAAAGGAAGCCACATGGGAGGGGTGGCCATTTTTTCTGGTCTGATCCTCCCAAAAGCAATGCACTCCACCTACTTCACCAAGACCCAGAGGTGAACAAATTGGCTCCCCGATATCAGAGCTGGGGAGACAGCTCATCCCGCCTGCCCTCCTCTCTGCCTCCAAGGGATCCTTTGATATGTAGTGTAAAGCAGTGAAGGGCAGAGAGCCAAAGTGTGGCTAACCCCAACCCAGAGTCACCAAAGGCCTGGAAGCATCTCTGACACATAAATCTTTGACACGTGTCTGGAACTGTCACCAACCCAAAAGACCAAACAGAGTCTTCCTTGGAGGTCACAACTTGGAGAACTTGCTCCCAATCAAATCCTCAACCCCAGCCTGAGGCTGATCATGGTCCTGAAGGGAAATTCCATTAGAATGTGCTGTTCTGTGCTTTATGGCAGCTATGCCAGTATTGTCCTCTCAGACACAACCCAAGAGGTTGTCTTGAGATATCTCATTGACTAAGAGGTACCTCTGGACACAGAGAACCTCCTTTTCCTTGTTACTTGGTGGAATGCCCCTAACCCAATGAGATGGGTAATAGGTGGGAGGATGAGCTGGGCACTGATGGTGGTTCTCCCTCCTGCTTGATGATAGCAGGCATCCCAGTAATGGAAGGGTGTCTTAGGGGTAGTAAAATCTCATCTTCTGTTGTCACCTTGATCCATACCTCATAAAGCTTTGCTCCAGCTGGCAGACTTCATCTTGCCCTTTGGACATGGCCACATCTCTGGCATCTCCTCCATTTCCCACCACTATTTCTGGCTGCCCTAGCAGCACAGCACCCTGGGCATAAGGACTTTGCTCTGAGGAGCCAGCAGAGAGCCCACAGCTTTGCCATATTTATCTCCATTGACCCATGCCAAGTATGTCCTATGCTTTCCATACAGCATCTCTGGGGTGGAAGTCACAGGCTGATGACAGTGAATGCTTTGCCCTCAAGGCTGTTCTGGAAATGATTGTTGAATCTTTGAAATGGATGCAAGCCCTTGACTTCCAACAGGATATACTTCTGATATCTTTACAGAGGTGAGCTCAAGCTTTCCTTGTCTTTGGGTGCTCCATGGTGTGTGTGCGGTCAACATTTGAGGACAACCATAACGCCTCATCTGGGACCTCTTCAGGAGACAGTCCAAATGCTGCAACCAACTTCTCCAAGAGGGACAGGCTGCTCCCAATCTCCCTGAAACCATCTCTGTTTCTGTGGTCATTCATTTTCTGCTGCACATGCACAGAGCAAGTGCCATTGCTGGGAAACATGGGCAGATGTGGACTATCAAAACATGACTCCACAGACTTGCCACTCTTGGGGAGCACGTGGGAATGAAACCAAAGCCATAGCACTGCGGGGAAGGTCTCCCAGATCCCACTTGGCTGCCAGGCAGGGGAACCTGAATAGGAGCAGGACTGCAAGGTGGGGGTGGGTCAGTCTGTGGCACTTGGGAGCAGAGCTGCCCCATGCACTTGGAGCTGCAGCCCCACATGCTTAATGAGCACCAAATGTGCATAAAGTGAACAGAGGGAAAGCCTTTGTCAGGCAACAGCGGCAGCCAGCACTGCGGAAACAGTCAGAAAAGCCTTTCCCCTTAAAGTTTACTACTTTTACTACTAGCCTGGCCTGGAAGCCTTTATTGCTGCCGGCAAAGCCAGGACTTTGCTCTCGAGCCAGCCAATGGGAAGCATCAGAAAACCTGCATCCACGTATATCGGCCTGGTGCACCTTTGTGTGCATTCCTCAGTGTGTGGGTGCCTGTCTGTGTGCGCATGCCAAGGGCTCTGAGCGTGGGTTTGGGTGGGGCGGGAGCTCACCTTGCCCTCCCGGGTGCTGCTGGGGGAGCCAGGCGGGGGCCAGCCAGCGGCTCCAGGCACCCTCCTGCTGCTGGGAGGCTCAGGGGGGAAGTTCAGCAGTTCTGCAAACAGAGGCCTCTCTCAGAAATGCCGACAGCCACTTCAGGGGCAGGTTTGCAGAGGAGCTCAGTGCCCGTTTGCAGAGCTGGAAGGAAGCAAGTAGCTTCTGCTGAGAGCCTGTCACCTCGAGGCCTCCTCCAGGCCCTTTGGAAGGAGACCCCACTGTGCCACACACCTGCCTGTGCAACTTAGAAATACTGTTGGAGCTTTTTGGAGAGCCCTGGTGAACATGTGCTCATGAATGCAGATCCTGTGGGTGCAGAGTGGGGCAGGATTGGTGCTTGAGCTACCACTGGCAAGGCCCCAGCAGAAACCATGCTCTTGGTTCCCACTGAGCCCCAGCCAGGATCGGGGGGTATCCAACAACAGGGAGGTGTGAAAGGTGTTGAGGCCATCTGAAAGGGACATGCTCTTTGCTGATGCAGGTGATAAAGCCCCCCTAGCTCCAGAGAAGCTGCCAGGAGCTATGGAAGCCAGAGTATTGTGATTATCTTCCCCCATATTCTGGCTAACGGACCCCACCCCTGCCAGCAGCAGGGCAGGTGCCTGGTAACTCCTGGCTGAAGGGTCACTCCTGTAGCTTGAGACCTCAGTTAAGCCATGCATCCCATGCTCTTGGTGGGAGACCCAAAGCTGGAGCATCCTGTGGTCTGCACCATCTGATGGGCACTTCTGCATCGCTTGACTCCTGTCCTTGGAGTGCTTCTCTCAGGACTGACATCAGCCTCCTTGTATCCATGGCAGGTGGAGGCACTCAGCTACATTTCATCTGCTCATCCAGGATGGCAAAGGAAAGCTGAATCCTGGCATCCTTTGCTGCTCCTGGCCCTCCCACAGCCCACAGTGTCTGGGAGCTGTGGCAGGCATGCCTGCCGCACCATGCGGCGTTTCTGCAGGCGAGGAGGCCTTTGAGAGGCCAGGATAATGGCTAATAGTGCTGTTTTCCTCTGCTCTGCTTTCCTTCAAGTGAATTACCAGGGTCTTGCTGGGAATTATCCTGCCATTACCCAGCGCTCTGGGGAGCTGCCAGTGATTTACTTAACAGCAAACAACACAAAGAGCCGGACACGGCGGGAGCTACACAACCGAACAAGCTGGGGAACGTGCAAGTGGAAGAAAAATGCTGGAACAGCAGCCAGGGTGCAGGGATCCGGCCAGGGCCGCCAGCCACAGATGGGCACAAGGATGTCCCCAGGATCTGCCCTCTGTTTGCAAGTGGAGGTGTTCATGCCTAGGGTAGATTTGGTTCGTGGAAATGTCAAAGGGTGGAAGCCCCACGGTTCTGTGCCCGACTGGCTAGGGGGAAGCCCAGGGCTTTCCTCTGTGGCACAGAGGAAAATCCAGTTCTCCCTGCTCCTGGAGAGGTATTGGACTCAGGGATGGTGGAAGGCTGTGAGTGAGCTGGCAGCAGAGTGAGGACTGACCCTCTGCTCTACACCAAGACCCACCAGTGCCTTTATAAGACGTGCAGCAGAGACAAAGAGTCCTGATCTCTCCCACTGCCTCTTTGCGTCTTCCAGATTTTGTCCTTGTCACTCTTTATTATCCCATGGGTGAGCAGGGCCCTCTGACACCTACGGCCTGGCTTACCCCAGCCACACTGCTGCCTGTGACAGCTTCAGCTCCAGCAGATCACCACAATGCCAGGCTGCCCCAGGCTGCTCCCGCCTTCCTCCGGGAACTGCCCTCTGCACACAACAGGGTGTGGATACCCTGACAGACACGTGCTTTCCTTATGTGTCCCCAGCATTTGTGCTGCACCCTCCCCACAGGCTCTCATGCTTGCCATGTGTCCCCTCTCCTTGCACAGGCTGCCCCTGCACAGCCGCCACGTGGCCCTCCAAGCCCCCCAAGCACCCACAAGAACCCCCTTGTCCTCCTGCCCCGTGCACAGCTCTGCACACACACACACTCTCCTCTTGACACTTCACAGGCGCCGGTGAAGGAGGGGCGAAGGAGGGGCTCCTCGAGTGCTAGAAAGTTGTTCCTACTCTGCGCTGGGAGAAACCACATTACTCACGAGTCCCTTTTTAGCGCAGCTATGTGTTTCCCCCTTCCATCTCCAGTCCATTAGCTACTATGGAAACAACATGTCATTGCCCGGAGGTGGAGTTCAGCCACAGCCAAAACAGCCGCGGATAAATTCCAGCACCCAAATTCACATCCTGGGGCAAAGCCTGTGCAGTTCAGCTGGGGAATGGGAGCAGAGTCCTGGCTGTGCTAAAGGAGCAGACCTCAGTCAGGGCATGCTTGCTGCAGGATGTGTGGGGTACAGAAAGCACTGGTGGGGACCCCATTGTCCCAGCCAGAGTGGACATGGCACCTCTGGGGAGGGCCAGGATGATTTACACTTCCAGAGCCTGACCAAGGGCGTGTGTGTGGAGATAAACAGCAGATCCACAGGGGCTTGGCTGCCTCATGTCTGCTGCATCCTGCAGCACCCACTGCCCAGCCTGTGACAGCTCTCAGCTGTGGATTTTTGTGTGTCCAGCCTGAGGGCTACATGCATCTCAGCCAGGCTCCCATTGTGGGGCAGAAGAAGCCAGGGTCCCCATTGCACCAGGGTGGCCAAAGTGCTTGAGCTGAGCTGCTGCAGGTGAGCACTGTCCTCCTCAAGCTCTATCCCCATCCCTTGAGTCACCTGGATATGGGGAAGGACTATCAGTGTCCCAAAGCCTGCCTCGCTCTGCATGGGGAGATACATGCAAGGTGGAGCAAAAGCGGTAGGGACCCAAGGGAGTCACAGTTTAATGGTGGCTGTCCCTTGTCATATCCTCTCGGGACCCTGGGGAGGAGGGATGCAAGCAGGGATGGCGACATCTGCCTGGAGGTGGGTCCTGCCTGGAGGCTTTCATAGCAAGGAGTCTGGCTCCAGTCTTCCCTGGCAGATGGGAAATATGGGAGATAGGAAGTAAAGCCATTAGAAGGAAGAACTTTCCTCAGCAGTAGCCAGTAGTCCATGATGGAGCTGTGACATCCAATACTGGTGCTGCCCAGTTGTCTGCTGCCGTCTGTGGGCACCCTCCCAGCCTGGACTGACCAGGAGCTGCCATGTCCCACTCTGGTGCTTTTGCTGCCTTGCAGTGCCAGTGCTTGGGGACAGCAGTGCCACATAGGGTAGGCAGTAACTACCCCAGCAATTCCAACAGCTTACCCAGAGACACGCACCAGAGCCAGCTCTGGCCTAGCTTGGACACTCCCTTCCTTCCCCAGCTTCTTCAGGAGATAGAGCAGGAAAACCTGTTAGTCCCCAGGGCAGCCTTGGAGTGATCCACTGGCTTTCGAGTTGCAGCAGTGACCTGTGTAAGTGCCTGCCTGGATCAGTGCCAGTGAGAGCAAACTCTGGCCATGAGGCTCCATCAGAGGAGGGAGGGAGAGACCAGAGGCAAGCAGAGATGCCTTTCCAAAGTAAGAAGAGGAATTGCCTGTTAGCAAGGCTTCTCTGCAAAGAGGTGAGCACCATTTCTGAAAAACAATAGAGCAAACACTGTGAGGAAGAAAAAAATATTGCTGGTTTCTAGAACAGGGATTTTCAACCTGTTCTGCTTTGCTGATCTCCAAAAATATCCCACCAGAGATACGAGTTCCTTTGTAGCAAACCCACACCACCTGGCAAGACACTTCCTGGCCTCAGTTACTCTTCCTTAAAAGCAGCCACGGAGCCATGGGGATCCCCCAGCCACAAAAGCTGCAGCTCCCAAGAGCACTGGAAACACAAACCAGGCTTGTTTACCCTCATGGGAGCCCCATGAAACGGATTGCAGCCCCAAAATCCCAGGGCATGGTATTGCAAGAGTAATGCTTGTCCCACACCCACTAAGGAAGGAGCAGGAGGGCACCCAGTTAAGCTGGGAAAAGCTGAGGTGCACCTCTGGGGAGCACTGGGGACATTGCAGTTTCAAAGCCGTGCTTGAGACGTGGTGCTTGGTGTGGATTCTCTGCTGACTAATAGAAGACAGGGCATCTGCAGTGGCAGGTCTCTTGGGGTGGGTTCTGGTGAGTGTGCCCCATCTGCTGAGCCACTTGTTTCCAGGACATTGCAAGAAGATCTAGAATTTCGCCCTCACATCACCACCAAATTTGTTTAAAATTTCTCCCATGGGTTTGCAACCAATAGAAAGGAATGAGCAGCAAAAATGGGAGAAAGGCTCCTTTTCTTTGGAAACCAATGTGGACAGTAGCTAAAATGAATGCTAAGGGATGCAGGAAGGTGCAAAGGAAAGAAGTAGGAAGAGAATGATCCTGCTAAAATATCTCTTCTCTCCAAAATCCTGCCGATCACAGGGGTCTCCACTGAAGTAGGATTCCTGAGCATCCTTAACAAGTGGTGGACAGTCCTGAGATACAGATTGGTAAGGATGTCCACAGTCCTTGTCTAGCATCTCGGAAATGCCACCCAAGAAAATCTCTTGGCATGGATCTTCCCTGTGTTCCCATTCTGGGGCTAGGAGTGTTAACACAGACCCCCATAAGCTCTGCAGCTGAGCTGAGTGACACTGTGACCCCATGGGGATGGCATTTCCCCCATATCCCCTTTGCTTTTAGCCACTGGTGTGAGGAGCATTCTTGTATCTCCTAGATCATAGGAACTCCCTAAAGCCTGCACAGCCATGAGACAAGTTGGCCAAATAAACTGGTTGAAAATAAAATTAAAAAAAAAAGGGGGAAAAGGCAGAGCCCGTTCCCTAATTTCCTTTTGTTGCACAAGCAGTGAGGGAGGCCGCACACCGGCAGAGCTGGACGGCTCCTTTGGCAGTGCCACAGATTTCGATCGGCTTGAAGCAATCATGAAAATGCAGCCTGAACTTCCAGTGACTCACCCAGAGAAGGGAAACTTCCTGGCTTGTGTGTTTGAGCATTTCTGGAAAAACTGCTATATTTGGCATGGAAAATAGGAAGGATTCCTCCAGTTGCTTGAAACGGGAGCAGCAGAAATGAGTCAATGGGCAGTTGAAGAACGTTGAACAAGGACATTCTCTTAAATTATTCATTGTGATTCTCCACACTGTGTATTTTCCTCACAACAGGCTCAACAGTGACAGCCCAGGATGGCCCAGGCTCCAACAGGAAGATCGTCAATTTATTGCTCCGACAGCCACCCCTGCACTGCACGTTGGCTGTGTGTTATTGGCTATGGACATTACGGGCTGCTCCCCATCTGTTTACCAACAAATACTGCTCCTAAAGGTATGGCATTGTGCTTATCGCTACACATTGACCCAGCGTGAAAAATCTGCCAATTTATATTTTCATGACATCAGTAGCTAGAAATGCAGTTCTTGCCAGCTTCAAACACTCTCAAATGTTTCATCTAGTATGCTGGGGGAAAAAATTTAAGGAACTGCTCTTCTGCAAATTACTGAAGTTGGTGGAGGGGGGAGCTATTTTGAGGATTTCAAATGCATTCTTCTCTCCCTTTTTTTTTTTCCAATAGTTGTCCAAATGGTTATTGAAACAGCTTGTTCATTAAAATCCTGAGTTGGTAAATGAAAATTGTTATTTTCAGATCATATTGTTATTACCTAAAGGAAAAAAAGAGAGTAAATTACAAGCAAAAAAATCAACAACTTTTCATGAAAAATCTGCTAAAAAATCAGAGAGAGGGCAGCAAATATTTTTCATTGGGTGCAATGCCAACCGGCTCCTGGTTAGCGTATATTAAATTAAATATTCAGTTTGGTCATGCACTGCTTTTATTGGTGGATAAAATATCGACAAATAGGTCTAATGCAAAGAGATGCTTCATGCTGCAGCCTGGCAAATCCCACTGCAGCTCTTGAGCAGTGCTTTGGGTGGGAAAACCTGTTCCTCTTGCCACTGCACCCCTGCAAGGCTGATGCCTGGGATGCATGGGGAGTCCTTTCACCTTGTGACCCACTGATGTCCATCGTGGCTGGGCCAGCAGTAGGTGACCAGCACCTCGGCCATGATGCTGAGGGCAGGAAGCAGGAGAGGGACTGTTAGGCAGTGACCCTCTCCCAGACACTGAGGCTTTGCCACTGAGGGACTTCCAGAACTGGGAGTGGGACCACTGGATTTAATTTCTTCCAATTTCTCTGCTGAACTTATCCAGTTGCTTTTTGCCTGTAATTTTTTTCTGTGCTCCCACAGCAAGGAGGCCACAGCTCAACGGTGGCAGGAGAGCTCTCCCTTTCACTGGAGTGGAGCTTGCTGCTGTCTGTGGGCCCCATGTTCTTGTACAGGGAAGAGCCAAGCATTCACCTTGATTTGGCAGAATTCTTTCCTCTTCCCTGCTCAGCCTACTCTTTCCAAAGGTGTTGTTCAATGTGAACCACCCCAAGCAGGAGGGTTGCAGCCTGAAGCAGCAGCCTCCTTCCCCAGGCTCCTCCCTGCTGGGCTGGAAGGTGGCTAGTCCCTCCAGAGCTCCAGCAACACGAGGGGCAAGCTGGGAGATAAGTGGAGGATCACTACTATCCCCAGCACCCCACATCTTCAGCCCACCAGGAGCCCCAGGCAGGAATGAGATATGTTGGCATGATATCAGAGAGAAGGGTCTTGTCCAGGGCTCTGCTTTGCCTCTTGAATCCTGCCCCTGGAGATTCGGTATCTGCCTGAGACTTCTGGTCCATCAATTATTTAATTCCCTCCAGCCATGTGGTCTCCAGCCCTGTGTGCTCATCTCCTCCGAGCGCACAGGCCTGCCTATGGGGGGAAAGGGGTTGGGCAGGGGGATGCAGAGCAGGGGCTGGGCAGAGGATTCCCACTGGGAAGCGAAGCAGAGGCACTGCGGGCAGGTCCCACCAGCCGAAGTCTTGAGCAGAGCACTTGGGCCAGCACCTTCTTTCCCAGCCACCCACTGGTTGGAGGGATGGGTTCTTCTTCTGATCCCTGGGGATGACCCTGAAGAAAGCACCTCCCTGCTCCATGCCTCACTTTACCCACCTATAAAATAGGGCCAAGGATTTCACAAGTGGTGTGAGCTCCAGTGGCATCCAAAACGTGCGTGCAAGACAGTGTTTTGCAATAAGCAAGAGTGTGACTCTCACCCCTGCTCGCAGGAGCTACACCACCAAATGTGCCTTTAGTGGATCATGTAAGACTGGTGGTCCCTGTTTGCTGCTGCTGCCTGTGCTGTCTCAAGCTAAAGCAGCACGGCACAGCATGGCATAGCACAGCACGGCACGGCACAGCACGGCAGGCGCAGCTGGGTAGGCAGGACAAGCTGCGACACGCGGGCAGGCAGGCGGCTGGAGCTGGGTAGGTGTGTCCCTGTTACCCAATAAATAACTCAAGCCCTAAAGCAGCCCATTGTAATTACAGGGGCCCCGCGCAGATTGAAAACGAAGAAGAAGGAGGGGAAAAAAGGAAATCAAGGTTCAGTTCTTCCCCAGGAGGTAGCGCTCCATGGGGAAAGCAATAGAAGGGAGCAGTGATTTATATCTCTCCAGAGGAATTCTCCTTTGCAGGGCCGCCCAAGGCGCCGCCAGGTTCAGCTGAGTTTCTAATCTGAATATGCATGAGCCAGTAATTAATTCTCTCTGATACTGATCCAGATTTGGGGTTGGTTTTGTGAGTGTGTGTGTGCACGTTTGGTGTCCGTCTTCTCCCAGGTGTGCTAACGCACCAAGGAGGGATGAGATGAAGGAGTGCTGGCTCTCCACAGCTGTCCTTGCAGGATGGTAGCCACTGACATTTCAGGGCCAGCCTGGGGCAGACAGGTGGCCCTGGCTGGGTGGGGACTTCTGTGGGGTGGCTCTGGTGGTGTCCTCCTGGGGACAGCATGATGAAGGGGGACAGAGAGTAGGGAACAACCAGGGTCACCTGCCTGGGGCTGGCTACACCATGGGACAATCCCTGCCCAAACACATACCCAGCCTTGGGCACGTGCAGAAGGTGTTTTCCCTCCTCCAGCAGACATTGCAAAGATACCGTGTTTGCAAAGTGCTGAGAAGAGGGAGGGAGGGAAGAGAGTCTTGACTCGCCTCCTCCCTCCCACCTTCCTCTCTCCTTTTAAATCTCTTCCATGCATTATTTGAGCAGTGGGACGGGAGCCCTGAGGAGTGAAACCTTGTCTCTGGCCAAAGGCCCAGGCCTGGGGCAGGATGTGGGTGTGTAAACCCCATGCCATAGGCCCTTCCTCTGGGTCTGATCCACAGCTCGTAGTCACAACCAGCCTTCAAACCAGGGGAAAACCAGAAAACATTAATGAGAGAGAAACAACTGTTTTCCAGCTTCACAGAGCCCACACCCTAGAACACAGGTCTCTTCCCCTGGCCCCAGGAGCATGTTGCCCCTATGGCCTGCTCACCCTTTCCTTGAGAGAAAGGCAATAATTAGTTTTCCTGCCTTTAAACCTTGCTAGGGGGCTCTGGCCATCTCTCAGGAATGAGTTGAGGTGGTTCCAACACAGAGGCAAGGAAAGACGGGGATGAGAGTACTGGTGCCTGGGTCATGACATCAGCAGTGCTGCCCCTTGGCAGGCAGGAGGAGATGCTGGATTCATTCCTGATGTTGTGGGCTCCCTGAACAGCCAGCACCCCAAACTGGAGGCTTTCCTGGTCACCCCATCATGCCCCCACTCTGCCTGTAGCCAGGAGCAGGATCAGCAGCAGTGCTGGGGTGTATTGCCCTGCTCCACCTGGCCCTGGCTCCTGATACACGTGCAGCAGAAAAGGTACTACCTTGGCCCCACATCTCAGCCAGATAGGGCAGTGGCTTCCCAGAGCCACAGAGAAGCCAGTGAGCATCAAGGGACCATGGTGTCATTGCCTGCTGGGGTCAGTGGATCTGGAGAGGTCACACTCCCTTTTCCACACTCTCCACTAACAGGGGATGACTCCTCCAGAACACTGTGGTCACTCTGGGGCTCTATGCAGAGGCTCAAGGACTGTGCCATGTCCTGCCTACCAGATCCAGCTCCATCCAGTGGAGTGCAGAGGAGACAGACTCCCTACATCCATCTGAGGGATCCCTGTGATGTCTACAGGCTTGGAAGCAGCGGGCTGGGAACAGCTGGTGAGTCAGAGCCCTGTGTTGTAACGTGGGGGGCAGAGCGCGTGTTGGAGCAGGGATGGCCGTGAGCTGCAGTGTGGGGCCCGCCTGGGCCTTTTGCAATCCTCTGGGGAAAGGCAAAGTCAGTGTCTCCATCCCTTAATTAAAGTGTGCCACAGGGCCCCGCTCCTGCCTGTTTACGTGGTTCATGGGGATGGACAGAGGAGCAGCAGCCCGGGACATGGGGAAGAGGGCAGCCTCATCAGCCCTTCCCTAGGCTGGGGCAGCTGGTGCTCTCGAACAGTCTCTGGCTCCAGCAGCCAGGTCTCAGCCTTGACCCCATGGTCTCTCAAAGACACTTTGGGGAACCATGAGCTGATTCCAGTTCTCTACACACCTCCCCTCCCTCCTGTGAGTACACATGAAGCTCCTTCCCACCTCCCCATCACCCTTCACACCCCCACTGCCCCCCCACCCCCCCAGCACTGCTGTTCCAGAGAAAACCTGGCCCCCGTGTGCAACCCCTGCCCATCGAGGAACAGAAGGTGACACAGCCAGGATGTCATCTCTGCCGGCTTCACGTCCCGCATCACCAGCCTGACCTAGAAACACTACCACGTCTCGTGCGCCGGAGCCCGGGGACGCTGCAGGCTCATCCCTCTGTTTTTTCCAGAGCAGCTGAGTGACAGTCGCCCCTCCCTTGCCTCTCCGAAGAGCGTAATGAGAATTTCCTCCGAGGAGCAGCTTGCCGCGATGAAATAATCGCCCGAGCAGCATGATCTTCGCCGGGGATTAGAGAGGCTGCTACTTGCTGAGCTAGGGAAACGGCCGGTGAGGAGGGAAAAGCCTACCTCCTCCTCCGGCACATCGACTCCTTTGCCAAAGCAATCGCCTGCCGCAGACGGAGCGAGGTCCCAGGCAGAGAGCTCAGCCCTGGAAACTTCTGTCCCCGATGCTCGGGCACTTTTGCAAAGTCCCCTTCTACCCGCCTCCTTCTCTCTCTGTTCCCTGAGGAGCCGCTCCTCCGGCAGTCCAGAGGGGTGGAGAAGAGGTAAAGAAGCAGCTGCCTTTTACAGGCAACAGTTCCTGTTGTTTCTTTTTGGACTGCTGAGGCATAAAGCGCCGAGCTGAGCCTGCTTCTCCCTGCCTTACGCTCACAGGCACACGCCAGCCGGTTATCCCGCTGCACAGAGGGACAGCACCAAGGGCTATACATGGATTTCCGACGCGGAGTGGTTTAAGGCAGTTTTGCTTCCACTGCAGGCTTGGGTGGTTTTTTTATCTCCAGCCCTCCCACCATCACCCCCCCCCCCCCGCCCCCTGTCCTCTGTGAGATCCTGGTGTGACCATCCCTTGAGGATTCCTAAATTCCGAATTTTCTTCCTGAAATATCCCACATCTCATTTTCTTTTTTTAACTCTTCCTGAAACGTGGGAACCCCAAGCCCGAAGGAACATCCGTAGTTTGAGCAGAAGGCACGCATGAAAGACAAGTTATAGCAGAAGTGATTTTTTGAGGGGTCTGGGCTAGGGTGGTTTTTTCTTTCCTCTTTCGGACACATTTCGAGACTCGCCGGCCGCCAGCTCCCGGCTGGGCTGTGGCAGAGGGCGCTCCTGCCTCCAGCACTGCGAGCAACCTGCCCCAAACCCACTAAGTCCTGTCTCCGGGAATAGCAGCTGCCCTTGTCTCGAACACTCCAAGCGAGAGGCGTAGCCAGAAGCAACCAGAAATCCCGGTTTCCACAGCCCTCTCCTTCCCCTGAGTGCATGGAGAAGCTCTCGCCCTTCTCCCGCCCAGTCCCACCACCAGGTCAGAACGGGACATCCGACGTGAGAAATCCATCATCCCCAAAAGGTCCCAACGCAAGAAATCCATCGTCCCAAAAGGTCCCTCCTGACAAAACATCAGCAGTGCCCGACCTTCGTGAGCGGGGCACTGCTGTGTCGACAGCGCCTGTGATCCAAAGTGAGAGGTGCCGGTGGGGTCGCAGCCCCTGGGGCCAAGGGACGGCCAGGGCAGGGGGTGGCTGGCCCTGGTATGAGGTCACTCCAAGGGTCAGCGGCCGCCGTGAGGTCTCGGCCGTGCCTAGGCTTCCCGCTCCCGCCACGGCCTGCGGCCCTGATCCCCTTCCCCACGCCACCATCTCCCCGGTGCTGCTCCCACGAGGGGCAGGATGCAGAGGCTGAGGAAAAAAGCGCTGCATGGTGCGCCCAGGCACACACCAGTCTGTTTGCTGTGTTACTGCGCTGAGTGGGAGGGACATTTTGTCCCGCAAATGGGGCCCCGTGTTTGAGACCAGCCGCCGGGGCGCGTGTGGGGATGGAGCAACGGGCGCCGGCGCCATGACGCCTCGTGCCGCGACGCCTGGTGCCAGGGGTGTGGGGACTACCATGGTTTCTCCACAGCTCTCCTGAAGGCGTAGAGGGAAGAACCCCGGGTCAGCGCGGCTCCTAGTCGTCGGGATCAGCGGCCACCGCCTGCAGCGGCCCCCACCCCGGGGCCCCAGTCGACTAGCGTCAACTCCGCTCCACAGCTCCGCCCCGAGCCGCCTCCGGGTTTTCAACACCACTTCGCCGTAGACAGGCAGGCGGCTCGGCCAATAAGAAGCCGCAAAGCGTCAGTACAGCGTTCGCCTGGCGCTGCTGACCAATCCACATCGTTCGATGCCTATATCCCGCCCTCCGAGGACAAGTTCTGCCTCGGTCCGGCGGCCATGTTGAGTGTGGCAGCCCCGCTGTGCTCCTTCTGGAGGGGCGTTTTTCCCACCCCTTCACCCCTCGATTCCCACTTTCCGCACGGGGGACCATTCACGCGCGGCTCTGTCTCACCCCCGGGGCCGTTGTGGGCGGCGGAGCGGCTCCCAGGGGATGGTAACACCGTGTGGTTGCTGCACGAAGTGCTCTCGGCGCCATCTTGAGTGTGGCTGAGCCCCCTCACTCGCTGCGTCGGTGCCCTGTTACCCCGCGGTGTGAGGGGGGACAGATGCGGTCGTAGTGCCCGCGGGTGCGGCAAGAGGGGCACGGCCGTATATATCGGGTTGCTGCGGATTGGGAGCATAGGGAAGCTTCTGGTGCGCTTCAAACCCTGAAGTCGCAGAAGGTTGGGGGGGGGGGGGGTGGAGGTAGGAGCCGCTTAGGTACGTTTTTTTACTGTAAAATAAGCAAACGGGTGGGAATCCCGCATTTCTGCGCGGCAGGCTGGGCCGGCCGCCACTCCCCGCTCCCCCCAGGGACGGCCGCGGTTGTTGCGGCCAAAGTTTTCGCGGGGCGCCGAAAACACAGGGAACGAGGGAGGCTAGCGGGGTACTGAAGGGACGGGACTGCCCCCGGACCACCGGCGGCCCTGTGGGAGCGCGGCTGGGGGAGGGCAGCGCCGGTTCTCCCGCATTACTGTTATTATTCTTATTTTTAACTCTTATTATTTCCCCTCCGCCCCTCCGCAGGCGCGGCGGGAGCTTCCCCCCCTCACCCCCACTCCCGCCTCACACGGCGGGAGGGGCGGGGCGGAGGCGGCGGGGGCGGAGGTAGTGCGGGGGGGGGCGTGGCTCTGCTCCCCTCTGCGTCCGCCGCGCTGAGACCGGGCCCAACTCATCGCCGCAGTGGCGGCGCTCGCCGGCTCCTTTAAGCGGCCGTGCCCCATTGTTTGCACCGCGGCCAATGGGCGCTCGGCGGCCGCGGCGCGCGCGGCCAATGGGGCGCGGCGCGGGGCAGCGCGCGCGCCGCCCCCCGGCTCTATAAGAGGGCCGGCGGCGCCGCGTGAGTTCCCACTGGCTCGCGCAAAGCCATCTTGGCATTGTTCTGCCCGCCCGCCCGCGCCGCCGCAGCCCCGCGCGACACAGCCCCGCACGCCCCCGCCATGTCCGACGCGGCCGTGGACACCAGCGCTGAAATCTCCGCCAAGGTGAGCGACACGCCGCCTTGCGCCCTGCTCCGCGGCTTTTTTCGCCCCTCTTTTAAATTCTTTTTCCGTGCGATTTCTGGCTTTTTTTCCCCCTTTTGTATTTTTTTCATCGGAATTTTCCCCCCCCGCTCCTGCCCGTCCCGCCCCCTCGTTTCTCCCCCTTCTCCCTCCGTCCTTCGCGTTGAAGTTGGCGGCGCGGTGCGGAGCCGGTGCCGCCGCGCTCGCCGTGCGGGGCTGCCAGCGCCGTTCCTTTGTCTACAGTGTGCGGGAAACGTGCTCGCCGCCTTTGCTGGTGCTGCCGAGCCCCGCCGCTTCACGTCCCGCTCCCTCCCGCCTTTATTTGGGACAGTAGCTGGTCATCCCGCTGCGGTGGGGCTCGGGGAGCCGGGGGGGTACACGCACGGTGGTGCCTCGGCACCCGGCAGCGTTCGCTCATTCAATCCGTGGTGCGGGAGCTTGACAGCCCCGTCAAACTTGTGTTCCGCTCGGCCCGGTCCCTGCGGGGGGATGTGGGGGGAAGCGCTCCGGAACACGCACGGGTGGGGGGGGGCAGTGTCTGTTGTGGAGTTGCTGCCGAAAAGCGGGGTGGGCGGGTGGTTGCTATTTCGGAGTTGCGCCCAGTTGATGCGGGAGGGGCGTCTGCTGTGGCGGTGTTACCCCTGGAGTGTGGGGGGGACAGTTGTTTTTTCGGCGTTACCCCCCGGAAGGACGGGGGGAAGGAGGGGGGCATTTGCGGTTTAGGTACTGCCCCATATTGAGAGTTACTATTTCGGAGGTTAGGGGGAGTAGGGGGTGATCCGGAGCTGTCCGGGGGGGCTTTTGTTATTTTTGGAGTTACCCCGATAGGGGCATCCCCACAGTAGAAGATGCCCCAGTGCGCTGGGGCGGCGAGGCTGAGGGCGCCGGCCCTGGCCCGAGCTCCTCGCAACCAGGATAAGTTTGCGAGTCGCTGCTGGAGGTGATGGGAAGCGGCTGGGGAGCGCCGGTACCAGCCGGGAGAAGCTCTCCCGGGAGTCCCCGCTGCGGCTCCTGGCGCACGCCTTTGTCTGCGAGCCGCGGCGGAGCGTCCCCCGGGGGGACTGCGCTCCCCGAGCGGCCGCGGTGCGCCCCGTTGAGCCCGGGGCCACAGCCGGAAAAGTTGCGAGGGCACCCGACCCGGGCCAGTGCGTGGGAAGGCGGTGGGGGACGTGCCCGGCGGCCTCCTCACCCTGCGCCCCGGCTGGCCCCGGGGGAAGCGTGGCTGGAGGGGGCAAAAAAAAATCCGACCGGGAGGAGGGTTTATAAAAAAACAACCAACAAAACGCCGTTTCTGGCAGATTTCGATTTCACTTCTGTTTCCCGCTCCCGCAGCCATGCCCCCATCCCGCCTGCCCAGCCTCCATTCCGGGGCCGCGGCTTGGTCCCCGCCGCCTCCGGCTCTCCCGCTGCCGGGAAGCGGCGAGGCGGGTCGATCCCCATCCTTCCCCGGGGGAACGGGGCCAAGTGTGCCGTTAACCTTCCCCTGCCCTTTTTACCGCATGAGGGAAGGGGCCTCGTATCTGGCTCACCCTCCTGGGAGCGGACAAGGGTCCGCGCTGCAGGGCGGGCGGAGGCGCGCACGGCGGCAAGGTGACCCCCCCACACCTCAGAGAAGCGCGGAGGCACCGGGGCCGCTCGCTCTCGTCCCGCCTCGCCGTCCGGAACGCTCCCGGGAGGCGGGGAAGAGGGGGGAGGGGGTTCCCGCCCCGCCCGGGCGCCGCCCCCGGCCGGTGCTGCGGGGCGCCCACCACGTGCGGGCCTGAGAGCCGGAGTCCGCCGCGCCGCCCCCGCCGGGACTACAGCTCCCGGCAGCCCGCGGGGCGCCGCGCTGGCCGCCGGCCAATCAGCGGGACGCGGAGAGTGGCGCGCGGTTTGAATGGCGGCCGCGCGCGTGGCGGCGCGGGTGAGCCCCCTGCCGGCGGGAGGCGCGGTCTGCGGCGGTGCCTCTGTTGTCCCCGGGTCCTGATTTCCCCCGCTTCCCACAGGGATCCTGCCGAGGGCAGGGCCGGGGAGAAGGTAGAGCTTTCCGGCCCGGTGGTATGTGGCTCTACACCGCTGCTATTCATTCCATAGACAAACAGCCCTGACACACCTATAATTAGAGGCTGTGTCTCGGTCTTGGCGCCGGAGCAGCCCTGCTGCCTGCACCGGCCTTTGGTCTGGACGCTCCTGCGCATATCTGTTTGTGTTGGACTGGGAAAGGAAAAGGGGGAATCTGATGCTCTCTGCAACCCTGTTGCTACCACAAACTTCATGACCTGGCATCGTGATGGTGGTTGAACTGAGAGCAGTTTCACTGATGCAGGAAAGGTCAGGTCTGTAGATCTGTCCAGCTGAAATGCCCAAAATTGAGTTGTTGCTTCAGTGGGAGAATTGCTTGCATTTTCTGAACAACTTGTTTTTAAAAAGAACTGTTGGGCACATTGAGAGTTGGAAATTCTGACTGCTTGACTTGCTCTGTGTTTAACTTGGGAACTGCTTTGTTGCCCTCGTGCCCATGTACCTGGTGTGATGCAGCAACTGTAGCCCAGTGATGCATGAGAGGCCGAATGGTCGTCATCAGTCTCCAGGGAACGGGGCAGTGGAAGCCACTGACAGAGTAAAACTGTAGTGGAACTGGGCAGTGTGGAGGAGGTGGCCTGGTATTTGTGTGTGAGCAGTGAAAGGAGGAGGGAGCTTGTGTGTTTGTTTTACTCCAGACTCCTGGGTTGGTTTGCTTAGGTGAGGTTCGATCAACAGGTGTTGTTCCCCCTCAAAGCTTCCAGGAAAAGTCTTTCCTCAGTGCACTGGCAGTCTGTGGGTGCCTCTGGAAATGGCATCTATTTAAGTAACCTGGTGGTCTAAAACGCCTGTGCTGCCTCCCCTGTGCAGTCTGCCAGGTGGTAGAAACTCTCCCAGAAGGGAGCAGTGATCATGCTAGCAGGGCCATGGCCATGCTCTTCCATGCCGTGTTCCCACGAGGCAGTGGCTCCAGGAGTGAAAGTGCCCACTGTCCGTGGACGGCACCGGCAGCTGCAAAGGGCCGGCAGGAGGGGGAGAAGGCACCGCAGTGGAGCAGGAGCTTCCAGCAACTTTTAAACACCTCATGGTCGCGGCTGAAGCCGGCTGTGGCTGTGCTGCTGGCCCTGGGGAAGGGCCTCCCTGCTTTCCTTGGCTGGGGTAGTGCTCACTGTGCTGAAGGATCTCGCTCCAGTTGATGGAGGAACAGAAGGGGAGGAGGATGCAAGCAGAGATGCCAGTGTTAAATCCAAGTGTTCTTAATGCAGGAACATAAAGTTGGATCCTTTCAGCCTGTTTGCTGAGCTACTTGGCATGACATTTTGACAGTGATCAATAGCAAAAACACACAAGCTCCCGCTCTGCTTGCAGTGGAGGCTTGAACCAAACTAGCCAGGCATGGCTCTTGGAGCAGTGTAAAAATAGACTTCTTCCCCCACCCCATCCTGTTACACTTTAGGCTGTGAGCTGGATGCTGGAGCCTCCTCTCTGCTGCTGTGAGAAAGACCAGGCGTGTAATATTTGCCGTATGATTTTTGCTAGGCAGGGCAGAGACCACAGCCTCTGCTAATGAGTCCCTGGGATTTGTTCCTGCTGTGAAGGCACTGAGCAGCCGTGGATGCTCACAGCCCCAGGACGGCAGAGCCCATCCTTTGGACAGGGCTGCCGGCTCTCCATGGCATTGCAGGAGCTTGCGTGGACTGTGCTAAGATGGGCAATCAGCCAGCTCTGCTGCTGTTGAGCATATATGCAGGCGGCCAGCTCTGTCTGTTTGAGAGCTCAGAGGTGAAACAGAGCAGTCTCTTTTAGAGGGCTGCTCTGGCAAGGCTGACTCGGATTGAGATTCGCCCCCATGTTTTCCCATTCCCAAGGAGGAGCCAGAACGTGGTGACCAAATCACAGAACAAATCTGTATGAAGAGAAATCAGCACCTGCTCTCGCTCTCAGACTGTGTTTTTCACACCTGATCTGCAGCTTCTCTGACCCAGACACCTGGAATCGGGGTGACTTCTCTGCTTTTGTGCTCCTTCCAGGATCTAAAAGAGAAGAAGGAAGTTGTTGAAGAAACAGAAAATGGCAGAGATGCACCAGCCAACGGCAATGCTGTGAGTATGGCTGCAATCTGCTGGGAGAGGCAGTCTGTACACCAACACCTTTTTCTTCTCCTCTTCTTGCTTTTGCTGCAAGTTTGTCTCTAGCGCTGTTGAGAGGGGATCCCTGTAAATGGCAGCCCTGAACCCTGCAAAGCCCTTCAGCTTTGGCGCTTCGTGTTATGCGGACACTCCCAGTCTGTGGGCCGTTCATGTGTGTGCAGAAGAGAAGGGCTGGGCTTGGATTCCCTCCCTGACAGCTGTGTGAAGCTGTCCAGTACCAACCCTTCCCTAGGAAAGGATAAAGCTGAAAAAAATTTTAAAACCCACTAGGATTTACAATGTTACAACCAGTTCAGCTGGGAAATACATCATGTATAAGGAAACTGGTTGGTTTCCTCTTTTGAGGTGCTGGGGAAAAATCACCGTGCCACATTTCAATGTTGCATGAGAACCATTTCAGGCTTTGTCTCAAAGCTGCAGCCCCAAGTTACTGTAGGCTCGATCCTTTGTGCCTGGGTTCTGTGGAGGCAGGCAGAAAGCAGGATGTGCACCCAGGGCTCTGGTGGGCTGGTGCTTTGCTTTCGGCAGGGAAGGTGGGAACACACACTTGTGCTGAATGTCTCCTCCACCTTCTCCCTTTCCCAGTGCATTTTTTTTTAAGTGATGTTTTGTCTTGCCAAGGAGAACGAGGAAAACGGAGAGCAGGAGGCTGACAACGAAGTAGACGAAGAGGAGGAGGAAGGTGGTGAAGAAGAGGATGAGGAGGAAGAGGGTGATGGTAACTTTGTTTGTTCTCCCACCCCAATCCCACGGCGGTGTCCTGCTCTGGACAGCAGGCTCCCGGGAAGCGGAGGCGAACAGAGAGCAGCATCTCCCCCTCGCGGCTGTGGGCAGAGAGCTCCCGCCAGCCAGGCTCGCTCCTTCCTTGCTTGCCTGAGCCACGGCTGCTGGGAGTGAAGTCAGCCTTGAATCCCTTCCAGCAGGTTGAGGGCAGATTCCTTCCTCCCTCCCTCTGGCCAGACGGCACCTTACCGCGGCGCTGAATAAGCGCATTAGCCCTTCCGTGCGAGTAGTAAAATCTGCCCTTGACTCCTGCGAGCACAGCCACTGCTGCAGACACCAGCGCTGGCCACTGGGACAGGGACAGCCTTGGGTGGCCATGCCTTGGCCCAGGCACAGAGGGTGTGTCACTGTGCTTGTTCATGGAGCAGCATGCTGAGAGGCCCATGCAGCCCTCTTTTCCAGGCTGGATGCTGTGTGGAAACAAGCAGAGGAACCTGTGGCTCTTACCTGATCCTCCAGCTGGGGTAGATAGGCTTGCTTTGAACTTTCTATGGCTGCAGTGTCCTGTGTCTCTCTGCCCTCTGCTGCTTCCTGACCTGACCCAGCCTAGAAATAAGTTTTGGCAGCAGTGACTTGCCGAATCACTTCTCACCCTCGGTGTTATTATTTTTTTCCCAAGATCTGCTTGGATGAATAACGTTGTTTATTTTTATCACTTGTTAAGGCTGGTAGAAAACCTTTCTTGTTATGCTGAGATGAACTCAGGGCCCCTGATTATCTCTTACTAGGTTAATCCCCTGTGAATTTTTGGTTTACATGCTGACCTACTAACCTGCTGGCTAGTTTTGGGAGATAGGGACAGGGCTAAAAATTTAATGACCATTACACCAGTGCTTATTCTGAACGTGTGAACTGGGAAAACCACCTGCTTTGTGGTAGCACTCTCTGAGCAGCCTGCTGTGCCCTTTAGTAGGAATTGGTTCACTAGGAACAACTGGGAATTGTGATCCTCTTTATTGTGGTTTTAACCCCTGAGGACAGATGCAGCACTGCTATGTGCTGTCCTGAGCCCATTTACCTCCAGCCTTACTTTAGGGTAGATGAGATGGGGCATACTTGGCTCGCCCTGCTCTTCTCGGGCAGGAGCATGGAGGAGGATGTGTGTGCTGCAGGCGCATGTGGGGTGGAAGTGTTGCTTGGATACTGCTGTGACAAACCCGGGGAGCTTTGGTCCCGCAGTGCCAGCCCTGCTCTTCCCAGCTCACCGAACACAGGCACGATTTGGCATGCGGTGCCTGGAGACGCTGATGCCTTGCGGGGATCCAGCACAGGCTGTGACTGCTGGCACGGGCTCTGTCCATGCTTGCTGCCCTCGGGCGATCCCTGCCTGAGAGCTGCACCTGAGCACTGCAGGAGAGAGATTTAAAGGCAGCAAGTCCAGCTTGCATCAGCTTTTTTAGCCAAGACTTGCAGCCAAACTCCCGGGGTTTGACAGCAGAGGAGAGCTTGAGGGTATATTTTCTTCTCGTATCTCCATCCCATCTCATTATTTGCTTTGCTTAAAGCAGCTCAAAGAACTAAAAATGCTCCCAATCAGCTTGGCACTGTCACCTGACCTGCCGGCCAGCCCAGTGCATGTGATGGCTGCCAGGGTGTTGATCCATCGCTGGGAGCTAATCTTGGCCCTTCCTGCTGCATGGGCCACACCACAGCTGGGCACACGTCAGGAGAGGAGAAGGGAGGATGGGCTGACCTTAATCCCCCCCGGCTGTCCATACGTGTGGCTCATGGCACTGTTTTAAAGCCAGCTTACTGGCCTTAACTCTCTTAAGTTATAGTAGGGTCTCCTGTTACACAAGAGACTTGTCTCGGCAGCTGAGAAGCTGTTCTGCCTCTGGGCTTGCCCCTGAGCCCCCAAAACTGGCCAAAGGTGATTGACTCAGTTGTTCTGATCCACTGGCCTATTTGAGCTCAAAGTGGGTCAAAGCCCAGAGCTCGCTGCTCATCCTCCTGGCTGGCTGTAAGATAAGTTGGAAGCATTTGTTTGCTGTTCTGATAATTAGAAAGTGTTCTGACTCAGAACTAATGCGTTCTGGCTCTCTTAACTCATTAAAGATGGACTAATAGCTGCGAAGGGAAGCAGAAGTAATCTGGAGTGGTTAGGCAGAGCAGCCACTAGAAAGAGTTTTTTCCTCTCTTTTTTTCCTCCCATTTTTACTGTGATTTCGGCACTTGTGGTAGGTGGTGGTTTTGCCATCTCACTGTCTGTGTTACAAATGCAGTGTGAATCAAACTTGAGGCTGCCAATCCTTATTTTCCCTTTGATGGGTCAGGTCGTTTGGGGGATGCCCAGAAAGCCACAGTTTCCTGTCACCTCTTGTCCTGAGCAGAGTCTGTGCCACCTGGGTAGATGGGGACATGGCATCACAGGGTGGGGGGTGTGCCAGGCTTAAACCCAGAGGGGGAGGTTTGTGGTACTGAACTCTTCCAGAGGGTCTCACGTTTCCTCCCTTTGTACTCCATGCAGGTGAGGAAGAGGATGGTGATGACGACGACGAAGCTGAGGGAGCCACAGGCAAACGGGCAGCTGAGGATGATGAGGTGGGAAGAGTAGGCAGCCCCTCAGAGCCATAGATGTCCCCAGAGGGCCTGGGAGGGGGGAGGGTGTCAGTGGGGCTAGAAGGACTGGGCTTAACTCGGGCTGGAATGCTTTGCCTGTGTGCTCCCCGTGTCTCTCCAGGGACACAGCCCAATTCTGTTTATACACTGGCCTGGTTAGGGGAGTGTTTGCTCCCGCCCAGTGGAGCCCTGGCCCTGGGTTGGGGAGACCTGGAATGCTCATGGCAGGCCTGGGTGGGGGCACTCAGGGACTCCCTGAGAAGAGAGGATTTTGCCTGAAGGAGGGGGAAACACCTATGCTGCTCAGACCTTTTCTCTGAGGCAGGAGCGGGACCCGAAACTCCCTGCCTCACTCCCTGCCTTGGGGTGACTTACCTGCCCCCAGTCCCCATCCCCTCTCCTGACAGCTTTGCTTTCCCCCTAGGATGACGACGTCGATCCCAAGAAGCAGAAAACCGATGAAGATGACTAGGCAGCAATTTTTTTTTTTTTTTTTTTTTTTAAATAAGGAGGAAAACAAACCAACAAAAAAGGCCAGCGCGTCCTCTTCACCCTTGGGTCTCCCCTTGGGACTCCCATTGCAGCCCCCTTTCCCTCACACAGCCCTTCCTCCCCCCTCCGCCGTGGTCATCCTCACCAAGTAGAGTGAACCCTGCCCCCCGGCGCGGCGCTGCCACTCAACGAACATGGAAATGATTCGCCCGTTAGCAGGGAGAGAAAAACCCCCCTTCCCCCACAAACCCTCTCCCCCCCGAGCACCAAAACTTCAAGGCCCTGCTTTCTTTCTTAAAAGTACTTTAAAGGAGAATTTGTTTGTATTTTTTATTTACATTTTATATTTTTGTACATATTGTTAGGAGGTCCGCCATTTTTAAGTGATCTCGGATTGACCAAAAGGGGGGCTTTGAAGTGTATATCTCTCTTGTTACCTATCTCTGACTTTACTTGTGGTGTGACCAGGCCCAAACCATTATCTCAAAGGAGAATAAAACAAAACCTTGTAAAAAAAAAAAATTAAAAAAGACAAAAATGCAAAAAAAAAAAAAAATTACAATCTTATTCTGAGCATTCCAGTAACTTTTTTTGTGTATGTACTTTAGCTGTACCATAGATCGTGGTTTGTATGAGGTGGCAAGGCCAAAGATAAAAAGGTTTTCTTTTTTTTTTTTCTGTCTATGAAGTTGCTGTTTATTTTTATTTTTTCTTTTTTTTTGGCCTGTTTGATGTATGTGTGAAACAATGTTGTCCAACAATAAACCGGAATTTTATTTTGCTGAGTTGTCCTAACAAGGCTGCCTCCCAACTGCTGCTTTTTGTTTTAGTTTTCATTTGTTTTAGTTTTTTATTTCTTTCTTCCCTTCTTTATCTCCTTTCTTTCTTTGCTTTGGACTTGGGCTGGGAAACGAGAGAGAGAGAGAGAGGGGTGCAGTGTTGATGGGGAAGGGTCTAGGGGCTGTGCTGTCCCCCTGTAGCTGTGGTGGTAGGGGAGGCAGTGTCTTTCCATGGCTGTATTCCTGTGGAGAGCTGCACCAGTGTCCCCAGCATGGCCTCTGCATGATCCTGCATGCTCTGGCTGCCCTTGGCAAGAGGTGGGGATGGGTTAGATTGAGAAACATGGACAGGGAGTGTGGGGGCCTGCGTATGGTTTGCTCAGCAATTCTCCTGTCTGCAGCCAAATTGGGGATTGTTTTGCTTGTGTGGTGGGGATGAGCAAACTATCCCCAGAATCCTTCCTTGCAGTATCTGCTGCAGGTGCTTGACCCCTGGTTTTGGGGTGGGAAGAGCTCAGGCCATATAAATGCCTTCCCTCCCTTGTGGCTTGAGTGTTGCTGGCAGTGGGGCAGGAGTCAGTGTCAGCAGGGATCGGATTCAGCCAGAACTGGTCCTGGGGGATGATCCAGCCTGCCACTGGTCACCCAGCAATTTCTGGGTTGCCAAGTTCAAGGTTTGGTAGTGGGGCTCAGGGGAGATGGGTCAGGTTTGTCTGTGTGTTCTAACAAACAAAAATTGCCTTAACTTAGCCTTAGCCTCTGCTGCTTTGCTCCTAACCTTCCTCCAACTCATTTCTCCTCCCTCTTCCAGGATGTTGGAGCTTGGAAAAGCTCAGCCTACTCTGCCAGGTGTGCGGAGTTCGTTTGCAAGAACCTGCTTTGTATCTGTGCTCCCAAACTCTCACCCTGGCTCCAGGGAGTCCCCTTTCCCTGCTGATCCAGGCTGTGCCAAAGCCTCACCAGATGGTCTCGTTTCCTCCTCTCACACTGCAGTCCCAGCAGTCAGTGTTCAGATGCTGGGACATGATTCATATTTTACTTTAAAAAAAAAAACCAAAAAACCCCCAATGTGCATTTAATGCACTGGCTGCAAGGGTCACAGCCTCTCCCGATCCCCAGGAGCAGCCAGGTCACTTACTCTGCACTTACACCTTAATTATGCACTGAATCGTGGTGCTGGCTGATAGTTTATCAGATTTGCTGCCTCCATGCACAGGCCCCATCCGGCCCTGCCATGGTGAGGGGAGCGTGTGGCAGGGCTGGAGGCAGCGCTAGGTTTGGTTAGCCAGTCCTCCCAGGCGATGGGACATTCTGGGAGTGGCAAATGGTGCTGCTCAGCGTCACCGTGCTGCTGGGTAGGGCTTTGTTGTGCAGTGCTGGGAGTTGCATCCACATCCTTGTGTCCTCACCACGGCTGCCCTATGTGTGGCTCCTGCATCATGAGGGGATGGGTGCTCACGGTGCAGGACTCAAGCTGGTACTTGTAGATTTGCAAGGCAAATAATTCAAATAAGCTTCTGCAGCTGCGTAGAGAAGAGCGGGCTCCAGGTGTCCCTGAAACTCTGCACACACTAAGCTGGTGTGAGGGCCCAGGGGGTGGAGAGGTGGAACAGTGGGGGAGCAGTGGCCTTACTGTCCCCCTTGCAGAGAAGGATTTGTCTGCCCTGCAGCCCCCCCAAAACCCTGGCGGTGTTGGGTCAGAGGGTCCATTTTGGTGTGGGGTAAAACTGGAGGCTGCCCCCAGCCTCCCAGGAGGGCACACTAATGTTGGGAAGGGCATGGAGCAGACAGGGGTGAGGGGGCAGGCCAGAGTGTCCCCCAGCCCTATAGCCCCCGCTCTACACCTGGCTGCAGTGAGCCCTGCAGCCAGCAGTGATGGAGAGGGCAAACCCCAGTTCCTCAGCCCCACATGCCCTGGTATTTCTGCAGCCCATCTCCCTCATGGCTCAGTCCCAGGGGCTCTGGCTGCCCCTGCCACCCCATGGCCCTGGGGGCGCTCTGGCAGTGCCAGGGCCGGGGCTGAGGCACAGCTCCGTGCATGGATCCTCGCAGGGATCCCAGCCCCAGCCAATCCCCACGTGGCAGCTCAGCCAACCGGCCAATCCCCTGCTGCCACCTGGCCCTTCCTCTCTCATGCTGTCTCCACCAATCACAACCAAGCAACACTTTGGTCTGACCAATCATGTGCTGCCACCTGGCACTACCCCACAGCCAACCACGTGCTGCCACTTGTCTCTGCTGTTGCCTCACCCCCTGCAGCAGCCGCCCACCAATCACAGCGCGAGGGGGACTGCGTTGAGCCAATCAGGAGCTGCTGCCTGCCTCTGGCCCAGCTAATCAGGGGCAGCCACACCCTGCCAGGAGCTATATAGGCCCTTCAGCTCCCGGGCTGGCCCAGCAGTCGTGGTCACCCCAAGAGGGAGCAGATGTCCTTTTGATGGGGGTTCTTTTGGAAAAGGCTCCCACCTGCAGGGTCCTGGAAGGATGGAGGTGGAACACGGTGGTTTTTGGTGCCCAGTGCCACAGGGGCTGAGTGAATCCAAAATGCTTGAGGGACTGCTCAGCTGGGTAATGTCTTGGGACAGGGGCCAGGAGCAGCAGGTCCCCCCAGCAGGAGAAGGCTTGGAGCAGTCGTGCCAGCTGAAGGTGCCTGTGAAGGTCTTGGAGATGGTCTTCCTGAAGGGTCGGCCTTGTGCCTTTATCTGCCCACTGGGAGCTGGAGAGTCCCACCTGCCTCAATGTTCAGCAGATGATCCCAGCTCTGCCTGGAGGCCCGAGCTGGGCTCTGTGGGGGCTGATGCCACAGGACAGAAGGTGCAGAGCCTGCAGCCAACGTGTGCCTTCAGGCCCAGAGCGGTGCTGGGGCCCCCACCCAGAGCTGTGTCACAGGTCACACACTCAGCTGTGACCTGCAGGGCAGAAGTGCCAGTGCCACCCCTTGCCTGCAGACGCCGTGTGTCATGAGGGATCCAAATCTTGCTGAGCTGCTGATCACACTGCTCCTGGAGACTGTGGGGGCAAGTGGATGAAGCTGTCCTCAGGTGGCTGCTGACCTCTGAAGATGGGTGAGGTAGCTCCCACAGGAACTATCAGGAGAGCCTTGTATGTGCCAGGAGTGACCCAGGCTGTGCCAATGTGCTCCAGTGGCCACTTAAACCAAGAGCAGCCCTTCCCGAGGATTCTGCTGTGTCTAGACCTCAACTGAAGCCACCTTTGCGCGGCTCAACAAGCAGATGGACTGAGAGCGACTCCCATTTGGTTGGCCTGATGCACATCACTCCAGTGGAGCCGTCCTGCCAGAAGTCACAGCCAGCAGAACCACTGGGGCTGAGCCCATGCCCTGTGGGCAACTGGACTGAGCCTGGTCTGGCACAGCTGCCTCCAGTGCTGACCTGCCCATAGTTGGTTAGTTGTCCTGCACCAGCTAACCTAGCTTTTGGTTAGCCTCATCCTAAGCTTCTTGTTGCATCTTGACAACCCTCATGAAATTTGGAGAACCTTGGGGACTCGGTGGAGAACCTGCCTGTGGGGAAGGCAGGGCTTGGACCGCAAGCAAGACACAGGCTAGGTTGGTTACTGCTGCAATTTGTGTCTGGGCAAATAATTGGCATCAGCTTAAGAGACTGATGAGTGAAACTGCCTTCCAGGTGTGATTCTTCAAGCTCACAAACCCAGAAGGAATTTTGAGTGGTTGCTGTTGAAAATAGACACAGAGATCTGCTCCTGTGGTGGAGCAATTGCCACCTGGCTCAGGATGTGAGGTGTCCCACTGGAACAGACCCCTCAGGAGTGGGCTGTGGAAGCCCAGGGCCCTGGCCAGTCCCCTTGGCTTCAACCCAAGTATGTACCTCCTAAATGGCTCAGGAATGTTTGTGCACTTGCCTCAAGAGCTGCCTGGTGTGGGCAGGAAAGACCAGCCCAGGCTGAAGAGCAGAAGTGGGACATCTCATTCCTGTCTCATCCCTGGCTGCTGTGTCCCCACAGCCTGTCCCTCTCAGTGAGCCAGGGCAGCTCTGTCCCTGGGCCCTGACATGGCTGTTGGAGGGACCTGGCTGTCCCCAGCCCACTGGAGGTCCTTGAGCTCTGAAACTCAGCTGGATGTTTGTCCTCACTGCCAGATCTTCCTGGGGCCACCACCTCAATCCTTTCCCCCTCTGGGGTGGGAGCCTTGGAGAGGGAGCAGAGCTGGGCTGCCTGGAGCTCCTCCTGTGCAGACCCTGTCTCCATCCTTGTGCCCACAGCTGCTGCATCTTCTCTGGCTGAGCTGCTCCTCTCCAAAGGGCAGGAGGACAGAAGGAAGGTCTGAGAGAGACCCTCAGCTTTGCAAGCCCTGCTGAGGGCTGTGCCTCCTGTTCATGGCTGGCTGGGGAGCCCCAGGGTGGTGGCCAAGCAGGGGTTGGTGGGCTCAGAGGCCACTCCACAGTGCTGTGCTGTGTGTGGGCCAGGAAGAGACCTTGGAGTAAGTGTCCAGTGCTGTCCTTCAGAGCAGATGTGGACCTGGAGAGGATCCTGCATTCCTTTTCTAAGAAAGCACAGTGCAAGTGGAACAGCTGGGGGTTGAGAAATCTCGATCTGCTTTGCTCTTGGAGAACCCACAAGGATGGGATCTTTACATGTGTCCTTTCCTACCCAGAGAGAGGCCTGAAGGCGAGGGGCTCTGCCTGGGTGTTGGGTGGGGATGTGGGTCCTCCAGCTCACTCTGCCCTGGGCTTTGTGGGCATCTCCCTGGGTTCCTCTCCTTAGCTGCAGGCAGAGCAGGCTCCTGGCCCTGCTCCCTCAGGGAGCTGGGAAGCAGCACCCCTACGTCAGGGCTGGGGGCAGGCGGTGTGAGGGGGGCTGCAGCTTGTGCCCAAAGCTGGAGACCCCAGTGCTCAGTGGGCACGTGACCCACAGGCCACGTTGAGGAGGACAATGACCCACAGCAAGAACAAGGCTCCTGCTCCCTGTCCGGCCGCAGGGCGCTGCCAGAGCCCGGATCCACAGGCAGAGGAGGGGTGTGGCTCTAAATGCTCTGGAGTGGCCCGGAGTGGGGCTGGACACCCTGCTCTGGGTTGCCTCTGCCACCAAGCGAGGCCCTGAGGGCTCAGAGCAGCTGCTGTGGGGTGCAGCCCCTGCAGGGATGGTGCAGAGCCAATTCTGGTTGAACCAAACCGCAGCAATTGCAGGGGCTGGCTGGTTTCCCATCTTGGGGCTAATCCCCCTTATCCCTACTCCCAGGGTGAGGATGTGCTGCTTCCCTGGGGACACCCCCAGCCTGAAGCTCCATCCCTGGGATGGGCTGTGGAACAAGGCTGCAGCTCTGGAGCAGTGCCTGGAAAGTGAGCAGCAGGCAGGAGCGGGACTGTGGGACTCTGCCATGGCAAGAGATAAGCACAGGACACCAAGCAGGGGCCAGAGCTGGTGCTCCCTGCACTCTGTGCAGCTCCGTGGGATGACTGTGGGCCGCCCTCTGAGCTGGCAGGTCCCCAGCAAAGGCAGGGGACTGTGTGTGGCCCTGGGGAGCCCCACCCGCCTGTTTGCTGCGGCACTGGGCACTTGTGCATCCCCAGCTTGGCAGGAACATGGTCGAAAGAGGGATGGGGGCAGGCGGGGGGCACAGGGGTGTCGGTGCCTGTGGCGATGCAGGGACACCTCATCCCAGCTCCGGGCTGGCTGAGGAACTCCATGTCCAGCCCAGAGGCAGAGCCGCTCCTCTCCTGGGGCACGGCTGGTGGCACGTCCCACGCCGGGTGACCCGCCAGCCTGGCTGCTGTGGGGCCGGCCCGAGCTGGCCCTCGGTGGCTGTCCCGGGTCCCGGGCGAGGCGGTGCCCGCCAGCAGCGCCCTCCCGGCCCGGCCCGGCCCCGCGCAGCCCGGCGGCAGCAGCGGCAGCGGCAGCGCTGTCTCGCAGCACCATCTAGCGCTGCCCCCAGAGCCGCGGCAGCGCCGTGGGGACACGCCGTGGTGTGCCCCGTCCTGGGTCGTGCTGCCAAGGCCAACCTGCCAGGAAAGGCAGCCAGGTTGGTGGTGATGGGGATGAACAGGCGGCACAGCGTGGCTGCTGGCCCGGGCCAGCAGGAACTGCCTCCCCCGTGCTCCTGCTCTGTGCCAGGGAATTTCCTGCAAGGATTCCGGGAAACATCGAGGGGCGCAGACATTCCCAGCTCCTGAGCCAAATGTATCTGGCCTCAGCTGCTGGTTTTGCCACCTCCTCCCATGGAAATTGGGCCTCTGCCCTCTCCTTGGAACACTTGCTTCTCTATCAGCCAGGTGGCTCCAGCTCTGTCAGTGCCTCACCCTCGGGCCCTTCACGTCACTCCTGCATCCCCAGCAGTTTCTTGGGGCCTATCTTCCATCCCTGGTGAGAGTGTGATCCCTTCCCTCAACTTGCCATTGTTCCCTTTCTCACATTCAGGGCAATGTCAGACCTTTCCAGCCTGGCTTTGGGGACACCAGGACCCCAGCACCATTACACTGTCCTCTCATCCCCTTGCTCTGTGTCACCTGCTTGTCTCAGCTTGTCACCCCTTCTGGGTGTCTGCCACTCTCCACACCCTGCCTGGCACCGAGGTACTGGAAGAGCAGGCAGGATTCTGGTGTGGGGGGGTGGTGCAGGAAGGATTTTGGCTCAGAGCTGGATGCCATAAGAATGGAATGCTCTTCCAAAGGGGCCGTGGTGATGGTTTTCCCTCTCTTGGAGTACTGCTGTGGATGGGGATGTCAGACCTGCACTGGGGTGAGGCAGCTGCTGAGCCCAACAGGGATTGCAGCCAGGTCCTATAGCACTGCTGGTGGGCAGAGGCTCCCTAGGGCAGGAGGAATTGTATACCTTGGACTGAAAAAAGGGTGCTTTGAATCCTGTATTTGCTCCAGCTGCCCTCCTCCTCTCCTTGGGGAGAGATGGAAGTCACCTGGCAGTGAAATCCCAGTGTCCGAGTGGTTGAGTGCCGGCCTGGGGCTCTGCCTGCTCTGATTTGGCAACCCAGGGGCGGGATCTGTGCCTCCCAAAAAGGAGCAGAGGGACTCAGACCTTCCTAGGCCTCCTGTCTCCTCCCAGTGCTGCTGAACTGGATGGCACTGGGTGAGATGGGACGAGATGGCGCTGAGCCCATTGCTGAGCCCGTTGCTGAGCCCGTTGCCAGCGCTCCGTGCTCGCTGTCCCCACGCCCTCCCCGCCGCCTGCCCGCGCCACCGGCACCTGCGGGAAGGTAAGAGTAGCAAAGCAGACACCGAACGTAACGTGGCCCTGGGCTGTTTGTGCGCTTTTTGTTCGGCAGCAACTTTCATGAATCAGCTCATTAACCACATTAGGATGGCTCTGCCGCCCCGCCTGAGCCTTGACTGGGTGGGGCAGATTTGGGGCACGGGCCAGCGGGAGCCCCGGCGGCTTTGCCAGGCGGGAGGGCAGCGGAGGGCTCCCACAGCATCCCTCAGGGCGGGTGACAGCCTGGAGGGCTGCTGGCCATGGATGCTGGGGGTGTGAGAGCCTGGTGCGTGCCGTGGAGAGGAGGAGCCGGCCCTGTTCCCCTCGCCTTCATGGCAGCACAGAGGGAAGTGTCTCACACCCAGTGCAGGGCCCTGCTCCACAGCCAGCCCTGCAGCCCATCGCAGGGTGGTTCCATTGCCATCAGCCGTACTTCAGGGAGCCTTATGGTGTGATGGACCCCAGAACTATGCAGAGAGCTCCCGTGAAGGCAAAAGGCTGTTGTGCACCACCCTCCTTCCTTGCTGCCTCGCTGCTGTACAACAGCCCAGCTTGGAGTGCTCCCAGGCAAAGACACGACTGGAGGGTAGTGAGGATGGAGCTTCACCCAAATCTCTGTGTGCCAGACCCCCGAGCTGTGCACAGCTCTCTCCAGTTCCCGATGTGCCTCCGTGGCCCCTGCCTGCGTGCCAGGCTCTGCTCTCACTGCAGGGTTTGCAAGGCTGCCAGGGCGGCTCACGGCCCTCCCGAGATGGGGGACGAGACCCCTGTGGTGACTTTCCAGCTGGCAGGAGCAGCCTCCCGAGCACGTTCCCTGCCCCGAGGCTCTCGCAGAAGCAAATGCCCGGCGTGTGCCGGCGGCCTGGAGGCACCCGTGCCTGCCGTGGGAGCTATCGAGGCTGGAACCCCCGGCTGTGAACAGCGGGCCGGGAAGGTCGCGGCTGCCGGCTGGGAGTCACCGCAGCAGCGGCTGCTGCACCCGGCCGGCTCCTCTCCCCCTTCCCGGCGCTGCTTGGCCGCCCATGCCGAAGGCTCCAGCAGGTGCCTGGAGGCAGCAGCTCCAAGTGAGCCAGGGGTTTGCGAGCGGCCTGAGCTTGGGACAAGGCCCTGCGTAGTGAGAGGCTCCTCAGGGGCCTTAGCCAGGTCCTGCCCTTGCCAAAGTTGCCTCTCTTCCACCACGGAGCTTTTCCCTCGTGCAGAGCCCTGCACGTGGACCTGGCTGGGGGCAGCTTCGTGGCCCAGAGTTGCCTGCCAAGCCTGTGAACTTCCAGGTGGGAGCTTATTTGGTAAGTAAGAGGGGGAACCACTGTGTTGGTCCTTGCAGTCACTTGTGACCCCCAAACTTTGCATGAGGATTCCCTCAGGTTGCAGCCAGATCTGCCACAGGGGCATGGGTGGTTGGTGACTGTGGTGACACATGCACCCCGACCTTCTGCTCCCCTCTCTCACTTTCCAGCCCCACTTTTCCCTTCACTGGCACCTTTGCTGTCCCATGCAAGGGAGCCAAGATCTGACTGTGCCATGCTTGGGCCCTGGGCACGGGACATGGCCGTGTCTCCTGCCCCTTCTCCCTGCGCTCCCAAATCCCATCAGCCCCACAGGGAAGGGTACCCGCAGCTGCCCGGCCAAGAACGGGCTCCTGCTCTGAGCTCCCCGGGGCCCTTTGCCTGGGTTTTGGGTGGTGTCTGCTCAGACCGCAGTGTCCCCCCTGCCCGTTTGCTCCTTCCTGCGGTGCCTCAGGGAGGCTGATGGCGGCGCCGGGCGCGCTCTGCGAGAGGCGGTTCGGGACCAGGAGCGGTGAGCGGCTCCCGGCAATTCCCCCTGGGGCCACTGGAGGGCGGCAGTGACCCACCATAGCGGGGCCCGCCGGCTCCGGCCGGGCGAGCGGGGCCAGCCCGGGCAGGGCGGGCGCGGGCGGAAGGGGCTCCGGAGGCCCCCCCGGGCCGTCTCAGGCCCCACGTCCCTCCGGGACCCTCTCCCAGGGCTGCTCACCCGGCGGGAGCCTCAGCCGCGCGTGTCAGTGGCCTCTTGAAGCCCCGCGGAGCCTCCAGCAGGGACCGGGGAGGTTGAGTGGCTCTGGGAATTCACAGTTTGTCTCACAGAATGATGTGGGTTGGAAAGGACTTTTAAAGGTCACCTAGTCCAACCCCCTTGCCATGAGCAGGGACATCTCCAGCCAGGTCAGGTGCTGATCCACTGATCTGACCTGATCTGGGCAACCTGTTCCAGTGTTTCACCACCCTCACCCTTAAAAATTCCTTCCTTATATCTAATCCAAGTTGACCCTCCTTTAAAGCCATCACCCTTGTCCTATAGCTATGGGCCCTACTAAAAAGTCTGTTCCAGTCTCTTACTGGCTCCTACAAGAACTGGAAGGCTGCAAAAAGGTCTCTCTGGAGCCTTCTTGAGGCTGAGCAACCACAGCTGTCTCAGCCTATCTTCCCTCTGATAATTTTTGTGGCCTTCTCTGGACCGCCTCCATCAGGTCCATGTCTTTCCTGTACTGACAGCCCAGGGCTGGATGCAGCACTTCAGGTGGGGCCTCACGAGAGTGGGGTAGAGGGGAAGAATCACCTCCCTTGACCTGCTGGCTGTGCTGCTTTGGATGCAGCCCAGGATACAATTGGCCATTAGAAGGAAAAGGCAGCAGGGTAGACTCAGACCCGCTGAGAGCATCTGTCCCTGTGCCCTGGGTCAGTCCTTGGTTGTAGCTGAGCTTGGCAGAGGTGGTGCCTGCTCCCTGTCGGACAATTCCTGTGTGGGTCTAGCAGGGTGTCTGCCCTACAACACAAAGACACCTGCTCTCAAGACCTTCAAGCTTTTTCACTTTTCCCTTTCGGACACCTTTGTGTCTCCCCTTGGACAGAGGCCCCACCCTCAGTGGCTGTCGTTCATGCTGGGTGCAGTTTTGGTTGGTGTCTCTGTTTGAAGGCTGGCCTAGGATGGGTCACACTGCTGACAAGACTCTGCCCTGCAGGTACTCCAGGCTGGGATCCATCAGTGAGGTCTGGTAAGAAAGTTGTTGTCGTTGCTAATGGGGATTAATGGTCCAACTTCAAACCCCCTAAACAATATTTACTCTGTATGCCTCCCACACACACCCAGTGGCTGAATCCAGGATGTGAAATGATACCTTTAATTTCCCTGTGGCTCTGAGGATCTCAAGCACAGCAACAGGACAGGCTGACCAAGGCATTGAGTGATTACACAGCTGCCTGTGATGTTTAGGAGCAGCAGCTGGAGATGCCCCTTCCCACAATGTCCTGTGCTAGAGCTGATCACAGACTGCAGGGAAAAGTGGCAGCAGGGCTGGAGAAATCTGTCACAGAAAATGTGCTGCTGTGTGTCACTGAAGCCTCCACATGTGGGGAGTATGGGTGTCACCAAGTGCAGCCCCAGTGGAGCTCCCAGGAGCCCAGCCCAGCATGGCAGTGGTGCTGGTGGGCTCAGGGGAACATGGGTTTTCCAGAGGGACTTGAGTGTCCCCAGGCACTTGGAAAAGCACAATAGTGTGCAGTGCTGCTCGAGAAACTGGTGACAAGGGGACAGTCGGCCCCAAGGGATTAACAGAGAGGGGAGGCCAAGGAGAAGCCTTGGCCAGAGAAGTCAGGACACATTTCTGATGGCCAGCTGGAGGAAGAGAACAGAGATGGGAGTTGTGGAAAGGGCAGAGCAGGGGAAAGCCCTGTTCTGCTGCTGGCTTGCGTGATGGGAGTTTGTTCCTGCTGAGGTACCTTTTTGTAACAGAAAGGAAAACACACAAAACTGACATTTCTTCCCTTCTTTGGACGGTAGGAATGTTTTAATTGAGAAATTTGTTTTAATTACATTAGGTGATATCACAGTCTATTTTACAAGTTTGGGGTAAGAGGATGTGTGGACCAGTTACACAGAAATCCAGCAAAAGGATAAAAATCTACAACATGAGAAAAATGAAAAGGTTAACTTAACCCCAAAATAAAAGCATTGAGAGTTTGGTGTGAATGGAAATGGGAGATTATACCAGGGTCCAGAGAAGTAGAAAGGATGAGACTAACATAAATTTACAGTATTTGTTCTGCATGACCATCGTTTGCCTGTGTTCAGAGACAGCCTCTCTTCCTGAGGGCATCACTAAGCAGATGGCCCCGTCTCTGAGGATTTGGTCTGGTCTTGTCAGAGAAGAAAGCAAAAGAACTGATGGGCAAAGGTCACAACCCACGCTGAGCTGGTCCCCAGGGTCACTGCCTACAGGAGTGTCTTCCACTGGATAGTCGGGGAGGTTCTGCACCAAGAACTGTATGGAGGAAAACTAAAACAGCTCCAAAAAGCCCCATCTCAAACGTAGAAAAGTCTCACTCTGGAAGTGCTTACGAGAAGATCGTCATCATAGAATTTGGTTTCTATAATAACATTACCACTGCAGGAGGAAAGGAGGAGAAAGAAGAGGTGTTAGAAGGACATGGACAGTGATTGCTCCTCTCCATGCTCTCACAAGCCTGGGCTCACACCCTGACCACCCCACAACCTCATCTCTCTGGAGCACTGTCCCGGTCAGGGTCAGTCAGGACTCAGGGATCTCCCAAACACATTCCTGTATGGAATGTTCCTCCCATCCCTCCCCTGTCTGAGCACAGTACTGCTCAGGCTGCAGAGTGCTCGGACAGCAAACTCCTGCTCACTCCTACTGCTAAAAATAAACCAGCAGTCCCAGCATCTTTAGGCCCCTGTCTCCTGCAGGAATTGTGAAAACCAATGGGAATTCTTTTTTTTAGTCTCCTTCTCTGTCCTCTAGTGCTGAGCAAGCTACATCAACCAACATGCCATTTCCCTTAAGATGTGCTTAAATGCAAAGACACAAGCATCTTTTATACAAACAGCAATGGAAATGTGGATTTGGGTGTGACAGAATCTCTGGGGCTTTAACTTGCTGACTTCTGAGATTTTGGTCCATAAAATTAGAACTCTGGGACCATTACAACACCTGGACACCTAAGCAGTGTGATCTGACCTTATCTAAACAACCTGGATCTTGAAAAGCAAAGCAGCAGTTCCACCTTCACTGTGGCTCTTGGTGTGTGTAATACTGGACCTGCTAAGAGTGTAAGGTTTTGCTGCGGTGTGGACAACGCTTGAACTTAAGTGTCAGGGAATGTCCTCAATCTGATACTTGGTCATCTTGGGAACTCTTCATGCACAGTGCCTTGATTAGCACCAAGTATCACATCTCCATTCTCTCCTGGTTTGGAAACACCAAGACAAACATGAGGTCTTTGGGAATATTAGAAAATGAAGGGGTCTCCAAATCTTGGCAGCTGTAAAATGATGACTTCTTTGGGCCACAAATTCCCCTTTGGATTTATTTGGGCTGTGGCATTCTACTGAAAAGCCTCAAGAATGACTTTAGGACACCTCTATAAATAGGAGAGAGAGATCTGGGCTCCCCACTGCAAGTGGACATACTTCAGGGAACAAATGGGACATTGGAAAATACTCAAGGTCATTTGAAAACTACTCTTGACTCCCAGTCCTGAAAACTTCTTGAATTGCTGAGATGATCAAAAGCAACTTGTCAGATGTCTTTGTTTCTTTATTCTGGTTCCCAAATCTGGCTCCTCCAGTACTGACAGTGCCCAGCTCTGGAAGCTGAGGTGTGTGCAGCACCTCTCCAAGGTTCTGAGCAGGCTGTGCCAGGAGCACTATTGGAACACTGGTGCTCTCCTCCAAGCCTGCACTCTTTGAAATGTGCTGTGAATGGGAATCAGTGATGGTAGCTCCCATCCCAGTGCCTCCTCTATGCGACTGGCTTTGCTCCAGACAGGGAATGAGAGGGAAAATGCTGGAGAGGGACATCTTCCAGAGGACACAGTGACCTTGCTGCTCTCTGTCTGCCTCTTGTTGGCAGCAGGGTTCCCAAACCCTTCTGTTTCTGGCAATGCTCTCCTTGTGTGCTTGCCAGCACCCATCCAGCACTGCAGGGAGGATGGTTACCCTTCCCAAGAGCCTCCCTCCAGGAGCCTTTTCCCTCATCCCCCCAGCCTGGCTGCCCACACCAAGCAATGCCCAGCACATGTCACTGTGACACATCTGAGGCATCGCTGCCCTGCTCAGGAGCCCATGTGCACACAGAGCCAGGAGCAGACTTTGTGAGGAGGCTGTGTGAATCTTCCTGCAGGTGACTGTTAAATGACTGATTCCAGCCTGTTAAAGTACTTTAGCCCCGGATACAACTCTGTGCATAGTGTATATAAATGTGTATATACACATGTACACTAAATGTGTATAAGCCAATGTTGAAGACAGAGAAGTTCAGCAAAATGTTACAGTGATGAAACAAACACTAGAACAGCTACTACAGGTGACATATTGCACGAACTGAACTACCTTGGGCAAGAGTCAATCAATAGGTGATTTAAAAATGGCCCAAAAATCTGCTGGGTATTTTCTTCCCTGGATATAACAGGTATTAAGTTGTAAAACATTTTAAAATCCTTTCACGATTCACCTTCCAAAAAAATTAAGCAACTTTATTAAAGAATCAGTTTCACTTTCTCCAAACCTTTATTGCTATATTAATGCAAATTGGACCTGTGGGAAGGAAGGTAATGAGGTTGGCTTAACCCCTTTTATCTCTCAACAACTAAGAGTAGTGAGGTGTTTCAGAGTTGGTAGCAGTTCCCTCTTCTCCTTCCCACCGTTGCCCCCGAGGAAATGCCATGCACTGCTTTTGCTTTGCCTGCTCTCAGACTCTGCAAGCCCAAGGCACTCACGTTAAAACGTTAGCCGGCATCATCTGTGATTCAGGTGCTGCCTCTATCAAGGACTGCCAAGTGTTTGTGGAGTTAGGAATCACAAAACCAAATTCAAAGAACCATTCTGCAAAGTAAAAAAAAAGATCCAGAGGCATTTGAAAGAAGAAAAGTCACAAATGGTCCTTTTGATTTTCACCTGATAGGCTGGGGAACTCCCTAAACTGTCCTGCTGGGCTGCCAACATTTAAATTACTTTGTACAGCTTAAACTGCACTGAACCCTGCCCTCCTCTTAGAGCAGATACTCCCTTTCTAAAATCGCTGATGGTACTGGTAAGGTCACACCACTTCCGTGGCATTCGGTGAAAATTTCAACACACCCAATTGGGAACAGGGAAACCGCCCTCCTCCTGTTGCAGACATCCTGGGATCCAGCTCAGGTTAAGTAGCAACTGGATGCCCAAAAGACACTGAGCTCAATGTTTTATCTGCCCCTTCTCCAGCCCAGATTAAGAGCAGCACTGCAGTGAGGGGGGTCAGAGGTGCAGTTGTGGGGCCATTGTCACTGCTGAAACCCAGGTAAAGCAGAGGCTCCAGCCTGACACTCTGAGGAAGACCCAGGAATTCCAGTGATAGCTGACTCTGAAATAGCCTGTTTCCTTGCCTCAGGCAGCCTGTGGTGGATTTATGCCCTCAGGCATGATTACCCAGCTTTTTTGCTTACATAACAAAGTGTTAATACACTTATGAAATGCTATCCCTAATACGGTGGCCCATTAGTCCTGACAAGATGAGTGCTTCAGAGCTACTCTGAAAAATTAAAATCACCACAATCAACCCATTTTAGTCACTCTAATCCCTGCCCTGCTGGGGGTCAGTCCCTGAGCTGCAGCACACAGAGCACATCCATACCTTCTAGACACTGCCCTTTGAAATAAACTTTCTGTTCCAGACGGAATTTTTCCATTTGTTCTGCTGAGGAAAAGTTTAACTCCCGAGATACTGCTTTGCATTTCAGGATTTTTTTAGGAACTCGAGCTGTGAAACAGATAAGGAAGCATTATTTGGGCACCATAAAATCCAGCTTCAGCAGTTACTATTATTCTATACTTGGAAATAATAATTAGGACTAATACAAGATCATAGCAGCAGGAAGAATACAAACACAAATGACTTTGTTTTTACATTTGCAAGAGTGAAATCCAAGATGCAAATACCTTAAGTATCCTGCCCACAGCCAAGAATGAAATTTATGACAGAATCAGGGATACAATACTGATCTCTCAGAACCAGACTCCTGGTTCGCAGTTCTTTGTTACTAAACCCCATCATTTTTCAAGTTGAAATATATGATGCAATTTAAATTTTTACTTTCAGAATTGTGCTGAAGATCATTGGCAGCCAAAGGGCTGCTTAGCACACCAAGCTCCTTAGCCCTTCTCACTTTTCCTTTCCTTTCAGAATGTGCATCCCCAGAGCAAACCACAAACGTGTGTCTCTCAGCCCAGCAGCACTTCCTCAGCCATCTCAGAGCTCTGGGAAGTGTCCTGTAGAAGTAAATGCTTATTCCTTTAACACTGGGACCTGCCCAGGCTGTAGAGCCAGAACCACACTGGAAGGTTTAAGAGAGCAATTTGACAATCCATGTTTCTGGGCTCTTGCAACGGGTGAGACACCAACAGCAAGTGGAAAACTGTACCTGGTAGATATTTCACAAGATGATTTTTTTTTTAGAGGTGGAGGAGTAAGAGAAGGGACAGTTAGAGAGCACTGATTAGGAGTCCTGCTCAGAAGAGTATGAGGGGGGAGTCAAACCAGTAAAAATCTCCCAAGCCCCCATACTTCAGTGGAGTGATTGTGCAAAATTCCTTCCTGCATATTAGAGAGTGTTTCATGTGAATTTTTTAGAAATAAAGAGGGGAGGGAAGACAGCTGGCATGTGCTTTATGAGCCAAACTGTTCCAAAATGGAAGGCATATCAAAACATCCATGAGCAGGGAGCAGGCTGGTGTTTAATAAATGCAGGAGTTTCCCAAACCCCAGGCAAATCTATCTAATGTAGAGCAGTTTAATGGAGTAGAACCTTGATACAACAGCAATCTCAGGAGCTGGAGGCTTAGTGAATGTAAGCCAGCATCCTACCCCAAGGAGAAGTACACAGTTTGGTTAAAAAAAAAAAAAAGATTAAAAAAAAATTAGAAGTGTAAGGCAAGAGTTTTAAATGTAAAAGTTCTCTAATTATTTTTATGGGATTTTTTTTGCACCATGGAAACCTGCATGGCACCATCCTTTACTGCCCTCACCAGTACAGACTACACCATTGTGGATAAACATCCCTTTACAATTAAGTGTAAAATGACTTGTTAAAACTCTTCTGCAATTTAGTAATTTCATTTCTTTCATCCCCAAGACAGAGTCCTGAGAATGTTTGTTTTAACATAGTAAAACTACCAATAAATAGTTACTTTTAATAAAAGTAGGACTATGTTGTCTTTAAGCATATGATTTAAGACATTTTAATTTACATTTATACCATCAAGCCAAAATTTTAATTGAAATTATTTATTTTAAGCTCATTTTACTTTTATTTCTCCCTTTTTTCTATTAAAAATAGAAAAGAAGGGAGTTTGAGTCTCATCAGTTAAATCCATTTTAAAACATGCAGGGATGCAGATAAGCATAGACTTAATCCTAAATTTACTAGTGCTTTTTGTTAACTTGAGGATGTACTATACCTGCACATTTATTTAAGCACTTCCATGGTTAACATACATTTAGTCAGATGCTTAATGCTGATTAGATTAGAAAGTGTTGCATGACACATATCTTATTTACTCACAAGTAATTTTGGGTCCAACCATTTAGTTAGAAACTAAAATTCAATTAAAATACTCATATAATTATGTTTTCATTTCATTTAAATAAAGCTACCTTAAATATTTGGGACATTGAAGAAAGCAAGTTATCTTAGCCAAACTGATTTTACATTTTAAACTACACCTTTTCTTAGATAGTGAAAGGACTATTTGTATGTCATGAATGAAAGGTGGCTGTGGGGATTCTGTGAGAGCTACACCTCAGCAGCTTACCCCAAGATTTGCTTGTATATTGGAAGAAACCAAACTTTACAGATTTGCATCTTCCAAATTGCCTCCCAGTTTCAAATGCCCTGTCACTGAATGGAGATGACAGGAAAAGCTCCTGCTGTCAAATGCTGGTTTAGATGATTAATTCTAGTTTCAGGTGCTCGGGCTGTGATTTCTACTACTTAAGGCAGTTTAATGTTAAGACTTTGGCAGCAATCCAGTACCACATTAATATTGTTTTTATTTCATTTAAGTGGTAATAATAAATTAAGGTAGTAATACAGTATCATGATTTGAAACTTAAAGAGTTCATTTTATAAAGAAACTTGTACTTAAATAAAATATAAAAAGCAAATAGAAGTCCTGTTTAAGGAAAATGTATTTTATTCACTCTGCTATATATTTGGTTCTTTGTTTGCTATGTCTAGACTATGATTTGCCCTGAATGGCTACAGAACATAGACATGCACACAAGTACTATATAATAACTTTAAGACACGTATGGATTTAATTTTAGAGCAATTATTCTGTTTGTCCTCACTGCTTTTGCTGCAGGACTGTAGCAGAACTGCATTTCTCCACACCTTTTAATTCAACATCAGATTACCCTGCTTTGTTGGATGTCTCCCCCCTTCTCAGCCTATTTATTAAGCATGACCCATCTACCTCAGATTTCTTTTCTAGCTAAGACATACAAGAACTGCTTTTTTTGCCTCTTCTGCCAAGGAAGACCATCCTCCCATCTGTAATCTTTTCAGTGCCTTCTCCTAATAGCTCTCCTCTGCATCTGCCTCAGTTTGCAGTCATCCATCTTCTAGATGGATGAGTGAACTGTGCACCAGATAGGATCTTAACTATTCCTTGTACAATGGGCATTAATCTCAGGCCAGAGTATGTTTTAATTAATTCCCCAAGTTCCTCTGATGGAGATGACAGTTCCTGTTTTATTTGCAATGAAAATCTGAGGCACAGTGAGGTGATATGATTTGCCCAAGTGACAAAGGTGACATCTGCCCTTCAAAGCAGGGGTATGTTTGCAACTCAGGTGACCCAGACATGCAGCACCACCCAGCCCCAAATGCACAATGCAGTCACACAGTACCTTCATGTTCCACTCCAGGTACAGACAGATCTTCTGTTCCTTGCCAGAGGATTTTCCCTGTTTCTGCATCCCGAAGGTTCATCCAATTTCTGAATGGGAAGCAAATAAGGAAAACAAGCTATCCCTATCCCTAAATGCTGTGTGTAGTATTTTTTGCTGAGCTCTGAAATAGGCTACTCCAGCTGAGTTTCAGCCATGGTTTCTGGTTCTCAGGAGGCCAAGGAAATGAGATGCTTTTTACCTGAGAATAAATAAACAAACCAACCCCTGACTGGAAAGAATGCAACAAGAGTTATATAGCCACAGATTTCGTTTTCACTTTAGACTGGAGCTTGTTAACCTCATTTATCATTTTCCACTGCTTCTGAAGGATAAAGGCAGTGTCACTGTGCTGTGGAGAAGCAAGAACATTGCTAACAATAACAGATTGTTACACAAACAATTGCTCTTCTCCAGCATTTGAAAATGGCTAGGAAAAGGAGTCCTTTCTACATAACATGAGAAAAAGAATAACATCCAATCCAGCTCGTTTTCTTAGCTTACAAAATACTAATATCAAGGGTTGTTCTATTGCTGTTGACCTCGTAACTGCCACTCATGGGAATTCTTCAGCTGCTGAGTGCTAGGCAAAGAGAAATCTCTTTTCACTCTCAGCAAGTGAGGCTGTGCCAGCTTCCAAAACGTCCTGAGTAGTGAATTAGTGACTAAATCTATAGGCAAGTAGGAAATATTCATATTTCCAAAGGGACAGTTAACAATGATCTTAAGTACACCTTTGCAAAATCTCTCTCCCAGGGTAACTCAGACACTGACAGCTCAGAACGAGGAGCCTGCACATCTGCATGATGCCATCCTGAACAGGGACACAGCCATTCATAAGCCACAGGATCTCGTACTCCACAGCTCCTCAGGGTGGCTCTGAGGATTCACCAGTGTCAACACCAGAGACTGAACAGAGCAGGATCTGTGGGATGAGCCCACACAAACCAGAGCCATTCCAGGAGCTCCCTTTGGCTGCTTTATGGCAGCACACCCTTCGCAGTACTGTTGTTGTACTGTCTACAACAACTGCTCAAGGAACTGCCTGGGGAGGTGGAGACAGAAGAGGGATAATATGGACCTTGACATGGGTATAAATAGGAGCTGTTGGAGATTTGCATATTGAACTCATCCTCTAATACACAGTTTCCAGGCAGACTCACACAAACTCAACACACTGATCACATTTTTCCAGAGCTCCCAGGAAGAAATGGATGCTTTAGCAAATTTTGCATCACAGAGGGACATTTGTTTTAAAATTCTGTGTGTGGAGGAGGGGAAGGGAAGATGGCTGCTTCAGCAGAGATGTGAGGATTCTTTCCCTTGCTGAAGGCTGGTCAGACTTTCTATGCCCCACTGAAAAGACAAAGAGAATGTGTGCACAGGGTCTGTTCACATAAAACTTAGCAACAACTTGGAGCATGGGAAGAGGGAACATAGGGCAGCCTGCTTACGTCCTTCTATGCTTGTTCCAAACACATTGTATCTACCACTTGTTCTGGGATTAGGGCAAAAGAGAAAGGGGCAGAAGATGAAAAGCATCCTCTGAGGGCTCCATTTGACACCTCCATATCCTAGCAGGAAGCTGCAAAGTGGAGCTCTTCCCAGCCAGCAACCCAAGGGAGACAGGGACTGGCAGGGAAGTCAGAGAGAGAAAATGAACAGCAGAAGGGCAAGAAGAACCTGCAGCAGGGCTGGCCATTTCATGTGGTGCTAGCTGAAAAACTCCAAGTCCTCAGCCAACACAACCTGCAGGACGGAACTGCCCCAACAGTAATTTATAATGCCAAAAAAATCCACCATTTTTCCATACATCTTCCCACACACAAACATACAAATTAGCCAGAGTGAAGCTATTTGCATAGAAAGCAGTGTGCCATCTATCAAATGCCATGTACGATGGAAAAATAACAAATGAGACAATCTGAGCATCTCACTGACACACTCATTTATCTTCCCAACACTATGCCACACAAACACTCTTAACTATTAGCTGAACAGTAATTTAGTAAATTGGGCACTTGATTATCAAAAACCTGTACTACCTTTAAAAAATGGTCCTCTCACAAGTATTTATTTGCTGTTTGCTCACTATCAATATCAGTCAGAGTTATGAGCTCTCAGGTTTGGCCACAGGCTGTGTAGTGCCAAACTGAGCACTAGCCGAGTTCCTCTGAACTGGGAATGAAACACTGACCAGGACAGCAGAGCCAGCACTGTAAAGGAACTGATCCAGCCTCTCAGTTGCTCTATCACTACTGTAACTAATGGACCATTCCTTTTCCTTGCCATGACTTGCCCTGCCTTCCCATCCCTCTTCCCTTGTGAATTTTTGGAGCACTTTACAATCACATTCACCAGTTTCAAAAGTATTATATTAGAAGTGCCCTTCAGTGAGAAGTAGCCTGACAGCTTAATTATGATCCTTACTTGAAATACACAGTTATGTGACCTATTATTTCTGGTGAGAGAAAACACTGCTGTACACTTCTGACCTCTGTAACTTCTCCCTATCAGGATTCCTCTCAGTCCAGTCCAAGAAAGGTGATACAAGTTATGCTGCTGTGCTGAACAATGTTAACATTTAAAATGTACGTTAACATTTGGGGTGTTGGACATCTCTAAAGTGCTATCTGGCTTTATTTTGTTTATGCATATTCCACTGTAAAAGTAAATCCATGCAGGACAGCCTGCCCCATGATCTGTATTATGACTGTAAAATTCAAGATAAAGAATAAATAAAAAAGCTCAAGGCTCTACCCCTGCTGATGAGACCATGCATCAGCAACGCATGCCACAGTTCCTAGAAAATATCTTGTATTTAAACAACCTGAACGTTGCTAGCCCATTGTAAATTCCTTATCAAATAAATAAAGGTTTAATGTCAGTGTAGTCAAAGGCTTTCCGACCTTGACAAGTCCATGTGCTGGTTCAGGGCATGCTTTTCCAACTTCTGCAAGTGATGAAATAAAATCAACCTGCTAATCAGTGTATACAAAGAGTAAAAATTTGTGGATCCAGACATACTTGGAGGGATCAGAATACACTAGGCAGTTAACAAGTTTTTTCCCAGTAACTAAACATTATTAAAAGGGAAGAACAAATAATCAGATCTTAAAAGCACAGACACACATACAATCTCTTTCTATTGGAAAAAATACTTCAGGTACAAGAGGTTAATTATTTTAAAAATAATAAACGTTTAAAAAGAAACAGGCATCTGAAAAAAGTTTTAGTCAAAACTGAGATAAAGTATAAAATTTTAATGGAATTAAAAAAAAAAGAGGCAAACCCCATCACAAGTGATTTTTTGACACGGGAATACCTGACAAAGCAGCAGCTGTACTGCTTACCTAGTTAGGAGCTTATCAACACTATTTCTGTCAGCTTGGATAGGAAGGCTGGTAATAGGACATACCCCAGAGTGAAGAAAATGGAGATCTTGAACGAAACCCACACACACTATTATCTTCTAATGTGTTTAATTGGTTTAAGATTCTTCCACCCCAGCATGAGAGACATTGTTACTAAAAATAAAGAGTGCTCCACCTCCTGAGCAGCAGTGGAGACCTGCAGGCAGAATGACGAGGGCATTTTAAGCATTATTGAAAAGGAGAAAGTAAATTCATATTGGTCTGATGCAATTACTCTTTTTTGAAGAGGTTCATATAAAGCCATTTAACAGGGGTAGTTAAGAGCAAGTAGGAAGCCAGGCAGTTCCAGCTGTGTGAAGTTTATATATGTGGGGGGGGGAGAAGGAAAAATACAGTGTATTCCTAATACAGTTTCTCACTCTTTGACCATTAAATTTTCATTAATTTGTATTTTGGAGGCTTGGGGTGGGTTTTTTTTTGGCAATGATGTCTGATTTACGACTCAATAGATCAAATACTCTTCAATCCTGAAGTCAAGAAAGGATTAGTCAGAACAGCAGAAGGAAGGGTGTATGTTGATCTATTTATATTCCACCACCTATTGGGTCAGCAAAGCCTTACATAAAAGCTTTGTAGTAGCTGGAACTTGACTTGCTTTATATACATTACATGAATTAGCTCCCTCACAGACCTATTTTCCTTAGCCTGATGAAGGGAAATGGTTTGTACATTTCTAAATTCAAATTTTGCTTTCTTTAATACCTCTGATGTCAGGAGTTCTTTCTTTTTTGTATCTGTCATAGACATCGCTTGGTTCAAACAAATCAGAATGTACATCCTTTATCTTTCAGTGTATTAGCATTGCAAAAGATTGCCTTGGATTACCACACTTGTAATTAAGAGTAGCCTTGAGGAAGAGAATGAATACAAACAAAATTTATCATTAAAGTAGTAGGGAGTTAAAAGAAGTCTGCCTCAATCTCCCTGACTATTATTTGTATGTTGTAATCTTTAGCACTTCTTGAATATCTCAAAGGCAGTGGCAAACAGTAGGTATCGTTTCTCTTACTAAAATGATCCATTTTTCATTTTATTCCTTGCTATGTCTACACCATTCTAAAACCTCAGGAACTGCTGCACTCTTACATTTCATAATAAAAACAAGGCTAATGTTCATAACTACTCCTAGAAGGAAGGTCTTTCATCATCCCTGCTAGCTTTTTTTTTTTCCCACATGAAATGTAGCATTAAAAAAGTTCACTACCTGCCAGGTGCAAACAACATCTCAACAACATGTTAATGAGACCTGTCCTCTGGGAGAAGGTGGAGCTGAAAACCCTGAACAATTCAGACAACAATCTCTGCTGCAGACCCAGAAAAGCTTCTGATCAGAACTCACCAACCTTCACTCCTGATTTTACATGGTCTGTTGTGAAAAGCGGACAAAATCAGGCAGTCATGGCATAGGAAAGCATGTTACCTTACAGGGAAGTAAAGATCAAACTTTAGGGATTATATTATATCAGACATATTTTCCCAGAAGTACATTTTCATCTCAGTTGTTTCAATCCAGTCTGAGGAATAAGGACCAATATAAATTATGCAAACTACCAAACCACGAAGCAGACCACCTAAATGGCCTTACACTTTTCCTCCACTCATGCCACTCATGCTGTAATTTTATGCCATCTCTACTCCCACTTTTTATTACAATTCCCAAATCACTCTTCCACAGAACTCCTAATTGTGTGCTTAAATTTAAGCATATGCACAGACGTTCTGCTGATTCAGGTCCTTGAATTCACTCTGTTCACACTCATGAGAAATGCTGCTGTCTGCTGTTTAATAAGCCACAAGAACACAGGCTGGCAGTGTTCCTCCTAGCCTAAGGATGAAATTTAGTGCAAAATCCTTTCTACTGAATGAGAATCCATCCATTCTGTGTACAGGAATACCAAAACACAAAACATGGAAGTTATTCTTCAAACTTTACTGGAGCCTTGGGGTATAGTACTGTCAACTTCTGCTTTCAGAAAGCAGCACACTTTGTTGAGTTCCTGATTAGACAGAAAACATGCTGTGACAGTTCTTACAGGGGCAGAACTTTTTAAAAACTCATCTATTATAAACCAACTTTCCTGGAGTGATGCACAAGATACGGGTTACTGTGCTCCCAAAATGATGGGAGGTGCTGGAAAGGTGCTCTATTAAATCCTCAAATGGAAGGAAGCCAATTATCCCTTCAAAGCACTCCTGGCACTCCTTCACTTGCTGTAAAACAGCCTGCTTTTAAAGTCTTCTGTACAAAACAAATTGCTGTACAACAGAAGCCAGGGAGATCCACAGATTAATGTGAACCACATGACAAAATGCAGCAAAAATCCTCAGCAACCAACAAAGTAATTTCACAGCAAATTATGTAATCAGAGGGATATATTTAACAGCTACAGCATCACAGCAAAAAGATCAACACAATATCATGTACTTGTATACTTTGTACTTCCCTTTATACTTTCTGCCTTACATCTTTGTGTGTCTCTGCACAAATCTGGTATCACACAATGAATTTCCATCTAACATCCATCAGACAGTTCTGGATTAAGCTGCTCTTGGCCCATATTTGGAAAGACAGTTACACAAGTTACCGCACACCATGCCAACCTTACCTTAGCTGCAATAGATTTTGCTAAAAGGGCAGAAATTAATATTGCTCCCTTCTATTGTGTAAAGCAGACAGAGCTCTGACCATTCCCGCTGGGCAGTGAAGCTCCAGTACTCCCTGCTGTGTGTCACATCCTCCCTGCACCTTGGGTAACCATTTTGAAGCTGAGCTATGTTCACACCAAGATTTAATCTCTGAATACATTTTAACTTAGCAGGGCTCATGTTGAGGCACACTGCAGAAGTCTGCAACAAAAATGCAGCCTAGGTCCATTCACAGCCAGATCAGCTGCAATGGGATGCCAATAGAGAAGTACAGAACCTGTTCACCTCTACAAACATTGGAAATGAAGTAAACCTATGTCTAGCATTTGCTAATAAAAATTTTATCCAGTGAAACATCTGTGTTTTCAAACAGTTTAGGTTGAAAGACACAAATATTATTGAGTATTTTCATCAAAATGAACAACACCCATCTCTACACCACGGCATCCTAGTGACATCAGGTAGCAAAATAAGGCAGAGTTTAAATTAATGTTCAATTTTCACTGTTGGCAATTAACTGTCTGAAAATATTCAGTGAAATCTCGCCAAATCTTAAATATTTAAATCGGAATTCGTGACACTTATAGTAGTCTTAACAAAAGCAGGTACCTGTAATAAAACAATGAAGATGGAGAGCTGTTAGACTCTGGAAGGAGAAGTGTCCAGCATGGGCAGGCAGGGTGAGAGAATGTTTTGTTTCTTTGGTAATAACCACAAGTATTGCCAACTAAGCCAGACTTCCATTTCACTGACTCTTCCTCTCTCCCTCAAAGCAAAGGAGCAAGAAACAAATGGGTGTACATTTTAAAGGAAAGAGTTACAGACCTACTGAAGATGAAGCTAAGGGTCATCAGGAGGGAAAAAGGAATAAATTAAAGTGGTTTGCAAGGAGCTGATCAGGGATGTAGACACTATTGCTTCAGGATGAGTCAGATGAAGTTCAGATGAGTCTAGTCTGAAGAAGCTTAACTCTTAGAAAGTCCAGCAATTTTTTGTCACTGCTGAGCAATAGAAACTGATTTAGGCATTTGCAAGTAACCTTTGATTTCTTCAGACAAAAGCAACAATGTGTAACACTCCTGAGCAGCTCCTGCCTGCAGCAGATGAAGAGACTGCCCTGTTACCCTGGCACACCAGCAAAGCCTTCAAGACAAGGCTCCTGGAGAGCATGCCAGGCACTTCTCTGGGAACTAAGCTCAACCCAGGAGGACTAAACCACTTCTAATCCCAACCCAAACCCCATACTCTAAGATTTGAGATCCCTAACAAAAAAATTTAAAGTAAATCCCAAAATTGTGGCACAATGAATACAATGTTGTTCAAAGTGGGAAAAAGCTCCAAGTCAAATCTACACACACATCACTGGCTTGGAGGGGCAGATTCCCCTCTCAGAGCAAACAAGCTGCCTTCTGTGCCAGATCTGTTTGCTGCTATTAAAAATGTGCTTTGTTTCCTTTAGAGACAGATGTTAAAACAGTTCCTAGAACCAGAAAACAGTGCCAAAATAAAAGCAAGCTGAAGCAATGTAGTGGCTTTCTGCTGTTTTCTGCTGCCTGTGTTTTTTAGGCTTTTCTTTGGCTTATCTCAATAGCCTTGACAGAGTTCCTTTACCAATGCCTCAGCAGGAAAAACAACATGTGATCACATCTGGAGATTGCTTTACAGTCTAGGTAGTAAAACAATCAATAATTTGGAAAAACTCATCATTCCTTGCAGGACCAGGAATTGCACAAAGAAAATTTTCTCTTTTCCAGTGCAGTAACACCCAACTCCTCCCATCTTCCCTGCATTTTAAATGCATCTCACAAATTAGCAATGTTAGAAAACCTGAGCTTGGGCTAAGAACCTTTTGAATATTAACATAATGTCATCAGTAATACTCTGAGTTTGAAAGAGCAGGTGAATCAATGGGAATGATGTATTCATCCAAGAAAAGAATGTGACCTTTAAAATCCATAGGGCTTTATCAGAACATAATTTTAAAGTGGGTTCCTTGTAGCTCAGAACAAAAATGAATGTAAGTACAGAGAAAGCTAACAGAGACACCATGTATACAAGAGAAACTAAAAATACAATTAAAACACTGGAACTTCCTTAGAGAAGATGCCTGGCCTATATCAAAAGGCAAGACAGGTTGCAGGACAGATTGAAGAGCCACATCCAGAATGCTTAAAATTAAGTTAAATTCTTTAAACCCCAAAACAATTGGAATCAGTTTGTCCACTTTTTCATTTTAGCACATCAAATAATTTTCCTCTCTGCAAGCGAGCACTGAAAGTGATTCAGCAATTGAAATAACTTTATTTTGTTTTAACTACTTCAAAACAAAAATTTCTTCACAGCTAAACTATTATGGTAACATTTCAAGGTTCTCAGCAATAAGTGAACTAGAGGGAGTTTCATGGAAACAGTCTGTCAAGGGGTTCTGGTGCATAACTTCATTTTCATAGATAAGGTTGTAGCTAGACGCCCTCACAGGAATTTATATCCCTGTAAATTGTTATGGACTATTGTTCTTTACAGAGCTGATGTCACAACAGTCATGCAATAAAATCAGCTTTAATGGAATGAGGCATTTTAAACCTCAATATGCCTCTTTATTTTATACAATTATTCAGCTGTTTTAAAATATGCATTATATTGGCCTGCTTATAAAAGAAAGCTTGGATTGATTTCATGTCATTTTTGCAACACTGGAGGACTGGATTTTTTATGTCTAAAAGGATCTTCACACTTCTTCATATTGAAAGGGCACAGACCTGAGCAGAGGAACAATGACTTCTTTGACCAAATTTTTAAAAGGGATAAACATGGCTGCTTAGCTGGCATTTTCATACAGTTTCACTTGAATGACCTGTAGCCTTGTGTGAAAAGTGGAGAAAAAGCAAACCTAAAAGGCTCTAAAGAGGCAGTTTTATCAGCACTGCTTGTGGCCAGTCGATGCCTTTGTTCCTTGAAGGCCTCTGCAATAATTTCTCTATTGAGCAAAGTGATGTTTATTGAGAATGGCAAAGCTGAGCATCAGCAGGTCCCCCCGCTGTTCCGTTCATCCATCCAACTCCAAGCAGTATCCTGGGCTGAAAGTGTCCCCCTGATAAAATAAGCAAGTGACAACACAAAAAGCCTCCATGACTTCCAGCTGCCTGTGCTTATATAGTGACTATGTGCTTTTTTTTCCCCATTGGTCTTTAATTTCTTTTTTCTGTCCTTCATTTCACATCTCTTCGCACAGAGCTCTCTAGCACACCAGCCTATTGAGCTCCAAAGACTGCTTCTGATAGTCCAGATTTATCAGTTTCACATATTTGAAAATACATAATTTGAAAATATGTCATTTACTGGAGGCACCAATATATCATGTACTCCTAAGAACAGATATGCAGATTGGAAAATGGTGAGAGATTTGGCTTTGGCGTGAGCTGCGCTACCAGTGTGCACAGCCCCTCATTGCCATTGTCATTGTCATTGTCATCTACCAAGTGCCACCCCAGACAAGAGGCAAACCTTGGCAATTAACTGGAGAGACAGGATGCTCCCCTGAACAGGCAATACACTACAGCTCACTGCTCAATAACTTAAACCATACCTAGTACTACACTGCACTTCAGAAACTTCAACTCATGTTGTCACAGTAGCTTTTTAATAACTGCCTAGTGTAGAGACTGGGAAATAAGCATGAAGACTTGCCCACAGCCACACAATGAATCAGTAAGAGAGAAGGAAAGACATCTCAGGAGGTGTTTGGTTTCAAGACTTGTGCTTCAACAGACAATACTGCCTCTCTCTTTAGGCAGCCAGGAACTGTGCTCCCTGGCTGGAAACTCTTATTGTACCTTGGAGTGACTGCAGGAGCACAGATTGCTGTCACCATGCTGTGGGGTGGGTGCCAGTGGTTTCCTTCACTCTGTTTCTCTTCCTTTTGTTGGTTTCTCAGTCACCCTATCTCGAATGCAGGGTGGTTCTGAATCACTGCCAAGGATTACTAATGGAAGTGGGGAGAAGGAAGGAAATAAAGAGGACTGCTTGCAGAATTAGAAGGAGTTTTAACTGTCTAAAATGCCATATTAAAGCATGACAGCAAAATGGCTGTATTGCCCGTGACAACAGAAGCAAAATGGTTCTAAATCAGAAAAATGTGCAAGCCTCTGAAACTTATCAATAATATTCTTTTCTTTAAGACAACTTAAATAAACACCAGAAATACAAAACAGGAAAATGTAGCATTTGTTTCTGCCTTAGTTCATATTAATTCAACTAGTGCTCCTATGAAAATAGTATTTTCTGTTCTAAGTCTGGACACTCAAGTATATTTTGAGTTCAAAGTGCTTCAATGAATTCAGTGTATGGGTCATGCCCAACACCACAAGTTCTTTTTGCTGATTTAAGGCAAGTTGCCGCCTAAGCTTAAAAATCCCTACTCTAAAAACTAGTGATACCCCTGATACAAAGTTTCTAACGTGCTTTAACAGACAAGGTTTCCTTCCACAGTTCATCAGGTGTAAAAGAGAGCCCAGTGAATGAGTGGAAACACAGCACTTTTCCATATATTCAAACTGTCCTCACAACTGCCAGCTCCAGGATCTGCAGCAACAATTTTGCAAAGGGCAGTGAGCAGTAAATCTGAAAGGACAAAGTCTTGGGACAAATGCTATGGCTGTTCACTGCCGGCAGGGACAGGCAGGCTCCGTTTTGTACAAAGAGACCATCAATTTTGCACAGAATGACATTCAGAGAGGACTATGAGTCTAAAGGACTCCTAGAGATGAACCAATGTAAACACATTGTGCTTAAGTAAGTCCAAACAGCCTGGTACCAGCATTACTCCATCATCAGACTCAAGTCCCACTCCTTGAACACAGGATGACAGTGGCTGAGTAAGTTTTAGAGACATTCCCAACTCTTGAAGCTGTTTGGTTAAAAAACTAAAAATAAACTGGACAGATCCACAAACGGCCCTGTGACACTGAGATATTCCCTTGCACTGCACTGTAAGGGAAATACACTTTAGGATTCATTGTTTCCGTATGCACTAAAGCTTCCCAGGGTTGGATTGCAAGCAGCGACTGTGTGGAAATGTCCATGTTGTTGCATCCTGCCTTGTTTCCTTTTTTCATTATATTCTTTCAGAATCTATTGGGATCAGAGGAGGACAAAGACTAAGCACAGTGCTGGAATAAAAAAACTTCTGGAAAAAAGCAGTAATTTCCAGCAGCAAGCTTTTCCTAACTTAACTTTGCTTGAAAAACTTCCCAGTAGTTCCAGCCTCACCAGATCCTGCTGAGCATGGGCAAGGATTCATTTTCCACTTATTCTTGTGCAATGCACAATTCTTTTTATGCAATTTGTTATCACAAACAATTACAACATTTCAGTGGGCAATCCTTCAAATCTTAGCTACCTACCTGTCACTGAACTCCTAAACACAGGGCCCATTCTTCCTTTCACAAAATGCCATGAAAAAACATGAATTTGCTTTTTTGGATCTCCTCCATTTTTAAAGGGGGTCTGAACATCTGAGAGCCCTATTGCTCCACACAGGCCAGCTCCAAGGAGAAGCAGCAGACCTGTCTCATGGACACACACTCTGACTGGTACTTGGAGACACAGAGTCAGCCTGGACAGATCTGGCAGCCCCTGCCCAGATTAATTTTGGTGCACAGGTCAGGAGTACAGGCTAATGATAATGAGATGGGGCTGCACACAGCCAGCTCAGATACAGCAGAACTTTAAGTGCTCAAGCTCCATACTGAACCTCACCAGCCAAATTCTGAGCCTCTTTGCCCTCTGGGAGCTATTGCCCTTGTCTGCTTTCTCCACCAGAGGAGTAACCTGTAAAAAATACTGGCTACTGAGTTGCACAATTAGGTAAAACAACATTTCAGAAACCTATGCAAACATACTTAGCAGAGCCTCAAATGAGCTGGTTTCATATTCTACAAAATAGGACCTGAGTTTTACTTAGGAGAAACAAATCTATGGGGAAATGGCTTGTGTGGAGTGCATTTTAGTTCAACCAGGATGAGCTGCTTGGCTTTCTAGCACTTGTTCTATTTATTCCTCTACTCCAATCTTCTCAGTGTGACGTCTTTAACAAGGAGATCACAACATCCCCTGTACTGGCCAGGGAGATTAAGCAACACACACACACACACAACTAGAAAGCAAGAGTCTTTGAGATTTAACTCAAAATCTATGCTGGTTTGCCATAAAGAGTTCACATTTAAATGACTGAACAATGTTAATCTTCTACTAATATTAGACTGCTGTTATGAGGTATTATGGGATAAACCCAGGCCATTTTCTTTTGAAAATATATTTGCTTATCACTATATAAAAGATGTCTGCTGATTTTTCCCTGGGAATCTTCTGTTCCTGGGAGAAACAAATTTAATATTGGACTTGCCCATGTCTAGGTGGCACTAGACCACAAAATAGGGAGGAAGGGGTTTATTTTTAATTTTCATAAAACTCAAGAAAATACACTATTCACTACTAAAATATCAGCTGATACACAATCAGAGCAAAGGCCATCTATTTTAGAAATTACCATTGTGAGATTCTGTAGTATTTCTTTACAAGGTTCATTGCAATAACAAGGATCCCAAATATATGACAGAGTTAATTAACCTCTAATTTCTATGTGCACATTTATAAAAGACTGCTTTAGGGCGAGAAGCAAAAAGAGAGAAAAGATCACAGTTGAAACAAAAAGAGAAATTTTTCTTTTGTCAGTAGTCTGGCCATACTACAAAGCAAGTACAGACCACAGCAATAATTTTTCTTTTTTTTTTTAATATAAAAACTAACCAACTATCTTAGCTAGAAGTGCATAGCTGAATGCTCAGATTTATGGTATTTCAATAAGTCTATCTCTTTTCATTGTAAGACAAACAAAGATGCCATTGAGGATGCATCTCCCCTGATAAGGCAAACAGAACATGAGCTGCAATTACAGTAATACTTTGCATAAAGGCTTTCCTTATTAATCCAAAAGAGCTCTATTTCAAAACCCACTATTTTACCAGGCTGTCATTCTCAGTAGTGCAAAAATTCTTCTGGATTCTTTGTGCCTGAATTCCAAGCAACTCAACCAAGCTTCCTCTCTGTAAAGAGCCTTTATTTGTTCCATTTCCAAGGATAAAAAAGGCACAGTACAGTAGCACCACTGCATGTCCAGCAGTTCAGCAACATCAGGTTCTTCCTGCTCTCCTCTGGACTGCTGCCCATGTCAGAGATCAGCAGCATATCGTGCACACACACAGGATGCATGCACTACCCAGACACCTATGTTGTAAAGCTTCCTATTAATCATTCCTGTACTGCTATATATTAACATTAAGTAGGTGATTATTGTGTTAGCAGTCAACAGCCCTGCTAGCTTGGTTACCTCTCAGGTGGATACTGTTTACTCAAGAATTTTATTGTAATTTCTGTTGGCAAAAATATTCCACAAAGAACAAATATATATTCCATCTTTTAATGGAATTCTTTTTCTCAGTCTTCATGAAACAAAACCCAAACAAACAATCCCCCAGATTTAGTGTATAAGACATGACAATTCAACAGTTAGACCTGTATTGGCAAGGACTCTGACACAAGTCCTTGAACATCAAATTTAGCAACCAGGAGGAATTGTGATTTTAAAAATCTTCTTCAGCAAAAGAGACTGGTCAGGGCAGAATCAAGGATTTTGTACATTTGAAAAACTTTTTACTTCTGGTTAGTTGCTCAAAGGCTGGAAAAGGCTACAAGCATATTGCACTATTATTGGGGAGAGATCCTGTTCTGAGCTGCCCTTAAAAGACCCCTCCATGCACAGGATATATAAGCAACTGCAGCTACCTCAAAAGTCTTCAAGAGTCATCATTTTAAGGGATTCAAATGACACTCTGTTGTTCTCCAGCAATTTTATATAACTGGTGAATGTTTGGTACATGAAAGGAGGCATCTTCATATGTGTGTTCAATGGTGTCTTTCACAGGAAGGACAGATGGCTGTCCCTACAGAGAGTTCTGCCCTTGACTTTCTACATTTCTGATATAAAGTTGCTTTTGTTTGGTCTTCTAGGGAATCAGGAAAGAGCAGAAATAAAACTGTGTTTGAAAGCATGCTTTAAGTTGTGCTGCTGAGAACAGAAACTAGGCCAGGGGAGATTTCAGTGTTGCTGTCAAGTAGGGTTTCCACCTATACAGAACAAAGCAAAAAAATCGCTATTGAAAAAGACTTTGTAAAAACATTTAGGGAAAATCTGTAGCTCAGTCTTCAGACAGACAGGTCTCAATTTCAGAGAGGTCTGTAAAAGAGGAAGAATTCATTTGTGCAAAGGACTTCAGGGGCCCAGGGATTTTTATTGGGCCATGGAAACTTCAGGCTGTGTGTCAGCATTCCAAATCCTCCCCATCAGATCAATAAAGCCTCCAGTCATTAGGTCTGATAGCTCCTGCCTTCCAGGAAATGAGCTTGTGAGTTTTATTCTAATTGTTAAAAGGCAGGTTTTCATACCACCAAAATCAACTGTAAAGGGAGCACTTAAAGAGATTCTTGCTGGCAGTCTCAAGAGAAAGCAGGAACAAAAGGTCAAGCACTGGATTTCTCTTGCATTCACACACTGATTCTGTCTGAACTCCCCTTACTGAACACCTTTTGAACACAATGTTAATTTTTAAACAGTACCTTTCTCTGGCAGTTGAATTAACTGGGAATTTGTCACTCCAGTCGAGTCAATCCAGATTAATGCACAAAGTGAATTTAGACTTGAGCTAACTATCCCTTATTTAACCTTTGCCTGAATGTTTTTATTCTCCACCAAGAGAGTCCAATTCCAAAGCTTTGAAGTGACTTGGAACTGGGATAAAGGTATGTACAGTGGGGAAATCAAGCAGAAATGGTTAAACTGGGGTAAATTTTAAGCATGTGAATAATGTGTTTTTACTTAGACTAGAGCTTTTTCCAACAACATAGCCACCTCTTCTTTGATACTAGGAAGAAAAGTACACAGTGCTTTATCCAGTGCAGTACATTTACACCGTGGAGCTACATCTGTTCAAGAACTCCAGGCACCAACAAATTCCATATTGCCCAAGCCAGCTGGCATAACGATGGTGTGTATTCCCTCAAGGTGAGATTACAGCTCTGTGTGCCACTCAGAAAAATAGGCCAGACAACTGAACTTCCTTTTCCAGGTGGGCTCATTTGCCCTTTCTCACAAGTAATGCTGGAAAAAGACAAAAATTAATGATAGCCCAAAAAGATCCTCTTTACACAGTTTTGAAAGCAAATGCCAATTGCAGCCTTCAGGGGACAAGTGCTACTGCTGCAGTACATCTGGTAATTAGTCTGTAAGGGTTTCTGTTTATGACAGGAATGAAAACTAACTATTGCAGCAGAATTAATACTGGCTGAACACAGAACTGCTATTTTGTTCAGTCTCCCAGCTGTGCCCAGTGAACCTGTGCTGGCAGGAATGTGAGTCTGGAGTTGGTAGAGCAGAAGTCACTCAGTTCTCCTAAAGGTGGTTTACTCAAAGCACTTTGTGCTTTTTTTGGAACCTCTGCAACCTTTAACTGCCTCACAGTATGTCACACAGAACACATCCCTCACTGTTTCAATCCAGAGTTGTTCTGTAACCAGGAATGCATCTAGAGATCACCACAAGTTCTCTGGAAAAACAACACAATATCCTTGAAATTAATTACAGAATGGCAAGGGGATTTAATCTTATTGAGATTTTATATAAAACAGCATCTAGCCCTGGCACTCACACTCTACAGCTAATAAACAAAATAAAAATTCAAATCAGCCAGAGAAACAGCTACAACAAGCACTTTCATAAAGTCCACAATGACAAATGCCAATCTCCTATTTGCTGACACAGCATAGCAGAGGAACAAGCCACACTTTTCCTGGCATTAGCTTAAATGGTTCCTTGGATATACAGTCCCTGTGGACAGTATTGGCCTGAATGTCACTGGAGCTACAAATACTTCAGTTTTGCTTGTTGTTTTTTTAACTTGGACTACGTCTGCATGAGAAGTGGGCATGCTTTAGCCTTGCAAGCTGTACAACCCTCACAGCCAAAAGAGCTGACTAAACAAGAAGAGCACCCTCACTGCCAGTTACCCTGTTTTTCCAGGCACAAATGGGCAGCAAATGCCTCAATGCCAAGATGAGGGAGTCGGTAAGGATGTGAATACTTAGGTGGATGTCAGTGGCCCTCTAGATCAGAGGACAAGACCAAAGTGAGAATCAGATATAATTATTTAATGTGTAAGAGAAAGAAAAGTCATGGATCTGAGATACTGAAGTGGTTTTATCTCTGGAGTACTATGCTGGCAGGATCACATGCTGCAAATACAGATCAAACAATTTTTGGTTTTCCACTTAAAACTGACAGGACTACGATTACTCAAGGAAAACAAGTTCATTATCTTGTCTCTTCTGAGGAAGGGAGAAAACTTAGAGCATACAGACCAAGTGAAGAATGAAAGTAAAATGAAAATACAGTCAGGAGGGAATGATTGGCAGTTGCAGGAGGAAACTAATCTTGTAAATGGACCAGAGGCTGCTCAAAGCGGATGCAAAGAGGAGGAATAAACAGGGATTTATGCAGATTGAAGCAGAACTCTCAAAAAAACAAGAACTTCATATCAGAACGACTGTGCTTTTTTAGGAATCTCCAGAATATGAGAAGTGCTTCAATTGGCAGTGTGGACTAGTGATTTGACAATTTAACCATCCCAACATTTTACACTGTTCAACTGTGGCAGTCTGAAAAGAGAGAGAATTGTTTGGAAAAGCACTACAGCAAAACAGGGAAAGTACAAGAAAACAATTCAGTTCCAAACCAGATGAGAGGAAGTAAAATACCTCCTCTCCAAAACTATTTTGTTCTGAATGCTGTACTTTGACCAATCTCTACAGCTCCAGTAACATGACCTACACTGATGTGAACCTCTGAGCATGTCACCAGGACCACCATGATCTGGAAGATGGAGGGTCTGTGCCCAAACTAGCATCTCTGTTTAGTATGCATTGGAATCCAGAAAAAAACAAAACAAACAACATTATTGTGGAGACAGAGTAATGAAACTTCCACTGAAATGACAGAAAAGGCAATGACCTCTATTACTCTACTCTGCTTCCAAGCAGCTCTTATAGCTTTCACTGTCAATAAAATCTACAGTTATGTTTATACTAAGGTTTAAATTTTATTATTTTAACATGCTTGTTGCTGTATGTTAAATTTTCAGAATACATTAAATCAGATTTTTGCAATTTCAATAAAAATATATTAATATATTTTTCAGCTCAAGCAATGGAATATCTAATTTCTGCTGTGAAAAAGGACAGAATCTAAATACAATCAGCTGTAATTCACAAGCTGATTCTTTCAATATAGGTATTAATAAGAAGAAAATAAAAATTTACTTATTGGAAAGCTAGACTTACAGAGAATACAAATATGTTATTAAGATATTATTTTGGTGTTTCAAAGTGTGGACTTCATAAGCATTCATGTTAAGGTGAATGCTAATGTGGAGAAGTTAGACACAAAAAGCTGGAAAACTGCCATTATCTGCACCCTTTACAGGCGTGCCTACATTAAAATATAGTCCTTTTTTATTTGAATTTGCACCTTTCCAACCATTCCACTGCCTCATTCACTGCATTTACTGTTTCAGAACTGGCAACACTAGGAATGATGTAGACAATGTTACTAAGCGGGAAAACAAGGTACTGTTTTGTCAGTGCAAACAATTGAAGAGACCATCATGAACTGTGAAACGTTTTCAGCTGGCCACTGGCAGGGCTGTAGTTACAGGAGAAAGAGAACCTTAAAGATGGCAGCATGGCTGGGGGATCAGCAGCAGAGGTTTGTGCTACAGCTGCCTGGTTAATGCCTCCCCTCTAATTTGTGTAGATGGGGAGAAGGTGGTCATGGAGGGACTGCCAGGGTGAGAGGAAAGGAACTTATTCTAGTGGTAGAATGGAAGATGCTTGGAAAACCAGGGAACCAGTGTTTCCTCCTTCCCGTGAAGCTAACCCTTCAGGTCAGTGTGGCAGCAGAATAATGCAGTTCCCTTTGAAGGAATTATGGGGAGAAGGACAAAGAATAATTCCTTTCTGGAGCTGTTTAAATACTGTGTTTTAATAGCAACAATACAATTGTAATGACGCCTTGTGGATTAATGAGGGTTCCATAAATGTACAGCCCAAAAGGGATTGAGAAATTTACTGGCTTCTCTGTCTCTTCCTGGAAAGAGCATTTAAAAACAACACGCATTTGCTCTCCAAGGACGCATGGGGTTTTTAGCCAATGATTTCTTCTGTCTGGCTCATTGAGAGCTGCACAGAATAGAGCCTCTAATGGCACTTGCTGCATGGTTCCAGACCCTGTTTGTGACTTTGCCTGGTGACCAGACAGTAACTGTTCACACAGCACAGTAATGCTAAGGATTTCTTGCACAGGTCAAGGGCAAAGAGAAAATGACTACCTTACTGAGGTCATCTCAAATGCATTTCACTTAAAAGAAATTATGTGATCACAGACTTACCATATTGAAGCTAAAATGCTCAACTAATAATGGTAAGCTAAGTTTTTAGAATTGGTGCTGGATAACTAAACATGGTGTGTGAGAAGCCTCCTCAGATAAGGTGGTGTTAAGTGTTGGAGAACACAGCACAAAGCTGCACTGAGTTCATCTGATCTGAGGCTGTGGGGATAACATCCAAGAGCAGCAGTACCTGGAGAGAACTCTCCTTACAGCCCTCCCCAGCTGCTTCTTAATTTCTCCCTCAAGGTCAACAGCTGAACTGTTGGTAGAACCAACCAGCACAGGTCGTGCTCCTCAGTCTGTTGCTGAAGTTGTTTTAAGCCAGCGTGCAGGAGGCTGCAAGGCCCATCTGAGCAGCCTGGCTAGTGATTTTGAAAATGAGACAACAAGCAGCTGGGGATGGCAACCCATGCTCTGTACAGCTGCTGTGACAGAAGCATGGAGCAGGGAAAATGCAAGAGCAGGTATTTTTGGATGTCTCTTTGCTCAGAAGCAGGATGCCACTTCCTGGACTGAGCTGTTTTTCAATTTCACTTTAAGGCTACTAGGGTTCAAGCAAAGTAACAAACAGAAGGACTTTTCCCCTCTTCATTTCAGGTTCTGGGAAAGGAAGTAACTTCACTAGAAAAACAGTGAAATCTTAAGTTGGACTCTAACTGACAGGCCAGTATTCTAATGCACTAAAATCTACTCTAAAGAGTTAAACTGGAAGTGAAGTGTCTAAAGTACCTTCAGAAGATCCACCTGTGTAAAGGCTGGTAGATATTTCTTGGTGTCCAATTTCCACATGGGTTGGTATTTCACCACATGGCAGTACATTAATGGGGACAATGGTTGTTCCTTTACCTTCTCTCTCTGCAAAACTTCCTTCAAGAGCAGTTGAGGGTGTTGCAGAACTTCCTTCAAGTTGAGTTAGCAACAGCTCATGCCAACACTTGAATCAAAACTGGGTCCCCCTTAGCGAGGGTTTCTGTAAGAATTTTCCCATACATCAAATTTTAATTTAAAGTCATGCAAATAGCCAACTTTTCCACTGCCTCCTGAAATACAATTTCCTTTGACCTTCCAAACCAAAGTGATTTGACATTAACTCTCTGCTTCCACAGCAGGCTGCCCCTGATCAGAAGTTTCTAACACTTAAAACATCAGATGAACTCTTGATTCCAAGAATATGTAGCCTTCTTTCTCAAAAGGCTTAAATTAGGTCATGTTAAGAGGAGGAAAGAGGCATGCAGGCAATCTGCTTTCACTGGTGAGTAAAGTGTATGATATTCCCTGTTTTCTTAATAAGTAAGAAAAGATGGATATAATTAGCTGTCCCAAGGACCAAAGAAGCTTCTGACTTGCTACAGAGTGGCTGAAGTTTATGTACAGTGTAGCATACAGACCAACTCATATAAATAGTCCTCTTAGATTACTAAATATAAGGCCCTGTACTCTCAATCTCTAATGGAAGACTATTGCTCTTAGTTAGATACAATCCTTTCAATACAGGATAAATTTAATAATATTCTTTTGTGCACTGCTATCCCAAATGCTGACTGAAAATAAAAAATATGTATTTTCCTTCTTCTTTTTACCTAAACCTGTCATTCCTCCAGAAGAATGTTGCCTGAAATTCTAGTCATGAACATAATCAACTTAAAGACTCGCTCATGACTGAACTAATTTGATAGTTTCCCTTAAGTCTCCTCTATACATAACATTTCTGTCACAATGAGAACTCTGTTCAGGAGAAATATGACAATGGAATCTCCAGTTCATAATCACAGCTGAAAATCCTGGCTGTCAACTAGAATTTAGTGATGTGCCATTGAGATCTGGTTCCTAAGAGAACCTTGGTTGCTGTCAGGTGTCTTCTGGACAGAGCCTCCCAATAGTCCTACAGTGTCTGCTTGGGCATGAGGCCAAATGGCTTTGGAAACTTCACAGTAATGCCCAAGGAGTGCATGGGGATACTCCCTCAAACTGCTGGGGGAGTGATGCTACACAAATGACAAACCTGCTTCTGTGAGGGCTCCTGACGTAGTCTCAGGACAAAAAGGCAGCACTTGAGAAAAGCTTTTAATATTCTGTGCTTGCTACTGCAGTTTATTGCACATCTAGAATAAACATATGATGTGCTCCTTAAGATGTGAGAGCAACAGATGTGTAAAAATCACCTTTTAAATAACTAAATTTTATAAACACTGCAATACTAATATGCAGGCAAAAAAGGACAAAATTCAATGTTGCCATGTGGACTTTAATAGAGCATGATGTTTTCTGCTTGTTCCCTGTACTTGGGAATGCAGTATACCTCCTGCTTCTATACAAACACTGACTGCTGGATGGAAGCGAAGCACTGGTTTATCTTTAACAGACTCTGAGCTCAAATTTGAAGTTGCCTTGACTTCCCAACATAGAGAAATAAGAGGCTTTTTTTGCATAAATGTAAGATATATAGTAGCCTCTATATTACAAATTTCAAGTAAAATTTTGACTCAACTTTATTTCTAGGATCAGCCTAAATTCAGAGATAAACATGTAAGAACAAGTCAAATCAGCTTCCACACTAAGGCTGCTTTAGCTAACAGAAGACTCTTTTTACCAGAGACACAAGAACCACATCAGATATCTACATTAAAAAACCCTCCTCTGAACAGTATATGTTGAATTTGAGGATTTTTGGATATCTCCCCTATTTCTCTATATCTGTGTAAGCTTGGCTTTTATCTTGTATGTTGGCTGTGAAAATGCGGGGGGGATGGGGGGAAGAAGCTCTATCAGTTCTCACTTGAAGGATTAAATTACTATCTTCTACTCTGTGGAAATTCAAATACTGTAACAACAGCTGAAGCATAAGGCACCAATGACTTCCAAGTATGCAAAGAATAACTGATATTTAATATAATACAAAGGAAACAAGGGAAAATAATTTTGCTAATGACAACTGCATTATTTTAAGTGCTTCATTACGTTGGCACTAAGCAAGCAATTAAAAATACTGAAACCATAATTCCAGCAAAATGCTGGATGAGTAGGCTTTGGAGAAATCAAAGGATAAATCTTAGATATAAATTTTTAACTACAAAGTGCAAAAGCAATATTGCAGATTAAAACGAAAAACCTGAACTCCAATGTCAACCTCCACTTTTAAGTTGATGCCAGACGTGTTCTCTGTGGCACCTGGCAACTCATTTGTAACCTGTGATGTCAATTCCACTGTGATGGGCACAAACCCCCACTTCCAGAGTTTCATAACTCTGTAATTGTTTTGGAGTTAACACCATCAGTTAATATTGTCTCTTCTTGCTTATGTTCACTGTATTGCCTTGTTTCAGGAGACTTCTGAAGAATAGGCTACTACACAGCCTTAAAATGAAGTTTATGGAAAAACTTACCCTAAACTGATAAACAGCTACAAGACAATTAATCCTACTGAGATTTTGATAAGACTTCTCTGTACAGAAGCAAATAAATGGTGGTATCTTGTTTGACTTGTAAGATTTAAAATAGAAAGCATATGTCCTTACTCCTGTGTTGAGAGGCAAGACATGGCACTTGAACCATCCTGTGAGAATACACCAACTCATTTGGGTTTTCTCCTCTTTGCTGTTCTGACTGAAACCTCACAGAAAAAACTGCTTAAAGAAGTTGGACTGTGGTCCCTCAAGAGATGGATGTGAATCTGCTGCTGCAAACCATGACTGGATATTTCTAATCTACAGCACGGATGCTTTCCAAATGCTGGCAAACCACACTAAACAGGGTAACTATCTACAGGATCCTTATTCTAGTGCACTTTGAAAAAATAATTCTGTGCTAGTTGATCTCAGAACTAAGGTAAAGAAGCAACCCACAAATTGTTAAGGAGGTTGTTGAGGGGGAGCTATCAAAATAAAACAATCCTGAACTTTGACTGTTGGGGAAATACATCACTGGTGTTACTTTCTTTTCATAAAGGATGTAAAATACATGCACTTAATAGTACACACTGAAGTTAAAATGACAGAACAAAATCTGAAGAATGCGTTGAAAGAGTAAGTGAGGGTCAAGTAAAATGCCCTTCTGTATCTTGACAGAGTAACTCTCCCATCTTCCAGAGGGGGAAAAAAAGGCATAATCAAATTTCATGCATTTGAGATCACAGGACCAGATGTGCATAAATACTTGCAGAAATAAGACTTGGCTAATACTTCACACAAATGGATCTTCAGTTACCAACTGGACTGATGTTGCTTGTAGCCAAACAAGTGCATTTTCATAGCACTAAACTACCTGTAGATATTATGTTGGGTACAACAACTGCTGTTCAGACAAGTGCCTTCAGAACAGTTTGTTGACAGATACACTTACAAGCTCTGTTAGCAAATATTGTCCCTGAACAAGTGATGAGCTCTGTTGTCTGCTTTCAAAATTTTTCTGCAGCATATTTATTGGACTGTTCAATATTAACTGGTGCCACAAAAATTCTTAGGATAAGTGTAATAACGTATAATATTCTCATTTTCCTGCCACCATCAAATCTATTTCCCTTGGTTTTAATATTTTTAAAATAGCAAAATCCATGAGAAGAGGGAATAAATGTTCCTGGCTTGGATTTTGGGACATTAGTCACAACATGTTTCTGCACTAGTGTCATAGAGGAAGGAAAACCTATCTTTGCATTGAAATTAGAGGGTGGATTTAGGCTATAATTTAATTTCCACATGCCCCAATCATCCAGCATGCCCCAATGAGTCAGAAAGCTTGTAATTAACCCCTTTTCAGGAACCACAAGTAAACAGAATTATTTGGGGAAACTCTGATTACTCAATGTGAACTGGACTTCCACCTAGAGTGTCTGCTGTTGTGTTAAAATTAGGGATTATTTTGGAAGCCTGCTTCCTCAGTGATGCTTCTAGCCCTAGCAACTGTTCCTGCCTCCCAAAGAATCCCCTGCACACAGCCCCTGGGTGCAATGCCGTGCTCCTCTCTTGTGCTAAAAGCAAGTGCCAAGGTTGCAGATGTGCCCAAGTTGGTGGAGCTGAACTCCCTCCCTCATGGGAGCAGAGGAGAGTTTTCAGGTACTCAAAGTATTGAACAGTTTTTCAGAACACATTTCTCTCTTCCTTTCTATTAATTAAATGAGTGCATGCAGCAATAGGGTGCCTGGAAGATAAAGCATCTCTAAACTGCAGCTGTCCCTGGAACAGACTCTGCTCTTGGACAGGGGAAGGTAAGGCTGAGCTGATGTCTCCCTTGCAGGGAGCGTGGTCACAGCTGGGCATGAGCAGCTTCCTGTGGGGATGGTGTGGTGTCTCAAGGCTTCCTCACAAATGAGGAATGTCTGCTCAGCCTCTCTTCTGGTTTACTAAAGGCAACATAGACATTTCTCAACTATTTCAACTTGCTAAAAGTTTCAGTTATGAAATGCTTCTCCAGACTTTCCTGTTTGTCAGACTTTGCACTACATGGCCCCTGTGGCAACTATCAAGGTAATCTACCATGTTTTTGGAGAAGTGTGGTCCTGCCAGACGTAAATTAATTAATTTTTTTTTTTTTCAAGGACAAAAAAGGAAGACTAGACTTGAGACACTTCAACACAGACTGCAGAGTGCCTCTAATAAAGCTTCTTGTCCATGCTATGGCTGCTTGAGATCAGTTTGTTGTCTGACATCCTTCCTCTCAAAGAGCAAAAAGCATTTTCTCTTTAAGACAGCAGACAACAAAAAGTATTATTTCGTTCAGAGTTGGACAAAGGCCTTTATGTAAATTCTGCTATCCAATAAAGACTATGAACAAACACATGCAAAAAGCACTTAAAAGTTTGCTCCCTAGGCTTAACTTTCAAGGCACTCCTCACTTCTACCAACAGCTTAGTCTGGTCTTGTCAGAAGCTTATTCTTCTAATTGCCAGCACAAAGGTTTTTAATTTATGTTTTGACAGCTAAAATTCTACATCTTCATAAATACAAAGAACTGTCAATAGTGTCAGCACAGAAGCAAAGGAACCAGATGCAGTACTAACAGCTGGGGGAGACTGCAATGATTCTATAAAAAGTTAAGAAAAACATCTGCTTATAGTTTGATAAAAGCTATCTGTCTAAATCCAACCTAGAAAATCAGATCCTGCTACAGCTGGCATAGAGATTATGAACATCTCACAGAACAAGAAGCCCCACCGCCCTGTTTAGAAATAATAGGTTTTGATCAAAAGGATATTTCCTTCACTTCTGTCCTTTTTATTGTAAAAAAAGAAATATAAACCAACTCAGAACAATATTCTGATGTCTAAAGGGCAAGATATCAAGCTTGCATTTGCCTTCTAAGCTTAGAAAAATTTCCTTCAGTAAAATATTCCACATGTAAAAGAAAAATGCTCTATTTCTCACTCTCTTAGTTTGAACATGGGCCTTTAGGTCGAGTCTTTCTCTACTTTGCTGAAATCCTGGGATGGAAGGTGCACAAAGGCTCTCGGCTCTCTTCCAAGCTCAAATCTATCTCATTTCATCAGCTTTAAATTCACATCCAGGTACCACAGGCATAAAATCAGAATGCTTTTTGAAAGCCACAACATCAAAAGTTTTTAAACGAGCTGCACAGAAAGGCATTTACAGGCAGAATACGTCAGCAATAAAAGACACTGCACGCCAACACATGTGCCAGTACCTCACGGTATGACAAGGAACAAGGTGTTTAGCAGCTCCTGGACCTGACGACCAGGTATTTCCTTTCCAAGCAGAGGTGCTTAAGCGCTGGCCGGAGGGAAAAGGATCAGATCCTCCTGGCGCAGAGCTATTTCACCCGCCCTCTGTAAGCTGTCCTCGCCGCGGGTGGGGGGCTCCTGCTGCCCGGGGCCGCCGCCCCCGCCGCAGCCCCTCTCAGCGCCGGGCAGGGGCCGGAGGGGCGCTGGTCGCCGCCACCCGGCTGAGGACTTTGGCCGCGGGGACCCCCTCACCCGCAGGGCAGGGACGGGATCCCGGCCCCGGTGTCACGGGCCTCCTTCCCCGTCCCCCCGCCCCAGCCGGCTCAGGGCCGGTCCCAGCCCTGCGGGACCCTCCCGCCACCGCCGGAGTCCAGACGCCATTGAGAACCGCGTTGCCATGGCAACCCCCCTCCCGCCCCAGGGGCCTCGCCACAGCGGAGCGGCGATCCCCGCGCCCCCCGCGCCGCCTCACGGGCCCCGCACGGAGGATACAGCTTGAAGCCGCGGAGGATCTCCTTGGCCCGCTCGTCCGTGGCCGACATGGTCCTGCCGCGCCGCGGGCGGGCGGACGGGGCTGGGCCGGGCCTGGCGGGAGCGCGGCGGTGACAGCGGAGCCTCAGGACCCCCCGCCCCTCCCTCCCGCGCACCCGCCACTGCCCGGCGCAACCAACCCCAGCGGCCGCCAGCGGCCGCCCGCCGTCCCGCAGACCAATCAGCGGCTGCCTCCCCTCCTCGCCCCGCCTTCTGGCTCAGGAATGACAGCGCTACTGACCAATCAGACAGCGTTCTCCCTTATTCAAGGGTGGGTGCGCAGCGGTCGCTGAGACTTTTCGGTTGGGCCTGACGTGGCCGCGATGTGAGGCGCCGCAGGATGACCGGGCAGGGGGAGCGGGCGGTCCCTGGCCCGGGAGGCCTCAGCAGGGAGCAGTCGAGGGGTGAGAAACTGCCTCGGGCCTAGTCAGCGGCGGCCGAACAGCCCAGAGCCGCTGGAGCTTGGCTGGCGCTTCTCCCCAGGCAGTGGGGGTCCCGAGGTTTCGTCTCTGGGGCTGCTCGGCGGAGCTCCGCCCTTGAACTCGGGTGGTGCTGAGGACCCGGGTGCTCAGACCCAGAGCGGCTTCTACTGGAGACCTTCAGAACCCACCTGGACGAGTTCTGTGTCATCTGCTCCAGGTGACCCGGCCTTGGCAGGGGGTTGGACTGGATGATCGCCAGAGGTCCCTCCCAAACCTAGCAGTTCTGTGATTCTGCCTGTCCCGAGGCCGGAGCCAGCAGCACCAGCACCATTGTGGAGAAGGTTTAAGATAAATAGTGTGCTACCCCTTGGAACAAAGGCAGCCTTCTTTGTGCTGCAGAAATTTGAATCACAGATCAGTTTGAGTTGAAAGGGACTTTAAAGACCATCCAGACTGGCCTTGAAGACATCCAGGGATGGGGCATCCACAGCTTTGCCAGGCAACCTGTGTCAGTGCCTCAGCACCCTCACAGGAAAGAATTTCATCCTTCTATCTAATCTAAATCTGCCTTCTGTCATTTTGAAGCCATGCCCCTTGTTTTATCACTAGAACTCTATTGCCTTGTGAAAAGTCCTTCACCAGCTTTCTTGTAGAACCCCCTTAGGTACAGAAAGGCCTGAACAATGTCACCCTGGAACCTTCTCCAGGCTGAACAATGCAAATTCTTCCAGCCTTTCCTCATCAGAGAGGTGCTCTAGCCCTCTAATCATCTTCATGGCCTCTGTGTTTGTGTAGCAGAGTTGATTGTGGGGAGGTGAAGTCTCAGGTTTGTTAGCACATCCCAGGAGCCAGACTGCTCTTTAACATGAGCTAATTAACCCTTCTTAACAATCTGAGTGCAACTGATAAAAACATTAAGTCATGGATAAAATAAAGCCAACAGTTGTAACCCAGTCCTCAAATGAGGACCAGTGAACAGTCAGGGTGCCATCAGTACACTCACTCATGGCTCCACTTGCCTCCAAATTGCCCACTGTGCAAAAGTAGAGAATGTGAGTGTTAATAGAGGCTGCATTTAATGCATAGGGGCAAGGCCACTGCCAGAATCACTGACAAGAGATCTTCATAATAAAAATAGGCAGCATTTATTTTCCTGATGTATATGATCCATACTCAATTTCCCACCACCAGTTTAAGTGTATGAAGGGGTCATTTTGAGCCTGGGCAGAGTTCCAGGGGTGAGCTGTGCAAATATATGTATCTATATTTTGTTAAGAGTCCATCCTGGATTTTAGCTAGGCTGTGGAATTGCATGCTGTCTGAAGAGGAGGGACTAAATATCACTGAGGAGAAAAGACTGATGAGGAGAAAAGGCAAGCAAGACAAAAGGAGACCTGGAAAAGGCAGAAACAAATGGTTGCATGTAGGAAATGAGCCTGCCAGGTGAAAGTAGGACATGCTGGTTTACAGAAGTCATAAGAAACTCCATCCTGTCTCTGTTCAGGCTCCTCAGAGATGAAGGAGCCAGAAACCAAATGGATCTCATAGGAGGGAATTCTTGCAGCTTTGAAGGGCTTCTCTAGCACAGGGGTAGGGGTGTTTGTGGAGTTTTGAGTTGGAGCCTTTGCATTTTCTGGCCAAGTCTCAGAATTCCCAAAGTTGCCTTGCTGTGCTGGGAGGCACAGGCCTCTCATTCATGAACTTCGGCACATCACAGAAGAGCTCATAGCTGAAATGTGAAGCTCCTGTCACTAGTGCAGGGCCAAGCAGCCGTGGAATACGTGACAGCACAACTCAGAGTGACAAAAATCCTGGGATCTCTCACAGTCACAAACAGCACTCTTGAGCACATCACCTTAAAAATCTCCTTGCAAGAAAGTTGCAAGGAGATTCTATTCCTCGGTGCCACTTGGAACTGAAAACCTTTCCTTCACGTCTCTGGCAAGGGTAGCAGCTTCTGAGCTACTACTGCAGGCAAGAAGATGCCTCCAGCCTGCTTTCTGCTTCTCCAGCAGCTGTTCTCAAGGTGCAGGTAAAGGAGATGGTGTTTCTGCAGAGCAGAGTAACTGGGAGATAGTTTAGGTAGCCCCAACTGGGGCTTCATCCCATCCCACACCTGATGGAAGAGGTTGTACAACTTCACATCTACAGCCACACAGACATCACTCCTTGCCTGGCTGAGAGTCCAGCAAGCAGCTTAGTCCCTGGATCCTGGGAAATAGAGTTTGGAAGCTTTTCAGTAGGGCCTGGGAGCTCCCCTCCACCATGCTCTGGAGATGTGTGCTGGCAGCTGCAGGGAATGGGGATGAATGGATGAAGGGTCGTGGAAGCACACACAGGTGAGTAGAGAAATATAAGGAAAATACAAGAAACACAAAAGTGTTTTCACTCTTGGCCCTCTCCTTGGTGAGGTCAGATCTCCTCAAAGTCTGGGGGTCCAGGACCCCACTGCTTGGGGACATTACTATGGAAGTGCAGGGAAATAAGATGAATTATGTGCTGCCTAAAAGAGCAGCACATTCTGGACTGCAGAATCACAAGGGGAAGAGGTGGGGTGAGTCAAGAGATAATGCCAACATTAAAAGATAAAATGGATTAACATCTCCTGGCACACAGAGAGCTGCGTGGGTGGAGCAAGAGGTTGCAATAGCTGTTTAAAAAGGAATGAGACAGCTGGACATACACATATTTTTCCTCTTAAAAACCCATCCCAAAAGCTGAGCTTAGCTGATGCTGTCCTCCAAAGTCCAGGTCAGTCAGCCAGGCTGGCTGTCAGCAGTTGGGAGGTATCAGGACAGGGACTCCTGGCTGACCTACATGGGGCTAACAGATGATTTTTACCCACAGGCTCTAGCAAAAGGTTGCAGAATCCATGGAAAATAGCTCACAATCATGTATTTCCATTTCTATTTCAGCCTGGAATTCAAGCTTTAGTGAGTGTTGGGAAAAAGGAGGCCACACACTGCTTGTCCAAGGCAACTGTTCCAGCATGTCTGCAGGATGACAGGAACCGTGGGGAAGGGCCTGGTTAGGATGTGATTAAAGAGGTAATTCTCCCTCCCTGTGCAGATGAGGGCTAAGTGTGGCTTAAGTAAATTACTGACTGGCTTGTTATAGCCCTGGCTGAGTTCCCTTGTTGCGCAGGGCCTGGTTTTTTACATCCAATTTGCTTTGAAGCCCAGAGTGTCACAGCAGCATTCCAACACCTGCATCTCTGCACTTGTCTGACACCCCTTCTCTGATGGATGATGGGACCCTAGGGATCTGCTGTAGATGGCTCTGAGACGCAGGCTAAGCCCCATCAGTTTCCCTAATAGTTTCTGATGTTCATTCCATGAAAGTTCACCCCTCCTGACCATGCTGGTCCATGATTTGATGATCTTCAGGGACTTGCTGACTGAAAGCCAGAAGCACTTTGCTCTCAGCTGAAGGATTTTTAACAGAGGCACATTTTATTCACAACGTGGCATGGATGAGCCTACAAACCTTTGGGAGGTTAACAACCCCCAATTCCCTCTTGCTTCCACTCTTGATGTGATACCCTTTCAACCATCTTTTGGCTCCTCTTCTATGCCATGGGGAGGATCTTAACCCTTCCAGTTCCCTCCCTGCCCCCCCATGTCACAGCCAGAGCTCTGCCCTTTGGTTTATCATTTGTATGGACCACTTTTCTATGGAGTTCAAAATCAGTTCTATCTATCTTCACTCCATCTCTTGCTATTTCCCAGAAGGACTGGCCCAAAAGTCTCAGCTGGTAGAATATCCTGAGTGGGAAGTGACTCACGAGGATCATGGAGCCTAACTCCTGTCCTTGCACAGGACAGCCTCGGGAATCCCACAGTGTGCCTGACAGTGTTCTTCAAACACTCCTTGAGCTCTGCCAGGCTGTGATCACTTCCCTGGGGAGTCTGTTCCAGTGCCCCGTGCAATCCTTCAATCTAATAATGGCCCTACTTCTAATAACGAAGTGGCCTTACAACAGCAGCCATTTGCACGGGTTATTTTGGGGTGCAACCCCCTGTGATGCTGCCACAGGACCTCGTATCCCGCAAAAAGAGAGGCAGGAATTTTCCTTGCTTATGCTGGAACAGCTGCTGGGACGCAGCGGAGCAGCTGTTCCAGCATAAGCACGTGAAGTTTGCTCCGTGTGCTGCTGGAGCATGGCTCTGCAGGTGCCAGCACAGCCAGCCCGCCGTCCCCATCCCGGTACCCCGGGGATGCCGGGTCGCGGTTCCCGCTCCTTGCGGCCGCCGGGGATCGGGCGGAACGTTCGGCGCGGCCCGCGCGTTCCGGGGGGGAAGGAGCCGCGTGCGGACACCGGCGCCGCCATCATGGCGGCTTGAGGCGCGGCGGATTGGGCGCCGGCAGCGGCGGGACGGGAGGCCGGGAGCGGAGAGGTAATGCCGGGGCTGGGAGAAGCCTCCCAGGAACAGGGGCGGCGGTGAGGGACCCCCAGTAAATTACCCCCTGCGGCAGGGCTCGGTGGCGCCCGAGGGCTCTGCCAGGGGTCTGGGGAGAGCGGCAGGGCCGGGAAACCCCCGCCTTCCTGCTGCAGGTTGTGCGGGCCTCTTCCCGCCCTGAAACTCCTTGAGCTACCTTAGAAAGGCCTGGCCGTGAGAGAAGCCCGGCTTGCCCCTCTGCTTGGGTTGTAGTCTTTGGACAAGGTACGTTGGAGTGTGTGCTGTATTTCAGTCACTTCTCACAGGGGTGAGTCGGTTTTGGAAGCAGCGAGGTATTTCCTGTGACACGGGTGCACACAGGTTGTCATAGCACCGCCGTTGTCCGAACATTTGCTTGGAAAGGGGCAGAGAATTGGCGTCTCTTCCCCACCAGGGCATGGATGCAGGCAGCCAGTCTTTTGTAACCTCCTACACCAGCGTGTGGCTTGATCACCTGTGATGGAGGACAATAGAACTGTGAAGTCTGAATCTCATTCTCAGTACAGTCAATCCATATTCTCTCGTGAGGAAATTGTCCTCTCTGTGAGCAGAGGGAGCACACTGATGTGTTAGGCAGGCACACCGACTGTTCTGTAGTGCAGGGATTTCTGGTCAGAGCTGAGGTGCTGTTCAGCCAGGCTGCACGTGTGCCCCTGGTGGAAAGAACCCCAGAGAGACTTCGGGGGCTGAGATATCTCAGTGTGGAGAGTGTTAAAGGCTGCCCTCTAAAGCTGAGACCATTTGTACCTGCAGGTGTTATAGAACAAAGTAAAGTGTATTTTTAGAAGTTGACTAATACAGGAAGCTGTGATGCCTTCACAAGCCTTAATTTGGTTAGGCCTGGTGGAACAGCAAAGCCTCCGTATGACTGTGCTGCCCCCACAAGGGTGGGTGTGGGCCCAGCCCACGTGGGTCACACAGAACCAGACAGATTCTCTGGTGTTTGGTTTTCATCAAGGTTATACCCTCTGCTGGATAATTATCCCATACAAACATAAACAAAACCTCTGTTATCTGCTAAGTCCTTTGTTTGGTTTCTGAATTACAAGCTTGGAAAGTTTTGTCTTAGTTGTTTGTAAACAAACAGCTCATTTTGTGGAACTTGTTAATAAATAGTGGTTTATATTTCAAAAGCAACATGTTGGTGCTGGGAGAGAACATGCACACCAGAAATGTCAGGCAGCAGCTGAAGACAAAGACCTCTCTTTACAGGGGACTTAAATAGAGCCTTTGTAGTAAGGGTATTTTTATCACTTAAGCTTCACAGTTACCCCAAACACTTGAACTGCACAGTGCAGACAGGGGAGCTGCTCACAGGCCCCAGTTCTTTTTGCCTTTTGGGCTCAGAAAGCAGTGGGAATTATGGAAACACGCTGTATCAATAGGCAGAGTCCAGGGAAAAGGTGGATGTGAGGGCATACAGAGTGCATCAGTCTTTCACAGGGAATTCTGTTAGTTGCTGCTTTGGAGCTGTGTAATGAGGAAGGAGGAAGTCAGTCAAGTGTATCAATAAGCATCTTTACAGTTGGCATTATTTGGCTGCATCACTAGAAGGAAAAGTCTGAAAACAGCATGAAATACAAATTCTTACCCTTGCAGAAGGGATCTGCAAGAGCAGATCCTTTTAGGGAACTGCTCAGACAGAAATTGTGGGACTCATCCTTGCTCCCCAGCTAAATCAGCAGTTGAACCTGCTGGGTTTTTAAAAGGCCTGCCCCCTGAATGCTGAAGAAAAGGCTGGCAGCTGAAATGTTGCTATGCTGAGAACACCTTCTGGTCCCCTGCCAGGCAGAGCTCAGCAGAGGAGAAAGGATGTGTTAATATTATGTTCTTTTACTGACAGATTGAAAACCTAGAATGGCAGGAGAACAGAAGCCGTCCTGCAATCTTTTAGAGCAGTTCATTTTACTAGCCAAAGGAACAAGTGGCTCAGCTCTGACTGCTCTTATAAATCAAGTGCTGGAAGCTCCTGGGGTTTATGTCTTTGGAGAGCTGTTGGAGTTAACAAATGTGAAAGAGGTAAGAGTTGAGTTTTTATTCTAATGCCCCTTCTGCACTACCAGTATAAGGGATTTCCAGAAATTTCCACAGGCAGCCTGTGGGTGAAATTTCTGTGCCAGGAGGGCCTGTTGCAACTTACCTAGGTTGAGAGATGTTTTTGAATGAGAAACTGACCTTACTTTTGTCTGTATATGTTAGGTGTTAAAGAATACCTATATGAAGTTTTGCTACCTTAAGGCAATTGCTAGCACTGCAAAAACCTGGCAGCAGCACAGTAGCAGTTTTAAGAAGGCACTTTGGCAGCCAACAAGGAAAAAAATCTCTTTCTACTTCTTTACTGTCCTGGAAAGCAGAACTTCAGTGCTCTCCAAAAGTCTTTGTGAACAGATGTCTAGTGTATCAGGCCTGGGTGGTAACCAAATCCAAACCGTTTCAAACCAAGGTGGAAAGCAAGTTCCAGAGCTTTTACTGAGAGTGCTTTGCCAGCCCCTGCCTCTTCTACAATGAAGGAATCTAAGCTGAGTATCTCTGCAGCTGGAGTAACACAGTGTACAGCAAGTTTGGCTTTCCAGACAGGCTCTTAAATATGCATAAAAGCACCTTGATGGTTATTCAGCATCAAATCACAAGTGCTGGTTTTTTCCTGGGTTTGTGTGCAGTTAATGATATTAAAAACCCAGTCAATAAAAATCACTGCTTGGTGCTGCTGTTATTCCAGTGAAGTGTTTGCAGGCAAGAGAGGAGCTGTTACCTCCAAATGCACTCCAGGTACAGTGTCCCAGCTTGCTTTGCTTTGAAGCTCTGGTGGCTCTGCAGGTAAGCTGTCCTAGCTTTCACAGGATCCTCACCAGCCATCACCATTACCTGCTTGCTTATCACCTGATGAGAGGAGCTGGCCCTGTAGGTTGTCAGCTGGAGTTAAGATTTGCATTTTTATTTTACCTCCCAGGTTGCCACACAAAGCATTGACAGTCCAAACTGGAGTTAAGTTCCAGTGCATAGAAATGGCTGGATGATCTTGACTCTAAAACTCCTGCAATTTCCTCCTCTTGAAGCCTTAGGAAGGAAGGGTCCCTCTTGGGATATATTTGCTTTTCTGCTTAAGTCCTGTGCAGACTTCAACCATTCTCTGGAGAAGGTGCCTTTCAGGGTTGTGTTGCCCATTTTATGGGATGTTTCTTTTCTCCCCATCCAGCTTGCTGAGGGGTCTAATGCTGCTTATTTCCAGCTGCTGAACCTGTTTGCATACGGAACCTACCGGGACTATGTAGGTAAGAGACTGCTGCCCTTTGCAGAGGCTGGGACTGGGTTGCCCTTCATGATTGTCAGAGGCAATTCTTTGCTTTCTTAGACGTCTGGTGTAGTGTGGCTGGGTGAAAGCATCCAGGAACAGGAGTTGCTTAGAAGGAGAATTGTCTGTATGGGGGTCTGGGTCATGTGTGCTTTTTGCTTGCTAAAAATGAAAGGAAGGGTTAGAGACTCTGGGGTGCTGCTGGTTTGGATGGGACTGCAGTGCTGGGTTGAATTGGTCTGCAGCAGAATTCATTGGCGTTCACCCTCCACTTACCTCTGTAGAGGCAAATTTCAGACATCTCTATGGAAATTTAGATAACACCGGTTATGGAAACTGCAGCAAACTTAGACAAAATTGTTCTGCATTATTTATAAAAACCTATATGGTTTGTGAGATAACCTTTATTCCGTGACGGCATTGCTGAAACCAAGTGAATAATTTCTTAGCTAGAATACAAGTTGAAATAATGACTTTTATACAGCTTTAGAAAGACTATGTGTGAATCATCTTTGTATCTGTTGAAATGGGCTTTTATCTCTAGTGCTTATGCTTCCATTCTGCTACAATTTAATGCTTCATTTGTGGGTAGCAGCCTCATCCAGACCATTACAGAGTGTGACAAATAATTCTGTCATAGTGCTGTTTCTCAGGGTGGTGGATGAGCTATCTAGTTCCTGTAAGGAGCAGTGGCATCTGTAAGTGCAAGGACTGGAAATTCCAGTGTCTGTGGAGCAACATGAGCCTCATGAATTCTGTGACTGATTAGAGGATGTGCTTGCTGTCCATGGCTCTTGTGTCACTGTGTGACAGGACTGCTCATTCTTCCTTTTCTAGTGAAGAAAGAGAAAGGGGGAAAAGCAGTCAAAATGAAGAGCATTGGATGAGGTGGGATGGATGGGAGAACTTGAGTGGCCCTGAAACACTAATTTCCATTAAAGTAGATATTTTAAAGAGTTTCTTAGCTTTGGAGGGCTGCCAGTTTCCTTTCTCTTTTAAATATTTATGAGGCACATGGATATAATACAGTGACAGTGTGGTCATCTAGATTAATGACTTCTCCTATCTTCCTCAGCTTGGTACTTTGCGCTTTAAATTCTGCAGCTCTTCAGAGAAATAAAACCAGCTGTATTTGCAACCAGATCAACAAAGGGGGAAGATTTTTTTTCTATCAGCTTGTTAATGAAAGAAAAATTCCTTGGTAGAAACAAAGCCATTGACCAACTGTTTCAGCAAGGCACCAGTTATTAATTACCTTATAATTCCAGAACCAGGATTACTAAAAGAGGAGATAAAAATAGAATTGCCAAGTTGTTCTTAACTTTTCCCCTTCTCTCCCTGGTTGTGCCAGTTTATCTGCAGCAGCATGCTCTGCTCACCAGCCAGCACCCACATTAGCTGGAGGTGTTTGGTATTTCAGGGTGTAGTGTAGCATAACTAGCCTGAAGTTCTGCAGCTGGATTATGTCATTTTCAAAGTGGAGTCCTGAATCTTGTCTTTTTGACATTAACAGCAAACAAAGATAACCTGCCTGAATTAACGGTGACTCAGAAAAACAAGCTGAAACACTTGACGATCGTAAGCCTGGCTTCCCGAATGAAGGTAAAGTGTGTGGGGTTTGACAGCTGTTGTCTCTTGGTTTTGTTTTAGAAAATGGCATTCATTCCAGAGCACTGAAGTTGTATCAGACTGCATGAGTACTCACCAAAAAAATCCTGTATTGGGAAAGTACATGTAGGGTACAGTGTTCTCTCCTTGTGCATTTGGGATATTAACTTAGTGGACTTCCGTGGGTGAAGTCTGGGGGTGTCTGAACTGACATGCAGATTGGTCAGGAAGGTCTGGGAAACTTTGTATGGCTTTTTTCACTGCTGGAGATGGAGAATTCATTGTTTTAAACACTGACTTTTTCTTCTAGAGAAAATTATGCAACACTCCTAATTTCTTCTACAATCCCATTTACCTTTTTTCTTCTAGAATGTGCTATACTATACCAAAGCTTCAGGAATTACCAAAGTCAGAATATTTCACAGCCTGGCAAGCATTTGTTCTGCCATGATCAGTCACTGCTGCACCTGTAGGTCAAAGTGTAGGATACAATAAACATTTGAGTCTCAACCTTTTGAGACTTAGCCATTCATTTTCACTCTAGGACTGTTAACTTACTCTTGGTCTTGCTGTTTTTAGTGCATTCCCTATTCTGTGTTGCTGAAGGACCTGGATATGAGGAATCTGAGGGAGCTGGAAGATCTCATTATTGAAGCAGTTTACACAGATATTATCCAGGGGAAGTTGGATCAGCGAAACCAGGTGTTAGAGGTGGATTTTTGTATTGGCAGAGACATTCAGAAGAAGGACATCAGTAACATTGTCAAAACACTCCAGGAATGGTGAGGCAGTCTCTCCACCCTCCTTATTCCTTGTACATAGCTTGTCCTGTTTTCCCCCTCACAGTTTCAAGTGCTGGCTCAATTTCACCATGTTCCATTAATCAGGACTCTTATGCTATAAGTAGGCAGTTGGAGGAGGAGTCTGTTGGGCAAGTTTTCCAAAATCCCATCTGGGATTCAATTTGTATTATGTATCAAGCCAAACTCTACCACATTGTGAGCTTCTGCCCTCACTGTAGCTTTTACATGGCAGAGCCCCAGTGACGAGTCGGGGACTTTGCAGAAAGAGGTGCCAAACTGGACTTATGGTTCTGTTGGGGGAGCTGCAGCACTTAATAATGAGGGCAGAACTGTTACTTTTCAGCCTTTTTCACTGTGTTGAGAACTGTGTGGGCAAATTCTCAAGAATCACAGGTCTTTGGATAGGATGTCTCTTCAAGTTTGAAGTTTCAGGTGGCTTTGTCTTTGCTCCTGCAAATGCAGCCTGTCTGCAACTGTAGTGGGACTGTGGCATTATCTCTTTGTACCTTTGCCAGGAAGCTGTTTCTCATCTTTTTGTAGGATTCCCTTTCCACCTAAAGAAATTCCCACATAGACTGTGGAGCCATTGCAGGTCCTGAGCTGACTGGGAATTGCTTCCTAGTTGCTATGGCAATGAGTGCATAAAAAGTAATTAAACTGCTGGGCAAATATGCTGTCCTGTAGTGGGGGCAGGTTTTTTGCTTCTCTGCTCCAACTCCCTCAGTCCCATCACTGTGGGAGGGCTCCGACAGCTTCCAGGACCTTGCAGCATTGTTTGGAAGGTAACGGTGAACCCACTGCCAATTCCCTTTTTGTCTTTCCAGTTCTGAGTTCCATGCTGAGTGCTCTTGTCATTTGAACACTTAACAGGCAGGAGGATTATCTCAATATTACTTTTTTCTATAATTTTAAAATTTTGCACTTGAATACTGTGTTGCATCCTGTTTAAGTTAATTCTGTCTGAAAAGGAAGATGAAAGTGCATTGAACCTGCGCTTACTCTGTGATGGTAAGGGTAACACAGACTTTCTAGAGAGTGCTGAGAACTGTATCAAGTACACAGCAAAGCTTTTTCTTGCCAGCTTTTTGCAACTCTAAGCAGGAAGTATAAATTTAATAATCTCTTAAACTTTTAGATGAGCGTGACTTTTCAGATTGCCTGATTGAGCTGCTCCAGGGAGAATTTGTAAACACTGTTTGACATCATTTGTATCTTGCAGGTGTGATGGCTGTGAAGCAGTTCTTTTAGGAATTGAGCAGCAAGTACTTAGAGCCAACCAGTACAAAGAGAACCACCACCGAACTCAGCAGCAGGTAGAGATGGAGGTGGGTACAGAGTCATCTCAGGCCTCTATGCTGTTGGATAAATGTTTGTTTGCTGAAGGAAATAATCTCTGTAATAAAAGCCTGGTTGATTGGTCTTGGCTCTCAGAAGAAGGCTAACAATCATGCAAATCAGGCATGGGGTAGAAATAAAACACATCTGCTTCTGAGTGCTAGTATGACCACAAACATCAGACATCCAGCAGAGTGGACCTTCAATTGATTAATTTTTATAAATTTAGGCTAGGTGACTGCACTAATTGTGGTTTCCTATATTGATTCGTTAGGAAAACTGTGCTTTTACCACAAATCTTTATTGCAACTCTTTACCTTCGTACAAGGCGGGCAGGGGGTAAAAACCACTTCTCTTTGTAAAACGTGGAAGTGTAGTTAAAAATCTCCGGAGTCTCAATTGCTTTCGCAGAAAGTGCCCGCGGCAGCTCCCCCGAGTCGGGCCGGGCCCTGGCGCGCTCCCGCCGTTAGGTGGCAGCACGAGCCCGCGCTCCGGCCCGGCCCTGCGCCCGAACCTCGGCTGCGGCCGCTGGGAAGGTGGGGATGGGCCTCCCGAGGCACTGCATCGGGGGTTATCATCCCTGCAGGTTAATGTTTGCATCTGCTTGGAGGCTTGATCGGTATCCATAGCACATTTGGTTTTCCACATGCCTTTGTCTTGGAGTTGGCACACTTGACTCCCAAACCGTGGGGGTTTTTTGAAGGTTTGCTCACTGTATTTCTGGTGATCCCGGCAGAGTTCCAGGGGATTGAGGATGGTGCTTAGTGCTGTATCTCTCCTTTTCAGCCAGAGTAGCAGAAGCATTACTGCTGCTTCCCACAAAACCAATTTCTGTTCCTATTTCTTAGCAAATAACCTGTGTCTCAGGTAGGCCAAATGGCATTTTTGCTTTTTAAGTTCTGTCCTGAGAATAAATTTTCACTGTCTCCTTTGCCCTTCCTGCTTCTGGCTGACAGAATGGTAGGATGGATCCTTCTGCACCAAGGCAGTTGTAGGTCCCTCCAGTCAGACAGAAGGGTGGTTCAATATTGTACCATTGTTTTTAGGAAAAAAAGTAATCCCTAGTTATTCCAGACTGGAAATACTATCAGCTCTGTCTGTAAACGAGGATGAAAGATTACCTTTATTAAACTCAAATGGAGAGCATGTTACTGCTGGCAGAGTCTCTTTTCATCTCCACTCTTATACTCCAGGGGTTTTTCAATATGTTTATGAACAGAGTGTCTGCTGCAAGGGGAGGAAGAAGCAGGTGCTGATTCACTGTCTCTTCTTGGCCAGGTCACAAACATAAAGAAAACATTAAAAGCTACAGCCTCGTCGTCGGCACAGGAGATGGAACAGCAGCTGGTAGAGCGAGAGTGCCCTCCACACACAGAACAAAGGCAGCCCACAAAGAAGATGTCCAAAGTCAAAGGGCTGGTCTCCAGCCGTCACTAGAACATGCCATCTAAATGTCATTCAGTTAGGAATGACAACAGGAGGAGCAAAAAGGGCCTGTGTCTCCTTTTTCAGTGGGTTCTGGGCCAGTCCCTTCCCAGCTGGCAAGTAAAAGCCCTGTTTGAACAGCTCCCAGTTAGCAGCACCTGGCTAAGTTACACTGTGCAGCTCCTATGAGTTTTCAGGGTGTCTCTGTTCCGGTCCTGTCAAGGGGGACTTTTAAAGAAAGGGACTAACCAAAAGGGGCAGGAAAAAACCAAAATATCTGTGGACCGTTTTGCTCCCTCCCAGCTAGTTCATTGCTGCTTAACCTTGAGGAAGCTGCTCTACTGAATCAGATCATGAGAGAGCCTCCATAGCAAGCATCTGAATCCCAGGGTTGAAGTGTGGCTACCAAAGCCAGGCTGGGAGCGAGGAAGCCATCAACACAGATCTTTTCATTCCCAAAGGGAGCACAGGAAGATTTCTAGGCCAGGAACTGCTTTACATGGAAGCCTTCAGCCTTTCCGCTACCCCTGTCTATTTTAAACTGGGGTGAAATTCACACTACCTCGCTCTGTGAAGATGAGTTCCAGTGCTGGGCTGTTTACTTAACTGTCTGTTTACTGCCCTTACTAAGCCCTTTAATCTCTCACAGATGTAAAGCACTGTTCTGCATCTCTGAGGCATCAGTACAATAAGGAGGAAGCAGGCTGCTCTTTCCCACAGACCTTGCAGGTGGTTAGGGGCATGCTAGAAACTATTCCTCCCGAATGTGATGTGACCTCCCAGAGCTGCTTGTGAGTTGTTTCCCCCATTGATACCTTCAAAGGGTAATGCATTCGCTCTTCCTTGGATGCTGGCGACAGTGGGAGAGGAGCCTGTTTGGCATGGAGGCAGGCTGGTGGCCCAGGACCCACTGGCAGGGGTCGCAGCAGCATCCCCTTGCTGAAGCAATGGACTTGATGAGTCTTTCTGAATTTTGAACACTTTCAGGTTGTATTTTCCTCCCTTTTTTTTTTTTTTTTGTACATTGTTGTGATTTGAAAGCATTTCAGCCTTTGTTTTGTGGGGTTTTTTTTTATTTGTTACAAACTAACTTCAGGTGATTTGCACCTAGTTTGGCACGGTGTGGGGTTTTTTTTAAGGGGGAAGCATTGGAACAGCAATTCATATAAAAGTACATTTTAGAAAAAAAATTAAAAATGCTGATTTAATGTCAGAGTCTGGAGTCTTGACTTAGAGGCTGTTTTACGCTTGTTGTCCAATGGCAGTTGTTCACTTGAGCATTTATTTGATTCTTGGTGTATGTTGACCAAAGGTCTGATTGATCTCTGATGCATCTGGGAGACAGGGAAGCCTCTTCACGTTTTGTCAGTCGTTCATCTTTGTCGAGATTTGTGCAGAAGGATGTGTGGCAAAGCTGGTAGCTGAGCCCTGTGTCCTGAACCTAAACAGCTTTGTTGCCTGTTTGTGGAAGGTTCAGAGTTGTGCTCTTAGGCCAGTCAGTTCCTTTGCATCTAGCAGAGTGCTGCTTTGTAGTTTGGCTCCTCCATTTCACTTCTGTAAAGAGAAGCTCTTTCCCTGAGCAGGCAGGGGAGCTGTTTAAGCAGAGGACTGTGACAATGCTCATGTCCTGCAGCCAGCTGTCACCTGCATTTGCTCGTGCAATGCACGTGCCTTCCTCTTATTGCTACCAGGACTCTTTGCCATCTGTGTGTTTGCAGTCCTCATTCACACAACCTGCTCACTTGTGAAAGTAAATCCCTCTTCTTTTCTTCTCCTGCAGTGCAGGCACACCAGCTTTCAGTCAGGAGAGGAAGATCAAAATACTCTCCCTCCAGCTTCTTCTGGGTCAAATCCCAGACGCTTCTGATTCTGGTCAGGCTTCTGATTCTTTACCAGTTCTCTCTTCCCCTAGAAATGCAACAAGGATGTTAAGTGGGTAAGCCCAGAGCGTGAAACCTTCACCAGTAACTCAATGGAACAGTTTCTCAAGCAGTGGCTGTATTAGCTCCAGTTTCAGCTTCTCACAGTGTTCTGCTGACAGCTTCTCAGGAGGTGCAGGTGGACCTTGTGTTCCCAAGTCTGTGATGGAGATGGACTGCGTCTCTTTCTTGCTTGCTGTGTGGACAGCTGCGATGTGCTGGTCATCCATTTCCTCACTGGACTTGACTAGTGAGGCTCTATGGTCCTCTTTCCTTTCCATTTTTACTATCAGTCCTGCAGAGTGGCAGGAGGAATACAAATGCCTTTGGGAATCATTTTAGCTCTTCATCAAGCCGCAGTCTGCTGGGGAAGTTAGATGCGAGTTTGGTGCCCTTGGTGTTTATTCCCTGCCAGTTACAGGAGTCACATTAGTTTACTGAAGCTTCTTTTGTGGTTGGAAGTTTTTGAGTTTGTTCTTGTGTTTTTGCTGTTCTCAAAGCCTGGCTGGGGGTGAGGATCTTATTTACGCTTTGGTTTGCATTGCCTTTGATCAGCAAAGCAGCAAGAGGAAGTAGCACTTTGAATAAAGACCTGTCCCATGTCTGATGGTGACAGAGGACAGGGAAGGGACTGGTGTGTTGGAGGGGATGGAGCTGTTTGCATGTTTGGCTTTCCTGGTGTGCCAGCAAAGGGCTTGGTGCTGCAAAAGGAGGGGGATGTCTGCAATGAGCCCAGGCTGAGATGAGTCATTAACAAATGACATGCACAGAGTACCTGGGGGAGGCAAACAGCTCTGCAGCAGCTGGTTAATGAATCTGGCTTGAAGGAAAGAGTTAGAAGCTATTCCAGAAATGAAGCAGAAGGCAGAGTTGTTAACGGGCAAGGATGCAGGAGGTACTGTGCTCTTTGAGAACAACAACAGATAAAGACTGTGTTGATGTCCTCTTGACTGGAGGAAGGGCAGCAACTCAGAGCAGAGTTTAGTGAATTAGGGGTTGAATTGTGAGCAGTTTCGAGTGGGGAGTGCCCAGGGAGCTGAAGAGGGAGGTGGAAGCAGAGGCATATTTGATGCAAACTCCCATGGATTGGCTGTGCCTGCTGGAGGCAGCTAACACAGCTTGTCTGAGCACTGCTGGACACTACTCCCTGGTGCAGGGCGAGCATCCTGCCCTGCTTTGGTTTATGGCAGCGATGGGATGCTCCAGCTGCAGCTTGCTCCAAGATTGCAGCAGGACCAGACTTTGAGCTATTGAACTTCTGTTTGCCTTTTCCACCCAGAGGGAGAGACAGTGGATGGAAACTGCCTTCCCTCTGCTCTTCAGGGCTTTATTGTCTAGCTTTGTGTTCTGCAGCTCCACTTGTACTAGTGCTTGTTTAATATGGAATTGAGCACTGAGCTGGAAAATGGAAGAGAGGATCTCAGCTGATTGCAGTGCTGGTAGGCTGCCCTAGCCCTAAAGCTGTGCCTCATGCTAACAAATGTCCCTGGCATTCCTGCAGAGACTCGCTTGATACCAGCTAACATCAGGCAATTCTGGAACACAATAAAGCAGTGCTGATGTCAGTCTTTAACAGAAGAAAAAAAAAGTTTTGGATTAAAATCTCTTCTTCTTCCCTCCTCACCTTCTTGGCTAAGTTGAATGCTAACTTACTCTTGTGTTAAGAGCAGGAGGGAAAATCAGTGATGCTGACAGACCCTTCTGTCTTCAGATTTGAGACTTGTCCTGCAATCAATCTTGTGCAGCTCTAGGAAATCCCATGGATGCATGTGGAGCTGCTCTCAGGCTTGCAGGTCTCTTTCCATGGATCATGTACAGGAGTAGGACCTGCAGAGCTGCTCTCCAGAGTGAAGCTTTTGGGCAGAAGGTGAAGCTTTTGTTCCTTACAGAAGACAGTGGTCAAAGAAGCGGCCATTTTCCCACCAGCCCTGCAAAGTGAATTTTGCTGAACATCTTTCAGTTCCTGAAAGAATGTAAAAGGATGCAAGACCCCAGAGGGTGTTTTTGGGTTTAGTGTTCTTACCCTACGAGGGCAAAATGCATTGGTCCCTGTGTGCCAAGCAGACTTGTGCTTACTCACTGCAGGGAAGACAGAAGAAACAGTGCCCTTATCTTTGATAGCTGTATTAGAACATGAATCACATGGGCAAACCAGGCTTTTCCTAAACTTTCAGTTCTGTACAGGGTTATATAAGTTCAGCTAAGCTAGAAGCCACACAAAGCCCACCCCTGCACAGTAAAGCAGCCCAAACTTGTGCATTTGTGGGCCTGTTGGTGCTGGGGATTCCTATTTTTGGTCTGAACCTGTTGCAAACTGCAATGCAGAAAAACCTTGCTCTTTATTATTCTAATTAATGGGGAAATGGAGAAATCTAAGAGTCTGCCCAACAAACACAATCAGCCCAGAGAGCCCTCTCTCTGGCACCTGGTCACAAAGTTTCCTGTTGTTTTTTTTCCACCCCAGTAAGTCCTCTATAACACCTGACCTAATGCAAGGGAACCAAAACCTGAGTCTGCATACCATATTTTTGTGTAATCTGAAAGAGAGTTAACCCAGGGGCATCAAGAAAGGTAAATTAAAGTTTAGAGAGATCTCAGTTCCTACTTGTAACCTCAAGCTTGTATTCTTAATATGGAATTTTAGTCTGACAGTCTGAATTTCTCAGCAGAGTTTTTAGGAGTATGTCATTGTTTCATTCTGCTCCATGACGAAGGTCCGTGTCTCTCAGGGACTGTTGCCATTTTGCTGATAGTTCCTCAAGTTTGGCCCTCCCACAGAGCTCCCAGAGGTAAGTGATTGTACTCTGTAATGAGAGTGGGTTTACCCCCTAGCCTGGGCTGACCCAGCCTCTCAGCATCCCCGTGGTGCTCCTCCCCTCTCCAGTTGGTCAGCCAGGCAAAGGAATGGGCAGAGCAGCACTTTGCCCCGTCTGTGAATCCAAAGGCACGGAGGCTCCTTTGTGCAGTGTGTACATCTCATTATATTCCCCACTGCAGATTGCCTGAGTGTGGTAGCTGTGACCACAGTGTTTTCTTGTTGATAAGAAGAGATGTCCTTGCTCTAGTAAATGTGCATGCATACACACTGGAAATTCCAGGCAGTAATGGGATGCCATAAGGTCATTTAACAGTCCTGAAATATGTATTTCCCCACAGAGCACAAAAGAATTTGTGCCAGTAGTCCTTGCTTGCTCTTAATTCTAGTAGAAGATGGCACGCACTTCTACATCTCCAGATCTCCAAAGAGCCTTTGGAAATCTGTATCATTTGGGTGTTTTTGAAATGCCCTAGTCCCACATGATAGCTCTGTGTTTCCAGAAGAGCTGGTTGGGGTGGGTAAGCAAAGCCTTGCTCCATCAGGGATCAGCCTTTTTGTGAGTATTTGGAGCTTATCTGACCATAGGCTGTATTTTCATGGGTATGAGGTTTGGAAGTGGTGTTCTCTTGCCCTCCAGATCCTTCCCAAAGATGCTGTTTATCTCACCAGCTCTCATGTTTCACTCACTGTCTCATGATTAGCACAGTCCTAAGGCTGCTCTGTGCTGATGCAGTAAGTAACATCTCGGTGTTTCATTGTCACCTTCGCAGCTGTTAGAGAGCACCAGTTCCTTCAGGATCACCTGCCAGCTGTGATGCTGTACCTTTTACATCATGACTCTGAGATGACACCTCTCCTTGCTGGCAGACAAGCCAGGTGGGTAGGCATTGCTCCTCAGAGCTGTTCTGCATCTCAGGAGGCACAAGCGGTAGCCTGGTTTAGCATAAAGGAAATCAAGGACAAGGACAGTGTAGTAAATAAGGGGCAAAGCACAGAACTGTGTTCTCTTCCAGCTCTGCTGCAGCTGCAGAGAGCAACCTTGGGCAGATCAGTTCCTCTGTAGCTGCATTTCCCAGAGCACCCTTGCTCCTACCTGCTGACTGTGACAGGGTTTTGGTCTCCTGGCAGGGCAGAGGTTGGTTGCTGATGGAGTTGAAGAAGATGAGTGTGTGGAGTAGGGGGGAAATCTTAACACCTTTTAAGCTTTTCGAGGAGTTGTCTTCCTTTTAAGTAGCATACCCTTCTTTTCCCCTGATGCAGATAAGGTGGTCCATTGTGGGACTATCAGCCTGGAGTATTATGGGTAATATACCAGGTTAATTATGGAGGGGGCAGGGAAAATAGCCTGTGCAGTTTTCAACAATATCAAAGGGATGCTACCTAATGATTTTCCTATTAGCTCTTTTCCCATCCTGCCAGAGTCGCTGCAGAAGTGTCATTTACAAAGGCAGTTTGCAACTCATTACCCTGGATTTTCACTGTAGTTCTGCTCCAGAGAGCGTGGGCTTTTGCTGAGTGCCCCAACCTAATGAATTGCCTGATTCAGTTAGTGCTGCCATCCCTCCTGACAAGGCTAGTTGCTGACTGACAGGAAGGGGCCTGAATCCAATTCCCTTCTTGTTTTTAACTCACGCTTGTGTCAGGTGCAGGCTCCCTCTGGAAGTCTCCCTGTGATCCCTTCCCTTTGTTTTTCTCCATTCTGAGGGAAGCAGCCCATGCTTGGAGAAGTCCTGGAGCAAGTGGCAGGGGCATGTTTGTGGCTGCCCCTGGCAGTCCCTGCTCCATGCTTCAAGTCCCTTTCCAGATGGAAAATTCCTTTGCTCTCCTGCTCTGGGACTCTGGGCTTCTCTTTTTCTTCATTGCTTTGGGATTTGCTGTCACCAGAGCTGGGCTTTGTTACCCTTCAGCAATAAGTACCTGGGAAGAGTTGCATGAATGGTACCAGGGAAAAACGTGGAATATGGGCTGGGGCAACAGAACGGGTTTCCCACACATTAGAAGGCAACAGTGTCCCTGTTGTGAATGCTCCAAGGTCTGCTCCAGCCTGTTTGGGCTTTGCCAGGCACTTGTACTGCAGCACTGGAGGAAGCTCTTTTTCCTTTTCCACTAGAGAGCTGTGTGCTTTTTCAGGCTGGGGGCTGATGGCTCTACTCCTGCTAGGAATTGCTCATGGAGAGGAGAAATCAAGGCTGTTCCTACATCATGTCACAAGTGTTCCCATTTGGAAGCTGAATTGGCTACTGCTCATCTAGCTGGTGGTGCAGGAAATGTGTAGGTCCCATGAGTGCTAATTTGACCTGAGTATGCACAGGAGACCCAGGAACTCCTTCTCCCCTCACTTCCAGGTGTGTGTACACACCTCTGCTAAAGGCCATTCTCTGAGACTGTGGTTGAGATATCAGATGCCCCCTCCCAAGGCTGCAACTTGCATTCAGAACAACTGTTGTTCACTTATGCTGTCTGGGCTGGGATGTAGCAGGGGAGTTTTCCAGGGCTGGCCATGGATCCTTTCATGGGATGTTGAAAGGCTCTGACCTAGCTGGCCATCAGGGGAGGCAGTGATGCAAGATGAATTTGTTTTTGCTGCACAAGATGCCTCCTTGCCTCTTAATTACATTCCTGTGGGCCCTCTTTCTTGCTGCCCTTGTTCTCTACTGAGCCCCTGTCAGGGAGACGCAGTTGTGGCCATTTTGGGTGATTGCTGTGTTCTAATGAGCCACTTCTGATTCCCATTCTTGCTTGTCCAGTGAAGCAGGAAAGTGCTCATCAGTGCTCTGAGAAGTGACCTCTGCTGGCAGTGCCAGTCTCTGCCTGTTAGACCCACTGGTCTGGCTGTGCCACAGAGGGGCTGAGCTTGAGTGGATCTGAGCTTTCCCAAGTGTTCTTTCAGCCCTCAGTGCTACCTTCTCTCTTGCACATCATCACCACACATGGGCACGATATTCCCATCTGCTGGTAGGAATCCACATCCTAAGGGACAGGTGGCTCCCTGGTCAGACCAGAAGCAGGAAAGTGAGGAAACAAGCTGTTATCCTCTCCCTCTGCACCAGGAGCTCTAGCTCTGATTGCTTTTCTCTGCCAAGCTAATGGCCTTTTGCCGTACAGCTTTGCCCTTTTCCTTGGGATTTTTTCCCAGGAAGCCCAGTGGATGGAAGGGACCCATGCTGTGGGCTGTGCTTTTATTCTTGGACAATGCTGCCAAGGAGAAACAGAAATCCAGACTCTACATGACCCCAGGCTGTGATCTTCAATCTCCCAACCTTATCTCAGGTTCTGCCTCACTTATGTGGTAAAATTGTGTGCATTGAATTCCTGAGGCTGAGTCCCTGCTGCTGTGTTGAGGACAACCTGCCTGTCACTAGGCAGGTAGTCTTATTTCAGCTCTGGCTTGCAGCATAAAGGCAAAACTGGAAGGGGAATTGTCCCCATCTTGTCCCAGCCTGTCACTCTATCATGGTCACTACTCTGGCTTCATGCTCAAAGACCAGGATCCTGAACAGAACCTGCAGCACCACCTTCTTACACCTCTGTTCAGACCTGGCTGTGCAAGGTCTGCACAGTAAGCGATTCCTTGTTGTCCTTTAGTTTTCCTGGGTGACAGTGGACAGTCCCCTCTAATGGGCATCTCTTTAGGAGCTGCTGATACAGCCCCTCCTTCCCTCTAAAGATGTGTGGAGCTGGAAGTGTGACCTTCACAGGTGTATTTGCCTTACAGAGCCCTGACAGTGGGTTGCTATTCCCTATGGGAGCTGCCAGTTGCCCATCCTGTCTCCCTCCCTGCCAGGGTCTTGATTTTGTTCCCCATAGGCAACATCTTCTGTGGTCCATCAGCTGCTGCTCCCCATCCAGCGGGATCCTGTGGGCATTGCAAGGTGGGTACCTGTCTCTGACGGAGGCCGTGCTCATGCCAGGTCAGAAATGTCCCCTGTGTGCTCCTAACCTGCTGATTGAACTGTGGGTGTCCGGATGAATCCTCTTGTTCTGTTCACCCAGTGTTCTGTCAGAGCTGGGGTGAGTCTGGCTGAAGGTTTCTATGGTTTCCTGCTGGTTGCTAAGGAAAAGGATCGCTTTGCCTCTGGGTCTTGGTGACTTTCTCTTTGCCCTGTCCTAGGCACCGGAGCCCAGCAGAACATAATGCTCGTTGTTTCCCAGCCCACTACAATGGCCAGGGCATAATTTGTGACTCCTGTCACGGCTGGGCTGGGCGCCTGCCACTCTCTTTTTTTCTAAGGCCTCTTTGAAGAATGAGACCAAAGAGCCTTCAAGCAGGAGTTTGCATGTTTACTGCACTCCCCGCCCCCTCACTTGCTGTTTCTTTTAGAGCTCCAAGTCATTTTAACAATTTATTTCATGCACTTTACATAGCAAGAAGCTGTTGCAACAGCTGTGTCCATGAATCCTTACCAGGCAGCTCTCGGTATATTTTGGTCTGTCTGCGTATTGTCCCTGCCAGTTAAATAAATCTCTGCTGGAGGAAGGGACTTTACAGCTTAGTGGCAAAGGGCTGGCGGATGGGAATATCAACAAGACACTTAGTGGGCCACTGGATCCTGGAATAGCAGTGCCTCTGGCACAGAGCTCTGCTCCCACCAGCACAGCCGGGGGCCAGATCCAGCACAGGCTCTTTGTTGCTGTCAGCAGGGACGGCGTCTCCATCCAGCACCCGTGATAGAACTGCAGCTATGGGCTGAAGCTTGGGCTAGGAGCGGTTAGAGCACGTCTGGGACACATGCTGCCCTTGTCCCACTGCTGTGGATCCAGGGCTCGGCTGTTAACCATGGTGGGCTCATTTCCACGGGTGCCATTTGGGATCTGGGCATGGATGTGCTGCCCAAGGCTGTGTGCTCTCACAGGGAGCTCAGCTGGGGTCTGCAGAGTCTTGCAGCACCAGGCAGGATTCAGTCCATCAGAGCATCACAGGATTGGGCACAAGTTTACTTTTGCATATGGGATCAAAGCTTAAAATATCAGCTGGCCTTTCTCTCACTCCTGACTTTTCTAAAACATCTGAACAATTTCTTCTTTAGCTCTGTTAAAATCAATCAATCTGACATTTAAATTGTATGTGAATTTGATAAATAAATACAGGTTACAAAATGCCACACGGAATGATTTTTTTTTAAAGTTTTTCAACTACTTAGGACAAAAAAATGTTACAATGCTTGACTTTTCATTTAGTTACATAAATAATTTTTTTATAAATATCTCTTTATAAACAATATATAAATAGCTTTACAACATAAATACATTTATGCATGACATGAATTTACAAACAGCAATGTTATACAGCTGGCTTCATCAGTCTCTTGGAAAAGCACTGTCCCTTGTCTCGGTGAGTGTTTGTATATATAATATATATAAGATAGAGAGCACTTGTTAAAAAAATAACAAAACCAAAACAGTTGGTGCCATGACTCCTCGTACCAAAAAGAAAAACACAACCACATCTTTTGTCCATTCCAAGGGGGTCTCTGCTTCTCTAGGTGTTGCCTGGGGGATGGCTGTGCCTGGCCATGCGTGGTAGGAAAAAGTGGACTATGGATTCAAAGCCCTGCGAGGAACAAGAACAAAGTGCCCATTAGTACTTGCCATGCAGCACCCCTTACCCATCTCCAGCCAAAACCCCTGCCAAAGTATCCGTGCCTGGGGCTGGGGGATGCTGGACTCAGCAGAAGCCATCCCTGAGCTTTTTCCTTGTGCTAAATCAAGGAAGGAAATGCACCCTTTGCCTTCTGGCTGGTGTTCAGGGGAGAGGCTGAGGGAAGCTGCTGCTCCTCCTGCCCTTGTGTCTATTGGAGTTTTTTTTTTCCTTGTTCTGATGCATTTACTGAGAGAGAAGGGATGTGACCTGCCTACATGGGGGTATGTGTATTCCTCTTGGAGCCCTGAGCTAGCGATAGTTGGCAATATTGAGGAGTCTCTAAATGAGGGAAGAGAGAAACGGCACCCATCCCTCCAGGACAGGTCACAGACCAGCACTGCCATCCTGTAGGCACCTTTGGGTTGTGCTATTCCCATTGCCCTGCAGAGCAGCAGGATGCTGGATCCAGTCCTCTCTGTGCCCAGTTATGTTACTGCAGTGCTGTGCCATGGGAAGAAGAAGTGGCCTGGGCTGGAGTGGTAAATGCTTCCCGAAATGTGAGTTCATCTGTGTGTGTCCTCCTGGCAGGGCCAGGCCAGAACCGTGCCTCACTGTCCCCAGTACCCGCCGGGTAGGACTGCCATGTTTTTCCCAAACCATCACTTTGGGGAAGCGACACTCCTTCACCCATTGGTTGCTACACAGTGGCTGTGAAGCACCGTGGGAGGAACTTCTCCCAGCTTCCCATAACTTGCTCAGATACAAAGCCACAGTCAGGAAAGTGCTACTCGTGGTTGTCACCACACCTAGAAGATACCTGAGGAATTTATGTGTTGTTTTTCCTTAAATTAAAAGCACTGGAGCACAGGAGCCGCCCTAACTCTCCAGCTGTAGGCACACAGGGGGTACCCTGCCCTCCCAACATCTATCTGTAGGTCACCTAAGTGTGTCAAGCAAGGGGGCAACTAGGAACATGTGGCTGCACCGCAGCTCCTCCTGCATCCTCCCCGGAGCCTACAGGTCTAGCTCAGATTAGGGGGAATCCAGTTTGAGCTGCTGCAGGAGCAGCTGGGGTCTCTGACCCTTCTGCAGGGCAAGGCAGCGGGAGGGCCGGTGGATTCCGGACGGGAATGTAATAAGGCCACCTTTGGGGTTCTCCTCTTTGCCCGCCGGCAAAGCCGGAGGTTGCGAGGCTCAGCGGGGTGAGCACCTGCCGTCCCGTCCGCTGGCCTCTCGCGTTCGGAGGGCAGCGCATCTTCCGCATCCCCGGCGGTACCGGAGCGCAGCCCCCCGGCCCCGTCCCGGCCCCATCCCGGCCCGGCCGCACACTCACCGCCAGGGGTCCCTCAGCATCCGAGGCCGCTCATGGCGCCGATGCGATCCAGCTTGAGCCCGAAGCAGCCCTTGCCCAGGCCCTTCTTGTGGAGGCCCTTGTGGCGGCGGCCCGGCGGGTCCTGCAGCAGCCGCGCCCAGCCCGCCCGCGGCCGCGCCTCGGCCCGCGCCTCCCGGGCCTCCCGCGGGCCCGAGCCGCCGCCGCCGCCGCTTCGCTCCTTCTCCCGCTCTTTCTCCCGCTCCGCCGCCTCGGGCGGACCCGCTGCTGCTGCTGCCGCCGCCGCCGCCGCCGCGCGGGAGGCCTGTGGGGAGGAGAGGGTCAGAGCGCCGCCGTCCCCAGCTATCCCCATCGGTGTGGGGGACCCCCCGTAAGGAACGCGCAGAGGGGTCGGTGTATCCCCCCTGCGATGCAAACTCGCGACTGGGTCTGTGCCCGGCAGTGCAGTCCATCACCCCGCGGCTGTGCCCAGGGCATCTTCTCCCTTCCCTAAATCTGTGCTCCCTTCCCTGGGGTCAGAACATCCCCCTGACCCACACCGTAGCGGTGTCTTCCTGTCCCGGTCCCCGCATATCCACAGAGCCCCTCCAAAGGGCTGGTGGTGCTGCACACCTCAGCTGTGCTGCTGTCACTAACCTGTCGTCCCCTTCCGTCCCGTCCTCCCCCCCACTCCCCGCCATAATCTGAAAGGACCTAAAAAGCGGCAGGTCCTTTCATTTCAGATCCCTTCGGTCACCGCATCCCTCGCCAGTTTACAGACCTCTTCAGATTATGGGGAGGTGTCCTGCCCCACAGCTCCCCGTGCACCACTGCCTTGCAGACTGTTCCCTGCAATGGTGGGGAGATCAGGGATCCTCCTCCCTGCTGCTCCCTCCCCTAGTTAATGCTCTCTGTGTCCTCCCAATCCTCCAATTCTGACCCACAATTAGAGGGACACACCTCCTTCCTTACTGTTCCCCCATCTCCCAGGCCTTCCATCTCTCTTTCTGCTCAGAGCTGCTGCCCACCAAGCCCTGGAAATGTTCATCCTCATTCATTTTCCCAACAACCCCCCGAATCAACACTTTCTTCAGCCTGCACCCCAGTGCCTTACAGGGACACCGCCACTCCCATCCTACTGCTGCCCTGGGGCACTCGTCAGATCGTGTCCCCGTCTCTGTGCCCAAACCTTAGGGCAGTACCACCCAATGTCGGTGGCCTCGGGCACATCCCTCGTCCTCAGCATCTCGGGACAACCGGGTCCCTGGGACACTCTCATTTGGGGCGCCCCTTCCCCACGGGACACGCGGGGACGGGACACCCACCTGTGTGCCCCTGCCCGGCCTGTTTGCTCAGGACTGCCCGGAGAACTCCGCTCTCGCACCCCGTCCTACCGTGCACCTGCTGCCTGCCCCGCTCCGGCTCTGCTCCCCCTCCCCGTGCCCGGCACAGAGGGGTCTCCAGGGTGACTCCGGGGAGCACACTGCCACCCTCCCCTGCCCCGATCCCGCGGGCTGCGGGGCGCACCGCGTCCCATTCCAGCCTCTGCTTTGGGGCGGATATCCCCGGACGTTCGGGACAGCCGGGAGAAGCAGGGAGTCCCCCTCGCAGTCAAACAGCCCATGCGGAGAGAAGAGCCCCTCTTTGCACTGACTCCGGCACCCCACAGGCACCCCACGTTTCCCCCTGGGCCGTTAGGACTCTGTGCGGGACCGGGAGAGGAGGAAGAGCCGGAGAAAAGGAGAAAGCTCCAGCCGTACCTTCTGTGGGAGCTGAGACGCCGGCTTCGCCTCCAGCCTGACGGAGAGCAGCGCGAGTAAAAGTCCACCAGCCAGCAAGGGTGAGATCTGCATCCTGCGGGGCCGAGCGGCAGGGGGGTCGGGGGGGCAGCGGGGAGCCGAGGGCAGCCCCGGGGAGAGGACGGGACCGACGAGAGTCAAAGTTCAGAGCGGAGCCCCGAGGTCTCTCCTGCCGCCTGCGAAGTGCCGAGCTAGTGAACTTGGGCTGCTTTCTGCTTCATTCATTTTATAACCCAACCTGCTCGGTGATGTCATCTAAATACCCAGGTCCAACCCGGCCTGCACTCCACAATAGCAGGAATTTAAAGGGGGGGTGGTGGTATCCCCTCTCCCCTGGCAGTAACAAATGACACAAGACAACCGGCTCCGGGAGCTGGAGACCCGAAAGGGAAAGCGGGGGGCATTTGGCTTGATGCCCCCGCCCTCCCCCAAACGCCCCCGGCCCCCCCTGCAAGCTGCCTGCCCTCCCCTTGCCGGCTGCCCCTCGGCTCCCCGCACTGCCCTGCCGACCTCCCGCGGAAGAACGCGGGCCAGGAGGGGGGATGGTCCCGGTGCGGGATTCATCCCAAAAGACAGGAATAAGCGCAAAAAGCGCCTTCCCCCCCCCCCCACCCCCCCATCCAGGATTAAATCAGAAACTGTGCCTCCCGGGTCCATGCTTGGCAGGAGCAGGGCCACTGCCCTCTGTGACAGGGACGTGGGGGACACAAAGGGATGGAGGGGGCGGCGGTGCTTCCTGAGGGCACCTAAGTGGGTCTCTCAGATCGGAGCGCCAACCTGCTCCCTCTGCTTCTGGGAGGATCTTGAGGGTGTTCCTGGCCCTGGAGATGGGGCTTTTCAAGCACCCTGGGGATGTCCTTTGCAGGGCACAGTCAGTGTCACAGGGTCCCTTGTGGAGACAGGACCTCACTGGCTGACCCATGTGCAGCCTGGCCTCCCTCTGACCTTCACCCGGAGCTAGAGGGTACAGGAGAAAGGTGTGATCCTGGGATTAATCCCAGTGGATCGCAGGGCCTCTGAGGAGCCCTCTTGCTCTCAGCCTTCCCCTCTCCTGGCTAGCAGGGCAGGATTTGTGCCTCTGCTGCTGCTGGGGCTGGCAATGGGCAGCTCTGGAGCTCTGCTGGAGATGGAGCTGAGCATTGTCCCTGGCCCTCTGTCCAGGGGGAATTCTCTTATTGGCATGAGGAAAGACACGCCATTCTTTGCAGGAACATAGGAACATCCAGGGCAGAATTGCATTAAACTGGATTTGCACCCCAAATCCCTTCCCTGAGACCAGGGAAACATTCTCTGCTCTTTCCCCTGTCCCTGGAGTCCGTTTCAGTCTGGTCCTTTCCTCCTGCTCTGTATCCTGGTCTTTCTGGGCTCTGCTGCTTCACAAATCTCTGGGAAGCTGCCCCTGCTGGGGGCACATGGCTGTTTGGGGGTCTGTAGGATCCCAGCTCAAGAGCAGGGAGATGTTTCCTCCTCCACAGCCCAGGCTACTGGGCACGGGACACTTCAAACGAGATTGGCTTTTCAGCTCCATGTGAACGGGAGCTGGAAGGAGAAGGTCTCGGTGTTTTTTCCATTGGGCCTGCCAGGTGGAGACAACTTGGACTTTTTTGAGTGTGAAGCTGTGCTTGGGCATTTGTCTGCGTGCAGGCAGAGCGAAGTGATGGAGTCGGGATTAGAGCCGACCCCGGGTGCCAGAGAGCCGTGGATGCAGGCAAAGAGCAGAGAGAGGCCCCTTCTCTCGGGGTTCAGTCCTTGTCCCACGTGAAATGTAGCTTGAATGTGGCAGCCAGTCCAACCAGGGTGGAAGGAATGGGGGGCTCTGCACCACTACCCCTATCAGCAAGGTTTCTGCAGGGGAAAGGGGAGCAGCAGCTGAGCCCTGGGTCTCTACAGGATGAGAGATGACATCTCTCCAGGGATGTCAGGGTGCCTGAGGCCACCAACAACTCAGCAACCCCCACAGAATCCTGCAATCACCGTTCTGGCTGTGCTGGCTCCCACCCTGCTGCTGTGGGCAGCCTGTCCCCTGGCTTCTCCTGGTGGACCCGGGGTGAGGAAGGAGGCAGATGGCTGCGGAGAAATGTCACAGTGTGGGCAGGAAGGGCCTCCCTCGCGTGCCACCAGCCCCCCTCACACGCTGCCGTTGGCGGGGTCGGTGCCGGAGCCGCTCCAGCTGCCCTCAGCCCGCAGGATCAGGATCAGAGCATCACCACAAATGCCACAAGGAGGTCAGGTCTCAGCCAGTGCGCGCCCGCAGGAGGCTGTCCCTGCCCTAGGCTCTCACTAGCGTGGTTTTCATTAGTGTGTTTTCTTTGTCACACTGTGCAGAGCCTCGGGTTTGGGGGGGGAGAGGGGGGGCTGTGCTTTATAAATCCAATTAGTCTTGTTATTCAAATTACTCTGCCGAAGTCAGAGCCCAGCGCACACAAAGACTTAACTCAAACCAGATCGGATCCGCTGGGGAGGCAAATGCTCAGAGCTGGAGCAGAGGTGTGCAGGAAGGGGTTAAGAGTGTGAAACCCTTTTGCTTGGTGAGGTGGGGGCCTGAAAGCTTTTAACCCTTAAAGGGATGGACCTTCATTAGTGCACAGCCCTGTGGGATGATCACCCAGGATGAGAACTGGCAGACTCGAGGCATATGTGGAAAATGAGAGGTGGAGTGATAGGGTTGGGCTCCCAGGAGTCTTCTCCGGGCACTGGAGAGCAAAGAGGATCCTGCACAGCTGCACAAGGAAGGATGGAGACCTGTGGGGTGGGGTGGAGGGGGTGACACCCTGCCCTATTGCACCCAGGGGCCCAAAGAGAGTCAGGAGGAGAGAGGGGCACCAGGGCTGGCCTGTTCCTGAGAAATACCAGTGTCAAACCTGGATTATGGGCAATGGGCTGCTGTGGAGATGCTGCTGAATCTTGGTGAAGTGGGGTGAGCCCTGCATATGGGGACTTGTGTGTGTAGGGAGTGGGGAAGGGAGCAGAGACTGCTGTGTGTGTGTGAGAGAGGACACATGTCCCCTGTCTGAGGATGGAGAAGGATTCATCAAAGTGTGACCAGTGCCAGCATGATTTGGAGAGTGGGAGGAGATGGGTCATGGGGATCTGTGTGACAGCAGCATGGGGTGTTCTGGCCCTATCACAAGGAAGGGTGAGCGATGCCAGCGCTGAGGCTGCAGCCTGCCGGGCAGCAGTGGAGCCCTGGCTCTTCAGGCTGAAATTAGGAGCCAGGTTCCAGGCATCTTCTGGAGGATGATGTCAAGAAGGTTCACAGGATAGAAATGTGGACTCAAGTCTGAAGCAAGCTGATACTGCAGCAGTGAACAGCCAGTGATTAATCTCTTTTTTTCTTCAACTCACTCATCCTTAGGGAGCATGTTCCTTATTGATTTGGGAAATCACTGGCCAGATTTATGTCTCTTCTGCTGCCTTGGGCCAGGAGAGCACTTCCTGCCCAAGAGATGGATAACCCTAGGACGACGATTTTCAGCTGATGACATGTGAAAGCCAATCATGCCTTTGCAAAAAGAGACATCAGAAGGCTGAGTGCATGTGATGGTGATGCCAGAGGGGCTGACGTTTTCCCATAACCAGTGGCCAACCCAAGGAGTTGTTGGTCAAGAACCGTCCCAGGTGGTGGGATGGAGGAGGTCCAAAGATGGAGCAGCAATTAGGATCAGGGTGCTACTTGCCCTCCAGCACAGCCACCAACTGCCAGTCCTCAGGAATGTGATGTGTGCTGTGTTCACCAAGAGAATGTCACCAAGGGTTTGATGTGCCAAAACAGGAGTTTTTTACAGTTGGTTTTCTTCTTTTTACAGGTTTTAGAGTACCTCTGTACCTCTCTAGGGGTCTGATGATAGCCAGCTCAGTGAGAAGCAGTTTGAAGAGAGATTTCAATTTTCATTACTGGGATGGATGGGCAACTTCTGGTGCATGCAGGGGACTATCTGGTCCCACCTCTGTGGTGATGTGCCTCCTGAGAATGCTTTAAAGAAAGGCTTTCTGGGGAATAACTCTGTAGCCCCTGAGGCAGCAGCACTGCCTAGCAGCCACCAGGTTGTCATAGGGATGGGGTGATTCCACACACTGGAGTGTGATGTTTCTGGGGTGCTGTCTGAAACACCGATGGAGATTTTGGCCTGTTTGAACATCCCTGGTGTTTGTTTTGGACACTGCTGTGGCTGCTGCTGCTGCTGAATGAGGCATTATAGGAAACACTATGGGATTTTGTACTTTCCCCTGTCTCCTTTGGGTCTGGAAGAGGGCTCTGGCTGAGGACACTATATCCCCTCTCCCCAAACTGGGATGGTGATGGGGAGACAGCCCACCGGGCTGCCCTGATGAGGCAGGCAAGAATAGGGGTTCGTGTGCTGCAAGGGTTAGAGACTAAGAAAGCTTCTCTGTCCCTTCCCAAAACCTCTCAGAGTGGCAAAGCTGAGGAGAAAAGGACAAGCCTCAGGCAGAGACTCACAGGTCTTTGCCAGTGAAGTGCTGATATCCTGACAGGCAGGGTGTGTTTTCCCCCAGGGCTTTGCCTTTTGGGATTTGCCATTCTCCTGGGCTTCCTAGGATGCTACAGCCTCCTCCTGGCATTCTGGGTGTTTTTCCCAGGGCTACAATGGGATATCTGTGCTCTGGAGCTGGGATGCCTCACTGCTCTGGAGGGAGCAGGAACACAATGTCTCAGGGTTTTGTTGAATGTCAATAAAATGAAGCAATTCTAACGCACGGGTGACTCCACACCACGAGCCTCCCTCTGCATCAGTCTCCAGAGGATATGAATTGCACTGCCTCCTGGCAGCCTCAGGTCTGCAGCTGATGTAGGGGCAGGTTGTTGGGATTTTCCAAGCTAAATGCACAGTTGTCTTTGTCTTCCTTTATGCAGATGCCTTCCCCCAGAAGTGGGGGTCTGGCAGTGTTTCACCCACAGCTTCGGGGTCCCAACATCATCCCAGGCTTGTTGATTTTGGCAGTGAGCATCCCTTTGGGAATAGGAACTGCCCAAAGGGGTGATGGCCCAGAAAGGCCCCAGGATGAGTTATTGATATCATATTTATCCCTGCAGGGAGCCATACTGTGTGCAGATCCTGAGAAGAGATCCAACATGCCTGTGGGGATGGACCCCCAGCCTGCATCCAGGGAATCTCCATCCCAGTGGTGGAGCTGGATGCCACCAGTGCCGTGGGGGAGGGATGTCTGTGCCCTCCTGTGCTAGTGCACACCCAGGCCTGGCGAGCAGGTCCTCACCAGCCCCACAGCTCTGGCAGCAGCACATCCTGGCTTGGCAGGAGCCTCTTCCACCTTGTTTGGCTGTGCAAACCCCTGTCACCCTTGAAAAAGCCATCAGCAGCAGCTCCCTTGCAGCCCCCCTGCCAGACACAAACATCCTCCAGCTCCTCTGAACTGGCTTCCTGGGAACCCACTCCAGGTGGTGGGAAGTCCCTTTGGCATTGGTTCTTCAGGGCAAAACTTTTGGGCTTTCTGAGTGTCACCCTGGAGCCCCTGGATGTGGGAAACCCCAGGGGAGTGTTGGGAGGCAGAGAGCCAAATGTGTTGCTCTTGGCAGTGCTGGTGGTCAAGCTTTTGGCCTCTTAAAAGGGAGTGATCCCACTGTGATCCCACTGGAGCCAAGTTTGGGCTTTTTGCCTCTTTTTTTTATTTTATTTTATTTTTTCTTTTTGGGAGGGAGTTTGTGCAGGTGCCAGCTGAGGAGCGCTGAATGACCCTGGCTGGGGCAGGGGGCTGGCATTGGAAGAGGAAGATTTCAGCACCACGAATGGTGGGGCAGCCTCGGGGAGATGATGAGGGTCTGGCTGGGTTCTGGCCATGCCTGGGAGCAGCTGAGGTGGCTGCTCCTGCGGCTGGGGAGCGCTGCCGGCTGCAGGGGGTCACGCTGGCCCCGCTGCCACCCCTCGGCAGCCGCTGTGGACGTGCAGGGCTCCACAGCCCTAACCTTTAGCAACCAGACAGAATAACAATGCCGGCCTGCTGGGGCATAATGGCCGGTGTTTGCTTGAGATACAAAGGCACCGAGCTTTCACATGAGCTAATACTGATAAGTTAGGCTCTCACTCGGTGCCCCGCCTGCCAGACGCAGCGGGGCCGCAGCAGCCCCTGCCGGCCTTCCCCGAGCTGCTGGGACGTGCCCACCAACCCCTGAGCCCATGGTCCCCACTGCAGCATCGCCCTGTGCCCTCGGCGTGCTGTCCCCACTCATCACCCATCTTCACCCTGCTCCCCGTGGGGGCTGTTTCAATCTCATCCTGGCACGTGGAGTGGGAGATGCAGGATGGAGATTAGGGCTGGTGCGGGGAGTCCCTACCCCTGGGACTGCATAGCAGTGCTGTTCCTTGAAAGTATTTTTCCCAGCTCCCTGGGAGCATCAGAAGGGGTTTGAACTCACTGCACATCCCTTGCCCCATGTGCCCTGACTCACTCTGTCCCCTGGCCCTGCTGCCCACAAGCGCAGCAAGTGCAGGGCAACTCCTTTCCCAGGTTTCCTGATGTGACCTGTGGAGCTTTGGTGTCATCCATAGCCAGTTTGAGCACCTTTGGGAGGTTCAGTCCTGACACTGGAAGGCCCTCCACACTGAAAACTGAGGGATATATTATAAAAGAGATTTGACCTTTACAACAAGCAGAACTACTGAGGAAGAGACTTAAAGGTACCCAAAATCCAGGTGACCTCAATTTAATCAGTTGCAAGGCACTAACCCTGCTCCTTCCCTGGCTTCTCACCTCCTTCCTCCACTGCCTCCTTCACCTGCTTCTTGTCTGCCTGTCCCTCTCTGCTGGGGTCTAGTTCTCTCTTTCTTGACTGGACAAACAAAGCCAAGGCAGACCTTGCCCCCTGCCTGGGGTGAGTTGCAGACGTTCCTCCAGGCAATGAAGGTGATGGGAACCCATCAGTCCTGATCCTGGGTGGCATGTTTCCCAACCAGAGGTATGGAGGGCTCAGGAGAAGATTGGAGAAGCTGAAGGACGGGTGAGACAAGACCACATGTGTTGTGACACAGCAGATGGTATCTACTGTGGAGAGAGATGGTTTTTAGCTTATTTATGGTAATAAATCTGTCATGCTCCCCTTTATCCTCCCTGAGCATGGCTTATGTCCTCCAGCCAAGTGCCCAGATGACTCCCAGTGCCTGAGAGATGTCAAAAGGACACAGACTCAGGTTTAATGCTGGGTGCTGCTGCTGCAATCAAGACAATTCCAAGGGTGCTCAGAGGCTCCAGAACAAACTCACAGCCCTGCTTTGCCTTTGAGCACATGCTTGTGCCATGTAGGTCTCTCATGCAGACAACAGCAGGGAGGCAGAGGCAGAGCACCCTGCTGCCCTCCATCCCTCTGCCATGGCCTGCCACCTGAAATACTGGGAGAGGTGACATTTGGGTTTGCAGGGAGCATTTCCATGTGCAGCATCAGCTCACGCCGGGTGGGCTGCAGGAAGCGCCTGGAAACACCAGAGGAGCTGCTCTGCTCCCATCCAGGGTTCCCCTTGTTGAGTCACCCGGGGTGGCTCCAGCCCCTCGGCCAGTCACTGCTGATTAACGCTGATGTAAACGAGTGCCGGGCGGGCCCTGGCTGCTCGCTGACAGCGGGGCAGAGGAGCCAAAGCCTTCGTAAGCGGGAGCTCCCGGCCAAGCAGCCCCAGCCGTGCGGTGCTCTCACCTCGGCCGAGGTGCTGCAACACGTTCCAGCCTCCTGGTCGGGAAGCAGCTCCCAGTTACTGCCTGGGGGAAGATGGTGAGATAATCCTGTGCTGTGGGAAAGCAAGCCAGGGCACCGGGCTGGGCCTGCTGCTACAGGACCCCAGGAAATGAGAATGCAGGGGAAAAATCTGCTCAGGGACCTTTCCCTTTCAGAAAGCCCATGAGATGCCATGGAGGGTCAGGGAAGCAGCAGTGAGGCAATGGCTCCCTTCTGCTCAGCAGCCACTAGGATGCTGTGGATGGAAGATAGAGCCAAAGGTGAGACTGAAGCAGTCCAGCCCTTCCCTGGGAGGGATTGTGTTTGAGATCCTGCATGAGGCACCAGCTTGCCGTGATGTTTGCATGTGATCTCTTCCAAAGTGTGTGAAAGACGGGCATGCAGCTGCTCCCAGCCACTCAGAATCCTCTGTGTGCCCACAGGGCACTGGGTGGGAGACACGGATTTGCTGGAACTCTCATTTATCTGGGTCAGTGATGGGGTAGAGCAACAGAGGGCACAAACACAGGCCCTGTCCCATGGAGCAGACAAGATTCCCAAGTCCCTGGCTGCTACCAGGAAAGCAGGGCTGAGAAGTGCTCTGCTGACCTGCTGGAGACCATGGCCCCTTGTGCAGCAGGGCCCAGCTGGAGGCAGGAGGTGAGGGTGACAGAGGCATCCACCTGTGGAGCCATATCCTTCTCACCACACCTGATATCCCTGCAAGCCCCAGGCCCCAGCGCTGGCAGTGGCCCCGCCAAACACCAAATCCTCCCCGCTTCCTTTTCTGTCTGTGGAAGGACCAGGGCATGCTGAAGCTACTGCTGCTGGTGGCACCACCTGGTGCAGGGGGCAGCCTGACCAAACTCCCAGCTTGGCTTCATCCCCAGTGGAGTGAAGAGGAGCAGAGACACAGCCTGACTCACCAACATGGAGAGGAGCTGCTGCTCCCACCTGGCTGGTACAGGGAGGGGGACAGTGGGGCTGGAGGCCCTGGGTCCCCCCACCCCATCCCTGCTCTTTTCCATGCAGCAAGGGCAGCTTGAATGGATGGCATGGGTCAGCCCTGAGCAGCTGGGGCTGTGCCACCCCCTGCCCTCAGAGCACCCACCTTCCCAGTGCCAACCACCTTGCTCTACCAGCAGCCAGGAGAGCAGGAGGAAGAAGGGGAGCACACATCCTCCCTCTGACAGGGTGATCCTGTGTGGCCATGCTACCCATGGGGCCAGCTCCAGCAGAAATGGTCTCTCTGCTCTGCCTTTGGTTCCCATGGGAGCAGCTGCTGTGTGACTGGTGGCTCTGTTCAAACAGAGGAGAGTTGCTCGCTGCCTCTTGGCCAGTGTGGGGCAACTCGCTGCCTCTCAGCCATGCCAGAGCAGAGCTGAGTGCTCACTCTCCTCCTTGAGGTGGCCAGAGCTGCCAGGGTGGGGCAGCTGATGAGCTGGCATCAGTGCCAGCAGATCGTGGGCAGAGGCTGCTGGCTCTGCATGGTTCATGCAAACGAGACACTGCCTTTGCTGGTGGCATCCTGGCACTGGGGAGGATGTGACTGTCCTTGTGCAGGCAGGTCTGTGCTTGCTGCCCTTGGTCCCCACAAGAGCCTGGTGCTTTCTCAGGGCAGCTCCCTCGACCCAGCCGAGGGCTGGAGCTGGAGTGCTCTGGGCTTGCCACGGCCTCGTGGAAGCTCAGCAGTGCTGGCTGTGGGAATGGCTGAGGGCCCACGTGGTGTTTGGGAGCTGCAGGTGATGCTGCACCCCGAGCAGATGTGGCCTCATGGCCTTTACAGGTGACTGAGACCAGGCAATGTGCACTGATCTGCAGGATGAAGAATAAGGACCGTGGGGCCGGCATCTTCCCCACGCTAAGTGAAGGGGCAGCATGAATGCCTGCTCAGATGTTCCTGCCAAAATGAAGACTAAACAGAGCCTTTCTCCATCAGAACCCTGCCTGGAGACACCAGTTCAGGTCCCTTTGGATCCTTCCTCCATCTACTGAGGCATTCTCCAGGAAGACAGCTCAAATGGGATTGACTGGGGATGCCATGAGGACACTTGGTTGATCTCCAGATTTTCTTCTGATTGAAATTCTTTGGCAAACACAGCCTGAGTTTGCAGGTAACACCAGAGTGACCGAACTACGTATTCTCAGTCAGCCAGAGCCTGACTCTGCTATAAAGCCTTGTGAGAAGTCTATGGTCACAGAAAGAGGAGGTAATAAAAGTTCCAGCTCTTGACTCTGGTCTCATGCTTTAATGACACCCTCTGATCCACAGGCTGCGACTTATCCTGGAGGAGGTCAGGCACTGCTGCTCAGCACCAAGGGCTGGTCACTCCCTGGGTGCTGTGGCGTGGGGGCTGCAGGGGATCAGCAGGTTTGGCTCTGCCCAACTTCCAGCGCCAGGGGAACAGGAAGAGCTCAGGGAAGGGGATCCCAAGGAGCTCAGGGAAGGGATCCCAAGGTGTTCAGGGAAGGGGATCCCAAGGAGCTCAGGGAAGGGGATCCTGGAGCTTGCTCTTCTCTGTAGTCCAGGTGAGGCCACCTAGGTGCTGAAGGAGGTTTCCCCATGGGCTTTTGGAGTTACAGGTGCTTGCAAAGCTGTGAATTTCCTCGGGAACAACACCAGACTCAGATCTTTACAACGTCAGATCAGCTAACCTGTTGTTTTTTCACTGATCTGGCTACAAATTTGGATGACGCTGGAGCGTTGGCCTTAAGCGGGAGCGGCCCACCCCAGGAGGCTCCGCTGGCCCCGGCTGGAAGCAGGTGGCTGCCAAGAACCCCCGGGATCCCGGTGTTTGCAGACGCGGCGGGCTGGGGGCACCCCGGGCTGGGCAGCAGCACCTCCTGCCTCCCGCGGCCCTGCGACGCCCCAGCTCAGCCCGCGGTGGGCTCCCGGCCTCACGGGCTGTGCCTGGCCGAGAGGAGCCCAAGGCTGCCCGGAGGCCCCCGTTCCCCCGGGGACCTCTCTCCGAGCAGGGAGCGGGAGCGGGGCTGGGACACCCGGGCCCCGCCGGGGCCCTCCCGCCCGCCCCGCCGCGCCGGCTGAGGAGCGAGCGCTTCGCGCTGAGCCCTTCTGGGCCCCGCCGCGGCCCGTAGGCGCCGCTGCCCCGGAAGCGGACGGGGCGCTGGGACATTCAAACGGAGCGGAGCGGCCTCGGCGCCGGTGAGCGGGGCGGGGGGCGGGAGCGGGGTCGGGACAGGGACCAGGACTGGGCAGGGGAGGGGGGGGGGGACAGCGGAGCCCGGCCCGGCTGCGCTCAGCCCCGGTGAGCCCGGTGGCAGTGCCGCCGCCCCCCGGCCCCGCGGTTCGCTGTCCCGTCCGGCCGCTCCGGGCCCGGCAGGAGCGCGCTGGCGGCGCGGGCCGCGCTCCCGAGGGACCGGGGACGCGTGGCAGGAGAGGCGGCGGGCGAGGGTGCCGAGGGTTCTGTGCTGCTGGAGCTGGAGCGTTGGTCGGGGAGTTGGACACCTCGGGGGGCGTGTGATGGTGGCCAGTGGTGATCCCCCGAACCAGCCGGGGGACAATAACAGGGGCGGCTTTCAAACCGGGCCCGGCTCAGCGAGGGTCCTCCCTCTGTGCGTCCATCCTGGCATTTCACTCGTCCTCATCACCGTGCCTAGGCAGGGGGGATATACCTGTACCCACCCCTGCCTTCCCTCTGCTCTCTTGCGAATATTTCAATTCCTGGTGGCCCGCAGAAGAGTGATAATGAAACTGTAATGCACAAGAGCTTGTATCTTACAGTGCTGCAGTTGCTGACTGCTAACGTGGTTAAAGTTATAGAAAATATAGTGAAGGCAAGCTGTGAATGTTTGTTCTTTACTGATAAATAAAAATGACAAATTCCTGTCTCCCGGAACAAACCATTGTTTGGAGAGTAGTCTCACAGGCTTTTATAAATGTTATCTGCTTCTGTTGCATTGGCAACAGGAGAAGGTGACATTCAAAAAAGCTGGTGTAGGCCTACCCGTGTGTGTTTGGTAATAGCTTGGTAGCAGGTCAGTCTATTAGAAGAGTTTAGCAATTGGCCAGCACCAATGGAAAATCTTAGGAACAAGAATCACAAACCACATAAAGAATTTTTCCTATTTGTTCAGGGATTTTTAATTTTTGCTTTGCATTGTGAAGCCTGCTCACATCCGTGCCCAGTTCCCGAAGTAAATCCCGGTGCAATGCGCGCTGTTTCCCAAAGGGCTGGAGTGGGCACACCAGGAGGAGCTGGCTCTGCAGCCCTTGGGCCCTGCTGGGCAATGTCCTATTCCCAGGCAGGGTGGGCATGGAGGACACTGCCTGGGTGCTCGTCCTCTGTGCAACAACAGTGAAAGGGAGAAGAGGGCTGAGTAAGGGCAAAGAAAAATTCCAAGCCTGGTGGGAGTAGGGAAGCGAATATAAATTTCACTTTTGCTGATCTCTGTATTCTGTCCTGCCAAACATGCTCATGCTAAGGGGAGAGGGAGTATCCTTTATTTAAACTTAGGACCAGTGCCCCATGGTTCTGGGATAGCAGAGATGACAGTGAGCCCTGAAATTTTTCATGTACCAGCTGGGGTGAAAGTCAGCTGTTCAGCTTCAGACTTGTCCAGAAGTGAAAACCAGGCATTTTTATGAAAACATGCATAAGCCAGCAGTTGCACGGGCTCCATTATCAAGAAATTCTTATATTCGTCTTTGATTTTACATACAGCAAAAATCATTGCTATGTTCTGTCTATACCTGTAATTTACCTCAAAGTAGCTGAGCATAATTTAATAGATTGTTTTGCTTCAAAAGCTTAAAAGCTAAAGCACCTGAAAAAGGATTGAAAGATGCTTGATCTGCTTAAGTTTCATACTCATGCAGCAAAGGTGGAGATGTGACACCATCTACAGAAACTGGTGCTGGATGGAGCTGCAGGCAGTGTGTCTCAGTCAATAAGAATTAGGAACTCTTGCAAGATAATTATTGTTTTACTTCAGGAAGTTCATGGCTAAAAAGACAAGCTGAAATGGGTAGTCTTGGTGTTTGAAGAAACTGTCCTGTACGATGGAGAAGTGTCAGTCATTGTGGGAGGGAGGTGACAGGCAGTGTTTGCTTTTGACAGCAACAGTGAAGAGTTTCAGTAAGGATGCAGTTATTTTTGAGGACTCCAGGCTGGACATGACAAGATTTTCCTTCTGATCACCACTAAACTGATGCTTCTGGTCAGTCTGTCAGCTGCTGCTTTAATTTTCCTGACTTTTTCAAAGGCAAGGAAGAGCAGATTAAAGGAATCGTGTGTATATGGGATGGGACAAAATCCCTGTTTTATGTGGTGTGAGCAGGTACAGCTTATGGGCTGTGGTCACTCATAGGTTATGGACAGGGGTTTGGTGCAGGGCAGATGTTGTGTACATTGTGGACCTCCTTTCTCACACTGGAATGATTTACAAACCCAGAATTCCTTCTCAGCAAAAATATTATACTTTTGTGTCATTGGGTGTGATCAATTCTTCAACACTTTGTTTCAGGAAAATAAACCTTTTTTCCTCTGTATATGTTTATAACTCTCAGAAGTTTGGGCCTTTCACTGCACTATGGATCAGCTGGGGCATGTGAGAAGTGCAGCTTCTGCCCAGGGTGCCAAGGAGGGACTGAGCAAGGCTGCTGCCTCCCAGAAGAGTGCCTATGCCAGGCTCATGCAAAAGCACCACAGCGGCCGCTTCCAGTCCTACCTGAACCACATTGCACAGAAGATGCAGCTGGAAGAAGGCTTCTCCAATGACCCCAGCTTGGATCTGGACCTGCCTCTGAGGAGAGGCCTGGTGAAGGATAATCCAGTCAGGAATGGGATAAACATGCACAGCTATTCACCAGTCAGAACATCTCACCTGGAACAGCCCTTGCCTGGGTTTGAGAACGATAAACCCCAAAGTGCTCTGAACAGATGTTCTCTTAAAAAAAATGCCATTGTTAGTCCAGGGGGAGACTTGGAGGTGGAGGAAGACTATTATGTGTATCAGCGTGGAGCTGCATCTGGCCTGTTAAATGTGAATGACAACCATGGTGGGAGAGCATCAAACAGCCTGAGACACCGAGGGGCTCTGCAGAAATCTTCTGGCTCTGATGAGAGGGAGGAGGAGGACATGTGGAGGAAGAAACACAAGAAACGAGGCAGATATCCTGCCAACACTGATACAGCAGCTGGACACTTGTTGACTGAACAGTTTGGTGAGGATGTGCTGGCAGTGAATGCCAGAAAAAGCAGTCACTTGTCTCCAGGTCAAACCCAAGGTGAGTTCACTCTGATGAATTGTTTGGTCCATTTGCTATAATTACAGTGGAATTGAATGCAATGTGTTAGTCATGAATGAGTTAACAGGAGCCAGTCCTGCTCTGTCCAAGTTAGTCAGCCCTTGGTTACCTGTGGGTGGCTTTGTCCTGGTTTACATGTAAGCCATGTGGCATGTGCAAATGCCTTCATGTGGAGCCAACTCAGTGCTGGCAGGACCTAATTCCCTGGCCTAAACTCTGTGACTGTGGCTGTGCTGCTTCCAGGATCAGCTCAGGTCTAGAAGAGCCCAATTTCTGTGGTGTAGAGTCCAAATTAATAAGACCACTGGAACTGAGTTGACTCAGGGCACAGTCATGCTTTTCTTTGCATTGCTTCTTTGAATCTGGAGTGCTGGTTTGCTTTTGGTCCAGGTAAATCCAGTACTCAGGGGCTAAGATGTCTGTATAATAGCCAATTCCTGATAGAAAGTGTTGACTCCAGGAAATTTTGCCGTTAGTAAGAAAAAGACCACATTTTGCAGTACTGAAGTGAATGTGCCTCTTAAATATGATGTTCAAGGCAAAAAGCCTACTTAGGGACATAAGTAAAATTTTTATTAAAAGAACCTCAGAACACAGCATGAACAAGGAACCAAAACCAGACACTTTAAATTTCATTTCTGATTGTAATGGTTTAAAACTTTCTCTGAATGTTATTTATGCTGAAATACTTTGAAAGCCTGATCTTATGCACTACTACTGAAAGAACTCATAAATGTCACCATGTTAAGTTCTCTGTAACAAGTACAAGAGAGATGGATTTCTCAGCTGGGTAAGATCAGCCTGAGGCCTATCACAACTCTTAAACTGAAAATTAAATAACTATTTAGCTAAATTAGTCTTAAAAACTAAGCCCTAAGACTCAAGAGGGGGAGGTAATATGCTTTTTCTGGGTTATTTTTGAGATTATGGCGATACATAATGTGCTAAAGTTGGTAAACTTCCATGACTGATCACAGATAGAGATTTAATGCAGATTTTGGTAAAATTTGTTGATGAGCTTGATTTTTGGGAGGGATTTTTTTTACATGGTTCATTGTAACACTATTTGTTGTGCTAGCCTGTCATAATAGACTTCACTTCCTTCAGCTTTTGAAGCGTAGGAAGAGCAAATGACAGATGAAGAGTCTCAAAGGCATACAGTTTATATCCAGGAAAATTACAGGTGCCTACATGGATAAAGTAAAAATAGCCTGGCTTTCAAAAGCAAACACCCCCAGTGACCTCCTGCTCCGGTTGGAAGTGGGGTTGCACAACCCCTTTAAAAACTGGTTGTTTGTTTAGTGTAAACACCTAAAGCAGAAAATGTTGACCCTTGTGTTTGACTTCCCAGGTGGAAAACTCACACTGTGGGAAAGATTATTGGAAAGTTATTTGCTCAGCAGTGACACCTTTCCTCTGCTTCCCCCTGCATGCCTCCCCAGCCACCCTCCTGTGTAGCTGCAACTGGTTACTCTCCAGAAAGCAGGGATGTGAAAACAGTTTCTTGGGGAGGAAAGAAATAGGAAAAAATAAATACATCACTTGTTTCAGAGAAATGTCTTTTCTCCTGTTCAGTCTGAGTGTATTTTAGGACTCTTGTTTAAGTGAAGATTTTGCAGTAGGCAAGTGCTTAGGTATAAGAACTCACACATCACAGTATCAGATTAATATTTGCTCACTTCAAAGCTTGTATTTCTGTCTTGATGCTGATATAAGTCATATTATTTTGCATAGGCAGGTGTCTGGTTGATCAGTTTAAATCAAGGCTTGTGAAGCTGTGATGGCAAGAATTGCTTCTGCCATGAGAGCAAGGCGTATCATCTTTTCAGGAGTGACATTTCCTCGCAAATTAGCTCTCTTCAGACTGTTGTCGGCTTTCCAAAAGGCTCTTTGAGCTAATCTCAAAGGCAAGCATCTCTCTTTATACCATTTCATTTCATTGTCCTCTTCTTAACAGCTCTTCAGCTCAGGCTTAGCCATGGGTTGCAATGACAGAGGTAATAGTGAAGGCAGATATAGTGATTAGTGAAAACCCTGTGAGTGCCTTGGGCCAGCAGAGTGGTTTATGGAGCCCCAAGTAGGTATCTCTGAGCCCTGGAGCTCAGTTCTGCTGATGTGTTCCTGTCTGAAGTTCCATATAGAAACTACTTTTCCTCGCTATTGCAGGCTTTGCAGTTGAGAGAGCTGACTGTGAACACAGCTTTGTTGTCTCTTGTGTGAAACATGACATAGTCATGAGACTGCAGGTTGGATTCCCTCTGTGGCATCAGCACTCTTGGATTTGGGAAAGCAAAGCTGTAGATAGAGGAATCCCACAGTTGCTCCCTTCTGTGCAGTTTTAACCTCTGCAAGGAGAATCACCATAAAACCTCCTGCTCTCAGGTTTCTTCCCCAAAAAAAACTCAGTAAACCAGAAAATAATCCTAAAACATCACTTTAAATTGTGATGCTTAGAGTTTTAAATCTAATACAATTTTCCTCCTGGTATTTTCCCTTAAATCTCCAACGCTCTAGATTCCTTGGATGCTAAAATTTGGTTTAAAACTTCCTTAACAGAAAATTATCAAGTCCCTTGGGTTGTTTTCTGGCTTTGATCAAAGGCTCTTAGGGTTTTTCCATTTCAATCCATGGTTAGTAATCACAATCTTCTTTCAGTCTGACTGATATTGTTGTCATAAAAGGGCTTAAAACCTACTTTTTCTTGAGGACAGAAGTGCTGACTCTTTCTGCAGCATCTGTCTGTCACATGCTGGGAGTGGAGATTTGCATGGCTGCTATGGGAACTTCAAGATTTGTGATGCTTTGCTTTGTCAATAAGTAGTTTAGAACAAGCGCTGTGTTTTATTTGGAACAGCAAGATTTCAGTTGCATTTTGAGGACATGCCCTTGCTAGCCTGTTTTTTGAGGGAGAATTGCTGTTTGATAGCACATTCCCAGGTCTGCTGGAAAGCCTAGAAATCAGACATCTTCAGGAAAGGAACTGTCCTCCAAATGTGGAATACCATCTCCCAGCCATGCTTGATTTCAGAGGATCTTGGGAGCTGGAGTACCTGGGAATGAGGTGGCTTTGTTGATGTTGAAACTTGGGTGGAGCAGGATGCTGGTCAAGGCTGATTGTTCTGAAATAGGTTCAGATTTTGCAGAGCTGGATATATTGTCTCAGTCTGTATCTGCAGACAGCTTCCTTGGGGAGAGCATTGTCAGCTTCCCTAGGTATCCTCCTGAGGCTCCTCTAACTAAAAACTTCATAGGTTTATGATGTGATGGAGGTATCTTGCCCATCTGTTAGGGTCAGCATGCCCCCTGAGTACAAGCAGCCAATTCCTGGGTAACAACATGAAACAGTGGAAGATTTCCACGGCCCTTTCTGATTTATCATCTGTCTGACACTTGGCATTTATTTGCCCAGCCTGTGGTACTTAACCAACTTGGGCAGCTTCCATGGAGGAGTGGTGCTGGCAAGCAGGCTGGGGTTTAGCATCAGAGCTTTAAAAGCAATTGTTGCTGTTGGATGGTGGTGTTGTGCTTGTGGCTGCAATCCTGACATTTAAAAGCTTCAGGATAGGTAAAGGAAATATCCTGGATTGGCTTTCCCATGTGTTTGATGGGCACAGCTGCTCAAGAAAATCAGCATTAATAAGATGGCAAAATCTCAGGTATTTTGTCTTCCCATGGTAGCTGCAGTATAATTGTGTGTTAGCCTTTTTTTCTCTGGGGGGACTTTGGAGGAAGAACCACAGCTTCTGCTTTTCCTTTCTTGTAATGCTAATTTGGGATAATGATCCTTTTTAGTGGTCCAATTCTTGTGTGGTGAAGTTCAGTTCTCAAGAATGCTGTTATCTCCCTATCTGGCACCAGTAAACATGAGCCAGCAATCTACTAAAGGCCATGGAATCAGCTTAATAAATGGAGAATGTTGGTTGCTGTGGAAATCTTTAAAATGTAGCTAATCTTGCCAGGTTCAATGTAACGTTCCTTAGATGACGTTAATCATAGTAATAAGATATGGGAGAGAAGGGAAGACTGGATTTACTGTATGGCCCCATCTGAGAAATGAAAAATATGAAAAATACATGAAAAGTAGAATGCTCCTTTCTCTAATGGTTTAGCAACGTCATCACAAACATAAATTTCTCTTGCCTTTGATAGAAAAAAATGTTGCATTCCTGAATCTTGTGCAACTAATGTTTTTGGCAAACATCAGCTATAGTATGTGAGTTAATATCTGATGTATCCTCTCTTGGGGAGATGAGATCTTATCCTTGCAGGGACTCTGTTTTTTATATGTGATCTAATAACTGTCTTCCATGCCCTTTACCAGAGCTCTGAGCACACCATGCTGCAGCTTTGCTGCTGTGCTTTGGCAGCAAAGCTCTCACCTCCGTGAATGAAGGAGCTTCCTTCGCCTAGTAGTGTTTAGGTGAAAGTGTTCCTCAGTGAACGTACTTCTTGCTGTTAACCTGCTATTTTTTTTAAACTTTTTTTTTTCTACTCACTAGCCACCATTATGTAATGCAGGTAACTATGCCTGTCAGTGTAGTGTTGATCCTAGGAAAATAATAGGCTCATAGAAGAACTGAATTGATTTTTAATTCATTTCAAATCTTCTCTTTTGTGTGACTTGTCATCAATTTATTTAACAAAGGTCCTGTTGAGCTCTTCAGTGTCAGTTACTTATGAGATTAGGGTTTTGATGCCAAAGGTGTGAATATGTTAGTGTGTGAACTTAATTAAATCATAGCGCATGTGCAATGGTTTAAAACCTGTTTAGTCAAACTAATTAAATACAGCAATAAATTTAGAATTGTTAGCATTAGCAACAGGTGTGTCTGGTTCTTGCAGTGTCATGTCCTGACCCTGTGCTGTTTAATGCGTCTGTCAATCATCAGGAAGAAAATATATAAGTAGGATTGAAAAGGGTTTTTTTGATGACTGGCTGAGTATTGAATAATGGGTGTACTTACTGGCAGCCATCTGGATCACTTGGTGGACTGGGAGCAGGCAAAACGAAATCCATTTATTGGATTGCCAGCACAGAGCCATGATAGCAGTGTGAGGAACCTGGTGTGGGAAGCAACAGCTTGGAAAAAAGTTTTGAGCACTTGATGGATTAATCAGCTGAACATCCTCCGCCGGTGAAATGTGGCCAAAAGGGTAATGTATGAGCATGGGAATTGGAAGATGGAGTATGGACTCTGTGACTTTGGCAAGGCAGCAGCAGCTTCTGGAGTGTTGTATCCTGTGGTGATGCCCTCAGTTTGAGGTGGATGGTGATGAATTGATGAATACTCAGAGGACAGCCATAGGAAAGATGAAAATGCTGCGATCATGAGTGAGTGATTGGAGGAACCCTGCTTTAGTTATCACAGAGATGCTTGGGGGAGGGTAGTTTTCAGTAAATTGCCTACATGGGGAACAGATGTTCAATAATAAGCTACTCAGTTGAGCAGATTATGATATCATGCATTTGAGGCTAAACAAATCCAGGCTTGAAATACAGCACAATTTAGCAGTGAGGGTGAATGACCATTGGAACAGTTTTACCAAGGCTTGCGGTATGCGGGTTGTCACCAGCATGTTTAGAAGCCCTGATAACAATTCCACCCCTGAAAAATGCTGTCATTCAAACGGGAGTTAATTTGTAAAAGCCCTCTGTCCTCTGCTATCCATGAGGTCAGTCAGGCCATGCACCTCAGTCAGGTCTGGCCTGGTTTTCAGGTAATGTCCAAGTGTCTCCTTCACCATGGATGTCCAGGTAGATTGGCCAGGTTCTTTGCAGCTGAATTCAGTGGCTCTTGTGGTTCCTCTCTAGCCTGTGGCTGCTGTGGACTTTCTCTGCTGCCTTCCTCTCCAACTCTGTTCCTACCTCTCCTGTCCCAAATGCTGTTGCCCATCTTTTGCCCTCCCAGCCCAATCCCCTGCTCACCAGCACCATGAAATGCTGTGAGCTGCATGTCCTGAACTCCCTCTTGTGGGGAAAGCCAAGCTACAGAGAATTGAGACTTGGCTGGGGCAGGGTGGAAAACAAAGCGTTGTGATCTATTGCATAAAATAATGTCTTCTGTGAAAAAAAAAAATAAAAATTCCAGGGTGCTGAAGGAAAATGTCAACACTAGCAGCTGCAGCCCACAGATGTATGTATGGGGCATGTCCTGCCTTGGAGAATATTCCAGGCTCTCTGCAAATAAAAGCCAGCGGCCAAAATGTGGTTTTGTTCAGTTTGTATGTTTTTAGGCATTTTCCCCCACACTGCTAGGGATTGTGATTTATTTACTTACTGCACTGAATGGATAGTATGGGGAATGGTTCATCAGCAGAAGAACACATTCAGCAGCGCCTTGGGTTACCTCAGGATATGTAGGAATCTGAAGGGAGTTCTTTGATTTCTTCAGCTGTTCATGTCTTCTAGTATGTTAGCACCTCCTGTCAGGTATTTTGCTTTTCAAAGCCTCTTAGCTGCTTCTGATCTTTGAGCAACTTGCTTCTCTCAAACTACTGAAGCCCAGAAAAATCAAAGACAGAACTTCCACAATATTATGTTTTTAAAGTGTTTTCCTTGAAGTCTTGAAGAAGCTGTTTCACAGCATAGTTGCTGGATAAAACAAAGAGCAAAAGGCATTGTGGAATAGGTTTAGGGAAGATGGAAAGATGAGGGGGAGTGGAAGCAGCCCTGACCCACATCCCAAGGCAGGAGTGAAAGCCTGGAGGAGTGCGGTCATCAGGCGGAGTAGGTAGTGAGGAGGTCAGGAGCAGGGTGGAGCAGGTTCACAGAGAGTCCTGAAAACCAGAAGAGATGTACCCCCTCCCTGACAACACCACTGCGCCGCTGCACGCAGCTGGAGCACAGGAACTATTTTGATAAACTTTTAGTCTATTGCTACTAAATGAATTTCGTCACCAGCCCTTCGTTCAGAGCCTGGAATGGTATCCTTGGCTCCTGCACTCCTGTAGTACTCCTAAAACACAAACCCTGCTGAGGAACTGAATAAAACTGCAATTACTGTCAGAGTTACTGAAGTCAAAAGCCTGCAAGCATGAGGATGCTTGGAAGTGTTCTGGAAGTGGAAGCATGGTGTCGTGAGCACATGATCTTGGCCATCAGGAGCAGTTTCCACAGCATTGTTTTCAGCAGCAGAAAGAATCCATTGTGCATTTTTCTTCATTTCAGTTTTTCAAAGCCTAGGTCCTTTCTGAAAGCCAAAGTCAGCAAGAACATTTTCCCTAGTTCCATATTGAAATCTGGGGACATGCAGCACAAGAGTTCTTAAAAGTATGTGCAGCTTATAGCAAAAGAGCATGTGCCTTCCACCATATGTATCCTTCCTACCTCATTTTCATGAGTTTGGAAATCATCATGTCTCTACTCCTGACTTTCCTTAATATCCGTGGACATGCCACTTTTTTGCTACCTTCATTCCTATGTCAGAGTGTTTCTTCCTCAGTATTTCTTTCTAAGAATGCTGGATATCTGAATCTTTTTTGATCAGCTGCAGTGGCACAGTCACTTCCAAAGGCAGCTCATGGCCCTAAGAACTCCCTCACAAACCATGACAGCCTGTGTTTCCCCACCTGGAGTCACTGACTGGGGGATAGGCTGCCTGTCTGTGGCCAGCTTGTTCCCCATGTGGTAAGAATTCCCTTTCTTCTTTTTTTGTTGGACGTTCAACCCTTCTGTGCAGATTTGGGCAGACTTTCTGCCAAAGCTGTTTGGAGAATCACCTTCTCCAAAGAGGCAGGGTGAGAGAGCTCTTTGGGTTGGTTCCTGGATGGCTGCACCCGTGGCTCACAGTGTGCTGGTGCACAAACGCAGCCATGCCTGTGGACAGCCTGCTGGCTGGCTCAGGCAGAGCCGTGTTATGTTGTAGAGAGTTGCTGGTAACCAGTTGAGCTTTTCTAGTCCTTTGAATTACTGCTGAACTAATTTTAGAGCTGTGTGGACGGGCCTTCACTTCACACGATGTCTTCTCATTTTACATTGATTTGTCTTCACGGTGGAAAGTTAAATTTAGATTTATGCTGTGGCTGGACCCTGGTGGCCTATCATAATGGGTCAATTAGTGAGGCTGGGGGGCCTGGGAGCTACTTCTGACAGCTGGATTTCAAGACAGCATCAACTCAGTTCAGGACATTTGCATAGAATTTGCATTTTGGCTGAGCCCGTGCATGTAAATATAGGTTTGCATTGTCTCTCTTCTTTGAATGACTGTTTAATTAACTTTAAACTTAATTATGCAATCTGCCATCTGCCTAAATCCCTACAGTGCTGTTATATTACCATTCTTTTCTAGTTCCACCAAGATATTCCCTTTCCTGGAAGTTTTCCCTCCTTTTCAATTATAAGAGAATTTCAAATTGTTCGCTTCCTTGGCTACTTTTGAGGAGGACTCAGAGCAACATTGTAGGAACTCTTAGCTTTAATCATGATCAAGCTGCAGCTGATCATGGTCTGGCTTGGACCATGCAGAAGAATGTGCTGCAGAACCTCCAGTTTAAGATTCTTTGAATTTACATTTCATGAGAGAAGAAGGATCTTCTTTTAGTTGCTTGTGATAAGGAGAATGTACTCTCAGATTTTCTCTTGGACTCCAGATTGAGCATCTGAAATATTGCCTACCATGTTTATCTCCTGCAGGTCTCTGTTGCAATGAAACATCACTGAACTGATATCACCAAGTGTTGCCTTTCCACTCCTACATCCCTAATGAATTCTTTCCCATGACATCCTCATTTGTCTTATTGCTTTGTCTTTAATCTTGAGCCATCTACTTTATTTAAGCTCTTGGCTTCAAGATACTGTAAAATTCATGGAGGTGGTTCTGTTCCAAGGCTGTCTAAGAAATCTGAACTCTTTTACTTCATGTTTAGAGAAATGTGGAAGCTCAACTGTTCCTAACATAGGTTGAAGCAGAGCTGTGCTTTCAGTGAGTGTGGTGGGTGGGGTTTGGTCCCGCATGTGTATTACTGAGGCTCTAGCACAGAGATTGATTCCAAGGAGCAGAACTCCTTCCCTGAGCAGCTATACCAACAGCTGTCTTTGTGTTTTTCCTTTTAAAACTAAATAGAACAAAAAAGGATTTGGCTGTTACCATTAGTTGGGCATTTAATCTCTCAAATCCGCAAAATATTTTGCAAAACATAAATAGCTTGTTACTTCTGGCCTGCCTGTGACCAGTGTTTTTGTTGACATAACTCACATTTGAGATCAATTCAATGGTGTTTGTTGGTTTTGCCTGTTGTTTTTGCTTGTGTGTGGTAATTTGATCCCGGATATTGTAGTAGTCATTTGAGTGCTTGGAGATTTTTGACTTCATCACTTCTATAATATGGCATCTACTGAGTGTCTCTGGTGCATTAAAATTCAAAACAATCTAACAAACACATTTTGGCTTTTAAATTTTGAGAGGGAATTATTCTAGAAGCTTCTTTGAGCTACAGAAAATGTCAAATAGCTTTGAAATTGCCTGCTTAGGTATATGAAAGGGGCAGATACAGGGATCCTAGCAAAACCACCCTGATGTTAATGCAGTTTGTACTGGCAAAGCATCTTCTGCTGGCAGAGTTTATTTGCCTTTGGAGAATGAGAGGGGCAGTTGCCTGGTACAACAGTGCCAACAGTAGGGCTGTGCCTATCCAGAGCTCCCAGCCAGGAGCTGTGTCCCCCCAGCTCATCAAAGCTGTGCAGAGACAGATTCACAAAAATACCTGAGATGAGTTGTTCAGGGTTTGTGGATTTTTTAATGTCCCAGATGTCTTTCCAAAACAAGGCAGAGTTTGTGTTGGCTGAACTTTGGTATTGAGACTATTAATACACCCTGTTACACATCAGCATCCATAGTGCCTCATAAAGTTGCAGATAGAACTTCCTGGCAGCTCTTGGAGAGTATTCATTTGCTAAAAGACCAAATTTGATGGTTTCTAAATTTGCTTTGTCAGCTCTGCCAGGAGTCAAGGGCCAACTTGAATTGACAGATCTGTGAGGTGATGCCTTGGGCTGCCGTGTGGTTGGACACATAATTCATTAAATCTCTAGTAAGGATGAGCAGGGACATTTAGCTTTCTTGCAGGGACATTTATTTAGCTTTCTTGCTGTGTTTAACCTAGTCTGACTTAAAAGGGAGTGTGGGACTAACCACAGGCTGGTATCAGGGTAGTTCTTGTTGTCTTTGGTTGGTTAATTTCTGCTTTTGTGGCTAGGGCAGTGTTGGGTGATCCTTCTTCTCGTAGCTGCCATGTCTTCAAGATCGTGGGTGTGTCCTTATCATGTCTTACTAAGTGCACAGCTGGGTTGTCTTGAAGAATTACTTGGAAGTTTTGAAGGAAATTGGTTTCAGTCATTGAAATGAGTCAGCAATGAAATGGAACATTGTAGAAATATGGACAAATATTTAGGAACTTTGTGTTAAGAGTGTCTCATTAACTGATAACAAATTGTTCTATTGCATGTTACCAGTTCTGAGGGTATGCTTCTGTTTCTTCTCATACTTCTGCTAACTGGAAAACAGGGTTTTCCAAAGATTCCTTGCCATATCTAGACCATGATCTAATGCTGGGAAGCCGTGGAAAATCCTTTTAGCAATAGCAGAGTTAGGGTACGTGTTGCTGTCCAGTCATGGACTGATAAAAGTAAATAGCAGATGCAAGTATTTTGTATTGGAAAAGTTTGTAACAATATTGTTCTGTCCAATGCTTTCAACATAAATTACTTTTTTTTTTTTAATGTAAAAGGAACCATTACATGCTGAGTTAGTGTCTGGGGGGGGTCAGACATGCAGAGGTGTTACCAGCACTGCTGTGGTACTTTCACAGTCCTGCCCGCCCCAGGGAGCTGCCTAACTATTGTAGGTATCTACATAAATAATATAGATGGAAAGCTGGAAGTTTGGAGGTGAAAATGTGTGGTGAAAGTGTAGATGCCCTTTGGTAAGAGAGGGAGAAACTATACCAAGATCTCCTTATCTTGAAATGCACTTGGATCTCTCAAGGAAAACTGGTTTTTGCTGGATCCTGGATGGGAGTTGTCATGGATGTGCCGATGAAGATTCAGCAATACTTTCCTGCTCTGCTGGTAGTAATCAAGAAGATTGTCAGGTGTGAGAGGGCAGTTAGAATGTTTTATTTTTGGGAAATAAAATTGAGGGTCTTGATTCTTTCTTATGTAAAGCAATATGCAAATTTTAATATAAAATTAAAGACGTTCTAGCCTTGCTAACTTCATGTTTAGTTGAGCATTTTAGTTGATTTAGTTGACCATCTAGTTGATCAACTGACTAATAGATGTAAATTTAATTAAATGCAGTACTTTTCAAAAGCTAAACTCTAGAGTGATTTTGTATAAATTATGTACAAATAAGCTGATTTAAAACATCTAGCCTCCTCTCTTACTGTAAGCCAGATCAATTATTCTGGGAAGCTGCCTGCATGCATTTTTTCACCCCAAATAAGAAAAGATTAATAGGTACTTAGGTTTAAAGACCAAAATGTGCCATTGTGTGATGTCATTGTTGTGATGGAGATGAAGTGAGGTGGTTTGGATTTCAGATGAAGCTCCAGTGCTGTCCTTCCATCAGAGCTCAACCAACCCCTGCATCCTTTCAGCTTCTTTTCCTGGTGTCCATGATGAGAATAAATGTGAGTGACTTATTGTGAACTGTCCTGAAAGCCTGTGATTGCACCCACTTTTCTTTCATGCTCTTTTGCTGTGGAGATGGGAGTTGTGTGTTTCTGCTTCCCACAGGTGCTTCCCTTTGGCTAGTTTGAAGGGTTTCCCTGTTCCCGGGGTGGCACTGCTGGTCATATTTAGGTGTCCCTCTGTCACCCTTGTAGAGAGCCTCCATGCCTGGTGCAGGTGTTGGGATTTTTTAGCCCAAATCTCCCTCTGGAGTACTTCAAGTCAACCACCTTTCCTCAAATTATTAAAACTTTGTCATATCGCCTGAGAATGGCAGAATATCTAGAAATCCCAGGCAAGTGTTGGCTGCATCCACTGGGTACATCTCTGCATCATCTCTGCACCCAAATAAAAACCCAAACGTGTTGCATTTTTGCATGTTGTGAATATTTACATGTTGTGCGCTGGAATTGCTCTGTGTTCAGGCCTGAGTGGTTCTGCACAGCAGATGTGTTTGGTGCTCTGTGGTTGCTTCAAGTCTCCTGTTAGGATGGCTCAGCCAACTTCAGCTCTGCACTTTAGTCTTCCTTCCACTGAAATAATTTTAATTTTTTTCTTGTATTCATTGCTTAATAGTTTATTTAGTGTTTGGTTATTTTAATGCTTATATAGGGTATAACCATGGAATAGGGTATAACCCAGGAATAGGGTTTAACCATGTTTGTGATAGATTTTTCAGAAAGAATAGTCTCAATATGTCCTATGCTGTAGAGTAGTCAAGTTACAGTTTGCTTTGTGGGATGATGTCTGTTTATGCATCAGAATATTAATGCTGGGCAGTGGGGGCAGCAGGAAAGCCCATCTTGAGAGGTATTTTTAACTTCCAGTTTTAAGGGACAGGTGCATTGCAGAAACAAATACTGACTCCAGTTGAAACAGATGGTGACCTGTAGGAAGGTCTCTTTCTTTTAAAAGAAGAAATACAAGAGATTACCGTCATGCAGAATTTGATGTGTTCCAGTTGAATGCTAATTGTGACAGTTGCCTGTGGCTTTGTAACAGGGGTGGCTTTGTTTAGCCATAAATGTCATGGCCAAGGGGGTCTAATACTATCCAAAGTGGCTGTGTGTAAACTACCATGCAGGAAAGCCTTGTTGAAGCAGTTTGTAGTTTTGAGTGAATTTTATCTCTGAGTTTTGTTTTTGAGTTTGAGCAAATGAAAAATCCCACCACAGAGCAAGCCCAAGGTTAAAGTGCTGAAAATGTGCAGATGCCTTTCTGCATGTCTACCTTTTATCACACAAAGATGCTTCTCCACCCTTTGCTGTTGCTGTACGTTATTTTTGACTGTAGGGGCCCCAAATTTTTTTAACCATTGGACAAGCCAAGTGCTGGACAACTTTTCTCTGCAGTGCCTAATTCTGGTCTTAGCTTGCTGCCCATTTCATGAGATATTTTTTTTGCTTTCCTCCTCTGCATTGTAGTATTATGCTCTCTTTTTTTTTTTTTTCAGCTCCTTCTTAATTATATGTTAAGATTTAGCCTCCTTTTTATCCCAGGCTCTTTAATTCATAGTAGTATTTTCTGTGACTTGCTGTCATAGAAACGAGGGCTTTAGGGGACCTTACGAGCTCGTGTAATCCTTTTCACTACCTCAAGGAAAAAACTACTCTTCTTAGACCAACTCTGGCAGACGTCTGTCTCACCTATTTTTAAGAACCTCCAACGAAGCAGATTGCATGACCTCTCTGTGAGCCACCTAAAATCCTGCATGTTGCAGTATAAGTCAGATTCCTTCACCAAAATGTCTCTGAAAACATATCCCAGGAGCAAATTGTGTTGCCAATTCTCTAGTCTGTACTTTTACTTTTGGTGTCTGTTTTTAAACTTAACTTGACCCTTCGGACATTTGTAAATCAGTTCATTAGGCAGTTGCAAATCAGTTAATTTTAGTTCCATCTCATTATGTGAGCCATACAGGTTGTGTTGCCTCAGTTCCCTCATCTGAAACCTAAATTTGCTGCTGTGCTAAATTTGCCATGTTACAGCTGCAGCCTCCTCAAACAGACTTCGCCCTGGAAGCACCCTCAGAGTGTGAAAAGCTTGATTGTGTAGAAAAAGGCCCAACTATGTTGTGTTATTGTGACTGAAAACAGAAGCCTTCTCTTTGTTTCAGCTTCCCCTTTGCAGACGCTGTTGTGATGTGTAATCTCTTTCTGGACTGGTCTGAGCTGTCACCTTCAGTTGTCCCTCTGCCTGTCTTGGTGTCTTCCCTCCTGAATTAGGAGGATCCCTCCCTCCTGCTGATTTGCCTCTTGTTATATGTATGAAAATTGCTTTTTCTCTGTGATTGGGCAAAGTAGCCATTTTCTCTTGTTGCACCATGTTTTTTAAAGATCTCTGCTTAAGTACAGCCTTTAAAACATTTTTTTCTCGCTGCCGTGAAGCAGTCTGCTATTTCATTTGAGAAGGATACCATAGGTAAAAAATTTGCCTTGTAACTTGGATAGCACCGTAGCAAATAAGTTGGCGTTGCACGTTTTCTGACTTGCAGGTACAAGCTTGGACCCAGGGAGCGTAGCCAGGAGGGGCTGGAAGGCAAAGCTGTGATGACATGTTCAGTATCCAGGTGGAGGGCCAAGAGGGCAGCTGCGCGGCGCTGGGTTGCATTCCAATGTGCTGATCCGTGGAACAGCGTTGGCATACGCTTTGGAAGCTGCTGCTTGCTCTCCTGGCTGTAGGGAAGGGGCTGAGGTGATGGCAGGGAAGTAAGGGGTGAGTCTCTGCAGAATATTTTCATATGATTGTAGCCTATTCTGGGCAGGCTGGACATTTGGAGCTTTGGCACTTCTTTCTGGTGTCCTTGTGTACCGTGCTGCCTCTGGTAGCTCCAAACTTAATAACTCCAGTGTGAGTTGTTAATTTTTTTCTGCCTCCTTGATTCCTGACCTGCTTAATTAAGTTGTAGGGAGGTTATATTTTCTCACTACTTGGGGGCTTAATGGGGTGGAGACTTTGGAAATAGTTTAACAATTTCACATTTTATGTGCTCTAATGAATTTCCCAGGATTTTGGAAGGGTTGTATCCAACTTTAGCATCGTAATTTCCAGCGTTTTATTTATGCTAAAATAAGTTAGTGCTGTGTTATGAGGCCCAAAGAGCCAACAGATTACAAATGAACTAATGAAGACATTGTTTCTCTTGGATAAAGGCTGTGACTCATGGTTGTAACTTGTACTGAAGAACTAGAGACCGTGAGCTTCACCAGGACCACAAGCTGGCACTGGGGTTCCTCTTTCCTTCCTTGTTATTTCAAACCTGTATTTGATTTCAGGTGCAGAAAAAAGAGGGTTTACAAGGACCAGAAACAACTCTGAATCTGCAAGAACTCCCCAGAACTTCGATAGGAAGAGGCAACTCTCTGAATCGCAGACAGAAACAATGAACAATTCAGACAGCAGAATAAATCCCAGACAACTGGGAACTCCCAGAGGTATTAAAGCAGTGTGTGTACACGCTTCAGGAATAAGCTGCCTTGAAGCCTGTGCTTTAAAAGATGGGCTGGGATGAATGCTATTGACTTTAAAATGAGCTGTAAAAGATTGTTGATTATTTGTAAAATATGATTATTCCAGGCTTTTTGGTGTTCTGAAGTCAGGTGCCAGTATTTCTAGGCAAACTGTTCTCAGAAGTTCAACTGTGAATATAAAACTTCTGTACAGATTGTGTTAAGATACACAGGCATGTTTGGTGGACAAGGTAACACTTACAAATTTTTGTTTGCAGGAGGATCCTATGCTACAGTCCCAGCATCAGCTGACAGAAAGAATCTAAATAAACCCACTCGAGGGAGGAAGAAGAATATATTTGAAGCCTACATGTCAAAGGAAGATGTTTCAGCAGGACTGAAAAGGGGAGAGCTAATTCAGGTGCCTGAAATGTACAGTGTCCATGCCCTTGTGATAAGTGTGAAACCACAGGCAGTTGTTGGAAATCAGCAGCAGTTGATGACAGAGAATTGATGTAGCACTTGTAGATGCCAGAGGAAGATATTTTCTCTTTCTCAGGGTGTTCTACAAGTGGGATGGAATCTCCTATGTTCCTCTGAAGTAGTTTTTTGTTTGATTGCCTGTTCTGTAAAATTCCTGATCCACTCTAGTGATAAATTGCAGATTTCTTGTTGAATAGTCTCCTGGCCATGATGGTCATTACTGGGGAGAGACTTCCTTTTACAAATGATGCTCAAAACAACAGCAGTTGCTAGCAGCCTCTGTATGTTTCAGTGTAAGCAAAAACAAATGCCTTTAGCAAGATACCTCTTGCTGAAATTTCTCACAAAAATGTTTGTGCTTCTTTTTGGAGCAGCAAAACTGCAGCCATCAGTAGGCAGCAATTCTTTTCTAAAGAATGTGGGGGTGGACCTGCTGTCCTGTCTGAGGATAGAGAAGATTTACATGGAGGTTGGCAGGGCTGAGATGGAGAAGAATAGAATGTCCTTGCACCATGTTCATAGTAGTCCTCAACATGGTGTAATGTTCTTCAGGACACACCTGGCATTCCAGTGAGATCAGACTGGCTGGAGAAAAAAGGCAGGTGGAAGTCAATGAAGGCATGACATCCGCATTGAGGCTTTGTTTACCCAAACACACACAGGTCTATTGCCATTTAATTGGTGTTGTAGTACTGGTGAGGTTGTGATACTTAACTGTCATCAATAGACTGGAGTCTCAAATGACATCACCTCAATTTTTGTCTGATTTTTTGTTACAATTTTATAATAATTCTTGTATATCATTATAATGGCATAATCTCTGGAGGTGTGATGAGGAATTTACATAAAAGACTGCCTGATTCCATCCTGAAGACCAATCTCATGCTCTTAAGCTTTGAGGAAATCGTATCCCTGCTGATGATCAGCATGGTCCACTGGGATACTTGGACCTTAGGCCAGTGCATTTTTAAAGACCATCACAGACATCTGCAATGGGAAGCAAATGGTGAGGGAGGAAGTGAGAGCCTTAGGCTCTGACTTCTGTCATAACTGCACTGGAATATGGCATGAAGTAAAGCTTCTGCCTTACCTTCAGCAGTGCTTTTGGCACCATTTTTGGTAACATAGCCTGATAGTGTTAAGTGCACTGTGTGTAGACTTCCTATGAGGTCAAGTGCAGCTGCAGATGAGGCATGTCAGGCTGTGATTACTACCTGAGAATCCCACTGAAATGCTGAGTCCCTACAGACCTGTGATTGCATGATCCCTGGCAAAAGAATCCCTAATTCTTGTAAATGTGTGTGTCTACTCCAGGTCATGTGCTGCGTAACTGGAAGAGTCATATGTGCTTTCTTAGGCTCTGTCTGTTTTCCTTTTATCCAGTTCCACATCTCAGGCAAACAATTGAGACTGTAGAAGCTAGATTTAATAATTCAGAGCTGAATGTTAGATCATGGGCATTCCAGCTCAGTATTTCTCATCTTCAGTTCATTCATCCTTATGATTTCATCAAGACCATTCATCACTGCAGCCTCAACCAGGATAGGTGAGATCCTGAGAGCAACTTTAGTGAATGGATGAATACTCGGTGGTTTTTGCTACAATGGCAAGAGACAGAATGAAAATGTGTCTGTTGTGTTCATCCCCAAAAGCAGGACATTTTGTTCTGGCATGGTGACCTGCAAAAAGGCTCCACAGGGAGCCTATGGAATGGGAGGACAAATCTATTAGTCTGAATCTGATGGTCTTGAGGAAACTGGAGTGCTCCCAGGCAGCCTGGCTCTCTGAACATGGGCTGTCTCCTGGAGCATCCTGGAAATACTTGGATGAGAATTTGAGAGCTCTGTTAGGGAGAAAAGAGCCTACCATAACACTGAGATTGGACCTTGTCAATGCAGCTGTGCAACGAAGTGTTCCTGAAAGTCCAACCCACAGAAACTCCTGACAGACCTGAAGATTGCTCAGATGACACAAGTGCTATGATTAGCAGCCCTAGATCAGGAAGAGTGAAAGATTATCTTTATGGGTGCTGACGTCTGTCAGTAATATTGATCTTAATGGCTTCTGGTGCTGTAGCTGACATAAGTCATGTTTTGATAAGTAGCAGAAGTGTGACCTGCAGATTCCTGGATTCATTTCGTCATGCGACGTGTCCGGAAGCGTCCTTCCGCAAGAAACGGGATCTGAGCTCAGGCGCTTATGAGTGCACAGAATTCCCGCTTCCCTGCCCTTCAGACTGCAGGGAGCAAACCCCAGGGGTATCAGGTTGGTTGGAATCACACCGGATAGCCTGAAGGCAAACAAGATTGAACAGCTCCTGCGCCCTTCCGTGAGCGCACGCTGATGGTTATGCACAACAGATGAAATCAGGCTGTGTATGAAAGAGCATTGACCCAAAGGACTCTAATCATCCTCTGAAGCATCAGCCAGAAACTCATGTCTGCTCCACGCCTCCGGCGTCTCCCAGACCCTCCCTGCAGGGCTGCTGGGGTCAGGTGGAGCAGACAGAGATGCAGAGCCTGCTTTGCTGTTAAAAGGGTGTTTTTCCTTAGAAAGCTGTTCTTTTGTGGATGTGAAAGCTGGGGTTTCCCTGGTTTTCATGGATTGTTTTTTCGAAGGAAGCCTTGGTAGCAATCAGATACTTGTGAACCCTGACCCTTTTTTTGTTGTTGTGTATATACAAACGAACCTAGGCATATGTGTTACAATAGTTGTTATAAACTGCTTGTTTTGGGATGTTTGAAGTTTAGTCTGAGTACTGCCTGCCCTGCGTTTAGAAAGCAGCTTGAGAAATTGTGACCCTTTTGTGTCTCACTGGGAAAGTTCAGTAAGGTTAGAAACTTTATTGGCAAGAGCCTACGAAGCTGCCTTGAATCATCAGAAAATGTTTTAGAAACCTTCCTGCAGACCTTGTTCTTCCTTTTCATAACAAAAGCTCTAATGACAGAAAAACACTGATAAATATAGCAGCTATTATTTGCAAGCTATTGTAAAATAATACAGCGTTAGTGTGACATCATGAGACTCTGCAGCCAGATCCTCACCCCCTAATACACATATGAGAACAGTTGTTCATTGCAGATGGGGAGAGTGACTGGTTCCAGATATGATATCACAGCGTGAAATGTACAACATTGTAAATAGGATTTTCATGGGCACAGATAATAGGGCCCATCTGCTTTCCAAGATAAATTTTGTGAGTTTCTTGCTTAAAGGAAGAGCTGAAGTTTTTTAATGTTACTTGATGTAAGAATTGTAATGCTGATCATAATTAGGTACTGCATATAAAATGCAGATGAACAGGCTGCACAATAAATGTGGTAACACCAAGCTCCTCTGTGTGCTTGCTGGAGCTGGGCATCCATGGTCACGTTGTTGCTCTGGTGCCCTCTGGGCCATGGACACAAACCCTGATTTTTCATGTGCATGATTGGCATTTACACCTGACTGATTGACAGCTGTCCCACACTATTCAAGGGGACTGTGCAGAGGAAAACAGGATATCCCCTCATCTGCTTAATGCTGGTAGGTAGAGCCACATATGGGGATTGACTCATTGTCAAACAGAGCAGCAATCCCTTCCCATTTTTTCCTTTCTCTCTGTAGCAGCTTCTGATGACTGATTCTAGGAAATAAGTGGAAGACAACCACTGGGAGTTTTCCATCAGTGGGTACCAGTGCTAATAGAAACTGATGACAGCAAGTCAGCCCTCACTTTGCTTAAGCATAAAATACCCCAGGGTTTCTCTCAGTGGGTCATCTTTGTTTCCATGCTGTTGTCCTGTGTTATGCCTGCCATGGGGGCAAGTGTCCTTGTTAGTACCAGTTATGTGAAACATAAAATTAGATAGTGCAACAAAGTACTCAAATAGTACTCAAATGTATTCCATACATGGAATACATGCTGCTGGTAATCTGGTATTCTGTATTTGCTGGTAAACTTTAGCAAATAAGTGCAATGGAAAATCTTTTTAAATACGTGAATTCTTCAAGGCAGCAAAACTTTCACATGTAATCAGCTCGATTTCCTTATTGTCTGAGTGTTTCCCAGAATACATAAAAAACTATTTGCTGCAGTAAAGTTTTAAAGAAGCAATTCCTGTGAGATGCTCCTATGATTGCTTAACACAGAAGTGCAAACAGATGGAATCTGTTCATATAATAAATTGGCTAACATTACTTCAAATACACAAGTGGAGAAATTTCTAAAGTTTCTTCCCAGAGCAGAAGCCTGTTGGAAGGCAGATACCTAAGTTGTATTCCCATAAGATTCAAATGCTGTCAGTTTGAACTGCAGTCACCTGAACCCAAATTTCCAGGATACTTTTGGGATGCAAATGTGTAGCCTATAAGGCTTTGGTTGGCTCTGCCTTTCTCTTGGATGGACCTGAGTGCAAGCAGCAAAACTGGTTGGTTTACTTTGGAAGGTTGATACGAATTTGTTGCAGGTGACTTGGCCTTTAAGTTGGCAGATAACAAAGCAGAAATAGATAGACCATGGAATTTTCAAATGTATTTAAGATAGTTTGCCTTTAAGTATGTTTAAACAGAATTTAATCCTGTAGACTTTAAATGTTTATTTTTGGAAAATCCTTTAAATTCTTTTTTGGAAATGTACTTTATTATCACAGTTACTGCTGCTGTCTGTTTGCAGGAGCAGCCTGAGCAGCCAGAGCCCCATAAGAATGATACCTGCTGCCATGCAAGCTCAGCTTTTCTTTTCCTCTTTCCTTGCATCCTCCAAAATAAGCAAACCCAACATTCTCCTTTTCCAAAACAGAGGAAGCCAAATTGTTTCTATTATCCAATTGTTAACGAAACTGGTGGATGCTCAGCAGAAAATGTGTGAAAGGAACAGGAGAGCTTGGATCCTCAGTTCACCCAGTAGCAGCAACAACTAATGATTCAACATCTCTTTGATGACAGACTGCACTAGATCAGCTTAAGCCTATCATGAAGCCGCCTTTTGGCTTGAAATTGCTTGGATGCTAAGTTGTCAAGACTTGAAATGTATAATGGAAATTTAGATGTATCTCTCATGTTTCACTGTAGATATATTACCCACAGCTCTCTAATTTAACTGGTGTTAAATAAAATTAATAAGATTCAGGCATAATCTTTCTCCTTCTTTCCTTTTTTTTTTAAGGGACCCTTGAGAATAAATCCTAAGAAGTACCATGAAGCCTTCATTCCATCTCCAGTAAGTGTAATTTTATAATGCTTTAAAGTTCATAAGTAAAGGTGCATTAAGATAGGAGTTATGCTGTGCACAGAAGGTCACTCAGAGGCGAATGAGTTGGAATAAATGAACACAATCTGGATTTTCTTTTATACCAAATATTCCCAACCAAATCCTGCTTTTTCATACCTCAAAGAAACGCTTTGCTTGTGCTGAGGCTGGGGATACTGCAGGGTCCCACAGAGGCCAGCTGAAGTCAGGTTTGAGGACCACCAGATAGCGTAATCAGAAACCCTTGGTTTATGGCTGCAGAGGTTTTATAGATTTTCCACTGATTTAAGTTAATCTTCCCTAAACAAATATGCTCTCCATTTTCGATCTGCTGCATGAGCTAATTTGAAAAGTCATTCCAGAAATAATATGTGTGATTCCTTTTCATGTGCCCGCTTTGGCACGGACTGTATCTTGGTTGGCTTGGGATGTGCTTCTGCCACATGGGACTGCCTTGCACCTCTTCTCTCTTCTTTCCTTATTTTGACAGAAAAGAAGGACTCTTGCAATTTCAGGGCCTTCCAGTTGGGAAGGTGACCTCACAGCTGGCACAGCCAAAGCTTTTTATCTGGAACTGACTTGGTCAAAGTGTTGCTGTTAATGAGAGAGTTTTATATTGAAATGTTTTGCTGGTGTGGGGATGAGAAGGCAGAGCCTGCCCTGAGACAGTGAAACATTGATTATATTGTTCTCCCTGCTGCTAACAGCGCTGTTGTTTTGGGGCTTGGGACAGCCTTGAAATTCATGGTGTTTTTTAGTTTATGTTGTTGATTTGGGGCAATGTTTTGGAGCTTTGTTAGAGAAGGTTGGCATTACAGGGATGGGAAAAGGTTGGGGCTGCAGAGAATACACTAGTATTAGCTAGAGGAAGAAGTACAGGGCAGCTCTCTGGTACATCAGGAGGGAAGTGTGTAAGTGAAAGGAACTTTGATCCTTCCTCTGCCAGGTGTCCTTGTAGGTGTGGTAAGTGTAAGCTGTTAAATATATTCTCTGAATTTGCAAAATGCAAGGTTAAAAGAGGAGTTCAGCTACTCTGATGAGTCATTTGGATGTGAGGCTTTACCCCTAATCGCCCCTCTGGTGTCCAGCTGTTGCCGTGTGCCTGTTCTGTGTGCAGGAATGCATACATTAAGGAGGGCTAGCAGAGGTGGTTATCTCAATTATCTTTCTACTTTTCTGCCCTTTGTGGAGATGAATACCAGAATCAGTAGAATCAACACCTGGATGAAGATGACTCTGGTTTATGTAGGCACAGTCCTTTAAGACAGATGCTTTGGGAAGCTTATCCTTTGAATAACATGATTTACCATAATGGAGGGGTTGCAGCCTTGGTGTTCTGCAGCACTTCCCATCATTGCCAGATGCTGCAAGAGCTGCAGCTGTGGAAAATCACCCTTTCTTTTCTGCTGTTGATGAGGGCATTATACCCCTTTCACTTCAGCTATGACTTGGCCATGCCTTCATGGAGTTCAGTGCAACAGCTGTTAACCTTCTGACACCAGAAGTCCTTGTGTGTTTCTTGCTGCACATGTGCTCTGTCTGCTCATCTCATTGTTGCATGGAGAGTTGAAGGGAAGGCCCAGGGCTTTTTTCTTGAAGTTATCCAGAGAACACACCCCAAGAACTGAAAATCTGCCTCGCATCTCGTGTGTTCCCTGTGCAGGGTGGTGTGCTTTGAGGTGTCAGTGTGAAGGATTTTGCTGCCAGGCATGAGTGACAGCGACTGGAGCTGTGCTCTGCTTGTGGGAGACACTTCTAGAGCAGATGAAAGTACTGCAGATCTCTTGTCAGAGGAGGATAGGGAGCACTGCTGGAGGTATTTGCAGAGAAAAAGCCCTGTGCTCTCTGGAGGGGGCTGGGGAAGTCTCCAGGCCATTGTGGCCAGTAGAGTAGATGCATCCCAGGGACAGCTGAGACTTTGCAAGTGATTGTGTTCTGTTGTCATTCAGTGCCATTTTAATTGCATTAGTAATCTGAAGTGTCAGCTGTGCAGAGGAAAAAGTGCACAAATTTTCTTGGAAGTGCGTAAGTTCACCCAACAGTTGAGAGCCTGGAGCTCAAGTTATAGAGATGTTTCTTTTTGGAGGGAAAGCCAGAACTGATGGCAGTTTTCTGATTACAGCTTTGTCACAGATGTTGAAATTAACTGCTGTAAAATAGGTGTGCATACACATATCTAGATTTGTGGATATGTATATGTACATATATTGTTTGGAAAGAGAGTGTGTGGGTGCAGTTAAAGACAAGACTCTTGCAGAGTGTGGAGATGAAGCTTTAACTGGATGGTGTGATACATTAGGCACCTTTACAGGGAGTGGAAGAAAATGTCTTGTATTTTCATGGACACAGGAGAAGAGGGAAAAAAGTGTAGAGCAAATTATTGTGAATGCCAGCTTGTGTCCTGCAGCACAGAGCAGCTACAGACTAAAAAAAAAACCCTAACCCAAACCAAGAATTTGCCTTAGAAAGTGACTTTGAACATTTCATTTTTATGTATATGATGGATTTAGGTAAAGAGTTAGAGCTGAAGGGAAAGGGTGGGGAGAAATAAGGAATAAGACCATGTGTAAAAAATCTGGCTTTTTGAAGAGAACGGTTTCCAATTTGAATTATGTTGGTCCAAGAGGCTTTGCAATTTTTCTGCATCTTGTCATGGGAGGCAGCTTTCACACAGCTGTTGAGCTGCTGCTGCTGCTTTTCTTTCTAAGAGTAATTTGGTCTCTTGGAGGACGGCCTTAGTTTCACATCATGGCAGGGTTCTTCCTTTTATTGTTTTGGTGTCTAAGCAGAGTCAGATACTTATGTGATATTTGGGCTTCATGTTTTCAGGTTATAAAAGAAGTTTTTCTTGGACACTGAGCGTGCTGGTAGTTCTGATTGGATTTATTCACGCATATGAAACTCAGGAGTGTCTGAGAAACAGCTGAAGTTGCCATTAAGATTTTTAAGTCTTGTGAGGCTGTTTTTTTCTTTGAAAGACAATGAATTACTAATCTGAAGAAACTCAACCTCTTTTTTTTTGTACCTCAAAACCATGCAAAGATAACTCTCTTCAGAAAAACTATTTAAACTGGTCATATTGATACTAAAGGCTCACATTGTTTGACATGTTCATTGCACTGTAAACAGACACATGGAATTTTTTGTATACTGAATTATGGGAAAGAAGAAATGAAAGCAGCAAGAGCATGGTCAATAATTATCAAAGAAAAAAAACCAACAAAACTGGCAATCCTTTAAAAACTAAAATCTTTGTGTTGGCATCTTCAGGAGACTTTGTTCATCCCATGAAGAAAATCTCCCAAACTAAATCTAGAGTAACCAAATGCCAAACATGTCTGGGGTGGATAATCATGGTGTGTGCAATTAGTAGAGGTTCTTATGCAAGGATGCTAACCCAAAATATTCAGAGTAGGTGTCCTGACATGTCTGTTACAGTAAAAGATCTCCTGGTTTGCAGTTGGCATCTGTGGTTGTCATTATTTGGGATACCTTCTAACGCAGATTGTGCCAAATGCAGAATATATGGTGTTAGCTCATTTGAAAAAGAAGAGATTGCACCCCTAACCACAATCCAGACCACCTTCACAGGGTGCCCTGCTGATCCAGGAGCTGCATGTCCCTGCTTTCCCAGCTCACCAGGAGAGCAGCAGGAGCTGTGCATGGAGCACTTGGCAGAGACTGTGATGTTAACAGTTCTGAACCCTTGTCTGTTCTGAACACTGGCTTCGAATGTTTGAGGTGGGAAATTAATATGTCAAGAGAGCTGTGACAGCAGAAAACTCTCTACCTGTTCCCAAGAGTAACTAGAGGAAGTAGAGGAATTGAGACAGCACATCTTGAGGGCTTGGCTCTGTCTGTGGAACTACTGTACTGGTACATCCATACAAAGGTGCTAAAAGATCCTGTATGTTAAAGGGCATATGGTGAATCTCTTTTGTTCCTGTGCACAACTGCAGGATGTTTGCCTCACCAGGTGTGTGTCTTTCTTGATGGCAGTGTTTTAAACCTCATAACAACCATGATTTAATATGTTTTGGTCTGGCACTTATTTTTCTTCCTCTTTGACTAGGATGGGAGTCGTGATATCTTTATTGACGGAGTGGTTGCTCGCAACAGAGCCCTGAACGGTGACATCGTGGTGGTGAGACTGCTTCCCAGAGATCAGTGGAAGGTCAGTTCAGTATATTTTTGCTGTGATTTGAGAGAAAGAGTTTATTACAATTTTCATGACTAAACTTGCAGGGCCTGAGACAGAGAACAGAGAATTTCCTACAAAACACATTAGCTAAATTGAGTTTATGCTGCTGTTGATTAAAAGACTTCATCCATTACAATGTTTGGGAAGAAGTGATACCTGAGGCGTTGACACCTCATTCTTTGCATGGAATGGCCTTCATTATCACTGTATGGGAAAGTCTGATGAGGCTGGTTCCAAGCACAGTTGTCAGAGGTGACTTTTGGTATGTGCTGTTTGGCTGTCTTCATGCTGTGGTGTTTTGGATAGCGCTGTGTAGGTGTTTGCAATTGCTTACGTACTTGACAAGTGTTGTTACAAAGCTTTAGTTATGATTAATTCTCTCTAATTTTTGGGTCCTCAGTCCATGAAAAGCTTATCTTGTCACAGCTCCAGATTTTGTGGTAATACCCTTCTTAATATGAATGAAGCATGTGTGAAATGACTGGAGCAATACAAATGTGGGACAATTGCTTTCATTTTCGTGTCTGAGGATTTCAGTTAAGATCACTGTCTGGGATTTATTTTTTTCTCCCCCACTGATAAAACTTCATTCCCTAATCAGACTTTGTCCTCTCAAATATTGGGATAATTTTATCTTGTTTGCAGGTTTATCTTTTAACATTACCATGCAAGGGCAGTTTTTGCTCCTTTCCTCTAGCTGCTGGGAGATGAAGCTACAGTTAGCAATTTTAGCATAGGCTTTTACACGTAAGCATGACAGAATCAGCACAAATTGTTTTCCAAACATGGTTTTTGAACTCTTCTTAAGAGTTTAAAGACTGTGGTATATCTTTTGGACAAGAGTAATTTTCAGGATGTTTTCAGCAGAATGGGGGCTGGTCTGAACTACTTTGGCCTGGTGCTTTTACTCAGTGTAGCTACCTTCTTTGCCTATCTTTGTTTGAAGCTATGTGATTTTAGACTTGCAAATGCAAGACTTCTTGCCAGGTCTGGTCATTTGCTGAACCTTCTACCTGTACTGTTAAATCTCATAACAATTTGAAATGATGATTTGAGACATATTAGAATTTGTCTCTTCCTTTTAAGTATGCATAAAATGAGTGAATGACCTGAGTATTTAATGACACACGTAAGTACAAAGCTAAACCTAATACAAAAGGCAATCATAAGTGGGTTCTAAGGTGTTACAGGTATATCCATATACAAATAAAAGAAAGAGGTCTGCTGCCATCTCGATAATCTCTGAGAACCAGTTTTGAGGGTCAAAGCAAAATTTCTTCGATAGCTGTTCAAGACTTCAAGTTCACTAAAACTGTGTTGATAACTATGTGTTTTAGTCACCAATTCCATATAGGCAAGTTATCTTTTGTATTAAACCATTTCATATAGATGGAAAAACAGAATAGTTTGGATGCTTGGATCCTTTGCCAGGACCTGCCAGCACAAGGGCTTCTTCGTAGGCTTGATAGAGATTGCCTGAGCTGGAAGCTTTGTCTGCAGTTTTCCATTTATAACCATTTCTAAACAAAGATAATGCCTCTCCCTCCCTCTTCTATTCTCATACCTTCATATGTTCAACAGTAATGATCTTTTATGAATACAAGAGGAAGCATTCAGAATGTTATCCCTGTTCTGGCAAAGTGCACGAATAAATAGAACTGTTAGAGAAGTGGTATCTGACTGCAAGGAAGCTATTCAAAAGACTTGAGTGTTTTGTAATATGATTATGATTCTTCTGTGGTGAATTTACCCTTGCCAAATGAAGTAGCTGGAACATGCCAGTCATGTTTTTCAGCCACACAGGTGCTGCACTGTGTAGTCTCATTTTTTGTTTCTCGCCATCAACAACTCAATCAGCGATGACATTCCTTTTCCCCTGCTCCCCAAATCTCTTGCTATGTACTCATGTTTGTATTAGTTCTTTGGGAAAGGTGCCACTAAATTGCACTGAAAGATACTGCATTCTGCCAAGTAATTCATACTGATTAATGATAAACTGTCACAACCTATTTTAGGTTTTTCCATTTGTTTAGTCTCATGCTGCTGCAAAGCTGCCACTTAGGTGTATTGAGAGTTTTCTCCTTCCCGTTGGGCCTTTGGAACAAGCTGAAGAGCTTCAGTTGTTTCTTTGAAAAATGTAAATCAGATATATGGTATAACTGATGCTCTCAGAGGAGGCTTTACAGGCTCTGTACATATTGGTTTGTTAGGATTGAGATGTGTGTGCTGATTATTTTTATGGTTCTCTATTCCCAACACATTACCCAGTGCTCCACTGAGAACTGAGCTGTTTTTTTGCTGTTGTACCAGTTTCTTGCGCAAGATAAGGCTGTTGTTTCAGCAGTGTGTTCAGTCTGTGCCTTCTGGGTTTCCAGCACCCTGGATGGCCTCTGAATGCTCTGAGGGAAGCTCTTCCCATTGCTAGTGCAGGTGGTTCCATGGACCTTCTCCTGCAGTCACAGTGCACTGCTGCGTTCCAGTAAAGGCAGGACTTAGCTGGCACCTTGGTTCAATTTTTATGTGTAAATGGGAGGAAAAGGGAAAACCTGTGACTGGTAACAAGTTCTGGATTTTGGACAGAAAAACCTGTGTGTTTGCTGGAATTGCTGAGAAAATTAGGAGCTGCCCGTCCCTGGTGAGTTTGTCGCTGCAGGTGAAGTGCCTGTGAGGGAAGAGACACCAGCTGGAGAGCATTTTCTTCAGGGACATACTGTGTCCCACTGAGCTGTAATGGTGATACCCTATACACAGGTATAAATGCCACAGTGAAGTGTAAGGGGATGGTGAAATACTCTGGATGTGTGGTTATACTTTATGTAATACCTTCTTGAGAGAGACAGCAATATTTTCTCTCTCCAGCCTTCTGCTTCTTGGCTCAGTGGTGGGAAATTTATCAGGCTTGAATTTCTCAACATTGTGTCCTTCCCAGCATGTGCATCAATTGCTTGGATGAGCTACTGTGGTCCTCCCTGTGCTTTTTCTGTCTGCTCTTAAAGCTCTGTTTGTTCACGCGTCCGCTGGGAGAGCTGCGCACTGTTCGGCAATGATCAGTTTGTCAGTTCGTAATTCTCTGCTTACTATTAGTTCTGTTCAAGAGCCAACAATTTCAGTGTGGCACCACAGACTTGAAGGAGGGACTCTTTGTCCCTGAAACTTGTTATCTTGCTCTCCTGAAGGAGGTGGCCATCAGCTTCCTGCCAGGCTTGAGCGGTCTGCGTTGCGGTGACCACATTTGGAGGCCACGTTTCAGAAGTTCCTCTCCTGTCCTCTTGTGTTACATCTTGGGAATATTGAGGTGCTATGGTAACTTTCAAATATTTAGCTTTTGCAAAGTAAGGTATTTGACTTAGGCTGTTTTTCCAGGTACTTAACCTACTCTTAGTGAATGAAGTCAGAGTATCGCTGCAGTTTGCAAGACTGTCTCCCGACTTCAAGCTGTAGGGTTTCCCTGAGTCTATGCCTTTATCTTCTGGAAGAACATCACAATAAAAGATATCCAGTGACAGGATTTACTTCAGTCCTCGTTAATTACTCTGATAAAGAAGAAAAATGGTGCTTTATTTCTTGACTGATTTTTACTGCTTTCTTCACCCCTGGGTTCTCAGTATATTTTTCCGAGTTGTGCTTACATCAATTTCAGAAGCTCTAATTATACAGTGGTATAATTACTGAAGTCAAAGAAAATGTTGATAATATGATTACAGCAATATTTTGTAGGCTCATTAAGGAGGGAAGCAGTGTGTCAGTATAGAGGATAGACCTAACCTGTTTTTCCTTACAGCCTCTTTTTGCTCTTTTGCCGCCTGCTTAATTGTCAGACAGAATTTGTTTAATTTCAGGTATCTGTTTTGGTTTTTCTTGCAAGATGTAATTTCTTTTGTGGAAGGAAATAGCATAATAAGTCATTTGATATCACTTGGGGCTTGGATTCCTGGCCCAATCCCTGGTGCTTTTAGAGTAGTAGTTTATAACGTGGAATGTTTTTCATGACAACCGTCTCATGTATTGCACGCTACAGCTGAAATTTTAGTCTTAGTCTGAAAATAGTACCCAGACAAGGACTTGGTGCTGCCCAAAACTTACAAAAAAGAATTTTGGGGCCTAACTCCCTACTGCTTGCTACAATATGCCAGTGAGGTCTCCAGTTTTGCATAAGTATACTGTATATGTAGATAAAATAATTCCTGATTAACCTGCAGTTTCTCAGAAATTAGTGGAAATCAGTGCCTCTGTTGTTGTTGTTTTATGAATAATTTCCTTATCAGCTTGCAGTATTTCTTTGCACGATTTCCAGTTCCTTTGATCTTAACAGAGGGTCTCTAAGGCCAAGGATATAGAGCTGTTCATTATGTACAGTGTGTGTTGCTGGATAATAGGATAATGGGTCCAACATTTTAGTCACAAAGTGTCCAACGGTGATAGAAATAGTAATGCTTCATAGCTCATGAAAGCACATGTTCTATTCAACACTGAGCTGTCAGATGCAATACAGTGCAGCAGGAGATCTTCAAGCTGCCTCTTCTGAGCCATACATCACAGATAAATATTTAAACACTTTCTGTACAGAAGACATAAAGTACAATTCACTTTTCCCAGCTGTGACTGCTATTGGCATAATTGCAAACAAATGTGAAGAAGGAACAATTTGATTTAAGCAGTCATCACAAATATCACCACGTATACTTTGAACAGAGCTACGTATCCTGGCAAGTCACTGCCTCCCACTGTTGGTGAAAACCTATGAAGCATTAGTTGTCCAGAGGGGATGCTAGCTTTGGATTTGCCCTGCTGAATAATAATTCATTTCAACCAAATTCTTTTGAGACTCAATTTCTTCTCAAAATCTTGGAGCTAATGTAAGGATAACAGTAACTCAGGAGGAGATGAGGTTCTTAGAGGGTTATCACAGCAACGCTGTTTGAGTCTAACAATCAAGAATGTTGTTTGGAAACATTACATTCATAATAATAAAAAAAAAAAGTTCTGGAGAAGTCATTATTGAAATAGTAAGTGTTCTGGCACACTAAAAACATTCAAGTGTAATTCATGATATTCAGGGGTAAAGTGGGAAGCCTAAGAAGCCAGCTAGGAAGATGTCCAGAAAAGCAGAGCTCTAGCAAATCTGAAAGGCTGATGGATGCTGTAAGGGAGGAAGGGCAGTTGTTTTGTTTTTTTAATTTGTTTTGCTGTAGGCTTTACAGTGAGGGCTGTAAGTTGATGGTCACACACAAGTGTGTGCATATCCCTCCCCGTCTTGGCAAATCCCCAAACCACAAATTGATGGAATCTGGAAAAGCTTCATTACATGCTAACTTTCTAATTGTGCCGTTCTTTGGACGGCCACATGTTGTTCCACACTGCTGGGCCTTCGTTGTGAGCTGGCATGGCTCTTCCCAGGCTTTGCTGAGCTGCAAACTGACTGGATATGGAGTGGCAATGCAGTAGATTGGTAGCAGAAAAGCTGAGAGAATAGGAAGTGCTGCTGACTGAGACATATGTGGCATTGCATTTGCTTTCTCACAGATGTCGTTATCACAATTTGTTCATCAAATATCACTTGAAGTGAATCAACTGACATCTTAACACAGTCAGTTTTAGTAGCAACCCCTGGCATGCTCTTTATGGTGTATAATGATATAATTACTGTAATGATCCGGATTCTGTGAGATTGCCATGACCCAGTGCTGCATTCGGCCCTTGCTCCCCCTGCATGTGGGAAACAAGGAGGCAGAAACACCAGCCTTTTGGGTGTTGCAAGCAACTTTGCCTTCCTGAGAAGGGCCTTTCCTGCCTCTGTCTCTCCAATGGTAAAGCCAAAACCAGGATCCTGTATAATAAAAATCACAAGAAAGGTACAGTACAGAGTTTTTGAAGAGTCTAATATTCTTTTTATTCTTCCTCCTTCTGTGCTGAGTAAGAGTGATATTAAAAGGCAAATTGTTTGGTTAGGTAGGAAGACAAACTTCTTTTTACTGACTGTCTGCATCCTGTCCTGCCAGCGCAGACAGAGTCACATTGCAGCTGTGGTTTGGCTGCACAGGCACCAAATAAGATAAAAACGTTTCTCTTAGGTGAACAATTAAACATTAAATAATCATTCATGACATGTGGTCAGTTGTTACATCCCCAGTGTAATAATAGCAGATGGGGGTGAGTTTAGGCTGTGTGAGATACCTCTAAACTTCAGCGTGTGTTGCTCAGAGAGCTTCATCTTGCATTGAGGGAAATGCTCCTGGGACATCTGATCTTACTTTAGAAGAGGAGTCAAGCCAGCATTTAATACCTGGTGTCTGCTCCTGCTCACTACTTTTTTTCTTGGTCACATAAATATAATCTAGTACAGCAAATTGTTTCCTTTAACAACTAACTTTTCTTCAAGTGATTGTTTTAAACTTTGTTCTTCCAAGTCTTCTGTAAATATGCACACATCACAGTAGATTATTCTTAATCCAATCTCTTATATAACCACTATCATTTTGGACTTTTCTTAGTTCTTGGTTCCTGTGGAATTAGTATTTCTTAGAACTGTTTGTTTTTTGCCAGTTTGGAGACTTATTTGGTGATATCACATGAGTATTTGGAGCCTGCACCTTATAAGAGTCAGGATACCTGTTGTTGTGATGGGACTGGTTTTTAGAAAGTCATGCACATTAAACTCACTTAACTTTTTATAAACGCTTTCTTGAGTGGCTGTCCAGATTTTCTGTAGTCTGGGTTTCTTTCTGATCTTCATAATAAGGAATAAATTTAAATCAACTGTACTGATACTTAAAGTTTCATCTGGCCTAAACCTGGTACAGTGAATGTCATACTCTTTTTTTTTTTTTTAAGGAGGCTATATTCCTAATTTAGCTTCTTAGCTGTTGAAATGAAGAGCTGCTACGACAGTAAAAACCTGATGATCTTTAAGTCCTGAGGTGATGTGGTTTTGGACTGTATCCCTATGTTCTAAAGAATAGGAAAACTTCTACATATCTATTTGCATGTTTGCTCTTGTTATTGGCTGTCAGAGAAACAGCAGTTGGCTGCAGTATTTACATGTGGTCAAAACTACTGAGGTTGGCTCATTAACTCTTTTCCCTTGTTTCCTTAACTCATGTTTATTTTTCTTAAGGCCATAAATCAGAGGGACAAGGAATCTAAAGTAGAGGTGATTTATGTAAATAAAGAATTGCAGCTGCTGGAGGAGTGACAGGGATTTTTCTACAACAGGTTCTTTGGGGTAGGATGTGGGATCTCATTTATAACCACGTGGTTCTCAGAGATAAGGAGGATATTTGTCATCAGGGATGGGATGCATTAGATTTGTTGTTGGTAATTTGTAACCATCTAAGATAAAGGTATCTGCAGCCTAAAGGCAGGTTTTGAGTCAGCATGCTGCTCCTTCAGAGAGCTGGAACAGTTTTGCCTTCTCCCAGACACTGTTCCTGTGTCTTCCTCCAGATGAGGCGAAGTGCAGCCAGGTTGAGGAGATCTCCTGGCCTCCTACTTTCTCCTAGCCTGGCTTTGTGATGTTACTTGCTTTCAGGGGGATCCCTTCTCCTCAAATTTCTGAAGCTTATGTCCTAACTGCTGTGCACATCACAAGAATTGGGCATGAGTCTGGTCTTGGTGCACTGTCATGCAGTGCAAGGTGGTCAGTGACTTATGTGCATCAACAGCAGTTTTCTTAACACTGCTAACACGGGAAGTCTTTCTTGCTTGCTATTTGGGATTATCCTTCAATGTACAAATCAATGTCCTGGCACCTGTAGCTGTGACAGTCTCTGTTTCTGCAGCATCTTGAAGAATTGCAGCTGATACTTTAAATCAAGTTTCTTATTTAAAAAGTACCACACAGAACACTGAAAGAGAAATTAAAATTCCTCCTGATTATCTTTTCCCACAAATTCCTCCCAGCTTCAGTAGCTGTGGACATGACATCATTCCCCAGCATGTGCTCGCTGGTAAGACATCTGGTGTGGGTTTTTGAAGGTCCCAGGTTCTACCTGCACTTTCCAGTTTTTACCCCAGCCTTAACTACCTGGAGGCTCTTTAAAAAGTGTTGCCAACGATGTAAGAAAATACTGCAAGGCAGAGCTGATCTACCAACTTTGCTGAAAAAAGCAATTTCCTTACTTTTTCACTGTTCTTATTTCTTTCTCATTGTTGGTTTATTTTTGTTTTCTGTGTTCTGTCATATCAGGCAATATCTGCTTCATGAAAGTAGGTCTGTCTGTGTTGCTTATGAGCTTTTTAGGTTTCCAGTATGCTATTGATTCATCCATCTTCAGCTGTGTCACCTCCTGGGGTTGAAGCATTTCTTTGTTTTTAGCTTTGTCTAAATTGTTTTGAAACAGAGAGTAGTGCCAAAGCACATACTTTTAATTGAGCAGCTTTGGAAGTGTGAAAATGAAGTCTTGGCATGATCTAATTAGTGCTTGTGTATTTTGGTCGCAAAAAGTGACTGGTGAAGAATTCCCCAGACACGTTCTCTGTTCTGTCTGAAAATAATCCTGCATAAAGTTGTATATCCTGCTTAGTTCTTGTTGGTGCTTGGAAGTCCTGACTGTTTTGCTTTCACTAATTAGCTGCCAGGACGTCCTTTTCTTCTCAGTCTCCTTGCTTTTGGCTTGTTTGTTGGAATGAGCGTTGGCTACTTTTGCTGGCAAGCTCTATAGAAACTGGCATCTCTCTTGTGATCTCTTTCAATCCCTCATGGTGTAATGTTTGCCAGGTTGGTGCTATCTGGGGAAAGTCCAAAGGACTTGTGTGAAGTGGAAGAAATATTTCAGCAGCTTTTCTTTCTTCCTGACCTAATGACTGTTCAGGGCGTGGGGAGTTCTGGTGAAAGTCTCAAGGACAGTAGCTAGGTCATTCACCTCTGCGCCCTCCTTGAATTTTTTTGCGCTAAAGTAAATTTCCGCCAGGTTGTATCACCCCTTTTGATGTCAGATTGGCTAGGTTAGTTTTCTTTCTTCTGTGAGGATCAGGTTTGCAGCTGTAGCCTCTTGCAGTAACTACAACTGCTGTGATGGTCTGGCTTGGGCTTGGACTTGCAGCTCTTCTCCCTTTGATGAGAGTCTGAGAGCTTATTCCTTGACAAGCATCCTCGCTAAAGGGTCTGTGAACAGCAGATCTGGGCATAGCCCAGCTGTGTCTGACGGTCCTGTGGGACCAATGTCCTGCACAGCTCGACTGCCTTGGGAACAGCTCTCTGCTCATTTGACATGTCTCTTTCTTGCCCTGACCTTTAGGCTCGTGCTCTGGGCAGAGCGGTCTGGCAGCTGCAAAGCTTTGCAGTGCCCTTCCCTTCAGCCTTTGTCTTGCAGCTGGCCCTTAAATGTACAACTGGCTTGCTGGTGTTAGAGAGGCAGCTTCCTTGCACTCTCTCCATATTAGAGCAGCATCCAGGGGGAATGTCCCAGCGCTCCTTTCTGGTGACTGTGCCTGGCTGTGTCACCTGGCTGGGAGCAGAGTTGCTGCCTCCTGGACTGCAGAGCTGTGTAGCATCACCACTGAAGGAGAATGAATGGCTCATCTGGCTCTAGTTTATTTATGCAGCTGAGCAGGGAGCTGGTGCCATGAGAGAGTGCTGTGTTGGCAAGACATCTGGTGCCTGAGCTGCTCTTCAGGTCTGTGTTGTACCATGTAGACATACCCAAGGTTAATGGATGGCCATTAGTTTAATCTGGTTTAATTTCATAGCTGTGCTTCATGCATAGTCTGAGCAGTATTTTGACAAGATGGCATTACTTTATCTACTCTTTCTTGTCCTGTCCCTCCCTGCCCCCCATATTCCTGAAGCTTTCTCTGAAAATGCTTTATTCCTTTTCTTGTCTGCACAGTTGTTGAGCTGTGGATGTAATATGTTTGTCAGCTGAGATTTGTGTCTTGGAAACTTAATTTACCTTTTTATGTAATGCTTTATCACTAATGCATGGTAACGTTTCCTGGCAGGATGTGCATTGTTACAATTCGTTTTTAGGAACTCAAAAAATAGCATAGGAGCGGGTGGCTCCTGTAAGGTTCAAAATTTTTGAAGCAGAAAAGGAAAATGCTCTTCATGATACCTGACATCAGTCCCACTATCCTACTTTCCCATGGGGTGACTCCTATCAGTGCTGAGATATAACGGAGTCCAAAGACTAGGTGTGGTGGCAGCTGTGACTGTCAAGTAAAGGAAAAGCTGGGAGGGGAATGCTGGCCTTGTCAGGGCAGTGTCTCCAGCTACACAGGAATTTCCTATGAGCTGATTGAGACCTTGGGCAAACTTTTTGCTAACAAAAAACCACTACCACATGTCAGAATTGATTTTTTTTTTTATTTTTCCCGCCATTGTCTTTTTGCCACTGAAGGAGTCAGCGTTATCCAGTGGTCAGTTATCCAGCTGTCTGCCCTCTGGACCTGCAAAGCCACTCAAGCACTTTTACAACACTGTTTTTTTGGGGATGAGTGGCACATCATTGCAGCAGCCAACTTCTGTGACATGGGAATGGTCCTGGGGCCTGAGGTTTGTCTTTGAGCAATTAGTTGCTATGATCACAAATAAGCGGATGGACTGTGCCTCACAGCTCCAGTTCCCAAGCACTGATTTCTGTTAAGTGCTTTGTGAAAGAAAGGAAAAAATAATCAAAAAATAATCTGCAGTTAAATTAATCTCCTCTAACAATGTCTAATGCGTTCTGAGGACCGGTGCTTGAGGGAAGGGCGTTGTACAAAATGACAGACGGCAAAATAGACATAACTATTTGTGCAGGGCTTTGAGGTGTTAGGAAATACAGCTCCCAACACTGGCACATCAGCCTCTGATTAAACACTGTGGTTTTACCAGCTCAGGATTGATTACTTTAGAAAGTACTATTTGTCAAATACTCTTCCTTCGGATACTTGACATTCGGATCCTTTTGTCTTCATGACTTGCCTCAACACCTCTGCTTCCCAGCAGGCTGGGTGTGCTCCCTCCTACCCCTCCTCCTGGCCCCAGTGCCATGCCCTGGACTGTGCCTCAGTCTTAAATTCTTGCACAGAAGTAGCTGGTTGCACAGGTTGATCCATGTCTCTTGGGTGAGGTGAGGGACCAGGATGAGAGAAAATACTCGCCTCTAATGAGCAGCTCTGTGCCCTTCAGTCTATTAAAGAAGATACCTCTTTCCCTTGCAAATGTGAGGAGGGTGGAGCATGGTTCCTATGTCCTGGATAGCAAGACACCCTAAGAAATGCTCTTTGTTTAAACTCTGTTGACCATTTCTAGTGTAAAATGTTATAGGATTATGTTACTAAAAACAAATAATGAAAAAAATCAACATTTTATTTAAAATTTGCCATAGGTGTTTCTTTATTAGTCGCTGCCACCTCTTAAAATTTTTCAGGTCTGTTTTTCAGGGTTAGTCAGAACAGCATTGGAATAAGTATCTTCCTGCCTGTGTTGCATCCCCTCAGCTCTGAAATGAAAAGTAATGTGTTAGCAAAATTGCTGGTCTTCCCTAAGATATGGCAGGGGAAGTTGCTTTATTTCTTTACTGGGAATACATAACCTTTTCTTCACAATAAAAATACACCCTCCCAAGCATTAATTGTTTTTCATCCGTGATTGTGAAAAAAGTTCTACCCCAAAATTGTCAGATTTTTGTAGCACAGTTGCTCTGATATTCTCACTGTGCAGAAATAAATACAAAATAAATGAGTGAGCTGTTCATCTATCATTGATAACTGAAATCTAATATAGACAGAGATAATTTCTTAAAATTTTTGCTGAAGAATGTTTTAACCATGCCTTACTGCATTACACATTACAGGATATTTATGCTGTAGTGTTAACACTATAGTTAAAGCTGAGGTTAGTCAACCTTTCTGTGTTACAAGATTAGAGAGGTAAGTGCAGGTCTACAATAAAGCTTGTTTTGGACAGAAAACTGAGCTCAGAGGTTTGTTTTGAAGCCAGTGTTTTATGGACAAAGTTTGGTAAGTCTACTCTGTGATTTGTCTCAAATTAAAGTAAAATGCTGTATGTTGAAATGTTTCATTTCATCATGTTGTGCCTGTGGAAGGACTTACCTGAAGAATTTTCTCTTACTTATGAAACTGCAGCTGATGACTGCAGAGTGGAATTTTAACACATGTACTTGCACTTGGCAATGAGGGGAAGAAAAGAGAAGGAAATACTCATAGTCTTTAGGATGTATTTAAACTTTTGGGGGTTGCTTTGGAAAAGTTAATGTTCATTAGAGGTGGATACCTTTAGGATGTAGTAAATCATACAAATGCACGTGACAGTGTTGATATGAGAGATGAGCGTGTTCGGCCAGTGATGGGGAAACTTCATCCTGAGCGGTTTGTTGGCATGTCAGATGGGAATGAGCCACTCCCTGTGGAGGTCAAGAGTACACTGGTGTTTGTGTGGCAATTTTTGACTGTTCCAAGAAAACAATAGTGGTTTAAATTCCTAAACAATGCATAATTACATGAACTGAAGCTTGCAAGTTTTTGAGCTCGTATGCTGTACTAACTTGCACTACTGAAAATTCAGTGTTTTACCATTAATCAAAGACAGACTACTTTTTGTACTGGGAGGACTGTAGTGTGCTTGTTTCACAGTACCTCAGTTACAATATCCATATATTTTATATAACTTGTTGCAAATATACGGGTGAGAAAGTTTCTACAGTGAGACTGTTTTATGTATTAATTTACCTTAACCCCTAAAGCACCATAGCAGCTTTCTGTTTTTCTTTAGGTCAGGTCTCAGTGCTTCTAGGGCTCATGGATCCTGGCTCATTGTTGAATACTCTTGGTAGTTTTGAAGCTGTTAAATGTCTGAGTTGCATCTTTCAATTACAGATCCATAGCTTTCTTCAGTGTCATTTGCAGTGTAATTTGGGGGGAGCAGCTCATAAAGCCATGATGAGAGAAGAAAACAAGAGGCACACAGTCGAATGGTGTGAGAAGTGAAACTGATTTTCATCCAGTTTCTGAAGTATTGGCTTTATTTTTAACAAGTCTAGACTAAAGGTTTGATAAATTGGGGCAGTATGGATTGTGTTAGGTAAATCAAGTAATATTCTGTTAAGAAATTATGAAATCCATTCAAACCCAGAGCTTGGGTAGAAGATTTTAATTTTTCTCCAAGGACTCTGCAAGGTGCAGTGAAATAACTTGTGGGAGGTTTTAAAGGCAACTTTACAGTGTGGTTAAATTAGAAGGAAAATTATTAGCTAAGAACTGAGAACTTGCTTAGTTTTAGAACTGAGAACTTGCTTAGTTTTATTTTGGTGGAGTGCTGTTAATATTTTACAAGGAAGCAGGTTTGATCATGCACTTGGTGTGGTTTGTGTTTCCAATAGCCTTTGTTCTCCAGAAGCCTCTCTGGGAGGGTTTGAGTGTTTGAATCCTTAGGGGAAGGATGCCTTTGGTGGAGCTCCAGTGCCTGGCCGTGTCTGCTGATGGCTGGCAGCACAGGTGATTGTTGTGGGGTGGGATCCTGTCCCTCCCTGGAGCTGGAAGAGTTGGTGTGAACTGGTGGGTTCTCGATAACCCTTTGTGTGTTTAACGACACAAACCCTTCCGCTCAATTGTTTCGCTGTGAACAAATGCTTATCACCGGATGATTTTGTGTACCTTGTGTCCCTTTGAATTTGTTTTGGATCGGGGACTGTAAAAGCTGGTGTCTGGAAGGGGGTGTTGCAGGGATGGAGCAAGTATTCCCCAGCTTGTTAGAGTTGCCCAAGCACAAGAAATGCAGTTGCTACCAATGGCTTACATGCAACTTCCTTGTGTCATTTGATTTCACCCAGTGCTATGGAATTGCAGTAGGGGTTATGAAGTGCTTTATTCCACGGTCTGTGTGTGAGAATGGGTCGACTGAGGTGGGAGTGCATGTTTCAACCTTCATGTGTCCAGTCTCCATCCCTCCGTGACTTCCTTAACTTACTTTGTCTCTGCACATCATCCATCCCTCAGTGCCAGAACCCAGCATGGCCAAACTGTGGAGGTGGAAGTGGTAACTTGGGTCCCAAGTGGAGCAGTGGTATTTCAATTTCCATCCTCAGCAGCTTGAGGACAAACTGCTGCATGAAGTGTTTTCTTTTCCTGATGGTGTTATGGCACAGTTGTGGCAGGTACATGGTAAACCAGCAAATTAGCTTCAAGGGTCAACAGGGTACTTGAAAACAAGGGAATTTAAGGAGGTTTTAAGCAACAAGGAAGTGGTGAACCTAATGTTTTACTTGAGAGGGCATTAACTTGCTTTTCACGAGTCCTTAGCTCTTAAGACAGTGTAGGTGCTTTGGATACTGTGGTACCTGTCATCAGTGGGTGGAATGGGAGCAGGCAAGTGTGAAGTTTGCCATGTTAAAGCCAACAAATAAACTGCTTTTGCTGGTGAGAAAGCAAATGAAAGGGGTTTCCTAAAGCTGTGGACAGCCTGGGTAGGCTCTGGGATTTTGGCCATCTTCCTTTCCTGTTTTATCAGCTACGATGAATGGCGAGTCAGTGTAAGCTGTATGGTGTGTTTCATTATTGGAGACCTGTCAGAAGAGTTGGTTAGTAATCCAAAGCATTTGGATTCAATGTGATAAAACTAATCATAACAAAGTACTTTAGTGCCTAACTTGAAGCTGTGAAGAAAATCCTATTATCTTAAAAGTATGTATGTATGAAAGGGCTAATTTTTTCTTTCTTAACAAGATAAACATAAACTCATTGGTGAGTTGCAGAGCAGCAGTACTGTTTCCAGAGGCTGCTTTCCAAACTTCCCTGAGATTAAGTGAAACTGAGATTTAGTGCTGTCACTTGTGGAGTTTCAAGAGTATAGTTTTGAAGACCTTTTAGGTTACATGGGAGAAGTTGTTATGGAATCAGCTTATTTAATTTATATTTAAATAGTGGTAATGAACATAAATTTCCTTTCCTAATTTCTTGGAACAGCCTGCCTTTTTTGCTGGGTGCTTTTTTCCTTTTGTCAAATTGCTTAAACAATTTATCATTAACACATTTACTGTATTGCAGTTTAACTTCTAAGTATTATTCAAATAACTATTTCTAGGTAAGGAAAATTATTAAATGTCATCGCATACTTACTTTTACCCAGAGGGAAAGACTGAAGAAGTGAAGATTGCTTTGAGTTCATTTGATCTGTATGAAGCAGCTTTGAATTTCCTGGGCTTGTTTAATGAATGTACTGAAAGCCCAGTGTAGCTGCCTGTCTCAGATGCAATAATTGTACACAGTGTATTGCAGGGGAGGGATAGTCTTTTCCCTTCTGGTTAAAAGGATTAGCAATCTATCATTGTTGGTAATGAATGTTTTCAGGTGAGCACAGTCCAGACTTAGCATTTGAGCTGGCTTCCTTGTGAAGATTTGATTTCCTTGTTCTGTAATTTCCAGTGCTCCAGTGAGAGTTCTTCTTGGATGACTAACGCATTCGGTGCTGGTTAAGGCACTTTTGAAAACCCAGTGTTTTTCATATATTAAATATTTTATTAATGACATAAGCAGGCGTCAAGGCTAGTTCACAGTCACATGTTTTTGAGGCATGCTTCTGAATTTTGTGATTCTCAGATTTATTTTGTATGAGTGTTGAATGTGCTTAACGCTTGTTGCTGTTCTGCTTCCCCATGTGGCCCATTAGCACCTTGGCTTTGTACCTTTTTAATATAACCAAGTGCATAATTTTTCTTGTATTTCTGCATTTTGTGTTTCAGTCTTTGCTGCATGTTTAAGAGACTTGGAAGTGTGTTCAGAATATTGAGAGGAATGTATTGCTAAAGGTGAATCCTTATGCTTTCTGTTTGAAGTATAACTAACTCTTCTGGGCATGTAGGATGTAGGAAGCTCATCACTGCTTTTTCATAGCCTGTGTGATACAGTTTGCTGCAGTGTACAGCCATCCATTTCCTACTGGCACACAGAAGGTCCCCTGAGCCAGAGGAGAGAACTCAGGATAAGTTGTAGGGTAGTCTGTCAGTGGGAATATCTGGCTGTTGTGTGACTGAGCTGCACATGTGTAGTGGTGGGCTTCATCAGGCTAAAGCAAGAGGCATAATTGACAAAACTGAATGTAAATCCTGTATTACTAATATCTGGGAATGGCCAAGCTGTTACGACTTGGAAGCATGATTCAAAGATTTGCCAAGTTAGCCTGTGATGATCACTAGGAGAAGAGTTTGCCCAGGAGAAGTGAGTTATAAAGTAATTCAAGACTTTCTAAAAAAAAAAAAAAAAAGTCTCTTGCGCAATCAGAGTTTAATGACCAAGGTGATGGCTTTATGCTGCCATGTCACTTTTTAAATCCCCAGGATTTTTTATTTGCACCTGTTTTTACTGATCTCATAATTGGCCATTGTTACAAAATGCATGTGGAATTTGATTGAGAGACCAACTTTTCTTTTTGGATGGAATGCAAACTACCTATTGCAATAAAGTTTCTGTACTTGTGATTATGGGCACTGTCAGTGTTTCCATTATAAATTTCTGGATTTTTTTTTTTAAAGGAGCTTAAAACTAAGCTGTAAAAATTTGTTCTTGGCAGAGAACTTGTGTACAACATCTCAGCTCAAGTAAGACTTTTTAATGAATTTTGAGAGAGGGAAGGAAAACCTGAACTGCTTTGTAAGTTGAGGTTACACAGGTGATGTATGCCCTGAAATCTCTTGTTAACAAAACTCAGCTTGTAAGGACGTAGCCCAACAGAAACCCCCAGTGTTAGTCCCATGTCCTGCATTACATTTTAAATTGAGTTATAACAATTGAGTGTAACTTTTGATTCATTCTGTGGAAAAGCTTTTGACAGAACAGCATTCATTGCTGGGCAGGAAAAACAGACCAGAAGGTTCCTGGCATCAAGAAGCAGGGAACTCTGTAGTGGCCAGCCCTTCCCACCACTGGCAAAGGCTTTTTTATGGTGATGGTAAATCTAATTCTGAGGGAAAGCAGTAAAAATATGCCATTCCTATTGAGTCCCTTTTTCAGTGCTGTAGAAGATGCTCTGAGACCATGTTCAATCAATGTATATTTTCACTGGATAAATAAATAAACCTGACTATTGACGTCATGAAAATAAGCTGAGAAGCCTGGTGGTGGAAGCTGATGCATTTTACACTTCTAATAAACACTGCTTCAAAATTTAATGAAATGTGCCATGTTGCTAAAGGTAAATGCAAACAAACTGAGCTGTAGACTCTTTGCTTGAGGTGCTGCTGGTTAATGAGATTCGTCACCGAGTAATGTGAGCAGATTCTGGTGACGCAAATGCCAGCAGCCATTCCCTGCCCTATTTCAGGAGGACACCTGGTGATACTGATTGTTTTCTCTGGAAGAAGAGGAAACACTGCAGCAAGATAAATCCTTAGCAAAATGTTGAGCATCGCTCATCTTTACTGTGCCTTGAGATCCTTTAACTTCCATTAAGATGGGCTGCCTTCAGATGCAATCTTTGTGTCACCTTGTGCTCCTCTATTCCCCTCTGTTGATGTGCTTTGTCTTTAACAGAAGCCTCCTAAAAGTTCTGTTGAGCATCCACAATGTAGTGTATGGTTTGGTGCAACACTCCGCATGGTGTGTGCCTGGTTCTGACTGGGGCAGCTGAGCCACAACAGAAAAAGAAATAACCCTGGGAAGGGTGCATTTTATCAGAGGTAGGGGTGTGTGGAACCTGTGCCTCCCAGCAGGAATAGGCCGACATACCAATTCCCTGGAGACAGACCAGTGATGGTGCTCTTGTGCCTTTCCTTTAGAGTGTCTTCCGTTGTGGCAGGTTTTGTGCTCACTTTTTAAAAGAGGCCAGTTTTTTTGGTGCCATCGCTATTGTGTGTTTATCTATGAAGCTGCATAATAAGAAAAAGATCACACAGAAGGGTTCTGGAGAACACCTTGGTGAACTAGTTTTGCTGCTGGAGGCAAATTCAGTGAATAATGAATGAAAAGTGCAAGCAATTTTGTTATTGTAACAGACAATTATCTAAAACGTTTTGGAACCAGCTAATTTGGTTCTAAACTAGTTAAAATTTTGGTTTTAAATGTTTTGTCCAAGGTATGAACTAATTTTGGAAAGGCATCGATAACCACACTGTCAAAAATTCTTATTAGTAAGTGCCTGAAGTTTATGAAGAGATAGCTATGCCGTGGTTATAAGTGTGGAGTCATTCATGATTTTGCTTCTGTTTTGCTGTTCTGATGATATTTCCAGGTGTGATACAACTGAATGATGTCTCAGGTCATCTTTAAATAGGAATTCAATAATTGCTCTGATTAGTGATGAGCCTGTTAGCTTTGTGTGGAAATAAGAATTTTTTTTTTATCCCAACATAAAATATAATTGGTGTTTTGTTTTTAGAGCTGTGTGACATTTCTTTCTATTCTGTCTTGATTTCAAGCAGCAGAATGGCCTAAAATAATTAATATATGAAAATTGTTTAGATATTTGTGTTTGTTGCCTTGCCACATGTGCATGCTTTGCTACTTTCAGCTTTCTTTTCACACTTGGACTTTGCTTCACCAGCAGTGTGAAATTCAGGTGTAACATCTTCAGGACAGAGTGTGCAGGTCTGCCTAGCACAGTGTCAAGTGCTGCGAACTGGGCAACTTGGCTTGAGTGAGTTTCCAAAATTCATGGGCAACTGAGAGCACGATTATTTTCCTTGAGCAGGATTACTTTCCTTATGTACTTTGTAAGGAACTTGTTGAAAGTCTAAGATGGATATGGAAGCTTGGGATTTCCTGCCAGTAATAGTGATTTAATATGAAATCAGTCCCACCTGCACTTTCTAACTGGTATTCAAAGACTCCTTACCCAAATAAATGGACTTGTAGCAGTTTTATGTCACAGGTGAACCTTCCCAGTTTGATAACCCAGCCTGTATTTTCTGTATTTGCACAAATCTTTGAGCAAAACTGTGGTGCTTTCATCTCCCTCTTCTCTTCCACAGTCCCTTGATGCTCTGTGTTGCAGCAAGATTCTGTCCAGGGACAGAATTTGCTGATACCAAGTCAAGTGAAACAGTACATTAACCTCACAGCTTGTCTTCTCTTCAGAAACAATTTTAAAGGGACACAGAAAGGTCTCAACATTTGAGGAAGCTGTTTTCTTTTAATCCTCAGTGAATCATCTGTTTTTCTTTTCTTCCACTTACCATGCTTGCAGGGATTATCTCCTCCGGTTCCTTTCATCTGTGGGTGGTCCTCTTCAGCCTGGCTGCCCCTGTTCTGCCACAGCTTCCCCTGAGCACAAATCTTTTCCAGCCTGTCCTGGGGTGATGGGGAAGGTGCTGGATTCACTGAGGTCTTGGCGTGCATGACTGGAATGGCAGCAGCACAGCATGGCAAAACACAGGTAGAGTTATGGCTCAGCCCATTTCCTAGGGGCTGGAGCTGCTCATGGTGAGAACCACTCTGTCAGATGGTACCTGCTGGCTCCTACATGGAAAATGCGGTGTTAAAGTGGATTTACAGTCTTCTGTTGCTAAAAGTTTCCTGGAATGTGTCTCCATCACCTGTTACCAGATCTCCTTACCTTCACACCAAACCATGACTGTTTGCAAAGGAAGCCCTGGGTGGTTTTGTGTGGGTGACTTTACTCTATCGTGCTGGCAGTGGGGGAGGCTGTTGTTCTTGGCTGGAGCCATATTTTAATGCATTTCAAATCCGATTTAGAAATTATTGTAGATGCCAGTTTCCCTGGTGTGACAAGGTAGAGACCATAGGAGTAGGAACTGATTTTGGCAAGCCCTTTTGATGGGGTTGGGACGGGCATAGTGAGATGCACTCAGCCCACAGCAGCTGCGTTTTGCCTTCCATATCCTCAGAGGAGCAGTGGAACACAAAACAAGTGCAAGAATGTTCCTGTAGAAGATGAAAAGAAATAAAGACAGGACCATCCAGCAGTTGACTGAATGCAGCCATGAAGATGTATGACTGGAAAGACTAAGAAATGAACTATTTGAAGCTCTTCTAGTGTGGGAGTCTCAGTGACGCTTCAGCGATGACGTGTTTAGGTTCCTGATGCTCTTATCCCACTGTGTGAATAAATAAGCAGACCTGGGCTGATGGAACACACCAGTCAAAGGAAGTTCCCATTGGGGCATACGTAGTCCTAAAACTTCCATAAATTGTTCTATAATATGACAGTTTCCAATTATGGGTTTTCAGAATAAGAGGCTTACTGGCAACCAGTAATGCAAGTTAACTGTGGAAATTTCTATTGCTTTTCTTGGCCCTTGTGGACTTCCTGAACAGTATGTGCTTTGTCCCAGGTGTCCCATTCTGAGCTTTGAAAGTGTGTCACAGCATGCCTGGGGCTGAGACCCCTGGGAGCTGGCACTTAAGAGCCCAGTCAAAAGGAAAAAAAAACTGCAAGTGAGGGGCTGAAGGTGTCAGCCCCAACATGTAGGTGCTTGGTTGATTTGTTTCCTGCCTTGATGAGTTAAAGTGTTGATCAGTAAGAGGTTTTTTTAGACACATGGGAAATAATTTTTTGTGCAGTTCTGAAGAAAACTTCCAACCCTTGGGAAGTATAGGTATGCAAATATCTTGGATAGCCCTTCCAGTACTTTTTGATTAGTTTGCACTGTCAGCCCGCTTTCTTCTTACGGGCACGTGCGGGTACAGGCTTGCTTGGTTTGTGAAATGTTGAATAAATCTTCAAAGAGTATCATTGTTTCCAGGAAATATGTTTTTCATACATGCTCGTATTGTTTAAAAAAAAAAGGCAGTAATGGATAATACTTTGGTTTGTGCAAGCCAACGGTGTGGATTTACTTGGCATGACAGCTTTCAAATTATACACGCTCAGCACAAGTAGATTCTTTTCTGATTACATGCAAGCTCTGTGTAATTATTGCATCTTTTAAAATATGTATTGATTCATGGTATTGTCTTGAAATTGCAAATGATCCAAAAGCCTGTCTGCTTCTTTACATCAGATGAAAACTGGGTATCTTTTTGCAGTAATTTGCTGAAAATTCAGGGATTTCAGAGAATAGTACTTTTGAGGATGCAACCTTATGTTACTCTCTTCTTCTAATTCGCCCCTCTTGAGTGATTTATTCTAGGGACTGTGCATCATAGGTTTTGTCCTGGCACCCATTCTTGTAGTGTTGCAGTGCCTGTGCACATTACCAGAAAAAAGATGGCTGGGAGACAGTTTTTGGGGGGAAAAAAAAAAAAAAAAGTTAAACCAAAAAGAAAAGAACACACACACAAGAAAAGAAAACCAGTTCCAGTTAGTAGAGAGGGTTTTGCTTGCCGGTGTGGATGGGGCATAATTTGATTTAAATGACTTTTGAAAAACAGTTCTCAAAACTGTTCCATGTATTTTCTTCCTGGCTACTGTTGAAAATATGGAGCCGAATATTTTCTGTGATGTTTCAAACCAATATGTTCTGGCAACCTCAGAGCTGGGCCCTGTGCATTGCACTCTTGTTTCCAGTTCGCTGTGGCCTGGAGTGCAACACTCAGCTCATGAGATGCACCAAAGTGGGAGGTCTTGTGAGGAGCAGGCAATACAAAGACCCAAGGTACAAGGAACATTTCACTGGGGTCCAGGAGGGAGGCTGCCAGTTTTAAGGGCCTCTTTTATGAAAAGAATTTGCTGGTAGGAGATGAAGAAGCTGTTTGTGCTTCTTTGAATTTTGTGAGTGTGCAGGGGGAGGTTGATTCCTGGGTGTTGTTAAAGGCCGGGCGCTGAAGCGAACCGTTTGTGCTTCTCTGGAGTCAAACTTTTCTCACTTGAGAGATGGGCTATGGCTAAGGATTCGTCAGTGTGACATCTGTGAATAGCATGTGGGCTGGGAAGCTGGGAGATGAGCTGTTTGCTGGATCACTTCTGCTCCAGGGACTTCTGTGCCTTGGGAAATGTGTGTGGGAAGGTCAGTGCAATATAAGGAGGTATTCTGAAAATAGAGGCTGTTTTTTTAGCACCAAATCAAATCCCGGGGGTGGCAGCAGGAGTGGAAAGTGTGGAACAAGTTTGTTGATCTGGCTATAGAAATACACAGCTCTTTGGTAGCAGCTCCCAACAGGGCTGGCTTGCCTACAAGGGAGGTGGCAGAGTGTTCCCCGACATTGTCCTTCCCCATATCTCTGACACTCCTACCCTCAGCAGTGATTGATCCATGAAATATGGGGTACCAGTGCTGAGCAGGGACAGCTACTTCTGATAGCTTTTTCCTGCTTCTCAGCAGTTGTTAGAGAGTACAAAAGGCAGAGGTGTACAGATGGAGCTGTTTATCTGTTAGGAGAACCAGATGCAATGGACCTGAGGAAACACCGTCCTGATCCCAGGGCAAGAGTCAGACTTGGGAGAGACGGGTCCAGGGAGACCACGGAGAAGTGGCAGGAAGGGGGTGAAGGCAGGAGTAGACTTGAGGAGAGACAGGAGCAGAGGCAACTGTCTCCTGGTCAGTGATAATGAGGTGTAGATAAACGTGTTTGGAGACAGAGTGTAGGTGTGGGATGAGAGCCAGGAAATGGGAATGGGGAGCTTTCAGAGGCAAATGACAGGTCAGAGACCAGATAGGGAGTGGAAATACCATGGTGAGGAGACAGCTCTTGTTTTGGCTTTAGGATTCAAAAAGGTCAGTCTTGAGAATTTTCCTTGTTGATGCTTTTCCACTTGTTTTTCTGGTTATTTGTGCAAGATGGTTGGGGAAGGACTTCAGATGGACTTGGAGGGAACACGCTGTAACCTGGATTGCTTTGGTACAGCCTGAAGCACAGAGAGATGAGTGAACAGCTCAGGAATGAGGTTTATTGGTAGAAGCAGAAAGTAGTAAGTTGAGGTGGCTGTTTCGAGGTATGAGGGTTTTTTCTACAGTTAATTCTGTTTCTCGTGCAGTTGCCTGACAAGGCTGGATGTTGGACTAAACATGGATGTTCAGTTTATTTGAATTAACTCTGCAGTAAAAACTCACTTTGCAGGTTAGTGTCGAGCAGAGGAGTTGCAGGATTCTGGGCAGGGCAGGCACGATGGCTTTGGAGTTTCCGGAGGTTTGATGGCCGTACTGAAGATCTGTCTCAATATTTTGTTTTCAAAACACAAGCCTTAGATTTCATTTGTTTCTTTCTCACTTCTCTTTCCCACTTCTCGCTGCAGTGGGTGCAAGTCTGAGCAGATTCTAAAAAGTCACTGTTTCCAAGAAGCCTTTGTGTACTCAGATCATTTACCCTTTAAATCCTCAAGCAGGATGGTATTGTAGTGACTGCTGTGACAAAACTGTGTGTGACATCTGGGAACAACAGAGTCCATCGGGGAGGAACAAGTAGTCTTTTCCTAATCAAGAGGGAGAGATTTTAATATGGATGTTTGTATGATTATTGCATCCAATGTGATGTCTGAAATGTAAACTATAATGTGCTGTTAATATAAAATAGCTATCCTGGGGGCTGTTAGCAAGTGTTTCCAGTGATTTAGAATTAAAAGATTGTAATGAAAAAAATCCAATCTCAAACCTCAACAAACCTCCTCAGTATAACTTTATTGTTATTTTAAAAGTAATGCCATAATTGCTCCTACCGAGGCTAGTCACTTTTACTGAGTTGTTGTCTTCCTAGTACTGTTTGGTGTATGTGGGATTATGAAAAGAAGGAAGAGTGCTTGGGACAGGTGTTTCTTTCCTTGTAAGTGCCATTCTTTCTTTGTCCATAAGGAGCTAGTGAGACAGCCTTTGTTTGGTTACTTTTTTCAGAAAAGCAAAGCTCTTCCTCACAATATTTATGGTGGTTTGGCTCTGGTATCTCTGTAGGAGCTGTGACAGCATCCTTGTGTTAGCCAGGCTCTGTTCCCACTCCCTCGTGAGGGAGCATTAGGGAACCAGCTTTTAAGTGGAGCCTGTTTCATATGGCAAAAGCTGGGAGACGAATTGATGCAGGTGTTCCCAGCCCTGGTATGAAATGTGGTGTTTGTATTAGTGTTGTGGTAGCAACGGTCCTTTTAACGAGGGGATGGTAATGTGGTCCAAAGCCCCTGTTTTCAGCTGTCCTCCTTTTGAAATAACAGCTTTTAACCTGGTTCTGAGACTTGTTGCTTAACTAAGGCTCAACTGCAGAGAGCACCAGCAGCTCTGACCTAAACTTTGTCTCCCTACCCAGTATTGAGCACAATGACTTCATTTGGCTAAAGCAGAACTTCTGTTTTATCAAAGTATTTTACAGAGGAAAGGCATCTTACCTTGGTTTGCAAGCCTCAGAAGGCAGACTTGGGCTTTTACCTTATTTCCCTTCTAACTGTTCCCCTATTCAGTCCTCCCTGTTTAGTGTGAGTTCTTTGTGTGCCATGAACCTTCTTCAGCTCCCACTTGCTGATGAATCAACTGCACCTTTCTGTACAAGCGCGAGGAGCCTCTTTGTCTGTCTGTCCTAGCGAAGAGAGTTACCATTAATGGCTTGTCACTTCTAAAATCTTTTGGGCAAGTTACACATTCTGGGTTTGAGTACTCATTAGAAGACACTTTACAGGGTTTTGACTGACTTATGTAGAAATGCAATCTCCATTCTGCCTCAGTATCCTTTTGGAAATACTCTTTTTAATACCAGCTTTTTGAGTGAGATGAAGAATTTGATTTTTATTGACTCTGTGTCCAAACTGGATGTAGTGAAGATAATTCTGCTTCCTTACCTGCGAGGTGCTTTCAGCAAAGGAAGTCTCTTTGCACAAGGTTCCATTGAAAGCAGTGACCCTACATGGAAAGTTTTTTGCCATGCAAGGTGCATTCATCCAGCTGTGTCAGTCCAGCAGTCATCCAGCAGTCATTTCTTCAGATTATGAGGATTCAAGGATTGCTTGTAAGGATCAGAGGTGAATAAGAACAAAAAGCAAACCTATTAGTGTCAGGCTTAAACACTTCGGGGGCTTGGTACATTTAATGGAAAGAGCCTGGGGTTAATAGCTCAAAGATTATTGAAATCACTGGTCACATTCAGCTGTTTCAGTTTACAGGCACTGAGGAGGCAGCAGCAAGAACTCTGCTGATCTGAGAGTAACCAGGCCTGGGCTTTGTCTTTGTGCAGAGATTTAGGTGGGAAGTCTGTGAAAACCTGGGGTCTAACAGGACAGATATGAGAATGGCTCTGGCAGAGGAGGCCATTTCTTCTGTAGCACAGGAGGTAACTCCTATGCTTTCAGATGCACAGATTCCCAGTTCAGTTTTCTGTTGGAACAAATTCCTCCTGAGTAAGGACAATTGGTCATTCAATTGCTGCTTGAAGACTGGGCTGGATGCTCTGCTGTACTGGTCCATGCCAGGATGGTTTTGCCCACTAGCTGGTTTTTATTATACTTATGGTTGTAATGGGATTTTCATTCAAATATCTTGTGTTCTGTCAGCTATGGCTTTACAATCTAAACCAGTCACCAGTTGGGCATCAAGTTTCTACTTGATGCTTGCTCAGTGATGTCTGTTTTAAGTTGGAAGAAAACATACTTGGACACTGTCTTCAGGATCAGGCATTCAAACAAACAATTGGCTTTCATCAAAATGTTTATTAAAACTTGTTTTAAATTATTGTTAAAGAGCATGTAAAAATAACAACTATAAGGTTGACGTTTTACTTCCCAGATCAGGAAATTAAGGTCCTTTAAGGGTCTTTAATGATGTTTGTGTGTCATACATATCATGCATATGTAAGAAGTGGGAATCCCATTTTTCTGGGTCCAGGCAGGGTCACTGCATTGCCAGGGAATGGGACTCTGTACTGCACATATGACTACATGATAGACTGAGCCAATTGTGTATTTGCTTTACTCTGTGATCAGAACTGACCCAATCTAGCTGTGTGCATCATACCATGGATAAGCTGCAGTGATGTTAGAGGAAACAGGAGAGTGCAATATCATCAGATTCTTGAATCTGAGATGCCACTTGTAAGAAATGCTTAATATGTCATGGTTAGATTTTCTGCTGCTCATAGACAGAAGGTTCCTGCTCTTTGGAATTTGTGTGATGAGCTCATGCTGGCCAGCAGCTCTGATCATCTTAAATGGAGTGATTGTATCCACTGATATTCTGATTTTCTAGAGTCTTATGCAGCTTTCCAGTCTTCTGATGTACAACTTCCCTAAATTTTTGGTGTGATATGAGAAATTTTGGGTGAAGTTCCCTGCTCTGTTATGTATGAGGTCAGACTTAATGATCTATCTTGGCCATAAAAAGAAAACAAATCCTATCACCCAGGCTTGCCAGCATCTGGACATTTTGCTGATCTACTGTGTGTGGAGGTTATGATTTTGTGGACTCCGGAAAACTTTACTGAAAAATCCTTTTGAAAACCCATAAGGAAATGTGTGACTGGGGATTTAGGTAGTCACAGCTGGAGTATCATGGTGCTGCTGGTGGCAGCAGTGTGTGTCCTCTAGCTTGGGGGAAGCGCAGCGATTTTAGCACAGAGCATTTAAAATGAAATCTGTATCTGCTGCCTTCTTTAATAACCACATAAACTCTTCAAGCAGAACCCTTCCAGTGCCGCATCTTTAGAGAAGTTTTTCCTTTCTGATCTGTTTGATGTTGTTTGCTGCTTTACATATAGAAAACATACTAATTTAGGACTCAAAGCACATCTCCCAGTCTTTCTTCAGAGAGTGTGAGAGAAAAAAAAGCAGGCAAAACTTGAAGGGGTTGAAGGAAATGAACTCCTGCTGCAGTTGCACACTTGCACACATCTGGTGCAATTGAAATTTAAGAGCTGAAGAGATCCACATCTGACCATGGTAGGGTCCAAACATTACTGTTGACACTGGTTTTCTTTTTGGATAGGTACACTGGCAGAGTCAGAGCGTGTGGAGCCTTGTCAGCTCTCTAATCTAATAGACTGTTCTTGCCCAGACCATTGTGTGTCAGTATTTTATGTACCAAATGTAGCCAGGTTTAATAATCAGCCATTTTTCTACTTTCTGCCAAACTTTTCCCTTTTTTTGTCACAATTTAATGTTTGAGTCAAAATCTGCTATGGTAACAAATTATATACATGTTAAAAACTGAAAATAAAGATGGAAAGAAGAGTCACAAAAGGTAACAAGAGTTCAAAGCAATGTCATTTGAGTTTTTTATTTTTAAAGACTTGAAATCAGCCCCATTTTAAAATTGATTTTATTTCTGTTATGTATTGTGAAAAGCTTACAAAGAAATGGATACTGCTTGAAAGCATGACTGTAGCTCTTTGTATGTAAAGCTGTAAAAGTATTCCCTATACAGGTCAGATTTTGATTTATTTGCCTTTTTAGTTACTGAAGAATAATTTGTGGAGCTTTTTTGACTTACATTTTTCTTACTTGGAACAGTTGTCTTCAGGTAGCACTTGTTGAGGTTATTTGTGTTTATTTCTAGCAACTATATAGATCATATAAAGTATGTTACCAAAAAATTGTTTCTCTTGTTTTATTGCATTTAAAGGGCCCTTCCCTTGCCTTGCTGGTGGCATGAGTTGCTGCTGTCATGTACTGGGTTATGATGCTGAGGACTGGGGACCTTGGAAGAGCTCTGGGGAATTACCTGCCTGGCAAACACCAGCACCAGCTGGAGGGGAGCTCAGTCACTGGGAGGGCATTGGAATGGAGTCACCCAGTATCTTTGTGATTTTAATATTTAGAAGGTTATTTCTTATTCTGTACTGATTTTCATCTCACTCTGAAGTGCCATAGCTTGAGTGAAACATAAACATTTTGGAAACTGAAACATGGGTCTAGGTTCTCCAGCTGTGTCAGTGTTTGCAGCTCACTGTTGGTTGCATGAAGGATGCTGGTAAAGCCTTGTGTGTCCAAGGTATCAACCACTTTGGTCATCATATTCTGAGCTGGAACAGTTTCTGCCCATTACATGCAGTGAGGGATGCCATCAAGGCCTAGTGTCTGCTTCCCTGGTAGTTGGGCTCTTCTCCAGTAATTTGATTTAGAAATTTGTATAAGTAATGGCAATAACAGAGTGCCTGTAACAATAAAAACACAGCCTAAAATAAATGTAAAGCTTGGTGTATTACCAAGGTGCCACAGTCCAGTTCTTCCACAGGTCATAGGGCACCACATTCTCTAATCTCTGCTTTTTCAGTCTGTTCCTAATTGTGTGGAGGAGCTTTGACATGATCCCAGCATTCACTGGAACTGCTTAAGTTTTGGGACATCCCAGGATAGTTAGTGTATCTTGGTGAACAATGGTCTAAGCAACCTATTAAATTGTAGTGTATCCTCCTCCCTGCCTGTGTTTACTCCTAACTTCTGCTGAGCTGATTAGAGGCTTGGCAGGAACTGTATGGTTATGCTCTAGATACACTTTGGATACATTATTGTCACAGTTGAGGTATTGCAAAAGCTCAGCCGTTCCAGTCTTTATCCTACTGAGGTACCTCTTTTGATTGTGCAATATCTGTGGCTAATTACACAGCAATTGCAGTGTGCCACCAGCCACCCACAATTCATTGTCAGCTCCTTGGGGATGCAAATGAAAAAGGAAAGATAATGTTTTCTTTCTTCAGTCCAGTGATTTAGCTTGCCTCTGTTTTTTTAATCCCCTGTTCCTTCAGGTAATAAAGCCAGATGGTAGTGACAAAGAAACAGAAGTCACACATGAATCAGACGTCCCTGAGGATATGCTGGGGACTTGCGCTCCTCAAGAGACAGCGAAAGGCAACGCTCAAAGTCCGGATGTCATTATAGAAGCTCAATTTGATGATAATGATGCAGAGCATGGACAAGACCACTTGCAGGATATGTTGACTGATGACATTAAGAAACTTTCCCTGGATACTGGTGAAAAGGGTGAGTAGATCAGGTTGCTGATTTTAGGCCTTTATTTGAGCAAACTGTTGAAGTGTTACTTGGTTGCCTCGCTTTGCTGCGAGATATAAAATACAGGCATAAAAGCTTAATGCCTTATCACTTCTATCCCTTTCTGCTAAACTGTCTTCATGGTTTTGAATGGATATTAGTAGCTGAGGTTTATGTAGCTTTGATTGATCCAAAGTAAATCTGCGAAACAGAAGTCACACCTTTAGATTTGCAATTCTCAGGGCTGTCTGGGGACTGCTGGTTGCTGTTCAATTCAAGATGCTGCTGTAGCGGTTTCCTTCCTTGCAGCTTGGCTGGCCAATCTATGTGTCTCAGTTTGGGGATAAGAATATATTTCCTTGGGGGCAGTTAAGTTTGTTGCTGTTTTCAAACAGTTGAGTTATGAGCAACTTAAAGATTTGGTCTGTTTAAAAAGAAAATTGCACTAAAACCTAAAGCCAATTATGCGATCTGTTTTGAAGGCAAACCCATTTTCTTCTGAATCTGAATTCCGTCCAAGCCATCAAGTGTTGCTTAGGGCAAAATAAAATAGGCTCCCCTGTCCCAAAACTAACGCTTATGCAGCTCTTTGCATGTCCTTTCTAGTATTAAATCCCTTCCTGAAGAGCTGTGTGTTGAAAGGATTCTGACAATTGGCACATTTAACGTGTCCCTCTAGCTGCTCATGGAAGGGTTGCCAGTGCAGATATTCTGGTGTGTTCCTGTTGCTTGCCCCACCTCCAGAAGAGGTGACAGTAACTCAGGACCAAGTAGCTGTTGGACTCTGACAAATCTTGGTGGTTCTATTTAATACCTAGTGTTTTCTTGAGATATTTGAAGATGCACAGACCCCTGCCTTTACTGTTGGTAGATTTCCATTTTTCACACCCCTCTGTTAATAAAACTGGAAATAATATTTGAATGGAAGTGTTGTAGTTTTTATGACAAAGCATTGGTTTCACCTCATGAATGGACCTGCCACCTTACCAGTTTATGATGCTATTTCCTTCTGGGTATCTCCGCTGTTGAGTTCCTGCCAAGGCACGTGAACCAACTCATATCTTGTTCTATTCCTTTCCAGGATACAGGTTGATTTGGGAGTTACTCATCTTGTCTGTGGATGTTGTACACAGGTGGTTTTTAACCTCAGCTGTTTTGCAGTCTGTTGCAGCTGCACACCACTGGGCAGCTTTGACTCAACAATTCTCCTGAGTCACATGTTGTGTCTGTTGCATCTTTGTTGCTTCTGATAGCAGTGCCAAATTAAACATTGTAAAAGTACATTCTAGTTTGATACTAGCATCTAAAATAAATACAGGCTTGAGCCAGTATTTTACTTTAGTTGAGTGACTGATCTTTAGTTTGAAGAGTTGATGAGAGTTATTTTTTTTTGATGCATCATAGTTCCTCGAGATGCTCTGGAGTGACCTGTGTTGGAAGTTATCGAGTCATCTCTCAAAATCTGTGCCATCTGAGTGGATTTTGCCATTTGATTTTGCCTTTGGAGAATATTTGTAGGACAAATGTGAGATCAGCTTATTGTCTGCACAGCTGAAATCCAGCTTTTCCACTGCAGTTGCCTAAGCCAACTGTTTTCTTTTGTTTTCAAGGTCTTTTCATGTTGATCCTTAACAAGCTTTGTGGCTCGTGTGGATGTGCCAGTTAGATTTCTGCTGAGTTTGTGTCTTGCTATCACCTCTTTTAATATTTGCTTCAGCTTCTTTGGCCATATAACCCATATGGAGTTTTCCCTACTTTCTTCTTTCTCTGCTTTTTAATACCATCCCTTTTTTATACATATAAAGTTTACGATGCTGATTTTTCTGAAGGTGTTTTTGAGTAGTTGATGATTGCTTTGGCTTGTTTCCTGTCCTTCATACAATTTCTCATATCATCACTTATCCAGATTTTCAGTCTTGCCTGGAAAACAGCTATAGTTATTCTAGCATCACTGATAACTGTCGTGGAAAAAAAGAAAAAATCTTGGCAAATTCAGCCTTCACAGGTATAGCTCAAAATGCTTTTTTAAAAGCACTAAACATACACTTTTTCAAGGCAGAACTGAACCTCAGAGGGTAAAATCAGTTGGACTTCCTAAGGCCATCCACTGGAAGGTGGTGCTGGTGTTGGTGGCAGAGAGCGCTGGAGGGTTGGGCTGTGGTGGGTGCAGGTGCCCTTCCCTGGGTGACGTGGGCCTCTCCTGGGAGAGCTGCTTGGCTGCTGCTGCCAGCTGAACTTCCTGCATATGAGCCTTTTCCTTCATCTTACATCCCTTCTGTTGGAAACACCTACTGCAGTAAAACAGAGGTGGATGGATGGAAGCTGTGATTCACAGGGGGATTTCTTCCTGACCCACCAAACCCAGTGCTTTGCTTGCTTTCCCTGAGAGCATTGCTTTGCGGGGCTTATGACACAGTCCCATTGCATGGCCTTATGCACAGAAGGGAGCAGGAGGAATTTTCTGTGGCCAGCACAAGTCTTAAATGAACACTTGTGATGGGCTCCCTTCCTTTTTTGGAAGGGTTTTTTGAAGGTTTCAAACTGGTCAAAGATTCTATCGAAGATAGTATGTTAATGAATCAAAATCAAGAAACAGTCTCTCGTGTTCTCATGTTGTATGTATTTGCTTACATATATGTGTGTGTATGTGTATATTTATAAAAAGATCCATATATATATAAAAGACCTACCCAAAATTCAAACTAAATAAAAAACCCACAAGATTTCTGGAGGTGAAAAATATCCATAACTGCTGTAATGGAATCAAAAGACATTTTACTTATTCTGGGCAAAAAACCCGGAGCCAGGTTGACACTGTGCTCAAATCTTTGTTCATGAACACAAGCCCTGCAGTTCTCTGCTCTCAATTGCAAGATGCCTTTTGTCCTTCCTGATGTAGGAGTAGGATTGCACAATATCTCTGCTGGCTCATTTGTTCTGATGCCCATGGTCAGAATGAACCATGAAGAATGAAAGTAGACGTGTCATTCGAATAAGAGCACTCTGGGAGTGCAGACTGTTTTGATGTCTTTTCTTCCTTGGCCTGTGTCCCATCCCTTCTCATGGCTCTGTTCCTCTTCAGAGCACAGTCACCATCTCCATCTCTAGTTACACGCTGGGGCAAAGAATTTTGGGGTTGGCCCTTGTTGTCAGAAGCTCTGAAGCATGAAACGTTGTGTACACTGATTATGGCCTAGATTTGAGGGACTGAATTTCCCCGAAGTCATTGTACCTTGGATTTCCTGTGCCTCTGTGGGGCTTAGGGCAGGCTGGTAGAAATTGTTATTATGCACAAGTCTGCAGCCTTAGACTCACATGTTGGATCTGTCTTCACTAAGTGCTGCTGTTATGAGAGCTGTGCTTTCTGCCTTTCTATTCTTGAGTCCCCAGAAGGGATGGGATAAGCAAGAGGGAAGTCCATGGAAGTGAAGGGACCATTGCATTCAGCCTAATTCTCAGCCCATGTACTTTCTTGTGCTCATAAAAGTGAGTCAGTCTTGCTTTGCTCAAGGATATTTAAATAGAAATTCATAGTTGGTTTCACTCTGCCAGAAGATGTCCTGGTCAAATTAGTTTGCCCTGCTTATCTGGACTTTTCTTGCAAAGAGCTGAGGTTAAAGATCATCTTCAAAAAGTCTTTAGTTGAGGAAGTGACAGCCATTCTCCTCTCCAGCACCTGGTTCTACACAAAGACCAATACTGTCCTGTTCCACAGTTAAATTGTCTGAATGTTAAGCTTTGGTATTTGGTCTTGCAAAGTTGAAAGTATCTTTTTCTCTTGGATTTTCAGCTGTATTTCCAAAGTGGAAATATCTATATGGTGAACAAACTTTCTGCTTTTTTTTTTCCTTAAAAAGACAGTAAGAATGAGCACCCTGAATAAAGTTTCTCACCTTCCTTAGTAGTAGTTCTTCAAACCCTCTCTGGGATTTCTGAAGTGTGGGCAGAGAACAAGGCAATAGCATCCTGGCAGTAGTCTGAATCACCAGTGTGAACACAGAAAAAATTAATTCCCTGTTGTGCTTGGTACTGACATGCAAGTTCTCTGAGACCTCAGCTTACTCTGTGTGTTACCACTGTCCACAGAACTCATTCACCAGTCAAAATGACCTTTGCCAGGTCTGTAATTCTTAATCCTCATTCACATTGACCACTGCAACAGAGGTCATGTAACTTTTATCACTTACTGCTGACTTAGAACACATTACTTCTGTGACTTTTCACTGCAGGATTTTCTTTATATTCCATTTCAATATGTAATAAAAAATGGAAACTCTGTATCTCTCAACCTGGGAAAAGTGCAAAATGTTCTGTACAGAATAGTTTATGATACTGTATCCCTACACAGACTGTGAGTCACTTGAGTTTCCTACAAATGAGAGCTGTCTCTTGTTAAATATTGGAATCAGATTTCCCTGATAAAGAAACATCAGCAATTGAACAGTAGCAGCTACTTGCACTCATGAGAATGGTGGCTGTTCTCATAAAAGTGCCTCAGCCCTTCTTTAGCAATATGATATTCAAATAAAAGTTTGTAAAACGGTGCCACTATGCCAGAAGCTGTCCTTGTCAAACTCGTTTGCTCGGCTTTTTTCAACTCTTCTCATGGGAGATCTTACTCCACCAGATACAAAATATCCTGCTTCCCACGGGGGTGGAAGTCATCAAGCTGGTGGACTGGCTGCCCTGGCAGCAATCAGAGAGTTGTGTTTGTTCAGGATTTCCACTTACACCCTACTGCAAATCAGAGCTTGGGTATGTGAATGTCTGAAGCTTGCTTATTGCCTTGATGTAATGAAGTTTGGACAGAAATAGCTCATTTACAGGCAGAGTAGGCTCACATGAACTGAGTAACCAGTGGAGGATGGGTAGGGTCAACAGAATTTGGAAGCTGCTGCAGAATTTGCTCATGCTTCCCTGTCTGTTCAGCATTTACCAGGTGGAGAGGTCATTCTCTAAGTCAGATGTGACTGTCAGTCTCTAGTAGTCCTGATAAGGTCAGAAATGATAACCTGAAATTGCTTGGTGTCCACACTGCTGCTGACTGGAGGCTGTATTTTGAGTATTTCAGGATTGCTTGACTTAACTGAAATGGTGGTGTTTGGTAAGTTCATGGTATGGTTGTGTAACAATGGCATCAAGCCTTTCTTTTCTTCAGGTGATGTTCTAGAGTCAGTGCTCAGAAGGGTTTTGGATCTTTCTAGCAAAATAGAGAAACGTATTTATAATGCGGAGTTTAGTCTCTGTTTTGCACTTCTGCACTTCTCATGCACTTCCATGTCCCCTCTAGTGCTTTTGTGTCCTCTTTCTCCTTTTAAGCTTGACAAGGTGCCTACCTGCCTCTTGTGCCTTCCTCTGGCGCCTGGGGTCCTGCAGTTACCAGTGTCTCATATTGGCCCGGGCAGAGTTCAGAGAGTTACTGCTGTTCCTCTCCTTGGCCAGGTCTGGTAGATGAAATTATGGTGACAAAAATCTGGATTACGTGCTGTACCTCTGCTCTGCTCAGGCTTACCCTTTCAGTTCAGCAGCCATGAAGTCTGGCATATTTGGAGTCCACCAACCTCACTGGCTGCTGGAAGGAACAAGTGTTCTTCTCCCTCCTCTCCAGAGGCTCCTGTTCTCTCTGAGTGCTTTTAAGGAGTTTCACTGTTCTTTCCTAGCCTGCAGCCTTCTGGAGATGGATCATCTCCACTGCATAGCTCTTAAAATTTCTAGGCCACAGCAGAGCGAAAGCTCACCAGGAAATCTTCTCAGTTACATGGCTTTTAATAGAAATCCTTGAGGTGGAACTGTCAAAAATCGGATCCGTTTCACTCTGCTGAAGCCTGGAAAGCCAGCAGAAAAGCTGGAGCCATTTCAGCTGTTCGAGACAGCTCTGTATTAGCTTATCCTAAGTTCATGTTTGTGGGTCTCTGGATCTAGCTCTTCTGGTTGTTGCTATAACTTTTCTTAAATGACAGCGTACACTTCTAGCAGAATAAACAGTATAGCAACTGAAGAGAAGTGTTCTACTGGTATTGAACAAATTGGGCTTTATGGTTGCATTGATTAAATGCTACAGGCTGAAAAAGTTCCAGTTATTCTTTTGTTGTAAAGCTAAAGCCTGCAATGGAAGTTAATGTTGGGAAAGTTCCTTACACTGTTCTTCCCTAGTAAGTTATCTTGACCCGCAAATGACTTCTTAAGTACTGGAAAAAATAAATTACTTAGGCAATTAGGTAACAGGAATTAGATTAATTCCAGCATGTTACCATATGTTCCTGAGTTTGCCTATGTTTCTCCTTTGAGTTACATGTTTAGGTCAAGTGAATGAGAGGGCATGATACTGAGAGTGAATGGTGGGTGTGGAGATAAACAGAGTATGGTCATTGTTACAGCAAGATTTCCAGGATGAAGCAGATTAGGATTCATTCAGCTAACATATTTTCCATGCAATAGTAATACTGGACCCACAGACTTTAGGAACAAATGCACCTGCAGGAAGGAAGAACATTGAGTAAATAGGCAAAATACTCAATGGAATTCTTTTTGTAACATTTTAATTTTGCTTGTTATTAATGTAATAGAACTGTATTTCTGTAGGCTGCAGTACCACCTGATGTTTTGAAGGTTTAATTCTGTTGCAGCAAGGCTTCCAATCCCTCTGCTGACCGAGTGCTTCTCAAGGACAGGAGAGGGCCAGGAGGTCTGTGTAGCCATGCAATGGTTGTGGCAATGTTTCTGTGGCTTCTGAGACAGCCACGATCTATCTGCTGGGCTAGAAGGCAGTTTCCCAAAATTATGTTAGTCTTTGCTGTGGATCAGACTTGGAGGGTTCTAAGGAAAAGTGACACTCTTGTCTCATCTGTCTGCCATGTCCTCCATCCCTCCTTGTGGAGCTGGCTAAATATAAGTAAATAATTACATGCTTGGCTGCCTTGCATGTCTGAGGGAGCCAGCTGTACTCACCTCTTCTCATTGCCTTTGCTCTGCTACTGCAGATGCTTGTCTGTGCTCTACGCATCTGTTATTAAGCCTTTCCTCTCCCTCTCTGAGGGTCTCTTCCTGCCTGTGCATCTCCAAAAATCTTGATGCTAATCATCTGAGTCTCCCAGTCCTCTCTTCAGTGTGCCCTTGGGCGGGCAGGTGTGCGTGCTCAGGTGTTAGAACATGAACAGCTGTGGCAGGGTGAGTTTGCTTAAATGAGTATTCAAAAATAAACATCTCTGAGGAGGTTAGTCCTGTTCATTAGACACACAGCTCTGCGATGAGACAGCTCAGGAGTGCTGCATGGTTTGGAGCTGCTTTGCTTCTTACTGCAGAGCTCTCTTCCATTGCACATGGGAGCTGTTAGGCTGATTTTGGACAGGCAGCATGTGTTAAATTCCAAGGCTGTTGGCTTAGGTCTTGTCACAGTGAAATATCTCTTTCCTCCGTCACAGGTGGAAGGCTCTGGGTGGGGAGGTATAAATACAAAGCACTGCTTTTTCTGGGATACTTTGCTAGGTGACCCTACTTACAGGGTGTTTAAAATAGATACCAGTTTTGGATAGTACTTGGTACCAAGTGAAATTGTACTTTCCTTCTTCCCTACCTTTTGGGTAGGTTTGTGTTCTGAAGAAAAAAACTGTTCTGTGCCAAGAAACCATCAGTTGCAGAATATGAAGAGTCCTTGTACTTTCTTGTGAACAGCAATATTTCCTTCTTGTTATCCCTAAAAATTAAGATTGTAGCAGAATAGTGTAGCCCAGAGCAAATCTCTGGGTATGCATGTATCACTTTTGGATTGAAGGGAGTATCATTTCCTAGTGTCTGTTGTGTGCTGATATAGACAGAATTGCAAAAACACATCCTTTGTGCATGTGACACACAGTGTCAGGAGATATTTATAATAAATCAATCTGGTTTACACCACTCAGGTATTTGGTACTAAAACATAATATCCTAAAAACCGCTCCTTGAAGCAGACATCAGAGAACCAGGGTGCTGTTGCTTCATTAGTAAGTAGTTGGCTTTGCCACTGAAAAGTGTACAGCTCTGCTGGTATCTGAGCACTGAGCTGAAGAACAGTATTTTCTGGTGGGATTCTTAAATACTTCCATGTAGAGTAACCCAGATTCTCAAGTACATTTTTTTTCTAGTTAAAGTAGCAAACATTGAACTATTTTCTTAAAAAACTTGGCTTTTTGCATTCAGGGAGGGAGGTTTTTTTTTTTTCAGTAAGTTGTGTTTGAGATCTGAAACTATGATATATTTTCATTTGCAAGTGGATATTGCATCTTTAATTGTATTCTTTTTGGACAGAATTGCAAATTTCCACAGTAACCAATGCAAACCTAGTGAAAATAATTTTGGATCTGTCATAAGAAATTAGTATTCTAGTCTGATGATTTTTGGTCCACTTTGGCCACCTTTTAATGTGATGGTAATTGATTTGTAAAAGGAAATTTGGGGGGCTTTAAAAAAAGTTGATGTTTGACCTAGGAATGCCTGTCAGGCAAATCTAAGTGTGGATTGAAGCTGCCTAAACGGATCTCTTACAGAGGGAGGCAAATTCCAAGTGTCCTGGATCTGTTCATTGGTAATAACATAACTAATTTGAGTTGCTTTTTGCGTCTAATGCCTAATTTTTTTTAAAGTAAGGCTATTACAGTTTTGGTTTGTCAGATAATCGCTGAAAGGAAAACACTGAGATTATAATGCAGTTTCACTGGATCCTGGTTGCTGAAGTGTGTTTTCACTGTAAGATAAGCTTATGAAGTACTGCCCAAGCTAACATAGTAAATCTTTCTCAGAAAACATGTCTTTGCCTAGGGTGGAAATATTGAATGGTCATTGGATAACCACTGCAGCAAAGGGGTCAGAATAATTCATTTTTAGTTTGGCATAATGCAAGGAGTTTCTTCCCACCTTCCCAGCACAAAATCCTGCTCCTCTCACAAGTTATCCCTCCTTTAGGATTGCCTCCATGGCTCTGCCCTGTTGTGGGAGATGTTTGTATCTCCCAGGTGAGTTTTTCTAGACCGCCAGTCTCCAGTGAGGTCCTGTTGCAGCCCCTCTGTGTTCAGCTCCACTGCAGGGGAGGAGGATGTGTAATGAGGGAGAGGGACTGTCAGAGATGTATTCAGGGGACTCGAGTATCATACTCTGGTGGCAGATTATTGCTGCTATGACTGAGATTCCTGTGCACTACTTTGTCAATTGAGCCAGGTGGACATTGGATCTGGGTAGTTGTCCCTTCTGAGCTGAAGGTTTTGTCACAGGGATTCCTGATGGCTGATGCTTTGCTGCTGTAGGCCCCTGAGCAGTAGATCTAGCTCTGATACCAACAGAATTTTGATTTCAGAAGGAGCAGCTACAAGCTATAGGGAAGTCTACATCTCTTAGCTCCAGGAGTAGAGAGTTCCTCATGTCTCTTCTTCCCTGTCCTTTGTTTCAGGAGCATTTGCCCTTAGTAAATGTGTGTGATGGTATTTAAGATACTGAAGTTGGTTAAAAAAGAGGGGTAAGAAGTAGATGACTAGGATGAGCTTCCTTTTTTCTTTCTGTTGATGGTGTAGTTGTAGATCCCAGACTCTGCCTGCTGGAGTCTCTCATAATCCCAGGATTTTTTGGGAGGGATGCTGAAATTGGAGAGACTACTGAAGAAGACACTCTCCAGCCAGCCAGAGGGCCCTGGTTGGTGCTGGCCATGAAGGAAAAAGCAAGTTCTATCATCTGCCATGGTGGGAATTTGGGTGCTTTCTGATACCTGTCCTGGGTTCTCATGGGGCTTGTCTTCAGCAGGAAGGGGGGCAGTGCCCCAGCCCAGGCAGGCCTGGCCACCCATTTGCTGTTCTCCTGTGACAGCTGCATCCTGGTGCTTCAGGATGTGCTTTTGCATGTGTGTATGTGTGACTTCTGCAGGACATCCCTGCTGGCTTCTTTTCACCAGAGAAAACTGCTTCAGTGAAAATGTCTTAAGTGACTTTTCAGAGAGATGGGCATTGGAAAGATAAGTGGAAAAAAGGCAGGGCTAACAAGGCCATGTTCCTCACGTGACTCTGGGTGCTTTTTTCATTCTTTCCTGCTGAACCTTGAGTCCTTGAGTCACTGCTGCTGTTCTGCTACGCTGGGAGAGCAGGGAATGCAGCTCTTGCTTTTTCCAAAACACGTTTAGTTCTGGTTTGTCTTCCCACCAGTATGTGCTGCTCTTTGGGGAGGGTTCACCCCAGTAAAGCCCTGGGCTTGTGGCAGGTGTGCCTGGAGATATGGCCTTTGGAAGGCTGCCAACTTCCCTGTGTCCTCTGCCCCATCCAATTTTCCTTTGTTCCAGATCATTTTGTTCTTTGCCCAGGCTGTCTTTATGATTGACACACCATAAACTGATTGCTTGAAAGTTTATAAGAAAACAAAATGGCTCCTGGCTTTCATTCTTTGCTAAATGATTGCCTGGTATGACCTTTAGCTGGCAGAAACCTTAGAGGGGGTAAGCAAATCAGGTAACCTTGGTATTCCCCACTTTTTAACTGCTTACAATTTTACAAGCAATTTTTTTCCCTACCTTGTTTGTCACCATGAAACTCTGGGTGGTTTTATCCTGTAGTAATGCTGGTTTTGGCAAGTCTGAGTTCATTTCAGTAGAAGTAAATCAGAAATGGTTTTGCTGCTTCTATTATTGGGGCTTTTTTAAGAAAAGTAGATTTTTATTTAAACCCCTGAATACCTGTTCATTCTCCTCTCAGCATTGCTAGCAAGTCAATGAAGACAAAATAAAAGTAAAGTCACTTAGAAAAAGATCTCTGGGGAGAGGAAGAGCATATCAGAAGGCAAAGCTGAGGATAATTAGCAGCATATGAGAACCAGAGTTTGTCATTAGAGCAAAGCTGTCATTGTCAAGCGACTGCTGGGGTAGCATTGCCTGGAGGCAGTGCAGGCCCTCTGTGGGGACACAGCCATCTGTGAACGTGCCCTGCCGATGGTGGGGCACAGCCAAAGCCTTGGGGAAGCCGCTGTCCCACTGCCCCCCTTCCCCAGCGCCACTCCTGCTCCTGCCACCGGCGCTGCTCTGCTGCAGCCGCCCCTCCATCCATCCATCATGTCACCGGCAGCGTGCCCCATCTGGGGAGCAGGGTCTGCGTGTCACCACAGAGCTTCTGCAGCCTTTGTCACATGGGTGAGTGCTGCTGGCCTCCTGCAGCACGTGCTTCAGCAAAACATTGCTTTATCTCGTGTCTTCTAAGGGAAGCAGTGACAGCTGCGTCCCTTGAAACCTGCGGTCGGTGACATGGACTCTCTTTAGGAAAGCAAGATTTCTTTTGAACACCCTAGGCCTGATTTTAGCACGTGTACTCAAGATGGATGTGATTACCATACAAATGGAAAAAGTCAGCCATCTCTCTTGAGCCCTCCAGACAAGAGCACATGGATGCTTCCATCCCAAAAATTCTGGCAGAGCAGTAACCAGAGGCTCTCAGCAGGGATGCAGCTCAAGAACAGCCCAGTCCCAGCCTTCTCTGTGGCAAAGATCACTTTGGATGTTTGTAAATACTAAATGCCAGCCATCTGTAGCAGGTGCTCCCAAACTCACATACCTGAATATTTGAAAATTTCAAACTAGAAATTAGTTGACATTCGGTTTTAATATTATCAGCATCTGGTCCAGAGATCTCGGGGGAAGGAAGCTCTTGGTCATATGTAGTGATTACTTCTATAAGGCTTTTCATAAGCCTGGTCCACAGCTGAAGAGGGTCAGCTTAGTAGATGTGATTTCAGTTTCAAAGATAAACACACATTTTATAACCCTGCATTATATTTTTAAAGGAAATTAAATATTAAATGAATGTATGTAGGAAAGGACTGCTTATGTAATGTTAATGACTCCAACTAAAAAATGCCACAAAATTCTTAGCCCTTAGTATTTAATAAACAGAACTTGTTTTCTACTACTTTGTCTGTTATGACTGATATAGTCCTACTTGCAAAGTTGGGGCTTATTTTGATTTTTGTTGTTTTTCAGCACATCTGCATGGTCAGTGAATATGTATCTTCTGTCTGTAGTAGTCCAGAGAAATAATAATTACTTCATGTTTGGCAATTCTAACACCTGAGAGATTTTTTTCCTTTCAAATAAGTCTACTACGTGCATATTGTATTGTACTTTAGAGCAAAGGCCTGAGACAAATTTGCCATGGAAATGTGCTACAGTAACTGTCCTGTGTGTTTGATGCAGGGAAGGCTGCTGGGGTCACTGGTGTGCACAGAACAAAGCAAGATGATGGACCCAAGGTCAATGATCCCAGGCTCCTCCCAGATGAGTTCCTTCAAAGGACAGCCAAGGTAAATCCATGGAGAGTGACAAGGAAGCACGTGTGTGCTCCCAAAGGCTGAAGGAGACCAGGCCTGGCCTCCCTGTAGCCTCTATCTGTTGATCTTTGAGTCTTGTTCTCCATTTCAGAGAGAGTAATTGTCTGATCTGATAAAAATCAAGTGACTTGTTATTTTTACCAATTTTCCTAGGTTAAATTCCCTTTGTTTGTCATGCAAAATTACTTAGCAAGATTCAGGAAAAAGATTGGATACTAATATGAGTGTCAGGATATCCAAAGTTGTCAGAATTAATTCTTACAGACTTTGGAAAGGCTGCTAGTACTGTTGATTCAAGATTTGAGTCAATCTCTGAATGGTAAGAGACCAGAAAAGGGTTGCTGGGTCAGACTGGGTCAGGTCTCTTCCACGTCTTGTGCTTTCCCTTGCAGCCTCAGATTCTGGTCCTGTTGTTGGCTGGGCTGCTCTGGTCTCATCCAGTGTGGCAATTCCAGCACTCAGAACTGTGCAGAGGTGCAGCTCCTGAAACCTTCTGGAAGGACTCTTCTGTATAAGCTTAGGAAATCGGCTATAATGTTTCTGTTATCCAGTGATTTATTATGGTCTACAAAAATATAGCCTGGATGAACACCTCTCTGGAACAATTATTTAGTGATATTGTAATTTATTATTCTTTTCAAAGCCATCTTGTATAAAGGTAAAATAACCCCTAACTTCAGAAAGCACAGAGAGAAGGAGAGAACTGCCAAATTCCCAACAGCACATCCTTTCCTGTGGTTAGCATTGGATCTGCCAGCGGCACCGTTTTTGGACTGGCCTGTTCTGTGCTGACTGTTGAAATCACAGGCCGAGAATACAAATGAAAGATTTTACAGGAGTTGCTTGTATTTTGTGGCTAATTCCCTGCATTTGGAAGCATCTGCTTCTTGTCTGGTTTTGTTCTGTAATCAAGAAAATTGCTGTAGAGAACTAGCACTTGGAAAGCACTTAGCTCTTCTATAGCCATGAGCAAGATGGCAAGGAAAATACATTGTAAATAGGTACTCAGTTGAAAAATGCACACACACATATACACATACAGGGAAAACAAGATATGGACCTTGTGACTTTTCCAGATACTCTGCTGAGCCTTTGGGTGTCCTTATTCTGCTAAATAAAGTAAGTTTCTCTGAAGGCATTAATTGTAGAAACTTGTCTCTCCCAGGTGGTGTATATTTTGGAAAAGAAGCATTCTCGAGCAGCTACAGGTTTCATCAAGCTTCTGGCTGACAGGAACAGTGAACTCTTCAAGAGGTGTGCCATGTTCTCACCTGTGGACCACAGAGTGCCCAGGGTCTATGTGCCCTTGGCTGATTGCCCCCCGGACTTTGTGACCAAGCCTGAGGCCTATTCACAGATGCTCTTCATCTGTCGCATCGTGGACTGGAAAGAAGACAGCAACTTTGCATCAGGGTATGTGGCTGCCATAGAACTAGAGATGACTGACATTTCTAGTTGGAATTTTTGTTTTCACTTAATTTGTTACAAACAGTAGAGGCAGAAATCTGTTAACAAGCTGCTTGTCTTGTGTCCTTCTGATGGATAAATTATGTTGGGATGAAGGGCAGCCCATCAGTAGTTAATGTCATGATTAAGTTCTTTGAGTGCTAGCTTCAGTGCTGGTGCATCACAGCACTGATGAGTGCATGGTCTAGGGGGAACACACGTGCTCAGCCTGACCAGCACAAGCACCATGGGGTGCTGGCAGCCTTCCTGTCTTTCCTCCTTGTGTGGAGGAGTAGTACACAGTGTTTAGACATTTCCCTTCTGCCAGGGGAAGATCAGTGGCTGTGAGGCTCATCTTTAGTTTTTACGCCTTTGCTGGTAAGAATTAGAAAGAAGTCACAGATTTTTGTGGTTTTAAAGTTGCATTGGTTCAAGGAGGAATAGTAGAAATCAAGAGAAGATTCATTCCCTCCTGAAGCATGTGAGAAGGGTGTTGTACTCCGTGTGTTTCATCAGGCAGTGTAAAGTCATCACTGTCCAGAGTTCAAATTGCTGGCAGTGCTGTGGAGAAGGAAATTTTAAGCCAGTGCTACACAAATGGCCTGTGCTGGGCTGGGTCCAGATTGCAAGTTTATTTTGCCTCTCCATGAAGAAGACAGTGGTTTTCAGCATTTTCACTTTTTTCTTTGGAACTGCTGTAGGGTGCCAAACTCCCACCTGGAGTGGCCACTCTATTTCTATCGAATGGGTCTCAATAAGAAATTCAGGATGTTGGTCAATCTATTCAGTTATCTTGGGAATACTTAGTCCTGGTTTAGTTGGTAATGCAGAGTACATAACTGGCCATACTGTGGTCAGGTTTTACAGGTGCATCTGGATGTAATCTGGAGCATGTGCAGTAGTGGGAGTTTTTCATAAAGTCCAGTTTTTTGTTCCCCTTGCAAAGCAGTTCTGATGGGGTAGCACAGCTTATGTACAGTATCAGCACTGCAGGTTTGGGAGTCCTCAGCTCCAATTGCTGGTAAAACTTAAAACTTAGAGAAAACTTGTTTTAAGAATAGGTGTGATGGCACAAGTCTATCAGCCCTAGAACTAAAAGTAAATTAAACTCAAGTCCCCATTTCACAGAGTTTATCAGTTGTAGCTGATTTGTATGCCCAGTAATAGCAAAGTTTCATGTGTGCTCCTTGAGAGCCATGTGAGCCATGAAGTCACTCAGTGTTTCCTAGATAAACTGCAGTGCATGAACTGCAGTGGCCTCCTTTTGAGCCCCACTTAACTTGGGTCTGGCTGTGAGCTTCACTGAGAATAAGTTTCTTACTGGCAGAGATTTGCTTTGTCTTCTTTGACTCCAACTGAGAAAAGACTGGAGGGTGATTGTAGTGCTTGGCTTCTTGTCATGAACAACCCCCCTTTCAGCAGAAACAGGGGAAATTAGGAGGATGGGCAAATATATTTTTTATTGGCTAATGTGTGGGTCTTTAGTCTGTACTTCTGACAATATTGGATATTTTCCTCTGTCTGGTTTGATCATTTCCAAGATGTAAAGGGTGTTGTCAGGAACGAAAATGTCCATGATTGTGTTCATACATAGTCGTTTCCTCTGGGAGTTGGTTGCACTTCAGTAAGTGCCTTGTGGAGATGGGAGCATAAACCCTTGGTGACCCCTTTTGTTTTTAGCCATAGGTAATGCTTTTTTAAACACTGAAAGAAGAGGAAACCTCTTGAAGGTTCCAAAGGATTCTGTTTGCTTTTGGGCTCATTTTTAAGCTCATTTATAAGCCATGTTGCCATGTTTATAATGAGTTGTGTTGCTGGTCATGGCCCCCCTGAAGGAGAGAAGAGCAGGTGATCTGCAGCTGTTTACATGCTTTGTTTTGTGAACTTTATTGTGCACCCCTTATTTGCCCACAAAGTTCCTGCTATGCCTTTGGCACCACCACCATGGTTTTGGAGGTGTCTGGACAGAGACCCAGTTGATCATTGCCCTGCACTGTCTGCTGGAAGTGTGACAAGGGAAACTCCCTCCAGAGTTGGCAGTCATGTCCCCTGGATGCCTTAAGTGTTTCTAGGTACTCTCCATCCTGCAGCTGAACTCTCCCAGACTGGTCATGCAGCTTCCTCAGCTTTCCTTTTCCATTGGGAAATTCAGTGCCAGGTTTCCAAGCACAGTTAATGACACAGATGAGTCTTCCCAGTGACCATGTGTGGGTGGAGAAGTGAGATGCCCCTGCCAAGAGTTTGATGGTGGCATTGGCCACCCAGGGTGGTCACCTGCACAGGGGCAACCTGAGAGTCCCTGGAGGTCCCTTGGGAAGGGGGGTGCGTTTCTGTGTCACGATTGCCACCTGGTGGTCACCAGCATGACACTGTCCCCTCCAAAGGCCACCCTGTCACCCCGACCATGCTGGGAAGAAGTGAGGAGGAACTCATGGCTCCAGGTCATGCTGGCCATGCTCTGAGTTGAGCTGCTGTGCTCCCTCCTGCATGTGAAGTGACTTTACCTTGGCAGTGAAATGTATAACTGTACCTGCTTCAGGACAGGTAAAGCAAATAAGCTCCAAAACATTCTCCTTTTCCAGAGAAATATTTCAAGTATTGCCATGTACTGTTATTTTATGGGGACTATTTTCAGTGTTGGAGTCCAGGGTTATTTGGAGTATTAGTCCAGATGTCTCTGCACTTTTGCAGATGGTTAAGGTGGAATTTTTTTTGTCCCCACATGTGATGATGGATGAGACCATATAAAAAAAGAACTAATAGAAAAGAATGGAATCACCGACTCCCTCTGTGTCACATTGGGCTTGTGACCATTCTAGCTTGGGGTCTTAGATATTGGTCTGTCAAGGTGACATGATTTGTTCCAGCTTTTGCAATAAAATGAAATGTTGCAGGGTGTTATTTCACTTGCTGCTGTTTCCAAAGCCACTTGAGTGGCTGGAATTCTTTTCATCCCTGGCATTTTATTGTGTTTTTTTTTTTAAATGCAAAAGTGTATTTTGTGTGAGGGGTAATAACCAGATAACCTTTAGTGTAAGGCTCAAGGGAAGGTCCAATCCTCTCAAGAGAGCGGTGTTGTAGCTCTCTTGAAAAAATACCTTCTTGCAGATGGGAGTGTCCCTCAGTAAAGCTTTGTTCCCTTGGCACAACTAACCACCTTGTGGGACAGCCCCATCCATGTTGGGAGCACCACGCTGCTCCTGTGCTCCGATGGGACATGGCCTGGCAGCTGAAGGAAGGCAGCTCCATGATGTGGAGCAGGGCTGGACTGTGCTCTCAAGCACTGGGGTTCCATGGCACAGCTCCCTGTCCCTCTGATGCTCAGCCCTGCAGCCCTCTCACCATTTCCACTGGCACCTGTGGCCTTCCTCAAGCCTGTGCAGCTCTGTCTGAGCTCCAGGCCCTGGGCAGTGGGAGCACCATGGTGGGGCTTCTTCCTTAAGGACTGGGGGCTTATGCGGGGGTGTTCTGCTGCTGCTGAAAGAAACCCTCCATGTAGGAGGATTCTGCACAAATCTGCTCCAGGAGAAACTGAGCCAGGGTGTTAAGTTCCCAATGGAAGTTATTCACTCCAATGTGGGAGCCTGCCTGGCTTTTCAAAAGGAACAAGCCTTATGTAATCCTGCTTTGTCTTTTTGGAGAGTTCTCATCATGTAACCTTTGAACACACAGGCCAGTTTCAGCTCAGTGGAGTTGAAGTGGAGTGGAGAGAGCTCAAATGTTCCTAGAGATGGGTGGCTCAGTGATGAGTATCACCATGAGAGTGAGGATGGCAGCTTGAGGGTGGCTCTCCCCCAGGTGCACATCCATGGCAGGTTAGACTCTGGTGAGTGGCACCTTGGAGCAGTTCAGCAATCTTGCAGCTATGGCTGATTTGGAGAAATAGCCTGTTCTGCCCCAACCATGGCATGTTCCAGTCAGTGCACGCTACACCATGTCTGACATCAATCCAAGGGTATTCAAGGAATTCAAGGTAATGCTCTGCCATCAGCGTCACAGAAAAGAAATGTTTACGTCTGTAACCGTTGTAACTCTTTTTTACCTTTTGACATTTTAAAAAAAGAGATGCACGCAAGCCCAGGGTGTCACAGACACCGTGACTCCCTGGGAGTGAACGTCTGAGTACTGCTGGGCCCAGTGCCCCTGGTTGTTTATAAGCCTCTTGAACTATTCTTGCTACCCTTGGTGGCCGTGGAGCCCCAGGAATGATTTTGCAGCCTGGCTGTTACTGCGTGGCCGTCGGTGATCCTATATGCATTACCTTTGATCACATGCTGTCCTGTCAGATTTTGCTCTGATGCAAGTCATCATGCCTGCATGACTGTAACATGGCCCCAATTAAAGTCAGTTATACACTTTTTATTTCAAGGTACTTGGGAAATGTTCCCTGGAACACTGTAAATCAAATGTTAATTACTATTAAAAAAATATTAGTCCTATATCAAACCTCTGGGTAAACCCCTTATGGTTGGTAATCTAATTTCAGTAAACGGATCAAGAGGAGCATGGGTTTGAAGGGCGAGCTGGAAAGCACTCTGGCATTCAGAGGTGCTTTCCATGGCTGCTCCTGTAGATGTCCAGCCGCCCTCCCGGTGCACTTCCCAGATCTGCCCTGCCAAGAGAAGGGACACCTAAGACTCAAGTTCTTGACATTTCTGCTGGGCAGGGCAATGTGTCCTCTCTTTTCCTGTTTTGTTTTTTCCATCCTTGGCAGCGCTGGTAGGTCTGTAGACCCACAAGCTCATCTTTGCTCCGTCCCAGCTCTGCAACAGACGTTGGAAATGAAGTGGTGATTTCTCTGTTTTATTGTTACTGCTGAGAGAGAGGGAGATAAAACTGATGCCTCATTTATTTACATTAAAATAAGGATTAGACTGGGACCCAGCTGCAGGAACAGAGAATTCAGCCACGATGCCAAATGCGCACGTATTTCTGCCATACAGTTTGTACATAAAATTGAAACAATAAAGGGAAATATCTTTTATCCTTGTTTTCATTTTTATTTTAAAGCTAGACGATGTGAGCTCTGCAATTTACCACACCATGAAGCGAGCAATCCTTTCCAGCATATTACACAATGTGACAGGTTTATTATGCAGCCCTTCCCGTTGTGAAGAAAGAGCTTTGCTCCCATAAAGAAGATGGGCCCGCTTGTGCTGAGAGTTTGGGGTTTGTTCTGTGGGTTTATGGCACATTTGAAGCCTTGAGACCGTCTTGCTTGTCCAAATAACAAGTGCACTGTTTTGGCCCTAATTTAGGAAAGTAATTAGTGTCTGTTCTCACTCATTGGAATTAAAGCAGAAGGATCAATATAATGATTGTGTATTTTATGCAGTGGAAAAACACTTATTAGAGTGGCTGTTTTTGTGCTGTGTTATTACCCCTCTCTTTTGTGTCATATTTTGATGGATTCACCTTAATTTCAGTTGTAATCTTCTTGGGTCAGGAACATTATCTCTATTGACTGTAATGTACATTGGCCTAATGGCAGTGTATTAAAAAAATAAAAACTAATTTAACTCTGTACTGTAGAGCAATCTAAAGGTGAGAAGGGGGGCAGGGGGAGCCACTGTGTGACATGGTTTCTCATGGGATATTTATAATCAGCTGGAGGGGGAACAAATGTCTCGCTCCTTTGGAGTCCTGCTTTGCACAATGTCCAGAGCTGGGCCTTGTTTGACACCAGAGCTGTTGGACAGATCCATGCTGGGGTTTGCACTGGAGCAGATGGAAACTTTCTCCAAGCACAATAGAGCAGCAACTTCATCTATATGTGTGCAGAGTACTTCATCAAGCACTGTTAGCATGGGGGGGGACAATTTCCCATCTGGGACTTGTTTCTAGATCGTTGGCCCCTCTCCAGTTAGCTCTGGGTTCAGAGGCTTCTGCTTAGCCATGAGAGGAGGAACAAATGACTGAGGTTCTGTAAAGAGCCTGGAAAATGGTTGGAAAGATGATCTGTGAGCGTGTTGTGTGATTCCTGTCAGGGAGGCAGTGTGGGTTCTTCACACCTCTGTCTTCGCAGGGCATGGGTTTGCCCAGGCAGAGCTGTGTATCCTTTGGGATGGAGAGCAGTGTACTGAGCTCCCTGTGGAGCTCTCTGGTATTTGGTGTGAATCTATTCTCCTTCATTTTTGGTAGTAGAGGTGAGTCACCTTTTTCAGTGGTGAGGAGAGTGAGGAGAAGAAGGAGAGTCTCAAGGCAACCATGTGTAATGCTAGAACTGCCTGTGTGGACAGCTATGCTTTTCTTATCCCTGTTGGATGCATTTTTCTCTAAAATTGGAAACTTTTTACCTTTACCAAAACCTTATAATTTAAAACATCTACTTCAAATGAGATACACAAAAACAGCCCAGGGTAGTGCCTGGTGAGTGTTTTGCATCTTCAGCAGACACAAGTCATGGTATGGTTTGAATTCCTGCTAAGTCCTCTGCCAAAACTGAGGGAGAAGTGAATGGGTGAAAGAGTGTATTAGAGGGCTCAGCAGCCTCTCTGTGGGGACAATAACAACATGACAGTAGTAATTATACACTTTGAAAAAAACATCCCTTTCTTTCTGCAGGCAGCTGTGCAAAAGTCTTGGACAGGCCGGAGAGATCGAGCCGGAATCGGAAGGGATCCTGACAGAGTACGGTGTGGATTTCTCTGACTTTTCCCCTGAAGTCCTGGAATGTCTTCCCCAGAACCTGCCCTGGGTTATCTCACCAGAAGAGCTGGCCAAAAGAAGAGATTTAAGGTAACAACAAAAAGCATGATCTGACACTCCTTGGGTTGGTGCAGGGTTGTGCTATTTTGTTTTGCTTTCATCACATTTTGTAAAGGCACTGACTTTATAACATGTATCGTGTTATACATTACATGTGCTAGAAAGCATAGGAAGAAACTACTTTTGAAAGTACTGGCAAACCCAGAAGATCAGTTACTTGGAGAAGTATTTTGTGAGACAGAGAGGCTTTTTCTCAAAAGAACTATTGAAAATTGAAAATTTGGTGTTCAGCACCTAATCTGAAAGCGTTATGATTTTGTCTGGAATGTATTATGCATTTTAGTGGTAGTTTTATAGCAGAGATTTTCTGAATGCCTGGCAGATGATTGATCTGGGATGTTGTTACTCTGAGACTTAAGACAGATAAAGACTGTCCACCTACCTCACATCAGCCATCCCTGCAATTCAGTGGTGCTCCCAACCAGCTTTCAGGAACTTCACAGCCTGTTGAGTGGCAAACATTGACATTGCTGGACTACCCAAAATAGTGGATTTGCTACACTTCTGTGTCAGATTTTAGAGACATCCTTACTAGAAAAGATTTAAAGACCAAGGAAAAATGATTTGTTTAGAACCTCACTTTGCAATAAAGGATGATGCAGGCAAACAACAAATACGTTATTAAGAAGAGACAGTGTGTTCTACTCCCAGCCTTGCTCATGCTGGAGCATCCTGACTCAGTTGGCAGATTCATTGCTGTCTTGAGGTGAAGCAGCCCTAGGAGGCTGATGCCTCTGGACACTGCACTGGTATAAACACCTGCATTTATGCAGCAAGATCCTCTTCATTTATCTGTGTTACTGGTATGGGCATTAGCAATTTGAGCAGATAAACTCATAAACTGCAGCCATTTTTATTTCAAGGCTGGAAATGTATTTGTGTCTGTACCTGTACTGCAGGTGTTACTTTGGACCTAATTCTGCTCTGAAGCCTGCAGCCTCCTTACTGTTCCAGCTTTCTGGATTTCCACTGCCATACCGTGGAATAATTCAGCAGAGAATCACACTCCTGATTGACTGATGCTAACACTCAGATACCAGACTCAGACTGCAGGCTTCAGGTAGCATTAAAAAAAAGACACTGAACGCTGCTGTTCAGATGTCACTTGAAAGTGCTTATTTTTATGTTCTTGACTACAGTTCAGTAGCCTTCTCTGTTTCTTCTGACCGAGTTCTTTTAAGCAAATAAAGAGCTTGACTTGTCTCCAGTCAGACAGTCAGTTTTGGAAACAAATTCCAAGTGCATTTCTTGCTTTTATTGCTGAATTATTACACTGGGACTTATCAAGGTGATAACAGTTCTGTGGTTAAGCCATTTAAATCCCTCTCTGCCCCTTCCTGACCACAGTGCACACTACAAAGTAGATTTCCTTTTGATCCTCTCAAATATAAACATTTAACAGTCAAAATTTTTAAGACAATTATTTGAGCTTAATTTGCTAATCCTTTTAATGTCAACTGCCACACTGCTGACTAACCAGTCTGCGGTCTAAACACATATGGAGATAACATGAGACTTCTACTTATGGAAAATAAAATAGAGATGAGTCTTCCTTGTCGTTTCCTCACAGAAGGGGGTTTGTATACCCAGAAAGAAGATGAATTTTATTAGTAAATGCAGTGTGAATTGTAGGGAGGTGGTGTCAGGTAGTTGGAGACCTGGCTGGCACCTCTGATGAGTGAGACCAGAAGACCTTGAGACTGTTTTTGACAAGTCCCAAGGTAGCTTGGCCTTAACTTGTTACCAGATATCAGCTTTCATATCGTCAGCAGTAAGTGTGCTGTGTTCTGCACTGTCCTACAAAGGGCCAGTCCACACAGGCCAGGATGGCACCCAGAGGAACACACCTGAACTTGGGTGTCTGTTCTGGGTGCACATCTGAGTTATGCCTTGTTTCCCAGGGGATGTCACACACCTGCCTCTGTGAGTGCCCATCTTTGCTGTGTTTTGTGCATGGTGATCTGTCAGGCTTCCCAGATTACTGTGCAGTAGTCTGAGAGTATGACATAAATTCATTACAGTGAAATAAACCCTCATCTTTTCTCCTAAAACAGCCATGTTAACACTTGTATATACCTCATCTAATTCAGTTTACAGATTGCTTGCTTGACTAGAGTAAACACATTAGAGTTTAGCTTAAAGTACTTTCACCTTTAGTAAATCTTCTGCAGTTCTGTAATATAGGGCTGTAAATTTTCTAGTGTCATCTATATAAGTTGGATTTGGATTTGGAACTGAGACCCAAAAAATGTCTTGTGTTATTGTGTGTTTCCTCTTCCTGAGATAACTTTTCCTTGTTTCCTTTCATCTTGGGAAATGACCCTTTCCTCCTCAAAAGGCAGTTTGTGTGTTCTGCGGAGCAGTGTCTGAGGTGTGGTCTGGGAGTCAGAGTTTGGAGCGTGCAGAGAGCGCTCTGCACCAGAGGTGTTTGTCAGTGTGGTTATAGATGCAAGTGAGACAATGTGTTTCACCAAGCTGCTGAGGCTGGGCAAGAGGGAAAGGCATTTTAACCATGCCATCTTGTAAATATGTTCCTTGATGTTCCTGCAAGTCTTCCCGTTTTACAGGAGCCTGTTCTTGCCATGCATGTTCTATTTGGACAGCAACTGTGATCTCACCTACACAGCCTGTGTAGAATTGCTTCCAAGAGATCTTTTTTTTCCTTCACTTCTCCAGTAATAGCTCACAAAGAAAGGTTTACATAATATTTCAGTATTACTTAAGGCAGAAAAGATCCAAACCTTGTGGATGGCTTTGACATAATTGAACTGGCTTAACACTCTGCTCTGCCACTTTTACGCAGTTTTGCCATGGACATCTGTTTCTCACCTGCATGGGTTTATTTGTAAAATTAGACAAGTATTTCACAGGCATTCCCAGCTTACTTGTTTCTAAAGAGCACCCAAAACTTGTCATGAAAAGCACTGGGCAAGTATTAGGTGTTGGCATTGCATCCTGCAATGAATTTTAGAGAGAGCATGAAGGTTCATGAAGTATCAGAATGTGTGGCTGAGGAACCTTCCCTTCCAGAGACTTAAAATACGATAATACAGATAGGACTGGAGTGCTCATTTTATTATTCAGGTTGACTGGAGATGGTATTTGTTTCATTAGAAGTTTGAGAAGTGTTTGGTTTCTGCTTTTAGGGAAACTTTGGAGGATTAATGTCATAGAGACAAATGTTGATGGGTGCAAAGTTTCAACCACTTTCCGGTCTTTTCCAGTGTTACAACATGTAATTTTCATTTCCCTGTTTGCTTTGGGACAAACTGTAGCCCCTGAAGAAAAGAGGGGTGAGGGCAAAGAAGGAAATACAAATTTCAGAGGTGGGTGCAGGAGATGGGGGCAGAGGGAAGAGGAGGCCATTTGAAGAGGTCTAGCCAGGAATCTAAGAAACCCAAAAGCTATTTCTAAGACTCATTCCAAATGTTTCTAATTTCATTCATATCTTTTTGTTTCCTTTACTGCTTAACTGGGACAAGAAAGTAAAGCCAGGAAAGTCCAATCATAGTGGGAAACAAAAACCTAAATATTGGAGAGAGAAAAAAGGCAGTTCTTTGCAAAGCAATTCTGCCTTTTGCTTGTCTCCCATTGTTGGTGTTACTGTGGAAAATGTATAACATCACTTTTTTGGAAAGTGTTAGAACCTGTTCAAGTAGAGATGGTTTATATAGTCTTAACATGGAAGAAGTAGAGGATATCTATTTCTTTACCATTTGCCTAATAATAAGTGAGCCTGTTGACCTCCGCTGGACTATTACAAATGTGAAACTTGGCACTCAAAATTGCTTGCTCTAAATTTTCCAGTTGCTTTCTCTTTTTCCATTTGATGTCATCCTGCCAACTAGTGATTTTATTATTATAAACAGGACATTGTATTCACTTTTAAGAAGAAATATGAAGCTGAAGGTAAAATTACAAACTGCAGTTTCTCAGCTGGCAAAATACAAAACAATGAGCTAAAAATACTGAGCAGAGAAAGGGTGTTGTGGCAGGGAACTCTGAAATATCTACAAGATGGATGTGTTCTGAGTAGCAGAAACTGACTGACTTCAGCTGAGCAGGGCTAAACTCTGAAGAATCATCAGATTGTTCAGCTTGGAAGGCAGATCTAGAGATCATCTACTCCAACCCCGTTGTTCAAAGCAGGGTTAGCTGGAGCAGGCTGCTCAGGGCTGTGCCCATTTGGGGTTTGGATAGCTCCAGAGATGAAGGTTCTACAACCCCTCTGAGGAACATGTTTTGGGGTTCAGAAAAAGTTTGTTTTTTCCTTCAAGTAGATTCTCCTGTGTTTTGTGCCCATTGTCTCTTGTCCTGTTGGATACCACTTGAAATTGTCTTGCTGTCTTTACTCCCTTTCTCAGGTGTATTTTCGCGTTGAAAAGATCTCCCTGCCTGAGCCTTCTCTTCTCAAAGCTGAACAGTCCCAGCTCTCAGCCTCTCCTTGTAGGTTGGATGCTCTGATTTCTTAATCATTGTCAAGGCCTTTCAGCAAACTTGCAGCCCTTTGTTGACATCTCCCTGGTACTGGGGAGCGCAGAACTGGACACAGCACTCCAGTTGTGATCTCACAGGTGCCAAGCAGAGGGGAAGGATTGAAGGAATGCATCCTTTGACCTTCTGGCAACACTTCTCCTAGTGCAGCCCAGGAGGCTCTTGGCCACCTTTGTGACATATTGTTGGTTCATGTTTAACTTGTCCATCAGGACATCCTTTTCTGCCAAGCTGCTTTCCAGCTGATTTTTCCCCAGTCTGTGCTGGTCCACAGGGCTATTCCTCCCTGTGTGCAGGACTCTGTTTTTCCCTTTGAGCTTCATGAGGTTCCCATCAGACCCTTTCTCTGCCGAGGTTCCTCTGAAGGGCTGTTCCTCCCACAAGGCTGAAAGGGAGCAGAGGGGGCCAGCCAGGATCCACTGCATTGGCAGGAGACAATTAGTGCTCACTTGCTTCCCTTGCAGGGCAGAGTTACTGAACTTTGCTCTTGCAGGCAAATGAATGCAATGAAGCTTTCAGTTAAAATTTGCATCTTGCTATTTCAGCCCAGGACCTCAACTGCAACTGATCCAAGTTGTTGAAGGCCAGATTTGTAATTCTGGCTGTCCCCTCAGAAATGTGACACCCTTCCTTTGGCTGATAAGGGAATAAGAGCAGAGGTGGTCTGCTCTGTCCCTCTGCCCACTGGAGAGGGAGGCTCTGCAGCGCTGTTGGTACCTGCACTGCAGCTCTTCTTTGCATTTATTTCTTTCTCAAAGAGTGTTACAGCTGGTAACAGGGATTAGCACTGTGGATAGTAAGGGTTTGACAGCATGGTTTTTGCTGTAGATGCCCAAGGAGATGATTGGCTGATAAAATTAGAGGTGATGATAAAAATGGCAGCCTTGAGCTGTGCAAGGGGTGTTGGAGGAAAGCAGTCAGCCTCTGAAACAGATGTCTTTCCAAGGCAGGTGGACAACTTTAGTTAGGAATGAGTGCAGGGCAGATAAAACATCGTTAAACAGCTTGTTTCCTGGAGATTTTCCACTACAAAAAGCTAGTGTTAAGTAGAGCAAGTCTTACTCAGCTATAATAGGATATGTAAATATGCTCTGGTTTCTGATGGAAACTGAGAAATTACTTGTTTAGCAAATGTATAAGCAACATTGCTTCAGAACTGACTGTTATCTTGGAGTGGAGACACAAAAAGGGCCAGATTATGATCTCTGCTCTCACTGAGCTGTTCTGTGACTGATTAAATGTTCTCCATAGAGAGATACATTGGATTAGATACACAGGTGACATACAAAAGATTACTCAGTGGTGCCTAAGCATATCAGATCCAGTTCCTCTGGAATAAGATTGATTCCAGAACCTGGTGATGGTGACTGTACCTGCTCTGGCTACTTCTGCTTCCCAGGCAGTCTGGGGGACTGTGCCATTCTTGCACTGATGAGGAGAGTTCATGTTAGCTCCTTTCTCTGCCATTAGCTGAGTAAGTAAAGCTCTGGAGTAAATATGCTCGAGGTGCTGTTGCCAGTGATGTGATTCAGCTCCTTGTTTCTGGTTGGCTTCTTTTGGTCCTCCTCTCTGTTTTCATAGTATTTTTTACTACAGTATAGCTACAGCAGTTATGGTGGCCCTGTTTTGAACAAAATGATGCATGGTCTGTGCTCTCAGATGCTGTTACCAGTGCCTGGTGTAGAGAGACACAGGGCAACTTCACCTTTTTCCTTATAGGAAGGTGCATGTGATCACTGGAAGTGCAGCTTCAAACAGAATTGGTGGTGTGTGGTTGGATAGGATTTTTGCTTTCTGATCTTGCAGGCCATCACACCTAATCTTGCTTTGTTAGAAATCTGTTTAGCTGGGGAAAACAGTAACTCTTGCACCTAGATTCTTATGCATACAGTCTTGTTCTTGCCTGGATATTTATTTTATGGAGAGAAGTGGAGGGAATAACAGAAGGAGATGAGGATAAAATCTTAAATAAGTCTGACAGTGTCTCTGTTTCTTACTGAATTCCACTGGATCACAAGGGGGGTTTTGATGAGCAGAGGAAAGTGTCATAACCTCTCATGTTAAGTGGGGCAGTTCAGGTGTGCCAAGTGCTGCCTCTGTACTTGATATCACAGTGCTTTGCTGGTGCCCTGCTCTCCCTATAGGTCAGATAGCGCAGGGTGAACAAGAGTTGAAGTGTCCAGGTCCTGGTGTCAACCCAGGTATCTGTCTCTGGTGCTGTAGCTGAAGAAACCCAGAACTACTCCAGCTGGTGAGGTGGTGTATCCCTGCTGTGGTATTTCAGAGCTGATCACAAGGACAGGCTGGTCATTACAAGGAACAGTATTTTTCTTGTGTTCCACTCTGATGGTGTGATCTGAAACGTGCTCTAACCTGTCCGTCTGTCTCACTTTTTGGGCGATTGGATCTTTGTTACCAGGTTATTCTCAGATCACTCCATTAAAAAACCAACCAACCCATAAATCGTATCATAGATGGCCCAAATGCAAGTGTATGAGGCAGAGCTGTCCTGGAGATACCACAGCATGGATTAGAAGTGGGACAGTCTGGAAAAGACTAGCAAAAATATTCTGGGAGATAAGAGATTGATTTACAAGGAAGGATTAACTGTTCAATGTGTATCTGCCAACACTGAAACTAGAAGTTTGTGAATGATATAATAGTTGATAGTTAAAAATATGTGGACCGAAATTAAAAAATGAGAATCATTTACGATGGTGGGAGAGTAGAAAGGGGTGTTATAAGGACAAGTAAGGTAAAACAAAGAGGAAGCCTTTCCTGTGCAACCCAAAATAGACTGTAGTGTAGACTGCTGAAGGGCTGGAAACTCCATCACTAAAGATCCTTGATACCATACAGGAGAAAGTCCTTGCACATGTATTGTCATGAGCTGCCTGGCTCTGACCTATGGGGGCTGGATGACCTAGTGTCTCTTCCATTTCTAGCCCTGTGCATCTGTGATTCAAATAGTTTATATAATGCAAGTGCATTTTCAATTACACTTTGCTTTCTTGCGTGGGATAGTGGTGGTGCAGAGAACTCATTATATTTGTGGCACAATTACAGCATGACTTGTAGGAAATACTGCTGGTACTTGGCCTCCCAGAGACTCTGATCTTGTTTATAAATAGATTTTGGCTTTTCAAGCTATATAGGTATAAGACTGCAGTGCTTTTTTTTTTCTGTCTTCCCTCTTACTTGGAGGCCATAAATATGGAGGAAAGAATAGAAGGGTAAAGAGAAGGAATAATTGGTTCTGGTCCAGCAATCCAGTGAGCAGTCCCTGGTGAAAATGTAAAAGTTTATTGTTGTAGATGTGTAATACACCAGGAGTCATTGTCAGCTGCTCTCTTGGACCGAGGTCTGTTTTCTGAACCAGGACAGGACATTAGCTAAAACATAAACACAGGGAAATTAAAAAGAATAGTGCTGGTTTGAAGTTGGGCTTTCAATGCATTTTGTGCTCTGCTGGATTTTTTGGGGGTTTATAATGCTCAGTGTTTGGAGGGATTAGTTTTTGCTTCCAATTATTTTATAATTATAATTCATTTTTAAATTTATGCGCCATGCCAGAAGAATTTTGTGATGTGTCAAGTATCTTTGTCAGTCTGTTACAAGGCATTCAGAGTGCCATCAGAGATTTGTCAGGGTACTTCTCTTGCAGGCATATTTTTAAAATATATTCCTTTTAAGAGGCTGTCTTGGAAGCAGCCACTCTTGGGTTTTAACTAAAATCTGCCAGCATCAAGTGTGACAAATGTGGTAGACACTACAAGTAATAAATGCTTTTAGGAGTGAGATGTTCAAGTCTCAAATGCTCAGGCACTGATTGGTCTCTGAAATTTCTCTTGGAGAAAGGGTACTTTGTCCTGATTTGAGTGATGAATATTGGCAGATTGATTCTTTGCTTATTGGCACTTTGTATCAAACCTGCACTGACACTGTGGTCGAGCTGGGTCTACTTGTGATTGAAGAAGGAGATTGATTTCTGTGGTTGCCATAACAATGGGATTGTTGTGTGAAAAAATGTTAGTAGCATTCACTGGAGTGAGTTGACAGCTCTAGGATGCCTGTTCTCAAATTAAAACAACTGTTTCCAGCTCTGAGAAATGGTGTCTACTTAGCTTTTGCAAGATGGTGCTCAGCAGGGTCTTAGAAATGACCTGAAGAGCTTTAAGATTCTAAAAGTGCCTTTGCTATGCTTAATTTTAAAAAGCCAGCTTTGAGCTGGAGTTAATAAGGGTAAACCAGGAGGCTGAGCTTTCACTCCCACCAGGCTATTGTATGTATTCACAAAGTGGAGAGAACAGGACAGTCTAAGGAGTCCCTAGAAGAATGTAAATGCACTGCAAGTGTCTAGACATGCAGTCAGTCGTACTGTGTCTTAGCACTGACCTACTCAAGTTTAAAGAAGGCTTGCACTGCTGAAACTTTAATGAACAATGATCATTCCTGTCTCACCTCTAGCTGAAGCAGCCTGGACTTTGGAAATGGGCTGGTGCCTCTGCAAAAGATTCAGATTGGTGCTTCAGGAGCCTTTGGATGACTGGAGGGACTGTGGGCCATGACAGCTGAGCCTGGGGTGGGGCAGCTGGTTGAGCCTTGAATGCTGGAATTCACAGACAACAGGTTTCAGCCACCTTCAGGCTTCTGGTGTGTTCTTCGTTCTCTTTTGTAGTTGTTTTGGATGTGTTGGTCTTTGTAAATGTCCAGTGAACGTCACTGGAGGCTGCTTTGGTCTAAAAGTTGCCCATGGGATGGGAGTCAGAATGCTGGGGGATAAATAAGGTAATTAAGTTCAGGTGCCTTAATTCTGTCAGCTTCCTAACACAGGCAAGTGGAGAGGGAGGTGCTGATCTCTTCTCCCTGGTGACAGGACACGTGGGAATGGTTCAAAGCTGCACCAAGGGAAGTTTAGACTAGATATTAGGAAGCCTTTCACCACCAGGAAGGTGGTCAAACACTGTAACAGGTCTCCTAGAGAGGTGGTCAATGCCTCAACCCTCTCAGTGTTTAAGAGGCATCTGGACAAAGCCCTTAACTACAGCATGCTTTAATTTGGTCAGCCCTAAATTGGTCAGGCAGTTGGACCAGATGATTGTTGTTGGTCCCTTCCAGCTAAAACAGTTCTATTCAGTTCAGCTTCATTCACTTCCCTTCTATTTCCTTCTGTTCCAGCCCTTGTGTCTGGGTTTTCTGTTGGAAGACTTCAGTGATTCCCTGCTCAGCACCTTCCTTAGGTGCTTTGATTTTCTTGCAAAGAATCTCTCCTTTTCTCTCATGAGACTTGGCAGTCTAAACTCTGCCCACAGCCTCATTCCTGAGCAGTCCAAGTTCAGACAAATGCCAAAGCTGGGGTTTCAGCCCAAGGGCCTTGAGATGGTGGTGGCTGCTGCCAGGACCAGGAGGAGTGGTGATCTGTGTCACACAGGAGCATGGACATGGTTTGGCTGCCAGCTGACTTGTGCTTGTGTTGCCTGGGGTGAAATCCCTCCATCCTCTGCTTTGCCTGGTTCCTCAATGGCTGGGTCATGCTTTGCTTCTTAAGACCTCTGCCTGCCATGAAAGGTTACACCAGCTGGTAAAGAAAATGTCACTCTTCATGAAGGGTTTTCTGATGCTCTAATGGGTACATGCAGTTCTCTGGACTGGTATTTCATGTTGGTTTGTATTAGTGGTGAAAATCTGTGCTCCATGTCTCCACTGGTGAGTTGACTCAGCTGTGTGCTGCTGCTTGGGAAGATCATTGAGTTATACAGGAGGATCTATAGAGTGCTGTTTTGTCTACTGTGTACAAAACTGGCACTTTTCTCCAAGCAGCAAGAAAATTGCACTGTTAACACCCAGGCTTTGCCCAGCTGGGTGGTCATGCCAGAAACCTTGCCTCTAATACAGCCTGAGCCCATGGCTTACCATTGCAATGCTTCTTCCTGATGCAGGTAGCCTCTCTCTTGAGCAAAGAGTGAGCCCTGACCGCTGGAATTTGTAATCTCCTGATGTCGTAGGTGTTCATATTTTATGGTTAAACTAAGTGGTATGTTTAATTCTGAACGCTTTAACTGGCAAAAATGAATATAATGTACCAGTCTTTGAGGCACCAACTGTGCAGTGTTTTCTCTGCTGATTCCTGTGAATACCTTAGCATAGATGTATACATAGATGTATGTGTTTGCACAAAGTAAAACAAACTGCTGTTGCAGTCCTGTGATCTGTGAACATTTTAATTACCATGACGGTAATTCCAGCTCACCAACAGACTACTTATCTTACCTCTACTGCTGCACCAGCCATTTATTTTAGGTCGTGTTAAAGGTAAAAAGACTAACTGCTCTGCAGACATGCTTGTCTGCTTTAATTAGTCTTCCTGAAGGTGCATAAAGAGCACTGCACTTAATTAGCTTTTCTTAAATTAGGATTGATACACCAGCCTGTATGGGTTGACACTGTCATTACCGTGTAATAAACTAAGTGCTCTATTCTGTAATTCTTTTTCTCCAGGTGGTTGATTTGCAAGATGCCAGACAGAGCCAGCTTTAGCAGGGTCCTTGTCACTGCCATGGGGCTAAAGGTGGCTTGGCCAGTGCTACTGGGGGCTGGCAGGGTCTGGGCAGTCTGGGTGGCTCCTGCTTTCCTCACTCTTGCTTGCAGGTCCACCATGGTCAGTTGTGAGTAGTTCCCCTGATCCTCCCAAAGCATTGCCTTGCTCTGGTGCTTGAAATCCCTGAAACAAGGAGAAGGGAGGAAAGGTTTTGTTCTTCCATTGGCAGAAAATCCATGTCAGAGCAAGTTCTCCTCTGCAAACCTGCATCAGACATCTGTTTTACTTAAAGATGGTCCTGTAAAAAGTGGAAGTTTCCACACTGAAATGTTTTTGGGTTTTTGGGGTTTTTTTTTGACCAGTGCTGAGGGGTTCTTAAAGGCACATATGTATGTGCAGTCCTTTCCAGCATGAGGACAAGAAAATCTCTTAACTCTGTGTGTCTCTATCTCTTAAACCATTTTCTTTTAATCAAGTTGTGTGTATGTTGGAACAAGTGGACTTAGATCATCTCATTACTTTTACAAGTATGTTTTGACAATTTGAAATGCATAAACCAGGTTTTTATTAGGTGTGATGACAATGAGAGATGCTTCCTTTGAGGCCCTGAAAGAAGGGAGAGACAGGGATGATTAAGCTTCTTAACCCACAAGGTCACCTTGGTGGCCTCCAGAAGCTGGAGACATGGCCAGTTTGTATATACCTGTAGTCAGTCAGTGCAAATGTGTGTGTATGTAGCTGTGGATTTAAGTAACATCTTCCTCAGCAGGTGCATGAAACATTCTGTCCCTTGTGGTTTAATGAAACAACTCGCTGCAGGCTGGTCTTGTTCCTGGTTACAGTCAGAAATGTGGTCTGATCTCTCTGAGATCCCTCCTGCCACAGCCTTTGGGTCAGGGCAGGAATGTGGTCAGCCCCTTCTCCTTCACAGGCATACTTGCCCCATAGCTGAGAGCACTGTTGTTTCTTCACCCAGTTTTTTTCAGCTGTGTAGGGGTGGCTGGTGTGGGTGCCAAGGGAGGTGACAATTTGCAGAAGAGCAGGCAGGCTGTGCTGCCCACACCCAGCCTTTCCTACACTTGCTTCCACTGCATTGCCTGATTCTCCAGGATGAGAGACGGCTCTCTGTGGCATCCCAGAGATAAAAGTGATACCACTGGGCCTGGAGGAGAAGCAGGAGGAGACAGCTGAGAACATGAGACCCTGCCCTGAAGGAGCATGTGTGCAGGGTTCAGCCCTCAGGCTCAGAGCTGCAGTCCCATCATTCCATGGAACCCACGTGCCAGCCCTTGTTCCTATGGTCATCTGAAACTTCTTCAGCAATAAAAACTGAAAACCAGAATACCGCTAATAATGTTGTCACACTTAATAATGTTGTTACTGGTGAGCTGAATTCACTCAGAAAATTTCACCTAGGTGTAGGCCTGTGTGCCAGGATTATCTTACTGCTGTGGACTTGGAGCTCTGCTTTGAGGTTGGCTTCTCTTGTCCCATTGACTACCTTGCCATTGGCTCTGCAGCACTTCTGCAGTATCCTTATGCCAAGGAGTATCATGCCATGCTTTACTTGCTCGGTGTCTTTCTTACCTCACCTTGCAGTCTGTGCCCAGAATAAAGGGCCTGTGACAAGCTACAAGTCCAAGTCCTTTGAATCGTTCTAAAGGAGAAGCACATCTGAGCCTGGTGGTTAAACATGTCTGAGCTGGTGAGAAATGCTAGATCAGAATTTGGACCTCAGTTCAGCTTTGCATCTGTGAGTTGATGGATCTCAGACAGCTGTGAGCTGTGCCTGTGCTCACCATTCCTGTGCTGAGGGACAGCCCAGAGCCAGCCAGCACATCCCCAAGGGCTGAGCACAAAGGAAACCTGCCCCACCAGACACAGGTTTGGACTCTGAACTGGGACCATCATTGGCCTCTGCAGGAGACTTGACTGGCCAAATGCATCTAAGCAAAACAGCCCATTAGTTGCTACCGGTGTATGAATGTGGCAAAATATTTGGCCCCCCTGTTTTTCTGCTCACTTCTATTTAGGGCAGGCTGCAAATATGCACTTTGTTGAAACCAATGTGCTAATTTTTTAACTGCCTGGAGCTACAATTCACAATGGGTGGCAGATGCTTATGTAGCAGGCCCTGAACATCTGGGATAAGCTCTGTATTCCCCTGACACAGGAACCTACATTCCCTTTGAAGCAGGTCTTAACTTTTTTCTTGCTCACTTGCTAGATAAAGCAAGCCATTTGTGTCCATTCAGTTGACTCTTTTAAATGAAATAACTTATTGGATGTGGCTGGGGAAGCATTTTATACCCTGTGCATTAATGGGACCTGGTGTAAATACATGCAGGCACATGTGTGTGTCCCCATTCTGTTTGTAGTATAGGAGTGCCTATGCACAGCTCCCTAAAGAGAGTTGCATGGTGCCTTGGAGTGGTGGTATCCTGAAATTCCATCCTTAGGTGGAATTTTAAGGAATAGATGTTTATGGAATTAAAGTTGTTTGCAAACCTTTAAAAATTGGTTGATTTTTAGTGGTGGCACCAACAGATCAAAGTCCCAGTGTAGTTGAAAGATTTTATATCTTTCAGTGTCACAATCTCTTAATTTGTTTAGATGCATGCAAAGGATCAGAAACTAGTGTGCATCTGGGGATTAAGGCAGCTTTGCTATCCAGTCTGAAAGCCAGCATATTCCAAAAGATTTTCAAAGTCTCAGAAGGCAGTGAAGTGCTTTACTGATTTTTATGTCTTTGAAAAATCTCTATTTAGTGTCCCTGGTAGAATTACATGCATAGATGCTGCCAGCTGTCTGACACCATTGGATACCACCCAGAGCATTTCAGAATGGAAATGGTTGGTAGGTCTGCAAAGTTGGGGACACTGCTCTCATTAGATAGCACCCATACAAAAAGACTTTCTAATTTCAGGTACACTTGCTACTTTAAGAATTTACTGTGATTTTCTCCTGCCACCTCTCCTACCCCAGGAGTAATACCAGTGCTTATGCTGTAAGAAAAATAATCTGTGTTTGCATTATAGATCTCTAGAAGGGAGTTGCCATCATGATATGAGTCTTTCTGTGGCAAAGAGAAAAGAAGAAAAGGAATGGTCTCATCTCCTCCATGGCAGCCTCAGCCTGTACCATTGTGCTTGGGGATCTTTTAACTAGGGAGGGGCTGAACTTACTCTAAAAGTTAAGATAAAAGCAAAATAAGCCAGCAAACCTCATTGCTCTTCAGCTCTGGTCTCACATTCCTCCCAGTGCTTGGGAAAACTCTGCTGTAGTCCAGAGGTCTGGGAAAGAAGTTGCTGTAGGACAGCCTGGGATGAAGGAAGGCCTTGAAGGAGGAGTTCAGGAAGTTTTATTTGTTGAATGCTTCAGGTTTTGTGTCTCACTGGTGCCAGGCTCTGCTCTATTAAACGTGGTGGTTCCTGAGTCAGATGCTTTATTTGTCCCATCTGTGTGGCCACAGACCATATCTGTGGTCCTTCTTGTTCTTGCCACTCGCTGCTACAGGACATACAAATATGAGCCTTCCAGAGCAGGGCTGCAAATTCCAGGTGCCACCTGGTACAGCACATGCAAAAGGATGTTCAGCTTTTCCTGAGCACCAACTTGATTTGTAAGATCTAATGAGATGATTTGGAGCTTGTCCTTCTATAACTTTCACATTTTTTCCTACTGAACCTGCTTTTCCCTTTGGTCTGTAATTGGCAGTGTAGGTTTTATAAAGTCCTGCATCTCCTGGGTGTCTTTACTGGGACCAAAACTCTCACTCAGTTTTGTCACATTCAGCTCAGTTTGTACGTGTCTCAGTGCCTCTGCTCTGTGCTAGCTGTGCTCATGGAGTGTCAGATGCTGTGACATCTGCTTTTTGGCATGGGCATGAGGGTTATTTGTGTTCCATTTAACTTAGCAATTAGGAACAATCTATTTTTACTCTAGCTGCGAGGCATCTAGACTTTTTCTTGCTTGTTTCTTTGGAGTGAACTTGATGGGCTAAATTGTTTAGTTTTTGTGAGGGAGTATCTGTAATGAAATGAAAGCTGCTAAGACCAAGCAGTTAAACCACAAAGAAAAATGAAAAGATACCCAAGGAGATTGACTTGTCTAAACTGTTTTTTAAAAAATAGATTAGATTTAGAATTCAGATTAGATTGGAAGATGTTTCAGCTGAGTCTTCTGAAAACATGGTTGTTGTTGTCTGGATGTCTCTGATGGGCTGTGTTTTGATACCTTCTTCATGACTGGGAGATAAATTTTTCTTTTCTTTTTTTTCTTTGGATAGGAAAGAATGCATTTTCACCATCGACCCATCAACTGCCAGAGATCTTGATGATGCTTTGTCCTGTAAACAACTCCCTGACGGTATGAGATATATTTTACAAAATACTTCTAGTGTTTGTATTCAGCTGTTGACACACTTGTATCTATAATTTGTCCTGAAGTATTCTTTGCCAAATATAAGGAGAGTAATAAACTAGTTCTTCTCCTGTTGTTTTAATTGCTTGTTTTTAGAAATCTTGGCGCAGACATCTTCAAACTGCACTCAGACTTGGTGTTAGAAAATGCAGAGCCACAGTGTTTTGCATAATCAGAGCTGTAATTTGATTTGAGCAGATCTCAGCTGTCTCCTGTCATTATGGGAGTTACAGCTGAATAGCTAATACCCCACTTCTGCAGGCTGAAGTCGAGTGGAACTTTGACCTTGTGTACACAGTCCGTGGGTAAAGGAATCCAGTCTTTTGAAGGTCACTGGCTGAATTGTTTTTTGGTGTTTATGGGATGCTGGGAATTGTCAGATGAGCACAGTGTGCCTTATAAGTTGTGTTTTTCTTCTCATTGCCTTTTGAGCTTTCTCTTCTGCCTTATTTGTACTTTTACTATGCCGTAAGCCAACAGAACAGAAAGTAAAGCTCCAGAAGGCAAATCTTGATGATTATGACCAAAGGAACTTTTCTCCTGTAAGCTTACTTTGCCATCCAAGCTCGGCCATTTAGTTTGATAAGATCCAGTAACAGGCTTGGTTAGAAATATTCCATGATTATATTAACCTATCCACCCCTAATAATGAAGATAAAGGTTGGTGGTTTTTTTTGGGTGTGGGTTTAGTTTTCCTTTCTTTTGCTTATCATCACAATATGATGACATCCAAGACATAATTTCCATTTTTTAAACTTGATTTCATACTGTGCAATGTGGCCAATGAATTGTAATGTCATTTAGACCCAAGTACAGAGTACTATAACAGTGCTGTAAAATGGATAAAAAAAGCAGAGGTGAAAGACAATTTGAAGCCAATAAAATTAATTGTACTCTGCAATAGCAGTTTTGAGGCAAGATTAAGTAAAAAATGCCATTGTGTTTCAGAGAAAATTGGAAGAGTCTTCTTCAGAGATCCTAAGCTGAGCTCTGTTCTCCCTCTTTTCACTTTGTCATCTGAATCAGGGGAGGTTTATGACAGTGTTGTGATCCCAGAGGTCCTCAGATCTAAAGTGTTCAAACTCTGGGTTCTGACCATTTGCTGTTCACATACATGTGGGTTTTGGATGCTGCAGGAAGCACTCAGTGAGCTGCTCTGTGGTGCATGCATCTGCCTTGTTCTCTTACCCATAAACCATTTGGAGAAAGTGTTCAAAGAAAGTATCAGCGTGAACAAGAATTCTTCAGACTTCTTTCTGCCAGAAAGGCGAAGCCATGGCAGCCCTGCCACTCGTGCTTGGGGCTTCTGGGTATAGGAGTGGTGAGGGATGTGGCCACAGTCCTTAATTTGCATCCTGATGGGGAATGCAGAAATAGTTCATTCCATCAGCCTGTCCCTGGCTGGGACTGGGCTCTGTCTAGCTGGGGACATGCTTCTCTTTAGTTTCTGGCACAGGGGACTTCAGCCCACAGACCTGCAGCTGGCAGAAGCCATCCAGATCTATCTCAAAAGTTCCTGGGACATTTTCTTGCATGCAAATTGAATCTCTCTGGCCTTGTTACTTTTTTGTCCTGATGTGAATTTAACTTCTTGCTCAGTCTATGGTCCACTGACTCCTGTGGCACTATGTGGGGTACTATTATAAGCCCATGAAATGTGGCTGGAGAAAGCAGGGGTAATAAGTCCATCAGCATAAGTGAAATTTTCTAAGGTATCTGTACTTTGACTTAAATTTTTTTCAGGAATTTTCAGACTTAGGTCCAAAACCAGTGCTGGGACTCCTTTCGGGTTACTTCTTTGTGTTCACTTGCTTGCAAAACTGTGACTGTTTGTAGCTCTTTGGTGTTTAGGAGAGCTCCTATGGGAACCTCAATCTTGTTCTTGTAGAGCCTTTTGACATGTTTTGGAGGTACCCTGTGAACTTTTGGCTCTAAAAGTTGCTATGATGGCTTCAATTATTATGACAAAGAGCTGTTTTAGAAGTTAAGAGCGTGTCCAGGTCTGGCAAGGCTGAATCTCTCATGAGGGCAAAGTTGTGTTAAGAGTTAACACAGCTTTTATTCCAAATGTAAATGTGGTTACAAGAAATTATTATTTTTTCCATCCCTTTTGCCCATATGTAAAACACTTTAAAAAACCTCACCAAAAAATCCCAACATGAGCAAACCACATATCTTGGCATCCTCATGATGTCAGGAGATCTCCAAAAATCAACAGAGAATGCAAAACCTAATTCAGAATTCTCTGCTGGTGTATAACACACTGAATTTCTACAAAAAAACACATTAGTTGCCCACACTTCCATTAATGGCCATGGCTAAATCTGGGCATTTCAGAAGATTTTGGAGAATTAAATTGTCTTTGAGCATTCATTGCTAATTTATTCAAGACTGTGGCAGTTTCTTTGCTTTGAAGGATCTTAGGCAGCAAGCAGAGAGATAAGCTACTGCCTTTGCACCTTTGTGGAGTTTCCAGACTCCTCCTATCAGATCTGGTCAATGGATGGAGGATTCACCCGTGCTACATCCTCAGTAAAAGGTGGAAAGGAATTTTTTTGCTGAAGTAGTTCACAAATTTACCATGAAGAACTGCCCAGTAGCAGAGTGTCACTAGCAGAGGAAGCATGGGATGGCTGTGGGAAGAGCTGTATTTTTAATGGAGCTTGCAGTAGGATATTGCAGCAGTTGGAAACTTTTCCAGGGATATATGTTTTAAGTGGGCCAGTCTGGTTTTGAGAGGATTTTATATTGGAGTCTGTTTCTGATTAACAGCCGTGCTCCTCGTTGTTGTTTAATGATAGCAGTAGGGAGGTGAGCTTGCTGTTCACATTTGTGAGTGTATATTTTAAAAGAGATCAGCTCCAATAAAGAAGGAAAATAGGGTTATTTATGTAACAGCTGCAGAAATATGAACAAACTGTACTCCATTTAGATGATTCAGCATAACCTTGGAGTAAAAGATGGCTCTGGCCTGCACCTAGTATATACAGCCTTTGTAGAGCTTTGAGGTTTTAAACAAGTTCATTTCAGTCAATGCTCTTTTGTGATCCTTTCTGCACGTCTTCTAGCAAATTGCTGCAGCCAGGAAGGCTCAGCAGAACCATTCTCAGGTTGTGTGGATGTTGCAGAAAACAGCTGTACTATTTTCAAGCCTGAATGTTTTCACCCAGGGTGCAGAGGTTTAAAGATTTATTCTGATCTCAGCATGGCAGGTGACCTGTGAGTCCCAGTGATGCCAGGCATATTTCTCACACTTTCCAAACCTCTTCTGGGCATTACCTACCAGTGGTGCTTGTATTTCTGGTAATGTACGCTACTGATGCAGTCATGATTGAAGGCTGCTTACTGGTAGGAGTAGAATTGGAATTTGGCACATTTCAAGGCAGACAATTCCTTCTAGTGAAAGGTCAGGCCATGATGGGAAAAGATGCAGCAGAAATTATGGGAAGGTATTTCTGAGGGGTTGTCTTTTGATGCTGATCTCAAAGCGGTGCTTTGGGCTGTACTGACAGTGCTCTGTACATCTTTTATTTGTATATCATTAACTAACATGGTTCTCACTTGTGTTTTTCTTTCATTCCTGTATTCTTACAGTCTTTTACAAAGTAATTTAAGTTCAAGTAATTTACATCTTTTTTAGGAGGAATTGTTGTACTGCAGAATAGAAATAAATTCTGCAGACTGTTTGCCCTGGTTTCCGTGTCCTTAGTGACACTGGCTGTCTGCATTTTGGAGTGAGGCCATAGACACAATCATTGACTCTTCCCAGTGTTTGCCTGATGACCTAAACAAATGAGGCTTCTGCAGTGTGCAGCCCCCTGTTTTTTTCTGTTTCCCTTAAATCCATTCAATCTGTTGGTGAATTTAAATCAAATGTACCTAAGGGAAATGGGGTACAAACATCAAACACTTTATGTTTCTGTAAGTGTCCTAAAGGGGTATAAGTGAAGAAGAGAACTTTTCTTTGTGACCCAAATCTGGGAAGAGTGCAGCATGACCTTTCTGCTTAGCACAAAGTTCCTTGTCAGCTGAAGTTGAACAGATCTGCAGAGACTGAGACTTAGATCTCTGTTCAAGGAGCCTATTTCATACATTTTGGTAAAGCCAACCAATGTTTTGCCAAATATTGATAAAATTCTCCCTTGTCCACTGCAGGCCTCCAGGCTCTGGGGCTGCTTTTCTTAGACCTGGACAACTTAGTAGACATCTCTTGGTGTGTGAGCTCCAGAATCTTGCACTTGAAAAAGACCTGTAGAGCCCTGGTAGCCCCAAGATGTTCTCTACCATCTCAGGTGACCGTCTGCTCTCCTTTGACCTGCATTCTTTCCTGGTGTAGTTTGCAAACACTTAGGATGTTTTAATTTTGCAAAGTTCTGTTCACTTATATTTGATTTTTTAAGATGTAAATATTCTCTCTTCTATTCAGCTTTGTCTCCCTGGCCACTTAAAGACTGCAGGGTGAAATTCGCTCCAGCAAAATGTGCAAATCCCTTTGGTCCCTGCAGGATAGAGTATCAGGAGAGTTTGTAAATTGAGTAAATATTTTTGTAAGTTTGTAAATCTTTGCTTAAGATAAACACTGAAGAACAAACTAGTGTTGGATCAAAAATTACTTTTGAAATGAATATGGACTTATTTATCAAAAATAATTTATGAAATTACTGTGCTTCCTTCTTTGTAAGCTATTTAAGCTGAACAGACACCAGACCTGCAGAGAAAATGACAGAAACACATTGGCATATGATTCAAATGTCAAATGGTCATAAACTGCAATTTGCTTAGGTTTACTGCAGGAGTCAAATATGGGTAAAATAAGATCTACCAGGAGTGGGATTGCGGGAAACTTTTGGTCAAATTTTACTTTAGTATCAGACATAATTAGCTCATCTCTCCTGTTACCTGCTGGTTAATCTGGGGATGTTTTGTTGTGTCGCCAGGAGAGTGTAAAAGACATATTGCAGTGATTAGAAAGAGGTACATATTCTTTCTTCCTATTGAGGGCTTGTGGTTGCAGATTCATTGAAATATGCAAAATGCTCTCAGATCTCTGCCAAATGCAGATCCTTGCTGTGCCCCGCAGCAGGCTCCTGTGTAGTGCTGGGAGCTGCAGGGTGTGCAGTAAATTTTGTCTCTTCTTTTGAGGTAACGTGGGGTTGTATGCAGATGCACACATCACTTCCAATTTCCAAGTGCAGGGTTGAATGAAATCAGGGCTGAATTGAGTCAGCTTTTCTCCACCAAACATCTCTCTTGAAATTGGTGGGACAACTTGGTGATGTGGGGCTGCCCTCAGTTCCCCTGGGAATAGGGCAGGATGCTCCAAACTGCTGGTGGATGAAAGGGAAATAGACTGAGCCAAATCCCCAGACAGGTGCACTAAACTGGGTGTTAAGGTACTGGGTGATTATTGAAGTTAGGATTTAGTTAGAGCATTGATTGCTAGAACATAATTTGTTAAAGCTTTTTTTTTGCATATATTTGAAAGCTGCTTGTGAGAAGGTTGATTAAAAGCTTGATTAAGCAGAATTAGGCAGGGTTTGTGATTAGTAATCCATATTTATTGTGTTGGATTTTTATGTCAGGTATAAATATTTTATAAATATTTCATCCTTATCCCAAAAGTTGTTTGTGTTGGTTTGTTTTTTTTTTTTTACTGTATGCAAGGAAAGCCATGTGGCAAAGAGACATGGGACTAAAACAAAATAAAAGATACATTGTGTGAGAAGGACTAAGGTAACAAAGAACTGTGGCTGCAGAACATGCAAGCCGATGTGCAAATAGCAGTAGAATTACTCATAAAAGTGAGTTTACTTTTCTGCAGAGAGGAGGGATGCTCTGGGCGAAGTCGCCTTCCAGATCATTTCAGTTCTTGAATTCAGGACCTGGGACAATTCCCCAAAGATTTAGAGGCGTGAGATTTTGTGTCCTGGTGGATCTCACTGATATTTGTGGATACAGACTTAAAAAAAGAGAATGTCTGATTGTATATTGAAGAGAGAGAGAAAAAAAAAAAAAGAGAATGCCTTTAAGTAGACAGATAATAGAAAGAAGATCCAGAAGTTCTTGTGTAAACAGATCTAAAAGCATTTTGCTTACGATTTTCATTCATGAAAAAGAACTCCAAGGACCAGGAGAGTCTTTGGAAAAGAACCACAAATGATAGGGGATGACCAGACAGATCTAGAGAGAACAGGACTTTTCAGTTAATGTATCAAATGAAAGTTAGAAGCTATGTGAGGCAGATAAACTTTAGAAGGGTACAAATAGCTGGCAGTACATTCCCACGTGGTTATCTTCAGTCACATGTTCTGTTACATGTAGGCAGCAAAGGACAACATACTGCTGTATACTTTATTATCAGCTTTATGAAATGGCAGGATCCCTCAGAATCACTGGGTTATTGGTTTAACTTGTTATGTACTGCAGTGCAGGGTTTCAGAACCCAGAGGAACAGGAAAAACATCTTACACTGCAATTCATTACAGTATTTCTTGATAGTCGGCTATTATGCTGCATACACAGAGTAAAACCAAGTGCAGATGGAAATGTTTTGGAAATATTTCCAAAAATAAACAAAACAGTTGGATGGCTAAAATTGAAATCTCAGTAACTTCCTTCTATTTCCAAAGAAGTTAAAGAAATGTCAAGGCTGTTCTGTGGAAGTACATTGTTTGTGTTTGGCCTAGCACTACATCCCAAGGTCTCTGCATGCCTGCAATGCTCACTCAGCCTTGGATTACTGAGTTCAGTAGAGTTATCACAAAAGGGACTGACCTAGCAGTAGGGAGAGGCTGGTCCCTCCCCACTCTAAACCTTCATTTCAGGGACAGGATGATATCCTACACCCAAAAATACATCTCAAAGCTGCTGGGTGTCACTTCCCATCTCTTTAAATTCAAAGGCTGCTGATTTCCTGATAGAGCCTCTTGAATCAGTCTTGGAATACAAACAATTGATGACGTGAATACCAGAAATTGTCCTTTTACCTTCATCATGTTGGCTGCAAACCTCACTGCTGAGAGGCTGCTGAGAGAGCTCAGGACAGTCTGCCTTGGACACTCTTCCCCACCAGCAGAGATTGTTTTCTGAGCCAGGAATCTGAGTCACAGCAGCACAGCCATTGCCTCTGTGTGCTGATGTCTTGACACCTTGTCTTGATGAAGGGTGGAAGATCCATCCTCCAAGTGTTGAATTTGAGTCTGCATGACAAAGATTCATGCTGGGTCTAAGTTTTAAGTAGTCATCTAGAGGTTCTCCCAGATGTGACCATTTAATTAGTAATGGCATTCAGTGGATAAATCTGATGTGTTTGGGGTTTGTAGCTTCTCTTAAGTTGCTCATTCCTTGACTCTTGCAAAGAAATCGATACAGTTTGCAATAGCTTAGAGGGGAGCTTCCAGCTTTGGCACCTCACAAGGTCTGTTTATCACTCATGCAGGCACAGAGGAAACAAGCTCTGCTGTGAACCTCTGCAGCACAGGAATGGGGACAAAACCTGCATGTCCAGAATGTGGGACACAGGCATTGCTGAAACTGTGTCTGGTCTCAGCCTTCCAATGGACACATTTGATATATCAAAGGAATGTCACATTCCCTTTGTTTTCCATCATTATACTGTCTGTCCCCAATTGTTCTGTGCTCTTTCCTGATTTTTACTGTTGCAATACTTGTCCCCTGCTTGTATCTGCATTTTTCTACTTGTATCTTGCTCAGCAATGTGAAAAAATCCTTATTTGGTGTGCTTATTCAATTGGATATCATTGCCCGTGTCCTTCAGTCTGCAATTACATGTTTTATCTTGTACATGCTGTGTGAATTCTGTCCTGAGGATTTAGTGGTTTTCCCTCAGGAGAATTCCCTCCTCATGTAAGTGTCCAACTTAACGGTGCAGTAGTAGTGCTTGCACAGAAGAGCTCTTTCATTCTCCTCCAGAGTTCTTGCATCAGGTTTTAAGGTAGTTTTCAGGACAGGTGTAGGTATTAGGTGCCTTCTGGGTGGCAGCATCTTCTGTCACAAGGTGATGAAGAGCTGATGTGGGTTCGCTCATCAAGCAGCTCGTTGTGTTACTCTGGCTGGTGAAGTGATATCATCTGAGAGGTCTGGAGCTGGTTGGTGGCAGCATTGTTGTCTCCAGCTCGTGGGAGTGTGGAAGCTGGGAGAACACCACCAGCACAAAGATCTGCCCTGTGTTCCCATGGGAGGATTGACCTTCCTGCTCTCCTGAGAGCCTGAGAGAGCCTCATGCTGACCAAGAGCCATCTCTGAGCATCCCCTTCAGATGTGAAGGAGTCGCCTTTCCTGCACAGGGTTGTGCTGGTTTGTGTGTAAAACTCAGGGCTCTGTAGTGCACAGTACACGAAATGCCACCCTGTGAAGGTGTCCTGGCTTTGTTTTGAGGTATAAAATGTGGTTTTAAAATTATATAAGGTGGTTTTAGGACATTGCTGAATTTATTAGCTGCTGCAGACAAAAATTTTATGCAATTCACATGAAAGACCTGCTTCCAGAATTTAATTTAGTAATAGATATAGTCTCATAATTCTGAAACTATTTTAAGGATTGCTGATGGCTCATGGAGAACTCTAGAAAATATTTCTGCTTTTCATCTTCACTTGTCCTTTGCTACACTTAATGAACAGATGAGTTTTATTTTGGACCTCACCTAGAGCCAGTCACAAATTTGTTTGTACCGTTGTAGTTGTCTCTGTAACATTCAGTTGATGTAAGGGCCAAAATGGCCGAAGGTCAGAGAGCTGACCAGAGTAAAACAGTACTTTAAGAATCATGTTATTCTGGATTTTAGACTCAATGATGTCCAACATTGACCTTTTAACTTAAAGAAGAAAAGAAGAAAGTAACAAATACCCTGTTGTGGTTTATTTTTGTGGAAAACTCGGAATATTTTTTGATTCTCTTAGAACTGCTGAAAGCATCACTTTGCAGTGTCGCCATTCCTGTCAGTAGTTTCTCAGATGCCTGTGGAAGTTGAGGAAGTGCCTAGACTTTCAGTATGGGGAGAGTTAACACGTAAAGATGTTTTGGGGTTTTTCCTTTCTTCTCTTGTGATCTCAGTTTGGAGTAACTGGGGCTGATCTCGGTTCTGCTCATGTTGGGGATTTGATCTATCTCCCAGCTCCTGAGTTTCAGCAGTTAAATAAGAAAAGTCACAGCTTTTATTATCTTTACATCAGCCTGGCTCCTCAAGGAGAGGATGAACATTGAAGGTTTTCATTGTGATTTTAGGAGCAAAGCAAAAGCCCAGACCTGGGCAGCGCTCTGCAGCCTGATGCTGACACAGTGCATGTGTCACCTCCCACAGTGTGCCCTGTGAGTGTTAAGGGTCTGACCTTGGCCACCTCTCCAGGTGCTACAGGTGCCCAAAAAAGTGACCAAGCATAGTTCAAAGAAGAGTTGAAATTTCTTGAGACCTTGGCCAGGCTGTTCCTGACGGCCTAAGTCTCTCTGTCACTGGTAGGTGAAGTGGGTTGTTTCTGAGGGGCATTTTTCACACAAACAAGTGGCAGAGGGTTTGATAGCATGCAGCATTTTTTTGATTGTTACCCTTTAGAGGTGTTTGTTGTTTGTTTGGCCAGACAGTTTTTTCAGTTTTGAAGTTGTTGCAACATTTACTAAGTGGATGGAAATGTTTGGATGGAAAAGTTGCTGCTCTGTGCCCTGAGGACTTGTCCTGCTCTCAAGATGCAGGATCTGATCCTTTTGCCAGAGTCGTCTTGTGAGGTTATGTCAAGGAAGAGACCTCTGGAGAAGGAAAAAGCTATTACTTGCCCAAAAAAGGGTGCAATTAGTTGCATTTCAGTTGGCTAAAGGGCCATCATGTGATAATTTAAAAAATTTGGTTTCTTGGTAAACAAGTTAATGGGTTTATGCTCAGTTGCACTGTGTCTTCAAAAAGCAAAATGGCCCTAGGGCACACAAGTAAAATTTAAGCATTTTCCTTGTTATTTTAAAATAAGTAAAACACACTGTCTGTTTTTTTGAACAACAACTTGGCTTCCTTTGGTGGAAAAGTAACCTCAGCTGTGATTTAAAGCCAACCACCTTTGTCTTCAGACTCAAGAGCAGACAAAAAGCTTGCTTTTTCCATGGTTCCACTTTTATTTTTTATTAAACTCTTCTTCTCCTCTTCTCCATCTTGCTTTTTCTTTACTTTCCCACGTGCTCTTCTCTCCTAATCAGCCATTCTTTTTTCTCCCTTTCCTTCTCTCTCTATCCCAAGATGGTCACTTCTATAACCCTTGAGCTGTATGTGTTCATACACATGCCAAAGAGAAGCAGAAATATTTGGGTCATGTCATTCATTTAAAGGTGTGTGTTAAAGGTCTGTGATGGCCCCTTCCTGGTTCCAGCAGCTTCTCCAAGTCTTGGTGCTAATTTCTGCTTCAGTGCAACTTACACTGGGTTTATGTCCACCCCTTTATGGTCTGCAGCCCCTCTGGCTGTCCCCTCTGTATCTGTGACCCTCTGTGGCAGACGCTGTCCTTCCCCTTGATAAAAACTCCTGATCTTCTGTAGCACTGCCAATAGCACCAAAATGTGCATGTAGGTTAAAGGCCTCATTTCTCTCTCTTTATGCAAGTTTTTCATACTTTTGCAAGGTGCTGAATATTGCTTAGCAGAGAGCAGCAGCATGATACCCCCAGGGCTGTGGAATGGAAAAGAGCTGTAATTATTTGCTGCAAGAGTTTGGTCTAACCAGGGAACAGCTTGGGACTGCCTTGAACTGCTGGCAGCAGGTGGGTAGTTGGCTGTTTTCTGGATAGAGCAAACACTTTGCAATTTGCTTTGAGCTCTTCTGTGTCTCACTGAAGGGTGAAGACAGTGTGGGAAGCAGTGTATACCAAAAACCCTGGCATTTGATTTTAAGTTGACTTAACACATTTGCTCATGTTTGACTTCCCTCCTGAGAACGATGATGCTTGAAGGTGAGATGGAAATAAATGGAAGTGTGTCTGCATGGTAGAGAAATACTTTCTGATGTTTTATCCTTGAAGAGCTGTGTTTTTCAGTTATATGGCCCTAAAATTCACATATGCTAGGGTTTGAAGTGAAATTGCTTCATCTCTGAATTTGTGCTATGACTGAGTAGGGTTGCTGAAGACAGAGAAGTGGGATTTGCTTCCAGTGTGTTCCCTCACATACTGTTCAAATGCATTCAACTCAACTTTCTAATTCCAGGGGCAAGTGTTTGACGTGACCTGCTGGGTTGACTGTTCTTATGAAGCGTTTACAGGCTGAAAATGCCTTTTTCTTCTCTTCCAGCTCCTTCTTACTAATCCCTTTTTGTTTATAATTTTTTTCAGTAAAGAAGGAAATAAGTTCTCTGAGCTGTTTTGTCATAGAGAATGAGATCATCAGAAAAAAAAAAGAAACAGGCTGTTCTTTGTTCTTCTGCAAGGTGCCACTGCTCTCCTTTGATTTTAGCATCATGCTGACGCACGAGAGATTTTGGGGTGGGTTCAAACAAGTCAGATCCTCAGCTCAAGGAGCTGAACCTTCTCCAAAACAACTGCGTGCCCACTGTGCTGGGGGAGACCTGCCTTTCATGACTCTGTCACTTGGTGAGCTCCTAGAGGGGATCCAGGTTTCCAGAGAGTTGGTGAGACACGGCTCCATTCTGTTCTGCCATTCTCACAGCCATGTGGTGGTAAATGAAAAGGAAATTGTCCTCTCAGCTGTGGCATCACAGCTGTGTTGTTTGCAGTAAGGTGACAAGTCCTGTCCTGCTGGCACAGAGCATTGGCCCAAGAGGGGTTTGGGTGGCTGAGTGCCCATCCCTTTCCCTTTCTGCTTGCAGATCTCAGAAGAGCTTCTCATTGCAAAGGGCCTCTTCACTGGGTGTTGCAGTGCTGGGGTGTGATTTCAGACAACGCTCTTGTCTCCATCTCTGTAGCTGCAGAGAGGAGCTTACAGGGCTCAGCTGCTTAATAAAACACGCCTTGCTTGATTCTAAACTGCATTCCCTGTTGCTAAACATCTCCCAAGAGCAGCTTTGCAGTGGTAGAGTTTGAATGGCACGACAGTTTTCATCCACTTTCAGATGAAATGATTTTAAATGAAAGACTCCCAGAGATCCTGAGTTAAAGGAGCCATCCAAGTGCCTTCAGCATTTTTCATTGCAATAGATGCTCCCTGCAGCTATTGCTTTAATAGCAGCATCTGAAGTGTCTAGCTTAATCTTCTGTATATTTTTATGTAAATTCCTTTTAAAAAACCCTAAACTTATACTGGTGGTGTATACCTAGCATAAGGAGTCGTTGCGCAGCTTTAAGTTCCCTGTTAGAGAATTTGGGATGAAAAAAATCTGTAGTTTGTAAAAGTACTTGTTTCTCTAAGAAATGTAGGATATAAAAAGCCTGTCACAATGGAGAACTACATGGCAAGGTTTGTAGCCTCTCTTTGCTGGAAAAGTACATTTTTTTCAACAAAATGAAGGTCAAGTAGACCATGTGTAGTGGCCTGTGGTGTGTGGACCATGTGGTGTCCGCCCTCTACCCCTTTCCTCTGATCTCTTTGACAAGTCTTTTTTACTCCATGACTCCTGGTTAAATTCACTTTCCTTTTCAGGCCACTTTTTCTCCTTTTTTCCTTTTTTTTTTTTTCCTTGGGAAATAACATGAGACTTACAGTGTGAAATGTTCCTTTTGTGACTTTGTCATAAAAATTAATGAGACTAGAAAAACAGTTTGTGGATCTGGAACAGAATTCTAGTGAATAGTATTTCTCTATCCACAATGCTCTTTCATTTTAATTAGCAAATAAACCAGGGAGAGAGCGGCAGGCAGGTATTTCTGTGCAGGCTTAGGCTGGTATTTTGTCTAGCACATTCAAAAGCAATGATTTGAGAGAAATCAGATTGGTTGATCACTGTGCTGTATCTTCAAGTTCTCTTGGTCTGAATATTTTGGGGGTGAGGGAGGTAGGGTGATTCATACATGAGCAAGACAAACCCGAGAGCTGCCAGTTTGCATTATGTCAATGTATGTAAGAAAATATTTAGATAGAATTTCCATTAAAAGTTCAAAAGCAAGGGGCTCACGCTGACCCTGGCTTTTAGAAGCTCTGGTGGGAAACCTGAATGAAATTTAACTCTGCTCAGTGTGTTTTCGTTGGCTGACTCCATGTTTTATTATCTCATGCAATGAGATCTTTTTAGGTTTGTCGATTTTCTATCGAGGACAAAAAGTTCATGTATGTAACAGTGCACATATTGGATTAGAGTGCGATTAAAGGCATGATGTAATGACCCCCTCTCCTTTTCCTTTAGTCAATATTTGCCTGCAGGGTCAATACGTTACAATATTGACTTCAAAGTATTCAATATTTTTTTACCTTCTGAGTGTGTTGGCTTCGAGTGTGTGTAATATTAAACTTGTTGGTTGAACTGTTGGTCTAAGACTTACTGTCTAAGTAGTTTCAGGCTTGGATGCCTAATCCATGTAGAGCAGCTTTCAAGGCATGTGATAATATCACAACACAGCTGTAGGCAGCTTTCTGAGGTGAACCATTTAATCTGCAGTCTTTGCTCCCAGCTTCCTGACAAGTGGTGGAATTTGTCCCTTGGTGTGCGATGGGATTATTGCCCTCTCTCCCTGCTGCCATCATATTTAGTCTCTGCAGGCCCTTCCAGTGGCTGGAGGTTATGTGGCCACACCTAAACCCCATCCCTCCTGCCTTCTGTGTGTGTTTCTGCTGCCTTTACATCTGTGCTCTGTCGAGTGCACGAAGGCTGCTCAAAAAGCAAGGTTATGCTTTACGTACTCACAGTGCTGTGCAAACATGGCTTAATGAGGTTAAATCGTTATGAAGTCAGGCAGCTCTGCAGGGTGGGCTGCTGCTCATTTCCCTGAGTTCCCAGCTGGGCCACAGTGCGCTGGGTGTCTCCCACTAATAGGAGGCTGAAACCTCTCATGCTTCCTCTTCATCTGTTTCCACTCCTACTCTGCTGAAATCCTGTTCTGGTATCCATCAGAAGGGCACACAGGCACATGTACTGCTTAATGACAACAGCTATGAACCATTTATCCTTCAAAAACGTGACACTCGAGAGAAGGGCTTTGATAATGTTCTTTGCAAGGTGTATAAATAAACAGGATTGTCACCAGTGTGGGATCTTATTACTTTGTCTCTTAAAAAAAAATAAGGAAAGAAAAATATTTATAGATACCAAGAGGTTAGTGAATTCCTCTGAAGAACCAAGTGTTATAATTAGGAACCCACTGCACTTAGAACTATTCTACAAATAAGCACCTCAAATCCAGCCTAGTCCTTCCAGAGAAAGCAAAGGTCAATAGGCTGCTTTGAGGATTAGCAAACCCGAATTTCTTGGACCCAGGTACTAATTACTTCCAAAGCTGAGGATGATCACTACTTCCAAATCCGAATTACTGCCAAAACCTCATGATAAACCTCAGTAGTACTCCTCTCCAGCCTAACTTTGACTTAAGATGGTTTTATACTGGACTCTAATTAAAGGATAAAAGGCCAAATCTGAAGGAAAAGCAGGGTAACAGCGGAAATATTCTTCTAGTGGAGAGCTGCACTTCTGCATAGCCTGATCCAAAGTAATTGAAGACTTCCCATGTCCCCAGCAGCAAACTGGGCTCCACCAGATTGGTGCAGTTCTGATAACCCAAAAGCGTGTGGGACTGCCTGCTCCATACCAGGGAAATGGGATCCTGCACTGCCTGTGTGCTTGTCAGGTGGGGTTCCGTCTGTCTTTCATGTGTGGTCTGGCAGCAAAGGGATGGGGACTGGACTCACTGTTACAGGCTCGAACTGGAAAGATTTATCCACATGGCTTTGGAGGGTTTTCACATTTCCTCCGTACTTGAGGATTCACTTCTATTCACTTGTATGTTGTAGCCACAGTGGTGGTGAATTTGAGAGTGTCCTGAGAGACCATGGTTTTCATCCCAGGTGGAAGAAGTGGAAAGAAGTACTGTTTTTATGAGATTTCAGTGTAAAGCAAAAAGGTTAGGGGAGGGGAGAGGAGTCAGGGTTGAATATGTCATCTGGTCATTTCTACTCACAGCCTGCTGAATTCCTTGTGCAATTCCAGGGAACTTGGAAGTGGGAGTCCACATCGCAGATGTGAGCTACTTTGTACTGGAAGAGACAGCGCTGGATAAAGTAGCAAGTGAAAGGGCCACCAGTGTCTATCTGGTGCAGAAGGTAAGGACAGCTTTTCCTTTGTCTTTCTGATGACTGTGCCTTCCATTTACCATAAATTCATAAATTGTTTTCAGAAGCTTACAACCAAAATCTGGCTGTTATTGCAGGACATCTCCAAAAATGAATAAGTTGATGGAAACACAGAAGCTGGTATAGCTGCTCACTACCTTGGAGCTTACAGAGAGGCTGGGGTGGAGCAGCCGCTTGTGACCCTCTGACTGTGATCAGTGCTGACCTGAGCCAAGCCTGACCCACCCAAGCTGGCTCCTCTACCTTGCTTTTGGGGGCTTCAGATTGGCAGATGTGGAGGATTTTGTCTTGTCTTTGGTGTAAGAGTCCAACTAATCCTTCAGAGAAATGGATTTGTGTCAGAGTAGGGTGTAAAACAAACAAACAAGCAAACAAACATACATCTTGAAGTAAAACAAAAGGTTCACACTCTTACTTTATCTGGATATCCCAAATAATGGAGGAATAGTGTTCCTTCATCATGGAATGCAAGGATGTTTGAAATTATACTGATTTTAGCTTATCAGAATCAAATGTTAAGCTCAAGTTTAAAGTTGACTTCTAAGCTTTACAAATGAACAGGTTCAGGTTTAACATTGTTGGAAAAGAAATGTGTAGGCTTTGTCTGTGGCTGTCTCATTTTCAGTTGAATGTGAAGAAACACTTCACAGCCCATCAGATACCACTGGCACTGTGTGTGTAGGAAAGCTGGAAAACTTGGCTGTCAGTGTCCTGTGCAGGCCTGGGGCATCAGCTCATGAAGAAGAGTGCTGAAGCAGTTTCATGGAGCAGGATTATCTGCCTCTCCCCACACTCCCATTCAGTCAGGCTGAAGTCCTTGTCTCCACAGCCCCTTCTGGAATGACAGGACATCTTTTCTATCATAAATAAACATGTCCTACTTGGTACTCAGGATTAGGAGTGATTCTTCCCTTCCTGGATGTTTTCAGGGTTATCTGGGAAGGTTTTTGTAATGATGCTTGTTTCAGTAGCTTCCTGTGTCCTCTCTTCACTTCTGGATGATAATTAATTTGATTACCTGTTACACTAGTGGAATCAAATTAATAGTTTGATATCAAGCTGTTAATCTTTAGCAGCTGTTCCATAGCTTTCTTTGGGTCGAAGCAGCAAGGCACAGCTTTGGGGGTCTCAGGGAGTCTGGTGGGTTTCATCTCCCTGTGGAGCCACTGTGACAGCAATGCCCAAGTGTCCCTACCAGGTCAGTGGCAGTGACACCAAAAGCACACAGTTGCTCTGTGCTGAGAGACCCCAGTTCCTGTGCTTGCTGTTCTCAAGTGGGAAGCAATGTGTACCTCAGCCGTTGTGGCAGCAGCCTTCCCAATCCTCCAGTGATCAGCCTTTGGCTTCCCCCTCTGATGGATGACTGGATCATGGGAGGTGTGGGCTGGCCTAGGGGGGATGTCACTGCGGGCAGCAAAGCTGTGCTCCAGGAGGATGTTGTGGCAGTATTTCCAAGTCAAAACACTGTGGTTTGGGGCCATGTGATTCTTTTAGTCAAGGAAGAAGGAAGATTTTTATAAAAAAAGGAGACATTTTTCATGAAAATCTAGTTGGATGCAGAAGCTAATTGAATTTTCTCTCAAAGTGCCTTTTCCCTCCAGCGCTGCCAGTGCTGTGCAATGCCAGCATAAGTTACCTGCTGCCCCATATCTTCAATTCATCTTCACCTCCTGTGGCCCAGCAGTCAGGATTGGTGTTTTACCCTCACTTCTGCCCTGCTGAAAACACATTTTAAGACAACAAACTAGGTTAGATGATGAAATTTTCAATATTTTAATTGCAAGAGATGAAAAGGAGCGAGGGGATGGGCAAAGGAACACAGGCAGGCTGTCTGAAACAAGATGGTAGCATGACTCTTGTAGAAAATATGCTTTCCTTTGGTGAAACTGTTTCCTAAGACAGCTGTGATTCTGTGAGAGGTTAGCACCATGCTAATCCTCCAAAAGAAGTTAAATAAAGCCACATATTTAATTTTCCTGAACCAGAAGGGGAGTTATTGTGTAATTGCTAGTGGTCTATTTAATACAAGTCAAAAGTTTTTGAAATAAGAATGTATCAAGTTTTAAGAAGCAAGAAAACCTAAACAGTTTCCTCTTTTTTGGCACATCTCACAGTGTTATTTTAGGTGTGAAGCAGCTTGAGTGAGAGTTCAGCCATAAATCCCTATAATATTTTACTGGTCCTATTTTGCACTGGAGATCAAAGATAGAACTGTAAGCCTGTCTTCATGTTGAGTCCAAGGACTTCAAGACATTCACTTTTGACACCAGCAGGTTGTCAGGGTGTTGATATTTTGATAATTTCAGACTGAGTAACAAAGAGTTGCTCAAACTCTGAATTCATGGAAGTGTTGATACAGCTCCTGAGGAGAAATCTTGGCTCATAAATAAATTGCCTAGTTCCTTTGAGTGACTTTTAGTGTACAAGCAAGAGATTTGCTGAGCCCACCCCACTGTTGAACTTCAGTGTTCTCCTACCAGCTCTAGTGGAAAATCTTGTTTAATACAATCCCTCTCCATTGGATTGACTGTGGGAGAAGGATCACCTTGGGAGTCAGTGGTGGTCATAACCAACCTGAACCAAGAATTAAGGGGCAGTCAAAGCAGGATGCCAGCAGAATGAAGTTTGAAGGGAGCAAAACTGCTCATGTAACTTTGTGAAGGTAGGGGATTATGCTCGACCAGGGTTTGTTCCTTTTTCCTTTGGTTGGCTGACCAGTTGTCCCCTTCTGTTCCTTGAAAAGATGCTGCAGTGAGTCTGATCAGACCTGCTCTGATCAGAGCTGCTCTGGGCTAACCAGCTCTGAACCTGGCCAGTGAGTTACTCCTGGCTGCAGCAGATGTTTCTGATTTTATAGGGAGCAAGAACTTTTGTCATCTCAGCATGCATGTGCTCGCTCTCTCCCCTGCCCAGTTCCCTGGGAATGAGTCTGAGACTGGAAACTCACATTTGGTTTCTGGAAGCACTTTATTAGTTGAAGAGACAAAACAAAACAAACCAAACCCCAGGGTTCTCACAAGCAGGGGTTTGGATCTTCCCCTGCTGAGGAGCCAGCTGCTAAGCAGTGTGACCAGCCATGGTCACAGGTCCATCTGTTTTATCATGCCATCATGATGGTGTGTAGGACCCCTCCCAGCCCCAGAAGTGCCCTCTCTCACTTTGGTTTTCCAGTGGTGCCATTGCTTTGGCTTTCTGGGATGTGGGGCTGCCTGCAGGGAGAAGCAATAGCATGGAGCAGGCTGTCAGGCCATGCTGGACAACTGAGTCCAAAGGGTAGTGCTGAAGATTTTGCATTTAGGACTTGGAAATAGGGAGAGAGAAATCCTCTGTCTGTGGTTTTATTTGAAATGCAGATCTGCAGCTGCCAGCATTAATATCAACCTTCCACTGAAAGAAGTGCCCTTTCCAGTATCTCTTGGGCACTGCAAGGCTTGTGGGGAGAGATGATGTCTTTTATTAGCCTGACGGATAGAGGGGGATTAAAACCAGACAAGCTCTCACCACCCAAGCCCTGGTTTCTATGACATATTCATTAGAAAGGATTTCCTGGGGAGTGTTGCTCCTTTTTTACATTGTAAAATTTTTTTGCCTAGCCCTGCTGGGCCTCTCCAACTGCATTTCTAGATTCAGCTACATTTATAAACCCTTTATTCCAAGTTTATGACCCCTATATAAGCCCAGGTGACTTGATTTCCATCTGCAGTAAAATCAAGCTGAATGATGTGATCCCCAACATAGGCACATCCATAGCAATTTGCCAAGGAAACCACTTCCCACTGGAGGTGCTATCCCTCAGCAGCATTTCACTGGCTGGATTCCTGCGTGCCCTGGCACTCCACAGGACAGCTGGCAGACACTGCTGCCTCTTGGCAGACAGTCACGGGAAGGGCAGAGCATTAAAAAGGTGCCGGGCAACCTCTGGATTATTCGAGGCAATTCTACACAACTCTGATATTTTGCAAATCTGGACATTAAAGATGTGCTTAGGGAAATCTCTCATTCCGTGTCTCTGTCAGAAAGAGATGGAGATAATCCTGTTGCCAGAGTTCCTCTGGGCAGCCCCTGGGATCACTCCTGGGATGTCTCGCTCTCTGAGTGTGACACAATTGTGACATCTTTGTATATTAAATGCTGGGCTTGCAATTACTGGGAATCCTTTCAGGCTGCAACCATATCATGTTAAGGAAAAAGGAAATGTATATTTATAACCTAAACTGCTGTGCCTTGTGACAGTAGGTTTATACTCCATGTAGAGGGTGAAGAGGAATCGTGATGTTAAAGCAGGAGGAAGTCAGCCAAGACTGTTGTGCTGTTGGAAACAGGTTTCTTTTAATTCATTAAGGTGGAATAAATTGAAATACCTTGAGTGCAAGGTTAGGTTATGTTATGTATGTGTTTGCTGAGCCCAGGAAAAGGTTGATTGCATTCTTACTCTCCCATGAGACTTCCTCCATGGCTTAGGTTAAGTTACTTCACCTAAAGTTTCTCTCCTGTAAAAGAAAGGTAACACAGGCTGATGCTTCCCTAACAGTAGATTTGTTACAGCTAATTGCTTGGTGAGTGTTTCGTGCTGTAATTATGATCTGAGTTAAAGCTTTGCTTGTGTTTCACATCATTGAAGGCCCTTCCATTGAATTACAGCCTCTTGAATCGGATATTAATCCTGCTCAAGTACACTTAAAGCGAGCATGGGCTTTTTGTGTTCCATGCAGGCATTTTTCTAGCAAACTGGTATTGCTCCAGGAGATGTGAAGGGAAAGAGGATGTGCAAAGGCACACAAATATTCAGTAAGTACAGACCATTATCAGATTATCAGAGCTGGGGAGAGAGAGAAAAGCAGCTTTTAATTTGTGTGGGAAAGGGCATGGGAGCTTTTATTAAATTACTAGCACTTTGTTCACTGTGACCTGAACTTCAGGGTCTTAAGGTGGTCATGGGTGATCTTGGGCAGGCGGGGATTTCTGAGAGTCTATAAAACTATTTTCTCTCTTTTCTGATATGGGTTGGCATCACTTGCACTGAATTTATACCCTTGTGGGTCCTTGCAGGCAGCATGGGCCAGCTCACGTACCAGGGCAGTGAGTTATGAATGTAGCAGTATTGTTAACCTTCTGCTCGCAACTGCAAAAACAGAGTTGGTGGCTTTGTGTTGCGGGAAACAGCTTATCATAGGCTGTGCCCTTGTGACCTTCCAGGAGAACCAGGGCTGCTGATTCATGGTGTGACTCCCTGAGAGCCCCAGACCATACAGTTAACCTTTTGGCACTAGTGTGCACCACAGTTAGAAGGGATTTATAGTCATTTTCTGCTGCCAAACCACAACTATGATTAAATATTTTAAGTCTTTCCTTCAGAGCAAAAGGTAAGTGTAAAGTGTGTGCACCTGAGGAGAAAATGGGCACCTGACGCTGTTTTTTCATACTGTTTTGAAAAACAGTGGTTCTCCTGTCTCAAGTTAGAAAAAGTTATCTGTGAAGTCACTAAATAGGTGTCAGAGTTTGGAAGAGCTGGGATTTGTATGCCAGTCAGTTTCCTGCTGGTCCTGTGTTTACAGGCTGGCACACTGAGCAGTCAAAACGGAAACTAAATTAAATAGCTAAATTACCTTATGACACACAAGTAGAGCATTTCTCTCTGTTTTTCTGAAAAGCACCATTCCATGTTGCTACTCAAAATAAATTAGAGGAGTAATGTAGTGGTTTTTTGAGGGCAGTTATTGCTTCTTCACAAAGGTAAATAGTGAGAAGGGAAGTCAGAAGTGAAACTCAAATAATGAGTTTTGCTTCATTAAGCAGCTGCTAAAGATTATCTTTAATACAGACCACTTAGGAAATAACTCAGGGATGGTGGAAACACTTGGAGCTACTCAGGTTTGCTCTAGCATGAATATGCTCAAAAGCTTTAGCTTTGTTGGTGTAGTCAGGTGAGTAATTTGGAATTTGGTAATTCAATGTTCAGCAGCAGAAATATTGATTAGTTGTAAGGAATTAGGACATGAGTTAAAAAATCCTGCAGAAATTTATGCTGGCTGATATTTTGTTCAAATTTCGAGTATAATAAAGTAATTGTTCTCTATTTGCAGATAGCATGATAAATAGTCATAATACAGGTACTTTTGTTTATCTCATCTGCATCTACAAGTTCCTGTCTGTGCTGTAAAGCATGGTTCAGTCTTTATTGAAGCCAAGCACAGCTCCTGTATTGCATGGGAGAAGTTTCATTTATGCTTTGCCGAGAGCAGACTTGCATTTACTGCTTGGTTACATGGTATTCATTCAGTGGGAAAGCAAGAAACACAGTTTCCCAATCCAGCCTCTTCAGCTCCTGACTGCCAGGACCATGTTTCTCCAACGTTAAATTTCCGGATGTGCCCTTCCTCATTCTTCCCAGTGCCAAAGCGGCAGTGGCAGAGAAGTGGAGAACAGAGCAAACTTTGTGACCTTAAAAGTTGCAGTGTAAGTGTTTGCATAACCAAGGATGCAGATCACTCCAGGGTGCTTACTCCATTCTAGAGAGGGGAGCACTGGGAATGATTCCCAGGTTGAAGACTTAAAACTGCCTCTGGTCTCATTGAGGGATGGGGCTGGTGTGGATGTTGGTGGCCTTAGCCATGCCTGAAATCCTCTCATTTCAGAGAATTTGGTTTACTTCCTCATTCCCTGCCAGCACGCTGTCTGCCATGTGATACAGCTCTGGCATGGGTGATGCATCCCAGAGCTGTGACGTGGCCACTCCTGCCACAGAGAATGTGATGCTGACAGCTTAAGATATTTTCCATATTTTCTCTTTACCAACTGGTCAGGGAAGCTTGTCCACACCAAAAGCTTGTGTCTTACCAAGCTCTCTTCTCTTGCAGGTGATCCCAATGCTTCCCAGGCTGCTCTGTGAGGAGCTCTGCAGTCTCAATCCCATGCAAGACAGACTGACGTTCTCTGTGATTTGGAAATTGACTCCGGAAGGCAAGGTACCTTAGGCAGCAGGCAGTCATCCTGCTAATCAGTCCTCCCTCGTGGCCAGCCCCTACTTTTGTAGTGGTAAAAATGTCATCCCTCAACACTCAGGGGGATAGCAAAGGTGAACAATACTGGAGGATGTAGGACTGTCCCTGTGTCTTGTCTTGCTGAAGACATACTGTGGAATTTCTAACTGAAATAATCTCTCAACATGGCTGGGAAAGGATGAATATTTGTATGAATCTCAGGAATGGCAAATGTCCTGCTCCCTGCCAGGTCACCCAACCATTTAATGTCTTATCTCCAGTAGCAATTCAGAGCTAATGCTTTGGGTGGGATGAGATGTGCCCCTGACTGCAGGCCTGCCTGGAGCTCGCAGGCAGTTGTGCAGTGCGGCGGATGCTGCACTGTGCCTCTGTGGCCTCTCTGCTAAACAGACTGTTTAATTCTCTTCAGAGCTGCAAATTACATCAATCCAAATAAAGCATGATAGCCCTTCAGCAAAGGCATGGCTCCATCCTCTCTGCATGTGTTATTTCCAGGGAACAGTTGTCGAGGCTGTCTCTTGGTGCACTGAGCTGCCTTCAGCTGCCTGCCACCACTCCCCAGGTCTTCATTTCTCTCCCAGTTTCTCTCCCACACTCTTTGTTACCCTAGAACCTCCTCTTTGGTGATCACAGAGTCCCCTTACTAATCAGGGAGGGCTAAAGACTGGCAGTACCAGAGCAATCCTTAGTCTATGCAAAATGCACTTTTTGTACTCAAGAGGTTTTTTTAAAACCGTTGTTGTTACATATACAACTCTTTGTGTAGACAGTAGTTCTTGTGCCAATTTAGTAATTTCCACAAAGACTCACCTCCTTATTATTGTCCCAGCTGCTCTAAAGGATGCTGAATCTATCTTTGTGCTTTAGCAAAATACAGTTGCAGTCCTGATTCTGTATTTCTGCAGTGAGTCCCTGCTCTGGCACAGAGGTGGGTTGTATTTGTCTGCTGTGAAAAGTGTTTCAGTGTTTCCCTTCCTATAGTAACAGCATGATTGCTCATGAGACCTTCTAAGAGCAGCTACTAGGTAGCCCTTTTATTGACTCTGAGTTGTCTTTGAACAGCTAAAAGTCAGGTCTTAGTTAAAATAAGCCTTTAATTACTTCTTATCTCTCATCCCATATGATATATCTGTTGTGTTGCAAGCAGTGCTCAGTCCAACCCTGTCTGCCCAGTGAGAAAATAGAGGAGCTGTAGCATTCAGCTCAGGGAGCAGACCTCTGGAGTGGTCTGGGCTGTGGCCATGCTGGCCTTGGGAGAGCAGACTGCCTGTGGCTCTCTCAGCAAACTGGTTTCTCCTACAGGGCCTTTCAGGGTTACAGTCTTACTCGAAGTCACTTGATGTGGATGTCAGGATGTCAGGCTGGAGAAGAATTTATTCTTTCCAAGAGGAAAAGTGATTGTAGGGCTTTTGCCCAGGAGGGCATTCTTCTAAAAGCTGGTATTTCTAGGTGTTAGTATACCTGTATCTCAGTGCAAAGAGGATCACATGCTCCCCCATGCTCTGCTGGGTGAAAGGGAGGTGAGTCAAAGGCCCCAACACAGCCCTTGAACCTCAGCTGTTGGTGGAGAGTCCTGAGAGCACTGACAGTGAGGACAGGATGTTGCTCAGGATGATGGGGTTTTTCTCAAAAGCAGGCAGAACTGGGGAAACCTTATCATAACTTTAGAAATCCTTTAGATGCTGGTGCTCTGTGTGGACTCTGGGTGCACCAGGTTTGCTGTGATGGTGGAAACTTTGCAGACTGATCTTGTGGGCTACTCATTGTAATCTCTAGGTCTCAGCTCGCAACCTCCAAATGTTGCTCCTCCACTGTGCCTTGCCCATCGCTCAGCCATGGTACATGGGCCAGCCCATGGGAGCTTGCCCATTTCTCTGGTGGGGTTTCCAAAGCAGGGGCTGCTGACCTACTGGACAGGCATCCCCCATCACCACAAGAAGCTGAACTGCATTGAACAGATGCAGCAGAACACAGAGCAGCTGCTGCCACCACTCACCACTGTCACATCATCTCTGTCCAGCTTTGTGGCTTTCTCTTCCTTTCTTTCTCTACAGCACAGAGGAAGAGACACAGGGAATAACCATGAACTGATGATCAGAGCACTTTACATTGCAAGATGCTACTTGCTGCATCTCTGCTATTAAAGCGCTTTCAAAGTAGAAATAACCTTAAAAGCCCTGTGACTTTCAGAGCTCTGAGTTGCTGAGTTATACAGCACATCTGTGATGCATTAGGGAAGGAGGCAGCAAAGGTATTTTGGGAATCAGTCCCTTCCAATTAAGAGGAAGGTTTGTCTCTGAAGCAGTGTCCTTGACGAGGCTGTCATAGAGAGCTCGCCCTTCTCCCTGGACACTGTCACTTGCAAAATTCACCTTGTCCTGTTGGGCTGATGAAGGGGTAAGGTGGCACTGGCAGCTAAGGCTGAATTACAATTCTTCAATCATTCTCTGAGCACTTGTGCTTTGAATGGTTTATCACAAACGGTATCTGTCTCCAGAGCTCTCATGCCAATGCTGTTTACTTTTGTGAAAATCCTTCTGCCCTTGTCCCTCAGCACTTTATCACTGCCTTGATGAGCTGTTAGATTGATTCTCTTATATATCTCTGCTGAAAATAGGTTTTCCTGTCTGCTTTAGGAAATAATTCTGAATTTCTTCTTTTACACTGGTATTCTTTCAGGGAGTTCAAAATGGGAGTGGTTTCTGGTTTAAAATAAAATATTTTTATAAGCGGTTTATTGAATATTTTTCTCTCAATTCCAAAGTAGTTTGGAAGCCCAGAAAGGTTCCTGGCTTGAGTTTGGACCGAGAACCGTGGTCGTGATCAGAGAAGCGAGGGGTCAGTGGCTGTCCATCTCTCCTCCCAGTCCTGCAGAAGTCTTCCACCAAAGTCCTGCTCAGGCACTTTCACAAACGCTAGTCAGACGTTGCGGTTCCTGCAGCACACCTGAAAATAGGATTTTAAGGCCAGCCCCTCGTGCCCTGGTGGCCAGACTTTAACTCATTCTGCTCTGTTTTAGGCAGGAGAACCTCTCTGGCATGTGTGTATCTGCCTATTGTCACTCCTGTAACCTGTGAGTCAACAGACTGGGTTCAGCTCCCAGATGGTCTGTAGCTCTTGGAACTCTGTGGAGGGGCAAAGTCAGGTAGAGGAGGGAGATCCAACCAGTCTCCTATGTACATGCACAATACAGTGTTACCTGTTACTTGCATGTACATGTTACTAGATGCTAGAGAATCTGCATGGGCAAAAGGCCTGAAGGTCTCAGTAGGACAAGATGTTCACTCAGAGATCACAGGTAGTGGGGAAGTCTGCTGTCATTCCTCCCAGTGTTTGTACAGCTTCCCAAGCTTTTGTGCAGAGTCCTCAGATCAATTTCCCCTTGGCAATTTTGCAGATCCTTGATGAGTGGTTTGGGAGGACGGTCATCTGCTCCTGCGTGAAGCTCAGCTACGACCATGCACAGAGCATGATTGACAGCCCTGGGAAGGTGTTGTCACCTGAAGAGCTCCCCCCTGTCTCACCCCAGCACTCGATAGCCGAGATCCAGGAGGCTGTGCTGAACCTGCATCGAGTTGCGCAGCGCCTGCGCAAGCAGCGCTTCACCGAGGGTGCCCTGCACTTAGACCAGGTGAGTGAGTCCAGCCCCTTCAGGCTTCACCAAAGCAATTTCACCTCTACTCTCTAAGGATTTTCTGGCCAGTCTAAAACCTTGAAGAGTAAAATCAAGGCTGGAATAAAAAGGCAGATTTGAGTGCCAATGTTGTCTTAAGAGCAGCAACAAATTATGTACCATAAGCAGTAAGTAGGATGAAAAGAAAAAAATCCCTGGTTTTTAAGGAGTGATCCATTTTCCAACATTTTTCAAAATCCTAAAACCCTATTGGACTGGGTAAGTAATTCATACTGTGAAACAAATCATGACAGTGTCGTTCATTATCATGTAGTTCAGATATTAGGGCACATTTCACTGGGAAAGGTTCATCCTCCACATTTCTTTCTGTGCTTGCAATATTCTTGTTTTCCACAGCTTTCATAGCAGTCCTCTGTGCTGGGAAAATGGCTAAATGTTATCTAAGCTAATACTTGTAAGGATTGGGTGTGTTTCAGAGGAAAAAATGCTAGTGAGGAGGTTTTCTGTCTGGGGTGATTTAAATAATCATGTATCAGTAGTGGTATGTGTCATTTCTATTTTACAAGGAGATCCAGGTATTTTAGGCTATCACAGCAAAAAATACTTTTGCATGATGTTCAGCTGCTGTGAGGTGGCTTCTGATTGTTTTTTTTGGATAGGCGGTTCCAGTAATTTGTAGAACCCAGTGGTCTTCCTGAGCAGGAGACAAAATAATCTTTTAATATAAGGAAGCTCTATTGTTTCATTTTGCAAAAAGAGTGTGAGTCAACGTAAGGATATTGCTGAGAAAGAAGCTAGGAGTGGTGTAAACAGGACTATTGTATGTAAGACATATGTTGCAACCTTTCCATTTTACTCAGCGTTGTAGTGTTGCCTCCAGTTGCAGGAAAGTCTAATTTTAGAGAAATCATTGCAGAGCAGCAGGAGCAAGAAGTGTCTCTAATCTGTGACCTTCCCCAACATTCTGGTGGAGCTGCTGTGAAGAAGAGGCAATGTGCTTTCCCCCATGTCTAAGATGGACAGAATGACAAATTTGTATCTTGAGTTTCAGCAGAGGAGTTTTTATTTTAGGATAAACTTCCTGCTGTAGGCAGTGAAGTGTCTGGGGCTGTCTTGCCTACATCTGTTGTAGGAGGTCTCGGAGGACTGGTTCAGCGCACGTAAGTGAGCCTGGAGCAAGGATATTTGCTTAAGGTCTCCCTAAATTAATTTGAAAACTATTTTTGGAAATCAAACTTCCACTCTGAAGTTTTCTTAGAGACTTCCTTCTTTGAGGCGTAGTGTACAATGGCTAATAAACTGCGCCTTTGTTCCCAAGCACACCCTGAATGCTAGAGAAACATAAAAATCACAGCTTTTGCACGAGATCAGCTGCCTGGGAAGCCTTGGAGGTATCTGGCTTGGAAAAAGAGCCCATGGTGACTGGAAGCTGTGGCCCAGAAAGGTCACCAGCTGCCTTCCAAGTCACTGTTACAGTGTAGTGCTAACTGCTAGCTGTGTGCCCCTGAGTTGAGTTACCTGTTATCAAAGTAGCCTCAGGGGAAATATGTTTTAAACCAGCTGTGACATTTTCAATGGGAGGATTTGGCCAGGGAAGCATCCTGTTCCAATGATAGCCCATAAAAGATTAGCTGTGTTTTGTTTTGCTCTGTGCTCCTACAGAGGAGCCATTAAAGAGAACATATTGGAGGATCATTTGTGAGATTGGGATTAAAAGCCACAGCTAAGGGCACCAGAGGCCATTGATTCCTGCTCAGCCTAGTTCCCAGCCATCATGATAAACTGAGTTATGTGTCACAAATGGCACTTTATACTGTGCAGGATCTCTCTCCCCTGGCAAGAATGTCAAAGTAATGGTCTTTGAGAAGGAAGCGTATTTTCGATCAAGGGACACTTTCACCGCACTTAGTGGAGTCAAGTACTGCCCTGATAGCTTTATTTTGATAAACTACACCCTCCCCAGCCCATGGAGGAAGTGGTTGCTCCAAGGCCTGAGTATGAACAGTGTGTGAGGAACAGGTTTGGCTATGTGGCCAGTGGCATATGGTGGGACAAAGCAATCTGTGTCGTTTAATAAAAGGGGACAAATTCCTCTACTTTTGCGTCCCCAATTCCCTGAGTTCCCATGGGCACAGCTGTATGCCATGTCCCACTTCCAGCCCCAAGTGAGCAAGCAAGGGTGGGTCCAAATGGGAAACACACCTTTCTAATCACTGGACCTCTCACTGATTTCCTGTTGAGTAATGTAAATCCTGAACAATGGAAGACAAACTCCAGCAGGAAGCTTGGGGCAATGAATTATCGGATTCCAAATAAATATGTGAGTGAAGGAAATGATCATCTCACAGTCTTAAGGGAGGGGGTGGCTGAGCATAGATGACTCCTGTGCCTTTTTGTCCAGGGGATGTGAGCCCTCTTCCTATACATTGTGTTATGTTTAAGAGTTCTGCCATGGGGAACTCCTGATTGGATAGTGATGACTTTTATTGCTTACTTCCACCCTGCCATTTTTCAGTGTGAAATGTTCCTGTGCTTCCTGTTGGTATTAAGAAAATCCTGGGGGAAAGACTCTCCCATCCTCCTTTGCCACTCGCTATGTGGCTTTGGGCTGGTGCTCTCCCTGTCTGCCTCAGTTTTCTCTTTGGACTGATATTGATCTGTCCTGTAGTATCCATGTAGTTTAGGATTTATTCCCCAAAACTAAGAACATTTCCCAGATGAAGCCATTCATGATCATATCTTTACAACAGCAGAAATATTGGCTGGCCAGAGAGCTTCTTGGACGTGACACGTGATCCAGTAGGATCCGGTAGTGTCAGGCTGGTCCTGCTGGGATGAGAAGAATGTTTCCTCTTTGAATGTCACTGCTGAATTTTTATGACCTAATGTGAGAGCAATATCTGCTTGCCCATAGTTTTATCTTTTAGCAGCAATTTTAGAAGTAGGAATCTCCATAGCTCAATGGATGAAGAATATACATATATATATATATATTTTAATAACTTAGGAATTACATATCTGGGTCACACAGAAGGCCGTGAGACATTACAGAGATAGTACATAGTCTGGAAAGCTTAGGATTTGTGGGCTCAGTGTCAGTATATGTGTGTCTCGTGGGGCTGTGCAATTTTGAATTCTTCCTTTAGTTTAATCCTGGCCATGACTTTAACCCACATACCTGTGACCCACTCTTTCCCCCACTCCCCAGTTCCTCTCACGCCTCTGCAGGGGTCTGGGAATCCTGCTGGGATTACAGGGAATCCTGCTGCATTGGACCTTGAGTCTGAGGACCATGTTTGCAAACAGAGCCACACATCTCTCATTCTGTAGGGATCCAGCTGTCCCTATAGGCCCCTTCTGGGGCTGTTTCCCAAAATATGGTTTCCTGTGCTGCCTGCCAGCTTCCTAGTTCCAAAAAGCAGCTGAGCTGAGTTTTAAAGATTTAAAGACTTTGCACCTTCAACAGCTAAGAAGCTTATAGAACTTTGTCCACACAGACAGATATTAATGTATTTCTTTTCCTTCATTCAGAGCTGCAGCTTTTAGGTGCAAAGGCAAGAAGTCTTGTCTGTGACTAAGAAAAAATATTCATGTATTTACGATATTGTCTTCCCCCCCATACCTCCTTCCTGCTCAGGACCATGAAATGCCACCTCTGCTGTCCTCTCACAGCTCCTGGTGTAGCCAGTCTATAAATTGGAGCAGAGATCTGACCTGGTTTAAAAAGCAAAGTGAGCATAACTCACAGCTTTCCATTTTTTTTCCTGGCCAGGTTACTTTGAAGCTGGATCACTTCCCCAGCCCACAGCTTTTAGAAACACTAGCCAGAGAATCAGATAGAAACTTGCTTTCAACAAAAACCATCAAGTTTGCAGAAAAGCTTCTTAGCTCCAGCCTGCCTAGAGGAGACGTGCTGATAAATGGTTCTCTTTTGGCCTCAGCAGTTTAGAAATGAATCACGAGGACAGATGCCTACGGGAAGACAGGTTAAAAAGGATTTCTGTGCCTTTTTAAAATGAGAATACCCCGGGATGCTGATCTGTCTCTATGACAACTCTCTGTGAGCTAAGCATTTCCTTTTGTCGTGCCGGTGATTCTACCTTTACCAGCACATTTACACCTGGGTACTCAAAACACCAGCATTGACCAAAGTTCCTTGTGAGAACAATCCGAAGTACATTTGCATTGTACCGGTTAATGGCACTGAATTGTTTGCTAGAATCGCTTCTCTCCTTGTTTTCTGCAAAACAGACATTTAGCTTTGCAGGTGTGTGGCGAAAGGGAAGGAAAAAAAGGACAAAAATGACAAAGATGAGAGTGTTACACGAATTTAAGTGTTGAATTGGTAGTGAAATGGTCTCACTTCTGCTTGCTCCTAGCTTGTGTATGATGCCATTGTCTTGTCATGTGAGCAAGGGTTGCTGTTCCCTGTGGGTCTGTATTGTTTTGAGTAACTTTGAGGTAGTAAAAATTGTATTGTTGTAGCTCTGTAGCACACTGGAGACCTATGGTCTTGTGCCATGGCTGCTGAGGATAAGGAAATCAGTGATCTTTGAGAATAGCTTTGTTTATTTAAGACTGGTGGTACTGCTAAAGTAAGAGAGCATTTAATAGAGCTTCAGGAAACAGGGAAACAAGCACAAAGGTCCCAAACACCAAGATGTGTGCAGAATGCAAGCTCAAAACCACCAGGTATGTGACATCTGGGATTTAGTAGCCAGCTCTGTATAGTTTTTGAAGCCCTCAGAACCTAGTCTGCCTACTTGGTGCAAATAGCTTTGAGAAGTTGACTCAAGCCACTCACACATGGAAAGTGAGGAGGAGGAAGGACACTGCCTGTGACACTGTATGTTGGGAAATTTTGTATTTGGTTGTGGCTAATGGGATAGCACAGAAACATGGATTTTTACACAGCTGTCCTTGTTAATGCTGTTTAATTGTAAATCTCAAGCACCACAAATAAATTACTCTCATTATTAACATTTTCCAATATGAGCAACTGCTGAAAATAATTATGGGAAATTGTTTTGTCATATTTCCTGCTTCATATCTGTATAGTAAGCATTCAGGTCTTTTATTCTTGCTTTGTGAAAGTAATAAATATTTCTACCCTGGTTAAACAGTAATTGTGTGCAAAATACAATTAATTAGTATATGAATGGAAGACTTAGGTTTGGAAGAACTGTTTATATGGGACAGAAAAGGGTTATAATGTTGCACAGACTTCAGTCTGACGTGTTCCCTTTAATAGCATGTTCTGAATTTATGTCTTAAAATGCAGCTGGGGCAGAAAGGTTCATCCTGGCTTGACTACTCCCTGGAGTGATCCTTTAGTTTTCTGTCCAAGGCTGCTGTATGTGCTACCCCTGCACACTGAGTGTGTGGACTGTTCAAGGGAGGAGTAAATGGCTTTTCTCCAGCCCCTGACTGGAACAGGGGCTGCATCTCTTGGTCAGTCTCAAAAAGAAAGTCGTGGTGCTCATTGCATGGCATGTGACAGTACCAAATTCATCTCGGATTTGGTTCCATCAGGATAGGTTGAAGTGTAGATACCTGGCTGGACACTTGGCTTTGGTGCAAGAGAAAATCCAAAAGGTCCATCTATAAAAGCCTGAAAACTGCTATGATACCTTCCTAAAAAGGCTGTTACAGCAAAACTGCATGAACATGCCAGCAGAGGCAGGGTGGGCAGTATGTATGGGGCTGCGAGATAAATGGAAACTCAGACTGACAAGGAGCTTTCACTATTCACTTCCTATCACAATTCCAGCATTGTCTGCTCCTTCTCTTTGATGTCTGGTTACAGAGACATCACTGAAACCCAGAATGGGGACAGCAGGTGCTATATGATCATTATGGATAGTTGCTTATACTGTGTGATACATAAGGCAGCTGGGGAAATGTTGGATGTACTTGGAGATTAATTTCCTTTGGGGATTTTATGTCTTTTGTGTATCCCCAGTTAATACATCAAAACGAGCATCTGAGGCCACAGCTTCCTCCTGGGGAGTGGTACTCTCCTGCAGGAGTACCCAAAATGCCTGTACAAAGGTGTGTCAGAAAAGTAGGGAGGATTTTCAGCATCTCTTCCCTGCAATACCACAGAGGAACATGGTGCTTGGCAGGAGAATATGAGATGTCACCACCGTGGTCAGGAGCAGCTGCGGCTTAGGTCGGGAAGTTTGCACACACACCGAGGATCCACATGGCATGGAGCTGTTCTGGGATCACGTTGTAGAGGGGATGTGTGCTGGCTGAGCACCTCTCTGCTTGCGTGGAGATGTTTGCGTTGCCAGGAGGTTTTAAAATAATTTGATTAAATTAGGATTTTGAGTGGAAAGCTCTCTGAATCTAGTCTTTTGCCCTGGGATTTTAATGAAGTCTTCCCAGGGGTGTGAGTAGGATTGATGTCCTCGCACACGTCCCGCCGTTCCCCGATGGTTCTTTCCGAGCCGAGCAGCTGTGTCCCAGCAGGAGCAGGTGGGGAAATGGCCGAGCTGGCTCCGGCAGGAGCGAGAGTCGGACGCTGGAGCACAGGGCTCGGCTGTGGAGCGTTGTGCTGGGAGCCACTGCAGCCAGATGTCTGGGCAAACATAGCCAGGAAGGAGCTCCCCACACAGTGGTGCTCTGGCATTAATTTACCATCAGTAATGCAAGAGTGGGTTATGACTTTATTCTTCCCGGAGAAAGTATTCCAGCCACTAGCTCAATATTCAAGACCTCCGGTGATGTACGAGTGGTTTTCTTCAAAACAAACACAACTTAACCCTTGAGTTTTATTAAATCTATCACAGACGTGCAAGCTGAGAAACTTCTCTGTAAAAAACAGATCTTTTGCTTTAATTTTGAGATGCTGTGTGACACAGCAGAAGTGTTAGTTGTTCTTTCACCTGCTAGCCTCAGGGCAAGTATCAGAGGGGAGGCTGGAGGCTGGCTCCATCCTTCCAGATGATGGGAGTGGTATGAAGAGGTTAAGCAGTTGTCCAAGTTCACATGGTGTGTTGGTGGCAGAGCTGACAGGACTTTATCTGATTCACCTGCCAAATCCAATGCCTTGGGCCAATGCTGACCATTCTCTTCATCTCATGTTTATTACTGACACCTGTTGAATAAGAACTGGTGCATCTTTGTTTCTGCTGTGTCTGCTTGCTCATTTAAGGACAGGGTTTTTTATCCTGGTTCCCCAGCAGATACATCTCACAATTCTGAGCAGAGAAACAAGGAGGGCTGAACTGTGGCCAGCACATCTCAGCAGTGCAGAAGCAATTTGTGTGTTTCACTAGTAGTTTCTCTCCCCATTCTTTTCAGTTCTTAGGCTTTGCCTATGTGTGCCAGGACCAAGCCAATGTGCTGCTATCCCTTGGAAGTCCCTCCTGCTTGCCTGGGACAGAGTTGCAGTGGGCAGTACATCATTAGACCTTCCAAATTGCTTGGCTTTTTCTGTTGATTGAATCCAGTTGGTGATCAGCCATTGTAGAAGGGGGATGAGCTGGCAGTCATTGCATGCTGAACTGCAAGCAAGGTTGAAGGTGTTTTGAAGCACTCCAAATTCACACATGAAGTACACATCTCTTGGTTCTGTGGATTAACTGCTCACAGATGGGTCTTGCCCTTGCCTTGTGATAGACAGCCTGGTGTCATCTGCTCAGACAGTGCCAAATAGTATGTCTGGGGGAAACAGAGGGCATCTGTGCTGGCTTAGTGTGTTCTTCAGTGTCTCTGATAGCAAGACTAATAAAACCCAGGAAAACACGTTTGTCTAGAGGTGCATGTGGGGTGAGTGCTGGGAGGAAATTCTTATTTTATATTTTCTGCTGAGGAAACAGTCCTTGCTCTGAGAGTCTTGCCCTCCACTTAATGGTGTTTTTCTTCCCTGGTGATGAACAGACGTCATCAGAAAGTCTCTTGTTGTTCCAGATTCTGTTTATCACGTATTTGAACAAAGACTTGACAAGGGGTTTTTTTTCAGGTATTAATTATAGTTGACTGCAAGGCTAATCCATCATCCTCTTTAGATGGAGTCACTGGGTGTTGACTGATCTAACTGCAAATGTGATCAATCTGCCATAGGTGAAGATGTAGCAGCTCTTTGTCAGGGCCATTTCAGTCTCACCCAACAGTATAGAGAAAAAAGGCTAATTGTATAATAACAAAAGACAACGTTTGGAAGGAGATGAAAGATTCTGACATTACAGTTCTGTGATTTTTCATTTCAATTCCAAAGTGAGAAGGGAGGATATTCATGGCCACAACTCATTTTATCAGGTGTTTCTGGGCATGATCTCTCCTTCTGAGTCCTGGGGTATTTTATCTTTTGTCATTCATAGCATATGGATGCTGAAGTACAAAGAAGCTTAGAAAGCACCTGTGGTTTTCATAGCCCTCTGAAATGAGACTACAGGATCCAAGCATAGCCAAGATCTTAGCCAAGATCCCAGCAGGTGAGGACAGAGCTGATCGTGCCCCATCTGAGGAAACCAGTGCCTGCTGAAGTCCACTTTTGGATTTATCTTTAAACGTTCCAAGTCCGAGCTCACATCTTCTGAAATGATATGTCCTGTTAAAGTTTGCAGTGATTCATTTGGAGTGCATTTTGTTGAGCAACCTCTTGGGTTTGTTTTGAAAGCAAGTGGCTTTGAATCTGTCTTGAGTAGTCTGGATCATTTATCTTGCCCTTTTCTGCATCTTCATGTGGTAACAGGGAAGTTGTTTAAGCAAACAAACATAATTCAGAGTATGGATTTCCCCTGAATATGAAATTGCGTAAAATGGGAGCATGAAGCATGACATCTCAGATAAGGTTGTTGGTCCACATTGCACTTCTTTCCTTAGTTGGGATTTGAGGATGATGTCCTCCCTGAGTGTGCTCCTTCTCTGTGCAGCTCTGCCTTCACTGGTGGGAGGCACACTCCCTGTTGTTTCCTGCTTCCATCTTGAGGCACAAACACCCATCTCTCCCCAAAGATGTGTATTCACTAGTTACTGCATTGTCAACACCTTAAAGCTGCCAACACTACTAAACTTTGCCCTCTGAAGGAAGCATATTTCTATTTTGGATCTCATCTGATAGCTAATATCTTGCATTTGTGCTAATTAGTTACCAGCCGAGCTGGCCGCAGTCCATTGCCCATCTGTGATGGGCTGCCATTAAATTGGTGGTCACTTGAAAACTAAGCAAGAGGCAGCAAGAAAGTAGCCTCAAGAGTTTGTTGGACTTGAGTGGCATGAAAGACTTGAGACATCTGGAAGAAACCAGCCATGCAAAATCACTCTGGAGGGGTTTTTGTGGGTAATTCCTTTAACTGGGCTTGAAAAACTTGTTTCTGTCACAGCAATACAAACTAATCGAGCAGTCACTCTTGCTTGGCTTTTTTTGTAAAAAACCTAGCCTAGCCTGAATACAACAAAATTTAATTTGTGCCATCCTTGACAGTTGAAGTAAACCTGCCCTGTCATGGGTTTGATCTGTCTGATCCTGCAGAACTGGGCAGGGTGCAGAGCTGTCGCTTACTGGGTGTCTCATGGCAATGCTGAAAAATTCACAGTCCCATGAGTCAGCAGGAGATTTTGCATTAACTTTAGGGTTGTAGTTTCACCTCAATTTCAAGGTCTCTGTTTTAATCTCAAGACTATCCCTTGCTTTTCTTAGGAGCAAACCCCTTGATCCAGCTTGCACTTTATTTCTGATTAGCATGTTAGAGTAGAACCTGACCTACAATACTGGGAAATAAAATGCTTAAATTGCTAAAATGGGATTTGAAAAAATGCAATTTATTAAATGATTTCTCAGTCATTGATGTGTTTAGCAGGTATAGAAGACAAAATGAACTAAAACAGGCTTTGGCATTTCAGAAAGTGAGTAATTTTTTCTGTTGCATCATGTATAAACTTTTCCCCACTCATGTATGTATGGTTGAAATTAGTTTGAGGTTTTGAATTCTCACTTCAGCTCTGTTTTTTATTATTTTCAAGCATTACTGAAAGTGAATTCTGTGCTCACATTGCCTTGCTGTTTAGTTGTTTTGGTTGGGTTTTTTTTTTTAATAAGACAGTGGGCAACATGCAGGTGGTTAAATGAGTTAGGGAGTTATTGGTTTCTCCTCTTTAGGTAGGAGTAAAAGGTAGATATATTGATGGATCCATAACATTGTTCCAGGGGGAGCTGCTGATAAATATCCTTTACCCACGGGGCCAACCTTTAAATCCTTTGGCAGTGTGGTCATCTCTTTTCAGATTCTCAAGCATTTATAAAGGTTCCTTGAAATCGGTTTAAAGACCATGAACACGGTGCTGTTCAACCAGCTGAGATAGTAAACAGGTGTGTCTTTCCTTAAAAGAGTGCAAGAGAGTACACTGAGGTTCTCCACGCTGGAAGAATGCTATTGCTCAGAATCCCAGGAGTTCTGAGATAAAGACTAGAGCACACAGTGAGCACTGGGAGATGCCAGATAGGAATATGGTATCTGAATGGAGTTTCCACAGACCAGGCCCAGCACAGAAACCAGTTGGTCTCCACTTGCCAGGACCAACAAGATGTTGTACATTTTTCTTGGCATGAAGAAATCCAGCAGACAGAGGTGTGTCATACCTGTCCTTGTGTGCCCACTTCATAGGGAGACATGGATACTCCTCAGGAGTGAACTGGATGACCTTCTTTCTTCAGAGTACACAGCTGCCACCTGCAGCCAAGCTCTGCAGGGGACAGAGGACTTGCCTCAACCCCAAGCAGTTGGACAAAGTAACATAACCTGGGCATCATCCCTTCAGGAAAATTGTCTGTAACTTACTTTAGACCCAGCACTGAGGATCAGTGGTTTTGCCTCAAGTAGCCTTTGTCATAATGGTAGCACAGCAATGGATGCAAAACACAGTTCAGAGGAGGAAGATTTACTGAAAAGGGCTTGAATGGACAAAAAATGGGAGCTACCACAGGTTTTCTCCCAACCCTCATTAATTTTCATTGTGAAAGAGGGAAGGGTTTAAAGAAGAGTTTTTTTCATTTGTCTGAAATAAAATACCCCAAACCTTTCATGTACCTGTTGCCCCAAATGTTTTTAGAGCTAGCGTGGAGCTGCATGTTCTGCCTTGTCTCATTAGAAACTGGCTTGATCTTCAGTCTTGGCAGATTCCATGAGAGTGTAAGAGATCTATTAGAAGGATCAAAGGAACTCTATGGTATGAGAGAGTAGGAATCTCCCAGCTTATTGAATGTCAGCTGTGACAGTGCAGTGCCTGGCGTGTGTTGTGTCAAGGCTCTGCAGTTATGGCATGCTGGAAATGTAAAACTGGAAAGGGCTTTAGGAGATGATCCTTTTCCTGGCAGTAGCAGGAGCTCAGCTGGTAGCAGTCCTGTGCTGTGTTTGTTGCTGCTCTGTCACTGAGCCTTTGTAGCTGCTGGGACCTGTGAGCCAGAGCAAGTTGCTCCTGGGGTTGTCTCCATGACTTTCACCCTCCAGCCATGCAGATACAAAGTGTGTGAAAGAAGTTGCTGTTGGACCTGTCCCTCACGTGTGCCCAGTTAGTCATTGCCTGGAATCTGAAATGCTAAAGGCCTGGAGAAATCTTGTGGGGAACTCAGCTGAGTGTGCCAAGGTCCTCTGGGGTAGAGTTCAGCAGTCTGAAGGGCTCACCTGATTACAGAGTGACTCACACGAGATTATCTTTGATGTCATGGAGTGTTTCTTCCCATTACAGTTGACAGGGCAGTTGGTCAGAGCATGGTAATAATTTTGGTTCGATCCCCCTATGGGCCATTCACTTAAGAGCTGGACTTGGTGATCCTTGTGGGTCCCTTCCAACTCGGAATATTCTGTGATCCTCTGGCAACCTGCCGGCTGCACTTGTGATGGGGTTTTACTTGCTGGGGCTGCAGAGTAGTGCCAGAGTGTGAGATGCCCTCTTGTGCAGTCTGGGCAGCACAGCTGGATGCTCCCATGGCTTGTGGCATGGCTCCATGGGCGAGTGGCACGGCTGAGCCCACCAGTGTGGGCAAAGCCTAGCATGGACCTTTGCTCTTCAGTTTTAAGTGAGGATTTCAGCTTTAGGTTGGGTTTATGGAAAGCAGTGTGAGGTTTGGTTTACAAAAGAAAAAAAAATAGTCTTTTCAAAAAGCAGTTTGTTTCTGCTTTCTGTGAGCAAGGCTTCCAAACGGACTCGGTCAGTTCTGCAGTATGATCAACAGGACTGGAAAAAAATACCAAGTGAAGTAACGCAGTGGCTGTGGTAAACATGAACTGGGGCCTTGGATGTAGCTAATGGCATACCACAAAAGAGTCTCCTTTCACCCACCACGCACGGTGCCAGCAGCAAGCACTGCCAGCGCTGGCGTCTAGCAGAGGAAAGCATCATTTGGCTCCCTTTTGGATTTCATTACTCTTCCTGCACTCCCTCCTGCTCACAGCAAAAGCCTTTCCAGTTGTAAAGAAGTGAATTAACTGCCTTCGTGTCAGTGATGGATGAGGCGCTTTCTCCCCCTTCAAAGAGAGGAGCGGTGCCGGTGAATGCGGGACGGCAGAGTTGAAAAGTCCAAGTGGGACAGGAGAGCCCGTGTGGTGACCCAGCTGTCAGGCAGGACACCCTGGGGACCGCTCCCGCCGCTGCCCTGCCAGTGGGGAACAAAAACCATGCTCAGCACGCTCGCCTGGCCTCAAGGCTCTTTTTTTGTCTGTGTCCTGCTTTCAGTGGACTTGGGCACATCCCTGAACACACAGCAGCCATTTGTGTGGGTTCAGGGAGCCTCAAAGGCTTTCACAGGGAGCTCCTCCAGGCTGCACAAAGCAGGGTTACCACGCTGGTACTCGGGAGATCTCCTTTCAGGCGTCCATGGCTAATCATATTAAAGGTGACCTCGTGGGCAGCGCTCTCCATTGTTGCCATATGTTTTGTCCAGTGCTTGAGTGATGTTGTGCATTGGAATGTATTCATGCGTCGCCTAATTTAATCACCAGACTTAATCCCCTCTCCTGTTCTACACCCTTAGAATTTACTGGCTCCTTTCTAGCCTCCCATGCATTGTTTGGGTCTCCTTCACAAGCTAATACCGATGCCTGGAGAGATTTTTATTTATTTATTTACTTTCAGAAAGTATTTTAAAATATAGTCTCAGCCATAAGCCAAACAACCTCTCCAAAGGGAGAGCAAGCACAGTGGATGCCCTAGCAGGCTGATCCTTCTTCCCTGTGATCTTTTCCTTCCAGCTTTTCCATAGAAAAGTTAGGGATTAGGCTCATAGGTTTAAAAAAAATAAAAATACTACGAATGGAAAAATGACTGAGAAAGTGGTGTGTCTCCTTTTAATATTGTTGGAATAAATAACTAATTTTAAGAACTTGACTCTGTCTGTAAAATACGATGTTGGTTTCTGCCTTTAAAACTTACCGCTTTGGTATGGACAACTCCTATTCCAGGGCTGACTGGACAAAATTAACCCAACAAATACCCAAGTCCATCAAGCTGGGAAAATGAAAAGCTTGATTTATGCAAGACTACTGCAAAACTCAGAGAGCTCTGCAAGAGCTGCTCTACGCCACAGCTGACAGGCATTTCTAGGGAGCAGCCTTTGCCGAATGTCATTTAAGGATAATTTCTAAGGATTTTGGTAAGATTTCCCTGCTCCAGCTGATGCTGCCTTGTGGAGGGGTGTGTTAAAAATGGGAATTTGAGATTCAGTTGTGTCGTGACTTGCTTTAGGTGTGGATGGGAGCAGTCCTGGCAAGGGAAGGCTGTGATGAGATTTTAGGGTGATACACAATCAGGTTGCTTGTATGCTGTACTAGAGGCAGGAAACCTTACACTTGCTGAGGCAGATTGTTAAATAAACAACCGCATGCTTTGGTTCAGCTCTTAGATTCTCCTACCCTGTATACAGCATGCTGGTACCCACATCTGTAAGTAGTGGAATACATCCTGGGTAACCTTAAACATAGCTGAATTACAGCTTTGAGTTTCCCTCTGTGTGTGAGTGTGCAGAGGCACACATGAGATCCCTGCAGCCAAGTTCTCACACACGAGCTTGCTGATCTTCTCAGACTGTGTGCTATGTTTTAGGTTTGATGGGAGGAAGGAGGAATGATGTAAGAGGTTGCAGATTTGTGGCTGGTTTTAAAAATAGTCTTGAAATATAATGTACCTTCATTTTAAAGGAATGCTATACTGCTACTGAATATAAACCATGTTGAGCCCCTTGCATATGTTTAGTCACAGTGCAGAACAGAGGGTTGTAACAGCCTGCTGTGCATTAGCACTGGAAGAGGATTCCCTGATCCTACCCCCCACACTCCAACTCAGGGATCCACAGCAGCATCACAAACTCTGACATTAATTTGGCCCTACAAAAATGCTATAGAATTTACACTTTTTCAGTGTGAACCTTGCCAGGGCCCTTTCTGAAATGCCTACATGCAGAAATTGCTTCTCTGCTGAATCTCAGCCGTGTTGGAGCTGGAGGACAGCTGGCCATGGGTTAGCTGGAGGCCAGGGTACCTGTCCCGCTGCCATGGGGTCTGGGCTTGCTGGGACAAGTCTCCTGGCCATTATCCACTCCTTCTTCCTTCTTTTCCTGTGACAGAGGAGCCTGGAGCCTCTAGGAAAATGTGGGCAGGAGCAGGTTGCTGTCAGAATTATTCAACCACAACCAGTCTCTTCCCGGGGTGCCTGGCAGTTGTGCTAACAGCAGCAGCTCGTGCTGTCCATGGGAATGGAGAGGGATGTCTGTGGAAAGCTTTGGATCTCCTACTCATGCACTGAGCAGTGTGCTTAGACATACCATGGGATTTTGATGAAGTCAAGGAAAGGAGGTCATGGCGCATGGCTGACCTATGCCCAGGGAGAAGGGTGCCAGCACTGCCCTGGTGGGATGTGGAGTGGTGCTCTGTGGCATGCAGCCTTAGGAGAAGATGCTCTGCAGCTCTGAATGTGTATGGCAGGACATGTCTTCCCATCCCCACTCTGTAACAGTGTCAGGGGAAAAGGTTTGGCCAAGGACACGGCACAGCTGCCTGCAGTCCTGGCAGGTTGTAACATACTGCAAGGAAGTCCAGGTTGTCCCCAGGGACTGAGCAAAGCTTGAGTCTGCAGCACTAGGTCTGGACTTCAGGACTGCCAAGTATTTTACAGCAGCACTCCCAGGGATGGGGGAGAATGTTGTGTCTGTCAAACTGAGATCAGTGTGCTGTAATCAGGGTATTCTGCTTTTCACAGTCCTAGGTAATGGGTTGCAGATATAACTAAACCTAGAAATTGTGATTGCTCTTGTTACCTGGTAGAGCTCTTGCCGTGTCAGCGCAGGGGCTGTTCATATTTTAATGGATTTATCTCTTGTATGGAGGGTATTACAAGCTTTATCTGTCTTCCAGTGAGACTCTACGGAAATCCCTCCAGGCATAAGGCAGTACCTGGGTGCTGAATTAATCTGTGCTTCTGGATTCTCACAGTTCCATTAGTGGCTTAGCAGGGGAAGCAGTTTCCATTAACAAACTTAAGAAAATAGGATTTGCTTTGTTTGATCTGCCCTCTGTTCCTTGTATCCCCCCAGTAGCAATGACAAAGACTGGGCACATTGTGGGAAGGCGCAAAATAGTCATAGGAAAGACACAAAATAGCCTGATTTGTAAAACATGTATCAGCATCCTCCAGGGCTCGTGGAGGGAGGGAAAGTTGTGCTATAGTCAGGTGCAGTAAAAGACACAAACCTGTCTTCCTCCTGCCCCATACCCAGACACATCTGCACCCACAGCCCTTACCCTGCCCTCCCTGTGCCATTTAAAGACAGCACAGTGTCACATCCTCCTCCAGGTAACCACTGCTCTCTGCTCTGTTCCTGCTGTGAGGCTGGGGCAGCTCTCAGAGACCGTGTGGTGCTTTGGGAAGGGCTGTTTTCCCTCTCACTTTTCATCTAGTTTCCATTTAAAAAACTGCTTGTGGGGCACCACTGTGTTTCCCTTGTGTTGCTGTGTGCCTTAGCAGAGCTGTGCATCCATCAGGGGTTGGATCTGTCCTTTCTTTGGGAGCTGCTGACTTCTGCAGTGCTGTTCTCTACTGGCCACAGGCTCTCACAAAACAGCAGGGCCAGGCACAAAGTTAAACTTCAGGCTGCTTAAACCTGGGGTCAGTAAGTTAAGACCTGTTTTCAGGCCTGGCTGTCAGGTGTCTGAAATAATAGCAGTTTGGGATAATAACCTGTTACCTTGTAGTACCCTCTAACAGCAGCATACCAAGCAGTGAGTTTAGAGAGGGTTTCTACTTGGTTGTGTCACTTTTCATCTAAAGCTGATGTGGAACACACCGATTACTTTTCTTTCAAGTCTCACATACCATTTTGGGACTGAAATGCCTTAGGGATTTCTTTCTGACCAGGCTTTGTTTTTATGTGTCAGGTCAAGGTGGCATACATAGAGACTTCCACACCACCCAACCTATGACAAACCTGGTGTTGGTCCCACAGAACCCTCAGGTCCTGGCTGTGACTGACCAATGGGCCACAGGTGCCATGCTGCACCGAAATGAACTTTCTTTGGCTGCTGGCACTGTCAGCTTAGGAGAAATTTTATGTCAGCTGTACCCCCAAAGTTCCTCTCCTTGTTAATGGTGAGAAATATTTCCTTTTTTTCATGTGGTTACTTTAACTCACTTGGTTGGTCTTTTTGCTCCAGGATTTTGAGAGCAGTGGATGTATTTGCTGCTCTGCCAGCCCCTGGTGTCTGAGCCCAGGATCTGTGTCAGTCCTGGATATCAGTGGGTGCTGCTGGTGTCATTCTCTCCTTCTCTAGGCTCTGCACCAACTGCAGGTGCCTGTGGGCTTTGGAACTGTGGTGTCAGCAGCTCCATTTCCCACCTCTCTTCTTATGCAGCAGACCCAGATTTTGCCTGTTCTGTTCACAGTTACAGGTCCCTGTGCTGCTCCCTGGCCTCTGGCTGTTGGCCTCTCATCTCTCCTAGGGAATTTTAACCCTTGATAAGTACATGAGATCTGAGGCTGCCCTCCAGCCATCAGCTTCTTCATGGACAGGGAAACTTCACTTGCTCTTAACTCTTAATTGTTTGAGAAGGGGCAGTCTTACCTCCTCAGGAGTCTCTGGGGTTGTTTCAGATTCCTGCTTGCAGTCTACCTTCTTACTAGGTCATCCTTCTCTCACAAATTCCTGCTTTCCCAAGTGAATTTCCATATCTCTCAAGTAAAGAAGAGACCATTGGGCATGAGCAGGGTGAAGTTGCTCCCCTGTTTCCTGCTAAGCCTGTAGTCATCAGTTTTCAAAATGCAAGAATTTTCTGCAGCCCAAAATCTCTTGTGTCAACTGAGGCTGGCAAAGCCCAGCTTGTGAGGGTTTTGTTACAGCACAAGGTGAAATCAGTGAAACTGTCTTTTGTCAGAGCATAGATGGGACTGGGAGACACAAAAAGAGCTGGGAATGCTTTAAAGGGAGGCTGGGAGACCAGCTCTGAATAGCAGAAAATGAAACAGGCGAGCAGTGAAACTTGGCATATGTCTTGTTAGTGTCACATTTTTTTAATGTGGCATTTCCTAGGGATGTTTTGCTTCTATTTTCAAGTTGGTATATGTGTAGAAAATACTTTTTAACTTCATTGACAGTTCCCTAGTGGTCTAGGGCATGCAGTGCAGTGTCACAATTTGTTAGCTTTTGAAGAAGGTATTTTTAATCCACAAATTCAAACCCTTCACAATTGTATAATCTGTATTTTAGTTTTGTGGTTTCCTAATGGTGCATGTAGAGAATGAGCTCATCCAGTTTATAAAATGAACGGAAGTATTCAGCTCTTCTTTCTAAATAAATCTGGATCCATTCCTTTGTGGATTGCATCCGAAACCTCCGATGCAGGCAAGTGTGAATGCTTAAAAATAAATTCATTTGCAGTTTATATTTCTGCCAAGTGGTGAAAGTTGTCTTGTGCCCTGTCTTTTTAGAAAGGCTCTTCAGCTTTGACTTGCAGCTGTGACATAAAAGCCAAAGGTGTGATGCCAGCTTGTCATTTTGGTGACAGCATCTGCCTGTCTTTGCAAGGATCCAGCCATAGTTCCTGGTTTTGCTGTGCTGCCCAGCCACCCATAGGAGAGGTTTTGGGGGCCACTAGCCATCAGTAGGGCAGTCCTCCTGTGTTCCAGGGAATATGTGCTGGTGATTTCACTTCTGGGACAGGGAGACCCCCTCACTGCATCCCAGGGCTGATGTTTGGAGAGAAAGAGCTGTTGCAGCCTGTGGGATAATTTAGTAATAGCTTATTGTGGCTTTGGGTCCCAGGCTGGGAACCTTTGGGTTTCCAGATTAATTTAAGAGGGAAGAGCTGTCTTCTGTCTTCCATCTGCCATGTCAGGAATTCACTGACTTTTCTTGTGTTTTATGCAGGTGTATAATGCAGGCAGCAGCTAAGTAAATGATAGGATTTTAAAATAAAAGTAAGCAGTGGGATTCAGACCAGAGTGATACCCCAAATGTGTTTCAGCTCCTCCTAGGTTGTTTTGGGATTTGATTGGACATCGTCCTTAGCCACATGCATGGGCCTTCTAGCCTGCTCACAGAGGCACTTTGCTGACTAATGTGCTGAGGAAATGGGGCAGCAGGGACAGCTTCAGGAACTTCTTAGAGAATTTAAACCTTCACCTGGAAATTGTGCTTGTAGGGCTGGGGAGAAGGAGCCTCGCTGAGGAGGCAGTAGGTGTGATGAACCAGTTTAGGACCAATTCATGACTTTCGACAGTAGCAGCAGCAGTCCCATTATCAGGTGCTGAGATTTGCTGTGTACAAAGCCAAAAGGAAAGGACTGCTCCAACCCAGTGTGAGAAGTAACTCGTTGAGCTGGTAGCAAGTTTCTTTGTCTTTCCTCTTTTTTCCACTGTAGGACTTTTGGTTTGTCCTTTATTACCCCCATCCTGTCCTCACCACATGTTCTTCATCCACTATCCAGGGTCTTTCTCCAGCAATTTTGAGCTGCAGCACAAATAGAAAAGCTCATGGAAGAAGTGCTTTGGTCTCCAGAGCAGCTTCTTTAAGTGAAAACACAGCTGTGAGGTTTGCAGCCTGTGCTGCTGTAAGGGCTCATCCAGCCGGCACAGCCAGCACCGCTGCAGTGCTTCCAGCACGCAGGAATTGGGAAATCCATTGTGAACAAGATTGAGTTTGATGGCCTGCGTGGAGGCAGATGGATGTATTTTTAAGGGATGAGGTGCCAGAAAACTCTGTGATTACGTTACTGGAGCATGGCTCGTTTTTTGTGGTTTTAAAAGTGAGTGTCAGGACTTCAGGACTATTTCTTTTTCGGGTCAAAACCGAAATTTGGGCGGGGCATAAAAACCTGCTTGATGACTAAGTTTATTCTTAAAAAGCTTTCTAGAGCTTGCTGGAGAGGAGAGCCTTATTCCAACCCAGAGCAGATAACCAGTCTTTTTGGACTGCCATGCAAATGGGGTTAAAACTGATTAAGTGCCCAAAGTGAAAAAGAAGCCCTGCCTTTCAGGAAACTGTTTTCAGTGTGATCTTTAGATCAGTTCCCTGTTTTTTTGTCTCAGAGGCTCATATTCTGCCTCGCCTCCTTGCCCTGGGTGAACTCTTTCTGCTTGAATTCCCCTCGCATCAGTGGAATTACCTTGACCAGTTCCAACCGAGGCTGCCCTTACATTGCCCTGCGACTGGGACAGCTCAGGTCTGACCTGGTTCCCTGGCTGAACCGATAATACCTCTCTGACACCGTGCATGTGTGGAGAAAACTTTTCATCTCATGAGAGAGGTTTGATGCTCAGAGCCAAGCTGGGAACGAAGGATCCAAGCCAAGCCATTTATTCAAGGGGCATGCAGAATTTGCCCAGTCAGGTCAATATAGGGACTGGCAGTGTTTCAGCAGCCAGGAGTGCTCTTCATGCTCTTTTCTTGTTGGAGCTGCCAGGCTTTATCACATGACCGAGCCCCCAACTGCTGCAGGTCTAAAGCATTATTGAAAATGAGGATGGCTGCACTGAAACCCAGGCAAGTCTGGAGGTCCATGACAATGTGAAGCACTGTTCACTCTTTCTGAAAATCTCTTCTTAGCCTTGGTGGAAGAAGCCACAAGATGTAGGGAGTTTCCTTGACACCCCCACCAAGGCCTGTCTGTCTGAGCAGGGCATGGGGTCCCCTCAGGGCTCAGGCAGCACAGAGTGCACTGAGGGGCAGCTGCTTCTCTGCTTCATTGGTGTCTCATATCTGTGCACTGGTTTAGTGTCTGCTCACCTCTGCTGAGGGTGGGATGGGAGCTTTGGGTGCAGATGAAACGTGTGAGTGTTTGGCAGATGGGGGAACAAGGAGCATCCTGCTCCTTGTCAGCCAGCTGCGTCCTTGGCTGGATTTAAGGATGTAGGATAGAGAGTGGGAGTATGTAACTAATCCAAAGAGTGGAGTAATTGTGCAAACCAGTGTTACATGCACACAGCCATCTGTGCTGTGGGCTCAGAAGATGACTTTCCTTGAGGTGACTTTCCTCAAGGAGGTGGCATTACCTTCACCTTGAGCTTGCAGTACGTGCCACCAAACCGCACCAAGGATCTGTGAGGGCTTCTGTGTGCTGTGAGTACATTCTCTTGCTCCATTGTCCAGTCACTGGATAGTGTGCTCACACCTGCTTGGTGCCTTAAAAGAGATACTCCCATCCATGGAGTCAACAGCATCCTGCCCATCAAACAACCTGCCCCAGCCCCTTTGAATTTCAGTGCTCTGCTCCTCTTCTGTTTGGGTGTATTGCAGTTGTGTCTGGTGATGAGTGAGCCTATCCATCACTGTATCCAAAGAGACCCAAATTACTCCTTTTGACAGCTCTTATTCACACACCTCCCTGTGCCTCTGACATCTCAATTATTGATGGGGCTCTCCTGGTAGGCAGCACTCTGTTCTCAGCATGGCTGCCTTCCAGCTCCCCTTTCCACTGAGTCCATGCACACACTGTGCAGAACGCTCCTTTATGTGCAGAGCCACTGGAGTGCAAAGGGATCTTTATTAACATGTGAGCCCCTGGGCTGCACTGCCGAAGGGGGCAGTGCAAGCCAAATCACACGGCAGTTCACTGCTGGGGATTTGCTCTCCCCCTCCTCTCTCAGGGAAGCCCAGCAGAGTGTTGTAAAATGAAATTATTTCGTATGTTTAATGGCGAAGATGCCTTGATCTGATGAAGCTCCCTTGTGATGGAGCAGGGGGTCACCCTGTACTTGCATTTCTCTAGGATACTTCAATCTCCCCTTGCCCCTGCAGTTATAAAATGCAGTAATTTTGGGAGCAGTGCCTTTCCCTGTGCTGTGGTATTAGCTTGTTTGCTAGCTTTACAGCAAGCCCCTTCTGACAAGAAACAGTGACACACACAAAAAGGAGCTTCAAAGCAGCAATGTGGTGTTGGAGCAATGTTGTCAAATTGGTTAAGAGTTAAAGCTGTGCCAGAGGGGTAATTGCAAAAGGCTGCTGGATTTGTAGGGCTTTGTGTATGCAGGAGGTTCTGGATGTCTCGTGACCTTGCTGCAGCAAAAGTCAGATAGGAGAATGATGAAGTGGTCCATCAGCTCCTGACATTTGTCCCAGCCTTGCCCTGCAGCCTTCTGTGATTCAGAAGTAACCAGAGGTTTTGTGTGTAGTGAGTGAAGGCAAAAGGAAAGGGCATCTGCTGGAGAAGATAGGACCAGAGAGAAGCAGTGCTGTAGGGGTGCAGAGAGCTGGGAAAGGACACTTGAGTTCTTCTTTTCAGAAGTCTGTGGCAGCAGGCACTTCATAGATTAGCATTGGCATGAGAGGAAAAAAGCTGTGCTGACCTTCCAAAGCACTGATGTGCTGGGAAGCATGAGTGCCTTTACAGTGATCAGGGCAGTGCAGAAATCAGAGAGTCTGGTCAGTGGAGCTTTCCTGAGGCTCCAGTGGCAGAGAGGACCCAACTGCAAGATGTTGAGTGGGTGTGAACAACCTTCTAAGCTTAGCATTAAGCTTATCATTTCTGCATTCCCAGTGTGCTCCCTGCACAGCTAGTCCTTCCCTAGCTGCCTTGCCTGCTGGCTTTCCACCCTGTGATGAGTTTTGTGTGAGGACTTTGTGCTCTCTGCAGAGCCCAAATATCACCAAAGGAGCAAAGGCAGCCAGACCGTTGCTGGTGGCTGCACAGTCAGAGCTTGGCTGTTCATTTGGGGTCTGTAAGGACTCCTGGTGACAAACACAGGTCCCCTCTTCCCCCTCCTGGCTGACCATGACAGTGCATGAGCAGGGCAGATCTGCAGAAGAGCATGGGCTGTGAATCAGTGACGTCTGCCTTGAGCTTTGGTTGCTGGCACAGACCTTTAGTTACACACCTCTCTGTGTGACAGCCTGACCCTGACCTTTCTCTGAATGTGGTCCTCTTGTCACTGTGGCTGATGGCAGCATCCTCTTGCCTGACAGCATTAACCCAGATGGTCAAGCCATGTATAGTCCCCACTATCCAGGCCTTGCTGGCACTGGTAGATGATGCAGAGATGGCTGAGCCTGCCAAGCAGGGTGTGTTTTATTTGTCTGGAATATCATGAGCAGACAAAGAAGGATTAAAATAACAGAAAGTTGAAAACCCGTTATCTTTGGGAACTGTGATCTTTCCTTTTGGGGGAGGCAGGTTCCATGGGATCTCACCCCCCCCAGATAGTGGAAAGGTCACCTGCCCATACCTGATTGCCCCAAGGCTTTCCCTAGCAGCCTGTCAAAACAAGGCTGTTTTCCTTCCCAGCCTTTTTCCTTCCTTTCTTCCCTCCCCCTGGATTTGTGTCCTTGCACAGAGGTGGTTCCGCCCTTGAGCTGTGCTGGGCACCCGGAGCCCAGGTGAGCTATAACCAGAGATGCTCAGTTAGTGCAAACCCAGAGCCCACTTAGCTGAGAGCTGCAAGCGAGAGCTTCAGGCACTCCTGAGTTTGTCCTGATCAAAATTATTGTTGAAAGTTGCCAAAGGCGCAGTTTTGCCAAATTTTGCGCTCCTCGTGTGCTTCATCTCCACTGATTCTCTGGTGCAGTGCCTTTTCCACAAAGAATAGGATCTGGAGGATCTGTGTCTGCAATAATTGCTGTCCCTTTGGCCTCAGAGGTGCTTCCTGATATCCCAGGAGGAAAGCTTTGGAAAGCCTGGCCCAAAAAAAAAAAAGCTTTAAGCAGTTCCCAGTTCCTCTTTCAGTTCCCCAACCAGGGACTCTGCCTATGGAGCACATATGGCCAGCAAGGGGATTGCTTGTCTCCCTTGGGGAGGTTCCTTTGTTTCTTGCTGACCTCCTGCTCCCAGGTGGTAGCTGCCATGTGCCATTGTAGCATCTGGAGAGGCTGGATCCACAGCCAGGCTTCATGGGTCTTGGCCAGAAGGAGCATCCCCAGCCAGCCCTGCCAGTCCTGCCATTAACACTGCTCTCCAAAGTGGCTCTGAGTGATCTTGCTTGGTGCAAGGTCAGGCTTGCAAGAAGGGGAGCTGTGCAGAGTGTTAAGACGTCGCTGTCTTGACAGTGCTATGAACTGTGACGTGTGTACCACGGGCACTCGTGTTCTGTGGTGTTGCACGAGCTTGTGTTTCACAATGCCTGTCACTGGTAGGGCTGTGGAAGTCAGGGGAGCTCAGCTGAATTTGGCCTCAGCCTAGTACTTGGTTCTTAACTCAGTATTCAAGGTGGTGAATTTTTCAATGATTTCTTGGCATGCAGTTTTATTTGGGTCAGTGAGAGCACAGTGTGTGACTTTGCTACTCTTTAGGGAAGGGAAAATCAGTGCATCATCTAGTGATTCAGCACACAGGGTTTCTTTACAGCCTGCAGGAGAAAGATGTTTTAATTCTGTGTTTATTCCTGAATAAGCCATTAATTTGAGTTGAGTTAGCAATTTTCTTGGAGCCCAGAGGAGAGGAGTTTGTGATCAAATGCAGTGGCTCAACACTGCTCTCCTCCTTTCTTTGCTTAAAAAGGTTGGGTTCATCATAACATCCTTTGACTTCTAGCCCTCGTGGTGATCTTCCCAGACCATTTCAGGAGTCCTGCACGATCCAGCACAGGCCCTAGCCCTGCTGATAGTAATCTCTGTGACCCCAAAAGCATGCATGAGGACTGGCAGATACCTCCTCTAAAGGATGCTGCCCCTCTTACCCTCCCTGCTGGCTCCTGGTCAAGATCTGCAGCTCTTTAGCTGAGCCCAGGGGTCATGGCTGTGAGAGCTGGTGGGACATTGACCCTTGGGGGCCAGCAGCCTTCCCCAGGGTAATGAGGAGCTGCTTGGATGGGCAGGGCTGTTGCCGAACTCAGTTCTGTGCAGTATTCTAGGCAGCTCAGTGTATAAAATCACTGAAGACATTTTCAGCAAAAAAGTCTCCCCACAGAACCATTCTGTTGCTTGTTGAAAGAGGATTAATTTTTCCCCCTTAATAAAACAAGTTGTGTTTGAAATCCAAAAACCCTTGCTGAATGCCTTCTTGGAGCTGCAACCAAAGCAGCTTCCAGGTCCCATTATAGCCTGCTGCCGGAGGCGGATCCAAACTGCAAACCCTTCTAACAGCTCTTTAATAACTCTGCACAGAAGGAAAAATCTGTCACCTTTGCCTCTGTGGTTTCTCCTCTGTTCTAATGCACTGGAGGAACGGGATGGAGCCGGGAAGGTTTTCAGAGAAAGACTCGTGGGAACTGCAGCTGCCGATGGAGAAACTCGCTCCTGTAGTGTCTGAGGGGAACCGCAGCCGCTCTGCTGAGGGCTGCTGTGTGTGGGTGGGTTTGGAGGACCGAGCTGTTACAACCCGTGCATTTCAGAGGAACCACGAACACTTTATAGTAACAAAGGGTGGAAAAAGCAAGAGGTTTCTGCAATGCATGTGACTTTTCCCTGAGGTTTGGAACCCCACAGTATGTTCCAGGCCACGGTGTTTGCGTGTCAGCCTTGGTGAGTTAAGCTTTCTCCCACAAGCCTTGCTTGAAGTTACTGTAATTACCAAGAGCCTAAAATGTTGCCTGTTTTTTTTTTTCCTCTCTCTCTCTTTTCATTGTCCCACACCCCTTCTCCTCTGTGCAGATGAAGCTCTCGTTTACCTTGGACCAGGAGAGTGGGATGCCTCAGGGCTGTTACATCTATCAGTACCGAGACAGCAACAGGTAAGTCCTGTGGAAGATGACACGCAGCAAACACGGGAAGGTGCAGTGAAAGAGACTGTCCTGCCTCTCAGCAGGGGGATCACAACTGCTTGTACCACTTCAAAGTAGATTGAAAAAGACCCCAGGCTTGACCTGAAACTGGGAACAGCTCCTGTTAAGGCCAGATTCTTTAAAATGCATGAGGTCCTGCAGCCCTTTTTTTTTTTTCTCCCTAGCTTTTAAAAGCTGCTTTTATTTGTCTAAAAGGCCTGCTCTTGGGTACCTCAGGCTCTGACAGAGCTCACCCAGGGGTGTTTGTGACTCACACTCTCTTCTGTTGGGGTGACTCTGGGAGCATGGCCTGGGGGAAAGCACCCAAAGGCTGCAGAGCACTTGAAAGCAGAGCCCTCACCTGTGCTTAGCTAGGCCCACAGAGCACCCTGTTCTCTCTGCTGAAGTCATGCAGGGGTTCACTGAGGGGCCTATGTACCATAGGTACCTATGGGACCACAGCCCCAATGCAGCCACGTGCTCTGTTTTTGTAAGATACTATATGATATTCCAGCTTTGGATGTGTTTGGAGCACAGAGTCCTCTATTTCTAGGTATTCTGCCTATTTTTACTAGCTGCTGTAGTGAATTGGCACCCAAGATGTTTTTATTTCAAATCACATTCTCATTATCAAATTGACAGCAGCAGCAGAGTTCAGGATATTTCTGTGTTTGCCCTGAATACCAGCATGTCATAAATCCATGGCCTGTTACTCCACCCATGTAGTTCTGCTTCTTGCCAGTTATTCAAGTTAACCTAAAAAATGAGAGTATATGAAATTGTCAATGAACAGAACAGCCTGTAATTAGATCTGCTCAGAAAGGCCAACAGGAGCAGTCCCAGCGAGGAAGAGGGACATCTGCAAATGCACAGAGCAGTGTCTTAGCTGAGAAATCTTAATATTTAAACAAGAAGGGAGGTCATTTGTGGCAGGCTCCTTGCTGCCTGTGGGTGGGTGATTAGCACGTGGTACCCGGTTCCATCCCAAGTATCCCAGGCCCAGAGCCCTGTATGCACAGAGCTGGTGCCTCCAGCACCGCCAAGCTCACAGGGCAACGTGCAGTTCAACACCAAAGCATAAAATCAACAAGGGAGGAGCGTCTGTTTTTGAGGGTTTTAAAGGCAGTGGCACACAATGGACAGCGAGGAAAAGAAACCCCCCAGATCTGCTAAGCTTTGTTGAGGATGTTTATAGACCAGTGTTTCTAATTGTGTGGTGTATATCTCAAAAATCAGCAGCTGTGGTTTTTCTGCCACAGACCCTCCTCTCCCTGGGCTCCAGTGGGTGTTTTCTGCCATTGTTTGAGGAAACTCCAGGGACATGAGTAGAGCTGTTTTGTTTAAGTGCTAAGGCCAGTAGCAATTCTTTTTGGAAACCTTGCTGTTAGCTGTGAGAGGCCCAGTGTGTGACAAAGTAGCTGTGTCACGTTAACAGCTGTTGATTGAGAGATGTATTGCTGTGTCCTGTGATTCTGGCAGGCATGGGAGCTGAGCCACCCTGGGCCATGCCAGACAGTATCATGGCTTGAAAAAATACATTGTGGGCAGGATGAGTGCAATTGCAAGTAAATTCAGACTTTGTGTGTGCCTGACAGATCCAGACTGCAATTACACCTTCATGCAGGCCCCCATACTTTGTATTTCATAGCTTGCTTGACCAACCTCAGGGGAGCAGGATCCTATTTGCCAGGGAGAGCCTTGCTAGGTTTGCACACATGCTTACCCCCCCAAAGCCTGTGTGCAGCCCAGTGCTTCTGACAGTCCTTGGCTGGGGAGCTGAAGCGTGAAGGTCTGTGCTACGGCTGACGCATTCCTGCAGGTAAAACACCCTTGAGCTGAGCATGTGCTTGGTTCTGGAACCAAGCACAAGAACTTTAAATTTGAATAGTGCAGGGAAGCACCAGACGTGGCTCCTGCTCAGCCAAGCAGAGACTGTTCTTCTCAAGCACTGGGCCTGCCACAGGGTTAATCTGATGTCCATACGGTAACATGGCACTTGTCACAATGGCTTTTCCTTAGAGTAATTTTCTAGGGTAACTTGTCGGGCCTGTGTTCTCCCAGGTGTAGTCAGGATTTGACAGCATCCATCAGGATTCAGGGGGTAACAGCTCTTCCACCTCCTGAAGATGTAGCCAGAAGCTAAAGCAACGTAATCTTGGTGTCTGCATTGTATTTTGGAACCATTTACAGCCCAGAGAAGAAATACTGGTGACACACTGCAAGCTCATGCATGGGAAGGACTCGAAATGTGCACCCTAGAGCCCAGTGCCCTCAGCAAAGCATCAGACCTGGGACCTGTTCCAGGCAAAGACTTATGGGAGGCGTGCAGGTGTGTGAAGCTCTTGAGCAGCAGCTTTAACAGGAGGAAGCTGAGGTGATTCTGGCTGGCAGAAACCCATTCTGACCTGGGGAGTGCACCCCGTGCCCCAGAGATCTGCACCAGCCAGGCTTTGCATGTCAAGGCTTGGTGTCACCCTGGTCACTGATGGAATGTCCCTTCCCCTCCAAGTGGCAAATGCTGTTCCAAGCTGCAGCCAGATGGGGCCACCGGAGAACAGCGGATATTGCTCTCCCACATTGAGAACAAAGGACTGCAGCACTGCTGAAAGTGTAATTACCAGAGCAATTAAAATTTCTATTGATTAGGCTAGAAGTGCAAGTACCATGCAGGCTCTTACAAGGGCAATCAATTGGAATTTGTTCCCTTTAAAATGATAAAACCCTTTCAAGGAAATGTTCCTCCTCCGGTCAGCTGTCTGTTGCTTGCCTGTCTGCAGGAACATTCATGGGCACAGCACTCACCCACTCCACCCTGGTTGCCAAGCACTTTGGGTGGACTGGACTCAGCAGAACCTTGGAAGCCTTGGATTGAGAGCAAAAGAGGTGCTGAGCGCCCGGCTGCTTGCCCTGCCCTTCCAACCCCTGCTATAATAGATAGGTATCCAGTGGCACTTGATAGTCCCACTGGCAGAGCTGTATGGAGGAATGGGGCTGTTACTGCCCCTGCAGTCACAGGGGTGAGACCGGGGGACATCACTTCTCCTCTTCCTCCTGCTCAGACCTAGGCATTTTCATCCCCTGGGTATCCAGTCCTTTCCAGCTTGTCAGTCCTTCCTGGCCCCAGAGGAGGTGGCTTGACCTGACAGACGCAAACAGTGTGCTTTCTCGTTTTTAAACCATGTTGCTGAAGTTCTCCCTAATGGAGATCAGTCAGTGTAGTGGCCAGAGCCCCAGGCTGGTGCTGTCCTGCAAGGAGAGCACTGTGCTGTGACACAGAGACAGACAGTGACGGGTGCTGGGTGACACTTGGAACAGGAGCATACTGTCAACCCTCAGATGGCCCTAGAGCAGTGACATCAAGGAGGGAATGGCCCTGCCAGATGTCCTGTCAGGTGCTGACAGGGCACGTGTCAGGTGTTGACAGTGGGGCTGGCTTTCTTTCACCGCCACTTGACACAGGCTGGATTTCTCCGATCCTGCACAGGATCCAATTGCAAAACCCAGCCAGGCAGTAAAAGACCATCAAGTTCATTCACATCCACCATGGCTCATGAATCCTATCTTACAACATGCACTCACCAAGGCCCTGCTCCAGGAATGTGTTGCGGGCCGTGCTGAGGAAGCACCAGCTGCCCGCTCTGAAGCCAGCCTGCCCGGCGTGCCTGGCCCTGCTCCTGTGGGCTGCAGGCAGCAGGAGGGATGAGGTCCTAAAGGTTACAGCTCAGCACGAAAGACTTCTTCCAGCCTGTGTGCAGGAAGAGCCAAAGCCAATTCAAGATCCCCCTGGAAGAAATTAATTGCAAGATGTCCAGTGTCTTTTGGCTGTATCCAAGAAATAGAAAATGCAATCTGTTCTCTGCACTCACCATCACTATCCAGATGCTTCTCTGGAGACCTTCTAGGCTCTGCCCATCTACCCACAGCAAGTCTGATCCTTCAAATGCCTTTGTCTTCCCTCCCAACACTGATTACTGCCACCTTTCTCAGATGATGCAGTGCTCAGGGTCTCTGCCATCCCAGACCCACCAGGGAGGTGTAAATCCCTGTCAAACATGACACTTTCTTGTCCCCAGCTGGTACTTCTCTAATATGATTTTCCTGCTCCCTCAGTGCCGAGGTTTTGGTCTGTTTTTGAGGTCCCTTCCCCACGTCCCAGATTCCACCTTTGCCAGTAGACCAGCTTGCAGCTCACCAATGAATTTCATTTTCATTCTGTGCTGCAGCTGCAGTTTGTGTCAGGATTATGAATTTGCAGTGGGGGCTTTCACGTTCTCTTCAAAGTAATTTCAAAACCCAGAGGAGCAGCATCTTGCATGGAAGCACTTAGAGACCTCATACAAAAGCAGCATTGGAGTATTGATCACTTTTTCTCTCTGGGGACCCAGAGTGCTGCAGATTGAGCTGCTGTGCAGTGTAGCCACTTGCGGGCAGCACCACACAACTCTTCAGAATGAGAAGTGAAAAACAGCTCCAGTTGAAAGGAAAAGTGGTGCCCCCTTTTATATAGAGATCAGTGATGTCTGGTACATTGGATTATCACTTGAAACACCAGGACTTCAAATGCCAGGGTGCATGCACTCCTGATGCTGACAGACTCATGATACATAATGCTGTTTGGGTTACCAACTGAGCTCCTCTGTGCAATCTTTTCATAAGGTGAATGTAATATCTGCAGTGATGTACCCAGTGTGACATCAAGAGAGCCAACCTATAATTATGCTGGAATCATTTGAATGGGTTATTTGTCACTAACACTTTAGCTCACTCCATTTGTTGCTCCTATTCAGGACTGCAGCAGTTATGGTGTAAACAGAGTTTGGGTCGAGGTTTGGGAGGGTTTGTTTTTACTGAAAAAGAGCAAAGCAGAATTGTTTGGAGTTTATTCTTTTTTTTGCTAGAATAGATATTGACTGGCAGTGCTAGGAAGAAAATATGTACAGCAGCTGACACAGCTGCTGATTTGTTTTCAGAGATACTTCCCAGGTGTACAGCTCATGTGTTGGACTTTAGCATGGACCATGGCTGTTCTGCAATGAGCTGGCAGGCTTACCGTGTTTTTGTTCCTTTTGAGAAACTGAGGCTTGCAGAGTGGGTTGTTTGCACAAGGAGCTGCTGCACAGTTCACAGAGTCCCTGGGTGCCTGACCAGCCTTATTGCATGGTTGTTTCATGGTACACATCCCAGTGAATCAGCTCTGCTTCTGGTATAAAGGAACTCCCCTGGTGACATCTAATTTCCCTGTTAGTGATCATGGTCTGCCCCACTCCAACCTGCAATGCTCGAGAAGTCTCTGAAAGTGGCATCTTCTCCTGTTTGTCTTGTTTGGTGGACTGGAATTTCATGGGGAAAATCCATGTCCCTTGATGTCACAGGCTTCGACAGGTACTTTCTTGCAACAGTTATTCACCTGAAACTTGTGAAATGCTTTGTTTAGATTTCAGAACAAAATTAAATCATTGGAAGTACCAGGAAAAAAAGAAAAAAGATAAGATAGCACATCGGAATTTTTTTTTTTTTTGATACCATGTGTTGGTTTTTGTTTCACTGTTGTCACTAAACTTTATACAAGTACTCCCTTCACCTGCCAAAGGGTGAGCATTGGAGTTTGCCAGCAAGGCTGGTGAATTATTCTGTCACTGTACATGGAGATAAACCAATCCTCCTGGTTTTGGCATTGGTTCAGCGAAGGGTAAATTGTCCAGGAGAATAAGTCTGGAGGTTGACCTTTCAAACTTTGAAAGATATGTAATCCTTCCTGCCTAAGGCATGAGCTCGGTTTTCTGTCTTGCACCTCCACAGGCTGTCGGGACATAAGCTGCAAAACAGCCTTTGTCACTTAAGACTTTGAGGAGCAGAGACTTGTTCTTTCCTTCCAGAGGGACCCCTGTGGCCATTCCTAGCTGGGATATAAGGACTATTGCAAAAGGCTCTGCCCAGGTACTACATAGCTGCTCTTCTTGACACAGACTTGTCTCCTCCTGCCACCCTGCTGCTTAATAATAGTTTTCCAGTTCATCAGAGCTGTAGAAATAGTAACTGCCAAATCCTTGAAGTGTCAGTGCAATGAGGAGGATGCAAATGGTAAAGGTGATCAAGGAAACCTGCCTTCTTCTTGAGCAGGCAGATAGGATTTGAACATAACCTTATCCCTTACAAACAAATGTTTGAAGCTTTCTTTGGTGACTTACACAGTATCCCACAGTGACCAGTAGCCCTCTTTAAATCCTCAGCAGGGTTCCAGAGCAGTCAGTGTGTGCTCCCACCCACAAGAGGTAGGAAGCATTGGGCTCCTAAATCCCAGTGAGTGTGGGACCTCTCTTCTCTCCCTAGACTGAATCAAAGGAGTTTGTTATCTTACCTGTTTCAGTGTTTGCTTGGGAAGGAGCTGTAAAACCTCCTTGTGTCAGTGTTAGGTGTCTGGGTATTTGGTGGCAGTCAGGTAGGTGAGACCATCAGCTGCAGTTGTAATTGAGTCAGAGATGCTGTCTCCATGTGTCATCCCAGAGATCTGTTTACATATCCATTTGTTTAACAATATGTTTGAAAGCCCTCAGCAGCATTTCGACACCATTTCCCTGGCCTGTACGTGTCTGACTAATGCTCAAGGCAGTGAGCTATATCTGGGCTTGAATTGCTAGCCTGTGCATATGGGTTTCTTAGCAGCCCTGAATTAGATGAGTCTGTGATTAGCCCTTATGAACATGGGAGAGGACAGATGTGACGTGAGAAAGAATGAATAATCATCCCTCCACAAGAGGCACCTCTCAATTTCATCATGAACCCAAGTTGCAGAATTGATTTTGTGTCAAGGAAGGCACTCTCCTGAGCTGGGATCTGGCTAGAAAAATCACCAGACCTCCTAGCTATCCCTCTCCCAGTAGGATTTCTAGGCATGTCCTTTTCTTAACGATTAGGGAGACAGAGTCCTTGTTTTGGCCTGGTCTCTGTGTCATTAAATGTATAGGCATAGTGCAGAGTGACTTCTCTGCCAGTAGCAGGTTTTGCTGGCCACCCTGGGATGTTACAAGTGGGTGAGAGGATGTTCTGCCTTCTTTTGCTTTGTCAGGAGGTGCTTTGCTACAAAGGATGGAGAGTTGCTTGCAAGGACAGTGGGGTAGGACCAAAGGTGATGAATGGAATCCTGAGTACTTGGAGCTGGCTGTGATGAGGGATACTTGGGATAAACCTGCCATTCCTGCTCAACATCCTGCTGTTGGATCTGTGCTGTCTGCCTAGAGGGAGCCAGGGTTTCGGTTTGCCACAGGCGGGACCTCTGTGGTCTGTGCAGCACTGAGTGCCTTGGTTCCCCAGGGCATGGGCAGTGTGAGCTGGAGTCACCGCGTGGATTGTCAGCCAGCTGGGATTGCTCTCAAATAAAGAGCTACTGGCTGAAAGCTGAAGGCTTCAGATTAGAAATAAAGCATGCATTTGAAAGGCAGGAGAGATTAACTGGGAAATTGGGCCAAGAGAGGAACGGGGAATTCTCTTTCAAGGACAAATGCACTTCTGGAATATGTTTTAGATTCTGCAAGTATTTTTTAACAGAGTAGTAGCTACCTGAATGCCTCCAGGCACATGGCATCAGCTGGTGAAATAATCCTCCCAGTCTTAAATCCCTAACACATTGCTCTGTGTTAATGTAAAAGACCAATTTTGCACTGACATCACTCCTCTCTCTATATACTCTGCTGAGTTGGGCATTCCATGGACCTTATTGAAATTATGTCCTCATAAATTAGAGGGTGAGTGTGGAACTATCTCTTCTTACCCTCTCCTGAGCAGCTAAGGTCCCAGTTCTATTTTTCCAGCTACTGCTGTGCGTTGTTCTTGGTCCTGCTGCTTTTTCAATGTTTTTTTTTCCACGGTTCAGAGCAGCTACATCAGTCTGGCAATGGATTCCATTCTCTCCACACCTCACTACTTCTTCTCCATTGAAAAAAGGAACTCCAAGTCACATGCATGTTTTGTGTGCTCAGCTCCTCACTCAAGGTCACCCCAAGTGGTGTTCCTCTTACAGCTTAGCACTTTCACCACTTTCAACTGGCCATGCATTACTCAGTCTGGAGCCCAATGGATTTGTAACCTGACTTTGCCTGTCTCAGACGTTCCCAGCGATGTAAGAGGATTTGGGCACAACTTCCTTTCAAGTTAATGGAAAGATCTTGCTTGGAAAGAACCTGCTTGAGGATCTGAGTGTACTTTGCATTAATGTTTCCATTAATTTTAATGGAAGCTGGTTTGAAATACCTCAGATGAGCTTTGAACATCTGAAATTTTGTGTCCTTCACCTGTCTCATCTGAAATGCAGCACTCTTAAATGAGCAGCCTCATTACTGGCCAAGATGTTCTGCAAGCTTTTTCTGCCTCTGGGAATGTTCTGCTCTCTGTTGATCCCACTGGACCCCTCACCAGCTCACATGTGGTGGGAGCTCCATGGTCAGCTCCCAACTCAGAGGCTGTTCCTTGTATGGTCTCTGGCGAGTCACGTAGTCTGTTTTTCTCCACCACCCTCTGTAGAGCAAAAAAGAACAAGAATCCTGCAAGAATCCTTAAGGACTTTTTTATTAGCATTTATAAAGCACTTTGCCATCATCAGAAAGAAGGGAATAGAGAAAAGTGAACTTTTATCATTGCGCCTCACCTCTCAGTTTCTGCACAGCTCTGTTGCTGTGGGCACGTAGCCTGCACATGGTGTTTGGCTGGTACAGGCAGGTGCAGAGCCCAGCCTGAGTTTCAGCCTGGCTCAGGTCTTGTCTGGCTTTCCTGCTTCTGCAGGGCCACACTACTCTGGGCACTGACCTGGTGAGCTGAGCAATGCAGGATCCCTCACTTCCCCTCCTGCTTTCCTTGCTTTGTGCCCTTCAGCTCCTCCAGTAATTTTGACACTTGAACACAGCAGTGATGAACTGTTCCTGTACGTCTCTGGCTGATCAGATCACTGCTCACTCCTGCCTTGTACAGCAGAGCTCTTGCCTGCCTCTGGGCTGCTCACAGATATTTCTTTCTGTCTCCACTGAGCTGAGCAGAGACCGACATCTCGACTGCTCATCACACCATCCCCATGGTGAAAACCAGCACTGGCCCAGCTCTTGTACATGTTGCATCTCTGGCATAAACTCATTTTGCTGAGACAGTCCAGGTTAAGCAGTCTGATGTAGTAAAAGAGTTGATGCAAACCCGGCTCATCTCAACATAATCAATTTAGTGATCAGCTACACGTGCAATTGTCCTGACTGTAGGAAGACTACATTGGCTTAGCCCCTCTGGAAGTACTCCTGGGAAGGACTTTGTGGTAAAATAGGACCTAAAGTGAGGTGAGGATAAGTCATTGTTAAGGAGTGGTTCATGCTTTGTCTAAGCTCTGTGCTCATTTGCAGTCTTGCTGACAGACAGGCACTGCCTGGTGACTGTGGGCACAAGGGAGCAGGTGACAGGAGTAGACAGGGTCCACCATGCACAAAGAAGTCTAGTGTGATTTGTTTGCAGCATAAAGCAGGAGAAGCTGGGAGCAGGCTGCCTGTGCTCACACACTCACGCAGCCAGGCCAGCCCCAGGTCAGTTTCAGCCTCCCACAATTAGTGAGACAGATTGAATCTAGACTGATCTTTCTACTTTCACAGAGTGAGCCAATTCCAGCAAGAAATCCTCCTTTCCCTGTGTTTCCATGTTAAAAGGAAGGAGACCATGTCAGATTTGTGGATAAATGGGAAGAACAGGGCAAGGTAGAAATAAATGTTGTGCTGATGCCTAGGAAGAGTCATTAGGACAGAAAGATGTCGTCAGTGTGGCCAGGCTGGGGCCGATCCACGTTGCTGTGTTGAAGCTCTGCCTCTGGTCAGGTACTGCAAAAGGCAGGATTCAAAAGGACTGTGCTATTTATTGCACATTTGCAGCATTTTGCAGAGAGTGAGAATCTGGTTCAGAGCAAGAGTTTTTGGCACCAGTAACAGCCTGGACCAGAGCAGTGATGTTTGCTGCAGGAATTCAGAGGAATTGCCTCTTGTTGCTGTTCTTTGACAGATGCACTCAGGTCACTCAGATATTTACTGAGAGAAAACTGAGGTTGTGGGAAAGCAGAGGAGAAGGAACACGTTGCTTCAGTGAATGTACAGGAGCAGGAATATGGTGCTGAGCTAAGCTGGAGTTTGTGTGTCTCTTTGGGGATGAAGTTTTGTAAGGGCAAATGGGAAGTGCAGAGCAGGGGATCAGTCCCTGGTCGAAGCCAGTGGAGGAAGATCAAATATCTGTTTAATGCTGTGTGTCACACCAGCTATTCAGCCAAACTGTGATGACACTAACAGGGACGTTTAACTGAACTGATTCTGGTCTGCCCTCTCAGCCACATCTTCTTGCTGCACTGTGATCAACAAGGACAGCAAAGAAACTGGAAAATTGGGCAGGGCATTTTCAAGGAGCCTGGTTACCCCTGAAGGGTGCAGTGCTCTGTTCACAGCATGGCTGCACAAGCTGTTCTGCCCACACAGCCAAGGCAGGACCTTTCCCACAAAGGGATCTCTCTGTTGCACACAGTATGCTCCGTTTTTAAGGACACCATAAAAAGCAGTCAGAGAAGTGTGACAGAGCACACCACAGCCAAACCAGTTTGTCTTTGCATCACTGCAGAGAGCAGCAGGCAGGCCTGGAGACAACAGCTTGCAAGCTGACTGGCCAGAGAGCTGAGCGAGACAAAGGATGCTTGTCCTGAGATCCATCATGGATGCAGCCATTTCCAAGCTCCCAAAAGTGCGAAGGGATGCTCTCCTAGCTGGCAGAGCAGTGAGGCTTTGTGCATGTTTATCCAGGGCTTTTGCCTGCATGGTGCCAGTGCAAGAGCCGAGAGCTGCTGCTTTTCCTTGACAGCTCAGCTATTGTTGCAAAGTATGATTTAATAGCAAGACTTGATTGCAACATGCAAATGTAGCTGCTGGGGGACTATCTCATAGGTTTGTGGAGATTAGCTGTTAAATTGGCCAGTGCAAAAACATTATTAAGCAGAGAACATAATTACTCATCTTGTGCTTCTGTAGTGTATAGAAGAGACAGATTTGTTAAAAGCCAGCAAGTCCTATATGGAGAAAAAGCTTGTGTAAATGCCACGTCATGTACTGCTGTATGTTGCAGCATATTTTATTAGAGAAGCAACACTTAATAACAGCATTTGGGAACTTGTGGAAGAAATCTGTTATATTATTCTGCATCATAAAAGCAAACCTAATGCCTAGTGTGTGAAGGCTGTGCAGATACTGAAACATCTCCTTTTGGTGATAGTTGATTGCTTTTATGGAGATTGCATCATATGGATATAAACAAATCCAGCACTTGATATGAAATCTGGGAGCCAGGTTTTAGCCTCATGCATCTGTCTTCTCTCTGTGCACGTTCCCTCTGAAATGCATCAAGGTTCCCATTAACACCTTAAACGTAGAAAGTAGAGTCAAAATGAGACTGTCAGCACATACAAAATGAACAACTGGGCGTGTGCTTGCTGTAGTGTAATTCCCTTTCAGTCCTAGAGCAGTCTGTGAGGTTTGTAGAGTAAAAGGCTCATCTGTGTGTGAGGATGCAGGGAGGAGAATTGGAGTGTGGGGATCTCCTTGGTGCTGCAGACCTGATTTGGGAGCAGGCTGTGGTTTGGGGATTTCCTCTTGCCATGTGGCTCCAGTAGCCCAGGCTGGGCTTGTAGGGGGTGATGCACTGGCAGCTAGAGGGCTGAAGTCAGATGCCAAAGTGCATTTGCTTAGTCAAAGTCCTACACAGTTTCAGGAAAATCTTTTAAAAGAGGAGGCAGGAGGACTGAATTAGGGTAACAGCTTGTTCCTAATGGAGTGTAGTTCCTGTAGTCCCAAGTGCTGGCATGGGAATGGGGTGAGGTTGTCATGGCTGTCATTGCTGCTGTGCTGCAGTGGCTGCTGCTCACCCCTCATTCACTTCATTGGACATTTCCTCTCCAGCATCCCAAATGCTCTGCTGAGGCTTCACTTGTCCTAGCAGAAGGAAGTATCCTCCCAAGCCTAAGTGGGCAAGATAAAGATTTCAAGGGGTTTTGATGAGAAGCTCCTTGCCATTCTTTTGTTGCAGCTCAAGAGCTTTTGTGCACCAGTAATTGCTCCCCAGGCTGGTTCCTGTGTGACTCAGAGCTGAATGTGGAGCTTCTGTGTGAACCTCAGCAGTACATCCCAGTCACTCTGAATTTGAATTCATAGTCAGTCCTCCTTCCTCCTTTTGGATGTGTCCATGCAGATGTAGGCTTGCCCCTCACCTGCTCCAAACTGGTAGATTTGCCACAGCTGGAGGCATCAGCTCTTCAGGTGATGCGGGCAGGGAAACAATGCTTGTGGCTAGGCTCGTTTTCCACCCGGAGCCATGACAGCTCACCAGCATCTGCTGGGGTGACTTTGGGGTCCCTGGGAAGCTGGTCTGGCTTTATCCAGCAGCAGCAGCAGCAGCAGCAGCAGCATCATCTCCCTGCTTTCATTACTCAGTGACAAAAATACCTGTGAGTGGTTTGCAAGCCATGAGTGTCAGAGAGGGCAGTTCTGGGAATGTCTGGTATCAGCTGGGGAAGGGAGAATGGCACATCTTGTCATCAGTGAGCATGAAGGGATGGTACCTGCAGCTAGGTGCTGGGAGTGGGTAGAAGCAGAGACTGGGTCTCAGCAGGGGAGACCAGCTGAGGGTGGATCAGCCTTTTGGCAGAGGAGCAGGAGGGGATAAGGGGCAGCATGGGCTGAAATGCTGAGCTGGGGCATCTTAGTCCCTGCACAGGCACATCTCAGTTACAGCTAATTTTATATAATGTTCATTGATAGTTTGTAATGAAGCCAAAAAGTGGGAGAAACCACACAGCAATATTTCTTAAGAGTTTTGCCCCAGTTGCATGAGGGCTGTGTGTTTGAGCTGCCTGCATCTCCCTAAACACCACGTGCACACTTTGAGGCTGTGTATCCAGTGATCAGTACTGATAAATGCCATAAACTTCACGTGGTGGTAGAGTTACAACAGGAGTCTCTGGTAGCCAGGGAGGAGACAGAAGTAATCTACTCCTCTGTTAATCTCCTTTTTTTCTGTGTGTACAGCTTGGGTGTGCAAGAGATCCATCTGTTAAATGGCTGTTAACCTGTTCTCAGAGTCTGGAGTGCAAGAAGTTGTTTGTGTGATCCTCTTCTCTGACAGAACTGGTGCTGCCTGCAGGAGATGCCCTTAGCTGCAAACTGAGGTACTCTAGGAAGAGTTGCAGTAGCTCTTGGTTCCATTAATTATAGAGTTTTACTGCACTGAGTACTGTAGCACATTTGAGGCAGGACCTGCTCCTCACAGGTCCTAGGAGTTTGCCACTGCTGCACTGAAACCCTGAGCTGGAATAAGGCTGTGATAATTAATGGAAGTTAAAGTGCTCCTTCTGCCTGTGAGCTGGTTGGAAATGGAAAAGAAGAACCTGTCACAATTGTGACTGGCTCTAAACTACTGTCAGGCTTTCCTCCTTCCCTTCCCCTGCCCCAAGTGGAAAATTGTATTGGAAAGCAGCAGTTAGAGCACTTAAATCTTTCCACAGTTCATTTCAAGCTCCCTTTCTTCTTCCCAGCCATACCCAGGCCAGTTTGGGGCGCGGATGGGAGTCTCTGGCTGAAACTTGCAGGATGTTAAATAACAATGGGAGAGTGAGTTTCAGAGAGGGTATAATGTGCCTGGATTGCATGTACCCTGAGCTGTATTTCCCATGCTTTGACATTCAGCCCATCCATGCTTCGCTCCCGAACTGTTTCCTTTCCATATGGGATCTGTCTTGGTGTGATATGGAGCAAGCCCAGGCTGAAATGGGGTTGGTGCCTCTCTTGCTGTGGAAGGACATGCTCCCACAGGCATCCACAGAACCTGCTGGTATCTGTTGTGTCCAGACAGCAATAAATGAGCACATGAAGTCTGGGCAGTAACAGAAGCTGTTGTATCCCCTGTGGTGGGTTACCAGATTCTTGTAATCCCTGCCCTTTTCCAGGTTCTTGGATTGTCTGTTTTAACTATTGTGTGTCCCCTTTCTTAACACCTCTTGGCACGGTCATGTTGCTGCTTCAGGCAGTGGTTCTGAGTGGGTTTGTCCCCTGCTGAAACTGGTCAGTGAAGGGTATCTGATGGAGCTTCACCATCCTTCTCAGCTGTCCAGATGCAACAGATCGATCAATTGGAGAAAGCTTCCAAAGTTTTTACTTGAATGTTACTGAGTAACCCTTGGTAAAGAGCCAAAGGCCCAATACATAGATCAGACCCACCCCTTGAGAGATGTCTGCTACCTCTCTGGGGCCAAGTTATAAAAGTGAAAACTTCCCACCCTGGTATGGCCCTCAGATATGGTCCATTATTGATTTTTCACGTAGGCAGCAATGATGTTGCAACAAGAAGTCCAAGGGCATTCAAGAGATACTTCAATGGTTTGGGATGACTAAGGGATCAGGAGAACAGGCAATATCATCCCAATTCTTCAGTTACCGGAAATGATAAGGGAAGAAACAGTAAGAACCAGCAGGTCAATCCCTGGCTCCAGGCCTGGGGTCACTGAAGAATTTGGTGTTTTTCTGCTCATAGGTTACTTTACACAACACCAGGCCTGCTGGTGACAGACAGGGTACACGTCTCAAAGGAGAAAAAGGATTTCTCCTCAAGAGTTAAGAGGGCTCATTGGAAGAGAAAGGGATAAACCCAGGCTTCTTCTAAATGTACATTTCCCCTGTTTATTCAAGGGTTAAGCAGTCGGAGAGACGCAGCACTCATAGCCAGGTATCTGTCAGGCTTGGATTGGAGGCTCACCAAAGCGTGAGGATATATGGTTTTATTTCTGTTTTGTCGTTTGGAGATTGCTACTCAATGTCTGTAGGACAAGAAAGCTCCAGGGCATCTTAGGATATGCCCTGTGCTCCAAGACACATTGTTGTCTTGGCTTTGCAACATTCAAATGCAAAGTCAAGAACTGATGCCTGAAGTGCTCCTTTTCCAAGGATTAAAAGGCACTGCCAAGGCTTTGCAAGATGACAGTGTTGCAAATCTTACCGATCCAGTGCTGAGATCCGTCAGTTTCAGCAGCACAAATGTGCTGACAGATCTGTGTGTCTGCTTTCTTGTGATGGTAGATTTTTTTTCAGGAGGTTGATCTGTGCTGCTGAACTCTGGAAGAGCTGGAAGATAATATTGCAAGAGTTCTTCTTCATTGCACCTAGGTCTTCATTTTAACCAAGCTTCCTTTCATCTAGTAAAACCCTGACCCAAAGGAGCAGTTCCAGGATATCATCATGGATCTAGCTTTGGTTTCTCTGTTCTTAGATGGAGCTGAGGGATCCATAAAAGTCAATGGAGGAACTAGCTGGAGTAACCAGGTTATGACTGTGACAATCAGGGATGGAGGTATTTGCTAAATTCACCCAGCAGCATGTGAGGCTTTGCAGACAGTAGAGGGACTGGGACATATTACAAAGTCCTTTCTTACAATGCAGCTCTGGAGAGTCATCATATCCATCTCTGGACTTGAAGGATACAATTCTCCCTTACAGTGACAGGTCCCGTGCCACTCATCCTCACCTGTTATGGTCTCATTGAAACTGCCTCATCTATCCTCATCTGCCATCTGGCTGGCAGTAGCTGTCACCCACAGCCACACACCCTCCAAGGTGCTGTTCAGGACCCGCTCCCATGGCTTTCTCCATGGGGTGTCCAGCTCCAGTGGGATGTTTATCCATTTCTAATCAATCCCGTTGTGAAAATGGTGCCAATCTCAGCCTGCCTGATGTGTGGGCTCGGTGAAACATGACTGTAAATCCAGATCTGAGCATTTTCTTGTAATGGACAGGGTGGTGAAATTGCACTGCTGCCTTTAACCTCAGGCTGTCCTTTAGACCAAACTAGACTCTTCACAGCCCCTGCATCAGTAAATCAAACAGCTTTTGAATCGATGCACATAAAAGTCAAGGGAGAGAAGTTCCAGATGGAAAAGACCCACTGTGCCTTGAGCTGGTCCTGCTGCAGAGGGGATAAGGCTCTCTGAGGAATTCAAGGCAAAGCTCCAAGCCTGCTGGCTGAGGCCAGGCAGGGTGAGAGTCCTGCCTGGGGAAATATGTGGGGTGAGGGGAGACTGCCTAAATTTCCTGCAGCTTTTCCATTTTGCTCATCTCTGCATTTTATTCCCTTGGCTTTATTTTTTGGGCAAGAAAACGGATGTTGGTTGTATATTCAACAAACCAAATATGTTCGTTCTCCTGATCATTGTTTTTCACTCAGGGCTATCTTTGACTTTTCCTTAGAAGCATGTTTTTCTCACCTAATATTTAGTTTAAGATCGTAGGAGCTGGATATAAAACCTTCTGGGACATTGTAATCTGCCAAGAGGCTGCTTGAAAGCAGAAGTTATCCAGAGTATTTCAGTAGCATATTTAGAAAACATCACCCCTAAATTCTCTGTTGCCCATTTCCCTTTCATTTCCCTGCCAACTTTTATTGGCTATTTTAACCCAAATCTGCTGTTGGTGTCCCCCATACCTTGCTTCCCTCCCCCTCGGGTTTCCATGTCTTTGAAAGTCCTGGTAACCAGAAGGTTCATGATTGCTTTGCAGTCATTTCAGACCAAGAATAATACAGCCAGAGCCAGCTGGATCCCTCGCTCTGTATTGATACAACTGTTCCCCTTAACCTGCCCACACTCAGTGCTACAACTGCAAATCTGAGGTTGAACCAGAGCAATGTGAGCCCTGACCCATGGCCCTGCCTGGAAAGCAGCACCCCCAGCAGAGCATCCCATGGCCAGGGAGCAGCTACCTTTGGGTGTTGTCTGCTGGGGACCTTGGGAACTTGCTAAGTTACACGTGTTTTTCTGACACAGATCTTCTCAGGAGCAGTGGTCCTAGAGGTTGTTCTGATTGCCTTGATCTGCAGCAAGTTTGTCTTGAGCAGTCCTCCGCTGGCAAGGCCCTTGCTGAAGGCTGACCAGTCTGGGTGATTGCTTCTCCTCGAGGTCTCTTCCCATGATCCCAAACAATACTTGTGAGCATGGTTAGGAAGTGGAACAAGCACCCTGAGAGGCTGTGAGAAAGTTGAATGTGGGGATTGCTAGAACTCAACTGGAAAAGGCCAGCCTAATCCAACTTTGAAGTTACTCTGTATTGCTTGGACCAGAGACTTGCACCAGAAGAGGGCATTACTTGGCAAGTGACTGCCTGACTTCCACTTCATGAACATCAGGGGTGTATGCTGAGTTGTTGTGCCACTGCTGCCTCTTTGGCTGCTGGATTATGTGGGTTACTTTCCGTGGTTTTGATATTTTAAACTCTTTTTTTGTTATCTTTTGTTGTTCATCTCTTCATGAGTTTCTGCAGACTCCTCCTTGTTTGTCCCTGGGTCACATCCTGGTTGGTAGATGTATGCTCTCCCAGTCATTGACTGTCTCAGAGTATGCCTCTAGTCTGGAATGTTCATCCAGTATCATTTCCCTCTTGACCATCAGATTATCTCCTGCTTTGGAAGTAATCAACTCTTTAATGCCAGGTAAACTAGGAAAAAGCAAGTCCAGAGGCTAAAGGGTGTAACACACACAGGATGTGAATATCTCCTCAGCAGGAATGTCTGGGAGAACAGTAGCTGATGGGGAATGTGAAACAGGAAGGCTGGTTCTAGCAGTCTGTGACTCCCTGCGGCACTATCAGTTCTCCGGGTGATTAACTGTTTGTTCCTCCCTTAATGAAAACTTGTCTCAGATGAAACCACCATAATAGAAAGCTGATGTTCTGGAGCATTCCCAAGTGTAAGTTAATATTTACAAGCTATCAGGTTCAGGTTTTATCTCCATCCCTTGCTGGCACAGAGATAAAATCCTTTTAAAAATCCCTTCTGATCTTTCTAGTTGATGACATGGTTTTAGTAAGACACTTTCCATATGGAAGGGGTAAATATCTTAATGTAAATGTAAGTTTTTCCCATCATTTCTGGGACTAGTAACAGATGAAGAGCCCCCCATGTACCAGGGACCATGACTTACAAGGAAGCATAAATGATGGACAGTATCTCTGCAGGATACTTGTGCTAGGAAATGTCAGAATATTATTTCTGCCTCAATGGCTTAAGGCCATGTTTACCTAATGGACTTACACTTGCATTTTGCAGGTATTGTGTTAATATTAATGTGTTGTCTGAATTGTTAATATTTCTTCACTTCAACATTATATTAATGAAGGCTGCAGGGGATGGAGAAAAGACCGGGCTAATTAATTAAATCGGCAAAAAGCATCTTTAACTTTCCATCATGCTGCCCTTTGCTTCCACCTAATAGGTCTTGGCATTTCTGGTCAGCAGCCACGTAACACACGCTGCTGTATGGAGCACTCAGCAACGCACTTGCTAATTTTTCTGACCCATAAATCACTTGCATAAACTTTTAATGGTGAGGAAAAGTGCCTTTCATTCCTGTTTCCTCTTTCCAGTGGGAAAGGCAGGCTGATAACAGGCAATGCTGGCCTGATGTGTGGGGCTGGAGACTTTCCCATCAGCAGAGGGACTGTCTGCATTCATTCAGGAATTCTTTCCATTCTCCTCCTAGCCAGACTCTGGATGACATTAATATTATGTGTCTTGTCATAAGCTGTGCTTTGGGAGCCAGTGGCATATCAGACTGCACGTCTCAGGAATGTGGACTGCCCGGCTTGGACACTGGCTGTGAGGTATCTCCTCTCTCCTCTGCCCCGTCCCAGCCCAGCCTGACTCTGAGCTCATTCACCCACCAAAATTACCATGGACTGGAGAAAACTCAGCTCTCAGGTCCCTTTCAGCAGCACTCCAGGGGCTTCTTTGTGGCCCATGAAAAAAGGGATCTGGAAGGCCATTCCTGAATGGAGGTCTTCCTCTGTGCGTGATGCTGAGAGTAAAGTCCTCTGCCCTGGGCTCAAAAATGTGGTAGTCATGAGAAAATTGTGGAGAACAGTGGAGCTGAGACTGAGGGAGCCTGCTGAAGTTGTGCCTCCCCATCCTGTGTGGCCCAGCACTTGCATACAGGTCTAGGCTTTCATCCCTGACCCACAGCAGCTGAAGACTCTGTTTTGGCACAGAGGGGCACTTGAGCACCACGCCAGGAGTCTGAAGGTTGTCACCAATTAGCATGAAAAGGAGCAGACTGCAGTCATATTAACGTTTAATGAAGAGGCACAGCCCGCAGTGATTGCGTCCTCTGCAACACCAACACTTCAGTGCAAGGATGCCTCCTTTGCCATTTGAATCAAGACAGGAGGGAGGATGGCAGGACAGGCAGGTATTGACTTTATCCCTTCCATATAAACCACAGATGAGGGTGAGGAGCTCCAGGCTGGGCAAGGGGCCTTTTCTACCCCCACAGCTGAGAGCCAAGAGGTCCCAAAGGCTCTGTGGCCGCTTGTGCCGTCCAGCACTGCGATGTCTGGCCTGACGCTGTGCTGCCAGATGAAGTCAGCAATTTCATTTAACAGGGCTGCAAAGTGGCGCTGATAATTTCAAAGAAACTCAGGCAAGTGGCTGAGGTTTTTCTAGCGGTCTTAATCCCTGTGTGCAAACCAGTACATCAGGCTTTAAGCAATTAATTCCTAATCGTGCCAAATGCCTTCAGGAGCTCAGCATCAGCATTGAGAACTTAAAACAGTTTTCCACTGTACCATAGATAATTTGGATAAAGCAAAGAGAGCAGCCTTGTGGCATTTCCAGCCTCAAGGTGTGAGAGTGGTCCATAAGTGACATTTGTATTCAGAGAACCCTCCCATGCATTTGTGTTGTAGGCATCTATTACTGGGAAGGCACCATAGCTAATATAAAGGGCATTCTTTATACCCCGGAAAAGGTGTTCATTATAGGGAAAAGCCATTCTAGCTTAGTAAGAAATGAATCTAAAACTGCCTCAGAGCTGCTATTCTCATCAAGTTTCAATGGTAGCAGTTTTAACCAAGAGTTAATTGAGCAATCTCAGAAAGTGGAGTAATTCCATTATTCAGCTATGCTTTGTACAAGGCTACTGCTAGCTGTGAGAGGAGCACAAATGACTTTCATCAAGCCAGGAACCGCCAGCATTTTTGCCTTTTACTACTTTTTCTTTCAAAAAAAAAAGTAGGTCTTTTGGTCTTTTGGCAACTGTCATTGGCAACAGGAGCTCCACACCAACATTGCAAGGCTCATATGTAACACTGTAATCCAATTTTTTTGGATAATAGGAGATTTGATTTTCATGGCTCTTCAGGCAGCAGTGCTGTTCCAGAGTGGATGGCTGAAGATGCTCCTGTTGGTTGGATAGGCAGAGTGTCACCAAGAAAACAGCAGACTGTTCTTGAATAATTTTGCATGGAAAATTGCCATGGCAAGTGCCGGCCCAGCTACTCACCAAAGAGCATAATTGTGTCATTGGCTGCGCTCTCAAGAGATGTGGGATTAGCTAATGTTGGTTTTAGAAGAGCTTTTATAGAAACCTCTCAAGTTCCTCTGCTTCATGGAAGAGCTGTAATCAAAAATAAGGGAACACGATTTCGGGAAGAAAAAGTCATACCATATCCAGCATCTTTGGACCTAACACCTTTGGAGAGGGTTTGTTGGTTGAGCCGTGGTGCTGTTTCTTTACTGTTTTTCTTCAGCTGATGCTGCTCCTGTTGGATGTGAAAAGGACTATTTGCAGCCTTATGTGGAAGGTGACTTTGTGGGTGAATGCAGCAGGATTTAGAATCCCATTTGCAGGGGGTGGCTGTAGATCTCCTGTTTGCTATGAGATTGTGCTGTAACAATAATTCCTTCCAAGCCAGCAGAGAGCCAGGCTCCCAGCAATGTACTGCCCTCAGCAAGGAGACATAAATCCATCAATGTCTTTAGAGCTCTCTTAGACACACACAGACACATCAGGGCTGTCTTTCTCAGCACCAGCCTTTTGTGACACTGTTTGGTTCCAGTGTGATGCTGTCAAAGCTATACTGTCCTAACCCTGCTTGGACCCAGCATGGAGCTGGACGCCACTGAGGCAGGCACATAGATATGGACTGAGAAACAAGAGGCCTTTGACTGCAGGTTGAAGCATGAATCCATGCTGATCTGGCATGGTAAATCTATCCATAGATGGGAAGAAATTTGAATAGCAGAAGTCTTGTTCCTTTTGTGGGAGGGAGCGTGTGCTATGAGAGAGAGAAAAGATGGAGAGGACCAGATGAGATATTGCAATGGGTTAGGAGAAAGAACTTTGTAACCCTTTGTAGAAGAGGTTGGTCACATTTGACTCGAGTCTGAACTGCTGGAAGAATGCTGAGGATTTGCTTGGTGGCAGCTCACCCAGCCAGAGAGACCACCATTGGAAAGGGGGCTCAGACTCCAGCTCAAAACAGTTCAGCTCCATCCTTTTGGGAGCAGGTTTCCACAATGAGCTACCCATGAAGAAAAGACCAATTTCTCTAGCCCATCAAAAGCAAAGAACCCTGCCATGGAAGAGCTGTGTGCTGTTTTGGGTTTTTCCCTCACACCTCAGCTGTGATATCTCTTACAACACCTGGATATACCCATCAGTTACATCTTGTAGGGAGGGGATGGAGGTGTAGAAGGCATTACAGGGGAACAGCTGTGTTCATCTGTCCAGCCCCACCTCACTGCCCTTTGCTCTGAAGCCCCTGGGTCTGTTACCCTACTGGAACAGCAGGTGTTTTAGTGTCCTTTTACTTTAAGGAAGCTGCCTGCCTCCTTCCTGCATTCACTGGATTGCACACAAAGTACTCCTTGTCTCTCCCTTTCAGCAAACCCTTCTTAGCTAATGTCATTTGTCAAGTTAATCAGGGAGAGTGGACACTTCGATGGCTGCTGTGCAGCCTAGCTGCATTGCCATGGAGACAAGCAGCCAAATAGGCATTTTACTTGCCCTGCCTCTCTTTGCAGATTTGCCATGAAAAACCATTATTTTATTTGCCATCAACCAAACTGCTTGCTGAGGGCATCAGTAGTTTTTCAAGGTTGCTATCTGGAGATTGGGAAAGGTCTATCTGACATGTAATGAAGCAAATAGTAATGCTGATACTAAAGCAGGTCAAGGGTCTGAATGTGTAGCTCCTCTTTCCACATCCCATAGATGTTTGACACTGGCAGGAGTTGTCTGAGAGGAATTACAGCCCACTAGCTTGAGTTTGGGGATGTTATCAAGATGTCGTCAGTCCTCTTCAGCTGGATGGTTTCATAGGTGACCATTTCCCTACAGAAGCTATGACTATCAAAAATACTTTGAAAAGCATCAAGACTTGTGTTTAAGAACATCTCAGGAGCTTGAAATCTCCCCAGAAGTTGGTGAGGTTTAGGCACTGGCATGCCATGGTCACATTTGAAACTCGGGTGAGTGTGAGCCCATACACTTCAGCTAACCTCTTGCAGGCAGGCTGAGGACGAGTTTCATCCATGTAACTCCCAAGCAAAATTTGGATATTGAAAAAGCTGACAGGAGATGTACATATTACAGAACGCAAAAGCCATCCCATCCCTCCCTCTCCTTGCCCTCACATGTGCACATGTTAAGTGATGCATGGAACAGGTTTGGAAATGCTCCCTCCTGCAGTGTGGTTAGCAGGACAGCTGGGATCTGCAGGCACCTATGGGAGGGACAGCCACCTGTTGACCCCTAGCCCTGTCTGTGAGATGGCAGAGGAAACCTCACATCAGCACAGAAAGGGCAAAAGTTCAGATCAGATTGTTTATGGGATTTTGTGGAGCCAGGAGCCAAGGATAGCTCAGCTAATCCAGGGGAAACTGTAACGATGGCGTTAGAATGCATTTCACATGGGATTCATTCAGCGCGCGTTCAGATGGACCAGTCTTTCTGTCTCCGTTTTTTTAGCCATTAAATATTTTTCTTTGTACTCCTGTCTGCCAGCTGCACTGAGCCAGACTCCAAGCTGGGCTGTTTTAAGAAAAAAACCCACAGAAACCCCAAAACCTCTTGTCGTTTGACCTGCTGACAAGTTAGCAGGGCTTCAGCACAGCTCCCAGCAGCATCAGCAGCAGCCGCTGGGCTGGATCCATGCTCTGCCAGCCAACCTCTGCTCCCACCAGCCCAGCATTCATTGCTTTTCTCCAAGCCACAGTGTAGTGCTTGCTTAGTTGGAGCCCTGGTGAGAACATGAGCTAAAAGTGCAATTGAAAGGCCACATGGGGAGGGCAGGAAGGCAGCAGCTTTGCTGTGCCCTCCAGCTCCTCAGCACCTGAAGCCTTACTGGCTTCATGGGCAGTCCTAGCCCTGGCTCATCTTCCTGAGTCACCAACATCCCATGCAGTCTCAGTGTGAGCTCCTCTTGGGATTAAGGTTTTTCTTTCAGGTGCAGTGAGGTCACCACATTAAGCTGTTTCATGCAGATCTTGTCTCCTGTCTGTGTCCTTAGCCCCAGACCCCATTGCTCTGCTGGAAGAGGTAGCGTGGCTTAACTCCAGGCACGGATGCCAGCTCCTTCACTGTCCCCAGCCTGTTCCCTCTGACCCTGGCAAGCTCTCACATGCTCTGGATTACCCCAGCTGTGACTAGTGCGTACTGGAAGCTGCTTTTCTTTCCCTGAACTCCTGATGTTTGGAACAAATCTGACTAGGAGTTATAGAGCAGCCCCACACTCTACTTCCCTTTCAAGCTTGCAGGAGTGCTGCAGCAGGGTGCATTTGGGGAGCTCTATGATCCTGCAGTGATCCAGAGCTGGGAAGGACCCTCTGTCCCTTCAGGGGGTTTTGGCATCAGTCCACTGGGCATTGCAGCCTTCCCAGGGCATTCTGGTTTGTTAGCCTGAGCTGACACAAACCAACCCATCAGATCCTGGGGCTTCTTTTCCCCCCAGATACAGGAGTGTCCAACCTTATCCGTGTTACCTGATCCTTGAAAGCCTGAACTGCAGATGCATCTCCCAGAGCCTGCCTCTACCTTTGGGTGAGAGAGCAAGAATAGCTTTTCAATTCTGAATATCCATGGTCGCATCCTGCACACCCTGTCATGGGTGCAAAGCTCCTGGGTGCTTCCCAGGATGGGATTTTGCAGAGCAGAGTGGGTGGTATGTGCTGTTAGTTTTACTTCAAGAATAAAAGCATCCCTGGCAGGACGGTGCTCAGGTATGAGCTTCCATTTAGTACCTACAACATCAGAACAAAGATATGTCCTGGAAATTGTAAAAGCCCAAGCCACAGAATGATAAAACAAAATGCAGAACTAAATTATCAGGTGGAAATTGCATCCAGCCTAAAGTGTCACTGTAGATGGGAGATGAAGGGTTTACACTCCAGTGCTCAACAGGAGCAGACACACCAGGGTCTGCTGCAGCATTTGCTCATAGTGTTCATCTGTGGGACATGCAATGAGCACATGTTGCCTGTGACAAGGAGGAGATTTTGTTCACAGGTGTTTATTGCTTTGTCCTTAAAAATGGGCTTGCATCTCCTTCCATAGAGGCTGCAGTTCAAGGGAGATGCAGGGGGACTCCATGGCCAACCTTTGCCCAAGTGTGCTTCTGTGTAGCTGAGGCTAATGCTGGAAACGCCTCCCTCTTTGCTTGCACCAAAGCCCATGGGAAGGAGAGGTGCAGCCTTTTGCAGTCTGCCCTGTTTTCTGTGCCTCGCTGCGACCTGGCTCGGGCAGAAAGGGCTTCCCAGGAGTGAACATGGGCTGGCACAGCTCACACCTGTCCTCGGGCCATGCTCCCCACGTGCTGCTCGGTGAGGCTGGTGTGTCCCCCACTCTCCGGAGATGGGGATGCCTGTGCCGTAACCCGCTGCCTGCCGCTGGCTGTCCTGCGGCCGGGGTGCCCAGCGCCCCCGGGCCACACTGTCCTGGACCCCCTGGAGCCGCTGGCCATAGAGGGACCGAGGTTGCCATCTGCCGGTTCTGCTGCACAGGAACAGCAAGAGCCTGGCTCAGCCCCCTTGGAAGTGGCCCCTCAGGAGTGTGTCCTGATCCTGCTCAGCATTGCCCACCCGCAACCCAGCCCTTGGCCTTTGGCAGAATGTCCCCATGGACAGGTGTTCCAGGGGACAGGGCAGGCAGCCCATTCCCATTCAGACCATGCTTCTCCTGCCCTGCTCGCACTGCCCCTGGGCCAGGATGTGCCTCCTGCCCTCCCTGTGGGGCCTGAAGTGTTGGCCTCTGGCACAAAACCCTCTGTGAGAATCCACAGGGCTCTTAATAAAAAGAGCTTCTTCCCATTAAAGACTAATATTTCTACTGCTGATGATCACTCTCAGGTGCTTATTTCTCCTCCAGGTTTGTCTTTATTTCCTTTCTCTTTCTAGTTCTTGGCAAGTACTCCCAGCTGAGAATGTATGACTGCTGTAGGAGTACCCCAGGAGTTCAGCACCCTGTACATCTCACCTGGGCAGTCTCCCCGGCAGTGGCCAAGGTTGGGAGCTGCAGGAACACCAGCTGCAGCCCTTGTCCCCCAGCCAGCCCTGCAAAATCACTGCTTTGCCTGCAGGAGCAGCAAGGCTGAGCTGGCACAATCAGCAGTAGCTCACTCAGGCATTGCTGGGAGGATGAGGTTACTTCTGTAAATCTATTATCTTTTTTGGCAATTAGCACCAGTTAGGAGCCCTGGGAATACATGCAGGAAATAGCAGGAAGCCCAGTTAAGCACATCTCTTACTTATCAAGCCCAGTTAAACAAGTCCCCCGTGGCACAGCCCTGCTGCTGGTAGCACAGCCCATACACACGCCAAGGATGATCTCTAGCACTGGGATTGCTTTCCTGAGCACTGTGCAACCCCAGAGGTTTCCATTCAATGCATGAACATTCAGAGATGGAAGGTGAGGGGCTCACCCCAGCCTGGAATACCCCAGCGCTCTGGAGATCGTCTGGAGGAGTCTGTGGAGTCCCTGGATGCCAAAGGCAGCCCTGCTGGAGCAGCGCTGGTGGCTTGTCCTGCCTGGGGACGGTGCTGTGTTGTGCTGTGGGTGGGAGCCTGGCGTGGGGCAGGGCTCAGTGCCTGGGCCTGACCACACATGTCAAGCTGGGGATGGGGGAACGAGCGAGGCGCTGTTTGCTCTGGCCCAGGAAGACAGAGAAGTGTGTTTGTTTTCCGTGCTATCTCTCGCACGGCGTTTGTTTTGCTTGTCAAGCGTTTCAGGAGATAAAATGACCTAAAGGGAGATTATTTTATCCTAATTTAAGCTGTCAATTTATCACTGACTTCTGCTTGTCTGCGCCAGCAGGACAGCTTACTCTGAGTCCCTGGGGAGCCCCTCGCTAGAAAGTGAGAATTTGGGGGGGATTTGCTGCAGTCTCACAGCTAATCTGTGCTTATGTCAGCAACTACAAGCTGCTCCCCTGTCCTCCTGTGTCATATTAGTTCCAATTACTGTGGACTGGCTAGGCTTCCTAGGGGCCTCCCCTGTCTAACCTGGGCCTGGGGTTGTTTTTCTCGTGCTGCAGGCTGGTGGAAGAGTTCATGCTGCTAGCAAACATGGCTGTGGCCCATCAGATCTACCGCTCCTTCCCCGAGCAGGCCTTCCTCCGCCGCCACCCCCCGCCCCAAACCAAGCTGCTGAAAGACCTCATGGACTTTTGCAACCAAGTTGGCCTTGACATCGACTTCAGCAGCGCAGGGACCCTGCATGTGAGTGCGCTGGCCTGGCAGGGCCAGGGGGACAAGGGTGGGCAGCTACGTGATGGCACGTTCATGGCAGCATGTTCTTCATTCCCTGTCCCTCTATGCCCAAGCACAACTGACAACTATGCCATGCCATGCCAAAACACCGCGCTCACTCGCTATTGATCTATTCGCACTGGGCAGGGGTGGCCCAGCCTGGCCTGGTCAGCCATATTGTGCACAGAGATTAGAGCAGGGTGGGAAGGACCTTGCAAGTGACCCCTGCACTGCCCTCCCTGCAATGGGAAGGATGTTTCTGTGCAGGAGCACTCACTGGGACACTCAGATTTCCTTCTCTGGGCAGGGAATTTGCTCCATAGCACAAGGAAAGTAGCTCTCCATGGGGCTGTTTCTGTCTGGGCTGGTGCAGGTCTCAGGGAGGGCAGGGTGGGGAGTGGGGTGACTGGGAAGGACTAGAGAGCAGTTCTGGGAAAGGTCAGATGCAGCCAGTGCAAGAAGTGTCCAACCACTCCTCTGCTGAGCATGTCCTGAGGCTGAACTCCAGCTGAACAGCACCGCGCAGCTTCCAGGATTTTCTTTACTCACCGCAACTGGACTGTGGATAATCCTCGGTTAATCCCATCCCCGCTGGCCTGCCACACGCCCCTCCAGCAGCTGGGACCGCTTTCCCTGCTTGCTGGCTGTGCCCAGCCTGTATCAGCAGAGGCAAGGCTGCTCACTCAGCTCCTTTCCTGCACTTTGAACCCTCCAGCCCTTCCTCACTGCTACCCCCAGGCAGTGACCTCCCCATGTCTCCCCAGAGTCCCATTAGTCCCTGTGCTGAAGTTCTCAGCAGCTGAATGGGAGCCAGGCACGGGTCACAAGAGGGTTTGCAGCCTCTCTGTCACACTGCACAACTGGGGGCAAAGCCAGCAGTCCCCATGCCCTGGTGCTCCCTGCCAGTGACCCCAGGAGGAGAGCCAGTGCTCAGGACTGTGTATGCAGTTCTACTGGGGCTGCTGGGACCGCAGCAAAGCCCAATTTCTTGTGCACCTTTTGGCTTACAAGGGGATTTTCAGGAAGAAGGGGAATTTGGCTTTGACAGGGTGCTGTTAGCACCAGTAAGGTCTGCCTGGGTCGCTTTACCACCATAACCAGCCAACACTGAACGTTCTCTCTTTTCTCCTCCAGAAAAGCTTAAGTGAAACATTTGGTGCTGACAAATATTCCAGAGCAAGGAAAGAAGTGCTGACCTACATGTTCTCCAGGCCCATGCAGGTGAGAACAGCGCTGTGCTGTTGGCCATGTCTGCTTGTAGCTTTCTGCTGTGGCTTTATCTTCAGTCCTTGCCCCTTCTTGAACCAGGCTGGTTGTTGCACACAGAGGGAGTGAATGAATACTGAATGTGGTGTTCCAGGGCTGCCAGCAGCTTCCTCCAGTACCTCCAGCCCTGTGCAGCTGGCACTGGAGGCACTGGAGCAACAAAGCTTCACTGGATGGCAAGGTTAGGCTGAGTCTTTCCTCACTGCCCACAGTGTCCCTGTTATTAGTGGTTGGGATATTTCACCCTTGAAGTTGCATGAGACCTGTTAGCAGACTCACGAGGACCCAGCCCTGTGAACAGCTGGTGGTGGGTGCCATGGTTCATGTTTGTGTCATTTCATCACATCATGGTATCCCAACTGGTCCAAAGAAGGAATTAGGAGTAGGGCTGTGCAGCTGGCCATAGGGACAGTCTGGTACCTGCTCTTGGAAGAAGGAAAGTTCTGGAAATCCTTCAGTCTCCCTCCAGCCCAGGTGACTTTCTTTGACAGTCTCTGCAATGGAGACTTGTGCTGCTCTCACCAGTTGTTGTGTTTAGTGCATCTGTAGCTCAGGACACTTGCCTGGATGTTTATCACTATCATGAAAAATTTTTGTGAGGCATCAGCTGCCTCACAACCTCTTCTGAGGAAAGTCCTACCCCGTGGGGAGAAGGGGCACGTTCCTGAAATGATCTCTCTGCTGTGGCCTGCTTATCACTGCAGGAATTAATCATCTTCCCAACATCACTCATTTGACTGTCACTCTTGTAATTAGCTTATTTGCTTCATGTACTCATTAGCAGTGCCTGAAGTCCTGCTGTGTTTCCGGGACTTAATGCTTGTTTGCAACTGGGGCTGGGGTACGAGGCCATTTAGTAAATCACCCTCTCATGTGTGTCCAGCTCAGGAGGGCTGCTTTGTAAAGAGCAGGGAGTGTCCTCTGGAGCTGGATGTGTTGTCCCAGATCCTGTATCCTGATTTGGGTTATCCTGGTCCCCTTCTGTCACATCCTCCTTTTCTGGTGGAAGGTGCACTGGTGACATGAGTTCCTTTGAGTCCCTCTCTGTCCTGCTGACTGTGGCACAAGCCTGGGCTTTGCTGGTAGCAGCACATGGAGCAAGCCTGGCTGCTGGCCAGGATGGATGAGCCAGGAGAAAGTTCTGCAGTGGCATCAAGGAGGAGATGGGCTTTTGGGGACCCATGGACTTGCTGAGATCTTACCTTTGGTGGTGTCCTGAGACTGGTTGGAGAAGTGGTGGGAGCGCTTTCAGATACCACACAGGGGCTCTCATTAAGATTTAGCATTGTGAATACGTTAGATTTCTTTACATGAAAGAGTTATCAAGGTTTTGGAGATGAAGTCTTCTGCAGAGTAGATACAGAGAAAGAGGCACTTTTAGAGGAGATATTCCACAAGACATGATTTTGGCAGGAATTAGTCTCATTCCATCATCAGAAGACAAAGGTGCCTGTGTGTTCAGGTGTGCTGTGCAGGCCACCCATACGTGGCAAACCTGCTGCCTGGCACACTCCCATTATAGGCAAAGCACTTGGAAAGGGGCAAACAGCTTCCAGGAGAAAGGAGCTTTCCCTGAGAGGAGTAATTTTTTTGCTGTCTGCCACCAGCATGAGAGCAGATGGAAGAATCAGCCCCATCCTGCTCGATGTCGTGGTCCCTCATGGGGGAGAGGACAGATTTGAGTGTTGGCAGCTGCAGAGCACAGCCACTGAGGGGCCCAGGCCGGTGGTGAGGGCTGGGCCATTGCTCTGGCAGATGGCGCAGCGAGACCGTCTGGTCAGGGCACTGAGAAGTCACCTGTATCCCTGCACATGTCACAGCTCCCAGTGATAAAGCTGATGCTTTAGGGACAAGGCTGCAGCTAAATCAGCCAAAATAACCTGTCCACAGGTTTAACCCCTGGTTGTGCCGAGCCTGTGTCTTCCCTCTTCACTGCATGATGGTGGTCAAGACTTCAGCCTCTTGGAGGAGGAGGGAGATGGGAAGCAACTGGTAATGCGTGTGCCTGAGGGCATGCCTGGATTGGCATGCCAGGAGCCTTGTAACAGATGAAGGAGCAGTGACACACCATTTTTCAGGGGCTCAGTCACTCAGGGATTCAATCTGTCCGTGAAAGCAAAGCTGCCCCTGGTTGGCTGGGGCTGATTTATTTCCAGGCTCCTTGCAGTTCTCCGGGGATTGCAGAAACTCTGGGGATTTGAGACCTCTTGTGAGTCAAATCTGTTAATGAGAAAACATCTGCTTCATGCCAGGCTGATGTCACTGGGTTGTGCTGTCACTGTGGTGAGGATGGTGTCAGATACACACCGGACTGGGCTCCCTGCGGGCTGCAGCTCTACCATGGCCTAGGGGAGTATTTTTGCTGGGATACTCAAAGAGCTGCAAATGTCAGTGAGACCCATGGACTGCCAAAAGAGTATCCAAAATGGTGCTGGACCCCACAGTGGCCAGTATATCAATCAAGACACAGTGCCCCAGACCACAGCAAGCAGCACAGGACCGTCAGCATCTTTTCTAACTTTAAGCAAGATGGGGTGTAACTTGAAACACTGCTGGGCATAGGGCAGGGATGGGCCCTTCCCAGTGTCTTTCTCAGAGCAGGGATTTTGACTGGTGCTCTGCTTTTTGCCTGCCTGGCTTTGTAGGGGCCTTCCTTCTGGGCTGCTGCCCAGAAGCCTGGCACAAGTGGCTGGAAGCTCCCTGTGATTCCCTGCCGTCTGTCAGCACAAGGGCACTCATCCCCCCCTCCCACAGCAGCCTCTGGAGCTCGGCATGTCTCCCTGCCCAGCTTCATTCTGTGGGAGCTGAGCTAATTGAGTGGAGACCATACTTCGTGGAGTCCATCAGAAACAATTTAATTCTAGGTTGTGGAAATTGGCAGCCACCACAGCTCCTATCCCAGCTCTTGGGTCTCATAATAAGGCTGGGACTGATGCTGCTTTTTTTAACCTGCTTTATTTACTTGCCCGGATCAGTGCGTTGCTGCTCAGCAGGAGCTGGCTGCGCCACTGGCCTGGAGAGTGGAGGATACAGCTGCCCAAACCAAGGATCCCAGGACGGCTCTGTAATCAGAGCTGGCTACTCCTGTTTTTTTTAAATCCCTTGCTCTTATTTTTAAATGGGTTCATTCAATCGCCACTGTGCCGTGACCCCGCCACCACCCCCCTGACCTGCACAGCTCCCGTCCCCGCCTGGGCCCAGCCCCCAGTGTTTTCCCAGCCCCAAGAGCTGGTGTTTCACAGATGTAAAAATAAAAGCTGTAATCTGTGGGATAACAGGGCTGATACAGGAGCGGTTCCTGCTGAAGAGGCTGCTGAGCAGCGGTGCTGGTGTTGCCCTGGTGTTGGTTTAGATGGGCAGTTCAGCCGCTCAGCTCCCCAGCTGTCATGGTGGGATGGAGCAACAGGGATAGCAGCAGGGCTCTCTCTCCTCCTTGGAAGCCACTCATGCCTGCCCCCAGTGCTCTCCAAGCATGCACAGTGGGTGTGTAAAGCCTGCAGCCAGACCGAGAACCAAACACCATCTGATGTGGGCACAGGACCAGCTGGGCTCTCCCCTGGAAGATGAGAGGAAGGCAAATGAGCCCCAGGGCTTGAGCAGAAGCAGGAAGCTGCTTAGACCTATGGGTGATGTGAAAATTGATGCAGTCCTTGGGGCCAGGCAGGGACAGCTGACAGCCAGCAGCTCCCAGCAGTGGCTTTGCCCCTTATATTCTGTGCTCAGTTTCTGCAATGCCTGTTCAGCCCAAGCTGAGCAGCAGGTGAAGGACCAGCAGCAGACAGGATGTCTTCAGAAGGGCCATTGGCTGCTGGCACCGTGTCTCACAGAGCCAGACCCCTCCAGCCTCACGGCACCACCCTCGCTCACACCCATGCCTGGTCTCTCCCCCTTTCAGATGGCTCTCTACTTCTGCACCGGCGTCCTGGCTGACGAGACCCTCTTTCAGCACTACGCCCTGAACGTGCCCTTCTACACCCACTTCACGTCCCCCATCCGCCGCTACGCCGACATCATCGTGCACCGCCTGCTCTCCGCCTCGCTCGGTGCGTGCTGCTCACCTGCATGGGCTGGGACAGGGACGGGGGCCATGGCACGGCTCTGGAACAGGAGGGAGCATGGGCACGTTATTGTCACTTGTCCCCTTTGCAGGTGCCAGATCCCCCATCAAAATGGAGAAAGAGGCCATCCAGAAACAGGCAGATCACTGCAATGACCGGAAGATGGCTTCCAAGAGGGTGCAGGAGCTCAGTGCTGACCTCTTCTTCTCTGTCTTTGTCAGGGTAAGACCCAAGTCTCTTTTCTCCCAAGGCATCTCTGGATTTCCCTGTGAAGGCCCAGCCTGCATGGGCAGGGAGTTGTGTCTGCCCACTTGGCTTTAGGAGAAGCAAACAGTGGGAGGACACAGTCAGCAACAACTACTGCTGGATTCCATGACCTTGAGACTCTGTCTTGGGGATTGCTGAATGAGATCTGCTGTGTAGTGACAGCCCTGTCTCTTGACAGGAATGTGGTCCTCTGGAGTCAGAAGCCATGGTAATGGGTGTTCTGAGCAAGGCCTTTGATGTCCTGGTGCTGAAGTTTGGAGTCCAGAAGCGCATCTACTGCAATGTAAGTACCTCACCAGTGTGAGACAGTGCCAACGCTGCCTTGCCAGAGCAGCCTGGCATCACTGCAGGCAGTGACTGTCCCAGTGCCCTTTTGTGCCAGCCCTGCAACAGGCAGAACTGTTCCCAAGCTGGTCCAGCCAGCAGGGAGGGAACCTTCCTGGAGTTTGCCTTCCATCCCTCAGCCCAAGCAGGCACAAGGGACTGGGTGTTTGGATCAGCCAGTCTCTGGGGACCAGCTTCTCCCTGTGACGTGCTGGGTAAAAAGGAATAAAGCCACATTCAGGGGAACAGCGATAAGCGTGGATCTGAAGTGAGGACAGGGAGCGAGGCTGGTTTTCATTTCATGTAATCAGATGGTTTATCTGGGGCTGTGACAGCAGCGCTGTGGGCCAGCACCTGCACTTGGTGACAGCATCCTCTCTTAATAACCTGGTTATATGTCTGGCAATGACATCTTTAAACAGGACATAGAGCATGATATATGGGCTGGTGGTGTATGGCAGCAGCCCCTGATTTACGTGCTAGGCTCAGGCTCACGGGCTGCTGCATCCCAGGTGTTGAAGAGCTGCAGAGGCAGCCTCAGCCCCATCCACAGGCGAGGTGCAGGAGAGCTGGGGGGGCACGTTCCCAACACTCTCCCTGCCTGCAGGCGCTGCCCTTGGTGGACTTCCGCTTCCAGAAGGCAGGGAAGAAGCCAGAGCTGACACTCCTGTGGGAACCAGAGGAGCTGGAGGAGGAATCTGTGCCCCAGGTAAGACCTCCACAGCATGGGACAGGCTCACAACACCATGGGGCTGGCATGGAGGCTGTGGGCAACATGTGGATATTGTGATGTCTGCAGGGACCGGCCTGGGAGGCAGGACTTGTCTCACAGGGTGTCAGGCCCTGCTATCTGTGTCCCTTTCCCAGTGAGCCCAGCTTCAATCTCATCCTCCTCTGCCATCCAGTCCAGTCCCATCACTGCTCTCACAATCTGACCCCTCCACAGCCTTCAGTCTCTGTCCTGCCTGCTGTCTGCCCTGCCTCCCAATTCAGGTTTTTCCAGGAATTGAATTAACATGCTGTTTACTTCCTCCTTCCAGATCATCAATTAAGATGTTAAGTAAGATCAGGCTTAAGGCAGCTCTTGTCTAGACCCTTCCCCCACCCTGGCACTCTTTGCCCCTGACATGGCTTTTTCCATCCCTGTGACAGGGTTGAGCCTCAATTAGGAGAGAATTTTTAAATCAGACTTCCTGAGATGCAGTCTCAAATGACTTAACAGCATCTAGAAATCTCTCTTTTGTGTCCCTGTCATCTATTAACTTGGTAACTCAATCAAAGGGAGCAATCACATTTGTCTGGCTTGATTAAGTGGTGCTTCTTTGCCAGCTTTTGTCTGGCATGGCTATAAAACCCCAGCTGTGTTGACTGCTGCTATCCCTGCCTGAAGGGCTAAATCCCAGCCTCTCCCTGCGCCACTTCAGGGGTTCTGCACTTGAGCCCCAATTCCATCCAAGCCCAGGACATCCCATCCTTGCCCACTCAGGTTTCCTGACACAGAGTGGGCTGACCCTCCCAGCTGAGGTGATGCATGTGCTGGAGAGTCCTTCCCTTCCCAGGGTGGATGTTGTGATCAGAGCTGGATCTGGCTCTGCAAACATTTCTGCAGGCCTCCCTCCCTTTAAAGCTGAGCTTTCCTCTCTCAGCTTGGCTCAGAGAAGCCCTGTGGATGCAGCCTGGAGTGGCCTCAGTTCCCCCTTTCCTACAGGAGCTGGGATCACTTACACTCTAGCAAGGAACTGATGAAAAATGATGCCCCAGCATGAGCAGGGCCCATTTTGCTTAAGCAAACGGTAGAGGAAACTCCTCCACAAACCTTCCACACCTCCTAAGAAAACACTGGAGCTCTCCCATGGGATTAGACTCTGAGCTATCCTCCAAGCCAGCATATCCTTGAGTTTATAAATCTCCAGCCCTGGGATGACCCAGACTCCTGTGAGCCATGCTGAACTCTGGTAGATGTCACCTGGACACCCCACAGAACCCCAGCTCCCTAGCTGGCCCCAGCCCTTGGTCTCTGCTTCCTGTTCAGCTGAGCCTGGCCAGGCAGTGGGAGCATCCGGGAAGGCTGTTAGTGAGAAGGTGTGCTGGGGCCTGGGCTGTTTGTTTGGCCCTGCCATGGAGGGCAGATGTTGCCCCCATTTCTCTCTGATCTCCAGGAGATGACCAGGGCCTCAGTGGACGTCACTCACGGGTGAAGTGGATCTAAGACTCAGAGGATTTGATGTGAAATTGTGCTGTTTCATGGCAGTTCAGCAAAGGCATAATGCAGGATTGTGAGGGAGCATCCTGGTACTCCCACTTTGACTCCCCCATATGGGGGGGCTTTCCCCTGAACAGCACCCCCTGCACTGCAGCTAGCTAGGATGGGCAGGGGCTGATGCTCAGTAGCCCACAGCTCTCTGGCAGCCAGTTGTGATAGGATTTTCCTGCAGGTTGCTCCTCACTGGCCACTTTGTACATTTAAGTCTCAATGAGATTTTCCTGTTCTGAATGATTAATGTGGAGCAGCTGGCTCTGGATGAGCTGGGAAGGGTTGGACAAGGTTATGCCGGTAGCTCTGAGCCTGCTTCTCGTGGGGCCGCCCTGAGCAGATGGCCCCAGTGAGCCCTGCCACAGCATGGGGAACAGGCTCCAGCAAGCAAAGTCCCCAAATGCCTGTGCATGACCCCAGGACAGCCCTTCCCAGCCAGCCCCTTAACTGCCTCAAGGACAGACCAGATCAATACTTTCCACTTCTAATCCATACAATCACAGGAAGAGCTGTGGGTCGGAGGAGCAGGGAGATGGCAGCAGCAGCAGCGCAGTTCCTGAAGAGGAGGGATTGATTTTCTGGGGTCTTTGTTCCCTTGCATCGCTCTTATCTATTGTGCTCCCTTCCTGGGTCTCCTCTCACTGTGGGAGCACAGGCAGATTGTTCCCTCCTTGTGGGATGCTGATGAAATGCTCAGCGTCATGTGGAAAACCCTTCTCACCGCAGCTCGGCCTTGGCTCTTGGCCAAGCTCCTTGAAGGGGGGACGTGGTTCTGCGGCTGGAGAGGGCAGGCATGGGTGGCCTTGAGGGGAGATTGGGACCCAAAGCCAAGAGCACAAATGCCCACAATTCTTCCCAGACGCTGTGGAGAGCAAGAGTAGGGCCTGATCAGGCTGGGATATGTGAAGATGTTTTGGGAGGCTCATTCAGGTTGGTGTGGGTGCCCTGATTGGTGTCAGAGTTCATGGTGTTGCCCTTGAGGATGGTGCCTCCAGCCCTAGGAGCATCCTGGACCCCAGCAGAGCTGTCTGAATCCATCCTGCCCTGTTCCTTTGTTCCTCATGGGTGCACTGATGGAGGCAGCAAAAGCCAGCACAGCTTTAAGCGAATCTTGGTGTGATTTCAAGCTGCCTGAAAACCTTCTTTTCTCTCTTTCTCTCCCTTGATGAAGGTGATCACCATTTTCACGCTGGTGGAGGTGGTGCTGACGGCAGATGGTGGCCCCCTCAAGTACAGTGCCCTGCTCAAGAGGCCAAGCTTGGACAAGTGAGAGCCCTGGCTCTGTGTACTCCCCACTGCTGATGCTCCCTCACCTCCCAGGCCCCGCTCCAGCACCTGCTGGAGACAGAAGGGGCCCACAAGGACTTTGGGGTTTTGAGTTTTAAAACCATTGTGGTTTTATTTCTGGTTTGGATTTTAACTCCGCCTGGGAGCAGGGCTCAGGGCTTGAGCCTGCCCCAGGCAGAACATTTCTACTCTTGGGTATTTTTAGCATGATGCTTTCTTAATGTTTTTTTTAAGGCAGTGGTGTCCATCTGCAGCTTCAGTGCCCATGGTGAGGGCTGAGAGAGGGGATATGTGTCCCCAGGAGCAGAGAGGGGCTGGCTCCACCATCCCAGGTGGGGTGTGGATGCAGTGGGATGCAGCCATGGGGCCATGCAGCAGGGTTTCTTGCAGGGTTGTGTGTCATGTAATAAAAGTCGGGTCAGCAGCTGTGTGTGGAGCTCGTGCAGGTTTTATTTGGTGCCCTCCATGTTCCCAGCAGTAAATCACCTCTGGGCAGCCCCCTGCCTTCCCATGCCTGCCGCTTCCCAGGCATTATGGAATTTGGCCTCACTGCCTCAGATATGCTTGGCCAGAAGATGTGAGATCAGGGCAGGTGTTCCCAGCTCCGGATCCTGCAGGTATTCCCTCAGTCCCTCTGGCTTCACCAGGAGTCCCTGTGTGTCTGCTCCAGGCCCTCACACCTTGGCCTCTAGCCTAACCCTGCTCAGGGATCCTATGGCACCATGTCCTTGCATCCAGTGCCTCACTGACCAACTGACTTCTGCCATCTCCAGCCACCTTTGCCTGCTCTCTGTCCCCATGTCCCCCACCCACACTCTGAGGATGCGCTGGGGGCGTGGGCTGCTCTGGCAGCCTCCACATCATCACAAGCTGTGGCTGGTGAAGGGATTGACATGTGGCACGGAGGAATGGATCCATTGTGCCAGGCAGGGAGGGCATCACTCTGCCCCATCAGTGGTGACAGACATGGCCAGCACTAGCACCAGCACATCTTCCATCTGCTGGAGCCAGGAGCTGGCCAAACCTCAACTGCCTGGGTCAGGATGGGGGGTCAGGGCTGGGCACAGCACACTTCCTAGGAGCTGGTGAAGCCATCAATGACACCTGTAGTCCCCAAGACTTCTGTTCATGCAGTGTCCTTCCAGATGGCCTGGTGCAATCCCGGGGGATGTCACCCGATGCTGGTGGCAGGGGCTGTTCCCGCCCACAGCAGGTACCCTGCTGTGCAGTGTGCTGGCATGGGCTGCCCCAGGGCACCCAGTGTGTCAGGCACCAGCTGTCCCAGGAGCTCATAGGCAGCGTGTAACTGCTGGGAGAGGGGACCAGAGGACACTGACACCAAAGCCAATATGTCCACTCCCTACCCCTCAGCCCAGTGTCCCCCTCCTCGGGTTTGTCTCAGGAGAAACCAGGCAAATCCAGCCTGGCCCAGCTCAGCCTGTCTGCAAAAACAGCCCTTTGCCCCGTGCTCTCCCTCCCGCTCCCCGGGGTCCCACAGGCAGCCGCCCCCATGGGAGCTGGGGCCCAGAGGTGCCCTGGTCCTCAGGGACAGGCTGGAGGTCCTGCCTTGCTGGTGGGGGCAGGGATGGCCCCAGGGTGGGGCAAGGGCATTGGGAGGGCCCTGAGAGGGCTGGGAGATAGTCGGTGAATGTTATCAGCCCATCGTCTCACGGGACAGGGAAGAGCCATAAAGGGCTGTCCCTGGGCCTGGGCTAAGGCAGCATTCCAGGAGGGAGCGGGGTGGGCAGCATGGCACGGCCGCTTTCCTCTGGAACCTGCCTCCTCCTCCTCTGCTTCCTCGCCCAGCTCGCCGCCGCAGCCTCTGGTGACAGGGGACACGTGGGACAGTGGGGTAAGAGCCTCTGGTGGGGGGTGCTGGGGCTGGTGTCACTTCCTTGGGGATCTCCAGAGACCATGTCACCTCCCCTTGGGATGCCAGCAAACGAGAACCCTCACAGCCACCTCAGGGTGCTCTGAGACCACAGCCTTTGAATGGGTTGGTCACAGCTTCCCCCCAGAGCAGAGCAGGCCCAGCCTCTCCATCCCTGCTGCTCCCAACCTCCACCCCTAACTTTGGATAAAGTGGCCCAATGGCCACGGCCAGTCATGGTTACCCAGCCATTGCACACTCACTGTGGCTGATCCTCAGGCTCTTCATGCACTCTGCCAAGAGGTACAAGGGACTTCCCTGCTAAACTGTGCCTCAGTTTCCTTTCTGCAGGTAGTTTCTGAGCAATGCTGGTCTGCAAAAGACCATGCTGGTCTCCTGGGGTTTCCTGGTCCTCCATGGCGGGGGGGTCTTATAGTAGCTAAATTCACCTCAGGCAGAGATGGGCATGCTGGACCCCCAGGGGTGCACCTGGAGGCTCCCAGCTCTGCTCTCACCTCCAGATGCTGAGAAGACCCCGGGCTACTGGAATAAAGGTGCCAGGAGGAGGCTGGAGTTGGCCTTGGCCTTGCAGCCAGCAGCACAGCGGGCCAAAAACATCATCCTCTTCATGGGTGACGGTGAGTGCCCCAGATCACTGCCAGGCCCTGCAGCTCCCAACAGCCAGGGGATGTGGCTGATGAGAAGATGGGGCTGGGGCAAGCCCTTGGGCAGTGCCTGGAGAGGGCAGGGCTGTCCCTGGTCCAGCCCCCTGCTCCCCAGTGACTTGGACATGGCCACAGGCATGGGGCTGTCCACGATGTCAGCGGCTCGGATCTACAAGGGGCAGCTGGCCGGTGACTCAGGCGAGGAGAGCGTCTTGGCCATGGAGACCTTTCCCCACATGGCCCTGGCCAAGGTGAGTGGGGCAGGGCCGGGGGGGACACTCCTGCTGCCCCTGCTTGAAACCCCACTGCACCCTTTCTTACTTCCAGACGTACACCATTGACCGGCAGGTGCCCGACAGCGCTGGCACGGGCACCGCCTACCTCTGTGGGGTGAAGGCCAACGCCAAGACTCTGGGACTGAGCGGGGCAGCCGTCTATGGACAATGCCACACCACCTTTGGCAATGAGGTGGACTCTGTCCTGCACCGGGCCAGGCTGGCAGGTACGGGCAGCAGGAAACCCTGCTGGAAAGCCGGGCATGTGCACCCATCCAGTGCCGTGCAGGACTGGATGGGCTCCCTGTAAACCCTTGGCCACGCTGCAGGCAAGTCTGTGGGCATCGTGACGACGACGCGGGTGCAGCACGCATCCCCCGGGGCAGCCTACGCGCACTCGGCCAGCCGGGGCTGGTACGCTGACGCCAACATGCCCAAGGAGGCCCTGCGGGATGGCTGCAAGGACATCGCCTACCAGCTGGTGCACAACACTGACATCAATGTGAGCTGGGGAGCGGGAGCGGGAGGGAGGGGGCACAGGAACACTGGGAGGGTCTGCTGAGCTCCCCGCAGGTGATCCTGGGCGGCGGGAGGATGTACATGACCCCCAAGGAGACTCCGGACCCCGAGTATCCAGAGGACCCGGATCAGAATGGCACCAGGAAGGACGGTCGGGACTTGATTGCTGAGTGGCTGAGTGCCAGGCAGGTAGTGTGTGGGGGAAGAGGAGATGGAAGCCCGGGCACAGGGTGTGTGTCATTGGCACTGGTTCTGCTCTCGCTGGCAGGGTGCCCACTATGTCTGGGACAAGAAGAGCCTGGATGCGGTCAAAGATGACTCTGTGAGCCACCTTATGGGTAGGAGCATCACTGGCAGCACCAATGGCAATGCTTCCTCCTCCCCTCTCTGGACGTGTCGGCAGGGGCACGAAGCATCCCCAGCATGGGTCCCCTCACCCTCCTCCCCCAGGCCTCTTCGAGCCCAAGGACATGAAGTATGAGCTGAACCGCAACACATCCACAGACCCCTCCATCGTGGAGATGACGGAAAAGGCCATCCGCATCCTGCGCAGGAACCCCAAGGGCTTCTTCCTCTTTGTGGAAGATGAGTAGCTCCAGGCGGGCAGTGTGGCTGGGGCTGAGGTGGGATGTAGGTCCTGGGAGTAGGTGGCCATCCAAAGGGACCAGGGAGAGTGTGACAGCCACATTCCCCGTGCAGGTGGCAGAATCGACCATGGCCACCACAGTGGCCGAGCCAAGCAGGCGCTGATGGAGGCCGTGATGCTGGACCGGGCGGTGGCACGGGCAGGAGAGCTCACATCCCCTGCTGACACCCTGACCGTGGTGACAGCTGATCACTCCCATGTCTTCACTTTTGGGGGCAGCACACCACGGGGCAACTCCATCTTTGGTGTGTCCTGGAGAGGGGCAGTGAGCATCCCTCTTCCCACCTCACCCTGTTGCTCCCAAGGGAGGCTGAGCTTGCCCAGGCAAGGAGCTGGGGAGGGGTACCCAGCTGGGATAGGGGATGACAGTGTCTTTCTCTGTGCCAGGGCTGGCCCCCAAGAAAGCCAAGGACAAGCGAGCCTACACCAGCATCCTCTATGGCAATGGTCCTGGCTACAGCATCCGTGATGGGGCCCGTCCAGCTGCCAGCCTCCCTGCTGCAGGTACCAGTCTGCTAGGGATTGGGTGGAGGTACAGGGTCGCTGGGGACAGAACCTCACCAGCATGGCCATGGATGCCAAACAGGGTCCTGGTGCCACTGTGAGGCTCAGGAGTCACCCCACTGCAGAAATCAGTGAGGCTGAGGCAGGAGTGATGGGAGCTCTGCCCCCAGCCCCATGACATGTCAGCGAGCCAGACCCCCAGCCTCATTTCTCCTCTTCCCCTGCAGAGGACAAGGACTACAGACAGCAGGCAGCTGTGCCCCTGGAGACAGAGACTCACAGTGGGGAAGACGTGGTGGTGCTGGCCCAGGGCCCCATGGCCCACCTCTTCCACGGGGTGCAGGAGCAGCACTACATCGCCCATGCCATGGCCTACGCCGCCTGCCTCGAGCCCTATGCCACAGAGCCTGGGTGCAGGGCAGCCCGCAGGGCCTCCCATGGCACACGGTGCTCCCCACAGCCCCTGCTGGCCCTCCTGGCCCTCTGCATGGCTGCCCTCACAGTGAGGGGCTGAGAGTCCCACTGTGGGCAGGACCAAGGGATGCAATAAACACAGGTTGTTTGTCTCCATCCTCCGTGCAAAGGTTCACAGTGGCCGTGACCTCCCGAGGTGCTGCCCTGTGCCTGCCTCCCCAGCTGGCTGTGCCTCCTGGCTCTCCCCTGGGACCAGCACTGGAGGCACTGGGGTGCAGGTGGTGATGAAATGAGAGTGAGGAGAGGCAATGTCCTCCCCAGCTTTGCCTGGTTGGAGCACTGTACACGAGGGTTGGTACATTCCTATCAAGGGCTGAGCAAGGAGCAGAGATTTGGTCCACATCCATGGATTTATTGCTCATGAAAGCCTGGGAAGAGAGCAGGGTGCTTGGTGCACAAGTGACCCCAGGTGCTCCCCGTACCCACCATTGCCCCAGCTCAGAGCTGCCCTTGGCAGCCTGGGACAGGGCATTGCCCTGCCTGGCACCACAGCACCGTGCCCGGGGCAGCGTTTCCTGCCCGCACTGCATTTCCTCTTGTCCCTGCATCTGTCTGTGCCCCAAGCCCATCTGTGCCCAGCAGGCACAGGGCCTTGTGCCAAGGAGGTGACACGAGCCCAGGCCACGGCCTTTGCACTCAGCAGAGATGTGGTGACACACACCTCCACACACCCTGCTAGGGCTGATCCCTGTCCAAAGTCCCTCCCCCATCTGCTGGATTTACAGACAGTGCCAGCAGCGTTGGCCTGTCAGATCTCACCATGCAGCTGCTGGCATCCCTCACCCTCTGCCTCTGCGTGGGGTTCAGCACCGCTGTCATTCCAGGTGGGGACAAGGACGGGGCTGGGTGCCTGGCTGGCTGGGGTGGGTGCCCAGGGAAGCAAGGTGCCATCCTGGCTGGCCGCAAGGAGGGCCTGGGGAGGGGAGCTGGGTCTGCCCAGCTGAACAAGAATTAACGGGGCTTAGTCACCCCTGCCCTTCTCAGGGTTTTGAACCAGTATTCCCCCAGGTTTTCGCTTGCTTCCGTGCTGGGGGCTGGTCTGGGGGAAGCGCCTGTATCCTCTGTCACCATTCCCTACCATGGATTTGGCTCTATCCCACTCACCAGATAACTCCCCATTGTGTCTGGTTTTGCTGTCCCCCCTTGTTCCCTGCCCCAGGACCCTGGGCCCAGGCAGTCGCTACAAGCCTGCACGGTCTCCCCCCACCCCAAAGAGCCCCTGAACCACCTGGTCCATGAGAGAGGAGGCCCCAGCATGGGAGTGTGCAGGGAACAAGCACCCCTGAGGTCTGGGTACCCCTCAGGGGTGCCCCAGGGATGCACATGCTGTTGTGCTGGGCCTGATGGGCATTTGCACTGTCCCAGCGGAGGAGGAGAATCCATCCTTCTGGTACAGGCAGGCAGCTGCAGCCATCGATGCCTCCTTCAACATCCAGCCCAGAATACATGAAGCAAAAAACCTGATCATTTTCCTTGGGGATGGTGAGTCCAGCTGGCACCCCAGCAAGCAGGCTGGCATGGCCAGTACTCTTCTGAGTGGGATGTGTGCAGGGCGCCTGGTCCAGAGGGTGACCGGGACCCTCTCTCTGCCCAGGATTCGGGGTCCCCAGCATCACAGCCACCCGCATCCTCAAGGCACAGCAGCGGGGGAAGCTCGGCCCTGAGACCCCTCTTGCCCTGGATGCTTTCCCCTACATGGCTCTGTCTAAGGTAAATTCCAGCATGCTGGAAAAGGGGCTGTGGTGACCCTGGGCATGGGGCTGTGGGCAGCCCACGGCTGCACATATGTTGTGTGTTTGTTTCCTCCACATCCCACATGTGTTCATGGGTGAGTGAATGAGTGTGGCAGAGGCTGCTACAAGGAGACCCCACTGGAAACCCCTGCCCTGAGTCCCTCTATCTTTGGCAGACCTACAATGTGGACAGACATGTCCCTGACAGTGCGGGGACAGGCACAGCCTATCTCTGCGGGGTGAAGGGCAACTACAAGACCATAGGGGTGAGCGCGGCCGCCCGCTACGGGGAGTGCAACACCACGTTCGGCAACGAGGTGATCTCCGTGCTGGAGCGAGCCCGCAAAGCTGGTAACGGGGGATGCAGGGCTGGGGGGCCATGTGGGGACAAGGGGCGACACACCGGGGGCTTCCTGCCAGTGGGGATCCCACAGCTTGTTGGCGGGGACCCTGTGTTGCCCTCGGTGGGGCCTGATGAGCGGGGTTTGGCAGGGAAGGCGGTGGGCATCGTGACCACGACGCGGGTGCAGCACGCATCGCCCTCGGGAACCTACGCTCACGTGGTGGACCGGAACTGGTACGCGGACGCCAGCATGCCCCAGGAGGCGCGGCAGCAGGGCTGCAAGGACATCGCCTGGCAGCTGGTCCACAACGTCGACATCAACGTGAGCGCCACACATGGGAGGAGGAGAGCGGGGACAGACCCCTCTCAGGGCACCCCCACTAACACTTCGACCACCTCATCCCCTCCAGGTGATCCTGGGTGGTGGTCGGATATACATGACCCCCGCGGGGACGCCGGACCCTGAGTACCCCGCCGACAGCAGCCAGAACGGGATACGCGAGGATGGGAACAACCTCATCGACATGTGGCTGGAGGCACGGCCGGTGCGTGGCGCATCAGGGACGCTCCTCTGCCCACTGCCCCTGGCACAGGACCAGGCACCCACTAACCCTCTGGGGGATCTGCCCACAGGGTGCCCGCTATGTCTGGAACAGGACAGAGATGCTGGCAGCTGCTGCCGACCCCAACGTGAATTATTTGATGGGTAACAAATGACCCCTGTGCCAGGACACAACAGGTGCTGGCACACTCAGGCACTGATCCTGTCCCCAACACATTCCCTCACAGGTCTCTTTGAACCCGTGGACACGAAGTACAACCTGGTGCGTAACACCACCCTGGACCCCTCACTCACCGAGATGACAGAGGCAGCCATCACCGTCCTGAGCAGGAACCCCAATGGCTTCTACCTCTTTGTGGAAGATAAGTTTGGGCTCATGTTCTCGGGGGCAGTGAGAGAGCACTGTAGGGTGGGGGTAGGACATTTGCATGTTGGTCCCCAGCCCACTGTGGGTGCCCATCTGCAGGTGGCAGAATTGACCGTGGCCACCACGAAGGTTCACCCCATAAGGCACTGACGGAGGCGGTGGAGTTCGACTGTGCCATCGAGCGGGCGGGCACCATCACAGATGAGGCTGACACCCTCACCGTCGTCACCGCTGACCACTCGCACGTCTTCACCTTCGGGGGCTACACCCTGCGTGGCTCCTCCATCTTTGGTGGGGCTCTTCCCTCTCCTGGGTACTGCCAACCCTGTGGCACCCTGACTGTGGCCAGAGGGATGATATGGGTGTTCCTTGGCTGATCCTACTCATCATCCTCCTCCACTGCCCCTTCCCCAGGTGTGGCGCCTACAACAGCCAGTGACGGGAAGAACTACACATCGATCCTCTACGGGAATGGTCCAGGATACCCTGGCCCTGACCGGCCCAATGTGGACCTGGAAACAGCCAGTGAGGACACAGAGACCATGGCTTGGGTGGTGGGGTGGGAGCCTTCATTGTACCCCCTCACCTCCTTCTCTCCCCTATCCAGTGCAGTTCGATTACCAGCCACAGGCGGCTGTGCCAATGAAGTCGGAGACCCATGGTGGTGAGGACGTGGCCATCCTGGCCAAGGGCCCCATGGCCCACCTCTTCCACGGCGTGCAGGAGCAGACCTATGTAGCTCATGCCATGGCCTACGCCGCCTGCATCGAGCCCTACACTGACTGCCGCCAGCGGAACTCCGGCCCCGGCACCCGCGGCACCCTCCTGGCCCTGCTCCTGCCTGCCCTCCTTCTGCCCCTCTTCCACTGATCCCGTGTTCCTAGGGCACCCCACGGGGCAGACTCACCTTCCCCTCCCTCCCCACGGTGTGGCACCTGCAGGCAGCTTTCTGAAGCATCCCTGCTCTGGATGCAGCAGCCATGGGGACACCGAATACCAGGCAGAGGGGCCTTAAATAAACTCACAGTGTGACACTGGTGGGACAGGCGTGTTTGTGGAGTGGGGGTGCCTGTGCCAGGTGGGCAGGGCTGGGGGTGCTGCCCGCTGCTCCCATCCCCTGGCCATGGCCCCTGGCAGCCACCCAGCATATCCAGTGCTTTATTGACCAGAAACAGCAGCAGAAAATACAGCAGTGTCCGTGTGCCTGCACTCCCAGGCAGGCTGGCATCACCCGGCCCTGCTGCATCGCTGTGCCCACCTCAGCAGGGCTGGTGCATGGACAGGAGGGGCTGGCATGGGGATGGCACCATGCAGGGGAGGTTATTGGCATGGGGCAGCCCCTTGGAGACAGTAAAGTCCTCCCCCTGTCTTGACTGCAAGCTGCCTGGCTGCCGGGTTTCCTAGAATTTTGGGATCAAATGTATTTGTCACTCTGGATCCTCTGGAAGTCATGTGGGACACACTAATTTATTATTGATAGTCCACAAGAGCAACAGCACAATGTGGGGTGCTTCTTCAGGGCTGAGCTCTGTACCCTGAGCCCAGGACCTGATGATGCAGCCGAGCCCAGCTGCTGGCAATTGGTCCTGGGCCCCACAGGGCTCTCTCCCCATCCCTTTGGGCTGCTGGCCCCACACAAGGTGAGCCTCCTGCCCCAATAGCTGTTACATGTGAGGAGAACAGGGGCTCACCTGGGCAAAGGCGATGAAGAAGAGCTGGTCGTGTGTGTATTTCATGTGGTGCAGGGGGTGCTTGGGGCCGTGCTCCCTCACCCACTTCTGGTAGGCCTGGAGAACAAGGGGTGCCCTCAGCATGGCCTGGGTACTCCCCCAAACCCACCCTGGACCTACCCCAAAGCCCCCAGCAACCAGCAATCAGGAGACCTCCCCTTCCTGCAGGGGGCGGAGGGTTTGGGCATCTCCTCCCCTCAATAGGGATGGCATAAGCACTGCCCGTGGCTCTGAGACCCAGAGTGGGGGAACACTTGCATAGTAGGCGAGTTTGAGCCCCCCCATGTCAGTGAAGAGAGCTCCCAGGGCCATTCCAAAGTGCTTGTTGGCCTGGCTCAGGCAGATCTTTCCCGGCTCCAGCTGCTTCTCATTGCCCTCCATCTCCTTGGAGAGCTCGTGGATGGCATCGCGGAACGGGGTGGAGAGGTGCTCGCTCAGCACCACCACGATGCGCCACAGCATGTAGTTGTGAAGGATCCTGTGACAGGGACGGGAGCGGCCCTCAGCACGTCCCAGGCACAGGGGAGGGTGGGAACTTGCGCCACGATGGGGACACCCCTGCACGGGGACACCTCTGCTCAGGGACACGGGGGGCCATGGCTGCAGGGGGCACAGGGACAGGCTGGCACCACGTCCCTCCCTGATGTGCAGTGAGTCTGGTGAGGCTCAGCAGGCCTCCAGGCACGACCAGGATGCTGTGGGGCTCACAACGGTGCCTTTTCCCATGAGCTTTCCCAGATTTCCTGTGCCCAGCCCGGCCTTCCAGCACCAGCAGGAGGGTGATGGTGGGAGGTTCCAGGCACAGCTGTCCTGTGTCCCCTGCCAGGCTGGGAAAGGTGCCAGGGGCACAGGGGGTGCCAGCCCCCCTCACCTGCTGGGTGTCACACGGATGAGGTTGGACACCTTGTGCATGTAGTCGGTGGCCAGCAGCACCACCTCCTCCTCCTCCGAGAAGTTGTCATGGAAGATGCGGTCCAGCAAGCGCTTCCACTTGAGCTGCCAGGGCAGGCACTGTCAGGGGGGCATGGGCACCCCTACTCCATGCCACCCTGGAGGGGACCCCCTCCAGGCTTTCAAGCCTCTCACCAGGCAGCAGGGAAGGGATGCTCAGGGCCACCCCCCATTGTCCTGTGGCACCCCAGTCCCCAGCACTGCTGGCAGTGGGGTGCCCTCTGTCTGCCAACCATGCTGGCTGCTGCTCCCTCTCCTGGTGTCCCCAAGGCACCATTGTGCCCCCCTCACCTTCTCGCTCTCCTCATCCTGCCCCAGGTAGAGGGTCCGTTCGGGCAGGGTCAGCCCGTCCTGGTCGATCTGGGCCAAGAGATGGGCAGTGGGTGAGCAGAGGGAGGGCCCTGTGCTGGGCCAGGCCCCCTCCCCTTCCCCGTATCGCAGAGTGGCCCTGGTGTCCCTGGAGCCCAAGGATGGCAGTGTGCTGGAGCAGCCCCAGGAATGGCCACGTCGCTGCCTCAGTTCCCCTCCTGCTAGAGGCTGCTGCAGCTGCAGCAGGCAGCAGGCAACAGGCTGGGAGTGCTGGGCAGAGAGCAGGCCCCTGCTCCATGGCCTGACTGGCACATAGGCTGCCTCACAGCCTGCCCCGTGCTGCCACCACTCTGTGTCCAGAGCAGCCCCACTGCTGTGCTGCAGCCTGCATGGCGAGCTGCATGGACAACCTCACTCCTCACACACAGCCCTGCTGTGCTGTGAGCACAGGCACAGCCTCCAAGCCAAACACACACCTGAGCACACTTGCACATACCTGCACACTCACACACACACACACAAACATGCACCCTCTCCTTCTCTCTCTGGCTCAGCTCCCCTCCACTCACTTCACCAGCCCCCCTGCACTCACACAGCCGCAGCGCTGCCCGCACAGCCACGGGCCCCTCCAGCCTTCCACGGGGTGCAGGAGCAGCACTACATCGCCCATGCCATGGCCTACGCCGCCTGCCTCGAGCCCTATGCCACAGAGCCTGGGTGCAGGGCAGCCCGCAGGGCCTCCCATGGCACACAGTCCTCCCCACAGCCCCTGCTGGCCCTCCTGGCCCTCTGCATGGCTGCCCTCACAGTGAGGGGCTGAGAGTCCCACTGTGGGCAGGACCAAGGGATGCAATAAACACAGGTTGTTTGTCTCCATCCTCCGTGCAAAGGTTCACAGTGGCCGTGACCTCCCGAGGCGCTGCCCTGTGCCTGCCTCCCCAGCTGGCTGTGCCTCCTGGCTCTCCCCTGGGACCAGCACTGGAGGCACTGGGGTGCAGGTGGTGATGAAATGAGAGTGAGGAGAGGCAATGTCCTCCCCAGCTTTGCCTGGTTGGAGCACTGTACACAAGGGTTGGTACATTCCTATCAAGGGCTGAGCAAGGAGCAGAGATTTGGTCCACATCCATGGATTTATTGCTCATGAAAGCCTGGGAAGAGAGCAGGGTGCTCGGTGCACAAGTGACCCCAGATGCTCCCCGTACCCACCGTTGCCCCAGCTCAGAGCTGCCCATGGCAGCCTGGGACAGGGCATTGCCCTGCCTGGCACCACAGCACCGTGCCCGGGGCAGCGTTTCCTGCCCGCACTGCATTTCCTCTTGTCCCTGCATCTGTCTGTGCCCCAAGCCCATCTGTGCCCAGCAGGCACAGGGCCTTGTGCCAAGGAGGTGACACGAGCCCAGGCCATGGCCTTTGCACTCAGCAGAGATGTGGTGACACACACCTCCACACACCCTGCTAGGGCTGATCCCTGTCCAAAGTCCCTCCCCCATCTGCTGGATTTACAGACAGTGCCAGCAGCGTTGGCCTGTCAGATCTCACCATGCAGCTGCTGGCATCCCTCACCCTCTGCCTCTGCGTGGGGTTCAGCACCGCTGTCATTCCAGGTGGGGACAAGGACGGGGCTGGGTGCCTGGCTGGCTGGGGTGGGTGCCCAGGGAAGCAAGGTGCCATTGTGGCTGGCCGCAAGGAGGGCCTGGGGAGGGGAGCTGGGGCTGCCCAGCTGAACAAGAATTAACGGGGCTTAGTCACCCCTGCCCTTCTCAGGGTTTTGAACCAGTATTCCCCCAGGTTTTCACTTGCTTCCGTGCTGGGGGCTGGTCTGGAGGAAGCTCCTGTATCCTCTGTCACCACTCCCTACCATGGATTTGGCTCTATCCCACTCACCAGATAACTCCCCATTGTGTCTGGTTTTGCTGTCCCCCCTTGTTCCCTGCCCCAGGACCCTGGGCCCAGGCAGTCGCTGCAAGCCTGCACGGTCTCCCCCCACCCCAAAGAGCCCCCGTACCACCTGGTCCATGAGAGAGGAGGCCCCAGCATGGGAGTGTGCAGGGAACAAGCACCCCTGAGGTCTGGGTACCCCTCAGGGGTGCCCCAGGGATGCACATGCTGTTGTGCTGGGCCTGATGGGCATTTGCACTGTCCCAGCGGAGGAGGAGAATCCATCCTTCTGGTACAGGCAGGCAGCTGCAGCCATCGATGCCTCCTTAAAACTCCAGCCCAGGATACATGAAGCAAAAAACCTCATCATTTTCCTTGGGGATGGTGAGTCCAGCTGGCACCCCAGCAAGCAGGCTGGCATGGCCAGTACTCTTCTGAGTGGGATGTGTGCAGGGCGCCTGGTCCAGAGGGTGACCGGGACCCTCTCTCTGCCCAGGATTTGGGATACCCACCATCACAGCCACCCGCATCCTCAAGGCACAGCAGCGGGGGAAGCTCGGCCCTGAGACCCCTCTTGCCCTGGATGCTTTCCCCTATGTGGCTCTGTCTAAGGTAAATTCCAGCGTGCTGGAAAAGGGGCTGTGGTGATCCTGGGCATGGGGCTGTGGGCAGCCCACAGCTGCACATATGTTGTGTATTTGTTACCTCCCCATCCCACATGTGTTCATGGGTGTGTGAATGAGTGTGGCAGAGGTTGCTGAGGGGACACGCCACTGGAGACTCCTGCCCTGAGTCCCTCTATCCTTGGCAGACCTACAATGTGGACAGACAGGTCCCTGACAGTGCGGGGACAGCCACAGCCTATCTCTGCGGGGTGAAGGGCAACTACAAGACCATAGGGGTGAGCGCGGCCGCCCGCTACGGGGAGTGCAGCACCACTTTCGGCAATGAGGTGATCTCCGTGCTGGAGCGAGCCCGCAAAGCTGGTAACGGGGGATGCAGGGCTGGGGGGCCATGTGGGGACAAGGGACGACACACCGGGGGCTTCCCGCCAGTGGGGATCCCACAGCTTGTTGGCGGGGGCCCTGTGTTGCCCTCGGTGGGGCCTGATGAGCGGGGTTTGGCAGGGAAGGCGGTGGGCATCGTGACCACGACGCGGGTGCAGCACGCATCGCCCTCGGGAACCTACGCTCACGTGGTGGACCGGAACTGGTACGCGGACGCCAGCATGCCCCAGGAGGCGCGGCAGCAGGGCTGCAAGGACATCGCCTGGCAGCTGGTCCACAACGTCGACATCAACGTGAGCGCCACACATGGGAGGAGGAGAGCGGGGACAGACCCCTCTCAGGGCACCCCCACTAATACTTCGACCACCTCATCCCCTCCAGGTGATCCTGGGTGGTGGTCGGAAATACATGACCCCCGCGGGGACGCCGGACCCTGAGTACCCCGCCGATAGCAGCCAGAACGGGATACGCGAGGATGGGAACAACCTCATCGACATGTGGCTGGAGGCACGGCCGGTGCGTGGCGCATCAGGGACGCTCCTCTGCCCACTGCCCCTGGCACAGGCCCAGGCACCCACTAACCCTCTGGGGGATCTGCCCACAGGGTGCCCGCTATGTCTGGAACAGGACAGAGATGCTGGCAGCTGCTGCCGACCCCAACGTGAATTATTTGATGGGTAACAAATGACCCCAGTGCCAGGACCCAACAGGCGCTGGCACACTCAGGCACTGATCCTGTCCCCAACACATTCCCTCACAGGTCTCTTTGAACCCGTGGACACGAAGTACAACCTGGTGCGTAACACCACCCTGGACCCCTCACTCACCGAGATGACAGAGGCAGCCATCACCGTCCTGAGCAGGAACCCCAATGGCTACTACCTCTTTGTGGAAGATAAGTTGGGGCCCATGTTCCTGGGGCCAATGAGAGGGGGCTGTAGGTTGGGGGTTGGAGGTGTACGTGCTGCTGTTGGTCCCCAGCCCACCGTGGGTGCCCATCTGCAGGTGGCAGAATCGACCATGGCCACCATGACGGTGCAGCCCATAAGGCACTGACGGAGGCGGTGGAGTTTGACTATGCCATCGAGCGGGCGGGCACCATCACAGACGAGGCTGACACCCTCACCGTCATCACCGCTGACCACTCACACGTCTTCGCCTTTGGGGGCTATACCCTGCGTGGCTCCTCCATCTTCGGTGAGGCTCTTCCCTCTCCTGGGTACTGCCAACCCTGTGGCACCCTGACTGTGGCCAGAGGGATGATATGGGTGTTCCTTGGCTGATCCTACTCCTCCATTGCCCCTTCCCCAGCTCTGGGCCAAAAGAAAACCATTGATGGGAAGAACTACACATCAATCCTCTACGGGAATGGTCCGGGATACCGAGACGGTATACGGCCCAATGTGGACCTGGAAACAGCCAGTAAGGACACAGAGACCATGGCTTGGGTGGTGGGGTGGGAGCCTTCATTGTACCCCCTCACCTCCTTCTCTCCCCTATCCAGTGCAGTTCGATTACCTGCCACAGGCGGCTGTGCCACTGGATTCAGAGACCCATGGTGGTGAGGACGTGGCCATCCTGGCCAAGGGCCCCATGGCCCACCTCTTCCACGGCGTGCAGGAGCAGACCTATGTAGCTCATGCCATGGCCTACGCCGCCTGCATCGAGCCCTACACTGACTGCCGCCAGCGGAACTCCGGCCCCGGCACCCGCGGCACCCTCCTGGCCCTGCTCCTGCCTGCCCTTCTTCTGCCCCTCTTCCACTGATCCCGTGTTCCTAGGGCACCCCACGGGGCAGACTCACCTTCCCCTCCCTCCCCACGGTGTGGCACCTGCAGGCAGCTTTCTGAAGCATCCCTGCTCTGGATGCAGCAGCCATGGGGACACCGAATACCAGGCAGAGGGGCCTTAAATAAACTCACAGTGTGACACTGGTGGGACAGGCGTGTTTGTGGAGTGGGGGTGCCTGTGCCAGGTGGGCAGGGCTGGGGGTGCTGCCCGCTGCTCCCATCCCCTGGCCATGGCCCCTGGCAGCCACCCAGCATATCCAGTGCTTTATTGACCAGAAACAGCAGCAGAAAATACAGCAGTGTCCGTGTGCCTGCACTCCCAGGCAGGCTGGCATCACCCGGCCCTGCTGCATCGCTGTGCCCACCTAGGCAGGGCTGGTGCATGGACAGGAGGGGCTGGCATGGGGAGGGCACCGTGCAGGTGAGGCTATTGGCATGGGGCAGCCCCTTGGAGACAGTAAAGTCCTCTCCCTGCCTTGGCTGATGCTGGGATGGATGTGGTAGTGCTGGGTGAAGGGTTTGGGCTGGGTGGACACAAAAGGGGGTACCGGTGTGCCTGTGCGTGCCCTTGTTCCTCCATGGGCAATGAGGATCCCTCACTGCCCAGGGCAGGTGATAGGAGGGGGATGAGCAGGAGGAAGCTGCCCAACCCCAGTGTGTCTCTCCTGCCTACATCCCTATGGCAGCTGCCTGCCTTTGGGGTGACCCCCTGTGACACCGGAGGTTGCCCCCTTTACTGAGAATAGGAAGGGAGATGGGAAGTTGGGGAGTGGGCACAAGGTGTCACTTGGGCAGGGGAGGGGATGGAGGGTCCCAGCCTGCTGGAGGGGGATCAGCCTCACCACACCGAGCATTTGTGCACTGGGTTCATGGGCGAGTTCTTGGGGCAGTGGAAGACCCGTCCAAACTCCTCAAACTGTGAGACGCTGCCCAGGACCCTGCCGAGAGAGGAGAGGACCTCAGAGCTGGGCAATCCTGCCCCCTGCACTGCTGCCTCACACCCCATTCACAGCACGTTCTCACCCCAGCAGAACGCCACCCCTGCCCCAGGGATATCACCCAAAATCTGCTGGCACCAGCACTCCAAAGGGTGCTTATCCCACTTTGCACAGCACTAATATCTGTTGGAAAGGCTGGCACCCACCATGCCCTCAGCCCCCCATTTTGGGAGCACCCAGTACCTGTAGTGCTCCGGGGCGTGCTTGTCTGTCAGCACCTGCAGGTAGATGGACTGTGATCTCCGCTTGATGCACCAGTTCTGCAGGGGACAAAGCTTCCATGGACAAACCACATGGGGCATCCTGGGTCCTGGCAACCACCAGGACACCATGGCCCTTCTGGCTGCTAGGGATTGAGGGCAGTGATGCCCTGATTGAATTTGTTATTGTAGGGTCTCCTAAAAGCCTGTGTACATGGTCTAAGTGGGTTGGGAAAGTGTGGAGTCATTTCTGTTATTGTGGGGTCTCTGGGGTCGTAAGCTGCCTGGCTGCCGAGTTTCCTAGAATTTTGGGATCAAATGTATTTGTCACTCTGGATCCTCTGGAAGTCATGTGGGACGCACTAATTTATTATTGAGAGTCCACAAGAGCAACAGCACAATGTGGGGTGCTTCTTCAGGGCTGAGCTCTGTACCCTGAGCCCAGGACCTGATGATGCAGCCGAGCCCAGCTGCTGGCAATTGGTCCTGGGTCCCACAGGGCTCTCTCCCCATCCCTTTGGGCTGCTGGCCCCACACAAGGTGAGCCTCCTGCCCCAATAGCTGTTACATGTGAGGAGAACAGGGGCTCACCTGGGCAAAGGCGATGAAGAAGAGCTGGTCGTGTGTGTATTTCATGTGGTGCAGGGGGTGCTCGGGGCCGTGCTCTCTCACCCACTTCTGGTAGGCCTGGAGAACAAGGGGTGCCCTCAGCATGGCCTGGGTACTCTCCCAAACCCACCCTGGACCCACCCCCAAGTCCCCAGCAACCAGCAATCAGGAGACCGCCCGGGTTTGGGGCATCTCCTCCCCCTCAGTAGGGATGGCATAAGCGCTGCCCGTGGCTGTGACACCCGGGGTGGGGGAACACTTACATAGTAGGCGAGTTTGAGCCCCCCCATGTCAGCGATGTTCTCCCCCAGTGTGTGTTTGCCATTCACCTGCCAAGAGAGGAGAAGTGACAGCATGAACAGAGGTGTCCCCATCCCCATGCTGGCACTGAGGCTGCAGCATATGCCCTGAGGAATTTCCAGGCTAAGGTGTGATGAATTGCTGGTCTCAGGGCTGGGCAGGGCAGAGTCAGTTCTCCTGCAGGCACCCAGCCCCAAGCCATGGGGCATCAGGGACCCCACTGTGGGGCAGCTGTGCCCTGCTGGGCATTGCCTGGCAGGAGAGGGGGTCTCACCCTCTGGTTGTAGACAGTGAAGTTGTCATAGAGGTTGACGATGCACTGCGCCTTCTTCAGGAACTTGCTGTACGACCGCTCCGTCCACCAGTGCACCAGGTTCCCATGCCGGTCGTACTGTCCCCCTGCCGAGGCAACCGCCACCTCCAGGAGTCCCAAGGGACCCAGGCATCCTGCCTGGCTGCCCCAGCCCATCCTCACATCCTCAGCCCATCCTCACATCCAGGCAGGATATAGGAGGGACACTCACCCCAGTCATCATAGCCATGGGTCAGCTCATGCCCAATGATGGTGCCAATCCCACCATAGTTCAGCGACCTGTTGGGTGGGGAACAGAGGTGAGAGGGTGGAGAGCATGGTGCTGGCAGGGATGGGGGTGACCCCATGACGTGGCAACCCCCCAGCCATCCCTCAGCCCCACACTCACTGCGGGAACTCGGGGTCGTAGAGCGTGGGCTGCAGGATGCCAGCAGGAAACACTGGGGACACAGGAGAACATTGCAGTTGGGTGTCACCCTGCCCTGTACCCACCCACAGCATCACCCAGCACCACGGGACCCTGGGCCTTGTCCCCATCCCAGATCCTCCCCGCTCCCACCCAGGGGCAGGCCAGGGACAGACAGTGCTTACCCATCTGGTTCTTGTTGGGCAGGTAGTAGGCGTTCAGGGCCTGGGGAGGCAGCAGCCACCTGCAAGGAGACAGCAGTGCTGGGCTGAACAGCACCAAGGGACATGGAAGGCCATCCCTTTGCACAGCTGGGGAACAGGGCGGCACTCCTGGCATCCCTGTGCCCTTCTGCCTACAGCCTGTGGGCTGCATGGGGACAGGGGACACTGGCACCATGCTGGGCCCCTCCATGTCCCCCCAGGACAAGGGGATACCCACGCGGACTTATCCACCTCCTGCCGGATCTTCTTCACCGAGAGCCTGATGCCGAAGGCGATGCTGTTGAGGATGTTCTTGAAGTAGGTCTTCTCATCCACCTCAAACTGGGGGGACACAGCCACATCAGGGGAGATGCCAGCCCCAAGAGTGTGGAGGGCAGGCCTGTGGCGTCCTCCCACCCCTGTGAGCCTTGGTGACTGTGTGGATGTGTCACAAGTGTGTTCTCATGTCCCATGCTGGGTGCCCACAGGGGCAGCTGCTTCTCTGTCAGCTCCGTGAGGCCTCTGGGCCACACCAGCATCCTCAGCCCCATCCCAGGATGGGGCTGAGCCCTGGGAGCTGCAATGTGGGGAAGGAGACACCATCCCAGACCCCAGGGACTGTATGGCACTGCCAGCGTGGGGCACCCTCCCAGCAGTGAGCACCAGGAGGGGGCTTGACTGGAGGTGGCTTCTCCAGAGAGCCTGATGCAGATGTGGGGACCATCTTCCCCCACCATGGGCCCATGTCCTCACATGCTCCTGGGTTATCCCTTGCCTCATATTCCTTGTCGATGGCTTCTGGCTTCAGGAGGAAATCGGGGTACCCAATCATCACCATCATATACCGGAGCTGTGGGCAAAATCAGTGGTGGGTTCAGGTCCCTAACCCATGTGCCTCTGCACTGGTGATGGGGCCAAAGACATGAGTGCATGCTAGGGGCCCCTACCTTGGCCCTGGCTGCTCTCCGTGTCTCCTCGTCCATCCAGTCCAGCTCATCCAGCCGCTGGTCAAGGATGTATTTGATGTCCTCCACCAGCTGCTGCACCTATGGTGGGACACCATGGTGCTGGCACGGCATCCCCACCACCCACCACCGGTCAGACAGCCATTGGTGGGGGCAGTAGGCCCTTTGGCAAGGTGATGGGAGATCGTGGTGACTTCCTGCCCATAAGCAGCATCACCTACCTTAGCTTTGCTGGCAGAAGAGAAGTGCTCCTCAACAAAGAGAGCTCCCAGGGCCATTCCAAAGTGCTTGTTGGCCTGGCTCAGGCAGATCTTTCCCGGCTCCAGCTGCTTCTCATTGCCCTCCATCTCCTTGGAGAGCTCGTGGATGGCATCGCGGAACGGGGTGGAGAGGTGCTCGCTCAGCACCACCACGATGCGCCACAGCATGTAGTTGTGAAGGATCCTGTGACAGGGACGGGAGCGGCCCTCAGCACGTCCCAGGCACAGGGGAGGGTGGGAACTTGCGCCACGATGGGGACACCCCTGCACGGGGACACCTCTGCTCGGGGACACGGGGGGCCATGGCTGCAGGGGGCACAGGGACAGGCTGGCACCACGTCCCTCCCTGATGTGCAGTGAGTCTGGTGAGGCTCAGCAGGCCTCCAGGCACGACCAGGATGCTGTGGGGCTCACAACGGTGCCTTTTCCCACGAGCTTTCCCAGATTTCCTGTGCCCAGCCCGGCCTTCCAGCACCAGCAGGAGGGTGATGGTGGGAGGTTCCAGGCACAGCTGTCCTGTGTCCCCTGCCAGGTTGGGAAAGGTGCCAGGGGCACAGGGGGTGCCAGCCCCCCTCACCTGCTGGGTGTCACACGGATGAGGTTGGACACCTTGTGCATGTAGTCGGTGGCCAGCAGCACCACCTCCTCCTCCTCCGAGAAGTTGTCATGGAAGATGCGGTCCAGCAAGCGCTTCCACTTGAGCTGCCAGGGCAGGCACTGTCAGGGGGGCATGGGCACCCCTACTCCATGCCACCCTGGAGGGGACCCCCTCCAGGCTTTCCAGCCTCCCACCAGAGGAGTGCATTATCCTCAAGTGGATTTAACTGGGACAGGTGGTGGGCATTGAGGGCATGGAGCAGGGAGACAGGGACAAGTGTGGGGCACAGGGAGGTGCAGGACAGGCTGACAGGCTGGCAGCAGGGGTGCTCACCGTGGGAGTGATGTTCTGCAGCTCAGCCAGGGTCACTTTGTGGTACATGCTGCCAACATCCCTGCGCACGTCGTCATACTCGGACACTGTGATCTGCACAGGGTGGGCATGGCTGTCACCATCCCACTGCCCGCCTTGAGGGTGACACAGGGATAGTACACTGGGATGGGGCACATGACTGGGCAACAGGGCATCTCTAATGTGGGTAATGACCCACATCCTTCCCACTCCCTGCCTCAGGGACTCTCTGCTGCCAGTGGGACCCTGAGGGCTGGTCAGAAGGTCCCAAGGAATTGGGTTATCTGAGAAATGGGCACACATGTCCCTCGAAGGTGCAGACTAAGGTCCCCAAGACCTGTACATGGATTCTACAAGGGCCCAGAGTGGCCTCACATGGAGTAGATGCAGGGCTGGAGTGGTTGCCCCAAGGGCTGGGACTGGGGGTTCTCAGGATGGGGGACTGTGTGCCTGAGGCTCTGCCATGAGGCTCTCAAGAGGATGAAATCCCCAAGTTCTAGGTCTGAATGTCCCCAAGGGCTGGGAGTGAAAGGCCCCATGGAGAGATGGGGATGAGTTTGCTCAGAAGCAGATATGGATGTCCCCAAAAATCTGTGACTGGGATGTCCAAGGGCTGGACAAGGGCACCCCAAGGTTCATGGCATGTATCCCTCTCACATTGGCGAGGTGCTGCTCCAGCTGCAGGATCTCCTGGGCTTTCTGCTCCACGTTCTCAGCCCCCAGGAGGGTGAGCAGTCGCTCCATGAACACTCGGTATGCGGCCAGGATCTGTTCAGAGGGAAGGGATGCTCAGGGCCACCCCCCATTGTCCTTTGGCACCCCAGTCCCCAGCACTGCTGGCAGTGGGGTGCCCTCTGTCTGCCAACCATGCTGGCTGCTGCTCCCTCTCCTAGCGTCCCCAAGGCACCGTTGTGCCCCCCTCACCTTCTCGCTCTCCTCATCCTGCCCCAGGTAGAGGGTCCGTTCGGGCAGGGTCAGCCCGTCCTGGTCGATCTGGGCCAAGAGATGGGCAGTGGGTGAGCAGAGGGAGGGCCCTGTGCTGGGCCAGGCCCCCTCCCCTTCCCCGTATCGCAGAGTGGCCCTGGTGTCCCTGGAGCCCAAGGATGGCAGTGTGCTGGAGCAGCCCCAGGAATGGCCACGTCGCTGCCTCAGTTCCCCTCCTGCTAGAGGCTGCTGCAGCTGCAACAGGCAACAGGCTGGGAGTGCTGGGCAGAGAGCAGGCCCCTGCTCCATGGCCTGACTGGCACATAGGCTGCCTCACAGCCTGCCCCGTGCTGCCACCACTCTGTGCCCAGAGCAGCCCCACTGCTGTGCTGCAGCCTGCATGGCGAGCTGCATGGACAACCTCACTCTTCACACACAGCCCTGCTGTGCTGTAAGCACAGGCACAGCCTCCAAGCCAAACACACACCTGAGCACACTTGCACATACCTGCACAGTCACACACACACACACAAACATGCACCCTCTCCTTCTCTCTCTGGCTCAGCTCCCCTCCACTCACTTCACCTGCCCCCCTGCACTCACACAGCCGCAGCACAGCCACGGGCCCCTCCAGCCTTCCTCCCCATTTCCCTCATACCCCCCTGCTCCCTTTTCTTTCCCGGAGAGGTGCTGAAACCTGCACCCCTCACACACACCCCAGCCCCTCATACACCCTGTCCACTCAGACCCATCGCACACCCACCCCCAATCACCTCCCCCCCGATACCCCAAGCCCTGACCCTTAGCCCCGGCTGTCACACCCATCTTCCCCCCGACGCCCACGGCGTCCCACCCCGCGCACTCCCGGTCCCGCTCAGCCCGCCCATCCTTTCCCTGGGACCGACGCTCCCTCTAGTGTTACACACGCGCGGCCCGGAGCCGGAGCGAGCCGCCCGGCCCCGCACACCCACTCACACCATATCCCACAGCCCCACCACCTCACAGGGAACGGGGCCGCTGGACTCCACCGCTGCGTCCCCGCACTGCCCTCGCCATCACCACCACCTCGTCGCCACCATGCGCACCCGTGCCCACCCTTTCCCTGCTATGCCCACCTCCGTGCCCATGAGCGAGCCCACCACGGCGTGCCCGCTGTGCCATTGCTGTGCTCCCTCCATGCCCACCGCTGCACCCCCGCACCCACCAAGAGACTCGGCCAGCCAGATAAAGGCCACCTGTACTCTGGTGGCACCTCAGGGAGAGTTACGTGGTCTGGCAGGGGTGGGAAAGACTCGGAAAGACTCAGAAAACCATGGGAAAATGCCCTGGCACAGTACTGGAGGCTTGGTGGGGATCTCCCTGCCTCTGCCTGGGGCTTGCCCCCCGTGTACAGGTGGCAGCCACAATGCCAAGGTGAGGGGCTAGGCTGCCAGCACTCTGGAGACCCTGGTGCCAGCTGGGCTGTCCTCAGCACCCAGGCAGGTGGCACTGCCTCACTCGGCGCATCCCTCTGCCCGTGTCCCCAGCCCTGTCCTGGAAATGCCACCCTCAGCCCAGGGTAGCCTGACACAGGGGCCCCATGCTGGAAAGACAGGAGGGTCCCCAGGGACAGAAGGGGTCCCCACCCCAGCCATCTGCTATAGCCAAGCCCAGACAGTGCACAGGCACTCGGTGCCTCTGCAGCAAGGACAGTGACATCAGGCAGGTGTCAGTGGCACTGCTGGGCGGCTGGAGCAGGGGGCAGCCAAAGGGGCACGGTGCCCTCACCCGGATGACGTAGCGGGAAGTGTTCCTCTCGTCCAGGCTGACGGTGAGGGAGAAGAGCACGGCAGCACTGTAGACGCCCTGTGTCTTGTAGAGCAGCTCGTTGATGTCCCTGCGGTCCGGAGGGGCATCCCAGCCACCGCACTCCCCAATGACCTCCAGCATGGGCCGGGGGCCGAGCCGATCGATCTCAGCCCGGTCCAGGCACGAGCGGAAAAACTCCTTGACCTTCCTCTCTGCCGAGGCGCGGGCTCGGCGCCGCACGGGGCGGCTCAGCAGCGCCCGCAGCTTGGCCTCATTCTGCTCGGCGATGGCCCCGATGGTGCCGTACACCAGCTTGTCCTCAGGGATGCCGTGCCGCCGGAGCCAGCCGCCACAGGCGAAGGAGTAGAAGTCCTGGCAAGGGTCTATGGTAGCATCCATGTTGGCACTTAAGAAGCGGGATGCCCGCAGGAAGGCCTTCTTCTCCTGGCACCCTTCCAGGCAGTAGCTGTCCCCTTCGGTCGCCAGGTACTTGAGGACCAACATGCACGTCAGGATGACGCAGAGCCCCGCAGCAAAGACCAGCCCCGAGAGCAGACAGACCTCCCGGCGGCTCCAGCGAGGCAGCCCCCCACGGCGCTTCTTGGCCCCTGCGCCCAGCTGGAGGGCGAAGCCGTTGGGCAACGTCCCGCTCTGGTACTTGCTCACGTACTTCACCTCCTGAAACTCATCATAGTGCGCGGTCAACGAGTAGGTCTTCTCCATGGCCGAGGATGGGGCTCCCCACCAGCAGCACTGGTGCAGGGGGCTCAGGGCAGGTGGAGGGCAGGCTCAGGCAGCCCACAGTTCATGCCGGAGCCGTGCCTGCCAGGGGAAGTGGTGGTGTCCGGGTGAGTAAGGAAGCTCCTGGAAAAGGCAGACAAGATGGATAAGGGGGGGGTTGGGAGGAGCAAGGGCGGGGGGGGGTTGCTTCTTGTCGTCATTGCTGTCTGTATATCCATCCCCACGCGTGCCCTTCTGCTGGCACTGAGATTGTCCATAGTGCCAGGAGCTTGGTGGCACTTCTACCCCATGGCTGTCCCCTCTGCCAGTTCCTTCCAGGCACCATCCAGGACAACTGCATGATGGCACACTTCAGTCTCTGGCACAGCTAATCTCACACCCCCCACACCCACACAGCGCTCCAGCCAGAGCACCCATGCCGGGTGAACGTCCAAGGTGTTCCAGTGAACCCAAACAGCACCATGAGAACCCTTCCCAACAAGGGGGAGCAGAAGGCTGCCAATCTCTCTGGGTGGGGTATGGGTGGGGTGAGCAGCTTGGGGAAGAGGGGCTTTGGGGAGATTTGTGAGGAGAGCCATGGGCTGGGTCAGGTTGTGTGGCCCCACGCTGGGTTGCACGGGTGGTGCTGTGCCGTGGTGGGCAGTGTTGCATTGTGCTGTGTGGGGTGGTGCTGCACTGTGTTGCATTGCATTGTGTCAAATTGTGGCACGGTGCGTGATGTGTGAACAAAGTTAATTCCAGTCTGGGGGGAACCCTGCACCCCGTGGACACATTACAGCATTCCCCCGCAATCACCACCACCATCCACCCAACCCCTCTCCACTGGCTGGTGCACGACAGGCAGGGGTGTCTGTCAGAGTGACACGCTGGGGAGGAGGGGGTCTGCCCACGGGAAGGGAGGGTGGGGACATAGATGGGTGGGGGGGTCTTCAAAGGGACACCCTGCTTCTTGCTTGGTGAAGAATGGTATCCGGATTTGCGGGGGGGGGGGGACGGGTTGGGGACAAAAAGCTGCTCGGGAGGTGGCCAGCATCCCCACAGCAGGGCTCCCCCGTGCCCCGTTCCTTCCACAACTTGGGCGAAGTTGTGCCCCGGCGCAACAGCCCGGCAGTGCCCGTGCCAGGGAGCTGCTGCCGTCGGAAAGTTAGCGGGGATGGCAGGCGGCACGGCAAAGCGTGGGGGGGGAAGGGGGGGGGGGGGCAGGGGGCTGCCCAGGAAGCTCGAAGGATGCTGCTCAGTACGCTCCCCGAGATCCTCAGGGGATGCTCGGGGTTCCCGGGGGATGCTGCCCGCGATGCTCGGAGGATGCCGCCTGCCCAGTATGTTCGGGAAGGTGCTTGCCGGGATGGCAGGGAAATGCTCGGGAAGTGCTAGGGAGATGCCGAACCGGGATGATGCCTTTGGTGCTCGTGGCCATGCTCGAGTGTTGCTCGAGGGATGCTCGGGAAGTGCTCCCCGGGATGATGCCCGGGATATTCGGGGGATTCTCGGGGAGAGCTCACCGGCAAGCACGGGGACTGCTCCCCGGGCTGCTCGCGGGGTGCTCACCGAGGTACTCGAGGGATGCTGGGGCGATGATCTCCGTTCTGCTGCCGGGGAAGTACGCGGGTGCTCGGGGGTCGCTCGTGGTTTGCTCACCGAGATACTTGGAGGATGCTCCCGGGATGCTGTGGCGACGCTGCCGGGATGCTCGGGGACGCTGTCCGGGATGCACGGGGGGCCGTGGGGATGCTCACCGGCTCTCTCAGGGGGTGTCAGGAGGCTGCCGGGGGCTGGCCGACCCCGCGCCACCCGTCCGGCTGCGCGCCCCGCGCTCCGCTCCGCGCCCCGCGCCGCGCCGCGGCTGGCGGAGCGGCGGGGCCGGAGGGAGGCGGCGGGGCGGGGAGGGGGTGGTGTCTCCAGCCCGGCTCTCCCGCAGGCCAGGCTCCATTAACGAGATTATTATGCAAAAGAAGCAGCCCTGTGCCACCCGCCAGCCTTACCTCATCCTCGCCGGCGGGGAGGTACGGCAGGGGTGTCACTGGGCCCCTTTACCCCGGGGGGGTCTGGCACAGGGCTGGCAGTGCCAGTCCGCCTGGCACTCTCCCTGCGGGGACCCTGCCGCCACCCCCCGGCAGCCGGAGACCCAGGAGGGGCACGGGTGGGCACGGCCGACGGCCTGTGCCAGGAGCATCCCGGCGCCGCGGCACCCGCTCCCTGCCCGGCACCCTGGGGGAACCGGCCCGGCCCGGCCCGGTCCCGTTCTGCCGGAGGGGGTGCAAGGGGACAGACTGTGGGTGGGCAGGAGACAGAGCCTGAAAGGCTCCGGGTGAGACGGTGGGCACGGGGGTGGCAGGGGTGGCACGAGGAGGAAGCCGTGCATTCGAACACACACGCAAAGGTCCGGGAATATTAAACTGCATTGCAGATAAATCCCCAACATAAATATCGTGAGCTGCTCTGCCACGGGGGGGCCCAGCAAGGAGATTTATAGCCCAGCAATTCCCACGATGGCCCCCTGCAGTGCCTGGGTACTCCGGCCCCCCGCAGCCATCCTGCCTGTTGTGCTCAGGGGTGTCCTGCTACCCTCACCCTCCCGTGCCAGCACATCCCTGGGTGCTCAGAGAGGGCTCTGGGTCTCCTGGGTGCTGGGGAGGGACAGCACATACTGGGTGCTGTGCTGTGGCATGGGGCCCTACTTGTCATGGCACAGGTGGCTCAGTGTTGTGGGACCTGCTGTCTTGTCCTGTGGGTACTGTGGGCTGGCCCCAGGCACAGCTTTCAGTGCCTGGGGCTGCTGAGGCTGCTCTTTCTGTGCTGGGGTGCTGGGCATGGCACGGGCATGGTGCCTTCTGCAGCAGCCAGACCCAGCACCACCTGCACAGGCAGTGACACACATGTACATCACGTGTACACCCACACACAATGACATGCACCAGCACAGACACACACTCTGTGACTTCACACACATTCTCACACTCAAGCACTCACTGCCATCCACACGTACCCTGGCACACTAAACACAAGCTCAGGTGTTGCAGCTCAGCTTTCATGGGGCACACACCAAGGCAGAGAGACTCATGAATTCCACGAGAGAGACACCTCAGGCTCGGGCATCCTAAGCAGCCAGGTGTCACCAACGCCAGTGGGATGCAAGGGCACCCAGTCAGGCTGCTTCATGGATGGGCACAGGGAATCCAGCCTGCTGCTCATGAGGGTGCTGGCTGGAAGAGAGGGGCATAGGATTCCCCATGCCTGCACTTACCCAGCCCTGAGACACACTTGGTACCTTGGTTGGAGCATGATGGATGCACATGGGGGGTGGGGAGGGCCTGGTGTTATTAACAGCCCTGGGTATTGCTCCAACAGGGCTGTAAAAATTAAAGGCGTGTGGATATAAAATAATGGATAAATCTGAGCTGGCCGCAGAGCTCTGCGGTGTCCCACAGGTGCTGGCATCTCAAAAAGCCAGGGTACAGCAGGTGTGGGATGGGTACCTGTGGGCAAATATGGGGCATCAGGCAGTGCCTGCACCCTCTTCCAAATGCTGACTTTCCCAAAAAAGGTCCGCTGAGTGCCCGAGAGGTATCCAGGCAGTGCCAACCTGTGGAACCGGTACTGCAAGGCAAGCAGCTGCTACCGGAGCTGGAATGGAAGAAAAGAACTTACCCCTTTGCAGGCTGGGCTGGGGGACAGGGTACCTGCCTCTGGATGCCCAAACGCTGCCCAGCCCACACACACCCAACAGCAGGATCCGTGCCACAGGGCCAACACACCCAGAGATCACCAGGTGGGTGTGGGCATCCCGTGGCCCGGCGCTCATCATCACCCAGCCCGCCAGCCCCACTCCGCCCTGCCCATCCCGCGGGCCACCCCGCCGGCATCCTCATTTTCCCCAAGATTAGCCGCGGCGCGGGAGCCTCCGCGCATCGCCAGCAGGTGACAAATAAGATTTTTCCACTCTCCCGAGCACCCGGCATGGGTCTGTCATTGAAAATGCAAAGCAGCGCGGTGCCAACCTCCGCCATCCGCTCTCACCTCTGTCAGCCCCTCAGCGCTGAGCACCCAGCCAGATGAACGCCCCACCATCACCTCTAGACCCCCGCTCCGCCCGCTGTGCTCCCTCGGCAGTGCTGGGGTGCAGGGCATGGTGCCTTCACGCCCAATAAAATAGAGCAGCTTCCCGGGGCTTTCTTAGAGACTAGTTTTGGAGTGTCAGCCTGGGTAGGCAACACGGCCTGTTGGTGCACCCACATGCCTGGCGGAGGTTTGCACCAGTTATCCCTTATAGGAAACACCTGGCCCAAGAATTGCCTGTTTAGGGTGGGCATCACCCCACAAGTCCCACCTCAAGGAAGCCCATCCCCAGCACCCAAGGCGGGAGTACGAGAGTGCTCCGCCCCACAGCTGAGCACATCCACCCATTACCCACAACCCTCAACCGTGGACTCACCTTTCCCAAATCCCTCAGTCGACGTCGTCGTCTCCCCCCTCCCCCACCCCAAAACCCCTCGGTCTCCCCCAGCTCCAAACCTGGCATCCCATTAGTGCCGTGCCCCAGCTCAGAGCACGGCACTCCCCCAGCAGCCCCCAGCCCCACTCCCCCCGCCGCCGCCGCGTCTCCCCTCCGCTATTGTCAGAGGGTTGCCTCTGCCTCTGTCTGCGAAATTAATTCGGAGGTGGAGAGGGAGAATTATGTAAAGTGTGGTTATTCTGGAGCGGCGGGGGAAGCGCGGCTGATGGCAAAGTGCCTTTTTGTGTGTTTAATATGCATTTTTTTCCAGCGGTGCATTTTCAGGCGGGTAATTTGCTGTCTTTTCAGACCCCGATCAGTATCATTTCTCCGGCAATGACAGCTTTTATTTGCACTGAAATGAATGCTGCAAAATTTCCAAGAAATAGCCGAGGCCCTGTTGGCTGCCCACCCCCACAGGGCCGGGGCATGGGCACCCACCCCCGCAGCCCCCTGCCCATGGCCCCACTTGGCAGCAGAGTCATGGGGTTCTGGGCAGATGCATGAGCCAGTTTGCACACCCCGAGTGCACAAGGATGTGCGCTCCCCTGGCTCCCCCTTCCTGGAGCCCTGTGTGCACCATCAGGGTGTCACACCTAGGGGTGGGTATATACACCCACACCAACGTGTGTGCACACACAGACACCCCTTGTGCACGTGTGCAGCCCCCAGCACAGCACCCCCTCCCATGTGCACATGCACACACACTCTCTCCTTGTTTATGTATATCCCTGCCTGAACATCTACACACATACACACACGTGTACCTGCTTGTGTGCTGGTGGGCCCTTTCCCCACTTTCCCCAGACCCTGGCATAGCACCCCTGATCCAAACCACCAGGAGGGTTTGGGGGTCCCCAATTCACTGGGCTCTACCCCAGCACAGGCCAGCTCTCGGGGAAATCAAGGCACAGAGGGGGGAGGCACTGATGGGTGCTCTCTGCACAGTCCATCCCCTCTGAGCACAGACAGCAATGGGTGGGAGTCTGGAGGAGATGCAGGGCTGTGACTGTGGCTGTTTGTCTGCACCTCTGGCTGTTGGGAAAGAGGAAAAACGCTGTTTGTGTAGGTGTGTGCCGCGTGGGCGTTGCGTGCCGGAGCTGGTTTGCCGGAGCCGCGGCGCGGGCGCACGGTGCTGCCTTTGCAGCGGCCGTGATGCTGCACGAACACACCCGGCTGTGCATGTGCGTGCCCGTGTCAGCCCCCGCCCGCGCAGGGCCGCGGGTCAGCGTGTCTGCAGCGCTGCCTCGGGCACACGTGTCCACGTCCGCGCGTGGGCATCTCTGAATGGGACAGCAGCCCTGGATGTGCCCAGGCACTCGTGGCCCGGGTGTAACACGAGTGGTGTTGCAGAGTGCTCATGCGTGGGCAACGCTGCACCTGCCTACAATGCTGTGGGGGGCTGCATGGTCCTGAGCCTGGGGTCCCATGCACCCCTAGCCCCGGGACCCCACCTGCAGAGGTGCTGGTGCCTGGCATGGCCAAGGTTAACACTGCTGGAGCCCATGGGCACAGTGAGGGGAAGCTTTAATTTAATGAAGTGTGAGGCTTTTTATGGGCTTTTAATTACGTGGTGATAATTAACATTATAGGCCTCCGGGTCCCGCTGGTGCCAGGCTGCCCTGTGCCAGCTTCCGACTGTTTGTAAATAAATCCCGCGGGATGTGTGGTGCTCGCCGCAGGGCACCCAGCTCCTGCAGCAGGGAGCAAAGCCAGCCCCAGCCCCCTCCTCCCCAGCCAGGGCAAAATCCACTGCAAAATGTGGGTCTCCACCATTTTTCCCACCAGCTGCACCCAACCACCTGGATTTTGCCAGCCCTCTGCCTGACCAGAGCTGCCAGCCAGCAGCGCCAAGTTTGGTGAGAGCAGGCACAGGCAGCAGTGCCACACTTGTCACCCCTGCTGGAGCACAGCCTGGCTGGGAACAGCCCCCCGTGCGGGGGCTAATAGGAAGCAATCCATCAGGCAGCACTGGGCACACTGCCCACCCGCCAGGCACCCGATGGATTTATCGTCCAGCACCTAGGCAATTTCCTGCCCTCCTCTAATCAATAAGGGAGGGCAGGGGGCAAGGCCAGCTTCCCCCTGCAGGTCATGATGTGTGTGGGGAAATAAAAATGCCCCAAGAAACAGGTCAGGAGACCCAGGTGTGTGGGTAAGGACCCCACCACAAATAATTTCCACATTTCCTGCCAGCACCAGGGGATCAGCAGCCATAGGGGTGGGGGGACTACAGATTAAAGCATCTGGATGGCCCCCATCCAACAGCATTGGGGGTACGGAGCAAGATCCAGGGTGCCATACACTGCACCATTAGGGCCAGTACCTGACTGCTTCCCCCACCCACCCAGCCTCACACAGGGAGCCCAGGCCTCCAGGATCCCCTCCCCCACCCTTTCCCATTTAATTTTTCCTAATGAAAGGCAGGAGGATGGCGGGGAGCTGGGGCACCAAGGTCGAGGCTGCCTTTAATCAATCCCCGCTGCTGGCTGGGTGCCCGGAGGAGCTGGCGGAGGAGAGGATGGGGGCTGCGGCAGGGGAGGAACTACAGAGGGAGTTGCAGGGTGCAACTAAGGGGCTCCCAGCAGACAATTGGGGCACCCAGTGCTTGCCCCCGCCCCAGGACCCCGCTATGCCCTACTCCAAAGAAAAGGCACCGTGAATGCACCGTGCTGCCCATCCAGCCCCAGAGCTGTGCCGGGATCCTGCCAGGACAGCTTTAATCCTCTGCAGGACACATCCCCGAAAATCAAACCCCCTTCCTGCACCCAGCTCTCACTGTGGGGTTGGGGTACCCTCTTTGCCCACCAGAAGGGAGACACTGGGGCCATCCCCAGGCTCAGACTGCTAAAGGCACTGGGAAAAGGAGTGTGCAGGGAGCCGAGGGGGACCTGGGGGTCACCTAGAGCTGGGTGCTGGTGACGGCACTCACCCCGTGCACCAGCACGGTGGGGCCCAGCCCGCGGGTGAGCAGCTCCAGCTGGTGCAGGTAGAGCGGGTAGAGGCTGGTGTCGGCCGGCGGCCGCGGCAAGTACAGGAAGCGCACGGCCGGCGCGGGGCTCTGCTCCAGGACCAGTTTGTTGGCAGCACACACGTACTCATCTGACACTTGGGTGGTGTTGGTCGGGAAGTTCACAACCCCTTCCTCCTCTTCCTCCTCCTCCGCTGGCCCTCCTGAGGGTCCCTGGCAGGTTTGCCAGTGCAGGCGGGTGATGGCATCCCAGGGCACCAGCTGGATCTGGGCCTGGATGCGCAGGTCCTTGAGGAGCTGGCGCAGTTTCTCCTCCTGGGCATGGGGCATGGCGCCTGCCTCCACGCAGAGGAAGAGGCGCAGGCGGGCCCGGCGCCAGGCCCGCGCCATGTTGAGGACGCAGGCCATCTGCAGCAGGAACAGGCTGCAGGTGTCGGCGTAGCGGGCGCTGTCGGGCCGCAGCAGGTTGACGGGCCAGACGTGGATAGTGGGCGGGGGGCTGGCGGCCCGCCGCAGCTCCCAGGCCTTGTCCAGGCTCTCCAGCTGCCGGGCCAGCAGGACATTGCGAAGCATCTTCAGGGCGTCAGCCACAATGCCCACATACTCCCGGGCTGACAGCAATTTGGGAGTGGAGGCTGCCCGTAGAGGGGGGAAGCCCAGGGGGATCTCCTCACGGGCGCTGGTGAAGGCGGGGTGCCGGGCTAGACCATCCTGCGGTGCCTCGTCGTCGTAGAAACCCAGCACCAGGGTGTTGGGGCGCATGCCGCCTGCCAGAGAGACCGCGCCAGCCCAGCTGAGCAGAGGCAGAGGGCTCCACCAGCCCTCCTGGCACTGCAGATGTCAACAAGCCACAGCTTGACTTTGGCATCACTTGCCCTGCCAATTTCAGACCCCTCAGGATCACACCTAGATAGCTCCAAGACCTGACTTGATTTCTGTACTGCCCACTCAATACCTGTCCCACTTGGCTTTGGGACTGCCCACACTGGGTCTTCCAAACCCCTTGGCATATCTCATCCAGGCGTCTTCAAGCCCCTCAACACTGCCAACAATGATGCTTCCAAACCCCAAACTGCCTACAGCTCACCCCAGATGCTTCCAAGAGCAAACTTGGCTCTGGCATCGACCATCCAGGTTCCTCCAAACCCCGTGACACTTCTTAACACACAGGTACAGCAGGATGGACCCTCACCCATGTCCAGAGCAGGCAGAACTTACCAAGGCCAGAGGCGAAGAGGAGCTGCCGGACACCGTGCCGTACTGAGGGTGCAAGGGTGAGGCTGACAAAGGCCTTGACATTCAGTTTGTCCACCAAGCTGAGCCATGAGTCCTGCTGGGGCTGCAGTGGGTCTGAGGGCAGCATGTCTGGGTGGGGGACAAAACCAACATCAGTGGCCCACACTGGGGCTAACCCTGGTGTCCACCCCTGCTGCAAAACCCTGTGCCCACCCCAGCACCCGTGAGATGGAGAGGGGGATGTAGGTGCTTACAGAGAGAGATATAAAACTGTACATAAATATATTTAAAAACTCCAGGCAGCCCCATCCCCACTCCCCAATTTCAGGCCATTAGTCACCACAGCAACAGCAGGGAAGGGGGAACAGAGTCTGTGCATCAGCCATGTCATGTGCCAGGGAGAGCACACGTGTGCAAACCAACACACACGAGAGTGCAAACACCCCCAAGACACCTGGACACACAGCAGCAGGCATGAGGTGAGGATGGACACAGGCACACACGTGTGCAAGGCTGTGCCAAGTGTGTGCCCACATGAGTGCTGGGTGTGTACAGGCAATAACCTGGCTGGCACATGCCTCATGTGCATGCCAACACCAACACATGCAGGAGCCCCACGTGCCTGTGTAGGGATGGACACTTGGGCACACACAAGTATAAGTGTGTGCACGGGAGGCATGGGACAGACACAACTCACTGATGTCCCCCATAGCAGCCAAGCCCAGTGTGCCACACATGTGCCCGAGATGCTGACATTCCCCAGCCATCAACTGGTCAGCAGTGTCAACCTAAGAAGCCCAGGAGCACTCCGGCACCACAGCAAAGTGCAGAGGCCATTAGCACAGGAGACAGTGCAGACCCTCACCCAAGTCCTGCAGCTCCACATGTCCCAGAACATAGAGGCCACTCTTCTTGAGGTCATTGACAAAGTCAATGAGGCGGGCACTGCCTCGCGGGTTCTGCACCATCAGCAGCATCTGCGGGCGCCAGAACTTGACATGGTCCTTCCGCACATCCAGCATCAGCAGGTACTTCCGCACCTGGAGGATGGAGGGAGGGAAACAGCTGAGGAACCCTTTTTATTTCACCAATCCACCCCCTGGGGATGCCAGTCCTGAGGACATGCTGCCCAGGACACAGCTGAGCTGCCACAGGGACACCAGCTTTCCACCCCTTAAGGGGACAACAGGAGGACAGCACTTACCTGATGAAAGATGAGGGCCTGGCTGATGTAGCCCCAGGTGCTGCTGGGTGAGAGGTAGTGAAGGGCGAGGAGGAGGAGGAGGAGGAAGCCCAGGCTCGCCGAGGCCGACACAGGGCTGATGAGGAACATCATGACACAGCAGCCTGCGATGCCCAGCAGGCATGTGTGCCAGGTGAAGTACCGGAAAGTGGGCCTGCAGCAGGGAAGAGGGGACACCTGCTATCATGTGGTGCCCATGCTGCCTGTGGGGAGGGCACAGCAAGGGGAGCTGTGCCAAACGGCCACACCACCCACCCTCAGTGATTCCACTGTGCCAGCCCAGGGCATGTCGGGCACCCTATGTGCCTGGAGGAGAAGTTATGGAGGGGAGATGGTATCTCCCAGGGCAGTGGGCAGCCTGTTGCAAACAGGGCAATGATGGCCATGGGGCTGGCACTGTTCTGGAACACCCAGGTAGTAATGGGCAGTGCATGGCAGCACTGCCAGCCATGGTGCCTGCTCACTCTGGAGCAGGGAGGCGGGGAGGCGAGAAGCTGTTATTTTCTCTAATTGCTGTTTTTCCTGAAAGGTAATTAAAATCCTTTTCCGCTGTGCTTGATGCAGACCTCACTGAGGGGAGGAGGGAGGCACCAGATGTGGGGTGGGTGAGGGGCCTGTTGCTACCCATCCCAGCAGGCTCCCTCCATGCACTGATCCTGCCCCATTCCGCGCCAAGTCAAGGAAGCAGCTGGGCAGGGCAGATGGGGGCCAAGCCACAGTCTGGCACAGGCATCAGCTCTCCTTTGGGAATGGGGCCTCTGTGTGACTCCCAGGCAGTGCCACCCAGCCCTACTTGTGCAACACCTCTGCCCACTTGGGGGACTCTCCCTGCTGTGGAGTCAGCATCCTGCACTGAGAGCAGTGGGCATCACCCAGGAGGGAGATCAGGCTCCCCCTGGCTAGTCCCCGCACCCCAGATTTGGGCAGCCCTACAAGCCCAGCCTCACACCAGAGTACCCCACACCTTGTACTACAGGCTGGGCCTGCCTGCTACACATACTCCTTCTTCCTGGAAGATATTTTCTCCTCCTCCCACCCAGGATCCTCCTTCCTCCCTCCCCCTTCTCCCTTAGTTTAATTAGCGCTAATGGAAAGTGGGCTCCATCACTGCTTGGCAAACTGCCCGGGGGATGCCGGCCGGGCCCAGGCTATAAATTACCTCTGGAAAGCCTAAGGGGAGGGGGCGGGTGGTACCCAGTGGTGCTGGATTTATCTGTACCCACTCAGCAAAGCGGTGCCAGTGCACGAGAACCGTGCCAAGCCAGTGCCATTCTAGGACCTGTCCCCTTCTCTCTCCCCAGGGATAGGGGTGTCTTTGTCCCTCTAATGCCCAGGAGAGGGGAGTTCAGCGTCTCTGCCCACCATCTCATCATAAATCTCAGGCACAGGGGTGGCAGGGCAATCACAGATAGAAGAATGGAGGGATGGGTGCGTGCCAAGCATCTCAGCACAGCCTCTCCCCTGTGGCAGTGGGTACCTGAAGTTGGGGGCTGAGGCCCATTCCAGTGCCAGGCAGGCCAGGTTGACAGTGGCATAAACCAGGAGGAAGAAAATTGTCACGACACTTGCGATGGTGTTGAGCTTCCCAGAAAAGAGCACAACCTGCAGAGAGCACAGGGTGAATGCATACCCCGGGATGGCACATCAGGCATGTGCCCAAGCCACCCCTGTCCACTTGGGGTGTATCCCAGGGGTATGATGGGTAAGGGTATAGACAGGAATCCCTTTCCCTTTTTGTGATTTATCCTTAATTTATGAGATACCTCCCACCTCAGGGAGGGAAGAGCACAATTGCAGCAGGACACCCAGGGCAGGGTCGCTGGGGGAGGAGTTCCACAGGGCAGGGGGACATGCCAGGCTCCACAAGACCCAGCCCAGGTGACAATCAACCTTCACCCAGCGAGGCCAAGAAAGAAGCATGGCTGACAAACTCACCTGCACCACCAGCCAGGAGAGGATCACTGCCATCACTGGGTTCCCACTGGCAGATGTCTTCTTGGCCAGCGCCAGTGCCCGGCCTGCAAGGCAGAGCAGGGAGGCTGGGCTGGGACACCCCAGTAGGCAGCCACAGGTTCAACCACCAGCCAGGAATCCCATCCCCACCCTGAGTGCTGGGGCAGGGGCAAATTCCAGGATATGCAGGTGACCCAAATGGGCACACACCAACCCACAAACCATCAGCTCCACACCAAGAAGGGAGTTCCCTGGTGTCAGGGCTGGTCCCCAGCAGGGACAACCTGCCGAGTAGGCTCCAATGAGTACCAGTGCATTCTGGGCACTCACCAAAGAGATCATCCCGAGCCAGAGCATACAGGATGCGGGATGCCCCGATGAGGTTGCTCATGGCTGCAGAGAGAGTGGCAGCATAGATGCCCACAGTGACCAGCGGTGGGAAGATACTGATGTCACGCAAGAAGCCATAGTCTTTCTGCAGGAGGATCCTGGAGAGGGACACAGACACACTGACATCCACCTTGGCCCAGGCCAGCATGCCCTGGCACCAGGCACACCCTGGCATGTGGAGAGGTGGCTATACCTGTTGCAGGTGGCACACATGAGGAAAGCCAGCAGGTTGTAAACGAGGTAGGTGAAGAGCACAGCAGAGATGGTGCCCCGTGGGATAGAGTAGCTCGGGCGCTTCAGGTCCCCTGTGGGCAGGAGCAGACAGCATTAGTACCCACAGGCACAGCACACCCCTGATCTCTTCCAGTTCCTGCTCCTTGTGCCACCCTGCCAGGCACCTCCTGTCCATACCTGACATGTTGGAGCCTGCCATGATGCCAGTGCAGCCATTGAACATCACTGCAAACACGGAGCTGAAGCTCATCATCTGCCCAGTGGTGTAGTCCTTCCCATACTGACCTGCAGGACACACAGACAGGGGCTGTGACAGGCTGTCCAGGGTGGCACAGCCCCACCACAGGCCCTCTCCTCCATATCCCCACACACAAACTACAGGAGAAACCACCCCACAGCACCTGCTTTGTGCCCACCAGCTGCCCCACCCTCGAGCAAGCCCCATGTGATGTGGCAGTGCCAGTGGGCACGGCAGGCAGCGTGGGAGAAGCCTCTCCTCACCGCCCAGGTTCTCTCGCAGGGTGTTGAGGGAGAAGCCGGTGAAGAAGCCGTTATCAGTCTCAGTGCCATTGCCCTTGGGCAGGCGGATGGGCACCTTCAGGGGCTGTGTGGCGAAGAAGCTGACAAGGATGGTGCCCAGGACAGCTGCAACGATGAGGAAGATGAGGAAAGTGGCCTTGGCATAGATGGAGGCACCCACGAGGCACACGAGGAGGCAGAGCGCCAGCAGCACGGTGCCGTAGAGCAGCTCAAACCAGTAGCTCTGGGGCAGGACGTGAATGCCTGTGCCCGCTTCTTGCCCTGGGCAGAGACAAGTCAGGATCAGCAAAGCTTGGAGGGGGCATCATAGGGAGCTGAGAGCTACTAGTATTGTGTCAGGCGTGACGGGCACCAAATGACTAGCCAGAGGGCTGGGTGAGCCATGGCTGGCTCCGCTGGGCATGGTGCTTGGCATGCCTAGCACAGCACTAGGGCTGCTCAGGTAAGGGACACCGGCTGTCCCGTCACCATGCAGGGCGGTACTCACCAGGCGGGATCCCAAAGCTGTCCACCACTGCCTCCACCAGCCCCAGCACATAGAGGGCACTGCCACACACATTGGCCAGAAAAAACATGATCCCGATGCTGCCCCCAAACTCCGGGCCCAAGGCACGGCTGATCATATCTTGCTCGAGTCAAGGGAAGATTTCAGGAGCACAAACCATCACCAGATGCCCCCACCCCTCTCTCCCAGGCCAACAGGGTCGCAGCCTCAGCATGGCACCCCAAGGCCACTGGGTAGTCACTCAGCTTTGTCCCACATGCCCTGTCCCAGCAGCACCCACAGCAAAGGATACAGTAGGCTCCTCCAGCATCCAGTGCCCCGTTGGTGGCAATGGCACACACAGACAGCACCGTCATGCCAATGATGAAATATGCCACTGCGAACATGGCCAGGGCCTGGTACAAACCAGCATGACCCACCACGAACCCTGCCAAGGATGGGAGAGGCCAGTGTGCCCATTAGCTGAGCATGGACAACCTGCAGGACAGAGTCCCTGGGCATTGCCACCACACAGACCTCACCCCACTGAAGCACGTGGCCACTCCCATCCCTGCGCCCACAGCTTCCCCTAGGACATGCCAGCCCCCTCCCCTCCAGGATGAGGATGCTTCCACCTCCCACTCACAGCAGCACACACCAGCACCTCCGTCTCTCAGGGTATCTCCATTTGCCACCCGTGTCTGGCCCAAGTGTGCCCAAAAACCAAACAAACAGGGAAGGGGTTCTGCTGCTGGGACCCCCGTGCCCTGCTGCCACCCTTGTTCCCCGAAATGGGGAGCCAGGAGCTCCCCACAGGGATCCCGTTGCTGCCCCGCTTGCCTACACCACAGCAGGAAGTAGAAGCAGTCCGGGCGTCCCTGCCAGCCACGGCACCGCTCCCAGGGGGGCGGGTGGGTGTTCCCGCAGAGAGGGGCCCAGAGCCCCCCCGGCCCTGCCCGGGGTGACGGGAGCGCTCCCGGCTGGAGCGATCCCGGCTGGCGCCACTGCTGGCAGGAAGGGGCTGCCCGCGGCTGTGGGCGCTGCCCTATCTCAGCCACAGGCCAGGCCGCGGATGTGCCCGCGGGAGAGGCACGGGGGGTGACCGGGGCACCGGCACCGCAAGGAGCCCTTGGGGCGACAGGCTGGGTTTGAGGGCACCCGCTGCGGTCCCCAGAGAGCCGGAGGGCATCCGAGTGCCAAATGTAAGGGTGGGTGGGGGTGTTGGTGGAAATAAAGGGATGCCCCAAAAGCACTGCGGGCCTAAGCAGGAGAAGCTGTTAACCCAGGAGATCTGGGGAGCATGTGGGGTGTGGGGGAAGCGGGGAGCTGACAGGGAGAGCCTTGGTCCCCCAGAGTGGGAAAGTTCCTCTTCCTGGCAGCTTTCCTTCCCCTCCACCCGACACCTCCCCTACCGCCCCGCGGTCCCCGGGATAACACAGCCCCGGGCGGGGGGCCAGGTCAGGCACGGAGAGGCCGGTGCCCGCTGTGGGGTTGGGGGAGTCAGAGCCTGTACTAAGTCCCCAAGCAGGGGAGGAGGAAAGGGGTGAATGATGACACGGGGGATGGCCCGTGCCCCCATCTGAGGGGGCCTCCCAGACAGGGGAATGGCCTCAAGGCTTCCCCATGGCCCGGTGGGGCCCCCCGGGCACGCAGCCAACTCCCGCCCAGGGCTTTCCGTGGGCGGAAAGCGAAAGAGGAAAAGCTTTTCCCGTTCCCGGACCAGAGCAAACATTGCCCGCCCCGCCTGCCCCGGGCCATGCTGGGGCACCTACCCCTTCAGGCCCCCCAAAAGGCTGCCAGCTGCCCCAGTCCATGCCCATTCTGCCCCCTTCATCTCCCAGGGGTCACAGTAACAGACTCATAACTAAGGGGGCAGACTGGGAAACAATGTGTGCCCTTTGCACAAACACAGAGTGGAGAGAAGCTGAGTATCTGCTGGGGGACACCAGGGTACTGCCCTTGGGACAGTGGATGGGATGCGGGAGAGAACTGGGGTGCTGGAGCCTGCCACTGGAGGATGCCTGGGAAGCAGCGGGATCCCAGCACTAGGGGACAGGTGGACATGAAGGCACTGGGAAGACACAGGATTCTACTCCAGGAAAACCAGGGTTTTGAACTAGGGTCCCTTACGCGGGTTCCTAAGGTCCTAATTGGGTTCCTGTAGTGCAGGTTCCTGGCGCTGGGTCCCGAGACCCGAGCTCCCAGTCTAGTGGGGTCACACAGCACTGGGACCCCAGCCCGGGCCGGAACTGAGCAGGCAGGGGAAAGGCACGGGGGCCCGAGACTGTGGGCACTGGGGTACGAACTGGAGGGGAGCACTGGGACTGCAGAAGAGACGGAGGCCCAGGAGAGGGCACTGGGAGGCCACTGGCGACCCAGACTGGGTGGCTCGGGGCTCCAGAGCCGGGGGCCCCGGAATTAGACGGGGGCCAGGCTGGGGGTACCAGGCAGAGCTGGTGACTCTCGAGGGACCCCGGGCCGCGGCCGGGAGCGGGCGGTACCCCGGGGGCGGCGGCACTCACCGAGGCGCAGGAAGAGGACGACGCTGAACATGGAGAGCAGCGTGGGCACCACAACGCCCAGGAATGTGGGCAGCTTGCGGGGGGCGGCGGCGGCGGCCCGGCCGCGCTCCCGGCCCCGCTCCTCCTCGGCCGAGCCGCCGCACAGGCGGTACGTGAGCAGCGCGCTCCGCTCCGAGCTCGCCATAGCCCGGCCCGGCCCGGCTCGGCTCCCGCCGATCCCGAAAAGCGTCCGGTCCCGGTCCCGGCCCCAGCCCCGGCAGCCCCGCCCGCCGACCCGGTCCCGACCCGCCGGGCCCCGCCCTACACACGGCCCCGCCCACGAGCGGCGCTCAAGCCGCGCCCCCGACCGCGCCCCTCGATAAGCCCCTCCCCATTTATAGGCCCCGCCCCGTGCTAGCCCACCATTGAGGCCCCGCCCCACCGTGCACTCTGCCCACGCCCCTTTTCTGGCCCCGCCCACAGCCCCCCGCTCTTGTCACGGCCCCTGTCCCAAAATTCTCTCCCATTAGGGTCCCTCCACCGCCCCCCAAGCCAGTGACTTCCTCCCCTGCCCGAGTCACTCTACAGCCCCAACCCTCGGCCCTTCCGGGGTCTCCGCACTCTGGTACCCAGCACTGTCTCCCCACTCGCGTCCTCCGAACTCGCCCCACTCCTCTCGCACCGCAAAACCCGCCCCTGCATCGCCACGCTCCCCCTGTCCCAGACCCCCCCAGTGGCCAACACCTGATACCGACTCATGTAGCCCCGCGCCCCGGGCACCCCCGGGAGCTCCGGTACAGCCCCCGCCGATGTCCGCTTCCCCGCCCCGCGGCGCTGCCGGCCGGGCTCGGCTGCCCGCGCCAATTACCGGACAATTGGGGCCCCGGGGGCACCGTCACCCCCCTGCCCGCTGCCAGGGCTGGGATCTGCCCGGGCCCCGGGGTCCCACTGCCGCCGCCGCCCGGGGCGGCCGAGCGCCTCGCCAATTAGGTTAATGGGGTTGGCACCGGCACCGGGAGCGGGGGGCACGGTGCGGCCGGGGGCGAGCACCGCTCCGGCCTCAAGTTCCCGCGTGGGCGCCGATTGCGGTCAGCAGAGCGATTGGACCCCCGCGTGCCACTGGTGGGGGAGATCCGTGCGGGGACACCGGGACGGGGCGGGAGAGCGCTCGGCCCCGCCGTCCCCCGTGGGGCGGAGGCACAGCGTGCCCCCGCGGCCGAGGTGGGAGCCCGCGCGGCCGGGGCTTTCATCTGCGGCGGGCTTGTCGCCGTGCCAGCTGCGGGCAGCCCGTGCCTTTGATGTGCCACTGAAGCGGCATTGTCCGCGCCCCGCTGGCACCATCGCGGCCGGGAGGACCAGGGGGAGCGCGGGCACGGAGCCGCTCCTGCCCCTAATGGGGACTAGCAACCCCCGGACTCGAAATGGAGATGGGGACACGGGCACCTGCTGCACTTACCGGGGGCAGAGAGCGGGGCGTAGGTACCCCCTGTGGAGTAAAGAGATTTGAGCACGGGCACTCCCTGTTCCCCAGCGGACATGAGGACACAGACAGGTCCTACCCCTAGCAAAGACAGAGCTCTGGACACGGGCACACATTTCTTCCCCCTAGCAAAGATGGGCACACCACAAATGGACACGGGACTCAGAAACCCCAGTTCCTTTTACAGGGAAAGAAGTGGGGGCACGGGCATCTGCTGCACCCCGAAGAAGTGATGGAGATGCAGGTGCACTTTCACCAAAGGAGCTGAGGCTGGGCTCGTGAGCACAGGAGGGTGGCAACTGGGGCAGGGCAGTGTCATCCCAAAATGTGGACCCGCCAAGCAGCAGGCACGTAGCAGACTGTCCATCTGGGCTGATGAGTGTAGCCTGCCCAGCCCTGGGGCTAAAGCTGCCCCCAGCCTAGGCCCGCTGCTGAAGAAGAGAACAAGCAAGAAGGACAGCCGGTGACGCGGTCCCACCGTCCCCGGCCGGGGCACGTCCTCCTTCCTGCACCCCAGGCAGGACAGGGCACACTGCGGCTGGGAGCATCGAAGGGGTATACCCGGGGGCAGCCGCTGCTCGGCGGCGCCTCTTACGCGGGCCGATCTGTTCGGCAGGGGTTGGGCTGGCACAGAGAGCGGGGATCCCCCCGCCCTGGACACCCCCGCCTTCCCTTCCCCCGCCTGGTCCGCTCGGCCGCTCCCGGCCCGCTGCCCGCCTTTGAAACCGCCGGCGGGGCTCCCACGCCCAGCCCGGGCCCCCCGCGCCCGCAGCCGCCGGTGCGTTCCCACCCGCTCGGGGCCCGCAGGAGGGAGGGTGGCGCGGCCAGGGCTTGGCGTGAAAATGATCAAGGGCCGCGGGCAGCGCCGGAGCGCAGCGCCCGTCTGATGCTGCCCGCCCGGAGGCCTCGTCGAACAAAGGCGGCATTGAGGCCCCGGCTGCGCCCCCCCCGCGCCCCCCGCCCCGAGCTGGCATCTTGGCGCGACATTAATGAACTCGCCTGTTTGTGCTCCCCCGGCCCCTCTCTCCTCCCACCGCCCGGGGGGCACCGTATATATCCATCCCTCCTTGCCTGCCTCGGGCATTTCGGGGGTTCCCCCCGCCTGCCCCCCTTTGCCCGCCCGGGGATGGAGCAAAGAGGGAAGAGGACACGGGACGGTCTTCTCGGGGTCCGGCTGGTCCCCCCCGTGCTTTTGCTGCCGCTGCTGCAGCTGGTGGGGGGGGCTCCCGTGGGCCAGAGGCTGTACCCCATGCCGGCCAGCATCCTGCAAGGTCAGTGGGGCACAGGGACGGGGCCGTCTTTGCCGGAGAATTTGGCTGTAGATGGGGTGGCTGTAGGAGACGGGACCCTTCGGTTCACTCTCAGGTAGGGTGGCAGCACAAGCAGGATGGCCAGGTCCTTGTCAAAACCCCCTAAAACCTGGGGCACGTCTGTGCTGCCTGGACTGAGTGTCAAGTGCTGCCAGGGGCACTAGGGAACACAGGGGGTGCAGGGAGTGCTGTGGTTTATGCCCTGAGGCACCAGCACTGTGCCACTTCCAGGGGAAAATCTGCCAGGGCATGGCCAGCTTGAAGGTGGCTCTGCATGGGTACAGGTGGTCACAGATAGGGGCACACAGGGGGATGCACACATAGGGCAGGCACAGGACTGCACACACATGGGCACTTGAAGGAACATGCAGGCGCGGACCCTGGTGCACACAAGTGTGCACTCAAAAGTGTGCACAGAGGTACACATGTGAGCACACCTGCCTGGGTTCACATGCTGTCTCCATGTAAAACAGGAACACAGAGACCTGGGCAAACACCCAGGTGTGCATGTGCCAGCTCCAGCAGGGAGGTGACACTGGTGGCTGTCACTGAAGGCAATGTCAAAGGATGACAGGCCATGCCCAGCCTGACACTCACCGCAGCAATACCAGGGCACAGGCACCAGGCAGGCTGGGGACACCCCATGGCTGTGGTGGGGGGGCAGCAACGGGGGCTCTGGGGGTCTGAGCCCCCCGTGTGCACCCATCAGCACTGTCCAGCCGGGGGACGCTGGTGCTGGAGGCGGCCCTGAGGAGCGCCCTGCTGGCACTGGAGCGGGCACTGTCTGAGCAGCAGCGGCAGCGGGGTGCCTGCGGCCTCTGTGCCCCCTGCCTCTTCCCACCCTGCGCCAACATCACCGGCCGCTGCCCACGTGAGTCATGACCCCATTACCCCCACTGCCCTGCCCTGTCCCCAGGAGACCTTACCCAAATAGAACCCAGGATCTCAGCCAAACGCAGCCCAGAGGTCCTATCCAAACACCATCCCATGCCCAGAAGATCCTACCAAAATCTGCACATATGCCTGGAGACTCTACCCAAATATTTGGATGCCTACATCACCCACTAGAAATCCTATCAAAATGATACCCCAAGATCTTACCCAAACCATTCTCATCCCCTACAGGCTTAACCTGCAGGCTTTTACCAAAACAGCACCCTGACTCCTGAAATATATCCCTAACTGCTAATGACCCTGCCCAAGCAGTTCCCATTGTATCTAGATCTTACCCAATCACCTGGAGCCCTATCCAAATCATTGTCTGATCCCTTGTGAACTTCTCAGATATTCACCCCAAAAACATACCCCAGTAGCCAGAAGACCCTACCAAAACATGCTGACTCCCCAGCCCATCATGTTCCCTTCTCATCCATCCCAAAGCAGAGACTGGGATGGCCTGGGCAGAGGAGCACAGGGAGGACACAGCAATGCCCACAGCCCTGCTGTCCTTGCAGCACCAGCTGTGCCCCCTGCCATGCCCCCCAGCTGCCAGGCCCTGCTGGATGCCCAGGCACTGCCCGAGCTGTCCCAGCGCAACCGGGCACTGAGCCAGGCCTGTGCCCCCTACCAGCGCCTGTGCCCACCCGAGGGGGCCCTGCACACCTGCGCCCCACTCAGTGCCCAGCTCTGCCGCCACCGCCTCCAGGAGTGCCGTGAGTGGGCAGCCACACCCCCCCCAGCTCCTCCCAGAGATGGGAGACCCTACAATAACAAATGGGATATCCCCAGGGGATGCTTGGAAGGGATATGGGGTGTTGGGGTGGCAGAGGGTGTTGGGATGGAGTGGGAAGATGGTGGAGGTGGGGGTATGATAGAGTGATAAGGGATCTCTGGTGGGATGGAAGGCTGGGAGATGGATCTGGGAAGGGAATTGGAGATTTGGGGGATGGAGGTATTTGGAGCAATGGGCAAATTGGGCTGGGCTGGGACACTGAGGGGCAATGAACAATCTGCGGTGGGAGAAGTGGGCAAGGGGAGATGGGACACTGAGCCACTGGGAGGATGAGCACTCCCTGGGGTGGTACAGGGATGTTTGTTCGGGCTGATGGGGGTGTGGGGGCACTGAAAGGAACTTGAGCAACTTGAGGACATCAGGGCTGTGGTGGTGACATCGGGGGGGAGTGTGCCCACATGCCATGACAGCCTGTCCCTGCAGAGACGGTGGCTGCAGCTCCGAGTCCTGACGCAGCAGCGGAGGCGACAACGCCAGGTGAGCAGGGACGGCCTCGCCGTGCCCACGCCACCCCCCCCCCCACCACGCCGGCGGGCGCCCCCGGCCCCCGGCTGCCTGCTGGGCCGGGGGCAGAGGTTAGCGTCGGCAGCTGCCGGGCTGCGGGGTGCCCCCCGCCCTCCGCCCGCTCGCCTCCGTGAGCACGATGAGGCTTGACAGCGCGCCCGACGCGCCTCATGTCCCGCCACCCCCTCCACCTGCCACGGCCATCGCCGGCCACCCGAGCCCACCTGGGAGACGGGGTGTCCAGCGGCCGGCCAGCAGGACGCCCCCCTCATCCCGACTTTGTCCCCCAGGGAGCTGCGGGCGCCGCGGGGTCCCACAAGCCAACAGCACAGCCCCCCGAGGCCGGATCATGGGCGGCAGCGTAGCCCCGCGCGGCGCCTGGCCCTGGCTGGTGTCGGTGCGGCTGCACGGGGAGCTGATGTGCGGAGGGGTGCTGGTGGGGCGCTCCTGGGTCCTCACGGCGGCACACTGCTTTGGAGGGTACGGTGCGGGCACGGCAGTAAGGGGATGATGCCCTGAAAAGGCGGGCATGGGGAAGCACCATCACCCCTGTAACCGGCTGCCCCCCACCCCGCCAGGAACCGGAACGAGCTGGCGTGGACAGTGGTGGTGGGCGACCACGAGCTGGGCAAGCCGGGAGCAGGCAAGCGGGCAGTGCCCGTCCGGCGCATCTTGCCTCACCCTAAGGTCGGTGCAGGTGGGCACTACCCCCACCTCCCTGTGCATGCCCCAGAGCCCCACACCGACATCCCCACATCTCCTTCCAGTTTAACCCCAAGACGTTCCACGGGGACCTGGCGCTGCTGGAGCTGGCAGTGCCGCTGTCCCCATCACCCACCGTCAGCCCCGTGTGCCTTCCCAGCGGCTCCGCGGAGCCCAGCCCCGGCACCCCCTGCTACATCGCGGGCTGGGGCTCCCTCTACGAAGGTAAGAGGCATGGTGGGGTGTTCCCCTCTGTGCCCTCTCTGGGGTCCAGCCCCAGCGCACCGAGGCAGGGCAGGGGGATGTGAAAGAGAGGGAGATGTCCGGGCACAGGGCACCCCGTAAAGGGTGCCTTGCCTGGCAGAGGGACCAGCAGCCGATGTGGTGATGGAGGCACAGGTGCCCCTGCTCAGCCAGGAGACATGCCGAGGTGCCCTGGGCAAAGACCTTCTCACCAGTGCCATGTTCTGTGCTGGGTATTTGTCTGGAGGCATCGACTCCTGCCAGGTAACACCGTGCCTGAGGGACTGACAGCACCCCACTTCAAAAATCCCTCACACTGTGCCGGGCACATACACAGCCCATAGGTATGGCTGGGAAATGCCCAGCCCAGTGCTCCGGCATTTCCCCTGCAGGGTGACTCAGGGGGGCCGCTGGCATGCGAGGACCCCACTTCTCACCACTTTGTCCTCTATGGCATCACCTCGTGGGGTGATGGCTGCGGCGAGCGGGGCAAACCAGGAGTCTACACCCGTGTCACTGCCTTCACGGACTGGCTGAGTCTCCAGATGGACTGTGAGTGCTCCTGGCCGCACCGCAGGGGGTACGGAGATGCCCAGGGGGTTTTCAGCACTCATGGCAGTGCCGGTTCTCTCACAGCTGCCCCTGGCAGCCGAGAGCCGAGCTGCTTCGACCTGCTGGCCGTGGCACAGCTGCCCCCCGAGCAGCAGTCCCCGGAGCGCGCCCGTCTCTGCGCCTTCTACGCCGGGTCCTGTCGGGCTCCTCAGGGCCGAGCCACCTGCGCCCGTCTGGCCGAGGAGACCTGCCATGCCAGGACGAGACGATGTGGTCAGCTGGGGGACATGCCAGGGCTAGGGTGTAGGGAGGGACCCCATTTCTGGAGTGGGGCCAGGGTGACGTCTCTCCCTCTATGCCCACAGAGCTGCACTCCTATGCCCAGACCTTGGTGGATCTCTTGCACCAGGCTGGGGACTTCATCCGAAACCAGTTTGATTTCTCCTTCCTCACCCGCACTCTGCCCCAGCTCCTGGGCAAGGTCTACGGGCACTTCTTCCCTCCCCGTGTCCGCAGGGATGCCCCAGGTACTCTCCCAGGTGGGACCACCCCATGCCCACTCGGGGTCACCTCAGTCTCCCCTGTGCTGGTGGCTGGAGAACCAGCAGCCTGCCCTGGCTTCCCAACAGGGCTCCTCTATCCTTTGTCCTGTCCTTTTCTTGTCCCCACAGGCCTGGCTGCGGCAGGGGGCCAATCCAGCCCCACAGCATTTGGACCCCAGAGACCCCTCAGCAGGTGAGGCATGGTGGGCCATGGGATGAGGGGCTAGAGGCTGGGGAGGTGGTCAAGATACTGGTAGGCACTGACATGCCATTTTGGGGACAGCCTGAAGCATTGGGATCCTGTTCCTGCTGTTACCAGGGCCCTCCCCCAGGGTGCCCAGGTGGGGTGCAGAGAGTGGCACTGCCCACCCAGTCTGAGCTCGCCCCATTGTGCTTCCAGGTGGGGAGGCATGCAGCTGCCCCCCTTTGCAGAGCTTTTTGGGGTAGTGGGACCCCAGTTGCAGGACTGGGTGGAGGCTCTGAGGACTGTGGCAGGGGGCAGACACCTGGTGACAACATGGGACAGGGAGCAGCTCCCCGGGGAGATGCAGCTCTTCCTGCAGGTATGTGGAGATGGACAGGCTGGGGGAACCCCTGTCCTCTTGTGACGGGGCCACCAAGGACCAAACCCCTTCAGTTCCCCTGTGTTCCCTCCTGACATCCCTTGGGTCCATTGTCCTCTGTGCAGCTGTGGCATCTCTCATTTTGCCACCACAGAAGGGGCATCTCACCCTCCCCAAATAAACCAGAGCTCTGAGTCCAGCCAGTGCAGAGCCAGCCATGGGTCTGACCCTGCAGCTTAGGATCTGACCCAACACAGCCACAAAGCACTTGCATGTCAGCAGTGCTCTGTCTGACACCAGCACAGCCATGCCCTGCACTTGCCACTGTGCACGTGGCTGTGCCCACGGGTGCCCTGCAGGTGCCCCATCACCCATCCTGTCCCACTCTTCCCTTCATCAGGGTGAGGATGTGGTGGAGGAGATGGTGGCACAGGGACGAGCCTTCCTCACCCAGCTGCGGGCAGAGCTGGACCTTGGCACTACCCTGGAAGCCATGGAGCCACAACAGGCATCTGGAGAGCTGGCAGGGACCCCTGTGCCAAGCCACGAACCCCGTGAGCCTGGAGGGACTGGGGGCAATGGGGCAGCAGGGTGTCCATCCACCGGCCAGCTCTGTGCCCGGCCAGTGCCCGCCGGCATTTTACACCTCTCTCGGTGGCAGGGAGGGAGAAACGGGAACTGCTGCCCATGGAGCTGCCCAGGGTGGAGGAGGAAGAGGAGAAGGAGGAGGCAGGCGTGGGCAGAGGTAAGCTCCCACAGATACTATGGCGTGCTAGGTATCACGTGGGAATGGTGACAAGCCCAGCCTTGTGCCCCTGTCTCAGGGCTGTCCCATCTCAGTGGGACAGTCTTTTGCCATATTCCCCCCCTCTGCCCATGCTCCCCTGGTGTCCCCAGAGCAAGGGTGCTCCTCCCTGTGTGTCCCCACGATTGATCCCTCATGTCCCCTCCATGTCTCCTCTGCCTGTCCCGGGGGTTGCAGCCTGCCCTGGCCTCAACGCGTCGGCAGCGCGGGTGGGCGCGGTGCGGGACCTGTACGCCTGGGTGCTGCGGGTGCCGCAGGCAGACCTGGCCATGACCTTCCAGGAGGTGAGTGCCCCATCCAGCCACTCCGGGCCACACACCATGGCAGCAGGCAGTGCCATCCCCCCCGGGCAGTGGCACTGTCCCACTCTGCCCATGGCTCCCCTGGCACTCATGGTGCTGTTGTCTCCCCACAGATCCTGGTGGACTTGGGCTCCAAAAACACCAAGGGACTGTACCGGGCACAGGTTCGGGCCACTGTGGGGGGCCGCCCCACGGCCTTCACTGGCCTGGTGGGGCTGGACAGTGACACACTGGCCCGCAGCATGCCTGGCCTTGTCGCTCTGGCGCTCGAAGCGCTGAAAACCTAAAGGGGCAGTGTGCTGCCATGGGGAGAGGGCACTGGGGCAGGCGTCCCTTATGTCTTTCAAACACACTCCTCTCCCAGTCTTAGGCTCTTCCACTCCTTTCTCCCCAATTTCACCTCAGTCTCTCTTCCCACCAGCACTTCCTTACTTTCCCAGGGCAATGGGACCCTGGCAGGTACCTGAAGCATCTCAGCCAGGAATCACAGTCCTCGTCTCCCCTGGAACCCCTCCTTGGCAAGCCCACCTTCACCCCATCTTCCCCAGAGGCACTTGAGCTGTTATTTATTTGTACAGAGAAAGTTTATTTTTCAATAAAGAAGGGCTCTATTTTCCAGTAGCTGGCGAATGTGAAGCAAGTGCTGTGCCACACAGTGCTGGTGAAGTGGGTGACAGTGGAGGCACTTTCCAGGGGAGCTATGATATCCCATTGCATCCCGTTTCCTATCCCCCTCGTACTCTGAAGTGATGCCTCCAGCCTTGGTTCCTGCTGTGCTCACCCTGCAACAGACTCCCCAGCCCCTTCCCCAGGGGTCAGACCGCCTCCTGTCCCTGCAGCACCCACAGCACAGCAGTGGTGCCCACCCTGGTGACACCCTCCAGGACCCACATGAAACCTCCTGATGCAGGGGCCGAGTGTGCCCAGGGTCAGAGGTGGGTGCCAGCCCTGTGCTTGGGCACCAGTGGGTACCCTGGGGACACTGCAGTGGGGACCCTGCCACTCTGAGCAGCATCGCTGGGACTGCTGAGCAGCAGGGCAGGGATGGCTGCTCCCCGTGCCCAGCAGTGCCTGTGCTGCGGTGCCCAGGCTCAGGCTGACACCCGTGGGGCCAGCAAGGCCAGCTGTGCCTGCCCATCTCCCCTTCCCTGCACGTGGGGGTGCCGGAAGAGAGGGGCTGGAGCGGCTCTCTGGTGCCGGCACCCTTCCCCCTCAGCACCTGGCACCATCCATCTCCCACTCCCTCCGGCAGCCGGACATCCGCTCAGCCAGGCCAGGCAGGGAAGCAGCCAGGGCCTGGCACGGCGTGAGGGCACCGCGGGCTCGGCATGGGGAACCTGCTGCAGCAGCTGGCCCTGCTCGGGGCACTGATGCTGTCGGGTGAGCAGGGTCTGGGTCATGGGGTGCCCTGCTGCTCTGCTGCATGGGGTGGCCATGGGATTATGGGCCCCCTCGATGGGGCTGGTGGGGGATGATGGTGGCAGGGTCCAAGCTGGGCACCAGGGTCCCCAGGGCTGCATTTTGGATATTACCTGGCAGAGTCTGCTCACTGCGTGTCCTTTGTGCTTCTTTCCTGGCTGTGCCACCCAGAGCTACATCCCTACCCGGGCTATGTGCTGTCAGTGCACCGTGTCATTGTGTCCATGTGTCCCTGTGTCTGTGCCGAATCTGTGACCACGTGTCCCACGGACACACTGGGTCCGTGTCCATGAGTCCATGTGTGTTCTGTGTGTACAGCCACCTATGTGCACAGTTCCATCATGTCTGTATCCAAATGTTTCATGTCTGCGTCCCTCTCTGTGCTGGGTTTGTATCTGTGTGTCCCTCTGTGTCTGTGCCCACGTCCTTGTCCTGTGACCATGTGTGACCATGTGCTCTCACATGTCTGTCATTCCTGCACGTCTATGTCTGTTCTCCTGTGCAGCACAGACATACAGTGTTCTGGCCTGTTCCTCTCCTCTCTGTTCTCATACTACCCTGCCCTTGCCGAGCATCCCTTGGAGCCCAGTGACCCCTGGGCCCCCTGGTTTGCCTGACCCCACACCCCCAGGTGGGCTCTGCATGAACCACGAGGAGCGGCTCATCCACCACCTGTTCGAGGAGAAGGGCTATGACAAAGAGCTGCGCCCTGTGGTCTCCACTGATGAGGTTGTGGATGTCTACCTGGCCCTCACCCTCTCCAACCTAATCTCACTGGTGAGCCCCAGTGGGCAGGGCCCACTGTGGGGTGTTCCCCAGCCATGCCTCACCCCTAGGGCTGGTTGTGTGGGGGGAACCCTGAGGCTGCTGTCCCAGCCTGGGCTGGTGAGGGTTGGGGGCCCTGGGCTGGGGGGGACACCCTGGCATCTCATTGCCCCGTGTTGCTGTTTGCAGAAAGAGGTGGACGAGACGCTCACCACCAATGTATGGCTCGAGCACGTGAGTAGGGACAGGTGTCACAGCATCAGTTGTGCCACCGTGGGGTGGCTCAGCATGTGAGGGGGTGACCTGAGGATCCTCCCCTCCAGGGCTGGACGGATTACCGCCTGCAGTGGAACAAGTCTGAGTTTGGGGGCGTTGAGGTGCTCCGCCTGCCGCCAGACATGCTGTGGCTGCCGGAGATAGTCCTGGAGAACAAGTGAGCTGTGCCTTAATTTCCCCTCCCAATCCTTCCGAACCGTTCCCAGTGCACGTCCAGGACTCCCCTGGCCCCTTCCCAGCCGTGCCATAACCTTGTCTCCCTGCTGGCACAGCAATGATGGGCTCTTCGAGGTTGCCTACTACTGCAACGTCCTCATCTACGACACGGGCTACGTCTACTGGCTGCCCCCCGCCATCTTCCGCAGCACCTGCCTCATCAATGTGGACTTCTTCCCCTTTGACTGGCAGAACTGCTCCCTCAGATTCAGGTGCTGGGTGGCTGGGTCAGGGCAGCGGTGTGGCGATGTCATGCCTGGGTGCTTGCTGCTGCCAGCACCTCCCCTTGCTGTCGAGGTGCAAGGGGCATAGGTGACTTGGTGGCCTAAGTCCATCATGCTGGAGGTCAGGGTGGGTTGGGTGGTGGGTACCCAGCAGCCCCTCACTGTCTGACCCCTGGCTGTGGTCCAGGTCACTGGCATACAGTGCCCTGGAGATCAACATACACTTGAAGACGGACAGTGACCCAGACACGGGGAGGTCGTACCCAGTGGAGTGGATCATCATTGACCCCGAAGGCTTCACAGGTAATGCTGGTGCTCTCTGTCATGCCCTGTGGCAGTGGGACACCCTATAAAGGTCAGGGGCAGGGAGGGGGGCACACTGCTGTGGAGAAACTTCACTAACTGGGGCTTTGGCATCCCAGCACTCATTCCACCTTGGAATGCTATCCACACCCTGAGGGGGGAGACTGGTGTTAGGGGACCTGGTGAGGACAGTCATGGCAGGTGTCCCCCATGCTGTGTGCTGTCCCCTGTGCCCTGGCAGAGAATGGGGAATGGGAAATCATCCACCGCCCAGCCCGCAAGAACATCTACCCTGACATTCCCCCGGACACCAGTGAGCACCAGGACATCACATTCTACCTCATCATCAAGCGCAAGCCACTCTTCTATGTCATCAACATCGTCATACCCTGCATCCTCATCGCCTTCATGGTCATCCTTGTCTTCTACCTGCCCGCTGACAGTGAGTGAGCCCTGTGGCATGTGTGCCAGTAATGGGAGTCACATCCATGGGGCACCTCTGTGTCCCACACCTGCACAAGGCAACACCCCAATGCCCAACATGAGGACATCCTAGAACTGGAATATCCCCATCATCCCAGCCAGGCATCCTGGCAGAGATGCACTTGGGCACAGGATACACCATGTGGGACCCCAGGGTACTCCCATAACAGAAAAACCCTTATGGGGCACTGTATCATGAGACACTGGAAGGGCAACCCTGGCACTGGGGACTCTGCTAGAGGTACCTGGGGCAAGGTTTGCCCTGAGCTTACCTCTTCTTCAGGTGGTGAGAAGATGACCCTGGTAATCTCAGTGCTCCTGGCCCAGTCTGTCTTCCTCCTGCTGATCTCCCAGCGCCTGCCTGCCACTTCCCATGCCATCCCCCTCATCGGCAAGTGAGTCCTGGGCACCACTGAGTGCAGCAGGGACATTGTGGAGTCCCTTGGTGACAGAGGGCAGCTCTGGCTGTGCCGAGTCCCTGTGGCAATGCCGGCTCCAAGACCATGCTCCCTACCAGGTACCTGCTTTTTATCATGCTTCTGGTGACAGCCGTGGTGATCATCTCTGTCGTGGTCCTCAACTACCACTTCCGCACCCCCAGCACCCACATCATGTCTGACTGGGTCAGAGAGGTGAGCGGGGTGTGGGCTGGGGTGGGTGCACTGCTGGGTACAAGGGTCACACTGTACCCCACAGAGGGCATGGGACAGCAGAGCCCTGGCATTGCACTCCTGATGGAGTTCTGTGGGCAGAAAGTGGGGACAAGGTAGCAACACACTGGGGAGGTGGCCAAGGGACATGACACTCCCTCTTGTGTCCCAGGTCTTCCTGGAGAGCCTGCCCCGGCTGCTGGGCATGACACAGCCGAGCGAGAGCCCAGCGGGCGCCCCGTGCATCCGGCGCTGCAGCTCGGCCGGCTACATCGCCAAGGCAGAGGAATACTTCAGCGTCAAGTCCCGCAGCGAGCTCATGTTCGAGAAGCAGTCGGAGCGGCACGGGCTGACCAGCCGCATCACCCCTGCCCGTGAGCCACGGCCCCTCCGTGGGGACAGAGGGAAGGGTGGCGGGGCTGGGTCTCCAGGGCTGGCAGCCCTTTGGGGCCCATCTCACGGTCCCCTCTCATCCCCAGGCTTGGTGCCGATGGGCATGGACTCAGGCGAGGAGCAGCCCTACGAGCACATCAAACCCGTCATCGACAATGCCAACTACATTGTCAAGCACATGAGGGATGAAAACAGCTACAATGAGGTGGGAACATGGGCACCAGGAGGGCAGGAGAAGCTCCATGCGCCCGCTGTGTCCCTGCACTGCCCCGCTCCTGGCTCTCTCCACAGGAGATTGACAACTGGAACCGTGTGGCCCGGACCCTGGACCGCCTGTGCTTCTTCCTCATCACCCCCACGCTGGTGGTGGGCACCCTCTGGATCTTCCTCATGGGCATCTACAACCACCCACCGCCACTGCCCTTTGCCGGAGACCCCTACGACTACCGGGAGGAGAACAAGCGCTTCATCTAGGGGGCTGTGGGGATCCCATGTGCCAGCTTCTCCCTCACCTGCCTTGGTTTGGGAAATAAAGCTTCTTGCCATGGGGCACTGAACTGGTGGCTGCCCTCAGTGTGCCCCAATGGGCACGATGCCCAACCTGAACACTGTGTGTGTCCTGGGGAGGGTGATGCCCACCCAGGAAATGGGTGTGGTTGGATGTCCTGAGTGTGGTGGACCCCAGCTGTGGCCAGAAGGGGTGTGGTGGTACTGGCCCTGCTACCTCTATGTGCTGGGCACTTGGGGCAGGATGGGCTGGGGAAAGGAGTTGGCCACCCCAGCATGGCACCATCCCCTGCAGACCCACTACAGTTGGCAGCGATGCCAAGAGTGCCCACATTTCTCCCCTGCCCCCATGATGCCCCATCCAGACCCACAGTGTCCCCCCAGCACACCCCGCCCCACAGTGCAAGGCAGGGGGCCCAGAGAGGTGTCTCCTTCCCCAGCTCAGCAGTGGCATGCCAGGGCTCTGGTTTCAGGGGACACCTCCGACGTCCCCCCACCGGCAGTGGCCCAGGACAGCTGTCACATCCTCTCCACTGAGCCAGGAATCTCACCACACCCCACACCCCCATCCCCCCTCTCCCTGTGACCATTCTACACGGGGGGTGGAAGGATTTGAAACCCCGGGGGGAGGCATCACTCCCCAGGCTGATGTGATGGGACTTGCCTGCCCCTTCCCCACGCTATATTCCGGGGGCAGCTACTGCCATGGCAGGGACAGGGTGTGCTGGCAGGGGGGCATCCCTTTCCCATAATCTGCAAGGAGATGCACCGCTTTATGGGAGACACGGGGAGCCCCACAGCGCAGAGCTCCTTTTGCCCCTTGCCCCAGTCCCAACCTCTCCAGCACAAAATGCCAGAGGAGCTTCCCAGCTTCCCAGCTTCTGGCATCGCCCCACCAGCGGGGGAAGTGGGTGGTCACGCGTCCCTCCCGGGCCCCCGTGGCTGTTGGGAACAGCTGACGGTGGCAGGGGACAGCTGTCCTGTCCCAGCGGGCGCCAGGACAGCGAGCCCAGAAGGCGTCGGCGCAGGCGGCCGAGCGGAGCCGCAGCCCCTGCGCCCACGGCACCGCCATGCGTGGCCACGGCCTCCTGCTCGTCCTCTGCACCCTGGCAGGTAAGATCTGCCCGGCCAGGGAGAGGCCTGGAGGGCACCCGACTATCCCCCACCTTTGCACCTGGGGGTTTGTCACCCCTGGGAGTCCAGCGCCAGGCTGGCACCGGGCTGTCCCTGTGCTGGCAGCCCACTGCTCCCGTGTCCTGCCCTGGAGAGATCCCCGGGCGAGCCGGGGGCACAGCCCCTGCCTGGGCACCGGCGGGATTGTCTGGATCGCGGAGCAGAGAGCAGAGCGCACACACCCGCAGCAACACACGCCTGGGCATCCCTTTCCCATGCACCCACCCCCGTGCCTCCCCCCTCAACATATCGGGTCTAGGGGCCATCAGTGACCCCACTGCCTTCCCCCCGGGGTGTCACATGGCGTGTGCCCTCCCAGGTGTGAGCTGCAGGAACCAGGAGGAAAAGCTGTTCCAGGACCTCATGTCCAACTACAATCCACAACTGCGCCCGGCCCGGGGGAATGAGATCATCGATGTCTCCCTCAAGCTCACCCTCACCAACCTCATCTCCCTCGTGAGAAACCCTCCAGGGGCGGGAGGGGTGGGGGAAGAATTTGCCCCCACTTGTGGGGCAGAAGACAGGGCACTAAAGCCATCTCCCTCATTCCCCTCATTCCTTCCCTGCCAGAATGAACGGGAGGAGACCCTCACCACCAACGTCTGGATTGAGATGGTGAGACCCCTCTCCTCTTGGCAGGATCATGCCCAGGGGGGGCGTAACAGGGTGGCACCCCATGAGGGGCTAGCACTGGAACCTGCACCCTCTTTTGTGGGCACCCCCAAATGAGCCCATTTTGTGGGCAGCATAGCACAGACAGCTCACAATCTCTTTCATCTTGGGGGGGCTGCATGATCCCTCCTCCTCATCTCTCCTTCTCCCAGCAATGGTCTGATTATCGCCTGAGCTGGGACCCCGAGAAATATGACAACATCCAGCTGCTGCGGGTGCCCTCCACCATGGTCTGGCTGCCAGACATCGTCCTGGAGAACAAGTAGGTGACAGGGCAATGGGGACATGTCCCCACTTAGGCTGGCAGCTTCCCCCCGGGCAGAGTTTGGGGCTGAGCCCATCCTTTCCCCCCCAGCATCGACGGGACGTTCGAAATCACCCTCTACACCAACGTGCTGGTGTCCCCTGATGGCAGCATCTACTGGCTGCCCCCTGCCATCTACCGCAGCGTCTGCGTCATCCACGTCACCTACTTCCCCTTCGACTGGCAGAACTGCACCATGGTCTTCCAGTGAGCGTGGGCACCATGGCAGCTCCTCCTGGGACACAGGGATTGGCGTGGGATGCCCACCTTTGCCCCTGGGGAGATAAGTGCCTCCTGCCTAACCTCTGCCACTTAGCAGGAGGCACCACGGACCAGCCAAGCACCCCAAGGAAGAGCTGGAGGTGCCACACTGGCACCCCTTGCCCATCCAGCTTGCTACATGCCAGCCTGTGCCACCAACTTGTTCTTCCCCAGGTCCCAGACGTACAGTGCCAATGAAATCAACCTGCTGCTGACAGTGGAGGATGGCCAGACTGTGGAGTGGATCTTTATCGACCCCGAGGCTTTCACAGGTAACACTGCAGCCACAGCCACTGCACAAGGGTGTCCCACCACAGGGGACATCCAGCACGTCTGCTGCTACACTGCTGGCTGCCAAAAGCAGGGCTTCAGGGACTATTAGCAGCTCCCACCATTACATGGGCACTTAAGTTATTAGTGGAAGCAGGGGTGTGGGAGAGATTTGTTTTTCTAACTCCCCCCAGCTTGGGGCTCTTGCAGCCTGGCAGCTGCTGCCGGAGAGCACCGCTCCTGCAAGCTTGATTGATGCTGGGAACGTAGCTGTCATGGCCAAACAATGACGTTTTCCATCACATTTTAATTGCATATTGAAGGAACAAAATGCTTTTCGGGCAGCGAGATTTATTTTTTCATTACCGGCCTGAGTTGCGATCTTGACTGGGAAAAAATCTATCGCTCCCGTGGAGAGCACCAGAGAGCAGTGAGCTGTCACCCAGTGTCATGCTTGGCTTCCCTCTGTGGCACTGTGGAAATGGGGAGATGGGGGAACCCCAGCCCCACAGCTGTAGCCCTGGGAGCCCCCAAGGGGTTAAAGGCACCCCTTATGTGCCCAGCTACCCCGTCCAATTGCTTTTTGGGGTATTTTGCCCAGGCACCCTGGCACGTTCCACAGTGCTCATCTCCCTCACAAGTGGCTCTAGCACTGTGCACAGCCTGGGTGCCCTGAGGTGCCCGTGCCAATCACCAGTCCTTCCCTTCCTCCCTGGACTGGGGGGCTGGAGGCCCAGCGCCCCTGTAGGGACGGTGGCACTCACCTGGCACCATCACGATGCAGAGAACGGCGAATGGGCCATCAAACACCGCCCCGCTCGCAAGATCATCAACTCAGAGCGCTTCACCCCCGACGACATCCAGTACCAGCAGGTCATCTTCTACCTCATCATCCAGCGCAAGCCACTCTTCTACGTCATCAACATCATCGTGCCCTGCGTCCTCATCTCTGCCATGGGCGTGCTCGTCTACTTCCTGCCTGCCAAAGGTACAGGGGGGCCGTGCCCACTGCAGGCATGGGGATGTGCAAGGGGACAGCCACACTCCAGGAAGGGCCCCTCATCCCCTCTGTGCTTGGGGACCATCAGTATCATCTCTCACCCACTCCTGTAGTATTTGGATTGGGGGAGTGTGTAAATTTTTAGGTATCCCATAGTTAATGCCTCAAGGCAGGACTTGTCTAATTCAGCTTTTGGGTGGGGGTTTTTTGCCTTAGGAGGGCAATGCCCACAGCACTACCCTGTGCCAAACTCTGCCTTTCCCCCTCCTTGGCAGCGGGTGGGCAGAAATGCACCGTCTCCATCAATGTTCTCCTGGCCCAGACTGTCTTCCTCTTCCTCATTGCCCAGAAGGTGCCTGAGACCTCCCAGGCCGTGCCTCTCATTGGGAAGTAAGTGACACACTGGGATAGGGGTGCCAGCCCTCTGTGCCATCAGGGTCTCAGGTGCTGTGGAGCCAACAGAGCCCAGGGACAGGACCTTGGTACAGAAATAACCCTCAGCCCAGATGGGGCTGACACAGGGCTACCACCTGCCCGTTTCACTGCCTCTCACCAGCTTCCACCAGCAGGAGGGCACAGAGAAGGACCTTGCACGACCATAGCTTGTGACCCAGCAGCCCTACTGAGGCTCTGTACCCCCTCCCCAGATACCTGACCTTCCTCATGGTGGTGACAGTGGTGATTGTGGTGAATGCTGTCATTGTCCTCAACGTCTCCCTGAGAACGCCCAACACTCACTCCATGTCCCAGAGAGTGCGCCAGGTACCTGCCATCATCCCCCTACCCTTTATACAGGGGGAATGGGATGGGTATTTGGGGATCAAAGCCATGTCCCTTGCAGAGTAAGGTGGCAGGCATGCCTTCCTCTGAGTGCAAGTCCTGGCACAAAGAGGAGGCCCCAGATGTCCCCAGCGGACCAGACTGTACCACCAAGCCACTCCCAGCACTGGGGAGAGGCAGGTGCCAACAGCCCAATAGCACCATGCTCCAAACAATGCCAGGGAAACCAGTCACACCCACTGGGTGCTCTGGGCAGTGTGAGGAGGACAGATCCCCACAGGTGACACTGTGCCCAGGTGTTCCTGCACCTCCTGCCCCGCTACCTGGGCATGGCCGTGCCAGAGGAGACCCCAGGGCCTCCACGAGCCATCCGCAGACGCAGCTCCCTGGGGCTGATGGTGAAAGCTGATGAGTACATGCTCTGGAAAGCCAGGACCGAGCTGCTCTTTGAGAAGCAGAAGGAAAGAGATGGGCTGATGAAAACTGTGCTGGAGAAGATTGGTGAGTGACCCTGGGGGGTTGGCCCCTCCCTGTGAAGTTGGGCTTTGTGCTAGGTGGCTGAGCGCTTGCTGCTGCCTGCTGTGCTGGCTCTGCTACTCACAGGACGTGGTCTGGAGAGTGGCAGTACCCAGGACTTCTGCCAGAGCCTGGAGGAGGCAGGTCCTGAGATCCGTGCCTGCGTGGATGCCTGCAACTACATCGCCAATGCCACACGGGAGCAGAACGACTTCAGCAGCGTGAGTCAGGGCTGGGGGGAGAGGGATCTGCATGGGGGGCAGTGGGCACAGCCCTCACCCTTCTTGTGCCACTGACAGGAGAGCGAAGAGTGGATGATGGTGGGACAGGTGATCGACCGTGTCTGCTTCTTCATCATGGCCTCTCTCTTTGTGTGTGGCACTGTTGGAATCTTCCTCGTGGCTCACTTCAACCAGGCACCTGCCCTGCCCTTCCCTGGGGACCCCAAGCAGTACCTGCCACAGTGATGCTCACAGGTGCCCACCAGCCAAGTGGTGGAGATGGGGGAAGGAGGAACACGGCATGCTCCTGCTGTGCTGAATGTGGAAATAAAGCCCCCAAGCCTTGCAAGCCTCCATGTTATCTCTGCTCCATGCCCACCCGCCTCAGAGGCTGGAGGTGCACCCTGCGCAGGCTGGCCATGCACCTCTAAGGCTGCACAGTCCTGTGGGAGGAGGCATGGGGAAACTGGAGCAGAGTCAGACATCTAACGGGCCATGCAGCAGTGCTGGCAGCAAGAGTCACATCACCCCACTGCAAATTTACAAATTCCAGCCCAGGACAAATGGGAATACTGTCATCCCTCTCATGGCAGTGGGGCAGGAATCACAGCTACAGCTGCCCATTCTGGGGCAACAATGGAGTTATGGATGGGATAGGTGGCAGCTAATTCTTCCCTCAATTTATGCCCTGACTGTGCGTCTTGGGGACAGCTGAAGTGCTGTCCCTTGATCCCTAGCGAGCAGCTTGAGGTGGAAAGACTGGGCCACCAGGCTCCAAAACACCCTCTGGGATGTGTGCCCCACGGCATCCATCCTGCTGGGAGCATCAGCACAACTCCCTCCCCCACCAGCCTTCCTTGCCCTACGGGATCATCTCTGTCAAGCACAGCCCCTTCCCCCATCCTAGCAATGGTGCATCCCCCAGTGCCCCTCAGTGACCTCTGGAGCCCCCTGGCTTTGTCCCTGCTGGCAGGAGAGATGAGAGGGGTCAGCCTGGGAATGCTGGCAAGCAGCATCTGCTCCTCTATGATCCAGCTCATGTCACCTGCGCCTGGCTCCAGGACATGCATCAGCCTCACAGTCCCAGCCCAGGCTGCCTCTGCTGCTGCCGGGAGAAAATCAGTTGGTAACTGCCCACAACTGCCCCAGCACTGCCTGACACGGGTGAGGGCACTGTGAGCCCGATGGGGGAGGGAGGAAAACACACAGCAGCTGAGACATCACTTCTTGGGCATCTGCAGCCTGCTCATGGCCTGGAACCATTCGGGGCTGTGCCAGCCTGCTGCTGCTTTCTGCAAGGTGGCTTTTCCTGCCCTATTCCTACAAGATGTGTAGTGCCCACAGCACCAACACCAGGTGAATATGGAGCTCCCGGCTGGCACCTTGAAGGAGGTGGGGATGGCGTTCACCCCTCTCAGGCAGAGGTGCTCAGAGAACCTTAGCGGGGTCCTGCCCCCTACCTGGGTCACCTCCCATGGCCATGACCCCATGTGAGGTGACCAGGTCCTGGGGTACTGTACCCCTGGCCAGTCTTGCTGGTAAGTGATGGTACTGTGCAGTACTCCTGTCCTGCCACAGCCATGTCCTCTCAGTGGCTGAAGGGACAGACCCTCCTGGCCCAGTGTCCCCAGCCCTGTGAGGGCCAGGAGCTGCCATAAGCTGCCCAAACCAAAGCATGAGGCATGTCTGCAGCCCCCAGGCTCTCTCTATCTTCTGTCCCCAAGAAGATGCATAATTAATGCACTCTGGTCTGTCTCTGCCTGGCCATTTCCCATTGATTACAGGGTCCCTATTGCCCTGCTGCCAGTCTCCAGGGCTGGGTACTGTCACCTACTTCTTATCACTCTAGGGATGCTGCTTCTTCCAGTGAGCTCAGGCTCCAGCATGTCCATACAGCACAAGTGGAAATGGATGAGCTCTTCCAGCCTGCTAGGAGCACATAACTGAGATCACACTCTCCACCATCTCCAAGGAGTGGTTTTATGAGCTCTCAGGAGATATCTGTAGTATATCATTCCAGAGACAAGAACAAAAGCAAGAGTTGTATGTCACAGATCTTGGGCAGCAGATGTGCCTTGCAGGATCTGATGGGGGAACACCTTGTAGGTCCCTCTGAGGTTATGGGGGGAGTGCAGTGAGAGGAAAAGCTTCCTCAGCCCTGTATCAGCCTTCTGTGCTCACACTCCATCAAGAAGCACTAAGACAAGGCAAAATCATTCTCCAACTGCTCCCCTCCACAGAGAGAACTCCTTTTTCTCTGTGGGCTGGGAAGGGCCATCAGCCCCCATCAGACCAGCTGTAGCCCAAGTCACCCAGGGCCCATGAGCCCACCACAGTTCAGCATCCCCTTAGAAAAGAAGAACTCAAGGGAATGCTCTCTTTTGAGCTCCACGGCTCAAAGATCTCTCAGTTTCCCCAAAGGCCATTTGGCAGGGATTTAAAGTTCAAGGGTGTTCAAAGCCTTTGGGATAATGAAAATAGGAAAGATCTTGACTCAATGCAGATTTGGCGCTCCTATGGCTAGAGGCTTCCTTCCTGAATTAAGAGGATCTGAAACCTTTTTCTAGAGCTCAACAGAAGCTCCTTCCCTTCCCAAACAACCTCATACTGGTGTTTTCGCCATTCTCATTAGCAGGACACAGCGGGCCACAAACCAAAAGTCCAGCTCAAAAACCAGTCTGGCTCCATCCCCCTCCAGGCTATAGAAGGCCCCTGGCTTGGCACTGATCAACCAGTGCTTTTTTCTTGACCTCAGGAAAAGTAGCCCTAAAGAGGACAAACTCCAAACCCAGCCAGCTCACTCTCTTCAAGGCTGAGCAAGAGGAAACTCTGCTGAGTTCCTCTAAATCTCAACCACGGGGGCAGTGGGAGGAGAGGAACAGCCTCCCTGGGAAGGGCTCTTCCACAGCTCACTCACAAAGCGTAGTTGAGGGCAAGCACAGCAGGACCACAGCATTTTCAGATTTAATAGCAAGCCTGCACTCATCAGCAGCAGCTTAGACAAGGGGCATCAGAGGCGAGAAGTGGGCGAGTACATGAAATAACAGAGGTGGACATGACGCACAGCTGGGCACAACAACAGGATAAAGCCCTAAGTGATGTCATCTGCAAAAAGCTAAATGTGCTGAGAATAAAAGGAACCTGCAGCTAATATTTCAGCCCTGCCTTGTAAGGCTATTTTTGCTTAGATTGCCAAAATGCAATTACAACTAAATCCCCCCTAACAAATACTGGAGAGCAGCAGGGGAGAGTTGTATTTAAAAGGAATCTTAAGTAGCAGCCAAAGTAGTACCTGCCCACAGCAGGGAAAACAAACCATGTCTGGAAAAGAGCATTTGGTTGAGAGCTGGTGACAAGTGCCAAAAGAGGAACAGAACCGTGGGTCCCAAGAAACACAGAGAGGGATGCCACTACAGCTTGGGGAACAGCCCTGCTCCCTGCCCAGCCAGGTGCTAACTGCCTGACCATGAGGAGCACTTAATCATTGCTGTCAGTGCAAGGAAGGACCCTAGAGACAGCCTAGAACTGACACTCTCAACGAAGAAAAGCCCTTCAGAAGACTGAATATTTTAAACTCTTTTCTCTGCCAGTCTTGGCTGCTTTCAATCTAGACTTCAATAGTAAGACGAAGAATTTGCAATTGGAGTCAGGAGGCTGAATGTCTCCCAGGCCCCAAGGCTGGTAACTGTCCCAGACACGGGCTGCTGGTTCTGTAGTCACGAGCAGATTGGCCCAAGCAGCCCCTTCTCCTGGGGGACTGCACAGAGCACATGGGGCAGGAGATGTGCCCCATCACCGGCCACAGCCTCCCCTCCTGGGCCCAAGGCAAAGGCTCCATTAAAAATGAAAGGCAATTGTGCGATTCCCCAAGGAAAAAGAGAAAAGGCTGGAGCTGTTAATGAGTACAATTAGTGTTGTAGTCAAGCAGAATCAGAGGAAATAATTAGCTCCTATTGTTTCCGTGGCATCCAAATTGCAGCCATGCTGGCTTTCCAGGCAGCAACCCATCATTTGAGGCTCACCCCAGAGGACAGGGGGTCATTCCCAGCCCCTCTTCTGGTCACAGCTGTCACGCAGCTCTGAGCAGCAGGCTGGGCCATCGCCCTCTTCTGCTAAACCCACTGGGGGCCCAGTTTCCCAGGTGGCCAGAGACTTACAAACCCCAGTGCACACGAGAAGCAGGCTTGGCCCTGAATTCAGCCAGTGGTGCTGGCTCTCCATCGAGACAGAGTGAAGGCAAACCTCTCTTTGTCCTGGTTTAAGGGAAGCTCAAATCCCTCTCCATAACAAACAGAGGTGGGTACAAGGCACTGCTAACCTGGGAGTATAAAGAAGAGGCAAAGATAAAGCAAGCAGCCTGGAGAAATACCACCACACTGAATTTCAGACACAACCAAAAAAATGAGAGACTGAAAGAAACAAAGAGACCCAATAATTTATTGGCAGAACTGAAAAGGGGCATTTGAAAACCACAGGGCTGACTCTCAACTGGGATGCTCCTCCCAGCTGCAGAGAGATTTATAATACTGGTATCCCTCAGCAAAAGGCTCTGATGTTGGGGCAGAATCCCAGAGATCCTGCATGCCATGTAGAGAAAGACAGGAAAGTGCTGCAAGATGCGGCCCCGAGGGCCCGCCGCTAATTGAAAGGCTGCCTCCCGCCCCACTGCTAAAAAAAAGTTTGTGTAAGACAAAATCGGCCTCTATTGTCACCGCTGCTGGAGGGCTTCAGGTGGATCCTTCCCCCAGGGAGGAGTGCGAGAGTGGCCCATGAGTCCCTTCAGAGGTCGGAGGCCACTCTCAGTGCTTTCAACACGGAGAGAGGAGCTTAGTGCCAACTCTTGTTCTCACAATGTGATTTTTGTGTTTCGAAAGCTTGAATTATCCCTGGAAAACAGAGGGAAGAAAAAAAGTGGTTAAAGATGTGCATTGCTTCAGATCACAGCACCTCCCCATTCTCCCCACTACAGCTACCAGTGTTGCCATCCCAGTACATCACTCAAAATCAACACTTGCTAAATCTCCCATGCAGATCTTCCTAACTACAGACTTCTCACACAAGTCAGCTGTCACTCCAAAACCCTTGGAACAGAGGGAGATCCTGGTTCATCCCCATTCAATGAGAAGAAAAAATTGTCATCTCTTGTAAGCAAAGCACATGATAGAATGTGGAAACCTCCCTGATGGATTCTGCTGTTTAAACAACTTGCAAGGTCTCTTCCTTAGCAAACATTTATCTCAGGGATTCTGCTTGGAACACAAATATACTATCAGACCAACCTCCCCCTGCCTCTGTCCCTTGTATTTAGTCATACTGTCAACAAGTTTAGCTCTCTGATCTCTCCTACCTTAAAAGTATCTAATCTGAAAAGGGTGTTTTCCTCAAATTTAAATAGACAAGTTTCTTCAGCAGCTTCTACTCACTCAGAGTACAGCCACGAGCCTTGGGGGCTATTGACCAAGGAAGGAGTGCTGGTCTACAAGCTCCCTCAGTACAGTCTCATGGCACTGCAGCAATTGAAGATGGGGCAGATTACAGAAATCTGCTCTTGCTTACTGCCAGCCTGTGAGCAGCAGCAACAGGCAAAGCATACTCCCACATTAATAGGTAGTGTGTTGAAAAAAAGGAGATTACAATTACTTTGAGAGGATAGGTTTGGCAGCTCTTCCCATAAACAGGGACAGGGCTGTAAGTTGTCCAAGCCAAAACATTTAGGGATGCCCCAGGACATACCACATAAAATAGCTAAAGAGCAAAGGCAGCAACTTCAGTAGCAAGGTGCTGTGCAGGACTGTGAAATTCCACTCAAACCCGTGAGCTATCATTGTGTGCTGTCAGCAGCTGCATGGCAGCAGTACCAGCACAGCCTGGAACACCTCCAGGAGGTGGGCTGGAGAACTGCAAGAACAGAAGGAAGTAAAAACCACTTTTCAGCATTAAAAAAGTTACTCTGCATGATCTGACAGCAAAAAACATGCTGCAGAAGACTGGGGTTCACCTTTGCACTTGCTAGAAGAGCAGGCTAGGCTGCCATTTGGGAATGTGATTCAGGATTCATTAACTGGACTCTGGTTAATTTGCAACAATGGTTTGGCTTTCTATCCCACACTGGACTTTCACCTGTGCCATCTACCTCAGAAGAACAGCACACTTTAGGTAGCTCTTTAGTGGACAGATTTTTCCCTATATTTTCCCTCCTTCTGCCTTTATTAGGGTGCCCCAGCCCCTCTGCTCATCCCTGTTCAGCACAGGCCACCCAATACAGCTGAGAGCTAAATGAACTCTGCCTCTGTTTTCCTGTACCCTTGGCACATTCGTTGTCTTCAGAGCCTGGTATATCATTAAGTGAGCTGGTTTCCTCTTCCAGAAGGACTCGTGAATGTCATCTAACAATAACAACACTACCAAGTGCCTGTGTAGTATTTTGTAAACACTGATCCTCACAAAAAAACAAATCTGCGGGGAGAGAGAGGTATTATTTTCACCCATGACTTCAGAGCAAGGTATGATAACACTGCTTGCCCAATGTTGTTGAGGGAGGTTTTGGGATCCCCAGCAGCTCCTCAGAGTTCAGCTGTGTTGGAACAGCTACATTCCACTGCCCAGTTATGGGAACTGAGCAATGTAAATGCTTCTTTCCAGTAGATTCTTCTGCTCTGGCACTCAGCAATCCAGTGATCCCACTTGGCTACAATCAATTCAACTCTCATGGCTAGGCCTCTTGCTGGCCTTTCTTAAGGGCCTGCTGTCAGGGAATTGGGCACTGCAGGGAAAAACAATCTGAGCTGTGAGGCTCCCAGCAGCCCTGGGCTCACCCTGGCTATCTTCTCTGCACATCTTGGCTGACTACCAGCAGTAGAGAGTGGTTGTCTCATTAGCCACAACATTATTATTTCTACCTATAGCAGCTACTGGGTGTCCTTCCTGAACAAGCTTTTATTGACCAATTAATTTATTCTGTTTCAGTCTACTGTTAAAGAGCTGTGTGTCAGGCCCCAGGTGCCTCTCTCAGTGTCCACCCTCTGGATGTGCTTAGGATTCATTTACCACTCCATACTTGCTTACAGTCAACCCTAGGCAACACACCCAAGCTGAAGACATACCTCTCAGCCTCCTGGGACCAGGTCTGGGATACAAGTGCCTCATACACAGGAAGGACACATTAGCAAAATAGCACACAGCACTTCAACAGAAAATGCTGGTGTCTGGTCAAAAAAAAAAAATTAAAGTAATTTTGACCTTTGGAAAAGAACAAATAGGAGAAAGGGCCCACCATTAGACCCATAAGACAAGAGAACATGCCAGCCCATGGGAAGAAGGTTGGAAGCTGAGAGGTATGCCATGAAGTCACATAGGAAGAAAGATGAGGCCCTACCCTGGGTGTGACAGAGGGAGGGGGAGCGTTCGATCAGCGGCCACTGCTGTTCACCAGGCCATGAAACTCCTCCCAGGCCCTGGCAAGCCAGAGGGAAAAAAAATGAAATAAAACCAAAAAATAATACTTCAGATCAAAGGCTTCTTAACTTTTAACAAGAGCAGAAACATTCAATAACGTTTAAAAGGCACTTGTCTTCAGAGAGCAAGGCAATATTCTCTGATAGCCCTAGTGGATAGAAGCATCCTTAAAATCCAGCCAAACATCTGACAGCAAAAGGCAGCTTTAGCGTTCTGCACAGACATGAAGCGTTCCCACTGGCTGCTGATGATAAAGCCACATTAATACCCAGAGACAGGTATGACCTTCCTAGTCACAAATGGAATATCCATTTCCTATTGCTCATAAAATAGCCCATGTTACGTCTTTCTGGAGGATTATCACATTCCTTGGCTGGTTAAACTCAGCCAGTTACTGGCCTCATGTTTTGCCACATACTACGTATGCAGGTAATCCCCCCAAAAGGGGCTTCTTTCAATGCCACACAGCTTAGCTCTTATGAAATTCTTTGATCAGGCAGCAGAATCCAATTGTTATTAGGAAGTCTAATTTCCCATTGTAAACCTGCATTGTTAATGACAACCCAGTAAAAACATCACAACTATTTGAAATGAAAATGTTTTTAGGTAAGTTAGAGGGACAGGTCCAACACTGCATTCCCTGGTGGAGAACATTACTGATGGATGAAGGCAGCAGACTAAAAAATTGCTGTCGGTTTTATTAAGGCAGCATACTGAAAAGCTCTCAGGGAAAACATGCTGAGGTTAATATGAGAATGGCTACTATCTTCTAGGATCAGAGACATCAAAGAACCTCATAGTTCTCCATGCCCAGCAAAACAGAACTGGTGTCTACAGCACATGCCAAGCCATTTTCTAAAGCCACAGAGTTCCATGGAGCTGGAGGGACCTTAAAGAGAACCCAGGCCAATCATAAATTCAGACCACCCTCTAGATTTTTTGCTGGTACTTCTCAGCTACTCACATTTTGTCTTGTACGTTGCCTCATTAGACCACTGCAAAACAATAGGAGAGTCCAAAAATGGAAATCCTGTACTAGTCAGCACCTGCGCCACAACCAGACTACCAACCTGGCTCTTATCTGAGCCTCAGAGTCAGGCTCCCAAATGGAATTTGCAAAAGCAGCCCAGGTGTCACATGCTCTATCCCAGCAAGTCATAGCCCAAACAAACACTAAGACCTTGGGGTTCAACAGCCTCACCCCAGAAGAAAGTTAGGGAGAAGAGAAACTCTGAATCTGAAGCCCTCTTATTTGCTGGTAGTCTTTGCACATTTCCAGAGTTGTCAAAGAGTCTCCACCTTCATGTCTTCCCTCCAACCTCCCTTGTATCTCTACCACATTCCCACTACCCACAATCACATCTCTCTTTCCTCTCCCATAGTACTCCCAAACTTGTAACTTCTCAGCAGAAGGAACACAAGGACAGATTACTTGTCAACATGATCGATAATTTATTACCCCTTTCACACTAAGGAGTTCCTTGTTCCAACATCCCAATAACATCATGCACAGTCCTTCATCTCTGTCCTCAAAGACAGAGAGAAAAAGCTCTTCCAGCCAAGAATTTTTAATTCAAGACCCTCATATGTATTATAGTACTAATGACTCCAAGTATCTGCTGACTTGACTGAAAAAATCCACCAGGATGTGTCTGTCCTAATGTACCTAAACTATGCTAGGAGAGCAAACTGCTCTCATTCCATACTGAACAAGGCTGCCAGTTAATTTCATCTGGCAGAATCTTTATGACCTGTGACATGCCAAAGGCACAGTGCCAGAGAGTCTAAGAGGTTATTTTTATGTATAGACATTTTTAGTACCTTATTGCCATACTGTCTGCACAGCGATCAGATACTCAGTGAATTGATCCCATCACTTAGATTATTCCCATTGACCAGATGGGACATGGAAACGTTAGCAGGCTAAACAAAGCCAGCCAGAGCTGTTCTTCCACACTGATTCCTGACCCACAACTGTTGAAACTTCCTACCTTCTTCCCCACTGCCCAGGGGCAGGAGCCAGACAGAACTCCCTTTAGCCCCAGAAAGTAAGTTGGAAGAAAAAGAAAAATAAAAAGAAAAGAAGCCCCTATCTCCCCAAAAAGGAGAAAAAAAAAAGAGGAAGACCCCATCAAAAAGAGGAAGGGCAGTGAGTTCCTTCAAGGGACTTTCCAAATCACTATTGTGCAAGTAGCACTAGCTATTTTCTGGAAACATTCTCAGTTAAGTCCCAGTAGTTTGCCTCCACTATTTCTCTGTGCAACCCTGCTCCTTACCTTCTCCTTCCCCAGCTAAATAGGATTCAGAGAGCTCAGAGTGCACTTACGGTACCTTACAAAGGGCACCAAGGTCTGTCTCTTTTGCCAGCCCATGTGGAACCTCCCAGCACACTGACCACTCACTACACTCTGCAGGCATCCAGAGCAGCACAGCCTCTTTCTGGGTGATTCCCCTGGGATTTGTTCAGAGCCAGACAAGAACTTTGTGACTAACAGCTTGAAAAAAACATCTAGGGTAGTCTTCTAGCCTGAAATAATTCTTTCATCTGTCTGGCAGTACCTGGAGCAAAGGCAATATAACACAATTAAATAAACACAACCAAACTGACCTCCTTGAAAAAAAAGCAACCATGAAATAAATAGGTTATAGGCACTTTTTTGGTAAGAGACAGGCCACCAAGATAAGGAAGCCTTTCACAAAGTCATGGACACTTCTGAGTAAAGCATATTATGTTGATGAAGAATGAATCACTGAACACACCAATTCAAAGACCAGGTCTATGCAAGTGCTCTTAGACTTTCAGCACCTGGAAACATTACTGGAACTGGAGAATGGAGTGCTAAATGAATGAAGCCAGTATTGCAGAGCCTCAGGAGAAGAGGACAGCTATCTGGAACCTCACTGCTCTCCTTTAGATTTTATTCCTGCTCTCAGACTTGAATGGATGAGGGTGAAACAATGCAGCTCTAGAGCTGGCAAGACCCAAGGCACCCTGCCTTCCTCTGACAGGCATTGGACAATGTGGAAGAGTCCCCTCTGAAAACCACTTCTCTTTAGGCAAGGTTAACCCTGCCCACTCCATTTAAGACACAGTCAAAGGCACAGGTGACACAAGTAGAACAGCAGCACTGAGGAGTTCTCCTAAGGTTTTGGAAATTAGCAAGCAAAAGGAAACCAGTGTTTTAAAACCACAACAGTTACAGGATTAGCTGAACTCTGCTGTGACAAGGGAGACCTCACAAGCACCCTACCAGCAGTGCTTGTCTCAAACACTGATCTTCTTGTGCAACGCCTGTCACTTCCACAGTGATTTCTCTTCTTAATTCCTCACTTTTTTTGCCATTCCTCTCTTTTTGTCCCGAGAACCCCACCCCTGCAGTCTTCTTATAGCGCATTATTCCCTCCACAGGATATCCTCTTCTCTCCTACCTACAATATAGTCTGAGGCCATTTCCTCCAACTGCCTGCAGTGAAATGAACCCAGTGCCAGCTCTATTAAGATCAACTATTCTTCTCATTTACTCGAGCCATCCCATTAGTTATCACTGGTGACTTTGAAAGGAAAGGATAGTTTTATACGCTGCTCAGCTCTCACTGCAGCAGGCACTTAGGAATAAGCAAAGCTTTGTTTCCAGAAAAAGCAGCCTGCTTTAGAGCTGACAGGACAATCCTTAATGTCACACAGCAACCAAAACATTTCCACACCAGCCTGCTCAGTGGCAACCTGCTGATGGCCACTGCTTTGGTCTCTCCTGGCACTGGAAGCAGTGTTGCTGAATTCGCCTGGGATTCCTGGACAGTACTGTGTGTGAGAGCTCTCACGAAAGGAGATGGTCACTGACCACACAGTTATCAGTGCAGAAAAGAAAAGCAGGGCAAGGCAGCCACGAATGTCATGCTGCAATGCTCAAAGTCAAATGTGAAAGTGATCACTTCCCCTCTACCCCTCTTCCAACTGCAGATACCTGAATATTTTCAGTGGCTTTGCTGAGACATGGCCAGGCTGTGGTTGGCAACATTCTGCTTTCAGAAAAAGTGCACCTGCTACGGCAGCAAAAGAAGTTGGGTATTTTGCCTTTAATTCCAAGCCACAGGAAGTACCACTGTCCATAAGTCACTGTCACTCCTGGACCTTGTCACCTCCAAGGTTAACAACACTGATGAACTGAACCCATTAAGTGGTTCACTGCATCTGAGTGCTCCTCTCTCAGTGCACCTCTGAGGAAACAAAGAGAAGCAATTTCTTTCCAGCTACTGAAACAAGGTAGCCCACAAAATGTCACATATGTTCTCTTCAGGTGCTCAGCACTGTAATGTCTAAGGCACTATAAATCCCCTGGAATTTAGCAGAGTCCAAGAGATTGTTCTAGCTTTCCTAGCAAGATTGGAAATTCATATGGACTAAGCTGACCCTTCTACTCGCTGGGATTCAGGCAGCTTGTCAATATCACAAGCAAGAGAAAGGACAAACACAGGAAAATTGCAATGAAAGATCTGCTTATCTAGCTAAATGCACAAGCCCCACCACTGAGAGCGGGAAGAACAGAATGCAGAACAGCTCCTTGGAATAGCTGTGACGCAACAGGTACTTTTCAGATGCAGCTTGGCAGCACCACCACTTTCTGAAACAAAGGGGGCTGCAGCCTCGCTGACAACTCATGAAAAATGGTGTCTAGAAATGATTTAATATGAAATGCATCATCACAAAAGGAATATACAAAACCTGAAACACAGGGCTCAGGTTCCACAGTGAGAGGCATGCTAGCAATTTCTACAGAAGCATTCATTTATAGTGTGTCAAAAGCTAATCCAGGTCAATTCACTACCTAAAAGTCGAGGTTTTGAGAAATGCCTGTTCTTTTCTTGCTAAGCATGCTCCCTTCCCTGAAGCACAATCAATGCCAATCAAACCCTGCACATGAGCAGAGCTCTAGTGGAGAGATGCAGCCCATACAAATGAAAAATGCCACGAGCCCCCCTCAAAAGGCAGCCCTGACAAAGCCTAGAGCACAGCTCTTCCATTAGAGCTTTTCATGAAACACAGCCAGAGTGTGAATATAGAGTGCTGGCTAGAAAGCCCTCCCCAGTCATAAATCACATGGTACATGTGCAGCATAAGTGGAGTTTATTCATGACGGACAGTATTTCAACAGGACTTGATAGATGGGTGAGGAAAAGGAGCCAGACTTCATGGAGGATAGAAATAGTTACACAAGAGATTCTTTATTAGTGAGAGAACCTTAATGATATGAAACTTATCCAAGCAGAGTCAGACTGAAAGCTGAGGCTGTCCTGCTCCTCTCTGTCACAAAGCAGTCACCATCACCTCTCTGCAGCTGCTGCCCCTTGCTGCCTGCTGGTACCAGGCAAGAGAGGCACAAGAAGTTGGTCTGTGCATCACTACACAGAAACTCCACTGACAGCAGTTCTGCTCTGAATTTACACCAGTGCCTTTGGAAAGAGATGCTGGAGAGCATTGCAATCAGACTGCTGCAGCTTAAGCTAGGCAGTGGGAAAAAAGGGGCTTTCATGATGCCCTGCATGGCAGAAGGTTAATTGCTTAGACCTACCTGACTGGGACATCATCAAAGCAATTCCTACTAACCCTCCTACCCACAGAAGAATGACTGGGAGACAAGCCAGTTGGCCTTTAGTTAAGAATTGCTCCCAGCTGTAACCTGAGCTACTAAACTTGATACCTCCAACACCTGTTATTCTCACACAAGCTCATTTTGCACCACACGTCAGCAGCACAAAATGAAACTCGGATGCTATGCAGGAAGAGAGGGCAGCAAGCACAGTGTGTTACACTGGTGTAGGGAAATGAGGCCACACTACTGGCTGCACCATCACTCAAGACCTTACACCTGCCAGAGCAAAACCAAACACTGCAATAGCAGCATTCTCCGTGCTAGAAAGTGCTGGTGGTGATACCCCACAAGGGAAAGGCCACATCATTCCCATTCTACACTTGCTACATGAACCACCACCACAGCTTAGGACTGCAGGCTCCACACACAGCTTTTACTACAGAGACTGAGAAAAGTCAAACACCTTCCTGCTCTCACCACAAAGCCGCATCACCACAGCCTGCAGTCTGCTCCTGCTGCTGAGCAGGAGTAAAATACTCTGCTGGGTGCCCACATGAGCACGTTGCTATTTCCCTACATGGACCGAGAGTCCTTAGTGCCCTCTCCTGGCAAAAAGTGCACGAGAAACGTTAGTGGCAAAATCACAGAAAAAGATCATCTCTTTCCCTTCTCTTTCCCACACACAAAGGAGGGAGGGCCACATGGAACACTAAATGCCTACAGGCAGTTTCAACGAGATTTCTGTATAATTACTAGTGACCCACACTCAAAATTGGAAGCCGGCTGTCTGCTAGAACCAGGATGGATCCCATCAAACTCACAGCAGACTGATGACAGCATGATTACATGGAACAAGCCAGCACGATGAAACAAAGTCATGAAAGATACTTGCACCTTCATTACAAGCAAGATTAGAAAGCTCTCTGCCCCATCAGTGTATTATTTGTTTCACTTCTTTTTCTGTGTACACCTTTTCAAGTATTAATTTAACCAATATGACCTAATCAGTTTATAGTTTAATCAGTTATGACCTATTAGTTTATAATACACTTAAGGAAAAAAGAAAAATAACATATTACTCACCTCTAACTAATACCTATATATGCAATTTTTTTGTCACTTTGTGGGAAATAAAAGTCGCCCTGAATGGCCTGATATGGTAAGCTATAATACATTTATTTAAAAATACAGCTGTGCTCTCTGTGTACCATGATCTTCTAGTCTTGTTAAAGAGCCTCTGTCACCAGGGCCTGGAAGACTTAATATATGACGTTTATTATGATTAGAAATCATTTGTACAGCACTGTAAATTCACACAGCACTTTCCCAAGACCATTTATAAGTCTAATGGCACTATAAATCCCTGTTAGCTTCCGCACTTTATTCCCCAGAATCTCTATTTATTCAAATTATTCTACTCCCCTCACTGCAATCTTGTCTTTGAACACATCGAGCCACAGTCCCACCCTGGGCTGCTCATCACCCGAGTGACAGGCTGGGTGGATTGTTAAAATAACCCCGGATCACACATTTAAAAAAGAAAACGGTTTTGCTCATAGAATCAAACACCCACAACAACAACACAGGAATTTGGCTTTCAAAGCGTGCTGGCAACAACTGCTGCTGTTTGCACTTCATTTGCAGGAACAGCCCTAACGTACATGAGCATTTCTGCCAAGGCCCGTGCCGTGCACCGAGCTGCTCGAGCACACATGCAACCTGCAGCACGCCCCTGGCCAGCACACGTACTTGATGCTGTCGGTGTGGGTTTTGTATTCCATGATGGTGTTGGGAGGTAGGTTGAGCACTCTTCGTAACGTGTCGCGTATCCGGGCTGTCGTGGCCTGGTCGCTGGCTGTCTTGTTCCATATGGAGATGATGTCCTCCTGCGAAACGGCATGGGAGGGAGGGAGGGGTGAGCACAGGGCACTTTTTGAAGCCCTGCCACACAGAAGCACGTGCCAGTTCTCAAAAGCACTCACCTGGAATCGGACAGAGACTACGGCCCCACAGATTTCTTCCCCCACCATGAACTGCTCTCCCAACATGGCCAGAATAAGATTCTCCCAGCACCGTGATGCTAAGCCCTTCCGCAGACGGATAATCCATTTACCACCATTTTTGTTGGCATCATCCTAGGAAGAGGGTAAATAAATTGATTTGTTTTCTCCTAGCTATTTTTCTGCTACCCAAAAGACAGCAGAGCCACAAACAGGAGCAGATATTGATTAGGTGGGGCAAGGAAGGCGTTTTCAAGCAAATGCATTTTATTTCACTTCTCCCCCATATAAGCAGAGACAGAGGAAAACCACTTACTTTGAATACAAAGTACTTGAAACAATGGTCCTCAGCCTTCCAGACCAAGTTCTATGCTCTGATGACTTGAGTTTTAGTGTTTTGAAACCACTAGCAAAGACTAATACCAGCCTACTAATTTGCACAAACAGACCCAGAGGCAAGGACTTTAAAACTACTCCTAAACTTGAGACAGAGTCATCATTTGTCTAATACCATGTCTATGTAGTTCTGCTTGTAAAACAAGATCCCTGTAAAACAGGAGAACCCCCTCATCATAGAGCATGGAAGGCCAGTAAAGAATTTGCAAAACGGTACTTTAAAAGCAAGCAAAAAATTGATAAACATTTTCCTTACACATTTCCAGGAATGGCCTCAAAAGTTGTGCTAACATAGAAAGGACCACCCTGACATTATTGCACATCATACAGCTGAATGTTTGCTCCAGACTGTGGTGACCCAGGGAAATAACCAAAATGAGGGGAGAAAGTAAAAGAAAAATTTAATGCTAAGCACCCAATCTGTCACCTCAATATTGTGATTCTGTATCTTGAAGCTGACAAAGAGCTGGAAACTGCTACAGCCTCCCCTGCTCCCCAGAACGCACAGCTATGTCAAAGAGCAGCTCCTCCTCTGTGCAGAACACTGTGGCATTCTCTGGTACAACACTGTAGCTGGGAAATCTTACAGGGTGAGAGGGGAACAAATTCCGTCCAAAGCTGAAGACAGAGAGGTAGGAACAAGTCAAAGAGGAAGCAGTTAGGAAGGGTAAGGGAAGACAGGTCTAGGACAGAAACAGAGAACAAAGAATGACTCAGAGGGAACTGCACGAAACAGGACATCCCTCTCCAGATCCCCAGCAATCCCCTCTGCCAAGCTGGGACACACCTTGAAGATGCCAGGCAAGGCAGCCCAACCCTTCTTAATGAAATAAAGTTTAGTTTTAAGGCTTCTCTAGGGCTCAGATAAAACTAAACATTTGTCTGCTCTCAGAGACAGCAAGTGCTAACAAAGCAATCCTGAGGAAACATGAAAGCATCAGCATAACAGCAGCATTCACCTGACTCTTACTTTTCAGGTATGTGCTGGACTGAAAGGGGAAGGTGTCAGCTCCAGACAAACCTCAAAGCATGACAGGAACCATCCAAATCAACATAAATTCTAGGAATGTGGCAGAATCCTGTGAGATGCAAACTGCTTTCTGTTAAGTGCCCTTGTTTTCCAAGTGGTGAACATCACAGCCTTTAGACTGGGAGCTGGGTTTAACTCTTCAAAGTCTCCACAATGACTAATGGGCATCAGAAGAGAGTGATATTGCTAAAAATATCTCAAAGGTGGCTTAGCAGGTTCAAAGCTAGAGAGAGAGCAGTGATTGGGAGGCAGATGCTGTATCATGTGCTTTATAGTTGTTGTTAGTTTTCTTTCAGGTTAAACAAGCTTCGGTTCAGTCAAGCATTTGATTTTCCTCCACCAGAATAATAATGATCTGCAGCCCAGTAAATCACCAGGGATTATTATGCTTAGTGCTTCTGACTTTACCAGAAAAGGCACAGATGGATGCAGAAAAAGATCAGAGCTACACACAGGCACATATGTACCTATAAGAATGACAGCAACTAAGGACTGGTTTGGAAGAGAAAGAAGCATAAACAAAGCCCTACAAAGCATGCAGCAATGGAAGGCCAGAAGTGAGATCTCAGGTCCTCCTCTAGAAATACAAGAAGGAAGTAGGGCCAGAAGTAAAAAGTAAAAATACTAAAGAATCTCTCCACCTCCATCTTAAAATGTCTACTGGGAAATGCTTTATAGAAATTCTGGTATCATTAACTTGGGGACTCTCTGGTCGACACATTGTCTGAGGAACTTGCTCACCAGGGGTGCAAAGAGGGTTAAACGTTTTATATAAATAGTATTTGCAGTAACTGGCTATAAAATACCTTGCTTAAAATAATTGCTAATGAGGGTCACATATAAATTTCTCAAGACCAAGCAGTATAATTAGGTACTTCAGAGAAACACATAAAATCTTCATATTGTGAATGCTATTGGTCATTGCTGGAAGCAGGCCAGGAACTGGGAGAATGATTTGCTGGGCAAAGATTCTTTTAAAATTTCTTTTAACAGATTTGGATAGAAATAGAAGCAAACTAAAGTGCCCTGGAACAAAACCAAACCAATTCAAAACAAACTAAAAAAGCAAATAGTAAATAAAAGACAAAGTTGTTTCTCCATCTCCAGCTCTGTGCGCAGGCTTTTACCCATATGCACCTCCTTGACTGAAAAAGGAGGGTTGGTTTTTATAAGCTTTGTTGGAGAGGTCCAGTCCTTCCAGAGGAGAGCCCTGCACTGCTGTCACTGGAGGCAGCTATGGGGTACCCCCTCCGTTGGCAATGGCAGTTCAGCAACCTTTGTGGGGGTGCAGCCAGCAACTTCCCCATCTTCCCTCTCTGGCAGCAGGACTGTTGGGTTACATGGACAGAGTTCTGAGGACAAGCTTACAGGAAACCCAGACAAAAGGATTTCACCCAGAAAAATCTAATGGAGTGCCATTTAATAACAAGAGTCCCTCTACTGTAGAAGGTTCCCTCCAAAATATTGTGGGAAAATATCAAGGCAGACATGAGAGCTCCAACTCACCTCCCACATGGGTTTGATGCCCTCTTTGAAAAGATGGAAGTCACTGTGCCCTGTCAGGTCCCCAGGACGTACCATGTGACTGTAAAACCGCCAGAACTGTTCCACCTGCAACAACACCAACCACACAGTGAGGCTGTTCAAACTGTTCACAGTCAGGATTTCTATAGAAATAGGCTGCCATTTTTACACCAGCTCCCCAGAGCCACCTTCCCCTCTTCTGCTCTACTCCCTGTCACCAGGGTGTTGATTAGGCCACACCAAAGGCAACAGTAGTGTCAGAGCCTGGGTGCCTGTTTCTGACCGGCTCCATTACCAGGTGACCACCTGAAACATTCAATGGGTGCCTCTGAAGTCACTCAGTGTTTGTCTGAAGAAATCTGTGCTAAGGTAACAGCTGCTCTGGAGAACAGTTTCAAACATATCTTTTAACTCCTACTGCCCAAACTTTCAATCACCGGGTATGTGTCAAAGGCATCAGCTACAGCCAAGCCTCTTTACCCTGCAAAGCCACTGCTCTCTGTGACCATGGAAACTGCAGAAGCCCTCAAATAAGACTTTTTTTTAAAATTTAATTTTACTGTATGCAGATTTTAAGAAAAAATATACATTCTGGTTCTAGTTTAAGATTGGAAGGCACTACTCAGAGTTTTTATTTAAATACTTCTTATTTCCTTTTACAGTCTGCCATGGTATTCTTGGAGCACTTCACTTTGACCATTCTGACACCCTTGTGTCTGCTTGAGACAATTTGACTGTAAGGCAAGGGATTTACCTTTTATAGTTCTTAAAAGTAGCATATTTATATTTTGAGAATCTCTGGGTAAGAAAGGATTTGAGAGAGGATGGATCTTTAAAACAAAACAAGGCAGCGGAAGTAGAATTTCCATATTTTAAGAAGACTCTACTCAGTAAGACAATAGCTATTAAGCAGACCAGCAGTGCAGCTGGAGGGGGCAGACATCACCCCAAGCACTTTAACCGAGACCTTAATGACTTGGTCAGCACTTGGAATTCCACTCCAATCTGTGACCTCTGCCATCCAAGCTGGAATTTGCTTTTATAGCCAATAAAATTATGAACCAAGACTGAGGAGCGGTCAGAAGCAATCTATTTTTGTCAGGCATGTCCAAACATCCATGGGGAAACCACACTCCCACAGCGAAGGAACGTGCCCTCTAGTGGTTCACATTTCACAGCTTTTAGAGCTTTCCACTGAAAAGCCAGGAATAAATCTGAACACAGACTCAGCTAGACAATTCTTTCTGAAGTTAGCTCTTCCATCTCCTTAAACAGAATTTGGCCCCAAACACATTATCAAATATGCTGGCCAGGCTCTCTCCATTCTAACAGAACTGTAGCCAACCATGGCAACAAATTCTCTGTAGCAAAGAGCAGACAACAGAATACTCAACAAGATGGTCTTCCTCTAAGGAGTTAAAAATCAATGCTAAGTCTACACTGATTTATCAGACCGAAAAGTTATTGCCAGAACATCAAGTGGCAGCCACATTTTTCATCCCCTGACCTGAAAGTACTTGCTCACAGAGGCTAACAGGAGCAGTAACTACCTGCAACAACAGGCTCTTCTTTCCAAACCTTATCCTGTGTGGATACAGTAACACAACCCAGCTCTCGGACAGGCATATTTTTATGCAGCCTCCAGAAGGAATAAAGGGCTGTTTTTATAAATTATCGTATTACAGAGTATATGTACTGGAGGGCAAAATTAACATTTATAAGAGACCCTGAAAAAACTGGGCAAACACCAGACTTAGAAGAAAAAAGAAGAAAACAGCCAACAAACTTCCTGGCTTCTAGAACAGTAAAGGGGACTCATTTTGCTTATATATATCTTGGACTCTTGAGGGCAGGTTTAGTCTGCCAGCACCATGCAAAAACCTAACACAGCCTGTCCAGGGCATGCTCAAGTTTATTCCAGGAACAAGCAACCACAGAGTGGAAGGAGAAAGGAAGAGCAATTTGCCTTCCAATGAACTAGACTGCAACATCAAACTGCACCTTGTCCATCACTTAGAGACAGACATCAGGCCACCAGCTGTTGGCAAATACACCATGCCAGATGCTTATTCCAAACACAGCCTTTGTGCTGGGAATGTGGGTGGAGAGAAGTGTGTGAGGGACAACACAGAAATGGAACAGAAAAGCTGTTCCTTTCTTCTCTTGCTCCAGCCATAAATTAACTACATGGCTGCTCTTTTTTTTTTTTCCTGTTATTATACCAACTAGTATCATGCATAGAGGCCTAGCACAGGGCAGAGGAGAAGTGCTAAAGACACATCTCCTGCTGAAATTCAAGAGCTCATTTGCCTTGGCAAATCACTCACTGCCACCAGAGGCAGCACACAGGGAGCAGGCCAGGAGGAGCAGGCTGAGTGACAGTGCTAGTGTTCAGGAACACATAAACATGGCATGATCATATGGAGGTGCTTTTATTGAAGAGCTCAGGGTGTCAGGGGTACACAGACCCAAATGTGATCCCGACATGGTTTCGAGCCGAACATGTTTTATATTCTATCATTATATAGCTTACATATTAATTATTAAACTTACATTGTTCTATTGTATACATTGATTTCATCCAAGCATGGATTTCTCATGATCCCCCTCAAACCCCTAACATAATTTCTCATGATTCTTTGAACAATAATTATATCTAACCACATCCAACAATTATTTCTTTTATCATATCCTGACTACACAGGTGCAGTTTCACATCATCCAGCAAACACAAGGCCTAACATTTCCCCAGGGCCTACTAAGCCTAGCTTTCCCTCTAGCTCCCTGACTTTTCTCTGACGTTAGAACGTTTGGCTGTCGGCAGGGCCAGCAGGGTACTCACGGAGGCGAAGGTGCCGATCTGTTTGATGTTCTGCTCGTAGCTCTGGGAGCTGGTGGGCCGCCCGGGCGTGCGCCGCGAGTACCAGAAGGTGTAGTTGTACTGCAAGGGGTGCTCGGCTGGCCCCGGCACCACAGCCTGCACAACACAAAGCCTTGGTTACCCCTCCGTGCTCCTCTAGAAAGGGCAATGGGCAAAACTGCATTTACAGCATATAAAAGTAACCATTCAAGCCATCATGACTGAATTCTTTTTAGTCCTGTGCCTGTCTCAAAGAAGAAAAAAAAAGACAAACTATAAAGGGAAATGTGAGACCTTTAACTTTTTCAATTTAAGGGAAAAAAAAAAAGACACTTTCCTCCTCTGGGAAGGATAAACCCCACTTATAATGAATCATGATTCAAATGCAATTAAAACTCTTTGGTGACACCAACTGCCTTAAGCAACCAACACCCCAGTGCTCTGGGAAGATTAATCTAAGAACTTGTTATGTCAGCTTTGGCAGAACCCATCACTAGCAGTGGGCAGTGATCACTTTTCAATTTCCAAAACACTGATTTCTGATTAAAAATACTCCAAATGAGCACAAAAGAGGCTAATGAGAGCTCATTAACCAGGAGTCAAAACTTACAGAGAAAACCCCAATCAAAGCCCTTATCTTGTACTATTTGATATTGTTACAGGAGTTACCAGGGCTTAAATCTCTACTTTCCTCTTGACCATGGCAAGTTTACAAGGGTTGCATTGCTTCAAACAGAGCACAGGAGGCATCTTAAACAAGGATTGTTTCCTAAATAAGATGAAAAAAAACAAAAAAACACCAGACCGGGGAGATGTATGCCTTATGCCTTCTTGACCAGGCTACATTACACACAGGGATACATCTTAAAAGTTATTTCAACAGTGTCACAAATACTGCCTGCTAAACCACCTTCAAGCCACTACTGTCCTGTTAGACAAGAGTCCTTTCCCCATGTTCTCTTCCAAATTTGTTTTTGGATGAAGATAAAGTCTTATTTCTCATTTCCATTCAAAAGCCTGGCAAGGTACCAGCTATGTTAGTGAAGAGAGTATTCACCCCTTCCAAAAGTGACATCAAATTACTGAACTCAAACATAGTGGCTCTGTCTTCACTGCAGCAGTAACAATGCCCTGAGACCACAGCCCTCCAAGACATATTCTCCTTATCCCTGAACTGATGATTGACTCCCCAGCACTGCCACACCATGCCCTGGCAGAGGAGTGCAGATGCCAGCACCATACCTTCCTCTTGGTAGTACTCTGTGGTTTCTCACGATCAATCTTTTCCTTCTCACTGTCTTTCTGTGTGTTATTTTCCTCATTCTGGTCATGGTCTCCACTATCATCATCTTTCAATCTGGTAAAGAAAAACAACAAAGAGAGCCATCACACAGCTGAGAAGGTTCATACCAAGCCCAGGTAGTTCTCTGCTCCAAAGCTCCTCCGTGATACAAGGGCCACCACAGTCTGGACACCTACACTTGACAGCCCACATAGTAAAAACTACTTCTGCTTTCATGCCCATCACAGGCATCTTGGGCAAGCACTTTTAAGCCGAAGTGAACAACGAAGCAGCTTTTTGGAACAAACTCAAGTAGTTTGTGCTGGATACTGATCTGCCACAGGAAACCCCAGTTACTTGTTAGGGTTCCCTGCTATTCAGGGGGCCCACACGAAGACCTGTCACCGTACCTCTGCTGACTCTTGCCCACCCCGCTCCCCACGCCCCTCAGCATTGCAGAGGCAGCGCCTGGGGCGAGCAGACACCGCGCCAGCAGCCAGCACCCCACAGGTCTCTCCGCCCGCCTCGTTCCCTGCCAAGGGCCGGAAAAGGCGAGAGACAAGCGGGGCTACGAGGCGGCCCGCGACTCCCCGGTGCGGGCTTGCCACCGGCGCACCGCGCACACCGCTCGGTCCCGCGTCCCCTCGGGGCCAGGCCGGGCCCCGGCTGCAGGGACGGGGCTGCGCGTAGCCCCGTGACTCATCGCGTGTCGCCCGCCCGGCGCCGGGGCAGCGGAGGGAGGCGCCGGCGGGGCTCGGGGCCGTGCAGGCCCCGCGGCGGGGGCCGGCCGGGGGGGCTCGGGGGTGACACTCACGCGTCGAATTTGTTGTTCATCGTCGCTCGCTGCCGCCGCCACCCCCGTTCGCCTCAGCGACTTCCGCCCTGCTGAGTCCGCCCGCGAAACTCTTCCGCCGCTTCCGGCGGCTCCGCCATGCCCTCCCTCGTTTCCCCCCGGAGCCATAACGCCGCGCACGGCGGGCGGGGAAGGGAACGCGCTGCCGGGAGCGCCCCTCAGCGCCGCGCCGCCATCTTGGGTGTGGCGGGGCCGGCGCTGTGAGCGAGCCAAAGAGTTACAGATTATTCAGACAATTTTGCTCTGGTAAATACAGTCTGAGAACTCAGTTATTCTTCAAAGGGTTTTCCCACTTTGCCTCCTGTGGCTACAGGGAACGCCAGCTCGACGCCCTCCCCATCGCTCTTTTCTTCATGTTCAGAAAATGGGAAAAATGTCCCAGTAAAGAGCCTGCAAGCTCATGAAGTGATAATGGACACTTCATAGAGGATAAGGACGATAGTCCCTCCTTCAGCATCTCCTTGCACTTCGTGAATCTGCTCCCACATTACTCCATGAGCACAGTGTCTTTTCATGGTACTTCGCAAATCTCTGACCCCTAATTTCTGCTATCTGAAAGAGTTAGTAAATAGAGTTCTGAGTGCCATAGTTTCTGTTTCTCTATCAATTTGTGATGTGGAAAGAGTAAAAAAAAACATTGCCTGTGTAATCCAGGTACTCATGTTAAGCAAGCACAGCAAAAACCCCATATTAAGTCCCACAATATTATAATTTGGTGTAACTAAGTCTACCTAAAACTTATTTATGTTAAACAACTAATATCTTTCATCAGTCTTTCAATCAGGAACATGAAAAAATGGTATTCAGCATGTATAAGGCACTACATATCCTCTGTCCTACAGTGTGTGAGTGTATTGATCCTTGGAAAGCACAGTAATGTAATGCTGGTATTCCTACCTTACTGCTTGAAAGCAAAGGCAATGGGTGTCTCAGGAATATCCCTGAAATCCCATAAGTATGGCAGAACAGGGAAAAGGGCCCCCCAAGTCCTAGGCTAAATATCCTTACTACTGGCCCTCCCATCCTGTTGCCTTACGGGCTCAAACCTGTGTTCATAACCTTAGAAGACATGGAAGATTATTTAGAAATAAATAGTAGCAGAAATAGTTCAAAAACTCATAAAGAATTTCCTGGTTGGTAACAAAAGGGATCCCTAAATGGGATCTGTGTGCTCTGAAGACCAGCAGTTTACCAAAATATTTCAGAAAGAACGTGTTACACAAATCACTATGGAGACCTGCTCATACAAAGATCCTTTTCCCGGAGTCAAAAACTAATGACTTAAATTGCCAAGATATCAATCTCTCTCTTGAAATTGCCCAATGCAAGTGCCAAGTCATTATTATGAGGTGAGAAACAGGGTCACACTCTGTTATCTCCTACTTAATAGCTTATTTAGAAATTATTAGGCACTCCTAAAGATTGATTTTAGAGCACCAGAGGATGCAGTAATTACAGTTATCAAACTTCAAAAAGAACACCACTAAACCCCACTGAAGTGAAGGCTTCACACTGATCAAAACCCCTGACTTGGACCTTGATTTTCTCAAAGATGTCTTCCCCCAAAGGCACATAGGTCTTATCTGTCGGGAAGACCACTTATATCAGGTTGGATACAGATTTAAAGTATTCTGCTAATTCAATAAATTGCATATACAGGCAGTGTCTTTCTGAAATTTCTGTGGGTTTTATATTTAGCTCGTACCAGTTTAAAAGACAAAGGTTGTTATACTGGTACCTTTATACACTGACCTAACTCTTGAAATCCTGTATGGAAAAATGATAAAAGTAACATCTCTGCAAAAAGAGAGGGAAACTGAGTACAGATTTGTTCATATTATAGCATGTAGATAACATCCTGCGTCCTGTTTTCAGTGAAGAGTTCCTCATGAGCTGTTCAAACTCACCTTTGGGTAATTTTGCAGCCTGGGACAAAATGTAAACACAAGATGTGATGTCTGACTTTGCTTTTCTAAGGGTTGTACCCAAAGCTTAATGGCATTAAGAGACCTCAGTGACAGGGAAGCCTTGCAGTGTGGTATCCTGGGTCCCCACAAACCCTGGGCTCACTTGTGCAGCTATAACAAACCGTCTCCTGTAAAGCTGCTTTTGCATATGGCAGTTCTTCAGTCCATATTCAATTCCACAGGATGGACAAATGACAGCATCACAGGCTCCATACCGAGTTGGTGGAGCTGGTAAGACAGCAGCCTTGTGGTTCTGTTAAAAAATATGATCTTGCAGAACAGGAAGACAGCACACAATAGGTTTTCTTTCAGTCTAGAGTGGAACAACATCACTCTCTTCATGTTTTAGGTTGAATTCAAAGAAAGAAATAGCTCAGCAGTGTCTCAGGAAGAAAAGGAGGAAATGAAGGAGGAGTGCTGCCGGAAATACTTTAACTAGAAGCATTTGAAATATGTAGCAGCTGCCTAAGAGACAATTACTGGTTACCTTTAACATCTCATTCAGGCATGCAGCAATGAAGTCCTGTGGCTTTGCAGGCACCCAGCTCTTCTGGTGGTGCCTGATCTCAGCCTTAGTAAGAGTTCATAGATCCTGCAGGTGTGTCTCTGCCAGCAGCCTTCTCATCAACAAAGGGCCTGAGGGCCTCAGCAATGATGGGAAAGTGTCCGGGAGCTGCCCCTGGAAATACAAGCAGGGGAATGCCATGAACACCTTGGCTTCACAGAGCACTTACAGGCTGAATGTTCACAGCTGAACTGTACCTCACCGTTGCAATGATCCACAACTGTTACTTGACTGACTATAGGAAATGCATGACCACTTAATTATTTTTAAAATTATCTTGTAGGAACCGTGTTAAGGATGACCATTACCATACATTTTTGGATTGCCTGCTTTCCACTGGTAGCTTTCAGATCAGGCAGATTTAAATTCCCATAAATACATTTTTTCTTAAGTTTTCTAAGTGTCTTTCCCAAATGACCTTGTTCCTTTCTAAATTTTAAGTCAACACTTGTCTGTAGTTCTTCTCAAAGCCACATTCATGTCAGCTTGTCCTGTTTATTCTGGATGGTTCTTAAGGCCCAGTCTAACACAGGAAATCAGGGTTATTACAAAACCCTCCAAGGCACAAGCTAAGAGGAAAAACCTGATTCTGGCCCCATGGCAAATTTGATGCTGCATATTATATATGTAGAGTCAGGTGAAGTCTCTCTGAAGAGAGCTGTTACAGGAGATTCGAGGGTCTGTAGGCATAGTAAGCCAGGAATGGTTGCAGAGGGATCATTATTGAGAAAGAAGGGCACAGCAGGGAGTACTGGCTGCAGCAGAGCTCAGTGTTCACTTTAGAGCTCTTCTTCCTCTCTGTGCCTTGGCAAAGAAGAATCACGCCATGCCACAGCTCCCTGAGGAATCCTGCCAGATGTTGATACAGTCACAGGGAAGCCCTTGCTCACCTGAGGCCAGGAGATGCCATGGCCTGGGATCCTCTGAGCAGCCTCTGGCACACGACAGCCTCTGTAGTGAAGCAATATCTAAAAAGCACATCCATTTGATGGCAGAAGGGAGTGGAACAGAGAGATCCATGCCTACAAATAAAGCAAGCTGCATAATTAACTTCTTTTGTAGGCTCTGACCCTTTGTTACACTGAACTCTTGATTTGCATGGGATTACACAAATAACTGAGACTGCAGGAATCGAGAAACAAACTGGGGGATTGTTCTTCCAGCACCTTTAGGATGAGTGGGGGCAAGAGCTCATTCTACAGGAAAGTGCAGAATCAGCACAATTTGGGAACCTCTCTGTCACTTTCTCCCATAAAGGGTTAGCAGGAGAGCAATGAGTCAGATGTAATGTTTTAGACTCCAGTGTGGGAGTGTCCGCTAGATAAACCTCTTGTTGAACCTACTGCAGAAATTGCAACTTCCAGCAGAAAAAGCAGGGCTGGAAATAAGAAGGAGTGTGTGTGAGCACATACAGATCTGTATTTCCCCTCTTCCTCTGACAAAGAGCTCAGTGAAGCAGCAAGATTCATCCTGGACCCAGGCTTCCAGTATTTTTGTCCCTAGTCCTAGCTTTCTCAATCCTCAACCTGAATGATCTCTGCTGCTTCTAGATGTGCCCACTGGCACAGATGACATCTGCAACAAAATGGAGAAGGACTGGGGAGAAGCTTGGTACTGGTGCAACCCTTGGCATTGGCTGGGGAAGGGATGGGAGAAATTTCATCCTGCTGTCAGGGAAAAACAGAGGCCGGAATCATGTTTCACTATTAGAATCTTAAAAGGCTTTCACAGTTACTAATGCATTGGATTATTATTTATGGTGGTCATTTTTCATGTGTCTGCAGCACATGTAGCCATCAGTGCAGCAACTGTGACATGTTAGCCAGAAACATTTTAGCAGGGTTCCTCCATTCACCTTGCCCACCGGAGGTGATTGATGGATACTGCAAAATCATAAATTCTGCTTTTATTATCTTTCTGTGTTTATTTGTTTTCCAATCCTACAGTCTTTTCAGTGCATCAGTACTTACACAAGGACCAGCCTCCACCATTAAAGCAGGAATTATAGCTGTAATTAGCAAGCACAGCCATTAGATGGTAATGTTCACTCACTGCTGTGCTGGAGGATCTGCTGAAGCCGGTGGGGTAAACTTTTCAATCAGTCATTGATCTGGAGTTTCTTTTTGGAGATGTGTTGAATACCCTGAACAGCCTGGGAAGTATTTAACTCTTACAAATCCTTGTGATTGCCACTGGAGTTTGGGTTTTCAGTAGTTCTGCAAACCAAATCTCTGGCAACTATAAATTAGAGACCAATTTTAAACTCTTTGACCTGGGTAGTTGAGACAGACTTAATTGCACAGAGGGAGGGAAGACGAGATAGTGTTACCTTGCACAAAGATTTGTGATTTCAGACAGGAACAACATCTGCTAGCCTGCGACTGTATGGGATAGGAGGTAAGGATTTCTGAACATATGTTTTAGGAATTTTAAAGTATAAAACAGAGGAATGAATAAAGATTGTCCCTGCACCATGTGCAACTATATACATATTTATGTCACTATATATATATATATATATATGACCTTTTTCTGAGCAGTTGCAGCACTTTGATAATATATGCTGGACACTTCAGAGATGAAAAGGCACCTCTTTGCTCCAGAGATATTCAGGGAACTGGTGAAAACATGGCATTTGTTAAGCTGTTAAGAGTTTGAGCACAGTTTTGACACATGTTGAGTTCTCTAGCTCACTCTTAAGAATCCACTGGTAATATGCTGCTCAACTCAGAACATCTAAAACCAGGACTGCATATCTCTAGATGCATATGCAGGCCTCCTCCTTTGCAATTTTTGGAAACAAAGATGTAACCAGGGATTCTGGAATATACTGACCATACTGAAAATGCATGCAAATATGAATTGGCGCCTGGTTGATGTCACGTGTTCGGAGCAATGGCTGTTTTCCATAAGGGAGAGTAATTGGAATGATGGTTTTCACAACAGTTGGAGTCCAGTCTTTTTCCTTAATAGCCCAAGTAAGGGGGAAAGGGAAGAAGAAACAAGTGCCTGAATCCCTGAACTGGATTCCAGTCAGTACCCAAAGAAACAGCAGGGCCTGTTTTTTCTTTTCTACACACAGGAAAACAGGAAGCCTTAATAGTGCATTTTGTCTCATACATGTCCTAGGCTTAGGGACTCAACTCTTTATCAATATAGGTGTATTTCCCAGGACAGACAGATGTGGAGAGATGGAATGTAAGAAAATAGTGCAGAAGGTAGTCTCACACCTGAGGAGTTGCAGCTGAACCAATTACTAAAGATTAGAAACAGGCCCAGATCTTAACAAGCCATACCTGTATCCAATAAGAGCAAGTGCCACAAAAGAGTGGGTTAGCTAGCTGAGGAGAGAGATAGTATTTGTTGGCTGTGCTGTGAAGAGAGATGGATATGTTGGCTGTGAAGAAAAGGAGTCAGATGACTGCTGCAAGGACCAGGGACAGGCAGTGCATAGAGGAGCTGCGTTGTGAAGGAACTTCAAGGAGGTATGAGGCCCTGGAGATATGAAATCCCTTGCGCTATAATGACGCTAGAATTTGTGCTAAGATGACAGACAGAGATGGGGGCATAGCCTGAATCCTGAGCAGGAATCCTTCCTGGCTCATCTTAGCAGATGCAGTGTGTAGACCATATTAAAGATTGTCAGTAATAATATTAATGTGACTCTATGCTCTCAAACAAACAACAACAACAAAAAAAGCCCAAAAAGCAGTGTGTTGATACCCTACCAAAGAGTACAGGCAATGTCACCTGGCTGCAGGTCTGTGCAGCTGCTCATTTATGCAGTTAAATGGATTAAGACTTTAATCCATCCACTTGGTTGTTTTGCAGTGCACAGTGGCTCTGGGGATTACTGACGCTTGCAACACACTGCCAAAACCAGCAGAACTCTGGGGAAGAGGAAATTTTGTCTCAACACGACCTTCAATATTGTAACACCACAGGTAACATCACTTTTCTTCATCCTTTTCCCTTCATTCCTCTTCTCAACAGCAAAGACTGGCCTGGAGCAGTAATACCTTCAGTGAGCTGTAGTCTCACCTGCTTAACTGGTTCTGCACTGGCCAGGTCAGGCCACTGCCAAGGAGCATTCCATGGCCTTGTTGTGCCAAGATACAACCAGCAGTATTGCCAAAATAAGGGCTACAGAATTAACTCCTTAAGCAAATAAACTTTGCTTTCGGCTTCTCATAGAGGAGTTTTGCTGATTCTTCTCGTTTCCTTTTCTTCCTCTTTGTAACTTGTGCCAAAATAACAGGATTCCTCAGGCACTATTTTTGGTCAGGTGACTGTTCAGTACTCTACAGGAGAATGGATCAAGTGACCTGAGGTGTGTCTTCTTTCAGCTCTCACAGTGAGAACAAGGCTGGGGCCCTGCTCTGGACATTGGCTTGGACTTTAAAGACCTGATTCAGTTCCCTGCTGTGCTGCATATCTCCTCTGTGATCCTGGACAAGGTGTTTCATGTAGTTTCAAGTAAGAGTAAACCTGTAATCTACCTATAAGCAAGATGCCATGAAAACAAGGGGTCCCATCCCCTCATTTTCCCTTTCACCAGGGTTGGATTCAGCAACACAGAGCTATAAAGTACCTGAATTCATTTGGCTGATCTGGTGGAAAGCCTTTCAGTTTTAGTTGCAGTAATAGTCTTCTGCTGGCTCAGCAGTCTGAACACACTCACTGGCTGGCTGCTGCCTCACTGAACAGTGAGAACATGGCCAAGGACAAAAGTGGGCAGGACCACCCCTTTTGGCAGACTCACTGATCATTTTAGCTGCAGCACAGAGCCCTGGGCTGCTGCTGTCACAAATACGTTCCCAGTTAACCATTCCAGTGACAGTAAACAGAGAACTACCCTGCACAGAAATTATATTACATTCTCTGGTGATTGTTTCCTTCTAATGCACTAAAACATCCTCAGCTAATGCCCTAATAAGATTTTGCACATATAAAGTGTATGGATGGCTCAGGACTGGAGAGACATGATAATGGGAGAACATTATGGAAGACTGAAAACAAATCTATTGAATTTGTTATTCCTCAGAAACATTATGAAAGACAATGAAGCATTGCAAAATACTTCTCAAAAGCCCAGGAGTTGCCAGTACTGTTTTCTTCCCCAGATAAAAACTTTCTTTGAGAATCTTGAGCATCAGGAATCGGAAGGACATTCAGGGGGTCTGCCCCTGCTTGGAACAGCTGTACTGGAGAAGGACAGTGGTGGCTTGTAAGGAAGGTATTCCTTTCATCCCATGTTGCAGCTGTATGTTAAGGATGGGAGTTTCCCCTCTCTCAGTGAATGTGCAATTTGTCAATGCTGTTGTCTCATCAGGACCACCCTGGGAGAGGCCTGGGGAACTGGTTGTGCTCACAGCACAGCTGCAGAGACACTGTTACTCTCCAGTTATCTTACACAGGCTTGTTGCATGCCGGGCTCCCTCTGCATTCATCCTGACTCTCATGGAAAGGAAGAAAAAGTGGATACTTCTTGCCAAGGTGCAAGCCAGCAAGATGAAGCTCAGGGGCTTGGGTGAGCCCGTGATGCTCAATAAATCAGGTGTGTTTGTCAGCTCACTAAGAGTATGAATTTCCAACTGCATGCAGTTTTACAAGTGTTTACCTTTGTGCTGACCTTGGTGTGTTCTCTGAGAAAGCACAATCCAAGCAGTTTTCCATGTGACCTCATTAGTCTCCCATCTTTTCTAGACTAAATCAAAATATGGAGCAGTGCCCAGTGCAAAGTGGTCGCAGTGGTTTCTGTTCCTGCCAAAAAGAGGACGTGGAGGACCCAGACCAGGTTGTCTTCGTCATATTGCAGAGCTGGCGTTGCCTTTTATCTTCAGGCAAGAGAGGGGTGAGTTTAGAGTACAGCCAACATTTCAACATACACAGCCATCAATTCCAGATGACTTCAGCAAAGAAAACTTTGCAGAAACTCTGATTATCCAAACCAAGTAAACGTGAAGAGCAGTAGAAAGTAGTAGTGTCTTATAAGTTTCTGTCTCCTCATGTCTGAAAAAGCACCCTGTCTCATAGGCAGCATTAAAAAGATTTGAATGATAGCAAAAGATCAAGCTGGAAGTTTTTGAATGGCAAACATTTCTTCTAGAGATCTGCTGATCTGCTCAATTCAGAACACTTCATGGGATTTTCCTGTATCAGTGAAAGCTCTAGGACAAGTTCATAGAATACCATTCCCCCCCCCCACTGTCTTCCCATGCCATCCTGCAGGACAGAGCTCTTGATGACATCAGAAAAAGCAGCAACTGTGTGTTCCTTCTTTACCAAATAATGTGCAAAACATACAAGCTCCTGACAACTGAAAATTTTCATGTGAAGATCTCAACATATAGAGGTATCCAAGGTATATTTTGGCTGTAAGATCTACTGCTTAACTTTTCCAAGAGATATGTTTTGACACGATAATGATGGTTCAGTTTCAGGACACTAATTAGCAGCATTTAGAAATACAAGGCTAAATCACCATTTCCTCTGAGACTTAGAAGTTTCCCCTAAATCCATGCTTTTTTCCATGGACTCTAGCAGTGATGTTTGTTTTCACAACAGTAAGCTACAGATACAGCATTACTCCACATATAATACCCCTTATTTATATGGCGTTGTTAGATTATTTTATCTGCTACCTACTTTAAATACCCAAGTTGTATAACTTCTTGTAGATGTCCTGTTGGCTGTGGTGCTATCTGAAGCCAGTACAGCCTCTTTCCAGTGGTGGTGAGAGGAGCTGACTTGGGGGGTTTGGTCTCCTTTTCTCAGCACAGCTGTGACACACTGCTGCTGAGGAAATTAAAACAGGAGCTGCTGAATGCTCCCCTGACTCCTTGCTGTTCCCTGTGTGTCCTCTGTGCTTATCAGGACAAAAGCTGAACTCCTTTTATTCCAGCAGTAGGAAAGAGATTTTTCTACTTCCTACCATTTCACTGCATTCCTTGTAATTTTTCTTTTCTGGAACCTTCAGCAGGGCAGGGGCTGCTGAGATGAAATTTGTTTAATATATGACACTTTCCCACCAGCTGTTTCTCACCCAGCACACTGTAGTCTCTCAGCTCCTACTGAGACTTCCCTCTTTCCCTAAGGGTGAAATTGTAAAAGCTATTTTGAATGGAAATTTCATCTAAATGATTCCCCTCAGTACATGGAGGAAGAGGAAGAAGAAATTTGGAAACCTTTTGATTCAATCTAAAAGATAGCTGCTGTGTTTTTTAAATCTGATTGCTTTATTTCCTGTGATGTCTCTGAAGCAAGGAGAAATCTATAGTGAAACCCACAATTTTTTATTCATTTCTGTAAGATATGTTTCCACGTGCATATAAAGCCATTGATTTTCTCCAGCTAATATGAGCTCTGTGAAATCACCTTAACATATAATTCATACAGATTTATAGTGGCTCCTCAGAGCATCCTGGAGAATCACCCAGATAATTTAGGACTATTTTTTCTATGTTTTATTGTGCCCACATTTGTCTGTGCTTTATTCTGTGAATTATTTTCTACATTGTGTCTTCATTTTTATGTTCAGTCAGACCCATAAACCCCTTTTTTTCCTCTAAGAGTTCTGCAAGGAGTTTAGAAGTTATGTCTCAGCAGGCACTTGGTCAGGGCACTGTCTGAAAGTAAGATGAAATTATTCAAAGGAAAAATATAGGAGTGTGACATAATAATGACAATAAATGTTCAAGATGAAGATTAATATGAAACTATTTTAATTCTGTTACAGAACTCAAACACAGCCATGGTGTGTCAGGTGAAAGTTCGGCCAGTCTCTCGTTCTGACAGCACACGATTGACGATTGCGGGTGCCTTAGAAAAGTTTGTAAGAACAGTACAAACGCCAAACACTTTATTGTTATTAAACAACCCTAAAGTAATTTTCCTGCTGAAGATATATCCAATTGCTTTTTGAACAGGAAGAGATGCTTGGTACAAATCCTGTGATGAGGCTCAGATTACCAACACAGCATGTGCAGTGCAACCCCCTCTGGCTCTTTTGACCCACCTCCCTTTTTGTTGCTTTTGTCACCTGCCAGAGACACAGCAAAAGTTACCTGTTCTTTCACCTCCTGTTTGTTCAAGAGTTTCTAAACTTCCTCAAATACAAAAATAGTTTCCCCAAATGCATAGGCTGGTGCAACAGAGAATTTCTTTTTTTCAAAATGTAATCCCATAGATGTCAAGTTCCCCCACTACACACCAACAATTCACTGGGTCAGTCCATGAAGCCTCCACAGGGACAGTTTTGCCTTGGTCTTTGAAACAAAACAGTTCCCCAAACAACTTATATGAACAGAAGTGAAAAAAAATCAACCCTTGCTTTCAATTTCTGGATGGATGCAGAATCTAACAACTTTTACACAAGGCTGTCTTTGTCTCCAGTGTCTGCTTTTTCCTTTTGCCAGGGTAAATAGCTTCCCTGGAGTCTGGCGTTTGTCCTGCTTTTGGCTGTGGCACTAATATTGCTAACCAGGAGAGGCCCATCGTGAAAGAAAAAGAAAAGCACAAGAAAAATAGCAGAGGGCCTGGGTGGCAGACAACTTGCCAGTGCTTTCCTGTACCGTATCTTAGCGGAGCTGAGCACCATATAATGCTAGGCAGCTCTTTCATATCTATCAAAATTAAACATTTTAGGATTTCTGGATTCACACACTCCTGCTATCCTGCAAATACGAAACAAACAGCCCTTCTGCAGTTCTGTGACACAAACTCACTTTTAGCTGAAGCAATCACAGTGGTTTAAAAAGTAACACACCCAGTTGTGCATATTGCCCTGGAACATGATTTCAAAACCTAAACCGTATTATTACGGATGACAGAGTAAAGGTGGGAGTCCTCCTGCAGGGAGCAGCCTGTGGCTCCTGCAGCCTAGCGCGGGATGGCACAGAGCCTGTAGGGCTGGGGCTGCAGAGTGCCCCCCATGAGGGGCTCTGTGCTGGCCTGGGTCACTCCCTCGGGGAGGCGGAAGGTGAACGCCCGCAGCAGGCTGGCAAAGAAAATGAACAGCTCGGTCCTGGCCAAGTGCTCCCCCAAACACACCCGGTGCCCTGCAGAGGGTAGTGGAAAGGACAGTGAGTGTCTAGGAATTTTTGAGTTTCATAATCACTTAGTTCATTCCTGTTGAAAGCAGAGGTGGGTTTTGTTTTTTATTCAAGGAGAACAACATGAATGCCACAGAACTAAAACTATGTGAATTCCCTTTCCAAAAGATCCCATCCAATGTCCTAGGTTAGGGGACACAAAATGAAAATTTCAATGAAAACCCATGTGGTGCCAACATAATTTCTTTCTGACCTGACAGAAAAAAAAACTATTTTACTTTTACAGAAGATGTTGAACTTCAGGACTACACACAAAAAATCTGCCACCTGTTTGCACATGCTTTAGTGAGTTAACATCAGCAGAGCAAAATTACTTAGTAGTGGCATTTGCAGTTGAACAGAGGCTTGGTCACTTTATAGGCAAAGCACAAGGCCTACTGTTCATTTCCCAGGATTCCCATTCCTTGGCACCAATGGTGTGAGCAGAAAAGGTGAATATTACATACATATTTACACATAGCAGACAAATATAAGGAAAGGAAAAGCTATTTGAATTAAGAAACCATTTCTGTGAGGACATTTTAGTGACCATCAACAAACTAAACCTGTCAGCAGGAAATTTGCTGCTGGGTTCGATTACTGACTGTGCATTGTTACCTTGTTTCCTTCTTTTGCAACTGGATTTTCAGTTCTGTAAACAAGAACTTAATCCTGTGTTTATTAGGATGCCTTCTGCTTTTCTTTCAGTTTATTTCTTTAAAAGAGATTGCAATAATTCCAGTACACACAGGACAAATTACTTCTCAGGAAAATAGCTAGGTGTAAAGAATACTACAGACAAAACTTGTGTATGACTGTAGCATGCAGCCAGCCTGAGAGGTTTGGGAGTTTGAGTGGGATTCCCACCACAGTGTCCTATTAACAGTTTGGGGTCTGACAGCATAGAAGTCTCTCCTTTGGCAGAAACAAGCCAGGAATGTTCTTTAAAAGCAGTAAACAGCAGAGATAGAAGTTGTTATCTGAGGAAATACCATGATCTCAGACTTTATTCATCATCTCATCTGCCTGGTCAGTTCAAACTGTCAATGCATTTACCTGCTGAGAATGGTAAGAAAGCTTCTCGAGGTATAAAGTTTCCTTCTTTATCCAGAAAATGGCCAGGGTTGAACTGCCGAGGTGTCTCCCACTGCTCAGGGTCATACAGAACAGATGCTATATTTGGTATAACAATGGTGCCCTGCAAAGAAGAAACTGTTGCTTCAGTTCCTACTCCTGCTGCCTGTCACCCATCAGTTTAAGCCTGTTGGATAAAACTTGCTTCTTGGCATTTGGGTGAGTGCCAGGCTGGGCAGGGATGTCTTAACCAGCGCTTTGGCAAACCAGTTTCTCCTCTCAGTTCAGTCCCAGCCGAGCAGAGCTGGTTTCTGCAGTTGTGATGCTGGGCACTGACTTGAGGCATCCCTGGCAGAGGCCTTATCAGCTGTGTGAGCAGCTACATGCTAAAGAAAAGACTTCTTTCATTCCTGGTGCCACAGATAGTAACTCTTCCCCAGGCATCGCATTCCTCAGTTTAATGGAGAGTAGTTTATAGATGGAAAACAGGTTACAAAACTGAAATGCCTCTCTGCTGAAGAAAGAACAGAAGCTGAAAGTGTTTCTGTACCTTTTTGACAGGGAATCCCAGCAGAGTTGTGTTCCTCACACACAATCTGGGGACCCCAACAAAGACGATGTTGCTGAAGCGCTGGATCTCATGAACCACAGCGTTTGTGTAGGGCAGTTTTCTCCGATCCTCGTAACAAATTAACTGGGAGGGACCCAGAACAGCATCCAGCTCCTTCTGCACTTTGGCTGCGGAGAAATATTCACCACTTCAGAGGAGAAAATTGCGTGAAATACTTTAGGTGGTCACTTTCCTTGGAGCAACAGAAAAACTTATTATTTTAGCATCGTACATTAGGTTTATACCCTGTGATCTAGTATTATTTAATGCCTGAGTTTAGTATAGGATAAAAAAAATAAACAGGAAAATCCTGCCACTCTCACCTTGGATGTCTGGATTCACCACCATATAGAGCAGTCCCCAGTACAATGTAGTGCTTGAGGTCTCTGATCCACCAAGGAAAAGATCATTTATGACATATACCAAATTCTCTTCGTCATACTTGGGCTTGACCCCCTCTTTAGACTGTAGATGGTGATAAAAGTTGAAGTTAAAGTATGAAAATTTGGTTATCCTGTATGCCCTCTGTGTGAGGGCTGTGAGACTTCCCCAGCTGGCATGTGCACAAAGAATAGTCAAAATAACAGCTTTTGATGCATACTAAGAGTTTATTAATTTCCCAAATAGGCACAGTATGTCTGCATTGCTGTCTTTCATGAGGTGGATTATTCTTTCATCACAAAAAGGCAATTCTATGCTTGATGACCCAATCACAAAAACTTCAAAGCACACTACAAGTTTGCAGTTTGTCCAGAGTGCACTTATAAGCAAGTGCCTTACAACATTGTCACTCCTTGCCCTTGGTATCTGATGGTGCTAGCAAATGCCAAAGGAAAATGTATCTGAATAAAAGGATTTCAACAGATCATTTTGAGAGTAATTTCTTTTCTCAGTTCAGGATAAATGTGAACTGATGGGTAAGAGGTACCCATGTATTTCCTTCTGAGTAATAAGGGAGTAAAATAAAAACACAACTAGAGAAAATACATTAGGCAAAAACATTTTCAAACAAACAGATGGCAATAAATTGCACCACTGACACCAGAGAAAGCTGCATCTTTGCCTCTAAAATGCTTATTTTAGAAAATCTTATCATACTCACTCAGATACTAAGTGTAAGATGATGTATCAGCTCCTTTCAGAGCCCAAGAGCCAACACTGTGAGGACACAGCAGCCTGACTAGCTGAAAGCTTATGACCAGAGGTAGAAACTACATAAACTTCAACTACCCTAGGAAAGAGATGCTTCTTTTACCTCCTGCAAAGTTTGAAGCGGAAGCCAAAGTGCTCTTGGCAGAGCCTCTCTGGCTCCGTCACTTCCTACTGTGGAAAATAACAGCCTGGGCAGGGAAGAAGATTAATGCTGATTATGGCATTGTTTGTAAAATTGTTTTCTAGGCTGTCCAATTTGAATATAGGGGCTAAGCCAGCCATGCCCCAAACAGTGGGGAGATTAGAGGTAACATAGGGATAATGATTGCCTGCCAAGGGAGAAACCAGACCTTTGTGTGGCACAAGGACAGGCAGTGTGGGAGCACACACACTGGATCCCAAAGAAGCATGCCTGCTATTTCAGGGCAGTGATTTTTGCATGTGTGTTTAATCCCACTGTAAACATGAGCCTTGCTGGAGAAGATGAGGTGGTCTACCAAAGTTATGCAACCAGCAGGAATAAACTGTCTCATGTTTATTACAGGATTGACGTATACTCAAGGATATTTATGGAAAGCAGATAAGAGGTCATGGGTTCACCATGATGGTAATTCATTCATCTTACCAAAATACAAAACTGCATGCCTTTCTGAGACTCGTGAGTTAGTAAGTGCCAAGATATTGTATTCACGTTAAGAAGCTTATGAAATGTAAGAAGCTGTGGTGGAAGGGTCACACTGAGTGATTTAATGGTCTGTTTGACCTTATACTTCATAACAGCATTATCAACCAGAATGAACACTTACTTTTTCAATCTCAGCCAGGTAAAAGTCAATGAAATCCTGTGGTTCAGCTGGTATCCCTCTCTCTACATGTCTTCTGATCTCCTTCCTTGCAAAAGAACTCAGGACATCATAGCAAGCCAACACCTTCTTATGAGGCCCAGGGAGACGGCACAGCAGCCAGGGCAGGATTTCATACATCTGCAGGAGGGACACACAAGAGGATTTCATACATCTGCAGGAGGGACACACAAGAGGATTTCATACATCTGCAGGAGGGACACACAAGAGGATTTCATACATCTGCAGGAGGGACACACAAGAGGTACCATGCATTCAACCAAAAGGCTGAATTGTCCTGTCCAGAAATATCGATAGTGGAATAAACAAATTAGCATTGCTTTGAGCAGATTTTTGCTGTCATGTGGGAAAGCTTTAATAGAAATTTGACACAATTCCAGGGATCAAGGCAATTCTGACAACACTGCTCATGCCTCTTGGCTAATGAAGATCACTATATGACCTCACTCCTGCACAGCTGGAGACCCCAGCTCCCACACACTCAAAATGTAAGGACATCCTTTCTGGATACCATGGGGCTCCTAAGATTGACAGGTATGAAGCCTCAAGTAACTGCTGGAATTTTTGGAAGCTCACAAAAGGAATTATGGTCTGGGTATCACTCTAACATAAGGGCTAATTTAGTTTTCCTAGTCAGTCTTAATGACTGCTAAGGAGCAATAATTGCTCTCATGGTTAACAATATTGCATCCTCAGCCTGCTGCATGTATTTACACACACATTTGTTAGCTCTAAGTACTGTCCTCTGCCTTGGATGGTTCTGTCTGTGCAGCATCTGCCATTCCACCCTGCCCAGCAGAGAGCAGTTCTATCTCCTCTCCTTGCTCTTTCATACCCAACAAGCAAAGTCTCTCTAATTTTAAGTGACAGTTTGTAGGTTACATCATTACCATTTCTCCACCTTTGTTGCCCTTCAGAATCAGAACAAAAGATGTCCAAGACCCTAGAATATGTCTCAGAGATGATTACACTTCAGAACCTGCTGTAACACTTCGCTGGATCTAAAAGGAAAATAGTGGTGGAAATACACAAAGATCCTGTTTGCCTTTTTCATTAGTCTCCAAGGACACAGCTCCCAGCCAACATTTGCCTGTTGCTCTGTATTTTGTGAAGACCCATTTTTGTATCTGTGCTTTCACTTTCTACCTATTTCAGAAAGAAACCCCAGCATATGATTTACTCACCTGATGAACAAAGCTGCCTGCAAACCTGAATATTTTCTCTGTTGCATGGATCAGTTCATGGAAGGTTTCATCCTCATCAGAGAAGTGATATCCAAAAACCACAGCACAAATTACATTTGAAATAGAGTGGAAAAGAGGGAAAGAAGGATCCACAGGTCTTCCTGCAAACACAGTAATTGGAATTCGCTCTCAGTGTTTTTTTTCAGGTGATCCTTATACTGATAGGACTTGATGTTATTAAAGATTTAATAAAATGTTCTCTTTATCCTGCTGGGGTGTGAATGAGGACAGAGATGTGGCACTCACTAACACAAATTAAGGAAAATAAAACATAGTCTTAAAATAAAGAACGCTGTTAAACTGTTTCCTCCTAGCTCTAAAACAGCTGTTCACAGCCCTGTCTGTGAAACAATGTTGTACAGCTAAGTCTGTTCTAGGGTATCGCATCAAATCTGCTGTCTTCAGCTGTGAGGAGAGCATGTGAGAAGGAAGCAGTGCCACCGGAGATGAACTAAGGGAAGTCAGTGACAGACATGTTCAAAAATGTCAAAAAATAATTACAAGGAAAACCTGGAGGAATGTGGGAAGGTTTAAGAAGAAGAATAGATAGACAGGAACTGCAAAGTAAATATAATGAAACTATTACAGTCTCAGCTGTGAGCAGTAAATCATATCTCTGTCTGATGATTTTTTCTGAAGCTATGAAACAGATATTCACAAAAAGTGATTTGGATAGAAATCATCCTGTCATGGACTCTAGGATTAACCTGATAATCCACTGAAGTTCCCTCTCACCTCCTACTTTGTTTCTCTTGCCAGTAGTTACTTAGCCAATAGTTCCTTAGCCAGATAGACATTAAAATATGCAGGGCACCCAGTGTCATTGAAATTTAGGGAAATTACTAAGCTCTGCAATACTGTTCAGTCACCCATGGCAGGCAGCCTGGGAATAGCTTGGCTGAGCAGTTCAGCAGCACTGTGTCATTGCACAATATATCACAGACAAATTATCCACCCATGGAGGTGGAATTCCAGAAATTTCCAGCTTCACTAGATGTATGAAGAGCTATATAGGAAGGAAATACTTGTGATTCTAGGCTCTATCTGCTCTTGTGCTTTGGTAAATTTGGATACATCCCCTAGAAGGGGTAGGTAAGTTTGCATACTGAAGATATGGATCCATATCCAAACTGAAAAACACCTGATTTCTTAGCAGGTAAAAATACCTTTGAGGTTCACAAAAAACTCCACCAGGTGAGAGGCCTCCTCTTGCACTCGATGCTCCAGGCCTTTTTTCCCCATTCCCAAATTGCGTAGAGTCATTATTCCAAAACGCCTCTGCTGCTTCCAGGAGCGACCACTTGCAAGTATAATACCTGAGGGTGTTCCCTGGCATGTCAATATTTGCCACAGACATGGAACAATTCATTTAAATATATATTATAAAGTACATGGGATAAATCAGGGAATACAAGTATCTTTAGTTGAAATCATTGGTAACAAAAAATCATAGCCAAACATATCCAAACTATAACTAGACCACACATTCTTAACATTGAACATAGTTAATCACTGAAAAGAGCAATCTAAGGATTTTCCGACTGTGCCATTTCTTGATGTCTTTAGAAACTCCAAAACACCTTAAGATGCCTTTTTATGAAATCTGCTTTAGCCATACTCAAGTAATCATTCTCAAGACTGGAATAACTGAATGAATTTCCACCGAGCAGAGATCCAGGGAGCGTATGTTTGTGGAGATATAGATCAATTAATGTGATGGTTGTAGGCTGAGGTGATGAAGGTGAAAGATAAGTGACATTTGGGCTCTGTTTCTACCCTGGAAGAGATAACACTCCATTAATTGTTAGATTGCACTCCTGGTCAGCTGAAGAGCCCTGAACTGCTTCTGTGGAGGTGAGGTTTCACCCAGCTTTAAACAATCTGTGTCAACTTTGGTCCAACGACTGTAGGGAGAGGAAAAAAACACTGCAAACTGCTGGAATACCCTAAGAAAAAAGGTTTTCCTGTGTTGCAGGCACACTCTCACAGCAAAAAGGTATTCACAAAATGTTTGGGGGTGGCTTCAAGTACAGAAATGTGAATTCTGAAGTAGGGATTTATAGGTCTCTTGCTCACAATAGAAAGTGTTTGGCAACCATAATATATGCAGTTACCAAACAAGCATTGCATTCATGTGCTGTACAGCAAAATCATGTGTACCACAAGGGATTAGTCTGTGATAAGGGCAAGATTGCTGGGTTCTGGATTGTATCACATTCAAACATCTTGAATACAGCAAAAAGGTTGCACAGAAACAACTTGGAGTGTTTCCTAGGCTAGAGAAAGCTCAGTGCACAAGGCACCATGACAGACAGTAAGATATTCTCAAAAAGCCAGGAGAGGACTTGAACAGTGCCTGATGGAAGATCATTCTGAATGGGAGGGCAGAGTCTAACAAGGCAGAGTAGTTTTCAAGTCAACATTCCTTTACACTATCAATGGCAGGAAAATCTCACCTTTTCCTTTGGCCAGTGCTCTGAAGAAAGGTGACACCAGCCTCCCAGAAACATCTTCAGGGTGTGTGGTCATGCCATCCTTCACTGCTTGAAATCCATTCAGTATAATCACTGGGACCCACCCAAACCACAGAGTGTACATGTTACCATGAGTTTTTGCCAGCTGTAAGGGGAAAAGGTGCCAGGTAAAGAACAGATGAATCCCCATATATAGATGTCAAACTGCACCTGCTATTCACCAGCCCAGTGGACAGTTTTGTGCTGAAAACATCATTCCCATGCATATAATTGCAGCTAGAAGCAGTTGTTTTGCTGAGAATAAGGCTTTCAGCAGCCAATTTTTTTAGCCCAGGGGGAAGTTTATTTTCTTTTCGAAGCACATTCTGCAGCAACTCTGCAGCAAAAGAAAGAAAACTTTGTACTTTATGTTGCTGTACCTTATTTTGCATTGCCTCCAACCCCAGCATTTTGTACCTTGTTAGTTGAACAGCCACACTCTGCACCACCCTGGGGCTCTGTGCCTCCAGCAAGTCCTGCCTTTGCAAAATGAAATAAGCTGATAAAACCTGCACCATCTGTGTGCTCCAGGAGAGGACACGGACACAGAAATTAACCAAGAGCCATGAAGTACCAGTGGGCTGCATTTGAGTCTAGGGTTTCCTCATAGTACTGAGGAGAGCACTTACCCTTAGCCACAGCAGAGGCATCCAAGCAGGGATGGGTGCATGGCAGAGGAACTCCAATCATGCATGAAAAAAGCTTTGTACTGTATGGACCCTGCTGCAGCACACCCACAATGATACAGAAAAGGTGGCAGACAGTGTTTAAGGTGCCATGAGAATTACATCCAATTGATCACACCAGACACTTGCTTCTCCTCATATTTATTTAGATTGTGGCTTTCCTCTCCCTGCTAGAGCGTCACAGCCTGAGCCTGCTCTGCACTCATTGGCCCATGTGTGCTCTCAGGCATCCCCCTGAACTAGAAGTCACCTGCAAACCATTAGAGGAATTACTGCAGCTGTCACTAACAACAAACTTTTCAGGAGCTGTAGGAAGATGGAGAGTAAATGCCCCTCCTGAACTACAAGCATGCATGAACCATATTACCCACTTTGTGATCAAATTAGGCAATGTCAGTGAGAATTTTAAAAAGTATCATGTAGGGATAGCAGATATAGCTATCACTATAGTGGATACAGCTTCACACTTCGTTTTAGATTGTTGGTATTCTCCAACTTTAATAACAAGTCATAAACTCTGTCCCCAAGTTGACTTCATTCTTAAGGGCATTAACTTTCTCATGAAGAAGACATATTCCACGTAAGAAGATGACTCAAATGTAGGAATCAATTACTCTTTATATGTCCACACCTTGTCTGTAACTTTCACAGACTTAATATCTTCAATTAATCACAATGTTTAAAGTCATGGCTAAAAATAACTGATTAAGAGCATACTAAAAGAAATACCTCCATCAGAAGATCCCGATGAAACTGAAAGTTCAAGTGCACCAAGTTTCCAAGCAATGGGAGAGGAGTTGGTCCAGGAGGGAATTGCTTGCAAGCTTTTTGCAGCCTGAAAAACTCAACAATTAGCAAAAAAATGATCAGGACTATAAAACCTTGAGTTATTGTTAGCATTTCTAAGCTAATTTGCTAGCTGATTTATAGCTGTCTCTATCAAAAAGGAGGTACTGGAGCTGGGAAAAAGTAGTCTCTTGCTTCTTGTTCCACCAGTTTTGTCTGCAGACTGAGTTCTACAAAGTCTCAGTGCCTTTTCCCTCCCTCTGTCCCTCCCTCTTCATCAATGCCTGCCCTTTTCCTGCACCCCATCCATTTGCCATACTGAGATGTATCAAACTGACCCCTGATCAAAAGCACATCTCTGCTTTCAGCAAGCCTCAGTATCAGAATGTGGAATCACTTGTACTCAAGGTATTTTTCCTGAAGTTTGTGTTGGGGAACTGCTGGTGTCTGTTGGGAGATCTGGATTTGAGTGAGAGCAGGTGAGAGCCTTTGCTCACCACTGGACATGAGTGAAACTCAGTTTCATCTGCTTTGGGAACTTTAAAAACATCCTTAGTGATTTGCCTTACAGTGACTTAATTCAGATTAGGAGTGTTACATATAGGTTAGAGCACACAGTTAGAATGTAGTTACAATAGCAAAGAGTACATACTTACAACAGGTTCGATTGAGTATGTGGTGTGCACTTACAATAGGTAAGATATTCCAGGCATTTTAGTCACAAGTATTATTTAAATGTGGTTGTTAATTCAAATTTCCCTGCCAGTACACACAGTTTACACAGGCAAAAACAAGTGTAATTACAGACTAAAGATGCAATTAGAAGATGAGATTGCTACATGTGATTTCGGAAAAATTGGCCTTGAGCGTTCAAACTTTTTTTTTCCAGTAAATGGAAAAAAATAAGCATTTCACCAAGTGAGCACTAATGATACAGTGCTTAAAAACTCACATTGCAATTAAGTAATTTTTAAAATCACAATATTACAGTTTTCATATTCAAAAATAAACTAAATATGAAATTCCAATTCTTTATATATTTTTTTAAAATGTAACCTAATTGAAAGCTTCACATACCTTGATTTATTTTTCTACTTTTTCAGTCAGTTTCAGAATCCTGGCTATTATTACTAGTTCTCAATAAGTTTACAGGACACATTAAGAGTCTGTCCTCTGATAATGAAGGGATTCACACTGAGTTTGAAGCACAGACGGGGGAAAGCTCTGTGTGCCAGTAACCAGAGGATTCAATCTTGCATTGCAAAGCAAAACTGTCGTCACTAAAAATGCGTTCAAGTCTGAACAAGGAACTGCTGTGCCCTCCAACGCAGACATAAAGGTGGTATTTTGCAAAGCTGGCAGCATGAAGAAAGTGATGTGACTAAGGGATAGACCTCCATCTCCTTTAGCTGGCCAGGCTTTGCAGCTTCTGTGGGTACACACAAGTGCCTGGGGTATTCAGAGAAGGCAACACAAACCAGTATCTTTTATCATTTTATCTGTGCATCTACTGGGCAGCACGGTGGGAAATAGGCTGAGGTGGGTTCCATGGCTTTGCTAAAATCACTGTAAATCAGGTACCATTGCCCGTTATGAGGCTGAGATCAGCAAAACATAAAATTGCAAAATTCTGTTTCTTCAAACCAAAATATCAGTTTCAAATTTTAAAAAATGTTGGAAAAAAGGAAGAAAGATTGTTCTGTGTGCAGACAACTGAAGCCAGAAGAAATTACATACATTTCATGAATAGACTAAATGCAGCCATGTTCATCTCTTCTCTGGTTTAGTCCAGATTCCATAGTTTAATTTTAAACGTTTCATATTGGTATTGTATTAGTATTTTGATATCAGAAAATGTATTGAGTTCTTTCAGAACATGGGTGAGGTTTAACTGGAATCAAATCATCAGTGTCAAAGCAGGACAAAGCCAAATGAACCAGCCAGCAATTTATCCTGCCAGATGTTACCTTTAGCTTTCCCTTTCCAGCGGTTTTAATCTTCCCCCACTGTCTGAAGCCAGATGCATGAATAGTTACTTCCACCAGCACCTGATGTCACTGGATGATTTTTTTTCTGTACTGGATTTTGTGTTCACATGGACCTCTTCCTGTCTGATGCATCCTCTTCTGGACAGACCGTCAGCAATATTTGCTGGGTTTGGATTTTTGGCAGAAAACTCAGCTTACCTAAAAGGTGGTAGGCTGAAAAAAGGGCAGTCCACAGACATGAATGCAGAGGCAAAACCAGAAAGTTTTAATGAGAGTTATCAGGAAGCCAAAGTTAAGATTTTTAGTGGACTTAAAAGCATAGTGTGAAGCAAGTCTCAGGAAGATTAGCAAAAGATTGCAAAAGTAAAGCTGTGCAGGTAATGCAACAATCAAACAAGCATGGTCCTGAAACACTTGAGCAAGGAAAGGTTTAATTTCAGCTCTGGGACATTAATATTTCAATATGAAGAATAAAGTGTAACATGCTTGCCAAGAGGGAATGTCATATTGGAATTAGCATCGTTGAAGCACAGGAACTGTTCATACACTGGGCACAAAAAAAGCAGTCAAGTGCCTTGAGTGAGACTTCAAATAAATAACATTTAGAAGTGGAAATTGCACAATACATTACTATGCTTTTTAAATCTTTGCCCACATTTGTCTTCAGGAATTTGCAAAATTCCCAGGGTGGAACGAGCCTAAAACCTGGGAGCATTAAGGCTGCAATTCAGGTGGCACAAAGAGTGGGGAAAATTTGATATAATTGATGTTAATATCCAAAATAAAAATGAGAAAAGCAACAGAAATGGGACTGGCACCTCTGGTCCTAATTGCTGTAAGACCTTTTGTCACAGGGAGTTTGCCTAAGAGAAGAGTAACTTGGTGTTTTCTGGGTAGATTAGTGGGAACTGCATGATACCTCTGTGTAAAAAATAGCTCTATGAGTTTTTCATAACACTGGAAAATGCAAAGTACCTGGGATCATCTTCATCATTTCTGCATAACAAGCTTGAGGATGCAAACAAAAGCACTAAAAGGGTTAAGAAAATCAACAGGAAAAGACAATAAAAAGATGTTAGAGGATATATTTTCAAGCCTGACATAAAGAACTGGTTTCTGTTTTCACAAAAAGAGGCTGAAACCAATATTTTTACATTAGGAGCTTTTTTGTAGGACAACAGCAATGTGTTACTGTTGCTAGTGAGTAAGGGAGGATGTACAGCCCTGTGGGGATAAAAATCAAAGTTCAAAGTCCACAAATACCATCTTTTCAGAAATGTCTGAGAGAAGCACCAGCAAAAATATGGCAAAAAACTATAAAATGCAATATTGATGTTATGAGCTGAAGTAGTTTATCATCTCAATCTCTGTGAATGGTTTCCTCACAGCACAACTGTTGACTGCCAAGAAAAGGAAAGCCACAATGACAGGACAGTGATGGCAGAGCACTTTGAAGTCAGCCTAAATAAACAAACTCCATGAGAGAACTCCCACAAAATCTGACAGAACTTAAGCACCAAGAAGTGTGTGTCATAACAGTTTGTCACAAAAAATACCTCCAAATCCAAATCCAGGGGAGTTGCAATCAAAGAGCAAATGGCTGAGAAAACACTGAAACCTAATACTGAGCATAATTCAGGAAGTGGTCAAGGCAAAGGTGGAGCAAGACCAGTAGCGGCTGCCCACGTTTTCCACCCCAAGGATATCTCAATAAAGCATCATGTAGTCATTCCACAGTCTTAAAATTTCACGGAATAGAGTCATTCTCAACTGAAAGCATCAGCTCTGGGGATTCACTCAGTGTAGTTACATGAGGCAGAACCAAGGGAAGGCTGAAACAGAAGCAGCCACATGGCCATTATGGAGGGTCAGGATGGCTCATAACCCAGAGCAGGTGGCACATCCTCTGGCCAAAACCGTGACTGGCAGCTCAGCCTGCAATTACACCATCATTCCTCACAGGCTTTTTCTCAGGCAGAGCTCTTTTCTGTAACAATTTAGATTTGAGAGGTTGATTTAGCAACCTAAATAAGCATCCAAAAATACTTTGGAGAAAGAGTTAGGGGACGTTTCTGTATTTGATTTTCTATAGCTTGAGTAGGACAGAAACCCCGAGCAGCAGCCCAGAAGATCAATAACCCTCCATCACACACTGCTCAATCTCCAGCACGTGGCAGGGGCAGCAGCCCTTTGAAGTATTACACTAATTGCATTAAGCTGCTAACAGAGAACATCTGTTTTATTAAAGTGGCAAAGTGACAATTAGGCATGCATGAAGTGCAGGGCCAGAAGTCTGATTCATGCCTTTCTTCCCTGTCCAGGGAAGCTTTTTCTCCTCACTTACAGGGAAAGCTGAATGGTGGGGACTTGCACTGCAGTAGTGCTAATGTGAAGGGAACAAGGGGATTTAGAGTTACACACTCTGTGTGGCAAGAAATTCCGTTTAAAATTGAACTTAAAGCTGGGACTGTGCCCTGACAGGCCCTGTTAATCTGCCCTGTCTCAACATCTGCCTCTCTGCTGGTTCTTTGTTGCTTTTCTGCCAGTTCCCTGGGGGAGGGAGGGTCACGTGTAACCAGTGCCCCTCCACATTTATCCGAGTCTCCTGTGGAAGAAAGCACTGGGACAATGCTGCTGACAGCTCTGCCATCCAGTGCCTGCCTGCAGGAAATAACTCCCAGCACCTATGGCAACTCTGCTAGTGTGACTTTCAGGAAATATGGCAAGGACACTCAGCAGCTTTCAGCATTTGACAATTACTTATGGATCAAAGGGCAAGCTGGGTGGCAGTGACTGCATATTAATGTTATACAGTATTTAGGGATTAGCAGTTGGTACTGGCAAAGTCCGTGCAGGCCTTTAGACACAAGTTTCCCAACTGACTGCACATGAAATTACTGCAGTAACTAGACACATCCCCAAAATTAAGCAAGAAAAATATATTTTAAAAAACCCTAATTTTTATTGATTGTTCCAGTTATGATATTATTGCTTGTGCAATACAGTAGCAATGTCCAGAAAGGTCCTTTTCTCCAAAAAATATTCTGAGTGTTGTGATAAAAGGGATTGAGAAATACCACCTGAGGTCAAAACTGTTATTCCTCCTGTAGATATCATGCTGCACGAAATTTTATTCCTTGCACTAATATTCCTGAGAGAGACCTCTGAGTTTCTCACATAAACCAGGAAGGCCATCTTCTACCAGAGAAAACAAGCTGTATCTTCCTAAACATCCATCACTTTTACATATTGTCCCTGTCAGCTTCTCTGCATCCTCTGGTTATGTGTGACAGCTGGAGTGAGGATTTATGGAAGAAAGTGGGGATGTCAAACACACATGGGACAGCACAGGGTCACAGTTCTGGACCTGGAGACAGAGAATAAAAGAAGTGCCCTCAGAGGCTGCAGAACTTCTTGTACAATTGTCAAGAAAGACATTGAGGTGCTGGACTGAGTCTGGAGAAGAGAAATGGACCTGGTGACCTGTCTGTAGTGCAAGACTGAGGAGGAGCAGCTGAGGGAGCTGGGATTATTCAACCTGGAGAAAAGGAGGGATAGGAGAGACCTCATCCCTCTCTACAGCTCCCTGAAAGGAGGGTGTAGCCAGGTGGGGATCGGCCTCTTCTCCCAAGTAACAAGTGGCAGGACAGGAGCAAATGGCATCAGGTTATGCTAGGGATGTTTTAAATTGGACATTAGGGAAAATTTCTGCACTCAAAAAGTTGCCAAGTCCTGGCACAGGCTGCCCAGGGAAGTGGTGGAGTCATCCTGCCTGGAGGTATTTAAAAGATGTGTAGATTTGGCACTTGGCACATGGTTTCCTGGTGGACTTGGCAGTGCTCTGGTTATGCTTGGACTCAGTAGTCTAAGAGGTCTTTTCCAACCTGAACAAATCCATACTTCTATAATTTGACAAAAGTAGGGAGACATTTTGTACTGCTCAGATTCATGGAGTACAGGGCTTTCTTTTATCAGAGGATGGCATTGTTCAGGAGATCACTTTGGTCAGCTCTGTGTAAAGCATCCTGTCAAACACACCATAAAGATAAAAGGCAATTTTAGTCCTAATCGACTCCCCTACTGCAGAAGCTCAACCTGGATAAAGACCAACAACAAGCTAAAATTTTTGGAGAATAGCCATAATTATTTTTTTCAATATTTCCTGGTTTGTTTTGTCCTTTTTTTTTTGGGGGGGGGGGGGGGGGGGGAAGGGAGGACTGTCAAGGTCCTTGATTAAATATTGCAGTGTCAGATGCAGGATAGAATCCCATTCAGTGCATCCTTCCAGTTTGACATGGTACTATTTATATGCATTTCCTGACTTTTCCATCAACTTTTATCAAGCTTCAGATACCCCACATTTCCATAAAATTTGTGAGATAGTGTCAAAGCCACATTAAAGAGCAGTAAATTACATTAACAGCTTCTCTCTTGAAAACAGACCTCTAGCAATGTCATCAAACAGAATTAAGTAACTTTGACATTATTTGGTGAATACTGACTCTGCTTTCCTTCCAGTGCTTACAATCTGATTATTTGTAGGATATTCTGAGAAGTGCAATCAGGCTGGCTGATTTATAGCACTGCAACTTCTCTTACCTTCTGAAGACAAGGAAATGTTTGACCTTTTCCCATCCTCCACAGGTTTTCATAGATAATTGCTAATAGCTCTGAGGTTGATACTGTTCCCCTAAGTGCCCTGGGATGAATCAGCTCAGCCAGTTTGAAAATACCATGTTTATCTAGCTGTTTTCTAACTTCTTCCTAGCCTTGACCCAAATCTTCCCTCAACATCAGGAATGTTGAATGCATTGGCCATTTTCATTGACAATAAAAGCCAAAAAAAGCCATCAAGCTTCCCATCTGCCAGAGAGCCTTCCTGATATACTGCAGTTCTGAGAGACTACCAGTTTCTTTTGTCCTCATTATACTACTAGAAATACATTTTTTTTTACCTCTTATGTTTGCTTTGTGTATAAACTTTAAGTGACAAGGGTGTCAGATGAACATCACAGATTCACAAGGCTCTGAGACTCTCCAAGAGCTATGAATCCAAAATCTTCACATTGCCTCTGCACATTTTCTGTATTTTCCTTTTTTAGCCAGATCTTCCCCTGTATGCTTGAGCAGGTGCAAGCATCACTACAAAAATGGAGCCTGAGGAAAACATGAGAATAACACAGAAGCAATGAATGATATAAGAGAGAGGAATGAAGGATGTGTGTGTGAGGGGGTGTCTACAAGACACCCCTTAAAGCTCAGCAGCCTGATTGGAGGTGACATCACACAGCCAAAGCTGAGAGGGCTGGCACTTCATAAGTGGGAGCTGGGCTTCTCTCAAATCTGCTCTCAGCTTCGTTGGCCTTCTGTGCCAGCATCAGCCAGGCTTTGGAAAGGCTTTCTAAAGCTCAAAAAGACCAGGCTTTATTAGAAGATGAGCTAAAGTGATTTACTTTTAAAAAAGATCAGGCAGGAACAGAAATGCAAAGGCTCTAAAAAGCCCAGCTCTCCCATCTCGGTGCTGTGAGCTTCCCTCTGACATCCTGCTGCTGCCATGGCTCACGTGCTGGGCTCTCATCCCTCGGACATTTCTGCACAATGGAATAGAAACCAGCCACAAGCGGTTCCTGTCACAGGCAGGCACCAATAACCTGCCCAATATGAGGTGCAGGGTGCTCTGCTCGTTTCCTCTCACACACCACACGAGTGGTTCCTGCCCCTGGTTCTGGGTTGTGCCATTCCCTTGGGTTCAGCAACTCAACCTGCTCCAGCTGCACAATGCCATCGTTCCATTCCAGACTCATTCAGGAGCTTCCCTTTTGGAAGGATATCTGGGGAAGCAAGTGGCCATCAGGGGTGACAGCATCACAAAGCAGAGATGTTAATGCTTGTAATGCTATGATGTTTCCAACTTCATTTCCAAGCAGCAATGACAGCTCCAAAATCCCCAAATCACAGTGGTTTCAGCTTTGCCTTATCTCCCCATGCACACATGCAAATCCACACAGACTTTGACATCAGTTTCTACCAGGGCACAGTTTTCTGTCACGTAAAATGTCAGGATGTGATCTTCCATATTTCACTAGTGCTATCCTGCCATTTCATTTAATAACAGCTAAATATCAAGTGGTTACTATTTTGATGCTGTGTTCCATCAGCCATTGAATTAGAAATAATGAGACAAATCTAAAACTGTGATTCATGGTGAACTGCCCAAACGAATCTCAATCACACAGTGGATGACATCGAGCGATAACTGATTTAACAGATGATCATCTGTTCAGCTGTCCTGTCCTCTCTCACAGAAACAGCAACATTAATGAAGGACAAGTTCTCAGCTATGATGCACAAGAGTATTCCAAACAATATAAATACTTAACTAGGAACCAATTTTTTTCTTTCTACTAATTATGGGCTTTTTAATTGTGTTTGACTAGTATTTGTGTATATGGCAACCCTTTGTGGCTTCAGGAAGCTGAGCTGCTGGGGGGTTAAAAAAGTATCTTTGGCATTTTCCATTAGCATTTTTCAATTTACCATCATCTCAAACCAAAGCAGGTTCCTCACCCAAACTGTCCCTTGGGAAGTTCCTTGCACCTGGTTTAGCAGCTGCCCATTGCTGATCCTAAAAGGAGTCAGGCATGGGAGTAAACAGTTGCCTTATTAGAAAAGACTTTCCAAAAATTGACTTGTCAGACTGTTTAAATGCTGAAAGTATGTGTCCCAAAAGAAATCTTCTCACTGTATCTTCACTCTTCACCAGCTGCACCTTTTCACTGCTGGACTCAGGTATTCTCTGCCAGGTTTAAAGATGCCCTACACATATTCTGCTGCATCAAATCTAGACACTCTCAGTAAGCTGTAAGTCATCTATAAATAAAATCAGTTATTAATTTTTCCTTCATATCTTTTATTAGTGACCATCAACAAAAAGTTGACTGAAATGTTGCTGTTGATGATAGTGACATCAAGAGGTGGAATTTTCCAAGTGTGTTTTCCCAATTTGCTTTTGGAAACAAGAATGAATTAATTCATTACCAGATAAAATGAATGAATTTTTGAAGTCTGGCAGTCAATTTTGTGCCCCAGATTTATACCTGCCAGGCCAGACAGCAACTGCAAGACGCCTTTATGGCTGAGAATGATGGGGGTCTTACAGATCAAAAGAATTTTTACCACAAAAAAAGATCACCTTCATGAGCAGGTAACAGGGTCTAAATAAAATTGCCTACTGTAGACAAAACGTGGCTTTTGAACTAGAAATTCAAATGCAATACAAAAAGCATTATATGGTCTCAAGAGATACGTTCAGAAAAATCAGGAAGACGTTTCATAGATGGTCTGTGACACTGCACACGTCCAGCCTAGCGTGGGATGGCACAGAGCCTGTAGGGCTGGGGCTGCAGAGTGCCCCCCATGAGGGGCTCCGTGCTGGCCTGGGTCACTCCCTCGGGGAGGCGGAAGGTGAACGCCCGCAGCAGGCTGGCAAAGAAAATGAACAGCTCGGTCCTGGCCAAGTGCTCCCCCAGACACACCCGGTGCCCTGCAGAGGAAGGAGAGTGAGTAAAGAAACCTGACCCCCAACAACAACTGTTTTCATCCTCACAGAGTGCAAAGATATTTTTGCCAAGCCCAGAATTTCTGTAGGACTTAGTGCAATCAATGACACAAAGCTTCACTGATGTATTTCTTCCTTCAAAGAATTTTATTCATGTAACCCTTCTGCTCCCTTCAATTACCTCAAAAGCCTCATCTTCATCATACTGACAGCTTTAAAGGAATTCATCCCACCATGTAAATGAAGAATAAGGACTTGCTTTTCCTGGGAGATGTCATGTTCTAGTGTTGAATGCATAAAGAATCAAGAGCACTGCTTGAGAGTCCTTTCCATACATCTGGTATGAAATGAGTGCCCAATATCAATGGCCACAATCATTAGCAGAGAATGTTCTTCCAAAAATAGGGCAAGTTAGATATATATATATATGTTTGTCAGGACACCTCTGATTTTCCATGCTATTATTTGTTCAGTAGAACATATGTTACTGAAAAGAATCTTGTTGATTTAAGCAGTGTTTTCCACAGAAAGGTTCAGAATAGACAAGCAGTAGGTTTTTAATAGACATCCTCATTCTACAGCCCCAATCCAAACTTGATGTTTGTGCTGTAGCCCACTTACCTATTGAGAATGGCAAAAAGGCTTCTTGGGCCACAAAGTTTCCATCCTTATCCAAGAAGTGACCAGGGTTGAACTGTCGAGGAGTTTCCCAGTGCTCTGGGTCATACAAAGATGAAGCAATATTTGGAAGAACTATGGTGCCCTGAAAGGAGAAAAACTTTCATTCTGTTCCGTGTTGACATCCAGACCATGACCCAAAGGCATCCAGCCCCCCTTCTGTTGAGGAGAATGCCCTGGCACAAACAGATTTTAATCCACACCATGCTCTACTGATGCAGGAAAAGTCTGTAGCAACTGAGAAACTGTGTCTGTACCTTTTTGAGGGGAAAGCCAAGCAAGGTTGTGTTCCTCACACACACCCTGGGCATGCCCACTGAAATAATGTTGCTGAAGCGCTGGATCTCGTGAACCACAGCGTTTGTGTAGGGCAGCTCCCTCCGATCCTCATAGCAGATCACCTTGGAGGGACCCAGAACAGCATCCAGCTCCTTCTGCACTTTCTCTGTGGAAAATATTCAGTGTCAGGCAGAACAATATATCAAGTATTTTCAGTGATTTCATTTTCAAAGACATTTTCAACTTAGAACTATGAGAACAACACCACAATTAATTTAGAAAAGTAAGTACCTTCTTCTGAAGAAAAATGAAGTAGCAGGATGTTCCAACAGCTTAAACATATGAGAACTCTGTTTCTGGGTCTGAATTTATTTGATCATGGATTAAGAAAAGACATTTGTTGCTCAAAAATTTAAAACTAAATGTTGCCTTACTACCACAAATCCAAGAGATAACAAATTTATCTTTGGGTTTTCTTTTGCCTAGATGCCTAAAACACCTGCAGCCACTTAGAACATTAAGCTCAGAGCTCTCTGAAATTTCTGCCAAGTGAGTCTGAGCCTTAAAAGACTAATTCTTGTTAAAAGGACATGGTTCTTACACAGGGTGCCTGCTAAGTGAAGCAATGCCAACTAGAACAAGGTCCAAGTACTATTTTAAAAAATTGATCTATTGCTTGGTATCTGCCTTTTAATCAAGAACAGCATGTTTTAAATTTTAATTATTGCATGGGAGTCTTGGGGGCATTAACAAAAATAAAACCTTTGATTTATAAACTTCAAGAGAGGCAGTACACACCTAATAAAAATACCTTAGATTTTTAATAAATGATCCTGTCATTTTTCAGGCTTTTTGAAGCAACCGTGAGACGCAGGGAAGTCCATTCTGCATTGATCAGTCTATGCCCATTCACACCAAGTGTGCCCTGTGACTGCCAGCAGTCCTTCATTAAACTGACAACAGAGATTTAAGCACCTTACAGAATTTAAAATGTATATTCAGAAATATTTTTAAGTTAACTTCCTTCTAATGAAGAACTATCTTGCAGAAGCACTTAAGAATCCAGGTAGTTTGAAGTAATCAGTCATATAAACACACATTTCTATCCCTGATTCAGGGAAAAAGCAAAAGACCAAACTTCTTCTTATGGTACAGAGTGGAACACTGTCACTGGATGTCAACACAGGAAAAGTATGAATGGGTTCAAAAAGAAGTCACCAATTAATTAAATGAGGACAGACATACTGGTGTCAGCTCATTCTGAGAGCCCTGATGCAATGTATTTCTCAAAAAGCTCAGGAAGAATTGCTCTGCACATGCTCTGCTTTCCCAAATATGGGCAATATTTAGTTAAATAAAACTATACAGGTGAGTCAGTGCTTTCATAACCTTAATTAGAGTAAGTGATAACAAAACATGTGATAACATGAGATTAGGCAGAATTTCTTGTCTGACAGCTACAAGTTGACCAAATTTTTCTTATCTTCATCTCTTTCATCCATTTAAAATCCTGTTCTCCTCTGGGTAGTTACACATATTCTGCAACCTGTGAGATTCCTGTTATCCAGAATAAGACATGTTTCTTCCTTTGGTTTTCATTCAGTGCCCTATGAAAGGGATTGGTAGTTATTTTAGAAATAGACTTAAAACCAAACTTCTTAAATACGTGTAGAGGTAACAGAGGAGCCATCTGTTTCCACTCCTGACTAGAATAATTTCTGTTACAAGAAACTCAAATACATCACAGAGTTAATTTAATCCCTGGATGTACTGATGGGCAGACCTACAAGTACAAAAAGGTACATGTGCCACTAGGCACATACCATTATCCAGGAATAATCTCTGATCCATGAGAATGTTATGGAAATTATTTTTTCTGTCACATGGGAGATGTCTGTGATGGGTTTATCTATTCACCTTGGATGTCTGGGTTTGCCACCATATAGAGAAGGCCCCAGTTCAAAGTAGTGCTTGATGTCTCTGATCCACCCAAGAACAGGTCGTTTATAGAATAAACCATGTTGTCTTCATTGTATGTTGACCTGGGTTCATCTTTGGACTGCAAATGATAAGAAAAGTTAGAGGTTTATACATGAAAGTTAGAAAAAACAGAATTGGAATAAATGTGATTCTATAACTGGTTCCAAGCTGCAGTGTCTTCTCCTTTTAGGACAATACAGAAAGACTGCTAAGGAATGTTAGACACCACAGATGGCTATCAACACAAAAATTAACCTTTCACAAACAGACAAGCCATGTTTGTTCCACTCTCAATCATGAAGCTAAATCATGTCCTTTGTAAAAAAAAAAAAAAAAAGAATTATTGGCTTCTATTGACTTTATGTGCAAACAGTGGTTAACTTGGAGCTTAGAGTGTTTCAAAGGTAAATCCTGCTTTAAAGATGTGTACCAGTGTGTCATTCTTCATATCTCCAGTCACAGTCCACCACTCAGTTGTTCTACCAAGCAATGCAGTGACCAGGCAGTAAACACTGGGCTGAATAAAGTTCTTAACCTGTGGCATTCAGGTTTCTTTTACACAAGGGCACAATGACTCATGTACAGCTGCTCTGGGGTTTTAGAGTTTTCAATTAGGAGTGTGAGGATGTGTATGTATGCACTGAAATTATAAATAAACACAGCTATGGTTTGGGGGAATTAATTGTCTATATTTAGGGAGGTTTTGCTCAGGGGTGTTGAACATTTCTCTTGCCAGTAGAGCAATTGAAAAGAAGGAGAGATGCTTCTCCCTGCTGTAATATCATCTAATCTTTTTTTATTGCCCCTGTTCACCTATTAGAGACAGTTCAATTTTTTTAATAAACAAACTTAGATGATTTCCACCCAGTAGTGTCCCAGAAGAGCTCACTGAAACAATTTCTGGTACACTGATATTCAAGTCTCATAAATTCCTAGAACAGCAATGAAAAGCTTTAGAAACAGTCAATGCTTTGGAAGGCCAGGTGTGTTACTGTGCTGATATTAAAAAAAATTAAAACAAGAGGATTCAAGGGGCTAGAAGCCATTTAGGCTGACATCCACACCGTACATAAGAATATAGCAGCTGATGTGGGAATTGATCAATAAATATTTATCAGGGAGAGGTGGGTGAATGCTGCAGCCCAACAGGTTGTGGCTGCCTCTGTTGCTGCTACCAGCACTTGAGAGTGGTGAAAGGGACACTGGCTGTCCCTGCAGGACAGCACTGCCACCAGGGACAACAGCCACTGCCCATTCCCCAGGGCCTTTGGCTCTCTGGGCCACTCTTGCCTTGCCACATCCAAGTAAGACCAGTCTCATCTTGCCCCTTCCTCCTCTTTCCCCTTTTTCTTCCTGTCACCAAGCAGAACAGGAAGAGGAAAGTATCCTGCCGCAGCGGAGGAGAAAGGAAAAGTGATTTAAGTGGAGGTAGGAGTCACAGAAGGGAAGGGCAACTGAGTCCAGGGATCAGGGCTGGAACCAGTACCCAAGAGATTCATACCAAGTGATCCTGGTGTGGTGTAGAAAAGGGAGAGATCTTGTGACCTCCTACAGCCCTGCAGAATCCCACCGACCTCTGCTACGCCTGACAAATATGCCCTTGTTTGTCCCAATTCCTTTGTCTGGTTGACACTTCACTGACTCTGGCACTCTCCTCTTCTCCAGTCTTGTCTGAAACACTGCTGACTCCTAGGTTATTTCTCCATAAAATGTTCTCAAAATCCAGCCGTCCTCTCGCAAATTCTTTTGGCAAACCTTTACTGAAATATTGTAGCCAGAGCATCCCATCCACTCTGTCTTCCAAAGGCCTTCCCAGCTCCCTCATTGTTCTCTGAGTAATTCACTACTCTTTTTCCTGGAGACCTTCAATCATTTTACAACTTGTGCCAATGAAAAACAATTGCAGCGTATTAACCTGCCCTTTAATGAAAGGATTGCAAGGTGCTGTGGCATATCAATGATCAGAAAGGATTTAGGAAGATCCTGGTTATTGGATTCCCATTACCATATCTAGAAAGGCAAGAGATTGTGATGATTTATACTGATTGTGAGGATTCAATGGTCCATGTTGACCTACTCCCCCATGACTGTATCATTGGGCAGAAAAAACTTACTTTTTCAATGTGATCCAGGTAGAAGTCAATAAAATCCTGCAGCTCCTCTGGTGCCCCACGCTCTGTGTGCATTTGGATCTCTCTCCGTGTAAAGTTGCTCAGGACATCGTAACAAGCCAAGGCCTTCTTGTGAGGCCCAGGGAGGCGGCTCATCAGCCAGGGGAAGATTTCATAGAGCTGTGGGAGTGACACACAAGAGGTCCTGCAAAGTCTCTATCACGAGAAAATGCACTAGGGAGGCCTGCTACAAAGAGAGGTGATGTTCACGTTAGCTCGGCATTAGTAAAATATCCTGACAATGACTGTGCTTGGGCTTTCAGGCTGTGAAAAGTAAACTGTATAATTTCTAGTTGTGATGGTAAGATTCAGAGTTCCACAGGCTTTCAGCTCAATCACAAACTGAATTAGAATTACTGTAACTAGAATGAATGGTATTAATCTATGCAGTTATTCATAGCTTCAATTGCTATGAACTGCATTCAGGCATTTTAAAAGTGAGCTCCTGCCCTCCAGTGGAGAATACCGGGAAGGGAGAAGCAAAAGTTGGAAACTCCTCACCAGGATGCTTGCCAAAGCAAGGACTGGCTCCCGGTGGCTGCTTTACAGGCTGGGTAACCCCCAAAGTACTCTCTACCAATCAACTTCTCAAGGTTCCTCCATGAAATTTCAAATATCTGAAACCCAGAAAAGCCAAGGAACAGCAAAACAATGGAACATGACAATTTCGAGAACTCTCCTCCAGAAAGAAAGACAGGGTTAGCTGCCACAACTAGATTATTTTTTCCTTCTGTTTTACCATTTAGGAAAATCTGGCCTAAGAAATAGCTGATTTCAACCTATTCTGATAGCTAGAAAGTTAATTCTGGTTTCCAGCCTACATTTATGCCTGGGTAATCTGTCTATTCTTGTATATCCAAGATACAACGTTCTCTTAATAGCTCTTTTTCTGCTCAAAATATAATTCCATTGTTTATTTAACACCAGAATTTTTATCCCTTCTCAACCTTCATTTTGCTGAGCTCTTCTTGTACTCTTTTAATCACACTACAGAAAGCACATTATTAGGTGTTTACTGGAGTGTGGTTGAATTAAATAGACTGTACTTGTATCTTAGGAAATCAGTTCTTATTGTCAGAAATCAAATTATCCATTAATGATTGCCTTGTCACAAAAAAAAGTAATTGTCCAGTCCTTGGTAAATTCACTTAGAACTTCATAGTCTTTTTGGTTAGCTCCATCTCTGGTATTTTTTATTTGCAAAATGTGTTCAGAAGCCTTAGACACAACTGTGGTCTGACTAATCACATATAGTTGCCAAGATTACAGACATTCCTACTCTCAAATGTCTGCCCTCTCTCCCACTATGGCTTTACCACCCCACTTTGAGAGAGTTCACTGCCCAGTAAAACTGCATGGGGCATCACTCACCCATTCTAGAACTTTGCCTGATAGCTCTCAAATCTGCATTTCTCACTCTCTTACTCAGAAAAAAAACAACAGATCATTCACTTACATGATGAATAAAACTTCCCCCAAACTTGAAGAGATGTTCTGTAGCTTTGATCAGCTCATGAAAGGCCTCATCCTCTCTGGAGAAACGATGTCCAAACACGACAGCACAAATTACATTTGAGACAGAATGGACAAGAGGGAAAGCAGGATTCACAGGTTTCCCTGCAACCATAATAATAAAAATCTATTTGTGTATGTATTGATGCAACTGCCCAACAGCCAAGGCACAATTCTGATTAGTAACTTACTGTTCTGGGCTTTTTTCCTTGCACACATGGTTACACCTCAATCTCTCCTGGCTGTTAAACCATGGGACTGGGCTCTATCTAATTATTTTTAATTTATACAACACTAGCCACAGCATGTCCTGATTTGTTGTGCTTTTGCATAATGCTCAGTATTGGGAAATTCAACTCACATGATCCTAACTGGGTTGATAAAGGTAGAATCTTGTAATGAAGACAAGATTCTAGCCAGTGCTTTGCAGAGTGTATGCAAATGGCATTACAGGACTTAATTCATCAGCAATGATTTTGTATCTTTATGCACCAGCACCATAAGAGAGCAAAAAATGTGCCCTTGAGGCAAAGGCCAACATCATCCTGGGTTGCATTAGGAAATGAGTTGGTGGCAGGCCAAGGGAGGTGATCCTTCCCCTCTGATCAGCACTGGCAAGACCCAGCTGAAGTTCTGGGTCCAGCTCTGGACTCCCCAGTATGAGGGACATCAGTGTATTAGAACAAGTTGAGCAAAGGGCCACAAGGAAAATTAAGGAATTGAAACATCTGGCATGAGAGAGACTGAGAGAGATGGACTATTTAGTCTGGAGAAGGGAAAACATAGGGAGATATCTAAATATGTATAAATACATGGGGGGGGGATATAAAGAACATAGAACCAAACTTTTCTCAGTGGTACAAAGTGGGGCAGGAAAAAATGTAAATACTTTAAATTCTGCATAAACACAAGAAATGTTTTTACTGTAGTGCTCACTGAACAGTGGAACTGGTTACCCAGAGAGGTGGTGAAGCCTCCATTGCTGCAGATATTTACAACTCAGCCCTAAGAAACCTGCTCAGATTGACCCTTCTTTGAGTAGGGGTTAGGCTAAACCATCTTCAGAGATCCCTTTCCACTTAGGGTGCTCTATAATGTAAATAATCAATAAACTCTGGTTTTTCTTCTCAATTTTGGTAGTTTTTAAAATAATTTTGAGCAAGAATAGTCTCCTTGAAAACACAAGATGGACTGGTGGCTTTGCATTTTCAGTCCATTCCACACAGACAGTGTAAGACTCTGCACAATCCCTTGTGGAACAAAAGCTGCCATCAGTTTCAGGACAGGACAGAGAAGTTCGTGACTAAAGATGCCAGAATAATGGCAAAACTGTATTGATATTTATTGCAGAAATACCTTTCATACTTGCAAAGAAGTCTACCAGGTAGTGAGCTTCCTCTTGCACTCGGTACTCCAGACCTCTCTTCCCCAGACCAAGGTTGCGTAAGGTCCTCAGAGCAAACCTCCTCTGCTGCTTCCAGGTGTGACCAGTTGCCAGCATAATTCCTGCATCCATTAAAGGAAGAGCTCCTTATCATGCTAATATTAATCATAGACAAAGACTACATCAAAGGATTTACTAAGCTACAGAAATAATTAAACTGTTGCCTTGCACAAAGGCACCAAGGAACAGCAGTGACCTGTAATCATGTTGGTAGGACTGAAATGGGAAAACTCAGCTGGGTGTAAGATGACTTGCAGGATTAAGTTTGATCCCAGACAATCAGGTACCTCAGGATATCTCAGCTGCTTCTCTAGGTGTTCTTTGCAGTGCTTGTCTCACACTTCCTGCTATGCCTGAAGCTCACCTGAATCAGGGTAATGATTCTCATGAAGGGAAAATGGGAAAGAGTTCTGATTGTCCACTGGGAGAAAAGTTCCTGTCTGCAGGGCAGGAAAGTTCAGTATTTAGGCTTTGTGACAGGCTTTGGGAATTTCTAGTGTGGTTGGTGGAATGAAACCTACAGCAAGGTTGAAACAGAAGCACACTGAACTTCCAGGTGCAACTGTGCCAGCAGGAGAATATTCCCAAAATGAAGGGAATGGGAAGAAGATCCCACTGTCAAACTCACTCTTCATGGAAAATGTCACAGGGGGAGGCAACATGTCCAGGACAAGGAATTGGGTTGTTTCCTGCTTTTCCTCCATTTCTCTGTGATACAACTTACCATTGCCACATCTCATCCCCTCTGAATCTGCCCCAGTAAGTATTCCATGGAAGATATTATGAATCCTTTTCCTCTTGCTAGTATTTTCCTCCTGCTACTTTCCAAAAGCTATTTCACCTCTCTGTACCTTGCAGTCATTCGTCACAGACAAGCCCTGTCTCTGTGCTACCTCTGAAGGTGGTCACAAGCAACATAAGATAATGCAATTTGTCAAGATGCACTATTTATGCACTATTTAGGTGCACTATTTATGCCTGGAAATTCTCACCTTTTCCTTTGGCCATTGCTCTGAAGAAAGGTGACACCAGCCTGCCAGAAACATCTTCGGGGTGTGTGGTCATGCCATCCTTCACTGCTTGAAATCCATTCAGTATAACCACTGGGGCCCATCCAAACCATAAGGTGAAGATGTTGCCATGAATTTTTGCCAGCTAGAGATGGGAGAGAAGCCAGGAAAGCTGAAAGAGATTAAATCCCACACACTGCAAACAGAGGATGAACCTGTTTTTGCACTGATTACAGGACCAGCCCTAAGGTGGAGTGATGTTCTCCCTCTTTCCCACCAGTCTACAATTATCACTGAGAAGGCATGAATCTCTTTTCCAATATTCACTGTTGAAAACACCTGTGTATTCCCACTTCTCAGAGCCACATGCCTATGTCAAGAAACATTTAGCATCTTTTATTACTGTATATAAGCCAAGGCTCACTTCACACTCATTAATGGGCTTAAGGGTATTTTCTATTCATTCATTTATTTCAAGAGGGTTTCTATCATCTGTACAAGTAAAGTAGCACAAAAGAAGACAGAACTGTTAGAGGAGTAATTAGCTTAGAGACTGGACTTTCTTCTTTCCTCCCATTTGATTTTGATCTCATCAATACAAACAAGCTGATACACAGAGTGCAGGGAAGTATCTATTTACTGCTCGAGCTAGAGTGCCAGTGCTCAGAAAGCTACAAATCCATGCTGTGAAAGTAATTTTTTTTAAGTATTTTTTTTCCCTAACTCCAAATCTGATATATAATCCCTAAAGATATTTAATCCTAAAATATATCAATTTTCACATGAATTTGTAAAATTTAGTAGCAAGGGAGGATAGAAAGATATCAAGTTTCACACGAATGTCAGTGAAAATCAGTGTTAAAAGGGGATAGGTTTAAGCACCAGAATGACCTTCACACATTCAGAAATTCCAATACCAGGTTTCTTAGCTTGGCAATCTACTTTACACTGCAATAACTTTTTCTTATTCTGCAAACCAAACCAGCAGTTCTGAACCAAAGCATGATATCACAGTGGCCAGGTAACAGTTACAGTACTACCAATGTAATTTTGGGAGAGAATGCTTTCACATAGCAAGCAACACGAGAAAGGAGAAATCACAAAGACTTTTAGACAATTAGGAGTATCTGAAAATAAGTACCTGCATGAGAAGATCACGATTTAACTGAAAGTTCAGCTGTATCAGTGTCCCAAGGACTGGGAGAGGGACTGGTCCAGGAGGAAACCGTCTCCGCACTCGCTGCAACTTTAAAAACTGTGTAATTAGAAGAAATACAGCCACTGCCACAAGAGCTTCACTTATGCTCAACATTTTAGAGTCTGCCTTTACCAGCTTGCCTTTATTCAAAATTGTCTATTGGAGCTATTAAGGCTGGTTGCTAAACCAGTTTTTTCATATGAGCTTGAATTCACATAATAAATATTCCCCACCTCTAACCCTACCTCTTTATTATCAACCACTCCCTTTTTGTTCCACTCATAACATTCTCATGCTTCAGCATATTAATAGATGCACACCCTTCTTCTTCTTCTCATTCAGATTATACTTATTCAATATGGATCACAGGATTTGTAGGAATGGTATCTTAAAAGACCAGGGCCAAGATTTTCCAGGCAATGGAGAGGCACGTAAATTCTCCATCTAGTTTTTCTGAGCCAATTTTGAACGGTATGTATTCCTACAAATACTCCAGTAATGCTTTTAGAAAAGCAATAGCCATACATACAAATTAGGCAGGCAAATGTAAGTGGATATTAAATCTTGGAGTTTTTAAATTGGTTTGTATATATTCTATGCACATGTTATATCTAGTAATGGCAAGACTGATAGAAGTTAAAAGCCCACATATATCTTAAGATACATATACAACTATCTAATGCTTAATACAAAAAGCAAAATTTGTTACACTCTTGAATGTAATTGAAAACATAACTGCATTAACGTATGATCTCACTTTTTTCCTTGTTAGCGCTAGGAAAACTCACAGAGGGTTTTGTCTGCTTCTGCATTTCTCCGTTCAGGCTTGACAAAAGGTGGGTACCTTTATGATTTGAGAAATCACCAGAAAGTATGTGAGAAAAAAAATGCATATTCATGGAGAAAGTACATCTAGGGTAAATATACAGGTTTAAAAGAAAAAATAATTTTAAACATGGTAAAAACTTAGTAGGGACCTTGAGCTACCGTCAGAACGAAGGGCCTCAGCAAGAACTAGTCATGACATGAGTGTGGATCCTTGGTAACTTGAAAACAGAGTCTGTAGCCAAGGCTCTTTGCCAAGCCTCAACACCAGCAGGAACCACAAACACAACACCAGGGGAGTTCACAGGCTGCAATCAGACCATGGAAACCTCACAAGAGGGGTCCTGGGCACCAGGGGATCATTGCAGTCCTGTATTACACATCCAGACTGAAATGCTTCCCTCTCAAAAGTGCCCATCCCATGAGAGCAAAGCACTTGTAAATGAAACACATTTTCACTAATCTTCTGAGAAAACTGCCAAGACTTGTGCACCAGCTCACTTCTTACAAGCTGACTTTGGGACAGAAACTATTTCCAGATTTTGTGGTTCTGGAATACAGAAGACCCTTATCCAGGAAGAACAGCCTGGAGTCTGCCAGCACACCATTTACAAACCTCCAGATCAATTAGCCTTTGTTACCACTAATGCATAACTGATTAATGAGTATTAACCAAGGGATGTTTATAGGTTTCCACAAAGGCTTTGTTTGTGTACCCCAAAAAGGTGATTTTTCAAGACAATCATTTCTAATTTATCTCTCTCCTTCAACAGGAAAAGTAAAATTCTCTTTAAAAAGAAATTGGTTTAGTTTTGCCTTCTCTGCCTCCAGTGTAATCTCACAAACTCTGCTTCAAATTCCCCAGTTTATCAGAACTTTCAATTTTGAATCAATATAATACATTCCCTTTTCTTTTAGATATTAAAAAATTTCCCATCTAAATGATTTTTCATCAGAAAAACTAATTTTTCCCCACTGGAATTTAAGCCCCAGTGCCTTCACCCCACAAGGGCTGAGTCTCACACCTTTAACCAGTGCTCAGCAGGAGCCAGCCTGGAATACTGGAAAAGGAAGATGACTGTGGGTCAGTTCAGGTCTGAGGCATGGGATTTATCTTGCTTTATTTGATGGAAAATGTATTTATGGGATAGCCAAGGCTCCATTTTCTTAATAATTACTAAATGCAGCCAGCAACAGCCTTTCTTCAGCACTATCTACCAGCTATTCTTTAGGATTAATGATTTTTAACTTGCCAAAGGCAAGCAACTGCTGCCTCCCCTCCCAGCTCCAGATGGATACAAATGATTTGTTCTTTTACAAGTGTGGAGCTACTGCCAGGGGGATGTTTGCAGGTCCAGCTTGAGGAGACTTCATACCAACCCCTTACATGCCAGGACAAGAGTGGAACAATCCCATAAAGGTAATCCTGCAGGGGAAGAAACTGCCAACCCAAGTTTCATCCTGTATGTTAGACTGGGGTGCTTTAAAACACAAGGTGGGCAGAGGCACCTGAAACAAATACAGCTGTGATGATGATGTCATTCCTGGAGATGGCACTGTCAGCTACTCAGAGGATAAAAATAATCCTTCCTGTGTTGGCATCCAGTATCCAATTTGTACCTCCTACAAGAAGAATGGGTCCCAATGCCATAAAAGAATATCCCTTGTTAACTGCCAGTAAGAAAACCAGCAAAAAATCTCCACTTCTGCCAAGTCCTTAGGTACCTGGCTCATAAAGGCTTCCAGAATTCTTCAGTAGTGCCAAATCTGCTCCTGGTCATGGCGTACTAAGTGAAGTCATCTAACTGTGATAAAGAATCCATTTTAAAAATGAAAGAATAAATTAAGTTTAATATATCTTTGGAGGATCTGGAGCAATCATCACAAGTAGACTACCTGGCATAAAGTTCCCATGTCACTGGCAACCAGTGGGCCCATAAAAAAAAGGGATAAATTATCAACACTCTGTGACTGCTCACTGTTGTCATTTGTCTTCCTGTCCTTGCTCTTTGCTTGTGATATGAAAAGCTCTCCACGACTGCCTGATGAAGCCACTCCTCTATTCAAAAGCTACCTGGTTTAGTGCTGAACTCCTGAACTGTCTTCCCAAGTGACAATGACAGGGTTGTATACAACAGGCTTACTCAACAGCAAACCATATCAGCCTAAGGGAATGTGTTATCACAGATCATACTGTCTGCCTCTAGAAAGCTTCCTCCAAGAGCTTCTTTTACCTCCTGCACCCACTAATATCCCAAGACAGACTGGAAGACCTCTAAGCCTATCTCCACAAATGCAACTGTGGTTTATGAGAATCTTTATTCATGAGACTTCAAATTCATAGATCACACTTCAAGATCATTCTCTGAAAAACGTCTTTCCAGTTGGTAATATATAATTCCCAAGTCGAATTCTTCCCTTAATGCCTTTATTTGTTACACATCACAAGAAATTCAGCAATATTTTCCAAACAGGAAAAAAAAAAAGAAGAACAAAATATTGACCCTGTATAATTATAATGCTCAGGATGCAACTGTCTGTCAAGAATCTTTCAGGGTAGTGATCAACCAAATGAAGAAGAAAGCAAAAAACTTAGGACATGCAAGAAGGAATTCACATACAGAAGCAGTCTAACAGAGTGACTCCTCCCTGAATCTGCCATTTCCTATCGAGGAATGGCACAGAGCTGGTAGGGAGGTGGCTTCATTGTGCTCCCAAAAACAAACTTGGTGCTGACTTCCTTCACTCCTTCTGGCAGGGTGAATGTGAATGCTTGTAGCAAGGTGGAGAAGACAATAAAGAGCTCCATCCTTGCCAACAGCTCCCCCATGCACACACGCTGCCCTGTGAAGAAACAGAAAAGGCACTTCAGCCAAAGGATTTCTATCACCTCCCTTTCTAAACTGCCTGGGATTTTCTTTGCTTTTTTCTGCAGATTTTATCCTTTTCTCTTAACTTTATCATTTAATGATTCATAGCTGAAAGGCTGCTTCTATTTTCCCAAAAAGTTTCAATCTACATTTACAGCAGACAGTAAGACATTATAGAAACTGTCATCAGGGTTGCACAGCTCACATTTACAGTCTTCCCAGCACCATGTATTTTTCTGCTACTGCTTTGATAGCTGGATCTCTTCTCAGAGAGAAACTGGATCTGTCTTCCAAGAAGGACTTTGTGTGTCATTCCTTCTCTTCTGGTCTTTTCCACAAACAACTGGACTTCTCTTTTCTTGGAGATATTTAAAACAGTTTGTGTATGCCCATTTGTAGGTGCCTTTCCAGTTACTTTGAGGAATGAATGGATCTGAAGTTGTTACCACAAGGACTAAATAAATCCCTGTTCAGTGCACTTACCTATAGCAAATGGTAAGAATGCTTCTCTGTTTACAAAGTTTCCATCTTTATCCAGAAAGTGGCCTGGGTTGAACTGATCAGGTGTCTCCCATTTTCCAGGATCAGCCAGAACAGAGTCAATATTTGCTAAAACTACTGTGTTCTGGAAAAAAAGGAGCAGTGGCTTCAACAAAAACTGTGACTGTAGAGTCTACTGATATCTAGGACAAAGCCTTGTGAAAGGCCATCCAGAGAGACAGTCAAACCTTAGAAGCACTAGAACAAGAGGTCGTGTTCCCATCAGGAAAAGACTCAAAACCCTTTCTAAAATCATCTAATGGACCAAAGGTCAAATTGATTCAAACATGCAGCACATTTGTACCTTTGGAATGTGATATCCCAGCAGCACCGTGTCCTTCACACTCCGTCTGGGCAGTGCAATTAAGAGTATGTTACTGTATCTCTGGATCTCGTGAATTACAGCATTTGTGTAGGGCAACCTTTTCCTGTCCTCATAGCAAAACATATGGGAACAACCCACAACAGCATCCAGCTCCTTCTGGACTTTCTCTAAGGAGGAATATTCAGTTTTAAATATACAGCAAACAATCTATAAACTCTCTAGTCATAATTTTTCCTGTTGCCTTTTGCAGACAGAATGGCATCCAACCAGATGAAAAAGATACTTTATAAAAAATAATGCCTTCAAATTCCCATACAGATGACCTGAAAAGAATTGACATTGAGGTTGTTTATAGGGTGCACATATACTTTTAAAATCAGATATTGGATGAGGTCATTCTATAATAATATGTGGGCTTCTGTTATACTTACTGCTCTAAGGTAATTTATAAAAAGACTTTTATTAATATTTATTTCTACAGGCAGGGAGTCAGCTGAAAAAAAATATTAATCATGTTTTAGGGAACAGTTTAGTAATTGACCAAGGATTGCTCTTCATTAAGAAGCACATAGATTTTGCTTGTCATCTACAGATTCCTAACTGCTATTCTGTAATTACGTGCCTTGGGAAGCACTTATACAAATCAGTTTTTCCCAAGGAATTCTTTTTTTACTTACTATCTGAGCTGAAATGGTATTTTCTGATTATGTTTTTTTTTTTAATACTAGAGACTCTATCATTACAATTAGAATTACCCCCACAAAACTTAAAAATGTGTTAATATATGCGGAGAAGATGAAAAACCTTGTGAAAATTCAGTGTGTGCAACCCAGTTTCAAGTCTTTTGAAGTTAACAAAAATGGGACATCCTTTCTCCTTAACACGTCCACATTTTCTATTTGCCAGGCTTCTGCTGTGACTGGTACTCAGCTTAAACTGTCAAGTATGAGGACTTTAAAGTGAATTTTGTACCTTCTAATCCTTTCTATCCCATACACTCCAGCTCTTTTCTCAGTCATTTTACTCTGCCAACCTCTAACTTTCTTCTGTGAATATCATTATTAAAAGCACACATTTTCAAGCTACTCACCCCAATATTAGCAACCCTACTGTATTTATTTCTGCTGCAAGAGGCCAAGAGCAAATCAAAAGTAGGAGTCAGGGATTTAAAAGGATGACCCAAAGACTCCTTAGTGGAAATCCAATCATTACTGTCTGTGGAGGGGTAATGGTGCAATTTAGCTCATCTGAGACTAAATTCCTGCAGCTGATTAAATTAATCACACCCTGCATTCTGTTTAGATCTGTTTAAAAAAAAAAAAAAAGGCAACTTGTTCATACTTCAATAATTATTTCCTCTACTTTTGTTTGAATAGGCACAACCACTATTTGAACTTGTATCATTGCTAGAGTTGCAGACCTCTTTGGATGTGCTTACCTTGAATGTCAGGATAAATTACCATATAGAGCAATGCCCAGAGTAAAGTGGTGGCTGTAGTTTCTGTGCCTGCTATAAAGAGGTCAGCAACAGTCTGGATCAAGTTTTCTTCATCATAAGTTGTATCAGCATCTCCTTTAGTCTGCAGACACAAATTGAAAAGAAGTTATGGCACACAAAAGAAGTAAACCACCTGGAGAAATCATACACTTCTAAATTTATATCAGACATCATTATAATCAACGAAACACTTAAAATCCCTTGTTGTTAGTGAAGTGTGAGAGAAGTTCAGAAGTACTCACTTTATCTATCTCATCCAAATAGTAATCAATAAAATTTCGATTTTCATCCAGCTTTCTTTTTCCTTTGTGACTTTCAAGTTCCTTTGCTAACAGAGCTTTCACAAAATCTCTGCAGGACTTCACCTTTTTAGCTGATGGCAGAAAGTGATCAGCAAGCCAGGGAGATAACTCATACATCTGTAAAAGAGATATTTTAGATATGTGAAATTACATATAAGTGTGTGGCATTTAGCAAGCTAAATTTGAATCCTAATACAGGCTTCTGGGTAGTGGAAAAAGCAAGTGAAAGACTGATTGAATTAGCAATAGATTGAAGAGATAGTGCCTGTTCCATGATTCATTAAAGATTAAAGCCTTTCTTAATTCTGTTTTTCCCTGGAGCAAGATTAAAATTTCTCTCAGTTTTATAGTATAAACTTATATATATATTTAGAGAGAGAGAGTTGTTTTAAAAACAACTTATACAAATACCTACTGAGAGCAGTTTGGAAATAGCTGAGCCTGTGTCTACCCTGATTAGAAGGGTAGCTTAGGAATCATTTCACTGGCATCTTCTGGGAGAGTTACTAATAAGGAATTTTATTTTAGCTTATTTAGCCAAAGTATCAAAATAGTCCTTAGATCCTCTAGGACCTTACCTACAGTTTCCAGTTAGTCAGAGATGGTGGAAATCATACAAGACACAGAACTGGATGAGTTCCAACAAGTTCTGCAGAAGCAGTTTCCTCATGCATGAGTAAATTCACTTTTTGACTATACACAGTACTGTGGTTCTCCCTCATAAATGATTCATAACAAAACTGCCCCAGTCTGAGGCCACCTGTTCTGCTGCTTTGGCAGCTGCACTCACAGATGCACATACAGAGGCAAGAGAGAGTTTTTCTCTCCAGTGGACCAGATGTGAAGTTATGAGTTTGTGCCCTGAATGGAGACATCATCCAGCAGCTAAAAGGGACTTGCAGTGTCACTGCACTCTTGTGAGGATGTACAGATGTGGTACAGGTGTTGCTGCCAAAAACTGTAGGGAAAAGCTGCCGTTAAGCAATTTCATGCCATGTTACCTTTGCACAAAACAGTTGCTCTACTCCAGTTTCTATGAGGTTGGCTGGCAGTAGAGAAGGAAGCAGTAAAAGCCCATTTACTCTTGACATTTTTTGACAGCCGTGTCATATAGTAGAGTGAAGAAAACCAGCTTGCCAGACAGAAATTAAGCTTATTTCAGAGCTTTTCCGATAATTTAACCCATATTTTACTACTGATTTCAAATATAGTTTCAAACTCTGGAGTTGTGCAGGTAGCACTTTTAAAAAGAAAATCCTTTGTACATCTCTCAGCCATGTAACAAATCTTTGCATTGTCATCCCTGTCCCACATACACAGGAAATTTCTATGCTATGATGAAGCATAAGCAATTGAAACAAGTTTTGAACTAGGCCTCTTGAAGCCCTGTTCTAAAGCGCTCCCCAGAAATTTCATGTGCTCTGGGTTTTGGTGGTTTTTTTGGGTTTTTTTGTTACAAGAGTAACAAGCCAGTTGCCTTTTTGCACTGTCTATCTATATAGAGACCAAGCAAGCCAACAAACAAAATTGATTTTCCTCACAAAAAAGGAGATGCTGTTCAAAAATGCTGCCAGGGCGTCAAAGGACTCAATCAGGCGGTGAAAATTCTCGTCATCTCTGGAGAAACGATGTCCAAACATGATTGAACAAATGACATTTGAGACTGTATGAATAACAGGCATAGCAGGGTCCAGAGGTTTTCCTGTAAACACAAGGGACTGCATTCACCATTAACACTTACTGTTCCTGCTTTTCCCACTGACAGGAGAGCTGACGAAATTTCATCAACATTTCTGACGTTAATTAGATGACTGAATGGTAAATTTTAATTTACTAGTAAAAGGCCTGAGTAAAAAAGTAACTTCAGACATCTGAAAAATGCTGTTGGTTAAAAAAAAAGGAAAAAATGCTGATGGGAATGGAATTAGTAGTATTAATTATAAAAATATCCAGATTTCATCAAACCTTGGCATCAGCAGATCTCACATTTGGCAATAACCGGGGTACAAAAGCAGCTGAGACATTAAATATACAGATGAGTTGAGAAGAGAACCACCTTCTATTCTTTGCTCATATAATTTCGCATTCGAATATTTCAACCCTCCCTGTGCATCCTTGGTCAAAGCTTTGCATATTTTATGCTTTTTCTTTTCTACACAGGAATAGGAGGCACTGTGACACTGATTTTTTTACTGTTTGCTGTTACCAGAAGTAACATAGAACTGACTCAGAAGAAATAACACTGATAGGGACAAGTGTGTGTATATATATATACTGGTATATTATAAAGATATAACTAGACATATATAAAACAAGACAGGAATCTCTAATTCTGTGACCTTGCTGTGGGTTTTAAGACCTCCACAAGTATCTCATGCAGGTAGCATATACAGACTTTTGAGACTCAACTCTGCACATACACTTTGAATCCATTTTTGTAATCAAATAGTTTCAAAAGTTCCCAGTGCCCCATTCTCCCAGTGCACAAACTGCCCTGCCCACCTCACATACCGTTTGTTTTCTGTAAGTATTCCACCAAGTGAGCAGCCTCCTCTTGCAGTAGATAATCCTGCTCTTTTTTCCCTACTCCCATCTTCCTCATTGTTGCCATTCCAAAACGCCTCTGCTGCTTCCAGATATGACCATTAGAGAACAAAACACCTAGAATCATAATGAACTAATGCTGTCAATGCTTTATAAATTGATGGATTGGTAAGGTTGATATATCCAAGAAGCTTCTCTTTTCTTCTATTTTTTTAAATTTTTTTACAGCAGTCTAGCAACATTCCTCTTTTCTTTCTTTTTGTATTTAGACATTTATCTTCTGTATAGAAGCTCTTTAATTAACTTTATGCTGTCATTATTGTTCTGACAGAATACAGAATTGTTTTTAAAAACTTGTGAAAATAGAAACTTTTTTCCTGATGTAAATTAAGGACTTTGAGGCTCTAAATCAGTACTCAAAACTAGGGCTAGAACACATTAAAAGAATTTATGAGAATAAAAATCACCATTTCCATGTGTCAGAATGTGAAAGATTCTGCCTTCAGGCCTTCCAGCAACATCTTCAGCACGGGCAGTCAGACCTTCCTTCACTGCCTGAAACCCTTGCAGAACAACTGCAGGAGTGTTTGAAAGCCATAACGTGAAGATATTGCCATGAATTTTGGCCATCTGTAGAACAAGGCAGAATTAGAGTAACAGGAGTGAGTACTGGTACTTTTAAATCAAACAAGATCTTCTCCCTGGGCAGGTGCCCTAAGAGTGACTGATTTTGAGAAAAGAGCAACAGGTATGTTCTTACATACAATACAGTTTGAAGTCAGGTTTCTATCTAAAGTCCCATGTATTAAAGATTGTGATGTTTCTAAAATGTCAGCCAATATTGCCGAAGTCTGCAGTGTCATTTATTGTGTCTTACAATTCAAACTCATTGTAGATGAATGCTTCCACCCTCACCACTTGCTACAAGACAGCAATCACTCACGAATTTGATGTGAACCATCTACAGATTCCCCTTTGTGTGTCAAGTGTAGCAAAAGCAGTTGAGGAGTTGAGTAATGCAGGAATCATCCTTTCCCTTCCAGCCCAGCAGTGACAGCCTTGTCTTCAGCTGCCGTGCACACAGGCATCCCAGCAGTGGGCAGGACAGTCCTTCCCCTGGTGCTGAATCAGAACCAGAAAAGTAGCAGAATAGGCTGGAAAGAGTGGTGTGTTGCCAAGACATCCCAAGAAATGCAGGACCAGAGGATTACACAATTTTGCTGCCTGGGAGCAAACAAGAGGGACTACTTCTGCACAGTGAGCAAAAATGTATGTGCTTGCACTTGCACATTTGTGTTTAATTTCATTTTTGTAAGGACCAGTTCATGGCTTTTGAAACCTTGGAATGACCAGTACTACTCTTCATGTCTGTGATGTCAGAAATAGAAGAAAACACAGCAGACAGGCACTAGCTACTTCTTTATATTATGGAATAATAACACTTTGCCTTGAAATATGCAGTTCAAGAGGATGGAGCTGGCAGGACATGGAAAAACCAGGAAAAGGGAAGGTTGAGAATGAAGAGGAAGAGTGAGGTGCTATTACTTACATATTTAAATGTTAAATATTTGGTATAGATGTCTAAGAACTATAAAACAACACAATACAAACTTCAGAAGTGCTGAATATTACAACTGGACATAGAAAAGGGTTTGAGTATACTATGAATTATTTTAGCCATTTAAAAGCTCAGTTTTGCTAAGCAGACTGAAATCTCTTGTGAAAATCTGACCAAATAGTATGTCAGAAAATAATTGATTCTAAGATCTTTCAAAAAATCCATTGACTAAAGATATATTTTAAAAATCATCCTTTCTATACTGAAAACACACATATCCTCAACAGGTATTTCATGGGATACTTAGAAAATGCCAGTGCAACAACAGTCAAAACACAGACATCCAAAAGACTGCACAGAATTAGTGAGTCTCCTTCCTATGTGTAAGACAGGACTATTATCATCATTATGGTTTTGTTTGTATGCACATAAGGTTATATATATTTCATAGTAAGTGCAAATTTTCACACAAACATATTTTAATTCTCTCCACCTATTTCCACATTTATGCAATTTAGAAAAAAATCCCTCCCTATCATTCAAAATAAAACTATGTTAAACACAGTTACTTTTCAATCAGTTTATGAGTCCATTAATACATTGCCAGAAAATACATACTTTTTTAAGATGCTCATGATGAATTTTGAAGTTCATCTGCAGCAGATTTCCAAAGAAGGGATATGGAGTTGGCCCAGGAGGAAATTGTCTTCGCATCCATTGCAATTTCAGAAACTGTATTAACAGCAGAGACAGCACAAAAAATACCAGCACCTCACTCACTGTTAACATTTTACTTCTGATTTACACAGCTACGTTGTCTCTCTACAACTGCTCTGGAGACAGAGGAGAGATCAGTTTATCTTGCTTTTGGGGTACCTCCCTGAAAAGAGAAAAAACACGTGATGCTTCTGTGATTCATCCCTTTCCCTCTTTATCACTTTCACTTCCCCACCCCAGAGAATTAAGTGTTCTTATTTTTAAGCAAATGTAACATCATTATGTTGCAGTTACACATCTGTCAATCATTGCTTCCTCAAGGGACACAAAATATAGGTTAATTATACACCTCCTTGTGCCATGACTCCTGCTGTGACAAAAATCTCTGCCCACGGTCCTGGTTTCATAAGAAACCTCTTGCAAGAATGAGAAATTAGAAAAAAAAATTTCCTGAGGGTTGGCTGCATACCTAAGGGCAGTGGAGTTACTGAAAATTCAGGCTCATCAATAGCCATCAAAAGCACCAACCATATGCTCTGCTACTTAACTCACCCCATACTGTTTATTCTGATGTTCTCTGCTATTCCTTTAATATTTTTCCTCACAGTTTATACTGAAAGGTTTTTGGGGAATGGCTCTGCCTTTTAATTTTGTGCCTAGGACACACACAGACCACAAAAGACTCAACTGATCATTGGGTAACAGGAGTTAGTTGTTAATAATGACATAAGATCCAAGTGTCCTCCCACTCCCTGCCCAGCTGCACAGGGAAGTGGGGCTGCAGTCTCCTTGACCAAGCACAAAGCAAAATTTCTTCACCCCTCCACCTGCCTGTGCCTGGATTGCCTGCAGCAGGAACAAAGATAACACACAGCTGACTCTGAGAAGTTTTTTCACAAGTGCTCTCATGCAACGGAGCAACTCCAGCTCTGCAAAGGGAGGGATTTGAACGTGATCAACACAGATTTGGCACTTGCACAGGAACAGCATTAGCTTAGACTTGGCTCTGACTTTGCAGCGTGTGGCACCCTGGGAAGTCACCTAGATGGCCTTGCTGCTCATGTACCAAACTTACAGAACTGGCACAGCTAGAAATAAAAGTTGTGAGGTGTGAAGGACATTGGTTTACTCCAGAAACAGGGCAGAAAAATAACATTTACCCATCTTGCTGGCCACTGATTGAACTGAGAGCTAGGACCAACATAAAAAACTGGATTACCCATTTTGAGATCACTTTTGGAACTTTTAGTTCCCTCACTGGCGTTACATTTTCTGTATCTCAAACTGCTCCCAGCTCTGAGTTTTGTATTTTCCAAACTGTTCCTGGGAGGAGACTCACAGCCCTAAGGCTTGCCTGCCCTGCCCACTTGCAGTCCCATCTGACCCCTGCACAGTCCTGGCTGGCTGCTCTGCATCTCCCTTGGCTTTCCAGGCTGACTCTGACTTTTCCACACACATTAGCCACATTCTGGTGATTGCACCTCTCAGCCTGGACATGAACTGCCTGCATGCAGGAAGGCAGCTGCCAAAGAGCTTTGCCAAGTCTTTGGGGGAGATGTCAAGGGAATACAAATTGCTTTTCTCCTCATACAAGATGGTGCTGGAAGTCTGGGAAGAGAGAAACCTGATAAGGTTTTGTAAGCTGTATTTGCCACAGCTTCCATGAAGAGAATTGAATGCCAGGGGAAGCAGGGGTTAGAGCTGCCTGACAGCTCAGAAGAACAGAAAGGTATCCCTCTAACAAGTGAATCATCCTCCTCTCACTCTTGCCAGGATAGCTGCTGGCCCATTCTCTTCTCCCCCTTCCTTTCAGCCCATGACACGATGGATAAACAGGGCAATGCCAACTAGTCCTTGAAGCAGGCTTGTGATAACAATTGTAAAGTCTTTTACTCAAGAAAGGAAGGTGGTAGAGCAACAGTAACCCTTAGTCTGACCTTGGGTTTTAAATCTTATTGGGTGGGTAACAAGGCCAGTCTCACAGTGAGAGTGGCTACTGACACTTGCCATCCACTAGCTTGGGCACTGCTCCTGCCAGCTGCACCTGGCACAGCTCTTTCCTCAGTGTGCATTTGGACTCAGCAGGCTCAGCTCAGCAGCCAGAAGGCTGCTTGTGTGCAGCTGCCCCTCTGCTCACAGAAAACTCTCAAGAGCTTTGATCCTCTCACAGCTTTTGGGGAGCATCACATCAATGTCTCCTGCCCTGCCCCTCTTTGCAGGCAACAAGCTTTGCTACAAAAGACTGCAAAGACTGCAAGCTGCCCCCTGAACTGTGCTTTGGGCATCAATGAAGAGACATGGCCAACCTAATCTGCTGTACATCATTGTCATTACAAACCCTGGCATGTGAGAGGACTCCCACCTTCACAGAAGTGCCTCTCAAATGCACAAGAGTATATATCCAAAAAAAAAAAAGAAAAATTTTCAGGCCAGCCCACTGGTACTTATCTGTTTCCACCCACTGCATTTCACCAGCAGTGGGGCTTCCCTCTAAAATCTCCAGCAGGCAAAAGTGGGGGGGTTGCCTTTGCTCTTGGCCTGAGTCACAATCCTCACAGCCAAATGAAGAGTTGCACTGCTGTCTCTCTTTTACTTACTTGATGAGTCTCAAGCACTCACCTGCCCGTGGCTCTTGGCTAACAGACAAAGCTGCTCCCAGCAAGTTGAGATGCCTCTCCACAGCTTTGAGTTCCCATGCAACCACACCTGGGAGCTCTGGCAATGTCCAGAGCCCCACCTCTGGGAACAGCATTCCCACACACCATTCTGGATTTGAGAATGTAGGGGAAGACTGCTCAGAGCCTGGCTCTGGTGATCCTCCTCCCTCCAGTAAGAATCTGCTGAGTTTCTAGTAAGACTAGACAGAGCAATAATTGTCTACATTTATTTCATTTGTAACACAGCAGGAAAAAAAAATGAAGTACAGACACTTTCCAGACACAGGAGAACCAGAGTATTTTTTAGGCCTGGCTTCTAAGACATATAACACAACAAGGAGAGATTTGCACTGAATTTGAGCTAAAAATGAGAACCATAAAGCTGCATAAATACCAGCACACTACCAGCCCTGTGTCTGTGCCTCTTAAATCTCTAATGCTGAAGAGCCTAGCGCAGAACTGCACAGAGCTTGTATGGATGGGGTTTCATGGTGCTCCCAAAGATAATGTCTGTGTTGATTTCCTTAACTCCTTCTGGTACAGTGAACTTGAATTTCTGCAACAGGCTGCAGAACATGATGAAAAGCTCCATCTTGGCCATTGCCTCTCCCAGACAAACACGGTGACCTGCAAGGGGTGAATGGAAAGAGAAGTCAGATCCCAGCAAGATCTCTAACCAGCACCTGTTTCCCAGCTTTTCTCAGGAGCACTGCTCATCAAGGAACAAAGAGCTTTGCTGAATTTGACAATTTCCTCTTAGACTGAACTGGACATACAACTGAGATGTCTGCAATTCATCTTCACAGGATCTGCCCAGATTAGATAGAAAAGATACCGGAGATGCCTCTCAGAAGTTCCATTCTTGCTTCCCAATCTATAGGACTTCCCAGTTTTATGAAAGGGATTTCAGTCTTTTGATTCCAAATAAAAACAAGAAAGCACTTTTAGGTTACCTCACAGCTTCTGCTTTGTACAGGCTGACTTCCCTAATAACAGTGAAAAATCAGAATACAGAGGACATTCTACATCTGATGAAACATTTTCCTACATAGTGGTTTCGGTGAAAACAACTTGCTAAAGAAAAATCTCTTCCCAACTGATCAATTAACTCTGTCCAGGATACAATTCTCAGAGACAGTGACAAACTCTGAAATGCTGTGGTCAGGTCATTCAATTTGGATGTGAGAAACCAATTCCTCTTCTTCACAATTTAGATCAGAAACCTGAGCCTGACATTTTCCCATTTCAGCTGACAGCTCTGACAACCAGGCTATTCCCTCCTGGCATGATCCCCAAGAGTTTTTGTTTGTTTAACTTCTATAAACACACACTGGTGAAAAAGTGATTCCAGAAGCTCCACAGGAAAGACAGAGACTTCTGGATGTATTTGATCCAGCTTCTGGATCTCCCATTCATCTCTCTGCACTGATGAATACTGAATTATTTATACAAAATAAATCAGCTCCAGCATAGCAGCCTGCCATAGAATATCCACTGTAATGGCATAATCCAGCATACACAGAGGAGGACCAAGGGCAACAGTGTAAGGACTCAAATGACTGGGAATTCTGGAACTTTATTCCTTTTATCTTCTCTGCATTCTCACAAAAATCTATGATCAGGTGTTTATACAATTGCCAAACAACTTATTTTTGCAGTCAAACATTTTTCTGGGCTGGGAAAACAATTTGCTCCTGCAGTTTGGGATTACACTCCCCTCTGGCCTTCTCCACAATGAAAATAACACAGCTTCATCTAATCCACACACTTGGGATCAGTTCTCAGTGCACTCACCTGCTGACACAGCTTCATCTAATCCACACACTTGGGATCAGTTCTCAGTGCACTCACCTGCTGAGAAGGCCAAGAAAGCCTCTCGGGTCACAAAATTTCCACTCTCATCCAAGAAATGTCCAGGGTTGAACTGGTGAGGTGTGTCCCAATAGTCAGGGTCAAAAAGAGCTGAGTCTATATTTGCCATGATTAGAGTGCCCTGAAAGGAAGAGGCAGTTGGCACAGTTCTGTCTCCCACACATCAAGAATAAAAGGACACAAACACATTCCAGCTATAATTCTGCACACAGAAAGGCAGCAGAAATGAGAGATTACATAATTAGGGGAAACCAATAGCCTCAACGGTTCTGAGGGGTTTTGTAAAAAAATAAATAAGCAAAGAAACTTCAGTATTTTTGGTTCAGAGATGTCCCTGCTGTATTCCTTCATGTTTCCTTTTCCAGTCTGTTAGCAAATGCCACATAATGTGTGGTCTGCAGTTCTTTAGTACCATATCCTAAATCTAGTGAAATGATCTTCCTGTCCTGAGCTGGAAGGGAAAGGCTTTAATGGTAAACCTTTACTGATGGCCAAAGATCACATTGGAATAGAAGGGATACCTGTACCTTTGGAACACGATACCCCAGAACAGTGGTATCCTTCACAGCTTCTCTGGGAAGTGTGATTAAAACAATGCTGCTGAAGCGGAGGATCTCATGGACCACAGCATTTGTGTACGGCAGTTTCTTCCGATCCTCGTAGCAGATGAGATGGGAGGGACTCAGAACAGCATCCAGCTCTTTCTGCACTTTGTCTAAAAAAATATTTAAATATCTAGTACAGATGTAAGAACACTGTTTTGGATGAAACAGCTTTCCTTTCCTTTTTGGAGTATAGTAGTGATAGAAAAAAATACAATATATAAATAATTTATACTTACCATATCCTAAAGTGTAAATGCATTTATATAAATGTATATATGTAATGCATTTATATAAATATAAATGTATTTATTAGTGTAATCATACATTTGTATAAATCAAAACCAGCTAGTTATGATTTTACTACACTCTGTTTTGTAGTTGATAGGTTGTATATTCAGACCCTCTTTCCACAAGCCCAGCAGATTTATGGGGCATTATATTTAAAGGAGGGGGAGAAAACTCTAAGTATAACAAGACCTTCTTATTAGGAGATCAATTCTATTAAGCTGTTGATTTTACTCCAGGTAAATACAGACTCAGAGTACACTAATGAGGGTGTTGCAAGCGAACCATCACATTAAGCTGACACATGTGCAATGCTGAGAACTGAAATAGGATCATATTACTAAACTATCACCAAGTGTTAATCTACTTGTGCTGCTATCTAAGCTTTACTAACTAACATGCCTTATACAGTCTCAGATGGTTTGGGGTCAGATTTCATACTTAAAACTTAGGCTAGTAAGTTAAGAGGAATTTTTTTCTTTGTAATTTATCAGAATTTGAAGTGCATGTGTATGCACAGGGCTCTGTTCTTTGAGCATTCTAGCACCACAAGCATGAAAAGAATTTCTAGCCCTCAGCCTGAGTCAAGAACATGCACTCGGCTTAGTAATTCATCACATCTGAAAACCCTCTACCAAATCACACAAAAATTTTCAAACTAGTGTGCAATTGTGCTCTTGTCCAGAATTTCTGGTTTATCTTTTTTTCTTCCTTCTCTGTTTAACATTCCCATGCATTAGAATAAATATATCTATTTTACAGAAATTTGACTGATGTCTCAGTTAATGAATTCAAATAATATAACCTTATTACACACACTGGATGCCAGAAAAGCATCACTTTGCCCTAACCCAAACTCTTATTCCACCTTGTGTGTTTTCAGCCTGTATCTTCCATTATATGCTTACACTGCTGAAACAGTCTGACAAACATAAACAGGACCCAGTTCAGTGACAGAAGCTGAATATCCCTGAAATTATTTTGAAACCTGTCTGAAAAATTTTTACTACATTGGCTTATTAAAAGCAAAGCTCAAAAATTATCTTAAGCTTGATCTTAAAAAAACCATGATCTTAACCCAAAAAAAAAAAAAAAAAAAAGAAAAAAAAAAAAGAAAAATATAACAGAAAATTGCTCTACTTTAATCATATCCATGCTTGTTGTGTGCTACTCACCTTGGATGTCAGGGTAAACCAACATATACAGCAGAGCCCAGCGCAGAGTGGTGGCTGTGGTCTCTGAGCCACCCAGGAAAAGGTCAAAAACAGACTGCACCATATTGTCTTCATCAAATGTAGAATTGGGGACATTTTTGGTCTACAAGTGTCAGTGAGAAAGGTAAAATAAGAGTATAGCTGTATAATAGCACTGAGACAGACAGTGATCACTGTATCTAAAGGAACAAGATTTCGAGAGGATAAAGAAAACACATATACCTGAGCAGAACACAGATAGAGACAATGGCTTTACTCAAATAAGTGCAGTGATACTGTTAAATTAGAGGTGCTGCTGAATGTGTCAGGTGTGTAAGTCCTGTTATGCTACCTTGTAAAGTGGCATGTTGATTTCTGTTAATTTCCATAGCAGAAAAACACATTTCTAGGTAGTTTTATCCCACCCACGCCACTTTCAGCACATTTGCTGATTTCAGCAATCTGTCTAATATATAATGTTATCCTTTTAAAGATTTATGCTTTTTTTCAGAGCAGAGACTGACAACATTTTAAGATTTTCATGATACTCATACAGCACTACTGAGCACAAAAATAATACTACAAGGCAAAAAATAATCAGAATTCAGCAGCCATCTAAATAGCTGCACCTTCTCAAGGTCCTCCCTACTGCCCAGCCCTCACTAAGGATTCCAAAATATGATAAACCAATGTAAATAATTTGTACTTCTAGAACAAGTTCTTGAACTAACTATTCAAAGTTCATATTTTGAGTTTGACAGCAGAGTTTTTAAGTTGTGCTTGCAGAGCCCTGCAATAATGTTATTGTGAGCAGACAACAGCAGGGAAGGGGCAGGGAACCCACTATGGTTGGATCTGTGTCATGTACAGCATTAATCACTCACTTTCTCTATCTGCTTCAGGTAAAAGTCAATGAAATCTTCTGGTTCATCTAATCTGCCTTTTTCCCTGTGGCTTTTGATCTCCTGCCTTACAAAGGAACGAACAAAATCCCGGGAAAATCTTGCTTTATGTAGAAGTCCTGGGAGATGCTCTGCAAACCACGGGAACATTTCACACACCTGGGGAGCAAGAATTCAGCACAGGAGCAGTTAGTGACACTGTAGAGGAGCCTTGTGATAGACATATGGCATGGACATTTTTGTCCATAATTCAGTTAAACTGCTGAATTAATTTCTCTGAGAAAAATCCTGTGGCATGAAAAGAAATGCTTAGTACATAAACACACATTAAAATCACAAATTAGGGACAGCACAGTTTCCACCCTAGATTTTTTCCCATCCTTTCTATATAACTCCATTTGTATTTGCCCTGTTAATTCACTAACAAAATAATCTACTTTTGCAGACAGATGTATCGATATTAATAAATCAAACGTTAATAAATATTTATGTCCATCACCTTAGCACTGAAAAAAAAAAAAAAAACCCACAGAAAAAAAAAACAAACCAACATTCACTTTTATTCTCAGACAGAGTATCATCTTTTCACCTTAACAATACTGGTATTTCCCTTACAGAAAAGGTCATTAACCCAAGCATATTACCTTTGTTAAGACATCCTAATAAAGATTATTAATACAGTATTCATAATTGAATCATGTAAAACCCAAATCATTGCAGGTCCAGTTCCTATTCATAGTCAGAATATTTATCAGTATTCAATAATGCAATACTTTAATAATATACATACTGATATAATTATATTGCAATAAATAATGAGCCCAATGATCAAATATGTTGCATGTTAGCAATATTCTAATAAGTAATATATAATCTCATAAGTAATATTCTCACATAATGAAAGTGGCTGTTCCCAAAAGCCACTATATAATTGAAGGCTTCAATCAGCTGCTGGAAGGTTTTATCCTCCAGAGAGAAACGATGTCCAAAAACCACAGCACAAATCACATTGGAGACAGCATGGACAATGGGGAAGGAAGGGTCCACAGCTTCTCCTGCAGACATAGAAAGATATTCATCTCAAAAGCACTTCCTCTTCCTTTGCTATTTGGGAGAACAAGATTACAGTGACATTTTGTAATAGATGTCCTCTATGATATTTATACTGTTACTCAAAAACACGCAAAATTCACTAGGAAGTGTAACAAAAGATAAACCTCACTCAAAAATGAGGACAGGAAAGCCTCAAATCTTTAACTCCTGGTCTTGTTTTTTTAATTTGCTTTCCTTTTTGCTTTCTTTTTTAATCTCAGTCTTGGTGTTGATCCCAAAATACTGAGGTCCAATAATCTCAAAGGTTCAGAGAAGTTTTTTGCCAAAAAATAAATAAGCAAAGAAATTTCCATATTTTGGGTTCAGAGATGTCCCTGCTGTATTCCTTCATGTTTCTTTATCCAGTCTGTTAGCAAATGCCACAGAATGTGTGGTCTGCAGTTCTTTAGCACCATATCCTAAATCTGCAAATCTAAGGTGTGCTCTGAATTCATTCCATTCAGTAACAAAAGTAGTGTTAACCCTTAGAGTCAAGCAGTCTGTACTGTGTGTGTCCCCAAGCACTGTGTCAATGCCATACCCTCCTTGTCTCTGAAGAACTCCATCAGGTAACAGGCCTCAGTTTGGATCCCACGCTCCATTCCTTTATTCCCCATTCCCAATTTTCGGAGAGTTCCAATTCCAAAATGTCTCTGTTGTTTCCAGGTGAGACCATTTGAGACCAAGATACCTTTAGCCATCAAGAATTAATTTCATGTCATAATAAAGTTCATACAATTGTAGATGATAAACACAGTAAGAGTCATCTTCTCATCACGCTGTTGCTCAAAGAGGAGGGACACATCAGGGCAGTGTTCCTTGAATTGAATGTTGTTAGAGGCAGAGAAAACACCTTGGTTAAAACATTACCATCCCTGCAAAAAAACCCCACTTGGACCTCTGGACTCACATAGCTGCCTTACAAACCTAGTCCTATTCTTTCTGAAGTGTCTGTCTCAGGTCTCTGAGGGATCCTGTTCTACCAGGATCTTTACACCAAATATCGAGTTCTCATCCTGGAAATGTCCCTTCTGGAAAGACAATGAAGCCAGGGCAAGAACCACCCAGCCAAAATGAGAAGGAAAAATAGGCTTTAGCCAATCTGCAAACAGCTTTTTAAGATCAAGAGTTCCTGTGGGACAGAAAGGGATCCCAGGCTGCTCTGCTGTGAGTCCATGTTCTAGCAGAGACCACCCAGCATGAACCATTTAATCTGCTTGGTGGGGAAATTCCCTCCACAAGTGTAGCCTGCACTTCCCCCTGGGAAAGCCAGCTCGCTCCCTGAGACAGCTCTCCCCTATTCCTTCTGCTGTCCTGGGAACCAGGGACAGGCAGGTGGTATTTGTGCTGCAGTCACAAACTTGCAGCTGAGCTGCAGCTGTTGGTTAAAGCCATCCCTGCTACAAATTACAAGTTTTAGAGCATGTGTCACAACCCAGCTACTTTTCTCCACAGCACCCTGACAAAAAGTGGCAATACAGATCCTTCCAAATGGAATGAAACAGCCTCAGACTTAATCATCTCTATACCTTAAAGTAGTTTTTCTCTACTTACATTAGCTAGTATTACAAATTAAAGCTTTCCAGACTGTACTTCACATTAACCAAATCCTGACTGAGGGTAAAGGCATCTGCCGTAAATTTCTGGATAAAAGGCCAATGGAAACAAGTTCAATTATTTCTGTTTTAAACATATCAGTAGCTTTATTCTCTCTCCACTGGGACTCAGCAGTGTTTGTGATAACGCAATACAACGCTTTGAACACTCTGGCTAATAAATTTAAAGCTCCACTGACCTTCCTGTGACCTTGTACTTCAGAGCAAGACTAGATCAAAGTTCTGTATATGCTTTCCTTACAGCAGCCTTTGCTGTAAACAAACAACTGGGAGCATAAAGATTTACTTTAGTCTCAGCTTGCAAAGGAGGCTGCAGGCTCAGGATTATTTCAAATCAGAACATGCAGACAACACCAAGAATGTTGCCCATGCTGCTCTGATAAGATGCTGAAATACATGTGTGACAGTGGGATTTGGAGACCACTTGGGATGATGCTTCAGAATGGTATGATTCACCTTGAGCAGACAGAAAAAGTCAGTTGGGAACTAAGAGTTTTTCAGTTAGAAAAACACGAGAGGAAACAAAAAGTCAAGGGTGAAGTCCTTCCAGAGACATGAACATCTTACCCTTTCCATCTGCCATTTGGTTGAAAATGTAGGTCTGCAGTCGCCCTGAAACATCCTCCGAGTTGTTGGTGAGACCATTCTTCACAGCTTGGAACCCATAGAGCACCACCATAGGTCTGTGACCCAACCACAGGGTGCAGATGTTGCCATAGGTTTTTGCCAGCTGCAGGTAAGACCAGTGCACAAAAAAAACCCCATGGGAGAAACATCAACAAACAGGCATACAGGATGGGCTGCTGTCTTCAGCACAACATTGCTCAGGGGTTCAGCAGGTGAAAAGGGACAGTGGCTGCATTTGTGGTGGGGGGGCTTTCCACAGGAGGGGCTCTGGGCTCTCTCTGGGAACACACCACCCACAGAAATGTGAGCAATGAAAGAATGAATGGTCCTTTTCTAGAACTTGGCCTGGGTTACCTTTGCAATACCAACCACAGGGTAAATGCCCTTAAGTGCTTATGGATCTGTACAAGGTTTCCTGTGAAATTTCACCTCCCCATTCTTGGTTACATTTTTCAACTCCATATTTCATTCACTCTGACAACAACCAGAATTTCTTGACATTATGAATTCCAGGTGTAACTTCCCTTCTAGAGTTCTAAGTACTGCAGATTTCATGTTTCAATGGCAAGAACTCTTCCCAGCTTATACTGAAATACTGTCAACTGAGGCATCTAAGCATAGGTCCCTTCTCTGAGTACTGATGGGACTGCTCTCAGGCAATACCATGGGTATTCTGTGAGTTCAAAGTCCCTGATGCTAGACCAAGAACCAGTACAGATCTGTCTTCTCACAGTGATTAACATGCACCCATCAAAAATTGTAGCACCATGCTCTTTTAAGCTCCCTTCAGCTGCAGCCAGGTACCCTCTGATCTGCAAGTTGCATTTAGTACATAAGGAAAGGCAGCAATTTGAAAAATATATTAACACATTGGGTTCTCCTGTGATATTTTGGCACAGTGGAGGATGTTGAAAAAGGAAAGGATCTGTATTAACAGGCTTAGCATGGACCTAATTCTTCCCATCACTTCTTTCACCATTATGTACATCTCTAATTTGTCTGCAAAGATCACAACCCAGACTGGACTTCAGAGAAACAATGGATGAAAGGATTTGGCTACACGTGGGATACAATCTTGTTTCCATCCCATAAGAACAGAAGATATTCTGGTGTGCTTTTCACATCCTCTGAATTCAAGACACCTAGTTTAAAATTATTTTCAATATATGCTTATGATGGGAAATCTGAGAATCACTTTTTTTCTTTCAAGGCCAAAGATTCCCTTAAAAATATAAGTCTTTTCTGAGGCAAAATGAATATGTTCAGTTCTGGTTAAGCTGCACATATATATAAGAATGAGACTTGCATATGAAATTATTAGGCTTTCATATGAATTAGACTATCTGCAGTATTTTTACCTTAACTTGTTTAGGCACTTCACTTCCAGAAATCACCTCCTCTCAGGGTTCTCCCTGTTACCACATCAGTCTATCAACAACCATCACCACTTTCTGCCAGGTTTTGCCTCAATAGCTCTTTAGTTCACATCTGCAAATACATACCTTTTTCAGGCTCCTGTGATCAGCTCTAAAGTTTATCCACCAGACACTTCCAATGATGGGAAATGGGGTTGGTCCAGGAGGAAATCCACGACTCTTCCATTGCAAATTCAGGAACTGTGCACTCAGAAGAAACAAAACTAGGCATATGAGAATGACACTTATCATCATTTCACACTTCCACACTTGTATTATAAAATTGCTACAAATCTGTTGAAATTGTTCTTCTGAACTCTTCCCTGTCACATTGAAGATTTCTGAATTTTGTCCTCCCTTCTTTCCTACCTCTCTTCCAAGAAAATGAGGATTATTTCCATTCTTGAGTGTTATTTAACACATCACTATGCTGCAATATGCTAATTGATACCATTATTTTAAGATCCAGCAGAGGCTGGGTCAGAGAAGGTGGGAACCTCAGCCAGAAACATCCCTTTGAGCAGTCAGTTTGAGGAACGTATCACTCAAAATACTGACTACATGCAAGCCAAGAACTCAGGTACAAAGCTGCAGCTGTCAAATGAGGGCAGGAATACTCATCAAGTAGCCTTCTTGGGGCAGAGGTAAAAGGAAGCAACCAGTAGCCTTGTACAACAGTGGGTGGAGATGCAGACTTGGGAACCAAGAGCAATGAAGTGATGCAATCTGAGTTTTCACAGTAAGCAATACAGATGAACTGTAAATAGTACAGTGAAGAATCAAACATAACTAGTGCTATTGGCAAAAAGTGTAACAGACCCCACATTAAAGTCCATTTTGGGGCTGAGTTTGTGTCCCCCATGAGGCTTTATGAATTAGTTTCTGCCTTATCTCAGTAGCAGGAGCCCTGCTCAGCAGAATTAATTCCAGAGCCTGTAATTCTTTCCTTTATTTTTAATTCACAGCACCTGAAGCAGCACATGCAAAAACCACCTTAACACACAAAAAAAAATCCCTACAAAGAGGAGTGGTTGTTAGAAAATTTCTAGAATAGGCTGTTTGGGATGTTGGTACCAAGCTGCCTTATGAAGAACAGCAGACCTTATAGGGATGGGGCTGTGCAGTGCTCCCCAAAGGAGTGCCTTTAATTCCATCAGACAGGGTGAATCTAAACACCTGCAAAAGACTGCAGAAGACAAAGCACTCCATATGTGCTGACTGCTTGCCCAAAAATATACATAGCCCTGCAGAAAGAACACAAGAAGGCAATTACTGATCTTAATTCTGTTTCCACCACACCCCCACTATCTTGCCTGTGCTTTCTCTGAGGCTGTTGCTCCTCTCACAGCAGAAATGTCCCTGCAGGCTGTCATTCTGCCTCAAGATTTGCTGTCTAAAACAACTCAACTCATCCTCACAACTCCACTTGCATAATCCACTGGAGTCACTTACCAGCTGGCAGAAAGGACATCATGCATGTTTTGAAAGCTCTTTTCACATTTTATTCAACTCATCCAAGTTCTTCAGTAGCATTCAAGGCACTTATCTCAACCACTGCTGAAAAGGGCAAGAACATTTCCCTATAGAAAATAAATCCTTCCTTACACAGTAACTAATATGGGTTGGATTCCAGAAATTTCTTCCAATGCTCAGGAATCAGTTGCAATATATATCAGATATATGTGCAATAACCATACTGTCCTCCAGAAAAGAAAAAGTTGATCCTAGGCTGTCTCTAAACCTCTGTCCCTGGCAAATTCATCTGAACAAATCTAAGCTCAAATTTTCTGTTCTGTCCACAGCTGACATTGCAAGTGCATTAGCATCTGGCTAATAGATACTGCTCTGGAAAAGTGACAAAAAGAATGCTGAGGCTGCAAATACTCAAACATTAGGAAATGCCAGAAGGAAAACTGTCTGTACAATATTAATTATTTCTTCCTGACACTTCACTGAGAAAAGGATATGTGCTATGGTTAATTTATTAAATTCTTGTCTCTGTTCAGCTCTTCTGCAGCTGACTGCAGAACACTGCCAAGATTACACAACTCTTCACAAACCAGGGAGACTGAAAGGCCACCAGGCCTTGGTAGTTCCCACACCATCAGGACATACAGAACCACAGCACTGGTGCAAGGTCTGCATTGCTTTCAACTAAACAGCACTGCATTACAACACCAAAACTGGCAAAACTGACCAACCACACAGCCCAAACAGAACAAACAACAATGAAAACATGTGAAAACAAAAAGAGGAATTTTTACAGCCATTGCTTTCCTTCCTAATAGCTAGAGCTCATGCTTTTTCTAGTTCTGCTCTCACTGCATGCCAGTGATACCAAAAAGTTGGTAAATATCTATAAGATTAGATATACCAATTGGTTTTATTTTGAGGTGACTGGGATGACTATGTATTACTAGCAGGAAGAGAAAGTGATGGATGCTACAATTCATTGTAATGCAGAGTGATAGAATTTAAATGAACTCCATCAATCTGTGTGAATTGCAGGACTTTAGTGCAAGAATTAAGGTTTAAAATACAAATAAAGTAATTGTGAGATCAAGCAGGTAGAGGCAGGTGTTTACAGAGAAGCTTTCTGCAAGTTGTTTTGGGGAAAATCAGTTTTCCTGGTTGCAATATCTTCATTATTTGTGAACAGCACCTCTCTCTGCAAGCCTTACTCATTAGCTGACAAATACTGTCACAAGAGCTCCTTGGCAGAGATGGAAGATGTTTAGACAGCTCAGAAAAGCCTTTTTTCTAATGAAGATCTTAGAGCAGAGGAGTAGGAAGAAAACACAGGGAAAGAACAGAACAGAAACAATCGTACCTGCCATATATAACTTGACTTTCATTAGTCAAACTTCAAGCTCTTTCAAAAAGTGAACATCAGGTTTGATTAGGCCCAGAGAGATAAAGCAAGTTCATGAGAGTCACAGACAAGCTATGAACAAATCTAGGAACAGAATCTGAAGTTCAAGTCCCATTCCAGTACTTTGTCTATGCAAACTAAAAAGCTCACCAATCTTCAAGTCCCAACAAAACAGATGACAGCAGGAGGCAAAACCCTATATACTTTATTTATAATTCATGTCAGCAAAATTCTCTTTTCCTGAACTGAACGCAGAATGGGAATTTCTTTTGCTCACATTTCCCAGCTGTGCTGTAAGCCACATTCTCCCTCTCTCAATGTTTGCCTGGACACAGAGTGTCAGTGTAACTCTCCTCCCTCAGAGAAATTCTGATGCCTCCAACCAATTAATAGCTCATGTTATGAAGCTCTTGAAAGAACAGGGAGTGCAGGGGAGGCAGACACAGCTAAGCTGAGAAATCCAAATTAGCGTCTCCACTGGAAGGAGGTGGGGAAAGAACAACGACAAAAAACAAATCCACAAACAAATCCCAAAACCAGCTTAGCAATACCTGTGCTGTTTAGCTTGGGGCCAGGCCAGGCAGGAAGAACACCAGGCTGTGTTATCTAATACATCTGTCACTGCAACAGACAAAAAACGAGCCCTGGTTTTCTGTCAGAGCAGATGAGACACACCCTGGGCAGAGGTGTGCCAGGAGCCCTTTCCGCCCCCAGTGTGCACATTCATGCTTTGCTTCACACCATCCTAATGATGCTCTCCTTTGCTTCCCACTCCTGTGGCCTGAAACCTTCATTACAAAAGCAGATTTCCTCATCTGCTCAAAACAATCAAACTTAATACCTCTCCTCTAAAGTGGAGAATCAGTTCTTGCAACAGTACTTGTGTCAGAGGAGATCAAGCAAGATTTATGTGAACAGCTAGTACTCATGTATACTGAAAATATCAAAATACGCAGTATTGGAACAGCTTCCTTGCTTTTTCTCTCCTTGTGAACTTCAGCCCAAGCTTTTGTGAAATAACTTTGCCTCAGTGTATTTCAGTTTGCCCACAGCTCTCACCTAGCAGCAGGAAAACACATTGCCCACAGTGTTCAAAGGGTCAGGCTCAGACTAATGCTCTTGGTGGGCCGAGATTTATTCAGCTGCACCCAGATTTCTCTCACATGAAGCCCTTTTCTTTCTTTTTGTTTTCTTTTCTTAAGTTGCATCATAATCACTGTTATTAATAGGCAACTTCACGTCTTAATTAATCTTAATTCTGGTAATTTTAAGTGTATAAATCATACCCTCACTTGATGGGCATGGGATCATCAAGAGATTTCAGGGGTCTTTAACTGTTGCAAAACTTGCAAACTTGACAAGTGATTCTGTGCACAAATAAGAAATAGAACAGCACTCACTTCCTTTTAACCAAACAGGACCATCTGGATGAATTGGGAAGAAATAAAACATAAGAAGAAATGAAGTCCTGATGCACACAAGCAGCAAGTAAAATCAGATAGTTTCATCAAGTAACTCATTTTAAAGTCTAAAATAGCAGCAAAATCTGAAAAAAATGGGTGGATAAATAACTGCTCAATAGCATTACTCGGTAACACTGCAATTTTTGATAAACATACGGAACTGTCAGAATTGGCTGAAAAAACCATAAAAGTTATTGAATTTCAAATTGCTTCCCTCAGTTTTTTGTCCATTTAACTCTTCAGTTGTAAGATTCATAGAACCATGCTGCTAAAATTTTTTCTGTTTCCATTTCTCTGCCCAAAAAACCTAAACAAACAGATAACAGAGACACACAGGCATGGTCCTTGGCCTCTGCTGGCTGCTCCACTTCCACACTTCTTGTAAAAGCATCTGCACACGCAGCACACTAAAGCAGAAGCGTTGCATGGAACTGCACAGGGAAGTCAAGAGGTGGCTGCTCAGGAAGGTAAGGCAAGAAAATGCTGCAATGTCACTGCTGCCCTGTGAAACTGCCTCTGTGTTTCCTGTTGGAACCTGAAGTTATTACAATCCACCACAGGAAAAAAACCCAATTGTCATCTACACATTTTCCAAGACTGAATCATGCAAGATTGTATTTACCACATTTTCTTTTACTAACCCCCACACACAAAAAATACAAGCTCATTAGAAAACTGAAATGAGTGTCCATGCCTGTAACTCTCAGTTTCTTGAAGCTTAATTCAGTTCTTAAGAAGCCCATGGATAGCACTAAACCTTTATATTTCAGGATCGTAACATACATTGATTCCAACCAATAACCTTGATTTTGCAGAAACTTTTTGAGCTGAAAAGTGCAGACTGAAAAATTCAGCAAGCCTGCTCAGAGAAACTATGATAAAATTTTGAAACAGACAACTTGTACAGTCATATGGCTTTCCTTAATCTCCTATTTAGTCTTGAAGATAACATTAGCTAGGTTCTTGAATAAAGTGTTGAAAAATGCTTTGTAATATATCAGTAAGTATGAAAAGTAAGTCTCAAGTTGCTACACACTGGTACAAACCTCTCTGGTAAACTTATAGGATCCACAAAGTAAGGATTAAAAGTTTTGCCTGTTTCTTCCATTTGTTCTTTTCCGCAGATCTAATAGAACGTGTGCATGGTTTCATCTGCAAAATTTGAACCAGAAGATTTTAAAACTTAGCATAAAATCAAAAATTAAAAAAAAAAAAGAAAACACCATATAATCTGATGGATAGAAAAATAATCTCTCACTAGTGTTCACAGAATATCATAACCTAGGATATGATAAAAGGGGACAGAAGATACTCTTCAAATTATTAAATTACCTTTTGTTTTTCTTATTAAAGGCAATAATTGAGCTTTATGCTGCATGAACTCATTCTTTGGCACCTCAGAGACCTCAGATATTGTGTAGATGTTTCTTCTTCCGTAAAGTAGCCACACAATAATTGTAGTATTTCAGAATGACAACTAATGCATTTCAATGTTTAGCTACATGAAACTGCCTGAGGTGTTACCATTAAGCAAAACTCTTGAAAACCTTGGATAACTATTCAATAATTGGCACTTTGACCCACTATCAAGACTAAGAAGGAAATAAAATTCTAAGTGAAAAAAGAGACAGGTCACAATTACAGATCATTAAAAAAAGAGTGGGAGTGGCTTGGCTAACCACAAAGCATCACATAGATTGTTTTTCTAGGGACTTCAGCTTGGGAAAACTGTAGATTGCCAGAGAGAGATGGCTACAAGAGGCATATCCTTAGAAAGAGTTTTGATTCAGTAGAAGAACCATCTCCACGAATCCAAATTTTCAGAAGAAATCACAGACACACACAAAAAAAAAAAAAAAAAAAAAAAAGTGAAAACCCAGTGAGAAGCTAAAATTTTGATAAAATGTTGGGGATTACTGAGATTTTTATAGCTCTAGTAGTGTGTCTCCTGATTTTGCAGTTTCTCAAGCTGCAGTGGATGCGTACCCAGCTTCCTCCAGGACCATCTCCCCTCCCCATCATCGGAAATTTGTGGCTGCTGGACTTCAAACTACGCCGAGAAACTCTCACTAAGGTATTTCTTTATCTCTGTGCTTGCAAATCAGTCTGAATCTATTTTAACTTAAATTGTGCATTGCATAGGAACAGCCTAAAATGCTATTTTTTTAAACCTCAAGCTTGATTACCAGCCAGTTTCAAAGACTCTGAGAACCCTGCAGTATTAAAAATATTTCTGTGTAATAAACATCACCATTGCTTTAGTCTTTGCTATTTTATCTCTCTTTTGGCTACATTTTTACAAGCACTATCATAGAATGGTATTTCATTGGCAGTTTCATTCTGTTTGTGTGTTGATATCCAGCCCTGTAAGCCACCTCTAGCAGAGCTCTCCTATTCTGACACCAATGCCACTGGAACTTCTAATGGAACATCTCCATTAGAAGACCAAACGTGTACCCTAAACAGACACTTTTTTCCCTTCTTTTTTCAGCAAAAAGATTTCTTACCTGCTGTAAACAGGTTACTGCTAAAACAAAGCCAGAAAATCTGATTGCTTTCTACAACACAACCAATCACACCAATCAAAACTAATTTAAAAAGTAAGGAATTTGCTACCCACTATTAGAAGGAAAAATATAAGCATTATGTGAGGAACAACAGAGGAAAATAAGAAAAATCCTGGAAACTAGGAACAGCTATAGAAAAGCTATAGAAAAGAAAGCAAGAACATTTCTTTCTTTGTAAGCTAGAGACAAGAAAATACCATAGTTTTGGTTCATTAATAAAATAAAGAGAAAAGCTCTGGGATTTTGCCTGTAATAATTTGTTCTTTGATTCAGAGCTAACAAAGTAACCTGCTGGATTTCTCTCTGTGAAATTAGAGAGGTGTTCTTCTGAGAGACGTCCTTAGCATCTATTCCATAAAGAAAAATTACCTTCTGTTCCCAAAGCACGTTAATAACAGAAATAATTTTTTTTTAAACTTGCAATTTAATTTGATGCCAACAAATGGATTTAGTCACAACTGCAGAACACTCTTAAATAAATTGATATTTTAGTGCATGCTTTCCCTGGTTTACAGTTACAAATTTCCTGTTATCAACTCTTCAGCTAACCAACATCTACGGAAACATCTACACACTGTGGATGGGACAGACACCTCTGGTTGTGCTGAATGGATACAAAGCAGTAAAAGATGGCATTGTCACCCACTCAGAAGAAGTTTCTGGAAGACCTCTTACCCCTTTCTACAGGGATATGATGGGCGAGAAAGGTACAAAGTGTTACAGGAGAATGAGGTAGAACAAGGTGTAAAGGAGGAAGATGTTTTCTTGTGCACACACATCAGCTACTGCTGTACCAGGGCATAAGTGGGCTCTCATTGCAAAAATGTTTCATGCAGTGCTAAGCATGTTGAGGAAAAACCAAATATTTATTGTATTAGAAAGCACATCACTCAGTGTTTTTCCTTCCCGATAGATCCAAAGGAATACTTGCCTGGAGAAGTTACCCTTCAATTGTATCATTTCTAAACCAGGAGAATGCTCAAGTAGAAGATATCTATGGACAAGGCTGTTCAGTCCTCACCAAAACCACTTAGTTTACAAGGAAACATTTAGGAGCAGCTGGGTGTCATAAAATCCTCAGAGACCAAAACTCAGCTTCTAAAATCTAAAATCATTGTATCTTCTTAGTGAAATACAACCTCATCTAAATCAAACTTTGCCTCCTGCAGTGAAAGGATTTCCCCTCCCAGCAATGAACTAAATGTTTCTGTGTTTTTCAGGTATTTTCCTGACAAATGGCCACACCTGGAAGCAGCAGAGACGCTTTGGCATGACAGTTATAAGAAGTCTGGCCCTTGGTAAGAACAATTTGGAGCATCAGATTCAAAGAGAGGCCTGTCACCTTGTGGATATCTTCACAAATACAAAAGGTAAATTCAATAGAAGAACAACACTTAAAGCTTTTCCTAAAATATCAGGGCTGGTAAAAGTTGCACAGTAATTTTTACAAGCACTATAGATATTATCGATATTAGTAGAACTTTCACTGGCTTCTTAACTGCATTCTTTGCAAAAACTGTTTTGTCTGCACAGTGGGCAATTTAAAATTGTTTATTTTTAAATAAAGAGAGTTTAAAAAATGTTTATTATCAACACAGCTGGTAATGATTCTTACACTCAAGGAATATAGAAAAACCCTCCTTAAAATACACAATGTATGACCTGCTGGAAGTCATTCTAGGACAGCAGGCTTCCAGGATTTGGCAGAGAAAGAACCCCAAAACATGGAATGTATCATTCAGTTATCCAAAAAAATCTTCTTTTCAAGGTTTGGATGAAATAGAAACCAATAGAATTTTATCAAGCTGCCAAAATAAAGCATTTAAAATATAAATATTCTGAGCAGCCAAATCCCTCACCCACATCTTGTTCCATGTATGAGAGGTTGCCTGAGGTCTCTCTCCAACTCCCCTTGGACCAGGCCCATCTCTTTTCCGAGAGCAATATTTACACATCCTTAAAATGTAGAAGATTAAAAAATCATCTACCTCAAGTCCCTGTACAGCCCAAAGCTTTACCTACCATGCAATCCCTTCTCAATTTTAAACTCAGTAAATGTATTTAGTATTTCCAAGAACAACCAAGAGCACTGGACTGAAGTCAAGGATGCATTTTCCATAGAAGTATACTTCAAAGGTTGTCCTTGCCATTGAAATGTGTGCTTAATTTATTTTTTTCCTGGATGTAATCATTTTCAATGGGAGATGTATTCCACCCTATTGTATGAGCTTTGCGTTTTCAGTCTGTGTAAAAAAAATACATCTATGGTTGGATTGTTAAGCTGATACTTGAAAGTCAAAAAGAGGTAAGTCATTTCAACAGAACTAAGAAATGAAAACCCTTTTTTTTTCCTAGGTTTTTTGGTTGGTTTGGGTCTTTTTGGTTGTTGGTGGTTTTTTTTTGGGGGGGGGGGATGGTTAGAATTGTTTGGTTTAGTTTTTAACTGCAAACCTAAATATCTACCTCCATATTTAAAGGCATATGCTCTAATTAATTGCTTGTGTTTCCACACACCCCAGACCACAAGTCAGAGAAGGGGAGATTTTAGGTTTGTCTACTCAAAACTGATTATCCCTGTATTTTACAAGAGTAAAGAGCAGATTGAAAATTATTATTCATGCAGTTAATATATACTAAACTAGGCTTAACTTACGTGAAATTTTTCTAAAAATAGTCGGATCCCTTCTTGTTTTTGCCATTAAAAAAACTCTTCCACGTTTTTCCTGCTGTAGTCTATTCAGAAGTTCTCACAGTACCTCCCCTATTCACAGGCAAACCTTTTGACCCCCACACTTCCATCGTCTGTGCAATTGCAAATATCATTTGTGCTGTTGTTTTCGGTCATTGCTTCTCCAGTGAGGATGAATCTTTCAGCAAACTCATCAAAGCTATTTATTCTGTGATCTACTTTCAAGGTACTATCTGGGGCAGGGTAAGAACCTACTTTTCTTGTTCCTTAAGGTGCATTTGCACTTGACAAGTCAAAAGAAATTAAAAGTCGGAGACAATTATTCACAAACATTTTCATTTCCAAATATACCATTGTTCTACAAGCCACAGTGAAGCAATAAATCAATATATACTTTGTATATGTAGTTATTGACTTCTAATCCTTCTTTATGTCTGTAAATCACATCCTAAAATTAAAATTCTAGATCACCACTGCTTTTTACAGATTTCCAATGAACAATCATTTGCAAAATACTGTGTATTAAAGATTCTTAGTTCTTAAAATGAAAGCAGCTTCTAAAATTTCATTTTCATTTAGTCTTGCAAATCTAGAAATGCAGTTAATAAGAACTAAGTCTTCAGATTTTGAAGCTCTTTTGAAAAGATATCGTGCTTCAATTCATAATTCATATTACCATCAAGATCTGAATTATTCTGAGCTTCCTATAAGATACAGCTTACAACTTCATCACACCAAGAATACTTTTTAAGTTCTCAAAACCCTAGCTATTGCTTAACTTGTGCAGATTTTGGCACACTGGCATTCTAAAAGACCATCAGGTTCTTCCTAAAGGGATGCCTAAAAAAAATTACAGTAGAAAATTGAAGATTGAGAAAAATCTGTTTGTGAGTCAGATTCAGCACTCATCCATTTTCAGAACCCCTGTTACATTATTAGGCATTGATCCAAAAAGTAAAATATATTCATGCTCCCAGTATTTAATCTCTCTTACTTGTGTCTGTTGCCTCTCATCCCAGTTAGGTTGCTCACATGTTGTGGTGACTTGACAATTATCAGGAAATCAGAACTGGGATCTGACACTCTTTGCTTTCTGTTGAACACCACAGCTGTACGATGCTTTCCCATGGCTCATGCACCATCTCCCAGGGCCTCATCAGGAGGTGTTTGCATACAACGACTTCATGCACAAATTAGTCATGGAGGAGGTTCAGGCCCATGAAAGACAGAACACAGGTGATCCACAGGACCTCATTGACTTCTACCTGGCTCAAATAACAAAAGTAAGTATCCGTTTATCCCACTCTCCTTCCTTGGCCTTAATGCCTACTACAAACACTTGCTGTTCCAGTAACTGCCAAAGGATTTTTACATGCACACTCTATTTGTGCAGCACTGAAGGTGTTTGATTTGACGGGCTGCTCACTGTTATCATCAAACAATGACAGTTTCTTTGTGACTGGTGAAATATCTGAAATTATCTATTTCAAAGTCTTCTTGTGAATATACCCTACAGACCAAGGACGACCCTACTTCTACATTCAATAAAGAAAATATGGTTCAGACTGTGGTTGATCTTTTGCTGGGAGGGACAGAAACAACAAGCACCACCCTTCTCTGGGCACTGCTCTACATGGTCCAATACCCAGAAATACAAGGTGAGCAAAAGCACCATCAGAGAGAGCTGCATTCAACAGCACAATGAACATCATTAGTGTTAGAATATAGCTCAATCACTTGCAAGATATCAAAAAAACCCTTCACTATGCACATGAATGGTGGTACATCTGCAATTAGGATCCAGAAAATGGAAGGTCAATAAATGAAGCAAACAGTTGCTTCCCCACCTGGTTCACCAGCAACATTAGCAGAAATTAGTAGTAGTCAGTTTCCCTCACTAGAAGAGGTTGACAAGACAGAATAACAAGTTAAAGGCATTTCACATGCAACCTATTCTCCTCCCAACCTTTGAAGTAGAAAAGTTTTTCAAAGATACCCAATCTGATATATATTTATAAACAATGGGAATTATACCTGTAATTTCAAATTTTAATCCATTTTTTGAAACACAAAATTGTACTATTCTCAACACCAAGTAGGTGTCTTAAATGAGACATCATCCTGTGATTCAGGGAGATGCACTTCCCTGATGAACAGAAACCTACACAGCATGCCAAAGCATTTCATAGCAACACAATTTCTTTTATTTCCCTCGGACAGGACATTCTCATAGAAAATGAGGGGGGGGTGCAGAGTGGGAAATGAAAGTATTTTCATTTGTCTGCAGAAAAGGTTCAAAGAGAGATAGAGGCTGTTCTGGAACCCTCCCATGTCATCAGCTACGAAGACCGTAAGCAGCTGCCCTACACAAACGCTGTGATCCACGAGGCTTTGCGCTACAGCAACGTCACCTCTGTCGGGGTCCCTCGACAGTGCCTGAGGAGCACAACTCTGCTGGGTTTTCACATTAAAAAGGTACAGAGGATACTCCCCTCTTTATTACATCTTTGAGCTGTTAATATTTAGCATTTATATGACATAGCGAGAAGGAAAATCTTTGGAAAATAAGATCTCTGCTGCTTCTTGCAGGGCACGCTTGTGTTGCCAAATCTGCACTCTGTGGTGTATGACACTGAGCACTGGGCAACCCCTTGGAAGTTCAACCCAGATCATTTCCTAGATTTGGATGGCAACTTTGTGAACAAAGAGGCATTCTTACCTTTCTCAGCAGGTAACACCCTGACCTTGAATATTCCTGCTTGCTCTGTTTTCCAGCAAGATTAAAAATACTATTTCCAAGTTCTAAAATATACATTTATAAAAATGTATTTGACTAGATTGACTATTTGACTGATTTGAAAGATTTAAAGTCAGGTCTTTCGCTGTAAGAGCCACAAATACTGTGCATCTTGTATTTTTCATATATTCAAACAGAGGATAAGTATGGCTGGGAGACAAAATGCTCTTTTCCTTGGCATATGCACGGTTCCTACCATAAGGATATCTGAGCTTCTTATCTCCTAATGTGTTGAATTGAGGTAATTCCCTGTTAAATCAAGGTAATTACCCTAAGTCAGGAAATTTATTTATTTTCAAAAGGAAGGCCAATGACAAAAGGAATGTGATTTTTCAAAATATACAGAGAAAATCTGTGAAAAGTAGGAAACCAAACCTCAGTCTCCCAAATCCTACGTTAATAGTCTAGCACCATGTTTTATGTAGAAAACTAGCAAAATCCAGTAGATTTTGTAGGTTTTCAGTAGAATATTATTAGGCAATCAAAAAAAAATTAACTTTTCAAAAGCACATTACAATGTACAACTTAAATAACTTACACGGCAAAATGCAGGGATTCAAAGATATGGAGGGGGGAAAAAAGAGTGAAAAGCAGTATGCAACAACTCTAACAAGTTTATCCAGCCTACCAGTTTCTCCAATAAACTGAATATGAAAAACAGCAGCACAAAAGAGGAAAGTGGTATCATTACTAAAAATTCACAGTAAAACCACTGGGAAACAGCTGAGGGGTTTTTTTGTGTTAGTGTTGCATTATACTAGCACACACCTCTTGTGGAAAAATAGCAAAGAGCATACTGAGTGACACATGGTAAGGTTAAATATAATAAATCTAAATTTTTTTTTAATTCACTAAATTGTCAGTAAATCCTAAAATCATCTTTGCAAAACAGGTATTTATCACCTTACCTCCACTCAAAGTGGCTATGAATCGAGACAACCAATTTGGACTCCCATTTCAACTGTGGCATAGGACTATTTCTTTAACTTGCTCTGGTTGTTTTCAGTTTATGTAATCTGAGTATTTAGATATTCTGAATATCTATCTTTGGTTTTTTTAGCCTGGAATATATAGATATCCTGAAATATCCTGTGTAAACAATATGCCAAAATGAGTCACTGAGTCTATATATCACTGCACATTTCACTCCCTTAGCTCACACATCTGCCTCTGACAGTGTCAGGGCTACAAGGACCCAACAAACCCTTCTGAATTTCTGTTAAACAAATCCTGATTACATTCTTCTCCTTGGCTTCAGAACTGCATCCCACAATGCTCTGGCCCCCCCTTCTCAACAACCAAAATAAGACTCTGAAGTACATGAATCTTTTTAAAATCTGGCTTAGCTAAGAAGCAATTCATGGCTCACACAAAAAGAACCAACAATGGAAAGCGAGAATTGCATACATGCTTCAGGGGTGAAAAAAGTCTAAACAAACCAAATTAAAACACCAAATCAAATGACAGAGGTGTACAGTTTCTCAGTTAAATGTTTCCCCACCCTCCTCCTAAAGCATCTTCTGTCTTTACAGAATGAAATAATTATCTTACGTTAACAGAATTTATGGAACTCAGTAGAATTTTCTGCCAAGTTCTTTTACAGAATTTAAGTTTACTCAACCAACTCTTTTGATTTTCCTCTGCAGGGCACCGTGTATGTCTGGGGGAACGGATGGCACGAGTCGAACTGTTCATTTTCTTTACCAATCTCCTTCGGGCATTTACATTCCAGCTCCCTGAGGGGGTGAAGGAAATCAATCTGGAGTACATTTTGGGTGCAATACTGCAGCCACATCCATATAAACTCTGTGCTATTCCGCGCTAGTCTGCAACACGCTACAATGCTGAGAGACTTCAACTGTTAGTAAGTGCAGATCCTTTAAAAACGTGCTTCACTATCTCAATTCTCATCTACTGAACTTTCTGAAATCAAAGTCTACTTGCCAAACTCATATAAATGAATCTTAGGCATACACAAACACACAATATTTCCAAATAAATGTATTTTCACACTCACAGTAGCAGTGAATTAGCTGTAGGATGTTAGAGAAGTGGCTTGTATCAAGTAGTTTCCTGCATGTGTGCTCTGTCAGGTATCACACTCTTAAAATGGGGCAACTGTTCAGTAAGGATGCCTGAATAAAATTTTCTTCAGTAAGCTGTTACTCTTCTGAGTTCATAGATATTTTCTTAGATCTTCTTGCAGGAGGCAATAGAGTACACACACATAGTATTGATTCCTTTGCCTTTCACTCTACAACAAAGCATTATATAGTGTAGCATAAACTTCACACACACAAAAATGATGGTAGTATGGGGCCTCATAACCACAGCCCATTTAGAAATCCTTACACCTGTTTTTACTTCCTCAGTATCCAGTTTATATTTCATCACAACTCAGGTCCATGCACTTTCACAAACTTTTCCTTCTGTTTAGAAGCACTGCTGTATGATCCAATCATTTCCTATTTGAAGAAAAAGGAACAGCTTTTCAAGAAATTAAGAAAATAAATGATGATGTCAACAGTTGTTTCAGTAGGTACAGTAGATATTTATTACTCACAGCGTTTTCTTTTGTTCTTTTCCCACACCAACAGATGTGGAAGGTTTTGACCATTTAAAATTCAGCTGAAAGCAGCCTAAATCCTTTCAATTTTCAAAGTTCAACAGGAGCTAGCAGAAATTATGGCAGGATGTAGTTAAAAGCAAAAGCAGAATTCTACATATTTCTAGGACATAAAACTAATGGAAGACTTGATTCTCCTTGCAAGTGTTCCCAATTATTCCCTTCCACTAAGTGAAACCCCAGGCTTCTAACACATGGTAATGTTTGCTACCACAGAACCAATGCACACTTGACATCATTGAAATATTTAACTTTTTAAATAAAAGCCATTTTAAAACTTTCAATGTCACTTTATTTTTATTGAGGAAAATATAACATTTTAAAAAATCCTGCTTGAATAAGAAACACTTTCAAACATAAATTAAGAAAAAACCCCTTAAACTGCACATTTCTTGCAGCAAGGGCAGCTCTTCCATAAAACACATTCTTACAGATTTACAAAAGCAGTCTAACAGGATAGTTCAAAAGTTTTCAAGTCTTGTCTTTTTTTATTTCTGGCATTCATTAAAGAAAAACTCACCAAAAAAAAAATCTTTCCTTTGAACCCACCATCTACTTGGTTCCATAAAGGGCCCAAGGTAAAGTGCTTAGCAGCAGGACTGGCAGTGACAGATACAAGCTTGGACTTTTTCTACTCCAGTGTATTTTGATGGTTCTTGAGGTATATCTTACCTGAAAAAAATACTCCAGTTTTTCCTCTATGTTCACCACCCCTTTGGTCACATGAAGTTATACTGTCAGGTTGATTTTTTTTCCCCCCCAATAAAATATTATTTCACAATCATAGAATGGTTACAGCTGGAAGGGACCTTAAAGATCATCTTGTTCCAATGCCCCTGCCATGGGCAGAGACACATTCCATGAGACCAGGGTCAAAAGGGCTCCATCCAACCTGGCCTTAAATGTAGGTTTTATGGTTTTCTTCCAAAACCATAGCTTGGGTTAAAACATGCATATATTCTTCACCTGCATTTTTGAAGAACTGAGGTACATGATAATTTGCTGTACAATGCTCCTTCTAAAAATGTGGGAAGACCAAATATTCAGAATGTCCATGATTAAAAGAGGTATTTTTTACATAGAAGTCATTACAGGCCTGACAGTTGGTACCAGTGAAAAACAGCTGGGCTAAGAGCACCTTGTTACTCCATTTAAAACTGAGAAGAGCAAGACAAGGCATTTCTCAGCTTCCCGATGTTTCTTGAAATGACAGTGTGAGAATTCCACACTACCTTTTCATCACAGTTGTAAAGGAAACCTATAAGGAAAAGTGCAATACAGAGAAAAAAAAAAAAAAGCTATTTTATCAGGTTTTTTTTCTCAAGAAGGAATTAAAGCGAATCAGAGAAAAGAAAGATTTAGAAATGGAGGTTAAAATGCAAGGTTTTCATCTGAAACATCCTTTAAAACATGACCCACATTCAGAAAGTGAGTAAGTAAATTCTAAACTTGGGTGAAGTTTTTCCTACAATTTTTGTTTTGCTCAAACCTCAAAGGGAAAGACCCAAGTATCTAGATGGTCTTGTTCCACCTAATAAGCAGAGTGTTATCAAGGACATGTTTTGATCCACCAACCAAATCATGTATCTTCAAACAAGTGTTAAAATAATACTTTATTTTTAAATTAAAAATATTTTAACCAAAGTTCTCCTCTGTACCCAATAAAAATACCATAAGTATTAGTTACTCAGTATTTACATCCAACCCTTTTATATTACATGCCTATCTAATCAAAAATCAAAATCTGAAACAGCTGTCATTAACTTGCTGAAAGCAACTTGCACTCCAGGAGGGATTATAATGATGGGATGCTGTATGGGCTGACTGTAGGGAAACAAATAAAAACCTAATCTTCTCATTTTGCTGTGCTTTCTTAGGCCTTTACAACAATATAACATTAACAGAATTTTAAAATTGCAATACAGAGGATACCAAGTATCAAAACCAATCAGATGGAGGAAGGATACAACATATAGTTAAAACAAGCAGATCTGTGGTGACACCAAGAATGAATACATCAAAATATATCCATCAAAATATATCACTTACCTCTTGTAATACTTGTCCAAGTGTCTCCTGGCTGTGAATGCGCTTCCTGTTGAAAACCCAAACCATGCTTATTTCTGCACAAAGCATTGGGAATCTTGCAAATATCAAGTATTTATCCCACATCAAAATGAGAAGCTATATCAGGCTTCATTCCACATCCTTTCCCTTAGCAAATCCTTCTCCAACTCTGTTGAGTCTTACTGCAGTCTTACGGAATTTACAATTCTGATTCAGAGCTGTTGTTACTCACATCATAGTTAGAACTACCTGGAATAAGTCTGGCTACTCATCGCATTTTCTCAAAAACAACCCTGAATTTTAAAAGGCATTGGTAACTTTCAGCATAAATCCTAATATTGATGATGCAGCTCATAATTAATTACTTAAGTGTCATCTGCTGCAGCAAGAGACATCTGATATTCAACAAGTGATGCAAGAAGATTTAACAAATACTACCTTTTTTAGTCATTCTTCTAACATAATCAAAGCAGTAAGCAGTGCAGGCAAACTACAGAAATACAAGAACTTCACAAAAGTTTCCATCAAGATAACACATTACTGCAATCATTTCCATGCATCCTGTAATACATGCACTAAAAAGACTAGAAAAGCAAATAAAAGGCAACATAATTTCACCTGTCTATTTTGGTTGCTATGACCACTGTAAAATTGCCTTCTGTATTGGGCAAGTATGTAGAAGGTATAATGACATAACTTCCTGCAGGAAGCTTGCAAAGTCGGCTGACTTCCTGGGAATAGCAGTGAGGAACACAGCTCACCAGTGGCTCCAAGTGTACAAAAGAAGTAGTTTGTGGTTTCCAGCTGCTGTTAGGTACCTGAAAAAAAGAATGCAAACATGCTTACTGTTTCAGTCTCACAAAGCTTCATTCCTAGGACATCATAGTGTGATATGGCCCATCTCTATTCCAAACACTCATTCTGTTGTACAGAGCTAGAAAGAAGAGGAATGGAAAAGCTTCCAGAAAACCCAGATGGCAGTACTAAGAACAGATGAATCATTCCTAGCCTGTTTGTAGACAAATGTTTAGAACCCACTACTCACATAGCTGTAGAGCTTTTTTCTCTGTTTTCTAACATCACTCTTCCCTGCTGCAGCCTAAAGCACTTGTTTTCTGCCTCAGGGATCTGTTGAATAGACTGTGTCCTTCCTATATCTAGTAGTCTTTTCTGTACTAAAAAGTCATATTAGACTTCATCTCAGTCTCCTATAGGAATATAAAAAATACCAATCTTTCTTCACATATTGTGTACTTGAAGTTTTATGATTACTTCTGGTGCCCAACTCCAGACTTTTCACTTAAGCAGAATCTTTTTTTGAAGCATGTTTTCTAAAAATAAAGCTACCTTTCTCTGCAAAATAGTTACTTAAGCAGCAGCTTCTCAGGTTACATTTATGCAGTTGAACACTGGCACACACATGTTGAATCTGTATCTGTCCATATCAAATAAAATCTTGTTTTGTTTCTGATCACCTGCTCAAGACATCACAGTCCTTTTGATCCAATATAATTTGCCTATAAAGATTTAATTATTAGACACAAAGAAAGTAAGTTTTTATGATGAATTACCAAAAGGTTTCGTCCTCAATCACTAGGGCACCAAGAATTATTTGCAGATCCTCAAAAGAGTTCATCATTGCTAAAACTAATTTAGAACCCTGTAAGAATTCAGTGAAACCAATTATCTGGTTACTATGCTATGTAACTACCAAAGTTATTCCATACCTTTCATGGGCATTACTTCTAGAGTCAGCCTGTGTTTCTCCCAGAAGCAGCAAGACCCTTGCAAACTGCAAGGAGCCCTGTGCTGCCAGGCTAACCTTCACCCTTGGCAAACAAGCAATCAAACTTACCAGAAGCCTTACCTGGAAAATATGGAAACCTATTGGACAACACTTGCTATCCAGGCAGTGCTGACGGAGGGTGACTTTCACACTGCTTTTCCCTGGTCCTGCAGGAACCGAGAAGGGAAAGCAGGGATTGGTATGGAAGGAGGGGAAGTTCCTGCTACCTCCAGCATTTAGCCCATTCTTCCAGCATCCATGCAGCTGCACTGTCTCCCATTCACCAGCTGGGAGTTCTTCACAGAGGGCAGCATCCATGGGTGGTGGCTTTAGTTCACTATCAAACATAAGAGAGCAAAGAAACAAAAATGTATAAAACACATACTACCAGAATATAAACAAATCTGACCAGCTTTTAAACAGCTGCCAACGCTACATTTTGCCTCTGCATAGAGCACTAAGCTGCAGTTTAGAGTCAAGATGCTACTTCTTCTTAGTATTTTACCAAGAGGTAGTAGCAGCTTCACGACAAAAAAAAGGAGCTGGGAAACTTGCATGAATTCAAAGACAATAGAATAACCATCCACATGACCTAATATACCCAGTGCAAAACAATAACTAAATCAACTATTTAGGGCAATACAACACATTCCCACTTAGGGCTACACTTGTATTTATGTCAATAATTTTAAGAAATGTTCAGTTTTGTTTTAAACCTACCTGAGAGAGATCCTTCCCGTTGAAAATACACGAAGCAAGAAATTCCCTACTGCATCTTTCAGAAAAGTGCTTGGAACAACAAGATAAAAGCCAGGTGAAAGGTCACAGCACACATGGACTTCTCGGTCGTAGGAATGGCAGACGGTACCTACAACTGGAGGAGCAGAGAGGGTCTTTGGAAGGTTAAATCGTTTCTTCTCCACCTAGAATAGATGCATAATGATGTGTGGTGGTTTAGGAAAAATTACTAGCTTGTAATAAAACTAAAAATTATCAAATATTGTTTAAAACATTTTTAAACATGCATACATTTACAAATTAAACAAAGACAAGAGTATCAGCAGATGACCTGAACATCAAAGAGAAGTAGAAAGAGCTAATATTCAGGAGGAGTAAATTTAGGAATGGCTTCAAATAATCAGCCCAAAATGTCATGCACTAGTTTGGAACAATCCCAAGTGCTCAGTGATAAGAAGAAAGTACTAGTCCAGTAATAGTTTGTACAGACAGTAACTGTGAGATAAACAGAACCATTCCAGCATAAACTAGAGACAGAAAATTTGTGACCAGTTGAATCATATCACTGGCATGGGAAATTAATTATTCTACTCAAATATTTCAGTATTGCTTTTAAACTTCTATTTGCAAAGAGAAAAATGTCACTTTTGTATTACCTTCCAGACATGCAATCCCACAGCCTGGTAATTTTTTCCCTGTATGCCTTCAGTCAAAGATGGATTTTCCTCTGCTAAGCGAGTTGGCTTCTGAATCCTTCCAGCCCAGTCAGTGCTGTATTTCCTGTGTTTCTGCAGCAGAGCAATGCACACCTCACTCGACTCACAGACCCTCAGCCAGAACTTGGGGTTGGTAGGGAAGCTGCTGTTGTTGCGGCAGCCACCTGCAGATTGGCCTCTCACCCAGGATCCAAAGAGATTCTGGGAGTGATACAGCACTTTCTCTAACAAAATAAGAAAACCACAGTGAGGATTTCAGACTTGAGAAGCTGCTTAATTTTACACAAAAGGGATATGGCAGAGATTGCCCAGCCCAAGAAAACATGCTGTCATAGCCTGACACTTCCCCCAAGCAGAAAATCATGACCAAGATTTTGAGAGGCATGAGAATTAATGCCACAGCTGGTAATGAAAGACTAGTGACATAATTTTTACAAGAAACTGTTACTAGAAATCTCAAGGGTATATACCATTAAAAACAAAACATCACAGGACTGCCTTCTAGACAGATGACACTAATCTTTCAATCAACTAGCAAGTAACTAGATTTCTTAGAAATATGAATAGTCTCTAAAGATCTTTAACTCCTCTTGTCCTTCTATTTTTCAGACAGAAAAGGCCAATGGATCTACAGGAGAGGGGGAAACTGAGAAACAGAAATTATGCTCTAGTTGTACCCATTTATAACTCAAATCAATTCTTCCCCTTGACATAATGTTATCTGCATGAGAGAGATGTCCTCTCATATCACACCTGTATAGAGGCTCTGAAGTTGTCCTTCCTCATTGACTGGAAAGCCCACAGTAATCTCATCAAATTCCCTGAAAAATTCCTCTTCATCAACCCAGAATTCTCCTTCTTGGATCTGTGAGAGGAGTTCTGAAGCAACTCCTGGATCTAGCTGGTTCCATCCTTGACCACTGCACATAATACAGAAGTTAATATTCAGCTCTTTGCCCAGTAGAGCTCAAGAACAATGTTTTACCAAATATCTTATGGAGCAGGACAGCAAGAAGAGATTTCTTAATTTTATTGTGAAATAATTGCGTTGAAAATTTCTCTGCACATTGCTGGTCAGTGAGAGGGATCATAGGAAACAAGTCATAACTTATCAAAGAAAACTTAGAAACAGCCTAATACCAGACTGAATGCAGAACAGACTTCTGGGTGAAATAGGTGCTTTGTTTACAACAGTCACTACAGTAAGAAGTCTGAGAGCAAAATAAAGGCTTTAAACTGTTGTTAAAAAAAGAGGCAAAAAAGTAAAACAAGCTGTGCTGTCATTGTTCTGAAAAAAATTTAACGTATTACAACAAAAACTGCTATTTGTATTAAGCAACTGACTACCCACATGAATCTCCTTGCCAAGTCTTGATAAACCAAGAATTTAAACTCCTCATTATTTAGGGCTCATTAAAAGCTAGTAGTTTCAACATTTTCCATTGTTTCACTAGCAAAAAAAGAACAGTTCTGCACTTGAATAAAACAGTGCTCTAAGGCCATCCAATGAAACCCTATCCTCTTGCAACTATATGGCAAATTACTCTTTGACAAAGAAACTACAAGAGACCAAATGTATAACCAAAACATTCTCAAAACAAAAAAATATCAGCTGAAGTCTCAATAAATGCAACTAAATTATCTAACTCAGGGAAGAAAAATATTTCTACAAAAATGTTCCTGAACATCACCATATTGTTAACATATTTTAATGCTGAATGCTTGTTGCTTGGGTCAAGAATTGCATGTTCTTTTGTATAGTCAAAACATGCTAACATTTTCCAAAATAAGCAAGTATGGTCTGCCCTTTCATTCTTGTTACTTTTCTATTTGAGCTGCTACACATATTTCTGCAAGTTCTTTAAAACGGTTCTCTTCTTTATTTCTACTTTATATGGACTCAGTTCCAGCTTCTCCTACTTATATCAATCTACAGAAATGAGATAACACAACCAACAAGCATAAGCATCCTTTCTTCTGCTATAGTTTTATAATTACTCCTTTGCTTGTTTTCTGCAGCTGAGCAGAACAAATTTGTTCCTGAACAAATGAGAAGAGTCAATGAATGACTATAAGAAACAAACATGATCAATATACTTAGATCAATGGCAGAACAACAAAAAAGCACAAAAATCAGAAACAGAAAGTTAGCCAACACCTTAAGTTTGTCTCTATAAAAAGATATTTGATAAATAAAAAAGTTATTTAAAAAATTTAGATTGTGAGAACTAGGAGATCAAATTTACTAGACGCAGAACCAATGAGCTGTGTGAACTCCCAGCTTTCTAAAGAACTGCACACACACTGAAGCCACTCTCCTCTGCTAGAGATTATTAGCAGTGTTTGCCTACGTAATACATAGATAAGCTTTCTGCTTCAGAACATACACAAATGGTTTTCCAAATGAATATAAAACTTCTCACCCCTCACACCAAGGCCCCTTCCAGCACCGCCTCCCCCAAGGATTTCGTATTCGTAGCAGGAAGATTTCCTTGCCTGACACTTCAGAGAGATTCAATGTGTCTATCACAATAAAGGCATGAAATTCTCCCAGTTCACTTGCACCTGAATAGAGAAAAAACAAACATTTGAAATAAACAAAAGAATCTGTTCCATATTTTACAACAACATTAGTGAAAGAAGGCAATTTTGCAATAAAATGAAATGGGTTTTAAATCTATATTAGAACAGCACAAAGAAACCTCAAACAGTTCATTTTAGTGACTATCAAGAAATAAAGTAACATTGCAAAGTGTATTAACTTGCTCCTTAATCTCAAGTCCCTACAAATTCACTGTGCTAAAATTAATTGAGGTTTTCAAGGTTGTTTTTGAGATGCTTTTTCAAGGGAGTGCATTTTGGGGGAGATGCATTTGTTTTTGAGAATTGACTATATTAGCTTCTAATATAAAAAGCACTCCTCCAAAGCAGCCCCCATCCTGAACTCAGTAACATCCTTAAATCTTCATTTATCCAAACTTTTCAAATTGTACCATGAAACTGGCATGGTACTAGAATCAGCACTTGTATTTGCTGGCTGCCTTGTGCTTTGAAGCCTGTTAATAGAGACATTTACTATCACCTTGTCTGGAGTTGAGGACTGAACAGCTTATTACACACTGTTCCTTCAGATTCATTAATCTTCTAAACACTGCTTTCTCCAAAACCATGCCAGTCTTCTCTTTCTCCACAGTTTTTCCAGGGCCTTTCAGGGTCCATCTTTCAGCAATTCCTCCAGTCAGATCAACCAAAGCATCTGCCACCTGTCCTGCCCACAACTGCTCGTAAGATCCATGCACTCTAAAAAAATTTAAACAAAAAAAATAGAAAAGTTTGTACACACAGCAGAGCAAAAGAAACACAGCTGCTACACACTTGCAACCCCACTCTATAACACAATCATGACTGCACCCTACCTTGTAACCCAAAGTAGGCAAGAGAAAGCACATACTATCTTATTTATATGGAACACGGCATCTAAAGAATATGTAAGCCATTGGATATTCCACTGCTTAATGGGAAGTTTCCTACATTCTCTCTATTCTATTAAAAAAACTGCTGTTGTCTAGTACTAGTCATTTGTACCCTATTATCCATGCTCTGCATTATCTTTTGTGATATACTAACTGCATTCTGTATAAATAAAAACATTTCTTCCTCTTCAATTATTTTTATTCACTTTGCACAAATAACTAGAGCAGCACCTCCCGCAACAACCTAAGCAAAGCAAGAGACTGGCCCACCTGATGTAGCAGATGCAAAAATATAGCAAAAGAAGTCAATACTAAAATAGAATTGTAAGATTGAACAATAAGAGCTCTGCAATCAACAAATATTACATTTCAAACCTACAGAGAAGCTTTAACATGACATTGGTGCTTCACAGCTTCTGCTCAATCTACAGCTGAGTAAGCTACTTTATAACTGAAGTCTGCCTCTGCCCTCTGCTGACAATCACAAAATCGTCTGCTCAGATTCTTTGGGGCATTAGATGTCTATCTTACCGGAGCATTTTGTCCCCAAATTGCTTTGTCTATGTAGGCAGTTTTTCTGTTGATGTGCCATAAACCCCTAAATAGCTGCATTTTGTTTCTAAACAGTAAACTAACAAATTATGCAAAAAAGCAGTGCAACTCACACAACCAGAGCCTCAACTACGACAAACTCACTCAGTGTTGTTGCTTGCCATGGAAATACCCGCATGCTTTCTGCTATTCATCGAGTTCTCATCTTCCCTAGTAAAACACCTTCCTTTAACAAATTAGATAACTAATGGACAGAAACTTAACAAACATATTTGAATCCTGAAAATTCATTGCAGCTTACTTTTCAACAGAATTACCTCCCTAAGACTAAGACTACCTTACTTCATATGCAACTGGAAGCACACCTCACAGACCTACAGTTTAAAGAGCAACTTCTGCACAAGCCAGGATGGGACCACCAGCAGCCACAACACTTAGATCTATGCCCAAACAGCTGGGTAAAATAAGCAAGCAGAAGAAATACACAGGTATTGTAGTTCTATTTCCATCAATAGCAGCGTTCACATACTTTGCATAAGCTTTTTCCAGTAATGGAAGCCAAAACAAATCCTCTGTCTGACACTGGGAAAAGCAGAGTTTGCCCCCAAGGCAAGGCAGGCGATCATCAATGGTCACTTCCACCCAGTGGCCAAACTGCCAGACCCGGCACGTGAAGCAGCCTTGATAGGACTCATCTGTCCAGCTGGGCTGGCCTGGAGGGATTACCTGCAGGGCAAAGGCCAAAATCAAGGCAAACAATGAATTAATGAAGTTCATTTTCTGCAAACAAAACTAGTTTAAAATATACTGAATTTGTATCAGCCATTTGTAACAAACACAGAAAAAAATATGATAACAAAACCAGTGAAACTGAGCATAATGAAGCAATACTCATATGGCAGCTTGGGACTGCAGAACAATACACAAATGTCAAATAGGTGAAGAAAACTTCTCTAACATGAAACTTCTCCATACCTTGTTCAGTAAGTATTTGCTCTTCTGCAAAGCTACACAGGCACACAGGAACCAACAGTCTCCCAAAATTCCTTGTTTTACTTGCACATCCTGCAGATCGTTTGAAAATAACCGAGGAGAGGAACAAATGTCCTAAAATTAAAGAAGAGGAGTTAAAGCCAAATCCTGCAGGACATTCTATGGAAGTCTGTGTTTCAGGACTGGGAAGGCTTCAGAGATCTCCCATAACATAAGGGAATTTTTATTTCTAGAAAATTTCCTTTTCACACACAGCCTAAGTAAGAAGTAACAAATAAATGGCTTGTGGCAGTATTTCGCAGGTACTTCATGAATGCAAACCTAGCTCACACATGACTTTTAGCACACAACTGTCACCAACAGGTGCAACTTTACCAAGTGAAAGACAACATAATTCATCAGCTCCTTGCTAGACTTATGATCAACTGTGACAGGGCTGATGCTATCCACATTAAACTGAATATCCCAAGTTACAAAATTCTCAAAATTAGAACAAGGGAAAAACCTTTCCTAGGGCACAGAAATATAGACTAGTTGGTAGCACAAGAGGAAATTTCAGATGAACACTTAATCTGATCTGAAAGTGAGTTTGTGAAATGGTTCTCCTTATATATAAACACTGCAAGAGATGGAAATTAACTCATCAGCCCTCAGCAGCAATCAAGGTGTAAAGAACAAAAGCAGGAAGCTGCACGCTCAACTCCATGGAATCATTTGTTTGCCAATTACACCTGATAACCAACAGCTCTGTCACTGTTCTACAGACAGCCCCAGACACAGGGGGAAAAATACAACTCAAAACAACATGCTTTTTTCCTCCATTACATTTTTATAGCCTTTTTTTCCCCTCTACACAAAGGCAGTATCATAAATATTTCACCTTAAATGGGTGCACTGCAGAAATGCATTCTAAGCTTTTAGCTCTAATACAGCTTGCTCTGCAACCCAGCTATAAGTTTAAAAGCAATACGAGTCATATGACAAGTTATAAACTTGAAAAGTTTTCTTTCCTGTTATCAAAGAAAGCAACCACAAAAAAAAGGCAATAGGCTTCTAAAAAATTCTAAAATACAACTAGTTATTTTCAAGACTGTTATGCAATATTTCAAAAAATTTAGGAATGACATAATGCTGCCTTCTAACTTGGTATGCACATAATTTGCATAATGAAACATATTTATAATAAAATATCTGAATTTCTCCTACTGCCATGAAATTTAAAAGCTCTACAAGAGGATTTAAATCAAACCTAGAAACAAGCACCTAGACTAAAAACTGTAACTCATGTATTGTTAACACTGACATACATTGTTATCACTTTATCACTTCTGTATTTCCAACCAAAAAAAACACCCAGAAGCAGTTATTCAAAGCTAACTCGCCTTTACTACCTAAAAGCCCAATTCTGCTAAAATTAGCCTTTTATACCTTAAAACTCACCTTAGGTCTCAACCACGATATCTCGCCTCTGAATTGGGCAAGCGGGGTACAATAATTAAAAAATATGGAGGTATCACTGGCCGGAAACGTGGGGTCTGTGTAAAGCTCTCTTGCCACCATTAACTGCTTTTTCTCTCCCAGCATTTTCAACACAGTCCTTAGCAGCTTGGCCGGCTATTCCTATGACTTTAAATCGCCACGCACCAACCTGCAACACAAGCAAGTGTTACCGGGGAATTATAACAGGAAAACAAACAGGCATGGCGGATTTATTTAGGGATGGACAGCCTCTCGCTGTAACACGGAGCACCTGGAACCACCACAGTGGTCCTTCCAGCACCTGATGCAACCCTACAGCGCTCAGCGGGAAGAAAAGGGGGCCTCTGAGGAGACCTACAGCCGCTTAGGTTCCTTACCCCGCTCTGCGCACACCCTCCACACAAAGCTCCCCGCCTCACCCCTTTCCTCAGACTCAGCCCAAACAGGGCCTCTTCGCACACACCCCCTAGTGCCCCCCAGCCCCCCCATCCCCACAAGAGGTACCGGACCGGCCGCCCCCGATCCCGTTCCCCCCTCACCGCGGGGCGGTCTCGCCGCCATTGCCCGGTGCGGCCGTTACCCGGCAACGCCGGCACGCGGGGCCCCGCCCAGCCCGGGCATGACGGACGGCGCCGTCGACCAATCAGCAGACGGTAGTTGCGCGCGCATCACGCGTTGGCCCCGCCTCCGCGGCTGAGGGGAGCGGAGGGGTCCGCGGGATGCGAGGGGGTCCGTGCCCGGGAAGACTTGGGGGAAACTGCTCGTGTGGGGCACGGGCTCCTAGGGCGGAGGAAAATCAATCCAAGTCTTTTCATGAAGAATGTGACAGAGAAACCCAGATAAATTGCTGGTCCTCATCGAGTGCTTTCCTGACCTAATGGCACAGATCATATTTTCGGATAGTTTATCACCATATAGTCGTCCACGGGCTGAACCGTCAAAGGAGATATGTTAATTTCCATATTCTGATAGCTACACTGTTTAGTGAAATAGAAAAAGTGCCTTAAAAATACTGCCTAGCTCAGGAACAAAGAACAGAAATGCTGAAATAAGGGCCCCGCGAGGCCGTCCTTCAGCACACCAAGGTTTTGGGTTTCAGGGCACGCTGAAGGAGGCTGTTGTCTTTTTCATGTTTGGGCCTTTCATATCTGTGTTTCTCAAGGAGCTCAGGTGTGGCAAATAAAGAAGATGCTGAGCCACTGTGGAAGGACAAGGTGTTTACCAAAAAATCTGCCATCACTCTTGGCTGTGATGAGGTGTTTGAGTCTAAGGTCACCTGGTCCTCGGATGGAGAGGTCATCTGAACGAGAGAGCCACAGAAAACATGGGCCTGACTGGTTTTTATCAGACATTAATGCAGAAATCCTCCTCTCAAGCCAACATTAGCAGATGGAAATGCTCTCAGGTAACTGCAGCAGCTGTCTAACCCCCTGACATTCAGAAATAGGTTCTCTGCCCCTTGGTCATGCCCGTTGTACACACACAAGGCTTCTCCTCTGCACACTGCAAATTTAATCAACAAACAAGACTTTTCACGTTGGAGTTTTGACCCTTTCAGGAGCAGAGGAAACATTTCTGGGAGTAATAATAACCCTCTTGTCCACGGCTCATGCGAGGGAGCTGCAGCTGCACGGCTGTGAGTGAGCAACACAGGAGAGCTCTGTTGGAGGAGGGAAAGGGGAAAAAAGGCCTCTGTGTCAGGAACAGTGAGGCTCTGATCTGTGTGATTTCACCCCTGCATTCTTTAGGAAACAGTGATCATACAACTGCATAAATTCCATTAGAGGACCGATTCTAGAAAGCAGGATAAATGTTGAGCTCTAACTGTAAATACAGGAGGTCCAGCCTGCAATAATTAATTCGTTAAATACCTGACTATTTATTTATGAAGCTATTAGGAGAAGGAAAGAGGTAGATATTCTCTTGGTCTCTCAGATCCTGACACGCTTTCCCTGCCCCACTGCAAGGTTGGAAAGGGGCGAATTAATACAGTGTGCAATTGATGATTTTTTTTGTTAACCCGAAACTCTGCAATGAGAGCAGCAGAGAACTTTCCCCGTTGCCTCTTGGCAATCCTCCTGGATTAAACTGTTCCTGAAGATAAAACACAGGTCTATTTAGACAGAAGGTCTTGAAGATAATGTTTTAAGACAAAATTATACTCGCCTTGTTGTCTCAGTCTACTTTTAACATAGGTGCTTCTTTTCTCATTGGAAAGGAAGAAAGAAGACTGAGAGTGGTTGAGTCCCATTGCTATAGAAATTTAAAAGGGATTTGTGTCCAGCTTAATAACCAGCTCATTTCCATGTGAATGAAGATGATCCTTTAGAATAGTGTTTTATATTTGCATGGTTGTTTGCCAGTTTTGGGGTTTCATCAGTCCCATGTTTGCTTTTGTCTCCAACTCCCACTGGTTCAAGGACAGGGAGAGGAGTAAAAGTAATTGAGCAGGAGTGGCTGGACCCAATGTGTGTGTTTGTTTCTGCAAATGCTGACACATAGAAGCTGTTTGCAAGGGAACTCATCCAATTCTCTGAATCCTGATACCAGGATTAGGAAGGCACAGCAATACTCAGCTGACAGTGATCAGAGCTGTATCAAAGGGAACAGCACAGAGTGTCTTCATGCTTAAGGGAGATTTTGGAGTGGGTATTTGGGGTTATAGACCTCTCTCATTGCTTCAGGCACACACAGAGGTAAAGCACAGCTCCAAATTTTCAGCCTGGCTACCACAGCACACAAGATGCTGCACCTCAGTAAATATGATTTTGGAAAAGGGTCTAGTGCTCTGCAAACCCCAATGGCATGCCATTTTTAGAGAAAGACTTGTCTCTAGTATATTAGAACATATTCCTTGTTGGACACAGAACGTATGATGTTCAACATAATCATAATTCTCTGGACAAGAAATCAGAGGTCTAAGACTTGAGTTTTCCAGTGCAGAAGGTACATGCAGGAAGAGGACTAAAGGGAAGTGTTCACACAGGCTCAATCATTTATTGCAACTAGCTAGTATCCCTCTGTATAGAGTGAAAAGTCACCTCCAGAATATGGCATAGCTTTTCTCTACCCTCCTTTATCTTTAAAAGGTTCTCATGTCCAGGTAAGACATATGCTAACAGGTGCCCAAATAATTATTGCTATTAATGGAAAAAACAGGATGAATGGACAATATTAGTAAAAAAAATCTTTTAAAGTTGATGTGGAATATACAACAGCAATTGAGGTAATTTTTGAGAAACAATGTGCAATTTCCACTTTAAAAGGATATTGAAACATCATGCTCCCCCCAAGCAAAATCAATACAAGAAGTTGTGGAAGACAGCTTGCAGTAACAGACTAATCAATCTGGTTTTTTTAAGAATTAAAAAGTACTTACATGAGAAAGAGTTAAGTAGTTTGTATGTGAGTAAGTAGTTTAACTTTCACAAACAAAGCAGTAGTTTCAAGAGCTGGAAGATAAAAGTAGACAAATCCAAACTAGACATTAGGTATGCATTTTAGGAATGCATGTAATCAACAGCTAAACCAATTTTCTTGGGGTTTCAACAAAATCAGTGTCAAACTGCCCTCACAACTGACAATAATTCTGTGTCTCAGAGGACAGTGACTTGATAAATCTCACACAGTGATTTCTAGTATGGTTTCTCTTGTACACCAAGTCTGATATTGTGGTCGAAGTGATTTTCATCTTTTATCAATCTCTAGTAAAAAGTGTGAAAAGAAGTGTGACGTGATTTTAGTGTGTTGACACTACTGTGTTGTTCTATCTTTGGACAAACAGGGAGAGCATACTGAAGAAGTGTACTTGACTTAAGTGAATTGTGCAGCACATGAGCTTAGATGTACAGAAGGTCCTGTGTTATCCAAAAAAAGATAACGGCCAAGGTCATTGCAGTGCAAGAATATTAAAGAGTTCTGGTTGAAGAAGAATGTTTGGGATACTTGATAGAATTGTTCTTGGTTGATAAAGTTTGTGGTTAAAATGTTGCAAAGTAACATGACACCAAAATTACTGATACAAACTTAACACAGTATATTGTAGCTAGCAAGAATATATTGAATGTATCAACCAACGTGGCTATGAAACACTAAAAAATTAAGTCAGAAATATTCCATTCTATTAAATGGTTTGGCTCTTCAGAGCTTTCCCACAAGTGATATTTCTACATCCTGTTGCCCTGCTCAAAGCTGCAATGAAATAAAGTAATAGTTTTCATTTTCAAAATAAAAAAAGATAACCCAATCTCTTGGCATCTGTTTGAATAAAACCGATTTGATGGCTAATCTGATTTAAATTGATCAGAAATGAATGTACCAAAGATAAGGCAAATAGTTTCTATTTAATCACAGTCTAATTTGCCTGTCAATGTGAAGTCTACTTGAAATCAAGACAGCAAGTAGCCTGAAGCACCAATTTATTTTCTGTCAGCGAAAGGAAGGCTTATCTCCACAAACTTGCTGCCAGTTTTTTGTCTCTACAAAATAAAAAATGCACTCCTCACTCACAGCAGAAACAGAAGTACCTGGAGGTGGATGCATGGAATATGTTCAAAAAATCTTGCTCTGCTTCAGTGTCTCAAAAAACAAGTCCTAGGTCAAAAGGATCCCATTTGATGGGATCTCACAGAGATCAGAAACAGTAACATACATCATGTGTTCTTTAACCAGGAAACAGTCTATTCAGCCAGCATTTCCTTGCTCTGATGGGTGTCTATGCAAAGACAGAGCCGATCTGATGTATTTCAGTAGTTCTAGTAACAATAGATAATATTTATTTTGATTGTTTGCTTTTGCCACCTCTCCAGCACCTTCCTGTGTGGCTTTGAAGGAGCTTCCAAACTGCCTCTATGCTGCACCCCAGAAAAGAACAAAACAAAGACAATGTACCAAGTTAGCTCTTCCACACAGCTAGAACAGGGACACCAAAAAACTGCCCAAAAGGCTGAACTTGTCACAAAGCTTAGTTTAATTTGACAATCATCATAAGGCATCCATGTAAATGAAAAATTCCCACCAGGGTCACAAACATTCTCCCACTAAATAAAATATATTAGAACAGAGGCCCGTGATTCCAAAAAATGCTAGTGGTTCCTGGTCTTGACCAGGCTGCCGCTGCTGGCAGTGGGGTCCAGGAGACGCAACACCAACGGCGGCAGCTCCAGAAGTGTAAAGTCAGCTTGTACAAATCTCTTTCAATAGAACAACAAATGAAAAGGAAAGAGATCTGTGTAGAAAACATCATTCTCCATCCTTTCTGGGAAAACAAAACAGAATTTAAAAGATAATCCCATTCAAGGAGCAAAGAGCAGAGCTTGGAGTTCTGAAGCCCAAAAATGCTGATGGCCCATTTTTAAAACTAATTAAGCACTACAGAGGCCTGAGTTTATTATTGCTTTATCCCAGTTCAGCCCAGGCTAAGGCTATGGTGAAGTCCAAATTAATTTAAAGCCAGAAAATGCAGATCCAGTAACAGCACCTAAGTCCCCATCCACACATGGGTGTAAACAGATACTTTTGGTGAAGAAAACAAAGCCCTACCAAATTTCCTCCTCTTCCTGTCTATGCAGATCCCCATAGCAGGGCTAAAATTAGCCCTGAAGTATAAAACAATTTCTCTCACACATATCTGTTAGCCGAGTCTTTTCCAAATGTTTTGCCTTTTGTTTATACTATCCTGGTGATGCATCAGCTCAGAGATGCCTTGTGGGACCTCACAGAGAGCACACAGGTACCCACATGTTAAAAAATTTGTGGCACAGAATCTAAGAACCATCACCTGTACTCTGCAATACCCCAGAACACTTTGCCCTTGGCTTCCTGAGACCAAGCAGCACAGAGGGAAGACAGTGTCTTCTCATACTGCATGGCTGGCCAGTGATCCAGAGAAACAGCATGCCAGGGAAACGAAATGGCACCTTACTCCCACCATAAGTCAGAAAACAGACTTGGGTAAAGCGGGATTTAAAAGTTTCAGATCAAGAAAGATGGTGCTTCCCTCAGATTATTGTATGACAGAGCCACTGTTATTCAGGCAAACATTATTCAAGGCAGTAAAATCTTAGCATGGATATTTTCATGGCTGACCTACAGGCCAAGATATGCTGGGGATCTAAAAAAATTTACAAGTCTTGGTAATTCCTCCAAAAGAGCAGAATAGAAGACAAACAGAGCGCATCTGATGCATGTGCCACACATCCTGACACACTAGAAAAGGTTGCAGCTAGACTTGTCAAAACAGTTAAAAAGATTTAGGCATCCAGCTAGTACCAGAATTGATGGCATTTGGGAACCTAATTTTAACTCTGAAAATTCAAGCCTACACATTTCTTTATTGCTTGTCCCATCAAGTGCAAAGGGAAAACTGAGGGTAGGGTTAGCAGAAGGATTTCAAATCCATCATAATGTTTCCCTGTTCTTTTTTATATATTTTTAATATATATAAAGAGCATCATTATTATTATTATTATTATTATTATTATTATTTAGCCACCTATGGGCAGGGGGGGAACGAGAGCTATTTAAAATTAGTTTCTCATTTAAGCATTAGTCCCCTTCCTCCCAAATCACAATACCTCTGTCAGAGGAAGGAGCATAACATGAAAGCATGTTTGCTGCCACTAACAATTCCTGAGTCTCTCCTTTGCAGAACTTTAGCCCAAATATTAGGACAATGACAGCCTGACACATACACACTCCCCAGCAACATACACACAGCAAGTAGGACATACTCCACAGCCTCAGTGGCCTCAGACAAAAAAAAGAAGGAAAAAATAAGAAGAAAAAGAACACCCTCCCACCAAACAACAAATCTGAAACCATCCAGAAGAACCTCAGGAAAGGGAACTATCCACTTTCCATGGAGAAGCAACAGCCCAGGAGTCCCTGCCCAGTAAAAACTGAATCAAAATATCTGTCATACAGCTGGTGGAGATCTCTGAAACCTGGCAGTATTACACACTGGATACTTGAAGGCACATTTGCTTTGTGTTTTGGGAGAGAAATCCAGTTACAACACACTGCAGCTGCAAGGCTGAGGGAAAGGAGGCAACGCTTGGTATCTTTCTTCTGTTCCTGTCCCCATTTTCAAGCTTCATGGCTGGCATGAACTGGTGATCTAAGCAGACACGTTGACATCCCTGAGTGAAATGGCACCATTTGCGGCCTCTGAGACTTTGTCCTCAAGCACCATTGCTGGTGTGTCTGTAGTGACTGCTGTAGTGTCTATGGCAGGAAGTGGATTCAAGCCCTGGGATAAGATCTGTTGGATCGTTTTCCGCAAATTGGGGTGCAGCTGGTTTTGGGTCTGGTAAAAAATTTCTAAGGCAAAAGACTTGAGAGTGCCAGTGCAAAGGTCCTCGTAAAGTGGAATTGTGTACATCCGAGACATCTACAAAAAAAGGAAAACAAGATAAAAACATTTCAGTAAAAGTCAAGAAGTTCAGCTCTTCTACAGCTACACTCCAACAGCCCTGAGTAAATTCAGACTGGAGACAAGCAACATATTTCTTCAAAAGACAGATGAGTCTATTCTAAGTCTGGTGCAAGGATTTTTATGAATGGTAATAAAAAAAAAATCTGCTCTCTGAGACTGAGCTACTTCCACAAATAACAAAACTATTTTTAAAGGCCAAATAGAAGAGGCCACACTGAACACATGCCTTAACCTTTTGCTCCAGCACAATAACAACTACTGAAAAGAACTCGATGAGCCCTAGTCTTGCTTGAAGTGTAAATATTCAAATAATCACATGATTTAGTAGTGCAAAAACTTGTGGTCTGGAAAAGCCAGGGCTGCTGCAAAACAATACATAAAATGCATGGGGCAGAGCTGGGACGAGGGTATTGAGTCAGCCTAGAAAAGCAGAGATTATCTGTAGGCATTTGAAATTACATCTGCCCATTCCTCCCCACCGCTAGCAGGTGAGCCATGCTCAGGCCCTTCACAACACACCTGGGCTACACTTGGCCAGGAAGCAGAAGTTCCAAGGTCTTTCACGTCGCATGTCTCATGCACATGTCTCATGCACTGAGAGGTGCAGTGAGTTTAATCCAGCAGTTAGTACCTGGTTTTCCAAGAAGCGACGGACTTTGTAAAGGTCTGGGTAATAGTCATTTCGGACTACAATCTGCAACCAGCGGATACGGATTTCTGCATTCATGGAGTCCAGCTGAGAGGAGTAACATTCCGAGAGCTTTTTTATCACCTCTGAAGAGAGCACATACACAGAGAAAGAACTATGACCTATTTGGACAATTTTGAGGGTCATCAAATAATAAAAACTCATCAAATCACAGAATCATAGAATCCGTTGGTCTGGGAAAGACTTTTGAAGATCTCCTATTCCAATCCCTCTGTGACATGGCCTGGGACACCAACCTGACTTTACGTGAATTATAATGTCAACCAGAGGCAGGGATCTTTAGAATTCAATCAATTATTCCAGGGATAATTTTCTGCTATCCTGGAAAGAGTACTCACCATGAGGCAGTGGTGATCCATCCAGCAATCTGTCCAGGAAAAGCACAGTTTGGAACGTTCTCCATTTAGTGAGGTCAACACTGCTGGCAGCAGCAACAGAGTCCAGAGGCTCTGTGGTCCAGAGTTTGAAGAGTGTCTCCACTGGTCTGGTCAGACTGGATCCCTGAGATAAGTCTGGCTCAGCTAACGGAGGTCCTGTAGCATTGAGCCAACGTTCAAATTCCAGTCCTAGAATGAGGGGCACCAAAAATGTGGAGCACAGATCTCTGCAGGTGGCTTGGCTGCCTCAAAGCTCAGGACTGCTTCTAAGATAGTTAAGGGAGGTTGTAACAATAGCAACCAATAGTTCTAGTGACACAACAGTCTTAGCAGCCTCACTGGGGTAGCCTAGAAAACACCCGGAAGAGTGCCAGCAACACTGCTCCAAACCTCACTGTGAGTTTTCTAGAGCTCAGCAGTACAGTAAGTACAAGAAACACACATGCTCTTAAGGCAGCTCTTAAGGCTGACAAGTAACTATGTTCAAATTATGCTCTAATATTTTTGTGCCTGCATTTCTCTCAAAATTTTGAGGAAGACTGACAAATATGAAGAAAACCCATTTTATTAAAAAAAAAAGAGGTGAGAGGGATGACTAAACTCCTCCTACCCACCAGTAAACCCAAGCAATTTATATTTATTTATGCAACTAATTTTTTTAAAAAAAGCTTCTTTATAAGCAGCAGAGCCTGCTTTCAAGCAGAGCTGCTCCTCTTGACCTTTTTACCACCTCTGTACTTTTCTAACCCATGGTAATACTTCCTGTTCCACACTATCTACGCTAAAACTCCTACCTTCTGCATCCCCTGAATATTAGCCAGGCAAAAATTAGCAACTTCTGTGGTTAACTCATTAGCCTACCAGTGGGCCAAATAAAACACAGAACTGCTGAGCTCATGCTGCAGCCTTTCCCACAGTAAACTCTCTCATCTCCACAGGCCGTTTCCTCTCCGCAAAGCCTGCAGGCACCCAGTATCCTTAAGAGCTGTACTCTGCTGGTCTGCTTTTAACTGTCCAATAGGCTCAATTGCTATTCACAGGGATGGACACGTGGCAGGATAACATGAGTCTCATTTCTTTTAGAAAGTGAGATAATAAGCACCTGGTAGGCCACAGACCTTCCACAAATCCACCAACAGCTATAAATAGGGGATATAAGGGAAAGTGAAACATTCTGGAAGAGATTTTATATGTATGGGTAGGATCTTGGGGAAGTTATAGTTCTCAAAGCATGTTTTCTGTTATTAAAATAGACGAAATTTCAAAGTGTGTTCACCATTTCCCTGCATTTAAGCATGAGTAAATCTCACAAGCACTGATCATTCTGTCTGCAGAGTGAAAGGTGAGTTAATGAGAAAGCTAACCAAGGGACACTCAGCTAATTAATGCCAAAATCATCAGCAATTTCAGGGGTTCTCATTCCCCAGTGTAGAAGCAGTAGCCACAAATTCTATCAGGAACATCTGGTTCTTGCTGAACTATTTTGTTTGCCTTAGCATTTCCCTGTGCATCCTCCAAGCCAAGCTCCAAATTCATCATCCAGGTTTTCTACAGTGCTTACAGTTAACTTAGTAAATCTCCTACCTGCTTTGCTCTCAACACATTGCTCTTTCAGCTCTGGAAAAAAATTCAGGAAGGAATCCAGAAGATCTTGAGCCACAACGCTGGTAAATTTATATTTCTCAATGTAGGCCTAAAATAGTAAAATGTTCAAATTGTGATTAGGAGCAAGACGGTTTCCTTTTGATGTAGAATCACTGCATGCCACAACAATAACAACAACAACAAAAAATACAAGCATAAGAGTAGGAACAATTATTTGAAGGTTTAAAAAAAAATGAAGAAAAATATTCTCCCTCTTCACCCAGTTAAATAAAGAAACAAGAAAAAAAGAGAGTAGCTGCAAATACATCGACAGCTCAGTATCATTTCATTTTCCTTTTCCAAAACAAGGCAGTAGCTGACAATTTTCAATAGGTTTTGCAAGTGTGCTTCCAGGCACCAACCTGCCCAAATAACCCATACCCTTTGTCACCCTGGGTAAAAAAACTCAAGTTAACACTTCTTAGTGAATCAAGTCACATCTTTCCAGTCACACACAATCTGTGCTGGAACAGCTTTCTAATTACTTGGAGGACAGAACAAGAGATAACAAATATATACTACTACTCTGTACCTAGCACTTCATGAGCTCAGAATCTCAGAAATCTTGTACAAAGATTCACATAAGTTGACAGGCCCACAACTTTCCTCCATCTCTGACACACTTGTATTCAACTTTACCCTTAACAATTAGCCACAGTGAAAGAATCTGGGAAAAAAACCCCACACAACAACAACAAAAAATCAGATCTAAATCTCAGGAAAACACGTATTTACACTCACTCTTAGGAAGGAGTCAAAGTGTCTGGGGTCACCACAGAGCTGCGACAGGTAGTAAACAAAGCAGTAGCCTTTCTCATACGTGAAGAGGTTCATTAAATTACTGGGATTTACACCTGAAAGAAGACAACATGATAAGAAACTAATGAGGAGAGTGATTTCCAGCCCTTCTGAGTTATACAGACTCCTTAGAGAGCACCAAGCTGAGACATAGTGACTTAAAAAAAAACTAAGCTTGTTGTCAGTACATTTAAGTTACTGCAGTAAATAAATAGATGGAGTCCAAAGACACAGCCTGAAAAAAATATTTTTTTTTAAATCAGTCATTGTAAGGTAAGTAGTAACTCCCAATGGAATAAGTCACTTCAAACTAGAAGTCACTGAAAACAGATCTTGAACTTGAAAACAAATTCTTTTTCCTTTTTTCAGTGCCAGGTTCTGGGAATCACCATACCACAAATTTTCAAAGATATCAATTAAAGGTAATCACCACTTGCTCCTTTCTTCAGGCTTTCACACGTGCTTTTCCATTCCATTTGACTCCAGTATCATCTCCACTTGCATTTTAGGTTGTTTTAAATATCATCTAGAGAGAAGACAGCTTCACCCACCCAACTGTGACCACAGAACTAGAGAACTACCAGTGAAGGAGACAGGTAAATCTGGAGTGCAGTCATGCATCTGGCTCAGGGAATAACCAAACAGCCTCAGCACAACTTAACTTAAAGCAAGTACCTGTTCATCTGCATGCTAAATATATACATAGCTCTTATATGAACACATACAGAGGGGAACATTGAATAGCAGAGGATTTTATATTATGTTTCCAAATATTTCCATTTTAAATACTTTATTTTACATATCCAGAATTGCAAACCCACACAGCTTTCAAGGCAGTTTTTCACATTCTTTCTACACAGTAAGTCTGTTCTTACACAGAGCAATATCTATAAAGATGAGTTACCCAAGCTTGAAAAAAGCTTGAAAGCAAAACTTCCTTACTTGTTTTTAGACTGGTTTACAAACCAATAATTCTTTTCTCTTTTTTTTTTCCAAAAGAGATATGTAAATATTAGTAATTTTTTTGTCAATATTCCACCATGGATATACAGAGGTGTATAATTTTGTGTAGAGTTGATTCAGCCAAAAGCAATACCTGGCTCCAGTTTAACCTGAAGCTTGCTGACTGGGTTGTCTTCTCCAAGGAGCTTCATCTGTCTGTGGAGAGCATCGAGGCGGAATGCAGTCTCCAAACATGTGAAGGCAGCTCCTATCCCAGAAAGTAACTTGTTAGTTGTGGAAAAATGATCAGCAAAAACTGATCTGTGCAGGACTGGCACAGGGACAAAATAAAAGCTGCTGCAAGTGCAAAAGACAGAACAGTGAGACAGAATCACAGTAATGTAATGGCAGAGAAACTTGAGTGCAGAACATCCTTGTAATTAGTAATGGAAGTCAGAGCTGAACCCAATGTATTTCCTCACTCTGATCATGCATCAATCAGGCTGCACTGGACACCATAACAGCATGAAAACTATGCTGAAGTTTACATCCTTGACATCATCTCATCAGTTCTTGCTAGATGAGAACAGCACTGAAAAAAGTACTGTACAGGTAACTTTCAGGGAGCAATCAAGTGCTACAAAAACATACTGTCACTGGTAGAATAGTAAACAATTCCATACTCAGTGCCAAGGATATTACTAAGCAAATGTCACCTCTTGAGTAGAAAGAGAAAAGAATTGATTTTGGTTATTGTATCACAGATCCTGTGTATATTTTTTAAGCTTTATCTATCATCCTACCTGGTTTTTGCCCTAAGTATTTCACCTTCCTCTCATTTGGACTTTTTACAGTTGTGACCGGGTAAGCTACTCCTTCTCCCTAACTGCAATGTAGGGCATTCCATGCTTTCAAACCAAACCAGCTGTATTACACTGCCAAGTCAAGAGATCTTTCCTATCCCTTGGAAACATTAAAAGCTGCAGAAAATGGATTTTCAGATTCAGAAGATACTTAACATCCATATCTATTAGAATTTCAGCCTTCTTTGCCGTTTTTAACTGAAGATAGGGTTGGTTACATAGATACAACCTCAGAGTCTCAATGTAACACTCGAATCCTACAAAGCCAAACATGAATTAACAACCAGGATATATCTGAAAAACAGGAGAACCTGAATGAGCAGAGAAAGAAGTGGATGTCCTTCCCAGAGGAAAGCAAGAACAAGGGTAACTAGTGTTAAGGGCAATTACTTCAAGCTACAGAGAGAATTAAGCAAGATCCAAGAGGAGTGGTGGTCAGTGGACTCAAATTTCCCAAACAATATCATTGCAAAGATGCCTATATACTATCAAGAGAAGATACTGCAGAAATTATGTCAGAAATGGTAAGATTTAGATCAAAGGTTTGTCTTGGAAACAAAACAGAATGGAGAAAGAGCTTACTAAAGAATTGCACAGGGAAAGACATTTTTTAGTTTCCCAGCAAATGTTTCTTGAAACAACCAGTTCTAGAGAATGGACCAAAATCAGCAAGGATTTTGTTCTATGTTGGATGGAACAGACTAAGATGGTGAATAGGTTGATATCTGCTGACCTACCCACATTACTGCCATGCAGAATGTGACTTAGGACAACTCACTGAGAATTACTCAACATAAAACAGCTTTCAAAGATATATAATATGCATTGTAACATCTCCATAGATGCTCAGAGCACTTTGCCTAAACTTGTCATCAGTTCATGTCCAAAAACAATATACATGAATAAAAACAAATGCTTTCTTCTCAACATTTTTGCTGTCAAGATTTCTAGGAACTTTTCTAAGATTGTTTACATTGGACGCTTGAGAAAACACATGGAACTGGCTTTTAGGAACATAACAGGACAAACTAGAAAAGCATACATTCCCATTATTCACTTCAATAACAAGCCAATTAAAAGAAAGAGAAATAATTTACTACTTATATATTCTAAAGACAGCACCATAAAACTGACCTGTGAAACTCGCTGCCACAAGCAAAGGCAGGGTTTACAATCCTGCAGGAAGCCTCCAGCACACAAACAGCTACATAAATCTGCACTTCTTTTTTAATGCTACTGTCATCATTCTTTTAACAGTAGGTAGCTACTAAGTGATCAGAATTAAAAGGACACTTGTTCAGAGGATAGCTATTTCACAACATAACTTTTATAAGATTTCTTACATCTTTCTCTGAAGCATCCTCTTGCTCTGACATATCACACCTGCCTGGTATCCAACAGTAGTTCAAGGCCCCATAGCATTGTGCCAATACACCTCACTCAAAGCCCTGGTACCATATCTGGTATTGAGCCCACTAAAGCCAAGACAACGTCAAACTCTAAGTATGCAAGATGTTCAACACAAAGTTTGGGGCTGTGTGTGGGTGTGTGTTCCAGAAATAAAACAAAACTGAACTGAAAACCAGCTCCCTACAGACTTCTGAGCTTCCAAGGCAAATACTCCAAGCAGGCAGCTCTGAGTTGAAGAAAGTAAGAAGGAGCACAGGGAGGAGTTTCTGCAGCTGTACCGTAGGTCTCGGTGGTGATCCGGCGCTGCGCGTAGGTGGCCAGGCCCTCGCTCAGCCACATCTCCTCCCATGTGGCGTTGGTGACAGCGTTCCCAAACCAGCTGTGGGCAACTTCATGAATGACGTCAATGATCAAAAACTCATCGCTCTCCAGAATGGAAGAGATGATGAAGGTCAGGCATGGGTTTTCCATGGCAACAATAGGGAAGGAAGGAGGAAGAAAAACAATGTCATATCTAAAATTAGGGAGAGAAGAAAGAAGAAAGGAGATGAGTAAATTGCAGCTAGAAGACACACAGTAACATTTTCTGTTTTCAGAAGACAGAGTAACATTTTTCTTTCTTTAGGGAAGGCTCTTCTGAGACCTTCTTGTGACTTCAGGAACAAATTTTCTATACCAGTGGTGCCTAATTCTGATCAGAGGATCACAATTTATTTTGTTGGGCAAGGACCTGCTTATGTTTGGATGTAAAGACTTGACAGTCTTTTGATGTCTTCAAAAGAAGCATTGTGCTCCCTTCACACACACAAACTCATCACAAGTTGTATATCTGGGAGCCACAAAAACTGTTTACACTATAAACAGTAGTGTAACACAGAGTTGAGTCCCCAGAGGCTCCCAGGAAAGAGAGAGACTAGGAAGCTGTCAATGAAGGAATTGATTTCCTACACATGCAGTGTCATCAAAATAACTTTAATGGTCTGCTTCGGAACACAACAGTAATATTTGTTTTGTTTTCTAAATTTCTTTACCAGTGATCAGCACTGGCACACTGGGCCACATTCTCACATTATTTCAAGCAATACCTGTTAAGTCAACAGGGTGATCTTCCTGCTTACCTTTAGCAAAGAAATGTAAAAAACATTTGTAAGCATTTTCTCCCATCCAAAGAGGCAAGTATTCTCTCAAAACCACTCTTTTTTAATACGTAGTCAAGCTATTCAAGAGCTATTAATATTGGTTTGGGGGACTTGGACTCTCAATGAGTCTGTACTGAGATTTTCAGTATTCTCAGGCATGCCACAATAAATGCAGAAATACATGAGATAAATAAAACAACCATACATTTTAAATGGTGTCTGGCCCAGTGCTGGACTTACATCAAAAAACACTGTGGTACGAAAACCCTCATTCATCAGGAAAAATCCACTCTTTAGAAACCTCCAGTTCAAACTGGAGGTTCCTAAACAGTGGATCTTTCCACTGCAAACCAGCTAAAACACCTCCACGGTCCTTCCTGCCACTTGTGGAAACAAAACTCCAGAGTCTGTTTTCAACTACTACAGTGCTGCCAGTTGAAATGCTAGTTTGCCCTGCTATAGGGAGAAAGCATGATCATTTCTCAATACTGTTTTATTTTGTTCCCATTGTATTTCCAGAAGACTGATAAAACTCACCTTCCCCATATATAGGGGCCATACAGACTCTCTGCAGCAGTCAACCAGCGTTCAACAATGCCAGAAAGCTTGCTGATGGCTGTTGGCAGCAGGCAAGGCTCTGCCCACACTCTGCTCCTGTCAGGAAACAGAAAACATCAGGTGATACTTCAGCAAACTGAATTATCTCTTAGGAAAAAAAAAATAGCCTGACTGCTTACCACACTTCCATGTATGGTAATACAGCAAGGAGACCTCCCATCAGACCTGGCCCTCACAGACTAATGCTCCATGGAACATGGTAAGATGTAACCAAAATCCCATCAACAAGGCAATGAGAAAGCAGCTGTAATGATTTCAGGGAACAGTAAGCAACATTTATGAAAGAAGAATATATCTTTGCCAGTGCAGTGCCATGAATTTCTTTATACCCAACTCCACTTCAGACTCTCTCTGTGCTCAGAACTCATGAACCCAACTCTTCCCTTATCAATGACTCAACATCCTTGCTACTTTACAGTATGAAGCACTGTACAGGGACATAAAATGCAGAATGAACTCACTGTAGATCTTACCTTGGACCTATGTCTGCATATATGAGGTCACCAGCCACCAGGGCCACTAGGTAAGCAGGAACTGGATATTCCATGTAAAATTGATATACACCTTCCTCTTCTAGATAGGAACTTTGGGTGGCACTCATCAACACCTGTATGCCTGCTGGAGCCTGGAAGACCATCATCATACACATCAACTCACCAGATAATCACAGCTGAATGACTGAACCACAGATCTCTGGTTCATTTTCATCTATGCCTGATGATGTACATTAAAAATAATCACTTACATAACACAAAATGTAATATTTCTGTGAGGCTTTATACTACAATCTGCCCAATACATGAAAACATATCAACCAAAGATATTACTCCTCCTATATGCCAGCTGCCCCAAAAGCACCCACATATTAAATTATTTCATCTATACAAAATGCAACATTATTTGATGCTGATTTCAAAAGAATTCAGGTTTTTTCTTTCAAAAATTGGTACAATACAGTCGAGTATTATCATCATCAATAACCACTATTGGAAGGGGCCAGCCAAATTCTCTCTTATATTTTTATTTCACAATTACTTTTTCAGCATTGAGTACAAGTAAGGCAAGACCCAAGCATGGCAGGACACCTTTGTGGCACTACCCTGATTCTGGCCCAAGAACCAGAATTAGACCTAAAACATTCAGTATTCTTTATAACACTGAATCACAATATTTTTAGCACATGTAAACTGCTAAAAATACATGATGTAACTATACTTTCACAAGTTAACAGCAACTAAGAGCTCTGTGAACCATCCACAGGCATCCCTTACCTTGACAGTAGCTGAGTAGGTGCATTTCACTGCAGGGGTGTCGAAGCAGGGGAAGAAGGAGCGGTTACACACTGAGTGTCCCTGTGTGAAGACAAAGGGCTTGGCATTGCCATATGTCAGCTCTGGATCCAGCCACCAGATCTGTTGAAACACAACGGGAAGAAGAGATGAGGGAAACAGACAAGGTGACAAGGATGAACTGCCAAAAACAAAACATGAAATCAAGAGGATTGTGGGGGAGAAGCACCACCTCAGCTGTTTAGTTCCCGAGATGAACACCTGGCACAGGGCACAGTTCCATCTCTAACAATACATCTTTCTACTCCAGTTTATTTGCTGGGAATGCTCAGAAAAATTCTTACTGTCAGAACACTGAGAGGTGACATGTAACATAGTGACTTCCAGCCACTCACTATTTCTGTTATATCAATTTACTTGGTTAATAACAAGTTCCTTACAAACATCTACACAACCTTCTTCTCAAAGGGAGTACTCTGGCTATCTCCATGTTTATAACTCAATATGAACGGGAATAGAAGGGGTCAGGTAACATAAGCTGAAAAGAAAAAAAAAACCACAACCCAAAACAAATCCAAATCCACAAGCCAAAACTCCCTGAAGCTGAACAGTGTACACAATATTATCTGTGACCCTGACACTGCCCTCCTGGCTGAAGCATCAAACATTTTGACACTATGCAAAAAAGTCGGTATATGTAAGAAACATCTGGTCAAGGACACTGGAGGCCCCTTTTTACAGAATGGATAAGGAGATTCTGGGTGGTCACAAAAGAAAAGCCAACAAAACACACCACTGAGCACATCAATTTTCAGTACCAAACAGCAAATAAATTACAAGTCAGATCCTCAGAAAATAATTAGAACAGATTAAAGAATAATAAGAAAAAGTCCAATTATTTGCCTTTTGGTCTTTCTGTTTCATATGTTTGTGCTTTCACGTTCTCCCTGCCTCGACTTTGAAGTGTAGGAGCAATTTTAAATAAGGATTTCCTTGTAATCCGAGAACTCTGGAGCTGAACTCTGATGGAAAATATCAAATATTGTGAAATTTGCAATAAAATTTGAACCACTGGAAGTCTTGGAAACAGTCAAGCACAAGGAATAAAACTTCTGAGTCTGCTGAATTCTTAGATCAAAGCAACCAATAAATCCGAGATCAGGGAACAGCAGTTAGTGCAAATACTAGTTCAGTTTTAGTCCTCAAGGGAAAGCAACGAAACGCAGAAGAGAAGCCTGGGTACTAAGTCTGCTCACGTTTTAACAACATATTGCAACTCTGTCTCCTAGTTAACTTTTCTAAGTTAAAGTTTTCTCGGTCTCCTTCTGTCCTGTAAGGTTACTTTTTGATATCTTCTTCCCTTGCCTTTAGACCTTTTTCCTCAGATGCCAGTGTGCTCCTCTCCCAAATCATCCACTGCAGCAGCACCCCCGGGGATCAGTGAAAGGTGAGGACAAGAAACAGAGTCAGCAGCTTTCAGTTATTCCCATGGAGTCTCACACTTCTGCTGGCAAATGTTTGGGGTTTTTTAGGAGGGAGGCATTACAAAATTAAAAACCTTTATCTAAAAGTAAAATTAATCTCTTGACATTTGTTTTAAGATTACCGTCTTCTATTTCAAGCCTGTAGGGCTAGAAACAAGCCTAAAGCAGGACTTCTGAGGAGCCCTGTCTGTTCACATCCATGTGCTGCATTTCAGTGTAACACTGCCCACAACCCTGGGTCACAGCCCAGGGGCACCTACATAGCTACAGATTTCCACTACATTTCTCATGGACACTTGCTTTTCACAGCAAGGAATATAATTTCTGCAATGCCACGTTATGGAACTAGAGACAGCTGTTCCAGAAGGCATCTGTCTCATTACCAATAACTGGGAACTCCCACTCAGAACATGCATTTACAAAAAAAATGAAGGTGCTGTATTTAATACAGGGTAGTAGTTTTCTAGGGAAGAGGCTCAGAAATTAAATTTCAATTTCTGTCCCAATGCCTTTTACAAACACTCATCTGATCAGTGGCTTTGTGCTTGTATCACAAAGTCTGACTTCCAATCTTATCGCTGGCCCTGCTGAAGAGACTCATCTTCAAAACATTGTTTCCTTTGCTTTTTGAGAGACAGAAGAGGCTAACAAAGAAAACAGAGAGATAAGGCACCACCACACCTAAGTTGCAACACTTGAGTAGGAAGAAAAAAGGGCTGACAGACAATGTCTTTACAGGAGAGAGACAAGGGGAAGTTCTCCCTGATCAGTGCAGGAGGAAAACATAAGCAGGAAGGGAAGGGGAACCAAAAGTTGATTCTTGTTTACAAGAAACTCCATAAATTAAGGACAACTTCTTTTCAACCAGTCCTGCTTTGACATTTGGTTGAAGTTAAGTGAAACACCAGCCCCACAAGCCAAGAGGGAAAACATTTGCAGAGGATGAAGTATTTTTTTCCCCTGTTTTCTAACGTCTGCAGATACATGGCAAGCCTCTGTCTCTCTTTCCAGACACACTTGGAACAATGATGAAAGTTATCCTGAAACAATATAAATAGATCTGTAATATAAATAGACCAGGCTATGCTGCTGGACAAAGGCAGGGCTATGGGCTGGGGAAAATGAGTATAAGCAGCATCCCAGAAAGGAGTGTGAGGCACAGGGTGCTGCTGGAGCATAGGGACAGAGCAGTATTTGGGGCTGTATCATCTACTCCACATGCAAATCCCTCCTGCACTTCCCCTTGGGAAATGCACGTGACATCATCATCATGCTCTTCATTTTTATCTAGTTTTTCATGTATACAGGAAAGCTGTTTCACACATTAAAGTCGTTCTGTGGTCCATTTCAATTAAAAAGACCTGCTGCATGATTCCTCTGCTGAACAAAGGCTTTTGGCAGCCCAGGCTTTCCCCTGCCCACATACTGCAAAGAAGTCCACACTTTATAAGACACCTGCCAAGAGTATAATTTTTATTGACTTAGATCATAATCTTTTGCCCAAATCTGACAAATGACAAAGGCAATTAGCTAAGCCTCTTTTAATTTTAAACCTCTCCATGTTTCTACATGCATTATTGATGAAGGTGGCAGGAAGAGCTGCAAAGCCACAGCTTCTGTTCTAGGCAAACAAGCTGCTCTATCTGATGACAAAGTAAACAAAACACCTGAGATGCAGAGCACGTGACAGAAGCGAGGCACACCTGGGCAGCAAGTCATTCTTTGGGGACTGAGGAATCAAGACAAATCTAAGGAATTACAGGGAAGTTTCAAGCACTACAAAGAGAGCTGTCCTTTCTGCTAAATCCTGAAGATGAGGAAATTGTTATAATTTTTTGTACCAGAACCCAGAGGAGGGTTTGCATTTAAGGAAAGAAAATAGCACTGCCATTAAGATGCGCACTGCCAAATCAGAGAAATGATACAGTGGGCAAGAGATAGGTGCAGATTTTTCTCTGTAGGGAAGGAAAGCAGAAAATATCACACGAGTATTACCAAGAAGTAAGGGATGAGGGAGAAGAAGGAGAGGAAGAATAGGACTATTGTCCCTGATATATCTGATCACTGTGTGCCTTCAGCCCACACCAGGAGAGATACACAATGATTGTGACAGTCTTGCCTATGATGGAAACTGGGGATGTACTGAGCATATGGTTTCCTAACAGCACAGGGAGCTGGAATGCTCTGTGAAAGGCAGATTTAATCTCTCAGCTGTCTCTCAATGTCCATCAAACAACCAAAGATCTTGGCTTCTTCCTCCACACAAGAAATAATGGGACAGTCAAATAACATGTCCAGATGGCTCAAAGCAAGTCTATCAAGACAACAGGTTTCCAATTTTAAACACTACTATCTCTGCTGCTGATCTTCCTGCCAACACATTCACACTGCACTGTAACATGTATTTACTGTTTTATAGGTCCCACAAGTATGATAAAGGTCCCACAGAAAATAAATCCTGACCTAAAGAGAATACATTCCTAGAATGGCCAAAGAAAATAGAACTTTTATAAGAGAGAGGTCTGACATTGTAAATCTGTGCCTCACTGACAGAGAAAAGGAACTGCCAGGATATTTACAAGACATGAGTATAAACCATTTGACCCTTATAAGCATATGGGTTACTCATCCCTGTTAAAGTGCAGGGCTGGGCCAAAAAACAGCAATGCCAGAGAGCACTACAATAGCACCAAATCACTTTGGATCCAAACAAAATAGCTCAGCATGCTGAACATGAAGGGCTACAACAGGTGTTACTCGAGGACAAATATTTTGCCAGCCAAAACCTACAACAGAGAGTGAACAAACATGGCAGGATTTATGTCAGTGAGCATGCCTGCTCCTGCTTTCCAGTATCACTTGGGAAGGGCAGTGCACGTTCTCAATGCTGTGACCATCAATAATCTTGACATGAGCCCTTGCAGCTTCATTTCAGCTGAAGCAGGACACGCTGTTAAAGGTACAATAAAGTCTTCAAAGAACAGTGTAAAGAATAGGTAGTTCACCTCTGATCTATGGGGAGCAAGAAAACAACAGAGGGAATGGAAGAAATGTCCTCCAGCAACCACACAGGACTGCATGTGGGGCCAAGGAGACAACACATAAATACACGGTGAGACTAAATGAACATCACATCAATCAGTGCCCCTGAACCTTCCAGTGGTTTTCACATTCCCAAAGCCAGATCAGTATTCCAGTCATACTGAGATCACCTCTCCATAAACTCGGCAGGACAGGCTGCCCCTTTGGCAACAGGGCTGGCAAAACACAGGGGAAAGCACAGGCTGGCCTAAAATAAAACAATTTGTTCAAGAGGAGGAAAGCACGTTATCATGTACTTTGGGAGGTGTGGCTCAGCCAGACTGAGAACGATTACAGAGCACAAAGCAATGCCAAATTAGCTTTAAAGCCTTCTCACCACAAACAAGGCAGAGACTGGACAAAAGAAACAGGTCTTTCATAAACCCAGGAAAAAAATAATGAACGGAATCTTCTGAACACACTGTGAGCTACATGGCAGAGTATTGTACAAGGAAATACCGAAACCAGGAATTCCAGAGGTGAAAAGGAACAATATCCAAGTGGATCTGGACTTTAAAAGTGACAGAATCTGCCTTCATTTTTGCACTTTTAGGGAAAGATTAGAACATTAAATAGTCACCATATGACCACAGGAAGCTTCTGTCAATAAAATTCTTCATGTGGAACTCACTATTCCAAGTGAGCCAATGTATTAAGACTACCCAGATCATTCCAAGGATGAAATTACTTTTGTGATCTTCCATGTAGTATTAAAATTAGACAGAGAAACACCCAGCCAACACATTCTAATCAGCAAGATTTTCCTATCAAGAGGAAAGGCGTACTATTTACTTCCTGTGGGTTGTGTTGCAAGAAGCTTCTATTATTCAATTCCTGCTCTTGTTAAATACATTGTAAAAGTCAAATAGATCCACACATTTACTGGTTTTGACCAGTACAACAGGAACACCAAATGAGAGGACTGAGAGACAATTCCTCTATGTTGCATCTAGGCAACCTAGATGCAACAAAATTGCAAGACTCTTATAAAAATACATCTCTTTTGTAAATAAATTCATGAACCACATGCTGAAAACCACCTCAGTTTAATTTCCAACCTGAACAGACTGTACTGTAGTAAAGAGAACTGATGTTCCAGTAAGAACTTCGTATTTTCACTTTCATAACTTCTTAAAAACACAAGATCTGATATGCAGCACCTAAAAGACTGGGAATAAAGTGCTTCTAAATACCAGGGGTTTAAAAGAAACGACAGAATTTACAAAGCATTTCATTGCTGAAGAAAGCTAATCCACAGACATGGAAGCACCTCCATGGATACATCCAAAGAGGCGTTTTGGGCCATTTCTCATCCCTTTTTTCAGCAGATAACTTGTAGGAACTGTGGAGTCACCCCTGTTCTTCTCAAAGCTCCTGACCATAGCTCATTGGAACACCAGCCTAGCTGTGCAAGGCCTGATTTTATTAGCAGTTGGCAAAACCCCCAGGGAAAATCCTACATTGTGCATGACATAATTTATCCTGAAGGACTAAGTCGAGGCAGGAGTTTGCAAATTTTCACTCTCCCTGCCAACAACTGCAATATCCTTAACTAAAACTTTCAAATTACTAGACTGAGGGGGAATTAATAGCCTTGGGGTCCACACGATGAAGGCAGACAGGCGGGAGAGAACCTGGGTCGGTACGAGCACCGCTGCTGAGTGCGGCAGGGAGCCGCGGGGCTGGCAGTACCGAGAGCCCCTGCGGGCAGGGGACAGATGCTGCTGCCCGGCGGGCTGGCGCTGCCAGGCCATGGGGCCAGGGACAGCACCGGAGAGGCTGGCAGTGAGACCCCTCCCGCCGCCTCTGCTGAGGAGCCGGGGCGCTTCCCCGACGGTCACTTAGAACAGGAGCAAAGATGTGCGACAGGCGCGGGTGGCAGGGGAGGGCTCTGCCAGCCGCCCCGGGACCCGGTTTCCTACGTTACCAACCCCCGCCCGGTACTCACGGCGGGGCCGTCGGCCGTGGTGTAGCGGACGATGATCTGGAAGGGCTGGTGCGGCTGGAGGGCGGCGGGCAGGGAGACGGTGAGGGACGAGCCGTAGTCGGTGAAGGGGTCCACCCTGAAGCCGAGCGGGCAGGCGGAGCAGGGCGGCTGGGCGAAGAGGGGCAGCGGCGGCGGCGGCTCGGCGACGGCGGGCGGGGGGCCGGCGGGCGGGTCCCCCGGGGGGGCGGCGGGGGGCAGCGGTCCGGCGGCGATGCAGGGCGCCGAGAGGAAGGTGGCGGTGGCGGGCGGGCTGGCCGCGCAGGGCGGCGCGCAGGGCGGCGGCGGCGGCGGGCAGGGCGGCGGGGGCGGCGGGGCCGGAGCGGCGGCAGCCTCGGCGGGCGAGAAGGCGAAGGCGCAGGGCGCTTCCCCGGCCGCGGCACGGCGGAAAGCGGCCGAGAGGACGCGCAGCGCCGGGTGCACGTCCAGCACCAGGGCGCGGGGCTGCGGGCGCAGCGCGCAGAGCTCCAGCACCAGGCAGCCCGCCAGCGCTCGCGCCTCGGGCCGCAGCTCCAGCCCCAGGTGCAGGTGCCTCAGGCTGAAGAGCTGCGAGCTGGACGCCGACGCCACGTCCGGCGGCGGCTCGGGAGGCGGCGGCGGGGCCGCCGGCGCCTCCGGCCCGGCCGCGGAGCCCTTGCGGCAGCAGCACAGGCCGGGCGGCCGCGGAGCCGGAGCCGCCATGGAGCGGCGGCGGAGAAGGAGGAGGAGGAGGAGGAGGAGGAGGCGGCGGCGGAGGCGGCGGCTGCTATGTGAAATCCATGGGCGGGCGGGGAGGAGGGAGGCCCCGGCGGCCGGAGCGACCGGGGCGGGGAGGGGGAGGCGGAAAGGACCGGCCGAGGGAGCGCAGGGCCCGGGCCCGGACAGCAGCGGCGGGCGCGGCCGCCGGGGGGCGCCGCGGGGGCGCCGAGGGGCGCTCGAGGGCGGCCCCGCCCCGCCCGCTGCGCGCGCACCCGCCCCGCCTCCGCCCCGCGGCGCCTCAGCCCGGCCCGGGCACGGCCGGACACAGGGCGGGCGTCGGGACAGCCCCGGACACCGGCACCGCTCCCGGGAGAGCAGCGGTCACTCGTTCATTCCCTCATTCCCTCACAAGGCTTGGGTATCCGCGCCTGCCGCCCGCGGCTCCGTCCAGCAGTGCCCCTTTCACAGGGCAGCTTTAAGCGGCCCACGCAGAGCTTCCCTCCTCTCCCATAGCCCAGCCCCGGGGCCTGGCCCGGACACACCGATCCCAGCACTCCTGCTCTGGGCTCGGCCATTGGCCACCATATCCCGCTCGGATCACTCCTGTGCCCTCACAGCCCGCTCTGTCCGCCTGAATGCCTCACTTGCACCGTCCCCAGCTCCACCACAAACACGCCCAAAGCCTCCACCCCACGGCTCCTAGCAGGGCTGATTCTCATACCCTCATCCCATCGGTCACTAGTTTGGCTTCCTCACTCTTCATGGTCACAGCCCCACATCGAGCTCACAGCTAACCCTAAATAGCCTCCCTTCTCCCTGCATCCCCCCACATCCGTGTTTTTAATCCCTTCTCTCCCAGCTGCGCTGCCCATAGTTTCCTGCCTCCAACTCTCACTGCAAACTGGCCCCAGAGCCTAGGTCAGACATAGTGTACTTTATCTTCCCCAGAACTCGAGGTAATCAATCACACACCCTCTACTGCGGCCTCCCTAAGTGGGAAAGGGCAGAAATCACAGTTATCAGCTTTGTACAAGCACTTGTTTCTCTGCGTGGCAACAGCAGGAGTCAGCAAGCTGGAAGGAAGGAGGTGTGTGCAACTAACTGTGATTTGCACTCCCACCAGCCCAAGAGAAGTGCAGTCTGCCCCATGTAATGACACTTCTGTAAGTTATTTTCACTCTAATTTTCACTGTTATGCTTTGCCTACCTCGCTGCCTGATGAGGCTTCAAGGCACATATTTTGGAAAAGACAGGAACATTTCTCACATGGTTGTGGATTTAATGAATCCACAGTGGTACATTCTGAAAGCCTCCCAAGCCTTACACTAACAACTGCAGCATCTGCACCAAATTCCAGCTCAGTTTCCACTGCATCATCACACCAGAGGCACAAACTGTGGCCTCAGCACATTGTAGCTGCAGTTACTGGCTCAGCCAAGGGTGAAACAAATCACAATATCACCCTCCACCGACCTAAAGCTAAAGAAAACCTTTGTGTAATCACATATATATAGTAAAGCATATGCTACAGTTGCAGTGAAAAATAACAGGATAGCACTCAGGCTCTTTGGTTGCTGCGTACAGCACCCTGCACTTTCTCAGCGTTCTTTTTAAGCACCTTCAAAAAGAAATTTTGCCTTTACAATAAATCCCCTTGTAACTAAGAAAAACATTTTTTTCCTGCCATTTTTGCTGTCCATGTCCTCCTTTAATAAATCAAATGTCCTGCTTTTATCCTTCTCACACCTTCTCACACTCATACCAGTTGCCTTTTGAAAAAAATTGGCTCCCTTCAATTTTGTTTCCAGTGATGCACTAAGCCTGTTTGACCTGGCTTTCATCTACAGGTGGTGGGCAAAGCACAGCCCCAGCAACCTCAGGATCTGACCCTGCACAACCTTCACCACAGATAAGGGTGAAATGTCCTCAGATGTTCAAGCCAAAACAACTTTAGGGCCTGATTACACCAATCTAACTGCACTTTAACTCCACAGTCCTTTTAGAAGAATCCTACCTGTGCTTTGGTTGAAGTCCCAAGCAAGTACAGTGTGTCCACTCATCAGACAGATAAGTAAGAACATATTCTCTTAAAGAGGCTCTAAGCTTTTGATAATGAATCGGGATCAGCTGCAATGACAGTGTTTGGACAGAATAAGCAAAACAGATGTAATGAAAATTCCAGAGAACAATACAGTAACCAGTTATCCCAGGCAAATCTCTCTCCTTTTGCACACCTGCTGGTCTTGGGCCACAGCCTTTGCTGTGAGATGTGCTGCTTTTGGCTGGGGTAGAGTAAATTTTCTTCAGAGTAGCTGGTATCAGGCTGAGTTTGGGGTTGGTGCTGAAAACAGTGTTGATAATTCAGGGATGTTGTATAGCTGTTTCTGAGCAGGGCTTGCAAAGAGCCAAGGACATTTCTGTTCCCCATCTGACCAGCAAGGAGGCTGAAGGTGCTCAAGGAGATGGGAGTGGACACAGCAGGGACAGCTGACCCAACTGACCACAGAGATATTCCAGACCATATGGCATTAAAAAAGCTGGAGAGAAAGGAGGGGAAATTCAAAATTATGGTGCTTGTTTTCCCAAGTCACCATTACACACAATGGAGCCCTGCTTTCGTGGAGATAGTTGCTCATGGGAAGTGGGGAATTAATACCTTGTTTTGCTTTGCTTTTGTAGCTTCTGCTTTCCCTATTAAACTGTCTTGATCTCAACTCTCAAGTTTTCTCACTTTCATCCTTTCAATTCTCTCCCCCATCCCACAGGAATGTGTGGGGCTTAGTTGCCAGCTGCTATTAAACCAGAACAGAAGCATCTGCTATCTCCATGCTATTTTGGGTAGGATCTCTTTAAAGAAAGCCTTTGTCCCAATCCCAGTGTCTTTTTCTATTCCTCATAGGATGAAGTCTTCTCTGGATATCATACTATAAATTCTAAAGCAGAATCCAACTCCTGAACATTCCAATCATCAACCTCTTGCAGAATGCTCCAACAATACAGATATTTCAGTAGTCAGATTTGTAAATATTAATGTTTCTTCCTTCCACTTCAGTGACAGGGCCCTTGGCCAGGCCTCAGCTTGCTCCTGTGGTTCAGGATGAAAGTCAGTTCAAAAATTACAGCTCCCCCTGTGAGCAGCAACACTTGAGTACACCTGTGAGACAAGTGCCAAATGAAGCGCAGAAGTGATCACAACAGAAAGAACATTTCCTTCTGTCAGTCTCTGTCTTTAATTCCAAAGTAACAGTGCTGCAGCCAAGGTTTAACAAAATGGTTGAGCTAATCCCTGCTGTTCATAAGTGACTGTTCACCTGCTCCATCACAGACCCTTGTCTGATACCTTGCTGAGCTGTTTCAGGTGGCCAAAGCTGCAGCAAAGATTCAGCTCTTTAGGAGAGTAACTGGGAAGCAGCAGTTTGGGGCAGTGAGCGCTGAGCAGTTCCCTCTCACACCTATGCTACTGTTACAGCCAGCACCTACTGAAAAGAGCAGCCTCACTTCACCTCCCTTCCTGTGGCTGGTGCCTTCCTGTCTCCTCCTTTGTACAGCATTCATGCTTTCAGCAACTTAGCTTTCTGAACTGGACCACACAAGAGCCACTGCTGGCATCGGAAAGGGAAGAGGAAGTCCCAGCCTGGAAGAAGAAGGAGGATAAGATCAGGATGGCTCCCCTTTTGCCTAGACTGCCATTAGCTCAGCCTTAGCTGCAAAGTGAAGCCACACACTGACCCCAACAGCAGGCAAAACCAGGTACATTAGCCCATTTCCTTCAAGGGAAATATTGAAATCCATGGGGTAAACTCCAGGCCTGTGAGCAGGGTAAGGTCTGTGCTAGTTAATTCTTGCTTTGGACAAGAGTTAAGAACAACCACAACAATGCTTTTTGTGCTACTTCAAGCTACAGTGAAAGCTCTGTTAATGCCACAATTTGCCTGTGGTACTGGTAGGTAGAAATGCTTTTTTCTGTGACTTTGCAAGTCATGTCACTATAAACAGTAGTGCTTTCAAGTAAAGAAAATGGAAAATCTGAGCCTAAGAAGGTCTTTCACCTGACCTCAGCCCTTATACTTGGCTTGAATACTTGCACTATAAATTATTACTCCCCGTACTACTCAACATACATGTATTGCAAGCTACCCCCATGCTGGAGGGCACAAAAATCACCCACTACACTTTTAAAGAAACAACTTTACTCTGAAGGAAGAAAGACCAGACCATGATGCATGACAAGAGGAAAAAGCTTGCAAACATGCTCCCCAAGGCTCAAAAAGGTGCAAAGCTCTTTATGTGCCCAAAACAAACCACTTAAGCCAATAAAATTTACAAAACCCAAAATAGTTTTATTTACTTTTCAGATTTCTGCCTCAATGAGACATTTTGCAAACATGCTAAGGCTACAAAATGTCCAAGTTGACAAAGACATGCAACGCTGACCATTCAATAAGTCACGGCTATCACAGGAACGACTGTGTCCCCTGGGCCACAGGTCCCAAAAACCAGGGATGGTGTACAGTGATCATGGCAACGCACTACGCAGGACCCAGTAACCTGAGGTAGGTCATTTACAGTAAGAAAACCATGTCCTACACCAGTGTTACATCCTGATCAACAGGAACCTCTCTCTAAGGTTCCAGAAGACGTGGGGTCGAGGACTGCTTCCTTAACAAGTGTGCAAGAAAGAAACAGGAAATATCAATGTTGATTAATCTTAGTTTAAGTAAGCAGAACAAAGAGTTAGTGTTACCCATGCCAGTGAAAGCCAACCTAAACCTCTGAGGAGTGTTAGCAGCTTCAAGATAAAGAGTCAGTCAGCTGAAGCAACTCTGAAAAGGCTTTCCTGCCAGCATACAGGGTACAATTTGAACCTTATGATTAATTTGTTACAGATCATTCCACAAACAGTAAGATTTTGGTTGTGTTAGATCAGCGAAGCAGGAAGAGCTTGGGCTTGCTTGCATTAAAATAAACTCTGCTGATACAGTAAGAAATACTGTGTCAGGAAACTGAGAAAATACAAGGCCTTAATGTGACCCAGGAGTGATTCTCCATTCAGATCACTAAAAACCCTGCTTTGGAAAAGCATCATGGAAGCAGCAGCCGCTGCCGTGGTGAACATTAGCGATGGCCCAACTAGCTCTGATAAATTACAATGCAATAGTTACACCACAGAGCTCTTCTCTGCTGCGCTAGACAAAGATGTGACAATAAAGGACACTATTGCAAAGCTTCACTTCCACTCAGACACGCAGAAAATCCGGCACTAGGGAAAGACGAACTGTAAAAGACAAAACATTGTCTGATACAGTCCGATAACAAAGCCAGATCTCTGGTACCATAAACTGTACAAAAATGATAGAAAAGAATATGCACTGTTATTAATACAGTGCTTATTTTAATATAAAATAAACAGCTTACATTTCCACTGTAAATATAGGCTATATACAGAATTATGTATAGATATAGCTACATGTATAAAGCTTCATTATAGGCCTCTGATACATTTATAACTATGGCTCCCTGAGCCATTTGTAGAGTGCATTTAATAACAAAAAATTAGTAGTATGGAATAAATACAATAATAAAAACATGAGTTCTTCTGACATGGTTTTAAAAACTCTCTGGCTTGACACATTGTGCTAAAAATTAAAAGATGAAAAGACAATAATCTGCGAGGAGGAGGAAGAGCTGGCCTGCCACAGGCAGGGAGTGTAGCTCTCCAAAATTAAAGTGACTTTGCCCTGAATTTCAGCCCTTGACAGCAACCTTGTTCTCTGCAGCAGCAAACATAGCATAGAAGCGCGAGTTCTCGTTGGCCAGAAGGGCAGTCGGGGTGTCAAATTCCACTACCTGAAAGCAAACAAGGCAGGTAAAGTATGTCAGTAAAATTCAGCAGAGAATTGACTTCCACCCCTTGGACTTGTGATGTGTTGGTAAAGAACGGAAAACACAGCATTCATCTTTAGTGAGACACCAGGCACTGAAAGTACCTGCATTTAAGGACACTGTAACATGGAATGCTTCAAACTGGCTCAAAAACTGGAACTAGCCCAACAGGAAGCAACCTCTGGTGGCTCTGGCAGAGGCAGATGCTATGGGCTTCTGCCTTCTCTACCTTTAAGAGCCTTGCCCAATGTTCTTGCATTTCACTGTTTATAGCTCCCAAATGGAAGCCTGAAAAACAGGTAAAGTATCTGCCATAGGTGTGCTTGATGGCACAGGGCTTGATGAAAGTAATGTAATGGGAAACTGCCCCAGAGCCCCAGCAGAGATGTTTATGTTATTACCCATCCCAAAATTGACCTACAAAGGAAGCCTCGAAGAGATTTTTAAAGACAGACTGTTATTCTATAGTACTTTCTTGGTGTGAAAAAAATTTTTGCCATCTTTGATCTTGTCACAGGCAGCAATTGATTCTACTGGACTATTATTACCAAGGATATGAATGAACAGAGGATTTTCTGCCCTGCAATGCAGCTGTTCCCTCAGTTCAGTCTGCACACATGGCACCAGCAGACCGGGGGCAGCAACACCTCCCTGCTCACCTGTCCCTGTGTTAGCACCATGATCCGATCACAGCCCAGGACCGTGTGCAGGCGATGAGCGATTGTTAACATAGTGCAGTCTGCAAACGCCTCTCTGATGGTCTCCTGGATCAGTAAGTCTGTCTCTGTGTCCATAGCAGCTGTTGCTTCATCCAGGATCAGTATCTGAAAGCAGCACAGAATCCTGGCTGTTACCCATGGTCACACCTTCCCTCTCTGAATATAAAAATACATTAAGAGTGGGCAGAATGGCCACAGCAAAGCATTGTCACAACTGGCAATCCTTACAGAGTTGTGGGCACAAACACAGGTTTTTCAAGTACCCTTTCAGTTTCCTCTATGCAATTGCCTTCAACAAAGTGTATGGATGACACATTTTATTATCACATCCTAGAGCTGCATGTGGATTATGACCTGGGCCTCAAGTCTCCACTACTTTCAATTTTATATTCCATAGATGAATCTCCAATAGAATTTTTAACAGTAAATTGATTTGACACATCCCTGGTGGTAACATTCCTCCTGGAACGAGTCAATACTGACTAGGCTTAATAGCTTTCTTACAGTGAGTAAAAAGTCTCTTCCCCTCAGACAAACTGATTTGGACTGATTTCTTGTCAAAGCTGAACTGGACATGCTTTGTGCAGGTACTGCAGAGACAGCAGTAACTTCTGCTGAGTAGTCTGACTTTAAAAACAGATGCAGGACTTTACAATATTATGGTATGTCACATTTCAGAAAAAAGGCAGTTAAAACCAGAATCCTGATCAATCTCAATCCAAAAGTCCTTTTTCACTGTAATTGTTTATTTTTCATTCCTGAAAAATCTTTCACTTGGCTGGCATAGTATGGTCCCAAACTCCACTTGGAGACCACATTTTAGTGGAGAACCATGTAGAAGAAAAACACTTAGCTCATAGTCACAAAAAGGTGGAAGAAGGGAAGAATCTGATGCTTCCCAGTAACAGGACACTGAAGAAATGATTGTCTGACACACTACTGTTAGCACTTACAAGCAACACCTTTTCAATGGCAGGACATTAGGACATTGCAGGAGCGGGCTACAGATACCTTCCCGTTTGTTTTAACCTTACACCTCTCTGGGTTGCAATAATCACCGGTATGATTCCTCTGACAGACAAAGATTCCAGCACAAAAAGAAGTCTTGTTCCATCCTCAAATTCTGGTATCTCTAGCTATTTCTCTCCCTGCTGTGCTCACCTTGCAACGACGCAGCAGAGCTCTAGCTATACACAGTAACTGTCTCTCTCCAACAGAAAAGTTCTCCCCATTTTCCATCACTTCTGAATCAAGTTTCATAGGCAGCTGTGCAACCTGTGTGGGAAAGAAGAGGCAAAAATCTTAGAGCACTGCACAAAATCTTATAAACACAAACAGATCTCCTGACAATCTTTGTCACCAGCAGAAGAGTGAACCTAGTCCCTGCAGGAATTCCTGCAGCCATACCTGCCACCTGGCTTACATGAAAAAACTGGAAATGTCATGGCAGCAAGATTTACTGCAGAGGGCCTTGCAAAGGGCAGGTTCTAAGTTCAGTATAAATTTGCACATGTGACATGTACAGTCACAAATGGAAATGTAGAATGCACACCTCAGGCACATACAGAAAAATATAATTTGAAATGTTTTAACACCCTAAAAATCCCTTGATCAAGCAGCACTCTGCTATTCTATATACTAAAAAAACCACAAAATATGGCATGTCCCTAAAAACCAAAAGTAGCAGTCTGATAAAATCATGGGAAAAAAGAAAAAAAATTGGTCAAATAAAGCACAGAAAACAAGGGGGGGAAATGTAGAGAGAAAGACCTCTAAAGTAGCTACTAACAGATTACGTTGCTTTGGAAGTCAAATGCAAGCATCCATCTCCCAGGGCACATAATACTTACACACTCCTTCATGTGAGTCCTTTCCAAAGCAGCCCAGATTTGTTCCTCACTGTACTGATTGAAAGGATCCAAGTTTGATCTGGAAGGGGAAGCAGAAAACAAGGAGAATTTTAACTCGGCAGTGAATGGCAAACCAACACTGTGCTAATTTATCCAGACAGGCGATTCCCATCTGGCCTTCCACTAACAGTTTCCTTGCCAGGGAAATCAGATGTTCCCAGCACACTGAGGTTAGAAGAGGCCAAAAAACAAGAGTAGAGATGGAAGACAAAGATACTAAAACTTCAACCACATATAAAGGGAAGCAAGACTTCCATACAGGATGATCACACACAGTGTTGCACTGGGCCAGTAAAATCATTCATCTGTGGATTTTTGTTTCAAAACTAGAACAGAAGCTAGGATGCCTGAGAGCTCCCACCTCACCAGGCACCTACTGCATTTCAGGTATAAGCAGAAAAACTGCTCAGTCCCCCTTCTTGCCTTCTTATGGCCTCACTAACCTCACAGTGCCACTGAACAGCACAGGCTCCTGAGGGATTATGGAGAGTTTGCTCCGAAGATCTGCCAAGCCAATGTCATTTATTTTCACTCCATCAATTTTAATGCAGCCTCCAGACAGTTCAACAAGACGAAAGAGTGCCATTCCAAGGGAAGACTTCCCTAAAAATGAGACAGGAAAAACACGACTGGTGTTTCTACAGAATCATAAGTTTTCAGATGAGAAAGCATTTTAAAAGCTGCCCACATCTAAAAAAAGTTTTAAAATACCAAAAAGTCCTGGCAAGCAATGCTCTGCTAAGTTCTGAGGTTCAGCATTTAAACTCCTGAGCAATTGTGGGGGCAGCTCCTAATCTCTCCTCAATAAAGCCATGCCCGGAATACTGCCCCAACCCCACTGCCAAAACCCTGCCATGAAAACCCAATACAGCAATATAAATTATTTATTTAGAAACTCATTTTGAGGTTGATTGAAGTCATCTCACAAACAGGGGTTTGGATTCTTCACATTACATAGTTCTGAGACAGTTCAGAGCCAAACCTGCTTGCAGCATCAGTACAGAATCTTTCAAGAGAGTCAGACAAGCTGCAATGAGCACACTGTAGGCACCAATCTGTACTGGTCAGTGGTTTGGGGAGTTAAATACAATCAACATACTGGCTCAAGCATTGTAGGATATCCCTGTGCTTTAAATGGAAACTTGTTTTCAGTATTGTTTACAGGGATCTTCCTTATCTATAGACATGAATGGAAACCTCCACTGACAGAGTGCTCAGCCCCTCCTGTACAAGCAACTTACTCAAACACAGGAGAACCAATATGACTGCCCCAATCCATTCTGTACAAGTAATAATTTAACTCTGCTTAGTGTTTTTCCTTACCTGAGCCCGTCCTCCCCACAATGCCAATCTTTTCCTTCGGTTTGATGGTAAAGGACACTTTTTTAAGTACTAGAGGGAGGTTCTCTCTGTACCGCATCTCTGCATTTTCAAAAACAACTTCACCTTCCTGTGGCCAGTCCAGAGGAGGAGTTTTGTTCTTAATTCGAGCAGGAGCTTCCAGGGAAAGGGTCTTTTAACAAAAATACAGAAGTTCAGTTTCCAGTAAACAAAGCACCAAAGGAAAATTATCAGCTGCAGCTTTCAGCAGTTCTTCCCTGCAGACTCAGCCCAGATCATTTATGGCAGTTTCACGATGAGCTGTTTGGCTGGATGTGGGCCCAGTGGTCCAGAAGTTTGCTGTTTTACACTGACCACACTGTTAATTCCCCTCCTGTTGCCTCAGTAATGGCATCACTCCTTCTATACAACAGTGGTTTTCATAAATGGAATGTATTTTAGGCCTATTATTCATCGGCACAATCTTATTGAGTTTCATGGCACTCCAAAGACTGGATGCAAAATCTAGTGCATTTCTATGCCTCATTTGCTATGCCATACCAGGGTCACCACTGTTGATTTTGACACAGAAGAGAATGTCCAAGTAACACATGAAATGCCTCTTCCTCATGTTCCCCTGTCCTACTGAATCACTGAGTCAGTCCCCTCCAGCCTGCTCACTTTTGCTATTTCACTCTGTCCCTTATTGAGAAGTTCACAGATTAAACAGAAAAGCAGAAACTCTGAAAGCCAAACACAAGGCTTTATAGCATGTTTACAGTGAAGTCAAGGTCACTTCCCCATACTTGGCACAAGCACCCTCAAAGAATGGCAACAATCCTATCATGGGATTCACCTCATGTAACTGAACCAGGCCATGACAACTCCTTTATAGTCTCTAGAAAGAGAGATCTCTACAAATGCTATAAAACAGCATTTCTGCAGTGATTTTTCTCATTCTAATATAAATACTTCAAACAGGTAATAAACTGCCCTCTAGAGACACCCGTTTCCTACAATGACCATTGAGAGATCCCACAGGGATGGCAGCTGTGGACATCTGCAGCATCTAGTTAGAGGCAGATTAATTGTACACCAGGGATTTGAGAGAAAAACAGACATCTGCTATGATAGTGCTCCCATTCTTTGAGCTTGGTGTTCAAAACAGCAGCCTTGAGCCCCCACTGAAAAAAGCCAAGCCTGGGCCTTAGTAAGACCCAGGACCTGAATGGTGTTTCACTGGCCACCCACCCTTCATTTCAGCATCAAACTAGTTTTACAGTTTCATAAGTGGCTGTCTAGAGATCAAAATTTTTAAAAAATCACAGTGTTTCTTGATAGTGATATAGACTGAGTGACATAACTTTTAACAAACCCCAAACAACAGTCTACAACTGTAGGTTTTGCCACTAAGGGCCTGACTGTGGTAAACCCATCTCAGCCCAGTGAGAGATAAAATATTTGGCACAGTTGTCAACTTGTGTGATCACCAAATCTTTTATACGCAGAAATTTTCTACTTAGATGCCTGCAGAGGATTTATTTAACCGAGGGAGTGAGCAGGTTTGGGGCTTTTGTCTTCTGTTTCTTAACCTGTAGATTAAATCCACACACTTGAAAAAAACTACTAATATCAACTAGTAAATAACCCAGATTTACCAAATCAATAAATCTATCTCCCTCTGAGTTACAGGAAACATTAAATGGAAAAGCCTTTCACCTCACACACCAGACCCAGCAGGAGGTTTTCTCCTGGCTTTCCCCACTGACCTATGCCCAGTTCTGCACACACAAATCCCAGTTACAAAGAAAGGGTTACAGATAATCAGAGCAGCTTGCTAAGCATTTAGCCTGGCACATTTATCATGTTCAGCTGAGCACATTTCTCATGTTTGCAGTAAGAGCATTCCCTTGACTTTTCAAGCATACAGAAATATGTTACATAAGACAGCTGTGGAAAAGTAGGTTTATTAGGTTGAAGTGGAATTACTTGTAGATAAAGTAACAAACAGTTATCTGTGTTTAAATGAAGGAATTCCATTAGGTTTGGAATGAAGGATGCCAGAACACCATCCTTTTGCTGTAAAATAATGTTTTGAATCCCTAAGTTACCCCTTTCACACCCCCCACTCTTCACTGTGAGTGTCAGCAAACTTCCAATAGCTTATGTAAACCCAGCAATGCCTCCAAGTTTAGTTACCTACCAGCTCTGGGGCCATTCAGCCCCCCTGTGCTGATACATGTGCTTCACAAAACAAACTCACTCTGCAGTGTTACAGCACAGGCTTTAGCGCCTTTCCAAGATCAGGAATGTACATTCTGTACTAGGGCAGCCTATGGCTGAGGCCAGCAATGTAACAAACACCACAAAATTTCACAACAGGCAGTTGAATGCAGTCCTACCTTGATATAGTGGTCAATCCTCTCCACTGAGGTGAAACGAGCTTCTGTCTCTGAAGCCAGTCTGACTGTAAACTGGAATAACCCTGTTAACTGAAGAGGTGAAAGAAAACATTTTTAGAGCTGTGACTTGTTATTGAATTAAGAGATGAATGTGACCAGCAGGATCAGGGCAGTCACTGTACTTGGGACTGGTGAGGTCACACTTTGAACCCTGTGGTCAGTTTTGGACCCCTCACTACAACACAGAGGGGCTGGAGTATGTCCAGAGAAGGGCAACAGAGCTGGGGAAGGGTCTGGAGTCCTGTGAGGAGCAGCTGAGGGAGGCAGGCGGGCTCAGCCTGGAGAAGAGGAGGCTCAGGGGGATCTTATCACTCTTGACAACTCCCTGAAAGGAGGGTGTAGCCAGGTGGGGTTTGCTCTCTTCTCCCACTTAACAAGCAATAGGACAAGAGGAAACAACTTCAAGTCGTGCCAGGTTTAGATTGGATGTTAGGAACATTTCTTCACAAAAAGAGTTGCCAAGCACTGAGACTACCCAGGGGAGGGGTGGAGTCACCATCCCTGGAGGTATTTAAAAGTTGTGTAGATGTGGCACATGAGGACATGGTTTAGCGGTGGGTTTGGCATTGCTGAGGTAATAGTTGGACTCAATGACCTTATTGCTGTTTTTCAACATAAAGAATTCTATGATATTTGATATTCTTGACATCAGGCACCACATAACTAAAGTCTTCAAGGCAAGTTAATTAAATAGTTCATTTTAAAATCACCATGATTTATGAATCCCTTGAGAAACCAGCAGCTTAGAAACTTTTCCCAAGAGCAACAGCTTTAAATATGAGGTGTCTAAGCTCTTTCATTTCCCCTCGGCGCCACAAGGAGGCAGAAGAGGCCAAACAGCAGCTCCACAGAGTGCTCAGAGCCCGGCAGCTCCCCTGAGCCAGCGCTGTTTGCTCATTAGCAATATCTACATTAAAAGAGAAATGAAGTGTTACAGTACATGGTCACGCTCACCTGCACAGCATATGAGATGGCCAGCCCAGCATAGGCAGGAGGGATCTGCCCATGCATCAGGACAATCATAAGGCCAGTGGTTGTGATCAGAGCAATGCTGATGATGTCCAGGCGCACGGCCAGCCAGCGCATCGCGCAGCTGAACAGGTAAAATGGGGCCTGGTTGTCATCCAGCAGCTCCTGGTACCTGAAACAAACACGGCAAAGGTTAGTAGAGTCCACGAGCCTGACGTTCTACAAATATCAGATCTACTTAAACTCCTGTTCCAGTATCAGGATGGGAATACTCATCACTGACCAAATTTCAAACCAAAATATGGTGGCAGGGTTTGCCAACTTTCCCCACCACTGCTCTTCCCAGTTTTCCCTTACCCTTCCTTCTGTTCTCCCAATTTTTTTCCCCAGAAAAGTAACTTTCAGTCATAGAACCAATGATCCATCAAGACCCCAGTGATAAATCCTTCTGAACACCAGAAGCTGTTGCATTCAGCTTCGTGCTCCACCATTCCCAAATGGATATCTAGACTGACCTGTGCAGAAATTCCTGTCCTTTGTGGTAGGCATGGATTGTGGAGAGACCCTGGATGCTAGATGTAATGTGAGACAAGAATGGAGACTGTGTGATGTTGTCCAGACGCTTGAGCTCTCGAATAAAGACTCTGGAAGGGAAGAAGCACTTTGAGTTTCATGCAGAACCACCATATGCCAACCACTATGTTGTACTTGAAGGTGAAAGCACCTTTTCAGCCAAAGCAGCTGGTGCACTTACCTAGACACAACATGCAGAACTGTGAACAGGACAATGAGGGGCCCCACAGCCACCAGGAACCAGGGGAAAACCCCAGAAATCACCCCCACACAGAAGAACACAAGGATGACGTTCTGGATGAACATTTCCGCTTGAAACGGCAACCGAACGTCAACTGCAGAAATAGAAGGAGAAGAGGAAGATCTTGAGTACAGAAAACTAAAACAACCCATAGAAATCAACTTAATCCACCTGTATCTCAGTAGTAAACACATGAATTCCTCTTAAGTTACTCAAATTAAAAATGTACATTTTCATTGGGACATTTTTACCTTCTGAGTTACTGGCAGTCTAATTATTCCAATTTGCAGAAATAGCACTGATGGAACTGACCTAATTACCACCTCTGCTGCACATCAGCTTCACTCCAATGTTTTAAGTTGTTCCTGCATTAACTGCTGAGAGCCCTTGTGCAGCCTGGAGGTACAAAAGTAGCAGCACATTTCCTTCTTCATAAGCGGATGCTCAGACCTGAGCTATCAGCTGCCTTCTAGGATCGTAACCCAGGTATATCCCAATTGCTGCTTTGTTTATTCCAAGTGCACATTTGGCAACAGACAGGGTATAATCACCCCAACAGCAACAGACTGGAGAGTATTCAGGGCTTAACTGGGAGGTCTGAATGTGGGATTTACAGGGCACAGAGTGAGAGATACCTTCATCCATGTCTTTGGAAAACCTGTTGAGGATCCTCCCAGTGGGTGTAGTGTCAAAGAACTTCATGGGGCTACGCAGAATCCGTCGGAAGAGCTCATCATGGAGCCTTGAGGATGCTCTGAGAGTACCCTGACAACAGAGAAAACATTGCAGGGTTATAAAGCAGTGCTTGCCTTCCCACCACCCAAATATTCTACTCTGTTTCTCTCTCCAACCATAAGGTTTTCTACTGCATTCTGTGCTTCCAACCCATGGAGGAAGCTATCAATTTGGGCAGAAGTTTAGCAGAAACATGGTGCAGCCTCAAGAGCTGGCTAAGGGAACATTACAATCCATGACTGACTTCAGTTCCAAAGTCTCTCAGGTGATGACCAAAAGAACCACAGTGGCAGAAATTTGCAGAAGCAGGAGTAGGGGGGAAACAAACACCAGCACTGCCACCTACCTTTACGAAGACCACACCACGCACGGCTTTCAGGATCAACATAACTGCCATAGACAGAGCATAGATGCCAGCATAGTAATGCATGTGAGGGTTATCTTTCATACTGTTGCTTATGACAGTCTCATTTCCCACAGTCACCGAGGTGTTCTGTAGAAAATTCAAGGTTTCAGAGGTTGGTTAAGGCGAGGGTGAAGTATGATGTATACATTACACGTGATAGAATTCAACTGCCTTGTGTCTTCTCCCACTATATTTGATATTTCTTCTTTAAACTACTTCAGTGACTACTGAATACTTCAGAAACTTTTCCCTGGCAGAGACGCTTGACTTGTTGATCTGTAGCCCTTGATCTTTTTCCTACAATATCTTCCAAAATACTACCACAATCCCTATTTGATTCTTGCTTATTTCTTGCGCTGCTTTGAACGATACTTGGATACCATCATACAGCCATATTCACCTTGCATAGATCTTTATCAAACACTTATTTCTGCCACTATGCAATAAATTCTTTACTGTCACACTGTTATACATTCTCATTCTCTTTTATTTTTGCTCTTTAAGTATGTTTAAGGACCTCATTGCTGATGCTAATATTGTTGTCCATCTGCACTTTATTATTTCATCTCTGAGATTCATACCTTGCCCTCTGTGCCCCCACAAAAAACTCTTGCAGTTATATCTGGATTTTTAAATGCAACAAGATTTGCAAGCAAAGCCCTGAGAGTGGGGAAAAGCCCAAACCATCCCAAGTCATCAGGATCTCCAAAGCAATTTCCAAAAGTCACCTGACTCAATTTTTACATATTCTTACAAAAATTATTCTGTTAGGTATAAGATCACATTTAAACAAAAAACAACATTCAAATTAGCTTGTTGGCCCCTTTAATATTTTCACTTCCTCTTCTTAGACTTACCAAAAAAATGAACAAGAGGGCAGCATTAAACCACATAAGTTATTATATCTATCTATCTTTCTCATTACTAGAGCTCTCTTTTTCTTGGAGATGAACTCCCTAGTGAGACCACCTCCTGGGGAGCCTTACAACTTATTTAAATTAGAAAGCACCATTTGGTCTCACAGGACTGCTTGGGATTAGTCTAGCAGAACACCCCCAGCCCATTAGACACAAGAGTAGAAAAGCTATTGAACTTACTCCACTGCCTTGCTTTATCCAGAAACTCAGCCACCAGTTGCTAAAGGCTGTGCTGCCCACATTCAGCACAAACAGCGCCATGATGATGAGGAATGCAAAGGGGCCTCCAGCTGCCTGAATGTAGACACCATAAACAGACCAGGGGACAGAGCCTTTGCCTTTCTCTTCCAACTGGACCAACTGGCCTGTGAAACAACAGAAGATGAAGAAGGAATGAGGAAAGCTCTTCCATGAAACTCCTATAAATTTGTGAACACTCAAAATTAGTCTTTCAAACTGTGCAGAGTACTTTCAGAAACACACACTTCACGCTTAGAACTCAGTGGTTCAAACAGTTTTTCAAGAAGTCACATTTCTGCAGAATCATTTAAGTCATGGTGCAGCTCAAAAAGCCTCATCAGCACAGACTTAAATGTTAGGCTGGGATCAGCCTCACTGTTGCTTTTTAAACCCTGAAGTTCCAAGCTAACATTAAACAGAGGTCAGACCTTCCCTTCATCCATAAATGCCATGTCCTGCCCAGGACTGAGTGCCAAGCTGTACACATGGCCCTCTTAGGACAGGAGGGAGAGGTGGTGCGGGAGACAAGGCAGTACCAGCTCCTTTGTGTTAATGGCATCTGACTGAACTTAAACATTGTACAGGCATCCATATCTAATGAATTAATTAATGTTCTTTGCCCACTGCCTGTGTCCTATAAACCACACTGTGTGATTAGGATTGAGACAGCTTCCAAACCTGAGAGGTACATTAACAATATATTTTGAAGCACATGTTTTGAGCTTACTGGAGTACAAAATAGATACAGCCAGAAATTTGATTACATAGTTACCCTCTTCTTCCTTCTTTACAACTTTCTCCTTCTTCACAGACCCTGTTTTGGTACTTTTATCCTGGGGCCTTTTCAATGAATTGTTTGTGTTCTTCTTTATATTAATCTGCAGGGAAACAATGACACTAAACAGAGGAGTTGGCTTTGACATTTTAATATCTAAACACAAACTTTTATTTATCTGCCACCTAAGAACAAAGGCTTTCAATAGCTCAATATCCTCCTTGATGCGAATGCTAGCTTCACAGTTATTACAGATGATTGCCAACTCTGACAGATTAAATTCTCCTCCTCTATTAGTCTAAACTACTATCAACCTGTACAGGTTGTACAGTGCAAGGGTAATTTCCAGGATCAGTGAAATTATGAGTGTACGTGGTAGAGGAATGATATTCCCACTACTGCAAGAAAGATATCACCTCCCTATCCCTTGTAAAAATAACTCACATTTTTTTAAAGAGGCTTTTTTCCCCAGGCATCCCAACACTTAGACACATTTCATGAGAGCTTTCTTAAGAAAAGTCAGGTTAACTTGATCTCCCAGAAATCCAATATCCAAACACTAAAGTGACACACAAGCACTGCTCTAAACCCAGCCTTCTGTCCATAACTGGGAGTTACTGCCTGTTCAGAGTCAGCCTACATGGACTGAAATCCCTTGCACACCATGTTCAGGGTTGCCTTCCCACATTTTACACGAGATCAAACCACAGAGAACCCAACTGATCATCCATTTATTCTTATCCCATAGGGAATGCAATTTAATGGTCTTTCCATGAGCTAATGTTTACAGCGACATTGAAGGTCAGCCAAGCATGAAGACTGGAGAATCTCTTGTTCACTATCATTACATTAGTCTTAAAATGGCAGAACTATTATCTTCATGCCTCAAAGGATATGCAGAGCAATGCATTATATCCTTTTGCTTCTTTCACAAATATCTCCCAGGAGAATGTGTCACCAAACACCCTCTATATCTGCAATTCTCATAACGCTTCCTTCTCAGAAATGTTTTGTTTTAAATGTCTCATGAGTAAGGAGCCTCTCATCTCTTAAAAAATAAACTGGTGATGTACTTTTAATCTTTTCTTTCTAAGAGAAAATGCACACAAAATTTAGACAAGTTATTATAAATCAAAATGCCAAGATCCTTACTCTAGAGATTAATTTCAGGAAACAAAGAGGAGAAGGGTGGGGAAAACTAAATTGCTGAAAATTTACATGTTGTTGTACTGAATGTTTCTTGTTATTTTCTAGATTTACAACTTTTGCACCAACTGAAATACTACAGCACATATTCAAATTTGCATTTACAGACTTTTTTCATGACAGAATTAGTGTCAAGGCAAAACATTTTTTCTCAAACTCCCTCAAAACAGAGCATTTTCAGTTATGCCTCCAAAATACTGTCACATCTAACTTTTGACAAGTTATGTCACACCTGCTGTGCCTCAGTCACACTCCACTGAAAACATAGTAACAAGCCAGTAAGAATTTTTTCAGACAAAGGTTGTTGAAGATCTGTGCTAATTCAGAGGTAAATTAAGGAGTGGAGTGTACAAGAAGAGAACTTCCTGCTCTGAGCATCACCAGGGGAGACACTACAATATTTTCATTATTAACTCATGAGCTCATTGGCAGAGTCCTCTCTAGCACACATTCCCTAAAAACAAACTGTGACAAAGTGCTAATGAAGCAGAGATTATTCTATAGGAAATCTATTGGTCAGATCAACACATGAAAATGTGTGAAGCCATTTTCCACATTTCCAACAACACCACTCGGTTCACCTCAGAATGGTCAAGATTCAGAGCACTTTAAAATAAACAAGTACCTCGATATGTGGTGTTTCTCCCAGCTGTAGGCTATTAAATATAGTTGCATAATCGCCATTTAAATTCATCAGTTCCTCATGACTGCCTCGCTCGGTAATGCAGCCTTCTTTCATGAAGATCACTTCATCACAGTCAACAAGATACTGGAGAAAGTGGCAGCAAGAACAAGTCTCTATCACGATGTTCAATAACTGAACACTCCCACACAACCCTTCTCAGGAGCTTGTAGGCACTGGCACACAGCACACCTATGCCCACACAACAGACAGCTGATTTTCAGAGGTCCTCCTCTGACTAGAGCACCATGATTACTCACACTACACAAATAAAAAGTTTGTGTCCTATCAAAACCCATCTCTTCTGGAAGACATGACTCAGGATACTTAAACACTGCAAATACTGATAGACTAAACACTAATATTTCTGTGCACAGAAGACAGCAAAAAAATGTCAGGTACATCAATTCTGATTTACTGACAACAAATACAACTGTTTTCTGCTGTGATGAAATAGCTTTATAGCATGTTAGCAGAAGTATTTTGGAACAGGTATTTATTTCCCTGGTAAATTTTCTTTAGCCAAGGGTTACCAATCCAAATCAGACACCAAGCAGCACTGGTATCAATTATTTAAATTGTGCTCAGTGCACCTTTGCAAACCTAGTTTATAAATGTAAACCACACATTCTATAGACACACAGGGTTGTCCTGTCACAGGTCAGGGCAAAGAGATTTCCAGTATGAAGACAACTGATTAACAAACCATTTCAAGTAAGTCCAAGAAAGCAAGCATGAGAGATTCAGTACCTGAAGCTGATGTGTGATGAAAAGGACAGTCTTTGACTTCAGGTGCTTCCTTATTGCACTGTTAAAAATGTGATTTCCAACGTGAGCATCTAAGGCACTAAGGGGGTCATCGAGGATGTAAATGTCCCTGTCACTGTACAGGGCTCGAGCCAGACTGATTCTCTGACGCTGTCCCCCACTCAGGTTAGCCCCTCGTTCACCAATCTGCACAGAGACACACACCCATCACTTTACTTCTTCAGCCCCATGCAACATAGATGACCATAGTAAAGCAGACCATAATATTCCTTTTTATATATTTGCATAGATCTATTCCCCCATAACATTTTATATTAATACATATACATATTCAAGTTTAAGTGTCCATTTTGTAACGTCATATATTCAAACTCAGGATTAATATGCTTGAAATGTGGCAGTACTTTGCTTATTTTACCTTTTACGAATTAACATAGCCATTTTTTTTCTTAGGTATTTTAAATCAAGTTCAATTAAGTCCTGTTAAGGAAGCTAAAGTTACAACACAATTAAAAAAAAAATCCCAAACAGTCAACATCTGAGTAAAAAAGCAGAGTACAATTCTTAACAATCCAGGGCCCACTAAGGTCAGCTCAAGAGAATGCATTCAGCAGCTTGGCTCATATGCACCCCAGACTGAGGTACCCTCATTCCAGTTTACCCTGCCAAACCAAAACTCTTTTCTCCATCTATTAATTAGTTTAGTATAAGCAAGACATACCTCTGTCAGGTCCCCATTTGGAAGGATGGCCAGGTCAGGCCTTAGACAGCAACCATTCAGCACAGTATTGTATCTGAAGAACAAGTAGATAAATAGTTAAGAACACTGTTTTTCCCCACAATTATTTAACTAGTACAGCATTATATCATTTTCTACACTAATAGCAGATATTCCATCAACCTAAAACAAGTCCTCTGTCTTGGAGTCTCAGGAGAAAACTGAGGGTAATAATTAATCACCTACTTCAAAAGCATTGTGAGGATAAAGACAATCTGTTTTCAGGGATAGTTGGCTAAGGGCCACAGGAAAGTCCCCAAGTGGAGGGGGGGCTATGGAAGATGTCAGCACATTGCACACAGCAGTTGTTGAGTTTGAAGAGGGAAAGGCCAGGACAGCAAGAGCAAATACTACTTTAGTGCTGCTCACAGCAGCTGCTGGTTTTAATCAGAGATCCAGGATGAGGCCCAGCCTCACTGCAAGGAGCAGGGCCAGGCACACTGACAGCCAGCAGCCACAGGGCCACATGCAAGAGGGGCAGGATCCTAAACGGGACTCGGAGGAGACTTAAAGACAGATTCCAGAAGGCTTTATCTGCAATGTACTTTGCATTAAAGTTTTTCCACACTTGGGCCAAGAATTACTGAGCTTTCCTGAAAATCAACAAGCAGTCTGACAAACCTTTCTTCATCATAGTCCTTGCCAAAGAGGATGTTGTCCCGCAGAGTGGCGTTGAGGATCCAGGCCTGCTGGGCCACGTACGCGAAGGTGCCGCTCACGGCGATGCTGCCCTCCAACAGCGTCATCTGCAGACACACACCAGCTGTGAGACCATGCTACCCCATGCTCACAACACACTGCGTTCTACTGAGTACAAAGAAGTGAAATAGGAGATGGGAAAGAGCAGAGCAGAAATACTCAAAACAGGATTTCTCACCTGTCCTAAAATTGCTGAGATAAGTGAAGTTTTTCCGCTCCCCACACTGCCACAAATTCCAACAAGTTTTCCCTACACAGAAAGGAAAAAAAATATGGTACTCATTTCTTACATTCATCATCCCTTTCAGAATTCAGACTACCTTTAGTTCCTCTGAGAGGACAGCTGGATATAAATGACAGCTCTGAAGTGACATAACAGACAAAAAAAAGCAAGAGTCAGCATCTTAACACTCAAATTGTATACAGTGAACACAACCCCACAGTGAAATAAAACTGAAATCAAAAAAATAAAGGTATTTGAAGATCAGCTTCCTTCTTACTAGGGTTACAGGCCCTGAGGATCAAGAAACCAAAAGCACCAAGGCCTGCCTGAACAGAAAGCACCAAGATGCTTTTGAGAGTGATAAGGAAAGAGGAAAAGTCTGAAAGAAAAGAGAATTTAGCATATACGGGTCCAGTCAAACTCCTTGCCAATTAGATCCAGTTTGCTAGACAATATGTACCAAGAAAACACTAGAATTCAGTCACTTTGAAGAATTTCTCTGCAATAGAATGAGTGGGTTAATACCCATATTAAACAATTAATTTATTAAAACTATTTTTATTCCTTTTGTAAAAAATGTAGAGCAATTGAGAAAGGTATATAGGCACCAACATTTTTGACTTCTGAGATAAAACCAGCCTTTACGTTTTCAAGTAACTGTACTTCTATTTGAGGCAATTTTTTAAACTATATGCATTCTCCCCCAGAGTTTAAAATATAGGTATTTTTAGTGTTTAAAATAGCTTAAACTCTCCCTCTATTTGTATAACTACATAAGACAATGTATTAATATCTTCATAAATACATGGATCCCATTATTACAAGATCCAACTGCAAGACTGCAAAGCTTTTTTATGTGTAGATAATGTCACGTATTAAGTTCAACGTTTTCTCTTCGACATCTTACATGCTTTTACCCACCTTGGAGCAATAGCTCCAAATGCTTCTACAATTCTTGAAAACCTGCCTCCACCTGTACTAAAGTTCTCAAGGAAGAAAACTGCACCTTTTTCAATGAAAAGCACTATTATGCTCCATTGGAACACCTAATCACCTAAAATGCTCGCCCAGAACACAGATGAAACTGCAAAATTACCAAACCACTGCAGGAACACACTGTTCACCAGCAGCCCACTGGTAGCTGGTGCCCTGCAGATTCTCTGAGCTCAGTGGCTCCCACACTGTCCTAGGAGCTGCAAACCCCTCAGCTGGATATGGAAGCTATACAGCCTGCCCTTGTTTCACAGGCTGTTTGCAAAATGTAGTTGCTAAAATGGCACAGCTGTTTACAGCAGGATCAGACACTGCATCCTGGATACTGCAGTTGCCATGGATATTACAGGAGTGCACAAAAGCAATATGCTCCATTTCATGCAAAATGAAACAGCACACAGCTCTGTTCCAGAGGGCAACTATAAATGAGGCCATTGAAAAGCTCAGATTTCCTCCATTCATTTCTTCTTACCTTTTCTATCTCCAAGTCAATGTTGTACAGAGTCCTCTGAAGCCGAAGGCTAACCAGGTGGATGATTTTGTGCTCCTCTTCGGGGCTGTGATGGTCATCACTGTCCACTAGAAGATGGCCCTTCTGCTCTGCCAGCACAGCTTGCTGTCCCTCATTCTGTAGCTTCATTTTCTCTTTCTTGCTCTTGGTGACTTTCTTGTCTTTTTTCACTTTGGGGGTCAACTTTGGTGAGCTCTGGACGCTGGCGTGGGAGAAGTCCCAAGCCAAGGTAGCATTTTTCACCTCTATCGCGGTGTGAGGATTGGCTGGTTTTTTCTTTATCATATGAACCTCTTCCATTAGAAATAAACTCTGATAGGAGTTGTGAGAGAGGTGTAAAGATGAGACACCTGATCAAGACTGGGAGACAAGCCTACGGCACACTCACGCAGCAAAACACATCAGGCTATATAGTAGGAGGAAGCTGAAGAGCAAAAGGTGGCTCATTAGTGTAAACTAACTCCAGGTCTGCTAAGTGGCTGGGGCATTCCTGGATGTGGTGGAAGCACTTGGATACACTTGACTTTCACAGAACTGCAATATTAGATGTGATGTGACAGGCACTTCTTCCTTTGACACTGCTTGCAACTGCAGCTCTGTGTGTTCCAGATTAAAAACAAGTGAGCAGAACACACAGGTTGGAGAGGAGAGTCACTTGGGACAAAGTGACTGACTTGTCCTGCACACCAACTCATTATGGAAGGAAACAATAGATTTTAACTTGAGCCTTTACCCATCAACTTTTCTGCTGGGAAAAAGTCATCTTGCACAAGTGTAGCTGATCTATCTCAGGCTGCTTGGCAAGAAGTCAGTCAACTGTATCACGTTTTCCACCACATCCATCAGTATTTACAATCAACAGATTAGGAAGACATTTTTTCACAGTTTAATGACGAGATAAAGTGTTTGCCATTTACACAATTTGTTTTGAACCAAGTAGTTTTTTGTGACTAAAACTTCTCAATTCCCAGCCTTATGTATTCTTGCAATTGCTATGTCTGAATCACACATTCATAAGAAAACTCATACTCATTTACAGAGCCAACAAGTCAAATTTTTACTGTGATGTCAGAGTATCCTCACCTTATGTTACATTTCCTACACAATTTATAGGCAAACTGGGAGAAATTCAATTTCCTTTCCTTCTCATCCCTCCCACAAGACTCCCTTTAGTGCACTTAGATTTAAACAAGGCTGATTTTAGGCTGACTCAGAAGATGAAGCAAAATTGCTCAAAAGCAATGGAATCTCAATCACTCTACAGATCCTGGTTTTCTCACACAGAGGTTTGTTTCATGAATGCATTACACAGAATCCATGTATCTGTCAATGCTTGTGAAAGTTTCTATTTGGAAAGTGCTATTTTCCATTCTGGAAATTTCCACAATGTGTAATGCACTGTTATCTTCAAGAGACAAGACAAAGTAAAGGTCTCCCCTCTGAGTTCATAAAGTACATGCAGTGTATTCATCCTCCAATCCCAATGATGGGAGATAAGACTGCTCATTATCAGTGTTTTACATTTTCTGCCATAGATCTGTTTTGCCAGATCACAACTCCATTTTATTGATATAGAGGAATTTCAGTCATTTAATCTGGTCTGGAAATATAAAGATATCAGGGTTCTATGACCACAGATAAAACCCCACTGTTTTTATCAACCTGCTTACCTAATACCTGATATTTTCAAAAGGCTTTTTTGGTAAAGCATAAAATTTCATTGTACATATGTTGCAGTCTTTTCATAAAAATGTTCTTAAAATGGAGTTAAAAATTATTATACAGTGAGCCACTGAGTCCTTCACTCTTATCTCTTCCTGTGGCCAAATTCAAAATCATAAAATCTTTGAATCAGACTATTTTACTTCTCACACTGCCACTATTTTATTCTTGAACTTTGTATCTCTTGCAGAATCAAATAATCTAGAATGCTAAGCATAAAAAAATACAACTTCTCTGCCATTAAAATCATATTACCTTCCAAGTGTTCCCTTTGCATCTACTGAAGACATACAACACTCCACACTTACAGAGAAAACTGTGAAGCCAAATGACTGCTTACCTTAAATCTGTCAACAGAAACAGATGCCTCAGACAGAGACTTCACTGAGAATGGAGTTACTTTGAGAGCAAAAGTCATTGAGTTAAATACAGTGACCACTGTGAATGCCTAAAAACGAGACAAGGAAAATAATCACACTTTGATGCAACATTCTAACAGCTCCAGCCTTCTAAAAGCTGAAATGGCACAGCAGCAAGTCAAAACCATAGAAAAGGCCCAGTCCAAGAACAACCATTTAGATACTCAACATATTCTCAAACAGCAAATCTATCCAACTCCTTCTCTAGTGCTTTAAACAGACCATGACAACTTGTTCTGTTTGTAAGTCAAATTCCACATTAACCTACTAGTGAAGGCACAAATGCAAATCCTATTTTTAGACATTTGTGCTGTTTGTATCCAAGCACACTGCAAAACAAAAAACATCCAGTAATCCCCAACACCCCATCCCCAATGCCCCACCAAAACAGGAGGACTTATTTATACTCAGTCCAAAACCTGTTCTGAGGAAGGTCAGGACAAAAGAGCACCAAGAGCTTTTTGTGCAAAATATAAGACTCCACCTGCTGCTGTCACAGCCATCAGATATTCACTTCTGTGAGCCAGGATACAGCCTGGCCACATGGGCACAGCTACACAAGAAAAGGAAAAGACTCAGTAAAAAAGCCACATAAACTAAAGTATAAAGAATATTTCCAACAGTTTACCTGAGCTGCTGTAAGGTCATAGCCAAGGATCATATGGACAGAAAAGGTCACCACACTGGCAATGACAACTACAATGGGTGCCACTCCCACAGTGATGCTCTGGAAGTAGCCTGCACGCTCCAAGATTTTGCGTTCCTCCTCACGGATTTCTAGAAATACAAAGAGGAGCACCACATTTGAATTGCAATTCAGGGGGTACACACACAAAACAGACAGTACCATAGCACTATAAACAGTGAGTAAGAGACCTAACTCTACACTTTAGTGTTTATCACATTGTAAACATTCTCATAAGGAAAACAATTATAGAGGAGGAAGCTATAATGGTCAAAACTCCACACAAATATAGGGATTTTTTAAGTGATAAAAGAGGAACAAAATTGAAAGATTTAAGATTAGTGTTATGCCACAAACATCATTACACTAGAAGGTGAAATTTTAGAAGCAGGTCTGTTTGTCCAACCCACTGTGCATAACACAGAGGAGCCTGAAGGATGACAGTTCTTACACTGCCTGTACAGCAGCACCTACAGCACAAAGTCAGGATGCACCAGGCTACAAAGTTGTAGCATCTGCAGCAAAGGAGACATTTACAGACTGTGGGAACTCACTTTGAACATTCTGAGAAAATGGTTTGACCCAGGCATACATTTTAATGAATTTAATGTAATTAAGAACTTCATTCATCTTCTGCACACGTTCATCTGTTGTTGCTACGCATTTTCTTCTGAAATAAGCTGTGAGGCGGGACACAAACATCTGAAACAAAAAACACAACAACTCAGGAAAAGCAAGTACCTTCAATTAATTTTCTCTTGTTGCCAGAGAAAATTAATTTTTAATCTGAAAAGGGGATTCAGGGATAGGGCCAGGCAACTGCTGCTCTAACATAAAACTCAGGCTAAAAACATCATTCATTTCCTCCTGCACAAAGCACCAGACGTGAGAGCAAATTCCAACAAAAATTTGAGAGAATAAAGTTGTGCACTTTTACCAATATTGAATAGTACTAGTTCAGTTAAGGCTTCTGAAGCATAAAGTTAACCTAAAGACACATGAAGTTGACCCCCACTTTAGCCAGCCTTTTAACCTGATTCTGTAAGGTAAATCAGGACTTTGCCCAGTCAGATCAATTTCTAGTCCATGCCAGTGCTATGAAGGTAGTAAAACAGTTTTTAATATTTTTACTAAACTAATATAAAACCAGAAAGTTGTGTTTGATATGTTTTAAAGTATCTGCTACTCCTACATTCATCCCATTCCTGGTCTGAAATTCAAACCCAACCCACTACTTCAGAAAGTCTTAACTCCTTGCCTTTTTTCACACACCTGCAAACTCTTTTGAAGTTCCCCATCAATAAAGGAGGACTGCTAGAAAGAACTGGAAAACATGTTCAAACTCCATTCCTCATTACCCTCTAAAATACAACTCCCTTACATAATCCTTACTTTTGGCCAGATAATTGGGCCACAGTGAATCTCACAGTATTCAACCTCCATGGTTTATAAAACATGTCTTATGAATACAGTGACAAATCTTCAGCAGTCTTACAGACATTTTATAGGCAAGAAGATTTTGGCTTGAACTAGCCTATGTCACAGCTCAGCAGAAGCAGGAGTACCTCATCAAGAACAAGCTGCGCCAGATGTGGTGTTTTTCAACATCTTGTGTCGAGTCAAGAAATCAAGAACACTGCTTACGCAACACTGAGCACCATACACAAGCTGGAGGCCCTCATCTTTCCAACATCAACCATGAGCACCTGAATATTCTACAGTTTCATTTAGCTATGACTATTAGTCTCATTTTCTAATTTTATCATTTTGAGCTTCCTGATTCTGTATTTCTGCTTCATACACTATCTTGTAAATGCCTTCAACAAAGTGCAGCGCCATAAACTGGCTAAATCTAGCACATTTCAACACCTTTTATTCAGAACTATACATTTGTCTGACCTAAGAAAAATGAAGCAAGTCTTAACTCTTTCCAACTAACCATTGCTGGGTAGAAGAGGATGAAGACAGCAGATCCCAAGAAGCCTGTTGGTCCCAGAATAATGACATTATAAACCATTCCCAAGATGGCCACAATAGGGCCCCCAGCCAACAAACTGCCAACTGCTGCAGCTTCAAACATCCTCTGACCATCATTGGAACAAACATTAATGAGCTGAAAAACAGACAGAACAGATAATTTAGATTTAAGGCACAGCTCGTTCTCAAAGGAATATATTACACATCCCTTTTCATACTGCCATTTCCAAAACAAGGCTGCAGCTTACCTCTCCAAGAGACTTCTCCTTGATGTTCTTCAGCTTAAGGATTTTCTTAAAGGCCATTGTCAGGACAGCCCCACGCAGTCTGACCCCCGTGCGATAGTTCAGCGCCCAGGTTAGTGCCAGGGACCACGATCGCACCACTTCCGTCATAAAGATGCCAAAAACTAAAAACAAGCTGTACTGCAGGTTGGACTCACTCTGCTGGGTATACTCCAAGAGGTGTTTCACAACGAATGCCTACAGGAAGAAATGCAAGCTTGCATGAACACCCCATCACCCCAGAAGACCATACAATAACTTTATGTTAAGTTAGAAATAAGTAGGCTACTTTGCTTTTAAAAGAGCCGTTTGAAATAGAAAGCATCTTCTTTCCAGAAGTAAAAGGTGTCAATACAAGAAGTACTGTAACACAAGCCCTGCTGAGAGCCAAGCACTGAGTCAAATTTAGTAAGTAAAGAGAGTTTAATTTGGAACCATATTCCTCGCAGCACGCTCCTAATCCTCCGTGTCTTCTAACTTAACATAAATGTGTCAGTTAGCTGAAAGCAATGCATTATCATATAGAAGAGTTTTAAAATATAGTCACTACTTATACATCTGCACACATTAAGAAACATTCCTTTACGTGACATTAAGACCTTTTTTTATTTTATCTTTGGTTTGCTTCAAACGTGCTTATTTGATAAAAAGGAACAATGTACCTACAGTTGTAGAGGGGAAGAGTGAGAAGGACATTTGCAAAACATTCCTGGAAATAAACATCAGCAGTTTAATAGTAAAGAAAAAAACAAGCAGAAAGCACAAGGTACGCAATACCACAAATCATTGGGGATGGGGAGAAAAAAAAAAAAAAAGACAAAAAAATTAACCATTCAATCCCTCCCCATACCCTCTTCCCCCAAAAACATAAACACTTTACCTCAGGAATCACATTTCAAACATCACCTGCAGAAAGAGGACAGCCCCCAGAACCACCAATCCCCAACTCCAGCTCTTTGTGGTCCAATGGCACAACATAACATCATACAATTCACAACCACCAGCATTAAATATTAGTAACTGCGAAACAATAGGCTTTTATTTGAAATGAAGAGTCATCTTATATTGTAACATCTCAAAAACACTATACAACAGGTAGACCATTGTATAAACATACAATCTGCATGTACAGGAAAATTATAAAGGGCTAATATCTAACAGTCAATCTTAGCTTCTAGCAAATTAGATTTAAATCTATACACAAATTTATAAAGGTACAAAAACAGAACGGTATTTGTTCACGGAGTCCAAAAGAAGTCAAACTTGAAGGTACCAACAGAGGACGCTTCTGAGGCTGCACAAATTCTGAAATCTGGTTTCAAAAGTATCCTACAGTAAGGCTTCACAGACAGCAAGAGACTTCCTAGAGAGCTTTTCAACAAGTGATGTTTAAAGATACTGGTGCTTTCGATATACTAGTACAGAGTAGAGAATTACCTTTGCCCACAAGAAAATTCAATTAAAAAATCTGAGACCAAAGAAAATATTTGAGAAGCCTTTCACATCATAGTCCGTTGAAGTCCTCTTGGCTAAATCATGTTTTGCAAGTAGGAGTTCTGTATAGTTTGAAGAGAGGGAAAAAAAAACCCCACCAACTCCAGCAAAGGTTTTGATAGCTACAGCCCAGCACCAAATAACAAAATAAAAAGTGGAGATCAAATTCATCTGTTCAGAGGAAAATAATTCCACACATCAGAACCAAGGAAACATGCTGTAAATAATTTTGCTCTTTTTCACAGGTGTGAATTAAAGCCAGATGTCCATCAGATTCTAGAATGGCCACTGAGAAAATTTACATACCGATCACTGCACAAATGTGAGGAGCTCACATTCACAGATCTAGTGCATTCCAACTTTCTCCTGATTGGATTTAATTTTACATCGACTGTTTGGATCACAACTGCATACAGTTGGTCTGCAGTTACTGTGGAGATTACTGACTTCTTTTTCCAGTATTCAATCCAACATATGCAACTGAGTCACTGAGCAATTGGGGTGAAAATCCCCCTTTTTCCTCACGAGCTGTAACTCAGCATGGTCGCAGACTGCAAGCCTTTTCTCACACACCACAGCATTGCTGAAAGTCTCCCAGAGAGGATGTAAAAAGATAGCAGATGTTTCCTGGGGTCTCATTCCTCCCAAAACTTTAGTGCAATTTTGCAGCACTATTTCATAGATTCAGCATCTCCCATGATGAAATAGAGACCAGCTTATATTATACCCCAATTTATTTTTGTTCCGGAAGAAAGAAAAGAGGAAACAGCAGATTAAAGAATTTTGAAAAGGGAGGGGAAAAAAGTCACAGAAAATTAACATTTACATCTGAACAAGTACTATTCAAATTCATATTAGTTTAATGAAAAGAATCCAGCATAAAGTTATTTACAAAACAAAAACATTACAGCATATCAACTAAGCTAAGGGGAGGAAAGAGCTCCTGTGGCTACTACCGTAGTGGTTGGTACAAGCTGCTGGGCTGTCTTAAGCATTCCCATGGAATAAACATTACCTTACCTTTGCTCTTGGCGGTGGCTCTGGCCAGCAGGAATGCCTCATCCTGACGCAGAAAACAGCCATCCTGAAAATGCTGAAGAACAGCTTCTGTCACTGGTCCCACTGCAGGGCCGGCGTCCCTGCTGCAGCCAGCGCGCCACAGCACGGGGCAGGCTGCAGCTGGAGCCAACGGGGAAACTGGAAAACTTACCTCCCACAGCTTACCAGTCCCCCCTCCAGTAACTGACCAAAGTGTCAAGCTGTGCTCCACTAAAATAGCAAGTTTCCCCATCTCCCAAATGGGAAGAATAGCTCTGAACAGTAGCAAACAGGTACATTGTTCAGACCTGGAGTTAAACCAATTATGTTTAGTAATCAAGAAAACTCTTTGCTCCTCCACCAGAACTTGGAAGTTTTGGTAGCTGATCAAATAGCAGCAAGTATTCATTGGAGATAAATAATATATCACCTATACTAGTACATTCTGATGGTTATTACAAGGCAGTCTGACACATACAGCTGACTCACCAGGCTATATGTTTAGATTCTGTGCCAGATGCAAAATGTATCAAAATAAAAAAAGAGGAAGACCCTTGAAGGATCTGATACCAAAAAAACCACCCAACCAAAGCAAAAAAGAGTCCTTTCCAGTTATAACCATCACAATGCTCATTAGCAAAGCCACAGCCATTTGCTGGCATTTCAAGATCATAGACATTCAATTAAATTTTTTGAAGTTGAATATAGTGTTTAACTCCACTTTTATAATTTTCCTCCAATACATCAGGTTAAGTCAAGTGCTTTTCCTATCTCCTTTCTCATCTTCAGGTGACTGAAAAGGTGTAACAATACAAGAAAGCACTGATATTTCTGAGGAGACAGCATAGGCATATCCCTGAGGCATGCCATTTTTAAAAACAGGGAGGAGGGATGGTAAAGACTTATTTTCATGCCAAATGGTAGAGCCAAAAATGAATTGGGCCTTATTCAGAAAAATGAATAAGGTTGTCTGTAAATGGGCAACTGTCTACAGATAATTTTAAGTTACCCATATCAAGCATCAATTGCAGCAGCAGCCCCCAACATAATCAAGCTGGTTTGTTTTCTCCTTTCCCCTCTGGCTCTCTCTCATTCAGCAGTTTGGCTGAGACAAATTGAGACCACTGCACTAGAGAAATTAGGGGTAACCCTGCTGCAAGTTCTTTGCTAAAGATAAAAGCAGGTCCTCAAGCCCTGTAGTGAAACAATGACAGAAGCTCTTCTTGGGAAAAGCTAGTGCTGTTAAAACCTTAATCATAATTTATTGTTAATTTCCAAAGTACGTTCATGTATTTTATAATAAAGACAACTATAAAATATTACAAAGAAAACAATACCACAGAAACATTCATTGTAATTCATATTACATGAAACAAGGCAAACTTTAAGAAGACTTAAAAAACAGAACATTATTTTTTGATAAGACATTTAAAAGCAGGAAAACATTTTAAAAAGACATTTCACCTAACAGTGCACCCAAGCGTACTTACCCAAGAAATGAACCTCCAGCTTACCAGCACACTGAAACGTGTACTACTAGCAGTAATACTGCTCCTACTCCTCAAGGGAAATGTGTAGAGAATAAATTTAGTCAAATTTCAACTTTAAATCTGCACAGAATGTGCAACAAACAGGTGACAAAAAATGGTGTGAATGTCAAGTCCCATGTTGTTATCTTCAATACGACCCTTAGCAACACACTGCAGCCGTTCCTAGAGGCAACAAGGTTTTCTAACACTTCTACCTGAAACCTGTCTGGCCATTCTCTGTAGGATCAGTAAAGACTACACCCACAGGCTTCTTGAGACCTGCTCACATTAGTCTTTAAGCAGTGTTCTCAGAATTGTTTCGGTCCGCTTCTCGAAGACTGCTATTAATGCCAATAATTTAAGATTAGGGTTTTATCAGACTGAATTTTATTCCAAAATAAATTTACAGAATTTCAAAGAGAAAAACAATTGGAAGACCTGCACATAAGAGTCTTATGAAAAAAGCAAGTTATGCAGTTAAGCTTATGCAGTTAGGGAAGAACTTTAAACTATACTCAAAATCAAAGAGAAAAAAACAAAAAGTCCATTTCCTCCACGATACCTAAACTCCCCCTCCCTTCCCCAAGAACTTGCCTGGGTATTCAGCAACTGATCCATCAGCTGTAGGAATCCTATCTTGGATTATTGAATTGCTCTTGAATTTCACCCCAAAATTTCTAGCTAGTCAAAACATTTAAGTGATTCTGCAATGAAACCTTAAGATTTTACAGTTGGCCATGAGATGGAGCCCTCTGGGGTTGTTAAAAAAAGGATGGATATTACTTACTGGTCCACTGAAACCCGCGAGCTGCGTGATCATCAGACACACTATGGAAAGGATGAGCCTGGTGCGGCAGAAAATCCACACAACCCTCCGGAGAGAAGCATCATCAGGCCCATTTTCTTTTAGTTCTTCCTGCCACAGTCTTTCCAGCCTAATAAAAACAGAAGATTTATGACATTTATTAATGTCATAAATTTTTCACTGTGAGAGAAGGCACAGTCTCATACATACTTCTTTGTTAAAACTCTAAGTGCTTCCTAGCTCAGAACAACAAAAAATAATATTAAGAGAAATAAATACACTCTGTGAGGTAAAGAGAAATATCTATGTAGTGTTACTTCCATAGGACAGAGGGATGAAAAACACAATGCTTTTTTCTTTGCCTGGAGTCTCTTTGGCAATCTTAATATACTGACAGTCTTTCTCTGCTGAACTGACTGAAGACTGCAGAGTCAAAACCTGAAGAAATTCTCATTAACCACAGAGGGTAAACCTGATCAGAAGATCTGATCCACATTCAAATCACCTTGCTACTGACAGTATTATTTCTCATTTTAGCTCAAGAATTTTTCACTGTAGCCTTGAGAAAAAAATTTGTTTTCATAAAAAGCCAGATTAAAGACATGCAAAATCAGAATAATTGTAAAACACTCCTAAAGATAAAATCCCCTAATTTCACTGAAATCAACAAGGCTACAGAAACTGCGCTGCCTGAGAAAGCTGCCTCTGAAAGATGAAAGTGAATTCCACCATTCTGAGAAAGGCAAAACAAAATGCCAGTGCTGTTCTTCTAGGGCAACAGCATACCATTCCCTGCATGTAATAACATGTAATAAATGGAAACAAGAAAACAATAATGAACTACATCTCTTTACCTTCTGCAGTTGACATCTGAAGACTCGTGCCTTGATAAAGACCATACATCATCCATAAACAATTCCCCTTTCTTGTATGCTCTGTGGGCCAAAGGAGTGAGCCAAGAGAAGGTCATGGAGGAAAAAAGCCCAGCATTATCAACCGGGTGCTGGTGTCTAAAAAAATTAAAGAAAAATCACAAACAAATGAAAAAGCAAACAGGAAATGTCAATCTTCAAGAAAAACAAAGCCTCCTCTCATTGAAAGCACTCAGAGTACCCAATGGTCCATGCCAGCCACACTTGCTAAACAAATTCTGATGTTTCCAGTACCAGTCAGCAGACCTACATCTGCAATTCTGCTTTGTCACTGGTTTGAAAAGCAAATGCTGTATGAGTTCTGTGGTAGCCTAAAGACGTACTTGGAAGTGGTCCGTATGGGTTTCAGTGCATTCAGACCATGGTGGTATTTGCCCTTGTGATGCTCTTCATCCAGCATTCTCAGCTGGGAATGCACAGAGATGTCCAGTGGCAGGCCCTCTGCCCGAGCTGCTGCTTCCAAGGCATCCTGGCATTCAATCTGCTTTTACAAGAAAGACAACAGATTCAGACTTCAAAACTACATTTGAAGTCCATGACTCCCATCTCCAGCAATTTTGCACCTCTTTCTTCTGCAAATTATTGTGCAACAATCACAGTCATTTCAATGTCTTAGACCACAGGGTTTATCCTGCCAGCAAAGCCATGGAAGGCACAGGTTCTAGATCTGTGTAAAACAAATTAGTACCAGTATTGCACCTGTGCATTCAAAGGATAAATGGATAGACCAGACTAATCCTGCCACAGGAAATATGACAGAAAAACTGCAACATCAAGTACCTATGACATCAGTTCAGGAAGTCAATGACTGGCTTATGCAGTGAAATTAAGACATTTTCTTGATGAATTTACACCCTCTTAGTATAATTTAGATATTCTTACCTACAGAAAATACAAAGTATTTTCAGAATTCTACTGAAGTCCCTTCTTCAAACCCACTTTAGATTAAATAAAAAAAACCAAATGTGCACTAAGCAGAATTGTACTTACTTTTATCATGCTTCCTGGTTTTTTTCTTTTTCCCTAACCTAAATGGAACAAAGATGACAATTTTCTCTGCTCCCAGGCAAAGTTTCTCAATGGCTCAGCAACTTTGGTAACAGCCACTTACTTACACAGCAAACCTTATCTCGGGGAGGGTTTCCACAGACCCAGTGAAAGGCAGACTTAAATGCTAATCCAAGAGGAGAAACAGCAGTGATACAGGAGAGTCAAAATGTTGCAGAGTTCAAACAAATCTTTTGATGAGCAGCCAGATGTGGCAAAAGTACATGAGGAGATGTACTGGCAGAGGGCCCTTGACTGGATCTGCTAACTTGATGTGCCATTTATTGCAGGACCATGTTACCTGCTTGTATTCTAGTTTATTGCAACTGAGCTACTTTATAGAAAAAAAAAAAAATTCTGAGGTAAAAATCTTCCCGAAGGTCTTACAAAGATACTATGGTTCTACCTTTATTAGTTGACTTATCCGAGCCAGGTTAGTTTGTTTCCTTGAAAAGAAACAACTGTAATACATTGTAGCCTCCAACAAACACTAAATGCAAGCACTTGGTTCCTGACTTCCAAGTCACGTAATTGTTTTTGGAAATGTCACCATTTATCATGGTCTTTGTCTGTACTATGTTAACATGTAATAGTATCGGACACTAAGACAGTGTTTCCACCCATGAGAAGGCTGAGAAGAGGAAACTGAAAATGTCATTAATCTGTCCCTTATTTACTTAACCAAAGTACTTAAATAGTGCCTAAGCATGTTGTCATCAATCCATGGTTGTATCTCAAAAAACTTATTTGCTAAGCTATCACCTAAAGCTATGGTAACAAAAGATAGCCAAATAACAAAAACAAAAGAACATTAAAACCTTATGACGCATGGAGTGACTCAAAAATACACAGTACTTGAAATCTGAATTAAAAGACTTCTCACTCAATTTATATTAAATTACTGACTCACTAAGACAACACTGCCTTACTAAACCTATGCAAATAAGCATTATTAAGGGACCTGCCATAAAAATCCCAAAGGAGTCAGTAGCAGGGAAGAGTTCTGCACCACCTCCTTTCTGGATACAGCAGAGGAATTTTTAACTGGTTTGTTGTGTTACCCCCACAAGAGGCCCAAGGCAGATCAGCCCAAACATCTTGTTGCTGATAACACACTTGTTTCTAAGTGATGCCATAAACTAGTTGTATAAACATTGCTTTTCAGAGCACACCAAAAAAGTGCCTATAAGTTAAAAAAAAATCTTCCAAAACAGAAAGCACTATGTTGATGAGCATAAAAATAGATTCACCCACTTAGAAACAAGAATAGTTTTTTATAAGCACAATTACAAGGGGTTTAGGCAGTCCAAAGATAATATTCATAAACAATCACTATGAAAAATAAACTCTCCAGAGCTGCTCAAGAGTTCTCTCAGCAAATGTGGAAAAGCTGCATTAATAAAGATGAGGGCACTGCCTTTGAAAGGCCTTTATAATTGTCTTGCCTTAGAGACAAATACAAGCACAAATCCCACACTGAGAGCACTGCTCATCTCCATCTTGGTGAGATTGTCAAAATCCCACATATAAGACTATCAAGAAACAAATGCATCACACCCCTGAACAATTAAGATTTAGGAACAACTCCAAATTTCTGTGTAGTTCTCTGAAGATTAGAAAGTCTCCAAAGCAGAGTTTATCAGGAAGAAGTGAGGCTCCTAAGTTTTTCTACAATGCACTTCAGGAACAAAAGACTGAAGTAAAAAAAAACAAAATAGCCCCAACACTTAAATTAGGTTTCTGATAAGGTTTTCTGATTGCCTGCACGTGTGCACAGTTTTCTTGGATACCAATGCCTTGAGTAGTTACTAAGGTGCTACAACAGGCTCCAGCTCTTGAAATAAATGTCAAATAAACAAAAAATAAGTTAGAATACACTTTTTCTAGTTCATCAATTTATTAATAGTCCAAAAGAAGCAATGAAATGAGTGATACAACATGGTAATGACAACTCCAAAGAAATGCTCACAGAAACAAACCAAGTCTAAATCAGATATTGCTAATTGGAAGAAGAAGATTCAATCAGACATTTCTTGACAAACAACAGATGACTACTCAGCACCAACAAAAGGTCAAAAAAAGTGAACAATTGTTCCAAAAGACACAAAGGATAAAGCAGAAAACATTACCATAAAACTTAAAAACCCCTAGGGTTTGCATCCTTTTTGAACAGCAGACTATGCTCCTTGTCACTTCGGTTCAAAAAGGGTATTATACTTAAACTTACTTTCCTTGAACATTAATAACAATGGGGCTTGGAATAACATAAACTGAAGATTTTTCAGCTGAATAGATAAAAGGAGTAAAGGTACAGGTATTTGAGAGGTACAAGCCTGAAGAAAGAGAACTAGAGAGTGACCACCAACTGCTCTTACAACAAAAGAACAAGACACACTTAAATTTAGAAGTCTCTATCATAGGATACTGTAAGGGTCAAATGCAAAAACGGACTAAACACTGGAGAAATAAACTCACACAGGATAAGCACATCATGGCTTACTAAACACATCACAGAGGGCAAGAACAATCATTGATCCAGCATCTTATTAATAGCTATTGGATGCCAAAGAAATTTTCTGCAGCCATAGGCATCTCCTAACAGAGCATAATAGCTCTGCACTCCACGTGCCATGAAGCTCTGACACACCTGAGTACAGGCTGATACAATTCAAGAGATGACTATAAGAATTAACAGATTAAGAAAACAGTTAAACTTTTAATCTTGGAGCAATTCCCAAGAGTGGGGTGAGCACCAAGGAAGCACCACTGCACACATGATCTTCCTTCATGGGTGGGTCAAAAAGGGGCAGAGAAAGAGAAGCACAGTTGGTGCTGCCACCACAGAGCACACCTGCCCCATCTGACCTTCTACAGCTCAGGAAAACAAAACAAAACAAATCAAAAAAAAAAAAAAAAAAAAAAAAAAAAAAAACAACCAGGCACCTGTTGGCATGAATTCCTTGTCAAGATATTGGTCATAGCAATGGAAAGCACATAAGGTAATGAGAGAGTCAAAGATTACATGGTTGGCTCAAGACATATGACCGAAAACCTGAGTGAGGAAAATGAGTGGTTTAGGGGCAAGGGGAAACTATTTGCTCATTAAATTAGAGACAGACATACCAAATCCATAATCCAAGGTCATGAAAATGCAGGAAATTTAGGAGCCAAGCTACAAAGCTGTCATATACACATGATGTCAGAAGTTCCATAGCAAGCAAGAATGGCATGAGGAAACTTACTCAGAAAGGCAAGCAAACTCAAATATGTGAACTTGCACACTTCTGAAAATGTGCCAAGCAGGACACATGGGCATCTGAGGATGGGGAACAGGTAAAGAAAAAAGAAGCAGCTGTCATGTAGGTGGGAAGGAAAAAGCCACCCAGGTAGATTCTAGCCTTTCACACAGCCCTATAACAATCTCCTATTTAAGAGAAGGTAGCAATTATTGGTTCGAAAACTGTAGCATCACACAACTGCAAAGCCAGACAAGACTGGAGGCAAAGCAATACAGATTTTTCCATCCCTTACTCATCTTGCAGAGGAAGAATCTGATGTGTGCATATAACCCAAACCCCACCAAACAGCTTTGTCCCTCCTTCCCTAAGGCAGAACATCTTCCAGGGCTCATATCACAGCAGGGAAGAAGCTGAATCTCTTCTGGTCCTACCAGCAGCTGACAGGAAACTAGAACAGACCTCTTAACTACTTTTTTACTAATCCCTGCAGCTGACATAGCTTCTAAAGCTACTGTGGTTGACTTATTATTACAAAGTTAAAATTGTTTGATTTAAGTTGTAAAGGTCTCTGAACTGGCAACACTGCAGAACAGAACTCCTACCTCTTGCATTTAGCAGCCAGAGCTCAGCAGGCTTCCTCATGCCTTTAAAGATCCCAGCAAGGAGAGGCAAATGGGAAACCTAGAGACCAGAACAGCAGAGCTCAGAACTAGGGGGGCATATGATGAGAATTCTATCATCACCAGCTCTGCTCAGAGCTTAAAGCATTCACCATATTACAACTCCAGGATGAAGAGCAATTTAAAAATATTTAAGACTTCATTAAAAGATTGGTGTTGCAAAACTAGACTAGTGATTAGCTTGTATGGGCTGGGGAAGGGAAGAACCAACTGTTCCATTTAGCTTAAGCACAACTAAAATAAAACGAGAGTCTAGGAAAAGATTCCCTGAAGTTGTAACTACATTCTTCTTCCCAGAAATTCCTCTGGGTCCAAGAATACTCCCACTAGAAAGGAGTAAGGGGTATATCCACTGCTTCTGCAGGTAGCACAGAAACCCCTAAAGCATTGTCCAGATTGCAAGTCATCAAACCCCAGAGCATCTGAAAATCAAATAGGTTTGCAGGTCCAAACATTCTTGAGTCTGCAGCTGCTTGACAAAGCAGCAAGTGCACTATGAACTTTATGGATTACTAAGAGAATTCTCCTTTCACTGGATTTGATGCAGTACACAATCTATAAAAATATTAACAAGGGGATTTGCAGCATTAGGCTCTCAGCCTTCTCTGTAGCTAGGATACTTTATAATACCCTGCCTGATTAAAACAGAGCCTATTTAAGACTAGTTTGGTGTATCATCCACCCATACCAGCTGTCTCCCTGACGCTGGGGCAACAAGGAGCAGGCACTGGGCTAGACCAGAGACAGTGGGTGTCAGAAAGGAGGCACTGATCCTTTAGGCACCTGCACACATTGACTGCAAAGTACAGACAGCACAGCTGCATTCACACAGCACCAAGGTGAGACCAGCAGACAGCGTCAGATGCTTAGAAATTATGGTTACAATTTCCATAAAAGAATCAGATCAAGAAGTCAGACTCCATTTTCTTCAACCTCCTGAAAAGGGAAGTATAAATAAAACTTCATGTCTCTGCTGCCTTCCCAGCTTCTGCTACCTGGAAGGACAGCTCTTCAGAGCACCAAACACATAGCCAAATGCAGGCCTAAGTACAGCCATGCCGTATTTCTCTTAAAAGATACAAATTTACTGTCCAGAAACATGCTCGGATTTACCACAACAGGTCAGAGATAGAAAAGCTTGGAGTCCACTTTAACAGTTACATCTGACTTGATTACACCAGATCCATTGTTACTTTTCTGGGCCAGGATTAGCAGAAATTGTATTAACATTGGAGTCATGGTTTCAAAGCTAGACTGAGTTTATGCACCCTCAGATTAAAGCAGAAGTTTCCCAATAGTGCTTGGTACTGATATCAAGGCTCTGCAGCCAAACGAGGTCAGGGTACGTACATTTGGTAAGCCTGAGTATTTCAGTCACATATATTCAGCACTTTCACTTGAGGCACAGGAGGTCCTTGGTGAGGACAGATATATTTGCTTTCTACAGGAATACTTATTTTACCTTGCCCTTGAATTCTGGCCAGCATCAGCTTTGAGGTGAGATGTTCTCAACTCTTTCCTAGCAAATCCATTTATTCCTGCAATCCAAGAAATACAGAGTTTGGCATGAAGTGTTTGTTGTAGGATTTTGCAACTGTAGCTGCTATGAACAAACCTGACAAGCAGCTGTGCATGTGCTTAGGCTTGTGGTATCCATGAATTCCTGCCTTTTCTTTTGCATTAAAACCAGCATTCATGCTCTTGTAAGCAAAGGTTCTAGGATTCATTCAAAACTAAGGCTGTACATTGATCATCCAGCGCTGGAGCTACATAGCTCATAGACAGTGACAGCAGACTCCAATGGAATTGTGAATAACCAGCTTTAGAATTGGCACCCCACATGTCTCTGCCTACAAAGATGGGAAACCAACTCCACACTAAGCAGATCAAAGTAGCATGACACAGGCTGAGAATTTGGCCCCTGCCTTGCCCAGGTAAGCTCTGCTCTCCTGAACCACCCCAAACCCTGCCATATGCTGGGGGTGTTCTTCAGTAACAATCTTTATTCAGGCCATGCCTAAGCCAGGTCACAATAGAAGCTACACAGGTGAATTTTGTACAACACTTGGAGGATCCAGGGAGGCTTTGAACTTCAACTCCTATTGAGTGGAATCACCAACACGTGACAGCAGAAGCCTTGACACCACAGCATTTATCAAGCCTAATACAACAATCTTGTATTGAACTCACCTTTTTGCACCCACACATGCTTCCAAAAGCAAACAGTAAACTAGGAGACTCAAAGTAAACATCTCAGGGCTCTAAACATGTTGACTTTGAAATTCATTAACCTTCATCCTCAAAAACAACTGAAACACAGATTTTGTTTGTGAAACAACTTGTTTGCCATCTGTGGTTCAGAGCACTACTGACTGACTATTCCTTATCACTAGGATACAAATTTTCAAAAACTAATAACCATCTCAGGCTCCCAAGACATGAGAACCCCCCACATACATGTGAGTTTTAAGTTGCTCCAAGCTGAGTTCACCAATAGTTTGGGATAGATGCAGTGAATATTTCTGGAAACACTTCATAGCTGTACACTGAGTTTCTGAAACAGCATAGAGCAGAATGCCTGCAGCACTAACATAGAACACCACAATGGAAAAGATACTGCAAGATTTCCTTCACTGATAGCTAATCTACTCCTTACACACTTCTGGTCATGAGCAGGCTGATTTAGAAAACTGCTCTGAACAAAGGAACAGCAAGCCACAGCAGTCAAAGACAATACCAGCATGTGGTCAGAGCTGAGGTTTTATAATGTAGCTAAGACTTGGAAAGAAGATGGCTGCACACTAAGGAAGGCAGTCAAGTTCCAATGGAAGCTGTAAATTACCCACAGTATCAATGTTCCTCTAGAAAATGCCTTTGCCCAGTCACAGACCTCACCTTTTTGTTCCTCCTGTTAAGTGGAAGTCTTCTCTGATACCATAAACCCCCCTCCAAGTGTCAGATAAACTTTTGATACATGATAGGAGCATATCCAAAGCCATTCTCAGGTGGTGATATGAGCACCTAGGCACGGAGGACAAGGCAGAGATACCCCTTCTACAGTGTGGTTAGAGGGTCATCCTAAAGCACACACCAAACAATTCTAGGATCTTCTATCAAGTGATCCTTGATAGAATCACTTGATTCTGTGATTACTGTGTCAGTGACCGCTTTACTAGTAGAAGTTCAATGGTTAAACAGCAAAACATGATTGTAACCAATATGTTCAGTTCTCTGGGGAATATAATGGAATTAATGCATCTTTAGAAAGCACCACCAATGTTTGCTTCTGCACCTAGTCTGATTGTGTTCAAAGTTCTCAAAGATAATAGAACTGCTGAAAAAAAAAAAAATCAGATTTTAAAATTTTGCCTTCATTTGACTTTAAAAAGTAGAAAAAAATGTTTACTTGTATGAAAATGTGCAATCATTTGGAAAAATGCAGACACATCCAGCAGCTTCAGCTACAAGTAACAGTTTATAGTTAAGCTAGGACTGCTCTAAGCATGGAGTGTACAGGCAGAAGTACCCAGGCTACACTCACACCCCTATTTTTAACCTATTGTTCAGTTGACTCAGACGCTTCAGAGAGGTTGAGGCAGAATTGATCTAGTTAAATACTCAGCAATAAATCACTTCAAAGCTATCAATGCTTGAGGATTTACATCAATTCCAGCAAGTTCTGATCACATTCCCTGCTGTCTTGGGCAAAAGATGTCAGAAACAAACCTGAAAAACAAGAGATCAAGGAAAGGACAGGAATATTAGTAGGGCTTCTGACAGCTAAAGTTAGCAACACATTTCCTGCATGTTTGAAGTGATCTCTACAGTTCCCCTGGCTGGTGCCTTGAAATGCAGCAATTTGCACTTGAGATTCATCACAGATGCAGTCATTATCCCTCAGCAGCAAGAACTCAATCCTGAACAGTACATTCCAGCCAGAACCAACTACAGCTTGGAATACAATTTGTAAATAAGTGCTGTAGCATCATTAACGTGGGAAGTCGAATTCCAAGAACTGAGTTCTCATAAGCTCTGTATATTGCAGAAGCAGCTTGTTCTTATATCCTCCTCCATTGTAACTGTAATGGGGTAGAAAAGCTAAATTCATTGCCTGCTATTCCATCAAATAAACAAAATCTACATTTGAGACAAGCCTATTCCAAAAGCATTTCAAAAATAAATTACTTCTCTTCCTCATCTGTCATTTTCTAACATAATTCATGGACAGTGGGGTCTGTCTTCCCCAGAATACACTGCTTCCATGAGAAAAATTACATACAATTACTTCAGCTGCAAGTTGAAGGGCACAGGCACATTCTGAGAACAGAAAGTCCTAAAGGTGTAAGTACAAATCAATATTTCAAAACATCCCTTAATTATTACTCACTGGTCATGTAACAGCTTTTACAGATGAAGACCACTCACTGTAGTGCTGGGCAGCAAGTGCACCTACAAGTTCTCCAGCAGAGGCATGCCCCCACAAACAATAAGCCCAATTAGTATGGTACTATGCAGGGGGAACATGTAGTTAAGACTCTTTTGTAAGCAACATTAAGGTCTCCAAAGACTTAAAAATCAATTGTTATCAGAACACACTGCAGACACTTATTCATGAGGTGAATATATGTATCCGCATTCACAAGCTGAATAAATTTTTTTTTGAATTTCAGTCTCCAAGTGCCTATTTCAAAGGTCCATATTTCTATAGCAACATTCCCATTAAGTACCAGGAAATGTTGGATTAGTCCTACATATATTGCAGAATTATTTCAATTATGATTCCAGGAAGCCTATTTGAAAAGCTCCTGTCTTTCAGAGATGTGATCTTTCAAGCTGTGACCAAGCAGCATTTAAGCTTCCACAGAAAGAATTGCAAGTTCTTTTTCACTATTGTCATGAACACACTTGTGGTAGTTTGAAACAGCATCCTTTCAGCTGGAAATAAACACAAGAATGGAGGTTTCAGCACAGAAAATGGAAAGCTGAATATAACCTTTACACAATGCAAAAAAGAGACATACAAAAAAACTCTGGGACCTTGGCTCAATGGTAAAACAGGTCTTTTACCTATAAAGATCATGACCGGAAAATCAACTAAACTTGTCTGCTTCAAGTTAAGAAGAATGCAGAAAATGCAGCAATATAGGCAACAAAAAACCCCAATGAGTCATATTATTGATCAGCCAAATGTACTTGTAGCCCTGCCAGAAGCAGTCATCACCACTGGCCATGAACCAGTGGCCCTTGACTACTGTCCCCAGAGCACAGAGGATTCTACCTCACCCTATAAGGGTACACCATGTTAGCAAGAAGGCCACCTCATGCAGTGAAAGTCTGCTGCAAAACAGTCTTAAACTTGCATTCCGCAAAGATTTGAAGTTAGTGGTGAAATAACAGCCTACATCTGCTTGCAGATTGTTCCTGGCAATACAGATCATGCTCACAGCTTAGTCATCTTCTGGTCAACCTAATTCAAATTCTGAGCCAGATTTTCTACAAGAAATTTGAGAGTCTCAACATCTCTACTGATGGTATACTGGACTCTGTCGTCCAAGTGACAGAGTTCCACTTCAGCTTATCGGTCTATCTGAACTACTGTGGTCCTACTCTTCCTCATCACATCAGCCCTCTGTTGTATTTGTCACCAGCTGTGCCAAGTCAGTTTAGGCATCTAACCCCATCCAGGTTCCATAAAAGATACAGTAGCAAAGGACAGAGTTCCTTCTCTTCCCTTGAAACACCTTTTTCTTCACAGCTTCTACCATTTCCTTACATGTAGAGGGCAAGTGCTTAACTAAACAGACACAGCGTAGCCTTTTGAAAGGCAAATCTTTGCTCTTCCCTAAGCCAAGTATGCTGCTGAAACCAGAGCTTGTTTCAACTAGAAAGGGAAAAACTTAGTACACAAACATGAATTCCTTACTTAGATAAGGTGTTATGAATACCTCTCCTTTTACTTAACCTTAGTATTCTGCAAGCAAGCAGGATTTAATCTCACTGACATGTAGCAACAAATTCAGAGCTGTTTGTGTCTGCGGACTATATACATCTGAGCTGCAAGGCCAGCAAAACAAAAATGGTACCAATGTCTGAGCTAGAAATTAACACAACCTTGGCACACTGAGCAAGATAACTACCAAGTAAAGAGGGCATCCTATCAGAACCAGAAGATGCCATTAGCAAAACAAGTTAAGTTCATTCTTCTACTCAAAGAGAACAAACAAGATAAAGTTCAATGTATGAGCTTGGATAAGCCCTTCTCTTACATCAGTAATCACAAGTTTACAGAACCCCTGTTTTGCAATTATCTGTGTGTACTACCCTGTAGTGATAGGCAGCATATCAAATGGTAAGGGTAGAAGGGTAAAAAAGACCAGCAACAGTTAAGCTGACCTGAAGCTGCCTCAGAGATGCCAGGCTGTACAGACATGCAGGATTTGGCTTACTTTCAGACTCCACAAAAGAAAAAAAAAAAAATAAAAGTACCCACAAATATGCTGGTTTCATGATTTCATTTAATTAAAAATTTACAGGTAAGATAAGGATTGTTTCCTTTAAAAGTTAAATCCTGATTAGATGATGCAGACCAAAAGGGAGAGATAATATGCAATGATTACTGCTGAACTCCACTGCCACTGGTCAGGAAACAGAGCTGCCCACCAATGGCATCACTGTTGTCACCAGTAATTTGACAGTAGCAGATTTGCTACTGGACAGGGTAGGGTCGGTGGCAAGCCCATGGCATCAGCACCACAAAAGCCGTTAAAAAGCTGCACCGCGGCTCCAGGGCTCGGGCTGTGCATCAGTGCCTGCTGTAATGCAATCAGACACCACCTTGCTGAACACCGTCAGCAGCACTTGCTGACTCATAGAGCCTGTGGGGACACCAGAGCTGCAGGGCCTGCGAGCTGCACTCAGCTGCTGCAGAGCTCAGCTCTCCAATCCCGACTCAGCAGTGCAGCCCTGGGAAACGCTCAAACCCACTGAAACAAGGGAAGCTGAAATACAGAGTATCTCAGCAGCTACTATAACACAGCAAAGATTAAGCCTCTTTAGAGGTCTTCACAATTCCTCCATACAAATACTGCAAGTTCCCCTATTTCCAACCCTCTGACAGGCAATCTATGTGGAATGACCAGCAGCACATCTGCAAGGAACTCATAATTGTGAAAAATCAGACAGAAGCATTATTAACTTTATTTGTTTGTCTTCAGAAAAATCTACAGTGTGCATACATATATATCAGTCCTTGGAGTATTTCAGAAAAGGTCAAGAACAGGATATGCAAGAAAATATTAGCTGCTCTGAATGCTAGCACCGGAATATCTTTAACCTTCAGCTGGCAGAAGTTATTAGTTTCTGACCATATCTTTCATCAGCATGGGTGTTTCCATTTCTCTGAGCCTTTTTCCTTACAGCACTTGATAGTATAAGCACTCTTCCCAGTGAAAACAAGCTCTAAAAAAGAAGCTCTGAACAATGACAGGCTAGCTCTAAGCCAGTGGTTATTTTAAGACCCAGCTCTCAAAATAAACTAGAATTATGATGGTACCTCACCATGTTAAATACACAGATGTTCAAGAAAGTGTTCAATAATAATTGCTTTCATCTGAGGGGAAAAGTAAAGTTATGCTACTAGAGCAAGCTAGACATCTGGTTTAGAAAAATTAATCCTTAAAACAACCATGGCATGATTAAGAGTTTTTTCAGCTGCCAGCACTGAATGGTGCATGATTTGTGCCTAGTGCTTCACTGCTCTTGCTTGGTTGTAATGATTCTCTAAAAGACAAAGGTTTAAAAAATTTCCTTGATTAACATCAATAGCTGACCACTAGAAAAAAAGTTTTGTTCAAATGTTACTGAAAAGTCACATTTAAAAGTGAAAAACGTTTAATAGGTGCTAAGACCTGTTATCAAAATAGCTACAGCACCCTTTGGAATGACCTCTTCCACACAATAGGCAATACTCATTATTGACCTTCAATGCAGCAAATCTATATGCAGCTGGCACAGCAAAAAGGCTGCTGCATGCAATTTAATAAGCATAAAGACTGCAAAATAAACAATGAAAAAGAAACTGACCTTAAGTTTAGAATGCTGAAAATTAGACTCTTCCTGCTCTTCATGCTGCACTGAGTCAGCTCTCTCCCTCACACTTCTATACCCAGGACTGGGTATAATGTACTCTTTTCCTATGTCGATGTCTTTCATCTTCTGTAAACGCCAGGGTTTACACGTGTACTTTCACCTCAAGTATCTGAAAAATAATTAAATTCCCCTTCATTATGTGCTGTGCCCAATACACTTTCAGTCACCTATTTTTAAAATAAATTTTCAGAATAAAAATCAATAAGCAATAGTAAATTAGTTATACTACAACAGTGCTGTAATAACGTGGCTTTCGAAGTCCATGCAAGACTAACCTCTCATGAACTAGTTTAAACATACCCTGAGGTAATCAAATAGTACAATGATCCTCAATGCACTAGAGTGCTGTCATAGTTCCTCCCTTAGATCTCTGAAATACAATTATGCAATCTGACAGATTAAAGCAATAGCTACAGCATTTAGATGAAACCATGAGAAACTTGCCAGGGAAGACTAAATCCCCAATATCTTTTGTAAAGAGTTTGAAACTGCATATATACAATAAAATTATTGGTACAAAGTTTTGCAAAACCAATCTCTCTGGAGAGATCACTTGATAATATTAGTCAGTAGAAGCACTCTGGAGAAAATTATGTTCCTTCTTTATAGCACTGCTCACTTACTCCATAGGCTTGAGCTATAATTAAGTGCAGACATGCACAGGAATGAGTCACACCTTCAGTGCTGCAGGTTTCCACCCAGTCTATCAAACTGCACTGAAAGGTCAGAGGGAGAACCAGAGTCTGGAAGACAAAAGTCACTCCCCTCTGCGAGACTCTGTTTTATAACTCAGTTTTATCACATTCTGCCACCCGCCTGCAAGGCGATGGGAGATGCCTGGCTGCGCTGGGCTGGTCAGACTGTACCAGCAGCTCCACCGGGCTGCGCGGGGCTGCCCGGGCTCCGCCGCTGCAGCATCGCCGCCGAGGACACCGCAGGGTGGGGATGCTGCACCCGCGGGCTCCGCGCCCCTGCCGCGGCGGGGATGCGGGACAGCCTCCCCCGGCCGGACATCCTCCAGCAGCCCGGGGAGAGCCCCCCTCCGCTCTTCCCCGGCCCCCCGTGTCTCCGCCGCACTGCCGTAAACACGGGAGCCGCCCCGCCCAGGGACAGGTGCGCCCGGCTGCAGCTGAGGCGGGACAGAGCGCGGCGGGAGAGGGCACCGCGCAGCCCCCTCACCGGGGCCGAGCTGAGGGGGCTGCTCGGCCGGGCTCCTGACAGGAGAGGGGACATCAAAGCCGCCTCCTCACCACACCAAGGCTCGCCCGTCCCCCGTACCAGCCGCACTCACCTCAACCCGCCGACGGCCCCACCGCAGCTTCTCCGCTCCGCGGCCGCGAACCCAAACAACGCCGCTTATAGCGGTTCCGGCGTCCCCACTGCGCCTGCGGGCGGGCGCTGCGGCGGCCTCTCCTCCCTGGTGCCCCACGGGAGATGTAGTCCACTCCTCAGATCTGGGCACTCACTTAATGCTGACAGTGAACTACATTTCCCTCAAGGATCCGCGCGGGCCAGCTCCGGTTGGCCGCGCCCCCGTCCCGCCGCGCCCCGCCCAGCCCCGTCCCGCCGCCGCTGCCGCAGCGTGGGGGGTCTGGAACGTTCGCCGCCCGCCGGGGCGGCCCTGCGGCGGGGCGGGCGCACCGGGGCACCGCACCTCGCCGCTCGGGAGAGCGGCAGCGCATTACAATCAGTGCAGTGCAATGCAACGCAACGCAGCACAACGCAGTACCGTGCAGAGCCGTGCCGTACCGAGCGGTACCGTGCAGTGCGGGAAGGATGGGTCCTTCCACCGAGCCAGTGCCGGTGGGAATAATCGGGGTCCGTTCTGTTCGGACACCGCATTCAGAGCCGAAGGGCTGGCTCGGTGCTGGAGAGGGCGAGGGGTGTCTCGGTTTCCTCCCGGCAGCGGGGGTGCCGCAGGGCGCTGCCCGGTGTGGCGGACAGAGCAGCGGTGGCGGCCTCAGCGCCCGCCCCTCCCGGCCGGCCCGCGGCTCGCAGCAGCCTGTCACTCCCTGCCGGTTATCTACAGCCCCTCGGCCGGGGAAAGTGCGCCGTGCCCTCATCTGGGGCTTAACCTTGGCCGGGGCCGCGGTCAGTAGCGGCTCCTGTGCGCAGCGGCCGTGGCCCGGCAGCCGCTGCCGCAGGCCTGCGACGCGCTTCCCAGGGAGCCGGGCACGATTCCCTTGCCAAGCCCCAGCTGTGCCCTTCAGCTCCCTCAGACCACCTAAAGGGACGGGGAACTTGTCCCAGGGCTTTCGCAGCCAAGCTTTGGTGGCTGAAAGGGATGGAAGTGCGGCTGTGTGTCCCCGTGTGGTGGTGGCTGAGGGCCAGCAAGCCTCCTTGCCCAAAAGAGTGACACAGGGTGTCCAGCCCCCGCCTCAGGGGAGTCACTGAAGGAGATGGACACAGCTGCGTTTCCTCTCACAAAGGGCTGTAAATATCCTTAACAAACCCTGAGCTGTAGCTTCTCCCCTGCTGCGTTTAAATACCCTGTCCTCAGCTGACATCCTCCTTCCACCAGCCAGATTTGGCTGATGTCTCATTTAAGTGGTTTATGTAACGAGTGCCTGTTTGCACCGCAGTCCTTGCTCTCCTGTCAGGAATGTTTGTGAGAGCCAATTTGATAGAAATGCTGAAATGAAGTCAGGTAAAGGAGGGAGATGGGAATCTTGAAATAAAAGTGGACCAGAATATTCCCTCCAAGCCCACAAGTTAGAGGTAAAGGTAAAAGGTGTCACCGTGCAAGTAACAAGGACACCCTTAAGGAGGTACCAGAGAATCCCTGTAGAGCTCCCTGACATACATGGTCACACACCCTGCAGATCTCTGACTCTATTTCTGGAAAAAATGAGGATCAGCTCTATTGCAGGTGCTCTTAACATTTTGGGACAGGGGAACTGACAGACAAACATACCATGACCAGATACAGGAGCCAAGAACAAATGTAACTGCTGCATTTTTCTGCAATCTCTTCCCCAGACAGGGGAATCATGCACAATCATGCAGTTTCAGGTTGGACTGGCATTTTGTTGGGGAAGACACTCAAGGTGCACTTCATGCTTTATAAATGCTATGTCCCAACAAAATGTGGATTTTAGGAAAGAAGCCAGGAGGCAATTTACAGTAAATCCCTGAACAGTCATTAAACTGACATTTGTTTGCACCAAACACTCTGGAATGTAGGGGTAAGTAGATGTCCAGATACTGAGCTGTGTAGTTAAACAGCATAAACAGAAAGGACAAAGAATGAATTATGGGGAAAATTAAGCTGTGTTAAATCTTTAAGGTGAATCATGGGTATTTTTGGGTGTTGACCTGAAATTGTTCTGAGTGTGAGCATGTCTTTGGGCCCTGTGGAGGCAAACAGAGCTGCTTTTTGGAGGTGGCTGGCTGTTTTTTGAGCTGCTGACATGTTGAAGCTCAAAGACTCTGCATCACATGCCTGTAAAGGAAGAAGACTATAAACCTCCATTATGCCGAAGTCATTACAAAATTAGTTCAGAAAGATGAGCAGAGACTGTTGTTTAAGCCAAGGGAGCCAGACCCCTGCCTACACTTGTTCTGTCCTCTATTTCTCAGTGCTGGAGGAGATCTGAGAGTAAAAGGGAGGACAGGAGTGCTAGTAGAACTCTGCTGGTAAGTAATGGTGTGTACACTCTACTCAGACGAGCCCTGGGCAATGGGCTGGCAGCAGAATGGGGAGTGTTTTCACACCTGTGGTCCTACGAGTACATTCTCCCTGAGTACGGTGGTGGGATGAAATGCTTAAGAAGGCATAACCCACTTTTTAGTGTGTCACAAGTCTCCTCCAGCATTTGTTCTAAAGGCTATAAATGTACTGGTGCTACCAGCCAGAGGAGTTACATCTTTAGCTCCAGTGGCAGCAGCTAATGCTTTTAGTGCTGCGAGTCCTGGATTCATCCCTGAGGGATGGGAGCTGTTATATAAACAAGGCCTGTACAGTATTAAAACTTGCCCTGATTCAAGATCTGGGATTTGCTGTAATCAGACCTGACTGCAAAAGAAAAGCAGAGCCAGACCAAAGAGCCAGCAGCAGCTTCAAAGCTGAGGCCTGCAGACCAGGGTGAGGAGGCAACATCTGACAATTAGCTTTCTTAGAGGTGTCCAGGAGCTGCTGCCCTCCACCCCAAAACAACCATCAGCAACAAACCTAAAGCAATGCTTGAAACAAACTGATTTGAGCCATTGGAGCAGAAAATGGAGCATCTCCAGACTGATCAGGAAAACCAAGGTTCAGTTTGTGGGAGCGCTGGTCTTTGTTCATCTGTCTCTCCTATTACATCTTCCCTGTAGGACCTGAGGACCTGCTTCTGCCTTTTGGGGAACTGGAGCAGGTACTGCCCAGGTGAATAAACTAAGCTGAACCCTGGATGAAAACAGACTTCTGAGGACATCTCAGCTTGAGGAGCATGGCTGCACTCAGTGCTCAGTGTTTGGGTTCATATCATTGCAATTAAGACTAGCCATGCAAAACCTGTTACACACAGGACTAGGAAGCAGAGAATTTCTTATGTGCTGAAGGGATGCAAATGACTGGTGAGCCCAGAAAGTGTTTTACTACTGGTAAAATATTGCAATGAGGCACTGAGATAAAACAGCTTTTCTCCTTGCCCTGAAAGAAAAGCTGTTCCCCCAAAGAAGCAGCATGATGTGATTGGACTGATGTCCATGGACTCATAGAGAGTACCAGAAGGGTTAACAGGAGTGGAGAACTGTCATGCCAGACTTGCCTCCCACCCACTGCTTCCTTTTAGTTCTGTGGGCTCTGTGAGCTATCTGGGGAACACAATATGCTTTGGTCAGTGTGGAGGGTCCTTGAGGGGGTGTCTTCCTTTGACATAAATCTGGACACTGGGAAGAGCAGTTCTTCCCTCTCTCCCAAATCCCCTTCCCCATGTACCTCATATGCAGAGGACATAATCTTCTTGCCCTTCCCCACTGGGATGCTTGGTGCAGGGTGCTGACACTTGCATTTTCAGCATGAGTTTCCTGAGTGTGTCCCTCCTGATGAGCATGCTGACAGTTGTTATGCTTGCTAGTGGTTTTCTACTCTCTTGCTGATCAGAGCTCTTAGCCATGAAGTGCAGAACTCACAGATTAATTGGACAGCTCAAGTAGAAGTCCCGTGACCAAATTTGGCCTGTAGCACTGCAAACCATAACAAGCTCAGAAATAGGAAGGTCTGAAGAAACTGCATTATTAGCTTGTTCATGATTCTCTATTCCTGTGCAGTGGCCAATCTTTTATTGACCATCATGTCCAAGTCTCCCTCCCACACACAGCCTGTTCAGGATTTTGAGCTCCCAGAAGAGTCCAAAAATTTTCCCATCACACTGCAACTACTTCACATCACTCTTCTGAAAAGTAATAACTTAGCCTCAGCTGGACCACATGAGCCACCAATCCATATGGGCAGCTTGGCAGATTGAAACACATAGGTAGGTATATGTTGCCAACAACTGCAGGGCAAAGAGACATTGCTAGTCATTTTCCTTTGTATCTTGTATCCACTTTCACAGTTCCAGAGGAAAGAAAATTTTTGTAGCAAAAACATCAACAAGATCACTGAGGGTAGTCATTCTTAATCCATCATGCTTAGGCTACAGAGTTAACATCCCATTGTGGAGACAGGGAGGGGGCAAAAGTCAATGTGGTACTTGTAGCAGGCCTGTCACAGACTGCTGTGGCTTGCTCAATCATTCCCCTCTTCAATCTCACTAGAAAATAAACAATCTGGGGACATCAGTGGGCTGGGTTTGTCATGTGAAAACCACAGTCCAGTTTCCTGCAAACAATGACGTTAACAATCATCAATAACGTTGCACAACAGGTCATTATTGTTACAGCAAGAAATGGGTACAATTGCTTTCAATTCAAGTAAAGTTATGGTATCTAATGGATTTGATCATGGCTTGCAATTGAAGAACTAGTGACACAAATACTCCCTGCACATATTTTGTGCTTCTAGCATCAGAGTCTTCCTAAATATCCTTCTGCACTTGTCTAAAGAGGGTCATGAGCACTGCTCTCCAAGCTGCCTGTAGCAACACCTGGATAGACACAACTGTCCATGCTGTGCCAGGCATCTCCCTGTCCACTCAACGTGGATATTTGTCCACAAGATTATGCACACACCAACCATACACCATTCATGCATACCTGGTTACATCCAGACAGACAGCATGGGGCTGATAACCTCCCTGCATGGATGTGGTACCAAAACTTTCCCCCATCCCAGTCACAGCTGCACAGAAGGGTTAGCACACTTGCAGCACTAAAGACCCAGTCCACGATCCAAACATTTCCTGGAACTCAGCATTTTCCTTGCAGCTGCTCTGATTGTCAGGGCATGTGAGGCACAGAAACTTGTGGGATGCTCAAGACCTAATCAACACCACAGGCATTCCTCACTTCACAGAATGGGCACTCTCTGAGCTCTCACTTCTTCATTACTGCAGTTTCATTGTGCTTACAGCTCTGCAAATGACTCATCCAGGCATTCAAGTTCATGTGCTTTCTGTTGGTTCAGTGCTGAACAATCTGTGTTTCTTATCATAAACTGGTGAGAGTGAGGGCCAGCTCACACAGCACAGTGGAGAGCTATTATTTCCCCACCCTTTCCCCAGAAAAATTCTCAAGAGGGATATGATGTATTTGGAACCAGAGAAACAGGAATCTTTCTCTTCCCTCCTGACCTGTTTTAGCAGAAGGAGTTCATTATTATCTTAATATACCTGTGCATTTGGCTTTCCTGGAAACAAACTGTACTTGCTTGATGTTTGTGCAAAGCTGTTGGTAGTGTGGGCGTTCACATTGTGATTATGTTTCAGAGGATGAGGCTCCTAAGCTGATCCAGGCAGAGATACCACTCCAGGCTACAGCAGTACCACCCATGGCCTTCCTATCAGTTCACGTGGGAGGATGAACCTTCCTAGCCAAGCTAACAGTGTTTTACTCTTGTTCTCAATAGCTTCTACAAATAGCCATGCTTTTGCAACAAATATCTCTTGGTGTTATTTTTCTTTTTTCAGGTTTTGATCATCCTGCCCTCTTTCTGCAGCATTTATGCTTGTAAAAGTGCAGAAGTAAAAGGTGCAATGCTGTGCTGTATCACACATATTAAATTTGTTTGTAATTCATCATTCAAGTCGGAAGGAGAAAGCACTGAAAAAGTATCTAATTTCATATGCTACTTTCTTTGGGTTTTGGGAGAGTGGGATACAAATAAAACGGTTCCAACACAATTAGCAGCAACTTATTCAGAACTGGATTTTTTTTACAGGGAAAAGCAAGAAGGTTACAAAGCTGTTGCAATGTCTGAAGTGTAATCCAGTGTAGAAAACCAGTTCAAGGCAGTTCATACCTGGACTGATTGTTCGATTTTTCTTCTATAAACCTGATCATTCAAAGGACAAGATCAATTCAAGGGCAAAGCACTGCCCAGGGACCAGAAGCTGGTGCAGACCTACACGGGTAGCAAGTTTTGTGGTTCCTACGCCTCGCACCACACCCACGGCTAATGAGTAATCGATAGAAGTCGGCAGCTTGGGTCAGGCTGGATCCTGCCTGCTCTCACTGGCACAGCAGACTGTTTTGTATGACTGGTTATTTGATGAAATTAGTGGAAAGGACAAACAGTGCTGTGATAGAAAAGCTGGAGATGTGTCTGGATGAGCATTAACGGGCTGGGATGCATTCTAACTATACCATTCTGGCTTTGGGAGTTAGGTCCTTTCAGCTGGACCCCTGGTTCATTTCCCACAGTCTGCAGATGTGCAGCAGTGGCTTTGGTTAGCCCAAGGCATGCAAGGAAAAACTCCTCTAATCCCTCTCCAAAAGCAGCCCAGGACTGTCCCCAAGGCAGGGCATGGAAAAGGGAAACAGCCACATCAGAATGCTATGTTCAGTTCAGTCTGCTTTTCTGAAACAGTTTTTGGGTTGGCCAAGCAGCCATGGCTGGGGCCATACATAGGCTGTGGCAGGGGGAACTGGTTTAAACAGCACAAAACCCAGAGCATGATGCAGCACGACCTTCCTGCTGGCTCCCAGGGACACGGTCACAGTCTACTGCCAGGGCAAAGCACCCTCTGTCCACTCCTCATCTGCCTCTGTGAAAACAAAGCTGTGGGTCCACTGAGGTGAAAGTGTCACTGCTTCCAGCTGCATGCAAAGAGCAGAGCCAGGCACAGCAGCAAGGTCACTTGGCTGGTCGGTATTGGGATGTGGGTTTCTTTTGATTGGCTGCTTACGTGGCTGTTCAGAGCCCGCTGGAATGGCACTACCAGGATGTTCCGTGGAAAAGCGATGTGTGAATGCAGCAGCGACAGCCCTGTGCAAGAGTGCTAAGTGCTGCCTCCTGCTGCTCTCTCTGCCAGCACCCACAACACTGCAGCTCCTCTGAGCAGCTCCTGGTTCATGAGCTGTAAATCAGACGGGGACAGACACCACCTCTTTCACCTTCCAGCAGATGATGAGCTTGCCACTAGCCATGTATTCCCTCCCACACTAGCCATGTATTCCCTCCCATTGCCCCAAATCCTCCCCATTTCCTATTTGTTGTCATGTGACCCTGCCAGCAAAGGGTCTTGGGGATGATGCATAGCAGTGATATCCAACACCTTCCTCTGTTGCTCTCTCCTCTCCCAGGACACGGTTCACAGGTGCCATCAGCTCTCTCACCACCTGTTCTCATCCTCTGCTTGTTGATGACAGCTCAGCTGGCCATTACATATGGGGGAGAAGGTACTGCAGGGACTGCCACTACTGCTGCAGTCAAGGTCTCTGTTTCCTCATGTTTCCTAAAACCCCAAGGCTTTTCCATAGAGGAAATACAGCCAGCTTGTATTCATCTCCATGCTCTCAGGTGTCCCTCTGAGATGCATGGGAAGGATGAGCCAGCCTGAGCAAGCACAGAGCAAACAGCCTGTAGGAGAGGGCCACCCTGTCCCATTAGAAACAGCATAAACAGCATGAACGAAAAAGGCTTCAAAAAAAGGAGAAAAATAATTAAAAATGCTGGGAGCCCCTGGCGGCGCCTGGAATCCCACATGGTGGAGAAAAGGGCGTCTGGGATGCCAATTTTGGAGCTCGCCAGTGTGATCAGCCAGTTTTAGAAGCAAATGAGGACAGCCAAGGTCAGAGAGCATTGGGCTTCTGGGACTGTTGCTGTGCAGCTGAAAACTGGGAAAAAGGGGAAGCTGCAGGTCAAACACAGCTCTGTCCTTGCTGCTGCAGCTGGGGCTGGGCTCTTCCAGGGTGGCCAAGCCCCAGGGGCTGGCCTGGCTGCACATAGGGATAATGGGGGCAAGAAGCTGGGGTTTTTGGAGACCCCTGCTTGGGGTTGCAGGGGAAGGCAGGCAGTTCTGTGTTCAGAAAGCAAGGTGATGGGAACTCTAGGGAGCAGTGAGTAATTGTCAGGGCTTGGGAGACTTGCTCTGTTCTGCTGCTGGGGGAGAAAGCAGAAGAGGCAGTTGTCTCCTGCTTTCCCTTCACAGAAAGAGTACGAGGTTTCTTGGGGGTTCCTCAGACAACCTCCCTGAGTACATCTTGTTTTGCTGAGCTAATTGCTTTTGCTTCCTCGGGAAGTGCTGCCTGAGCCCCAGCAGCCACCCTGCACTGCCATCACAGCCCCCAGGCTCCTCAGGAGCCCCATGCTCCCCTCTGTGCTTTGCTAACCCCAGCCCCTACAGGAGTTGCGTGGGACAGGCACAGTAAGGGGTGGATGAGTGTATGTGTCCTGGTGGACTCTTGGCCCCTGAGCTGTGGATTAGAGCCACAGTGCAAGGAGGCTGGGTCTCAGTCTGGGTGGCCATGGCACTCGTTCAAACCTCCTCTCATTGCTTCACCTAGTGGGACCATGGGGATGGCCATTGTGGGACACCAAAAAATTTGGGACAAAGCCTAGGCAACAGCCTGGGTTAGCCTGCAACGACGATACTCCAAGAGGAAATACTGGTCAGTCTGAAACTTAGAGGCTGTTGAGGCTGCAGAAATCCCTGAAAAGGAAGGCGTCTGTCTGGTGCAGGTTTGTTTTGCCACACAGAGCCATGTCATGTGCCTGTCCCATGTGCTGCAGGCAGAGACAATCCCCCAGCTGTTCTGAGCTACAAATAGGAAAAGCCCCCTGTGTAATCATGGCTTAGGTCAACTGGAAACAAAGCACTCCAGCTGCTGTGTGCTGCTCTCCATCACAACTTGGGAGGACAGGAACCCACCCGGTTGTGGCTGCAGGGATGAGAACAGTGCTTGAGGAGTGGGAAGCAGCTTAAGGGCCTGCAGCTTGGTTAATTCAAAGCACAGCCCCACAACCCCACAACTCTTAGAACAACAAACAGCCTAATACTGACAACCAGAAAATAGCCCAGCCTCCAGACTCCCCCTACCCTCTCCCCAGGACTGGGAGTGCAGCACGTGGGAGCTGAGGGATGTAAAGCCCTTAAAACATCAGGACCGCCTCCTCCAGAATGCAATTACAGGGTGAGAGCAGGGAGACAGTGGTGAATTCTTGGGGTGGTCAGCAGCTTGTTATATGACCACAACTGTACCACAACTGTACCAAATTGTGGCTCAGTTCCTCCTCCTAAGAAATGTGTGACTGCTGGAAACCATGTGATAGAGGCAAAGGAAAGTCACTGTATGAAAAGCAGAGCAAGGTCTCAAACCACTGCTGGGCAGAAGATCCCTCCCATGAGGGAGCAGCCTCTGGCTTCTTCTTAAAATCAAAAGATTGAACAGTTTGAACTAAAGAAACATACACTATTCAGACTCAGCTCCTTGTTGAAGTGAGGCACATGTACCATCAATCACCAGCTGCTCCTGACTTGAAAATACAGCAGCTCCTCATGTGGGTGGGAAAAATGAGCTCCAGCCCTGTACAGCTTTTGAGAATCCTACTGCTGCCTCCTCTGTCTTTGAAAGAGCCAGGGTCTGCACTCTGCAGTGCACTTACTGTGGCTACAGTCTGGTCTAAATTAAGTTCAACTCTCAGTGTTCATTTGTCACCTTTCTGTTTCCTCAACATGTTTGCAGTGATGCACAGAGATGGTTTGAAACAGATTTTACTGCAGGCATTTATCAGATCAATCAGATAACATCCTGATGTCCTGGTTGCAGGCAGAGATAGGATTTAGATCAAGTTTCTGGCTGAACACCTGTGTCACCTGTAGGTACGACTAGGCCTGGTAATGTCTGTGCAGGGAGAATCCCTGCACCATCCGGCTGTGGGCGGAAGAGCTGGGCCCTGCCTGTTCACTTAGAGCTCTGGGCTCTCTTCTTGCATCAGCATGGAAAAGTTACTGCAGTCATATTAACTTGGGCTTACCTTTGGGATTATCTTTGCCCTGTTTTGCACTTATGTCATTGCAAACACCCTTTCAAAGTCCAAGCCAGCTTTTTACAGATGCCCCTACCCAAGAGGTTGTGACTCCCTGAACTGCAGGGGTCAGGGCTATTGTTATCTCTAAGGACCAGGGATCAAAGCTGAGTATTACCATCCTGCTAAGTGTGTTTATTCCCATATATAGTATTGGCACTGCAGTCGTATCTGGAGTCCCTCCTTAGAAGTAGAGGCCCTCCAGTGGGGACAGACAGCCCCAGTGGCAATCCAGACTGGTTCTGACAGCATTCATCAAGTCTGGCTAGCTCAGGAGCTGTCTGAATTTTGAGGAGGGGGTGTATTCCTACGCGGTGGAGATAATAATTTCATTTCATCTCAGGTTTGTGATGAGAAACAGTTTAGATAACTATAAGGCAGCAAGTGTCAAAGCTTGTGATTGGTGGTATCACCAGTGCTTCAGATTGTGGTTGATTGCAAAAGGGTGAAAAGAAGTAGAAATAACACATCTGTTTAGGGCACCCAAGCCAACACTGAAACAAGAGAGCTGCAGACAAGTGGAGACTGGGAAGCTGTTCCCAGAGAAAAAACATCCCAGCTGCCTGTGCCTGATACTCCCACTGATGTGACAGAAAAGTGATGGGAGCACTGAGATGAATTCTTCCATGCATCTTAGGTACAGACTCTCCTCACATGGCTGAGCACATTGTGTTATAGCACTGTTAATTGCTTTGACTTGGAAGAAACAGAAAAAAATAATCTTTAATCTAAGATACTTAATCTTTTCCAGTGTATTACCTTTTCCTTGGTATCTACTACAGCTGGAACAACCACATCTACACTACCAGGAAAAAGGTCATTAATCAGCAACTTCCTTCAACTTTTCTGCAACCATGTGCATGTTGCACTTTGAAATATACCCCTGACAAATTAAAATAAGTGTTGGAATGAATCCATGGGAAACTTAAGTTCAGTAACCAGATCTGTAGTATACAACATCTGTCAAGATAACGTGATCTCTCAGCAGCTTTGATGTGGTGGAAGGGGGCCACTGAGTTCCCCTGAGAAAGTTTGCCTCCATTCTCTCTATTAATTAGATCTGTAGGCAGCCTCAGCACAAAGATTTTCTAAACCCTGGGTGCATGAACAACTGAATGGATCCTTGAAAAGGCACAGTTACTGAACATCACTCAGTTCCCAGACTTCCCTAGAAATGTGAAGCCCTTTGGGCTGAAAGTTCTAATAAACGTGCCTTTCTTGTGGAGCTCCAGGCTCACAGGGAGAGAAGAGTTAAAGGAAATGTGCCCTCTCCTCTGAACAGGGCCTTGCAGGAAAGGCAGCGATCAGAGCACAGATAGCTGTGCCTTGATCAAAGCTCCCCCTCACTTCTGGCAGACCAGGCAGTGGGAAGCAGAACTGTCTCCTTCCTGAAATGATGCATGTGGGGCCAGCAGCAGGGAGAAGGCAGAGGTATGGACTCCTCCTCACTCAGCATCTTCTCCAGGCAAAGCTGGGGCAGCTTTGAAGGGAATGCTGCAAGGGCCCTTTTCGTCCTCAGGACAAGTTGAGGGATGAGGAATAACCCTGCCCTTGCACAGGGGAGGAGCAGCCCCATCTCAGAGCAGGGAGCAGGAACAGAGCAACAATTCTGGCTGGTGCCTGCTCTGTGTTGGTGACATAATGCCCCAGGTGGGACGAAGTGGAGGGATGGGCTGGAGTCAGAAAAATTGCTCTGGAAATGAGGGCCTGGGCCAGACAGTGGCCAGGCAACCTTCTCCTGGGTATTTGTTCTGGCTGTTTAGAAACAGGGAGTTGCCTCCTTGCCCCTGGCAGCCCTGACTTGGCATCATGGGCTCCCTTCTCATGATGCAGGTGACACTAGGCCTTGCCCCCGTACTGCTGTGCAAAATGGGATTTCTCTGCCCATCTCCACAGTCCCAAGGCTGTGGTTATCCAGTCCCACACTTTTTTCCCTCTGGCTCAGCCCACGGATCTCTTCCTAGGAGAGGTTATTGAAGTGCAAGCCTGTCTGGGCTACCCTGCTATACCTCCTTGGGGAGGGCTCTTCCCAGGTTCTCTTGCTACACATATCCACACATATCAGAGCTGGAAATGGGTTAGCTGGGAAAACAGGGGGCAGCTCTTCTACCTCTCACCTTATGCACCACTGAACTGGGAAAAAGAATCTGCTCAGAGGCTGTCACCCCATTTCACATGGCTCAGTGCAGAGACAAATAGGAGCACAAAGCAGGGGGTAAACCCTGGACTAAAGTAGGGTTTGAAGGCCAGAGACTCCAGGGAAGGAGGTGTTGCTGGTGCAGCAGTAGTGCAAAACATTGTATGTGAATAAGGAATTTAGAAAGGGCATGGGAACTCTGCAGACTGAGGAGCCTTGCTCCAGGGTGTTCGTGCTCAGGCAGTCCCCATGTGACTGGGAGCGCCTGTCCCTGTGACTGCTCCAGCACTGTCCCCCACGGGAAATGTGCTTTGCTCTTCAGGCTTAAGCAGCTTCTGGGGTCACACAGGGTGGCTGCCTCCAGGGACTGCTGTCCCTGTGGCTGGAGCACATGCCACGCTCAGATGGCCGCTGACTCATTTTCCACCCCTGGACAGGGTGTCCTCACTGAGCTCACTGAGGAGCCTGTGCCTGCCATGGCCAAAGCCTCCTCGGTCTCTGAGAGGGATCAGAGGGATGAGTCAGCAGAGGATGGATCCAGAGCATGAGCAGTGATAGTAGAAGGGCAGCACACAGGTGCTCTTGCATCTGCACCATGGTTACCTGGGCAAGACCATGTCTGTTAGTTGGACAGGAGCATCATCATGTCTCCTCACTCTGGGGCTGGTGTTTCTCCTCAGGAGAGCTGCTGGTGAGGGATAATGGAAGCAGCGTCCTGAAGGATGAATCACATCACACAGAATTCATCCATGAGCTACCTAAGGACTCTGGAAGGAGCTATTGCTTGCTGAGACCACGTGAAGGAAGAAAAACCATTGCAAGCAGGAGAAGGTGGAGCAAGGCTTGGAATGGAAACTCAGCTAAAATATCCAAGGCAGTATATCCTGCTGCTCAGCCTGAATCTATGAGGGCAGAGCCTGGGACCAGGAAAAGCCCCAAGTAGAAGTAAATTAGAGAGAAGTTTACCCTGGGACATTGCTGTGCTTTCCCTGTCATCTCAGGTTCCTGAGCTCCAGGCAGGGCTGGTAGTGGCAGACAATCTGTCACATTGATGTCCCTTCTCTTAAGTAAGCAGAGGGGCACTTCTGCTGTCCCCTGTCCCTCCAGGGAGACCTGTTGCACCTGCGGGGAACCTGCTTAGTTTAACATACTGTGTGGTATCCAGAGACAGAGGATGAACGTCCACCAGCAGCACCTCTGTGCTGTGAAGGCTTTGCTCCTTGCAAATGGACCCCTCCCGCCCTGTCCATATTCCGGCAGCTGGAGAAGTGATGATGCAGCTCCTGTCTCATTGCATGTCCCAGCTGGTACAGCAGCAGCTGAGTACAGGGAGTTGTGGTAGCCCAGAGCTGTGGCAGCAGTAATGCATTCTCCCCGTTAGCAGGTGAGGGATGCTGGGCACGTGTGGTGGAAATTAATACCAGGGAGTTCTGCAAGCACTGCCCCAGAGGAACTGGAAACACAGGGGGATGCAGACAGGGTTCCCTCATGTCTGGTTCACCTTCTCAAGTCTGTCAACCCAGGAGCCAAGAGCGGACGAGGCCCATCAGTTCATCTGGCAGAAACCCTCTGCTGAGAAACACAGGAGAAGCCCAAATGAGCAAAGAGTAGATGAATAGCCTGTGAGTCAGTATCCCTGCTGTCCCTGCTTGGCCAGAGCCCAGGGTGTGGGAGGGAGGGAGGCAGAAGGGTTGGGGTGTAGAATCTGTCTGGCTTTCGTGCTTACTGACTTACTTGTGGTCAACAGTTTTATTTTTCCCTGCAGAACTTGGTTCAGTGCTCAGGTAAATCTTGTGTCAGGCACAGAGTCAGTCAGACATATAAGAGGACTGCACAATGTCCATGTCCTGGCCACTAACAACCCCTTCTCCCAGGGGCAGGAGCTCCTCCAAGGGTGCTTGGGGTAGGCAGAGCCCTCTCTAGACCTGCCAAGTGAGCATCAGCTGTCCTGGGTAAGTCCAGGACACTGCCCTGAGTGCCCAGGGTTCTGTGTGCCAGGGTTCATGGCCTGCCCCTGTCACCTCTGCCACTGTGTGGGAATAGCCCCAAGCAAATCAGGCTCCCTGCCAGCATGCAGTGGGCCAAGAAGAGCTGAGTTTAGGCACTAATTGCATCCCTGACCTGGAGCTGAGATGACAGAAGTCTCACAGCTCTGCTGAAGGCACAGAAGGATGCTCTAAGGGCATCAGAGCTGCTGGCCACCAGGCAGGACATGTGAGGGGAAATGAGCCTCATGTTAGGTATATGGTTTTTCCATGCAGATTTCCTGTGATCCTCCTCATTGCAAGTCTCACCACTCTGGGGACCCCCTGATTCCACTCAGCCCCTGTGGGGCCCCAAAGCTGTCTATGACAGGACTAGACCCAGAGTTACCTGCCGAGGCTTGGAGATGGCTCATGGGCCATTGTGTCTGCAGGGGGAAAAGCCAGGAAAGAACCAAATGCTCAGAACCAAATGAAAAGAGAAAAGGGTTTAAAATGCAGGAACAGGAACCAGGAAGATGTCTCAGAAAGCAGAGCATCCCCACCCACTCATCATTCCCAGAGTCAGTGTATGCTGCCCTGTCCAGGGCGTGTGCTCTGTCCTGGGATACCCAAGGATGAGGCAGCAAGAAAAAGTCCCACAGTCTCTGTGTCTTCCCACCACCCTGCCCAGCCACTGTGGGATACTGGGATTGACAGACCTCCAGTCAAACCCAGTTCCATCTCATTTCAATTTTCATGAGGTAATTTCAGTTTTAAAAGCTCCCCTGGAATTACATTGCTTTCAGAAAATGTTTGGCCTTGGTGCTGCTGGCCTGCAAGCTCCTGGTGACACCAAAGGAAAATATGTCTGCAAAGCCTGAGGAATATTTATCAAGCTGATTTTGAGTTTAGTTCATTAGCAATTACCTTGATTTGTCTTCCCCTGTTCTTGCCAATTTACCAGGGCAACATCTTGGAAACTCGCCTCATTTGGAGAGAACAGGATGTAATTAGCCAGATAATCTGCTGATTCCCCTGTCAACCTCTCTGTGCCCAGTCCCAACACACGCAGTGGCTGTGCAGGCTGGATCAGACCTGATTTCTGGTGCTGTTTATGCACTTAGTGCCACACAGGCAGGAATTAAGATGCTGTCCTGCCCTCAGGCAATGACAAATCCACCTCTTGGATCACTCCTGAGGCTGTAACCCCCGACTGAAACCATCTGGGAGCTTTTGTTCTGGGGTTAGTTCCTCTGCCAGGGCAACAGAATTCCCAAGGGTATGCAGATATCTATTTTTGAAAAGGATGAGGATGATTTACTTCCCATGGGCAGTTCATTTCTATTTTCTTGCTGTGTCCATCCTTGCTGCTTTTTTCCAGACCACTAGCTAAGGTCAAGCAACTCAGCCGCAAGTTGCGGCACAGCGAGGGCTCAGTCACAAGTCACCGGGCACAGATGGCACCACATAAGTGATGCCTGAACATTTTAACTGCTCAGGGAAATTTCAGGGAATACCCAATGCTGCAGAGTCCTTCAGGAGACAGAGGAGACTGTTTTCTACATCAGTGCTGAACCTGCAATTCAATTGGTGGAGAGGAATACTGCATGTTGCCTGTTACAGCTTTCTTCCCTTTACTGAAGACCTCTCAGCAATGCCACGGGGGCTGTACAGCACTGCCTATTATATTGGGGCACTGCTCTAGATCTGTGGTTAAGTAGTGCCTCCCTTAATTTCCCTCCTTCTGCCCATACTGTGTGCCTTGGGCTGATAAGCATGTGCCACCTTCCACCCTTGGGAGAGGCTGTGCCACAGTGGTGGGGTTGCAAATGCCCCGTGTTCTCTCAGACCACAATTGAATTTGAGGCTGAGTCTTTGGCTTGTCACCCAGTAGCAGATGACAGCAGTGAGGACCAGAGCAGGGTGTCACAGTGGGTCAGTTTGTGGGGACTGAGGGGTAGCAAGAGACGCTGGTGAGGTGGCAGAGCAGGGGCTGTGAATGCCTGTCCCATGAGGAGAGGAGCAGAAGTGTGACAACGGGGCAAGGCAGCGAGCACCAGGTCCTGCAGCAGCCCGCACTGGAAAGGGCTGTCCTGCTGCCAGGTTCAGGGCTCTCCATAGCCCTTCTGCTGCCATCCAGTCAGGAGCTCCCTAGAGAGGTCTTTCAGCCTGTTTCCCTGGGTTTGAATGCAGGGTTATCACACAGCTTTTCCTCGGTGACAATTGAGCAGGTGACAGTGCTGCATGAACTGTGCCAGGCAAGTCCTGCAGCCCTGGGACCGGCGGCAGGGAAAGGCAGCAGAGGGACTCAGCTGAGGGCAGGTTTTCTTGCTGAGGGCTGTACATGGCCCATCCCCTTCTGAGGACCAGGATAGTACTGAAATACAATCAGAGCTGTGCGAGGACGGAGCCTGGGCTGGGGCAGGAATGGCTGGAGGGGATCAGGATCCGTGGAAGTGACAGTGTCCGAGCAGGGGGACGGCCGGACACCAGCACTGCAGCATGCCACCCCCACCCTCCGAAACCACGTCTCCTTTCATCCCATCCACTGTGGAAGGGTCTCTGAGCGAGCTCCGAGGGGTCCCTCAGGGCCTGCGGGTTTTGGGGACAGCTTTTTGATGGCAGAGGTGAGCTGTGCGCTGACGGGCTGCTTCACACCAAGGCTGTCCTTTGAAGGAAGAGCGTCTGGACACTTGGGAACGCAGCACAAACACGTCGCTGCTAGGAAGTGTATCAGAAAACATCACTGCTCCCAAAAGCAGACACCACCAGGGTGACACCAAAGCGCTACACACAGCCCGAGACCACCTGGGGCTGTCTGTGGGGACATTCAGGCCTCCCCCAGGCCGGGTCCCGACCGTGCCCGGCCATGGCAGGGAGCTGCGCTGCTCTACCTCCGCTCCTTCCTCGGGGGATGGCGATGAAACGCCTCTCCCCGCTCCTCAGGCCGTGCCACGGCGGATCTTCGCCACGGAGGTGATGCCGGGAGGAAGGAGTTCATGGGGAGGCAACGAGCAGCTCTCGCCCCGCTCCCGCCCCATTCCCGCCCCGCTCCCGCCGGGACGCGCCGCCCCGCGCTGTTGTGTCCCCGCCGGGCGCCCGTTGCCGCTCCCGTCGCGAGCGGAAGCGGAAGCGGCAGCGGCCGCGTGCGGCGATGGCGGCCCGCGGTACCGCGCGGCGCGGGGCGGGCGGGGGGTCCGCCCGCGGCCCCGACCCGCAGGAGGAGCCGCCGCCGCCACTCCAGGCCGTGCTGGTCGCCGACAGCTTCAACCGCCGCTTTTTCCCGATCTCCAAGGACCGGCCGCGGGTGAGAAATCCCCTCTGGGTGCTGCTGCCTGCGCCGCGCCGGTGCCTCCGGGGCCGCCTGTCCGGTGTGCAGTGTCCCCGGGAGGCCGGGGTGCGCAGGGACCTGGCGAGAGGCCGGGCTGCGTCGGGAGGGGACGAGGCTTCTCCCGCCCTCCTGCGCCCCGGCGGTTCTCGCCCGCAGGAGTTTGTATCCCCCGCCGGAGGGGCGGCGAGGATCGATGGCTGTGTCGGGGCTCTCCGCTTTTCCATATGGCGTGGCGAGCTGCGCTATCGGCCCCTCGTCTGCGGCTGGTGCTGGACTGACAGCGCGTTTGGACAGCCTTCTTTCTGATAAAAGACAGAAACGAAATCTTGGCCCTTGCCAGCTGTAATGCGTGAAAGAATATGGCCAGAAAATGGATGGGGGTAGTACTTCAATTATTCATCTCAAAAGACTGTGTGTTAAAGGCTTCTGGGGACTTTAGGTCTGAATAATTATCTCACCTGGTTTGCTGATTAAGTGTTGGTGGTGCTTGTAATTACACACGCGAGCTCAGGCCTGAAATGAAACAGCACCAAAAATGAATTAAGGAATGGTATGCCATCACTCAGGTGTGACTCATTAACTCAGTTTAATAAGTGTGAGTTGAATCTCAAGTCAAGAGAGTACTTACTTCATTTTAGGTTGGGGTTTTATTCCCCCTGTTTAATTCTGGACACTCATATTCCTGTGGCTTCATCATTCACGTCTGACAGGTTTTTCTTGAAGCAGTTGAAGCCCGAGTTATAGAATCAGCACTTTTCTTTTCCAGTCTCTGTCATTTATCTGAGTCTTCTTGAACAGTTTTCAGTGATAACTTCACTTGTTTACGCCTTCCTTTCTGAGCCGAGGATCTGCCCCTAGAAGATCACAAATTAGCTCTTACTGTTTAGATTAAGACTAAAAGATTTTTCTAAAACCTGGTGGAGCAGTTACTTGTGTTATGTTTCTGGTACTGTTGATGACATTATATCCCCAAGTTGGAAGGGGCTGTTGCTGATGTTGGAGTACTGAGTGTGTTTGTTCAGCTATCTGTATGGTTTTTTGGTTTTGGTTTTTTTTCAGGCTCTTTTACCTATGGCAAATGTGGCCATGATTGATTATACCTTGGAGTTCCTAACAGCAACAGGAGTGGAAGAAACCTTTGTTTTCTGCTGTTGGAAGTCAGCTGAGATAAAAGAGCATTTGCAGTAAGAATCTCTTTTTCTTTTTAGTTTTATCTCAGAAAGTATTTGTCTGCCCTCCAACAAGCCTCAAAGGTTTCACTGAATCATATGAAAACTGTAAGGACACCCTTTCAGCAGTGGTCTCCCAGCATATCTCAGAAAGGACCGTCCCTGCTGTGTAGGAGGGTGGTTGTGCAGTGTTAGAAGGGTTGAGTGTTGTGGGATTGCTCCCGATTTCGCCTTCTGAGTGTACCTGAGCCTGGCAACAGCGGGCTTGCTGTCACAGGACGCTCCTCGCACCCCTTATAGGTGTGGCACGCAGTGGGACACTGTGTCCTAGTGTGTCTGTGGGAACAGCCTCTTTATGCCTTCCTGATGGGTTTTTTCCTTCTTCCAGAAAATCCAAGTGGTGCCGGCACACGTCTCCCAACACGGTGCGCTTTGTCACCTCGGACCTGTACCGCTCCCTTGGGGACGTGCTGCGTGACGTGGATGCCAAGTCCCTTGTTCGTTCTGACTTCATCCTGGTCACTGGCGACGTGGTGTCCAACTTCAATATATCCAAAGCCCTGGAAGAGCACAAGTAGGTGCTGGAAGAGTGAATGCTTACCTGGTGTGCTGAGACTGCGGTCTGTAGCTCTCTGAGGAGCATTCTCATAGTTCTGCCCTCCTTTTTCAGGTTGCGTCGTAAGATGGAAAAGAATGTGTCCGTGATGACGATGATATTCAAGGAGTGCTCACCTGGGCACCATGCCAGGTGCAAGGAGGATGACATTGTTATTGCTATGGACAGTGCCACAAACCGTGTCCTTCACTACCAGAGAACGCAGGGGCTGAAACGATTCCGCTTTCCTATGGTGCGTCTGGGGCCTGGGAGGTGGAAAAGGGCTGTGGTAGTGAGGCAGCCCACACAAGGAGATCCTCCTTGAATGAGGGCTGGGGAACTGTCCTAGCTGCTCCTCTTGGAGGAGCAGATGATAGGAACTAACTGTTTTTTTTCCCCCTTGATCTTTATCTGGGGCTTGATGAAATCCTGCTGGGACACGCATGTGTGTGCTTCATTCCAGTTTGAACGTGAGGCAGATGATTTCTCAGAGTTCCGGTTTTGACCTTTATTTCCTTTCCATGATGTAAAACAAGGGAGGGAGATTATTTGTGATATCACAGATATCACAAATTGGGGGCTCCCAATTTGGGGTGCATATACCACTACCATACATAGACCATTTTTACCAAATCATTTAGGTTGGAAAAGAGCTCTGAGATCAGAGTCCAACCTTTGATCACCACCTTATCAGCTAGACCATGGCACGTCCAGTCATTTCTCAAACACCTCCAAGTGTGGGACACCAGCACTTCCTTGGGCAGTCCATTCCAGTGTTTAACAACCCTTTTCTTTTTGAAGTGTTGTTGAACCTGACATGGGGTGGAATTACAAGTCCTTTTACCTGTTTGTTCACCTAATAATGTAGTAAATGTTCTGTAAATGTTTGTGAACGCACTTTCTCCATGAGATAGATGGACCAGTTTCTTTCTTCAACTCATAACTAAGGCTGTGATTGTATATTTTCATCCCCAAATCAGTAATCAGGAGGTTATTTCATGTCTTCAAATGGAAGTACGAACCACTGCGGGAAACAAAAAAGGAAAAATCTAAAGAAACAAAATGCAGCAATACAAAACTGACCCCCAGCTGTAAAAATTGTCTTTGGATTTATCAGTGGTTTTTTGTACAGTTGTAGTTCCCGGAGTCTGAGGTAAGGAGCTTCCTGGAGGAAAAGTGATTGTTGGAAGTGCAAGCTGTTTCTGGGAGACTTGCACTGTGATGGGGCAGGGGCAGTCTCTGCTGACACTCAGCTCTTTGTGTGGCCGGTCTGTGCCTGCTAGATTGGGCCTAGTGTAGATTGTAGATTTCTCCGATCCTCAGAGCTTCAGCTAGTTTAATAATTCAGTCAGTACTGCCCCTGGCTTGTAGCAGGCTTTTGGAGTTGGATACTGCCTGAGGCACTCAGGTCACCTGAATTTTTTCTTCTTTCAGAGTCTGTTCCAGAACTCTATTGAGAATGTCGAGGTGCGCCATGACTTGCTGGATTGTCATATCAGCATCTGCTCTCCACAGGTGAGCTCTGCCCTTCCAAGAGTCCAAAATTCAGTCTGCACTGCTCCCTTGGTACTGCTGGTGTGCAGGGTGTGTGTGGCCTGAGTACCAGGGTTGGGAAACAGAACAGGCTGAGCTGAGGGCCTGGGTGATCATGTGGTGCTGCTGTGTGGAGCATATGGGGGCTCAGTCTGTTTCTGGCATCCACTGCTCAAGCCCAGCAGAACTACATGGTGGATGCATCCAGAGACTGGCTGATTTGGCACAGAATGAAACTATTTCAGGAACTAAGTTATTTCCCTTTGGATATAATAACATCTGTGAAGCAGAGGTGGTGGCTGTGCTGTGGAGAAGAGGCAGTGCTTTTAAGCTGGTACCATGTTAGGGTAACATTCAGGGTTATTCCAGCTAAGGCTTGATAACATGTCTTCCAGATCTGATAAAGTTTGTCTGCAGCCTTCCTTAGGAGGTGAAACTACAAAGTAAGGCTGGGAAAATTGCTAGGAAATGCTAAAGCAATGTCTTGCCCCTTTTGAAAATCAGAATCTGTTCGTGGATTCTGGAGGAGTAGTGGGGTGAGGAGATGGGAGTGTCAATATTCCTAGCAGAAGGAGTTAGAGCTTTATTCAAGGCAAGACCATCACTTTCCCATATTGTATAACTTGCCTCTAACAATAATATTTCCATGTACTTTATTCCTGTCAGGTGGCTGAGCTGTTCACAGACAACTTTGACTACCAGACACGGGATGACTTTGTGCGTGGCTTGTTGGTGAATGAGGAGGTAAGGAGAGGGTTGTTGCAAGGGAGATCCTGTTACTTTGCCTTAGAGAACCCTCTGATGTGCTCCTGCCTGTCTGCCAGGTCCTGGGGAACCAGATCCATATGTATGTAACAACAGAAGAGTACGGTGCTCATATATGCAACCTGCTGATGTACGAAGCTGTGTGCTCTGACATCATCCGGCGCTGGGTTTATCCTCTCACTCCAGAGATGAACTTCACTGATGACAAGAACCAGAGTTACACCCACTCTAAACACAACATTTACCGAGGGGTGGATGTGAGCCTCGGCCACGGCAGTGTGCTGGAAGAGAACGTGCTCATCGGGCAGGGAACGGTCATTGGCAGCAACTGCTCCATCACCAACAGCGTTATTGGGCAGAACTGTAGGATAGGTGAGTGCAGGAGTGGGGGATGTGCCAGCCGTGCCAGGCCAGGGCACACGTTTGCTGGAATTCCGTTTTTAAAGTTTTGCACTGAGACAGGATGATAGGTGGGTACTGATTGATTGCGAATGGGGAGAAAGGAGAAAAGCTTGGTTTTCCAGCAGAGGAAATAGATTAAAGTTTCCAGGATACCATAATGAAGCTGAAAAGTACTTCATGCAAATGAGTTGTTTCAGCAGCAGAGAATGCATGATCTTTACTGATCTAGAGTTATCAACCACCACCATCCTGCAAATGAGGGACATCTGTCCCCATTTTCATGAGCTGTTTCTTCCCCTGTCATCTAACATCAATCATGCATCAAGGGGGTTGGGAGTCAGTAAGATGTAAGACTTAAGTAAGCCAGTAAGACTCAGCAGTGTCAGAGAGCACCAGACAGCCTTCCTCAACATATTTGTACTTGGCGGTGTATAACAGGTGATAAAGTCACTTTGGATGGAGCTGTTCTGTGGGACCGAGTGCACATAGCAGATAACGTGGAGATCCACCATTCTGTTATCTGTGATGAGGCTGAAGTGAAGGAGAAAGTAAAGCTAAAGCCCCGCTGTGTTCTCTCTTCTCAGGTGAGCTGATTTATGTCTGTTCTGCTTTTTGCCTCTCCTGGCAGGTTACTTATCTTACACTGTATATTCCAAAACACAGGATTTCCCCAAGCCTTTTTGCAGAGATGGAGACCATGCTACTGCTCCCACCCTTTTCTTCCCTCTGCTTGGCTGGGGCAGTATAGTATGGACAGTGGCAGTGCTGGTGTCTTCAGTTACACTTATTAGTGACAGCTTGTCTGCAGCTGCTGGTGGAGATACAAGGGGGCAGTCTGAGTGTTTGTCATTAAGATGTGTTTCACATATTTTCAGGTAGTAGTAGGTCCTGGCATCACTCTCTCTGAGGGCACAGTGATCTCTCTGCACCCCCCAGATGAGGAGGAAGAGGATGATGACCAGTTCAGTGATGATTCTGGTGTGAACAAGGAGAGCAAAGTGAAACTGAAAGGTATGAGAGTCTCTGTCTCCATGCACTAAAGCTATGCAGAAGGTTTTGTCTTCCATGATCTTATGGGGTCTTTGCCAGTGCCATTCCAGACATCACAGTGCCAAGGTGGGGCTTAGAGCTGCATTCAACTGGGAACCTTTGGGTTTTCATCAGGGCAAGCAAGGATACTCAGCTGAGTCCAAGGGCTTTGTCCTTGTGAAGTGCTGTTGCTATAGTGTGGGTTTGTCAAGGGTACTAAACATGGTATGCCAAATGTTGCTGCTGTAAGAAGGAGTAAGTCACTTGTCAAGGCATGTGAGAAAATGAAAGCTGAAATCCATGTGCATCTGCAGGAATCCCTGCTCCCTCTTCATGAAGCCTCTTTAGGGGCAGTAACATGCAGGTTATACAGTCTATTTCAGGTTTGCCTGTAAGCAGATCTGCTACATCCACACTCTGAATGCTGATTCTTTTTCAGGTTACAATAAAAAGGATGTAGGCTCGGAGGGCAGAGGCTATCTCTGGAAAGCAGATGACAAGAATGAAGATGATGAGGAAGAGCAGAGGCAAAGCCTGTGGGGTGAGGAAAAGTTTAGTGTGGTCACCTGGGGCTGAGCAGACAGGTGTCTGTTGGGGAAACCAGCCAAGTGGGATGCTGGTGATTGTGTCTAGAGGAAGATCTGGGCTTTGTGAAGCAGACTGGCTCCAGATAACAGCTATGTGTGGAGGGAAGGTGAGAGTTAAAAGCAGATCATGGACCAGATTCTCTCTACCTGTTCTCTGTGGAAGGTGTTTGTTAGATATTTGCTTTGCACTAACTCACAGAGCTGTCTGTGCTAGGAATGCTGCTCTATGGGACACCAGGCCCTCCCTCAGATGGGAATATGCTTTGGCTATTCCAGGTGCTGCTGGCTTTCTTCCTGCCAGTGGCAGTGTCTGCTGACATTGCTCCATTGTGACTCAGCAGTTTGCACAAAATGCAGTTGCTTCTGTCCGTGTCCTTTGTTGTCTGCCTGCAGACTCCCAAAAAATCCCATTATCCTTGTGCCAGCTGTAGTGTTCCCTCTGCAGCAAATCTAATCATCTGGACCTGTAAATAGAAGCTTCCTTTCAAGGACAGATAGTTGCTGACTTGGTTGGGAAGTCCCTGGGACACCTGGTTCCTCATGGCGTATGATGGTTGCAGCTTTTGATTGCTGAATGCTGCATCTTTTCCTTCCTCAGGCCCAGCTATGCACTCAGAGGAAGAGAGTGAATCTGACAGTGACCTGAGCATGGGCTCTGAGGAGCCAGACAGTCGGGCAGCTTCCCCTCAGCTGGATGACATCAAAGGTGAGACGGTCTCTGAAGTACAGTGATTCTGTAGATACTGCAGTGTGTGAGGTTTGTGCTGCATTCTCTGGATGTATTGGAAAATTTGTGCACCTCTGTGATATGTTGTTTCCTGATCTCACTTCCTGCATTTTCTACAGAGTTCTATAATATTCTGTGTATCACTTCTGGGTTAACCCAAGGCAGTCAAGGATGAGAAACTAGCAAAGAGTCTCCATCTTTCTCATTCCTCATCACTGGACCTTCATAAAAGAGACCTCCCTGAGTTGTCTGTTTAAATGGCAGTGTCATTGCCTAATGTTTGAGACTATGGGAAGGTCCACTAGAGTTTCTCTGTATGGACAGCTTAGTACTATAATCATTCTGAAGAAATAAATGCCCTTGTAGGAGTTTCCTCTTTTGGCAGAGATGTTTTGGTTTTCTGTTTGTTGTGTTAAGCTTACCTGGATTTGAAAGAGGTTCAAGCCAAATAGGAAAAGCCCAGAAACTTTCTCATGTTGGAATATCGCCTCAAAGGAAATTAAACCAATAAATTTTAGATTTGAATTAATACTTTCAGTTATGGGAAGATGAGGTTTGTCTGAGTAGAAAAGGCTAGATTGTGAAAGTATAATAGAAACTCTGCTCTAAAAGGCCACAGAGGTAAATAGCTTTGTACTGGTTTCTGTGGATAGATCAATGACATGTAGTAGGTGGTTTCCTTTCGTCGAATTATATCCCACTATTTATAAGTATAGTTGCTGTGGGTTTGTGTCAGTGTACAGAGAACAAATAAACATCTGTGTCAGAATGCTTTTTTTGCGAAAGGCATCATTCCTTCAGTAATGAGCAGTTTGGAGAATCTGTGCTTTTCCCTCATGTCTAACTGCCTGTCCTTTCTTTCATTAGTTTTCCAGAACGAGGTTCTGGGTACGTTACAAAGGGGTGAAGAAGAAAACATTTCCTGTGACAACCTGGTCCTGGAAATCAACTCGCTCAAGTGAGTTGGGGATGTCCTTAGGGATCCTTGGGTGTCCTTAGGGATATTGTCCCTTATGCTGAACAGCTGGGATTGACAGCAGGCATGTCAAAAGAAGAGGAGAAACCACGTGAATGCCCATTGTTAGACATTTTATCAGTATGGAGCATGAGAAATGCAGCTTAAACATTGTGACTGAATGACAGCAGGAGTTGATGGAGAGCACCAGCTGCACCTCTAGCATCCTTGGTGGTTAGGCTTTTCCTGCCCCCTCTCTGTAACAAGAGATTGAATTGCTGCTAAATAACTGTGGACTGAAGAGAAAAGGCCAGTTCTTGGCACGACTGTCTGGAAGTTCATGCAGGGTCTGTTGCTCTGGGCATTGTAGCATTCAGCCAGCTGCCTGCAGCTGGGGCTGTGCTGTGGTGTGACTTGTCCACAGTATTTTAACAGCAGCAAGTCTACAACACATAATCAGAGTGCCTTTTATCTAGTGTTTCTCAAATCCAAACCTGTGTGCCTTCTTTTGTGCAAGAACATTCCTAGAGCACTCTGGTAAATGTGAGGGTGCTGTCCCTGCAGCACCTTGTTCCAATTGTGAAAACAGATTTTCAGGACTTAGGGCCTTATGCAGGGTCTGATGCAATGCAAATGCTTTTATTATCTGAATATTTGGAAAACAAAATAAATAAGAAATAGGTTGGGAATATGAAAATCAGATTTTCTACTCTATCTCTGTGAATAGCCACAGTCTGCAGAGATCTGACAGTGTGAAATGTTAAGGGTTTTTTGCCTTTTTCATTGTAGGTATGCATATAACATTAGCCTGAAGGAGATGATGCAGGTGCTCAGTAAAGTGATCCTGGAGTTCCCACTGCAGCAGCTGGATGCAAACCTGGACTCCCAGAACTATTTCTCAGCATTACTTCCTGTGAGTCCTGCTCCATTTGACTCTTCTTTGGGCTTGTCTTCTAGTGTATAAGTCTTTCTGTGTGCCCTAGGTAGTTCCTGCCTGAGAAATCCTTTTTGTTTATGCCTGGAGCCACTTGAACTCCTTGAGTTCATGAGCCTCTTTGTCTTCTAGAGAAATAAAAATGAACTGAAACTGTTGTTCCTGTTTGACAGAGCTCAACTGAGACTGTCGGTGTAGGAGTTCTACTTCAGTACCTGTGGTTGTTTCTGTTGCCTGTGTGACACAGTAGAAGTGCATAATTTGTAAAAGAGAAAAGAGGAGGTCTGTTAGAGATGTCTTTACAGGCTTGCATTCCAGCAACCCTGTTCCAATCCATCTCAAGTCCTGTCCCTGGGGCAATGGGGAGCACTCCTCTCCCAATGGGATCCTTTCCAACATCTTATTTTACTGCATACCATAATTGGTGCCAATTTTTTTTCAGGCAAATGCAAAGGCATGATATTGTTGTCTTTGTGCAAAGATAAAGTTCTGCTTTGTTGCTAGGGACATGGGTTGCATAGTTGGGTGTACCAATTTCAATTTCCTGCCTTATGGCAGACAAAATAGGGTAGGATCTATTTTAAAAAGCAGGCAGTCTTCCCTTAATGGTTTTGTTCAGCCAAGCTGAAGGCATTGTAGTATCTTTGTCTCCTTGTTACAGTCCATTTATGTATTTGACTTTGCAAACTACAGATTCTGAAAACGCTCTTTGAGAATGAATAGGTCTGACACATGTTTGGGACAGACTACTTTTTTTTTAGGACTACTTTTTTTTTTTTTTTTTTTTTTTTAGGAGATTGAGAGGAACACTAGACTTCCTCATAATCCTTTCTCTGAGGAAGTATGTGCTTTCAATTGATGGGAAAGGGTGGAAAAGTAATTCTCCTGTGTGTAGGTGTAAGCATGCTACTTAATTCACCTCCTGGACATGTGGAGATGCCTTCTGCAGAAAACATCCATGTAAACTGATCTGTTCTTCAGATGGCTTAGTGAGATTTTGCTGCTCACTCTGTTTAAATTCTGCTTGCCTTTGTTCATTTTTCCAGACTGTTTTCTTGAATAGCATGTCCTGTCCTAGAAAAAGAGAATTGAAGGAGGAGGACCAAAGAAAATGTTGGAGCAGGTGCTAGATTCTGAGTGGAAAGCAGTACATCTAGACAACAGCTTGTATGGAATTGGTAGCTATATCGGATAGGGGTTTTTTTATCCCAACTGGGATATGGCATCTCTTGGTCTCCCAGATTAGGCTCTTAACTGTAGCATGAGTGGGAAAGGAGAATTTCACTGCAGCACCCAGTTAGAAGATGGTCTAGTCTGGGATGAAGCATATAAATACACGAAGTTTTGTGCAATTACCCCAAACCCCTAGAAGATAAAGACAATGGTAGCAGGTGAAGAGTTTCTCTGGGTAACTTTGTCCATATCTTTTTCATCAAAGGAGAGCAATGCTCATGCTTAAGAACATAGAGAGCAACTCAGCTCACCTTTAGTGAGAAGCAGTAATAATCAAAATGTGATGTTTAGAGTGGCCATGTGTGATGTCATGGGCAGGTGGCATTTGTCTAGGCAGGGAATTGTGTTCATTTGTGAAATAAAAATTACCCTTAGATTTATCAAATAAAGCCAGGTGTCAAACCAATTGACCATCATGGCAGCCAGTTTCTCCAGGTTCTCCCTTGTAAGGAAAACCAGGAAGTTTCTTAGAGAATCTTTCACTGTGTTCAGGATTGCTGTGCTGGCTTTCTGCACTGCATTCAGCAGGAGCACAGTGTCCTGGTGAGGTACAGGTGTGTTCACTTGCACTCGTGGTGTTTGTCACTGTTACAATAACCCAATATTTGGGGTGAGTATACCTCTAATAGATGTAGTGACCCAGCCTTCAAAGGCTTATTAAACACACATCACTGTTCTCCTGAGGCAGCAGCTTTGTGTATTTACCAGCAGAGCTCTGCAAAGATCAGTTCTTCACGCAGAAGTTGTACAGCATCTGGAACAGTGGCTTCTCTGCAGCTTGCAATTCCCTGGTTAGTAAAATATACACTCCATTAATTTACTAATTCTTATTTACACTCTGCAAATCCCAAGCACAGGTTTGGTATAGGTTGGTACATAATGATGGTAGTTGCTGCTGAAATTTGCAGCTAAAACTGCCTCAGGCAATAGCAGTTTTGGGCTGAGAGCTGCTCACGATGGAGTAGTTATGGAAAAGTGTTATTTTGTGTGAGATGGGGCTACCTGCATTCTGAGAGTGATGGGTATCAGAAGCCCACTGAACCTGACAGACCTGTTTTATGTTTCTCACTCTCTTTGTAACTCAACTCTGACCAAGAGGTCCTGAAATAAGATGTGTTGTTATGTAAAACCTATGGTAGAGCAGTCCCAGGCAGCTCAGGAGGGGAAATTGTGGGAATGCCATAGTTGTGATGTATGGTTTGACTTGAAACCACACTTTGTGGTCTGAAGTACTGGCCCCTGAGCATGAAGCTCTGAAGTGTTGCAGCAATTTTAGGAAACAAGCATCTGGTAAAGGATTTGCCTGTGGGTATTTTTTTCAGATGAAACATGGAGGCTTGACAAATAGAAGTATCCAGTTTGATGTGTGTCAGGCATCTCGTTTAGCTCTTGTGCAAGTTGTAAAGCAGAGAAGGTGCAGAAACAGACCTTTCCTAGAACTATAGACCTTTCCCAGAACTGGGATTCTGTAATGGAGTGCATGTGAACACGCCATGGGATTGCTTATTTGGAGACCAAATGGATTTCTGCTGTCACTGAAGCCATTTATGGCGATCAGCACAGATGCTGTTGTGGTCTAACTACCCCCACTAGCACCAGTTACAGTGCAGTGCATGTTCTCAACTTGACATGGTATATTTTTTCTTCTTTCCCTTTTCCAGCAGCAGGCACACTAAATTGGGTCCTGGGGTTGTGAGTGTTTTCTATATAAATAAGCTGCTTTCAGAAACTCAGTAGCTTCTGGTTAGGTTTGTGCCTGCTTATGATTTAAAGGTGTTAATAGAAAGGTATTACAAAGTGTTTCTTAACCTGGAAAGAACTTTCCAGTAGCTTTACTGTAATTGAGGTGAAGATTCCAAAGAATAATAAGAATGGGGAGATGGTTGTAGAGGAGAGAGGAGCATTTAGCATTAAGTATTTTGCTCAAGTACTCCTGAGGTATGCCACAAGAACCCTCAGTTGTTCTTTTGTCATACCATGATGATCAGGATCATTCTGTGCTGTTACTGTTGTTCCTTAAGCCAGTCAGTGTACCACTGTACAGATGAGTTTGCTTGGACTAATCCCCTTCTTTGTTTCTGCTTGAGGCATGCAGATTCCAGCAGGGTTGCATAGCAGATGTGTCTGAAGAGGTGATGGGGTGCAGTGCTGCAGAGTAGATGAGCGCTGTTTCCTAGCTGAGGCCACCTTTAGTAGTCCACACCAGCCTGGACTATCTCCATAGCCTGGGTTGTAGCTCTGCTGTGTGTCCTGGAGCTCTCCCTCTCTCAGGTCTGCTGCCTGTTAACAGTTACCCTGGACAGTATAATGCTGATTAACCCCAAATGTAGGTGACTCAAAGCTTCTTCATCGCACCCTGAGCCCCTCTGAATTGCCAGTTTCCCTTCAAAACAGACCAGATTGTTCTGTAAGGAGACACTGCTGAAGGAACAGCAGACCTGTGTATCTGTGCAGGCATGCCAGGGCTGTAGTTTCAGGATCACCTGCTGTTGAATTACTCCATTTAAAAAGATGTGGAACTCTGATTTAATTTCCTACAATGCTTTTGTAGGATGGTCAGGTCATGATGTGGCCAATGAAGAATTTTTGTATCTTATCCAAGTTCTGATACCTTTTAAAATTTTTATGGACAGGGATCTAAGTATTATCTCCTATCCCAGATTCAGGTCAGTCTGTGCTGCTTTGCAGAGCTCCCTGCTGCATATTTCCCAGATATGGAAACAAGGGAAAGAGCTGTGGGGGACTCAGAAATATTGTTCGAAGAGGCACCACTAAAATCATTAAACTTAAGACTTCAAGAAAAATAAGCCTTGGAAGGGAGAACAACTAATAGTGTAACAACTTCTTGCCCTTCATTCTTCCCACTCATTCCCTGCAGCAGGCTTCAGGATCCAAACAAGCCTCTAGGCACACAGCAAATGTGTGATTTGCACTTAGGGGCTGCTCTGACACGTTCCTGTTTTAGGGGTGGTTGTTTTTCACTGTTCACTTCTACTCAGCTGGTAATTAACCTGGCATTATCTTTTTCTATGCTTCCTTATTTGTCCTTCTGCTTTGAAGGAAAATTCCACTGAAATGTCAGCTGCTCTGTGGGGGGAGGCTGTGAATAGCATGTAGGTATCTCTCCTTATCAGTCTGCAGTGAAGAGATTTTGTTTGAATACCAGACTCCATTGAACAACATTCATTGTGATGATCTGATATTCCATCCAGAGAGGCAAAACCAAGAAAGCTAATATATATTCTGAAAGCTTAGTAAAACCAGGTTCTGTCCTCACATGTGAGACTCAATATTATCTGTTTCATGGACAGAGAGGGTCAAATACCTGAAGTAGTCAGCTGAATAGTTTCATAAAATGCTTCCCTGGGTCCTGGGTCACTTTCTTGGCGTAACACAGCTGAGACACAGGGCTGAGTGCACCCATCCATCTCAGCTCAGGAGCTCTTCTGTGTTTTCTCCCTGCAGCTGTTGAAGAACTGGACCCCGTTGTTTAAGAACTACATAAAACGATCATCAGATCACTTGAATGCCTTATGTGCCATTGAGGAATTCTTCTTGGAACATGACAGTCTCTGCACATCGATAGCTAAAGTGAGTATCCTCTCCCAAATCTATTTTTGCTAGATTCACAGTGGAATGCATCCTATTTACATCATCACCTCTCTGCTTTAAGGGAGAGAATTTTGGAGTCTCAGTGTGTAGAAAATCCATTTATAACAATTTCTTTTAAAAAAAAAATAGTTCTGTGTCTGCCTGTGCCTCTGAGGGAGCACAGCTGAGGGTGAGTATTAATTACCAGCCTGCAGCCTGTGGGGAGCTATTATTTTGCAGCTTCCAACATAGATGCCCTTGTTGTGTGACGCTGGAAGAGGCGAGGCCAGAGACTCGCTCTAGGAAGAGCTTCTCTTCATTTATCTCTCCATGGTCCCTGGGATTTCACTGCTAAGTGGTTTTTCCTACTTTGGAGTGCAAAACACAAAAGCTGGGAATAAAAGTGGAATTTTATTCAGGCTGAGCTAGTTATGAAATAGGGAGTAAAGGAAAGCTGTCATGTGGCTTATTATCTGTCTCCCTGCTTCTGAGAATTTTCATATATTCCTCCTCACCATCCTTCACAAATATTTTGTCCCTACATTCTGTCTGCCTTATCACATGGAGAGCATTTGACTTGGATTACAAGGCTCCTTTAGCAGCAACTCAGGAAGCCCCTGTCTGTTTTGGGAGAGCTCTCCTAGAGCCTGCTTAACTCTTGATTCCTCAAGAAGGAGTAATGCTAACTTCTGCTACCAGTGCTTCTGGCTGATGGCAAAGCACTTAGGACTGGAGCCAAAAGCCTTCAGTTTGGTGAGCCAAAATGTCCTTGAATTACAGCAATTGTTTGGCATGTATCCATTGTTCTAGGGGCCTGGGTTTCCCTAGAGGCTGGGAATTGAAGTGACACTTTATATTTGGAGTTGGCAGCCAGCTTTGTTAGCGCTCTGCTGCAAGGAGACTGATGCAAAGTGCCTGCTCTGCCTGAGCCCTGAGAAAGCCTGATTGCCTCTCCCCCTCACTCACGGGGCAGGGGCTTGAGCTGAGGAATGACCAATTGCTTTGACACCTGCCATAAGGCACTGCAGAGAGAGAGCTGGCAGGAGGAGGGGCACAGCTGGATAGGTTCATGCTCCTTTGCACGTGTCACTGTTGAATGTGAGCTGGCATCAGTTGCTTGTTGGATCTGCTTTGGGGATGGCGTTTGGGTTGCTTTTAAAAGAGAACTTATGTCTTGAACTGGTGTCCTCTGTGACCCCTCATTGCCCACTGCTCTCAGTCATACCCAGCGTCCTCAGAGCTGAAGCTGATGGGGCTTGAACTTTGACTCATTATGTGTCACAGCATCTGTCAGGAAGATAAGGCTTGGTAGGAGAATCACGGTTATTTTTGACAGTAGAAGGAAGATGAAGCAGACTGAGTGCCTTCTGGTGAAGACAGAGCTGAGAGACACAGACTACGTGCAAACTTTGTACTTGGATGTGAGCTAGTCCCAAAAGAGTTTATAGAGAGCCTGTTGCTCTTTTCTAATTGATGCAGGTGTTGATGACATTTTACCAGCTGGAAATTCTGGAAGAAGATGTAATTCTCAATTGGTTCTCTTTGCGGGACACGTCTGACAAAGGAAAGCAGCTTCGTAAAAACCAACGGGTGAGTCCCAAAGGTGTTGGGAGAGGCTGGGGTGGGGGGAGAGAGACAGACAACAGCTGCTGAAAGAAACTTTGAGTAAAGTTTGGTGTCACTGTCACCTTCTGTGGGGCAGCTGCCATCACATGGTAGGCCAAGAAACACACCAGTGCAGTGAACACTAAGCAACACAGATTTGTTCTCCAGAACAGTTTCTGTGCATTCTGCCATAATCATCCTGTTTGGATAAGGAATGGAGGTAGTATGAGGATTGTTTTTAGTGGGCTCTGTAGCACAAGGCCAGCACTTTCTGGAGTAGCAGCACCGCTTCTCTAAGCCAACACCCATTTGAAATGGGCTTTAGGCCAATGCCCTGTGTGCTGGCCCCATGCAATTCCTTTGAAGCTTTCATTCCTGGCTCAGCAGTCCCTTCACATATATTTCTAAGCATTTGCTGTACTGAGTAGTTTCATTTGGCTTCTGTTGCAAAGAGCATATAAACTTCCCTCCTCCATCAGGCAGAACTTTGTGCTGCAGTTTGGCTGAGCCCTGTTCCAGTCCTCCTCCCTGGATCTGGAAGAGAAGTAGAGGAAAAAGAGCCATCTAAAGAACAACTTTTTTCAAGACCTTTGCAAAGTCAGCTATTAGTATAGGTCAGCAGTGCTTTCAGCTGCTTGTTCAAGCCCAGTTAAAATGTAAATTGAGCTGCCTTTTTAATAGCAGTTTCTGAGGGACGAGTTTTTTTCCCAGCAGAGTTTTCCTAACATGTCAGTTAAGGTGCAGCTGCCATCTCTTTGCACTGAAGCTCTGAAAATGTCTCAAGGTTTTGTCTTTTTGCTGAGTGTTGGAGGGATTGTCTGACTGGAGGAATTTCCTTTAGGAGTTTAATCAATCTACATTAGTCTGTGGCATCACAGTTGTTTTTCACCTGATTGTCTCTTGCTCCTTCAATCTGCCTCCAATTCTGTTTCTTCTGGAAATACTTTCTCTTTCTTGCATGATAGTGATGCTCACTCACACAGTGTATTTGTTGAGCATTTCCAGCATCTCCTAGGTGTCAGTTTTTATCCAATTATGTTTCATTCTCTCTGCAGCTCCAGAAGTTTATCCAGTGGCTGGAGGAGGCAGAGGAGGAGTCGTCTGATGGCGACCAAGACTGACATGGTGGCTCAGCATGAGAAGAGGCTCTCACTGCCTTTCTCGGCCAAGTGGGCAGGGCAAGATCAATGCCAGTGCATGGTGTATAGATGTGGGGCCTGACATCGAAGTGACTGACAATCCCATCATTAATTCAGTTGTGTGTTCCCAACTTTGCCAGTTCCCTCCCTCCCTCCCTCATTTGCACATTATGTTGCAACCCAGTATAAAAACTATAAGGGAAAAGCAGGAGGCGGTGATACCTAAAATCCCTCTGGAGCCTGGATATGATGTACTATAAGCTATCTTTTGGGAGGTCCTTGTTACTAATACAAAGGGAGAGAGTAGATGCAAATGCATGCAATGCCCCTGTAGATCTACCCATCAGGGTTGTGGAAGAATGGTCGTACAGCTGAGGTATTTGGAGTCATTGTTTCTTCTGGAGCTAAGGGAACTCCTGCTGAAGAGACACCGGCAAGGTTGGTGAATAAGAGCATGTGGATTAGGATCTGGAGGGCAGGACTAGAATTCAGGAGTTCTGGTGCCTAAAAAAGATGCAGCTGTCTGAGGACGCCCAAGGCATTTTGCAGCCTAGAAGGCACTTCTGTGATCTTTCCAAAAGGGAAAATCTCTTGCCATCTGCCGTGCTAGGATCTAACACAAATTGCACAGTGGAGTTGGTAAAACCATGTGTTTCCTGTGCTGTAGACTGGGGCTGTTGTGTGCTCAGCTTCCCCACAGGATTGGTTGATGGCTGTATGGATCACCATATCCTGCATGTGATCGTTCTTCCGTGCCCCCAGCTTAGCAGACGTGGTTTAGAGAAGTGTCTGCTTCTTTTTTTTTTGATGAAAAGGGAGCAGAGGTGCCTGACTCCTGCTGCACCAACTACACTTGTATTTTGCCCTGGGAGCATTGACTGCACAGTTGCTTTGAGGAGAATGCAAGTACTAAGTTCTGCTCCAGTGTGAAAAGGAGCGAATGGTATTTCCTTCAGCAGCACACAGTCTGTGTATCCACATGATTTCAGTTATATAAGCTTGCTTACTTCATGGCCGTTTATTTATTTGAAACTTCCCTCAGACAGCAGGGAAAGTACTGCAGACCCACTGTGAGGCTCTGCAGCTGCAGAGCAGCTTGGCAGGCAGCAGGGAGTGAGTGTGCCTCTGGCTCAGACAATGTGTGGCAGCAGCAAGGCCGTCAGGAACAGCTTACTTGGAAGTGTCACTGTGCTGCATTCTCCCCTGCTCTCAGCAGAGTGAAAAGGGTACTGCAACAATCAGCTTGTGTTCATAGGTGGGTTATTTGTTGGATGTGCTGACCTAGCCTCTGCCCCTTCAGGAGGAGCATGGAATAAATCCTTTGCAGGGGGAAATGCACTGGAGCTGCCCACTCAGGATATTTACTTGGCCGTTCCGTGGTGCCACAATTGTCAGTGAGGGGACAGCATTGGATGCTGGAGACCAGGGATACTGCCTCTAAAAAGCTGATGTTCAGGCAGGGCCATCTTGTGCACTCACACTATCAGTTGCCAGGATTGTGCATAAATGTCCTTGTTTTCTGACATTGCAAACTCAGTCTTGTAAATGTTGGGGAAATAGTCGGTATCTGAAATTTCTGTATCTGCCAATATTTAATTCAGGGAGCAAATAAAAACTATCCTGGTGTTACGAGCTTGTTTGGTTTTTTTGACTTGAAATTGTATGTCTCCAGTTTTATATGCCTGAGCAGGGCTTCATGTGTAAGTTAAATAACTGATCACTGCTTTTTCCTCAGATTTTAAGCACACAATAGCCAGGTAGGAAATCAGCACAGCATTGAATTGGTGAAAGTGTTTGATGGTAACTCATGAGCCCTGTTTGCAACTAGAGAATAATTCATTAAAACTTCTGAACTTGGAATCCTGAAGTGGGTGAGGTTTGGTTTTGTACAGAATTATGTTGCAAAGATGAACCTTAAATCCAAAGGAATCTGTTATCATTTGTCATTATGGGAATTGATGGGAATGTTGGCTGATATGTCATGCATTGTGTCCTCCTGATGCTGGGAAATAAGAACTGGCAGAGGCAGCTACAGAAAAACCATTTATGAACCAGCTGCAAGACTTGGTAATTTTAAAATCTCCTTGGACATCTCAAATATTTTTTTCCTTTTACAGGGTAAAGGTGGCTTAAGAATAAATTTAACATGTAGTGCTGTAAATGGGTCAGTTTTGCCAGAAGTTCTTGATTATTTCTGCCAAGTAACAATTCCACTTTTGTTTTTTCCACATTCCTTCCTCCTTTGCTCCAACTTTGTGGTATGAGCTGCTTTTTACCTGAGAGTTAAAATCCAAGGGGAAAATGTTGCTCTATGGGCACATCCTTCAGGCGGTGGTGGTGTGTGTGGTGGGGTAGTTTTGCAGATGCCAAGAACAGAGTAGCAAAAAAAACAAATTAGAAACTTGATACTCTCCAAGGTGGAGTTCTGGCATGGTGCAGCATCCTTATGTACTGATACGTGTTGTACTCTTTAAAAGAGCATTTATTCCATTGCTGAAGTGTAGGGTGGGCTTGGTGCTTTGTTGTTGCTTCAGTCAAGATGTTTTTTGGTTTGGAAGACTAGAAATGCCTTTGAGAGCAATCTTGAATGTGGAATCATTGCTACCCATCTCTGAGCAATGTAAGCAGTTAAGTATTTTCCTAAGGCTATAATAATCAACTTGTCTGCCTTCCCATCTGACAGGGAGGGATGGATGGATGCATGGATGGATGCATGGAAGGAAGGAAGGAACCTGGTGTTCCTGTATCAAAGCTACAACTTCAGTTAACAGTAGAAACCCTTTTAAAGGAAGATAATAATTTGGTTTTGCTTAAAGGTGTAAGTGATGGAACTCAACTACATCCACCTCTGCTTTGGGCTGTTCCATGATGTACTAAAATGTCTGAAGCCTGTGTACTCTGTAAGGAGAAGGAATGTTATCAATGCTGCAATTTTTAAGTTGCCATAATTGCAAAAGTAAGCCAACAGGCAGTTCAGAAACTCTTCCCTGTGGACCTTGGAGTGCATAGCACAATCCCCTCCTGCTAATTTCTTTGGCACTGTGTTCTTAACTTCCATTCAGTGAGTCATACAGCACAAGGCCTCTGTGAGCAGTGAAACTGATCTATCATTGAGTCTATTCAGTCACTTGGCTTGTTTTAAAAGTAAAGGCAGCTGTGGCAATGAGATTTCATCTACTACACCCTGGGGGTGTGGTACCCCTCCCCTGAGCTGCATGTGTTCCCTTCGGAGCTCACACTATGGAAAAATGCCCTTTTGGTAACAAAAGTGTCTAATGTGTACAATACAGGCTCCGAGGTGCATCCACAGCTGTGCTGGGAGGTGGGTGAGACAGTGGCCCTGCCAGGGACACACTAGGATTCTTTCACATGTGCCCGCTTTTGGGGCAGGGGGGTGTTGTAAAAGGACTTTAAGATTAGCTCTTTCAGGGTTGACACAGGAAGAAGCAACTTAAACTTTTCCATTCCTGACCTGGATTCTTCATTCCAGGTACGCCAGCTTTTACCACAGAGCTCCAAGCATAAGGAAATTACAATCTTCCAAGAGCTGATGTGGAAACATGGGAGAGTCTCAGACCTCTTACAGCTTCTGCTTACCTGAGGACTTCCCTGGAATTTTTATTATTTTTTCAGTTTAATGTCAGGTTCTTCCCCCAGTCTAGCAGTGCTGCCCAGGTAATTACTAGCAATGCCTGCAGGACTCTTTAATGCATTAGAGGGCTTATTTAGCTCAGCCTGCCTGCCTGCCTGAGGAACTTGGCTCTGTTCCCTGTAGGATCTCTCTGGCTCCCTTTCCTACGGCAGGGCAGTCTAGTCTGAGGGCTGATCTAGTCTCATGCCCTGTGCAGGCCCATGGTGTGGTGCTTCCTCTGCATTTGTTCCTTCTAATCCAGGATGGTGCAAGGCGGTTCTTGCCCTTCCTGTAGGTGGGTGTTCCCAAAACTCCATCCACACCAGCTTTGCTCTCAGCCACAACTCTGGGAAACTGCTGATGGAGATGGTTCCTTGGTGCCTGCTGGGTGCTGGCAAGGTGTGCAGAGGGGAAACCAGACAGCCTGACACTGCTGTGGAACAGAGGCAAGTCCTAGGGGCTGGGGTCACAGTGCTGATGACTGTTGGTAAGAATGTGCTGGGGTCTGGGGAGAGAGAGGATGGGAAGTAACCACACAGCCAGTTGAAGAAGCCATGGTATATGGAACAGAGTATTCTCATTAAGAGCAGAGGAAGAGTCTGCTTGGTGAGGAAAAGGTCTGAGCACTGGGGTTAGTTGTTGGATGGTAACAAGGGGCTCAGAGGGAAGCCTTAGCTGGAGAGGAGCTGGGGTGGGTGGTAGTCCCTGTGTGTGGTGGCCATCTGAGATAGTACGGGGAGCTCAAAGGGGTCTGTACATGGGAGGATAGGGTAGAGATGGGTATGCTTCATGTTTTGTAAGCTGTACTCATGGGGCACATAGCTGGATGAGGAGCATGGGGAAGGCTGGGAGGTGTGTGATAAAGGACTAGGGCTGCACAGATAGGAGGCCCGGGGTGTGGACAGAGGTGGAGGTCGTGGGACACAGTAATGACCCTGCGTGTGAAGCAGCATCAGAGGGTGTAAAACGGGGTGTGAAAGCTGAATGGGGGTGGGGAGCCTGGGAGAGGTATATTCCCAGCTGGCGCTGGGAATGTGGGTGCACAGGGAGTACCAGGATGCGGATAGGAGGATGTGGATGTAAAGTACAAATCCCAAGGCACCCACGGGCGAAGGGGCTGGGGGCGGGCGGTCCCAGGGGCCGTGCACCCACATGGCACAGCAGTCGCGGGGTGGATGGGGGTGTGGGGGGTCCGTTCCAAATGGGACGGTCAGTGCCAGCCAAGGGGGTCTCCTATCGATGCGGGAGCTGGCTGGGGGCAGGGTGCGGGCCAGCATCGTGGCGGGATCTGGGCCCAAACTCCCGCGCTGCCCGCTGAGCCCGGTCCTGGCCCATGGCGGGTCCCGGGGTGGCTCCCGCGCCGCGGCCCCACGGGGCGCCGGTTCCGGTTCCGGCGGGGCCGGGACGGCGGGCGGGGCGGGGCCGGCCGAGGCCGAGCCTGCGCCGTGCAGCCGGGCGGCGCTGGGACCCGGAGAACAAGGGGCGCGGGGGGACCGGGCGTGCGGAGGCCGCAGCCGGGCCGGGGCGCGGGCGGGGGCCGGGCCGGGACTGGGGGTCCGGGCCGGGGCGGAGGAGGCGGCGGAGTCAGAGGCGGGGGCCTGGCGGCCGGGCAGGGGCGCCATGGCGGCGGCCGAGACGAAGATCATTTACCACCTGGACGAGCAGGAGACGCCGTACCTGGTGAAGCTGCCGATCCCGGCCGAGCGCGTCACCCTCGGCGACTTCAAGGGGCTCCTCAACCGCCCCAACTACAAGTTCTACTTCAAGTCCATGGACGACGACTTCGGGTGAGCGAGGGCCCGGGCCCGGTCCCCCGGGGCCACGCGTGGAGCCCGGGCCCCGTGGGCCTCCCCGCGGAGCAGTGGGGGGTGGCTGGGAAACTCCGCCCTCACGGGGCCGGGGCCGGGGCTGGCTGCCCCCTCGGCCCCAGGAGCGCCCCCGGGATGGCGGGGCCGGGACCCCCGGGGTGGGGAGGTGCCCCCTGTGCCCGGCGCGGGGAGGGGGACCCCGATCCATGATCCATCCCTATTGCCCTTCCTTGGCGAGGATGGGGATGGTGATCCCCTTGAGTTCACTCTGGTGGAACACACCCTCCGTACACCCACAGGACCTCACCTGTGGGAGGCTGGTGGTGATACCCCCCGTGCACAATCTCTGCGGTTCGTTGTTCCTGGGTTCGTTGTTCCTGGACAACCGCATATCCTCGGATCCCGCATCAGCTCTTGGGAAGCTGCGCCATGCTAACTCCTCAGTGAGGGAGCTGGTGATACCCTGCTTCAGGTGCCAGAGGCACCTTGGAAGAGACCGTCATGCCCATCTGAGGGTCATGTCCTCCCCGTACTCAGGATGTTTGGCCAACACCTTGCCTGAGGTGGTATCTCCCGTGCAGCCCACATTAGGGTGTCTAGGGTGGCACCCCCAGGTTGTATCCTACTCAGGACTGTCATTCCCCACCAAAAGGGCCTAGGCATCTCCCACTGCGTCTGCCTGGGGAAAGTGCCCCTTTTTCCCTCCTCCAAAAGGGTGTGGAGGTAGTGCCACCTCTATCAGCCCTTTCCATGGAATGGATTTGGGGACAATTTTGTTCTCCTACCATCCATTTTGGGGAGGGACATCCATTTTGTTAACTTTGTCCTCCGCATCTCATTTTCGGGAAGAATGCGTAGAGAAGACCAGCTTTCTCCTCCCCTACCTCCATGGAGAAGGAGTGAGAGGTCTCCACGTGCTGCCCATCTCTGAGCAAGGGGTGTGTGCAAGACCCACTGTACCCATGTACCTGTCTCATCTTCAAAGATGTCCCATGCTCAGTCTCTGGTATGGAAGAGGGGTGCAGCCCTGCCTCATATCTCATCTCCTGCAGGGCAGCTCTCTTCCAACACTGGTGTTTCCATCACTTCTTTTGTGATGCCCTTTGGTTCCTCCCATCACATCACAGGTGACTCTTTGGAGGTGAGGAGGTGTGTTCTGTCCCTTGTTTGGATGTTATACTCACCAGTATTCTGGGCAGCCCCTGCTGTCTCCTACTTGCGTAAAGTTGGTTACTGTTCTGGGAAGCAATCACCGTGTGAAGCCAGTTCCCTGTAAGACCCTTTGTCCAGATTTCCTCCAGCTGACTTTCCTTTGGCCTTTTTGGGGAACTCTTTTTTCATCCTGGGGCCGTTTTGGTTTCTGCAACATGTGATCCTTTACCATTCCTAGGATTTCGGTGTTTGAAGGAGTTGTGTGGTTCTTCCTCTGAAGATTTAGCGTTTACAGTAGGTCTTATGTACAGAGCTGGGGTTGCAAAGTGTTTTCAGTTTTATAGTCTTCCCAGTGTCTTCTCACTGCACCAAATACCTCTCTAGACTGTGATTTTGGCTTGTACCCCATGTTGAACAGGGCTGGGCCTGTTTGGGGCTTGGATGAGATCTGTGTGGCTGCCTCAGCAGGGGGTGCTCTCCCCTCCTCGGCCAAATTATCCCAGTGCCCAGGTTCCCGTTAGTTTGGGAGGTGCCAGCTTTCAGATGAGGCTTGAAATTTGGAGTCAGTCCTTTGACCGCAGTCTGGGACGCTTTGCCTCCTTAAATTCCTCCTGACCCAGTGGAGAGCTTTAATCCTTAGAAGCTTCCCCATTCCCTCCTGGCAAATAGAGGTCTCCAGCCCTCATTTTCCATAAATTTCCTCAGCAATATCATTTGTCTGTGGATCGTTTCCTTTCCCTCAGCTGTTGAGTAGCGTTGGGTGCTATGAAACAGCTGCCTCTCCCTGTCTCGGAGGGGACCATGTTCATTGGTGGGAGAAGTGAATTCTCCATGCATGCTGTTTGTAAACAAATGCTTTGGGATCCTTTGAAATGTTGTTCTTGAAGTGAATTCAAACTTGTCTTGAATGAAACATTGCCATGTGGGTGGGAGAGTGCACAACTGTAAACAAAGTTTAGTAATAAATAGCAGCATCATGCATTGGGAAGAGGGGTCTGGTGGTAGTGAGGTTTTGTGCTGTGCCTTTTCATCCTCTATCTCTTTAAGTTCTACAAGAGGAGCTAGGTGATAGATTAACAAGACTCAATGATAAAGCAGCATAGGGAGTTATAGTGGGTGATAGCAGAGAGAGGGGAAAGTCACTCAGGAAGACACCACAAGATCAGTTGTGTCAGGAATGCATGGGATGAGATTTTTCTTGTGACCAGTTCAGCTAATTTATTTGGGAAGCATAAACTGCTCTCAAAGGGAAGGTGCAGCTGAGAGAGTGTCAGAGGCTGTGTGTAGGCAGCCTGTTCCTTGGAGAAGTCCTGGGCAGTGAGTTGTGCAGTTGGAGCAGCATGTGCAAGGCTTGGGGTTTAAGAGACAGAGCAAGACTCTGTCGCCATGGATGCTTCATCAGGAAAGCTGTCTCTGCTGCTTTTCAGAGAGCTGAAGAATGTGCTGGTGGTTGGCTGGAACATGGTGGGAACAACCCGGTCCAGCTGCAACCTTTTCTCTGAGAAGCCCTGAAGCCCCAGGCACACAAAATTTCATGATTGCTGGTAATCGATGTCCATGAGAAAGTGAGCCATTGGCCTGCAGGGAGACTCAGAGACAGAAGGGCAGGAGGCACCTTGGCTGCTTGACTGCAAATGCATGGGCAATTAGTGAAAACTAGACTGGAGGTTAACAATGGTGGCATTCAGAAGCTGTGTGACAGGGAAAAGCATTTCTCTCTCGCACATGTATTCCTCTCAGCTCCTTCCCTGAGGGGATTCCCTCAGGGTGCCTTCTGTCTGGCTTGTGCTGAGCTGCTGTCTCTCAGCTGGGCAGTGTCCAGGAGTAGGACCCAGGTTAAAGCCCCCTCAATGAGAGAAGTAGTGTATGGCCTTAGGGCAGCTGATCAATGAGGAGGAGGCCTGCAGGTCCCATGGTTCTGCTTTGGGCCTTCTGCTTGATCCCTGTGGCGTAAACCAAACTTTTCCTCTCATCTTATTAGGAACAGAGACATCTCACCTTCCAGAGCCAGCTGGAGCAGAATCTCCAATGTTTCCTCTCACCTCTGTAGCCCAGTCTGACTTTCTCACTCTTCCTCCTTTTTTCCAGGCTGTGGATCTCCAGTCTGGTATTCCCTTCAGCTAACCCCATCCCCAAGGCAGTATTACAGCCTCAGTCTTGGTGTGTGGGATTTTTCATTCTTTTGTTTATCTTGTTAATATTTGTTTGCTCTGAGAATCAGAGTAGTGATGGAGCAGCTTCAGTGTTTACATCTCCTTGGAAATGTGAACTGAGGTTCCCCTGGGTGGCTGTGGAGTTGTCAGGCTATGGCAGGAGTTAGTGCTCAGCTTCAAATAATTAAGACCCCAGAGTGGTGTCACTTCTGGGTGGCAAGGAAGAGAAATGAGAGGAATTCCTGCACCTGGTCCTGGGGAGAGGCTTTGGGAGCAGCAGGAAGGCTGCAGGGTTTTGTTCCTGATGCAGTGGTCTTCAGCTGCACATAACAGGGTACAGATATTTGTGCCCTTGTTGGCATTGTGTGCTGCTGATCCCAGAAGTGGAGGCACATTAAGGTCAGCGGATGGATGGTGTGAGTGTGGCAGTGCACAGGTGTGGTCCTGTCATCCTGGACCTGAGATGCTTTTTGTGGATGTCTCACCATGAAGTGTGGAACTACCTTTGACTGCACTCATTAGAGAGGGAAGGTTTCTTCCTGCAGCTTGAATCTTTTCATTCAGGCAGGCAGGCAGGAGCTGTGTGTTGATCAGCAGGACAGCATCTTAGATCAGTGCAGTGCTGTGACTGCTTTTGAGATCCATGTTCTCCATCAGATTTCCCCCATGTTTTTCAGGATTTTGAGCAGACTTTTTAATTTCTTTTTTTTTTCCTAAATCTATAAAATGGAATCTCCAACTGTGCTTTGTCTTGTCCACTTGACACTGGGAGCTTCTTGGACAAACAATTTTGTGTCTCTTAGCATGACAGAGCTCTCAGTTCTGTAGAGGTGCTGCAGGAACAGGACTGTAAATTCTTCTGGGCACCTGTGCAGCTGGGAGGGGAACAACCGTGCTGATGGTCTGTAGCTTGTAGTTTGCTGGGACATGGGCTTCAGTCATGTGTAAAGTGTTGTCTCCTACCCAAGTCCATAATGAGAAATGTACCTGGGCAGTGTGGACTTCTCACCAGCCAGGTGTAGTGCCCATTTGCCTCAGCTGAACTACGGATTTGTCTTTTTATCTGGTACAACTCTGAGAATATTATTATATCAGCTGAAATGTGATTTCTTTTGATTCGTTTTCTGTTTCTTGTTGATGCTGCTCATTTTCTATTGATCAAAATGTGTTTCCACAGGGGCATGCTAAAGTTTAAGCTAAACTTTTCAGAGCATTTTAATGAGTGCAGTTTGTGTGTCCAGGTAAATCCTTAGCACCTGGCCTGAAGTTCTGCCTTGTTCTTTCCATAAGTTGTAGAGTGCTGAAAGTTCGAATTTCTTTTGCCTGTGAAGAAGTTACTTTGGTGATCATTTTGCTTATCTTCACTTGGCCACCTCCCTTCTTCTAGACTGGAGAGCAAAAAGGCCCCATTCTTCTGCAAGGGGACCACTCCTCCCTCCCCATCCTACTGGTTCTGCATTGCTGGTAGAGCACCAGTGATCTGAGGTGCAGTGGTGGGATGGTGCTGCTCCTCCTGCCACTGCTGGTTTCTCCTTCTTGCAGGTCTCTATTCCAATTTTAGTTTCATAGCTCTGGTGATTCCTTGGTCTCAGCTGTGAAGTGAAAATTGGTATCCAGCTAATCACTGGCCCAGTATCTTATCCAGACCTGCTTAATTAACACCTGCTCTCCAAAGCCGGGTACGAGGCAGAGATTTGGACAACGCTCTGGAGGCAGAACAAAGCGGGCGCTGCGGGAATTCCCAGTGTAGGGGTCAGATGCCATTGGTATTTGGCAGCCTCATCTCTGCACATGTGCACGAGGAAATGCGTTGATGCTCTCTGAAAGGCTGAGTGATTTATTTTTATTGCAGGGTCTTTTTGAAATTGATACCAGTGGTGACTGTCCTTCTGGCTGGAAATGCTGGGAGCTGGGGAAGGGATCCTAAACTTAATAAGCAGTGTCAGTTTCTAAGCAGTGGTGAGCCCTGGCATGGTGCCCCTGCCTTTCCTGCCAGCTCTTTGTAGCATGTTTTGGGGGAGTTGTTTTATTTTGATTTTGGGAACTTTTTAAAATTTATTTTTAATTGGAAACTTTTGCTGTCTCCAGAAGACCTTTGCCTGTCCCATGCCCCTGATGGAGACTGCTTCCATGTCAGCATGAATTTCATGCTGGGAGATGTTGGCAGGAAGTCTGTGAGTGAAAGGGCCTACAAAACTCCTTTGCATGCTCACATCCTTTGTGGTGGTCTAAGTGACAGCACTGGCCCTACTGGAAGGTGGCCATCACTTTTTTCCAGTTTCTAGTCAGTCCCTGTTCATTCCATGTGGAAAGGAGCACTTTACACATGAAAGGCCACAGCAACCCATCTGTTGTACTCCAGAGGATGTGTTTCCATGCCTGCTGTGAGGTGAGCTGCCCTGGTTAGCAAGGGCCCACCAGCAGTTACGTCAGACATTTTGCATGTAGGTTAGTGCAGCCTGTGCCTCTGTCTCCTGAGCTGCTGAGGACTTGGCAGAGAGCTGCTAACCACTGTCTGCATTTGTGGTGGGGAGTTCCTGTAATGCTGCCCGTGCTTGGGGTGGCCCATGGACACTGGAGCTGATTCTGGCTGGAGCTGCTGCTGGAGGCCGTTTCCAAGTGTTGTGGTTCTGGGCGCTACAGCAGTGCCAGGGTTGAGGTGAAGATGGAGATGGTTAGTTGACAGTATTCCCTGCTTCCCTGGATTGTATTGTCTGTGCCTGGTCCTGCGTGTCCTGCTGTTCAGACCCAGCTATTACTGTCTCTGTAGGTGTCTGGCATTCTCAGTTGTGGTTGGAGCTGTGCTCTGAAGGCCACATCGGATGGCAGTCACAGCCTGGTTTCTTTGCCCAGGGGTGGTGTTCAAAAAGCCAAGTTAGCCAAATCAGGCTGCAGACCAATTTCCCTAAGGCCTTGTGTGTCCTATGCAAACAATGAAGCTTTACAACAGCTATTGAATTAGTTTGCAGCCAGAACTGGTCAGAATTTTTTTTTGACTGAATGTATTTTCTCCCAAAATATGGTGTCATGTTGAAGCCAGCATTTTTCTTGGAGAGGCATTGTTTTCAGTTATGTGTTTGATGGGAATGTTTCTTAATTTTAAGCCTCTTTTGTCATTTCTGAAAAAAAAGAAAGAAAGGTCAAGAAACCTTTACTCAGCCATGTGAATGCAGCTGTTTTGGTGCAGTTTAGTGTTCTGAATCATCTGGAGGACTCTGGTCCTTCAAATTCCAGAACAGAGCAAAAACCTACCTTGATGTCTCAGAAATTGCTGCAAAGTAAATCGGTGTGCCCCGGCTGTGGTGCAGCTGTGGTCCAACATGGTTCAGACTTGGAGGTGAAGGAAAAATGCCATTAAAAAAATGGCTCATAACCCACCATAATTTGGGTCACAACCTGAGCATTTTTTGTTGTTATGATATGATAGTTGTGGCCCCACTGCTCAGTTTTCTGGTTCCTGCTGAGATACATCTTTTTTCTAAAGTGAACTCTAGAATTTCATCTAGAATTTTGCCGTTCCCAAATCCCAGACTTTGGCTCACCCACAAGGTGGTACTGGGTCTTCTGGGTGGTAGTGTAAGCAGTGATGTTCCTTCCTGCATGGCTGCAGTGAGAGCAGGATGTTACTGGTGGGGCTGCATTTCATAATGGACTCTGAGAAGGAAAATGCTGGCATGCAGGGGTGGAGGTAGATGGCCCATGAGCCCAAGGTCATTGTGCTTGGAGGACTGAGCATTCAGTAAGTTACTCTTCTCCATCATGCTCCCGGCCTCTTTCTCCTGTGATTTCTTCACCTGGTGTCCTAGCAGGTGTGAATTCTTCGAGGTGGAGGCTGCCACCCATTGCTATGCACGTGGGGATGCTCAGGAAAGGGGTCTGTGAATATGAGCAAAGAAAATCTGGTTTCCCCTGCAGATTTTCTGCTGCACACATGGGTTTGGCTTCAGTCCTCTGTCAGGGTGGGCATCAGGCCCTTCATGTAGACTTGAAAGCTGTATATGTAGAGGTCTAAGGAGCATAGTTGAAATTCCTGAAATCCTTTTTGAGCTCAGTGTACTTAAAGGGATGGGAAGCCTCTTCCATGTCTGCGTGGCAGTTGCTGAACTGTTCTGAGCTGAGGGTACCTGCTATAATGAATTGCTACTCCTCCACCCTTGACTGCATCCAAATAGATAGAACAGTGTTGTGGTTTAAGATATTTGATCTGTGAAAGAGCCCATGAAGAGGTGCTGGGCTTGCAGAGCACAGCAGATACTGAGTCTGCAGGAAATTGCCTTTATGTTGCACCAGCTTTGCGTCGTGTTGCACATCTGATGAAGCAGCAGTCGGGGCTGTGTGTTTTTGGTGTTTCCTATTGATTTCCTCCTCTCTCCATCCCTTGTTTGTTATTCAGAGCCTGCCCTTCTGACCTGTGCTGGATGGATTGTTGTTTTCCAGAAGGGGGATGTGGCACCACGTGGCTATGTTACTGTTTGTCCCGCTGGTGCTGGCTTGTTAGGCAGCAGCTGGCAAGTTAAGTAAAACTTAATCCCACTGGTGGCTGCCGTTGGAAATTTTTGGACCAAATCCTTTTGTAAAGGCTTTTTGGAAGGCGTTTCAATAAGGTACAAATAGGGGAATTAGTCTAATCTCTGTGACTTTGTCTGCTTTGTCCATGTGCTTATCTGTGTAATGCCATGGTGGCCTTAGGAGAGAGTGTGAGCTTTTGGACTGTGGTCTCTGAGGACTGAATTAGCTTGCGGAGCTGGAGCATTAGTGTTTCCCTGAGCCCCAAAGCTCTTGGTTTCACTTGTTTCCATTGCTATGTTGTTACTACTGTAGCACTAATATTAAACTCATCCAGGAATGGGCTGGAGCTCTCGGGAGGGTTTGGCAGGCAGAGATGCCTGGCGCTGACCTTCTTGTGCTGTGTAATTCTGTATCACAGTGGAGGGTTGGGACTGTTTGGTTGTTGTATCAGTTATTTATTACAGGGGACATACTGGGGGTGTTGTTTTTTCAGCCGCAGCTAACTATGGAAGGCAGCAGAAGCAGCATTTGGGTATCCTGCTCCACTAAATCCTTTGTGGTGATTATCTCCTTTGTCCTTGTGTCTTGTTGGCAAAAATTTGTTAGGATGTTAGAACTGTGGAAAAGATGGTGCAGTGTGAGCAGTGACTGAGTTGCTGCAGTGGGAGTCTGTCCTTCTGGTCCTGGCTGAAGACAGAAGCTGAAGTGGGAAAGGCTTCCTCACATGACTTGGAGCAAAGCTCTGTTTCTGGGAGAGCTGTCACTGGCTGCTGTGTGGGAAGGTCTTTCCTCTGCTGGTTTTTGACCTGCCCCTAGGGTTTGGAGAGGAATTTATTTGCTACGTGGCCCCTCTGATTGCTGGCAGCTGTCTCTGTGATAGTCTGGGAGTTCTGGGTCTGAGTAGCAGAGTTTGTGGACTTTTCCTTGTTTGCTGGTGGCTACAGGCTGGTTCTGGGGACACTGAGAGTCTACCAGAGGTGTCTGTGTTTCAGGAGCTTTGGCTCTGCATGGGTTATTATAGCAGGGAAGCTGGCGTTAGCGCAGTAACCTGCCCCTGCCTGGGCTTCAACTCTCCCTCAGCATTACTCTGAGTAGGTACTCATGTTGTTTTTGTGTCTCATGACCTGTGGGCAAATAGATTGTCCCCTGTACACTGCATTGTGCTGTGCTGCTGTTGTTGACAGCCAGAGCAGTGTCAGCAGCAGGTGACAACCTTGGCTTGATGGCCTGATGCCATCAGGGCTGGGAGAAAGTTGCTGCAGTGATGATGGCTGTTGCCTGGTTGCCCCAGGGAGCAGGAGCTTCTCAAACTGAAGCTTTTTCCAGAAGCTGTGATGGATATGCAAACTCCATACTTGTGTTTGCATACAGCTAACCAGCTGTCCCAGTTCATTCAGCCCTGCCTAGCTCAACCAGTATGTTAGTGCCATTCACACAGAGACTTGTTTGTGGGCCCAGATGGGGCTGTGCCATACTGGAAATCCATATAGGGGCTCAATGCATGAAGTCTTGCTCTTGCACTGTGTTCATTTGAGTTTTTTTGCTGTTTTTTGTCGCTCTGAGAAGGGTGGATTTTCATGGTTCTGGTTGCAGAGCTAAGCCCCTTATGGCAAACCTGCCTTAGACCTAGAGCTGGTAAATGCATCTTTAGGTCCCGAAGGGTGTCCTGCGAGGTGGATTTTTCTTCTAGATTAAAAATGTGTTGTTTCAGCAGGGGCCAAAAAGTTAGACTTGGAGAAACTCTTTAAGACTGTTCCTTGTCTAGTCATCCTGGATGTGTCGGGGGACTTTGAAGATGTCAACATCTGCATCAGTTATGGATAAGCTCTGGGTTTCTTTGGGGCAGTTCCAAACTAACACTAGGTGTGTAACATCTCTGCCAGTGTGCATGATGTTGGAGCTGGGTCTGACTTAGCTCTGCCATGTAGAAGGGTTTGTAGATGTGAGGTGGGGACTGTCTGGCCGTCCTGACTGTAGGGTCCAGCTGTGCTCCTGGTTAATCAACATGTGGTGTTGGTACTAAGTGTTTGTGGTCACTCTACATATAACTTAGAGGAGAGATGCTTCAAGGGAACTTGGTGTCAGTATTGCAGATAATTAGGAAGCTCAAAATCATGGTGGTCTTGTAACATGACTTACCAGCAGATCCACAGACACAGGATGGCCCTATTGCAGTAACAACATGTGATGAGTATTTCTGAACTGCCTTTGGGAATAGCTAACGTGTAGCATGACCAGTTCAACACAGTTACTGAGCTCATGGGGTATTTGCGGACTTGTAGACAGGTTGTGCACCCTTCCCCTGCACTCTTCTTGGCAGTTGTGGCTTTGAGACCCTCCACAAGAGAAACATTCCATGTCCTGTGATGGTGATTTCTGGAGGTCAGTGGCCATTACCCAGCCTTTGCTGCAGTTGTCAGAGACACCAGATGGAAGGTTTTGCATGGTATGTCCCAGGGTCAGGACCAGGAGTTCACAGTGTCAAAGAAAAGCAGCAGTTGGACCTGGTGCTACAGTGATCCAAAACACTGTCCTCTTCTAAACTGGGGGGAGGCTTGCCCTCCTGTTGAAAAGGAAGATGATTCCTGGTGTATAGGTGAGTCCTGGTAGGACCTGAACTGAATTCTGTACGTGGCAGCTGTGAAGGCTTTATATTTACAGTAATGTATTGGGTCCTACTGTATGGCTTTCATCTGCTTTCTGGACCTTTAGTTGAGAAAGTTGTGTGCCAGCACGTGATTGGTTTGGTTGGGACTGGAGCGCCTTTCTTGTCTCTTTCTTCCAGCAATTGAACAGTATTTTCATGCTTGCTGGGTTGTTGGCTGGAGGGCAAGCCTGGCTGGCCTGGTAAAGGACGCTTGCTAGGTTACTTGTTGCATTGTTGTCCTATGTCTTGAATGAAATTTGGTGAATAAGACTGGTTTTAGTAAAATTGATGAAGTACATTAAAGGCTAATAAAATGTGCTCTATTCACTGTTTTTTTTTTTAATACAGGGAATTTCTTGTACTATCTGCGTGACACTGTCAAAAGCAGATGAGGAAGAAGAACAGTTAAGTGTGCCTGGCTTAGCAATGGTCAGAAAAGTTTCTTATGAGTGTTCAGACCCCTTGTGCTCTCTTCTGCGTCCTGCATTTTAGGACCAGAGGGATGTAGTATCAGTGTTTGCCCATTTTTCAGAGCACTGCAATAGCTTGCAATCTGGGACAGAGTTCTGTCTTTGCCACCATGCAGCTGTTGTGACACTGAAAGGCTCTTCTTTGCGTGAGTCCTTTTCATTGTCTTTGGCACATGTTTTGTGGTGAAAGTTTGTTGTGAGCTTTATTAACAGCCTGTTGTTTTTATGGGGGTTCTCTGTATGTCTTACAGACCCAGTTAGCAGAGCTGTTGCTGATGGCAGCCCAGCTGGAGGTGCAGAGTAGGTGCAGCCATCTAGAGCCTGTCATGCTTCGAGACCCCTTCCCATCGGGTAGGAGGTTGAGTCGGTTTCCTAGGGAGGCTCTTGCAAAATTGTTTATGCAAGGAGAGAGTAATGTGAGCTGGTCAGTGTCTTGAGGACAGGACACATGTGGAGGCTGCTTTGTCATTTCTTCGTGGAGATCTGTCATTAAATTAAATTAATTATTAACATGATGGGGGGAAATGAACCTTGCTCCTCTTCCCCACAGACATCTGCCTTGGTCTGTGTGGTCCCAGATCTGCTCTGGAGGTATCTGGCTGGCAGAAGGGTGCTCCTAGAGCATAGGGCTGGTGCTGGGCAGGGCTGTTGTGCTGGCAGCCCGTGAGGAGGAGGTGCTTGTGAGCAGTCTGCTCAGTGCTTCCCCAGGTGTGGAAGTCCAAGCTTTCAGACTTTGTTTCCCACCCTCCCCCTCTTCCCAATTTCCCCCTGTTCTCCTCTCCTTGGTCTCCCGCTGAGTTGATGCTTTTCCAGGAATGAGCTGTACTGCTGGCCCAGCACATTCCACAGCAGCAGCGCTTTTTTGGCAGGAGCCTCACTTGCTGTTAGAAAAAGCAGGACTGACTTGGTATCCCTCAGCTGAGGGCCAGAAAAGGAAGGCCTGGTCTTGCATTCCTCACGGTGCATGCAGAGCCTTCACAGGCATCACGGCCTTCTCCCTTGGTTGTGGTGTATGTGCAAACCTCATGCTGTTCCCCCAGCAGCCCTTGGGGCTCTTTACAGCTCCTTAGTCGTCTTAACCAGTGTGAAGTCCCTGGACATTGCAGGGGAGGCTGTTGCTTTTCTAGCCAGCCTAGAAAGGGGGAGTGACTTCTCACTCATGGGGAGTTGCAAGGAGCTCCCTGTGGGGTGCAAACACCTCATTCACAAGCTTCTTGATAAGCTGGTGCTGTCCTTTGCGTTTTTTAACTAGCAGTAGCCAGATAGACCCTTTGTCCACCTCTGCACTATTTTCACCTCTCTCCCGTTCCCTCTGTCGGCAGGAGCTGGTGTTTTGCAGCTCTGCCTTGTGGGCTCTTCCTGCTGTCTGTGTCCAGATGGAGCTGAGTGTCACAGCAGACCAAGCCTCCTTCCTCCGGTGTGCTTGCTGTCTCACATTAGTGTGAACCACAGCAACCACATCAGGATTTTAGCCTGTCTCATGCACATCTCTGGCTGGGGCCTCTTTGGGCCTGTTTCCTCTCCCACGCTGAATACAAGCCCAGCTTTTGGCCACTGTTACTATGTCTGTGGAATTGTCTCCATTCCCTAAAGGTCATTTCTGCAGATGTTTAACCTCAAATCTTTTTTTCTCACAGTGAGTCCCTGCACTTGTCTTGTATCTTTGTGTTGTGTTGTATGTTTATGCAAGCTTTTAGTTACTGAGGAGCTGAAATTGAGCTAGCAGCATGAAGAACCTGACTTGGCTTCTGCTGGAAGTTCCCGTTTGTCCTGATTTCCAATTCAAAGAGACTGAAAGTGTCACTGAACCTTCGGGGGCCTGCAGAATGCTTTCTTTGATGATGTCTGTAAATGTCCTTCCGGAGGTTGGAAGCATCGCTTGGGCAGGGCAGGATTAATTAGCGTGGAGGTGCCTCCTGCAGTCCCTGTGCAGCTTCCTGCTGCCAGTAGGTCGGTGGAGGACAGGCCTGTCGGGCTTGTTTGCGGAGCAGGGCTGCAGCCAGATGGTCACTCTGGGATCAAGGTGGGAGGGGCTGCCAGGGCGCTGCACTCACCGTGAAATCAGTCTGTAGCTTTGCTTTGATAAGTGCTACTCCTGGGCAGGCCTCTGAGCCTGGGTGGCTCCTTCCTAAATGCCATTCCTTTTCCAGTCTTTGGACTAGGTGAACAGGAGGTCTGATCTCTGTCATCTGCCACACAGTGTTACCTGTAGGACTGAGCACAGGTCCAGCTGGAGCCAAGCATCGCCCAGACTTCAGGGCTCTGCGTGTCCTGGTGTCTGTCCAGGGGAGTGATTACAAACGTGTTGATGAGGGCTTCTCAGGGAAAACAGTTGGCATCTTGGATGTCTGACTGACCGTGGGGAGAAAGTACAGAAAGCTGGGGATGGTGCATGAGGAGGCTGTGGGGCAGCAGAAGTAAGCATGGTTGAGAGAGGCTCTAGGCCCCTTGCAGGGGGACTTGAGATTAAATGATCTGTAAGGTCCTTTCCAACTCAAACAATTCTCTGAAAATGAAAGAGCCTGTTCTTGAGGAGTGCAGGTAGTAGCTTGAAATGGAATGACCTTTGAGGAGTCCTTGTGATGCTCCCTGGACTTGTTAGGAGGGCAGGGATGGCCATTCCTGCACAAATGCAGAGGTGTGTTACTGTTTTGGTAGTTGAACAACTGCTAACAGATGATTTGTGCTTCTTGATTCTTGAAAAGCACACCAGGTAAAGACAGTGCTGCAAAGGAGTTCATGTTCATGTGGGGTGCAGGGGCAGACAGGAAAGCAGGTCTGAGAATGAAACCATCTACAAATCTGATTTCCCCTTTTACCTTGTGCTGCAGCATAGAGGAGCAGTGCAGAACACCCTGTCTGGGGGCTTGGAGGGTGAATTAAATGGGAGAGTGACAGTCTGTTTGTGGTCAGAGAGCCCTTCTGACCCCAGTGTAATGCAATTTGTACTCCTCTTCTTTGCACAGGAGGTGAAAATACAGTGAGGGAGACCCAAAGAGTGTGTTGGCTTACAGAGACAGACAGCTCAAATCCTCTAATCCTGTTTGATGCATCCTGTTTGCCTGCAAAGCCCGAGGTCTCACCAGTGCACGTGTGATCACTGCCATGTGTATTCTTTGGTTGGGTCTGTAGCTCTTGGGTGAATTGTATCCCCTTGGGAAATACACACATCATATCTGGGCTTAATCTAACAGGCACATATTTCCCAACTGAAATCCCGACACTCATAGAGAATTGCCCTCTCCAGTTTTCTACTCTGGTGGAGGGCTGCAGAGCTCATCCCTGTGGCTTCAGCACTATCTTACAGAAGAGATAAGGATTATGCTCTAGAGCCAGGAGCTGCTTATATTTGGGTAGTGAAACATGAAGGTGCTTCCTTTTGCTGTGTAGCATTATTAATCTATACATTCAATTGGAAACAAGACATCCCTACCCTAAGGGGAGTGTACTAGAGGTCTTGAAAATGAGATCACATTTCTAGTGTGTAAATCCCTGAAGCTTGTGCTGTTGGGTAGAAGTGTTTCCTGGTTTCCTGCTGGTTTTTTGTTTGGTTGGGTTTTTTTTGTCCTTACTTCACGAGCTGTAGGAGATGGGGGCTGTTAAGGTTACAGGAATGACCAACCTAATTGTGCACTTCTGGAATGTTGTAAGAGAAGATTGTTTATAATTTAATTTCTGGGCTTTGCACTGTTGGAAAGAACGTTGCTGCTCTGTAAAGGTTTTTCGGCTTAACGCTTGAGGAGACATCTTACTTCTTTAATCTGCTCTACTAACTTTGCATCTTTTCAGTGTGAAATTGTTGTTGCTCAGTTGTCTTCTCAATCTTTGCACATCCCCTGTTTTTCATCCTGGCCATCAAGCCGTCCAACATGCTTGAGAGGTCCCCCACCCTACCTCCCTTCTTGGTACTGAGCCCTCTGATGCCCGATCCAGCTTTTGTATTTGCCACCATGTCTGTGATTTCTTCTCTCTGAGTATCCTCCCCACGGCAAGCCCTTAGATAGGCAAGGTGGGGGACAGGACTGCCAGAAGCAAGCAGTAATTGCTGCTGAGCCATCTGTCTCCAAATCTGAGGTTCAAATCCTGTGGAAGCCTTTGTCCGTGCCTCTTGGGTTTCTTCTTTCGCTGGGCTTGTATTACTCCGTCAGAGTTCTTCTCAGGGACCTCGCTGTGGCTAGCGGATGCTGCTCAGGAGAGACCAGAGCTGGCTGAAGCTAGAAACTCGCTTGTATCCACAGCCTCAGCCAGGCTGGAGGCCACCGAGGGGAAACAAGGAGGCTGGAGCAGAGCAGCTGCGCTGGCGATGTGTGCACAGCCGGGGTCTGACACGATGCAGCCGTCTCCGCGGCTTGGGGTTTATGGCCTCCTTTCTCTCCTGTGCACACTCTCTTGTTCCCCACCTTCCCTTCATTCCTAGGACATGACTCTGTGATATAAAATACCCTCTAATTTCCTGAGCCAGGCTGGAACTCCCCGGAGAAGGCAGCGTCTGCCTGCCTGTCCCTCACCCGCCTCTGCATCCATGTTCCAGGCTGCCAGCTGCTCTCGCCGGCAAGGCAGTGGGAGGGAAACTGGGAGCATGGCAACTTCCTAGGCCGTGGGGAGAGGGTCTGCTGGCTCCAAAGGAGGAGCTGTTGGGAGGGTAGGGATGGAGCCAGGGTTGGATCTGGGTTTCCTTTGCTTCCCTCCCTGCTGCTGGGGTTGTCCCTTCCCCTCCCCCAGCTGCATGGGAGCAGATGTGCTGCTTGTGTCAGCCCTGGCAGCCCCCTCCGCCCACCCCAGCCAGGCTCCTGCACAGCCAGAGCCTCGTCCCCTCCTCCTCTTCTTCCTCCTTCTCCTCCCCCCCGGCTTGGCCCCGTGTCACTGGGGATGGCGGTGGAATCATCCGCCCACTCGGCCTGCCTCCCCTGTAACCCTCCCTCCTTCCTCCCTCCCGCAGGTCTCTTTGTTGGAAAATTCAAGGCAGATGAGTGCTGGGGAGCGCTGGGCCTGCGTGCCAGGCGCTGAGCTGCAGCTTGGCCTTGGCATGTCTGCTGGCCCGAGGATGGGAGCCAGTGAGTGCCCGGCTGCAGGGCAGTTCTCTGGGCAGGGCAGCAGCACCGAGGGTCCTGGACTCGCATTCGCCTGGGCAAGGCTCGGGTTTCTTCCACATGAAAGGGTTTTTTCCTGACCGCTGTTCTTAGCCATGTTCTACCCAGCCCCCAGCAGGACATTGGAACATTCAAAACTTGACAGTAAACTCAAAGCACTTCCTCTGAATCAGCCTTAGGCAGATGTTTTCCCTGGGCTCTGGGAAAAGGAAAGGCTTGGTGAGAACCAGAGAGCCTGAACTCCTTCTGGGTCTGCTCCTTCAGGAATCCCGGGCTCAGACCCCATCAGGTGGGGGCTGTTCCCAGCACATTCAGAGGATGGCTTTCCTGGCCAGCATATCCGCGGGACAGTTTCATCTCATGGCTGCCTCCCCATTAAAGCGCGGAGCAGAAACGTGGCACTGCTCACAGCTCCCCCAGAGGCTGCTCCCTCGGTGGCTTCTGATGTGTGAACCTGCGGTCGTGTCCGTGAGAGAAGTGTGACTGGAAGAGTGGTGAGAGGTGGGAGGAGGAAGGCTGCAGCTAGGGCTGAGGCTGGAAAGGAATGGAGGAGGAAGGCTGCAGCTAGGGCTGAGGCTGGAAAGGAATGCAGGGCACAAATAGCTGGGATGGTGTGAGGGATGACAGATGTGAGTAGCACTGCAGAGATATTCCTGCTCGGCATGTGCCTGACTCCAGCACTATCAGTTTTTGCTCTGTAGAGTCTAAATATATAATCCATTGTGCTCTGGCATCTGGGTGATAAATAGTGATAAATAATGTAGTGGCTGGAGAAGGAGGCAGAAAACTGCTCTGGGGTGGAGCTGACCCCTGGGATGTCTGGGGCAGCCACAGGGTAATAAGAGCGAGGAGGGACCAGTTCTCAGGACAGAGGGAGCTTGTTCTCCATCAGGCCTTGCAGCTGAGACTGAATGGGCGGGTCTTGGGGTTGGTTTCCTCTGTCCCCACTGAAAGTGGAATAGTTGACTTGTGCTGAGCAGTTGGTCACCTTGACCCAGCAAATATATCACTCTGTCCCTTCACCCACAGGCAGGGCTCTGTGTCCCCAAGCAGGCAGCATGTAGCACTGAAAATTGGCTCTGCCTGAAGTTCTCTCTAGGAATTGGATGCAGTCCAGGCTGCTGGCGACAGTATGAATGGATGCTAGTGCAGCCAGGGCAGGGTGCATGTGTGTGTGCACTTGGAAGTGAGAAGACGACAACTTGCCTGCATTGAAAGGGCTGGTGTGGGCACCGGAGAGGGTGGGTCCCAAGGGGTCTGCCTGTATTTGACATTCATCTGGGCTGCAGGGGCTTTGGGCAGAGGCTGGCACAGAATATGCTGAAGATGTGTTAAGCCATCAGGGTTTTAATCCATCATCACTGCTCCTTTCCTGCTTTTCCTGCTTCTCCATCTGTGCAAGAGGAATTAACACACATCCTGGGAGTGGATTAGACTGCTCAAACCATGACCTCCTCATCTGTGCCTTCTGGGGAAGGGTAGCCTTTGTGCAGTCCCTTTGCTGGCTCTCCAGTTTTGTCAGGGATTGTGAGTGCCAGCTGCCAGCAAAGACCTGGTGACGTGCTGCCTTTCACCCCGTGGGACAGCCCTTTGCTGAGCGTGTGTGACACCGGTGCAACCAGTGGGGCTGGCAGGGTGGAGCAGGCCTGCTCCTCAGGTCTAGGCTTCCAGCACTGTTCATTTGCCTTTTGCTGATGCCTTGGGTCTTGGCAGGCCTTGTGTCCTGTTTTTGGGGATAGCTGGGACAGCTGTTGGCACACCAGGGAGCACAGCCAGGATCCCAGAGCGCCTGTTTCTCCAAGCCCCAGTGTGCTGCGACTTGATGGCGCTGGGGCAATGGGTCACAGCTCCGTGTCCCACCTTTGCATCCTCTTCGATTCCCCGTGAGTTGAGGACTGGCTTGGGGACCTTTCAGATCTGTTGATAGGATTCCACTTCTGAGTAGTGTTAGATACTTATAATCTACTTACTTTTAATACATAATTTCTCCTGGTTTCACATTCTTTACTTTTGTTCTTTTTTCTTTTTTGTTGGACTTTCTCCCTACCTCCATAATTTATTCACTATCTAGTTACCTCATGTTTTAAGCATAATATGTGTCAAGCTACCTTAAATATAGGTTGGAAGGGGGAACATAGTATCACAAGCTAATTGTAATATATCTTTATATTAAATAAGAGGGCTTAAAATGTTGTCATTGGTTAGAAAAGGAAATGAACTTGGTAAAGCCTATTTTGGTATTTGATTTATCAAAGATAGTAGTAATTGAATCTTCTGAATTTGCAAGTTGTTTTGATTGCAGATTCTGTGTGGAAAAAGTATTTAGGGGTCCAGTGATATTTAAAATAAGAAAAATAAACTTTATTTTTTTCCCCAGGAGTATAAAAAAAAAAATCAATTTTCTTTGGAGAAAGAAAGTTAGTGCTTCTTTCACTGTGAAGGCTGATAATAATGTAGCTGTTTGTGTAATGCAGCAACGTGACATTATGGCACAACTATAAAGCTTGAAAGGATGTTGAAATATTAAGCATGTAATTAAAAAGCAACAGTATCATTTAGTAGGCAGCGTGTTTAATGTAGTTCACTTTCATCTATTAGAAATCTCTGGCATAGTTTGTGATTCTTTCAGATCATTATAAAGAGGCTTAAATTATGTATTTCTTTAGAAATAAGCAAACTGGTGGAAATATGTCTGCTGGAAATACAGTACAGCAGGAGCAGTCTGGGAGGTTGCTGGAGTGTGTGGAAGAATTTCCTGATACAGCGGGTGAGGGAGCCAGCTGGGAAAGGCACGCACCGGAGAGAAGAACTGGGGGGTCATCTGATGGCTGGAGGCTGCCTTGTGCATACCAACCACAATGTGATAGCAGTTTTTGATTCTCAGAGGAGCTGCCACCTTGGACTTGGAGAGGCAGAGTTTGGCCTGATTAGGGACTTGGTTGACAGAGTCCCTTGAGAGGCAGTCCTGAAGGGCAAAAGAGCCCAAGGAGCCCAGGAAGGAAATCTAAAAGATGCAGGAGTAGGCTGTCCCTATATGCTTGAAAGACAAGCCAGTGGGGAAGAAGAATGGCCTGGCTGAGCAGGGGCTTTGGCTCAAACTCAGGAAAAAATAAAATATTTTACCTTTGGAAGAAGGGGGAGGCAACTCAGAAGTGCTACAAGGATGTTGTGAGGTTATGCAGGAAGAGCTAGAAGGGCCAAAACCCAACCTGAACTTACCTGGCTACTCCTGTTAAAGACAATTAAAATGTTTCTACAAATAATGTCAGCAACAGGAGGGCTAAGAAGAATGTCCATCCTTTATTGGATGTAGGGGGAAACAATGACAAAGGGTGAGGAAATGGCTGGGGTACTTAATGTCTTCTTTGCCTCAGTCTTTAATAGCAAGATCAGCTGTTCTCAGGGTGCCCAGCCCTCTGAGCTGGGAGACAGGGACAGGGAGCAGAATGAAGCCCATGTAATCCAGGAGGAAATGGTCAGCAACCTGCTTAAAAACACAAAAGTCTATGGGGTCAGATAGGATCCACCAAGAATAGTGAGGGAGCTGGTGGAAGTGCTGACTGAATCACTCTGTCATTTACCAGCAGTCCTGGTCAACCAGGGAGGTGCCAGGTGAGTGGAAATCAGCAAATGTGATGCCCATCTACAAGGAGGGCCTGAAAGAGAATCCAAGGGAATTACATGCCTGTCAGCTAGACCTCAGTGCCAGGGAAGGTCATGGGGCAGATTATCTTGAGTGCCATCATGGGGCATGTACAGAACAGCCAGGCAATCAGACCCAGCTGGCATGGGTTTTGGAAAGGCAGGTCCTGCTTGATCAGCCTGATCTCCTGTGACAGTGTGGCACAGTTAGTGGATGAAGGAAAGGCTGTGGTTGTTACCTACCTGGGCTTCAGTAAAGCCTTTGACACTATTTCCCTCAGCATTCTCCAGGAGAAACTGGCTGCTCATGGCTTGGACAAGTGTGCTGTTCCCTGTGTAGAAAGCTGGCTGGGTGGGCTCAGGAGGGTGTCAGGAATGGAGCTACTCACAGTGGTGTTCCCCAGGGCTCAGTACTGGGGCCAGTCCTGTTTAATATCTTTATCAATGATCTGGTCATGAGGATTGAGGGCACACTCAGTTCACAGATGACTAAGTTGGGTGGGAGTGTTGATGTGCTGGAGGGTAGGACGGCTCTGCAGAGAGATCTGGACAGTCTGGATTGACAGGCCAAGGCCAACTGTATGAGGTTTCACAAAGCCAAGTACTCGGTCCTGCACCTGGGTCACAACCCCACGCAGCTGCAGAGTGGGGGAAGGCAGCCTGGAAAGCTGCCTGGTGGGAAAGCAGCTAGAGGTGCTGGTTGACAGTGGCTGAACACAGGGCAGCTTGTGCTCAGGTGGCCAAGAACGTCAATGTCATTGTGGGTTGTGTCAGCAGTAGTGTGCACAGCAGGACCAGGGCAGTGACTGTCCCCTGTGCTTAGGACTGGTGAGGTCACACCTTGAACCCTGTGTCCAGTTTTTGGGCCCCTCACAACAAGACAGACACTGAGGTGCTGGAGCCATGTCCAGAAAAGGGCAACAGAACTGGGGAAGGGTCTGGAGCATGAGTCCTGTGTGGAGCAGCTGAGGGAGCTGGTGGTATTTAGTCTGGAGAAAAGGAGGCTCAGGGTGCACCTTATCACTCCACAATTCCCTGAAAGGAGGCTGTATCCAGGTGGGGATTGGTCTCTTCTCCCAGATAGGAAGCAACAGGACAAGAGGAAATTGCCTCAAGTTTTACCAGGGAAGGTTTAGATTGGACGTTAAGAACATTTCTTCACCAAAAGGGTCGAGCACTGAAACAGGCTGCCCAGGGGAGTGGTGAAGTCATCATCCCTGAAGGTATTTAAAAGTTGTGTAGATGTGGCCCCCAAGAACATCGTTTGGTGGTAGCCTTGTAGTGCTTGGGTAATGGTTGGACTTGATGATCTTAAAGGTCTTTTCCAACCTAAATATTTCTATGATATGCACCTGAATTTTGGCTTTACTGATTAAAATGTGATCTGGGGGATGAAACAGCTGTATGCACATAGAAAGGCTATTCTGTCTTTGGCTCCTCTTCAGGCTGCCAATCATGGCTGTGGGCATAGAAACCTGTGGCCTAGCAGGAGGAGAGAGCTGCCAGTCTTCTCCTGCTCCATCCCCAAGCCTGGGCTGCCTGGTGTTGTATGCAAATACCCATCTGGGAGTCTCCTTTTTCTTTGAAGTCCTGAACCCAGCTCTGACTGCCTCCTCTCCCCTCTGCAGGGTGGTGAAAGAAGAGATCTCGGATGACAATGCCAAGCTTCCCTGCTTCAACGGCCGGGTGGTGTCGTGGGTAAGCAAGCCCCTTGCTTTGGTGTGTCTCAGCCTGTTTGTGCCCTCTGAAAAACAACCTTTGGCTGTGTAGTGCCAAGTAAGGCACAGGGGCTGCTCAGTACTGTTGGTGTGCTGGCTGCTCACAAAGCTGATGAGCTAGATCCCCACACTCCAGTCCCTCAGCTGGAGAGGCGGCTCTCTGCCGGGGAAGATGTGGGATATCTCTATGAAGAGCTCATGGTGACTGACGCCTGGCAGAGATCATGGTCGTGGCCTGTCCACAGCGTAACCCCTGTGCCCCTATAGCAGGGTCAGCTTCCTAAGGAAAGTCCCACTGCAATGACTGGTGCAAAGGGCTTAAGTGACTTTAGTGCTGGTGAAGCGGACTGGATTTGACTGCCCTGAAGACTAAAGGTACTGCCTGGGCAGCTGCAGGACAAGCTTTTCCCTCAGTACCATGCCATGCACACGCTCTGCTCCCTGCTCGCATGCTTCCCTCTGTCCCCACGGGGACCTTCTGTTACTGGGGGGAGAGTCTCCACAGCACATCATCCAGTTTTCCCTCTGCTGAGCTGCAGTTTGTGCTGATGAGGGTGCGTGGATCCACACCAAGACTCTAGTGCCTTTTTCTAGAGGCCTCTGAACAATAAAAATCCTCAGCAAATCAAGCCAGATCACACCTAATTCTGCTTCTATCCCTGCACCAAACAGTGACGGGGCAGGCAGGTATCCTCCTGCCGACACAGCTGCCGCTGGGATTCCAGCCAGGGGAGCAGGGTGCAGGCTGGAGCAGGGAGGAAAGGCTGTCCTGGGCTCCTGCACAAAGAGCTGGGGCCGGACGCCTGTCGTCCTCCCTCTAGTGGTTATCCAGGCCCTTCAGAAATCAGCTGTGTCCCGCTATTGGCCACCACACATTCCTCTGCGTCCATCCCACTGCTGCTCCATCTGCCCCAAGATGTCCCACCACCCCACCCCTTCCAGCTGCTCTTTGCTTTCACCTGCCCTATGGGGAGTCCCAGAGTCTCTAAATCCATTCCAGTGTTCCTTTATCTGGTGTGCTTTTCCTTGTGATCCATGTGTCCATGTAGCTGTTGGCTTTCCTTGCAGGAGCTCTTTGGTTGTTCAGTGTGTGAGTGGCACAGATCTGGTGTGAGTCTGTCTGGTGTGACCACCACACTGCTGCTCTGCTGGGCTGGATCCTTACAGGGAACTTGTGCCCAGAGTGAGCATCACTACCAGCTCTTGTGCATGAAGAAGGGTGATGGCTTTTGTGCACCTGATGATCCCTTTTTCTACCTCTGCTGAGAGTCTCCTAGTCCATGGGTAGTTTGGGGGCTGAGAGGGGAGCACTTGCTTTGCTGCTTCTGACAGACAGGCTGGGATGATGCGATGATGCTATTTTAGGAACTCAGTACTAATTTTAGCAACAGGGAAGACAGGGGCTTGAATCCAAGTGAGTATTTCCTGACAGTGTAAGAGGCAGGAAAAGTGCAGGATCATTATCAAAACCTTCCTGGGAGGAAATCCCAGCCTTGGGAGTGTTAGAGGAAGATAGCATCAATCCTGCCTGCTTGGGAACACCCCTCCACTCTCTTCACTGCTGTTTGACAGCTGCCTGTGGCTGGTTCCCTCTGTCCAGATCTATTTCCTTGATGTTGCCTTGAGATTTTCAAGCATGAAGTGTTATAAGACTTTTCCCTAGGCAATGCTGGCCACTTTCAGCATCTTTTCTACCTTGTGCTCCTGGGCAGTGGCTACCAGAATTGGTATGTGGCCCTGCGGGAGGGGGAATCTCTCCTGGGAAGACAAGTCACCAGGAAGGTGCCAGGAGCAGAGCTAGGCATGTGCCTGGGGCTTGCTGGAGGGAGAGAAGCTGACCTGAGTGTGAGATGAGCAGGTTAGACAGTTGTGAGAGCAGGAGCCGTTGGGCTTGTCCTGGGGCTTGTGGGACGGGCTCTGCAGCTTTTGACACCTGAGGCTGCTCTCTGCCCTGTCTGCTGCCTTGGCTCCGGCTTTTTCAAGGCTGCCCTGTCTTCCTTGCCCCAGCTACATCCCTGTCTTTGTTTCCAGTATCTCTGGCTGTAGACATCTCATCTGCTACACTAATGATGATCTGTGGGGTTCATACCCCCTTTATGAGGGTTTCCCCAGTTCCTGAAGGTGGGCAGGGCACAGCTCTTTCATCAGTGATGCTGGAAGCACTCAAGACCTGTATAAATTCTATCATCTGAGTTGGCATCTGCTCTTGTCTCTATGCAGATGTGGTTCCCTCACTAGCAAGCAGTAGTGCTGCCTCTGAAGTTACACTGGGTATTATGGTTTGGACAGCAGCTATCAGCTTTTTTTCCAGCCTATGTTTCATATTTTGTCTGTCCTGAGCAACAATGGGTATCCCTCACCTTTGTTAGATCCTTTCTGGCCCCTGTCACCTCTGCTCTGGAGGTCCTGAATGCTTCTGTCAAGGAAGAGGCTTTTTGTTGCTTTCCTGCTTGACCCTATTTGGATTACCCCAGTTCATTACAGCTTGAAAGTAAGGGAGAGTGCAAATCTGGACAAGGAGCAATATTGGGGAGCAGCTCATTTGGGCTATCCTGTTTCATTCCACTGGTGAGCCCATGTCCCCTGGGAGAGTCTCCAGCTCATTCCCTGAGCTCTGAAGTTGATGGTTTATTATAGACCCACAATACCAGTGTGCTGGTGTGCCTGGGCTGCCCCACAGCATGGCTGGCATAAAGAGTCTCTAGGGTTTAACCCTTTCTTGAATTTCTACACTGAGGAATCCATTCAGCATCCCAGAGATTGGCTCAAGGTTGTGCTCAAGCCAGTAAGCTGAACACAGTATGAAAGTTTGTGAAGTACATATGGAAGCCAGAAAAAGCCTGTTTCAAGAGTCTACTTCAAAGCCATCCTTGGCCCTGAGCTCTGTTACCCCCAGCTTCTGAGGGTTGTGAAGGTGAAGGTCCTGCTGGGTCCCACAGCTTGAAGGCAGAAGTGTAGAGGCTGCTAGAGCTGAGGAAAGGAATTACTTGTAACTGCCTTTCCCGATGTGAGAACTTGGGGAATCCAGTCCCTGCTGCAGGATGTGTGCTAAAGGTTACCTGAGTGTGTGGTGTGGGTGTGCAGGTGATGTCAGAGTGTCCAAGCACAGCTGTCACCCACCTGGGCTTCACTGCTGGGTCAGGAGTTCCTGAGCCACAAATAGCCAGTGTCTGGGAAGGCCTTGTTGCTACATGCTTGGTCTGTTCTGTACCTGCTCCTGGGCATCTGCTGTTGTCAACTGCCAGAAATGAGATCCTGGGCCAGGCAGGCTTTTGGCCAGCTCCTTTGGCCACTCTTATAAATGTTTTCTCAGCTTTCTTTTCTCATCCCTCCAGCTGGTGTCTGCAGAGGGTTCCCATTCAGATGCTGGCTCTGTCTGTGCCGATAACCAGACAGAGCTGCCGCCCTCCATGGAGCGCACGGGAGGAATTGGAGACTCCAGGCCCCCCTCTTTCCAGTAAGTTACATGGACATCTGTTCTGGTTTCCAAGGGCCACATGGTGCATTTGCTGTAATCCAGACCAGTATACCAGACCAGGCTGGGACACTCTTACCCAAATTGTCAGGATGACAGCCAGCAAGAGGGGAGGAGAGTGGGCCTGGGAGCTGATTTGAGGTGGAGCTGCGTTATTCAACAAACAAGAGCATGCTGAAAATAATGCAGGGAAAGAGCCAGCACAGTATCCCCAGTCCTTTGACCTGCACTTGTAGATGTGCTGTGGTTGTTCCTGTCCCTCAAGAAGGAGAGAGCTGATGGCTGGAACCTTGTGTTGGTCAGGACAGAGGTAGAGAGAGCCTTGTCAAATTGTTCCCTGTTGAACATATTTGTTTGCTTTTATCTCATCACAGCCCTAACACTGGGGGGAGTCGAGAAAACCTGGACAATGAGACAGAGACAGACTCGGTGGTGTCATCCCAGAGGGAACGACCTCGTCGGACAGATGGGCCTGAGCATGGTGAGTGTTGGTAACATGGTGAGAACTCTGCAAGGGCATGGCTGGGGCATGGCAGCACCAGCTCCAGACTTGGGGCAGCTTTCTCTGCTCTGCAGAACATTTCCAGCTCAAAAGGGCTATTCTGTAGCTTTTAGAAGGGCCATCGCCTCATGTTGGAGGTAGGCGCTAACACCTGTGTTGCATCAGAGCTTGGTGTTGAACCCTTTGGGGTCAAGGGAGATATCTCCTGTAGAAGCCCCGAGAGCAGGAGACAGTTGTGCCTCTGTCTTCTTAGCTGAGAAGCAGAGTGAGCTTTAGCCTTGCCACTTGTGCTGCTTCTTGCTCTACCAAGGAAACAGCTGCAAGTCTTCCACAAGTTTAGCAGCATTGTTCCTACTGGGCCACCAGCCTCTTCCCATCCTAGTGATAGAAGAGGTGTCCCATGGGAGATAGAACTGATCCCAGGATAGACTAGGAGTTACTTGGCACTAGATGGGATTGACTGATGGCCAGATTTGTTCTGAGGAGGTTGCCATGAGCCCTGCATAGGGGAAGGGTTTCTCTCAAGCCCACTGACTCTTGTCTTTTTACAGCACCCAGGGTGAATGGAACAGTGAAGGGAGAGCGGCGCCGAGACCTGGGTGGGTACGAGAGCTCCTCCACACTCATGAGCAGCGAGCTGGAGACCACCAGCTTCTTCGATTCAGATGAGGATGACTCCACCAGCAGGTAGGAGAGCTTGGGTCTTGGGGAAACACTATTTTCTCCCTGACTCTCAGAACAGAGAGATGTTTTTGCAGGGCACAGTAGATCTGGGCTCAGACCTGCTTCCGTCTCACCCAGCAGACCCCTCTGCCATTGTCTGTCACCCATGTGCATGTTCTCTCCTCTGCCCCTGCAGTCCTCTATTCCCTCTGCCGTTTCCATGGTTCTCTTGCTGACAGAGCTACCACTATGGCAGCAGACAAGCTGACTCTTGCTTTTGCCTGCAGGTTTAGCAGTTCAACAGAGCAAAGCAGTGCTTCCCGTCTAATGAGGAGGCACAAGCGACGCCGGAGGAAACAGAAGGCTCCACGCATTGAACGGGTACCCAGGGAGGGGCTGGGTATCCTGGGGAGGGCAGTGCAGGTCAGGGTAGGCTTGCAGGGATTCAGCTGTTTTTGCTGTGGGCATGGCTTTGGACAAGTGTCCAAGTGCTGAGACTTCAAAAAGTGCTGTGAACCTTTTCCAAGTCAATGTAGCCTCAAGAGCTGGGTCCACAGGCCTTGTCCCAGCTGTAGAGAGGTCATGAGGACCATGGCTGTTTTCTGGCTCTACAAAGCTCCCAGCATAAGCCTGGAGTTGTGGGTGGAGGCTGTGGTGCCACAAGGAGGGGCAGGAAGGAAAGGGCAAGTGGAGGAAGCTAGGGCTGGGAATGTTACTGAGGCACGGGAGGACATCTCATGTTTTGCTTACATTGCAGTCCTCGTCCTTCAGCAGCATCACAGACTCCACCATGTCCCTGAACATCATCACGGTCACGCTGAATATGGGTGAGTGGGAGATGTGCATGGAGCCTGCAGTCCTTCCAGAGCAAGATTGGGTCATGGAGAGGGAACTGGGGAGGGGGCATAGAGAACACATGGGGGAGGAGTGAAAAGATAGATTCTGTAAGAGATTGGCTTCTCTTGTAGAAATTGTCTCTCAAGAGTTTGTATGTTTCAGGACATCTCTCTGGGACAGGGGTGCAAATCACTACCATTAGGGTGTGTTTTTACTGAGGTTAGGTCTGCTTTTGCTTGATGCTTTGGGGTGACTTACTTCTTTCTCTTTCCATCTCTGCAGAGAAATACAACTTTCTGGGCATTTCTATTGTGGGACAGAGCAATGAGCGTGGGGATGGAGGCATTTATATTGGCTCTATCATGAAGGGAGGCGCTGTGGCAGCTGATGGCAGGATTGAGCCAGGAGACATGCTCTTGCAGGTACTTCACACCCACATATCTCCATCTTTGGGCCTGGGACAGCAGTAAGAAAAGACCCAGAAGCCTCCCTGAGAAGTTTGGCAGGCTAAACCCAGGAAGTCATGCTTGGAAGAGGGAAGCTGAGTCACTGCTGAGCTGAGTGGGGAGCTCAGCTTCTGGTCACATCTCTGGGACTTACCTCTTTGTGTTATTTGTAGGTAAATGACATCAACTTTGAGAACATGAGCAACGATGATGCTGTGCGGGTGCTGAGGGAGATTGTGCACAAGCCGGGGTGAGTATTTGGGTTGTTCCTTCCATGCAGGGACATCTGCCCAGTTTGTGCTTGGAGTGTGTGAGTTATATCTTCCAGCCACCTCTGCCAGTGCCTCTGTAGAAGCTCAGAACTTAGGGGTTTGGTTTTGCTTTGATTCCTGGGTTTTCATGTCCAATGTAAGAATTGCAGCCAACGGAATTGCAGGGAGTTGGGGTCTGTGCCGCTTTTTTTGTGGGAATGCCGTGTTGCTGCTCATCGCAGGGCAATTGGACTAGATGACCTTTAAAGATCCTTTCCAAAACAAATTTTGCTATGATTCTCTGATTCTATTTGGGTCATCAGCAACCCTCAACAGGGTCACATCATTTTGTTCATGTCACTAGGGAAACCCATAGCTGGAGGGCAGCAAAGTCACTATACCAGCAGCTTCTCCCTGTCTCCCAGGAGAGAGCTGGCACACAGCATCCACTCATCATGCAGGGTTTGTGTTACTGTGCTCTGGTTCTGACTCTCACCTTTTTTTTTGCAGGCCCATCACCCTGACAGTGGCCAAGTGCTGGGACCCCAGTCCACGGGGCTGCTTCTCATTACCCAGGAGTAAGTGGATAGTTGACCCACCCTTAACGCTGGTGCCCAGCTCATGTGAGAGCCCTGCCTTAAGCACTTAATTGGTTGTTGTCTTATTCCTCCCCTGTGTGTGTGACTCCATGGGGCACTGAATTGGGGTTTGATGGGGTTTCAGCTCTCCTTTTAGGAGGCTGCTATGTCCTATTCCCAAACCAAAATGCCCATAAGCCCAGCCCTTCTTCCCACATCACGCTGGGGACGCGTTTCACTGGGGCAGGGAGGTCACTTGCTCGGGGCGCCAGAGGAAAGAGAAACCCCCCTAAAGCCGTAGGGGGATCTCTCCCTCTGCACCTCTCCTGCTGACCCTCCCTCTCTTCTTTCTCTCCCAGTTGCTCCCCAGCGGATCTGGGCTGGGCCAGACTCTCCATGCTCCGATCCGGGTGAGTCCCGGCAAATACTGGGGATAGAATGGGCTGTGCTGTGTCCCTGTCCCTCCCCAGAGGTTGTTTTGATGAGCTGAATTTCTTACAGCTGCTGAATGACTCTTTCTTCATTGCAGGTGAGCCCATCCGGCCCATCGACCCAGCAGCCTGGGTGTCACACACAGCAGCGATGACTGGCACCTACCCAGCGTACGGTATGAGTCCATCCATGAGCACAATCACTTCCACCAGCTCCTCCATCACCAGCTCCATCCCAGAGACTGAACGTAAGTCCTTGTGCCTCCGTGCTGCACCCGCTGCACGGCCTCCTCACCTTCACTGTGCTGTGAACGGAGCAATACATCTGCCTGGGGACAGCTGGGGTGGGCCTCATCTGCCCTGCCAAGGGAATGGGAGGGAGGCAGCTCTTGCTGGGCCGGCACTTTGATCAGTAGGAGTTCTGCCTCGGAGAATTAACATGTTTTTAAACCTTCTGTGTGAGGAGAGTAGAGGAGCCTGGCTGCGATCAGGAGCTGTGGCAGGTGTAGAGGAAAGGCTGAGACTAGTCAGGGGTTGGCTGCTGAGAATGTGGATCCAGATGGATTCAGCATGTCCGTGGAGCAATTGAGAGCTCCTCTCAGACAGCAGATAGAAGAGGCAGCTGAGAGCAAAGAGCCTTGTGGTGGGGCAGGGTCCTGCTGAGCACAGGCGTCTTGGTTGCTTTCTGAAGGTTTGGTTTGATTTGGTATATAGAGCCCTGAAGCAAGGGTCTGGAGAGCTTGTGTGAGGCAACAAGCCAAGAGTTTAAGTTTGTGACTCTTGCCTGGGCTTTGCCCAAGAGGAAACTGCTGACATGTGAAGGATAACATGGGAAGGCTGGAAGGGGGGGTACCACAGCATGTACCCCAAGGCTGTCTGCGATGTATTGTTCCCTGGCCCATTCCTCCCGTGTGTGATGCTTCCATGTGGCCCTTTTGTCTCTTCTGCTCTCTCTCACCTCTGCCTGCCTTCCTTCATCCACACCACAGGCCTCGATGACTTTCACCTGTCCATCCACAGTGACATGGCCACCATTGTCAAAGCCATGGCCTCACCAGAGTCAGGCCTCGAGGTGCGTGACCGCATGTGGCTGAAGATCACCATCCCCAATGCCTTCATTGGTAAGAGACTGTGCTTGCAGCAGAGGCAGGGACTGGGAAATGGGTGGCCCGTTTTCAGGCAGATGTCCGAGGGAGCATCTTTGTCACCATAAACAAACTGTTGACTAGGCAAGAGTCAGAAATTGAACCTTTTGACCCACTTTGTTTTTAATCCAGTGTGGCTCACTGCCTCAAGGGCCACCATCTTCCTCTCTCTTGCCAAATTTAACTCTGTATTTGGTGGCAGGTTCAGATGTGGTAGATTGGCTCTATCACCATGTGGAGGGCTTTACAGACCGCCGTGAGTCCCGCAAATATGCCAGCAACCTGCTGAAGGCTGGCTACATCCGACACACCGTGAACAAGATCACCTTCTCGGAGCAGTGCTATTACATCTTCGGGGACCTCTGTGGAAGTATGGCTCTTGGCATGGGTGGGAGGGAGAGGATGGAGGGGTAGTGGTCCTGCAGAGCCCTGCAGACACCATAGGGACACACCTACAGCCATTGCCATCAGGCTGGGCCCCTTGTTCTATAGACTCTGTTAAGGGAGTGATGAACAATATCTCAGCTCCCTTGTCCTGCTGCTGAGGTAGTGAAGTTGGAAGCAGCATTGACAGTGTCACCTACTATGTGATCTTTTCTCCTGAACAGTCTTAGTCTTTACTGACTGTCTCCAGGCTCTGAATTTCAGTGCTGGCTAGGGGTCGGTGCTCAGGCAACTGGGTTCTGCTCAGATAAGATGGGGGAAGAAATTGGCAGGGTGAGCTGTAGCTCTGATGTGGTCCTTTCCCACCAAGCCGGTCTCTGTATTAGAGTGGCAGCTTGGACTCCCACAGCCTGGCAGTTGTTCAGCCAGGAAGCCCAAATAGTGGCATTCACTAACGGAGAGAGTGCCAAATTCTTGTGTCTCTTTGCATATCCTGTCCTTGTCCATCAGCAAGAATGGACAGAAAGCTGCTTCACCACCTATGGTTGTTTTTTTGCTTGCATTAACCCCTGTTCTCTGCTTTCTTGCAGACATGGCTAATCTGTCTCTTCATGATCACGATGGCTCCAGCGGTGCCTCTGATCAGGACACTTTGGCTCCGCTCCCCCACCCAGGAGCTGCACCCTGGCCTATGGCCTTCCCATATCAGTATCCACCGCCTCATCCGTACAACCCCCATCCCGGCTTCCCTGACCCAGGCTACAGCTACGGAGGGGGCAGTGCAGGCAGTCAGCACAGTGAAGGTGAGTGAAAAGGACTAAATATGCCTGTAGGTGGGCAGATGTCCTGTTCAGTACAGGGCAGCAGCAGGAAAGGGCTGCTTAGGCAAGGCCCTCTGTGGGAGAAGCCAGGGCAGAAGCCATCTTGGAAGGGTCATGGGACTCGCTGCTGAAGGGAGATAAAGAGCACCGACTGTGCTGGGGCCTGGCTGTGCCAGAGCGTGCTGCAGTCCTCCCTTGGCTAGAGGAGATCCATCTGTTCCTCCTGACTTGTCCGAGCTCGCACCTAACCCTGCCTCACATGCTTCACAGGGAGCCGGAGCAGCGGTTCCAATCGCAGTGGCAGCGAGAGGAGGAAGGAGAGAGAGAAGACCGGGGAGTCGAAGTCAGGCGGCAGCGGGAGCGAGTCGGACCACACCACGAGGAGCAGCATGCGGCGCGAGCGTGCGGCCAGCGAGCGCTCGGTGCCGGCCAGCCAGCACAGCCAGCGCAGCCAGCACTCCCTGGCTCACAGCATCCGCAGCCACCACAGCCAGCAGTCGTACGGGCCGCCCGGCCTCCCCCCTCTCTTCAGCCCCCCCATGTTGCTGATGCCTCCACCGCCGTCAGCCATGGGGCCCCCCGGGGCGCCGCCGGGCCGTGACCTGGCCTCTGTGCCCCCCGAACTGACAGCCAGTAGACAGTCCTTCCGAATGGCCATGGGCAACCCCAGTGAGTTCTTTGTGGATGTAATGTGAAGCGCCCGTCCCCTGTCTGTCTGCTGTCCCTCCTTCCCCCTTCTATCCCTGTCGTTTGTTTCCTAGGACCAGCCCTGGCTTCACCCCTTGTTTTTTTGGGGTTTTTTTTTGTTTTGTTTCTTTTTTTTTGGTCTTGATAACGAAAAGAAAAAAAGGGAAAAAAATAATAAATGGAACTAAACCTTGATTCTAATCCCTCCTCGAGCGGGGTGGACAGGCCTGGCAGGCCTGCTAGGTGCTGTCAGCCCATCCTGCCCCCAGACTTGTGTATTTCCGATGGTAATTCCCTCCTGCCATCCTCTCTAACCCCATTAATCCGCATCCGTCCCAGCACCCTGTGCTGCTTGCCCGTGTGTCACTGCTGCCTCAGTCCTTTCACCCTAAACATCTCTTCTTTCTTTTCACCCTTTTGTGTTTCTTCTATCAAGCAGCAAAGAATTACGGGGTGTTTGACTTTCTCTGAGCCTGCCGCCTGTGGGGGGGAGAGCTGGAGCATGGCGTGGCCCGACAGCAGGACACGGAGCTCCAGGGGCGCTGGGCACGCATGGCGCTGAAGATGGCTTCTTTCCTCCCCCTCGCGGAAGATGCCCTGCCCTTCCCACAGCCCTGAGAGGGGAGCAGGGACCAGCCTTACATATGTATTTTAAATCCCGTTGTAGTTGCCTTTTGGCTAATGCATGAATGTTCCAGGGCTTCAGTGCCTCCAGGGAGTGGAGAGATGCTACCACTTCCCTCTTGCCTCCCTTCTCTTGCCCACATATTGGGCCAGGTCCAAGCCTGACACTGACCCATGGCAGAACCCTCCTTCACATTGGCCAGGTCTTGGCGCTGGGGCTGTACCTCAGCCCAGAGAGGCAGTGATTGCCTGTGCATGGTCTCTTGCGTGACTCAGTGCCCTACACCTGCCCTGGGGTTCTTTGTGGGGATTTAAGGGCAGAGCTCTGCTCCTTCCATCCTGCTCTTTGCCCTCCTGCCTGCAATGTGCTGCTGCCTGTCCTGTTTGTAGGGGCTGTCCCATGCCTGGGGCTGGCAGCTGTGGCCTTCTCCCTCCTGCTGTCGTGCTGCTGCTCAGCTATGTGGTACCTTCAGGGGCCTGGACTATGATAAAAGGCAAGGGCGGGGCACAACTGGTTCACTTTCGTGCTTTGGAGAAACGTGGAGGTCCCCTGTATTTGCCCTCTGAAGGGCCTGAGTCTGTCTTCTCCTCTGCCCAGTGCTGCTGGCCTGGCTGCTGGGAGGGACAAACCTCTAGGACAGCCCCACTCCCTCTGGTCTGTGAGCAACACGAGCTCTCCAGGGATGAGACTGCAGCCTGAACCATGGCCTCTGGGCTCAGTACCCACAGGTGTGCTGGGACAATTGAGTCTGTTTGCTCCAGTGCTCCCTGCCTTTCTTCCTTCCACTTCTGGGTACGCGGAGACTTGCCTGGGGCTGGGGCAGCGGCAGCTCTTTCCCCATGCCCAGGGCCAAGCACGGTACAGTATGGACATGTCGACCCTGCCGCTGTTGGTGCTGGCGCCCCGGCGCCCTCTCCTCCTGCCACACCGTGGCTTTCTCCACAAGCGTTGCCTCCTTTGGTCTTTCTTGTGTTCACAGTTTTTATACGATGGAGTTGAATTGTATTTTGCTCCCGGGGAGTCTGCATTGCCCCTGCAGCCCCCCTGCCAGCTCTCACGCACCATCAGGTCATCTCCCTGACTCCCTAAAGCCTCTCCTTCCCTCAGCCCACTGGAGTCAGACTGTCCCCAGTAGCCTCCCTGGCCACTGTGCACCCCTTGCCCTGCCCTACCCACTGGGTTTTATAAAAACAACACCAATCTCCTTGTTTTTATTTATAAACATAGTTTTATTGGACTCCTGCCTCCTGTCGTTCGTTTATTCTTTTTCCCCCAGCCTCCTCCATCCTCCTGCCTTTCCCTCTACAGCGAGATCCCAGCAGGAGGAGGGCACCCTATGTCAGTGTGCCAGCTGTCATTTCCCGGGATGCCGAGGGCGGCTGCGGGCTGTTTCTCCGGAGCAGGGCCTGGGCGGGAGCTCTCGGGGTTCCCTGGGTCCCCGTTTCCAGCGGCAGCACGGCGGGGAGAACCAGGGGCCAGTCCGAGCGCGGGCGCTGGCCCTTGGCGGAGCAGTGCGGGGCGGGGGAGCGGGGATGCCTGGGCGCGAGGCTAGCGGGAAGTAGCGGCCCTCTGGAAGGGCGCGGCGACCTCAGGACTGCAGGGCGAGCGCGGCCTCCTGCCCGGGCGCACCCCCGGCCCAGCCGCTCGCTGAGCGCAGCTGCCGTGCTGCCCCGCCCAGCCATAGACTACAACTCCCAGTACGCCCTGCGCGGGATAGTGATTCCCGCCGCGCGCCCCTCCCTCCCTGCGGAGGCGCATGCGCAGTGTCTGGGCGCGGGCGGGGCGCGCGCGCGGCGTCTCTGCAGTGCGCGGGGGGGCGCGGGGTGAGGGGGGGCGGCGCCGCCATCTTGGGCGCGGGGCGGCGAGCGGCGGCGGTGGCGGCAGTGGCAGGTGAGGCGCTCCGCTCCCCCGCCTGGCTGCGCGGCCCCCGTCCCTCCTCCGGGCGGCTTCCTGCGGTTGGGCTCGTTCTGTGGCCGCGCCCGGGTGGTGGCCGAGCTGCTGCGGGTGACGGCTCTCTGGGCGCTGGTTGGGGGTTGGGGTCTGCAGGCCCAGGGGCGGGGAGCTGCAGGGTGAGGTGTCCCCCGGCTGCCCTTGGGAGGGACGCGAGAGTGGCCCCGGAGCCGGGAGGGAGGGAGAGAAGCGGGACCTCCGGGAGGGCTTTTCCTCTGCTTCCTCTGGGGGAGTGATGGGCGACCCCATCATTCGTTCGCACTTTGCTTGTGGCTCAGAGGGGTTATTAACAGCTGTTAGTTAGCTCTCTGGCTGGAATACCTGTGTGGCAGCCCTGCGGTGCTGCATCGGGGAGGGTGGGGACACGGTCGGGCTCTGTGTGTGGCACAGGAAGGCCGGCACCGATGCGTCAGATCAGCCTGAGCAAAGGTTTTTTTCAGTCGAATCGGGCTGGAACTTCACCGAAAATTATTTGTCTGTACTGCTGATCCAAACGTGAATTAGTTGGGTCATGGCTTGCACTCTGCTTCCTCCCCGGAAAACCTGCTGAGGCAGAACGCAGCGCTGCTGATGCCGAACTGCTTATTCTGAGGCTTAAAGCAGACTCCTATCCAGCGACTCTTCTGGATGCCTTTCCGCATCCGTTCTTCCCAGGACTAGGTTTTTGGATTCAGTAAAACTGCGGGAAGCATAGTCTGTGTTTATCAGCTAGCGCAGTTGAGTTCTTTCCCCACTGGGAAATGACTTGCTTTTGATCTAGTGTTCTCTCCATAAGCTGTGTGAGTGCACGATCTGTTTTCTGCTTGCTTTAGTATGACAAAGCTGCTATCAAGTTTTAGCCTCAGGCTGCCAAAATCTTAGCCTGGAACTTGCCCAGATAGGTGAGTCTGGACGGCTTCTGTGGCTTGAAAGTCTCGGTATTGCAGGCTTTTAACTGTACAGGGGCTCGTGGTGGTGTTTGGTTGGGCAGCATTTACTTGAATGCTGTCAGAGCTGTAGCTACTGTTTTTTCCTGTAGTAAAAGCTCTGTGTGTCCCTGTGAGTTTTGCTTGGAGGGACAATCTCGAATCTGAAGAGATGCTGCCAAACTGTCTATTTCCATATTTTTCCTGTCAGAAGGGAGGCATCACTCTTCTGTAGAAAATGCCATGTTACTGACATCTAGTGACAGAGATACCTGGTGTTCTTTGGGCTGTAGAGTGGCCATGTTCCAGGGAGAGCATTGGGGTGTCTTTGAAGGGTATCATGGCCAGCTGCTTCCTCCTCCCAAAAGAGCCCAGTCCTGGCTTTTGGAGAATTGACTCTTGAGGCTGTGAAGGGTTATATCTTGAGTTCTTTGAAAAACGGGGGACTGGACATGCATTCTTGTTTGATACAATCTCTTTGTTTTGTTTTGGTTTTTTGTTTTTGTGGGGGGTTTTTTGTTTTGGTTTTTTGGTTTTTGGTTTTTTTTGGTGGAGCAGCAACAGTTACCAAACAAAACAGGCTTTATAAAGAAATTTCCTGTAGCCCTCCTTAAACTCTTCTTGCCTCATCCCTGCATCAAAAAACGCAAAGTCAAGACTGTCTTTTGCACCTCAGTGTCTTGCACGGTTTTCTAAGCTTATTCTACTGAAGACCATTAGAGTATTTAAAGGCTGTTCCTGGGGCCAACTGGAGGATGGCCTGTGGTGCCAAAATATAATTGGTTTGTGAGGCAGAGTCTCCTTCTCTCTTTTAGTGAGTGACCTACTGAGTCAAAAGTTACTGGCAAGTCATGTATTATTTTGATCTTGGCAGGAGGTCGGCAGCTCAGCTAAAAGCTTGCAGGCAGAGGCACAGAATGTGAAATGCAGTTATCTGCTCTACAGTAAGAGTAGTGAGAGAAAAGCTGACACATCAGGGCACCTAGACCATTAGTGGTCTGCAGAATACAAGCTCTTACTCAAACTCCACTCTGTGCCTCTAACCTCTTCTGTTAGGTGATGCATAGGAAGCAAATCACTGTTCAGGTTTCTAGCTCAAGAGTGAAAAGCAAGTAGTTCAAACTGACTTTCAGATGCTTTGATAGAATGGGTAGAAGTAGAAAAAGGCATTGGGGCTGTTCACATCAGGTTGGGCTCAAAATATTCCTGGGAGATGTGTTAAATGCTGTACCTGTGATGTTTTACTGGAGTAAGGGAGCTTCTTGTGTTTCCCTGTGTCAGTATTTATCTCTTGTTACTCTTCAGACTGGCTGCGTGCAGTATGGCACGCAGAAGTGGGCTGTAGGAGGAGAGCCTGGTAAGACAACGTGCTTCTCTTCCTGCCCACTGGTTATGGGGATTTATGGGATTGTGTTTAAAATAGGAACAGTTTCTCTGAAACTGATGGGTTTAGCTCAGGAGCTCTTTAGCTCAGGGTATGCCCCTTAAGTAAATTATGCAGCCTGTCTTCCCCAGGATGAAGTGATTGCAGCTACTCTTGTTTAAAACCAAGTGCAGCCCATGGTCTCCTGGAAAGTGGCTAATGCAGCCAGCTAAGCAAAGCTTAGGTGCTCAGATTAGCTGGTGGGGTAATGGCATTGTTTTGAGCCTTAAGTCTTGGGTCGATAATGGCTAGTGCTAGCTGAAAAGGATGGGTTTTCTCAACAACTTCAGTTTGCCAGAGCAGCCCGACTAATCCCTCTCCTGCTTCAACTGCTGTCACTTGTCCAAGATCATACTGATTTCTGGAATGCAGAAATGGCTGCAGTTGGTGATTTGCCTTCAATACCTCTCCTGATTTCTTCCTGGATGAAAACTCAGCAGCTAATGTACCTTGAACTGCTTAGTTAGATAAGCTCATTAATGCACAGAAGTCTTACTTACTGTTAAGTCAGAACCCAAACTGTCTTTTAATAGACTACTAAAGGGGTTGGTTGTTTTACACCAGCTTATTAACTGACTTGTGATTGCTGTTTCCTGGATGTGCTCTGTAGATTACAGAAATCAGCATTCCTGTTTGCATTCAGGCTAAGTGATGTCTGTGCTGTAGGAAACTTTCAGCCCCTTAATGGGAGTGACAAAGTCCAAGTAGCTTGGTCTTGGGTTCACTACTGATCAACTTGTGTTTATTTGTACCCTGTACTGGATGGTACAAGATGAAGCTCATGGCCTATCTCACAGTGGGGTTGTGGCCAAAAGGGCTCTGCAGGTTAGCAGCAGTCCTGACATCTCCTCTTCCAGCCTTGGTCAGTGGCTGGCTGAAGGCTTTATTTTCCCCACCTGTAGTGCCAGACTCTTTTCTGGACAGGTATCTTTATGGTATGAGTATCACCCACACTGCTGGCTTGGGAAAATACAGCTGATCCCAAAGTTGCCTCCTGAGGTGTGCTCGCTGGTGGTACTACTGGTGCTCATCGAATCCAGGCACAGCTGGGGCAATAGTGTGAAACTGTAGTTACATTGTTACAGGCAGCCTAAGAACTGCTGCAGTCACATTGCTCCTGAGCAGTTATTCTTGAGCTGCTGTGTCACCAGTGCACCTCTGAAGAGAGGACGCAGAGGATTTGCTGAGTAGATGCCATGAGGGCAAACAGGCCTGGCTCAAGAGTTTCCTCAGTTTTGGCCTACACTGGACATAGAGAAGCTGGCGCGGAAGGATACAAAGAACTGTATTTGTCTGTTTCCTTAGGAAAAAAATTATGGTGACTCTGGTACAATTAGGCTGTAGGTGCATTACATTGCTAGTGACACATTTCTTTCAGACAGTTCCTTCTTTTGGAGCTAGAACAAGTACTTCTTGCCTTGCAGGTGAAACTGTAATTACTGCAGCCATGTTCCTTTTACCACTGAAGAAACCTGACTAAAAATTCACTGTTTTTCCTAAGCAACAAATTTGAGCAGATCAGCTTGTTTGTTTTTACTTGTGCAAATACAGCTAGGAAAGGCAAAGAACTGTTTCAAGGTTTACGCTGTAGGTTGAAGGTACCACTATCTGCTGGTGCAGGGAATGGTTAATGGTCTTTGTGGTGTCATGTGAAAGACCTCAGATTATGGGACAAATGTATTGGAGAAAATCACTCATTTTAATATCTGTGTATCTGGGATTTAGGCTACAATTCAGCTTAGTCTTTCATAGGCTAATGAACAAATGACTGATACTGCAGTTCTGTCTTACTGCTGATATGATGCTTTGGCTTCTCAGAGAAACCATGGAAGGATGCACTGAACAGAAACTACAGCATTGGTACTGTGTGCTGTGGAGGTTCTGAAAGAGTTGCTGCAGATAAACAGCTGCAGAGGGAATGAACTGTGCTGGTTAGTTGATTCCTTACGCGTGCCTTGTTTACTCTAAGAAAGCTCCATGCTGCATGTTGTTAATTTTTCTGCAGCTATTATAAATCAGAATTGGTGAAGAGGAAATGGAAGAGGAAGGCTGGGCTCTCACATGGTGCAGGAGGGAGCTGCTGTATCTCCACTTGATAAGTGCAGGTTTAGTGCCTCATCTCACTAGGTAGCTCCTAGTCCAGCCACTTGTTACATCCCACAATATGTGAAACTGACAGTCCAGCAACAGGATCCTGCTGCCTGAACTTGTGCTCCTGACTTCACCCAGGCATTCCAAGTGAGTGGCACGCGTACAGGATGAAGTCTGACTTTTGGAGAGCCACCTGTTTTTAGATCAGACCTAATAAACAGAGCATTTTCCATCTCTCATCGAATCAGTGGACAAAGGCAGTTTTTTCAGATACTGTGCTTTATTGTGTCTTTATCTTTCTCTGGACTCATAGTTATGGTCTGCAGCTTACCTGCAGCGGACTGACTTTGAGGGCTTCCAGTATCTCCTAGTTGGTTGAGAGAGGGATGCTTATTGCACATCCCCTGCCCAGTGGGAACACTGAGACATGATTTGAGGCAAGTATGTGTGATTCTTAGGAAAGTGCATGTTACCATGTCAGTCATTGTAGGCCCAGCTAATCCTGCTGCTTTTCTCTTATGTAACTACTGAAATGCATTCATTAAAATCTTTTTCCCAGCCTTTGTTTTTATTCATGTACTTTTTTTTTTTTTTTGCAGTTGGTGTCTTAATGCTGTAACTTTGCCACAATTGCTCTAAAGGTATATTTTATTGTTCTCATCTTCACTTGAATGAAAAGGCATTCTGAAAAGTCATTTCCATGTAATCTTAACTCCTGGTGGGTTTATAAGCGTGTATATAAGTGTGGTCTGTCTGTGATGTTCTTTACTCTCCTTTTCTGTTTATGGGTTGAAATGGAAGTATATAGGAATGTGAGCACTTGGCAGGAGGGTAGGAAGCCTACTGGCCTTAGGTATTTGTAGGAGCTGCATTCAGATGTTACTTCTATGCTAGTAGCTGCTTGAAGAATGCAGAGTGTATTGGGAGAGGGCTGTTGTTCCTAAATTAAGGTGATTAGTCACCAACTGGTGTGAATTCAGCATACATGTGGATTATCCCTGTACCTTAACTAGAATAAATCCATCCACACTGTAAGTAGAAAACAGGGCTGTAGCTACCAGTGTGGAGCAGGTTGCCATATGTTCAAGCTAGTGAAACAGAAGGAGTGAAGCTGCAAAGCCCTGAAAATGCAGCTGATGGATCATTAACCCAAGGGTTTCAGCTAGAGTCATCTTGGTTTCCAGGCATTTCGTGGTAAACAGGTGAAGAAATGGTGGGCTTTGCTCTTAAGCTGTGTCTGACAGTGAGATATTAGGCTTAGGAAACTCAGAAGCAGTGTAGAGCAAGCTCCCTAGGAAAGGCTGACTGGAGAGGAGCAGAATGAGTCATTGAAAGCTGATTGAGCAATGCTTTCTGAGTCATGTTGCTAATGCACAGGGAGCAGATGAACCCATCTCCTGTGCTGGAGTTCTTATTCTGAGGCCTTCTGATTCCAGCAGCCATGAGTCACACTGAATGTCAGTCTCAAATTAATTTCAGCTCTGTTCCTTGCAGTTCTTAACCACTGCAAGTACTAGGATCTTTAACTTCCACAGCTGATCTGTAAAGAAAACTATTAATTATTTTAAAATATGTGGAAGATTGTGCTATGTCTGAACTGTACCACTAAATCCTCATTCTAGTTAGAACGTAACCTTGAAATACAGTGAAAGGAGTATCTGTGAAACTTGAAACACAAAGGAGGGTCAAAACAAAGCAGGCTTATTTTCACTGCAGCGACTTCAAGAAGAGGCATTGTCATCTTGAAGAGCCATTCTTCTTGCTGAGCTTTAAGCAACTTTCTTTTGCATTCTGCCCTTTGTATAGCTTTCTGCTCTGTTCATAGATCTCTGAGCTACTTACTCCACCTCTTGAGTTTCCAGCTGTGTGGACATGATTCCATTAGCTGATGGAAGTAATTCTGTGTGGAGAGAGAGTGTAGTCACTCTGATCTTGTCTTGGAGGGATGTAATGCAAGTTGTGAACAAAAGACTGGAATGTTGTCCATGGTTTCCTGAACTCCCATCATGGGCAAGCTTGGTGAAGGCTGACAGAGAGCAGCCCTTCACCAAACTGAACTTGCTGGAAGTTGTGTTGATGCCATTGTGCTGTCTATGCTTGTGATGTCTGAAACTCTTCAAGATGCTGAACTGCAGAAGTTGAGCAGACCAAGGGAGATCTGATTATAATTGTGTTAAATACCGTGCGTAGTTGAGACTCCTTGTTCTCTGATGCCGTTAGATGGGAGTGCAGCGGGTTTATACTGCTTGTGTCCTTCAGCTACTGCAAAGAACTGATTGGTAGCTGGTTCACTTGGGTAGGTCATCTAAAATCCTTTCCTTACAGTCCCCATTTTTAGCCCATGTGATATTGTTGGTACCTGGAAACGCTACCAATTGTCTGACACAAATCATTAGATAAATTGTACTTAAATGTGAATTCAGGTTTCATTTTTAGAGCTGTAGAATTGTGGGTTCTTTCAGACTTGAGATGAATCCTAACTCATATGGAGGCATTCTGCTGCTACATATGAAATAATGCTCGTGCATGTCTCAGTATGGTTGGCTGCCCTTTTAAAACAAACTGTCAGAATGGTCCTGATCTTGTGACCAAATCTGTAATAGTAGGGGAAAGTACAAGCTCAGGTGTTAACCAGGGCCTCACATATCACAGAGCAGCCCCTTTCTGACTTTGAGCAAGTTCATTATCGAGTTGTTTTGCCAGTGTAGTACAGCGAGCACACTTCAGCTGGTTGGTGGCAGATCTCTGCATGCTTCTGTTTTGTACCATACAAGAATTTGCAATAAGAGCACTCCTGGTGAGTAGTCATGGCAGTGGGATGTGTGTAGATATGAGGATATTCAGAGTAGTAAGGGCAAAGTGGATCAAAGTAGACTAAAGAGGTGCAGATGGGACTACAAAATGGCATCCTAAATCCAAGATACCCAGCTTGCATATAGAAAGTGTGTGGAAGTAGCAAAGGCAATTCTGGCTTCACCTGTAGCTCTGAATATGAACCAATGCAGCTCTTAAATGTGCCAATGAAGGTGGAACCAGGAGCTAACTGGGCGGTCTGAAGCTTGAACTCATCTCCTGGGATATTTTGTATAAGGAAGAAGCCTAGCATTTCATTGCATTGATGAAGAATTTTTGAAGACTAAAAGCCTTTGAGTCATAATCTATCTACCTTATCAAACATGCTTTTACTAACATCTAAGATGAGGAAGCAGCTGACTCTGCTGCCTGGTACTGTGATACAGTTAAAAATCCTGATTTTTTTGCCTGTAACTTCAGCAAAGCTGTTACAAATATGTTCTAAACTAACATGAGAAAGCATTGCATGGTTATTTCAGACAACATTTAAAATTTGTAGATCTTCCTAAGAGAAGGCTTTTAATTTCCAATGCAAATCTTCATCAGCAATCTTCTACATGTTTTATAGTAATGCAGTAAATATTCAAATCAAGGCTTTTTCAAAATTGATTGGCTTGTCATGCTGGCAAAGGGCTTTGTCTTGTTTATGCTGCCTGTCTGATCCTGTTGCTTATCAAAGCAGACATTTCCTTTATACTAAAAATAGTGAAACAAATAACTTAAGCAGCATTAAAACCCAGAGGGAGATTATTTTTTTTTAAGACTAGGATGTGCTTTCTAGGATTCTTCTGGAAAGGGTTTGTAGGATTCTTACGATCCAGCTTTGGCCAGTTGCATAAGCTTCCTGGAAGCTGCTCTCCACAATACAAGTATTAAAAAGAATGCAAAAACTCTTCATCTTTGATTGGAATAGTCTGTATCTGAATGTGGAGGCCAGCACTGTAGAATTCTGAGTAAACATGCTTGTTTCTTATCTGGAGTGAAAAAACTAGTAAATAGGAAAGAATTTTCTGGAGTGGGCAAAAAGTTGCTTTCATTGTCATAATGTTTCTCATTTTTTTCATTGTTTGACCAGTGTGAATGACCTTGCAAATGTTTCAGCTTCTGCCTGTCTTGTTGGGCAGCTGTGTTCAGTTCTCCATGTTTTGGATTTCAGCCCTGCACATTACCTCCCTGTGGTCTTTTCATGCCTGTTAGGGCTGTGTGTGCTTTGTGTAAGTAGTTGTGAGTTTGTGGTACAGCTATTTCCTTTAGTCTGATAAATTGGGATTGTTTGGTTAACCAGTGGGATTGTCTATCAAAAGTTATAAAGTGTTATGGTTGGGAATGGAAGAAGAACATATTTGGAAAGCTGTTCTGTGCTAATTGGAGTCTCAGACATGAAAATATGTTGGTGACAGTGCCACAAGAAGCCACTGAAAAGTGGCAGAAGGCAGCCCATAGTAGCCAGAGATACTTGACCAGAATAAAAGCCAGAAAGCTTACTGCTGAGCTTTGGGAAAACTGCTTCTTTCTATTTTGACTTAACTGACTTTGGCGCTCTTTTTTTTCCTATTAATAAGCAGAAGCACCCATCTGGAAGCTGAAGGCCTGTAGCAGAGAAGTATGAGTAGTGTTATTCTTTGAGGACTCACTAGATGTAGCTAAAATGTTGGTGTAAAGGCTTAGGAAATTAAAAGTTTCTTTTTTGTCTTGCTGAAATTAAAAGTAGTGGCTGCGCTGTAAACCTTGGTTTAGCATAGAACTCACATCTGCAGTACTTCCTTCAGATGGACAGTTATTGTAGTTTATTGGGCGTAACTTCTAGAGGATACATTACTTTTGATAATCCAGAAGTCCTTTAGTCCCTCTGATGTGTGCATTGTTTTTGTATTCTCTTTTTTCCCTGACATTTGAAGTGATCCAAGGCTGGGTCACTTCAACTTTGTCATTGCAGCGTTCCTGAGCAGACGCGTATCGGTTCAGTGTCAGCATCTGTCTCTAGGTTGGCCTCTCCCTATCCTTTTCACCCAGCCCATACTAATGGGTGTAGGCTAACCCACCCAAAGACAGTGTGGAGATGGTTGTTATCTAATGCTCTGCAGTGCCCAAGCTAAGCAGTTCCTGTGGGATCACCCCAAGGCCTGCCCTGTCAGGGTTGCAGTTCTCTTCTTGGGACTAAGCCAGCCAAGTAGTTGCTGCTTGTGGGTATTATGACTTTGACCTAAGTGAATAGGAGTGCATAAGGTTCCAGGAATGGGATCTGGTGAAGTAGCTGTATATTTTAAAAAGTCTTCTCTATCAATAATATCTAATGTCTTTGGAGAGAGCTTTGTTGCTTTCTCCAAAGCAATCTTCCTTTGAAGAAAGATATAATTAGCAGTTTAGGAGGGTAACTTCTAAGAGACTATCTCCCCGTTCAAATGGCTCATGATTGTGACCACTCCAGTGGTACCTTGTAGCCAAATGGCTCTCAGTTTGAATTCTGAAGTGTGACTTGATATGGCTGCTAGGATTATCAAAGGCTCTTACTCTGATGTGTAAAAACTATGTAAAAATGGTAATAAACAGAGATGTGCTTGCTGCTAGGAACCCCGTATCATGTGGTGATAGGTTTGGTGACGTGTCAGACATTTGTATGAACTGCGTGTAAAAAGACTTAGGAATTGTGTCTGATTTGTATCTCAGTCTTTAGGGAGATAGACACTTCATAGTAGAAGTAAGGGGTCTTTAATTTTCTTGTAGTTCCAGGTCTGTGTTTTTTCTCACATTCAAGAGGTATGTTTTGGATACTTGTCCTTGAGGCTTAATCTGTCCATGCTGATTTTTGGAATGAGAAGTAAGGCAGCTTCTCTTTCAGCACCAACTTTAAGCTTTAGTCCTGGCTACAAATTGTTTCTGTACAGCCTACTTAAATATGCTCTTTTCTGCTTCAGGTATTAAGCAACATGGGAAGTGAAGACTAAAGTTCCATCATGATCGGAGGCTTGTTCATCTATAATCACAAAGGAGAGGTTTTAATCTCTCGCGTCTACCGGGATGACATCGGGTAAGTGCTTCTGTTGCATCCCCAGTTTTTGCATTTTTGTCTCATTTTGGTGCAGTAAACAACCCAGAGCTGCTTTGTTTTGCATTAGCTGTGCATGCATGTGAGACTGCAACTCAACTTGCTGCTCTAGGCTTAGCTTAGAATAAAGAAGTTTAAGCCCTGGTCACCTACAGTGAAGGATGGCCTGCAGCCAAACCTGGGACTTTATTTTGGACGGTGGGGATCTGGCCAATATTCCAAATGCTTCAGCAGCATGGACTGCCACTGTGGGAACCTACCTCACTGTAATTGCTAAAACTTTACAGGAGCAGTAATGTGAGAACTGTCTGCCGCACACTATAGCTAGGGTTCTGAATTAGTTTCAGGCACTGATGTTTAACATCAAGTACAGGCATGCAGGAGACTGTGGTCTTAGAAAGTTTTATCATGCAAGCAGTCTCATGTACTGCTACAGCTGGCTTTCTGTCCCCCAGTTTTGTATGGCAGCCTAGTGTGAAAAGCTTACATTCATTGGGTAACTAAAGTTGTGGGAAGCCTTGAAAACCTTCAGTAGATTGTAGGTGTCTTGTTGCACTTCCCTGAAGTGTTATGATGCTCACTTAGACTGGATCTGTGCAACCCTTAGGCTACTAGTTTCCAGAAGGCATCTTACTAAAAATACAGTGTCTTGTAGGCAGCGGATAGTACTGTAGGGAAGCATAAGTTATGGTGCTGCTTGGACTGAAAACCTAAATTCAAGGGGTTTGTTCACACCAGTACTCTTTCTGTTGGGTTTTCATTGGTGTCAGGCATTAGGTGGAAGTTAGTAATTAAGTTGGCAGAGTTAAGACGGAGCTAACAGAGGCAGAGCTGTGGTAGGTGCTAATTGAAAGTTCAGTGAGAGAGAGCCTTCAGGCCAATTTAGGAAAAAGTAGTTTGTACCAGGTCTCCACAATGACTAGTGGTAGGATGTGCTGCGAAATAACTTGTTGCCATAAATTACAAAAAACAGTCAAGCCAGTCTGCCTTCAGACTCCTCTGGTCTGAAGAGTATGTCCCTTCTGGTTATGGATTGTCTAGTGGAGGTTAAAAGTTGAGGTAGAACTAGTAGCTAGTCAAGGCTTGTACTGTTTCATCAAGGGAGTAGTCAACACAGTGTCTGTAATGAGGCTTCACCTAATGAGCTTTTAAGTCTCTTGGCTTGTTCTAGGTCACCTAAGGTGAAGTAGCTGTTCTAAGGTTGACTGAGTTATTCCAGGACTTCCATACATAGCTGAGCCAAGGAAGCATTGTATTTCTCAAACAGAAAGCTAGTGGCTGTTATGCTTTGCCTCTTTTCTACTGTACAAGCTCTTATCAGTCTTCAGTGCTTGTTAGCTGAAGCTCTTCAGAGCAACTCATATGACAGGACTGACTTTGTAAAGCTGGTATCACAGTGGCTGAGCCAAGCCAGTCTGGATTATAAGTAACTTTGGTGAATATTTCAGGTGTGGGCTAGGGACACTTTAACTGCAGTTTCTGGCTAAAATATTATGTTGTTTACAAACTTGAAACATGTACTAGATTGTTCTCAAACTGATGTTTATTCAAGAAGGCCTTTTGATTTAAATGGCATTATGGATGTGGAGATGCAAACTGGGGAGCAAAGTAGGTATTTTTAATATGATCTACTGCTTTTTATCTTGGCTCATTTCTCTTACAGAAAGTACTTCCTGCTGGCTGGCGAGACAAAGCTAGAAAATGGGATTTCCTGCCTGATCCTATCTTAACTTTTTCATTTGGCAGAGTGCCAAAATATTCCAGTGTTTTCTCTAGTACTTGAGGAGTTGGTCTTCCTTTCAGTGAAATCATCCATTCAGTTCTTGTGAAAGTGTCAGTCTTGTGACTTAGGTGGAGTTGGCGTTGGCTGTTGACAGAACTTGCTCCCAAGGTGCTGGATTTTTTCTCAAACAGGCCTTCAGTTTGAATTTTTTTTAAACATGTAGCCTTACACAAAAAGTTTTTATGAAATGGCTATGTCTCATCTTGTGTAATCAAGAAACTGAGAGTCTTTCCATTTCCATTAGCATTAATGCCAGATCTGTTTAAAATTTTTAATATCCTAACCCTCAGTGGGAGGTAAGGAAAGGAATAGCTATGATACTGTAGCTTGTACTCAACTTTATAGGAATTCTGTTTCTAACCAAACAGCTGAGTGATGGACTTCTAGCACACCATACAGTTCTTAGCTCCTAAGCAGTAGTTCTGAAGTGCTGAGGGCTGAACCCACCCTGCTTGTTGGGAGGTAGTTGAATAGGAAAAGAGCATAACTGCTCCCTGTCTTCATGAGTAATTGACCCATAGGACCCCTTAGTCTTGGCCATTGCCTTTGGCATTCTGAAGCCTCAGTTTCTGAGCTGGGAGATACTAAAGGTCATCTGTGGTTATGAGAACACCTCCCCTTGCAGTTTTAGGGCCTTAAAAAGCACATAGCTCAGATAAAATGACCAAAGTGACAAACAACGAGGATATTCTTCTTAAGACTTTGTTAAAGGCAGAAGTACCACAAAACTTGAACTTTCTTTGCTTGCAACTTAGAATGGCTTTGGTGCATGTAGCGCATCTGTCCGTACAGCAGCTAGCTGCATGTATAAGCAGCCTTATTAAAAAAAAAAAAAGGCAAAACACCATGCATATAATTCAGTATACCATGGAGGGCTCTGCTGTAATTTTTGAGTACCTTGTTCTTCAGTGACTTAGTCGTTGGGGAACCTGCCTGCATTTAAGAATGCAGCTCTGTAATAAAACTTCAGCTATTTGAAACTGAGCAGCTTACATGACAAACTGCATGTACTTTAAATGTAATAGATATTTGGTTTCTGAGCTTCTAATACATCACGTCAGCTTCGTGGCTCTTGATCCTTAAGGAAAAGGTGCAAGCTGGATAGAGCAGTGTCTGAATCTGCAGGATGTGCCCTATCTCTCCAGATGTGCTCCAGCTCTATCAAACTTGCTGTATTTCCTGTTGGCTGGACCAAACCAGAAAGCATCGACCCAAACACCTTCAAATGAGAAGTACTGTCAAAGAAATTCACACCCAGACTTGTAGCCCTGTCCTGAGGCAGACTGGGAAGAAGATACTTGATACTCTGCGGTCCCCAGGTGATGCCTCTGATTGAGGCTTTGGGGTTTTTCCACACCAAGGCCTGCTACCTATATTAGCAGAGCAGACTGGGTATCACTGTTGTGATACAGGTGCAGTTCACCTAGACTAAATGCCCAGTTTTCCCTGAAGTTCAGCCAAACACAAATCTGTCCATGCTGACAGCCTGACCATGGCATGTCAGTGTTGTACCTTGTGAGGGCTTCATTGCTGCTGTAGCTTGTTACTGTCCATCCAATACTACCTTGGCCTTTTGTGCCAAGGAGCAGGGGGAGGGGGTGCTGTTTGGTCTCTTCTTATCTCTTTGGATTCATTGTGCCTTGTGTGTGTGTTTCTAACCCTTTCTCTTGTTGCTGTCACTCCTCCTTTCTCCGCTGGCGCCATTTCTGTCCATCCCATCTCATTGGCTGCTGTAGCAATAGGTAAGAGACGCGTGGTAGGCCACGACTGGCACTGCACAATGGGCACCTGGTGTGCTAGCAAAGCCTCCCTGACCTGAGGCTTCTCGTCTAGTGTGCACCAGTCTGGTGACTGGTTCTGGTGTTACTTTTAGCGGGTTAGAACTTGAGGCTGGGAGGGCTAATGCTCCTGAACAAGCTGAACTTTCCTTGCAAGGCTTACTGGAGGGGAGGATTTGGGCTTTTAGATATTATTTTATAGTAGATTAAATTACTTTCTTATGGAAAAACTAAAGTAGAAATGAAATATTAATTTAACTCCAACTTGCAAACTTTCTGGAGCAATAAAACCTGAGAAGTAATCAAATGCCAAAATTTTGCTTATGGGGAACGCATTTACTGATGAAACTTCTACATATGTCCCCAGACCTTCAAGGAGCAAACACCTGCTGTGGTAGCATATGTTCCTTGGAATATCCTTTGTTTTCCAACTGTGTGTTGGATTGTTGACAACCCTCAGTGCCTACAAGCATTTGTATGCCTGTATCCTTGCTTGCAAGGATGATATTACTGTCTGCTCTCAAACGTGTTTCTGCGTACTCAGTACCATGGCCTTGATGCTACAGTCAAACCCCCTGTTCTACAGAGTGTCGGAGAGTATGAGTAATAAAGCACGACTAAATAAGTCTTGGCTTTGTGTGTAGACTGTTGCTTTAAGTTTTGGTCTTGTCATATAAAGCACTTGGGCTTCCTTCCTGTATTCTCAGGATTGGTGGGCTTAATTTGGGAAGTTTATTCTGACTTGTAGTTACAGGATAAGGAGACCATTGTGCAAGAGCTGGCATCCAGAATGTCCCTTGGACTCCTTGTGTAACAAGGAGGGCTTTTTCCCCTGTTGCTAGTGTATAGACAGTTTGGATCAAAGAGGGCAGCACCTATGGGCAGCTTGTACAGCAGTTTTTCAGCACAGGGGCAGAACCCTTGACTGTAAATGGTCCTGGACCATACAGCACTGCTGACATGTTGCACTGTGGGGACTCTGAGTCTGGATGCAAGACATCTGTTCTGAAACAGAGCAGTCTTGAGGTGACATGTAACTGGAAATCAAATGGTGATTCTAATCCTCCTGCTGCTTTGAGCCTGACATCCAAGGTGTGTGGGGTATGGAGGTGAGCTGGATCTGAGAACTAAAGCTCCCTTCTGGAGTGTACCTGGGCACTGACTTCTCTTGGGTGGCACAGGCAAAGTTTGCTGTTTTTTCCTTGTTTGTATGTCTGGGAGCAACTGCCATTGACACATACCTTGAGAGACTACAGCTTGCTTTGGGGCAAGAGTGTGAAGGTCCGGGCATACAGAATAGAAAATAATTAGGTGTTTGGTCAAAACTGGACTCTCTGAGCCATATGTTGCTAATGTGTTTGTTTCCAGCTATGACAATCAATTGGGAGTGCTGTCAAAATTAATTGAAGGGAAGGTTTCTTTGCCTTTTTACTCCAGATAGAAGTTTGCTTCTCCTTCTGACTACAGTTACACTGTAGTCCAAAACTTCCTAGAGACCAGTAGCTCTCTCTCTCCTTGAACTTGTGCAGAATTTAGTGTCTAACTCTGCTCAGAGCCTTCACTTGCTGTCTTAGAGACATCCCCAGGCACCCTCCCTAGGTGAGCTTGGTGTGTGTAGTTCAGTGTCTGACCGTAATGGCAGAAGCAGAGCTGTGCAGCCAGCTGGTGTCACATTCGCTGTGCTGACTTGTCTTTGGTGGTGCTTTCGTAGGCGCAATGCCGTGGACGCCTTCCGCGTCAATGTCATCCACGCACGGCAGCAGGTGCGCTCGCCCGTCACCAACATCGCCCGCACAAGTTTCTTCCATGTCAAGCGCTCCAACATCTGGCTGGCTGCTGTCACCAAGCAGAATGTCAATGCTGCCATGGTATTCGAGTTTCTTTACAAGATGTGTGACGTGATGACTGCCTACTTTGGGAAGATCAGTGAGGAGAACATAAAGAACAACTTCGTGCTGATCTATGAGCTGCTGGATGGTGAGATGTTTCACTTATATACTGTGGCCTATTGCACTTGGTCATTCTGAAATCCTTAGCTCAGTATGAGGTAGTAATAATCCTCGAAGTATTTTTAACATGCGTGGCAGAGTTCAAAATTACTTGTTTGGCTTTCTAATGCCACCTGTACTGCAAATGTGAATGTCCAAGTCCATAGGCTTATGCAGATTCCCTTCCCTGAAATGTTGGGAGCTGTGAACTTGTACGACTCAGACAGCTGGTACCGGTGCTCAACTTCTGAGGGGATCCTGTGTAGATGTCAGGCTTTCCTTACCTCAAGGTATATCAAGAGGACTGTCAGTAGCACCTCTAAGGCCAGCTGGTGCCCAGGTGGCTCTAGCAGTGTATGGAAGCAGCCACCTCAGGCTTAAGTTGATTGCCCCTAGTAAGTTGCCTTTTGGGCTCAATTCTGAACAGAAGTAAGTCAGTAAAACACAATGTGCTCTGTCCCAGCCCTACCTCCCCCACTCATAAAGCTCCAAATTTCACCGCAGATTTATAACAATGTCCCTTCAGCTGCTTGTGATATCCGCCTGCTTGTGTAGGTTGCCCTTGAGCTGCCCCTGTTTCACAGATCATGAGGACTTTGTGTAAGTTATGTTTCAATTTGTTTTCCAGACAAAGCACCATATGTGTGTGTCCTGGGATTCTTAGCCAAGGATCATAGTGACTGATGTTTTCCCTGTTCCCTCAGGGCAGACCAAGAGACTGCCTGTTCTCTGCTTTGGTCAGTCACTGCTCCTTCCTTGCAGGCACAGTGAGATCAAACCTGCCAGTTTGGTGTTGCTCAGTATCATGTTAGTGGTCTTCTTTCCCCTCTAAATCTCTTGTGGGTTGTTCCCTTTCTCTTTGAGGGGAGTAGGTGTGTACTGTTCACTGTGTGTAGTTAACATCTATTTTCCTCCTACACTCATCCTGCAGTGCCACTACTCAGCTGTTGTTTTAGGTTTTGGTATTATTACATCTTCATAAAAACAAAACTTGGAAAAAAAAAAGCTGCAAAGATAAAATTGCTGTGGTGTTTTAAAACTCCCTATTGTCCCTTGGATGTTTTTGGAAAAACTCCTCAGTGTGCCCTGTGCAGATGGCTATGTTAGTTGATATTTAATCCTGAGGTTTGTTGTGTTTAAAAACTGGCAAATTCATCGCTTACACAGCTTTCCATCACCCTTCATCTCCAAAGTATTGCTTCAGGAGGTCAGTGTAACAAGAACGATTCTTTTCCCTTGGTAAGGAATGCTGCAGCACCTTACCCAGAAATTCAATGTGTAAGCAGTATCTGTGCACTGATTGCCTCTCTCCACATAGTAGTGGTTAGCCTAGTTGATGTGTTTATACCTTGTAGCTCTGAACTAACCTTTTACCCTTCTGTAGAAATCCTGGACTTTGGCTATCCTCAGAACTCTGAAACAGGGGCCCTGAAGACTTTCATCACTCAGCAAGGCATCAAGAGTCAGGTAATCAGAGGAATTTGGGGTACAGCACTGTTTGGCTGGTTCATTTTTGCTAAACCTGTTCAAGAGAGTATGGTCTTACCATCTAACCATTTGCCCCCTGTGGGAGGAAGGTGCCTGAATACGTTGAGAACACCCTGGCAGGGGTGTATCTCAGTGGCACCCTCTTCTAGGTGTCCCTGCACTGTGCTACCTCATGTTCCCTGGCACACGATAAGATGCAGGAGGAAGAGCCCAGAGCTAGGATAATGTCAGTCCCTTGCATGTAAATATGGTTGCTGGCTTCAGGCTCTGCTTTGTGTCAGCGTCTGAGAGAATAAACAAATCTACCCGCTGAACCAGAAGTAGCTTTTTTGCATGTGAATCTCACTGAGCAAGTCTGTTCTCCAGTAGAGCTGTCAGGATTTCATGCCTGCCTTATAATGAAGTATTCTTCAGCCTTGTGAATCTTGCTGTGAAGTCAGGAAGCTCATGTTGCTCTATCTCTACCTGAAACTTCCTTGCAGGTCAGCGTACAGCCTGAGCTTTCTTAGGTTAGAGATGAGAATCTCTGCTGTGCTTTTAGCATAGTGTTAACCCTTGCAACAAAGTTTACATAGAGTTAGAAGATAAAGGATATGTTGGGAAAAAGATGGTTAATTGGACTGGTTTGGGAAATGTGTTTAAACTAGTTCTAATCCTACTCCAAGTACAGCCCTCAAAACTAGGCTTCCTGTCTCATAAGCTCATGGTTAACCTCTGAATTCAAAGGAAACTCATAGTCTGTTTCTCATGTCCCCAAGGAATCTTGTCTACCATGTCCATCTGACACAGCTGTGCAAGTCAATAATAAGACCTTAGCCTTAAAGTTAGTCCTCTCCCCTGCACAGCAATGAGTCAGAAAAAAAAAAGCTGGGAGTCCATAGTGAGTGTCCATAGTCTGTGGTAGAGTAAAGCCTCAGCCTCAGCTACAAACAGAAGCAAAGGGCTAAACAAGAGCCTGCATAGTGATTGTTCTTGTTTAGGTTAGCAGAGGTCAGTCTCTGGAGGCTCTGTTTCAACGCAGTTCATCAGCACTGATTTCCTGAGAATTCCTTTTAAACTTTTAATCTAGTAGTAAGACTAACTGCATTTCAAGAGGAGGTGAGAGAGAGAAGCTGCCCCTGAGCAACATATTTCCCGCTAGAACAGCAAACTGTTTTGCAACATGGCCAGATGCGAATGCATCCGGTCGCGGTCCCCATCACAAGTCCTAGTGTAAATCTCTGGCCTTCTGCAGTCTGACAGTTTGGGCAGTCAGCACTGAAGATAGCTGAATCAGCTCCTGTTCCTAGGAAAACTCAAAACTAACCACCCTTCACACTTCCTTCCCTTTTGCTCTTTTTTTTGCCTTTGTTAGTTTTAACAAACCTTTGCGCTTGTTTGTGTGCAAACCACTGTCGCAGCATCGTGCTTAATTCAACAGCAGGTTTAGTCCTTTCCTTACAAAGAGGAGTATGGCTTTCAGTTTTACACAAGTAAGCAGTTGTTCTGTTCAGTATTGGAATTTTGTGCAGCCCAGTTCAAAAACCAGAATTAATCTATTGCAGGCACAGGATGGCAAGGGCACCAGTTGAAGCAGTACCTGCCATGTTTCCTTAACTGCTCTGTACTCTGGTACTTCTAGCCTTCAGCTCCTCATTGACTTAGAGCCAGTTCACATAGGTACCCAGGACCAAAATCTGTGTCTGAATCATCTGGCCTATAATCTGTGTTTCCTGTCTTCATGTAGTTTCTGGTGATGCTTTCCTTGGGCTTGTGTCCTGAGGAATTTAAGGAGCAAAATCTACTTACGGCAGACTTTCCAAACTCAGCTTTTTGACTTTGTTCTCAATGAAAGATTGGAGGTGTACTGAGCTGCTGTGCTCTGAGTGCCTTCCCTGTATGGCTACAGTGATCTTTCCAGAGCAGGTGATCTTGAAATGCAAGATCTGTTTTATTCTTTTTGAAAACGTGTCTGAAACTGCTGCACTGCTTGCCAAGGAAAATAGCTGTGTGCTCTGGCAATGAAGTGATGTGTCACACAGGATTTTAAAGGTCTTGGTATGCAACATAGTTTTACTTCTAGTCCCTACACTTGAAGTAGCCCACTACTCAGATGGCAGGACTGCAGGCTGTACTGTAGCAGAACTGATGAAGCAATTGGCTTGAATATCTTCCTCCAACAGATGCTAAACCTTGCTCTTACAGCTTGAGGTAGCTGTGCTTCATGTGCTGTTCTCACTCTTAAGATGCTATCTGCATTTGTCCAGGCTTTGCTAACTAGATGTACACTGAAATTTTCTTCCCTTCCAAGTGATTTCCGGGCTTGTGAGTTGGTCAACTCTTAGTTACAGTGTTTCTCCAAACTGTAGATATTCTTTAGTGCTAAAATGCTGGTGTTACATTTAAAGTGGGCAGAGGGCCGCCACCAGCTGGAAGATGCCAGGAAACATGCTGGTAGCTAGCTGTCTTTAACCTAGTCACCATGCTGGCAACTCAGCACAAGGTGGGTATTCTTGGGCCATTTTAGCTGATTTGTCCAGCTCTGAGAAGCACCCACTCCTGAGAAATTCCAGACCCAGGTGTCTTCAGTGCCTCCCTTAGGGAATACTCATGGTGCTGGGTCTCAACTTCAGCTGCTGCTTCCAGATCCATCCAGTTGCTTTACAGAGCAAGTATCAGATCAGGGTACTGGTGCTGTTGCAGGAGATGAGAATGTCATCATGTGATCAATGTCCCTTTGGAAGACAGAGCACTGGGTATTAAATCTATGTATTCTTCTGAAGCCTGAACAAAGCATTGAACAAGACAGTGCTTTTTTTTTTTTTGTGGGACAGACAAGAGGGGTATTTTGTGTACTGTATTGAGCACTTACCTAGGCAGTTCTCATGGGAATATAAAACTCTGTCTCTTAGATGATGAGACAGTGCTTGTGTTTGCTCAGGAGCTGGTCCTGTCTGTGACAAGAGCATGCGTGAAGCTGAGATCATGTACTGCCACCCTGTGGGCCTACTGCAGGGCTGCTATGGGAAAACCCCCTTGTGTCTCATGCAGTTGTTGTGTGGAAGAGCAGAATTAACAAGGATATCACTTTATAGAGTACCCAAAGTGCCTGTTATTTCCCGTAGTCTGGGCATCTGTGACATGGTAGACATCCAGGATTTGCATTAGGAACACCAGCATGAGTCTGTTCTGCAGAGAAACATTATTGGGAGTGGTATTTTGCCTGTCTCTCCCTCTGCTCCACCTTGCGTTTGGATTGTCAATAATGGGCCAAGTCTGAAAAATTAATTTCACTGCTTGGAGTGCTGGGTTTCCTGCAGGGAGCTAAAGGTCAAAACCCCTCATCTTGTTTGTGCTAATTAGCTCCCTAATTAACAAAGAGCTGACCTGCTTTTTTCCTGTCCTCAGGTAGCCTTAAGCCTAATCTGCCTCTTTCTCCCTTCCTCCCTTCTCTTGCTATTGACCTGCTTGCCTGTTAACCCTGTCTACACTGCACTTGCTACTCTACACCTACTTCTTGACTTTCTGCGTGTGACTGGACCCCACCTCTAGCATCAGGTAGGAAATCTCTCTGTGCCTCTCAGCACAGCCCTGGGTACTTTTCAGAGGCTTAGAGCTTGGCTGCTGTTAGATGCATTTTGGGTTTGTGTTGGTATGTAACTTTTATGACTGTAGTTATTAAGAAACAGGCCTTGGGGATTAGCTCTCCTGTGGCCCTGGCGTTTCATGTTGGATAAGGGTGTGAACTGCTACATCAATCCGTGTTAAGCTTCTCTGCTTAATATGGATTGATGTGACAGTCTGAGATATGATTTGAATGCCATTAGTGGAGCCCATGCCTCCCTGCACTAAGAGGTAGCCTGATAGACTTGCTAGCAAAACAGAACAATATTCCTTGCATTGCTATGGCCAGTTCTTGGTTAGGCATAGAATTTGATGTTCTGAGGAAGGAATCACCAAATCATGTGAGGTGTCACAGCACCCGTATCTAAGTGACAAAAACTTTTATGTGTGCTAAATGGCAAGTGTTTACTCTTAGATTCAGAGCAAGGTTTCTTAGACTTTGAATTTATTTATGTCTAAGATGTCATTTCTTCTCTTCAGACCAAGGAAGAGCAGTCCCAGATCACCAGCCAGGTGACTGGACAGATTGGATGGAGACGTGAAGGAATCAAATACCGTCGCAATGAACTCTTTCTTGATGTGCTGGAGAGTGTGAATCTCTTAATGTCCCCACAGGGTAAGTAGGTGGTGTTGAGCTGGCATCCTTCTCCTGCTCAGGGTTTGTGAGTGGTGACTCTTGTAAGTGTTCTGAACTGTGGTCTTCTCTAACCAGGTCAGGTTTTGAGTGCCCATGTCTCTGGCAGAGTGGTGATGAAGAGTTATCTGAGTGGAATGCCAGAATGCAAGTTTGGCATGAATGACAAGATTGTCATTGAAAAACAGGGCAAAGGGACTGCGGATGAAACGGGGAAAAGGTAAGAGGTTTGGACCTCGTGACCACTTGCCACCAGGGACTCTTATGAAAGGGCAGCCCTTAATAGCATTTCTGATCTGACAGACTAAAAGCTGGGTTTTTTTTCTTCCCTTCAGATGGTACTGCTATCTTTGGGTAGATCAGTTGTCATGCAAGCTACCATCCTGAGGGCCTCAATACAGAGGGCTTCTCTACAGCTCTTTATTCAAACATAGTTCTAAGTGTAGAGTTCTTGCACCTGGAAACACTTCCCCAAGATGGATTCTCCTGTAATCTGTATCTCTAGCTGTTTTGCTCAGTGCTCTTAATCAGAAAAGCAGTAGCAGTGCTCCCAAGAAATAGTGAAAGAATCCTTCTGCCTGCTTTACCTGGACTGTTCCCACAAAGTAGAACAAAGACTGGGGAAGCCCCTCCTGCTTTACAGGTGATCAGTGGTTGTGTGAGTAGGAGGCACATCATTTCTGAGAGCCCAGCTACTCTCCCTCCCAGCTGCACCTCAGTCAGTACCCACGTTGAAGCTGAAAACAGCTCTTAACAGTTTCTCCAGCTTTCCTGCTTGGGGTGAAGAGATAAAAGCAACGGGACTGCCACTTTCGTCTCACTAACCATTTGCAACTCATCTGTATTTCTCTTGGTTGTCTTTTTTTTTTTTTTTTTTTTGCTGACCCCCAGTGAATTGGGAAGGTAGATAATCTGCTTCAGCTTTGTGTGCACTCTGCTCTCCCTCTGTCTCTTGCTTTGTGTGACTTGTGCATGTAACTTGGATCTCAGACACTTTCCATGATGGTTCCTGTAAATGGAGCTGAGCTGCTATTTGCCTTTTCTCTCAGAACCAAGCCAAGAGCTATCACTTCACTGTCACCTTTAAGCCATCTTCCCTGTACCTGAATTGAGCTAGTAAAATTGCAGGTTGAGCCTGAGATGGCTGATGGGCCCAGTGAGGGTTTACTCCAGTGAAAATACCAACTGCACAGGCCTTGAAGAGTCAGTACACTGTCCCAAAGCTCCTGTGCCAACTGCCTTTGCCAGTAAATATGCTTGTTTTTTGAGTTACAGAAGTAAAATGAACAGGGATTCTTGGTAGGTGGTTCTGTGATTATCCAGCTTGGAGACATTACTCTCCAGGAGCATTTTGTTATGAGGTGACCAAAAGGGACAGCTGCTATCAACTGCTTTTTGGGATCTAGCTTGTGGCAAGGCCAATCTTGAGTAATGCGCCTGAGACCTGGAGCAATCCTAAGCAGAGAGCTTTCTCAGCTGTTTTGCAAAGAAATAGAAATCAGTTGACTAAGATTGGTTGTCATCTGGGTAGCAGATTAGGAAATACTAACTCCTCCCTTTGAAGCACAAACCAGACCACTGGTGGTTGTGTAACTAGACAGCCAGTTAGCCTGGGGTCAGTCTGCTTCCCCTTGGTGTAGGTAGTGGTGGTTCCTAGGAGAGTTAAAGCTGCTGTCATTCTCACACTATCTTGGCATATTGGCATGGTTGTTCTGTTGCTTCCAGCAATTGAGGCAGCCTCGATACCATAGTGATACACTGTTGTACCTTCTCTACACTGCTGCCTCTTCTGTTGCTCCTGCCTTCTGGTCCCTCTCAGTAGCTGAGGGGTTTTGGTTGGCCTAGGACCTGTATTTTCAGGAATTAGTACCTGGCACAAGTTCAGTGCTGGCAGGTTAGGCTGGTGCACATACATGGACAGGTGGTAGCTCATCAGATTTTTAGGAGAGATACAGACTTGTATGTCACAATGTCATGGTTTTGGTTCAGAATCAAACCACCTGCTGGCAGAGTGGAAATGAACAGCTGTGAAGAGATTTCTGAGCAGGAGGACTCTGAACCTGGCATTTCCTGGCTGTGTGGCAGTGGGATAGCTTTGTGGACAGGAAAGTGTTTTCTCTCCTTTGAACTGTGCTGTGGGAAGACTTGGGCTGGCAGAGTTGCCTTTGCAGTACTGAGTGCTGCTGGCAGGCGGACCCAAGCATTGTTGTGCTGGCTATGACAGAAAGGTACTCTTCTAAGCTCTCTTCTCTTTGAGGAGAGGAGGGAGAAAATTCTTTCAAACAAGCTTCCTGAAATAAGATTTTTGTGGTGGTGAAACAAGGAAAGTCTGAGCCAAGAGGCTGCTGTCCCCTAAATCTCTCCCTGCCTCCCCATTTCCTGGACACCTGCGATGGCAACATGCTCTGTAGAGTAGTTTCTGCCTGGACAGATTTTGACTGCACCAAGATACCAGAGCTGCAGCTTGTGCTTCTCTAACTGTGTTTTGTGTTTTTAGCGGCAAACAGTCAATTGCCATTGATGACTGCACTTTCCACCAGTGTGTGAGGCTCAGCAAGTTTGATTCCGAGAGGAGCATCAGCTTCATTCCACCAGATGGAGAATTTGAGCTCATGAGGTACTGTGGGTGGAGGATGAGCAGGCTGGTGTTGGCATCTGCTGGCTGCTACAGTAGTGTTGGTGCTCCCAGGCAGACTTGCAGCCCTTGAGCACTTAAGAAATACACACCACCCCCTTTTCAGAGTGGAATCTGTAGGGCGTCCCACAAATCCGTCTGTTACAAATGTGGAAGCCCAGCTGTGTTTAGTTTTCTTTGCCATAACCATGGTGTTGGATTGGGTTTTCTTGCTTTTGAGCTTCTGTCTGTTGTTTTTAGTGTTTAATGCTGGTGTCCTTGAACAAGGCTGTTAGCAGCAACCAGATACAAAACTTGAGACACAAGAAATCATTGCTGCCCTACAGCAGCATGGATCTTAACTGCTATGTTTCCCTTTCTGGCTGATGTTTCCAAGCTGTTTGGCATATTCAGAGGCTATCTCTTTAGGAGGATGATACAGTTTGAGGCGTAAGGGAGTTAACTCCTCCTCAGAGTTCACTGTAGCTTCCATCCCTGCAGATACCGAACCACGAAGGACATTATCCTTCCCTTCCGTGTGATCCCACTGGTGCGGGAGGTGGGCCGGACCAAGCTGGAAGTGAAGGTGGTGATCAAATCAAATTTCAAACCTTCCTTGCTGGCCCAGAAGATAGAGGTAAGAGAAAAAAAAACAACTGTGGTATCTTGTGCCTGGAAGTCATGCCTCTAGTTATGTCCACTGTGGTCGAGTTCTCACAGATGAGTCTTCAGGCTTGAACAGGGCTAAAAAAGCGAACTGATTTATTTCTTACATGTGTGGTGCTGCTGTTTTGTGGGAAGGAGGTGCTGTAGAGTAGGGAGATGGAAGCTATTTTTATTTGCACAGCTGCATTGGCAGGGGCCTCATTCCATCCCTGCAGCAATTGTTCACTTAATTCCTCAGCCACTGTGAAAATTTCATGTTCTTCTGTCTGCATGATCTGATGGTGTGTCAGACAGGCAGCAGACTGTGAGCTGTGTAAGACAAGCTAGGGCTGGCTTTGCAGCTTAGTTCCCATCTGAGAAGGCTTACTGCTGCAAGGCTGGGCTGTCCAGAGCCTGCTGCAATGCCTGGCATCCTTACTGAGCTCATCTTCCCAACATTTCCCAGGATTCCTGCAGCATGGCGATCTCTGCCCTGTTCCTTACCAACTTCGTGTATTATGGAACTGTGAACGTGTACTTCAAAGCAAGAAACTGGAGAACTAGCCTAGGATGCCTTGTGATAGCTGATGTTCTCTGGGCCCTGAGCTGGGAGAGAGACGGCCCAAGGGGTGCAGGACAGACTGTCTGAGACTGCCCAGAGTGCCCAGGCTGCAATCTCCTTGCCCCCGCTTACCAGACTGTGCCTTCCAGGTCCGGATCCCAACGCCCCTCAATACCAGTGGAGTGCAAGTCATCTGCATGAAAGGGAAGGCGAAGTACAAGGCCAGTGAGAATGCCATTGTCTGGAAGTAAGTGAGTGTGGTGGGGCTGGCCTGCAGGGACAGGCCTCTGGGAGGCAGGGTCTGTTCACTGCTCCTGTCCACCCTGAGATGATGTAGTGATGGGGAGCATAAACCCTGGCACCTTCTCACTTCTGAGCTTTCTCCAATAGGATAAAACGCATGGCTGGAATGAAGGAATCCCAGATCAGTGCGGAGATTGAACTGCTGCCCACCAACGACAAGAAGAAGTGGGCTCGGCCTCCCATCTCCATGAACTTTGAGGTGAGTACCTGTCTGCCTTTCAGGATGCACGCAACCTTGGAGAAGCTTTGTCAGTCCCTCTTGGGAGTTATGCAGGTTTGAGCATCCCCTGTGACAAGCTGCCTGGTGAGGTCAGCCAGATGGTAAAGCTAATGGAAGAAAATTGCCCTTAGAGCCACAGGAGTCTGTGCATTCAGGGAGCAGTGGCTCTTGATGTCCGCTTCTAGATGCGTTGCCCAGGGGTCCTCTGACGTTTGTGTATGGAGAGCATCTTACCCCCATTCCAATGCTCTCTGTTGCCTTTCCCTCTCTCAATAGGTCCCATTTGCACCCTCTGGGCTGAAGGTGCGCTACCTGAAAGTCTTTGAGCCAAAGCTGAACTACAGTGACCATGATGTGATAAAATGGGTGAGGTACATCGGCAGGAGTGGGATCTATGAGACCAGATGCTAGCCCCAGCAGGCTAGCAGGCTCCCTCTTCTCCAAGCCATGCTCTGCCTCTCCTCGGTCTTCAGCTACATTCAGAGATGTCTGCCTGGCCCCTCGACGCAGATTGAAAGACCCCGTGGCTCACCCCGGGAGTGGACTTGCCTGCCTGTGTTCAGTTACCACCCACGCTGCAGATGAAGTTCAGAACCCCGTCGTGTGCAGGGGTGCAGTCAGCCTCCTGCTCCCTGTCCCAGGGTGGGCAAGGGCTAGTCTAACTCCCATCTTCTCGTGATCTTTCTAGGGAACGTCCACCATTAAACTCCTCTTCTGTTGGTGTCTCACTACTTGCATCATATCCTAGTATTTTTGAAGTTCTTGTGCATATGTACTCGTAGAATAGACCTAAACATAGACTGGACAAATCTGAGTTGAAGTTACCCTGGCTTCTGTACTAGCTATTGCTGTTGTGGTAGATGTTGCTGGCCAGTCTGAGATGTCTGGGGTGGTGAGTTTGTTGGGCCCTCACCAAAGGAAGATGGTGGGCTCACCAGATCTCACCACCACCTTATTTCTTGCAAAGTTGTCAGTATAGAGTCCTGCTGTGGGAAGGTTTGTGACCAAAAAGGATGATGAGGGTTTAGGCTCTTGCTGGTGTGTATGTGGGTGGCACAGCATTTCAGATCCTTGGAGCATTTACCCCTACCCACTGCTGGCTTGAGACAGTCTGTCCTTTCCAAACAAATTGGAGACATGGCCCCACTGTCCCAGGGAGTGTGGGCCAGCTGAACTCTGTCAGGATGTGAACAGGGTGATCTGTCCTTGGGGAATCTCAAATGCAGTTGGCAGTAAGAGCACCCTGACCCACCCTGCCCTCTCCACACTTCTACCAAATGCTTCTGGGCCATAGGAATGCTGCTGCAACCCACAATCCTGCTTCTGGTAGTGTGGTCTCCATTTTGTACACTTTGTGATTTGTCCAGCTCTGAATCTAATAAAGTATGTAGAATGGAGAAGGCTGCCTGTGCTGCTGTTTGCAACTGGTGCTGCAAGAGCCTGGGCTGTGCCCTGGGCCTGTGCCACAGTGTCTGGGGGCTTGCTTGTGCTGCTTCCCCAGCCCTGGGCTGCTTGGGGGCTAGTAGGTGAAAAGGACAAGTGATGCTTTGTTTCCAGCTGTGCCAGTGCTGCAGCTCCCTGGAGAAATGAGGATGCTCTGGGTTTTCCTTGGGGCTGCAGCTGGGATGAACTGAACTCAGTGGAATGTGTCCCAGCCCCCTGTAAATCAGGCTCCCATGCCCCAGCCAGGCTTAAGAGAATCTTGGTCTTCTTTCCTTGCACTTACCTGAAAAAAACCTCAAAAGACAATTTCTCCTTTTAACGTGGCTTTCCGTGGCAGGGGCCAGGGTGGGTGCTGTGTGGGGTAGCTGAGGGAGTCAGTAACTGCTGAGCAGCTGGAGCTGGCCCTTGGCTCAGCCCCTCTGCCTTCAGTCTGTGAGCAGGTGAGGATGTCCAAATGGTCATTTCCCATCGGTGGATTAAAGTATTCAAACCCAAACCCCAACCTGAAGTGTCTTGATTGTTTAAAAGCAGAAACTTTTTAAAAGACGGAAGAAAAGAATTCCAAGTCCTCCCAAAACCTCTTTCCCTGGGCGACAGGACAAGCAGGGCCTGAGCGGGCTTCGGGTCCGTCCCGGTCGCTTCCGGTAGCTCCTGTGCCGGCGCGTGGCGCCGGGAGCCCCACGCCTGACCCCGTATTGCGCAGGCGCAATTGGACCCGGACTACATTTCCCGGCGGCCCCCGCGCCATGGCAACCGCCCGCCTTCTTCCCGGCAGCGCCCGCCGTCCTTTCCGGCTTCGAGCGGCGGCGGCTCCGCGGGGCGGGCCCGCCCCGCCATGGCGTCCTGCGCCGACATCCTCCGCTCCGAGTTCCCCGACTTGGACGGCGAGCTCTTCGCTTACGTGACGGGTGAGCGGCCCCCCTCTGCCCGCTGTGGCTCGGCCTCCCGCGGCGCTGCATGTCGCGACACGTCCCCGCTGTGGCGACAGGCGGCAGCGCCCGAATCGCGACAGGCGGCCGGGGAGGGGTGCGGTGGGGGACCGGGAGGGTGCCACCTGTCGCGACAGCGGCGGGGTGTGCAGCGCCGGCGCCGTGTGCCCGCAGGGATCCTGCACGGCAGCGGGGCGGACTTCGAGTCGGTGGACGAGCTGGAGGAGGCGGTGGGCGAGCTGCTGCGGGAGGTGTCGCAGGACACCAAGGACGACGGCGCCATCAGGGAGATCTGCCAGCGCCTCTTCAACACCCTGCAGCTGTAAGGGTACCCGCCGTTCCCTCGCACCTCCTCACCCCACTCACGCACCTCACCCTCCTCCTCCTCTCCGTAGGGACGAGGGCCAAGCCCAGCGCTGCAGCCAGGTGTTGCTGGATGCCCCCATCCAGCTTTCCCAGATCACTGATGGATACGGTGAGTGATGCCCTCGGCTCACGTCCTGCCGTCGCGGTGCTGGAGCTCGGAAGGGCTCGGGGTGCTGGGTGTGCTCTCCTGACCTTGGGGAGGGGAGCCTCAGGCTCTCCCTCACAGGCACACATCTGTTTCTGGTTTTGCTGCTGAGCTCTGGGCAGCAGTGCCCACGGTGTAAGCTAAGGTGGAGGTGGAGAGATGGCCTTTGGTCCCCTCATCTTGTCGGGAGAGGGATCAGTCATGTCTGGGCATGGGTGGTCATTAAGGCAGGGCTTTGCAGAGCCTCCCTGCCCCACATGCTCACCAAGCCCAACCCCACTGCCTCCTTGCAGGCGACGCCAGCGCGGATCTGCTGCCGGGGCTGCTGCTGAAGAGAGGCCAGACCTCGGTAAGTGAGGGCTCTGCCCTTCCTTGTGGAACAGCTGACACGTGGGGCTGCAGGTGCCCTGCCCTGCTCCAGTCCAGGTTGCCCTTGGAGAGCAGCCAAGGCAGGCAGCAGCCTGGTTAGGAGTATAGCTGCAGGGGCTACTGCTCCTCCTTGTCAAGCTCTCTATAATTTGGGGAACTCTTGACCTTGGTCTTGTGAAGAGGCTCCAGATGAGTTAGCAGCTTATTAATCAGATGAGATCTATTTTGCTGTAATTTCTTAGTGAACTCTGATTTTTGCAAAGACCTTTGGTTCCTACAGCAAGGCCTTTGATTGAGAAAATAGGATGTCCCTGAATGACGTCTTGAATATTCAGCAAGGGGTAAAGCCCTGGGTAATTACAGGAGGGGGGGGTGTTAAAGGTGGGAAGTTAGCAGAAAGCTGCTGCAGGGACATTTTAAGCTCTAGAGCCAGCTGTAGGTTGTTGTGGTTTGGGAAATAAGATCAAGAGCAGAGAAGTTTGGAAGTAGTTCCACTCCATGACCTGAGGAAATCAGGATGTCTGTATTGATGGAATGTGTAGCTCCTCAGGAACAGCCTTGGCTTGCCATCTGTGTTGGATGTGCTAAAATCTGAGCACGGGTGAGGTGCAGGTGTACATCCACCAAGCAAGGGTGGCAGTAGCTGCGCAGCGTGGGCAGTGTCATTGCAGGCTGGTCCCTCACAGAGCTCTTCACTTGGAGGCTGAGACTCAACACGATTCCCACATGTCTGAAAGGGAGTCTTAAGCAAAAACTGGCAGCTCTGGCTGGGTTTGGCACCAGAGTTGCAGCTGGATTCACTTTCCAACTCTTGTGTCTGCAATTCAAAAAAGGATTTTCAGAAAAATTGGAGACAATTCCAAGCAGGCCTGGGGAGGCCTGTCAAGCTTTGGAGGACATGTCTTACTAGGAGATTCAGAAAGCTGGGTATAGTTTACAGAGTGACTCTGTCTGTAGGTGTGGAGTCACAGCTCTAGTAACAAAACTCTCTTCAGTCTGGCATGCAGGTCTCTAATGTGCTCCAGTGCCTGCAGAGTTGCCTAGAAATACCTAGGAGTGTTCTTGGTCAGCCACAAATATTTGACTCTATGCAGGAATAAGCTGGAGTGGGCTGAAAGCCTGGCCAAGACCAGAAGCCAGGTTTAAACACTTGGCGCCTTCTTGCCTTCAGGGTTAATTAAATGTTTTTTGTCTCTGATCCACTGCTCAAGAAGAGTTTGTTCCAAACTGGCTAACGTTTAACGTGTTGGGAAGGGAAACACCTCATGGCGCGCTTCAAGGGTGGGTGCAGGGTATACCAGAAGAGTTACTGGGATGGCAGGTTGCTGCCGTTGAAGTCACTTGGCTGATCCAGGACCCTGGAACTACAGAAACTGACTGTACGAGAGGGTCAGCCAAAACCTCTGCCTTGCTGAGGCAAAACTTGTGTATGAGCTGTTGATTTAGGACTTCATTCCTGAGGTAGCTTCCTGGCCTGATTAGGCTCCTCAAAATATGCTTGAATCTGTCCCAGTTTCCCTGTCCTTCCTCCCTCCCTTTCTTCCAGGCTTGAGAGGTTGACTGATCTTTTTTCTCCCAGAGCTGGGCTTTTGGGGGTTTTGCTGAAGATGCTCTCTCTCTTCTTCAAACTCTCTTCTGTTTCCCAGATGGTGAATGCCAAGAAACTGGAGAAGGCGGAAGCCAGGCTGAAAGCCAAGCAGGACAAGAGGCTGGAGCGGGACTCCCTGAAGTCATCTGGCCCTGTGTGAGTGGGCAGGGCACTTTGAACATCCCCATCCTGCTCTGCTGAGTATGGCTGGGATCTGGCTGTACCAGAGTTTTCCTGTTGAGCCCCCTCTCTGTGTTCTGACTGTCCTCAGAGTCCTTGAGGAGGCATCTGCCAGCCAAGCTTCCAGCAAGAAGGAGACTCGCATGGAGTCATCAGGCAAGAACAAGTCGTACGATGTGCGCATCGAGAACTTCGATGTGTCCTTCGGTGAGCGGTGAGTGCAGTGGGGACTGGGACAGACCCTGCCTGGGATTTTGGACCATGGGGGATTGAGGCTAGTTTGGAGAGCAGTTGAGAAGTTACAGAGTGTGTGGCAAAGATCAGAAAGCTAGGTGGGCACTGACCCTATTGGCTTTGGGCAGGAGGAGCCTGTGATTTTTGCTTGGCTACAGCACAGCCTGAAATACAGCAGGGGCAGGTGGCTGTCCTTTATCCCCTCTTCATGGGACAGTCTGACCAGGGAGCTGCCTGTTCCTTGTTTCAGTGTCCTGCTGACGGGAGCAGACCTGAACCTGGCCTTCGGACGGCGCTACGGGCTGGTGGGCAGGAACGGGCTGGGGAAGACCACGCTACTGAAGATGATCGCCAGCCAGAGCCTGCGCATCCCCTCACACATCAGCATCCTGCACGTGGAGCAGGAGGTGGCAGGGGATGAGACACCAGCACTGCAGAGTGTGCTGGAGTGTGACACCACTCGTGAGAGTCTGCTGCGGGAGGAGAGGGACCTGACAGCCAAGATCAGTTCTGGCAGGTGAGGCGATCCCCTGGATTTCCAGCCCTTCTGTGGCCTCTTGACCACAAGGTTTCATTATGAGGTCTGTCCTTCCAAAGCCAGGCTCTGGCAGGGGTGGGCTGTATCTTGCCCACCTTAGTCCTACCTGGGGAGATCAGCCTCCCCCAGCACTCCAACCCTGACTTGGTGAGTCCCACACACTCCTCCTTTTTCTGCCCTAGGGGAGAAGGGACAGAAGGTGCCAGACTGTCAGAGATCTATGCTAAGCTGGAGGAGATTGAGGCAGACAAAGCCCCAGCAAGGTGAGACAGCCCTGTGAGCACTGCTGTGTGTTGGCATGGCCAGGGCTGAGCAGTGGTTTGGGGTATGGAAGGGTCATGCTGTGGCCCTGGGATCCAGCATGTGGGGATAGGGTTTTCCCTACTTTTCTTCTTGTCTCTTCTCTGTCACAGCTCTGCTGGTTTAGGAATAGTTGAGCTTTCTGCTGAAGCTGGAGGGAATTGTTTTGCCCCAAATGGCTTGTATTGTTGTTGCTGCTGCTGTCTGACATCCCCTAGGTTCCTGGTGCCTGGGGAGCATTTTTGGGATGGTAGTGGTGGTGTGACTCTCTTCCTGGCCAAAGAGATGAAAACTCTTTGCAAATCTGGGACTTCATGTGGATGCCGTGCCCTGCTGGGCTGCATTTCCTAGCCAAGCGCTTTTCTCGGGTGTGCAGGGAAGTTCTCCTGCCCAGAATGGCTTTTAAATATGTAGCAGAGTTCCCTTGGTTTGGTGGTTGTGGGTCTGAGACCTCGGACTTTGCCCTGCCATTGGATGCTGTAGTTGGATTCCAGTTCTCTCTCCCCTTTTCCCCAGGGCGTCCGTCATTCTTGCTGGGCTGGGCTTTAATGCAAAGATGCAGCAACAGACAACCAAGTAAGTTTCCAAACTTTGGGCACTGAAGCAGTGATGAGGCTGGGGAAATGTTCCAGTTGAGCCCCCAGGCACTGCTGTGGCTGTAAGGAAGAGCAAGGGTTTATTCTTGCCTATCCAGTGTGGTCTCCTGCCCTGGGGGTTCCTGTGGTCTCCTGCCACCTTCCTGCTGGACCTCAGATCTTGTGCTGTGCCTGAAATCTCTGCAGGGACAAGTTGCCTCTGAGCGACAGCAGAGCCAAAAGAGCCGTGGGGGAGCAGGGATCCTGCAGGCAGGCAAACACAGTGGTTCTGTGTTGAACAGTAACCCCTCTCTGCATCTTCTCTCCTTAGAGAGTTTTCTGGAGGCTGGAGAATGAGACTGGCCTTAGCCAGAGCCCTGTTTGCCAGGTTGGTGTCCAGGCTTTCATGATCTGGGGTTAAGCCTCCTTGTTGTCCATGCTGCAGAGGTGCTGCCTGGGGGCCCTCTCAATCCAGGTTCTTGAGGTGGGGGGTGTTGGAGGCACTGCAGCTCTGTGTGTGTGATGAGACTCTCTGCACTGACCCTGTGCTCCTTCTGCTTCTGATACCCATGTCTTGTTTTCCCCAGGCCAGATCTCCTTCTGCTGGATGGTAAGTTGATACTGTGAGTCCTCCTTTAAAACTGCTGTGCCTGCCTGTGCCCTTCCTGGGGTTGAGAACATGCCATGGCCTTTATCTGCCTGCTCAAAATAGCCCTGTGTGATGGGTTGGCCTGGCAGCACGGTTGGCAGCAGTGGCACAGGGAAATCTGCCTGGGCAGCAGCTCTCACTGTGCTCAGCACAGCCCTGTCCTGTGACAGAGCCTTGCCCTGTGCTCCAGCCAGGTGGTCTGCATGTCATCCTGCCCCAGGTTTTGTTCCCTTTCCCTTGCTAGTCCCTGGAATGCACCTTGGCTGCCAGTCTGTGCTGGGGGAAGTCCCTTCACTGCAGAGCATGCCCAGGCTGGATAGGGAGTCTGGGTGAGATGCTGCTGTGAGGAGCATTCCTGCTCCTTGAGCCTCAGCCCCCTTGCACACGTGACATTACACCCTACACATGAGTCCCCAGAGCTGGACAGGGAAGGTGTCCAAGCAGGCTCTTTCCTCCCCAGTGCAGATCACTTGCCTTTCCTATGGGAAAAAAATATAATCCAGCCATCCCCATCCCTCCTGACCTCAGTGCCTTTTCCCCTTCCCTCAGAGCCAACGAACATGCTGGATGTGAGGGCAATTCTGTGGCTGGAGAGCTACCTACAGGTACGGGGAGGGGAAGAAGACCTTGATACAAAGAAAGGGTGAGGGAGGGAGGTGTCCTCACCTCCCTGGGTGATGGGACCAACCCCCGTGCTCTGGGTTGATGGTGCTCAGGCCTCCCTCGTGCTGTCTCCTCCAGACCTGGCAGTCGACCATCCTCGTGGTGTCCCACGACAGGAACTTCCTGAACGCCGTGGCCACGGACATCATCCACCTGCACTCGCAGCGGCTGGACATGTACCGTGGGGACTTTGAGAACTTCATCAAGATCAAGGAGGAGAGGCTCAAGAACCAGCAGCGAGAGTATGAAGCTCAGCAGCAGTACCGTGAGCACATCCAGGTACTGGGAGAAGCCAGTGGAGCTGAGGCATTCTTCTCCCAGCCTTGTCCCTTTCTCTCTGCCTTACTGCTCACCACCAGTGAGCAGGGTGGCTGGTGCTGAAGGGGGCTTGGGGCTCTCTGGGGCTTTTCTCTCTCGCAGGTTTTCATTGACCGCTTTCGCTACAACGCCAACCGGGCATCCCAAGTCCAGAGCAAGCTCAAGCTGCTGGAGAAGCTGTGAGTGTCTGTCATGCCCCTCTGGAGGTGGGAAAGGGGCAGTGCTCATGGGAAGAAATGGAGGTTCCCAGGGTACCTGGCAGATACAGTTGTGGTTTGGGCTTTTTGGGTGCCTGTCTCTGGTCAAGGCTTTGGTTAGGATGAGGTGTCACAGAGCTAAAGACTCTTCTTGGGCTTCTGGTGTGGGAGCAGACCCACAGTGCAGAGCACCTTGGTTAGATGTTTCCTCTTCTTTCAGGCCAGCGCTGAAACCTGTGGACAAGGAATCTGAGGTGATCATCAGGTAAGTGTCCCCTGAGCCATTGTTTGGAGGGCACTTTGCTCCATTTCTGACATGAACTTCTCCAGGCTGCTGTCCCAGCTGGGACAACCACCCCTTCGTGTGGGCTCATTTTACTCTGATAGGGAAACCAGACAGGTCTCCTCATTCAGGCTGGGTTCCCTCTTGGGGCCAGGGCTACAGGTCTTTGTTGCTTTCTCCTGACCATCCTTCCCTGAGGCCCTGCATGGTAGGGAGCCCTCCTTGTCACCTGGGGGGTTACGGAGGTTGTTCTGAGTGGTTTGGAGTCTCTGAAGTTCCTGGCTATCTCTCTCCTCTTCCTGCCTCTTCAGGTTCCCCGATGGCTTTGAGAAGTTCTCCCCCCCTATCCTGCAGCTGGATGAAGTAGACTTTTATTATGAGCCAAGTCACTACATCTTTCATTCCCTCTCTGTCTCTGCTGACCTGGAGTCCCGCATCTGTGTGGTATGTGGGATTGTAGAATAATGGAGGCTGTGAGGGAGGCTGTGAGGGACCTTGGGAGGACCCTGCTCAAAGCAGGAATAGCTTTGATTAAAGGTCAGGATGCTCAGGTCCTTGTCCATTTGAATTTTGGATGTTTCCAGGGAGGACAATTTCTTCCATTCCACTGGGTCCCATCAGAGCATTTGATCATCCTCATTTTGAGGATGGGACACTAGGACATTTTGCCTAGTACCGTTTAGAACTTGTGATTTCATCCTTTCACTGGATACCTCTGGGAAGAGACTGGATCCATATACAACCTCTGTTAGATGACAGCAGCATGTAGTGGGGGCCCTGCTACGTTGGATGGGACAGCAGACACTGTGTTTGCAGAGGAGGCTGGGACTGGGTGATCCTTAGGCTTGAGAGTTGGGGAGGGGACATCTGGCACTGCTGCCAGAGCTGCTTGTCAGTGATAGAAATGCAGCTTAGAAATGTACACCATTTGTGCTCTGTCCTGCTCCCCCTCATCATCTGCAAGAACTGAAATTCCCTGCTCATTGCCCCCCTCTCTAAAGTGCCTTCATGGATTTCACATTCTCCAATGCTGCTGCTACTTTTCTAGGTTGGGGAAAATGGAGCTGGCAAGTCAACCATGCTAAAGATCTTAATGGGAGAGCTGGCACCAGTCAGAGGGATCAGGCATGCTCACAGGTACCTGGTTGGAAGGGCTGGGGGACAGGGAGGAATGGTGCAGCTGGGGGCCTCCTGGGCTGTGCTTTGGAGCAGTGTGTGCTTTAGTGGCTGGGATGGGTCCAGCGTACCCACACATGTGCCCCCTTATGGCACGGCAGCTATGAATGCTGTGGTTGTAGGGTCTGGTACCAGCTCCCAATTGTTCTTCTCATTCTGCAGAAACCTAAAGATTGGTTATTTCAGCCAGCACCATGTGGATCAACTAGACTTGAATATCAGTGCTGTAGAGTTACTGGCAAGAAAGTTCCCAGGTGAGTTTTTGTTGATCCCAGAGGTCTCCTTTGCTGTATGTGGAGGAGCATTGATTTGTCCATGCTCCTGGCCGAAGGCTCTGTCCCATCAGTGCTTAAGGGTCACTGCCAACACTGGGACAACTCTCCTCATCCAGCCAAGTTCAGGTCATCAGCCATGAGAAGAAGGTAGCTGGTAGTCTGCAGATCTCAGGCTGGTGCCAAGTTTGGGGGCAGATGAGCTGCTTTCCTGCTCATAGGATGAGCACTGGATGCCCCTTTCCCAGTTACCAAAACCTCTGGTTCCTTTCTCCATTACTTGACACCGTGACAGGGACTTGGGAGTAGCATCACTTAGTATCAGTCACCAGCCCTGCAGCCCCTGTCCTCATTGTGTCAGTCGGGTTTTCCCTGCAAACCCCTTGCATGGGAGGGAATTGCCTGGAAGTGCTGCTGATCTCCCATTTGCTGGTCTGGCAGAGGCTGTCCAGCTGTGACCCTGTGTCACACCAGGCGTGCCATAGCTGTGTTGTGACATGATCCTGCAGGGAAGACGGAGGAGGAGTACCGGCATCAGCTGGGGAGCTACGGCATCTCCGGAGAGCTGGCCGTGCGTCCTGTGGCCAGCCTGTCTGGGGGCCAGAAGAGTCGGGTGGCCTTTGCCCAGATGACTATGCCCTGGTAATGTTCTCCCACGTGCTGTTAATTTTTGCATGGCTTCATCCCTGGAGCTTGCTTCACCAGGAGGAAGGCAGGCATCCAGGGCCTTTCTGCTACCTCACAGAAGCCGTGTCCTTGGGGGTTCTTATGGAGAGGGAGGTGTCACCCTGGGGAAACTGTGTGGATGGAGGCAGGTGGTTTTCTCCCACTGCTTTGGGCTCACAGGGATAAGAGGTATCCCTGGGACTGGGCAGTGCCAAGCCTGGGCCAGGCACATGCCAATGGCTGTGGCTCTAAGCAGCTAAAGCAGCAGTCAGGGTGCAGACCCAGCCTGAGCTTGTTTCACTGCATCCTCAGAGCTGTCTTCTCTTCCAGTCCAAACTTCTACATCCTGGATGAGCCAACAAATCACCTGGACATGGAGACCATTGAGGCGCTGGCAAAGGCACTGAATAAGTTCCGGGTAAGGTTCTCCCAGCAGCATCGCTTGTTTTTCTAGCACCTCTTGCAGCTCAAGTTACTTGGTATGTCAGCCAGAGGTGGATGTTGAAATACCAGCAGTGACTTCAAGTCTGGGACAGTTTGGGAAATTAGTCACATTCTGCCTTAGCCATCCATCCTGGTGGTTTGTTTTCATGATGGCTTTGGCTAGGAGTGGCTGAGAGAGGCAGTAGCAACTCAGAAAGCACCTTGTCCCATCCTCACTTACACTCTGGCTTCTCACCATGCTGTGTGCAGCTCCCAGCCTTGCCTTGAGGCCACTCAGATCTTCCTTAGGCACATTTTATGCCTGATCTCTAAAGATTCAGCCTCCAGATACCACTGTGATCAACCTGGATCTCACTGGTTGTTGCTCAGGTTGGGGCCATTTTCCTATGACAAAAGCTTAGCTGAGGCTGCTCAGGGCCCTACCCAGACACCTTTTCACTGTTACGGACTTTGTGTGGATTCTCCATCCTTGAAGTTGTTGGAGACCTGGAGAGCCAGTAACAAACCTTGCACTTGCCTTCTGAGAGAGGAGATTAAATATGTTACTAAGGCACATGGCTCCTCCATAGGTGATCTGCCTGTCCCCCTAAAGGGAGGAAAAACTGGGATGAGCTCCCTGCCAGTAAAATGCTGTTAAGTTTTCCCTGGAGCTGATGGAAACCTGAAGTGCTGGGCACAGGCTAGACAGAGGCACAAGATCTCCATGCCAGCAATCCTGGGCCCTGGGTTATGCTCCACTGAGTTCCCAATTTTCCCAATTGTGTGTTGACAGGGTGGTATAATCCTGGTGTCCCATGACGAACGCTTCATCCGCCTGGTGTGCCAGGAGCTGTGGGTGTGTGAGAACGCCACCGTCACGCGCATCGAGGGTGGCTTTGACCAGTACAGAGACATCCTGAAGGAGCAGTTCCGGAAGGAGGGTTTCCTATAAGGGAGGTGGGAGCCGGACTGCACCAGGGGCTGGAGGGCAAAGCTCAGCCACCTCGGCTTCCATCCCAACTGTGCCTGGCAGAGCGCCGAGGACGCTGCTGCCCACATGGACCGTCAGCCATGCCATCAAACTGCCCCTGACCTGCTCTCCCCTCCCGGAGCCGGGTGGAAGGACAGCGCGGGAGCAGGAGCCTGGTGTGCGTGGCCAGGGGCGCGCCAGGGGCTCTGTCACTGGCCAGGGCTGTGCCTGGCACTGGGCACGCTGAGAAGGCTGTGCCTGGAGCTGCTGCTGTGCCGAGAGGAGGGAAGGCAGAGCATCCTGACCCTCGGTTTAACTCTGTGCTCTGCAGGGCAGAAGAGCTGTTCTCTGTGTTTCTTTGCTTCACCCTCTGCCTTTTTCTTTGTTTTTTTGTTTAACTGCCTGAGCACTAGTCCGGCTCCATCACATGCCACTGTCCTCCCTGCTGCCTTGGAGGGAAATGAGGCATTTGCTGCTAAAAGTGACCCCTGCCTCTTCCCCAGCCCCCCAGTGCTGGGGCTTGCTTATGTCTTTAGTGCCAAGGGAGCCAGAGCCCAGTTCTCCTGGGCGTGGTCCCTGCTCCTTTCCCTGTGCTGCTGCCGGTACCACCTCGCTGCCTGCCTTGCCTTTGAGCCGGCTCAGGGGTGGACTGCCCTGGGGTGGGCTGCCCAGCATCCCTCTCTGCCCACCCACACAGAGGTTGTGGTGTAAATAAACCCGGGACACAGTGGGTGCGATGCTCTCCTTTCCTTGGGGGGGTGTGGGGCTTGATTTTGGAGGGGAGGGGGGGATTGTCCTGCTGTTGCCTCAAGCACAAGGCTCTTAAGGGGGAGATGCTTTCCAGATTATTCTCTCTGAGTTAAATGGCAGCTCTGTGGTGCAGGTGGAGTGTGCCAGTGTCCCACTGGACAGTGGGAGGCCACCGCCCACCTTTCAGGGCATGGAGCTGGTGTGAGGCTGGGTTGGATGTCAGCTGTGGAGAGTACAGGATCCAGTTGTGGCTTGAGGGGGAAATGGGCCCAGGGTGGGCAGGAGGAAGGGGGCAGAGCTTTAAATTACATTGAGCAGGGAATGGGGATGTATTTCTGGGCGTCAGAGAGGAACGAGGAAACATCAACACCTTAGGAAGCAACAGGGTAAGACCCATAAATTGTCTCAAAGGAGTTACTAGGCAGGGCTTCTCCCAGATGGCAAAAAGGCCCCCAGCTGAAGTGTCTCCACACCAAAGCATGCAGCATAGGTAACAAGCAAGAGGAGTTGGAAACCATGGTGCAATTAAAAATCTATGACTTAATTGCTGTCAAAGAAACAGACATGCCACACGACTGGAATACTGCAATGGGGGGGCTACAAGATTTCAGAAGAGAGGACGGGAAGGAGGGGCAGGGGTGTTGTACTCTCTTAAGGAAGGGACAGGTAATGAAGAGCTGCCTCTGAGTAACAGCCATGAACAGGCTGAGAGCCTGTGAGTAAAAATCACCAACAGGACCAGCAAAAGACATCCTGTGTTTGGCATCTACTACAGGCTGCCTGGTCAGGGAGGCTCATGATACAGCTGCCTTGCTTCAGATATGTTGGCAAACTTGGTGTATCTTCAAGTCCTGCCTCCAAGTTGTTTATGAAGATTTGAAGAGCATTGGCTTTAAAATTGAGCTCTGCAGAACCCCACTAGTGACTGGTCACCAGTCTGATGCCACCACATTCACTATAACCTGACCCATGAGCCCATTGCTCACCCATCCCATGACATATTTATCCAGCTGTGAGAGACCATATTGAAAGCTTTACTGAACTCCACATTTTGTGTCAAGGCTTCCCTAGATCAACTACTTGAGTCACCTTGTCCTTAAAGGAAGTTAAGTTTCTCAAGCAGAACTTTCCTCGCATTAACTTGTGCTGGCTGTGACTGATGCCTGCGTTGTCCTTCAGGTATTTTTCCATAACTCTCAGAATAATCTTCTCCATAATTTTACTAGGCACTGAAATGTGACTGACAGGCCTATAGTGCCCAGGATCATCCCTCTAGTCCTTTCAGGGAAAATGTTTGCCAGTTTCCAGTCGAGTGGGATCTCTCCAGATTCCCATGACAGTTTAAAAATCCTTGAGAGAGGTCTCATGATGACATCCACCAGCTCTTTTGAGTACTTTTGGGTTAATTCCTGTAAAGGGATTCAGCTGGAACAGCAGATCCTGTGCAAGTTTGGGATCGACTGGGAGTTTATCATTCTCACAGCCATGGTCCTCCAGCTCAGGGACCCCTAGAGCCCATCACTGGTGTTGAAAGTTGAAGAAGGCATTAAACATCTTTGCCTTGTCTATGTACCTACTTGTGGGGTGCCCATCCTCATCTGGTAACGAGAAAATATGAATTCAGGGGTGGCTTTTGCTGTTGACATATTTTTAAAAGAGGGAGTGACTTTTTTACACAGGCAGGGACGAGAGATGGGGGGGATGGCTTTAAAGTGAAAGGGGGAACACTTACTTTGGATGTTAGGATGAAATTCTTCCCTGGGAGCGTGTAGAGGCAGTGGTCCAGGTTGGCCAGAGCAGCTGTGGATGCCCCAGCCCTGGAGCTGTTCCAGCCGATGTCGGATGGAGCCCCCGGTGGGGTGGGGTGGGCGCTGGCCCGGCCCCGGCGCGCGGGGACCGTTCGAACGCGGTGTTCCCCCCGAGCCCCAACATTCCATGAGCCGCGACCCCGCGCGGGCGGTGGGCGGTGCCGCGGCGTTGCCGTTGGCGGCGGCGGCGGGTCCGGGCGAGTCCAGCCGGGCTGCGCTCCCGTACTCGGTACCGGGAGGGGCGGACACTCACCGGCACCCCCCCGCACCGGGACGGCCGGCGCGAGGCCCCGCCCCCGCCTTCCCCGCCACCAGGTGGTCCCGCCCCTGCGGCCGGGGCGGCGCTCGAGCCTCGCTCCCACCGGCGGCGGGCACCGCACCGCACCGCACCGGGACTGCTACCGGCACCGGGACTGCTACCGGCACCGCCACCGGCACCGGCATGAGCGCCGGCGGGCAGCCGGCGGAGCCCTGCCCCCGCGGCGGGCCGTGCTCGGCGGGGAGCAGCCCCGTGCCCAGCCCCGCGTCCCCGGCGCCCGAGGAGGTGAGCGGGGCGGCGGGGAGCGGATGGTGGTGGGGGGCGGCTGCGTGCTGGGCATCGGGGGTGCGGGGGTGCCCTCCGGAGCGGGGGGGTCGTCTGTGTGTGCGTGGAGGGGGGTGGGCTCGTGTGGCTGTGTGTGTGCAGGGGGGGTCCCCCCTGTGTGTGTGCGGGCGGGTGGGGGGGAGTCCCTTCTCTGTGTGTGTGTGTGTGCGCTGGGGGGGGTCCCCTCTGTGTGTGTGTGAAAGGGGGAGGGGGTCCCCTGTGTGTCTGTGTGTCCGGGCGGGTCCGCTCTCTGTGGCTGTGTGTGTGTACGGGGGGGTTCACTCTGTGTCCGTGTGTGTACGGAGAGGGGTGTCCTCTGTGTGGCCGTGTGTGTGTACGGGGGGGTCCCTCGGTGTGGCTGTACGGGGGGGTCCCCTGTGTACGGCCATGTGTGCGCGGGGGGGTTGTGGGTCCCTCCGTGTGTGTCTGTGTGTGCTGGGGGGGCCGTGTGTCGCGGAGGGCCTCGTGGGGGAGCGCTGTGTGCGGGGGGGCGGTGGTGCCGGAGGGGGAAGCTTGGTGTGGAGGGCTGGGGGGGCTCTGTGTGTGTGTGAGTGTCTGTGTGTGCGCGGGGGGGGGGGCGGCTCCGTGTGTGCCCGCGGGGGCTGTGCGTGGGAGAGGAGCCCTCGGGGGGTGGCTGTGGCCACGGGCGGGGGATGTCGCCCCGGGGGGGGCGGCGGCGGCACTCTGGGTCCCCATGAGGGGGCCCGGGGTGCTCGGGTGGGCTGGGGGCTGCGGGGGTGCCGGGGTGCCCGTGTGTATGCAGGGGAGCGGGGGTGCTGCGCGCCGGTCCGGGGGGAGCGGGGGGTCCCGTGCCGGCGCGGTTGCCGCGGGCGCGGGGGTGTCGGTTTGGGGGGCGGGGTCCCCCCCGGCCGGTCGGCCGGGGCAGGACCGGCAGCGCGGCGCCATCTTGGGAGCCATCAGGTGCCCGGCGCGGGGACGCGCGGTGCGGGGGGGCCGCCACCGACACCCCCTCCCATCCCCGGCCGCCGCCGCGGGGGGAGCGCTGCGGCCCGGCCCCGGCTCCCCCTCGATCGGCCGCGGGGTGCGGGGCCGCCCCGGTGGGGCGCTGGTGCTGCCGGCGGCGCCCGGCCCTCCCACCGCTCCCCCCGCGGGACCGAGCCCCGAGCGCGCCGGGCGCTGCCCCGGGAGCGTCCCCCGTCCCGGAGTCACCGGCCGTGGGTGGACATCCCGGCACCGGGCCCCCGAGCCGCTGATTCAGGCTCCGCCAGCGGCTGCCCGGCTCTGGGTGTCCCGGCATGTCGTCACGGTGTCGTCGCGTGTGTCCGGCCCTCCCCGGCCCCCCCGCCCAGCCCCGCCACCACCCCGCCCGGGATCTGGGTTTAAAGGGAAGGGCTGCATTTTCCTCGGCAGATGAGGAAGACTTACGGGAAGGATGGGTGTTTGGGTGACCTCGATATTCTGTGCTTGTAAATCTGCCGGGTGGTCCAGGGCTGCCGCCAGAGCCGGCTGTGATATCGGCCTGGCTGGGATATCCCGGGAGTTTAACCCACTGGTGGTGTTTGTTGCAGCCACTTCAGAAACGGCGGAGAACCGTGGAGGATTTCAACCAGTTCTGCACCTTCGTTCTGGCCTATGCAGGCTACATCCCCTACCCCGAAGAGGTAAGTGGGCTTGCATGGTGTTCCTCTACAAAGACACTGGTTCTCCTGGTCTCCCTGCCATGTGCAGACTCAGCTCCTAATCTTTGACAATCATGGATTGGTTTGTGTTGGAAGGGACCTTAGAAATCACCTAGTTTCAACTCTCCTACCATGGGCAGGGGTGCCCCCACTAGATCAGGTTGCTCAGGGCCCATCCAGTCTGGCCTTGAAGTTTGGGTAGACGCTGCTGGAGAGTCGTTCTCTCTTTACCCCAAATATCTGTGCTCTGGTCTCCCCTGCTAATCCTTCATCTTCCCCTCTTGCCACTAGTATGTGCCCTGGACCCATGGAGGCAGCATGAGCCCCCAGAACAGCACGGGGAGCACTCAGGACAGCGACAGCTCAACCTCATCTCACTCCTCTGATGGCCACATCCCCATGGACAATAGGAAGAGCAGGAATGCTGTGGCCAGGGGTGCTGTGGGCAGTGGCCTCCTAATGAGCAGCCCTGCCTTTTCTACCGCCTTCTACAACGTCCGGCCCCAGCAAATCAAACGGAAGAAGCCACCAGCAAAGAAACGCATTTTGGAGCAGGAGGTGAAGAAGAGGGTGCCGCTGAGCGCTTGGAAAGACTTTGGGGCAGAGCAGGATGGGGTGAAGCAGCTGGCTGCACTGGCAGGACAGCTGTCTCCTGTGAAAGAGGAGCTATTGGAGCCTTCCCTCAACCCGCCTGGGGACCCCCAGCCCAACTCCCTCCTGGAGGAGCCAGTGACGGAGGAGAAGGACTTGATGTATGGAGCACAGGGAACTGAGAAGCCAGCAGATGATCCTCAGCTTAAGGAGCATGACCCCTTCTCTGCAGAGAGGAAAAGCCCTAGTCCCTGTAATACCTTGGACCAAAGCACAGGGGAAGATACAAGCAGAGACACCTCCCAGCTCAGTGGTAAGTGTCTGGGGGACTGCAGAGGGTCCTGTTGTGCTGCAGCCAGTGCCAAACATTGTCCCTCCCTCAGCTGGAGCCACCCTTGCTGGCCACAGGGAGGGCCTGTCCATAGCCCCAGCTTTTCCCAGCAAGAGTAATACTTTTGATACCTGGGGGACTGAAGAGCAGAGGGCAGGAAGCTGACCTGCCCTTTGGTAGCTCTGTTCTGCAGAGCAAGGGCTGCAGACCTGAAACAGGTCTGAAGTGTGGTGTAGGGCTGCCTTACTCATCTGATTTTGTTTTTTTTTTTTCTTTTTCCCCTTTTGCAACTTTAGCAGTTGAATTTGCAGAAGTTCCCAACACCAAAGCAGAAGGTGAGTGGGGGGCTGTCCCATTTAACAGCAGTGGAACTGGCTGGTGTGGCCACAGCCAGACCTGCAGCTGGTAAGGTGGTGTCTGAGCCGTGTCTCTCTCTCTCTCTGAGCAGATGACGATGCCTGGGATCTGATCACTTGCTTCTGCATGAAGCCCTTTGCAGGGAGGCCCATGATTGAATGTAATGAGTGTGCTACCTGGATCCACCTCTCCTGTGCCAAGATCCGCAAATCCAACGTGCCTGACATTTTCATCTGCCAGCGGTGCCGGGATGCCAAGCAGGAGATTCGCCGCTCCAACCGAGCTCGGACAGTGCCCCGCAAGCGCCTCGTTGACTGATGCTCCTGCAGAGCAGGAAGGCCGGGGGTCCCTTTTTAACCTGAAGACTTAGACAATCAATGCACTGGCAGGGGAGGGGCTGGGACACAGGGCCGGACTGTCCCCCTCACACCTCTGGCCCCTGAAAGCTGCCCTGCGTGTTCTCCCCGAGGATCGAATCGGCCACAGAGCTCGGTTATCCCAGAAGTGTGCAGGGGGTAGGAGGGTGGTCCAGATGCTCATCCCTGTGGGTGGTGTGTTAGTGTTTGTGATCTCCTGGGGCCCCACATGCACTAACTGTTGGATCCCACCTCCTCCTCACAGCCCCTCCAAAGAGCCCTGCCCATGTGCCTTCTGCACTTTCCCTGGGGGATGCAGGACCCGCTCCTGTCCTGGTGACACTCAGCCCCTACCTGCCAGTCCCCATGACTATAATTCTTAACTGGGTTCTTTCCTACTTGCACATCTGGTTACTGTGGGACCACAGCTGGGGGCAGGGTGTGGGACAACCCCCTGTCACACAGCAGCCCCCAGGCTCGTCCCTGTGCCTCTCTCCTCCTGTGGAAAGCCTGGGCCCCAAAAGTGCTTTATGTTTTTATAGTTCATTTGTATCATAGTTAATTTGTATTATAGTTACTTTGTATTATAGTTAATTTGTATTATAGCAAATTCTGGTCCTTGCCCTGTGGAGTGTGACTGGAGTCTTATGTATATAATAAATACTTTTGCCATAACAGTGGTGGCTTTGGCATAGGTCAGTGACCTTGATTCTCTTGGGTGTCTCTTGGGTGATTCTCACCCAAGTGCTCCCTGCTTCCCTTCTCCTGTGCCTGGGAGGGGTCCCAGTGTAGGGACACCTCTCAGCCCTGCTATTCCCCCAGGTAAATCCCAAGCTGCAAAAACAACAGGAAACGAGCACCAGTGCATCTATATTTAATTTGGCAATGACCACCTGCCCACACTACTGCAGTTTACAGGGATGCTCCATGGGTAGGTCCTCTGGAGGGGCATGGCCTGGGGAACAACCTCCTCAGTGGGAATCGTGTTCCAGAGCCTGCTGCCATTTCACAGGGAATGTCATGGGTTATTCCACAGGAGCAGCAGGTCCTTCCTCAGGGAGGAAGGGTGTCCATGTGCCTTTGCTCTGATGCTTAAGGCACATCACTGGCTCACAAGAAGAGTTTTGCTCTTGGGCTCTGATAAACCTTCCTTGTCTCTGTCTCCACTCTGGAGTGCAGTTAGAAAATAGTCCCAACAGCAGATGAGGTACCAAAGTTTCCAGTTTTCTCCACAAAATAAGCCTCTAATTCCAGCACAGAGATGTCATTGGCTTCATTTGCAGATCCAGACGTGTGCCAGCTTCCATCAGGCATGCTGTTGGGACAGGTGCAGTGAGGGTGACAGGACAAGAAGGCTCTGGGGTCTGGCTGGGGCAGCAAGAAGGCACCGTTTGTGGGGACCCTTACCAAGCAGGGTCCTGCTGGTACAACTTTTCAGTTCCAAGGCTGTGAACAGTTCAGGAACAGCAACTAAACTGGGTATAATTTCTATGCTAGGGAAAAAAGCTGGAGTTATGCAGCCAAACAAGTATCCAGTTGAGGTAGGCAGGCAGTGGTCTATTCCTCCTTGGCCCAGACAGAGCTGCCTGCCTTCTGCTCCAGGTGGGGAATCACAGCTTCCGTGTAAAACTTCTCCAGCTTGGGCACCGTCTTCCCCCAGAACTCCCTGTCAAACTCCACGGGGACCACAGCTGTCTCCTTGTTGGTGTGCACCACGAAGTCAGCCCGCTGCAAGCCAGTGGTTCCAAGCTGGCACTGGACCTGTGTAAAGTAGGGATGATTCTTCTTCAGGGCATAGGAATCCCCATCCACCTCCAGGCAGAAGTCCTTGTCCTTGCAGGCCTCACGCACCGTCCTGTTCCTGTGCTTGTAGGGACACTTCACCTCCAGCAGCCCCAGGTCCTTCCCTGTGGCCGGATCCTTGATGATCCCATCCGGGCTGGCAGCAAGCCAATTCTTCTCCGGGTGAATGAAGAGGCCACAGTCCTCCACTTGCACTGGCTTGCCCCCCTTCTGTGACTTCTGCTTGTAAGCCTCCACAGCCACCTTCTCATTGCGGATCCCCCAGGACATGGCTGGAGTCTGCACCTTGGAGCCAGAGCTCACCACCTCTTTTAAGTAGGACTTGGGCACCTCGTCTGTCTTGCTGTTGGCGAACCTGCTGTTGGCAATTTTGGGGGCCACGGAGGCAGTGATGCGGTTCTCCCGCCACTCGTACCACTTGGGGTTCTCCCGCTGGCCCCGGGTCTCCTTCTCCACCCTCGGGATGTCCTGGCTCTTCACAGGGGGCAGGAACTGGTCACAGGCCTTGCTCAGGTCAGCCCCAGGCTGCTGCTTCTGTGCGTACAGGTCACTTCTGGCAGGACCAGCGGCTCCCTTGGCACCAGGCACCTTCTGGGTTGTAGAACTCCTGGTGGGTGCTCTGCTCTTGGCCCCAGCATCTCCTCGGGCTCCGCGGGATGCTGTGGATGTCGGCTGAGCAGAGTCTGCCTTTGTCCCCCGGCCCTGCGTGGGGGTGGTAGCCTTGGCAGCCGAAGCGCTTCGGGATTGGCTCCCTGCAGCTGCGCCCTTGGCCCGGGTGGCTGAAGTGGAAGGCGAAGGCGCAGCGGGAGCAGTTTTGGAGGCGGTTGTGGCTGGTCGGGGGGATGATGTGCCAGCAGACTCCTTCCTAGGTCTCCCCATTGCTACAAGTCAGAGGATCTTGTACTGTGGACATGGAATAAAGTTTAATGCAGATCTTCACAACACTTATTTTCCTTTTCTTAGCCCTCCCTGCGCCTGCGCCAGGGCACACCGTGTCCGTGCCAGAACTGCTACTCCCACACCTTCCCTCGGCTCACGTGTCTGGGTGGAATGGTAGCTGGCCCAGCTGGGGTGCTTGTTCTCACCCCCTTTCCCCGCATCCCAGCCCGGGCCCCGAGGATAGGGCGGGGGCACAGCGGAGCCATCTCCGCCGGGACGCGGCAGCGGCGCCCGCAGGAGCCACTTCTGCCCGGGGGCCAGGAGCGCTCCCCGCGGGCCCATCCGCTCGGCCAGCGAGGGTGCCGGGCAGGCGCGGGGACGGGAACCCCCAGCACCACCCCGGGGATCCCGGGCGTGCTCCGGGACCGCGGTGCGGAGCTCCCCGCCCGGTGCCGCCGCTCTCACCGCTCCGCCGCCGCCGCCGCTCCGGAAGCGCGTCCCGCCTTCCCCACATGCCGCAGGGGCGGCGGCCCGAGGCTGCGGGAGGGAGGAGGGCGGTGCGGGGCCGGGCCGGGCGCAGCCGTCGCTCAAGGCCCCGGTCCCCGCTAGAGGGAAGCAGCCGCTCGGCCATTGGCGCCGCGGGATCTGTCCGGGCATGCCCGCTCCGCTCCGGCCCGACATCCCTCTGCCTTCCCCCGCATCATGCCCCCCGGCACCCCCGGACATCTTACGCCGGGCTGGAGACAAACCCGCAGCCCCGCCCGTGGGCAAGGGTCCGAGCCCGGCCCTCTCGTAGCCCATCCGCGCCCGTGGGCAGGGGGCTGAGCCGCTCGAGCTCCACTGTGAAGGAACAGCTGACCTGACGCGACCCCGCCGAGCCCCGGTGGCCCAAGCTGATCTGAACCTGCACGTCCCGCCGCGAGCAGACGTTCGGGAGAAGGGCAGGAAGCTGGAGCGGCGATAGCACCGCGGAGCGCCCGCTGTGCTGCCTGTGAGCTGGTCCCGGCGCAGGGATGGCACAGCCCCACCCCGAGCCTCGCCGAGGGCTGGGCCCCGTGCGGGAAGCAGAGACAGGCGTCACGGCACGGGAGTTTCGGGTTCCTCAAATCCAGGCGGTTTCGGTTTCCCCGGAGGGGCTGGCGCCGCCGAGTGAGCCCCGGCGGGGAGGCTGCTGAGAGATCCCCCCGGGCCCGCCCCACGGCTGGAAACCCCTGTTGTTTTCGCCTGCCGAAAGAAAACCCAGCAGCCACCAGTGTGTGGCTTGGGTCTGTGTCAGAGCCAGCCCCTCCATCTACCTCTGCCAGCATCCTGGGAAGATTTCAGTTAGGCAGGCTGAAATGCCGGCAGCATTCCCAGCCCCTTTCCCCAAGGATCCCAGATGTCTCCACCAGCCATCTCTAGCTCTGCTGATGTGTCGCTTCATTTCCTCCTTCCAGGCCCTCTGTACCTCCCTACAGCTGGGCAGACCAGTGTTACCTAGGTTAAGCCAAAGTGTGCCTGATTGTGACCAGAAACACCCCTGGCACCTTCCTCCTCCATGGCCGCCCATCCTCAGGATTTGGTTTAGTTCTTCCTTATTATGGAGCAGCTAAACTGGACACCCCTGCCCCTCTCCCTGCAGGCAAGCCTGTGCAATCTTCAGCGGGTTTGAGGAGCTGCAGCTGCATTGAGCACGGCTCCTGCCAGCCTGGGTTTTGGGTTATTTCCCAAAATAACTCCACTCACACTAAATTCACAGGGCTTGTCAGCTACTCAGGACCTGAAAGCATCTGTAAAATCTCTGTGGTCTGTGCCCCCTCCAGCAAGCACAATCAGTGGGTGATAATTCGGCTCCAGGAAGAGGTGATTTGGGGATAAATACCCAGATCCTGATTGGTCCCTTGGATTGTGCTGCAGCTGCTGGTGAGGTGTTACTGGGGTGTGAAGGAGCTGAATGGAGCGATTGGGCTGAGCTGGGCCTCTGCTTGCAGAGTTTGACAGGTCTTAGCTCAGCACTCTGCTGAAGAGCAATGCCAAGCTCTCCAGGTCTGTTTGTGTCTGTGATGAACTGCTGTGGGAAGCTGTGACAGTGCAGAGCAGGGACGCAAACGCCTGATGCTGCTGGGAGCAGAGTGGGATGGAGCCCTTCTGTGTCTCCTGCTGAAGTTGCCAGCATGCTGGGGACACTCAGCTGTGTCCCCAGTGCTGCACAGGCCATTGTCACTCCCCTGCTGTCACATTGGGGCCGACGTCTGACGCTGGGGGCTGGCCAAGCTCCATCACCCCGGCTTGTGGCACTGAACCAGTGCTCGCATTTGGATGCATTTCTTCGCCTCAGCTTGGCCTAGAAATGATATCTCAGAGAAAAATCAAAGCTTGTGGGTTTTTTCTGGGGCTGGAGTGGCTGTGGCGCTTGCTGTGATGATGGGAGTGAGAGTCCCATGCATGTTGCAGGCTGTGAGGATGTGTTGTGGTGTGTGTGGGGCCTCCAGCAGCTCCCAGAGCTGCTGGCTGTCACGGGGGGATAACACATGGATTAGCATCCTTCTCCTGTGGTTGTAAAGGAGAGGGAAGGGGAGCAGCTGCACACTTCAGCTCTCCTCTGTGCACCGGGAGGGGAAGTGATGTGCCATGGGGCATCTCATGTGGGGGAGGGAATGGCTCAGAGTGCTCTAGCAAGGACCCTAGGGATGCACAGAGTGCCTCTTGGCCAGATAATTGTTGGCTAAAGCTCAGGGTGAGGGGCCAGGAAGGAGGAGTGTGTCTCCCGCTACCGTGTGCAGCCAAGGGCATCTTCCACTGAGATTTCCCTGCATTGCTCCTGCTGTCACCTGTGAAACCCGTGTCAAGGAGCTGAAGCTGCAGTGGCATATGGGTCAGCTCAGAGGTGAGATCTAAAAATACCTGCCGAGGACTGGGGACTGCTCCCCTTGTGGTGCTGCTGGATTTTCTGCCCCAGTTTGTGCCTGGACTGGCTCCAGGTTTGGTGTGGCTGTGGCGGTGGGTTCTGCGGTGCAGGAGGTGGGGGGGACTCCTCTCTGTGTCTCTATAAAAAGAGCTGCAGCAGCACAGTCCTATCTATAGCACAGAGAGCTGCCTGGGAAAGGCAGGGCAGGGATTAGCCCAAATCTGATGGATTTCTCTGGTCCTGCTTGGGAACGTGGGGCTGTCAGTGGCTGAGGGATTCCCAGTGCGCCCCGGGCTGTGAGATCTCCCTGCCAGCAGACATGTCCTGACTTTGCTGGGATTTCCTGACTGTCTGCACCTTCCCCAGGGGGGCTTGTTGTCATACTTGTCTCCCAAAAGCTGCGCTGTCCCTGAATCCCCCCTCGTTCCTGCTCCTCAGGGCTGCAGCAAATGGAGGCGGATGAGGACAGCCCAGTGGTACCCCAGAGCTTCTGGGTTTGGGGTGGATATTGAGCATCTACCTGCTCCCAGTCATTTTGTTATGGTCTCAGGGCAGCTGAGACCTTTTCTAGTGAAGCCGGTTGTGACACTTGTGGACAATGTGATTTGTGCTGGAGAGTTTAGTTGGTTGATGGGGGCTATTTTGCCTCATGATCCGTTGGGGGGCACACAGGGGGTGGCTACATGTCCCAGTCAGACAAAACCCATGGTTTTTCTTGCTGCAGCATCACCAGGGGTCTCACCAGTACCCCAGTTTGCCTGGACACTGCTGTTCTGTCAAGAGCAGCCCACGGGCGTGGACTCTGCTCTTGACTGGTGCCTGTCACTCTGTGAGGGCGTTGGTTGTCCCCTGAGACCCCCAGCGTTCCCCGTGAGAGCATCCCCCCACCCCCCCAGGGTGCCGGTATAGGGAGTGTGTCTCTTTAACGAGGCTGGGCTTGGAGCAGCTCTGCTGCTGGCACAGGGAGTGAGGGATGGAGCGAGGGCGGTGAAGGAGCCAGTGCCAGAGAGGGAGCCTGCAGCAGGGAGAGGCGGGGAAGGACCGCTCATCCCCCGGGTACCGCAGCCACCCAGACAGAGCCACAGGGAAACCCATCCCCAGGGAAGAGGGCTCTGCAGAAGGCAGGGACCCAGCGGGTGCTGAAAGGAGCCTGCAGCCTCTGTGTCATCCTCATCCTCCTCATCCAGGTAAGGGCCAGGGGCAGGCAGGGCAGGGACCATGGTGGCTTGGACCCCGAGGGTGTCCCGCAATTCCTCGGTGTCCCAGGGTTGCACATCTGCTGTCAGGGCAGCTCTGGGTCATAGGAGGGGTGAGAGGTGGAGATGAGACAGCAGGGCCACAAAAGTGCTGAAATCACCATCCGGCAGGGACCAGACAGGGCTGGCTCCAGCAACTGCTGGGAGCACACTCCAGGGTATCAGAAACCAGTCCCTGGCCCACGGCACAGCTGTCCCGTGGTGGGGGACACTGGGACCCTTCTGTGGGGCTGCCCTGCCAGGATTTGCCCTTGTCAGGGGAAATCCACGGGGCTGAGACTTTTCTTTTGGTGGGTGTCTGTGTTAGGGTGCATTGAGGACAAATAACTCCTGTTCCCTGACACAAGGATGGGATTTCCAGGGGTTTTAGTGGCTCTGGGGAGGCAAGAGCAGCAGCTCAGGTCCTGGAGGTGGTGGTCCTGGATGCGGTGTCGGAGTCAGGATGTGAGTGCCAGCTTGCACGCGCGTGTGCAGTGGGCTCTGCTCTCTGTTCCCACTCCCCAGCAGACAAAGCAGGAGGCACCATAGGCTGGACACAGTCCTTTGCCCCATTCAGCAGTTCCTTTCCCCTTCACTCCTCTTTGGGCTCTACAAAGTGATGTGTACCATGGGTATAGGGCAACAGCACCGTCACCTCCTGGCTCCATGGCCTTCTCCATGCTCCCGGAGTTGGGATGGATCCTGCTCTCCTGCCTTTGCGCTCCATGGGATGACTCGCGGGGAGGGGAGCCAGGGAAGCAGGGGGTAATGCAGCTGAGCAGCAGGGGCAGCAATGGCTCTTCACTCCAGGCACTCTTGCAAAGGTTGGGCTCCTCTCCTTCCATCCTTTCTATTGAACCTGTCTGTCTGTGTGTCTGTCACCAATGGAAATTTCTGTTGGGTTTGCCTATGTTGGGTTTGGCCTCTTCCTTTCCCCAGACCGTGCTGAGCCCCAGCTTGGGTGGCTGTTGCTGCAGCAGATGAAACTCTGGCAACTCCCCAGGCAGCTAAGGAGGGTCTGCTGGGCTCAGGCGCCTGCCTCCCTTTCCAGCCTTGCTGGAAAACTCAGCCTGCCCACAGGCAAGAAGAGAAACATTGATTTATTCTGACCCAGGGAAGAGTCAGCTCCGTCTTGCCTTCAGAGACAGTTTTTAGCTGCCAGCACAGAGGGCTACCCCCAGCCTGCTGTAGCCCTTTTATACTGGGGGTGTTGCTGGTTAAACCAGTTCCTGTAGGCAGTAGGTGGAGGGGAGGAAGAAGAGAGGGCTGTGAAAGTACTGGAAATAATGCTGGGGATTGGGAGAGGGCTGGGGACCTGTTGGTGATGCCACATTGGACTCTGGGGACAAGTTGCTGCCCCAGGGAAAGAGGATGAAGAGGCTGGAGTGAGAACCATCAGGTCTGGTTTCATTCATTACCACGGGGCTTAGAGCAGCCAGCACAAAGCGTGCAGGACCAGATGGGGCCTGTTTACTCTGTGAGGTAAATGTAAAGAGAAGTGATAAAACGCAGCCGGGACGGCTTCTCCAGCAGTCCCTGGTAAACACGCTGGCAGTGACCTGGCCGGCAGGCGGCACGGCAAACACCGGCACGTTGCTGAGCATTCAGCTGGGTGCCTTGGGAACAAATTAAACAGCTCTGGGGAGAAATACATCTTTAATGCTCAGTGTGGCTGGGCTGGTCTCCAGATCCCATCTGGGTGCTGTGGTCAGGGCAGGAACCAGCTGTTGATGTTCCCAACTGTGGAACTGCAAGTGTGGAGGAACAGCAGGCTGTGCAGGGAGGGACCCTGTGCCACCTCGTGTGCTGGGAGCACAGTTTGGGGACAGCAGCAGTGCATGCAGCATCCTGCACAGAGGGTGGAGGGCTGGTGATGATGGGGTGTGGTTGGGTGGCCAGGATCCGCCAGCATAACCCTGCAATGCCAGTTGTTCATGTAAATGGCTCTTCTCTGGTGTAATGGACTGATTTTCCTGGGATGCAGCCATGTTGCTAATGCACTTCTGCACTTCTCCAAGGCTCCCTGTTTTGTGCCAGCTGGGAGTTTGGTGCCGGTGCTGCCTCCAAGGATGTAGCCCTGCTCCACTTTCAAGGATGCTCTGTGAGAGGCACTCTGTGACCCCACACTGAGGGCACCCTGAGCCTCCCATTACCAAAGCTCTTATGAGTGGTTCCCAGGATGAAGGCCACTGGAGTGGGGGCACCAGATGGCTCAGTTGTACCTGGCTTTGTCCTTGCCCTGGGCACATTGTGTGCTGCAGCACCAGCACATGGCATGGGGTGGGGGCCTTGCTGGGTCACAGGTGTTTGGGGCAGAGCAGAGGCGCAGACCCACGTGTGGAGCAGACCCCATGCACACTGTCCATAGATCCACACAGCCAGGGCTGAGGCTGACAGGAATATTTTACACAAATATCTGATGGCACAGGATGGGCTGATGTTGGAGAGATGCTTTGACTCCAGACAATTGTTTGTGATGCTGCTCTTGGGTGTTTTTCCCAAGGGGAAGAGAGGTGTGGAGCGGGTTGGTGCCATGCTGGAAGGCATCCCCAGGCACCTCTCTTCCTGCCAAGAGGTGGGACCCTAGACACAACAATTTCTGGGCAAAGAAGGTGGTGATCATCCACTTGTCGGGCTCCACCCTGCAGTGCATTCCCTCTGTGCTGTTCTTCCATGCAGCACTGACCTTGTTGTTAATTATTAAACCCCCAGCAAACACTGCTGGCTGCTTTGTCCTAGTTACACTGTGGGCTTCTCACCCTTCTGGCTGCCTTTTTTTTTTTAAACAAATTACCCTGGTAACCTCTGTGGACAAATGGAGATGGGAGCAGCAGAGGCCTCTCTCCCAGCCAGTGCAGGAGATGGCCTGGAGAGGCTCTGGAGCTGCTCTGGGGTGGCTGAGAGATGGGCTGCACGTGGCTGGCCATTATCCATTCTGTCCAGGAGTCCCTGTTTGTCTGCCAGGGTTTGGGGCTTGGATGTAACCAGTGTTCACAGAAGTTTTTTTGCTCTCTCTGTGGGCTCCTGTGGCTCCAGACCTGGTTTGCAGGTGGGCTGGAGCCCAAGGAGAGACCTGGGTCCAGGTCCATGTGTTCTGTGGATGCTGAAGAGCAGAGTGGGATGTGGGAGGGCTGGAGACCTGCTCTCTCTCGCAGGCTGGGCAGATGTAAATGGCTTGTGGGCAGAAGCCCCTTCCAGCAGACCCTGTCCCTGGGCATCCAGTGCCTGCCTTCCCTCTGCTCACAGCTGCCCCCTGAGGGACCATGCCAGGCCTCTACGCCCTCTTGTCCTGGGAGGCTCTGCCCCTGAAGAGCTCCACGGTGAAGGCTTGTGCCAACGGGTACTCCCTGAGCATCACCGCTCACCTCCTGTACACCAACCCCCACAAGGAGCCCGTGGAAGGTAAGGGAGGGATATCAGGTGTGGCAGGGACTGCACGGCCCCCTGAAAGCCCCTGTGCTGGAGAGCATCCTGTCTGCAGCCCATCTGTGTCCCGACCCCCAGACCTTGCTCAGTCTGGGGAGAAAAGACGGAGGCCAGCAGAGGTGGGGCCACTGTCCCACACTGTGGGCAGGAGGGGAGTGAGGCTGAGCAAACAGATTGCCAGCGTGGAGGAAGAGGAGGATTTCATCCTCGCTCTGGGTCGCTCCTGTATCTCACTCATGCGCTGTGAGTCAGACAGGGGCTCCCATGGGCTGTTCGTGCCACAGCCATGCCAGCATCTGCCTCGGGGCTCTCTTCTGCCTGCAGGCATCTTCATCTACCCGCTGGAGGAGTCGGAGGTGGTGGCTGGCTTTGAGGCAGCAGCGGGCAGCCGGCGGGTGACGTTCCAGCTCCAGAACCGGCACCGGGTGCAGGAGTGCTGCCTCCAGTGCAGCCCCAGCCCCGGCCGCCTGCGCCGCTGTGCCAGCGGTAAGTGCCCTGCCATGGCTGGTGCTCTTGGGTGGTCCTGGCCAGGAGGCTCAGAACGGGCAGGGAGGAAGTGTGGGGGAATACGAGGGGCTGAGAGCCCCTGCCAGGCCACCCCAGTGCCTGGGGGGGTCTCTGGGGCTGGAGATCTCCACGTCTCCTTTCCCCTCCCTCCACCTCTTCTGGGGCTCTGCCACCATGGGCACAGCCTTCGTGACACCTGTGCTCTGCTGTCACCTCTGGGAGTGATTAGGGCCACTAATGACCTCCTCCACAACCCCACATGCTTCACTGACCTCCCCCCATTCCTCATCCCTCTCCTGCCCAGGCCACCTTGTCTTGGATGAGGACGTGGAGCGCTCCACCTTCATCATTGTCACCGGCACACTGTGCCCATCGGAGAGCCTGGCTGTCACCCTGAGCACAGTGCAGGAGCTGCCCACGCTGCCAGACGGGGCCCTGCGCCTCCTCCTGCCCCCCATCCTCACACCCCACGTCCCCACCGACCCCGAGAGCGAGCCGGCAAGCTTGTGTGACGACAGGTTGGCCCTATGGTGATTTTCATGGCTTCCTCAGTCTCTGCCATCCCAGGGGGGCGATGCCAATGCTGGGCGAGCAGGCCAGGGGGGCAGGAGCCATCACCCCCTCTCCCCTTGCAGCCCCACAAGCTGTTTTGGGGGGCCAGGTGCCCGGAGCCAATCACCCACTGTGGTGCCTGTGGACAGCGTGGATGTCTTTCGGGGACGACCCTACAACCCTTTTCCTTACGAGTTCACCTTCGAGCTGCTGGTGAAGGGCCCCTGCTTGCTGGCAGGTAGGGGGTGTGGCTTGGGTGTTATCAGCTGTTTGTGTAAAACCTCTTTAAAATGTAGGTGATGTTCCCTGGTCCCTCCCTTCTAGGAGGATGTGAGGGCCTGTTCCTGGGCATCCTCTTGCACTCCCTCCAGGTGAAGAATCCCTTTTTCCATTCCATCCCTGGGGCTGGGACCCCTCAAGTCACCCTGCCTGTGCCTTTTGGCAGCTCTAGGTCAGCAGCCTCTTTCCCTGGGGTGATGTGATGCACTGGGGAGAGGGTGGGTGAGGAGGGGAAGATGGCTGGTTGGTGGGGATGTGCTCCTCACTGCTGGCCCATTCAATCCCATTAGGTCTGTCAGGAACAAGCCACTGCTGTGGGGCCTGGTGGGTGGTGGGCTGAGGAGGGGGATTGTGAGGGATTTACTTGCTGCCTTCCCTTCTTTGCAGGGCTGGAGAGCCCATCACATGCCCTGAGAGCTGATGCTGACCCCTGGGCCAATTCTGCCACCACCACGTGTGTCACCCTAGCCGAGCCCCACCGCTATGACAGGGACCTGGAGATCATCCTCTACCCTTGTGGTGAGGGGAGACGGTGCCCTTGGAGGGTTTTGAGGCATCACCTCAGAAACATCCAGAGCATCCCCCAGCCCCTTGCAGCACATGGTAACTCGAAACTCTCCTGTGCCCCCAAGAGCCCCACAGCCCGCACCTGGTGATTGAGGATGGCACCATGACATACCCCGAGTACGAGGCGCACATCCGGAGCCGCCGGGATTACATGCGGATTGCCAGGAAGGACAGCAGCGGCGAGAGACAGGTGACAGGGCGCAGGCACTGCTGCCCCAGCCAGAGGAGCAAAGGGGAGGTGGTGGGGTGTGGCTGAGGCAGACCTTGCTGTGGTCTGAGGGCGGGAGAAAGCCTCTGACCTGCCTGGCTCGCAGGTGGCTTTCGTGCAGAAGCGTTTCCACAAAGACATCTTCCCCAACCCCGTGCTGATGCTGAACTTCTGCCCGGCTGTGGAGGGCGTCCCCGGGGCCCTGCAGAGCGTCACCCGCGAGATCCTCTTCCTCATCGACCGCAGCGACTCCGTCAGTGGCCCTGACCTTGACAAGGTCAAGGTGAGGCACGGCCATGGGTCCGGGGGCGCTCCCTGGGTGGCCAGCCCTTAGCAGCTGTCCCTGGTCCCTGCTGTCACCTCAGGAGGCTTTGCTGGTGGCCCTGAAGAGCCTCCCGTCAGGAACACTGCTCAACCTTGCCAGCTTTGGCGCTGACATCAAGCCGCTCTTCCCATCCAGTCGCCTCTGCAGCAATGTGAGTACCATGGGCAAATCCTGGGGATCCACTAACCCCTCCTTGTCCTTCTCCCAGCTCCTTGACTTGGGGTGGGGGCTGGTGAGCCAGGGGACCGCTGCAAGGCTGGCTCCTTGTGCTGACAGGAGACGTTGCGCCGTGCCTGCGAGCACCTTGGCGGGCTGCGGGCAGACCCTGGTGGCACCAACCTGCTGGCAGCCCTGGGCTGGGCGCTGGCTCAGCCCCTCCACCACGGCTACCCTCGCCAGCTGTTCCTCTTCACCGGTGCAGCAGCGGGCAGTGCGAGCAAGATCCTCCGGCTGGTGCGCAGGCAGGCCAGCACTGTCAGGTACGGCACCGGCACTGCGGCAGGTCTCCGTGTTCCCTAAATCCCCCACGCTGTTCCCACTGATTTCTCCTTGTGCAGCCTCAAATCTTACCTGCGCCTGCCCCAAGGGTGTCCTTCACCCGTCGCATCCCTCAGCCCATCGCCTCGGTTCTTCCTGGGGTGCCCGGGCCCAGCACAGAGCCAGGGCAGCACTCTGGCTGCCAGATCCCCCTGCCCATCCCTGCTAAAGGGCTCATCACTGGAGCCCCCAGCCCAGCCATGGCTTTCCATCCCCTGGCTCTCCCGCAGGTGCTTCAGCTTTGGCATGGGCCCACGGGCGTGCCGGCGGCTGCTGAAGGCCATGGCCAAGGTGAGCCGGGGCCGTGCCGAGTTCCTGAGTCCGGCCGAGAGGCTGCAGCCCAAGGTAAGACCCGGGCAGGGGCAGGGGCAGGGGGGGCTCTGGGCACACTGCCGTGTGTGACACTGCCTCCGCTCCCCACCCCAGCTGATCAAGTCCCTGAAGAAGGCGATCGAGCCAGCCATCAGTGACATCACCATTGACTGGTACGTCCCCGACAGCATGGAGGCTCTGCTCTCGCCCACCGAGCTCCCGGCCCTGTACCCCGGTGACCGCCTCGTCAGCTACTGCGTCCTCTACAGCATCGCCCGCTTCGGGGACAGGCGCCCGCTGGTACGACTGGCGCTGGCCTGGGGAGGGTGGCGTGGTCCCTGTGCCACCGGCTGCTATCCCCCTGGGGCTGATGGTGGTGTCCTCTCTCTCCTAGGGCCAGGATGGGGCTCGCCAGAGCTCCCGAGGTTCAGCCTTTCTCTCCCAGCAGGAAGTGCCCAGTCCTGGGGAGAGCCACCAGCCACCCCAAAGCAACCCAGGAACTGGGGATGCCTCCCTGGATGTTTTTTCTGGAAGTACAGAGGTGTCAGAGCGGAGTGAGTGGGGTCCAGAGCTGGGACAGGGGGCAGTCGTGGGAGCCATGGGCTAACAGAGTGTGTGCTTGCCGGGCAGGTATTGATCCTGTTTCTGGGGGAGACATCTGGAAGCGGATTTACCAGCCCTCCTACATCCAGGAGCAGTATGTCCTGACACACTGCTCTGTCAGCACTGACCGCAGCCAGGGGCTGCTCTCCCGCAGCTCCACCAGCAGCGAGTCCACTGGCTCCCGGGATGTGGCCCCCGAGGGTGGCTCCTCGGCCCCTGGTGCTGATGTCACCTCCCAGCAGGGCCAGAAGAGCCTGTCCCTCTGCGAGTCCTCCACCAAATCTGCCCCGCTGCCCTCTGCCCCAGCTGGCACCAAGGTAAGGATGCCAAGGGGGTGCAGGGGCTCATGGTGTAGGGGGTGTTCATGGTTTAGCTGGAGCTTGGCTGCCGTGTTGTGCCAGGCATCTGCCCACTGGGTGGGAAACAGTGCTATAGCCTGAATTTTAAGCAAGGATCAGCAATGGATGCCATGAGGATGTTCCTGGGTGGTTTTGCCCTACTGCAATGGGACAGCTGGGGACCAAGCAGCTGGTTCCTTTGTGTCCCTGGCCAGCAGTCAGTTGCATGTCTAACAGACCCCTAAGCTAGCTCAGTGACACCTTCAAGCTGCAGAAACCAAGTGAAAATAGCTGGGCTGGCATCACATAACAAATCTGTTGAACCAGAGAGGAAAGGCTGGCTGGCTGGCTGGGCTTCAGCCTGGCTCCTTCACCCTCAGCCAACACAGCCAGATGCTTCATTAGCGATGGGCCACATCCCTGCTGCTTCATACCTGGGTTTAAAACCCAGCTGGGTCGCTGGGGTGGGGAAAGGTAGCTGCCCTGGTGATGACAGCCCCAAGGCTTGCTGAGGCCAGCTGTCACCCGGCACCAGGACACACTCCTTCCCAGTGGCACTGCTTAGGTAACCCACTCCTGTCACACAGCAGCACAGCTGGTGCCCTTTGCTGCTGAAATGTCAAGCGTAAGTGATTTCACTGCAGAGTAAATGATCCTCCCAACTCCCTGCTGCCGGGGTGAGAGGTGTCATGGGTGCCACTGCCCTGACATGGCTTTTAAGGGAAGCATCTCAATGCAGGGATACCACTCTGCATTGGGGAATGCATCCCTTTGTAACATCATCCAGCCTGAGTATCCTCCTTAACCTCACTTCTGAACACACACAAATCCCTGGCAACCCCAGCATCAGGCTGAGTCAGTCCCCAGGGATGTTTGCAAACTCCTGTGTGGGTGCTTCCCATGTCTATGGTGCCAGGGCAGCATCCCTGGGAAGCAGCTGGTGCCAGTCTGCAGAGCACTGACGACAGCCAAGGCTCCAGCCAGCAGCAGGAGAGGTGCAGGTGCCCCATGGCAGCTCGGGGCAATCTGGGCTCGGTACTGGCCTTGCCAACAGCCTTGTCCCCACCATAGGTGACAGTGGTGGCCCTGAGCACGGAGGAGCTGGCGCGGCAGAAGAAGGTGCTGGCACGTGCTGCCCTGGCTGGGCGCAGCTTCTCCACGCCACACGGGGAGCTGGATGCCCATCGGCTCTGCCAGGCCCTGGAAAAGGTGTCGCAGAAGAGAAACCAGTCCCTGCAGGGGCGGCTGGATGAGCTGGGACCCCAGCCACGGCAAATGCAGCCCGGTGCAGTGGAGTCAAGTGTGTGCTGGCTCCGGGGACGAGGGCGGTGGGGTGGAGCCAGGTGCCCCCGCCTTGCTGAGCCCAGCCTTTGCCGTTTGCCAGATAACCTCCTCTCGCCCACCCACCTGGACTGGGACATGCTGGTAGAGCCGTCCTACCTCTTCAGTGCCTCGCCAGCGCCCGAGCCAGGGCAGCCCAGCCTGGGTGATGCCAGCATGCCCCTGCGCTGCCAGGTGGTGATCCACGCGCTGCGAGCCGGCAAGCCGGTGTCCTGGGAAGTGACAGCCTCGCTGGAGTCACTGCTGCAGACCCGGGAGGGGCCGGGCAGGGAGGACCCGCCGCAGCGGGTGGCCAAAGCCTGGGACAAGCCCCTGCATCGCCTGGCAGCGCGCTCCGTGGTCCGGGACAATGAGAGCGTGGCACAGCGGGAAGCCAAGCTGGAGCAGGGTGGGTGCTGGTGCGTCTCCCGGTGCGGCTCCGGCATCCTCCCCCCGCTCTAACCACCTTGCTCCGGGCAGGTTTTGCCCGCCGGTTCCGCCTGAAAGCCGTGCAAACCAGCAAAGCCTGCAACGTGCCTTCCCTCTACACCCGCCTGGTGCCCGTGGACGGTGCCACGCAGACAGCCCTGCCCGCAGCCCCCGAGGTGTGGGGCATAGGTACTAACAAGGGCCTGGTGGGAGGGAGAGGGCACAGAGAAGGGGCAGCAAGGGGACGGAGGTTTGAGGTGGCATCATCCCTTGCAGCTGGCTCAGCCAGCCGGACACGAGCTGCTGCCGCAGGGAACTGGCACCACCGGGGCTCCTCAGCGCACCAGGGGCAGCAGCAGGAGGTAGAGGAGCAGGATGAGGCCCCTGGCACTGCAGGTACTGACTCAGACCTTTATATCAACTTACGCTCCCCAGGGATCTGCACTGGGGTCTCAGCTGGTGGCTGTGAGGGGCTGGTCCTGCCTAGGGTGCTGTGGATATCTGGAAAGAGGCATCTGGCTGTACTGGGGAAGGGAGTGTTGGTGGACAGCATAGCAGCCCCTGAGAGCAGCTGTGAGCTCTGGGGGTTCCTGGAGCCTGGGGCCCCACAAGATTTTGCTCTTTTGCAGAGCGAGACGAGATCGCCAGGTCTCCAGGCAGCATCTCCTCCCCTACCTTTGGCTGGGAAAAGCAGAACTACTCAAACGGTGTGTCCAGGCTGGAGGGGACCAAGGGCTGGATGAGGGTGGGAGATGGGCCCCCTCAATGCCCTGCCACAGCTGGAGCATTCACTGTGCCCTCAGTACCCTGGGCACGTGGGCCGAGCTGCCCTCACAGCTACTGGGCAGTGGGACACACCTCTGGGTGCATCATGTTCCCACTGTGCTTAACTCTTCCCCCTTGCAGGGCCTCCATCCAGCCCCTCCACTGCCTCCATGGGCTCCCAGAAATCCACAGAGAGCATTGCAGGCTCCAGGTGACATGGTGGGATGGGGGGATTCAAGGGACGAAAAAATGGCATGCTGTGGGGAGAGAGGGACAGTGCCACTTTTTGGGAGCTGCTGGTTCTTGTCCCCTGCAGCATAACTGGGGGGGTTTGGCACTCCAGACCCTTCCCTGCAGCAGTTTGGTGTCCAGCTGCCTTTCAGGAATTCCTCCCAATCCTGTTATCTTGCCTGTGACCCCACAGGTTTAGCCTGAGCAGGCGCAGGGGTCCCAGCCTGGTGCTGCGCCCGCAGTGCCTCAGTCCAGAGAGCGAGCGCTCCAGCAACCACGCCAGCCATGACTACCTACCGCTGGTAAGGACCTGCTGCCTGTCCCCTGTCCCCATCCCAGCAGGGGTCCTGCCCTGCTGGGTGCCAGCTGAGCCACCCAGGTCATGCCTGGCAAACAGTGGAACATGCTCTCAGTAGGTGCCTGCTGAGGCCCTGCTGCATCCTTAAACATCTCTGGGGATCTTGGTTGGCTTTTGGGGGGCATTAGACTGTCCCTGTGCCCCAGGGACACTCCTGCAGCCCCCAGTGTTTGGTGCTGCAGTGGGTCTGCACCCCTGCCTGCCCCCCCCCCCCATCTGTGCCCCCTCCTTGCAGGTGCAGCTGCAGCAAGCCCGGGGGCCATTCCAGCTCACCGAGAGTTTCTCTGAAGTGGTGCAGATTCCCCTGGACCGCCTGTGCCGCGCTTCCCCCTACACCTCCCACCGTGCCAGCCTCAGCCCCGTATCCCCAGGGGCCAGGAGCCTGCCTGAGGCAGGACCCGGGGCTGAGGAGGGTGAGGAGCCCATCACAGCCCCGCAGCCCAGCTCGCCCCCGTCCCGCAGCACTTGCTCCGAGGTGCCCAGCGCAGCCGCGTGGGCGCAGGCGGACAGCGGGCACGGCTCCGAGTCCGACACCGGGCCCCACTCGGCTGCCCCCTCTGAGGCCGGTGTGAGCTGTCAGGACATGGGGCCAGAGGATCTGGAGAGTGCCAGCTGGGCCACGGCGGTGGCCTTGGCGTGGCTGGAGCATCGCTGCGCTGGGTTCTTTGAGGAGTGGGAGCTGGTGGCAGCCAAGGCGGATGCGTGGCTGCAGGCACAGCGCCTGCCCGAGGGGGTGGATGTGGGCTGCCTCAAAGGGGCAGCCAGGCACTTGTTCCTGCTGCTGCGTCACTGGGATGAGAACATCAAGCTGAACATGCTGTGCTACAACCCCAACAACGTCTGACGGCCGCCCAAGGGGCCAATAAAGACACCTGGCTCCAAGCCACCTGCACTGGTGTCTCTTATCAGCAGAGAGCTGCTGGCTCCATTCAGGCCATGCCAGGACTCACCAGAATCCTAGGAGGGGGTCACCCCCTTCCCAGCCATCTCTTGGTGGGAGGGAGCAGGCAGGGGAATAGGAAAAGCTGTACTGGAGGGACTCCTGGGTTCCATCAAAGCAAATGAAATGGTGAGGCAAAGCAGTTTTGCAGCTCCTCTCTTCTAATCTCACCGCAGAGGTTCCTGCCTAGCTCTGGGCACCCCTTTCCCACAGCTGGGAAGCAAGAGTGCTCATGGCTCTAGAAAATGCTCTGCCTTTCCTCAGGTAGGGCAAGTCTAGGGACAGCTGTTTTGACATCATCACAGGACAAGGATTTTGGGGAAGGGCACACAAAGCCCCCTTTATTCAGGAAGTCCTGCCTTTTGGGGGTCCCCACACCTGCCCCCTTTGCACAGTTCCGGGGCTCACGGCCCTCTAGGGATTGCTGTGGGCAGCCTGGGAGTCGAGTGGGAAAAGAGCAGGCAGATGGGGCGGCTCCAGAGGGCAGTTCCCACTGGCCACCCATCCCCACTCTCACTGGGCTTTCTTGGACGTGGCTGTGGGTTTCCTGCTCGGTGGAGGGGTGTGTGACACTGGCGTGGGGGCTGTGCCGTACCAGAGTTGGAGCAGGATGAGTCCATGGCAGATGTGCAGGGAGAGGGAGCTGCAGACTGTGGAGGGGTAAGTGTTCCAGCAGAGCTCGATCACGCCCAGCAGCAGCACCCTGTGCAGGGGGAAAGCTGGGGGTCAGCGTGGGGGACACACCAGCCACCCTCACTCCCAGACCCCCAGCAGATGGGTGCTCCCCTTCCCTGCCAGCACGTACTTGGGCATGTGGGCCAGCTTGGTGGTCGGGGTGCACCAGAGTAAGTAGGGCAGAGTGTGGAAATACCAGACGTAGAACTGGTAGTGCAGGGAGCGGCTGCAGCAGACACCCAGGAAGTTGGAGGAGAAGAGGATGAAGACAATCCATGCACTGGCATTAAGGGGGCAAACACAGGGGGCTGGAGGTCTGGTCCCACAGCAGCTCCCCACCATAGCTCCTTTCCCCAGGGGAGGCTGGTACAATGGCACTGCATGACCTGGGACCCAACCAGGTTTCTCCCTGCCCTGCCTTCTCCCTCTCTCCTTGCTGCCCACGCTGCCAAAGGATATTGTTGACAGTCAAGCGAGGGGATGCAGGTTTCCTTTTGGAAGGATCCTTCAACAGAGTCAGGATGTTCTCTTTAGAACTGAGAGGGAAGAACAAACATTGATCTCACCCCAACATTCCCCTGTGAGCCCCAATGCCTGGGCCATACATTCCCCAGAATAGAACAGTAACTGCCCTCCAACTCACACCTGCAATCCCAGGACTGCAGCACTGCAGGGGAGTCATGGATCTGTATCCTGCAGGTCTCACCTGTGCCACCGGTGCAGTGCAAAGAGCCCCAGGCCTGCCAGGTGAGCCAGGAGCAGAGCAGCATGGAAGACTCGATTCTGGAAAACCTCTTCTGGGAGGAAGCGCCAGTTCACCGTCCATTTAAACTGGAACTGGCGGCCCAGGTCAAAGGAGCGGGTCAGGTACCCCACGGGGTTCACCAGCAGGAAGGGCAGGCCCAGAACCACCTGCAGGGACACACCAGCACCATCACAGAGCCCTACACCAGGTTGTTGTTACCCCCAGCTACCTCCTGAGAAGCCCAGTGCCACGTGTGGTGACAGGGACAGTCAGCCCAAGATGAAAGTCACGTGAGTTAGATTATTTATCAACACCCAGCTTGCTGTGAAAGGCCACCGGTGCTGGTACCACTGTCTCCACCCATGGCTCTGCAGCCTGGCAAGGCAGCCCACTATTCCCTGCTGCTGCAGCTGGTGCAAACAGGCACCCACCTGGAGCAGGGCACAGATGCAGAGCTTGGGGATACAGCCCAGGAGACCAAACCGTTGCAGGAGGAGAAAGAGGAGTCCGGGGGCGAAGAGCAGGATGTTCATCTTCACGGACACAGCCAGGCTGAGCAGGAAGCTGCATTACCACTGTGGACCCCACAGGAGCCCCGGCAGCCCCTGAGCCCAGCGCAGCCTCCTCCTGGGGCTGAGCTGGCTCACGCACCCAGCAGCCATGGAGAGCAGCTCCCAGCCCCTCACCTGAAGAGGAGGCAGCCCCAGGACCAGTGCTCCTCCAGGAAGAGGTTGATGGCAAGGAAGAGGATGGCCATGGCCACAGGGTCATTGAAGAGCCGCAGCACAAAGATGGAGTGGATGCGGTATGAGGCGCAGCACATGAAGAAGAAAACATACGGAGGAACCTTACAGGGGACAGAAAGACAGAAGGGTCATCAGCAGCCTGTCCTGGACTCCCTGCTGCTGCTGAGCTCCTCCACACCCCAGCCCTGAGCCCATGTCCGTTCCGCCGGGGTGAGGGCTCAGGAGCCCTGGCCTCAGGGTACCTTGTTGGTCCGGCAGTAGATGCGGAAGACAAGGAGCAGGTTGAGGAGGTAGAGGCCGGCGAAGAGGTACTGTGCCAGGCGGATGTCGGAGCCGCGGCCCGTGGCATGGTACAGCCCCAGGAAGATGTACACGAAGCCGGCGGGGTAGCTGTGGGGAGATGGGAGTGAGGGGCCGGGACCTGTGGCCCCTCCGGGAGCCGCTGGTCACGGAGAGTTGGGTGTCCCTGTCACTCACACCAGTGGGCCGGTGTCACCCTTCAGCTGGGTGTAGTCGAGGGTGCCGTTGGCGAACCCCTCCACCTCCTGCATGTAGGCCTTCCAGTCGATCTCGGTGTCTGCGGGACGGCGGAGTCAGGCGGGGCTCGGGGGGCACTGCAGGGGCTCTGGGGGCTGACCCACCTCCAAAGCCGCCAGACTGACCCTGTGCCTCCCTGCCATGCTGTCGGCACGGGAGGAGCCCGTGCCGCCACATCCAGCACCCTCAGCCCAGCCTCGCGTCCCTCCCTGGCCCCATCCAGGCGCCCCGCCCGGCCCTATCGCCCTGCGCGGGTATGCTGTCACCCGAGGGGCCGGGGCAGGGCTGTCCCTGTGCCCGCGGCATCCCCGCCCCCCGCGCAGCACCGGGACAAGCCCCGCCATCACCGCCCACGCCGGGGCCGAGCTGTCCCTGTCCTCGGACCGCCCCGCGCCTCCTGGACCGGCCCCGCCATCCCCGCGGGCAGCCCCAGGCAGCGCCGGGCCGGGCCGGGCCCCGGCACTCACAGGGGACCCTGCGGATGACCCAGAGGTTGACGCCGCCCTCGGCCAGGCAGAGGCAGGCGGCCACCAGCGGGGTGTAGCGGGGCTCCAGCAGCGCCGCCCGCCGCTCCCGCCATGCCCGCCGCAGCACCGCCGTCCCCCGCCCGGCCGCCATTCCGCTCCGTGTTTCCGCCCGGAGGGCTTAGCGCGCGCACCGGCCCGGACCGGAAGGCGCACGTGGGGGCGCGGGCGGCACGTGGCGCCCGGTGCTCCCGCCCCGCGCCCGGGCATGGAGCGGCGGCGCGCGCCCGCCGCCCCCCCCCGGTACGGGCGGCGACGGTTCTGGGACGAGCTGTACCGGCGGGAGGGCGCCGAGACCCGCGAGTGGTTGGGGGGGCTCTCCCGGTTTCTCCCGCAGCTGGAGCCCGAGCTGCGCCCCGGTGACCGCATCCTCGTCCTCGGTATGTGCCCCGTGCCCGGCGTGCCCGGTGGAGGGCGGGCGGGCGGGGCTCGGGGTCCCGCTGGTGGATGCGCTGGCGCTAGCCGCCAGGGGGCGGTGTGGCAGCGGGCCGGTACCGGGAGCTGCGCCCAGCCCGGCCCGGCGGGGTGGCCCCAGTGCCGGGGGTGCTGGCGGGTATAACCGCCCCGTAATCCCACCTGCGGTCTGATCCGATGGCGGGATTAAGCGGGTGTAATCACCGATCCTGTTAGCGGATCAGCCGCTCCCAGCTGCGCTTAATAGCCCCCAAATCCGCCGCCCTCCCCGGGATCCCCCTCGGCCCCCCCGGTGAGCGGCCGAGCCCCGGTAGAGCGGCTCCGAGGGGAGGGCTTGGTAGTGGAGCTCTTCCCGTGTCCCGTTGAGACACCAGTTCTTCCATCCCTCTCGCCATCGCACCCGGTTAACCCTCCCACCGAAGTTCCTTGATTTCCCACGGGAGTTACCCAGCAGGCTCTTGGGACCGCAGCCGGCTCCTGCCCCACAGCACTGCGGGAGGAATAACTGGGGACGCCCCTGCCTCTTTCCTGCCTCCATCCTCCCCACGCTGCCCACCCAAGGTGAGGGTATCGGGTGTGCAGGGCTGCCCCAGGATAGGAGCCCAAAGCACCCACCTGGCAGGACGGGGGTAATTAGTGACTCTCCCAACACTCACTAGCTGGCATCAAAGCCGTGACCTGCCCAGCAGCCCCAGCCCACTCGCACCCTCCCCTGGACTATGGGAACAGAGTTAGGGTGCCAGCAGCCCGATGGGCACCCCGAGCCCTGTGTGAGCTGTGCCCCACACAGGCTGTGGCAACAGCGCCCTGAGCCACGACCTGTACGAGCTGGGCTACACCGACGTCACCAGCATCGACTTCTCAGCCGCCTGCATCGCGGCCATGCGCGCCCGCTACGCCCGCTGCCCCGGCCTGCGCTGGGCCGTCATGGACATCCGCGCCCTCGCCTTCCCCGACGCCTCCTTCGACGTGGTGCTGGAGAAGGGCACCCTCGATGTGCTCATGGTGGAGGAAACCGACCCCTGGCACGTCTCGCCCCAGGCAGCCGCTGCGATGCGCCGGGTGCTGGCAGAGGTACGGGGTGGGGGGACCTGGGGAGGGGTACAGAGTGTGGACCCCATCCCCATTTGGGCTGGGGGAAGGTGCTGAGTGCCTGCTCACCACCCTGCTTCCCTGTGGGTGCCCCAGACGGCGTTTCTGTCTTCCCAGCCGGTGCTGCCCCTTAGCTGTGTTGCAGGGGGGTGCCTGGGGAGCTCCCAGGACTCCTAGGGGTGGGAGACTGCCCCCTCTCACAGCCCATCATTTCCTCCCCAGGGAGGTGGTTGGAGCAGGATCTGTTCCTGGGTCCTGCTGGGGAACTGGATGACCCCTCTCTTTATTTGCATGCTAAATACAAAGAGTTGGCTGGAAAAATGGGCCCCATCCTGGTGTGGGTGGCTGTAGGGGACCCAGGGGGACACACCGAGGTGGCCCTGCCTGCCCAGGGCAAGGTGATGACCGTGGGGCTGTGAGAGCTCTGGCCCCCCCGCACCCCCCGCCCCAGCTTCGATCGCCTTAGCCGGGGTCCCCATCATCTGGTCTGGTGTTGCCATGGCAACTCCCATCAGCATCGACAGGGCCATGGCGTTGCCACGGGGACGGGTGATGCCTCGGGGCCCTGTTAATTGGCGGCGGCGGGACTGGATTGAACCTGTCCCGGCGCGGGGGTGCAGGTCCTGGCAGCCTCTCCCACCCTGCGGGAATAACCGCCAGGATAATTAATTGCTGCACCTCTCTGGCACCCTGGGGTTGCAGGCACGGGGTGCTGGGAGGGTGCTCATGGCTGTTGACAACCCTCCCAATCCTCTCTTGCCTGGCTGAGCCTGTGAGGGAGTGCAACCCGTGGCAGGGCAGTGGGGCTGTGCTCACTATCCGTGCTCTGCCCTCCTTGCCAGCGCTGCTGCCTGTCCTTGTCATTTTGCCAAACAGCCGGGATTTAATTTTCCCTTTTTTTTCCCTTTTTAATCCTCTGCTCAATCCCTGCCCTCCCCCAGCATTACTGGGTACCAGCTTCCACCCGCAGCAGGTCCCTGCTGTCCTCATCCCCAGGGGGATTTGCTGGGTGTTCCCACTTGCTCCCTGTTTTGGAGGTCCCTTCAGAGGGGTCTATCCGTGGTACCTCCCTCCCCACCCTCATCCCCCTTCACTGGGGGGTTCACAGCCTCTGTCTTCCTCTCCCTGGGGGCATGTAAGAACCTGAAAATCTACCCTGCCTGTGGGGACACCCCAGGGACGCCCTGTCCCAGCGAGCCGGGGACAACGGGTGTGGCGGGAGCGGGGAGCAGCCCCCTCGGCCCCCCTGCTCCCTCCTGCTGACGGATGGGAAGGATGGGAAGGTTTCCTGCGCTCGTCTCCAAGCAACGGCCATTATTGCTCTATTAACGAGGGATGGATGTGGACATGCGGGATGCCTTGCTCAGTTCCAGTCGGAGATCCCTGCCTGCCCCCACCTCCGGGGACCCCCCTCCCCACCCATAGCTTGGGAAGCTGTGGGGTCTTCCCAGGGCAGATTTTCAGGCGCTTAGCAGGAGGGATACTGAGCTAGGTTCCCAGAGAGGGGTGTAGGGACCTGCCTTCCCCTTTTCCTGGCCAAAAACCAGCAGGGTTTGGTTCAAAAGCCACCGCCGCAGCAGGGAAGGACACGCAGGATGCCTGTCCCCTCCACTGGCCCCAGCCAGAGCTCCCCAGCTGGAGCTTCCCAGCAGGATTAAACCAGAGCTCGGGAAACCCCCCAGTTGGCCTCCAGCCCTGTCCCCTGCAGCGGTGATTCTCTGCCCTTGCTGGGGGGGGCTGGGGGTGTCCCTGCCTGGGGCAGGGTGGCGGGGAGGGGGCTGGACGCCCGCCCGCCCCGGGCATTGCCTTTGCATGCCGAGCACGCGGGCTCTGGCCGTAAAAGCCTTTTGACATTGGATAAAGCCAAGCAGGAAAATTGATGTTCTTTTCCATCCTGTTAGCGGGGCTTAATTCCAGCAGGGAGAAAATGGTGATTAAAAGGGTTGAGTCCTTTCCCATCAAACACCCCCCCATCCCCCTCTGATTCTGGGTGTTGGTGGTATTTCTGGGTGGTCTGGGGAGGGGTGGGTGGGACAGGTGTCCCACGCTGTGCTTGGGGGGGCCCTGTGCTCGAAAGGGTGAAGGTTTTCCCATGCCAGGGTTGGGTTTCTATGCTGTCTGCTGTGGGTGGGAGTGAAGAGTTTTGGGGTGCAGGGAGAGGTGGAGCATGGGGATCCCTGTTCCTGATTGCCCTACCCTGTTGGTGGTCTGGAGACAGGTCAGAACCGGGATGTCTCTTGGAGGGTCAAGGTTAGGACAAGAGGTTTGGGGGTGTGATGGGAAAGGCTGGGAGGGGTCTTTGGCAGATGGTGATGGGGTCCCTGGGAACGGAGCCAAAGCAGTGAACCTCACTGTGTTCCCCCACCCCATCCTGGGGCTTTTCCTGACGCAGGTGAGCCGGGTGCTGCGCCCAGGGGGCTGCTTCATCTCCATCACCTTCGCCCAGCCCCACTTCCGCAAGCCCCACTATGCCCAGGAGGCCTTTGGCTGGTCCCTGCGCCACGCTGCCTGCGGGGACGGGGACGCCGGTGCCTTCCACTACTTCCTGTACGTCATGCGCAAGGGGCAGCCCCTGGAGCCCCGGGACGTGGCCTTGGGGCGCCGCCTGCACCAGCCCCCCCCAGCCCCCGCCCCGCCGCCCCCCGCCCCCCCGGACGACGACGAGGACTATCTCCTCGCCATCCAGCTGTGACCCAGGGGGCTTGCCCACCTGCCCCCACCCAGTAAAGCCTTAAGATGCTCCATCCTCACAGGTGGGAGACAGGGAACCAGTGCATCCCCCTGCGAGCTGCCCAGTGGTGTGGGTGATGGGAGGAAAGAGGGGGATGCGTGGCCTCCTCCGGGGGCACAGGGATGCTCTGGTGATTCTGTGCCCCCTCCCTGGCCTTTTCTTGCTGAGCTGGAGAGCAGCCAGGACTCTAGGCTTTGCAGCCAGTAATGAAACCAAATCGGGTTTAATTTCACCCATCCATCTTGCAGGGAGTGGCTCCCTGTCCCCCATCCCTTCTCCTTGGCACGGACAGCCGGGCTGAGGGCAGAATGGGGATGCTGGCACTGGCTATGGGGGGCAGGATTGGAGGTGCCCACTGGTCCACCCCCCCCACTCCATCCTGCAGCAGGACCTGGCCCTAGGGGTGTGCAAGGGCACCTTGTCCTTGTCACCCCCCAAGTAGTGGGGGGTCCAGGCTGGAATGTGCCAGCATGGGGCAGGCAGTGCCACAGGGCAGGAAGGGCAGCATATCTGCCTCTTTCCCCATCCATCCCCACTCCTGCCTGTGGTGACAATCCCAGTGTGCTGCACACGCCTGGCCCGTGTCCCCCAGTGCCTGGGGCCAGCAGCACGGTGACACGTGTGCCAGGGTGGGTGACGGGTGGGCCACCGCCTGCTGGCAGGACTAGCTGCGTGTGTGCTGCTGTGGCAGGTGCATGGGTGCCACTGGCAGTGTCTCCAGAGGCTCTTTAGGCACCAATTCCCCCTGGGGCGGGCAAAAGGGACCCCTCCTGGGTGGTGGCAGCACAGAGGCGCAAGCTGCTGAGC